>NC_141694.1:745360783-754439946 GCF_964263255.1 Lissotriton vulgaris
GCTGTTAATGCATGTAATTCATTCGAACCCCATGCGATGAACTTTGATGATTTCTCCGAGTGTTTTTGAAATCTCCAAACGCTCTTCTGATGAATATATCCCTTTTTTTTTACAACGGGTGCAGTCCCTGGGTAGGGCTGTAGTTATAACAATTTTGTGAGATGAGGGAATGCACACCTTTTTTAACCACATTTTTTCTCCAGCTTCACTTTTATCCATCCTTCGTCGTAATTGCGTGCAGATTGGCTGGAGGCATGCCCTGCTGCCACTAGTTACACAAACTTTGGGAGATGAGGGACTGTGAAGCCCCTGAAACCAAATGCACAGCTTTGTGCCGCTTTTAGCGTGCACCTTATTACTTGAACAACTTTTAACTTTAATCCACAGTATTCCAAATTTTAGACGTATTTAAACTCTTCTCATTCCAACTTTTAGTTATCTCCGTTTTGATATCCAACACTCGAGGTATAGTATGCCAATTTACAAGTTTCTTATATTCAGACTGTGCCTATCCAGGCCTTATAGAAAGAATATGATTGATGCAAAAAGTTCATCGCAAGCAGTCTTTAATGTTTCATATAAAAATACCCAATGCATTTCGGGCTGCCATGTGCCCTTCGTCGGGGGTCACTACAAATTAAACATAACATGAATGAATTAATAAAAATTCTCTTACTACGTGCACAGTGTTGCAACAGAATTTCTCAATTACATTTCCTCCGTTTTTTATGTATAATAAAAACATTACTGCAAACTGCATAATGTCACTGGGTCTCCCTCTTACTTAATGAAGCTTCCCATCTCGTGCCTTCATGCTCAGGATGTAATCCCATTTTCAAAACCCACTGTTTATTAAATGAATTGGTCACAGTGTTACTCCCAACCCTCCAGTCTCTAGCCATCTGTGCTCATAACTGTACCGATGATTCTCTAAGGAAATCCCCTCTTTTTTAACGTCAAGTCCGTAAATTCGAAAACATGTGCACTGCTACATTTTCTTTCAATCTGACATTGCCCCATTTCCAGCTCGAAATCCCTTTTACGCGCGTCCTCAAGATGCCTGCAGTCTAAGTCTCCCACCATTAAGCATACCTGCTTGACTGTTGAAACGTCTCCCTTCCTCGTCATGATTGCTCCCAGCTGTTAGAGAATTTCCCTTCCGCCCATTCTTACATCATTACACCCCTGGATTCTCCCTTCCCATTGGCTCAGAACCTAAAGCTTCCTGTTCCTTCCCGCCTTAGATGCAAAAAAGAACTACGTTGCCCAGAATACAATACTGCAGTGCAAAATACATTCCATCGTGGTTTGTTAAGTAAATGAATATCACAGTCTTTAAAACGTCCTCAAATTCAGTTGCTGTTAATGCATGTAATTCATTCGAACCCCATGCGATGAACTTTGATGATTTCTCCGAGTGTTTTTGAAATCTCCAAACGCTCTTCTGATGAATATATCCCTTTTTTTTTACAACGGGTGCAGTCCCTGGGTAGGGCTGTAGTTATAACAATTTTGTGAGATGAGGGAATGCACACCTTTTTTAACCACATTTTTTCTCCAGCTTCACTTTTATCCATCCTTCGTCGTAATTGCGTGCAGATTGGCTGGAGGCATGCCCTGCTGCCACTAGTTACACAAACTTTGGGAGATGAGGGACTGTGAAGCCCCTGAAACCAAATGCACAGCTTTGTGCCGCTTTTAGCGTGCACCTTATTACTTGAACAACTTTTAACTTTAATCCACAGTATTCCAAATTTTAGACGTATTTAAACTCTTCTCATTCCAACTTTTAGTTATCTCCGTTTTGATATCCAACACTCGAGGTATAGTATGCCAATTTACAAGTTTCTTATATTCAGACTGTGCCTATCCAGGCCTTATAGAAAGAATATGATTGATGCAAAAAGTTCATCGCAAGCAGTCTTTAATGTTTCATATAAAAATACCCAATGCATTTCGGGCTGCCATGTGCCCTTCGTCGGGGGTCACTACAAATTAAACATAACATGAATGAATTAATAAAAATTCTCTTACTACGTGCACAGTGTTGCAACAGAATTTCTCAATTACATTTCCTCCGTTTTTTATGTATAATAAAAACATTACTGCAAACTGCATAATGTCACTGGGTCTCCCTCTTACTTAATGAAGCTTCCCATCTCGTGCCTTCATGCTCAGGATGTAATCCCATTTTCAAAACCCACTGTTTATTAAATGAATTGGTCACAGTGTTACTCCCACCCTCCAGTCTCTAGCCATCTGTGCTCATAACTGTACCGATGATTCTCTAAGGAAATCCCCTCTTTTTTAACGTCAAGTCCGTAAATTCGAAAACATGTGCACTGCTACATTTTCTTTCAATCTGACATTGCCCCATTTCCAGCTCGAAATCCCTTTTACGCGCGTCCTCAAGATGCCTGCAGTCTAAGTCTCCCACCATTAAGCATACCTGCTTGACTGTTGAAACGTCTCCCTTCCTCGTCATGATTGCTCCCAGCTGTTAGAGAATTTCCCTTCCGCCCATTCTTACATCATTACACCCCTGGATTCTCCCTTCCCATTGGCTCAGAACCTAAAGCTTCCTGTTCCTTCCCGCCTTAGATGCAAAAAAGAACTACGTTGCCCAGAATACAATACTGCAGTGCAAAATACATTCCATCGTGGTTTGTTAAGTAAATGAATATCACAGTCTTTAAAACGTCCTCAAATTCAGTTGCTGTTAATGCATGTAATTCATTCGAACCCCATGCGATGAACTTTGATGATTTCTCCGAGTGTTTTTGAAATCTCCAAACGCTCTTCTGATGAATATATCCCTTTTTTTTTACAACGGGTGCAGTCCCTGGGTAGGGCTGTAGTTATAACAATTTTGTGAGATGAGGGAATGCACACCTTTTTTAACCACATTTTTTCTCCAGCTTCACTTTTATCCATCCTTCGTCGTAATTGCGTGCAGATTGGCTGGAGGCATGCCCTGCTGCCACTAGTTACACAAACTTTGGGAGATGAGGGACTGTGAAGCCCCTGAAACCAAATGCACAGCTTTGTGCCGCTTTTAGCGTGCACCTTATTACTTGAACAACTTTTAACTTTAATCCACAGTATTCCAAATTTTAGACGTATTTAAACTCTTCTCATTCCAACTTTTAGTTATCTCCGTTTTGATATCCAACACTCGAGGTATAGTATGCCAATTTACAAGTTTCTTATATTCAGACTGTGCCTATCCAGGCCTTATAGAAAGAATATGATTGATGCAAAAAGTTCATCGCAAGCAGTCTTTAATGTTTCATATAAAAATACCCAATGCATTTCGGGCTGCCATGTGCCCTTCGTCGGGGGTCACTACAAATTAAACATAACATGAATGAATTAATAAAAATTCTCTTACTACGTGCACAGTGTTGCAACAGAATTTCTCAATTACATTTCCTCAGTTTTTTATGTATAATAAAAACATTACTGCAAACTGCATAATGTCACTGGGTCTCCCTCTTACTTAATGAAGCTTCCCATCTCGTGCCTTCATGCTCAGGATGTAATCCCATTTTCAAAACCCACTGTTTATTAAATGAATTGGTCACAGTGTTACTCCCACCCCTCCAGTCTCTAGCCATCTGTGCTCATAACTGTACCGATGATTCTCTAAGGAAATCCCCTCTTTTTTAACGTCAAGTCCGTAAATTCGAAAACATGTGCACTGCTACATTTTCTTTCAATCTGACATTGCCCCATTTCCAGCTCGAAATCCCTTTTACACGCGTCCTCAAGATGCCTGCAGTCTAAGTCTCCCACCATTAAGCATACCTGCTTGACTGTTGAAACGTCTCCCTTCCTCGTCATGATTGCTCCCAGCTGTGTTAAATGTGGTTAAAAAAGGTGTGCATTCCCTCATCTCACAAAATTGTTATAACTACAGCCCTACCCAGGGACTGCACCCGTTGTAAAAAAAAAAAGGGATATATTCATCAGAAGAGCGTTTGGAGATTTCAAAAACACTCGGAGAAATCATCAAAGTTCATCGCATGGGGTTCGAATGAATTACATGCATTAACAGCAACTGAATTTGAGGACGTTTTAAAGACTGTGATATTCATTTACTTAACAAACCACGATGGAATGTATTTTGCACTGCAGTATTGTATTCTGGGCAACGTAGTTCTTTTTTGCATCTAAGGCGGGAAGGAACAGGAAGCTTTAGGTTCTGAGCCAATGGGAAGGGAGAATCCAGGGGTGTAATGATGTAAGAATGGGCGGAAGGGAAATTCTCTAACAGCTGGGAGCAATCATGACGAGGAAGGGAGACGTTTCAACAGTCAAGCAGGTATGCTTAATGGTGGGAGACTTAGACTGCAGGCATCTTGAGGACGCGCGTAAAAGGGATTTCGAGCTGGAAATGGGGCAATGTCAGATTGAAAGAAAATGTAGCAGTGCACATGTTTTCGAATTTACGGACTTGACGTTAAAAAAGAGGGGATTTTCTTAGAGAATCATCGGTACAGTTATGAGCACAGATGGCTAGAGACTGGAGGGGTGGGAGTAACACTGTGACCAATTCATTTAATAAACAGTGGGTTTTGAAAATGGGATTACATCCTGAGCATGAAGGCACGAGATGGGAAGCTTCATTAAGTAAGAGGGAGACCCAGTGACATTATGCAGTTTGCAGTAATGTTTTTATTATACATAAAAAACGGAGGAAATGTAATTGAGAAATTCTGTTGCAACACTGTGCACGTAGTAAGAGAATTTTTATTAATTCATTCATGTTATGTTTAATTTGTAGTGACCCCCGACGAAGGGCACATGGCAGCCCGAAATGCATTGGGTATTTTTATATGAAACATTAACCGCTTCGCCGCGGCGGCTTTTCCCGCTGTGCGCGGCATTTTCAAAAATGCCGCGTTACATGACGAGCCCAGCTCGTCATCCGCCCACGGCAGGTAAGGGTGATGACGAGCTGGGCTCGTCATCCGCCTCGAAGGGGTTAAAGACTGCTTGCGATGAACTTTTTGCATCAATCATATTCTTTCTATAAGGCCTGGATAGGCACAGTCTGAATATAAGAAACTTGTAAATTGGCATACTATACCTCGAGTGTTGGATATCAAAACGGAGATAACTAAAAGTTGGAATGAGAAGAGTTTAAATACGTCTAAAATTTGGAATACTGTGGATTAAAGTTAAAAGTTGTTCAAGTAATAAGGTGCACGCTAAAAGCGGCACAAAGCTGTGCATTTGGTTTCAGGGGCTTCACAGTCCCTCATCTCCCAAAGTTTGTGTAACTAGTGGCAGCAGGGCATGCCTCCAGCCAATCTGCACGCAATTACGACGAAGGATGGATAAAAGTGAAGCTGGAGAAAAAATGTGGTTAAAAAAGGTGTGCATTCCCTCATCTCACAAAAAAGCTATTTACACATCCGACATAATTAAAGCATTACACAGTATTAACTTAGAAGCTCAAAAATTTGGCAAAGTATCCGGCTATAGACTAAATATAAACAAAACACAAATCATAACTAATTACTCACCAGTGGACAATGTTCCTGAGATATGCAAGACTACCACATACCTTGGTGTTAAAATCACATCTAAAATAAGAGAAATAAATAATATCAATTACAACGAATTAATTAAAACCACCACCGCCTTGCTAAAAAAATGGCACAGATTACCACTGAACCTAACTAGTAGAATCAATCTCATCAAAATGAAGATACTACCCAAATTTTTGTATCTCTTTCGCTCCATACCGTTAGCACTAAATAACTCCTTCTTTAAACGGTTAGACGGAATATTCAGCAGCTTTCTATGGGGGTATAAAAAAGCTAGAAGATCACTGAAGCTCCTCAAAAATAGCACAGACAAGGGCGGCCTTAATTTTCCGGACTTTAAACTATACTTTTGGTCTTCATTCATTAGTCGTCTCAGGTCTTTGCTACTTAACGAGGACACTTTTTTTTTTCACTCTTTTATGTTAAAATCTGAATCAAAATTGTTTTTGTTGCGAACCAATGATCCTAACTACTTCAAGAGGGTGAAGTTCAAGACCGCCAAAGATATCGTTAGGATATGGACTAATATTATGGCCTATTGTACAACTTCCTTTTACCACCCGAAGCTGCAGCTATGGGGTAACCCGGGTCTTCCGGGTATCTTCAATGACGGAACAGCTCTTAGATGGTCTGCTTATGGTATCAATACTCTAGGAGACTTATACGGCGCAGAGGGGTTTTTAAGCTTCCACATCCTTCAAACTCTTTATAACATAATGGAAACTATGAGATTTAAATATGTACAAATACACGATTTTTTATTAAGAAAGAAACAACTATTCAATATCTTAGACAGTGACATTTGAAATTGTCTATATTCTACTAAAACCAATTCATTGATAAGCGAAGCTTACAAATCCTTCTGCGCTGTAAAAACTGATGACTGCACAAAATTAGCAGAAAAATGGAGCCATAAGACTGGTTTACACATAACTTCTAACCAAATCACACGCTCTTTTTCCAATATTAACAACGTTGTGCGATCATCCAGCTTAAGATTACAGCAGTTTCGCACAACATGCATGTTGTACTACACACCAGAAAGGATATCCAATTGGTTCCGCGATAACACACATGGGGATCGTACCAAATGCCCTAAATGCTCAGCCAACGCGGCAGATCTAGGACATATGTTGTTCTCTTGCCCAATTTTAAAAGACTTTTGGGGAGGCTTACTCAAAATCTTGGAAATCAAAAACACGGTTTTACCCACTCTCACTGTATTATCTGTACTGTTGGACATATACCCTGTTTCTCACCCCCAATCGTCTCTGATAACGATTCTTATGTCTTGTGCTAAACTCGTGTTGGCTAGAGCATGGATAAGCCCTAAACCTCCTGATATTTGGGAATGGTGGTTATTAGTTAATGAAATTTACTCTATGGAGCAAGGATTAGCCAAACTAAGAGGGGTTCGCTCATTACAAAAATTTCAGAAAATATGGGGAAACTTTATTGATGGTCCCGCGACCAACCAGGAATAGAAAGAAAATTTCTTTTCTGTATCTATTTATTTATTTATTTATTTATTTTTTTTCCTCTGTCTTTTTTGACTATTTCATGTATGTATGAAATTAATTATTTTGTAATTTTTTTTTCTATTCTCTGTATACCAAGTGGAAAAAATGAAATTAGCTCCTTTTGGGGAGCAGGTTAATTATATTTTGTAAGCAAGGATTTTGTATAATATGTACCATGATATGCCTCCTCTAAAGTTTGTCAATAAAAAAAAAAAATTAAAAAAAAAAAAAGGATTTAGGCCCAGATCTCTGTACTGGGGTGAATGTATGACATTGTTCTGCATTCTGTCCATCAACTGTGGTTTTTGGATTTGCAAGTCAAGCAACCAGGGAGGATGCAGAGCTGTTCTGGGCCGGGGTTGAGGGGAAAACTGAGATCGGCAGCTTGTGCGGAGAGCTGCGACCCCACGCCCATCGATGGTGCAACAAGTGTGGGATAAATGGCTTACACCTGAGAGTGCTGCGCCAGCAGCTCCTTCAGCACTTCCCCACATAAGACAATAGGCACTTCCAGGCTAGGTGGATTGCACACAGTGAGTGGAGACCTGCTGATGCGGCGCACTAATCAGCATAGCTCCACAGAAGCGCCCAGGCCTACCACCTACTCGTCGCACCATATACTGCACCGATACACACTGCTGTGAACCTTAGGCAGTAACCAAGGGAAGAGGTACTACCCACCTGGGGAAAACCAACAGGCCGCACAGTAACTCCCTGGACATGTAGCAGCGAGTACCCGGTTAAGCGACCCCCAGCCCAAATAGCCCACAAGTTAGCAAGGTCAACAGGCGCCCCATGTCGAGCAACAAAGTAGGGCGAGGCGCACACCAAACTAAACTAGATAAATTTACCCTACAAAAATGTCAAGAAGACAGTGGCAGCATGTCTGAGCCAGTGGTTAAAAAGAACAAACCAACCCTGAAAGACATCATGGCTGACATCAACAAAGTTCACAACTCACTAGAAACACCCATAGACCTGATAGCTTCTGAAGTATCCCTGGTAAGGGCAGATCTACGTAAGTTGAGCGACCGTGTCTTGGAGTTGGAAGAGTTAACTCAAAACCTGAAAGCAGATTCCTCGGCCCTCCACCAACAAGTGACAGTTCTGACTAATACGACAAAAATGCTTGAGGCATAGATGGATGAGTACGAAGGTAGATCTGAGGTTCTTTAATTTCGACTCCATTTTACATTCACCGCCATTTTGTGTTGCCTTTACACAGGCTGCTCGATTCACGAAGTGTCTCTGCCCCTTGGACTGCAACGTGTCAAAAACCCCCACCGTCCTTGTCTTGAAACCATATTCCTTTTGAATCTGTCTTAGTACATCTGGTATAACTGCCATGTGTTTTTGTATAGATTGAGGCAAAGACTGTTCCCCAAGTGTCACAGACCTCCACATGTGGTGCAATCCCCATTGGTAAGCAGATTGTCAAAATTCTGTGTTTTTCGTGAGGGGTAGTATCAGGAAATACTGCCTCTATCTGAGTAATCTTTTGAGCTAACCAGAATGGAATTTGTTCCCGTTTTGTGGGAAACTTGCCAATGACTGATTGAATAGTCTTTGGTGTAATTTTATTTGTGTTCCCCTGGTGAGGGGTGTGCTGTGGAATTTTTATTGCTTGTTGGACTGTTAAAGTCCGCATGACATATTGTACCAATTGTCTATGTATTTTAATTAGTTATTTTAGCTGAACTAAAAGTTCTCTGTCTGACATTTCTTCAATGTCAGGACGTGGTGTATAGCTGGCTAGAACCGGCCATGTGGCTCCTGGTCTACCAAGTGGACCGAGCCTGGTAATGTGATTTTGATGTTTTAGGGCACCATTTAACCAGAGCTCATGCTCTTGGTAAGTTAGTGGAATTTCAACTTCCTCGAAAGGGGTGTATTCCTCTGGAGGTTCCCCTGCTTTGTAGTAGTGGAACTCGTGTGTTACAGCATTTGTTGCTGGAAAAATTATCCATGAATAGAATACCTCTGTCTGCCGATATTTATGTGCCTCGACAACAAATATGACTGTACCACCTCTTGATGATACTCTATTTTCTATAAGTTTTATAGTTACGGTTTTCCTTACATTTACCTGGATGAGTATTGCATCCGGTTGATCTTGTTGGAGACTTGTGTCTTCCGTCAAAAGTTGAACTGCTAGTCTAGCTCTCTCCCTTTCGTCGTCACCCTCTGACATTTTGCTGACAGAAAGTTTGCAGAGCAAATTTCAAGGAAACACAATATTTTGGAACACTGTATCCTTCAACGTTGACTAAACCAAAAACTAATACATAGGAATCTGTTCCTACTAAGTTTTGGCAGATATTAACCTTTTACACACTCCAGACGTCTATTGGAGTTTTTACGGGAAAAAGAGGTCTGTGTGAAAAGCACGACTGAGTCACTCTAGTATCTAGCATTAAATTATCGCCTTACCAAACGTTGGCGAGCATGTAGTGTAGTTCCTATATTCCCAATAGGCTCCGCGCATTGGAATAACATAAACGATAGTTTAGACGTAGGACTGAGGTCGACTAGGTCTCTATTGAATATGTTAGACTTAATTGTGTGTGCCAGCTAGCTCAGAGGTCACTAGAATCTATCTCGAATTTCCTGAATAGACAAGAAGGGATTAGCTTCTGACAACCATATAACATGACAACTTTGTTCCCCCTGAAATAAGGAATATCTCCAGAGTCACGGAAACAATAGATAGCTATTTTACTCAGTCAATCGTGCATGCTTGGTTTCACCAGAAATGCAGAGAAATAGAGAGACGGGTGTTTCAATAAAAGGGTTATTTATTGAACAGTCTTCTTTCTCATGCAAGAGAAATGAATTGCCACGATTGCAATACTTGTCATAAAGTAAAGTGCGTACAGTAAAAGGAGTATTTTGAAATGATACTGTAAAAGCATTTATATGGTTTCTGGGCCATAGGATACTTAAAATGGATAAAATACATGATAAAATAATGACTAAACATACTCAACTGGTGTTTTTAAGATACGCCTACCCCAGTGTACTTAACCTAAGCCTAGTACGTGGGAAGGAGTAGATGAGTTACAGTTTTTTGCCAAGAATCTGAATCAAGAATTCTCTAAGGGTCTAATCAGCTCCGTACCTTGGTTATAGAATGAAGGAGGTCTTGTATCTCTCTCTCAGGACTCGATCTCCCAGTAACCCGCGAGGGTAGCAGGGAAACACTGGAGCTGGATTTCTCATCAGGAGAAAAGACAGCGTCTCTCTCAGTGCGTCAGCAGGGAGGGTTGGCTTCCTTCAGCACTCGCATCAGCAGGGCGTCGGGCAAGTAGATAGCCGATCCGCTCCGAACCACCGTGTGTTGCCTAAGGCAGATGTTGGTATATTTATACCTGGAAGGTGCCGAGTTTGACGTAAGGTTGGACATAAGACGTCACTAAGAACTGGCAGTTCTTTCAGGACTCTCAGGAGTTCTAGGACAAATCAAAACAGAAGCAGGGGGAATTCCCGGGCTGCTGGAGGCTTGGTTTATTTAAGAACGAGTAGCCTTGCCGTATTTGGACTGCATTGGCTATGACTTAATGTGGATATGATTCTTATGCCTTTATAAGGATATAATTTGTTGTAACCACATAAGGGCATAAATCCGGAATGTCTAATTAGGGTCCTAGATACA
Source organism: Lissotriton vulgaris (assembly GCF_964263255.1). Classification (NCBI taxonomy): domain Eukaryota; kingdom Metazoa; phylum Chordata; class Amphibia; order Caudata; family Salamandridae; genus Lissotriton; species Lissotriton vulgaris. The sequence continues at coordinate 745,371,511 of NC_141694.1, forward strand.
TTCACAAAAGTCCGGTCCTCCAACTCCTGCCACCGTCTTCCCACTGATGACTGTAGACACCATTTCCTCCATCTCGTCCTGGTCCTCCTGTGGCACTGAACTCCTACCTCCAGTCTGCATTGCTACCTTCCGGTTATTGAAGAGTTTCTGCTTGGTTTTGCGCTTCACATCATTCCGGCGCCTCCTGACCTCTTCCATTTTCCTCTTCTTCTCTCCAACTGCATTCACCTTGTCCACAAAGGATTGCCATCTTTCATTTATTGTTGCCAATGACACAGTGGAGGTGACGAACAGTAGTTGATGGTGTTCTGCCACCTACGTTATCACGATCCTGTTTTCCTGCGGACTGAACTGCTTCTTCCTACTCTTCTTGGCCTTGCCCTTCCCTGACCCTGAGGTCCCAGGCTGGTCCTCCGGGGGGGCTTGTGGGGTTCTGGTTGTCCTCTGTACTCCCTCCAGCTACCTCTATTGTGCTTCGCTGTTGTTTGTCTTTTGGTTGTATGTTTTTTTTCTACTGTTTTAGTGATTTTTCCTGCTTGACTGTGTGTATTGCAGGCCTGGGGAAGATTATCGCTGATTTTTTTATCACAGCTTGGCCCATCACAATTTTTTTGCATTGGGGTTTACTTTTTTATCGCCGTCCCGGTAACTTTATTGAGGATATTTGACGCGTTACCATGAAACTATCGCATGGTATCGCCGTGTTGAGAATACAACCTTAACACAACATTATTTTCCCACGATAGATTGCGATGTGAAGAGTTTCGTTAAGCTTATTTTGTGATATTTATCACGCATTCTTGAGAATATCCCCATAAACCTTTCATCAAAAAGGAGGGAAGAGGAATTGAGGTCCATTCAGTTCCCCTGGGTAGATCATGAAATAATCAATTGTGGGAATGGACACTGGTATCTACAATAACCATTGGTTATTCTTTGACAACCCTCATAGACGCTGATTGATTCGGATGTAAACTGTGCGGTATATCTTTTCGTCCGCCCCTTGTCAAGCGTCAGGGCATAGTCATTGGGTTGCCAAATATCGTGCTATATGCCTGCCTCACCCGAGGCAACCTCAAGTTAGTGTAGAAGTGTCCAGAGATAGGGGACAGTTCTCAGGAGGTAGTGGGTAGAAAAAAAGTTTAAAAATCGGTGACTCCCCAAAAATAAGATTTATTAAAGAGGAAAAAAGGGGTGAGTACCGGTGGTTTAAAAATTTGGTTATATTGAGTAATCGAGTTACTGGATTACCATATTACTCTTAAAGACAAGTCGACATGTTTCAGCTCACCTAGGGCCAGAAGGTCTACGGAGCTTTCGTCAGGACAAAAACAAATGACAGGACAAAGAAATAGGGTTGAAAGTACTCACACAACTTGTGTAGTTTTCATGGATTAGTACGAAGATCTCATATTGAGATTCCTGTAATATGAGGACAAAAGATAATACAAATGAACGTTTACATGAAATAATGGCATAAAGCACGCTTGCGCAGCTTAGGGCTTCAAGCTAGGAGAGAAGAATGTTAGTTCTTCAAGTAGAGTGCACCTAATTACGGGCACTGTTGGGGGACGGGGGTCTAGAAGAGTAGAACGAAAGAAGGTTCAGTTCACTGGAGTTAAGGACAATTATAAAGGTAGTTAGGCAGTGCGCAGCAACCAGTTTTAAAGTATTAAAGCGGGTCACAGGTTTCAACATGTCTAAGGTAGAGCACTCCGGGGAAGGTAGTGAAAGAGTAGCAATATCTCACATACCTTCGTAAATAGTTAATTTCTCCACATCAGGTTGCAATGGAGTCGCTAATAACGAGGTCTTTGCTACAAAGGTGGAACAAACAAAAAGTATTTTCAAGGTTAGGGCCTCACGGATGTAACTAGTACCAAAGGTCTAGAGATGTTTGTTAACGGAGCTGGCCGCCATTCTTACCCGCGTGTAGGAGAGCATTTGCTCCTAGTGCTGACTCTGCCCCTGGAAAGTAAGGAGGATCAACTCAGGTCACTATTTATAGCGCCAAAATAGAAAAGGGGTTACCAGGTAGAATTGACCTACTTAAAGATGGTGGGTCTGCGGAGGTAGGTAGTGCACTCATTAGTGTACGATTGAATGTAAACATATGAAGCCTGTGTTGAGAGAACAGATTCTACTGGAGAGATTCGTATCGGTCGATGTGACATACAGATTCTCTTTTCTCAGGGGATACTTTTTCAGTGTTCAAAAAGGAGTTTATAGGGAACAGATTAGGAGAACTGATGCCAAGGGATATTGTCATTCAATCCTGATATATGGGTTTTGAGGCGATTGACCCATCGCTGTTCCTTTTCGAAAAGGATCTGTTCAGCATTTTGGTTTTTGTCATGGAGCATCTCAAGGATTGTCCAACTCAGGTCATCGCATGTGTGTCCAGCCTCCACAAAATGTGTACAGAGTTTCGTGGTGTTTTTCTTCAGTCTCACATTGCTTCTGTGCTCACCTATGCGTATTTTAACTTTTCTGCAGGTCATGCCCACGTATTTCAGTTGGCAGGGACATGTGACCAGGTACACCACTTGTGTTGAATTACAATTTGTGTGTGATCTTTGGGTCCAGATTAAATCATCGGTCAGCTGTAATGTCTTAGTGGTCTTGGTAAGTTTACACACGCCACAGGTACCACAGGGAAAATGCCCTGTTACGGGGGCCATGTTGACATTGCTAATGGTCGACACAGTGGAATTTTTCTTCTTTGGTCGAGTGGGCACCAGCACATCCCTCAGATTTTTTGTTCTTTTATTCGTGAATCTTGGTTTTGGCCAGTTGAACGTTCCTGAAGTTACTATTCTCCAGTTTTTTCTGATCAACTTTTGTATTTCGTAACTTGCTGGGCAGTAAGTTGTGACGCAGGTGACCAGATCTTTTATTGGTTCTTTTTCATGCATCTGCAGCAGGCATTCACGTGGTTGGTTCTTGGCTCTCTTTCTGCATTTTGCAATCACCCGAGGCGTATAGTCTCTAGCTCGCAGTTTTCTACTCAGGACTGTGGCTTGTTCTTTATAATCACATTCTTTGCTGCAATTGCGTTTATGCCGGAGAAATTGGCTGTATGGAAAATTGTCTCTGAGTGGACGAGGGTGGTAGCTCTGATAAGACAATAGACTATTTTTGGCCGTTGGTTTAGTGTAAGTATTAGTCTCAACTTTACCATTTTCTGCGAAGATAGTCAGATCAAGAAAGTCAATGCTCGTGTTGCTGGCGGTGAAGGTGAATTTGAGACAGCGATCTCTCCTGTTCAACCATTCTATGAATGTAGTTAGGTCTTGTTTAGTTTCCCAGATCAACAGGATGTCGTCGATGTATCGTTTCCAGTATTTGATACTGGAAACGTACGGATTCTCGTTGTTTAGGACAAACTTCTGTTCGAATTGGCTGACGTATAATCCTGCTACTGATGGCGCAAAAGCGCTGCCCATGGAAGTCCCGTGGCACTGTAGGAAGAGGAGTCCATTGTATTCAAAATAGTTCTCCTTTAAGGCTAGCCTGCAGCATTCTAGGACAAAATGACGGGGAGTTCGGTGGGACCATTCTTCTTGGAAGAGTAGATCCTCAAGCATTTGCATTGTGTCATCTTGTGGTAAGCTCGTGTACAGCGATTCGACCTCTAGTCCTACTAGGATCATGCTCAGTGGGTCGAATTCTTTATCTGCAATCTGTATCAACAGATCGCGGGTGTCTTTGAGATATGTCGGGGTTTTCTGGACGATCGGTTTTAGATATTCATCCGCAAATTTTGAGAGAGGTTCGAGGAGCGAGCCAATCCCCGACACAATTGGGCGACCTGGCGGTGGTAACTTGTTTTTATGAGTTTTAGGGAGTGAGTAGAAAAATTGTATTTTCGGTACTCGTGGGGTCAGAAAATCAGCTTCTTTTTTGGATATCCATCCGTTTTTTTCTGCTTCATGAATCATTATTGCGATGGTGTTTGTAAGTCTTGCAGTTGGGTCAGAATCCAGTCTTCTATAGAAAGTTTCATCGGATGATAGAGCAAGGCATTGCTGGTTATATCCTTCCTTTGTAAGGATCACTACCCCACCACCCTTGTCCGCTGGCTTGATAATAATATCTTCATTATCTCTTAGCTCTTCGAGGGCACGTCTTTCTTTTTTGGTAAGATTTTGGAAGGGTTTTTTCTTTTTGTCAAGATTGTCTATTCCTTTCAAAATGGCCTGCTCGAAAGCTAGTATTTCGACTGGTACATTGTTTGTGGGGGGTAAGATTTGGACTTCCTCCTTAACGTGGGGTCTCCTTCATTGGTGGACTGGGGCGAGCCGTCAAAGAATGCTTTGAGTTTTAATGTTCTACAGAATTCAGACAATTCACATTTGAGTTTGAAGGGATCCAACGTGGGGGTCGGGACGAAACCAAGACCTTTGTTTAGGACTGTAGTTTGTTCTTGGGACAGAATAGTATCTGTTAGGTTCACTATTAGTGATTCTTTTTGTTCTGTTCCATCTGTGCTGATGACATGCTGCGGGTTTGTACGTTGGGAGGACTATCTTGCCATGTTATGTTTTTCTTTTTGCCTCTTGGTTGATTTTGGCCTCTCCCTAAAAAAGGCTGCGCTGATTGATGTGGTAGAATCTGGTTATGTAACATTTGGTTCCCCATTTGTTGTTGTTGGTCACCACCCTGGTTGTAGGGGTTCATGGGGTTCATCCAGCCTCCGTATGGAGGCATGAAAGGTTGGAAGAAGGGCATTGGGTTTCCCGGAAAGAATGGTGGTCTATGCCATCTGTTACCTCTATTTCCAGTCGTGGGCCTCTAAACCTCGAGTTGTTACGTCCCCTCCTCGACATTTGTTGGTCCGGATTTCCCTCTGAGCCATCTGAGGACCACCCTGCAGAGTCTGTATCCGAGGTGATCTCAGTGACAGTATAATCCTCCTTGGAGTAGGGGTGCATACGTTCTTGGCTGAATTTTTTGAGATCTTTTGCTAGTTTCTGTAGTTTGTTTTGCATCAGGAACTGCTGAGTTTCATCCATTTCTTTGTTGATCTCGTCTAATCTTTTTTTGTAGACTTGTGGGTTGATTCCGTTCCTCAATTGAGTTTCACAGGTTAGGATTTCCGCTAGTAACGCGTCTGATAGTCTTTTGGCTGTCTTGACTATGAGCACTAGATAGTCCAAGGTACACTTCCAGGATATGGAGGAGCAGTCTCTGCGGAATGCTAAATCATGTAGAAAGATTCTTGGTGCATTAGATATCCATAGGCCTCTCTGTGCTGATTTGGTTCTCAAATATTCGGTCATGATAATACCATGTATTGCAGTTCTTATCTGTTCTCTCTTCTTATTTGTTAGGGTATCCCATTCGTCTGTTTGTGCAATAGCTTGTGTAAAATCTGCGTTCTGTAGTAAGGATTGTGCTGCTAGAATTTCATCTATAAAAAACAATTTGATGGACAGAATGTAGATCAATGTCTTACATTCACCCCAGTACAAGGATCTGGGCCTAAATCCGTCGTTTTTTGCACTCCACACCACCCTGGGTCAGATAATGGCTTTATGCAAATCAGCTCTGACCCTGTGCCCCATGGGAACCGTCCAGTCCGAACTACAACAGCCATATCTTTCCCAGACCAGAATCAAGCATCCGAGGACCGGACCGGTTTCGAGGTAACACCTCTCATCAGCCCGGCTAGCTTGACTCCAGTGGTGTGGAGGCTCTGGGAACCACGTCTGAGCTACCCCAGTACACTCAGGGAGAAAATTACAAAAAACAATTTGATGGACAGAATGTAGATCAATGTCTTACATTCACCCCATTACAAGGATCTGGGCCTAAATCCATCGTTTTTTGCACTCCACACCACCCTGGGTCAGATAATGGCTTTATGCAAATCAGCTCTGACCCTGTGCCCCATGGGAACAGTCCAGTCCGAACTACAACAGCCATATCTTTCCCAGACCGGAATCAAGCATCCGAGGACCGGACCGGTTTCGAGGTAACACCTCTCATCAGCCCGGCTAGCTTGACTCCAGTGGTGTGGAGGCCTCGAAACCGGTCCGGTCCTCGGATGCTTGATTCCGTTCTGGGAAGGACATGGCTTTTGTAGTTCGGACTGGACTGTTCCCATGGGGCACAGGGTCAGAGCTGATTTGCATATCGCCATTGTCTAACCCAGGGTGGTGTGGAGTGCAAAAAAACGATGGATTTGGGCCCAGATCTTTGGACTGGGATGAATGTGTGACATTGATCCACATTCGGTCCATCACCTGTTTTGTTTGCAATTGCCGCCATAAGTGCGCTGGGGATGCCCAGACGTGGGTCCCAGGCACTCCACACCACTGGAGTCAAGCTAGCCGGGCTGATGAGAGGTGTTACCTCGAAACCGGTCCGGTCCTCGGATGCTTGATTCCGTTCTGGGAAGGACATGGCTTTTGTAGTTCGGACTGGACTGCTCCCATGGGGCACAGGGTCAGAGCTGATTTGCATATCGCCATTGTCTAACCCAGGGTGGTGTGGAGTGAAAAAAAACGATGGATTTGGGCCCAGATCTTTGGACTGGGATGAATGTGTGACATTGATCCACATTCGGTCCATCACCTGTTTTGTTTGCAATTGCCGCCATAAGTGCGCTGGGGATGCCCAGACGTGGGTCCCAGGCACTCCACACCACTGGAGTCAAGCTAGCCGGGCTGATGAGAGGTGTTACCTCGAAACCGGTCCGGTCCTCGGATGCTTGATTCCGTTCTGGGAAGGACATGGCTTTTGTAGTTCGGACTGGACTGTTCCCATGGGGCACAGGGTCAGAGCTGATTTGCATATCGCCATTGTCTAACCCAGGGTGGTGTGGAGTGCAAAAAAACGATGGATTTGGGCCCAGATCTTTGGACTGGGATGAATGTGTGACATTGATCCACATTCGGTCCATCACCTGTTTTGTTTAGAATTTCATCTATGTCGCTACCAGTGAAGCTGAGACCAACATTGTCCTCCATCATTCAAGACTCGTAATCCCAATAAAAAAAGAAAAAGAAATACACCTCAATGCCAGCAGAATAGTGAGCAAGGTTGTTGTATTCCCGCAGCTGTGCGCTGCTTAAAGGCTTTCATCAAAAAGGAGGGAAGAGGAATTGAGGTCCATTCAGTTCCCCTGGGTAGATCATGAAATAATCAATTGTGGGAATGGACACTGGTATCTACAATAGCCATTGGTTATTCTTTGACAACCCTCATAGACGCTGATTGATTCGGATGTAAACTGTGCGGTATATCTTTTCGTCCGCCCCTTGTCAAGCTCCCATAAACCTACACAAAAGTGTAAATTTACCTTAGTAAATCAGTCCCCAGGACTGTGGCATCTCTTTTTTCTTAAAAGGGACATCTACGTAAATGAGTGCGGATGAAAGATGTTATGTAATGTTAACTAATATTTCCAGAGCACACATTCACCGGATGGTCTCTTGGTGCTGGGTAGCTCTTTTGATATTGATCATGTTATTGGTCTGCCTTTTTAAGAGCCATGTTTTCAGTAGTTGTCTAAATGTAACATAGAGAGTAGAAAGCCTGAGTTCCAGTTGTCGACTGACACCCCACCCCCACTGGGAAGAAAAGGGGTGAGGAGCTGTGAATGTAGGAAAAAAAACCTACAACAGCATTGCAGCTGGTGTGCGTCTGCTAAGATGATTTTCTCGATTGATGGATTTTTAGCTGAGGCTTTCACAGTGATGTCTCACTTTCACAGTGATTCTCTTGAGTTGTAGACTTGCTTTGGTGAAGGTTGTGAACTTCTCGTAAGATTTCAGTCACTTATGTTGTAGTGTTTTACGTGGTGTGTGTACTGTCCTACGGTCTTTTTTTGTGGTTGGCCGTAGATGCGTTGGGTTTTATTGAAACAGGTATCGTTCAATCAGACAATGAAATAGTCAGTTTAATTGTCTGATTGAACGATACCTGTTGGGATACTGTTTGTGTAATACATATTCTTACCCCAATCCTAACGTGGTTGATGGGTTTTACTCCTGTTCTTTTGCACACTGGTTTTATTGAATACATAATCCCTTATTATAATTCTGTGCATTTGTCCTCCTTACTCTAGTAACCACAACGGATTTCTATACTCATTACTCTTTTACAACCTGCTCAAAAACAGTACTGTATTTAATACAACAACTTTGCAGGTCTCTATAGGTCCTTGTGTATTTTATTTTTGTATGGGCATATTTCCATATTCTCATTGCACCTCGCTTTCATTTAAATAACCATGAAAACATAGATTTCTATGGAGTCAACTAATAGAATAAACGGCGTTGTTTATAAAAAAATTGAAGATAAACTTTGAATAATATTAATCTTCAATTTTTGCATCATAAACATACCAATTTATTTTCTTTTAGAAGCAGAATTTTATTATTAAACCACTTTGATAGAAGCACATCTGAACAATTGTTAATCGGGTCTTAGGACCCTGGCGTACCAGATATTAGCTCAATCAAAGTATGGCAGTCCTCAACCGCATCCTTCCACTGGCTTAAACCTATTTATCCACTTCAATTAAGTAAAAAATGATAGCATAACTTAATGTTCTCTTTTAGTGGCAGATTGTCAGAGCATGCACCCTTGTTAGACATGGGGGTTCTGGTTGGTTAGGGTATGCAGTGCACCTAAGCCAAGCATAATCCACCACTCTAGTCAGGCTTAGTAAGTTACACACCAAAGATAACCTGTGCTCACCCTCTGGTAGCTTGGAGCAGAGCAGTCAGGCTTATCATCAGAGGCAATGTGTAAAGCTTTTCTCGCAGCACATTCACACAGAAACACAATGAATACACCACAAACAAGCATTTGCAAATCAATAAGTCTCGCATTAGGAAAGTGTGAGCTATTGGTCTTGTAAATGACAATTTTTGTATTTATGTGTTGTTTTTGAAAATAGCTAAATTAATAGCTTTGTCATTTACAATGTCAATAGTTATTACTTTCGCAAATGCGACACCTATAGCATTTGTAATGCAACATGTTTTGTATTTACGTGACTTAGATGTATTGATATTACAAATAACACTGGCTTTAATTTTTTTAAATAATTAATACTTAAATAAAAGTGATTGTAATTTATAATGGCAATAGCTTAAACTTTTGTAAATAACTTTTGTGAAGATTATGTTCAGTGTATTTTATTGTGATGAAAATCCAAGAACAGAAGTGAAATATTATCATCTTTTTGTGACATTTGTAATAAAGCTTATAACATTGAGAGAACATATTTGATCCAGTGATGCTGTGGTGGTGCTGAGTGATGCTGTGGTTGCGCTGAGTGATGCTGTGGTTGGGCTGAGCGATGCTGTGGCTGATCTGAGTGGTGCTGTGCTGGTGCTGAGTGGTGCTGTGGTGGTGCTGAGTGGTGCTGTGGTGGTGCTGAGTGATGCTGTGGTGGTGCTGAGTGGTGCTGTTGTGGTGCTGGGTGGTGCTGTGGTGATGCTGAGTGGTGCTGTGGTGGTGCTGTGGTGGTGCTGAGGGATGCCGTGGTGGTGCTAAGTGATGCTGGGGTGGTGCTTAGTGGTGCTGTGGTGATGCTGTGGTGATGCTGTGGTGGTGCTGAGTGGTGTTGTGGTGGTTCTGGGTGGTGCTGTGGTGGTGCTGAGTGGTGCTGTGGTGGTTCTGAGTGATGCTGTGGTGGTGCTGAGTGATGCTGGGGTGGTGCTGAGTGGTGCTGTGGTGGTGCTGAGTGATATTGTGGTGGTGCTGAGTGATAATGTGGTGGTGCTGAGTGGTGTTGTGGTGGTGCTGAGTGGTGCTGTGGTGGTGCTGGGTGGTGCTGTGATGATGCCGAGTGGTGCTGTGGTGGTGCTGAGTGATAGTGTGGTGGTGCTGAGTGATAATGTGATGGTGCTGAGAGGTGCTGTGGTGGTGCTGAGTGATAATGTTGTGGTGCTGAATGATAATGTAGTGGTGCTGAGTGATATTGTGGGGGTAGATGGCGGACGGCTAAGAAACTAGGTCGGAAGCTCCGTGGAGACTGCCCCTTTAGGACGCCAGAATGACAGCAAACAGCAGAAAAAAATATATCAGAGCAATCGGGTTTTGCCTGCCTGTTACTGATTACTGATTATCTCTTCAAAATGATTTAAGAAAAAGACACGATATACGGACAATCATTCTCTTCTTCTCGAACGAACATTGTTTAAACTTACATGCCGCTGGAAGTGGGCTTGGCTGTGACGCCCCGTCGAGTGAGAACCGATCTGGGAGGTTTGTGCTTACAGAATCTGAATCCTATTCCGAGTCCTGGCTCCTCATACCCGGAGAAGTGGAGACACACCATCGGTTCACGAACGGGAGTGTGGGCTGCAGCGCGAAGGGCTCTCGGCGCATACCAGAGAGCCGTGAGGAGAATCCCCTTCCTGTTCCGGGGAGTGGAGGTGAAGGAGGGCAGTGTCAGCGAGCTAACGAGAGCCTGAGGCAAATTAGAAATGAGGGACATAGGACCTTCAGGGACAATGAAGGCGGCGGCGGAGAAGAGTTAAAAAAACAGAGGGGCGAGCGTAGAAGGAAAGATACAAAGGTGAGTGCTGGCAGTCAGACTGGAGGGGCGAAAAGCGAGAGATGTGCAGGAAGAAGGCAGGGGGGTGAAGAAATAAAGGGATGTAATTCAAAAAAAGAAGAAGGGGCCCCAGCGCTTGCCTGTATGTGTGGAGGGGGAACATAGACACACAAGGAGTGAAGTGGACTGTCGCCCTTACCGAAGCAGAGCAGCGGATGAAAAAAACTAGTTGCACAGGCAAGGGTCTAAGTTTTACTGAGGGGGTAAAAAGAACGAGAATGGGGGGGTGAGTGGTGCGAGAGCAGAGGAGGACAGAGGAGCATTATTACCAGCTCAAAGCAAGGAGATACAAAGCGAAGCCTCAAAAGCAACAGTAAAAACAACATCAAGCGAGGAGGAGAAAGTGAGATCAAGGTACTGCTTAAGGAATCGGCAATTCCTCAAGCTCACCACTCCAACTCTAAGTGCCATTAAACAAATAATCACGCCACGCAACACCAGAAGAATTTCCAGGAAACCATCAAAGGTAGACCCAGAAAACTTTTACACCAAAAGGAAAAATCCAAAAGAAACTGGAAGGATAGGAGGTACGATGGACCCCCCTCACCGAGTAACTCCATCCCTCAGATCCTATTTCAAACTTCAGGAGCAAAATTAGGTGGCTACAACTAGAGAAGGACAAGCAAAAAAAGAAATCACCTCCTTGGTAGCCTTGTCATCTGCTGTGAAAGGTGTCTCCCTGACTGAAAATTCAAGAATCTCTCAGCCATATCAACAAGAATCTCTAACAAGATCTCCTATAGTAGAAGGGGAGATTATGGAACCCAGTCAAAGTAAGGCCATGGCCTCTGCCTCTCAATTAAAGGTCCCATCACCCCCTGAAGATGTAACTGCCACGCAACTTCCTTCTACAGTAGATGAATCAATCCTATCTCCCAGTGACACTTCTACGGAGAACCAATCTCAATCCTCTGCACCTCCGCTCAATACAACAAACCAGTTCCTGGAAAAGATACTGGAAGAAATGAGGGCAAAATTTGGGATATCAGAGCTAAACTAAAGTAAAATTCGAGAAGTCTGCGAAGCATTAGCTACCAAGATGATTGCTTTCAATGACCGATCACAGAAATAGAGATGGTAGTCAAGGGGCTCAACAAGAAGGTGGATAAGAATGAAAAAGATATAAGAGTGCCTAAAGAGAACAATAGGAGTACACATGAGAAGTTGGAATCCTTAGAAAATCAGGCTAGAAAAAACAACCTGAGAGTCCTACATGTTCCTGAAGGGAAAGAAGGCACAGACGTCAAAAAATTTGTAGTACAACTTCTAGAGGAACACTTTCCGTGGACAAAGGATAAAGGCCTAGAGGACGATATTCAAAGAGTACATCGAGATCCATTTGGTAAGAGGAAGGAAAGAAAGAACCCAAGGAAAATCTTGATAAACTTTAAAACGTATACAATCAAAGAGAGAATCCTGAAAGAAGCACTAAAAAACGACCCCTATACCAGAGAGGAGTGGACATTTAAGATACGGTCAGACATTTTAAAAGCCACCCAGGACAGACAATGGGAATTAGGCCAATATATGCAGGAAATAAAAAGTCTAGGAGCCACAGTACAAATAAAATTCCCTGCGGCCCTCAGAATAATGTGGAGGAATAAAATGCATAACATACGGGAGCCTGCTGAAGTAGCCAATTTTCTAGAACAGATGAAAGATCAAGTGAGAACACTCCTGTTCTCGTTGTCTCAAATTACAGGAGAGAAGAGTTTTAATTTAGTGAAAACAAAACACTAAGATTTTAACTAAGGACGAAGTAAGACTAGAAGGTAAAAGATATAAAAGGAAAAGAAGGGAAAGGAAAAAAGGGTATATAATGAACAAAATAAATAAATAAATAAACAAATAAATAACAAAAAATATACAAATACATAAAAAAGGGGGCAGTCACGGAGCTCCAAAGGCCTAAAAACAAAGCCCAAAGAGAAAGCAGGGAGGCTTCCCCAGGGAGGGTTGTGGTACAACACAATAAAGAAAAAAAAAAAAAGAAAAAATGCTCAAGGGTGGGGAGCAAAAGAGGGAAAAAAACCCAGAAAAAAAATCCTCGAATTGCAAAGATGGAAAAAGGAGATATCAGGGTTCATCTCAAACAGTAATAAAAAATAAAAAATACGGGAAGGCGGTGGGTAAAAGAAAAAGGAATAGATGGGGAAGAAGGTAAATATTCTATCTTGGAATGTAAATGTAAATAGATATTGTCCCCAAGCACAATTTCACAGATAGCAATATTTTGTAAAGAAAAAAGAAGAAAAACCAAATCCAAATATTTGTTTTTCAAATTCTTTACCAGTCTTTTTTATTTTCTTTTTCTTTTTTCTCTTTTTCTTCAAGTGATTAGAAGTTCATCATTCCATATTTCATAAGTCATACAGTACACAACAAGCGTAGCCAAAAAACAATGCCAACACTTGTTTCATCACATGAACAGTCTCCCAATGACTTCTTCAGGGCTACAATAAAGTAAAATAAAGAATATATATAAATATATAAACAATACCTTATATTTTTAACAATACTAACCAACACCTATAGTGATTAAGAAGACACATGTTTTCACCATGTCTTTAAGTCAACCAAAGGTCCCAGACAAGAGAGAAAAGCGGTGCATAGAAGATAGTATTCACTGAGAACACCAACCACCAAAGTATAAGAAAGAAAATAAATCGATAATAAGCTTCACTAGTGTCCGAGAAGACCCTAATTTTAAGCTATGCCATTGCAAGGAACTTATTCATGAGAGACACACTCACTGATAGAAACGATTCTGTTACAGATATCTCAATATCATTCCAGTTTATTATCAATCTTCATATGGTTTTAAGAATACTGCAATTAAAATAGATAAGTTTTAGTTGTATCCAGAGCCAGAGTATAAACTTTTAATATTACTTTCCATTCCTAGTGCGTAATCAGAGTCAAATAAGTCTAGAGGTTAAATCACTAAGAGAAATTAGTTTCACATCCAAATTTGATAAGCCACTATATTTCACCTGAGTCAAATAGCAGTCATATGCGAACCACTATTAAATTAACCCAAAAGGGCTCCATAATTCAAGGATTTCACAGAAGGAATAACATTTTATTGTATCTGAAAGGAAGAGCAAATTTAATTATGAACAATATATATTTTATTGCCTAATTCGTTTTAAAGGACATATATTCAAGTTAATTTCTTAGCACCCATGGGGGGAGAAACACAAATGCGTAAACACCCCACATGTGGAATCAGATTGTTACTAAAATATAACCCGAGTTAGTACGGAGCCAGTATAAACGAAGAGGGGCAATTCATTAGTACCCCAAATGTAAAACAGCTAGTTTGCTAAAATCGTAGCTCCAGTTTATTCAAAACTAGGACATTTTAAAATTATTACGGAAAACACAGGAAACAGTAAAATATAACCCCGGATGATAGAAGTCTAAATTATTTAAGTCACTACGGGAAACCAGCATATTCTGCTATAACATTCATCTTCCTAATAGTTCAAAACCCGCTACAGAGAACAAACCATATTCAACGGAAAAAGTCTCTTCACAGACAAAGCCGCTTGCTCACCCTTTTCATACTATATATCGGTGAGCCATATATATATTTTTACAAAAGGTGTATCACATAAGGTAACCTGAGGCACATATCCCAAGGCAGTTTACTCGTGCTCAGGTACTTCTTCCACAACTGTATACAGCTAAAAACAGTACCGGCCCATAGTAATCGACCCACATTCAAAATTCACAAACTCGGCCACACCATTATCCTCACTTACCGGGAGAGTGCTCCAACCTCTTCACGTTGAATTCGTCAGGTGTAAACAATCGTAAACGCCATGATCCGGCGTTTAAATACACACGAGAGAACTAGCGTTCCGATTTCCCAAAAATCAAAGAAGGACATTGACAAAGTTTCATTTTCCTGGAGACGCCCTATTAGTCTAGTCAATTATTCACGGAGTTAGAACGCGAATGCACCCTGAAGGGGTTTCAGAATCCAGGTGCATAACAATATATATAATTATTAAAAGGCGCATTAAGGCGCGTTAATGTAGCAAGTTAGTAATTCGCAAAGTCATAAACGAATCTCTAATTTTCAGATTCAGCTTATCAAAACTATAAATTGTAATAGGTAGTAATACAATCTACGCAGATAGCAATGTAGACTACATAAGTAGTTTTCAACTATGTCAGTATACTTTTCTTACTGGTCAGATAATATAAGCCATCCGAGGTTCAATACTATAATGGCCAATTGGACAAATCGAAGGAAAATAAAAGGAGAAGGAAAGAAAAATAATGAAGAAAGTGAAAAAAGGAAAGATAGTGAAAAGAGAAGAAACAGGGAGAAGGAGGTCATCATATTCAGAGTATTCCCAGGTAGGGCACGATAAACAACATGCACAAGCTCACCCAACTATGTGAATCAGAGCCTCAATTCATAGTTATACAAAGTTTTTCTTATAAATGCAGCTAGTCCAACACATATCATTATTCATAAAAGGATATACATGAAATACATTCGAGTCAATTGAATTGTTAACATCATACATATGTATCCTACAAGAAATAATGCAGTTCCTGATCAACATTAATCCCACACTCCACAGCCCGAAGTTTAAGGATCCATCTTGCTTCACACTGTCTGAGATTAGGTTCCTTATCTCCGCCCCTTGGATTATTAAATATGGCTTCAATTCCATGAAATTGGAACCCCAAGGTTTTTTGTTGTTCAACACACATCGCTGCTTGGCAGCCTATCGGGTACCTTTTATCCATATTTTTAAGGGCACGGAAGTGTTCTATCATTCTCTCTTTAAGTGGGCGAATGGTACTTCCCACATAAATTTTCTTACACCTACAGACAATAGCATAAACTACATATTTCGTTGTGCAGTCTATGTGCTGACAAATCTTGTACCTACGTGCGTCATTATATTCAAATTCTTTAACACCCGTCAGTGCCATCCGGCACATACTACAGTACGATTGTCATTTTTGCTTCATTTTTCAGCCGCTCACCGCTCCTAACTAAATAAATAAATAACCTACATCATCCGCCGCTCACCGCTCCTCCCCGCCTGTACGCCGCTCCTTCCCGCGCCATGTCCGCCGGTCCTCCTCGCGCTCCTGGACGCCGCTCCTCACTTCAGCACGTACGTCGCTGCCGGCGCTTCTTCCAAGGGACTACTTTTTTTTCGGGAAATTTTTTAAATAACGTATATTTATTACGTTTATATAGCCTATGTCCATCTGCACACCCTGACGATTACAACGATGTATCGGGTATGTGGATTGGCGCTGTGGTTCCCGAGTTTACCCATGGCTGGGGCTTCTTCCAAGGGACTACTTTTTTTTCGGTACATTTTTTAAATAACGTATATTTATTACGTTTATATAGCCTATGTCCATCTGCACACCCTGACGATTACAACGATGTATCGGGTGTGTGGATTGGCGCTGTGGTTCCCGAGTTTACCCGCCTCAAAGGTTCAAAGTTCTTCCTTTATAATAGTAGTATAGATGATATGTGTTAAACTAGCTGCATTTATAAGAAAAGCTTTGTATAACTGTGAATTGAGGCTTTGATTCACATAGTTGGGTGAGCTTGTGCATGTTGTTTATCGTGCCCTACCTGGGAATACTCTGAATATGATGACCTCCTTCTCTCTGTTTCTCCTCATTTCACTAACTTTCCTTTTTCCACTTTCTTCATTATTTTTCTTTCCTTCTCCTTTTATTTTCCTTCGATTTGTCCGATTTGCCATTATAGTATTGAACCTCGGATGGCTAATATTATCTGACCAGTAAGAAAAGTATACTGACATAGTTGAAAACTACTTATGTAGTCTACATTGCTATCCGCGTAGATTGTATTACTACCTATTACAATTTATAGTTTTGATAAGCTGAATCTGAAAATTAGAGATTCGTTCATGACTTTGCAAACTACTAACTTGCTACATTAACGCGCCTTAATGCACCTTTTAATAATTATATATATCGTTATGCACCTGGATTCTGAAACCCCTTCAGGGTGCATTCGCGTTCTAACTCCTTGAATAATTGACTAGACTAATATGGCGTCTCCAGGAAAATGAAACTTTGTCAATGTCCTTCTTTGATTTTTGGGAAATCGGAATGCTAGTTCTCTCGTGTGTATTTAAACGCCGGATCATGGTGTTTACGATTGTTTACACCTGACGAATTCAACGTGAAGAGGTTGGGAGCACTCTCCCTGTAAGTGAGGATAATGGTGTGGCCGAGTTTGTGAAGTCTGCATGTGGGTCGATTACTATGGGCCGGTACTGTTTTTAGATGTACACAGTTGTGGAAGCAGTACCTGAGCACGAGTAAACTGCCTTGGGATATGTGCCTCAGGTTACCTTATGTGATACACCTTTTGTAAAAATATATATAAGGCTCACCGATATAAAGTACGAAAAGGGTGAGCAAGCGGCTTTGTCCGTGAAGAGACTTTTTCCGTTGAATATGGTTTGTTCTCTGTAGCGGGTTTTGAACTATTAAGAAGATGAATGTTATAGCGGAATATGCTGGTTTCCCGTAGTGACTTAAATAATTTAGGCTTCTATCACCCGGGGATAAATTTTACTGTTTCTTGTGTTTTCTGTAATAATTTTAAAATGTCCTAGTTTCGAATAAACTGGAGCTACGATTTTAGCAAACTAGCAGTTTTACATTTGGGGTACTAATGAATTGCCCCTCTTCGTTTATACTGGCTCCGTACTAACTTGGGTTATATTTTAGTAACAATCTGATTCCACATGTGGGGTGTTAACACATTTGTGTTTCTCCCCCCATGGGTGCTAAGAACTTAACTTGAATGTATGTCCTTTAAAACAAATTAGGCAATAAAATATATATTGTTCATAAATAAATTTGTTCTTCCTTTCAGATACAATAAAATTGTATTCCTTCTGTGAAATCCTTGATTTATGGAGCCCTTTTGAGGTAATGTAATAGTGGTTTGCATAGGACTGCTATTTGACTCAGGTGAAATATAGTGGCTTATCAAATTTGGATGTGAACCTAATTTCTCTTAGTGATTTAACCTCTAGACTTATTTGATTCTGATTACGCACTAGGAATGGAAAGTAATATTAAAAGTTTATACTCTGGCTCTGCATACAACTAAAACGTATCTATTTTAATTGCAGTATTCTTAAAACCATATGAAGATTGATAATAAACTGGAATGATATTGAGATATCTGTAACAGAATCGTTTCTATTGGTGAGTGTGTCTCTCATGAATAAGTTCCTTGCATAGGCATAGTTTAGAATTAGGCTCCTTTCAGACACTAGTGAAGCTTACTATCGATTTATTTTCTTTCTTGTACTTTGGTGGTTGGTGTTCTCAGTGAATACTATCTTCTATGCACCGCTTTTCTCTCTTGTCTGGGACCTTTGGTTGACTTAAAGACATGGTGAAAACATGCGTCTTCTTAATCACTATAGGTGGTGGTTAGTATTGTTAAAAATATAAGGTATTGTTTATATATTTATATATATTCTTTATTTTACTTCATTGTAGCCCTGAAGAAGTCATTGGGAGACTGTTCCCATGACGAAACACGTGTTGGCATTGTTTTTTGGCTACGCTCGTTGTGTACTGTATGACTTATGAAATATGGAATGATGAACTTCTAATCACTTGAAGAAAAAGAGAAAAAAGAAAAAGAAAATAAAAAAGACTGCTAAAGAATTTGAAAAGCAAATATTTTAGTTTGGTTTTTCTTCTTTTTTCTTTACAAAATATTGCTATCTGTGAAATTGTGCTCGGGGACAATATCTATTTTCTTGTATCCTCTGTTTTTACAGAGAAATCTTGGGGACGCTACTGCCCGTTTTTCCCCTGTTCCCTTGAGCCACTGATTTGAGGTAAGATAGGAGTAAGTGGTGTTGTGCAAAATTACCCCAGCCACTATTTCATAATTGTTTTGGAATGTAAATGGGATTAGAATACCATGAAGAAGGCGAAGAATCTTGGAATATCTGAGGGTGGCAGATAGTGAGATTATTATCTTACAAGAAACAAACTTATTAAAGAAGGAATGGGAAGGAATAATAAAAAAACTGCACTGGGTGGATAGTTATGTATGCACAGATCAGGAGTGCGTGGTAAAGGGAATCGCCATACTTTTTAAGAAATCGGTTAAAGCAAAAATAGAACAGATAGAATTGGATAAAAAAGGCAGATGGGCAATCACCAAGGTAAGGATCCATAATTCCCTATACACCATAGCTGGTTACTATGGACCTCATTTGGATGACCCTATCCCCTTACAAAACCTGTTTACTCAGTTGTTGTCATTCACCTCTCCAGTGATATTAGGGGGGGATTTTAACCTAATACCAGACCCAAAAATAGACCGTCGGCCACCAATAGAGCAAGTAAATTTACTTAAAATGAGAGAGTGGCTGGGGATTTATAAAAGAGATCTAGGCTTGATGGATATATGGAAGGAGAAAGGGGACAAAAGATACCCATTTACCTTCAAGAATAAAAGATTGGCTATACAATCCAGAATCGACTTCTTTTTGACCGATAAAATATTAATTGACAAGGTGCACAAAGTTGAACACCTGCCAGCCTTGTTGTCAGATCACTCTTCCATCTCACTCGTAATTCATCTGGGTGAGGATCAATCAGTAGGGAGATGGACAGTGGATCGAAATATTTTTAACGACACGTTAATCATGGATCAGCTTAAAACTGAGTCGGTAGAATTTTTTCAGAATAATAAAGAGGGGACATCACAGCAAGTCAGATGGGATGCATACAAAGCAGTAATAAGAGGGAAAATACTCAGTCTAGCCACACACAAAACAAGAGCAACAAAACAAGAAATCGGAACATTAGAAACAAATATCAAAAACTTGGAACTCCTAATAGAAGCTGAGTTGGACCTCGAAAAAAAAGAAAGTGGGTAGTAGATAAGAGAATCCAAGAAGAAAGGTTAACGGGTGTTTTAGAGAACAAAGTAAGAGAAAGGTGGAAAGCAAGCAAACTAGGCAATTATGAGTATGGAGAGGGGTGCAGCAAACTCCTAGCGTGGAAAACAAAGGCCGATGCTTGCAGAAGCAAAATACTTAAAATCCTACTGCAAGACGCTTCAAGCCCAAGCTCAGAAGAACATGTAATAAGGAAAGAGTTTGCTGATTTCTTCTCATCTCTGTACACTGAAGATATATCTAGGAATGAGGAAGAGTTCTCCCAGTTAGTTTAAGGTCCAGAGGGGGGAGACAAAAGTGAACTAGGCATGAAGGGTACCTCTAAAAGGACCTATATTGCTTTTACCAAAGGAATATATCCAAAAAACATTTACATGTGAAGGATGCTAAAGACAGAAGCAAAGACATATAGATATTACTAAAACATATTTTTATTTATCTTTTTTTATATTTAGATTTTGATTTAAGCTATTATTTTATGGAGATTTGTGCATCTGTACATTTTATTTTATCACATAACATCACTGACAGAAATTCATAAACATTCATTATACATTTTGAGGATTTCAAACAGTGCAATTAAATAAAGTGCAATTAGGAAAAGGTAATGCCCCTAACAATGCAATATCTTACTAACATGCATACACTCTCACATACTAGTCATACCTCTACATTCATTTAAAAATACATGACAACATATAAACAGAACTAAACAAAATAGGACAGTAACCCGAAGGTACAGTTGGTGGTTCACTGTTGGAACATAGATTTGAGAATTCCACCAATTAGTCATTGATCTGTGTGTTGTTGACCAATCTTTGATTCATTGTCCAGGTCTTTTTGGATGTACGGCCATGTTAGTAAGATATTGCATTGTTAGGGGCATTACCTTTTCCTAATTGCACTTTATTTAATTGCACTGTTTGAAATCCTCAAAATGTATAATGAATGTTTATGAATTTCTGTCAGTGATGTTATGTGATAAAATAAAATGTACGGATGCACAAATCCCCATAAAATAATAGCTTAAATCAAAATATAAATATAAAAAAAGATAAATAAAAATATGTTTTAGTAATATCTATATGTCTTGGCTTCTGTCTTTAGCATCCTTCACATGTAAATGTTTTTTGGATATATTCCTTTGGTAAAAGCAATATAGGTCCTTTTAGAGGTACCCTTCATGCCTAGTTCACGGAAGATATATCTCCCTCAAGTGAGGATCTTAACAAGTACTTGGAAAACCTGGAATTCCCGGAAGCAACAAGTCTTGAAAAAGACGAGTTGAATGCCCCGATTACTAAGGGGGAGGTAGTAGAAGCTTTGAAAGGCTCCAAGAAAGGGAAGGCTGCAGGGCCCGATGCTCTTCCAATGAATTATACACCAAATTAAGTGATGTTCTGGCTATACCACTTACAAACCTGTTAAACAAAATCTATATAGAGAAGGAGAAACTTTCAGAGTCCTGGAATGAAGCAGTGATAAGCATCTTGTTAAAACCTGGCAAGAACCCTGTAAAATGTGAATCCTACCGCCCCATAAGCCTACTTAATTGTGACTACAAGATCTTCATGCAGATTCTAGCAAAAAGGTTAGGGAAAATTGCAGGAAATCTGATAAAAGAAGACCAGAAAGGTTTTATAAAGGGCAGACATCTGCAAGATTTAACCCAAGAACTTATCAGGTCAATAGACATAGCGACAGCCGATAAAATTCCTCTGACAATAATAACCTTAGGCGCGGCTAAAGCGTTCGATAGAGTGAACTGGGCATTTTTTAACGTAACATTAAAAAAATATGATCTGGGAGAAAACTTTCAACAAACAATTAAGGAACTCTATTGTATACCCAGAGCCAAGGTCTTAGTAAACAGGAACTTAACAGAGAATATATCAATACACAGAGGGACCCGTCAGGGATGCCCCTCATCCCCACTCTTATTCAACTTATACATAGAACCACTAGCAAACAAGCTCAGAGCCCATACCGAAATAAACCCGTTTACTTACCGCGGATGGGAAGAAAATAGCCTTATATGCAGATGACCTAATGATTTTTACCAACAATTATGCAGGTTCCATGTATGCAATCGAAGAAACCTTAAAAGACTTTGGGAAGGTATCAGGATATCAAACAAACCGAGACAAAACAGAGATTATTAGTTGGAATACCCAAGTAAATAGCAATTTCTCCAGAGAAAAAATCAAATACTTAGGAATAGAGCTGGTTAAAAATCTAGATAAGATAACCAAGACAAATTTAGATAGGGTAACAGCGGAGGTGAGAAAGCTATTAAAAACATGGGGAGGACTCCCCTTGACATTTCTTGGTAGATCTAATCTAACTAAAATGTCTATTTTACCCAAATTTACATTCCTGTTTAGTGCATTACCCTTATAATTTAAGAAGGAAACCCTGAAGAAAATACAAGGAGAGTTATCAAGTTTTATTTGGGCCTCCAAAAGTACACGAATAGCATGGGCAAAACTGCGAAGATGTAAGGCAGAAGGTGGAATTGCCAGTCCAGACTTATTCGAATATTATAGGGCCTTTCAATTTAAACACATGAGAATTCTGCTGGGTAATTACGATCTATATCCAGAACATCTAAAAGCAATGACCAATAACATCCGTCACTTTCTATTCAAATATGGGCACCCTAAGTACTTTAAGAAAGTCAAACTAAAGACATTGAGCTCAATGGCAAAGCTTTGGTTCCAGATAAGGTGCACTTGGAAAATACCCTATTATAGCACGTATGCACCTATATGGGACTCTCCAGGAACTCCAGAGTGCCTTAAGGACAAGCTAGCTACACCTTTGAAAACATCAGGGTTTCAAGTTTGGGGTCAGTTATTGGTGGATAACAACATATTAGATTGGGAAATCCTGTCGGATAATACAAATGCATCCCTCTCAAAATTTAAATTTTACCAGCTCACTGGGTGGGCAAAAACAATAAAAGAGAAAAACACCGGGAACAAGTACATAGAGATAAACATGTTAAAGTGCACCTCTCTGAAAAAAGAGATAGCGTTATGGTACTGGGCCCTGATAGAAGCCGGGGAAGAAAACTTTGTGATACCAGAAGCAACCTGGGGGAAGAAACTGCTGTCGATGGATCTACAAAACCTGTGGCAAGTATCTTTGAGTAAATGTTGGACCATTGCGAAATCTGCTACTTTAAGGAGAAACCATCTCTTCACTCTCCACAGAGCGTATTGGACGCCAAAGCGATTATCTAAATTCAGCGGCCCAAATATAAAAGTATGTCCCAAATGTTGCATGGCAGGAGCGGACGATGTGCATATGTTCTGGCAGTGCCCCCAGATTGATGGTTTCTGGCAAGAAGTGAGTAAAATTATAGATGCAGTAGTGAGAAGACCAATAACTGTAAGTATGGATCTTGTTATCTTCGGGGTTAGCAGGCATGAGGGGTTAACTCTTTTAACATTCAAAGAAGAGAACCTTTTATTTATGCTGATTTTACTAGCTCGTGGGGAACTCTGTATTAAGTGGATAAAACCGGTTGCCCCCACACATTTGGAATGAGTGGCTTCTATAAACAGAATAAATAAATGGAATAGAAAAGGGAAACCTAGCAGAAAGCTTAATTACTGGGAAATTTGGAAAGAATCGCAGTTTGTAAATTAACCGATTACAAACACCAAAATCATGCTACTGGCCTATATATTCCAATGATAATGCAATGGCAATAAAAACACAAACAACATGCTTGTGTGAGTGGCCATGATGGCCAGCTCCCCCAGTTAGAAATTGAAAGTGTAAAGGACATAAGGGGACCTCACTCTGAAAACACGAAAAGTCAACACCTCCGAATCCATGGGCCTGGACGGAACAGAAAACAGAGAAGCGGGTCCCTCATAACTCCAATTACACTCTATTGCAAAATGAGGAATAACATTTTTTTTTCTTTAAAGATAATGTGATGGTGCTGAGTGGTGCTGTGGTGGTGCTGAGTGATAATGTGGTGGTGCTGAGTGATAATGTGGTGGTGCTGAGTGATGGTGGGGTAGCGCTGAGTGATGATGTGGTGATGCAGAGGGCAGAAAGGCACAAAAACAAGTCTAACAGAGGACAGAAGGGCAGAAAAACAAGGGGAAAATGAGTCTAACAGAGGGCAGAAGGGCACAAAAACGAGTCTAACAGAGGGCAGAAAGGCACAAAAACCGAGTCTAACAAAGGGCACAAAGGCACAAAAAACGAGTCTAACAGAGGGCATAAGGGCAGAAAAAAAGGGATAAACAAGTCTACCAGAGAGCAGAAAGGCACAAAAAAAACGAGTCTAACAGAGGGCAGAAAGGCACAAAAAACGAGTCTAACAGAGGGCAGAAGGGCAGAAAAACAAGGGAAACAAGTATATAAATAAACACATTTTGTATAATTTAAACAACACGAGTGGAAACTCAGGAACTTATATCACAGCCTGTTATATCGCTAATGCTCGTTGTTGGAATCCCGCGTCAGAGCCATCCAGAGCCCGGCCCACTAAGTCTACGTGCGTGGGGGCGAGCAAAGAGTCAGATAAAGAGTTGGAAGTAATTACCAAACAAAAGTGCACACGATCTTCAAATGGAAAGTCAGGAAGAAGTAAAAATGTATTAAGAAGGGAAATGCACGAACTTGCGAGAACATAAACCCGAGGCAGACCCAAACAAACAAGCACAGACTGCTGTGCTGTTTGATAGACTTCAACCTTAAAAGTAGTAGTACCCATTATGGGGAACTGGGGTTATAAGGAAGTAATTATTCCTTATTGAACTGGTCAGCTTCATGGGTATATTAGGTTAGAGGGACGGCAGCTAACATTCTTGGCCCGCAACAGTTCCTTGCTTACCTGCAGGGCTGTAGTTGAAAATGTGCATCAGCTTGTGACATTGGTTAGGAGGGATGATACAAAGAGCTTTCATTAAAGCTCGGTGTTAGTCAAATATACAAAGGCCCTTCCTGTTTCTTTGCTCAAAAGTTAGTCCCCCGTATTGTTTCAGAAACCTTCTATTGTCCCTGTTGCTCGAATACCCGACATATCAAAGCCAGATAAAATATACATGGGCCTCCAACTAAATTGTTGTTACCAAGGTCATTTGCCTTTTTTTGTAAACCAATACAATTATTTTGCGCCTGTCCTTAACACCTTGGCTGCTAAGGCAATTCCCATCCTGTGCTGGAAATTGCTATTCTTCTTTATTCATGACGAGCTCAGCTCGTCATAAGCACAGCTCCAGTGTGCCTCATGACGAGCTGAGCTCGTCATGAGCAGGGAAGGAGTTAAGTAGGTTTAAATTAAATTTTCCTTCCTTGATACTGATACATTTTTTTCAAAGGGGGGAAAACTGCATCCGATTATATACACATATTATTTACGGCTTTTGTGTCTTAGTGTTGCTTTTTATTTGCTTTGAAAAATTACCTAGACTTGTTAGCAATAGGACTCAACACTGGTTAAGGGCGGTTTAGTCTAGCAAGACATAATAATAATAATTATTATTATTATTATTGCATTTATTGAGCGCACAGCTACCCGGAGGTTTCCCGGCGCTTGCCTTGGGAACCCGTCCTGGCTTTTCCCTGTGAGATAGCCGCTACAGGGCATCCCCAAGGTGAAAGCCAGGCATCCCGCCGCAGGGGGCCGTTGTGGAGATTAAGCAAGCTTAATGCCCAGAGTTGCAGAGTGAGAACCCATGATTAGTGCAGGCACCGAAGCGAGAATTATCGAGTCCGTGGACATTTGAGCTCAAGACCCTGCCGCATCAGGAATTGAACCCTGGTCCCGGGTCTGACCTCAGCTTCCGGGTCTGCCTGCTCTACACCGTGAGCCACACTTCTCCAAATGTAAAAATTTAAAAATGTAAAAATGTAAAAATGTAAAAATGTAAACAAGGGCCTTCCTGGGTGGGGACGCGAGCTGATCAACACATTCTCAACAGCTGTTAACACATCTTTGAGCACTGTTAAAACTATTGTCTATGGCGTCTTCGGCATATCTGCCACAGAATGGCACTCCAGTTTTGCTAAAAAGGTTAAGATCATGCATGCTGAATTTCGTTAAGGCATTACCTGGACCAGGAAGGCAAACTCGAAAGATGAATTGCTTAATCTGCTTCTGTGTACTTAGTTTGAAAAAAGAGGACTGTTTTAAGAGACGAACGAGATATACGTACACGGTGCACATTTAATTATATTTTCGGTGCGATATAAAGCGGCATGCGCCTATATGACTTGTTCATTTCCATCTTTTTATTTGCTTTCGACTAAGCATATTAAAGTAACAAGCTCTTGGCATTGCTGTGGGGTGGCCGTGGGCAGCAACAGCAGGGGTGAAGAGGAGAAATGCGAGACACGGCTTTGCGGCCGTGAAAGGTGTGAAGCATGGTGCGGGGGAGCAGATCCCTTTGAAATGAAACTCTCGGAGGCAGGCGGCTCGGGGAGCGAATGGCAAGCGCGTGCACGAGAACATGCACTGGGCGTAATCCGCCTGATGGTTTCAGAGCTTGGTTTGCCCTCAATACTCTCGTCTATTTATCACTTACGTGATAGAATAGTCGAGGCCTTAAAAGGCTCCATACAAGACAATATAATAATATAGTATATTGTATATAACATAGACCAAAACAACATGATTCATGAACACTATGTATATTATGCAAAACCTGAGGTACCACTTGTTAACCTAACAATGCAAGTATTAAAAAAGACGTACATGATAGCTTCAGAGCATAAAATGCAGCAGTTAGATCTGAGGCACAACACATAAATAACCAAGTATCACAATCAAATGATAAATACTTTGTACATTTTGCAGGAACCATATATTCTCTACACATTATGAAGACATCATGGGTACTTTTCATATTAGGCATGAATCACAAATCTCTTGCACATTATGCCAGTTAGAGTAGGAACGCAAACACATCACAAAAGTGTAACCAAAAGGGCACAAAAGTACTGGGGCACCTATTGTTTTGGTTACTGTAATGTCAGTGGTCTCCTAGGGAAACATGGCGCATACGTAAGATGCAAATGAACCAGCGCCTCCACTTAAGAGAACACAGTACTTTCAATTGTTTCCCTAAATGTTGCGGTTCCTGAAGGGGATTCACCCCGTAAGACTTCTAACTAAGGAACAAATGCCTCAAAGTATGACTCCCAGAAAACGGGGTGGGGTAGGCACACACTGCCGAATCCTCAGCTGTGGTACCAGTGGTCAAAGTGGGGGAAAAAAAGTAGGGGAACTGTGGGTGGAGAATCAGAGGGCAGGAATAACCAAAGGATTGGATCAGTGGGCGGAGCCAGATGTGTGGCCAGAATGCGGAAACATCCCAATTTTTTGTATTTGTTTGGCATTTCACTGCCCAGTTTACTCAACCAATAGTTACACGTGATTATTTTAGGTTATAATGAGTTATTGACATTAAAACAAATTCACAAAGTGGAATAGGTTTTTTAATCACAGAATGTCCCAAATACCATAAAATGTGGAAGCACAAGCCATTTGTCTCAGAGCCATGGAGTTTCTGTCATCAGCACTTCTCCCTTTTTTCACAACAGCAGTTCAAACATGAATGGCAAAATATCCTAGTTTGTAAATGTTTTCTATATAGTTATGGCTATGCCATATTTGCCTCATAATGCAAGATCTGCTGCATGATCTGACCATTTAAAGTAATAAATTGTTTATAGCTCAAAAGTATCAAAAGTTAATAAAAAAGGTGAATTGTGTTGCTGCGGAGTGGATGGCTTATTGCAAAGGTTGACTGATCACCTTTCTCACTGCTGAATTTGTATGTTACACTGGTACTAAGGCAAAATCTTTCCAGAGACTGATAGCATGTGTACACATGTCAAAATAGTAAAATATCAGAAAATATAATGCATTACGCTGCAGCCTTTTTTAATGCATAATTTAGTCAACACTGCTGCATAATTTTGTCCTCCTTTGCTGCATAATTATTTCCAGTGGCCCCACAGCAGGCAGCACATGTTAAAAGTGCTTGTGAATGAAGCAGAGGGAACGTGAAGTTTGTGAACTTAGTTAGTTGCCGTTACTACTGCTGAAACAAGGCCAATGGAGGTACCTATAGGTGAGGCAGACTGGCCTCAAGGACAGGGCTGGCCTTGGCACTGGTGGTGCCCGGTGCATTAGTGTTTGTTAGTGCCCCCCCAATGACCACCTCTGCCATGGTATCCCTCACTACCACCCTTTTACAGTGCCCCTCAAGTTTCCATACCCATACTCTCTATCAGATGCATTTAATTTGATTTACAGCACCACTCATACCATTGTAGGGTGTCAGAGCACTGTACATCACACACATTACACAGAGACAATCAATATGTGTGTTAATCACTGTATAGAAAATGTTACATAAGACTAAGGGCTACAAGGTGTAGGAATCACATGACACCATACTAGTAGGCTGAATAGTTTAATAGTGATTGGTCTGGAGAACCACAAACTCAGAAATTAAAAAATAACACCATGGTTGGGGGATCTCTTTAAAAATCAGAATTGACTTCTGTCCAAATGAACACTTTTTTGCAACATTAGGATAATCAAAGACTGGGGAAAAAACATAACACTCTAATTTAGACCTTGCAGTTTGTATGCAGCTCTAGGATGACAGTTAGTAGCTCACTGTTCTATGTTAGGATCTTAACTATAAACTGCAAGTAACAAAAGGATCTCTCTGACAAAAGCATTAGCCCAATGACCTATTTACATTATGTGCACTTTTTGATCTGCATGGTACATGTTCTTTGCAACAGGCACATTAACCCTCTGAGCTACTTTTCCGTGAGTCAAAACTTCCACTAGACAAAATTCTGATCTGTCTCTAGGAAGAACATTAATCCCCAGATTCATGATGACATTTTTATTGTTGCCAAAAATTGCTGGAGGCCAGGAAGGAGGCAGTAAGCGCTTTTAAAACCATATTATACTTGCAAACATAATGCCTCCAGCCAAAGTCAGCACCCAGTGCGGTCACACTGGTTACATCGCCCTATAGATGGCCCTTCTCAGGGGTCCTGTGATCTTAGTGACAGAGTCACAGTTGTTCTAGGATATGCTGCTTCGTAGGCCTGCCCACAAGACTGGAGGTGAACTACAGTATGGATTGTGGTGGACAAGCCATGCAGGTTAACCTACACTTCCCACTCAAGGGTCCACCTGCTGGTGCTAAGACTCTAGGGCTTGTAAGGTCTTACGAAGACTTCTAAGGTTTAGCATGGGATTGTGCTCTCTCAGGAGAGTGGTCTGGTGGACTGGTTATTAAGGCTAAACCTGGTTCCCCAGTTCCAAATTCAGAAGCTCTGGCCATAGTGCCACATCCTCTCCCCCAATGAACACTATACTGCCCCACTGAGAAAAACTCACACAGCCTTCAACTACAACCCAATTGTTCAGAAATCAGGGAGTGCTTTTGCCTGAAAAGTTAACTACATGACTACAGGGCCCTGAATGGACCCATTTCAATATACATTGCTTATATCCTTACAAAACGTAAGCAGTGTGGTAAAAAATACCTCATCCCTGGACGCAGAGCTGCAGTAAACATTTTGTTTTCCAATCCACACCTAGCAGAACCTCCAGGGTTGGTGCACTAGTTGCAAACCCGGGGAAAACAAAGACAAGAAAACAAAAATAGCGCTTCACTGGCAAATTCTGTAAAAGTGACAAATGTGTTTGGGTGTGAATAAAATCGAACTGGCCAGTTTGCTATCACTCTGTCTTACTTTATTTAGTTATTTTTCATATCTTTAACGTTTTATTTACAATTCTTCACTTTGGAATTAAAATGTCAGAATAATACGATATTTCCAGCAAAAGTGTCTTTCTTTTTTGGATCCATTTCACAGGGGAGCAAATAAAAGAAAGGAGAGGAAAGAGAGTGAGACCCGCGTCTTGAAGGCATGGTTTTCAATAAGAGAAGAACTGCTAGACAGAAAGAGAGGGAAGAGGGAAAGAGTCGGGTGGGCCCTGCAGCGGCAGAGCAGAAGTAGACACTGTCTTTTTCTTCTCTGGGCAAGAAAGAAAAGACAGACCCCTGTTAATTCTCTGCTGCACCGCCCGTCACGAACACCAGGAACACATAGCTTTATTTATAGGCGATGGCTATTTCTTGCGTCCTGGGACGCATTTTCAAAGTAAAAAAGTAGGGGAACGGAATCCTTGGAATCAAAGAAGTAGGGGCACGCCATGCCGTGCCGATTCCGCCCACTTCGACCACTGCATGGTACTCATAGTTCGGCCCGCGGGCCGCCAGCAGCCCGCGGGCCTCCAGCAGCCCGGTAGGCATTGATTTGCAGCCCTCGGACCTCAAAGGAAATGTGTCCATGTATTTTTCAAAAGTTTCACACTGAAGAGGGCCACCAGAGCCTGCGCAGATGCAATATGTACTCACTTGTATTCTCCATCTGCCCTGTTTTATGTACTACCTGCCACCGTTACATCACATATGGCGGGAAGCAAAGGCCCTTTAAAAGTCAGCCGTTGCGCTTTTACAGCAGACTTTTTCAGGGCCTTCTGGCAAGCTTACTGCTTCCTTGTTGCCCAGGACGTCCTCTCCGCACCAAAGAAGGGGTCGGTAAGCCAAAGGGTAAAGATAGGAAAAGGCAAGGTTGGATACAAGGTATATAAGGGACTCACACCTCTTCCAAGCAGATACATAGGGGCAGTGCTTTTAAATGGTAGAAAATAGGTGCAGGTACTCAGCAAATTAGGTTGCTGGGGTTGGACAGATGGGTGTGGCTAGGAGACGGAGCTAGGGGCGGACATTTAATGAGATTCACATGAATTCAAAATGTTTCAAGTCTCAAAATATGAGTTTGTGAATTAGACATTGTAAGATCTGGATGGGGCAGTGGTTTTTATTGTTAGCCAAATAATCCCATTCTCCACTGTACACCATTTTATTGTGGGACACATGCATCATTTTTCTCCTATCTGATATCCTTCATCTCTCAAATTATTTCCACCGTAGTGGTAGCGTTTTAACTCTCACATTATCTCCATCTTCTTGACAGTCTTGCTTCACCTTCTCTCCACCCTGCCCTCTCCCTTGCACAAAGGTGTACATGTTCATTCTCTCTTCTAACTTGTAAATGCAACCTTTTCTTTTCCTGTTGACAATATTTTGTCTGCTGCATTCCTCCTACACACAGTTACCTGCAGAATCATAATTAAAACTTTGCCTTTTGGAACTATTGCTCTGTAAACTCCGCTGAGAGGCCAAGGATTGGATGTTCATGTTGTCTGAAAACCTTTGTGACCCACTGGCAGGCACAGTTATACTCTCACACTTACTTTATCAAGTCCAAATGCTCCTGATCTCATCACACCAGGAGGATGTGCGCCATTCTCTCATCTCACTACTCTGCTTATTATTTTCCGAACTTTCTAGAAGTCTTTTTGTTCCCTTCTCTATGTCACTTATTTTACCTCTTTTTTCATTGTCCCCCACTACTCACCTCCAATCTAAGAAAAAGCTGGTCCTCCTTTAGCGTGGTAGCCACCTCCAGTGGACATGAATATAGGGCCCCTTATTGCACCCATTTCAGGCCCCTCAAACCCCTGGCCTCACCGGATTTGGAGGAATCCTTGTGTGCACTGGAAAGTTCAATGCTATGTAAATAAGGGTTGCCACCTGTTTTTTTTTACTGGCATAGCCAATGCCTAGCCAGTACAACAATTATTAAAATCACTTAAAGTCGATATATTACCCTTTCACCATTGCATGCTTAAAACAGAAAAAAGAAATCTTTTTAAAACTTGTGCTCAAACTGTGTTGGCTTTCCTTTACTGATATACACGGGGAGAAAAGAAAAGCCATTTTAAAAATAAGTTCGGGCGAATAAGATCCTATTTTTAAATATCATGACCAGGCCTTTGCAAATTCTTAACATATTAACAAATGTCCAGTATTTGTGTCTCGGTCCTGTATGGCGCTCAATGGAAGGCAGATTCCGCTGCTGGCTACCTTATGATGGCCCTCTAGCTAGGTCCTCAGTCTGGCTGCTGTACAACAGAGGACAAAGACGTTCCTCGTCTATGTCCCTCGCTGGGCTTAGCTAGAAATATATGGTTCTCTTCGTTGTCATAAATGATGGCTTTGATGAAGGCGTTTTGGAAATAAAAGAATCTGAATATTTTGTAAAAAAACAACCTAGAATTCCTGTCATCTAAATCTTACCAAAAATCCATAAACACTCCAAAGAACCGCCAGGAAGGCCAATAGTGTCTGGTTGTGACTCCCTGCTGGAACCATATTCGAAATACGTAGACACTTTTGTGAAACCATTCCTCCAAGAGGTCTCATCCTATTTGTGTGACACCACAGATGTTATCACCAAAATCAAAGGCTCCCGCATTGATCCTTCTCAGCATTGGCCTGCATCCTCGATGTAGTCTCGTTGTATACTCAAATTCCACAAGATGAGGCACTGGTAGCCATTGAGTTTTATTTGGAAACTAGACCACGCCCTCACCATGTACCTATAGAGTTGATAGGACGATTAGCAGCACTAGCACTCCAAAAGAACTATTTCAAGTCTGAAGTCTGAAGTCTGAAGACCGCACCCTAGTGAAGCGCCTCAGCTACATCAGAATCCGAGAGAAAGCACTGGAGTGGATCATCTCGTTCCTCGCCGGAAGAACCAAGAGAGTCCGCTCCCCCCGTTCAGATCCAAGGCCACCAAAGTCATCTGCTTCAACAAAACAAGGGAACCCTTAAGGTATAGCATAGGGACATTGGGCATTACATATTATAAAGAACAGTGGTCCCTATAACGAGTATACTACAAGCAATGATCATACACTTAATAGGTCGTATGTGTCAGGATTCCCCGGCCGCTGGTAGATCACTGCCTGCAGTCTGTGTTCGGTATGGGCTCGAAAAAACTACAATCCCCATGATCCCTAGCGCGGCGCGCTGCAATGACGCTATGCGCCCGGAAGGGAATATCCTGGCGTTTTCGGAGAGAAACGCTGCCGATTATTCCTCCTGGCGAGCAAGAGTGTTTGCTCGTGTTTCTTGTTTCCAGTCGGCGTTGGTCGTGGTGAGCTAAGTTAGCTCACATCTTTGGTTCCCCGGACCTGTGGATTATCTTGGAGGGGCTTAGGAAGCGCCCGTATTGCGAGTGGAGAGTACGTGTCATCCTCGCTGGTTTTGCACCGGACCTATGGATTACCTTGGAGGGGCTTAGGAAGCGCCCGAATCTAGAGAGGAAAAACGTTGTTTCAGGTTTTCCTCTGGTCTGGGGGGTGTTTGTATTTTGTACATTCCCGGAGAAAACTGCTTCTTTGCTCCTGTTCTAACTAGCGATTAGGAGTGAGTTCCTCCTATCCTGACCGGACACCTAGGCTCAGGTGCCGCATATTGCTATAGGGAGTTCCGTCCCTAGTTGTGCTTGCAGAGACGTATCTGCAGAGACGCTGTGTTTGTTGCACTTTTGTTTTGTGCTGGGTATCTTTTAATTCTTTACTGGTTGAGTACCAGGAACATACTTGGTGAACTCCATTCAGGTGATATATGAATAGTGTAGGGATTTGACTCTTATGCTTCCAGAGCTTACCCTTGACTTTGGCTGTTCATATAATTACCTCGGAGGGGAAATCCTTTTCATAAACTCTATGAGATTACTGGAAAAAAGAGAGATAGTTACTTTATGGGGCTGATAGGTCTTCTTCATTCCCTTCTGGGTAGGTGTATCTGCATATCCTACTTTCATTAGCATATTGTCACTCGAAGAGAAAAGACAGGGGCTGATTTATGTTTTCCTTTGTTGTGTCTTTAAGTAGGAAAACCAGGGGATTTCGAAGACGCCCTTACTATTACTCTCTGCTGCAACCTACCTGTAGGATATTTCAGGTGAGGAAAAGCGTAGCTTAAAGTGTAGATAAGTATCCGTTGAGGGCTTCAATTCCACTCATCCCCTGCCTTATATATTTACAGGTTTCCAGTTCCAGTCGCCCAGCTGTTCCCCTCCGGCCCTACCTTTTTCCCCCGCTTGATCTCCTTAAGAGTCTGTGTGTTTGTTAGCCAGACTTGGGATGATCTAGAGGTGGGCCCCCTTACAGCATCAATCCGATCCTGAGGAGCAATCACGAGAGCCTTGACAGAATGTCTTCTGTCCGTCTGGACAGGAATTTATTTTTTTAGATCAAAAGAATAATTTTCGAGAGTTTAAAAAAAATGTCAAGCGGGCACAGCCGTGACCTTCAACATATACAGGACAACAACAAAAAGAAAATGGAAAAAGCAAGAAATCTGTCTGACCACTTGTGTTTCAGTGGGACAGACTTTGAATAATAAACCACACCATTGCATATATCAGTGTTACATACAGACTTTTGCATATGGGGTTATGGGTCGACGTTTCGATGCCTTTCTTAAAATATAGGCATCATCAGCAGGACATTGGATGACATTATTGTTGTCTTAGACATTGTAAGTGAAATTGTTAGCCTTTACATCACATTTACATTATATACATATTTACATTGGGAGGAAAAAGGGGAAAAAAACAAAGAAAATAACATAAATACCAGGCATATAACATAGGTCCTCTTTAGTTATACATCGAGTGAATTCAAGTGCAATCTTTATCAACCAAGGTGGCTTGAATGTGAAAGTGGAGATACCATGCACAGTAACAATCTAATGGCGAAATCGATGTGCATAAAATAACTGGTAGTGAGAAGGGCGTGACCTGTGCTTCAGTTGCTGAGACGTGAGGTACATTTTAAGACCTAATGTGAAAAGCGGCAGCTGTGAGCCGGTCAGACAAATGTTTTCTAAGTGATCTATGTGCATCGTGAGCGCCGAACGGAAAAGCATTGACAGTGTCAAGGGCTGAGCATTTAACTGCGTTGAGCATGCTTGTGTTAGGGTGCAGAGCAATTTAAAACCTACATGGTTTCTGCGGCGGGTAAAACGAGGGTTCTCGGAAAGTAAGGGATCGTGTTTGCAGGGAATCTGTGAAAAAATCAACTGCCCATTAGGTTTAGACAAGTCACGCAGTTGGTGCTAAGAGTAGCCCGGGGTGAACAGGCGTGTTACCTGCAAGCTCGGGGTTCGGCTGTGTGGATGTCCGGTTATCTTAATAATCCGGCACAAGATAATCACAGCGTTTACGCATACAATGATATGCCGAAAAGCACAATGGCTATCTGAAATTAAAGAAAAAGGATACCAAGGGTATTAGAAGCTGCGTGCTTGCATAAAGCTGCAGTTTCGGGGTCCGTCCGGACTGACACTTACTTCGGGAGTGGTTAGTGGCTGCCACAAGTCTGGCGGTCTGGTGCTGTGTCGGCGAGTTCGCGGGGTTGTTTAATAGAGGAAAGTGAGCGCGATGGTGAACAGCGTGAAGGGACTGACAGGGGTGAAGTGAAATGGCAGTATTTACGGCGGCCATTTTAAGGTGGTGAATAGTGCTCTAGTGCCATGCAGTTAAGCACAGGAGGCAATACATCAACAGAATTATTTCAAAGGATGAATCATATCAGATGGGATTTTGAAAAGTTACAGTAGGGAAGTCCAGTCTTCAAGTCGGTTTAGCCCATTCCGAATGCTGTTACTACGTAAAATCCAATGTAACTCTTCTTTGTTCAGCAGCTGAGACATATCTGCTCCTCTGGGGGGTGGCTTGATAATTGTGATCACAGTCCAAAGAAAGTCTTTTTCAGTGTGTCCTTTTGCAGTAAAGTGTTCCATCAATGGGGCATTTGTTGTTTTACATTTTATCCTGCTCTTATGTTGTCCAATCCGTAGCTTTATTTTTTGACTGGTTTGTCCTATGTAGATGAGCTTACAAGGACACAGGATAGCATACACCAGGTTCGCAGAATTACAATTAGAGAAGTATTTCCGGTCAAATTTAATATTGCCAAATTCAAACATTTTACCTTCTATGGTGGTGTCGCAGCAGATACAGCCCCCACATTTAACATGACCTATGAGTGGTGGTAGGCGCCAGACGTCATTTATGGTTGCTTTTTGTGCTTGTGAAGGGAGAGCTGCCCTAACAAGATGATCTTTAACGTTCTTAGCTCGTTTGAATGCGAACATAGGTTTCTCTAGTGTTAGTAGGCCTGCGTTGAGGACTGGCCAGTGTTTAAGTACACTTTTTCTGATGGCGTTGGATGCCGGTGAAAATGTGGTGACACAAATGAGTTTATCTTGTGCACTTTTTTGTTTAGGTTCTAAAAGGTTCTCTCTTGGACAGTACCAAGCTCTTTTTAAGGAATTACGTACCAGTTTTCGTGGATAACCTCTGTTTCTCAGTTTTGTACTAAGGATTTTTGCCTCAGTGAAATAATCATCCCTGAAGTAGCAGTTACGCCTAATGCGGAGGAACTGGGAGAAAGGTAAGGAATCGCGTAAGGCCCGGGGGTGGTGGCTAGTGTATTCGAGCAAAGTGTTGCGCTCAGTGGGCTTGCGATGTAGTGTGGTTGTAAGCCGGCCTTCTGTATGTCTTATTTGCAAGTCAAGGAAAGGGATGGAGTCTTTACTAGTAGACAGAGTATAGCAGAGACCGCCACTGTTGTTATTCAGCCAATGCTGGAAGGCTGTAAGGTTTTCAGGGGAGTCATTCCATAATAGAAAGATATCATCGATATATCTTTTCCACAAGGCAATGCCATTGTGGAAAGGATTCGACGTGTGGAGAATGCTATTGGTCTCCAGGTGGTCCATATACAGAATGGCTAGGTTGGGAGCAAAAATTGCTCCCATGGATGTTCCTTTGACTTGACCATAGAATTGTTCCTCAAAAAGAAAGAAGTTTTTGGTCAGACAAATTTCTAGTAATTCAAGGATGAACAAAGAGGGTACATTATGGGGGTGTTCTCTTGATTCAAGGATCTTCTCTATTACACGCAGAGATTCAAATTATGGGATATTAGTATACAGAGATTCCACATCCAGCGTACACATGGTGCTGGATGTGGGATCAAAGGGGTAGTCATAGCCATACTATCCCTGATGTAAAAGATAGTTTCCGGGACGAAAGGCTTGATGAAGAAATCTATGTAGTGCCCCAATGGTTCGAGGATCGAACCACAGCCCGAAACTATGGGGCGACCTGGAGGAGATTGGGGATTTTTGTGCCAACCTACACGAAGGGATGAAAGACTTCGCCGACTGGATGAGGAATAGCCGCCTTAAACTGATCTCAGACAAGACGGAAGTCCTCATCCTGGGATCATCACCCTCTGCCTGGGACAACTCCTGGTGGCCCCCGGCCCTGGGCACCGCTCCCAAGCCAACGGACCATGCACGCAACCTGGGCTTCATCCTGGACTCCTCCCTGTCGATGACCAGACAAGTCAACGCCGTCTCATCTTCATGCTTCAACACCCTGCGCATGCTCCGCAAGATCTTCAGATGGATCCCCACTGAAACCAGGAAGACCGTTACCCAGGCACTCGTCACCAGCCGACTGGACTACGGGAACACCTTCTATGCCGGAACCACAGCCAAACTTCAAAAAAGACTCCAACGCATCCAGAACGCCTCCGCACGACTCATCCTGGACATCCCCCTACACAGCCACATCACCGGACACCGGAGTGACCTGCACTGGCTCCCCGTCAGCAAGAGAATCACGTTCAGACTCCTCACCCACGCACACAAGGCTCTCCACGACCGGGGCCCCAATTACCTCAACGACCGCATGACCTTCTACACGCCCACCCGCCAGCTACGATCGACCAGCCACGCCCTCGCCACCGTTCCACGCATCCGCAGAGCCACCGCCGGAGGAAGATCCTTCTCCTACCTGGCAGCCAAGACCTGGAACTCCCTCCCCACCCACCTTCGGCGAACCCAAGACCATCTCTCCTTCAGAAAGCAGCTCAAGACCTGGCTGTTCGAGCAGTAACACACCTCCTCCCCCAGCACCTTGAGACCCTCCCGGGTTAGTAGCGCGCTTTATAAATGCCGTGATTGATTGATTGATTGATTGAAGACACTTTCATTTTGCAAATAAAAGGGTCAGCGATGAGATGTCCCTTCGCCCCAGAAATGGCCTTACTCCACATAGCCTGGTTTGAAGATGAATTTATCTTCAATAACAATCCTTTCTCTCAGCAGTTAACACAGTGGTATCGCTATATTGATGATATTTGGTGTCTGTGGAATGGCACTGAAACTGATCTTGTTCATTTTTATGATTGGATAAATAACAGGCACCCTGACATCCAATTCAGCCTCACCAAAAGTACCACTTGCCTAACATTTCATGTTATAGAGGTCAAGCCCATTGATAATGAACTGACAATGTCACTTCATAAGTAACAAACAGACAAGAACGCCATGCTACACTACAAGAGTTTCCACCCAAGATGTTTAAAGAACAATCTGCTGTATGGACAACTACTGAGAATTAGGCGTAATTCTTCTCGAAACGAAGACTATGAAATTCTTGCTGGGGTGCTGTGTGATCAACTTAAAGACTGAATATACCCAAAGAAATTGCTCAAACACGCAATGAAATGTGCTTGGTTCACACCCAGAGACAGTCTACTAATGCAGAAACCCAAACAGCAGTTGGATAAACTAGTTTGCGTATCCACCTATGGACCTGACACCAACAAATTTCGCCAAATCATTTTGGAAAATTAGCATTTCATGAGAAATTTGGAATATCCACTTCTGCCACCACTCTTCAAAATGTAGAAGAATGTCAGCAGAAGATCACCTGCCCCAGAAGAAGAAAAAACTATTTAAGATCTCACTGCAATCTTAGACCAATAGTGGGCTACCACAAATGTGGCAATTGCTCTGTGTGCGAAACAACCATGGAAGGAACAGAGTTTACACATAACATCAAATGGTGACGTAAAGAGTTTTCAAATTGTAAAACGAAGAATGTAGTATATGTCATCATATGCCCATGCAAAAAGCTTTATATTGGCAAAACAAACAGAGAGATCAAAACAGTGTATTGTTCAACATCGCTCAAGAATTAAAATAAAGGTGGCATCAGCGCCTATGGTCAATCACTTTATTGAAAAGATCAACACAAGAAGGAATTCAAATGGTCAGTTTTATGCGTAATAAAACCAAACCCAAGGGGAGTTGACGCTGAATGTACATTGTTAAGACAGGAGGTGTACCTCATTTTAAAGTTCAGCAGTACCATTTATGGGTTAAACAAACTGTCTGAAATAGGCAGAATGCAATAGATGGCATCAAAGAACCTCAATTGCTTGTTAACACTCTGAGTTGAAACAGTTTCCAAAAACATTCCACCTTAAGTATTAGAATTGTTTGTCATACTTATAAAACAATTGTTGCTCGAGAATCCACTTTACAACCATTCCAGAAATCAAATGGAAACAGCTTGCACTGACGCGGGCATACTGCAACACCCAGACTGCAATGCTCCTTGCATTCAGGATCACATGCCCTCATTGACTCTAAAACCGGAAGCCCGGTTCTCCAGTAACTGCGGTTTGATGAGGAGAATCCCGATAGACTGATGTTAAGAACTCTGACACGCACGAGCAAGTAAGTCAGCACATCAGTGTGCTGTTGCTATAATTACTTGCAAAATTAGTGTGTATGTTACATGCTTCTTCTACTGCTTCTTTCAGAAAATAACGGACCTTATTGATACGAACACAGTTTCTTGAAAGTATAACTCCTCCCTGCATTTACTATTGACAAGTAAGTCACCAAATTTACCGCCGTGTTGCTCTGCTCCGAATGTAAATAATCTGTATCACGCATATGTATTCTTAATGCATTCCACTTTTCCATTGTAAAATGAGGACACTTTAAAGCCATGTTGACAGAGATACCAACACAGGCGACCTCAAATTTTCTACAACAGGTACTATCAGTACGTTTTGTATTAAATCACTTCATAAACATAGGAGAAGGACAGCACCAATTTATTTTATTTTCTAGATAACACCCAGTCACGGCCCCCACAAATCGAGTTGGGCTCGAAACGCCTCGGCACCTTTCACCAGTGGGATACAATTATCTGATTTGAATCCCTTCTTAGGGAATAGCGGATTTTAATAAAACTATCCCTAGATGTTTGAAATATGTATTCCCGCTGGCAGCAACCTCCTAATTTTTGTCTCAATGTGGTTAATGGATTACCATTGAGGTTGTGTTTTCTTTGTTGAAACCATGACTAGTTTTGAGTACATATTTTGTAATGTGCATTGTAATGTGCTTGTTGTAAAATTTGTGTTGATTGGTTATTTCACTGTCCAAATATTTATATTTCCCTTGTTCTGAATATTTCAAAAAAGCAAATGGCCTTGTTTTTTGAAAACTGAAAAAAATTGTTAATAAATACTCCAGACCAGAGAACTGTTTCATGGTTTGCTATTAAACTAATGGTAGGGACAGGTGTGATGACTAGAATATGATGTTGTTCATTGTAATAGGCCCTTTCTAGTTCTATAAGTAGTATTTCCAAAATAGTAATATAAAATCCAACTACATCAATCAATCAATCAATCATGGGATTGTTGAGCGCGACTACTCACCCGTAAGGGTCTCAAGGGACTGGCGGGTAGGGGGATGCGCAGGGTTCTGTCCATCAAGGAGGAGGCCTATCGAAGAGCCATGTCTTGCATTAGTAAGCAGGATTTATCACTACCATTCTAAACATAACATACAAATCATGGCAATGCTACTTTTTTTCAGATCAGGAATTACCACTTAAAAATATTTAAGGGAATGCCCAATGCTAGCCTATGAGAGGAGTAGGCCTCACAGTAGTGAGCAACAAAATAGACTGTCTGTCACTACAAAGAAATGCCAAACAATAAAGGCACATGTCATACCTTTTACTTACAGAGCACCCTCTCCATAGGGTTACCTACGGCCTACCTAGGGGTCACCTATGTGTAGTAAAAGGGGATTTTAAGGCTTGGTAGTTTTAAATTACAAGTCAATGTGGCAGTAAACTGTGTCTGCTGGTTCTTTAGTGGCAGCCCTTAGACAGGTTTGAAAGGCTGCATCAGTGGGTGGGACAAGCAGTGCTCCAGGCACAATAGTAGCATTTAATTTACAGGCCCTGGGTATATGGTATACCACTTTACAAGGGACTTATAAGTAGTTCCAATATGGCAAACAGTTAAAAACCAATCATAACATGTTTTAGAGTAGAGGTACTTTCGTGCTGATTAACAGTGATAAAGTGCCCAATGTCCTAAAGCCATCAAAAAGAAGGTCAGAAATATAGGCAGAGGAAGACAAGATGTTTGGGGATAACCCTTCAAAAAGGGCCAGGCCCAACACAACCCCCTTGCAGCCTAAAGCCAGGGTACATTAATCAATACCTTGATTGGCTTCCCTGCTTAGGATGATTAAACATGGACCCTGGCCGGCTTCTGTAGGGCATGTTCCAGTTCTATGGCTCTCTTAACCCAGTTGGATCCCTCTGCCTATTCTTCCAGGGCCCACTAAACTAACCCATGGGGAATCCTTCACCTCACCTGCGGACCCCATCTGTGAAGCACCTAACTTTAAGTTGTTCACAGATGCATCCCAGTAGTCAGACAGGAATGTATGATATTACAACGCATTCGGTTGTAAAGCATGCCTTTACCACGCATGCGTTACAACGCAAATGCCCTTACCTCGCATATCCTTTACCACGAATATTCCCTTACCACGCATACTTTTACAACGATTTTCGTTGTAAATGTATGCATGATAAGGGCACATTCCTGCTAAAGGTCATTTCAGTCCCCTTTTTAAAAATATTTTTTACATTGAGTACCCACACATGCTCCGCGATTTTACCGGTTACTTACAGTTCATGCTGATTCTTTTTTTCATCTCGCTTGTTGTGACGTAGTTATCATTTTTCCAGTACTCTAGTGTAATTCCCTTCCAGTTACAAGATTGAGGCACGTAGTGACGGCCGCGCCGGGTGGCTTGCAGCCAAGACACGCTTCAAAATGCTTCAATATTCTGTCACTTTCTATGTTATACCCACATCTTTAAATAAAATCCTTGCGCATTTAAAACACGGTGCGTTTATTTTGGGGGGAGACCCCCAAACCCCCTTTGTTTTTCACACTTTTTTGGGGGGGAACCCCCCCAAGCCCCCATTTTTAATGATAGCCTTTACAACACATACCTTTACTACGTATCGGTAAAGGTATGCGTGGTAAAGGCTATTCATGTTAACCACGCATGCGTTGTAATGCATGCGTGGTTAATGTTATGCGTGGAAACGGCCGCGTTGTAGTGTCCGTTTCCCGTCAGACAGTATCACCATGGCCAAAAAAGTGGTGTGGTTTTTCTACCCCTTGGGTCTGACTTCTGTCCCCAACCCAAGGAAAGCTCTCTCCATAAGGACAACAACCAACACAGGCCACAGACAGCTGTGTGCATTCATAGCCAGCCTCCTGGCCATCCAGAGGTCTCTGTCTTCTGTGGTTTCTCAGAGTGGGGGGCGGTATCCCCAGGTGCAACACATTATTCCCCACTTCACCTCGCACCAGTTTAGGAGTGGTATCCCGAGACTGGTCCTCCAGCCCATGGCCTGTACCGTTAGACTGGACAAGTCAGGGGTGAGTCCTTCCTCCCCCTGCCCCTTCTTCTGGGATTTCCTACCACCCTTTTGGGAGTTGTACCTACAGAATCCAGAACTGTCAGTGTGCTTACGGCAGCCATCCTGCACAATTCTCCCACCAGTTCAGAGGTGCTATCCTGCAACTGATCTTCCAACCCAGGGTCTGTACCCTTAGGCTGAACAGGGGTCAGGGATGAGTCCTTCCTCCTCCTACTCCTCCTTCTGGGGTTCTGCACCCTCTGTCTAGAAGTGGTACTCCACAAGGCAAAACTGCAGGCACTCTTGTGGCAGCCGCCCATTCTCCCAGGTCAGGGCTGATGCTCTGTACTTGGTTCTCTAACCCAGGGTACATATTCTTAAGCGAACAGGAGTTAAATGGGAGTCCTTTATCCACTTCAAACCCCTCAATCTAGGCTTTTGCACCCTCCTCTTTGGAGTGGTACTACCAGACACTAGAACTGGTTGGATGCTTGTGTCAGCCGTCTCCCCAAGTTCTTCTGACACTATGGGGTCCCCCCTAGTGGATGGCTCGTGGCACAAACTACTTTCCTTGGGTTCCCTCAGGGTACACTCCAGGCTCTGGGGCTGGACATAGGACACCCTAGGACTTCGCCCTCCCACCTCTCCTCCTACTCTTAGTAGAACCGTTTACCCACCCCACTACACTGAGAAGTGTCTGAGCTGCTAAGAACCTCCACTGCCTTCGATTGGGGGGAGCCTGAGCCACTCACTTTAGGATCACTCCCAAATGCATTTCCAGACCCTCTGGCATTCACCCAGAGGTCTGCCTTCTTTTCAAGTTCCAGGTGAGAACTTATACTTGAACAGGTATTGGCATAGCCAGGAAAAGAACAAAATAACGTGTGCTCTCTGACAATCAGATTGTACAACCCTTCAAAGTTGTTTACTCTGCCACCCTTCCCCCCT
This sequence comes from Lissotriton vulgaris, assembly GCF_964263255.1. Classification (NCBI taxonomy): domain Eukaryota; kingdom Metazoa; phylum Chordata; class Amphibia; order Caudata; family Salamandridae; genus Lissotriton; species Lissotriton vulgaris. The sequence continues at coordinate 745,414,555 of NC_141694.1, forward strand.
CCATCCAGTGCTTTGCAAAAATCCTCCACAAATTCCTCCCAAGACTTGTGAGACAGCTTTCTGCTGCCCCTGAACCTCAACCTATACTCTTCAGCGGTGAAACCTTACTTCCTTATCAGGGTCTCCTTCATGGGGGTGTACCTGTGTTTGTCACTCCCTTCTAGGGCAAGTAGAGCATCACTCCCATCCTTTGATATACAACTCCCCAGGCCAAATCCCGAATCCTCCTCAGGGACTCTGAGCACTGCCAGAGCTTTGTCATACTTCTGCAACCTCTGAAGTATGTCCGTTCCCTCCTTGAAGCTAGGCATCAAATCTGTGGGTATGTGGGTGGTATTTGTTACACTGGACTCAATATTGCTGATATCAGTGGACTCTTCCTGCAGTGCTGATGAGGCCAGAGCTCATAAACTACGGTCATCAGCCAATTTATTTTCCTCAAGAGCAAGTTTTTCCCTGGCAAAGGCTTTTTCAGGCTCCTCCATCCTCTCCTCAGAGACGGCTATCCAAGCCTCACCCCTCTCTCGGTTATAGCCAGACGCCCTCTTTTGCAAACTCTTCAGGACCCCTGCCTTCTAGGGGTGCGGATTGGTAACACTCCCACTCAGAATCATCACTAATCTTGGATCTCTGCTAAGGTTGCTTCCTTGCGGTCCCTTTCCAAATAGTCCAGGGGTTTGTGAAGGTCCCCATTTACAGGTAGTCCCCTCTTCCTGCAGAAATACTTTAACTCCTCCCCATTATAATACAAAAGGACTTCTAGTTCAAAGATGAACCCCATGTTGGCAAGGTACAAACTTCAAGTGCAAAAACAAGATTCCCAGGCATAAGAGATGAAGCAGGAGTAAAAAATCAAAATGGGAAATAAGAGAACGGGAGAAAAAACAGATAATGGTCTAAGTGCCGAGTTGTAGTGCAAAAATGAGTTACTGTGGTATCATGCAAATGCAAGTTCTATACCCACTGCTGATCAACAAAGTTAGAAATGGGTTTCTAGTTGGCTATGGTATGCACATAAGCCAGGCAGAACCCATTACTCTACTCAGGGCAAGTAAGGTGCACACAAACAATTACCTGTGTTCACCCCCTGGTACCTTGGTGCAGAGCAGCCAGTGTTATCCTCAGAGGCGATGTGTAAAGCGTTTGCACAACACACTCATACAGAAATACAATGGATACCCCACAAAAGAGACTCCACACAAGCTTGTGGCAAAATATGGTAAATTGTACATAAGATATACCAACATGGCATGAACCATATATCCTGTGCATATTATGCAAAACCTAAGACAGCACTTGTTATCCAGACAATGCAAGAATCAAAACAGCATACAAGATAGCATCAGGGCATGAAAAGCAACAGTTAGATTACAGGCACAACTTGCGAATCACCAAGTATCACCATCAAATCATAAATACTTTGTACCTTATAAATGAAGCATACATTCTCTATACATTATGAGGAAATCATTGGTACTTCTCATATTAGGCATGAATCATAAATCTCTTGGGTATAATACCAGTTAGAGTAGGAACATAAGCATATCAGGAAAATATGACAAAAAAGGCACAAAGGCACTGGTGCTCCTATTATTCGGGTTAAGGCAAATTCGGTGGCCTCCTACGAGTGGAGAAGTGTGGCTCAATGGTTAGAGAGGCAGACCCTGATGCAGAGGTCTAGCCCGGGACCAGGGTTCAATTCCCGGCTTCGGCGGGTCTTGGGCTCAAAAAATCCACGGACCTGATAATTCTCGCCTCTGTGCCTATTCCAATCATGGAGTCCCACTCTGGGCAATAGCTTGCTTAATCCCCACAACGCTAAGGATGCCTGGCCTCCACCTTGGGGGTGCCCAGGAGTGGACGCCTCACAGGGAAAGCCAGGATGGGTTTCACAGCGGTATTCATACAAGCGCCTTGAGACCCTTGCGGGTGAGTAGTGTGCTATACAAGTATCAATTTACATTTACATTTACGTAAAAAGGCCTCATAAGTAGGATGCAAAAGAATTGGCACCTCTACAAGAGATAATATGGTAGTTTCAATTCTTTCCCTGAATGCAAATTGTTCCTGATGCCGGTGGGGGGACTCCATCGAGGACTCGCCATGTAAGACCACCAATAAAGAAACAAATGCCCCAAAGTATATCTCCAAGGAAACTAGGATGAAGAGGCACACAATACACACTGCCCAATCCTGCAGGAAGACCTTGTTCTGTCCCCGTGTCCAAACTGTCAAATGCAGCTATCTGCAAGAACGCGGTGCAGCTGCTAAAACCCAGCTCAGCCCCCTTTCTCTCCCTCTGCCCCAGAGGTCTCTTCTGACCTGTGCAACAGCATCCTGAACTAGAGGGGAATTCCTCCGACACTGAATTCCCCTGCGCTGTGAATGTCTGCAAGCTTCCGACTTGGGGACTTTTTCGGCAAAGGCAGGTGATTTCTTGGGGACGGGTTGCAATTGCTCTGACTGCTGTCTCAACACTGTGATAGGGGAAAGGACTGCTTGCCGATTCACACTGAACTGCCTGTGATGTGTGAATTGGATGACTAAGAGTGATCCTTGGCACTGCACCACCTGTTCTACAAACCAGAACGCTTGGTCCTGTGGAAATCATCAATACTGCAGTGCTCCTCTGGGGAGTGAGGGACAAGCCATGCGCTGATCACGAAACTGGCTCAATGCCGGACTCACCAGGGTTAGAGTCCCATGGAAGGGGAAGGAAAGGGGGGACGATTTATGGCCCTGAGATCCAGAGAACACAGGGCAAGCCAACCAGCCCTTGGGGAAGCTTAGGGAGAACCAAAGCAGCTTCAGGCAGCAGCAGGGCAACAAGCAGGAAAGCTGTCCAGACATGTCCCTTTAAGCAGCACAGCAGTCCCTCTGGCTATGTGATAATGTAGAGCCAGCAGCAACTGGATACAAATCCTAGTGTAAAAAATTATGGGGTCAGAGGCCCTGTACCGTATACTCAAAGTTGTCTTTGTTCAAGGGGTGACTTCAAAAGAACCCTTTGGAAGCGTGCAACAATCCCTTTCAACCCAGCCCTGGCATCAGACATCAGTGGATGTTAATTCAGCCCTTGGTGTGAGGTCAGGACACAGCCTAAACAATTGTAAAGTGTGAACGCCCTCTCCCTCTCCCAGTCCATGAAGACTATCAGGGTGCAGATGAATGCAGATGTAACCCTGTCACACCCAGCCCTTCCTGTGTGATGGCTCTCTGGAAAGTATGCACAAAGTGTAGCTGTCACCCAGGCACAGATGTGGACTGGATTCAGGCTGAAAAGCACAAAGAGTCATAAGCACAGAGAAATCCCCACTTTCTGAAAGTAGTATTTATAAAATAGTAATGTAAAACCCAACAACACCAGTAAGCAGGATTTATCACTACCATTATAATCATATCAGATATGTCAATGCTACTCCTTTCAGATGATCAGGAATTACCACTTAGAAGTCTAATCTGGGGTGGCATGGTAAGCAAGATTATGATGGAAGAAGGCCTTTGTTGTAACACCTATACCATCTTGGGAGATTTTAACTTTTATTTAGAACTCTCAAACGACCCTGACACAGCTATGTTGATGAACATGATGGACATTATTTCTATTTGTATTTGTATGTGGTATTTGTAGAGCGCATAAATCGCCCGTAGGTCTCATAGCGCTAGCAGATACTCAGAAGAGGTAGACAGGTAGCCAGGCAAGGCTAGAAAAGCCATGTTTTTAAATTTCTTCGGAATTTCTGGTAATTGGGTTCTGTCCTGATGTGTAGAGGCAGAGTATTCCAGGTTTCTGGAGCTATTTTAGAGAAGGATCTACTGCCATTTCTAACTGTGCTAACTTTGGGAACAGTTAGGAGAAGCTTGCTGGTGGATGGGTTCTGGCCCGGCGATAGTCTGTACGTTTTTTTGCTAGGTATTTTGGCCCCTGACCGTTAAGCGTCTTATTGATTAGACAAAGCAATTTGAACCTGATTAGTTTTTTATGGGAAGCCAGTGTAGTGTCCTAAGGCTGGGTACAGAGGGGGTGCGGGGGGGGGGGGGGGGGTGTTGAGTACCATCCTGGCCGCAGTGTTTTGTAGGACCTGGAGTTTTGTCAAAAGGCTCCTGTTTATGGAGGCGAGCAACGCATTGCCATAATCCAGGCGGCTTATGATTAAATACACAAAGGAGCTAGAGGGGTAGAAAACAGTCATCCCCCACTCATAATCTCATACACAGCATCGGACATGTTCACACAGTGAATCTCCTCCTCAGATCCACACCTAGATACTATGATATCTCAATAATGCAACACTGGCAGTCGCTGGATGTCGCACTACCAATCCAAAATGTAAAATGATTTTATCAACATTGATTTTAGCAGTCCAAATACTTTTTAAGTAAGGTGATGGTGCCCTTCAAGGTAAAGGTGACATCCCACTACCACAGATGCCGACTTTAAACGAAATCCCTAACGAGATCAATTAAATGAAGCTAGCTGAACAGTTTTACCTCGGCACTCAAATATTTGTTATAAATAGAAGCCAGTGCTTCTAAGGAAGAAACTTCCCTGTCCTGACCTTATTAAGGAATCACGACTTTCAATAATCAAATTACACAATAACATTTTTGGCTGTATGTAGAGAACATCCAACACATCAGTTATCTTTACTGTTTTAATATCGTTATATGCACAATTGTATACATCTTGTCATATTAATGATACATATTACAAGACTTGTTGGCAGGAATTCTTCTGTACATATATTCCAGAGAAACAAAACAGGCAGCCGACACGTGTTTCGTTACTGAAAAGTAACTTCCTCAAGGCTTTTGATTATTATCAGAGTCGGATACATCCTGTACCGCTTTCACAAAGGTGAGGTATGGATGAGCCTTGGTTTAAAAGGTTAAGTAGCCTCACAATCCTATTAGTCAACTGTTATTTCTCCAAACTAATAGAGATGTAGTCCAATAGGTATATGCTCCAAAGTAGAAATAATCTCAGAAGTAATTTCTACTCTAGACGCCTTGGTTTGTCCAAGACATGCGGCGGTTTTTCAAGAGCATATCAAAGCTCTTGCTTACAATGCCCCAGGCTTTATAACGGTCTCGCTCAGGAACATATCAGAGTTCCGAACTTTTCTGCTTTGGAGCATATAGCTATTGGACTACATCTGTATTAGTTTGGAGGAATAGCCAGTTGACTGTCACTCCACCCTGCACCAATTTAACTTTTATTTTAGTGTTCCGGGATAAAACTCCTTTTCGGGCATACCTGTACCCGTATGTGAGTCTGTGCTAAGTCACTGTCTCACAGGTTATCACGTCACTGCCACTGTCAGTCGTGACCTAGTAGGTGTATCGCGTCAACTTAGCACCTCCAGGTGGAAGCATTCTCTTCACATTAGGGGAGGGAGAGTGTGGAGGTGACATCAGTTGTAATCAATGCAACAGTTTGAATTTTAGATTGTGTTTTAAAGTGGTGACCCAGATCTGGAAAGTACAGACGGTATAATTGTAACCCTTGCCCCTCCAGATATCATAGTATCTAGGTGTGGATCTGAGGAGGAGATTCACAGTGTGAACAGGTCCGATGCTGTGTATGGGCTTATGATTAAACCCTGCACTAGGGGAATGCGGGACGGTAGATATATCCATTTACAGATTTTCTTAAGGCTACACATCAGTCCAAAACTGGTGTGTACTACCTTGTTAATATGGTCAGTCATGGAAAGTTTGTCATCTATTGTAATCCCCAAGTTCCGTGCTGTGGACTTAGGTGAGGGGCAGGGGCCCAAGGCCGGCTGCCACCATTCATCTGTCCAATGTTTGTGTGCATTTCTAAAGAGCAGTATCTCTGTTTTACCGGCATTGAGCATCAAATAGTTGTTGGTCATCTAGTTCTTTATTGACAGCATGCATTGTTAGTTTGGTGTCAGTGGGGTCTGGGCCTAGGGTAATTAGCAGCTGTGTGTCATCTGCGTAAGACACAGTTTCAAAACCGTGTGCTCTAATTACCTTAGCCAGCGGGTTGCATATAAATTAAAAAGTGTAGGACTCAGTATTGATCCCTGGGGGACACCCTTGTCGCTTTCCTGATTTTTTGAGGAAAATGATCCTATTTGGACCTTTGAGTGCCGTCCATTCAGGTAGATCTTGATCCAGAGTAGGGCTGTGTAGATCTTAAACAACTTGTTAGAAGGCCAACTCATGCAGCTGGACATACCCTGGATGGTATATTTTCAAACCATCCAGGTTTGCCATGTACAGGCCAACTATCACTTGTGTGGTCCGACCACGTTGCTGTTCTATTTGATCTAAGTGTGGCGGACCAACATACAAGAAGTAGCTATCACAAAGTTCTGATAGAGACTAGAGCCGGGAAAAGAGTCAACGGGACTGCTTTTCAGGAGCTCCTAACCTCCACAGCAGGTCATCTAATGGGCGGGTTGAGGAGGCCTCTGCCTTCCTATACCAAATGGCTTGCACAGGAGTGTGACAAATTAGCTCCACTAAAAACTATCCCCCCGAAAAGACTACATCCCTCGGCTCCATGCTATACTGAGGAGATAAAAATTCTTAAATCTAAATGTAAACACCTAGAACGTAATTGGAGGAAAGGCTACATGGACGCAGAGAAGAAACTGTATAAATCTAGCCTCAAATTTATATGCAAGCCATTTTCTCCACTAAACAAGAATGTTATTCATCACAAATTGAATTGGTAAAGGATTCACCCAAAGAGCTCTTCCGAACAGTCTCCAAATTAGCTTCCCTGAGGCAAGCTACCGTCCAGCCGAGTCTAGACCTATGTGAAGAGTTCGCCAAATTCTTCCCTAATAAAGTGGTGAGCATATTTTCAGTCTTAAGTGGATCTAACGGTGAAGGTTTAAAAACGGCAAAGGAGGCCTCCGAAAACACGAGGTTCTCCCCCTATGCCTTGGACAAATTTAGACCACTGACTGTGCACAACACTTTGGAGCTCCTAACAGGAGCTAAATCGGGTTCACCTTTTGACCCTTGTCCAGTAATGATCACAACCTTGGCCCCTGAGCCAATTGCCTTATCTCTCGCAGTCATTTTTAATGGTATGTTTGAAATTGTTTCCTAAGCAGTGGAATGTGGCCTCAATACTCCCCCTTTTAAAGAAGCCAAGCCTGGACTCTAATGACCCGAACAATTTTCACCCGATCTCTTGTCTTCCTCTCACTGCCAAAATGGTTGAGAAAGCTATGAATTGTCAACTCAGTGCTTTCTTTAAGGAAGTCCAATCTTTGGATCCCTCTCAATAAGGTTTTAGAGAGGGACACAGCACAGAGTTGGATCTCATCAAGGCTACAGAAGAGATCAGAGTAGCAGTGGATCATTGAGGTAGTGCAGCGTTGATCCTATGGGATCTTTCTTCTGCATTTGGTACAATCCATAATGAGATTCTGATGGACCGTCTCAAGGATTGTGGGGTATGGGGTAAAGCCTGGGATCTGCTCAAATCCATTCTATCAGACAGGGATCAGATTGTAGCCCTGGGGAAATTTCAGTCAAAACTCTTTACACCGCCATGCGGTGTACCGTAGGGGTCTTCTTTGAGCCCAACACTTTTTAATGTGTGTGTCTCATCTCTGGCTCCTGTTATCAAGGCCTTTGGGTTTGGGATCACATCTTATTCGGATGACACACAAATGGTGGTGTCTCAATTACTCGGCCAAGAACTGGGAATAGATATTTGTTTTCAGTCCTGCAAGGAAGCAGTAGGAAGATGGAGGGCATAAAACTGCCTAAAATTGAATTCGAATAAAACCGAAGTGATGCTGTTCAGGAAAGACCCTCATTTTTGGACTCCCAACTGGTGGCCAGCCTCTTTGGGATCACTCCCTTCACCCTCCAACAAGGTGAAGAATCTGGGAGTTTTGTTGGATGCGAAATTGACCCTGGGAGCCCAGGTCAATGCAGTAGTTTCAAAAACAGGACATGTCCTGAGAACTGTTAAGAAGGTAGTGCAGCTTCTTCCGCTAGGGTGCCGGAAAACAGCTGTCATAGCCTTGGTCTTATTGAGGCTGGACTACTGCAACAGCTTATATCTAAATATTAAGCAAAACTTTTTATATGAACTTCAGATGCTTCAGAATGCCGTGGCCAGACTTCTTACGGGTACACCCAAATTCGCCCCAATTTCTAAAGAGATAAAAAAATTCCACTGGCTCCCGGTGGGGAACCGAGTGCAGTTTAAGTCTCTTTGTATAGTTTTTAAAGCGCTGCAAGCTGGGGGGTCTGATTGTTTAAGACGCCTGTTTCAGTGGTATAGACAGACAAGAACTCTGAGATCATCAGAAGCTAAACTGGTCGTAGTCCCACCCACAAAAAATGCCCTTATGTGCAGCCAAGACCTGGAATGGTTTCCCAGTCCACTTGAGAAATGCTACCAATTTTCTAGCTTTTAGGAAAAGGCTGAAGACCTGGCTTTTTGACAAATAATTCTCCCTTTCTAGTTCTGCTGCACGAGAAGTAACCAGAGCCAGGACACCTCCGGGTAATCACGCTCTTTAGAAATCTCCATAACATAACATAACATGGATTTAACCTAGATCTCTTGACTGGAGGTGAATGTTTTGATTTGTTCTGCATTCCGCCCATCAACTGTGTGTCTTTTGCTTTCTTGCCCTAAGTGGGCCAGGTATGCCCAGATGTGGGTTCCGGGCTCACTGTGCCACTGGATTCAAGCTATCCTGGTTGATGATGGGTGAAACCCCGAAACTGGTACTAGGAGACTTGTTTCCAGTCCAGGGAGGACGTGCCTTGGCTGTTTCGTCTGGACTGTTCCTATGAGGCACAGGGTCAAGACTGATTTGCATATGACCAGACATAAACTGGGTGGCATGGTGAGCAAAAGAATGATAGATTTTAGTAACCCAGATCTCTTCACTGGGGGTGAATGTTTTGATTTGTTCTGCATTCCGTCCATCAACTGTTTGTCTTTTGCTTTCTCGCCCTAAGTGCACCAGATATGCCCAGACGTGTGTACCCGGCTCACTGTGCCACTGGATTCAAGCTATCCTGGCTGATGAGAGGTGAAACCCCAAAACCGGTCCAAGGATGCTAGTTTCCGGTCCAGGGAGGACCTGACTTGGCAGTTCGGGCTGGACTTTCCCCATGAGGCACAGGGTCAAGACTGATATGCATATGACCAGGTCTAAACTGGGGTGGAATGGTGAGCAAAAGAATGATGGATTTATCCCAGATCTCTGGACTGGGGGTGAATGTTTTGATTTGTTCTGCATTCCGTTCATCAACTGTGTCTCTTTTGCTTTCTCGCCCTAAGTGCGCCCGGTATGCCCAGCCATGGATCCCGGCTCACTGTGCCACTGGATTCAAGCTATCCTGGCTGATGAGGGGTAAAACTCCGAAACCAGTCTCAGGAAGCTTTTTCCGTCCAGGGAGGACCTGGCTTGGCAGTTCAGGCTGGACTCTTCCCATGAGTCACAGGGTCAAGCCTGATGTGCATATGGCCAGGTCTAAACTGGGGTGGCATGGTGAGCGAAAAATTTTGGATTTATCCCAGATCTCTTGACTGGGGGTGAATGGTTCAATTTGTTCTGCATTCCATCCATCAACTGTGTGTCTTGTGCTGTCTCGCCCTAAGTGCGCCGGGTATGATCAGATGCAGGTCCCGGGCTCACTGTGCCATTGGATTCAAGCTATCCTGGCTGATGAGGGGTGAAACCCCGAAACTGGTAATAGGATACTTTTTTCCGATCCAGGGAGGACCTGGCTTGGCAGTTCGGACTCGACTGTTCCCATGCAGCACAGGGTCAAGACTGATTTGCATCTGGCCAGTTCTAATCCCAAAAGAATGATGGATTTAAACCAGATCTCTTAACTGGGGGTGAATGTTTTGATTTGTTCTGCTTTCCGTCCATCAACTGTGTGTCTTTTAATTTCTAACAGGGGCATTTCTAAAATAGTAATGTTAAATCCAACTTTACCATTAAAGAGGAGTTATCATTACCATTCCACAAGGATATGAAACATGATGCAGCCACTCTTTTCTAATCAGGAATTGCGGTTTAAATGAATATCACAGAATTGCCAATGCTAGCATCAGAGCGGTAGTGAAAAACAAATGTAGCTATTGTCACTATCAAGACATATTCAGCTTGAAAGAAGTACATGTCCTTCCTTTGATTTTCACAGCACCCTGCTACATAGGGTTACCCAAGGCCTACCTTGGGGTGACTTATGTGCAATAAAAGAGTAATGTAAGGCTTGCACAGTAAATGGCAAGTCGAAGTGGCAGTAAACTGCACACACAGGTACTGCAATGGCAGGCTAGAGACAGGTTTGAAAGGCTACTGGAATGGAAGGCACAATCATTGCTGCAGGCTCACCACTAGCATTTAATTTACAGGCCCTGGATACATGGTATACCACTATGCTAGGGACTTACAAGTAAACTAAATATGCAATCATGTATACACCAAAATCACCATGTTTAGGGGAAAAGCACATGTACTTTAGTGCTGGTCAGCAGTAGGAAAGTGCTCATAGCCCTAAAGTCATCTAATACATACAGCAAAAAGAGGAGGTAAGAAGGCAAAATGGTTGGGGAAGGCCACCCTAAGGATGTAAGGACTAACACAGATCAACTCTCTTTTACTGTATAGCAGAGTATCTTCATCCCATGACATGTTCTTTACACACATGAAAAGACTGCAGTTTTAGAAACCTGCTGGGTGTTTCTTTATAACTGAAGATCTTATTACCATCTGCAAATTCACCCATTTTGATTGCAGTTCTGTCTGCCCTATGCACCTAAGATAATTGATCCTGATGTGATTCTTGTTACGCAGCACTCTTCATATTTCTTTTCTCGGTATGTATAACATTTTCCAACATATCTTTGCCTTTAGTCACTAAAGCACAGTTTAATATAGTCTGCCAACCTAAATCCCAAACAACAAATTGTTCATATGGTTTATAAGGTTTGAGCATTAAATGGTATTTAAGTTTTCCAAGTATCCAAGTACATTCTTTCATTTCTCATCTCTGATCTAATAAGTAGGTCACTGAGGCCCAAACCATATTTGCCACACAGGTCTTCCCCCTGAGGAAACGTTATTGCAAAAGATAACTTGATTCACATGTTTCAAGGTATTGCACAATTTTCATCCTTGCAATTACCTTCTTTTCTCTTGAGACAAGCTATGTTAGTCTGTAATTACAAGCCTGAACAGTAGATTTACTTTTTTACCTTGGCATTGTGTCACCAGAAGAGTCAAAACAGTAGATATGTAATACAAGAAAGGAGAACTGCAAGGAACATAAACAAGGTTTCTCGTTAGCTGCCTGTTCACAAATATTTATGTGCATTATGCTGTAGTACCTTTTCTGGCAAATACAGCATAATGATCTAGCTTTAGGCAAACCATTGCTCAACAAGAAATGCTACAAATTGCCTTTTGTGACTCGGAGGGGTATATTCACAAAGAAAGTGACGGAGTTAGGCGTTAGCCTACCTGGCTTAACGCCTCACTCTGCCACTTCAGAAATGCAGCGCTGCACCATATTTAAAAGAATATGGTGCCGCCCTGCGTTTCCCCCTGCACTGGTGCTACACTTAGCAGCCTAGCGCCAATGCAGGCACACTTGAACCATAGTGCAAGGGGGTCTGCATTGAGGGGAACATTGATTACGTGCAGGAAGGACAACCTTCCTGCACATAAACAATAGGTGAATGGTGTTTTGTAACTTCTATGTGTGCTGCTTAATACAGTACACATAGAAGTTGCAAAACTGCATTTTTAGAAAATGATTGTTTATGTGCAGGAAGGGGGGCCCTCATCTACATAAACAATCATTAGCCTTTTGCTTTTTTCATGTGTGCTGCACAATGCAGCACTTATGGAAACAGCAAAAATGAGGAAAAATGAATAATTTCTCCTCGTTGCGCCAAAGTAAGACCAGGTTTTCCCTGGTCTTACTTCTGCTGCTGACTCCTATTTATGCCTCCTTTGTAAATGGGGGAATGTGCCAGAATGAAACTGTGTTGCAGTGGAATGCCCACCGCAAAACCCATTGCTCTCCCCTTCCACGCTAAGCATAGCGTGAAAGGGGGCCTTATTTACAAGGCAGGGTTAAGCCACAAGAAGTGGCTAAACGTTGCCTTCTGAATAAGGCGAAGCACCTATCTCCGCAGGAACATCGTAAAAAGTGACATTCCCGTGGCGATAGGTGCTTGTAAATATACCCAGAGTGTGGTAACTTTTAACTATGCATGCAACGTTAAGGAAAATTAGGAAAATCTGGCATATGGTTTTAAGGTAAGTTTCCTCTGAACATGCAGTGTTGAGATTAAAGTAACCTGGCAGATGCCATTTATGACATTCAAAGGTGTCTGTCCAGTGTCCTGTCTGTCCAGTGTGCTGTGAGAGGCAGCAGCCTGATGTACTTGTCTCCCCTTACATTCTTCCCTGACGAGGGGTTCCTGGGGGGATATCAAAGTAATGAAGCCGATGACAGACTCATCCTGAAATCTTCAATGACCCATTGAATATCACGTTCAGGAGTTGGAGAGACCATGTAACACAGCCTGGAGGTGCTCAGTCAAAAGTAGTGTGTCCATATTTATCATGTCAGCGGGGCTGCCAGAGTGAAGGCTGGCTTTGATGGAGTGAGCAATATCAGTGCAATGGTTCTGAACCACTTTTGGCACGTTGGGCTTTCTGGTGGTTTCTGAAGTTTTGTTGGCTGGTAACCAGAAGTATTAACTGTGGAAGAGTAGAGGGGACCAAAGTAGGACACGGGGTGAATGGCAGCCCAGTAGCACAGGCCCCCTCTTGCCTCCATGTGCCCCTGTTTGTTTGTTTTTTAAATATGGGAGTTAGGCTCTTTACTTCCCTGCCATCATTTATAAAAAGACTTATGCAAAGTTGTAAGGTGTTTTAGCATAAATATTCTTGCATAAAAAAGACAGATTTGCAAAGGCCAGTCATTCTCCCAAAGCACACAACAGTATGTAAGTCAGCTGTTTGGGGTTGTAAAAGTAGACAAGCGTTGGAAATGCCAATAGGTCTGGTTTATGAATCAAAGTGTATTTTGTGTCGCCGATTGGTGTAGACACTCAATAAATAATTATGCATGCACTCTCTCACTGATTTTAGCACTCACTCATCCATTCATCAACGCTCTGACACATCCTTCCTTTCACACTCTGACACATCCATAATAAGACACACACAAACTCAACAACATATGCAAGATAAAATAAATTAATGTAAGTAGAAAAAGAAAATATGCTGCCTTCTAAACACGGCAAGCATAGGTTTGTAATAACAAAGCTAAACATAGCAGCGGGCGTCTGTCTTGAAAAGGTATTGTAAATAGTTCATTGTTGCTATAATGTTCAAGTATGGTTGCCACATTTAGAACCAACTTGTTGGTTATCTTGGAATAGTAAAACAATGATACGCTATTGACAAAAGCATTCACTAATGACCTCCTGTTTTAGAGGAAGTGGCCATCTTGAATGTAGTGCAATGACCAACAACCAAGCAACCGATCAGTACTGCCTGGAGAGCTACAATGTACTCTTGAGAAAAAATAAAATAAAAAGAGGAGAAGCAATTAAATGAAAAGTCAACACAGAAGGACTGACAAACTAGCCTTGATACTGAAGGACCCTCATTTTCTGGTAGATGTACAAACATAATCAGACAAAAATGCCTCTTTTACCATTACCATTACCCCACTCAGTTCGCTGTCATGGATGAAAACAGAGTGGAAATGATATTCAGACAGACCTGTGGAAAACAGAGTGGACCCAAAGGTCCTTTATGTATCTTTGTGGATTTATAGTTATTTAGGGACCAATTATGATGCCAGTCAGACGAGCTTCAGACCAGCATCATTGCCCTAAAGTGACTGTCTGACAGGTAATTGGTCGTACTGACCACCAGATTAGTATCCGACCGCTGTAGAGGCAGTTGGAAACATGACTCTTCACATTGAGGCTTGTGCTGCAGCCCAGAAATGGGCCGCAGCATAAGCCCTAGTGACAAAAAAATGGTTTTAAACATCCCTGAACTGTGTGGCAGCCACCCTGTCCCTCGTGGCCCATAGCAGAGGGCAACATGGGACAGGGGCCCTGCTAGGAGCTCCAATAAACCTTTCTGATAGCCTTTTCGAGTCGGAAAAACCAACATGAAATGGCTGGTGTAAAGGTCGATCAGAATCCCCATGGCGGTGCCTGAAAAGGCATCATCTCTATTGTGGGGAATGCGATCCGACCGACGGGCTATTGAGCATCGTAATGCGGTGGTCTGACTGTGGACATGGATGTCGGTGGGACTGACGCTAAAGGCACGTAATTGTCAGTCCCACTGACATTGTAATGAGGCCCGTAGTTGTTTTACAATTGTTTTTATAAGATACTGGCAGACATCTATGAAGAGATTCTAGCAAGAATTATTGCATTGTAAATCTTCTCTCCTAAGTTTAGTTAAAGGCAGTAACCAACGCCAAAATCATACACTACAAAAGTAATTTAAATTTTTTTATAATAAAATACTTATCCAGAGGCTTTAATACAGAGTAATAAAACCCACCTTTCAATGCCTTTAACATGCTTTTGACAAACAATATTACCAATCAAAGAGAGAGTGATGGAGAAAGGGTACACTCTTACCCCCTATGAGATTAATTTTAACAACAAGAGAGTGTACATTCATAGAAAGCAAGACAAAAACCAAAAAGCATGGAACAAAATATACAAATCAAATTGGTTTGTATAGAAGGCCCTCACTCACCAACATGGTTGGTGACATGCTTCATCACTGGGCCCCACTGGGTGAAGCCGAATGCCTCCCCGGTGTGCTTCAACGCCAGATTTACTGCGGAGCTGGTTTTTTGTGTGAAGGTGGTGATGAGTGTGGTGAGTATTTAAAAATGACCAGATTGTGTCTCACAATTTGTTTTTATTCATTAGCCAATCTGCCATAATAAAATTATGTGTGGGAAAATGTACCAAATTTAATTGTTTGGCTATTTCCACTTAGAGTGGGGTCGACATGTTTCTGCCCTTTTCTTGTCATTTACTGGGCATTCTTCAGGACCATGGGAAAGTGTACCTCGGCGGTATGGGCACGCTAAGGCCCACCCTGACTAGAAGACGTGAAAGTTAAAAATAGGGAAAAAATGAGTAAACAAACCAACAGGTTTATGGGGTAGCCTCTAAATTGGAGGTGCCCGTTGGATCTGTGGAAACAAAATTGTGACAGACAACATATAAAACTTGATAAATGATAATAATAAACACATATGCATTACACCTTAAAAAACTTATGTGACAGTTGGATTTTAATAAAATACAGGAATTGCACTAACCAAGGGGAAAGGTTACATGGATACATATGTTACCTGATTCAAGTTTGGAACTGACATTGATTTTAAAAAGTCATTGTTACACCAGGTGTCTCCCTGACTTATAAGCACATAAAGCAAACATTTACATCTGTATGTTGTTTGTGCTGATTAGAAATTAAATATTTATGTTCTGGTAGTGTTCTTTAACTCTGGAATGGATACACGAGTGTTGATAATTATTTAGGATAATAACTTAAGCTACCACAGTCTATGATATTGTATTTGTCTGTAATGGATTTAAACTACAATATTCCCACAATTTACCAAATGTTTTTCATGCTTATTTGCTTTTAGGTGTACAAGAGATAACACCCAGAGTACTGCAAGCCAGAGGGCCTATACAAAGTGACATGACCATACAGCATGTGACATGAGTCCTTCAATCTCTTCCACTTGTACCACTGATAGCTGGCAGCTTTAAGGTCGCCCTAAAGAAAGATACTGCCAAGAAAGTGGGCAGTGAGAAGAAGCAGCTTTCCATCACTGGCACGGTGGAAACTTTATCCACAAACTTGTGCCTGCAGCACCAGCCTCTGGGAAGTAAACTGGGAGCAGCACTCTCGTATCACTGGCACCACACCAACATAAGTCCAAGCCCATGTCTTTCACCGAGGCAGCTACTGCAATAATGGTGACGCCAATGAGCAGTGACATTGAATGGGATTCATCTGTTTCTCAAAGTAGCACCCAATTGTTGCAGGAAACTGAGCACAGTGGACAGCAGCCACAGCCAGTATTCGAAGATCTTCCCAAAGTAGGAGCAAAACAAGATGTTGAGCTTCCTGCTGAGTAATAACATTCCTCTTTTAAGTCCATTGGTTTCCAGATCCCCAGCAAGAAAAAAGGAAGGGTGCTCCACAATTTTCTCCAAGGTCCCAGTCAGATGATCTGGACAAGAATTGGACCTTGACTGAGTCCGAGAAACACCAAGACTACTGTCCTTTCATCGCAGCTTATACCCTTCTCTGGATGGCACAGTGGGATCGGGGAATTCTGCCAGTTCAAGTGTCTCTTGATCAGGGTAACAGCTCAGGGATGGTCGGTCTTTGTTCAGGAGATCTTCTTGGGTGGCCACGTCTTCAGTCGTCATCAGGGTCTAGGAGATCTTCTTACAATGGTGTGCATGCAGCCAATTTCGCTTCCCTTCCACTTGAAGAACTGTTCGGGTGGTGATCAAAACTTGCCAGGGGCCCGTCCACCGGGGTTCCAGACTCTTTGCACGCTGGAAGTTCAGGATCAGCATGTAATCTTCGGGTTGGATGTCGTGTCCGGGACCCCTGGAAGCATCAGGGATGGCCTGCAGCACCTGTTGATGGATAACAGACAGTGTTTTAGTCAGATTGTACAAGACGTCCGGGACGTCGTGAATGGATTTCGGTTTTGGTGCAGACCAAATGCTCATAGGTCGGCCGTAAATGACCTCCTAAGGGGTCAAATGGAGTTTTTGTGGGAGTGGAACGCATTGATAGCAATGCCAGTGGGAGAGCGTCTGGCAATTTCAGTCCTGTGGTAGCCACTATCTTAGCTAGTTTGAGCTTCAGCGTGGCATTATGTCGCTCAACCAGTCCAGCAGATTGGGGGTGGAAGACTGCGTGAAATTTCTGTTTTAAACCCAACCCCTTCAAGATGAGTTGGATAACCTCGGCTACGGAGTGAGGGCCATTGTCACTCCTCAAAATCGGCAAGCGAGGTAGCGAGGGAAGAACTCTTTCAGTAATACCTTTGCAGTGGCAATGGCAGTGTTGTCGCGAGTTGGATAGGCTTCCACCCACTTGCTAAATGCGCAAACGACAACAAGTACATACTTCAGACCTTGGCATCTTTCTAGTTGGATGTAGTCCATCTGTAGGACTTCAAATGGATGATTGGTGACCCTAAACCCTCCCCGGGGTACTACAGTTCCTTTCCCAGGGTTGTGTTGCAGGCATATCAGACATTGTTGGACCAGACGTTTAGCTGAGTCTGTAATCTTGTCATTGTGCCAAACTTTGGAGACAAGTTTGGCCATAGGGGCAGATCCTATGTGTGCAGGGGAGTGTGCCATGGTCAGTATGGGGATCAGGTACGAGTTGGGTAGCAACCATTTGTTCGTGTCTTTTGTCCGCCAGCAGCCTTCATCGTCCTTCAGTCCCACCCTTACCCATTCAGTCAATTCGTGTGGTGAGCTGGCCATTTGGATGTCCCTAATAGTTTCCATAGCGTCCGTCCATTTTTCTGCTTGTAACCTGGTCACGTACATGCGTGTTGTTGTCCTATTCTCGGCTGTGGTCCGGGCAGTGATGTCGGCCAGTGCATTCCCCTGCCCAATGATGTCCGTCTCCTTTTTGTGTGCCTGGCATTTGATTACAGCAAGTTGTTTGGGAAGGAGGACCGCTTCAGTCAGAGCGTAGACTAGATCTCCGTGCAGGATGGGTGTGCCGTGTGAGGTCAGGAATCCCCTCTCCTTCCACAAGAGCCCAAAATGATGAACCACCCCGAAGGCGTACTGGCTGTCGGTGTAAATATTTGCTGTCGTTCCTGCTGCTAGGATACAAGCTCGTGTGAGGGCAATCAGTTCTGCTGCCTGTGCAGATTGTTGTGTGATGCGGGCTGTCTCTACTACAGTTCGGGCTGTGGTAACTGCATAAGCAGCTGAGGTGGTGCCGTCAGGGAGTTTTATGCAAGAGCCGTCCACCCATAGCTCTCCGTCAGGGTCTGGGAAGGCAGTGTCTAGGAGGTCAACCCTACTCCTAGTCTGTTCGTCCGTGAGGGTCACACAGTCATGTATAGGGGACACATTGGAGTCTGGATTCAGCATGGTGCATCTTTTCAGTGTGATGTGGGGTGCAAGCAGAGTCAGTTCGTACCCAGTCAGTCGTGCACTAGTCAGATGTTGCGTCTTAGTCTGGTTCAGGAGGGTGTCAACCGCATGGGGCACTAACACCGTGAGGGAGTTCGAGAGCACGATCCCCTCACTTTGTCGGATAGAGATAGCAGCGGCAGCTACCGCTCGACGGCAGGCAGGCAAAGCTCTGGCTACGGGGTCAAGAGTGGCAGAGAAGTAGGCACATGGGCGTTGCTTGGGGTCAATGGACTGAGTCAGGACAGACAAAGTGCACCCCTCCCTTTCGTGAGTGTAGAGGGAGAAGGGCTTTGTGTAATCGGGGGTTCCTAGGTTGGGGGCTGAACAAAGGGCATCTCGTAGTTCTTTGAAGGAGGATTGGCATTCAGGGGTCCAAGGGAGCGGGAGGGGACATCTTTAGCCAGCAGGGAAAGTAGTGGTTTTACAATGAGGCTGAAATTTGGCAACCACTATCGACAGAAGGGGCTGAGGCCTACCAGGGAGCGGACTTGTTTCTGGGTCTTAGGGACAGGGGTTTCTAGAATGGTCTGAATTCGATCGGGTGTAAGCTTACTCCCGTCTTTGGACAAGAGGCGGGCTAGGTAAGTGACCTGGGGTTGGTAGAATTGCAAATTCTTCTTGGAGACCTTGTGGCCATTTTCCGCCAGGAAGTGCAGGAGTTGGATGGTGGCTGTGACTGCAAGTGGAGTGGTGTCAGCCGCCAAAAAGATATCATCAACGTACTGTATCAATACCACTCCATCTGGTAACTGGACTGCGTCCAGTTGTCTCTTGAGGGCCTGGCTATAGATGCTGAGACTTTCAGTGTAGCCTTGGGGTGCTCTACAGAATCTATATGAGTGGGCTTTTAAGGTGAAGCCGAAGAGGTATCGGCTGTCTGGGTTGATGGGGATAGAAAAGAATGCGTTCTTGAGGTCGATAACAGTGAAGGTGGTGGCAGTGGAAGGAATCAGAGTCAGAATGGTGGTGATGTCTGAGACTATGGGGTACTGAGGTACAACTACTTTGTTGACCTCTCGTAGGTCGATGATGAAGCGGTACACTTTCTCATCTCCCTCACCCTGCTTCTTTACAATGGGTAGGATAGGGCTGTTGCAAACATTGCTAACTACTTCCTTTACCTCTCCTGCATCTATCAGGGACTGGATAATCTTTACCAATGCCTTCTCACCCTCTGAGAATATCCGATATTGTGGAAGTTTTGTGAGTACTGGGTCCTGTTGAACAGTTATGTGCACTGGGTAGATCATCATGCGTCCTACGTCCGAGTCAGTTTTGGCCCACAGATATAGAGGTAGAGTGTTGAGCAGGGACAAGTCAGCATCAGTGATGGAAAACATGCGTCGGGTTGGACAAAGTCTGAGCAGAGTCGGGTTGTCGTACAAAAAGACTCGAACTCCGTCTTGCGAACACGTAATAGTAGCTCAAAAATGCTTCAATAAGTGAAGTCCCATAATGGCATCGGGGATGTTGGATGAGAGCAAAAATGTTGTGACAGTGGTGTAATTTTCCAAGTCAAAGGAGATCGGTGTGGACAAGGGATTAGTGGAGGGCGTTCCATCAAAGCCTATTGATGTTACATGTGAGGCAGAAAAGGGTGCCCTTGGAATCAGTCGTTTAGATAACGCACTACGTGTTGCGCCAGTGTCTACCAAAAATGGAGACTTCGTACCCAGGACCTTAGCGGTGACATAAGGACCTTGCTGGTCAACATAGAGCTCAACTGGATCCCTCCCTTGCCCTTGGCAGTCCTATGCGAAGTCATGGGTGTCATCCCAGTCAGACTGTTGGTACTGGTTCTGTCGGGGACGGTCAAATGTTTTCCGTCTGCCTGGCCTGTCGTTGTTGGTGTCGTTCGTGTACCCTCGTCCCTGTCCTCTGTTTCTTGGCCCACCCGTTACGTCTCTTGTGTCCCTATTTTTGTACATTTCTAGCAGGACCGGACACTGGGACTTCCAATGACCAAATCCTTTGCAAAACGCACACTGGTTCTCGTCGATGTCTTTACGTCCAGCGTAGGGTGCGGGTGTACGGTCTTTAGGGGGTGGATTTCTAGGAGCATTCGACTGATAATTTCCTTTGTACTGCTCTCTTCCTATAGTCACCCCCTGCAACTGCGCGATCATCACCCTTTCTTTCAGGTCCTTTTTCTTTTTCTCAGTCACCCTATCGTTCTCGTTCTTCTGATGCTCATAGTACTGGGCCATCTGAAGGATAGCCACGGGTTTGGAGGCCGCCCAACTACTCTCACTAGTCTGTAGTTTCTGTGAGACTTCCTGCGACAGACCTTTGACATAATTCTGGACAAACAGATGATGTCCGGTTGCAGTGGTCATGTCCTGGTCACTGTAATCGTAAAACACCGCCTCGAACCGGGAGAAGTATTCTGATACGTCTTCCTGGGGTTTCTGGTGGCAGGCCGTTACTATAGACCAGTCCACCTTCTTTTCTGGGATCAGGGTTTTCAATTTCTGGACAATCTTGTCTGGGAGGTCTAAAATGGATTTTAAAGGTTTCTGTCCAGGCTCTCGTTGTCTGTCTATGCCATCGAGTTGTGACCAGGTATGTCCGAACAGCTCAAGGTGGTCGACTTTCCGGATTTGCTTTTACACATCAGCTGGCAGACATAGCCCGAAAAACAAATCGATGTCCGCTAGGGTCATAATCGTCGAACCCAAGGCTGTGCCTAGTTCAGTATAAAAGGCAGTGGGGTTCTACCGTAAATCGGGCAGGGATTTTCGGAAAGTCAGGATGTCTTGTTGGTACCATGGTTGGTAGACCCAGTTATAAACTACCCTCCCTCTCGCATCTTGGCGGTTAATGTCATCATGCGTTCCCTGTCCTCGTGGCGGAACCCAGTAGGGAGCGGCCTCCTTTATAGACATCATTGTGTCAGTTTTTTCTGTTCAGGGTTCGGTCGCTACAGGAGTCATAGTTTTAGCTTCTAACCTCTGTTTAGTGAGGTGGTGGAAAACTTCAGGCGTACACGTGAAGAGGTCCGTCACATCACACTCGCCTTCATCCTCAATGTCGACCTTCCTATACAGAGTCGTTAGGCTCTCAGGACCTTTGTCTTGGTATCGGTCCTCATAGGCATTGAGGGTGTGATAACAAAATCGCACAACAAAGTGTCGTCTGTGGCTATCGGCATACGAATTATACATATCCGTTACGTATTCTTCGCTCTCCTTCCATTCCACCAGTTTCCTTACTATCTTATCAATCCCTGCTCGTTCATCTTTGCTCAACCGGTTCATTCTAGTGGAATCTTTCTTTCGGGTCTCAGGGTTATCTAATGTTACTGCTTGTGCTGCGTTTAGTACAAGGGGTTCGGCCGGCGCGGAGGCTGTGAGGACCGAGGCCCTGGCACTATTCTCACCTGTTCTTGGGGGCTGTGGGTGCTGTACTAAGGGTTGGTAAGGGGCGCATGGAGGGGGCATATGGATGATTGGGGGACGCAGTAATAAATCATCTTTCGCTCGTTGTTTCAAGGGTAACTCAGGGTAGAGCGTAGAGGGTGTTCTAACGGGACACTGGCCCGACGTTTCAGACTCTTGCTTATGTTTGGCTTCCTCTCTCTCCTTTATCTCTTCCTCTAACTTTTTAGCAGCTAGGTGAGCTGCTTTTTGTAGCTCTTTCTCTAATCTAACTTTGTTTCTCTTTTTCCGTTGATCTGCTTCTTTGCGCCACATGCAGAGACTATCAAGCATAGTGGGCGTTGTCTTATTGTTACGAAGGGTTGTGTCCAGTACGTTTATTTTATCATCATGAAAGGATCCTATCAGTGGCCACTGACTTTCCTGATCCTTTCTTGTATATTTGTGCCATAGCTTACTATAAGCTACGGCGACGAATCCATATTTAGTGAACATGTCCTTATTAGGGGTGCCTTCCAGTGAAGCTGGATGGTTCATCTCTAATAAGCGGTCCGGGCTGAACCAACTACCAATCAGTGGGGAGAAGATAGGCATGACAGATTACAAAGGGGGACAAAGGTCCGCACTAGCTATCCTTCACTACTTGCAAAGACTAGACAGAATATTTCTATTCTACATTATTTGCAAACAGAGAATATCTCAAAAGAACCAACTTCGAACAATCAATGTTCGGGCAATCAATCAATCAATCAGTGGGGAGAAAAATAGGCACGACAGATTACAAAGGGGGAAAAAAGTCTGCGTTACCTACCCTTCACTATCTGCAAAGGAAGAGAGAATATTTCTATTCTTCCCCGTTTGCAGGCAGAGAATATCTCAAAAACAATCAATGAGCAATACTAGTATTTTTTCAAACAATCAAACAATCGTTTCGCAATTTGTCGTGTTACACGACCTTACCCGGACCGCATGGACAGTTTCTCGTCCTCCGCTTCCAGCGCCCGATCGTCCTCTATTCTCTGTAATTGCCGTGGCACTCCTGATGGTTCCCAGTCAGGACCATAGATCACTCGAGAGAGGTCTGCTTGGAACCGGTGAAGTTCGGATGATCGGCTGCCAGACAAGGGTCTATCGGGCAGGTGCACTCCCGATCGTTGCAGTCGTTCACTCTGTCGTCAGGACCTCTCCCACTGGATCCACGTGTCGCTGATGGGCCCCACACTGGGCGCCAATTGTAAGAGGTAGGCAGATTTGAACCGATAACCTTTAAGTATTGCCCGGCGTTAGTCGCCTCTCATACCACTCGAAATTATCAAACAAAAAGGCAGGCACTGGAGACTGGAATGCAGGAAACAGAAGTTTATTCCGACGGAGCAGAACACATCAAATCAGACAACAGGGTATCTTCTCGAGGTGCTCTAACCGCATCTCTGAGGCCTGGCCTCTTATACACAGGTTTATGGCTTTATTGCATGAAACACATTCTTGTTAATACTTTGATGTACGGAAAGACATCCTCGGAAACCACGCTTCAAGCCCGTTCCTACACACATTTACAGTAGAAGTCCCCACACGACCTCAGTAGGTGATGACTGTCGCGCAGCTGGACATTCCGCCGGTTCCCGGAATGTGTGGGGCTGATCGGATCTCATGGGGTGGGGGCTTTGATCAGTCGTAGATCCTTTGAAGAGGGAAGCTTCCTACTGTGGGGGGCAATAAACTGCATCCCCAGGGCCAGGTGATGGCCTGGGATCGGGCCGGACAATTGGGCACAGAGGAAGGGGGTTCATCAAAGGATGTGTGATTATGAAAGAGATGGAGGGAGGTGTTCGCCGGGTACAGGATGTGGCTCCGAGGCAGGGCCACGCTGAAGGGGTGGTTTATGGCCCAAGCATGTGAGAGCGGGGGCTGTTAGGGCGCGGGGGGATTCTTGCGAGGTCAGAGGGAGAGAGAGAGACGCGCTGGCTATCGGCAGTGGGCAGAGAGGCCATGGCATTCAAAATGGCTGCTACTTACGCGCACATATGAGCCTGAAAAGGGACAAGAAGGCGCCGATAATATTTACGTTGCAATCTAGATTTTAACAGGTTATCTACAGCCATCCTAAATTTACATCATTCCTCATCAACACCCTTTAGATCGTAATGTGCATAAAGAATGTAATTCACCAGTGTAGATCATCCCAATGCATTTTGGGCCGGAATTGCCCTTCATCAGGGATTAATGGTTTGCTCCAGTTCTACGTGTTATTATGCTTTGGGTTGTTCTGCCATATTGACACTAAGGGCCCCATTAGGATGTCGGGGGGAGCCATGTGTGCGGTGGCGATCCGCCTAAAAATGCTTTCCTGCCCGCCACCAATTTCCCCCTGCCATATTACTATGGCGGAGGGGACCGCGGTGTCCGGAAAGACCGTCCGCCGCTTTTCCGCCCGATTATGGAGCTGACCAGGCGGAAAAGGGTTTCATATGGTGGCAGTGTCTGTTAGACACCGCCATCCATATTAGGGTGAAGGCGGGGACATGCTTTTACGTGGCGGCATTGCCAGCACGGAAAGGCATGCAGAAATGTCTTGTGGGGGCCCGTTGGGGCCCCCAGGGGGGATGTGGGGGTGCACATTGGGGTACCATGCACTTCACTGTACAACTTGACAGGCACTGCACGGTGCCTGTCATGATGTGCATTGAAGTGCAAAATGTGCATTTTTAGCATTGCGGCGGGCGGTGCTTTCAGCACCACCCGCCACAATGTTAAAAATGCGGAATGCGCCTGCCAGTGTGGTGTGCGCATCCTAATGGCCCCCACGGGACTGCCGCCCTTATGGCGGGTGGTCCCATTTTATGTTGGGATGGCGGGCGGCAAAGTCCTCCCCCCATCCTAATGGGCCCCTAGATGTCAATTTGGCGGAACAACTCAACGCGCTAACACTGAGGACTGGAGCAAACTGTTTACCCCTGATGAAGGGCAACTCCCTCTTTTGGTAACATTGGAAATGCATTAAGGGAGGGGAAATCTAGATCTTCCATATGCTACTACAAACCTCACAGAGAAGAAAGCAATACCCTGCTGCAAGCTTCAACATAAGTACCTTTCTTCAAAATTGAGAAGATTAAAAAGGAGTGCATGAACCATTTATATTTATATTCTAATAAACCTCTGGCGAAACCACCTGAGTTTGAGGAGAAACTCTACTTCTTTGACTGAACCTAGGCTGCCACAAAACTTTTAAATTATTTGTCGAACTGCTTTGCCAAAAATAAAAATATATAGCTTGTGAAATATTATATTTGTGTCTGACTTATGGAGCCCTACCATTTTTAGGCACATATATGGCCGGATTGGACTTAGACCAGTGTGTAGTGAAGATTCCTCCCCCATTCCCTTCAAGAACATTGGACACAATGGCTACCTCCCTCCCGTGCCTATCATTCTTTTTCCATCCCCTAGCAGGGCTGCCCCATTAAAGATAATTTGATGTACAAGACTGCCAAATTTTAATGTTTTGCTTGCATCAAAGAAGAGATACAATTGTGTACATACCACTGAGCTTGGGTTGGAACAGGTAACAAACTATTGCAACAATGAGTCATATTTTATTGAGTGATTGTGAGCGATGATTGATGTGGTGGCAGACAGTGAGGAAGGGTGTTCAACTAATAATGTGTGCACTTGATTTAGAGGATTTCTAATGTTTAGGGCCTGATGGGTGGTCATTTTTCCCGCACTTGATTAGCCCTTTCACACTTGGCAAGATTTACTTGGACGGTCACTCTTTTTTCTGGTTATTCACTTTAGTTGATGAACAAAATTCTACGAAAAAACTCAAATTCAGTTTCTCTTCTCGGGATGGAGTTGCTTTGACTCTTTACTTAGAGTCAGGAGGAGGATTTAAGGACTCAAGGCAGGACTACCTCAACAACCAGAAGATGGAAGGTATCAAGTCTATCGACTTCAAAGGGAACCTAACATGAGGATGACTCTGAGGCCTTCTTAGCTTTGTGGATTGGAGAGCGGTGTGTGGATTTGGGAAAAGCGGCTGAGTTTGTGTGCTGGCACAAATCGGAAATTCCTCTTATTTGGTTGTAGTCATGAGGCCTGTTGCTTGTAACTGGGGACAGATGTGTGATGCCACATCATCATCAACATATGATGCACACACTTGGCTAAATGTTATGATGATAGTTGTAAGTTGTTTCAATGACCGCCAAGATCGTTTGCTCAAATCTGTGTTGTGCTTTTCTTTTAAAAATTTGCTCTTTTAAAACATTTGTTTTGGGGAATCTACTCACCTTGGGGTAATATCTCCTGCAACTCGCTGACCCACGAGCAAGGCAGCACCTACCACTGACAGCTGATTCCATCACCCAATCGCAGTGCAGGCGATGCGGAGTTTAGGCTGCTCGCGGCTATATCATTGCCGTTCTCAGCGCGGGAACTGTTACTTTGTTTCGATGACCGCCAAGATTGTTTGCTAAAATCTGTGTTGTACTTTCCTTTTAAAAATGTGCTCTTTTAAAACATTTGTGTTGGGGAATCTACTCACCTTCGGGTAATATCTCCTGCAACTCGCTGACTCACGAGCGAGGCAGGACCTGCAACTGACAGCTGATTCCTTCAGCCAATCGCAGTACAGGTGGGGTGGAGTTTAGGCTGCTGGTGGCTATATCATTGCCGTTCTCAGCACCGGAACTGTTACTTTGTTTCGATGACCGCCAAGATCGTTTGCTAAAATCTGTGTTGTGCTTTTCTATTAAAAATTTGCTCTTTTAAAACATTTGTGTTGGGGAATCTACTCACCTTGGGGTAATATCTCTTGCAACTCGCTGACTCACGAGCCAGGCAGGACCTGCCACTGACAGCTGATTCCCTCAGCCAATCGCAGTGCAGGCGGGGTGGAGTTTTGACCACCAGCGGCTATTTCATGCCGATCACATTGCGGAAGCGCAGCGGACGTGTGCAGCGGGCGCCCCAGAGGCAAGCCCGTCTGCGCCTGTACAGTGCCTGGGGCATGTCACCATGCCCAAATTTCTGTCCACTACTGCTCTATGCAACTCTTGGCACTGCATATGCTATCCTCTGTCCTTGATCCCCTGACATACTCTATTTGATATGCCATGGGGATCCTGCAGCTCAGAACTTCTTTCTCTGAGCTAGTTTCCTTTAAATCAGCCACCTCCGCCCAGACTCCGGAGCCTAATGGCCCTCGGAAACTCTCTGTTATATACCTTAACACCCGCTCCCTTGTTAAGCACCAGCTAGATATTTTCTTGCTGCTTAAGTTCGAGCAACCTGATTATCTGTTGCTCACGGAAACTTGGCTGTCTCAGGAATCCTCCCCTGACATTCTACCTGCACTCCCCGCTGACTACGCCATTATTCATGCGAATCGCCCCAGGGGAAAGTGGGCGGAGGAGTAGCTCTTATCACCCTCCATGACTGCAAATACTCCACGCTCCCCTCCCTTGCTCTACCCTCGATGGACAATTTAGTGCTTAAACTTGAATGCAAATCGATCACGACAACCCTGGTATGTGTCCTGCTATATAGGCCCCCTCAAAGGATGCCCCTGTTCCCTCACTCCCTGAGCGAACAGGTTTCCCACTTAGTCACCACTCATGGCAAGGTCATGCTTATTGGTGACTTCAACTACTGGGCCAACGACCCTTCGGTTGGCCCCCAATCGACCGAACTCAGTGAGTTACTCTCTGGACTCAATCTGGTGCAACAAGTGACAACGGCCACCCATGTCAAGGGGCACACCCTTGACCAGAGCTGGTATGTTAATATAGCGATGTCCCCTGTGTCTGTACTCCCATGCCCTTGTTCTGACCACTATATTGTCAAATTCACCATCTTTGACAATTTTTCGGTCAAATCATCTTGCCCCGAAGGAGGCACTTATAGAAATTGGAAGATAAGCAATAAAACATCCTTCCACAGCTCTCTCACTAACACGCTCCCCCTTCTCAATACCTCTATCAACCTTGCTGCTGATCAGCTCACCAATTGGTTACTTGCCACCAGTAACAAATGTGCGCCCCTTAAGAAAGCACTTGCCCCCCTGTCGCCATGACGCTCATTAGTGGTTCTCTGACGAAGTAAAAATACTCATAAATTAGGCCTAAGGGAACTCGAAAGAACCTGGAGACGCAAGTACCTTCCAGAAGACAAACGTCTATATATTAACTCATTAAAGATCTATAAAAAATCCATCCTGACCGCTAATGCCAAATACTTTTCTTCCAAAATTTTGTCCACCTCCAACCGCACTAAAGAGATCTTCTCTATAGTAACTAAGTCGTCCAATCTTGACAGAGTCTCCATCAGACCCGTCCCTTCGCAAAAGTTTTGCAACTCTCTGAACTCCTTTATTATCGATAAAATCGCACTGATAAAGGCCAGCATCCCGCCCTGCAATAACCCCCCACTCTGTCCCACCGTAGTCCAAAACCACACCATTTTCTCGCAATTTCCCAGTATTACCGAGCCTGCCCTCTTGGACCTATTCTCAAAAGTTAAGCCAGGCTCTCCCATAGACTGCTGCCTCCCCTCCCCCCCCCTCAGCATTCTGAAAGAAATTTTCTCTTCCCTCCGTAGCCCCGCAATCCATCTTCTGAACCAATCACTCTCCCAGGGCATTGTTCCTGCTTCCTTTAAGGAAGCTATTGTCATTCCTCTTTTAAAGAAGCCTGGGGCTGACCCCCAACTGTTAACCAATTACTGCCCTATCTCTCTATTACCTTACCTCGCCACGGTTCTGGAGACGCATGTCAGTTGATGCCTTACTGAGTTGTTAGAAGACTCTGAATTTCTTGACTCTAACCAAACTGGGTTTCGCCCGGCTCTTTCCACCGAGGAGGTGATCCTCACAGTCCTAGACTCTCTTCATGACAAGGTTGACTCTGGCTCTTCACAGGCCCTTGTCCTGCTAGATTTCTCCGCGGTCTTTGACACGGTCGACCATAATCTTTTGGTCGATCGTGTCAGAGACGCGGGGATCACGGGACCTGCCCTAGGCTGGATTATCTCCTTTTTGGAGAATCGATCTCAGGAAGTCAGCACTGCACCCTTCACTGCGCCCAGAATGAGCATGTCCTGTGGAGTCCCTAAGGGTTCCTCACTCTCTCCCCTGTTATTCAACCTGTATCTTCTTCCCCTCATCCGAGCTCTGAGGGAACGTGAAGTCTGCACCTTCAACTATGCAGACGACTTCCAACTTATCTTTCCCATTAGTAACTCTCCGGAGTCCGTTCTCACTTTCCAATCCACCATACTGTTCATCAGTCAGTGGATGAACAGTAATCATCTAAAACTCAATCCGGATAAGACGGAGCTTGTTCTTCTTGGAGGCATCACTAAGAGCCCCTGGGACTCTCACTTCCGGCCCAGAGAACTTGGTCAAGCTCCTTCCCCATCGTCCACGGCCAAAAGCCTGGGGGTCACTATTAGCCAAGACCTCACGATGAAGGCCCAGATCGGCTCAGTGATCTCTACCTGTTCTTTCCAACTAAGGAAAATAAAAAGATCTGCATGTTCCTCACCAATGAAGCACGAATCCAGGTGACTCTTGCTATGGTCATGTCCCATGTCGACTATGCCAACTCTCTCTACCATGGCATTCCCATCTATCTTTCTAAATGCCTTCAAATGGTCCAGAACCAGGCCGCCCGCCTGATTACTCGCCACCCCAGACATCTCCACATCACCCCACTCTTGAAACAACTGCATTGGCTCCCTATAATCCAGTCCTGTGGCTTTAAGATTGGTTGCCTCATTTATAAGGCCCTCAATGGGAAAAGTCCAGAATTTGTGAGTAAACTGATTCACAGACACGCTCCCTCTGGCAACCTACGCTCAGCTCACAAATTATTGCTATCATCACCCTCCTATAGACTAAAACACACTGGTGGTGCCAGGTTTGCTGTCCTGGCGCCCATGTTATGGAACTCTCTCCCTTCCGACATACACTTCTGTGACACCCTGCTTAAATTCAGAAGCTGTCTCAAAACCTGGCTATTTCGTCAAGCCTTCTAATTTTGCACTCGAACTTGGGCTCTGAAGACATGGTAGCGCCAAGAAACCTCCTCGGTGTATGTGCGCTTTATAAATGCATTTTAACATAACATCAGACCGGTACATGCAACTACTTTTCTGTTTTGGGCTATAAATTACTATTGCTTCTCAGTTAATCAATCTGCCATGACTGATATGAAGGATTGCAGCAGACTAAGCTCTTGCTCTGCCTCTTAGTCTTGGTCGTTGGTACTTCCCTCATAAAGCTGACCTTTTGTCCCTTCCCTTGATTCTTGATTCCTTCATTCTACAATATTGTTTCTGTTTTACAATCTCCTGCACAAAAGGCAAAAGCTCCACAACACTCTTGCTTACCTTACTGAAACAGTTCAGCCAGGCACCAAAAATGGACATTCCGAGAAGAATGCAGATGTTCTGCCCAATTTGGTAATAGAGTATAATTTTTCTTTAAACAATCAACATTTTTAGAACTGCGTGGGTTCCCCAATTACGGAGGGTGCCAGGCTGCAAAATGGTCAGGGTTTGACAGTAAACGGTAGCAGGGTTTTTTTGACTGCCCTAACTGGGATCAGGTCCAGGATCCCCATAGCTCTGTCCTGCTAACTCCTTTTTGGACCTCTCAGTACCCCCATCTCATTGGCCCTCAAATTTACCATCCCGATATCCCAAATTTGGTGGTGCACCAGTCCATTTACAAGCCTTTGAGTGACCACAAACAAACACCCTTCTTATTTTCCCTCCATTTGCATTCTCTCAGTAGCCCAGGTGCTTCTGTCACTGTTCAGTCTTAAGTGGCTGGTTGGATGCACATTGCTCTGGTATGCAGACACTTATCAAACTGTACAGCCCCTCTCAGCACACCCAGACTACACTTCTTTTCACTTCTCCATAATTTGTATTTTTCAAACCTAGATGACAGAACATTTAGATATATAATAACTTGGGTCTCTGTGGCTGAAGGACTGTTTGCCATTGTTTTAATTGAACGGTGTCATACTCATTTCTTAATTTCCTTCCACAACAGATTGATGTTGATGTGCTACTCATCGTTGCCCTGATGAATATTGTTGTTGTATAGTGTTTGCCTTTGTCACACCTTCCCCCAAATTCCCTTTCCCATCCAATCATCAAACCCATAATCCTCTTCCCCGAGGCTGTGAGATTATTGTGGTGACTTCATTTACACCATAAATTGATCACACGCTTGGTGGGGTGGATGTTTTAAAAGCGACACCAACCCACTGCAGGATTTTCTATTACCTGAGCAATAGCCCACACCAGCTCCACTTACCCATCCACCCATAAAAGGGATTTAGATATTAAACAACATTTTTCAATGTTATCATTCAGGCCTTGTGTTGTGTGAATGCTTAACTTTGTCAACTCCACTCCTGACTAAGTCCACTTCTCTTGACTCGAGGATTTCGTAACTTTAGTTTTAATTAAAGGGCATCCTATTACTCAGAAGACGTTACTATTGCTAGTTTTTTTTTATATGAGCAGGTATTCTTTTCTTTTTGTGTCATGGAAGTAGTAGTTAGGTCACAGTCTTTGTAAAGCTATGATATAAATATATAACCCACTAACTCTGTGTTTTTCTTTCAATTATTTGCCTGTGATGGATAATCTTTTTGGTTAATCCTACAGTTGAAGCTCACCTAGGTGTGAGTGGGGGCTTGCTTGTTGTGATGCCTTCCATGTTAGCGAATTAGCCTGCTACTACTACTACTATCACCATTAGGAAAGCACCTTGGGAAACTCTGCAGTAAGTTTTGGAAGATAGAGAAAGGTAGCAGCCATCCCTTCATCTATCACCCAGGCCCACAAGGCCCTCCACGACTCTGGACCAGAATACCTGAACAGTCAACTCAGATTCCACACACCCCAAAGGACCCGATCAGCCCAGCTCTCCTACGCCATGGTCCCTCACACCAGAAAAACAAGATTGGGAGGCTTCTCCTTCTCCTTCCTTGCAGCAAAGGCCTGGAACGCCCTTCTGCTCCACCTCAGACAGACAGCATCACTTTCCATCTTCATAAGAAACCTCAAAACCTGTCTCTTCGACTGACCCCCTCCTTGATAGACTGGAGCCTGCAACCCCCATCGCCTTGAGACCCTTACAGGTGAGTAGTGGTGCCTAATAAAAGCCTGATTTATTGATTGAAGAGAACTATGGAGTAAAGTGACCTGGTTTAGTTATAAGTAACTAACTTCTAATGCATATTTGACTTTTCTTCCTTGTTTATCTAGGTTGTTGTAGGCAATACTGTTATATTCCCCGGCCCATATAGCATGACAGCTTATTCCTTATATTGTCCTAGAAAATACAATTTCAGCAGTGAACCTTTGTACACATTTTCATGCATGACAATGTTGGATTTTTCTCCCTGAAACAACTTTGTTTACACATCCAGCTTCGCACAACATTATAATGATGCCTTGAACATCTTGTATTAGGCCTCTCTATGCCCTAGGTACAAAAGTCATCCTAACTTTATCCACAGGCTGATAGCACTATCTACATATCCATACCATCACTAGTCTAGTGTGCATATCGCAAAGGCTGCTTTTTATTATAAATAGTAGGCATCCCAATAGATTGGTAAAAGAGACACTTCTGCTAACACTGAAGGTCACTGAATGCTAAGAAATCACCATGCATCAGTCTGACATTCTGTGAGACGTGTCCAACCTGAGACCAAGACAGTGTCCTTCAATCTCTCCTATCAGGTAATGACTAATGAGGTTAGATCGTCCCTTGGGAAGAATCTTGGCTGTACACCCATACACACTCTTGGTACACTCAGAGTAAGGTCTGCATCGTAGGAGTATGTTAGATTACCATTTTGCATACATGCCTGCATATATTCATCGCTTCAGCACCATGGTGGAAATGTATCTACTGTTTACTCTTTTGGTGCTTGTAATCTTGCTTTTGTCTCTTAACCATTGCAGCACAGGCATTTTATACCAGAATGTATGTTGGTTCAATAAATATATTGAAAATGACCCATTGTGTCTTCTGGATACTTCTCTGAGGGAAAGCAAGCACAAATGACTGAGTCAAAGATTCTGCACTGTTTCCACAATTCCTGAGTGATCACGATTATTATGTTCAGTGGTTTTCAGAAACTGTTCGCTCCCTGGTAGGTTTGGGGGGCTTACAAGGGCACTGTGAGCTATCTGGTCTATAGGCCAACATATCCTGCTGGGTTGTCCGGAACCAGTCTAGGCACCAAGCCCTTAGCACAGATCCTATATGTTAGTATGATAATACAGGTGATGGCAGCATACCTTACCCCCCTAATGGTCAATAACATAGTTACAGAGGGTAGTATGAAATGGGTAAACTAACTATTACTAACTGGTATGCATGCACTTTGGAAAGCAAGCAGAAAATAACAGGCTACGTGAAAACGCAGCAGTGTAAATTAAAACACAAAACCTACAATAAAGTAGAATAACTTTTCCCTTTACTTGTTTTTAACAATAAAAAGCCACCTACTTCACCCACAATAGGCCCACCCCTCTCTCTAAACCAATCACACTGTCCCCAACCAATGTCCAAAAAAAGCCCTCAAAGTCCAAAGTAACACCCAATACCCACCCTATTCTCCCACAACAAAATACCCTCCCACAGTAATAAACTATAAAAAATGGCTAATGGGCATTCTCCTTGTGGGTTCTTTCCCTCCATGTGTACAATCTGACGGTCCAGGAGAGCGAGATGCTCCAGGATGTGGCGCTGAAAAAGGCTGTCTGAGCAGGATGGGGGGTAGCAGTGATGGTTGGACGGCTTACTGCCAGCTGCAGGCAGCTCTGGAAATGCTGTCGCTGGGAGGCTGAAGGTCCTAGCTGCTGGCTGGAGGAAGTTGTCCCTGGGCAGCGGCAGATGCCTCAGCCTCCTCCTCCTCCTCCTCCAGAGCTACCAGTCATTGATATTCTAGGAAGATGGCCTCCATCCTCTGCCACCACAGCAAGGCTGCTATCTCCCGGTGTTCAGGTGGACATGCAGGAGTAGCTATATCAAGAAAAACAATAAGAAAAAAGACAAATTGCAAACAGTGCTCTGTACATACACTTAATTGAAATTATAGTAGCGTAGTACCAGTACATTTCTGGTCCCCTAGGGCCATGAGAATTTGATGTGATTACGAGTCACAATGCCATTTGTTACACACACATGCCTCAGATAAAAGCGCTGGCTGCCTGAAATGAATGAGGGAAAATAAAAGCATACCATATTAAAAGAAAATGGTGTTTCCCTTTTAATTAATTTCTTAATAAAAATACTAACAAGGCACTTGTATGGAAACATACAAAGAAATTACCTGAGTAAGTCATTAGTCACTATGGATTGGAGTATTCTTGTACTAAATTAATGGAGGCATGCATGCTAGTACGTTGGGCATTTTGCAGCTCTCTGCAGTCTGCAGCTGGGGCAGCTGTAATGAACAATTATCTTTCTTTAAT
Source organism: Lissotriton vulgaris (assembly GCF_964263255.1). Lineage (NCBI taxonomy): Eukaryota > Metazoa > Chordata > Amphibia > Caudata > Salamandridae > Lissotriton > Lissotriton vulgaris. The sequence continues at coordinate 745,448,677 of NC_141694.1, forward strand.
TCCAATGGCCCTGCTCTTCTTAAATTCCTTTCAATTCTACACTCACAAAATGGCAGATGAATAAAAATGATAAAAATGATAAAAATGATCGTACATCACACACATCATAAATAAAGTGCAGGTATCCAGTCTGCCATAAGTAGATGGTAGGAAAAATGATGCACTGAAGTACAGGGAAAAGAACAGGATGTATAAATTGTATTTGCCAGTATCAGATCGGCTTTGCCCTCCACCCCAAATTATCTCAAACAAATACATTTGCTTGGAAGTAAGGAAGGAAAACCTAACTTACTCGCTGTTGCAGGGTAAGTTAGAGGGTTTAGGCCGGGTAGGTAGAGGTTTTGCTATAGAATAGTGGGGTGTCACTGATCATCATCATATGCCTAAGCTTTGGCTTATTCAATCACAGTAGTTGACAAATGTCAAAAGGGAAAAAGTTGAACAGGCGTAAATCCATTATGGAAGCCATAAATTGTATAAATCACTTGCCCAGAAAAATGTGTCTCGTGCCAAGAATTGATATTTCAATTCTTTGTAAGGCTGGGGAGGAACACAGTGAAGAATAAAGGAGTGAAGTTCTAAGAGGAGGCAGAATGGGTACTGGGTGGGAGGGGAACACACCTTATTTTCGGTTATTAATTTATAGAAAACTTTATAAATGCCGCATTAACTGTAGCAGATCATCATTGCTCCCACAACACAATAGTGCAGAATTGAACCATGCTGCAGTTAGGTCATAGATGGCAAAATGCCATGGGCAGGGGAGTAATGAATGATGATGGGTGAGATAAATACACAAATACAGTGAGTCAAGGGAGTAAACAGAAAATTAAAATCCCCCAATTTGAACCTAAGCTTTGATAAAACCAAGCAAGCAATGTAGGTGAGAATGCCCCTCTCCAGAACAGATCACTTGTTTATTTATTCAAGCAATTATCCATTATTCCTTTGATTGTTCTATTCACCTTTTGATACCCTCGTTTTAAGCTTTACATAATCTCCACCAGTCTTTCTCCATCCATCTATCCACCATTTCAACCATGCTTTCACTCATCCATCCATTTACCCCCCCATGAATCCTTTCACCCGTCTCCACTTTCATCCATTTTCTAACTCACTGTGTAGCCTTCATCCACCCACCCATCTAGGCCGCCTTTCACCTACATACCCTTTCATCTATCCTTTTACCCACCTATGCATCCTATCTCCCACCTACGCATCCTTTCACCCACCCATGCATCCTTTAACTCATATACCATTTTTCCCATCCTTTTTGTAACCTTCCATTCCATCATTTTTAGTGTTCGTTATGAAGTTTTGTCTGCTGAGTTGCCGATAGAAGAGGCCTTCAGAACTCAACCTCCACATTAGCTGCTAAAGTGGAGAGTTCACGGCATCCTTGCAGAACATAATAGTAATTGCCAATAAACAAGCAATGTGACTTACCATCTACCATCCCTGCTGCTGCTGGGACTCCCCCTTGGGAAGCAGCATTTACAATGTGGTCTCAATCGTGTCTGCTTTACAACGCATGCATTTCCATGATTGCTTTTACCAAGCATATGCCTGTACCATGCTTATTCCTTCCCCATGCATGCCTTTACAATGATGTTTGTTGTAAAGGCGATAAAGGCATATGCTGGTAGTCAGCACTCTAGACTCGGATCAAATGGGAAGGGTTTAGGAGGTGTTTGAGGTAAAAAAAAATCAAAGGGATCGGGACAAGGCTAGGTGAGTATGTTTCATAGCTGTGGGCCCACGGCAGGTGCGAGCTTTATGGTAAGGGCTGGGGTCGGGTAGTTTTCAGGGCTGGGGCCTGGATCTTTGGGCTCAGGGCATGGACTGGGGTTTTTTAGGGCTGGGAGGCTGGCTTTAGGGCTCAGGACTGGGGTTGGGGTTGTTTCAGGGCTGAGGGGTTGTGATTAGGGCTCTGGGTGAGGGGCTGGGGTATTTTAGGGCTGGGAGGAAAGTTTTAGGTTTTAGGGCTGGAGGTGTGATGGTTTTTGGGGCTGGGGAAAGAGTGGTCTATAGGGCTTAGAATGGGCTGTGGCAGTGCCAGCAATTACAAAGTTGGTACCATTACTACGCATAACCTTTACCACGCATATGCCTTTACCAATCATGACTTGAAATTCATTGTAAATGCTTATTTGTTGTAAAGACTGCATGGTAAAGGCATATACGTGGTAACGCTACCACATTGTACCCACTGAGTTGTAAAGGCATGTGGGGTAATTGTATGCATGATTCCATCATAGAACTCTCACCCTCCAACAACTTCTACCTCTGCCTCAATGGCACTGCCATTGGCCCTGTACTGATGGTACTTGGGGCTAGAAAACAAATCAATGAATATAGTGTATCCCCTGACGCAGGGACTACCTACAAGTCCCACAATGCATTGGGCTTTCTACATCTTCAATTCCAAAATATATTTTTTTCATTAAATGATCTCTAATGATGATGCATTGTATATGTATGTCTCAAAAAAGTGATGTTTAGTTTGCTGAATTTCATTTCAATTTTGAAAGCAAAAAAATAAAACTGTAAATGTCAATAGTTTAAAAAACATGTTCTGAAATTTGAAAATATTGTGACAAATCAATAAGTAGTGCACATCTAAGTCTAAGCTAGCGTTTCTGCTAGCTAGCCACATGTTTACATTATGTACATTGAGTAAGTAGGGTATACTCAATTAGGTGCAGCACACAAATCGTCAGACATAAGAAAAATCAGATTAGTTTATCAATAACCTGTAGTGCTCAGCATACACATATTCCGTTTATCATTTAGAAAACAAATTACACATTTTTTGATGCAAGATACGCCTTGCCTTATTATTATTTTTTTACCAAAATAGTACAACTACAATAAATCACTACTGTTTAGTTAGCAGTCACTTCTATCAAAAATATCACTTTGGGCATTTTGTTGGTTAACAATATCAGGAAAGCCAGTACGTCAAGTCAACCAAAAACTTTTTGTAAATGAAGGGCAGAGCTATGATGAGTCATTAGAGTGCAATTAAGGGGTGGAATAATTGGTTCCTGAAAGACATATGGTCTTGGTTGGCAAATGCAATGGGACCGGCCTCATACTACTTTCCAGCCATCCTGTATTGTCCTCAAAACTGCTGGCATACTTCTGTATAAATGAATGATGATAAAACACACTACACAACATTAGTGGGGTCCACCATGACCATGGCATCGCTCTCGTATTATTGTTTGATTATGAGCTAGAAAAAGAAAAAGAAAGCCTTGCCAAGAAACATGCATAAAATAGCTTATTTCGGCATGCAAGCTTCACAGTCAGGGGCGGCTCCTCCGTTAATGTAATGGAGCGTTGCCCCACAAGAAAAATAAAATGATAATGACGAAAGGTTATTATCATTTTATTTTTCCCTAGCTGATCTCCAGGTGCGGGTGTGGGGCTCAGCTGGGCTGCCCAAAGAGCAGGGGAGGAATGTGGGCACACCCAAGTGCACATGACTGTTTGGGAATTGACACCCCCAAAATTCTAAAATGACGCCATATTAAGTTGGTATGTAGTCAGACAACAGATGAAGGAATTGCCTGCAATACCTAGCACATTTAATGCTATACAGATGCTGTAGTCAGCGACGACTTTGATAACCACCATTTGATAAACAAATGGTGAATTAACTGAACGTACACTAAGGCAAATGTCCAGACAAAGTGAAGAAACATGGTTTCACATGTGTGCATGGCTGCTCTCCTGAAAAGCTGGGAGGAAAATCACAGTATTCCCAATGTCTGTTGCCTGGTAAAAATCTTTGTCTTGCAGCTCTTTGAGGCATCTTGTTAGCAGCCTGCAACAACAATTTATTTAATGACTGCTGTGGTTAAAGCTGCAGGGAAAGGTATTCTGAGACATACATTACTGTACTGCCCACATAAAGCCAAACAGCCAGAAGGTTCCCCCAAAGAGTAAAACGACTCTACAGCCTAGAAGGCAACTGGACTCTCAAAGGGACACGGAGGGGACAGAAGTATCATAACTGAGCTATGGCAATAAGACAACATATGCATTTTGAAAGCAGTCAAGAAAACTTTCTTGAAGACGTCAGAAGTGCAGCATCTAAAATTAACACCTGTGAGCATTGTGCTCTCATTTTGGATAAAGAACAGGTTACCCCATGGGTAAAACCTTGTGTGTCAGATCATATCACCATAGTAAAAGCAATCACTTTTATGTGCTTGTATGGCCAAGACCAAAGTACCACAAGCACATATTGTACAAACTGAATTAAAGTTTGCAGGTCCAAACTAAGGAAAATGGCTTCAGTAATTACGAGCAAATATCCTCCATTTATTAAAAAAGCATTGTTAGAAATTTGGTCTCTAGTTACAAGAAGTATGCACCCTGTACAGGTAGGGACCACAATCACATGCCGCGCTGTCTGTCCGAGTCGAGCCTCATAGTCTGTCAAGGTGAGGTCTTGGATCGGCTCCTGCATTGGCGTAGAAGGCAATGCATTTGTTCTGATTGGCGCAAAGTTGCCACTGCATCAATTTTGATACAAAATAGCTGCAGAACCTTTCAGAGTCCAGGACTGGATTGGCACCTTAGGCAAAAGAGGAACCACAGGTGGCAGAATCCAGCAGCAGAAGGGCAGCTAACCAAAGCAAAGAAGCAGTTCCTTCAGAACAGTCAGTCAAGCAGAGTGGCAATCTTTGTAGCACAGCAGTCTTTACTACTGGCAGAGTTCTTCACAGGTCCAGTAGTGTACTGTCTTCATAGAGTCAGAGCCCAAGTGCCTACATCCAAATTTGCCTTTGCAGTGGGTGTGACTTCAAAGCTAGCCCTTGGAGTGCACAGGTCCTCTTTCATTCCAGCCCAGTCTGCCAGGCCATCTACAGGAGGTAATTAGCCCTTTGTGTGGGTCGTAGTACACTGCCTATTCAGATGTAAGTGTCAGCTCCCTCCTCTCTTTCTGCCCAGGAAGAGCTATCAGAATGCAAATGAATGCAGATGAGTTATCTGTCACAGCAACCCTTCATGTGTTTGTGACTTTATAGAGGGAATGCACAAAGTGTAGCTGTTACCAGTTAATATTGGAAAAGTCGATGCTGATGTGTGCAATGATACATGTATGTATAAGTGCAAGATTGCATCATTATTATTCGCCTGTTACAAACTCTCTATCAACCCAATCTCAGACATACATGGTCAGACAGGCTTTGAGACCTAGGCATGATGTTACTTATTGATATGCAGCAGATGGGGTGATATGTAGCTGGCAGACATACATGCTAAACAGGAAACTAAGATCAATCCCACAGATAGGCGCACCGTAAAAACAATGGTCTAGGGAGATTAGCCCCAATAAAGCACACATGGTGAGAGGAGTGCACACATTTCCAAAAACATCATAAAGTCAGATTGCACACGAAGTTAGGAACACACAGCCAATTAGAACACAAGGTACACGCAGCGATCATCCCTGATGGTGGTGCGGCAGTCAAGAGGCATCAATATGCTTGGCAGGACTGCCATGGTCCTGCCAAGCATATTAGGACCTTCATCACTGCCACTGAACTCATGGAGGTCCTTCCTCCAAAAAATAGTGTCGGTGAGGAAAGAAAGGAGGCCTGGCAGACCCACCTTGTGATTCACGCCTTATGGATTAACAAGTGCCCCCCTATGTGCATGCACATAAGTTTCAGCACAGCATGGACTTTTCAGTCCATGCCCTGCTGGAACTTCCTTTGACCTTTCTATCGCAGTGCCTATTTTAAAGGCACTGCCGTGGGAACAGCGGAGGAAATGCCCGCCAATGACTAAATAAGTCAATACAGGATGGGCGTTCCTCATGTGGGTTTGGCTGTGCAGCAGCAGGCCACTCCCGTAACCGCACCCTCAAACTCCTAATCAGTCCCTAAGTGTTGCTCATTACCAACTGATGGAGTGGGGTATTCTATATCATAATCTTCAGGTATAATAGTTAAACAACTCCTATTCTTGGTCAAATGGACATATGTTCATTGTCAAGGAAAACTTAAAAGGAACAATCATCTACATCAAGTTCATATAAACAATCAAATCATTAAAGACTCTAGTATGTTCAATAAAAAGACTTTAAGTAAGTTAGAGGGTTTTATTGTTCAATTTTTTTAACTTTCATTATTTATTCAATAAACTTTAGTCTTCTAAGCATCATCATTAGAAATGAGTATAATCCACTAGTCAATGTTTCAATATAAGGAAAATTACAATATTGGTAAATTTGACAGTTGAAATTGAAATAATATAGCAAGTGTGTCCATGAGCATATCCCCTGACCTATCCTATATTGTATTCAAATTAATAGAATACGGTGTCAATTCAGAAAAAACAATAAAGAATATGTCCCAAACCTACAGGAGAGACAGCAGGGCTTATACATGGGAAAGGTAGAAAAAAACATGTTGAGAAGGACTGGGAGTGGGGAGAAGTGAAGAAAAGGAGGTGAAGCATGAAGAGGCCTTTTTTTAAATCACCGTAGAATCACAATACATCACACATTATTTGGCACCTTTTAAAGCACCATAATTCACAGACTATTTATCACCACCCTGTTAACTGCACTAAGTTTGCAAAAAGAAAGTGTGGAAGAGAGAGAACACTAGATTAACCCACTTGTCACTAGAGTTGAAAAAAGAATAAACAGTGACTTACCTGGTTTCTTCTTTCTACTGAGGGTACCGGTGGACAGAAGTTCCAAATGCCCTGAGGAAGTAAAGAGGGCGTTTTGGTTAAAGAACATCGACTCGATTCCTTATTTTCATTGTATATTCTTTTGAAAACCACACCAGAAGAGGACATGTATAATAATGTAGGGGGTTACAAAATAAAGGCATAGCCAGTTAAACCCAATTCCTGACTCATCCTATATTAATTAACTGTAGACCAGCCCACAGAGTTCTGATGAGAGTCTAAATGCATCAGCATGAAGCCTTTGCATTTAAAATAAAAGAACATGTTAAGATGGAAAGAATTATTGCCTATATATCAGCAGATATCTAATAAAGCAGGGAATATGCTTAAAGTAATCTGTCATAAAGAGACATATAGTCTAATGAAACCCAGGGATGGTTCCCCAGAGATGCGAGCGAGAGAAGCCTCTCCTACTTTAGGACCCTGCGGGATCTAATATAAACACAGTGAGTTATGAATTGAAACAAGTATCACATTCTCAATTCACAACATCCAATAGAATTTCAGTATACTCCTGGGAATAGTTAAACTCCCCAATTTCTCATGTCTTCACAATGATCTACAGATACAAGTCATTGAAAAGATAATTTGTTTACATTTTGTTGTTCAATGAGTTCTTCCCATGAATCATCCTTTCTGTTGCTTACTCACCTCCCGGTGAGAACCTCACCATCAGTTGTCTAATACATAACAAATGCCTATTCACTAGCTAACAGAAAGCTTCTGGAAAGTTAGGGCATCTGCAGTGGAAAGGAAAACATCTTATTCAATAGGACAGCTCAAAGTGAAAACAGGCCTTTCCACACTAATGTATAAAATTGTATTTAATATGGCTTTGACAGATGAGTTAATTTAAATAAGCGCATTATTATTTCTTTTGTATGCTTATATTGTCTAAGTATGATTACCTATATCAATTGAATTCACAGTGCGTGAATTAATTAGCATAAACGTCTACACTTTTATTATAAAATACGTTGTTTTTGCATGATGAAGTAATTTGCTGCAGCAAGTACATGTTCAACTTTTTAAATACACTGCACCCTGCCCTGTGGGTTGTTTAGGGCCTGCCTTAGGGGTGATCTATATGTATTAAAATGGAAGGTGTAGGCCTGGTTAAGGTTTATTTTGCCAGGTAGAAAAACTGCACACTCAGGCAGTGGCAGGCCTGAGACATGTTTAAAGAGCTACTTAAGTGGATGGCACAATGAGTGCTGCAGGCCAATTAGTAGCATTTAATCTACAGGTCCTGGGAACATGCAGTACATTGAATTTGCCAAATAGGTGTAAGCCAATTCTGCCACGTTTGAAGGAGAGAACACAAGAACCTTAACACTGATTAGCAGTGGTAAAGGGCACATAGTGCTAAAAGCTAAAAAACAGGATCAGAAAATAGGTTTGTTAGAAATTGGGTTACTGGTTGACTGGGGTGAAAGCCTTGGTCAAACAGCTACCACAATCTTAGTTGTGGTAAGGCACAAGCCTGCCCCAAATTAACTTGAGCTCATCCTCTTGTGGCTTGGCACAGAACAGTCTGGTTTAACTTTAAGGTTATGGGTAAAGTATGTGTGCAGCACTTCAAACAGTACAACAATGGAAACACCATGCAAAAAGATCCCACACAAGGTTTAGAAAAATATAGTAATTTTTCTATAAATAAAACAAGACCAAACAGACAAAAATCCAATCAGCAAGACCGGAGATTTGAAATTTGAATTTTTAAGTTTTGAGTTGAAATAGTGCCAAAAAGCAAAATCACCAACAAGGGATATCTGGTTGTGCTGGACCGGGACAAAATCACAAGCCCATGCTGACTGCAATGGGGCACGGGCCAGGTACAGGAACTAAGCTAGGCCCGCTAAACATGGTATTTTAAATTCTGGTTGCGGAGCGTTACGTGGATCTGGGTCGCAGAAGCACCACACAGCTGAAGCAATGCGTCAGTTGAGAAGCTGCGGTAAGAGGTCTTGTTGCCCCATCATCATGGATCCCATGGATTGGGCTTGCAATGCTAAATCTTGGCAGCACACGGATGTGGCGCGCAGCTGGAGATACGTCATTTCCGAAGAGCCGGAAGGTTGCAATGCGGATTCCAGCATTGTCGTTAAGGCTGCTTTCAAGGAGAGATGTGAGGATCTGAGTTGAAGATGCTCTGCATCATCTGCAATGCGTCGGTTCCAAGGACTGGGAGGGTGAAGCGGGCAATACACACAGCAGCGATGCGACGGTTCTGCATGACGATGTGCCGCTCGCTCAGCTGAGGAGATGCATTGGTTCAGCTCGGGGATGCATCCCTTAGCAGAGAAGAAGTGTTGGTTCCTCTGATAAGCACCTTAGTTCCACTTTCAAGGGTCCAGGACTGGGGTGGTACCACTTTGCACAGTACACTCACTGATGCCCAAGTCCAGTTGCAGATGCAAGGTTGTTGGAAGCCTATGATGTCTCTGATCCTTCACATCATTAGGCCAGCCAACTATCCCTTTGAGTCACTCTAGGTTCTGGATTCAAGCACTGCAGGTCCAGTCCGTCTCAGCCATACAAGAGGGCATCAGGTCAGCACAGTAAAGCAGGAGTCCATCAGAGTAGTAGTCCAGCAGAGTGGCAGTCCTTTCAGCAGCACAGCACTCCTTCTTCCTGGCAGAGTATCCAAAGGCCCAGTAGTGTACTGAAGTGGCGTTGTCTGAGGTTATTCATTTATACACAGTTGTGCCTTGTAGTAAGGGTGGGCGGAGAACACGTAGCCGACCAGGCAGAACTCCACAAAGTAGCAAAAAAACTCTCCAGCACTATGCAGAGTTCCACGGGCGGAGTTACTTGTCCTGCCTGTTTGCATGATGTTTCCACCATACAGCAATGCAAACTACGTTTTTGGCAGAAAGATCACCCAAACTACACCATGCAGTCGTGCATGTGAGTGTCCATCTCGTTTCTCACTTTGTTTATGGTACTAGGGCCTACTTTTTGATCCTTCCTGAATCTTTGCAATCCTTACCCTTTCTCTTTTTCGGTGTGTATTTTGTTTTTTCTACTTTATTGTGAGTTTTGTACTTTATTTCTTCGCTTTACTTCATTACTAATATTTTTTTACTTCCTTTCCTCAAATTCCTGTCTCTACATTTTCTCTCTTCCGCCCCCTCCATGGCAGATAAGGTTGCCACAACAAGGAGGGTGCAGTCGCGGGCCTTGTTTTCCAAGGTGTAGGTGGCAGCGCTGTTTTTTTTACATCCAGCACCACCTCCCCTCCACCCTGGGAGGAGGAGGCAGGCCTGGGTCAGGGTACCAACTCTGGGAGCACCAGCAGAGCTGGGTAAAGGTGCGCCAGGCTGTGTATTGTTGCTCTGGGGTCCCACTCAAACATAATCAGCTGATGCACTGGTGGTCTGGTATCCTGGACCGAGAGCAGGACCTGCTGGACCTACTAGGGGTTGAGGTTGCGGGGCTCAGTGAGTAGATAACTATTAATATTATTGTTATGTTTACTTGTGTGTTCTATGCTATCACTAATATTTTTTCCAAATAGCAATCATGCTGCTCACATGCAGGTAAGTTACAAATATTATGTGATCGTTATTCTAGACAGGTGCTTGGCGCTGCCTAATCTTACTTGTTGGCACTTGCTTGGGCTGATTATGTAAAAACGTAAGTAATACAGAGACTCCTTTGTCCTGACGATAAGATAGTGGTAGTTAGTATTAGTAATTTAGTGGCACGCATCCTCTCACTTCAGTTCTTAGAGCCTTTTTTATAGCTCGTACAGTGACAAGCAACCAAACTGGTGTATGCATGCATCCATCTATGCATTTAAAGAAAAAATGCAGACTTAGTGAATTGGCCCATCAGAGGGGGTTTAGATTGCGAATGAGGTGAGAACCAAACAACATTCATTGCAATTAATTAGTACTTCCGAAATCTTTGTACTAGAGCTAGGCTGGTTTAGGAAATTTGGAATTGGATAGGACAGTCCACAATACTAGTCTATTATTATTCGATCTGATTTACAAAAGATCAATGATATTGCAATTGCCTTTTCTTGTAAAAAAAAATCTCTTTTTCGGGGGCGTGGCTAGCAGTCAATCATGGCGGCAGCGTAACAGAGAGGCTCTGGGATTAGGGCGGCTTCCCCCTGCAATCTGTTAACAAATCCGGCATAATAATACCTCTGAGGGGGCGAACCAGGGTCGAGGACCGAGTGGCGGCCAGCAGGGCAGGTTCAAATGCTGTAGTGCACCGGGAAGCATCAGGGTGAGCTCCCGATCGGCAAGGCCCGACAACGGAAGCAAGCAGCGTGCTGAATTGTGGTCGGTGGCCGAGCGGAAGTGGCAGCATAGCGGAGCCCAGACGCCGGAAGCCAGCGGTGGCAGAGAAGATACGGACAAGGCCGACGAAAATGACAAACAACACCATCTACCCCTGATCAGTAGCCTAGCAGAGGGAGCGGACATCAATGGGGGCCAGCAGTGAAGAAAAAAAGTGTGGCGAAGCGGCCCGATGGACACTGGTAATGGCGGCGTAGTGGTGCACTTACCGCATCAGACACGGGAGGAGACCCAGTGGGCGGCCAACACCCGGCAGGGAAGACGAGAGCACCCTCGCTCACCCGTAGAGCAGCTCAAGGCAGGCGCTGGCGTGGGGGAGCACGACCTGGCCCGTCACCACAGGAACGAAGCGTACAGGCACGCAGTCGTCTCTGGACCTCCCAGACACAAAGCTGAAAGGCACAATACCGGACAACTGGCATTAAGGGGCCTCTTTCCCCATCTGGGACTGCAAGTGTGATACCCGTGTGTGCAGGGCTATTGAGGAGGTACGAGCACGGCAGGCGGCATAGAGGGGGAACACCGTCTGACCCTAATCAGCAGCCTGGCGACGTGAGTGAACGTCAGCAGGGGTTTGTCGCGAGAGGCAAGAGCGGTGAGGCCGGACTGGGGGACTCTGATATAACCAGCGCAGTATAGTAATAAATGAAGAAGGCACGGGAGGCGAACCAGCAGGCGGCAAACACCCGACAGGGAGATACAAAGCGGCTACACGCTACTGACCGGCACCTCAAGGCAGGTTTAGGCACTGGGGGGCGAGGCCTGGCCAATCAAGCAGGAACACAGCGCGAGGGTGCTCAGTTGTCTGTATACCCTACAAATACTGTGCAGAGACGCGCACCAATGGGACATTGTCAATAAAGGGCCTCCATTCCCACATGGGCCTGTAGGGGAGATACCCGCGAGCACGGCACTACAGCGCAGGCACAACATACGGTGGGGCAAGTACTCTGGCAACACTGCCTTACTGCCATAGCGCTCACTCGACTTACGCCCTGCACTCAACGCGTGAAGAACTTTGCAAGATGCTGGGGCTGTAGTCGGAGTCCGAGGCCGGTGGAGAGCGGGAAGACCCTCGGGGCACGGCAAAAGCCCAGCGAAGGGGCAAGACTATTTCAGAGGGGATCAAGGCAGGCAGAGGCCGCAAACATAATTCTACACAATCCAAACTCGACAAATTTACATATGATAAACATAATCCCCCCCAGGCGGAGCCCTGTACATCCACGGGGTGGACAACGGAAGGCGAGGGGGCCAAGAAGGCAACGCTCGAAGATGTAATGCGTGCCCTGGCACAGGTACAAGCCACAGTGGGGACCACGGCCACGGAGGTCACCCTGATATGCTTGGACTTTCAAATAAAGAGTGAAAGAGTGAAACAAGTGGAGGTGGTGACGAAATCATTGGTGGAGGACGTGTCAGAACTGCAAGTAGCAATGGAGAGAGTGGAGGCCGAAAATAAATCCCTCAGGACCGCACCTCTCCGACTCATGACATGGAACGTGCGAGGGCTGTGCGACAAGATAAAGCGTGGGTTAGTAATGAACACAGTGAAGAGGCAGGGACTGGCCCTGGTGCTTCTCCAGGAGACACACCTCACTGTTGGGGCGTCCAAGGCTCTTGACAGAAGGTGGTACAAGATGGCGGTCCATTCGGAATTAACCTCGGGTTCCAGGGGCACAGGCATTTTAGTTAAGAAGTCTTCACAGTTCATAACACTGAGCACCAAGGTAGATGATCAGGGTTGTTTTGCGGCGCTACAGGGGCAGTGGGAGGGGAAGCTCCTTAATGTAGTATTGGTATACATACCCCTAGCACTCCCCTCAGTCACGCTTCCAGCGCTAGGCGATTTTCTCCTGACCCTACCTGGAGGGGATATAGTGCTCGGAGGAGACTTCAATGCCACGGTAGACACCCTGGTAGACAGGTTCCCGGCGGTAACTCAGGCCGGTGGTCCCTCCCATTTCCAAAGGTTCCTGAACGCCATGGGTTTAGTTGACATATGGAGACACACGCACCCCACTGAAAGACAATACACATACCACTCCACAGTGCATAACAGTTTATCCCGGATCGACTACTTCCTGGCACTGGGTGACGGCCTGCAACACTTAGACACCATTGAAATACAGCCAAGGGGGATATCGGATCACTTTCCGGTCACTCTAGCGTTGTCTACTCAGGAGAAATCGCGTAGAAGAATCTTTCCCATACACGCATCATATCTTATGGTCCCCAAGGTTAGAAAGGCGCTCAACACAACGACTTCGCATTATTTTGCTGAAAATACTGCCTCGGTACAGTCCTCCCCTACCCTGTGGGAGGCATACAAGGCGGTTTTAAGGGGACAGGCTATAACATCAATAACAGGCTATAAACGAGAGAAAACACTGGAACTGTCCGAGCTTGAATTAGCTCTGCATGACGCAACAGTGGAGCATGCGGCGAACCATACGCCAGACACATCCCATGCCTTACTCATAAAACGTGATTATAACAGGGGAAACACAATAAACCCTTGTAGGCTTGGGCAATAGATCATTCAGGTCAAAAGGGTGCTACAAGGGACTTGATTTATAGTAAATAATAGTTCAGTTGGGAGTCATATTAAAAGTATCACACTCCAGTGTACCAATAGGATATCACATATGCAGAAAGTTCAAGCAGAATAAGAGTCAATCATTGGAAGGAGAAGGATACACGGAGAAAGTTAAAAGTATGTTCATCAAAATTATTTTTATATAGATTCAGTAATGTAAATTGCAATTCGAGATGTAGGGAGACAAAATAAAAAGCAAAGAAGTAATGAACAGAGGTATAAAAAACATCAACACATCAGTTCAAAACTTAAACATCAACTCCAATAAGTTAGAGCAAAACAACCAGAAAAATTAATTGATAATGGTTGTGTGCTTGTGCCCATGCAGCGTATTATTATACATATACAATTTAAAAATATGACAAAGCAATAAAATAAAATATTTATTTTGTCTCCCTACATCTTGAATTGCAATTTACATTACTGAATCTATATAAAAAAATGTTGATGAACATACTTTTAACTTTCTCCGTGTATCCTTCTCCTTCCAATGATTGACTCTTATTCTGCTTGAACTTTCTGCATATGTGATATCCTATTGGTGCACTGGAGTGTGACACTTCTAATACGACTCCCAACTGAGCTATTATTTACTATAAATCAAGTCCCTTGTAGCACCCTTTTGACCTGAATGATCTATTGCCCAAGCCTACAAGGGTTTATTGGGTTTCCCCTGTTATAATCACGTTTTACGCGCAGATAGCTATCTGCAGTGGGTCACTTTGTTGAGTGGTTAATCTTGCAAAAGTTTTTTTCTTTTCCTTCTCATGTTAATATCTATTTTCTTGAATGTCTGAAGCTGAGACTCTGTCATATACCGACGAGTACATTCAGAAAGTTTCAGCAGGGCCCTCACTACTAGGAACTAAGGGTCCTACAGTTTCTAGCCCTTATGAATCTGACTTAAACCAGCTAGAAAGACTACGTAAGAAGTTGGTACGCACAGAATTGCATGCTAAATTCTTAAGGGATTGTCTGAATGCTAATATTATTCCTACTGGATTACAGATTCGTAATATTCCAATCATATTTCCTGAAGACGACGACTTCAAGCTCCACTTCAGTTTTGCGTCCAACAAATGTTCACGCACCTGGATGGTGCTTAGCATCGAAACGGCGTTGAAACACATGAAGAGTTTACTTAAGGAAATTGAAGCATTGGAACTCAAGATCACTACTGATTCCAACATTGTGAATGCTAAGGCTTTACTTGACAAAATAACCCTCACTATTAAGAAGTTAGAAACATTTAACTCCCAGAAGAAAACCACCAAGCTCCAACTTGATATTAAACGTTATAATAAAGAGAAGACGTATCCTTATTTGAATAAGGACTTCTATCAACCTCAAGGGCACCAACAAGGTTCTTTTTTTGGACAACACAAGAGAGTTACCTTCTCAGGCACTGACTCTGATACCAACAGTGAAAGCGGCTCTGAATATCAACAAGGTGCTGCTCAACAGCAACCATCTACTTCTAGGCAACCTTTTTTAGGACAGGGACAGAGAGGACTGGGACCCCCGCCCAGAGGACAACAGAGACAACCACGCAGAGAATGGGGCCGGAACAACTACACCCCGGGGTTCCGACGTACTCGGAACCAATACTATGAGTGGTAGAAGATAATGTAAGTCTACCCATTTTCAATCTATCTAACCACCCTCTAACCACTGCAGAAATATCTGTCCTCTCGCAAGGATTATCCTTTGTTCCTACCTTTAAAAATGAACTGTTCTCCACCAAACTTGAGCTTTACAAATTTTTCAGAGCTATTCGGATTAAAAACTTTTTTGCTAACAAAACTACTATACCATGCCTAGATGTTACTGGGCTACGCCCTATCTCAACTTTCTTTCCCCCCAATAACTTGGTGGCTAAAGAAATTATTACTTTAGAAAATGTTGTGCTAACTGAGATAGAACATCTTCTCAAACAACCCAGATGGGTCCCTTTCAATCTGACCAAGGAACAACAACAGGCTTTATTCCACCTCCAATCCCTTCCTGATACTATCATAAAACCAGCCGACAAGGGTGGCGGCATAGTATTATGGAATGAAAAGGCCTATAATTTTGAATTACAAAAACAACTGTCGGTGGAATCCAACTACCGTAAACTCTCTTGTAATCCAACCATTCAGCTGGAAAAGAGGATTCAAACTCTCTCGAAGAGGGGTTTGGAGGGTGGTTGGTTAAGTGACAAAGAGGCAGCCTTTCTCATTAACAAGGCATCTACGGTGCCTGCTATCTATATACTGCCCAAAGTCCATAAACATCTGACTTGTCCCCCTGGGCGTCCTATTGTGTCAGGATGTAATTCCATCTTAAAACCCCTGGCACAATATGCCGATTTCTTTATCCGCCCGTTTGCCACTGAAAACAAAAACTACATTAGAGACACTATGGCAGTTATAAACAGTGTTGAGAACATTGGCTTTGACAGTGATACAGAACTTTTGGTGTCAATGGACATTGAAAGTCTCTATACTAAGATTCCCCAAAATGATGCATTGAACATCTTGCTATCCCTGTTGGAAAATAGACCCAGACCACATCAAGTTCCCTCGGAATATATTATTGATTGTATTCGCATTCCGCTGTGTGAACATTTTTTCGTCCATGAAAAGACCTTTTTCCAACAACTGAAAGGTGTGGCCATGGGTGCTATTTTCGCACCAGATATTGCGAATATCTACGTGGCCGATTTTGAAGAAAAATACGTCTACAATAAGAGCAACCCTTCCGCAGCCCATCTACGATGTTGGCTGCGTTATATAGACGACATTTTCTTTATTTGGCATGGTAACTGTGAAGAATTGAATGATTTTCACAACTGGATCAATTCAAGAAACAATAACCTACAGTTTACCATGGCTTTTAATAAATACAGCATGGATTTTTTTGGACATCTCAATCAAGGTTAATGAAAACAAGACTCTTTTCACCACTTTATTCACGAAACCGACAGCTAAAAACACTCTTTTAAAGTATAATAGCTGTCACCCTCAAGCCCTAAGGGATGGCCTTCCGTTTGGGCAGTTTCTGAGTTTACGTAGAAACTGCTCAAGACGCATTGACTACTTCAGTTCAGTTCAAAAGTCTTTATTTCGAATATCAATTCATAAAAGACAATACATAGAAAAACACCATTATTTTGTAAAACCATTAGAGTAATCATTATCTAAAAGTTTACCTCATTTTAAAAAGATATTAAACAATTTGATAGACAGTTTAATAAAGACTTCTAGTTATGATAACAATCCACTGTATAAAATGTGTAAAAAGTATATAAGAGAAATAGGCATTAAGAGACATTGGGGTTTCTAGTTCGAATAATCCAGGCCCAGCCTTTATACTTGGCCACACCAACCACCACCATCTCAGATGTATTAGAGCGAAATATCCTCATGGCTTCTAGAAACCCTTTAATTTCAAGATTTTTACATATGGGTTTAAGCCATTTCAGCCGCGGAACGCGGTAGGCTGGGCATGCAAAAAGAAAGTGACCCAAGCTTTCCGGGTGATTAGGGCACCAAGGACAAGTATGATTTGTATTCCCAAGCCATTTCCCGGCAAAGGAATTGACTGGAAGTGATCCGACACGGAACTGGTGGTATAGTTTCCGGTCGAGGGTTTTAGTGATCACATCCCAGTAGGATTCTAGAGAAGGGGTCAGTTTAAGAACCAGAAAATGCCCAGTTAGGTTGGAAGCATCCGACTGGGCCACAGCTAGATGTTTTATTGTGTCCCAGTATAAATCCTTGAAGTCCTGTTTGGCGGGAAAGAGGGAATCCCCCGGGTTGGACCAAAGGTGGTTGAGACCCATCTCATCCAGCACAGATTTTACTTCCCTTAACCAAGGGATTTGGGAAGCCCCACACAATGACCTAACTTCATCCAATTCCTTGGCGAATAGGCTAAGCTCTGGAGTGGTCCAGAGCCGTCGCCATAGGACCACCAGGCGGAACCGAGCCATGTCATTGAAGGGTTTGCAACCCAAATCTAACAACAATAGTTTGGTGGGTGTAAATTGCAGTAGACCCACCAGATTACGCAAAAATGTGTTTTGTGCCTTGACAAGGAGAGACAGATCTTTGTACCCCCACACATCAGCGCCATATAATATGGCTGTATTGATTTTCGCTTCATACATTTTTATCACCCGGGCAATACGTTTGGTCAGTGACTTTTTTTGCTCCTGTAATAAGCAGCCCAAGAGGCGGACAAACTTAAGATAAAGGGCCTCAATCTGGGGTTTCCAGCTAAATCGGTAGTCCAGGGTCACACCCAAGTACATCATTGTATCCACTTGTTCAATCAGGGTACCATTCAAAGTAATAGAGGTTTTAATGGGGCTTTTATTACTGAAAACCATAAATTTTGTTTTGTCAGTGTTGTTCTGCAGATCATTAACCCTGCAAAACTCAGCAAACCTGCTGAGGGCTATTTGCAACCCCCTACGAGTTTTTGAGAGAAGCAGGGTGTCTTCTGCAAAAATCAACATCGGGTATTTAAACCCGCCCAAAGATGGTGCATCGGTCGAGGTATCAGAAAAGAATTTTACAACCTGATTGATAAACAAAAGGAATAAGGTGGGTGCCAACACGCATCCCTGTCGCACACCGCGTGTAACTCGGAAGCTGTCAGTCACGTGACCTTGTTTACCCCATCTCACTTTGGCGAAATTTTCTGCGTGAAGTCTAATCACTAAATCAAGAAGTTCAGGAGGCAGACCCATGAGTCTAAGGGACTTCCACATTTTCTCTCTGGGAACTAAATCGAAAGCCGATTTAAGGTCTCCAAAAGCGGCATAGATAGTGCCTCCACCCAACTTGACTACCTTCCAAAACAACATGTTAAGTCTAAAGACCTGATCTAGGGTGCTGGTGCCTGCTCTAAACACAGCTTGCATAGGGGACAAAATATTTTCTTGCTCCATCCACCCCTGGATTCTCACAAGTACCATCCTGGCAGCTATTTTTTGGATAGAATCTATCAGGCTTATGGGGCGATAATTCCCCGGGGCTGAGCGGTCTCTTTTTTTAAATACTGGTAGAATCTCCGCCCCTTTCCAGGAATTCGGAATCCTTGCCCCTGCAGCGATTGCATTCACAAGCATGGTTATGTAAGGAACCCAAATGTCTAAATTCATTTTAAAAAGATCAGAGGATATTGCGTCCATCCCAGGCGCTCTACCTGAGTGGACTGTACCCAAAGCGTACTTCGTATCAGAGATATTAAAAACTAGTGAACAAACAGGATTAGAAGGCAAGACTACGTCCAACTCTAGGTGAAAATCCTGATCCACATCCGGAGCTCTAAACTGCAATGAGTAGAAATCCATCCAGTCTTCCACTGAGACATGATTCGCTGGGGTTTTGGAATCTTGGTTCGCACCCCACTTAACGATTTCCCAAAACTTAATTTGGTTTGAAGTTAGACATGCCGAAAGGAGCTCTGACCAATGGCGGTCCTCCCACTCCTTCTTCGCGGCCCATAGCGTTTTTTTATAGAATAGCTGGGCCGTTCTGATAACTGCAATGTCTCTAGATTTGATCGCTAAGATCAGTCTACTGTGTGCTACCCTACAGCTTTTGTTGTACCATTTTGTCCGGACTTTATCCTTCCTTGGTATTAATGGGGTTGTTAGCAGAGTTTTTAATTCCGCGAAGCACTGGTCGTGAAGATCGCTAATCTGGGGGATAGTCTCCTGGGAGGATGATGCAACTACCATAGCGGCCAGGGTTTTTGCCACTTCTTCCTCTATACCTTTTATTATGGAGGGGTCTGCAACTACCCTAGACCATTTTACTCTTTTTCTGTCATTACACAGTAAAACCTCTGACGTTGAGCAGGTGGTAATAGAAGGCCCATCTCCAACGCCTAAAAGCGTGAGGCTCAACGAAAGGGGGTTATGGTCGCTCTCTGGGCGTACCACAACCTCCATATCAATAACCTGGGACCAGAGCTCAAGTTTAACAAGGAAATAGTCGATACGACTCTTACAGACCCCATTGTTAAAGGTCAGTTGGCCTGATTTATCGGAGGGCGTGCGTCCATTAGCAGCACGCAGCCCCCACTCTAAACATAAACCCTGCCAGTAAAGTGCTGCCTCGGTGCCCTTGACGCCCTTTGTTATTGATAAGGGTGGGATGTCCCATACCATATCTTCATCAACCCCTAGATCCTCCCCCACACTGTTCAGAGGCTCAAATGAACTGTTCAGGTCACCAGCGACCAGAATCAAACTGTCACTGCCTATTCTCCTCAAGAGTGAGTCCAGATCGTCTATAACTGGCTCCAGGTCGTCCTCTAGCATAAATATTTATGAGGATTAAGTCTTTATTGTTGCCTCTACTACACTTAACACACAGGAGATCCGGATTATCTACCGAAATCTCCATTAAGCTGAACCCCATGGACTGTCTTATCCATACCACTAACCCTCGTGAGGGTCTACCCTTAGGGCCCTGTGAGGCCGGCTTGTAAAAGTTTAGGTACCCTACCCTATGAATCGGGGTAACTGCCCAACTTTCCTGTAGAATGACAATATCAAAGGAGTCAATGAAATCAACCCAATCTTCACTATCTATACGACCCCTTAGTCCTGCCATATTCCAGGAAACTATTTTAGCTGTCCCCACTTGATTACTAAATGGGGCTACCACAAGGGTACACTTATCCTCTTCTAGTTCAGCATTCACCCTCAAAAGGGAACTAGATCTTGGGGGAGGTGAATTAAGATGTACTTCAGCATAGTCCTTGCTATTACCCTCCACAGTGGCGGGTAGGCTACAACCCATAGAATCCCTACTACTAGAACTATCTAGACCATAAACATACCCTAGTCAATCAACACATTCCAACCCAGACAGTGGATCAAACCTGTTCGAGAAGCACGGGTAGAAGGGCGAATTAGGAAACCTCTCCACCACATTTCTCCCCACCGGTCTATGAGGTGGAAAGTTTCTGGGAGGGGGCGGGCCATACCTTTTTGGGTAGAAGTAAGACAAGCTTAAGGACTGTACATCCCCTGTTCTTCCAAATCTTGCCTCTCTATGAATATAATCAACCACCCAAGGATCCCGGAAGTTTATTAAAATACAATCGCCTTCCAAGTCCTTTGGGCAATAACCCACCCAATCAACTCTGCGGACTGTCAGTATCTTTGTGGAAGAGGAGGGTGGAAGGGGACGATTTTTATTAAGCCAGAAGGCTACTTTGTTCATAAGATCTCCATGTGATTCTGATTGTCTATCCCTTAAGGGTGCAACACCTGTCAGGACGATAGTATATGGTGTGGCATCGAATGGTAGATCTGCTGGGGGGGGCCCTCTTCTGGAGACTCTCTTCAATGGTTGTTTACACCCTGCTGCAATACTAGTACTGGAATTCTGATGGGAAGTTGGTTTAGAACTGCCTACCCCTGAAGTGGAGGCCTGTGCAGAACTCACAGGCTTGGGGGCAGATAACAGTGGAAGCCCATGGGATTTAAAACTTGCCTTCTTGGGTATAGCAGTTTGGGTAGCCGGGGTGGAGGGTAAATTTGGTGCACTAGGTGGCTTCGAGGTCCTGGCCTCAGGGACCGGTCTGGAGTCGCTAACATTTGACAGTGCCCCAGTAGGGATAGCCTTGGTAATGGTAACAGAATGGCCTGGGGGTTTTGGGTTAGAATGACCAGAACCACTAGAAGAGACCGAAAGCTTGGCCTGTTGGCTAACCAGTTTTTTAAGTAGACAAGAATTATCTTTAATATTGGTCTCTAGGTTGTCAATTTTTAGATTCATAAGTCTAGTTCTCTCTAGTACTGGGAGTAAAAGTGTCTTAATTAAAATTTCCATTTGTGCTAGCAGGTCGGCATTATTCACATTCATATTTACTATGCTAGTAAGAGGGACCCCTGTAGTATTAGAAGCAGAAGTGACAGTGCCACCCGATGGAATAGTAGGTAATGGTTCATCCCTTGAAAGGAGGGTTTCAGACACACGTAATGATGGACTAACGGTTTTAGGTGCCTTTGAAACTCCGCCTTTCTGCCGGCGTTTGTTGCGCTTCCTCTTACCAGGACGATTCACCTCCAGAGTCTCCTCTTCGGAGGAGGAGTCTAGAAGCGAGGGTGTAGCAGAAAGAACACTTTCCTCTACACCGCTTGCGGATGAATCTGTATCACCAATGTTATTATCAGAGATACAATGCAATAGAGGGGAACCTTCAGTATCATTATGTATCTCAACAGGTACAAGAACCAAGTTAGGGGGAGGTGGTTGGTTAGGTGTGGGGCTTGGTACTGTAACAATGTGCCCCAAAGAAGAACGTTTCCCATTTATTAGATCTAAGGACAACCTTTTTTCAACAAACGCTATTTCTTTTTCTAATATACCCGTAGCTTTCGTTATAAAGGCATCTAATGGGCCTGAAACCACCCCTTTGATGTCTGAAGTGCAACAGAACGATCTCTACCCGAACGTAGGGGTATGTTGAAGATTAAACAAGCAATACAGCCAAGATACAAATATTACAAACCCAGCAGACGCCCAACAACAACTATAACAATTTGGGCGACTGAGCCACTTAACCAACTAATAGTCAGAATTACCGGGACTTTATCCAAGACCACGAGGGGTGGCCCAGCCCGGCCTCCTTCAGCCCCGGACGGCCACAGACAGTCCCGCCCTTGTCCCGGGCTTCTCCCGGGACGCTCCCGCGCGCCGCGGGATTACCACTTAACTTGTATACGTGATTTGTAGGAGTGGAAGCTGGGCGTGGCTAGCAGGGAGAGCGGCCAGGTGACGGGAGGCGTGGTTAGCCGGGGCTTCTGGGACTCGAAGTTCGGACCCGATTGCTCGCAGCCTTGCAGCACGGAGTTTGCCTTCCAACCTAGTCCAAGGTCCCCTCGAGGCAGATAGCAGCGCAGCGGGACCCGCGGAGCGGGTACCGCAAGTTGTGATCAAGAATACGGCTAGGAGAGCCCACGCGAACTACCAGCAAGGTCCGTAGAGTGTCCCACGAAGTCCAGCAATGGCGAGGCTTTACCAGGTGGAGGCTGGGCGTGGCTAGCAGGGAGAGCGGCCAGGTGACGGGAGGCGTGGTTAGCCGGGGCTTCTGGGACTCGAAGTCCGGTCCTGATTGCTCGCAGCCCTGCAGCACGTAGTTTGCCTTCCAACCTAGTCCAAGGTCCCCTCGAGGCAGATAGCAGCGCAGCGGGACCCGCGGAGCGGGTACCGCAAGCTGTGATCAAGAAAACGGCTTGGAGAGCCCAGACGAACTACCAGCAAGGTCCGTAGAGTGTCCCACGAAGTCCAGCAATGGCGAGGCTTTACCAGGTGGAGGCTGGGCGTGGCTAGCAGGGAGAGCGGCCAGGTAACGGGAGGCGTGGTTAGCCAGGGCTTCTGGGACTCGAAATCCGGTCCCGATTGCTCGCAGCCCAGCAGCACAGAGTTTGCCTTCCAACCTAGTCCAAGGTCCCCTCGAGGCAGATAGCAGCGCAGCGGGACCCGCGGAGCGGGTACCGCAAGTTGTGATCAAGAAAACGGCTAGGAGAGCCCACATGAACTACCAGCAAGGTCCGCAGAGTGTCCCCACTTCAGAGAAGCTAATCTCCTTAAAATCAAATTGTTGGCAGGCGGTTATCCCAACAGACTTCTAAAACGCTCGCTCAAGCGAGCTTGGTACAATGACCGTAGTTCATTACTTCAAGTAAAGGAGAAAACAGACAAACCAAAACTTGTTTGTGTGACGACATTTGGCACATATAGCAACTCCATCAAAAAATTGATTTCCAAACATTGGGCTCTGTTTTCCGACCTCCCTGAACTGGTTGAAAAACCTATGTTCGCATTTAAAAGAGGCAGGAATTTGAGAGATAGACTGGTACATGCATATAAAAACAAAGATGGTCATCTAGTCGACAACATGAGGCAATTGAGCCCACTACTAGGCCACTACAAGTGTAATCATTGCACAGCTTGTAACACCACTAAGAACACAAAACAATTTTCACTCAATAACAAAAACTTTGTCCTTAAAACGTTCTCGAACTGCAATACAACAAATGTTGTTTATTGCATTGAGTGCCCTTGTGGCCTCAAATATTTGGGCAAAACATCCCAACCCGTCAAAAAACGCATCCTTCAACACCAGTCTAGGATCCGGTGTCAGACGGAAAACGCTCCACTTGTTGACCATTTTTCCGCTAAACAACATAGCGAGAATGATCTAACTTGGTGGGTTGTGGGGGTTGTCAAACCGACAATTAGACAACCTAACGTGGACCATCTACTAACCCTTAAAGAACAACGTTGGATCTGTTTAGCCGAGTCAGTCAAACATGGACTTAACTCCAGTACAGAATGGCATACTTTGGCATGCCTCACTTAGGTTCCCTCCATTTTTCTTCATTTGCGAATAAAATCTGTAACTATATATACTTTTACACGAAATGCAACTACCTGGGCATGACTAGAACAAATGTGTATAACTGTTTTTTGTAACCTGAATGATATTCGCTTGTCACCCTCAATTCCTCGTACATTTTGCCGCTCACTGTGATTTATGTTCTCATACATCACTATTATATTTGATGTTACCTTTGACACTTTGGTTAACTAACTCATTCTTATATATACGACATCTAGATCCCCTCCAAGGTTCCATCAGTGTCGTTAAGTACTACAATGGTCACACCTTTGTTTCCAATCTTAAACTCTACACGACTGTGATCACATAGCTAGACTGAATATTCTTGAACGCTGTCACATGCCACACACAACTACTCTATAGTCATTCATATGTAATTAAATAGTCCCGAACTACTTTGGATTCTTTAAATTGAAGATGGTTACCAAATAATCTATACTCTTAGTTAGTTGAGTAATAAGAATAAGCATCCATCTTCAACTCCTTGCTCAAGTGAATATTTTTGAACGCTGTGACAAGTTATAACATCATTGCAGTACTACTCAGATGTTTGGTTTATACAGCAGAATAGTTTAGAACCACTATGGGTTTGCGCAAATTTGCGTCCATTCTAAGATGGCCGCTAAGCAGTTTGCACTTGTCAGCTAGGAAATGAAAAGGCAGAAGTCCTATCTCTAGCTCGCTGCGCTTTGTGTGGCGTTGGCTTTATAAGCCACGCTAGTTAGAACACGGTTGACAAACTCTACCCGTCTCCGTTGGGCATACATCGTTCCGTTTTCCTGGAAATCAAGTAAGTAATTATTTGCGGCTCTGTACCTTAGGTTCTGGCACTTTGACAGACTGTTAGCCGCATTGTAGTCTTGACAGTTTCTTGCGATAATTGTCGAAGAGATTGCCATCTACTCCAAGTTTCGAGCGTTTTGCTTTTGAGTCTTAACATTGTTGAACTGGGTGTGTTGCTACCGGCTTTACTGTTTTATAATACATAGTCCGTGGCTTTCACGCTGCAGCTCTGTTTTATGTCAAATTACCCTGCACGGTTCAACGTAGACATATCTATCTGAAATTAGCCCTGTCTCCACTAGTGTGTTTCACGTAAACTATCAGCTGTCTCCACGCCTGTTAGCAAACTAGCCAATCACGGAGTTTTAACACATGTCACTCTTTTCGGCTCAAAGTTTGTTCGGTTAAACTAGAGCTTAAAAACTGTTCGTTTATTTCAGTTTTTTCGTAGGCTCCATGCTTTGGACCTCTTCTAACTGGTAGGATTTATATCACCATCGTAACCTCACATGCTACATGTTAGGTATGTTTCCCTGCCTTTAATCATTCATTTCCCTTTCTCGACATGTTTGAGGGTAGACACTAATTGTGGTAGTCCCCTGTAGATCCGCTTTCGGACATCTTCTTCCAATAACGGAAATTCTCAACTTGGAATCTTCAGGTGACAAACGATATCATTATTTTTGCCCAACGAGAGATGTGTATAAACATGACATATTTTGATAATAAGTGTATGTTACTGTGCTATATGACTGATGCTGCATTCAAAGACATATTTAAACGTTCTGTCTTATCTGTTAAACATCAATTTGTGCTCTAGCCATTGTTTAGTATTTTTTCATATTATATAATGCAATAACTTTCTAAAAACAAATCTGGTTGATTATATAATCTCTGACAAATTAATGTTCTCAACTATAGATGTCCTGGTAGGCGTTTTTTTCCTAAGACATGCAACACTTGAGTACTGATTTTTTTGATTTTATTTATAATTCTGATGATGCTATATAGAATTCAGGGACATATCTGTCCAATTATGTTTACATTTGATAATCCATGAAAGACTCGAGATGACTACCGATTGATTCATCAATGGAGTTGCTTTTCTGCTTCTTTTATAATCGACTAGTACCAGGAAGGGGTACTATTTTTTGGTTTAATGTTATGAATATTATCTTTCTTTGTTACACGTGAGAATCTGTAATTTTATTGCTTTGTCATATTTTTAAATTGTATATGTATAATAATTTAATATTTACTGTTTTAACTTAGGGGGTTCTTTTTACCTGCAATGAACTGTGTGGTCCTGATGATGGTCTTCATGACGGCAGCATTATAGACCGAAACGTCGACATATACATCATCTCCATCTACGCTGCATGGGCACAAGCACACAACCATTATCAATTATTTTTTCTGGTTGTTTTGCTCTAACTTATTGGAGTTGATGTTTAAGTTTTGAACTGATGTGTTGATGTTATTTATACCTCTGTTCATTACTTCTTTGCTTTTTATTTTGTCTCCCTACATCTTGAATTGCAATTTACACTACTGAATCTATATAAATTTTTTTTGATGAACATACTTTTAACTTTCTCCGTGTATCCTTCTCCTTCCAATGATTGACTCTTATTCTGCTTGAACTTTCTACATATGTGATATCCTATTGGTACACTGGAGTGTGATACTTCTTATACGACTCCCAACTGAGCTATTATTTACTCCTAAAACAGCAGCAGTATAGTGAGCACTTGCGGCATCAGATGGCTGATCAGATAGCTGAGACAACACATAGGATATATAACATAGGGGACAAGGCAGGGAAAATGCTGGCCTGGTTAGATAAGAAAGGGGGTAGCACCAGGGGAATACAACGAGTGAGAGACGGGGAGGGGATAACACACACAAGCCCGAGGCGATAGTGGAGGCCCTTGCTGACTACTTCGAAGGAGTATACACTAGGGCAGTGACAGCGGACATGGACGTGCAGCGCTAGGTCAAATTCCTACTCCGACACTGACGCCGGAGGCCGTCACGGAACTGGAGGCGGACATCACGGCGGAGGAAGTACGAACGGCTATACATGAAGTGAAGTCTAGTAAGGCATCGGGACGAACGGTATCCTGATAGAATGGTATCAGGCCGCATCGGAGAGGCTCATCGGGCCCTTGTTAGATATGTACACTGAAAGCATGGCGGTGGCCGAACTTTCACTTGATCAAAGGACCGTGACTATCGTTGCGATCCCAAAGCCCGGGAAACCGCCGGAGGAGTGTACATCGTACCGCCCCATATCCCTTCTCAATGCCGAGGTTAAAATGTTGGCTAAACTCCTCGCTACCCGGCTGATTGCACACCTCCCACACCTCATACACCCAGACCAGTCAGGGTTTATGCCACATAGAAACACTGCGCTGAATCTACGCAGAGTGCATGGTGTGCAGGCTAGGGCGCGGTTGATCTCGGAGCCGGCGGTCATAATGGCACTTGATGCAAAGATGGCATTCGATATGGTGGAATGGCAATACTTATTTGAAGTCCTGGTGCATCTGGGATTCGGTCCTAACTTCATAGCTTGGGTCCGGTTACTTTATACTAAACCAGTAGCACAGGTAGTGGCGAACGGCCACATTTCCGGAACATTGCCCCTGGAGCGAGGTACCCGGCAGGGATGCCTCCTGTCACCGCTGCTTTTTACGATCACATTGGAACCACTGGCGACTCTGATACGCTCGACTCCACTGTTGAAGGGGATCACCTGGGCAGAGGGGTGGGAAGATCGCCTCTCACTATACGCGGATGACATGCTCGTATACCTAACGGTGTCAGAACATAGCATACCGGCGCTTTTGGCTCTGTGTGACGAACAAGGGAAAGTATCAGGATACACCTTGAACTGGGCAAAGTCAGAAGTGTATGGGGCATATTACCAAGCAATAGCGATAATTATCGCTAATGCTTGGATAGAGACAAAAAATTATCGCCGACCTCCGGCGATTTTTATCGCAGATAAACCTTGGTATTACCAAGGTTTATCGCAAATGCGATAAAAATCGGCCGCAATGCATGAATATCGCTGAAAAGTCAGCGATATTCATGCTTTACCGAGCTAATGTTCTTAGCCATGTTATCCACCTCCCTTTGGATAACATGGCTAAGAACTGCTCAGGGCAGGTGTTAGCTTTTGGAGATATTCGCGCTTAGCGCCAATATCTCCAAAAGTTGGTAATAGGAGATAGCGATGTTAGCGACTGTTTCCAGTCGCTAACGTCTTGGCACGCCCACTTTGCATGTCATTAGTGATAAATTTCTCTGACATGTAAAGTGGGGCCCAAGAAAGTCGCTATCTCCTACTAGCTGTCGCTAACTGGTGTTAGCGACAGCTAGGTAATAGGGAGATAATTTTATCTCCGCTTTCTTGGCTTTTAAAGCCAACAAAGCCGAGATAAACCCCCTTGATAATATGCCCCTATGTCCTGCAGGGTCCGGCCCTGACTCTGAGCGACGACTGCCCCCTGAGAACAGCAGGGTCTGCCTTTAAATACCTGGGCATCCATGTCTCCATGGATCCAACGGAATTCTTCAGGAAAAATCTGACACCGCCGTTGGAGCGGCTAAAGCAGGATGTTAAGTTTTGGGCTACACTACCCTTGGCGCTGCTGGGCAAAGAGGCACTCTATAAAATGATTTCGCTGCCACGCTTCTTATATATCCTGGAAAATACACCATATGCGGTGGCACCAGGGTACTTGAAGCAGGTGTCAGCGTTGGTATCTGGTCTCATGTGGAGTAATCGTCCGGCACGCATTGCTCAGGCTAAACTGCACAGGGGGTGGTACGACGGGGGAATTGCGCGGCCAAACCTGCAACTATATTACTGGGCTGCGCAGCTAAAGCCCATCAACCAGTGGCTGCATGCACCACAAGAAGACCCCGCGTACAGAGCTGACAGAGCACAATTGGGCACCAACAGCATACTGGCACCTCTCTATGACCACCGTCTAGTGCACAAACTTGTGGGACCCACGAGACTCACCACAGCGCTGTGGCACACGGCGCAGGCAACACTGGGGTGGAAGGGGTAAATTACTAAGCTCACCCCCTTGTGGAACACCCGGGCTCTGGGAAACCTGAGACACAGCAAGAGCTTTACACACTGGGATAACATCAGTATTTCCAAGGGGGAGACCTGTGGGAAAAACGTACGGTAATCCCCTTCGCCCAGCTGCGACAGCAATACGAGCTGGGACCCACGGAATCGTTCCGGTATGTACAGATCAGGCACGCCCTACTTACAGCCATCCCACACCAAGCAGAGGTCCCAGAGGCATCTCCACTTGAGGATCGCCTCCTCACAGATTACATGCAAGAACGTGCTACGTCCCTCACCTACCGCAAATTGATTAACAACTTATCAGACTCAACGGTAAAACTGAAAGACAAATGGGAGGGGGACTTAGGAGAAATGGATGAGTTCGAGTGGAACGAAGCACTGGCGTCACCTAGGGAGGTGGGCATATCGGCAAAATTTTGGCTTGTACAGCTTACGATTTTACACAGGGTGTACTATACGAGGATGACACTACACTTAATACAGCGGGCACAACATCCCTATTGTCTTCGGGGCTGTGGGGAGGAGGGAACGTTATTCCACACGATATGGGAATGCCCACGCGTCCAGGAGTATTGGAGACAAACAACGCGCACTATATCCCAAACAATGGGGGTGTCACTGGTCCCCGAGCCACGAAAGTACCTGTTAAATATCTGGGAATGGAACGATCTCTCCAGACACGGCCAACAGTGGACCACATTAGGTATGATGATAGCAAAACGCGATATAGCACAGAAGTGGGGAGCGGTAGAGGCCCCCACATTGACACAATGGTGTACGAACATGGACAGGGTGATGATAACAGAGAGGGCGGTATACGCCAGTAGGGCCTGTCCACGTAAATGGAACAAGATATGGACCCCGTGGAATGTGTTCAGGGGGAAGATTTGTGAACCCCTGCAGGAAGACGACCCACTGGCATCGGATGAGGAGGGGGAGGACGAGTAGGAGGAGTGGAAGGAGGGGGGGCAGGTGTAGTGACCTTTGAGCCCAACTCAGCTTCAGGATTAGGAGGGGGTGGGACAGGTGGACAGGCTAGTCTGATTTCATGAATAATATACGGAGGCACCCAACTGCAGGGGACCGTGGTAACAGCCGATCCCAGGGTAACGGCTCTGCTTACCTACAATAGACATTCCACATGTACGAGACAGGACAGGGGCTGTGCACACATTTCCTAGTTAGCCTTACGACATAAAGGTGGTAACTTCTTATTTACGTTGGGTATTGTTATATAAATTAAAAAAACAGACCTATACAGTTCCGTAGTCACACTATGAGTTATGTACACACATTGTTATAGAACGCCGCCATACCCCCGGGATGTCGGCACATGGGCTGTGTTATCCAGATAGTATTGAACGCATGTGAACGTGTTGCGGCCGGCCCCTGGGTTGTAGGCCAGAAGCTGTGTATGATTTGAAAGGTACAATAAAGGTCTTGGTAAAAAAAAAAAAAAATCTCTTTTTCAGAGATTATTTATTTACCACCAATCTGTTTATATCTTCATGTCTTAATCAGCATTTAGAGCCACAAAGATGTCTGAGCCAGGTGAGGGAGCTATAGGTGCCTCCCAGTCCCAACCTTCCTTCTCAGCCAATGCCTCTACTGGCCCCAGCAAGTCCTTCTATTGTTAACATTAATATTTATTTCCCTACCTTTTGCCACTCCTTATTTTAAATTATTTCTACCCGTTTCCTAATTTGTTTCCAAAATCCTTTTCGATATATTCATTTCTAAAAAATGTTTATCCCTATTTACTTATTTTATATATTCCTAGTTTCTGTAGTGTACCTCAAACTGTCGCTGTATATTAGTCTGTCTGTAGCTTCTTTCTTCTGCTTTGTCTGTCTGCTTTCCCTCTCCCCTTTAATTATATTTTGTGAACCGCCTAGTGTTGGTACTGTAAGACTCAGAGAACCCGTTGGTCACGTACCACTACCACTGCTACTCTGCTGTGCAGATTGCATGCCCAAGTAAGGTATTATTCTATGCATGTTTGTTGAGACGAGAACAAAGGCATTCTTTTACTTTCTCATGCTCAATCAGTAAAATGAGAGAATGGCCATGGTCACGTTAGACACCCCAAAGTTGTGTCTTCTTAGCTAAGCCTAGAATTATTAGGATCAGTTGGGGAACTGATGACTGTGCACCATGGCTTGAAGGAAGTATGAAGAGGATGGCCCCATTGCCTTTGTCAACCATATGTCCAGTTGTCCACTCTTTTATTTCCTTTCGAAAACTCAGATTCATCAATAGCTTAATAGCTCTAGCCACTCCTTTATAGTTTGTCTTGAGTATTTAAAAAAAGCAGCAGTGGCGGGCAGTGGTAAGTCATATTGCTTGCTTATTAGCAATTAATTATATATTCACTGCAAGGGTGTACTGTTGAGACTTGTGAAAAGTTTAACACACCCC
Organism: Lissotriton vulgaris; assembly: GCF_964263255.1. NCBI lineage: Eukaryota > Metazoa > Chordata > Amphibia > Caudata > Salamandridae > Lissotriton > Lissotriton vulgaris. The sequence continues at coordinate 745,480,043 of NC_141694.1, forward strand.
TCTTTAATTAGCATATACAGTGGGTTTTGAGTAACGGCCTCTTCTATCTTCAACTCAGCAGAGAAAGTTTCATGAAGACCTTTGATTATGATGGGTGGATGGAAAAGGGAAGGAAGGATTGAAGGAGAAAGGATGGCTGAAATGTAATATGACTGGAAAAGAAGGATGCATGGGTGAAAGGATGCATATACTATAGCTGGCTGATCGGATGCATGGGTGGGTGAAGGATGGATGAAAGTTGAAAGGATGCCTGCCTAGGTGGGTGAAAGGATGCCAGCCTGGGTGGGTGAAATAATTCCTCCAGTGGGTTTGATGAGTTTGATGGGTCAAAGGAAGCATGGTGGGTATGTTGGTGAAAGGTTTGTTGAGACTGAGAGCCATGTTTAGATGGATGGATGGTTTTAAATGGTGAAGACTGGATTGAAAGAATGTAAAACTTTAATGGTGAGTAGCAAAACCAAGAGTGAAGAATACAAATACTAGAAGAACAATGCAATGATGAATGGAAAAATCATTGGGAAGAAGAATAAACAAGGGACTAGGGTGCTCCTCTGTGGTGGCATTCTTCTAATCTTTACTTTCTTGGAATGGCATGTATCAATGTTTTTGATTCAAAAGGTTGAGGGGGTATTTCAGACTACTCCCTTGACTTACAGTAATTTTCGAGCGCCTCATATATTCTGTATCCTTGCTACCCACCAATCATCATCAATCACCTCCCTCCCCCCGTATCCATGGTATTTCACTAGTGACAACCCATGGGTAACCTATCCTCTTCATGGTTACACTAGCGGCACAGCATTGCTGGCTGTGCTATGTGCGTCTACCTCAATTAATAGATTGAATTCCCGTATTCTTTCCACCGCTTCTTTTCGCCTACAAACAGGAGACTGCACCAATGAGTTTGTTCCACACAATTTTTATTTTGTTTTCATTTCATTAAAAAGTACAATATGCTCATAATTTTCTGCCTCACTTGATGTGTAGGCCCATTTAAAAATGTCATGGCAATGCGAAAAATAGTTGTTTCCCTTCCCTCCCACTGCCCACTCAGCCACTTCCTAGCACATAACTCTCTTCGTAAGTTCCTTCTGTCCCAGCCTTCCATAAAATTTGGAAAAACATTTTTTGCATGCGCCACTTTCCTCTGACCAAGTGATCTATTTTATTATTGTTTCCATAATGTATCATGTCAGTTCTAATTGTTTCCTTTCGACAATTGCCGAACAAAGTGACTCACTACTAGCAAAGGCTTAGGCACTTGATGATGAGGATCAGTGAAACATCAACCTATCCTGCCTAATCCCTCTAATTTACCTGCACTAGACTAAGGTAATAATCATTTTCCTTACTGCCATGCAAATCTATTTTGTTGGAAAAAAGTAATGTCAAATCAGGTGATGGAGGGTGAGGCCAGGGTGTAAAGTGGGACTTAGAGTAAGTGCCTTTGTATTTTTGTGAATGGGATAGTTTGTGTTGAACCTGTCAAATACAATATCCTGTTCTTTAATCCTTTCAATCTATGGAGTGCTGTGCTTTTCCCATGGGCAGACAGGAGGATATCTATCTGAATAACTGTTTTATATAGTACCTCATGTGTTGTATATCATTCATAGTAAGTAGCTATTCATCTGCCTTGTATTCAGGGTGAAATTGAGGCATTTAACAGAGGATGGCCATGATAGGAATAAGATCGTTGTTTAGTACATCTTTCCCACCTGCAGACAGTAGCCAAGTAATGCAACTGGAGTATGTCTGTCTCGGGTGCTAGCTGAGCTAGCATGCCTACATTAATTTAGCTTAACAAGAGAGAGAAGAAAACGTGTATACTCCATAGTGCATAATTTCTGAAACTATATTCACATCAAAATCGAATGGTGCCAATATATAATTTTAATATGTTTCGCTGAGAGCATTGTTTATAATGTGTATTTTTTCTTTCTTGACATAGGTACTTCTACTGATTTGAAACTACCTAACAGGCAGCAGAGAGCAGCCCGGGCACAGCAGTTGAAGCTGAAATCCATCAGGGCTGAGTAACAGCGGCTGGTGGCCTTTACTAATTTCTGGCAGTACTGTGGGTGATGTTGCCTCCTGTGCACCTAAAACAAAAGAAGCATAAAGGACATCAGTGAAATGTGGCATTGCTGCAGGTCTATTAGTAGTACAAACAAACACAACATCATTTAGTTTGGTCACTGGTTACTCTTATTATACATAAGTAACTATACAGTGTATCTATTCGTAAAATGGAAAACCACACCATCATAAAATTTCATGGTGACTGTTTGTACACTCAGGAAGGATAAGAAAGAGCAAATGTAACTGTTTGCTTTAGTGCGTCACATCACTCACGTGGGATGTGACACTCAGGGAGGTGCAGCTGACAAATGACAATGGAAGGAATAATCCTTAGACAATTAATGCTTCTGTGCACCTATAGCAGACATGGGGTTGATTGATGCCAGATGTAGTGAAAATAGTATGAAGAAAAAAACGTAAATATATGAATTATTATTATTATTATTATTATATTTCTTATATAGCGCCAGAATCGACCCCCGAAGGGGTATCTCCGCGCTTGCCTTGGGAACCCGTCCTGGTTTTTCCCTGTGAGATAGCCCCTACAGGGCATCCCCAAGGTGAAAGCCAGGCATCCCGCCGCGGGGGGCCGTTGTGGAGATTAAGCAAGCTTAATGCCCAGAGTTGCAGAGTGTGAACCCATGATTAGGTCAGGCACCGAAGCGAGAATTATCGAGTCCATGGACATTTGAGCTCAAGACCCTGCCGCGTCGGGAATTGAACCCTGGTCCCGGGTCTGACCTCTGCTTCAGGGTCTGCCTGCTCTAACCAGTGAGCCACACTTCTCCACTTAGGAAGTTATCCTAAAAAGATATAACAATAAGTTATTAAACTGCTATCTCATTGCTCACCCGTCCATGCATCCTATGGCAAAGGGCCACACTGGTCATAAACAACAACAACACTAAGCAGGATGGCATTGGGAATAAAGAGAAGACATGCAGGCCTATGGGGACAGCACACTGGCTGCATATGCAAAATGGCTACCGACCCCATGGTAACAACAACCAGCAAGAAGGCATGGCCAAAAGAAAAACACATGCAGCCCTATGAGGAAAGCACACTGGGTGATTAGTGGCTACAAAAAATGGTCATCAGTCAAATGGGGGGCACGACCTGGAAAACAAACAATGCCCAAGGACACTGACTGTATACAAAATGGCCCCTTTACAACACATATACTCCAAAGGCCTTACCTCACCTATACACCGTTTTCAGTAGAAAACAAAACTTGAAATACCCTAAAAAAAGTACCTTTTGCATTTTAATCCAATACATCCGTGCCCCACCTGTTTCATCAAACACACAACACAGAAACAGTTGTTTCATGCATGTGATTAGTACTGTGTCTACTGGCTGGAAGTCCCATTGGCAGATTAGGCCACATAGTGAATTAAAAGAAGATTGTACATGTATTGGAAAACATGGAGAAAATGTACTAAACTGTGCAACATTTTTCATGTACAAAATAAGGTACATTACATGTAAAACAACAACAACCAGCAAGGATGAATGGCCACAACCAAAGAACAAATGCAAGGCCATGGCAAATGCACACTGACTGCCTACGCAAAAGTGCCACCAGCCACATGGTCACAACAAGAAGTAAGAGGCCTAGAAAACAAAGAACACATGCAGGCCTATGGCAAAAGCACACTGGTTGCCTAAACAAAATGGCAGCCGGCCTACAAGAGCCTGGGGAAAAAAGAACACATGTAGGCCTATGGCCACTGATTATACAAAATGGCCCCTGGCCACATGGCATGCACATATGGTGACCTATGTCAAACACACACACACTGGCCACACACCGGAGGCATGGTAAAACAGAGAACACAGCATTAATTCAGCAATGCCAAAAGTGAAAAATAACAGGGCAAAAAAAGTTTCCAAAACACATCCTCCGAAGGCATTATCTCACCTATACACTGTTTGCAGTAGAGAAAAAAACTAGAAATACCACAAAAAATCACATTTTGTATTTCAATCCAATTCCATCCATGGCCTAAATGAGGTTTCAAATTCAACAGACACCACAGAAACAGTTGTTTCATGCACTAATGGCAAGTACTGGGCCTACTGGCTGGAAAGACAATTGGCAGACTAGGCTACATAGTAAATTAAATCAATACTGCAAATGTATTTTTTTTTTAAATGGAGAAAATGTAATGAACTGTGCAACATTTTTCCTTTTTTCCCTACTGAAACTACAGGCCACCCACCACAATAAAGAAATAAAATGATTACAAGTACAAATAAACCCAGGTCATGTCCCCAATCAAACAAACAACACCACTTTTGGAACTTACTAGTGGAATCTCAAATACAAAGTCTTTAAATCCAATTGTATATGCAGCAGAAACAAAGAGTGATCCTTCCATCTCCAAATCTAAATGAAAAGTGACCAAGAGATGAGCAATGCACTGGAAGGAGCCTGCTGGAACAGGAAGTTGGAGACTCTGGGGCAAAAACAATGACTCTGTGCACACACAAAAAAACAACGCGAAATGTTCATGGTTTTTAACTGCAGATCATCATTTCATGAAGATTTTGATGCTTCTTTAGGAGTGAATCTTCCACAGATTGCACCCATAGTAGATCCTGCACATTTAGAATCTCGTAAGGTAGAAAACATCCACCAGAAGTCACTGGTGCGCACAAATGGCATGTTGGCAACCACAAAATCTCACTGGAACATGTGGACTTCTCTGAAAATCTTGTGGGTGAAAGGACATTTCTAGTGTGCTAAGAAAAAAATCCTCTGCTCTGTTGCGGAGTGTGGAGTTTAGCCGTAACTCCACGTTCTCCGCGGAACACAGAGCTTTCGAATTCCACAAACTCTGCGAGTGGAGAGGAATTTTACACCAGACTTACTTTGTATTGGGGAGTATCTTCTCCAGGGATGCCTTTGAAGTGCAGTAATGCCCTGTCTTTCCTGCCATGGTTTCAGACTTACTACAGGGGGTATGCAGTCCTTAGTAAGGGGACAGGAAACCGCCTATTCAGGTGTAAGTGAGGCTGTGTCTAGCTTCCCCCTCCCATTCTGCCTGTGATGGCCAATTAACACACACCTAAGCTCCCATTGTGTGTCTGTCTAGGAGGAATACACAAAGCCCAACTGCCAGCTACACCAAGCCATGTGACCAGAGACAGACTGCAGGGATCAAATGGCTAAGGCAATAAAATGGCATCTTTCTAAAAGGGGCATTTTCAAAATTGTAATATAAAATATTTTACTATAAGTTAGGATTTCAAATTTGGATTCCATTAAATTGAATAAGCCAAATGGAGCTATGCCAACGTTGCCATGTTTTAGGGAGAGTGCACAAGCAATTTAGCATTAGTTAGCAGTTGAAAATTGCACTGAACCCTAAGGCCAGCAAAAACTAAGTCAGCAATAACTAGAGATCTGAAGGCAAAAAGTTTGGGGAAACCACGCAAAGGATGCCAAGTCAAACAAGGGAAAATGTTTAGTGATGGCCCTGCAGAAAGGGTCAAATCCAACAGATTTGCTCTACTTTGGTATTTGCACATTGCACTTGTGATTCGTGGCCACCTGTATTGCTTCTAAAATTTGAAAAACCTCTTAAGTATGTGTGTAGTGAGGACTTGCTTTTTAATTTAATAAAACGTTTGTGCAGATTTATCTTTGCCATTTGCCTGTTCTGTGCCCCAAAGGTGCAAAAGAGTATTTAGGCACCTACTCAACTTTGGAAGCCTTGTTAGAAGACTAACTGGTTTGACAATTATTGATTTCCATTTTGGTGAAGCAGTCTCCTTGTCATCTGGTCCTCATGTATGAAGACAGCCTACATTATAAAAGACTATGCATGATGCTGGATTATCAACTGCTCACCAAAAGGAAGCCAAACGGCATTTATTCCCACCCCGACACTCCCAGCACCAGCCATTCTGCTACTGCGGCTTAAAAGTCCACCATTACTCATAACTCTACTGTTTATGAAGGGACATCTTTGCTAGGTTTATTTTCCCCAAACTACTCCTATATTAACTCTGCAGCCTTGAGACTTAGGAAGGAATATTGACACCACTCAGGGCCACATGTATCAAGCAAATTTGCATTCTGCGAATTTCGGCCTTTGCGAATGCTAATTTGCTAAATGGATTGTATGTAACATTTTGGCAGCAAAATAAGGAATCGCAAAATTTGCCATTCCTTATTTTGCGATTGCACTCAAGGAATCGCAAATTGTGTGATTCCTTAAATGCAATGTATCAAAGGAAAATTAATGCAAAAATGCCCATAAGGATTCGCAAATTACCACCAACTTCTAGTTGGTGGTAAGTTGCGAATTCTTTTAATAAAACAATTTATTAAAAATCCAAAGGTGCCATATGACGCTCATACATGCCCTTAGGGCATGTATGTGCGCCATATGCCCACACATGTCATTTTCAGGGGTGCAGCAGGGTGTTCTTGTGACACCCCTGCACCTTTGAAAATATTCCTAAATTGCGATTAGCAAATTGCTAATCGCAAATTTCCCCTTCATTCCTATGGGCCTCCTGGCCCATAGAAATTAATGGGAAATTTAAGATTGGCAATTTGCTAATCGCAATTTAGGAATGTTAAGGAATCGCTAAAAAGAAGCGATTTCCTATATACATACCATTTTGCGATTTCTGAATAGCGATTCCTTAAAAATCGCTATTTAGAAATCGCAAATGGTCATGATGATACATATGGCCCTCAGTCTCTTTAAATAAAGTTAAAAGTTTCTTTTACGAACACCACTTGCTTATGGGCCCTAAAATAAAAACTGACGTAATGTTTGGTTTGCAGTTCAAAATTCCCATTTCACAAATACATTGATAGCTCCAAATAACTTTCCAATCGTACTTTTGACTAAATATTGGTTGACAGAAGACAGCAGAGGACAGAGTTAGGGGCATATCAGCAAGGCAGCGCTATGAAATGATCGCCGCTTTTGCGTCCGTTTTCGGGCGAAAAGCAGCGAAAATTTCATCGCCATATCAGCAAAGACACGCTATCGCGTGTTTTGCTGATTTAGCGCCCCTTACAACATCGCCCAGCTTTGCATCTATAATGAAATGCAAAGTGGGCTTTCTGAGCCAAAATAAATGGAGAAATGTCGCTAACCGACATTTCTCTATTTATCAAGTTGCAAGCAAACAAGCAGAGCGATATGAAACGTAGCGCTAAACACAGGTATCGCTACTTTCCTTACGCCTGCTTGTAATCTGATTTAGCCATGTAATCCAATGGATTTCCAGCAATAATCACACTGTTTTCCAACTAACGCATGGATTCCTATCACTTTGGAGATAAGCGTTGCTGATAGCATGCTATGTTCGCGATAGAATCCAGCGTTAGCCTGTGATAATTATCATCGGTGCTAAAAGCGCTGAGCGATAATTATCGCAGGACCTTGCTGATATGCCCCTTTGTCCATACAAATGTAAAGATTATTCATCAAGACAGACCAAGAAGCAAGTTAGGAGATGTTGGCATCATTTAATATGAGTTTGTGTTTTCAAATACAGTTTTTGTGGACAATTTGAATGTTCTGAAACTTTACTGTGCTCTTCAAATTACCAGGAAATCACATCAACTGAGGGTCTGCAAATTACCAGGAAATGACATCAACTGAGGGTCTGCAAACTTACCTCGTTCTGAAACAGAGCCCATACCTTCGAATGTTGTTGACTCGCTTGCGTCTGGGCATTTTTTTCCGCATGGTTACCCTACCTAATGTTAATGACTGGTCCTCTAACAAATTAATATGCCCTTGTGATAACATCTCGGTGCAATCTAACATTCATATCATGTTTTTTTGCAAACTATATACGAACCCCAGAAAACAATTCTTGATGCCGTTATTAAAACGATGGGGGTTACGAAAATGTAGACCAGCATATCAAAACATTTTACAGTTAGAAGGAGATCATATCATTTACGCCGTTTCATGTTTTTTAAAAACGGTAATAATGTACAGAAAATCTTTGTGTTAAATTTTCTCTCTGTGGTTCATCGTCGCCTGCCACTAATGAAATGTTTGTATTTTACGGTTTTTTATTCTGTTTTTCATGAAATATTCTCAATGATTAAGTAAGCGTCTATTTTGTATCGATTATGTATACGATACTTTTAATCGTTGTATTTATAAATGTTTTTGTAGGGCTTTTATGATTTTACTTGAAAAATCGAATAAAGCTTACTTTACTTACTTACTGTGCTCTTTTTAAAGAGGATATTTTAGTGTTCATAGTATTTTATCGTCCTGAAAATGTATTGTGTTCATATTTTGCAGGTTTTGAAATGCGTACTACATAAGGATTAACCTTGTTTCATATATTTTGGTGGTTGGATTTCAACATTAGTGAAGAATCGAATGCAGATCTGCTTGCATTGGAATTACTTGATAATACAAAGTTCCTTTATTACTTCAAAATATATCTGCCACTAGTCATCTGTTTGGATTGATTTATCACAACAAGCATTGTGTAATTACTTATCCACCTCTACCTGTTCCCTTGTCTGATCACTGTTAGTTTCAGTATGAACTAGTCTGAATAATGTTAGGCCTGAGACTGTCCCTTTTCTTAGTTAGAAATCACTTCAGGTCACAGTTTCAGAGGCAGTTTGAATACTACCTGAAATTAATAAGGATAGAATTTTAGAATTGCATCTTAAGAAAATCCTGAGGCAAACTTTGAATATGACAATAATATTTTAAAGACAGTATTAGATTAGATGTTTTCTGTCACACATCACCTACTCAAACCATAACACAAATAGTTTTCATGGTTTTAGATAAGAGGTGTACAAGTAAAAGGGAACACTAGAGCTTTTTGAAAAGAAATGGAGACTTAATTACCAGACTTGGGATTCAATTGTCTAACAACATAAGTTGTTTTAGCTACTATTACAATTTTAAATCTACAAAGTCACCTTCTTGGATCAATACATATGTCAAACATTGTATTTAATAGCTTGCATTCCTTTGCACATCCCAATGCTCTCAATTATGAAGTATGTCCTTCTCAATGCTTCACTGATAGCTTGTGTACCATCTTCCATGGTAAGATCTCATTATGCAAATTCAATTTTCCTTACCTTCTGGATATCAAAATATTATTTCCACAAGAGTTACTAATATCAATGCTGCAGCTTCCTCAGCGGAAGAATGAATAATTATTATAGAAGAAGGAATGCTAAATTAGTTTTTTGTCGCACACCTGCTTGAGCTCATTCAATCACCTTCTGAAGGACACAGTAGCACCTATTCCCAGAGTTATATTAATTTCTTGCTTTCCACAGACATTACTCTAATGAGCTTTAAGGAGACCAGTATGAAATAGCTCCTTAAAAATGTATTTTGGGGGGCGTGGCTTCGCTGGAAACGATGGCAGTTGAGTAGTGTGAGAGCTCCAACCAGCCTGTAATAATCCTAACTAATTACCCTGGCCCCGGACGTCCAGAAGAGACGCGGAGCCCTCTCCTGAGCTTGACTGCCCAGGAGGACCCTCCGGTTGCTGCTGGAGCACGACATCTGCCTTATTGGAGGAGCGCTGTGTCTGGGTGGCGGGGAGCGGCCTGCGGAGAGCTGGGGACGTGCGGGCCGGGGCCTCCAGTACGCCGCTGGACCGGCGAGGCACGGCAGAGGCTCGGTGCGCTTGTGAAGGCGGGGCTGCGGCGAAGGGAGCGCGGCCTGATCTGGTGCCTCCGGTGACGGGTTGACCTGCCCTGATCTCGGGCCTGCAGTGACCCGATATTGTGGCAGCAGACGAGCTGGTGCGGCGGCGATGGCAGTCCTTGGGCTGCAGCGTCCCCAGCTGCTACTCGGCGGAAGCAGCCGCCATCTTCGGCCGCGTCTAGCACCCACGGGAGGCTTTGGAGAAGTGGGCCTGATTTCCTTGGGCCCAGCGGAGAGTGACCATAGGCAGCTGACTGAAGTGGCGGGCCCTGGGGCTCCGGTGGCAGCAGAGTGGTCTGCATGGCGGGACTTGCCAGTTCGGGCGGCAGCTGTGTTGACCGATTTGAGAAGCCAGGTGAGGTGGAGGAGATGAGTCCGGTCCCGGCGGTGCTGCAGTGCGATCGATAAGGCCCTGTGGGACGTTGTGCTTTTGACCCCCCCGCCCCTGCCACTCGTATCCTGGACTGGTCGCTGTGGGTATTGCTAAGTGGCGAAGGGGAGACTCGGAGGCCGGATCGGGCCTCAGTGGGGGGTAAGAGCTGCGGAGCTCTGAGGCAGGACGCTGGGGATCCTGAACGTGGGAGCGCATCCGGGACTGCGCCCCAGACCGGAGGACCGCGTCCCTGCTGTGGGGAGCACAGTGGTTGCGATTATAACTATCCACTCTCCTGGAGGCTACTAGTGGATGGTGGCCGGAGCCCACGGCCCTTTCACGGCTGCGACAGAGAGACTGCCTTTGGGACTTGCAGGGTGTGTGCGGTCCACCTGAAATCTGCCGGTGGGCGCCTGCCAGTGTGCCTTCAGCTGTGTCTTCTATCGGTGCCGCTGGCTGCGATATTTGGAGCAGTGGTTATTGTCGTCCCCTGGGGCCGGACGAAGCCACAATGAGGCGGGATCATACAGGCGGAGGCCATTCTAAGCAGGGGACCCTAGATAAATTCACGGAGGTGGACCTGGCTGCCGGGGCAGCGGGGTCGCAGAACCAGACACCAGACAACGCGGCATTGCTGGCAGCCATCACCCAGTCTAGAGATATGTTGGACGCTAAGATCGGGGCAGTGGGGTCAGACGTCATGTTACTTCGCCAGGATCTGAGGAATGCGGTGGAGCGTATTACCGTTACGGAGACCCGCATATCGGAGGTGGAAGACGACGTGTCGATCCTGAAAAAGAAGGTTGCGGACATGGAAAAAGTACAGAAGGGCCTGGCCATGCGGGTCGAGGATGCTGAAGGGCGGGCCCAGCGAACAACCTATGTTTTGTGGGATTTCCGGAGGGCTGTGAGGGGGACAATGTGGAACATTTCCTTACCAAGTGGCTGGAGGGCTGGCTTCCCCCAGAGGTATTGTTTCGCTGCTTCGTGGTGGAGTGGGCTCACAGGGCCCTGAAGCAGAAGCCCCAAGTAGGGGCTCCCCCACGGCCGATCATTGCCAAATTCATCAATTTATCAGATCGGGACACCATCCTGCGACAAGCAAAAGTCAAGGCCTCCCTCACATTTAGCAATGCGACTATCCTTATTTTCCCGGACTATGCACGCATGGTACAGCAGCAGGGTCAGTCTTTCCTGGCGGCGAAGGCCCGCCTTCGAGGGCTCAAGCTTCAGTATGCCTTGCTATACCCCGAGCGGCTGAGAGTTATCTTCAATTCCAGTACGCTGTTCTTCGACTCCCCAGAGGAAGTATTTAAATGGACGGATGAAACGGTGAAACTTCGTGTCAAAACACCCCCGGGTGGAGACTCCGACTCCGCTAGTGGAATGGCTCGTGGGGGCCTTTGGAGCCGACAGCGTCGCCGCAGGAGATCACGACCAGGACGCAGCTCTCGCTCTGGTTCCGAGCTCCGGCAGAAGGATCCGACACCGGAGCGGCGAGCTGAAGGGGACTGACATTGGGGAATCCTGAGCAGACCTCGAAGTATGGTATGATTGAATGTCCAGAATGGCTAGTCTCTTTAGGGCTGGGAGCCTAGCCCCATAGGTGTGGGTGGGAGAGGGTGAAGTCCTAAAAGTTGTGGGTTGTCCTTGGGGATCCATTGGAGGGGGTGGTTCTTGTTCCCAATTGTGGACTAGACTAAGGTCCGACCACGACAGGTGCTTCCATATAGGGGAGGTACGGGGTTGGGGGTGGAGGGGGGGGGGGGTTGGTGAAAGGGTTTGGGTTGGGGGTTGTTTGTTTATGTGTTATTGCCATATATAAGCAACACTGTTTGCATGCTGAGTCACAAAGACACCTTCATGATACATAATACACATCCATCATGTTTGACGTGGTGGTGGGGAGGCGGGTAGGCCCGGGATCCCTGCGCATACTCAGCTGGAATGTGCACGCGGTTCTAGATAAGGTAAAGCGGGGGGAGTTCTCCAGTTTGCTAAGCGAGCCGGGCGGATGTCCTTCTACTCCAGGAGACCCACTTGCTCGGGACGAAGGCACTGTGCTTGCAGCACTTTGGTTTCCATCAGGTCTTCCACTCGGGCTTCACGAGAGGCTCAAGGGGGTTGGCGATCCTCATACACTGCAGGGTCTCATATACACACGACAAACTCTGGTCGGACACGCAGGGTCGCTATATCATCGTACAGGGCAAGATAGGGGGGGGACAGGGTGACTCTGGGTAGCGTCTATGCCCCACCACCACTGCAGTGGCCCCTTGTAGAGCGACTTTGGAGCGACATGCCAGAAACCCTCCCTGTTTTTGGGGGGACTGGAGTGACGTCATGGATCGGGGAGTGATAGGTGGAGGACCGGGATGACTGGCGGGGAGGGTGGCCCCCCTACTAAACTTCGTGCCCTGGCCACAAGCCTTGACTGGACGGACATTTGGAGACACATGCATGGCTCACACAGGGAATACACCTACTTTTCCACGGTACACAACTCATTTTCCAGACTGGACTATATCTTTGTTCCCAGGGGGCTGACATCTAGGATACTATCGGCGGACATACTACCGAGAGCTTTGTCTGATCACTCGCCAGTGGTCCCCAGGTTTAGAATCAACCGGAGCATACAGCCCTTTAGGTGGGGTATGTCAGGGTGGCACCTGTTGAACGATGACTACAGGGAGCACTTGACCAGAGAAATAGATAATTATTTTGTCTCTAATGTGATTTCAGTTGAATCCTCAACCACCATTTGGGAAGCCTTAAAACCCACCTTGTGGGGGTTGACATTTCCTGGTGCGCTGCGGCGCGTAGAGAGAGGCGGCGGGACTTGGTGCAACGGGAGGCGGATCTGGAGGCGCTGGAACATAGGGGCTGTGAAGCGGATGGTGGACCAGCCAGACGGCAACTCGTGCTTGCTCAGCAGCAATACACCGCAGTGTTGCTGGAAGAGGCTCGGCAGGCATGGCTGGCTACCCGTAGTAGGGTGTACCAGTGGGCGGATAAATCAAGCAAGATGTTACACCGATTATGCCAGGGCACATTCCATGCCCAGCCGTTGCCCAGATATTGGATTCAGAGGGGGTGCCGATTCTTAAACCTCCGGCCATCGTGGAGAGTTTCGCAGCATATTATGAGGAGCTATACGCGCCACGGGAATGCCTGGCAGACGATGAGATTCAGCGGTTTATTGATGATCTTCCCCGCGGTCGGTGTCTGACTAGGTCCGGGAGCAATTGGACAGGCCCCTGTCTGATGATGAATTGGGTGCAGCTTTGGGAGAGCTCAATCCCGGGAAAGCCCCGGGCCCTAATGGGTTTCCATGCACATTTTACAGGTGTTTTTTTATGCAGCTGGGCCTGCATCTCCGTCTGGTGGTGGAGGAGGCGTGTGAGGATGGTGTGCTCCCCCGGATTGGCGGCATACGGAGGTTGTAGTCTTCTTAATACCAGGTAGACCCCCCGAGAGTCACGCATCCTACCGGCCTATCTCCCTTCTCAATATTGAGGCTAAGGCCCTAGCGAAGGCGTTAGCTAATCGGCTCAAGCCCCATATAGTGGACTTAATTCACCCTGACCAGGCGGGGTTCATGCCCCGAAGGGCGACTCGCCATAACATTCGATGGGCCAACGTCGCCATATCGGTGTGGAGGAACCTAGGGGAGCGGGCAACGCTGCTCCTGGCGGATGTGGACAGGGCCTTAGACTCCTCTAGTTGGAAATATTTGTTCGCATTGCTGCGCCACCTCAACTTTGGCCGGCGCTTCATGGCCTATCTGCAATTGCTTTACACAGACCTTACGGTGTCAGTACGAGTGGGAGGGACAGCCTCCCGCCCCTTTTTGGTCCGGCAGGGTACATGCCAGGGCTGTCCCCTGTCTCCCTATCTCTTTGCGCTCGTGATGGAACCTTTAGCGGCGTGGGTGCGTATAGACGCCCAGCTAAAGGGCTTTAAGTGGTTGCCGGGCCTCACAGACAGATAGCACTCTATGCTGACGATGTCTTGTTCTTCCTCACTGACCTGGACCGGTCGGGACCGCGGTTGCTGCATATTCTCCAGGTCTTCGGCGAAACCTCTGGCCTTTATATGAACCCGGGCAAGTCAACACTATGGATTTTGGGCGGACAAGAGCGGGTAGGAGCATGGGCCTTTGGCCTTCAGCTGGCATCTGGGGGGATGAAATACCTTGGGGTGTATCTATCTGAGGAGGTGGCTGTCTCCCGGGAATGCAATCTTGCCCTGGTGTGGGACCGCACATGCAAGGACCTGAAGGTCTGGTCCCATATGCCGTTAACGATATATGGCAGATCGGCCATCTTCAAAATGGTGGCGCTCCCTCGTCTACTTTACCAACTGAAGAATCCTCCCTACCGGATTACGCTCTGCTGGTTTCAGCAGGTTAACTCGGCGCTGGGGGGAGTTTTGTGGGAGGGGGGACAATACGGGTGGCGTTACATACGTTCTTTTTATCCTCATATACTGGAGGGCTAGCCACCTCCGATGTTCTCTCCTACTATCATGCGGTGCACTTGCAGGTTCTCAATGAGTGGTGGTATGGAGATAGGGGAGATCCGGCCTACGTGGTCGAGAGGCACCTAATGGGATCCACGTCTGTCCATATGCTGTTGTATTCCGCCCCCCTGAGGTGGTGCCTCCCCTCAGCCACACAGGTGGTGTTCAATGTCTGGAGGCAAACGCTGGTTAGGATGGGCTGGTGGAACTTACTTACCCAAGAGACTACTCTCTGGAAAAATGGACGCCTTCCCCGCCTGGATGCATTACAGGGTTTTCAGGGTTGGGATGCGATCGGGGTCTCCACCCTGGGCGACGTCATGTCGGGTTGTACCCTGAAGTCCTTTCAGAACTTGCAAGAGGAGTATGGGATGCCTCGTACCCAATTCTTCCGGTACCTACAGTTTAGGTACGCATTGACGGCTTACCTGATGAACCTAGATTCCCTTCCCTATTTTAGCCCCCAGGAGGCCAAGGTGTTTATGGGTGAACTACCTGATAAAACAATATCCAGTATTTATCAGACCTTAGTCCACCATTGTTCCACTGACCTGCACAGACTTAGGACGGCATTGGGGAGAGACGTTGGGGACTAGGAGGAGGAGGACTGGGCGGAGGCCTTGGCAAGTCTGGGGGAAGCAGCTTTTTCTACACAACTGAGACTCTTCCAGTTTAAATATTTACATTGCACATACTTTACATAAGGACGCCTCTGTAGGTCGGGCATGATTAGCTCCCCTGAATGTCTTAGGTGCGGCACAGAGGAGGGCACACACTTGCACACTGTTTGGGGGTGCTCAGCGCTACATAGATTCTGGAATGTTTGCTTGTCTGTCTGAGGTATTGGCATGGGAGCCCCCGTACGCACCGAAATTGACTCTGCTACATGTGATGGAGGGAATTGGGGGCAATAGATACAAGCACCACCTGTTGTTGCTGGGCGTTACATTGGCAAAGAGAGACATTGTCAGGGCGTGGAAGGCACCCCAGGCTCCATCATTGACTGCCTGGAGGAACGGCATGGACTTCTGCATGGGACTTGAGCAACCTATATTCGTAGCCAGGGGTTGCCCTCGTAAACATTTTAAGATCTGGAAGAGGAGGGCGGACTATCGTGGTCTGGACTTAGACCCGCCACATGAGAGGCCCGCCCTCCCAACGATTTGACTGATGGTTCATTGTTTAAGAGTATTGAGTGTCTCAGTGGACTTGGCAAGCTTTACTAAGCTTTATATTGTACTTAGGTGGCAGCTTCAAGGCAATGAGGGGGAGGGGGTGGAGGGAGTGGTTGTTTGTTCCTCTTTTACAAAAAACTCTAGGATGCTTTTGCAGTACTTTTGATGTGTGCAGTAGTCTCCGGTTATGCATTATGGGTGCTTAGTATAGCCCAATATCATTACTATCTTGTATGGCTAAGTTGCATAAAAGTTAATTACCCACAGTTACAGCAATTTACTGACATTTTTAATATTCTGTGTGACTTACAAGCAGGTCTCAGACCAAGCATGAGCTTTGTGGTAGAGGTGACCCCATGGGTGATAATTTGAGCATCATAGCTGCAATATTCCTGCGTTTCTTCTGTTAAATTATTCAGTAGCTTCAGATACATACTGTCAACTATTGGCTCCTACTCCGTCACCTAGCTTCGTAGTCCATCAGAAGCACTTCATTAAGGTGGATGAAATTGCTGACAAAATGCAATCTCTACAAATTAGATCATTTACATCTGAGTAAAAGCAGACAAAATGTGGAGTACCTAAGTGATGTGCTCTTTCCTCATTTGTTATCATCTTTAGCTTCATTCTTTGGCTGATTAATTGCAACTGTATCATAATACTTCTCATGGTTCAAGCAACGGAACTGAGCTTGATTAAAACATAATGAATGTGGAAATCAGTAATTAAAGTATTCTTCTACTGGATGAAAGAATGACTTCAGCTCCCGCCCCCACCCCTACATATGGTGACCGCTGTGGGAGAGCGCCTTTGATTCCTTGAACTCTTGGCACAAGGACATCACTCTCCCTAGCCGCTCCGCCAGTTCAGCCGACCGCCCCAGCACTTGATTCCTGTCCCTGCAGGGTTCAAGCCGACAGCCCATTCCTGCGCCGCAAGTTTCTCCTTTGCGTTCTGGGACTTTCCTCTGCTGTTTTATTCTCCTGTTTAATTATTGGGCTGATTGCAGATTGAGTTTTTAATCTAATTTTAATTTAATTTAATCTAAGCACTCAAGATTGCCCTCCAACTTCTCCACCTCCAGCTCGAGTGACCCCCAGTCCAACACAGAACACCTCCACTTCCAGGTCTAGACCTGCCCCAGGACAATACTACATGGCACCCTCATCTACAGACCGCCTAGACCCCGTACCCAGCCCGCAACGACCATCGCCGAACTCGCTGCACCACAAGCCATCACCTCCACAAACTACATCCTACTCGAGGACCTGAATTTCCACCTCGACAATAGCAATGACCCCGACTCCAGCACTCTCATCAACAACCTCGACAACCTAGGACTGAAACAGCTTGTCTATGCACCCACCCACAGAGCAGGCCACACCCTTGACCCTAGCTGCACAAGAGGAACCAACATCTGCTTCAGCCACACCACCCAGCCCCCTTGGACGGACCCCCACTGTGTCCATTTCACCTTCAACACCACCACCGGACCCAAGCCCCCCCACGCCCACCATGACGGAACTGGAACAAGGTCACAGAGGAACTTCTCACCCTCCACCAAATCACCCTCGTTGCCACAACTGACACCAACACCGCAGCCAGGGAATTGCATCGCTGGATCTCCTGCTGCACGGACAAGCATGCACAGCTCCGCCTCCCCAACAAACAATGTCCTCTAAAGGCCGCCTGGTTTTCCACAGAATTCCAAGAGACCAGACATGCCTGCAAACGCCTTGAGAAAACCTGGTGGAACCAGAAAACCACAGAAGCATGGATAATTCATAAGAAAGCCCTGAAAGAATACCACCAGCGCATAAGAGACACCCAACGGACCTTCATGAAAGGCAAAATCAAGACAAATGCCACAGACGCGGGAGAACTATTCAACATCACTCAGCAGTTCTCAAGACCTGCCTGCGAGGCCACGGACATCTCTCCTTCTCAGGAACTCTGTGACAGCCTCAGCTCCTATTTCCATTGTAAGATCAAAGACCTCTACGAAAACTTCAGCGAAACCACCCCTGACACCTCCCCCGACCCACCTTCACTGAGAAGCCCACCATCATGTCTTGGGATCCTCCCTCTATCGAACTCATCACCACGACCATGAAGAAAGCCCACTCTGGAGCACCTGCTGACCCCTGCCTACTGCACATATGCTGCAGAGCCACCGCCAACACACCTGAACAGGGCCACCCCATCAACAACTCTCTTACATCCAGCAACTGCCCAGATGATTGGAAAAGGGCTGAGGTAAAACCCCTCCTCAAGAAATCTACAGCAGAACCCATGGACCTGAAAAACTACCGGCCTATCTCTCTCCTCCCCTTCAGGGCCAAGGTCACTAAGAGACTCGTAAACAGCCAGCTGACCACCTTCGTTGAAGACTACTCCATCCTGGATGCCTCCCAATCTGGATTCTGCAGAAACCACAGCACTGAGACCACCCTCCTAGCCGCCACTGATGACATCCGCATTCTACTGGACCAGAGCCTCTCCGAGGCTTTCGACACCGTTTCACACCATACTCTCACAGCCAGACTACACAACGAAGGGATACAAAGAAGCACCCTCGACTGGATCCAATCATTCCTCACCGGCCAAACGCAGAGGATGTGACTCCCTCCCTTTCTCTCGGAACTCACCAACATTAACTGCGGAGTCCCACAGGGATCATCTCTCAGCCCTACGTTCTTCAACATCTACATGGCCCCCCTCGCCGCCATCGTCAGACCACATGGATCCTATGCCGATGACACTCATCCTGTTGAACAATCCAGATGACACCAGACGCTGTTTCCAGGCAGGAATGAGAAATGTAGCAGCCTGGATGATGGACAGCTGTCTGTAGCTCAACTTGGAGAAAACCGAAGTCCTCATCCTCTGACCCTGCTCCACTGCCTGGGACAACTCCTGGTGGCCTTCCGCCCTTGGGATCCCACCCACCCTCACCAACCACGCCCTGAACCTCAGGATCATCCTCGACTCCTCCTTCTGCATGAACCGCCAGGTCAACGCTGTCACCCGCACCAGCTTCAACTGCCTTGGGAGCCTCCGTAAGACCTTCAAATGGATCCCCGCCAACTGCAGAAGGACCGTCACCCATGCACTCATAACCAGCATACTTGACTACGGCACCGCCCTCTACGCAGGAATCTCCTACACAGACTCCAAACCATCCAGAACGCCGCAGCCAGACTCGTACCTGGAACTCCACGACACGAGCACATGACCCAACACCTATGCGGCCTTCACTGTCACTTTTAAACTCCTCACTCACGCTTACAAAGCCCTCAACAACATCCGGCCCAAATACCTCAACGAGAGAGTCTCCTTCCACGCACCCAAGAGAAACCTCTGCTCAGCCGACCTCGCCCTGGCAGAAGTCCCCCACATGCGGAGAAAACAAGACTGGAGGAAGAGACTTCTCATAAATTGCAGCAAAGACCTGGAACGAGCTCCCGGTGAACATCAGACGTTCCGGAACCCTGCACACGTTCAGGAAGGACATCAAGACCTGGATCTTCGACTGATCCGGAGCCGTCTTCTTTCCCCCCAAGTGCCTTGAGACCCTCACGGGTGAGTAGCGCGCTGTATAAACCCCTGATTGATGGATTGATTGAACCCAAGAAAGACAGGAGTGCATTATTTATGTATTTCTCTCCTAACATTTAATAAATTACTGATGATCTGTATAGGGCTCTTGAACTCCGGAGTGCTTCAGCCTATGGGATTTACTTATAGTAAAGTATACCCAGGGAGAGTGTTGAATTTATTTCTACAAGAAATGAACTTCAGGCATGTTATGAGATGCTTAATGACAAACTTTGAAGGCCACTAAAAAGAGTGGAAGGACCACTGTGCCAAGTGAAGTATATTGAGCCACATTGAAAACTATCAGCATGCCTGTTTATTCAGTTAGTCATTGTGGATTTGGCTAAGCATGGGACTCCTGTCTGAGACACAAGACAGATAAATGGTCAGCTTTTTTAAAAGAGTAGGTGGCGCTACTTAGAATGAATTACAGCCCTGGGAGTATATTAGTGGGGTATGAAATGTGGAACCCTGATAGAGGTTTTATGAGACAGTTTGCTTTAGGAGACAAAAAGGGTCTGCCAGCACTGCCCGGCAATACTCTAGGTTTAATACTTGCTGCTACATTTCCTATCATAAATCTTTCATTTGAATCATTAGCATTTAACCTCGAGCTGGCATAACCCATATAGGTTGAACTAAAGGACAACTAATGACACAAGAAGGGCCTGTGTCTTATCATGGCATATTTAAGGTGCATACATGAGCTAGATGCCCAGAAAAAGACAGTAGAAACACTGCTACACTGAATATTTTCGATTTCATCATCCAGCCACAAAGAAACTAGCTAAACACAAGGATGTTAAAAATCTAATACTGCATCAGTGGTGTGATAACAGTCCCTATACTTTGAATGAAAATGCACCCGATTGAAGATAAACAAGTACCACTGGCAAGCACTTTTAGTGGGTCCAAAGTTGGCAAAACCAGGTAGCTCATTTGTCTGTGGTTTGGTGAAATGCCTCAAAAGGAGACCCAGTGAAAATAATGGTGACCTGGAGCAAATCATATTTTGATTTGCAGGTAGATATGTATGCCAAGAATCTGTCCAAGCAATCTTCTTAATTTTTGGGAAGGAGAAGATTTGATCAACCGCTGGGTAAGATGATGATTCAAACTAATTGTAGTTGATGTCTCAATTGTTCATATCATAGTGTATATGATTGCTCCACAGTCAAATTATTCTTTATTTCGTATTTGGTTGAATGTCAATGTCAATGTCAATGTCAATGTCATACATTCTTATATAAAGGGCAGTTCACCGTAAGGTCTCATGGCGCTAGAAGTGAAAGAATGGAGGACAGACAATGCGTCTAATTGGTGGCTGATAGGAAAAGCCAGATTTTAAGTTTTTTGCGAAAACATTTGTGATCAGTTGTGTATGAGATGTGTACAGGTAATTTGTTCCATAGCATTGGGGCAAGGTAGGACAAGGAGCGGCCTCCGTTACGCAGAGTCCGAATATGGGGCTGAGCAAGGAGGAATTTATAGCCTGACCTAAATGATCTTCCCGGTATATACCATTTAAGTTTGTTTTTTAAGTATTTATGGCCAGCGTCACACATTGTTTTATGGGCCAGGCTTAAGATTTTAAAATGGCATCTCTGGCGGGTCGGAAGCCAATGAAGGGTCCGTAGATTCGAAGTGGATGAAGAACTACAGGGGAGATTAAGGACAAGCCTAGCTGCCGTGTTCTATAGGATCTGGAGCTTGGAAAGCAGATCTGCATTCTGGGCCATGAACAGGGCATTTCCGTAGTCCAAACGACTGATGATAAGGCCCTGCACCAGAGGTTTCCTTTCCTCAATGGGTAGCCACTTGAAAATCTTGTGGAGACTACGCTTGATACTGTAACATACCCCTAAGACCTGATCAATGTGGGATTTTATAGACAGGGAAGTGTCAATGGTGATGCCAAGGTTTTTGACTGGTGACTTGGGAGAGGGGCACGTTCCTAATTCCGAAGTCCAGCAGTCATGTGACCAAACGTCTTCAGCTTTTCCGAACAAGATGATCTCGGACGTATTGCTGTTAAGTTGTAGCTTGTTAGAGCTCATCCATTCATTTATGTGGATCATACAGCTCTTAAAGAGAAATCGAGTGCCGGCGAGATCAGAGTCACAGGTGACGAGTAATTGAGTGTCGTCAGCGTAAAACACTGCTTCAAAGCTGTATGATAAAATGATGGCCGCTAAAGGGGCTAGGTAGAGATTATACAACATGGGGCTTAGTATCGAACCCTGTGGGACCCCAATAGTCACTGGAAGCTTACATGGGGTTATGGTATCCACTACAACAGAGGTGGATCTGTCTGCCAAATAGCTCTCAAACCAGTCAAAGGCTTTTCCTCTGATGTTTCAGTATGCTGATGGTATCAAGGGCAGCTGAAAGATCAAGGAGGACCAAAATGCTGATTCCCTTTGTTCCCAAGTTAGAATAATGTTGTCAACAATCTCAATGACAGCAGTCTCCGTACTGTGGGTGGCCTGAAAGCCGGACTGAGAGTGGTCAAGGAGACCGTGTTTCTCCAGGTGGGCGGTAAGCCTTTTATTAACTAAATGTTCTAGTACCTTCCCAAAATAGGGTAACAGAGAAATAGGGCAATAACTGGTCACTAGATTGGGGTCCGCCAAGGGTTTCTTAAGAATGGGCTTAATTTGAGCCTGTTTCCATCTAGTTGGAACATTAGCTTGTCTTAGCGACAAATTGAAAATTTGGGTTAAGGCCTCTACAAATAGTGGCATGGTCTTGGAACAGGCTTGAAGTGGAAAAGGGTCAGCTGGGGAGCAGGATTTGATCTTAATTAGGCCTTCCAATACTTCAGTAGTGACAAAATTCATGCAACACTGGGACATTGGTTATTACTGAGGATGAAGACGTCATAGATACTGACGTCAAGGGCAAGGTATTGATAGAATGATGAGGGTCTGGGTCCTGATGAGGGAAAGAGGAGTAGATTGTTATAATTTTGTTGTGAAAAAAGAAGGAAATTGAATCAACCCACCCTTGGGTAGGGAAAGAGGAAGACTGTTCCACCAATGGGGAGGTAAATTCCTTTAGAATTTTGTAAAGTTCCTTGCTGGAATGAGCAGCGTTATTTATTTGTTGGGTAAGGTAGGATTTCTTTGCTAATTTGATATTTTTTATGTAGTGGAGATGGGCTTGCCTATAGCTACTTCGGTCATTGTCAGTTTTGGTTTTCCTCCACTGACCTTCAGCTGTTCGACTTAGTTGTTTATCAATTTTCAGTGCAGCCGTGAACCAGGGGGATGCTTTGCTCTTTACTTTTACTTTGGTCAGAGGTACAGCTTTGTTCAGGTCGGCTATAATGGATGTTTCTAGCATACTTGTGGCCTGTTCTACTGTGTCTGAGTTGGAAATCTGCTGTGGCTTGAAATGGGATAGAAAGATAGCTGAAGTAAGTTTACGCCAGGGGCGAATTAGAGTGTCTCTCTTCGACCGTGGTTTTCTATCAATGTTGATTGACATGCCAAACTTTAAAACGTAGTGATCTGTCTATAAAAGTGAAGAATGTGCTTCGGTTGTCAATTTGGATGTATTTGTAAATATTAAATCTAGCGTGTGTCCAGCTAGTGTGTCGGGCCGACTGACTTCTGTGTTAATGCTAAGGAATCCATTGCTTGGATTAGGTGGCTGGTATCCGGATCCAATGCTAGTTCCGCATGATAGTTATAGTCGCCAATAATAAAAAGTTATCTCCTGCCAATGTGTGCGGCGCTATGGCTTCTAATAGTTGGTTGAGAGATTTCGTTTTTGTGCCTGGGGGTCTATAGACCAGGGCTCTTCCCAAGGTTTCCAGATCAGGAGTTTCCAACCTAAATATCAATAATAATTTCATAATGCATAAAAATACATGAATAAAACAGTGTAAATAATCAATACTACGTACCCCAGAGTACAGATGCGATTACAAAGAAAACAGGATAAAAAATACGAATTGAAGATTTTGCAGATGAATAAAACCATTTGCCATAACTCCATGTTTTCGGGTCAATAAAGTTAAAACGGCTATAAATAACATACACAAAGATAAAAAAACAGTGATAAAAACAAAATTCATTTCCACAAAAGGGCTGTTAACTGGTTCATATGTGCTAAATATTTCTGTGCAAATCCAGCCATGGATGAGAAACTCAGCACGAGAGACAATAGGCATTTGCTTTGCTCATACATACAAGTGCTGGGTGTGCAAATCTAGCTAACATTAATAACTGAACGCGGAAGACAGTTTCAGTCATGGTCTATCCCTGATGTGAATTCACTCGGGTAAAAAGGGAGGTTCATTGATGGCCTTTCGACTTCTTAACGCAGCTTGTAATAATTAGACCATAGTGAGACAAACAGAGGGGCATATTATCAACCAGGGCGTTAAAATTATCGCCATTTTAGCGGCAGAAAACTGCAGCTAAAGCGGCGATAATGGGCTCGATAATATGCCCTGGAGAATGCCAATAGAAGCCCATGTTCACAACAGAACATGGGTTTCTATTGGAATTCACAAGGCCATATTATCAAGCTCATTATCGCTGTTTTAGCTGCAGTTTTCTGCCTCTAAAACAGCGATAATTTTTAACTCCCTTCTTCATAATAAGCCCCAGAGTTTCTAAGTTTTGCACCTTAGCAAAAGCCAATAGTGGGGAACAATAGCTAAATGTCTTCATCAAAGGGATAATATATTGTTTCCTATCTTTTGTATAAAAAGTGCAAATGAACAATATGTGCAATGTTGATTAAGGTGACTTATTGCACGGGCAATGGGGGAGTTGTGAAATTGAGAATGCATTAATTGGATACTCCAACATTAACAGTATATAATTCAATCACAATCTAGTTAAAATATACTGATGCTGGATGTTCTCAACAAAAGAAATATATAATGGAACCCCTTGCTGTAAGTGTGGTAGACCGAGGTAGGTCGAAACAGAAGTTTTCCCCCTACATCTATCCCACCTAACAGAAGCAGTTCCTTTAGCCTCGATTTGGGAAAACCTTCACAGAGGCTGGGAGTGTCAAAAAGTTATGTTAACCCCAGTGATGTCAAGGTATGTTTACGTAGGAAAGCCAAGGGATTTTATGGTTATGATCTAAGGACAAAATGACTTTCAGAATCCTTTGATTCAGTGCAACGCTGTTCCTTTTCCAAATTGACAGCTACCAGGAGAACGGGCCAGTTTAATAACATTGCTAATATAGGGAAGATCAACTTCCTTGTGAGCGACAAAGTTGCTGCAAGCTGTTGGGACCTTAATAGAGTTGTCTTCTATTACATGCCGAGGAGCGATGCCCACTATCCCGCAAATTGCTGTCCCATAAGTAGCAATAGTTCTTGATTTAGCTAGAGAAATTTTAATCATTTCTGGCACAGGCTTACTGCCCAATTGTTTTGAGAAGCGGAAAATCACGGCAATGCTCTTGCCCATGTGATCTTCCATATTCTGCACCATCGCCTTCCAGAATTGTTTTGAGTCAAAGACCACCCCTAGATAGTTAAATCTGGGAACTTGTTCTATTTTTCCCCAACAAGATAAAAACTTGGGGGTTTCTTGTTGGCACGTCCCATAGCTGGAATAAAGGTTTTAGATGTATTTACCTTAAGGTCCGGATCGGACATGAAAGCCGTATAATCAGTAATACGATTTTTATGTGCTATGGGGGTTTTCCTAAAAGAACCACATCACCCGTGTTTAGCAGAATTGGAAGGGGGTGTTCTGTGCTTGAGTGGTGTCTTTTAATGTATTAACTAGGGCTTCATACAAGTTATGTGTGTAAATGCTGAATAGAAAGGGGGCCAGAACACAGCCCTGTCTGACCCCCCCTTTCAATTTTAAATGGTTTAGTGCATTCCCCACGTCAACCAAATCGTACCATAACAGAGGCGTCTAAGTAAGACTCTTTAATACAATTGGTAGGATATCATACAAGTTTGCTGTGTACCACACAGTTGAACGCCTTCCACAGATCCATGAAAGCCATGTATACCACCTGTCTTCTTTTTGCCATGAAGTACTTCGCAGCTAATAATGATACATTAATACATTGGTCAATGGTACTCCTACCCTGCCTGAACCCATACTGCACTTCAGCAAGAATTTTCCTCTCCCCAACCCAAATTTCAAAGTTATTTAGTAGTAACCCACCCATCATTTAGCGGTACTATCTTGTAGGGAAATGGGGCGGTAGTTGAGTGGAGTAAAGGCATCGCCTTTTTTATGGGTAGGTATAATTACTGAGGTTTTGCAGGAGGGCAAGGGACCATTTAATGCTATTGAATTAAAAGCTAGGGTCAATGAAGATGACCACAATTGTATGTTACTAAAAAAGATATCAGTTGGGACCCCATTGGGTCCTACTCCTTTAAGGGATGGTGACTGTGACAATTCGGTCTCACTTCCTCAAGTTCTAAAGAAAGACAGGTTGATGCCTTGATAGGCAAGTTGTCACCCGCCGGGTTATAAAAAGTATCCTGAAAGTAGCTTATCCATTTCTCCTCCTCTATATGAATGTCCAGAGAGGGACCGTCCTTATCTGGAAGGAAGACTGAGTTAACCACATTCCAGAACATTTTACTATCTTTCAAGGTTGATGCTTTCTTTAATGTTTCTCAAGCTTCAAGTCTTATCTCTTTCTGTCTTTCTGCCCTGGCTGACTTATACAAATTCCTTAGTTTCTAAATGTGTTCCTTATCTCTTGGTTAAACTTTTAGAGCTTTCCGGAGATTATTTGAAGCTACTGAGCAGTTCTTATCAAGCCATCGGGCCGGACTTTATCTTTTGTGGGAGTTGGACTGGTCAGTATACTTTTAGTGTTTGCTTGAATATTAGCAAAAGCTTCTATCACCAGGTTGCTGCTTAGTTGTAGATCTTAAGATTATACAGTTGGTCCTGTCGGGTGCGTACTATTACTTTGAGAATTCTCAGATTAATACATACATTTGCCACAATAAACCAGGCTTACTCAAAAGAAACCCAAATCCAAACCATACAGGATATTTCAAGAATTTTTATAAATTGCATCATTTATAAATACTTTTGTGTCAACATTTGTAAGGCTGTTAAGGGCAAATAGTGACATATAATATTTAAAGAATGTGACATTTAGTGCTCAATGATGTCGTGAGGGTGTAATATATACAATGGTGATTGAGGGAACAGGAGCTGGAGAGAGAGTTGGCCAGTAATACAGCATTTTTATTAAGGTAACTCTGCGAACTAAGTGAATGAGTCTCCTCGCAGGGTCCTATTGCTGGTCCAAGTATTGTAATGTCGCCATTTCAAACCTGGGTCTGCACTGTTGGAAAATCAGTGCGGGTCTTCATCAGGACTAGGGGGGAGTCACAACCTGTCGATTAAAGTAATCGATGGCCAGATTTGGGTTTAGGAAGTAAGGTACCAGCTCAGAAATGTAGCGCTTACGTGGTAATCACTCACCTCAAAAGGACTTGCCAGAACTAACCTTTTCTAGGCTGTAAGCAGTGAAAGCCTGATGTGTCTATCATTAGTTAGCTCTACAGAGAAAGAAATGGGCGTAGAGTTACTATCATATTCTCTAAAATCCCCATGTGTCAGGAATATTGGTGAAAGTTGTGGCACTCATCTCAGCCTTGGTGGTAAGTTATCAGAATACTCCGATCATACAGTACTCTGTCTATGTAGTGGTAAGAACTCGCAAATCGAGATGTGGTCTGTGGGAGGGAGAGTGAGTGTTAATTATGATCTCATTCCTGTGCAAAAAATAATTAAATGGGGAATTACTGTCCCATTCTCTAAAATCCCCATGCATCATGAATCACTGATGGCCACTCACCTCAGCACTGGTGGTGAGTTAACAGTATACTCTAATCTTTTGGCATCAATCAATATTGTGGTGAAAAACTCGCAACTCAAGACGTGGACTGTTGGAGAGAAAATTATTGTTGATTATCTCCTTCCCGTGTTTGAAACTAAGCAAAATGGGGAAGCAGTTACAAATGTCGCTGCCTGCTCACCTTAGTAAATAAGTTGTTAATCTTATGGGCGCACAGGTATTCCGGTTCCTTTTTCCGTGTCTGCGCTCACAAATGAGGATGCTGCAGCTGTCAACGGGCTCGTTTAAACCTGTTCAGCGAGCGTGAGGACGCTTCGCTAGCAGGGACGTGGATGAACGGTTGCCGAGCACATACTTACTTTACCTTCTGGTTAAAGATGTGCTCCCGATACTGCCACTTGAGTGCAACTACACTGTAAATATTTCTACCCACAGCTCAGATGTGACAAGTCCCTATGTATTTTCATTTTTAATCAGTGCATAGCCCAACATAGCCAATTATATGCCAATGTTACAAGTTGCACTATGAATACCTCCTGTAATGCCAGCTGTAAATATAAGCTTGATTAACCATGCACTCAATGTCCTGCTAGCGCACTCAGTGTGTGTTAATGTCTGTATAATGAATAATCGAATGTCGATCATGCTACAATTGTTGAACATGACCTGTTACAATAGTAACGATAGGATCACAATCCACCGTAAAACGACGCAAGCTACAGAACTGGCCTAGTCTATCAGGAATATTTTAATGTTTATTTTGGCAAATTGGGCACAAGGCGTATATCCTATGTATCAAGAGGTCATTGTGCACTTTGAGCATCTCTTTATGTTATGTACTTTTGACACACTGTATATATATTAGCACTGTAGTTACTTAATTGCATTAGCACCATCTGAATGATCTCTCTATGCACTTTGAGTTTTCCTCAACTTATGTATAACTGAAGCACTTTCGAAATTACCACCATTGTGCCTTCTGTTATAACTTGTCACGCACCTTGACCTTTCTCTTAACTTTGTATAAATAGACACACGGTATATACTTGCATCTAGGGGCCCCATTAGGATGTCGGGCGGATCGCCACCGCCATGCGGGTGATGGCGATCCGCCCGACATCCTTTTTCACCCGCCACCCATTTCCCCCCGCCATATCACTATGGCGGGAGGACCGCGGCAGCCGAAAAGACCGCCCGCTGCTTTTGCGCCCAGTCGATATGTCGACCGGGTGGAAAATGGTTCTATATGGTGGCGGTGTCTGTTAGGCACCGCCATCAATATTAGGCAGGTAGCAGGAACATGCTTCTCCGTGGCGGCAATGCCACGGAGAAGGCATGCAGGAATCTCCTGCAGGGGCCCGTTGCGGGCCCCCAGTGATTCTGGGAGGTGGGGGGCGCACCTATGGTACTCCACTGCACTTCAATGTACAATTGTGCATTGAAGTGCGCTACATGCATTTTTTGCATTGCAGCAGGCCGTGCTTTCAGCACTGCCCGCTACATTGTTAAAAATGCGGGATGCGCCCGCTAGTGTGGCGGGCGCATCCTGCTGGCTCCCACGGGACCATCGCCCTTATAGCGGGCGGTCCCATTTTACTTTGGGATTGTCCGCCCGCCATGCTAATGGCCTCCTAAGTGTTCGGATGGCATATCCGCACTTTCGGATTGTGACACTGTGGAAACATGCATGGTAAGTGTTTGGATCGCATTTTCACCACTAGAATTGGCCCAATACCATTTATTAGCACACCATGCATTTTAAAGTAATTAGTGACATATTACCAGCAAAGGTTAAGAACCACAAACGCCCACTTTGTGCACCGAAGTGATAGTTTTTCATTTCCGCCACTTAAATTGCTACAATACCATTTATTTGCACACTATGCAATTTAAAGTAATTTGTGACACATTAGCATCAAAGGCTAAGAACCACTTCAACTTCAACTTAATCTGTGATGGCGGATAGCAAGCGCGAACACTGACTAATCACGGCACGTCTGTCGACGTGCTCCGGTGACCCCGGATTGGTTGCTCGGCAACGGTTCAGCCACGTCCCTGTTAGCGAAGCGTCTCATGCTCGCTGAACAGGTTTAAACTAAGCATGGGCGAATTTTGCGGATCTCGCGTTCGCGAATTTTGCGGATTTGCGAACTCGCAATCCGCAAAATCCGCGAATTCCCGCGAATTTGCGGATTTTTTACTAGTTCGCAATTGCGAACTTACTTGTCGGCTCACAACGGTCGCGACTATGTTGTTTCTACGTCTGGTTCATCATCACAGCCTCCCAGCACCCTCTGTTTCACCACTGGCACCCTCTCTTTGACCCATGCCACCCTCTGTTACATCAATGCCACCCTCTGGTTCATCATCACTGTAGAAGATGGGGGGGAAAAGCAAGCCCACCTGCCCTGCTTGAACTGACATGAATTAATTTGGGGTTAGTTTATTAACAACACCTGCCCTGCCCCAACTGACAATAATGAATTAGGGGCTAATTAATGTGTCACTGAAAGAATTTCAAGTTCCAGCCTGGCACCTGCTTGTCTGTTCCTTTAGCTGTAAATCAGGACCTTTGTGGCATACAGTTAAGGTCAGAGCAGGGTCACACAATAGTTGCAAGCAGGCAACCGAATTCTGGAGGGCCCCCTCAGGAAGCACTACAAAGAATCGTTACAAATCATGAGGTTGACCTTTTGCACCTGCTCATTGCTTTTGCTTTTGCTGAAATCGTTTTTCGGTTTTTTCGCGCTATTCGCGGGGCGCGGCGTCGTGCGAAACCGACCGCGGAAGCCGCCAATTCGTGCGAATGAGCATTTTATTTTTTTGCGGCTTGTTGTTTCGCGAGTTTTTTTGCAGTATTCGCGAGCCGCTTGCAGCGCAACACGCGAATTTACCCCAAGGTCGAGTACGGGCGCGGCCATTTTGTTTGCGTGACGTATTTCCGTTTCCGCCCGCTATGTATAATCTCGCGCAGTAAGCGCATTGCGAGTAGAGGTTCGCACGAGATCGCGCGGGAAATCTAGAGGTTCGCACGAGATCGCGAGGAAAATCTCGTGCGAACTTACTTTCGCGCTCGTGAACGGGCGCCGGCCATCTTGTTTTTCATTCATTTCCTGTGTCTGGGCATGGTGTTTAATCCTCTTGGTATCTTTGCCATCCTTTGCTTGTTTTCAGTTTTTTTTTTACGATTTTGCTTCTTATCTATCCCTCTCTTTTCCTAGCTGTATATTTTTGTCTTTTCTGCTATTTTTCTTTACTTTTAAACTACTTTTTTAAACTCTTTTCTTTTCTTCTTCCCTATCCTATTCCTTCTTAATTTTCTACTTCTTCCTACTTTACCTGCCCAGACCATGGTCAAGCCAGGCGCCGTGAAGCTGCCCAGGCACTTGAGGGCCGCAACGGCGGCGGGGAGTAGTGCTGGACCCAGTGCCAGGACAGCATGCGGGAGATTGAGGGGGGAGCAGGTGACGCGACGGGAGATATTCAGCCCGGAGGAAGTGGGCGCGCTGGTCTACTTCGTCCAGCGCCGCCTGCCCAGGACCATCGCGGGAGGCGGCAGGATCGCGGCCGGCGGCTACAACATGCGGGAGCGCCGGAAGCGGTGGGAGAAGGTGTGCTGGGCCATTTCCCACCTCTACGGGGTCCAGCGCACCTACAGCCAGGTCACCCATCGCTGGACGGACCTCCTGGACCGCGAGCACGACCTGCTGGACCAGCTCGGCTTGGAGATCCCCGGGCTTGGTGAGTAGTAGTAGCCGTTTAATCACTCACTACTATGATGTTTTCTCCTGCTCTGTGTTGTTGTATTGCAAATATTTGTTTTTTACATGGAGCAAGCCAATAATGCCGCTGATGACGATTACATTGTAGTTAAATTATATTTCAAAATCTTCTGTGCATTTCAGGTGCACTGCTCTCCTTCTCAGTGGCGTTGCTACTATGCTTATTTGTTTTCTATTTCGTGGTCTCATTGGCCTGAGTAACTATTATGTATGAGTGTACTTTACAGAACTGCGTAATGCTAGACACTAGGGGGCAGATTACATTTACAAGCCCCTTGCGCCACGTTTACGTTGCCTTGCGTGACGCAACAGCGGCGTAAACGTGCCGCATCCCTGCGAGTCATTTACAGCATGACGCATCTAGGGAGATGCGTCACGTTATAAAGCCATGGGCCTGCACCACAATGGGTGCGTTCCTAGTACGCAGGGTGGGCGGTCCGGCGGCTGTGCGCCTCGCAAAATTGCCTGCGTGAAATCTACAAGATTTAACGCAGGCACTTCTGCGACGCTGCTACGTCAATTCAATTCCTTATGTCTGCTCGAAGCAGGCTAAAGGACTGACACAGCATGTTAAGTATTGGGTGGCCCTGAGCATTACTGGAGTTGCATTGCGTTGGCGACGTGACTCCAGCGATGCGCCGCTCTTACGTGACGAGATGCGTCACGCAAGTGCCTACCCTTGCGCCAGGGCGCGCCGCATTGTAAATGAGGCGCATCTGCCGTGTCGCAAGGGTAGTTTTGCGTGACGCATTTGATCTGGCGCATCTCTGGAGATGCGCCAGAACGCGTAAGTAAGTATGCCCCTAAGGGGCAGAATTGCAATTACCGTCGCATCCCTGCAAAGTAGCAGGGATGCGCCATTAATTGTGCGGCCCGCTACCACCACCAAACATGGTGCGCCGTATTTGCAATGCGGCGCACCATGGGCCCAAAACGTCACCGAAGCTTTACTGCTGGAGTTGCGTCACAACGATGGCGCAGCTCCAGCAATGCTCTGGGGTACCCTATCTCCCCAATGCTGGGTCAAGCCGTACGTCTGCTTCAAGCAGGTGCAGGGTTTGTGTGACGCATCATTGTCCTAAAGGTGACTGATTGAAATTTTGTAGATTTCCCTCAGCCACTATTAGGATGTGTTCCAGCGCAGGAATGCCCTCCCTTGCGCCGGAACGCCCCCTGATGGCGCAGGGCTTTATAACGGGATGCATCTCCCAAATGCTTCACGTTGTTATAATATTATACGCCGCACCATGGCGCCCTTTTTTGTTTAGCTGCTGCGTCACAAAAGTCATGCAAGAACGGCGCAAAAGAGCCGCAAGGGGCTTAAATCTGCCCCTTCCTTTGTACCCCTGACAATAAGAAAAATAGTGGCGGTGGATTGATAGTTTGACTATTTAAATGACTGGTAATGTAGCAGGCAACTGTTAGTGTTGTCACTGATCTGACTGAAATCACAATGGAGTTTGTCTGTCACTTTGCGTCTTGCCTGCGGACTGCTGCCTGCCAGTCCTAGGTGAACGTTTCAGTACTTTGTTTAGTGAGTTACGTGACTTTCGAAGTCACAGGTCCGCAAATAAATGAAAACTAACCCTAATCAATATAATTTCGCGGAAATATTTTGTTATTGTTCTTTTGAAATGTTTGATTTGGTTGACATTGACAAGCAACAATCATCCATGTTTTCTGTTCTTTCTTTCATGTTGTACGTCAGCTCCCCCCAGGGGCGAGAGGAGGACACAGGAGCAGCAGGCGGCGGATGCTGTTCAACAGGGCCAGGATCGGGCAGGCGAGGGCTCCTCTGCTGGCCCCAGTAAGTTTTCATTTTAGACTAGTACCTATTTTTCCTAGCGTTCCTCATTTGACTTTTTTCAAAATTGTCTTTGCTCTTCTTGTAGACTGTATCTAAATTCTTATCCTGCCTCTACTATGACTCCCTGTGGTATTACTAGATTATTCTTATTAGTCTGTCTGTGTAGCTAACTAAGATTGCACGGTTGGCGAAACTCCCATGATTCTAGTCAGCAATAGCTCTATCAACTTAGTGCAGTCATCTGGGATTGTCCATAATGTCTTTTGAAGTGTTCTATCTGGACTCATGCTTGCAAAAATTGCAAAACCTTTCGCTCAGTCACTCTAGTCTGGACCAAAAAACACAGATTGTATTTAAGTTTAAAAGCTTTGTTAAAAGTAAACACATTTATTAAAATGAAGTCATAATAAAACTAAACGTTTAACTGATCATGGAAAAGTGGTTAGTGCTGACGATTAATTGAAGACATTTCTTGTGGTCGAGCCGAGCTCTCACCTCGTTTCAACTTGCTCTTGTTGTTAGAAGTCCATCTTCTGTCTGTGTGGAGAAAAATGGTGCGTGTTAAAAAAACAGCCTTCATCAGTTGTGCCAAAAAGTGCAGCAAGACAACCTTCCCTGGAAAAAGGGACATTTTTTTTAACTTTAACGTAGACAGTCACAAATTACATTGTTTTCACATGTCTTCATTCCCAGACCAAAGACTAGTGAGTGCTTTATTCTAACATTCTTAAATGTACTTTGTAGGTGGAACATCTGGTGGCGGGGCCAGTGTGGAGGTGGTGGTGCTCGACACGGAGGCGGAGGGCGATTCTTCAGGGGAGGAGGCGGCGGCTGTGAGAGTTGAGACGGTGGTGGTGGCGGCCAGAGGTAAGCTCTTATATATTCCTTACTTATTGAGATTGAAGACTAGCTGGGAAGGCAAGAATATGAGATGCATGGCTGGGTGAATGATGAAGCAATGATGGGTGGAAGGACAACAGCCTGGGTGGGTGACACAGAAACTGTATGTGTCCATATACCTGGATCATGCTACTATCTGACTCTTAGATAGCATATGTGTATCTAGAGCAGGGGTACTCATAGTACGGCCCGCGGGCCGGTGGTGGCCCGGCAAGCCTTCCTTGGCGGTGCGCAGACCTTGCAGACAATCACTGCTCCCCCGGCCCCCACAGAGCAGAGGCTTTTTTGTATTTCACCTGTTAGCGCCCCTGCATCTCCACTCTGACAATCACTGCTCCCCCGGCCCCCACAGAGCAGAGTGGAGATGCAAGGCCACAAAGAGGTGAAATAGAACAAAGCCTCTGCTCTGTGGGGCCGGGCAAGCAGTGATTGTCAGGGTGGAGAAGCAGGGGCGCTACAACAAACAAAGCCTCAATAATATGTTAATGGTCTTTTAAAGACCTGTTAAGTACTTTGGTGTTGTTGTCTGTGTGTGCGCGTTGAGGAAGCGGTCTCAACCCGGGCTGAAGGCTGACACAGATAGACACACACACAGTGACATGACAGAGGGGGAGGGAGAGGGAGGGCAGGAGGGAGAGAGAGATGGAGAGGGAGGGCAGGAGGGAGAGCAGGAGGGAGAGAGATGTATGTAAATGCTGGGTCTGGTGGCTCAGTGGATGAGGGCATCTGCTGCAGGGACCTGTGTGCAACCTCATGGTCACAAGTTATCGTTTTGCTTTAGCCCCGCCCCCTCTGACTCCGCCCCCACCAGTGCGGCCCTCGGCCCCAAACTACACTGTAAATGTAGCCCGTGAGAGAAAGTTTGTGAGTACCCATGATCTAGAGAGAGTAGACGGTCAGTGGATGAACTAAGTGTAACTTTGAAGAGCATGTAACACTGCACCCGCACGTCCGTTCCAGTGTAGGAAAAGAACTTTTAATTTTGTCCAAATACTACCATCAATAGTAGCAGTAGTTTGTATTGCAAGCACTGCATAGATCCGGTTATTACGGTGGCCACTCCCTACCTCTCTTAATAAGTTTAGTAGTACTCAGTCATTCATGTGTGGATGTATCACTGGTCACTCAATAAAAAGCAAAGCACCTAAAGTCATCCCATATATAAGCAAAAACATCCCATGTGAAGTGATAGATAATCAGATTATTTATCTTCTTCAATTTTCCATTTCTAGTACTCATTTCCACTGTAGGGTGAAAGTTAAATTAATTAAGCAGTAGCCCTTGAGTTGTAACAGAGTATTCTCAGTGCCACCCGTAATAGAAAAGTAAGAGCTTCACCACCTGCATGTACTGGACGGGTACAGTAACGCAACGCAAGTCTAGGTCACTCCTCATGGCGTGCGTCTCTTTTTCTCGGGTGCAAGTTTACTGCGCTGCCATTATGCCGGCTTGCAGAAGATAACGTACCAATTTTCCAAAACAAGAGACAAGAAGAAGAATAAGACTGGTGTACTTTCATAGTCGACTCCAATGGAAGTCCATAGTGCTCGTAGAATTTGTTCCTTAAACTCCCACTAATGTTAGAGCAAGGATGAAGAAGTGTGAGGTTAGATAGATACTGGCCTCAATAGTTATGTAATGCGTTTGCAAGTTGCTAGTTGTAGTGCAACACAAATTTCTGCTGAATGATTGAGTTAATCTTAAAGAGCATTGGTTACAGACTATGTCTTTCTTTCTCAATATAGGTTCTCCTTCCAAACGAACAAGGAGGAAGGAGCTGGCTAGAGCGGCCCGGCAACGGCGGATCGATGCCACTGTGGCCGAATATCGGCGGCTGGTGGCCCTGGAGGACGAAGAAAGTGTGCAGTCGACCACAACAACTACGTCGTCTGCATCGGCCTCCGTTCCCTCACGGGCTGCCAGTGCCACCCAGCACAGTGGTCCACCCAGACTGAGCCGGGCTGCCAAATGCCACCGCCGAGTAGCAAGGACAACAGCTACAGCTTCCTCTCACAGCCGTTGCACCTACAAGGCATTGAAGGCACGCCTGCGCCGCAGTACCCTGATGGTGTCCCGCCTCCAGCAGGAGCTCCACCACTTTTCCAACCAGTTGGAGGGGCTCCGCGTAGAGCACGCCTTGCTCCGCCAGGAGCATGATGCCCTGGCCCAAAAAGTTGACAGCATCCACCCATAGTGTCCCTTGCCCCTTTTTTAGAGACTTTTGGGGGGTGGGAATTGGGAGTTGGGTTTTTGGGGACTTTTGAAGGATAATCGTTGGGGTTAGGGAGGGTCTTGCGGGAGATTATTTTGTTAGGGATATAAATATACTTTTTCAAACTTTATCTGAGCATACCCGTTTCTTACTGCTTGCCTGGCGGGTGGGGGTTTAACAGTGACTTTGTTTTCCTGAAAGTTTAGTTCCATTTTCTTCCTTTAAGTGTAAATGCCCAAATGTTTTCAACACTAAGTGCCTCTCACAGACTAAGTGAAGTGAATCCAAGAGTCCTAGGACTTTAGTAGTACTACCTTCAGTCTCTCGTCTCTCGTACTAATACTCCATTATACCCCCAAACCACCAAACGCTTATCTTACCTGTAATTTGTGTTTGAAAGTAGGGCTAGACCCAGGGCTGGCTCCACGGGAAACAGCGAATAAGGTTGGCAATCTTGGTCGGATAAAATTTCCTCATAGCGGTGGTACTAGTGGTGTGACACAGTGGCAGTTGCATGCCTATGAAAAAAAAGAAAATGAAATCTGGTTAGTCCTCCTGAGCAATTCAACGGTACAACTGAGAATATAGCAGGTGACAGAAGTACAGTAGAACAGTGCCACATTGTAGCCTAACAAATGGTAATGTATAACTACTAATTCGGTTGAAGTTCTTTCACATTAGCAATGGTTCTTTGTCAAGCAGAGTAAGAATATATCCTCGGATTTCTTCACCAGCCTGTTGCTATCACCTTATCCTCCCCAGCAAGTGTGTGGATTTATTGCTGTAATTTAGTCACACATCAATCAAAACCACACAGCCCGGGTGGAAGAGGGTTAGGGTTTGAAAAATGGATGGGTACGGGGGTTTTTGGGAAAGGTTTTGGGAGACAAGAAAAAATAGCACAGCATAGACAAAGAATTGTGAACATAAACAAATCTTTGGGTACAAACCTATCCATCAATCTTTGAAAGTGCATGCACTACTGCATTCATGTCAGTGAAAAGTAAGTAGTACATTCGACAACTGTGGAAGAAAAAATGCGACAGTACAGGGCCTGTGTGGAATTATTGATAACGATATTCAACATAAGGTCTCTGTAGCCAGATACCCGAGAGCCTTGCTGGTCACTATAAATCCATTCACAGCAACACTCAGTGGGGTTGGTCTGGAAGGTATAGTAGATAGAAAAGGAGAAATTGCTTTTTTTCTAGGTGTCCCCTCACTCACCAGGGTTGCCCCTTGGTGACATGCTTCATCATTGGGGCCATCCCAGTCCTCTACGGCCTGGGGCGTGCTGCGACTTGCGAATTACGTAGGAGCACTTACAAATGACTATGTGTGGTGCAGATGTGATAGTGGAGTGGACTAAGTGATGTGTTAAGGGATCAATTTAGAAGCAGAGAGAGAGATCCAAGAAATGCAGTCACAGTCAGAGAAAAAGGCAAGGGATACTGTATCTATGTGGTTGTAGTGGTCCTGTTGGAAGTGGTAAGTCAGTTGCCTGCAGAAAAAAAATCCTCCTATTAGCGGCACTCCTCCATTGCAGCCGACGCTTCGTCCATCGATGTTGGTCACCAGAAGACACCCTGTAAAAAAAAGCACAGCATAGACAAACAATTGAACATAAACAAATCTTTGGGTACAAACCTATCCATCAATCTTTGAAAGTGCATGCACTACTGCATGCATGTCAGTGAAAAGTAAGTAGTACATTCGACAACTGTGGAAGAAAGAATGCGACAGTACAGGGCCTGTGTGGAATTATTGATAACGATATTCAACATAAGGTCTCTGTAGCCAGATACCCGAGAGCCTTGCTGGTCACTATAAATCCATTCACAACAACACTCAGTGGGGTTGGTCTGGAAGGTATAGTAGATAGAAAAGGAGAAATTGCTTTTTTTCTAGGTGTCCCCTCACTCACCAGGGTTGCCCCTTGGTGACATGCTTCATCATTGGGGCCATCCCAGTCCTCTACGGCCTGGGGCGTGCTGCGACTTGCGAATTACGTAGGAGCACTTACAAATGACTATGTGTGGTGCAGATGTGATAGTGGAGTGGACTAAGTGATGTGTTAAGGGATCAATTTAGAAGCAGAGAGAGATCCAAGAAATGCAGTCACAGTCAGAGAAAAAGGCAAGGGATACTGTATCTATGTGGTTGTAGTGGTCCTGTTGGAAGTGGTAAGTCAGTTGCCTGCAGAAAAAAAATCCTCCTATTAGCGGCACTCCTCCATTGCAGCCGACGCTTCGTCCATCGATGTTGGTCACCAGAAGACACCCTGTCCACTGCCTGCCTGATGCTGAATTGTGGCTCGCTACTGTGAAGCCTGACTCCATCCTTTTTTCCCCATTACAGAGACTGAAACCCGGCCTGTAATTATTCAACGAAAAACAGGAAGTGATATAATATTACAACACCACTGATAAATAAATATAAGGTATGTAGGCTGTGGAGTGCAAAAAGTCACAATTTGATTTTCCTAGTAGACAGTACAATATTTTTGAAAGTGCGTACTCTGTCTGAGTCACCTTTTGAAGGATAAATAAGTATGGGCAAATTAATGTAGCGGATCTTTACCCTCAAGCTAGGTGTACTGTAAAGTGTTTTTTAGAACAAAATTAGATCTTCCTAGCAGTGCTCCCACCCAGACCCTTACTAAAGCCAGTCGCAAAAATGTAGAAGACCCCAATCAAATCTCAAAAAACGAGGCCTAGCAGAAAACTGGTGACAAAACTTACTTTGAAAGTAACAATAGGCCGAAGTACCCCCTTCCTAATTACCCCTTACCCACCGTGGATTGCATTCAAACCACTTGCAAGCAACCAAGCAAAAGTAGCCATAGCCAGCATCGCTCCAAGACTCGAAATCCCCCCCACTCAAACACATGCAATAGAAATACTGCTAACCCTAACGAACCCTAAGTTAAGAATAGTGGCAAAGGCTTTCTTTAACTATGCCAAATCCCCCCTTTCCCACCATGGATTTTCTTCAAATGACTTGCAACCAAAATTACACATTCTCACGAGTGCTCTAAGACCCCAGAACTCAGTTGCAAAAATCTAGAACACCCCGAAACACATGCAATCCTGCTGCTAGGGCTAACCCTAACGAACCCTAAGTTACAAAAAGTGCCAAAAGGCTTTTCCGCCTGGATTTTGTCCCAACTACTTCTACCCGGTATTAGACCTTCCCAGGAATGCCCCAAGACCCGCCAACCCACCCGCCAAGAAGCATAACACCCCCAAACAGGCCAAAAGCAAAATCTCATACTTGCAATATTTCTCGGCCTTCGGTCCAAACGCGCTGTGTAGCTAGGCCATAAGTCGGGGTTGCCACAACGGATTTCCTGAAAAGCAAATGCAATCAAGATTAGAGTGTCCCAGCAGTGCTCCCAGACCCCGAAACTCACCCACAAACACCAGGAAGCCCCCCAAACAGGCCCCCGAAAAGGCCACATTGAGCAAAATGTCAGAAATAGCCACAAAAAAATCGGCCTGGATTTTGTCCCAACCACTTCTACCCGGTATTAGACCTTCCCAGGAATGCCCCAAGACCCGCCAACCCACCCGCCAAGAAGCATAACACCCCCAAACAGGCCAAAAGCAAAATCTCATACTTGCAATATTTCTCGGCCTTCGGTCCAAACGCGCTGCGTAGCTAGGCCATAAGTCGGGGTTGCCACGACGGATTTCCTGAAAAGCAAATGCAATCAAGATTAGAGTGTCCCAGCAGTGCTTCCAGAGCACGAAACTCACCCACAAACAGACGGAACCCCCCCTAAGAGCACCTCAAAGGCAAGCAAGTCATCAAAAACACTAAAAATTTTCCGCCTGGGATTTGGTCCAAAACACTTTTATCCGGTATTAGAGCTTCCCAGCAATGGCCCCAGAGCCGTCAACCCAGGTGAAAACTAGTAGAAGACCCCCAAACAGCCAAAGAGCAAAAGTACAAAAATGGGGACTTAGTCAATTTTTCACAAATTTCCCAAATCACTCCGCGCGCGCTCTGCAGCTAGGCCCTAACTCCCCTCTGCCACCATGGATTTGCTTCAAACCTCTTGCAAAGTAAAGTATATATAGCCAGCAGTGAGCACAGACCCCGAAACACACCCACAAACACCAGGAAGCCCCCCAAACAGGCCCCCGAAAAGGCTACATTGAGCAAAATGTCAGAAATAGCCCAAAAAAAAATCGGCCTAGATTTTGTCCCAACCACTTCTACCCGGTATTAGACCTTCCCAGGAATGCCCCAAGACCCGCCAACCCACCCGCCAAGAAGCATAACACCCCCAAACAGGCCAAAAGCAAAATCTCATACTTGCAATATTTCTCGGCCTTCGGTCCAAACGCGCTGCGTAGCTAGGCCATAAGTCGGGGTTGCCACGACGGATTTCCTGAAAAGCAAATGCAATCAAGATTAGAGTGTCCCAGCAGTGCTCCCAGACCCCGAAACTCACCCACAAACACCAGGAAGCCCCCCAAACAGGCCCCCGAAAAGGCTACATTGAGCAAAATGTCAGAAATAGCCAAAAAAAAATCGGCCTGGATTTTGTCCCAACCACTTCTACCCGGTATTAGACCTTCCCAGGAATGCCCCAAGACCCGCCAACCCACCCGCCAAGAAGCATAACACCCCCAAACAGGCCAAAAGCAAAATCTCATACTTGCAATATTTCTCGGCCTTCGGTCCAAACGCGCTGCGTAGCTAGGCCATAAGTCGGGGTTGCCACGACGGATTTCCTGAAAAGCAAATGCAATCAAGATTAGAGTGTCCCAGCAGTGCTCCCAGACCACGAAACTCACCCGCAAACACCAGGAAGCCCCCCTAAGAGCACCTCAAAGGCAAGCAAGTCATCAAAAACACAAATAATTTTCCGCCTGGGATTTGGTCCAAAACACTTTTATCCGGTATTAGAGCTTCCCAGCAATGGCCCCAGAGCCGTCAACTCACCTGCAAAGAGGTACAACAACACCCCCACAAGTGCTGAGTCTTTCTTCATTGGGCGTAAACCAGCCCTCTGGTTTGATGGAAATAGGAGTCTGGAGGAGGCGGATAGAGGAGCATGTTCTTCTGAAATTGTGAACCTGAGGAATGCAGACTGCGGCAACTTCAAATCAATTAGCAAACCAGTGAAGACAGTTCTGCTGATGGGCTTGATTTTGTGATTATCTGATTAAAGTTTGTAATATATTAACTGTGCACAACAAAGAAAGACAGACAGACAGGAATAAAAGTGAATAGGGACGAAAAAGAAAGTTATTGATTCGTTGTCTCATTTTCAGGGCTCGGTATCACGGTCCAGGAATAAGAATAAGGCTTCGTCATCATACTCTGCGAATTCAGGCACGGTGAGCTCAGTGTCACCTGACAGAGTAGAAATTACCTCATCTATGTTGCTGGCCACCTCCTCTTCATCCGGCACGCTTTCTCGTACTCTGAAATCTGGTGGTATGAGGTGCTGATTCATCTTGATCATTGTTAACCTCTCCACATTTTTGGGCGAGAGGCGGCTCCGTTTGGGAGTTACAATGCCACCAGCAGCACTGAAAACCCGTTCAGAAGACACGCTTGCGAGTGGGCAAGACAAGTAGTTTAAAGCCAGGTTGGTGAGCTGTGGCCACAATTCTTTTTTCCCACGCCAATGGGTCAGAATTAACATAGACCTCTGTTGAGTCATTCAGATAGTCCTTCACCATCGACTCAAGGTCCTCTTCCAAGGTTCCTCCACTTTGCTTAGCTCTTGCTGTGCCTCTGACCTTTTGAGAACCAAACCCACGCAGAGCTAGCCAATCCTCTTCAGCCTCCAATGTTTCTGTTGTGTCTCGTGCAGATGATCCGGTTGCCGGTGTCTTTAACAGCTGAGAGGTCACTTGTGCCACAGCCACAGGTGCAGAAGTGGATTGTTTTGACTGGGGATGGCCTGCTGATGTACTGCCATTTCCATCAATTTTCAGCCGTTCTGTTTCAAACTTCTTGGCTGACAAGGCTAGCCAACGTTTGTACTTTGGAACATGTTCATCATCAAAAGGAAAGAATGCTTGGCCTGCCAGCGCCTTTTTGTAGCGTGGATCCAGAATAGTAGCACAAATGTAATGCTGTTCTGAGTGGATCTTTTTAAGACGTTCATCACCTTGTAGGAGCTCTAATAATTGCTCAGCCAGAAGCAAAGAGTCTTGGTTTTTGTCATCTTTTTCAAACACAGAACACACCTCCTTCAGTTGGTCCTCCAGCATGTACAACAATGGGATAGCTTTTCCCAAATTAGAGTCCTCCTTGCTGACTGCACGCGTGAAGAACTCAAAAGGACGAAGCATGCGTGTCAGGCCTTGAACTATGTTCCATTGCGGCCCACCCATCCTCAGCTCCTCTGTACCCTCTGTAAGGAAATATTGATCGAGTTCCATATACTGCTCATACAGACGCTCAAGCATGTAGAAGGTTGAGTTCCAACGTGTTACCACCTCCTGGATGAGTGCTTTCACTGGCATTTTACGTTGATATAGCAGGCTCCTCAGCTGCTTCCGGGCCTTAAAAGAATGGCTAAAATGCTTGCACATTTTTCGGCAGGTGTCCAATACACTGTACGCTGCACTGGCTTTATTAGCCAAGAATTTTTGGACAACCAGGTTTATACAGTGCGCCAAACACGGCACTCTGAAATAGTAACCGTCCCTCATGGCCTTAATTATATTGGCGCCATTGTCCGTGGAAACATAACCAACCTGGCATTTTAGTGGGGACAGCCAGTTAAGGACCTTTGTGTTAAAGACATCCAAAATGTTTTCTGCTGTGTGACGTTTCTCCAAACCAAACATGGCTAGTGTTGCATGTTTCCGAGCAGCTTTAAAAACAATGTCCGTGTCAACACCTGCGTTTAGCTTTGCTTTAGCCCCTGAAAAAGAGACCCAGTGTGCAGTGATGCACATGTAATCAGCGCCTGCGCCACTGGTCCACATGTCTGTTGTCAGATGTATAGTGTGAACAGCACTCTTCTGCAAAGCTGCCCCAATCACCTTCAGAACATCTTCATGTAGTGCTGGAACCGCAACTCGGGCCAAATAGAACCGGCTAGGAACCTTCCATTTAGGGCAGAGCACTGCCACTAATTCTAGAAAACCAACCCCTTCTACAAAAGAAAAAGGGAGAAGGTCCAGAGCTAGCATTTTAGCCAGCTTAGTGTTATACAGACGCGTCATTGGGTGGTTGCGTTCATATTGCGCTTCTGTAAACAACATCTTTTTAATGTTGCCCTGGACCAAGGATTTACGGGATGATGATGATCTCTTCGACCCAGTTATGCTCGCTGATGTACTTTTCCGCATTGATGTCTCACTCTCTCCCACACTCTTAGTGTGGCTCACATGGGGTGTGCTGCTGACAGGGGTACTGGGTGTAAGTGAAGTGTTTGAATCGTCTTCTTCCTCCTCATCATCAGATGAAAAATCAACGTTTTCATTACGTGCAATTCTGCCTTGCATAAACGCCTCTAGGTGCGGAAGCCATTGGACAGGGTGCGCTCTCTTAAGATGACCTCTCTGGCCTCCGGTACCATAGTTAGAACCAAGCTTACCACGACCAACTCGAACCTTACAAAGGCTACAAATGGCTACGTTTTCCATTTTTGGGCAAACACTAAAGAAGTCCCAAACTGGAGACTTGAAATGTCTTTGGGGGCCGGAGGAGGCGGCGACACTGGTGGTGGTGGTCCTGCTGCTAATGCCAGATGAAGTGGAGGATGTGGATTGCCGAACTTCAGTACGTTTTGCACTTTCACCACCACGAATTGAGGTCGAGGACGAGGTGGGTACCTTCTTGCGAGGAAGAAATATGGAAGCGGTAGGTTTTGGTGTACTACTTAACTCCAAATCTAATGATTCCATTTCCATTGCCTCCTCGCCGACATCATCATCACGCTCAGCAGCTTCTCGGGATAGGGTCAAAATGTCTCTTTGCTGCATGCCCGGTGGGGCTGCAGTGACCTTTGTGATGACTGGCTCGTCGTCATCGTGAGAGGCTTCATCACCAGCAGTATCTGTCACTTCTTGTTGAGCCTCATCACACTCCATAGGTTTGAGTTTTTGGACGACCTTCCTTTTACGCTTAGGTACCTGTGTCAGATCATGGTGTGCCTCACTGTCAGACCGCAGTTGTGGTTCCCAAGACAGATCACTTGCATCAGAACGAGGTGGGCTTGAAGAAGATGTAGACACCCCCCTTGATCTTTTCCTTGCTAGGGATGTGGAAGACAATGAATGATCATCAGGAGGAGTGGCTTCCAATGATACCTCGGCTTCATTGTCGATTTCCTGATGTGCCCCTACTTCGGGAGGAACAACTATTGTGGGCACTTGTGAACCTCCATGCACCTTTGCTTGCGCATCTCCTTTTGCTGCCTCTCCTTCCA
The DNA here is from genome assembly GCF_964263255.1 of Lissotriton vulgaris. NCBI lineage: Eukaryota > Metazoa > Chordata > Amphibia > Caudata > Salamandridae > Lissotriton > Lissotriton vulgaris. Next base: position 745,524,402 of record NC_141694.1, read on the forward strand.
CATGTACTTGGGCGTGTACTTGCACATGGTGTTGTTGTTGCGGCTGTGGTTGATCAACACTTGTCAGATGAGTTACAGCAACCTGTGTTGATTCAGGGACATTGCTGCTACTTTCTTGCGATGAGCCAACATCACTGGTCGATGGTGATTGGAGAAGTACACTGACTGCCTCTGAAGCACTCAAGGGCTTACACTTAAGTTGGCGTGGTGGTGGAGGCACTGAACCCAATGGAGCAGGGGTGCTGCTCCCAGCTTGGTCCCCAGCAGATCCTGCTGCTGCAGGCGTACTTTTTTTTTTCTCCCAAAAAACGTGGCGGGTGGCACACCAGCCTCCTTGGTAACTTGCTTCTTCTGCTCCTTACTAGCAACTTTCTTGCTAGAGGAGCTACGGAGACCTTTCTTTGGGGCCATCTTCTTCAGAGCAGGTCAGACAGCAGGCCGCAGTTGCACGAATTGTAGAGTTGTCTGAGGCCAGATGTGACGTCGCGTGACGTTATGCTGCACACACACACCGCTGCAGGACTTCTTCCTGGCACTGGTGGTTCTCTTGAGTCTTGTGCACCTAAAAAAAATGGAAGACAGAGGAACATCAGTTCAGTTATACAGCACAAAAAAATCGAAAAACACTGCAAAATCAGCACAATCCCAATCCATCCATGCCCTCCATAATGTTTGAATTCAAGACAACCCACAGAAAGACTAGGCCCATGCAAGACTCACTACCCCTGGGCATAAATAAAGGTTGAAAAGTAGGCAAAATGGTTGGAGGCCTAACAACAAAGCCTGCATTCAAAATGGCCACTTGCCTGCCAGCACATGGCCAGTGCCTGTAGCTGCACTCAAAATGGCCACCAGCCACATGGCCTGTCCCTCCCCATGAACACCCCCAAAAATCGAAAAACACTGCAAAATTAGCACAATCCCATTCCATCCATGCCCTCCATGATGTTTAAGTTCAAGACAGCCCACAGAAAGACTAGGCCCATGCTAGACTCACTACCCCTGGTCATAAATAAAGGTTGAAAAGTAGGCAAAATGGTTGGAGGCCTAACAACAAAGCCTGCATTCAAAATGGCCACTTGCCTGCCAGCACATGGCCAGTGCCTGTAGCTGCACTCAAAATGGCCACCAGCCAAATGGCCTGTCCCTCCCCATGAACACCCCCAAAAATCGAAAAACACTGCAAAATCAGCACAATCCCATTCCATCCATGCCCTCCATGATGTTTAAGTTCAAGACAGCCCACAGAAAGACTAGGCCCATGCTAGACTCAAATACCCCTGGTGAAAAGGCCACAAGTACAGGCCCAAAAAACGAAAATCACTGAAAAATCAGCACAATCCCATTCCATCCATGGCCTCCATGATGTTTAAATTCAAGACAACCCACAGAAAGACTAGGCCCATGCAAGACTCACTACCCCTGGGCATAAATAAAGGTTGAAAAGTAGGCAAAATGGTTGGAGGCCTAACAACAAAGCCTGCATTCAAAAGGGCCACTTGCCTGCCAGCACATGGCCAGTGCCTGTAGCTGCACTCAAAATGGCCACCAGCCACATGGCCTGTCCCTCCCCATGAACACCCCCAAAAATCGAAAAACACTGCAAAATCAGCACAATCCCATTCCATCCATGCCCTCCATGATGTTTAAGTTCAAGACAGCCCACAGAAAGACTAGGCCCATGCTAGACTCACTGCCCCTGGGCATAAATAAAGGTTGAAAAGTAGGCAAAATGGTTGGAGGCCTAACAACAAAGCCTGCATTCAAAATGGCCACTTGCCTGCCAGCACATGGCCAGTGCCTGTAGCTGCACTCAAAATGGCCACCAGCCACATGGCCTGTCCCTCCCCATGAACACCCCCAAAAATCGAAAAACACTGCAAAATCAGCACAATCCCATTCCATCCATGCCCTCCATGATGTTTAAGTTCAAGACAGCCCACAGAAAGACTAGGCCCATGCTAGACTCAAATACCCCTGGTGAAAAGGCCACAAGTACAGGCCCAAAAAACGAAAATCACTGAAAAATCAGCACAATCCCATTCCATCCATGGCCTCCATGATGTTTAAATTCAAGACAACCCACAGAAAGACTAGGCCCATGCAAGACTCACTACCCCTGGGCATAAATAAAGGTTGAAAAGTAGGCAAAATGGTTGGAGGCCTAACAACAAAGCCTGCATTCAAAATGGCCACTTGCCTGCCAGCACATGGCCAGTGCCTGTAGCTGCACTCAAAATGGCCACCAGCTACATGGCCTGTCCCTCCCCATGAACACCCCCAAAAATCGAAAAACACTGCAAAATCAGCACAATCCCATTCCATCCATGCCCTCCATGATGTTTAAGTTCAAGACAGCCCACAGAAAGACTAGGCCCATGCTAGACTCACTACCCCTGGGCATAAATAAAGGTTGAAAAGTAGGCAAAATGGTTGGAGGCCTAACAACAAAGCCTGCATTCAAAATGGCCACTTGCCTGCCAGCACATGGCCAGTGCCTGTAGCTGCACTCAAAATGGCCACCAGCCACATGGCCTGTCCCTCCCCATGAACACCCCCAAAAATCGAAAAACACTGCAAAATCAGCACAATCCCATTCCATCCATGCCCTCCATGATGTTTAAGTTCAAGACAGCCCACAGAAAGACTAGGCCCATGCTAGACTCAAATACCCCTGGTGAAAAGGCCACAAGTACAGGCCCAAAAAACGAAAATCACTGAAAAATCAGCACAATCCCATTCCATCCATGGCCTCCATGATGTTTAAATTCAAGACAACCCACAGAAAGACTAGGCCCATGCAAGACTCACTACCCCTGGGCATAAATAAAGGTTGAAAAGTAGGCAAAATGGTTGGAGGCCTAACAACAAAGCCTGCATTCAAAATGGCCACTTGCCTGCCAGCACATGGCCAGTGCCTTTAGCTGCACTCAAAATGGCCACCAGCCACATGGCCTGTCCCTCCCCATGAACACCCCCAAAAATCGAAAAACACTGCAAAATCAGCACAATCCCATTCCATCCATGCCCTCCATGATGTTTAAGTTCAAGACAGCCCACAGAAAGACTAGGCCCATGCAAGACTCACTACCCCTGGGCATAAATAAAGGTTGAAAAGTAGGCAAAATGGTTGGAGGCCTAACAGCAAAGCCTGCATTCAAAATGGCCACTTGCCTGCCAGCACATGGCCAGTGCCTGTAGCTGCACTCAAAATGGCCACCAGCCACATGGCCTGTCCCTCCCCATGAACACCCCCAAAAATCGAAAAACACTGCAAAATCAGCACAATCCCATTCCATCCATGCCCTCCATGATGTTTAAGTTCAAGACAGCCCACAGAAAGACTAGGCCCATGCAAGACTCACTACCCCTGGGCATAAATAAAGGTTGAAAAGTAGGCAAAATGGTTGGAGGCCTAACAACAAAGCATGCATTCAAAATGGCCACTTGCCTGCCAGCACATGGCCAGTGCCTGTAGCTGCACTCAAAATGGCCACCAGCCACATGGCCTGTCCCTCCCCATGAACACCCCCAAAAATCGAAAAACACTGCAAAATCAGCACAATCCCATTCCATCCATGCCCTCCATGATGTTTAAGTTCAAGACAGCCCACAGAAAGACTAGGCCCATGCTAGACTCACTACCCCTGGGCATAAATAAAGGTTGAAAAGTAGGCAAAATGGTTGGAGGCCTAACAACAAAGCCTGCATTCAAAATGGCCACTTGCCTGCCAGCACATGGCCAGTGCCTGTAGCTGCACTCAAAATGGCCACCAGCCACATGGCCTGTCCCTCCCCATGAACACCCCCAAAAATCGAAAAACACTGCAAAATCAGCACAATCCCATTCCATCCATGCCCTCCATGATGTTTAAGTTCAAGACAGCCCACAGAAAGACTAAGCCCATGCTAGACTCAAATACCCCTGGTGAAAAGGCCACAAGTACAGGCCCAAAAAACGAAAATCACTGAAAAATCAGCACAATCCCATTCCATCCATGCCCTCCATGATGTTTAAATTCAAGACAACCCACAGAAAGACTAGGCCCATGCTAGACTCAAATACCCCTGGTGAAAAGGCCACAAGTACAGCCCCAAAAAACGAAAATCACTGAAAAATCAGCACAATCCCAATCCATCCATGGCCTCCATGATGTTTAAGTTCAAGACAACCCACAGAAAGACTCAGTCCACCCACCACTGAGTACCCCTGGGCAAAAGGCCCCAAAACAGCCCAAAAATCGAAAATTCCAAAATTTTAATTGCAGCAACTGTAATGCCCCAAACAAACTTACTTGTAAAATTTCTAATCCAACAGTGATCCAAAGAAAGTCAAAAAGGCCTCAAATCCAAATATCCAGCAGCATCCACAAAAAGTAATCCTTCCAGCTTCAGACCCAAATGAAAAGTGACCAGGAGATGGACAAAGCACTGGGAGGAGCCTGCTGAACAGGAACAGGAAGTTGAAGACTGTGGGGCACTTCCTTCCTCCCACCCCCCTGCCCCCCTCCCCAAAATGGACTCCTCGCTAAAAAAGTGCAGGCAAATGTCAAACTAAGGAGTTATTCAGATAAAAATCATCATTCCTAGAAGGTTTATGCTGCTTGCTGGTGGATTTCTTGTGCAGAATTGCAAATTTTATATTTTCGCTCGCCGCATCTCAAATCTCGCAATTGCGAAGTACCGCGAGACGTGATTTCGCCGTACTCGCGTTGACAAACTATCGCTGGCAAGCCGCGATGACGTAATCGCGCTCGCCAATTCCCGCGGGATCACACAGCAAGATCCAAAATGGCGCAGCACTCGCAAACTATCGAGAAAAACAACTCGGCAAACGATGATAAACGCCGCGCGCCGCAAAAATTGTATCACCAACGCCGCGTGCCGCAAAAAAAATCCGCTGCGTGCGAATTTGCGGATTTTGCGGGAAATTCGCAAATCTCGCGGATTGCGAATTTCCCAAAAACCCGCAAAATCCGCGAGCGTAACGGATTTTCCGCCCATGCTTAGTTTAAACGAGCCCGCTGACAGCCGCAGCATCCTCATTTGTGAGCGCGGACACGGAAAAAGTAATCGGAATAATCGTGCGCCCATAAGATTAACAACTTATTTACTAAGGTGAGCAGGCAGCGATACTTTTAACCGATTCCCCATTTTGCTTAGTTTCCAACATGGGAAGGAGATAATTAACAATAATTCTCCCTCCAACAGACCACGTCTTAAGTTGTGAGTTTTTCACCACCACATGGACGGATGCCAAATGATAAGAGTATACTGTTAACTCACCACCAGTGCTGAGGTGAGTGCCCCATCATTGTTTCTTGATGCATGGGGATTTTAGAGAATGGGACAGTAATTCCCCATTTAATTAGTTTTTACACAGGAAGGAGATAATTAATACTCCCTCTCCCTCCCACAGACCACGTCTGTACTGTATGATCTGGGTTTACTGATATCTCACCACCAATGCTGAGGTGAGTGCCAGAACTTCCACCAATGTTCCTGACACATGGGGATTTTAGAGAATGGGATAGTAACTTTACTCCCAATTTTTTCTCTGTAGAGCCAACTAATGATAGCCACATCAGGCTTCCATTGCTTACAGCCTAGAAAAGGTTAGTTCTTTCAAGCCCTTTGGGGCTTTTTTGAGGTGAGTGATTACAGCCTAAGTGCTACATTTCTGAGCTGGCACCTTACTTGCTAAACCCAAATCTGACCATTGATTAGTTTAATCAACAGGCAGTGACCCCCCTCTAGACCTGATGAAGACCCGCACTGACTTTCCAATAGTGCAGACCCAGGGTTGAAACGTCGACATTACAATACTTGGACCAGCCATAGGACCCTGCGAGGAGACTCATTCACTTAGTCCGCAGAGTTACCTTAATAAAATCCTGTATCTCTGGCCAACTCTCTCTCCCCCTCCTGTTCCCTCAATCACCATTGTATATATCACACCCTCACGATATCACTGAGCACTAAATGTCCATTCTTCACATATTATGTGTCACTATGTGCCCTTAACAGCCTTACAAATGTTGAAACAAAAGTATTTATAAATTAAGCAATGTATACAAATTCTTGAAATATTCTGTATGGTTTGGATTTGGGTTTCTTTTGATTAAGCCTGGTTTATTGTGACAAATGTATGTATTACTCTGAGAATTCTCAAAGTAATAGTACGCACCCGACAGAACCAACTGTATAATCTTCATTACTGCCCAGATTCTGAGGGATACTGGGTTACCCCATTGTAACAAACCTAGTTGTAGATCTAAGCAGCAATGAAAATCCTCATAGATGGATGCTAGAAGGTTTGCAAGTAACTTAGGCTTGTCCACTTGGCCCATTTTAGGGTGAAGCCATTTTTGCTCGCTAAAATAGGTTTAGGTGCGACCTTACTAGAGCTGTTCTTGGCGGTATACCACACAAGACCACATGTAAGCATAGTGTGGTCGCTGAATTCGTTAAAAGAGACTTTTATCTTAGAATTATTGGTGTTTGAAGGATCGCACGTGATTATATAGTCGATCACAGAGCAACGTTATGCGCCCTGAAAAGGAGAGGATATTCGGCCAGTTACTAAATCGATTTCATTTCGGGGCTCTAGTTGCCAAGTGATCAGTATATTATTCAGGACAGTGCCATGTTTATTATGAGTGAAGTGTATATTTGTCTCACCACAATAGGCTTCTATCCCACACAGCTTTGTTTCTGCTGTTGGGCTGGTCCTGGTGTTAAAGCCTCCCACCCACAGAGTTTTAGAGGGTTTGCATGTAGTCCAATGAGTTCATCGATGGCCATCCCTATAATCTCTGCTCCAGATTTAGGGTTAGAATTTTTTTTAATCATAATCATTTATTAACAAGAGGTTCCAAGTATGATAGCCTTTAATTACTAGCATATGAAAGTAGGGAGATGTTTTTATGAATTTTAGTACTTTCATTGCGAGGGTGTTAGCTAGCAATATCAGAAGGCCACCCTTAGCTATAGCCCCAGTTGTAGGTGCTGCGAGAGTACTAAATGAGCGGTTACCATAAATAAAGATTGAATGTGTCTCCCAGGTTTCTAGGAAGCAGATAATCTGATAATCAGAGAGTGCTTTAAACTACTCTACATGATATCATTTGTTGTTAAAGCCTGCCATATTCCATGATGGGAAGCTATAAGTCAGAGTGGTCGCACAAGGGTTATTAGGGGCCTCAATCATATCGTGATGTTGACTGAGCTTACAGGGATCATGAATCAAGCCCATCCTTTTCTCCCCATTTATCCCACTGTGTTCCCTAAGCCGTGGACTCACCCTAGGAGCTGGGAGTTCGATCTGGCAGAGCCTCTGACTTTTAATATCCAGTCAATCGCATGAGTCAAAGTTTGATAGGGGTGCAAATTTGTTAAAAATTATGTGACCGTTGCTAGCATTGGGCCCATACCTACTTCCTGTGGTTTTTAGCAAATCTATCTTTGGTGCGATATAGTGTATGCAGCATGGCAGTTGTAAAAATAACCAAGTGGCACAGGATAAATCTGTGTCTGGACTAAGAGTGCTATGTGGAAATTAGACAATAAACCAGCTACAATCTGCAAATTGTCAAAATGTAAAACAATGCAATCCCCCTCGTATGATTTTAGAGATCGGCCAACACAAAATATTCTCCAGGCCATAATGAGATGGTTCTGGGCTAAGTGTCCCAAACTATTATGAGCTGATAGCCAGTAGGATGATTTATCCATGAGTTTGTTGGTAGTTTCTTGTAATGTGGGCCTTAGTGTAGGAACATTTGCCAAGATTAAAACAAAAGGGCAAGCGGCTGGGGAAGATTAAGAGTTTGTGAGTGAGTAACACTCATGTGTTCTAGCGGAATAGTCTGAAGTTGACTGATGGTGGAATTACTATTGGCCTTAAAGGGTCTGGGTGGTGCACCCCCACCCCGTGGCTATTGGAAACACAAGTGATGTTTGGCATACGTATAGATAGCCCTTCATGACCTGATTTAGGAGGCATTCCATATGTGGGGGATGCAGCATTTCCCATAATGTGGGGAATTTTTTTTATGCCCAGGTTTGGCTCTATTGTACCCCCAACATTAGCCCTCAGCTCATACCATACCATAGGTGTGGCCATAGAGACACTAGTGTGGCATCAGACGAAGTAACTCATTGTAGAATAATTTTTAGGTGTAAAACAAGCCTTGTCAAGAAATCCCTGGATTTTAAATTCAGGTGAGTGCAGCCATTGCAAGATGGGATGTAGTATCCAGTTAATCTTGATAATTAGATCCTCCACATTGTAATTTTGCAATAAAGTCTTTTTTACTGTAGTAGCAAGAGCTGTGGTTGGCCGAGTGGGTATGGACTTTCTAGGTTTCCTGGATTTGGTTAATACTGGGCCTTTTATAGTTCCCTCTCTTTCTTTTAGCAGCAGTGGTTTTTGGGGTGGTAGACACATTGTTAATAAAATGTTGAGATAGGACTGGATGATCGGTAGAATGTAACTCGGTAATTACTTGAGGCATATTTTGCTCTTGGCCCGTCCACGCTAAGCCTCCTCCGGGCTCCAATTGGCATGGACGGGCCCGTCCTTGGACGGGAATTTGCCCACACGTGGCCCGCGCAGTGGGAGATAGATCGGTCTTTAATGGAGCTGGGAGGGCTGGCCCTGCCTCCCACACCTGAAGCAGGAAGTGGTAAGATGCTGGGGGACCGAGTCCCTCCCTAGTTGTCCGCGCAGGTAGTGGGATCTGAATTGGCCCTTCCTGTGTCCCCACACTCATGTATGGTGACATGGGGTCATAAATGTTTATCGATTGTAAGGTTGAATACGTACCAAATAATATACTTAGATTCCGTTTTTGTCAAAAACTCATCAGCCTTAAAACTCCAGGCAACTCAAAACGTTTTCCTGATGATTTTTTATAAGAGCCAACATCAATTATAATCACAGTTTTCACCCATGACACTGACACTTTGTAAGAGGATGTAGGAAATATTGAAGGAGGCCGAGTGGCAGAAGAGCTTTCAAGTCAAACTCTGCTCCCTCCTTAGACTGGATAGAGGTCACTTCTGCTAGGTATTTGGATAGTGAGACTAGTATGCCAGTGAATTCTGGATGATGCATTGTAGGAGTAAAAGGCTGAATTTACTTCAAAATCTCAACTCAGCATTTTCCCCAGCTGAGAGGCCACGAATTCAGACAATATGGTTTTTGCAGTAAAATAGATTTAATCATTTGGGGTAAAACAACTAGGAAATCTTATTAAAATAATATGATGCAGTTTTTAAATTCAGTAATGCATAAGATTGTTTTGATTTAATATAAGCCAAGAATAACATAGAACCTATGTTATAAGGCCAGAGTTTTACTGCTGTCTCATACTACCTCCTGCATCTAAATCTTGCAATTTACAAAATTTACAAAATAGTCATGCCTTTCTATAGTGCAAACAATGCCTTCACATTGGTTTTGTTTTTACTTTGCCAGGATCAAATGACTTAGGTTGCATCTTTATCACGGTAACTAAAGATAACATCGAAAATAAAATATAGAATGGCCATAATATTGAAGTAAAAATATAGAATGGACAAAATATCTAATGGACACAATACAGTGGTTAAAATATCGAATTGAAGGTAAGTAATATAATATCGATTGTCAAAATATAGAAGTTAAAATAATCGAAGTATATAATATAGGCATTAAAATATATCGAACCTTTAATATTATCGAATTCTTTTCAAGTTTTGTGTATGTTAGTATATGTGTGAAAAGTGTATATTATTTTTGTAAAGTATGCTTAATTTATTTTAAGTAATGAATATTATGTTATTTAATTTTTGCGTAATTTAATTCTGAAGTGGGTTGTAGGTTTGAAGGATTCAATTTTCTTAAAGTCGGACTATACCTACCAATAGCCCACAAATATATATCTATGTATTCACAATTAAGGAATAACCAAGCAGTCGGCAATGAAGAAGGTCGAATTGTTTTATTGAATCAAAATACAAGCCCTGACAGGGGAGCCTCTGTCTACACAACCCATGGAGGTGCGCAGAGGAGACTAACTAAATACACATTACACAGAGTATATATACGTTTTACATATTCTGGTTAACACCAAGAAAGGAAATACACAAGCTATCCGTTGGTCTACCGGAACACCCATTTAAGGTTCTTTACACATTTGTCAGTAGCTAAGCTAAAAAAGCTATTCCAAGAGTAGGTCAGTGAAGTGCCCTTCTTGTCTATCTTGGACCCGTAGAGTACAGAAACAGACCCTGCTGTAATGTATGCATCCTATAAGAAGAGCAAGTCTGACCTTCGATTTCCCTGAACCATGTTCCATACGAAAGAGAGGCAGACTTACGGTTTAACCAGTTTTCCGTATTCTGTGTTATACCATGAAGTATCAACACTCGAAGAGATAGACGAAGGGATATCATACTAAGTAGTCCTAACTACATTAATAGGACAGAACGATATTCTATAACCTATCATTAGGCTATCATACAAATTTGTTTTTATTCTCAATTCATGAATACGTGTGATGGTTATATGGTTCATAGTGGGACAATCATATTTATATCATTTTATATTCCAACAGACGGCCCTTTTGCCCCACTATGGCCAATATAACAATGTTACTTTTACTCTACAAATACCCCTTCATCTATCTGCATGAGATCCGCTACTTCTTTCTGTATCATTTGTTTTTTCATCTTCTTTTGTTGGGCCTGGGTCAAAGAAGAAATTCTTTTAGTTGCACAAAAAGTACAACACGCTGGACCACAATGAAGGCATATGCAACAAGTGAAAATTATTCCAAAGATTCCTACGATAATCATAAATACCTTCCATCCCCATGTAGCTAAAAGATTCCAGAACCACCCACTAAGGGTCCAGGTTCCATTTTCATCATGTAATTCATTAGCTAACAGGTGCAATTTTTTAAGGGCAAGATGTATAGTAGGGGCTGAATCAGGTATGTAAACACAACATGAGCTGGCGATCACACGACAGGCTCTGCCCGATCTGCCAGGATGACGTCGAGCACCAACTGATTTTGAAGAGAAACAAGTCTTGTAGCCTGAAGCTCTACAGTAATATTAGCTAATATTTCAGTTGTTGTTTGGACCACATTTTCCACAATTCTAGACAGTCGTCTTATATTACGACTGTTGAAAATTGGTTCCCAAAATGGAACCAGTCCCTTAGAGATATCCTCAAACTGTTGTAGTGAGGTATCCGTCTGGTCAGTTTTACCAGTATCATAGCTTCTTATAGTCCTATCAGTTTCTAAATCTCTTTTCATCAGCTGATGAGTCTTATGGTAATTAGAAGGTGCAACATATACAGGAGGGTAAAGAAAAGATAGATAACACCGTCCTGCCCATCCCCGGGGAAGCCAAGTATAAGCGTTTTCCCCGCAAACAAAATACACGTTAGGGGGAGTGATCATCGGAGGAGTACTATCAGTTTGCAACGTATAGGTGTAATTACAGGTACTACTCCCTACCTTAATGTGACCCCGCCCCCTAATACAAAACGAAGAAGTAGAATTTATAATGGGGACTGGCAGTGCTCGATCATTTGTCACATTACGTTCTTTGAAATGTTGAAAATACAAAGTGGAATTGAAAAGGTCGAAGTCTTGCATTTCTTCTTGTAACAAGGTATTATTTTTGGAGTCCGTATATACATTCATGCAAGCATTTGGATCTAAAGAACCCTGACCTTTATCTCCTTCTGCATCAAATCCTTGGTGACTCTATATATATTTTAAAATAGCTTCATAGTCCATTTCAGAATATATTTTGGGATTTACAACATAATGGGAATACATCAAGGATAACAGTTGCCACCATGCCTCACAACTAGCTAAATACGATAGAGGTAGAGATATAAATAATTCATGTTGATGCATAACAGATGGCAATAATCCACAAACCCAGCAATTTGTCTTGTGTGTGGTACTGTGAGTCTGATGTAGCATTTCTATAAACACATTTTTCGAATAATTCTCCCTATGCCTTGCTTTATGTGGGGGTAGAGAATAAAATTGATGTTCTTCAGGAGCAGGAGTGGTTGCTAATAATTTACCAACTGGATATTGAAATTCGAGATATATAAATACACACATCATGATCACAGTAATGAAAGCAATTAGAACAACGAATGCCACCTTCACTCTGGTGGGCCATCCAGAAAACAATTGCATGTCACGAATCTGGCGCCGAGGGGCCAGCGGTCTTTCATCCTCCATCATATTTCGACCAAAGGGAAACATACTCTCTAAAAGTCCAAATCTATCTCGGTCCCTTGCTAAAAGTCCACTACTAAACTTTGTATCCACAAAGCACGTCGACCACCAGAGGGTTTCTTCTTCCCCTAGAGGGATCTTCTCCCTGTGTCCGTTTTTCTTCCCCTAGAGCCTCACAGGCAGGCTCTTATCCATTTCCAAGGAAAAGCAAACCTTCAAGGTTCAAAGAGTACGATCACGGCCCTTTTCTCAGTTCTTCTTTCTGAACAGAGCTTTTTACACAAAGTTCCTAGCTCTCTGCGAGGTCAGTCCAGTGTCTCGCTCAGCAACCCAATCACTCTGCTCGATTCTTTAGACAACAACGTCTCATTTTATTTTCCTTCCTTAGCGAGTGGGGTACCGTGCTATTTTTGGGGCCGTAGATCGTATCGACAACGGCCAGGTTGCTCCTGGTCAAAGAACAAATTAGTAGCATGGGTGATAGGCCTGGCCTCCTCTTGTGCCGCCTCTGGATTAGTAGTTGCTCTTGACTCAGTGATTTCACCTTCCCCTTCAGGCAACACAACACTTGACTGCCCTTTTTCCTGTGCATCCGAAAAAGGGACAAAACTCCGAGTCAATTCCCCTTCCTGACTCGGCACTCCGTCTTTGTTCTGTCGATCAGAGGGCAGTGGCAACGGGAGGCTTTTCAGATGGCTAGCATGTATCCAATGCTTGCGACCATGCGCTTTCACCGCCGTCCTCGTTACCAACAGCACTTGGAAAGGGCCGGTCCAACTAGGCTCTAGGCTCGATGTCCGCTGATAATTCTTCACCAATATCCACTGGCCAGGTTCCAATCGATGTCTAGGACCCTCCGGTAGTGGCTGCAATGTGTCCGATACCTGTTGATAAATAGAACGCAGATCTTTAGTCAACTCATACAGATAATCTGTCATCAAGAGGTAATCAATATCTCTAAAGGATCTAGATCTTATGTGCGCTACACTTGATGATGGCTAACTTTTTCGGTAATGTTAAGGCAAATAACAATCGATCAATCAAAGGACCATGCTGTATCTTCCGTCCATGAGTGGTAAAGAAACCCCGCTCCCTCCAAAGCCTCCCAAAACTATGGGCGACGCCGAAGGCGTACTGACTATCTGTAAAAATATTTACTTCTCGACCTTTACAAATCTCACATGCTCTTAACAAGGCTATTAGTTCAGCTGCCTGCGCTGAATGATATGGAATCCTTGCGGTGTCTACTACGGTCTTTAAAGTCGTGATTGCATATGCAGCTGTTGTGGTGCCACCTGGTAATTTAAAGCAAGAGCCATCAACATATAATTCTCCCTCTTGCTCCAGTAAAGGGGTGTCAGTCAAATCTATGCGTCCCTTTGTTTCTTCCTCTGTTCTGAACACACAATCATGGACATCAACTTTTTCATCTTTGTCAGGGAGTGGTAATAACGTAGCAGGATTCAAAGTAGTGCATTTCTTAATCGTAATGTGGGGGGCAAACAATGTCAGTTCGTATCCTGTCAATCTAGCACTTGTGAGGTGTTGTGTTTTAGTCCTATTTAAAAGAATGTCTACAGCATGTGGCACTACGACTGTCAGATTAGTGTTAAGGACTATTCCTTCTGACTGTCGGATGGCCAGTGCTACTGCAGCAGTGGCCCTCAGACCGCTTGGGAGAGCTCGTGCTACAGTATCTAGAATAGACGAGAAATATGCACAAGGCCTCTGCTTGTCCCCAAATGGTTGTGTCAACACTGATAATGAATAACCGTCCACTTCATGTACATAAAGTGAAAAAGGCTTTCGGTAATCGGGGGTTCCCAACACAGGTGCAGAACACAAAGCAGACTTTAAAGATACAAAGGCTTCTTGACATTCATCCGTCCAGGGTAGAGGTTCATGCACATCTTTGGTTGTCAATTGCAACAAGGGTTTAGAGAGAAGGGAATAGTTAGGAATCCACTGATGACAGTAAGAGGTTATACCAAGAAAGCACGAACATCACGTTGCGTACCAGGAACAGACATGTTAGTTATAACAGATATTCGCTCTGGAGTCAATCGTCTCCCCGCTTTCGACAGAAAATGACCTAAATAGGTCACTTCCTGTCGACAATATTGAAATTTGGAAAGGGACACTTTATTTCCATTCTTAGCCAAATGTTGTAACAATTTCACCGTGGCCTCCTTGCACCCCTCCTTAGTATCGGAGGCCACCAATATATCATCCACATACTGAATGATAGAATTTCCAGCAGGCAGAATTAATTCATCCAGGACTGCTTTTAAAGCTTGACTATAAATGCTGGGACTTTCAGTATAGCCTTGAGGAGCGCGTGTTAATCTGAAGCTTCGGCCAGCCAATGAGAATCCAAATTTATGCCTACTATCTTGATGAATTGGCATGCTGAAGAAGGCATTCTTCAGATCTATTACTGAAAAATATTTGGCTGTGGGAGGAATCATTGTTAAAATAGCTGTTATATCCGGCACCACGGGATACTGTGGAACCACTATTTTATTAACTGCACGTAGGTCAATTACAAAACGATAAGTATTTTTATAATCTGGAGCGCCATCAACGGGTATCTTTTTCAAAATCGGCAAAATCGGCCTATTACAAATATTAGCTGACGTTTCTTCTACTACCCCTGTTTGAAAAAGATCACAAATTATTTCTAACATAGCCCGTTCACCTTCTGGCACTATTTTATACTGTGGAATGCGAGGCAGCTGCGCATTAGGTTTCAAAGTAATGGATACAGGGGCTATCTTTAACAGGCCTACATCAGTGTCCCCTGTTGCCCACAAAGTCCGAGGAATGGTAGAAAACTCAGGGGGTAGATGCTCGTTCCTTGCAAAATATTGTGAATCTTTCAAAGAAGGTTTCTGCATTGTCAAATATACACCATCCGGTGAACAATAAATCCGAGCATGTAACTTCTTCAAGATATCTAAACCCAAAAGATTCTCACCACAGTTAGATGTTAACAAAAAGGGCGATTGTATAGAAACTGGTAGTAAACAACTCATCAGTGTTACTCCTAGGCGACCTGAACTTCTGGCCCAATGATCCTGCCGAAAGCCCCCTTTCTAAAGAATTTACCGACCTTATGATCAGCCTCAACTTCACTCCCCACGTCCACAGCCCTACCCACGTACATGGCCACTCACTCGACCAGGTCTGGACCCTGAATATCCCCGTTACCCCTCCTACCATTTCCCCCTGCTCCTGGTCTGACCATTTTTTAATCTCTTTCTCTCTCGCCTTAGCCCCAGCCGCCAAACCTCTTCTCCCCAAGAACACCTGGGTTAGAAAATGGGGTAAAGCTGACATGCCATCCCTCTGCTCATCTCTAGCCAATTCCAGCCCCGACCTTTCCGGCCTCGCCGCCCCGGTCCAACTAACTACTATTAACAACTGGTTGACCCAAGCAGGTGATGAATTTGCTCCCTTGAGGCGGATTGCGGTCAAGCGAGCCCACGCTGCTAACCGCTGGTTCACCCCTGACCTCAAGGAGAAGAAACTGGCCGCACGCAGAGCAGACCGCGCATGGAGAAGAGATTACTGTCCCGCCAAAAAAAACACTTACCTCTCCGTGCTTAAGGCATACAAGCAAGGTATCCTCGATGCCAAGACCACGTTCTACTCCAACAGAATTCTGGCAGCAGAGTCACAAACCAAAGAAATCTTTGCCACGGTACATGAGTTGGCCTCCTCTAACAGAGCCACGGCTTCGATTCCCCCATCCCAATCGCTTTGCGACTCACTCAACGATTTCTTTGTTGACAAGGTCGCCAAAATTAAGACCAACATCCCCCTCCCTTCCCCCACATTCACCAACCCTTCCCCACCTGCTGTCACTTCTAAACTCACGTCCATTCCCCCCTGACCAAAGTCACGCTCCTTCCTCTGCTTCAAAAGGTGAAGTCAGGCTCCCCCCTGGACTTTGCCCCCGCTCATATCCTGAAATAAATCTTCCTAGCCTGTCCAACCCCTCCCCTCACACTTCTAAATGATTCCCTCAGTAATGGAGTGGTTCCCACCGCCCACAAATTTGCGGCTGTTATCCCCATCTTAAAAAAGCCCGGTGCTGACCCCTCATCCCCTTCCAACTACCGTCCCATCTCCCTCCTGCCGTACCTAGGTAAGGTCTTGGAAACCCATGTAACCAGCACCCTGAGCACCTATGTGGAAACCAATCACTGCCTCTCCCCTCGGCAGGCGGGCTTCCGCCCCCTCCATTCTACGGAGAAGGTGGTGATCTCAGTGATGGACAGCCTACGCGAGGGCATTGACACCAACCTCCCGCAGGCCCTCATTCTTCTAGACCTGTCCGCCGCTTTTGACACGGTGGACCATTCCACCCTACTCATACCGTGTCAGGGCGGCGGGCATAGAGGGCCTGGCCCTCGCCTGGCTCGAGTCCTTCCTGAGTGATAGAGCCCAGGCGGTCCACCTAGCTGGTTTCTCTGCTGCCTCCCGCAAGGTTGTATGCGGGGTCCCCCAAGGTTCCTCACTTTCCCCTCTTTTGTTTAATTTATACATCTACCCCCTCATCTTTATGTTACAGCAGCTTGAGGTCACGGTGTTCAACTACGCCGATGACCTCCAGCTAATTTTCAACCTTTCCCACTCCCCCTCTTCTTCCCAGAACGTTCAATCTGTCATGTTGTTCATCCAGGACTGGATGAACTGCAACCACCTCAAACTCAATCCGGACAAGACGGAGCTAGTCTTGACCGGAGGTGGTTGCAGTCCCTGGTCCCCTTCTCACTGGCCACTTTCACTTGGTGCTCCCCCGCTCCCTGTCCCCATGGTCAAAACCCTGGGTATCTCCCTCAATCCCTCACTCTCCGTTCACTCACAGGTTAACACGGTTGTTTCCTCCTGCTTCTTTTCCCTCAGAACTATTAGGAAGATCTCTCGCTTTTTCTCTCAAACTGCCCTGAAGATCATAATGATGGCTATGGTGCTCTCGCTCCTTGATTATGGTAACATCATCTACAATGGCGCCCCGGCCTACGCCATTCACCGTCTGCAGCTAATGCAGAACCAGGCTGCCCGCCTGATCTACGGCCTGTCCAAATTCCACCGTGCCACTCCTCTACTCCAGGCACTACACTGGCTGCCGGTGAAAGAGCGAGCCTTGTTCAAGCTCGGCTGTACCACGTTTCAGGCCAAAATGGGCACCGCCCCGGAGTTCATTTGCTCCGCTATTAAGCCTTACATCCCGGGCAGAGAGCTCCGATCCACCCATCAGGCACTTCTAACCACCCACCGATTCAGGAAGAAAAAGGCGGGCGGAGCAACATTTTCAGTTCTTGCTCCTGTGTTTTGGAACTCCCTTCCTGCGGAACTCCGCACGACACCTTCTTACATTGAGTTCCGGAAAGGTCTTAAAACCCTGCTCTTCTCCCGAGCCTACAATGTCTAAACTCCCTCCGCTCCTGTAGTCTCCTCGCAATCTAAAAGCGCCAAGAAACCGCGTGGTAGAAGCGCGCAATATAAATGTTTTTAATTTCAATTTCAATTTCAAATAGGTCCTATAGTGAAGGGCAGAGGCTTGGAAATAGGGCTTACCACTGGTATTCCAGAGAACCCTACTGATACGTTTTTATGGCCAGACAGAGCCGCCTCTGGGACCAAGGCATGAGCAACTGAACTATTCCTTGCTCCAGTATCCACTAGGAATTTTCCTGATGCACCCAACAGTTTCCCTTTACATAAGGTCCCTCTTGGTCTATTGGTACTGTAACGTGGCCCCCTCCCTGTCCTTGGCTGTCTCATGCAAAATCCTGCTCATCGTAGTTGTCATCTACGAAAGTCTCGTTATAATACTGCCTATTCTGTGGATTATCGAAATAATTTTTTCGAGAATCCCCATCTTCTCTTCTCATTCTATTTCGGTCAATGTTTCCCCAGCCCCGGCCTCGCCCTCTACTGGGAGCATTCCTGCCCATTAGCAACGGACAATCCGATCTCCAATGTCCCTCCTCTCTACAATGTGATCATTGATTGAAGCCAAGAATCAGGGGGCCTCCCCGTCCTCTGCCGGTGCTTCTCGGGAAGGAACCGCGCCCAATTCGCCCTGAAATCTGGCATCTACTAACTAATCTTTTGTTTTCTTCTCCGACCTTTCCTTATTTTCATTTTCTCGATGTTCATAGTACTGAGCCATACTAAGGATCACAGATGGGGTGGACGTAGTCCATGTACTTTCGGCCGCCTGAAGGCGCGTCATAATCTCTGGTAACAAATTTGTCACAAATCTATTTACGAATAATCATATTCCCCCATCCGTGGATAAATCCTGTCCACTAAAATCTATGAATGTTTTCTCGAATCTAGTGAAGAAATCCGAGACACTCTCGTCCTTCTTCTGTTTACAAGCAGCTAACTTATCTCAATCTATCTTTCTAGGAGGAAGGAGTGTCTGCATGTACGTAATTATTCTACCTGGTACTGCCAATACTTCATCTCGAGGTTTCTCTCCAGGTTTCCGTTCTTTATCCCAATCCTATAATTGATCCCATGCTGCTCCTAACTCAACAATATGATCCGTATCATGTATCTGTCTCCAGATATCGACCGAAATCAAAAGGCCAAAGAACAGCTCAACATCTGCTATTGTCATGATCGCAGAGTTGGCAGCCTCACTCAGTTCTTTGTAATAAGCAGTGGGATTTTTACGCTGGTCAGGGAGCTGAGCTTTTAATGCAAGGACCTCGCTTCGTTTCCAAGGGATATAAACCCATTGTTCCTGAAGCTTAGCGTTCTCCCTAACTCTAGTTACTTTGCCCCCAGCATCCCTAAGTTCAGGTACTTCTGGGATAAGAAGGGGGTGTACTTCTCTCATAGGATTCTGCGTTCCCCAATCAGCACATTTCCGATGCATTCGCTCACGATACTGCAGGAGGGCTGCTACATTTTGATACACCTCATCAGCTTGTAGATGGAATTTATGGGCTCGGTCTCTAATATCTTTTATTATCTGTGGCGAATATCCTTCCTCAAAACACTGTTCCTACAGCGAAATCAAACGAATCGCCATATTTTCTAGAGCTAATTGTTGAGCAACCGGCTGATAATCCTTCATAGTGCTCCAAATATCTTCTAACGTATAAATAGTATTCCGCATCCATTGGGATGCTTGATTTACTATAGTTTGTCGTTCTTCCATTCCCATTGCAGACCTAGTATAGATTCGTGGATCACTCAGGTCCGATCTTAAACGTTTAGGGGTCGTGTCTATGGTAGCCAAAGCTCGAGGATCTATAACACTGCGAGCCGGAGGAGAGATCAATATTGGACTTGACATGGACGGTACAACCGAATCTGGTTGTAACGTAACCAGGGGAGAAGTAGAGGGTCGGAGCGAAGGAGGAGGAAGCAACACATCCCGTACAGACCCATCTAGTGGGGCCGTAGCCGTTGCACCTACAGGATTTCGTATGGGAAACACTGGGGGTAGTGGGGGGGCAGGCGGAGATGCAGGCGAGGGTGCAGGCAAAGGACCTTGCTGGGCCACCGGCACTGCCGGATATAATCTCTGTGGGGCATGAGGGGGAGGCGGACGGTCTTCTAATACCCCGTCTAACTCATCACCCGTATCGGGTCGGGTTACATAGCTTTTGTCTGTTTCTAAACGGTACTGCCTATCCATTTGAGCCATATTTTCCTCTAATTTCCCCCTATCAAGAGCTACTGCCTTTTGAGTTATAGTTTGTCCAGCTTTAATTCTTCCTAATTTCTCTTCCCTTATTCGCCGTCGTTTAGCCTCCTTCAACCATAGGTTCAAGGAGTCAAATATAGACTGGCAGCTTTTCTTCATAAACATTTTATTTTGCAAATACGTTATTTTATTTTCATCAAATGACCCTGTAAGGGGCCATTGCAATTCAGTATTATCCTTAGTATATTTGTTCCATAATGTGTTAAATAAAATTGAAGTAACACCATGTTTAACATACATATCGAAACTGGGGCTGCCTTCGGGAGGGGCAGGCTGTCTTTCTTCCAGCCGAGTACCTCTCCCACAGCAGCACCCAAAACATAATTTACTAAAAGAAGGCATGTTATTAATAACATTACAAATTTATCAACTTGCTTCATTCATACGGGCGCGCCCACTTCACCATTCACTTTCTTATACTCTTACTATCGTTTTCATGCAAGATGCCACAATAGGCCGCAGGGTTTCAGAAATGAGCTCTCATACAAATTCCAATTCCAATGACATGTCTTACATTACGAACAGAGCCCGTCGACTCCTGTTCGGGGAATCAATTTCCAATGAATTCCAAGAATTCACAATAAAGCCCCTTGGTAGGAAAAACCACAAACTCACTTTTTTGGATATCCCCTAGTCGCACTCTGGTTGGGCTGGTGTTTCGGAGCCCAAGGCTTCCAAAATCCTCGCTTACCCAGCTGCTCCAAGGGCTTCCCTAAGTGGGTTTGGCCGAGCGAACACCCCGTGCTTTGCAAGGCACCAAGTGCAATTTCACAATGCAAATACAAAACCTAAAGGCATCTGCCCGTGCAGCCCCTGCACCGCCACGTCAGACCCCTTTTCCTGATTCCCTCGTGGTCCGGCTTCCCCGGCCACCGTTTCCAAAATAGACACTTCCTTCAAGTGTCTGATTCCTTTCAGAAGATTCACTCACCTGGTGCAATCAGGTCGATCCCGACTTCTCCACTGCCGATTCTTAGACAGACCGACACAGTCTGTATTTCTCTCGGGTTAAGCCCATAGGACTCCGGCGTAGGGTCTTCAGCCACTGGGTGGGATACTGGGTTAGAGGGCGGACTTTCTGCTAACGGGGTCTTTAAATAAAACTTCTTGCCCACCCACTCAGCCAGAACTCCTCCCTGTCCCTTCTGCTCCTGATTACAGGAGGGGACGACCCTAAGGCAGAGTCCCGGCGGAGTCGCCAACTGAAGGATTCAATTTTCTTAAAGTCCGACTATACCTACCAATAGCCCACGAATATATATCTATGTATTCACAATTAAGGAATAACCAAGCAGTCGGCAATGGAGAAGGTCGAATCGTTTTATTGAATCAAAATACAAGCCCTGACAGGGGAGCCTCTGTCTACACAACCCATGGAGGTGCGCAGAGGAGACTAACTAAATACACATTACACAGAGTATATATACGTTTTACATATTCTGGTTAACACCAAGAAAGGAAATACACAAGCTATCCGTTGGTCTACCGGAACACCCATTTAAGGTTCTTTACACATTTGTCAGTAGCTAAGCTAAAAAAGCTACTCCAAGAGTAGGTCAGTGAAGTGCCCTTCTTGTCTATCTTGGACCCGTAGAGTACAGAAACAGACCCTGCTGTAATGTATGCATCCGACAAGAAGAGCAAGTCTGACCTTGGATTTCCCTGAACCATGTTCCATACGAAAGAGAGGCAGACTTACGGTTTAACCCGTTTTCCGTATTCTGTGTTATACCATGAAGTATCAACACTCGAAGAGATAGACGAAGGGATATCATACTAAGTAGTCCTAACTACATTAATAGGACAGAACGATATTCTATAACCTATCATTAGGCTATCATACAAATATGTTTTTATTCTCAATTCATGAATACGTGTGATGGTTATATGGTTCATAGTGGGACAATCATATTTATATTATTTTATATTCCAACAGGTTTATAGGGGAATAGGGTGGGAAGTAATCTAATTATAATAAATTAAATATACATTTTTTGCAATTATTAATTATTTTTTTATTTAATTTTGCTTTTTAGTTCTATAGCAGTTTGTGGGTTTATAGGGGAATAGGGTGGGAAGTAATTTAATTGTAATTAATTAAATATTTTCATTTATTTATTGGTATACATTTTTAATTTATTGTTAATTCATTTTATATTGGTGATTAATTTTTAATAATTGGTAATTAATTTTAATAATTGATAAATTGATAATTATGTTATTTTTCCTAATTTACTTTCCGTAGTGGGTTGTGGGTTTCTAGGGGAATAGGGTGGGAAGTAATTTAGTTGTAATTAAGTAAATATTTATTTATTTATTTATTGGTATTGATTTTTAATTTATTGTTTATTAATTTTTAATTGGTAATTAATTTGTATTAATTGGTAATTGATTTTTACTAATTAATTATTTGATAATTATGATAATTGTATTATTTTAATTTCTGTAGTGGGTTGTGGGTTTATAGGGGAATAGGGTGGGACGTAATGTAATTGTAATTAATTACATATTAAAAATACTTTTTGTGCATTGATAATTAATTTACTGTTAATTATTAATTGGTATTAATTTTTATTAATAATTAGTTTTTGTTATTGAAAATTAATTAGTTTTTAATTAATTATGAATAGAGAATAACCAATATGAATTTGCATTTCCATTTAATTAATTATTACATAATATTAAATTGGTAATTCATTTTAATTAATGTTTTATTGGTGTTGATATTTAATTTATTTTTATTAATATATTGAGTAATTACTTTCCCTACTGTTAAACTCACTGGAGTGGGAATAGTAATTTTTACCCCCCGCTTTCCAACGCGTTACCTTCTGTTGCACTCCTGGAGTGGAAATAGTTTTCTTTACCCCTACGCTATCCAACGCTTTCCCGACTGTTCCACTCCCTGGAGTGGGAATAGTATTTTTTATCCTCCCGCTATCCAACGCTTTCCCTACTGTATGCCTTGATGCTGGGAAAGCCAAACTATTAAATTGTACATTAAGTATATTATTAAGCATCAGTGCCATAAAATCAACATCATACTCAAATACACCCACCACCACTCACTCCAGGCCTGCAGTGGTGTTTAACTTTAACTCTCAATAGCAATTCTTATTTCCTGACCTTACATCATAAACCTGTCCCCACTCCTTTTTGATACAGAACTTCATTAAATAGCATATGTAGTTGGATGCAAATTTCCCTTGTGCTTGCAAAACATTAACACCTTGGGATACCCTGAGATGCCTTAAACCAATCATTAGCTTCTTTCACCCAAACGTTCAGCAAATGAGTGTACGGTCTCTAATTATGTCACGTCTGGACAACTGTAATATTCTCTACCTTAATGCCAAAAGATCCATTATAAATAGGCTGCAAATTGTCCTGAATGCAGCCTCTAGACTACTCTATTCCCTCCCCAAATTCTGCTCAGTCACTAGGTTCCTCCACAAACTCCACTGATTGCTAATTGAGAAACGTACACAGTTTAAAGCTCTGTGCATTGCTTATAAGACCATGAATGTGTAAGGCGCCCTAACTTGTAGGGAATGATGCACCACATCTTCCTACTTGACCCCTCTGATAGGGCGACTTGAATCAGGCCCTCATTCCACGTGCTAAAAGAAACGAGATACAGAGGTCACTCTTTTCGGTCTTAGGCATTGGTGTTATGGAATAGTTTGCCCCTGCAATGAAGGACAACTCAGAAGCATTAGAGCTTCCAAAAACATCTAAAGACTTGGCTATTTTCATTATAGCTTCCATCTATCTTTATAGATATATGTTTTGGTATGATCGGTGTGGTTCTCCTGTGATAGTGGTTTAGCACTCAGAAGTCTAATTCCAGGACAGCTAACATTACATTCAGTCCAACAACTATTCTCCAGAAACCAACTCAATTATTATTTTGGCAAACCTTTTTTAAACCTTCCCTGGTGTTATCTTTTATTGTTATAATGAATAATTAAGTTAGCAAATTAGGGTTATACATAATCACTAGTACTAAACATCAGTAAACCCTTTCATACAGATGATCTAGTGAATATTGGGTGACCTTTCAAAGCTGCTAACCAAGAGTCTGCCATGTGAATTCTTTGCATTCTTGCATCTTGAAGAAGCATAATTCCACACACACATTCAAAGAGAGCAAGAACAGTTTTTAGGGTTTGTTATCTTGTCTTATCACTTTTGGTTTCAGTTCATCACATTCAACTTAAATCTGTCCCATAAGTATTTTCAAAGGGGCTCACACAGACTATGGTTTGTCTCTGTGACCAGCGACTGCTGGCCTTCTACACATATCTATCTGGACAATTGGTGGGTTCATGCTGTCACCGATAAAAACATGGTGTCAAACAAGACAGTGCTCTGCTATGCCCTCCTGCTCCATGGTTTTGTTATCAGCAATCAGAAGCTTCATCTATCTCCTCTCCAGGGTTTTCAGTTCATTTTCAGTTCCTTTAGGCCAAGTTCAAGAATTGTACAGTGATATACATGGATATCTGCATATAGTTTGCTCTGACAGACTGAGTAAACAATTCAGGGCTCATTTTCTTGTCTGTGGAATATGGTAAGCCGGAGTCAGGAATGGGGGAGATTTCCTGTCCAAGCAGAGTAGGACTAAATCTTGTACTACATTGATTGATAAGAGTTGTTGGATATTTTCTGCCTTCCTTTGGAGATGGCAGCAAGATTTGTGAACTTATGATCAGACTTCACCTGAGCCTTCTGACAAGATAGATCCTCCAGTGGTTTTAGACACTGCTCACAGCTATATGACCTGCAGATCCCAATGTCTGACACAATCAAGAAGAAACAACACTGCCAACTCATCCTATTTCCACTGTGAATTCTTTCTTATTCTCTACACCTTTCATATCAAAATTGAGGAATCAGGTTGCAGTTGTAGTTTGACTGTGTGTGAGCTTTCAGTCCTTCAATTGTGTAAATAGGGGAGCTGATATGTTCCGTTTGCTGGCTCAAATAACCATCGCACTGTTCATCCATGACAGGGTAGTAGAGAGGACAGTCAATGTAACAACAGGCCTCTTTGAAAGAAGCAGGTTCTCTCTATTCAAATTAGGATTGCGTATAATGTTACAGTGGAAGATCTAAGGAAATGTTTCCTCCTCACCTCAGTATTTGAACCTCTCACAGACAATATTCTGAAATCAGACCAGTATGTTTAGGACACTAGTGTTACATTTTGTTGTGGTAGCCGTTTCATGGGTGAAGCATGGGCGTTCTCGTCCTTCCAAGATATAATCTGATGCAATTCAAGATTTACTAATTTCAATAAACCTATGATTGTGCCAGAATTATGTGCCTACCACAGAGAGGTGTAACAATGAGAAATATCTTCATTTCTCCTTGTAACTTCCTCTTTCTATGCATTATGCAGTCTTATGATTGTTTTGATCAGGAAGGTATCCTTTCCAACACAAAAACAATCCCGCCTGTAATGTAGGCACCCTTACAGCGTGGCACAAGGGTGTCTGCTTTGGTGCTATGCAGCTCACAGTGCTAGGACAGAGCAGAAATGTGCCTTATCTTAGTAGATATGAAGCATTTAAGCCCTCTGCCTTTCACTTCCCTGTGTTGCGGGAAATATTAGTAAATCTGTCCCCAGGTCTGGACTTGCACACAAAGCAAGGTGTTGCATACAGGCTTTTTCTGCTGATTGCCATAGCTTTCACTGCTCCTTTCTCCCCATTTGCTTTTGGTTCTCATCACCAGTTCAAATCAGGATAAGACAGAATTTTTGTTGATTTTAGTATAACCATTGAACTGAATGTCACTGTTTCATATGCTTCAACAACCGACAGTATACCTCAGATGGGAATCATCATTACCTCCTTCTCCCTCTCAGCTTCCCAAAAGTGGCAATGAATGTGATCAGGAGGAACTATGTTAGCATGCAAGTTGGGAGAACAGGACTTTAGTGGCATTACGTTTCTAAGAAACTTGCTTGTGCAGTTCAGGCATCCTGCTGGGCATTCACAAGTACGTTTGCTCATCAAAAGCACCGGTTCATGTGTGCTGGATAGTTGCATTGATATTTTATTGAGACTTTGTGGACATGGTGGCATGAAGTTATTAACTTTCAAACACCAAAGTCCAACATGCATCTTCAATACCTTCAAGGAATCCTGTGGTTTACTGACAGTGGTAGAATGCTTCGATTCCAGACAACATATGTGATCTACTCCACAATGATCTGTAGTGAGGGCTGAGGCCATGTTTATTAGTTTTCCTTTGGAAAATCTGAACGTCAACTTTATACACGGTTTGTCAATAAAGATTGTTTTATTAATTTCAATCACCCCCTGATATGGTTTTGAGCAAATTGAGGTCTGCTGTGAAAGTATTTCCAGATATGAAGGTTTTCCAAATGCAAACAGGGTGCGTTACATACATAATCATTGTACACTGTAAATTACATTTAGTTCAAACAAGTTTCCAGTAAGAAAAGTTGGGGCAGATTCTCAAGAACGTGTGATAACCTTTGAGAAAGTAACTTAACGCAACTACCAAAATCGCAGTCTATCACGGGAAAATTACACTGTGATAACAAAGCATTCCCAACACGTCTGCACCATGCAATAACATGTCAACTGACCACGTTAAAATCAACGCCACGCCGCGAAAATGCGAAATGTGAACGCAAAAACAGATGTGATGAGGCCAATAGCGATTCAAAAATCCGAAAAAAACAGCTACAGGCCTGCAATTCACACGCATCAGGTGGGAAAAATCACCATAAAAGCAAAACTTACATCCAAATGCCAAACAACAGTGAAGAACAATGAATGTTGCCAGAGCAAGTACGGAGGAGCACCAGAACCCCACAAGCTCCCCGGAGGACCTGCCTTGGACCTCAGGGTGAGGGAAGCCCAAGGAGAAGAAGAGCAGAGAGAAGTGCTTCAGTCCGCAGGAAAACAGGATCCTGATAATGGAGGTGGTCGAACACCATCAACAACTGTTCATCACCTCCACTGTGTCATTGGCAACCAAAAATGGTCTATGGCAGTCCATCGTAGACAAGGTGAATGCAGTGGGAGTGCTGAAGAGAACAATGGAAGAGGTCAAGAGGCGCTGGAATGACGACAAGTGCAAAACCAAACTGAAACTCGCCAACAACTGGAAGGCAGCAGTACAGACTGGAGGTGGAGTCCAGCGCCACAGGAGGAGCTGGACGATATGGAGTAAATGGTGTCCACAGTTATCAATGTGGGAGACGGTGGCTGGAGTCGGGGGACTGGACACTGCTCAACATGATCGGACACAACAGCAGCAGGATGAGTAACGACCAGGTACTGGGGGGACGGGGGGAGATGAGCACAATGGCACACATTCACAATTGAGCTGAGCACATCTGCGGGCAAACACTGCCCCAGCCCCCAACTCCTACCTAGAGACCAATGTACCCAAGTATGCAACATCTCAGCACTGTATAAGCACAGAAGTTAAAGGCACATCGCAGGAAAGGGATAAGGGACAGCAAAATCAGAGCAGCAGGGGCTACTCCCCCAAAATGCAGCACACACACACATTATATGCAGAGCACATGAACACTGACAACAATGTGGCACAAACCGCAACACGAGCACAACAGAAAACAGAGCACAAACTGGTGCTGACTGTATGTAGAAACTGACCAATCACATGTGGCATTGCTGGGAAATGTGAGTTGTTAATGTACAAGTACAAACACACACACATGTCTGTTGTCGAAATGTCTCTACCCCATCAAATAGGCAGCTCCTCCCAAACAGCTACGATGTTCACAGTCATGCAGTCTGTATGTAAACATGTACAATGCAAGAACATACATGTGAACACATTGTAAAACTGCATCTTCCCTTCACATTGCAGAGGGACAATCAACACCTACCGCAGAATGGGCAGCAAACCCTCAGCTTTACGGCCAGTAATTTCTTTGAAAGCTCTCATTAATTGTACTGTTTTAATCATTCCTCTGAGGTATTAATTTGTACCCAGGGATTTATAACTGTGCTGTTCATTTTATTTTCTATTCCTTGTACCATTTTAACTGCACATACTTTCTGAGCTGCACTCGATTTTGAGCACTCTGAGCACTTTGCGTCGCCAGGTTAATTTTACTTACCTTGCTCCCTGTTCCCGGCTTGCCTGTCCCCGCTCTGTCGCGGCTTGTGCCGATTGAGTGGAGCAACTATAGGCTCTCTTTCCGCCTGACACTGTTTACCGAGATGGAGCAGTTTCCGGTCAGGTCAGCTGGCTAGTTGCTGGCGCCACCTCCCCTGCCTATTTAAACCAACCTAGGGTGCGAACGTGCGAAGTGGCGCGCCGTCTGCGCCCGTCTGCTCACGACCACCACCAGCCGCCAGGACCCCTGCATCTTTTAAATCGCATCCGGATAAGGCCCATCTAACATTATGTTGAACTACTTTAGCGCCGATTTAAGATCTCTGAACCCTCTCACCTCTCAAAGCTGTAAATGCTCCTCGCACATGGCAGTATCCTTTGCTTATCAGTCCGTCACGCAGAACAGTAAAAATATGCCCGCATTGACCACCGATCTTAAAAAAATCTGAGTGCCGCTGATACAAAGGTTAGACAACAAAAAGGGTCTTGACTCCTACACTCAGCAAGGCTGAGCCAATATAAACTGAAGAAACAACACACTTGCCAGTGCTGAGAAGCTAGTTTTTCAAAACAAAATGAATAGAAAAAGCATACATGAAGAATAACATGGACACTTGCTTTATAAATTGCAACTTTGCTTTTAATTTTTTCTGAAGACTATTTTAGTTTTTAGTCATTTTTCGTTTTGTGCATGGGAATACAAAAACAGGGGGGGGGTTATATACATTTATATACAAACATAAAAAAGACAAATTGGTATGTACAATAAATCACACAAACTCACAAACAACACATTCTTGGCCATCCATTCATACTATACCACATCCATACTGGTCCCGGTGTCAAAAAGAACCTATATATATAAAACATAAAGAATCTTTTTTTGTCGTTTTTACACCTTTTACAATTGTTCATAGAAGTTGAAAAAAGAAAGCAAAATAGTCTTTTAGTCAGTTGTAGAGACAATTTCAATGTAAATTCAAAAGGGTGACCCGGGACCGGGTCGGTCGACGCGTTTCGAACCCTGAGAGTGCCAGGGTTCTCCTCAGGACCAAAAAGTAACTACAAAGGAAAGGAAACAATCATCACTCTAATGATCTAAGAGATGAACACCTTACTCGCTATCTAGCTTCCCTCAGCCTACCTCTATTGTTGGGTCATGGCTCCAACCATGATTGCAGACAATTGTATTCCAAAAAGGAGGTGGAGAGGGAGGTGCTGGAATACATTAAAAACAAACAACAAGTGCGCTAAGTATTTTGAAAAAATACCAGTGTGTTGTCACACATGTCCATCCTCTCATCACTCACTCGGTGTCAACCTGTGTGCTTACCTGTGCCGTAGTGCGTGATTGCTAAGGATTCTGTCCCCAATGGATCGGGCTCTGTCGTCGGGTTTCGGCGCAAAATGCTGAAAAAAGCAAATTGGGAAACGTGTGTTACCGCTGGGTTTATTGGGCGTCTCCATAGCGGTGAGTAATTCCGTCCGCTGGCCCCCTTGGAGCCATTCTTACCGTGGCCGTGCTCCACGCTGGTACTCGAAGTATACTGTGGTTCGAACTTTTCCACTCCTTCCCCTTCAGTCTACAGAGGGTGAATGACAACGCACAATGTTGTTGGTTATGGGTGTGGCTTCACTCTGGAGAATTGTGGGAAATGTAGTCCTCTGTTGTGGTGTTTCAGAAAATGGAGGAGTGTGGGGAATGTAGTCCTGTTGGCGGTGTTTCAGAAACTGGAGGATTTTACGTATTGGATTTGTAGATTTCCAAAATCTCTTTCAATCCATTGACCGCTGTGTCGTATTTCATAATAAGCAGAGCTTCTCTTTGATTAAGCCGTGTCTCCAAATTGCCCCTCTTGGATCATTCTCAATTTTCGACAGGACCGTCCACTTTAGTTTGTTTTTATCGTGGTTCTTGGCCAACCAATGGTGTACTAAGGGTGCATTTTCAACTTCTCTGCGTATTCTGGACTTGTGCTGAGTAATGCGTTGCCTCACTTCCTGCGTTGTTTTTCCAATGTATAACTTTGGACAGGGACACATTATAGCATACACGACATTCCTTGTCTTGCAATTGAACGTACGGTCCTATCAGGAATATCAGCTTTCGAGAAAAAGAGGAACTTCGTGAAATACAATCTTGCAAAAGCAGAAAAGGATGCATTAATTACCTTGAAAAATGACAAAACCGTGGTTGTGAAGCAAGTGGACAAGGGGGGAGCGGTGGTTGTCTGGGACATTAACAAATATAAAACAGAAGTCTATCGTCAATTGAATGACAATACATGCTATAGACGCATTGCAAAAAATCCCACAAATGAACTTCTAAGTCAACTGTTCGAGATTATTCAAAAAGGATTCGACCAAGGCTTTGTGGGCCCAAAAGAACTGTCATTTTTACAGAATAAAAATCTGAGAATCCTAGTGTTCTACCTATTGCCAAAAATCCACAAGGATGAAAAAAAAACACCAGGACGTCCAATAGTTTCTGGATGTGAATCCTTATTCGAGCCGGTGGCCAAGTACATTGACTTTTTCTTAAAACCGTTCATTGAAACAGTCCCAGCTCACCTTAAAGATACAACTGCATTCCTCCAAAAGATCGAGACGTTAAACTTTGATGAAACCCAACAACTAATGATGACACTAGACGTCGTTTCACTTTACACCCAGATCCCCCAAGATCAAGCCCTTGAAACATTGTCATTTTTCTTGGACACACGCGACAGACCATTTCAAGTACCCACAGAATTCATTCTGGAACTGGCCTCTTTTGCGTTGCAAAATAATTTTTTCACCTTCGACTCTGAATATTTCTTCCAGGTTAAAGGAGTAGCCATGGGGTGTCCATTTGCCCCAGAACTAGCAGTGATGTACATGGGACTCTACGAACAAAAGTTCATTTACAATGACAACCCCTTTAAGGACCGGATTTCACACTATATGAGATATATATATGATGTGTTTCTCATTTGGACCGGTAACTCTGAAACCCTTCAAAAATTCGTTGATTGGCTAAATGCACGCACAAATGATATAAAATTTAACTGCACGTCATCAAACAAATCCATAACATTCCTGGATATAAAAGTTGAACCTTGTAATGAAGGCCTTGGAACCACCTTGTTCCGAAAAACAACGGACAGAAACAAAGCATTG
Organism: Lissotriton vulgaris; assembly: GCF_964263255.1. NCBI lineage: Eukaryota > Metazoa > Chordata > Amphibia > Caudata > Salamandridae > Lissotriton > Lissotriton vulgaris. Next base: position 745,555,686 of record NC_141694.1, read on the forward strand.
TTGTACTCCAGCAATCACCCACGCAGCTTGAGACAAAATCTACCCTTTGGACAATTCCTCAGGATTCGTAGGAATTGTTCACGAAAAGAGGATTTTTTTGAACATGCTAATTTACTGAAGGAGAGGCTTCTCCTACGAGGATACCCAAAAAAACTATTAAAAAATTCGCTTAAAAGGGCATGGTGGACGCCACGTGAAACATTAATGCAGAAGAAAACAAGAGTGGAGCAAAAACGAGTGGTTTGCGTGTCTACCTTCTGTCCTGCGGCCAACCAACTCAAAAAACTGATAACATCGAATTGGCACCTAGTGAAAGATTTGCATGAGGATTTCAATGAGCCGCCTTTGTTTGCATATAAAAAAGAAAAGAGTGTTGCAAACCACATTGTGAGGGCAGCCCTACCCATTGAAAAAGGCCCGACTCTAAGAAGTCTATTTGGTTTTCCACCGACAACAGGACACCACAAATGTGGAACCTGCATCTGCTGCGATGAAACTATAGAGGAGACGGTATTTTCATTTAATAACATCAATTGGAAGCATGAAGTTTTTACTAATTGCAAGACAAGGAATGTCGTGTATGCTATAATGTGTCCCTGTCCAAAGTTATACATTGGAAAAACAACGCAGGAAGTGAGGCAACGTATTACTCAGCACAAGTCCAGAATACGCAGAGAAGTTGAAAATGTACCCTTAGTACACCATTGGTTGGCCAAGAACCACGATAAAAACAAACTAAAGTGGACGGTCCTGTCGAAAATTGAGAATGATCCAAGAGGGGGCAATTTGGAGACACGGCTTAATCAAAGAGAAGCTCTGCTTATTATGAAATACGACACAGCGGTCAATGGATTGAATGAGATTTCGGAAATCTACAAATCCAATACGTAAAATCCTCCAGTTTCTGAAACACCGCCAACAGGACTACATTCCCCACACTCCTCCATTTTCTGAAACACCACAACAGAGGACTACATTTCCCACAATTCTTCAGAGTGAAGCCACACCAATAACCAACAACATTGTGCGTTGTCATTCACCCTCTGTAGACTGAAGGGGAAGGAGTGGAAAAGTTCAAACCACAGTATACTTCGAGTACCAGCGTGGAGCACGGCCACGGTAAGAATGGCTCCAAGGGGGCCAGCGGACGGAATTACTCACCGCTATGGAGACACCCAATAAACCCAGCGGTAACACATGTTTCCCAATTTGCTTTTTTCAGCATTTTGCGCCGAAACCCGACGACAGAGCCCGATCCATTGGGGACAGAATCCCTAGCAATCACGCACTATGGCACAGGTAAGCACACAGGTTGACACCGAGTGAGTGATGAGAGGATGGACATGTGTGACAACAACACTGGTATTTTTTCAAAATACTTAGCGCACTTGTTGTTTGTTTTTAATGTATTCCAGCACCTCCCTCTCCACCTCCTTTTTGGAATACAATTGTCTGCAATCACGGTTGGAGCCATGACCCAACAATAGAGGTAGGCTGAGGGAAGCTAGATAGCGAGTAAGGTGTTCATCTCTTAGATCATTAGAGTGATGATTGTTTCCTTTCCTTTGTAGTTACTTTTTGGTCCTAAGGAGAACCCTGGCACTCTCAGGGTTCGAAACGCGTCGACCGACCCGGTCCCGGGTCACCCCTTTGAATTTACATTGAAATTGTCTCGACAACTGACTGAAAGACTATTTTGCTTTCTTTTTTCAACTTCTATGAACAATTGTAAAAAGTGTAAAAACGACAAAAAAAGATTCTTTATGTTTTATATATATAGGTTCTTTTTGACACCGGGACCAGTATGGATGTGGTATAGTATGAATGGATGGCCAAGAATGTGTTGTTTGTGAGTTTGTGTGATTTATTGTACATACCAATTTGTCTTTTTTATGTTTGTATATAAATGTATATAAAACCCCCCCTGTTTTTGTATTCCCATGCACAAAACGAAAAATGACTAAAAACTAAAATAGTCTTCAGAAAAAATTAAAAGCAAAGTTGCAATTTATAAAGCAAGTGTCCATGCTATTCTTCATGTATGCTTTTTCTATTCATTTTGTTTTGAAAAACTAGCTTCTCAGCACTGGCAAGTGTGTTGTTTCTTCAGCTGATACAAAGGTAGCCCCCAAAGCACTAACAGCTTTATATCTTAACCCTTTCGATGCTCATGACGAGCTCAGCTCGTCATGATGCACAGTTGAGCTGTGCTGATGACGAGCTGAGCTCGTCATGACACCAGCAAAATGGCAATTTTCAGCACAGGGGGGGGGGAAACGCCTAGCAGCCAAGGTGTTAATGCCCGGTGCATCCCCAAACATGCTTTACAACTTTAGAGCCTTTTGGAGGCTGAAGATCCTGATATTTGTTTTATCACCGAAACTTGGCTCCATAGCCATGCCTCTTCTGATGTCACCATAGCCTTTCCCCCTCAATATCATTTAACTAGATTAGACAGGGAAGTAGGTAGAGGTGGAGGCATTGCAGTTGCTACCAAGGCCCCCCTTGAGGTTATTGTAGTAGAATCCCTAACCACCAAGATGCTGAAAATATTAATTTTTAAGACTAGCACTCTCGACTCTGAAACATGGGGAGGAGCCTTAGTCTACAGAACCCCAGGTCTAATAGCGAAATTTGTAAATCACCAACTAGAATTGGTAGCATCACACGTACTAGTTGCAGACAATTCCATCCTTATTGGAGATTTTAACTATCATGCTGAGCAATTGTCTGACCCAGACACTAACCAGCTAGTTGGAACAATGCAAAAACACTGGGAATGCCCCATAAGGTAGCAGGCCCCACACATCGAGCTGGGCACACCTTAGACCTATTATTTACAAATTCCCCCAAATTGACAATTGAACCATCTTTTCCACTATTGTGGACTGTTCACCATCTTTAAAAATTGTGCATGCCCATGAATTTTGCTAGGAAATGTGGACAGAATAAAACTATTCTGATTCGGCCCTGGCGTAAATTATCCCCTGATGCTTTTCCAGTCCACTTCAACCTGCCGCAGGTATACCACACAGATACTGTGGAACAGGCCGCAACCGCCATGGAAGATGGTATTGTATCCGCATTGGATGTGGTAGTCCCCTTAGCCAGGGTTACATTTAAAGGAGTAGCTTTGCCTTGGTTCATGGCAACATTAAAAGTTGATAAATAAATGTGTAGAACAGCCAAACGCCAATGGAGGAAATCTAAATCCGACGCAGATCGCAGGAAATATAGACAGTTTCACCTCAACTACATAAAGAACATTAAATTGGCAAAAAAGTCGGATCTGACTCAGCGGATAAATTATGCAGCGCATTCCAGTAAAGAGCTCTACAAAATACTGAAAGAGTTCACATCTCCCCAGGTAGAGCAGTCTTCCAACCTCATTACTCAAAAATGGGTAGACTCAGCATCCTCCTTTTTTGACAACAAAGTCAGAACCATCTACTCATCTTTTTCCCAAGGCGACATATATCAGCATCAGCAGTATAGGAGCTTGTCCATGCCACCTTTACAGCCAGAACTAAATGATGTGCCCCTGCTGTTGGAATTTGAACCCCTAACTGTTAATTAAGTGTTAGGTGGTTTAACTAGGATTAAATCAGGTTCCCCCCGTGGACCCCCTTCCACCCCGTTCTTGCTCGAAAAGTATGCCCCAGCTCGCAAATGTACTAACTGCAATTTTTAGTATGTCATTTGATCAAGCCAGTATCCCCTCCTAATGGAAAAATGCCCAAGTTAAGCCTATTCTTAAAAAACCTTCGGCTGACCCCAGCCTACCAGTTAACTATCGTCCCATCTCATTGTCACCTTACTATGGCAAGGTGTTAGAACATCTAGTCAATAAACGCTTCACTTCCCATCTTGAAAACCATGGTCTCCTGGACCCCTCTCAATCGGGCTTCAGCGCAGCTCATAGCATGGAAACTGCGGTTGTTGAGATTACCGACAACATCAGGCTCGCACTGGATAAAAGAGAATCAGCAATGTTGGTCCTCCTGGACCTATCCGTGGCCTTTGATACCATTTCCCACAGTATTCTGAAAAATCGACTCTGTGCGGTGGGAATTTTAGGAAAGGTCCTAGAGTGGTTTGAGAATTATTTAACCGACCGTTCAACTACCGTCTTTATTGACTCTATAGCCTCATGCAGCCAACCAGTCAGTGTAGGTGTCCTACAGGTCTCCATCCTGAGTCCAATGTTGTTTAATCTTTATTTAACACCATTGGCTGGTATCATTAGATCATATGGTTTTGAAACAGTGTTGTATGCTGATGACACTCAACTGCTTATCACCTTTGGTCCTGACTACATGGACACAAAATCCGGTTTTAAAAACTGTATGGTCCATGTGAACAATTGGATGGGTAGGCACAAACTACTACTTAATGGTAGCAAGACTGAGATCATCATGTTCGGAAGAGCAGAGGAACACTGGTCACATGACTGGTGGCCCTCGGAACTGGGACCATGTCCATCTCCCAAGCAAGCAGTACGCAATCTTGGAGTAACCATCGATATTTCGTTGTCCATGAAAACCCATGTTAACATGGTACTCGGTGCCTGCTATGGGATCATGCGTAATCTCTGCAGAATCTTTAAGTGGCTACCCACTGAAGCTAGGAAACCTCTGGTGCAAGGTCTTGTTATCAGTCGACTGGATTATGGGAATGCACTGCTGCTGGCACTCAATGAAGATCTGCTTTCCAAGCTCCAGATTCTTCAGAACACCGCTGACCGACTCATTCTCAATCTCCCATCAAGATCACCCTCTGCTCCCAACCTTAAAACCCTCCATTGGCTTTCGGTGCGGCAGAGAGGCCACTTTTAAATTATGTGTCTCACCATAGGACCCTGTATTATACCGGCCAAAGATACCTAGCTAAGAAACTTCAATGGTACAAGCCCGGAAGACCCCTGAGGTCTTGTACTAAATCCTACCTTGTCATGCCACGTTTTAGAACCTCCCGAAATGGTGGTCGGTCATTCTCATATTTGGATCCTAAGCTTTGGAATAAGCTACCAGCGCTTCTCCCATCTATAGTTGATCATAGATGCTTTCGTAAAGAATTAAAAACCTGGCTCTTTTCCCAGTAAACTGGCTTTCATCATCCTTTTGCTGTAGTTTCTGCCCAGTGCCATGAGACCTCCCCAGTTATATGCAAGCTTAATAAGTACATTTGACATTGACATTGACAAACCTCTCTTCTTTGATGATGAAGATGACCACCACAGCTACACTCTACAAGAATTCATTGACAGCCTCCGCAGCCCACCTCCAGGAGCAGGGTGGCCCAGCTGCAACGAGGACACCGCACCCCCTGCACACACCACACAGCAGGCAGCACCCACCACCACGGCTGCCTCCCAGGACCTCCACGAAGAACAAATTGCCTTCCAACGCCGTGTGTTGGGGTGCCAGGAGCTATTGGTTGAACTGGTGCGGGTGGGCTTCGACCGCATGGCAGGCAAACTAGATGCCAGATATGGGTGTCGAAGTCCTATCAGAGACCACTCACAGTCCCTAATGGACACCCACAGTCCACTTCATGCACTCCAACGGACCATGGCTTACATCGCTGGAGCACTGGCTCAGAGACTAGAACAACTGACCAGTCAGAGTGGCTCTAGCGATGTCACACTGGAGTTGGGAACCATGCGGCGATTAATGGAGACCATGGAGCGGGCCAATGCGGAAAGAGCGACTGCCACGGCTGCACACCAGTGAGTGGAAGCTGGGTTCCTCACTGACCTCAATTCCATCCTCATGGCTTTACTGTCACAAGGTCTGGCGCTAATGCATGCTGCTACTACGACTCCATTCACATCTCCGCCCCCAGAAGTGTCACTGCCACACAGTGCGGCAGACATTACACCTCTGGCCCCTGAGGTATCACTGCCACACAGTGCTGGAAAAAGGCCAGCAACAGCCACACATGATGCACATGGAACGACAGGGGACGAAGATGCGGATGAAACCTCTGTGTGGTAAGAAGGGCATAGTAGCATGCATCTCCGCCAAATGGCCGGTTTCAGGTTGGTTCTGCCCTCTGAATCATCACCTTCCACTGTCCCCTGATGCACTCTGCAACACTCACCTTGGACCTTGCAATGGACTGCCATATTCTGTTTGATTGCCAATGGCACAGCAATCAGACTGCGGACTGAAATCTTCCTTGTCCTTTGGACTTGTCGTTCCCTGAAGGACTATGGCTGGCCCTACACGGGCCAACATCGTCATGTGGGGTTTGCATGGCCCTGTGCTGCTCCAGATGTAACACTCCACTGAATGTGCATTAAACATTCAGAATCACACTGATGTGTTGTGTCTATGGTTTGTCAAGTGTGGTAGTGTGGATGAATGTAGGGTCAGTGAATTCCTCTTACTTCCATGTGGCTCATGTCGTCGGACTTGGGTCACAGGTTGATACATTCCTGAATGTTGTCCGGGTGGGGTCGACACTACAACAGCGACTCACGCATTCGTTACTTCCTTGTTCAGCCCCGTACGGAACAACACCCAGAGCGCCGGGGTCACTGTTCAAACCCTTACGCTGGTCTGGCATATGGCAGGCCAGCTCACTACGCTAACGTACACGGGGGGACGACAACGCTACATGTGCCAGGACTTCCCTGTAGTGATCTACTGACCACAGGTCTAGTTGTCAGCATGCCACAGCCACTCCCTCACGGCTGGTATACATCCACACCACACCCATCCAGCACACACGTCACAGGACATGTGACCCTGCCAATAAAAAGGGCTGGGCGCACGTGCTCGATTCCATTTCCAAACTCTCTCGGAGTGTATCCATGTGGTGTGCAAGTAGGCATGGGGGCCCAGGGGCCTGCCACATCACAATTAGGGGTGGGCGGCATTTGCGTAATCGCAGTACGCAAATCTCAGCGAAACGGTAAAAAATCTCCACGAACACGCAGAAATTCTGCGAACACAAGGAATTGCTTGTTCCCTATGCTTTTTTTACTGTTCGCAATCGCTGGTTGCGTGCTCGGGGGGAAATATCTCACTAACACGCATTTGAAAACGCGAACAAGCAAAAAAATGCGCGAAATCGTGGAACGCAGATTTTTGGGCAATTTCGCGTTCTCCGCGGAACGCAAAATTACCCAAATTCCGCGAACGGAATGAAATTTACCGTCCAGGCCTAATCACATTCTGCCAGCCCGGAGTTGACATGATGGCGTCTGCACCACGATACCCAATCATAGAGGGTCCATGACTTGCGGGGCACAGACTTGGTGACACCGTATGCACTGTGGCTGGCACAGGCCCACTGCCACAGGTTGGTGAGTTACGCTGTACTAAGGTAGGGCCACCTTAAGTGCTGAGCGGGTGTGCAGCCTGCGATGATGCCTCGTCCCGGCGGTCTGGACTGCTCAGTTTTTGTGTGCCCTGCTGGACCGCAGTGTAGGCCTGAGTCAGAGGACAGTGGGGGCTTACCGCCAAGTGGCATGGCCTCGCTTGTCACAGATTTAGTGGCACCTCAAAGGCTGAGCGAGTGTGCAGCCTGCAATGATGCCCTGTGTACTGGTTTGTCCTCTGCCATGGTGAAATCAAGACCCAGCACCAAAAGTGAGACATGGTGGCCTGCGGAGACGGGCTGCATGATGTGGAGGGTGCCTTGTCCACGGGCCCCGGGCTTGGGGCTTGCAGGGGCATGTGGTGGGCCATCTTTTCTACACACCGGTGGCAGAAGGTGAGCAGCGAGGCCTGGGTGTGCAGGGGCGGGCATGCACCGCTGGGTGGCAGGAGGGTCTGGGGTGCAGCTGCCTGGGTGCACAGGGGTTGGCATGCACCACTAGGTGGCGGGAGGGGTTGGGGTGCAGCTGCCTGGGTGCGCATGGGCGGGCATGCACTGCTGGGCAGCAGGAGGGCCTGGGGTGTAGCTGCCTGGGTGTGCAGGGGCGGACCGGCGATGATGTTGTGTGCAATTGTATGTACTTTGCCATTCATGTATATGGACTCTGTTTCAGATGACGGATCTCTTTTAGAGATGGGACCTGATGAACTGCACTACATGCCGGCATGTGGTTGGTGACACACCGGTGGCAGCAAGTGAGCAGTGTGGCCTGGGTGCACAGTGTTGGCACTCTCTCTCCCTGTCCATCTCTTCTGTTATCTGTGTCTCTTTCCCACTCTCTCTCCGTCTATATCTCTCTCCCTCTCTTTCTCTCTCTCTCCCTCTCTTTCTCTCTCTCTCCTTCGCTCTCTCTCTGTCCATCTTTCTCTCTCTCCCCCTCTCTGTCCGTCTATCTCTCTCCCCCTCTCTCTGTCCCTCTATCTCTCTCTTCCTCTCTTTCTCTCTCTTTCCCTCCATCTCTTTCGCTCTCTCTTTCTCTCTCTCTGTCCGTCTTTCTCGCCTTCTCTTTCTCTCTCTCTCACTCCCTCTCTTTCTCTCTGTCTCCTTCGCTCTCTGTCCATCTGTCTCTCTCTACCCCTCTCTGTCCATCTATCTCTCCTCTCTTTCTCTCTCTCTCCTTCACTCTCTCTCCCTCTCTCTGTCCCTTGATGTGCACAGGACATACCTTCTCATCATGATTTTTTTCTTGTAGGCTGTGACCTATGGATTGTCCCGAGGGGAGCTGCAATGTGTCTTCATTTCTGTTCTTTGTTTCTCTGAATACATTTTCATTTGTTGATTCGAAGGTAAATGTGCGAGGCTAATTTTTGTGACCACACATGCATATCACCAGATGTGATTGTGCGTCATCAGGCCGATTATTTGGTACATGATTCCGTGTAGTTGATGTGACATGTCTTTGGCCGGAGGGGGGCCCGGGGTGGAGGAGTCCTGGGGGAGGTGGCGGTGGCTGTTTTGGCCCTCTTGGGTGTCAGGCCTGCATGATCAGTGGCTCCATGGCATCTGTTGACCTTCAGGTGTCGCTCTGGCCTTGGCTCCTTTTTCTGGTGCAGGCTGTGGTCTGACTTTACACCAGGTCAGAGCAGGTGTTATTTTTCTGCAGCTAATGCGCCTATTGCATGTTTTGTGGTCGTATTGCAGATCTGTCTGGTCGTTGAGAATGTTGCAGAGTGGTGTTGTCGCGGCTTTTGGCACAGGAACGCCAACTCTGTATCTCATTAGCCATAGTTGCGGGGGTCATCTGTGGTGATATTTTTAGCGGCAGCTATTGCAAGTAAACTGGTGCTATGGGCTATTAACACCAGTTTGTGAATGGGGTGATGCAATTATTGTGACTTTGGCTGCGATAAAGTGCTGTTAACTCAGCAATAACTCCTTGAGAGTATGCCCCGTTGTGCACATGCAAGAGTAGCAATTTGTGTGAAAATTGCCTGGCCAACACACAAACCAGTAATATGTAAGGTGAGGGTGTCCAGACTTATAGTAAGCTCCTAATCAAGAGTTTTCTCCCTTTACTATGGTACCCCTTCCACTTTTGTTAGTGGGAGTAAGGTAAGACAGCATCTATCCAGCGGAGTTGTGCTCCCCATCATAGCAGAATCATACCTACTCATTGTCTGTCAGGGCCATTCTTGTTGAGATCAGGTAAAAAACTAACGGCACAATATGAGTAGGCAGACTTTTGCTTCCAGTATGGACGACACAATTGATTCACAGCTTTCTGGTTTCCAAGTACAAGGTGGCAAGCTAGTTATTTTAAAAGCATCAAGATTAGCCACATCGTGGGTTCATACAAAGTCAGCCTTAGTGTTTCATGCTCGAAACCCGCCTTGGGACGCTGAGTGGACCTAGCTCCCCTTAACTGTGGCGGCCCACCCCCCTGAAGATTTTCTTTCATTCCACCAGTGGCTCCAGAAAGATTAGTGACACATTACCACCACCACCATCTATAAATCGCTCTGTAAAAAAATTGCTGTTAAAGAACTGTAAAAAAAAGGGGAAATTTCCAAGTTTCGCCCCAGAGTTAACGAATCGGACTATTTTCCATCGCTAAAATATTTAGTATATTTGGCCCTAGATGCACGAACTAGGGGGCATATTACCAAGCAATAGCGATAATTATCGCTATTGCTTGGTTAGAGACAAAAATTTACCGCTGAGCTACGGTGATTTTTACCGCAAATAAACCTTGGTATTACCAAGGTTTATCGCAAATGCGATAAAAATCGCTGCAATGCATGAATATCGCTGAAAAGTTAGCGATATTCATGCATTACCGAGCTAATGCTCTTAGCCATGTTATCCACCTCCCAATGGATAACATGGCTAAGAACTGCTAAGGGCAGGTGTTAGCTTTTGGAGATATTTGCGCTTAGCGCGAATATCTCCAAAAGTTGGTAATAGGAGATAGCGATGTTAGCAACAGTTTTCAGTTGCTAACATCTTGGCACGCCCACTGTGCATGTCATTAGTGATAAATATCACTGACATGCAAAGTGGGGCCCAAGATGGTCGCTATCTCCTACTAGCTGTCGCTAACTGGTGTTAGCGACAGCTAGGTAATAGGGAGATAATTTTATCTCCGCTTTCTTGGCTTTTAAAGCCAAAAAAGCGGAGATAAACCCCCTTGATAATATACCCCACATTTCGTTGGTAACTGCCTGTCTTAGAAGCATTTTAGAAATACATTCGCCTCTCTTTATTTCATGACCCTTTTCTACGGCAGAATTAATACAAATCACTGACATGAGATCCTACAGAAACTGTCAGCCTGTGGAATATATTATTAAACTTTAACCTCCGGTGGTTATGCCATTTAAAAAAATGATCTGCAGCCAATGCATTTAATGGTAGTAGCAGTTCTGAGTGTCTTTGCGCATGGCCTTTCAAATAAATGAACATTTCCCAGGCTTCCAAAGTGAAGGAAGGTACCAGGCCTCTGAAGGGCATAACATCAATCTCTTAGAATGTTATTAGAAATTATTTTCTGCATCTCTACTGTGCCTGGAGTGCAATTTTTCACACTCTAAACCTGCTTTGAATAATTTAAATAGGCGAATATAAATCCCCTTGTGTATTGTCTGCATAGCAACATATTCAAAACTTTATTACAACACACCATGTACACAAAAGCAATCCTGCAAGATGCACATGGCAAAGGACTCTGGGGGACTCACAAAGTCACCTAGGAAATAATTGACGGATCCAATTTTTTGCCTCGAGTGATGTGTATTGTTTCCAGTAATAACTGAATGTAATTGGCTCCTGCAAAGTGTTTCTGAATAAGCAATGTTTTCTGTTTTTGTGTAGATACTTTCTTTTTTCTTTTGCAATGAAGAAACACAAAAAGATAGGTACTCTGACCTGATAACGTATTACCATCAATTCTAACTCCATCACCAGTTTGTTAGAAAAATAACATCTCCAATACTTCCTGCAACTGAAGGCAACATTTTTTTAATCCCCTCCCCTAAAAGCAAGGCCTATTTTCTCTTCAAGTTCCTTCCTCCTCAAATCAATGTTTAGTTCCTACGAATGGCTGATTGGAAAAAATACGTGGCATGGTACATTTCGAACAACCAATGCCAGATGACCTCTACATCTGGGAGGTAATACATGGTCGTGTAAGTATTCTCTGAACCCCAATTAGTAAGAATAACATCAGTAGAATACATGAATTTATGCTTTCACCTGCTATGATTGAATGATTGATTTGATAATGTTACCAAATAATTTTTAACGATTACCATTGGCCAGAAATGTTAAGTGTTTTTAGAGGACAGTAACAGTAACCCTGTTAGATAAAACATTTTACAGGTATTTACTGAATGTGCAATGACTGGGGTGACCACCTCCCTCGTAGTGACAACGGATGCTGTTTCCAGTTCTGGACTTTTTTCTATGAAAGCCTAATGCATTTTGGATGCTGTAGTCTTATTTTGCTTCCATTGAAGTAATTAGACAAACCCGCCTGACATCACTGATTTGTAGATGAAAAGTGCAGGGTCTGGAGGCAGTGCCCATTATGGCCTAGTGGGAGGTGGTCAAGTGACTCATCCTTAATTGCACTCTAGGTAGTTGCCCCTGGTTATAGCTTCCTCTTATTACTTGAAATGGGACAGAGTGCCCTTTCCACCCGCTGTGACTTTACCACTAGCGTTTTAAGGTATTTTATCAGTTACCCAGGAGGGCAGGGCCTGTCTCTGTGCACTTTGGGGCAGATTTATGAGTTCTGGCGCATCTCTGCAAATCAGCAGGGATGCGCCAGAACGGATGCGTCACGCAATTCCCTCCTTGCGGCACCACAGATACTCCGCATTTACAATGCGGCGCACCATGGTGCAAGGAAGGGCAGATGCGTGGCGCATCTTGTGGTGTACGGGTGGCGCATTGCTGGAGTAGCCTCGCAAGTGCGACGCAACTCCTGCAATGTACAGAGGCCACCCATACATAGCGTGGTGCGTCACTCCTTACTCCTGCTTCAAGCAGGCGTAAGGATTTGACGCAGCAGCCTCGTAAAACTGATTCAGTGAAATCTTGTAGATTTCACTGCGTCAGTTTTACGGGGCTTTCATACGAGGGAACGCCCACCCTGCGACAGAACGCCCACATGAAACCTGACGCAGGTTTCATGTGGCGCAGGGCTTTACAATGTGACGCATCTGCCTAGATGCGTCATGTTGTAAATAGGTCACAGGGATGCGCCACGTTTCCGCGCCGTTGCGTCACGCACTGGCGGCGTAAACATGGCGCAAGTCCATCATAAATCTGCCCCTTTATTCCCAACCTAGGCCCTGATTATGAGGTCGTCTGAGTAGGTGATGGTATTTTTTACACCCAGTAAATACTTACAGAGTTGGATTAAGATTACAAATGTTCCCAGGCATGCTAAGAAAAATTGGCCCACATTTGCATATTGCCTTTCCACAAAACACTGCTTCGGCACAGTTTTATAAAAAGAAGGGGGGTCTCTGACAGAGGCATGATTTCTTATTTTTTCTTAGATAAAAAGAATGAAACGATTAGTTCACATTGGTGGAACACACCTGAAAAAAAGTGAGGCCACTTCTGCTCAGACCCCCAGCCCTGCTCAATATGCATACATTAATGGTTCATCCCAGCAAAAGAAAGGGAGTGACGCCTCTTCTTGTTGATATAAGAGAGGTAATAGATGCCCATATGCCTCCAGAAAGGCAGCTCAGACACCCACTGGGCCGCTGATGGCATCTGAGCAACCCAGACACTGCACAAATTGCCCCCCCCCCAGGCTGGCCAAAAAAGCAGACCACAGCTGGATTTCGAATAACAGCCCCTCAGCCATTGCCCGAGTGCCTGCCGTACCAATCCGACCCTGATTACTGATACCCTGCAGCAAGGTATTCAGTGTTTTCAGTAAATACTTCCCATTCCAGGGTTGGCCCTGGAAGTAATGTATAACATACAGATTTGATATTCACTGCACATACATATGCATAGAATCTCTCTTTACCTGGCCTCTTCCCGAATTTTTGCCAGGGTTAAATGACATTATCTGAGAGGAGAAAACAGTACCAGTGAAATAACTTCTATCGCTGTGTGTACTCATGCTTGCACGATGATATGAACTTCCCTCATCTCTTTAACAGGTCCCAGGGCTGGTAGCATTATCCTTTTTCATCGGCCAACCGGAAGGAAGAACAGTGTGTAATAAATGATTGACTAGGAATTACGTAGAAATTCCTCATGCAATGATTTAAACGAGGAAGGGTTCAAAGGTTCACTAAACTGCAAAATGCTACTATGACACAGGAGAGTCATAAATAATGTATTTGATCATAGAAAGTGTGCTCAAAATTCTCGCAAATGGGTTAGTCTCTTACAGGCATGAATCATGAAAGTGTAAAGAAAATATTTGGATTGTCTTTTGATTGGGAATGTTCCATGAACAAATTACCACCTATATTTGTGTATTACATTTAATAAATAATCATGTTTTCATAATTGAATTGTCAACAATCTGTAGACTTGGTGGTTATTCAAATTCAGCAATTACAAATTGTTTCGCTGGATCCAATTTGTATCATATTGTTTGTATTGATATAATGAAATAATAAAGTCTTATAAAGAAAATTGAGTTGATTCCACTGTCGTGCTTAAAATGCCTTTTGGTGTTGAAGGACATCTTTTATTTCTCAGTGGTATTTTATAATCAATCGAATTTTATGTGCTAAGAGCATATGGTACTATCCCTAAACATTTCCGTGATGGAAGTTGAAATCGTTGAAACTATTGGTTACTGGGATCTCCACTGAATAATGGAGCGGTAAACCGTGGTGTTTCCTGAGGACCATCTGCAAATGACGTTAGTGAATTCTGTCCCACTTCACTGTGCATCTGGGCGAATTTGCAGGAACACAACTTTATATTGACTTCTAAGCAAGCCAAATAAACTTGAATACGATACTTTCATAAATTGGATGTCGTTGGAGTGAAGTGTGAAAAAGTGAGGGAAAAGTTAAACCGTATGCCAATTCCAGGGACAGTATAGCTTTCGAGAACTTGAAGGGAAGTAACACATTAAGAAGAAAGTCAGAGTATTCGAACTATAATAATTAGTGAGTGAAAAAAGTAAGGATGGGAAAGTTGTTCAAGGGAATCAAATGCAAAGGAGATATGGTGTAATGGATAGCAGAGGACGAGAAATAAAGGCAAAACAGAAGATGAGAAATGAAAAGAAAGAGATTGATCGAAAGGAACTCTAAATTAATAAATTGATGCAGAGAAGGAGAATGCAGGTGGGTAAAACTAGTTGGTGGAGAGCATGGGTGAAAGCAAAGAAAAAAGAGAAGGGAGCAAAACGATCGTTCAGAAGGTATGATGAAGAGAATGCTATCATGTGTCAGAGAGTGGAGAGTGTAATTTCTTATCATACAATTCAGAATCTTAAAACGCACCTTTGTAGGGCCTGCTAAAGGCCTGGGGGCATATTTATGAGAGACTTTGCATCACATTTGCACCATGCAAAGTGGTACATGCGTGACGCAAGGTTCAGAGTCAGATTTATGAAGCCACGCAAACCCACAGCTCTATCTTTAATGGGTGTTCACACATTGTTATCGGGTGAGGCTCTATGCAAATGAGAGAATCACTTTGCCTCTGCGTCTGTGCCGTATTACCGACATGGGTGCAGAGGTAAAGTGCCACAAAAAGGTGGAGCACTTTCGGTGCACCTTCTAAATGCAGCCCTCTATAGGGAGGAAAGGGTGTCCAATTGAGCCCCCAGACATCCCCTTGATGGCCAGTGTAGTCACTCACTTCACGTGCGAGCGAGGGGATCTCTAGTCACTTTTAAAAGTGCAGGTGGGTTGCCGCCTGGACAGAGAAACATGGAGTAGCTTTTAAACAGCTGCTTCGTATTTCTCTTGAAAGTGCTGCCTTGGGGGCAGGGTGAGTTTGCAGCTAACGCGAGGGCAGCACATTCTTTTTGATAGGATGCACTATCCATGTTTGCACCTAGTGCACTTGCTTTAGGGTGCGTCATGGCCCAAATGTGGAAAGTGAGCCCTATCTGTAATATGGGCCCAGGGTTTAATTCACAGAGTAGATTCAAACTTTGATCATTACACCAATCTCTGGTTTCAGTTGCAATACTGTAAAAAGTATACATGCATTTTCCCATTTCTATATGTCAAATATTTCTAGATATAATCCACTCCATTAGAATAAAAAAAAGTTCTCTATAAATTTAAGGATATATATTTACCAATGGCAGTCAATGGAACATTCTTTATATTATTTATGCAAGCAAAATTCTGACATAAATTATCCCATGATGGCTTTTATTCAACAGACTCAGAGCTAATATATTTTTTGGGCTATAGCTTCTTAGTGCACAACTAAAATATATGTTGATTATAAAAATAAGATCAGGATCATGATATATCACCCATCGACATCTGGCTGGTATGTAATTAAAGGGACTCTGAAATTGAGGGGTAAAATGAATAGTCTCAACATAAATTGATCCACAGAGTATAGTGAGGTTATATAGAGCCTATAGTTGCATATACATGTGGCTAAAGGAAGGTAACTACTTAGGACCGAATTCTGATGCGGTTAGCAAAGAATTCTCACCTAGGGCCTGATTACAATGCGGTTAGAAAGGCCTCCTAACAGCATTTGGTCCTTCCGAATCAGATCAGGTATGTGTATTCCCGACCGAGGGTCAGATTACAATGTGGTTAGGAACAATGGCTCCTATAGAAGTCAATGGGAGTCCAACCAAATCATATCTGGAAGGAACCGGATGCATCATACTCGGTTGGTCGGACTCTCCCGATCCGAGTCTGTCAGAAACCATTTCCAACCCGGTTTGATCTGGAAGATTTTCTAACCGCATCGGTCCCTATATGTAGAGGTTATGTCTTGTCCAATATTGATATTGATCATGGTCACTAGACAATTCCTCTGTCTGTGAACTGTATATAGTTATTTCTGTGTCTTGGAAGTCAGAAAAAGGGTTACACACACTTACCTCATTGGAACATCTGGTAGGGCAAGAGGTGTGCTCTTGTTGCAATTAAGAATAAGTCATGTTCATTCCTTTGGGTCTCTGCCTGACAACTTCTTGTTTACATAGGCTTTTCATTTGTCAAATGAGTTGACACGTGATTATTGCACACCATCATGTTGTTGTTTTCCACTGTTCTTTTGAATCTTTCAAGAGCGCTATGATAAGATTCCTGGGGTCCCTAGTTCCTACATTTTTCGAACATTAGACCATTGTTTATTTCCTTTTCCCCCTATTCTTCTCCACTGTGGCTCCCAGTTTCATCTCAGAGTTTAAGGGAAGGCTTCACAAGCGTTGGCTAACACTATTGTTAAACTTTAGGAAGAATTAGAAATGATGCAGCATAAAACTGTTTTCTTATCTGATCAATTGAATCAGATTAAAATCTAAGTAAATAAGTCTCCACCAGGTACTAGTGCGGCTAGCAGTCAGCTGATTCCCATTTCAACCATGGCACCAGGTGCAGTGATAAAAGAGATTCCCCTCTCTATGTCTGTGTCAACAAGCCTTAATCATGCTTGACCTGACAGATTTTCGTACAATTCAAGAACCTTTCTAGCATTCTTAGTACAATGTATTTTATACTTCATGGTTAAACCACTTTGTTTTCCGGACAACAGATCTACGGTGTTGTCAATTCTGCATATTTCATAAGCAAGCCTTATGTTGGGCAACATTGTGGATTAATACTAGCCCCTGGTTAAATAATTTGGAGACCTTGTTTGCTCTAATTTAGTGCTATGTTTGGAAACTGACCGATTGCTCAAGAAACTCAAGTAGGCCTACTGCAATTAAGAGAAGGTTAATGAGATTTATTATCCAATATTAGGCAATTTCAACAACTAATGTCTGATGCTGCATGGACCTATGAAGCAGCTACTAAAGGTTTCTATCAGGGTCTTAAAGATGTTTAAAAACGTTGTTATCAATAAAACCCAGTGCCTTAACAAACCTCATTTATAGATGGCGGATATTGGAGACTCCTAGTAACACTGGTTCCCGAGTCTTAGGCCATGTCTTCTGTGCCTGAGGAATCAACGGAGATTAACAACAGTAGGACATCACTATCTCAGGAAGAAAAATATTGCCATAATAAAGAGAGACTATGTATGTACTGTGAGAAGTGTGGCCATTTTGGCAGAAACTGTCCTCAGATGTCAGAAAACATTACTACTTGACCATAGATCAGGGTTCTCCAAAGTCGGCCCTGGAGGGCCAGGTGCATGCCAGATTTTTAAGATAATTACATTTATCTAAATGTGGATATGCTAAAAATCTGGCATGGATCCGACCCTCCAGGACTGACTGCGAAGAACCTTACCCTAGATGATAGACATGGGTCGAGAAATAATCAAGTATAATAGTCTTTCAATAACAGCGTTCATTTTCAGATGTATATTATGTTCAACATTTCTACTGTTCTCTTGTCTCTGGTAATCTTTTATGGACATCACTTTCCAGAAAACAATGTTAAGGTCAAGAAAAATAAAAGCAGAACCCATTAATGGGACCAACAGAACTCCTATATCTTCCATATATGTCTATTGGGAAAACGTTCAACACTTATGGTTACCCAAGAATAATATTTTGGGAGCATGGCATTGAATCTCATTGATGGTACAAACTTCCCCCATAATATTTGGTACCACCTAGTTTAATCTACATAACCCCTATACTGATTGTAGAAAGCAAACTATTACTTTGGATTCTTCCTATTGCATAGAACATTGTTTTCTTTGCTTGGACATCCAAAAGACACTTACTTTCAGATTGTATGCATCTGAATCACCTTCAGCAGAAATTAGCATTCTAGAGTTTTAGAAAGAAGTTCCTGATATACTCAGTGTCAATGGGGTCTTTACTACCGTACCTCTCCTTTAACCAAGAAAGGGGCCAAAGCGTTAAGGCAGCAGTTTTTAAAGAATTTAGAAAAAAGATACATTCTGACCTCAACTTCTTTGGCAGTTGCACCTATTATCTTTGTACCAAACCCCAGCTGTGAATGTAGGCCTTCCCTGTATGTAATTGTTATGCTTTACCATTAATTACAATATTCTAGGATCAGATCAAAACTGCTGAAGATTTCGCCAAAGTTGATATATGAGAGGAATATAATTAATCTCTGATGGATTAGGCTTAGAGATGGGTGGAATTCCCCATTCAAATCCCATTTTGCTCATTTTGAGAATGTGGTCCTGCATTTAGCCTTTGTGATGCTCATGCTGCATTTCTACATCCGGTGAATGGCATTTTCTTGACATCCTGGATCATGCTATACCTTGAGGATATCCTTTTCTATTTTGGAAAAATTGAAAAATGTAGCAAATATATGTGGATATATGCAGAAATGTCTTTCTTGTCTCCGAAGATGTTACCATTATGCACATCCTGCAAAATGTTTACTTGAGTTGTCTACTGTCACATTTCTAGAATTTCGGATTTCCTCAAATGGAATAAGTATGGATCCAAACAAATTTTCCTCTGTTGTAGACTGGCCATCATCATGTACCGTCAAGGATGTCCAGGGGTTCTTATCATTTTCAAATTTCTATCACTACTTTATGCAAGACTTTTCATCTGTGGTTGCTCCAATCATCAAATTAACAAAAAAAGGGAAACCCTGCAGGTCGGGTTCATAACAAGGAGCACACATGACACACAAATATTAATTTACCGCTGTACTCATCATTTGTCACCCTGACCTAGATCTGCATTTTATTTTTGAGATGGGTGCTTCCATAGTCATTTTGGTACAACACCAACCAGAATCTATCCTTTTCATTTAGCAACTCTCAATGCTACAGAAAGAACTACACTATTTGACCATCAAGAAATCATGTTCCCATTGGCTTCATCATTCAGAAAGAGCTACACCGTCATGGTCTGGACTGATTATAAAAATCTAGGATGTTTACGTTCCATGATATGCGCCAACCAAGAATAAGACAGAGGGACTTTGTTCTTCTCCAGATTTGAATAAAACATCTATTATTATCCTGAATGAGACGTTCACGCATTGCCAAGTTCCTCTTCGCCTATTCTTACCAATCAAAGTTTTTTAAACGTTCTATTACAGGGACAATATCAAATAGAGAAACAGAACTGACAACTAGAAACCCCCCATCTACGAACTGTGAACCAGGGTCTCATATATTATATGGGGAAACTGTTTATTTCTAGTAGAACGTCACAATTTTGACTTTGTGCTATGATTCATTTTTTGCCAGCCATCCTGGCAGATTCAAGACTTTCAATTCAGTAAACTGAAATTTGCTTGGTGACACAAAATGTTAAAAATAAAATTTCAATGTCTATACATATGTCATGAATGAATTTGGTCCAAGACTGAATGACTGAAATCCCTCGGGCTTATTTAAAGGTATTTGGAGTAGGGCAGCCCAGGAAGTCATCTTGCTGCACTGCCCTGTGCCAAAGTGAAAGGGCAGGAATGCACAGCATTTATGCACTGTGGAGCAGTTGTGTCCCTTCTCAAAGAGATGGTGCCATTTCCACTGCCTAGTGCCAGTGGAGACACCCTTGTACCATGGCATGTTGCAAGGGTGCCTGTGTTGACAGCTCGATTGCTTTTGTGCAGGAGGGGGCACTTTCCTGAACAGAAACAATCGAAAGAGGCATTTTCATCTTTCTATGTGTGCTATTTTCATCTTTCTATGTGTGCTGCAGAATGCAGCACACATGGAATAGGAAATAATGAGTAGAAATAAAGAAATTTCTCCTCGTTACACCTCACCTGAGGAGGTCTAAGGATTTGGAGCTTACCCAGGTTTTTTTGCGCTTGTAAATCTGGGGCAGCATCAACGTCAATGGGTGTTGCTTGGGAAAACCCAGCGTAACTCCCATGGAATGCCTCCGGAGGGCATAGTAAGCCAACGCAGTGATTGGCGTCGCCTTGCCTTACTCCATATCTATGACACTATTCAAAGCCACGCATAGAAGCTTTGTGTGGCCTAATAGATATGATTTTTTAATCTGAGCTGCCGGACAGTCACAAAAAGTGACACTCCTGCGACGCAAGTCGCTTGTAAATATGCCTCTTGGTCTCTTGCAAACTCAGACTAGCAATAAGCAGCCGCGGCCAATGATATCTAATGATTTCATTTTAGGTCTTCCAGAATCAGAGCAAATTCGCAATGTCTATGTAGTTTTTGACTATTTTACTAAATTGGGACATGTAATTCCTTTGATGAAATTTCCAAATTCTCCAGAATCAGGTAACGCTTATCTGAAAGAAATAATCCTAATGCATGTTGTGGTGTAAACAATAATTTTTAGATATAGGGTCCAGATTTTCACCGAAACCTCTGAAGGAGTTAGTAACAACAAACTCCTGCCATCATCCCCAGATGAATGGTCTGACAAAAAGACTAAATCGACCATTAGAGTTGCATCTTCATTGTTTTTGATGTTGCAAAAAAAATGAATCGTCAAAATAGCTACAAATTGCAGAATTCACATAATGTAACTCAGCACAGTTCATTGGGTTATTCACCTTTTTGATGCTCTTTTTTTCATCCACATATGTATCCTACATCTGTCACTTCCAATGTTTTCACTCAGCTGGTACATTTTTACATCACCCCTTGCCAATTAAGAAAATGGCTGTCCAATATTTAATATAGGACTATGAAAGAAAGACAGATGGGCAGACTAGACAAGGCCCATCATACAAAGTGAATGATAAAGTTTGGCTGTCTCCCAAGTGCTTATTTTTATGTGTTTCCCATTCCAAAGCTTCTCTGAGGTTCACGAGTGCTTTTTGCATCACACAGTTAGTGGTTAGAGACTGGAATTGTTCAATGATTGAAGCACTCCACCATTATTTCCCATTAGAAGGGTTAATCTGGCACCTACCCATGGTTGATGGAACCCCAGATTTTGAGGCAGATGGGATATGACTCTAGACTTTTCAGAGGTCAGTAACAGTATGTGGTCTCTTGGAAAGGGTGTGATGCCTATGGCAGATCATGCGAGAATGCTTTCTATGTTCATGACCCAGATTATTCGCTTTTTTTCACTGACAATTACCCCATAAACCTTCAACCAAGCCCATCTGGTGAGGGCATCTTTGTGAGTACTCTCACAATCAACACTGACAGGCCGTTTAGTCACATGGATACTTTCAGGAACATTAACACACTGTATCTCATCGGCTTTCATAATAAGAGAGGTCTCATTTTAGGGGGCAGTAAGGGTAGACGGGCACCATGCATATTAGGGCTAGGTCATGAAGTAATCTATGCTTCCTTAATGCAATGCCGTCCCAGAATATTTCCTCAATATATTCATTGAATTACATTTTTTATCATTCTATGTTTCAAACTAAGGTGTAAGATGTTATGTATAAAGAGATTTGTGAATTTTCTCAACCCATGATGATGAGCGGCTCCAAACTGGACTTGGTCAGTGGCAACCAGTTTAGAATCTTTCCATAAAGTTCCTTGCTTCCCATTCAATGGCTGCTAACTATTCACATTTCACTCTGCTTGAAAAGGCCTTTTTTCTGTGATTATCATTGGATCATTAGGTCAATGCTCCCTTATACTTCAAACCACGGTTTGGATGGTTTTCATTCAGAAATTCTTCACCAGTATTGGAAAGGGTATAGCTATTTCAACAAAGGCGGTAGTCTCTATCTGAATGCTAACTATTTCTATAGTTCCTATTGAACTGAACTGTATCAGGTTGTGACATTAACATCTCCCTTCTCCTGAAAAACTCAGAACTAAAATATAGGTTATGTCCATACAGCCATTCTCTGAGCTGCATTCAATATCCTTATATATTGTCAGTTATAGATATTGCAGGCATAATAAACACCATAGTAAGGTTTAGAATCTATGTTAAACATGGCGTTATAGGAGAATTATTTAATCTTCATAAAACCCATGTAGCTACTGAAGGTTGTCCAATTCTAAAGTTAAACCATAATGAAATATCATGAAAGTGGTTTAGTTCATGTTTCCTCTGTTTACTCTTCCTAGGACCACAGATATTTACACCATAGGATACCATCAATATCAGGTCCATACAAAGTTTCCATGGATAATGCATGTCTTTTCCTAATCCCACTTATGCCTCTTTCTTCAGGCGTGGCTTATATTAGCCTCCTGAGAGAACAACATGAGTGAAATGGAGCAGCACTAGAGTCATGACACAGTGCTCCAGAAAATGTATACCACAGTTTAGTTGAATGTTTGGGCTATCCAATGACATTTACCACTCCTAAGGAACAAAATACCCTTTGTGGTATCTTATTTAATGTGAATGCTGCATCTAGGTCATTACCCTGGTTTCAGAGAATAGTCCTCTCTTGTATGATTTAAAGCTGAATCACATCAATATTTGGTGTTCAGTCACTCAATCCGCAGGCTAAAGTTGTTAGACTTAAAGCAGGACAAAAGAGGTTTGTTGAGTTACTTAATTTACTATCAATGGCTGGTTTTTGGAGATGGGATGGCCCGAGGAAGAAAGAGCTACTCTCTCTTATAATATGGGTGCAGAGCAAGAAGTACAAGGAATCTATCTGCAAAAAGTGGTCGCAAATTGCTAACTGAATGTATGCGAATTGATTCTGATTTTGTGAAACTACTTATGTATTGTTAGGTTGGTTCAAAAAATGTCAGGATTCACAGAAGGAACAAGTCAAAAACATCCAATATTGCCTGCTCAATAGGATGCAGGAGTCTAGCAAGACAGAACTAACCCACCAAAAAGGTTGAATCGCTCAGTTGGAACTCTGTGTGTCAGAAAGCTCTGAGGTCTCAGACAATAACCAGGGGATAGATCCCATGCAGATTGGCATAATTCAAAGACTGCACATCAAAGGATAAGAGAAGAGAGGACAAAATAACTTACATTTATATTGTGAACCAAGTGGACATTTTCTAAAATTCTGCCTCAAGAAACCAAAGATGTTGCAGAAGGAAAACGTTCAGCACCACCAGTAGAAAGAGTTGGGCTGGTGAGTGCTAAAGGAGAAACAACTCCAAAAACTCATAATTTGGCGAATGGTCTACAATCATCGGCTCCCCATCAATAAAGCTTAAGTTTTGACATGAAATTTTACCCGAAATTTCTGTAATCATAGATTCAGGAGCCACACAACATTTCTGTGTCTTGATATTTGCTTAAAAAATTGGTTTAGGAGTTATACAACAATTCGGAGAACAAAGCAGTAAGGGTAGTAGATGGAACCAACCTCTCTTCGGGACCGATTGTCAGTCATATGGAACAGGTAGGATAGATTTCAAAGGCAGGTCATTAAAACATCATTTAATTTTCAATTTATTTGATTTCCACCAATTCCAAATAATTGTAGGATTGCCTTGCTGACCGAACATAATTCGACAATAGATAGGGTTAAAAGAACTGTAGTCATGAATTCTGCTTATTGCAAGGAAAACTGCTTTGATAAATGTTCATGGCATGAATAACTAGGTTCAGCAGCCTTGTTATGTCAAGGGGGAGTCTCTGTGTGTGATTCACACTAAAGAAATTGTATTGGTATATGAAGAGTTCAAGGATGAGTTTAATGAAGTAGAAGCGGAAAAACTACTACCAAATCACTCTTATGACTGCAAAATTGAATTAGAACCAGGTGCAAATTTGGAGGGCAATTGGATTTATGCATTTACTAAAACAGAAAATGAACATTTGAAGGAGTATATTCAGAAATATTTAGCAAATGGAATAATTAGGCCCTCCCATCTCCAGTGGCCTCTCTCATATTCTGTGTTCCAAAGAAAGCATATGTATCAATTACAGAGCCCCATATAACTACAAACAATTGCTACCATTTGTCTCTGATATCAATCTTATTCGATTAAGTGAAAGGCGGCACAGATTTATACAAAATCAGATTTGAAAGAGTTTACCATCTTATCAGAGTAAAGAAGTGTGATGAGTGGAAGGTAGCCTTCAGAACTAAGTACAGTCTCTTTGAATACCAAGTCATGCCCTTCGGGCTTTGCAATGCCCAGTCACATTTCAATACTTCATTAATGAAGTGTTAAGTGAATTCACTGATGAATACTCTATAGTGTACATTGATGATATTCTGATTTACTCAACATCTGAAGAAGAATATGGGAAGCATATCAGAAGTATCTTGCAAAAACTCAGACAATTTGTCAGACTGGAAAAGTGTGCCTTCAGTGTTAAATCAGTAGAATTCTTAGAATTTATTTTGTCTCCTGAAGGAGTGACAATGGATTTCCAAAAGTTGGTCGCAGTTAGGGAATGGCCATCTCCCAGCTCGGCAAAAGAGATTCCAAGTTCCATAGATTCCGCCAATTATTATTGAAGATTTATAAAATAGTTCTCTCAGAAAAAGGATCCTCTCACCCGACTATTGAAAAAAAAAGTTGCATTCCATTGTTCTAAAGAGGCCGAAGAGGCCTTGAAATCCTTGAAGAAGGCCTTCACAGCAGCACCAATCTCACTCCATGCAAACCCTTTAGAGCCCTTCTATGTAGAATCAGATGCTTCAGATTAAGCCACTGGAGGAGTGTTGTCTCAAAGGCTCAAGGATACGGGACAATTTCATCAAGTAGCCTATCGATCATGAAAACTAACACCAGCAGAGATAATTTACACAATCACTAAAAAAGAACTGCTAGCAATTAAATATGCCTTCAAGGAAAGGAGACATTATCTGATGGGAGCCAAGCATGTAGTCACCGTATTTACAGACCATAAGAATTTAAAATGTTTAAATCAACAAGAACCTTGCCTGCCAGCCAGCTATGCTGGGATCTGTATCTTGCAGATTCCAATATTGCAATTACTTATCGCCCTGTAAGCAAGAACGGAAAAGTGAATGCTTTGCCACATGTGTTCCTTTTGCACAAATCAACCACAAAACAAATCAACAGAAATCCAGATTCAAAATTTGTTGGTGACACGCCTGGTGAAACCCTAGAAGAGAAGATTACAAAATGGATGACTCAGGGCTGGGTAAAAAAACACCAAGGGAACTCCAGGATCATTTACCATGTCATGACGGAGCACTGTATTTACCCACCAATGATCTACTAGAAAAGACCCTGTATTAATGTCATAATGGCCAGATATCTGAGCACAAGACTCAAAATTTGGTTAAAGTACATTTTGTGGACAAATATGAATAAAGACATCCATCAAAATGTTACCACTTGTGATATTTCGCCTCAGGGAAAATCTAATAGGCATGCCTCAGAGGGGTTCTTACAACCGTTGCCATTACCCCCACACCCTTGGCACACTATAACCATTGACTTAATAGTGGATTTACCCTCTAGTCAAGGATTCAATGCCATTTTAGTATTAATAGATGCCTTCACTAAGATGGCTCATTTTATTGCCTTGAAACCTATCCCCAATGGAATGCAACTAACCCAGCAGTTTAGTCAACACATTCTAAAAGCCCATAGTACTCCTAAGGTTATCATTTCAGATAATGGCCCCCAATTTCTAGCCCATTTTTGGAAGGCCTTTATTGAAGGGCTGAGTAGAGATCCTAGGTGGCTTATTAGCATGAACCTCATTAAAATTATGGCCGTCTTAGCTACAGGAAACTGACGCTAAAACAGCGATAATGAGCTTGCTAATATGCATTATAGATTTCCAATAGAAGCCCAGGTTAGATGTTCTGCACTTCTAAACTGGGCTTCTATTGGAATTCTATAACGCACATTAGGAAGCCCATTATCGCCATTTTAGTCGCAGTTTCCTGATGCCAAAAAACAGCAATAATTTTAACAATGTTCTTGCTAATATGCCCCTAGGTTTCCCACTAGTTATCCCCCTGAAACAGATGGGCACTCAGAAAATGGCTTATCAAGAGTTATAATAATATCTGAGATTATTTATTTTAGGTCAAGAAAGAGATTGGCTATGTCTTCTGTGGGCAGCAGAATTTGCACACAATAGTGCAAAGAATGTTTCCACAGGAAACTCATCTTCCTTTCTAATTTGTGGGAGCCACCCCAACTCGATAGTAAGTTCCCGGGAAACAACAGTCCCTACAGACAAAGACATGTGCTCAATACTTTGTCACAGTACACCAGTCAACGACAGAGAACCTAATGTAAACCAAGAAGGGCTATACATTGCATGCAGATACCAAAAATTCCAACCTCGCTTTGAGGGTCCATATTCTATGGAAAAGATCTTTAACCCATTGACTTTATGATTAAAACTACCACAGAATGTCAAGAACCACTCAGTTTTTCATGTATCTCTATTACAGAAACATTGCCATACTTGAGAGTAAGGCTTCCATCAAAACCCTTATATATTGAAGGAGGTTTCGAATTTTAAGTAAAACAAATTCTAGATTCCAAAAGGTGAAATGTAGGGTATTTTATTTAGTTGACTGGAAAGGTTAAGGCCCCAAATAAAAATCTTGAGAATTGTCTACTTATGTGCATGCTCCCAGATTAGTAAGGTCCTTCCATAAACAATTTCCAACTAAGCCTCAGCCGGGAGGCCAATCCTTGCAGTGGGGAGTACTGTCAGGATTCACAGAAGGAACAAGTCAAAAACATCCAAAGTTGTCTGCTAAATAAAATGCAGGAGTCGAGCAAGACAGAACCAACCCACTGCAAAGGACAAATCACTTGTTTGGGACTCTGTCATGAAAGGAATCTCAAGATTGTGTGAAACACTCTTATTAGTTGTTTTCCCTCACAAATTCTCATGATGATACAGTAAGAGAAGAACCAAAAGTCATCGCTGCCCTCCAAGCTTCCCACTTCATTGAAGAAACCTCATCATGTCGCCTCTCTTCTTCGGACGTGCATTGTCTCTTCAGGGGAAGGCATTTTAGGCTAAAAGTCATTGCTGAAGAACTCTTTCGGGCTAGAGAAGGTAACGTCTTGGGAGTACGTCAGGCTTTCTTTGGCATATCGGAAGAAACAATTGAATGCTACTCACCTTTTGGTATCACCTCAGCAGTGTAGTAAACACTACTCAATTGAAGGGATTCTGAAGAAAGATGTCAATCTTTTCCTTGAAAAAAACTTTTTGGGGCAGAATTTAAATGCAGTTATCAACATAAGAGGAAGGGAATATCAGCCCTATTTAAATTCAACTTACCTATTACAAAACACCATCAACCAACTATTACAAACTCCTTGTTCTTCTTCACAAGTTGTTCCTTCATCACAAGAGTACTTCAAAAAGGGAAACAGCAAAACAATTGTTATTCATTATAGTTGCAAGCATTGTAAAGTGCAAATACTAAGGAACTCAATATGAGATTATGTACCATGACATGTGCCATGCACTGAACCATGACATTTTAATGAACTGTGAAATTAAATAGAAGACATATATATATGGGGACCCAGGGCAGACACGCCTGTTTCATCTGACTCTTGACCCACCAGACTCACCTGAATTTGCGCCCATCCAATGATGTTACTCACTCCCCCACACCACCAACCGGACGCTGCCAACATAGTGCCTGTTGGGATTTGCAGTTTGCTTCATTTCTTCACGAACTTCTATTGGTGTGCAGACGGCATGGGGGAGGAGACCCAGGTGCAATCAAGTATTTTACACAGGAGGAGTTAGTACGGGGTGTGTTCTTTACAGCGATAGGGCGCTGAGGAAGGCGACTACGCCGAAATGCATCCGCCGCCGCTGGGGTCTGATGGAATAAAGTTGTGCTTTGCTCGGATCCCCCCTTGTGGCCTCTGATCTTTTATTCGAAAGGATTCTTCCGTCATATATATGTATATATGTATATATATATATATATATATATATATATATATAGTCGCCAGTAGGTAGTTATAGTTAGGACCAAGTTTCCATAGGAAAAGCGTATTTAGTTTTCCCAATAACTTTGGAAAGAAAGGTGAAAAAAAAGAAAAGGGTGCCGGGTAGAAACACCCTGACCCACTAGGCCTGCTCATGGGTCCCACTAGGTCCCCCAGGGCTGAAAAAAGCTTTTTGTTTTTTTACATAAAAGAAATCGGCGATATTCATGAACCCAGCGCGAATTTTGGCCGAATTTTATTTTTTAAAAATGAAGTGCGGGCTCTTGTGCTTTGTTATTATTTAACCCCCGGGTGGGCTAAGTCCCAGGGGCATTCAATAATGTAATTGCGGGTGCCCAGGGAGGCCCCCCACAGCATTGGGACTGCCACTCCCCAGGGCTTTCCATAAATATTTGTGGGGGCACACGGCCCCCCGCAGGGGGTGGTAGTCCCCGGGGTGTCTTATTTTTATTCCCCCCAAGCCCCAGGGTCTGCCACCCCTGGGGCTTTTATTGATTATAATTCCAGGGGCACACGCCCCCGGCTGCCCCAGGGACAGCTACCCCTGGGGCTTTTATTTTTTGAAACATACACCTGTGTGGGGGGGGCTGAGTCCCCCCATGCCCCAGGGACCGTCACCTTCCTGGGGCACTAATATTCAAATTGTGCACAACGTCTGCCAACTGTGCAGATGTAGGGAGGGGGGCCACACTGCCCCCTCCAGGAGCCCTTGATGACCCTGGGGACCACCACCACCCAGGGCCGGCTCCTGTAGTGTCCCGGGGTGCCCACCCCCGGGACACTGCTGTTTGCAATACCAGGGCGGGAGCCGCGTGGCTCCCTCCCTGTCTTTGCAAACACTGCTTTGCTTCATTGAAGTGAGAGCAGGGAAACCTACTCTCATTTCAATGAAGCTGGCTCTCTCCTTTGGGGATCGTGCAGGATGTGGGGAGGCGGCGGGACCATGGGGGAATTGGAGCTCCACCCACGATCCCCAAAGGAGAGAGCCAGCCCCGGGGGATGCGTTACCCGGGGCTAGAAGTGGCCTGGGAGGAGGGCCGTGCAGCCCCCTCCCCAAAATTAAATAAATAAAATTTAAAAAATAAATAAATAAATAAAGGCCAGCCCCAGGGGATGGGGTCCCCGGGGCCAACAGAGGCCTCAGGAGGATGGGCCACGCAGCCCCCTCCCAAAAAAATAATAATAATGTGGCCATGGCCTGGGGTCCCTGGGCCGGAATTAGCCATGGGGGGGACGCCACCCCCTTTTAAAGGGGTCAGGCCCTGGGGGATGGGGTTCCAGGGCCCAAAAAAAGGGAAAAGAAGGGGGGCCACACTACCCCCTTCTAAAAAACAAAGAAGAAAAAATGACGCGATCGTGCCAGAGGCCCCGCCCACTCCCAGCAACACTCTGCAAGCGCGCCCTGCGGCACGTTTTAAATTGGAGAATTCTTTCCACTTCAATATTGGGGGTCCCTGGGGGCCAACTAGCCCACCAGGTACCTCCAGTAAGTGCCACAAGGCTGCGTTGTAGAAAGGTGGTCTAGGCCACGCCCCTTTTGACACCTCTCTGCAACACAGCTCTGTAGCACTTACTGGAGGTACCTGGTGTGCTAGTTGGACCCCAGGGCCCCTCAGGATTCAAGGGGACTTAATCCCCCAACTTAAAACACGCCACGGGGTGCGTTTGCACAGTGGTAAAGAGAGAGGCTGTGGCCTGAAGTGACATATGTGCAAACACGCCCTGTGACATGTTTTAAGTTGGGGAATTAATTCCCCTTCAATCCTGAGGGCCCCTGGGGACAAATAGCCCACCAGGTACCTCCAGTAAGTGCCACAGGCCTGCGTTGCCGAGAGGTGGTCCAGGCCACACACCTTTTTACACCTCTCTTCAATGCAGCTCTGTGGCGCTTACTGGAGATACCTAGTGGTCTAGTTGGACCCCTTGGACCCTCAGGATTCACCCTTTCTCTACTGCTCTGCAAACGTGCCTCATGGATGACTACGGGATGGAGATGAAGTCCAATTTAGTCCTGAGGGAGTTTGGGAGCCAAGAATCCCTGATGGTGCCTCCAGTAAGTCAGACGCAGCGGAATTCCTGAGCGTTGGTTGGATGCCCAGCACTCTATCCACCACTCTGCAAATACGAATACTAGTTAAAGAGCATTTTTCTGCACCTCTGAATTAGAGGTAGTTTTAATCCCCTGCCCTATTATTAGGGGTGGGCGTCAAATTCCGTTCCTCTTGATGAATTTGCGATAATTTTACATTTTTGCGTTCCGCGGAGAGCGCGGAAATGCCCACATTTCCGCGATCAGCAGCGTACCAGAATTTTTTTTCATACTTGTGCTGTAAAAATACGTTCTCGCCCGCGCAATCGCCTTACCTTGATCCCCGCGTTCGCCGACAAGTTTTCCCGATCCAGTCGCTTGCTCCACGAGATGTTGGTAGTCGTTTGTGCTATCTCGCAAAGGTTTGCGCCCGCGATCACGTCATTCGTCGCGCGATCATGCACCGCGAGAGTATGAGATCTCGAACGCGTCATTCTCTACCGCGAGAGAGAGCATGAGGACGGGAACACGTCATATCGAACGCGACAAGGAGCGAGAGAACCCGAACACGTCATTCTCCACTGCAAGCGAGAGCGTGAGGACGCGAACAGATCATATCCAACGTGACAGGGAACGAGAGAACGCGAACACGTCATTTTGGACGCACCATCGACATCCAGCGGAAGTAATGTGAAGCTCGAGAACTTGAACATGTAACATTTTCTAGCAGCATAAAACCTTCTGCAAATGATGATTTGGATGAAAAAAACTCCTCAGATTGACATTTGGCTGTCCTTTTTTGTGCAAGGAGTTCTTTTTTAAAATGGGGGTAGAGGGAGGAAGTGCCACAGAATCTCCAACTTCCTGTTCCTGTCCAGCAGGCTCCTCCCAGTGATTTGTCCATCTCCTGCTCATTCTGCCTTTGGATTTTGAGCTGGAAAGATCACTCTTTGTGTCTGCTGCATCATTGCCATTGGATTTGAGGATTTTTTAATTGGATATTTTACAAGTAAGTGGTTGTTGTGTCTGTTTGATTGGGGGCATTGCAGTTGTTGCAACTACAATTTAATTTTGGTAACTATCATTCCTTTTTTATAAAATGTTGTGCGTAGTAGTAGTCAGTAGGCCCAGAGCTAGTCATGGCCTCATGGGTGTGTGCATGCTGAAGCAACTGTTCCTTTGGTGTTTTTTTAATGTATTTCATTTTAAAGCATCATTTAGGGCATGGATGGCTTAGGATTGAGTTGGGAAATGTGTTTTTTGGGGGTGGGCTTTCTGTTGTTGGGCCTGGCCTTTTGACTGGTGGCCATTTAGAAGCCTAGGCCTGCAAGCTTGTCTGGCCGAGGCTTCATTGAACACTGAACCCTTATAGCAAACTGGTGCAGCAGGGACTGGATGCTTTTAATAATAGAAAGAATACAAAACGGCACGCTCATACCTCAATCGAGTCTGGCGTTGATCTCTACATCAATTCCTCATTCTGCTCGTTCTATCTAATTCATGCGACCTGTGAAGACCCTTATTCTTCACAGGTCGCATGAATTAGATAGAACGAGCAGAATGAGGAATTGATGTAGAGATCAACGCCAGACTCGATTGAGGTATGAGCGTGCCGTTTTTGGGTCTGTAGCAATCACTCGGTTCCGCTTTAGATGGCTTTGTAAGTCTGTGAATTATTGTTTTACAGAATTAAACCTCCATTCCATTTGATTTGTGGTGCACAGCCCCTCGTGCCCAATCTGATCCACGAGAGCCCACCGCATCCTACATAAAGGTAATCAACTCGTTTTAGTGTAGCAAGAGCAGAGGGTCTTTTGCCAAAATAACTCGCAAACTTTTAAAACAAACTTCGTTTTATTTTTTGTGCAGAATCAAAACATTGAGAGAGCCCTGAGGAGAATCTGTAACTAATCACAGATTCGAAACGCGTCGGCAAAATGGCAGATAGATATCCTGAATAATTGCCCTCTTTGGGTTCAATCATCTTTTGTTGGAAATAATTGTGAATTGTCTTCTGATTACTGCCGTAGACATTTCTTGTAAACCTTTTCGGTTAACAGTGGTTTGACTATCTCTCAAAAATCTATTATTTTTTCTACAAAGAGTTGATAAATACCATTCGCATGAGAAGTTTGTTGCTTATTGGTTGATACATAGTATATGTGATGCTTGTCTAGTAGGTGTAAATATGTATAAATGTTTTTGTATTTTGTGTAAGTGTATATAAAGTGTTCTTCTTGCCCATGAAATAGATACATTTCAACAAAAAACATGAGTAAAAGGGTTAAATAAAATTACCCATACAAACAAAGTGATCTGGTCTTTTGTTTGTGAGTCTCATAAGCTGTAAGCGAGACGAAATAAGTGGGAGGGCTAGCAAACTGTTTAGTGTATTGTTATATTGGGTCCAGCTGCCCCCCGTCCCAGGACCAAACTCCATTATCTTACTAATTTAATAATAGAAAGGGCACAGGAATATATAATCATAGAGAAAAGAGACCTAAATAAAATGGAAGCCGAAATTAAAAGTAGTTACAGTAATGCCTTGGATGAGGCAAAGAAAAAACTAAGTGAAATAGCAGAGGATGTGGACGGCTACAGAGATTACTTAATTGGCAAAAAAAAAATAAGCTAAAAAAGGACATAAATAGATATAGCACAGAAATAGTATATCCATATACAAAAAAGGATTACTATGATACACCAATGCAGGAATCCAATCAATATCCAAATAGAAACTGGTACCCCTATCGCCCGAGGGGACGAAAGAAAAATGTGAGTTTCTCAGACACCTCCTATGCAAGCACTGAATCTGAGGAAGACTCAAATAATGACAATATGAATAGGAAAGAACTGAACCAAGTACACAATAGAGATCAGAGACCTTTTTTAGGTCACAATCAACAGAGAGGGAACTATATACCACGAGGGAGAGGTCGTGGCAATTACCATCGACAAGCACCACAGACCAGACCCCCCTACATGAATACACGCAGCCAGAAGAGGTAGGATTGCTAACAAATGAAAAAGTACCAATTATAAACTTGTCTAAGAAGGTGCTGAGTAAAAATGAACAAAAAGTCCTTAATCTAGGGTTAGGATATGCCCCCATCTCTGAACCTAATGCTTATGAAATCTTAAAAGATGTTAAAAGTCTATTCAGAAAGGTGAGGCTAAAAAAGTTCTTTGAGAACAAAACACTACCGGAAAAAAACAACCAGTCAGGTTTGAAACCACCCTCTATCTAGACTCCAGCCAGAGCTTTGGTTAGTAAAAATGTAGAACTGTTTGAAACAGCTGTTGAAAAAGATATAGATAACCTGCTGAAAAAGGAGGTAAAATTATATAATAATAATCTCTCTAAAGAATGTAGGGATGCGTTAAAGAATTTAGAAACCTGTGACACCATAACCATAAAACCTGGGGATAAGGGAGCAAGCATTGTACTATTAGACACGGA
This sequence comes from Lissotriton vulgaris, assembly GCF_964263255.1. Taxonomy (NCBI): domain Eukaryota; kingdom Metazoa; phylum Chordata; class Amphibia; order Caudata; family Salamandridae; genus Lissotriton; species Lissotriton vulgaris. The sequence continues at coordinate 745,589,396 of NC_141694.1, forward strand.
GAACTATAGAGATACAATGCTTTCCCTTTTAACAGTAAGAGAACATTACAGACCTTCATCACAAGATGAATGGCAAACACTTCAGAGCCACATTAAAAATGTTCTAGATATCGCTAAAGAGGATGAGATTATTTGCCCAGATGAATACAGTTTTTTACTTAATAACCATCCAGTAATTCCAGCCATATACGGGCTTCCAAAAGTACACAAGTGCCTACAGAATCCCCCAATGAGACCAATAGTCTCCAGTCTGAACTCCCTAACTGAGCCACTTAGTATCTACGTTGATACATTTTTAAGACCATTGGTAGCCCAACTAAAATTGTATATTAAGGATACAACTGAAATAATAAAGAAAGTAGAAGGTATAAAATTTGATGATCAGAGACAGTGGTTAGTTTCACTTGACATCGAATCATTATATATGAATATACCGCAGGCAGCTAAAGTAGAAACCATTAGTGACCTTCGAAAAAATGATAATGGTGACCTATCAGAACATTCCACCTTCATAGTGGAACTAATGGACATAATATTGAGGAACAACACTTTCCTCTTTGAGGAATATCTCTACTGTCAAATCAAGGGCACCAGCATGGGGGCTACCTGTGCTCCCAGCCTGGCCTGCCTCTATGTTGGGGCCTTTGAGAACAAACATATTTACAATGAGGCAGCACCATTCTATGATAACGTGACAAATTGGTCGCAATTCATAGATGACATATTCTTCATCTGGGATGGTGAAGAAGATAAATTATTGGAGTTTATCGCATGGCTTAATTGTGGGGATTCAAACTTGAGATTTACTCACACAATGAGCCAGAAAGAATGTGCTTTCTTAGATATTAATATAAAAGTAAATGATGATCAACTGATAGTGGTTCTATATGTGAAACCAAGCGATCGCAACACGATGCTCCACTATGAGAGTGACCACCCACGATGCCAGAAGGACAACATACCCTTCGGCCAATTTCTGCAATTGCGCAGAAACTGCACAAATAGAAAAGACTTTGAGATACACGCAGAGAAGCTCAAAATTAAACTTAAAAACAGGGGCTATCCCAAAAATATTATAAAGAGCACATATAAAAGAGCCAAATTTTATAACCGTGATGCATTGTTTGAGGGAAATCCTAAGGAAAAAGACAAAGGAGAAAAAATAGTGTTTGTTTCTAACTATACAGTGATCAGAAATAAAGTAAAAAACATCATAAATAGAAATTGGATTTACCTACAGCATAGTAACTCTGAAAGGATTGAAAAACCCTTGTTCTCCTATAGGCGCAACAGAACAATTAGGAACAGATTAGTGAAAACATACAGGGATAAGAATGAGGTTCACCAAATAGGTATTATGACAAACAAGAAATTAATTGGCACATACCCATGTAGCTCATGTGGTAACTGTAAATCGATAATTCCAGGAGAAAAGATCACGTTGAATAAGGGTACCCACACCTTCAGAAATATGTTTAACTGTAAAACCCAAAATGTTGTTTACTTAATCCTGTGCCCATGTGGCCTTGGTTATATAGGAGACACAAGTAGAGAGATCAGGATCAGATTGAATGAACACAGGTCGGCAATAAGAACTAAGAAGAGGAATGCCCCCTTAACGGATCACTGGGCAGAATGTAATCATACCATAGATGATCTCCGCTGGTGTATCTTGGAGAAAGTGACTTTATCAAGAAGAGGAGGTAATTTAGACAAAAAAAGGAAAATGCGAGAGCAGTTTTTCATGTGTATGTTCAGGACCCACACTGAAGGACTTAATAATCGCGAAGAGTGGGAAAGGATGTATAGATGAATATCAGACAAAAATAAATAAAAACCAACCCCCCTACAAAAGGGTGTAAATGGATAGTAATGGTTTATTGGGGATCCAAAATATACTGACATGGAGACTTAAAGATTATAAATATCAACAGATTAATAAAATCAGTAAAATATACTTAATGAATGAATATTACTCCTGATTCTACATATGAATAAAATGCGGGGTGAGTAGACCTGTAACACCCTTTTGACCAATGTAGAATAATCGGATAAGATAAAACTCACACTAATTAGATCTATGGCTTAAAAAAATCATCCATACATGAGGAGACCTTAAATGCTTTCGGGATGAGTATAGGGTGACCTGAGAGATTCAGTTCCAATTAATTTCCATTAACTAGATATACAGATAAATAAATTTAAAAAAAATTATTCCCAAAACATAGTGGAGGATAAAATAATGCAGATGAGGTTATATACGTAAAAAAGAGTGTAAGCAACTTATAAATATCGAAGAATGTAACTACACTCTAAGATGGCGGCTAGCCTAACGTAATAAGAATAGAGGATCTGGGACAACAAGGAAAGGCCTGAACCGGAAGTATAAAACAAACCCGACCGGTGGTCAGTTTTACTTAAGAACACGGAGACCGGTGGGAGCTGAACGCGAGTGCATACGGAGGTACGTTAAAATCAGACCCCAAAGTAATATATCGTTTTTGTTTACAACAAACCTAGCTAACCCGAAGCATTAGGCACGCGTTAAACTGCTCTCTAAACACAAGACTGAAATATGCTAAACAGTGGGCATGCATTATTTGTTCTCTACACGTAAGACGGAAATATGTTTAGACCTAGTCTCGACAAAAAAGCACAGACAAACTTAATACGGCACAGATTAAGAAGTGATGTATACGATTTTATATAGTCATAAGGCTTTGATTAATGACGAACGAGCCAAATTTAAAATAATGAGAGGTGAATCGTTATATAATTTCAAAAAATGTTTGTTATTGAATCGACTTGGCTTCAACTTTGATTAAAAAGAAAGTGAATAACGAAACGTAATTACGAGCTGAAAGTAGGTGGATTTGTGTACCGCCTGTTTAATAAAATAAAATATTGAGGACAAACTTTGCATGTTGGTCGAATTGCAGAATATTGACTCTATTAACAATGTCTATCAGCAATCGACAATGCTTACCGAAAATAGTGAGAATGTGTATATATTTTTTTACTATAGGTGACAAGGTGAGGGTAAATGGAAGTGCCCCCCAATAATCTGAACTGAAAAATAGACGGGGATTGTATCTATACCGGGGAAGGTGAGAAAAATTGATAAGCAATAGCTCCTGTAAACTACAAGGAGATAACGTAGTACTAAGAGCCCGACTATGGTTTTTTCAGAATTGACAAGACAGAGTGATTTAATACATGTACCTGTATGAAAAGTACGAAAATACATGGAAGGAACCCACCCTCGTGAAACGAATTAAAAATAATGCGAGGTGAGAAATTGTCACATACTAATGGGAGTAGTAATGAAAAACCAGTAGGAATGTGATAAAAATAGACACCTTTTTTCTTCTAGTAACCGCTACTTAATTGAAAAAGAAGCAATAGGAGTACACCGGTCCAGACCTAAACACAATATATTACAGGTGTGTTTTAATCATATGTAACTGCTGGTTTAAATGTGTCAGTAAACCAACGATTGGGCATAACATAATGGGTCATATATCCCTGTATAGATCGTGATCAAGCAGATCGATCTATAGAAAACTACCCGTATTTAAAGCCTTGAGAACAGTAAAACCCGAATCAACTGAGAGGATACTGTCACAAGAAAAATCAGGTGTGATATCACATGCATGTGAATGTGGTGGCTTTAATTGAACTTCCCCCACTTAATGAAAAACATAGTATAAATTTGGTATTGAGTCAATGAATGTATACCATAATACGTATACGCTTATTTTCTTATTGATGAACAGTCGATAATAAGAACATCCTGAACCCCAATGCACTAAAGATCTTCAAGTAACGCACTGGTGGTTGAGTCCAAATATGAAGTATGGAGAGCGTCTGCCGAAAAAAAGTGTGAGAGTAAATGTGGCCTGTTGACATAATTGTATGAATACATCCATGAAACAGGTGGGAGGGATACAAAACAACCTTAGTAGTACCACAATAGGCATGTAAAAGAAGTACAAGATGTAAAAAATTCTTTTGAGTTAATATTGGCAAGAACCTTGAGCAATTGTAATGTGAATGTGAAACTGTACTTAAGGATGTTTTCTTACATTGGATTCCTCTATCCACAGATCCATTTGTTGTAAATTTGTCCTGAAGAAGGTGGGGCCAAGCGCCTAATCCACCGAAACGCGTCGACAACCCACTCCAAGGGTTTTTTAAAAATAATCCTTTTTGTTGTTATATGTTGTTTTTAATTTGAATTGTTTTTTTAATTATATCAATAAATGTGTGCATATGTGATGATAATCTAACAAGCATTAGGCAATGTATTAAATGGTGGAATGTGTATGATCATACCTTTTAAACAGATACATTTGCTTTTTTAATAAACAAAAAAGATTTATGAAAAAAACCTTTTTAATAAATAGCTCTAAGCCAAATCATGTTTTGCCTTTGTGGTTCTACTATTAGGGGGTACACAATATATAAATTTCACATATATGGATAATCAAGAATGAATGTGAGAGGGATAGTCTCTCCTTTGAATGTGGTGACATAGTGTTTTCCTGATAACAAATAAACAAACCCGGGGAACACCTTCTAATTTTTGTGCTACTCTACCCAGATCCCTTGGGTCCAGAGGGTACTCTCTTTCCTTTTTTAAGACTTGTCTGCCAACAGGCCTGCTTTCATCCGGTAGGCTCACAGCAGGTAGCCACAGCTTTATTAATCAAGTGTTTCTGTGTGGTCTGTTGAATTTAGACATCAATTAGGGCATGGATAGCATTGGATTGAGTTGGGAAATGTGTTTTTTTGGGGTGGGCTTTCTGACGTTGGGCCTGGCCATGTGGCGGTAGCCATTTTGAAGCCTAGGCCTGCAAGCTTGTCTGGCCTTGTGTGCCAACTGGCCTGCTTTCATCCGGTAGGCTCAGAGCAGGTACCCACAGCTTTATTAAAGTGTTTCTGTGTGGTCTTTGAATTTAGACATCAATTAGGGCATGGGTAGCATTGGATTGAGGTGGGAAATGTGTTTTTTGGGGTGGGCTTTCTGATGTTGAGCCTGGCCAAGTGGCTGGTGGCCATTTTGAAGCCTAGTCCTGCAAGCTTGTCTGGCCTTGTTTGCCAACAGGCCTGCTTTCATTCGGTAGGCTCAGAGCAGGTAACCTTAGCTTTATTAATCAAGTGTTTCTGTGTGGTCTGTTGAATTTAGACATCAATTAGGGCATGGATAGCATTGGATTACGTTGGGAAATCTGTTTTTTGGGGTGGGCTTTCTGATGTTGTGCCTGGCCATGTGGCGGTTACCATTTTGAAGCCTAGGACTGCAAGCTTGTCTGGCCTTGTCTGCCAACAGGCCTGCTTTCATCCGGTAGACTCAGAGCAGGTAGCCACAGCTTTATTAATCAAGTGTTTCTGTGTGGTCTGTTGAATTTAGACATCATTTAGGGCATGGTTGGCATTGGATTGAGTTGGGAAATGTGTTTTTTGGGTTTGGGCTTTCTGATGTTGGGTGTCTTAAAGACATACCTTTGTTGTGTGTGTCTTGGTGTGCAATGCATGCGCCCTGCAGACCTTTTTTGGGCCTGTGAATTTTCGTTTCTGCATTTTATTGCATTAAAAAGGCAGAGCAGTGTGCTTTAGCATGCATCCTTTGCCTGGCTTTTAGAGGCCTTTTGTCATCTCCTGGTGTTTCCCAGGCCCCCTGCTTGTTGCTTGTGATTTGTTAGTGTCCATGTGGCTGGTGGCCTTTTTTATGGTGGGAGTTATTAGTGTCCTGCTTTTGCCATATAGGCCTGCATGGTTTTCCTATTGGCTTACAGCTTCTATCCATCCACTCCCTTTGCCAGCAGCAACTCCATGAATAATGTGATGCTCAAATAATTTAATGGCAAATTGGGTCCACCCCACTTCCAATACATTTTTATTTTGGTGGTTCTTATTCTCTTTCCTATCCTTCCCGAGAGTGTAGTGTGTACACAGTAGTATAACATAGCCCTTGTTGACAAAGTCTCAGAAATGGCTAGAATTAGGGGCAGATGTATCAACATCCTGATTTTTTAGAAATCGCTATTTGAGATTTGCAAATAGGGATGTATGTAGAAAATCACAATTATTTTGCGATTTCTTAAAATTCCTTAATTGCGATTCGCAAATTGCGAAACGCAATTAAGGAATAATTTCCCATTCAATTCTATGGGCCAGGAGGCTTATAGGAATGAATGGGAAGGTATTCTCAATTTGCGATTCGCAATTTGAGAATCGCAAATTGAGAATAATTTCAAGGGTGCAAGGGTATCATAAGGACACCCTGATGCACTCCTGAAATGAACATGTCTGCGCATATGGCGCACATACATGCCCTAGGGGCATGTATGTGCACCATATGGCACCTTCCCAAATGCCAAAAACTGTATTTGTGAAAGAAATCGCAAATTACCACCAACTTGAAGTTGCTGGTCATTTGCAATTTCTGAAGGAGAATTCGCAAAAATTAAATGCTTGTTGCATAGCATTTAAGGAATCGCAATTTGCGATTCCTTAAATGCTTATGCGAAATTAAGGAATCGCAGATTTTGCGAATCCTTAATTTTGTGATGCGATTTCCCTAATACATACCATTTAGCAAATGTTTAGTCGCAAACGCTGCTTTTTTGCGAATCACAGGGTTCGCGACAAAAAATTGCCTTGATACATCTGCCCCTAAATCTTTTGTTTGTACTAGTACAGTATTAACTGAACCACAACAACAAATGCAACATTTCACTGATGTTCTTCTCCTGGCTTATTTGCTTTTTGGTGCACAAAAAGCCAGAGGAGGAGGTGTCATCATCATCACCTGTGGTACTGCCAGCCAGACAGAAGTCCTGCTCCGCATCATGTCCACGTGTGATCACAACTTGTGCACCTGCGTCCTGCCTGACATCTGAAGAAGATGGCCTTAAAGAAAGGTACCAGGTCCAGTACCAAGAAAGTTGCCGGTGAGAAGAAGGGACAGAAAAAGGAAGTGCCATTAACCACGACTGGTGTGCCGGCCAATGTTTTTTTTTGGACCAAAAAATTTACGCCTGCAGCAGCATTGTCCGGGAACCAAGCTGGGAGCAGCAACTTCGCACCAGTAGTCCAACCCCACCAACCTAGGCCCAAACCCTTGAGTGTTGCAGAGGTAGCCAGTCCACTAACGAGCAGCGATGTTGAAATGTCATTATCGCAAAGTAGTACACAATCAACGCAGGCGGAAACTCAGCAGATAAGTGTGCAGCCGCAACAACAACAGCAGCAGCCGCAAGAACAGCAGCAGCCGCAAGAACAGCTGCAGCTGCAAGAACAGCAGCACCGCAAGAACAGTGGCAGCCGCAAGAACAGCATCAGCTGCAAGAACAGCCCGCAATAAAAGTTGTTGCTCCTGAAGTAGGGGCATTTCAGGAAATCGAGCTTCCTGCAGACAAAGTGGAGCAAACTACTGTTTGGAAGATCTATTGTCTTCCAGACCAACAGCAAGGAAAAGGAGGCTTAGTCCATCATCTTCTTCTTCAAGCCCCACTTCTGATGATCGTGATGCCACTTGGCAGCCACCAGCTCAGTCTGAGAGTGATGCACGCCACAAGACAATGTTTCTGAAAAAGAAGGTTCCAGAAAAACTTAGATTTATGGATGTAGATGTAGAAGAGGGGGATGATGTTGATGAAGACGAGCCAGTCATCATGCACATCACTCCCGCCCCAAAGGGGATGGAGACCAACATTCTCACCCTATCCAGAAAGGCAGCTACTAAGCGGGATGAAGCACGGATAACACCAACACAGGTTACACCACCTCAACCTTCAGCTGCCATATTTTCAAAGGCCCGGCAGGGACCTACATCCAGCTCAACCACCTCAGTAGGTAGTGGTAGTAAAAGTCACAGTGTAGCTGCACAGTCACATTCCAAGCACACCCTCCAGTTCATCTGGTATTGAAAGTGGCACATCCAGCAGTGCCAGAAAGTCTCCTCTCCAGTTTGGGACTTCTTTTCTGTTAGCACCAAGGAGAATAACATTGCTATATGCTCAATGTGTCGACAAGGTGTTCGGCGGGATAAGCTAGGTACACACTATGATACAGGAGGCCAAGCAAGTCATCTCAGAATACACCACACTTTGGTGTGGGAGAATCACCTACTTCACTTAAAACAAAGTAAACAAAACTCAACCCATTGAAGTTGGGCATGAAGAATCAGGGGATGATATTATTGTGGTGGAAGGTAAAGAACAGGGAGGCATTTCTAGCCCTGTCCCCAGTAGTGTAGTGGTACTGCCCACATCCTCCTCAGTAACATCTGAGTGGCACCGCAGTAAGAGCCATACTCAGAGTCAGGCTGAAACACCTAGGCGACTGAGTACTGCAATGAGACAAACTGCGTCGTTGAGCCTAAGTGGGTTAATGAAAACAACAGCACCACAAAGGAAAGTAATCCAGCCTACCATTGAGAGCATGCTTAGGTTGGAGGGGCAGTTCCAACGCAACCACCCAATGGCACGGTTGTACAATTCGAAGCTGGCTAAAATGTTAGCACTGGACCCTCTCCCTTTTTCATTTGTGGAAGGAGTGGGTTTCCTTGAATTTGTGTCTGCCATCTGCCCTAAATGGAAGGTTCCCAGCCGGTCCTTTTTCACAAGAATTGCTGTTCCGGCACTGCATCATGATGTGCTGGAATTGGTTAGACTAGCTTTGCAGCAGAGTGCTGTTCACAGCATCCACCTGACAACAGAGACCAGTTGCCAAGCCACAGATTACATGTGCATCACTGCACACTGGGTCTCTTTTGTGGGGGTTAGAGATAAGCTATCTGAAGGAGGTGCTGTTGACACAGCTGAGATTTTTAAAGCTACTCGGAAACATGCAACTGTAGCCATGTTCGCCATGGAGAAATCTCATACTGCTGTAAACATTTTGGAAGAGTTTCGCAGCAAGGTTTTTGAATAGGATAGTAGGGCAGGGAGGAGGAATCGCCATTCTTTATAGTAATTCCCTGGTGTGCAGGGCTCAGAATGGTGGGGTGTCGGACTGTGAGAGCTGTAAGTTCTCCCTGCAAATTTCCCCTACGGTGGTGGTATCCGGGATGTTTATTTATCGCCCCCCAGGAAGTATCGGGAATTTTGTCAATACCCTGATCGAAACCGTGATGGTTCTCGCCGCCTCTGCGATTAACTTCATCATGCTGGGAGACTTTAATCTCCATTTTGATGACCCGGCTGATTGGTGGGCGGCTGACCTCCAACGTGATTTAACAACATATGAGTTAGTGCTCATCAACTCAGGGGCCACTCACAACAAGGGCCACCTGCTGGACCCTATTTTCACTAATGTCACAGCCATGAAAGCTTCCGCCCCAGTTCCACTTCCATGGACGGACCATCTTTTGATCCCTTTTACCTGGCAAACAGAGACTGTCAGTATTCCTTCCCTTAATGCCCGCACCTCGGAAAGATCTTGGGCTAGGCGGTCTGTGGAGAGCCTGGCTCTGCAATTGGAGGGCTCATGCCCCTCCCCAGTTCCTGACCCGGTACTGGCAGAGGCACACTTTAGCAGATGGCTGACTAGTGCACTTGATGCTGTTCTCCCTATGAGATCTGCAGGCAGGGGAAAGAAGAGAACTAGCTCTGCGCCCTGGTATACGCGGGAGCTGAGAGCCCTTAGAAGGGGCTGTAAGAAACTGGAGCGTGCCTGGAGGAGGAACTGGGAAGAGGCTAGCAAGGCCGAATATCTTGCCGCGATCAGGGCGTACAAACTTGCCCTTCGACTAGCCAAAGCCCAGTTCCTTGAGGAGAGAATTATGAACGCTTCTAATTCCTCAAGGGAAACCTTCTTAGTGATTAAAGAATTGATGAGGGTTCCATAGCCTCCCACTGCCACAGACAACTTAGATGGAAAATGTAAAGATTTGGCAGACTATTTCCACACAAAAATAGTAAAGATCTTAAACACCCTGCCCCAAATTACCTTGAGAGCAGAGTCTAGCAGTGTGGTAGGGAGTCCTTCGGAACGTGTAGAAACTTTTGGACAAGTATCGATGGATGAGGTTCTTAAAGCCTTGGCGATTGTCAAGAGTGGTTCCCCCCGGGATTTAGTTCCCATACGGATTCTAAAACAGGTCGCCTCCTCCATTGTAGGACCTCTAACTGATCTGGTCAATGCCTCGTTGGGGTCTGGTGTGGTTCCGCCGAGCTGGAAGGAAGCAGTAGTAAAAGCCCTCCTAAAAAAATCCAACCTAGACCCCCTTGACATGGCGAACTATAGGCCCATTTCTCTATTGCCTGGGCTTAGTAAAATCACGGAAAAGTTGGTGAATCTCCGCCTATCCAACTTTTTGGAGCCAAATGGCCTACTGAGAAGTTCGCAAACCGGATTCCGTCCGGGACAGGGCACGGACACCGCTCTACTGGCAGTCGTGGAGGAAGTAGGGAGTATTTTGGATTCAGGAGGATCAGTGACAGTGATCCTCCTGGACCTCAGTGCTGCCTTTGACACTGTCAATCATCAAATGTTACTGCAACGACTGTCAGATGTCGGGGTGACGGGGAAGGCACTGAAATGGCTTAAATCTTTTCTCAGTGACCGGACATACCAGGTATGTGAAGGTAGCGCAAGGTCAGCATCTATCCACCTCCACTGTGGGGTACCACAGGGCTCCTCCTTGAGTCCCACATTGTTTAATGTGTACATGGCCCCCTTGGAGGATGTGGTCGCTCCTTACAACATCAAAATAGTGAGTTACGCGGATGACACACAGTTGGTGTTTGCCCTTTCCCAGGCCACTGACAGCCCTGACCAGCTCTACTCCTGCCTTTCCAAAGTTCACACATGGATGGGAGAGTCAGCTCTAAAGCTGAACGGTTCAAAGACCGAAATGATGCTGCTGGGGCATAAAGGATCCCCATTCCCTGCGGCGGTCTGGCCCAGCTGCTTGGGCTCACCTCCGAATCCTAAGGAGGAGATTAAGAGTCTCGGGATCTGGTTGGAGCAAGATCTTTCCTTCAGGACCCAGGCTATTAAAATGGCAGGGGTCTGCTTTGGCCTCCTCCGGTCTGTGCGCAAAGTGCTGCCTCTTCTTCCTTTACCATCTCGGAAGCTTCTTATCCAGGGGCTGATTATATCAAGGCTGGATTACAGCAATGCTATTTATCTAGGTGCCCTGGAGGCAACTTTGAATAAATTACAACAAATTCAAAATGCGGCAGCACGTGTACTAAAAAACATCCCCATGTCACAGTCGGCCAAACCGGCACTGAGGGCTCTGCACTGGTTGCCGGTGCGCGAAAGAGTGAAATTTAAATCACTTTGTCTCGCGCACAAAATTCTGCGAGGTACAGGCCCTCCCGTTCTGCAAAGTTTAGTTACACCTTATAAGCCCGGCAGAACCCTGTGTTTGGATCAAAAACATTTGCTCAAAACCCTGAAAGTAAAAAAAGCTAGAACAGGGGGGAGAAGATTTTCTGTGAACATCGCTGTGCTCTGGAACTCACTTCCTTTAAGTTTGCGCTCTGAATTCTGTCTCCTTCGTTTTCGGAAACATTTGAAAACACACCTTTTTGTTAACTGCTGACCCTGATGGCTCTCCTTTACTCTTTCAGTCCTGAAAAGTGCTGGGATGCCCCAGGGTAACTACGCGCTATATAAAACTGTATTAATAATAATAATAATAATAATTATAGTTCAAGACTTTCTGAAAAAAGAACCCATAGTCAGCAACTTACTGACCACCTGCCGAAGAATATGCACTCATTTCAGCCATTCTTTTAAAGTTCGAAAGCAGCTGAGGATCATTCAACGTGAATATAACATGCCAGTCAAAGCACTCATCCAGGAGGTGGCAACACGTTGGAACTCAACGTATTACATGCTTGATCGTCTGTTTGAGCAGTACAGGCCACTCAATGAATATGTCATGCAAAGACTGGATGCTACTGTGAAAGGCATAACCCTTCAGATTGACCAATGGTACCTAGTTAAATGTCTGACTGACATGCTTCCTCCTTTTGAGGTCTTCACACGTGAAGTCAGCAAGGAGGACTGTACAATGGGCCAAGCTATCCCATTATTGCAAATGCTAGAGCATCAGCTGAAGAAGGTGTCAGAATCATACAAAGGTGTAGAGGCAATAAAAGAAGCCTATGACATGGTGGAGAGCTTAGCCCGTCGCTTAGCTGAGAATACAAGGGTGCAAAATAAGATTTTGTCACAAGAACATTACATTTCTGCCACAATTCTAGATCCACGGGCAAAATTGGGACTGAAGACATTCATTCCTTTTTCAGAGATGGATGTTGCCCGCTACAAAACTTGGATAGCTGAGGCAGCGAGTAAATTGGAACATGAACGGCTGCTAATTAAAAGCCCGCAAGATCAACCCACAAGAAGTACTGCAGCAGGGCATGCGGCATCAAGTGCAACTTCGGAGGCTGAGGGCAGTGCGCTTGGCTCACAACACTCACCATCACTTTCGGCAACAGCAACCGGATCATTAGGCCCAGTAGAATCGTTACACAATTGGTATTTAGAGTTAGGCATTAGTATTAAGCACAGTGCTGATGCACAAAGAAAAGAGCCTGAAAAAAGGTTAGCAGCAGCACCCCTGAACATTGAACGGATGGTCCAGGCCTATCTGGATGACCCAACAGAGGTGTACATTGATCAAAACCCATTGCTGTATTGGTATAGGAAAAGGGCTGAATGGCCACTGCTCAGCAGGCTGGTGAGAAGCTATTTGGCTTGCCCTGTCACAAGTGTCTCTTCCGAACAAGTTTTCAGTGCTACTAGTTCCATTGTAACAGTGAGAAGGACCAGTCTCTCGCCCAAAACGTGGGGAGGTTAACGATGATCAAAATGAATCAGCACTTCATACCACCGAATTACACAATACATGAAGCAAGGGAGAAAGATGAGGAAAGCAGCTCAGGTGACGGAAGTAGTGTGTTACACGATTACCTACTACTGGCTGAACCCTCAGAGTTTGAGAACGAGCTATACTTCTCTGACAATTAAGCTTGCACGTTATGTCTTCCTCCCGTATTTTCCTTTATTTGTGTTTCTGTCTTTCCGGTTACAAACTTTGAATCACAACAAATCCCTCACCATCATCTTCTAATCTTCTTATTTCAATATACAAGTTTCAGGTGTCTGCATTTCACAGTACAGCCCTCTGAATCCAGCTACTCTGCTCCATCCTCCTGACTCTCCCTAAATCCATTGCCCTCAAGACAGATGATGATTGGATGATGCAAAATAGAAGAAACAATAAAATCTTTTCTAGTCCCACCAAAAGAAGTGGAACATGACTGCTAGAGCTATCCTCCTTTCAGAGCAGAGAGAGACTGCCCATTAATTGAAAATGAGATAGAACAGGTAATGATTGATACCATGCATTGGACTCAGACTGAGTGATATTGTTGTTTGTTGTGCATGAAGTTATTTCATTGTGCACTAATCATCTTTCTACAGTACACACTAAACGTAACTCAAGGCAATTTTCCCTTTCTTGAAACTATTTTCAATAAGAAATTTGTACTTCTACTGCAGCTTGATGCATTACTTTTTCTTGAATACAGGAAGGGGACTCAATCTGCACACTGAGTATGACAACAGCACCGTCCATGATGATGATGGCGAAAAAGACGGCCCGTTAACTTAAGATGAGAAGGAACAGGTAATGAAAATGAATGTCATGCATTGGACACCTGACTACGAGCGATTGGTGTTTGTGTTTTCGTTGTTTGCTTGTTGTGCATGAAGTGAAGACAAAGTGTACTAGTAGTATTACTGTACACACTAAAGAGTGACTCAAGTCAATAATATTTCTACTCGTGTTGTGTAATAACAAAATTGTACTTCTACTGCAGGCCGATCTTCACAGTCAGTCAGTACAAGTATCGGAGATGATTGATGGAATAATAACAAGTCAGGAGGACGTTTCATGCGTGGCATAAAAGGTAAACACGTCAACAACCAAAGCAGACCTAAATGTCTGTGTACAAGTGGAGTCGAGTGTAGCGGTGGGATGACTGCGGTGCATTGATTTAATCACTTAAATTGTAAAATGATATGTTGCTGGATATGTGCTTTGTCCAACTCTTTAAAAAGAAGTACTCAAAACGGAGGATGTGCTAAGCGACGTGCCGTCACTGTGGGCCTGCTCTGTCCTGTTGTTGTTGAAGGTCAATGCTGGAAACAGACTAGATTAGAGATGATGCATACATGCCTTTTTGGAAAGTGTTCTTGTTGCACTACACCATAACTTGTGCATTTCTTTTAACTTTGTTTCTCAATATCCCTTCTGTTTTTCCATCTACAATTACAGGCTGGGTCTTGCGCTATACTTGGGAAAACATTACAATGCACACTTACCTTACCAAGAAATCTACATTTGCCTTGCAGGCAGTGGTGACTGGCGACACCCAAGATTGATGGACGAGAGGACCAAGATGAATGCCGAGATGCAAATCCATATTTTTGACCAGGATAACACAGTAAAAGTATCAACTTTCACTATCTTTTAAATAATTTGATTCATTTTTTTGTCTACAATCTTTACAACAGTGTGTTCTTCTTGTTAATATTATTATTATCATTAGGTTTGCTCTCTGTTTATGATTCATCCCTACCAATATTTACATTTTGTATTTGCTATCTGTAAAACTAAGCCCGGAACAACTGAACAACAACTGTATGTAATCCCGGGTCTCCTTATCAATCATCATCATGCATGCATTTCCTTTTTCTCCCTTAACATATTGATATGGATAGGGTAGTCTACAGAGATTGTGTTTTGTGTTTGTTAATGCGTACTGTTTTTCATTTTCAAACCTTTCCCCACACCCCCTTTCCCATCCATTCAACAAACCCTAAACGTCTTCCCCCGGGCTGTGTGACTTATTGAGGTGTGACTAAATTAAAAGTACACCAATAATTTATCACACACTTGCTGGGGGGGGATGTGGCGAAAGCAACAGTACTTCAATTTCAAGGCAGAGTGAGTATCTGCATCTGCTTGGCCACTCATGAGCAGTATATTTTAGAGGTGATTTTTATTTACCAAAGGAGCATATGCATCCTCATTAATTGCCGGCATTGATAGGATTTGTTGTTTTCCTCATACACAGCACTAACTGTTACGCTTGTGTCGAATGTGTACTGTAGGCCTAATCAAGTGAGTCAACACAAATTTTATTTTGTAAGTCTGTTTAGTAGGCTTTCCCCACTGCCGTTATATTTTGTTGTGAAATATTTTTGCATTTTATTATTTCTCTGTAAGTTCTGTACTGTAATTCATTCTACTACTCCTCGAATAGTCTCTCTCAGGCGACTGACTGACTGTCTCATTTTCTGTTTTTGAAAATGCTGCTGCCCTGCCAGTGTCTACTACTATTACCACCACCACAACCATGGCATGTTAGGAAAGGAAACCATCATCACCATGCAGCCATTGCTGTGCCAACTTAAACATCAAGCAAAGGTAAGAGACGTTTGGGGGAGGCATAATTAATAATGGACATGTTTTCCATTTACACACCCATTTGAGCCCAGTTAAAGAATGCATAGACTAGAAGAGAGAGGCTGACAGTACTAGTAGGACAACTCAATCAGTGTGGGGTGCCGCATCTATCTTTTTGTTTCTTACAAAGTCAGTCAATTATTTAAATCAAACACTGGCTATGGACGGCACTGCACCAGCAAGGAAACAGTGTGATGTGAAACAGTAACCCCACCCACAAAACATTAGCAACATTGTATGTAAATTAGAAATATTGATTTAATAAGAACCCTAACAAAAATAAACTATGTAAAAACCCCACAAAACCGTACCCACCCCTCTCCCTAACCCCAACCAATATCCAATTGTCCATAAAGAAGTCAAACCAAATGTCCAAAACCCCAACGCCCATTCCCACCCACCAAAACAATTTTAAAAAGGGGCAGTACACAGGGTCTCCTAGGTTCAGCGGGATTGTCTTTGGAGGACACGCACTGCCTCCTCTAGTAGGGTGACGTGGCGCTTTAGAGCACGGCAGCTGCAGCCACAGTGGGGGGGCACCAGTGATGGAAAGGGGTCGGCGGCGGGCAGCCACCAGATGGTGGTGCCGTACCGCTGGAGGGCGGTGGCGGTGGCTGCGACCCAGGACATTGGAGTAGTGTTCAGCTGCTGCCGTCTCCTCCTCCTCCTCCTCCAGGACCACCTGCCATCGATATTCCACTTGTATCACCTCCAGCTTCCGGCGCCGTGCCTTGGCGGCCAACTCCTTCATATCTGGTTTTAAAGGAGTAGCTGTATATCAAAAAGAAAAAACAGGACTATTGTAAAATCTACTCTTAGAAAAACAGTAAGACAAGTTAATTATAGTACACATAGTGGCATGGTAGCACTATAAAGCGAAGTACATAACATTTGTGGTATGTATCTATCCTCCCACTTGCTTGGTCTTTAACATTTGCGGGATTTTTTCAGGCATTCAACCAACCATGCATCAGATTCCTATCAGCCACCTTTGCAATTTAATTTGCATGCTTGCATTACACGTATCCTTCTCTCTGTCAGTCATAAATATTAAATCTTGCCCGTCCTTCTTCCTTCCACCCGTCTTTCCCTTTTTAGTCCAACACCAGGTGATCTGATCTGACTTTTAGTCTTCTCAATAACACTGTCAAAGCGGAGTTGAAATCAGATAGAAGAGGCCATTGGTTACTCCATACTCCCACCCATAATGCCTTAACTAATGCCAATTAAAGGG
The DNA here is from genome assembly GCF_964263255.1 of Lissotriton vulgaris. Lineage (NCBI taxonomy): Eukaryota > Metazoa > Chordata > Amphibia > Caudata > Salamandridae > Lissotriton > Lissotriton vulgaris. The sequence continues at coordinate 745,606,135 of NC_141694.1, forward strand.
TGTCTTGACTCTTCAAACGTTCACAACAACTCTTACTTACTTAGGGCATCATTACGATGGCGGGCAGACTTTGTCAGCCCGCCATCCGTCATTCCGGCGTGCGGTGCTGAAAGCACCTCCCGCCACAATGCTAAAAATACATGTAGTGCTTTTCAAAGCACAACGTGACAGGCACGTTGTGCTTTAAAAGGCAGGGGGTACGATCCATAGGCACCCCCCATGTACACAGGCCCCGCAAGCATACTCCCCATGCCGTTCCGTGGCGGCATCCCAAAATGCACAATGTAATATGACTGACGGTCTCTTTCAGATACTGCCACCATATTGAACCCCTTTCCGCCTGGTCGACATTTCGACCGTGCGGAAAAGGGGCGGACAGTCTTTCCATCCCCCGCGGACCCCCTAGCCATTGTAATATGGTGGGGGGTCTTTTTTACAAGGATGGCGGGTGGTTTGCCGCTGCTGGGCCGGCTGTGACTACCGCCAGCCCGGTGGGGGCATTCCGCCCGCCATCCTAATGGAGCCCTAAGTCTCAACAGTACAGTATACATACAGTACACCCTTGCAGTGAGTGTAATGTCAATAGTTAAGGATTATGAATCTAAGTTACCACCGCTCGCCACTGGTGCTGGCTCGCCCCCTGCAGCTCCATCCGCAACTGCCGATTCCTCCTCTTCAGCCACGTCGCTGCTGGCCTCGGCACTGGTATTTGGAAGTGCACCTAGAAAAAACATTACACGTTTTTTTGGTGTCATATACACCTCCCCCTATTGGTCAGTAGCAAGATTGAAAAATTAGTTAATAGTATACAATACATCACTAGTACAAATCAGGTAGTACCAGAGTAGACACTAGTAGTTATCTGGTCCCTAGGGTCATTCTAGTCTTTGCTTAGTTAGCCAGAGCCATGCAACCATTTGACCTTTGTGTCTTTCATTTTTGCACATGTGATGTTACGTCACAACTTGTTGCATAAGAGACACCTTTGAGCCCACATGACCTCATACTGCTACTGTTTAAGCGCTGCATACAAGGTCAACCAAAACATTAACAAGCCACTTTTTTATGAAGTTGAGGTGTTAGTCCATATTGCTTATCCATAAAAATGCTACCTTTTTGGGCACAGCTGAGAAATGCTTGCAATATACTAATGTGCACCCTTTTTCTCATTGCAGACGGAAGATTCCCTTCTACGAACCAGAGCTTTGCAGAGCTATGATGTAACAACTACCAGTACTAGGTTCTTCTAAGGTGAGGGGTCCCCAGAATTCGCTCAGAGATCTTCATTTCAAATTTAATATAAACTATATTCCTAACAAGGGGATGGTGGTGCTTCCACCACTGTTCAGTTATCATGATTTTCCTTTTTTTCTAGTATGGGCTTTTAGTTGTTGTATGTAACTGTTAGCGTAACAATGTTTATTGTTTTAATGTTATGTATTTTCCTGTTGGTGCTGCATTATAGAACAACGTAGATAGCTTGTCAATTCAAAATAAAAAAAAACATTTGAACTTACATAGACTCAGTGGTATTTGGTGTGGACTTACACGAGTGAGCGAGCTAAAGGAAGGGTGTGCATATGCATTGCTTCCACGACTGAGAGGTCGGGTGTGTTATGTTCTGGGTTGTGTACTTGTTGGGTATTTTGGGGGGAGGGTTCGGAGAACTAATAGTTATGACAAGACACTACTATAACTAGTCGGGCAGGGGATTGTGGTGGGTTCTGAACTTCTGATTGAGGTGTGAGGAAGGTCCAACCTCCTATCACCAACAACCTATTTTCTTGTGCAAAGTTCTGTATGTGCAACAGTAGTAGTATGTCCTATCCTATCAAAAAAGTAATAGATCTGGTTGGGCATTTGTTGGTGGGAATTGTCGAAAAGCATCAAGATTAACAAGGACTCAAGATCAATAAGACTAGAAGTAGTACACGCGGACAACCCAAAGGACTGGACTCAATGGCTAGAGCTACTGGTGAATCTGAGTTTTATTCAAAACCTTTTAAATAAAGAGTGGCCAACTGGGCAAGCTTAGCTACTACAGACTAATAGTAGTAGTACAGAGAATCATCATAGCAGAGGCAGGGATAACAAGAATTTCGAAACAGATGGTACAGACCGAAGGATAATTGTTGGCAAAAATAGCATTAGGAAACAGAAACAATAGTTGGGGAAAAATATGGTGTTGTAAAAGTTATGGAATAAGAAATATTAATATTAAAAACAAGAAGACTTACTAGGGCCAGCAAAAGAGCCCTTGTTGGTGTTCTCCTGTTGCTGGTGTTCTCCCGCCGACTGCGACTCTTTCCGCCTGCCCCTGGGTGCTGAACAGGAAAGATATAAGAAAGAGACAAACATTGATGATTGGTGTGAAAAAAATAAAATATTTTTAAAGAACGGTAAAAAAAAACTCATGTAAAAAATTGCAATAACTAAATTGACCCATCTCATCTGTAGTAGTATCAGGGAATTCGCGGATCGACTACTTACTGTTTATCAACACTAATTCAGTCTTCCATTCTGATTCCAGAATACTAACTAAGCCTAAGTACGATGTACCACCTGACCTAGCCCACCTATTGCAGGCGTGCCAATTGTACACTAAGTATGCGTTTCCACTTCTTTTAGTCCTCAAACAATGCATATGGTCAAATGGAGGACACATGACTACATTTTTGGATATACCAAACTTTTGGTTGATTGATTGATGCTGAATGATGTTCTGCTAGTGCTAAGCCTATTACCACTCATTGCACAAACTAGAAAAGGTTCTACTAAAGACTGGGGTACTAGCAGCACATGACGTAACAGAGGGGGCATCATGCATACCACAAAAAAATTACAAACTCATACAAAGTAACTAAACCTAAGTATCAATCCGCCCCTATCTCTTAGTGACAGGACAAAGTAAGGACTAGAGTCACTATAGCATTACGTAACTTAATTTCTCTAAAATAAACTCTTACATTAACTGAAAAAACCACAGGTTTTAGGGAAAGTTATAGTTAGTTGGACATTTCACTCGTACAAAACCAGAGAAATTCCCCCGTTACAGTTAGTTCAGCTAACTATAACTCGCGCCCCAGCAATGCACTGCTAATGACGTCACAGATTACATAACTCATGACATGGTCAGTGACATAACTGATGACATCACTGATGACATCTCAAATGACATAGCCTAATATAAGCTTTAATACACCCACTCTAAATTATAGACTGCCATTCTCAAAACCCTAGACACTCCAACACCAATAACTACATACCCACTCACTAATTCTTACGTCTACACACACATCCACCAACTCACCCGTACAACCACTCATACTTACGGTCACTCAGTACAGGACTATCATATGCACTCATACACCTATATAGACACTCACACACCGCCACTCTTCCATAGAGGTACTCACACGCATAGTCAGTCATGCAAATAATTAAACACACTTCCATTTACTCACCTATACAGTTATACACACACTAGCTCACTTACTCATACAAATACTAGCACATTCTTACGCTTTTATACAATCACTGATACAAGCATACACTCATCCATACAGCCACTCTCAGTATCACACACTCTCACTTATAGCCATTTAAATACACTAACACACATATATACTGCCTTTCATATATGTAGTTACTCACACGTACCAATGAGGTATAAAATCACTCACTAACACACCCATACACACACTCACCCACCCATACAGTCCATCACAGTGATGCACACTTGAAACCATGCACCCAGTGAATCACCCACTCGCACATCTATGTACAGAGTCACACACACCCCACCACACAAACACTCAGGCACCCATAAAGATACTCCGACAACCAACCAATAACTCATATAGAGACTCATGTAGCTATTCACAAACCCATGCAGCCGCTTACACACCAACAGACAGACGGATACAGACATTCACACAGTTTAGTCACTAACCCATGCATTCAGTAAGATACGTTTAATCACTCACATAGATTCAGTCATGCACCTACTAAATCATCCATTCAGACACTTATACACCCACTCATTCTTCAATACGCCTTTCCCTATATATATTAAACGTAATTAAACTTTACAGAAACACAAAGTCACTGGATGAGGTCATCAGTGATGTCATTTGAGATGTCATCAGTGATGTCATTGACCATATCATGAGGGATGTAATATGTGACTTCATCAGCAGTGCATTGCGGGGCTCGAGTGATAGTTAGTTGAACTAACTATAACGGGGAATTTCTCTGGTTTTGTATGAGTGAAATGTCCAACTAACTATAACTTTCCCTAAAACCTGTGTTTTTTTTTGTGAATCATATATGTATATGTAGTTAGGACCATGTTTCCACAGGAAAAGCATTTTTTGATGTGCTTATAACTTTAGCGTCGTTTGATGAATCTTTACGAAAGTTTCAAAAAAGTTTCTCGTTTTAGATCAGTTTGGGGGTTATTCTTCAAGGGGGGGCTGAGAAAGACGGGCGGTCCCAAAACGTGTTTTCTCTTTGCGATTTCCATAGGAAACTTTAAACAAGGCTACAGGTCAAACTGCTGAACGGAATTATGCCAAATTTGGGAGGGAGAAAGGTCTTGGTCCAGAAAGCACGCTTTTGTTTAAATGGGGTAAATCCGTTCTGTAGTTTTTGAGAAATATCAAATTTTACGGATGTTGATGTTTGAGAATTCTTACATTTGATTGGCTGAAGCATTACATGTACAAACTTGCGGCTCCTTGGCTGTGAACGGTTGAATCTAGGAAGTGTTGGAAGCCATTTTGTGACTCAGTTGAAAGGAGTAGGGGAAAAAAAGAGAAAAATTGTTTAAGAGTGTATAGTAGGAACACTGTGGACTTAGTTTGAGCAGTCTGTATGGTGCAGAGGCACGGAGTTTGAATGTTGCGTTGGTTGTGGAAATCACGTCTGCAGAACAAGGGTGCGTGGTATTGCAGCAAGTTTACGTAGGCTCTTGAAAGCCCATCAGAAAAACAATGCGCTGTATTGTGACAAGCAGTGTGTAGGGTGCACACACAGGTAGTGTGAATGTTGCGTAAGCCGTGGAAATTACGTCCGCAAAAGAACAATGCGCGGTATTGCAGCAATGTTCAGTAGGCTGTGGAAATCATATCGGGAAAACAACAATGCTCCTTATTACAGCCTTTAATATAATGCGGAGTAATGTTTAATTATAATGAGGTGTTCACTTTTATCACGGATAGTGTCACTTTGTTAGAGGAAATTTAATATTATGTGGGAGGGCGTGTTCTCTCCCTGTGCGTGGAATAAAATTAATATTTAATTGGCTGAGGTGTTCCAACAATGAACTTAATGTTCATTGTCTGCAAACCGTTGAAAGTAGAAGTGTTGCCAGCCATTCGCCTTCCCCTCGACTGAGTAGCAAGGAAATCTGATTGGCTCATATGTTCCAAGCAGTACCTTCCAGAGCTTAATGTTCATTGGCTGTAAACCATTGAAAGTAGAAGTGTTGTCAGCGATTCCCACCCCCTCCGCGGAGTATCAGGGACATCTGATAGGGTAACGTGTTTCAAGCAGGACTACCCCAAGCTTAATGTTCATTGGCTGTGAAGCATTAAAAGCAGAAGTGTTGGCAGCCATTCCTTCCCCTTCTGCGGAACACCATGGACCTTTTATTGATTAAAATGTTCTGAGTACAAGTTTGCTCCTTATTGGGTGGGAAAGGTTCACTGTTGTCAGCCATTTTGTGATGCATATCGAAGGAGTAGAGAAAAAAAATGTAGTAGAGGGAAGGGTAGGAATACTATTATTTCTGTACAGTGTTCACAAGGCGGTAGATAGGGACTGTGAAGGTAAAAATAGTTTGTATATATTTTAAGGGTCATTTATATAATTTGTGTAGGGCCTAAAAATCACGTCGGGAAAATAACAGAGTGTGTTGTGGTCTTCTTTTTATTAAGTCAGAGGATGGGATAGTTCATAGGAGCAGTATTTGCTTATAATGTGGTGTTTACTTTTCTGACGGGGAGTGCCACATCTTTGGAGCAAATATTATATTATGGAGGAGGGGATTGCAAAAAGAAAGTGGGCTGTTGCGGTCTTCATTTAAATAAGGTACTGAGTAGGCTACTTCTCTGGAGCAATGTTTACTTATAATGTATACTTATAGTGCAGTGCTTACTTCTATCGCGGGGAGTGCTACTTCATTGCAGCAAAATAGTAGGCGTGGTTGCACTTCAGAAATTTCAGTCCAGGTTTGGAACAGTTTTTATTAAGTAGTCACAAAAAAACGTTCTTAGGAAAGTGTGGCTGTATATATCAAAGGGGTAACAAAGAAAAACGCAATTCATAAGATATTCCTTAAGCGTGGCCACACCCTATCTTTTTTCCCCACAGGCTATATTTTCTCACCTATACTTTGTAAAAGGGTTGCCCCATATTCTTGTTAATATAAGATGGCATCAGTTACTTTTAGATTAAGTAGAAAAGAAGTGCTACAACAAACACTCACACTACATCATCTCAAGTCACTACAACAATAACAAATAAAAAACAGTTAAACACAAATATAGTCATCTTACATATAAATGTACGCTTCATCAAAACATTAAATGAAGCACCATGTATAAGCTTCTTTTCTCCAGGACTTCGAAATCTTTCTTCTTTGCGCAGATGGGTCAATAACGCCTCAGATATATATAGCGCTAATATTACAATATACACACTCACACTATACGATCCCAGGGGGAAACAGAATAAGAACCAGAAGCTGCTCACGTTACATATAAATCTTTAGTCTTCGCGTCGACGGGTCACCAACACCTGAGGTTCGCTATACTCTGATTATTACAATGTACATAGTCACAGTATATGACCTTAAAGGAGCCAGAAAAGGAACAGTGTTTCCACTTTCTGGGTGTTTCTGAATACAAGCTGCAGATGTTACATATAAATGGCAAAAACAACCAATAACAGTATTTTCTTAATACAAATCTTTAAATATTCACAAATAGCTATGTATTATAAATATCTACTGTGCCATAATCAAACAACTTACAACTCCGTAATATGTTTTGTTGTCGCAAAAGAAGAATGCAACGCTAGAAAAGTGAACCTACATCACAGAATGGACATGCGTATATAACTCGCACGTTTAACAGTTGACACGTGCTCCCGTTTTCATGTTTCACTTTTGCATGTGTTGGGAAAAGTTACAAGATGTGAAGCGGTAAAGGTTTCGATTTTGATCCTCACAAGTATAAGTTCCTTAATATGTACATACGTTGGAGATCTTAAAAACTGTTACCCGGCAAACCGTGTCATTTCCTTTCTTGTGACTAAAAACATCTATTAACTGCCTTAATTCTGAATAGAAGACATAAAAAAAACATATCATTCGGAATAGAAGAAAAAAAAGTATGTGCTAATATTTCTCATCACTATGGTTTTAAATTCAAAAATTGCCAGCATTTGTAAAGTGTACAGCTACCTCCGCAGAGGTTTCCTCGTGCTCGGGGGTATCGGAAAGATTAAGCAAGGTGTTGCCCACAGTGACATAGTGGAGGGCTAACGTGCTGCTGGAGCTAAGAATTGAACTGTGAACACTGTTGTTCGAAGTCAGGTATCACAGCTGCTGCGTCAACTTTTTACACATTTATATGTTAATTAGTGTTAATTAAGTTTTAATCATTGTTAAATTATAACTTGATCCATTCCAGTGCCTTCTCCTGGATTCCGACTTTGCTGAGGCGCTGCACTAGGGTGAATGCCGCGGAGAGGTCTAGGAGGATGAGGGCCGCTGTTTCTCCGTTGTCCATCAGGGCTCGGATGCCATCGGTGGCAGCGATGAGGGCGGTCTCGGTGCTGTGGTTGGCTCGGAAGCCAGACTGTGAGGGGTCGAGGGATCCATTCGTCTCGAGGAAGGCGGCCAGCTGTTTGTTGACGGTCTTCTCGATGACTTTGGCTGGAAACGGGAGGAGCGAGATGGGGCGGTAATTCTTGAGTTCAGTGGGGTCCGCTGTAGGTTTCTTTAGTAGGGCGCTGAGTTCGGCGTGCTTCCAGCTCTCCGGGAAGGTGGCGGTGTCGAAGGAGGTGTTGATGATGTCCCGCAGGTGGGGTGCGATGACAGCGCCGGCCTTGTTGAAGACGTGGTGAGGGCAGGGGTCGGTCGGAGATCCGGAGTGGATGGAGTTCATCATGCGGACGGTGTCTTCGGTGCTGATCGGAGTCCAAGCGCGGAGGGTGGTGGTGGGGGGCGGTGGTTCGGTCGTGGCGTGCGTCGGGTGAGTGTTGAAGCTGTTGTGTATGTCCGCGATCTTGTTGTGGAAGTAGGAGGCGAGGAAATTGCAGAGGTCTTGCGATGGGGTGATGTTGTTGTTTCCGGCGTTGGGGTTGGAGAGCTCTTTCACGATGTTGAAGAGTTCCTTGCAGTTGTGTGCGTTGTTGTCCAGCCGGTCCTTGAATGCAGTTTTCTTGGTAGCGCGGATCAGTTGATGGTGCTTCCGGGTGGCAAGCTTGAGGGTGGTCATGTTGTCCGGTGTTGGTTCCCTTCTCCAGGCTTTCTCGAGGGCTCGGCAGTTCTTCTTGGAGCTCTTGAGTTCGTCGGTGAACCATGGGGCCTTCTTGCTGCCGGGTCTGCTAGGCGGGGTCCTCAGTGGGGCGAGTTCGTCCGCGCAGTTGCTGATCCACTTCGTGAGGTTGTCGGCGGCCTGGCTGGGGTTCGCTGAGCTGGCGGGAGGGTGCTGGCTCAGGGAAGCGGTGAGCTGGTCGGCTGTGATCTTGTTCCAGCTTCTTCGAGCAACCTGTTGCTGGTGGTGGTGGATCGTCGTTTTTCTGAAGGTGAAGTGGACGCAGCTGTGGTCCGTCCAGTGGAGTCCAGTGGCATGGCTGAAGGCGATGTCTTTGCTGGATGAGAAGACAGCGTCGAGTGTGTGTCCGGCGAGGTGGGTGGGGGTGGACACCAGCTGCTTGAGTCCGAGGTTGGCGAGGTTGTCGAGCAGGGTGATGGTGTTGCGGTCGTTGTTGTCCTCCAGGTGGAAGTTGAGGTCCCCCAGGAGGATGTAGTCAGCGGAGGGGAGGGCATGCGGGCTGACGAAGTCGGCGATGTCCTCGCTGAATTGTGTGCGTGGTCCCGGGGGTCGGTAGATCAGGGTGCCTCTGAGGGTGGTGTTCGGGTTGGTGCGGATCTGGAAGTGTAGGTGTTCGGCGGTAGTCAGGGTGTCGCCGGTGTTGGTCGTGATGTGGATGGTGTCCCTGTGGATGATGGCGATGCCTCCTCCCGTCTGTTTGACGCGGTCTCTTCGGGCGATCTTGTATCCCTCTGGGATGGCGATGGCGATGTCGGGTGCTGAGGAGTCGTTCATCCAAGTTTCCGTGAGGAAGGCAACATCAGGAGCTGTGGTGTCGAGGAGGTTCCAGAGTTTGATAGCGTGTCTGTGGACGGAGCGTTTGTTGAGCAGGATGCACTTGAGGTGGTTGCTGCTGGTGTTCGGCTTGGCGGGTGCTGGAGCGAGGCAGGTCCGGATGCAGGTGAACTTGCAGGCGTGGCAGCTGAAGGGTCCGTGGGTGCGTCTCGGGGTGGCTCGGTGGCATCCCGGGGCTCGGCCGGTGTTGAGTGCGTTGAGGGTGGCGGCGGTGTACGTCCGGTGGGTGGGCTGGGGTCCTCGGGGGCCAGGGGTACGGGCGCTGGGCGCGGTCCAGGCGCGGACAGGCGCAGATGGGCTTACCTTTGGCGCGCCTTCGGCGCACAATCGGCGCGCCCGCTGCGCGTCTACGCTGCGCGTATGCACGGTCGCCTTTTATGGCAAAGTGGGAGAGAGGGCGGAGCAGCTGGGAGGTGGGAGGGCACAGAAGGTAAGGGGGCGTGGTCGCACGCAGGCGGCGGGAAGCGGGGAGCGGCAAGCGGGTGGGGGGGCACAGAGAGCGGCGCTAAGACAATGCAGGCACAAAAAAGGCTAAACAGTGGGCACAGAGCAGAGGGGAAAACGAAACAGTCAGCACAGAATGGATAAACGCACGCAAAATAAGACGGCGGGGGTCGGGGTCAACTGGGCGGGCTCAGCGAGGCTGAGGACAGTAGCGAGGGGACGCACACGCTACAGCTGGTGGCCGTGCGGCGCGGGGGTGTCCTGAGGTCAGGCACACTCACCTGCGCTGCACGGTCGCCATTTATGGCCAAGTGGGAGGGAGGGCGGAGCAGCTGGGAGGTGGGAGGGCACAGAAGGTAAGGGGGCATGGCCGCACGCAGGCGGCAGGAAGCGGGGAGTGGCAAGCGGGTGGGGGGGGCACAGAGAGCGGCGCTAAGACAATGCAGGCACAAAAAAGGCTAAACAGTGGGCACAGAGCAGAGGGGAAAACGAAACAGTAAGCACAGAATGGATAAACACACGCAAAATAAGACGGCGGGGGCGGGGTCAACTGGGCGGGCTCAGCGAGGCTGAGGAAAGTAGCGAGGGGATGCACACGCTACAGCTGGTGGCCGTGCGGCGCGGGGGTGTCCTGAGGTCAGGTCACACACACCTGCGCTTCACGGTCGCCATTTATGGCCAAGTGGGAGGGAAGGCGGAGCAGCTGGGAGGTGGGAGGGCACAGAAGGTAAGGGGGCGTGGCCGCACGCAGGCGGCGGGAAGCGGGGAGCGGCAAGCGGGTGGGGGGGGCACAGAGAGCGGCGCTAAGACAATGCAGGCACAAAAAAGGCTAAACAGTGGGCACAGAGCAGAGGGGAAAACGAAACAGTCAGCACAGAATGGATAAACACACGCAAAATAAGACGGCGGGGGGCGAGTCAACTGGGCGGGCTCAGCGAGGCTGAGGACAGTAGCGAGGTGACGCACACGCTACAGCTGGTGGCCATGCGGCGCGGGGGTGTCCTGAGGTATATATATTTTTTTTCAGCAAGAAGGAATTACGCCGCACTCAGGAACTGTAGTAACTTTGTTTATTTGGCAAACTCCACAAGATTAGTCTGCCACACTGACGCGTTTCGGGCACACGCCCTTTCTCACGGTGGGCGGCACTACTATTTCCTTTGCTTAAAAAGGCTTTGCATCATAGCTCAGTGTGTAAGGATTTCTGGAACTTGTAGTTCATATTTACAACAGCAGCACAGTGACACCTTTTGTGACAGTGTGTATCTTTGTTAAAGAATACACCTTCTAGTACGTTTTTTGGCACAATTTGTTATACAATTTATGCGATTGTGTATGTTTAATTTACAAATATGATAATCCTTCAAGGTATAGTACCTAATTAAATCGCAGTATTTGCCCGTTAGTCACATGTCGTTAAATACGATAACATGTCATTTATCTTAAGGTATAGTACCCTTGGTTATCTTTCATATTCATGTGACCTACCTCTGTACCGTGTTGACTCAGTCCCCCACCACTTTATCCAACGTTCTTATAGTTTCTCATGCCATTTGTTTTGTTCTCTAGAACACAGGTCTAATATAGATTTCAGGTCAGTTCCAAAGTTCTTATTTACAAGTGTACAAAAAGCTCCTCATCGAGGTTCATCCCCCTCAGGATTTTGGTTTTCATCCGAAATTATGTACTTTGATTCAAGTTGTCTTAATTTTAATTTTCGATCACCCAATCTCTTATTTTCACTGATGTTGTTGATTCCAAAAAAGCAAATTTTCTTCCAATCTCCTCCTTGGCATTCAAGCATGTGTTTAGTCATGGCGTACGTCATATCTCTGTTTTTCACCGCTCTTATATGTTCTAATATTCTTTTTTTCAAGGTGCAAATTGTACTTCTTATGTACATCTGAGCGCAATCACATTGGATGGCGTATACAACGAATTGGGTGGTACAAGTAATTTTCGTTTTTATATCAATTGGCCGTCCTTCTGGATCTCTGAAGGATTTTTTATTCTTCCCGATTTTACATGCTTTGCATCTTCCACACTTCTTAAATCCACTATTTTGATCTTCTAGCCAATTGGAGGAGGTTTTTCTCGTTGTTTCGAAATGACTTTACACCAGCATATCTTTCAATGAGGGGACTTTTCTGAAAGTCAAATTTGGTTCTTTTCCTAGGTTTTTTTTTAGATCAGGGTCTTGATGTAATAATGGCCACTATCTTTGTACACATCCTCTGATCTTTTGGGCCTCTTTGCTATAGTTCAGAATCAGTCTTGGTATTTCATGTATGTTTGTTTTCGTTTTGGGTTGTTTTATTAGAATTTCAGATCTTGCTTTTTGCTTGATCTTTTCCATATTTCGATTTAAGTCTCTCTTCTTGTAACCTCTTGATTTAAGTCTGGATGCACATTTGACGATTTCTATATTTGCCTCCTCTTCCTTGGAACAGTTTCTTTTCAATCTTACGAATTCTCCAAACGGAATGTTTCTGATCACTAATTTCGGATGAAAGCTTTCAGCATGTAGGATGCTGTTAGTTGCCATGCTTTTTCTGTAGAGTGTGGTGTGGATTTGATCATTTTCGACATATACTGTAATGTCAAGATAATCAACTCTACTTCTACTTGTATTGCAAGTGAATGATAATCCTACTTGGTTGGTATTCAGTTTGGAGAAATATCTCATAAAGTCTTGCTTTGTGCGGTTCCATATTAGGAAAAGGTCGTCAATATATCTTGACCAGAGCATTATTTTTTCCAGTTCTTCATTGTGGTCTGGTCCCCATGCTATCTCCTTCTCCCACCAACCCATAGTAAGATTTGCATAGTTGGGGGAGAAGGAGACGCCCATCGCACATCCACACAACTGTTGATAGACATTGTGGTTAAAGATGAAAATATTGTTCTTGAGGCACGTACTTATTAGTGTTAGCAGCATGGCTGAGTGTTCCAATTGGGATATATTTCTTTGTTTGAGGAAATACGCACAGGCCGTGAGATGAAATACAGGAAATTAACATCTAATCCGATAAACAAAATGAGAAAAGAAATCAAAGATATGTTGGATGAATGGCATGAACAAAAATTATTAGACACTGAGGAACTAAAGTATTTATGGAAAGAAAATCCAACCAGGCCGACAATTTACTTTTTGCCCAAGGTGCATAAGACTCTGATTGACCCACCGGGCAGACCAATAGTGTCCTCATGTGATTCCATATACGAAAAATTTTGTCCTATGTGGATCAATACTTGGCCCCAATAGTAAAAAATCTAACCTCATATGTACAAGATACTGGCGAATTTTTACAAATACTTTCCAATATCACCTGGTATCCAACATACCTATTGGTAACAATAGATGTTGTATCTTTGTATACATCAATTGAACACAATGTGGGACTCACAGCCTGTGCGTATTTCCTCAAACAAAGAAATATATAGACTTAAATCAAGAGGTTACAAGAAGAGAGACTTAAATCGAAATATGGAAAAGATCAAGCAAAAAACAAGATCTGAAATTCTAATGAAACAACCCAAAACGAAAACAAACATACATGAAATACCAAGACTGATTCTGAACTATAGCAAAGAGGCCCAAAAGATCAGAGGATGTGTACAAAGATACTGGCCATTATTACATCAAGACCCTGATCTCAAAAAAATCCTAGGAAAAGAACCAAATTTGACTTTCAGAAAAGTCCCCTCATTGAAAGATATGCTGGTGAAAAGTCATTTTGAAACAACGACAAAAACCTCCTCCAATTGGCTAGAAGATCAAAATAGTGGATTTAAGAAGTGTGGAAGATGCAAAGCATGTAAAATCGGGAAGAATAAAAAATCCTTCAGAGATCCAGAAGGATGGCCAATTGATATAAAAACGAAAATTACTTGAACCACCAAATTCGTTGTATACGTCATCCAATGTGATTGCACTCAGATGTACATAGGAAGTACAATTTGCACCTTGAAAAAAAGAATATTAGAACATATAAGAGCAGTGAAAAACAGAGATATGACATATGCCACTGCCAAACACATGCTTGAATGCCAAGGAGGAGATTGGCAGAAAATGTGCTTTTTTGGAATCGACAACATCAGTGAAATTGAGAGATTGGGTGATAGAAAATTAAAATGAAGACAACTTGAATCAAAGTACATAATTCGGATGAAAACAAAAATCCCGAGGGGGGGTGAACCTCGATGAGGAGCTTTTTGTACACTTGTACATAAGAACTTTGGAACTGACCTGAAATCTATATTAGACCTGTGTTCTAGTGAACAAAACAAATGGGATGAGAAACTATAAGAACGTTGGATAAAGTGGTGGGGGACTGAGTCAACACGGTACAGACGAAGGACACATAAATTTAGAAAGTATGAAAGATAACCAAGGGTACTATACCTTAACATAAATGACATGTTATCGTATTTAACGACATGTGACTAACGGGCAAATTGTGCGATTTAATTAGGTACTATACCTTGAAGGATTATCATATTTGTAAATTACACATACACAATCGCATAAATTGTATAACAAATTGTGCCAAAAAACGTACTAGAAGGTGTATTCTTTAACAAAGATACACACTTTCACAAAAGGTGTCACTGTGCTGCAGTTGTAAATATGAACTACAAGTCCCAGAAATCCTTACACACTGGGCTATGATGCAAAGCCTTATAAGCAAAGGAAATAGTAGTGCCGCCCTCCGTGAGAAAGGGCGTGCGCCCGAAACGCGTCGGTGTGGCAGACTAATCTTGTGGAGTTTGCCGAATAAACAAAGTTACTACAGTTCCTGAGTGCGGCGTAATTCCTTCTTGCTGAAAAAGATTTATCGGACCTGTGGTTGGTCCCACGCACGCACCCGCCGAAGAGCGCTCCAGCCTGAACCGCCATTGCTTTGTATATATATATATATATATTACCTACTGGCGGTCGCCAGTAGGTAGTTATAGTTAGGATTTTTTTCAATGTTAAATCTCAAAATTCTATTTGGAATAACTTTGGCGCCGGTTGACGAATCTGCGTGAACATTTCCTGAAAATGGCCTCGCGGCGCCCCGGTCCTTCCCTGAAAGTTTGGGGGGGATATGTTAAGCAGGGGCCGAGATAAAAGGGGGGTCCCAAAACGCGTTTTCCCCATGTTAATTTCTATAGGGCGGTCGATTTCACTTTTAGCCCGAACGGCTGAATGGATTTCCACCAAACTTGGCAAAATTGTAGGGACTGGTAGCCTGATGTGCCTTTGCTATGTCTCAAGATATGTGCTCCAGTGGATTTTGAGTAATTTAGGTTAAAAAATATATATATATCTATAGCGGCGCCCCGGTACGCGCACCGGGCACGCCACGCGACTTGCGCAGGGAAAGCTGATTGGCTGTCGGTTGTCTGTAAACATTCTAAACAGTCCGGAGCGGCCGCCATCTTGTGTCTCGGTAGGATCGAGACATGAGAGGTGGCCAAAACAAAGGGATAAAAGACCATAAGGGGGCAGAGTAGACACCCCCTGTCCCCCTAGGTTTGATGTGGGGGGCATTAAAGGGCCCCGCGGGGTCTCAAATTTGTTTTTTTTTTCGATTTTCGCGGGGGAAGCGCCCGGTACGCGCACCGGGGAGCGCACCGGGGAGCGTACTATGGGGAAAAAATCACTTAAATTTTTTTTATGTTTATTAATTTTTTTTTTTGTTTGTTTTTTATTTTATGTAAGTACCTACATGTAGGTACCAATGCAGAGACTTACATTTAATGTACACCATCTCCTCTGTAGATATCTTGCATATTGTTATTGAAGTTTTTGTGGTATATGGAATCCATAACATAGTCTGTCAGGATAGCAGAAACAGATCTTTTAAGCACTCCCTGAGAATTTCTAGGGGATCATGGGTAGTCTATCCTGATCCCTTATGATGAAAAAGAGGTGTAAAATATACATAGGAGATAATATAGTGGGAGAAAGGTAGTAACTATGAGTAAACTTACTATGTAACAGAAAAAAAGTTGCACAGTATACTATAAGTCTCATTTTATAATATAATTATTTTGGTAATACTTCATGAATTACATATAAAAATGAATATTGTCTCAAACAATTTAAAATTATTAAATATAAATGTATTCCTCTGATTCTTTTTCATAATTTAATAAAACTTGTAACAAAATATTATCCGGTTTTTTCCTCATAATTATAAGTACATGATTCCATTTGTTCCAAACATTCTATAAACTGTTGATCCAAAGAGTCATCCATGAAATCAACTTTATCTTTTTGCTCTTCTGGATTTTCCACCTTTACTTCGATAGAAGTAACATTTGCTTGTTTTTCTCCTTCCATTTTCTTTCTGAAAATTGCATAAAAATTAACTATATTAGTAGAGTTAGGGTACTGTTGGGTTTAAGTTTAGACAGGTACTTTTGAGTTTTTAACAGTCAAGTAATTTTTGGGCAGTGTATGGTTTCAGGCAGAAAGTAGAGTTATTAAAAAGTGCATGTGACTAAGCCTAAGTAAATTCATAATTTTACCAGAGAAGCCTAACTCAATCCATAACTATTACAGAGAAGTCTATCTCAATCTATAACTATTACAGAGAAATAGTATATAACTAACAGAATATTTTTTCTCAAATTAAATTAAAGTGCACAACATACTTCACTTTCCAAAATAACAACTTACCTTGGAGAAATCAGTTGAAGTTGTCAGTGTTATTTGTTTTCAAATGTACTTCTGGAAGCAGTAGTCAAAATTGCTGTGTTTCCCTCTCTTCTTTTATATATATTTTTGTACATAACCAATCAAATGTCAGGAAATAATCGTAGAAAATGAAAGAAACTTTTTAATTGGTTGTAAATTCTAACATTTCATATGTGTTTTTGTCATGTAATTTACCTCAGGATATTTAGACAGGCCTGTAGCCTAAATGTCTCAATGAAATTCCACCAAATTTGGGCAAATGGTAGGGACTGCTATGTAGTAAGGCTTATTCTATATTTGATGAAAGTGTCTCCAGTGGTTTTTCTGAAAATTACTTTCCCACCTTTTTTTATGGAGCGCTCACAGGTGCGTGCTCCGGTACGCGCACCGGCAGCGTAACGGAAGTCCTCCATTTTGTGTTTTGGTACAATCGAGACACAAGATGGAGGGCAAACAATGTTTGGTATGGCTAGAAGGGGGCACAGTAGAGACTTCTTCACCCTCTAGGTTTTCTGAGGGGGGCTTAGGAGGCTCATAAACGTAAAAACAAATATATATATATTTAGTTTTTCGCGGGGGAAGCGCCCGGTACGCGCACCGGAAAGCATACCGGGGAGCGTACTTTGGTGAAAAATAGTGAAAAAAGTTAGAAAAAGATAAACGTTTTGAATGATCAGAGGTAGGGTAGCTCTGAAAAGAGCTTTTGGGTTCTGTGGTTGAGTTAGGTACCTACAAGTAGGTTCCAATGCACAGTCTTGAATTCAGGAGGAATATTCTATTTCCCTCATCTGAGAAGTGCACACCATCTCCTCTGTAGATGTCTTGCATGTTGTAACGCAAGTTGTTATTGTATATTGTACCCATTCCACAGTCTCTCATGTAAGCAGAAACAGATTTATTCACATGTTTCCGTGCTTTCTCAAACTGTGGACAAAATTGGTTGGACCAGTTCCATTTCTGTCTTTGGCATATATTTGAATATACCAAGGCAGTTTGTGGAAAAAGTGTCATCAATTGATGAAAGGTGTCCTTTAAGAGCATTTCCAGACCAACCCCAGTCATAGTGCCCAAATCATTTCCACCACAGTGCACTATTAAGAGGTCAGGGCTTGGCAGATGCAAAAAGGTTTTCACCAATGGTATCAATTGATGACATTTTAATCCTCTCTGGCCAATCCACTTGATTTCCACATTTGATAAATCAAGGTTGTGATAATTTCTCCTTACTGCATTCCTTTGAGCCCAGTGGATGTAGCTATGTCCTATAATCCATACAGAATGCATGATGTGAGAAGGTTCTGGTGCAGTCAGATGAAGTGTAGGAATGAAATGGCAGTTGGAACAGTAGGAGTTTACAAAAAAATAATTGTGGAGTTTCACTGCTCTTGAATCACAAGCAATGATTGGTGGATTCAGATAGTTGAAAACTTAAAGTTAGGGTGCATGGTTGTGTTGTGTGAAAGAAGCAATTTGAATGGTTAAAAAAAAGTCACTAAAAGCTAAAATACCCTGGATAAGCTGGTGTATTGAGAGGTCAAACATCCTTGCTGAGTTAATTTGCAACATTGTACAATAAACTTTTGAACCTGAGAGTTCAGTTAGGAGGGTGTTGCTATGGTAACAGATAGAAAGATCTGAGAGGGGGAAGGGTGTTGGTTTGAAAATAGTGAGGGAAGACTTTTGATTGGTTGAATTAAGGCATATGTGTACAAAGTTAGAGATTTTCTATGCCAGTCTTGGTTTCAGTGTATTGAGTGCACACTTTTTGCTCTGCTAAAGAGAAATTGGTGTGTGTGTCTGACACTGTTTTCAATCTCCCAAAGCATTTGTAAAGGTAAGTAATGATTTATTTAATTTAGATAGAGACTTGTTTGCTCTATGGAGAATATTTGGAAGCAGATAGTTATGTTTCAGAAGTCAAATTGTATGCTAGTATATAAGTCCTGTGTTGTGTTTCTAAAATGTTATACAAAAAACGATTTTGGGTGCAAATGAATGGTATTTTCATTTGGCCCTTTTTTATGATTGCCTTGTGCAACTGGTGCATCACTTTGTACATGGGAAATAAGTGACGCTCTTGAGGCGCAAGGCCTTCATAAATAAGGCCCTGAGTTTGTTGGCTGTTGATTTGTTATTTGCTTTTTGATAATACTTATTATGAACATATGCAAGATAGTGGATTTGTATTTTGGGACACAGTGATCTTTCAAAGCTGATATTGAGTGGTTGTACATAGGTTCTGCGCAGTGTTTCTTAAATGTTATTCAAAAAACGATTTTTGGGTGCAATTGATTGGTATTTGCATTTGGCCCTTTTTTATGATTGCCTTGTGCAGCTGATGCATCACTTTAAACATGGGTAATAAGTGATGCACTGGTGGCGCAAGGCCTTCATAAAAAAGGCCCTGACTTTGTTTGCTGTTGATTTGTTTTTGGATTTTTGATAATGCTTGATATCAACATTTGAAAGATAGAGGATTTGTATTTGGGGAAACAGTGACGTTTTAAAAGTGATATTCTGTGCTTGTACATAGGTTCTGCGCAGTGTTTTTTGAATGTTATTCAAAAAACGATTTTGGGTGCAAATGAATGGTATTTTCATTTGGCCCTTATTTATGATTGCCTTATGCAACAGGTGCATCACTTTATACAAGGGAAATAAGTGACACTCTTGTGGCGCAAGGCCTTCATAAATAAGGCCCTGACTTTGTTTGCTGATATTGAGTGGTTGTACATAGGTTCTGCGCAGTGTTTCTTAAATGTTATTCAAAAAACGATTTTTGGGTGCAATTGATTGGTATTTGCATTTGGCCCTTTTTTATAATTGCCTTGTGCAGCTGATGCATCACTTTAAACATGGGAAATAAGTGACGCACTAGTGGCGCAAGGCCTTCATAAATAAGGCCCTGACTTTGTTTGCTGTTGATTTGTTTTTGGATTTTTGATAATGCTTGATATCAACATTTGAAAGATAGAGGATTTGTATTTGGGGAAACAGTGACGTTTCAAAAGTGATATTCTGTGCTTGTACATAGTTTCTGCGCAGTGTTTTTTAAATGTTATTCAAAAAACGATTTTTGGGTGCAATTGATTGATATTTGCATTTGACCCTTTTTTATGATTGCCTTGTGCAGCTGATGCATCACTTTAAACATGGGAAATAAGTGACGCACTGGTGGGGCAAGGCCTTCATAAATAAGGCCCTGACTTTGTTTGCTGATATTGAGTGGTTGTACATAGGTTCTGCGCAGTGTTTCTTAAATGTTGTTCAAAAAACGATTTTTGGGTGCAATTGATTGGTATTTTCATTTGGCCTTTTTTTATGATTGCCTTGTGCAGCTGATGCATCACTTTAAACATGGGTAATAAGTGACGCACTGGTGGCGCAAGGCCTTCATAAATAAGGCCCTGACTTTGTTTGCTGTTGATTTTGTTTTTGGATTTTTGATAATGCTTGATATCAACATTTGAAAGATAGAGAATTTGTATTTGGGAAACAGTGATGTTTCAAAAGTGATATTCTGTGCTTGTACATAGGTTCTGCGCAGTGTTTTTTAAATGTTATTCAAAAAACGATTTTGGGTGCAAACGAATGGTATTTTCATTTGGCCCTTATTCATGATTGCCTTATGCAACTGGTGCATCACTTTATACATGGGAAATAAGTGACACTCTTGTGGCGCAAGGCCTTCATAAATAAGCCCCTGACTTTGTTTGCTGATATTGAGTAGTTGTACATAGGTTCTGCGCAGTGTTTCTTAAATGTTATTCAAAAAACGATTTTTGGGTGCAATTGATTGGTATTTGCATTTGGCCCTTTTTTATGATTGCCTTGTGCAGCTGATGCATCCCTTTAAACATGGGTAATAAGTGACGCACTGGTGGCGCAAGGCCTTCATAAATAAGGCCCTGACTTTGTTTGCTGTTGATTTGTTTTTGGATTTTTGATAATGCTTGATATCAACATTTGAAAGATAGAGGATTTGTATTTGGGGAAACAGTGACGTTTTAAAAGTGATATTCTGTGCTTGTACATAGGTTCTGCGCAGTGTTTTTTAAATGTTATTCAAAAAACGATTTTGGGTGCAAATGAATGGTATTTTCATTTGGCCCTTATTTATGATTGCCTTATGCAACTGGTGCATCACTTTATACATGGGAAATAAGTGACACTCTTGTGGCGCAAGGCCTTCATAAATAAGGCCCTGACTTTGTTTGCTGATATTGAGTGGTTGTACATAGGTTCTGCGCAGTGTTTCTTAAATGTTATTCAAAACACGATTTTTGGGTGCAATTGATTGGTATTTGCATTTGGCCTTTTTTTATGATTGCCTTGTGCAGCTGATGCATCACTTTAAACATGGGTAATAAGTGACACTCTTGTGGCGCAAGGCCTTCATAAATAAGGCCCTGACTTTGTTTGCTGATATTGAGTGGTTGTACATAGGTTCTGCGCAGTGTTTCTTAAATGTTATTCAAAAAACGATTTTTGGGTGCAATTGATTGGTATTTGCATTTGGCCCTTTTTTATAATTGCCTTGTGCAGCTGATGCATCACTTTAAACATGGGAAATAAGTGACGCACTAGTGGCGCAAGGCCTTCATAAATAAGGCCCTGACTTTGTTTGCTGTTGATTTGTTTTTGGATTTTTGATAATGCTTGATATCAACATTTGAAAGATAGAGGATTTGTATTTGGGGAAACAGTGACGTTTCAAAAGTGATATTCTGTGCTTGTACATAGTTTCTGCGCAGTGTTTTTTAAATGTTATTCAAAAAACGATTTTGGGTGCAAATGAATGGTATTTTCATTTGGCCCTTATTTATGATTGCCTTATGCAACTGGTGCATCACTTTATACATATGAAATAAGTGACACTCTTGTGGCGCAAGACCTTCATAAATAAGGCCCTGACTTTGTTTGCTGATATTGAGTGGTTGTACATAGGTTCTGCGCAGTGTTTCTTAAATGTTATTCAAAAAACGAATTTTGGGTGCAATTGATTGGTATTTTCATTTGGCCTTTTTTTATGATTGCCTTGTGCAGCTGATGCATCACTTTAAACATGGGTAATAAGTGACGCACTGGTGGCGCAAGGCCTTCATAAATAAGGCCCTGACTTTGTTTGCTGTTGATTTGTTTTTGGATTTTTGATAATGCTTGATATCAACATTTGAAAGATAGAGGATTTGTATTTGGGAAACAGTGACGTTTCAAAAGTGATATTCTGTGCTTGTACATAGGTTCTGCGCAGTGTTTCTTAAATGTTATTTAAAAAACGATTTTTGGGTGCAATTGATTGGTATTTGCATTTGACCCTTTTTTATGATTGCCTTGTGCAGCTGATGCATCACTTTAAACATGGGAAATAAGTGACGCACTGGTGGGGCAAGGCCTTCATAAATAAGGCCCTGACTTTGTTTGCTGATATTGAGTGGTTGTACATAGGTTCTGCGCAGTGTTTCTTAAATGTTATTCAAAAAACGATTTTTGGGTGCAATTGATTGGTATTTTCATTTGGCCTTTTTTTATGATTGCCTTGTGCAGCTGATGCATCACTTTAAACATGGGTAATAAGTGACGCACTGGTGGCGCAAGGCCTTCATAAATAAGGCCCTGACTTTGTTTGCTGTTGATTTTGTTTTTGGATTTTTGATAATGCTTGATATCAACATTTGAAAGATAGAGAATTTGTATTTGGGAAACAGTGATGTTTCAAAAGTGATATTCTGTGCTTGTACATAGGTTCTGCGCAGTGTTTTTTAAATGTTATTCAAAAAACGATTTTGGGTGCAAATGAATGGTATTTTCATTTGGCCCTTATTCATGATTGCCTTATGCAACTGGTGCATCACTTTATACATGGGAAATAAGTGACACTCTTGTGGCGCAAGGCCTTCATAAATAAGCCCCTGACTTTGTTTGCTGATATTGAGTAGTTGTACATAGGTTCTGCGCAGTGTTTCTTAAATGTTATTCAAAAAACGATTTTTGGGTGCAATTGATTGGTATTTGCATTTGGCCCTTTTTTATGATTGCCTTGTGCAGCTGATGCATCACTTTAAACATGGGTAATAAGTGACGCACTGGTGGCGCAAGGCCTTCATAAATAAGGCCCTGACTTTGTTTGCTGTTGATTTGTTTTTGGATTTTTGATAATGCTTGATATCAACATTTGAAAGATAGAGGATTTGTATTTGGGAAACAGTGACGTTTCAAAAGTGATATTCTGTGCTTGTACATAGGTTCTGCGCAGTGTTTTTTAAATGTTATTCAAAAAATGATTTTGGGTGCAAATGAATGGTATTTTCATTTGGCCCTTATTTATGATTGCCTTATGCAACTGGTGCATCACTTTATACATGGGAAATAAGTGACACTCTTGTGGCGCAAGGCCTTCATAAATAAGGCCCTGACTTTGTTTGCTGATATTGAGTGGTTGTACATAGGTTCGGCGCAGTGTTTCTTAAATGTTATTCAAAACACGATTTTTGGGTGCAATTGATTGGTATTTGCATTTGGCCTTTTTTTATGATTGCCTTGTGCAGCTGATGCATCACTTTAAACATGGGTAATAAGTGACGCACTGGTGGCGCAAGGCCTTCATAAATAAGGCCCTGACTTTGTTTGCTGTTGATTTGTTTTTGGATTTTTGATAATGCTTGATATCAACATTTGAAAGATAGAGGATTTGTATTTGGGAAACAGTGACGTTTCAAAAGTGATATTCTGTGCTTGTACATAGGTTCTGCGCAGTGTTTTTTAAATGTTATTCAAAAAATGATTTTGGGTGCAAATGAATGGTATTTTCATTTGGCCCTTATTCATGATTGCCTTATGCAACTGGTGTATCACTTTATACATGGGAAATAAGTGACACTCTTGTGGCGCAAGGCCTTCATAAATAAGGCCCTGACTTTGTTTGCTGATATTGAGTGGTTGTACATAGGTTCTGCGCAGTGTTTCTTAAATGTTATTCAAAAAACGATTTTTGGGTGCAATTGATTGGTATTTTCATTTGGCCTTTTTTATGATTGCCTTGTGCAGCTGATGCATCACTTTAAACATGGGTAATAAGTGACGCACTGGTGGCGCAAGGCCTTCATAAATAAGGCCCTGACTTTGTTTGCTGATATTGAGAGGTTGTACATAGGTTCTGCGCACTGTTTCTTAAATGTTATTCAAAAAACGATTTTTGGGTGCAATTGATTGGTATTTTCATTTGGCCTTTTTTTATGATTGCCTTGTGCAGCTGATGCATCACTTTAAACATGGGTAATAAGTGACGCACTGGTGGCGCAAGGCCTTCATAAATAAGGCCCTGACTTTGTTTGCTGTTGATTTGTTTTTGGATTTTTGATAATGCTTGATATCAACATTTGAAAGATAGAGAATTTGTATTTGGGAAACAGTGACGTTTCAAAAGTGATATTCTGTGCTTGTACATAGGTTCTGCGCAGTGTTTTTTAAATGTTATTCAAAAAACGATTTTGGGTGCAAATGAATGGTATTTTCATTTGGCCCTTATTCATGATTGCCTTATGCAACTGGTGCATCACTTTATACATGGGAAATAAGTGACACTCTTGTGGCGCAAAGCCTTCATAAATAAGCCCCTGACTTTGTTTGCTGATATTGAGTGGTTGTACATAGGTTCCGCGCAGTGTTTCTTAAATGTTATTCAAAAAACGATTTTTGGGTTCAATTGATTGGTATTTGCATTTGGCCCTTTCTTATGAGTGCCTTGTGCAGCTGATGCATCACTTTAAACATGGGAAATAAGTGACGCACTGGTGGCGCAAGGCCTTCGTAAGTAAGGCCCTGACTTTGTTTGCTGTTGATTTGTTTTTGGATTTTTGATAATGCTTGATATCAACATTTGAAAGATAGAGGATTTGTATTTGGGGAAACAGTGACGTTTCAAAAGTGATATTCTGTGCTTGTACATAGGTTCTGCGCAGTGTTTTTTAAATGTTATTCAAAAAACGATTTTGGGTGCAAATGAATGGTATTTTCATTTGGCCCTTATTCATGATTGCCTTATGCAACTGGTGCATCACTTTATACATGGGAAATAAGTGACACTCTTGTGGCGCAAGGCCTTCATATATAAGCCCCTGACTTTGTTTGCTGATATTGAGTAGTTGTATATAGGTTCTGCGCAGTGTTTCTTAAATGTTATTCAAAAAACGATTTTTGGGTGCAATTGATTGGTATTTGCATTTGGCCCTTTTTTATGATTGCCTTGTGCAGCTGATGCATCACTTTAAACATGGGTAATAAGTGACGCACTGGTGGCGCAAGGCCTTCATAAATAAGGCCCTGACTTTGTTTGCTGTTGATTTGTTTTTGGATTTTTGATAATGCTTGATATCAACATTTGAAAGATAGAGGATTTGTATTTGGGGAAACAGTGACGTTTTAAAAGTGATATTCTGTGCTTGTACATAGGTTCTGCGCAGTGTTTTTTAAATGTTATTCAAAAAACGATTTTGGGTGCAAATGAATGGTATTTTCATTTGGCCCTTATTTATGATTGCCTTATGCAACTGGTGCATCACTTTATACATGGGAAATAAGTGACACTCTTGTGGCGCAAGGCCTTCATAAATAAGGCCCTGACTTTGTTTGCTGATATTGAGTGGTTGTACATAGGTTCTGCGCAGTGTTTCTTAAATGTTATTCAAAAAACGATTTTTGGGTGCAATTGATTGGTATTTGCATTTGGCCTTTTTTTATGATTGCCTTGTGCAGCTGATGCATCACTTTAAACATGGGTAATAAGTGACGCACTGGTGGCGCAAGGCCTTCATAAATAAGGCCCTGACTTTGTTTGCTGTTGATTTGTTTTTGGATTTTTGATAATGCTTGATATCAACATTTGAAAGATAGAGGATTTGTATTTGGGAAAGAGTGACGTTTCAAAAGTGATATTCTGTGCTTGTACATAGGTTCTGCGCAGTGTTTTTTAAATGTTATTCAAAAAATGATTTTGGGTGCAAATGAATGGTATTTTCATTTGGCCCTTATTTATGATTGCCTTATGCAACTGGTGCATCACTTTATACATGGGAAATAAGTGACACTCTTGTGGCGCAAGGCCTTCATAAATAAGGCCCTGACTTTGTTTGCTGATATTGAGTGGTTGTACATAGGTTCTGCGCAGTGTTTCTTAAATGTTATTCAAAAAACGATTTTGGGTGCAAATGAATGGTATTTTCATTTGGCCCTTATTCATGATTGCCTTATGCAATTGGTGCATCACTTTATACATGGGAAATAAATGACACTCTTGTGGCGCAAGGCCTTCATAAATAAGCCCCTGACTTTGTTTGCTGATATTGAGTAGTTGTACATAGGTTCTGCGCAGTGTTTCTTAAATGTTATTCAAAAAACGATTTTTGGGTGCAATTGATTGGTATTTGCATTTGGCCCTTTTTTATGATTGCCTTGTGCAGCTGATGCATCACTTTAAACATGGGTAATAAGTGACGCACTGGTGGCGCAAGGCCTTCATAAATAAGGCCCTGACTTTGTTTGCTGTTGATTTGTTTTTGGATTTTTGATAATGCTTGATATCAACATTTGAAAGATAGAGGATTTGTATTTGGGAAACAGTGACGTTTCAAAAGTGATATTCTGTGCTTGTACATAGGTTCTGTGCAGTGTTTTTTAAATGTTATTCAAAAAATGATTTTGGGTGCAAATGAATGATATTTTCATTTGGCCCTTATTTATGATTGCCTTATGCAACTGGTGCATCACTTTATACATGGGAAATAAGTGACACTCTTGTGGCGCAAGGCCTTCATAAATAAGGCCCTGACTTTGTTTGCTGATATTGAGTGGTTGTACATAGGTTCTGCGCAGTGTTTCTTAAATGTTATTCAAAAAACGATTTTTGGGTGCAATTGATTGGTATTTTCATTTGGCCTTTTTTATGATTGCCTTGTGCAGCTGATGCATCACTTTAAACATGGGTAATAAGTGACGCACTTGTGGCGCACGGCCTTCATAAATAAGGCCCTGACTTTGTTTGCTGATATTGAGTGGTTGTACATAGGTTCTGCGCACTGTTTCTTAAATGTTATTCAAAAAACGATTTTTGGGTGCAATTGATTGGTATTTTCATTTGGCCTTTTTTTATGATTGCCTTGTGCAGCTGATGCATCACTTTAAACATGGGTAATAAGTGACGCACTGGTGGCGCAAGGCCTTCATAAATAAGGCCCTGACTTTGTTTGCTGTTGATTTGTTTTTGGATTTTTGATAATGCTTGATATCAACATTTGAAAGATAGAGAATTTGTATTTGGGAAACAGTGACGTTTCAAAAGTGATATTCTGTGCTTGTACATAGGTTCTGCGCAGTGTTTTTTAAATGTTATTCAAAAAACGATTTTGGGTGCAAATGAATGGTATTTTCATTTGGCCCTTATTCATGATTGCCTTATGCAACTGGTGCATCACTTTATACATGGGAAATAAGTGACACTCTTGTGGCGCAAAGCCTTCATAAATAATCCCCTGACTTTGTTTGCTGATATTGAGTGGTTGTACATAGGTTCTGCGCAGTGTTTCTTAAATGTTATTCAAAAAACGATTTTTGGGTGCAATTGATTGGTATTTGCATTTGGCCCTTTTTTATGATTGCCTTGTGCAGCTGATGCATCACTTTAAACATGGGAAATAAGTGACGCACTGGTGGCGCAAGGCCTTCGTAAATAAGGCCCTGACTTTGTTTGCTGTTGATTTGTTTTTGGATTTTTGATAATGCTTGATATCAACATTTGAAAGATAGAGGATTTGTATTTGGGGAAACAGTGACGTTTCAAAAGTGATATTCTGGGCTTGTACATAGGTTCTGCGCAGTGTTTTTTAAATGTTATTCAAAAAACGATTTTGGGTGCAAATGAATGGTATTTTCATTTGGCCCTTATTCATGATTGCCTTATGCAACTGGTGCATCACTTTATACATGGGAAATAAGTGACACTCTTGTGGCGCAAGGCCTTCATAAATAAGCCCCTGACTTTGTTTGCTGATATTGAGTAGTTGTACATAGGTTCTGCGCAGTGTTTCTTAAATGTTATTCAAAAAACGATTTTTGGGTGCAATTGATTGGTATTTGCATTTGGCCCTTTTTTATGATTGCCTTGTGCAGATGATGCATCACTTTAAACATGGGTAATAAGTGACGCACTGGTGGCGCAAGGCCTTCATAAATAAGGCCCTGACTTTGTTTGCTGTTGATTTGTTTTTGGATTTTTGATAATGCTTGATATCAACATTTGAAAGATAGAGGATTTGTATTTGGGGAAACAGTGATGTTTTAAAAGTGATATTCTGTGCTTGTACAAAGGTTCTGCGCAGTGTTTTTTAAATGTTATTCAAAAAACGATTTTGGGTGCAAATGAATGGTATTTTCATTTGGCCCTTATTTATGATTGCCTTATGCAACTGGTGCATCACTTTATACATGGGAAATAAGTGACACTCTTGTGGCGCAAGGCCTTCATAAATAAGGCCCTGACTTTGTTTGCTGATATTGAGTGGTTGTACATAGGTTCTGCGCAGTGTTTCTTAAATGTTATTCAAAAAACGATTTTTGGGTGCAATTGATTGGTATTTGCATTTGGCCTTTTTTTATGATTGCCTTGTGCAGCTGATGCATCACTTTAAACATGGGTAATAAGTGACGCACTGGTGGCGCAAGGCCTTCATAAATAAGGCCCTGACTTTGTTTGCTGTTGATTTGTTTTTGGATTTTTGATAATGCTTGATATCAACATTTGAAAGATAGAGGATTTGTATTTAGGAAACAGTGACGTTTCAAAAGTGATATTCTGTGCTTGTACATAGGTTCTGCGCAGTGTTTTTTCAATGTTATTCAAAAAATGATTTTGGGTGCAAATGAATGGTATTTTCATTTGGCCCTTATTTATGATTGCCTTATGCAACTGGTGCATCACTTTATACATGGGAAATAAGTTATACTCTTGTGGCGCAAGGCCTTCATAAATAAGGCCCTGACTTTGTTTGCTGATATTGAGTGGTTGTACATAGGTTCTGCGCAGTGTTTCTTAAATGTTATTCAAAAAACGATTTTTGGGTGCAGTTGATTGGTATTTTCATTTGGCCTTTTTTATGATTGCCTTGTGCAGCTGATGCATCACTTTAAACATGGGTAATAAGTGACGCACTGGTGGCGCAAGGCCTTCATAAATAAGGCCCTGACTTTGTTTGCTGTTGATTTGTTTTTGGATTTTTGATAATGCTTGATATCAACATTTGAAAGATAGAGAATTTGTATTTGGGAAACAGTGACGTTTCAAAAGTGATATTCTGTGCTTGTACATAGGTTCTGCGCAGTGTTTCTTAAATGTTATTCAAAAAACGATTTTTGGGTGCAATTGATTGGTATTTGCATTTGGCCCTTTTTTATGATTGCCTTGTGCAGCTGATGCATC
Organism: Lissotriton vulgaris; assembly: GCF_964263255.1. NCBI lineage: Eukaryota > Metazoa > Chordata > Amphibia > Caudata > Salamandridae > Lissotriton > Lissotriton vulgaris. The sequence goes on from NC_141694.1 coordinate 745,635,140, forward strand.
ACTTTAAACATGGGAAATAAGTGACGCACTGGTGGCGCAAGGCCTTCGTAAATAAGGCCCTGACTTTGTTTGCTGTTGATTTGTTTTTGGATTTTTGATAATGCTTGATATCAACATTTGAAAGATAGAGGATTTGTATTTGGGGAAACAGTGATGTTTCAAAAGTGATATTCTGTGCTTCAACATAGGTTCTGCGCAGTGTTTTTTAAATGTTATTCAAAAAACGATTTTGGGTGCAAATGAATGGTATTTTCATTTGGCCCTTATTTATGATTGCCTTATGCAACTGGTGCATCACTTTATACATGGGAAATAAGTGACACTCTTGTGGTGCAAGGCCTTCATAAATAAGGCCCTGACTTTGTTTGCTGATATTGAGTGGTTGTACATAGGTTCTGCGCAGTGTTTCTTAAATGTTATTCAAAAAACGATTTTTGGGTGCAATTGATTGGTATTTGCATTTGGCCCTTTTTTATGATTGCCTTGTGCAGCTGATGCATCACTTTAAACATGGGTAATAAGTGACGCACTGGTGGCTCAAGGCCTTCATAAATAAGGCCCTGACTTTGTTTGCTGTTGATTTGTTTTTGGATTTTTGATAATGCTTGATATCAACATTTGAAAGATAGAGGATTTGTATTTGGGGAAACAGTGACGTTTCAAAAGTGATATTCTGTGCTTGTACATAGGTTCTGCGCAGTGTTTTTTATATGTTATTCAAAAAACGATTTTGGGTGCAAATGAATGGTATTTTCATTTGGCCCTTATTTATGATTGCCTTATGCAACTGGTGCATCACTTTATACATGGGAAATAAGTGACACTCTTGTGGCGCAAGGCCTTCATAAATAAGGCCCTGACTTTGTTTGCTGATATTGAGTGGTTGTACATAGGTTCTGCGCAGTGTTTCTTAAATGTTATTCAAAAAACGATTTTTGGGTGCAATTGATTGGTATTTTCATTTGGCCTTTTTTATGATTGCCTTGTGCAGCTGATGCATCACTTGAAACATGGGTAATAAGTGACGCACTGGTGGCGCAAGGCCTTCATAAATAAGGCCCTGACTTTGTTTGCTGATATTGAGTGGTTGTACATAGGTTCTGCGCAGTGTTTCTTAAATGTTATTCAAAAAACGATTTTTGGGTGCAATTGATTGGTATTTTCATTTGGCCTTTTTTTATGATTGCCTTGTGCAGCTGATGCATCACTTTAAACATGGGTAATAAGTGACGCACTGGTGCCGCAAGGCCTTCATAAATAAGGCCCTGACTTTGTTTGCTGTTGATTTGTTTTTGGATTTTTGATAATGCTTGATATCAACATTTGAAAGATAGAGAATTTGTATTTGGGAAACAGTGACGTTTCAAAAGTGATATTCTGTGGTTGTACATAGGTTCTGCGCAGTGTTTTTTAAATGTTATTCAAAAAACGATTTTGGGTGCAAATGAATGGTATTTTCATTTGGCCCTTATTCATGATTGCCTTATGCAACTGGTGCATCACTTTATACATGGGAAATAAGTGACACTCTTGTGGCGCAAAGCCTTCATAAATAAGCCCCTGACTTTGTTTGCTGATATTGAGTGGTTGTACATAGGTTCTGCGCAGTGTTTCTTAAATGTTATTCAAAAAACGATTTTTGGGTGCAATTGATTGGTATTTGCATTTGGCCCTTTTTTATGATTGCCTTGTGCAGCTGATGCATCACTTTAAACATGGGTAATAAGTGACGCACTGGTGGCGCAAGGCCTTCATAAATAAGGCCCTGACTTTGTTTGCTGTTGATTTGTTTTTGGATTTTTGATAATGCTTGATATCAACATTTGAAAGATAGAGAATTTGTATTTGGGAAACAGTGACGTTTCAAAAGTGATATTCTGTGGTTGTACATAGGTTCTGCGCAGTGTTTCTTAAATGTTATTCAAAAAACGATTTTTGGGTGCAATTGATTGGTATTTGCATTTGGCCCTTTTTTATGATTGCCTTGTGCAGCTGATGCATCACTTTAAACATGGGAAATAAGTGACGCACTGGTGGCGCAAGGCCTTCGTAAATAAGGCCCTGACTTTGTTTGCTGTTGATTTGTTTTTGGATTTTTGATAATGCTTGATATCAACATTTGAAAGATAGAGAATTTGTATTTGGGAAACAGTGACGTTTCAAAAGTGATATTCTGTGGTTGTACATAGGTTCTGCGCAGTGTTTTTTAAATGTTATTCAAAAAACGATTTTGGGTGCAAATGAATGGTATTTTCATTTGGCCCTTATTCATGATTGCCTTATGCAACTGGTGCATCACTTTATACATGGGAAATAAGTGACACTCTTGTGGCGCAAAGCCTTCATAAATAAGCCCCTGACTTTGTTTGCTGATATTGAGTGGTTGTACATAGGTTCTGCGCAGTGTTTCTTAAATGTTATTCAAAAAACGATTTTTGGGTGCAATTGATTGGTATTTGCATTTGGCCCTTTTTTATGATTGCCTTGTGCAGCTGATGCATCACTTTAAACATGGGTAATAAGTGACGCACTGGTGGCGCAAGGCCTTCATAAATAAGGCCCTGACTTTGTTTGCTGTTGATTTGTTTTTGGATTTTTGATAATGCTTGATATCAACATTTGAAAGATAGAGAATTTGTATTTGGGAAACAGTGACGTTTCAAAAGTGATATTCTGTGGTTGTACATAGGTTCTGCGCAGTGTTTCTTAAATGTTATTCAAAAAACGATTTTTGGGTGCAATTGATTGGTATTTGCATTTGGCCCTTTTTTATGATTGCCTTGTGCAGCTGATGCATCACTTTAAACATGGGAAATAAGTGACGCACTGGTGGCGCAAGGCCTTCGTAAATAAGGCCCTGACTTTGTTTGCTGTTGATTTGTTTTTGGATTTTTGATAATGCTTGATATCAACATTTGAAAGATAGAGGATTTGTATTTGGGGAAACAGTGACGTTTCAAAAGGGATATTCTGTGCTTGTACATAGGTTCTGCGCAGTGTTTTTTAAATGTTATTCAAAAAACGATTTTGGGTGCAAATGAATGGTATTTTCATTTGGCCCTTATTTATGATTGCCTTATGCAACTGGTGCATCACTTTATACATGGGAAATAAGTGACACTCTTGTGGCGCAAGGCCTTCATAAATAAGGCCCTGACTTTGTTTGCTGATATTGAGTGGTTGTACATAGGTTCTGCGCAGTGTTTCTTAAATGTTATTCAAAAAACGATTTTTGGGTGCAATTGATTGGTATTTGCATTTGGCCCTTTTTTATGATTGCCTTGTGCAGCTGATGCATCACTTTAAACATGGGTAATAAGTGACGCACTGGTGGCGCAAGGCCTTCATAAATAAGGCCCTGACTTTGTTTGCTGTTGATTTGTTTTTGGATTTTTGATAATGCTTGATATCAACATTTGAAAGATAGAGGATTTGTATTTGGGGAAACAGTGACGTTTCAAAAGTGATATTCTGTGCTTGTAGATAGGTTCTGCGCAGTGTTTTTTAAATGTTATTCAAAAAACGATTTTGGGTGCAAATGAATGGTATTTTCATTTGGCCCTTATTTATGATTGCCTTATGCAACTGGTGCATCACTTTATACATGGGAAATAAGTGACACTCTTGTGGCGCAAGGCCTTCATAAATAAGGCCCTGACTTTGTTTGCTGATATTGAGTGGTTGTACATAGGTTCTGCGCAGTGTTTCTTAAATGTTATTCAAAAAAACGATTTTTGGGTGCAATTGATTGGTATTTGCATTTGGCCCTTTTTTATGATTGCCTTGTGCAGCTGATGCATCACTTTAAACATGGGTAATAAGTGACGCACTGGTGGCGCAAGGCCTTCATAAATAAGGCCCTGACTTTGTTTGCTGTTGATTTGTTTTTGGATTTTTGATAATGCTTGATATCAACATTTGAAAGATAGAGGATTTATATTTTGGGAAACAGTGACGTTTCAAAAGTGATATTCTGTGCTTGTACATAGGTTCTGCGCAGTGTTTTTTAAATGTTATTCAAAAAATGATTTTGGGTGCAAATGAATGGTATTTTCATTTGGCCCTTATTTATGATTGCCTTATGCAACTGGTGCATCACTTTATACATGGGAAATAAGTGACACTCTTGTGGCGCAAGGCCTTCATAAATAAGGCCCTGACTTTGTTTGCTGATATTGAGTGGTTGTACATAGGTTCTGCGCAGTGTTTCTTAAATGTTATTCAAAAAACGATTTTTGGGTGCAATTGATTGGTATTTTCATTTGGCCTTTTTTATGATTGCCTTGTGCAGCTGATGCATCACTTTAAACATGGGTAATAAGTGACGCACTGGTGGCGCAAGGCCTTCATAAATAAGGCCCTGACTTTGTTTGCTGTTGATTTGTTTTTGGATTTTTGATAATGCTTGATATCAACATTTGAAAGATAGAGGATTTGTATTTGGGAAACAGTGACGTTTCAAAAGTGATATTCTGTGCTTGTACATAGGTTCTGCGCAGTGTTTTTTAAATGTTATTCAAAAAACGATTTTGGGTGCAAATGAATGGTATTTTCATTTGGCCCTTATTTATGATTGCCTTATGCAACTGGTGCATCACTTTATACATGGGAAATAAGTGACACTCTTGTGGCGCAAGGCCTTCATAAATAAGGCCCTGACTTTGTTTGCTGATATTGAGTGGTTGTACATAGGTTCTGCGCAGTGTTTCTTAAATGTTATTCAAAAAACGATTTTTGGGTGCAATTGATTGGTATTTTCATTTTGCCCTTTTTTATGATTGCCTTGTGCAGCTGATGCATCACTTTAAACATGGGTAATAAGTGACGCACTGGTGGCGCAAGGCCTTCATAAATAAGGCCCTGACTTTGTTTGCTGTTGATTTGTTTTTGGATTTTTGATAATGCTTGATATCAACATTTGAAAGATAGAGGATTTGTATTTTGGGAAACAGTGACGTTTCAAAAGTGATATTCTGTGCTTGTACATAGGTTCTGCGCAGTGTTTTTTAAATGTTATTCTACCAAAGATTTTGGGTGCAAATGAATGGTATTTTCATTTGGCCCTTATTTATGATTGCCTTATGCAACTGGTGCATCACTTTATACATGGGAAATAAGTGACACTCTTGTGGCGCAAGACCTTCATAAATAAGGCCCTGACTTTGTTTGCTGATATTGAGTGGTTGTACATAGGTTCTGCGCAGTGTTTCTTAAATGTTATTCAAAAAACGATTTTTGGATGGAATTGATTGGTATTTTTATTTGGGTCTTATTTATGATTGTCTTGTGGCGCCGGTATGTCACTTTTAATATGGGTTGCACTTGTGGTGCAAGGCATTCATAAATAAGGCCCTGAGTTGCTGTTGTATAAACTTAAATATGTTGCAATTTATTGTTTATATTGTTTGCTTTTTGACATTACTTTGTTGTTTGCTAATAGTGGTCTTTCATGTGTTTTTTTTTCAGAACAACAGATTCAAATCAACTTCTGAAAAGCAAGCAAAAATGCCTTCAAGGCAAAGAATTATCAAAAATACCATACGGAAAAGGAGAACATCAACAACAGAATTTATGGAATCCTCTACAACAACTACTTTAAAAAACACCAGAAAAGCTTCTGGTAAGCCAATGAAGTATTTTCTCCGCAACATATGTCGTAGAAAAAGAAATGATATTGCTAATGTGAATATTCAGAAAAAGTCAACAAATCTAAAAAGGAAGGAGAGGCCCACAAAAAAATGTCTCGATTGGAGCAGGAGAGAAGAGAATGGATAGCAATAGAAGGGTAAATCAATTTAGGGACATTCGTAGGCGAATGTTTCACAATAGGGTAGTTTTAAATTTGCTAAAAAATGATAAGAAAAGTAAACTGAGAGCTGCTTTTTACAAGAAAAAGAAAAGTGTAGAAAAGATTGTTGATCAGGCTTTTGAAGTTAAGAAAAAATTATTTATTTTAATAATCAATAGAATTAGGATACTTAATAAGGCAATTGATGTCTTCAAATCGAACATTAGATGGAAAAGAATTATTATTCGGAGTAATTTTTGTGAAGTATTTTCTGGTGAATGGATGCATAGTTCAAGTTCTGAGCCGTTTTTCAATGAGGAGAGTTACTTTCAGGAAAATGATTTGGTGCATGCAGTTGACACCAGTGGTCGAGCATATGAGGTGAAAGATGGTTGTGTGATGGAAAAAGAGAAACTTGTATCTAGAGATGCAGAAGAGGTGTTAGCTGATGAAGTTTTAGGGAGACGTACTAAGGGTCCAGTGTACACATGGAAGTGCAGTAGTATTTGTAGTGTGCGACAGGATTCAATCGATTTGCTTCGAGATTTCTTACGTACATATAGTAAGAAAAGTCTCAAACAAAAAATGAAGATCTTGCAAGAGTTAGATCCTTGCAGAGTGAGAGAAAGCACAGGTTTGCATGGGCATTCACTAGCTTGTCTTTCTAGAAAAGTATGTCAGAGTGTTTTTCATCATTTTAGGATGTTAGCAGTGCATCATAATAAGGTGAGGAAATTAGTGAGAAAGTTGTATTATGCAAAAAGTTCAGCACTTAAGCTTAAACAGTTAAACAGTGCTCTTTTGCATGGATCTGAAGTGGATGTGAAGACTATTTGTGAAGAAATTGAGTTTTGTTATTTTGGGAACAAAGAGGACAGTGTAGAAATAGATATAGTAATGGATGGTAATGTGGACGATAATGGACAGATTTCAAGTATAGAAAAGTTTGACGAGGAAATTACCAAGTTTAAGGTGAAATCAAGTGAAAGGCCTAATTTAACTTGTGTGTGTTGTCGACTGACTCATTATAAGATTCAGACTAGGTTAGTTGATTTATATGCAAAAAGTGAATTGGAAAATAATAGTGAATAGAAGGATTTTGTAAGTTATTTGTTGGTGGAGAATTCTTTTGATTTGAGTTTTGATCATCGTATTTGTAATTATTGTTTAAAAAAATTGAATGAAAATAGAATGCCTGCTAGAGCAGTTCATAATAATCTTCGGTTGATAGATATTCCTTCTGAATTGATGGATCTAAATACTTATGAATGTATTTTGATTCAATGTGTCCATCCTTTTCAGGCTATTGTACGCATGGAGCCTAAGACAGGGAAATTGCCTCCATCAGATTTACAGAGAGGATTAAAGGGAAGAGTTGTTTATTTGCCGCTAGATGTAAAGAAAAATATTGATACAATTGGTGTAGAAAGAGTAGAAGAGGATCCTCTAGTTATTCTAGTTAATGGGGTTCCGACAAAGAGTAAGAAAATCTGGCAAGATTTAGTGGATGTTAGAAAAGTCAAAAAGGCAACGTTGTATTTGGTCAAAAACAATGAGTACTACAAAGATGTAAGTGTTGGAGCAGAGGAAACAGCTACAGAAGAAGACAGTGATTGTTCAGTTGGTCAAATTGAATAAGTTGATGTGTCTAGAAGTGAAGAAATATATGAACATTATACTGTTCATCCTTTGCATTCCAAAGAAGTAATGGGAAATGCAATTGACTTGTTTCAAATGAAGCAGCAAAAGGAAGTCCCATTAGTGTATGGGAAGAAAGTTTGGAAGCTCGTTGTTTTCCACAATTATTTCCAACAGGTCGTGGTGGACAATATGATGATCGACCAGTTCAAATTCCTGCAGCTGAATACCGGACTCTAAGATTATATGCTGAAGATCCAAGGTTTCGTCAATGCATTCCATATTTGTTTCATCTACTGTTTGAAAGTGATTTGTCTGGGCTTTCTTATGCAGTTAATCATATACTAAAAAGTGGAGCTCATTTGCAAAATGTTTCTGCAAGGGACTTTATGGAGAACGTTAATCTGCAAGATAGTATTTTGGAATCTCAGCTAATCAATCTCATGGCATGTCAACGTGGAACCAATGAGTATTGGTTCCGTCGTCATGGAGAATTGAAATGTATGCTAAGAAACTTAGGAGCTCCTACATGGTTCCTCACTCTTAGCTGTGCTGAGTATGCATGGGATGACTTACTTGAATTTCTACGAGAGGCAAATGGAAACATACCAAGTGAATGTTTGCAGATATTTTAATCATAGATTTGAAGCTATGATGTCTTTTATTACCAACAAAAAAAATCCTCCCCTTGGAGAGGTTTTGGATTTCTTTTAGAGGAAGGAATATCAAGCGAGAGGTGCTCCTCATATACATATGTTGTTGTGGATTAAAGATGCACCCAAATTTGGATCAGATTCAGATGAAACAGTGATGAGTTTCATTGAAGAGTATTCAACATGTGCTGTTCCAAAATCTACTGTAGAAAACAGTTTAAGGCAACAAGTTTTACGTTTTCAATCTCATCATTGTGGAAAGTACTGTCGTCGAAAATTTAAAAACAAGGAAAAGTACTACACGAAATGTCGTTTTGCATTTCCACGACCAGTGATTTCTAAGGGAAGAGTAAATAATTTGATGTCATCTCTACGACATACTGTGACGAGGAAATCTCCCAAAAATACATACAATTTGAAAAGAAATGAAGAATCTAAGTACATCAACGATTACAACCCAGTGATTTTGTCCATGTGGAATGCTAACATGGATATTCAGTTCGTTGCTGACAACTCTATTGCTGTGGCTCGATATGTGACATCTTACATCACCAAAAAAGAAAAGACAGAACTGAAGGAAATGTGGGAGGACATTTCACATGAAAAGAGTCTAAGCAAGAAATTATACAGTTTCAGTCTGAAGATGTTGTCGCATCGAGAAATTGGAGCATATGAATGTTCTGATCGGTTATCATCAGCAAGTCTCTATGCCAAATCAAGAACAATCATTTGGGTGAGTCTAGGTCTTGCTGCAACACGAAACCGAGTTTTGAAATCTGTACAAGAAATTGAATATTTGGCGGAGAAAGAACCAAACAGTACAGATATTTTGAAGACAAATATGTTGGATACATACTATCCAAATAGAAGTACTCACCTTGAGAACACTTGTTTGTATGAAGTTCTGCAAAGCTACAGTTATAAGAGGAACATCACAGAAGATATCAATAATGGAAAATATGCAGTCATTGGCTATGAAGGATGTCTAGTGAAGCAGAAAAAAGGCCATTTGATTAATCATCGAAAATTGAGTTGTGAAGCTCCAGACAAAAAATTTTTTTACTATTTAGCTCTTTTGCAACTCTTTAAGCCATGGCGTACAGAAGAGGAACTACTTGGAGATTTTCTCTGTTATGAAGACTCTTTTAATGCAACTAAGGATACCATAGAATGTCCTATTTTTCTAAATTATCTGCAGATGTTGAATGAAGAAATGGAGCAAGAAACCACAATTGCTGAAGAGATAGCTAGAGACAGTTCTCAAGATAGTCAGAGTTCTACTTCATTGTGTCAGGATCCACTAGGAGGACCTATTATCCAAAATGAAGCTGCCACTGCCATGGATGAGGTGGAAAGAGCTATGGAACAAGCTCAAGAGGATGGAGTTAACTTAGAAGATTTGGTAAAGCAACTAAACGTTGAGCAGAAAAAGATATATGATGAAGTCACAGAGCAGATTGAACATGGATTCAGACATGAGAAAAAAGAGTGCTCATGTACATCATTTGACCCTGCCCAACTGTACGTAAGTGGAGAAGCGGGGACAGGAAAAAGTTTTCTAATTAAAGCCATTGCAAGTTATCTGCAGAAAAGGACTGATTCACCGCTGTCTTGTGTTGTAACTGCTCCAACTGGTCTGGCTGCACATAATATTAAAGGGATTACTCTACATCGTTTACTGATGCTGCCAGTTGAGCATGATAATAAATTGCATTACAACAAGTTATCTGGAGATGCTTGTTCTGAAGTTTCAAGAGTCTTGAAGAAAATGAAACTTCTTATCATTGATGAAGAAAGCATGGTCTCAAATCTAATGCTTGCTTTTGTGCATTTGAGAATGCAAGAAATTCTTAGAACAGAGTATGATGTGTTATTTGGAGGAAAACACATTATTGTTTTTGGAGATCTATTGCAGTTGACTCCAGTAAAAGGACAACCAGTGTTTAAAATGCTCACACATGAAGATACCAGGAAGTCCCTTGGAAGCATTGGAAACGTTAATATATGGTTAAATTTTAAATATGCTGAACTGCTTCAAAATATGCGACAGGCAAAGGATGAAGATTATAAAAATATTCTACAAGATGTAAGAATTGGAAAAGTAAGCGAGCTTGGGAAAAAAGCTTTACATGGTCGATTAATTTCAAATTTGTATCCAAATGAAAACATTCTTCCAGAGAATATTTTTTTAAAAATGACTGAGAAGAAATCTGGGATATGTTTGATGCCAACTCTGCAAGAATGTTCCATCTTCAACAACAAAATGTTAGAGTTAGAAAATGAAGAGATTGTGAAACTGGAAGCAATAGATAAAATAGAGCATATGGGTGCAACAATTGTTTTGTCTGAAAATTTGAAAACTAAATTGGATTCATTAGAGAAAGGTATTTCTAAAACAGCTGGTTTTGAAAAGACTCTGAATGTGTGTTTAAATTGTCGTATCATTTTGAAAAGGAATTTAAATGTTGAAAGAGGTCTGGTAAATGGAGCAAAGGGTTATGTTGTTGATTTTGTGAATTACAGAAATAGAGATGGAATTGAATTTTTAAAAATAAAATTTGATGGCATTGAACAAGTACAACAAATAAGTCGTGGTTCTGCTAGATTTTTACTTGTAAAAGACTTATATGTTCGCCGAAAACAGTTTCCTGTTTGTTTGGCATATGCAGTAACAATTCATAAATCTCAAGGTTTAAGTGTAGATAATGCTTTGGTGAACATTGGAAGATCTGTGTTTAAAGAGGGTATGGCATATGTGGCATTATCCCGAGTCAGAACTTTATCGGGATTGTACTTGATTGAGTGTGATGAGACAAAAATTTGTGCAGATCTAGATTGTGTTAAAGAATACAATAGGTTAAGAAGAGAATATGCTCCACATTTGCCTCAATATCCTCTGTTTGAAAAACGTGTGGTAGGCCGAAAAAGAAAAAATGAGGATAATTGCAGTGAGGTAGTTGCAAAAAGACAAAAAATAGAGAAAACTGTAATTGAAAACAGGAAGAAAAAGAATTGTGAAGAAAATGTTGTTGGATTTCAGTTTGAAAATAGTTCTGGTGTCAACTGCTATGCTAATGTAGTGGTTAATGTTGTTTTTTTTCTAAAAAGTTTACAAGAACAGATTGTTGAAAATCGGGATCAAAGATTGTGTGGTTTATTGAATTCTGTGTTTGAGAAATGTAGCAGTGATACAGCAGAAATAGAAAGTGTAACAGAAATTCGAAATATTTTAGATATGTGTTCTGGTCAAGATAAATTTTCACAGAACATTCAGCAGGATTGTCAGGAATTTTTAATGTATATGTTTGGTGTTTTGGAAGATGAAGGTGTAGATGTAGATAATCTTTTCAGCCTTTCTTATCAATGGCAGCATGACTGCCACAATTGTAGTTTATCAAGTACTACTAGAATAGACACTGAAAGATTTATATATTTGACTTTACCTGACTGTAAATCAGTGTCATTTAAAAATCTAGTTAAAGCAGCAGATCATAATATGGTGTGTACCCAATGTAACTGTACAATGCAGTCCACATTATTTATACAAAGTTATGGGCAGTATATCATTTTAGTTTTCCAACGATGTAGACCTGATGGAACTAAATTGACAACTTCTATCAAAAATTTTGTGGCTTCTCAGTTATCAATTTCAGGAAGAACCTTTACAACTGAAGCTATTATTTATCATGACGGTTCTTCGACAACCTCAGGACATTATACATGCTACTTAAAATCTGAAAAAGGATGGAGTTACTGCAATGATTCTCATTTAACTTATTAACAACGTTTGCCTTATGACTCTACAAAATCTTATCTAGTGTTTTTAAAACCAAAGTTTTAGTAAAGGGAATTGGCCTTTGAAGTCGGGAATAGATACTAAAAGTTAGTTAGTTAGTTAGTTAATCTAATATTTTAAATTATTTATCTCATGTAGATACTTTAAGTGGATCTCAAAGTAAAAAATACTGATATATCTGACACAAATTGGCCGTGAGGAAAGTGTAAGGTATGATGTTCTTAGATCTTTTTTCATAGGAAGTCGATGAAATGGAAGTTATAGAGCACAGCAGACTTTTTTTCCACCAAAAGGACCTATATGAGATGTATGTTTGAATGTTTTTTTTTAAACACAATCTTTTAGATTGTGTTTTTTTTTCCCGCTGTTATATGATGAAGACTTTGAACTCACTAATTTAAGTGAAATTCAATATATTCTGAGAACAGCAAAAATAAATAATGTAACATATTGTAGAAGTTATTGTGTAGTTTGCATTGTGTAATTTATTTTGTGTTCACATTGTCTCACACTCATTTTCCTTTTTCACCCTTATTTACCTCTCTTTACTAATTTACACTCTTTTTTCATCGCTGTTTCTTTACTGCACTTCATTCACAACTTCTCAATCTAATTGGAACTGTCTGCATTTCTCTCTTCCTTCCACCACTTTTTATCTTTTTCATATTCTCTCAGTACCACTGCTTTAGTTTTCTTACCCTCTCTTTCTTTTTCTCCTTTTTTTTTTCTTTCGCACTCATTGTACTGTAGTTCACTCAGTCCGTCCTTTTGTTTTTCTGTGTACTTACTCTCTCACTCCTGTTTTATCCATCGTTCTATAATAACCTCATTCCTTTCATCCCTTCACTCTGTGACTTCACTTCACTCACTCTCAGTCATCTTCTATTCCTCTTTTTTATTAATAGTTTCTCATTCAGACTCCTCTCCTTTTCACTCATTTTCCTTTTACTTTCTTATCTTTACTGATTTTGTTTTGATATCTTACATTCTTTTAGTATCTTACTTACCTTTAGGAATTTGTTCTCTTTCTATTTCTTTTTCCTTCTTTTTTCTCTTTCTACATTACTTTCTTTCTGTTTTTGTATCCTTCACTATTGCTTCATTTCTTAGTAAACTTTTGTAGATTTTTAAACCTCATGAACTGTTTCTTCTATTTTATTATATATTTTTAAGTAATTATAACGTGTTTTTTCTTTTATCTTTCACAGATACAAGTTTTCATTAATTATATGGTAAGTGTGTTTACAAAATGTTTTTTGTTATCACCTTTTGTTTCTTTACTTTGCTTCCCTCACTTATTTTTATCCTCCATGTTTACTTCCTACCACATTCAACTTCTTTCAGTACCTCTGCTTATCCACATTCCTTCACTTACCTTTTTTACTGGTTCACTTAGTCCCTTTGTGACACTCCTTCTTTTACTCTCTCTCTTCTTTCTCTCTGTTACTCCCCATGTCTTACCCTTATTCACTTATATGTACCCTCTTTCACTCCTCTTTACTTACACTCACTGCTATTTTCTTTCCCTCCGTCACCGCTGTTCCTTTTCTCTGGTTCCGTCACTATCTGTCATTCCCCATACTTAACTGTCCTTCCTTTTACTTTCATCATCCATTCACATTCTCCCAGAACCTCTGCTTTAGTCTTCTTCCTATTTCTTCTCTTCTTTTGCTCCCTTATTCTTTTTCTTTTTCTCAGTTACTTCCTCTTACACTTTTTCTCTGTTTTACTATCTATTACACAGTCCCTCTGTGTTCCTCCCTCTAGCTCTCTTTCTCTTAACACCACTCTCTCTGTCCCCATTCCTCATAGTCACTCCTTCATACTTTTTTTTTCTTTTTTTTTGTTGGTGCGCTGACGGGACGCGCACCGGTACGCGCACCGGGGCGTTCACCGGTGCGCGCACCGGGAGCGCTCCAGAGACGAAAATATATAAAAAAAAAAACTATTTCAAAACAAAAACTAATATTATAATATACATTATAGTGTTCATTTTTATAAAAACATACCTTTCTCAGCTATAGACATTTTTGAAAAAATAAGCTTAGAAATGTACTAAAAAGTACATAGGTATGAAGCCCTATAAAAAGTTAAAAATTAGCATTAAAAAAACCTATGAAATTCACTGAAAAAAACAGATGTTTCACACCAGTTATAGTTAGGAATTAGCATTTAAAAAACCTTTGAAATTCACTGAAAAAACCAGAGGTTTCACACCAGTTATAGTTAGGAATTAGCATTTAAAAAACCTATTAAATTCACTGAAAAAAACAGAGGTTTTACACCAGTTATAGTTAGCTGGAAATTTTACTGACATAAAACCATTGAAATTCCCACGTTATAGTTAGTCGGACTCACTATAACTTGCGCGTGCAATGCACTGCTGATGACATCACATATTACATCACTCATGACATGGTCAGTGACATCACTCATGACATCACTGATGACACCATCCAGTGAATGTGTGTCTTTCTGAAAAATAAATATGTTTTATATATGGATATGTAAAGGTCGATGGAAGAATAATTGTTTAAATTATTGTCTTAATTAATGTTTTTTTTTTTTAATTGATTGGTTAACTGGCTTATTAAGTGTATCTTAGTGAATACATATATTGGCGAGTAATATTTAAATATTTTAATATATGTATCAGTGTTTCACTTTGTGTATAAGTGGCTGTATGGGTTGATGAGTAGCTACATGTGTGTGTATATGGGTTATTAGATGTTTTTTTTGTTTCAGTATGAGTGTCTGTATGGTTTGGTGGGGGTGTTACTTAGCACATAGATGTATCAATGACTGACTCACTGTTTGTATGTTTTTTGAAAACTGCATATGTGCAGGACTTTATGAGTGGATGAGTGTGTATATGTGTGTGTTAGTGATTGAATGCCTGTCTCACTAGTGTGTTTATCAGTAACAAGATATATTTTAATCTAGTATATGTGAGTATTGATTTATATAAGTCAGTATATGTGAAAGAGAGAGATTGTAAGAGTTCCTGTTTAAATAAGTATGTGTTTCTATAAGTGATTGTTTATGAGAGTACATATGTGTAAGTTTCCTTAGAAGTAAAGTGGTAGTGTGTGTAAATCTGTATATGCAAATAAATGGATGTTTATTAGTTTATTTGCATGTGTGAGTATATGTGTGAGTAACTTTTTGATGACTGTCGTTGTGTAACAGGATGAATAGGGGTATCACTACATATGATGAGTGAGTATATGTATGAGTGAATATATAAAACTGTTGGTGAATGTTTGAATTTGTATATAGATGGTGAAATAACTGAATTGGTTGTTGTAACTGGTACGGGTATATCCACTTTTTTGAAAATGTTAGTTTCTATTTTTGAATATGTGTTTCAAAGGTTACTTTACAGTGAGAGGAGGTCTGTCACTGTGTCACAAGGATGGTGTCATCAGTGATGTCATGAGTGATGTCACTGACCATGTCATGAGTGATGTAATATGTGATGTCATCAGCAGTGCTATGCTCGCGCAAGTTATAGTGAGTCCGACTAACTATAACGTGGGAATTTCAATGGTTTTATGTCAGTAAAATTTCCAGCTAACTATAACTGGTGTGAAACCTCTGGTTTTTTCAGTGAATATATATATATATATATATATATGTATATATATATATATATATATATATTCACTGAAGAAACCATAGCTTATAATTAGAAATTAGCATTTAAAAAACCTTGGAAATTCACTGGAAAACAACAGGTTTCAGGGATGTTTTAGTTAGTTGGACATTTCACTCGAATAAAACTAGAGAAATTCGGCCGTTAAAGTTAGTTGAGCTAACTATAACTCCCGCCCCCGCAATGCACTGCTGATCATGTCACATATTAAATCACTCATGACAAGGTCAGTGACATCACTGATGACATCACTGACAAAATCTCAAATTACATCACTGATGACATCACTGATTACATCATCCAGTGACTGAGTGTTTCTAAAAAGTTTAGGAATGTTATATACAGTTACGCAAAGGTGTATTGAAGAATGAGTGGGTGTATGAGTTTCTAAATGGATGATTAGGGAGTGCGTGACTGACTGTATAATTGTTTGATTAAATGTGTCTTAGTGATTGCATGGGTGAATGACTAATCTGTGTGAATGTCTGTATCAGTCTGTCAGTTAGTATGCAAGTGACTGCATGGGTTGGTAAGTAGCTACATGAGTGTCTATATGGGTTAATGATTGGTTTTCTGAGTAGCTGTATAGTTGCCTGAGTGAGTAAATGGCACTTTGATTGAGTCTTTTGGGTGACTGATTAGGTGTGTGAGTTACTCAATGGGTGAGTGATGGTGTGAAAGTATCGGTATAGGTGTATGAGTGCATATATCAGTGGCTGTATTAATTAGTGACAGCGTGTATGAGTGACTGTATGGGTGAGTGAGTGAGTGGATGTGTGTAGCCTATGAATCAGTGAGTGAGTATCTATTAACTGGTATCAATGTGTTTATGGTTTAGAGAATGGTAGTCTGTATTTTAGAGTGGGTGAATGTATATTAGGGTGTGAGGAGGTGCATCAGATATTGAGTTGATTATGTCAATTCAATTCAATAATAACTTTATTCGGTAGTTTTGAGAAAAACACCATAAAAGTTCACAATGTGCAAATTACAAGATTTACAAAAGTTAAAAACCATTAAAAATACATTTGTTAAAAAGCTTTTAAAAAACAGCAGCAGCATCTCAATTTGTATAAGTTTTTTCGACCTTATATTAACATATAGTTTTCCTGTTGCCTAGCATTCTTTCATTTGTGCAAAGCTGCGGTATAGTTCGTGCTCAAAGATTTGTACGATGACGTATACAGAACTTGAGAAAAAGTACGATCGCTTTGGCATAATTTTCGTTTTCAAGGTACTGAAGTGCCAGATATGCAGGACGGCACTGTCGGAGGCCCCAGAGTTTCAGGATGGGCAGTATCCAACGTTTACGGGGTTCAGTAAAAAACTTACAGAATAACATTGTATGTATCATTGTTTGTGGGGACACTAGATCACAAGGGCACATAGAAAATGTGGATGTCCAGACATTTTGCTTTGGAAATGAAACCAGTAAATGGAACAGATCAAATCTAAAGCGGGTGAGCAGCATTTTTTCATACTGTGTTAATTTGAAGTTCAGATAGGGTTCAGCGGTAAACACAGTCTGCGCTAGTAAAGAGTGTTGAACAGATGGTTTATGGACCTCGGATAGTAATCGTAACTGGCGCAGGTGAACAAGACACTCCCTTTTCAAGTTCTTTTTTGGGATTTCTTTTATCAGTAGCGGGTGGTCAAAATACTTCCTATAACCTAAGTCTGTTAGTAACGCTTTTACGTAGGATAACCATTTGATTTTCTTACATTGATCCAGTGTTAAGATGTCTTGAATGATCGCCCTGGTGAGTTGGCACTGCTCAGTGACCCATACTCTGCGCCACAACATTATTGGCTGCAATTTTATAGTGTCTGTAATATAGTCAATGCCCAGCTCTGTGTGGCAGGCATAGGTGGAGCAACTTTTTGGTACCGCCAACAGGTATCTTAAAAAGGAGTTCTCGATTTTTTGTATTGAGTCCACATTTGCAAAGCCCCATATCCCCGCCCCATATGTTGCCGTACTTATACATTTTGAGTTATATATTTGCAGCAGTTCTTTGAGTGGTCGCTGCCCCAGTCTTTGTGCGAAGATATTTAGTGAAGATGTCTCTCGGAGAAATGAAAGTTTCCTTGCGGTGATAGCTGGGTTCCATTTAAATTTTTCATCAATAACAATCCCTAAATAGGGATAGGTTCTGGTCCTATCCAGTAGTACGCCCTGTACACAGAGTTTCCTGTTTTTTGCGTTTCTTTTCTCCCCCGCGTGCATTGTGTACGTTTTTTTTGCATTTAGTTTCAAATTCAAACTTGCCATGAAGGCGCAGTATCTATTCAGGGCCAGTTGTAATTCAATTGGCGTTCTTGCTAAAATAACAGCATCGTCGGCATATAAGAGCGCTGGTATCTGCCGACGAGCTATCAAAGGAAGATCTTTACTGCCTTGAAGCATGGCAGCCTCCAAGCCATTAGTATAAAGGGTGAATAGAAAGGGGGCCAGTACACACCCCTGCCTGACCCCCTTTTCCACCCTGAAAGTGTCCGAGAGCTCACCTCTCACCCCGAATATTACCCTGCCTGTGGTGCCTGTGTACAGTTCTCGAAGAAAGTCCACTATTGGAGTGGGAACTCCCATCTTCAAAATAATGCTCCACAACGTTGAGTGTGCCACACAATCAAACGCTGCGGAGAGATCTACATATACCATATGAAGAGAAGAGCCTTTAGCTTTCACGTATATGCCCGCCAATAGGGACAGATTTAAGGCCTGATCAACTGTTCCTAGCCCCTCCCGGAAACCGTATTGTAGGTCTGAAATGATGCTATGGTCGGTGGCCCACTCCTGAAGTCGCTTGAGGAGTATTCGTCCTGCCATCTTTCCTAGCGAGTCCAGGAGGGAGATCGGTCTATAGCATAATGGACTGTTTCGATCTCCTTTTTTGAATATCGGTACCAACGTCGATGTTCTCCAAGAGTCTAGAAGGCCCACTTCAGTAGTGGCGTTCAGGATGTTGGTTAATAAAGGAGTCCATAAATCTGGGAGATATTTAAAAATATCAACGGGAACGCCGTCCGGGCCAGGGGCTTTGGCTATTTTTGAAAATTTTAAGGCTTTTTGAACCTCTTCGTGAGATAGCTGGAGATTTATTGGGTAGATGATGTGTGACAAAAGTTCAGGGTGGTCTGTGTCTTTAGTCGGGTCTTTGGAAAAGACTTTTGTGAAGTGCCTCACCCATTCTTGTTCACTTATGGCAACATCAATAGAAGGAGAATTGTCTTTATCTGTTAAGAATGGGGAGCGAACTACCTGCCAGAACATGGTGCTGTCTTTTAGTTCCGAGCTTTGGGTAAGACGTAACCATAGTTCAGCTTTTATTTCTTTTTTCCTGTTGTTTAGGGCAGCCGTGTACTCCTTTCTGAGTCTACTGATTTCAGCTCTATCCCTATGGTCACTGTTTAAGGCTTCCTTTAAACGTGTGGATGCTTTTGTACATGCTGAATTAAACCAACCTTTCCTTGTGTGAAGCTTTTGTTTATGCGTCCTGGTAAGTTCTTTTTGTATACTTTTTGTGATTGCCAGGAAGCTCTTCATGACTTCCCTTGGTTGTGTAGTAGGATCCAGACAGTTTGTGATGTCAGCTTGATTGTATGTGACTATTTTTCTGGTTGTTATTTCCTTATCGATACTACCCCACTTCAGTGTATAGCCATTCAAGGAGCCTAGTGCTAGCTCACGTTGGTTTAGGGCGGTCATAATATCATATGGTTTATTTGTTTTTATTTCAGCAATGCCCATAGTAATTGGAAAGTGGTCACTTAAAGGATTTTTGAGGACCTCGAATTCTTCTATGGTAAATCCTGTAGGTGTTGAGATTAATATAAAGTCAATTAGGCTTGTTAGACCTCTTCCATTGAATGTGGGCTGAAAGGGAACAGGTGGAGTCTTTATTTCATTGGCAAAACTCAGCTCTAATTCAGCCATGACTTCAGTCATTGTTTCTCCCACATTGGAGTGTGCGAAGTGCGTAAGATTTACGTCAGCCTCATTACTGATGCCACACTTATTATGGTTGCTGTCACAACATAGGTGGAGATTAAAATCTCCCCAAATTATCGTACATGACTGTTTAATGTATTTTGTACGTTGTTCTTGTAATATTGCCGAGATCTCTGGGAGAAGAATAATCATGTCTACCTGAGAAAGATTATTATAAATGTTTACAATTAAGTAAAATCTTTGTTTAGTAACCTTTAGTACTATGATCTGAAAATTCAAATCTAGTCTTAGGGGGAGTACCTCGTCGACAGGAAGGGTGTTTGTAATGTAGGTGACTAAGCCTCCGCTGTTTCTACCAGAGATTGATTTCTTAGCTGGTGACCAGAAGGTTTTAAAGCCCACCATATGTATTGACCTTATAGCCCAGGTCTCCTGAAGGCAGATACAACCGCTCAAATTGATCTGGGTCAGGAAACAAGGGTTTGTCTTTTTTGCGGAAAGACCTGCAATATTCCAAAATGTGAAATAAATCTCCAAGGTGTTTGAAGTAGGGTCAGCGGGGTTACTTATATCAGATGTCAGATCTACAGCTTCCAAGGTAGTGGGAGCCGATGTTACAGTCACCAAAGCATCTGTCTTATGGTGTTTTATTATTGAACAATTAACTGTGTCAAGAGTTGAAATTAGCTGGGTTGCCTTTTTTTCAGAAATACTACATGTTGTAGATAGTAAAATCGTCTCTGTATTAGAGGGTTGTGGGGGTTCCCTATTAGGATATAAGCTGTAGAGTCAATCATTAAAATCTAAGCCAGAAAGAGCATTGAACCTATTGTAAGTCGGTATATTATAAGGAGTAGGTAGTGGCAAGGCCGCTTGCCTCCATCGATTATCTCCATTCTCTTGGTAAGAGGTTTCAGAGAGATAAGGATGAGTAACGGGAGGTATGAGCGTTTGACTCTGGTGCCACTGTACCGAGCCTGTTGGGTAAAGAAACTTGGGATTCTGAAAGGATGTGGGAAGATAAGAGTCGGAGGGAAAGGTCCCTTCTGGAAACGAATTCATAGGGATAGGCAAAATATTGTTATTTGTATTTAATAAGTGCCTGTAGAAATACCCTAATGGGAGAAGGGTTGTGTTGAATTCCCATGTAGAAGGTGGAGGGGCCTTGGCTAGTGTCTTTTCGGCCCACTGAGGGTTTCTAAAAGTAATCGCTACACAATCCCCCTTGAATTTTTTCCGTAAGGGGCCTATCCAGCCTACTCTTTGTGTATGGGAGATTTCCCCAGCGCATTCTATAGGGAAGTTACAGTTCAAACTTAACCAATGTAGTATTTTGTTTTTCAGGGACGTTGTGGTTTCACTCTGTTCTTGTTTGAGTGTCGGTATGTTTACCAATACAATTACATAGGCTCCACATTCAGGGGGGAGGGTAATCCGTGTAGGGATCTGTCATGACCTGTATGGTTGTTCATACGATATCTTCGTCTGCTGGATCTTTGCGGCCATGTGATTAGATTGCGTGGATGCCTGTGATCCTTGTTGGGGTGGTACGTGAGAATTCCCTGACTGGTTAGTGGCTGATTGAATGTTCGTGTTAGAAGTGAAAAAAGAATTGTTAGATGATGGGGGTTTATTTATAGCTGCTAAATTATTGCTGGAAGGGTTCTGTTTCGGGATAATTGCTGGGGTAGGGATAGGTTTTGGTTGAGGGATAATTACTTTGCTACTATTTGGTTTAAGGTTTCGAGGTGCAGTAATATTTTGAGGAGCTGTAGGTACAGGTTTTGTGTTTAGGGATATCAATTCTCCAATTTGTTTGTCCAGTTGGGCAAGCCTAGTTTCGACTGGTGAGAGGTATATACTTAGAAGATCCCCGATTCGCTTGATCAGCTGATCGCTGCCTATGGGAGTTTCAAGCTTGTCCCTATGTTCTTCCCCTAGGTTTATGTCTGAAATCCCTGGGGGTTGATGTATTTCGTTGGATGTCCCCTTACTTTTCTGCTGTCTCACACGTTGATGCTTCTTTGAGGCCCGAGGGACAGCTAAAGTCAATTGCTTAGTTAGTTTCCGAATTGCTCCTGCTTGTATGTGGGTTGCTTCATTCTCTTGTGTATCATCCACAATTTCGGGTGTTAAGGCCACATTAAGAGCTGGGGATCTCTCTAGGTCAGTGCTTAAGTCGCAATTGGTAGAGGTATCTGACACTGAAAGATCAACCTCGTTTGTTAGTATGTGGGGGTCATGTTGGATTTCCTGAGTGGTAACTGCATTAGTTGTATTAGATTTGCCGGGAGTGGCAGCAAATTTAATGCTTCCTAAAGAGGAGTGTTTGGCAAAGCTCAAGTCATGCGATACTCTTCGCTGTAACAATGAAAGAAAGAAGAAAGAAGAAGAAAGAAGAAAGAAAGAAAGAAGAAGAAAGAAGAAAGAAAGAAAGAAAGAAAGAAAGAAAGAAAGAAAGAAAGAAAGAAAGAAAGAAAGAAAGAAAGAAAGAAAGAAAGAAAGAAAGAAAGAAAGAAGAAAATTGCACTTGTATAGCGCTAAACTACCCGGAGGCCTCGTAGCGCTTGTGACTGAATTGGCTTAACGCGGGCTCAGGGCAGGTCAGCAGAATTTGGCGTACAAGTGTGTTTTCAAGGCTTTCCTGAAGGACAGGTGGTTACTGTTGCCTCGAAGGGATAGAGGGAGGGTGTTCCAGAGTTTGGCATCAACAATGAAATGCTAAGGTCAATGGCGTCATGTGTTCTAGTTATGGAGCTGTCTATTGGCCCTAGGACTGCCGCTGTTCCCCCGGCGGTCTTACTTCTGCTGCCTCTCGTAGTCATGTTGCAATGTGTTAAATTTCAGCAGTTAGGTATAATTACTTATAGATCTCAATGGCCCACAGTAAATGTCTACTATTGCTCTCAAGATACACAGTGGCACAGAATAAGTAGTAAGCAATGTCCTACTTGTTTAGCTGGCTGAGATGTTAGGGCAGTGGACCCAACCCAACCTCTACGTCCTCGGACGGCCTCAGACGGCCCGCCCTTTGTCCGGGCTTCGCCCGGGCGTCCCGCTCGCGTCCCGCGTTGCGGGCGTGCTCCCGTGTTGTAGCGCTTGATGATGACGCGCTCCAATGCGCGCTGACACGGCCCCCTGGGAAGGCGAGTTCCTCTCTACTGCGGCCGCTGATGGAATTGCGGTGCGGCGGCAGGAGGGCTCAGCCTGAATGGAGCAGCAGGGTGGAAGCTTTCATGGGTCTGCTCAGGTCGCTGGGGGCAGAGTTGAGGACCGGCAAGTCTCCAGGTAGGCTTAGGGGTTTTGATTCACTGTCCCTCTCTTTCAAACGCAAGGTGCCTGGATGGCCGGGCGTGCCCCCGTTTTGTAGCGCCCCCTGGCGCTTGATGATGACGCGCTCCAATGCACGCTGACACGGCCCCCTGGGAAGGCGAGTTCCTCTCTACTGCGGCCGCTGATGGAATTGCGGTGCGGCGGCAGGAGGGCTCAGCCTGAATGGAGCAGCAGGGCGGAAGCTTTCATGGGTCTGCTCAGGTCGCTGGGGGCAGAGTTGAGGACCGGCAAGTCTCCAGGTAGGCTTAGGGGTTTTGATTCACTGTCCCTCTCTTTCAAACGCAAGGTGCCTGGATGGCCGGGCGTGCCCCCGTTTTGTAGCGCCGCCTGGCGCTTGATGATGACGCGCTCCAATGCGCGCTGACGCGGCCCCCTGGGAAGGCGAGTTCCTCTCTACTGCGGCCGCTGATGGAATTGCGGTGTGGCGGCAGGAGGGCTCAGCCTGAATGGAGCAGCAGGGCGGAAGCTTTCATGGGTCTGCTCAGGTCGCTGGGGGCAGAGTTGAGGACCGGCAAGTCTCCAGGTAGGCTTAGGGGTTTTGATTCACTGTCCCTCTCTTTCAAACGCAAGGTGCCTGGATGGCCGGGCGTGCCCCCGTTTTGTAGCGCCGCCTGGCGCTTGATGATGACGCGCTCCAATGCGCGCTGACACGGCCCCCTGGGAAGGCGAGTTCCTCTCTACTGCGGCCGCTGATGGAATTGCGGTGCGGCGGCAGGAGGGCTCAGCCTGAATGCAGCAGCAGGGCGGAAGCTTTCATGGGTCTGCTCAGGTCGCTGGGGGCAGAGTTGAGGACCGGCAAGTCTCCAGGTAGGCTTAGGGGTTTTGATTCACTGTCCCTCTCTTTCAAACGCAAGGTGCCTGGATGGCCGGGCGGGCCCCCGTTTTGTAGCGCCCCCTGGCGCTTGATGATGACGCGCTCCAATGCGCGCTGACACGGCCCCCTTTGAAGGCGAGTTCCTCTCTACTGCGGCCGCTGATGGAATTGCAGTGCGGCGGCAGGAGGGCTCAGCCTGAATGGAGCAGCAGGGCGGAAGCTTTCATGGGTCTGCTCAGGTCGCAGGGGGCAGAGTTGAGGACCGGCAAGTCTCCAGGTAGGCTTAGGGGTTTTGATTCACTGTCCCTCTCTTTCAAACGCAAGGTCATCAGTGATGTCATTTGAGAGGTCATCTGTGATATCATGAGTGATGTCACTGACCATATCATGAGTGATGTAATATGTGAGGTCATCAGCAGTGCATTGCAGAGGCGCGAGGTATAGTTAGCTCAACTAACTAAAACTGCCAAATTTCTCTGGTTTTGTATGAGTGAAATGTCCAACTAACTATAACATCCCTGAAGCCTGTGTTTTTTTCAGTGAATTTCTAAGGTTTTTTAAATGCTTATTTCTAACTATAATGTCCCGAATAAATATGCTTTTCTTCAGTGGATTTCTAAGGTTCTTTAAATGCTAATTACTTAGTATAATGTGCCTGAAACCTATGTTTTTTTCATTGAATTTGTAAGGTTTTTTAAATGCTAATTATCAACTATAAAGTCCCTGAAACCTATGCTCATTGCTAACTGTAATATAGAAGTTGCGTTTACACAGGGGTGCAGAAAGGGGGCTGGGCCTCTGACAAGTGCTCAGGAATTCCACTGCGTAGGACTTACAGGAGGGACCAGGAGGGCTTCTTGGCACCCAATGTCCCTCAGGAGTAAAGTGGACTTCGCCCCCCACCCCATAGTGTGCCAAGAAGTGCGTTTGCAGCATGGTGGAGAAAGGGGACGTGGCCTCTAAAGACCTCTTAGCAATACCACTGTGTTGGACTTACTGGAGGTAACAGGAGGGGTAGTTGGCCCTCCAAGGACATTCTTGGGGGCCAACTACCCCTCCTATTACCTCCAGTATGTTGCACTCAGCAGAATTGGAAAGTTTTCATAGCAGGCCACACCCCCTTTGCCCACTATTCTACAAACACGCTCCCTGGCGCGCTTTTGGATGGGGATTAAAGTCCCCTTCGATTATGGGGGTACTTAGGGGCCAACTAGCCTACCTGAAACCTCAAGTAAACCCCATATAGCTGGATTACTGAGAGGTGCACACATGACATGCCCCCTTTCTGCACCACTCTGGAAACACGCCTTGTGGTGTGCTCTTGGTTGGGGGATAAAGTTCCCTTGTCTCATGAGGGTCTCTGTGGGCCAACTAGCCCTCCTGTTATCTCTAGTAAGCCCCACAGATCTGGATTTCTGTGAGTGGTCCAAGTCTACGCCCCCTTTTTACACCACTCTGCAAACACGCCTCCTGGTGCACTGCTGCTCAGGGATAAAGTCCACTTTAGTCTTGAGGTCCTCAGGACACATGTGGACCTCATCGCCCCACCAAAGTGGTTTTGCATGGCTTGGTAAATACCATAAATGATTTTGCGTATGGGCTTTTCCACAAAAGTGAAGCGATGCACAATCATAGTACATTTTCCCCAAAGTATTTAATATTCTAACAAATAGTTGAACAAAATGTATGCTTTGAGAAAGTGTACATGGGAGACACTATCCAGTGATTCAGGAATTGGACTGAGGACTTAAGAACATTATTTACTGAATGTGACCTGCATTTAAGCATCTTTGTTACTGCTGTCTTCTGTCTCTCAAACAAATGGTCAGCACTTTTTAAATTAAATATTAATCATGCAAATACATCGGCACAGCTCCAGAAGTGTTTCATTTTGTATTTGGAATGAGTTTTTCTACTCTTAAATCAGATTTTTTTAAATAAAATGGTAAAATGTCAGTACTCTGTCGCTCTAATCAAAGCCCCCCAACCACATTGATTCAGCCAAAACCTTCACTTTTTGATTAAGAAGTAGGTTGAAATGATAACTTTTACCTTTTTAATTTGTAGCGCACTCTTGCACTTTTTTAAAGCAGACACAATGGAGGTTAGCTCTCCAGGTCCCTGTGGGTGAGTCTGCATATAATGATTTCCGGTGTGTGGACATGTCGTTAGAGTCAAGCACTACCGAATTGAGGGGAACTCGTTCACACTGCGGCTACTGGGAGGAAAAGCTGGGAATTGTTTGTTGCTGTATTTTTAACACTTTTTCATCACCATCATCAAACATATTTATTTTGTCATGTCCACCATTAAAGAGCAGATAAATAAAATATACATTACAAGTACAATAAAATCGCTATATAAGTGCATATTAAGTACAAAATAAAACAGTCTATTAAAATAGGCGGTTGGGATACTAAAAAAGTGTTTTAAAATGAATACAGATAAAAACAAGCTTGTTAATAATTTAGTACCACCAAAATCCATTATAATTGTGCACTCGTAGAGATGTGATGAATTATCCCTGTTATCAAAAACAGCAGCTTTTATCTCAGTTAGCATAAAGTGCAATTATTTCCCAGTGTTCTTAAAGGAGGCATTGGAAAAGGAAGAAAATAAGTATTCCGTCAACTCACCCTCCCCCTCACCCGCCCCACCGCGCTTACCTGCATGGACCGCTGCTGCTGATTCACCACATGCAGTGCAGAAACCTGGAGACCGCAAATACTATATGCTGACATGTGTCAGATTGCAAGATCCTATAGGCATCCAGATACCGCCTAACTCCTATGTTGTGGCAACTGGGATCAGAATTTAAGACTAGCCTTCTTGTGCTCTGGGCAAAAAAAGGAAATGTGCATCACAGATTCCGTAAATGCGGTACTAGGCAATCAATTCCTCTCAGCAGTGTGTGTGGGGACAGCCCACTGGCAGTGAAAGAGCACAGTAGCAGGGTCCCGAGCCTGAACTCCTGAACTGAATGAAAAGATTTCTTGCCCATGCAGGTAGTATCTCATCAAGAAACTGCTTTGCATTGTAGCCGTCCTTTACCTGAAGGAAGGAGGCAGTCAGGGATACCAATGAGTTAGTTGATAGTAAGGGGCTTAGTCTACGCTATGCATAATTTATCTTTAAGTCAGTTTTAGAGTTGAGGGCAGATGCCCCACTTGGATCCTCCCATAGTCTTCCTTTCCCCATTTTCCCTAAAGTTTCTTCAGCATACTTAATCCAGGGAAGGTTTCTGGACCCTGATCTGCTGAGTATTTCTTCTAACCATGGTAAGTAGTAATGCAAATCAGGAGCAGCCTAGTACCTTCTCCAATATAGTATCAGTCTAATGCCAGCCCCATCAAAGATTGCTCTGAGCCCCACATCCAACGTAAGGGGAAGAAGAGGGATATTAACCTGGAGACCCAACAGCTGCCTCAGAAAAAGATTCTCGGCAATCACAAGGGCATTCATGTCCTCATGTCCCTACCACTCAGCCCCCTGTAGCTTGATGTTTGCAAACTTAGATCACCGGGGAGATTTTGAGAGAGAACCCCTTTGCACTTTCAACAGCCCCTTGATATAGTGCTTCAGTTTGAACCTGTGCCTGGACATGTGGGTGGCCCACTCTAACTGCTCAGTAAGGTTGATCCGAAGGTATTCAATCGTTGCCACTTGTTCAAGAGGAATACCTTTCAGGGAAGGATTAGTTATATATGGTGAACATTTACTTGGTCTTTACTATATTGATATCCAGGCCCCGCTACCTGTAGAAGCTACTGAACCTAACCAAAATGAGCTGTAATCCCATTGTTGTTTTGGATAGCAAAAGCGTATCATCTGCAAACATTAGGGCAGAGACCTTCATGTTGGCTAATCATTGGAGCATGACTCTCACGAGCGTTTAAGTGGGCTACTAGGTCATTTACGTACAAGGTAAAGAGGGTTGGGGCAAGGACGCAGCCTTGTATCACTCCCCTCTGGAAAGAAAATGGCTCAGTTACTTTGCCCAGTCTGCCACATCTGACCTAGGCAAAGTTGTCCTTGTGCATCTTCATAATCATCATGAGGAGATAATTAGGAATCCCCATGTTCGCTAACACTCGCCACAATGTGTTGCACCAAGTCAAAAGCAGATCATAAATCAACAAACACCAAGTATAGCCGTCCGTCCTCAAGGCCCACTGTCTTCCAATATAACAGTTGTGGCCTAAACACCTGGTCAATAGTTGAAGTACTATCACAGAAGCCACTTTGTAACAGCGTGAGAATGTTGTAGTCCTCCATCTGCTCTTGGAATCAGTCAAGGATAGTTTTGCAAAACAACTTTTATGCACTGTCAATGAGGCTAATCGGCCTATAGGTGTTTGTGAGAATTATCCTTGACTGATTACAAGAGTAGGCAGGTAGGAGAGGAGAACCCTTCTTGCAAATGAGAATAATTTCAAGGCCCTCCCAGGTAGGGAGAATTGGCATCCTGCACAGGATAGCATTGCAAATAATGTAAAATATGGACCCAAACATCAATCCTGAAGTAATACAAATCACCAGGGATCCTATCTATCCCTGTTGCTTTGTTACAAACAATCTTTTAAATTGCTGATGACACTTTCTGATTTGTGATAACTGAATGCTCTGCACCTGTGCTCATCATCTTAGTCCCTATTTCAGGGGGGTTAATCACTTCTATTGCATGGTCAATATTTCATTCTGCAATGGAGTAAAGGGCAGAAAAAATTGCTATCCAGTCTGCTATCTTATTTTCTAGATGGCGATACCCCTCTCGGTTCCCAGTGGCTAATAGGTTCCAGAAGGTGCGCTTATTGCCCATTTTAGTTGTGGCCAAAAGCCCCCCCCCCCATCCTAATCATTTTTAGCTTAATCAGTAGCTATTTTATTGACCGCCCTCCTGGCTGAAATCAACCTTTTATCTTGTTGCTTACCAATTCACACTTTGCCTTTCTCCAAGAGCGCTTAAAACAGGAGAGGGCTGTTCTCCTGCCTTCCACTAACTTACCATTCACCAGGAAATGATATTTAAGACCTTCAAGCAAAAGTATGCATAGCTTCTCTATTTCCTTCCGAGACTCACTCTAGCCTAAAGTCAAGTCCAGGCTAAGCAATTTCCTGAGGGCAGCCTCCACTAGGTTATATACCGATGGTCTGCCCCTGCTGTTCGTGACTACGTCCTTGCTAAAATTAAGATAAGAAACATGATTGGGCCCGCATGGTGAGCCAAGTCTCCTGAAACAGACAGAGATTGTGTGTATCTATGAATTGCCCCAAGTTGGAACAGTCTAGTTTGTAGTCCATCCATGACAAGATCTTAGTGAGAGGTGGAGGTTGGGTTGACAAAGGGGCCGCACTCATTTTCTCCCTTAAAGTCAACCCGACCTGTGTCGTAAAATTGTCGCTAAAAGCTATTCTGTCCCTTTTAACTTTGCCTACCTACCAGTAGTGCTAGGGTATAGCTTGTTAACCACCTTCATTGGTCTCATAACTTCCTGTCCTGCACACACTAGCCTAGTCTCGCACAAGGGAACATAACCTCCCTTCTAGTACAGTCTAGTTCTCTTTTAATTGAAGCAAGGGACCCCCAGAATAAACCTGATCTTGGCACCCTTAGCCTCATTTTATCTCACTGCAACATCTACATCACCTTAACCCCATACCCGCACTTCACCGACACGGCCGTTGGATAGAAGACCTCTGCCAAAGAGCCCCTCTTAGAGGTGTCGCCCGTTGGGTATTGCACCGCCGACCCAACGAGGAGCACTGCTGATGATGAAGCATGACACCTGCAAGGGTGTGTGAGGCCATTACATCGAACAAAGTGGATGCCCATCCTTAGGACTCCACTTAGTTCCTACGACAGCCAAACAAATGAGCGGACCTAACACTCCTTTTTATTAGGAACAGCCCAGTACCTTCTTTGATACTCATAACTTCATGGCCAACTAATCTGAGATTAGATGTTTCACCTTCTAATGGTGGGAAGGGACTGCCTTCTGCATCAGTTACTGCTAGAGGATATATCAGCATTGACCAAAGCACCAGAATAATGGTCTGCTTGGAACCCTACTTCATCAGCTTGAGGAGCTTGACAGTCCCCTCAAACCCTACCCTCCTGCAGGCAGTTTACAACGGAACATCCAATAGTAGTTAGATCTAACTGGACTAGATAATAGAATTTCCCATTGGCCTTAAGTCAGTGTAGCCCATCAAGAATGCTAAACCTGTTGGAAACTGGAACATTAAAGACCACATGATTACATTGCGGCTCACCAAATGTTTGCATACTTGCAGGAGGGGACAGGGACTATTCTTCAGGAGGGAATGATCAGGCATGTTGACAAAGCTAGGTTTATAAAAATACGCCAAGGGCAGTATGACAATACCCGTCCCACATTTGGCTTTGCCCACAGAATCAAAAAGGAAACCAGCAGACCAAATGCCGGGTTTTAAAGTTAATTATGACACAGTCCCTTGTGGGTCCACTGGCTTGGCCCCATCCATCCCACCCTGCGTGTTAGTAAAATATAATTTGCCTTGGATAAAGGAAAGTCACTGTGCCTTGTAAGCCAATTTAAAATCTTGTTTACTAGATCATCATGGGATTCTATCTGGTCTTCACAGATTTAGGGAACCCAGTCAGGATTGTCACGTAGGGACAAGATGCAGGAGGTAAATTAATCACTGGGAGTTTCTGTTTGGAGGTGCAACCATGTGGACCATGTGGCACAGTAGCATTTTCCTCTTGGTCTTTGGTCTTTCCTGGCCGTTTTTGTCTGTCAGTTGGTCCTGTTGTGGTAGGGCTCCAGGCTGTGTTGAATGCATGAAATTGGGAAATGGGTTAGCTCTGGGGGAAAATTGGAGACACCTGAATCAGATCTGGGTAGAGTCAGTAGGGTCAGGGACGTGACATGGTCGGAGTGGCAGTCCTCCCTGCTTGGAAAAGCAGGCCCTGTGATTTGTAAAGCTGTGGTCCGTGTTTTAAAGATGTCATTTAACCTTTTTTCCATAGCTGAAAGGCGTGCCAAGATTGGAACATGTTTGGTGCAAAGAGTGACTTTAATTTTAGCCCCTATTTCAGCCACTATCTGGGCCATTCAAGAGGGTTGTGTTCCCAAGCCCGCTCCCATGGGGACACTTGGGGGATGATCTGTAGGAGGTGAGTTCAATACGTCGTCAGCTTGGATACCATCATTTGTAAGAATATTCTGGGTCCCCTCTTAGCCTTTTCAGTGGCTGGTGTGATCCTGTGACACACTTCAGTGCGCACATCTGTGGAAGATGTTGCATTAGGTCAACATTTGGTATGGACTTGGGCCACTACTAGTTCTCTGGGGACAGTTCTGACAATGAAGGGTGAAGTGCTCGCCTCAATTGAATTGGGTAATGGAGATTAGTGTATACTAGACCCAAGGGAAAGTCTCTTCTTAGTCAGCTCAATCTCTGTGGAGACAACCACCGGAGCTCTTTGCAACATCTGATCAATTGAGGTGGCTTTGGGAGGAGAAGAAGTAGTATGGCCCCCCTGGCATGTTTCTTTTACCCATGGTGATGTTGGCTGGATGAAATGTACAATCTCCATCGTGGGATATAAACTAATGTGTGTCGGTCACCAAGGCATGCACTACGACTTTAAGGCCTTTATATCATAGACAACAGCAAGTCTATATACCATGGGGCAGATTTACAAGCCCCTTGCGTCATCTTTCTGACCCCGTTGCGCCACTTCTGTGACGTAGCGGCATCGTAAACAATGCACCACTATGCAACAGATTTACAACGTGACTCATCTAGTGAGATGCGTCACATTGTAAAGCCCAGCGCTACTTTATACCTGCGTCAGGTATAATGTATGCAGGGTGGACGTTCCGTCGCAAGGAAGCCCTGTAAAAGTGACCCAGTGAAATCAACAAGATTTCACTGAGTCATTTTTACGTCCATGCTGTGTCAAAACCTTACCCCTGCTTGAAGCAGGCGTAAGGAGTGACGCAGCATGTTAGGTAAAGGGCGCCCCTGATCATTGCTGGAGTTGCGTCGTACTTGCGACATGACTCCTGCAATGCACTGCCTTACTCCAGAAGATGCAACATGCATATGACTATCTTTGCGCCAAGGTGCGTTGCATTGTAAATGAGACGCATCCGTGGTGGCGCAAGGGTATGCCTGCGTTTCGCATCTTTACTGGCGCATCCCTGCTAATATTCAGGGATGCGCCGGTCCTTGCAAATCTGCCCCCCTATACCCACAGATTGTACTACATCAAGTACGACAGAGAATAGAGGCTTTGCAAAAAAGTCAGGAATGACAGGTATACAGCACCCCAATTTATGAGCAGAGATGAGGAGTTGGCCCAGCCCAGCCTTAGCCATCCACTGATGGGCAGAGACAGGCCCGCCCTTTGCCCAGGCTGGGCTCCCGTGTATCCAGTGCTCGGGTATTGCAAATGCGCTATATAGCGCTGCAGAACAGGAGCAGGTGTGGGTTATTAGGGCCTTTTCCTTGGCCCGCGGTGATCTGGGACTTGAGGTCCCTACAGTGACTGCACCAGCGGTGTCCCCTTAATCCTTTATAGAAAAAATACCTTTATAGTTTGTACCGCACTGTTGCCCTTTTTCAGGGAGATGCAATGGAGGTTAGCTCTCCAGTTCGTTGAGGGTAATTCTGCATATAATGATTTCCGGTGTACCGAACCGCAGCAGATGGGCAGTAGACACACAACTACCACACCAAAGGCAAGGCTGTCTGTGCCCGTCTGCACCCAAACGGGTCCAGGGACCAGGAACCTTGGATCATTACAGGCAAGTGAGTGAATGTATTTGAAAGGAAGTAGAGCTCCACACAGAAGGTAAGTAGGAGGATACTTTATTCCAACCAGACACAGGGACTCCCCGGCAGCAACTGCCAAAGAAAGAACATTCCCCACAGTATGTTCCACACAGGGAACACTCAAACCCCAAGGTTCCCAGATCTAATGAACCAGAACCCAACACATCTCCCCTCTTTCAAAAGAAAAACGAAACAGAAAGAATGAGGGAAAAGAATAGAGAACAGGAAGGAAGAAAGGAAAAAAATTAGGAACAAGATGGATAAAGAAGAGAACGAGAAAAGAAGCATAACCACAACATTAGCAAGAGAAAATAACCAGAAAGAACAATTGCCACAAGAATGACAAAATGGTAAAACCACAACTACTGCATCTTATAATCATGAAATTTGACAGGTAAGCGCTTAGTCCTGGAAGGCCTGGATGGTACTCGGACAAAAGAAGAACGCTCAGAAGGAACCACATCATCCCTTCCACCAACTTCAGAGGACACTTCAACGGAAGGGGAATGTGTACCCAATTTAATTTGGAACCAGCCACCCTTCCCCGAAGCAAAGTGAATGGAGCAACACCAGTACTAATATGAGGAGTAGTCCTCACAGCCCACAACATGCCACAAAGAGCTTTACACCAATGCAAACCATTCACCAAAGCAAGTTGCACCTGTTCCTTGACAACTCGGTTGAAGCGCTCAACTAAACCATTGCTATGTGGGTGATAAAGTGACGTACAAACATGCTTAATACCCGCATCCTTAAAAAATCCTTGCATCTCGAAAGAGGTCAACTGAGTGCCGTTTTCAGAGACCAGCTCTTCCGGAAAACCCTCCCTAAGAAAAACATCAAGAAAGAAACTAATGATAGATGAAGAGTTGGCATTATCAACAAACCTCACCTCAGGCCACTTAGACATGTAATCAATAAGAACAAGGGCATACTTGGGAGAACAACCAATGAGACCAAAAGGACCTGCAATGTCAAAAGCCAGGTTCGACCAAGGTAAATTCTTTACCACAACAGGTTCAACAGGAGAAGGTCTTGTCACATGAGACTTGTCACTTGTGACACATGTATAACAATCATGCACAAAATGTTCAACATCTTTATCCAATGCTGGCCACCAAAAGTCTTGTCTAACCCTACGCTTCATAGCACGAATGCCGGGATGGCCTTCATGAGCCAGATCAAGAATTCTGTTCCGAATGGAAAAAGGAACCACGAGTAAACCACCTCTACGCAATATGCTATCTACAACGGACAACTCATCTTTGATCCTTTTAAAAGGAACCAATTCAGGAGGACAATCCTTATCACACGGCCACACACCGGATAAACAGTCAATTGCCTTCAAAACCACGTTATCTCCAGTTACTCCATCCAACCACTCTTGCTCAGAAAGAGCACAACCAACAGTGTCATGCAAAGAACACACAGCACACACCATCTCCAAATCATCACACTCAAAAACGTCATTCTCAGAACAAAGGGGCAATCTAGACAAACAATCAGCAACATGCTTTTTAACACCGGGTACATACTCAAGTCGATAGCGGAATTCTTGCAATCTGAATTGCCATTTGGCAACTTGCGGTGTAGCTCTACCACCCCCTTTAGTAGTGAATAAGTCAACTAACGGTTTGCGATCGGTTCTCAGTATGAATTCATTTCCCCATAAAAAGTTCTTGAAGTGCTGCACACCCCACCACAAACCTAAAGCCTCCTTTTCAATAGTTGAGTAAGTGCCTTCAGCACCCCTCAGTGTCCTAGAAGCGAAAGCAATAGTTTCTTCATGACCATCACTTCTTCTTTGAAGTAGAACGGCTACTAGGCCCACATTGCTAGCATCGGTTGAAATAATGCATAAGTCATTAATATTGAAAAATTTAAGCGGACTGGCTTGTACAATTTCATTCTTAATCGACACAATATTATTCTGACAATCATCATCCCATACAAATTTGACATTTTTTTAACAAATTGCGCATAGAAGCAGTTTTAGTGGAAAAGTTGTTGACACATTTGGTATAATATTCCACTAACCCCAAAAACGACCAAAGCTGATCCCTATTCATGGGCATGGGTGCGTTTTGAATTGCATCCATAATCTTAAGTTTGGGTTCGATACCTTTGTGAGAAATGTGGTGACCTAAATAATCAACGCCATCCTGCAAGAACTTACATTTGTCAGCCCTCAATGTTAAACCACTAGACTTAATTATGCTCAAAACATGTTTGACCCTCTCATCATGTTCAAGTTCAGTCTTCCCATGTATGAGAATGTCATCCTGAAAG
This sequence comes from Lissotriton vulgaris, assembly GCF_964263255.1. NCBI lineage: Eukaryota > Metazoa > Chordata > Amphibia > Caudata > Salamandridae > Lissotriton > Lissotriton vulgaris. The sequence goes on from NC_141694.1 coordinate 745,669,884, forward strand.
AATAGAACCCCAGGATTATCCTTAAATAAGTTTTTCATTAAACGAATGTAGCGATAAGCGCCTTCAGGAGTAACAAAGGAGGTCTAATGCCTAGATTTTTTACTAATCACAATCTGATGGTACGCAGAAGAAATATCAAGGGAAGTAAAGAATCTAGCACTGTCTAAGGTGGTCAAGAATTCATTAATATTAGGGAGGGGTTGACGGTCAACCCAGATGTTGGCATTAAGGTCACGTAAATCAACACACATTCTCAGACAAATGTCTGATTTCCGAGCTAAAACAATTGGTGCGAGCCACTCGGAACCCTCAATAGGCTCAATTACCCCAGCCGCACATAAACGTTCCAATTCTATTTTGAGTTCGGGCCGAAGACTCAAAGGCACCTTACGAACCTTATGTGCAACAGCTTTAGCATCGTTCTTGAGAACAATCTGGTTTTGGAAACCAATAAGCTTTCCGCGCTTCCCATCGAAAACTTCAGGAAACATACGTTCCCATTTGACACCCAAGAGTTGAGTTATAATGTGAGAAGGAGAAACAGGAGCCGAATTATAAAATTCGCTACGAGAAATCACCATGTCAGGATGATTGGGATCCAAACCAATGTTTAAATTACCCTGATCATCCCACCCTAAACGGTTAGCTCCCTCCTTGACCACAAATATGATACCAGAAGCAAGATCAGAATGAAATTTGAGATTAGCAACAAACTTCCCTAAAACCTCAACTTGCTTTCCACCATATGCAAAGATTTTTATACAAGATTCCCCAAGTTGCACATTACTTAACATGTCAAAATCAGCAGCATTAATTAAAGTAAAAGGAGAACCAGAATCAGCCAAAAAAGTCAGGCTGGTATCGTTTACAGAAATATTGCAGGAGGGTGATTTGCTTTTGTGAACACCTCCCAAAGCAGCTAACTCTACTACACCATCACCAAGAAATGAAGAAGAGGACAGCATAAGCAGTTCATAACACTCTTCGTCAGAGTCATCAGTGATGGTTTTTACAATTTGATCCTGATTCTTCTTAGTGGAGGCGACTTTGCACATTCTGAAATAATGACCTTTTTTACCACAGTTATAGCATGTTTGATTAAGTGCAAAACAAAACTTAGCATTTCCAAGATGAGTGGTACTACCACAACGGAAACATATTACATCCTTTGATATAGGCTTGGCTTGGTTGGGAGTCACAACAGAGGAACGTGGAACTCCAGGAACAGACTTTATGACAGATGGCAATTTGGTGGGTTTGAAATTAGATTTCAAAAGTTTAACTTCGCTAGAAGAGGAAGGATTGCTCATTTCTTTCACACAAAATTGAGAATGTTCACTCGATCTGGCAAGAGTGAGTGCAGTTTCCAAGTCAGGATCATCAGACGATAACAATTTCTCCTGAATTTTTTTGTTGGAGGTCTTCTCGATCAATTGATCCCGGATGATTTCATCCCTAAATGCTCTGTAATTGCAATTTGCTGCGAGAATTCTGAGCGCCGCTACAAAATCATCAATTGATTCACCAGGAATGTGCGCTCGCTGAAGAAATTTATGTCGTTCAAGAACAATGTTCCTTTTTGGACTAAAACGTTTGTCGAGGGTTTTGATGATAGTGGCATACTCATCCACCAATAAGGAATCGCCACTGTCTCCAACTGTCACTAAAGTGCTTACGGTTTCCATGGGTAGAGTTTTTAAAATGCTCCTGCCTTCAGCCCCAAGATTGCAAATTAATAAAGCTTTCTTTTTTTTAGACGTAAAAGTCTCACCGTCAATTGCTTCTAAATAAGCTTCAAAAGTGTCCTTCCAATCATCCCATTTTACAGGAGGCGTGCCTGCAGATTGCAAAAAGGGTGGAGGTGCTGCAATGTGATCTATAGTGGCACGTGGGTGAGTTGCTGCCCCACAAGGATACACAATAGAAATGACAAAACTACAAGAAAAGCAATGCAAACAACAATAAGATGGTAGTAGAATCAGTTATTGTAAATCATGCATTTTAGTATGTAGTGCTAAAATGCTGCACACATCATCAGTGAAAAAGAATGCCGAAAATTGCAATTAGAAAGAAATGTCATAAATGGCAGAAATTGCAAGTAAAAGGCAATGTCACAGCGTTTTTTTTATCTTTGAACCAAGGTACGAAGTTATTCCTAAATCCATTCCAAATGCGTATTTAAACACGCGTATGTGAATACGCTGTAAGATGCGCATAGATTTGTGGTCGCGCTGAAAGTAAAACTGTGCGCGTCAGTGAGGTTGCTAAGGTGATCTGTGAGCCACGCGCTAGAACAAAGCTGAGCGCGTCAACGAGGTTGCTACGACAACGGAGCAACAAAATGGCTGCACAGAGACGTGCGTAAGGATCAGGCAGAACGTCTGGGACAGGATCAGGCGCACACACGCTGACGCGAGAGCAGGATGGCTCGATCGCAAAAGAAAACGAAATACAGAGTACCTTACGACACTGACCACGAAGGCTCAGATGGGTTAAAACTTCATCAAGACCAACGGGACAACAGGAAAAGAGGCAGACATCGCTGGAGGAGGAACAGGTAAATCAAGGAATCCGGAAGTCCAACGAAAGCAGTTACACGATAACGGCTGGCCACAGCAGCTGAAACGACGATGGGCAGGCTGGGTCTGTTATCGATCGTCGCCAGTGAAAGGAAGTAGAGCTCCACACAGAAGGTAAGTAGGAGGATACTTTATTCCAACCAGACACAGGGACTCCCCGGCAGCAACTGCCAAAGAAAGAACATTCCCCACAGTATGTTCCACGCAGGGAACGCTCAAACCCCAGAGTTCCCAGATCTAGTGAACCAGAACCCAACAGTATTCCTTCCTCCAACTTCTAGCTTTATGAGGAAATCTTTAAAATAGTTGTCTTCACTCAATTTATCCAGGTGCACGAGAAACGGCATGTAAATACTGTCCCTGGTCCTTTACGAGGACAAGGATCCCAAGAAAAATTTGAATGGTGAAAATAGGTGGCAAAGGTTCTTAATTAACTGTAGCTCGCTTCCGGCTCACAAACTGGAACTTTTTGCCTTGCTTGAGGATAACAAACCAGAAACAGTATTTTTGACAGATACCTGACTCCATACTGAGTCTGGGTCAGGCCTTGTTCAGGCTATGTCCCTGGATATTTTATCTTACAGAAGGACTGGGAAAACAAAAAGAGGGGAGAGATAGCGATTATTCTTAAGGAAGAATTTAGCTGTCTTATTGTACCTATGTATATCCCAGACTGTGAAAGCTTGAATTTTGCTATAGCCCTTTTCCCTACTACCAATTTTCAGGGAATCTACTGTATAGACCTCTGGGGCCAAGTGACACCTTTCTCTACTCCCTCCCTGATGTAACTGCCAATCTGGCTAGTGCCAGAGCAAATTTCTCCATACTAGTGGACTTTAATATTCATTTGGAAGATACAGGGAGAGGTTAAGCTTTAGGTCTTATACAAGATTTGATGGCCATTTAACTTACACAAAGGGTGTTAGGACCTACCCATGAGAAAGGCCACTTACTGGACCCTGTCTTCTCTAATGATAACCTGTTAAAAATCTCATAACAATCTCTGGTCACTTGTTCCTCTCTGCTTCCCTCAAACTCTAAACCCATAGGCTGGACCGACCACCCATGGTCTAAATTGCACACTAAAGCTTGGGAACAGGCACTTAAGAAATCTAGACCTACTTCTGGGCCAGATCCGACCCTAGCATATGACAGAATCTCTCACTGAATTGACTCCACGCTCGATCAAGTCATCCCCCAAAAACTCTTGCTCCATGAGCCAAATTAATATCTGCACTGTGGCATACTTCCTATCTCCGGAAACCTAAGCAAGCAGGTAAAAAAGCTGAAAAGTTCTGTACAAGAGACTGCGGGGAGATATTGAATCAGAAATGTTGAGACACCATTTGAATTTATCATGTTGAAATCAAAAAACAGATGGGGCCACATGCATCAACTAAAATAAAGGTTGCAAACGGGCATATTCGCAGAATCTGCCCCTTTGCGACTGGTATTTTCGCATTTGGTATGCATCATCCCAAAAGCAAAAATCGCAATTCAAGGAAGCGCAAAATTTGCGATTACCTAAATTGTGAGAGCATTTAAGAAATCGTGAATCCTTAAATGCAATGTATTCACCCAAACAAATTTTTGATTTCGCAAATAGGAATCACAAATTACTGTCAATCTTAAGTGCATGGTAATCTGCGATTTCTTTGAAAGATGCACTAAAGTGCATTTTTCAAAGTCCCTTGTTACACACACACATGCCCTTGGGGCATGTGTGTGTGCGACATGTGGTAAAATGGAAATTTCAGGGGTGCAACAAGGTGTCCTTTTGGCATTCTTGCACCCTTGAAATGGCATGGACAATTTGTGAGTCCCTATTGGGTATTAGCAAATTGCGCATGCAATTCTCATTCATTCCTATAGGCCTATGAATGGGAAGCCATTCATTAATTGCCACTTGCAATTTACGATTTGCAATTAAGGAATGTGTAGGCATCGTTATGTTTTGCAATTCCTACATGCATATGCCATTGCGAATCCATAATTGCAATTCCTTAAAAATCTCAACTAAAGAATCGCATTTGCCTATTTTTATGCATGTGTACCAAGGTGTTTATTTTGTGAACAAAATCCGTTGCACCGCCAACTTCTGCTGCAAAATGTTTCCTGTGGACGAAACACTCCTTAAGCCCTCTGAAACTGGCACTATCCTGAAATTTTCACCTGCATGGTGCAATGATGTGGCAATTTCTTTCCGGAGAAACATCCAGATTATATATTACATGTTTCAACATTCCCCCCAATCTGGTGTAGATGGCTACAGAGATGAATTGGTGGCCACTAAATTGACCACCTTGAGCGCTTTTCCCGCTCTGACAATAGACTGTTTCTTAGACACTTGGAGCAAAATTAAATCTGGCTCTCCAAAGGAGTTAAAGTTGCCGGTCCCGGCTCATGCCAGGTAGTGTATGAGCAGCGCGATGTCTTCGCGCCTGTGCAGATCCCTGTAGGTAGCCTCTGTGATGCACACAAGAGGTGATGTACATTGCTTTACATAAGAACCTCTAAATACACCCTTTTAACAATACCAGCCTGGGGACCCATTAAAAAATTGTTTTGAGTCCACCCCACGAGCCAGGTACTTTTTAACCATCACTAAAGTCACTTCAAACCCCACCACTCACTCACTATTACAAATAACCTTACACACACCTCACATAGTCATTGCAAAAAGTGCTCCCATGTAGACGTAGGTAGCAGCACGCCGCATTCCGTAGAGGGGTGCAAAGACACCAATGATGAAGCATGACACCAAAGGTCCTTTTGGTGTGTGAGGGGTATTTAAAGAACACTACGTGCTCCCCACCATTGTAGGGACCACCCACACCCACCTGTGGATTCCATTTGTTTATAGGTGTCTGATAGACACCGCCACCATATAAACCCTTTTCCGCCCTGGTTGCAAGGCGACCGGGGCTGAAAAGCGGCAGACGGTCTTTCCGTCCGCCGCGGACCACCCAGTCATGCTAATAATGCTAATATGGCTGGGGTCATTCCGGCACGGATGGCAGGCGGATCGCCACCGCCAGGCCGGCGGTGGCTACCGCCGGCCTTGCGGGGGCAATCCGCCCGCCATCCTAATTGGGGCTTTAGTGGACAAGGCTACTCTACGCTGCTGCAAGCCTGCTTTGTGAAGCAAAGGCTAATTAAAGTGCTTGCCTGCAGAACTCAGTGCTCATTCTTAAATCTGCACTGCATTTCATATATGCTACTTTCAACTTTGCCTTTGTGCGTTCAGGAATACTATTTGGTTCATAGAACCAGGCAGATAGTCCAAGATGCCGAAAGTATTCTTAACCAAGGGATAGAGAGAGCCTTTTCATTGACAAGACAATCAAGGATGATGTTGCTGCATAATTTTGCAGCTGGGTTTGTCCACACAATGACCCATAGTAGAAGTGGCACCATGTGTATGTTGGCTTGATATGTAGGCCTGATTCAATTCAGAATGTATAATAAAACTGTAGGTGATAGGATGTAAACACATCTGCTGGTGAAAAAAGTGTTTTTCATCTGACTGGAGGCCAGCACATATGTTAAAACCCCAGATACCGGCTCCATAAGGGGCTGCACTAATGCACTGAGAGTTATGTACATTCACGGGAAGAAGTACAGACCCTCTAGTCTCTGCTCTTAAAAGATTGCAGACAGCCCCTGGAGTTCTGCAAAGCCTTTGGCTGGCCTGCACCAGAAGGGGATTCCAAGATCCTGATGAACTAAAAGTTAGGTCTAGGTAACAAAAGTTATCCACAGCCACAAGGTCTTGCCCATTTAGTTTGATTTTATTCAGCCTTATCTTCCCTGGTCTGTAGGACATTATGTACGCTTTTGTATATACGATGTATATTTGTAGCTTCAGTGCATTTGGGGTAAGGGCAAGCAGTGCCGCGTTGTCAGCATAGAGTAACACAGGAATTGAGGTGCCTGATTTTCTAGCAATGTCTGAAGGGTGGGAAGCTAGTCCATTTATATATAATATAAATAAAACCGTAGCTAATATACAACCCTGCCGTACTCTACTCCTCAAGGAAAAAGCAGCAGAAAGCACACCATAGGAGTTTAAGCGCACTCTGACTAACAGATCTATGTGTAGTAAAAATAAAATTTGATCAATGAGGGTTCCACTCTTTGTTCCAACAAAACTATACATAGCTTGGTTCAGTCCACTGAATCAAAAGCAGTGGACAGATCCGTAAACGTGAGATAAATGGGAGAATGCCTGGCATTTGTATACCCAAAGATTATTAAAGCCAGGTTCAGACACTGTTTGTTTGTGCCTAATTTCGAGTGGAAACCAAATTGGAAAGGGTAGGGAATGCCCTTATCCACCGCTCAGTTAGCTAAGCGATCAATCTGAGCCTAAAATATAATTTTATAGAGGCAGGGTTATAGGGAAATTTCTAGATCTAATTGGTTTCTCAAAGTCCTAAAAGGACTTACTGCCCTTTTCGAGAGCTGCATTTTCTAGTAGCTTATAGTAATTGGCACAAATTTGCTTTGCCATTTGTTTTAGAAACTAGGAGTATTATGTAATTTAAGGACACTCTTGGAAAGTAGGTCACAGTGCTTTACAATTCAGGTTATGTTCACCTAGCAATCTTCCTTACCACTACATGGTATACATCTTTCCCAGGTGACTAGCCATTGCATCTTTCCACTTACTTACTTATGCCAACTAGCCCTCCTGGCAACCAGAACTCTCGTGCCATTTTTGTCTGACTCCAGGTGTAGCCCATCTCCCTGCATTCATCCCTAAGGCCTTGTAAACAGGTGTTTTTGAGTTTTCCTCTTTTTCTTTTTCCTTGAGTGTTCCAGGCAGGCTTTTCCTGGTGATGCTTGATTTGTGCTTGCAGACTTTATGACGTATCCAGCCCCAGGGTCTTTATATAATTTCTTCATGGGGAGGAACTTAGGAAGTTTGCTACCATAGGTGACTGTTGCTGATGGTGTTTTGCCAGTGGATTTGGATGATTGCCTCCTCAGACAAGTGTTCATGAAGGTCTGGACTTTGTTGGTGGTGGTCACTGCTGTCTTCCCAGTTTATGCTCCATGCAGAAGGACCGATTTTACATTGGTGTCAATAAGCCTGACCTTGGTTTTCTGTAGGAGGTCCTTGTCGCTCCAGATCTTCTTTAGCTGATTATTGCCTTAACATTAGCGTCTATGCCTCCCTGCTTGTCTATGACACTGCCCAGGTAGGTGAAGGGCTCAAATTCTTCCATTGCATTGCCTGTAAAACTGACTGCCACTGTTCTGGCCATGCTAGCCTTCATGATATTTGGGGTATATTTATCAAGTAGTTGCATCGGCCTTGCGCCACATAAAGGGGCCATTAGCGACTCAACTACAAAGTTAGATTTATCAAGCCATGCAAGGGCAGCTAGCATGGCCCTGCGTGGCTTGATAATTCTAGATTAACCCAACACAGTGTAAAACACTGTATTGCATTTCTCTTCCCCGCCGAGGCCTTCCATGGGTGGAGCGTGGGTGTTCCCATAAATCCACCCATTTTTTTTTTACGCATTCCCGAATTTATCATCACTGCTAGACCTGGGAATACCTCCAAAGGCTAAGCCTCTCCAAGTGAGGTGTTATGAGGAGAAATATCTGTATTTCTCATCAAATTTCCTCTTTCTATGTGTGCTATATTCTTCAGCACATATAGAAAGAGGAAATGCCTCAGAGGATTGCTTTTGTGCAGGAAGGTGCCCCTTCCTGCACAAAAACAATCCTGCCTGCAGGGTAGGCACCCTTGCATCTCAGAGCATGGGCTCAAGGCAGTCAAAGGGCACCAGGGCAAGAAAAAGACAGGAATGAGCCATATTATGTTAAATATGGTGTATTCCTGCCCTTTTTCAAAAGGAGAAGGACTGAATGGGCAATACATTACTGCTTGGGTGGTAGTTTCCTAAGCGGGCAAAAATGTACGTGTTCCCAGACAAAATATTTTCTGCTGCCAAGAGTAGCTGTGTGTTTCTGATGTTTATTGGACATCATGCTGTGAAAAGACTGACCTGAGAGTAGGATGAAATCAAGAAGGTGGCTGACAATATGTTATAATAACTCACAGAGCACATAGCTGCTCCTGATCGTGGCTTCCCAGCATGGACCTACTACAACCAGACTGACTCATCATCGAACCAAAACAGAAAGACCTATGTTGCAAACAGCCATCTCTTCACCTGCTTTATAAAAACAGAGGTGGTTATGAGTATTGCACAAATATAGAGGCAGGTTATTCCATAAAACCGAATCAATTGCTCAAAAGGAGCAACCTCCCAAGCTGACCCTGTTGGTAGAAGGTATCACTGCCAAAGTCAAGTCAACTTATTGGAGGGTCCTAGTAGAGTTGGAAGGCTGCAACAGGGATTTTAAACTAGGAGCCCCCTGCTTGTTCGTAATCCAATGAAATATTCCCAAAGCCTTAAACTGAATATGTTTCTCTATAAGTAGCCAATAAAATTTACAAAACAACTTAGAGGCAGTGCTGAATTTGGGCATATGAAATAGTAATCTTGCTGCTTAATTCTGAAACATTTTGCAGCCTATTTTTTACATACTTAGTGGCACCCAGATACAAAATATTGCAATGATTGAGACAGGAAATGGTTAATTACTTGAAAATCATCCATCGGACCTGAGGGTGAAAGAAGCCAATAATCTTTTCAAGGCTTCTAAAAGTGCCAACATAAATCTCCAACAGTGCCTTGATTTGTTACTTAAACAATTGTGACAGGTCACCAGATTTTTTACAATTGCTTTGGCCTTGGGAGGAGACCCTAGCACCCTTGCCCACCAGTGATCTGCCAATGCCTGAGAATGCTTCCCTGGCAGGCGAATCTCAGTTTTATTGACATTCAACTTTGGGCTAATACAGGTCATGACAGCACCTTCTGTAGACCCCACCAGGAGAAAAACAGTAAGCTGTGTATCATATTCATAGTATATCAAAGAAATCCCAAAAGATTTTACCACGTTCACCAGTGGCATAACATAGATGTTAGGGAGGGTGAGACTTAGGGCCAAGCCTTGAGGAACGCCATTTTCTAAAGTTCTCTTACAAGATGGAAAAGGGGAGATATCACCTGAAAGGATTAATCTCTTAAAAAAGAGGCATGCCAGGCCCACGCCTTGCCCTAGACCCCAATCTCTAGAAGTTGTCATAACAGCACCTCATGGTACAGTACGTCAAAAGTGGTGTATCAAATGTAATTCAATAAGCGCAATACCTCCTTCATCCACGGCTTTGCGCAAGGCCTAAGTCACTGTAAGGAAAGTGTTACAATTAAATGAAAGATAAGTAGTCCAGAGGTGTAGTTCGGGATCACAGCTTTATTCTTGAGATAGGATCCAAGTTATGTCTAATGCTATGCCCCACCAGGAGCAGCCTCCTTGCCACTCAGCCCTTCCACACCAACTGATTCCTTCTTCCACTCAAACACTCTCAAATTCTGATGACATCACATAGACTGAGCAGCAATGCAAAGGGCAAGGACAGGGAGGATTCATTAATCACTTACTAGATTATAACACATCCCCCCTCATCAGAATTGTAAAAAATACAAGCATGCCAGATCATTGTACATACATGCAATATGACTAGTTATAAATAAAATGTGCGAAGGTGGACTTACACACATACAAAAAGTTAACGAGCTTCAAAAATAACACAAAGCTTCAAGACGTAACACTCTAAGGATAATTTTGCAACCCTAAGGATAATTTTGCAACCCCAAGGATAATTTTGCAACCCCTAACCACATGGTGCTACCAAAAATAGGAGTAAATCCAGAGAAGCTAAACAGCATTCTCTTCTTCACAAACAACGGTAAATCCAGAGAAGCTAAAGAGCATTCTCATCTTGTCAAAATAAGGGTAAATCCAGAGAAGCTAAAAAGGAAGGTGTTTTCTCATGTGCGCACCCGTAATGCACAGTACAAACACCTCACATGAGGCAACAACCAATCACAGGGTACATCCAATACAAGTAAGTCTGAGAAGCTACACAAGAGGTAGACTTATCATGTGCGCACCCCTAACACACAGTCCAACACCTCACACGAGGTAACAACCAATTCAGAGGGTAAAACCAGAACAGGCAAGTCATAGAAGCTTTAAAAGAAGGAGTCTTCTTATGTGCGCACAGACAACACACAGACCAACACCTCACACGAGGCAACAACAAAATCAGAGAGTAAAGCCAGAACAGGCAAGTCAGAGAAGCTTCAAAAGAAGGAGTCTTCTCATGTTTGCACCCACAAAGCACAGTCCAAACACCTCACATGAAGCAAAACTACTCAAAGGCGTACACTAACATGACCAGGGACACTACACTCTCCCTCCCTCTATTCATACAGATGTAAAACAAGAACACTACACTCTCTCCCCCCTCTCATGCAAATACAGGATAAGGTATATAATACAACCCTCTACATCACTACTTGTAAAAACAAAAAAAAAATGACAGATAAATTGCTGGCTGAAAATATTGTGAAGGCAGCTTCCCAGTAAACTTCACATGAAAAAGGAACATGTCCCAAAAACAATAAAATAAAATAAATAAGGTAGTCACCGTGGTCAAAAAACAGAGTGAAGCAGTACCTTAAAATGGCATAGTAAACTTCTTCAAGATGTCCAGCAAAGAATGTGGCACAGAAACAACTTGAGGGAGGCACAGGAACCAGACGACCAAAAGAGTAACACCACGGAGGCAGATGCGGGAAGGGCTGGTGAACGATAAGACTGTAATAAACGTTATTGTTCACCAAAGTAAGAAGAAAAAAAAATGTGATTGGCAGTGAACCCTTGTTGGATATGGAGGAAATCAGGCAGAATCTAATGTATACCAATGCAGCTGCCAACCACATGATGGCGGCACGCATGGTGACGCCGCGCCGGGTGGCTCCCGGCGTCACCATGCATCAAGGCGTCAATACAGTGATGGTCTTGTAGCTGAAAACAACATCACAGATGGCTGTAGGCAGGTAAGGTAGTACGCGGGCAGTGAGCGCACAGCAGCAGCACTCAAGATAGGTTTTGAAAAGTGCGTAGTGGTGCAACTACCATGACGGGCAAAATGCAGTAAAATTAATGGCAAAACAGGGGCAATAAACATAAAGTATACACACCCTACAACAGTCCGAGTGCGAATTCAAGGCAGGAAGACAACCCATTAGTAACACATGAGGCAGACAACAGGCAGCAAGAAAAAACAGCATATTGCTAAGAGCACACAGCAAGAAGTAGTGCTCACTGGTTGGCATGTTGCTGCAATGCAGTAGTACAGCAGGGTGGCAAACGTTAATTAAAACTCGAGAGCAGGCAGCAAGACAACACTCTTCTAGTGTAGCAGTACAGGTAGCAGGATATGTAGACAAGAAAGAGCACACCAAAGACAGGAGAAGGCAGGCAGCAAACAAGTAGGTCGGAGCAGGTTGCTACTCTGGGACTGTCTCAAGGAGCAGGAGGGCACACATCCTCCAAGACAGGCAAGCAGTGGACAGCAGATAGGCAGGTATGACCTGGCACCTTAGATCACTGGTAAAACTCCCAAAATCCAACTGGCAGCAGGAACCAACTCAAATCCAAGTGTACAGTAGACTTTAGTACAAACAAATAATGTCCAGGTCGCAGATGATGTTTTCTGTCTAAGACAAACGGGCACTTACTGGTTGGGGCGACCAATGAAATTTTCACTGGTGGGGCATTAGCGGTCAATATCACAAAACAAGGGAGGTACCCTACTATATGAAATAGGGACAGGGTCAATTCAAGAAGTACAAGTAACGTCCCAAATTAGATCCAACAATATCTGACGGATTCATGATCCGGTTTAATGGCAATAACTATTGCCCTACAGTATTTAATCCCACAAAAACCAAAATATTTCTAAGGCGAGTCGGCAAACAACAGTTTTCTGGAAAAATTGTAATGAAATGTTTTTATTGATTAGTGTTTTTATTGATTAGTGTTTTTAACTTTGTGATTGTAATAAATATATGAAGATTTTTTATATTATTTTTCTTGTTTCTGTGGATTATTTAAAACTTGTTTTGCTGACTCGCCTTAGAAATATTTTGGTTTTTGTGGTATTAAATACTGTAGGGCAATAGTTATTGCCATTAAACCGGATCATAAATCCGTCAGATATTGTTGGATCTAATTTGGGACGTTACTTGTACTTCTGGGGCATTAGAGGAGCCAGGTTTGTTCAAATCCACAGGTTGCAGTTTCCTCAGTTCTCAAAGTCCAATCTCCATTGAAGTAGCATGGTAAACAGTCAAAATATTGAGTACAAAATATCGAATGGACATAATATCGAGTTTAAAATATAGAATGGACAAAATATCGAATGGACAGAATATAGACATCAAAAATATCGTTTTTGAGATAAGTAATGTAATATTGAAAGTTAAAATATCGAAGTATATAATACAGGTTATTAAAATTATCGAATTTTTAATAATATCGATTTTTTTATAGTGTTTTTTATGTTATTATATGTGTGAAAAGTGTGTATTTATGTTATAGATAATTTTAATTAATGTATTTTGTTTTTTTAATTTTTGCATAATTTAATTCTGTAGCGGGTTGTGGGTTTATAGGGGAATAGGGTGGGAACTAATTTAATTATAATTAATTAAATATGTAAATGTATTCATTGGTATTAATTTTTAATTAATTGTTCATTCATTTATATTTTGTAATTAATTACATTTTAATTGGCAATTAATTGATTAATTGCTAATTATGTTAATTTTACTAATTTATTTTCTGTAGCGGGTTGTGGGTTTATAGGGGAATTGGGTGGGAAGTAATTAATTATAATTAAATAAATATGTAAAATTATTTATTGGTATTTATTTAGAATTAATTGTTAATTAAGATTTATGGGTAATTAATTACATTTTAAATGCCAATTAATTTATTTAATTGATTAATTGCTAATTATGTTAATTTTACCAATTTATTCATAGTAGCGGGTTGTGGGTTTATAGGGGAATAGGGTGGGAAGTTATTCATTTATAATTAATTAAGTATTTAAATTATTTAATTGTATTCAATTTGAATTAATTGTTAATTAATGTTTAATTGTTAAATAATTAATTGTTAATTAGTAATTAAGTTGTATTAATAGGTAACTAATTGTAATAATTAATGTTAATTAGTAATTTTAATAGATTAATTATTATATTATATTAAATTGGTAATTGCTTTTAATTAATTTTTAATAGATATTAATTTATATTTTTTAAATAATATATGAAGTATTTACTTTCCCTACTGTTGCCCTCTCTGGAGTGGGAATAGTAATTTTAACCCCAACGCTATGCAATGCTTTCCCTACTGTTGCACTCTTTGGAGTGGGAATAGTAATTTTTAACCCTACGCTATCCAACGCTTTCCCTACTGTTGCACTTTTTGGAGTGGGAATAGTAATTTTTACCCCTACGCTATCCAACGCTTTCCCTACTGTTGCAATCTTTGGAGTGGGAATAGTAATTTTTACCCCTACGCTATCAAACGCTTTCCCTACTGTTGCACCTACTGGAGTGGGAATAGTAATTTTTACCCCTAAGCTATCCAACGCTTTCCCTACTGTTGCACTCTTTGGAGTGGGAATAGTAATTTTAACCACTACGCTATCCAACGCTTTCCCTACTGTTGCACTATTTGGAGTGGGAATAGTAATTTTTACCCCTACGCTCTCCAACGCTTTCCCTACTGTTGCACTCTTTGGAGTTGGAATAGTAATTTTTACCCCTACACTATCCAACGCTTTCCCTACTGCTGCACCCACTGGAGTGGGAATAGTAATTTTTACCCCACGCTATCCAACGCTTTCCCTACTGTTGCACCCACTGAAGTGGGAATAGTAATTTTAACCCCTACGCTATCCAACGCTTTCCCTACTGATGCACTCTTTGGAGTGGGAATAGTAATTTTTACTCCTACGCTATCCAACACTTTCCCTACTGTTGCACCCACTGGAGTGGGAATAGTAATTTTTACCCCTACGCTATCCAACGCTTTCCCTACTGTTGTACTTACTGGAATGGTAATAGTATTTTTTATCCCTACGCTATCCAACGCTTTCCCTACTTTTGCATTCTCTGGAGTGGGAATAGTAATGTTTACACTTCCGCTATTGTTCGGTAATAATATTGGATATTATTCAATTATATTATGTTACTATATATATATATGTTTTAACAAATGTGATTTAATTTTTTTTATAACTTTCATTAATTGTTTAATTATTATAAGTTAATTTAAGTATTTTTAAGTATATTTTAGTAATTAATTTTTGATAGTAATTTAATTTAACATTGTTTTTAATAAAGTCGAAATTTTTATAAACTATATTTTTGTAAACAATATTTTTTACTCGATATTTTTGTACTTACCTCTTTGTAGATACAAACTCGATATTCTGTCTGTCGATATTTTGTCAACGATATTTTTGATAGTCGATATTATGTCCCTCGATATTATGTCAGTGATCCAAGTAGCATGCAGGTTCTTCAAAATCGTCGCCAGTGTTATAATTAAATGAAAGATACATAGTCCAGAGGTGTAGTTCAGGATCACAGCTTTATTCTTGAGATAGGATCCAAGTTATGTCTAATGTTATGCCCCACCAGGAGCAGCCTCCTTGCCGCTCAGCCCTTGCACACCAACTGATTCCTTCTTCCACTCAAACACTCTCAACATTCTGATGACATCACATAGACTGAGCAGCAAGGCAAAGGGCAACAACAGAGAGGATGCATTAATCACTTA
Source organism: Lissotriton vulgaris (assembly GCF_964263255.1). NCBI lineage: Eukaryota > Metazoa > Chordata > Amphibia > Caudata > Salamandridae > Lissotriton > Lissotriton vulgaris. The sequence goes on from NC_141694.1 coordinate 745,685,255, forward strand.
CTAGATTATAACAGAAAGCAGTTTCAGTACCTTGGAAGGGTCTAAACCCATTCTGCGAGGGGTCTAACACTTGATGGTTCTCTAAAAAGACCGTCAGAAGATTATCCACATGTTTCTCTACTAATTTTGACAAAAAAGGTGAGAGAGAAATGGGCTGATAGGTTTCAGGCTGGGCTGGGTCAAGCAAGGGTTCCACGCTGCTGGCACCACAGCAGTAGACAAAGAGAGATTTTCTAGATTTAAAAATTTAGGAATAAGGAGAGCCTGAATTTTGTATATCAGTTCAGGGTTAATAGAGTCGTCAGAAGAACATGACTTAACTTTACCCATCAGAGATATAAGAGAGATAGCATCCAGCAAGTCAAACTCTATCAGCTTTTCCTCCTGCAGCTTACTTACCCTTCCCATTTATGGAAGAGGGTTACCAGCCTCGGATCTGAGGGTGAAAACAAAGAAAAGTACATAAGTATCATTGACATTGTTTAAATAATAATCCACAAGCTTGTCACATCTCTTGTTGAATACATCAAACAAATGCAGATTAGCTGCAGGTTTAATCACGCTATGTACTATGGTATATATTTCTTTTGAGGGCCTGCTAATTTTTTCAATTTTGTCTGCTCAGAAATCAGGGTGGGCTTTTTTTAACAATTTAGTGATAGACTTTGATGGCTCTCATGTATGTAATTTTAGCTAATGAGTCATAATATTTCCTCCAGGTGTGTTCAAGCACCTTACAGCACTTTCTTTCTGCAATAAATGTTTCATCATACCAGGAGGCTGAGGACCTGTTTTTCTGCATTCAGAAGTAGGCAGGTGTAAGGGCATCCAAAGCAAATGCTAGCCAGACATTCGCTTTTAGAACAGCTGACTTAATATTTGAGTCATGCACATATTACTGATACTAATTGTACTAATATTAACACTAATTGTATCCGTTGAATGGCTTCCAATTCATGGGTTAGACTGTGTGAGTGAATGCCTTTATTCTGCTCAAAGTGTTAATTAAGGTTGTCTATAATGTTAAAATTAGTCAGTTTCAACAACACAAGAGGAGAGATATAGTCTACAGGAATCTCCCTAAAACGATGCACTGGCCTGGAGGTCTGTAGATCAGGAGGCCCAAAAAAGTAAATTTTTTGTTCAATTGAACCTGAAACTCTATTAAAAGGCCTTTTCAAGAAATATTTCAACAGGCATTCAAACTCATCTCATGCATTCAGCATACAAACAGAAACATCACTGTTCACACCAGAGTTCAGTCCTCTCGAAATAGCATGTAACTAATTAATCAACTTGTTTTGTGTACTAATATTTGCATTACATGACATTTCTAGTAAGATGGGGAAGCGTGCATATGTGATTTTACTAACAGTAATCCGAGTGTCCTAAAATGGCCACAGAAAACGTGGGAACTCTTTTGCGCATGCATCCGCCTCATCTACGTGGTGTGACGTCTTTCGCTTCTGGTGGATATTGCTTGCATTTGCCCACTAGTGCCAAGATGGCCGCTTCATGTCACACACATTAATGCACTTGCTACTGCTTCAACTGAACTTTGTTTGTTCTGCTTAACTATTAATGCTATAGTTAAAATAAAGTAATAGGGTTAGAGTAGAGATAAGTGATATACAGTGCATACATTTATTTTTGTAATCTAATGTGTCTCTCTTTGATTTTATTAATAGCTCGTATTTGGGACTAAGAGTGACATGAACAGCCATATTGAAATCCCTCTGCGCATTTGCCAGGAGAACTGGGAGACCTTGAGCAGTGGCATTGAAACCTTGCCAAAGACTGTCTTACCCGCAATGCGCCTGGGAACCTCACCCTCTGACCTGGGAAAAGGAAGACAACTTGCAAATTTGTTAAACATTGTATATTAAAATGAAATAATATTGCTGGGTGGAATAAAATCGTGAGAAATTAAATTATGGGCGGGAACTTTGATTCATTACTTTGAATAAAAATGACCTCATCTTAGTATGATATAAAGAATGATGGTCCTTGACTTTGATTTAAGTAAACACTTAAATGAAGTTCATTTGTATTTCGGTTATGCAATTAAATTCGCATACATTGATTCAATCAAAACAGTGGGAGAGATGTGTTCAATAGTAGCCAATAACCAAAAAGTTTGACACAATTGACTTGGAAAAACCGGGAAATTAAAGAAGCAATCAAAGTATAACCACACTATGTATATTTGTTATATCAAAAAGGCACGCTGATGTGCTTTGAACGCTGCCCCCCCTCCCCCCCTTCTCTTTTCTCTAGGGAGTACTTGCTCTTTGCAGATAGTGAAGGGTAGTTAACGCAGGCCTTTGCCCCTGTTCTAATCCGTCGTGCCTGCTGCCCTCTCTATTTGATTGATTGTTATCCAAGCATTTACTGTTTTAGAATTGGTTCTCTTTGGTTCATTCTCTATTTACAAACAAGCACAGAGTCGCAATACTCTGTTTAGTCTTTGCAGATAGTGAAAAATCGTTAAAAAAAACAAAAGGAATCGAGCAAAATCAGTAGGCCACTAATGGGATCTCTTTTTGACCTCGCTAAAATAGAAACATTAAGAACAACCCCTCATGAGAAATACGAAACTAGTGAGATGAACTTAGCTCCACACCATGATGGCTGCAAGACAGCTCGGCTCCGCCACCCACCCCACCCAAAATAACGACAAACCCTATGCAAATATTATAAATATATACAACACACCAGCAAAGTAACAGGGTAAAACATTTTATTAAATAACTATTTACATAACTATTTTATACTTTTTGTTGCCCGATCCGGCTAGCTCAATCGATCGAGCATGAGACTCATGCACTCTGATCTCCTTGGCCTCAGTCAAGCATTAATAGTACAATTTTCATACATGAGTGTACTTTTTGCCTTTTGGTGACTCTTCCATTCTGAACATTGTCCCACAATCCGTTTGGCCTGAAACGATTACACAAATAAAACATTTGTGAGTTTTAAATTTCCGGAGAAGTATAATTCACCAATAGCTTTCTCTGTAGATTTTTTTCCATTAACAATCCCAGTTCCATCACCCGCCCAGGATATCACTACTGTTAGTTGTCATTGTTGCTTCTGTTTTAATAAAAAATGTTTTAAGGTGTTTACTGTTTTTGTTGCGTTGTATATATTTATAAGTTATTAAAGTGTTATAATCCTACTAATTTTTTATCGATTATTTCTCTTTGAGATATTCCCTGTCTACAAACAGAGAAGAATAGGAATATTCTGGCTCCCTTTGCAGATAGTGAAGGATAGGTAATGCGGACTTTTGTCCCCCGTTGTAATCCGTCATGCCTGTTTTTCTCCCCACTGATTGATTGATTGGCTGGACATTTATTGTTCAAGGAATAGTTCTCTCGAGGTATTCTCTGTTTGCAAATAACGTGGAGTAGAAATATTCTGTCTAGTCTTTGCAAGTAGTGAAGGGTGGGTAATGCGGACCTTTGTCCCCCGTTGTAATCTGTCATGCCCATCTACTCCCGACTGATTGAGAAACTAGTTCCACCCGGACCATTTATTAGAGGTACATCATCTGGCTCAACCGGAGAGTAGCCCTAATAAAGAAGACATATGTAAAATACGAAGTAATCACTGTATCCTGTTAAACGGAAACTTTAGCATGAAACACACTTGAAAAGGAAGGGAAAGAAATCGAACAAAATCAGTGGACCACTGATGAGTTTTTGACTTCGCTAGAAATAAGAAACATGAAAGTGGTGAAAGAAGCCAAGCTTGGCGTTACGCCAGCCACGAGGTAGCTAGGCTACGCCACCCCCCACACTGCTCCAAGCATGTCTGTCCCACCACCCGCAACGCCCAATAACGGTAACATGAAATAGATACAAATCAGCAGATACCTACCCCCATTCCGGAAACTCCCGAAGTGCAACAGGTTCGCGGCTACGCCCATCCGGAAGACGAGGCCTTCGGCACGTGTAGGGCGGGTCCTGCTGGCAGCCGTCGGCCGGGGAGGTCATCGCGTAAGGTGGGCCAGGAGAGGAGCCGAGGCCGACGGGATCCTTCTTCTTTTTTCAATAATGGATGCGACAACGGGGGGGGGATGTCTTGCCTCTGCCTCCGACCCCCCCCCTCTCATCGCCTGGTCCGGACATCACGGATATCAACGCCAGATGTCGGCGTGGGGTGCGCTGGGAGGGAGAGGCAGCGCGAACGAGCCTCTCCCACCCCCACAGGTGGGGGCCCCTCAGCTGCACCCCCAACGCTCCACTCACCCAACAAAAGGGTCGTCGCGTAAGGTGGACCAGGAGAGGAGCCGAGGCCGACGGGATCCTTCTTCTTTCTTCAATAATGGCTGCGACAACAGGGGGGGATGTCTTGCACATGCCACCGACCCCCCCCCCTCCCCTCGTATCTCCTGGTCTGGCCCCGGCTTGATATGAGCTCCCCGTTCGGTCCTGAAGCGGTGCCCTGCAGGCCACGGGGGGGATGTCTTGCCTCTACCTCCGACCCCCCCCCTCTTATCGCCTGGTCCGGACATCACGGATATCAACGCCAGGTGTCGGCGTGGGGTGCAATGGGAGGGAGAGGCGGCGCGAACGAGCCTCTCCCACCCCCACAGATGGGGGCCCCTCAGCTGCACCCCCAACGCTCCACTCACCCAACAAAAGGTCTCGTCCACTATTGCGAGGCAATGATGCTCCGCTCACCCAGCGGGGGTCTCGTCCACTGTTGCGGTGCAACGGCGCTTCTGAGTTCAACTAGAAAATGAGTCCTGCGTCCAGAAACGTTCTCCTCAACTTTGAAGATTCTATAAGAGCCACGGGGGCCCCCAACCCCCGCAGACACCCCCGATGGGGAATGACTGCCTTGATCACCCACGGAACGACCACGACGTAGCCGCGGGATGTCGGCGTGCTCATGCCGGCGCCGGCCTCAGTCTTGAAATGACCAAAATCCTGCAAGACTACCAACTTGATCAGTTCCGGTGGGACACCAGTATGACCCGGTAGGAGAGATTGTTGCCTCCCACCCCACTTTGACTGATGGTTCATGTCGGCAGTCCCCTCTGCTACCCTTCAACGAAAACTTTTGGACTGCCGAAAGAGGTCCCGGTCCAACCACGAGTTGGTGGAGACATTTTGACTATACTTGGACCTTCCTGACCTCACCCAAAATGGCGCCTGTACAAATGAAACTCTCAACTCCTTGTTGTGCCCCGATTACTCAGCCTTGATATCATGAGATATGTATGCAGTTTTTAGCACATGAATTGATATGGGATAAGACTGATTATATGTTCGGACAATGAATTGATCCGGGATGGGTATTGATTATACGTTCGAACAATGAATTGACATGGGACGGGTACTGATTACACGTTCGAACAATGAATTGATATTAAGTTCTAATGCATCATTGATTACTGTATTTATTGAAGGTTCGAATTGTCGACACTTTTGGTACTTGCTCCCAATGAATTATCGATATGATTTTGTTGCACTTGTCGCACTTTTTACTGATTATATGTTCGGACAATGAATTGATCCGGGATGGGTATTGATTATACGTTCGAACAATGAATTGACATGGGACGGGTACTGATTACACGTTCGGACAATGAATTGATATTAAGTTCTAATGCATCATTGATTACTGTATTTATTGAAGGTTCGAATTGTCGACACTTTTGGTACTTGCTCACAATGAATTATCAATATGATTTTGTTGCACTTGTCGCACTTTTTACTATGAAATCAACGACCACTGACTCTGTTATGTTTTCCACAAATAAATATCCCCCCCACCCATTTACAGTTCCAGCCTGCTCCGTGGCCGGCCCACAGGGTTGTAGGCCCGTATTTGTGCACCAACATTTTTAATAAAGGTTTTTGAAAAAGCAAACGTAGTTGTAACGCGTAGATTGGTAAGTTTCGAATAAATGGCCACTGTTTCCGATTTTTAAAAAAAATTAAAAAAAAAAAGCAGGTGAAATGAAGCAGCTCGATTAGTTAAGGGTTAAAAAGCATAGTACGCAGAAACATTGCAAATATGAATGGTCCAGGTTTGTTGTATGTGTTTTTCATTTTTGTACAGCATAAAGCAATCGATAAAGATCCTGGTATTTAGCCTCTACTTTATATGCTACCTGTATCAGGGAAGTTGTTTTAAATGCCCCTAAGCCACCCCGAAGGAATGTCACCTGGCCCCCCTAGTACGAACGAAAACGACCCCGTACCACTGTAGGTTATCTCTCTTCCTCAAAGGAGAGCACGAGCTCGCCCCCACTTTACACCGACTGCCCTTTGTTTTGACACTCCCCTCCACACGATCCGTAATGCTACACTTATTATCTCTCCCACATTACCGGTCCCCCCTGGGCTTAAACGTCGAGATGGTAGGGACTGCATTCCGTGGAGATAGGCCGAGTATGTAGTAAGTAAAAGCCTTTTCAGGTTTATGCGCGCTGATGTGTTTTAAACGCTGCCCTCGCCCCTTCTTTTTCCCTCTTTTCTGCAGGTCACTTCGGAACGTCGATAAAAGTACGGAAAAATGGTGACTTAACGGCCGATGGGATGAGAAAAAGGGTTTGAATATGGTGCCTATACACGACGAGCAAACAATGACTATGTCTCTCTCTGAATACAGCGCTTGGGAGGGCAGCCTGAAGCAGAAACTTGACGGGTTATTACAGGATGACAAAATATGACTTCGCTTGGCACCCCGAATTATACAACCAAGAATGACGTGCACCAATGAATAAATTCCTACGTTTAACTAAATAGGGAAAGTTTAAGGAATATTCCGAGGTGAGGTTTACCCAAGTACCCTCCGTCTGGAGGACTAGGAATGTTGCCAATGTTTAAGATTTACCACCTCCTTCTCGCACCCTCATAGAAATGAAACTCAAAGCTGCCCCATTGTTCTCCCGACTGACACCTACCGTTGCCTCAGTTTGGAAACCCATTCGCTAAAAATGATTCGAAGATCCCCCCTCAGTATTAGCCCGACCAGGTTAGTTCCCGACCAATTGGCAAAGGTGTAAGTATTTGCAACCAAAGCCACCAGCGAAGGCAGCCAACGATAAGAGAGAAGAAAAAGGTAAAAAGAGCTCAGCCCCCAGATGAATTAAGTAGGATGCTAAGGATGCGCAGCATACAGGAAGAGATCTTTTTGGCCAGCAACTGTTCTATGTTTTGTCTTGGATTTTTGTATATAATACATGTACTGTCTCCCCCCACCCGAGTTTGTGTGTATGTATGTATGTTTTGAAATGACAGGCTCTCCTCATGAGAAATAAAACTCTGTTCTTGTGTTCCTGCTGCCAGCGCCCGTCTCTTTATTTGGTAACCGTTCAAGATGGGAACTAAGTGGCGTCTTGTGCCAGCAGCCTGGGCATCGGTTGTAATCTAGGCTGAATTTTCCTCAGCACGGGGTGTGATTCTCAGGGAAGAGCAGCGCATATGGGAGGAGGTTTATGGCCCATGCATGAGAGAGAGAGCGTGGGTGACCAGTGCATGGGGGAGATGCTTGCGAAGGTGGGGAGCCATGCTGAGGATCGGCGGCGTGCAGAGAGTGGGTCTGGTCAAGGCATCTAAAATGGCTGCCGTGCACGACAAAAGTGTGGCATTGGAAAAAAAGCAAGATGACGCAGACAATGTTTATAAATACGGATTAATTTATAACAATTATTTTTAACAATATATTTACTCGCAGTGTCAAAATGGCGGTCAACACTTCCTAATTTTCTTCGAATCGAACGTCAACAGACGTCACGCAGCAAAAAAAAAAAACGCTCATGCGCAGCCGCTGGAAGACAAGTATCAACATATATGAGCCTCCTCAACCACCCTCAGAAAACATAGGGGGTCAGGATACGTCTCCCGTACCCCCTTATACCCATTTCTCACATTGTTTTTCCTCCATCTTGTAATTTAATTAAATCGAAACACAAAATGGCGAATTCCCGTTTCGCTACCAGTTTGCGACCCGGTTCGCGAACCGGAAAGCGCTTCTACCGCAAAAAATAAAAAAAATTTTATTTGCCCCACGGGACCCTTTAATAACCCCAACATCATTCCTAGGGGGTCAAGAGGGATCTACCTTGCCCCCTTTCATTAAATTCCCCCTTCGTTTTTCTCCTCCTCTTGTCTCTCCATCCTACCGAGAGACAAGATGGCGGCCGCACCGGACTGTTTAGAATGTTGACAGACACCGGAGCGCCAATCAGCTTCGCTTTGCAAAGCTTCGTTACGCGAAAAGTACGCGATCTGGAGCGCTATCCGGGACGCTGTCACAGATATATCTGTTTTTTTAAACGTTAATTTCTTGAAATCCACTGGAGCACATATATTGAGACCCAGCAAAGGCACATCTGGCTAACAGTCCCTACAATTTTGCCAAGTTTCGTGTAAATCCATTCAGCCGTTCGAGCTAAAAGTGAGGCCAAACGCCCTATGGAAAAATGAATGGGAAAAACACGTTTTGGGACCCCCCTTTTTTCTCGGCCCCCCCTTGATGAAACCCCCCCAAATTTCCAGGGGCTGCTCAGAAACAAAATGTGCCATTTTCCTGAAATTTTCAGCCGATTCCGTCCACAAACGCCAAAGTTATTAGACATAGAATTTTCAAAAGTTCCATAGAGAAAAAATCCCAACTATATATACCTACTGGCGACCGCCAGTAGGTAATATATATATATATATATCAGCTCAACACATCTCCTCCATCTGGATTCAACAAAGCAGGACACCTATATATATATATATGCATACACACAAACCAGGACCAGATAAGCTAGTCCTGTGTTCTACTGCATTCTTTGTTGAGATCTGTGTGTTAAAATTGAACGATTTGAAAACTGATGGCTCCACTCAGAGTTTAATTCCTCTAGGGTCAATATAATGAGTAAGATTAAGTCAGGTAATAATAAGAAACATTTGTAATCAATGTCGAAAGGTCAGACAACTAGTATACCACATCATACAATTGTACTATTTAATGGTGGTTATCAGTATACAGCGAGCTACCTCAGAGTTCCATACCCTTATAAAGGCACATTGGCTATGCCTCTGAGCAGGGAAGTTAATGGTATTTCTTTGCACATTTTAATATCCAAGTTATGTATGGTTACATTACCCCAGTCACAATGGAGTGAACAATATTGAAAAATATAACTCTTAGAAAAATGGCAGCAGAGGGCCATACGTGGAAAGATTTAGGGAAACACAAAGATAAAACTTTCATTTCTCCATTGAAGAACAGGATTTTCAAAACTGCAGAAAGATAAAATAAAGCTTTTTTTCTTAAAACATTGGAAGTCTCTGGTTAAATCAGGAAAGGAATTCATTGACTGAAACAGCTCACAGGTATGGATTGTAAAACAGAAACATAATGAGATTAATGAGTGTATTGTGCTATTGATAACTTTGCTCTCAGAGACAGTTGTTTTTTTAATTCAATGAAGGTAACGATCAACATTGACCCTACAAACCTATGCCTAAGTAGCTGCTCTTCATTCGCAGTAGTCAATAGTTAAACCGAGGCATTGTTAATTATATTTTGTTATAGTTTGTTTAAAAACAAATCCTTCGGTGCTGCATATGCCTATGTGCCTAGGGGTTCAACAAACTGAAATGATAAGGAATTATAAATCAGCAATCTACAACCTTGATAAAAACGGTTATTGTTCATATGTTAAAAAGTACAAGAAGGCAGAATCAAGATACCATGAGACTAATACTTTCCTTAGTTGGAAAGCACAAAACCAGTTCATTTTTCTTCTGATAATGTAATATTCGCCCAAATGCCTTTTTTCTGGCGTTATAGCTGAACTGGGTATCAGTGACCTCCCTCAGCTGTGATATACATAGGGTGACTGGGAACCAAAAGCAGCCCTGGAAAGGTTTGTCAAATAAGCCGCCTTGGAAAGGTTTGTCAAATAAGCCCCCATGCTGCAAGTAACAACCGATCCTACCAATAAAAGGAGTTTAAGGAGTGGTTTCCTACAAGACCTGTTAACAAGTGGTATAAATTAGAACACATATTAAATATGTTAGATATCTGTGAGCCCTCAGAACCATAGAAATGTATGAACACTAGGGAGGAAGAGTCGAGTACTCAGAAGGACTACATGATCCAATGAGGTACAAGCACAGGCCAGGCAGTCCAGGTAGAGGGCACAATTAGGCACAACATGTGACACTGAGGCATCCTAAGCCATCTAATGAACACAGTGAAACGTATGACCACTCTAGGCAGGCTATAATTTTACGAAAATGCAAAGCAGTAGTGAGCAGGTGGCTCAATTTAACATAATGAGAGAGGAGTTGGCCTAACAATTAGGGCGCTCGACCTCAAGCCTGGGGAACCGGGTTAAAGTCTCAGCAAGGACGCGCAACATCCTGTGATTCTGGGCAAATCACTTAGTCCCCCAGTGCCTAACCAAACAAGCATTGGCATAGCTAATAGGTCTCGTCTTTGGGACGTTATAAGTGTTTAGCAAGAGCTATTGGCTTTGCTAGTGTGTTTAAGCTATGGCGTAGAGCAGTGTGGCTGCTGTGCAGAATGTTGGAAAGTTTTAATAAAAAAGTGTTATGAATATATTTGTTACCTTATGTATAATGAGGATAAGATTTTGGCTAATTCAATTACCTTATTTAAAAAATGTATATAAATAATGTGTAGTGATTTTTTGGGGGAATGTTGGCAACTGTCTCCTGCCTGTTCTAATGTTTATTTTAGGTTGTTTTGGGGCATATTACCAACAACTAGCGATAATGATCGCTATGTTGGCTTAGCGGCAATATTTTTATCGCTGCTATTATTATTATTATTCTATTATTATCACTTAGGAACCTTTCTATTATCAAGGTTTATCTCCTAAGCGATAAAAATCGGCCGAAATGCATGAATATCGCTGAAAAGTCAGCGATATTCATGCATTACCGAGCTAATGCTGTTAGCCATGTTATCCACCTACCATTGGATAACATGGCTAAGAGCTGCTCAGGGGCAGGTGTTAGCTTTTGGAGATATTCGCGCTTAGCACAAATATCTCCAAAAGTTGGTAATAGGAGATAGCGATGTTAGCGACTGTTTCCAGTCACTAACATCTTGGCACGCCCACTTTGCATGTCATTAGTGATACATTTCACTGACATGCAAAGGGGGGTCCAAGATGGTCGTTGTCTCCTACTAGCTGTCGCTAACTGGTGTTAGCGACAGCTAGGTAATAGGGAGATACTTTTATCTCCGCTTTCTTGGCTTTAAAAGCCAGAAAAGCTGAGATAAACCCCCTTGATATTATGCCCCTCTGTTTTTTCCTGGGGGAGATATAAACAACTGGAGGGTAGAAGTTGTGAAATAGTATGCGAATTATAATTTGAGTAATGGATGGATATTAGGGAAGAATTAACAGATGACAGATTTTGAGGGTACTATGGAGCTTTAGCAAGAGGCAGCAGTAACTAGCGCTACGAGGCCATGTCAGTCACAGAAGTGAGTTATGTAAAAAGTGAGTGGTATAGCAAAAAGTTCACTTTTTCCCCTTCTTTACTCTTTTATAGACCCCACCTTCCTGTTTGCATCTAACTTAGAGCACCATTTTCACCATTGAACACTAAGAGGGAAAATAAGGAACTGGGTAAGACACAAGGAAGGACATACTGCTCATATAATATAAATAACAACAGAGATAGAAAAGAACAGAGGATGAGAAAAATAAAAAAAACTGACAAGAGCCAGTAATGGCAGGAAAATGGAAAGGAGATTGATAGAGTTCAAGAGGAAGAATAAATAAGTAACAAAGAGGGGCAGAAGAGAAAGAGGGGAAACCGCACTATGAGAAAGACAAAGGCGGAAATAAACAAAAAAGACTACATTCACAGGGGAACAAATGAAAGGAAGGCGAGGAGAGGGTAAGGGTGATTTGTTGAAGGCATAGTTTTCTGCAAGTGAGAAGAAGCTAGACAGAAAGAGGGAATAAGAGGAACCAGCTTCTCAAAGTTGTCAAAGCTATGTGATCTTGGCCAAATAACTTTATCTGTGTGCCCGAATTCTCGTATCTTCCAAAACTGAAAGTGCTTAGAGACATAATAATTACAGTAGCATGTGCATCTGTGCATGGAGTTTACGGACACGTTTGTTTGTGTTTACAGTGGGTTAAATGTGGGCAGTTGAATCAAACACCTGAGTTATGATCTCTGCTCTCATAGTTGAGATTCACGTGTGACCCTGGGCAACATTACTCCATTCCTCGTACCTTAGTTCCAAAAAATTACAGACCAAATGCAATCTTGAGTGGCAAGGAAAGAGCAACATTTATTTATGCATGTTTAAAACAAAGTTACCCTGCGATGGCCACACAGATGTTAGAGCAGGTTAAAAAGAGGCAGCTTTCTATATTGGGCCCACTCACCATTCTGGTGTCCTAGTGCTGCAAACTAAGGTTCTTGAAATGACACATTTTTTAGGTCAGATATTGGTGACCAGTTGGTTTTTCAGCTCCTAATCTCCCATTTTTCACAGCAGTGTGGCAATTTGTTTTGATCATGGGATATTGTTTTTAATATGCCCCTAGCAGGCGGGTGTATTGGTAGAGTTAGGGGCAGGAAGGTGCATGCTGGGTAGGTGCATGTGGGAGTTCTGCGACCTGTGCACAGGTGAACCCGCCCCACCCCAACCCGGTATCCTGCGGATGCATGAGATGTACTGTGGAGTGTGGGGGTCACTGGTGCCCTTGATTGGGTAGGTTAAACCCCCCCTCCCCGGGATAGGTGAAAGGTGTGGTGGGGGTGCTACTGCCCCCTCACCCTCCCCCCCGATTGGGGATTTGGTGACCCTTACTGAGGATACACGTGCTGCGGTGGTGCTTTTAAACCCTGTGCAAATGAGTAGGAAACACTACTGGTAACCAGAAGAGCTAACATGGGTGCAATGAAGGCGTGCTCGCGGGGGAGCTCGGGAGAAGGTTGGCGTCCGAAGAGATGAGTTGGAGCTGCAGGGAGATCTGCGGGAGGAGGGAAGTAGAGGGAACTCTTGTGAGCTCAGAGGTGAAATCTGCAGGAGATGAGAGGAGGGAACTCTTCTGGGCATGTAGTGGAGATCTGCAGGAGGAGCGGACCCGGTGGGTGGAGGGGGTCTTCTGGGTATGGAGGGGAGCTATGCAGAAGCAGATGAGCAGGAGAACTCTTCTGGGCACTCTGTGGAGCTACATAAGTGAACAGAGAAAGTAAGGGAGTGAGTGAATGGAACTCAGAGTAGAAAACTCACCAGGGGGACACAGAGCGGGGCACTGAGGAGAACTCTCAGATGGAGCTCAGCCAAGGAGACTTTCCTGGTGGAGACAGTCTGAATCTGGAGCTCGGAGGGTAGGGTTTCCAAGGGAAGCCGGAGTGGCGGGGATGTGCTGTGGGCGCTCAGTGGTTAAGGCTCCTTTGCTAGAGGCATGAGCACAGAGGGGCGATCTCCGCATGCTGGATAACGAGGCCGGAACTCTGCAAAGGGAACACAGGGTGGCATGGCGGGGCCAGGGCAGCAGGAGAGGGAGTGCTCTGCAGAGCGAACTTTGAGGAAGGTACTCAGCCGCGGCATCTCCTCTCAGCTCTTTTGTGATCTTAGAAAGTGAAAGCAGTGATTGAGGGAATGCGGAGTCAGTGGGGGGCATAGGCCACGGTATGGCTCTGGGAGGAGAGGGTTCGGCGGGCAGCTCTGCCAGGAGTGCAGGAGGTGAACTTGGAGATGCTACAGCACCTTGTCTGAGGGATTCATTCAGGAGTGACAGCGTCTGCAAGAAGCGCTCAAGGCAGCACACTCTGCCGCCCGCAGTAGCCCTGGCATTGAGAGCGGAGTGAGAGTTCCAGTCCTCCCGGAGCAGGAAGTGGAGGCGAGAAGGGGGTCATGCCTCCCTCCAACCTCCCAGGGAAAAGTCTCTCTGCTTGCCTTAAATGTCCCATTTGCAAATGGCCGGTCTAATAAAAGAAACAAACACAAGGAAGCATTTATCGCTTAGCATGCCTTGGGATTTTCAGGGCCCTGAAAGCCTGCACTGCGCCAAAATGTTGGAATAGTACCAAGCACGGCAACAGAAAGAAAAACAAGCACGCATGTGCCTCAAGCTGAAAGGAGGCAGCAGGGGAGGGGAAAGAGGAGGTGGCTTTCGCCGGTTTCCTTGCGGGAGCGAGGAGGAACCATCTGTTAATTACAAACAGGTGATTTCAAAGCTCGCTCTCACAAGGGAATCGTCAAACGTGCACACGTTGACATTCAAAGCAATTCATTTTGTGCACGTTTTTGGCAGAAAAAGGGAATCGATTGCTAAAGGTCTCCAAACAGCCCATGCGTGCTGCGTAGGCGAGACCTAAAAATGAATGTGTCCTCATGTAACACAACTGGTGCTCGTGTAAAGTGCTCTGATACCTGATACCTTTGGGTCAGGTTTGCGCTATATAAAACGCTGCAAAATAAAAAATAATTATTAGAAACACATTTTAGACATGCAAAATAGCTCGTCGAGTGAGGGTTCATGGTGAACAGGGGCTACTTCAACATTGTGTCTCCTTCTATGCAGGCAAAAATCACATCAACCCAGCCAATTCATAATAGGGTAATGTGACAAACAACTGAAACAATGATTCCCTCTGAGATTGTCCACACATACATATAGCCATAAAATACATCAGCCCTGTTCAAACCCAGCACTATCAAGTCTACACAGTATCCTAGAGGAGTGCAGAAATACTCCTTCCAAACACTGAAAAGCAGTACCAGTCAGAGATGCGGAATATGCAAAAATCAATGTTATAAGAGTGTGGTGGAGTTAGAACTGTTGTTGATGGAAGCATGTCACAACCGAGGCAAAGCAGTACTTAAGGGGAAACTGCTTCCTTACACTTTGTATATTATCATCAAAAGGTTACATTCCCCACTCCAAAAATAGTTTGAGAATCAATGGGGAAGAGTAAGTGACAGGAAAGGAGAAATGTGGGACAGGGTCAGCGAAAGAGGAGTGTCACATCTGGGAGGAGATAATGAAGAAAGAAAGAGAACTAAACAACCTAGAGTAGAAATTAGTGGACAAAAGTGGCAGACAGTGAAAGAATGTACGCAAGCTGAATGAGGAAGCTGTACAAGGACGATAAATGAAAGAAAAGAAAAGAAAAAAATGAGAATGCAGGAAGTAGGCTTGACAAAGGGAGTAACAAGAAAGTGATTTCCATTGCGGTGCCCATTGTATGAGGCACCGCCATGGGAACATCAAAAACCAGCGCACCCTACAGGAGGAAACTTCTAATTTGGAGGGAGGTATGACCACGTCGTTGGTGGTTTTAGGGTGGGTGAACCCAGTGCCCACCACCAATGTTGTAATCAGGCGCCTAACATTTTTGCATATCTGGGCCCTTGTTGTAAAATGAAATTATTTGACATGTGTACTTTGGAGGGTAAGTCTCATATTTTTCCCGAGACATGAGTTAAGTTGCTCAAGGTGTTCAAGCGTGTTCAAGGTCTGAAATGGAGGTGGAATTCCTTTTATCTTAGACAGAAGTACTTATTCTCTCAACCAGCTTCCCAGGTATCAGCTTACTGATTTGTAACGCCCATATTACAGAAAGAGGGCAGCAGTGCCACTGCCACATTCTGTGATGCCCAAAACACTCAATAGGGAAATTAGTATTCTCCCTTTCAAGTAATACCTCTGAGAGGGCGGACAGGGGAATCAGAATTAGTTAGCCAGAGTGCTGCGCTTCAAAGGGCAAAATGTTGCAAATACTTATACAAAAACAACAGTTGATGGATAGAATGCAGAACAATTTCATACATTCACCCCAGTACAGAGATCTGGGCCTAAATCCATCGTTTTTTTGCACTCCACACCACCCCAGTTCAGACATGACCATATGCAAATCAGCCTTGACCCTGTGCCTCATGGGAACAGTCCAGCCCGAACTGCCAAGTCATGTCTTCCCTGGACCGGAACCAAGCATCCTAGGACCGGTTTCTGGCTATCAGCCGTCATCAGCCAGGATAGCTTGACTCCAGTGGTGTGGAGAGCATGGGTCTCACGCCTGAGCATACCCTTTGTCAAGGTCTGCAGCATCGGTGGCGTAGGGCCATCGGAAAACACGGGCCTTCCGCTCTAAAGACTACATTTCCTGGCATGCCGTGCATACGTCACGCAACAACGTGAGATGCGCGCGCAGACCGGGAAATAAAGGGCTGCTGTAAGCGGCGGGGAAACGCTGATAATTCGATTCTGTTCTGGAGTAAGCCGCGGTAGGACTCCTGACTTGTTTTCCCAAGTCCTACGTATTCGTGAGTACCTTGTTCTGTTTTGGGGTGCGAGGCGTTGGTTCCACCGATCCCAACAGCGCACCCCACCTGCTGGTTAGTCTTGGTGTTTCTCTCGGCTGAGAGGGACACATGTACCAGACTTTCAGTGGAATTACCAGAGGGTTTGTTTGGGCAACTCCGGCCACAGGGATAGAGACCCTTGTGTTTGTGGCAACACCCTGCGATACCTGCTTTTGCCCAAAGAGTATATACATACTGATTACTTTATGGAAAAGAGGAGAAGAGTGGTGCGATAGGACTCATAAGTGTGAGTTTAACACTGAGCCTTGCAGTCCAGCAAAAAACGGAACATGAGCATATAGAACTATTGTGTGTTCATGTTACACAGGGGGAAGTAAACCCTTGTGTGAAGTAATTACAAAGCACTAACACGAAGGATCTTACACGCCCGTTTTCTCCTTGTGGCCTCTTACTATATGCAGGGTTCATTATTCTTTCCTTATTTCATTTATTCAGGAGACATGAGGGGTATTGCAGTATTGGAACAGTGAAGTACCCATACTAAGAGAATTGATGCATAGTAAATGGTATGTGTAATATACCCTCACATACGAGATTCTGGAATTGTTTCTACTTAGCGGAGAACCTTGAATGTGTTTTGTTTTATGTTCACAGTTGGGTATAGTTCCAGATACCTCCTCAAGCAACTGTCTCCATTGGATTTGGTCCATTGTATTTTCCTTTACAGGTATAGCCTACTCACCTTTGGGGTTTTCTTGTAAAGGACATAAGGAAGGTGACACTTGTAGGTTAAGGGAGGTAGGGTGTTCTAATTCCCTGTTATTTGTCATTTCAGATCTCCCTCCCCGCTGTTCCCTTCCTTTCCCGCGACGTCTGAATTGTCTCGGTTGTCTGTATCATTGCGTTCGGACTCTGAGGCTGTTCAGAGGGGGCGGGTATTGGACTCTCAGCACTGCCCCGAGGAAGACGGAAAGCGGAGCCTGATAGAATTATCGGATCAAGAATTTTGCCTCTTCTTGGCAGTGCTGTGATTCCGCCATGACTACCTTAGAGGATGTTTTGGCTGCTTTGGCCTTAGTTCAGGTGGAGCTGGCAGCTCCAATAGAGAGGTAGCTGCCTCAAGGGCTGAGAATGCACAATTACGAGCCAGGGTAGATAGATTACCCACTACTACTGCAGCACAGGAGGGGGCAACGAGTGGCTCGTCTCCTACTACCTCCGTGGTGGTTGAGATGCCTGCACAAATCCCTCTTGCTCCTCCTGAACGATTCTATGGGGATAACAAAAAAGTACAAGTATTTATGACACAGGTCCAGTTGCACTTCATGTGTAAGCCTAAGATGTTTTCCACACACCAAGCGAGGGTTGCTTTCCTTATTTCATATCTAGGGGGGGAAGCAGCACAGTGGGCGGTTCCGATAGTTAGAAGGGACGACCCACTCTTATATCACTGGGATAATTTCAGGGAGGAATTTGAAAAAACCTTTGATAGGAGAGCAGAAACCTTCACGGCAGATAGGGAATTGTTAAAACTGAAACAGGGAGATGCTGATCTGGTTACCTATTTAAACAATTTCAGATGACTAGTGGCTGAAACGGATTGGCCTGAAGCCAAAAGATCAGCCTTATTTTACCAAGGCCTTAGTGAAGAAATGAAAGATGTCCTGGCCCATATAGACCCCCAACCCCGTACATGCTCTGCCCTGATAGAACTCGCCCTACGCCTGGACCATAGAATGAAGGAAAGGAAAGGGGAACATAAGAAGAAAGAAAGAGCCGTTTTGCCATACGAACAGGCGAGTAGTGGAGAAAAAACGGTTACATCCCCTGAGCCTATGGATATAGGAGCAGTGCGAGCCTCCTTGACCGCCAGTGAAAGGAAACATAGACGTAAACAAGGACTATGTTTATACTGTGGGAATAAAGGACATTATTTACTAGAATGCCCAGTGAAACCCAAAGCTAACAGGTTTCGAGGAGGACAAAACCTTGCAGGAATCAATGAGAAGGAGACGGAAAACTCCAAAGCTTGAAGGCAAACGAAGGGAGGCACTCAAGCACACATATCATCCCTTCCCTTACCCCAAAAGCGGAATATGAGAGGAAACACCTCTTTTTGGACATGACTATTTTGATTGATGAGGTGAAACAAGACATTCGAGCAATGGTTGATTCAGGGGCGACTGGATGTTTCATGGATATCACCGAGGCCCGTCGATTGGGAGTGCAGCTAGTTCCCAAAGAAAGTCCCGAAACGGTCTACGCGGTTGATGGGAACGAACTACAAGCGGGACCCATCACATGCCATACTCTGGAGTATGAGGTTACTCATGATCACACCCACCATGAACACCTGGAATTCAACATTATCGAAGCACCGCAATATGGGATCATATTAGGACTTCCGTGGTTGCAAAAACACGATCCTGAGATAAGATGGACCACAAAAACGATTCGGTTTCTTTCTCCCTATTGCTTGGAACACTGTCTTTCGGGGGTCTGGAGCCCGGCTCAAACGTTGTCTTTGTTGCATACCATAGCCACAGCCGCAGAAAAAGAAGTGTTTCTTCCCCAGTGTTACGCTGAGTATGAAGCAGTATTCAGTGATAAGGAGGCTGAGGTTCTTCCTCCGCATCGATCGTATGATTGCCGCATCGACCTCATACCTGGATCTGAAATTCCCAATGGGAGAATATATGCTCTTACCATACCCGAAAACGAGACATTGCAAGCCTATCTGGATAAGTATCTGGCTCTTGGATACATCAGACCTTCTCGATCCCCTGCAGCCTCTCCGTTGTTTTTTATACCGAAGGCCAATGGTGAAAAGAGATGCTGCATCGACTACAGAGCGTTGAATTCCATCACCGTAAAAATCAGTATCCACTACCCTTGATCCCAGTGTTACTGGAACAGGTCCGAGCCGCGCGCATTTACTCCAAGCTAGATTTGCGGGATGCATATCACCTTGTTCGTATCAGACGGGGTGATGAGTGGAAGACTGCATTTAAGACGCGGTATGGGCTTTATGAAAATCGGGTTATGCCCTTTGGGCTCTGTAATGCCCCGGCCGCATTTCAATTCTTCTTAAATGAAGTGCTTCGCGAATATTTGGACCATCATGTTGTTGTTTATATTGACGACATCCTCATATATTCAAATTCAACCGAGGAACACGTAACGCATGTGAAATCGGTATTGCACGCGTTACAGAAGCATCATCTATTCTGCAAAATCACCAAGTGTGAGTTTCATGTAACGACGGTGGAATTTCTTGGGGTAATGCTTACTCCGTCTGGGCAGGTAATGGCTGGGAGAAAGGTGCAGGCCATTGTGGGGTGGCCTCGTCCAAACAACGTCAAAGATATCCAGAGCCTGTTGGGGTTTGCCAACTTTTACAGAAGGTTTATATCCGGGTTTTCTGGAATGGTTTCACCACTCACTCGGCTCACGAGAAAAAACGTACGGTTTGTGTGGGATGACGAAGCACAAACCGCTTTTGACAAGCTAAAGAACGCTTTCTCCACCGCACCGGTATTAACACATGCCAATCCCGATATCCCTTTCATTGTCAAAGAGGATGCGTCAGAAATAGCACTAGGGGCTGTGCTATCGCAAAAAGATGTCTCTACTGGAACGCTCCATCCTATAGCCTACATGTCACGCAAGCTCAGTCCCGCAGAAATTAACTATACGATCGCGGAAAAGGAGCTGTTGGCCATTCGAGATGCATTTGTGGAATGGAGACACTGGCTGATGGGAGCTAAACACCTGGTCACGGTCTACACTGACCATCGAATTTGCAGTTTCTACGGGCCGCCAGACATTTGTCCCCTCGGCAACTCCGATGGATGATGTTTTTTGAGGAGTTCCGCTTTGTGGTTACATTCCGGCCTGGTTCTAACAATAGAAAGGCGGACGCGCTAACACGAAGAGTAAATCTCCTGCTTCCCACAGAGAAACCCATCCGATCCATCGTAGAACCGGCCAACGTCATAGGAGCAACTCAAACCAGTGATTTTCTGATGGGGGTCAGAAGAGGAGCACAGACCAGTGTTTGGCGCACATGGCTTAGACACCATCCGGAATGGAAGATAAAAGATGGCATACCGATGAGAGGAAAGCAGGTCTTAATACCCTCGATCAATTTACGTAAAACAGTGTTCTCATGGTGCCATGAAGTTCCAAGTGCCGGACACATGGGTTTTATCAAGACGCTGGAGAAAACCCAGAGACAATTTTGGTGGCCTTCCATCAGACCTGATTTAAGCCGTTGGGTGGCAGAATGCGTTACCTGCAATCGGATGAAAACGGACAGACAAAAGCCTCAGGGATTACTGCAACCTCTGCCCACTCCAGAGCATCCATGGGAGAGGTTTTCAGTAGACTTCATAGTGGGACTTCCGAAAGACCGAGGCAAGACCGCCATTGTAGTGGTTGTGGATTTCTTGACCAAAATGGGCCATTTCATCGCGTGCACGCAGGTGCCCACCGCGAGTCAATTAGCTCATCTGCTCCTTGTGAACATTGTGCGACTACACGGCCTTCCCAGGGACATTGTACCTGACCGAGGGACACAATTCACTGCTCGCTTTTGGAAAACTTGGTGTGCTGCATTGCGCATAACGTCTTCAGTGTCCACCAGTTTCCACCCGCAAACAGATGGGCAGACGGAGAGATTGAACCAATCTCTGAAACAATATCTCCGCTGTTATGTGCAGAAAAGCAGTGACTCTTGGGTAAACTGGTTGTGGGTGGCAGAAGTAGCCTATAACAGCACGCAACACGCATCCACTCACCACTCACCATTCTTTTGCTTCTATGGGCATCACCCTAGATTCACCCCTATGCTTTTTCCGAGTGACAATGTGAAGCTGCCAGAGGTGAGGGACAGATTGTTGCGGGTACGCAAAGTGCTTTTGGATACGCGCAGGAATCTGGCACAGGCCAAGGCAAGATACAAACTCCAAGCTGACAAGCATCGGAGACCCAATCCAGTGTATAAAAAGGGGGACTTGGTGTGGTTGTCCACCAAACATATCAGGTTCAGGAAACATAGCGTATTTAACCCCCGGTTTATTGGGCCTTACCGAGTGTTGGGACACGTAAATCCGGTGGCTGTTCGGCTGCGGTTACCTGCGCAGTTGCGCATTCATCCTGTCTTCCACGTTTCACTCTTGAAGCCCTCCAGGTGTCCTGTTAGTAGGGCTCCTTTGCCTATCTGGGTGCAGCAGGATAGTGAGTATGAGGTGAGTCGGATCCTGGACTCTAGATGGGTAAGGGGTCGTCTACAGTATTTGCTCTCCTGGAAGGGGTATGACCCGGAAGAGGATTCCTGGGAGCCTGCAGGGGCTGTTCTGGCTCCTCGGTTGGTGGCCCAGTTTCACCGATTGTTTCCGGATAAGCCGCGGGCAGAGTCAGCCCCCCTTGTGAAGGGGGATGTACTGTCACGGTCTGCAGCATCGGTGGCATGGGGCCATCGGAAAACACGGACCTTCCGCGCTAAAGACTACATTTCCCGGCATGCCGTGCATACGTCACGCAACAACGTGAGATGTGCGCGCAGACCGGGAAATAAAGGGCTGCTGTAAGCGGTGGGGAAACGCCGATAATTCGATTCTGTTCTGGAGTAAGCCGCGGTAGGACTCCTGACTTGTTTTCCCAAGTCCTACGTATTCGTGAGTACCTTGTTCTGTTTTGGGGTGCGAGGCGTTGGTTCCACCGATCCCAACAGCACACCCCACCTGCTGGTTAGTCTTGGTGTTTCTCTCGGCTGAGAGGGACACATGTACCAGACTTTCAGTGGAATTACCAGAGGGTTTGTTTGGGCAACTCCGGCCACAGGGATAGAGACCCTTGTGTTTGTGGCAACACCCTGCGATACCTGCTTTTGCCCAAAGAGTATTTACATACTGATTACTTTATGGAAAAGAGGAGAAGAGTGGTGCGATAGGACTCATAAGTGTGAGTTTAACACTGAGCCTCGCAGTCCAGCAAAAACGGAACATGAGCATATAGAACTATTGTGTGTTCATGTTACACAGGGGGAAGTAAACCCTTGTGTGAAGTAATTACAAAGCACTAACACAAAGGATCTTACACGCCTGTTTTCACCTTGTGGCCTCTTACTATATGCAGGGTTCATTATTCTTTCCTTATTTCTTTCCTTATTTCATTTATTCAGGAGACATGAGGGGTATTGCAGTATTGGAACAGTGAAGTACCCATACTAAGAAAATTGATGCATAGTAAATGGTATGTGTAATATACCCTCACATACGAGAGCCTGGAATTGTTTCTACCTTGAATGTGTTTTGTTTTATGTTCACAGTTGGGTATAGTTCCAGATACCTCCTCAAGCAACTGTCTCCATTGGATTTGGTCCATTGTATTTTCCTTTACAGGTATAGCCTACTCACCTTTAGGGTTTTCTTGTAAAGGACATAAGGAAGGTGACACTTGTAGGTTAAGGGAGGTAGGGTGTTCTAATTCCCTGTTATTTGTCATTTCAGATCTCCCTCCCCGCTGTTCCCTTCCTTTCCCGCGACGTCTGAATTGTCTCGGTTGTCTGAATCATTGCGTTCGGACTCTGAGGCAGTTCAGAGGGGGCGGGTATTGGACTCTCAGCACTGCCCCGAGGAAGACGGAAAGCGGAGCCTGATACCCTTCCCACTCGGGATGACAAATGCAAAAACAACAGTTGATGGACAGAATGCAGAACAATGTCATACATTCACCGCAGTACAGAGATCTGGGCCTAAATCCATAGTTTTTTTGCACTCCACACCACCCTAGTTCAGACATGGCCATATGCAAATCAGCCTTGAGCCTGTGCCTCATGGGAACAGTCCAGCCCGAACTACCAAGCCATGTCTTCCCTGGGCCGGAATCAAGCATCCTAGGACCGGTTTCTGGCTATCAGCCGTCATCTGCCAGGATAGCTTGACTCCAGTGGTGTGGAGAGCACGGGACTCATGTCTGAGCATACCCTTCCCACTCCGGGTGACAAATGCAAAAACAACAGTTGATGGACAGAATGCAGAACAATGTCATATGTTCACCCCAGTACAGAGATCTGGGCCTAAATCCATCTTTTTTTGCACTCCACACCACCCCAGTTCAGACATGGCCATATGCAAATTAGCCTTGACCCTGTGCCTCATGGGGACAGTCCAGCCCGAACTGCTAAGCCATGTCTTCCCTGGACCGGTATCAAGCATCCTAGGACCGTTTTCTGGCTATCAACGTCATCAGCCAGGATAGCTTGACTCCAGTGGTGTGGAGAGCACGGGACTCATGTCTGAGCATACCCTTCCCACTGGGGGTGACAAATGCAAAAACAACGGTTGATGGACAGAATGCAGAAAATGTCATACATTCACCCCAGTACAGAGGGCTGGGCCTAAATCAATAGTTTTTTTGCACTCCACACCACCCCAGTTCAGACATGGCCAAATGCAAATCAGCCTTGACCCTGTGCCTCATGGGAACAGTGCAGCCCGAACTGCCAAGCCATGTCTTCCCTGGACCGTAATCAAGCATCCTAGGACCGGTTTCTGCCTATCAGCCGTCATCAGCCAGGATAGCTTGACTCCAGTGGTGTGGAGAGCACGGGACTCACGTCGGAGCATAACCTTCCCACTCGGTGTGACAAGTTGCAAAACAACAGTTGATGGACAGAATGCAGAACAATGTCATACATTCACCCCAGTACAGAGATCTGGTCCTAAATCCATCGTTCTTTTGCACTTCACACCACCCCAGTTCAGACATGGCCATATGCAAATCAACCTTGACCGCACAGGGAACAGTGCAGCCGGAACTCCCAAGCCATGTCTTCCCTGGACCGGAATCAAGCATCCTAGGACCGGTTTCTGCCTATCAGCCGTCATCAGCCATGATAGCTTGACTCCAGTGGTTTGGAGAGCATGGGACTCACGTCTGAGCATACCCTTCCCACTCGGGGTGACAAATGCAAAAACAACAGTTGATGGAAAGAATGCAGAACAATATCATACATTCACCCCAGTACAGAGATCTGGGCCTAAATCCATCGTTTTTTTGCACTCCACAAACAAGTAAACATACTTATACAGCATTTACAAACAAAACAAGGGTTTGTTGTGAATGTGGACAAAAGTCCATTCCCAGAAAAAATCTATACATGCGTATGAAGGCCTTTAAGCACTCACTTGTGCTCTGGGCTGTCAAGGAATAACTGCATTTTGATTCAAACCCTTGCCCTGCACGAATCAGATGTTTCACAACTTTAGTAGAACAGAACAGGTACTCTGCTTCCTGCAGGCTCTCAGTGCTGTCAGAGGGAGAGTGGGAAGAGAGAGGGACAGTAAACGCCCTAATGCATTTCAATCCCTATGACTCAGACCCTGCACTGGAAAGCGGTAACTAAGCCTTAGCGCTGCAACCTCTTTTTAAAATAAAAAGATGCATTCTCATCAGGCTCCCTTGGTCAAACATGTTTTAAAGTATAGTTGGGGATCCAGTGCCTCTGGATGCTCTGCACAACAGCTATGGAGAGGAGACTGAACAATGTGAATGTTTGCTCTATCGCCTTACTCTGGCACTAGCCTTTCCACAATAGGGGTCCATATCAGCATAAACCATCAACGAGACAGATTTGAAGTTGCCTTTGAGATTAACTAGGTTGGGCTGGATTGGATTATCATGGGAGTACTTGACCTTCCAACCCACTTCCTTATATGTGACCAAGAGACCACAGCAGTTTTAGTTACCTTGTAATTTCATGCCACCATTCACATTCGTTTTAGTTACCTTGTAATTTCATGCCACCATTCAAATTCCTTTACAATTCGCCTATACAAAGTACTCTTTCAGTGCACCTGCACCCTAAAATAAGCCTTAGCCAGGTAAAGGG
Organism: Lissotriton vulgaris; assembly: GCF_964263255.1. Taxonomy (NCBI): domain Eukaryota; kingdom Metazoa; phylum Chordata; class Amphibia; order Caudata; family Salamandridae; genus Lissotriton; species Lissotriton vulgaris. Next base: position 745,710,441 of record NC_141694.1, read on the forward strand.
GATTATGAAGGTGATGAGGGGTTATCTGAAAGTGATGTGGCCAAATAAGTATTAACAGGGATTTTTACCGATTGGCATGGCCCCTGTGAATAAATCAATGGGTTAAAAATATGTCAACCAAAATCCTGCACTTCCTACAGCGAGGGACCTATCCAGTATTTGGGGCTGTCTGTGACTTTACTGTCATTGCATCCAAACAACAATGGACCTATTGCTAGTAAAAGCCAGTTGCCAATGGTTGGTACCAGTATCAAAATAACAAGTAAGAACGGTGTTTCTGTGAAAATGTTTCTATTCTGAAAAATAACTGTGAATTAAGCATTATCGCGGTCTGTGGAAGGAGTAGTCATCTTCAGAGTGTCTCGGTCATTACCATTCTCCCTGGAAAACTACTTTGCTCTGCAGTCTCTCACTTTGTCAGACACTTGTGACCTTTTTCTCCTCACAATTTTTGGAACTCCTTTATATCCATTTGTCACACATTAGCTCTTTCCTCTTCAGCAGCAGATTTACTCATTCACAAACTTTATTCGACAATTAAGTCATAAAAGTATACATACATATATTACACAAATAGAGATAAAAAAGATCCATACAATAAATATATATTTTTTTTAAGTATTAAACTAGAGTAGACTATGTCGAATTACAGTTTAAAAGAGATATAAAAACTATTTCATAAACATACATTAGTACAGGGGAATATTGTGCAAAGTTCGCAAGTGGTGGCCCGTAAGTGCAAGGACAAATACAATTTGGTCTTCACATTTTTACCGCTATGTATTTTGTGCGGATTACCCAGGCCCATTTCAAAAATTTTGCCACGGCAACAGCAATTATAGGCATCGAGTCTGTAGTTAAAATTCTCAGAGCCTCAGCGTGTCTTTGAAGCCCGAGTAGTTTACATAAAGGCTTGATCCACAATGATCTGGGGGCTTTATACAGGGGACAAAAGAATAAAAAATGGCTGATTGTCTCTTGTTCCTCCTCACAATTGGGGCATCTATCTTTTCCACTTTTATCTGCCCATTTAACCGTAAAAGATCTTACTGGGAGTGATCCTACTCTAAGCTGGAAATAGAGCTTACGATCCTGTTGTTTAGCAATAATGTCCCAGTATTTTTCTAGTTTCGGTAGGGCTTTAATGTCCATGAAGCGACTAGTTAAGTGCGCAGAAAGACCCTCTGACCTTGCTTCAGAGATCACCATTTCCCAATATTTTTCTTTTAATAATTTTTGGGAGGGAAAATGAGCATTTTCTGGGTCCTCCCATAAGTCAGTCATCCCTAACCTGGAAATATCGACTTGATGTTCTTAAGCCAATGAATTTTTTGGGACGTGTCCTTAGCCATTACCACCTTCAGACCTTGAGCATAATGCTGTAGTTCTTCTGTCGTCCACAGCCGGCGCCAGTAAAGAACCGGACGCAAAAAGGCTAAGTCCTGGACCGCCTTTTTTCCAAGTTCCCACATTAGCGGCACTAAGGGGGTACTTATGGGGACACTAGTAGCTTTTCGAAGAAATTCATTTTCAGCTAGCGTTAATTTCCTAAGATCTTCAAAACCCCATAGTTCGGCTCCATATAAGGCCGAACCTAGGACCTTCATCCCATATACGTCCAGTAAGGGACTGATGGGCTTTGTTGTTGAGGTGGAATTTTTTTTTAGAAGGATACCTGCCTGCTGGCAGCTTTACACTGTCTCCTTCTGCAGGTACTTAGGGCCATATTATCAAGAACGGCGATAACATTATTGCCACTTTAGCGGCAGGAAACTGCTGCTAAAGCGGCGATAAGGGGGTTAATAATGAATCACTGACAGAATTTCGATTACACAAAAATCGACCTACTATAACATCGAGTCTCAAACATCGATATCACTAATATCGACACCGTATACTTAACATGAAAACGACAAAAATATCGAGCAAACTATATCGATGTACAAAAATATCGTCGACACAAATATCGTTAACAGTATTTTCGACTACCATAATATCGACACTCAATACTACATATAGCACACTACAATAATATCGAATACTAAAATATCGATAACACTATTTTCGTCTATATAAAAATATCGATTGCTAAATAATACTCAATTTTTAATATATAACACCAATAAATCTATTCTCTTAGTAATACACACATTTTAAAAGACTTCACTATTTTTTTTTCTAATTATTAAGTAAGATAAACTGTAAAAAATTGTGTTTTCGCACACTAACGATATTTGGATATAAAGTCATTGTAAACATACATTTTTTAGACTTAGTACTCATTGTACATATTCTATATTAATTACAAGAGTTTTTTATAACATAAATATATCATTTCAGTTCCTCTAGATAAACAATATAAGAAGATATATCTTAAATGTTTAAGTTAAAAAAAATTCAAACTAACCAATAGTAACTCGTCTTTACATATCTGACCAATCAGATAGCAAACTTAATTACACATAGACTATATAAACCAGTCACAAACAGCCATACAACTTGCAAGGAATATTCTTCGTGACCACATACTGCCAATTTTGGGAGCACCATCTATATTCTTCTGTGCAAGAAAATTCGTCCTGAAACTACAAGTAAGTAATGATATAGCTCTGTTAATAAATGCTAATCTTTTTTACTATTACTTATAGACCAAGATTTGTAACCTAAATTGTTGTTTCTTTATGTACTTTGCCTTTAAACAGACTCTACAAACAAATAAAGTTATACTTCAACTTCAAGATACTGGACACTTTACATTTAAAAAAGGTATCTACATATTTTTAGTATTTACTTAACGTTATTTGACAATTAGTGTCCTAATTTCTAACTCTCTAATTTGTTTCTTCGGCTGTAACTCTTAATACATATTGTGAAGCCAGAATGTTTTGGGGAAAAACGTTACAATGCTGTGTGAAAAATTATTTAATCCTGTTCTTAAATATGTTTCTTTTGCTTTAACTCATAATACATGTGTCATCCCAGGTTCTTTTCAGCAAATAAGTAACAATGCTTTATAACAAGTGTGTATTGTTTATGGGACATATAAACGCATTGGTAATTTTCATAAACTTTCTCTCTAAACAGACCTCAAAGCTACAGAAAACAGATACTTCACATCAAAGAACAAACATTCTGCTACTACTCTAATTCTCTAGGTAAGTTCAGAAATAAAACATAACTAGTCCTTATAAACTCTATAGAATATACTCGAACAAAAAATGACTCTTTGTATGCTTCTGTTAATATTATCTTGGAAATGTCTCTTTTAAAATCCAATTAAACTAAAGTATTTTTAGAGACGTTATAAACTACCAAAAATGTAACCAAAAAAAAAATTGTAACTTTTCCTATAACAAACTTTTTTTCAACAGCCCGTGGCAATAGAACAACAACATCGGACTCAACAAGCACCTACTTTCGATACATAGAACATTACTGCTGGTAAGTAAATTACTATAAGAGTACTTGCTTTATTTAAAATCTTTTATACATTTCACATTTTATTAATATTTATATATTAACTTTTCTAGATACCAGAACTCAAGAATGACTGATGATGCAAGATTTATTACATCTCAGAAAGGCAAATTTTTGTTATGCTATATGGGCTACATTTATACTCAGGAGAAACAAAAAGACCTAAAAGTAAATTGGAAGTGTACGAAATATTACTCCATTAAATGCTATGGCCGTGCTACAACAAGGGAAACTAGTGTTCTTAATACCACTGAACATAATCACCCACCAAATATCTCGGAAATCGAAGTGAGATCCACTCTCGAGAATATCAAAGAATTAAGTAGCAGATCAGAACTACCTACCAACGTAATTCTGAAAGAATTACTACCTAAAGTTCCCAGAGAAGCAAGAGGTCAGCTACCATCTATTGCTTCCATTAAAAGAACAATAGCAAGGACAAAGAAAGCAAGTAGACCCAATATACCAACTCCTAGAACTTTTGAGGAAGTCATAATTCCGCCTGAGCTTGTAATCACTCATAATGACGAGCCATTTATTTTGTATGATAATCATAGCAAGGACAAAAGAATAATAATGTTTGCAACTAATAACAATATGAAAAAATTAACAGAAAGTGCTACTTGGATGATGGATGGAACTTTTTCTATATGCCCAAAACCTTTCTACCAATTATACACAATTCATGGGCAATATCATAATACCTGTATCCCCTTCATATACTGTTTATTACCGAACAAACAAGCCACAACTTACTCAGAAATTTTGCAAAAAATAAAAGAACAAACTTCTGACTACTTCCCAATGAAAATCATCATAGACTTCGAACAAGCTATGATTAATTCTATTTTGAAAAGTTACCCACACACATCCATTCAAGGATGTTATTTTCATTTCAATCAATGTCTCTGGAGACATTTACAAAAATCTGCCCTTAGTGTTGAGTATGCAACAAATATAACTTTTGCATACCAAATCAAACATCTCATTGCTCTGGCATATGTACCAGTAACTGATGTGGCAGAACATTACAATCTATTAATTGAAAGTCCTTTCTACACCCAAAATGAGCAAAGACTCGCCCCACTTTTAGATTACTTTGAGGACAACTGGGTAGGAAGACTACATAGGTCAGGCCACAGACGCCAGCCTAAATTTTTAATTCCCTGGTGGAATGTGTATCTACCAACGCTGAACCAAGAGGCAAAAACGAACAATGCTGTTGAAGGTTGGCACAATGCCTTCCTCTCTTCTACTGGACGTACAACACCCACATTACACAAGCTACTCACAGCTATACAAAAAGAGCAAAGCTTTCAGGAATTACGTATAGAGCAATCTGTCATACAACTAAAACCAAAAATCTCTAGACAAACTGCTCAAATGTATCTATATCTTCAACAGCAAGTCCAACTATATCCTACAACAAGAGGACTGGAATATTTAAAAATGATAGCCAAAACATTAAACTTATTGCAATAAGTAAATCAATGGATAAACATCAAACAATATCCTGAATATGATAACACACATATTCTAATATAATAAATCTATATTTATTTAGTCAAAATTAATTTTTTACACTATTATAAAAAGACTAAATAAATATATCATTATATGAATTTTTTTTTTTTTAAATACTGTTTCCATCCAAACAAAATAATAAAAATGAATAACTTACCTTTAAATAGAACATCATAAAGATTAATCCTTTACCGACAATACAATGTGTAAATCTCAAACACTTAATCCAACAAATCATTAAATATTTTTCTATTAACTGTGCTAAAACTATCCATCATCCAAATAAAACGACTATTTAAATGCCATTGAAAATGACGACAGTTATCTTAAACTGTGATAAATATTTCAGAGAACTCAAAATATGAAGGAAGAATGTTATACATCTCCGTTCTAACAACTGAAACACACTTCCTTTCCCAAAAAAAAGAGTAATCGGAAACGGAAATAGCTGTTTCAAAATACGAGACAAAAAAAATCAAAACAATCCCACCGACATAACACTAACGAGTATACCATAATATATAAACATAACATTCCGATTTGTTTTAATTTTAATTAAATGATACCACATACTCATTAACTCCAACTATTTCAAATGGCCCAAAAACTCGTTAACGAAAATACGTATTGAGTCCACTCCATTATATCATACTTTATTTACCAACCCCAAAATAACAAAGGAGTACCTTTAATTTTTAATTACAATACTTTAAAAAGATAAAAGTAGAATTGTACGTACTCAAACGTGAACCTGCTTCCAACCGCGACTTTCCCTTTCCCAAAATAACGCAAAAAGACAAAGAGTGGTTACAAAATAAAAGAACCGAATTATATGTAACTGTGAAAAGTACTACTATAAATGTCCATTATTGTTATAAAAATGGTTCGAAATTATGTGTAATGTACAAAAAATTGCATAGTACATTGTGAAATGTACATATTTTTTGCTGTATATTAATTATATTTTACATACTTTTAATATTTATTACATTAAGTATAAAAATGTAGAAATATTTAATGTAATATTTATTACAATTATTATATAACTAAATGTGTAATATTGTATTTGTTTTCCTGATTTACTTGTTTACAATATGACGAATATGTGAATATTATTATTATTAAAACGTATTTATTAATAATAATAATTATACATAACAATATTGTATTGTTAAAAAAATCATTGATGATGATGTAAATGTTCTAATAAAGATATTTATATTATATTATACATTTAAAAGTGTTCATATATTAATATCATCATCTGTATATCACTATATTTACAGAAAATTTGTGATTTATGTTTTTCATTACACATGTTTAATGTTTTATTAAGAAATAATATCTATATTATGTATGTATAATATCATATATTGCATTATGTTAACTAACCACTTTTTCTCTACAAATTAAAAGTACTTTTCAAGAAAACTACTCAAAAATGTGATTATTAAAAGAAGATTGTCCTTCTTTTTTTTAATATTTATACCAAACATAGCTTGATAAAATGTATATGTGATCGTATTTTTCAATTGTTCAATAAAAAAAATTATAGTCAACAAAAATTGTGTAATTATTTTCTATTACCTATTACAAAATCATTTTTATATATTTTTGCAAATGTATTATAACTGTAATGTTCTATCTATTTCTATATACCACATGTAATTAGAGTACATACTATACACTGAACCTATAACAGTTATTATTCATACACCCATATACATATAATATCAATATTTGAAGGACACAGATTTAATAAATATAATATTCCGACTCCAATCACCATTTACTTTAGGTAATTGCTTGTCAAAAATCTGTAATAATTTACTATTACAACTGCAATCACCATTTAATTAGGGTAAGTGCAGGACACAGAACCTATTTAATTTACTATTCTAACTCCAATCACCAATTAATTTGAGTAAGTGCTGGACATTAATTCAATGTAAATTACTATCGTAAATTAAATGAAAAAAAAAAAGTAATGTAATATAATTTATTTTAATTTCATTTAAATAATTTAATTTAAATTTAATCTTAATTTATTTTTTCCCTGTACCCCTGTACCCCAAAAACTAAAAACTGACCCAGAACACCATAATACCCCTTTACCCAAAAACTAAAAACTGACCCTGAAACCTGAAAATACCCCTTTACCCACAAACTAAAAACTGACCCTGAAACCTAAAAATACCCCTTTACCCACAAACTAAAAACTGACCCTGAAACCTAAAAATACCCCTTTACCCACAAACTAAAAACTGACCCACAAACTAAAAACTGACCCTGAAACCTAAAAATACCCCTTTACCCACAAACTAAAAACTGACCCTGAAACCTAAAAATACCCCTTTACCCACAAACTAAAAACTGACCCTGAAACCTAAAAATACCCCTTTACCGACAAACTAAAAACTGACCCTGAACCCAAAAAAAACACTTTACCCACAAACTAAAAACTGACCCTGAAACCTAAAAATACCCCTTTACCCACAAACTAAAAACTGACCCTGAACTCTAAAAAAACACCTTTACCCATAAACTAAAAACTGACCCTGAAACCTAAAAATACCCCTTTACCCACAAACTAAAAACTGACCCTGTAACCTAAAAATACCCCTTTACCCACAAACTAAAAACTGACCCTGAACTCTAAAATAAAACCTTTACCCACAAACTAAAAACTGACCCTGAAACCTAAAAATACCCCTTTACCCACAAACTAAAAACTGACCCTGAACACTAACAAAACCCCTTTACCCACAAACTAAAAACTGACCCTGAACTCTAAAAAAAACCCTTTACCCACAAACTAAAAACTGACCCTGAAACCTAAAAATACCCCTTTACCCACAAACTAAAAACTGACCCTGAACACTAACAAAACCCCTTTACCCACAAACTAAAAACTGACCCTGAAACATAAAAATACCCCTTTACCCACAAACTAAAAACTGACCCTGAAACCTAAAAATACCCCTTTACCCACAAACTAAAAACTGACCCTGAAACCTAAAATACCCCTTTACCCACAAACTAAAAACTGACCCTGAACCCTAAAAATTTCCCTTGAAAAACACTACCCACCCTTTTTCACTATAAACTCGACATCCCGCTCCTAAAATTATGATACATTTCTTTATTAAATATCTACGAAAATATATATTTATAATACTTTTTACTACATACACAAAATCACAAAAATAAAAAACATCACATAATTGTGTATAAAATTACGCATTTAACAAATATGTATTTAAAATTTCGAAATGTAGAAATAATTTAATAAAATACGAAATGTATTATTGTATGATTACAGTATACTTTTTTTATACACTACCCACCCTTATCCCCTTGAAACTCTACATCCCACTCCTAAAATAATTATACAAATATATGTTAAATATATATAAAAAGTTTATATTTACAATTCTTTTTAGTACATACACAAAATCAAACAAAAAAATGTTGTACTATACTCCATAAATTTCGATATAATTTCGACTTGTTCAAATATTTATTTCAAATTTCTAAATTTAGAAATTTTAATTAAAAAGCGAAATTTTAATTTCTATAATTAAAATATATTTTTTAAAACACTACCCACCCTTATCCCCTATAAACTCTACATCCCGCTCCTAAAATTATTTTACAAATATTTATAAAATTTAAAAAAATATTTAATATTTTCTAAACTTTTTAGTACATACACAAAAGAACATTTACATTTTTATTTATATACTCCCAAAATTTCGATAAAATTTCGAAAAGTTCAAATATTTATTTCAATAATCGAAATTTAGAAATGTAAATGAAATTTCGAAATTTTAAATTGTATAATTACACTATACTTTTTTAAAACACTACCCACCCTTATCCCCTATAAACTCTACATCCTGCTCCAAAAATTATTATACAATTATTTCGTAAATATTTAAATATCAATATATATTTTCAAAAATTTGTACTACATACACAAAATCAAACTACAATTAATTTAACAATACTCCATAAATTTATATAAAATTTCGCCTTTTACAAATATTTAAATCAAATTTCGAAAATGTACAATTTTACTTAAAATTCGAAATTTAATATTCCATAATTACACTATACTTATTTAAAACACTACCCACCCTTATCCCCTATAAACTCTACACTTATAACTAAAATTATTGGAATTATATATATAAATTACCTTATATATAGACAACATTTTACTATATCATTACTTAACTTACTTTAAAACATCACTTTTACATATCGATATTTTTGACTATCGATATTTTAAGCTTCGATATTACTGATTTCGAAATTCATGTCTTCGATAATATTGACACACACATAAATCGATATTTTCTACAACGATATTTTGGTTGTCGATATTTCTAACCATCGACTTTTAGGACCCGATAATATGGTACTTCGACATTAACAACTCGATATTTAGACTGCCTACCGTTAAGAATATGCCCTTGTGAATTACCAGAGAAGCCCAGGTTCTGATGTGAACCTGGGCTTCTATGTGAATTCACAAGGGCATATTATCAAGCCCCTTATCGCCGCTTTAGCTGCAGTTTCCTGCCGCTAAAGCAGAGATAATGTTATCGCCTTCTTGATAATATGGCACTTACTTTCATCTTCCATTTCTCCATTCTCCCTCAAGACAACCCAACAATTCATCTGTGGCACAGAGTTCTCTTTCCCTTTGGCATTATCCATTTTCTATGGTTGTGTACCTCCTTCACACACTTTCCCACATTCATATTTGACTCATACATGAACATCGCTCTGTGTACTCTGCAGAGAGGCCAAAGACTGGATGCACATGTAGTCTGGAGACCTTTATGATGCCAAACCCCCTACTCACTTGCAGCAGTTTCTGAAATGAGCACCCAGCTGAACATATTCTGAAGGCCTCTTGACCTGTGCAAGCACATGTGTACAAGTAAGTGCACATCCCGGAACCACCATGCTCATGTTGGCGCAGCCTTGGCCCTCTGAATTTGAGGACATCCTATTTGTCAATTTAGTTTATGGCAAAAGAAGCCAAGTAATGCATATCATTTTTTGAGGCCAATAAACTTGTTCGGCGTCTTAGCAAAGGTTAGTAGGGGTCGCAACAAAAATACCAGGGGACGCAATGGGTTCCTTAGGATTCACACTCCCGACCACAAATTGACATCCATGTTTTGGCCTAAGTATGCTGTTACATTGCTATCTATCAGTTTGTTACAGGCCCCCATCTCAAATTCCTTTAAACCCTTCCATCTCCCAACCAGATTTTGGGGTCTGATCTCTTGCCCTTTTACTATTCTGATTCTTATGGCTGGGACCTCACATAGGACCATTCCACCTCCTTACTTATGGCTGACATCCACTGCCAATACCCTTCTTTCATGATGTCTAGTTTAGAAGCCAAGATATAGGGAATCCAGGATAAAAACACCTTCCAGGGACATCTTCTCTGGTTGGACTTGTTAAGAGTTTTGGAATTGATATGGCCTACAATTTTTAGCTCTTTTATGCATAACATACTCTTTTGAAGTTCTCGTGCCGCTTCCGTTAACTTTCATTTGTATACATTCCTTCATGAATCTCACCTAGGCTACTGAGTTATGCTTGCACCTCTTCTGGGTAATATGTCATAGACCATCTACTAAATGGTTTGTGTCTCCACCATGTCTGGGGGTATACCATAGATCCTCTTATGTGATGACTGCAAATTTCCATGACTTGTGCCTCCACCACTTATTGGTGGTATAGCATAGGTCTTTAACCGAGGTGAATACAAATTTTCTTCGCTTGAACTTTCACAGGTTCTGGATGGTGTACCATAGTTTCTCTTCTAATTAGTTTGTGCCTTCAGCGCATCTGAATGGACTTCCCAAACTCTTTACTTGTTAAGGTGATTTTATTATGTATTAACTAGCTGGTACAACAGCAACCTGTAGCATGTTGGTGCACTTTTCTTTGTTTTATTGCCCACATATGATCATTTTGGTTCTGTGATGGGTCATCTATGTAAAGATTGAAACAGTGAATGTTACACCTTTCCTTGTAAAGTATGAAACATGTAGGTATTTCATGCATTCTAATTCGTGTTTGGGTCCTTTATGCATGATGGCATGCTGTCTTTTTCAAACACACATTTTGTCAGCCAACTTGTGGATACTTTAACTTCATTTATCACCTCTGATTAAGATTGGTGTTGGGGTTTGGTCACTCCCCACGTTGCATGAATCTTTTTCCAACAGTCGAACTAGGCATGATGAATTTCATTTTTTGAGGTTTTGGGACCTCACTTTCTCATTTGCTATTTGTAGGACATTTCCTGTCTCTGGTCTCTGGATGGTTCATTTTTCCCTCCGGATTCCTTTGGTTAGTTGAGCCTCTCTCATATGCAGTTTCACTTATTGTTGTGCTATATCCAATATAGGTTCGCACAGTTCCTATATCTTTCCTAGGTTGCTACTGCTTTCTATTTGTCCTGAGCAAGATCCCATCTGAATTGTTGCTGGGGGTCGAAATATTGATTTGTTGACCATAATCACTTCTCATTAAGGGCCCTATTAGGATGGTGGACGGACCTGCGTCTGTCCGCCACCCCAGAGGAGGAGGGACCGTCCGCAGGGGCAGTGGCGGTCCCTCCATACAATTTAGGATGTGACCGCTACCCTGGTGGTCACATCCTGTATGTTTAACATTGCGGCGGGTGCTGCTTGAAGCAGCAACCACCGCAATGTTAAAAATGCAATCAGTGCATTTGCATGCACAAAGCGGCAGGCACCGCGCGATGCCTGCCGCTTTGTGAATGCAAATGCAGGGGGGTACCATAGGTACCCCCCATGTGCACCCCTACCCCCACTTCACCCGGGGGGCCCACAACGGGTCCCCAAAGAAAAGTCTGTATGCCTTATCGTGGTGGCATTGCCGCCGCGGAAAGGAATTACAAAATTCAAATCCTAATATGGCTGGCGGTGTCTGATAGACACCGCCAGCCATGTTAGAGCTTTTCTGCCGCGGTCGGAAGGCGACTGCAGCAGAAAAGCGGCGGACGTAAAAATGACCCCCCAGCCATCATAATCTGGCTGGGGTCATTTGTGTGTCTGGCCCGGTGAATCCGCATACTCCGGGCAGGCGGTGGCTTCCGCCGGCCCGGAGTATGCGGATTCACCGCAATCATAATGAGGCCCTAAATGTGAAGCGAGTGAGCAAGACTTTTTCTAAGAGTGTTTGGGAGGGGAAATTTTTGAAACTGATTGGGTTGAATAGCGCATTTTAAATAAACATTTTCACAAACATATGTCAAAAACCTATGGGCTCTGAAAGGCTCTTGTTAAATACACAAGTACTTTCATGGTATGCCAAGCCAATGAACCTTGATGATCCCCAAGAATTGAGCCCCCTTCTAAACTGCGCTATGAATGCTCTTAAATACCAAATGAATCTCCATTATGCAGGGCAACATTTTTGTCATCATGAGTGCCCCTCATATGCCATGGGTGCTCACTTACATTCAATATACCAGATCCACAATTTTGCTAATAATGTCATCCATATGCCATGGGTGATACTAATGTCAACATTTACCTCAAAGGCTAGCAATTTATCTTGCTTCCCATGCATGCCCTTTATATGTCATACCTATCTTCCTTTATGGTAACAATCACTTCCAATGTACTACTGCCTGAAATTGTCTTGTGTGCCCCATATGCCAAGATTTACCTCTAGTATTCCAGCACGTTTATTTTACCTCTGGATCCCGGTACACCTAAAATTACCTTCATTATGCCATCAAGGCATGCACTCGTTCCACAGTGTGGGATACGTGCTGGCTGGGCCCAGGTAAAGCCTGGGTCAAGGATAGGCCCGTCCTGCACCGTCAGTCCATTCATTGAATCTAGCTGTACGGTAGCTGACTTCTCCATGCTAGGAGATTTTAATTATCATCTAGAAAAACAGGATGACCGTGACACAGCTCTCCTGGCAGACGCTATGGCCAGCTTTGCTCTTAGACAGATTGTCGAACAAGCTACACACAAGGTAGGACACACATTAGATGGTATATTTACGTCTAACTCCAATTTAAAGGTGTCAGCAGTAGGATCTGTCCCATGGTCAGATCATAAGGCCATAATGTTCTCTGGGAGTATACTATTAACGAACACTTTACAAAACCTTGCAAAACGGATGTCATAGTTAAAGGGCGGGATTAGAGCATCATTGACGCCCCCTCCTTACAAGCTTCCCTAGCTAGAACCCAGCCAGACCTGTCTATAGACCCTAATACGGCAGCTTACAGATTTTCTATCTGGATTAAAAATGCGGTGGATCCTTTGGCCCCCATCAAGACTTTTTCTAAAAGGTGGAATAAGCCAGCAGAACACAGGTTCTCTGAGAAATTAAGAAATCAGAAACAGATCTGTAGATGGAGGGAAAGAAGGTGGAGACTGAAGTATGATACAACTGATAAAATACAATATCAGCAATCATTGACTGATTATAAGGTACCACTTCTGGAAGAGAAAAGCAAATACTTTACACCAAAAATAGAACAGGCAAAGACCTCAACCAAGGAATTGTTTCTAACAGTGAAAAGCCTAGCTAAACTCCCAGAGCCTCCTTGGATGGATAGCAGGAATGAGTTCTGCAATCTATTGGATCAATGTTTTAGAGACCAAGTGGAGGCAGTGTATAAAGATCTTAGTGGATATGGCAGTACATTGATTGGAAGCCCTCAGTGGGCATGCTATTTTCCCCTTCTCGTCTGTTGACTTGTTTCTCTATACCTTCCATGGAGCAGATTATCCAGGTGGTTAAGACCCCCAAATCTGAGACCCCGTCAGATCCCTGCCCTCTGAAAATATTGCATATGGTCCCTGAAGTGGTCAGTGAGCAACTCTGGGTCATGTTTAAAGGGATCATTGGCTCAGGCACATTTCCTGCTGCATGGAAAATACCTTCAATGTTGCCACTCCTGAAGAAACCTGACCTGGACCCTGCTGAGCCTAGCAGCTATAGACCCATCTACGCCAAGTTGCGTAGGTGAGGAGAACGCGAGTTCTTCGAGGTGAGCCTGAGAAACTGGATGGTTATACAGTGTTTTTCTTTAAGAATAGGAAGCATGTACGCGCGCAGGCAGTACTTTTGATGAGGTGCGTGTCCGTGGAATTTATAAATGGGTGGCTCGGAGGTGTAGTCTAATGGGGGTAAGAACTTCCTCGTCTGGATTTGGAATGGATTCAACATATGAGTTGATGAATGGAATGCCAAGACGTACATAAGGACTTGAAACGTTTGTGCTTATTTGGTTGTGGATAGTCACCCTTGTTCTAGCATAATATTACATGTGATGTGGAGAGTATGGGATATTTATAAGTGAGTAGGTGGCTATGGATTGAGGCAAAATATTGTCTCATGCATACATATGTGTATTTTTGATTTTAGGCAACAGACTACACTCTCTGTTTAAACATTAGTTTAGGTGAGGAACTCAAGAAACTAGACGGTAAGGGTGATGTTTTACATTACATTGCTTTATTTCCTTGTCTGTGTAAAATATAATTAGAGATGATTTTTAAGTAGTGAATATATGATATTTATCTTACTCCAGTTTGATCCATGTTATGAAGTTACTTATTGCTTTCCTGGAACGTGGCACACTTGCTATGCAACGTTTTTAATGGATATTGAAATCGGTGAGCTTGTTTCCTTCAGAATATTCCTCTGGTGTTTTCCTACTGGTCTTGGGTTGTAAGTTTTTCACGACCTTGTCAGTAGTTGGTCTAATACACGGTGGCTTGCAGATCGTGTTGCATGATTATTATGCCCATAATTTTGTTTTTCTCTGTTGTGATGACGTAGTAGTGATGCGAGAAACTGAAGAACTAGCTCGCATGGAAGTCACTCAATGATCATCCTTTAAACACTTGGGGGATTGGTGGAGGTATTTTTATGTGGTTAGAATTGTAAAACATAGGAATATGTATTCTTTTATATCTATCTAGAGCCCTGAGGAAGTCAGAGATGTGGAGGCATCGCTAAACTGACGAAACATGTGTTGGCTAGAAAGTATCAGAAGAGAGTCACATGTATTGAAGCTGAAGATTTTGTTATACTGCAAGAATAAAATCTACGTGTGAAAAGAAAGAAGACTGGACTTCTTTGAGTTACATGAAGAGTGGTGCTCAGGACATTATCCCCCTTTTATAAAGCTTTAACACCTTGGAGGGAAGTGGACCATGCTATTTGAAAAACAAATTACAGCCTTATATTTCAACCCGTCAGCTTAGATCCAGTGAACAGCTATTGTTACGCCCCAAACGTATTCATAAAACCAGACTTGGCGGTTCTCCTTCTCTTTCTTGGCTCCCTACCTCTGGAATCAGCTGCCTTTATATATTTACCCTTGCACAGATCTAACTAATTTGAGAAAACTTCTGAAAACCTGGCTGTTCAATCTTTAACCTTGGTATTGCTTTGTAAACTTTTATCTGCTGCTATGGCACCGAGAGATCCCCATGGCGATGATTCGCTGCGCCTAACAAATGATAAAAAATAATGATAATAAGCAAATCACCTACCAATTTAGCCACAGAGACCGATGTATCAGTAGCACATATGAAAATTAAAAATTGGATTACTAATAGCCTGGATGATTTAATCCCATGTAAAAAAATCAACAAAATGCCACAGCAGAAAAAAACCTCTTGGTTTTCACCAGAGTTACAGAAATTTAAAAGGGAATGCTAAAAATATGAAAGGAAATGAAGAGTAAACTATGATGATTCTAGTAAACAGATTTATAAAGCATCGCTAAGAAAATATCACAAGGCCAATTAGGAGAACCGGTGCAAATGATCTGACCGAAAATTTCAAGAAAGCTGCTAACTCCTCAAAAGAGATTTATAATATTGTAAAAACTTTTCTAAATCATGATTTTCCTGAAACCATGCCCAATGCATCAATAGAACGATGCGAATCTCCAGCCAATCCCTTTCTTGGTAAAGTGATAGACAACTATATTACCCTATCATGTTCACTTCACAATGGGCTGCCACCCACTCTGACACGGAAAAGAGTTTCAAAATCAGCTCGTTTCCATAATTAATATAATAATATAATTATATGATACTTATAATAATTATAATACCATTTAATATAATAATAATTATAATAAATATAAAATAGCGTAATATAATGGTATTATAATTATATAATATAATTAATATATAATATATTATAATCAATACATAATATAATGTTTAATACTTTCACAATATAATATGATATCATATTTGATCATCGTTTTCAATATTTAATAACTGGGGGGCATATTACCAAGGGCTAGTATCGCCGCTTTCTCGGCGAATTGTGCCGAGAAAGTGACAATTCAGCTAGAGCCCTATTACCAAGGGCACTTTAAAGCCTGGGCAGAGCCCACTTTGCATGTCGGCGATAAACATCGCTAATGACATGCAAAGTGGGCGTTCCCACGTCCAACCACATGTAAAATGTGGTTGGAGGTGGGAACACCCTATTACCAAGGCAGGCGTTGGAGACAAAAACCTGCGATAAACTCATTTATCGCAGGTCTCCCAACGCCTGCTCCGACCAGGCGTTAGGCATTGTTAACATGGGGGTGTGGATCATAAAGCTGAATCCACCCCCCCATATTATCAAGGCCCACATTAGCGCATGAACACAACGTTTGTTTTCATGCGCTAAAGTGCCATATCGCCGACTATCGCCGGATTTCTAATCACCTGCCTGATGCGCATTGATAATTGCACGCTAATTAGGCGATGAAATCCGGCAATAGCCGGCGATACGGAGATGTGCGTTGTGCGTTTTGCAACGCATACCTCGGTAATATGCCCCTGGGCTCGTTTTCAATATTTCGGACTAGTACATCTGGTGCAGGTCTCCCATCACTTAAAATGCAGGTCCTGGTTATGTGTGAACGCAGTTTCAATAGGATGCTGGCCAGAGCTTATCTTTCAGAGTTCTGCTGTGCTCCCACTGCACAGGCTGTCTTGTTTCTGAATTTCAAGCAGGAAGATTAGTAGTCGAAATGGGAATATTAAACCGAATCAGTTTTTTACTGTCAGCTAGCTAATGGGCTGTCAGCGAATTTAGAAGGATTACGTACACCTGTAGTCTTCAAAATTCAAGGGTCAACATAGAATCTGAGAACAGTTGGAGGTAACATGAAATATTGCTGTCATGCAAAAAAAGAGAGGGCTATAACAGTGCATAAGGGACACAAACTTCAAGGAGAAAGATTTTGTATTTTCGGGGCTAGTCATGTTTAATTGTGGTGAGGGAAATATGTTGTCAGAGAGTAACGCGAAGTAGCATTACATGGACAGGAATAGGGATCTAGCGCCTTATTTGCCTTTTCCAGAAATGTCTATGACTTCAATGCTTTATAATATTTTCATTTGTTTAAACTCTAATTGTAATGTTCCAACTCATTTATTTCAAAACATAGCTCCGATTGATATGTGTGTGACACTTTCGAGAACAGGTTAGCGACAGCATTTTTAAACACACCCAGGTATACAATTGCATTGAGCACCACCATTAAAATAATGTAGATTATACACATAATATATATATATATATTGTATTTCATAATAATCATTCACTTGGGCATCGATTTAAAAACATTGTGCATGCCTATATTCAACCGAGATACGAACGTATATGCTTATTTTATTTTACAGTTGAATATTACGTTCCAACACCAACAGATAGTAACACATTATACATTAAAATAAACATAGAAACAGTAACCGGTTAAACAGATGTGAAATCTTCAGGTAAGTTATAGGTAATTCAGGCCTGCACCTGCAGAGGAGGATATCATCGATTGTTGATGAATGTCTTTAAGAACATATTGAGTTTGTGGTCTTTCTATCTCATGCGATTTATGTGTGGGGGGCGACCTTGCTACCTTACTCGTTTTTAACTGTTTTTTACCTGATTCCTGTGTCAATTTAATGTGTGTTCTTTTTTATTGTGTGAATTTATTTTTAATTTTTGTTTTTATTCCTGCTGCTTGCTATTGCTCGCTAAGGCCTGTTAGAGTCCAATTGTTTATTTTGGCGGCCATTTTTGGTGGTCACCACACACAATACGCACTTCAGGGTTAGCACTCTAACGATTTTGCTCATGCGTGCAGTATGTGCCTGGCCTGGGGATTTAAATGCACATATGCGCCTAAGGCAAGCCCATCTGTGCCCATCCATTCCTGGATGGGCCCAGGGGCCATGGATGCTGGCGGTCTGACCATATATTAAGGTCGCTTCCACTATATTAGGTTGATGCTCAGAAATATTGAGCAGAAGGCGAGGTGTGGGAAAGGAGAGGTCATGGGCACCAGGCAAATGGGACAGTGGAGTTGCCACTACTGTAACTGGATCATCATGGGCTCAGAACCTAGCAGAATGCAGCCTCTAGAGAGTGTGCCACCCTAGGATAGTAGAGAAAATCACATAGGAGGGGGAATGAGGTCAGAGGAAGCCCTAAGCTGTGCATTAGTCAACTCCCACTCACTCATAAAGCATAGTGTTGAAATTTATGAGACAATTGGGCCAGCTCAATTTGTCACTGTGGCCTGGATTGGGCTGGACTGTTCCCATGAGGGACAAGGTCAAGACTGATTTACATTTGGCTGGGTTCAAACTGGGGCAACATAGTGAGCAAACGAACGATGGATTAAACCCAGATCTGTGACATGGGGTGAGTGGTTGGAAAGTTTCAGCACTCCGTCCATCATCTTGCTGTGTTTGCTGGCGTGGTGTGGTGAGCAAAAAACAATGTATTAAACCTATATCTGTGTGACTAGGGGTAAATGTTTGTATTGTCACCATTTCGTCCATCATTTGTTCTTTTTCCTTTTGTCACCTTAAATGGGAAGGGTTCTGCCCAGATGTGGGTCCTGTGCTCCCTGCGTCACTAGATTCAAGCTACCCTGGATAATGAGGGGTGATGCCCCAAAACCGATCCCAGCATGCTTGTTCCCAGTCCGGAGAGGACCTTGCCTGGTAGTTCAGGCTGGGCTGTTCCCATGAGGATCCGGTCCAAGACTGATTTGCATATGGCTGGGTCCAAACTGGGATGACACAGTGAGCAAAAAAACAATTGCTTAAAACCAGATCTATGACTGGGAGTGAGTGATTGAAAAGAGTCTGCACTCCGTCCATCATCTTGCTGTGTTTGCTATGTCTGCCCTAAGTGGCCATGGGTATGCCCAGACTTGGGTATCGTGCTCACTGCACCACTCAATTCGAGCTAGCCTGGCTGATGAGGGGTGATGCCCCCAAACCATTCCCCGGATGCTTCTTTCCAGTCCAGGTGGTCCTGGTTTGGCAGATCGGCTGGACTTTTCCCATGTAGAGCAGGATCAAGACTAATTTGCATATGGCTGGGTTCAATCTGGGGTGGTGTGCTGAGCAAAACAATGATGGATTAAACTCAGATCTGTGTGACAGGGTGAATGTTTACATTGTTCAGTATTCTGCCCGTCATTTGTTCCTTTTGCTTTTATTGCTCTAAGTGGGAAAGGTATGACCAAACGTGGGTCTTGGCCTCACTGTCCCATTGGATTCAAGCTAGCCTGGCTGATATGGGGTTATGCCCCAAAACCGGTCCCAGAAAGCTTGATTCCGGTCCAGGGAGGACCTGGCTTGGCAGTTCAGGCTGGACTATTCCCATGAGGAACAGGGTTAAGACTGATTTGCATATGGCTGAGTCTAAACTGGGGTGGTGTGGTGAGCAAGAAAATAATTAATTATACCCAGACCTGTATAACTGGGGTGAATGTTTGCATTGTTCAGCATTGCATCCATCATTTTTCCCTTTTGTTTCCCTAAGTGGGAAGCCAATGCCGAGACGTGGGTCCCGTGCTCACTGCACCACTAGATTCAAGCTATCCTTGCTGATGAGGGGTGGTGCCCCGAAACCGGTCCCAAAATACTTGTTTCCAATCCAGGGAGGGCCTGACTTAGCAGTTTGGGCTGGACTGCTCCCATGTAGAGCAGGGTCAAGATGATTTGCATATGGTTGGGTCCAAAAATGGGGTGCTGTGGTGAGCAAAAAAACAATGAATTATGCTCAGTTCTGTGTGACTGGGGTGAATGTTTGCACTGTTCAGCATTCAAAGCATATTTTGTTCCTTCTGCTTTTCTTGCCATAAATGGGAAGTGTAGGCTCAGATGTGGTCCTGTGCTCACTGCGCTACTGGTTTCAAACTAGCCTGGCTGATGAGGGATGATTCCCCAAAACCGGTCCCAGGGTGCTTATTTCTGGTCTAAGGAGGAACTGGCTTGGCAGTTTGGGCTGGACTGTTCCCATAAGGAGCAGGGTCAAGACTGATTTGCCTTGGCTAGGTCCAAACTGGGGTTGTGTGGTAAACAAAAAAATGATGGATGAAACCCAGATCTGTGTGATTGGGGTGAATGTTTGAATTGTTTAGCATTCCGTCCATTATTTGTTCCTTCTGCTTTTCTTGCCCTAAGTTGGAAAGGAATGCCCACACGTGGGTCCCATACTGACTGCGCTACTGGATTCAAGCTAGCCTGGCTGTTGAGGGGTGATGCCCCAAAACCAATTCCAGGATGCTTGTTTCCGGTCCAGTAAGGTCCTGGCTTGGTAGTTTGGGATGAACTTTTCCCATGTGGGACGGGGTCAAGACTGATTTGCATTTGGCTGGGTCCAAACTGGGGTGGTGAGATGAGCAAAAAACACAGGTTAATATTCAGATCTGTGTGACTGGGGGTGAATGTTTGCATTGTTCAGCATTTCATCCATCATTTGTTGCTTTTACTTTATGTTGCCCTAAGTGGGAAGATTATGGCCAGACATGGGTCCCGTGCTCACTTCCCAACTGTATTCAAGCTAGCCTGGCTGATGAGGGGTGATGCACCAACCCCGGTCCCAAGATGCTTGTTTCCCATCCAGGGAGGGCCTGGTTTGGCAGTTCTGGGAGGACTTTTCCCATGTAGATGCAAGGTCAAGACTGATTTGCGTATGGCTGGGTCCAAATTGGGGCAGTGTGGCAACAAAAAAACAATGGATTAAACCCAGATCTGTGTGACGGGATGAAGGTTTGCATTATTCAGCATTCCCTCCATCATTTGTTCCTTTTGCCTTTGTCACCCTAGGTGGGAAGGGTATACCCAGACATAGGTCCCATGCTCAATGCACCATGGATTCAAGCTAACCCTGCTGATGAGGGGTGTTACCCTTAAACTAGTCCCAGGATGATTTTTTACAGTGTAGGGAGGACCTGGCTTGGCAGTTCGGGCCGGACTGATCCCATTCGGAGCGGGGTCAATATTGATTTGCATATGGCTGGGTGTAAACTGGGGTGGTGTGTTGAGCAAAACAAAGGTGGATGAAATCCAGATGTGTGTGACTTGGGGCGAATGTTTACATTGTTCAGCATTCGGTCCGTCATTTATTTCTTTTGCTTTTGTCATCCTAATTGGGAGGGGTATGCCCAGACATGGGTCCCGTGCTCACTGCACCACTGTATTCAAGCTATCCTGGCTGATGAGGGGTGATGTCCTGGAAACGGTCCAAGGATGGTTGCTTCTGGTCCGGAAAGGACCTGGCTTAGCAGTTCGGGCTGGACTGTTCCCATTTGTAGCAGGGTCAAGACTGATTTGCATATGGCTGACTCCAAACTGAGGTTGTGTGTGACTGGGGGTGACTGCCTTCATTGTTCAGCATTCCACCCATCTTTTGTTCCTTTTGCTTTTGTCGCCCTAAATGGGAAGGGTATGCTCAGATGTGGGTCCCATGCTCACTGTGCTCCAGGAATCAAGTTAGCTTGGCTGATGAAGGGTGATGCTACGAATCCGGTCCTAGGATACTTGTTTCCGATCTAGGGAGGACCTTGCTTGGCAGTATGGGTTGGATGGTTCCCGTATAGAGCAAGGTCAAGACTGATTGAATACAGCTGGTCCAAACTGGGGTGGTTTGGTGACCATTAAAACATTTTTTATTTAACCTAGATCTATGTGACTGGGGGTGAATGTTTGCATTGTTCAGCATTCTGTCCATCATTTTTACCTTTTGAATTAGTCCACCAAGCTTGAGATATATTCTTAATAAGAAGCTGTTGTTAGTTAGAAAAAAGTAAATCCTTCCAACACTAATACGTGAAATATTTTCCTAGGGGGCCTGTGTGCAAACCTAGCTTGACAAATTCAACATAGCACTGAGTGAAACTTCGAGCATTGCATAGGGCAGAAGGCCTACTCTATTGAATACTGCCAGAAGTAGTATTGATACATCAATTGTAGATTGAATTGAATTTTAATTAGTGTCCCTGACATTCACTTTGCTACCCCTAGTCTCAGGATTTGAAGTGCTCTCAAAACCAGAAAAATACAGCATTTTAGAAGCCCTCTTTACTTATCGTTCTCACTATGTGCCCTTTTTTAACCCCACAACAGAAAAACGGATGCAAAAAAGTGGGCTAGGGATGAGGAAAAGGGTCAAATGTGATGTCGTCTGAGGTGGGAGTGATCAGGGCTTGAGTCGGGGTACCACTCAGGTGGAAGGCCTCCCCACACTTTTTTTACCAGGATCTCAATAACTGGAGCAAATGAAGCCACACATTCACTCTTTTGCCTCTCTTGGGGGAGATAGGAGCTCATTCAGAACGCTGCTCAGGCGCTGGCTTCTCTGATGCAATCACGTCCATGGGGTGAGCGAGGGGAGGCAATGAGTCTCATGATGCAAGCCACCTTTGATGACGTCACTTCCTGTTGTGACGTCAGCGTCCCCCCCATTCTTTGTTTAGGACTTGTGCCCTAAGAGTGAGGATATCATTTCGTCTATTCCAGGAATCAACATCAGTAAAGAACGGGTCCCTCAGGCTTGAACAATATAATTACAACCACATCTTATTGCGAACCATGAACGTGATTTCTACCCGAGGAATGACAACCGCAGGGTAGTTATTTTGTAAATTACATTTCCATATATAAATACAATAAAACAGGTACTGATGGCTGGCATAATCATTGCTGTCAGAACACGGTAGATGTGTTTGCCCGCTGCTTGTCATAATTCTAATCACTATTGTGTGAACGACCAACTTTCCCTCCCTCCTTTCTTAAGGCCTGGCCACGTTTTAAAGAGTTGGGACACGTTGAAGGGTTTCTCTGCATTAAATACATCTGAGAAATCACACGTTGTTCCTGTATTTTTAGCTGCTCTTTGTTGGTTTCTATGACAGCACCCACAATGGCATACCGTTACAGGAGAACTGTTCAGAGAAGACGGAAAATTCATGCAGGTTATGTAAAGCGAAAATGAAAAGCGTAATGTTACTGAATGGAATAATGCTGAAGCACCTTCTGCTCAAAATGACGTTTTTAGGTCTTGTCTATTTTATTCCGCATGGAATAAATAGAAGAGAGTATTGGGGGCAAACCAAGGGCTAAACCATCACGATTTTGTCGAGTGCATGTGCTCATGCACGCGCTTGCCCTTTGCTCCCGCCTGCCTCCGAGAGCTTCACTTCAAAGGGCTCCGCTCCCCCGCCCCCTGCTTAACACTTTTCACGGCCGCCAGGCCGTGTCTCGCATTTCTCCTCACCCCCTCCCCTGCTTTACACTTTTCACGGCATTTGCGTCACCGAGTTACCCCCCCACCATTCGCCCACCCTTAACCCCTTCCTATCTCTAGCTTTCCCTGAGCTCCCCCGTAAGCCATGGTAAGTGTGTTCCCTTCATTACACAAAAGTGTACAAGCACTTTCACTTTTAATGTAAAGAGCCTGACTCTCTTTTCCAGAGCCCCACCTTGCCTGCCCTCACAACATCCACGCACAGCGCATTAAAAGAGGTATTTTCTTGTTTAAAATGCCATGTTTTTATATTTCGTTTTCCACAGAAGGATAAAAAGAGAAAAAGGATTTGAACAAAGAAAAATTTGTTAGAAATCGAAGGATTTATTCGAAATGTGTTTTTATTTATAATACCATATTTTTGTGTAGAAGAGCGATGTTGTTTAGCTGATTTACTTTGCAATGTGGAGCTGGCAGTGGCCCCCCGATCGGGGTTGTTAATTAATCACTGGCGAATTCCATTATTGCCGTGCCAATGATGCTGAACCTGGCCCCTCCCTTTTAAGATACCAAGTGGATTGGTCAGCATGCCTGGCATAGTGGAGAACCACTCTGAATTTGTCCCCCGATTTGCCAAGTCTGCGGGGCTTCAGTTTCTGTTTCGTTGTCACTCATGCGAGCACCGGATGTAGCCTTGTCTTCAGAAGGCACGCGTCTGTGATAGGGTCGTGTATAGGCAGATTTAATATTTTTGTCTTTGGTGGGCCTGTCACTGTCAGCCTAAGTGAACTGGGATTAACTTTTGATTGTCTTAATGCAAAAACGTTGCCTGCAGCAAGTTTAAGTGCATGGGCATTTCACATAGCGTGCAAAACATGTATATCCCACACAAGGAAGTAGCTTTCTCTCTTCTTGCTCTGCCCTCCGCCAGTACATCCCCTTGTCGCCCCCCTACCCCCTCAAGTGTAAATTTCATACCCAGACTGCTTCCAACGTTCAGGTTTAGTTTGCTTTTCTAGAGCACGTTACTAGAAGAACAATGGGCCCTAATTGCACTGTAAGGTATAACAACTTGCAGACCATCACTGTTAAGAGCTCCTGTTCTTGGTGGCCACTTGGTTCCAGACTGTAATTCACAAAGATGATGCCGAGCGCATGAATTATGTAAAATAATTTACTGAGAGAACATAATTACTATGAATTATGAGCTTTGAAACTGCAGCTATAAATGGGAAACGTGCTCTTGTGTGTCACGTTGCAAGTTATGTTTTTGTTACGGTGATATTATGTTATTTTTTATGTAAGCTTTTTCCTTGTGTGCATTTTTGAGGCACCAACTATGCTACTAAAGTGCCTCAGTCCGAGGGGGGACTTTAATCTGAGATGGATTGCAGCGAGTTCCGCCGAGTTCTTCCACAGATATAGCGCCTAGAGGACATCATATTTGCAGTGTGTGCTACAACTAGTATCTGATCAATTGAACTTTATGCTCTGAAATTAATGCCTTTCGGAGTTGCTGAAAGTGAAAAAGCGGGACAAGGAATCGGCCTGAACACCGCTGGTCACTTTTGTTAGGTGGCGTCGCCTGGGCTCTGTCAGGGCAGAACTAACACCGCCTGACCCCTGAGGGCGACGGTATAAGCCTCCTATCAGTTTACTGCACCTCCTGCTTCCCACTCCTACAGTTTTATTTACAGCTGGTGCATTCTGGGACTTGTAGTCTTGGTTTACTTCATCAGACTCTTCTCATGGACTATCGCTTCAGATAAATATGTTAGTTCAGGACAGGAAAATCGTGCCCTCGTCTGGTAATGCCAGAAAGCAAATACTTTTTCTCAGGGCACTGGTCCCCCCAAAAATCAGTAAGGGGATTAAGGGGGCAGTATTCAAGTGACATGGCGCAATGTCATGGTGCGTAACGTCACAGCACGTCATATCACGTTGGGCGCATGACACTGCATGTGGCATCACTAAGTAACATCACAGGAAGTGGCATCATAACTCGTGATCTCACAGGAAGTGGCATCACAAGAAGGGACATCAAATCTTAAGACCAATCAATCAATCAATCAATCAAGCATTTGTAAAGCGCACTACTCACCCGGAGGGTCTCAAGGCGCTTGGGGAGAGGGGGTCCGCTACTGCTCGAACAGCCAGGTCTTGAGCTGCTTCCTGAAGGCGAGGTGGTCTTGGGTCAGGCGGAGGTGGGTCGGGAGGGAGTTCCAGGTCTTGGCGGCCAGGTAGGAGAAGGACCTTCCTCCTGTGGTGGCTCTTCGGATGCGGGGGACGGCGGCGAGGGCGTGGTTGGTTGATCGAAGCTGGCGTGTGGGAGTGTAGAAGTTGAGGCGGCTGTTGAGGTATCTTGGGCCTTGGTTGTGTAGGGCTTTGTGTGTGTGGGTGAGGAGACGGAAGGTGATTCTTTTGTTGACCGGGAGCCAGTGCATGTCTCTCAGGTGTCCGGAGATGTGGCTGTGTCGGGGGATGTCAAGGATGAGTCTTGCTGAGGCGGTCTGGATCCGCTGGAGTCTCCTTTGGAGTTTGGCGGTGGTTCCGGTGTAGAGGGAGTTGCCGTAGTCCAGTCGACTGGTGACGAGGGCCTGGGTGACCGTCTTCCTGGTCTCGGTGGGGATCCACCGGAAGATCCTACGTAGCATGCGCAGGATGTTGAAGCACGACGAGGAGATGGCGTTGACTTGTCTGGTCATGGAGAGGGAGGAGACCAGGATGAAGCCCAGGTTGCGTGCGTGGTCTGTGGGTTTGGGTGCGCTGCCCAGGGCGGTGGGCCACCAGGAGTCATCCCAGGCGGAGGGTGAAGAGACCAGGATGAGGACTTCCGTCTTGTCTGAGTTCAGTTTCAGGCGGCTGTTCATCATCCACTTGGCTACGTCTGTCATCCCTTCGTGTAGGTTGGCTCTGGCGGGTTCGTTGGTGAGGGAGAGGATCAGCTGGGTGTCGTCGGCATAAGAGATGATGTTGAGGTTGTGTTGGCGTGCGATGGCCGCGAGGGGGCTCATGTAGACGTTGAAGAGGGTGGGGCTGAGCGAGGAGCCTTGAGGAACGCCGCAGATGACTTCGGTGGCTTCTGATCTGAACGGGGGAGGCGGACTCTCTGTGTCCTTCCGGTGAGGAAGGAGGTGATCCATTCTAGTGCCTTCTCTTGGATTCTGACGTTGCTGAGGCGCTGCACTAGGGTGCAGTGGCAGACAGTGTCGAAAGCCACGGAGAGGTCCAGGAGGATGAGGGCCGCAGTTTCCCTGTGGTGGAGCAGGGCTCGGATGTCATTGGTGGCTGCGATAAGGGCGGTCTCGGTGCTGTGGTTGGCCCGGAAGCCGGACTGCGAGAGGTTGAGGGATCCGTTCGTCTCGAGGAAGGCGGCAAGCTGCTTGTTGACGGTCTTCTCGATGACTTTGGCCGGAAACGGGAGGAGCGAGATGGGGCGGTAGTTTTTGAGTTTGGTGGGGTCCGCTGATGGTTTCTTCAGTAGAGCGCTGAGTTTGGCGTGCTTCCAGCTCTCTGGGAAGGTAGCGGTGTCGAAGGAGGTGTTGATGATGTCCCACAGGTGAGGTGCGATGACAGCGTCGGCCTTGTTAAAGACGTGGTAAGGGCAGGGCTCGGTTGGGGATCCGGAGTGGATGGAGTTCATCGTGCGGATGGTGTCTTCGGTGGTGGTCGGGGTCCAGGCGCGGAGGGTGGTGGTGGGGGTCATTGGTGCGGTCATAGGGTGCGTCGGTTGTGTGCTGAAGCTGTTGTGTATGTCTGCGATCTTGTTGTGGAAGTAGGAGGCGAGGGAGTTGCAGAGGTCTTGTGATGGGGTGATGTTGTTGTTTCCGGCGTTGGGACTGGAGAGCTCTTTGACGATGTTGAAGAGTTCCTTCCTGTTGTGTGCGTTGTTGTCCAGTCGTTCCTTGAATGCGGTTTTCTTGGTGGTATGGATCAGTTGGTGGTGTTTTCGGGTTGCGAGCTTGAGGGTGGTCATGTTGTCTGGAGTAGGGTCTCTGCACCAGGCTCGCTCGAGGGCACGGCAGTTTTTCTTGGAGCTCTTGAGTTCGTCGGTGAACCAAGGTGCTTTCTTACTGCCGGGTCTGCTGGTCGGGGTCCTCAGTGGGGCGAGGTCATCTG
Source organism: Lissotriton vulgaris (assembly GCF_964263255.1). Taxonomy (NCBI): domain Eukaryota; kingdom Metazoa; phylum Chordata; class Amphibia; order Caudata; family Salamandridae; genus Lissotriton; species Lissotriton vulgaris. Next base: position 745,738,155 of record NC_141694.1, read on the forward strand.
CGCAGTTGCTGATCCACTTCCTGAGGTTGTTGGCGGCCTGGCTGGGGTTCGCAGAGCTGGTGGGGGGGTCTTGGCTCAGGGCTGCGGTGAGCTGGTCGGCTGTGATCTTGTTCCAGTTTCTGCGTGTGACCTGTTGCTGGTGGTGGTGGATTGTGTTCTTTTTGAAGCTGAAGTGGAAACAGCTGTGGTCCGTCCAGTGGAGTCCGGTGGCGTGGCTGAAGGCGATGTGCTTGCTGGATGAGAAGATGGGGTCGAGTGTGTTTCCGGCGTAGTGTGTGGGGGAGGTCACCAGCTGCTTGAGACCGAGGTTGTCCAGCATGGTGGTGGTGTTGCGGTCGTTGTTGTTCTCCAGGTGAAAGTTGAGGTCCCCGAGGAGAATGTAGTCAGCCGAGGGGAGGGCGTGCGGGCTGATGAAGTCGGCGATGTCTTCGCTGAATTGTGTGCGCGGTCCCGGGGGTCTGTAGATGAGGGTGCCTCTCAGGGTGGTCTTGGGGTCGGTGTGGATCTGGAAGTGCAGGTGTTCAACGGTTGTGAGGGTGTCGTCGGTGTTGGTCGTGATGCGGATGGTGTTCTTGTGGATGATGGCGATGCCTCCTCCAGTGTGGTTGACGCGGTCTCTCCGGGGGATCTTGTATCCGTCCGGAATGGCGATGGCGATGTCGGGCGCTGAGGAGGCGTTCATCCAGGTTTCCGTGAGGAAGGCGACGTCTGGGGACGTAGTGTCGATCAGGTTCCAGAGTTGGACGGCGTGTCTGTGGACGGAGCGAGTGTTGAGCAGGATGCACTTCAGGTGGTTGCTGCTGGTGCTCGGTTTGGCGGGTGCTGGTGCAGTGCAGGTCCTGATGCAGGTGAACTTGCAGGAGTGGTAGCTGAAGGGTCCGTGAGTGCGTCTTGGGGTGGCTCGGTAGCATCCGGGGATCCGGCCGGCATAGAGTGCGTTGAGTTCGGATGCGTCGTACATCCGGCGGGTGGGGTGGCCTCTGCGGGGGCCAGGGGGTCTGGCGCTGGGCGCAGTCCAGGCGCGGACGGGCGCAGATGGGCTTACCTTTGGCACACCTTCGGCGCTCAATCGGTGCTCCCAGACCTCACACATATGTTTACCAGTTTCTGTGGGACCCAGAGCGCAAGGATTTCTGTGTAATAATTAATTGCTCATCTTGTTTCCATTCTGTCTGCCTTACTCTCTCCCATGAACTCTGAGTTCCCTTCTTCCTTGCTCTCTGCTTTCCTTTTTCCCATGTCGGCTTTTCTTTCTCTCATGCTCACTGTCTTACTTTTACCCTTGCTCGCTGCCTCCCTTTCACCCATAACCCCTCCTTTCTATTTCCTGTTCCCGGATACACACTGCCTTTTATTCTGTCTTAAGGTCTACTGTTGCTTCTTTCATGGCCTCTCATCCTTTCTTCCGTGCGGAAGGGTGTAATTTTCCCCTTAGTCTCTGCCTTCTGTTCTCCCATAAACAGTGTTTAGGTCGTGCCTTCTTTCATATCTTCTCCCAGAATCTGCTCTCCTTTCTCCATTAGTCTATTTGTCTTCCATACAAATATTTTATTTTGCATACACTGTATCTCCCTTTAACATATGCACTCTATCATACATTATCCCATACAACCTACCTTCCATACTCCCATAAAGTCTGTAGTCTTCTCCCATTCAACCAGACTTCCTTTCTCCTATATGCGCAGCCTTCCAGTTTTTTTGTCTCCCTGAATTTGCCTCATACATGATGCCTCATTTCTTAGGCTGTCCTATCTCCCATACACTATACCTCCCTATTTCCCATACAGTATGTGTTCCTTTCTCCCATGCAATATTCTTAACTTTCTCAAACCTAATTACTCGGTGACCCCACCACATCACTCTGGGACACCACCACATCACTCTGGGACACCACCACATCACTCGGGGACACCACCACATCACCCAGGGACACCACCACATCACTCGGGGACACCACCAAATCACTCGGGGACACCACCACATCACTCGGGGACATCACCACATCACTCAGGGGCACCACCACATCACTCGGGGGCACCACCACATCACTCAGGGACACCACCACATCACTCAGGGACACCACCACATCACTCAGGTACACCACCACATCACTCGGGGACAACACCACATCACTTGGGGACAACACCACATCACTCAGGGGCGCCACCACATCACTCAGGGGCACCACCACATCACTCAGGAACACCACCACATCATTCAGGAACACCACCACATCACTCAGGAACACCACCACATCACTCAGGGACACCACCACATCACTCAGGGACATCACCACTTCACTCTGGGACACCACCACATCATTCGTGCACCACCACATCACTCCGGGCACCACCACATCACTCAGGGACACCACCACATCCCTCAGGTAACCACCACATCACTCTGGGACACCACTGCATCACTCGGGGCCCCACCACATCACTCAGGGACACTACCACATCACTCAGGAACACCACCACATCACTCAGGGACACCACCACATCACTCAGGGACACAACCACATCACTCAGGGGCACCACCATATCACTCAGGGGCACAACCTCATCACTCAGGGACACCACCACATCACTCAGGAACACCACCACATCACTCGGGAAAACAACCACATCACTCGGGGACACCACCACATCACTCGAGGACATCACCACATCACTCGGTGACACCACCACATCACTCAGGGGCACCGCCACATCACTAGAGGGCACCACCACATCACTCAGGGACACCACCACATCACTCAGGGACACCACCACATCACTCGGGGACACCACCACATCACTCTGGGACACCACCACATCACCCAGGGGCACCACCACATCACTCAGGGTCACCACCACATCACTCAGGAACACCACCACATCATTCAGGAACACCACCACATCACTCAGGAACACCACCACATCACTCAGGGACACCACCACATCACTCAGGGACACCACCACATCACTCTGGGACACCACAACATCACTCGGGGCACCACCACATCACTCGGGGCACCACCACATCACTCAGGGACACCACCACATCCCTCAGGGAAACCACCACATCACTCTGGGACACCACCACATCACTCGGGGCACCACCACATCACTCAGGGACACTACCACATTACTCATGAACACCACCACATCACTCAGGGACACCACCACATCACTCAGGGACAACACCACATCACTCAGGGACACCACCATATCACTCAGGGGACACCACCACATCACTCAGGGACACCACCACATCACTCATGGACATCACCACATCACTCGGGGACACCACCTTATCACTCGGGGACACCACCTCATCACTCAGGGACACCACCACATCACTCTGGGACACCACCACATCACTCGGGGACACCATCACATCACTCAGAGACACCACCACATCACTCGGGGACACCACCACATTATTCTGGGACACCACCACAGCACTCGGGGACACCATCACATCACTCGGGGACACCAACACATCACTCCGGGACACCACCACATTATTCGGGGACACCACTACATCACTCGGGGACACCACCACATCACTCGGGGGACACCACCACATCACTTAGGGACACCACCACAACACTCAGGGACACCACCACATCACTCGGGAACACCACCACATCACTTGGGGACACCACCACATCACACTGGGACACCACCACGTCACTCTAATACACCACCACATCAACCTAATACACCACCACATCACTCTCATACACGACCACATCACTCAGCCCAAGCACATCATCACTCAGCACCACAACAGCACTGTCCTTGCTTGCTACCAACAAGCATTGCCATAGCCAATAGGACCCGCATTAGGAAAGTGTAAGCTATTGGCTTTGTGAATAACAATGCTATTCATTTATATAATTTCAAAGCCAACACATATTAAAATAAGCATTTGCAATGCAATAGGTCTCGCATTTGCAAACGTTTGAGCCATTGCCATTGTAACTGACAAACCCTTCATCCATGTGTTGGTTTTGAAAATAGATAAATAAATGGCATTATCATTTTCAATGTCTATAGCTTAAACTTAGGCATTGTAAATGACAATGCCTTTTATCCATGTTTTAAAAAAAGAAACATAAATAAAACGCATTTGCATTTACAATACCAATAGCTCAAACTCGTAAATACCAAAAATACTCGATCTCTGAACAGCAATTGATGCTTCTGCTTTTCAAATTTAAAACCATATGTTGTTTTAGAAACACCTAAACATCTTAAACAAATATAATGCAAAAATGTCCCTTTTGAAAATATGTTGTCCATACATAAATAGTATTTTATAGGATAAGCAATTAATGCACACATATATGCACGGTCTGTGAAGCACTAGATATAAAGGGGCTTCCAGTGCAGAGAAAAACACACAGCCCTGTTTCCCCAGTCTGCAACCTCTAATAACCCCCAACATCAGACATAGAGAAGTATTTTGTGATGTCTGCTGCGGCTTTGAACTGCTCAGTGAAATATCTCACTGGATTAGGTAGGTCACTAAACAAGTGCTCCTTTAAATGTCCTGTAATAAACATGCGTGGATACAGATGAAGTGCACCGTCCCATTGTACACAACCACTGCCCCTCAAGCTGTGGCAAGTAGAATGTGTGCATTTTTATATAACACCAACTTTAAATGGGCACTCATGACAGATTATGAGTGACACTATCCTACGAGCAAAATCAAGCAATATAGACAACAGAAACATATATAAATAATAGAAATTACACCTATTTGAGCAACAAGAAACTCTAGGATATTAGAACTGCTATAAGCAAGCACCAGAAATGCAAGGGCATTAACCTTGGTAGAGAGAGTTGTGGGGTAGAGAGTTACAAAAAGCTGAGGTATGGAGAACTTTCAAGAGAAAGCGGCAGAGAGGTGAGGCAGAGAAAGGTAGGGTAGAGAAGAGGCGCTGAGATGAAGGGGAAAGGTAATGGTAGTTACAGCACAGAATGTAGCTGTAGAGAAAGAGTTAAGATAGTAAATGAGATGAAGTAGAGGGAACAGTGGTAGAACGAGAGAGTGAGATAGTGGAAAGGTACCGATCTGTAATAATTAGAGAGAGAAGGCTGAGAGTGATTGATCCGAGGTACAGAGTTGAGATGGAAACAGAGCAGTGAGGTTCAGAGAGAGGGGTTGAGGTAGTAAGAGAGTTGAGGTAGAGAACGTAGGGGCATATTACCAACAACTAGCGATAATTTTTGTCTCTAACTTGTTTAGAGACAAAAATTATCGCCGCACATCGGCGATTTTTATCGCAGATAAACCTTGCTATTAGCAAGGTTTATCGCAAATGCGATAAAAAACGGCCGCAATGCATGAATATCGCTGAAAAGTCAGCGATATTCATGCATTATCGAGCAAATGCTCTTAGCCATGTTATCCACCTCCCATTGGATAACATGGCTAAGAACTGCTCAGGGCAGGTGTTAGCTTTTGGAGATATTCCCGCTTAGCACAAATATCTCCAAAAGTTGGTAATAGGAGATAGCGATGCTAGCGACTGTTTTCAGTCACTAACATCTTGGCACGCCCACTTTGCATCTCATTAGTGATAAATATCACTGACATGCAAAGTGGAGCCCAAGATGGTCGCTATCTCCTACTAGCTGTCACTAACTGGTGTTAGCGGCAGCTAGGTAATAGGGAGATAATTTTATCTCCGTTTTCTTGGCTTTTAAAGCCAAAAAAGCGGAGATAAACCCCCTTGATAGTGGCAGGCTCATAGAGTGGTGGAGAGAGAGGTGAAGACAGAGGTCATAGAGTAGTATACTGAGATAGGTGCAGCTCTCAGATTGAACAAGAATGCGTATGGACTGTTACTGCTACAGTATTTCTGACTGTCCCAATCATTGTACCTGGCCACCCAAGGTGGGGCCCTGGACACTTGCCCATGGCTCAAAATGGCTGCAACGCTCAGCATCATTTCTGGAGTATTGTGGAGCACAGCACACTGTATGTGACCCTGAAGCTCAGTGGAGCACTGCACTCTGCACTGGTGCACTGGAACACAAGATTATTGGGTCTGGAAGCCTCTCCTTTCAGATTCCTACACAGATGCTGAGAGAAAATGTTTCCACATCTGGGCATTCTCCTGTTCGCTGGATACGTTTCCAACAGGCTTACTCTTCACTACACAACTTCCAAGAACAAACACAAAATTGGGAAGATAGTATTACAAGACATAACTGGTGCCTTGCCATAGGCATGTCATGAGGAAATATAGATTGCACCTTGTGTCTTGTGCCCATGTCCCAACATTTACCCAATTGACTTATTTGCCCGCTGGCCAGTCGCTCTACATCCATTTGGCTATGCCCCAAGCAATGCTTCTCTTAAGTCCTTTTTGAACTTATTCAAACATTTTAAAGGCAGAACAATTGCAAACAAAAATCTCAATTGAAAAAGGAAGTAAAGTAAATGACTGTGCTTTGAAAAAAGTAACTTTCAAGCAATGTGGCTCAATACATTTTCCGCTCCCGTGCCTCTCTGGGCAAGGTTGACGTGAGAAACGTAAATATGTCAATTAGCAGGAATAAGTCTGGAGAAGAGGATGTGAGGCGACAGAGCTCGAGGCAGGAAGCGTGCCCCTAAAAGCAGCTGCCAGGCCACGGCAGAGCACTGGCCCTCAGATAGGGTGAATGCCGTCTCTATGACATCATATGACTGATGGGTCTTTTAACTCACTTGGCGCGAGATGCAGGCCAGAGGTAATCCTGATATCTGCCTTTAATGGATGCCCTGCTCATTTTAATTGGCTGTGCGAATTAAACACATCACTCCCCGGATGTCACATTGTAGGAGCCATGGTTTAAGGCAGGGCAGAGCATGGGAATAAAAAAAAGAACCTTAGAAATCGCGTCAGACGTATTTGCAAAGAGAAGTCCTCCCTTTCATGAAATTAGTACATTTCCTCTCAGGCCACTATCGCAGCAAGATCTGAGTGGCTGAGATAGTCTGTGACATGTGTCAGAAGCCGTTTGGTGGTCAGAACTACTGCGCAGCTGTTAGGGCTGGAGAAGTTTCAGTCACGTCTGTCTCAGTGGAGAGTAGTACGGCCTTCAAAATGGCTGTGTATCATATGTAAGACCAGCCTGGTGTGAAGGACTCTGTTCAAGCCGTAATGCCCTTTCAGCAACTGCCCTGCCAGAGAGTAAGCCTGCACACCCAAAACAGCGGTGCTATCGCTCATGGTACAGGTCGATGAATGGTAAGTTTCGTCCTCACGCTAGTCGGGCCGTCCTCGACAACCAAAAAGAGCTTCCGGTTGTTGGTTCTCGTGTTTGACTTCCCATCTAGTAAAAAGTCCATTACTACCGCCAGATGCTGCAGGTGCGGCGGGCTGTCGGGAGCAAACCACGCTGGCTGCTGCCAGGGCTACGAGGGTTTGGGATCTCTAGGACAGGAGCGGCAGTGAAAGCTGATCTGAATCTGGTCAGAGGGACCCTGCGGCCCGCGCCTGCCTACCGTAAGGTTCAGCCGCTGAGTGACGTCAGGCAGGCGCACGCACTTCCGTGCAGGCGCAGAGTGTTCTCGGCCGTTTCTCCACTTGCTGAAGGCGTACAAGAGGCGATGGACGGAGAAAGAGCGGGGACCGGTGAGTAGGGGGATGGGGGGTTACCCCTGATGGGGTACGGGGGGAGGGGCAATGCCCACAAGCGGAGGTAGAGCAGAGAGAGGGAACAAAAGCGAAGACTTTGGGGGAAATTAAGAAACGTGTGAAAGTTGCGGGAGGTGTGTGTGTGTGTGTGTGCGCGTGCGTGTCTGGGTGTGTGTTACTATCCTTGTGGGACTTGGGTGTGATAACACACTCACGCTGTGGGGACTTGATTGCACTGTGGGGACCTGAACCCAGGTCTCCACAAGGCACTTCTTCTAAATGATAAAAAAATGACTTTAGGAACATCTGTGTCAATTTTTACAACTTTCTAAAAAATTGCCTTGTGGGGACCTGTGTTTCAGCATGACACAACCCCACACCAAACAGTTTTCTTTTTTATTTTCATAAAGAAAATCCTGATCTTCTTTTTGAAAATAAATGTCCCCCTTGCCATGGGAGTCCTCTCTCATGGCGTGGGGGCCATTCTTACCATTTTACTGTCCCTTACTGTCAGGGTTTGCCTGGCGGTGATGGACAGTAAAATAATGGCTACATGCCCACCCATCCTGTTTGGGTGGGTGGACATTTATGTCAAACAAATGAGAACAAGCTTACTACCACCCCAATGTGCTGTCATGAATGTCTTTCACACATATCTCAGACAAACCATTAGGTTTATTAAAAGAACCCTCTCCCACCAACCGCGTTGGTAAAATGCTTCATCATTGGGTTCCCACCTAAGATGCCAAATGCATCTTAGATGTGCTATGATGCCTGATTACAGGGGAGCTGTTCTTTTTGTGTGACGTGGCGAATTTGTGAGTGAATTTAAAACTAAAGGGTTACTTCCATTGTATCGGCATGTGTGTGGAAAGCCTAACGCATATCATTTGAAGTGGTTGTCATTGATTTTGTTAACAGAATCTTTTTGTGACCTTCATATTAGTGTGCCTTTCCTCATTCCCTGGCTGGTATACATAAAATAGTGGCACATGAGCACCTCACGATGGTCACCTTTTGGAAAATTGTGCCTGTGCTATTTGCAATTTGCATGGTAGACTTGCTTTACTTTACTTATCAGGCAGAAAACATGAGGCACACACACATGTGTCACATCACAAGGCTTGTAGTGAATATGAATAAGGTGATTAAGTATAGAGACAATGTGTCTCCACAATGTATCACCTACTTGTATCACTACTGTTTAGGGCTACCTGGATCCGGAGAGGGGGTGGTGCCTATAGTGACACTCTGTGGGAAAGAAAAATGCACTGTCATCTCGTGTCCCCCACAGTTTCCTTCTCAATGAATTGTCAAACTCCCAGAAATGTCCTCCTCTTGAATCATATCAGGCTCGTCATAAGGGTGCAGCCTCCTCCCTTCCAAAACGTGCTACATCAAGGCAGGCCATCCATCATAGTACCTACTACCATCCTTTGCGCGATCTGGATATTACTGAAAGCCTGGCTAGCAAGAACTAAGAAGTTGTGCTAGTGTCTTTGAACTCTGCATGCTCGCGTTTTGGCATAGGTTTGCGTCATGCATCTGAAGTGGCTTTGAATTGGGGGGAACCGCACTACATCTTCAATGTTCACACCCCTAAGGAACATTAACCCAAAAAAAGGCCAGCAGTCGAGTGCAGTGGATGGGGCGGCAACCCTCTTGCTCTTATCAGAATTATCCCTGATTATGGTTCAGTGTACCCTATGGCAATACAAAGTGAACAGGCCCAAAATAAAATTAAATCAGAGAAAGCAAGAAACACCTTGCTCAATTACGGGCCAATTTATTTAACAGTTGTTTTTTTGGTTTGTATATGGTACTTAAATGAATTACTAGTTTGTGTGTTAGTAGGAATCAGTGGTGTTTGCCCATACTTCAATTACAGAGGTATTCTGTCTTGGGTACTAGATGATTAGGACCATCCTCCCAAGGGGTAAATTTGTTTGTGGGTAGCTAAAAAACAGTAATATTTGGCCTAGCTGCTAAAAACCTAGAAATCCCTAATTCAGTGTCTTGGATGGTCAGTGGTAGCGTGGTGTGTAGTCCCATGACGGTAAAGGAGTGTCATATTCTGAAGGGGGTCTGGAGATGTCCTATCTGATTGCATATGAATGGCGTGAACATATGAACATTTCTCCAATTAACCTTACTCTGCTGGGCTGTCTCAGAAGTTTGGCTATGTCGGTGATGGAGTAGTCACTGCTGTAGCTCAACTTAATGCCTTCCCTCATCTAATTCGGGTGTGCAGACCTTTATCTTCATGGTGCGTATACTCCAGTATCTTTGCATAAAAATATGAATACTGTCAAGATGTAAATCAGCCCCTAAGTCTGAACTCTGAGGCCAGGACCAAGAGCTGGACCTAAGAGCAGCGAACATATAAAATGCAGTAAAAGGTAATTGGTTTGGTGGAATGAGTTATGGCTGAGCCTTATGAATAGTGCCTCTTATTATTCTGGTAGTACAGGTCTGATGTTATGCTGATGTCATTCTGATGCTGTACCTCTGTTTTTTTATCTTTCACCATAAAATCTCTAAGCAGGTCAATAAGGAGATAATGCAGAACTCAGAGATCTCTAACTATAGACAATGTAGGCTATTAGGACGCACTGTCATATATATATGTATAAGTTCTGCATATACCTAATGTGCTGTGTGACCAATGATTTCGCTTAATATTGATTAACAATTACTGATTAGGAGGAGGAGCTATGCGGGCATCCAAGATGGTCGCGTGAGCAGAGGGCTCCCAAGACCCGCGCCGCCCTTATTGATTTATCCTTCGGCTATCCTGGTCACTTTGACGGGCTTTTGAAGTGTTACTCTTGCTGATGCTGCCGAACTTTTTTGGGCCGGGATCGGACTTCGGGGACCATTTTTACGTCGTCTCAAGCTTTCTGGCCTAGTCCCGGACGGGACCGGGGACTCTGCTGCCTTGGATGGCCGAACAGTAATGCAACAGCAACGGCTGCCTGGAATCTGCTTCGCCGATGATGTGCCACTTTCACTTTCGGTTTCTGGTCCACCCTTGTATTGACTGCCTGAGACCTGCTCTATGATCCTGGCTTGGTGCTTTCACTAGCTGCACGCTTCCTTTGCAGCGCCGGCTCAGTGGTCTGTGACTTTTTCTTGCAAAAACCAGGCTTTCGGGGTTCGAGGATTGCTGCCATTCTATCGCACCCGGGAGTTTCCAGTGAGGTGCTGAATTCAATATGGCGACGAAACCCGAGGTGGAGAAGCGCAGGAAGGCCACCACTCGTGGGGGATCGGTCCAGTCTAACGTGATCGATCGCTATACGCAGCCGAGAGGTTCCCCCAGTGCTGCCAGCCGCAACTCGGTGGACCTAAAGACAGACATGGCGACATCCTCGGAAGTGTCACTTCAGGACCTACTGGCCGCCATTGCGGGGCTCAAGGCTGATATGGGCCAGCAATATGAGGCCATCGTGTCCAAGATAGACACTGTGGCAGTTGATGTTACCCTTATTCGAGCAGATCTGGCCAAGACGAATGAGAGGGTTAAGGCACTGGACCTGAAGGCGTCCAGCCTGGTAACAGACATGGCGGAAGCGCAGTCGGAGATTGGGAATCTGCGTTCATCACAAGACCTGCTAACTAAACGCATGGAGGAATACGATAATAGGGCCCGACGAAACAACATCCGCCTAGTCGGGGTGCCCGAGGACAGTGGCGCTGCCTCGATCGATTTACTGGTCGAGGAGCTGATTGTTGCTAAACTCGCTCCCGCAGGCCTTAGTAAGTTCTTTGCGGTCGAGCGCGCCTATCGCTTCCCAGGTGGGCAAGTTAAGCCGGGGGCACCCCCCAGGCCTATAATCGCTAGACTGTTTCACTTTCGAGACAGGGACGCCATTCTTCAGGCCGCCCGCAAGCACGGCCCGTTGAAGTTTGACAACAATTCTGTCTCAATCTATCCTGACTTCACTCCTCAAGTGCAGCGGCAACGTTCTGGATTCCTCGGAGTGAAGCGTCGCTTGAGGGATTTGGGACTAAAATACGCGATGTTGTTTCCCGCTCGCCTGTGTATCGAATACAGGGACCGTGCTTACTTCTTCGATCAGCCAGACAGTGCCAGTGACTGGTTGGACTCATTGCCAAAGGACGACGCCGAGAGCAGAGCCCCCGGAGGTGCGGACGGAGGCGCAACGGCGCAGGACTGAATTTGGGCCCCCGAGGTCCGGTTTTGGACCGTAATCTTTACAGAGTAACTTTATCATGTGCTTTATGTTTATGTCCGGGGTGTGGCGGGTTGGGGCAGTTTCTCCCTTCCTCCTCAGGGGTTTCTTTGTGTAGATCAGATGGGGCGACAGGCACACTGCAGTTTGGGGTGGCTCTTTAGTCAGCAGGGGTGCAGGGTGGGGAGCGTTGTAACGGGTTCATGGTTGGGGGGTGGGTGGTGGGGACTTGGTTGTGCTGCGTGTTTTCTGTTTCTCTTTTCACATGGTATTCTATTGCTTGCGTACATCCTTGATTTGAGGTTCCGGGAGGGGGTTGGGCTGGGACACTCTTTTTGGGATGGGGGGGGTGATGTGAAGGTTCTTTCTTGGAACGTCAGTGGCTTGGGAGATAGGATTAAACGTGGTATTGTGTTGCAATTTATAAGACGTCATGCCCCTGATGTTGTTTTACTCCAAGAAACCCATTTGATTGGTAATGCCTGTAAAGCTCTCGACCGCCGAGGTTACCGGCTTGTCACTCATGCTGGTTTTACGTCCGGTTCTCGAGGGGTGGGTATAATGGTAAAATCCTCCTTGGCCCTTGAAATTGATGATGTCACCCTTGATGATCGTGGCCGATATGCAGCTGTCTCGGGGAGATGGGAGGGAAAGCTAATTGTAATAGTTGCTGTCTATGTTCCCCCGGGGCTGCAGGCTACCACTTATGCTGATCTCGGCAAGACTCTCCTGGGGCTCCCTGATGGACTGCTGATCATGGGTGGGGATTTTAACTCGGTGATGTCGGGTGAATGTGATCGGCTGCCCCCTAGAGTTCTGCCATTGTCCCAGATGTGGCTAGCTGACATGATGGAAACTTTTGGTCTGGTGGATGTTTGGCGATCATTACACCTCTCACAGACTCAATACACTTTCCACTCTGGTGCCCATGGCAGCCTCTCAAGGATAGACTATTTTTTTATGCTGACTTCTATCTTATCCTTAGTGCGGGAAGTTCGACATCTCCCCAGGGGTATTTCAGATCATTCCCCCTTACTGCTTGAAGTTTCCGTGGGAGGTATTTTTGGAAGCAGGGATCCACCTGTCCCGCCCTGGCACTTTCGGAACCCTCGGCTCCGCTCAGACTTGGTTAAGGCGATTGATTGCTACTTTGATGAGAATGTAGGTTCAGTGGCTTCCCCTACGGTTCTTTGGGAGGCCTTCAAGACTGTTATACGGGGTTCCGCCCTGTCTCTCATTGCTGCTGAAAGGAAAGCCAGGAGGGAGGCTGTACTAGCCCTCGAAACTGAAATAACCGCACTTGAAAGTGAGTTGGGTGGGGATGATACGCCTGCGCTCCTACACTCCTTGGAACTGAAGCAGGCGGATTATAGAGCTTGTGTGACTGATGCTGCTAAGGTGATGCGTGTGAATCAGCTGGGCCGTTTGTATGATGTGGGTGACAAGGCTAGCAAGCTCCTTGCATGGCTGGATAAGGCTGAAAGAATGAATCGTGTTGTACCCGTCATTACCCGCGAGACTGGTGAAAGTGTGTCTGACCCCGGTGAGATTGTTGACTGTTTCGTGGACCATTTTCGGAAGGTTTACAGCCCGGTTAGTGACCGGGATGAGGCTGACTCCCGTTTACTGTTGCGTGATATTGCTCTTCCCTGTGTCTCAGAGGAGGACAGATTAGCTCTGGAAGCCCCTTTTACGGTAGACAAGATCGCTCTTGCCATTAGATCCCTGCGATCGGGTAAAGCGATGGGGCCTAATGGCTTGCCTATCGAGCTCTATAAACTTCGACCAGACAAAATGGCCGCCCACTTGCGGACCATGTTTCTGGATGCATTTGAGGCTGGAGTCCTTCCATCTGAACAGCGCCTGGCTACCGTAGTGGTCATTCATAAAGATGGCAAGCCCCGGGACCGCTGCACCTCCTATCCCCCCATCTCATTACTAAATGCTGAGCCCAAAATTCTTGCTAAAGTCCTGGCTAATCGGTTGTTGTCCGTTATCTGTGATTTGATCCATCCGGATCAATCCGGTTTCATACCCCATCGAAACACAGCCCTTAATCTGCGTAGACTCCACGGCGTTCTCGCAAGAGCCGGAACTCTCACTGGGCCTGCTGTGGTGGCCTCCCTAGATGCTACAATGGCTTTTGATACCATTGAATGGCCATATTTGTGGGCGGCCCTTTCCAAATTCGGCTTCGGCCCTAGTTTCATTGCGTGGGTGAGGCTCCTGTACGAGCGACCGTTGGCTCAAGTCGTAGTGAACGGCAGAAGCTCCGATTCATTTCCATTGGGGCGTGGCACCCGTCAGGGGTGCCCGCTTTTCCCACTTCTTTTTGCACTGGCGCTTGAGTCCCTTGCGGCGTGGCTTCGGTGGGAGCCCTCGATTAAAGGGATCCGGTGGGCGCCGGATCTGGAGGATCGTGTCTCGCTCTACGCCGACGACATCCTTCTCTATTTCACCTCTCCCCAGAAATCTTTGAACGTGCTCTTTGACGTTCTCACTTCCTTTGGTAAGAACTCCGGGCTGGTTATCAATTGGACCAAGTCATGTGTTTATGTCATAGCGGGGGTACTACCTCCGCTGCCCCGTAGGTTTCCTATCCAGGTGGCGGAAGATGGTTTCAAATATCTGGGGGTCTTTGTCTCCATGGATTCCTCGATGCGATACGATCGGAACCTCTACGCTCCCCTCCGTCGCCTCAAGCAGGATGTGCGGCGGTGGCGTGAACTGCCCTTGTCCCCATTGGGACGAGCGGCACTTTTTAAAATGATGTCGCTCCCCAGGTTCCTTTATGCCTTGCAGAATTTCTTCGACCCGGTCCCCGCTCGCTATTTCCGTGAAATCGAAAGCCTACAGAGGCAATTGATTTGGGATGGACGTGCCCGTATTGCATTATCTAAACTTACACTCCCCTGGTATGATGGCGGTATCGCTATACCTGACATTAAAAGGTACTACTGGGCCTCACATTTAAGTGCAATCAATCATGTGACATATTCTTCTGAGCCCGCTCCTGCCTTTGCCCTGGATAAACTCCTGTTGCCAGGCAGCAACTTTAATAGAGCTCTGTACTCGAAGCCACCACTTCGCCTCCTGACTGGTCCTACGAAATGTGCCGTGCGTGCCTGAAGGATGCTACTGTGGCTACAGGTTGGGGCAGCAGATTGACGCGTATGACCCCGTTGTATGACTCTGAACGATTGGGCAACCTGTGGCGGACGAAAGGGTTTGATAGATGGGATATGATCGGGATTAGCAAGGTGGAGGATCTCTGGGCCAGGGGTACTGTGAAATCTTTTGAGGCCCTGAAGGTGGAATACCAACTGGATGATAGGGAGTATTTTCGATATCTTCAGGTACGGCATGCCCTATCCTCCGCTTTTCCCCCCGGGACTGAAGTCCCCCAGTCATCCCCGTTGGAAGACCGCATTCTTGATGGCCACGTCCCTGACAGTACGATTTCCTTAATTTATAAGAAACTTATTAACAACAGGGCTGACCTGCTGGAGAAGCTTCGCGCCTCCTGGGTGGCGGATGGCCTCGAATTGGATGACGAAGACTGGCAAATGGCTATTTCTTCCCCCAAGGAGGTGGCTATTCCGGCTCAGCTTCGTTTTGTCCAATTAAAGATCCTCTACCGTGTGTATGTGACTGGTACGCGTCTGGTACGGATGGGGCGTGCGACGGACGGACTGTGTAGACGTGGCTGTGGTATGGATGGTACCTTTCTGCATGTGTTATGGGAATGCCCGGTTATCTCCGCCTTTTGGTCTAGGGTCCATGATGTGATGGGACGTGTTACTGGAGTCCCCCTCCTCCCCGAGGCGCGACGCTGTTTGCTCAATGTGTGGGAGCCTACGGACTGTACGGCTGCTCAGACCTTCTGGATCACTCTAGGCACCATGGTCGCCAAGAGAGACATAGCTCAGCTCTGGGGCTCCAATAGACCGCCTAGGCTCAGTGCCTGGAAAGAAAACATGGACTGGTGCATGTTTCGGGAGAAGACGGTGTACGAGGCACAGGGTCGTCCTAGGAAGTGGAACAGGATCTGGGCACAATGGAATGCTTACCGAGGGGATATCTGTACCCCTCCGCTTGATTATGCCGAGGCCATTCCCTCCTCCCCATAACTTGCCTTCCTTTTATTATTTTTACTCTACATTCCCTTCATCAACCCGGAGGGAATACAAATTGGCTATTTTATCAGCCAAATCAGAGCACTTCTCTGATAGAATCCTCTCTGCCACTAACAAATCTCGCGAGGTGTTCAGGATTATGAATGAACTGACCACGGACGACAAGACTCTCCCAGCTCAAACTCCATCCAAAGAGACCTGCGAGGCTCTTAATCTCTTCTTTAGGGAAAAAATTATTAAAATAAAAAATTCTATCACCTCCACTCCTCAGCCATCACCATATCTGGACACTCTTTCTGGCAATCTATCTTCTTTTACTCTATTTCCCATTCTGGACCCTCCTTCTCTGGCAAAACTAGCCAATCGTGTAAAATCGGGCTCGCCGGAGGACCCTTGCCCTCCCGCGGTATTGCGGGAGGTCTGTCTTAAACTACCGGAGTGTATACTTCCCTTTCTGAATGCTTCCCTCACCTCTGGCACAGTCCCTGGAACCTTCAAGGAGGCCATTCTCTTGCCCCTCCTGAAGAAACCAGGGGCTGATGCGGCTGAACTTTCCAACTATCACCCAATATCCTTGCTGCCTTATTTGTCAAAACTCCTTGAAGCCCATGTCACCTGGTGTCTCTCTAATTTCATCGAGAGCTCGTGCTTCCTTGAGTCTAACCAGGCCGGCTTTAGGCCGGCCCACTCCACGGAAGCAGTCATCTTGGCAGTCATGGATACCCTGAGAAAGAACGCAGACGCCAAGAGACCACAGGCTCTGGTTCTTTTGGATCTGTCTGCCGCGTTCGACACGGTGGATCACGACATCCTTCTCCACCGTGTCGAACAAGCCGGCATCCGGGGCACAGCCCTCAAGTGGGTGGAGTCGCTCCTGACGGGAAGATCACAAGCCGTGCGTCTTGGCCCCTTCACCGCATCTAAATCCCCTATCACTTGTGGTGTTCCCCAGGGTTCTTCACTTTCCCCGTTATTATTTAATCTTTACCTGCGCCCTCTAATTCTTTCCCTTCGCAACTGGGACGTCAGCGTCTTCAATTATGCTGACGATTTGCAGCTCGTCTTTCCACTTGATTCTCCTCAGGCGACTAACAACTTTCACGCCGTTATGACCCATATCCATCAATGGATGAATCAGAATCAATTAAAACTCAACCCTGGAAAGACTGAGCTACTTCTTCCTGGTTCCAGTGTCGCTTTTTGGGGTCCGCAGTTTTGGCCTCCCGGCCTGGGCTCCCCTCCGACACCATCCAAGGCCGTCAGGAGCCTGGGGGTGACGATCGACGCTGAATTGTCACTCAAGGCCCAAGTGGGGGCCACGATTTCTTAGTGTATGTTCCAACTCCGAAAAATCCGGAAGATCAGGCACCTACTTCCACATGCGGCCTTGTGTCAGGTCGTCATGTCCCTTGTCATTTCGCGCCTTGATTTTTCTAATTCCCTCTATTATGCACTCCCGCGATTTCTTTCACACCGCCTCCAGGTTGTACAGAACCAGGCAGCCCGCCTCATATTTAAGATCCCTAAGTGGCAATCGGCGAGGCCTTTGCTCCGCAGGCTTCATTGGCTACCAGTGAAGGAGAGAGCAGCCTTTAAGATGGGCTGCTTGGTATTCAAATCCCTTCATTGTTCCTTCCCTGCTTTTTTGAAATCTCTGATTACTCTGTATCAACCTGCCCGCTCTCTTCGCTCAGCCTCCCATCACTTGGTTGTTACCCCCAAGTTTAAACTCCACAAATTTGGCGGCCGTCGCTTTGCTCTCCTTGCCCCCAAATTTTGGAATTCCCTCCCTCTGATTATCAAATCCAGTAAATCCCTCCTTCAGTTCAGGAAACTTCTCAAGACTTTTTTATTTACCCTTTCTGAATAAACTTTTTTTCTGCTCACTTACATGTCCCTTCAGCCAGCGCCATGAAACCTTCGGGTGTTAGTGCGCTTAATAAGAATCATTTAACATAACATAACATAACCCCTCCCGTAGTAGACTTGCTTCTATTCTTTTCTACTGATTCCCGTTTTCCCCCCCTCCTGTGAGCCTTGCCATTAATTTACCATGTGTTTGTTTTCTTTTTCGTTTTTCATTTCAACAAAATTACAAAATTAAACCTTGGATATCCTTTTGATTGTTGTATTATGCACCATAATAGATCGCGAAGTGGCCACTCCTGCTACATACTGTGTTCTACTTTTCGAAGGTTTGTCATAGCGGCCGGCCCGATCGGGTTGTAGGCAGACGCTGTGTATTGTGCATTTGATAAATAAAGGTTTTCAAAAAAAAAAAAAAACAATTACTGATTAGTACTAAATAATGTAGGAGAGGAGGGCTAGAGATAGCACAAAACAATGCCAATAAGCCATAGAATGAAGACGACTTAAAAAGGCTACCACAAAAACAAAAATACGATTGACCCTCTGTCCAAACCTGACTGTGGTACTAGAGACAAAAGCAATGATTGCAATCATCACTCCTTATCCCCTAAATATTCTTAACTGCATTGCTTTACTAATCCAAAAGGTCCAATATACTAATGAATGGTTGAAGTCCTGTCTAAGATCATTGTCCACAGCAGTATCCATGGTGTGACCTTGAGAGCTACAAGAACCATTGCCTTTGAGAATCTTACTTCTGGTCACTTTTCATGTTCCAAAGGAAGGTGAAGTGGAACACGCAGTCCTGGAGGGTGTTAAATCTCAAACAAATTCACTAATATTATAAGGGGACAGAAACACTGTATTTAACTTTTCTATTAAGGAAGTGGGGCTCATAAACATTTAATAGCCGTATTATCAGTACACACAAATAAACATCATGAGAGTAAGCTAGTAGTGGGATTAGAAAATGAGACAGCACAGAACCAGCCAACAGAGACAGAAACAGATGGGTTGATGGGAGAGGTTGATCTAGGCACACAAATGACTTCAGTAAAAGAGCTAGATACACAGATGATTGTGGCAAATGAAGCTATAACTTTGAATATGGAAGATGAGAACTGCCCTGAAAAAGAAGAGCCACCTATGATCTGACTTAGTGATAAAGTTGTTAGTAAAAGCTATGATGCAGAATACCAAGGAGGTCGAAGTTTGTCCAAAATATGGGCAGCCATTTTCTAGTGATGTATTAGGTCGCAGAAACTGAAATTTGAGAAACAAGAGAGGGTGAAAAAGATGCCACTCCATGGTTGTAAAATATTGATGGGGGATCTAATTCATACTGATTTATGGAGTAATTAGAACAGTGAATCCCGATACACGCATTGATATTCGTTATAAAATAAAGGAACAATACAGATTTGTTATCTAAAGAGGTTTCCAAAGCTAATCCTGATGCTAATGTTAGGCTCCTGCCTGGGATGATAGTGAAAATATAGTAGGTAGTACCTATAGCACAAAGGAAGATGTCTATGAAAAGAAGACAAAGAAACTGAATGAAATTATGATTCTGGTAGGAATGCAAATATATAACATGAAAATGATCTTAATAATTAAAGCCAGCCTATAACTACAAACAAGAAACAGAGTGATACGTGTGAAGAAATGAGTTGGACTAATAGTACACAGAAAGGTTATGCTAATGGTACCCAAACCAAGTTTCTCAGTCTGAATGCAGAAGAATTTGATTAGGCATGGTCTTAGCACCATTCAATTCAATTTGGTTAAGTGTTCATGGTGACGATGCCAGGAAAGATATATTTGACACTTCTATTAATATCAGATGATGCCCATGACAGCTTGAATAAAGAGTAACCTCTATCAATTAACTCACTCCTGCCAACACAAGGCATCTCCATGGTGGATACTAAAGAGGTGGAATTTGTCGCTAAAGAGGGTCAACAAAATCTCAGTACGGGGTGAACAATTAAATCCATAGAACTGGAAGAAAATGTTTTGCCATTTATGAGACTACTGCTGCAGCTGGGCAGCCATACTTCTTATCTATCACTCTTGTTATCTATATCTAGTTCAAGAATTTTTATGTAAGATACTTGTGCAGGGGGAAATTTTATTCACGCCAGATCAGAAGACATTAAGATCCAGCAGATTAAATGAATTCAAAGCAAAATGAAAATCTTCACAATATTGATCTAGTAAGATAGTAATTGTTTATAGTAACAAAGGTATTTTATTATGTAGCACTAAGGTAGAATTGGATATTTCTATGTGGACAGAGAACTGAGAATTGATGTCATGAGAACTGGAGTCAGAAAAATAGTTCCAACAGAAATAGGGTCATTTAATGATCTAAATACCAACACCAACCAGGAATAAGAATTTGCCTTGATTGGACAATTTTTAAACCAAAAACCTGAGAAACAACAATATTCACCATAGGGACAAGTGGGTGCTTCCCAAGTACACTAAAAGATAAAAGAAATCTGCTGCTCTCCTCACTAATATTGTAGGGCTTACAACTCAGATGAAGGAGGAGCGGTGACACAATTCGTCATTCAGATACTGGTTTACAAGGGAAGAACCATCTGTATTGAATCTGCATTTGTTAATATTACTCGGGGTACACGGCAGGGCTTCCCATGCTCGCCATTACTGTTCGCTATCTATATCGAACCACTCTTACGGATGTTGGCGACATCTCAGCGTATACAATCTATGGTGCTGCCTGGGGGCAGTATTCGTGTGTTAGCCTATGCTGATGACATTGCCGTTATATCATCTGATCCCGAATTAGCATTACTCGAGATTGAAAATTTAACACAAGAGTTTGGTAAAGTGTCGGGGTACAAACTTAATACATTGAAAACCCAGGTCATATGTTCTACAGGACTTTGCCATAATGATTGTCGTGTTACTCCTGAGGCTAAATATCTTGGCATTAAAATTAGGCTGTCGCTGCAAGAGCTGGTTACTGTGAATTGGGCAGACATGTTGCAATCTGTGAAAAACCAGCTAGAAAAACTTGAATGTTTACATTTGTCGTTGGTTGGGAGACGCAATGTCCTAAAAATGTCTATTTTGCCTAAAGTCCTGAGCCCCTCAGAAGCGGTCGCTCCCCACGCTGCTCCCTGATTTTCCACTTGGTATCGTAGCGCTTACTGCCAGACTGCTAATCTCCAACTATTGCGCATTTGTTGGCACTGTTTGTTTAAAGTCTATATTACCGATCTGCTGTTATCGTAGCGCTATACTGCCAGACCGTTGCTTGATAATTTTTGCCCCACTGTGTATTGCTCGTTTTGCCTGCTCTGATTATTGTGCCGGTGCCACTGCCTATTCATAGCGTTTCTGTTGAGTTGTACCCCAATCTCGTCCTGTTTAGCCTCTGGCCTGCTGCCATTTTAGTTGTTTGTTGTTGTGCCTCGTAGCCAACCTCTCCACCCCGCTCCCGCCTCCCAGCTGCTACTCCCTCCCACAGAAAGATTAGGCTCTACCCTCCACCTATTGCGCTGAGACCGTCCAGAGCCCCTCAGAAGCGGTCGCTCCCCACGCTGCTCCCTGATTTTCCACTTGGTATTGTAGCGCTTACTGCCAGACTGCTAATCTCCAACTATTGCGCATTTGTTGGCACTGTTTGTTTAAAGTGTATATTACTGATCTGCTGTTATCGTAGCGCTAAACTGCCAGACCGTTGCTTGATAATTTTTGCCCCACTGTGTATTACTCATTTTGCCTGCTCTGATTATTGTGCCGGTGCCACTGCCCATCCAATCTCGTCCTGTTTAGCCTCTGGCCTGCTGCCATTTTAGTTGTTTGTTGTTGTGCCTCGTAGCCAGCCTCTCCACCCCGCTCCCACCTCCCAGCTGCTCCTCCCTTGCTCCGCCCCCCCCACTATCCACTTATTTCAGAGGAGCTTACGCGCAGCGTTCACACGCTGCTGACGCGCCCCATGCGCGCTGAAGGTGCGCCAAAGGTAAGCCCGTCTACTCCCGTCCACGCCTGGACCGCGCCCAGCGCCAAACATCCTGGCCCCCGCAAAATCCACTCCACCCGCATAATGTACGACGCCGCAACCCTCTCAGCCCTTAACCCCGGCCGACCAACAAACTGCCACCAAGCCGCCCCAGGACACACCCATGGACCCTTCACCTGCCACTCCTGCAAGTTCGACTGCATCAAGACCCACACCAAATCCACATACTCCAAACAGAGCTCCGACACTAACCACCTGAAGTGCATCCTGCTCAACACCCGCTCGGTCCACAGACATGCCATTGATTTTGGAACCTACTCGACACAACATCGCCGGACGTCGACTTTCTTACAGAAACCTGGATGAACGCCTCATCAGCACCCGACATCGCCATAGCCATCCCGGATGGCTACAAGATCATCCGAAAGAACCGCATCAACCAAACAGGAGGAGGCATCGCCATCATCCATAAGAACACCATCCGCATCACGACCAGTTCCGACGATAACCTCGCAGCCGCCGAACACCTTCACTTCCAGATTCACACCGACCCCAAGACCACACTCAGAGGCACCCTCATCTACAGGCCACCAGGACCCCGCACACAATTCAGCGAAGACATCACTGACTTCATCAGCCCACACGCCCTCCCCTCAGAGGACTACATTCTACTGGGAGACCTCAAGTTCCACCTGGAAAAGAACAACGACAGCAACACCACCACCCTTCTTGACAACCTCGCCAATTTCGGACTCAAACAACTTGTTAACACCCCCACCCACTATGCCGGGCACACGCTCGACCCAATCTTCACCTCCAGCAAGCAAATCTCCTTCAATCACACCACAGCTCTCCATTGGACAGACCACAGCTGCGTTCACTTCAACTACAATAAGACTACGACCCACAACCACCCACAACCAATTCCCCGCAGAAACTGGAACAAAATTACCACCGACCAACTCTTAACATCGCTTCACCAAAACCCTCCTGCAAAATCATCGGACCTAAACCTTGCAGCCACCAACCTCACACAATGGATCACCCACAGCGCTGACGAACTAGCACCCTTGAAAAAACATCAAATCAAGCAGGGTAGCAAAATAGCCCCCTGGTTCAACGATGACCTTAAGAAATCCAAGAAGTTCTGTCGCACCCTCGAGAAAGCCTGGAGAAAAAACCCAACCACTGACAACCTGGCCACCTTCAAGAACGCCACCCGCAAACACCACCAGCTGATCCGATCCACCAAGAAATCAGCATTCAAGGATCGACTCGACAACAACGCTCACAACAGCAAGGAACTATTCAACATTGTCAAAGAATTTACCAACCCCACCGCTGGCACCAACGACATCACTCCCTCCCAAGACCTCTGCGACTCCCTAGCCTCATTCTTCCACAACAAAATCGCTGACATACATAACCAGTCCGGAGACCAGTCCACCCCACCCACCTCCGAACTAAAACCCCCCTCCAACAACCTTTGCGCCTGGAACCCAATCACCACTGAAGACACCATCCGCCTGATGAACTCCATCCTCTCAGGATCGCCAACCGACCCATGTCTCCACCACATTTTCAACAAAGCAGACTCCATTATCGCACCCCATCTCCTAGACATCATCAACTGCTCCCTCAACTCCGCTACCTTCCCGGAAAGCTGGAAACATGCCAAACTCAGCGCCCTTCTGAAGAAACCCACAGCAGACCCCACTGTACTTAAGAACTACCGCCCCATCTCGCTCCTCCCATTCCCTGCCAAAGTCATTGAGAAAGCCGTCAACAGTCAGCTCGCCGCCTTCCTCGAATCCAACAAATCCCTCGACCCTTCACAGTCCGGCTTCAGAGCCAAACACAGCACCGAGACCGCCCTCATCGCAGCAACAGACGACATTCGAACACTCCTGGACAACGAAGAAACAGCTGCCCTCATCCTACTTGACCTCTCCGCAGCCTTCGACACAGTCTGTCATAGCACCCTTATGCAACACCTCAGCAACATCGGAATACAAGGAAAAGCATTGGACTGGATCATCTCGTTCCTCGCCGGAAGAACCCAGAGAGTCCGCCTCCCCCCTTTTAGATCAGAGGCCACCGAAGTCATCTGCGGCGTACCACAAGGATCATCACTCAGTCCCACCCTCTTCAACGTATACATGAGTCCCCTCGCATCCATTGCGCGCCAACACAACCTCAACATCATCTCCTACGCAGACGACACCCAGCTGATCCTCTCCCTCACCAAAGACCCAAACACCGCCAAAACCAACCTACACGAAGGGATGAAAGAAGTAGCCGAGTGGATGAAGAACAGCCGTTTAAAACTGAACTCGGACAAAACGGAAGTCCTCATCTTAGGTTCATCCCCCTCCGCCTGGGACGACTCATGGTAGCCACCGGCCCTGGGAAACGCACCCATACCTATGGACCACGCACGTAACCTGGGCTTCATCCTGGACTCCTCCCTCTCGATGACCAGACAAGTCAACGCCGTCTCATCATCATGCTTCAACATCCTACGTATGCTCGAAAAAATATTTTGTTGGATCCCCACCGAAACAAGAAAGACGGTCACCCACGCACTGGTCACAAGCTGACTGGACTACGGAAACACCCTTTACGCCGGAACCACAGCCAAACTACAGAAAAAACTCCAACGCATCCAAAACGCCGCAGCCAGACTCATACTAGACATCCCCCGCCAAGCTCACATTTTCGGTCACCTGAAAGACCTCCACTGGCTCCCCGTCAATAAGAGAATAACGTTCCGTCTCCTCACCCACGCACACAAAGCCCTCTACGACCTAGGACCCGAATTCCTCAACACGCGCCTGTCCTTTTACACCCCCACCCGCCAACTACAATCGTCCAATCAAGCCCTCGCCGCAATTCCACGCATCCATAGATCCACCATGGGAGGAAGATCCTTCTCCTACTTAGCGGCCAAAACCTGGAATTCTCTCCCCACCCACCTCCGTCTCACACAGAACAACCTCTCCTTCAGAAAACAACTAAAAACTTGGATATTCGACAAATAAAATA
This sequence comes from Lissotriton vulgaris, assembly GCF_964263255.1. NCBI lineage: Eukaryota > Metazoa > Chordata > Amphibia > Caudata > Salamandridae > Lissotriton > Lissotriton vulgaris. The sequence goes on from NC_141694.1 coordinate 745,763,019, forward strand.
CCCCCTTCCCTCAAGCGCCTTGAGACCCTTTGGGTGAGTAGTGCGCGATACAAATGTTAATCTTGAAACTTGAAACTTATTTTCGTTTGGTACAATTGGAGCTATCTGCTATACAACTGAGGAAATTCCAATCTATAGTCGATAGGTTTCTATGGGTCTGGAAATCTCCGCGCAGGGCTTCTACATTTATGACACTCCTACTTTTGCGCGGGGGTGGGGCGTTCCAAACTTTGCATTATAATATCTGGCCTGTCTTCTGCAAAATATTAAATACTCAGTGATTGGGGGGACACCACCCGTTTTTGAGAGCCCAGATATTTTTTCCCTTCTACTTGGTCCTCAACCACGACAAATGCTGCTATGTTTCTTAGAACCTAGCTATTATAAATGAACAAGATTCAAATTAGTACTAGCGGCTTTTAACCACATGGCTGCTGTGGGGATTTTTCCCCTGTGCTGGGAAACTCTTGATGCCATTATTCATGACGAGCTCAGCTCGTCATCAGCACACGACACCCGTGGGTGATGACGAGCTGAGCTCGTCATCAGCAGCGAAAGGGTTAAAGGATGGCGCTCAACTCGCAAAATTATCTGTCTGGAATGTATTAATCTCTATACTCCATGTGACTCTAAAGAATGATTTCCTCCAATATTTTTGGGATCGTACGATGCGTATATGGGGGGAGAAAGGCATTATGTCTTTTGGTTCTATGTTTAAAGATGGCATAATGGACTCATTTTACAAGTTGAAAGACAAATATACTGTCTCTCAGCACGACTTTTTTAAATATTTACAATTACGTGATTTTATCTTTAAACACCAAAGCATTCTACCTCAAGGTCCTAATGAGTTTATGGAAATCCTAAAAAAAGCCGTCAGGGATAGGGACTTTGTATAATTATCTGTTGAATACACAGCACGATGACATGGGGCTACAGGAGTCTAAATGGTGTATTAGATTGGGTATTCCGGTAGTACCCCTGCAAGATTCTATTAATACGGCTGCTAAAATCATTTTGTCTGCCAATTTACGATCGCAGTATTATAAAACCTTATTTAATATCTATCATACACCTTCTAAAATGCTGAAATGGGGCAATGCCTATAATGGGAAATGCTTTAGATGCCAATCAGACATGGCAGATATTGTACATATCTTTTCTGATTGCTCAGTGTTAAAACCTTTCTTTACATCTATTGAAAAACGTCTGTCACATATTTTAAACTGTAATGTGGTAATCTCCAGAGAGTTGATTATGTTTGGATTATCTAATGACACTGATATTTTTTTAGGATATTATAAAAACAGATATCTTATATTTATGACCATGGCCGTAGCTCGCCTATGCATTTCCTCAATGTGGTTGAAACTGGAAGCACCTGTATATGAGATGTGGCGGGCAAAATTCTATAATATTTTTTATTTAGAATATAACCTATATCGTATTAAATCCCTTAGGAAAATGCAAAGGGGGATTAAAATCTGGCAGGCAATGATTGATCATCTGGGCCCGCTAGAATGACTATTTGATTGATTGTTTATGATTGCACTCTATTTTCTTTGTTTATTTGTATAATAAGTTTTTTATATATTGACGTCCCTATTTGCTCTATCGTATTCTGTACTCGGCTTTGAACTGGACTAATAAAAAATTTAAAAAGGAAGAACCATCTGTATAGCAGTGGATGTACTGGCACTAATGCTCAAGTCTCCACCCTATGAAGGTAGAATACAGACCTTAATTGTATTGTTACATCTATTTACCTCACACATGTGGTGCCAAAGATTCAGCTGTCTATATTCTGATTCAATGTTTGGGCTTATTAAGGGCGCCTACTTAAAAGAACCAATTATTCTCACTGGTAAATTATATCTCTTTTACCTTGATGTAGAGGATGATTCCTTTACATTATGAGACGAATATTGGGGCATTCCCCTTTGATTTACCCAGTGCAAAATCTGTTCGAAGACAAATGGTTAGTAGATCATTTGTATGCCTCCTTATTTAAAATGTTAAATTGATGCAGTGACACTGATAAACCTGCCAAAGTCACTTGTATTTCAGCAACTGGAATAAATGCTACTTTTGGGTTATACTTTTATCAATGCCCCCTTCTTTAGCTGAGTGGAAGATATTGAAATAACAAACCAATTTAATAGTGATCATCCTCACTCAATTGGTAAATGTGGAATTTCAAGTAAACAATACACAGAGTACACCAAGTGTTGGCCATGTCCCAGACGCTAGAACATAACATACAGTTATTTGGGCTATATAATATATGGATATACTAGTTAAATAATGCTCAAGTTACCAGGTAAAAAGAAGCATATGGGTCAGCATTGGAAGCATTTTTTATATGGATGTCAATTTCCGATGGTTGTTGATCTATTTGGTAAGTTCCTCTTAGAAACAATCTATTAGCAGTTATAGGACAGCAGGATTATCAAATCACTCCTCCATTTGTTAACACTGAGTGTAAAACAATACATGTGCAATTTATACAAAAACCTAGGTCGTGTAATGCAACAACAAATCTTAGGTATCAATGGGAATTGAACAATATGAAAAAACAATATTAGAAAGTTACCAAACTGGTAAATATGAATTATTGGCAACGAGATGGTGTATTATATTGAATACCTGTGGAAAATAGGACTCTGGATGATTTTAGTCTTTGGTGACTGTGGGTGATGCTTACCCCAGGCTTAATCCGGATTTAGCAATCACTGAATAAAAGTGCAAATTGCATATCGATGAACTATATAGGCAGACTAGGACTGCCGATCAGATTTCAAAACTTAGGTGGCACCAAGATCAATGGAAGCCCTGACTGAAAATAATCAAAAATCTAATTAACAAGCTAAAGGCTCCAGGGGTACACAGAGCGTTTTTTGGGCACAAGCATTGCCCCCTGTTAATGATTCAATATTCCAAGCATTCATAATTCGAGAACCCTGGTGTGGGAGCATGTTTGTATCAGTATTTAAATATTTAAAAAGAAAGATATAGCAGATCCGGGTAATTGCAAAAAAAAATTCGGACCATTGGCAAAACCAAGTTTACTCCTAGAAACAGTTTTAAAGATAATATGAAGTCATTGACTATGTTAGCTTTAATCACGGTAGCAGATGAAAATGTGAGTATTTACTGCTGTATTTTTATTACAACACTGCATATCAAAAAATTCACAACAATTGCCTATGGGATAAGCTTTTAGTATGGAATAGCAGAGAATCAATCCTAAAATATTTTGCCTATTTAATTAAAGTCTTCCATGAGAATACCTCTGTGCAAGTACAGCTCAGTAAAAATTGAATTGTCTCTAAGAAATGCCCTACAGAAAACGGCGTTTAACATTTTTGTATTCTGGCATCTTGCCTGGTTAACTTAAGTGTCGTACTCTTATTTAACTATTAAACGATAGTAAATTGTTTTGCTTCTAAACCATTCAAGTGCAAGTGTCTCTATGTTCGAGCAGGCTGGCGACCTGATTTCAATTGATAGTAGCCATTTTGATACTACACTTTAGACAGTTAAAACTATCTTGTAATGAATCGAAAGAAAGCAACAATCATCACTTTGGGGAAAACTATCAGTAGAGTCAAAGGGTCAGTGAACTTGGCAAAAAGGTATCTAATTATGTCAATCTAGGAATAGACTTGAATTCTAAAACGTCATGGATGCCCATATGGAACTATTCAAGGGTACGTTCTATAGAAAATACAGGGTCCATTTCCTCTAGATGTTTACGGTGTGTTTGCTGCAGAGATTATTTGCATGTTGATGTATGGGATTATTCTATTGTGAGAAATGTAGTAAGAGATTGACTACCATTGAGTCAAATTACCTAAGAAAGAGGAAAGAAGCAGCCAACAAGCAGTATTTTGGCTTGAATTAGTAATTTAGCCCCAGATAGATGAAGGAGCCCTACATTATAAAAATAGCTTACTGTTGGCCAAAATGTCTGGACATGTGTTTTATAAAGTCAGTTTTCTGAGTTGAGTGGAATAGGTCCAAGACTGACAGATATGTGCACATCTTGCATCTTTTCACGACCCATGATTCAACTGATTAAACAGCCAGAAACTTCCAATGAACAATAGTCTAAACCAAAGGGAGAAGCATCTCTTCTGTTTAGGTGCATTATTTATACTCTTCAGTGCTACCTGACTGAGTTTACGGGACCCTCCATCTGAAAGAAATTTTTAGGATTTAGATTGCAACACACAAATGTGTGGGCTATTGTGAGGAACTGGTGTAAAGAAACAGATAATGATAAGAGTATAAAATGTGGGCAATGTGGCCTAGATTCTGAAAGAATTGAGCACATCCTCTACCTCTGCCCTGCTCTATATTGTCACCGGGTAAGATATTTAAATATATTTAATGACACGAAAATCTGCCTGGAACAAGAGGCCATCCAATTATGCAAGGTGCAACACCCCTCTATAGTGATAAATGTAATGATAATATTCACAGAAATATTTATCATGCATCACTGCAGTTTCATTAGTGGCAATACATTAGTACCCATAGAGTGGTGATTAATGGATTTTTATCTCGCCTACTGGACAGCTCATGCACTGTCTGTGGCAAGATATATTGCTAGTTTACAATGGGCTTAGAGACCGTCTATTGCTTCTTATTTGTTTGCTTGTGTTGTCTTTAACTCATTTTGTCCCTCCCCTAGAGCATGGACACATTAATTGTGTCTTTCACTGTTCACTTTTTTAAAGTTCTACTGTTTACTTTTTGTTTAATCCCCTACCACATTTTTGTTTCAGTAATATATTTCTTCTGCTATACCAAGGGGCCTCCACCTGCCAAATTTAGAGATGTTAGCTAGCACAGTGGACATCACCTAACATTGGTAGATGGCTCTATCAACATGATGATACAGTTCTTCAAACTTTTAAGATATCTTTGTATTTTCAAAAACAACATCCATGAGGTTTTTTTTTTAAATACAAAAGTGAATGACCCCCGTTCCATGGGAATTGTCACTCATGGTGCTCATGGTGTACTGTCCCTTACTGGAAGGTTTAACTCAGTGGTGATAACTGGCTATTTGACCATCCATTCTAAATCGAGTGGGCAGCGGATGGGGAAACCTCTGGTGGACTCTGTTGGGCTGTTGGGGGAGAATGTCAGTGATGGGGACGGAGCAGTATTGTCTCTAACATACTGAAAAGTCTGTCTGTTTGTAAGTAAGGTGGGGGGCATTCAGCTGAGGGTACTATGTTGATGTTGTGATGAGTGCCTTCTCCGACATGCTTAAATCAACCCCTTTCTTAATGTACTGTTCAAAGCAGTGATCACACAGCCCTTTGCTGTTCTCCTACACCATGGTACCACGTCAGGGGTTTTGTCATAAACACAATAGTGAGCAGGCAACCCTCTAAGAGAAGGTTCTCTCTGTGCCTCCTGGTGCTAGAGTTGACTGACAACTTTCAAGAAGGAAACAAAATAAATATGGGGCAACTCAGTATTCCTGGGAACCTGGGTACACAAAATTAATAAAACAGACAATTGTTCCCTTGGAGGAATCTTTTGAGCCTATGTTTTTTTGGCAAACGAAACAGTACAAACTTGAAAACAAAGTAAAACACATGTAATTGCTACTAAAGTTAAATGAATGCAGAAATAGGATGTAGATGATCAAATAAATCACAGTGAACTTGATTGGTTACAAAAGTGAACCATGAGTGCACTCCTGTTTAAGACAACATACTCATAATTTTGACTAAAAGAATCAATATAGGAGTGCAGGTTTGACGACCAAAGAATACATCAATTGAAATCAACATTTAATTGTGTTGATGTTTTGACCTCCTAAACAAATTATTTCCAACAAAGTCATCTTCAGGACAAATTATCTAAGTGTCAAGTCTTGATTAACGTATTGTGTTGTACCTGGGGGTTGCACAGGGTTGGATGAAGAGACTCCAAAGAGTGCAGAACGCTGCTGTACGTCTTCTTTTGCATCTTTTAAGGCGTGCATTGATGGAGTGCGCACTTAAGAAGCTGCACTGGTTGCCGGTTATGCATATGTCCTCTTTTAAAACATTGTGCTATTGTCACAAGGCACCTGCAAAAAAGGACCATGGCAACTTCAATCTCTGTTCAGACCACATATACCAGCTAGAAATTTAAGATCAGCTGGGGAAAGGTTGGTGACTGTTCCTAACATGAAAAGAGCATGCTCAGGTGGGAGTTCCTTTGGCTATCTGGCACAGAAACTGTGGAACTCTCTGCCTCTGACGAGTCTTCAAATTCCATTGGAGTGAGTTTTTAGGAAACAACACAAAACCTGGTTCTATAAGGGTGGAAGCTAGGGGAGTTTAATTGCTGCATTTGGGTCTGTGGATACCTCTACCTAGTGCGGGGACACCTCTTTGAGGTAGCTATGCGCTTCACAAAATGTGTTATTATTATTATTTTCAAATGAGATAGCAACCTACAAGAATCAGATGACATTGGTTACCCTATCGGGATGTAAGGAAGAGCATTTATTCAGAAAATAGGTTCCATTTGTTCATGGCTGTATCTTAACTCTCTTAGGAAATTAACTGAGGAAGGAAACCTATGCTCATGTATACTATACAAGCAGGGAACGTTTCTTCCACATCTGGGAACAAGCGCATGAGAATCTGTCTATGTCAAGGTGAGTCTGCTGATTGGCAGGGACAATTTGTCCAGAAAAAGTGAAAGGTGTTGTACAATCAATTAAAAATAAGGACCTAATATATTGAAAGTATACAAAGAAAGGATCGGTGTGTGCAAAGAGAAAGCATTGCATAATATTTACTGCCTGAACAAGAAGATGCAGATTGAGCAAACTTGTGCCCTAAGGCACCATGCGTGGCCGGTCAGAGAGGGACTTGTGGTAGTGTCCTATGATGGGATAGGAGGCTAGTCTGCATAAGATAATACTACTCCTGTGGTAACAGGAGGGAAAATAGTTGTGTATTAAAAATCCGTAGTGAGCCATTCTCATCATGCAACTCCACTAAGACGATATAATTAAAAATCAAAAGCATGATCTGTCAATCACATCGGTGTGTGCAGACAGAGGTGGGAAAATGTGATATGAACTCACTGCATGAATATCAATATATCATTCTCTATAGAAAAAAAGCATTATATATAGTGTAAAAAATAGCAAGATTGTACAATCCTGTGGACTGTATTGATACTAACTCGCATTGGAGTTTCTGGACACCATCTGTTCACAAGCAGTTCTAGTGCGAATGTGCTGATGCTTCTACCAATGGGGTCTGAGCGCTTGCAGCGTACAGAGTGCTGTCTGCTTCGAAAAAGGAAATAAGGATAATACAAATAATCTTAAGGCATGCATCTGTTGTCCAATATCAACATGCCACCTAAGAATATTTTGTACAAATTTATGGCGGTTTGTGTTAGGATTGGTAGTTCACATACATAACAGAACTACAAGTGAAATAAAGTAAAGACCTCTGTAGCATCAGAGAACCGAATGTTAAAGATTTATGGACTTGAGGGGGTTAAAACAAATATATAAATTTCACTGATGGGAGAATGCTTGAATTTAGACTGATTAGGATGATATTAATGGTGGATTGATAAAGGCAGTGATGGGCTGACCTCAACAGATACTCGTGCACAATGTGAGCAATGTAACCCACAATAAAAAAAAATGAGTGGGTTTTCCAAAGCGTACAGTTCCCTTCTCATGAGATGAGGGGGTCATCAGAGGTCATATTGTAACATAAAAAACATTAGTGAAAAGCACCATGTCACATTCCGGATGTCACAATCTAGATAGATGACCATGTGAAAAAAATGTCTATCAGTTATAGACAGACATTTTATAATAAGTCCATATAAATAAAGAATACAATCAATAGATTTTGCATAAGTCATAGTACATTATATCGTAATGCAGCAAAGCATGTAGCATACACCTGAAACAACATATCTTGGGCCTTATGTACGTACACATTTTACATTAGACACAGAATGGGTAAAAACCCTATGATACATCTGGTCCCTTGTCTCCAATCCTCTATAATGTTCGTTTTTTGTGATATGGTGGCAACATGACCTATCCAAAGTTGAAAAGCTGTAACTTTATTCAGAAAGGATGCTTTTTGTACTTTGGTATAAAACCGTTCAGTCATTTTTGGGAAATTCACAGTTAGATAGGTGCTTGTGGTGGGCTTGAAAGGGATACAAATAGGTAAAGCTGGGTGGTTGGTCACACAAGAGTCCCACGGGAGTCCTGCTGTGTCTTAAATATAAAAAATAGGGGGTTCGGATTGACCAAAAGAGCTTTTTCTCCTGTCAGCCTTTTCGATCCTGTGGAAAGGGTACCAATCCTTATTGGCTGTCTGCAACATGAATACAAATGTTATGGCCAGCCACTACAGGACATGGGGAGTTTCTCATTGTGTTCTGAACAATTAAAAAACATATATAAGGGGACAGAGTAGGCACACCCAGTACAATGGCACTCTTGGGCGGTAGAAAGAGGGAAAAATAAAATAAACAAAATGGTACTGCAGGTTGTGCACCCATGGGGGCACAGAATAGGGCAAGACCCTGAAGACCTTGCGCCGGGAGTTGACTGCCCACAGGTGGGTGTCCAGCCAAATTAAAGGCCATGCAGGGTGTGGGGTTAGCCACTGGTTAGGGGATGCCTGCATGACCATCCCTGCAACCAGCCCACCACCTTGCATTGCTAATGGGCATGTGTGGATGGGGTTGACCTGCCAAGGCAGTGTTAAGTGCAGGACTGCACCTGAGGCTAGGACCTGCAGCCAACACACCACTGCGAATAGCCAAGAACTGTCCTCAATGATGTAATTGGGTGAATATGATGAAAAACTTAAAGCACAAATTCACTTAGGAAGAACAAAGGTTAAAGTAATGTTATAGTTAGGGATGATAATAAGATCTTAATTTATGTTAGATAAAACCTCAGAAATGCAGTGAAAAAGGTTAAAGGGACTTTATAGTTAGGTAAGGTAATGAGATTTTATAATATGTTTGCAAAAAGACATCCATGACATTTACTATCAATCCAAAGGTTAACATGACATTATATTTAGGTATTGAAATAAGAAAAAACAAAGGTTTAAAATTAAAAGACACTAAGATTCACCAGCTATAGTTTACTGAGCTAACTATAACTTGTGCCCTCACCATGCACTCCTTACAATCTCACATTTTACATTACTCATAGCATTAGTACCCACGAACATTTGCCCAGGGGCCACATAGTACAGGTTATAGTGTGACCTTGGTCCGCTCTGATGCCAGCAGGGTGGAAGTATGGGTCTGGGTGAGTTAGAAATTGTGTAAGGAGGCCTAGAAAAACGTTAAACAAACGGGCAAGTATTTCTTTGCAGGTTAAAAAATGTTTGCCCAGTTATTTACCATTTATTTCTGGATATTAGTGCTCAGCAAATAAACACCAGCTTGTGCTGCTGTTCACCAGGAGGGCCACATGTAAAGGTCAAAAGGGCCGAACTTTGAGTATCACTGACTCATACAATGTTAAATAATATCTTAGATTACATCAAAGATTACTTCTCAAATAATATAATTGGTGCCATCACTAAAAGTTGTCACATTCTGACGGAGCAACTCACCCAGTTCTACAGAGCCATATCTCCCACCTGTAAAAATGTACAAGTAGTTAATCACATGTATTAGAAAATATACCTCACCAATACACTTCATGCATCCAAGGAGAAAGAAAAAATATGAAAAAATCTACCTACAACTGTACAGCACGAAATTGGAATGTGGTTCAAAGAGGAGGAATAAAGAAATAAAATATAGAATTGATATTACAAGTGTATACATCTCTGCTTCTTATGTATTCACACACTGGGAAACCTTTGTTTGCAAATCTGTTATACATGTGACTCCAGTCTTCTCAATTAGAGCTGCCTATGACCCCTTTGTCTATCCTGTATCACTCTGTCAATTGTAAAATATCTCAATAACCTAGTATTACCATAGTGCATCTCTTAGAAGGGATGTGCTACAGGGTAATAGCTGTAATTTCGATTTATGGCTCCTATGTGCTCAAGTACTCTCCTTCTCAATGGATGGATGAAACTGTCCACATATTGGTTGTCACATGGGCATATCAGAACATACACACAGTATTCAGATCCATATGTCATCAGTTTCATTATATATGTCCCTTCTTATCACAGTGAAGTATAATATATTAGAACAGTGGAATGTAGAGCACTCCATTGAATACAGTGGAGTGCTCCATGCTTTTACGGCCCAGTAAAAGCCAGCAGAGCAATATTCCAATGTTGTTTGAACAAAGGCCTCTCAGAGTCCGAGGGGATTTCAATCCCCTCGGGCTCCTAAAACCTTTGTTTTATTTGTTAGAACATTCTGCCCCCTAGTGGCAGAATTTTCTAATAGCCTTATAGCCCTTCGTGGCTCGGCTATGCCAGCCATTAAAGTCCTGCTACCTTGTTAAAGGTCCTCGCCTCTGGCCTTTAATACTGGAGCGGGCCTTTGATGGCCGGTATAGCCCGCCTTATAAGGCTATAGTATTGTACATTCATTGCATTCTTGCATTCTTCTCAACAAGTGAGAGGGGCTCCTAACACCAAAAGAGGTAGAGCACCAAATAGACTAAAGTCCAATAACAACCACACATTTACAACCATACAATTCATGCAAACCGCATCATCAGGACATAAATGTGTCAAATCTCAATGTATTTATGGCAGAAATGTATTTCATATAATAAAAACAGTTTAGTTAAAATATAATCATGTTAAAAAATATTGGGAAATCTTTGCATATCTTATAAATACTCAGTTATACACATACATGACAAAACACATTTTTTAATCCAATTTCAAAACATAAATACACAAAAACAGCAGAGAACAATAGACAAAAACAGTTCATATCATTGTATTAAATCACCAGTAACTGCAAGATTATCTGTTACAGTTGAAATGTTTATCATGGACTTTTTCAATAACTGGCAGCTATCCAAGCGATCTAGTGTATATACATAAAAAGGGCATTGACACTTTTCGGTGGGTAGCACACTGTAAAAACCACTTTCTTCAGGATTGTTGGTCATTCCCAGCTATCATTAGTATAATCGTTCCAGATTCGATTCTGCAGAAAACCAGCTCTTTAGAGTGCTCAGTCTACTCGAAGGCTATTAGAGACGGGTGGCCGATCAATTCTGGACCAAAGTCCCAATGAACAATATAAAATCTGTATTTTTTAAAAGCGACCCACTATGCCAAAAGTGGTCGAAAGATGAAGGGATAAGTACCTATCTCTGACACATTCTCAGTCTGCAAGCTCTTATTATACAGCTTTTAGGCAGATGGTTACGGTCCTCTCGAGTGGATACCCTGAGCCTTTATGATTATAGGATCACAGAAACATCAGTAATCCTTCCTTCTTTTTACAAATCCCTCGGGGACCGCACCTCCCGTTTAGAAGTTTCTGCCATATATAATTTGAGATTTGGCACATTTATGTTGTCATTTTGTGGTTTGCATAAATTGTATGGTTGTAAATGTGTGGTTGTGTTTGGGCCAAAAGAAGATATTTGTCTCTTGACTTTATTCTTACATTCCTTACATTCTCCACAGAAAAATGTTTTCAAATGATTTATTATTGTTATTTCAAATGTAATAATAAACAATGTAAACAAGTTAATTAACCTTCTTTAAAAAGTGGTTTGGGTGGATAGAAGTCCACCACATGCAATACATTAACTATCTTGTGTATGCCCAGGTAAAAGGTTCAGTAATTTAACCTTAACTCAACCTTTGGTATCTATGGCACAGAGCAGACTAGTTTACTGTATAGAAATGTGTAAGGCATTTAGAAATACCCAAAAAGCTAAGTAGTCAAAAGCAAAGCACATAAACGTCCCACTCCAATGTAACAAAATGACATAAAAATTACAACAATTCAATAAGAGAACCAGGAATATGAGTTTTTAATAATTTAAGGAAAAAAATTGTCCACATGTGCAAAGCGCCATGGGTAGTCTGTGGTCACGATGGACCAGGACCTAGGAGCGATTTCACACTGCCTGTGATGGTGTTCAGGTCTGATACACAAACCATGTTTGGCTGGAATGGAGGTTTTACCTTAGAATTTAGTCTTTTTTTTCTTGAAGTCAAAATTGTTCAGCAGGGCAAGGCAGCACTCTGTTTAGAATACTGATATCACTACTTAGGATTATTGAAATCAGTTATTAATGCTCTGCTAAGGCTTGGTTGAAATTGAGTTATTGGTTGAGAGGGGTGAACCACAAAAAATCACAAAATTAGTATGTGCCTAAACCTCTGGTAGCTTGGCACAAACACAGTCAGGCTTAACTTAGAAGCAATTTTTAAAGTCTTTACGCAGCACAGAAACAGTGACTGTGAAAAAGTGAAAATGTGAAAACACAATGCAAAACAAATTCCATACCAATTGAGTACAGTTTAATACATAAAATGACACCAAAACTAATTTAATCTAATCAGTAAAACCGGAGTTATCAATGTTTAAATTAGTGAAATATAGCTCCAAAAAGAAGAAAACAAGACTGGGACAAAGTCACAGATTAAGGCCAACTGCGATGGAGCACAGATCAGATACATTCACCAAGTTCACCCTATCAAGAGGTACCTTTGGGTTTTGGAGAAGTTCTGAAGAGTTTCTGGAGAAGGTAGTGTCCTCAACGGGCCAGATAGAAGGTTGTACCTGAGAGTTAGTTGACAACAATGGGGAGCTACTGGAGAAGTCTAAGTGAAGTCGATGACAATGGTTCAAAAATCTTAGACCAGGAAAAGCTGAGTTTTAATGTGGATGATATTTTCGTCATTGTCAATGGGGTGCTGGTTGTCGTCAAACCCAGTGAAGAGCTTTACCTTTCGGACTTGAAGAAATTTCTGAAGCACGAAATACCCTAGTGGGACAAGGTTGTATAGGACTCCTCAAGTGAAGTTGAAGGGATTTGCTGCTGCAGAGAAGAAGAAACATGGAGCAGTGGCGAAGTCAATCAAACCAGCAATGCATCTTTGGTGGATCAGCTTGCAGGTAGGTCACAGTATCCTGTTGGTTCTCACTGTAGATTTATTTTTGCAAACTAATTATAGCTAGGTTTTTGGTATGAGAAGCCACCTGGGCACCTCACCAAGAGTTCTGGGCCAGGGAATGGCACTTCTTGGGAGCTGCGGCTCATTTTAGCACTGACAAACAGGCAGGTAAATTGCAGGGTCTCTAGAGCTTGTTGTGTCCTTGTACCTCAAACTGGAGTCCAGCCAGCTATCCCTTAGAGTCACTCTGATGCTGTGAGGTTCAAGGAGCAGGTCCAATCTTTCTTCCTCATGCAGAAGGGCAGTTCTACCAGCAGCAGAAAAGCATGGCAGTCCTTCTTCTGACTGTTCCACTGGTCCAGAGGTGGTCTGATTTGTGGGGTGAGAGTGCCCCATTTAATTCCCAGTGCCAGCCTTTGTGTTGGGGGCAATGCCTGGCCCACATCCTCTACCTTTCTGGGCTTGGGTCCCAAATGTCTGGAGTGACAGAAGGCTGGTTTCATGTTCCTTTGTGTGTGTTGTAGGCAAGGTGTTTGATGTGTAATTTAGGGCTAGGTACAACTCCTCTCTCAGTCATCCTGCCAGGATGGTCACCTTGCCACATCTAATCCCCTTTTGTCCCCCTCTCTGGTAGGAATCAACAACCCATCATAGAGGGGACAGTCATATTCATCTAGTAAGCAGTGCGCAAAAGGGCTTCTTAATCACGGATTTGTTTTAACTGTGCTGATTTGCTTTATATTCTCAGTATTTGTTTTAATTTTAGACTGTTAAATAACTGTTGTATGTCATTTTAGAGGGCTACCCTATTCTCTGCAAGTTGCACTTTCTTCCTCGTACCCCAATCGCCCCCGAGTCCCCAGTCCTCCATGGCACTTCCTGCTGTTTCCGCAGAGGGATGGAGCTCCTTCACTGTCTACCCTTTTTCCGGCAGTGACACTACTGCTCACTATTTATGAGCATGTGTGAGCGGACGTGCAGCCGATGCGCCATGCCAGGTTTACTTCAGATTCCAGGACTAGAAGCTCGTTCTCTAGTAGGGAACTTCAGGATTTAAATATTCATGATTATAATCACCATTGTCTTAATACACTAGCTCTCTGTCAGGGGTCAGAGGGAATCTGCCCCTCCTGCGGTTTCTGGCTGTCCAGACCGTTTGCCTTGGTTAGCTCACTTTGCTCCAGCCAGAGATTATCTGCAGAACAGAAATCACTGGTAAAACTTGCACTTGAGGTAGCAGATCTCATCGATTCCCGTAAATCAGACTTTTTATTTATCTCAGAAACCTGGCCTCTAACACTTTGATGCCTGAACTGCTGGCAGCCATGGCTTCGCGGTACCAGCTACATAGGCAAGATCATCCAATCAGAAGAGAAGGGGGGTTGACAGTCATTTACAGGGAGAAATGTGGTGCCAAATGTATTACTATGCAGTCTGAGCACTGTGTAGCACTATCCTTCAAACTCTGGCTCACAAATAACTACACATTTCAAAGCTCCCTCATCTATCGCTCTTCCGGTGTCAAAGCCAGTTTTCTCAATACCATTAGCGCCTTACTTGAGGCAGATATCTGCAATGGCAATTTTAAGGTCTTCGGGAATTTTAATTTTCACCTAGAGCTAACGAAAGACAAGGATACAGTTTCATTAATAGAATTCATGGAGGCTTTTGATCTTAAATACGGATCCCACTCATAATGGGGGTCACATGTTTGATGCGCTGTTCTCAAACAATAACAACATCTCCAGTATCAAAGTACTTACACTGATCTGGTCAGATCACTCAGCTATATTGTTTAAGGTAAACTGCCCTACCACTCATACTGCCCCAAATATGAGGTCTACTTCAACCAATTATAGATCCTGGGCAAAAGTTGATCAAAATCAGCTAGAGAAACAACTTACTATCTCAGGCCCCCCGGTGGCGGACAATCCCGAACCCGCAGCTCAGACCTATCCACCTGGCTTAATTCTGACTTCTCTCAACTAGTTCTGACAAAATAAAGTGGCCTAAGTAAGACCCGTTCATCTGCTATTTGGTTTTCAGAGGCCCTTAGACTGGAAAAACAGGGTTGCAGATGCCAAGAGAGGAAATGGAAGGTCCAATATGACTCACACGAAAGAGATATCTATAAACGCTCATGCACTGAATAGAAAGCCCTATTGGTCACAAAAAAAGGCAGCCTGCTTTTCTTCGCAAATTGAATTGGACAAGAATTCAGCTAAGGAACATTATCAAGTCATCACCAAATTCACAAAACAACCGGAGCATAAAAGGGAGTGGGTTAGCCAGTCCTTTTGTGAAGAGATTACTTCACACTTCAGGGGTAAAATCAACTACCTTTTTAACTCTTTTAGACAATGTGCTAATCCTCCACTGCCCGCCATTCAAGATAAGATGGACACCATTTCAGATAATGATGTGGCCAATTATGGCCTAGAGTCATTTTCCTCTGTCTCTTCATCACAAATAAAGGAGCTTATCTTCATAACCAAATCTGGCTCCCCAGACAATTCCTGTCTACCCTCAGTTATAAATATGGTTCCTGACATTATGGTAGACCATCTTTCAAGCCTGTTCAACAACATGTTCAGATCAAGCATCTTTCCATCCCAATGGAAAAGAGCCTACATGCTGTCTTTATTGAAAAAAACTAATTTGGACCCCAAAGACCCGGCCAACTATTGACACTCACCAGACTTTCCTTCCATGCAAAAATAATTGATAAGGTGAATACTCAACTAAATCAGTTCATTAAGGACTCTAGCTGCCTGAATCACACTCAATTCAGATTTAGATCCAAACACAGTACTGAAACTGCCCTGATCAAGTCCACTAATGAGCTTAAATTCATCCTGGATGAGGGTGGGTCAGCCCCCCTTATCCTGTTAGATCTGGCTGTGGCATTTGACACGGTGGATCACTCTACGTTGATCCTTCATTTGGAAGCAATAGCAATAAACAGTCTGGAATTGAAACTAGTCTCATTCTTCAAATCAGACAAAGAAATCTCAATCAGCATGGATGCCTTCTCCTCCAGCTCTTTCTGCTTGCCCTACGGGGTTCCTCAGGGTTCCTCTCTCAGCCCCATACTTTTTAATATATACGTCACTGGTCTGGCTCCTTTGGTCGTATATTTTGGGTTCTCTCTGACCTCCTATGTGGATGATACGCAAATTGTATTAGCTGCCTCCAATGATGTCAACCACACACGTCTTCTCATCCATGACTGCACAAAATCTATGTTTGGGTGGATGAACAAACACTACCTTAATCATAATGCCTTAAAAACTGAGGTGATTTTATTTGGCAATAATCCCCTTCTCTGGACTGCTCCTTGCTGGCCAGCCGAGATGGGTCCCATTCATGTTCCCACCAGGAAAGCCAAGAGTCTAGCTATCATGCTTGACGATGGCCCACTCTTAGGCAATCAAATTGTCCAAGATCGACTATTGAAATGGCCTTTACATCTGCCTGGAAGCTCAACACCTGAACAAATTGCAAATCCTTCAGAACTCTGCAGCCAGACTTCTACTGGACTTGCCTAGGCACCATTCTGTTTCCTCCACTCTTAACAACCTTCACTGGCTGAGAGTCAAAAACAGAATTAAGTTGAAGGCCCTTTGTCTCACTTATGAAGCCCTCCACGATTCAGGACCTTCCTTTCTAAAGAAAGCATTATCATGGTATATCCCAACAAGAAACCTAAGATCTGCAGGCTCCTTCAGAATAAACCCCATTAGATTTACAAAATCCAAATGGGAGGGTGGCAGCTTTACAGTGCGAGCAGCCACATCTTGGGATCTCCTTCCTCCGCATCTTAGATCAGCACCTTTCCTGTCCCAGTTCAGGAAACATTTGAAGACTTGGATCTTCCATCAGAAGGTCTTTCTCCCACTCATAGCTGCCTACAGGATCAGCGCCAAGACACCTCCAAGTATATGTTGCGCTTTACAAATAAGTTTAACATAACATACCATGTGACCATGTTTACTGGCAGAAATGCACAGAAGGTTTGGGCACAGAAATGGCAACTTTCTAAAAGGGCTTTTCTAGAATTGTGACTTAAAATACAACTTCACCATTAAAAAGGTTTTTAAAATTACAATTCAAAAGAGATCAAGGAGTATTCCTCTATCTGTTTCCACTCTAACATTAGCAATTATTACCTCTAACAAGGCAACCCAGTGTTATGCTATGGATGAGATAGGGTTAACAATAGTATAACAACTTTAGGAGTTTTTCACTACCAGCACAAGTAAAATACAAACCTACATTTCCTACATTTTCAATACCAAGAGCCCATGCCTTAGACCTTTTAGGGGCCTCCTTAGAAGTTACTTTTACATATAAGGACTTGCAAAAGGTTTATTTTTTCCAGGTCAAAATGACAGTTTAAAACTGCACTACATGCTGCAATTGCAGGCTTGAAACATGTTTTAAAGGGCTGCTTAACGGGGTGGCACCTTGAGCGCTGCAGCCACTAGTAGCATTTAATTTACATGACCTGGGTACATTTAGTACCATTTGCTAGGGACTTACAAGTACATTAAATGTGCCAATTAGGTGTAGGCCAAATTTACCATATTTTAGGGAGCGAGCACAAGCACTTTAACACTGATTAGCAACGGTAAGGTGCACAAAGTCTTAAAACCAACAAAAACAATTTAAGCAAAACTGGAGGGGTTAAGGCAAGCCATTTGAGGATGACAATACAAAGAGGGCCAGGTCCAACAGTAGTGATCCATAAGTTACCTCACTTTGTGTCACTGAACCATACATTATCAAAGATTGTAGTCAGAAGTGTAGAAGGAGTAGATTTTTCTTGCCATTTTTCTGTGAATAATCTGGGAAAACATTGTTACTTGCATTGTAGAATATGTTGGCATATCATTGCTTCTGCTTATGCTAGCTTTTGACTGTTCATCCAGAGCACCGTTTTGTATTGGAGTGTCTGACATCTTTGTTTTAAACTATTAGCACATCCCTTCCCTTTGTATGTGCCTCATGTTCATAGATGTTGGCCAGAATTTGTTTTAGCCATGTGAAATAAACAATTTTCTCTAAGCTACCCAATTCTACTATAAGTGGCCACTTAAGCTTTCACTGTGTTAATACTAACATATTACCTCTGCATTCTAGCGCGGCTTGAATCATAATGGCCACTCAGAAAATGCAGTTCTGAATATCAAATGCTGTGAATCATCCATTTAATTCCTGACCTGTTTTTACTCTTTTTAAAACACAAGTGTGCAAGGCATTCTGTATGGTACAATGAATGCTTAGCAATCAGAGCTCATTTTTACTAAGGGCTTGCATTGCCATTGTTTTATGCAAGCCCTTAAGTCAGATTTGCTATGCAAAGCAGAGCCACCATGTGAGGTTCTGCATGACATAGTAAATCTGGAATAATGCAAGGCAGCGCATGTTGCTGCCTTGTGTTACTTTGCTTTGGAAATGTGTTACATGGGTGTAGTGCTGGAGTTCCCACGCATCCACCCGCAGTTTTTGGTGCATTCCCAGATTTACTGAGACTAGTAAACCTGGAAATGTGTTGAGATGCCTTCTCAATAGAGGTATAAAAAGGAGAAATATGTTTCCGCAGCACACATAGAAAGAGGAAAATACCTCTGAGGAGTGTTTTTGTGCAGGAAGGTGACTATTCCTGCACAAAAAAATCCTGCTTGTAACGAAGGCACCCTTGCACCATGGCGCAAAGGTGCCTGCATGGATGCTTGGATGAGAGCGGATGTTGGGTGTAGGGAGACACAGTACTGGAGCAGGACGAGTCCAAATAGATATTTCTGACTTGCAACTACAGTCAGAAGGTGACACCCTATAAGCACACCAATACAGGAGTAAAACTTGACCAATGAAAGATCAACTTGAAGGGTGCACTAATACTAAAATTTGCTAATACGGGGAGTGGGAAAATCCTTTACAAAGCAACCGTTACATGGCACTACACTTACAATGCAGTCATTACATCACAACATCCTTTACAACGCATGTCACTACAATGCAGGCATTACAATGCATGACACTACATCGCATTCACTACATTGCATGTCACTACAACGCAGGCATTACAACGCATACCATTACAACACATACCATTACAACGCATAGTACCCCTACATTATCCAAAACGTACCCTACTGTTGCACCACCTGGAGTTAGAGTAGTAATTTTTACCCCTACACTATCCAACTCTTACTCTACTGTTGCACATCCCTGGAGTTAGAATAGTAATGTTTACCCCTATACTATCCAATACTTACCTTAAATGAAAAGTAATGGTATGCGTTGTAATGGTATGCATTGTAAAGGTATAATGCAATGTAATGGAATGCGTTGTAAAGGTAGTTTCTAAAAATGCAATGTAGTGTCATGCGATGTAATGGAGTGCGTTGTAAAGGATCTTGCAGTGTAAAAACTGCATTGTAAAGGCATGCGTTGTAAATGTATGTGTTGTAACGTCATACATTCATGGATAGCACAAGAGCTGTTTGTATTAGACTTCCTTCTGACTAACTTGTAGTGATAATATATTTGTGTAATTGGTGGCTACATATCAACAGCCTGTAAACGAGTTAGAGTATCTGTAGCTTTATAATATTTCTCAATATTTACATATAAGAAGGATGCCAGCTATGCATGCTGGTATAAATTTAAAAGCTGCATGTCATACTGGAAAGAATGGATTTTGTTATCATATGGAATATATATCTCTATGACTGTGTATATTTCAGAAAAAATATCTATGCATGTAAAGATAGTTCGCTACTTTAGAGTTCAGGAAAGTGTAAGTGCATCTGGGACTGCTAGACATGCGATCCAAGATAGCAGACGCGCTTTAAGCTCCGTCAAAACATGCACATTTTGCTGATCAAAGACGTCAAAGTGCAGCATAAATCTTCACTGGCTACATTTCTTATGCATTTTAATTACCCCTGGTGCATACCTAATGAACCCCTCAGTGCCCTCTTTCCTACTCCTTCAATGTTCCAGGCATTTCCAAAGACTGCCTGAGGGAGACTAACTGGGTGAGGGTGGCCCCATTCAGACTTGCTGCTGCTTCTTAAAGGTACTGTTAATGCCTTCTGCACTACCTCTTAAAGGTGGTGTCTGTGTTATTATTGAAGACTAGCACCTGCTAAACTTTGCTCTCTGCGCACCATATGTTCAATTCTTTTTTCCTATTTTCTCAGTTTATCTTCTGTCAAGTGGAAGATTTTGTTCCACGCTTCCCTGTTTTACTCCAATTTGCCAACTTCAGAGAGATTTGCCTTTACAATTATATGAAATGTACATATAAAAACACACAAACCCTCTCTAGGAAACGAAAACAAGTATCTTCCAAACTTCCTGCCAAAAACCAAAATGGTGAATTAACATGCAGAATCAGTGGGAAAAATATTGGAAGAAATACAAGCCATACATAATAATACAGATGCCATATGATGAGATGTTAAACATTTGCAGAGAGGTATGGCTGACAATGCCATTAAAATAAGAGATAATGGCCACATGTATCATTATTTCAAACATTCTCTATTAATCACAATTAGGTAATTGCTATATTTATTTTTTAATGTAGCCCGTTTTCCTTAAAGGAAAATAGGGTGCATTTAAAAAAGAAACACAAAAAGTGTTCTATTAATTTTTGCAGAGTATGCAGTGGTCCATCACACCACTGACTTCTCTGAAAAAATGTTTGTACTATCATTCTCAAAGAGGTAAGGGTCCCTTGGGGACCCCTTTCCATTTGCGAATGGGTTATCTCCTACTTGAACTAGGTCTTAAACTGCGAATGTTTTGCGACCAGTATTTGGTCACAAAACATTCATACATACTGCTGTAATTCTATATTTGGAAGGGACACCCTAGACACGCCCCTTCCACATACTGAATCACAAACTAATTTTGCAATTTGGTAACAGGTTACCTAATCGCACAATCAGGGTAGGTACATTGGAAAAGCCTTTTTGGCGTTCACAAATGGGTTGATTCTGACAATCGGCCTGTTGGAAACGCAAAATAGCTTGATACATGTGGCCCAATAAGATTGTGTTTGAACAAATGACTACTCAAGGTAATCTTATAGAGCCTATAAAAATACAGCTTCTGGAACTTGAAAACAGCAGTCGCTCATATATTTTTGGAGTATTTTCAAACAAACCAGACAATATTGAGTGACAAAATTGCACAGTATTGACATTTTTCAATTTTGAGCTGGGCTTTATTGACCACTTAGAGACCTCATACATTTGGCCAGACCTGGCATCGCCCGGGGGGATTACTACAGATTCCTATCAGTTTTTTGTTGAGTTGTGTCTCACCTTCGTCTTATTGAGCCAATATGTCCTCCTACCCTGAATTGGGCTGGGTTATTACTACAGTTACATCATGATCAACTTACTATGGTTGGATCTCTTCATTTTGCCTGAGCAACCGACTCGAACCTGTTACGTTCTCTAACGGGACCTAGTAGGAACATATCGTTCTATGGGAACGGCCATTTGCCTTGAACTACAAGCTGCACTGTTTCTGAGAATTCTTACTCTTCAACTTGTACTTTTACACTTGATATTTTGTTTGCCCTGAGGAAGCTCCCTATATGGCAATGAAACGTGTTGGCTAGAATGTCTCAAGTTAATGTTTTTAAAAAAATATATATATTTTCAAGAAAAGAAGTTACTATTCGCTTTATATGGGCCTATATGACTTTTTTTGAGCTGTGCACCCCATTTGGTTTATGAATCTCTGATCTGGAACACAGTAACGTCACTCAAGGACTGGCGACTGGCATAGGGGTTGCTTGCACAGCGTCTAAATTCATAGGAACTGGCACGAGGTGCAGCACAGAAGGTCCGCCGTTGTTGTTGTTCTGGTGTCTGATATTTATATAAATGGTTTATTTGACCCTGCAATGAAGCGATTATGGAAAAATTACATCACCAAGGGGACGCTTTCAACACCTGACATAAGCTGGGCATAAGAAAACTGTTGGCCATTTGTACCCGCGCAGCTGTTCTCGCTGATTGTCTCTCTCCCGCCGCCGTAGAAAACACCGCATCTCGACCGCAGAGAGGGGGGAGACTCTGAACTATATATCCCAGCCCCGGAAGAACCGGAAGTGACCTCGCATGACGGACGCGCCTGGAGGCGATTTAAATCAAGCACAGACCCCGCGTCGCGGGAAGCGCACGTCCCACCTGCCTCCATCGAAGGAGGAGAGTGTGTACCGATCACATTCCACCCACCAGTTGGCCAGCAGGAAGTCCGGGCTATCTCAGGAATCTCAGGATCCCCCTCACGCCGCCGCTGTCTCCATCCCGTGGCCGCCGAGTGGAGGGGGGGGTCTACAGTCCCCAGAATCCCCAGCGCCACCTGTCCCACGCCATTCCCGCACGGTGGCGGATTCATTCATTCTGCAGCATCGCGCGGTCAGAGAGAAGGTAAAGAGACTCATACACTAACTGTGTATATCACCTAACATTTGACTCTTCTCCCGGACATTATCTTTGTGATATCTACTCGCTCAAACAGTGTGGTTGCAGTATTGCATTGCATCACACGCCCCTATATATATTTTTGTTTTTGTCAGGGTTGTCGACCTCCAGGGAGTAAATCATAGCATGACTAGCAAGGGGGTTAGGAAAAGAGTCAATAAAAAAGCTACGCTGCAGAGAGGTTTGTCCCTTGGGTCTCATGTTCGTGCGCTGAATATGGTAACTCCGCCCAAGTATGTAGAAAACAAACAAAAAGAATGTTGCCAGCCCGACTATAGAACAATAGACAATAGAACACCTGATATGCTTCAGAAGGGTTTGTGTCATGGGACTCATGATCGTATCTCAGATAGAGCCATATTGTCCCCTCTCAGAGACAAAGAAAACGCCGCCCCTTGCCAATCTGTGGATAGCCCATCTTGCAATAACTCTCCCTCACCAACTCTTAGCTTAGTACAAGATTTAGCATGGTTAGAGGAACTAAACAATATGTGCAAGACAAGACATATCTTAGTGGAATCCCCAAAAGATAACTCACCCTGCCCGGCAATAAGCACCTTACCACCCACTCATGATAGTCCGCGGAATCCCCCCCCTAAACTTGGAACAGTTAACATTCAAACTGTAGTACCCTCCCAGGCTCTAGGGGATGCTAAAAATGTAAACCAGCTAGACCCTTCCTCTTTGTCAGCCTTAGTATATCAAATTGAACAACTGCTCACATCAATTGTGTCGCCCCTGATAGAGAAAATTGATAGCCTAGGGGATAGGTTACTGGTACTAGAAAACACAATTCAGGCTAATCAGCAATTAACTAAAAACATGCTGACCATGCCCCGCTCTCAGCCGCGGGCAAATAGTGTAGTGCCAAAGCAACCACTGGCCCTTCTTCCACCAGCACCAATAGCTTCCACCAAAAATCTTAATTCTGCGGCGGGACAATACACGCGGGACAGAGTAGAGCCAAATACATCTTCACATATAAACCTACCACCAGAGGCCGCCCCGTTTGTCTGTGTACTTGCAGGTGTGCCTGTACTAACTAAGGGGAAGGTAGAAAGGCAAACAGATCTGTTAAACAAGGTCAGCTTCTGGCTTACAAAAAACAGACCCCTGCCAGACAGCCTTGATGGAACAATACTGAGTGTCAGGCGGGTAGGGTGGTTAGGGTCCCTTCCCAAAGACACTACAGGGGACCTGGTTTTAGTGAGGTTTAAGAGTGATCTCATTGTTACGTATATGCAAAATTATCACCCCCAGGAAGGAGATGGACCCATATCTACCTGGAACTTACATGACTTCTATCCTTACAGGTCGTATATCCCTTTACCAAGAGCAAAGGTTGAGTTTAATTATAGGAAAGGCAGAAGCCCCTGTGTATTGAGTGACAGTGCCAACTCAACAATTAGCCACCTCGGGTCCCTGTATCACGGTTACAAGTCCAGAATGTTTTACTAATTGTCTGTACCCACAGCGCCTTTGTTGTAATGGAGGTTTTCGCGCACCTTGACTTACTGGAAAAATACGACACTAACAAGGATTTCCGTTGTCCCAGGCTATGTACATGTTATTTTTAACTTGTAAATACTTTATGGTACTGTATGTGTGTTTTCATAAATGTTTTTTTAATTGTACGCTTTTATGGTTTTTCAACAAAATCGAATAAAGCTTGTTTGACCTGACCTGTCCGGCCCAAGCCCGAAAGCTGTATTTACAACTAAGAATGGGTAGCTTGCCACTAAGGTCATTGACTTGTAAATGGGATGTAAACAAATGTACCGAGTGCCCGGCGTCTGAATATCCACTAGAAAATGAAAACCATGTATTTTTCTTTTGTCCAGCATATGTGCTGTCACGAACGAGGTGGATTAAACCCATCTGTAGGAATTTGTAGGCGCTTAGAGTACTTAAATATGACACCCACCCACCGGTTGTTTTTGCTGTTTCCCGTTTTTTAAATAGTATGTGGATTAAGCGCAGAACTTTCTTAATGACTTAATTCCAGAGGTAATGTTTTTAATAATAGTTACTTTGAATCACATGATAATTATTCAGATAGTTTAATTCTTACTTTTTAATCATGAATATTTTTATTGTAAATTATGTGTATATATATGAAATGTGTTCTTACCCTATTTAAAAAACTGATTTTTATTGTTACTGTGTATTTTACTACGCACTTTTATGGCCCACTGTGGTCGAAATAAAGTTATCAATGATGAATACAATTTAATTTAGTCTAATCAGAAATATCTTTGCTCCGCTTCCTGCCAATCTAAACACCAGCAAGAGCTGCTTCTCCCAGGAAGCCTGCTCAGCTGATAGACTGCCGCCATCGTTATGGTGGTGGTGGTCCTACCAAGGACATCCAAGTATTTCACTGTGCCAGTAGCCCAGCTTCGTGTGAGTCCGGTCAGGGCCCACGATGGAAGGTATTACCATATGCCAAGCTATCTCTCCCTCTCCTCTGCTACACTCAACACACAAGAGCAGTCAGCCGCATGTTCGCAGTGACACCATCAAGGAGACCCTGCCCCACACTTAAGACTTTCAACAGAAGCTCCATTGCATCCACACATTCTCCCTCCATTCCATCTTACGTCTACATCTATGTATTCCATCTTTTGACTGAAAGCACAAGAGCAGCACATTAAAACTCCACTCATACTGGCCATGCGATATACACACACTCTTCATCTAAGTACCCTCACAGAGTCGTGCAGGTACCAGTCCACAAATTCACATCACCAAGTCCTTCACCTCACCTTCTGACTTAATTGCATATCTTGATCTTCTTGCTCCAGTGGCAATGGAATCTCAGTCTCTACCATTAATACTTAATTATTTTTGCTCCATGACTGATATTATTTTCTCCCATTAGCAGGCAGTATGTTCTCCACCAGATTCCTGAATCATACCTTCGTACTTTCAATATTTCATTCCATGTGTTTTATTTCTCAACATTATAAATGGTTGTCCAGGTCATGTGTCTATCTTATTTGTGGGCTACTTTCTTGTTCTATTCCTTTCTAGTTTTTCTACAACCTATATATCCCACTTCTCGCTATACTTCTCTGTCCTCTTCAACTTGTTAGGGCAAACAATTGTAAGTTAAAATTGCTTCACTCAGTGTTATGAGTCTACGACATCCAGTAAAACAACGGAAAATTCTAAATTATTTCTAAATTATTTATGCAAATGCAAAACTGGCATCTGTTTTGTACAAGAAACCCCTATTGATGATAACACCCTGTCAACTATGACGAAATGATGGCTGGGCAGTATAATTTCTTTACCATCTAATGGTTACAAAAAATGGAGTAGCTATTCTTCTCTCACTCCAACTACAATTTACCATTTTGAACTATGAAGCCAGTCAGTCAGTCAAAACCACTTTATTTGGCTAATAAAAGCCAAAAAAGTACACAACAAACAACAATTATCATACCAACAATACAAAGAGATAAAATTCATAATACATTTTGGGACAATAAAATATTCCAATTACATAACTAAACAATATAAAAAAATAAAAAGAATCACTAGTAAATCATATGTAGAACAGCAAATACATCAATAAAACATCATTCTCCGTCAATTCTTCACAGATATTAAAACATTTAATAAAACAAATGTATATCAGAATATATAATAAATCATAGTTTAGAATATCTAGCACCCTTTTTACCTATGCCTAACAGCCGCCACTAAAAAATGTGCAACATTTAAAATCTCCCAAGGATCATTTAGAATCTGCAAATATAACAAGGCAGGTCTGACTTGCAAAAAACCTTTCCCCTTTAAAATAGGGATTAAAAACTTTCTCCGGATGTAGCAAAAATAATTGCAAAACATCATAAAATGCATGGTATCCAGTGTCGAGAAGTTGTCACAAGTAGAGGGACCCAAATCATTTACCCTACTCCATCCCTGCGCATCTGCTAAAAGACAATGGATGAGATTGAGGCAAAATCTAGTTAAGAGAAAAGGATGGAAAGGCTTTGTAACAATTATCAGATAAGGATCTATCTGCGATACAGTTTTCAACAGTAGGTAAGCTTTCACAATGGATTTCATGATCTCTGTCACCTCTTTCTCTCTGCAGACAACAGATTTAAAAATTGTGCTTGAACCCATACCAGGTCCTCTTTCAGTATCTTTTCTGGAGATCCAAAAAGTTCAGGTCGTCACAGTTTATCTAAGAATGACTTAATGTGTTGTAGCCATTGAATTTTATTTGCATTCTCCATGGGGACACAGTCCATCACAATTTATCTAATCAATGCCAATTCTGGTTTAATCCAGATTGTTAACCAGCATGCCACAGGGCCCAGACCTATCAGGTCCGCAACAAAGCCCTTGCCCACTTCTTGGTGTATAACATAGGTAGGGGTAAATTGGGGAACCGACAGAAGATATCTTAAAAATGTATTTTCATCTAACTGGAGCCCCGCTGCCGATTCATATCCCCAAATCACAGACCCATACCTTGCAATAGCAATACATTAAATCTATAGATATTGAGCAAGGCTTCAAGGGGCTTCGGTCCAAGTTGTGATGCAAATCCTTGAAAAAAAATTGCATACAACAGGGACAACCCTAGGACCTGAACCAGGGGTAATTATCAATATAGTCCAATCAATGGTTCAAGTACACCACTTAGGAAAAGAGAAAAAAAAATATTTTTAAAAAGAGAAAGAAAACCTCACATTCTAAAATAGCAATCAAGAAAAAGAAAAATATATATGCTACCCAAATATTAGGCTTCTACTACACACAATACCCATGTACAGATATTATTTACAATTTTAGCAAAGACATTTTAATGTAATCAAAAAAGGGAAGAACGCATTTAAATATAATAATAGGGCGCTCATA
The DNA here is from genome assembly GCF_964263255.1 of Lissotriton vulgaris. Lineage (NCBI taxonomy): Eukaryota > Metazoa > Chordata > Amphibia > Caudata > Salamandridae > Lissotriton > Lissotriton vulgaris. The sequence continues at coordinate 745,790,497 of NC_141694.1, forward strand.
CAGTTACACAGACACTGTTACAGTTGTGTACATTGACAGGTGTAAACAAAGAGTGGTTGAGGGAAAATCACAAAAAACAGGTTTCTAATCAAAACAGAAATACACAACAAAAACAATGGTATCCTCATTCATTGAAGCCACATTATTGGCGTCGACGACGTTTCAACCCTTTTAATAGTTTGAGGGTCATCATCAGGAGATGTCAATTAGAAGAGTGTCCACTGTAGTTCAATAAAAACTTCTCAATCTACATGAAGAGGGAATCACCATAAAGTATATATGAGACAAAATTGCATTCGTAGCCTCAAATATATAAAGGTAGATGCATAATCTGTTCTAATATCAGAGAAATCCGCAAGAAGTATAGTCACACTCTTAAAATATAACAGATGAAAACCCGGCATGGGCTATCAAAGTGCAGTCATCTAATGGCCTTGCATCAAAAGTACGCAGTCATGCTGGGTCAGAGGATGCCAGTCGATCCGTTCAATAACGTATTTGATGTCCACCCGTTACCCGTTCGTCCCACCAGCATGCCAACTCTCCTAGACTCCTCGGCGTAAATTCCCGGAAGTCCTTGAATGGCTGCTATGGATCTTGACAATGCATATTTTTTTGCTTTTTGCTGAGGAACCCATGAGCCCCTCTCATCAAATAAGACTCCCAGGTAAGAGAAAGAGGAAACCCTTGTCAACTCTACCATGAAGCTGATTCAGTTAGCCATTTATGTTCCTATCCAAATTGATATGTATTCTCTCCATGTAGTTAATATATATGCTCCCACATAGGATGACCCCCACTTTGGACAATAAATTACATCTGAAATACTTGCTATATGCCCTGCATCCCTTATTATGGGAGGTGACTTTAATATGATGTTCAGGCCGGCTCTTAGATAGAATGTCCACAGTTAACTTTTACCCTACAAAACATATACATAATTCAAAACCACTAAATTGCTAACCTTTTGGTGACTCACACACCCAACTGATAAAGACTTTACATTCTTTTCCAACGCTCATTCCACATATTTATTATTTATTATCTTCTAGACATTTAACTCATTTGAATCCCAACTCTAAGATAGAACCCATCACTGTATCTCCTTTTCATTAACCTTAACTGACGTTCCTAAAAATACTTATAGGTGAAGAATGAATACTGGCATTTTACTTTCTGACCAAAAACAACTCAACATAGTAGCAACTATAGGAGATTATTTTCAAAACAACAAAATTGAAGATACCTCAAAGGTTACTCATTGGGACATTTTTAAATCATATGTACTAGGCATTCCTATTTACAAATTGACATATGAGAACTATTTATTGAATACCAAATTGTCATAACTAGAGAAACAAATTGCTATAGCTGAACAACATTTGATATCTTCTGCAGATAAGCAATTTAATCTAAAATTGCAAACCCTTTTGAAGTGAAAACAATACACTGCTTAGTAAAAGAGTGAATCTTTATATTTGTAAACAAAAAGTACTTTTCCAGTTTAATGCTAATAAAACAGGTCCTATTTTTGCTAACTATTTATGTATTAAAAGAGATAGTATACAGTTTCCTGCCATTCGTTTCTCAACTTGCCTCCTACTATTATCCAATACAGAAATAGATCAAAAATTCCAAACATGTTACTCAAACCTTTACAGTACACCGCACAATGCTCCTTAAGCTACAATCGATCCATTCCTTTCTCATTGTAACTTACCAAAATTATCCCTCCTAGATATAAATATTTGTGATATCCCTTCAACTATAGAAGAGGTATATTCTGCAATTAAGTCTTCAAAGTCACTGTAGATTGAGATTGAGAGATTGGTTGATTGAATCTACCGCGCCGTGGCCCGGAGTTCATTCGGGCGACGGAAGTGAAAGGCTTGGTTGCCGGAGGGGAGCCGCCGGCTACATAGTAAGTGCAGAATCGAATTGGGCTCTTTTAAAATGGCATTACGATTGAGAAAGAAGAAGTCTTGTCATTCTTTAGATTGTACGGCGTGAAGAAAACCCCTGCCGTGTCTGCCCATGTTATGCGGAAATTAAGCACAACTTGTAAGTTCAGGGAGAGGCGCTCTCTCTTCCATTTTTTAATATTTAATATATAACGGAGTCTGTACTGGTTCCGTTAAGGCTAAACTCACAGTAAATTGCGAGCACATGCTTCAGAATACAAATTTTATGTCCTCGAGGCTTAGCTCGGTCGCACTGAATTTTCCTAACACTACGCAGCCTCTGACATATATCTTATGACAATCACGGTCCTTTTGAAATACAGTAACTGACTCTGTAACAAATAGTTATGTTTCTAGAACAGTACAACGCCAATAAATGACGAGTGATTTTAGTCATTCCCTAGCATTCAGAGCACGATACATGCTAGCATGAATGTATTGCCACCGATATGGGGGCCAGCTGGTGAAGGCGATTGTTTGGAAACACTGCCCTGTGAATGTTTTACAGGTATAAAGGGAACAATGTGAATAATTTATCTCTGGTATTTCTGCTTTGTTTTTCTCTCTAGAGGTATGAGGCCCCAGTAAATTACTGTGAGTGCCCACACGGGTATTTCCGTGAGTAAATCACTAATTTTATATTTTTCACATAAATATCCTCACAGTTGGGTGCGCCTTAGCGCGTGCACACCGCCGGTGGATTACACTTATGGTCCTGACGAATGCTGAGCGATTATGGCTCTTAAAGCTGAAACATGTTGACCAAATTTCTATAGGACTAAGGGTTTCCAAATAAAGGAACCCATTTAGAAGTCCCAACATCACCTGTTTTTAACCAATGCGGGTTGGACTATTAAAAAAGTAGCTGACAGTCACAAATACGCATTTAAAAAAAAAATGTTTGCACACACTTAACACAATTGGGTTTTCACTGTATCAACACACAAAAGAACCAGCTCCGCTGTAAACAGGCGTAGAAGCACACTGGGAGGTCACTCGGTCCTTCCAGTGGGAACCCAGTGATGAAGCATGTCACCACTAGGTTGGTGAGTGAGGGTTCTTTTTATAATTAACTTTTGTGTTCTTTTTCACCAGGTTCAACGTTTTTCTCCTCTTTGGAATTTTTTTCTGAGGTTTTTGACATTTATCACTAACTCATATTATGCACCCAGACCAAACAGGTTTTATGAAGAGACAATTATCAGCATACAATACCCGACTTGTCTGTCATATTATTGCTTACATACCTATAATTAAGCATCCTATCGGTCTTCTAGCTCTAGATGCTGAAAAAGCATTTGATCAAATTAATTGGAAATTTTTTGTTCAAAATAAGGAGGCCTTTGGTTTTGGCACAGCATTTCTTTCAATGGTTCAGACTTTGTATTCCTCGCCTCAGGCAACTATATATGTTAATGGTACTACCTCCACATATTTTTGCTTTATATAGAGGAACAAGACAAGAATGCCCTCTCTCTTCCCTAATATTTTTACTGTATTAATTTTCTAAATCAACAACAGATTTTCAGGTTAACCCTGGAAATCTGCAGATGTCTCTGGATTTCAGTCTTAAGCCTTGAGCATGTTTGTGAATTCCTATTTCCACCAATGTGCATAGAGAAATATCATCAGCAATGTGCAGTGGCATAATATTTGCATGATGTATTTTATAGCAGAGAAACCACATTCCTATACACTACCTCAAATTTGATGAGTGCTTTGTAAAGATACTCTTACTCCAATGAAGACAGGAGACTTCAGTAGGTTAACTTTAGTTTATTCTACAGAGTGCCGGGACCACGTCTTAACTCTATGCTGTTGGCGCCAGAACAAAATGGCCGCTTGCCATTTCCGCTTATCCCTTTCCGGTTCCCGTCACCTGAACTCTAGACCGATACCACATATCTCCACTCCTTATGCATTACAGTATTTTATCAAAATTTAACACTGGAACAGTCTTACTTGCAGTCCATTTCAAAGTCTTTGAATCTCTCCGGAATCCTTATTGTTCTTCCTGCCCTCATCTTTATCGCTTCTTCTCTTCTCATCTCTCCCTGTTCCTTAAACCCTGGATCACTTGTCTCTGTTCCTTCCTGGGTGCCTCCCGCCTTTTCCTTTGCCGATCTAACCTTGCTCCTGTCCTTGATACCACAGGTTCCTTTGACTTCTCCATCCTCCTCAACTTCTCTCTCTTCTACTTGCTGCGTACTTTCGTCTACCTGCTCCATGCGCCTTCTATCTCTTTCTTCGGTGCCTCTCTCGACATTCTCTTTCCCTTCATCAGCCTCAGCTCCCCACTCCAAGATTTTGCTGCATTTCGCCATTCTGTCTTGCGACCATACCTTTCCATCGCTGAGCAGCGCCGACCTGGCATAAGGCTCTAGAACTTGGAGGGGTGGAGTGAATTTACTCTCTCCTTTCCTCTTCATGGTGGCCACCTTCACTCTTACCCAGTCTCCTTTCTCTAACCCTAGTCCTAGCACGTTTCGTTTCTTGTTGAATTGTTCAGTGTACACATCCTGTGCTCTCTCCAGATTTCTCTTGACCACCGCTGGGGACCACTTACTTTGCACAACCATCTTCCTCCATACTGTATTGTCTTTGGTAAATGGCTCTCTCCCTCTGAGTACCTTGAAGGGGCTGTACCCCGTGCTTCCTGGTGTGATTCGGTATGCCCACAACATTTTGGGCACTTCCCTCCAGTCTAATCTGTCATTTATGGCTGCTTGTATGGTGCCCATGATCACCCTGTTGAAACGTTCCACTTGTCCGTTGCCGGCTGGGTGGTATATGGGGGTATGTTTGACCTCTATACCGTTTCTGGCTACAAAGGCTTCCCATTTCCCTGATGTGAACTGCGGCCCGTTGTCGCATATGATGGTTTTTGGAATTCCTTCTTTGACAAATAAGTCCCTCAGGAATGCTATAACTGTCTCTGTGTCTACTGCTTCCTTTATGACCACCTCGGGCCATTTGGAGTATTTGTCGATTAACACTATGGCATACTTTTGGATGCCCTCGCTGTTCAGAACCGGTCCCATAATATCAATTGATACCATTTCCCGTGGTCCTTCGGGCATCGGGAACTTTCCTAAAGGCGGTCTCATCATGGACTGGGACTTGTCCGCTTTAGCGCATGACTCACATTGTCGTACGAATCGTTCTACTTGCGAGTCGATGGCTGGCCACCAATAGGCTTGTCGAGCCAACGCTTTCGTCTTGGTGATCCGCTGGTGTCCCTCATGTAACAAGTTCATTAGGTGTTCAATGACCCCTTGGGGAGGAATCACTTTGTCGCACCTCAGCAGAAACAGGGGATTTTAGCCTAAGGATAACTCGTCCCTCACTTCCCAATATCTCCTCAATGTCTCCTTGAGGTGTCTCTTCTCGGGCCATCCGTGGACCACATACCCTCTTATCGCCTGCAGGTCTTCATCTGATTTGTAGGCCTCTTCCCATTCCTGAGCTCCGATCACTCTCTCCATGTCTTCTACCGTGGCGACCACATAGCTGTCCCACTGTGAGGATTCTTGTCTATCCGCCTCCTCCTTTGCTGCCGCTCAGCTCAGGAAGTCTGCTACCTTGTTCTGCGGGCCCGGTATGTATTCCACCTCATACACAAAGTCTAGTAATCGAAGTGTCATCTTTGCAATCCTTGGTGTAGCATGAGCATGGCCGTTTGATGTTAAGACCTTTACCAGGGGTTTGTGGTCGGTTTTGACTAGAAACTTTGCGCCCCACAGATATTGTCTGAACCTTTCCATCGCCCACACGACAGCCAGCATCTCCTTCTCTATGACGCTGAATTTTTCCTCATTTGGCGCCGGGATCTCGAGGCGAAGCTGATCGTCGACACTTCCCCCTGGTCTGATCTCTGCATGAGCACCACCCCGAGGCCTCGATCACTTGCATTGGTGGTAAGGACGAATTCGGCATCCGGGTCAAACTCTTTTAGGGGTATTGTTTCGCTCATTTCCCGTTTCAATTTGACAAACTTCTCCTGCTCCTTTCTTTTCCAATTGAAACCATTCCTTTCTTTGAGTAATTGGCGTAAACAGTGTGTCTTAGTGGCAAAGTGGGGTATGAATTTGCTATAGTATTCGGCCATTCCCAAGAATGACCTGACGTCCTCCTTTCTTTCCGGGGCAGGTGCGTCTAATATAGCCTGCATGTTCGATCTCTTGGGTACTATGCCCCTTTCGCTGACTTCATGGCCGAGATATGTGACCGATGGTACCCCGAATTTGCACTTGGCCCACTCGGCCGTCAATCCATTCTCTTGCAGCGTGCGTAGCACTGTGTGCAGTTTTTAGTTGTGTTCTCGTTTGGACGCGCCCATGACCAGGATGTCGTCCTGGAAGAACCGGACGCCTTCCACCTTGCGAAACAGTCTGTGCATCAGTTTTGGGAAAACGGCAGCTGCTGATGCCAGCCCGAAGGGCATCCTGATGAATTTGTAGCACCCGAAGGGTGTGATGAATGATGTGAGGTGGCTGCATGATGGGTGGAGTTTTATTTGGTGGTAGGCAGATGACAGGTCCACTGTTGAGAACTATTTTATGCCCTTGGTCTTAGCCAACATTTCATTGATGCGAGGAAGGGGAAACTTGTCGATCAGGATGTTTTTGTTTAGCTCCCTTAGGTCCACGCACAGCCTCACCTTCCCGTTGGGCTTTTGGGCTACCACTAACGACGAGAGCCATTCTGCACTCTCGATGGCTTGTATCACCTCACTTTTTTCCAATCTGTCGAGTTCCGCTTGCACCGCCTCCCTGCACCGGAAGGGGATGTTCCTTACTTTGTGGATGACCGATTTGGCTCCTTCCTTTAGCTTGATTAAGTGCGTGTACTTGGTCAGTTCACCTATCAGCCCGTTGAACACCTTGGGGTATTCCCTGCGCCAAGCCTCTATCTCATCCCTGCTCTCCACGTTCATCAGCATCACTTTTTCCAAGCCTCCTGGGTTCAGTAGTATTCCTAACGCCCCTTGGTCCTTCCAACTGAGTACTGACGGTCCATTCTCCGTGACGTACAGTTTGCACACCGCTTTGCGTCCTCTGAACTCAAAGAGTAGAGGGCAATAACCCTGCATAGGTATCTTCTGTCCCGTGTACGTGACCGGTCTTAGGTCCTTGGGACGCAGCTCCTCCTTAATTGTCGGTTCAAACTTCTCTTTCCATACCTGCCTTTGTACGATTGTGATGGGTGCTCCTGAGTCGGCGATGATCTCAATGGGCACTCCTCCGATTTGCATGTCGATCCTGGGCTTGTCCGATTCTGCGCACCCCACGTCCAGGATCTGGGCATCAATGTAGAGGACTTCCTCTAAATCCTCCTCTCCTGCCTGGTCTTCCTCTTCTTCCTGGGTTTCCTGGTCTATGTACTTGACCATGGCTCCTTTCGATCTCCTGCGACATACCTTTTCGTAATGTCCGAAGACGTGGCAGTACGCACATTTTGCCCTGAACGCTGGGCACACCTTGTCGTTTCCCAAGTGCGACGTGCTTCCGCACCTGTAGCAGCATGGCCATCCTCCTCTTCATGTCTTGTTGGCCGTGCTCCCTGGGTGTGTGTTCTGTCTGTGTTCTTGCCCTTTTTGTGGTTCTCTCTGCTTGGCCTTCTCATTCCTGCTCTGCGTCACAATTCTACAGACCGTTTGTGTCACTCCGGTGTCCTTCCTAGCCACTTGGGCGCACCTCTTAGACATTTCCGCCTTCTTCACTAGTGCCCAAACTTCCTTCAAGGGGGCCTCTCTGTTCACCCACAGTTTCTCTTGCACGTGCGTGCTGGACGTGTGCATTATGATCTGGTCTCTTATAAGATCATCGTATAGCGCGTCAAACTTACATGTTAGCGCCAACTTCTGCAGGGCCGCTACGTACTCATCAATTGTCTCTCCGCCTTCCTGTTTTCTCTCGAAGAAGTTGTGCCTGTCTATGGCTACGCACACTACGGGTCTGTAATGTGCGTCAATGTCTTCAATTGCGTGACTGAACACGTCTGTGTCGTTTGCATCTCTTGCCTTTTTGACGATGGTGTCATACACTCTCAGCCCCTCTGGGCCTAAATTATGTTGCAAGATCTTCCTTCTTCTGGGGCCTGCATACGCCGCTCCATTCTCTTCTTCTAACGCGTCCAGGTAACTGAGGAAGTACCGTTTCCAGTCTTCCCACTGCATTGTGGGCTCTCCCCTTTTTGGGAGGAATGGTACCAATTGGGCTAAGGAGGAGGACTGCGCCGCCATCTTGCCGTTCCCTCTGGGGCCTGCTTGTGCCGGAACTGGTCTACCCGGCGGACTGCCTGGAGCTCGTATCTCGTCCACGTCTTCTTCGCTGTGCTCGCTGCCAGCTGAGCCGCTTCCAGCCGCACTGTCTGTGTGCTTTGGCGTTTGTGGGTCGTCTTGGACAGTGCCGTCAACAGCGTTCGTTCCTTCCCCTTTGTCTCGCAGTGCCGCCAGCGTGGTGCACGGGGTGTCACGCTACCATGGAGTGGGACTTCTAGTGTCCTGGGCGGTGAGTCGCCTTTGCTCGCGTTCTATCGCTGCCGCCTTACTCGCTACCGCCGCGCTGCTGGGGCTCGGCTTGCGGTTCCGCTTACTTGTGCTTGACCACGCTGTTGTTGTGAGTGCGTAATCGCTTCTTCTTGGGATCGTCCTTCGTCCTCTGCCGCGCTCCGAACTACTGCTTTCACCTCCCACTGTCCGGTTGTCTTCGCACCATGGGCTCTCTAGTCAGATCCCTTGCCTCGTCACCATTGTAAAGATACTCTTACTCCAATGAAGACAGGAGACTTCAGTAGGTTAACTTTAGTTTATTCTACGGAGCGCTGGGACCGCATCTTAACTCTATGCTTTTGGCGCCAGAACAAAATGGCCGCCTGCCATTTCCGCTTATCCCTTTCCGGTTCCGGTCACCTGAACACTAGACCGATACCACATGCTTGCCCCCATTTCGAACTGAGCCCTTATAATTAGTACATTTGTGACCATTTCCGAGTTTAGATGGGATAAAAGAGAAGTTTGTGACTAACAAGAAACTTTTAAGTTTTTGGTTGCTCACAATCTATACGATATTCCTTTAGAACGCCCAGTCCCCACTGCCGGCAGTAGATTTTCTCACATGAAAGTCTCTGAGTGAGTAAATCCTTAAACCAGTTTAAAGCCAAAATTTTGCTAATTCCAAAAATGGTTTCTCTGTTATAAAAAGGCTTTTTGTGTGAAGCCAAACTCCCATGCTTAAATAGCTCTGTGGGTATGGCTCACTGAGACTAAGCAGCAATGTTGTACCTTGAACTGAACACTCTTGTTTCTGTTCTTTCCTGCAAAAATAACACTTTTTATAGTAATCATTATTTCTTCTTCAACCAGCATGTAAATTAATTGGACATCTCCTTCCTCAGTGTTCAGTTAAGAGCAATTTATGATGTAAGCGGAAAAAGCAGACAAAAACAAAATACACATTGTATTTGTAATTGCATCCTATTTATAATGCAATGCATGTCTTAAACTTTTTTCACTTGTGATTGGTAGTAAGCAGCCACCACCAGGAGAGGTGTTATAATTCCTGTTTTAAAGATACTGTTCTTTTTAAACATCCTTTGTTTTTTTTCCTTTTTAGTATTTAAATCAAGTAGAACATACTGTTCAAAGTTGTTTCCTAATAATGTCTTTAAACTGCAGACAGACAAAAAGAATGTTTATCTTCATTTTGCTTCAATCAAACACAGATCCATCACTTAAAACGAAAGATTGTAAACAACGGGAGGAAGAACGCAGGCCCAACAAAATGCACGGAAGAACTCATCAGAATAAGGTACATTCAAATGTTTTGTACACAATGTAATGTAAGATGGATTTGTAGAGGGCTGCTTGTCAACCATGAGGGTATCAAGGCTCTGAGCATGTGCTAAGGCTGAGCCTGAGTACAGGCAGTCTTGATGTTCCCGCAGAAGACTGATTAAATACTTAGGTCTACAGCTTCTTGGGGAACTCAAGAAGTAACAAGCATTTGCAATGCAACAGGTCCCACATTTACGTGAGTTTGAGCTATTGGCATTGTAAACGCAACTTTCTTTTATTCATGTTTTGATTTTTAAAACATAAATAAAAGGCATTGTCATTTACAATTCCAATAGCTTAAACTTGCGTGAACGCGAGACCTATTGCATTGCAAATGCTTGTTTTATAACAGGAGCTACTTCTACCGTGGTGGGATAGCCTATGGCTGTGGAGAGAGTGAGCTCTGGGTAGTATTGCTTACAGGGAGCGACAGTCTAGTGCCATGTGCTACAAAGGTGGTGAAGGGAACAAAATATGCAAATGACAAACTAACAGACCAATGAATAAAGACAGCTGCTGAAAACTTTTCTAAATCAGTATATTATAGACATATGGTCCTGCCTACCCCGACCTAACAATTTCCCTGTGGATATTATAGTACTAGGGAAGCCAAGCACAAAAAATATACCAGTAAACATTGTGTCAGGTAGCAGACGTCAGGCTTTGCATGGGCTGTGATTATTTTCACAATCTTTCTGCTGGATTACAATATTCTCTCTAGTACTGTTGGTCGACGTAGGTGTGTCACTAATCTTGGGGAAGGTAACAGATGGGTTGCCGAGAAGTGCTTCAACCCTTGTCAGGGGTAGTAAGAGTTACATAAATGAAATTGTGGTAACGCTTTAGCGTTAGCGCTCTAGTGTTCCGCTAGGCGGAACAGGAAGGGGAGTAGCGGAAACGGAAGGCGGCCATCTTATGGCATTGGCGCCGACCGTTCCTAAGTAAGCGGTTGTGTTTCCCGGCGCTCCGTCCAATAAAGAAAGTTAAAACCTACCATGCGTCCTCATTGCTTTCACGTTCCTACAATGGCGACGAGGCTTCAGGCGTGACACCGACCCACAAGAAACGTGCCGCGCTGGGTGAGCAGGATCAAAGGAGGCTGCATTTTCAAACGAACCGACGAAAACGAAAGTTATAAGGAACACGACGGAGCGTGGCAGAGGGCCACACCGAGCAGTACACAGCGTGCCCCTCAGTCTGCAGTGCACAGAGGAAGCTCAGACAGTGGAGGTAGGCCTGCAGGCACCCCAGTCACCGCGTATCACGGGGCCCTTAATTCCCGTCACATGCCCACTAGCCACCACGCCAGCGAGCATAGTGATAGTGCCCGCGCAGTAGAAGGCTGGCCAAGGGCAGAGGGGAGCATCGGCCTCGGTGAGGAATAACCTAGCTTGGCAAGCTGGCGGAACTGAGAGAGGGCAGAGGGGAGTCATCCAACACTCGCCCTGAAGGGGTGGCAGACACGCAGGCAGAAGGAGAGGAAGTCACACAGACACTACCTACTCCCGAACACGCGTTACAAGAAGAAGACAGTGACAGTGACCTGGAGGCGAGGGACCCGGCCGGGCAAAACGCGCCAGGTAGCCCTCCGGGGAGGACTGTCCCCATCCAGCCCACCAGACGTAGAGCAGACAACATGGCGGTACAATTGTCGTCCCTCACACAGCTCGTGCCCTTCCTGACCAATTCAGGGGAACCAGAGAGGCTATGGGAGGACTGGAAGAGATATTTCCTCAACTACCTCGACGCGTTGGAGGAGGAGGCAGGCGCGCCATACTCCAGCAAAAGAAGAAAAAAAAATCTTGCTACACAACCTGGGCCCGGAAGGGATTAGAGTCTACGACACCATCGTAAAAGTAGAAAGAGATGCCGCGGACACGGATGTATTCGGCCACGCCATTGCCGACCTTGACGCACACTTCAGGCCTGTTGTATGTGTTGCCTTTGACCGTTACAATTTTTTCCAAAGGAAACAAAAGAGTAACGAGACTGTAGATGAATACGTGGTTGCCCTGCAAAAACTGGCACTCACATGCAAGTTTGGGACACTACACGATGACTTAATCAGGGACCAGATTATCATGCACACTTCGAGCACCCATGTCTAGGAGAAGCTATGGGTGAATGGAGATGCCCCCCTCAAAGAAATTTGGGCGATGGTGAAGAAAGTCGAGCTATCCAAACGCTGCGCCCAAGCCGCCAAAAAGGAAACAGGAGGCACGCAGACCGTGTGCAAGATAACGACGCAAACAAGAGGAGAACGTCCCAAGCCAAGAGAGCCGCAGAGAAACCAGGACAGCAGACGCCCAAAATCCAACAATTCAGCAGATCAGAGAGCGAACAAAGGAGGACGTCAGAGCTGCTACAGGTGTGGGAGTACTACGCACCTTGGGAACGATAAAGTGTGCCCAGCGTTCCGGGCAAAATGTTCATATTGTGGAATATTTGGCCACTACGAAAAAGTGTGCCGCAGAAAACCGAAAGGAACAGCAGTCAAGTACGTGGACCAAGAACAGCAGGGCGAAACCACTGAATCGGAGGAGACAGAAGAACTGGAAGAAATACTGTACATAGACGTCCAGGTACTGGAGATGGAAGGGTCAGGAACCGACAAGCCCCGATTGGACATGCACATCGGAGGAATACCATTGGAAATGATAGCGGACAGCGGCGCTCCTATCTCCATAATTCAAAGGAAGGTGTGGGAGGACAAGTTTGTGTCAAAGCACGGAGAGAACCTACACCCCATGGACTTGCGTCCCGTCACATACACTGGACAGAAAATCCCAATGTTGGGGTATTGCCCTCTATCATTTGAGTTCAGAGGCCGCCAAGCCATATGCAAACTATACATAGCAGAGAAAGGCCCCTCGGTGTTAAGTTGGAGAGACCGTGGTGCCTTAGGGATCCAACTCAACCCGGGAGGAATTGAGAAAATCCTCCTTATGGACATGGATAGAAGAGATGACATCGACTCGTGGAAACGGGCGTATCCAAGAGTATTCAATGGCCAAATAGGGGAGATGACCAGATACAAGCACCTAATCAAGTTGAAAGAAGGAGCGACTCCGGTGGTGCACAAAGTGAGAAATATCCCATTCCGGAGCAGAGAAGCGGTACAACAGGAGCTGGACAGACTCGAAAAGGAAGGAGTGATCAGAGCCATAGAAAGTGCGGAGTGGCTTTCTCTGTTAGTGGTAGCTCAGAAACCGAACAGCAAGGTCCGGTTGTGCGTGGACCTGAGGGAGTTAAACAAGAATATAATCATCGACAAGTTTCCCCTACCACGCATAAACGAAATGCTGTCAAAAACAAAGAACATCAAATGGTTCTCAACAGTGGACCTATCATCGGCCTATCACCAAGTAAAGTTACACCCCTCGTGCACCCACCTCACGTCGTTCATGACACAGTTCGGCTGTTATGAATTCGTACGGATGCCGTTTGGCCTAGCATCTGCGGCCGCGGTTTTCCAGAAGATGATGCACAAGTTGCTGAAGGGCGTGGACGACGTCCAATTCTTTCAAGACGATATCTTGGTGATGGGAAAGTCCATGCACGACCACAATGAAAAGCTTCACAAGGTACTCAAAATCTTGCAGGACAACGGGTTGACAGCGGAATGGTTGAATTGCAAATTGGGGGTGCAGTCAGTCACGTATCTGGGCCACGAAGTAAGTGAAGAAGGGATCAAACCCAAAACGGCCAACATGAAGGCCATTCAAGATGCCCCCACCCCGAACAAGAAGGAGGATGTTCGGTCATTCTTGGGAATGGCCGAATACTACAGCAAGTGTGTACCCCACTTTGCATCTAAGACGCATCACCTACGCCAGTTGCTCAAGGAAAAGAACAAATTCCTATGGGGTCAGGAGGAACAAGCGGAGTTCGAGTCACTGAAGAAAGAGATGAGTGCAACCATCCCCCTAAAAGGATTCGACCCCAGTGCAGAGTCAATACTCACGACGGACGCCAGTAACCGAGGACTAGGGGCAGTCTTAATGCAGCGGTCAGAGACGGGCGAAATGCAAACTGTCAGCTTCGCATCCAGATCACTAGCCCCAACGAAGAAAAGTTTAGCGTGATCGAGAAGGAGATGCTGGCTGTTGTGTGGGCCATGGAGCGGTTCCGCCAATACTTGTGGGGAGCAAAGTTCCTAGTAAAGACGGACCACAAGCCCTTGGTCAGAGTGTTAACCTCGAGTGGCCACGCACACACCACACCCAGAATAGCAAAAATGACACTGCGCCTGTTGGACTTCGTGTACGATGTGGAGCACATCCCTGGACCACAGAACAAGGTGGCTGATTTTCTCAGCAGAGCGGCAGCTATGGAAGACGCGAGCGGCCATGAAGAACAGAAGTGGGAAGGTTATGTTGTGGCCACGATCCAAGAAGCTGAAAAAGTGATAAGCACGCAAGAGTGGGAAGAAGCATACAAGGAGGATGTTGATCTAGAAGCTATCAAGGGATATGTCATCCATGGATGGCCAGAAAAGAGACACCTAAAGGAGGAACTCCGAAGATACTGGGAAGTGAGAGAGGAACTATCACTGGCCGAGAATCCCATCTTCCTGTTGAGAGGGGACAAAGTAGTACCACCCCAAGGCATACTGGAACATTTAATGGCTTTACTACACGAAGGGCACCAGGGCATCACCGAAACCAAGGCCCTTGCTAGGCAAGCTTATTGGTGGCCGGCTATCGACATGCAGGTCGAAAGACATGTGAGGCAGTGCGAATCATGCGCCAAGGCAGACAAATCGCAAAGCCTAATCAGACCCCCTCTGGGCAAATTCCCAATACCAGATGGGCCCTGGGAGATGCTGTCTGTGGACATTCTGGGACCAGTCCTAAATAAAGCAGGGACACAGAAGTATGTGGTGGCCCTGGTAGACAAATTCTCCAAATGGCCTGAAATAGAAATAAGAGAAGACATGAACACGGAAGCAGTGGTGAACTTCCTGCAATCCACCTTCATAAGAGAGGGAATCCCGAAGGTCATCATCAGCGACAATGGACCCCAATTCACCTCGGCAAAGTGGATGGCTTTCACAGAGAGAAATGGAATAGAAGTGAAGCACACGCCAATATATCATCCCTCAGGAAACGGCCAAGTGGAGCGGTTTAATCGTGTGATCATGGGAACCATCCAAGCAGCCATCAACGATGGCTTAGACTGGGAGAAGGAACTGGAAAGGATGATCTGGGCATATAGGATCACACCAGGAAGTACCGGATACAGCCCATTTAAGATCTTGAGAGGGAGAGAAGCCTTCACCAAGGATAACCTGGCGTGGAGGAAGCTGGTGATACAGAGCAAGTGGTCTCCAGCAGTGGTGAAGAGAAACCTGGAGAGAGCACAAGAGATCTACATGACACACTTCAACAGAAATCATAATGTGAAGAGAGCGGAACTAGAGAAGGGGGACTGGGTGAGAGTCAAACTAGCGGTCCTCAAGAAGAAGGGCGAAAGCAAGTTCTCACCGCCTTTACAAGTTCTAGAGCCGTATGCCCGGTCGGCCTTGCTGAGCGATGAAAAGGTATGGTAACAGGACAGGATGGCCAAATGCAGCAAGATCATCAAGTGGGAAGACGAAGTGGAAGAAGGATCAGAGAATGTCGTGGAAGATGTAGAAGAAGGTATGCAGGAAGTTGAAGAGGACGAAGATGGAGCAGGCGAGAGAGAAGGGCAGAAGATTAGATGCAAGGAAGAGAAGAGCGAGGAAATGACAGACAAAGATGGTGAAAGAGAGGGAGAGCATGCAGCAAGAAGGGAACAGGAATGTAACGAGAGAGTGGCGAAGGTGAGAACCAGAGTTGGGAGAGAGATGAAGACGCCAGAGAGATTTAAGGACTTTAACATGGACTGGAAGTAAGAACTTATATTGTTGAATTGCAATGATTAAAGGGGGGAGATATGTGGTAACGCTTTAGCGTTAGCGCTCTAGTGTTCCGCTAGGCGGAACAGGAAGGGGAGTAGCGGAAACGGAAGGCGGCCATCTTATGGCATTGACGCCGACCATTCCTAAGTAAGCGGTTGTGTTTCCCGGCGCTCCGTCCAATAAAGAAAGTTAAAACCTACCATGCGTCCTCATTGCTGTCACGTTCCTACAGCAATGACCATACAATACGCTCGAATGTACTTTTAGTCTGTCAATGATGTTTCATTCTGTTTTTCGGGTTACGTCAGAAGTGACATAAGTGAGCTACAGAATGTTCACTGCCTGTATAACACCCATCTGAAATAATTAATGCAACTTGTCTTCATTCATTCTTCAAATACTTCAAAGAATAGTTCTTCTATCATATACTGTCTTCCTGACATTGACATCTGACAATTATAACATACGCCGGGGTCTTTTTCTCTGTGAAATAATGCCCAGCCACAATGACATAGCGCGTTATTTTCTAGGCGCACTAATCCAAGATGACGACATGACGTAGGCATACATGCATCACATCTCATGTATGCACTTCGGGAATTATGTGGGTCCATTTTTTTTTATTGGTTCATTTACCAATCCACGATGGCAGATGAAAAATGTGAAACATTCCATGGTTTGCCATTGAAGCCTGCGGCCCCGCTGTGTTTTTTAAAAGCCTGGAGGTCGACAGTAATATCAAAGGCGGCTGACAAGGGCAAAACCTAGATTTGCGAGTGAGAGTGAGGACGGAAACAGGGAAGGAAGTAATAAGGAAGGGAGGGAGGAAGGAAACCAGAAAAAGAGAACTGAGGAAATATCAGAGCAGCGACGGTGAAAAGGAGGAAGGAAACAAGATGGTAATGTGTGAGCAACTGGGAGAGAAATAGGAGGAACCGGGGCAGAGAAACAGTAGGGGGAGCAGGGAAAAGGAGCAGCATTGATGCACAGGATGAAGGGTGGAAGACAGGCAGTTGCGAATGAAAGAAGGTAAAGAAGAAGGGAAGGGCTCTTCATTAGTACCTGCAGCACAGCAGAGATAGGAAAGGGGGGGCCGCTCGGCCCCCACGCACGCATGGCTGGGCCCGGCCCCCCATTGCCCCGCTGATTGGTTGGTCGGTCCCGCCCTGCCCCGGAAGCGGTGTTAGTGCTTCCGGGTCAGGGGGGCGGGACCACGAAGAGGGGTTTAAGAGCCTGGGGGGCGCGGGAAACACCCTCTTTGTGCCCGCGCTTCCCAGGTTCGCTCCTCGCCCCGCTGTAGGGGCCGATACTTTTTCTTGTTTTTGTTTCCTATTAGGTGCAGCATCGGCGGAGTGGATCGTTTCTCGGGGACTCGGGCGAAGACGACGGGAGCTCAACGGCGACAGCTGAAGCTTTTCTTCACCATACTGAGGGTCGTCGAGGACGCTTGCAGTGTTTGAGAACCTCGGCGAGACGGCACGGTATCTGGAGACCCGGCGAGGCAGGACGCGTGTGTGGGCAACAATTTGGAATCGGTCCGCGAGCATAGCAAGCAAGGTGCAAAGTCACGGTGCAGTGCTCGGCAGAAGAGCAGGTTGTCGAAGCATCGGCGAGTCAGTGGGGGTTCCGATTAGGGCAACGGTCTGAGCCCTTGCATAATAGGCTGGAACGAACGTTAGGAGTTAGTTGAAGGGGAGTGGTGCAGTTCGATCCCCGCAAGAAGCGTGCTTAACTCGAGCAAATAAACAGCACGTTTGTGGTCCCAGCTAGGCGGGAAGTCAGTGTTTGGGTGCATCAGGTGAAGCAGGGTAGGCCGTGGTTAGTACCTGGATGGGAGACCAATTGTAAAAGAAGCCCGAATAGCTCAGTCGGTGGTGCCTCAGACTTAACAGTGTTTTAGAATCTGCCCAATTACACTAGTATACGTTTTGAAGGTTTGAAGCCGCTATTAGTGGCCAGGTGGGCTGCAAGGGGACTCTTAAAGATAGGGGTTAATTAGGGGGCTGCCACACCCCCCTCCCCCCAGTGCATTTATTGTGATTTCTGGGCAGGACACTGGGGTAGAGGGTAATCTACCAACAACAAGGGGCATAGGCTGTGTTATCAAGGTGTTTTAAAAAGAATCTTGATATTTTACATTAGTGTTTCGCCAACTGGTGTGGGAATTAGAGCTTGATTTCACCATGATCAATAATTGTTTCCCAATTGCTAATGAACGCTGTGTCGGGAGGTATTTCTTTTGGTTGTAACATCTCTTTCATCGTAGGCTAACGGACAAGGGCCGCTGCGGACCGAGTAGCTGCGGAGCTCACAGTGGACGGCGGAATCCGAGGACACGGGCAGGCCTGCATTTTACTGCTTCTGGCAGGCCGCAGGGCTAGAGTTCGCTCGCCCAAACACTTTCCAGGCTAGCTTGTGTGTGCAGTCACAGTTGCGTGGTGCTTACGGCCAGCCTGTGAGCCTCCAACTTGCGACAGGTACCAGGCACATTGTGCCCATAAGTAACGTATTGTGTAGTGCAGGTGCTACTAAGAAATGTCTGGTAAACGCGGTGCGGGGAATTCGCGCATGGAACTAATGTTTCAGACCATGATGCGCAGGATGTCGGCAATGGACAAGAGGTTGGGAAAGGTGGATAAATTGGGCAAGATAGTGGCAGAATTGGGTCAGAGGGTTGATGCACAAGCAGGGCCATCAGGGAGACCCAAACGGATAATAGTGCCACCTAGACCGGGGGGGAATTTGTGGCCCCACCTAAGCATGGCCGAGCCAGGAAGGGCGTTAATCACCGACCCAAGTCCGGTGTAGGCGGGGGTCCCCCGGGCCAGCCCCTAACGGAGCACCTGCACCACCTGAGACTCCCTCAACACCTCTCCCGATAAGTGTACCGGTAGCACCGGCTCTGAACTGGCAGCGCAGATAGCGGCAGTGCTTCCATGGTTGTGAATTGTGGGAATGCTACCTTCCGCGGCTGACCCCACGGCCGAGGCACAAAAAATGGTCGCAAAAATCATGGTGGCGAGGGGCGACGGTAGCATGCCAGGCACACCAATTTCTCCCCAAACAGGTCCAGCAAGCAATGTGGGCACAGTCAAGACCGTAGGACCAACGCAACTCGCAGAAAGTGGTAAGGAGGTCGTATTGCCGCTATTAGGCGAAGGCACGATACCCTCTAGGGGGGGGGGGGGAATGGCACAGCATGTCTCACAGAGTGTGAAAGAACTCATTTGGGCAGACAAATATGTAAGCATTTTCTCATTACTGATTGACAACAGGGAATGGGAATATGACAAGTCCCAGAAAGATATGATGTTGCCCAGTGAATGGAGGTCCAAGTTGTACAAATTCAGGGTAGAGGAGAAGCTCATAAACTGGATCAGGGCCTTTTCTGTGTTTGTGGCAGTTACTGCTGAACGTTCTCCTTCAATGCCGGCGGAGATGGCTTGTTATCAGAGTAGGATCACAATGTACTGTGAGAATCATGGGGGGGACGCATGGAAAGAATATGACATAGCGTTCAGGAAAGCTAAGGAATTTAACAAATCTTTATCCTGGGACAAGGTTGACTCTTGGCATTCTCAGTTTGAAAGGGGTCAATCGGTAGGGGCTAGCAACAGCTGAAACAAAGGATATTCGCCCAAGTCCCAGCAGCCCTTTCGGGCAGCACAAGGGGGGGAGGTGGCCCATAAGGCCAAGGGTAATACAGGCGGGAAGGGCGTGTGCTGGGATTTCAACAGGCGAACATGCACCAGGTAAAACGGTGGGGCCATCTACGTGCTTGGAATTCTTAGGCATTGAGCTGGACTCCGCGGAGGGTTGTTTCAGGTTACCCAAGGAAAAAATTGCGAAATTCAGGGCAGCCCTTCAACAATGTTTGGTGAAGGAGAAAGTCACATTGTAGCATTTGCAGCAGACTGTTGGCCAGCTGAATTTTGCGTTAAGAGTCATCCCTATGGCACGTCCATTTTCCCGCTCAATTGTGCAGGCAATGACGGGCCTGCAAAAAAAACACCATCATACGAGACTGTCAGTCGCGGTTCGCCAGGACGTGCTGATATGGATTGAATTTCTGGTGGAATTCAACGGCAGGGTATTATGGACTGACGCTGCTGGCAGTGCAGGGTTTGGCGCCATACTTGGCAACAAGTGGGTGGCGCAAAGGTGGCCCAATTGGTTGGAGGAAAGTGGTTTGACTGCGAACATTGGCTTCCTGGAACTGTTCCCAATATGGGTTGCTTTAATGGTCTGGCCGGAGCAATTGTCTAATCGATCCGTCATTTTCTGGTCGGATAACATGACGGTAGTGAAATGCATCAATCAGCAGGCAGCACGGTGTAGGTTGATATTCCGCCTTATGAAGGAGATTGTGCTAAGATGCATGAAGTTGAACGTGCACTTCAGGGCCAAACATGTTCCAGGGGTCTTGAATAATGCAGCTGACGCCCTTTCTCGCTTTAAGATGCAGGTATTCAGGGAACACCTACCAGCTGCAGAGGCTTCACCAACACGCTTCCCAACAACACTTTGGCAGATTGGTGCCCCCAACTACAGGACCTCGTGGCAGCCAGCTTAGCTCCCAGGACCAGGACAGCTTACGAAGAGGCGTTAAGGTCTTACTGTAATTTCTTGGGACAGTATTGAGAGGCCAAATGGGATCAGGAGGCACACTTTACTGGGTACATGGATACATTGCACAGGGAGGGGCGCTCAGCTGCGACAGCTAGCAGACACAAGGCAGCAGTGTCTTTCTTCGCACAGACAAAGGGGGCCAGGGATCCTATGAAAAGCTTCTTAGTACGAAAGGCGATGAAGGGGCAGCGCCTACAGGCAAGCACCGCCGATGGCAGAAGGCCGATAGGTCTAGACTGGTTGGCAGTGGTATTGGTAGCCCTACCTGACACATGCAGCTCTTCGGGAGAAGTACTCATATTCAAAGCCGCCTTTTCCCTGGTGTTTTATGGGGCATTGCGGGTGAGTGAACTGGTGGCTCGCAACAAATTTGACATGTTGGGGGGTCTACAGTTGGCAGATACTACTATACGGGGCAACTCGATCTGGGTCACCATTCGGAAATCCAAGACTGATCAGGAAGCCGGGGGGGGAGAGTTTGGTGCTACATCGGGCACCGAACAACCTGTGCTGCCCAGTGTCGCAAGTAGAGGCGTTCATCAGACAACGGGTGGGTGTGGCAAGGGGAGCATTGTTAATACATGCGGATGGTACCCCGTTGACCAGGTTTCAGTTCCAGAGAGTGTTAACAATGGCGATCGCCAAAGCGGGTTTGAACCCCAAGGAACTCGGAACACATTTTTTCCGGATAGGGGCGGCCACCGAGGCCACTGCGAGGGGACTGCATATCAACAGTGTGAAGAGAATTGGGAGATGGTCTTCCAATGCGTATAAGCGTTATGTGCGGCTGCACATGTTGTGAACGACAGTTCACCCCCCACCCTGACACCTGCCTTGTTTATGTTTACCTTTCAGTTTCTCGGGCCTGTGACGCAGGGCGGAAACTACTACAGGATCATCGAAGGCAGCCATCAGCATCTCAGCAACGGCAGGAAGACAGGAGGAGGACGCATGTAGTATGGGTTGTTGGTCATTCGTATGTGAAGCATGATAAACCTATTTTCCTTTTAGGAGGGGCTAGACGGAGGGTAGAGTGCAGTGGTTGCAATGTTTCCTTTCACGGCAGAGGTGGGCTCCGCCTTAGCCAGCTTAGGGGCTACATCTCTGACTTACTTGAAAGGCACGCCACACCGCCCTCAGTGATCATCCTGCATCTGGGAGGGAACAATCTGGTGACTCTAGGCAGAAGAGTTTTGTTGGAAGAGATTATCTCAGCGGCAGGTTGGCTGGCGAAGTTGTTACCAGATTGCACCATAGTGTGGTCCCAATTGATACCTAAACTTCAGTGGAGGGGAGCTGAATCAGTCAGGGCGTTGAATTACTCGGTAAAGAGGGTCAACAATAAGATCGAGAAGCTGTTTTGAACACCTCACCTGCAGGATATCTCGCATGGGTGCATTTGGGGAGATCAGTTCTACTTACGGGATGGGGTCCACTTGACAGAAGCAGGGAACGACCTATTGGTAAGGAACATACTAGCATGGTTAGAAGTTTGGGCGAGGTAGGTATGACCTTTCAGTGTAGGCATTTGTGGGGGGGCCAGATAGTCGGTCAACTATGCTGGTCTGTGGCGGTAAGGTCATAATCGGCGAGCAGCAACTTAAGGTTCTTAGGGGGCGGCACCATTATCGAATGGGGTTGCCCAGGGGGAGGGGCCACTGGTCTCTCCTAGAACTTCAGGGGCAGGATATCGGCTTGCTTGGAAGGGTGCGGGGGAGGGAGTCACGCTTTTCTCGGGCTGGTAGCCACCCCGCACATACACTATGACGTCAGCAAATGGCGCGAGTGTAAGGGCCCTCCTTTTGGTTAAATGGAGTTCACGGAGCGTACGAGGGTAACCAGGAGAGGGAAGAACTCTCCCGGTATCCGGGACCTTGTTGCGCATGCGCACTCAGACGTGAGGGCGTAGATAGGGAAAGGATCTGACACCGGTTAACGACCTTGTCGTAGGCCCAGTAATTATTAGAATGCAAAATTGATGTAGGATGTTAGATTCGGTTAGGAAACACGCTGTATTAGAAATTTGTTAAGGCTAGCCCTTCATACCTGTCTACATGGCTGTAAATCTAATGTCTGAATTTAGCATTTAATAATTGTGTAAATAATGTTTATTTTCAAGTTTAATTTTGTCTCATATTTTAATAAATACGGCCGGGGGGTTGTGAGACCCCCTGCCTTCCAAAGAATTCTCTCGCCTGGTAATTACTACATAGATGGTAAATATTGTTGCACGATGAGGGGGGGTGGCCGGTAGTCCCAGCCTATGAGGAAAGGGGGGGCTGCTCGGCCCCCACACATGTGGCTGGGCCCGGCCCCCCCATTGCCCCGCCTGATTGGTTGGTCGGTCCCGCCCTGCCCCGGAAGCGGTGTTAGTGCTTCCGGGTCGCGGGCGGGACCACGAAGAGGGGTTTAAGAGCCTGGGGGCACGGGAAGCACCCTCTTTGTGCCCGCGCTTCCCAGGCTCGCTCCTCGCCCCGCTGTAGGGGCCGATATTTTTTCCCCACCCACCATTCCTGCTAGCAGAATTCTATCGGGACGTCGGTAGGTATCACCAGTGATGGTTTGAACACTGTGGTTATTGATGTATTTTCTTCCTTGGGCCTTTTTCCCGTGTACAGGATTATTTGTATAAATGTGCTTAAATCGGTGTGATATATAATTACTTGTTTTCTCCTTAGGCCTTTTTTCCCCTTTATAGGTTTCTTAATTGTCGTATTTATTGCAATGGTCAGGCGGTAAGGTCATAATCGGTGAGCAGCAATTTAAGGTCCTTAGGGGCGGCACCATTATCGAATGGGGTTACCCAGGGGCAGGGGCTACTGGTCTCTCCTAGAACTTCAGGGGCAGGATATCCGCTTGCTTGGAAGGGTGCGGGGGAGGGAGTCACGCTTTTCTCGGGCTGGTAGCCACCCCGCACATACACTATGACGTCAGCAAATGGCGCGAGTGTAAGGGCCCTCCTTTTGGTTAAATGGAGTTCACCGAGCGTACGAGGGTAACCAGGAGAGGGAAGAGCTCTCCCGGTAACCGGGCCCTTGTTGCGCATGCGCACTCAGACGTGAGGGCGTAGCTAGGGAAAGGATCTGACACCGGTTAACGACCTTGCCGTAGGCCCAGTAATTAGTAGAATGCAAAATTGATGTAGGATGTTAAATTCGGTTAGGAAACACGCTGTATTAGAAATTTGTTATGGCTAGACCTTCATACCTGTCTACATGGCTGTAAATCTAATGTCTGAATTTTGCATTTAATAATTGTGTAAATAATGTTTATTTTCAAGTTTTAATTTTGTTGTCGAGAGACCCCCTGTCTTCCAAAGAATTCTCTCACCTGGTAATTACTACATAGATGGTAAATATTGTTGCATGATGAGGGGGGGGTGGCCGGTAGTCCCAGCCTATGCCATGCGGCGCACGAAGCCTGCAGCAGTCGGGAAGGACGGATGCCGGCTTCCGGATTGCCTTATCACAGGAGGCATCGATGGAATATCAATGAGACCCGGGACTGCATACACCGAGTTCAGCCCAGCGTGGACTGAGATGTACAACGGCTACTACCGCACCGCCGCAGGACGAGGCTCACCGGGAATAACCTTAGATTTAACAACAAAGGCATGGATATCATGGGAGTAGCCCCTCCATTGCTATACGTATCTGTACCATGCTGCATCTTCAGTGAGTACTAAAGAACTACAGCAAAGAAAATATTTGCCAATGCTATAGGTCTCGCATTTAAATGTGAGACCTATGGCATTACAAACAAATGGCGACCATTGTCCCAACTGCTTCGAAAATAAAAGTGGGCGTGACATGCCGAATGTAAGCAAGGCACGTCGTTGTGCCTGCAGAAGTCCAATCAACATCTAAGTAGTCCCTAAATGAATAGTTAACAGCCAGCAGCGGAACTAACCTGTAGTTGGTCTGTGCTGCTTCCTGCTAAAATGAGGCAAAACGGAAGTGACGTATCGGAACAAAAGCCAACCATAAGCCAAATAAGAAGACCAATGCCAGAATCAACCAATGGCAGGCGACAGGAGAAATTACCCTCCATATTTGTGTTTACTATAGGTCTAGCGACAGCTCATGCGCTGTCTAGGCGGAAGCTAAAAAGGAGGTCCTGATGTGTTGGCAGAGTTAAATCCAGGATTTGGTGGCTTTGTAGGAGACTGATCAACTTCCCTCTCTGCTTCTGTGGATGTGGGGTGTGTCCGAGTGAGTGTGATGCTTAGTAACGTCTGTTGGGTTGGTGGAATTGAAGCTGGTAATTGAGGTATGCAGGTCCCGAGTTGTGTAGTGACTTGAATGTGTAAGAAGTTTGAACTGGCAGCGCTTCTAAATGGGAAGCGAGTAGAGCTCTCTGACAAGTGGTGTGGGTTTGGCCAATGATGAGTATGGTGGTGGCATTTTGGATGGTTTGAGGTCTGTGAAGGAGATGGGTTTGGATGCCAGCGTAGAGTGCATTGACATAGTCCAATCTGCTTGTGATTAGGGTCTGCGTGATGGTAAGTCTGGTGTCTAGTGGGAGTCACTTGAATATTTAATGTAACATGCAGAGGATGTGGAAGCATGAAGAGGTGATGGCATTGACCAGGTACTTCATTGTCAGGTTGGTGTTCAAGCTGAGGTCTAGACTCCTAGCATGGTTGGTTGTCGTGTGTGAGGGACCAGTTTGGTCTGTATTGACCTTGAGAAAGGTTTCTTTCATTCAAATGGCAATGCGGGTCATGCATTGTTTGAAAGTTGTCTTGGTGATGACGATGTTGTCTCAGAGGGAAAACAATAGCTGGGTGTCATTGGCATCAGGGATGATATTGATTCCATGGGATCTGATGATGTTTGTCAGAGGAGTCATGAACATGTTGAAGAGTGCGGAGCTGAGTGATGATGCCTGTAGGAGTCCTCAGATGTAGTCCTTGCAAGGTGGGTAACGGTTGATTATAAGTGATCTTCATTTCTCATTTTGCTTCAGAATGTAGGTGTCGAGAAAGGCTACTGGTAGATCTTCGATACCACAGTATAACGGTCATAGTGGAACGGACTGACAATATATGCATTTAAAGTCGGAAAATTAATACAAGGTATCCTTACATTAATTATACAAACAATTAATATATACAGTGTTGTGTATCACTTTCACATCTGTAAAGGACTCGTGCCTTAAGTCTGCTGATATTCCAGGTCCGCCAAGGGCAACAAAATAATACTGTAAATAAAAATCATGTTTGAGTGCTGACTTAATAAACGCCGACCAATCTCACAACCATATCTTCCTTGGGGACATCAACTTCCATTTGACCAATGAAAATGACCAATTAGTGAACAATTTCAAGATCTTCCTATTCAACTTGAATCTTACCCAATTCTGCAACAAGCCCACGCATATCAAAGGTTCCACCCTAGACCATATCATAGCCCAGGATAACGTTATTCCGCTTCACAATATATCACCTTGTGACTGGTCAGATTACTTCATGATCTCATTTCGCATCAAGGAAAAAATATTAATCAGACAACTTCAACCTCGAAAATACAAATAACGGTCTAGAGATCTGAGAACCATCAATGCAAATGATCTTACCACTATGAGCAATAATCTCATTCCATGACGGATATCTTTAATGCACCCACTCAACTACATCTCAAAATAATCCCTAACAAGCATGGTTCAACAGCTCCCTTAATGAGGAACAATGTAATCTTAGGCTCGCTGAAAGAACCTGGAAATGCCTGCCTTCTCTAGCTAACCTCAAACGATTAAGGAAGACTCAAAATGCCTATAACAAACATATTCGTTGCTCTATAGCTGAACACTTTAGATCGCAATTTGATATGTCTAAAAATAGACCTAAAATACTATTCCAAATCATCAAACAACAATCGATCCAACCCTCAAATCAACTCTTGACACTTAAAAACTCAATCCCAAGCAGTGAAGTGTTTTCAACTCATTTCACTGAAAAAACAAGAAAGATCCAATTAGATCTGCAAATCTCCTTACCAAACTTACCGAATCAAGATCTCCACTCCCTGGTCTCTGGTTCACCTTGGTTGAGCTCTCCTATGATCGCCCCGGCTGCCTCTATTCCAAAAAATTATGCTTTGTGGAATACCTTCAGACTTCTGGATGATCTTGAGCTGCTTAACATACTAACTACTTTAAAACCATCAAATCACCTCAACGTACCTCTGCCCACCAAACTCTTTAAAGAGCTTGCCTCATCCATTTCCCTCTCTTTTAGAAGATTGTACATGAATCCCTCATGCAAAGCCTCATTCCAGATTGCCTCAAGATGGGTCAGGTCAACCCCATACCTTAAAAACCCAAGGCAAACTTATTTGAGCCTAACAACTACAGAGCTATGTCTACTAACATGACTCTATCCAAACTTCTCGAGAAATATGTTCATACTCAACTCTATAATCACATTTATCATTTTCAACTCCTTGACCAATTCTAGTCTGGTTTCAGATAGGGTCACAATACAGAAGCCGCCTTAACTCACATTGTAGTCAGTGCCCCAAGACTTCTAGACCAGAATGAACCTTGCCTAATTATACTATTAGATCTCTCCTCAGCATTTGGTACATTCTAACACGACAAACTAATTAACCTTATTGAAACAAGGATGGGGTTATCAGGTACAGTGTTAAATTGGTTTATCTCATTCCTTCAAGAGAGATCTCAAAGATTCAACGTAAATATTGACCTTTACAACAGTAATCCTGTTACGATTGGATTCCCACAAAGATCTACACTATCTCCTACTCTCTTCAACATGTATCTTAAGCTCCTCACTGAAATTCTGAAATGACCTAACATTCAGCACCATATGTATGCGGATGATACCCAACTGTATATGAACATTTCCTCTCTGGAAGGCATTGCTACTCTCAGCCTTGCTCTCCAGAAATCCCATCAATGGTTATCACGTTGCCACTTTTTGCTAAACTCACTCACAACAAAATTCCTCTTGCTCACCCCACACAATCATCCTGTGCCCATTCAGGACTGGCTCTAACAGCTTACAGTCCTCAACTGCACCCCACATCTAGTTAACTCTACTAGATCACTAGGCCTTTTTCTGGACAAATGCCTAAATATGCAGGATCACATCAGTGCTACAACCAGAGGAGCCAATTACCAACTTTGCACATTAAGGAAAATCAAAAAGTTCCTGCCACCCTCTGACCTGCAACAAGTTGTCCAGTCCATGGTGATCTCCTGCTTAGAATAAAGAATTGCAACCTTGGCTGGACTCCCCAAATCTAACCTGGCACCTTTAAGAGCCACTCTGAACTCTGCTGCCAGACTGATCACCGGCTCAAGAAAGCGTGACCACATCACACCGAATCTACACCAACTGAATTGGCTGTCCATTGACGCAAGAATCAAGTGGAAGATAGCTTGCTTGACTCACAACGCACTGCCTAGCAAATAAGCTTGAACTATCGGGTGGGCACTAAGAAGTCCAAACCCTCTACTGCTGAAACCCCCAAAGTTCAAAAAGAAGAGAACTTACAACTGCGCTTTCTCTGGTCTTGCTCTGAAAATATGGAACTCTCTCCCGCCAGAAATCAGAACAAATCCTTTGTCCTCCTCTTTTAAAAAAGAAGTCAAATGTCTGCTCATGAATAGCCACTGGAGACAATAGTTCTGTTTTCCTCAAACTTTCAGAATGACCCTACATGCTTCTCCTCGATGCAATCCGCTTACTGTTCAAAATGCTGATGTGCATATCCATTTGCCTGCTATGCTTTTAATGTTTTTGCATAGTTTTCGATGGTTTGCTGCCTGCTAAAGTTCAACCAGCAGACATTGTTTTAAATTGCTCTGTTACTCTCAGTAATCTTGGCTCGGTCATGAATAGACTTGTATTTCAATAGCTCTGTAACATCATATGCAATCTGAAATGTACTGAAGGGTTTAGGCTAACTTGCTATAAGAGTCTCTGGTATCCCCTAATGTAGACATGCCAAGTAGAATAGCAGATCAGAAGGATGCTTTTGATGTTCATCCACAATTTATTATATTAGATTAGGTCAGTATTATAATCTGACTTAAGCACACACACAAAGTATCACGTAGAGAGGGCCTGACCATTAGACCCATGGCTGGAAATGTCCAAGTGTGCTCAGATCTGTATTTGATCACTCGAGGTGCCAGTCCAATTGCTCCAGAACATCATCGTTTTAGAAAGCCTTTAATGTGCTTAATTAGTCCTATAATAATCTTCTTTTAGGACATTTCATATGTGTATATGAACATTTGATGAGCATGGCATGTGTCATGGAACCGCTTTTACGCTGCCGTTGTGTCACTTTTGTGACGCAGCAGCGGCGCAAAAGATGCACCATGGTGTGGGGTATTTACAACGTGACACATCTGGGAGATGCGTCACGTTGTAAAGCCCTGCACCATAAGGAAGCGTTCCGGCGCAGGGGGGCCGTTCCTGCGCAGGAACGCCTCCTAAAAGTGGCTGAGTGAAATGTACAAGATTTCACTCATTCACTTTTAGGCCAATGCTGCGTCAACACCCTGCGCCTGCTTGAAGCAGGCGTAAGGCTTGACGCAGCATTGGACAGATAGGGCACCCCGAGCCTTGCTGGAGCTGCGTCGCGCTTGCAACGCAACTCCAGCAATGCGCCGCCTTTACGGCACAGATGCGTCACGCATCTGTGCAGTTTTTGCCCCATGGTGCGCCACATTGTAAATGCGCTGCACCATGGGTGGCGGAGCTGCGGCGCACAATAACTAGTGTATCCCTGGGGATGCGCCAGCTATTGTAAATCTGCCCCACTGTGTTTAGGGCTGCGTACCGCAATGTAAGAAGCAGTCGGGTGTAGCAATTTTAACTGTAGGTTCAATCACATCAAAGTTCTCAACATGGGTGAAAGTCAGCACATAATTATTGTTGAGTGCATGTTGTGCACTTTTTCACCCCTCACATGTTTGGTAAAGGTTCGGCTGGGGGTCAATGAAGTATGCATTTGGTATTCGACAAGAACAGAAAGCATCGCCACGTTGTCGAATATCGGGGCTGCCATTTTGTTCATTACAAGAACTGAGAGTGTCCTACAGCAGATGACTTCTGAAGTCAGTTTTGCATGCAAATATTTGGATTTCGATTACAGCATAATTTGGAACTTCCTATTTAGGTATGTTTTGTAATGTTTCCCATGTTTCTGGTGCAGATATCAGCTAAGGTGGAGGTCGTTCTAAAGGGTCTCCACCTTGGTAGGAGATATGCAGCACTAATATGGTCAGATATGAGGACGCCAGCAGCGTCCTTTGGTGGAGGTTTGGCAAGGTGGATCAGAGTGTCTCCGGGTGTGCAGCGTTATGAGGCATCCATTTCAGTTTCTTCTGTTAGAAAATTAAACCATGTAGGCAGGATTTTAGCTAAATAGTCGCTTTACGAAGTGGAGCTGCAGACTAACACTGCCATCTTCCTCGTACAAGCCCTCCCCCTGGGGCATTGTTTTTTAAGTCACCCCACTCTCTTTGCCTTTTTAGAGAACCTACCTGAAAGGCTAATATACTCATTGGTATTTGCCAATTACCCACCAAGTGTGATGTTAGAACACATTCAATGGGATATTATGGCGGCTTTCCAGTACCCCTGATATCGACATACACAAACAGTAACGTTGCAGGGTGGACGGGGTTAATATAATTAATCAAACAATAATCAATTAAAATTGTGATCGACACAATTTTAATTGATTATTGTTTGATTAATATCAGAGAGATCCCTGTGTGGGCTAATGGCAGTATTTGAGATAGTTGCAGAACTCTTTTGATGTGTGTGTACATGTAATGGGAGGATAAGGGTTTTAGCATTTTTTGCCTCTCTACCGTTCATGTGTAATAATATGTTTTCTATTCACCATAAAAAGTGAGTTATTACTTTTTATTCCTGAAGTGCCCTTGGATTGTGACTGGAAGTGTAAGTTTCGAACTCTATTATGTGCTGACGATAGCTGCCTTATCCTATATGTCTGTTTGGTCTTTTGAACTCCTTGCTAAGATATATCATCTTTGTTACATGCATACTCTGGAGTCAGGCTAATTTTAATCTTATTTATTTGTTAAATTAGACACACTCCTTAAGTAGGTAATGAATAAGAGAACCTATTCTATAATCAAAATATATGTACTGCTTTACCATCGTTATTCTCTGTGGGTCTTTTTGTGTACTTCAATCAAATTACATAAAGAATGAGAGATCAATATGTGACACCAGAACAGACTAATCTGTGATAAACAGAACACAAACAGCTCCCTGTTGCCGAATTATGAAATTTACATTGGCATATGTATGAGGGTGCCAACAAATATTTCAATAAATGTATTAATTATTTAAGAGTATTATACATTGACACATGTTGTCTCACCGGCATTTCACATCGCTCTAGGTTTGCAAACATGTAGAATCCAATTGAAAGGGACCTTAGATAACCTTTACAGTATACTCCAGACAATGGTCTTGAAAACATTGGACCTCTAAAGAAGACCTGCCCGAAACACTCTACACTGAGACGCCTTCTAAAGGACATGCAGTAACAGATTGACTAGCCTTTGTGCTGTCACTAGAGGGCCTATATAATGTATAGTGAATAGGCCCTATTTTTGCATCACATGAGCTCCCACACAATACTGTAATAATTCTTGACCTCCCGCAAGGCTTCAGAATTTTCTGATGTCTAGGATCCTTGTCTCAGAGTGATCTACCTCCATCTCTTTTATGGTTGAACAGTCGTTAGGCGATCATTGTAGTAAGTGAGCAAACAAATATTACTATCAAGGAAATCATCAACTCCAGTGTAAAACAATATTTTTGGGTATAATTTCATAACGTCTTACTTCTGATGGTCTGATTTTTAGGTGATGTGAGCCTAGTGTGAGATATTTAAGGAACCAAGAGAAGAATACATTACAACTAGGCCTGGGCAAAGCACTACGCTACGCTCGTGTAGTTTGCGAAGTTTGCGCTACTTCGCACTACGCGAACTGCAAGTAGCCCAGTGCAAACATGCGTAGCGTAGTGCAGCAGTCATTTTTTGCTTGCTCGCGGTCCTCAGCGTCAAGTTGGCGACCGCGAGCAAGCAAAATGACTTCCCGGCGAGACTTTTTCCTCGTTCGCGTTGCTGATCGCGAGCGTGGAAAATAAACCTCCCGGCGAGATTCTCAATGTGGGGAGGTCAGGTTTCTCATTGCGAGTGGTCGCAATGAGAAAATACCAGTCCGTGTTGAGAAAGCTGGCGCTCGAGTAAAAATCTACTCGAGCAGCAGAAAACTACAGCTCGCACTGTGCAAGATGGCCGTTTTCAATGATTGCACAGTGCCGGATGCTTGTCCGCACTGTGCAATCATTGAAAATGGCATCTTGCACAGTGCAAACAGGGTACTGCGCAGTTCGCGTAGTGCTACGCGTAGCTCATGTAGTGCGAAGTGCACTTTGGGTAGCTTCCCGAAGCGCTACTTCGCAAACTACGCCGAGCCCTAAATATAACATGCATGTATGCTGGACCAAGGCTATTGCCGGGTCCACCTGATGAACACTTTAAAAAGTCTAAGAGGATGTCCCAAACCAAGAATTGCTCTAGCTTGATACCCTTTACCACAGCATTGATTTGGGTTACATTAATAGGTATTTGTTTCATTTCAGCTTTTTGCAGTTTGGAAGTGGCTTCTAGATTCTGGTCCAGTAGAAGCAGTGTCAGTTTTAGCTCCATTCAGGCAGAGAATATTCTGTATGATCAAGTCGAATGCCTAGTCTAGCCATAGACAATATTTATCTGGCCCCTGGGGCATTCACGAGTCTCCACTGCTATGTGTATCTGTAACACATATGCGGCACGTGGGTCCCTCTTCTGCGCCTCTACACAGACACAAATAGAATCATGCATTTGAGCCACAGTATGCAAAACTGAGACCGTGAGGCTCTTTAATGTGGTATTGGTAGGGTCTATTCTGCAGGAAAAAAAACCTGATATTATCCATGTAGTGCACACCCAGTGAAGCAGGGGAACAGCAGAACAAGTAGTGCATTACGTATGAAGCAAATCTAATCTGCTGAAGGTTGCTGTGGTTCTAATCTGCTGAAGGTTGCTGTGGTTGCTGAAGGTTGCTGTGGTCGACATCCCCCGATGCAGCCACATCACCCACCACCTGAGAGACCTACACTGGCTCCCCATCAACAGGAGGATTACCTTCAAACTCCTCATCCACGCACACAAAGCCCTACACAACGTCGGACCAGCATACCTCAACGGACGACTCAGCTTCTACACCCCCACCCGCAGCCTCCGCTCAGCCAGCCTCGCCCTCGCCACGGTCCCACGCATCCGGAAAATGACCGCCGGCGGCAGATACTTCTCCCACCTTGCCGCCAAGACCTGGAACACCCTCCCCACCAACCTTCGACAGACCCAGGACCTGCTGACCTTCAGAAAACTTCTCAGGGCCTGGCTCTTTGAGCAGTAGCGGCTCCCACCCAGCCCCCCCACCCCCCAGTGCCTTGAGACCCTCACAGGTATGTAGTGCACTTTACAAATCCCTTGATTGATTGATTGATATAATTTATGTATTTATACTGCTTAGTCTACACCACAACTGGATTACTTCCAATATGTCTACACTTTGAGGTGTTCTGCTCTCCTGTCCTTCACTAAACGTCTCCATGCACAGTATAATGACCAATAGGTCTGTCACTCACTGGTGATACCCTCCTACCCCCACCTTGCAATAATAAGTGCTCTAGGAGCTACTTTCCACTACAATACATATCCTACTTTTGTTGGCTGTCCCTTGGTTTGGGCTCCCACCACAGAGGTTAATCAACCCCTATCAATCATGGACTGGGCCTCCATTTTGGACATCAATTTTACACATTCAAGTCACAAAGGACACTTTTATTGCAGGACCACTTTGTGGTTAAAGGTAAGGGTCATTCCTTTTTCCAGTCATTAAACTACCAGATCTGCCAGTTTATGTGATCTGATGGGGATTTGCTTGTGAGATGACCTAGAACTTTCTAAAAGAATCAGGTACTTGTTTCATCAGAAGAGAGTCATTATTCTTATACAGGTAGGAAGACTGTAGGCCTAAGAAAGTGACTGTGGAAATTGAACTTATTTGAAAAAACAAATTGTAACAAGGTTGATTTTTGTGTTTTGGGTAAGTACTGCCTTTGGAATTATTATCAACTGGCTCAAGGGCAAAGCTACAAACTCTAGACTGTTCGGTAAATAATGCACCCGCGGGGGTCCTCGGTGGTGCGTGTGGCTTGTCTGAATATCAGCATTTTTGTTTTACCTGAATGACCTGCACATCTCAATAGTTGGCTAGAAAAACAAAATTCCCTCCCATTTTTGTGGCAGAAAATTCTGGAATTTAGAATGTCTGATGAACAGAAAGAGACCCACCATCAAGTATTCCCACATGGCTTCTGGTAAAAATAGTACCTCGTGTGTGCGTAATACAGGCTAGAAATGAAACTATGAAGTAAGAAAGCGGGCAGTCAGTGAGTTCTTCTCGCGTTAAAGTTTCGGACATTTCCTGTCCCTCGTACGACTTGCAACAGGACCACCAACACTGGGTACTGGTATCAGAAGTGTGCGAACATTGAATTACACCTTTGTTTATTTTTCATGCAGCTTCTCAAACTCTAATATACACATTTCACATGTGCAACACGCAAACATGCACAGTGGTTTAGTCATCAATAGTAGAGCAGGTGCAGTTGCACTGGGACCCGAGGGAGAGATTGATTCACTTTACCCCATTTCATGGTTGCTTTTTACAACAATTCTACAGAGTGAGGAGCAAATCTCCCTGTTCCATTAAGGCCCATGGAGCCCTTGCTATGCCACAGGACATAGGCAAGAAAATAGTCACAGCAGATGTCCAAATTCCATCAGGAAATGACAGAATTAGACAGAATACCACACTTGACATGAAGTTTACATTTTTCAGCAATGGCGCAACTAATTGTGAAGTCTTAGAATCAATTGGAATCATTTAATAGCCACGTACAAAAGTATCCTATTAGGCCACTTATGAACGCCTTTTACTAAACGTAGTGCTATTCAGGAGTGGAGTCATTTCTTCATAAAAAGATGACTTCACTTCCAATTTACGAATCCGCACTGAGGTCAGCGAGAGTCCATAATCGCCTATTAACATCAGAATGTGCTTGTTATACTACTCTCTCTCGGGCACATTTGTGCTGCAGTGGAATCATTCACTGCAATTGGCAACTTGAAACACTGATCACTTTTACCGCAGTTCTGAAAATGACTGCCTCGAGGGCTCCTGCTGCATTTGCAGCTCTGCTTATCCTCCTTCCTGAAAATGACAAATCCTGCCTATGAAACGGACCAGCAAGCAGCTGGTGGCTGAAAAACATCCTTCCCCGACCACATCAACCTTTCCACTGCATCAAAAAATGGAAGAGCTCCTTGCAGATGTAGAGTTGATCAGAAATAGCAAAATCCATCCACTGTGGCCTGAAACTGATTAAAAAGTGAGCTGCGGTTCATGGTGCCTGAAATTAATTGAAGAGTGTGCCATTATTTAGTATAGCAGCAGTGAATAAATAACTTTGCAGTTCATAAATGACCGAAAGAAGAGCACTTGGGGACATTCAGCCACTAACAGATCTGAGCTACATAAACGTTATATTCTGAGTGGAATGGTGCATTCAAGGAATGCATAAAAGCAATCGATATTCCATTATGCAGGTGCAAGTAGAAGTGGGTGGTCATAAGCAGCACAGTGATATATATCAATCTATTTATAAGTTGTTTAAAGTGCTACAAAGCCTTCCTGCCACAGGGAGGACTCCCTAGCCGTCAATATCCGTCAGATGGAGTACTTGATCGGGGGAACAGCCTTTACAACGCGGGCATTACCACGCGCTACCATTACAACGCTGCTATTACAACGCAAGTCGTTACAACGACTTGCGCTGGAGGGCGCTGTTGGATAGGGAATAGTTTAATTTTCTATTCCAACACCTTCCCTACTGTAACGTGGGCTGGAGTTGGAATAGAAAATTAAACTATTCCACTATCCAGCGCTTACAGCGCAAGTCGTTGTAACGACTTGCGTTGTAAAACCAGAGTAGTAATGGCATGCGTGGTAAAAGCCTGCTCTGTAATGCCATACAACCACTTTGTTTGGCATTCCTTTCGGTGGGCGTGCACATAAATTGAGTCTGTTCATAAAACCTCTATTGCTCACACTCACCCGGCCAGTGACATCTCTCCCTGCGGTAGTTCATGCTCTGATTGACTTTGAACGGGTCTCTGGTGTTAAGGTTAATCTGTCCAAGCCACAAGCCTTAAATCTCACGATCCCAAAACTGGACCTTTTCACCTTAGAGTCTCTGGCACCCTTTCAATGGGCTCCACATACAATCCATTATCTGGGTCTCAATTTGACCACCGGGAAGAGGTGGGTTCCTTTGAAGAAAGCAGGCTGGGAGGCAGTTTAATATTTCAGGAGATTGCAGCTTGCTTCATTAAGTATAAGGAGCTCATGTCCTGATGATCCTCTCTCCATCAGTTCCCAACTTCAACTGGCCGAGTTGGAGTTGGCAACCATGGAGAAGGAACACAGAACATGGATCTACATACAAATACAAATACAGTGTGCATGCTAGGTAACAGCCAGCATGCACATGCATGTGAATAATAGATGTGAACAAAAGACTAATCAACACTACACTCCACCTTATCAACTTTGACGAGAGCAAACTAGGCATCCTATCACAAATCTATCTTAGATGACTTTTGTCACTGGCGGCCCCTGCATTTGTCCTGGCTGGGTTGACTGAACATTGTTAAGATGTTCATCCTCCCTAAGATCCTCTACCTGTTCCTAACGCTGCCAATCTCTATCTCACAGGAGGACATCATACACCTTCAGCGAGACAGATCCGTGCCTTCATCTGGGGGTGAATGGACCCAGATTCTCGAACTCTGTTTTGATGCTCCCTAGGGATAAGGGTGGGGGGACTCGCTTGCCCCAAACTCCTTGAGTACTATTGGGGTCAGACCTTCATTTCCTATATGAATGGGTATCACAGGAGAGTTAGAGGCACTGGTTCCACATGGATCGGGCTGTCACCTTCAGACCCCTGTGGAACCTTGCTTGGCTCCCCAAGCATGCCTGACCGCACAGTACCTATATTGAGGCTCCCACCAAGACAGTCCTTGAGATTTGGGATAAGATTGCGCTTAAGTGGGGACTCACTACATTTCCCTCCCCAAACACTTACCTGGCCTGAAACCCAGAGTCAGATCTGGCCCTGGAACCTCACTTATTTCCCACTTGGGAGGAGGAGATTGTCCTACCTTCCATTATCCGTCATAGGAACCTTTATTAAAACATTTGAACAATGCAAACAGTAATCCCAAATACCTGAAACAGCTTGGCTGCAGTATTGTCAGCTGCACCACTGTTCTCTAAATCCCACGAATATTCGAAGATGACAAGACAATTTACTCCTTTTGAAAGATTGGTCTCGATTTATGATGGCAGAAGAGGTTTAATATCCTGTACCTACCACGTCCTTCAACACTCTCTCAGCAAGTCTGCATGCATATCAATTACAATGGCACGCTGATACCACTGAGGGTATCTCCCAGAAGCAGTTGGATAGATTGCCCCCAATATTACACAGTATGCAACTGCTTGAGTAAGCATGCAAAATGGCGGCACAGTGGTATTACATACCGACACGCCTTTACACCGTTTATCGCCCCACTTCTGATCTTTGTTTTCGCTGTAACTCGGCCCATGGCAATTTTAACTACACATGGTACTCACGCTCTGTCATTTTCATTTATTGGAAAGAAATCCTGGGCCACATTAAAGGCGTAATGGCCTTCCCCTTCCTGCCTCCTATCTCAGAGTGGCATTGGGCATACAGCCCATAGAACTAGAGGACATGAAACTATAACCTTTCTGTATGTACTGTGTTGCCCAAGCAACCTCTGGCCGATGACTGGTGGAGCTGTCCCACGCAGCTATAAAGGAGTTTGGCTCTGGTTTACCCCTCAGCCGTCACCTACCCAGCCGGAAGTCAGACACTGTTTTTCCTCGTCTCCATGTTGTGCCTCCTCCTCTCTCCATTATCCTCCTCTACCTCCTCTACTTTGCCTATTTTTATTTCTCATTTTTATGCTATGCTTTTGTACTCCTGTAATTCCTGTAACTACGCTCCTGTAACTGATGTAAATTTCTAACCATGTTCTGAAACAATGTTTCTTCCTCGTGTAAAGCGCTCTGATACCTCTGGGTCTAGCCAGCGCTATCTAAAACTCAATAAATAAATAAATGATGCACAAAGATTAGCATCTTGAGTGCCACATGCTGGGTTCTGCCAGGCAACGTATAGATGTCAGTTGGAAGCAATCGTATGCTCCCCCTGTGGCCTGATGGTTTACATGCCTTTGGAGCGTTATGACAATGGGACTTTTGCCACATGGAATTGCACAATCCAATACAACATTTATTCACATCTTCAGCCTTTGATTGACTATTTCACATGCCTGATATATACTTGTGTAACAC
Organism: Lissotriton vulgaris; assembly: GCF_964263255.1. NCBI lineage: Eukaryota > Metazoa > Chordata > Amphibia > Caudata > Salamandridae > Lissotriton > Lissotriton vulgaris. The sequence continues at coordinate 745,828,391 of NC_141694.1, forward strand.
TTGTTTTTTTCAGCGGGTTAACCCCCAGGCTTATTACTTTGTGGTCTCTTGTTTTTTACCTTGCTTTTGCTTGTAGGACTCTGGGCACTTCAGCACTGCTATTCAGTGCTAAAGTGAATGTGCTCTCCATGTAACTTGTGTTTATGAATTTGTGTTTCCTTGATTGTTTTTCACTATTGAAAGGATATCTGTCCAATGGGCTAACATGGGTGTTGCTTTGTAACATCTTACAAGTCTAAGGGGCACATGCATCAACTTATTTAGGAAGTGCAAACAGTGCGAATCAGTAAATTCGGCCGTTTGCACTTCCTAAATACGTTTTTGGGATGCATGAAACACTTTTTCAAAATTCGCTTTTTTTTGCATTTCCTAAAAATGCAAATTCATTTAAGGAATCGCATTTGTGCGATTCCTTAAATGCAATGCATCAATTTAAAAAAAAAATGCGAATTTTGAAATAGGAAGTGCTAATTAACACAAGGTTGACCCTCGTGTTAATTTGCAAAATTCTTTAAAAAAGCACAAAAATGCATTTTGAAAAGTGTCATGTTACAGACACGCATGTCCTTAGGACATGTGTGTGTGAAACATGCACTTTAAAATACATTTCAGGGGTGCAGGGGGGGTCCTTTGGACCCCCCTTTGCACCCTTGCAATGCATCAACAAATTGCGATTTCCTAAAAAAAGAAATGCAAAACGGCATTGATTCCTATGGGCCTCTAGGCCCATAGTAATCAATGTAATGCCATTCCTTAATTGCGATTCGCAATTAAGGAATCGCAAATTCCGAAATTTAAGAAATCCTAAAAAAAAATTTGGATTTCTTGATGCATAGGATTTTGCAATTCCTAAATAGCGATTCCTTAATTTTCGCTATTTAGGAAATGCAAACTCCCAGATTGATGCATGTGCCCCAAACTTTCCATTGAGACAAGATAGTGAAATGGAGTTTAGGCTCTCTGAACTCAGAATTTAATAACACATATTTTTAGAGAGATGGTTTTTAAAATGTGTGTTTGAAAATGTCAGTTGTAGAAAGTTGGCATTTTCTTGTTTAACTATTCTGTGAGCCTCTGCTGGTTTGTGTTCCCTGAATGTCTGGTTTTGGAGTGACAAGGGCTGGAAAAGTGCATTCACTTTAGACAGCCATAAGGGGGATTTTGGTGCATCATACCTTTCCTGGGTGACTCATAGTTGGGCTGAGTAGGCCTGGTCTGCATTTAGAGTGGTGGAAGGAGTTTTCACTAGCCCCTGAATAGGCAGTGTCTCCTCTGCACAATGCTGTCTCCAACTCCTGTAGTGATGATGGGCCAGAGAGGGCAGAACTGGTTTGGACTGGGCTCAGAGACCCTTGCCACAACGAGAACAAAGAGAATATGTGGTATAAATATTGGGACCCTGACCCCAGGACTTTAGAACTTGCTTGGATCAAGAACCTGCAAAAAAGAAGAGCTGGGGAAGCTGTGAGGAGAGACTACCACTTTGCTGTGTGCTTGCTGGGTTGGCATGCAATACTTCTTCTGTATTGGGCAGATAAAGGACTAGCTCGAACTTTCAGTAACTTTTTCAATGGAGTATCTCCAAGGGCTTGAAGTAGAGCTTTCCCCTTGTTCGAGAAGTCTCAGGAACATCAAATACTTCACCTTCCTCTAGGTACTGCTTCTGGGACCATGCATTCCAGTTGTCCACAAAGGGAAACCACAGTCCAACACCATCACTGACACCACTCCCGGGTCCATAATTAACCCCTGGTGGAGCAGGTGAAGTTGCCCTATGGGGAGCTCCATAGAGTTGGGCAATAACTCATTGGAGCTTCGCTCCGCTACATGCCTCCACCCCCAAAAATAAATATTTATAAAATTAAAATAAACATTAAAGTAAATAAAACGAACTTACCTTTATCACAGCATTTGCCTGCCACCTTCTCTCCATGGTCCTGCAGAATTCGCTACGTCAGACGTCCGTCATGTAAGACTGCGCATGCATGTGCAGTCCTACAATGACGTTCGTCAAAGCACTCTCCTGTCTTCAAGATGTCAAACGTCTTCTCCTGATACCCCTTCCGCTTTGACTGGAAAGTGGCTCATGACCCCCCCTACTTTTGGGGACCTTTTGGGGCTATCTTTACTTTAATCCTTCCCCTCTTTTACCCCTGGGATGGGGCCTGACCACTTTTCTTGTGGTCACCACCCAGGGTCTTTTTAGGGACCCTAGTTCTTTCTCACTCATCAGCTATCTTGTCTAGTTCCCTAGGGCTAGACAGCTCAGAGTCCACCAGATACTGGTGTAAATTCTCTGAATGACAATATTCTATAATGTGCTCCTTAACCAACATATTTTTGATCTCTTTAAATGTATGCTGCCTTTAATCCACCTATCTGTAGCTTAACTGGCGTGCCTACCCACTTTTAGTTGTTACCTTCCTGGAGGGATCTAAGCTTCAGCACATACTCTTCAGGAGTCAACCCAAAAATCTCAACAAGGGCTGCCTTCATGCAGGGTTAGGACTCTGCTACCTCCTCCTCTAGTGTAAGTGGCCCATCTCTGCCTAGCCCTGGTACTAACTCCCACAGAAATGTTCCCCACTGTTGTGCCCACACCTTTCTCATCTTTAGAACTCTCTGATATGAGTCCAGCCACTTGTTAATGTAATTCCTTCAAACATAACTAGGGACAACCCCCTTGGGCAACTTTGCACCAAGGACACCCCCATCAGCAGCACCATATCTGCTGCCGGTATTTTCTCTGGGCTCCAAGCCAAGCCTGGCCCTCCTTTCCTCTAGAGCCATTCTTCTCTCTGCCATAGCTATGGCCCTCTCCTTTAAGTCCAGTACTGTCTTGCTCTCCTACATGGACCTTTATCTGTGTTCAGAGTTAGCTAGGCTGTGCTCCCTGGCTCCACTTGATGGGCTGTGATTGTCCTCCACCTCCTCTTCATCTCCACTACCATGGTGTAATACTTTCTTTAGGCGTGGAGGTGCCCTGTGATTCTCCTCCCAGGTTCTCAGGACCTTAATCAATGCTGGTGTTTGGGCTTTAGCTCCCATGATAATGTATTCTCTGCAAAACTTGCCCTCAGGTCATCCTTCTTGTATGAGGACAGACTTTCCAAGTCGAGCTCCATATCTTCTGTGTCGAAGAGTGGCTGCTCAGCTTTGTTCAAAAACGTGTGGAAACTTTTTTCCCCTTCTATTTGAACTTGAAGGAAAAGTTTCCAAGCTTTTATAAACTTCTATCCACTCCAGAGGAATGTTTTTGTAGCACATTGTAGCACATTGGAGAGGTAATCTAGAGTTTAACAATGTCCACAGAAAATATTTGTGGGAGCAAGAAACTCTTTTGTATGTGTGTACCTATGTGGATTATCAGAGGTTTTAACTTTAACTATAACAATTCTTTGGTACTGTTAAAGACAAGTTCTGGATCCCACTGCTTGGCACCAATGTGAGGAAATGTGGTGTATTAAGTAGTGTGGTTGTGGGCCCTCACCATGTAATATACTTATCAATCTCTTGAGGACAAGTAGTTTTTTTATGTAAAACTCTCAGCCCCTCATTTCAATCCTGGGTAATAGTGACACTGAGCAGCAAAGCTTAAACAGAGAAACAAGTGTTAAGCATTTAAACAGCACCAAAACAACTAAAGACGAAATCAACATGATACTCAAGAAATCCAACACCATTAATAAAACTAGGCTGTAGTTTTATAAGAATTTAGGGCCACATGTACAAAGCCTAGAAATTACGATTAACTATTTGCGAAGTTTTGCAAATCGCATATAGGGAATAGCAATTAGTGATGTACGTAGGCTCCGTCAAAAGTCATTGCAACTCACAAAGTTATAATTTTAGAAATCGCAATGTGCGATCTATTTAGCAAATGCATTCACAAATTGCAAATGCAATTCAAAAAACATGAGAATCACTTCCTGGTGCCACACCCTTAGACCCAAACACATGAACCAGGAAGTGCTTCGCAGTGGCTGCTAGTGAAAGAGAGAGACAGAGATAAGGTGTGGTAGACTGCCTTTGGCTTCAGAAATCTTTAAGTCTTTAAAAATCACCACCCCTCCCCAAACCAACATTCCAAGCCAGGAAGGAAAGAAGGAGACAGGGGACAGGAAGAGAACATTTTAACTCACAGAAAAGGAGATTGAAATCCTCAAAGACGAATGCTTCACTCACTCAACTGTACCTGAGGCCCAAAAATAGAAAAAATGGGCTGTTGTGCAGGCCGAAACTAATGCTGTTGGGGTCACTGCTCTGTGGAGGAAATAAATAAGAGGTGGTACAGCCTCAGGTTGAGGACCAAGGTGGGTTGCCACATGCCTGGCAGACAGCCATGTGGCAGCGGATGAAACCTTTACAGTACCTCCACCTACGGCCATAGAAGGAGTGGTCAAAGGCACCCTTGAGCCAGAGGTAGTTGTTGGATTTGGACAATTGGACACCTCGAATCCAGGACCCAGAACAAGTCATTGCAACATGTGCATTGTACTGTTTAATGCAAATTGTATATCCACAGAGACATTTTAAGGTAACACACTGCAGATAAACCAGTGCATCATGGGGCATGTAGTACATGAAACATATGGCCATATGTAAGTGGGCCAATACCGGTCGGTAAAGGTGAAATTCGGTAGATTTCACCGTTACCGACCGGTATTTAGGCAATTGAGATGTAGGGAAGGATTCTGTAATTATGAATCGATAAATACTGATTCATCATTACCAAATTCAAAATTACCAAATAGGAATTACCGATTCCTTATTTACCAAATCGGTAAACTAGAAACGGTAAAAGCGAGAAAAGAGATGTAGGAAAAATCGATAATACCGAATTTCATGAAATTCGGTATTTAAGAGTCGTAATTAACACTAACTAAAAGCAGGTGGTAATCAGCTTCAGTGTATATAAGCAATCCCAAAATGCAACAGTGTGATCACTATGGCGGCTTTCTATGTGATTGCAAGGCGGCTACGTCTACAGGCATCAGGGGGAGACGGGAGGAGCGCATTTACAGACAGCGCATCACACTCTTCCAACAGACTGAGGCTGAGATCCATGAAAGGTACAGGCTACACCCCCACACCATCCTGGACTTGATAAGGGACCTGCACCCACTCCTGGTGCACCCAACACCAACGGCACACGCCATACCACCACATTTGCAGGTGCTCTGTAGCCTACATCTGCTTGCATCTGGCAGTTACTAGGGGGTTATAGCTGCAGTAGGCGGGGTGTCTCAGAGTTGCCTGTCCCGTTTCTTCAGAAAGTTCCTGGATGCCATGATGCACAGAATGCATCACTACATTAGCTTCCCAAACACACAGGTGGAACTGCTGAAAACCAAGACAGACTTTTACCAGATGGCACAGTTCCCGCATGTCATAGGGGGTATTGATGGCACACACATTCCAATCTGCCCACCTGCAGCCACCGAGTATAACTACAGGAACAGAAAGTCCACTCACTCCATAAATGTGCAGGTAATCTGCAATGCTGCCAACATAATCACTGACATCGTGGCCAAATTTCCTGGGAGTACCCACGACTCATACATCTTCCAGAACAGTGGAATCTACACATGCCTGGCTGCAGGAGAATTTGAAGAAGGATACCTGCTAGGTACGTCACTGACACACCCTCATAGTTACTGCAGATGAATATGTTTTGGTGTATGTAACTAATTGCACTCTCTTTCTCACCTAGGCGATAGTGCATATGCTGTGCGGTCATTTATCCTCACTCCCTACCTAAACCCATCAACACAGAGTGAGAGAAGATACAATGTGGCACACAAATCAACAAGCAACTTTGTGGAGCGCGCCTTTGGACTATTGAAAAGCAGGTTCTGCTGTCTCCACAAAAGCGGTGGCGCACTTCAGTACACACCCATCATCTGCTGCAAAATCATTGCAACTTGTGCTATGCTGCACAATCCTGCAACAAAGAAAGGTACAGAAGTTGAATTAACTGATTTTGAGGTTAATGATGATGAATTTGAACAGCCAGAGCCCAACGCAGCAGGAGTGGTGCCAGCAACAGATGGGAGATAAAGACAGGCAGAGATCACACACAACTATTTTTAAGTAAGTAAGGAGACACAGCCAGTTGTTGTATGTAATGGCGTAGTTTTAATATCTGGGCACTACGCCGCAACACAAACGGCCAAACTTGGCAGTCCAATTTGTGACATCCATAGAAGGAAGTCATGGGTTACTTCACCCAATTCAGTTCTGATAGTGTGGGCTGCATCCTTGTTTGCGGCCACGCACAACAGTGCTGGATGCCATCAGCTGACTGTTATCACTGGCTGTGGAACAAGTGCCAGCCCCATGCTGACTGCTGCTCCTCCGGGTGTCTGTTGCAGGGGGGGGGCATTGCTGCTCCGACTGGTCATGTCCTCACTGTCCCCAACTTCCACAGCACCAGTAGTGGCAGACTGAGTCGTCAGCAGCACTTCTAGTGCAGTGGTTACCTTTACCAGGCCCCTAGAGACATCAGTGCTGCAGTGTGCCAGCCCCTCATGCATGGCCACGGAGTGCCTGCAGAGCAGAGAAGTGGCAATTGCTAGGCGGTTCACTGCCCTCGTATGGTGTTCAATTTTCTGTCTCTCCCTGCGCCGTGTTACCCTGTCCTCATCCATTTTGCTGCACAGCAGCATCACAGACTGGTCCTGCATGCCCGCAGCCATCTCCTTCATGCCCTCAACCATTGAGCTAATCGCCTTCTCAATGTTATCCATGTTGTTATTGAGGTGCTTCATTTGTCGCTGTACAGACTTAATTGCCTTGCCTTGTAGGTGCTGCACCTTCACCATGTTTGCCTCCAGCCCTGCAAAGACACCATGACCCTCACCCTGTAGAGGTGGACTGCTTTCCAGAGCCCTGAGACTTACACACATGTTCAGGGGAAGTGGTAACTTTGCCAATCGCTTTCAATGGCAAAGTCAGGATAGCAGTACACAACTGCTCTATAAGTCTTCAATTGTGGACTGGGGGACTGTTTTTGGCTTGGAATAAAGTGACAAAAGTGGGAATATCTAGGGTGACACAATCAGTGCTGCAAGCTCTGAGGTACTCCTCCAAATTACATGCCCTGGGTACCAGGGTACCAGTTACTAGGGACGTAGAGATAAATTTGCTGTTTCCAATTGGGTAAAGCCAATTTTATATCCACTTTAGGATCAAGGCGCTGGCTCTAAGTTCTGTTTAGCAGGGCTCAGTGCACTCTCAGAGTCGAGAAACCACCCACAATAGTTGAACAATTTGGGGGTGATAATACAGAAAGAGGCATTTCCTTGCACATTAAAAAATAGCAGATGTGTGTCTAGACATAGCCTGATGGCCATATTGGGAGTATATCAAATAGCACTCAAGGTTTCGACCATCCACTATTGGCTTTATCAAGGCTTGCATTGCAATTCTACAAGCAAGTTATTAGCCATGGTGGCTGATGCATCCTGGACTGAGCTGGAGAGCACATATGGAGGGATGTGAAAGCTTTGATGAGGCATTGGTGGGGAGAAAAATGGATTAAGGGTGCAGGGGAATACGAGGGAGTAATGAGTGGTTTAAGAAATTGGGTTGTTAGTTGAAAGGCAACAACCACAATTTTTGTCAAGGTTAACCACAAACATCACTAAATTAAATTAACCAGTGCTAAATTACCTTGTATCTTGGCACAAAGCAGGTAAGTCTAACTTAGAGGCATTGTGTAAAGTCTTTATGCAGCAATCAAACAGCAGAAAAGTGAAAACAGAAGAGAAATCCAACACTAATTTAGGAAAATAAAGTAATTTTGAACTATTAAAACATAAAAAATGATCAAAATCTAATCAGTAGAAAAAGATATGTTTTTTAAAGTTTTAGGTAAAAATAGAACCAAAACCTCAAAGTTTCAACTGCTGGTATCTGATTGTGCTGGGCATCCACAAAGGGCCAGATTTAAGTATGAAGGATGGAGCAATAACTGGTTACATGGTGGAGTACTTTACTCCCGTCTTGGTGAAGGTACTACGCCCACCATATTTAGAGATGTCTGCTGCCCCTGCAAACATTTCTTCCATTTCCAGGAACTGCAGTGATGGAGGTTCAAGTAAATGCATTGTTAGTTTCACAGACAGCTCCATCAACATGAAGGAGCTGTACATCAAACTTACAATTTTATGCATATTTTCAATTGAAAAATACCAACGTGGGATTTTATTTTTCAAAATTAAAAACACTGACCTCCTTGCCATGGTAGCATTCTCCCACGGTGTGGGGGAAATTTAACCTTTTCAGTGCCTCCTACCACCATGTTTTGCATACCAGTGATGGGCAGTGAAAACTGGCCATGTCCCCCCCACTATAAATAGGGTGGGCAGACACTTGCCCAAATGTCCAATGGCCCTTACTCTGTTGGGTCATCGGAGGTGTGAGTAGGTGGAGGAGACGAAGGCGCTACGCCGAAACACGTTTGTTTTGTTGCTTGCAGCAATAAAAGTTTTTGCAACTATCCCTCGGGAGTGCTGGCTTCTGTTTGAAAATGGTAACAGAGGAGCTTTGAGATATATATATATATATATATATATATATATATATATATATATATATATATATATATATATATATCAGGAACACTCCAATCTTCACACTTCAAGAAAGGCACTGACTCCGTGAAATTACGAATTCCAAATAAGTTTATTCACTTATAGGCTGCTTTGACGCGTTTCGGCGGTTAGCTCCCGCCTTGTTCACTCATATATATATATATCCATACATTTTCTCCATGTCAATGATGACCGTCCACCTTGTGTGTATAACCGTTAAAAAGGTGATAGGACGCCATGGTTTCTTTGTGTATGGCCGTGAGGAAGCCGGGATTGGGTGAAACGCGTTGCCAATAAAGTTTCTTTGAAAATCTTCCATGTGGAGTGTGAGCCTTCCTCTGATTATCCTCTGTAAGGAACTTTGTTCTATAACTATTACTGGTCCTTCACCCGTGACCCTGCAGGAGCCCCGCCAATGTATATATATATATATATATATATATATATATATATATATATATATATTTTGAATCCAAGAGTCCTGCTGCTTGGGAGCGCACACGACCTCGCTCTGCCTTTTGGCTTTAAAGATGCAGCCTGCCTCCGTGTGTCACTTAATTAATCCTGCTGCCAACGCATTTCAAGGTTAGACAACCCCTTCTTCCTGGGCTTAAAAACAACACATTAGGGCGCAGCTGCTTCATTACCATCTTTTATTTCGATTGTAAGGGCACCCAGTGGGCGTGTGCAAAGTGTTCATTGATTTGCATGATGGGACTTGCAGTTTTCAAAATGCAGCTGCACATTTCCAATGTTCGTTTTTAAAGTCATTATTTCATTTCTAGAGGGACCTTTAGTAGGTCTGACTCACTCTGGCAGGCTCGAATTTGCATATGGAGCGACGTGCTGATCCAGTGGTGAAGAGTCCAGTACCGGCAGCCTTGTAGCTGGTTAACATCCCCCAGCTTCCAATGGTGCAGCTCCCCACGGTCGGACACCGTGTAAATTGTTTTGAATCCAAGAGTCCTGCTGCTTGGGAGCGCACACGACCTCGCTCTGCCTTTTGGCTTTAAAGATGCAGCCTGCCTCCGTGTGTCACTTAATTAATCCTGCTGCCAACGCGTTTCAAGGTTAGACAACCCCTTCTTCCTGGGCTTAAAAACAACACATTAGGGCGCAGCTGCTTCATTACCATCTTTTATTTCGATTGTAAGGGCACCCAGTGGGCGTGTGCAAAGTGTTCATTGATTTGCATGATGGGACTTGCAGTTTTCAAAATGCAGCTGCACATTTCCAATGTTCGTTTTTAAAGTCATTATTTCATTTCTAGAGGGACCTTTAGTAGGTCTGACTCACTCTGGCAGGCTCGAATTTGCATATGGAGCGACGTGCTGATCCAGTGGTGAAGAGTTCAGTACCGGCAGCCTTGTAGCTGGTTAACATCCCCCAGCTTCCAATGGTGCAGCTCCCCACGGTCGGACACCGTGTAAATTGTTTTGAATCCAAGAGTCCTGCTGCTTGGGAGCGCACACGACCTCGCTCTGCCTTTTGGCTTTAAAGATGCAGCCTGCCTCCGTGTGTCACTTAATTAATCCTGCTGCCAACGCGTTTCAAGGTTAGACAACCCCTTCTTCCTGGGCTTAAAAACAACACATTAGGGCGCAGCTGCTTCATTACCATCTTTTATTTCGATTGTAAGGGCACCCAGTGGGCGTGTGCAAAGTGTTCATTGATTTGCATGATGGGACTTGCAGTTTTCAAAATGCAGCTGCACATTTCCAATGTTCGTTTTTAAAGTCATTATTTCATTTCTAGAGGGACCTTTAGTAGGTCTGACTCACTCTGGCAGGCTCGAATTTGCATATGGAGCGACGTGCTGATCCAGTGGTGAAGAGTTCAGTACCGGCAGCCTTGTAGCTGGTTAACATCCCCCAGCTTCCAATGGTGCAGCTCCCCACGGTCGGACACCGTGTAAATTGTTTTGAATCCAAGAGTCCTGCTGCTTGGGAGCGCACACGACCTCGCTCTGCCTTTTGGCTTTAAAGATGCAGCCTGCCTCCGTGTGTCACTTAATTAATCCTGCTGCCAACACGTTTCAAGGTTAGACAACCCCTTCTTCCTGGGCTTAAAAACAACACATTAGGGCGCAGCTGCTTCATTACCATCTTTTATTTCGATTGTAAGGGCACCCAGTGGGCGTGTGCAAAGTGTTCATTGATTTGCATGATGGGACTTGCAGTTTTCAAAATGCAGCTGCACATTTCCAATGTTCGTTTTTAAAGTCATTATTTCATTTCTAGAGGGACCTTTAGTAGGTCTGACTCACTCTGGCAGGCTCGAATTTGCATATGGAGCGACGTGCTGATCCAGTGGTGAAGAGTTCAGTACCGGCAGCCTTGTAGCTGGTTAACATCCCCCAGCTTCCAATGGTGCAGCTCCCCACGGTCGGACACCGTGTAAATTGTTTTGAATCCAAGAGTCCTGCTGCTTGGGAGCGGACACGACCTCGCTCTGCCTTTTGGCTTTAAAGATGCAGCCTGCCTCCATGTGTCACTTAATTAATCCTGCTGCCAACGCGTTTCAAGGTTAGACAACCCCTTCTTCCTGGGCTTAAAAACAACACATTAGGGCGCAGCTGCTTCATTACCATCTTTTATTTCGATTGTAAGGGCACCCAGTGGGCGTGTGCAAAGTGTTCATTGATTTGCATGATGGGACTTGCAGTTTTCAAAATGCAGCTGCACATTTCCAATGTTCGTTTTTAAAGTCATTATTTCATTTCTAGAGGGACCTTTAGTAGGTCTGACTCACTCTGGCAGGCTCGAATTTGCATATGGAGCGACGTGCTGATCCAGTGGTGAAGAGTTCAGTACCGGCAGCCTTGTAGCTGGTTAACATCCCCCAGCTTCCAATGGTGCAGCTCCCCACGGTCGGACACCGTGTAAATTGTTTTGAATCCAAGAGTCCTGCTGCTTGGGAGCGCACACGACCTCGCTCTGCCTTTTGGCTTTAAAGATGCAGCCTGCCTCCGTGTGTCACTTAATTAATCCTGCTGCCAACGCGTTTCAAGGTTAGACAACCCCTTCTTCCTGGGCTTAAAAACAACACATTAGGGCGCAGCTGCTTCATTACCATCTTTTATTTCGATTGTAAGGGCACCCAGTGGGCGTGTGCAAAGTGTTCATTGATTTGCATGATGGGACTTGCAGTTTTCAAAATGCAGCTGCACATTTCCAATGTTCGTTTTTAAAGTCATTATTTCATTTCTAGAGGGACCTTTAGTAGGTCTGACTCACTCTGGCAGGCTCGAATTTGCATATGGAGCGACGTGCTGATCCAGTGGTGAAGAGTTCAGTACCGGCAGCCTTGTAGCTGGTTAACATCCCCCAGCTTCCAATGGTGCAGCTCCCCACGGTCGGACACCGTGTAAATTGTTTTGAATCCAAGAGTCCTGCTGCTTGGGAGCGCACACGACCTCGCTCTGCCTTTTGGCTTTAAAGATGCAGCCTGCCTCCGTGTGTCACTTAATTAATCCTGCTGCCAACACGTTTCAAGGTTAGACAACCCCTTCTTACTGGGCTTAAAAACAACACATTAGGGCGCAGCTGCTTCATTACCATCTTTTATTTCGATTGTAAGGGCACCCAGTGGGCGTGTGCAAAGTGTTCATTGATTTGCATGATGGGACTTGCAGTTTTCAAAATGCAGCTGCACATTTCCAATGTTCGTTTTTAAAGTCATTATTTCATTTCTAGAGGGACCTTTAGTAGGTCTGACTCACTCTGGCAGGCTCGAATTTGCATATGGAGCGACGTGCTGATCCAGTGGTGAAGAGTTCAGTACCGGCAGCCTTGTAGCTGGTTAACATCCCCCAGCTTCCAATGGTGCAGCTCCCCACGGTCGGACACCGTGTAAATTGTTTTGAATCCAAGAGTCCTGCTGCTTGGGAGCGGACACGACCTCGCTCTGCCTTTTGGCTTTAAAGATGCAGCCTGCCTCCATGTGTCACTTAATTAATCCTGCTGCCAACGCGTTTCAAGGTTAGACAACCCCTTCTTCCTGGGCTTAAAAACAACACATTAGGGCGCAGCTGCTTCATTACCATCTTTTATTTCGATTGTAAGGGCACCCTTGGATTCAAAATATATATATATATATATATATATATATATATTACCTACTGGCTGTCGCCAGTAGGTATATATAGTTAGGATTTTTTCCCTATGGGATTTTTGAAAATTCTATGTCTAATAACTTTGGCGTTTGTGGACGGAATTGGCTGAAATTTTCAGGAAAATGGCACATTTTGTTTCTGAGCAGCCCCTGAAAATTTGGGGGGGTTTCGTCAAGGGGGGGCCGAGAAAAAAGGGGGGTCCCAAAACGCATTTTTCCCATGTTAATTTCCATAGGGCGTTTGGCCTCACTTTTAGCTCGAACGGCTGAATGGATTGACACGAAACTTGGCAAAATTGTAGGGACTGTTAGCCCGATGTGCCTTTGCTAGGTCTCAATATATGTGCTCCAGTGGATTTTGAGAAATTAACGTTCAAAACAAGATATATATCTGTAACAGCGCTCCGGGCTGCGCTCCGGTCCGCTTACTTTTCGCGAAACGGAACTTTGCGATGCGAAGCTGATTGGCTTTCCGGTGTCTGTCAACATTCTAAACAGTCCGGAGCGGCCGCCATCTTATCTCTCGGTAGGATCGAGAGAGAAGAAGAGGTGAAAAACGAAGGGGGAATTTAATGAAAGGGGGCAAGGTATACCCCTCTTGACCCCCTAGGAATGATGTTGGGGTTATTAAAGGGTCCCGTGGGGAAAATAAAAAGAAATTGATTTTTCACGGTAGAAGCGCTTCCCGGGCCGCGAATTGGGCCGCAAACTGGTAGCGAAACGGGAATTCGCCATTTTGTGTTTCGTTTTAATTAAATTACTAGGTATAAGGGGGTGCGGGAGACGTATCCTGATCCCTTATGTTTTCTGAGGGTGGCTGAGGAGGCTCATATATGTTGATACATGTCTTCCAGCGGCTGTGCGTGAGCTTTTTTTTTTTTTTGCTGCGTGACGTCTGTTAACGTTCGATTCGATGGAAATCAGGAAGTGTTGACCGCCAATTTGTCAGTGCGATAAAATATTTTGTTATAAATGAATCCTTATTGATAAACATTGTCTGCGCCATCTTGCCTTTTTTCCAATGCCACAATTTTGTCGTGCACGGCAGCCATTTTAGATGCCTTGACCAGACCCACTCTCTGCACGCCGTCGATTCTCAGCACGGCTCCCCACCCTCGCAAGCATCTCCCCCACGCACTGGTCAACCCCGCTCTCTCTCTCATGCATGGGCCATAAACTTCCCCCCATCTGCGCTGCTCTTCCCTGAGAATCACACCCTGTGCCCGCACGACACCTCCCTTTCACCCTATTCACTACCGCACCCTCTGACACTCCTCTTCCTCTGTGTCCGATTGTCCAGGCCGGTCCCAGGCTATCACCTAGCCCTGCGGATGTAGTTTATGGCCCCAGCTGTCGAGAATCCAGACATGCCAACCCTCCCGATTCAGGCGTGAGACTACTGATTTCATTGCTAGTCTCCCGCCTCCCGATTCCTGCAAGCAAAAACCCGGGGGCATATTACCAACAACTAGCGATAATTTTTGTCTCTAACTTGTTTAGAGACAAAAATTATCGCCGCACATCGGCGATTTTTATCGCAGATAAACCTTGCTATTAGCAAGGTTTATCGCAAATGCGATAAAAAACGGCCGCAATGCATGAATATCGCTGAAAAGTCAGCGATATTCATGCATTATCGAGCAAATGCTCTTAGCCATGTTATCCACCTCCCATTGGATAACATGGCTAAGAACTGCTCAGGGCAGGTGTTAGCTTTTGGAGATATTCGCGCTTAGCGCGAATATCTCCAAAAGTTGGTAATAGGAGATAGCGATGTTAGGGACTGTTTCCAGTCGCTAACATCTTGACACGCCCACTTTGCATGTCATTAGTGATAAATATCACTGACATGCAAAGCGGGGCCCAAGATGGTCGCTATCTCCTTTTAGCTGTCACTAACTGGTGTTAGCGACAGCTTGGTAATAGGGAGATAATTTTATCTCCGCTTTCTTGGCTTTTAAAGCCAAAAAAGCGGAGATAAACCCCCTTGATAATATGCCCCACGATTCCTCAGGGGTTTCAGCTGACAGGGCTTGGTATTGTGTTACGTGCTAATTCTTCCAGGAAACGTCAGAGGGCTGATGCAGGGGCTCTAGAAGGGGTGATAAACCATTTAAGCCTCATTAACAAGCGCATGGTCTTTTAAAGATCTGTGAAGTACTCGGGGCGGCGGTGTGTGTGTGCCCTCTTTCAGGAGCGGGCGGGGGGGGCACTGCCAGCAACTTGCCAGGCCAGGCAGTGTTCAACACTTGCATCACCCTTTCTCTGCCTGCTATTGCGCTCCATGCTTCGGAAAGGTAAGAAAAAGAACGTGCATTTGAGTTTGAAATGTCCGATCCTGTAGCAGTACACTTGCAAAGCCCACACATGACAATAACCCGATTCAAGGCCCCATTCACCCGATTTTTTAAAAATATATAGCACTCCAACAAAGTAGGATTATAAAACTTTATTAACTTATAAATATATCGAACGCAACAAAAACTGTAAATACATTTAAACATTTTTTGGCAAAAAGAAGCAACAATGGTCAGTAGCTGTCTTTTGTGCGAATAGTCCCAAGGCAGCACAACGTGCTGAGTTCTGGACGGCACCCAGGTGATGTCACCTGGGTGCCGCACTGGTTTTTGGTTTCCTACAATGCAGCTCAGAAAAACAGCGTGGGGCGTCCCGGGTGGTGCGGGGGGAGGCCTCGTCAGTAGCGGTCTGTTGTGCGAATAGTCCCAAGGCAGCAGAACGCGCTGAGATGTGGAAGGCACCCAGGTGATGTCCAGTAAACTGCTGCACTGGTTTTGGTATCCTACAATGCTGCTCCGAAAAACGGCGTGGGGGGCCCCGGGGGGGGGCGTGGGGGAGGCGGCGTGAACGGGCCTCCCCAGGTGGCGGCCATCCAGTTGAGTTGCGCCCGCTCTTGCGGCTACAGCGTCTCGCTCACCATGTAGTTGAGTTGTGCCCACTCTTGCAGTGCAGCGATAGGCGGCTGCCACAGGACTCTTAAAATGGCGGACGGCTCTTCGGATTTGGGCCTGGTCCACTAAAATGGCGCTGGGACACCTTGGAACTCGGACGCTTGCCTGCTAGGGCTTGGGCTCCATTCTCGAAAGCGTCCCCTCAGCCGTGAAGATTCTACAAAAGTCTTGGGGGCTCTCGACTCCTGCAGGCTTCCGGTGGGGAGCGGCTGCCATGATTGCTCGCGGAATGACCACGACGGAGCCACGAGATGGTGGTGCTCTCATGCTGACGCCAGCTTCAGTCTGAATCATCCAGAAACAAGGTGGGGCTTTCATCGTTTGGGAAAAAAAAAATGTTCTAAACCAATGAAAAGTGTTATTTTTAGGTCATATGACCAAGCCTTCCATCATTAGGAAACCAAAAGTAAAATAAACCAATGAAAAGTTTTATAAACAAGTCACATGACCTGTTATGCGGCATAGGGCTACAAAAAGCGTAGAAAATCCGTTGGCACGTGAGGCGGCGTCAGTAGCGGACCGATGTGCGAATAGGCCGAAGGCAGCACAACGCGCCGAGATCCGGATGGCACCGAGTGGGTGTCCAGCAAGTTGCTGCACTGGTGTGGCTATCCTACAATGCTGCGCCGAAAGTCGGCGTGGGGCGCCCCGTTGGCCTGTAAGGTCGCGTCAGTCAGTGGGGGCTGTGCGTCTCCCCCAAGATGGAGGCTCCTCGGCTGCAGTGGGGAGCCCCTTAGCGTTTCACTCGCCGTCCAACTGAGTTGCGTCCGCACTTGCGGCTACAGTAGGCCGAAGGCAGCACAACGCGCCGAGATCCGGATGGCACCGAGGTGGTGTCCAGCAAGTTGCCGCACTGGTGTGGCCATCCTACAATGCTGCGCCGAAAGACGGCGTGTCCAGCTGAGTTGCGGTCACTCTTGCGGTACAGTGACTCGAACGCGCCGAGATCCGGATGGCACCGAGGTGGTGTCCAGCAAATTGCCGCACTGGTGTGGCCATCCTACAATGCTGCGCCGAAAGACGGCGTGTCCAGCTGAGTTCCGGTCACTCTTGCGGTACAGTGACTCGAACGCGCCGAGATCCGGATGGCACCGAGGTGGTGTCCAGCAAGTTGCCACACTGGTGTGGCCATCCTACAATGCTGCGCCGAAAGTCGGCGTGGGGTGCCCCGTTGGCTTATGAGGTGATGTCAGTAGTGGACCGATGTGTGAATAGGTCGGAACCAGCACAAGGCGCCAAGATCCGGATGGCAAGTCCTGGATGTTGAGTGCCATAGTTGAGAGTTCTGAGCA
Source organism: Lissotriton vulgaris (assembly GCF_964263255.1). Lineage (NCBI taxonomy): Eukaryota > Metazoa > Chordata > Amphibia > Caudata > Salamandridae > Lissotriton > Lissotriton vulgaris. The sequence goes on from NC_141694.1 coordinate 745,845,362, forward strand.
GTGTTTGTAACACTGTCTGAAGCTTATTTGCACCTGCTGCAGCTTCATTATTGCCCTGGTGTGGCCAAAGATCGCCCATGACATAGGCGGCCGGCTCCCGAGGTCCGGCGGAACTTTTTTCCTTTTCTTTTCTGCATCTAGTCCCATAATCCGTTTGACCTGAAGACACGACCAGGTCCCTGAATGTGTGCAGGGGGACGTTATTGATTGAATCAAAATGGCGGCTTCACACAAAGCTGACTCAAGCGTTGCTGTTGATGCTATACAGACAAAAATTGGTTTTCAGTTTGTACATTCTTCAGGATTTTTTTTTCCATCCAAGGCTGATTGAGAGTTTGTAGAACAATGGCTTCAGATTTTCAACATACTACTCTTCGACATTCTTCCTAAATGTAACAATGTGAGACTCACTAGGAGAATGGCTGTTTATCTTTCCTTTCAAAATGCTGCCAATAATATTTTCTGAATGGAAGACACCATCTTGTAGCATAAAGGGCCGAAAGGGGTTCTAGTCTGGCCGATGGTTGGTGGAGACATTTTGACTATATCTTGCACCTGCCCGGCCTTGCCCAAAATGGCGCCGGTATAAATGGGACTCGTAACTCCTTGTTGTGTACTGGTTGAACAACCTTGATATCACGAGATATGAATGCAGTTTTGATACTCATGGCGGGTGGGGACGAGAATTGATTGAATATTTCGACATCCCTATTGATATTAAGTTCTGATGTGTTATTGATTACTGTACTATTGAAAGTTCGAATTAACGTCACCCATGGTACTTGCCCGCAAATGTATATCTAGATAATTTTTTTGTAAGTGACCCTGTCGTATTTTAATTACAAAATGTACGTCCACCGATTCCGCAACTGTTAGACACCTTAGTTCTTGCAACCTAATGGCCCGCTCGTTACGTTCCTCTACAGTGTAAATGTCTCCTCATCATATACGATTTCAGTTTGCTCCGTGGCCGGCCCACGTGGTTATAGGCCCGTATTTGTATACTGACATTTTGACAATAAAGGTTTTTAAAACAAAACATGGTAGTAGTATTTACATTGGTAAAGTTTTTACTTTTAGTCACTGTTTTCGAATCAGTAAAAGGCAAGTGAAATAAAGCAGTCCAATTACATGACGGATAAAAGGTATAATACGTAGGAACGCAGTAAAGATAAATGGTCAAGGGCAGTTGTGTTTTCCACTCCTGCAACATAAAGTGATCGATAAGAATCTGATAATCAGGCGTATCGGCGACTAAGACAGCAGGCCGAGCCTCTTTTACTCAACGGCTCCGTCATGGGACGAAGAAACGCCCTTTTTCTCGAAAAAGGAATATATTTTACTTGCAGGACAGTTGTAAATTTTCCGGGAAAGTACATTAGCCTGGAACATTATAATATATATGTTTAAAAAAAAATAATGTTCGAAACCAATAAAAAGCGTAATTTTTAGGTCATATGACCAAGCTTTTCATCATTAAAATAACAAAAGTAAAATGAACCAATGAACAGTTTTATTAACAAGTCACATGACCTGTTATGCTTACGTTACGCGCTGCGCGCCGCGCCCCGGATCACTTCCGGGTGCGCTAACGCGGCGTGTCATATAACGCATTACGCGACAACGTAGGTCAAGAATATAGTCAAAATGTCTCCACCAACCAGCGTTCGGAACACAACCCCTTTCAGCAGTCCAAAAAGTTCTGTTAAATGACAACAGAGGGGACAGGCAACAAGAACCATCAGTCAAAGAGGGGAGGGCAAGTTCTTCTCTACCGGGTCATGTTGGGGCGCTACCGCAACTGATCGAATTGGTAGTCTACAGTGTTTCTGGATGTTTCAGACTGAAGCTGGCGTCAGCATGAGAGCACCTCCATCTCGTAGCTCCGTCGTGGCCATTCCACGAGCAATCATGGCAGCCGCTCCCCACCAGAAGCCTGCGGGAGTCGGGGGCCCCCAAGACTTTTGTAGAATCTTCACGGCTGAGGGGACGCTTTCGAGAATGGGACCCAAGCCCTATCAGGCAAGCGTCCGAGTTCCAAGGTGTCCCAGGGCCATTTTAGTGGACCACGCCCAAATCTGAAGAGCCGGCCGCCATTTTGAGAGTCCTGTGGCAGCCGCCTATCGTTGCATCGCAAGAGCGGGAGCAACTCAACTACATGGTGAGCGAGACGCTGTAGTCGCAAGAGCGGGCGGTAAACAGCTGAATGGCGGAAGAGGCACAGTGTAGCAAAAGCGGGCGGAATGGCAACTAAAACGGTAAAGGGGCGCCCCACTACAGCGTGTCTTCAGGTCAAACGGATTGTGGGACAAGGTCCAGAATAGAAGAGTCATCAAAAGGCAAAAAGTTCCGCCGAACCCCGGGAGCCGGCCGCCTATGTCGGGGGCGATCTCAGGCTACACCAGTGCTATAAGACTTGGGGAGGGGGTCGGAGCCAAGCGTCTTCTCCGAGTCCGTGCCATCACATCGCCCCTCGGGGGCCTCCGTCAAGCGGTTTAGGGAGGTACCATATCACATTGTTTTCAAATGCAGTCAGGTCCACAAACGGCCCCCACTTACTTTGAGAATAGTGAAGCTGCAGTACGTGCAAATAAGCTTCAGACAGTGTTACAAGCGCTGCTCAGAACTCTGAACTATGGCACCCAACATCCAGAACTTATGCCATTTGAGAATGGCAGTGACATCGAAGCAACTCAGAGTCCAAAATCATGAACGTACTTTCACGTATGAAAATCTTACTTGGGGAGGGGGCAGGAGCCAAGCGCCCCCTCCCAGTCCGTGCCACCACACCGTATGTTTTTAAATCTGAAGCCATCGTTCTACAAACTCAACCAACCTTGGATAAAAAAACTAGAAGAATGTACAAACTGAAAACCAGTTTTGGTCTGCATAGCATCAGCAACAACGCTTGCTATCAGAGTGCATGAGTTTCATGCTCGATCGATTGAGCTAGCCGGATCGGGCAACAAAAAGTATAAAATAGTTATGTAAATAGTTATTTAATAAAATGTTTTACCCTGTTACTTTGCTGGTGTGTTATATATATTTTTAATATTTGCATAGGGTTTGTCGTTATTTTGGGCGGGGTGGGTGACGGAGCCGAGCTGTCTTGCAGCCCTCATGGTGTGGAGCTCAGTTCATCTCACTATTTTCGTATTTCTCATGAAGGGTTGTTCCTAATGTTTCTATTTTAGCGAGGTCAAAAAGAGATCCAATTAGTGGCCTACTGATTTTGCTCGATTACTTTTATTTTTTTACACGATTTTTCACTATCTGCAAAGACTAAACAGAGTATTGCGACTTTGTGCTTGTTTGTAAATAGAGAATGAACCAAAGAGAATCAATTGTAAAACTGTAAATGCTTGGATAACAATCAATCAAATGGAGAGACAAGCAGGCACGACGGATTACAACGGGGGTAAAGGCCTGGGTTAACTACCCTTCACTATCTGCAAAGAGAGAGTACTACTAAGAGAAAAGAGGGGAGGGGGGGGCAGCGTTCAAAGCACATCAGCGTGCATAAACACGAAAAAGTTTTTACCTATCACGTACTTGACATTTGACAGCTTTTGATATTTGCTATTAAAAAACCATTGAAATTCACAGAAAAAACCATAGGTTATAGACCATATATAGTTAGGAATTTGCATTTACAAAACCTTATTTTACTCACACAAAACCATTGAAATTCCATATATAGTTAGTTGCACTAACTATATATCGCGCACCCGCAATCCACTGCTGATGATGTCACATATTACATCATTCATGACATGGTTAGTGACATCACTGATGACATCACTGATGACATCTCAAATGACATCACTGATGACAACATCCAGTGACTGTATGTTTCTGTAAAGTTAAAATATGTCTTACATATTGAAGAATGAGTGGATGTATAAGTGTCTGGAAGAAGGATTTAGTAGGTGCATGACTGACTGTATGAGAGAATGATTAAATGTGTCTTAATGAGTGCATGGGTTAGTGACTAAACTATCTTAATTTGTGCATCATTATATCTGTTGTTCTACAAACTGCTGCATGTGTTGATCAGTAGCTATATGAGTAACTGTATGGGTTATTGATTGGTTGTCCAAGTATTTGTATGGGACACTGAGTGTGTGTGTATGGGTGGCTGGGAGGTGTGTGACTCTGTACATAGATGTGTGAGTAGTTGATTCACTATATGTATGGGTTCAAAACTGCATGTGGAAACAGCTGTATGGGCGGTTGACTGTGCATGAGTGTATTGGTGAGTGAATGGATATCTCAGTGCTACATGTCAAAGTAAGTACATATGTAAAACACAGTACATGTGAGAGTTGACATATATAAATAACTGTGCATAAGAGCCAGTGAATGTGTGAGTGGCTGTATGGATCATTGTGAACATGTATCAGGGATTGTATAAGAGAGTAAATATGTGTTAGTATATGTTTGAATAAGTAAAGTTTGTATAACTGTATAGTTGAGGAAATGGAGGTGTGATTGATTTTTTGCATAACTGACTAGGTGTGTGGGTAACTCCATGGATGAGTGACAGTCTGTGACTGTCTGTTTACACTGATTGTATCTAAGGTTATATTAGAGTCTGAAGAGGTTCATGGTATTATCACATGAATGATATCATCAGTGATGTGATCAGTAATGTCAAATGAGATGTTATCAGTGATTTTATCAGTGATGTCATTTGAGATGTCATCAGTGATGTCATCAGTGATGACATTTGAGATGTCATCAGTGATGTCATTTGAGATGTCATCAGTGATGTCATCAGTGATGTCACTAACCATGTCATGAATGATGTAATATGTGACATCATCAGCAGTGGATTGCGGGTGCGCGATATATAGTTAGTGCAACTAACTATATATGGAATTTCAATGGTTTTGCGGATGCCAGTAAGTAGTTATAGTTAGGACTTTTTTCAATGCAAAATCTCAAAATTCTATTGTGAATAACTTTGGCGTCGGTTGACGAATCTGCCTGAAAATTTCCTCAAATTTGCCTCGTGGAGCTCTGGTCCTTCCCTAAAAGTTTGGGGGGATTCGTGAAGTGGGGGCCGAGATTAAAGGGGGGTCCCAAAACGTGTTTTCCCAATGTTAATTTCCATAGGGTGGTCGAACTCACTTTTAGCCCGAATGGCTGTAAGGATTTGCACCAAACTTGTCAAAATTGTAGGGACTGGTAGCCTGATGTGCCTTTGCTATGTCTCAAGATATGTGCTCCAGTGGATTTTGAGTAATTTAGGTTAAAAAAATATATATATCTATGGCCGCGCCCCGGTACGCGCACCGGGGAGCGCACCGGGCGTGCTACGCGACTTGCGCGCGGAAATCTGATTGGCTGTCGGGTGTCTATAAACATTATAATCAGTCCGGAGCGGCCGCCATCTTGTGTCTCGGTAGGATCGAGACACAAGAGGTGGCAAAAACAAAGGGGGAATTGTCCATAAGGGGGCAGAGTAGACCCCCCTGACCCCATAGGTTTGATGTGGGGGCTATAAAAGGGTCCAGCGGGGCAAAAAAAATGTAATTTTTTTTCGATTTTTGCGGGGGGAGCGCCCGGTACTCGCACCGGGGAGCGCACCAGGGAGCGTACCATGGGGAAAAAAGAATGACAGACTTTTCAAAAATTTTATGTTTATTAATTGTTCTTTTTGTTGTTTTTTTTTTATTTAAGTACCAACATGTAGGTACCAATGCAGAGTCTAAAATTTAATATACACCGTCTCCTTTGTAGATATCTTGCATGTTTTTTACAGAAGTTATTGTGGTATATGGAATTCATACCATAGTCTGTCAGGAAAGCAGAAACAACATGGAGGCAGGAGATGATAAAGAGATGTTAAATACACATTGGAGATAATATAGTGGGAGAAAGGAAGTAACTATGAGCAAAATTACTATGTAACATAAAAAAGTTGCACAGTATATTTTAAGTCTCACTTTATATTATATCTATTTTGGTACTATTTCATAATTTACATATAAAAAAGAATAATGTCTCCAACAATTTTTAATTTTTAAATAAAAATTTATTGCTGTGATTTTTCAAAATCTAAAAGAATTTCCAACATTAATTTGTCAGGTATGTCCTCATTTCGATTCCATGATTCAATTTCTTCTACACAATTAAGTAAGTCTTGGTCCAGAGACTGATCCAAAAAGTCTAATTCATCAATGTCTTCCTTAGGATTGTTTTCCATATCAATTTCAAATGAAATATTAATTTTATTTTGTTCTCCTTCCATTTTCTTGCTGTAAATTGCATAAAAAATAAATATATCAGTAGAGATAGGGCACTGTTGGGTTTAAGTTCAGACAGGTACTTGTGAGTTTTTAACAGTGAAGTTATCTTTGGGCAGTGTATGGTATGAGGTAGGAAGTAGAAATATAAAAAAGTGTATGTGTAGAAGCCTAATATAATTCATAATTATACCAGAGAAGCCTAATTCAATCTATAACTATAACAGAGAAGCCTATCTCAATCTGTAATTATAACAGAGGGACAGTAAATAAATGTCATTAAACGTTTTTACAAATGAACTTAAAGTACCCCTTCACAAATTTATAACTTACCTTATAGAAAGGTGATGAAGATAAATGAGTAAATCTTTTAACCACTTGGCTGCTAAGGTACAATTACTCTTTGGCTGTAATTTCCATTGAAATCAATGGAAAGTCCATGACGAGTTACCCTTGTCATTAGCAGCCAAGAGGTTAAAGATGTATCTCAGGTAGTTGTAGTCAAAATGGCCGTGTTTCCCTCTCATTTTTCATTTATATTCATGTACATAACCAATCAAATGTCAGGAAAAAAAAGTAGGAAATGAAAGTAACATTTTAATTGGTTGTAAATTCCAACACTTTCATATGTGTTTTTGTCATGTAATTTACCTCAGGATATTTAGACAGGGCTACAGCCCAAATGGCTGAATGGAATAGTATCAAATGTGGGATAATGGTAGGGAGTGGTATATAGTAGGGTCTATGCTATATTTGGTGAAAGTCTGTCCAGTAGTTTTTATGTAATTTCGTTTCCCACATTTTTTTGAGGAGCGCTCACCGGTGCGCGCCCCGGTACGCGTACCAGGAGCGCTACGGGACTCCGCCATTTTGTGTTTCGGTCGAGTCGAGACACAATATGGAGGACAAACAACGTTGGGAATGGGTAAAAATGGGCACAGTAGACACCCCCTGACCCTCTAAGTTTGCTGGGGGGAGTTTCGGAGGGGCATATATGCCCCAATTTTTTTTTTTTTATTTCGCGGGGGAGCGCCCGGTATGCGTACGGGGGAGCGTACCGGGGATCGTACTCTAGTGAAAAATAGTGAAAAAAGTTAGAGAAAGATAATCATTTTGAGTGATCAGAGGTAGGGTAGCTCTGAAAAGAGCTTTTGGGTTCTGTGGCTGATTTAGGTACCTACAAGTAGGTTCCAATGCACAGTCTTAAATTCAGGAGAAATATTCTATTCCCCTCATCTGAGAAGTGCACACCATCTCCTCTGTAGATATCTTGCATGTTGAAACACAAGTTATTGTTGTATATTGAACCCATTCCATAGTCTCTCATGTAAGCAGAAACAGATTTATTCACATGTTTCCGTGCTTTCTCAAATTGTGGACAAAATTGGTTGGACCAGTTCCATTTCTGTCTTTGACATATATTGGAATATACCAAGGCAGTTTGTGGAAAAAGTGTCATCAATTGATCAAAGGTGTCCTTTAAAAGCATTTCCAGGCCTACCCCAGTTAAAGTGCCCAAGTCATTTCCTCCACAGTGCACTATTAAGAGGTCAGGGTTAGGCAGATGCAAAAAGGTTTTCACCAATGGTATCAATTGGTGACATCTCAATCCTCTCTAGCCAATCCACTTGATTTCCACATTTGTTAAATCAAGGTTGTGAAGATTTCTGCTAGCTGCATACCTTTGAGCCCAGTGGATGTAGCTTTGTCCAATAATCCACACAGAATACATGATGAGAGAAGGTTCTGGTGCAGTCAGATGAAGTGTGGGAATGAAATGGCATTTGGAATAGTAGGAGTTTACAAAAAAATAATTGTGGAGTTTTACTGCTCTTGAATCACAAGCAATGATTGGTGGATTCAGATAGTTGAAAACTAAAAGTTAGGGTGCATGGTTGTGTTTTGTGAAAGAAGCAATTTGAATGGTTAAGAAAAAGTCAATTAAAGAAACATTTCATCAGATAAGATGGTGTATTGAGAGGTCAAACATCCTTGCTTAGTTCATTTGCAACATTGTAGAATAAACTTTTGAACCTGAGAGTTCAGTAAGGAGGGAGTTGCTATGGTAACAGATAGAAAGGGCTGAGGGCGGAAGGGTGTTGGTTTGAAATTAGTGAAGGAAGAGTTTTGATTGGTTGAAATGAGGCATATCTGTGTAGAATTAGAGGTTTTCTGTGCCAGTCATGGTTGCAGTGTGTGGAATGCATACCTTTTGCTCTGCAAAGAAAATTTGGTGTGTGTGTCTGACATTGTTCTCTATCTCCCAAAGCATTTGTAAAGGTAAGAAATGATTCATTTAATTTAGATAGAGACTTGTAAGCTCTATTGAGAAGATTTGAAAGCAGATTGTTTTTTTTAATGTTGTTTTAGGTCATGTTTTTTGATAATGCTTGGTTAAAACATTTTAATGCATAGAGGAATTGTATTTTGTGAAATAGTGAATTTTCAGTAGTGAAATTGAATGCTTGTATATAGGACCTGTGCTGTGTTTCTAAAATGTTATTTAAAAAATGATTTTGGGGTAAATGAATGCTTTTTATATTTTTGAGAATGAATTATTAGTGCTTGCCTCAATAAATAAATATATTAGAACCTTTTACAATGATGTCACCTGCATTACCTCAGAATAGGATGCAGATTGAGCTTCTTTCTGGTTGGTTTGTGTCATGTTTTTGGATAATGCTTGGTAAATAAGTTTTGCAGCATAGGGGAATTGCATTATGTAAAATTGAGAAGTTTCTCTAGTGACATGGAATGCTTGTACATAGGACCTGTGCTGTGTTTCTAAAATGGTATTTTAAAAGCGATTTTGGTGTAAATGAATGCCTTTTATATTTTTGAGAAGGAATTATTAGTGTTTGCCTCATTAAATAAATATATTTGAACGTTTTACAATGATGTCACCTGCACTACCTCAGATTAGGATGCAGATTGAGTTTCTTTCTGGTTGGTTTGTGTCATCTTTTTGGATAATGCTTGGTAAATAGGTTTTGCAGCATAGGGGAATTGCATTATGTTAAATTGAGAAGTTTCTCTAGTGACATGGAATGCTTGTACATAGGACCTGTGCTGTGTTTCTAAAATGTTATTTAAAAAACGATTTTAGGGGCAAATCAATGGTATTTACATTTGGGCCTTATTTATGACCGCCGGTGCATCACTTTTAACATGGGACGGGGAGCAGCCATACAGACCTTGTTACTATCCAGCGGGCACAGAGGGAGCGTCGGGAGACCCCCGGCTCCGGTGCAGCACAACGCCATCGGGCAGCCGTGAGGGAAACAACAGGACTTCATCCCCCAGCAGCCCCGGGGACACCGGCGCACACGTGACGTGCAGGCAGCGCCAGGAGGTGCTACAAAGCTCCTCGCGGCAGCGAGCACTGCGGGGAGCAGCCATACAGACCTTGTCACTATCCAGCGGGCACAGAGGGATCGTCGGGAGACCCCCGGCTCCGGTGCAGCACAACGCCGCCGGGCAGCCGTGAGGGAAACGGCAGGACTTCATCCCCCAGCAGCCCCGGGGACACCGGCGCACACGTGACGTGCAGGCAGCGCCAGGAGGTGCTACAAAGCTCCTCGCAGCAGCAAGCACTGCGGGGAGCAGCCATACAAACCTTGTCACTATCCAGCGGGCACAGAGGGAGCGTCGGGAGACCCCCGGCTCTGGTGCAGCACGCCGCCATCGGGCAGCCGTGAGGGAAACGGCAGGACTTCATCCCCCAGCAGCCCCGGGGACACCGGCGCACACGTGACATGCAGGCAGCGCCAGGAGGCGCTACAAAGCTCCTCGCGGCAGCGAGCACTGCGGGGAGCAGCCATACAGACCTTGTCACTATCCAGCGGGCACAGAGGGAGCGTCGGGAGACCCCCGGCTCCGGTGCAGCACAACGCCATCGGGCAGCCGTGAGGGAAACGGCAGGACTTCATCCCCCAGCAGCCCCGGGGACACCGGCACACACGTGACGTGCAGGCAGCACCAGGAGGCGCTGCAAAGCTCCTCGCGCCCTCTCGCCCAGCGAGTGGCGCGCGGGAGAAGCCTGGGACAAGGGCGGGGCCGTCTGTGGCCGTCCGGGGACGACGAGGGACGGGATGGGCCCCCTCCCTTACGCCCAGGATTCAGGACACTGCAACAAAATGGGTACGCGAAAACTACCCTCCCCTACTGTTGGCGGGATCCCTAAGGTAAAAGTACCCAGGAATTCTAATAGTATTTTATCCTTTCTTACTACGGAGGTGGGGAAACTGACCACAGAAATTGCCAGAACTGAGCGTAAATTGGGACTAGAACCATCGCCGATTGACAAGGGTGGTATTACCCAACCTCAACCTGTTACTACGCCTATCCCCCTTGAACCTAGGATTGTCATAGTACCACCTAAGGAGACAGTCACACCTACAGTCATACCTACCACTAATATCACTAACAACACCGATGAGACTATTGGGGTGATCCCAAACCCTTCTGGTGCTGACGGGGTATGTACTGCTGCGCGACCAAAGCAAGCCAAAAGACAGTATAAGAAAAAGAACACGACCAAACCAAAGGGAGGCAAGGGCACCCTGTGTTCATTGGAACGTGCAATTAGAGACATGGTGGAAAAAGCTATCACTGAAAAAGTAGAGTCCACGCTAACAAAAATTGCCACAGACATTATTGATGTTTTACACCAATGCGTTGATGGTATCTTAAAGAAATGTGAGCGCTAGAATGTGTGTTTAAAATCTGTCGAACCCGCCGCGTTTGTATTCAAAGGGAACACGCTGGTGGCACCAGGACCCCCATGCACACAGCCACCTAGTGGATGTAAAAGACCTAGAGAAGAGTCCCCTGTAGTTGAGAGTGTGGCTGCCATTTCTTTTAGTGGCTCAGCCATTACTCAGGTAGGCGCCCCCAAAATAGCAGGAGGGAACACTTTGTCCTCCAAATGTGTGACCTTGGTACAACATAAGACACCGAACCTACCTAGCCTGGCACGCCAACCTATAATTAACCTACCTCCGGAGGCTGCCCCTTTTGTAGCCATTTTGGTTAATGTTCCCCCACTTAAGCAAGGTGAGAATGAACATTCGTCTCAACTGTTATCCAGGGCAAAGTCATGGTCAAATATGAACTGTTCGGGAGACAACGACATTTCCAGCGCGATTCTTTCAGCCCGACGGGTGGGCTGGCTTGGGCACACAAATAAGTCCGTAGAGGGCGACTGTGTGATAATAAATTTTAGCAATCCAGGTGAGGCTCGCAGGTTACTATGGGATGCTTCGCCCCTGGAGGGACTAGTCACTGGGCCCGAGCTGTACCTTTGGGTTTCTTTTACCCTATTACTAGACCCCAATTAACACTAAACAAGGGTTACCCTCAAGGAATGGAACATGGCAGTTAGGTTCCCCTGCCCATTCAACCACCTTACATCCCCCAAGAACCTGATCATAGCTGGACCATGAGCAATAGGTCGAACCACTCCAATTCTGGTATGTATATACCGTTGACCTCAAATAGACCTTTGCCTCTGCACAATAGATTCACGCCTCTGACACGGGCTGTCGATTACAATTGAATCCCAGCCATCAATGAAGCTCCGCCAACCCCATCCCCAGTGGTTATTCCACTGTCAGGAAACCCTAGTAGAAGGCTTAAAATCGTAAGCTGGAATATAGCTGGGTTAAACTCCAAAAGGGAGGACAGTGCATGGCTCAATTTTTTAAATCAACATGACATTATAGCCCTGCAAGAAACCTGGGACTGCAACAACAACTTCTGGGTCCCTGGGTATACATCCTACTTTGTCCCAGCTGTTACATCTTCTATTGGTAGGGATAAAGGGGGTCTTTTGATCCTGGTTACCGTACACTTGGCGGGAACCGTCAAACAAATAGCTACTTGCTCCCCTAATTTTTTGTGTTTAGAGATCAGTCTAGCAAATGATCTTAAATTTATTTTCATTAACTTTTACAACTCCGTATTAGGCGGAGATCCAACTGAGCACCTTCGCTCCTTAGAGCATTTTTTGGTTAATTATATAGAATGTCAAACCACTTTTACGCACACCATAGTTATGGGGGATTTCAATACTCATCTCTGCAGGTTTTCTTGTCATATAGAAGATGTTGATTGCCCCATTTCAGCCCGTCACCAACACTTTGAACACAGCCAAAAAGGTCAAGCCTTTGAAAACCTTTTATCTACCATTGATCTTTATGAACCTGGGTTTAATGACATTAATGATCGTGTCATGACATATTGTGCTAGAAACTCTGAATCAATAATAGACTATATCTTTGTTTCCCCGGGTTTACTAAGTCTGGTTTTTTTCTACAATGCGGCTGCGGCTGCCTTTAGCGATCATAACCCAGTCATCCTTGAGCTCGCTAACTCCGTTGGCCTGCTCAAGGAAGGAACCAATAAAATGGTAGAGCTGGCTGTGCGGTCTAAGGACCAAGGCAGAAGGCTGAAGTGGTGCAAAGTAATCCCTGCAGACTTTTTTAACAATATAACATGCAAAGCCCGTAAAGAAATTGATATTTGTCTGCACAGCTCAAAACAGGGGGAGGAAGTGATCCCCGCTTATACTACTTTGTGTTCACTAGTTTCCGAAGAATTAACTGCCAAATCTAGAAAGAACGTACAGCCACACAAGGGTTGGTTTGACAGAGCATGTTCAAAAGCACATAGTAGTCTTTTGGCAGAACTTAAAAAATCTCCAAGGGATAAGGGGGAAGTGTCCAGATTAAGAAAAGAATACAAAAATACCATTCGTGCACGCAAAGACGCACTTAAAAGGAAGCCTGGTCCGCCCTAATGGAGAAGGCAACACTAAGAGATAGTGCTTGTTTCTGGGCCATAATAAATAACCCCCTCTTTACCGGTGAGACCAACGACAATTTGGAGGCCAATATCAGTGAGGAAGATTGGCTTGCACACTTTAAAACTATCTATGGGAGTGATCAAGTTAGTGAACCTTCCACCTTTCTCACAACCAATTCTCCCAAACCGGCCCTTTCCTTCTCCGTGGAAGAAGTTGAAAAGGCCATAATCCACACCGAAGGGAAAAAAGCTCCAGGCCCGGATGGTGTTCCAGCCGACATGTACAAGGCCAATACCCCCTTCTGGGCTAAAATCCTGACTAATACTTTTAACACCGCTACCAACTATAGTTTGCCTGCCTCCTGGTCAAGCGCAACCATCATACCCATTTTTAAAAAAGGTCAACGGGGTGACCCGAGGTGTTATCGCCCCATCTCACTCATTGATTCTGCCTTCAAAATTCTAGGGAAGGTGATATTGGCACGAATCGATGAATGGGCTGCTAGCAATAACATTCTATCAAATGCCCAATATGGGTTCAGAAGGGGAAGGGGGACTGAGGACCAGTGCCTTAACCTACACCTAATCCTGGGAAAGTACACAGTAGCATCCAGTGGATCGATTTACTTAGGGTTCATGGATCTTTCCACGGCTTTCGACCTGGTTAACAGGTCTAGGCTGTGGGAAATCCTTATGGACCTGGGGATGGACCATTCCCTGGTATACTTTCTGGCAGAAGCACACCGGGACCTGGAAGCCTCAATTAGGATGACACAGGGGGGAGCTTGCACCGCTGGTTTCAAGTCTAGCAGAGGGGTGCGCCAGGGTTGTATCCTCGCCCCTATGCAATTTACATTGTACATAAACCACCTCGAATCCACCCTGGGTCTGGCGACGTTAGACGTCCCGCGTTTTGGAGGGCTGCCCACCCCGGTCCTCCTTTATGCGGATGACGCCGTGCTCATCGCACGAACACCCCTCGGATTACAGAGATTATTGGCGGCTTTTGACACCTTTATGACCACCCTTGACTTAAAGATAAACACTGACAAGTCACATGTCATGTCAGTGGGTGGAGGGAAGAACAAAAACTTGAAATCTTTCTTTTGCGCCAACCCACCAATTTCTAGTGTAAAAACGTTCACCTACTTAGGGGTAGTTTATGACGAAAAGGGCTCCTGGGCACCCCAAATATCAGTAAAAGTTAATGCCATGAAAAGATCTGCGGCAGCAATCTCAGGTTTTGCTAAACGACTGGGTGGTAAACCTATAGAAGCAATGCTAGCAATATATAGAGCTAAACTAATTGCAATAGCAAGGTATGGGGCTTCTATATGGGGCTACACTAACAACGCAGAAGCGATACAAGTAGAGGAAAATAAATTCCTACGCACGCTCTTAGGTCTACCACAATCCACAGCTACTTTCTCTGTCCATATGGAATTAGGCCAGGGGTACATAAGTGACATCATCAAACAGTCGCCAATCTTGATGTGGCTAAGAACTTGGTTGAACCCTAACCTAACCCTGAATCATGCAATCTTAAGGGATTGCTTACGTCTGGACAATATGAAAAACATCCCGTGGTTAGCATACATTAAAAATACCCTAAGCTCCCTGGGCCGCCCTGATTTATTTTGCAAACCAGAATGTATTGTTAAAGCTGACTTGGAATGGTTTAAACTGACTTTTACCAAATGCAGAGATTTAGAGCGGGAGAGCGGAGAACTTGTGAAACCTACAGTGAGGGAGCACTATATCTCCAAGTCAATCATAGCTATTGAACCATATTTAACGGTTGTGTCAATCCCGTTTCACCGCTGGTTACTAACTAAATTAAGATTTAACCAGATTCATTTTTTGTTAAACGATTCCAAGGTGTGGGCTAAGCCCGAGGATTTGCCCCTTTGTAATTGTGATAGCTATTCATTGCAGGACACTTTACATTTTATGTTTTTTTGTAAATTTTATTCTCTGCCCAGGAAAAAATATATTACCCCGTTGCTTAAAAACAAGGGGTTTGTCCAAGTCAAACCAGCTCTCCTTTACTTAAAACAGTTAGACTCCCCACTAATAATGTTTGGTGTTGCAAATTTTTTGGTGGCTGCTTTCCGCCTCAAAAAATGTAGCAGGACTAGACAATCTAACAGCACTGGCGATAACTTATGAAATCTTTGAAATACTCTCCTATCTTTTAAAAAAAATTTAAATATTTTAATTGTTCATTTTTAATAGTGTTATCAATTGAATGTAATTGTATTCCCCTGAACATGTACTTGTGTCTATTGTGTGCCTTTTTATGATTTTTACTAATCGAAATAAAGTGGTTTTTGAACTTTGAACTAACATGGGAAAAAGGGACGCACCAGTGGCGCAAGGCCTTCATAAATAAGGCCCTGAGTTTCTTTGCTGTTGGTTTCTGCCTTGCTTTTTAATAATGCTTGCTATCAACATTTGCAAGATAGAGGGTTTGTATTTTGTGAAACAGTGAGGTTTCAGTAGTGAAATTGAATGCTTGTAAATAGGACCTGCGCTGTGTTTCTAAAATGTTATTCCAAAAACGATTTTAGGGGCAAATTAATGGTATTTACATTTGGGCCTTATTTATGATTGCCATGTGCCGCCGGTGCGTCACTTTTAACATGGGAACAAGTGACGCACCGGTGGCGCAAGGCCTTCATAAATAAGGCCCTGAGTTTCTTTGCTGTTGGTTTGTGTCTTGCTTTTTGATAATGCTTGCTATCAACATTTGCAAGATAGGGGATTTGAATTTTGTGAAACAGTGAGGTTTCAGTAGTGAAATTGAATGCTTGTAAATAGGACCTGCGCTGTGTTTCTAAAATGTTATTCAAAAAACGATTTTGGGGGCAAATCAATGGTATTTACATTTGGGCCTTATTTATGATTGCCTTGTGCCGCCGGTGCGTCACTTTTTACAAAGGAAAAAAGTGACGCACCGGTGGCGCAAGGCCTTCATAAATAAGGCCCTGAGTTTCTTTGCTGTTGGTTTGTGTCTTGCTTTTTAATAATGCTTGCTATCAACATTTGCAAGATAGAGGATTTGTATTTTGTGAAACAGTGAGGTTTCAGTAGTGAAATTGAATGCTTGTACATAGGACCTGCGGTGTGTTTCTAAAATGTTATTCAAAAAACGATTTTAGGGGTAAATCAATGGTATTTACATTTGGGCCTTATTTATGATTGCCTTGTGCCGCCGGTGCGTCACTTTTAACATTGGAAAAAGTGACGCACCGGTGGTGCAAGGCCTTCATAAATAAGGCCCTGAGTTTCTTTGCTGTTGGTTTGTGTCTTGCTTTTTGATAATGCTTGATATCAACATTTGCAAGATAGAAGATTTGTATTTTGTGAAACAGTGAGGTTTCAGTAGTGAAATTGAATGCTTGTACATAGGACCTGCGCTGTGTTTCTAAAATGTTATTCAAAAAACGATTTTGGGGGCAAATCAATGGTATTTACATTTGGGCCTTATTTATGATTGCCTTGTGCCGCCGGTGCGTCACTTTTAACATGGGAAAAAAGTGACGCACCGGTGGCGCAAGGCCTTCATAAATAAGGCCCTGAGTTTCTTTGCTGTTCGTTTGTGTCTTGCTTTTTGATAATGCTTGCTATCAACATTTGCAAGCTAGAGGATTTGTATTTTGTGAAACAGTGAGGTTTCAGTAGTGAAATTGAATGCTTGTACATAGGACCTGCGCTGTGTTTCTAAAATGTTATTAAAAAAACGATTTTGGGGGCAAATCAATGGTATTTACATTTGGGCCTTATTTATGATTGCCTTGTGCCGCCGGTGCGTCACTTTTAACATGGGAAAAAAGTGACGCACCGGTGGCGCAAGGCCTTCATAAATAAGGCCCTGAGTTTCTTTGCTGTTGGTTTGTGTCTTGCTTTTTGATAATGCTTGCTATCAACATTTGCAAGATAGAAGATTTGTATTTTGTGAAACAGTGAGGTTTCAGTAGTGAAATTGAATGCTTGTACATAGGACCTGCGCTGTATTTCTAAAATGTTATTCAATAAACGATTTTAGGAGCAAATCAATGTTATTTACATTTGGGCCTTATTTATGATTGCCTTGTGCCGCCGGTGCTTCACTTTTAACATGGGAAAAAAGTGACGCACCAGTGGCGCTAGGCCTTCATAAATAAGGCCCTGAGTTTCTTTGCTGTTGGTTTGTGTCTTGCTTTTTGATAATGCTTGCTATCAACATTTGCAAGATAGAGGATTTGTATTTTGTGAAACAGTGAGGTTTCAGTAGTGAAATTGAATGCTTGTACATAGGACCTGCGCTGTGTTTCTAAAATGTTATTCAAAAAACGATTTTGGGGGCAAATCAATGGCATTTACATTTGGGCCTTATTTATGATTGCCTTGTGCCGCCGGTGCGTCACTTTTAATATGGAAAAAAGTGACGCACTGGTGGCGCAAGGCCTTCATAAATAAGGCCCTGAGTTTCTTTACTGTTGGTTTGAGTCTTGCTTTTTGATAATGCTTGCTATCAACATTTGCAAGATAGAGGATTTGTATTTTGTGAAACAGTGAGGTTTCAGTAGTGAAATTGAATGCTTGTACATAGGACCTGCGCAGTGTTTCTAAAATGTTATTCAAAAAAAATGTTGGGGGCAAATCACTGGTATTTACATTTGAGCCTTATTTATGATTGCCTTGTGCCGCCGGTGCATCACTTTTAACATGGGAAAAAAGTGACGCACCGGTGGCGCAACGCCTTCATAAATAAGGCCCTGAGTTTCTTTGCTGTTGGTTTGTGTCTTGCTTTTTGATAATGCTTGCTATCAAGATTTGCTAGATAGAGGATTTTTCAAACACAGCACAGGTCCTATGTACAAGCATTCCAGGTCACTAGTGAAACTTCTCAATTTTACATCCTACAATTCCTCTATGCAGCAAAATCTTTTTACCAAGCATTATCAAATAACATGACACAAACCAACAAGAAAGAAGCTCAATCTGTTTCCTAATCTGAGGTGATGCAGATGACATCATTGTAAAAGGTTCAAATTTATTTATTTAATGGGGAAGATGCTATTAATTCCTTATCAAAAATATAAAAGCCATTCAATTACCCTAAAGTCGTTTTTAAAATTACATTTTAGAAACTCAGCACAGGTCCTATGTACAAGCATTCAATTTCACTACTGAAACTTCACTATTTCACAAAAGACAATTTCTCTATGCAGCAAAATGTTTTAACCAAGCATTATCCAAAAATATGAGTAATCTGAGGAAACATAGATGACATGATTGTGAAATGTGCTAATATATTTTTTGAATCATGCAGATACTATCTAATCAACCTTTTTCTTTGTAATATTCTAGCCTTGAGTTACTCCCTATTACACCTTTTGTCTGTTTTATACCGTCTCTCTTTCTCTTTCTGACTTTTTTTCTCTCTTCCTGTTACACCCTCTGTCTGACCTACTTCTTGTAACATCCTGTCTCTGATTTACTTCCTCTTACACCCTCTCTCAAACTTACTCTCTGTCTCTTCCTTTACAGGCTCTCTCTGTTTTAGTCTCTTTTACAACCTTTTCTCTTCTAACACCCTCTCTCTGTGATAGTTCCTGTTACACCCTCTCTCTGTTTTATACCCTGTTACATCCTTTTTCTGACATACTCCCTTTTTTTGACTTACTCCCTCTCCCTATTACATCCTTTTTCTGTCTTTCAACATATTATACACTCTCTTTGTCTTAGTCCTTTTGTATGTTTTACTCCCTCTACCTGTTTCTTTGTCTGAGTCTCTCTGTGTTTTTGTGTTACTCCCTCTAGCTGTTTTTCTTTGTCTTACTCCTAGTTATATAGTTGCTGTGGTATAAACTTAGATGTGTTGCAAATTAGTGTTTATATCGTTTGCTTATTGTCATTGCTTTGTTGTTTGCTAATAGTGGTCTATAATGTGTTATTTTTTTCTTTACCACAGATTGAAATCAACATTAATGTGAAGATCCAGAACGAGAGAGCAAATTTGAAAAGGAAGGAGAGGTCCTTAAAAATGTCTCTACTGGAGCAGGAGAAAAGAGTATGGATAGCAATAGAAGGCAAAATCAATTTAGGGACATTAGTAGACGAATGTTTCGCAATAGGGTAGTTTTAAATTTGCTAAAAAGTGAAAAGAAAGGTAAACAGAGAGCTGCTTTTTACAAGAAAAAGAAAAGTGTAGAGAAGATTGTTGATCAGGCTTTTGAAGTTAGGAAAAAATTATTTATTTTAGTAATCAATAGAATTAGGATACTTAACAAGGCAATTGATGTTTTCAAATCGAACAGTAGATGGAAAAGAATAATTAATCTGACTCATTTTTGTGAAGTATTTTCTGGAGAATGGATGCATAGTTCAAGTTCTGAGCCATTTTTTAATGAGGAGAGTTACGTTCAGGAAAATGATTTGGTGCATGCAGTTGACACCAGTGGTCGAGCATATGAGGTGAAAGATGGTTGTCTGATGGAAAAAGAGAAACTTGTGTCTAGAGATGCAGAAGAGGTGTTAGCTGATGAAGTTTTAGGGAGACGTACTAAGGGTCCAGTGTACACAAGGAAGTGCAGTAGTATTTGTAGTGTGCGACAGGATTCAATCGATTTGCTTCGAAATTTCTTACGTACATATAGTAAGAAAAGTGTAAAACAGAAAGTGAAGATCTTGCAAGAGTTAGATCCTTGCAGAGTGAGAGAAAACACAGGTTTGCATGGGCATTCACTGGCTTGTCTTTCTAGAAAAGTATGTCAGAGTGTTTTTCATCATTTTAGGATGCTAGCAGTGCATCATAATAAGGTGAAGAAATTAGTGAGAAGGTTGTATTATGCAAAAAGTCCAGCACTTAAGCTTAAACTGTTAAACAGTGGTCTTTTGCATGGATCTGAAGTAGATGTGAAGACTATTTGTGAAGAAATTGAGTTTTGTGATTTTGGGAACAAAGAGGACAGTGTAGAAATGGATATAGTAATGGATGGTAATGTGGAAGACAATGTACAGATTTCAAGTATAGAAAAGTTTGACGAGGAAATTACCAAGTTTAAGGTGAAATCAAGTGAAAGGCCTAATTTAACTTGTGTGTGTTGTCGACGGACTCATTATAAGATTCAGACTAGGTTAGTTGATTTATATGCAAAATGTGAATTGGAAAATAATAGTGAATGGAAGGATTTTGTAAGTTATTTGTTGGCGGAGAATTTTTTTTGTTTTGAGTTTTGATCAGCGTATTTGTAATTATTGTTTGAAAAAATTAAATAATAATAGAATGCCTGCTAGAGCTGTTCATAATAATCTTCAGTTGATAGATATTCCTTCTGAATTGATGGATTTAAATACTTGTGAATCAATTTTGATTCAATGTGTCCATCCTTTTCCAGCTATTGTTCGCATGGAGCCTAAGATAGGGAAATTACCCCCTACAGATTTACAAAGAGGATTAAAGGGAAGAGTTGTTTTGTTTATTTGCCTCTAGATGTCAAGAAAAATATTGATACAATTGGTGTAGAAAGAGTAGAAGAGGATCCTCTGGTTAATCTAGTTAATGGGGTTCCGACAAAGAGTAAGAAAATCTGGCAAGATTTAGTGGATGTTAGAAAGTCAAAAAGGCAACGTTGTATTTGGTCAAAAACAATGAGTACTATAAAGATGTAAGTGTTGGAGCAGAGGAAACAGCTACAGAAGAAGACAGTGATTGTTCAGTTGGCCAAATTGAAAATGTTGATGTGTCTAGAAGTGAAGAAATATATGAACATTATACTGTTCATCCTTTGCATTCCAAAGAAGTAATGGGGAATGCAATTGACTTGTTTCAAATGAAAGCAGCAAAAGGAAGTCCTATTAGTGTATTGGAAGAAAGTTTGGAAGCTTGTTGTTTTCCATAGTTATTTCCAACAGGTCGAGGTGGACGATATGACGATCGACCAGTTCAAATTCCTGCAGCTGAATACCGGACTTTAAGATTATATGCTGAAGATCCAAGGTTTCGTCAATGCATTCCGTATTTGTTTCATCTACTGTATGAAAGTGATTTGTCTGGGCTTTCTTATGCAGTTAATCATATACTGAAAAGTGGAGCTCATCTGCAAAATATTTCGGCGAGGGACTTTATGGAGAAAGTCAATCTGCAAGACAGTATTTTGGAATTTCAGCTAATCAATCTCATGGCATGTCAGCGTGGAACAAACGAGTATTGGTTCCGTCGTCATGGGGAATTGAAATGTATGCTAAGAAACTTAGGAACTCCTACATGGTTTCTCACTCTTAGCTGTGCTGAGTATGCATTGGACGACTTACTTCAATTTCTACGAGAGGCAAATGGAAACATACAAAATATAGAATTGAAAACACCTGGAGAACTGTGTTCTTTGGATCCAGTGAATGTTTGCAGATATTTTAATCATAGATTTGAAGCTATGATGTCTTTCATTACCAACAAAAAAAATCCTCCCCTTGGAGAGGTTTTGGATTTCTTTTGGAGGAAGGGATATCAAGCGAGAGGTGCTCCTCATATACATATGTTGCTTCGGATTAAACATGCACCCAAATTTGGAACTGATTCGGATGACACAGTGATGAGTTTCATTGAAGAATATTCAACATGTGCTGTTCCAAAAACTACTGAAGAAAACAGTTTAAGGCAACAAGTTTTATGTTTTCAATCTCATCGTTGTGGAAAGTACTGTCGTCGAAAATTTAAAAACAAGGAGAAATTCTACACGAAATGTCGTTTCGCGTTTCCACGACCAGTGATTTCTAAAGGAAGAGTAAATAATTTGATGTCTTCTCTGCGACATACTGTGACAAGGAAATCACCCAAAAATACATACAATTTAAAAAGAAACGAAGAGTCCAAGTATATCAACGACTACAACCCAGTGATTTTATCCATGTGGAATGCTAACATGGATATTCAGTTCGTTGCTGACAACTCTATTGCTGTGGCTCGATATGTGACATCTTACATCACAAAAAAAGAAAAGACTGAACTGAAGGAAATGTGGGAAGACATTTTACATGAAAAGAGTATAAGTAAAAAATTATACAGTTTCAGTCTGAAGATGTTGGAGCATATGAATGTTCTGATCGGTTATCATCAGCAAGTCTCTATGCCAAATCAAGAACAATCATTTGGGTGAGTCTAGGTCTTGCTGCAACACGAAACCGAGTTTTGAAATCTGTACAAGAAATTGAATATACTGGCGGAGAAAGAACCAAATAGTACAGATATTTTGAAGACAAACATGTTGGATACATACTATCCAAATAGAAGTACTCACCTTGAGAACACTTGTTTGTATGAAGTTCTGCAAAACTACAGTTATAAGAGGAACATCACAGAAGATATCAATAATGGAAAATATGCTGTCATTGGGTATGAAGGATGTCTAGTGAAGCAGAGAAAATGCCATTTGATTAATCATCGAAAATTGAGTTGCGAAGCTCCAGACAAAAGAGAATTTTACTATTTAGCTCTTTTGCAACTCTTTAAGCCATGGCGTACAGAAGAGGAACTACTTGGAGGTTTTCTCTGTTATGAAGACTCTTTTAATGCAACCAAGGATACCATAGAATGTCCTGTTTTTCCTAATTATCTGCAAAAGTTGAACGAAGAAATAGAGCAAGAAACCACAATTGCTGAAGAGATTGCTAGAGACAGTTCTCATGACAGTCAGAGTTCTACTTCATTGAGTCAGGATCCACTAGGAGGACCAATTATCCAAAATGAAGCTGCAACTGCCATGGATGAGGTGGAAAGAGCTATGGAACAAGCTCAAGAGGATGTAGTTAACTTAAAAGATTTGGTAAAGCAACTAAACGTTGAGCAGAAAAAGATATATGACGAAGTCACAGAACAGATTGAACATGGATTCAGACATGAGAAAACAGTGTGCTCATGTACATCATTTAAGCCTGTCCGACTGTACGTAAGTGGAGAAGCGGGAACAGGAAAAAGTTTTCTGATTAAAGCCATTGCAACTTATTTGCAGAAAAGGACTGAATCACCGCTGTCTTGTGTTGTACCCGCTCCAACTGGACTGGCAGCACATAACATTAAAGGGATTACTCTCATCGTTTACTGATGCTGCCAGTTGAGCATGATAATAAATTGCATTACAACAAGCTATCTGGAGATGCGTGTTCTGAAGTTTCCAGAGTCCTGAAGAAAATGAAACTTCTTATCATTGATGAAGTAAGCATGGTCTCAAATCTAATGCTTGCTTTTGTGCATTTGAGAATGCAAGAAATTCTTAGAACAGAGTATGATGTGTTATTTGGAGGAAAACACATTATTGTTTTTGGAGATCTACTGCAGTTGACTCCAGTAAAAGGACAACCAGTGTTTAAAATGCTCACGCATAAAGATACCAGGAAGTCCCTTGGAAGCATTAGAAACGTTAATATATGGTTACATTTTAAATATGCCGAACTGCTTCAAAATATGCGACAGGCAAAGGATGAAGATTATAAAAATATTCTACAAGATGTAAGAATCGGAAAAGTAAGTGAGCTTGGTAAAGAAGCTTTACATGCTCGATTAATTTCAAATTTGTATCCAAATGAAAACATTCTTCCAGAGAATATTTTTTTAAAAATGACTGAGAAGAAATCTGGCATATGTTTAATGCCAGCTCTGCAAGAATGTTCCATCTTCAACAACAAAATGTTAAAGTTAGAAAATGAAGAAATTGTGAAACTGGAAGCAATAGATAAAATAGAGCATATGGGTGCAACAATTGTTTTGTCAGAAAATTTGAAAACAAAATTGGATTCATTAGAGAAAAGTATATCTAAAACAGCTGGTTTTAAAAAGACTCTGAATGTGTGTTTAAATTGTCGTATCATTTTGGGAAGGAATTTAAATGTTGAAAGAGGTCTGGTAAATGGAGCAATGGGTTATGTTGTTGATTTTGTGAATTATAGAAATAGAGATGGAATTGAATTTTTAAAAATAAAATTTGATGGCATTGAACAAGTACAACAAATCAGTCGTTGTTCTGCTAGATTTTTGCTTGTAAAAGACTTATATGTTCGCCGAAAACAGTTTCCTGTTTGTTTGGCATATGCGGTGACAATTCATAAATCTCAAGGTTTAAGTGTAGATAGTGCTTTGGTGAACATTGGAAGTTCTGTGTTTAAAGAGGGTATGGCATATGTGGCATTATCACGATTCAGAACTTTATCAGGATTGTACTTGATTAAGTGTGTGATGAGACAAAGATTTATGCAGATCTAGATTGTGTTAAAGAATACAATAGGTTAAGAAGAGAGTATGCTCCACATTTGCCTCAATATCCTCTGTTTGAAAAACGTGTGGTAGGCCGAAAAAGAAGAAATGAGAATAATTGCAGTGAGGTAGTAGCAAAAAGACAAAAAGTAGATGAAAATGTAATTGAAAACAGAAAGAAAAAGGATTCTGATGAAAATGTTGTTGGATTTCAGTTTGAAAACAGTTCTGGTGTCAACTGCTATGCTAATGTAGTGGTTAATGTTGTTTTTTTCTTCAAACTTTACAAGAACAGATTGTTGAAAATCGGGATCAAAGATTGTGTGGTTTATTAAATTCTGTGTTTGAGAAATGTAGCAGTGATAGAGCAAAAATAGAAAGTGTAACAGAAATTCGAAATATTTTAGACATGTGTTCTGGTCAAGATAAATTTTCACAGAACATTCAGCAGGATTGTCAGGAATTTTTAATGTATATGTTTGGTGTTTTGGAAGATGAAGGTGTAGATGTAGAAAATCGTTTTAGCCTTTCTTATCAATGGCAGCATGACTGCGACAATTGTAGTTTATCAAGTACTACTAGAATAGACACTGAAAGATTTATATATTTGACTTTACCAGACTGTAAATCAGTATCATTTAATAATCTAGTTAAAGCAGCTGATCATAATATGGTGTGTACCCAATGTAAGTGTCCAATGCTGTCCACATTATTTATACAAACTTATGGTCAGTATGTCATTTCAGTTTTCCAACGATGTAGACCTGATGGAACTAAATTGACAACTTGTATCAAAAATGTTGTGGCTTCTCAGTTATCAATTTCAGGAAGAACCTTTACAACTGTAGCTATTATTTATCATGACGGTCCTTCGACAACATCAGGACATTATACATGCTACTTAAAATGTCAAAAAGGTTGGAGTTACTGCAATGATTCTCATTTGACTTATAAACAACGTTTGCCTTTTGATTTAAAAAATTCTTACCTAGTGTTTTTAAAACCAAAGTTTTAGTAAAGGTAATTGGCCTTTGAAGACGGGAGCAGTTAATAAAAGTTAGTTAGTTAGTTAGTCTAATGTTTAAAGTTATTTATCTCATATAGGTACTGTAAGCGGATCTCATAGTAAGTGATATCAGTTTTATAGGAAATGTTGAACATGAGTGATCAAAAAAGAGAATATGAATTTTTAAACATTGTGAAAATGTCATATGAGCTTTTCTTTGAAAACTTCGGGTAAACGGTAATTTCAGAGTATAATTAGAGATAATTCAAAATATACTCATATATCTGACACTATTTGGCCGTAAGGAAAGTTCAAGGTATGAGTAATAAGTCATAACTTAACACAAGGAGGAAAATGAAAATGTTGGGAATTATTTCAGATGTTCTTAGATCTTTTTTCATAGAAAGTCGATGAAATGGAAGTTTTAGAGAACAGCAGAGTATTTTCCTACAAAAAGGACCTTCACTATCTACTATTTGGCCTCAAGGGAAAGTAAGTGAATCAAAGATTAGTGTACATATATGATTTGTAAGTTTATATGTTTTTTTTTAAACACAATCTTTTAGATTGTGTTTTTTTTTCCCGCTGTTATATGATGAAGAGTTTGAACTCACTGTTTTAAGTGAAATTCAATATATTCTGAGAACAGCAAAAAAACTATGTAACATGTTGTATAAGTTATTCTATAGTTTGCATTGTGTAATTTATATTGTATTCTCATTGTCTCACACTCATTTTCCTTTTTCCATCCTTTTTCAGCTCTCTTTACTCACTTACACTGCCTTTCTTTCGCTTTGTTTCATCGCTGTTCCTTTAATCCACTTCTTTCACAACTCCTCAATCCAATTTCAACTGTCTGCATTTCTTTCTCTCCCTTGCACGACTTTTCAGCTTTCTCACATTCTCTCAGTACCACTGCTTTAGTTCTCTTCCCCTCTCTTTCCTTCTTTTGCTCCTTTACTCTTTTTCCTTTCTTCACTCATTGTACTGCAATTCACTCAGTCCTTCCCTTTGTCTTTCTGTGTACCTACTTCCTCACTCCTTTTTCCTCTATCGTTCTATATTAACCTCATTCCTTTCATCCCTTCACTCTGTGACTCCCCTTCACTCACTCTCAGTCATCTTCCATTCCTCTTTCTTGTTAATGGATCCTCATTTAGACTCCTTTCCCTTTCACTCATTTTCATTTTACTTACTTCTCTTTCCTGATTTCATTTTGGTATCTCACATTCTTTTAGTATCTTACTTACCTTCAGTAATTTGTTCTCCTTCTATTTCTTTTTCCCTCTTTTTTGTCTTTCTACATTACTTTATTTCCTTTTCTGTATCCTTCACTCTTGCTTTATTTCTTAGTACACTTTTTTTGATTTGTTACCTCTTGACCTGTTTTTTCTATTTTAAAATATATTTTTGTCTTTCACAGATATAAAGTGTAGTTTTAACATGCAATTAAGTTTTCATTAATTATATGGTAAGTGTGACTTAAAAAATGTAGTTTGTCAACACCCTTTGCTTTAACCTCACTACTTTTCTCTCACCCTACCTCACCCCTGTTTCCTTACTCTGCTTCCCTCACTTATTCTTATCCTCCATGTTTATTTCCCTTTTCCTTACTTTCCTACCACATTCAACTTCTTTCAGTCTTCCTGCTCACCCACACTCCCTCACTTTCCTTTCTTTTCTGGTTCACTCAGTCCCTTTCTATTACTCTTTCCTTTACTCTCTCTGTTCTTTCTCTCTGTCACTCCCTATGTCTTACCCTTATTCACTTTTATCCACCCTCTTTCACCTCTCTTTACTTACACTCACTGCTCTTTTCTTTCCCTCCGTCACCTCTGTTCCTATTCTCTGGTTCCGTCACTACCCGTCATTCCCCATCCTTTACTTTCCTTCTTTTTACTTTCATCACCCATTCACATTCTCCCAGAACCTCTGCTTTAGTCTTCTTCCTCTTTCTTCTCTTCTTTTGGTCCCTTATTCATTTTCCTTTTCTTAGTTACTTCCACTTATACCTTTTCTCTGTTTTACTATCTATTACACAGTCCCTCTGTGTTCTTCCCTATAGCTCTCTTACTCTTTACACCACTGTCTCTGTCCCTTTGGCTCATGCTCACTCCTTCATTATTTTTTTTTTGGTACGCTCCCGGGACGCGCCCCGGTACGCGCACCGGGGTGCGCACCAGGAGCGCTCCAGGGTGAAACATAAAAAAAAAATGAATATACTTTAAAAAAAAGGTATTATATTACAATACATATATATTCACTGAAAAAACCATAAGTTTCACACCAGTTATAGTTAGGGATTAGCATTTAAAAAACCTATTCAATTCACTGAAAAAACCACAGGTTTCACACCAGTTATAGTTAGGGATTAGCATTTAAAAAACCTATTCAATTCACTGAAAAAACCATAGGTTTCACACCAGTTATAGTTAGCTGGAAATTTTACTGACATAAAACCATTGAAATTCCACGTTATAGTTAGTTGGACTCACTATAACTTGCGCGCCTGCAATGCACTGCTGATGACGTCACATATTACATCACTCATGACATGGTCAGTGACATCACTCATGACATCACATCAATCCAGCACTTGACATCTGCCGTGAGGGGAACGGCCGCACCGGGGAGAGTCCACAACGCCGTGAGGGGAACGGCAGGCAGGACTACATCCCCCAGGTGCCCCGGCGGCGCACACCTGACGCCAGCAACATCGCGCCCGGAGGCGCTTGATAACGAGGGAGCGCCGAGCGCTCAGGGGGGCACATTGCAGAACTGACCTGCGTCCAGCACTTGACATCTGCCGTGAGGGGAACGGCCGTACCGGGGAGAGTCCACAACGTGTGAGGGGAATGGCAGGCAGGACTACATCCCCCAGGTGCCCCGGCGGCACACACCTGACGCCAGCAACATCGCACCCGGAGGCGCTTGATAACGAAGGAGCGCCGAGCGCTCAGGGGGGCACATTGCAGAACTGACCTGCGTCCAGCACTTGACATCCGCCGTGAGGGGAACGGCCGCACCGGGGAGAGTCCACAATGCCGTGAGGGGAACAGCAGGCAGGACTACATCCCCCAGGTGCCCCAGCGGCGCAACATCACGCCCGGAGGTGCTTGATAGCGAAGGAACACCTCCCGCAGTCACGGGACGCGCGCCGAACGCGCCAGACGAAGCCCGGACAAAGGGCGGGCCGTCTGTGGCCGTCAGGGGCCGGCTGGGGTCGGGTCGGCCCCACCCTAACCAACACTATAAAATGGGTAACCGCAAGCAACCAAGTAACGGCGAATCTGAAGGTAAAAAAGCGAAAGTACCTAGACAATCGGAAAGTATAATTTCCTACTTAACTTCTGCCGTAGGTGTGTTGTCCAAAGAAATTGCACACGCTGAAATAGAACTGGGCCTGACTCCACCTGCTAATATTCATGTTAGTAGTAGCATTACCCCTGTGTCTACTGTACCTTTGGAACCGACTATAGTAATCGAAACCCTTGTGAGAGGGCCCGAACTAGGACTGGGGCCAACTGAGAACGAGACTGTGATAGATCTGTTGGGGGCTGAAGGCGATCCCCTAAGGACTCCTGAATCCCGGAAGTCGAGGAAAACAAGAAACTCTAGGAAATGTACAAAAGCTTCAAAGCCTATATCTAGACCTGAAAGGAGTGACTTACATCTTATGCACAACCTTGAAGCCCTTGTGGAGAAAATGTTTACAACCCGCCTGGAAGCATTATTAGTGGGTATAGCTAAAGATATTGTAGAAACCCTAAATATCTGTGTAGATGGCCTGCGGAAAAAATGTGATCAAATTGGAAAATTTATCATTGAATATAAAGAGCAGCAGGCTGATTTCGAGTCCAAGAAGGAGGGTAGGTCCACGAAAAGGGGTTCTAACCTCCCTACGGATATCCCTAGCCCACCTAGGGGCCGGGAGTCTCTAGGTGACTCGCTGATGATATGTAATGATGGCCCTACTAACGTCAATACTGTGCCCTCCACTTCAGGGGATAATGTCCCTTTGGTTAGTACCGTCAGGGGAAGTTCTGGAAATGTAAGATTGGAAGATGTAGAGGGTAGACTTGGGGAACTAAAACCGAAACAGGGTATATATTCTAGGAAAAAGCTAGATCTACCCCCTGATGCTGCACCCTTAGTAGCAGTATTCACAGGGGTTCCTGCATTCACTGAAAGTAGGTCTGAATCCCCTCAAGAGCTACTAACACTTGCAAAAAAGCGGTGTGCTTGTTATAGGAGTGGGGGGCCTGATATAGCCTCTAATGTCATTATGGCTAGAAGAGTGAGATGGGTGGGGCATGTTCCCAAAAATATTTCAGGAGACTGTGTGGTGGTGAATTTTGATAGACCAAACATAGCCCACAGACTATTCTGGGACGCCTCTGAGCTTGGCTCCCCTGGCATTAGACCACTACAATTGGGTTTTTTCTATCCCCCCAAAAACAGACAATGCAGACATTTTTCCTTCCCTGCACATATACCATCAGACGACAGTGATCTCATGACACCCACTGTACTTCCTAACGGCTTAACTATTAACCCCAAACCTAAGACGGGAGGAGCTACTACCCCATTTGTAACTAATAAATCAAATCTACTCCCATTTAAACCTATCACCGGAACCATAGGGAGGGCAGACATACCTCTGTATAATCAATTTGCTCCCTTGTCAGATCTGGAGGAAATTGACTGACTAACGGATGGTAATCAACGACCCTTAGAACCCTTAGACACATTGCCACAAATTAACTATGAGACAACGTGTCGATTTGTGAGTTGGAATATTGCGGGAATTAGGGCTAAATGGAATGATGCTATCTGGCTGGAATTTATAAATGATTTTGATGTTATCGCGCTGCAGGAGACATGGGATCCTGCAGATTGTTGTTATTTGAATGGGTATATTAGCTTTGCTGTGCCTGCTACCCCGGGGAGATCGGGTAGAGCCAAAGGCGGATTAGTTCTCCTCACTTCACTAAGATTGAAGGGTTCTTTTACAAAGGTGGAGACAAACTCGAAAAACTTCCTCATTGTGGAGTGGGTGTTGCCCAACCAGACAAATATACTTTTGATAAATTTTTATAATGCTAAAGAGGGTGTGCTATTGAATGAGCACATTACTACTCTAGACAATTTTCTGTCAGATCATAAAGCAAAACACACTTCGACTTTTGAAATTATTTTAATGGGAGATTTTAATACACATTTATGTGATTTACATTGTCAGATAGAGGACGATTTTGGGCCTCCGGGGGTGGCCCTTTCACACTTTGAGCATAGCATTCATGGCAATGTCCTAGAGGAACTTTTAGCTTCTATGAACCTCAGTGAACCTGAGGTAAATGAAAAGGGAGTTAGGACTATTACCTTTAAGGGTACAGAGTCAGGCTCTGTGATTGATTACATATTTTTATCACATTGGGTATTATTAAGCACCCTGTCATATAAAGCATTACCATCTGCTTTTAGTGACCACAACCCTGTTACCTTGGAGGTGCAGCTAGAGTTAGATGCAGGAATAGGATCACAAGATTTACTGAGGAAGGAACTCGGGCCCCTGACATTTAAGGACCAGGGCAGGAGGCTGAAGTGGTCGAAGGTGGTCCCTGAAGAACTCTATGAGGACTTTTTTAGGAAATCCGATGCTCATCTGGCTATCTGTCTTGATTCTTCTGCTCATAGTACATCAGTAATTGAGGCCTACACTGCCATTTGTCAGCAGGTTGCTGAAGACCTGAGAGTAAAAAAAGGGAAACCATCGGTTAAGGTGGTAAGATGGTTTGATAAAAATTGTTCACAAGCTCATAGCTCTTTACTAGAGGAGTTGAAGCGTTAACCCAGGAACAAAGGAGCAGTTAGTGCACTAAGGAAGGAGTATAAAAGGGTAATTATGGTACGTAAAAAAGAAATCAAGGAAGAGGCATGGGAAAAACTCCTCTCCGTGGAGGTGCTACGTGACAGTAGCAAATTTTGGACTACTGTTAATCACCCTTTTTTCTCCGAGGCTAGTAATTCAGCACTAGACTGTGTTATCCCTGGCGAAAAATGGTTGATACATTTCAAGGGGATTTATGAGCAGGACTCTTGCTCATTGGGGCAGGAACCTATTTCAAATCCATCTGGAATCCCTATTATCTTTGAAAAGACAGAGATAGAAAAGGCTATACGGGATATGTCTAAGAATAAAGCCCCAGGCCCTGACGGGGTCCCGGCTGACTTTTATGGCCATTTCCCTCATTTCTGGGCAGGGATCCTAATGAATGTATTGAATGCCATAACTGGAAGCAGGCTTCCTGTTTCTTGGTCAACGTCAGTCATCGTCCCGGTGTTTAAAAAGGGGGATAGAGGGGACCCCGCCTGTTACCGTCCCATCTCCCTGATAGACTCATCTGTTAAGATTCTGGGGAGGGTCGTATTAGGGAGACTTAGGGAGTGGCTGGATGGCAGAGGGGTCCTGTCTGACTTCCAATATGGATTCAGAGAAAAAAGAAGTACTCTGGACCAGTGTTTAAATCTTCAGCTCCTGATAGGCAAATATACAGTAGCCAAGGAGGGGTCCCTATACCTAGGGTTTATGGACCTCTCCTCGACATTTGACTTAGTCAACCGAACAAAATTGTGGTCTATCTTAAAAGACATTGGTGTTGACCCTGCACTAGTCAATTCTTTGGCAGTTTTACATACTGATTTGTCTGCAACAGTGAGGGTAAACCAGGAAGGAAGATGTACAAACCACTTTAGCTCTAGGAGGGGCGTGAGACAGGGCTGTATCTTGGCCCCTCTATTCCGGTCCTTCTCGCAAGGACTGGAAACGGGCTCCAGAAGTTACTGGACTCATTTGGAGAGTTCATGGAGTCCTTAGATCTAAAAGTCAACACCAAAAAGTCACATGTCATGGTGGTGGGTAAAAACTGTAGATCCCGAATAAAGAAAACTTTTCATTGCAAGAACATAGCTATCTCTAGGGTTCCAATGTTTACTTACTTAGGGGTTCTATTCGACCAAAGGGGGACATGGAGACCTCAGCAGCTCCATAAAAGTAATGCTCTGACTAGATCAGCCTCAGCTTTTTTAGGGTTCGCAAAAAAACTAGGGGCAAAACCAATTGAGGCTCTTCTTCATATTTACAAATCTAAATGTCTTGCCATAGCGTCCTATGGTTCTTGTATCTGGGGCTATACCTCTCATGAAAAAATCCAAATTTGTGAAAACAAGTTTTTAAGATCATTGTTGGGTCTGCCACAATCCTCACCAACCTACTCAGTTCACACTGAGTTAGCACTAGGATATGTGACGGACCAGCATAGACTGGCACCTCTTATCTGCTGGGCTAAGACCTGGCTTAACCAGGAAATAACACTAAATCACCAAATTTTATTGGATTGAATTGCGTTAGATAGGGCGAATAAGATCCCCTGGCTTTTGTATCTGAAAACAATGTTCACACAATTAGGTCGCCCCGAGATCTATACTACCCCTAACTGTATCAGAAGAGAGGACATTGGGTGGATAAAGATACATTTCCTTAACATGCTTAGCATGGAACGAGAGGAGCAGGAACTTAAGAAAGTTTCCGTGAGAGCGAACTTCTTATTATCAACATCCCCCTCAATTGAGCCTTATCTGATTACAGTTAATCGTCCTTTTCACAGACAGCTTTTATCAAGGTTTCGTTTTAATTTAATACACCTTACTCTGGGGGAATTCCCAACTTGGGGTAAACCAGAAAACTGTCATCCTTGTAAATGCGATAACTTCTCAGCTCAGGATACGATGCATTTCGTCATGTTCTGTGAATTCTATCAGGAAATGCGAGGTAAATATCTGTTACCGCTCCTGAAGGAGGCTGGATTTATGCAAGTTAGACCAGCTCTCTTGTATTTACAAATGTTAAGCTGTCCTCGGGTCATGTTTTGTGTCGCTAGTTTTCTGGTGGCTGCGGTCCGGAAAAAGAATATATCAGATAGAGTGGTTAATGCGATGTAGGTTAATTTTTTCACTGATGTGCTTCCCCTTAATTCTATCTGCACTTTGCACTTTATATCTTTGATGAGAATGGACTGTTAGGTTTATTAGACGATGAAATATGTACCATGCATATATTGAATTTTTCCTTTTCTAAATAACATTTTTTAGCTTGAAATTTTATGAAATTGTTAGTGTCTCTATTTTATGAAATCAGACATCTGAATGTATTGTGACTACATCCATCTTTTTATTACCTTCTACCCCTTGTACATAAAACCTATGATTGAATTGTGTAAATAATGATGTGTATATATATGTATATATGTTCACGATTGTCTTTTTATGATTTTAAATAATCGAAATAAAGTGTTTTGACTGACTGACTGACAATTCATGTACAGTATGTAACGTTTCAATGTCATTTACTGTGAATAGGCTTGCTTTCTCTTTAATTACATCCTTTTTAAACCTTGGTTTGGTAGCAAACCATTTTCTTAACTTCAGCTTTCGCGTAAAGCGAAATAGGTCAATATGTGCACTGGTGAAATTAAATTTAGCTGAGGGGCAAAATGACAAGCCCCGTGGCAAAACCTCTAGCTGCTCTGCAGATAAAATATGTTTGGAAAGATTTACCACAGTCATGTCGTTCTTCATTTCAGTACCTTTTTGCCCCTTGTTAAGACTCCCAGTGGGCTTGTTGTGCTGGTTATGGCTTTGCCTCCTCTTGCTTTTTTGCCTCCTCTGCCTCCTCATCCACGACCTCTTGGGGGGGGTTCCACTTTGGCGTCCCCTCGCCATCAAGGCGAACTCGTTTAAAATTAGATCTTTTACGTTGAGTGGTTAAGTTTTTTCTGAAATGTCACTCTCTGAGGTATCACTGTCAGTTATTTCTAAGGGTACCTCCCCGTTCTCCTGGTGGACTACTTGTTTACTGGTACCCTTCCCATGCTTCTTGGGTTTCTTTGTAGTGCCTCGTAATACTTCAAATCTTTTACAAATAACAGTTTACATTTACAGGTATATCTCAAATTACAAATGTAAACTGTTATTTGTTAATCAACTGAGCCATTTTTATTTGCCCACTTGGGCTCAATTTAAGGACTCTAAAAACGCCAATATACTTTGTTTGGGTGTTATACTTTGAATACTTGATTAACGAAGTGTTACATGGTAAATTAATTTGATTTGATATAATGTGATAAAGCTTCGTTAGAAATATATCAGTATTTAGTACATCTTTATTATTTCGATACGGACAATACTGGCAACAATGTAACTCTTCTATGTTCATTGATCACGTGCACGTAGTAAAATAACGATGTATCTTTAAAAAGAATGGTCGCGAATTCCACCTCACCCGTGAGCAAGAAGTGCAAGAACTTTGAAACGCGTAGGGTGTTTTTTCTTGTGTGCCAATAAACTTTCGCAATGAGCACTATTTGGGCCTCGGCTCTGGTTCTTTATCCCAGAAGAAGGATCAGGTGTACCAGGAGCAGTTTTGACAGTAAGGGGTTGGCGACCCCGCCGAGTGCCCGCCGTTCTAAGAGGCTTAAGCACGCCACAACTTGGTGTCCATATATATATATATATATGTATATATATTTATATGTGTGTGTTTTTATATGTGTGTGTTTTTATTGTTGTGATGTTTATTCACAGATAAATATCAACAAAACTCAACATGTTTCGCCATTTGCCTTACTCATAGGTTACAAGATTACGTTTGATCGAATGCTATATAAGTGAGATTCCCTCAAAAAAAAGATCAGGACTAACTGGGTATTCTCCAAAATACATGGCAGACATCTTTACATAATAAAAAACAAAACAAAATTATTTTAAGCATGATAACTAATTTAATGAAATTAATAAACTTTGAAAGTTTGCAGTACTGCTTGATCTCTTTCAATTGATAATGCATTGAGTTTAAACATATCCTTTCAGCGTCCTTCCAAATATATTCAGTGCATTTACCACAAAGTGCGGAAAACAGGATGAGACTAGGGAGGTAACTGTATCCTCAAAAATTAAAGTCCCAAATGCATAAAAGGCAATTGAAGAGATCAAACATAATACATTTAAATTGGCTGAATGTACTTATAAACTATGATACAGTGACAAAAAAATGAACATTACTTACATATATTGAGCAGTATTTCACAGTCCATTTTCTTTTGCAGATTTTTAATGAAACTCTTTCAATTGTTTTTGGATAACTACTTATCCAAGAATCCCTCATAATCGGTAGAATGGGCTTTTCTATAAATAGTGAAATGAAGGATGGAGGAACTAACGGGGACCAAGTTTATAATGGTTGAAACGTGTAGGTTTATGCTGGATGTGTGCTTTTAGGAGGCTTTGTGATTTGTATATTAACCAGTGAAGGTTGCCACTAGGTGCTTATAGTTAGGTCAGCGTTTCCATAGGAAATGTGTTCTATTTGTAGCTAATAATGTTAATAATGTTGGCAGTGTTTGACAAATCACCACCAAACTGTTTATAAAAAGTTCATTTTTTCTAGTTTGTGCATGGAAAGTTTCTGGATGATTCGTTTAGCGGTAGATAAGATGAAATGGGTTTTTCAAAATGCCAAATCCCCATGCATTTTCCATAGACTTCTTTAGGCAGTGCTACAGTATAAACTGCTTAAGGGAATTACATCAAATGTGGCAAGAAGCTAGATCTATGTGCGTAGATTGTGCTTTTCGTTATTTGGTGTAAATCCAGTCAGTAGTTTTGGGGAAATTAACGTTAAAAAATATTTGTATATCTGGACAATTCTTTGGGGGATTCTTGTGCTAGTCCCTCTGAAGCAACTATGAAAAATAGAGTGCTCTGATTGGCCCTGGGAGGCTTTCTTCCCCTCAGACCTTTTTACTTCCAAGGGATTCAGACTCCTGCAGGAGTCAGATTCCCACTGGGAGTGAGTGCTCTGATTGGCTGCCAGCAACATGTGAGAACATTTGCTGGCATCCCTTACAAGATTCAGGGAATTAGTCTCCCTTCCTGAAGTTATAAACAATAATAATATAAGGGGGCAGGGTAGGGATACCCTGCTCTCCCTGGTCCCCATGAGGGGGTAGAAATGACCACACCAGGAATAATATTAAAGAAAAAAAACAGTAGTTTTTGCCATTAAGCTAGGTGCTGCATTCTTTAATAAAGGGCAGGGGTGGGTGACACCCCTCCCCTAGCTTCTTTGGCCCCAGAAACTCCATGCCCGGGGCTCAATTTATTTATTATGGGGAAGGGGACCATTCAGCCTCCTTTCCTTTTGCTGCATTCAACCCCAGGAACCCCATGTCCCTTGGCCGGATTTAAATATAATTAGAGAAGGGGACATTCAGCCTCCCTCCCTAGTGCTTTTAAAGAGGAGCGGGCCGTGAGGCCTCCTCCTCAAGCCTTTAAGAGGCCCTGGAGAACCTATCCCCCAGAGCTGTCAGCATTTTGTAAAGGGAGGGGGCTGCTTGGCCTCCCTCTCTAAGCAATTAATGGCTGCAGCGACCCCATCCCCTGGGGCCGGCTCATATACTCTCTACTGGGAAGCCCGCCCTTGGGACACAAAGGTTTCCCTGCCTGCACTAGAGTGGGCAGGGAAATTTATGTTTGCTCCCGCCTGGCTGAACATTTTTAAAACTCCAATGAAACAGAAGTAAACACTGTGTGCTCCCAGCGGGCGGGAGCTTTAAAAACGCTCCCTCCAGCTGGAAGCAGACTTGTGATCTGTTTCCCTGCCTGCACTAGATGCAGGCAGGGAAACAGATCAATAGATAAACCCCACCCTGAAGGAACAGCATAAATATCTGCTCCATGCATGTGTTAGCAATTTCAGCTCCTGCAGCATGATTGGAAGCGGCTGGGGGCTCAACCCGGGTCCCTAACATTGTGCATGATGGGTTCCTTGGGTAGGCTCTATGGCACCCACTTATATTAAACTCATGAGCTGTGGGAATGGAGTGCTGGGGGCCAAAATAGGGTCAGAGAAGGGAACCGCATGGCAGAATGCATTTTCCCACTCAATTACATATGAATACACTAATATAGTACTTTTGCTTTTGAAACAAATTCTCTCAAAGTGTAGAAATTATGTTTTCTGATATGTGTTAAGTAGGCCTCACTTAGACTTACATGCCATCTTTTCCAAAATGGAAGTCAACCTTGTCACTTATTTTTTGCTTCCCTGCTTACATCGCTCCTCACAAATTTCTGCAGCACAAATTTAAGCTGAGAGTTCTAATTTATTTCCACTTTCATCGTTTCTTCTGCTCTCAATGAAATTTCCCTGTCTCAGTAACAACCTGAAACTTTAGATTCAAGATAATTCCGCTGGTTCACTTTGTTCTATTCATTCGTATAACACATATTGATAATGTATCTAGGGGCATATTTATGAGAGACCTGTGCATTCGTTGCAGCACAAATTTTGCCGCAACAACAGCGCAGGCAGTATTCCATATCTACAAGTCGGCGCATGACGCCAAATGTGTCAGTTCTTGTGGAAAATACCTGTGCCAGAACTCGCTGCACTACGCAAAAACTAAAATATGCAAAGTAGGTCTTCTTCCATAAAATCTTTCAGAAAACGAATGCAGTGATATTTAATAGTTTTTGTCAATGAGTAATGGATCATCGGCAAGTGACGCACAGAGCCTGAAATGGGTCAAAATTCTTGTGTATCAGCAACCCAGACCTGGGAAATTACGCAGTGGCTGTTAAACATAAAGACAAGGCACACAAAGCAGTTTGGCAAGCTCAACAATGTCATGGAGTTGCTCATTCTGCAGCTGGGAGTTGCAAGAAGACCCTCACCACGTAGGCATGGCAGGAGATGGGAGCGTGTATTTCGCCAGTGGACTTCGCTCATCTACCTCAGGGAGGATGAGGTCATCAGATACTACAGACTCAGGAGGGAGTCCATAATAGAACTGCTAAACCAGACAGTGCCAAGTACCAGCCACCAACTGCCAGACCCACCAGCATCCCTCGGCAGGTCAAGCTGATGGTAGTCCTCCACATGTTGGCATGTGGATCATTCCAAATCACAATAGCCAGAGTGTCAGAAATATCACCACTGTTTTTTTACCCTCTGTCTTGGATGCCATCATGCACCTTACACCTCAGTACCTCCTCTGTCCGAAAACACAAGAACAGCAGCTGGAGACCATGCAAAGTTTCTATGCCATTGTGGGATTTCCACATGTGCTAGGTGCCATGGATTGTATACATGTGCAACTGGTTCCCCCTCCTGAAACATAACACCTGTACAGCAACCGGAAGCACACATACTTAGCACACATAATCAATCAATGTCCAGGCCATGGTGGACCATCTGGTGATGTTCACCAATGTGATGGCAAAGCAGCCAGGGAGTGCGCATGATGCTTACATCTTCAGGCACTGCGTCAGCAATGAGTGCCTCCAGAATAGGAGATATGGGAATGGCCTATTTGTTGTTAAGCAAATCTGAAGTAAATACCAGGCCTACTAACAGTTAGAAATGTATGACATAATAGCCATCTATGTGTCTTTTGAGGAAAGTAGGGCCGTATGTATGGGGGTGATATACTTTCAAAATATTTACTTTTTTTGGCACCTGGTACTCTGCTTAAAGTAGAACTATTCTTAGAGAACAGAGCTTCTATTTTAGGATACTAGAGACAATATTTTACCTCAGCCTCTAGCAGATATACAGCAATTTGTATAAATATGTGATGAAATGGTCTCAACCTTCTTTTCTGTATTTAGAGCCATTTCATGTGTAATTTTCGCAATTCTTTCAGCTGACATATATATGCATTTATCTGAATGATAACACAGCTTGAAAAGCGTACAGTACAAATTCTCATTTTCCATGTATTTACCGTATACCATTTCAAATGCGAAATATGTATTTTGGGGTGGGTCGGAAAAAAACACATGTACCTTTAAATGTTTAATATTGCTTAGTTTTAGTAAGGATGGACATCAATTCCTGGAGTGGGTGTCGTGTTCTTATCTAGGACCCTAATTCGATATTCCCGATTTATGCCCTTGTGAGGTTATAATCAATAATGTCCTGACAAAGGCATAAGAATCAGATTCATATTCAGTAAAAAGCTGACTGGGTGTGAGTGTTTGATTGATTCAGATGCTCCGTCCATCACCACCCCCTTTTGTACCACATACAAGCGCCAAGCATCCGAGTACATGTGTAATGCAAACCCCCAAGTCACACATGGTAAGACACTCAAAGCCACTTTGTGTGCCTTT
This sequence comes from Lissotriton vulgaris, assembly GCF_964263255.1. NCBI lineage: Eukaryota > Metazoa > Chordata > Amphibia > Caudata > Salamandridae > Lissotriton > Lissotriton vulgaris. The sequence continues at coordinate 745,884,888 of NC_141694.1, forward strand.
GAATGGTGTGAAATCGGAGCTGTGTGCAAGGGTGGGGTTCCATGGGTGTTGTGGGCTGTCTCCATGCAACTTTCATGGTTCAAGAGGCATGTCATGTATCCCACACCAGGTAAACATAGAAATGTGACATATCAATTGTTTTCCTGGGGTGATGTGTAACAAGGAAAAAAAAACTTAAGTCATCCAAGTCAGTCCCACTTCCAACGTGCTGCATTCTTTGGCACACATACATAGACGAGCAGGCCTCTGAGGGTACATTATGTGCAGGAAGGTGTCACCACCTGCACATACACAACCCCACATGCAATACAGACACAAGGGCACCGTGGTTGAAGTGTGCCTGTGTTTGTGCTAGGCAGCACATTGTGTGGCAGTGTTGGGTGAAAACTCAGGAATGTGATGTATGCCCTAATTTCTGTCCCCTACTGCCTTTTCGCAGTGATGTAGTACAGTCCAGAAAGGTGACTTGCTGCCCTGCACAGTACCACTTTTCAAACATCTGGGATCCTTATCTCATCTGCACATAGTGGGAACAATGCCCTGCAAAGTGTAGACAATGATGTACCACATTGACATAAATTACTAACCTGTCAATGGCAGTAGCAACAGAACGTCAGTGAGCAGCAATGAGTCATTTCACTCTGTGTGGATGGATAGAACCAAATCAACTGCACTATTTGACGAATCACAAATTAAACCATGTGGCATATCAGACAAGCCAATGTGAGTACAAAGGCAACACAAGAGATACGTGTGAGATGAGTGTCTTTCAGTGGTGTACCTATTCTTTGTATTAGTCAAAGGTCACCAAGGTCAGTGCTGTGAAAACTAGTACTCTGGAAATAAGCAAGTGTGTCACACATGGCAGTTTACTTGTATGTTGACCAAAGTATCAGGAGCAACACAGGAAGAAATATGTGGAAAGGGCATGTGTGGCATGTCATGTTGGTGTAGGCCTCAGACATGGGTAAATGTCCTTACTGGATAACACTGTGACACTAACAGTACTAAACACACTTCTCAGCAATACTGACAGCCAATATACGCACATACACGTAGTTTAACAGCCACATTGACTGGTGTAACCAATGTGATGGATCACCTATTCTGGGGAGTATATATCCCAAATGAAAAGAATACAAATATAGCAATGTGAAACTCACAAAGTCAAACACAATGCTTGCAAACATGTCACACATCAGTCATCAAAATAGAATAAAATCTAACCTCGACAAGGCAACACAGTGTACTCAGAATACCTATGTCAACATTCACATGCCACTTCAATGAGTAAAGACGTCAAGCCAATGATGTACACAATTCGCTACAAGTTAGTGTCATATGCATACATGTTAACAAACAATGCATTGTGTCTACTTTTGTAGTAGACAGCAACTTGTAAATACATCAGTGTGTCCCACATAAAGATGCCTTGCAATACATTTATGTCAATCAAAGTGCACCATGATAACCTTTCTGGCTAATACAATAGTTGAAGCCTGACATGAATAGCATAACAATCCATGTGATACTTTTGAACTGCTCCACATGTAAACACCTAAAATGCATGGTAAAATAAGTGAACTATGAAACGGTTGTGCCAATGTCATGTAGGCCACCAGCAACATTAGTGGTTTAACGTGTTATGTATGTGTGAGTAAAACTTGTCGGCAATGTGCCTACCTACCTAAGGAGGACCAACTAGTCAGAGATATGGCCAATAATCTATCACTTCACACATGCAGTGGGTGCACACAACAAAGAGGGATCTGGAACATCTCTAAATACCCATCACAGTAACCTACTGGATAAACATGAAAGTCGGTATGTAGAAGTGTCCAATGTATCAGGCCCTGCTAATCATTTCCCAATACAAAGAGAACTGGAAAAAACATCTGGAAACCTGTGGCCAAATGCATAAGTAACACATATTGTGAAATAACATAAGACATTTATATGTGCAAATCAGTACAAATAACACAAATGGACAGGAATGTAGCTGTAACAGAGAGGAAAATTACTGACAGCTGTAATCTTTTTGTAACTTTAAGCTGACAAAGGATATGGTCTCCAGCCCTGGGTCATGACCCCAATTGCACATTCCCACACTGAGCCGAAATGACAGTACAACTAGGCACTGGTCAAGACCAGGAACATCATGCAGAGAACTTTTGGTGTGCTGAAGTCCACGTTCAGATGCCTTGACATGTCAGGGAGGAGATTTCTACGATCGCCCCCTATGGTGTGCAACATCATCCTAGTATGTGCCATTCTCCACAACATCTGTTTATAGACAAATGTCCAGTGGGATATGGACTATGATCAGCAGGACCCAATGTAGGAGGATGAGGAGGAGGATGGAGGAGAGATCCAACACACAGTGGCTGGTAGTCAAAAATGCAACCACATTGTGCAAAATGTCTTTGCTTAAGATACATGCACTTAAATGGACAGAACATTCTGCCTGCAGAGAGGTGCCTACGGTTGTTTGGGCCCTCTGAGAAGACCGCGAGTCGTTGGGAGCTGGAAGCGCGACGCAACGAGGAGACGTGTGTCGCCGCTGCAGCAGTTGCTGTCACATCGCTGAAGAAACATGCCGCTGCTGCAGCTGTTTGCCATCGCATCATCGATGAAGCGTGTCACATCACCGGAGAAGCGTGTCGCTGCAGTAGGGGTCCTCGTCGCATCACTGGAGAAGCGCGTCGCAGGGCCTTTCGCAACTCAAAAGTTACGGAGTTCACTGCACGGCTGTCGAGTGTGCACGCATCACATCCAACGTTGTTGCATTGCATCGAGACACGATTTTTTCGCATCGCACCAGATCGTCGCATCGAGGTGCCATCTTTTCACATCGCACAGGATCACAGTAAGAAACCAACGCATCACCTCCTCTCCGATAAGGAACCGACGCATCACCTCCCCTGCACTGCAGTAAGGAACCGACGCATCACCTCCCCCAAAGCAAGGAACTGATGCATTACCTTCCCTGCGACCCATTTTCTGTATTGCGTGAAGCATCCAAGGTACTTTGAGAGTAAAATGACGCATTTACCATCTACATTGGACTGAACTATTTTCTACGATTTTAAAGCCTATTTTTGATTACAGTATTGTAGATTTCTGTTGTTTGGTCTTGTGTTAAGTCTAGTAAAGATGACTTATTATTCTAAACTGTTGTGGTGTCCATTTGTAATGTTTTCACTGTATTACTGTATGTGTTCACAAATGCTTTACACACTGCCTCTGAGATAAGCCTGCCTGCTCGTGCTAAGCTACCAAGGAGGTGAGCAGGGGTTATTTTAGAAGTGTACCCCCTTACCCTGACTAGAAGCAAGGGTCCCTATTTGGTTAAAGGTACCTACCTCTGCCAACTAGAGACCCCCAGCCCTAACATTGGTGGTCAGGGGTGAGGATTTGGACATGCATTTGTGACTTATATATAGTGATTGGTGTACACTACTAGTGAGTGCAGAATCGCAATAACATACTTTTTGGTAGAATTTTCCAACTGTTTTTCACCATGAGTAAAGCAACATCCAACGCATCTATGGATCTCCAGTTTGAAGATGATATGGTGGTTACCTACACTTTGCCACAACTTAAAACCTTCTGCAAAAGATTTACAATCCCTGTGAAAGGCGTCTCCAAGAAGGTAGAGTTCCAAAAGGTGCTGAGGGCCAGGTTGGAATCTAGGAATACTACTGAGCATCCTGTAGAGCCTAGGAATGTGGCAGAGAATGCAGATGGGCAGATGGAAGGGCCATTGGGTCTGACCGGGGATAAAATAACTCCAAGGCCAGGCAGCAGTGTTTCTTCAAAGGGCCTGTCCCCAGAGGAGCTGGAGGACAGGGAGAGAGATAGAATGCAAAGGATGGAGATAGCCAAGCTCAAGATGGGTGGGCAGATGGAGTTAGAGAATAAGAAGTTAGCCTTGGAGGAAAAGAGGATGCATTCAGAGCATGAAAAAATGTTGAGGGAGCTGGAATTGAAAGCCAGAAGTTTAGAGATTTCTCCCTCTTGTGGCAGCACACCATCCGTGCCTGTAGAAACAAGAGTGTTCGTTCCCAAGGATGTTATTGAGGAGTTTCATAAGATTAAAGATGTTGGGCACTGGTTCAAGGCCTATGAGGTAGCTATGTCCTCCCACTGGGTCCCTGAGAAGGATTGGGGAGCGGGGTTGTGGGGGCGGTTCCTCAGTGATGGGCGGGACACTTTGTTATATTTGCCTTCTGAAGCTCCGAATTTTTATGTACACATGAAGGAGGCCTTAATGCCCAGGTATGGGTTGACCCCTGAGCTTGATAGACAAAGGTTTAGGCATTGTAAGAAACTGGAGTCTAGCTCTTGGGTAAAATATGTTTCTTTCTTTGGCAGAGTATTGGATGGTAGGATGAAATGTAGCAAAGTGAATGATTTTGATGCACTCTATAATTTGAGTTCATGGGAGTACTTGTCAAATAATTGTTTTCCAGAGCTACGCCAGCACCATATTGATAGCAAGCTGACTAATCCTAGGAAGCTCTCTGAGGATGCGCACCACTGGGTGAGCACCTGGGTCCAGAAGGGTCATGTGGGAGACTCCGCCAAAGGTGGGCAGGGCCCCCAGTAGAAGAATGGGGGGACAAGGGTAAGCAGAGGGAGTTCCAGAAAGACCCAACAGTAATCCCCAAGGGAACCAAGGGAAAGATTCCCAGCCTTCCCCTGAGATGAAGCCCGGGGCCCGACAGGTAAATCTGTTCATAAGGGACCCCTGATGTGCTTCAAGTGTGGTGAAGTGTGACATAGGTTGTATGATCCCCAGTGCCCACAGAGGGACAAGAGAGCACCCACTGGTGCGCCACCCTGGCAGATGGCGAGTGTAGCCCTGTGAGAGGAGATGGGTGCCCAAGGTGGGTGGGGTCCTGTAGAGATTTTCCTTGTCTCTTTAGATGACTGTGAGGTGGTCCCCAGGACTCAGATGCCTGATAACACTAAAAAGTACAGGCAGTGGGTGACAATCAATGGCCATCTAGTGGAAGCTCTTAGAGACACTGAAGCCAGTGTGACAGCTGTCAAGTGTCACCTGTGTCTGAAGAGCAGGTGTTCCCCAATGCATGTTACCCAGTTGTTGCTGCTGACAACACAGAGAGCCACTGCAAGGTGGCTCAGGTTCCCTTCGAGTGGGGGGGGTCTCTGGTTCTCTTTAAGTTGCTGTGAGGCCAGCCATGCCTGTTGACTGTCTGTTGGGTACCGATTGGAGAGCTCCCCTTGGGCTAAGGTGGAGCAAAATGTGGAGATGTTGGGTCTGCCCGAGTGGGCATGTGTGAACACACGGTCCATGGAAGCTAGTAAGGGTGTTCAAGAGGACCCAGAGCTTGAGAGGGTGAACCAGATGCCTTTTCAATAAGAGAAAAGGCAGGTGGCATATGAAATCGGCCCGAAGTTCCCATGGTCCAGGAGGAGACAGACCTTGAGGGGGATGCCCTGGAACCTACAGGGGAACAAGTAGCTGAACTGGGGGACCTGCCTGAGCTGACACATTGGCAGCAGGAAGGAGGACCCTCCAGGGAAGAGTTCTGCAAGGAGCAGAAAAAGTGCCCTTCTCTTGTGGGTTTGTGGCAGCAAGCTGCAAACCAGGCAAAAAGTAATCAGTTTGGATCACATTGGAGCCACTGGGAGAATGGTCTCCTGTATAGTGAGCCTAAGGTTGCTGAGCCTGGGTCAGCCCGTGTGCTGGTGGTACCCCAGCGCATCAGAGCCTTCCTCCTGGGGCTGGCTCATGATGTGCCTTTAGCAGGACATTTGGGGCAGCACAAGAACTTTGAAAGGCTTGTCACCCACTTTTATTGGCCCCAAATGCGCAAGAGTTCTGATACTCATTGCAGGGCCTGTCAGACTTGCCTGGCAAATGTAAAGACTGGGAGGAAGCAAAAGGCTCCTCTCCAGCCATTCCCTGTGCTCATCACCCCCTTTAAAAGGGTGGTCATTGGCATTGTGGGGCCTCTGGATCCCAAGACAGCCATGGGCAAAAGGTTCATCCTGATCTTGCTGGACCATGCCACCATGTACCCTGAAGCCAACCGTCTCAGGATAGTGATGGCCCTCTTGGTGGGACGTACATTGATGGGGATTTTCTCCCATGTGGGGTTCCCCAGAGAGGTGGTGTCAGACCGTGGTACAAACTTCATTTCTAAGTATATGAAGTCCCTGTGGAGGAGTGTGGGGTAACTTATAAGTTCACCACTCCTTACCACCCCCAAGGTAATTGGCTGGTTGAGAGATTCAACCGACCCTCAAAGGCATGATTATGGGTCTTGAGGAACCCAGAGGCGTAAGTAGGGCGTCCTCTCGCCATGCCTTTTCTTTGTTTACAGAGAGGTGCCACAGAAGTCTTTAGGGTGCAGCCCCTTTGAACTGCTCTATGGTCACCCTCTAAGAGGACCTCTGAGTTTGGTAAAAGAAGGCTGGAAGAAAGCTTGAAATTAATAGGGGGGACCCCAGTTCGGGATAGTATGTGATGCCTTGAAGGCCGGTATTAGGGGAGAAACCATGAGTTATTCTATGAGACAGAATATGCTGGAAAAGGCCGAGATGGAGTTAAGGTAAAGGCTAATTATTGATTTGGAAGAAGAATTGGTCCAGGCAATAGGCTCTAGCCTCAATATAGATGAGATAGCTCAGAAACTTGCATTAGTAAAGGCTGCAGAAGGGGATATTATCGCTGCTAAAGAAGCAGGAAAATTATTGGCCTGGAAATAGGTCCACCATGAATTTAGCGAACAAGTGGGGCATATTTTATCCGTAAGAACCCGACAGGCAGCAACTAGAGGGGAAATCTCCGAGATTATTTCAGAAGCTGGGTTGGTCGCTACCACTCCAAAGGATATATGCAGGGTATTCCAAGATTTTTTATCAAACTTTATATAATGAGGATATAGCTGCTGACAGTAAGGAGATAGATGACTATTTAGAATTGGCCCTAAGGAGGATGCCACAGCCATGACGGCTACTTTTTCAATTGAAGAGATTCAGGGGGCAATTAATGATTTGCCTGCTGGTAAGGCAGTTGGGCCAGACCTTATTCCTTTCGAATTTTACAAAAAATTATTTCCGTACTTGAGGGAAGATTTGTGCTATGTAATGAGTCAAACCCAGAAAGGACAAACTCCGCCACAGTCAAGGGGAGAAGCCACTATGGTTATCTTCTTAAAAAAAGGCAAATCACCTACGGACCCAGGCTCGTACAGGCCAATCAACCTTATGAATAGCGACACGAAGATCTACTCTAAGATTCTAGCCAATCGCCTCAGTTCCATAATAGGGAAGGTGATCTCACCTAGACAATATGGGTTCATCCCAGGGAGGGGTACAGCAGAGCATATTAGGAGAGTTTGCACTTTATTTGATGGCACCGCAGCCTCACGAGACCCTATGGCTCTTATACTGCTTGGCGCGGAGAAAACGTTTGATACGGTCTCGTGGGGTTTTCTCTGGTCTGCATTGAAGAATTTAAACATTGGTGCAGGGTGCATAAAGGCAATACAGGCGCTGTACAGGAACCCAAAGATTAGACTCCGAGACATGGGAGAACAGAGTGACCTAATTAACATCAAGCGAGGCACCCGACAAGGGTGTCCCTGTTCTTCTCTTTCTTTTTGCTTTTTATATTGAACCTTTTATTAGGAGATTTGAGTTGAATAGAAGTATTTTACCGATACAATTGAATGGGTTTGAAACAAAGATCCTAGGCAATGCAGATGACCTGGCAATCATCTCTGCAAATCCCTCCTCTGACCAGATGAAATAGAACATGAAGCGGATTGCTTCAGGGCAAGCTCGGGCTACAAACTGAATCGTTGTAAGACACAAATTGAGGTTAACGACAAGGCTGTCCTGGTAGATCCAAGAGTGACAGATTCGGCCTCGTATCTAGGTGTAATTATAAGATCAGACCTAACTAGAATAGTAAAAAAAATCCTAGACCCTGTAATTCAAAAATCAAAAAAAGATCTAGATAGAATGAACAATTTACATTTGACAATGGTAGGGCGCTGTAACATTATTAAAATGTTATTTCTCCCAAAAGTCTTATACTTATTCAGGATGATCCCCCTGAATTTTGGTAACAACTGGTTTAAGGAGATGGAGGGAATTGTCAACCGATTTATTTGGGCTCACGGTAAAATGAGAAGGACATTTAAATTCATGTCCCTTCAAAGGGATAGAGGGGGCTGGGTAGTACCTGACTTATGGGCATACTATTGGGCCTCGCTCTCCAATACATGCATGGGCTTTTGGGTGGCACGGTCATGGATCAATGGAGGGGTGGTGATGCCATACCAGTTGTATATGATCTATTATTAAGTGGCAAAGCTCGCAATTGGCTTTTAAGGTTTAGCGAGGTAAGCTATTATAAAAAAGTTACGTTTAAGACTTTGGGTCAGCAATTATGGTTTGGACTTCAATTTGGAAGAATGAATCATTATACCCCTTTATATAGGAATCCTTCTCTACCGGAGGTTTTCCATGATGGTGTAATGAGATGATGGGATGAGCTGGGAGTTAAAATAATTGGTGACATTACTGATTCTGGTGGCATAATTTCTTTTGAAAGAGTACAAAATCTTTATAACTTGGAGCGCAGATACTTTTTTTAAATTCCTGCAGATTAGGTCGGCCTTGGCAAGGAAACAAGGGGGGAATAGGGCATTTGAGAAAGATGCGGTTATGGAAAGATTGCAAGATACAGAGGGGTGCTCAATTACACAGATCTATAGTGAACTGAACCAGTTTAAGAATGATGATCTGGAAAAAGTCTCAGAAAAATGGCAGGGGAAACTGAACACTGAAGGGAATGAGTTTAAAGCCTCGCTTAAACTGGGGTGTACGGTCCTAAAGCGAGCTGACCTTCAAGCTCAACATTTTAAAACTATTTTTGAATTATATTTTACTCCAGCAAGAATAGCTTGATGGGGTGGGACAGGTGGTATCTGTTGCCCGCTTTGCCAGAGTACAGAAGCCGACACGATTCACATGTTCGCCTCATGCCCAAGGCTGATCCCTTTGAAAATGGCAATAGAGCTTTTTATGGGACGGACCCTAGGCATCCAGATAAGTCGTACCAACGAACTAGTGGTCCTGGGGGTGGCCAAGGACAGAGCCCTAGTAGCTTAATATGAATTTATATTTCTGGCAATGGCTATTATTAGAATTTGCGTAGCAGCAGCATGGAAAGATCCTAACCCCACCTACGTTCCAAAAATGGTTGTCACGGCTTTTAGCTATATATAGTTTAGAAAAAGGGCTATACAAAAAAAAGGATGGAAATCAAGGCAGTTAGGGAAGTGCATCTGGCTTCCAGTAACAGATTGGAAATGTAGGCTGGAGAGAATCTAGTTTTATATATATATATATATATATATATATATATATATATATATATATATATATATATATATATATATATATATATATATATATATATATATATATATATATATATATATATATATATATATATATATATATATATTTAGTACTGTAGCATGATTTTGATGTATGTTGTTTATGAAGGGTGGCAATAGGGCACTATATAAAGTGAACTTGGGGGATTGTTGATTATGGTTTTTTTCCCTCTTTCCTTCCATTAGTGTGTGAACTTTATTTAGTATGTATTATTAACTATATATGATTATGGAATCACAGTGTGATATTGTCTTGTTTGCTATAATATCTTTTGCTAGTCTTTTTTCTATTTGTGTTCTTGCCTCTGCTTCACGACACCAGTAATATCAGCCAGGGACTGTTCCAGTCTATGGAACAAAGGGTAGGTACCTTTGATCGCCTCACATGTGTTTTTATTGGGACTGAAGCACCTATGGACTCCTCTATAGTGCCTGCGATGGTGGCCATTTCTGCCCGCACCTCATATACCAGCTGCTGCTGGACTCCTACCACTAGCAGTTGAAAGTTGGGGCTCCTTTAAGTCGAGAGCTGGGCTGGGGCAGGCAGATGGGGCATGTCCTGTGGTCGGTGGTTCCTCTGGAGACCCAGGAATTCTGTCATCCTTTGCCTTGACGGGAGAAGTTGTTCCAATGCAGTCCAAGAATTTCTGAAAGGTGTCATTGTCCATGGGGGGCAGGAAGTCATCGCCAACATGTTGGTCATCAAGGGCAGGCTGGATGTCAGGAGGTGTTGTTTCTCCCTCTACAATGAAAATATAATATATTAATGGTGACCTATGCAAGATGTTGACATGAGTCATTTTGCTGACATGCAGACACTTTATTATCATTCACTTTCTGTTCGACATTGATGTGTATGACATATGTTACTCATAGGAATTGAGGCCAAGTTGCTCTGTAGTTGCCTTTTAGATGGCAATATCTCAACATTGTTCACACAACCATTGTGTGACAAGGGTGACTTTTCCTGTCATATAACACATTGCAATGCAGTTACACAGCTTGCTGGCCTGTCCTGCCTGTGAGGGTAAGCTGAGGTAAGGTCCACATCTGCCTTGGTGACTGGTTTTCTTTTTCATGATGGCTATACTGAATGGAGTTTCACTTATTGACACCACTACTTTGGACATTGCTACAAGTCACCAGGCTGCCTGCATTCACTCAGCCTACAGCTCCCAGGAAAGTGATGTTGCATGGTCATGTATCTGATTTGATCCTGCAGTCTGCCTTACACACAGCACACCATGACAGTCTGCATTGTTGCGCTATCTCGCATGCATATTGCGCATTCAGGTGGTCAAGTGCTCATATTTCACATGCATCTACACAATTGTACACAGCTAGGAACCTTGCTATACTGCAGGAAAGTGTAAGGGCATGTACTTACCCTGGTTTTCCTATTTGTGTGTACTCGAGATTTCATTATCATGTCTCCACAGTTCACTACAGTAGGCACTGTGTACCAACTCTGAGGGGATAGACACAGTTAAACATGAAAGACTGCTACTACTGATGCTCACCCTATTTCATCATTGCCAGAGTTGGTTATCTGCAGAGTATCACACATTGCACAACTCAGAACTGCTCACTTGTCCTGCAGATGACTCCTCTGACAATACTCATTTAGACCCAGGAACTTAACTTACTGTCACGCATTGATGGCATGCAGATCATACATTGACTGTCATGTGACTCCAACAGCACCATTTAAGTCTCCATCTGCAACTGACTGACATGGCTGCTTGTATTTGAGGGCTATGGCCAAGCTTTGGCCCACATGCTAGTTGTAATGATATTCTGTGGTATGTACCTACCCAGGTTGGTCACACAACTAGGCCTGTAGACCTCACCCTTCAACCATTCCTAAAACTTGCCCATCGTCTTGGAAACCTATCTCATACTGTCACTTCAATATCCCCTGTTGGACATCTTCCTGATTTGACATATTTGGCATAGACAGACATTTGCTTTTTGGACTCCCATCCTCACACCTACTACATCCTCACCCTGATCCACATTGCATGTAGAATGTAGTGCATCAATGCCCCCTTCTATGGAATCCCTTCACAGCTTTGAGACAAGTGTGATACTATCAGGCACAGAAGTGTCTACTAACACTCTGGCTACCCTGCAGTACACATATCCCAATTCACCTCCTTGCCATGCAATAACTCCCCATTCAGACACTGTGCCGGATCAATGTACTTTGCCACATCTACATTGCACTACACTACCAGGGGCCCTCCAGGCACAAACACCATCTATTCGGCTAACTAACAATCACAGTCCTCTGCTTTGCATCCTTTGCAATCACAGCAACCCCTCGTACATATTTGTACATGACAGGAGGTAGAGTAGTGTCCGACATGGCAGTCCACACGTGTGCTCTCACCTCGCACATCAGGACAGCTACATGAAAAGTAATTTCATACTAGTGACCATACATGTGTATGTTTTCAAGATCCTACTTGGTGATACTTCACATACTCCAAACCTGGTCCCCTCTCAGATGAGGAGTTGATCCTCTGGCAAACCCATTCCATTCCATTGGTTTACTGTCCAGATTTTCCTGCATGGGCCCGGGTGGGACACACTAGCATCATCGTGCAAGGGGGCCTGGATTGTCAAACAGCTGTCAAAACAGTGCCAGGGCAGGGGGAAAGGACAGGAATGCACTGTATAACATAAATTCAGTTAATGTGTGCCCTTTCACTTTGGCATAGGGCAGCGCAGCTATGCCAAATTCACATTAATAAGAACTTCATTATTTTATACTCCACTACAAGTCCCAGAATACAAAGGTGAACCTGGACTGGTGGTGCACATCACCCATGGACTGAACAGGCTTGACGAAGGTGGACTGAGATGTACAACATTGGACTGAACAATATAACTTACAGCTATGTGATGTTTGAATTAACAAGTGGGAGAATCCTTCCCTTGTACATAGCAGCGTGCAACTCCAGAATGTAAGTTGCTGCATTGCACAGCATGAACATTTTAAACATATTGTCCTTTGTTGCCACTTACCCTGTGGATCTCCCTAGTGCTCTAACCGAGCACTGTCCTGTCTGGCAGCTCCTGCCACCAATTCTGCTGGTATGACTGAGGCCACCTGCTCCTCCTTGGGGTCCAGTTCCTCCTGGTTCTCATGACCTCCGCCTCTAGTCTGCATGGATGCCTTCAGTAGTAATGTAGTAATGCCAGCACTTCCTGCACTCTGACACTGTCCTTTTAGTTTGCCCTACACTTTTATTCTTTTCCACTATGGACTGCCGAATGGCATCATTCTTCCTTGATGGCAATTTAGAGATGAAAAAGAGTTGATGTTCATGCTTAGCCACCTCTGCTACTAAAATGCCATTCGCCTCCTCACTAAAATTACTCTTCCTTTCCCCTTGGGGTTCTGCCTGGACATCTTTGCTGGTGTTGGGATTGTTGCCCTGAATGCTGCTGCTGCCTGGTTCATATATTCTTTGTGATATTGGAAAGCTTTTTTTTCTAATGCACCACTTTTTGAGGTGTTTCGGATGCTTGGGGCACTCCAATGTGGTGCAAAGCTAATTTCCAGCACATAAGTGTTGCTTTAGGCCCCGTAAAGCAGCTTAGCATCACGTTGGCTGCACATGCTTCACTTTTCTCTGGGCCATCCGTCCAATGGATGCATAATTTTTTGACGCACTTTGGCACCTTACAACATGGGGCACTGTACCAGAAATATGGTGCATCCATTGAAGTTAGAACTGTTGCACTGCTGCACAACGTTTTCTGATGCATCACTGCCTCTCTGCAGTGATGTGTCAGTTTTCATAAATGAAAGCCCTAGTTTGTTGCAGCATCTCCGGACGACATTTGTGTAGAGTGAAATCGTTCTTAGGTGATAAGGTATCATGACGTTTATTTTTCATGTTCTCTGATATGCTGGTAAAATGATGCATTTGATCACACCACAGTGAATATCTCATTTCTGACTTTTCATGTGCAAAAATCCATACTAATATAATAAAGAGAGAGCCCAAACCTTTGAGGCGGGTAATCTCAGGAACCACAGCACCAATCACAACACCCAATACAGCATTGGAAAGGGCAGTTGCAGCAGAAGGACATAGGCTATGCAGACGCCCACCATATACATTTAAAAGGTAAAAGAACCGTGCTAGCAAAGTAGTCCCTTGTAGGCGTGTCTGCGTTGTGGTGTGGGCGTGTGCTGGGGGCGTGACAAATGCTGGGGGCGTGTGGTACGTTCCGTCCTTCATGCCATGTCTCATATTGTGTGCTAATCCCACCCTGCTCCCTTTAAATACCCCTGCACCCCATAATCATAACCCACCCTTACTCCGTAAAATACCCCAGCACCCTTAAACACTAACCCATCTTAACCCTATAAATATACCCTGTACCCCAAAACCCAAACCTATCCATAAACCCTAAAAATACCCCTATACCCCAAAACCAAACCTAGCCCTGAACCCTATAAATACCCCTGTATCTCAAAACCCAAACCTACCCCTGAACCCTACAAATACCCCTGTACCCCAAAACCCAAACCTACCCCTGAACCCTAAAAATACCCCTGTACCCCAAAACCCAAACCTAGCCCTGAACCTTTAAAAAACAATCCTGTACCCCAAAACCCAAACCTACCCATGAACCCTAAAATACCCCTGTATCCCAAAACCCAAACCTAGCCCTGAACCCTAAAAATACCCCTGTACCCCAAAACCCAAACCTAGCCCTGAACCTTTAAAAAACAATCCTGTACCCCAAAACCCAAACCTACCCCTGAACCCTAAAATACCCCTGTACCCCAAAACTCAAACCTAGCCCTGCACCCTAAAAATACCCCTGTACCCCAAACCTAGCCCTGAACCCTTAAAATACCCCTGCACCCCAAAACCCAAACCTACCCCTGAACCCTAAAAAATACCCCTATACCCCTAAACCCAAACCTAGCCCTGAACCCTAAAAATACCCCTATACCCCAAAACCCATACCTATCCCTAAACCCTAAAACTACCCCTGTACCCCATAACCCAAAACTATATCTGAACCCTTAAAATACCCAAACACCCCAAAACATATACCTCAGTACCCCAAAACATATACATACCCCTATACGCATACTTATCTTATCCAAACATAAAAAAACATGCTTTTACCATTCATGCATTTACAACGAATTTCGTTGTAAATGTATGCATGGTAAAAGCATATAAAATGTAATGCCATGCGTTATAATGGCATTGCGGAGTCATGTACTTTCGTAAAGAAAGTATGCGGAGTGATGGTATGCGGTTAGAAAGTTGCAGAATAATGGGTGTTTACCCTCCCCCGGTAAGTCCATTGGTGGCACGGCGGCCCACATCTCCAGCAACATACTCAAATTTTTTCAACACCCATTTGAAAAATGCACAGGTCTCTCATTGATGGCCTGCACCAACATACACTTTTAGACACACCTCACGCCACAAGTTCTAGAATTGCGAACTTTAGAGCTGGGGAGCTACGTTCGAATCTCGGCATCAGCTCAACATCCTGTGATTCCAGGCAAATCGCTTTGTCTCCCCGTGCCTACCACAAATGAATGTGTTCTTCTGTAATGTAAATTATGCTCATGCCATGTTGTCGAGTTCGCGCTATATAATATTGCAAGGAAAAATAAAGTAGGGAAACTCGAGTTCACACACTACTGAAAGCGCACTCTTAAGTGCATCAGCAGTGCACTTGAATCGGAGCGTTTCAGAGATAAGAAATGCTATCAAAACGAAATTCTACAAAACAATATACTACTGGCCGGCAGCAATTCATACCCGGAAAACGTTGGGACGGGCTGCTAGTAATATTTAAAACTCTTCAATTCTGGTGGGGAGCTAAAACACTTTCCTGTTCCAGTAGATGCTGTCTGTTATTTTCCTGATTTAGTTCGGACTTAGAATAATTTCTGATGTTGCACTACTCTCTATTACCTTTCCATTGAGAGCCTTCATGGCAGTGACTCTTGTTAGACCGGTCAGCCTTGGGGTGGTCTTCCCCCAAAAATGTTACTTTCACACTCCTATGTTGCTGAATTCATTTTTGTTGTCTTTAGGACTCTGTGCATTTTACCACGCTAGCTAGTCCTAAGTGCTATTGCCATCACCACCAATCATGGTACAAATTGCTTAGACCTGATTGTCAAATTTAATGTATTTAAAAGTCCCTAGTAAATGGGTGTACCATATACCAGGGCTTGTAAATTGTATTACTACTTGTGAACCTGCATTACCCAGTGCGCCAACCCACTTAGGTAGCCCCTTAAAACATGTTGAAGAAGTGCCATTGCAGCCTGAATGCAATAATAAACTGTCAATTCGACTTTGCAATATAATCACTTAACAAGTCTCAAACTCCCCTTTAATTGCATATGTGTCACCCTTAAGGTAGTCCCCAAGATACCCATAGTGAAGGGTGCATTGTAATTAAAAGTTTGGACACATGCTTCTAAGTTTTACATGTCCTGGTAGTGAAAAACTCAGAAATTCATGTTTCGCTACTGTGGGGTCTACCTGTCCAACAGGATAGTATTATATTGCCTATGATGGTAAAGTCTGATTTAAAGCTGTATTTTAGAAAATTACACTTTTAAAAATTTGGAATGTTCCTGTCCTACCTAAGTGGTGCCTGCAGCCTGCTTCTGGGTCACATGACTGTGTGTACCTGTCAGTTGAACGTTGTTTATTCCTAACAGACAGGTACAAAATAGAAGGATTAGGTAGGCCTGGATGGGCTATTAACTAGCAGGATGGTGGGGAGAACTGAATGCAGACCCACTTGAAACGGGATAGGCTGTACTCTGTTTTCACACAAATGACTTGTCAATTCTGCATTATTTATGCAACTAGACTGAAGCCAGGGCAGGGGAATCAGTAAACCTCAAGTAAAGGAATTCTTTAGAGACGAGAGTGCACCAGGAATAAAACGTGGACTCTCAGACTCACTTTTCAGTACACATCTGGACCTGTGAAAGGCTCAGATGGACTGCTGTGCTGATGTTCAAGAAGGACTGCTACTCAATTGCCCTGCTGCCCTGTTTTCTGCTGCCTGAGTTAATGACTGGACTATTATCTTGAACCCAGGACCACTAGAGTGACTTTAAGGGCTAGTTGTCTGGTCTCCTGATCTGGAGCCTCAGGGATGGAAAAGGCTCCAACACTCTTAATCCAGCACCTGGAATCTACTTGCTGTGAGCTTTACTACCCAAGTGGTGCCACCCTAGTCCAGGACCATTGGAAGTGGGCCTGCAGGTGCTCTGCCAGCCTAGCTGTGGTCCTGTGAGCACAATCGATACTTGCAGCTGCATCGGCATCACCGCAGAGCAATTCATTCCTGACATTGGATGTTGCATCGCAGCCTGCAGTCTCATTGGATCCGCTGCTGCACAATGCATCCTCGATGTAGACCTTCGTATCACAAGCCCCTCTTCAGCAGCATCCTCGACATTGATGCAGACTCCACATCGCAGTCGTGCAGCTTCTTCAGAACGACTAGGGCACAACGGAGAACATTACATCACACACCCCTTATCGATGGATTCCTCAATGATGGCGCAGGACTCTGCATTTCAGCCTCCCAGCTCCTTGTAAATGTAAATGTAAATGTAAATGTAAATGTAAATGTATTGGCATTTATATAGCGCACTACTTACCCGTAGGGTCCCAAGGCGCTTCGACCGCTGCGAAACCCTTCCTGGCTTCCCTGAGAGATGGTCCCTTAATGGGTATCTCCAGGGTGAGACCAGGCATCCCCGGCGGTCTGGTGGGGCCGTTAGTGAAGATGAGGCAAGCTAATGCCCAGAGTTGCCGAGTGTGATCGCTGATCAGAGTGGGCACCGAGGCGAGAGAATTATCGAGTCTGCTGACCCTGGTCCAGAAACCTGCCGCGCCGGGAATCGAACCCTGGTCCCGGGCCGTCCTCTGCTCTCGGGTCTGCCACCTCTAACCAGTGAGCCACACTACTTCACTACTGCTGGCTGAGCTTGTGACTTTGTCCTGGTCCTGCGCAATCAAATAACCGCAGTTAGCTCTTTGTGCTCCTAGACTCTATTTTTACTTAAATCTTCAAAATTGCACATCTCCAGTTCTACTGTTTAAATGTTTGTACTTTTGGTGTCAAATAATGTATTAAAATGTACCCTATTTTTCTAACGTGGTGTGGGATTTTTTGTGTGTTGTATTTTTGCTTTATGACTTTTTGAAGTGTGCATAAATACTTTGGATATTACCTCTAAGCATAGAGTGACTGTTTTGTGCCAAGCTACCAGTGGGTTGAGCACAGATTCATTTAGGATTCTTTTGTGGTTCACCTTGTGGGATTATTGCTGTTTCTTAAATAGGGGTCAATCCCCCTCCAACAAACAACCCAATTTCAAACAACTCTGTACTGCTTTATTTTTTAATTTTGAACTAAATCTTTTAAACTTTTTATTAATCTAGAATTCAGGTATTGAGTAGGACCATTGTCTCATTAAATTGCGGTTTAACACTGTCTCTGATTCAGTGAATGTGGGCATTCTGATTGAGCAGCCACAGTATGTGCAGGTAACAGCGGTATGGCCGTCGGGCTGAGTGGCAGGGGGATTTCTAGGGACAATGCCAATGCAGCTGTGATTGAGGTAACATTTGGGGGGGATTCTAAAATATCAGGATAGCAGCAGTGGTTTTCACAGAGAAGTTCTATTAAAGAGGCCATTTAACTACTTATTTTTTGTTTCGATCTACTTGACTTTAATTGCTGCAAGAATCAAGCAACCAAGCATTAGATTGAAATTTTATGTTTGGCTCTGGTAGAGAGCCACTGGTGTGAATTACTGAATTGAAATCTAGTAGATCACAGCTATAAAATAGCAATAGTTGTTAAGAAAAACTGTTACCCACTGTTGCTATGTCATAAAGGAATTCCACGCTGCTCTGGCTGGGTTCTCAAAGAGCCAGTCAGAACAGTGATGGGAACCCGGAGCATAGCTTCTGGAGAAAAGGGCACACACAGTGGTAGGGTGGGTGGCAGGTGGGCAGGTATTTTTTTTTTTTTGGACACATGAGGAAGGCCATGTGATGTATCTCTCCCTATTACTACTCTGTGAGTTTGTAGTATTTGAATACAGGGGCAAACGATTTTGGGTGCCAGGCAAACCACAACATTTTAAATTGGTTCTGAGTGATATTATAGACAGCTCAAGCTTCGCTCTCATTCTCTATTTGATGTCACTCAGAACCCTTTGGTGAAATATATCCATTTATTTCACTGCTACCCATTTCTAATTCTTTATATTATCAACAGCTTTCTTGGAGAACCGTTAATCCAGTAATTAACTCCTCTGATGAAGCTCCAGAGAGGGGAGATAAGGCACACAGAGGGTGGACCGGTGAGTGGCAAGAGGCCTTTGATTTTTCCTTTATTTGAGACAGGGAGGAGAGGCCTGTTGCATACGGCTCCCCCATTACTGCATTCACCCTGCATAGCAGTTGGAATCAGGCTCAGGAGATATTGGTTCCCAGACAAACATAAAATTATAGATGGGTAAAAAGTGAATTACATAGTTTTCACCTTGCGTTTCTGAGTGATATCATAGACAACTCAAGCTTCGCTCTCATTGTCAGTGTGCACTTACTCATTTTGGTATTCACAGAAGGCACTTACTCATTGATGAGTAACTTACTCATTGATGAGCAACTTACTCATTGATGAGTAAGTGCCTTCTGTGAATACCAAAATGAGTAAGTGCCTTCTGTGAATACCAAAATGAGTAAGTGCCGTCTGTGAATACCCAAATGGTAGTAAATTTAGGATTTTGTCTAAAGTTATTTTTGTGAATCAGGCCCAAAGTTACTGTAACTCAGGTTTGTCACTGGTAGCACAAGCTGATTTGAGGCTCTCTACGAACTCCACACACTGATCCCTCAGTTTGATGTGCATGGTTGCACTCTGTCACTTTAATATTGATGATAAAGAGGATTTCACATGGTCATTCCTAAATAGCACATATGCTCACAACTTATTGATATTCAATATTACACCAACCTGTGAGAGGATAGGTGCTGTGACTTTTGCATACAAAAACAGTTCATGGCATGGCCAACAGACAAATGAGTACAAATAGAAATTAGGTTTAGCTAAATGTAGCAGGTGCAATAATCACTGGATGAAAACAATAGGAACATCATTCATATGACATGCTTTTGAATGCATTTCCAGGAATTAACCAGATATTCTTTAGATACATTGAAATCCAAGCCTCGTGAACTGTACAATATCACTGAAGAGACATAGGTCCCACTGACTTCCCTGCCAGAGCTATATGAATAGGCAAGGTAGAGCAACACGGTTGCATTGCCACTGCTGCTTTTGAAGAAACTAACAGTATCAAATAAGATGGTACCTACATTTGGAGGTCAGCTATGTCAAGCAAAATGTAACTGTATTTAGCACAAGTAGCAGCATTCATCGCACCTCCATGTATTCAAGGAAGTACTGTAGTCTAGTTCCTATATTCCCAATAGGCTCTGCGCATTGGAATAATATATCCTACAGATGTGACGTAGGACTTATGTCTACTAGGTCTCTATCGAATATATTAAATTTAATTGTGATTGCCAGCTAGCTCAGAGGTCACTAGAAACTTTCTCTAATTCACAAGAAGGGATTAGTTTCTGACAACTGCATAAACATGACAACTTTGTTTCCCCAGGATGAAACTGATCTTCAGATTTGTGGAAACAATAGATAGATATTTTACTCAGTCCTTCGTGCATGCTTCGTTCCATCAGAGGTTCAGAGAAAATAGAAAGACGGGCGTTTTCAATAAAAGAATGTATTGACCAGTCTTCTTTCTCACGCAGAAGAAATTAACTGCTACAATCGTAATACTGGCTGTAAAGTATAATGCGTACAGCAAGACGAGTATTATAAAATAATACTGTAAAAGCGTGGTATGGTTTCTAAGCCATAATATACATACATAAATAAATAAAGACTAAAAGTACTCAACTGGTGCTTCTAAATACGCCTACCTCGATGTACCTAACCAAAGTCTAGTACGAGGGAAGAAGTAAGTGAGGTGTAACATAAGTTTAGTTTCTTTTTGCCAAGAATCTATCCAAGATTTCTCTTAGGGTCTAATCAGCTTCGTACCTTGGTTTAGAATGAAGGAGGTCTGGTATGTCTCTGTCTCAGGACTCGATTTCCCAACACCCCGCAAGGGGAGCTTGGAAACACTGGAGCTGGATTTCTCGGCAGGAGAAAAGACAGCATCTCTCTCAGTGTGTCTGCTGGAGGGTCGGCTTCCTTCGGCAGTTGCTGTAGCGAGATGCGTTGGCCAAGTAGATAGTCGAACTGCTCCAAACCACTGTGTGTTTGCTTGGGCAAGTGTGGGCATATTTATACCTTGAAGGTGCCGAGTTTGACATAAAGGTGGACATATTAACGTCATCAAAGAGTCTCAGTTCTTTGAAAACTCCATAAGTTCTTGGACAGATCAATATTCAAGAAAGGGGAAGTCCCTAACTGCTGAAGCCGAGTTTTCCAAGAAATCGTGTGGATTTTTGGAACTATTGGAAGTAGCCATGCCGTATTTGGACTGCATGAGCTACGTCTAAATATGGTTATGATTTCTATGCCTATATAAGGACATGGTGATTTATACGTATATAAGGGCATGAATCTGGAAAATTACACTAGGGTCCTAAAATGCTATACAACAGTACACCGCCTTGACATCTGGATTGTCCTCTATCCAATCCCAGGGCACTATTTACTTATCTGTGCTTTGTGAGGCTCTTGAATTTCTGTTCAGGTTGGTCTTCATTGAGACCTGCAGGGAAAATGTTGACAGCTGTGAATTCCTGACTGCAGGTCACATCTGGTTCGAGTCAAACTACCCTCATACTTTTCCCAATTAAGGGGGTCATCAGGATGGCGGGTGGATTCCCCCGCCAGGCTGGTGGTAGCCACCGCCGGCCTGGCAGGGGCAATCCGCCTGCCATCCTCACACAAATGACCCCCTGCCATATTAGGATGCGGGGGGACAGCGGCGGATGGAAAGACCGTCCGCCACTTTTCCGCCCCAGTCTCAAGGCGACCGAGGCGGAAAAGGTTTAATAGGGTGGCGGTGTCTATCAGACACCGCCATCCATATTAACATGGGCTTCTGTAGATGCCATTGCCGCAATGGAAAGGCATGTGGTCTTCACTTTGGGGGCCCCCTGTGGGCCCCCAGAGTGAAGGAGAGGTGAGGGGTGCACACGGGGGTTACCTGTGGTACCCCCCTGCATTTGCATAAACAAAGGGGCAGGCACCATGCCGTTTTGTGTATGCAAATGCATACGTGCATTTTTAGCATTGTGGCGGGCGGTGCTGAGAGCACCGCCCGCCACAATGCTAAAAAGGCAGGATGCGCCCACCACAGGGGCAGGCGCATCCTAATGCCCCCCACGGGACCCCCGCCCTTATGGCGGGCGGACCCAATCATCGATAGGATGGCGGGTGGACCAAGTCCGCCCGCCATCCTAATGACCCCCTAAGTTTTTTGTGATTTTCAGTATATCAAAGTGGTGCAGTGTGAAATGTGACACTATAAAACATTTTTCAACACCAACATAAATTGATTACTGTACTTAGGAACATAGGGGCATATTATCAAGGGGGTTTATCTCCGCTTTTTTGGCTTTAAAAGCCAAGAAAGCGGAGATAAAATTATCTCCCTATTACCTAGCTGTCGCTAACACCAGTTAGCGACAGCTAGTAGGAGATAGCGACCATCTTGGGCCCCACTTTGCGTTTCAGTGATATTTATCACTAATGACATGCAAAGTGGGCGTGCCAAGATGTTAGAGACTGAAAACAGTCGCTAACATCGCTATCTCCTATTACCAACTTTTGGAGATATTCGCGCTAAGCGCAAATATCTCCAAAAGCTAACACCTGCCCTGAGCAGTTCTTAGCCATGTTATCCAATGGGAGGTGGATAACATGGCTAAGAGCATTAGCTCGGTAATGCATGAATTTCGCGGACTTTTCAGCGATATTCATGCATTGCGGCGATTTTTATTGCATTTGCTATAAACCTTGGTAATACCAAGGTTTATTTGCGGTAAAAATCGCCGCAGCTCAGCGGTAAATTTTTGTCTCTAACCAAGCAATAGCGATAATTATCGCTATTGCTTGGTAATATGCCCCATAGTTAACAGAGTTTGATTTAAAAAAGGGTAAGGGTATAATTCACAGAGCTACAGTGCCATACAGTGCCAGGCTCAGTAGTATTAAAAAGTGGCCGATGATCATCAGTTTTTTTTTTAAAAGTCATCAGCCGCTCAGGTTGTCGCCATCTTAAATAAAGAGTTATGAGGAAACACTGCTTCTTATAAAGTATGAAAGTGCATAAGTGATCTGAAAAACTAACACGCCTTAGTAGTGTTAAATTGGTGCCAGAATATCTGAAGCAAAAGCTGGTTGCCTTGTTTCTCCCAGTCTGTCCCCAGATTGAACAAACATCCAAGCAGCCAAAGTAGACATGCAATATTTAAAAAAAGATCAAAAAGCAAAATCAACTAAAAGCCCTTTGACTAATTTCAGTCCTCGTGATCCAACCGTCCAACTATAAATAAACATGGAGCTACATATTTCAAGTATATGTTTAACATAATTCGGATTTGTGTTGATTTTTCCCTCTGTGAACATAAACCCAACAGTTCTTGATTCAATGTAGCTAGAATTACTGCCCAATAGTTAACGTCTTGTTTTAGTTTCAACCACATCCTTTTTTAGTTTCAACCACATTTGGTATTATGGTCTGGCTGTTGGTTCCGATTACTTCCATCTAATGGCTAATTGTGGAATAATCGACCCAACAGTATTTCTGAATATGAGCATAAGAAGAAGTGGCATGCTTTTTTAATATATCTCTGATGACTGCACATTCGGTAGAATATAAACCTAATTTCCCACAGCTCGGATGATCCTTCTCAGGGATTTGCAAGGACTCAAATCAATTTTATACGGCTGTACTCGGTAGCCGGAAGCTATCAGTAACAGCCGAAGTGATTTTCATAGTTATTTAAACAATGAAAGTTGCTTCGTCTATTACTGAAAGCACAGAATCGAGCGTTTGTTTCTCACTTACCACGTTTACAAGTTAAAATGTCCATTTCTGGGTACATTTAGTGAAATCATGCTGAACATTTAAGTAAATGACAACGTCGCCCAATAATATCCCAAATGTGATAGTCTTTTATTTAGTGTCAAGAAATAGACAACATGCTGTAGGACAAATCTGGTCTTCTGTAACATTTTGCCTTCAGCTTGAGGTCTAAGTTTTCCATTGTGAAAACGTTTTTTTTTTTGTTGTTTTGCAAGTCCAGGCAACCCTAATCGATTAGCGGAAGTTTTAGAGTAATTTTACCCTTTGCAATCTTGGGATCTTTTTACATATGCAAATGATGCTTCTTACATTTTTTTATTTTGTGCAAAGGGTCCTAAGTTTAACTTAACAACATACTTTTACTAGGACATGTTCTCCTGTGCTCGCAGGAATGATAATTTCACATAATCTTTGTTGAGAATGTCAGTAAACACGTATGTGTATACAGTACACATGTAAATATAGCTTGCCTCCGAAGGAGAAACTGGATTAATAAAAGGCTAAAGGATCCCCTTGGAAAATATATATTAAATATTGTTGTTGAGACTACGGTCAGAGCATTGGACGCAACCCCAGTATAATGGAGTAAACATGAACAATTCCCATTGTAAAGTATGATATTTATACGGTGTTCCAAAATTCAACAATAGTATGTCATACATCATTTATAGTTGGTTCAAACCTTTGTATAATTGATACAGACTACAACAACGTTCTGCATGGGTAGCAGTACTTTATAGAAAAAATCACAATAAATGTATATTTCAGAAGAGGCCCTACTGGGTGTTATGCTTACTAATGTAAATTGTGTCCTCCATAGGCACAGTATGTGCTCTTCATCATCATAGTCAAAATAAAATTCATGGAACATGCACTTTATATCACTGCATAAAGTTTGAGGACAGTCCATGGAGATAATAAATGTTAAGGAGGTGGTCGGACTGGAGGGACGATGTCAGACCTGTACCCTATTCTGTGCTCAGTGTTACCCCAGAAGCAAAATGTATACAGTGGCAAGGTTGGGAATACGGACTAATTGTAAAAATATACAGGAAAAATATAATGATGCCACTCTGAATACATTAAAATGTCCAATCGTTGAGCACAGGAGAAGGGTAATGAGGGCATTACACTGGACTGTTCACTAACTAAACATTTGACCTAATTTGTCAGTGGTTATGCTGTTCATGTATATGCTTCTAATCCTTATTTCTCAAAGAATGTATGCTACATTCCAACCAACTTGAATAAACCTTTGGTTGAGACAGAGTGGACAGAGTCTGATGTAAGGACTACACCTCAATGTTTTTGGCTCATGCTGACCTCATATGAATAAGCAGGTATGTGTTTTTTTAAGTATGCTTCTAGTGCTGTATCTAATGTCTTATACTGCTTGAAATGAGGATAGGAGAAGTTGAATTATATGTATGTCATTACACAGAATACTGCTACAGAGGCACAGTCCACTAATCTCCAAATGCCCATGTTGATGTATTCCTGGCATCACCCCCATGCCCTTCTTGACAGGCATGGCAGAAATCTTACACTGGGTTATGGGTTTCAGAGCAATATGTTTCAGTTTTAATCTCATTACCTCCCTTGTAGCATTCAAGTTAAATATGGAATGATGATGTAATACAGTAAATTAATGAAATCAAAATTTCCTAGAGTCAACCTGTATTACATTCAGGATTTGGTATATCTTGCTGAGCCAAGGCAAATACTCAGCTAGCCAGCCAGCAGTTCAAAGCCTCCCCATGAACAATAGGACAATTTGTAGGAATAACTTTCTACTGTGAGAAGTGATTAGCTGACTCTCTTTGAAGTCTCGACATCTTCTTGTCACAGAAACAAAGGAATGGCAGTCAAACTTCTCTCGCTAGTCACCCCTCAGGTTCCCTTTGACATTTGAGGGAAGAAACCACTTTGACTGGGAGGAATCAAACTCAGAGGAAAGGTCTTTCTAAACCTTGGTTAAAATTACCATTTGGAATCTTCCCAGTATGCTCTGCAGGGAGTTGGCCTGCAAGTGGGCTGACCCCAGTGAGTGTCAGACAGAGTTGAAGGGGCTGAAATAGCATCTACAGATTTGGTCAGAATTCATTCATTGCATAACTCTCTTCCTTCATTTTTAAACACTGAGATAAGAGTGGAGACACTAAAGATGAGACTGGGCCCTCCTGCTGATAAACCCTTAACTGGAGTGAATTGACAGTGTGGTCATTCTTTAGGTTCTTTTCCGCGCTCCCTTCAGAGCCAATGCCCCTGATTTTCCACTTTTTCAGTGAGACAGTAGAGGGTGGACTTTCCAGTGAACCTAATGAAAGAGGGGTCCCTTTGACTCCTAGACACTGGCCCTGACTGTGGGTCCTCTAGGAGGGTACATCAAGTGCCTGCCGATCAAGCAAGCACCCTGAACGTTGCAAAAGTCCTTGGTGCTGGGAGGCTCTGGCAGGATGAGTGGCCCACCTTGAGGACAGTGGGGTGAGGCTGCAGGAAAACTCCAAGACCCTCAAAGGGCAGTGCTGGAAGCCATTCCAAGAATTTTCTGGCCTACTGCAATTAGATTAGAAAGAAGGAAGCAGTAGAGTCCAGCAACTGAGAAAAACATTTTTGCATTAACCTTAAAATCATTAAAAATGTAAATGCAAGGAGCCCCTAAACTCACACTCCGGTGGCTGGAGCATGCCACCAGGAGCGAGAAAAGGAAGCCTCATCAAAACCGACCACGTGTATGTCTTAATTTCGAATTGCCACTCATATGCGGTCTCTCCTGTGCTCTTGGTAGGTCCCCTAAGCACTGGGGCTGCTGGGTCAAAAATATCTCTACACCATTCAGTGGTTTTCATAATATCTCCCCAGGCTGCCTGTGTATTGTGGGTCCCCAAAGGTGACCAGAATCATTAAAACAATCTCACACTAGATGTTTTCAGTACCGCCCATTAGTGGTGGGCCTACTGACATTGTCATCTTAGTCTGTGGAGCATCTGGGTCTAGACATTTTGAGCCCCGGATGACTGGTGAGCTTCCTGTGTCTGTGGAGTACCATGCACTACCGCTCCTCTCTCCTCCATGAGGGAAAGCAGCAAGTTAGAGAGCAGGAGACAGCCCGCTTCACCACTGTGGAGGAGAAGAAAAAGAAGTTGGCTCCACAATGCAGCTCCAGAGGCAGTGTACCTGGCAATTCGAAGAGTCGGATACTATGTGCATGGTGCCCAGAAGAAAAGAGAATCCTGCAGGGACCTTTTCCAGTTGGGCAGGTGCTTTAAAAAACACAGACAAACGGCAGAAAGAGTACAAATTTACCTGCTTGCAATGGCTACATCAAAGGACCTGCCGCAGGTTACAAAGAGTGTCCCTTTCCCAATTTGCTAAATTCCACTTTGTCACTCTAAGTTGCTAAGCCACAGAACGCGTGACCCTGGCAAAACATTTTGTGTGGTTTAAAACACTCCCACAGCCGGCATTTAGGGCCAGATGTACAACCTTTTTTAGCAGTAGCAAATGAGGAATCAGCCCGTTTACAACCGTTAAAATGTGTGGTGGTTGGTACAAACCCTATTTTGCGATTCGGTAACCATTTACTGACTCGTAAAATAGGGTTTGCAAGTCGCTATTAGGAAGGGGAGTGATAAAGGATTCCCTTCCTAAAAGCGAGTCACACTTGTATGTACGATTGTTTTGTGACTGCAATTGCGGTCACAAACCACTCACAGTTTACCATCTACTTCAAGTAGGTGGTAAGCCACTCTCAAACAGGAAGGGGTCCATTTCCCCTTTGTGAAGGCAGTAGTCATATTGACCACTGCCTACTCTGAAAAAATTAAACAAACGTTTCATTTTTCTTTTTAAAATGCATCCCATTTTCATTTAAGGAAAATGGCCTGCATTTTAAAAAAAGAACTTGCTTTATTGAAAAGGCAGTCACAAACATGGTGGTCTGCAGACCCCAGCAGGCCACCATCACTGCAAGTGCTGGCCATACCCAAAGGGTCACAAATTGCGATCTGCCTCATGAATATGGATGAGGCAGGCAATTTGCGACCCCATTAGGAATCGCAAACAGTGTCTGAGACATTGTTGTACATACTGTTTTGTGAAAATGGAATGGTCGTACATCTGGCCGATATTGATCTTTGAGGTCCTGGAAGGCATAGACCTTTTGTTTTTAAGTCCTTGGTGGTTTAATGGAAGCCATGAGCTTTTGAATGATCTGTTTATTGTTTTGTGGTGCGTATTATTGCAAGCTGGTCAGAACCCATAGGAATGTTCTGGTAATGATGAGAGTCAAAACAAATGTAAATGTGTGCAACATCCTGGAAAATATTTAATTTTGGTGATATGTATTTTTCATTGAAGGCCAAGGTTATACTAATTCAGTGGTGATAACATTGACCATGCCAGCACAACTGACTGTTCAGAATGGCATATCATGTTTGCATTAAACACATACGGCGATACTGTAATTTAAGGATAACTATACAGCGTGCACAAAGTGTTAAAGTTGTCTTTGGCATAAGTGATTCAGTCTGCATTCAAGGCATTAGTTGGTGACTATAACCTTTCCTTATTTTGCACCAGGTGCTGTTGACATTGTTCTACTTATTATTGCCTTGTTGTTATTCATTTCCCTTGGACAGGTGGACACAATGTTATCCTTGTCCATTATGACTTGCCATTTGCCTTTGTCATTAAGTGGTCGATCTCCCTCACTTTCGCTTTCATAACTTCCTTCACTAGGACCCCTAACTCCTGGTTCAAAAGTCTAAGGGGCATATTCATGAGCCCTGCTGGCTCGCTCTTGCACCACGCAATGAGGTGTAAGAGTGATGCAACTTAACAATTAAAATTATGAAGACTTGCATGACCACCTTGAGTGGCCCTGAGTGGCTTCATAAATCTTGAGTAATGCAATGCAGCACAAATCACTGCATTGAATTACTCTGCGCCAGCGAGGCATTTCCATAGCATTGCATGGGAGGTACCCTGCAACATCCATGGATTTCGATGCATTCCCAGATTTACCCGAAATGGTAGACCTGGGAATTCACCAAAACCTACTCCTCACCAAGTTAAGTGCAATGAAGAGAAATATGTTTATTTCTCCTCGTTTTTTTCCTCTTTCTATGTGTGCTGCATTATGCAGCATACAGTTAAAGAGGAAAACGCCTCTGGGGATGTTTTGTGCAAGAAGGTGCCCCTTCCTGCAAAAAAAAAATCCTCATTATAATGCAGGCACCCTTGCACCACGATGCAAAGCAGTTGCGGCTGGTGTGTGGGCAGAGTGGTAGGGCAGCAGGGAGGGCGATGGACGATGGATGGCAACAAAAAAAGAAAATTAACTCTCCTACCACCCACCGCTCTTCGGCTCTGAGTCCTCGCTGCAGCACTGGCTCCCAGACTACCATACAGCCAATCTTGACACTACTCTCATGCTGCTGGCAGCATAAAAGAGGATCAGGATTGGCCTGAGCACCCTAAATTTGCGCTCCCAGAGAGACTGGGAGCCTGTGCTTGCTGTCTCCATCCCTGCAAAGCAGCTCAGTGCGCATGTCGATTCGGCTGTCCTAAGACGGCTGGCAAAACAGACATGCATATTGATACCAGTGCCCACCACTCACCCTTGCGACTGCACCTACAATGGCCACACCCCAAGACTCAGCCCCGCCTTTAGGGTTTGAAAAATAAAACAATAATAAACCCATGTTATTATCATTTTCAATATCAGGAGGATCAGTGGCAGTGGTCCTCCTAGACCTGAGTGCGGCCTTTGACACGGTCAGTCACCAGGTCCTAACCCACCGTCTAGGGACTGTTGGGGTTAAAGGCAGAGCTCTGAAGTGGCTATCGTCCTTTCTCTCTCGACGCTCCTACCAAGTATGGGAAGGCGAAAGTCGCTCCCCTTCTATCCCCCTCCAGTGCGGCGTGCCTCAGGGCTCCTCCCTGAGCCCTACGTTGTTTAACGTTTACATGGCCCCACTGGAGGAACTCGTCGCACCCTTTGGAGTCACCATCGTCAGCTACGCCGACGATACACAACTGGTGGTGACACTCTCCCACCCCAAGCTTGAGCCCTCCAATCTCCACGACTGCCTTTCCAGCGTATATCAGTGGATGAGTGACTCTGCTTTAAAGCTAAATGGCTCTAAAACAGAGATCCTGCTCTTAGGACAAAAAACCACGAACCTCCCCTCTAACATCTGGCCCGCCTGCATGGGTGAACCCCCCACTCCCAAGAAGGAGGTCAAGAGTCTCGGAGTGTGGCTGGAGACCGACCTGACTTTCAGGACTCAGGCAAGAAAGACGGCCGGCACTTGCTACGGTCTACTTAAATCTTGCAGGAAGGTAATTCCACTTCTACCTTTCCAGTCGCGCCTCATGCTGATCCAGGGCCTAATTCTATCGAGGCTGGATTACAGCAATGCCATCTACCTGGGCGCCCCAGAATCCACCCTGCAAACGCTGCAAAAAGCTCAAAACGCCGCAGCTCGTCTCCTGACAAACACCCCGGCCAGATCATCTGCCAAGCCCGCCCTGAGGAAGCTGCACTGGCTTCCGATCAGGGAAAGGGTCATTTTCAAAGCCCTCTGTCTTGCCCACAAGGTTCTCCATAACACTGGCCCTCCCATACTAAACAACTGGATCACCCCCTATAGACCCACGAGAGCGCTCCGCTCGGAGCACGGAAACCTCATTACGATCCCCAAGGTGAAAAAGGCCCGTATAGGCGGCCGCCGCTTCTCGGTAAACACTGGAAACAAGTGGAATGCACTCCCTCTGAGCCTCAGAACAGAACCCAACCTCCTCCGGTTCAGAAAAGCCCTCAAAACTCTACTCTTCCCTTAAACTGACACTCTCCCGAATTTCACCTTTCGTGAGTAAAAAGGTTTTTAGCGCTGGGATACCCACTGGGTGACTACGCGCTCTACAAAACAATAAATAATAAAAATAATAATAAATCATTTTATGTTTCAAGTTTTGAGGCTTGCGAGGGACTGATAGAGCGCGCAGGTCACCCGACTATAATTTTTATCATACTCACCTGGGCCCATAAATCAAATAATTTAACCAGGTAACCTTGGCTCTACTACCAGTCTATTTTATTTACTGAGTTCTATACCATTGACCTACCAATTCTTGTCACTGGTACCTGTAACCCTATTGGATCAGGGAGTTAGCATAATAGGAGAATAACATTTGCACTCATATAATAACCACAGACTCAGGAAGTTTTAAAAATATTTATCTATGTTTCTGTTAAATGGTCATGATCCAAAGATTAAACACCAAACGACTCTCAATAATAAACATTAGAACCAGAATGTAACTATGCAAACAATGTATTAAACTGATATCAATCATTTAGTACTAAAGGAAGGTAAGAATAAGGAACATACTATATTATTCAAGTGGTTTAAACTTTCAGGTAGGGCAAGAAAAAGGAACACACTAAATAATCAAATTACTTTAATTATGCCTCAAAGGGAGGGTAAAGAAAAGGATCATGCTATGTAATCAATAACGATTTGAGAATGTTTCAAAGGGAGGGTAAGAGAAGGAACATGCTAAAATATGAAATTTGCTAAAGATTCTAACCATAGGGTGGGTAAGAACAGGGAACATATATATGTATATATATATATATATATATATATATATATATATATATATATATATATATATATATATATATATATATATATATATATATATATATATGCAATCAAAACTTTACATTAGGGAGGGTAAAGAGAAGGAACAAAAATTACGATGACAAACCCACACAGATTTGTATTTACCTAGAATGGTGTAAAGACCAACCCTGGCCACAGTCAGTTGAAAGACAGGAGAACCCCAAAAGTTGCAGTTGCCATTAGGCCAACAGGTGCAGATTAGAATCAGGACAGGAAAACCAGATTTGGAACAGGACAGGACAACCAAAGGTTAAAACTGGCACCCGCAGTTCATTTGCAACGCCTGCGCTACTCCCGCTCTGCAGCTAACAATCAGAACCCTGATTGGGTTATCAAATTCACAGACAAAGTGCTTCGCCAGCACCTCAGGTTCCCAGACCCCGATTGGGTCAGCGAATCTTCCGATCAGAGTGCTCCGCACCCCTCTGCTCTAGGTCACCTATTGAGTGCATTGGGTCAGTGACAGGTCAGCTATTCGGTCAAGTCGGACAAATTAACTAACTAAGCCTACCCTAGTTGTACTGTTTTCCAGGTCAGTGTACCACCCCCCAATGTTGCAAGTGTAAGGATCCCCAATTTCGATTGGACAAGGAGGAGGAGAGGTCATCACACCACACCAAAAATAAGACTTTTACCGTCCCTTATTCAAATGTTTGTTTCCGCCCATCAATTTAGGTTCTTATGACATTTTTATTCCACCTAACAATGGAGAGTTTAATATTGCATACAATGTATTTATCATGGGTACAGTTGGTCTTCCTCTTGTGGGGTCATGGGTTGATCTTTCCAGGCGCATCTTGGCTGAGACTGTCCTTGGCTCAAATTCAATGACAAATGACTTCAGTTCCCTCTGGGATCATGGACATGCGCAGATTGTTTTTCAAGATGGAGTAATAGCACCTCCCAGGCCCACAGTTTACGGTACATGAAAAGTAGAGGAGAAACAGTTTTAGAACACAGAATAAATGAATACCCTGTATACCATGCATCTCTACTCTATACCCATTATTTTATATTTATCTATAGCATTAGGATTAGGAAGAATGAATAGCTTAGCAAAAGCAGCTTTGCAAGCTTCATGCATGCAGTTACACAAAGAAGCCATTTTAATACTAGTGCGAAGAAGCAAGAAATTCCCTCCAAAGCAAAGAATACGTCATGTCACATGAGTATGACAGACACATGCGCAGTAGAAACCCTTGCGTAGCAGCAGCCATTTTAGATGCAAGCGTATTACAGTTAGTAAAACACATAAGCAAGCTTCACTCAGATACCCAAACGTTAATGAAAAATGTAAGATTAGTAAAACAAACATGTTGATTAATTTTATTATCGTTATTAGAGGTTTATTTATTTATTTGCTTATATAGCGCTGGACTCGACCCCCGAAGGGGTATCTCCGCGCTTGATTTGCTGATGATACCAGATTCGCTGATGGTGCCAGATTTGGTGCCTTAATGGGTGTCAAAATGGGGAGCTATGTCTCACAGAAGAGATATGTCTTGAGTGCTTTCCGGAATGATAGGAGATTCATGAATACAAGCATGTAGCTTCACATGCGAATCCTTGCTTCATTAGGGGCGAAGCTAACCTGCCATAGTGGAAGAGACATTGCTGATGTGAGGGTGTCTAGGCAACTAAAAGGGTGCCAGCGCAGGGGAAAAGGCAGGAACACGCTGTATTGAGTTAGATACAGTGCATTCCTGCCCTTTCCCTGTCATGCACTGCAGCGAAGCAAGTTGACTTGCCGCGCTGTGTTGTACTGTACTGCGTGACTTGGCCATAAATAAGGCCCTAACTTTTGAGTGATTCACAGTCAACATGGCTGCTCTGGGGACTAGGGGGGCACGGCTGATGGGTACATAGATGCCTGGGTGCCTGCATGAGCATGATATCGAACATTGATCACACAAAGTCACCATGTTATAAATACAAGCAGGATTCAAGGTTTTCAATGCTCTGACAAATTACAGCTTGGCACAAAAAGGAGACTCTTCAACTATCTCTGGATCTGGGACACTGCAGACCCTGTGAGGCCGAGGTACCCCAACCTTTCAGGGAACACCTCAAACCTTCAAGGGGACCGATTCAACCCACAGTCAATGAATATATATCTGTAAAATATGTTAGACTCAGGGGCCCCTCATCACACTCCCGCATGGGCCGCCCATCATTTTACTTTAAACCACTGTCTGGGTCCCTGGCAGTGGTCTGAACGCTCCCCACAACCAGGCACACACATACCCCCATGCTCCTGGAAACATGCTTATAGCCCTAGTGGTGCAAACGTTGATTTGTGTGTTTTGTACACATGCACAGTAATTGAGCAATTGATTATGTGCTAAGTCTATGGACTTCTATTGTGCTAGCACAGTGATTCCCCACAAGATAAAACCCAAACGAAAACAGCATGGCATTATTGCATTCGAAAAAAGCCACAATGTAAAACAGTTTCATGCTTAATCTGCGTTGTCTGTGAGCCTTAGTTGCATTTTCAGGTCCATATGTTACACGGGCCCTGGAGTGGGGCTGTGTGAATAGGAAAGTAAGGGCAAGAGGCAGGACAAGATGGAGGTAATGTGGGGAAGGAAAGAGAAGCAACCACAAGCAGATCATCTTGCTCAATTACTCAGAAAGCACTCTCTCAACTTATAAATAAACATGTGCACTTTGTTATTCTTCCCTAATTGAAGTGTGGCTCACTTCAGAATCTTAATGAGGATCATAAAATGAATTCCTGTGAGAAGATACTATTCAGCACTGTCTGTAATATATCTCTGGTGCCTGATTTCTCATGCATTTCTGTGATGCACGTTATTGACTTCAGGATATATCGTTCCTTGTTAACATCAACACCGACATTGAATTCCTGAAAAACTGATGATAAATATTCTTGGTGCATGCGGCTTTATGTAGCAGTAAATTATACGAATTAAAGCAAAGTTCCATGATCTTGGTTTATAACAATGACAAAGCCTAAATCTGTCAGAATGCATAAGTCATAAGCTAGTCCTGATAATTTAAAAACTGTATAATACATGTGTCAAAACAAGTCCCTTGAAAGAGGAATTATTATCATAGTCTTCACAACTCTGCGATGAATAATGCCTTTCTGCAGGAACAATAAAACAAAAGAAATATTTGAACTTAATTTTTACTTTAAAGGACTTTGGAAAGACTGCACAGATGACTAGAAAGGATCAAATATAAGAATTTACGGGTTTGGTTTCAAGGTATCTTTCTATCTGTCTAAGTTTTAAAGTAAAAAAGGAGCAATCATATTTATATCTATCACACATCACATGATTCTGAAGTCTGGTCGACAGGCGCTTTTAAAAAGCAATTATTTTTAGCTGCCCATTAAAATGTTTCCAGGAACCAAGTATAATGTCACCGATTCCGAGGAAACCCATTCGCCTCAACAAAATCAGAGACCATTGTGAGGTAGCATGGCATTTTAATTACTCCGGTCCAACTCTTGAGAGTCCCGGATTTCACAATGTGTGAGATTTCTCCAAATGTCTCATCTGCAATTTTTTAAGCGACTGTGAACCTTGCATTAAAAGTCTTGAACGATTTTTCTCTACCTGAGGTGCTCATAAAATTGGACAACATTCAAGAAAAATAGGTAATTATGCACACAATAGTGATGACATCATGTTTTGCCTATACATTAAACAAACGGCGTTCCAATAAAAAAAATGTAATTAGTAGTTCAGCGCGGATGTTTCTTATTAAAAAATATCTGGCTGCTAATTGGGATGGGAAACATTGCAAAACAAATGGAAGTCTGGAAAGGAAGAGAGGTAAAGGACAGACAGACAGACAGACAGACAGACAGACAGGCAGGCAGGCAGGCAGGCAGGCAGGCAGGCAGGCAGAGGAATTCCTCAGGTTTTTGCTTGATAATAACGTTGCCACCATTAGATGAATCTCCACAAACCATTTGTATACATTGGCAGATGATGCAAAGTTTCATGGTGATTCATTAAGGGGCTGCAAAGAAAAAATGGGGTTCTCAAAACACGCTTATCCACTAAAGCATTTTCCATATACTACATTTTCCATATACTTTTTACTCAGATGAAGCAGCAAAACGGCGCAACGGATTTTCATGACATTTGGTAGGAACTCAGATTATGGCGTGAAAAGGATCCCTTTTGCAATTTTATGAAAATCAGTTGTTACAGTTTAAAATTGCAGTTTTGACCTGCCTGTGATTGCATATTTTATCACCTGTTTTGTATTTTAAACTTGTGGTTTTTCCCTGCCCATGATTGCTTGCATTTAACGTGTTGAATTGTGGGATTTGCAGTCCAACCTCTGTAGTTTGCCCCTCTCATTCCTTGGTGACAAATCTGTTTTCCATCCAAATTGCTCCTTTGCTCTGTGCTAAGACCTGTTCGTTAAAACAGTGCACCCACAGCCACCATTATGTGTACACAAGCCAGTAAGGCCAGACCCCCTGCCCTACCCCCCTCCGCCCTTACCCCCACCAGCAACAGGAATATTGTACATCAGAGGGTTCTTCTGTGAGCTGTTTAAACTGTTTTTACTGGGCCTGTGCACTTCGTTTTTTGACCAGCAGGAGGAGGAAAGCTCTATTCAAACAGTATGGTTAGATTTCGAGTTAGTGAAGCCTTTACCTGCAGAAGTCCAAAGTGTGGATTGAGCCTGTCTGTCTCCTAGGAGATTCTGAACAGGAGAAGCAGCTTCCAACTCCCTGGCCAGCAAACCTTGTCTGAGGTAGCTGGGACCTTATATGATCTGCTAGTGACTGGCACATGTGTAGACTGATTGGTGGTTGAATCTGGTGTTTCTATTGGGTTAGGGTTAATGTCCTCCTTGGTTTGGGTATTTGAGGGTTCTTATTGGTTTCGGGGTCTGTGATTCAATCATTGCAGGGTTGGGACTAGGGCTAGGGTTAGGATTTCTATTGGAAGTAGGGACTAGGGCTAACTATGTTATTTGTTGTTGGGAGTAGGGTGGGACTAGGGCTAGGGTTAGACCTTTAATTGGAAGTAGCTATTTAGGGCTTCTAGTGTGATTGGTTGTTTGACTAGTTGTGGGACTAAGAGTAGGGTTAGGCTTTCTATTGGAAGTAGGGACTAGGGCTACCTGTACCATTGGCTGCTTGGACTTGGGTTGGGATTACTGGTAGGGCTAAGGCCTTTATTGGATGTAGAGATCAGGGTTTTTTAACTGATTGGGTGCTTGGACTAGGGCTACGATTGGCTGTAAGGTCCTGGTCTCCTATTGGTTCCTGATTTTAGGGCTATTGTTGTGATTGAATAGTGTTAGGGCTAGGGTTCCCATTGGCTGAAAGGGTCACCTGATTACTAGGGCTATAAAAGGCCATGGTAAGGGCGTCTCAGCCCGGGTGTCGTGGCTAAGGGCGGAGAGGACAAGGGTAGCCTGTTTGAGCCTGTTAAGGGCGGAGAGGACAATGGTAGTTGCCTGTTTGAGCCTGTTAAGGGCGTAGAGGACAAGGGTAGTTTACTGTTCGAGACTGGTCGGGACTAGGGCCATAAATGCTGCCCCTTTTCTCATTTAGCAATACCCAGCCCACACCATCCACTTCCACAAACAGAGCATTGTGGATCTATGTACCTTCCATGTTCTTGGATCTGTGTGTCTGTTACTTTTCTCCTGAAAAAGCATATCCAATCCACTACCCTATTTCTCATCCTGTGCCTCTATCAATATATTTAATCTAAATATACTTACTCCCTTTATGTATCTATATAATTTCAATGTACTTATGGATCTATATATTTATCACATTCTTCTAATTTAGCATTTCCAATGCACTACCCTATTTCTCAGCCTATACTTCGCTCAATATATCTTCTATCCCAACCTACTGACTCATCTCAAACCTCTTTCTACGACTCCTTCCAATGCACTACCCTATCTCTCATCCTATACAACTATCAATATATCCTTTGCATCCACTCCCTCATTCATCTCAAACCCCATACCACTACTATGATCGCCAAAATAACCCTTTCTAGACTCTCTCCTGCTCTACCCCTCCTTGCAACATCTGACACCTCTTTTTACTACACCGATCCCCTAAAAAAACTTTATAAACTCTCCCCTCTGACTCCTCCTCTCCAAAACTCTTTTTACTCATCCAAAAGCCTCTTCCTACTGTTAAGACCTAAAAAAAAATCCTTCACTCGTTTACCCCTCCACTATCATTTTCAATCAAAATTAACAGACTAACATGTTCACTTCTCAAATTCCATATTAAACTATACTAATATACTGCCCAAATAACTAAATAACGTATCTACTACTCAACTTACTTCATATTTATACTATACTAATTTTCAACACTAATCCTTTATGGGTTCTGGAGTGGCGTGCTACTTGCCAGGAAAGCGCTTCAACACCCATCAGGGGTAACAAGTGCTATATGAATGCAAATGTTTCTTCCCCTTTTATCCCTACGCTATCCTTCTCACTCCAAGTGACAGACTAATATCCACCACTGAAATTACCTCATATTTCACCATATTAATTCACCACTAATCCTTTATAGGCTTCCTGAATAACGTGCGTCAACAAGCGATAAATAAATACAAACCTTTGTCCTCCTCTATCCTTCTGCTATCATTCCAAATCCAAATAACTGACTAACCTATTCACCACTTAAAATGTATTTGCATGTTTCACTATACTAATTCAACACTAATCCTCTATGGGTCCCGGAGTAGCGTGCTGCCTGCCGAAAAAGCGCTTTGACACCTCGTCAGGGGTAGTAAGCGCTATATAAATGCAATTACAATACAATACAATATCATTGGCTTATGACTGCCTTTACAAAAGTAAAATGCAGCTTAGATATAGGTATGTACTATGTTTTACAGTTGTAAGAAGACCCAAGCCACTTTACAGAAGTGATAATAGATAGGAAAAAGTATTTATATTGTTCTATATATTTTTTTAAAAAGGTAATGGAGTACTGTGGTACTTTTTGAACTTTAAAAAAAGTATGGAAAACGATAAAACAATGAGAAACAACAATAATAAAGTACTGTTTTATTGTTTTCTGTGATCCTTTTTTTTCAATAGATACCAATGGTGCTTCCAAGATACTACTGCAGTACTCTCTTACCTTTAAAAAAAAATATACACACCAGTAAACATACTTTTCCCTAACTAGTCATAATTTGGTAAAGTGCCTCATTTCTTCCTATAACTTAACAAAAATAGTAAAACCATATTTCTCTTGTGGCAACCAAGAACTCAGCCATTTTGCCACTGCATCAGTCTAAAAAGATGATGGAAAATGAAAAGGACATCCCACGACACATCACAACACACCACTCTACTGTAGGGCACACCATTCGACTCTACAGCACACCACTTCACTCTCTGAAATGGCACTCCAGTCTAAGGGCCTTATATTGACTATGATGGTCCATTGGACCGCCGTAGCCATGGTGGCAGTGCAGGCACGGCTGGTCTGACTGCCCCATTTTAACTTTGGTAGTCAGACCAGATTGTCAGCACCGCAACCGCTAGGGATCCGAGATCCCTGATGGTGTTGTGGCAATCCTGAGGCCACAAAATGCTTGGCGGGCCACTGCAGTCCCACTAAGCATTTTACAAGTTTCTTCACCGCCACACTTTCATGGTGCTGTGACCGCCATGAAAGGTGTGGCGCTGCGAAAACATAGGGGGTCTGGTCTACATGGCCCCTTTGTGCCTCTGTGCCATATAGTGTAATCATGGGACACATGTTGTGCCAGACCCTGTCCCTGAGACCATGCCTTCCTGGTCTAACCACTTATCACTCTAAGGTCTCAGAAACAGTCTCAAATGTAGGTTGCCATAGAATGCCAAGAACTCAAATGTCTCCCTGCACTATAATCTGGTGCTGGCGAGCCTGTCTTAATTGCTGCACCAACAGACTCAATTTACCTTCTGTCTGCACCTCCCCCTATGACATTCATTGTGGCACAATGGCCTTCTTCCCCTTTGGTGGCCCCACTATTTTTATGCTCCCGCAGGATCCCTTCAACTCTACAGAGATCTGCAAAGGAATTGAAGTTATCACAGGAGGATAATGACCATACTCATTTTATGTAAACCACACCAAAGCCTTTGTGCTTTGCTTGCCTCACTGAAGTTTGATGGGAGCAGTACATAGACTCCATGCTCCATACCAACTTCAAAGCTCTTAATTCCCTTAGTAGTGTCGACATTGCTTCTGCTTGACCTCCTGGACGCAAAGTTGTTTCCGTTTAGTACTGGTGCTCACAGGGACCACAAAAAGAGAACCAAGAGATTAATTATGCCTCGTGTTTTTTACTACTATGTTCTTTTTCCATTGTCTTGTAATAAATCCAGCGCTCTAAAGGAGAAAAAAGTAAATAAGACCTCTGTTGACAAACTACAATGAATATTAGAAATGGGACAATATACAATAGGCTCCTGTAGTAGATGGTTATGTATTTAGTTGCTCGGGGCTCGTGATGAGCTCGTTTTGAGCTCGTGATTATTACTTGCTCGGGGCTCGTGGTGAGCTCGTGTTTATTATTGTGTTCCTTCAAATATGTGTGTGTGTTCTGGGCTCGTGGTTCACTCAGTGACTGCAGTTGCTGAGTGGACTCCGGGCTGAGAGCACACGTTATTCGTGGGTGAACTACACTGGAAATAAACTTCTTCTTCAAGCAAGAAACTGTGGACAGTCTCACTTATTACAGATTGGCGACGATTGGGATCATCGTTCACCCACCAACCCACGCTGGATTTTTTTTTTCCTCTTTGAAGAGTAAAAGTTCGTTACCAAGCTGGCATAAATCACCTTTCCTACGACTGTAGCGACAATTTCTTATGTGTCGGATTACGGTAGGATTAATTCATTGGTGTCGCTGCTTGTGTAACTTGTCTTTTAAATGACTAAAAAATAACTTTTTGCTTGAGAGTCTAAACTGGAGCGTCTTTGATGGATTGATCGCTCTACTCTCCTTTGCGTGTTGCTCTCCTTTTTAATATTCAAAGAAATTTCAGGTCAAGAAATTCTTTGATGGGTTTTGACTTTGTTTTTATTCAAAACATTGTTCAACGTTCTCTTACCGGCACGCTCTGTTGGTGTACTTCTCTGCTTCGAGTCCGTGCAGGCTGTGGATTCCAGCTCCTGTGACGTTGTGGCTAAGAATTCTGGGAGCGTCTGGTGAATGCTGCGACGAAGTGTGTGACGTTCGACGAAGCATATGACGTTTGACGCTGAGACGCCGCATCATCAGTGAGTCTCAGTGCCACTTCGTTGAGAAAGACGTCATTTTGTGGTTTACAGAGCTGCTTCGCCTGGGAATCAATATCGGAGCCTGTAATTACTTCACTGAAGTCGTTTTCATTACCGGAGCCTACAATTACTTCACTGAAGTCGTTTTCTCAACAGAGATTTTATTTTTGGGCAGTTTTTATTTATTTATTTTCCTTGGTGTGCTGTTCGGTTTTCAAACACTGAAGGTAACTTTTGGTTATTTTCTTTCTACAAAACATTTATTTGA
Organism: Lissotriton vulgaris; assembly: GCF_964263255.1. Taxonomy (NCBI): domain Eukaryota; kingdom Metazoa; phylum Chordata; class Amphibia; order Caudata; family Salamandridae; genus Lissotriton; species Lissotriton vulgaris. The sequence continues at coordinate 745,925,722 of NC_141694.1, forward strand.
CTCATTGGATCTTTGACTGTTTCAAGTTTTCAGTTGAGACTTGTTATTTTTTTTAACTGTGTAGAAAGAGTCTACCATGACTTCTATTAAGTAGATTACACAGCCTCCACCATTTCTTGATAAGCCTGGTAAACCAAACCTTTTATGGTCAGAATGGTTAGGTTTATTTCAGAATCATTTAGTAGCCATTGATGCCATTGATTATTCCCCACCTCGCAAATTTGCGTTATTATTTGGCAGTTTAGGTCTAGCAGCTCAACGTATTTTTAATAGTCTTACACCTATTCCTCCTCCTGTAAGTCAATCTGGTGACAGACAGTGGAATGTGTATCTTGAAGCTGTAGCTAGACTTAAAAAACAATTTGATGAGTCTCCAAATATTATGCTTGAAAGGCATAATTTTTACAAAAGGAAACAAAAAGATGATGAGAAAATAGAGGAATACGTGGCTGCTTTAAGGGTTTTGGCTATTTCTTGCGACTTTGGTCCTCTCTTAGATAATTACATTAGGGACCAGTTACTGTTTAACTGTGCTTCTTCTAAAATTAAAGAAAGAATTCTTAGCTGTAAAAACCCTTCTTTATCTGAGGTGATTGACCTTGCTTTAAGCATAGAAAGATCTGTGTTGTCCACTAAAGCAATGTCCTCTGATGTAAATTCCAAGATTAATTTAGTGTCAGAGGAGGGTGAGGAAGATGGTTTGTATGCTGTGGTTAACAGAAACAAATTGAAAAGTTTTCAGAGCAAAGGTCAAAATATTTGTTTTAGATGTGGATCAAAGTTTCATATAGGTAATTTTAAAGGCTGTCCAGCTTTGGGAAAACATTGCTCTGTTTGTAAAAGAGTGGGTTATTTTCAAAAAGTATGTGGATTTAAAAAAAAAGTGTTAAGATTAACAATGTGGATTGGAGCGATTGTTCTGAATCTATGGACAATCTACTTTTATCTTTGGACTTGGAAGAAGAGGAAATCAAAGGTCCTTTATGTTCAGCAGTTATTGATGGAGTTGAACTACAAGTGATGGCAGATTCGGGATCACCCATCACGATTCTTCGAGATTCTACATTCTTTGAGAAGTGGGGGAAAGATGTGAAGCTTTCTGAATCTGATGTGAACCCTAAAGCCTTTGGGGAAAAGGATATTGATATGTTGGGATTCTTTGTGGGTCCTGTGGAAGTTTTGGAAAGGTCCATATATACGAAAATATATGTGGGAATAAAGGGTAAAAACATTGTGGGGTGGAAGGATCTCGCCAGAATGGGGCTGTATTTGGTTTCAGGGGATAAAAATCCAATTAGAGTTAGAGATGTTCCTATTTGCAATGTTGAAGAAATGATGTTGGATCATGGGGATCTGGTTAAAGAATTTAAAGAGGTCTTTAACAATAAGGTGGGTCTAGTGAAAGGAGTGGAACATAAAATCAGACTTCTTCCAAATGCTTCACCCATTGTTCAAAAGGTTCGTAATTTTCCTCTAAGTGTAAGATCTGAATTGAAAAAAATGTTAGATGATTTGTGTGAACAAAGATTATTCAACCTACAGAATCATCTCAATGGGTCTCCCCGATTGTCGTTGCACGAAAAAAAAATAACGAGATTAGGTTATGTGCAGACCTCAGGGGCTTAAACAAGAACATCAAAGTGGATTGTCATCCCCTTCCTAACATTCAGGAATTATTGGCAAATTTGGGGGTAGCAAAAGGGTTCTCTTTAATAGACCTAGAATCGGCATACCATCAGGTTCTGTTGAGCAAAGAATCTCAGGAATTGACCACTTTTGTCACTCCGTTTGGGGCGTTCAAGTTTTTAAGGCTCCCCTTCGGTTTGGCATCAGCGGCCAGTGTGTTCCAGAGGCTGATGGATACTATTTTTAAAGATTTGAAGGGGGTCCAGGCTTATCTGGATGATATTCTAATTTTTGCTGATAGCCTGGATGAGCACAATGTGTTATTGAGAAAGGTTCTGTCTTTGTTGAGGGAGCGTGGGATGACCATCAGGGAAGATAAGTGTAAATTTGGGGTTCAAGAACTTGAGTATCTTGGGCACACTGTTTCCCAGGTTGGTATTAAGCCAAAGTTTTCTGTAATCAAAGCATTGAAAGATGCGAAAGCTCCCATGGACAAGTATTCTCTGCGCTCTTTTTTAGGGCTGGCGGAATATTACGCCAGGTTTGTGAGTAACTACGCACAGGTGGTGGAACCTCTCAGGGTGTTGTTAAAAAAGGGCCAAAGATTTGTATGGTCTAATGATTTGGAAGGAGTTTTTGAAAAGGTAAAAGAGTTGATTATAGCTGCTCACCCTCTACATGCATTTTGTGATGATTGTGTCTCTACGATCGCGGTGGATGCAAGTATGAGTGGTTTAGGTGCACTGTTAAGTCAAGAGGTGCATGGGGTTGAGAATACAGTTGCTTTTGCTTCAAGGTCTTTGAAGGAGTATGAGAAGCGTTATAGCACCATAGAGCGGGAGGCCCTAGCTTGTGTGTGGGCAGCGCAGAAATTTAAAATGTATGTTTGGGGCAGAAGGTTGGAGGGGTCCCCAAAATTTTGGGTGACGGACAATGGGACCCATTTTGTTTCAGAGAAAATGTGTTCGTTCTTGAAGTCTCAAGATGTTAAACATCTTAGAGTGGCGCTCTATTCCCCGGCTTCTAATGGTTTGGTGGAGCGGGGCAATAAAGTGATGAAGGAGGGTATCCAAACGGCTGTGGCTTCAGGTTTGGAGGTGGGAACTTTTGTTGAGGAGAAAGTTTGGAATTATAACACGTCCCCGCATTGTACTAATGGGGTTACCCCTTTTGAGTTACTTAGGGGGAGGAAGGTACATTCGTCACTATTTCCTTCTTGGTTGGATAATAAATGTTCAGGTAAAGGGGTGAAAAGTGAGGATGGAAAATTTGCGGAAGTGGTTAGACGGAAACAAGAGGTTATGAAAAAAAATGTTGATGGGAAGAGGACCCCGGTGGCTCAAGGTTTGGTGGTCGGGGATAGGGTGATGATTAAAAAAACATTTAGGGTTTCGAAAGGGAACTCTGTTTTTTCTAAACCTGTACAAGTGATCAAAATTAGTAAAGGGGCTGTTTTCTTGGGTGAGAAGGGTTGGTGGAATGTCAGACAGCTTGTTAAGATGTCTGAAAGTCAAGCTTTGGTGGTTAACAGGCATAAGGTCAGTGGGGTCGAGCATAACTGTGGTTGGTCTCACTGGTTAACTCCTAATTCTGGTGGGCGTAATGTGAACTCTGCCATCCCTGATGCCTCAAATTCCTTCAGCTCACATTCTGCTTCTCTCATCCAACCTTCTACTTCTACTTCTTTGAGTAGAAATGGTAGGGTTTTAAAAGCCCCTGTTAGGTTTAATGATTTTGTCAGATATTAGGTTTGGTATTTTATTTTTATTTTTCTTCTTTCTTTTTGATTTTGTGTTTTCTGATAAGGGGGAAGGTGATGTAGTAGATGGTTATGTATTTAGTTGCTCGGGGCTCGTGATGAGCTCATGTTGAGCTCGTGATTATTACTTGCTCAGGGCTCGTGATGAGCTCATGTTTATTATTGTGTTCCTTCAAATATGTGTGTGTGTTCTGGGCTCGTGGTTCACTCAGTGACTGCAGTTGCTGAGTGGACTCCGGGCTGAGAGCACACGTTATTCGTGTGTGAACTACACTGGAAATAAACTTCTTCTTCAAGCAAGAAACTGTGGACAGTCTCACTTATTACAGCTCCTTATTGCCTCCACAATGTAAACCTAGAATACAGGTTAGTGGTCCAGCATTTTACATTCAGTCCTAAAGTCAGTCCCACAACTACAATAATGCCCAAATGACCTGAATCAAGAAATGCAAGCATTATCTGACTTTGGTAAATCCTTGGTGATAATGTAGGCTTAGGTAGCCACAGCCCCTCAAGAGAGCAAGTGTAAAATTTAGTAAATCAAATATGGATCCTTAATTGCTGTGTCCAAGGGGTAGATTTATTGATTAAATGAATGTACAAAGTGGACAGGTACAGCTCATAATATAGATGGTAAGTTCCAATAAAAGCTTCAGTAAAGGCCCCACCGGGAGCAGCTGCCCTGCTGCTCAGCCTCCATGGTAACTGAAAGTACACTTAAACATACACAGATAGAACTAAGGATGACATCATAGAAACAGGCGGAGCAGCAGAGTACGAGACACTAAGAAAGGACAAGAAAGAGAGAAGAGCAGGGAGAAGCAGGATACAACAACAAGGCTTTATACAAAGCTTTATACAGGGCCTGACTAAGGAAAGATCCTTGGACATTTACCACATCATGTCCTTTTGGTTCAGCAAGATGGTAATCCAGAATTGCCTCCTCACCCACAATTGTTCCTTGAAAGTTAGTTAGGGATCGTGATAGTCACCGCACCTTTAGTAGTTCTTTGACTCACCAGAACAGATTTATGAAGACAGCAACAAATCTCTGCTTTGTTATGTTAGTTGTTTTTATAAAGTGCCTGGTTACTTCATTCGGAGTGTTCCAGCACTAGGCCTAATAGGCCACAAGGGTTCTGCACTTAATCTCAAGCAATTGCAGTTATCTAAATTTTATGTTTTTCTTGGAACATGGTTTTGAAGCATTCTAGTCTAAGTTCAGAAGGGAGGGAGTTCCACTGCTTTGCTGTCAATTAGCTGAAGGAGTGATCACCAAGACCTGCTCGTTTTATCTTGGGAATCACAGTCTGTACTGTCCATGAGGACTTAAGGCATCTACCTATTTGGATGGGACCATTTAATCAAGGGGACGAGGTAATGAGAACCTCTCTGATTCAGAATTTTCATGAAACAGTTGTATTTTTGTGTCATCTGTTTTCATTTTCTTTATTAGGTGTCCAAGTTGCATTTGTCTTGAATTATTTAGCTTCTTACGTGGCCAATTTGAACATCCTCTTAGTGGACAGAAATGATCCTATGTTGTGTATTGTTGGGACCTATAAGGATACAATAGATATATTATTTGCTGAGGATACATATTCCAACCCATTGAGATATGGTCTCTTAAACTTAAAACAAGAGGAACAGTATTTATTAGCTTATTGTTTGTCTTTTATCCACCTAGAGATTGGAGATGAAAATTACTTATCTATTTTTAAGGGTGAATTAAAAGACATATTGTACAAGTGGTACATACCCCAGTTATTGTCCTGATTAGAACATTCTAGTGTCAGACTGGGTCCTCAGCTGAGTGAGTACAAAGTCAAAAGTGGAACACCTGACACCAAACTAATCATGGTATAAAAAATGGTATTCCATACTGAACTGAGAAAGGAGTAGGGCCAACGCAGGCTGGTAATGTATGGGTTTCCCTGTTGAAAAAGGAAAAAGACACAGGAAGAAACCTTAACCAATATGCATTTGTCAGTAAGGATAGGTCAATTTCCAAGACAATCTTAGTTTGCCTAAATCCAACTCAGGAGGTTCCCGGAAATTCTTAAGCTCGACTAACGACGGAGCATCTCAGATGAAGAACGATCACATTAGGGTATCAAATATGAAAACCAATGTGTGCCGTCCTTCACAATCATATTGCGTGATGCCTGTGACATTGTATATTCCTCAGCAATTTTTTTTTATTCTGTTGGATTTGGGCATAAGATAAAACGTCTTAGAAATTGCTTTTGCCAAATCATAAGAAAAATACATTCTGAGACAGTTTGGGCTGTTGATGGTAAAGAGTTCTCACCAGGATCTATTACTTCACAAACTCAGCTCTCACCTGTTGTTTGTCTTTCTGGCACATTGAAAACCTGGTCATTTATCTGTTTGGTGTCCTTCAGTTTTGTGCCATATTGGGCATTCCATGATTGTACTAACATATCCCTAAAGTAGAATGGCCAAAAAGAATTGCCGTAGGTTCATACAGTGTGAATAGACGTCCTTCTATGAATCTCCGAGATTGATATGCCCAGTCACTAGTACTGTGTTGAACCAAGAGCCTAAAGCCATAAATCAACTACATTGCCAGGATTATATTTCTGTATTTGATAAGGTTAAAGTAAGTGGTCTGCCTTTTCATTGACAGTATGCCTACTGTACTGACCGGTAACTTAGAGCAAAGCTGCCTTGCAATAGAATCTACACCAAGACCTAAAAGGGCACAGACATAATGAAGACTTTTATGGACGAACTGCTACCCAATGATTTCATAATAGAGTCCATGTCGCCAGTATTCTCTCCAATAATTTTGTACCAGAAAAGGAGACAGTGTTGAGGACATGTATCAGTGTATCAGTTACAGGGCTCATGATAGAATAACAGTGAAGAACACCTACCTGCTGTCAAGTTTCATAGGATCATGTGACAAAATCACCACTTTATACTAAATTGGAATTACATGAGGTATGCCACCTTATCAAAGTCTGAAAGGAGTATTTTAAAATACAGAAGACTGTATTTTATGCACTGTTTATTTTATAAGAGCACTGTAATGCCTTTCTACTCTACAACACCTAGTCACATTTCAATTGTTTTGCACATTAGGTCTTGTAGGACTTTCTCAATCTAGGTTCTTAATGTGTGGCTCATTACATCAATGCCACCTGACAGACAGAGGCTACTGGACCAACCATGATGGCTGCAGCGTTTTACTCTTGCTGTCCAGAGGTTTGCCAAGGTTCCTGAATAGATTGCAGTACATGAACAAAGGCTCTGAGAGTCAAAAAGGGAGAGGGGTGTCCTCCCAATCATGTAGGCAAATAAATTAATGAATACCTACCATGACCACATATAGGCTGGTCTTAGATACACCTTTGAACATTAACAGTAGGTAGAGAGTGATGTGTATGGTGCAGAATGTTGGGTGACGTGGAAAAGGCATTTCTTTTGCTTGTTTTTCCTGAACAGCTGGGCCAAATACTACCCCTTGAGCATTTCTCTTTCAATGATACCGCAGTAGTATTAAGTAGTACTTAATACAAGTACACAAAGTTTACCTGCAGCTCACTAAATAATATCTACAGTCTCTTAAGATCGGTGCACTAGCTTCGCCCTAGGCAGTGTCACTGACTCCCCTCCCTTTCCTACTAATACAGCATTAATTTGATAAGGAGATGAAGGGAGATTAAGCAAATGCTTTTACTTTTGGAGGGGCCTTTTGAGTAGGTGAATGGTGGACTTGTTGCAGATGGTGAGAATGGAAACATTTAGGTCCTGATTTCAATGTCTTCTGACCGCCACACCGTCAGGATCCAGGATCCTGGCAGAGGGCATGTCTGTCTGACCACCAACATCCAAATATGGCAATCAGACCAAAGGGCTGTCAGTGGTCGAAATGCCACCAACGGGATGTCAGTGGTCAGACCGCTAGCTTTTTAATGAGGCCCTAAGTGAGAGGGTAGATTACTTTAGTAAGATTTAGGTTTGTGAGTAGTGGGTTTTTGAGGTGTTCAGTGAGGGGATGAGTCTGTTGTCGGTAGAGAGGATGGGTTTATGTTTGTACAAATGAACACAATTTGTTCTACTTTTGGGTTTTTATTATTATATTGTTATTATTATTAAGAATATTATTATTGTTGTTATTCATATTAGTTGTATCTGTAGCAGTACTTTTTACTGTAACATCAATGAAAAAGGATGGCCTACCTACCTACCATCAGAGTAGGAGCTGAACCCAAAATCTGGCCCATCATAAAAAAATTGTCCAGTTGCCTATTCATGTCATCCTCTCTCTAATTTGCTCTCTACTTGACTAGAGCTCCCTTATGGCAAGGCTAGCCCCCTTGGCAGGCCTCCAGTCCACCCTCAGTGTAAAGGGGGAGTCATTTACTAAAGCAAGCATATTAAACATTCAAGTAACAGACGGAGGTATGTTTCGGTAGAATTATCAGGTAGATTGATCCACCTTGGAGCATGGCTTATGAAGAAAAAAATGTCACACTACCTAACCTTGGCTCATCATTGAAATAATGTATTCTCTACATTATGATGTCCCTTTCTCTCCTAGATAAGGGGGATGTTGTGGACAAAGTAGCAATTTTGTGTAACCTTCCACTTTAACAGTTTAACAATGCTTGCATCACATCCGCCCTCTTGATGGTGAAAACAGATAACAGAGCAATAGGTCTCACAACTTAAGGGAAGAGGGTTAGTATATTGTTAACTGGATAGATGGGTAATTAGGTAATATATTAGAGAGATAAACACAAAATTCTACAAGTCCCAGAGTGAGTCACATCTGTCATGGATTGAAGACAGCAGGTAAATTAACATACTCAAGCTTTAAAAGATAATCCTTCCCAGTCAATTATAGGTATCCAAGTTGTAGTCCAAAAGGCCAATGATACACACAGTTCAATAATGAAGAAAATCAAGAAAAATTATAGTGTATACAATTGGTATATCTGCCTTGTTCACACATTGTCTATCTTGGGATTGGGGTGAACTACAGAGCAGTAGTGACACAGAGGTCCCACTTCTTTTGCAGAAGAGAAGTTCTGAATAATGAGAAAAGAAATTGACAACATTTGAGAGTCACATTAAACATGAGGACGACAGTCGCGGAATGGATTGAATGCAGCTTCCGTTCTACAGTCTAGCGAAGGATGGTAATAACCCCTGCGACCTCCGGACTCTCTCCCGGGCGTCTCCATCTCCCTGCTGTTAAATTCAAGTACAGCTAAGGTGATCAGCTCTACTCGTCCTCTCCGGACTAATTGCCGGGAGTCCTGTCCAGCGTGTCTTTCCCCTGCCGTCAAGTCCAAGTGCAGAATATTCACACCGTGTGAAGCTAATCTCCACTCTTGCAGCTCCTGCGTGCTCTTTGCAGTGAAGGATTCACCCAGTCCACGTCCTGAGGAGAACCTTGTAATCATCTACGGTTCGAAACGCATTGACCCCCCAGCCTGTGACAAGGAAGAAGGGTGCAGCCAGGGAATAATTAATACCATTGTCATTGGCCCTTGCTGTTAATCCTTAAAACACCTAATCACAGGTTTTGTGAGACAGGCAGGCAGTTTCATTGTATTCTGGTTTCCGCCTGTCCATTGGTATATAAGTTAAAGGACTGGTTCTTTTTGTGAAATGTTGTATGTTACAATTTGTATTGTATGTAATAATTTGTTTGTTGGTGTCCTTAATTTTGAGTATCCATTGTGAACATTTTCTACACTTGTATATATTGCGCACATAATTGTCTGTTGTTGATTCGACTGTTTTGACGAACATGCCCTTGAAGACATACGGATAAATTAATGAAACTAAGTTAAAAATGAAAATAAACTTTTTGTAAAAGAAATTTGTGGTTCATGCAGCACAAATTGGCTGTGTGTGTACTAACTAACTACAAAACAAAACTGATTAGCCACTTTGTTCTGTTTAAGAACTGCTCAGGGCAGGTGTTAGCTTTTGGAGATATTCGCGCTTAGCGCGAATATCTCCAAAAGTTGGTTTCCAGTCGCTAACATCTTGGCACGCCCACTTTGCATGTCATTAGTGATAAATATCACTGACATGCAAAGTGGGGCCCGAGATGGTCGCTATCTCCTACTAGCTGTCGCTAACTGGTGTTAGCGACAGCTAGGTAATAGGGAGATAATTTTATCTCCGCTTTCTTGGCTTTTAAAGCCAATAAAGCGGAGATAAACCCCTTGATAATATGCCCCACACAGTTCTTTCTGGACTCCAGGAGTTCTTGTGCAAATCAAAACAAAAGCAGGGGGTTTTCTTGGGCTGCTGGAGGCTTGGTTTGCTTAAAGAACGCTTTGTGCTTTCTAGGAGTCTATGGGAGTAGCCTTGCCGTGTTTTAGACTGCATGGGCTATTACTAAATATGGATATGATTCTTATGCCTTTATAAGGATATTATTAGTTATAACCACATAAGGGCATGAATCGGGAATATCGAATTAGGGTCCTAGATAGAAATACAACACCCACTCCACGTATTAATGTCCATCATTACTAAAAAATAAGCAATATAAACATATAATGATGCATGTGTGTTTTCCAACCCACCCCAAAATACATAAATTGCATTTGAAATGGTGTATGGCTTATACACGAAAATGAGTATTGGTACTGTACGCTTTTTCAAGCAGGGTTATAATTCAGTTAAATGCATATAAATCAGCTGAACGAATTGCGAAAATTACACATGATATGTCTCTGTATACAGAAGAGAAGGTCGAGACCATTTCATCACATATTTATACGATAATGTACATGTGCTAGAGGCTAAAATATTGTCTCTAATGTCCCTAAAAATAGAAGCTCTGTTCTCTAAGAATAGTTCTACTTTAAGCAAAGTACCATGTGCCGGAAAAAATTGTAAATATTTTGATATGAAAGAAAAATAATTTTGCTTTCAGGGGAAAAATAGTTCCAAATGTTTTCAGTTGGTTTGTTTAACAGAACTAAAGGCCAAATTCAGAGTTCAGGGAACGCTGTGTGCTTGTTGTTTTCAAAAGTTATTCTTGTTGTTCAGGGGAGAACATCATATCAGACAGGCTTGCAAAAAATTGGTCTACAACATCAGGTGAAAGTTCGACCAAGTTTGAAAATACTGAAACTGTGCAGTTCTGTGCGTGATTGCTATCATCGATTTTTTGATCAGCAATGCTCACAGAAGGTTTTACCTGTTTGGTGCTGCTTTCCTCTCGTACTTCACCGCCACCTACTCGTAGTGTTGAAGTCTCAACGGATGCCGTCATCAGAATAGGTAGCCGCTGGGGACAACACGTTGCATGAGTCGTTACGGGACAAAGCAAGGTATCCATATCCATTGGTACTGCTGATGGTAGTGTAAGACAGACGTCCAACACGCATTCTTCTCCATATAGCAGACATCGAAGCACAGGTAAGATGCAATCTTGCCAAATGGGTCTGATTGAAAGAAACCAGGTTGTACTCAGATCTCTTAGCCGGGCCAATCCGAGGACCTTAGTGATACGGTCTCGGTATCGTATTGCTAGGATCGTTTCTTCCATCGTTGCTGGAGTCTTGTCTGTGGATTGGCTTGCCATATCGGAGCAGGAGGAACAAAAATAAAATTCCTGCTACAAGTCCCAAAATTAAAGGTAGGCCGCCAAAGACAGAATGGACAAAATTCGGGAAGATGCCCAGAACTGTTTCAAATGGTGTTAACAGTCCCGAAAAAATTGTCTTAAATACATGTGCGATGCCACTGGTATCAGACATGTTTTAAATTTGACTTAACATTTCTGCGAAATGCACGGGGCAATTTGTTGATAAAAGGGTATGTATCTCTGCCGCTGTCCTTGCAACTTGCAGATCATACATTTCTTTGGATGAGGTCAAAGGCACAGTTGTCTGTAAAAGAATAGACTTCATTCTACTTAAAGTATCAATTCGAATAGAAGAGATATTCACATAAGGCCATATTTCTGCCTTCATGTCTGGATTGCTGTTTGGATACAATACTTGCATACAGCAAACGACCCTGGAAGTAACAGTTACGAGATAGCATTCTCCTGGCATCATTCCACAACAGCTGTGGTCAGTTCTTATAACGTAGCTACCGTTGGAGAGTTGTCTGAAGAATGGTTCTATCTGTGTTGCAGGAGTGCCTTGCAGGTGACATGAAAGGTTATTTGAAGACCCTTCGCAGGCTCCATGCAAGTTAATACCTTGACACAGAAGTGTATCGCTTAGTGATTTTTTACAATTATTGCCACTAAGGAATACCTCCTTTTTCTCTTCACTATAACATTTATGTGTGTAAGGTAAATCCCAGGTCGATTTGATGTATCCTTTACCCAACCTTTCATACTGGCCTACTGGTATATATTCTTGGCAATATTTAAACTGGAAAGTTGTTATCAGAATTGTAATTGTTCCGTGTATTATCCATTCAATGACAGGTCTCTCTGACATTGTCAATGGTAATCTCTCAAGTTTTTCAATGCTCAGAATCGTATAATCTGCTCCTTTTTGTGCCAAACGGATTTGTTTATCAGTAAGGTTAAAGATAGAAAATAATGATGTTATGTTGATTAGATGCCATGGCACATAGCCTGAACGTAGGTTTTGCAACGTCCAGCCAAGCTGTACGTAAGCTGTACAATAGAACGCAATTGGGACTGACCATGTTGTAACATTAGCAAGTCTTGCTCTATTATATCAAAAGCAGATGATACAATGCTGTCCAGTGAATATATTCTGGAGGACAGAGTCGTTAACCCATTGTCCACTACAGAAAGTGATTTTTCCAAATTTATACGATCAATTTCTCGTATTTTTTTCGCTGTTTCAATTTGCATTACTTTTCACGCTTCGTTGTATGCAGCGTATATATACCGGCCGCTATGAAACGTTTTAGACGCTGTTTGCGAGGTCCCATTATGAAATCTCGCAAGTCAGCACCTTCTTTAAGTAAAGACAAGTGTTGCTTAATTTCAGCCAGAGTGGATTTCTGTAGCCACTCAAGGCATAATTTCCCTACACTGTATGTTGTAACTTTCCCTGGATGTTGTCTCTGGGAGTATCTTGGGTCTGGCCTGGTCAGTTTGAGCCCCTGTTTTTTGTTCAGGAATCTATCTTGACAGTTATTTGTGTCTGTGGGACAGATCAACCAATTTTTCCAATCAGGATTTGTTCTGTTTTGGTGAAAAATATGGGATCCGTCTATTTCCACATCAGTAGTGCTATTACTATCAGGTATGGGATTCGGAATAGACGGTTTATTTAAGTCTTTTATCTTAGCTAAACCAAGACAAGTCGTCTGTTGAATGGTATCATTTAGGAATATTATTTGTTCTGGGATCATGCAGGCTCTAAACAATGATTCTAGACCTTGTACCTGCCAGTCTTTTGTAACCCAGAAGGTTTTTGTTTCAATGTTATTCTTCCAGAACTCAAAACAAAATGTAAACATTTTGTCATAACATTTTTCAGAATAAATCAATTTAGTATTTGTCAACATTGTTTTCATTCCTGTTTTGTTTAACATTTTAAAATAAAACATTTCTGGATTACTATTGTTAAACCCTGAGAAGTATGGAAATTTCTCATAGAATGTCTTCGAACTGCCTTTTGGCAGAGTTGGACAATGTTCCCGTTGATTATAATTAAAAACATTTCTAGGTTGTGCAGATTTATGCAAATGGTGATGACCATAGTGATTGTAACAGTATAATTCTTCATAATTTGATAAACCCTGTAAATAATCATGTTCTGTAAATTTTGCTGACATTACTAAATCTGACATCATATTATTAATATTTTCTAAGTCCCAATCATCAGAAAAAGAACTTGGTATCACAAAGTCACTTAAGGAAACCTTAAACTGGTGTGGATACTTCAAGAGCTCAATCGGGCCATAAATATCATAGTCAGTTTTGTCCCACGCAATACCCCCAGGTATTGGGTTGGCTGTGATGTTCACTGATGATTGTTTTCTTTTCTCGATGTGAAAGGATCTGTGAGACTTTAAGACCAAGTTGATGTTCTGACTTGCTGTGTACTATATTTTCCATCAATGAATCTACCCAAACATGAAACCATGATGAGCCAAAGCAGGAGGAAATGTACACCTAACACAGTCCAAAATTTATGGTGAAATCAGATATGTTTCTTTTAGTTGGTGTAAAAGCTCGGTTATTTTTTCTTTGAAAGTTTTTGTTGCTGGCTTGTCTCCATGTTCACTTGGATCATTGGAAAAGTCATCAAAGTTGATCAAATAGCCAGATACAGTTCTGTCAATTGGTGGGATTGCTTCCGGATTTCTGTTGATCTTTGCATTTTCTTTTCTTACATTTGTACATTCTGATGCAACATCGTTGTAGATTGGTGTATCTTCACGAACTGTTGCAATTTGAGTTTCAAGAGGCACAAGTTCCATTGCTTTGTTGCATATTCCATTTTTATTTACTGCAGGTTTATCGAATGTGGTTAGTCTTTCAGTTTGAACCTCTTGGATTGTAGCAAAGTTTGGTCTTCTGCTATTTCTTGGTAGTCCACTGGGCCTGCTATTTATTATCGGCCACATGTTAGTGGTTTCACCAGATCGATGGAAACAATTCTGTTTTCCTTTTTACCAGCAAGGGGCGGTAGTACTACTGATCTTGTTCCGCTGACAGCTAAGACAGGTACTGCTTTTCTGTAAGAAGGCCCAAATTCCTTCTTCACCGCGATCTTTTCTCTGACCAGATCCCCAATCTTTGGAATCCAGACAGGTCTTGCTGGGACAGGTGGTTCTTCAGTGGTTGTTGGCTTACTCTTTATGTTACTTAGACTCTTTATTGTTTCATTCAAGTCCTGTAAAACAGCCAAACGATCTTTGATATCAAAAGTTTTTTCTTCTACCACTGAAGTTTGACGATCCAGATCCTGGATAATCATTCTAGTACCAAACAAAAGTTTGTACGGACTGATACCTCCTAGAGAATTTCTTGGCATGTTATTAAGACTATGTTAGACACTTATTAGATGTTTGACCCACCCATCACCCGAACCTAATACCCTCGCCGTTATAGATTGCTTTGTGTCACTGTTTTTTCTTTACACTATCGCATTTCCCTCAGGATGGAAGGGAGAAGAGTACTGCAATGCAATGCCCATGCTGGTCATGGCCTCTTTGTAAGCTCGAGAGCTAAACGCAGGACCCTGATCAGAGTGTAGCATGCCAATTGCGTATGTGCCGATAAAGACTCGCAAATCTTTAATAACAGTTCTGGCGTCAGCCGAGCGCTGGGGTTTACATTTTCTAAGTGAATTCAGTCTTAATAATTATGGGGACGCATTTCTCCTGCTGGATTTCTGCGTAAAGATTGCCTGATGCTTCTAATAATGGTGTCCTGGCAATAGTCTGGTCCGGTTCACAACTGCGATCTCTGTTGCAGTCTGGACAATCCATTGCAAATTTGTAAATTTGCAAGCTCATCCCGGCCACCTGTATTCTGATTGTAATTCTAATAGAGATTTCAAGATCTGTTTGTGCCTCGGACCCAGTCCCATGTGTGCGACTTCAATCAAGAAAACCCTCCAGTTCGTGTTTGGAATTACTCTATCCCCCACTCCAGGGATTTGAGCAAAAGGAACGGAGTTTGCATCGATTATGTATGTATTATTGAGTAGTAGTTGAGAGGTAATGCTGCATAATCGCCTTTTAATGACGCTTTTACCGCCAGCATGGTTTCTCCATTTATTTGTTTTTCTGAATGCTTTTTAGTGGCTACGGAAGCCGGTTGAACGGCTTCCGCTGTGGCTGTGTTAGCCAATGAATTCCCTGCAACGTGAACGCCATCACGTTGATGACTCAGTGTATGTATCACGTGAGTCTTCTGTAGTTCTTTCTGTAAAAGACCTACTTGTTCCCAAAGCGTTTTATGCTTTATTGTGGCACCTGTGTCATCTTTGTAACCGTTTTTGCTGCATGTCTGCATGTCATTGTTGTATGACTTGATGCAGTAATGCGAATCGCACACTATTAGTGTGGGGAATATGCGATCGGCATTTTCAAATGTCATCTTCAAAGATCTTATTACAGCTCGTTCAGCTGAACAGTTTCTGAGTGATTCAGTTTTGGTATTCATAGGTCTGAATTTACCAGAGCGCCAGCGACCTTTGACAATTGCGCACGCTGTATTGTAGGATTTTTTTATCTACTTCGTAGTGTTGTGCGAATCTGTCCATATAGATTACGCAGGTATATTGTTCGAGAGGCAGAATTTCGATTGGCAGAGGATATTCTTGTTCATATTCTAGATAATCTAGTTTTTTCAATTTCGGGTCAAAATAGTATTTACGTCTTTTGTAGCAAGAGAATTTTCCCATTGTATCCATCTTGGATCTAATGCCACTGTATTCAGATTACGTGGACTTGTTAATGCCTCAAGGGCTGATTCTGCTGTATAAACAGTTATTCTCTTGCCTTGGGCTAGGGCTCTTTCTTTTGCTACAGCAGTTTGAACCGCTGTCAGAATTTTTCTGTAGAGCTGAATTTCATTTCAGCTTGAGTGTACAAGTGTGATTTGTAAGCTATAGGTACCGTTTCTCCCTCATTGGAGGTCAGGTATGTGAATCCGCATCTTCCTGGGATGACTCGGATTACAAGGTTGCGTACGTTTGCGAGTTGCAATTTTGTTTTAGTTAACATGTCTGTTTGTAGTGATCTCAAAATTTCTGTGCGTTTTTGAGTCCAATGTATTGGTTTGAAATCAGGTTTTATTAATTCATAGAGAGGTTTAACCCTCTCTGCATAATTTAGAATGTATGTTCTACTGAAATTCAGGAAGCCTAGTATTGATTGTAAATATTTCAGCGTCTTCGGTGCTTGGAGTACTGCACACTTCTCTAGGAAGTTGTCTGCCAGGCTTTTGCCTTCACTTGATAATTCATATCCTAAAAATAGGACTGTTAGATGGGCAATTCTTGACTTTATAAAGTTGAATTCGTAACCCTCTGATGCGAACCCCAGAATTATGGTGTTCACTTTTTTTAAGTGAGTCTCCAGGTCATCGTCTGTAAGATAGATGTCATCGACATATGATAATGCCTCATTGTCATATATTTGTAGTAACTCTGTTACCCTTGCTGAGAATAATCCTGGGCTATTCTTGAATCCCTGTGGGAGTCGGCAAAATTGTTTTTGCGACCCCATTATTGAGAAAGCGGTCAAATACCTGCTTTCAGGTGCAATGTTTTGACAGAAGAATCCATTAGAGATATCTAATGTTGTTTTATATTTTTTGCGCACAATGTTGTTCATTAGTGCTGCACTGTGTGAGTTTTGTACTGCAAAAGTTCTGCAGCAGGAGTTTAAATGTCTGTAGTCCAAAACTAGACGATATGAATCGTCTGGCTTTGAGACAGGAAACAAAGGATTGTTCATTTGTGAGGTGCATGTTTCAATCACCCCATGATATTCAAGTTGATCTAAGATCTCCCTGACTTGCTTTTTAGCTTCATGTTTAACTGGGTACTGCCTTTGTGCAGTCGGTTGATTTTTTAACTGGATTTTGTGGAGAGGAGAGTCCTCATCCCATCCTACATGAGTTTTGTATTGCAGGGGCTTTGGCCACTGCCCATTTTCTTGCAAATGTGTATTTTTTATGAATCGGAATATGATTTGAGAAGGCAGGCATAATCATTTCTTCGCCATGAGGGCATTCCCTGAAAAACTCTGGTGGCCAGTCTTTTTCAGCTAACAGGATGTCATAGCCTTTAGAAAGTTTCTCCCAAAAGAGACCTTTTATTTTCCTAGTTTTATCTCCCTCTATACGTAATGTTATTTAATATAGTTTATGGGGCACACTAACTTGTGTGTCTGCAGTTTCCACCTGAATGTATTCATTCGTGTCCACTGTCTCCAGAAGATTTATCAGTTTCTAGCGAGCTATGGTCACTTCTGCTGCGCTTTCTAGCATTGTCTGGGCCCACTCTCCATTTTTCAGTTGTGTCCTCAGAATCCTCGGCATGTTTAATTTTAATACTTGCTACCTTCTTTCTGGGAAATTGTGATTTTTTACTTTGATGAGCAGGTTCTTTGTCTTTGGACTTGACGTGCTCTTCCTTGTGTTCTGACCGTCCTCTTCTTTCTGATTTCTGTGAGGAATTCTGAAAAGATCGAGAGGGACGTGTATCAATATCTTGATATCTATCAGGTTTTCTCAATTTAGCCCTCTCTCTAAGGCTGTATCTTTTCTCAGAGGGTTCCCTTTGGGGAGACTTGCCTCCTCGTCCAGGAGATCTTTCTCTCCGTTGAGGAGACCTTTCTCTGGACTGGAATCGTTTTTCCTTGGGAGTGGATTGTTTATTACCATCCCAACTCTTTTTTGGAGTATTTAGATTATTTTTAATAAATGTTTTTTCAGGATTTTCAGTTAGTTGGGGTTTTACTGGTTTCCCACCCAAACTATCTCTTCCTAGTTCTTCATAGGATTTTTCTATGATTCTGGCAAGTTCAAACGGTTGGTCTGCAATATCTGTCTTCTTCAATTTCTGGAGGTACTTTATATCATCCCTTGCCAGTTGAACTAATTCTCTATATGCCTTTGTTAATTCTTTTAGTTTAACTAGGAGTTCTTCGCTTGACATTGTTTCAATGTCTGGGTGTGTTGTGTAGCTGGCTAGAACCGGCCACGTGGCTCCTGGTCTACCTAGTGGACCGTGCCTGGTGATGTGATTTTGATGTTTTAGGGCACCATTAAACCAGAGCAGGTGCTCTTGGTATGTTAGTGGGATTTCAACGTCCTCGAAAGGAGTGTATATATCCAGGGGTTCCTCTATTTTGTAATAGTGGAAACCTTTTGTCACAGCGTGTGCTGCTGGAAAATGTATCCATGAATAGAACACCCCTGTCTGCCGATACTCATGTGCCTCTATCACGAATATGACCGTACCACCTCTTGGTGATAGTCCATTTTCTATAAGTTTAAGAGTTATAGTTCTTCTTATAATGGCCGGAATGAGTGTAGCATTCGGATCATTTTCTTGGATGTTTGTGTCATCCGCTATGAGTTGAGCTGTTATTCTAGCTTGCTCTCTTTCATCTTCACTTCCTCCCATTTTACTGACAGTAAATTTTGTTGCAGATCAAGTTTCAAGGAAACAAAGATTAGGTGCACAATATTTTGGAACACTGTATCCTTCAACGTTGACTAAACCAAGAACTAATACATAGGATTCTCATCCTATTAAGTCCCAGCGGATATTAACCTTTCACCCACTCCAGACGTCTATTGGAGTTTTTACGGGAGAAAGGGGTCTGTGTGAAAAGTACGACTGAGTTAATCTAGTGTCTTGCTTTAGATTATGGCCTTACCAAGCGTTGGGCGCCATGTAGCGTAGTTCCTATTTTCCCTATAGGCTCTGCGCATTGGAATAACATAAACAGCAGTGTAGACGTAGGACTGAGGTCATCTACGTCTCTACTGACTATGTTAGACTTAATTTGTTTTGCCAGCTAGCTCAGAGGTCACTAGAAACTTTCTCGAATGAACAGGGAGGAGTGAACTTCCCTGATTAGACAAGAAGGGATTGAGTTTCTGACAACCGCATAAACATGGCAACTTTGCTCCCCCAGAATAAAGAGTGTATCTCTAGAGTCGTGTGAAAACAAAAGACAGCTATTTCACTCAGTCAGTCGTGCATGCTTAGTTCCACCAGAATGCAGAGAAATAGAGAGATAGGCGTTTTCAATAAAAAAGGTGTCATTTTATTGAGCAGTCTCATGCAAGAGAAATTAATTGTCACAATTGCAATACTTAATATAAAGTAAAGTGCGTACAGTAAACGTAGTATTATGAAATAATACTGTAAAAGCATTGATATGGTTTCTTAGCCATATGATACTTAAAATGGACAACATATATACATACATAAAAACATTGATTAACAAACTCAACTGGTGCTTCTAAATACGCCTACCCCGGTGTACCTGACCTCAGCCTAATACTTGGGAAGAAGTAAGATTTTACTTTAAGTTAAGTTATTTGCCAAGTATCGGAATCTTTAATCAGCTCCGTACCTTGGCTATAGAATGAAGGAGGTCTTGTATTTTGTTTCTCAGGACTCGATCTCCCAGAAACCCGCGAGGGTGACTTGGGAACACCGGAGCTGGATTTCTCGGCTTGAGAAAAGGCAGCTTCTTCAGCGCGTCAAAAGGGAGGGGCGGCTTCCTTTGGCTCTGGCAACAGCTGGGCTCTCGGACAAGTAGAACGCCGCTCTGCTCCCAACCAACGTGTGTTTGCTTAGAGCAACGTTGGTATATTTATACCTGAAAGGTGCTGGGTTTGACGTAAGGTTGGACATAAGGCGTCACTAAGAACTAACAGTTCTTTCTGGACTCCAGGAGTTCTTGTGCAAATCAAAACAAAAGCAGAGGGTTTTCCCGGGCTGCTGGAGGCTTGGTTTGTTTAAAGAACGCGTTGTGCATTCTAGGAGTCTATGGGAGTAGCCTTGCCGTGTTTAGGACTGCATGGGCTATTACTAAATATGGATATGATTCTTATGCCTTTATAAGGATATTATTAGTTATAACCACATAAGGGCATGAATCGGGAATATCGAATTAGGGTCCTAGATAGAAATACAACAACCATACCAATAAAAAAACCTCCAACATTTTCATTTTAATTTATTTCCATAATTAACATAATTATTAATCTTTTGACAAATTATTATTAATAAAATAACTGATAAACATTAATTTAATATGCACACTATAATATTCACAATACACCTAGAATTCTTACACAATCAAAATATTTAATTGCCAATTAATAAATAAAGAATAATTAACAATTTATTATTAAATCATCAATTAAAACTAAATTACTTCCCACCATTCCCACCATTTTCACCAATAAACAGCACCATCCACAGATAAAAATAATTACACAATTAACATAATTAATTGCCAATTAATTAACTACAATTATTTAACACCTAATTATTAAATCATCAATTGAAAAGTAAATTACTTCCGACCATTCCCACCATTTTCACCTATAAACAACACAACACACACATAAAAATAAGTACACAATTAATATAATTAATTGCCAATTAATTAATTAACATTAATTAACTAATTATTACATAATTGATCAAAAAATTAATTTACACGTTTAACACTAAACCATCTCAATTCAACAATAAATGAAAATTATTCTATAAATTGTATATACTACCCACCCTCTTCCCCTATAAACCCACAATCCGCTGTGGTACCAAAAATACAAAATTCTAATTAAAAAAAATAATCACTACTCAAAAAATTCAATACATTTTATATAATTAAATTACTTTCCACCCTATTCCCCTGTAAACCGAAAACCTGCTACGGAACTAAAAACGCAAAATTCAAACAAAAAACTTTTATTAACTACTAACATTTTTACACATATAATAAAAGTACAAACAAATCTTATACAAAAATAATTTCTTCACACACATAATATATATATACTAACATACATGACATTAATACAAAATCGATATTTTGAACATCTATATTTTTGAAAACGATATGAAACACTTCAATATTTTTTGCATCGATATTACATACATAGCTGTTGATATTCTTGAGCCACCATATTTTTGCAATGATATTCAGGCAAGTCGATATTTGGGATTCGATATTTAGTCTTTGCACCGTTGAGGATGGCAGAGAGACAAAGTAATCTCACAATTCTTTCAGAGTGGGCACACATTAATTTAGATGTTACAAAGGTGGGAGCAGTGGTTATGGATCGAGTAGTACAAATTGCATGGCAAGGAACTCAACTTGCATAATTTGTAGTAAATGGGTCTATTGTGCTTATGTCTGTAAGAGCAGTGGCAAATGTTCTAGCAGATTGGGATTTACCATTTACACTTGTCAGTGACAATAACTAGGAAAGTATTTTTGAAATGAACACATTTCTGTAAAGGAACCCAAAATAAATCCAGTGGGTTATAGTAGCATTGTGATTTATTTGATTGTTTTGATTGGTTACATGCCAATGAGAATTAATTTCGAAGGAAGAAAAACCTCTGGGAAGGTTTATGTAATAAAAGGGGTGACAAATTGCTTGGCTTGCATCATCGGCATGATCTGGGTATCAAGTTAAACCTGAATTCCTCTGACCAGGTTATTATGGTTGCATACCTCTGTAATGATGACAATGTGGTAGAAACATCTCCTTTTGAAGATAAATTGGATTTGCTGCATGATTTTGAGCTTAGGATTGTTGTAAATAGAAATTGTGTCAAACCTGTGTTAAATAAAGCTAGTAATACTCTAAGTGGTTGGTGTCAGTTATTTGGTGCAGAAAGATAGCGATCGAAGCATATCCATGTATTTGGGCATGTAATTGGCCCTGTGTGACTTGCACAAATGTATTCTTCTGGATAAGCAAACTTTGCCAAAATTGCTTAAGAACTTTCTGTGTTGAATGAAGTCCATGTTTTCAGTGTGATGTATTTACACTTAGCATATCATTATGTGGGACTGAGTGAAAAACTGAAAACCATTCACATCATTTTTTATCACACTTGGTGCTAACTGGTTTATGGGGATGCCATTTGGACAGGCACCTGCAGCCGCTTGTTCCTAGCATATTATGAGGAGAATCCTTGAGTGGTTGCCTAAATTCATTCTTTCCAAGACAACATCTTAGTCTATGGGAGGGACCATTCTGAACATGATGTGAATATGATGGAAGATCTACAATGCTACAGGTTAATGGCCTGATGTTCAAAAGAGAGAGGTGTCAGTTTAGAATAGGGACTGTATTGGGGTGCACACTACTTTGCGAGGGGATCTTCCGCAAACAAGATTTAGCAGAATCTATCATACAGGCTCTTACTGTGAGACAAAGAACAGTCAGAGTTGTTTCTGTGGTAAATGGATTATTATTCCAAGTTCATGAACAATTTTGCTTCTGTCGTTTTCTCCATGTCACTTCTAAAGAAAGGTTACAAATTTGTGTGGTTGGAGATAGTGCCAGGGCTTTCCAGATGATCAAAGACCACGTGTTGTGTTTGCCTACTTTAGGATATTTTTAAATCCACAAACAAGATTTTCCGGACTACTGAAGCTAGACTTGAAGGTTTGGGTGCCTAACAAAAAGGACTGTGTCCTTATGTAACACAACTGGTGCTCATGTAAAGCGCTCTGATACCCTAGATACCCCATACCTTTGGGTCAAGTTTGTGCTATATAAAACTCAGAGGGGAACTGGAGTGAACTATTGGGCAATTGTATTCAAAGCGCGGGCTTGCACTTGGGCCATACCAAAATTATAGTTATCCCTCTGGGGTTACAAATTCATGATAAAGAGTGATTTCAAACCTTTATTTTATGTTTTTCAATGCAGAGAAAATCAGGGTATTAGTTCAAGGACCCTTTGACCCTGCTTGCAGGCAGGTCGCCCCCACACCGCCACTCGTCACCAGCTGACCCACTTGCATTGCCGATTCCTGTGCCCTTTTGCCGCTGTCATCCCCCCACCGCTCCCTACCCGGCCTTCCTGCCGCTGCCTCCTTGCGGCCCCACCCCCCAGCGCACCCATTGGACTCCCCGCTCCTGCCTCCCAGCTGCTCCTCCCTCCCAGGCCTCCTCTAAATACAGGCCGAGTGATGGTGCACAGGAGCGACCTTTGACCCTTCTTGCAGGCAGGTTGCCCCCACACCGCCACTCGTCACCTGCTGACCCGCCTGCATTGCCGATTCCTGTGTCCTTCTGCCGCCATCTTCCCCCCGCTCTCGGCCGCTCCCTACCAGGCCTTCCCGTCGCTGCCTCCCTGCAGCCCCGCCCCCCAGCAAACCCATTGGACTCCTCGCTAACGCCTCCCAGCTGCTGCTCCCTCCCAGGACTCCTCTAAATACAGGCCGAGTGACAGTACACTGGAGCGACCTTTGACACTGCTTGCAGGCAGGTCGCGCCCACACCGCCACTCGTCACCTGCTGACCCGCTCGCATTGCCGATTCCTGTGCCCTTCTGCTGCCATCTTCCCCCCACCCCCCACAGCTCCCTATCCGGCCTTCCCGCCGCTGTCTCCCTGCGGCCCCACCCCCAGCGCACCCATTGGACTCCCCGATCCCACCTCCCAGGCCTCCTCTAAATACAGGCTGAGTGACGGTACACGGGAGCGAATTTTGACCCTGCTTGCAGGCAGGTCGCCCCCTCACCGCCTCTTGTCACCTGCTGACCTGCTCGCATGGCCGATTCCTGTGCCCTTCTGCCGCCGTCTTCCCTCCGCCCCGCACCGCTCCCTACCTGGCCTTCCCGGCGCTGCTTCCCTGCGGCCCCGCCCCCAGCGCACCAATTGGACTCCCCGCTCCCGCCTCCCAGCTGCTCCTCCCTCCCAAGCCTCCTCATATGCAGGCCAAGAAGCGGCTGTACAGCGGATGTGTTCTTCAGGCGTGCCGCTGGCGTGCCTAAGGCAAGCCCGTCTGCGCCTGGACCGCGCCCAGCACCAGAACCCCTGGACCCCGCAAACGCCAAGACACCAGAATCCACTACGACGCCAGCATCCTCCATGCGCTCAATGCCAGCCAAAACCACACCTGCTTCCAGGTCGCCCCGAAACGGACCCACGGACCCTTCTCCTGCCACACCTGCAGCTTCACCTGTGACAGAACCACCAAACCTCCAAGGACTGGACCTAACCACCTCCGCTGCATACTCCTCAACACCCGCTCCACATGCAAACACGCCATCAAGCTCTGGGATCTGCTCGACACCTCCGCCCCAGATGTGGCCTTTCTGAATGAGACCTGGTGGAGCGACTCCTCGGCGCCCGACATCGCCATAGCCATCCCGGACAGCTACAGGATCACCCGCAGGGACCGCGCCAACAGAATCGGAGGAGGAATAGCCATCATCCACAAGTCAACCCTCAAAGTCGCCCCCCACACAGATGACACCCTCAACACCGCCGAACCCCTGCACCTCCGGATACACACCGACCCCAACACCACCCTCAGTGGAACACTCATCTACAGACCCCCGGAGCCCAGGCTCAGTTCAGTGACTCCTTCGCCGACCTTGCCAGCACCCACGCACTCGCCTCCATGGACTACATCCTCCTCGGGGAACTGAACCTTCACCTCGAGAACAACAACACTGCCCACTCCGAACCCCTGATCGCCAACCTCGCCAACCTCGGCCTCAGACACTCGTGACCACACCCACCCACACCGCCGGCCTCACGCTTGACCCCATCTTCTCCACAGGCTCCCACGTCGCCTTCTAACACACACTGAACTCCACTGGACCGACCACCGCTGCATCCACTTCGCCTTCAAGAAACCAATCACGCACCATCGCACCCAACAGCTGCCTCGCCACTACTGGAGCAAAGTCACAGAAGACCAGCTGCTCACCTCCCTCGCCAAGAACCCACCCACCAACCACACCAACTCTGACGGAGCAGCCCTCAACCTCAGAGAGTGGATCGACAACTGCGCCAACACCCTCTCCCCACTCAAGAAACCCTCCAACAATCACACCAGCAAAAGAGCCGCATGGTCCACCAAGGAGCTCCAGGCCTCCAAACGCGCATGCCGAAAACTGGAGAAGACATGGCTCCATGAACGCATACCAGACAACGATGCAGCCCACAAGGACGCTACCCGCAGACATTACCACCTCATTAGATTAGCCAAGAGATCCTCCTTCAAAGATCGCTTGGATAACAACGCACACAACAGCGCTTCAGCAGCATAAAGGAACTCTCTAACCACAGCACCAACGCCAACGACATCCCGCCCTCACAAGAACTGTGAGACTCACTGGCCATCTTCTTCCACTGCAAGATCACTGACATCCACGACAGCTTCAACACCATGACCGGCCTGACTACACCAGACTCCACCTCCCCTGTAAACACCACCAGCGTCAACCGCCTGACCTCCTTGTCCTACGTCAAAAGACGAGACACGCAAGGTCATGAACTCCATCCACTCAGGATCTCCATCTGACCCGTGCCCACACCATGTATTCAACAAAGCAGACACAGCCATCGCACCCCAACTACGGAATTTCAGCAACATCGCCTTCAAAACAGCGAGATTTCCGATAACTGGAAGCACGCCAAAATCATTGCCCTCCTCAAGAAGCCCAAAGCAGACCCCAAGGAACTCAAGAACTTCCGGCCGATCTCCCTGCTCCAATTCTCGGCTAAAGTCATCGAGAAAATCGTCAACATGCAACTGCCCCGCCACCTGGAAGACAACAACATCTTGTACCCGTCCCAGTCCAGATTCAGATGTAACCACAGCACCAAGACAGCCCTCATCGCCGCCACAGACGACATTAGGCGCCAACTAGACAACGGCGAAACATCAGCCCTCATCCTCCTAGACCAGTCAGCTGCCTTTGACACGGTCTGCCATCGCACTCTAAAGATACGCCTTCTAGAAGCCGGAATCCATGAGAAGGCCCTTTACTGGACCACGTCCTTCCTCACCGGCAGAACCCAGAGCGTCGCCTCCCAGCCTTCCGAGCCGAAGCCATCAACATCATCTGCGGCGTCCCCCAGGGCTCATCACTCAGCCTGACGCTGTTCAACGTCTACATGGCCCCCCTCGCACTAGTGGCCCGCCATCACGAACTCAACATCATCTCCTACGCCGACGACACCCAGCTCATCCTCTCCCTCACCAAGGACCCACACACTGCCAAAACCAACCTTCACGAAGGAATGAAGGCCGTCGCCGACTGGATGAGGAGCAGCCGCCTGAAGCTGAACTCGGACAAGATGGAGGTCATCATCCTCGGATCCACCCCCTTAGCCTGGGACGATTCCTAGTGGCCGACCACACTGGGAACAGCACCAACACCCAGCGACCATGGACGCAATCTAGGATTCATCCTCGACTCCTCCCTCTCCATGTCTAAGCAGGTCAACGCCATCTCCTCCTCCTGCTACAACACCCTCTGCATGCTCCGCAGGATATACAAGTGGATCCTGACCGAAACAAGAAGAATGGTGACACAGGCCCTCGTCAGCAGCAGACTGGAGTAGGGCAATGCACTCTACGCAGGAATCCCAGCCAAACACCTACGACGACTACCACGCATCCAAAACGCCTCTGCCCGGCTGATCGTCAACATCCCCCACAGCAGCCACATTACCCCCCACCTGAACGTACACTGGTTCCCCGTCGACAAGAGGATCACCTCCAAACTTCTCACCCACGCACACAAAGCACTCCACAACACCGGACCAGCCTACCTGAACAGCAGACTCAGCTTCAACACACCCACCCGCCAGCTCCGCTCCGCCAGCCTTGCCCTCGCAGCTGTCCCCCGCATCCAACGAATGACCTCCGGCGGCAGATTCTTCTCCTACCTCGCCGCCAAAACCTGGAACACCCTCCCTTCCCACATACAGCAGACCCAAGACCTACTCACCTTTAGAAGACTCCTCAAGACCTGGCTTTTCGAGCTGTAGCAGCACTTCCCCCTCACTTCAGCGCCTTTGGACCCCCACGGGTAAGTAGCACGCTCTACAAGTACTTTGATGGATTGATTGATTGATTGATTGATTGACTAAGAGGTGGTTGGAAGGCACACGTAAATTCAATTTTGGGTGAAGTATTTATCGTGAAAAAAGGCTTGTAGAGGCAGCACCAGATAAGAAGTAAATCACAAAGGCAAAGTGTTGTGAAAATAGATTCTTCTTTTTATTGATCTTTTTGTTTTTTTGGTGTGCACAGGACAGCCAACGCATTTCGTTCCCCACCTTGGGAGCTTCGTCAGGGCAAGGTCAAAGAAGATATAGTACAAACGGGAATATTCTGATCGACATCAGGCAAGCAGTATGAGATTCAGTCCAAAAATTCAAAAATTCAAATAGGCATGTAGTGGACAACAAGGATCGCACACAGATACATGCTGAAGATAAGTATAATGAAGAACAAGTATATAAGATCAGGTTCCCGAGCAATTTGAATATACTGAAGCAACAAGAATATGCGTTTTTTAAAGAATTCCGTTTCTAAATAGAGATGAAGTGTTGCTTGAGAGAGCTGGGCAACGCTAATAAGCTGCCAAGTCCACTCGTTCTCAACAACAAATAACGCCCACCGCGGGTCCCCCGTGTCCAACGCCAGCGATTTTGGGTGAAGTATTTATCGAGTGAGAAGAATAAGGTGGAAAATTACCCCTCCAGATTATCTTTAGCCAAGGGCATGTCGGAACAGAATTATTGTGAGGATGTTATGGGCAAGGTGACTGTACCAGTTTTAATGGTGCAATCAGCAGGTATAAGCAAGGAGGATGGGCAGCACAAAACAGAAGAAGATAGAACGTAGAAGGCAGTTTTGGATTATGTTGTGAATGGGTGGCCTAAAGCAGAGGATGGAGTTGTGGGCAGAAAATATAATGGTGTGAGAGAATACCTGAATTTGTTGGATGGTGTGTGTGCAATGGAAATAGGAGAGTTTCCCCTGTTCCTGTTGAAGAGAAACTAATTAATGTGGTCCATGATGAACATTTAGGGAGTATTTTGACCAAGGCTAGGTTAAAGAAACTTTATTGGTGGCCACAAATGGACAGGATGGTGGGAGAAGTCACAAGAATTGTTATCAATATGCACAATCTGACAGATTGATAGTTGTTTGGAAGGTACCTTTGGTACCTGAAGAGCCTTGGTCTAAGTTGGGTCCTTATATTCTTCGTTCATTCAATCTTCTTCAACCTAAGGAGATGTTTATTTTAATGTTCATCAATTATGTGACCAAATGTATACCACTGTGAAATATGTTGCGTCAGTGACTACACATGTTGCAATAGATTTCCTTAGGGAGGAATTCTCCAAGGAAAACATACTGGACACTATTGTCAAGGGCAATGGAGACAATTTGTGTCCGATGAAGCGTGTAGCTTTATCAAGGAACTTTACATAAAACATTTGTGTACAGCATTGTATTTACATCAGGCAAATGGATTGGATGAGGTAATGCACAAACTGGTTAAGGCCAGTGCTCAAAGAGCCCTGCAACTGAGTGTGGCATTGTTTGAACCCTTGAGGGAAACGGTATTTGCTCACAGCCCTACACCTAATCAGGTGACAGGTGTGGTATCTTTTGAATGAATGAGTGGAAGGAAGGCAATGCCCAAACTTAACTGCTCATGGTTGAGTGTGCTGTCTGGTTGTGACACTAGTTGTGAAACAACATTCACAAGATGAAGTATAGATCGTGGATGGTTGGTGAAAGTGTTCACATGAAATAGGGCCTTTCAAGATAAAGGAAGTTAACAAATGTTGTCCTTGACACTAGAAACATAATGGAGTATGCTTTGCTTAGTGAAGTGTTATGGGATGGTGTAATGTGTTTGATTGACAAAAGTCTGAATAGCGGCAAGGTAGATGGATATTTACCTGCTGTCAATCCTGGTGACAGATGGTCCAATGGATTAGGAAACCACCTGACTGGATGAGAAAATATGTTTCAGAGAAATATTTTGTCTGCTATCTTGACCGTCATGCATCTGGCATATTCAAGATATATGGATCTATATGTGTGTGTGCAGAAACAACATTTGCCCCACAGTCTTTATCATGTAGAGCAATTACCACGCAGTCTTTACCATGCATATTACTTTGTAACGCATATGTTTACCATGCACATTTGGGAAGCATATTAGTAAGTATATGTAAGTAGGGGGAAGTTTTTTTTATTTAACATGTACATATTTAAATATCATAGGGGGACTCCACTAGAAGCATTTTTTTCGTTGCCTACCTTCGCTGCTGGGGGCATCTTGAATCGGACCCTGCCACTTGCCTGCTGGACCTGTTGCCATTTGCCGCGGGGCCTGCTCCCCCCCGCCACCGCATTCTTGCACCATCTGAGCATGGCTGCAGTGTGGGGGGGGCCTGCGTGCGGGAACTACATCTCCCAGCCTACAACGAGGCCGGAAGCCGCCTAGTGTTAATTTGCGCCAGGAGGCGCTTAAAGAACGGCGCTATCTTCGGCAGAGCGGGACTCCACTAGAAGCATTTCTTTTTTGTCGCCTACCTTCGCTGCTGGGGGCATCTTGAATCGGACTCTGCCACATGCCTGCTGGACCTGTTGCCATTTGCCGCGGAGCCTGCTCCCCCCCACCGCCGCCACCACCTTCCTGGGATGACTCGGATTACAAGGTTGCGTACGTTTGCGAGTTGCAATTTTGTTTTAGTTAACATGTCTGTTTGTAGTGATCTCAAAATTTCTGTGCGTTTTTGAGTCCAATGTATTGGTTTGAAATCAGGTTTTATTAATTCATAGAGAGGTTTAACCCTCTCTGCATAATTTAGAATGTATGTTCTACTGAAATTCAGGAAGCCTAGTATTGATTGTAAATATTTCAGCGTCTTCGGTGCTTGGAGTACTGCACACTTCTCTAGGAAGTTGTCTGCCAGGCTTTTGCCTTCACTTGATAATTCATATCCTAAAAATAGGACTGTTAGATGGGCAATTCTTGACTTTATAAAGTTGAATTCGTAACCCTCTGATGCGAACCCCAGAATTATGGTGTTCACTTTTTTTAAGTGAGTCTCCAGGTCATCGTCTGTAAGATAGATGTCATCGACATATGATAATGCCTCATTGTCATATATTTGTAGTAACTCTGTTACCCTTGCTGAGAATAATCCTGGGCTATTCTTGAATCCCTGTGGGAGTCGGCAAAATTGTTTTTGCGACCCCATTATTGAGAAAGCGGTCAAATACCTGCTTTCAGGTGCAATGTTTT
This sequence comes from Lissotriton vulgaris, assembly GCF_964263255.1. Classification (NCBI taxonomy): domain Eukaryota; kingdom Metazoa; phylum Chordata; class Amphibia; order Caudata; family Salamandridae; genus Lissotriton; species Lissotriton vulgaris. The sequence continues at coordinate 745,955,862 of NC_141694.1, forward strand.
GACAGAAGAATCCATTAGAGATATCTAATGTTGTTTTATATTTTTTGCGCACAATGTTGTTCATTAGTGCTGCACTGTGTGAGTTTTGTACTGCAAAAGTTCTGCAGCAGGAGTTTAAATGTCTGTAGTCCAAAACTAGACGATATGAATCGTCTGGCTTTGAGACAGGAAACAAAGGATTGTTCATTTGTGAGGTGCATGTTTCAATCACCCCATGATATTCAAGTTGATCTAAGATCTCCCTGACTTGCTTTTTAGCTTCATGTTTAACTGGGTACTGCCTTTGTGCAGTCGGTTGATTTTTTAACTGGATTTTGTGGAGAGGAGAGTCCTCATCCCATCCTACATGAGTTTTGTATTGCAGGGGCTTTGGCCACTGCCCATTTTCTTGCAAATGTGTATTTTTTATGAATCGGAATATGATTTGAGAAGGCAGGCATAATCATTTCTTCGCCATGAGGGCATTCCCTGAAAAACTCTGGTGGCCAGTCTTTTTCAGCTAACAGGATGTCATAGCCTTTAGAAAGTTTCTCCCAAAAGAGACCTTTTATTTTCCTAGTTTTATCTCCCTCTATACGTAATGTTATTTAATATAGTTTATGGGGCACACTAACTTGTGTGTCTGCAGTTTCCACCTGAATGTATTCATTCGTGTCCACTGTCTCCAGAAGATTTATCAGTTTCTAGCGAGCTATGGTCACTTCTGCTGCGCTTTCTAGCATTGTCTGGGCCCACTCTCCATTTTTCAGTTGTGTCCTCAGAATCCTCGGCATGTTTAATTTTAATACTTGCTACCTTCTTTCTGGGAAATTGTGATTTTTTACTTTGATGAGCAGGTTCTTTGTCTTTGGACTTGACGTGCTCTTCCTTGTGTTCTGACCGTCCTCTTCTTTCTGATTTCTGTGAGGAATTCTGAAAAGATCGAGAGGGACGTGTATCAATATCTTGATATCTATCAGGTTTTCTCAATTTAGCCCTCTCTCTAAGGCTGTATCTTTTCTCAGAGGGTTCCCTTTGGGGAGACTTGCCTCCTCGTCCAGGAGATCTTTCTCTCCGTTGAGGAGACCTTTCTCTGGACTGGAATCGTTTTTCCTTGGGAGTGGATTGTTTATTACCATCCCAACTCTTTTTTGGAGTATTTAGATTATTTTTAATAAATGTTTTTTCAGGATTTTCAGTTAGTTGGGGTTTTACTGGTTTCCCACCCAAACTATCTCTTCCTAGTTCTTCATAGGATTTTTCTATGATTCTGGCAAGTTCAAACGGTTGGTCTGCAATATCTGTCTTCTTCAATTTCTGGAGGTACTTTATATCATCCCTTGCCAGTTGAACTAATTCTCTATATGCCTTTGTTAATTCTTTTAGTTTAACTAGGAGTTCTTCGCTTGACATTGTTTCAATGTCTGGGTGTGTTGTGTAGCTGGCTAGAACCGGCCACGTGGCTCCTGGTCTACCTAGTGGACCGTGCCTGGTGATGTGATTTTGATGTTTTAGGGCACCATTAAACCAGAGCAGGTGCTCTTGGTATGTTAGTGGGATTTCAACGTCCTCGAAAGGAGTGTATATATCCAGGGGTTCCTCTATTTTGTAATAGTGGAAACCTTTTGTCACAGCGTGTGCTGCTGGAAAATGTATCCATGAATAGAACACCCCTGTCTGCCGATACTCATGTGCCTCTATCACGAATATGACCGTACCACCTCTTGGTGATAGTCCATTTTCTATAAGTTTAAGAGTTATAGTTCTTCTTATAATGGCCGGAATGAGTGTAGCATTCGGATCATTTTCTTGGATGTTTGTGTCATCCGCTATGAGTTGAGCTGTTATTCTAGCTTGCTCTCTTTCATCTTCACTTCCTCCCATTTTACTGACAGTAAATTTTGTTGCAGATCAAGTTTCAAGGAAACAAAGATTAGGTGCACAATATTTTGGAACACTGTATCCTTCAACGTTGACTAAACCAAGAACTAATACATAGGATTCTCATCCTATTAAGTCCCAGCGGATATTAACCTTTCACCCACTCCAGACGTCTATTGGAGTTTTTACGGGAGAAAGGGGTCTGTGTGAAAAGTACGACTGAGTTAATCTAGTGTCTTGCTTTAGATTATGGCCTTACCAAGCGTTGGGCGCCATGTAGCGTAGTTCCTATTTTCCCTATAGGCTCTGCGCATTGGAATAACATAAACAGCAGTGTAGACGTAGGACTGAGGTCATCTACGTCTCTACTGACTATGTTAGACTTAATTTGTTTTGCCAGCTAGCTCAGAGGTCACTAGAAACTTTCTCGAATGAACAGGGAGGAGTGAACTTCCCTGATTAGACAAGAAGGGATTGAGTTTCTGACAACCGCATAAACATGGCAACTTTGCTCCCCCAGAATAAAGAGTGTATCTCTAGAGTCGTGTGAAAACAAAAGACAGCTATTTCACTCAGTCAGTCGTGCATGCTTAGTTCCACCAGAATGCAGAGAAATAGAGAGATAGGCGTTTTCAATAAAAAAGGTGTCATTTTATTGAGCAGTCTCATGCAAGAGAAATTAATTGTCACAATTGCAATACTTAATATAAAGTAAAGTGCGTACAGTAAACGTAGTATTATGAAATAATACTGTAAAAGCATTGATATGGTTTCTTAGCCATATGATACTTAAAATGGACAACATATATACATACATAAAAACATTGATTAACAAACTCAACTGGTGCTTCTAAATACGCCTACCCCGGTGTACCTGACCTCAGCCTAATACTTGGGAAGAAGTAAGATTTTACTTTAAGTTAAGTTATTTGCCAAGTATCGGAATCTTTAATCAGCTCCGTACCTTGGCTATAGAATGAAGGAGGTCTTGTATTTTGTTTCTCAGGACTCGATCTCCCAGAAACCCGCGAGGGTGACTTGGGAACACCGGAGCTGGATTTCTCGGCTTGAGAAAAGGCAGCTTCTTCAGCGCGTCAAAAGGGAGGGGCGGCTTCCTTTGGCTCTGGCAACAGCTGGGCTCTCGGACAAGTAGAACGCCGCTCTGCTCCCAACCAACGTGTGTTTGCTTAGAGCAACGTTGGTATATTTATACCTGAAAGGTGCTGGGTTTGACGTAAGGTTGGACATAAGGCGTCACTAAGAACTAACAGTTCTTTCTGGACTCCAGGAGTTCTTGTGCAAATCAAAACAAAAGCAGAGGGTTTTCCCGGGCTGCTGGAGGCTTGGTTTGTTTAAAGAACGCGTTGTGCATTCTAGGAGTCTATGGGAGTAGCCTTGCCGTGTTTAGGACTGCATGGGCTATTACTAAATATGGATATGATTCTTATGCCTTTATAAGGATATTATTAGTTATAACCACATAAGGGCATGAATCGGGAATATCGAATTAGGGTCCTAGATAGAAATACAACAACCATACCAATAAAAAAACCTCCAACATTTTCATTTTAATTTATTTCCATAATTAACATAATTATTAATCTTTTGACAAATTATTATTAATAAAATAACTGATAAACATTAATTTAATATGCACACTATAATATTCACAATACACCTAGAATTCTTACACAATCAAAATATTTAATTGCCAATTAATAAATAAAGAATAATTAACAATTTATTATTAAATCATCAATTAAAACTAAATTACTTCCCACCATTCCCACCATTTTCACCAATAAACAGCACCATCCACAGATAAAAATAATTACACAATTAACATAATTAATTGCCAATTAATTAACTACAATTATTTAACACCTAATTATTAAATCATCAATTGAAAAGTAAATTACTTCCGACCATTCCCACCATTTTCACCTATAAACAACACAACACACACATAAAAATAAGTACACAATTAATATAATTAATTGCCAATTAATTAATTAACATTAATTAACTAATTATTACATAATTGATCAAAAAATTAATTTACACGTTTAACACTAAACCATCTCAATTCAACAATAAATGAAAATTATTCTATAAATTGTATATACTACCCACCCTCTTCCCCTATAAACCCACAATCCGCTGTGGTACCAAAAATACAAAATTCTAATTAAAAAAAATAATCACTACTCAAAAAATTCAATACATTTTATATAATTAAATTACTTTCCACCCTATTCCCCTGTAAACCGAAAACCTGCTACGGAACTAAAAACGCAAAATTCAAACAAAAAACTTTTATTAACTACTAACATTTTTACACATATAATAAAAGTACAAACAAATCTTATACAAAAATAATTTCTTCACACACATAATATATATATACTAACATACATGACATTAATACAAAATCGATATTTTGAACATCTATATTTTTGAAAACGATATGAAACACTTCAATATTTTTTGCATCGATATTACATACATAGCTGTTGATATTCTTGAGCCACCATATTTTTGCAATGATATTCAGGCAAGTCGATATTTGGGATTCGATATTTAGTCTTTGCACCGTTGAGGATGGCAGAGAGACAAAGTAATCTCACAATTCTTTCAGAGTGGGCACACATTAATTTAGATGTTACAAAGGTGGGAGCAGTGGTTATGGATCGAGTAGTACAAATTGCATGGCAAGGAACTCAACTTGCATAATTTGTAGTAAATGGGTCTATTGTGCTTATGTCTGTAAGAGCAGTGGCAAATGTTCTAGCAGATTGGGATTTACCATTTACACTTGTCAGTGACAATAACTAGGAAAGTATTTTTGAAATGAACACATTTCTGTAAAGGAACCCAAAATAAATCCAGTGGGTTATAGTAGCATTGTGATTTATTTGATTGTTTTGATTGGTTACATGCCAATGAGAATTAATTTCGAAGGAAGAAAAACCTCTGGGAAGGTTTATGTAATAAAAGGGGTGACAAATTGCTTGGCTTGCATCATCGGCATGATCTGGGTATCAAGTTAAACCTGAATTCCTCTGACCAGGTTATTATGGTTGCATACCTCTGTAATGATGACAATGTGGTAGAAACATCTCCTTTTGAAGATAAATTGGATTTGCTGCATGATTTTGAGCTTAGGATTGTTGTAAATAGAAATTGTGTCAAACCTGTGTTAAATAAAGCTAGTAATACTCTAAGTGGTTGGTGTCAGTTATTTGGTGCAGAAAGATAGCGATCGAAGCATATCCATGTATTTGGGCATGTAATTGGCCCTGTGTGACTTGCACAAATGTATTCTTCTGGATAAGCAAACTTTGCCAAAATTGCTTAAGAACTTTCTGTGTTGAATGAAGTCCATGTTTTCAGTGTGATGTATTTACACTTAGCATATCATTATGTGGGACTGAGTGAAAAACTGAAAACCATTCACATCATTTTTTATCACACTTGGTGCTAACTGGTTTATGGGGATGCCATTTGGACAGGCACCTGCAGCCGCTTGTTCCTAGCATATTATGAGGAGAATCCTTGAGTGGTTGCCTAAATTCATTCTTTCCAAGACAACATCTTAGTCTATGGGAGGGACCATTCTGAACATGATGTGAATATGATGGAAGATCTACAATGCTACAGGTTAATGGCCTGATGTTCAAAAGAGAGAGGTGTCAGTTTAGAATAGGGACTGTATTGGGGTGCACACTACTTTGCGAGGGGATCTTCCGCAAACAAGATTTAGCAGAATCTATCATACAGGCTCTTACTGTGAGACAAAGAACAGTCAGAGTTGTTTCTGTGGTAAATGGATTATTATTCCAAGTTCATGAACAATTTTGCTTCTGTCGTTTTCTCCATGTCACTTCTAAAGAAAGGTTACAAATTTGTGTGGTTGGAGATAGTGCCAGGGCTTTCCAGATGATCAAAGACCACGTGTTGTGTTTGCCTACTTTAGGATATTTTTAAATCCACAAACAAGATTTTCCGGACTACTGAAGCTAGACTTGAAGGTTTGGGTGCCTAACAAAAAGGACTGTGTCCTTATGTAACACAACTGGTGCTCATGTAAAGCGCTCTGATACCCTAGATACCCCATACCTTTGGGTCAAGTTTGTGCTATATAAAACTCAGAGGGGAACTGGAGTGAACTATTGGGCAATTGTATTCAAAGCGCGGGCTTGCACTTGGGCCATACCAAAATTATAGTTATCCCTCTGGGGTTACAAATTCATGATAAAGAGTGATTTCAAACCTTTATTTTATGTTTTTCAATGCAGAGAAAATCAGGGTATTAGTTCAAGGACCCTTTGACCCTGCTTGCAGGCAGGTCGCCCCCACACCGCCACTCGTCACCAGCTGACCCACTTGCATTGCCGATTCCTGTGCCCTTTTGCCGCTGTCATCCCCCCACCGCTCCCTACCCGGCCTTCCTGCCGCTGCCTCCTTGCGGCCCCACCCCCCAGCGCACCCATTGGACTCCCCGCTCCTGCCTCCCAGCTGCTCCTCCCTCCCAGGCCTCCTCTAAATACAGGCCGAGTGATGGTGCACAGGAGCGACCTTTGACCCTTCTTGCAGGCAGGTTGCCCCCACACCGCCACTCGTCACCTGCTGACCCGCCTGCATTGCCGATTCCTGTGTCCTTCTGCCGCCATCTTCCCCCCGCTCTCGGCCGCTCCCTACCAGGCCTTCCCGTCGCTGCCTCCCTGCAGCCCCGCCCCCCAGCAAACCCATTGGACTCCTCGCTAACGCCTCCCAGCTGCTGCTCCCTCCCAGGACTCCTCTAAATACAGGCCGAGTGACAGTACACTGGAGCGACCTTTGACACTGCTTGCAGGCAGGTCGCGCCCACACCGCCACTCGTCACCTGCTGACCCGCTCGCATTGCCGATTCCTGTGCCCTTCTGCTGCCATCTTCCCCCCACCCCCCACAGCTCCCTATCCGGCCTTCCCGCCGCTGTCTCCCTGCGGCCCCACCCCCAGCGCACCCATTGGACTCCCCGATCCCACCTCCCAGGCCTCCTCTAAATACAGGCTGAGTGACGGTACACGGGAGCGAATTTTGACCCTGCTTGCAGGCAGGTCGCCCCCTCACCGCCTCTTGTCACCTGCTGACCTGCTCGCATGGCCGATTCCTGTGCCCTTCTGCCGCCGTCTTCCCTCCGCCCCGCACCGCTCCCTACCTGGCCTTCCCGGCGCTGCTTCCCTGCGGCCCCGCCCCCAGCGCACCAATTGGACTCCCCGCTCCCGCCTCCCAGCTGCTCCTCCCTCCCAAGCCTCCTCATATGCAGGCCAAGAAGCGGCTGTACAGCGGATGTGTTCTTCAGGCGTGCCGCTGGCGTGCCTAAGGCAAGCCCGTCTGCGCCTGGACCGCGCCCAGCACCAGAACCCCTGGACCCCGCAAACGCCAAGACACCAGAATCCACTACGACGCCAGCATCCTCCATGCGCTCAATGCCAGCCAAAACCACACCTGCTTCCAGGTCGCCCCGAAACGGACCCACGGACCCTTCTCCTGCCACACCTGCAGCTTCACCTGTGACAGAACCACCAAACCTCCAAGGACTGGACCTAACCACCTCCGCTGCATACTCCTCAACACCCGCTCCACATGCAAACACGCCATCAAGCTCTGGGATCTGCTCGACACCTCCGCCCCAGATGTGGCCTTTCTGAATGAGACCTGGTGGAGCGACTCCTCGGCGCCCGACATCGCCATAGCCATCCCGGACAGCTACAGGATCACCCGCAGGGACCGCGCCAACAGAATCGGAGGAGGAATAGCCATCATCCACAAGTCAACCCTCAAAGTCGCCCCCCACACAGATGACACCCTCAACACCGCCGAACCCCTGCACCTCCGGATACACACCGACCCCAACACCACCCTCAGTGGAACACTCATCTACAGACCCCCGGAGCCCAGGCTCAGTTCAGTGACTCCTTCGCCGACCTTGCCAGCACCCACGCACTCGCCTCCATGGACTACATCCTCCTCGGGGAACTGAACCTTCACCTCGAGAACAACAACACTGCCCACTCCGAACCCCTGATCGCCAACCTCGCCAACCTCGGCCTCAGACACTCGTGACCACACCCACCCACACCGCCGGCCTCACGCTTGACCCCATCTTCTCCACAGGCTCCCACGTCGCCTTCTAACACACACTGAACTCCACTGGACCGACCACCGCTGCATCCACTTCGCCTTCAAGAAACCAATCACGCACCATCGCACCCAACAGCTGCCTCGCCACTACTGGAGCAAAGTCACAGAAGACCAGCTGCTCACCTCCCTCGCCAAGAACCCACCCACCAACCACACCAACTCTGACGGAGCAGCCCTCAACCTCAGAGAGTGGATCGACAACTGCGCCAACACCCTCTCCCCACTCAAGAAACCCTCCAACAATCACACCAGCAAAAGAGCCGCATGGTCCACCAAGGAGCTCCAGGCCTCCAAACGCGCATGCCGAAAACTGGAGAAGACATGGCTCCATGAACGCATACCAGACAACGATGCAGCCCACAAGGACGCTACCCGCAGACATTACCACCTCATTAGATTAGCCAAGAGATCCTCCTTCAAAGATCGCTTGGATAACAACGCACACAACAGCGCTTCAGCAGCATAAAGGAACTCTCTAACCACAGCACCAACGCCAACGACATCCCGCCCTCACAAGAACTGTGAGACTCACTGGCCATCTTCTTCCACTGCAAGATCACTGACATCCACGACAGCTTCAACACCATGACCGGCCTGACTACACCAGACTCCACCTCCCCTGTAAACACCACCAGCGTCAACCGCCTGACCTCCTTGTCCTACGTCAAAAGACGAGACACGCAAGGTCATGAACTCCATCCACTCAGGATCTCCATCTGACCCGTGCCCACACCATGTATTCAACAAAGCAGACACAGCCATCGCACCCCAACTACGGAATTTCAGCAACATCGCCTTCAAAACAGCGAGATTTCCGATAACTGGAAGCACGCCAAAATCATTGCCCTCCTCAAGAAGCCCAAAGCAGACCCCAAGGAACTCAAGAACTTCCGGCCGATCTCCCTGCTCCAATTCTCGGCTAAAGTCATCGAGAAAATCGTCAACATGCAACTGCCCCGCCACCTGGAAGACAACAACATCTTGTACCCGTCCCAGTCCAGATTCAGATGTAACCACAGCACCAAGACAGCCCTCATCGCCGCCACAGACGACATTAGGCGCCAACTAGACAACGGCGAAACATCAGCCCTCATCCTCCTAGACCAGTCAGCTGCCTTTGACACGGTCTGCCATCGCACTCTAAAGATACGCCTTCTAGAAGCCGGAATCCATGAGAAGGCCCTTTACTGGACCACGTCCTTCCTCACCGGCAGAACCCAGAGCGTCGCCTCCCAGCCTTCCGAGCCGAAGCCATCAACATCATCTGCGGCGTCCCCCAGGGCTCATCACTCAGCCTGACGCTGTTCAACGTCTACATGGCCCCCCTCGCACTAGTGGCCCGCCATCACGAACTCAACATCATCTCCTACGCCGACGACACCCAGCTCATCCTCTCCCTCACCAAGGACCCACACACTGCCAAAACCAACCTTCACGAAGGAATGAAGGCCGTCGCCGACTGGATGAGGAGCAGCCGCCTGAAGCTGAACTCGGACAAGATGGAGGTCATCATCCTCGGATCCACCCCCTTAGCCTGGGACGATTCCTAGTGGCCGACCACACTGGGAACAGCACCAACACCCAGCGACCATGGACGCAATCTAGGATTCATCCTCGACTCCTCCCTCTCCATGTCTAAGCAGGTCAACGCCATCTCCTCCTCCTGCTACAACACCCTCTGCATGCTCCGCAGGATATACAAGTGGATCCTGACCGAAACAAGAAGAATGGTGACACAGGCCCTCGTCAGCAGCAGACTGGAGTAGGGCAATGCACTCTACGCAGGAATCCCAGCCAAACACCTACGACGACTACCACGCATCCAAAACGCCTCTGCCCGGCTGATCGTCAACATCCCCCACAGCAGCCACATTACCCCCCACCTGAACGTACACTGGTTCCCCGTCGACAAGAGGATCACCTCCAAACTTCTCACCCACGCACACAAAGCACTCCACAACACCGGACCAGCCTACCTGAACAGCAGACTCAGCTTCAACACACCCACCCGCCAGCTCCGCTCCGCCAGCCTTGCCCTCGCAGCTGTCCCCCGCATCCAACGAATGACCTCCGGCGGCAGATTCTTCTCCTACCTCACCGCCAAAACCTGGAACACCCTCCCTTCCCACATACAGCAGACCCAAGACCTACTCACCTTTAGAAGACTCCTCAAGACCTGGCTTTTCGAGCTGTAGCAGCACTTCCCCCTCACTTCAGCGCCTTTGGACCCCCACGGGTAAGTAGCACGCTCTACAAGTACTTTGATGGATTGATTGATTGATTGATTGATTGACTAAGAGGTGGTTGGAAGGCACACGTAAATTCAATTTTGGGTGAAGTATTTATCGTGAAAAAAGGCTTGTAGAGGCAGCACCAGATAAGAAGTAAATCACAAAGGCAAAGTGTTGTGAAAATAGATTCTTCTTTTTATTGATCTTTTTGTTTTTTTGGTGTGCACAGGACAGCCAACGCATTTCGTTCCCCACCTTGGGAGCTTCGTCAGGGCAAGGTCAAAGAAGATATAGTACAAACGGGAATATTCTGATCGACATCAGGCAAGCAGTATGAGATTCAGTCCAAAAATTCAAAAATTCAAATAGGCATGTAGTGGACAACAAGGATCGCACACAGATACATGCTGAAGATAAGTATAATGAAGAACAAGTATATAAGATCAGGTTCCCGAGCAATTTGAATATACTGAAGCAACAAGAATATGCGTTTTTTAAAGAATTCCGTTTCTAAATAGAGATGAAGTGTTGCTTGAGAGAGCTGGGCAACCCTAATAAGCTGCCAAGTCCACTCGTTCTCAACAACAAATAACGCCCACCGCGGGTCCCCCGTGTCCAACGCCAGCGATTTTGGGTGAAGTATTTATCGAGTGAGAAGAATAAGGTGGAAAATTACCCCTCCAGATTATCTTTAGCCAAGGGCATGTCGGAACAGAATTATTGTGAGGATGTTATGGGCAAGGTGACTGTACCAGTTTTAATGGTGCAATCAGCAGGTATAAGCAAGGAGGATGGGCAGCACAAAACAGAAGAAGATAGAACGTAGAAGGCAGTTTTGGATTATGTTGTGAATGGGTGGCCTAAAGCAGAGGATGGAGTTGTGGGCAGAAAATATAATGGTGTGAGAGAATACCTGAATTTGTTGGATGGTGTGTGTGCAATGGAAATAGGAGAGTTTCCCCTGTTCCTGTTGAAGAGAAACTAATTAATGTGGTCCATGATGAACATTTAGGGAGTATTTTGACCAAGGCTAGGTTAAAGAAACTTTATTGGTGGCCACAAATGGACAGGATGGTGGGAGAAGTCACAAGAATTGTTATCAATATGCACAATCTGACAGATTGATAGTTGTTTGGAAGGTACCTTTGGTACCTGAAGAGCCTTGGTCTAAGTTGGGTCCTTATATTCTTCGTTCATTCAATCTTCTTCAACCTAAGGAGATGTTTATTTTAATGTTCATCAATTATGTGACCAAATGTATACCACTGTGAAATATGTTGCGTCAGTGACTACACATGTTGCAATAGATTTCCTTAGGGAGGAATTCTCCAAGGAAAACATACTGGACACTATTGTCAAGGGCAATGGAGACAATTTGTGTCCGATGAAGCGTGTAGCTTTATCAAGGAACTTTACATAAAACATTTGTGTACAGCATTGTATTTACATCAGGCAAATGGATTGGATGAGGTAATGCACAAACTGGTTAAGGCCAGTGCTCAAAGAGCCCTGCAACTAAGTGTGGCATTGTTTGAACCCTTGAGGGAAACGGTATTTGCTCACAGCCCTACACCTAATCAGGTGACAGGTGTGGTATCTTTTGAATGAATGAGTGGAAGGAAGGCAATGCCCAAACTTAACTGCTCATGGTTGAGTGTGCTGTCTGGTTGTGACACTAGTTGTGAAACAACATTCACAAGATGAAGTATAGATCGTGGATGGTTGGTGAAAGTGTTCACATGAAATAGGGCCTTTCAAGATAAAGGAAGTTAACAAATGTTGTCCTTGACACTAGAAACATAATGGAGTATGCTTTGCTTAGTGAAGTGTTATGGGATGGTGTAATGTGTTTGATTGACAAAAGTCTGAATAGCGGCAAGGTAGATGGATATTTACCTGCTGTCAATCCTGGTGACAGATGGTCCAATGGATTAGGAAACCACCTGACTGGATGAGAAAATATGTTTCAGAGAAATATTTTGTCTGCTATCTTGACCGTCATGCATCTGGCATATTCAAGATATATGGATCTATATGTGTGTGTGCAGAAACAACATTTGCCCCACAGTCTTTATCATGTAGAGCAATTACCACGCAGTCTTTACCATGCATATTACTTTGTAACGCATATGTTTACCATGCACATTTGGGAAGCATATTAGTAAGTATATGTAAGTAGGGGGAAGTTTTTTTTATTTAACATGTACATATTTAAATATCATAGGGGGACTCCACTAGAAGCATTTTTTTCGTTGCCTACCTTCGCTGCTGGGGGCATCTTGAATCGGACCCTGCCACTTGCCTGCTGGACCTGTTGCCATTTGCCGCGGGGCCTGCTCCCCCCCGCCACCGCATTCTTGCACCATCTGAGCATGGCTGCAGTGTGGGGGGGGCCTGCGTGCGGGAACTACATCTCCCAGCCTACAACGAGGCCGGAAGCCGCCTAGTGTTAATTTGCGCCAGGAGGCGCTTAAAGAACGGCGCTATCTTCGGCAGAGCGGGACTCCACTAGAAGCATTTCTTTTTTGTTGCCTACCTTCGCTGCTGGGGGCATCTTGAATCGGACTCTGCCACATGCCTGCTGGACCTGTTGCCATTTGCCGCGGAGCCTGATCCCCCCCACCGCCGCATTCTTGCACCATCTGAGCGCGGCTGCTGTGTGGGGGGGGGGCCTGCATGCGGGGAACTACATCTCCCAGCTTACAACGCGGCCGGAGGCTGCCTACTGTTACTTCGCGCCAGGAGGCGCTTAAAGAACGGCGCTATCCTCGGCGGAGCGGGGACTCCACTAGAAGCATTTTTTTTTGTTGCCTACCTTCGCTGCTGGGGGCATCTTGAATCGGACCCTGCCACTTGCCTGCTGGACCTGTTGACAGTTTCCGCGGAACCTGCTCCCCCCCCCCGCCGCCGCATTTTCACCATCTGAGCACGACTGCTGTGTGGTGGGGGGCCCTGCGTGCGAGAACTACATCTCCCAGCCTTCAACGCGGCCGAAAGCCGACTACTGTTAATTCGCGCTAGGAGGCGCTTAAAGAACGGCGCTATCCTAGGCGGAGCGGGGACTCCACTAGAAGAATTTTTTTCGTTACCTACCTGCGCTGCTGGTGGAATCTTGAATCGGACCCTGCCACTTGCCTGCTGGACCTGTTGCCATTTGCCGCAGAGTCTGCCCCCCCCCGCTGCCGCATTCTTGCACCATCTGAGCGCGGCTGCTGTGCTTGGGAGGGCCCTGCATGCGGGAACTACATCTCCCAGCCTAAAACGCGTCCGGAAGCGGCCTACTGTTAATTCGTGCCAGGAGGCACTTAAAGAACGGCGCTATCCCCCACTATGGGGGGGGGGGGGGGAGAAGCCCAGGACAAGGGCGGGACCATCCTAGGCCGTCACAGGCCAGAGGAGGCCGGGCCGGGCCCACGCTCTGACATCTGCTACAAGGGCCAAAGTGGCCTGAAGTTACAGTTAACTAAATTTGTTGTATTAATACTCCGATTGTACACATATTAATTAGTAATTACTGCCTACTGGAGGGCGCCAAGAAGTTCCTCACAATGTCCAAACGTAAGGGAGCTGCGGGAGCCCTGGATGATTTTCTTGTCAGGGCTGACAATTACTTAACACATGCAATTGAGCTTACTGTACGGCGTTTGTCTTCGGATGCCCTAACCGCCGAAAGACGTGCATCCCTGGACGCATTAAATCAGGGTGATATTCTTTATCCTCGTCTTTCTCTAACGCCGAACCTACAGCCACTGTCCGAGGCAACACCATCGCCAACATTAGTGATTATGGACACTCCGCCTATTGCTCCACCTAATGGCCCAAAATTTGTCACCCGGGCACGTGCCCTCAAAGCCATGGCCTCTACTAAGCTATAGGAGGCCGCAGCCAAACGGAAACAAGTTGTTCCTCCTATTTTAAGGAAACCTAATATTCCTTCCAAAAGCATAAGAAGCATTGTTCCTCCTGTACCCATATTGACTACCTCTTCTACTGGTACTCAGACTGATGACACACCACCACCCTCATTAGCAACAGATAACATTTCTGACATTTTGGAGTCTATTCTGAGAACTACGATGAGTTATATCAAAGCTCTTTTTGAAAAGAACATTGGCATACTACAAAAAAGACTGGATGATTTAGAACGGTTGATTACACCAGAGCTTATTATATATAATACTAGAGTCCATGCCCCTCCCCCAATAAATGATCACACTATGGTGACCATGGCAGCTAGTGCCAGTAATTTATGTACTAACGGCACCACCTTAAAATCTACTGCTGCCAATGGCCCTGGGTTGGAGGATCGCAATAAACAGCCTTTTTCCTGTTTATCTTCTAATGTTGGGGGGATCAAGAACAAATTGACAGCCGGAGGCTCATTCTTACCCGCGTCAGACACACCGGGGGCCAATTTAGGGCCACACTCGGTTGAAGAAAGGCTTCCAGAGGGCGACGTGTTTGGCCGCCATTGCTGGGGAAAAAGCACGGTTAGCGCTCTAGCGGTCGGGCGAATCACGGCCCGGGCGTATAAAAGCAGCGGGCTGAACTTAGGTATTCTGTTGACATCTTACCTAGCGAACATTAGAGCGCTCCTGAGGCGGAAGCTGGGAGTTAGGCAACCCCTCCGCATTTTATCATTTTAATATCACTACTGCATCGGACCTTTTAAAAATTGTGCTGCTGTGATTAAATTGTATTTTAAATTGTATTTTGCACTGACGCTGTCTGGGACAGCCGGGGGCTCATTCTTACCCGCGTCAGACACACCGGGGGCCGATTTAGGGCCACACTCGGTTGAAGAAAGGCTTCCAGAGGGCGACGAGTTTGGCCGCCATTGCTGGGGAAAAAGCACGGTCAGCGCTCTAGCGGTCGGGCGAATCACGGCCCGGGCGTATAAAAGCAGCGGGCTGAACTTAGGTATTCTGTTGACATCTTACCTAGCGAACATTAGAGCGCTCCTGAGGCGGAAGCCGGGAGTTAGGCAACCCCTCCGCATTTTATCATTTTAATATCACTACTGCACCGGACCTTTTAAAAATTATGCTGCTGTGATTAAATTGTATTTTAAATTGTATTTTGCACTGACGCTGTCTGGGACAGCCGGGGGCTCATTCTTACCCGCGTCAGACACACCGGGGGCCGATTTAGGGCCACACTCGGTTGAAGAAAGGCTTCCAGAGGGTGACGAGTTTGGCCGCCATTGCTGGGGAAAAAGCACGGTCAGCGCTCTAGCGGTCAGGCGAATCACGGCCCGGGCGTATAAAAGCAGCGGGCTGAACTTAGGTATTCTGTTGACATCTTACCTAGCGAACATTAGAGCGCTCCTGAGGCGGAAGCCGGGAGTTAGGCAACCCCTCCGCATTTTATCATTTTAATATCACTACTGCACCGGACCTTTTAAAAATTGTGCTGCTGTGATTAAATTGTATTTTAAATTGTATTTTGCACTGACGCTGTCTGGGACAGCCGGGGGCTCATTCTTACCTGCGGCAGACACAAGGGGGCCGATTTAGGGCCACACTCGGTTGAAGAAAGGCTTCCAGAGGGCGACGAGTTTGGCCGCCATTGCTGGGGAAAAAGCACGGTCAGCGCTCTAGCGGTCGGGCGAATCACGGCCCGGGCGTATAAAAGCAGCGGGCTGAACTTAGGTATTCTGTTGACATCTTACCTAGCGAACATTAGAGCGCTCCTGAGGCGGAAGCCGGGAGTTAGGCAACTCCTCCGCATTTTATCATTTTAATATCACTACTGCACCGGACCTTTTAAAAATTGTGCTGCTGTGATTAAATTGTATTTTAAATTGTATTTTGCACTGACGCTGTCTGGGACAGCCGGGGGCTCATTCTTACCCGCGTCAGACACACCGGGGGCCGATTTAGGGCCACACTCGGTTGAAGAAAGGCTTCCAGAGGGTGACGAGTTTGGCCGCCATTGCTGGGGAAAAAGCACGGTCAGCGCTCTAGCGGTCGGGCGAATCACGGCCCGGGCGTATAAAAGCAGCAGGCTGAACTTAGGTATTCTGTTGACATCTTACCTAGCGAACATTAGAGCGCTCCTGAGGCGGAAGCCGGGAGTTAGGCAACCCCTCCGCATTTTATCATTTTAATATCACTACTGCACCGGACCTTTTAAAAATTGTGCTGCTGTGATTAAATTGTATTTTAAATTGTATTTTGCACTGACGCTGTCTGGGACAGCCGGGGGCTCATTCTTACCCGCGTCAGACACACCGGGGGCCGATTTAGGGCCACACTCGGTTGAAGAAAGGCTTCCAGAGGGCGACGAGTTTGGCCGCCATTGCTGGGGAAAAAGCGCGGTCAGCGCTCTAGCGGTCGGGCGAATCACGGCCCGGGCGTTACTTAATGAAGTCTGTTTTCCGTCCGCGCAGCGGGCGCGCCAGAGGCAAGCCCGTCTGGGCCAGTCTGGGCCAGACCGGGCCTAGGGCCAGTCACTATGCCCGTGGCCCCTCTAGGACCCACGAGGTTCTCAAGTGAGGAACTTTTGGCATTGCGGCGTTCTGCCGACCCGGGATGTCATCAGCGGGGTTGGTCCAATCCCCCATTCTGTCGCTGCCTAGCCTGCCCCGTCCCCATCCCTGGGGAGACAAATGGTAAGAAGGCTGGTCGAATACTAGAGATGGCGCTCCTTAATTGTAGATCTCTGCCCAAGCACGCGGTTGAGATCAACCTGCTGATAGAAGAAGGCAATATCGACCTGCTCTTCCTTACGGAGACATGGTTATCCCCCCATACAGATTTTGACATTATCTCTGCGCTTCCCAGTGGCTTCAATATTCAGTGTCTGAATAGGGAGAAAGGCAAGGGTGGGGGGCTTGCTATAATCCATAAGGAGTCCCTGACCTGTAGATTGCAGGAGGGTG
Source organism: Lissotriton vulgaris (assembly GCF_964263255.1). Taxonomy (NCBI): domain Eukaryota; kingdom Metazoa; phylum Chordata; class Amphibia; order Caudata; family Salamandridae; genus Lissotriton; species Lissotriton vulgaris. The sequence continues at coordinate 745,973,023 of NC_141694.1, forward strand.
GAATTTCAGACGCAGAAAGCGCAAGCTTTAATATTCAGCTTTTAGCCACTCACTCTCTGTCAGGTCTTCTGATCTATAGACCTCCGGGGAGCCTAAAACACTTCTCTGACTCCCTACTAGAAACTACCTTAGCAGCAGCCGCCCAGGCCCTCAATTTCCTGATCCTGGGAGACCTGAATCTACATTTTGACGACCCAAGGACAACTTAGCTGTCGATTTGATCACAAACCTTAACTCCTTTGACCTTGAGCTGGCAAGCAAGGAAGCCACCCATAACAAAGGCCACCTGTTGGACCCGATCTTTTCGAACATCCCCCAGCTTGTAGCCAAACCCCCTCTGCCCCTTCTATGGTCAGACCATTTTGTAGTGCCATTTTCGTGGGAATTCTATCCTGAAAAAACCAAGGCATCCTGTCCCCGTATACTTCAAAGGCCGTGGCCGAGGCTATCGGTAGAGAACCTGACAATTGCTCGCGAACAATCGGCACCCCTTGCAGAATCCGATGTCCTACAAGCAGATATAAATTTTCACGACTGGCTCACTAAGTCCTTGGACTCGGTTCTGCCCCTTAAACCTAGCACAAAAAAGAGCAATACTTTTAAATCCCCTTGGTTTACGCCGGAACTAAGAGAACTCAGAAAAGACTGTAAGAGAGCTGAGCGCTTGTGGCGGAAAGACTGGGCACCCACTAACAAAACCGCATATAAAGCTGCCCTAAGACTCTACAAATCGGCACGGCAGAAATCTAAAGCAGTTTTTTTTGAGGAAAAAATTAGACTTTCGGCCAACTCCGCCAGAGAAACGTTTAAAATTGTTAACCAGCTCCTCAAAGTTCCGGCTCCAACTTTGGTTCATAACGACCCCGTACTAAAATGCAACCAGCTAGCAGAATTCTTCGATGCAAAAATACGGAAAATCCTTGATAGCCTCCCTCAATCCTCTGTCACATTACCCATTGAGGCTCCTTCCTCTGGCCCTTCCTGCCCTCAGTTTGAGGCATTCAGCTGTATTTCCAGGGAAGACTTCTGTAACATCCTATCTAATATAAAAAGTGGTTCTCCCTCTGACCCAGTCCCGATGCATATTCTAAAACAAATCACGAGTACTATTGCCCCAGTAGCCACTGAGCTACTTAACGCGTCATTATCCACGGGCATAGTGCCCCCGAGTTGGAAGCAGGCCAGAGTCAAAACGCTCTTAAAGAAACCGGGACTAGACACCTCCGATTTGGCCAACTTTCGCCCAATCCCCCTTCTACCTGGATTGAGCAAAGTGGTCGAAAAGGTAGTGAATAGGCAGATCTCAGAGTTCCTGGAGTCTAACCACCTCCTAAGTGACTCCCAAACGGGCTTTCGCCCTGGTCAGGGCACAGACACCGCCCTCCTAGTGGTGACTGAAGAGGTAAGATGCATCTTGGATTCAGGGGGATCAGTAGCCCTGATCCTCCTGGATCTAAGCGCTGCATTCGATACCGTAGACCATGTAGTTCTGGCTCAACGCCTTGCCAAGCTGGGCATTACAGGGTCAGCCCTTAGATGGCTGCAGTCCTCCCTGGACAATCGATCCTTCAAGATATGGGAAAATGGCTCTATGTCCAATTCCACCCCCCTCCAGTGTGGGGTGCCGCAGGGCTCCTCCCTCAGCCCCACACTGTTTAATGTCTATATGGCCCCGTTAGAGAAGGTAGTAGCCCCATTTGGGAACAACTCTATCAGCTACGCAGACGCCACTCAGCTTGTCGTCTCGCTGTCACAACAAGGGGGCTGCCCGGATGACCTCCCGAAATGCCTTACGGCCATTTCCTCCTGGATGTCTAGCTCAAAACTTAAACTGAATGGAGCTAAGACCGAGATCATGTTTCTGGGCAATCAAATCACCTCCCTGCCCCCTGAGCTGTGGCCCCCCTGCATGGGGGACCTTCCCCCCCCCCCCCAAGGAGAAAATTAAAAGCCTGGGGATCTGGTTTGAACCCCAATTAACCTTTAAGACCCACGCGCAGAAGGTTGCAGGAGGTTGCTTCGGTCTGTTACGAGCAGCCCGGAAGGTTCCCCCCCTCCTTCCTTTTCAATCTAGAAAGCTACTAATCCAGGGCCTGATTCTGTCCAAACTGGACTATGGCAATGCCCTCTTCCTGGCTGCTCCTCTTGCCACTATCAATACTCTCCAGCGAGCCCAGAACGCTGCAGCCAGGTTGCTTATGGGGGCGCCTAGACGGGCATCAGCCAAACCATTGTTAAAGGCCCTTCACTGGCTCCCAATTCAAGAGCGAATCACTTTTAAGTCACTCTGTATTGCCCATAAAACGCTGCAGGGTAAAGGCCCTCCGGCCTTGAGAGGACTGATTCGCCCCTACAAGTCGGCCAGGCCCTCCGCTCAGACAGGGAAAATCTGGCCATCATACCAAGAGTGAGGAAGGCGCGCACAGGAGGCCGCCGGTTCTCGCTGAATGCATCAAATAAATGGAATGCCCTTCCTAGAGATCTCCGGATGGAACCCGTTCACCTTAAATTCAGAAAAGCTTTCAAAAGCTTTCTCTTCCCTACCGCTCCCTAAATCCGTCCCCTCTTGAGTTCACTATGTTCAGGTCAGTTTCAGCGCTGGGACACTCCAGGGCAGCCATGCACTCTTTAAATCTAAATCTAATCTAATCTAATCTAATACTAGTGTGTTGCCCATTTGTAAACAGCCTAACACTGACGTCTTGAACGTTCCCCCGGCCTTCTGCCCCTATGTTCTGGTTTTGGCAGGTGTTCCCAGTTTATCATCAAATGGGAGGGAGTCATGGGTTGATCTACGGAATAAGTGCGTGGATTGGCTTAAGAAACATAAAGGTTTCAATCTCGCTAACCTGCATGAAATTTTGATGGTGCGTAGAGTGGGGTGGGTTGGTCAATCTCATAAAAATATCATGGGGGATTGTATTGTGTTTCATTTTAGCAAGCCCCAATTAGTGCGTAATATCCTTTCTTCACGGGAACAAACCCTCAGGCCTTGTACTGATATTTGCGCACTCTCATTGGGCTACTTCTACAAACCCCCCACCCGCCCATATCCTCACACACCTGCAGATTTACTCCTGGTCAACCGCTTTTCTGCCGTGTCAGATCTGGATATTCCCGACTGACAACCATCCCTACAAACTCACCATGCAGAGCATGTCAATGTTTCCTGTTCTTCATCCCCACCTTTGAATTTCAATAACCCATCTAGACCAACTAGAATAGTGGGAATTAACGATTTGAAAGTGCTGACTTGGAATGTTGCTGGTCTTCAACCCAGGTTAGGAAATGCGGAGTGGCTCTGTCTGATAAACCAGCAGGATATTGTGATGTTCCAGGAGACTTGGGCCACACAAGAGTTGTATCTTAATGGGTTCCAATGCCATAACACCCTAGCTGTCAGACTAAGTTTGGGTCGCCCATCCGGCGGTCTATCAACTTGGTTTAACATCTCTGCTGTTGGGTGTGTTAAGATCATACCAACCGATAATTTGCACTTCCAAGCTTTTTTATACAAACGGAAAGTTGCATTGCTTTTGATTAATTTTTACAATAATGATTTTAATACCTCCCCCAACAGGAATTTTCTTGACTTATTTAATTTTATTACTAATTTAGAGTCAGGCAAGATTTTGACAAGACTTGTGGTATTCTCCTGGGTGGAGATTTTAATGGCAGGTTGACGAGTGTGGCCTCATACAATAGGCAAAAACCACAGTTGATGGACAGAATGCATAACAACAATGTCATACATTCACCCCAGTACAGAGATCTGGGCCCAAATCCATCGTTTTATTGCACTCCACACCACCCCAGTTCAGATATGGCCATATGCAAATCAGTCTGACCCTGTGCCTCATGGGAACAGTCCAGCAAGAACTGCCAAGCCATGCCTTCCCTGGACCAGAAACAAGCTTCCGAGGACCGGTTTATGGCATTCCAGCCGTCTTCAGCCCAGCTTGCTTGACTCCAGTGGTGTGGCGTGCATGGGTCTCACGTCTGAGCATACGCATCCCACTCGGGGTGACAAATGCAAAAACCACAGTTCATGGACAGAATGCAGAACAATGTCATACATTCACCCCACTACAGAGATCTGGACCAAAATCCATCGGTTTTTTGCACTCCACACCACCCCAGTTCAGACATGGCCATATGCAAATCAGTCTGACCCTGTACCTCATGGGAACAGTCCAGCCCGAACTGCCAAGCCATGTCTTCCCTGGACCGGAAACAAGCTTGCGAGGACCGGTTTCTGGCATTCCAGCCGTCTTCAGCCCGGCTTGCTTGAATCCAGTGGTGTGGAGAGCATGGGACTCACGTCTGAGCATACCCATCCCACTCGGGGTGGCAAATGCAAAAACCACAGTTGATGGATAGAATGCAGAACAATGTCATACATTCACCCCAGTACAGAGATCTGGGCCCAAATCCATCGTTTTCTTGCACTCCACACCACCCCAGTTCAGACATGGCCATATGCAAATCAGTCTGACCCTGTGCCTCATGGGAACAGTCCAGCCCGAACTGCCAAGCCATGCCTTACCTGGACCGGAAACAAGCTTCCGAGGACCGGTTTCTTGCATTCCAGCCGTCTTCAGCCCGACTTGCTTGAATCTAGTGGTGTGGCGTGCATGGGACTCACGTCTGAGCATACCCATCCCACTCGGGGTGGCAAATGCAAAAACCACAGTTGATGGACAGAATGCAGAACAATGTCATACATTCACCCCAGTACAGAGATCTGGGCCCAAATCCATCGTTTTTTTGCACTCCACACCACCCCAGTTCAGACATGGCCATATGCAAATCAGTCTGACCCTGTGCCTCATGGGAACAGTCCAGCCCAAACTGCCAAGCCATGCCTTCCCTGGACCGGAAACAAGCTACAGAGGACTGGTTTCTGGCATTCCAGCCATCTTCAGCCCGGCTTGCTTGAATCCAGTGGTGTGGCGTGCATGGGACTCACGTCTGAGCATACCCATCCCACTCGGGGTCACAAATGCAAAAACCACAGTTGATGGACAGAATGCAGAACAATGTCATACATTCACCCCAGTACAGAGATCTGGGCCCAAATCCATCGTTTTTTTGCACTCCACACCACCCCAGTTCAGACATGGCCATTTGCAAATCAGTCTGACCCTGTGCCTCATGGGAACAGTCCAGCCCAAACTGCCAAGCCATGCCTTCCCTGGACCGGAAACAAGCTTGCGAGGACCGGTTTCTGGCATTCCAGCCGTCTTCAGCCCGGCTTGCTTGAATCCAGTGGTGTGGAGAGCATGGGACTCACGTCTGAGCATACCCATCCCACTCGGGGTGGCAAATGCAAAAACCACAGTTGATGGATAGAATGCAGAACAATGTCATACATTCACCCCAGTACAGAGATCTGGGCCCAAATCCATCGTTTTCTTGCACTCCACACCACCCCAGTTCAGACATGGCCATATGCAAATCAGTCTGACCCTGTGCCTCATGGGAACAGTCCAGCCCGAACTGCCAAGCCATGCCTTCCCTGGACCGGAAACAAGCTTCCGAGGACCGGTTTCTTGCATTCCAGCCGTCTTCAGCCCGACTTGCTTGAATCTAGTGGTGTGGCGTGCATGGGACTCACGTCTGAGCATACCCATCCCACTCGGGGTGGCAAATGCAAAAACCACAGTTGATGGACAGAATGCAGAACAATGTCATACATTCACCCCAGTACAGAGATCTGGGCCCAAATCCATCGTTTTTTTGCACTCCACACCACCCCAGTTCAGACATGGCCATATGCAAATCAGTCTGACCCTGTGCCTCATGGGAACAGTCCAGCCCAAACTGCCAAGCCATGCCTTCCCTGGACCGGAAACAAGCTACAGAGGACTGGTTTCTGGCATTCCAGCCATCTTCAGCCCGGCTTGCTTGAATCCAGTGGTGTGGCGTGCATGGGACTCACGTCTGAGCATACCCATCCCACTCGGGGTCACAAATGCAAAAACCACAGTTGATGGACAGAATGCAGAACAATGTCATACATTCACCCCAGTACAGAGATCTGGGCCCAAATCCATCGTTTTTTTGCACTCCACACCACCCCAGTTCAGACATGGCCATTTGCAAATCAGTCTGACCCTGTGCCTCATGGGAACAGTCCAGCCCGAACTGCCAAGCCATGCCTTCCCTGGACCGGAAACAAGCTTCCGAGGACCGGTTTCTTGCATTCCAGCCGTCTTCAGCCCGACTTGCTTGAATCCAGTGGTGTGGCGTGCATGGGACTCACGTCTGAGCATACCCATCCCACTCGGGGTGGCAAATGCAAAAACCACAGTTGATGGACAGAATGCAGAACAATGTCATACATTCACCCCAGTACAGAGATCTGGGCCCAAATCCATCGTGTTATTGCACTCCACACCACCCCAGTTCAGATATGGCCATATGCAAATCAGTCTGACCCTGTGCCTCATGGGAACAGTCCAGCAAGAACTGCCAAGCCATGCCTTCCCTGGACCAGAAACAAGCTTCCGAGGACCGGTTTATGGCATTCCAGCCGTCTTCAGCCCAGCTTGCTTGACTCCAGTGGTGTGGCGTGCATGGGTCTCACGTCTGAGCATACGCATCCCACTCGGGGTGACAAATGCAAAAACCACAGTTCATGGACAGAATGCAGAACAATGTCATACATTCACCCCACTACAGAGATCTGGACCAAAATCCATCGGTTTTTTGCACTCCACACCACCCCAGTTCAGACATGGCCATATGCAAATCAGTCTGACCCTGTACCTCATGGGAACAGTCCAGCCCGAACTGCCAAGCCATGTCTTCCCTGGACCGGAAACAAGCTTGCGAGGACCGGTTTCTGGCATTCCAGCCGTCTTCAGCCCGGCTTGCTTGAATCCAGTGGTGTGGAGAGCATGGGACTCACGTCTGAGCATACCCATCCCACTCGGGGTGGCAAATGCAAAAACCACAGTTGATGGACAGAATGCAGAACAATGTCATACATTCACCCCAGTACAGAGATCTGGGCCCAAATCCATCGTTTTCTTGCACTCCACACCACCCCAGTTCAGACATGGCCATATGCAAATCAGTCTGACCCTGTGCCTCATGGGAACAGTCCAGCCCGAACTGCCAAGCCATGCCTTCCCTGGACCGGAAACAAGCTTCCGAGGACCGGTTTCTTGCATTCCAGCCGTCTTCAGCCCGACTTGCTTGAATCTAGTGGTGTGGCGTGCATGGGACTCACGTCTGAGCATACCCATCCCACTCGGGGTGGCAAATGCAAAAACCACAGTTGATGGACAGAATGCAGAACAATGTCATACATTCACCCCAGTACAGAGATCTGGGCCCAAATCCATCGTTTTTTTGCACTCCACACCACCCCAGTTCAGACATGGCCATATGCAAATCAGTCTGACCCTGTGCCTCATGGGAACAGTCCAGCCCAAACTGCCAAGCCATGCCTTCCCTGGACCGGAAACAAGCTACAGAGGACTGGTTTCTGGCATTCCAGCCATCTTCAGCCCGGCTTGCTTGAATCCAGTGGTGTGGCGTGCATGGGACTCACGTCTGAGCATACCCATCCCACTCGGGGTCACAAATGCAAAAACCACAGTTGATGGACAGAATGCAGAACAATGTCATACATTCACCCCAGTACAGAGATCTGGGCCCAAATCCATCGTTTTTTTGCACTCCACACCACCCCAGTTCAGACATGGCCATTTGCAAATCAGTCTGACCCTGTGCCTCATGGGAACAGTCCAGCCCGAACTGCCAAGCCATGCCTTCCCTGGACCGGAAACAAGCTTCCGAGGACCGGTTTCTTGCATTCCAGCCGTCTTCAGCCCGACTTGCTTGAATCCAGTGGTGTGGCGTGCATGGGACTCACGTCTGAGCATACCCATCCCACTCGGGGTGGCAAATGCAAAAACCACAGTTGATGGACAGAATGCAGAACAATGTCATACATTCACCCCAGTACAGAGATCTGGGCCCAAATCCATCGTTTTTTTGCACTCCACACCACCCCAGTTCAGACATGGCCATATGCAAATCAGTCTGACCCTGTGCCTCATGGGAACAGTCCAGCCCAAACTGCCAAGCCATGCCTTCCCTGGACCGGAAACAAGCTTGCGAGGACCGGTTTCTGGCATTCCAGCCGTCTTCAGCCCGGCTTGCTTGAATCCAGTGGTGTGGAGAGCATGGGACTCACGTCTGAGCATACCCATCCCACTCGGGGTGGCAAATGCAAAAACCACAGTTGATGGATAGAATGCAGAACAATGTCATACATTCACCCCAGTACAGAGATCTGGGCCCAAATCCATCGTTTTCTTGCACTCCACACCACCCCAGTTCAGACATGGCCATATGCAAATCAGTCTGACCCTGTGCCTCATGGGAACAGTCCAGCCCGAACTGCCAAGCCATGCCTTCCCTGGACCGGAAACAAGCTTCCGAGGACCGGTTTCTTGCATTCCAGCCGTCTTCAGCCCGACTTGCTTGAATCTAGTGGTGTGGCGTGCATGGGACTCACGTCTGAGCATACCCATCCCACTCGGGGTGGCAAATGCAAAAACCACAGTTGATGGACAGAATGCAGAACAATGTCATACATTCACCCCAGTACAGAGATCTGGGCCCAAATCCATCGTTTTTTTGCACTCCACACCACCCCAGTTCAGACATGGCCATATGCAAATCAGTCTGACCCTGTGCCTCATGGGAACAGTCCAGCCCAAACTGCCAAGCCATGCCTTCCCTGGACCGGAAACAAGCTACAGAGGACTGGTTTCTGGCATTCCAGCCATCTTCAGCCCGGCTTGCTTGAATCCAGTGGTGTGGCGTGCATGGGACTCACGTCTGAGCATACCCATCCCACTCGGGGTCACAAATGCAAAAACCACAGTTGATGGACAGAATGCAGAACAATGTCATACATTCACCCCAGTACAGAGATCTGGGCCCAAATCCATCGTTTTTTTGCACTCCACACCACCCCAGTTCAGACATGGCCATTTGCAAATCAGTCTGACCCTGTGCCTCATGGGAACAGTCCAGCCCGAACTGCCAAGCCATGCCTTCCCTGGACCGGAAACAAGCTTCCGAGGACCGGTTTCTTGCATTCCAGCCGTCTTCAGCCCGACTTGCTTGAATCCAGTGGTGTGGCGTGCATGGGACTCACGTCTGAGCATACCCATCCCACTCGGGGTGGCAAATGCAAAAACCACAGTTGATGGACAGAATGCAGAACAATGTCATACATTCACCCCAGTACAGAGATCTGGGCCCAAATCCATCGTTTTATTGCACTCCACACCACCCCAGTTCAGATATGGCCATATGCAAATCAGTCTGACCCTGTGCCTCATGGGAACAGTCCAGCAAGAACTGCCAAGCCATGCCTTCCCTGGACCAGAAACAAGCTTCCGAGGACCGGTTTATGGCATTCCAGCCGTCTTCAGCCCAGCTTGCTTGACTCCAGTGGTGTGGCGTGCATGGGTCTCACGTCTGAGCATACGCATCCCACTCGGGGTGACAAATGCAAAAACCACAGTTCATGGACAGAATGCAGAACAATGTCATACATTCACCCCACTACAGAGATCTGGACCAAAATCCATCGGTTTTTTGCACTCCACACCACCCCAGTTCAGACATGGCCATATGCAAATCAGTCTGACCCTGTACCTCATGGGAACAGTCCAGCCCGAACTGCCAAGCCATGTCTTCCCTGGACCGGAAACAAGCTTGCGAGGACCGGTTTCTGGCATTCCAGCCGTCTTCAGCCCGGCTTGCTTGAATCCAGTGGTGTGGAGAGCATGGGACTCACGTCTGAGCATACCCATCCCACTCGGGGTGGCAAATGCAAAAACCACAGTTGATGGACAGAATGCAGAACAATGTCATACATTCACCCCAGTACAGAGATCTGGGCCCAAATCCATCGTTTTCTTGCACTCCACACCACCCCAGTTCAGACATGGCCATATGCAAATCAGTCTGACCCTGTGCCTCATGGGAACAGTCCAGCCCGAACTGCCAAGCCATGCCTTCCCTGGACCGGAAACAAGCTTCCGAGGACCGGTTTCTTGCATTCCAGCCGTCTTCAGCCCGACTTGCTTGAATCTAGTGGTGTGGCGTGCATGGGACTCACGTCTGAGCATACCCATCCCACTCGGGGTGGCAAATGCAAAAACCACAGTTGATGGACAGAATGCAGAACAATGTCATACATTCACCCCAGTACAGAGATCTGGGCCCAAATCCATCGTTTTTTTGCACTCCACACCACCCCAGTTCAGACATGGCCATATGCAAATCAGTCTGACCCTGTGCCTCATGGGAACAGTCCAGCCCAAACTGCCAAGCCATGCCTTCCCTGGACCGGAAACAAGCTACAGAGGACTGGTTTCTGGCATTCCAGCCATCTTCAGCCCGGCTTGCTTGAATCCAGTGGTGTGGCGTGCATGGGACTCACGTCTGAGCATACCCATCCCACTCGGGGTCACAAATGCAAAAACCACAGTTGATGGACAGAATGCAGAACAATGTCATACATTCACCCCAGTACAGAGATCTGGGCCCAAATCCATCGTTTTTTTGCACTCCACACCACCCCAGTTCAGACATGGCCATTTGCAAATCAGTCTGACCCTGTGCCTCATGGGAACAGTCCAGCCCGAACTGCCAAGCCATGCCTTCCCTGGACCGGAAACAAGCTTCCGAGGACCGGTTTCTTGCATTCCAGCCGTCTTCAGCCCGACTTGCTTGAATCCAGTGGTGTGGCGTGCATGGGACTCACGTCTGAGCATACCCATCCCACTCGGGGTGGCAAATGCAAAAACCACAGTTGATGGACAGAATGCAGAACAATGTCATACATTCACCCCAGTACAGAGATCTGGGCCCAAATCCATCGTTTTTTTGCACTCCACACCACCCCAGTTCAGACATGGCCATATGCAAATCAGTCTGACCCTGTGCCTCATGGGAACAGTCCAGCCCAAACTGCCAAGCCATGCCTTCCCTGGACCAGAAACAAGCTTCAGATAACTGGTTTTTGGCATTCCAGCCATCTTCAGCCCTGCCTGCTTGAATCCAGTGGTGTGGCGTGCATGGGACTCACGTCTGAGCATACCCATCCCACTCGGGGTCACAAATGCAAAAACCACAGTTGATGGACAGAATGCAGAACAATGTCATACATTCACCCCAGTACAGAGATCTGGGCCCAAATCCATTGTTTTTTTGCACTCCACACCACCCCAGTTCAGACATGGCTATATGCAAATCAGTCTCACCCTGTTAAAGATTTACGCTCCTCAGGGCAGCTCATGACCCCGATCAGTTGTACTGTCACAGGTATGACAGCATGGCTCAATCATTTTAATGCCATCTATGCTGTGTCCCGACCGGAGCCGGCCCCAATGATTTTTCGCCACCCACCGAGGGTTGATATAACCTTACCTGAAGTGGAAGATGGCATTAATCAGAGTATGGGGAGTAAGGCACCGGGCCCCATTGGCCTACCCATTGATATTATCAAAATAAACTTAGATGTCTGGGCTCCACTTCTTTTAAATGTGTTTAATAATCTTACTGTTGCTCCCCTTCCTTGTACTTGGTCTACAAGCATTATCGTCCCTGTTTTTAAAAAGGGAGATCATTCACAACCAAACTGTTACAGGCCCATCTCCCTTATCGATAATACGTTAAAATTACTTGGTAGGATCTTATATAATAAGATTCTATGTTGGACCGAGGATAATGGTATCTTGGATTGCTGCCAATTAGGTTTCCATAATAGGGTCGGAACCATTGAGCAGTGCCTTAATTTAAATTTAATCCTGGGGAAATACAACATTGCACGTAGATCGCCAGTCTATCTCACTTTCATGGACCTGTCCTCTGCGTTCGATTTTGTAAATAGATCGAAACTCTGGACGGCTCTTTTGAATTACGGCTTAGACGAGCCCCTTGTGCACTTCCTAGCTTATCTGCACTAAGATTTGAAATCTTGTGTCAGAACTGGCCAGGGGGGCAAAGTAACAAATACCTTTAAAGTTCAAAGAGGGGTTAGACAGGGATGTGTTTTAGTTCCCCTTCTTTTTAATATTTATATTAATGGTCTGCATAAAACCCTCACCCCTCTTACCCACGACGTCCCGAAAATCTTGGGCAACTCCCTCCCCGTCCTGCTTTATGCAGATGATGCAGTGCTTATGGGCCGCACACCGAATGCTCTACGCATTCTGGTGAAGGGATTCGTTGATTATATGGAATCCCTTGATTTAAAAAACAATTAAAAAAAAATCCTTTATCATGTCTCGTGGCCCTAACAAACGACAGTTAGGTAGTATCTCGGTAGGTACAGACAAATTATGGTCCACTAATAGTTTTTCTTATTTAGGTGTGGTCTTTGCTGCGAACAACTCCTGGACTGAGCATGTTGCTCACTCCAGGAGTAGGTTCTCAAAGGCCATCAATTCAATCCTTAGCCTACCCCGTTTCAAACACACTGGTACTCTATCCGCTATCTTAAAAATTTGTAAAGCTCAGTGTATCCCCGTGGCCACTTATGGCGCGGAGGTTTGGGGTGTGGCCAAGAGTGGACCTATTCAAGTGGAAGAGAATAGATTTCTTAGGAAGATGCTCTGTGTTCCTATCTCTACCACACAATATGTCTGTCATAAGGAGTTAAATTCGAATTTTATCGAGGACTTCATTGGGCTCGTCTGGCCTTGCTTTGGCTTTCTATTTGGAAGAACCCGGCAGCTTCACTTTCCAGAGATATTAATTCTGATTGTCGGAACTGTGATAAAAGTATGAATATCCCCTGCTCTTGGTGTGTATAACAGTCTTTGTAGCATTAATTGCGGGAATGTTTTTATCAAGAATACTCTTGACAATCTCCCACATAAAAATGACATAAGAAATGCTCTATACACACTTTACGCTGAAGAAAGACTAGACAGGGAATCTTCTAAGATTACTGTTTCATCATATCTGACCTTTGATTTCTTAACCTCGCACTTGCCCTATTATTTGACACTTCCAATGAGCCAATGGGTACGGGGTTTATTATTCTGGTTAAGGGCAGGCTCAATCAAATTTGCACTTTGTTTTCCCCTCCGCCATCAGAAAGAACTTGCAGCCATATTCATCAACAAGAATTGCGCTCGCAAATGGCCAGATTCTGAGAATCTGGCCGTTTGCGAGTGCGATTTTTGCATTTGGGATTCATCATCCCAAATGCAAAAATCGCTATTACCGAAATCGCATATTTGCGAGGAATTGGATTTAAGGAATCTCTAATAGAGATTCCTTAAATCCAATTCATCACCCTATTTGAAATTGCGAATTCGCAATATTTGGTCGCAATTTACCACGAAATCTGACTTCGTGGTAAATTGCGAAAAACTAGTATAAAGCACTTAAGTGCATTTTTTACTTTTGCATGTTACACACACACATGTCCTCTGGACATGTGTGTGCGCAACACCTGTTCAAATGTGCATTTGAGGGGTGCTACAGGGTGTCCTTTGGACACCCCTGGCACCCTTCAAATCGCAATCTTATTTGCGAATAGCAAATTGCTAATCGCAAATAAGGAATACTCCCCATTCATTCCTATGGGCCTTTTGGCCCATAGGAATGAATGGGGAGTTTTTCCTTATTTGCGATTAGCAATTTGCTAATCGCAAAAAAGGAATCAGTAGGAATCGCAATAAATTTTGCTAATCCTACATGAATCCCGTTTTGCGAGTCCTTAATAGCGAATCGCTATAGTTCGCTATTAGGGCCTTACAAAACGGGAGATTGATGAATCTGGCTGTTGATTCGTTGCCCTGTCCGTGTGATGGCTCGAGTGGGCAATCCGCGTTGCATTTTTTATTCTTTTGCAAATTTTATATGAAATATATTGAATGGTTTTTAACTCCCTATTTAAAAAAATTAAAGCCCATCAGCTTGGAAAATGCACATCAAATGATATTATTTATGGACAATGATGAACTCATATTTCACGTTGGCAATGTTTTGCGTACAGCTGTTCGAGCTAGATTAACTATGCATGATTTGTGAACCTGTATGTAATTTTTGTGAATTTATGATGCTTCTTTTTTAACTGTTTTGTGAACTTTTTATGTTCCTTTTTATGCACTTGTACTTTTATCGATACCTTGTGCTCCGAATAAAGTTTTATTGACTTGACATGAAATATCATATATATATATTTCATTTCTATATACATTTTATGCAAATTAATAAAAAATATCACAACAAAAGGGTTACGAGTTGGATGCAAAGGATATGGGGTAATATGTGGGGAAGTGCATTAATACTCAGGTATGAACTTTGATATCTGAGTATTACGTTTGTAAACCATTTATTATTATTTTAAGTATTTTTAAAATATTTATTGATAATTATTTTAAAAATCTCAAAAAACTGTTTTAGGAGCAGGATGCAAAGTATATTGGGGCAATGTGTGGAGAAATGTATTAATACTCAGGTAATAATTGTGATACCTGATTATTACATAGGTTATCAATTTAATAGTAATTTAAATTGTTTTTAAATAATTGTTGCAAATTAATTTAAAAATATCAGAATCAAGTTTTAGGAGTGGGATACAATAGATATCGGGGTAATAGATGAGAAAATGTATTAGTATTCAGGCATCAACAGTGATACCTGGGTATTACATTCGTAATCCATTCAAAAGTAGTTTAAATATTTTCAAAACAATTATTCCAAATTAATTTAAATTTCAAAATAAAGCTTTAGATGAGGGATGCAAGGGAAATAGGGGTAATTGATGGGGTATGTTATTAATACTCAGGTACGGTATTAGGTAGATAGATGTAATGTATTAAAGAAATGTATATTATTTGATGTATAATGAGTTTTACTTGCCCATACTGGTTGTTTTCATATACACACATCGGGCAGTTGTTTTTTTTATCAGCATAGGTTAAAAAAAGTGGGTGGAAAAATCATGTCTACTACTTTTTTAAACCTATTTCAATTAAAAGCAACATTTTAATTTTGTAAGTAGACAACATTTTTTTCCAGTTTCTCTATTCATTTCATTTTAGAATGCAAACATTTTACATTTAAAAATATATATATTTCTGGGGTATTTAGCTTTTTGGATTAATTTACTGGTATTTTGCTTTCTGGAATACCTCAATTGAGATAGCTGCAAGTGTCTGTGCAGTCCATGCCATCCAGGAAAGGGTGTGAATGTACACATGGGGGGGCACAACATGTGCCCCCCTGCAGGCACCCCATGGCCCTCAGGAAACAGGGAGCCTTGCCGGCCCCCTTTGTTTCCTCACTACCACAGTTTTCATGGCAACCTCACCGGCATGAAAAACATGGCGGTAAGGAAACTCTGAATATGGTTGGCGGTGCCGCAGGAGCACCGCCAAGCATATTCAGAGGCATACTCAAGGCACTTACCTTTAAATTACTTACCTTTTTCTTGGTGATTTTATTTTAGTGTTGTTTGATGATTTTGCGGTCTTCGTTTTTTGGTTTGTAGTCATTTTTCTTTCTGTACAAGCTTTGTTGTTTGCTCTTAAGTTCTAAAATAAAGTTAAATGTGCACTCTTTTCACTGTTAAGCATCATCCCTGAGGTAAGTACTTGGGGGAGCTAGAATATTAAATTTGCCCCCCCCCTGCAACTGTCCAGCACCTTTACTGAAGTAAGTGCTTAGCGGCGTTAGAAGAGTAAATTTGCCCAAGCCATTGTTCAGCATCTTTCCTGAGGTAAGTACTTGGCGGAATTAGAGTAATAAATCTGCCCTGGAGGCACTGTACATCACCTTTCCTGAGGTAAATACTGTGGTGGAGCTAGAATAGAAAATTTTCTCCCCAGCCACTGTCCATTACCACTCCTTAGGTAAGTACTTGGAAGAGTTAGAATAGTAAATTTGCCACCCAACCACTGTCCAGTATGTTCCCTGAGGGAAGTACTTGGTAGAGATAGAATTATAAATCTGCCTCGAACTGTCCAACCCCTTTCCTGAGGTAAGTTCTTATAGGAGCTAGAATAGTAAATTTCCCGCCAGCCACTGTCTATTACCTACCCTGAGGTAAGTACTTAGCAGGGTTAACATCATAAATTTGCCACCCAGCCAACGTACAGCACCTTTACTGAGGTAAGTGCTTAGCGATGTTAGAAGAGTAAATTTGCCCCGTCACTGTACTGCATCTTCCCTGAGATAAGTACTTGGCGGAGTTAGAGTAGAAAATCTACCCCAGCCACTGTTCAGCCCCTTCCCTGAGGTAAGAAATTGGCAGAGATAGAATAGTACATTTTCCCCCCTGCCATCGTCCAGCACTTTCCCTGAGGTAAGTATTTGGCAGACTTAGAATAGGTAATTTGACCACCAGTCACTGTCCAGCACCTTCCCTGAGAAGATTGCAGTTTATATTTTTTTTAATAAAACAAATAACAATCTTGGTGCCTGATTACGATATCAGTCAGACTGGCTTCCACGGTCCAGTCGGAGGCAGTCCAACCACTGTTCAGCATCTTCCCTTAGGTAAGTACTTGGCGTAATTAGAGTAATAAATCTGCCCCGCAGGCACTGTACATCACCTTTCCTGATGTAAATACTGTGGTGGAGCTAGAATAGTAAATTTTCTCCCCAGCCACTGTCCATTACCACTCCTTAGGTAAGTACTTGGCAGAGTTAGAATATTAAATTTGCCACCCAACCACTGTCCAGTATGTTCCCTGAGGTAAGTACTTGGTAGAGATAGTATAAAAAATCTGCCTCAAACCGTCCAGCAACTTTCCTGAGGTAAGTTCTTATAGGAGCTAGAATAGTAAATTTCTCCCCAGCCACTGTCTATTACCTACCCTGAGGTAAGTACTTGGCAGGGTTAGCATCGTACATTTTCCACCCAACCAATCCCCAGCATCTTCACGATGTTAGAAGAGTAAATTTGCCCGACACTGTACAGCATCTTCCCTGACATAAGTACTTGGCGGAGTTAGAGTAGTAAATCTACCCCAGCCACTGTTCAGCACCTTCCCTGAGGTAAGAAATTGGCAGTGATAGAATAGTAAATTTTTTCCCCCTGCCATCATCCAGCACTTTCCCTGAGGTATGTATTTGGCAGACTTAGAATAGTTAATTTGACCACCAGCCACTGTCCAGCACCTTCCCTGGGTAGATTGCAGTTTGTATTTTTTTTAATAAAAAAAATAACAAATTTGGTGCTTGATTACGATGTCAGTCAGACGGGCTTCCACGGTCCGGTCGGAGGAAGTCCAACTACCACTCTCTCATTGTAAGTGGTCGGTCAGACGACTAGACTGTGATGCATGCCTCCTATACTCTGACTAACCGCTAAAAGACTGCCTACTCACACAGCCTTTCTCCAACTGCTGAGATGGCAGTTGGAGAAAAACAGCAACCATAGAGCAGTACAGGGATCTTTGACCGCCATCCGGATTCCAATGTATGTTTTCGATGACCCAAACAAGGTGTTCTGACCACTTGCCTCCAGTCGTCGAAAATTATGGATTTGGGGAGCATAATAACCCAAATCAGCTTCTTCCCGACAGTCTCTGGCATATATCCCTTTCTCCAGGTCTCCCCTGCACCAAGGTAGCTGAACCCCGAAGACTATGACCCTGTGAGCTCTGGAATGCAGGTAAGTCCGTAGGTGGCATGTATCTCCATTGATTGGACTATTCCCAGATCACCGCACTGCAACAATGGGGAACATGGTGCACAAGGCATAATCCTAAATTCGTCATGCATGTGTGTGTACTTATCACATGTTTACTGTGATTTTGCGTGCACTAGCAGCAACATATTCAGGGGTAGATGCACTGCCGTAGATAAGACCACTGCGGTCGCGGCAGTTGCATTGTAATATGGAGTGGGGATCTTTACTGGCCTCGGCGGTCAGAATCAGATTGGTCCATCCGGCATCGTAATCAAGCCCTAAGGATTGAGGAAATAGTATCATTAAAGTGTGGTGAGGAAATATTATCATTAAATTGCAAATAAAACAATATAAGACTGTATTTTAATGTACTTTAATGTTTATTTTGAAAAGCTTCACAGTTTTTGAGGGTTCACAAGCTTCAAAATGTCTAAAAAAGTAAGTTGATTTTTCTTAAATTTAAGGTTCTAAGATATACCTAGCAATTTCCAAGTGTATTACATTTGTAAGTTATAATTGGACAGGTAGGTGGCAGTGCCTTGTACTATCTCATGTTAAATAACTATATACTACTGGCTACAAAATGGTGGATGCCACAATTTACAGTTAAAAAAACTGTTTAAAACTATGATGTATATCTGGACTAAAGTTATCATTATGTCTGTTGTAAAATGTAATGTGTCTTTCACCTTCCTTTCAGAATTTGTCAGCCATCTTGGTTGGCAACAGGGTCTCTTCTTATGAAGAAATGAAGAAAATGTTACTTTTTAAATGAAAATACTGCTTAACATCTTCACTAAATTTTTGCGCCATGTTGTGATGTGTTGCTTTAATATTTATTTCTTTTTGGAAATATCTCTGAAGTGTTGCCATAATTTGCATTCTGTTGCGTAAATATATGGTGTTGTTTAAAAAATGTATATACATTTTTTTTGCATTGTGCTGCATGATTATATTAATTTGGAAATATTTGCATAGGATTGCGAAGTATTGTGTTCACTTGTGATATGTTGTGTTGAGGGGTGGGTTGCAAACTCTGCTCTGCCAGCGGAGCTTGTGGAGTTTTGTTACTCTGCACTCCGCTCGGAGGATGGAGTTGACAAAAAAGCTCCCCCACCCGCCATAGCGGAGTTTACCGGTGCCGTCCCACCCCTTCACCAAGATTGATTGGTCGCAAACAGGTTCCAAACGACATCCGACAGTCAGCTCTTCTCTGCACTTTAATAAACTCGCTGATCTGGTAGAGGTCAATAGGTACTTCCGAGCTGGATGGGTGCCGCTCACAAGGCTAAAAGTTGGAAGCTGGGTGCACGCTGTAACTCTCTCATAAGAACTCCCTCCTCATCTCCCTGCCCGGCCCCATATTGCCCATAACCCAGAACTGACCCTGTGTCTCCCTGCCACCATCAAAGACCACCCTCCCCTACCTCGATGGCTCCCGTCCTCTCCAGCCCCAGCCTCCCCCTCCACCATTCTCTCACTTGCTTCTATCCCATGGAATTGAGTTATAGGAGGGATCTTCACTGCAGGAATGCGGGGAATGTAAGAAAAATCGAGTGATTTAGACAACATTATTTGCTTCCTTCTCCTTCTTTCATCTTTAAGACATCAGTGGTGGAGCAGGGGTCAGAGGGCATTCCAGCCCACCCTTGTCATCACGGGGGAGATGGGCAGTGTTGCAGTGTCTCTCAGGCAACTCTGAAGGGTTTTTATCAAAGAACAGGGATCAATACACACCCAGCTAGCATTCTGGGGGTCCTTCGCACCCAGGCAGGTAACATGGGCACGAGCAGAAGTAAGGGGCGATTTTGAGCCCTTCTGAGGCCCAACACATCAGCTGGGTGCTGCCCCCTTTCACCAAGCACCTGGGTAGCTTCTGACAAGCAGGGTCTTAAAACCTACCAAAAGCACCTTATGCTCGAACGTTAGCGCTCACCTTTTTCAGAATGGAAGTTATGCACTAATATAACTTTTAAATTAATTCTCTTCAAGGTAACCTAAAAGAGTGCTCTGTCCTTAGGGATATGTTCATTTTCTCTTCTTTATGTTTCCACTCTGTCTGCGATGGCCTTGATGTTGGCTTACTGCCATGTTTTATGTCTCCCTGCTCTGCCCTTTAGATCGTAGGGCAGAGTGGAACTCTGTGGAATTCCACCGAGTTTTTAAGCAACTCTGTGAGCTCCACCCACCCCGAGAAGTGTTGTGTTGAGTTTTGTTGCATGAAGATGCGCATTGTATATATATTTTTAATGCATAAAAATATTGTGACAAAAATATGATAATTGACAATATAAATAAATTGGGTAAGTATATATATGATTTTACATTTTTCAATCCACATATATTAGAATATATTTACATCGCAAAGGTTTGCGTAGTGAAGGCTGAGTGTTAGCGGTATGCATGATAATGGTTCGTTTAATGCATTTCTATGTAGGTTTGTGATAAAGATATGAGTGGGGAAGACGTGCATAGTAATAGTTAATGCATGGTAAATACTCCTTTGTGAAGGCATACTAAGTAAAGACATGCGTTGCAATGGCATATAACCAGATTTGTGAACTATGTATATTATCTTTCCTCCTTGTTTTTTACAGTCATGTTAAGCACTTACTATGCTGAGTATAAATTTGCTATTCTCCACCTCCTAGGAATTGTAATTTTTTCAATTTCTTTTCTTTTTTGCTATTTATTTTGCCTTCAACCTATAGTTCTACCATTAAAGAATAACTATCACACTTCTTTTATTGTGTTTTTGTTTGTGTAATAAGGAAGATGTGTTGTGGTTTGACATCTAGTGACGTCAGTGTTTTGGAATGTACATGAAATAGAATGTTAAAAACAAGGGAATCCAATGGAGTTGAGATATTGACCAGTGTGGAGGCACAAGTGGCCACATGCATCAACCTATTTAGGAAGTGCAAACGGTGCGAATCGGTAAATTCGGCCGTTTGCGATTCCTAAATAGGTTTTTCGGGATGCATGAAACAGTTTTGGGAAAATCGCTATTTTTAGCGAATTCCTAAAAGGCGATTGCTTTTAAGGAATCGCAAATTTGCGATTCCTTAAAAGCAATGCATGATTGCTTTTAAAATTGCGAATTCGCAATTAGGGGGTGCAAATTACCACGAGGGTGAACCTCGTGGTAATTTGCGAAAAAATTAGTAAAATGCTCAAATTAGCATTTTAAACACTGTCATGTTACAGACACACATGTCCTTAGGACATGTGTGTGTGAAACATGCACTTTAAAATACATTTCAGGGGTACAGGGGGGGTCCTTTGGACCCCCCTGCACCCATGGAATGCATTAACATATTGCGAATCGCTAATTGCAATTCGCAAAACGGCAATGCCTTCCCATTGATTCCTATGGGCCTTTTGGCCCTTAGGAATCAATGGGAATTGCAAAATCGCAAATTAGAATTCGCATAATATTTGCGATTCGGTAAAAATTGCGATTTTTACCTAATCGCAAAAATTATGCGAATAAATTGTTGCATCCCGATTTGCGATTCCTTATTTGCGAGTACCTAATTTTTTGCAAATAAGGAATCGCAAAACCGGACTTTGATCCATGTGGCCGCTAGTTTTGAGGAGATCTTTGCTGCTTCGACTGCAAATTGGTGCTGAACTTCTATATTAAATGCTGAATTTCATCTTTTGGTATGGAATTTCAACATTAGGGAATTTCCTCCAGCAAGAATCAGGTGAACATTTGAGTATGTTGTTGTTCTAGCAATGTTAGTGTTTGAGGTAACATCAGATCATCCTTTGAGGATGCATTAATGTTTTTAGTTCCTGATACAAATCCCATAAGAATGCAACCTGGGATAGGATCCACTGGCGGGGACCCAGGTATACATTTATCGACAATGGAGAATATGTTAGTGTAATGGCTTATTCTTAGCCCTTTCTGGTACTCATCCCTCAATCCCATGCCACCCAAAATCATCAAATAGCAGTGAAATTATTTCTCTTCATTTTTTTTTCAGATTTTTCAGCCTTCCACTCCATGGAACAACTCACATACCATGCATGGGAAGGTGTCTGCAGCAACTCAAATATCCGATCTGTCTTATTAGTTATCTTAACTATCCTCATATGTTTTGTACCAGTTAAACAAAAACATTTTATACTTAGTCATCTATTGAAGAGATGGATTATTAGCAGAAATGCCTGGGGCACTGAAAATACTCTTATGATGAATCCAGATGCCCTCCTTATAGTAAGGTTTGTTCGCATTTCACTGTTTTCTTGCATAGATTTTCAGTGATCTTGCCCTGATCCGCCTAGACCTGATCTCAATTCAGTATCTCACAATTCTCTGTGGGGCCATATGACATCCATTCTTTATTATGCTAATGGTTTCAAATAATTCCTAAACTCTAACACATAAAGGCATGCTGTTGTTGAATGAGCTGCTGTTTGGGCTGTGTGTGATTTGCCTCTCTTGTTTTTCTATTTTTCGAAAGCTTTGTCTGCAGCCTGTTTAACCTTACACCATCTTCCTTGGAGGGAGACCTGAAACATCAGGGTGTGATGCATGACTTGGTAAGAGGAGAGAAGAATTTTTCAGAAATCACATTGTTTCCGAGAGGTTCCAGTTAGTGTGTGATTGGGTAATACGGTAGGGCATTAAGAGAGTTGTGTGAAGCACTTAGAAACAGAACTGCTATTCTATTTTTGAGTTGTCTTGCTGTGATAGAGCAGAGCATGGAAGGAATCAAAGTGCTACGATTTTGGAGGAGCCTCTAGGCACTGGAAGTGATGCAAATAGCTACTCTGTCAATTGTGAGTGATACTGGAAAAATCTTGGGGCATATTACCAACAAGTATCGAAATGTATCGCTAAATAGGCTTAGCGACGATTTTTTTTATCGCTGCCTATCTCTGGATATGTTAGCGGAGAAAACATACTATTAGCAACGTTTTTCTCAATTGTGCTAAAATATCCAGCAATAGCGTTGAAATGCGTGAATATCGCTGAGAATACAGCGGTATTCACGCATTAGCGACAAAATGCTCTTAGCCATGTTATCCACCTCCCATTGGATAACATGGCTACGCACTGGTCTGGGCAGGTGTTAGTGTTTGGAGATATTTGCGCTTAGCTCGAATATTTCCAACGCTACGCCTGCCTTGCTAATAGGCGATAACGACGTTAGCGACTGCTTTCAGTCGCTAAATGGTTCGGTACGCCCACTTTGCATGTCATTAGCGATAAACATCGCTGACATGCAAAGGGCGATAATTGCCTATCGCCCCCCTTGTTAATATGCCCCCTTGTTTCTGAAACAGTTTCAACTGGGAATCTAGGCCCACATCTATTTATGTTTTGTTTTGTACTTGCACCATGCAAGCGGGCGCAGGGTGATGCAAAACCAAGAACAAAATTTACTAAGTCATGCAAGGCCACCTTACGTGGCTCTGCATGACTTGGTAAATCTCGAGTAACTAAAGGCAGCGCAAATAACTGCCTTACATTATTGTGGGGGGTGTTACATAGGTAGAGCGTGAGTGTTCCCAAGTATCCACCCTTGTATTTTGAAGCATTCCCAGATTTATCATCCCTCATAGATCTGGGAAAGCGTCAGATTGTACGACTACCCACACCGAGGTGCAAGGAGGAGAAATATATTGCTGGTCTTTGTTTCCTCTTTCCAAGTGTGCTGCCTTCACTTAGAAAGAGGAAAATACCTCCAAGGAATGTTTTTGCGCAGGAAGGTGTCTCTTTCTGCACAAAAACAAACCTACCTTTAAAGCAGGCACCACTACTTCATGGCACAAAGGTGCCTGCATTGGCACTAGGCTACAGATTGTGCACCAGCGCAGGAAGATGACAGGAATGTGCCATATCTTGGTGGGCATCGCACATTACTGCCATCTCGCTATCACACAACACAGCCTTTCTGTATTGCGCTGCAGGAAAGAAATGAAAAGTCTGCCCCCCCCCCGGTATCTTCTGATTCCCAAAGAAAAATGAGCTACCTACTCCAAACTTGTGTGGAACAAATCAGTGCAATATGAGCTGCACATATCATAAATCACATTGAAACACCAGATAAGAGACAAAAAAGTTATTGACGGAAGCAAAGAGAGTGGATTATAACTAGATGTGGGCAATCACGTGTCCCAGACAACCATGTCACAGCATTGAAGCTTGTAAACTTCCACTCTCATTTTCAAGGGTACATGTGTATGAAATGTGTTTATTTTACGCGAGTCAATAATGAAAAAAAGGTACAGCACAATTAGAGCTTCTGGTCACATTGTCTCTAACTAGACGCCTGGGATAATGCAGATATGCCAGGTACACACAATTAACCACGGAATGAATAATAAAACGTGTGTTGTTCTTTTATTAACATGACCAATTATTTTTCGATTACCCTGAAATGTGTTTTGTAATTTCCACTAAGGGCATTCATCACATCAGGCTGGGAGCAACATGCACATAAGGAAAATGCGGATATGCATGTCAAGGACTGGGTGAAAATAAAAAGACAGTGAACATCTAGTGGTTAATACAGACTTCGATTGTGATAGAGAAATGTTTCCTTCTGATTGGTTGGTTGTGTATTCAAAATAATGTTTTTAAATGAGGAGGATGTTAAGCAATTCAAACCTCTCGAGAATCCACCACACGATTCGTAGATCTGCCCAAAAGTGTTACTCCCTGTGTAGCTGTCTAAAGAACGTTACCCGTTTTTGTGTAAAATTACAAATAAATGGGAATGTAATAGTGGGAGCCATAAAATTCTGAATTCTAATGAGGAACATCTTATCGTGCCGAGTCCCCGAGGGTATGCACCGTTGCAGATGTTCCAATTGGTCAACAGTTTTCCTAAAACAAACATAAACAAAAAGACACAATCGCATCTGTGCACTTAAGAATACATGGTTGAGCTGGGATTGTATTAAAAGAATAAATGGGTAACACATACAAAAGATTTCATAGATGCTTTTCAATTCTTCTCCACCCGACAGAATAAAAAAGTAGCGCGATCCCAAAAAAGTGCAAGTAAGCTAGAACCTGAAATAAACATTTTGTGCAAGGTATATCCCAGTTTAGTCACGGCGTTGTTTCTGCAGCTTGAAGCAGCGAGCACAAACAGCATTACCCCCAGGTCCCTCCAGTACCTGTCCCATTCATTACTAATGGAGATAACCTATCTCCACGAATGCAAAGAGAAGTTATGATGAACGCCTTACCCCACCCCCTCCTCCAAGGAGCCCATAATGTGTGCTTACCCAGCATTCCCTCAGTTTTTTCTGTGCTGCAGTAGAACGGTCCAAGGAATAAAGGGGCATATTATCAAGAACTGCATTAAAAAATATCGCCGGTTTAGAGGCAGAAAACTGCCGCTAAAGCGGCGATAATGGGCTTGATAATATGCCCTTGAGAATTTCAATAGAAGTCCATGTCCTGGTGTGAACATGGACTTCTATTGGAATTCTCCAGGGCATATTATCAAGCCCATGATCGCCGCTTTAGCAGCAGTTTTCTGCCCATAAACCGTCGATGATTTTAACACCGTTCTTGATGATATACCCCTAAGGGAGCTGCTCCTGCAGGCCTGGGGTGGTGTATGTTGTCATCTGACTGATCCTCCTGCTGGGTGGAGAAGTCAGGGTTCCTGATTACTCCGCCTGCCTGCCGGGCTCTCAGGGAGTCATCTGTTGGGTTTTGGTCCAGACAGCCGCCGGTCGGGCCTATTGTGTCCGGCCCTGGGGTGCAGCTTTTGGGGTGATGCTGTCCTGAGCGTCACTTGAGCTGCAGGCCGCCTGGGGTCTGTGCGCATTGTTGCCCCTGACTTCCAGGTGGGACAGGATGCCGCTGCGCGGGCAAAAAGTAGGTCAGCTCCATACATGAGGTGAGTTTACCTAGTTTTCCCTGGCTTCTGGTTCTTCATAAGCAGGGAGCCCCGTGGTTTCTGCTATTTCTTGTGATTCCCTACATTTGTCCAATCTGTGCAGGTCGGCTTTGGTTCTCTGTGGGGTGCTATATTCTGGCCATGGGGAAGCATATCCATAAAGAGGCACGTGGTAGTATCTTCTTCTGCCTCCAGCATCTTCTTCATCGCGCTCACCTTCGCCTACTCATTCAAAAAAGTGTAAGAAGGATAAAGAGGCATGTACCAAGCAGTTAATCAGAGAGACTACTGGAAATGGGGATGCCAGCAGGAAAAGAGGGCTGCTCCTGCAGTTGTTTCCAAATCTTTGGGGTTCAATGAGTAAGGGCTGGCCCTGAGGAACAAAAGGGGAAGTATATCTCGAAAGACCTAATTTGGCACATTAAAGCTAACATGGGGTTTCCAGATGAGGGTATGCCAGAGACTTCATCTGAGTCCTTTCTGCGTCAGTTTCAGAGTAAGACGCCAATGGATGTACCAGTACACCCCTGTATCAAGGAAGTTTTCAAGTGAGAGTGGAGGGACCTTGCTAAAGTTCTGTTGCCTCGCTTTGTTGCCAAATTATATCCATTGCAGGATATGCAAAAGGACATTCCGGACTTCATTCCAATTGATTTGTTTGTGCCCAGTTTGGTGGAGAGGACATCTTTGGCTGAGGACGTGGTCATCAAGGATCCTGCAAGCAGGAAAGTGGATGTATTTCTGAAGAAGGAGTATTCGGGGGGCCTATCTAGCTCGTAGAGCAGGTATCTATGGCACGAATGTGAACCAGTCACTTCTTTTGGATCTTTAAAAAAAAAATCTTTATTAGAAGTTTCACCTAAGAAACAACTGCTGGACCATATTGAGTGCTAGGTGGAATATCTTTTTGATGTGTCCTTTGATGTTGATCAAGGATCCTGCAGGCAGGAAAGTGGATCTATTTCTGAAGAAGGAGTATTCGGGGGGCCTATCTAGCTCGTAGAGCTGGTATCTATGGCATGGATGTGAACCAGTCACTTCTTTTGGATCTTTAAAAAAAAATCTTTATTAGAAGTTTCACCTAAGAAACAACTGCTGGACCATATTGAGTGCCAGGTGGAATATCTTTTTGATGTGTCCTTTGATGTTGTGAGGGCTTCAGTCCCCTCCGTGGGGCTTCTGTGGCAGCACAGTGTAATCTGGTTTTGAAAGACTGGAAGATGGATGCCGCCCGAAGTCTCTTCCACTTTCTGGATGCCTTTCCAGGGGTCTGTGTTGTTTGAGGCCGAGCTCTTGTAGGAGGTTAGTAATGATTGTTAGCAGGTCTTGCATTCTGTTGTTTATGTTCTGGTCTTCCTCATGTCTGGAGTGTGAATCCTCTGGGGTTCGATCAGCTGCTGTCAGTTGCAGATTGAACCTCCGAGAGTGCGCTGCCCCTTGCCGTGGATGAAGCTTCAATTGAATAAATCTACTTTCTTCCGAGAAAGAGGCTACTTGTTTAATTTAACATACTTACCACATTTTGATAATGATCGGGGAACTGCTTCAGCCACACGTCTTGTCACATTTGACGAACTCCACGGGTCCTTGATGCCAGTTACAGACCCTGGGCTTCCAGAAGTTGATCTTCCTCGCTGTGGGTCTGGATTCTGTGGCAGACATCACTTGAAGACTGGTAGGTCCATTTGCAATTTATTTTCCGCCCGTCTTCTGGATTTGGTTTGGGCAAGCGTTGGCTTCGGACGCAAGACTCTTGCGCTGTGCCGAGTATTCAAAGAAGGGCACGCACGCATGCTCAGCGAACGTAAGAACAAAGGATCTGAGGTTCTACGTGCTCACTCTGCTTGAGGACGTTCGGCGGCCATTTTGGCTTGGACAACGCTATTAGGCTGACGACAGTTCACGATCAGCTGTTCAGGCATCACTGTGATGCGTGTAAACAACAGTGGTACCAGAGGGTCTCAAGATGTGTGCCCAGAGGAAAAGAAAAGCCAACCCATCCCTGACCTCTACAGAGATGCGTCACAGAGGGCTCTCAACAGGATGAGGAAAATACCCATCAGTCACCAAACGGATCCGCCCTTCATCATTTGGGATTTTATCCGTAACATGTAAGTTTAGGGTGAATGAATGGATTACCTGGGTCACACAGTTTCTGGTGAAGGTATCAAACCAAAGTTTTATGTCATCAGGGCTCTTAAAGAGGCGAAACCTCCCCGTGATAAGGATACACTGCGCTCCTTCCTGGGACTTGCTGAGTATTATGCGAGATTTGTTAGTAATTATGCACAAATTGTTGAGCCTCTTCGTGTGCTACTCAAGAAGGGTAAAACATGTGTGTGGTCTCAAGAACTTGATGGTGTATTTTCTAAAGTGAAAGAGTTAATTATTTCTGCTCAAGCATTGCATGCTTTTTGAGATGATTTCCCATCTAATATCACAGTTGATGCATGCATGAATGGTCTGGGGGCGGTCTACAGTCAAAGAGTGAATGGCAAGGAGCTGAATGTGGTGTTTGCATCTAGATCACTCAAACACTTTGAGAAGAGTTACAGCACCATCGAGCACAAAGCTTTGGCATGTGTCTGGGTGGTTCCGAAATTTAAAATGTATATTGCGGGTCACCAATTTGAAATCGTTACAATCCAGAAGCCACTCAATTTTGTTTTTAGCAAAGTCTCCAGTAATACCATGTCCGCCAGGTTGACTCATTTAATTTCTAAATTGCAAGAGTATAAATTTGACATTAAGCACATTCAGGGGGGGGCAAAAATGTTCATGCTGATTGTTTATCAAGGATGTTGATAGAGAAGGATGATGAGGAGGATGTAGATGAAGATGAAGTGGAGTGTGATGCTGTGCTGGACTCAATTGAAAATTGTAGTAGTGTTTTTTTTATTATTTTATTTTACTTAGTCAGTCAAATAGCTCACATTGTACACATTATAGATACACTGCATACAATAGGGTTGTTACACTAACATGCATCCCGTTGCCGTCTTTTACTGACACTGAATTTACAGGTATTGAAAAAGAATAGTGCACCCACATCATCATGAAACAAATACTGAGAGAACACTGATCTGGCAATCTGTACATATATTCCACACCATCCCCCGACAATGGGACTGAATGGGGTATACACCTCCTGCATCATACCATGGCTTCAAGGTAGCTAATTCTCATAATCAATATTCTGTTTGTGTGAAGAGGAGATATTGCACCAGTGGGTCTCAGAAATCTCGTGGCTGAGAATACTGAGGTATGTCCTCTGCATACCTGTTTTAAAATATGTCATGTCCTTGATCCAATCTGTGTATTTTGTTACCTGTTTATTGCCCCATTTCATTGCGATTCTCCTCTTGGCCAGCCATAGCGCCACCGCCAAGAACCTACGTCTACGTGCCAGTTTGATCTTATGGAGACCCAAAAGGCACATCAGGAGTTGGGAATCTGCTGCCCTAGCATAAGCGTGAGAGTGTCAGTCACATCCCGCCAGTAAGATTGGAGCTTTGTGCACGCCCAGGCCATGTGTAGAAAGTCTGCATTAGGAGCCTGGCATCTGTGGCATCGGTCATCGGCCCTAAATCTGCATGTGTGCAGTTGCTTGGGTGTATAGTATACCTGGTGTCTAAACTTAAAATGTATGATTTTCAGGTTGCAGTTAGACGTGAGCAGCTGTAATTGCATACACCCATAGTCCCAGTCATCTTTAGGGATGTTTGTGCCCAATGTTTCCTCCCATCTAGCTATGGGTCTATCTAGTGCACAGAACTGTTCTGGTTGTGATGTAGTATACAGTTTAGTAAATAGGTGTTGCCGCATGGTGGATTTCAGGAGTGTCTGCAGTGCATTATGTGTTGGTGGTTCAACTGGGAAGGATGGATACAGAGCTTTGACTGCCATGCGCAGTCGCAGGTATGCGAAGACTTTTAAAGGGGTCGATGTGTGCTTAAGGCAGCATCATCCTGTGATATAATCTCCTTATTCGGGAAAGCATCCCCCATAGTTCGGAGTCCCATCTCATGTAGCTCCTGTACCATATTTTGTTCCTGCATCACCGTAAGTTGTGGGTGGTGTCGAAGGGGTAGTGCCGGATCATATGACAGAAGTTTGTATGCCCACTTCTTTAGTATGTGCCAGGTTCTGGAGGTGCAAATTGCGGGGTGTATCTTCAGATTTGAGGCATATTGTCTGGGAGAGGATATAAGTGAGAGTAGGGGAGTGGGGTGCATACTTTCGTGTTCCATGGCAATATGCTGCACATGTCCCTGTGGCTGTAGCCAATAGTGTGCTTGTTTTGTCTACGTGCAGTAATAGTACAATTGGAGGTCGGGTGCACCAAAGCTGCCTTGAATGTAGGGTCTTGTCAGTTCCTTCTAACCCACTCTTGCGTGTTTCCCTGCCCACGTCAGGTGGAGCTGCGCTGTGCGCAGGCGGGTGAACAGAGCCTGTGGGAGCCAGATCGGTATATTCAGAAATAAATATAAAAACCTAGGCAGCACTGCCATTTGCTGCAACACAATTCTATCAGCCAGCGACAGGGGCAGTCGGATCCATCTACTCACTTGGTCTTCCAGTTTAGCTATTGCTTTGCCATAGTTTTTGCATAACACTATTTCTGAGTCATGGTGTATCCAGATACCCAGGTATTTTACTGGGTCAGTCTGCCACTGCAATGGGTAATCAAGGGACGGTTTAGTCGTCACTGGAGTGAGCGGGATGACCACCGATTTGTTCCACTTAATACAAAGGCCCGAGAGAAATGTGAACCTAATATATTCTCGGATAAGCATATTTAGATTAGTATCTGGGTGCCTAGTGCACATAACCATATCGTCCGCCTAGAGCGATATGCTAACCGGGCACAGCTGGAACTGCAACGCCGTTGCGGCTTGTCTCTGGTGTATCTTGCAAGCCAGTGGTTCCAGTTCCAGCGTGAAAAGCAAAGACAGAAGAGGGCAACACTGTCTCACCCTTCTATAAATGCTAAAGGAATCAGATGTGATGCCTTTGATTCTGAGCCGTGCACAAGGTGCTCTGTATAATAATGTTATCCATTTCAAAAACGGTTCTGGGAATTCCATTTGTCATAGGACGTAGAACATATAATGTCATTCCCCAGAAACAAACGCCTTCGTAGCGTCCAGCAGCCGGCAGTTCTGAGTTTATATGGTGGAACATAGTGAATATGGTCCGTAAACTTTGCATCGTGGAGTGAGCTGGGACAAATCCCGCCTGGTCTGGCAGGACCAGCTTCTCCATTCTTTGCGATAAAGGGAAATATGACTCACAGTGGGCCGGATCCCTCTCAGGTTTAAGGAGAGTGATCAATAACGCCTTGCGTATTGATGGAGGCCGCATACCATCCTCGTATGCTTCCGCATACATGGCCACCAGATGTGGTATTGACAGATCTTTGTATTCTTTAAACTCACCGGGTAGTCCATATACACCCGGTGCCTTATTGTTTGGAAGGGAGTTGATGTCTTCTCAAAGCTCATCCTCAGTAATATGATGACTAAAGGATTCACGATGCGTATCAGACAGCCACGCCAGTGCTCTGTCATCAAAATACTGATTTAGCTCATTGGGATTAGGTGTCGCCCCTGCCATATACAGCTGGGCATATTAGTCCAGGAGATAACCACAAAATAGAGGGGGTATGATATCGGGGTGTGGCCTGTGAGTCCATAATCTGGGTTATATATGATGCTGTGGGTGTCGGATGGATCTTACTAGAAAGAATTTGTCTGGCTCTGCGCCTTGTATTTCTTTGAGATATATCTAAATTCATTGTCTGCAAATTCATGGTAAGTGTCTATCTTCCCTCTGATTTCAGCCAGGATGTTGGGATCAAGGGTGTTAGTGCATGCGGTATCTAGTCGTGTAATGTGGGCTTCAACCATGGATAACTGTCTACGGATATCTTTAAGAATGCCCGCATGCTACCCAATACAGAATCCACATTTTGTTACCTTGAAAGCCTCCCATAACTCCTTGGTACTTTCCACGGAACCCACATTATGCTAGAAGTTTTCACTAATAGAGTGACTCAGTTCAGAGTTAAAAACTTGGTCCTGTAATGCACTTGGCTGTAGGTGCCACATGCACTGTCTCGCGTGTGTGAGGGGATGACCAGTTCCAGTCGGACTGGCGCGTGGCCAGAAAGGGTTTTGGCAATGTGTGTTATATCAGGGGTCCAGGTGCTCACATCTGCAGTGGCTATCCAAAAATCAATCCTGGACCATGTTTTGTGAGTGGAAGATATGCATGTGCCCTCCCTGCTGTGTGGGTGTCGTAATCTCCATATATCCAGCATGGCATAGTCCTCCATCCCTTCCCTAAGTGACTCAGCAGAATTCCTCCCAAAGCTGTCATTCCCTGTGGACCTATCCGCCACCGGATCTAGGCAGGTATTAAAATCACCTCCCCAAATTACTGCAGAATGTAGGAGCGTTCACAACTTGTTCCATATATCTGCAAAGAAGGAGGGATCATCAATATTCGGTCGGTAGGCTGTAACAATAGCTATAATTGAGCAGCCAAAATCACCCTGTACAATAACATACCTTCCCTGATCATTCATAAGCGAGTGGAGCAGTGTGAGAGGTATACCACGGTTGACTAGAAGCATTACCCCCTAGAATAAGTAGAGTAGGAGGATGCTAATCTATATGTGGCCCATCTACCTCCAATTCTGCATTCAGTGTTGCGAGTGAGGTGAGTCTCTTGAAGGCAGGACACATCTACATTATGACAGTCTAAAGACGCAAAGACTTTCCTAATCTTCTGGAGATTTTTCAGCCCTCGTACGTTCCAAGTCATGAGCACCAGTTCCCTCGTGTCTCTATCGCCTTCAGCCATTTTCAATAACTGTGTTAGGATTTACATGACAGCGTAGTGTGCATGTGTGCGTCGCAGTGTATGCGGCTGTGGGCTTATTAAACTTACCCCCTTTACCTCCCCCCACCCACTTCGCCATGGCAATCATGGCAAAGACAGACCCATAAAACAGAATACAATACCACCCACCCATACACAATCCCATACTTAAGAGCAAGAAACTGTGGTATACACAAGGGGGCAAAAGCTGTAAGCCGGTCTTCCCGGTGACCTAGTCACACGACTGGTTGTGTAACCAATCCTATGCAGTTTGCATAATAAAGAATAACATGTCTAACATGACCTTATAGGGCAGTAAGGGGCAAACGACCCTGATAGTAGGATACAGGTCCCAACCATGAAACAAAGTTCTGTTCACCATGATCATGCACCATTGTCTCTTGTTCACATAGTAGTGTTAAACCCCAGTATGCCAGGTACAATACTTATCTGAGTCCAGTTATAGTGTCACTTGGGTATCCGCGTAGCACCATCCCATATGTAACGAGTGTCGCAGAGTGGAAACCACTTCCTTATATATCTGAAGTGCTGCCCGGGTCTTCTTGTGCGCGTCTAGGAGATTTCCGACACGGAGGTTGAGTGTTCTTCGATTGGAGGAACTTTGTCACGTCCTTTGGCTCACTGAAGATCCTACTCTTGCCTCCATCCGACACCCTCAGCCTGACCGGGTAGAACATCGCGAAGAGGATGTTACTCTCATGAAGCTTCTTTTTCACTTCCAAAAATTTCTACTGCACCTCTTGAACTTTCGAGGTGAAGTCCCGATAATTGGAAATGTCCATCCCGTCGTGATTGAGCTGGCCCACCTCCTGGGTCTTACAGAGTGCCGCATTTCGGTGTCTATAATTCAAGAGCTTCGCAATTATAGGGAGTAGTCTCACCCCCGGTGGAGGCTTAGGTGCTAGAGATCTGTGTGCTCTCGCCACTATGAACACTTCCGAGAAGGTGTCCCTGCCAAGGAGTGCAATCAATAGGGTTTCAATGTAGTGCTCCATATTGCCCATGTTGGTCGATTCTGCCACCCCCATAAAGTGCAGGTGGTTACGGCGT
Source organism: Lissotriton vulgaris (assembly GCF_964263255.1). NCBI lineage: Eukaryota > Metazoa > Chordata > Amphibia > Caudata > Salamandridae > Lissotriton > Lissotriton vulgaris. Next base: position 746,006,548 of record NC_141694.1, read on the forward strand.
GAGCGCGCCTCCAAATCCTCCATCTTTGCCATTATTGCCATCATGGCCTTTTCAATTTTCAATTGTTTCATTCCCATTTGGCGCTGTGCATCTTCGGAGTCGGATATGCGGCGCTCTGCCATGTCGATACTCTACGTGTGCTGTCGAGACGCTCCGACATGCGTCAACCCGGTAGGTTAGGGAGTCAATTTTCCCATTGATGTTGGGCAGTGTCGAGTGAATCGTCGCAAACATAGTATGAAAGTCCATGGATGTGTCGGCGCTCATCGCCAAAGTATTCGCCTGGCTGCTCGGTGGGTCATCTGAGGCATACTCTGTGACCTTTTTTGACTGCTCAAAATGCAGTTTGGGTTGATTTATGTCCGGCTCCCCATATTCGGAGCCGCAAGGTTAGCTGAAGAGTGTCTCTTAATGCCCTCTTCGCTGGATCCAATGAGCACCCCTTATAGGCAGCTAGTGACAGTAAGTAGATAGCCAAAGCTTTGTGGTCAGCTCTGCTTCGATTCCGGAGGACCCCTTTCCTGCATGATGTATGTCGGTGGCCTTTCTCAGGGCCGCGTGGCCGGTGAAGTGCCACCTCACTGTATGTTAGGGACCACGGGTATGGCTAGGGATTAGCCCAATGTCTGCAAACATGGGCGCAGCAGCACTTCAAGGTAAACTAAACTATCACAGGATTGTCCATCCAGACTCTAGCGAGGCACCCACTCACAATAGCCGCAGATGGGAAGGCAAACGACGTCTGTGTCCAAGGAACCCCGAGACAAGGGCCCTCACCAACTTCGGTTGCTGCGCGTAGCCTGTCACCATTTCTGTGGGCTTGTGACCTCCCGGGGTAAAGGCTACGTATATACCCAGGCCGTGTTTGTGGCAGACACTGTCTCCGCGGTGGTGATCAGCATTGTCGAGCCAACGTGCAGAGGTTTTCTGTCCCTGCCCATTCACATCGGCAGCGGGGGCGGGATTGACACAGCAGGAACCAGTCAAGTCAATGGGAGATCAGCGAGAGAGCGCCTTAGCTGCACTGTCCCCCGCATCCGTACTGCCCAAGGATAAAGAATTAAAGTCGCTCACTGCTTTTCCTTGCCAAAAGTGGTGTGCAAACACGGCAGGCAAGGGGCAATGTCAGTAAATGCGTCGGTAAGGTACCTCTGCCGACTTCCCCTCGTAGCAGCTCAGCACAGCAGTCATGATCGTAGGCCCACCAACACCACAGCAGTAGGCCTTGCAGCGCTGTCTCCACTCTCAGGCCGGCCCTCGCTCACCTCGGCGGCGGCGTCTCTGTTCTCCGGGCGCTCCTCTGGAGGTTCTCCGCTCATGGACAGGCAGCTGGCAGCAGACGGCCAGAAGATAGGTGGCCAAGGCGTCAGGCACGATCGGCGCCGGTCGCGGGGCGATATAAAACAGGCCTTCCCAGCGTACTTTGTTCAGTCCTCGGCGCTTGCGTAGTCGATTCGCCGAGGCTCGCTCACCCTCACAGTGCAGACCCCACCCCAGCTCGGGACGTGCCACGGCTTTACATCGCTCAGTGTGGGGGCAGCTGACAGGGAACAAGCCCACATGTCGCTGTCGTCGTCCGAAGCAGTATTCCGCCAGAGTTGGGAGATTTTGGTGGGTCATGCGACCAGGATAGTTTCAGGATATGGTTACAGCCGGAAGAGCATGCTTACATTGCGGCCATCTCCTGGCGTGGCTAGCTCCGCCCCCATAGTACAGTTATTTCAGAGTCAGAATGGAAGGTTGCCTGTTCTAATGATGTTATTCTATCCAAAGTTTTGGAATTTTCTTCCAGTAAATGGCCCACAGCAAGAAATGTATCTGGTAAATTGGGAAATCTTTCATTAGTTGCGGATAAACTTTCGCTTAAAGATGGTTTGGTGCTTTGTGGGGATAAATGTGTCCATCCAGGTAGCCTGAGAGTGGCTATAATAAGAATTGCACATGAGGGACATTTGGGGGTGTCTAAAACTTTATAAAATTAAGCAGCATTACTGGTGGCTGGCTTTAAACACCCAAGTGAGAAGTATGGTGAATGGTTGTGGTAATTTCAGACAAGCTCTGGAAAGTCTCAAAGCTGGCTTTGCATCCAACCGAGTTTCCTGGAAAACCGTCGGAAAAAGTCGGGTTGGATTTTTTAGGGCATTACAATGTTCTAGCAGAAGAATCGAGGTATTTCTTTTTTTTTTTTTTTGTCGCAAGACATTTATTTATCCAAAAAAATAAAAGTTACACTGCGTCACGCCAACAACCCGGAGGCAGGCCGCTATGAAGGCAAACATCACATAAAAAACATTAAACCATAAGGAGTGGCATAACCAAGCGGGTCGCATGACCCACAGGAAAAACACATGATACAGTGAGGACATGTACACAAGCAGTGCAACATTAGCACGGTAAGTGGTCTTACATTTTTTCATCGCCGTAGACAACCTGACGGATCTCAAGTTTATAGTGCTGCCTCGTAACACTGTAGAGAACAACAGGCCCTAGCCTGCTGAAACGGCAGTTTGAAGAAATATGTCTACGAACACTGTTTTCACCCAACCCACCCCAACAAACAACGAAGAAGAAGATCAACGAACATTGGTGCAGGTCTGTAATATCGATCACACATCACTTCACGCATACATAGGTCTGTGCGCTCCTGTGCTGGGCAACTGTAAAAAGACATCAACCAGTGGCAGGGCAGTGGCGGGGTGGCCGCCAGGTCTCGCCCGCAAGGAGGGGGGGGGAGGGGGAAGCGGAATAGGGTGAAACACAGGGTCGTGTGGCCTCAGAGGGGGTGGAAATGACTAGACAGTTCAATATTGGAGATTCCAGAGGATAGTGGTTGTGAAACGTACCTCAGCCCCAAAGCAAACCTGCACAGGCAGAAACCACCAGGCTAGCGACAGCACGCACACATCCTCAAATCTCTACCCCATATCATCTGAAATGCCCACATCAGGCGGTCCTTCGGAATCGTCCGAGCCCGCACGCTCCCTAGTCCATTGCAGGAAGGGCTCACAGATGTCGTTAGGTCTGGAAGCGGTAGGCATCGTCTCCCAGTAATGAGTGAGCTGTGCATGACCATACGTCACATCTTTAACCCACGCGGTGAACGATGGCAGAGCTCTCCGGCCCCAGTGTAGTGACACTTGTCGTTTGGCGTAGAGGAGCAGCAGCGCATGTAATTTCCTATCACAGGGTTCTGTGTCTTTGACATAGCCCAACAAGCCCAGAAGCCAAGAAGGTATATCGGTCCTGTGCAGGATTTGGTTAATGGCAGTAAATATGTCCGACCAGTACTCGTCTAATCTAGGGCAGCTCCACGCCACATGAAGGAAGGACGCATCCTCCCTGCCACACTTCCAACAAGATGCATCAGTTCAGGTGCCCATGCGGTGCAGCAGTACCGGCGTGCGATAGTATCGGTGCAAGAACTTAAAATGGACTAGCCGCAATCGATAATTCGGAAACAACGCCGTGAGTTGCTTACAGCAGTATTCCCATATCTCATCTGTCAAAGGGTCGACCAGCTCAGCAGCCCAAGCCTGCCTGGCCGTAGGTACAGTTATCGGGGCCTGCTCCTGCATGCAATTGTATAGTCTAGACACTAGTTTTTGGGGGGAGGGTCTCGAGAGCAGATTTTGAAGGGCATCAAGTGTCGGCGGCTCCTCTGGGAACTGGGGCCACAGCTTCTTACAAGATTCCCTAAGAGAGTGGTATAGAAGCACGTCAGCAAAGGATTCAGGTTGGTCGGCCTCACAAGCGCCCAGCTCCCCGAAATTACCATCAGAATATATATCCGCAAAGGTGTGTAAGCGCCTCCCACGGATTGTGAGGGTGTCACCTCTGGCACACAAGCAAGGTAACATCGGGTTTCCCCGCAGGGGGATAGCTGGCACATAGAGTAAGGAGAGTCCCGCTCTATTTTGCAGTTCGCGCCAGGACCAGCGAATCATTTCTACAGTGTCCACATCTTTCGAAGGGCGCGAGACTTTACCATTGAGCACCACGCGTAGCGGCGACGGGGCTACAGTGGCCAGCTCCACCGCCACATGTGGCTGGTAAGGGGTGGGGAAGACCCAAAAATGTAAAAATTGCGCCTGCGCACATAGGGAATACAACTTCAAATCGGGTGCTCCAAGTCCACCTTGCCGTAGTGGGAGCGTGAGTAGGTCCCAGGAAGCTCTCGCCTGTCCTCCGGACCACACCAGATTCAGAAGCAGAGATCGGACGCGTGCGTGAAAGTGCGCCGTCATTGGCAGCGGAATATTGACGAATAGATATAAAAATTTGGGGAGAACCACTATTTTGGCCAGCGCTATCCTCGCAACCAGGGATAGAGGAAGTTTGTTCCAGACCTCCATCTTCCTTTCCAGCCAGTCCTCCGCTCTGCTAAAGTTAAGAGACCATAATTCCTGTATATCCCGACTGATCCAGATTCCCAGATATTTAACAGCGTCAGTTTCCCAACGCAGGGGGTAATCCGGTGGTGGTCGACCGGTTACGTCAGTCAGAGGGAATGCCACAGATTTCGACCAATTTATGGACACTCCTGCCAGGCCCTCAAATCGCACGAATTCGCGGAGTAATGGGTTCATGTTTTCTGTGGGGTTGATGACATACAGGGTGACATCGTCTGCATACAACGAGATCAGTAGACTACGGGAGCTAAATCCAATCCCCCTCGCTGTATGGTGCTGCCGAACCCTGGCCGCTAGCGGCTCCATTGCAATAGCAAAAAGAAGAGGAGACAGTGGACACCCCTGTCTGGTTCCTCTAGAGATGGCAAAGGGTTTAGATACGAGGCCATTCACACTCACCCTAGCCCTGGGTGTATCATACAGTACCTTGATGAGAGTTCTAAAGTTTCGGCTGAATCCCATCCTACCCAAAATCCTGAACAAGTAAGGCCACTCCAAGGAGTCAAATGCTTTGGTGGCGTCGAGGAACACCACCGCAGCCTGAACAGAAGGGTGTAGATAATGTAGGATAGAGAAGATGGTCCTGAGGTTGTGCGACGTGGCACGGCCTGGGATAAACCCAGACTGGTCAGGGAGTGCGATGAGTGGCAACATTGGCTGCAGTTTGTCTGCGATGACCTTGGCATAAATTTTTGCATCCACATTAATCAGGGAGAGGGGTCGATAGGAGTTCAGGAACAGTTCGTCTTTGTCAGGCTTCAACAGTGTGATGATTAAGGCTTCTCGCATGGAGTCTGGGAGGGAGTTTAGTTCAAGGGCCTCTACAAACACAGAGTGCAGTTTCGGCGCCAGCTCCTCTGCGTATGTTTTGTAAAAGGTCGTTGTCAAGCCGTCAGGGCCAGGGGCTTTGTTGGCCGGCTTGCTTTTGATTACCTGAACAACGTCTTGAACGGTTACGGGGAGGTCCATGTACTGCCTGTGGGGATCATTAAACCAAACTAGGGCAATAGAATCCAGGAAGCTTTCCAGGGATGCAGGGGCATTGGGTTGTCTGGAAGTGTAGAGGGATGTGTAGAATTCAGTGAAGGCGTGTAGTACTGCTTCTTGGCCCATAACCAGGGATCCCTCGCTGTTGTGAATAGTATGTATGTAATGCGTCTGTGTACGAGGAGCCTCCTCATTTAAGGCAAGCAGCTTGGTTTTTAAGCTGCCAGCAAGCTCCAAAGTCGGGTTCTGGCAGAAGGCCAGATCTAGATCTTTCAACTCCCGTTCCATCCGGGCTAGCGTCTGACGGATAGTTCGCAGCACCCCCGCCTGCCTCGCTATGCACTGGCCCCGGATAACCGCTTTAAAGGCGTCCCACACAATGGCCTCCGAGGAAGCTGAGCCCTCATTCTCTGCAAAATATTTGACAATATCCGCTCGGATTTCCTCAGTGAACACCAGATCTGTGAGAGCGTGAGGGGGCAGGCGCCATGCGAACGCTCTATGTATGGTATCAGGTATGCACAACTCCAACATGCAGGGGGCGTGATCTGAGAGTGATCTAGCTTGGATGTCGGCCCTCGTCACCCACGTCGCCACCTCAGGCGACACCAGCCAGAAGTCTAGGCGGGACCAAGCAGATTGATGGCATGTGAAACAAGTTCCCACCTTCTCCCCCGGATGTCTAACCCTCCACACATCCGACAGCAATCCCTCCCCCATCACATCCAGGACAGCCTGACGCGCTCTAGCATGAGTGGGCCTACTCGCACCTCTCCGGTCCATGTCATCATCCAACACAACATTAAAATCACCTCCTACAACAATCGAGTGGCAATCCAGCAATGCAATTTGTGCCCAGACGCTCCTAAAGAAGTCTGGATCATCTACATTCGGACCATAAATGGCAGACAGTATTATCGGTCGCCCCTGCAAGGAACCATATAGTATAACATACCGCCCATCTTTATCTAGCACACAAGTGTGTTCCCGCCAATCCAACCTTCTGCGTACAAGTATAGCCACCCCCCTTGCATAGTTAGAATAAATGGCGGAATATTCATTTGACCACCTAGAATGCTTTAACCTGGGCGAAGGGGTTGTATTAAGGTGAGTTTCTTGCAGAAAACAAATGTCCACATTATGTCTAGTCAGCATACTATGCATCAATTGGGCTTTCTTATAATCCCCAAGGCCTCGAATGTTCCAGGTCCATAGTTTAACCCCCCCCATGCTGGAGGTGTCGTAGAAGCAGCAGGGTTCCCGCCAGGCTTTCCCCCCCCCGGTCCCCTAAGTGCCGCACAAGTCACACACATCGACCTCCTGCGCGAAAAGGAAGATTTAGAACAGTTCACAGTGCACCATTTCGTAACTAGAAACAACAACTCTCCGAACACCCCCCACCTCCCCCCTCCCTCACCAACCCCCCAATCAGGTTGTGACATATCCCTGAGAAAGACACGCAAAGCGTGATGAAAAACCAACATCAAAAACAGTGGGAGACACCCCATGGGGGCGTGGTGCTCCTGGCTTACACCCCTGTGTTAACAGGGTGGCTGCATATGGGTGGATAGCTCCTGAACCCTTAGGGTACCCCCACCCCAGGGTCGACCAACATCTCCCCAGCAATACCTATACAGGTTGCAGGGCCTTAGTAGCAGCAGAAGTGCAGGGGGATTCACGCCAGTTCCTATCACATGTCACAGCCAATGCCTGCACAACAATAGGGGGTGCTGGGAGCATCCGAGCACCGATGTGAGGCACGAGTTAACCAAGCAGTTACAGCACAGTACTTACATCCGTAGCTCAATTAGTAATTATCACTGAGTTGCGCAGAGTTATCCTCCAACCTGGGCGATTTCCGTCTTGCCCCCGGACCGTTTATGTGTTTGGCAAACTTGAGCGCGGACTGCGCATCCGTGAAGAAGTGTGTGGCGTTGTCATGTATCACCTTCAGTTTCGCCGGATATAACAGCGAGTATTGTACACCAGCTTGCACCAATAGTCTCTTAGCCGGCATGAATTCCTTACGGGCCGCTTGCACCAGGGGGGTAAAGTCTGGAAAAAAGGAGATGTTGTTTCCTTTGTGCGTGATCTTACCCTTTTCTCTGGCCAGACGCAAGATGAGGTCTCTGTCCTGGAAATTTAGCAGTTTAGCAAGGATAGGACGAGGCGGTGCACCCACCGGTGGTTTCTTGCCAAGTGACCTATGCGCCCTTTCGACCGTGAAGACTGACGAGAGGGCCGGGTCGAAGAGTTCGTGCAGTAGGTCCGTCACAAACACCGCCATCTTGCCAGTGTTCGCCGTCTCCGGAATTCCCGTAATGCGAACGTTAGACCTACGGGAACGCGCTTCCAAATCGTCCGACTTAGCTCGTAGGGTTTCCAGTTCTCTCTCAAGATTCGTGATATGTTGCTTGGCCTGCTGTTGGAATTCGCAGCATTCAGTTTGCCTGTTCTCTAAGCAATCCAGTCTGGTTTCATGGGTGTCCACTTTGGTCTTCACCGATTCCAGCTGTGAGGACATGGCATCTAGTTTGGTATCGATGCTTTTCAGGCTTGACCTCACTTCCATTATTAGCGCCCCAAAGTCAATGTCCGCCGGAGCTCCTTGTGACGACAACTCGCCCCATCCGTCTCAGTCGCAGATTGCTTTCTGTGGGCGTTTGTTCTCGAAGCTGTTCTTGGGCTGCCTAGCTTCATTTTTCCCCATTTCTGCGGCAACGGTGTGACACTCGGCAGGCTGCCTAAACCACGCCGTCACGCGGGTACTATGCGCAGTGTCCGGTGGGGTGCAGTATCAGTAGGAACAGAGTCCTGAGGTTTATATGGTCAGGCTGATCCCCAAAATGTCACGCGTATAGCTCCTCAGGGCGCCCTTCGCCAGCAGTGTGTAGCAAAGAATGCTCCCAGATCACAAAATGGCGGGACCACCAATCTCACAGCGCGACCGCGCAGCAGCGAGCGAGGCCCACTTAACTGTTTGGACTAGGGGTAGGGGCTCCGATCTAGGCAGCAGGGCGCCGCGGGCTAAAGGAGTGCAAGTGTTAGCTTAGGTTTGGTTCTTAAGGCCAGAACGTCCGCCCTGTCCATAGGTCATGCACGCGTGGGGCAGTGGTAGGAATCCGCCCCCCCCACAGATCCTCCCTTCTCCTCACTCTCCGTTGGCGTCTGAAGTAGATTCGGGCCGCGGCCTCCGAACAGATCTCCAGCAGCTTCGATCAGCATGTGCCAGCCCCAGCGAAATGGCCGATCCGAACCAGGAGTCCCAGCAAAGGCCACCGCCCAGGGGGGGATCGTCAGGCCTCTCTCGCCCGTTGGTCCAGGCGCGCCCTAGGCCGCTTCCCCAAGGGAGCAGGGACTCACCGATGTGTTCCGGGGCAGCGACCCTCTCGATGTCAGGTTCCCGCGACCCGTCTCGCCGGATCTCCAGCGGCCTCACAAGCCGCGCCCTGTAGTAGGCCGCAGCGTCCAGTTTCCGGCTCCGTAGCCGCGGGTCCCAGAAGGCGCGCAGATCGGCCGACCCGCCAGCGGCGATATCTCCGCAACCCGGCAATTTATGTGCTTCAAACTTCGGTGGCAGGATCCGATGGGTGTCTGTCGCCGACTCCCGGACAGAGCAGGGGCCCCCAGGGTCTTGGAGCAGGATTAATGCAGGATTAGATGATGCAGCCGGCGGAGCTCACTCACAGAGCGGCCATTTTGCTGCCTGGCTAGCCACGCCCCCGAAGAATCGAGGTATTTAATTTTAGCTGTAGATTATCATTCAAAATGGATGTATTATAAATTTGTGGATTCTCCCATCACGGATAATGCGATTTGTTTAAAAAAAAAAATGTTTTTGCTGGAAGGAACCCCTAGGTCTTTAGTAACAGACAATGGAACTCACTTTGAGTCAGAAGAGATGTGTAAATTTTTGAAAAGTCAAGAAATCAAGGATTTGAAGGTAGCCATGTATTCCCCAGCTTCCAACGGCGTGGTGTAAAGGGGCAATAATGTTCTTAAAGAAAGGATTCAGACAGCTCTGGCCACTGGTCGTGATGTAGGAGCGTTTTTGGAGGAAATGGTGTGGAATTATAACAGTTCACCACACTGTACCACTGGTGTCACTCCCTTTGAGCTACTGCGAGGTAGAAAAGCCAAAACTACTTTGTAGCTGTCTTGGCTGGATAGTAGAAAAATTGTCCGTGCTGACCCTGGTTGTAAGAATGTGGCAAATGTGGTGAGGGAGAAACAGTGGAAGATGAAAGAAAGGTTTGACAGGAGACGTTTTTCTGGTTATTTGGAAATTCCAGTGGGCGATTGGGTTTTGTTTAAAAAACCATTTAAAGTTAAAAAAGGAGAATCTGTATTCTCCAATCCTATTTTGGTCTGTAGAGTTTGTAAAGGTGGTGCATTTTTGCAGGACAAAGGTTGGTGGAACAAAAGGCATTTGCTGAGGGTGACCAAGGAACAAGCTGATTTAATAAATAAGAGGAAAATCCCTCTTGTGGAACATTGGCTTGATTGGAGACATCGGTTACATGATCATGAACAGCATGGGTTCTCGGGCGTGAATGCAGGTTTGTCAGATAATGTGCATGTTGATAATGCTGTGGGGAGTGATTTGAGTGATTCTGCTTGGGAGGGGGGGGGCGTGTCAGAAAACGTCCTTCCAAGTTCAGGGATTTTGTTACATACTCATTTTTCGTGTTAGAAAATCTCCTTCCAAATCCAAGGATTTTGTTAAATAATAATTTTGTGTTTGAGAATTTATGGTTTTATTTCTAATATTTTTTTATTTTTGGTTTGTGTAAGAGGGGAGGTGATGTACTGGGTTAGTAATGATTGCCAGAACTCTGTTGTTTATGTTCTGTTCTTCCTCATGTCCGGAGTGTGCATCCTCTGGGGTTCGATCAGCTGCTGTCAGTTGCAGATCGAACCTTCGAGAGTGAGCTGCGCCTTGCCATGGCTAAAGCTTCAATTGGATAAATCTACTTACTTCTGAGAATGAGGCTACTCATTTAATTCAACGTACTTACCACAGCGCTTCAAAGAGAAGAAACATTCCTCCTCTCTGAAATCAGTTTCTGGTGACAGGCAGCTTTCAAAATGCAAATGGCCTGTGGGGCAACCATCAAGGAGTCAGTTGTCCCTTCCCAGGGGAAGGTTTCCTGCTGGATGTGGTTGGGAGAGTAAAACCAAATCTCCCCTTACAAAGCTTAGTTTATGACTATATGGTGGTGCAGGACTATGTTTTAGGTAGTTACATGCAGATTATTCTTACTTACTTACACTGTTTGAAGAATTTCCTCCTTCTTCGGGGGTATGTCCAACTCCTTGAATGCCCAACCTTGTGAAGCAGGAGAAGGGGAAAGGGTTCAACTTCACCATCTTCCTCGTTGTAAAATCAACAGAGGGCTTCCGACTGGTTTTGGACTTGAAAGCCCTGAACAAGTATGTGTGTCTAGTCCCCTTCAAGATGGAGATATTGCAGTGGATTATCCCTTTGGTGGTCAAGGATCATCTTATGTACACTCTGGATATGAAGGACTCATAATACCATGTCCCAGTCCTCCCCAACAGTTTCTGAGGTTCGGTGTCCAGGGAACTTATTATCAATTCAGTCTGCTTCAAGGGTTTTTACCAAGGTGGTGGCCTCTCTGGTTGCCTCTCTCCATCTCAAGGGTATCCACTTATACCCCTATCTGGATGACTGATAGCTTCACACCCCCGAGTAGGGAGCATGTTCTTCAGGATCTCAAGCTGGTGTGTACTTCTCTCAAAGCGCATAGTTTTCTGATAGACTGGAGAAAGTGTCAGCTGGTACCTTCTCAATATCTGACTCTTATTGGGGCTCAGTGTTGTTCTGACCTCAACAGAGCCTTTCTTCCAGCTCCCAGGGCAGTGGCCTGACTTCTTTGACTCAGGAGGTGATGCGTTTATCATCTGTGCTAGTCCGCAGGTTGCTTCGCCTATTGGGGTTCATGGAAGCTACAGTTTTCATGGTGGCCTGGTCTCCGTTTCACCTCAAGCCTTTGTGGTTCCATCTGCTGTCCTTTGGGATCCACCCTTCAGAGACTTTGAGATGTTAGTCCCAGTGTCCCCAGCAGTGATTCTGGAGTTGAGATAGTGGGCAGTGCAAGGCAATCTCTCCAGAGCTGTTCCGTTGCAGCAGGCTTTTCTGCTGGTCCTGAAGATTAGTGTCAGCGAATTTGGTTGGGGGGGCGACCTTGGTGGGGTGGTCTCTGCAGGGTTGGTGGTACCTTCAGGAGGGGAGACGCTCATCCAATTAGAGAGAACTCATCCAATTAGAGAGTCTTCTGGGCAGTCATGGGTTTTTGGCATCTTTTGGTAGGGCACAACTTGATGGTTTGCTCAGAAAACCAGGTGACAGCAATGTATCTCAACCACAAGAGGGGGATTATCTCTAAATGTCCAAGTGCAGTGGCTCGGCCCTTGTTCCAGTTGGTGGGGGGATGCATCTTCAATCTCTTGTGGCAGTTCATGAGAGGGGGGGGGACAATGAAATGGCTGATACCCATGGCAATCTGTTCTTTGCTCTATCGCAGGAACACTCTCTCTCTCCAGGGCAATCTTTCTTCTGGTTTTCAGGAGGTTTGGTGTGTCTTTCCTGGACCTATTTTCTTCCCACTTCAATTTGCAGGTTTCCAGATTTTGGTCCCGCAACCAACATGAAGGGGCCTGGGTGGTGGATGCTCTTATGGTTCCTTGGCCTGACCATCAGTTGTATGCCTTCCCATCAATTACTCCTGTTCCCAGGTTTAGGGCTTGGTTGCTGGAGAAATCCTGGGTGGTGATACTGGTGGTGCCTTTTTGGACTTGGTGAGTTGGTTTCCTATGCTCCGGTTGTTGGCTTTTAAGGGGCTGTGGATGATTCATTGCTCCCTGTCTCCTCTGTGATCAGTGCTGTTTCTGGATCTCCTCCAGCTTCAGCTCTCAGTCTGGAAATTGAGACAAGGGGGTTGCAGCAGTCAATATTCCCTTGCCACTTAGCAGTAGCCATTCAGGTGTTGCATAAGCCTGCAGTGTTAAAGTCTTATGGCAGGCATTGCAGTATCTTCTAGCGATGATGTGAGACTTTTTGGTTGTCTCCATTGGAGTGTTCCCTGTGCAATGTGTGATGGCTTTGAGAAGCATTTTTTGGTGTTTACTTGTGGGCTCAGTAGGAAATGGATGATATGGGGGTTCATTTGTTACAATGTTTCTCTATTAACCATCCTTGGAGAAGCCTAGTTACTCCTTGTGGGAATTGCCATTGGTCTGGTAGGCTCTGATGGCTGCCCCTTTAGAGCCTATGGAAGTGTCTAACATTAAGTTTGTCACATTTCAAGGTGGTTTTCTTGGTGGCTGTCACTTCTGCCAGGTGCCTTGGTGAACTAGCAGTGCCTATGGCGTGTGAACCCTTCCTGCCTTTTTCAGATGTATGGGGTGGTTTTACGTCTAGATTCCACTATTTGTTCTGAGGGGGGCTTCCCAGTTTCATCATTTCCAGGAGATGGTTTTGCCAAAGTCAGCAGGGGACGCAGAGAGGAACTTGGATTGGTCTTTGCTGGATGTGAAGAGGGCTTTGCAGCTCTATGTAGATCACACCAGGTCAGTCCAGAATTCTGATTCTTTGTGTCTTTTGTGGACTCATCTAAAGGGAAAAAATCATCTGTGAATGGTTCAAGCAAGTGATTGAGCTGGCCTATTCTAGGGAAGGGGTTTCTCTTTCCAGCAGGGGCGATCAACCATTGGGAGGCAGCTTCCTGGGGTGAATTGCTGGGGTGTCCATTTCAGCTCCAAATTATTTGGAGGAAGACACACATTTTGGGAGTTCTGCATGCTGTTTACTCCTAATATAACTTTGTGGTGCCTATTTTTCTGTTATTAAATCACTTTTGGGTAGTGCTTTTAGGTGATATGTCCTTTTATGATTTCCTAATTCTGTTCATTTAAGTAGGCCCAGTTTTCTGGATTGGGTATTTACCATTAGTAATGAATTTGACAAGGACAGGATGTACCTGGGGTACTGGCCTATTACTTACCAGTAATCTTCATTTTCCTGGCCCTGCAGTCCTTATCCCATTCATTATGCCCGCTCTCCCTTCCAAAGGCTCTGGCTTCCTTTTCTGGGTTTCGTAGTTTAAAGAGAATGCTGAGTAAGTGCACATTATGCACTCCTGGTCGGAGGGGGTGGGGTAAGGGGTTCAATATTCCTTGTGTTCTTTTTTCCATCTTGGAGATAGGTTATCCCCATTGGTAATAAACGGGGCAAGGACTACAGGAACAGGAGTAGTGAATATTACTGGTAATTAATCGGACATTAGGCCTGGAGGTATGGACATGGCGAGTCCTAATTAAAGATTGAAAATGAAACTAACACAGATAATAAAAAATTGAATATCTTTCATGAAAAGATACATCCAGATCTATATTTTCCAAGCTTCTCAAACAGTTTCACAGGGTATTGCAAAGAATTGCAGCACGGTTCGAGTCATATGGGTAGTAATAACTACTAGAAAAAGGATTGTTATAATCAGTTGTTTATATCAAGTGAAACTTTCCATAAAAGTGCTGCTTTTTTACTAGTTTGTGCTAGAAACATTTTGGGGTGATCCATCAAGTGTGGTGGGGGCTGAGAAAAAAGGAGGGGTCCCAAAACGTGTTTATCCTGTTATCTTTTACATAGGAACTTTAGACACAGTTACATCCTAAACCCCTAAACAGATTTACACCAAATTAGGCAGAAAGCTTGATCTTGGCCCAGAAAGAGCGATTTTTGTGATTTGGTGTAAATCCATTTGATCATTTTTGAGCAATTAATTCTCAAAATGTAGTATATCTAATGGTGTGGAGTCTCTGCAAGACATTTTGATAAACAAATTGATAAGGAAGAACTAGAGCAGGAATGAGTAAGGTTCATTACCATATATAATGAAAAACTTTGGTTACTCAGGAAAGCACTGACTAAGCACTGGCACCTCAATACCAATGATCCGAAAGCAGGTAAACACTTTCCAAAACGACCGCATCTTACCTTCAGAAAAGCAAAATTGATGAGGGACTTTTAGTTAAGAGTGAGGTAGTAACTGCGGTGCCAATGTGTCTGAAACCACAACCAGGTTTTAAAAAATGCAGTAAATGCACAGCTTGTGAGAATGGTAAGAACCTCACTTCTTTAGAACCACCATTAGGGAAAACATTATCGATTAGGCAAAACCTTACCTGCAAAACTGAATTTGCAGTCTATGCATTGAGCTGCCCCTGTTATAAAAAATACATTGTTAGTACTATCCTTCCAGTGCATAGACGTATACTTCAACACCTAAGAGCCATTAAAAATAACGATGCAAGTTATCCAGTGGCACGTCATTTCCAACAAAAGCATGGTGGTGATCATAGATTACTAACATATAGTGTGATCGACAGTGTGCCAAAAAAAGAAAGAGATGGTGACAGGGAAAAGGAACTCAGGGGATTTGAGTCCTTATATATCCTGGAAATGGACAGTAAAGAGCCACAGGGCTTAATTATTGATGAAGAAATGTATATCCATATATAGGTTCTTTATTGGCCTTCTCAGAATACATTTAAAATGTTTTTAGAAATATAGAGTACTTTGTGTTACTTTTTAAGGAGATCTCAGGAGGGTGTGTCAACATGTGTTTCCTTTGTGTTTTTTCGCTTTTTCTGAAGGACCACCGTATTGTATATTCATTCCTGGGTGTGTGGGAGTAATGTACAGAGAAGTTCTTATATTATATTGAAATACTGGTGATTATCAGTATGCCCACTGGGGCATAACAGTCAATATTTGTAAAAGACATGAATGCTATGATGAAATATCGTTATTTTCTGACGATACCTGTAAAGAACTGTGTGCCAACTAGGGCGAAATGTTTATTATGTGTAAAGATGTAAAAAATGCGATGCTATTTTTACAGTCATATGTATGCACACCTGATGAAATAATATGAGGTCATGATAATGTTTAATAATTCAAATTAAGGATTGTATTAAGATTGTTAAGTTCTATCGCAATAATAAATGAGCATAAATCAACAACATGTATATATTTTTTCTGATATTTAGTGCAATTTAAATTAAAGCACAAACTTAACTACAGTGGAAAGTATCACTACAAAACATGTTTAAAGATGGCCACTATGAACTTGTAGTAGTCCTCTTTTGATTGTAATTATCTTTATGCAAGCACTAGTACAAAGTATAAAAAATGCTTGTTGCAATGAGGTAAATGCCGCGACAAAGGTGCTGCAAGGCACCGAAACGCGTTGGTGTTTTGTGACTCTGCTGGTCAAATAAACACTTTTTTACAACTGCAATCCAGAGTGCCGTGGCTTCTTGGGGTGACAGGAAATGGCTTAGTTTGATAGTAAGGAGTGTGCGGTGGAGCGCTGCATTTACGGCACCATCGGCGATCAGGCTGCTTGGAGGAAACACTCCGAACAAAGGAGAATATTTATATATATATATATATATATACACCCTACTGGCAGTTGCCAGTAGGTAGTTATAGTTAGTACAAAGTTTCCATATGAAGAGTGTGAGAAGTTGGCCTGGTATATGCTGTCCACTGATTAAAGTGGGCACCCTGTGCCAGTCCAAATGACCCTTATGGTGAATAGGTTAAAGATAACCTTCATGAAAGCTATTCTAGTCATAGCTATGGAAGTCTCGAAGGAATGTAAAGCAGCTTGTTTTACCAGATCAGAACCTCCTGAATGATTAAATGAAAGGAGAACCACACAAGTGATATATAAAATATATATATTTATTACTAAACAATCTCTACCAACCTCTTTATGAGATTAGAGCACAAGGCACACAATACTTAATCAATAGAACAACAGGCACACAATAAACAGCGGGCTCGAGTGGTAGACCGAACCAAATACTAAAAGAATTGTATAACAACAACAAATTCACTAGACACAGTGCCTCAAGCATGTAGAATTGCTGGGACCTCAAGGAACCACCCACAGGGAACCCACGGAGGACGGGTGCAGGGTGGGAACACAGGTGCGAGCTCCATACAACTCTATGAGAAAGTCGCAGTTGGAAAATTACAGTTTAAGGATACTTTGGAGAGTACTTCAAGCAAATCCTTTGGAACATAGAAGTTTCTAAGGCCAGCACCCTTGTGAGTACTGAGGTACCCGTGCTACCTATCCCAGCGGAGCCGGGTGTATAGGGGTCAAGTGGTGCCAGAAACCCTTGTCGTTTTCAATGGCATGATATGAAGAAGTACTGCTGCCAGGAATATGAAATGTGTCCAGTGGAATAAAAGCCTGGATCCAAGGTGGGAAGAGCCTTAAAGCAGAGGGGACAGAGTCTGTGTCACTTCAGGGTGACCAGGGGCTCGGTAAACGAATGCCCACCGATGTCGGGTGCTTCAGGTGTGAAGATAGGATCCTTGACTCTGCAGCCACGGAGACCAGGAGACATTGATGATAACCAAAGTCTGAAGTTCAGCTGTCACACAAAGGATGTCGAGTGCTGAGGGGTCAGTGTCCAGATTGAGTGCCAACAAGCATTGGCAAAGGCAACCCACGTTGGCAGAGGAAACAAGTTACGGTGAGGACCAGCAAGGTCTTGGGGACTTTCCAAGCAATGAGGAGTCTGGAGCAAACCAGAAAGCCCAAGAAAATTCAAAGTGACCCTCGCTAGGACCCACAGGCCAATGGACCAGGGATTGAAAAGGGACCTCGAGCTGAATGTCGAAGTACCAGCCAGCAGAGCACTCGTGGAGTGGAGGCTGGAAATCGACAGTGGAAATACTGCTATGTGTCAGAACTACATGTAGCCCAGTGCACAGCCTCAGGGATCGCGAAAAAGCATATACAGCTGCAAAAGTACATGGTGCACAGGGGTTCAGGTTGCACGTCCCTGACAAGGGATACTGGTCTCAGTACTGCTGAGAGAGCAGATCCACCTCAGAGATGCTCGAGAACCCACCTCCTATGTTGCAGGAATCTTAGGAGTCTTCAGGAGCTTGGGAGATGCAAACCAGTCAGATGCGTTAAGGTGCCTACTGCTGCAGGGGAGTTACTCCTTTACTCCAAGGGAGATTCTTCTGTCGTTCGGCAAAGTTTAAACCGTCAAAGTACTTGGTTTCTGCTTGCATAGTTTAGTCCAGGTAAAATCTAAAGTCCTGTAGTCAGGTTTCCTACTTTATACCCAAGGAAGGGGTTGGACTAACTCTGGAGATCCACTTAGGGGAGGGTCAAGACAGAGGGGTGGCTACACCCATGTCCTTTGTCCAGTTTCGCACCTGAGCAGGAGAAAATGGCTCCTGCAACCAGTTGGAGCTGGACTATGCACAGGTACAACAAATGTGCCCCCAGTGCAGAATTTCTGGCGCTCTCAGAGTGCACCCACCCAGCCCCAATACACTAAAGCCTGTCTGGGAGGTGGTCACACCTCCCTGTGACAGGAAATCTATTGTCAGGCCTTCCTCTGCTCAAGCTTGGCTCAGCAGCAGGAGTGCAGTCTCGTGTCTGTGCCTAGCAGCATCCATTTTATGATGCCCAGGTCGAGAAAGCTGGTACCGGGTGTACCGGTTTTTCACATAAGTACCTCTAGAAGGGTGGAATCATACCTCCACACTAGTTACTGATGGGGAGGTATGATTCCAAGGTGTTTGACACAAAACATTACATGTTTCTAAGCAGGCGTTTTAAAGTTAGCATTAACCGCAAGGTTATAATGCACTTAAATATATATAGTTGGCTGCATCACAGACAACCCCGGAAAATAGGTTCTGAATGCTTCAGAGGGGCTCTGCTCATGCAGGGGCACCCTCTCACATAAAACCCAGCACCCTACCTTCAGGATTGATAAGGTCTGCCATCGAAGTGACTGATAGGTTTATATGTAAAGTGATTTAAGTAAGGGGTGTATGCACCACCTTACACAGACTGCAGTAACATACCTGGTGTGTCACTTTGAATGGCCTCTCAGGGGTGGCACAATACATGCTTCAGCCCCTGGGAGGCATCTGGGGTACCTATGCCCTGGGTACATGGTGTACCATATACCAGGGACTGATAAGGGTATCACAGTATCCAATCTGGAGTGTAACTAAAGTACATGCAATCAATTTACAGGAGAAAGCAGATAGACTGGGGTCCTTAATAGCAAGATCCTATTCGGTCTAAGTCAAAAACAGTGATACATCAGCAAAAAGTGGGGGTAACTGTAAGAAGCAGATCCTACTCTCCTACAAAGAGCGTTTATAATTTGCCAATATCCTTGACGTTGCTTGACAAATCTTCGCAAAATTGACATAACTAATAAACCACTCACTTGAGCTGCTCTGTTGGAAATGTTGGGGTGATCCATCAAACAGGGGAAGAGAAAAAGCGGTGGTCCCAACATGCTTTTTCTACATGTTAATTTCCATAGTAAAATTTAGACAGAGCTGTAACTGAACTGCTGAATGGAATTACACCACATTTGACAGAAAGGTATCTCTTGGTCCGGAAAGCACTCTGTTTGTTAAAGGGTGTAAATCCATTTAGTAGTTTCAGAGAAATGTAAAGATTTCTCAGATATACAACTGTGGCAGTGGTGGATCCGGGAACCCTCCCGATCTCGTGCCTGAGATCTGATTGCCTGTCAACACTTCAAACCAGGAAGCATTGGCAGCCATCATGCAACTCGTTTGGACTAAGTCACAAGAAAAAAAAAGAGCAAAGGGGCGGGGTGGAAACACCCTGACCCCTTATGCCTGTTCAGGAGGTCCCACAGGAACCCCAAGGCAAAAAAAGCATTTGTTTAAAACATTTTCAGCAGGATTCGTAGTTGATCCCCGAATACGGGTGGATAAAAGAAATGAAGCGTGGGCTATCACGCTTCGTTTACGTTAGGCCCTCAAATGGGCAAGTCTGGGTGGCAATTGAAAAAAATGCAGGGTGTGCGGGCCCCCTGAAGCCTCAGGGACTGCCAACTCCCTGGGGCTATATTTGATTATAATTATATGTGTGGGGGCGTCATGCGGACCCCTCTCTGGGCTATACTGAAATAAGATATGTGGGGGGGGCTCCAGACCCCCAAGCAGCCCAGCTGACGGTCACCTCCCCTGGGCTAGTATGTAAAAATACAGGGGAGCCACACGCCCCTGCTGCCATGGGGACTATGGGATGGGCCATCCCATAGAAAACAAGTTTGAAGAAGCGTGGGGGCGTGTCCTCTGACCACCTCTCAACACGCCCACTGCATGGGACTTGCTGGAGGTAACAGGAGGGGCATTTGGCCCCCAAGGAGCCTCAATAGCCAATGAGTCTTCATCCCCCTACTAGTAGTGCGTCAGGAGGTGAGTTTTCTGAGTGGTAGAGAAAGGGGGTGTGGTCTGCATCTCATCCCAGCAATCCTGCTGTATGGAACTTACTGGAGGTAACAGAAGGGTATAGTATGCCCCCAAGGTCATCCTTGGGGGCCACCTCCCCCTCCTGTTACCTCCAGTAAGTCCCACATAAAAAGATTACTGAGAAGTTGTCAGAGGCCATGCCCTCTTTCACCACCACTTTGCAGACTGGCCTCCTGGTGCGCTACTAGTTGGGGGATAAAGACCCTTTGGCTCCAGAGGGACATTGGTGGCCAAGAAGCCCTCCTGGTATGTCCTGTAAGTCCAACGCAGCAGAATTCCTGAGAGCTGGTTGGAGGCCCAGCCCCCTTTCGCCACCACTCTGCAAACATGACTGCTAGTTGAAAAACCTTAGGAATTCACAAAAAAAGGTTACAGGGATGTTATACTGAGTCAAATTGAATTAAGATAATCTTAGAAATTCACTAAAAAAAACAAAAGTTACAGGGACAATATATTAAGGATCATATTTTCCTCATTCAAAACCAAAGAAATGCCGCCATTATAGTTAACTGAGTTAACTATAACTCTTGCACCAGCAATGCGCTACTTATGGCCGCACATATTACATTACTCATAACATGGTCAGTGACATCAGTCATGACATCTCTGATATGGACTTTAGAGCTCTCAATTAGTTGGAATGTTGTTCTCTTTATCCCTTCTCATTCCCCTTGCTTCTCCCCTCCCCCCTTTTCCTCTCTTTATTCCCTGGTCAGCAGGAATTCACTTGCTTTATCTTACCATTCTTTTTTCAATTTGCAAAAAGTGCCTAATACTGTAATGCTTAAAGTGTATTTTGACAATTTAATGTGCAGGCACTTTGGTTCACAATGTATTGCTCATCACCTCCATTTATAAAGTTCTACGTGGAATACTGTTTAAAAAAACAACATGGAAAGCAATTTAAAGAATTCACACTTTTATTAGGACAATTGCTACTATATCCATTAGTTGTGTTTTCGAAAACATATTTATACTTATTCAACATAGTGCCTACAAAACAATACCTGGAGAAGCAGAAATGGAAAATTTTCCAACAGGGATAGAAGAGATCAAATAATTGAACAAAAAGATGGAGGATACCCAAAGAAAAACAATAGTTCCTTAACACTACAAATAATGTTTCTAATATTTCGACACACCCTAATAGTTTTTCTAATATTTCGACACACCCTAAGCTTAGCAGTAAAAAGGTGAATAGGAAGCAATTGAGAAAGAGAGCACCATTAACAGTTAGCTGTTACAAGAATAAAAATGCCAATTTAAGAAAAATATTCACTTTCATAAGAAGAGACAAGATCAGGAATATTACTGAAAAACATTATGAAACACATAGCCTTAAACATCTACCTAAAACACTTGCTTTCGTTAGGGAAAATAAGAAGAAACTCATACAGAAACACAATGTTCAAGATTTTGTTGAAAAAGCATGTCAAGAGAAAATTGCGTCAAAACACTTGACTGTTTAATTTCAACCTGTAAAATGCACAAACTAAGGAAGAAACAACTAAAAAGACTAAACTTCTATAACTTTTTTCTGGGGGTCTTGGAGACATGTATATCAACAAAAGGAGAGAGAGGGATCTAGGGCACTCTTAGTCCCCAAACAATATACAGGTAATCAAAGGAAGAGTGACCATAAAGGTAAAGTATATAAAAGGGGTGGGTGTCGCACGTGAAGTCTGAGGCCAGTTGTAAGTGGTCCGGTGGTAGGACCAATTTCAAGAAAAAATACACTGTTTTTTCAGGAAACCCTCACTCACCCTAGTGGTGACATGCTTCATCATCGGGTCCACCGGGAGAGATCGAATACCTCCCCGGTGTGCTGCGACGCCAGGAGACTGCGGAGCAGGTTTTTGTGTGAAGATGAAGTGTGAAAAGAATATTAAAGTTTAAAAATGTCAGAGGTTGTACCAAAAAAACTTTATTCGCTGGTCAACCTGACATGTTAAAACAAGATATGTGAAGGGAAACTAGCCAATTACTTTATACTGGTGTTTACCCTGTGAAGAAGGTCAACATGTTTCTGCCCGATTATGTGTTACTTTACTGGGCTTTCATCAGGACCGGTAAGCGAATGTGCCAATGACAGGAGGGGCACGCTAAGGCCCGCCCTGCCAAAGGTCGTGAAAGTTAAAAATAGCACTATGTGTAAAAATGGTGCAAAAGAAAAAGAAACAAACTCATAAGTAGTGGGGTTTTACCTCTTTTGCGAGGAACCTAGGAGTCTGTAGGAAGGAAAATGACAAACAGACAAAAAACAAACATAGACACATAGATATTAGATCAATGATTTGTGCATATGTACAGTGGCCATAAAGGGTGACTTTGTGGCATGACACGTGCTTGCATACCTATCAAGGGCCGTGGCCGGTATGCCTGGGTTGCGTAGTTGAGGTCATGCCGAGATCCGGAGTGGAGGGGCCTCAACTAACGCTGATTAAATCTATTCAGCGCAGGCTGTTGCATATGTGCAGTATAGCAACAGTGGCTAAACAGGCAGACTTGTCACGTCTGAGTCTATTAGTGAGGAAGTACAGGAAATAACCTACTACCTAAGGTGGGGTGTCAGAGAATGAACCCCGATGGGAAACAACGTTTGAGCAGTGTTCCGGTGCAAAGCGCCGTGACACTGCTGGCCGTGGTATATAAATTACCCAGGCACACAACACTAAGTACAAGATACAGAGAAAATGTCCTCACTTGTAAGAAAAACGATCCACGCCCCATAGAACACAGGAGGGGGGTGGGAGCGACAATGGCACACCCTGTGAATAAGGGGGAGAGAGACACACAAAGGAGGTTTTTAGAAAAGGCAGAATCCCATTCATACAACTTATCTGGTTAGGATGAAGTCCCCAAGGTAAGGTCTCTTACGCCCGCAACGCTCAGCACCCGCTCGGCACCTAGCTTTACCCTCGCTGGATCTCGTGGATCCTTTGCGACAGGCGAGCGAGGTGTTTATGGGCGGTGGCTGCGTACGGGCCAATCAGGCGCCTTGGATCAAAACGAGGTTTGGAACTCAAGGCTGTTAAGCCTATGAGGGACGCTCGCGTGGTCTCGCGAGAGCACGCGAAGGCGAGGCTTGCATTGAAACGCAAGCATTGCTCCTGGGAAGGGCGGGGTCCGCCCTTGTGTCCTCCTTCCTAATGATGTTAACTAAGTGCTCACGTGATGGAATGAAAGATAGCCTGTGATGGTAACGAGGCTTGAAACACAAGCTAAATTGACACGCAAGCCTGGATAGTGGAGTGGGTGGCATAATGCAGGCAAACGCTATATCCAGCATATATTATTCAGCAAGGTTGGGGTACATAAATGAAAAGCATGGGAATGGGAACCCTGATCAAGGTAACTGATACAGGAAGTTAACATGAGAACATATCATTGAATGAATCTTGGTAATCGCTTTGATGTCAATGTATGTATAGTTGTGGAATATACATATGATGTGCAAAGGCAACAGAGGACTTAGGATACTTTTTAGTGTTTAAGGACACTGGTCCACGGAATTTGGTCATTTAGTCCGTTAATATGTGTGCTGAGTCGATAGACCCAGCGCTGTTCTTTTTCAAACAATATGTTTTCTTTGTTTTTAACACAGTTGACCTGTTCGATCACTGTCCAGGTCATGTCATTCGGAGTATGATTGGCTTGCAGGAAATGCTCGCTCAATTTGGTAGTGATTTTTTTGCATCGTATATTGCTGCGGTGTTCTCCGATGCGTGTTTTAACTTTCCTGGTGGTCATCCCCACGTAACGTTTCGCGCAGGGGCAGGTAATTAAGTAGATCACATTTGTTGAGTTACAGTTTGGGCTTGGAGACATACCTCAAGCATTGAACCATACCTTCATGAAGCAAGTTACCATCAAAAGACAAATTGTGTGCTTTTAGTCACACAAGAAGGCGGGGGTTATGACGCCTTACATGGAAATGTAGTGGGGAAATAAAAATAATAATTGAAAGAAAAAACAATATCTAGTGAACTTTTGCAGGACAAAAACAGAACCCCATATATGAATGGAATTGCACTTCTATGTGTAATATCAGAGACATATCCATTGTGAGGTTAAGGACATTACTAATAACATACCAAATGCCCTCAGTACTTTAAAAAAATCACATTTCTACAAATCATAGGCATCTTCCATTTCAGACCATTAATAACCTACAAGGACATTCTTTAGGGTATTTGAAAAATCACATGTGTGACGCAGGAATCCATCACAACAAAAGGCTCTCCATACATCATTCAATGGTGAGAAAACTTGTGCGGACATTATACTTCGTCTAAACACCATCATTGCTAACATGCTCTACTTTACTCAAATGCAGCACAAGTAAACAATATTATAGACCATATACAATCTAAATACTTTCATGCACTCCCTGAGAACAATAATTGTACAGGCGTTGCCTTTACTCAAATTCGAAAATCCATTAACAAACAATTACAAAACGGATATTCTTGAATGTCAAGAAACTATGGGACAGATGTAGGTAATTCTGATTTACAGACTCTTAAATACCGACTCATTCCGATTCGGTATTTAAGAGTTGGTAAATTGGAAGGAGGCAGATGTAGGTAAAAAATTACCGAATCTGTAAGAGTCGGTATTTACCGATTCTGTAAATACCGAATCTGTACTTCCCATTGATTCCTAAGGGCCTTGAAGCCCATAGGAATCAATGGGAAATACAGATTCGGTATTTACAGAATCGGTAAATACCGAACCCTGCAAGGGTGCAGGGGGTGTTACTTTGACACACTCTAGCACCCCAATTCCGGACTTGTGTGCCATGTGGCACACAGACATGCCCTAAGGGCATGTCTGTGTGTCACATTGCACAGGTGTGCGTGCACAGATGTGCATGCACACCTGAATTCAGTATTTTACCACCCAATAGGATTGGGTGGTAAAATACCGATTCTTAAGGGCCTGTAGCACTCTTAGGAGTGCCACCTACATGAGGATTTTCCGAATCGGTAAATATACTGATTCGGTAAATTTACAGAATCTGTAAAATATAGGCCTCCTACATCTGGAAACCCTAATACCGGTCGGTAACGGCCGAATTCGGCCGTCACCGACCGGTATTAGGGCTCCTACATCTGGCCCTTAGTCTGAAATCTCTGATCAGATTTGCCTTTGTCGCCAAACAACTCACTATAAAAAGCAAGTAAAAATAATTGATCTTGAAAAAACTGAAAATTAGGATAAATTGTCTTGGAGAAATCTAACTTTCTTTTCATTCACTGGAAAAAGATATGATCTCTGTGAATACCATATAATCTGCTATCACTTCCTTGGAAAATATAACCATAACTTCGCATGGAATTCATAACACTTCTAAAACTAATCCAATTCCTTCAGAAATATAGCAACGGAAGTTATATGAAAGCATTTAAATTCAAACAGTTAATCCTTTTCAAACCATGGTTAGAATGCAACCAATATCTGAAAAATTCCAGCCACATGAATTTATACCTGCACCTGAATGAAAACAATGTTTTCTCTCATTCGATTTCAACAAAAATATAACTAATCTTTGAAATCAATACAAAATAGAGAAGCCTTGGGTTTACTCAATGAACTACAAAAGAGAAAACAAAACTGGCAAGATTTATTTAGATCAGAAAACGTTCAGAAAGCACTATGTTACCTTGAGAAAAATAACAAATATTATAAAAAATGTGACAATACAAACTACTCCTCATCTACATACTTATCATTTGGAACAGCAAATCTAGCAGGTCAATTTGAACAGATTACTCAATAACAAGCTGAAGAAATATATGAACATTATAGTTTGCACCTACTACACTCAAAAGACATGATGGGTGATGCTTAGAACTGTGTCAGATGAAGGAAGCTAAAGGAGAGCCTATACGTGTCTGGGCAAAGACACCAGAAGCAAGATGTTATCAACATTTATTCCCCACTGGAAAGGGGGGAAAACATGAAGCTTGTCCAGTGCAAATTTCAGCAATAAGATTATATTGAGAAGCCATGCTTTAGACGGGATATTCCTAATATGTTCACACTGCTATATGAAAGTGAACTTTCTGTCACTTCTTATGATGTTGCACGTTATGAGAACTAACATATAGGTATAGCAGCATAGGATTTTGTTGAAAAGGTGAATGCAAAAGATGAGGATCTGGAATGTAAATGATTCATTATTATGGCAGGTCAATGAGGGATAAATAAATATTGGATTCAAAGACAGGGAGAACTGAAAGGTATGCCCAGAAATTTAAGACCACCTACATGGTTTATACCCTTAACCTTTTCGGTGCTCATGACAAGCTGAGCTTGTCATGGCACACAGTGCTCGTGTGCTCATGATGAGCCCGCACAGGCCGCCAGCCACAAGCAGATCCTCCTGCTCCAACTCAACCTCATCGAACAGCAGCAGTGACAGCTGCAGGCCCGGGAGCGGGAGATCGGGCAGCTCCGCAGCGAGCGGGACACGTTGCTCGCCCGCATTGAGCGCATGGAGAGAAGGATGCAGCTCGTCAAGAAAGACAGTGAGAAGGAAAAGCAGCGGTTGTTTCATGAGACGGAGGTGCAGGGAGAAGCTTCTCCAGTCATCCCCAGCGAGCTCCAACCAGAGGCCATTCACGTTCTGCAGGCACTGCCACACAAGCATTTCTCCCTGGGCCGTGGCACCAAGGGCCACAAAAGGAAGTCTATGTTTGGAAATGCTGAACGAAAAACTCCTGTGAAAAAGCTAGCAGCTGAATTTTCAAAACTCAAAACCAAAACTCCCAAGAACTCTCCAGTGAAAGATGAGCTGTCCGACTCTTTGTCTGAAAACTGTGCTGAGCGAAAGCTGCGAAGCAAAGAGGCTCCCAAGAGAGTGCAGCCTGTGGTCGAGAGCCCTCTGAAAACGTGCCCTTCTGGCAAGGGACACAATGCTCCGCTTGTGGACAGAGGCCTCCTCTGGGACAGCGAAGAACTGCCGTACCTTGCTACCACAGAAATGTACTTGTACCGGTGGCATGAATGTCCCCCGTTCCCCTTATGGGAGTCATTGCCAGAGAAGGAGGAGAGTGCCGCAATTCCTTCTTGGAGGGAACATCCGGTGAAACCCCTGATAGACGTATGCCCTTCAGAGAAACCAGAGAATTTAGATGACAGTGTGTTTTTCAAACGTCATGCAAAGCTGGAACTGGATGAAAAGAGTCGCAAAAGGTGGGATATTCAAAGGATTTGGGAACAGAGGATCCTACAGAGACTGCATTTACGAATGTACAAGAAGAAACGGATTCAAGAATATGAGCCGGAGCTTACCTCATTTTTCCCTGAGCCGTATGATGGTCGCTGCCCTGTAACCACACTGGTCCTAGCTGCTGATGAATGGAGGACGATCTGTGACAGGGTGTCTGCTGCTCTTATTTTGCTCGACTTGTCATCTAACCTCATTGAACCTCTCACCGGCACCCTCAAGGGAAAGGAGGAGGAGCCTGGATCCAACTTGGCTGCTCATAGCCTCTGTTCCGCTGAAGCCCCACTTTCATCAAATAAGTGAGGCACTTAATTCCCCCCCTAAACAACTGTTTCAACCATCTCCGGACATCGGATGGTCGGGAGCGTCTGACGCTGTGGTTGCCATTCCAACCGGTCGTAGCAACACAAGGTTTCTGGCGAAAATCTCACCCAGCGTTTTAACTTCAAGATGGCGCCTGAGAAGGAACGGACCTGCTTTTTGAATGACTCGAAGCAGATCCATGCAAGCTTTTACCGAACTACCATCCCCAAACCCAACCCCGCACTACCCCTCTCCACTTTCCTGCTACTGACCTCTGCCATCACCAGTCCTGGCCCTAGTCCCCTCCCTGTTTACCTGTGAATTTTCCCTCGTCATTTGAGATATAGCTATTTTGTCTGATGCCCGATGGAGCTACCTGGTTTAGCTATAGAGCAGACAGGTCGGGAATTCCCTCCTTGGACATCACCTACCCAGTCGGTCTTTAGCCAGACTTCCTTTCATCTCTCCTGTCGTCTCTTCCCGCATATTTCCTCTATTTATGTCTCTCCTCTCTCAATGTATTGAGATTGAACTATTTTGTCTGATGCCCGATGGAGCTACCTGGTTTAGCTATAGGGGAGATGGACCGTGGACTCCCTCCTTGGTTGTCACCTACCCAGTCAGCCTTTAGACAGATTTCATTTTGTCTCTCCTTGTTGTCTCTTTCCCTATCCTCCCTTTCTCACCTTCCCTGTCCCCTCCCCTCAACACTCCATTTATTTTGCCCTCCATGTTCCAAAGCCGGATGGAGCTACCTGACAGCTATAGAGGAGCTGGGTTTTGGGACTTCCCCCTCGACCGTCACCTACCCAGCCGGACTTTGGGCAGACTTTCCTTCGTCTTTCTGCCGTATCTCCTCCCACCCCTTTGCCCTTACCCCCTTGCCCTCTACACTTCACTTATCTCGTTTTCTATGCTCTTGTAATTGTTTGTCTAGCAACTGATGTAAATTACAACTGATGTAATCTTGTAATTTTGTGCAACCTCATGTAAAGCACTCTGATACCTACGGGTCTAGCCAGCGCTATATAAAACTCTTAAAATAAATAAATAAATGTATAAATAAATGACACCCAGCCCCCGAAATCCCTCTGATGCAGGCACCAGAGGGATTCCCTTTTCTTCCCCAAAACCTCAGGAGCTGGGTAAGAGCTTCCCCAGCTCCCGAGGCCCGCCCCCCCTGGTTTCCCTGAAATGACAATCAGGACGCAAGTCACGCTGACATCATTTCAGTCAAACCGAAACTAAAATAAGCCAAGAGGCTCATTTCAGTTTCTACATGCTCAGGGGGCTATCTGACCCCCTGGGCACGTAGAAAGATGGGGGAGGTATCATTGGAAAGGGGAGAATCTCCCCTTTCAAATGGTATCCCTCCCCAGTGGATCCTTGGGGATGCTTTGGGTTCGACCCAGGAGGACAATACCCAAGCAGGGATCCGACCACTAGACACCAGGGAGGGAGGAGCGGCCCCTTGGGCAAGGGCTTTTGCTCCTCCCAAATTACTTTGCTGTAATTTAGTCTTTTTTCCCCCCTGGGGGGCAGATGGAGACAGTAGCCGCCAATCCGCCCCCTGGGGGGGGGGGGGGAAACCCACTATAAGCCAGGGATTGTTTTTTAATTATAATTTGTGGTAGAGGCTGCCTAATATGGGCATGCCCATGCCCCCACCCACCCCCGCAAAAATGACAGCCTTTCTTCCCCCCTGGGATGAAGATGGGGCATTAGCCCCAAATCTGCCCCCCCGGGGGGAGCAAAAAGCCCAGTAGATGACAAGGATTTCATGGGCAAATTTTAATTGGGGTGGGAGCATTGACATGCCCAATTTGGGCAGCCCCCACCCTAATTAAAATTTGCCCCAAAAACATCCTGACATCTAGTGGATTTTCTGTTCCCCTGAGGGGCAGATGGGGGCATAAGATGGAGTATACCTACAGAAAAACAATAGTTCCTTAACACTACTAATAATTTTTCTAATATTTCGAAACACCCTAATAATTTTTCTAATATTTCGACACAGCCTAAGCTTAGCAGTAAAAAAGTGAATAGGAAGCAATTGAGAAAGAGAGCACCATTAACAGTTAGCTGTTACGAGACAAAAAATGCCAATTTAAGAAAAATATACACTTTCATAAGAAGAGACAAGATCAGGAATATGACTGAAAAACATTATAAAACACATAGCCTTAAAAATCTACCTAAAACACTTGCTTTCGTTAGGGAAAATAAGAAGAAACTCATACAGAAACACAATGTTCAAGATTTTGTTGAAAAAGCATGTCAAGAGAAAACTCTTTATTTTCATAGTGAATTGCGTCAAAACAATTGACTGTTTGATTTC
This sequence comes from Lissotriton vulgaris, assembly GCF_964263255.1. Classification (NCBI taxonomy): domain Eukaryota; kingdom Metazoa; phylum Chordata; class Amphibia; order Caudata; family Salamandridae; genus Lissotriton; species Lissotriton vulgaris. The sequence goes on from NC_141694.1 coordinate 746,036,190, forward strand.
AACCTGTAAAATACACAAACTAAGGAAGAAAGAAATAAAAAGACTAAACTTCTATAACTTTTTTCCGGGGACTTGGAGGCATACCTCAAGCATTGAACCATACCTTCATGAAGCAAGTTACCATCAAAAAACGAATTGTGTGCTTTTAGTCACACAAGAAGGCGGGGGTTATGACGTCTCACATGGAAATGTAGTTGGGAAATAAAAAGAACAATTGAAAGAAAAAACAATATCTAGTGAAGTTTTGCAGGACAAAAACAGAACCCATATATGAATGGAATTGCACTTCTATGTGTAATATCAGAGACATATCCATTGTGAGGTTAAGGACATTACTAATAACATACCAAATGCCCTCAGTACTTTCAAAAAATCAGATTTATACAAAACATAGGCATCTTCCATTTCAGACCATTAATAACCTACAAAGACATTCTTTAGGGTATTTGGAAAATCACATGTGTGACGCAGGAATCCATCACAACAAAAGGCTCTCCATACATCATTCAATGGTGAGAAAACGTGTGCAGACATTATACTTCGTCTAAACACCATCATTGCTAACATGCTCTACTTTACTCAAATACAGCACAAGTAAACAATATTATAGACCATATACAATCTAAATACTTTCATGCACTCCCTGAGAACAATAATTGTACAAGCGTTGCCTTTACTCGAATTAGAAAATCCATTAACAAACAATTACAAAACGGATATTCTTGAATCTCAAGAAACTATATCTGAAATCTCTGATCAGATTTGACTTTGTCGCCAAACAACTCATTATGAAAAGCATGTAAAAATAATTGATCTTGAAAAAACTGAAAATTAGGATAAATTGCCTTGGAGAAATCTAACTTTCTTTTCATTCACCGGAAAAAGATATGATCTCTGTGAATACCATATAATCTGCTATTACTTCCTTGGAAAATAAAACCATAACTTCGCATGGAATTCATAACACTTTTAAAATGAATCCAATTCCTTCAGAAATACAGCAACTGAAGTTATATGAAATCATTTAAATTCAAACAATGTTTTCTCTCATTCGATTTCAACAAAAACATAACCACTCTTTGAAATCAATACGAAATAGAGAATCCTTGGGTTTACTCAATGAACTACAAACGAGAAAAAAAACTGCCAAGATTTATTTAGATCAGAAAACGTTTAGAAAGCACTATGTTACCTTCAGAATAATAACATATATTATAAAAAATGTGACAATACAAACTACTCCTCATCTACATACTTATCGTTTGGAACAGCAAATCTAGCAGGTCAATTTGAACAGATTACTCAATAACAAGCTGAAGAAATATTTGAACATTATAGTATACACCTACTACACTCAAGAGACATGATGGGTGATGCTTAGAACTGTCATATGAAGGAAGCTAAAGGAGAGCATATACGTGTCTGGGCAAAGACACCAGAAGCAAGATGTTATCAACATTTATTCCCCACTGGAAAAGGGGGAAAACATGATGCTTGTTCAGTGCAAATTTCAGCAACAAGATTATATTGAGAATCCATGCTTTAGACGGGATATTCCTAATATGTTCACACTGCTATATGAAAGTGAACTTTCTGTCACTTCTTATGATGTTGCACGTTATGAGAACTAGCGTTATACATATAGCAGCATAGGATTTTGTTGAAAAGGTCAATGAAAAAGATGAGGATCTTGAATGTAAATAATTCAATATTATGGCATGTCAATGAGGGACAAATAAATATTGGTTTCAAAGACAGGTAGAACTGAAAGGTATGCCCAGAAATTTAAGACCACCTACATGGTTTATAACTTTAACCCTTTCGGTGCTCATGACAAGCTGAGCTCGTCATGGCACACAGTGCTCGTGTGCTCTTGACTAGCTCAGCTCATCATGACACTCAGCCCCCGAAATCCCTCTGGTGCGGGCACCAGAGGGATTCCCTTTTCTTCCCCAAAGCCTCCGCAGCTAGGGGAAGACCTTCCCCAGCTCCCGAGCCCCCCGCCCCCTGGTTCCCTGACGATCAGGGCGCACGTCGCACTGACGTCTTGTCAGTGAAACCGACACTGAAATGAGCCAAGAGGCTCATTTCAGTTTCAGTTTCTACATGCTCAGGGGGCTATCTAAGCCCCCTGGGCACGTTGAAAGATGGGAGAGGTATCATTAGAAAGGGGAGAATCTCCCCTTTCCAATGGTACCCCTCCCTAGTAGATCCTTGGGGATGCTTGGGGATCGACCCAGGAGGCCGATACCCAGCAGGGATCCACCCACTAGACACGAGGGAGGGAGGAGCGGCCCCTTGGGCAAGGGCTTTTGCTTCCCCCAAATTGCTTTGGTGTAATTTAGTCATTGTGCCCCCCTGGGGGGAAGATGGGGCAGTAGCCGCCAATCTGCCCCCCCCCCAGGGGGCAATAAGCCCACTAGACCCCAGGGATATTTTTTCATTGCAGCATAATTTATTATGGTGGGGGCTGCCCATAAAGGGCATGTCCATGCCCTCACCCTGCAAAATTTACAGCCTTTCTGCCCCCAATCTGCCTCCTGGGGGGGGGCCCACTATAAGCCAGGGATTGTTTTTTAATTATAATTTGTGGTGGGGGCTGCCTAATATGGGCATGCTCATGCTCTCACCCACCCCCGCAAAAATTACAGCCTTTCCCCCTGGGATGCAGATGGGGCATTAGCCCAGTAGACGACAAGGATTTCATGGGAAAATTTTAATTAGGGAGGGAGCATTGGCATGCCCGTTATGGGCAGCCCCCACCCTAAATAAAATTTGCCCCAAAAACTTCCTGGCATCTAGTGGACTTTCTGCCCCTCCTGAGGGGCAGATGGGGGCATTAGTTCCCAATCTGCCCCGCCGGGGGGGGGCAGAAAGCCTGCTAGACGGCAGGGATTTTTTTGGGGCAAATTTGATCCAAAACGGGCATGCCCATGCCCCCACCCCACCCCCTCACAAATACCCGCCTTTCTGCCCCCCTGGATGGCAGATGGGGCAGTAGCCCCCAATCAGCCCCCCTGTGGGGGCAATAAGGCCATCATACACCAGGGATTTTTGGGGGCAAATTTTAATTAGGGTGGGGGCATTGGCATGCCCGTTGTGGAAAATGTGTTTTTTTCAGCTAAATTTGAGGTTTGCATGGCATTCTGGGTAAGAAAACTTTGGGGGATCCATGCAAGCCATACCTCATTGGACTCCCCTGGGTGTTTAGTTTTCAGAAATGTGTGGGTTTGGTGGGTTTCCCTAGATGACCGTCGAGCATGGGGCCAAAAACCCAGGTGACCCCCCTTGCAAAATAAGGTGGTTTTGAGATAGGCAATTTTGATGTCGCCTCACTACGTTTTGGGCCCTTGCCTGTCACGGATATTGTGTCTCCCACACAAGTGCAGCACCGTTTTTATCGGGAGACCTGCGGGAATGCTAGGTGTTAAGAAATTTGCATGAGCCCGGTGATGCCACACTTTCCCACACAAAAATTTGTGAAACAAATTATTTTTTCACTCTAAAATTAAGGTTTGAAAGGGATTCTGGGTAAGGGAACGTTGGGGGATCCACACAAGCCATAACTCCTTGGAAGCCCCTGGGTGTCTACTTTCTAGAAATGTGTGGGTTTGGTAGGTTTCCCTAGGTTCCGGCAGAGTTAAGGTTCACAAACTACAGCTGGGCACTTTGCCAAAAAAGGGTCATTTTTCACTGTGAAATTGAGGTATGACCACATTGCGATTTGCACCGTTTCCTGTCACAGCCACTAAGCCGACCCACACAAGTGAGGTACCATTTTTCTCAGAAGACTTTGGGGAACACTGGGTGGGTGGAAATTTGTGGATCCACGCAGATTCCAGACCTTTCCGTTACAGAAATGTGGGGGAAATGTGTTTTTTGACAATATTTAAGGTTTGCAAGGGATTCTGGGTAACAAAACCTGGTGGGAGGCTGTCAAGTCACCCCTTCCTGGATTTTTCTGGGTGTCTAGTTTCAAAGAATGTATAGGTTTGCTAGGTTTCTCTAGGTGCCGACAGAGCTAGGGTTCAAAAACTGCCGCTAGGCACTTTGCAAAAAAAGGGTAATTTTTCACTACGATTGCGTTTCTGACATTTCCTGTCACAAGCACTAGACCGACCCACACAAGTGAGGTACCATTTTTCTCAGAAGACTTTGGGGAACGCGGGGTGGGTGAATATTCGTGGATCCACGCAGATTTCAGAACTTTCCACTACAGAAATGTGGGGCAAATTTATTTTGTCAATTTTTAAGGTCACCCCATCCTGGATTCCCCTGGGTGTCTAATTTTCAAAAATGTATAGGTTTTTTAAGTTTCCCTAGGTGCCGGCAGAGCTAGGGTACAAAAACAGCAGCAAGGCACTTTGCAAAAAAAGGGTCATCTTTCACTGCGAAATTGAGGTGTGACCACATTGCGTTTTGCGCCGTTTCCTGTCGCAGGCACTAGGCCGACCCACACAAGTAGGGTACCATTTTTCTCTGAAGACATTGTGAAACACAGGGTGGAAGGAAATTAGTGGATACATACAGATTCCAGAACTGTCCACAACAGAAATGTGGAGAAAATGTGTTTTTGACAATTTATGTTAATGTTATGTTATGTTATGTTAAATTGGGACTTGTATAGCGCAACGGCTACTCCAAAGGAGTGTCCCGGCGCTTTGAGCTCCAAACCAAAAGTGGGACAGGAAACATAACGATAACAGAGAAAAGGGCCACAGAGGGGAGAATTATCCGGCAAACAGCCAAGTTTTCAAGTTTTTCCTGAAGACAAGCAGATTAGAAGTGCTCCGCAGGGACAACGGCAACGAGTTCCAAAGCTTAGGAGCAAGAAAGCTAAAGGACCGGCCGCCTAGCCGAGCCTTTTTGATACGTGGGACCCGAGCCAAGGCCAAGGTTTCTGACCTAAGGGAGCGTGCCGGTCGGTAAAAATCAAGCCTCCTCTGAAGATACTTGGCCCCAGTGCCATATAAGGCCTTGTGGGCGAAGGTCATGGTCTTAAACAGTATCCTCTTCCGCACCGGGAGCCAGTGGAGGGATGCAAGAAGATTAGAGGCACTAGTCCGACGATGAAGGCCAAAGATGGCACGCGCAGCAGCGTTCTGAGTGATCTGCAGGCGTTGGAGGAGGTATTCAGGCAGGCCCAGATATAGAGCATTGGCATAGTCCAATCTGGACCCTATGAGGGCCTGAACAGTGATCCTCCGATGTTGCTCCGAAAGTAAGGGGAAAAACTTGCGCAACATTCTGAGGATGCCAAAACAGGTTCCCGTAAGGGTAGAAACCTGGGATTTGAGCGACAGCTCATTATCGATTTTGACTCCCAGGTTCTTGGCCCACTTAGATGACTGTGTGGGAGGGAACTTGTCAGCAGGCCACCAGCCTCGCCAGTCTGGTTCAGAGGGGCATCCGAAGAATAGTATTTCGGACTTATCCGAGTTGCACTTGAGGCTGTTTTGTGAAAACCAGCTAAAAACAGCCCCAAGGCACTCGCGGATCCCTTCACCATCAAACTCTTCACCCTTACGACAGGTGAAGAGGAGCTGAGTGTCGTCAGCATAAGAGACGATCCGGGCCCCATGGGACTCCGCCAATGTCGCCAGAGGGGTCATCAAGATGTTGAAAAGAGTGGGGCTCAGGATAGAGCCCTGAGGCACTCCGACTCCCAATGGCGGCATCTCGGCGGATCCGGGTGGAACCCAGACCGTCTGGCGACGGCTGGCCAAAAAGGAAGAAAACCAATTGAGCACCGTCCCCCCTAGCCCGATGTCATGGAGCCTAGTGAGGAGATCCTCATGGGGGACGGTGTCAAACGCCGCCGACAGGTCTAGCATGACTAACAACACCCTGCCTCCCATATCCAGCACCTCTCTGATGATCTCCGAGACTTCCAAGAGCGCCGTCTCGGTGCTTAAGTTGGAGCGGAATCCCGATTGGGATTCATGGAGCAGATCATTAGACTCCAAGAAATTGGAGAGCACGCCATGTACGTGCTTTTCCAAGATCTTGGTCAGTGCTGGGAGGAGCGAGATTGGTCTATAGTTGGAAGGTGCCTCCGGGTCAAGATTAGGTTTCTTGATCAGAGGAATGACCATGGCTTGCTTCCATGTCGGAGGCAGAGAGCCCTCGCTCAGCGATAGATTAAGGATGGGATTGGCTATAGGATTTATAGCATCAGCCACTCTCGCCAGAAATTTTGCCGGTTAGCAAGGGTTTCTGGGTAACAGAACCTGGGGAGAGGCAGTTAAGTCACCCCATCCTAGATTCCCCTGTGTGCCTAGTTTTCAAAAATGTATAGGTTTGCTAGGTTTCCATTGGTCCTGGCAGAGCTAGGGTTAAAAAACTATAGCTAGGGACTTTGCAAAAAAATTGTCATTTTTCACTGCGAAATTGAGGTGTGACAACGTAGCGTTTTGCGCCGTTTCCTGCCGCAGGCACTAGGCCGACTCACACAAGCGAGGTACCATTTTTCTCAAAAGACTTTGGGGAACGCGGGTTGGGTGGAAATTTGTGGATCCACGCAGATTCCAGAACTTTCCACCACAGAAATGTGGGGGAAATGTGTTTTTTGACAATTTTTAAGGTTTGCAAGGGATTCTGGGTAACAGAACCTGGTAGGAGGCACCCCATCCTGGATTTCCCTGGGTGTCTAGGTTTAAAAAATGTATAGGTTTGCTAGGTTTCCCTAGGTGCCGGCAGAGCTGGGGTTCAAAAACTGCGGCTAGGCACTTTGCAAAAAAAGGGTCATTTTTCACTACGAAATAGAGGTGTGACCACATTGCGTTTTCTGCCGTTTCCTGTCACAGGCACTAGACCGACCCACACAAGTGAGGTACCATTTTTCTCAGAAGACTTTGGGGAACGCTGGGTGGGTAGACATTTGTGGATCCATGCAGATTGCAGAACTTTCCACCACAGAAATGTGGGGAAAAGTTGTTTTTTTGTCATTTTTTAAGTTTGCAAGAGATTCTGGTTAACAGAACCTGGTGGGAGGCAGTCAAGTCTCCCCATCCTGGATTCCCCTGGGTGTCTTATTTTAAAAAATGTATAAGTTTGCTAGGTTTCCCTAGGTGCCGGCAGAGCTAGGGTTCAAAAACAGCAGCAAGGCACTTTGCAAAAAAAAGGGTCATCTTTCACTGCGAAATTGAGGTGTGACCACTTTGCGTTTTGTGCCGTTTCCTGTTGCAGGCACTAGGCCGAACCACACAAGTAGGGTACCATTTTTCTCTGCAGACATTGGGAAACACAGGGTGGAAGGAAATTTGTGGATACACACACATTCCAGAATTTCAACAACAGAAATGTGGAGAAAATGTGTTTTTGACAATTTTTTAGGTTGGCAAGGGTTTCTGGGTAACAGAACCTGGTGGGAGGCAGTTAAATCACCCCATCCTGGATTCCCCTGTGTGTCTAGTTTTCAAAAATGTATAGGTTTGCTAGGTGTCCCTAGGTGTCGGCAGAGCTAGGGTTCAAAAACTATAGCTAGGAACTTTGCAAAAAAAGGGTCATTTTCCACTGCGAAATTGAGGTGTGACAACGTAGCGTTTAGCGCCGTTTCCTGTCGCAGGCACTAGGCCGATTCACACAAGTGAGGCACCATTATTCTCAAAAGACTTTGGGGAACGCGGGTTGGGTGGCAATTTGTGGATCCACGCAGAATTCCAGAACTTTCCACCACAGAAATGTGGGGGAAATGTGTTTTTTTTGTAAATTTTTTTGGTTTGCAAGGGATTCTGGGTAACAGAACCTGGTGGGAGGCAGTCAATTCACCCTATCCTGGATTCAACCTGGGTGTCTAGGTTTAAAAAATTTATAGGTTTGCTAGGTTTCCCTAGGTGCCCGCAGAGCTAGTGATGGAGCGCAAGCACACCTGCTCAACATACTCACCTTGGCCCATAAAACTAAGCATATATTTAAACAGGTAAACTTACACTCAATCAATTTTTAAGTTTTACCATTCGGGATGTATACCATTTGTCTTACCAATCCAAGCCACTGATACCTCTAGTCCTAAAGGATCAAGGGAGTTAGCAAGAAAAGAGGTAGTATAATAACATTTAGCATTACATAAATACCCACAAACTCGAGAAAAGTTTACGTTTTTTTATCTAAATATATCCTTAAAAAGTATGAAAACCATTAAATCAATAATTTCTTATTCTATTTAGAATGATGTAGATTAGAACAACATTTGAAAAGAAAATATCAGTAAGCATTTAGACAAAGGGTGGGTAGAGAAAAGGGAAAACAGTACAATGACAAACCCACACTTTATAGTTACCTAAAACGGTGTGATGACCAACCCTTCCCACGGGCTGAGATAAAGGATAAGAATCCCAAAGTGCAGGTGCCAGCAGGAAAGAACAGGTGCAGTTCGGAATCAGAATCAGGACAGGTTACAGACCAAATTGGATCAGGACAAGACCACCACAGGCTAAGACCGGCACCCACAGCTAAAGTGCAATGCCTGCGTCACATCCCTCTCTGCAGCTAACAGCCGATTGGGTTATCGAATCTTCTGACAGAGTGCTCCACCAGCAACTCTGCTCTCGATCACCTATTGAGTGCGTTGGGTCAGAGACAGGTCAGCTATTCGGACAAGTCGGACAACCTAACTAACTAAGCCTACCATGGTTATACTATTTTTCACATCAGTGTACCACCCCTAAATGTTGCAAATGTGTGAATACCACAATTTTATTGGACAAAGGATGAGGAGATATCATCACACCATATTGATATGAGGTAGCTTGTCAATCATGTATTTAAATGTTTGCCTCCCAGTACTTCATCTTCCCATGTACTTTTTATTCCACCCGGTAGTGAATGTCAAAATAAGACATTTAATATTTTATTCAATTCAGCTTCCTCTGGCAGGGTGAGGAGGTTGCTTTTCCTAGTTTCTTTAGTCTATGTCATTTTGTTGGCACTGATTCAAGGCCATTAGCTTCAGTGCCTTACGGTTTCTTTCGCACAGGCACAGTTTCTCCAAGATGGAGTTCAGAGGTACATTTAGGCCCAAATACGATACATGCAAGAATAGAAAAGAAACAGTTTTAGAAACACAGAATAAAATGAATGCACTGTATACCACTTTTTTCTACTCTCTTCCCATTATTTTATTTTAACTATTGCATTAGAAGTTAGGCAAAACAAACAACTTAGCCAAGCAGCGATTCAAGCTTCTCACACGTTGAGACACAGAACAGCCATCTTAGTTCTAGTGCGCAGAAGCAAAAGTTTTCCCACCAAGTATGTCACGTGAATGTGACAGATGCGTGCGCATTAGAAAAATCCAGCGTAGCAGCAGCCTTTTTAATGCAAGCGGATTATATTTAGTAAAAGCACATTGTCGAGCTTCCCCTAGATACCTAAATGTTGTGTAATGTAATATTAATATGACAAACATGTTAGTTAGAACATTAATATTATTTTTGAGAAGGCTGAATACAAGCAAGTCACTTTACGTGTGCAACCTTGCTCCATCAATCCCCTCTTTGATGATATTTTATATCATCACTAATTAATGAAACAGTTGCCAACTTTCACATTTCACCAAACTCAATTTCTTCAAACTTTCTGTTAAAAAATGTTTTATTTTTCATATGAAGGTCTTTCACTCTCTTGTACGAATGTCCATTATGCTCTTCTAACTCAATTTTGTTAATATTTCTTTTCTTTCCTCTCTTATTCACTGTATATGTTTTTTTATGCTTGCGACATTTGCAATACGTTATTATCCCTAAAACAAATAGGGCTATTCTCACCATTGGCATCAGTATTCTACCTACAAAACTTTTTCCTACGTTAGAAAACCAACTACCTATAGAGAAGAGACCATCTGTAAGTCTCTTCCATGCACTGTCAACATCCAGTGGTTTGAGTTCTCGTTCTAAATGTGTATTATTCCTTACATACCCCTTAAGTTCTACACTTTTGTCAGGTATGTAAGTGCAGCAATGTTGCGCTTTCAGCATTCTGCAGACTCCGCCCTCTTTTGCCAACAATGTATCAAGAGCGAGTCGATTTTGTAAAACCATTGACCTTACCGCAACCAGTTCAGTATAGATCATTAAGAATCCTCCAGCAGTGTCAGTCGATAAACGATCCACCACTGTTGACATTTTGCAAATTCTTTGAGTATTCAGAACCACTCCCACTGAAGGTATCAATGCACTAAATATATCACCTACAATTTCTGAGAAACTAGCTCTTTTACTTCGTATTAGTTAATAGCAACTCCCATACCAATGATCAGGCAATTTGTAATATGCTTTGTTTCCACAAATGTAATACATTCCAGGAAATACTGTCTCAGTTCCATCTTTAAAAACCCCATCCCCAATTACTTTATAATTGTGTTCACAATCACTGGAACCAATAAATATATTATTATAATAACTCGTTCTCTCCCTGTGGAGACAGAGTTTCCATTTCCTTTCAAAGTCCAGCAACATAGCAGCATTAGTTTTGCCATTCAAGGTGTATTCTTTATTTTCTGCCCATTTAGGAATTTTACGTTTCTGTTCTGTAGCTTTTCTCTGGAAATCCTTTCTCCTTTTCTCAACTAAATTCAAAAATATCTTTTCTTTTTTATGTAAAATGCATGTTAAATTATTCTTACGTGCTTCAGCTATATCTATTGCACCTATTGTTAGAAAATATTACCCAATATAATGAGTTATGTCACTTTTAGTATGTACAGGATTCAGATTGCTACGAATAGGAAGTTCAGAGAAAATTATGTCTGAGTTAGAATAATAATACTGTAAGGGTCCTTTCTTGTAAAATAAACTAGCTAAAATTCTACATGAAATACCATATGTCAGGGGCAAATGGTGATAAGTGAAACCTTCTGCTACAGACAGTAGTAGCTTCATACAAACATAGCAATCACTTATTTCCATTGCCTCTACATAATGTACAGATTTGCGAATACGTTCAAGTTTGTTCTATTTCTAACTTTATTGTAATGTAATTCTTCCTCATCTGATGCTTCTAATTCTACTCTTTGCTGTCTAAAAGTATATATTCTTCCATGTATATTTAACTTTTTAGGTACATCTACTTTCTCATGAATACTAGTGTTATTCTTCTCACCTTTATCCATTAGGTAAGGAATAGCTACTGTCAGTCCTAACCATACTATGAGTATTATTACTATACTACATGTGCATATTCTACAGCATGTTTTTAAGCAGTTTTTTTTGGTTTACCATTAACAGTATGATCAGTCATTTTTCGACTAAGGAGACTTAGTCCCTCTTTGAGACTTTTCACAGAATTTTAACCTGTGAAATTTTTCAAGTTGGTCTCACTTCTTCGTCTGTTAGATCATCAATTAATTTGTCATCATTTTCATCACTCAGTTCTAGATTTTCAAAATTTTCAAGGATGACATAGGTCCATTCAGGGCCTCTGAACTTATTATTCAGTCTTTTCAATTGTGGACTTCTCCTTCTTGGTGTTTCTATGGAAAGCCCAGTTTGACTTGATATTTCGTTCACTTGCCCTGGTTCTTCATTTATTGTTATAAGGCGAAATTTAATTCCTTTGACAGAACAAGGCCACTTATCTCCTTTTCTGAGTCTTTCAGCTGGCACTGGCACTGTGCTTTGTTTTTCTTCAATTACTCTTTTATTCTCGTTCAGTTGTGGCACAATTTGTACATCTTCGTCGTCTGTATCCCTCTCTATCGGACTTGGTCCAGGTCTTGCTTCTGTTTCTTCTGCCTGGATGCTAATCTGGCCTTGTTCAGGAGTGTGCTGTAATTGACTTTTATTTGGCTCACTTTCTTCTTCCTGAACACGTTTTTCTGCATCTATCTGACCCTGCTCAGGTATTTTGAACTTTTGTTTTTCTTCTTCTTCCTGAGCGTTGGCCCTATTACCTATCTGTCGCTCCTCAGAAATAAGTCTGGCTTCTGGTTCTCACAATATTTGCAGGGATGTCAATCACTGGAATCCATTTAACCTGACTGGTGCTCGGTCGTTCATCAGCAACTACTTTGGAATCCCTGTCTTGGGACTCCTCAGATGCATAACCTTCAGCTTCAGTTTGATCAGGTTCAGCTACTCTTTTAGTATGACTTGCATGGATCCAGTTCCTTTATGTTTACTGTGGTAGTGGTGACCAATATCACTTGTTTTGGCCTCTCCCACCTTGGAGTTAGGCAAGATTCTCGTGTATGTTCCTTTATCACAACCCATTTACCTGGAATCAGATCATGTGCTGGAGTTGATTGTCTGGTGACAGCGTCTTCTCCAACCTCTTGAGAGATAGAACGCACTTGGTCAGCCAGTTCTTTGCAGTACTCTAATACTAAGTCATCATATATATTTATCAGCTTGTGTCCTGGCACCCATGCCTGCCTCATTGCTCTTCCTATGAGTATTTCATGAGGACTCAAGCCTGTGTTTCTGTCTGGAATGCTTCTGAGTCCCATCACAAAAAGAGGTAAAGCATCTGGCCATTCTAATCGAGTTGATTCGTAAATCTTTCCCAATCTTGGGATCACTGACTAAATATCGAATGACAAAATATAGACTACCCAAAATATAGATTCCAAAATATCGACAGACAAAATATCGAATTCCTATCTACAAATAGGTAAGTACCAAAATAATGAACCCAAGATATCGTTTATATATACAAACTTTGTAAAAAATATCGAATTTCTCAAAAATAATGTAAAATTAAAAAAATAGCTAAAATAAATAGCTAAAATATACTTAAAAATACTTAAATGACCTTAAAATTATTAAATAACTAATGTAACTTATAAAAAAGAAAAATACAATCATATCTGTTAAAACATATATATATATTAACATAATATTAATTAAAAAATACACAATATTATTACCGTAGGGTAGCGTAGAGTTAAAAATTACTATTCAGTATAACAGTAGGGAAAGCCTTGGATAGCGTAGGGGTAAAAATGACTTTTCCCACTCCAAAGCGTGCAACAGTAGGGAAAGCGTTGGATAGCGTAGGGGTAAAAATTACTATTCCCACTCCAGAGAGTGCAACAGTAAGGAAAGCGTTGGATAGCGTAGGGTTAAAAATTACTATTCCCACTTCAGAGAATGCAACAGTAGGGAAAGCGTTGGATAGTGTAGGGGTAAAAATTACTATTCCAACTCCAGAGGGGGCAACAGTAGGGAAAGCGTTGGATAGCGTAGGGGTAAAAATGACTATTCACACTCCAGAGAGTGCAACAGTAGGGAAATTGTTGTATAGCGTAGGGGTAAAAATTACTATTCCCACTCCAGAGAGTGCACCAGTAGGGAAAGCGTTGGATAGCGTAGGGGTAAAAATTACTATTCCCACTCCAGAGAGGGCAACAGTAGGGAAAGCGTTGGATAGAGTAGGGGTAAAAATTACTATTCCCACTCCAGAGAGTGCAACAGTAGGGAAAGCATTGGATAGCATAGGGGTACATTTTACTATTACCACTCTAGTGAAAATAAATTATTATAATTCACATAATTATCAATTAATCAATTAATAAAAATGAATGATCAATTAAGAATTAATTAATTATCAATTAAAAATTAAATAACAATTTATTCAAAATAAATACCAATAAATTAATTAACATATTTAATTAATTATAAATAAATTACTTCCCACCCTATTCCCCTATAAACCCACAACCCACTACAGAAAATAAATTAATTTAATTCACATAATTATCAATGAATCAATTAATAAAAATTAATTATCAATTAAGAATTAATTAATTTCCAATTAAAAATTCATTAACAATTGATTCTAAATAAATACCAATTAATTAATTAACATATTTAAATAATTATAATTAAATTACTTTCCACCCTATTCCCCTATAAACCCACTACCCGCTACAGAATTAAATTACGCAAAAATTAAATAACATAACATTAATTACTTAAAATAAATTACAAAAATATATACACTTTTCACACATATACTAACATACAAAACACTTGTACAAAATTTGATATTATTAAAAATTCGATATTTTTAATAAACTATATTATGTACTTCGATATTTTGACTGTCTATATTTTTAAAATCGATATTACATTACTTACCTTCAAAACGATATTTTTGATGTCTATATTCTATCCATTCAATATTTTGTCCATTCTATATTTTGGAGTCGATATTTAGGTTAGTCTATATTTTGGAATCAATATTTTGACCATTTACCCCAATCTTGACTTGATTGTGCCATTTAGTTGTTCTACCACTCCAGAAGCCTTTGGGTGGTATGCACAGTGCAGCCTTTGCTCAATTTTAAATGCTTCACAGATTAGACCAATTATTTAATTATTAAAGCGTCTTACTCGGTTTGATTCAATTGTTACTGGAAAACCGAAACGTGGTATGGGCTCTCTAAGTAGTAATTTTGCTATTGTGATGCTATCATTCCTACGTGTAGGGTAAGCTTCCACCCATTTTGAAAATAGACAGACAATTACAAGAACATACTTCATTCCTCTGGAAGGGAGTAACTGAATAAAATCAATCTGAAGACGAATAAAATGACCTTCTGCTTTCCCAATCTTTCCTGGCAACACTACAGTTTTCTTCCCAGGATTCATTTGTTGGCAAATTAAGAACCTCTGGCAAAGACTCTCTGCAACATTCCTGAACTTTGCATTGAACCAAGTTTGTCTGAAAAATCTAGTCATGGTATCCCATCCTAGATGAGAATCACCATGGTACATTCTAGCCATAGGAGCAAGCATACAGTCTGGCAACACAGGCCTTCCTTCAAGGTAAACAATAACACCATCTTCAGCCCTTCTCTGATAACCTATTTTTGCCCATCCTTCCTTTTCTTTTTGTTCGGCATCATTCTGTAAATCTCTCACTTCTTCCCACATTTTCACTCTCTCAAGCAACATAAATTGGCAGCTGTTTCCTTTTGTTTCAATTTTCTTGTTTATTGCCATTTTATTTTTGGCACAATATTGAGCTAATTGGTCAGAATATCGGTTACCTGCTGTCACTCTGTCATTACCAGATTTATGAGCAGCACACTTGACCACAGATACTGTTTCTGGTAATTGGATTGTTTTAGCAAGTCATTCACAAAATTTCAATTTTTACCTGGTGAAGTCAGAAACTCCCTTTGCATCCAGAGTTGGCCAAAATCATGCACAACTCCATAGCCATATTGGCTATCAGTATAAATATTCACTTTCAGATTTTTCCCAATTTTACAGGCCTTTGTCAATGCAATTAGTTCAGCTACTTGTGCAGATTTGACCCAAGGTAAATATGATGCTTCAACTGTACCCCATAGAGTACAAACAGCATAAGCGGCACTCAAACCTCCTTCCTCATGTCGCATGCATGAACCATCTACAAAAAGCTCATGTTCTGAATTTATTAGTGGCTCCTCTCTTATATCTGGGCGAGGTTTAGTATAGTATTCTGTAAAATCAATGCAATTATGTTCAATCTCATCTTTAACTTCTGCTGTAGTGTAGTTCCTATTTTCCCAATAGGCCCTGCGCATTGGAATAACATAAACAGTAGTATGGACGTAGAAGTGCGGATCTTCCAGGTCTCCACTGCCTATGCTAAACTTAATTGGGTTTGTTACCAACTAGCTCAGAGGTCACTGGAAGCTTTCTTGACTGAATAGGAAGTGATCAGCTTCCCTGGTACAGACAAGAAGGGATTCAGTTTTCCAACAACCGCATAAACATGACAACTTTGCTCCTTAGAATAAGAGTCAATCTCTAGAGTCGTGTGAAACAATAGACAGTTATTTTACTCAGTCAGTTTTGTGCAGATTACTTTCACCAAAGTGCAGAGAATAGAGAGACGGGCGTTTTCAATAAAAAGGTATTATTTTTGAACAGTCTTTCTTCTCTTGCAAGAGAAATGAATTGCCACAATTGCAAGACTAGTTATTATAAAAAGTGCCTACGGTAAAATGAGGATTGCGAAATAATACTGTAAAAGCATTGATATGGTTTCTTAGCGATACAATGGTTAAAATGAATAAAATATATACATTCATATATACATTCAGCTAACGTACTCAACTGGTGCTTCTAACTACGCCTACCCCAGTGTACCTGACCTAAGCCTAATACTTGGGAGGGAGTAAGTATTTAGCAGTTTTAGTTAAGTTGGTTTTGCCAAGGTTTGCTTCAAGAATTCTCTCTAAGGGTTTAGTCAACGCCATACCTCTGGAATAGAATGTTGGAGGTCTTGTATCTCCTTCCAGGACTCGATATCCCAGTTACTCGCAAGAGTAGGCTGGAAACGCCGGAGCTGGATTTTCTCGGCAGGAGAAAAGACAGCGTCTCTCTCAGCGCGTCAAGGAGGAGGAGGGGCAGCGTCCGTGGGCAGCTTGTATCTGCTGGGCTTTGCAAGGGACAGCTGTTCTGCTCCTATGTTCACCACACCATCGCTATCATCGATGTCGTTGAGGCAGCAGCGTTTGCTTAAGGCAACGTTGGTAATATTTATACCTGGAAGGTGCCTTGTTTGACGTAAGTTTTTGGACATAAGACGTCAATAAAGATGTCACTAGGAAGTGATCGTCTCTCAGTGCTCATTAGAGTTCTATTACTAATCAAAACATAGCAAGCGGGGCTTTCCCAGGTTGCTGAGTTTTATCTTGTTGAAGAACTCGGAGTGTAATCTAGGAATCTTAGATAGTGGCTTCTGCTGTGTCATTTGCTCTAATGAGCTGCAGAGGAAGCTGCAGAGGAAGAGATTCTGAAATGTGGCTCTGATCGTGTGAGGCCAGAGATGAGTTTCTGAATATTACATTTGATCGTTTATGTCAATATAGGGGTATGAATGGATTATAGCCGTATAGGGGCATAAGGTCACAGTATTGATCGGGGTCCTAGATTAGAACGCAACACCCACTCCACAAATTTATGTCCATCAATTTACTAAAAACTATAGCAAAAAGATCCATGTGTAACATTACCCACCTCAAAATACATATATGCATTTGAAATGGCGTATTCGAAATACATGGATTGTACTGTACGTCTTCAAGCATAGAAATCATTAAAAATTATAGCATATGTAATCAATGAACGATTTTGCGAAAAAATTACACATGAAATATCTCTTAATAAAGAAAAGAAGTGCGAGATAATTTCATCACATATAAATGCATTGCTGTAAAAATGTGCTAGAGGCTGATGTAAAGTTATTATGTCTCTAGAATTACCTAAAAATAGAAGCTTCTGTTCTTTATGAATAGGTCTACTTTAAGCAAAGAATTTCGTGCCAGAAAACCAGTAAATATTTCTTAAAAAGTGTTCAATTCCAAAAAAAAAATTCTTGGTGAACGGGGGAATAGAGTTCCAACGCTTTTCAGAAGTTTTTGTTGATCAAAACTGAAGGCCGAATTCAGAGTTCATGGGAACGCTGTGTGTCGGAATGCTGTTCTACAACTATTGTTTCTGTTTGGGGGAGACATCATATCAGACAGGCTCTCAAAGAATTGGTCTACAAAATCAGGTGACAGTTCGACCAAGTTCGATAACGCTGTAACTTGGCAGGTGTGAGAATGATTGCTATCATCAAAGTCTGGATCAGCAATGCTCACCGAGGGTCGTACCTGGGTGATGTTGCTTTTATTTCTCGCTCCACTGTCACCACCTAGTCGTAGCACAGGAGTCTCAACAAATGCCGTCATCAGGATTGGTAGCCGCTGGGGACAACACAATGCGTGAGCCGTTATAGGACTTAGCAAAGTATCGATATCCATTGGCACTGCTGATGGAAGTGCAAGACAGATGTCCAACACGCACTTATCTCCGCATAGCATACATCAAAGCACAGGTAAGATGCAGGTCTGCCATATTGGTCTGAATGAAAGAAACCAGGTCATGTTTAGATCTCTCAGCCTGGCCAATCCAAGGACTCTAGTTATTCGGTCCCGGTAGCGTATTGCTAGGATCGTTTCTTCCATCCTTGTCGGAGTCATGTCTGAGTTTTGGCTTGCCATATCGGAGCAGGAGGGTCAAAAATAAAATGCCTGCTACAAGTCCCAAAATAAGGGGGATGCCGCCAAAGACCGAATGGACAAAATGGGGAATGATTCCCAGAATTGCTTTGAATGGTGATAATAGTCCCGAAAAAATGGTCTTAAATACGCCTGGGATGCCTATGGCACTAGGCATGTTAAGAATTTGGCTAAGCATTTCTGTGAAATGCATGGGGCAATTTGTTGATAAAAGGTCATGTATCTCCGTAGCCGGCCTTGCAACTAGGAGATCATACATCTCTTTTGATGACGTGATGGGCACTGTTGTCTGTAAAAGCACAGACTTCATTCTGCTTAAAGTATCAATTCGTATAGAAGAGAAATTCAGACGAGGCCATAAGGGAGTCTCGGAGTCTCCAGGGCCGTTTGGAAACAATGCTTGCATACAGCATTTGACCATGGAAGTTACGCTTACCAGATATGCTTTCCCTGGCAAAAGGCCACAACAGCTGTGATCCGTTCTTAGAATTTAACTCCCATTCGAGAGTTGCATAAAGAAAGGCTCTATCTGCGTTGCAGGTGTGACATGTTGGTGGCATGAAAGGTTGTTTGAATTACCTTCACAGGCTCCGTGTAAATTAATACCCTGGCACAAAAGTATACCGCTTAGTGAATGTTTACAGTTTTCACCACTAAGAAATACATTTTTGTTGCTGTCACTATAGCATGTGTGTGTGTATGGTAATTTCCATGCTGACTTAATGTATCCTTTACCCAATCGTTCATACTGGCCAGAGGTTATGTATTCAAGGCATTTTTTAAATCGGAAAGTTATTATCGGAATTGTGATAATCCCGTGTATTATCCATTCAATGACAGGACTTTCTGACATTGTCAATGGTAATATCTCAAGTTTTTCGATGCTCAGGATTGTATAGTCTGCTCCTTTCTGTGCCAAGCTGATTTGTTTATCAGTAAAGTTAAAGATGGAAAACAATGACGTTGTGTTGATTAAACGCCAAGGCACATAGCCTGAACAAAGATTTTGCAGCGTCGAGCCTAACTGTACAATAGAACGCAATTGTGACTGGCCATGCTGTAACATTAGCAAGTCTTTGTCTATTATATCTATGGCAGATGATACAATACTGTCCAGTGAATATATTCTGGAGGACAGAGTCATTAACCCATTGTCCACTACAGAAAGTGATTTTTCCAAATTAATACAATCAATTTCCCGTTTTTTTCAGCTGTTTTAATTTGCGTGACTTTCCAAGCCTCGTTGTATGCCGCATATATACTGGTCGCTATGAAACGATGTTTTGACGCTGTTTGCGTGGTCACAGAATGAAATTGCGCAAATCAGCACCATCTTTAATTATAGACAAGTGTTGCTTAATTTCAGCCAGTGTGGATGATTCTAGCCATTCAAGGTACAGCTTCCCTACACTGTATGTTGTTACTATCCCTGGATGTTGTCTCTGGGAGTATCTAGGGTCTGGTCTGGTCATTGTTAACCCCTGTGTTTTATTCAGGAATCTATCTTGACAGTTGTTTGTGTCAGTAGGCCAGATTAACCACTTTTTCCAATCAGGATGTGTTCTGTTTAGATGTAAAATTTTAGATACGTCTATTTCAATATCTGTAGTTGCATCATCAGGTATTGGCTTTGGAATAGACAGTGTATTAAGGTCTTTAATCTTAGCTAGGCCAAGACAGGTTGTTTGCTGAATTGTGTCATTTAAAAACAGCATTTGTTCTGGGATCATGCAGGCTCGAAATAGTGCTTCTAGGCCTTGTACCTGCCACTCTTTTGTACCCCAGATTATTTTTGTTTCAATGTTATTTTTCCAATAATCAAAACCAAATGTCATCATTTTTTCATAAAATGTTTCTGGATTTATCTATTTAGTATTTGTCAGCATTGTTTTCAATCCTGTTTTATCTAACAGTTTATAATAAAACGTTTCTGCATCACTGGTGTTAAACCCTGAGAAGTACTTGAATTTCTCATAGAATGTTTAAGAACTGCTTTTAGGTGGTGTAGCACAATGTTCCCATTGGTTATACCTAAAAACATTTCTAGGCTGTGCAGATTTATGCAAGTAATGATCACCATAGTGTGTGTAGCAGAACATCTGTTCATAATTAGACGAACCTTGTAAATAATCATGTTCTGTGAATCTTGCTGACATTACTAAATCAGACATCATATTATTAATACTTTCAAAATCCCAATCATCAGAAAATGTACTTGGTTTTACAAAGTCACTTAATGAAACCTTGAATTGATGAGGATACTTCAGGATTTCGACCGGAGCATATATTTCATAGTCAGTTTTGTCCCATACTACCCCGCCGGGTATTTGAATTGCTGTGACATTTACTGTTGACAGTTCTCTTTTCTTCACGTGGGATGATCTGTGTGGTTTGAGGACTAAGTTGATGTTCTGACTTGCTGTGTCCATTGTATTGTATTTTCCCTCAATGAATTTTCCCAAACAAAGTACCATGATGAGCCAAAGCAGGAGGAAAAATACACCTAGTCCAAACCAGAACTCTAACCATGGAGAGATAAGGTAAATTTCCTTGAGTTGATGAAAGAGTTCTGCTGCTTTTTCTTTAAAAGTCTTTTTTATTTCTGGCATCACTGCAGGGTCGTTTTGATCCTCAGAAAAGTTATCGAAATTGATGAAGTAGCCAGAGGCAGTTCTGTCAATTGTTGGAATTGTTCTCTCACTTTGTCTTTCGGTAGCACATTCTGATGCCACATCATTGTAGACTGGTGTTTCTTGACGAACTGTTTCAATCTGTGTTTCAAGAGGCACGAGTTCCATGGCATTATTGCATAGTCCCTCTCTGTGCACTGCAGGTTGATCAATCAATCAATCAATCAATCAAGACATTTGTAGAGCGCACTACTTACCCGGAGGGTCTCAAGGCGCTGGGGGGGGGGGGGTGCTGCTACTGCTCGAACAGCCAGATCTTGAGCTTCTTCCTGAAGGAGAGGTGGTCCTGGGTCAGGCGCAGGTCGGACGGGAGGGAGTTCCAGGTCTTGGCGGCCAGGTAGGAGAAGGACCTTCCTCCTGTTGTCGTTCTTCGGATGCGGGGGACGGCGGCGAGGGCGTCACTGGCTGATCGGAGAGCGAAGAAGGTGATGCGGTTGTTGAGGTAGCTCGGAACTTGATCGTGTAGGGCTTTGTGTGCGTGGGTGAGGAGACGGAAGGTGATTCTTTTGTTGACGGGGAGCCAATGCAGGTTTCTCAGATGTCCGGAGATGTGGCTGTGTCGTGGGATGTCGAGGATAAGTCTGGCTGAGGTGTTCTGGATCCGCTGGAGTCTCTTCTGGAGCTTGGCGGTGGTTCCGGCGTAGAGGGTGTTGCCGTAGTCCAGACGGCTGGCGACGAGGGCCTGGGTGACCGTCTTCCTGGTCTCGGTGGGGATCCACCGGAAGATCTTCCGTAGCATGCGCAGGATGTTGAAGCACGACGAGGAGACTGCGTTGACTTGTCTGGTCATGGAGAGGGAGGAGTCCAGGATGAAGCCCAGGTTGCGTGCGTGGTCGGTCGGTTTGGGTGCGGTGCCCAGGGCGGGGGGCCACCAGGAGTCGTCCCAGGCGGAGGGCGAGGAGCCCAGAATGAGGACTTCCGTCTTGTCTGAGTTCAGTTTCAGGCGGCTGGTCGTCATCCACTCGGCTACGTTTTTCATCCCTTCGTGAAGGTCGGCTTGGGCGGCGGCGGGGTTGTTGGTCAGGGAGAGATTCAGCTGGGTGTCGTCAGTGTAGGAGATGATGTTGAGGTTGTGTTGGCGTGCGATGGCCGCGAGGGGGCTCATGTAGACGTTGAAGAGGGTGGGGCTCAGCGAGGATCCTTGAGGGACGCCGCAGATGACTTCGGTGGCTTCTGACTTGTACGGTGGTAGACGGACTCTGTGTTCTTCCGTCGAGGAAGGAGATGATCCATTCCAGTGCCTTCTCCTGGATTCTGACGTTGTTGAGGCGCTGCACTAGGGTGCGGTGACAGACAGTGTCGAATGCCGCGGAGAGGTCTAGGAGGATAAGGGCCGCTGTTTCTCCGTTGTCCATCAGGGCTCGGATGTCATCTGTGGCAGCGATGAGGGCGGTCTCGGTGCTGTGGTTGGCTCGGAAGCCAGACTGTGAGCGGTCGAGGGATCCATTTGTCTCGAGGAAGGCAGCCAGCTGTTTGTTGACGGTCTTCTCGATGACTTTGGCTGGAAACGGGAGGAGCAAGATGGGGCGGTAATTCTTGAGTTCGGTGGGGTCCGCTGTAGGTTTCTTGAGTAGGGTGCTGAGTTCGGCGTGCTTCCAGCTCTCCGGGAAGGTGGCGGTGTCGAAGGAGGTGTTGATGATGTCCCACAGGTGGGGTGCGATGACAGCGTCGGCCTTGTTAAAGACGTGGTGAGGGCAGGGGTCGGTTGGAGATCCGGAGTGGATGGAGTTCATCATGCGGACGGTGTCTTCGGTGCTGATCGGAGTCCAGGCGCGGAGGGTGGTGGTGGGGGGCGGTGGTTCGGTCGTGGCGTGCGTCGGTTGAGTGCTGAAGCTGTTGTGTTTGTCCGCGATCTTGTTGTGGAAGTAGGAGGCGAGGGAGTTGCAGAGGTCTTGCGACGGGGTGATGTCGTTGTTTCCGGCGTTGGGGTTGGAGAGCTCTTTTACGATGTTGAAGAGTTCCTTGCCGTTGTGTGCGTTGTTGTCCAGCCGGTCCTTGAATGCAGTTTTCTTGGTGGCGCGGATCAGTTGGTGGTGCTTCCGGGTGGCAAGCTTGAGGGTGGTCATGTTGTCCGGTGTTGGTTCCCTTCTCCAGGCTTTCTCGAGGGCTCGGCAGTTCTTCTTGGAGCTCTTGAGTTCGTCGGTGAACCATGGGGCCTTCTTGCTGCCGGGTCTGCTGGGCGGGCTCCTTAGTGGGGCGAGTTCGTCGGCGCAGTTGCTGATCCACTTCGTGAGGTTGTCGGCGGCCTGGCTGGGGTTCGCTGAGCTGGCGGGAGTGTGCTGGCTCAGGGAAGCGGCGAGCTGGTCGGCTGTGATCTTGTTCCAGCTTCTTCGAGCAACCTGTTGCTGGTGGTGGTGGATCGTCTTTCTTTTGAAGGTGAAGTGGACGCAGCTGTGGTCCGTCCAGTGGAGTCCGGTGGCGTGGCTGAAGGCGATGTCTTTGCTGGATGAGAAGACGGCGTCGAGTGTGTGTCCGGCGAGGTGGGTGGGGGTGGACACCAGCTGCTTGAGACCGAGGTTGGCGAGGTTGTCGAGCAG
This sequence comes from Lissotriton vulgaris, assembly GCF_964263255.1. NCBI lineage: Eukaryota > Metazoa > Chordata > Amphibia > Caudata > Salamandridae > Lissotriton > Lissotriton vulgaris. The sequence goes on from NC_141694.1 coordinate 746,059,418, forward strand.
GGTGGTGGTGTTGCGGTCGTTGTTGATCGAATGTGATTAGTCTTTCAGTTTGAACCTCTTAAATTGTTGCAAGTTTGGGTATTCTGTTGTTTCTTGGGAGTCCACTGGGCCTACTGTTGATTATAGGCCACATGCTTGTGGTTTTACCAGGTCGATTGATACAACTCTGTTCTCCTTTTTACCAGCAAGGGGCGGTAGTACTACTGATCTTGTTCCTTTGATTGCTAAGACAGGTACTGCTTTTCTGTAAGAAGGCCCAAATTCCTTCTTCACCGCTATTTTTTCTCTGACTAGATCCCCAATCTTTGGAATCCAGACAGGCCTTGCTGGGTCTGGTGGTGCCTCGTCAGTGGTAGCTGGCTGTTGCTTTAACTTTATGTTGCTTAAGGATTTTCTTGTTTCATTCAAGTCCTGTAAAACAGCCAAACGATCTTTGATGTCAAAGTCTGTTTTCTTATCTTCTACCACTGATACCTGACTATCTAAGTCCTGAATTCGCATTCCAGTTCCGAACAATAGTTCGTATGGGCTGAAACCTTTTAGAGAATTTCTTGGCAAATTGTTAAAACTTAACTGGACACTTATTAAATGTTTGACCCACCCAGCACCTGAACCTAATACCTTCGCTGTTATAGATTGCTTTATGTCCCAGTTTTTTTTTTCTACCACACTGTTCCCTTCGGGGTGTGACGGACAAGAATACCGCAAGCCAACGCCCATGCTGGCCATGGCCTCCTTATAAGCTCGAGAGCTGAAAGCAGGACCCTGGTCAGAATGGAACATGGAAATTGCGTATGTGCCGATAAAGACTCGCAGATCTTTTATAATCGTTCTGGCGTCAGCCGAGCGCTGTGGCCACATTTTTTAAGTGGATTTAGTCTTAATGATATACAATGTGACGCGTTTCTCTTGTTTGATTGCGCGGATAGATCGCCTTATGCTTTCTATTAGGGTTCCTGACACTACACTGGCCGGTTCTCCACTGCGATCTCTGTTGCAGTCTTCACAATTTTTAGCAAAATCATGAATTTCTTCACTCATTTCCGGCCACCAGTACTCTGATTGCAATTCTCTCAGAGAGTCCCTGATTGTTTGGTGTCTCAGACCCAACCCCATATGTGCTTCCTGTAATAGGAAACTTCTCCTGTTCATGTTTGGAATTACTCTATCCCTCACTCCAGGGATTCGAGCAAAAGGAACGGAGTTTGCATCAATTACGTATGCATAATTGAGTGGATAGTTCACCGGTAGTGCTGCACAGTCGCCTTTTACAGACGTTTTTACTGCCAGCATAGTTTCCCCGTCTATGTATTTTTCTGAACGCTTTTTTGTGGCTACGGAAGCCGGTTTAGTTGCTTCAGCTGTGGCTGTATTAGCCAATGAATTCCCTGCAACGTGAACGCCTTCACGTTGATGACTCAGAGTGTGTATCACGTGAGTCTTTTGTAGTTCTTTCTGTAAAAGAACTACTTGTTTCCAAAGCATTTTATGCTTGATTGTGGCACCTGTGTCATCTTTGTAATCATTTTTAATCCAGCTCTGTAACTTATTATTGTAAGAGTTGATGCAAAAATGCGAATCGCACACGATTAGTGTCGGGAATTCACATTCTGCATTTTCAAGCGCCTTCTTTAAAGATCTGATTTCAGCTCGTTGAGCCGGACAGTTTCTAACTGATTCAGTTTTTGTTATTTTCAGTCTTAATTTACAGCACAGCCAGCGACCTTTAACAATCGTGCAGGCTGCATCGTAGGATTTGCTCTCTACGTTGAAATGCTGTACAAATCTATCTGTATAGATTATACAGGCACACTGTGGGAGAGGCAGAAGTTCGATTGGCAGAGGATATTCTTCTTCATAAGTCAAATCATTCAGTTTTTCGAATTGCGGGGCGAAATAATATTTCACATCTTCCGCTCCAAGAGAATTTACACACTGTATCCTTTTCGGATCCAGTGACACTGTAGGCAGGTTTACTGGGCTGAATAGCGCCTCGAAGGTGGATTCCGCTGTGAGGACATTAATCCATTTGCCATGTGCTAGTTCTCGTTCATTTGCTAATGCAGTTTCTACTGCTTTCACAGTATTTTCTGTTGGACTGAATGTTTTTTCTGCTTGTGTGTACAAGTGAGATTTAATTGAAATTGGTACTTTTTCTCCCTCATTAGAGGTTAGGTACGTGAATCCGCATCTTCCTTGGATGACTCGGATTACAAGATTGGGTGTGTTGTCATGTGTATCTAATTTTGTTTTTGCTAACATGTCTGTTTGCAGTGATCTCAAAATTTCTGTGTGTTTTTGAGTCCAAGTGATTGGTTCAAAATCAGGTTTAATTAGTTCATATAGAGGTTTAACCCTCTCCGCATAATTTAGAATGTAAGTTCTTCCGAAATTCAGGAAACCTAGAATCGATTGTAAGTTCTTCCGCGTTTTTGGTGCTTGGAGTACAGCGCACTTCTCTAAGAAGTTGTCCGCTAGGCTTTTTCCTTCACTTGATAATTCGTATCCTACAAATAATACTGTCAGATGGGCAATTCGAGACTTTTCAAAGTTGAATTTGTAACCCTCTGCTGCGAACCCAAGTATAATGGTGTTCACTCTTTTCAAGTGAGTCTCCAAGTCGTCGTCTGTGAGATAGATATCATCTACGTAAGATAATGCCTCATCATCATATATTTGTGGTAACTCTGTTACTCTGGCTGAGAATAGTCCTGGGCTGTTCTTGAATCCCTGTGGGAGCCTACAGAAATTTTTCTGAGCCCCCATTACTGAGAAAGCGGTCAAGTATCTGCTTTCTGGTGCAATATTTTGACAAAAGAAACCATTAGATATGTCTAATGTTGTTTTATATTTTTTCCTAACTATGTTATTCATTAGTGCAGCACTATGCGAATTTTGTACTGCAAATGTTTTGCAACATGCATTAAGGTGTCTGTAATCCAAAAGTAGATGATATGAATTGTCTGGCTTGGAGACAGGAAACAAAGGATTGTTCATTTGAGAGGTGCATGTTTCATTCACCCCCTGGTATTCAAGTTGATCTAAAATATCCCTGACTTGTTTTTTAGCTTCTTGCTTAATGGGATACTGCCTTTGTGCAGTTGGTTGACTTTTTAACTGGATTTTGTGAGGAGGAGAGTCCTCATCCCATCCGACATGATTTTTATATAATGCTGGTGCCTGGGCTACTGCCCATTTCCTTGCATAAGTATATTTTTTGTGAATCAGAATGTGATTCGAGAAGGCAGGCATAATCATTTCTTCGCCACGAGGGCACTCCCTGACAAACTCTGGGGGCCAATCTTTTTCAGCTAACAGAATGTCATAGCCTTTTGAGAGTTTATCCCAAAATAGACCCATTATTTTCCTAGTCTTATCACCCTCTATACGCAGTGTTATTTTGTATATCTTATGGGGCTCGCTAACTCTGGTGTCGGCAGTTTCTACTTGAATGCATTCATTAGTGTCCACTGTCTCCAGATGACTCATCAGGATCTTGCGAGCTATGGTGATTTCTGCTGCACTGTCTAACATTGTCTGTGCCCACTCCCCGTTTTTCAACTGTGTCCTCAGGATTCTCGGCATGTTCGATTACTCTAATACTGGCTACCTTCTTTCTTGGAAATTGAGATTTTTTATTTTGAGCAGGTTCCTTGTCTTTGGACTTGGTGTGCTCTCCTGGGTCTGACCGACCTCTTCTTTCCGATTTCTGCGAAAAAAATCGAGAGGGACGTGTATCAATACTTTGATATCTATCAGGCTTCTTCAAGTTATCCCTATTTCTAAGGTTATATCTTTTCTCAGAGGGCTCCCTCTGGGGAGACTGGTGTTCTCGACTCGGAGTTCTTTCCCTCCGTCGAGGAAACCTACCTCTGGACTGGAAAACTTTTTCCTTGGGAGTGGATTGTTTATTTCCATCCCATTTCTTTTTAGGAGTGTTTGAATTATTTTTAATAAATAATTTTTCAGGATTTTTGAGCAGTTGGGGCTTTACTAGTTTTCCACCCAAGCTGTCTCTACCTAGTTCTTCATAGCATTTTTCTATGATTCTGGCAAGCTCAATTGGTTGATCTGTTATATCTGTTTCCTTCAACTTCTGGCGGATCGCCACAGATGCTGCTTCTCCTTTTATATTGGCTAGTAATATAGCCGAGACCTGTTTAAAGTCTTTTAGTAATTTCATACCAAGAGTTAAAGCAGGTTCTGGACTGTATTCATTCTGAATCTGTTTTAGCACATCTGGTATTACCGCCATTGACGGAACACCATGTGTTTTTGTGTAAATGGAAGCAAAGGCTGTACCCCAAGTGTCACAGTCCTCCACGTGTGGTGCGACCCCCATTGGAAGGCAGATGGTCAGAATCCTGTGTTTCTCAATAGGGGTAGTATTCTGAAATACTGCCTCTATTTGAGTAATTTTCTGCGCTAACCAAAAAGGAATTTGTGCCCGTTTTATGGGTGTTTTACCAAGACATGATTGTATATTCTGTGGTGTAATTTTATTGGTGTTCCCCTGATGAGGGGTCAGCTGTGGTATATTAACAGCTGTTTGGACTGTAGCAGTCCGCATTACATATTGGACTAATTGCCTATGTATTTTGATTAATGTTTTTAGCTGTGCTAAAAGTTCTTCTCTAGACATTTTTGCAATGTCCGGATGTGGTGTGTAGCTGGCTAGAACCGGCCACGTTGCTCCTGGTCTACCTAGTGGACCGAGCCTGGTAATATGATAATTGTGTTTTAGGGTGCCCTTAAACCTACAGGTGCTCTTGGAATTTTAATGGAATTTCAATCTCCTCGAAAGGAGCGTACTCTTCTGGTGGATCCCCTATTATATAATAGTGGAACTCGTGTGTTGCGGCGTTTGCCTCTGGAAATTTTATCCATGAATAGAATACCTCTGTCTGCCGATATTCGTGTGCCTCTATCACGAAGACGACTGTGCCACCTTGTGTGGTCAGTCCATTTTCTATAAGTTTTAACGTTATAGATTTTCCTAAATGTGCCGGGATGATTATTGCACCCTGTTCAGTAGTCCCGTCGGGACCCTGCTGAGTCGCATTTACTGCAGCATCAGTTCCGTTGTTTTCTACTGACATTTTATAAATGCAGGTTTTGCAGAGCAGGTCTCCAAGGAGATAAAGATTAGGTGCACAATATTTTGGAACACTGTATCCTTCAACGTTGAATAAACCAGAGCTTTACATAGGAATCTCTTCATACTAAGGTCGGGCGGGTTTTAACCTTTCACCCTCTCCAGATGTCTATTGGAGTATTTACGGGAGAAAGGGGTCTGTGTGAAAAATGCACGACTGAGTTACTCTAACGTCTTGCGTTAGTTTTATCGCCTTACCAAACGTTGGGCGCCATGTAGTGTAGTTCCTATTTTCCCAATAAGCCCTGCGCATTGGAATAACATAAACAGTAGTATGGACGTAGAAGTGCTGATCTTCCAGGTCTCCACTGACTATGCTAAACTTAATTGGGTTTGTTACCAACTAGCTCAGAGGTCACTGGAAACTTTCTTGACTGAATAGGAAGTGATCAGCTTCCCTGGTACAGACAAGAAGGGATTCAGTTTTCCAACAACCGCATAAACATGACAACTTTGCTCCTTAGAATAAGAGTCAATCTCTAGAGTCGTGTGAAACAATAGACATTTATTTTACTCAGTCAGTTTTGTGCAGATTACTTTCACCAAAGTGCAGAGAATAGAGAGACGGGCGTTTTCAATAAAAAGGTATTATTTATTGAACAGTCTTTCTTCTCGTGCAGGAGAAATGAATTGCCACAATTGCAAGACTAGTTATTATAAAAAGTGCGTACAGTAAAATGAGGATTGCGAAATAATACTGTAAAAGCATTGATATGGTTTCTTAGCCATACAATGGTTAAAATGAATAAAATATATACATTCATATATACATTCAGCTAACGTACTCAACTGGTGCTTCTAACTGCGCCTACCCCAGTGTACCTGACCTAGGCCTAATACTTGGGAGGGAGTAAGTAAGTAGCAGTTTTAGTTAAGTTGGTTTTGCCAAGGTTTGCTTTAGGAATTCTCTCTAAGGGTTTAGTCAACACCATACCTCTGGAATAGAATGTTGGAGGTCTTGTATCTCCTTCCAGGACTCGATATCCCAGTCACTCGCAAGAGTAGGCTGGAAACGCCGGAGCTGGATTTTCTCGGCAGGAGAAAAGACAGCGTCTCTCTCAGCGCGTGGAGGAGGAGGAGGGGCAGCGTCCATGGGCAGCTTGCATCTGCTGGGCTTTGCAGGGTGGAGCTGTTCTGCTCCTATGTTCACCACACCATCGCTATCATCGATGTCATTGAGGCAGTAGCGTTTGCTTAAGGCAACGTTGGTAATATTTATACCTGAAAGGTGCCTTGTTTGACGTACGTTTTTGGACATAAGACGTCAATAAAGATGTCACTAGAAAGTGATCGTCTCTCAGTGCTCATTAGAGTTCTATTACTAATCAAAACATAGCAAGCGGGGCTTTCCCAGGTTGCTGAGTTTTATCTTGTTGAAGAACTCGGAGTGTAATCTAGGAATCTTAGATAGTGGCTTCTGCTGTGTCATTTGCTCTAATGAGCTGCAGAGGAAGCTGCAGAGGAAGAGATTCTGAAATGAAGCTCTGATCGTGTGAGGCCAGAGACGAGTTTCTGAATATTGCATTTGATCGTTTATGCCAATATAGGGGTATGAATGGATTATGGCCGTATAGGGGCATAAGGTCACAGTATTGATCGGGGTCCTAGATTAGAACGCGACACTGCAAAGTGCGAATCAGGTAACAATGTTGCTGGGTTCAGAATATTACACCTAGCAATAGTCACAATCTCTGCACCTACAATGATTCTTTCAAACTTAGTCAGCCGACTAGGTGTTAGGTACTGAGTTTTAGTCCTGGTCAATAAAATCACAACTGCATGTGGGACATATACAGTTACTGGATGTCCCATAATAATAGACTCGCTTTGCTCAAAACTCATGCAAGTTGCTGCTACTGCTTTCAGACATCCTGGCAAGGCTGCTGTCACTGGATCCAGTGTAGATGAAAAATATGCAACAGGATGTCTCATCAGACCATGGGTCTGAGTCAGAACTGAAAGTGCACAATTGTCTCGTGTATCACAAAACAATGCAAAATCTTTTGAATAGTCAGTCAGGTATCCCTAATGCTGGAGCTGTACACAGACAATCTCATAATTTTAGGAAAGATGACATGCTTTCATCATCCCATTCTACTGGGCCTTTGCTCTTTTTTTGTCATTTGTATCAATGGTTTTGCTAGTACTGCAAATCCCACAATCCATTGCCTGCAGTTACCTACAGCTCGCAGAAACATTCTGATTTCTTTCTGCGTTTGAGGTAGACTCATGTTTTGAATTATTCTGATTCTTTCGGAAGTAACCCTTCTGACACCTCTCTCTATCTGGTGCCCCAGATATTTCAATGATGTTGTACAATATTGCAGTTTCTCAGGTGATACTTTATGTCCCCCTCTTACTAAATGATTCAGTAAAGCAATAGTATCAGTAACACAGTCATTTCGATTCTTAAATGCCACCAACAGGTCATCTATATATTGCACCAGGACTGATTATCCAGCCAATATCAGAGATTCAAGGAACTTTTAAAAAATCTGATCAAAAATCAATGGACTTTCTGTGTATCCCTGAGGGACGCGATTCCAAACGTAGATATGGTTGTCGAATTTGAATGAGAAAAGACACTTGCTATCTGGATGTAATTGTACGGAGAAACATGCATGGCAAATATCTATTACAGTAAACCAACCTGCTGCCCACGGTATTTGATACAGAATCACAGCAGGGTTTCCTACAAAATTCCTGCTTCAACTAGACGTTTTATTTCTAGTGCAACTCCTGCTTTTATTTCTGGGCTCATTTTGTACTGTTGAATATTTGGGTAAACTGCACCTTCTTTTACTGTCACTTTTACTGGGTCAACATCCGCCATTAAGCCCACATCTTTTCCCTTGAAATCCCACACTTTAGGATCTACGGTATGTTGTAATTCTTTTGGTAAGTCTTCAAAGTAAACTTTTGTTTTTCAGTTTCTTTTTTTGCTAACATCATTTTATAAATTTCATCTTCATCTAGGGTTTGAATTTCTACACCATTTGGTGTGCAAAAGATAGTGCAATTCATTTTGCACAACAAATCCCAACCTAACAGGTTTACTGGACTGGAGTCACATACAAGAAATTTGTGCATTTCTTTAAAATTGCCTATTTTGACTTCCATTGGTTCTGTAACTGGGGTACTAATTTGTTTATTAGAATCTCCTACTACTTGGATCGCTTCTCCCGAGAGTGGTAGGTTTGAAGCTTCTGCTGTTCTCACAGTAGAACCGGTAGTGCCAGTATCTAACAGAAAGGTAACATCATTTCCTTCAACCTTTCCCTCGATATATGGACCTGACTGATCTACCTGCAAGGATGCGCCAAGTACGCACTCCTTGTCCTCCCCCTCAGGCACCGTCAGAAACTGTCCTCATCAAAGTATGAGTCACTCAAAAGGAATTGGGGTGTCACTGTGTCCCTTTTACCACTTCCTTCCCAATTTGTGGTATCCACACTGTATGTGTGCTGATTCCCAGAGTTTGGCATAGGAGCCAATGGTAACTGGTTTTGTAGTACCTGTTGTTGCTGCTTTTACGATACCTCATTCTGCGTCTGTGAATTCAAATTATTATTTTGTACATTATTATTTAATACAGCCTTACACTCATTTTTCCAATGCCCCAACTTGCCGCACCCATGACAAGGAAATTTCTTTTTAGCTTCATCTCGGTTATATTTTCCCTTAGGTTTACTACCATTTCCATCTCCTTGGGTCTGAATATTTTTCAATTGAAATTCTTGTTGTTCTGCTAATTTTACTTGTGCCCACATTACTTTTTCCTCTAAATTCTTTCGCTTATTGTCCAATTCATCTTCACAATATTTTGCATATTTGAGTATTTCATCAAAAGGTTTGGCCTGCCAGCAGATCTTGAGATCTTTAATCCATTGCAAAATTTCTGGTTTTAGCCCAGACACAAACCGATAGATAAAATGCGTCATGTCTTTAGTGTCAATGTTTTCTAATCCACTGTACTGTTTAAAAACTTGTAAAAGGCGTTCATAATATGCATGCACAGATTCAGCTTTATTCTGTGTAGTTCTGTCTATTCTAGTCCAGTCAGTCTCCTTTGAAGGTACCTTTCCTTTTAAGTACAATATTACCTGATTATATTTTTTCATCACTTCATCTGATGGTGCTCCTGTCTTTGGATCTCTAGAATACTCATCACTTGGCCAGTCCACTGCAATTTTGCATTCTGTCCATAAATCAACAGGAACAACGATATCAAACAACCCATCTAGATCTTTTAACAACACTTTTGAGACCTTTATGAACCTTTCATCCTGCCTACACCATTCTACAGGTTTCTCCCTGAGTTTTGGGAAATCATTTGTAAATGATAAAATATCCTGTCGGGATCATGGGACATGTACATAACCTCCACCTGGCACTTCTCTCATTGGACACAACCTTTCCACTTTTTCTGTTTCTTTCAACATGTATTCTGATGCAGTACTTTTCCCTTGAACTTCTTCCTTTTTCTTTATCCATCTAGTTTTCCATCTGTCTAAATCACCCCATTTTTGCAACAGTGATAGTGACTCTTTGATTTGTAATTTACGACCCGACACATTCATATTTTCTAAATCTTTGTCAGAAAATTCAGCTCGATATGGTTTCTGTAACACTTTCAATTTACCAATATCAATTCCCATTTCAATTGCCAAACCCGTTAACTTTTCATGAAATGCTTTTGTATTTCGGGTGATACTTGGACATAAAAACTGCTATTCATCTTCATTTAATACATTTAACCGGTCTAACCCCACATTTCCAGCAAGCAGTTCTTCCAATTCAACTCTTAATTTAAAAATATCCAATGTCTTTGGCTGTGATTTTGGTTTTTCTATTTCACGAGACCATCTTTCAATTTCTTCTGGGGTAACTACTGTAGCACTTCTTGTACCTGAGGAAGTTTCCATTTGTACCTCACTGGAATTTACAGGTGTAGTTTTCCTAGCTGAGCTACTTACTGGTTATCTTATAGGTAAATCCATCAAAGAAATTTCTGACTCACATTCAGTTGCTTAATCATCCACTATTAGTGTTTCTTTTCTTGGCTGCACTACAGGTGTAGTTAAAACAGGAGGTCTAGGACTGGTTTGTTTATCTCCATATAAAGAAACAACAGGACCTATAGTTCCTGGAATCGTTAAAGATCCAAGACTTACATTTAACTGTGTAATTTTCTGAATTAACTCATTTCTTTGTTCCTTTCTTTGTTTATTTATTGCTTCTCGTTCCTTTTCCTGCAACACTTTCTCTAATGATGCCTCATGTATTACTTATGGAACCAAAGGTGGCTTTAAGAACGGAACACTAGGATTAACTTTATTTTGCTCTTCATTATAAGGTGGCAGATTTTTCATTAGAAAATCCACCAAGAAATCATCTTCTGGGTCAGCACTTGTCATTAGATTTTTAGTTTTCTCTGTACTTTTACTCCCTGTTTGTTCCTCTAAAGCTCGGACAGGATAAAATCCTTCCACTAGCATGGACTGCCTCCATTGTTTCATCTTTTTATCTCTTGTCTCTTTAGGAAATCTAGGATAAAATTTACTCCAATTTTTATCACTTCTAGATCTATCTCGCTCGAAAGCCTCTGTTTCCTATTCCTCTAGTGCTTCATATTGCGTAATCTAGGTCTAGGATCTAATTCATTCATGTGTGCCCTTAAATTGAACAAAACTCAACCATTAAATGTGCCATTTTCTTGAAATGCTAAAATTCCATCATCTTTATTATATTCTCTCCAGTTTTCTAACCATATACAAGTGTGATAGCCCCTTTCAATCATCATATATGATGCGGGCGTATTCGATGCTGGAATAATAATCCCTTCTCTGGTTTTTATCGGCTTATCTTTTTTAAAGAAATTTTTAACTTTCTTAAAAAATTACATTTTTCTTTTATCTCCGTAAATGATATAAGGTCTCCCTCTTATGTATTGTTCTTGCGCAAAACCTAAGTACCTCCTATTGGGTCTATTTCCTATTATTGCTGGGTCTAAATGCCACATATCATTTTTATGCCGCTTTACTTTGTGATGACACTCAGCTGTTTACGGAAAACCTCCAATATCAATGCGTTTCTTATTTTCAATGACCAATCAACAATTAGAATTCAAATAAATCCAGCCAATGATTGCGCTGCTTTTCTTGTGAGACAAGTTCTCACGCTCCTGTACTCACCCCTCCTTTACAATATTATGTCAGCTACACACCCGCTGTCTCAACCAATACCAGTGCGGCTTTGAGTGACGTCAGTGCAACTCCGCAACTGACTGCCTCCTTTGCAAGGTAATACAAGAACTTACTTCTAATTATTTTAAATGTTCATTCTTGTTATTTAACAACGTAAAAACATTCGCCACTGTGCCTAAGTAACTAATTCAAAGAAAAGAATGATTTGTTTCACTACGAGTAACTCCCTTCCTTTTACTCTTCATACACTTAAAGTAGATCCCTTTCGTCTACCTTTCACGCAAGCTTCAGAGAACCTGTTATTCCCTAGGGCTTACCCTTTTCTAGGTAATGTAAGGCCAAAGTTTCACCAGTGAACCCCTTTGCTGTCATTCAAGCTCAGAAGAACCTGTTACTCCTTCAGTGTGAGACTTTCTAGGTGATATCACACCAGAGTTTTACTAACGAACTCTTTGCTATCAACTAATCACACATTTATACAGAAAATCCCTGAAACAGTGCTACCGGTTTTACCTAACCATGCACTTACTTCCTCAGACAAGTGACCTCACTACAGAGTGGCTTCCATTTACCACCTGTTTATTCTGCCCCCGGGGTTTCCGGACAAAACATAAAACAGGTACGAACAGTTTTGGTTAATACATAAAAATCTAAATAATTTTAAAATACACAATGCCATTTAATGTAACCAACTAACTACAACTAGCTACCTATCTTAACTAAACCCTAACCATACCGCTGCTACCAAATTAACTGATAGAGCGCAAGCTCACCTGCTCAACATACTCACCTGGGCCCATAAAACTAAGCATATATTAAAAACAGGTAAACTTACACTCAATCAATTTTTAAGGTTTACCATTCGGGATCTATACCGTTTGTCTTACCAACCCAATCCACCGATAACTATAGTCCTAAAGGATCAAGGGAGTTAGCAAGAAAATAGGTAGTATAATTACATTTAGTATTTCATAAAGAACCACAAACTCGAGAAAAGTTTGAGTTCTTTTATCTAAATATATCTTTAAAAGTTTGAAAACCATCAAATCAATAATTTCTTGTTCTATTTAGAATGATGTAGATTAGAACAACATTTGAAAAGAAAATATCATTAAGCATTTAGACAAGTGGTGGGTAGAGAAAAGGGAAAACAGTACAGTGACAAACCCACACTTTATAGTTACTTAGAATGGTGTGATGACCAACCCTTCCCATGGGCTGAGATAAAGGATAAGAATCTCAAAGTGCAGGTGCCAGCAGGAAAGAACAGGTGCAGTTCAGAATCAGAATCAGGACAGGTTACGGACCAAATTGGATCAGGACAAGACCACCACAGGCTAAGACCGGCACCCACAGCTAAAGTGCAATGCCTGTGTCACACCCCTCTCTGCAGCTAACAGCCGAACCCCGATTGGGTCATTCAACTCCTTCCCAGAACCCCGATTGGGTTATCAAATCTTCTGACAGAGTGCTCCGCCAGCAACTCTGCCCTTGTTCACCTATTGAGTGCGTTGGGTCAGTGACAGGTCAGCTATTCGGACAAGTCGGACAATCTAACTAACTAAGCCTACCCTAGTTATACTATTTTTCAGGTCAGTGTACCACCCCCAAATGTTGCAAATGTGTGAATCCCACAATTTTATTGGACAAAGGACGAGGAGAAATCATCACACCATATTGATATGAGGTAGCTTGTCAATCATGTATTTAAATGTTTCCCTCCCATTACTTTATCTTCCCATGTACTTTTTATTCCGCCTGGTAGTGAATGTCAAAATAAGACATTTAACTTTTTATTCAAGTCAGCTTCCTCTGGCAGGGTGAGGAGGTCACTTTTCATAGTTTCTTTAGTCCATGTCATTTTTATGCCACCGATTCAAGGCCATTGGCTTCAGTGGCTTGGGGTTTCTTTCGCACAGGAGCAGGTTCTCCAAGATGGAGTTCAGAGGTACATTTAGGCACAAATATGATACATACAAGAATAGAAAAGAAACAGTTTTAGAAACACAGAATAAAATGAATGCACTGTATACCACTTTTTTCTACTCTATTCCCATTATTTTATTTTAACTATTGCATTAGAAGTTAGGCAAAACAAACAATTTAGCCAAGCAGCGATTCAAGCTTCTCATACGTTAGGACACAGAACAGTCATCTTAGATCTAGTGCGCAGAAGCAAAAGTTTTTCCACCAAGCATGTCACGTGAGTGTGACAGACGCATGCGCAGTAGAAAGCAGCCATTTTAATGCAAGCAGATTATAGTTAGTAAAAGCACATTGTCGAGCTTCCCCGAGATACCTAAATGTTGTGTATTGCAATATTAATATGACAAAACATGTTAGTTAGTACATTAATATTATTTTCTAGAGAGATGAATAGAAGCAAGTCACTTTACGTGTGCAACCTTGCTCCATCACTAGGGTTCAAAAACTACAGCTAAGCACTTTGCCAAAAAAGGGTTATTTTTCACTGCGAAATTGAGGTGGGACCATGTTGCGTTTTGCCCCGTTCCCTGTCGCAGGCATTAGGCCGACCCACACAAGTGAGGGACCATTTTTCTTGAAAGACTTTGGGAAATGCGGGGTGGGTAGAAATTTGTGGATCCACGCAGATTCCAGTACTTTCCACCACAGAAATGTAGGGAAAATGTGATTTTTTTACAATTGTTTAGGTTTTCAAGGGATTCTGGGTAACAGAACCTGCTGGGAGGCAGTCAAGTCACCCCATCCTGGATTTCCCTGAGTGTCTACTTTTCAAACCTGTATAGGTTTGCTAGGTTCCCCTAGGTGCTGGCAGAGCTTGGGTACAAAAACTACAGCTAGGCACTTTGCCAAAAAAGGGTCATTTTTCACTGCGAGATTGAGGTGTGACCACGTTGTGTTTTGCACCGTTTCCTTTCGCGGGCACTAGGCCGACCCACACAAGTGAGGTGCCGTTTTTCTTGTAAGACTTTGGGGAATGCAGGGTGTGAAAAAATGTGTGGATCCACGCAGATTCCATAACTTTCCACCACAGAAATGTGGGGAAAATGTGGCTTTTAGACAATTTGTTAGGTTATCAAGGGATTCTGGGTAACAGAACCTGGTGGCAGGTAGTCAAATCACCCCATCCTGGATTCCCCTGGGTGTCTAGTTTTAAAAAATATATGGGTTTGCTAGATTTCCCTAGGTGCCGGCAGAGCTAGGGTTCAAAAACAACAGGTAAACGCAAAAAAAGGGTAAATTTTCATTGTGAAAATGTGGTGTGTTTATGTTGGGTTTTGAGCCATTTCTGGTCGTGGACACTATGCCTACCCACACAAGTGAGGTACCATTTTTATCGGAAGACTAAGGGTAATTCAGATTTGTAAAGTAACTGTTATTACCTATTGAGTGTTGATGCATTTCTGCCTTCCAAATGAAAGACATTGTGTAAAAAAGAAGTCATTTCGAAAAATGACCAATAATTCTCATGCTAGTATGAGTATTCCCAATTTTGAAAATGTGCAAATATGTACTGTTTTTAAACTCTATAATTTGTACCCATTTCAAAAATACATAGGAGTCGTTCATATCGATTTTTCCATGTATACATTTTCACACAATTATTGCTATAGACCCGGTACATAATAAAAAGCCTTTGCAAATTGCTACTCAGTTTTTGACTCTGGTTTCGTCTGGTTCTAGGTGAACCTACAAGTCCTATACATCCCCACAACCAAGAAGGTCCAGCAAATGTAACTGTATATTGCTTTCAAAGGGCTGTCATAGTTACAAAAAGTTACAGGTGAAAACGTTGACACAAAAGGCTGTTTTTTTCAACTAATTTTAAATTTTCCAACATTTAACTGTTAGTTTTGTTGTATATGAATTTGGGACCCTAGTGTAATTTTCCCGAATTATGCCCATATATAGGTATAAATTACCCTACCCTAATATAGGCATAGAAATCATAACCATATTTAGACTTAGCCTATGCAGTCCAAATACGGCGTGGCTACTTCCACTAGTTCCGAAAATCCATAACGATTTCTTGGAAAAACCCGCCTTCCGCAGACAGGGACTTCCCCTTGCTTGAATATTGATTTATCCAAGAACTCATGGAGTTTTCAAAGAACTGAGTCTTTGATGACGTTATGATGTCCAACCTTACGTCAAACTAGGCGCATTCAAGGTATAAATATGCCCACACTTGCTCAGTCAAACACACAGTGGTTTGGAGCAGTTCGACTATCTACCTACACGACACAGCTCGCCGCAGCAAGTGCCGAAGGAAGCCGACCCTCCAGCAGATGCACTGAGAGAGACGCTGTATTTTCTCTTGCCAAGAAATCCAGCTCCAGTGTTTCCAAGCTACCCTTGTTGGGAAATCGAGTCCTGGGAAAGAGATACCAGACCTCCTTCATTCTAAAACCAAGGTACGGAGCTGATTGGACCCTTAGAGAAATCTTGGATAGGTTCTTGGCAAAAGAATACTCAAACTAAGCTACACCTCACTTACTTCTTCCCTTGTACTAGACCTAGGTTAGGTACACCGGGGGGCGTATTTTAGAAACACCAGTTGAAAACTTTTAGTCTTTATTTATTAATGTATGTATTCTATTTATCTTATAGCTTAGAAACCATATCATGCTTTTACAGTATTATTTTATAATACTCTGTGGGCCATATGTATCAACACATTTTCCCATAGACCCAGAATGGGCAAAACCCTTTGATACATCTGGCCCTTTGTACTGTACGCATTGTACTTTGCAACCAGTATTACGATTGTAGCAGTTCATTTCCTCTGCATGAGAAAGAAGACTGTTCAATAAATACTTTTATTGAAAACGCCCGTCTCTCTATTTCTCGGAACCTCTGGTGAAACAAAACATGGACGATTGACTGAGTGAAATAACTATCTATTGTTTTCACGACTCTAGAGATACATTTCTTATTCTTGGTAAACAAAGTTGTCATGTTTATGCGGTTGTCAAAAACTAATCTCTTCTTGTTTATTCAAGTGACCTCTGAGCTACCTGGCACTCACAATTAAGTCTAATATATTCGATAGAGACCTAGTCGACCTAAGTCCTACGTCAAATCTATAGTATATATTATTCCAATGCGCAGAGCCTATTGAGAATATAGGTACTACATTACATGGCGCCCAACGTTTGGTAAGGTGATAATTTAACGCTAGATACTAGAGTAACTCAGTCGCGCTTTTCACACAGACCCCTTTTTCCCGTAAAATACTCCAATAGACATCTGGAGTGGGTAAAAGGATATAATATTCGCAATAACTAAGTAGGACGAAAATCCTATGCATTCGTTTTTTGGTTTGTTCAACGTTGAAGGATACAGTGTTCCAAAAATATTGTGCACCTTATCTTTGTTTCCTTGAAACTTGCTCTGCAAACATTCGGTCAACAAAATGTCGGAGAGTGATGACGAAAGGGAGAGAGCTGCAGCAGCAGCTCAGGCAGTTTTAGAGGACACAAGTCTCCAATAAAATTACTCGGATGCTATACTCATCCCGGTAAATATAAGGAAAACAATCACTATAAAGCTTATAAATAATGGAGTATCCTTGTAGGTGGTAAAGTAATATTCGTTATAGAGGCCCATGAATATCGGCAGACAGAGGTATTTTGTTACTTGTGGGTGACTACCATTCATACAAATTAAGAATTCACTTACTTACACTGATTTTCAAGAAATGTTCTCTCTACGAAAAGACTAGACAGCTATTTGGCTAGGTGCTTCTCTATCAGTCTAACTGTCACTGGTAGCTGTTTGATTGGTCAAATGTTTTTTAAACTAGCCATGTCTAGATTTGGGGTGGGTGGCCCTTGTGGAGTTTCACTCTGCAGAATTCCATGAAGTTACATAAAAAGTACACAAGATTCTGTGGAGTTCCATGAGTTGGCAGTGTTCGGCACGTCGCGCTGTTCGTACTGATTTGAGGTGCCGGGACCTTGTCCCAAGCTGTAAAATCAGAACAAATGGCACCATGTGGCAGCTTTCTAAATGCGAATTGCAGCAATTTGCAGTGACTACCCACGTTGAGAAATCGTACTGGAAGGCATTCTGGCACCTGAAAATTCGCGCTGGGGTGCAAATTCTCACTCACTAACTTAACGTTCTAGAGCATGCATGGGGTTAAAAAAAGCCACATGGCGGTTGACGGAGGTTTACCAGAAATTTGCGTAACAAGCGGAATGCTGAGTGGGCAAACCTCTGCAAACTCCGCCGCCAGTGTTAAATTTATCACCCACCCCTCATCTAGATCTTGTTTTTTCAGCAAGGAATCACCACTCCTCATTATAATTGATCTCTCACTGAACTTAACCTTAAAGCTATATTATTGGCTGTTACAAGGTGGTCTGATATTACTGAAAATAGCCCTTTAAAGAGTTTTTAGTTGGGAAGGATGTGTATCCTACCCAAGTAATAAGGCATAATCTTCTGTCTAATGGGATCCAAGTACACCATTGTAGCACGTGAGTCTCATGAGGTAGCAAGGCAAAGGAGTACAAGACAGTACACGGCCTACTCAGAAGAGATGGTTTGGGCTGGTATAACAGGCCATGGAAAAGTAATTAAAAAAAACGAAGAAATCATTGTCCAGTGAGTGCTTTCACTTTGAAAAACGAAACATACTTCATTATGCATGCACTACTGAACAGTATGCACATATTTACAAATGCATACATGATGACATGTGGAAATTTCTACTGTGACAGCTTTCTAAGAATTCAGATCCTTACAAAGCCCTGAAAACTAAAACAGCATTAACCTACATATATGATACACAAAATATAATTGGGCGCATTTATCAAAAGGTAGGTCTTCTAGCTTTGTCAGGATGTTACCACCTTAATAAGAGTCCTAGCTGTAGGAGTGCTTGAAACAGCTTTACAACTCTCCTGATGTCACAGATGTTACTCTCTAGGAGACTTAGAGTGACTTTCCTGGGCCCTTTCAAGGGCCAATTTTAGGGGGTTAGTGCATCAAGTCTCCCGGGACTTTCTACGTTTGGTGGTACACCTACCCCTCCTGAGCACCACTGAAACAGAATATGCTAAAGTTGATGCACTTCAAAACTAAAGCTAATGTTTTCAGGAAGTGACCTCATGTTGCAACAATGATTTTCCTTTTGGTTTTATTTCCTTATGTTATATGGACTCTAGACCAGTGGGTTGCTGGACAGTGTGCCCTGGTCCAAAAGGAACCCTGCATTTCTCAGACCACAATGGACCTGTGGAGAGCTTCCCACCCTTTGATCCCTGTAGGATCAGGACAGCTCCTGTGTGCCGCACAGGAGTCAGCTTCTTTTCCTGCTCTCCTGCCCATCTACATCCAGAGAAGACAGGAGCAGTCATAAAACACTTTTTCCGGTCCATGGTCAGTGAGGGCAGGTGGTTCTGTGTTGGGTGCATCCAAAGCCCAGACACAAAAAAGCATGAGAAAAGCACCTATCAGCAAGGACATCTGTCCCATTTCGCTATCAGGTAGATGGGACCCCCGGAGACAAACCTGGAGATGCTTAAAGTTTTCAAAAGGAGCAGCACTCATTTTGATTTTCTAGTCTGTCCCCAGGCATTGGAGGCTACTAGGGACAATCTACTCATGGTTGGGCTTCAATGTCCCCCTATGGCAATCTTCTCTCCACAGGTCTTGCCTCTCGCTAGGGAGTTTTGTGATATTTGGCAGGCGGAGACTACTTGCCTCCCAGCTGTACTGGGTCGCTCGATGGGATAGCACTTCCTTTTTTGTTTCCTCAAGTGTATTGAAGGGATAGGTCTCATTTTGCTTGTGGTGGATGGTTTTAGCCTCCATAACTGTGACCTCATGGCCCCTGCAATTGTATATCCCTTCTGCACTTTAGATCCACATTTAGGACCTATCCTTTGTCTGGCACCTACTGTCACCTCAAGTGGCACCCCTGCTGACTTCAAGGACGAAAATTCCTTTCTGTCCCATACACTCATTGGTAATTTGAAGGACAACAGTGTAATAACTAAAGTTAGAAGACAGCCCTCTGAGGGCCAGCACTGAAACATTTCAGGGGAAGCTTTATTCTCCGGAGTCCACTAGCAGGTCCATTGAGTGTGTTCCTTAGAGGATGTAAGGATGCCAGACCACTGGTCCTGGAGAGGTGAATCCATAGAGTCCCATCAAGTCTAGGACCAAGATGTTCTAGCACCTCAGATAGGGGTCCAATGACCTCAAGAGTCTTCCAAAAATCCACCTTATTCTTCCATTCTGTCCACTGTGGAGACGGTTTTAAGTAGAGGTAGAATGTTTCATAAAGTAGGCACCTCTGTCCAGTCCTAGGATAATTCATTTCCACTGCACACTGGACCTAATCCTCCTGCTCAGCATTTTGAGACATTGTAAGACAGCGACTTAAAGTTGTCTGTTGAAAGGCCTGCCTGAGAGACTGAAATCATACCCCTACGCCAAAGCTGCTTGCTCCCCTCCCACCTAAACTTTAAAGGGAAAACTCTCCTATGACTGGCTCCATAGGTCTGACCTTCTCCTCTTTCTTCTCCTTAAAATGAGCCTTACTCGGCCTGGCCAATTGCAAAAGTCACTACCACATGTAAATTCTATCCTCGCGATTTCTTTTTGCTGGAATCATCTCAATCATTGGCGCATGCTACTGAAGTGTGGTGAGGCCTTTAACCATCTATCTGGTCAGACCAGTAATTAGAATAGACCAGCAGGAGGAATTAAAGAGAGGAACCTAATTACGAGTAACCCTGGGCGAAGCACTACGCTACGCTCGCGGAGTTTGCGAAGTTTGCGCAACTTCGCCCTACGCGAGCTGCACGTAGCACAGTACGAACACGCGTAGTGCAGCGTAGCATAGTGCAGCGCTCATTTTTTGCTTGTTCCCGGTCCTGAACGTCATGTTCACGACCGCGAGCAAGCAAAATGACATCCCGGCGAGATTCTCAATGCGGGGAGGTAAGGTTTCTCATTGTGAGTGGTTGCGCATGCTCGCGACCGCTCTCAATGAGAAACTGCCAGTTCGCGTTGAGAAAGCTGCAGCTCGAGTAATAATCTACTCGAGCAGCAGAAAACTACAGCTCGCACTGTGCAAGATGCCGTTTTCAATGATTGCACAGTGCCAGATGCTTGTCCGCACTGTGCAATCATTGAAAACACATCTTGCACAGTGCGAACATGCTACTACGCAGCTCGCGTAGTGCTACGTGAAGTTCGCGTAGTGCGAAGTGCACTTCGCGTAGCTTCGCGTAGCGCTACTCCGTGACCTATGCCCACCAAGTCCGAAAAAACACAACCGATTATTAAGTACCAGAAGAAGTGTAGATATGCTAAAAATTATATTAAATTTGCCCCCGGGATACAGGTTTACCATAGGATTGGTGTTCACGCTCCTCTCTAGGCCTAAGTATGGCAAAACTATACTTTGGTGCAGATTTCACCTCTAATGTACAACAAAGCAAAGCATACACTCTTTCAGTGGAGCACTATAGACTTTCACTTTGAAAGAGCACTCACATTAAAAGGCCTCTACCAGGCCAGCACCAATCTCTAAAGGGTCCCTTCTGCAACAGGCTGCCTGTGCTCAGAAGCTGGACTGAGCCAGATGTTAGTGCCACTCACTTAAACCACTCACAAGTGCATATGTTCTTGTGCAGTCACCCCAGAGTCTTTTAGACCAGATGTGCAGCAGGAGACCTTGTTTTAGAGGCAAACACTGGTGGCTAACACTCCAAACCTTTTTAAAGGAGTATAAAGTTGGTGAGACTCACAGTAAAAGTCCAAAAACTGGGTTGTCCTTGAAGGAATCAATTTTCCATCAAGTCATTTGAATTTGGCATGGGTCTTCTGGAGAGCCTAATCTCAGTAAGAATAGGATTGCTTTGAACTTTGCCAGGCTCTGTGAAGGCAGCTCCTCAACAAGAGGAGGACTTCCCAGGAAGGGTTGGAATTGTGTAGTATTCCCTCTCTGCTCAAGTGAACTCTGATAGGGTATCTAAGGTTCCGCAATGAAGGGTGTTTTTGCATCCTTCATGAAGGCTTTCTATTCCTTCAGGATCCTTCTAAATTCACTTTCAAGGTGTTGGCCATAGCCCGTCATTGTTTTCTGCTCTACTTCATTATCTGAGTGTCAGCTTCTTGGCACTGAGATCTGCTGAGAACCAATTTATTTTGTGACTTTGCTATTTTTTACCCGATGATGGTCCTGAGATGTATGTGGTCATAAACTTGAGAAATTGTCTTAGAAACTGTATCGACTAACATTACGTGGGATTGTTATTTCACTTGGGCTGTGTATAGATCTCTGAAGAGGGTACACACTCTCACTGTATTAACTCTCTGAATGTCCTAATTTGGTGATTCTCTGATCCCTTTAAACTAATCACACACAATAATAATTGTTCGAGAAGGACATTGGGTCTAAATAAAAATCGCAAAAACCTGAAAAAATGGGGTACCAGTTCTGAACAGAGATGTCTCCTTTTTTAACGACCTGTGCCTTAAAATGAGACGTTCTGATGGTAAAATTACATACCATCATTTTACTTTACTCTTTATCCTACACGTTTCTATATGTGTTCTTATTAGTGTGAGAGAAGAGAGGCAGGGGGGTCAATATTTATTTATTACAGTGATGCTTACCATTCAGTGGAATACTTATTTCTGTTCGTCCTAGGGGTGACAAAAGACAAAATTGCTTTGAACTGCCAATCAATGTATCTTGACATAAGGGTAAATACAAATTAGTATTCAATCAAGCTAGGGAAATCAGACACACGTAGAACCTCTGGCATGAAAAATGCCCAAGTATAAGGGAGGCAATTTCTTTCAGGAGTTTTCCTGTGACGATCGGTATTTTTACTTAATTCATCACATTGCGATAATGTAGCAAGACAGCACACAATAACTTCAGATACTTGCATGTGTTCGTCATCGACTTGTAGTTGTAGTCTGAAATGGGTAAGGAGAACAGTATCAATTAAAAAAAATAATTCCTGTTTGTGCATGTGTTTTAATTTTCTATCGTTTAACGTTTAAGTGCACCTAATGAATCTAGTCCTCATTTCTATAAATTACCAATGGCAGCTTTTAAACATAGTGACGACTCTTACATGTCTCTTGCCCGTTCCTAAATGATAGGGAGGCGTCTGATCAGTTTGGTCCCTATGTGCCAGGTACCCGGCAGTTGCGGTGGAGCATTTTATGTAAGTTACAGCTCACTTACGTCATGCGCAAAACCTCATCTGGAAGGAGCACGAGAGTCTAAATCTATCCAGTGTGCATTAGAGACACTATATCACGCTACAGACATTAATGGTCACTTGTTTCTATGAATTGTGTGGTCTTTGCATGCAATGCACATGTCAATATTTCCATTAAATTATCAATTGATTCCTTCAAATCATAATTAAAGATAGGATTAATGTATCCGTCGAGATGCTTTATATTTAAAGGTACATTGAGGGATTATATATAAATAGTTTGAGTTGATGACCTAAATTGCATGCCATTTGTTTGAAATTCATCTGAAACTTTCATCTGAATTCCCACTTCCAACACTCTCTGAAAATTTCCCGGCGTTACATAGGTATACATTCTGCATAGTATGCAGAAAGAGAAAAAATCTGGTTGTGCATTTTTGAAATATGCATGCTTCTAGTTTAAATAAGTTACAACATTCCTCAGCAGTAAGTCATACATAGGCCTGGAAAAAAAATTGTGAATCTCCACCGAAGCTATCGTGAATTTCTTCCATATTTGTTATCAACAACTAGGATGCAGACAGGTATATTATTCCTCAGTGTAATTCTGTTGTGTGTTATCATTCTGCCATCTCTGTCGCACAGCTCCGTAGCAACTGTACTGCGTTATAGTGTATGGAAAAACCCCAGCAAGGACAGTTTAAGGATTGTGTGGTCTTCAGGTCATTTTACACTGCTTAATTTGTAAATAAATAAGTGCCAGGGCCCTCGTCATGAGCCACTGAAGCTTGTACTATCCATTGCCCCTGCCAGCGCTACCAATAATAGTACCAATACAACTACTACTGCTTATAATTAATAAACACCTGTTCAAGAAACAGTGCCACCCTGTGGCAGGCGAATGGAATGCGGGCAGAGAGAATGACCGCCACGGATCGCACAGTCAGCATCACCATTGGGATTACAATGTCCCTTTCCGCCAGCCGTTTCATGTCATGACGGTTAACCCGCCATGAGAAGGCAGGCGGTAAAGTGACTTAGGGCCTGTAGCAGGCCCACCTTCCCCCTGGCCCTCCGATATGGGCCCTGGGGGGCACCTATGTTCCCCCTACATTTCCCTGCACCATGTTGCAAGCACCACATGGTGTCTGCCACATAGTACAGGGATAAGCAAACTGTGTTTTTTATGTATTGCGGCATGTGCCCACAGCACACGCCGCAATACAAAATATACACATTGCGACCGCCTTGAAGGAGGTCGCATCGTAATACTAGTAGCGGTATCTCTGACAGCTTGTCGGGTGGTCCCATTCCCAACAGGATGGCAGTCGGACAAAAGTTAGACCTCCATCATAATCAGTGCCGATGTGAGCACCGTAAACCACCAGCTAAAATTAAGCACTGCCAACCATATTATGTTTGCCCCTGTTTGAAGCAACCTTCAATATCATTTCAGCTCTTTCACGCACTCACGATGCCAAGCATTATTTAGCTGCAGGTTCAAATTCTAGAAACAGCAAACAAGAGAAGGTAAATAGCATGCAATTACTGTCATGAAATCCTGCAGCAATTATATTTGTTAAATCCACAGCCAGCAGCACGTGAAGGTTGGGTCTGCATCCCAGGCACTGGAGGGCCTCATTTATGAGAAATGACGCATCGCTGCGTGAAAGCAGCGATGCGTCACTTCTCAGTGCGCACTCCTTGCAACATTCCTGATGCGTCATATTTAATGTATGACGCATCATGTCGCAAGGAGTTACAGATACGACAGTATTTCTGACGTATCTGTAAGCGCAAAAGTGACGCATTGCTGGAGTGTGCCACAAAAGTGACGCAACTCCAGCAATGCGCCCTTTCACATGGGGCAAGCCCCATGTGAAAGGGCCGGTGTCAGTCTTACGCCTGCTGTGAGGCAGGCGCAAGATTTTAAAGCAATGGCGTCCTACAAGTGACGCAGTGAAATCTCATAGATTTCACTGCGTCACTTCTACGACCCTTCCTTGTGTCAATACGACCCCCTTGCATACATTATACCTGGCGCAGGTATAATGAGGCGCAGGGGTTTACAAAGTGACGCATCTACCTAGATGCGTCACTTTGTAAATATGGTGCAACAAGGCGCATTTTTTACGTCACTGGTGCGTCACAAAAAGTGACGCACCGGCGGCGTAAAAGTGACGCACAGCCTCATAAATGAGGCCCTAGAGATGGTTTGGCTCCTAGACAGAAAAGTTGGAAGCACTCCACATACTAAAGAAAACTGCACTCTCTGAAAGTGCTATACAATATGAGGGGCTTCCAGGGACAAGCAATGTCAGTGCTCATTGAGACTAACGGTGGCAGTGCTCTCATGCACTACATATACTAGCATTCTCAGGCATTAGATGACTGTATTCTCAGGAACTCAACAGGGCTGAAATCTCAGAGAATATAGATGGCTGCATCCTCAAACCCTACAGAAGGTAGTTGGCTGCAGCAACATAGATGGCTATTCTCTATTTAGTCACAAAAGATTTCTTGCAAGAGATCTTGCTCGCCAAATCCCACATCTTGCCTGCTTATTTGCTAGGCGCAAATGGGGCTATAGTGGACTTTTTGCCAGGGCAGCTTTCAGTTCCTAGACTAGCCTTTGCCACCAGGCCAACTGAAGTTTCTTAACGTAAGAATCATTTCTAATGCGCCAGCTTTTGTCTCAATAGCGGCATACTTAAAAAAGCCTCGCTGCACAGGCTTTTACAAACTTCTTCATCCCTGTGATGAGTTCAGCCCAGCCTAAACTATTTGACTTGATAGTTTGTGCTGGAGTGCTCTATTGGAGCGAGGCCAAGACTGATTTGCGTATAGCTTTTCTTGTCCTATGCTTCATGGTAGACAAAAAAATGGACTGGAATGCAGCCAGGGTAATTACCAGTGGTGGAGATTATTTCAAGCATTCCACCTATCCCTTTTGGGTACTTCCTTTGCATATTAGCCCTGTTTTTGCAAATTCCAGCACCTTTTGTGGATCCCAGAAGCAAGGACCCCACCACATTTGGAGTGCATTACATCTTTTAAGAATTTCCCTATCAATCTTTGGGATTTAGTATAGATCATATAATTCTCCAATACAGCAAAGTCCACAGTGACATGCTGTCTTTCATAAGGAAATCTCCTATTCACAACTATCATGTTTAAATGTGCATTAGGAACCTCAATCAACATCTTTCTGCATCACTATTCGGTAATCTCTCGAGGATCATTGATTCTATAAACCCATACCAAATAATTGTATTTTGTTTTGTTGTACCTTCATAGCAGCTACTAATAAGAGATTTCCATTCGCTTGACAAATTCGGAACCCCTCGCCCACCCCTGTACAACTTACTTACTGGTAAAGCCTATGTAGATACACGACGTCCTAACAATTCAAGGCAAACCTAATCCTAACTTTCAAATAAAAATTAAAACATCACTTAGCCTAAAATGCCATATGTCAAAAAGAAAAGACTTAGGGCCATATGTATCAAGCCAAATTGCATTCGCAAATGCCGAAACTCGCAGAATTTCGGCAATTGCGAATGCAATTTGGCCAAATGGTATTTATTAAGCAAATCTGTGTGCAAAATAAGGAATCGCAAAATTTGCGATTCCTTATTTTGCGATTGCATTTAAGGAATCTCAAATTTTGCGATTCCTTAAATGCAATCTAAGAAGCATTTGAAAAATGCAAATTGGCCTTAAGGGATCGTAAATTACCACCAACTTCAAGTTGTGAATACCTTGAAAAATTCACTTTTTTGCATTTTTCAAAGTGCACTGTGAAGCACATACATGCCCTTAGGGCATGTATGTGCACCCATGCTAATTTCAGGGGTGCAACAGGGTGTCCTTTGGACACCCCTGCACTGTTGAAAATATTCTCAATTTGAAATTTTCAAATTACGAATCGCAAATTGAGAATAACTTCCCATTCATTTCTATGGGCCTCCTGGCCCATAGAAATGAATGGGAAATATTCCTTAATTGCGATTCGCAATTTGCTAATCGCAATTAAGGAATTTTAAGAAATCGCAAAAAAATGTGATTTTATACATACATACCAATTTGCAAATCTCAAATATCGATTTCTAAAAAAACGTTAATTGAGATTCGCAAATGGGTACCTTCATACATATGGCCCTTATTTTCACTTTCTTGTTTCCAGATATCTTTATCTTTTGATCTGGAGTATTAACAATCAAATTCTACTTACACTTAATGAGAAAGTGAGTCTCTGGAGGGTAGCTGGCAGTTTTGACAAGAGGACAGTGCCATTCGAGAGGAACTACAAGCAGGAAATACAGGACACCTCCATTGATGGCAAGGCCCTGTTCTGGCACAAAGTGTAGGAGCAAAACGGAAACAGAGATAAAAAAAATAAGCTAGTCACTATTTACCTAGTGAATGACTGGCTTGATAGCATATTTTGCTTTCAGTGTACATCATTTAAAGTTCATTATTACTAGTTAAACTCAATATATCATGAATACTAATATTGAATGGGAATATTAAGCCACAAACTTCCCATCAGCACCATCATGTTTAAAGAATAGTCTTGATACTTCACCACAGTATTCCAGAAAATCGAGAACGCCATTTTTGTGACCTACCTGGAGCTGCGACTAAAAAGTGGAAATATTTTGCAGAAGAGTTGTGACCTCGGCATAACTCCTACTCACCTGCCACTCACAATACGCTGCTCCTCTAAGACCCCACACCACCAACAGGGTTGTATGACGGAACCATATATGCCATTATAACACATGCCTTAACGACACAGTCATTGTAACAACCACATTTTTACAATGCATGCCTTTATGACAAAGGTCTTTACCAGGCATATGCCTTTACCATGCATACCTTTACAATGAAAAAGTAAGTATTTAGCAAAAAGATAAATATATATATATATATATATATATTACCTACTGGCGGTCGCCAGTAGGTAGTTATAGTTAGGATTTTTTTCAATGTTAAATCTCAAAATTCTATTTGGAATAACTTTGGCACCGGTTGACGAATCTGCCTGAAAATTTCCTGAAAATGGCCTCGTCGAGCTCCGGTTCTCCCTTGAAAGTTTGGGGGGGATACGTCAAGCGGAGGCCGAGATAAAAGGGGGGTCCCAAAACGCGTTTTCCCCATGTTAATTTCCATAGGGCGGTCGATTTCACTTTTAGCCCGAACGGCTAAATGGATTTCCACCAAACTTGGCAAAATTGTAGGGACTGGTAGCCCGATGTGCCTTTGCTATGTCTCAAGATATGTGCTCCAGTGGATTTTGAGTAATTTAGGTTAAAAAAAATATATATATCTATAGGCGCTCTCCGGTGCGTGCACCGGAGAGCGCTCCAGGCGCGACACGCGACTTGCGCGCAGAAAGCTGATTGGCTCTCAGTTGTCTGTAAACATTCTAAACAGTCCGGAGCGGCCGCCATCTTGTGTCTCGGTAGGATCGAGACACGAGAGATGGGCAAAACAAAGAGGGAAATGACCATGAGGGGGCAGGGTAGACCCCCCCTTGACCCCCTAGGTTTGATGTGGGGGCTATAAAAGGGCCCCGCGGGGCATTTAAAATATTTTTTTTTTTCGTTTTGCGCGGGGGAAGCGCCCGGTACGCGCACCGGGGAGCGGCCCGGGGAGCGTAATATGAGGAAAAAAGATGACAGAGTTTTTAAAAAATGAAGTTTTTATTTAGAAATTGGAGGTAGTTCTAAAAAGAACTTTTTTTTTTCTTCTTTTTGTTGTTTTATATTTTTTTGTGTTTTTTGAACTTTTTGAACTTTTTTGGCTTTTCAAAACAGTTTTATATTTTTTTTGTATTTTTT
The DNA here is from genome assembly GCF_964263255.1 of Lissotriton vulgaris. Classification (NCBI taxonomy): domain Eukaryota; kingdom Metazoa; phylum Chordata; class Amphibia; order Caudata; family Salamandridae; genus Lissotriton; species Lissotriton vulgaris. The sequence continues at coordinate 746,087,808 of NC_141694.1, forward strand.
TAGGGGGAGAAACAAAAAAAGGGAATTGAAACTGGCTCAACTGGAGCAAAAAAATAAAAAACCCAAAAAATTACTTCTTTTTGGGGCACTTGTGATTATCACCTGCAAGGACGATGAGCTTAACGCTTTTTTCACCATAGGCGATAAGCTTGCCACATGCAGAACAAGTGATTTTAAAATCAGCAAATCTTGGCTGAATGCAAGGCATCATCTCGGATGTTTCTGGTCCCGATGAAGTCGGTTGGTTTGTTTGGGAGGTGGTCCTTGACGACTTGGGGAGGTTACTGGCCAGTTCCCTGAACTCAGCACGAGAGTAGTTGTTTGGGTGCTTTCTGGTCATATGACGAATCATGGTATAGTTACCAAATGAATATTTTTTGTTTGGGTTGCCCCGTGAAAGTTCATCATTGCAGATTAGGCAAGTTACCTTGGGTGCATTAACTTTTTTCTTGCCCTCTGGGATTGAAAAAAACTCCCATATAATGTGTGGCTTGGGTTTGTATGGAGTATTTTCTTCAGGCAGCCATCTTCTCCTCCCATCCTCCTCTTCCTCTTCCTCCTCCTCCTGTTCTTGACCACCAATATAATCTTGAGGTGGTCCTCTTGGTGGTTGTGGTAGTGGTGGTGGGGCAGATGCACCAGCTGCTGCTGCTACTGAAGCCATTATTAATATCAAAAAGGTACAGAGATGTACAAACAGGTCTTCCTCAGTCAAAGGACAAAGTCAGAATAAGGAAAAAAGGTGGGGTCTTTCATCATTTAGAAAAAAAACTGTCCTGAACCAATGAGAAGTGTTATTTTCAGGTCACAAGACCAGGGGCGTCATCATTATGAAACTAAAACTGTTATGAACCAATGAAAAGTGTTATTTTCAGGTCACATGACCCGACGCGCTTACGCTACGTGCCCCGGGGCGCGCCCGGCGGCGCTTCGGGTCGCGTAGCGTAAGCGCGTCGGATGTTTACGTTGCGCGATCGTATTCGCTCGAGTACTTCCGGGTGCGCTTACGCCGTGCGTATCACGCGGACGCGGCTACGCGATACGTCATGATCATGTTTTCGTTCGCGATATTGGCGCTTACGGGACGCTCCTCGGAGCACGCCCGGGGGCGCTTTATAAAAGTACGCTTTTCGGGGCGCTCCCCAGGAAGCGCACCGGGAGCGCTCCAAAGCAAAAAATAAAAAATAAAAAAATGGGAAAAATTGTAGGGACTGGTAGCCCTATTCTTAAGTGGTTTTTACGAAAATTAACTTTGATAAAATATATATTGTGCTACATTGGGCTATATATATATGCCAAAATGCCAAAATGTAACCCAAATGTAGTCCAATGTAGCCCAATGTAGCCCAAAGATGGCCACCAGAGACCAAAAAATGTAAATGTAGCCCAAATTTCAACTAGATGTAGCCCAACTGTAGCCCAATGACAGAATGTACCAGAGTGTTCTAAAGAACAACTAGAGTGCTAACAGTCTTATTTATAAAGTGAGACTTATAGTTAGGAATTAGCATTAAAAAAAACTATGAAATTCACTGAAAAAACCATAGGTTTCACACCAGTTATAGTTAGGAATCAGCATTTAAAAAACCTATGAAATTCACTGAAAAAACCATAGGTTTCACACCGGTTATAGTTAGGAATTAGCATTTAAAAAACGTATTAAATTCACTGAAAAAACCATAGGTTTCACACCAGTTATAGTTAGCTGGAAATTTTACTGATATAAAACCATTGAAATTCCCACGTTATAGTTAGTCGGACTCACTATAACTTGCGCGTGCAATGCACTGCTGATGACATCACATATTACATCACTCATGACATGGTCAGTGACATCACTCATGACATCACTGATGACACCATCCAGTGAATGTGTGTCTTTCTGAAAAATAAATATGTTTTATATATGTATATGTAAAGGTCGATGGGAGAATAAATGTTTAAATAAGTGTCTAAATGGATGGTTTAAAAAAAAAAAAAATATTGAATAACTGGCTTATTAAGTGTATCTTAGTGAATACATATATTAGTGAGTAATGTTTAAATATTTAAATATATGTATCAGTGTTTCGCTTTGTGTATAAGTGGCTGCATGGGTTGGTGAGTAGCTACATATGTGTGTATATGGGTTATTAGATGTTTTTTTAGTATCAGTATAAGTGTCTGTATGATTTGGTGGGAGTGTTACTTAGCACATAGATGCATAAATGACTGACTCACTGTTTGTATGTGTTTTGAAGACAGCATATGTGCCGGACTGTATGGGTGAATGAGTGTGTATATGTATGTGTTAGTAAGTGAATGACTGTCTTACTAGTGTCTTTATCAGTAACTACATATGTTTTAATCTAGTATATGTGAGTATTGATGTATATAAGTGAGTATATATGAGAGTGAGAGATTGAAAGAATTCTTGTTTTAATAAGTATGTGTTTCTATAAGTGATTTTTTAAGAGAGTAAGTATGTGTAAGTTTCTTTAGAAGTAAGGTGGTAGTGTGTGTATAGCTGTATATGCAAAAAAATGGATGTTCAATAGTTTATTTGCATGTGTGAGTATGTGTGTGAGCAACTTTTGGAAGACTGTCGGTGTGTTAACGGATGTATAGGTGTCTCACTACATATGATGAGTGAGTATATGTATGACTGACTATATAGAACTGTTGATGAATGAGTGGATGTGTATATAAATGGTGGAATTACTGAATTGGTTGTTGTAACTGGTATAGGTATCTCCACTTTTTTGAAAATGTTAGTTTCTATTTTTGAATATGTGTTTCAAGGGTTACTTTACAGTGAAAGGAGGTCTGTCACTCTGTCACAAGGACGGTGTCATCAGTGATGTCATGAGTGATGTCACTGACCATGTCATGAGTGATGTAATATGTGATGTCATCAGCAGTGCATAGCACGCGCAAGTTATAGTGAGTCGACTAACTATAACGTAGGAATTTCAATGGTTTTATATCAGTAAAATTTCCAGCTAACTATAACTGGTGTGAAACCTATGGTTTTTTCAGTGAATATATATATATATATAAAATCAACAAAATGCTCTAAAGCTGTTTCAAGGGCACACACAGCTTGCCGACCTCTGGTCTTAACTTCCTATCAGTCTATCCCCAATGCCAGGCTTGTTCATGGCCGACACGTTTCGAGGTGAGAAATCCTCTTCTTCATGGGCACTCTTTTGCACAGGTAACATTTTCGCTTGTGCTTGCACCATCCAGCAGTATTTATTTGCTTTAAATTTTTTTGTTAATGTAATCAACAAAATGCTCGAAAGCTGTTTCAAGGGCACACACAGCTTGCTGACCTCCGACCTTCACTTCCCATCAGTCTATCCCCAATGCCAGGCTTGTTCATGGCCGACGCGTTTCGAGGTGAGAAATCCTCTTTTTCATGGGCACTCTTTTGCACAGGTAACATTTTTGCTTGTGCTTGCGCCATCCTGCAGTATTTATTTGTTTCAAAGCCCCCTAGTGGGCGTGCTCATTAACACATATTTATTTCAAAAGCACATTAGGACTTGTAGTCTGAGGCGAATAACAATCATCCCTGAGTGGGGGTGTTTCCTGTACAATTATTTCAATGTTAAGTCCTTTAAGTAAGGTCCAAGCATTTGGGGAAAAACATTATTTTCATTGGCATGCTGCACTGTTTTAACGAACTGGACTGTTCCAATTCTCAGCTTCTCTGCAGTTAAGAGACGGTGCTCCTCATCGCGGTATATATGTGTGTGTGTGTGTTTGTGTATATAGTTAGGACCTAGTTTCCATAGGAAGAGCGTTTTTTCAATTGCCTATAACTTTGGAGTTGTTTCAGGAATGTTCGTGAAATGTTCAAACTAGTTTGACGCTCACTTCAGCTGCTGTGTTGAAAATTTTGGGGAGATCAATCGAGTGGGGTCCAAAAAAACACGGGGGGTGTCAAGTGTCAAAACATTTTTTTCTCCATGTTAATTTCCATAGGAAAGTTTAGACACAGCTACAGCCCGAGCTGCTGAACGGAATTACACCAAATTTGGCAGAAGGGTAGCTCTTGGTCCATAAAGAGCCCTTTTTGTTAAGTGGTGTAAATCCGTTTGGTAGCTGCAGAGAAATGTAACAAAATTCCCAATTGTATATCTAGGAACGCAAAGGATTCGCTATCCCTCCAGATCACGCACCTGAGATCTGATGGGGTGCCAACACTTCAAACCAGGAAGTGTTGGAAGCCATCTTGTGAGTCAGTTGAACTGAGTCACAAGAAAAAGAAGTTCAAAAAAAGAAAATGGGGCCGGGTAGAACTCCTTTGTCCTCTTTGGGGGGGAGGCAGGGCCAAAAAAGTATTTTTTTAAAGAGAAATTTGGCAAGAGTCGTGCTAGATCTGGAACTCCGCTGAAATTATTTTTAAAAAACCAAAGCGTGGTCTATGATTCTTCCTTAAATAAGGGCCCCCAGATGAGCTAGGTAGTCGGGGCAGTTTATGTATTAATGGGGAGGTGCTGATGGGCCAGAGTGATGAAGAAAGGGGACGTGGCCACCTAGAAGGTCTCAGCAATTCTGCTATTTAGGACTTATTGGAGGTAATGGGAGGGGTAGTTGGCCCCCAAGGACACCCTTCAGAGTCCACGACCCAATTCTCCACCACTCTGCAAACACGGCTTGTTGTGCACTACTGGTTGGAAGATGAAGTCCACTTTACTCCTGAGGGACCTTATGGGCCAAAAAGCCCTCCTGGTACCTCCTGTAAGTTCTACACAGCTGGTGGAAGGCCCAGCCCCCTTTCTTCACCACTCTGCAAACATGACTACTAGTTAAAAAACATAGAGATTCACTGAAAAAATCAAATGTTATAGAAATGTTATAGTTAGGAATTATCATTTACAAAACCTTAGAAATTCACTGAAAAGACCAAAGGTTACAGGGACCTTACAGTTAGGCTCAGGTTTTACTCGTACAAAACCAGAGAAATTGAGCAGTTCTAGATAGCTTAGCTAAATATAACTCGCACCCCCGCAATCCACTTTCTAATGACCTCACATATTATATCAATCATGACATGGTCAATGATATCACTGATATATGTAGATGAACACGGAGGAACACTTTTAAATTAATGTTGTTGTTGTAATACTTTATTCGATAAAATATATCATAAAAGTACAGACATAAAAGTACATTAAACAATTTACCAAGTATTACTACAATTCCATTAAAAAAATCATCACTACAAACAATTTAAAATGTGGAGAAGAGTCTACAGAGATTTGAAAAAAAAAGACTCATTCTTAAAAGTGAATCTGATCAGACATTAGATAGCAGCCTAGACCGAATAAACCAAGCACTGGCCAGATATTTAGCGACCCCGCAAAGTATGTACATAGAGGTAGTGTTGGTTAAAATAATACGCAGAGCTGATCTATGATCCCTAACTCCCAACTCCCACACACAGGTTTCAACCATTTTGCTCTGACCTGCTTAAAGGCATTACATGCAAACAAAAAGTGGCCAAGGGATTCTTCCAGACATGGGCAACCTGGGCAATTTAGGTCATGAACCCTCCTGACCTTCGACCCTTCCATAAATTTTTTAAGGGGGAGGGTACCGTATCTTAGTTTCAGGAACAAAGTTCTATCTTGAGGAGTCTGGATGAACTCCAGGAATGGTTCCAACTTTCTAGAAGGTTTATGATCAAGGAAGTTATTCGTCAAAGGTCCCCAGCTTGTAATGTTGAGGTCCTTGGCCTCTGCCCAATCCCAGTATCATTTTTTAACAATTTGTTTAGTGGGAGGGGACTGTGAGGCCCAAGAATCAGCCAGACCTATAGATTCCACCAGCTTCTTTAGATTATTAAGCCACCTTATTTTGCCAGATACATTCAAAATAATTAACTCGTCCAGCACTAGAGCATTTTTTGCTAATTCAGGGGTCCTTCTAAGTTGCACCCATAATAGCAAAGGGCGGGGTTGAACTATTTCTTGAAATTGATCTTTTGCCCATATCAAGGAATAGTGGTTTCAAGGGGGTCGAGGAAGGAAGGGAAACTAGGTCTCTCAAGAGCTTGTTCTCTGCAGTTGCCAACGCCTTGCTATTCTCGGCACCCCACATTTCAGAGCCATAAACTGCAGAGGCTAAAGCTTTCCCCTCATAAACTGCCAAGGCAGGGGCTACTGGTCTACTGATGGAAAGACACTGATTCTTTAATATGGCTCCAGAGACCCTTTTAAGATTTAGGACCATTTTAGATATATGGGAGTCCCATCTCATGTTATTACAAAGCCTGACCCCAAGGTAGTCGAATTTGTCTACCACTTCTAAGGAGGTCCCATTCAGGGAAAGATAAACTTTCTTAAGATTCTTTTTAGCGGATAATACCATCAGCTTTGTTTTCATGGTGTTAACCGTTAACCCACGATCTTTACAAAAGATGCTGAAACGGTCGAGCAATTTTTTGAGACTTGTAGGGGTTTTAGACATCAGGAGGGTATCGTCCGCAAAGAGGAGTGTGGGGGTTTTCTCTCCGGCAAGGACAGGTGCATCCGCAGGGTCCTCCCGCAAATGGTCCACCACCCCATTTATAAAGAGGGAGAACAATGTCGGCGCCATCACGCATCCCTGCCGCACCCCTCTATTGACTGGTACCCTCCCTGTCAATTGACCCTGACTCCCCCACCGAATCCTTGCATAATTATCTTCATGGAGCTTGATGACAAATTGCAACAAATAACTAGGGAATCCCATAGCTAATAGAACCTCCCAAAGTTTGGCACGGGGGATGACATCAAATGCTGTTTTCAGGTCTATGAAAGCCAGGTACAGACTCTCCTTGGAAATAGACACTGACTTCCAATAGACTGCACAAAACCGGAATGCCTGGTCCATTGCACCAACATTTCGCCTAAACTCCGCCTGGAAGTGAGTCAGAATGCCATAATCTATTAGCCACGTCTCAATTCGGTTTATGATGACCCTGCCAACGACCTTTTGAATAGTGTCAATTAAACTTATCGGTCTGTAGTTGGCAGGGTCCTCTCTATCACCTTTCTTGTATATAGTGATAACCTCCGCACCCTTCCAAGATTCAGGGACAGGATGGCCGTGCTGGATTAAGTTAATTAAACAGGCTATAAGGTCTGCCCATATTTTGGGGTCATGCAGTAGTAAATCCCCCGGGAGGCCATCTGGGCCGGCCGCCTTCCCTGGTAATATTTTCAAGATCGCATCTTGAACTTCCCGCGGAGAGAAAGACTCTTCCTTGCTTCCTATCTCCAAACTAGGTTCGCTTTGAGTTTCCATAGCTGGAGATATTGAATGACCTTGCACACTATCTTAGCAGTATAATTTAAAAAAATGGGAATACCATTGATGTTCATTTATATGATTTAAAATCGGGTCGGCCCCCCTTCTATCAAGAGCATTAATCAGTTTCCAAAACTCGATGGAGTTTTTTCCCCGGGCTGCAGCCTTAAGCTGATGCCAATGCTCCTCCTCCCAATCCTTCTTAGCTGAGGTTATGCTTCTATGATACTCCTTTCTGGCTAATCTCACTGCTATGGGATCCTTGTTTCTTATGGCTAGCGTGATGGCCCTCCTCTTACCTCTGCAATTTGCCGTATACCAGGGATTACCCCGAGGGGGTTTTTGGTTTGGCTTGGAAATACCCTGTGGTCCCTTCAGAAAAAACTCTTCTATTTTATCTGGTAGCTTCTTATACAAAACTTGCAGGTCTGATCCAGGAGGATGAGGCGCTGCTGAAGCAACGGCTGCAAGACTATAAGTTTCAGCTAAAACTAACTCTTTAATGCTATTAAGTTTCCCCTCTTCACACTTGACCATATTCCATTTTAACTTCCGATTACAATTGAAGGGCAAAACCTCTTTAGTAATCATCTCAGGACCTCCACTCTTGCCAATCCCATTTGCCCAGTGGATTTCCATACATAATGGGTTATGATCACTATCTGAGGACTGCCTAACCTCCATATCTACTAGACTTGCCCAAGATTGAATGTCCAGGAGGATGTAATCAATTCGAGAAGGGCAACCTATCCTGTTATAAGTCATTGCCCCATCGCGATCTGAAACAGTCCGCCCATTAAGAGCCCGTAGATTATGTTCTAAAGACAGGGCATTCAGCTGAATAGCTCTGGCTGTCCATTTCTTGATAGGAGCAAGGGTTAAGGGGGGTATAGTCTGCCTCCAGTCCTCTGAGCTAAAACCTATTTTCTCTTCGTCATCCAGGGGTTCGAATGTGCAATTAAAATCCCCTCCCACTAGTATTTTAGACCTAGTAGGAAGATCTGATAACCTCACATCCAACAGCTCTATTGTGGGCGAGATTAAACCACCCTGTAAGCCTCTTGCATAGACACAAAAAAGTTCGAAAATGGTACCCCCAGATGGACTTTTTAAGGAGATATGCAAGATGTCGTAAGAATGGACTTTATGGGTGGTGACAACGCAGTTCAAATTCACCTTAACCCAAATATGCAGGCCACCTGAAGGGCGACCTTTCCCCACCGTAACTGCTGGAGTAAAGTAAGTGGAGTACCCATTTTTATATTGCGGGGTCAGGGACCAAGTTTCCTGGAACATACAAAAGTGGAATGTATTATTAAAATCATTCCAATCAGGGTTAGCAAGATTTTTTTTTAGCCCTGCTATATTCCAAGACAGAATCTTAATGGAGATAGGGGTTTCAAATAATTCCTTGATGGTAACTGGGGTACTAGGTTCCTTTTCTCCCAAACTAGAACTGATAGTTCCCAAACTAGCTAAGCCATCCCTGCCGATTTTGGTTCCATCCCGTGGGGCAACTGCCACCACCCTCTTTCCAATTTGTCTAGCAGACTGGGTTGGGAGTCAGTCAACTGCTTCCAATCCACTGTAACGATTGTAGCAGGGGATTAGGGGATAATTGAGCTGTGGGCCATGCCATTCCCCATTGAATTGGGTATCACCTGGAGTAAACCTCCCTGTTCTTCTCCCTACTATGTTCCAACCTCCATCATCGCCCCTACCCAGTTAGTTGTGTTCCAGTCTCTCAATGGCTCACCTTTCATTCCCCTCCTCATATGATTAGGACTAGGAGCCCTCAACCAGCTCCATCTATTGTCATGATGTTCCGTACGCATGTAAAAATATGACAAGGGTTTAACCCTAATAGTGGAGATGTTGTTACATGGGGGCCCGAAACAGATATGCTCCACCAAGCGTGGGTCCTCAAATGTAACGACAACACAGTCCCCCTGTAGGCTTTTCTTATTCTCACCCACCCACGGTGCTCTCTCCACCATAAGGATTTTGCTGTTGATGTTAGGAGGGGGGGAGAATTACTCCTTAGCCAATGACAAACTTTGTTTTTGAGTGCCCAGAAGGATTCAAGTGTTGCAGGGGCAAGCTCAGGGACACCTGTTAGAACTATCACATAAGGACAGGCGTCAGGTGGTAGGTTAATGTTCCTATGTATCTTAGATTCCTCGGGATGGGATAAAGAGGGGTTAGGTATAGAGGTAATAGGGCCAGCTACATTCTGAGGTTTAATGAGCGCGTTAGAGGCTGGCTGGTTAGCACTAACTTTATTACCCTTAGGAGCAGGATTTTTAGGAGTAGGAGTTTTAGGAGGGCAGGTCTTGGGGGTAGCGTTTTTCCCTACAGATTGGTTCTTGGTAGTGGGCCGAAGATTACAAACAGGGACCGATACATTAGGTGCCCTTTGGACATGGTTACTATTTCGAGATTTTAGTTCCTGATGAAGAGCCTGGAGCTATTGTTCTAGGCCCTGGAGTCTACTCTCCAGAGGCGAGAGTAGAGACTTCATAAGATCGGATAGAGTACTTATGAGTGGGCCATTCTCATCCTCTAGATCCTCTGAAGTTTCTTCAAGGCTACTATCACCAAGTATACTACCCAAACTGCTAGTCAAGGCTGTGTCATATGGGGTCCCTATTGGTAAATGATGGGATACATGCTGTGCCTCTTCTCTCCCTAAGTTGTGACCCAAATTATCCCTCCCCTCCTCAGTGCTACCACTAGCGCTAGCCATATCACTCAAGCGTCCTAGCATAACTTGTTTAGCTGTGTTGACACCATTGACCTTGGTGGTTATACTTTTGGATTTGTTAATTGCTCCTTCCAGTATACCCCTTTGGGTACAGGTGTTCTCATGGTGAACAACAGCAGGTAGAGATGGTAAATTATTATCCAGAGAGGTCGATATTAAAGAGGTCGGGGAGGGTGGGTCTAAAGGAACTGAGTTGGTACTAGGAGTAGGATGAATCACAGCATCGACCTGCATAGGATAAGATTCAGAGATGATTGGAGCTTTGTTAGGAGTACGCGCAGAGGCTATATTGCCTAATGACGACCTTTTAGCATGCGTAAGTCCTGAGAAACCCTTCTTTCCATGAGTACTATGCCCTGGTCGATTAGGGAATTAGTACGGAGGATAAAATTATCCAATGTACCTGTCAATTTTTTAGCTCCCGCAGCAGCCTTGGTTCGGGTCTCACGGGTAGACATCGCCATTAACAAAAAGTAACAGACTAACAATGGGAAGCAGAATCAAATTACTAGCAAGATAAAGTACAAGTAAACAGGGTCCTCAACGTTACTAAGACCCTCAATGAGTACCAATAACATAGGGTAAAAACAAGAAGAAAAGGGACCAATAAAACTCAATAGTAAGTCACAACAATGGGGGTATACTTGCTATACAGAAGTCCTTGAAGGGAAGGTAAATCAAGGGACCTGGCCCAGTCCAGTCCCTACAGGCCTCGGAGGGCCACAGAGGGCCCCGCCCTTGTCCCGGGCTTCTCCCAGAACGCTCCCGTGCGCTCCCGCGCAGCGGATGAGGGTTCTGCTAATATCGGATGTGGGCCACGCTGGGGGCGGGGCTAGCAGGGAGAGCAGGCCAGGTGTTGCAAATTGGCCAGGCAGGGACTCCTGGTAAATGGAGTCTCCGCTCTATCGCTCGCAGCCCTGCTACTATCCCCCAAAGTTCCCCAATCGCTTCAGACCTCCACTAGGTCCAGATGTCCCCCGCAGCCCTCCTTTGCGATGCGGGACCCGCGAAGCGGGTCCGGCGAGCCGTTGAAAGTCTTGGCAAGGGTAGAGTAGCCCAACAGGATTCCAGAAAGCACAGAGCCACACAGATGAATTTACGAGGCAAAGGATCCACCGATATAGTAGGCAGGGAAGTCTTTATGCCGGTCTGTACGCAGGGGGCGGGGCTAGCAGGGAGAGTGGGCCAGGTGTTGCGAATTGGCCAGGCAGGGACTCCTGGTAAATGGAGTCCCCGCTCTATCGATCGCAGCCCTGCTACTATCCCCAAAGTTCCCCAGTCGCTTCAGACCTCCACTGGGTCCAGATGTCCCCCGCAGCCCTCCTTTGCGATGCGGGTCCGGCAAGCCGTTGAAAGTCTTGGCAAGGGTAGAGTAGCCCAACAGGATTCCAGAAAGCACAGAGCCACACAGATGAATTTACGAGGCAACGGATCTTTTAAATTAAATGAACGCCTAATAAAATACTGGTTGGACAATTGGTGCTGTCTCCTGTTTGTAGGCGAAAAGAAGCAGTGGAAGGAATACAGGAGTTTATATATTTATACAAGCATAAACTTATAAATATTTTATCTTAGCAATGTTGACTAAATATTGTTTTAATCTTGATGCTATTGTGTATTAAGTTTGGATAATATTGATGCATTTAAGCATATATTGAAGAAAACAATGTAGTATGTTTTCCATTTTCATTATTACTGCTATTCTGCACTGTCACTTTAAAAGGGGAACCTTGCTGTCATGTGATCAAGGCCGTTGACTGGCCGAAACGCGTCATGGTGGCATGGTGTTGTACTAAATAAATATTGCATCAGCACATTATTTGGGTCTACTCTTGTTTTCTTCAAGAAGAATACTGGATAAGCTTTCTTGAATATATATATATATATATATATATATATATATATATATATATATATATATATATATGTATAAACAGCAACGACTCCGGTCATGAAAGAGGCCGTCTCACAGGGCGGTCCGTGATCAGGGCACCGGCAGCCCAGTACAATATTGCCGACAGTACTTCCCCACTCAGGAAGAATTCTCACGGACACCTCGCATGGGTTTGCAGGTAATTTATTCACACATCAGACTGCACAGCAACGCGCTTCGACTTTTGTCTTGGTCACGCTAAGAAGCATTACAGTTTGCACATTCAAATACACATTTGTTACTAAACTTAAACAAAGGACTTAACCACCGTGATAGATTACAATAATAAAATAAAACAAGTGGTGTGTAGCAGTGCCGCCATTTTGACCTAGTCAATACTGTCAATACATTCAGGTTTAAAATTAACACATGTACCTAGGATACATCTCAATTAATCACCTTAGAGTAGATTCCCTCGGCTATTATAAGATTATTCAAGGTGTTCTGACATACTGAGTGTTATCATGTTATTTACAGTGCAGATTCAAAAAACATCTCACCCAAGTGGGCTAGCTCATGATAAACCCTTAGAATCTAGAACATCCGGCCCAAGTGGGCTGGCATTTCCATTGTGTAAGTAATACATGATCAATGTAAGTTTTCAATGCACATAAGGTAACACCTCATAGAGTAGTCATAGGCCCAGTCCGGGCTATCGAGTTGAATCAGAAAAGGTCCCGCCCCAGTGGGCATAATGTATCAAAGGTGCTCCCCGATTTGTATTTACAAATAGTCTTGTTTCAGGTAAGGTCCAGAGGCGAAGACCGCCCACACCATATAATGTGCCACAACCTAAAATTAAAACAAAATAATAAAATCAACTAATTGTATCACCTGATACACTAATAAGTTTTAAAACTCGAACGACAGCAGATATATATACAGCAGATATATATATACATATATATATGTAAGCTACACCACAGGAATCTATATACATAAGACAATTGATATATCACACTTACAGCTTATGATCTCTATTTACATATTGAAAGTACTAAATTAATGTAAATGTATGGCTAACTCTTCATTGGAATTTAGTCCCTGTGGGATCATTGTTTCTAGGTCGATGATGTATTTAGACTCTAGTTTGCGCAGAACAAGTTTACGATTACCTCCGCGCGTGCTAATGGGAACATCATCAATGACCACCATTCTTAGTAATTTCTCATCTTGAAAGTGTTGTTCATAGAAGTGTCTAGCGACAGGATACTGTCTATTATTGTGCCGAATGGCCCTTATGTTTTCTAGGACCCGTTTTTTGGCACAATGAATCGTACTGCCAATGTATGCCTTATTACATGGACATAATAGTGCATACACACAATACAAGGTATAGCAACTCAACTTCTTTTTGATGGTGATCTCTCTTTTGGTACCTGCAATAGATAAAGTCCTACAGTCAACACTGTGACTGCAGGCCTTACATTTTCTGCACCTTGTGAACCCCCCTTGTACAGTTTTGTTAGCCTTCCCTGTTGCAGTGACTAAGCTGGGACTTAGTTCATCTCTAAGTGAGTTACATTTTTGAAATGGGATTTGAGGATTGATATTCAGATGTTTGTCAAGGTTATTGTCTGTCAGTAACACATGCTAATGTTTCTGTAGTATCTTACGCAATTGTGATGCTTGCCCTGAGTACCTCGTTATAAAACGTAAAGTACTCTTCTCTGGGACCTCAACATTGGGATAGAGCAATTTAGTCCGAGTCACAGCATCTACCTTAGCACAAGCCTCAGTAAGAGTGAATAAATTACCTGCAAACCCATGCGAGGTGTCCGTGAGAATTCTTCCTGAGTGGGGAAGTACTGTGGGCAATATATATATATGTATATAAATATATATATATATAGATATATATATATGTACATACCAAGAATGGACCCAAATTCAATGCATTAAGTGTTTATTCAGCAATCATACCAGTTCCACCATAACGCCTTTCGGCCGTTACCGACTTGATCACATGACAACGTTGAATGGTTGGATCCCCCAATTTAAAGTGACAGTGTTCAATAACCGAGATGAAAGGCATGGAAAACAGACTATCATCATGTTCAATGCTTGCATATATGCATTAATAATAACAGGTTTAAAGACACTGATAAAACATCGTAGTATGTGCCATAACATTTTTCAAATCATAAATTCACAAAATGGCATACATTCCTGTTATATTTGATAGCCCTTTGGAATATTGCTTCCTTACTTACTAATATCTTTTCCACAATCCTTACATAATTGGTATAAAATAGAATGACAAGTGCTTCTGTTAGAAATGGGGTAGCGTGGTGCAGAGCGTGCAGGCCAAACTCCTGAGGAAATGTGTAAAGCATCCATACAGTACACACAGGCGACACACAAGGCACACTACAAAAAGAGACCACACCAGTTTAGGTGAAAAACAGCAAATGTATTATGCACAACACAGCAAGAGGTAATCACATGGATGAACACGGTGCCAACTGGCACCCGGTAGTCATGTACAGAAGGGGACTATTTACAGGGCAGGGCCACTCGGGCCATGCCAGAACCATCACAAGAGTATGTGGAATAAAGGAAGGTGCAAGAAATAGATGTAGAGTCCAGCAGCTGTAGCTTTAGGGAAAAACACTTTCAGCATCTCTGTAACAGCATTAGCACCACAGTATTGTCATAAGGCCGAAACCTGGGGCATAAATCACATTAGCATGTCGCATTAGGCAGGTACATCACATTAGCATCAAAAATAAACGTAGAGCAGCCCGTACCTACTAGCAAGGTCAGGAACTTAGCCGTGTCTCACGATAGGCCTCAATCACTGTGTGAGCAGGCCTGAAACAGCAACCCCTCAACACCTCCTTAGACACAGAGACACAAGCTTTGTAGACTCATTGGCCAGTGACACCTTAAATCAGGCCCCTTATGCATTAAACCTTCTTAGTATTCGGTATAAACAGGTGAGCATCAAAACAAGTCAGTCAGGGAAAATCACATGAGCAGGAATACACCATCCCTAGACATCACGTACATTATGCATTCCCGCATTAGCAGGACCTTGGGCATACCATTAGCATAAACATCACATTATGCATTGTAACAGCAGGGCAGACACAGTAGCACCTAGAACATCGCGCCTTATCATTGGGCACAATCATGGGCATAAGTCACCTACTGCATTTACATGAAAAACACAACAACCTGCAGTGTAAGGGCATCTACCTATTTGCATACATCCTGGGGCATCTCATTGGGTGATAATCATAGGGTGGGCTCTCAGTAGGCCCTGACATAAGCAGGGGGCATCCCAATAGGCATAACCCTCATTATCATAAATGCATGGGTGCGGGAGGCCTGGAATAGAACATCATTGCATGTCAATAGGCTAATTGGCAGGAACCCCTCTAGGTAGCCAATCTTGGGCAATACTGTCACAAGGCATTAATCACAATGTGCATAGATCAGCCTCACTGCATTGGACATCAGCATAAACCTTAGCAGCACTGCAATAAGCATAAAATTGTTAGCATTGACACATTAGCATAAATGCACTAGGATCATCACATTAGCGTAAGTCACATTAGAAGGGGGCATAAAACATTAACAGCCATGCAGTCATTGAGGGAAAGCGGCACACATTATAAGTGCCATCAGCCTTGCAGGTTAGCCTTTGGCCCCACAGCGCCTGGGGAAAATGGAGTCCCTCTGTTGGACTCTGCAATTAAGTGTCCCCCACAATGTTGAAGCTGCCCGCTGTCAACCAAGCAGGCAGGGGGGAATTCCACACTCCGGGATTCTCTCATAGCGCTTTAGAATCCCGGCACTGCAGACGTCTGCTCCTCTTCTCCTGGGCACAGTTGTGGCGTCTTGGCAGCAAGCAGAGCACTGTCAATACGAATAAGGCACTCTGGCAGCACCACAATGCAGCACACATGTAGGGGAATTGAAATATAGCGCTTTGACAGCACAGCGCTGCAGGCCTCAGCTCCTCTTCCCCTGGCACCCTGAATATAGCGCTTACTATGTTCCCAATCCCACCTGGGGCTTCAGGGATGACAAGTAGCGCTCCTCACCAGCAATGTGAATATAGTGCTCACGAGGCGCTAGGTAGCTGCCACAGATTAAGGGTTCCACCTAAGGACATAGGGCCCACGCTCCTCTCTCCTCTCTGGCCATCTGCATATAGCGCTTGGGCAGTACAGCGCTAGAGTGCAGGCAGGGGAAGGGTACAGGCAGTCCACATGGACGGCTCACGAGGTGCTAAATCCCACCAACAGACTCAGGGACAACAGGTCGCGCTCCTCACCTCCTTCTGGGCACAGTCAAAGGTGCTGCTTGGCAATCAGATAAAGTGCTCTTCTTTCCAAGACACTAGGGAGCAGCCAGGGCCCAGGTGTAGCTCTCTCGAGGCTCTAGAGCAGGAGAGCAGGCAGGCAGTGCTAGGCCAGGTCAGGGGTCAGTGGGTATTCATCAGTACAGGACAGCAGCTCCTCGGAACCATCATTCCCTGTAATGTGGCACCCCTCCGGGTACAGCAGCCTGAACTCCAGCAGCAGGCTCTCATGGCCCTATGGGCAGTGGAGGGGTCCAGATGGGCTCAGGGGCCAGCACACAGGCCCATGCGGCGGCATCCCCTGGCAGCAGGTCCCCTCACTATCAAGTCCACGCTCTGTCTGAGCACATGGTATCTCTACTGCTCTACATATACACCCCTCCTCCCACTTACCAGAAAGGGCTGGTAGCTTCTAGAAGGTCCCAGGCAGTTCCAGCCTCACTGTCACTGTGGGGGAAGTGTAGAGCACCTTGTCACTTCAAACACTAGACTGCCAACCCACCTCAGGCAGGTGGCACAAAGCAGACAGAAATGGCTTCCATTTTAAAAGTGACATTTCTGCAAAGGTAAAAGAACATTAGGCCGTCAACCCACTGCAGGCAGGCGGCACAAAGCACACAGCAATGGCGTCCATTTTAAAAGTGACATTTCCCCACAGCAGCTCAAATAAATCTGTGCACGCCATTGCACAGCATGTGTCACTGCATTTCACACCACACATGGCCTATACATTTCTCTACCATGGGGGAGACATCCTAAAATAGGGGGGGTGAAAAGAGAAACATTTCGGGAAAATGGGCCAAGTCCAACAGATTCAATCCTCCCTAAAGTACAAATCAACATAAAGTGCTTAGTACTCTAAACCTGTTGTTCACAGCAGCATATATTGATGATGTACTGTCATTAGGTTTTATTGATAATAAATAAATAAATAAATATATATAAAGTGCGAAAAGGTGAAAATAGCGCTAGGGGCATTACAATAAATCTTATTCAACCAGTTGATTCCCACAAATGCAGATACAAATGTATACATATAATACATCATAAATAAATATAAATACACTTTCAACTGTCAAAATCAGATAACATTGTATAAAAATGTTCCACATTTTTGCAAAAAATTACATATTTATTGAAATACGATCAGAAATTGCATATTTCATCCAGTAACTTGTATAAGGTTAAAGATAAAATGTGATCATCTAAAATACCTTTATACACTTACTCTCTAAAACTGGGAAAGGTATAATCAAGTTGAACAATATGCAATGCCTGCAATGCCTGATAAGGTACCCTTAATGGGACTAGTCATATATGTATGTTCTATGTATCTATACTACTATTATAAAGGAAGAACTTTGAACCTTTGAGGCGGGTAAACTCGGGAACCACAGCGCCAATCCACACACCTGATACATCGTTGTAATCGTCAGGGTGTGCAGGTGGACATAGGCTACATAAACGTAATAAATATGCGTTATTTAAAAAATGTACCGAAAAAAAAGTAGTCCCTTGGAAGAAGCGCCGGCCGCGATGTGCGTGCTGACGTGAGGAGCGCGGGGAGGAGCGGCGTCCAGGAGCGAGAGGAGGACCGGCGGACATGGCGCGGGGAGGAGCGGCGGACAGGCGGTGAGGAGCGGCGGACAGGCGGGGAATAGCGGTGAGCGGCGGATGAGGTAGGTTATTTATTTATTTAGTTAGGAGAGGTGAGCGGCAGAAAAATGAAGCTGTCACGGGGCGGGACGGCACGATATGAACTGTACTGATAACATGGGCTGGTGGTCAGGTGTCTCTCCCCTTACACCCCTTTCTGTCTCCACAACACAGCCTACCCAGCCGTGGTCGGAGAACTGGACACGTATGGACAATGACGCAGACTGGGAAAGTACAGCGGTAAAGACAGACGGTCCCTTTAACGCTGGCTTTGGGGAAGACGGGGCTCCTCCCCCTTGGTGCATCACGGAGCCAAAAGGAGGCACGTCCAGGAACTCGACGGACGGCGATTCCTGAGGAGGAGAAGGCGCGAGAGAGGATACGGAGTGTGGCAAATAGGAGACCCTGATGAGCCCAGCTGTGGACTACAAGCCAGGAGGCCAACGGACAGGCGACTCGCCCCGCCACGTTCCCGCGGGAGGAGCGTGGCTTACAAAGGTACGGGGCAAAGTGGCGGGCTGTGTTGCACATAGTGGACAAACGAACGAGTGAGTAGTCACTGTAAACATGTATAGTCTCCACTACCCTTCCCTACCTTCACGAGCACAGTCGAGCACGAAAGCAAGCGTGTGTCGTAACTTTGCACAGCACTTGGTGTCCCTCACGTACCCGGTCCCTTTCGTAACGTCTGTATAGAACCCCAGACTGATTCCTCCTTTTCTCTTTCCTTTCTTCCTGCCAAAACGGGAGCTGACCGCCGCCCAGAGCACCACCCGAAGAAGCGGACGGTTGACGGGTTTCCATACCTGTTGTGCTTGCATCACCCTGGACCCTGTATTTCCTAGAGGAGTCAAGACGGAAATGGATGAGTTTGCCCGGTTAAGGTCCACCAACAGACGTCGTAGAGCAAATTTGAAAATAAAGCCATCCTTAAGATCCTTATTTCAAGCCTCCGACTCAGTTCCTGTTCCCACCACCACTCCCGAACCCGTACAACTGGTGTCAGAAGTGGGATCTCCACCTCAGTCCGTCGGTGAATCAGAGATGGACGCACTCATTCAACACCTGGTGAAAGGACAGGAAAAACTAGAATGGGCCGTGGAGCAACAAATCAGCACAGCACAAGCCGATCGAGACTTGTTTACGAACACCATCAGTGCTCAACTGGAAAACCTACAGAAAAAAACTACTTTTCCAACGAGCACGGTAACTATGGACAGCCGTGCACATGTTCCCAGTCCCTCCGGGATAGCGTTACAAAAGTATGTTCAAGGGGAGGACCCTGATTCGTTCCTCATGAATTTTGAACGAGCCGCCAGAGCCTTGGGTTGGCCGGAGGAAAAATGGCCATTCTTCTTGGCTCCGCTGCTTACAGGAGAAGTGCAGTTTGCATACCAGGTGGCCAACCCTGCAGGAACTGCTCCATATGCTTTAATTAAAAATGTGATACTCGACCACCTAGGTCTTGACCCTGAAGCGTATCGTGTCCGCTTTAGAAAAGAGAAAGGAATTCCTGGGGAAAACCCAAAAACTCTTTTCTTCCGACTAAAAATGATGGCGGACAAATGGTTGAAACCGGAAGTATGTACCAAAGACGATATTCTTGCTAAAATCTACCTGGAGCAGTTTATGGAGGCTCTTCCCTACGGGTCTCAGAGGTGGCTGAGACAACATGCAGGTCTTACGGTAGAACAGGCCATCGAAATGGCCGCCACGTATGCAAGAGCCCAACCTCGAAACTCAGGATGGGAACAAGAAAAGTTTAACAGAAACACTCCACCAGTGAAAGCGGACAAGAAACCAAAACCCTTACCGGAGCCCCCTCGGCCACGGCCTCTTAGACTGGATACCATTCCCAGGGGTCCACAGTGTTTTGAATGCGGCGAATGGGGCCATATAGCCCGCCTCTGTCCACGGAAGCATCCACCGGAAGAGCCTATGGAGGTTGGCGATCTACCAAGAACCGTTCTATACAGCGCAGAATTGGGAAC
This sequence comes from Lissotriton vulgaris, assembly GCF_964263255.1. Classification (NCBI taxonomy): domain Eukaryota; kingdom Metazoa; phylum Chordata; class Amphibia; order Caudata; family Salamandridae; genus Lissotriton; species Lissotriton vulgaris. The sequence continues at coordinate 746,107,745 of NC_141694.1, forward strand.
CTCATTCTACGTGAGTATGCGGATCAATAACCGTTTGGTGAAAGCCCTCCTAGATTTCGGTTGCAGACAATCGGTCGTCCAGGAACGTCTAGTCCTCCCTAGTCAGTATGTCCCAAATTCCCTTGTGCATGTTCGCTGTGTCCATGGGGATGTAAAACCTTACCCTTTAGCTGACATCACTATATGTCCGACTGATAAACCAGCTTGTGTAGTGAGAGTAGGAGTTGTGGACTCATTACCCGAAGACATGATACTGGGAGTAGACAATCCTAGGTTCCTAGCACTATTCAAGGAGTCAGCATATGAACGGCCTAGCAATAGAAGGCCCCAAAGAAGCATATTTATCCCCTGATCCCTGGGTCCTGGATCGTAATTTCAAACATGCTCAAGCTGAAGACAGATCTCTGTTTAACGCATGGGAGGCCGCTGATGCCAACCAGGGCACTGCCACCCCTTTCCCCAAGTTTCTGATACAAAATGAGCTCCTATACAGACAGGCTGATGAGAAGAAAGACCCTCAGCTTCTGGTTCCGTTGACTTTCCGAGAGCAGGTTCTGTTCTTCGCTCATGCACACCTAACCGCAGGCCATGCTGGAAAGGAGAAAACGACTGAGAGTATCTTACGACACTTCTACTGGCCAGGAGTATATAAGGATGTACAGGATTATTGTCAAAAGTGTGAAGTGTGCCAGCGAAAGAACACTCATAGACCTCCAGCGGCCCCTTTACAACCAATGCCGATAGTAGGAGTCCCATTTGAAAGAGTGGGTATGGACTTAATCGGTCCTTTACCCAAATCCTCAAAAGGATACCGATACGCCCTCGTAATAGTAGACTATGCGACCAGGTTCATAGAGGCATTTCCACTAAGGGCTCCTACTACAGCAAACGTAGCAGAAAAAATCGTGGAGCTGTTTTCCGATGTCGGTTTTCCTAAGGAAATACTTACAGACCAGGGGACACCCTTCACGTCACGTCTCATGAGAGAAGTCTGCAAATCATTGAATATCCATCACTTGAAAACATCCGTCTATCATCCACAGACCGATGGTCTGGTGGAGAGATATAACCAGTCGCTGAAAGCCACCTTAAAGAAGATGCTCACTACAGAAGGCCAAACCTGGGATCGTCTCCTCCCACTTGCCTTGTATGTACTCAGGGCGCAGAAACAGAGCAGTTTGGGCTGTTCTTCCTTCGAACTCCTGTATGGACGCCTTCCTAGATCCTTGCTTGAAATCACAAAAGACACGTGGGAGACGCAAGAGGCGGAAGAACAGAAATCCCTCCTGGAGTATACCATCCAGCTCCGCTCTAAACTGGGAAAACTCCGAAGTCTAGCCCATACCAATCTGGAGCAACAAAGACAAAAACAGAAAGCCCAATATGACAAAGGCACACGATTAAGGAAACTCCAAGTCGGCGATTGGGCTCTGCTACTTCTACCCTCAGTTACACATAAAAATGAGTGGGTTGGACCGTATGAGGTGGTTGAGACTATCGGTAATACCACGTACAGACTGAAACTGTCTGCCAACAAAACTCAAAGTTATCATATAAATCTCTTGAAAAAGTGGATAGGACCGCCTCCAAGAAGCAATCATTTAACGCTTCCGACTCCACTCGAGGCAGTGTCAACACTAAACCATCTGGTGGTGAACCCCGATCTATCTCCATCCAGAAAAAAAGAACTACAGAACATCCTGCACCCCTTTTCATCCATTTTTTCCGATTTACCTGGGAAAACAAACCTAGTAGAATATCATATCGAAACACCTCCAGGGAAAATTGTGAAGCAGAGGCCTTATCGGATTCCCGCAGCAAGACGAGAAGCCGTACGGAAAGAGGTGATGGAGATGTTACGCCTAGGAGTGATCCGACCGTCTAACAGCTGTTGGTCGTCTCCAATTGTGATGGTCCCTAAACCGGACGGGTCGAAAAGGTTCTGCATGGACTTCCGCGCCCTGAATGCTGTTTCCACATTTGATGCATACCCTATACCCAGAGTGGACGAACTAGTCAAAAAATTGGGGGATGCCGTCTTTATCACCACTCTAGACCTGACCAAAGGGTACTGGCAGGTGCCCCTCCGTGAAGAAGACCGGAAAAAGACAGCGTTCATCACCGATGATGGCTTGTACGAATTCACGGTTTTGCCGTTCGGATTACACGGCGCACCTGCTATGTTCCAGCGTCTCATGAATCAGGTCCTGAAACCCTATTCATCATTCAGCTCCGCATATTTAGATGACATCGTCATTTTCAGCAGGACATGGGAAGAACACCTACAGCATCTGAAAACCATCTTGAGAGCTTTGCAGCAGGCTGGCCTGAACATCAACGCAAAGAAATCTAGAGCCGCCTTCAATAGTGTCCCATACCTTGGATACGTCCTGGGAAAAGGCACTATTTCTCGACAGACTGAAAAGGTGAAAGCTATTCAGAACACACCGTTCCAAGCCAACAAGAGAGAACTTCGGGCCTTCTTGGGTCTAATCGGCTATTACCGTAGATTTATCCCCAAGTTTGCCGAGGTAGCAACACCACTCACTGATCTACTCCGGCAAGATGTCAGGCCCAAAGGGATACAAACTCCTTCTGCGGATGCCCTGAAGGCCTTTGACGATCTAAAAAGCATCATAACCAGCGCTCCCGTACTGGAGTCCCCTGATTTCTCCAAAACGTTTGTACTCGCCACTGACGCCTCTGACGTAGGGATTGGAGCTGTTCTATCACAGATAGGAGAGGATGGAGTAGAACATCCCATTCTCTATGCTAGTCGCAAACTCTTTCCCAGAGAGTGTAAGTATTCTACGGTGGAGCGGAAATGTCTAGCCATCAAGTGGGCTGTCGACAAGCTACAATACTATCTGGAGGGGAAACCATTTATCTTGCAGACTGACCATGCTCCATTGAAGTAGATGTACCAGAACAGTTCTTTGAATGCAAGGGTAATGCATTGGTTTTTGTCCCTACAGCCCTACTCCTTTACTGTGCAGCATAAGAAGGGCAAGGACAATGGGAATGCTGACTTTTTGTCCCGAGTGTTTCCTCTCCCCGATCGGGAGATTCCAGGGGGGGAGGAATGTCACGGGGTGGGACGGCACGATATGAACTGTACTGATAACATGGACTGGTGGTCAGGTGTCTCTCCCCTTACACCCCTTTCTGTCTCCACAACACAGCCTACCCAGTCGTGGTCGGAGAACTGGACACGTATGGACAATGACGCAGACTGGGAAAGTACAGTGGTAAAGACAGACGGTCCCTTTAACGCTGGCTTTGGGGAAGACGGGGCTCCTCCCCCTTGGTGCGTCACGGAGCCAAAAGGAGGCACGTCCAGGAACTCGACGGACGGCGATTCCCGAGGAGGAGAAGGCGCGAGAGAGGATACGGAGTGTGGCAGAGAGGAGACCCTGACGAGCCCAGCTGTGGACTACAAGCCAGGAGGCCAACGGACAGGCGACTCGCCCCACCACGTTCCCGCGGGAGGAGTGTGGCTTACAAAGGTACGGGGCAAAGTGGCGGGCTGGGTTGCACGTAGTGGACAAACGAACGAGTGAGGAGTCACTGTAAACATGTATAGTCTCCACTACCCTTCCCTACCTTCACGAGCACAGTCGAGCACGAAAGCAAGCGTGTGTCGTAACTCTGCACAGCACTTGGTGTCCCTCACGTACCTGGTCCCTTTCGTAACGTCTGTATAGAACCCCAGACTGATTCCTCCTTTTCTCTTTCCTTTCTTCCTGCCAAAACAGGAGCTGACCGCCGCCCAGAGCACCACCCGAAGAAGCGGACGGTTGACGGGTTTCCATACCTGTCGTGCTTGCATCACCCTGGACCCTGTATTTCCTAGAGGAGTCAAGACGGAAATGGATGAGTTTGCCCGGTTAAGGCCCACCAACAGACGTGGTAGAGCATATTTGAAAATAAAGCCATCCTTAAAATCCTTATTTCAAGCCTCCGACTCAGTTCCTGTTCCCACCACCACTCCCGAACCCGTACAGAAGCAAAAATGACAATCGTGAGCAAGAGGAAGCAAACGGAGCATTCCAAAAGTGAGCCAAACGGTGCATTACAGGAGGAAAAAGTTACGTGTGCAGGTTACAAAAGCGTACATCGTGAGCAAGAGGAAGCAAACGGAGCATTACAAATGTGAGCCAAACGGTGCATTACAGGAGGAAAAAGTTACGTGTGCAGGTTACAAAAGCGTAGAAAGTAAACATAGAGGTATAGGAGGAACAAATGACGTGTGCAGGTAGCAAGAGGAAGCAAACGGAGCATTCCAAAAGTGAGCCAAACGGTGCATTACAGGAGGAAAAAGTTACGTGTGCAGGTTACAAAAGCGTACATCGTGAGCAAGAGGAAGCAAACGGAGCATTACAAATGTGAGCCAAACGGTGCATTACAGGAGGAAAAAGTTACGTGTGCAGGTTACAAAAGCGTAGAAAGTAAACATAGAGGTATAGGAGGAACAAATGACGTGTGCAGGTAGCAAGAGGAAGCAAACGGAGCATTCCAAAAGTGAGCCAAACGGTGCATTACAGGAGGAAAAAGTTACGGGTGCAGGTTACAAAAGCGTACATCGTGAGCAAGAGGAAGCAAACGGAGCATTACAAATGTGAGCCAAACGGTGCATTACAGGAGGAAAAAGTTACGTGTGCAGGTTACAAAAGCGTAGAAAGTAAACATAGAGGTATAGGAGGAAAAAGTGACGTGTGCAGGTTACAAAAGCGTACAAAGTAAACATAGTGGTATAATACTGCAATATATAGAGGAAGGCTCCAGGGGAACCACGGACAACGTCGGGGCGGGCGGGGACCCTGAAGCCTAATTGCTCTCGGACAACGTCGGGACGGGCTGCTAGTAAGTATATGTAATTGCAGGTACAGGGAAACTCTAACAATGTTAAAATTGTAATCCTGTCCCATCCTACAAATATTTGTGCAAATCCTCACTCGTATTCAGGCCCCCTGGATGCTTTGCATCTAACTCCAGTGTATATATAGAGTTTGCATGTGCTTGAGCTTAGTCTCCCTGTTTCCACCTCTTTTTTGTGGCGGTATCGCACCTATAACATAATACTTAAAATATTTAAGACTACTGTTATGACATTCCCTAAAATGTCTTTCAACAGGGTAGCAGGAACGGTTGTTGAAAATGGCCCGAGTGTGCTGCAAGATCCTCTTGTGTGCGGCCAACTTAGTACTGCCTACATATTGGAGATTGCACCCTAACTCAAGAATATATACTGCATAATCAGTTTTGCAAGTCAGATGGTGATTGATCTCCTGTGCTTGATTATTAAAAGCTGTTTGGTATGTGGTCTTGTTCATGCCATACTGACAGGCTTTACAGCTAGAGCACTTATAAAAACCTTTCCTAGCTGTGAGGCACATCCCTGCATCATGGTCTTCTGGGATATTCCTGAACAATGCGTTGCCCATTGATGCTGTTTTCCTATATGTGATTACAGGTTTCTTTGGAAGGAGACCTCCTATTACAGGATCATCCAGCACTATAGGCCAGTTGTGTCTTATGATGGCCCTCAGTTGTTTCTCCTGCTTCGAATATGACAGAATTAATCTTGTTGGCTCATTGGGGACATCTGTTTTGTTTCCAACTGCACCCTGAGATTTCCCTTTGTACAGCAGCAAATAATCTTTAGCTCGCTTCCTCGATTTGGTGATTGCTGTGTCTATAGTCTTAGAGCTATATCCTCTTTCTAAGAACCTTGATTTGCTCTCTGATTGTTTGACAGAAGAATCATTCTCATCACTGCAAAATGTGTCTTATCCTTAGCATGCCTCCATAGGGGATGCTATGTATAAGATGTGGGGGATGCAAGCTAGATGAATGCAATACTGCATTTCCATCAGTTTGTTTGCGATATAATGCTGTAGACAGTCTATTATTGACTATCTGTATTTGCACATCTAAAAACGTTACAGTGACATTACTGATAGAGGAAGTGAACTTCAAATTGACCTCATTATTATTGATCTCGGCAATGAATTCATTTGCACTTTGCTCTCTGCCCTGCCGTACAATAAATAAGACGTCAATAAATCTCAGCCAAGAAATTACCTTTTCATTATAAATATGTTTCTTGAGGACCAGCTCCTCCCACCAGCCTATGAACAAGCATGCATAACTGGGGTAGAAGCTGGCCCCCATAGCCACCCCCTATATTTTTCTGGTACATTTGGTTTTTATAGAGAAACACATTATTTTCCAGGTAAAACACCAACAAATTAATCAACATTTTGTTGTGCTGAGCATATTTTAACAGTCTACTAGGCAGGAAATGTTCTACTGCCCTGTCGCCATCATGATTCCTGATGCATCTATATAATGAGGATACATCCAGAGCTATCAGTAAATATCTGGCTTGCCAGTGTATGTTTTTAATCTTGCAAAGAAAATCGCTGGTATCCAGCACAAAGGATTTCAAGTTCTTTACATGCTCCTGTGAGAAATATCAATATATATTGATATGTTTTCAAGTGACCCATCGCATGCAGCTATAATCGGCCTGCCTGGTGGCTTATGTATGCTCTTAGGTACTTTAGGAATAAAACATATTACAGGAATAGTTGATGGCTCCTTTCTCAAATATTTATACTCCTCCAAGTTCAATAAGCCCAAGCTTTTCCATGCCAATCATTTTAACCCCTTCGCTGCTGGTGACGAGCTGAGCTCGTCATCAGCCACGGGGGGCGTGTGCTGATGACGAGCTGAGCTCGTCATGTAACGCGGATTTTGTAAAAAAGTAATTCCAGTTTTCTTAGGATCGAGCTTGGAGTTGATGGAATTTCTTAAGTTTAGGTTTTCTGATAATTTGTTTATATCTGCCCTGGTTTTGGTATAATCAAAATCTGTCTCTGGACAGAAAGACAGTCCCGATGAGAGCAACTGCCGCTCTGCTGAGTCTAGGTCAACATTGGCCAAGTTGATGATGGTATTATCACTTAAGGGGGTCATGGGGGGCCGTAATGTCACCTCTATCTGCGTTTCCATTTCTTGGCCTCAATGTTTCCCTTCTACTTCTCCTTAAGTAATCAAGCTCTTCCCCCAAAGTTAATTTAATGGTACTTTGGTCAGGTCTCCTTGCCGTTGCTTCCATCTCTGATTCACTTTCCAAGGTAGAGCTAAGCTCCGATGCCCATGTTGCTGATGTTATCTCTGTCTAGCGTCCATTTTTGTCTATTTGATGAGTTAGTTGCTTCTGTTTCTTAACCGTAGCTTTTCTAAATGAATCATATCTGCGCACAAACATGAAGATTGGACCATTAGCCTAATCCTCCTTGTCCCTTTTAAATTTGTACATTTTCCTTTGTTTAATTTTTTTCTTTCTCCTTGTTCAATCTGACCATCATTTCATCATGCAATTTCTTTCGTTGTTGTGGGTCATCCTGTACCTTGATTTCGTCATTCAATGCATTTCAATTTGGAGATCAGCTCCATCGCTTTCAGCGTACTCTACAAAATATAGAAATGACCGGTCTGGTGTGTGTTGCTGTACTAGTGACTGAAGAAACAGGACTCACGCAAATAGTAAGAGAGTTACAGCTGGCTGAGATATTCCCATCAGACCACCCTTCTGGCGGAGTCTCATCATATGGGATATTTGTTAATCCATCCAACCAACCGCCCAAGCCATCAATTGATGGTGCGGATATGGATGTGGAATAGAAACTCTAGCCAGACTGTTACCCAGAGGGTAGTGCTCAGGGTGTGTGGTGCAGTGCTGTGGTGAAACTTAAGATTGACGACTCAGACAAGAAAGTATTTTAGTTAAATTCACGCCTGGTAGTCTGAATTTATAACTACACTATGGCGCTGTGCAGGACAGCCTGCGAGAGTACTCCAAATTACACTCCGCCCACTCCATCATCCGTGGGTTCGGTGTCTCGTAACTGGGGGCGATAATAAACCGGAGCCCCTAGGAATTCTTCCTACGTCCAAATACTTTTGGAGGGACTTTGATTCCCACCATTGCGATTTCTCTTGACGTATAAACTTTTCAAGAATGCAAAAGTTATCTTTCAAGCCTTTAGCTCTTCCGCTGGTCTCTTCATTAGCACTATTGTCACCATGCTGCTGTTCCGAGGGAGAGTACTCCTCGGTGACTGACTCGCAATCCCTCAGCGTTGCAGCGGACATGGTGAGTGCTTTTAATGCTAAATTTGATTGCCGGATGTCTTGCCCCACTTGTATAATGCTACTAGGGGCACAGCAAGCGCACACCTCCCCACTTGCTTTAATACGCGATGTCCCGTACTTTGCTCTCGTTGGACGCTGACGATGCAGCCACTTCGCATGGCTCCGCTCCCCTGAAAAGTCAATGCAAGTTGATCTCTGCCTCGCGCTGTCATGCCTCTCCAAGGGAAGTTTGTTGCATTCTCAGGGGACTCCCGTAGTTTCCGTTGCTGGATCGTTTTCTTAATGCTTCCTGGTTCTCCAGTCTCGCTGACAACGTGATGTCGCTGACTAGGTCCTCCAGATTCTTGGCTTGCCCGTCACTGAGCCAACTTTGAGGGAAGGGGTCCACAGCACCAGAGGTAAATATCAAGAATCCTCGATGCCTGTGTCTCCTTCGTCGAGAAAGAATGAGAGTTGACCCAAATTCAGTGCATTACGTGTTTATTCAGCACTCATGCCAGTTCCGCCATAATGCGTTTTGGCCGTTACCGGCCTTGATCACATAACAACACTGAATGGTTGGATCCGCCAACTTAAAGTGACAGTGCTCAATAACCGAGATGAAAGGCATGGAAAACAGACTATCATCATGTTCAATGCTTGCATAAATGCATTAATAATAACAGATTTAAATACACTGATAAAAAATCGTATTTTGTGCCATAAAAAATGTGCATATGACAAATTCACAAAACTGCATAAATTCCTGTTATATTATATCTCCACAAAAACAGGTTGCCCTCAGTGAAGACAACAACTCACAGGGAGTTTATCACTGTTTATTGAAGATGCAGTGTACTCAGCCGCCAACACCAAATCCGTAGTAAAAAGCCCAATGCATTTTGGACACAACTGTCCTTGTTCACGGGCTACAGACACAAGAACAGTTGCGACTTTTTGGAACTCCTGATATTGTTACTCAAGTCCCGCCCCAGTGAGCATGTGCACACCTATGCATGCTAGTACTTGTTCTTCCAAAATGCAATCAATCCCAAGTGGGTGCTGCTGAACTTCGGTAAGTACATTTCCTTACCCCCGTAGGTTGATTCGTAGTCCGGCAAACTTTTAAACACTGTACATACAAAGTTGTTTAAAAAGGAACCCCCCTGTTCCTATGGCACATCCACTTAAATCGCCATGGATCCGCTCTAGCAGAGGGGTGTCTTCGCGGCTGGACCAGCCACTCAATATCCACAAAAACAGGTTGCCCTCAGTGAAGACGCCAACTCATGGGGAGTTTACCACCATTTATTGAAGACGCAGTGTAGTCAGCCGCCAACACCAAATCCGTAGTAAAAAGCCCAACGCGCTTAAGACACAACTGTCTTTGTTCACGGGCTACATACAGAAGAACAGTAGCGACTTTTTGGAACACCTGATAATGTTACTCAAGTACCACCCGATTGGGCATGTGCACACCTACACATGCTGGTACTTGTTGTTCCAAAATTCGATCAATCCCAAGTCGGTGCTGCTGAATTTCGAGTAAGTCCATATCCTTACCCCTGTGAGTTGATTCAAGGTCCGGCGAACTGCATAACACTGTACATTCAAAGTCATTCAAAAAGGAACCCCCCGTATATATACAGATATAAATATAGATATATTATCTACTGGAGGTCGCCAGTAGATAGTTATAGTTAGGACCTATTACCCATAGGAAATCCGCAACATTCTATTTGGAATAACTTTGGCGCCATTTGGCGAATCTGCGAAATTTTCCAAACTTTCTGGCCAGCTCCAGTCCGTTCCTATCCTGAAAGTTTCACAATGATTAATCAAGCAGGAGCCGAAAAAAAAGAAGGGTCCCAAAACGCGTTTTCCTAAGACAATTTCCCATAGGACCTATAGCCGCAGCTACAGCCCGAACTGCTGAACGGAATTACACCAAATTTGGCAAAGAGGTAGTCCTTGGTTCAGACTCGTGCCTTTTGCTTCTTTGGAGTAAATCTGTTCAGTAGTTCCTGAGAAAATGACAGTTAAAGGCATTTATATATCTATGGGCTCGGAGGGTCCGCGTACCCTAAGCGCAGCCTGCATGCACCCTGCCATGCACGAGCTGCTTTTTAATTGGCTGTCAACACTCCAAATCAGGAAGTGTTGGCAGCCATCTTGTGCCTTGGTAGAATCGAGGCACAGGAAACCAAAGAAAAACCATTGCAAAAAACGAAAAGGGGGCAGGGTAGACACACCCTGACCCTCTAGGCCTGCTCAGGGCCCAAATTTTGTATTTTTTTTTTATTGCGGTATGCATGTAGGATCCGCGCATCCTAGCGATAAAAAAATAAGAAACACAGTATCCAGCGCTAAATATTTTAATTTGCCCCCAGAGGGACCAAATCCCGGGGGCATTATTAAAAAAAATAGCGTGGAGGGGTCCCAATCCCGCCCACAATACCCCGAGGACCACCACCTCTCCGGGGCTCTTAGTTAATATATTAAGGGGGCTCACCGGGCCACCCACAGCCCTGGGGACCGCCACCTCTGGGGCTCGAATTTAATGTATGCGGGGGCTCACAGGGCCCCCCACAGCCCTGGGGACCGTCACCCCCGGGGCTTCTAAGAAATGAGTTTGGAGGGCTCTCCGGCGCCCTCAGCCCTGGGGACTGCCACCCCCGGGGCTTAAAAAACATTTGAAAAGGGGGGGCTCTGAGGCCCCCCAGCCCCAGGAACTGAAACCTCCCAGGGCTTCTTAAAAATGTGGGGGGCTACGCGGCCCCCCTCCTGGAGCCCTTGATGGCCCTGGGGACTGCCACCCCCCAGGACCAGCTTCTGCAGTGTCCTGGGGTACCCACCCCCGGGACACTGTTGTTTGCAATGGCAGGGTGGGAGCCTCACGGCTACTACCCTGCCATTGCAAACTGCTCTCACTTCAATGAAGCAAAGCAAAATGCTTTTCTATATGGGGAGCAGCCTGTTAGCTGCTCCCCATATGGAAAAGCAATGCCTGCTCCCGTAGGAGGCGGGGAGTCGGTGGGGACCGTGGGGGGATTGGGGACACCCACGGTCCCTAACGGAGATGGACAGCCCCGGGTGATGGAGTCCCCGGGGTTACCAGTGGCCCCTCTCCCCAAAAGGACATTTAAAAAAAAATTTAAATGGCCGGCCCCGGGGGATGAGGTCCCCGGGCCAAAAGTGGCCACAGGAGGGGGCAAGGCAGCCCCCCTCCAAATAAAAAATAATAGTAAAAAAGGCCCATGCCTCAGGGGATGGGGTCCCCGGGGCAGATTATTGTCTTAGGAGGGGGCCACGAAAATTCAGCAAAAACTGTAACTGCAACCTAAAAAATATATCAGAGCAATTAACACAAATAAATGCATTTTCTTTTCAGGTAAAGAAAACACAGAAAATACAGACCACAACTAAACAGTAAAGAACACCAAAATCAAAGACTGAATTTCAAAAAAGGTAAGCATGCACAATAGAAATGTTTTTAAATTTAACTTAATATACATACATCTATATTTTAAATAACTATAAAATATATTTCTTATAGATTAACAAACAACAAAATGACAGAAGGAGCTGAATTTGTTACCAGCCAGAAAGGGAAACTATTGCTCTGCTAAATGGGTTACACTTATACCCAAGAGAAACAATTTGGGAGGAAAGTTAATTGGAAATGTAGCAAATATTACTCCAACAAATGTTATGGAAGGGCAACAACTAGGGAAGCAACAGTCCTTTATACCAGGGAACACAACCACCCACCAAACAAAACCGAAATAGAAGTTAGAACAGCATTAGAAAACATTAAAGAAGCAGGTACAGGTTCCCAAAAACCAACAAGCGTAATCTTAAAAGAACAGATTCCCCAAATACCTAAAACAGCCACTACCCAAATGCCAAATATAGTTTCCCTCAAAAGAACAATATCACATACCAAAAGAACAACTACCACTACCACTCCACCTCCTAGAACATATAGCAATATAAATTTAAATCCTGACCAAACTATAACTTTAAACAAACGACCTTTTGTCATTTACGACAACGAAAACAATGAGAAAAGACTAATAATTTTTGGCACAGCTATTAACCTCATAAAACTCCATCAAAGCCAATATTGGATGATGGATGGGACTTTTAACATCTGTCCGAAACCTTTTTTCCATTATACACGATACATGGCCTATATAAAAACTGTAATATACCTCTACTTTATGCACTGCTACCAAATAAAACTAATTCAACATATATGGAACTATTAAACACTATCAAACAAAAAACTAATGACTATTCCTCAGAAAAAATAATACCTGATTTTGAACAAGCAATGCTTTCAAGTATTTTAAAAATACACCCCCATACCTGTATCCAAGGCTGCTATTATCACTTTAATCAATGTCTTTGGAGACATTTACAAAAGACAACCATAATAATAGAATATGCAACCAATTGATCTTTTGCATATCAAATAAAAAATCTAACAGCACTGGGTTACGTTCCAGAAACAGATGTAGCCGAACACTACAGCATTTTAATTGATAGCACATTTTACAAACAAAATGAAGCAAAATTAAGTGCACTCTGAGATTACTTTGAGGACACATGGGTAGGTAGGCTCCATAGATCTGGCCACAGGAGAAATCCAAAATTGTTAATACCCTGGCGGAACGTTTACCCAAGCACCTTAAATGGGGAATAGAAAACAAACAATGCTGTTGAAGGCTGGCACAATGGCTTCCTCCAATCAACAGGCAGAACTAAACCAACTTTAGAAAAGTTTATTAAATGCCTCCAAAAAGAGCAAAGTTATCAAGAGTTCAGAATGGAACAATCCATTACTGAACTAACTCCAAAAACATCTTAACAAACCAAGCAAATGCACAAATAACTAGAGCAACAAGTAAAGCTGTACCCTAGCACAAAAGGCAAAGAATATCTCAACATAATAGCCAAAACACTACTCTAAATTACTCTAACCAACAAAGCAGATCTAAAAAAAATACAAACAATACAATGTAAATCACAATCATATATTTTATCTCAAAAATTATTAATGTGTGATATATATATTATATTTTTTTAAATATATATACACACAAATTAATAATATTTGAAATAAATAAAACATAACAATCATAATAACATTATCCACCCACAATAAATAAAATTTAAAACACTTACCAAACATATCCCAAAGGCTGTAGAATCCATTTACACCAAAACAATCCAGTTTAGAAAAATTGTGCCCAAAAAAAATGAAAAAATCCAACTGTCCCAAAACTGAATAATCCATTCTACGAAGGTCGTTCGAAGAACCATAAAAATCCCGAAAAATTATAAAATATAGAACAAACGCTCCAGGAAAACCGAAAAATGTAAAGAAGTGTTAAAAATCTATTAGTTAATAAAACTGACAAACACTTCTTTAAAAAAAAAAAACGACTCCTTCCGACATCATGAACTCCTGTAACAAAAATACATAAAACATACATTCCCACTCATACAAAACAACATATAAACTCCTGCTAACAGTAATACTAACATTAGATTTCACTTAATAAACTTTAAACATCGAAACACTAACTCTACAAACAAGCCTATACAACGCTAAAAAGTATGTACATCCACCATACGTAAATACAACATATCAAAACGCCTAATACAACTAACTTACTTCTAACCACACTAAATAGTACCAAACTACTATCAAAATTAATTTAATACACTTAAAACATATAAAACAAACCTTACCTTCAGCGACGTGAAGTGTCTCCCAACCGCAAGCTTGTGTTCATCCAAATGACACAAAACGACCTAAAGCGGTTACAAGATAAATGACCCAAATCGAAATAACCAGAGATTAACATTACAAACATATTATTTAATGTATAAAAATATTCCTTTACATAATAAAAAATGAATACTATGTAAAAAAAATTGTGATGTTTTACTTGTATTTAAATACTTAACAAAATCTACATATTTTGTAAAATTATAAAAACTAAATATTATAAAACACATAATATTTGTTATTATAATTCTTAAAATCTGGAAAATTTGCACAAAATGCTTTGAAAATGTTTTTCAAAATGTATATAAATAAAGTTATGTGAAAATATTTTCATCATTTAAATATATTTAAAAAAAATCAATAACAATAGTTTTTATATTAATATTAATAGAAAAATATTATGTACAACCAACATGTAAGACAATTTAAAATTGTATATAATTTGTGAAAATATTGTAAAAAAAATGTATAATTTCAAACAATACTTACATCTACATGAAATATATTTTTTAATAAAATGTACTATTTCAATAAAAATTTAAAATTGAAAATTAACCATTAAATATTTTAACAAATATATGACTAAATATATTTGTATTAAATAAAAATGTAATACTAATGTTTTTTGTTTATTTTTTGTCATGTTAATAAAAAAATAACAAATTCCATCTATACACAAATTGTATGAAATGTATTTATTCTCATAAATAATGGACTATTCCCACTCCAGTTTACATTCATTTGAGGTAAGTGCTGGACACTAATTAAATATAATTAACTATTCCCACTCCAGTCTACATTAATTTGGTGTAGGTGCTGGGCACTAATTAAAAATAATTTACTATTCCCACTCGAGTCTACATTAATTTGGGGTAGGTGCTGGACACTAATTAAATATAATTAACTATTCCCACTCCAGTCTACATAAATTTGGGGTGGGTGCTGGGCACTAATTAAATATAATTAACTATTCCCACTCCAGTCTACATTAATTTGGGGTAGGTGCTGGACACTAATTAAAAATAATGTACTATTCCCACTCCAGTCTACATTAATTTTGGGTAGGTGATGGACACTAATTAAATATAATTTACTATTCCCACTCCAGTCTACATTAATTTGGGGTAGGTGCTAGACACTAATTAAATAAAATGTACTATTCCCACACCAGTCTACATAAATATGGGGAAGGTGCTGGACACTAATTAAATATAATTTACTATTCCCACTCCAGTCTACATTACTTTGGGGTAGGTGTTGGACAATAATTAAATATAATTAACTATTCCCACTCCATTCTACATTAATTTGGGGTAGGTGCTGGACACTAATTAAATATAATTAACTATTCCTACTCCATTCAACATTAATTTGGGGTAGGTGTTGGACACTAATTAAATATAATTTACTATTCCCACTCCAATTTACATTAATTTGGGGTAGGAGCTGGACAGTATTTAAATATATTGTACTATTCCCACTCCAGTCTACATTAATTTGGGGTAGGTGCTGGACAAACATAAAATATTAATAATAATGCCAAATACAAATAATAAAATAAATTAAATATTATACTAAAATAATATATACCTTCTTTTTAAATACATTTTTTTTCCCAAATTTTAAATTATTTTTCTAAATGTTTTTTAAAATGTATTTTTGTTTAAATTTTTACCTATAATATAGACTTTTTCAAAACAAACACAACCCTTAACCACTATGAACACTACAACTCAATCCAATTTTTTGTTTTCAAATGTACAAAATTAAATAAAAATTTTTTTATTTAAAATGTTTAAATCATTAAAAATGTTCCTATAGTATGTACTTTTTAGAAACAAACAAAACCCTTATACACTTTAAACACGCCAACTCAATCCTAAATGTAATTTTTTTAATCAGATTTAAAAAATAATTTGTTTTTTTATTATTTAAATTTAAAAAAAATTCCCCCAAAATGTTACTTTTTCCCAAAAAAACAACCCTTATCCACTATAATCACTCCAACTCTATCATATTTTTTTTATTTTTAAAATTATAATTTTTTCGATATTTTTTTTAATTTTTGAAAAATTAAAAAAATTAAATATACATTTTAAAACACTCCCCACCCTTATCCCCTATAAACCCAACATCCCGCTCCTAAACTTATATATGATTTTTAAACAAACATAAAAAAATAAAATTTTATAAACACATTAAAATTACAAATTTTGAATACAAACAAAAAATATTAGCATAAATAAACACATATTACTAAAAACTACACATTATTGATATTTCAACACAACGATATTTTGTCATTCGATATTTTTACTTTCGATATTAAAAAGCACATACTATAAACAATATTTTTGTAGTCGATAATAAATATTTAGATATATTTTACCATCAATATTAAAACATCGATATTCTGTCACATCGATATTTAAATTTCGATATTATGTCTACTTACCGTTAACACTACTTACCTGATAAATGAATTTCCTCCCATAGGATAACATCGGTGATTCTATGTGAAAAAGTTTCTGTCATCTTTTAAAATACAATAATATTCCTTAAAAAACACTACTGTAACCAAAACACTTTTACTCAACTGTTTACTGGTTATGTCTCAGGAGTGAATTTAGGATCCAGTCCTGTGGTTAGAAAAGTAATCCAAAAAGTAATTAATTGCATTTAACTAGAAATTCACATTGACCTCAATGTTGCATTGTGTTTGAAATTGAGTTGCCCATTGCAACAACTGTAACTACTGTACTTAGAAGTCTATTGCCTATTTGCAAAGTATTTAAACTAAAGTAATTTATTCTGAGAAAGTATTATTTGTAATGTAACTATATTGTAATTATAATGTAATT
Source organism: Lissotriton vulgaris (assembly GCF_964263255.1). NCBI lineage: Eukaryota > Metazoa > Chordata > Amphibia > Caudata > Salamandridae > Lissotriton > Lissotriton vulgaris. The sequence goes on from NC_141694.1 coordinate 746,124,548, forward strand.
TAAAAAATAGCATTTCTAAAAATTAACTGTTTAAAAAAATGTAGAAAATCAGTATAAAAAAATAAAAATAACTAAAAATACATTTAAAAATTGTCATTTAAAAAACATTTGAAATTCACTGAAAAAAACATAGGTTTCAGACATGTTATAGTTAGGAACTAGCATTTGAAAAACCTTTGAAATTCACTGAAAAAATCATAGGTTTCAGACATGTTATAGTTAGGATCTAGCATTTAAAAAACATTAGAAATTCACTGAAAAAAACAAAGGTTTTTGGGGTGTTAAAGTTAGCTGGACATGTCACTTGTATAAAACCATTGAAATTCCCCTATTATAGTTAGTTGTACTAACTATAACTCGCGCACCTGCAATCCACTGCTCATGATGTCACATATTACATCATTCATGGCATGGTCAGTGTCATCACTGATGGCATCACTGATGTGTGTATCGCGTATTTGTATAGCCCTAGCTGTCACCCAAAGGGTATCCTGGCGCTTTGACTCTTTTAGACCATACGCGATGTTACACAGCCACGATGTTTAACATCTCAAATGACATCACTGATGACATCATCTATGTGACAAACTGATACACCTCATCATACAGTAGCATAACCTTTCAACACTCATTATAAATATGGAGTATCATGTTTGAAACCATTGACACACCAATACAAGTTTCTAAAAACCCACTTAGTGATTCGTACATCTACACACACATATAAACACGTACGTATACATTCAGTCATACATGCTATCAAAGATCAATAGAATACTATTAAATATACTTATACACCTACATCAACATTACACACCAGCACACATCCTATTCACTTATGCAGACATCCTACTCACTTATGCAAACAATTGATCATACTTATATTTAATAAGCTATACACTTACACAAACACCACTTTATTTTTTCATATAGTTAGAAAGTTAGACTTAGGGGCCGATCAGGATAGCGGTTTTTCCGCATCCTCGGGGCCGGCGGAAGCCACCGCCGGCCCCGAGGATGCGGAAAAACCGCAGCGGACTGACCAAGGACCCACCGCCACATTAGGATGGCTGGTGGGTCCTGGTTTCCGTCCGCAGCTTTTCTGCCGCGGTTGGCTTACAACCGCGGCGGAAAAGCTCTAATATGGTGACGGTGTCTCTCAGACACCGTCCACCATATTAGGATGGGCAGTGAATTATGCTTTTCCGCGGCGCGTTTCCCGCCGTGGAAAAGCATACGGAACTTCACTGCGGGGGCCCGTTGCGGGCCCCCTAGGTGAAGGGGGGGTGGGGGGTGCACATGGGGGGTACCTATGGTACCCCCCTGCATTTGCATGCAGAAAGCGGCAGGCACCGCACGGTGCCTGCCTCTTTCTGCATGCAAAAGCAATGCGTGCATTTTTAACATTGCCGCGGGTGCAGCTTGAAGCTGCACCCGCCGCAATGTTAAAAATAGAGGATGTGACCGCCAGGGTGGCGGTCACATCCTAATTGCACAGGAGGGAACTCCGCATGCCCATGCGGAGGTTCCCTCCTGCTCTGGGGTCGCGGACGGACGCAAGTCCGTCCGCGATCCTGATCGGCCCCTTAGTGTGTTATAAAATCACTATTACAAGTATACAGTTATCCATACAGTCACTCATACAATCACTGAGTCTTAGGTATACATATTTATATACAACTGTCACATACACTGCCTTTTATATTTCTAGTTTGTTGAACATATATCATTCAGAAATATATTTACTCATCACCACACCCATAAACAGATTCACTCACTCAAACAACTGTTTCTACATACACTCGTAACCTCATATACCTACTAAATGAACTATTTACACATCTTTAGACAGTCATACACGTCCCATCCAACCACACACATTCATTCACTATCCCATACAAAAACTCACTTAACTAATTAAATACTAATATATACTTTCACATAGCTAGTAACCAACTTATGTAGTTGTTTGCAGAACAGGAGATAGAGTGATACAGGTATTCATACAGTTTAAACACTATCCCATAAATTTAGTGAGACACAATAAATTCATCACTTAGACAGTCAATCACATTGCTACTAAATCCTCCATTCAGACACTTGTACATCCACTCAGTCTTCAAGGCAAATTGCTATATATATATATATATATATCTAATACTATTCAAATATCGTACCAAACCACATTTACTAGATGATGTCATCAGTGATGTCATCAGTTATGTCATTTGAGATGTCATCAGTGATGTCACTGACCATGTCATGAATGATGTATTATGTGACATCATGAGCAGTGGATTGCGGGCGGGCGAGTTATAGTTAGTACAACTAACTATAATGGGGGAATATCAATGGTTTTATACAAGTGAAATGTCCAGCTAACTTTAACACCCCTAAAACCTATGTTTTTTCAGTGAATTACTAAGGTTTATTTAAATGCTAATTCCTAACTATAACATTTCTGAAACCTATGGATTTTTCAGTGAATATATAGATATATATATATATTAAATCTACCTTTACACTCTAATTTTTTGTGGTAATGGCATGAGTTGTAAAGGAAGGTCATAGTAAAAATCTGTGTGGTAAAGGCATGCGTTGTTACGCTTTCATTGCATTGGCATGCATGGTTCAGACCTTGTTGTACTTGCTGGTTCCCTGGAGACAGAGACCCCTGCATCTTGCCCTTGTAATGCTACAGAGGCTGACCGCCCAACAGGAACATTGGAAGACACTGCATGAGCCTCCAAAGGCCAGTAATAATGAGGCATAGTCATCTACTTACCTGGTGAAACCCCCCCAAGCACCGGACTTTTCGACAGCCTCACGACCCTGTCAATGGTTCAAATCGCAGAAATGTCCCTATCTATGTCCCAAGCTCACATTATATTTCGTCTCACAACATAATTTTAATTCACTAAGAACTGGCAAAAAGCAAGTACTTGGGAGATGCTAGGCTGGCTGCACTAATCAATCAAGAAACGGACCCTCACAGCAGACAGCTGGGTGTATAAAGCAGCTTCTAAGAGTATCTTTTAATACTTCTAAAACATATTTAATATTGTGTCAACTTAATCCGATGTGTCTGCCTATTTAAACTATCACAGAAAGCAGTCTTGGGCACCAAAATAAAAGTGGCCCCATTAGTGAATTAGAAAGCTAAAAAAGTTCCCAATGTTCACAAACTGGGCAGTTTCGAACTTGTAAAGATGCACTCTATAATTGTTTTTCATGGTAGAGAAGACTACATGGATTTGAACTTGCAGCAGTCAATGTTTGTTTTAATATAAGAAATGTCACCACTAAAATCCAGCTTAGTAGTCCATATAAACGTCCCACAAACTGCCAAATAAACAAAAAATGGCCCACACTAGCTCATCAGGCAAACCTTGTGTGTCTGTTAGCACTGCACATTAAGGGCCTCATTAAGATGGCGGGCGGGCTTTGCCTGCCCGCCACCCTATCGGAAAACGGGACCTCCTGTCTTAAGGGCGGGGGTCCGGGGGTGCCATTAGGATGTGCCCGCCACAGTGGCGGGCACATCCTGTATTGTCAGCATTGTAACAGGCGGTGCTCTCTGCACTGCCCGCCACAATGCTGACAATACATCACAGCATTTTCATTTGCAAAGCGGCAGGCACCGCGCGGTGCCTGCCGCTTTGGAAATGAAAATGAAGGGGGGTATCCTAGGTACCCCCCTGTGTGCACCCCACCATGGCTGGCGGTGTCTAATAGACACCGCCACCATATTAAACATTTTCCGCCCCGGCCGCAAGGCAACCGGGGCGGAAAAGTAGCTGGCGGTGTTTTCTTCCGCCGTGGTCCCCCCACCATACTAATATGGTGGGGGGGAATACAGGTAAGGATGGCTACCGCCAGCCTGGCGGGGGCAATCCGCCCACCATCCTAATGGACCCCTATGTATGTGTGTCTGATGTTTTGTATAGCAGCAAAGATCTGTGCTTACTACTGCTTCTGAGGATCCAAAAATCATATAGCTGGAGTCAGGAAAGCAGGGGCATATTATCAAGGAACAGCGTTAAAATTATCGCTGCTTTAGCAGCAGAAAACTGCAGCTAAAGCAGCGATAATGGGCTTGATAATATGCCCTTGAGAATTCCAATAGAAATCCATGTTCTGGAACATGGGCTTCTATTGGAATTCTCAAGGGCATATTATCAAGCCCATTATCACCGCTTTAGTGGCAGTTTCCCACTGCCAGAGCGGCGATATTTTAGCGCCGTTCCTTGACAATATGCCCGCAGTTAGTTCCAAAGATAGTGCAACATGTACTAGAGAGTGTGGTAAGCAGAGAGTTTAAATGCAGTGTGTGATCCACAGATATTTCCCAACAACACTGCCAGACAAGGCAAAAGCTAATAGCAGCTAATGGATATATTAAGTAGTCACAAAAGCAACACCTGACCTCTTATAGAAGATACGATTTCATGCACATTAGATTAGGCTTAGAGTGGTTTGCACAATGCCTCCTTTCTAAAGCATGAAAACAGCACGTTTTAGCTAATTTCACCCAAAGTAGCACTCGCCCACGTTGATGAACACGGAAAATATAATCCATCTCAGTTCATGATTCTTCAAGAGCTTTCCGTTGCATCCTGGAAGAGCACCTGCGCAAGCAGCATTCTCACATCTGCTTTTGAGCAATTATTCATTTGAAACAAAAAGGCAAAATATATCACTTAGACTGCAGACTGAAATCAACAGACTGAAATCTGTTGGACTTGGCTCTTGTTGCAGGGCCATTCCAGAAAGGTTTGCCTACCTCCTGTATTTTTTGGGACCTGTTGTTTGTGGTTTATTGACTCTGGGCACTTTATCACTGCTGAACAGTGCTAAAGTGCATATGCTCTATATGGTAAACTTGGTAAGATTGGTCTATACCTGTTTGGCCTATTGAATTTCCCTATCAGTCCCTTGTACAGTGGTATCCCATGTACCCAGGACCAGTAAATTAAATTCTACTGGTGGACTTGCATCGCTGCTTGCACCACCCACCAATGTATCCTTTAAAACCTGTCTCAGGCCTTTGCTACTGCAGAGTCTGCAATCGCAGTTTACTGCTGCTGTGACGTGGCTGATTGCCACATCTGCAACTCCCCTTTTACTACATATCAGTCACCCCTAAGGCAGGCCACAGCTAGCCCTTTGGGCAGGGTACGGTGTAGGTAAAATGTAGGATATGTGCCTTAACTGTGTGGCATGTCCTGGTAGTGACAAACAGACTATTTTCTTTCTCACTACTGTGAGGCTGCCCTCTTATAGGGATGCATTGGGGATTCCCTGCTTTTTGATTCAGTGGTAATTCCTGACATGAGAGGGGTAGTGTAACGTAAGCACGTGTGGTATGTTTGGAATAGTAGTGATAAATCCTGTTTATTGGTGAAAGCAGATTTATTATTACTATTTTAGAAATGCCACTTTTAGAAGCGGGCATTTCTGTGTGCTATGTGTCTTTGTGCCTGCCTGATGTGTATTGACTGCCTGGTTCTGAATGATAGGACAGAGGGATGTGCATTCACTCCAGCCAGCCACTGGGGTGGTTAAGGTGTGTCCTGCCCTCCCTGGGTGGCTCAGTGTTAGGCTGAATAGGCCTGGTTTGCATTTGGAGTGGTGGGAGGAATAGCACCTGAATAGGGCTGTGCCTGCCTTCCACAATGTTGGCTTTGCCTCCTTGTGTTGTGTCTGGAACCAAGGCTTACACTAGGATTGGGGGGTGTTGTGCACTTCTAAATGTATTTTTTAAGTCCTCCCAGAACTGGTTTGGACTGGGCTCAGGGCATTGTGACAGGGGAGAACAAATACATTTGGACTATAAGTCCTGGGGCTGCGACCCCATGTTTGTGGAATTGGAACAGAAAACACTACATGAACGGCGACAAGACTGCTTTGGCCACGAGGAACCGCCATTGGGTACTGATCTGCTGCCTGCTGTGTGGCTGAAAGGACTGACACTCTGCGGGGTGACCCTGTGTGCTAGCCTGCATGGACCCTGTCCTCTGCCCTAGTTTTCTCTGGGGACTCAGTGGCATGTCCCCCTCATCCAGTTTGTGAAGAGCGCTTGATTTATCCCTAACAAGTGTGTTGGGAGCATTTCATCTTTGTTGTGACCCTAAGGGCTGTGTCCTGCACACCAGAAGTGCTTGGAGGGTGCTTTCACTCTATTTCCAGGAGCCCGAGAAGTGGGCTCCAACCTTGAATGCAGCAGGCGCAGTTGTGCCGTGAAGGAGGAGCCTCAACAACCAGAAGCCAGGCAGAGGCTAAGTCTGGTTGTGGGTGGGGCTCCCACGAGAAAGAGGGAAGCAACCGTAAACCACGCAATAGCTGAGCCTGGTTGTGGGCGAGTCTCCTATGAGGAAGAGGAAGCTGACGGGCGCGCACAATAGAAGAGAGCAGTGCCTTTTGATCCTGGGACAGTGGGGTGTGCCCTGTGTGTTGCCTGAGCAGTGAGAGGCCCTGGCCTGGCCAGGCGAGATCCCCGGGGGCCAGCTCAGGGTAGCAAGGTTGGAGTGCGGCAGCCCGACGTGGACGCGGGGAGATGCTTGCTTTCTCCCAAGGTGTAAGAGGCCCGGTAAGGGTGCAAGCGGTTGTGAGGGAGTTTCTTTGTGATTCAAGAAATCCCGGCTGTCAGCAGCTGCCAAGCATGTGCCAGGGCAGCTGCACTTTTTTCCGCAGTCACAAGGGAGGTCCGTGTCTGTCCTCCGCATCGACCGGCTGCATTTGTTCTCTAGTGTTTGGATACGTGTTGTGTGCCCTCATAAGGGGCAGAGAAGAGACCTGGTTACGGGTATGACAGTTCATGTGCCTGTTAGTTCAGGAAGTTGCCTGACGTGGGCATGATATTTCCCTAATGTGTGCAACTGGCTAGCATTTACTCTGCCGCACTGTTGAAGTAATGTGATGTGCTATAGTGCACAGCTGATGTTGCTAGTTGTTACTAGGGTGTACTGTGGATTACGTTGATGCATAATGTGTTATGCCCTGATGTAATTAGGCTGTGGATTACATTACCAGTAAGAGGTACAAAGATGTGCATACTACAAGTTATTGCTATGGTGCACATTGAATGTTGGTTATGCCTGATGTTTTCATGCTAAAGGTAATCCTACCAGTAGTTAGTGGTCGCCCTAACTGATGTTTATGACAGTGGCCCGATTGGCCTAGGGATTTCTGTAATCCATGTGAAGTCATGGCGAGTACCTGGTGACACAGTGTAATATATGTGATTGTGATCATCATTGTGTGTTTTTATGAATAAAACAAAGGGTATTTTTATATAACCTTGTGTGGAGTTTTTTGTTGTGTGCCTAGTGTGTCACTGCTGTGTAAGTGTGTTGTGCAAACTCTTTACACATTGCCTCTGGGATAAGCCTGACTGTCTGCCAAGCTACCAAGGTGGGGATAAGGGGTTATCTTCATTGTGTAACTCCCTTGCCCTGACTAGAGTGGTGGGTTCTGCCTGGCTTAGGTGCATACCCTAGCCAACAAGAAACCCCATTGCTAACAGCATAATACACCATTTAACCCTAAGGACTTTATAGGGATAAATCCCTGTTCCACCATTCGCCGTCTACGGACCTTTATTTACTGCTGAGAGGCAAGGAACTTTGCAACAAGGAGAAGCTCCTGAAAGTTAATAGGGCAGGAGTGGGCAGGTCCAGCTTCCATCGTGTCATTGTGCAATCACTCTTTTTCCATCCATTCATTCTCTCTCTCTCTCTCTTCTCCCTCTCTTTCTCTCTCTCTAACTCTTAAAGCCTCCTGTGTCTGTTGTAATTAGCCTACAGTAGCTGGACAAAGAAGCAGAGACCACAGGAGCAGCCTGGATCTTTGAATGCAGGCCTCCAAGGGCTACCCCTCCAGGGAACAGGGGCAAACCACAGGCCTCTGAAGCTCCTGCAGTGCACGGAGGGCCAAACCCTCCAAGAGTCCTCTAACCCTTCGAGAGTGGCCCATTCAGTCCAAAGACAATAAATATCTGTGAGAAATGGGAGACTCAGCGGTAGTGGTGGCTGGCAACTACCAAGAGTGGTGATGTGGGCAAATGGGTGGTGGGTACGTGGGTGCATGCACCTGTGCTACACATAAGGCATCTATGTTATAAAATAAATTAAGTAAAAGGTCACTTACCTTGCTTTCTGCATGACACATCCTCCTTGCTCTGGTCCGGCGTTCTTCTCTTGTCCGGGCTCCAGTGCGGGCCCGAGCCAACTCCCTTAACCAGTCCTGATGCTGTAAGCCAGCATGAGGGAAGCATCAAGATTGGAGAGAACAGCCTCACTCTGTGCTCCTGAGAGCACTGGAAGCCTGTGGGTTTAGAGAGGTTTAAAGTGCACATGTCTTGCTGACCGTCACAAGGAAGTCATCCAAAGTGACATGCGCATTTTAAACTTAAGTACACAGGAAGCCCACCCCTCTTCCTTGCTGCTGCCACTCAGAAGGCCCCGCCTCATCCTGACACTTGGTTCGGGATGGGTTGATGAAAAATAAAATGTTAATAAAGTTAATTTTGGCACTGTCTAGGGCATTTTAGTTAATGGGGTGATGCTCCTATGCTCTAATGGAGGAGCCGTACCTGCTCAGAGGCCCCTCATCATATTCTGCAGGAGGCCCCCATCATTTTACATTACACCACTACCAAGGAAATGCCTGGTGGCATGAAAGATCTGTCCGTCATCGAAACAGGGTTCTTACATCTCTGTGTACTTACACACCTGCCTTTTACTGGTGTTAAGCAGGGCGACAGCCTGCAGTATGAAAGGGAGCCCAGCCCAGAGCCACATCTGAAGACCAACTCATGTCATGGAGCTACTGATCATGCACGGAGACTCAAGGGCCACAACACCCACGCCCCCACCCCCAGCACCCCCCTGACGTCCACCCCCGGACTACCACCGAGGCAGCGCAGAACAAGACAGCTGGCCTTCCTAAAATGGTATGGCCCCCAGCCCCACAATTTGCGAATGTGGGGATAGGTGGGAACTAAGTATGTGTGAAGGAGGCAAGTCACCCATGAATAAGAATGCACACAATGTCAAGTGTGGCAGTGATGTGCTGGAAAGACTTCAGTATGCAGAGCACAGACATGTCCATGTGGACATATACTGCTGGTGTTTGTAGTGTTGTTTACAGTGGGTGCAACCATGTTACCTCAGGCAGTGGGGAAGACCTCGGTCATGTAGCTTTGTCATCCCCTCCTGTAAGTGTAAGTGGAGTGGGCTGGTCCGGCATACGCCAGTCCAGCGTAGGAGAGTGAATAAATAGGCCAGGGTTATGGGCGTGGTTAAATTCCTGGATAGCTAAACGTCTGCCAGGCCGTTCGCTGAATTCTGCGACACAGCACCGCGGAGTCATATGTGTGCTGACTACTGCCTTCAGCCTACACTTCAGTCAGCAGGTCCCCCAATTCAAATCGATTCTTGATTTATTTATGGTGCAGTCCAGCAGGCAACAGACATTGCATCCTGTGTGGCCCATCGCCGGCTGCGCACCCGCTGCGCGCTTCAGGTGCCACTAACTCTGTGCAGCTCAAGTCAATACCATGTGGCTGTGGGCCCTTACTGACCGCTGCCTCCGACCTACACTGCGGTCAGCACAGCTTACACATATCAAATCCAATCCTGACCTGCAAGGACATGCCATCATTGCTGGCTCCGCACACGCTGAGCTCATCAGGTGCCATTAACTCTGTGCAGCTCAAGTCATTGCAGCGTGGCTGTGGGCCCTTGCTGACCACTGCCTCCGGCCTACACTGCGGTCAGCAGGTCTCACACATATCAAATCCAATCCTGACCTGCAAGAACACGCCATCATCGATGGCTGCACACCCGCCACCACCGCCAGGACCACCTCCAACCAACAACTTCCAGAGCCGGAGGAGTCTTACAGCCAGCCTATCAAAGTTGCTCAAAACTGTCTTGGATGCCATCATCAGCTTGATACCCTGCTCAGCTCTTCAGGTGCCACTAACTCAGTGCACCACAACTCATGGACCCTTTATGATTGAGTTTCGAGCTGTGGACAGCGGACGCAACAATGTCACCTCAGGCAATAGAGAAGACCTGGGATGATGATGAAGATGAGGCAGGTGTAACACACCCCACTGCAGATGCAGCAGGAATATCTTGAAGGGACACAATCATTAACAATTTATTCACATGAGCACGCTCATCTCTGGTGCCCCTACCTCAGTGCAGCTCAAGTCATGGACCCTTTATGATTGAAACTTTTGTGTGTGATTTCAGATTTAGTGCCCCTACCTCAGTACAGCTCAAGTCATGGACCTTTTTGATTGAATCTGTGGGTGTGATCCAATGATCACTGCTCTAGTTGTTTACAGCACCAACCACTCCTTGAGGGCTGGCTTATACTCACCCCATACTCATCCAGCACAGGTGTCACTGGACATGTGACCATAGTAATAAAAAGGGGCCGGGTGCACGTGCCCATAGCCAGTTCCACTATCTATCTAAGTGTGTCTGTGTAGTCATTATGCATGCATGATGGCCACGGGCCTTACCACATTACATTGTGCTGTGGACTGTGGACACAACCATGTCACCTCAGGCTGTGGCTAAGACCTTGGTCATGTAGCTTCATCCCCCCCTGTAAGTGTAAGCAGAGTTGGCGGGGCAGGGACACGCCAGTCCAACGTAGGGGTGTGAAGAATTTGCCCAGAGCTCTGGGAGGGGTTCAGTTCTGGCCTGGACAGGAAGTAACTAATGCGCGTGTCTCTGTTGTAGTGTCGGCACCACCCGGCCCTCAATCGACAATGTTGCAATGTAGCATGCATGCAAAGGGCAGGCTCGCATAAACGGGGAAATGAAGGAGCGCAAGCCCGCTCGGGGTCTTGGCTCATACATGCTAAGTGTTGTGTGTATCTGTATTGCTGCAGCATGAGCAAAATGTCTAGCCCTACTCGCAATGCGAGTTCAGATAGGCATGAACTCGACATCTGTGTCCGCCCTATCCTTACCATAGAACTACATTCATGTGGCCACCCACCCTTAACGGCCAACATCACTGTGTCGTTGTCAGGCTTGTGGACATGCACAGGCAGGCATGACAAGGGTGTGCTGTAGGAGTGCAAGTGATGCAACCATGCAGCGCACAAGTAAATAGGCTCTGGCGAGGGAGGAGCAACTGTGAGGCAACATAACACACTGTGATGCCGCACATTTGCCACAGGCAAGACATGTCAAGCATGAATCCCAAAGTCGCACACATCCCACCTCACCCCGACACGCCACATCACATTTCCTGAATGCAGGTTGATGACAAACTAATATTTGGGATGAAAGCTCCTTTGTCTGAACTATCAGGCGGAAGCACATCTGCACCTCCGACCTCTGAATTGCATGTGCCCGGAAGCCCCTGACAGATACTATAGCAGCTGATGATGACGCACAGCCTGACAAAAGACCAACATATCCACACCCCACAAACAGAAGTCCTTGCTCGAAGTTATCTTGCATGGAATGTCCTTCACACTTACTCCCACACCATCCCAGGTGTACAACCGTTGCACACTAAAACAACTCATTGATCCGAGTTGTGGCATTTCATCTACAGAACTGCTGCAGGTCAGAAAAGTGCCGCTTCAACCAGAGCCACTAACGCAATGGCAGAACAGCCTGGACACATGCACAACCCCTGTCCCAGGGAACTGTACCGTGCACGTATGCTGCATTTCCTGGGGTCACTGCCATTGGCAGTGCTACCGATCAGTTACTGGCTAAGCTTCCGCCTTGCCAACGTCACCTGCGTTCAGCCTGTGTTGCATTATTGATCGTGCATATTCAAGTGGTCCATGGATGTCTGCCTATCCAACTGAATTTTGACATGTGTGTGCGCCCCCTATTGGTCCTATACCAGGAGTGCCACTGTGATACCTGTTTATGGGATGCCTTGATACTTGCCATACATGCTGGCAGCTGGACCTGGGAGATTGAACAAATCCTTGGGGGGCTTGGCTTGGAGCTCGGCAAGATGGCCGCACTGTAGTGCAGCTCTGCCAGCCATCGACAATAATCCTTCATTATCCTGACCCTAACCCTGCCATCCGGCGGTTTCGCCCGCTGTAACTGTACTATCAAGAGCTGGGGACACTCAGCGCTGCCCGTTGCTGACTACGTTGGGGCACAAGAGCGAGTTCTGAGACGCCTCATGGCCGCCCGCAGCTTGGGATTAATGGCGGTGCACGGGTGACAAGGACGACTGCCCAGGACTGAGAGGAAGCATCACCGGCAAACAACCAGTTGCAGATCTAGCCTGCAATCCGCACAAGAACGGGTGCGCCTGCAATCAAGATACCGCAATCAAGGTACCGGAGAGGGCGGGGGTCGATAGCTGCATGGCTAAGGCGGAGCACGGGAGCGACCGGGAGAAAGCCCAGGCAGTGATTCACACAAGTCCCCGGCATGGAGGGCGCGTACAGCCCGCACGACAGCAAAGCACCGTGAAAGAGGATTCACAGACTGTGTCTGACCCCCCGCCGCCCTCCTTGTTCTGAGCACGGCATTACAAGCGGACGTACTATTCCGCCACAAGGACGAACTGCTGGGAGCTGATTGCAATTGCGACCCCCCCTGTGGCCAGCGTAGAGATAAACGTCCAGCATTTTTACGGTGCAATCCCACAGGCGATCCCCGAGGGTACACATCTTACTGAATGGCTCTGAGATACCTAGAAAGAGGAGACCAGCGGTCGCACATTGCTGAGGGCCAAACAAGAACACCACACTGTGGGCGTGCGAGGGGGTAGCCTCGGAAACCCTACCCTCCCACATTGCAGCCCATGAGAGCGTCGTCCTACAGGGGGTACGATTGCTGGAACTGCACAGACTGACATTTGTAACTGGGTCCACACCCAGTTAGTGCATCTGGTCCCTTGGGTAATACCCTTGCAGTACGCTGCTGAAGACTTGGGCTAAAAGAGGGCAAATAACATAGATTTGGCCATTTGAAGACCAATCTGCTGTGATTCAGTCATGGAACGCACCTACAACTGCACTCTCCTGAGGTAGTTGCATAAACCGCGACATCCCGCCGGCGTTGCGACCACAGCGCCATTTTGAGACTAATCACTCGAGGTGCGGCCTAGTAGAAGCACGGCCTGACCGGCTGGAGAGCCCGAGGTCCTGATTGCGCACTCCCCACACACCAGGAACAGCTGTGGCCAGCGAGCATACAGATGTAAGGGGGCATCGAACATCTCCTGGGCAGTACCTGCACATAATAACGCGTGTAACTTGAGACAATATGACTAGGCATATAACATGGGGAAGCCGGAAAAGAATCAGCCCTGTCTTACGTTCGAGCTGCGGAAAGGGGGCAAACCGGGACAGGCCCCGACGTCGGACTCTGAGTTGGAAACGGCGACACCTCCCACCACGGCACTTGAGAAATCACTCGCCGCCATTCAGGCCAGCCTACAGGACATCGACGGAAAGATCGAAGCGTTGAATGGCAGGATGGACCACTTCTCGACGAAGCTGGACAAATAGGCGGTCCGCCTGGGTGAAGCAGAACAGCGGATAACCGATGCGGAGGATGGGCTACAACAAGTCGCAGAAAAGACGACGGACATCACCAAATTGCTGGCAGTCATACAGGCAAAAAACGAGGACATCGAAGCACGGTCCCGCCGCAATAACATTTGTGTACTAGGACTGCCAGAAACCACCAATGTGGAAAGATTGAAAGATTACATCGAGGCAATGCTTCAGGAAATCTGCGGCAAGGATGAGCTCTCCCCACTGTTCGCCGTTGAGCGAGCGCACAGATCCCTAACAGCGCGACCTCCACCAGGGACCCCTCCGAGGCCTGTCATACCCCAGCTTTTTAACTTCAGGGATCGAGACATGGTGTCGAGCATCAACGGGCAGAAGGGCTCGATCACATATCAAGGAAATGTATTATCATTCTACCTGGATTTTACAGCCACTGTCCAAGCAGCCCTTAAAGAATTCCAAAATGTCAAGAAGCTGCTCCAAAAGGAACAGATCCCCTATGCCATGCTGTACCCCGCACGTCTGCGGGTTGGAACAATGGAAAATGGCAAAATATTCACGAGTCCTAAGCATGCTATGGAGCAGGCACGACAACTGCGACACCAACGACAACGCTCCACTGCATCCCCCACGCCGGACATTGACGTATGAACAGTAAGAGGGTGATCATCAACACCTCATTCGACACCGCCACCTTCCCCGAGAGCTGGAAGCACGCCGAACTCAGCGCTCTACTCAAGAAACCCACAGCAGACCCCACCGAACTCAAGAATTACCGCCCCATCTCTCTACTCCCGTTTCCAGCCTAAGTCATCGAAAATACCGTCAACAAACAGCTGGCCGCCTTCCTCGAGACGAATGGATCCCTCGACCCATCGCAGTCCGGATTCCGCGCCAACCACAGCACCGAGACCGCCCTCATCGCCGCCACTGACGACATCCGAGCCCTGATGGACAACGGCGAAACAGCGGCCCTCATCCTCCTAGACCTCTCCGCGGCTTTCGACACGGTCTGCCACCGCACCCTAGTGCAACGCCTCAGCGACGTCGGAATCCAGGAGAAGGTACTGGAATGGATCGTCTCCTTCCTCGACGGAAGAACACAAAGAGTCCGCCTACCACCGTACAAGTCAGAGGCCACCGAAGTCATCTGCGGCATCCCTCAAGGATCCTCGCTGAGCCCCACTCTCTTCAACGTCTACATGAGCCCCCTCGCGGCCATCGCACGCCAACACAACCTCAACATAATCTCCTACGCCGACGACACCCAGCTGATCCTCTCCCTCACCAACGACCCCGCCGCCGCCAGAGCCAACCTGCACGAAGGGATGAAGGAGGTAGCCGAGTGGATGACGACGAGCCGCCTGAAACTGAACTCAGATAAGACGGAGGTCCTCATCCTGGGCTCCTCGCCCTCCGTCTGGGACGACTCCTGGTGGCCCCCCGCCCTGGGCACCGCACCCAAACCGACGGACCACGCACGCAACCTGGGTTTCATCCTGGACTCCTCCCTCTCCATGACCAGGCAAGTCAACGCCGTCTCCTCGTCGTGCTTCAACATCCTGCGCATGCTTCGGAAGATCTTCTGGTGGATCCCCACAGAGACCAGGAAGACCGTCACCCAGGCCCTCGTCACCAGCCGACTAGACTACGGCAACGCACTCTACGCCGGAACCACCGCCAAGATCCAGAAGAGACTCCAGCGCATCCAGAACGCCTCAGCCAGACTCATCCTCGACATCCCACGACACAGCCACATCTCCGGACACCTAAGAAACCTGCACTGGCTCCCGGTCAACAAGAGAATCACCTTCCGCCTCCTTACCCACGCACACAAAGCTCTCCACGATCAAGGCCCGAGCTACCTCAACAACCGCGTCAACTTCTACGCTCCCAAACGCCACCTCCGATCTGCCAGTCACGCCCTCGCCGCCGTCCCACGCATCCGCAGAGCCACTACAGGAGGAAGGCCCTTCTCCTACCTGGCCGCCAAGACCTGGAACTCCCTCCCGGCCGACCTGCGCCTGACCCAAGACCACCTCTCCTTCAGGAAGAAGCTCAAGACCTGGCTGTTCGAGCAGTAGCGGCACTCCCCCCCCCCCCCCCCAAGCGCCTTGAGACCCTACGGGTAGGTAGTGCGCTCTATAAATGTCTTTGATTGATTGATTGATTGATCTATCGGACTTCCGATGTGTAAGGTTGTGCTGTATGTACGGCAGAAGTGCGGGGTGGTGAAATACTGACAGGGATTGCATAAGGGTGATAGCAATAATATTGCAAGACATGTAACATAAGGATATATGCCTGCTGGGTTCCGCAGGGTTGGTGGAAATTATGAAGCGTTGATGGCTACCCTCCCTACGATCTCTGGGAGTGGCTGTAGCCTCCGCGACCCCCGATGGGTTATCCCCAATGGGAATTATATTTACTTAAGTTGATGTTACTATGGGAGTTGACTGGGGGTATGTCTTTGGCAATTGGGGCATGCTGAATTGGGAGGAGGGAGGGGTTGTTTTCATTTGTTATAGGCCAAGGATACATGATTTTAACTGTAATGCTATGTACTGTCGCAATGGATTGATGCACTTACATGCTACCATGAGCACTAGGTACTACGCTACACCTTCAAACCGCACATGACAGGGGCCACATATAAGGTTATCAAATGGAATGTACGAGGTCTAAATACGGAGCAGAAAATCAGGCAGGTATTGGCGAAGCTAGACCAACACAATGTTACAATAGCGCTCTTACAGGAAACCCACCTGACCGAGGCGACGGAGGATAAAGTAGCCAGGAAGTGGGCATCCTACAGACTAGCATCCTCACACTCCTCATACGCAAGGGGGTCCTCATTTTAATCAAGCGGGGAGTGATTTTTAAGGTATAGGACTCTAGCACAGATCAAGAGGGCCGCTGGGCGATAGTACTCAGCAAGCTGGGTAATACTCTGGTGACAATAATAAGTATTTATGGGCAAGTGGTAGATGACACGACTGACTACCTGCACATGTTTAGGACATTGCGCACCTGGCCTGACACGGCAATCATATGGGAGGGAGACATAAACACACACTTAAATCCCACACTGGATAAATCAAATCCAGAGGGGGCCAGGATGGTCAAGGTCGCTACCTGTGTCAAGAATGAAATGCTCGAATTTGGATTGATAGATGCTTGGAGGCACAGACACGTAGGGGTTTTAGCAGGCACGCATATCACACCGGCGACAAATAGCTGGTCTAGATTAGACTACTGGCTGTTGAGTGAAGGAGCAAACGAATGGGTAACGGACGTCCGCAATCTTCCACAAACATTATCAGATCACAATCCAGTGCTTCTCACACTGACCATTCCCTTAAACCCTCAGAAGCCTTTTACGTGGCGGTTCAGAGAAAAGGCACTTCTAGACCCGATATAAGCTCAGACACTTTAAACTGCTATTGTACAGTACTTTGAGACAAATGTGGGGACAGTGGACAGCCAAGAGATTCTGTGGTAAACCTTCAAGGTCATGATAAGGGGCACTTGTATGAGCACATCTGCAGGGATTTTAAGAGACATACAGGTCAGACTACACACGCTGGAGAAGAAGCTTGGTGACCTCGAAGCCCAATATGACAACGCACCCTCTAAAGGTGTGTTAGCAAGTATACACGAACACATTGATGGATACAACACTCTTGCAGAGATGGAGGTAAAATATATATTGAAAAGGCATATCGCCAGGCTGTATGGAGAGGGTGGCCGCCCGGGTAGGTCGTTAGCGGGTAGACTACAATGTCAGGCTGCTCAACTCTCGATATCAATGGACAGACACACTATGCCCCTACGGATATAGTGGAACAATTTCGTCAATTCTATGCAAGGCTTTACACCTCCAGCGGCGGAGTAGACGTGCAGGCTCTGCATGCATACTTGGATGACATTGTCTGTGCTTGGTTACCCGACGTGCACAGAAAATATCTTAGCCTCCCGCTAGACATTGAGGACGTGATAGAAGCTATAAAGTCACTCCCAAACGGAAAAGATCCTGGACCGGACGGTCTAACTGCGGAATTTTATAAGGGGCATGCCGACCTCCTCGCTCTGCATCTTCTGGCTATGTATGCAGAGGCGTGCGAAACGGGCCGTCTACCCCCCTCCTTGCGGCAGGCAATGATTATCACTCTATTGAAAACAAAATAAACCTCCAGAGAGTTGTGAATCATACCGCCCTCTGACTCTTATTAACCTAGATGCAAAGATACTAGCGAAAATTCTGGCTACAAAGCTACAGCCTCTAATGCCTCTACTGGTCCTTCCGGTCCAGGCTGGGATAATTCCTGACAGGTCTACATCTCTCAATTTAAGCACCATATTCGCCATGTTGCACGTTCTCAATCCAAACTTGCCAGCGGTTGCAGTATTACTGGACGCTGCAAAGGCATTTGATTCCATAGAATGGCGGTACATGCTGCATATACTGGGCAGGATGGGATTTCCCCCAATGTTTATGCACTGGATTCAGCTATTGTACACTGAACCATCAGCGAGAATTCGAGTAGGAGGGGACACATCTGAGCCATTTGACATAGAGCGGGGTACACGACAGAGCTGCCCGCTGTCCCCACTCTTATTCACCATCGTCATAGAACCTCTGGCGTGTAAAATCCTACAGATACACAGGGCAGCAGCCCTTAACTTCAACAATAGACCGGTTGGGATCTCCATGTACGCAGACGACATGGTCCTATATGTCCGCGAACCAAACCAGTATCTGTCTCCTGTCCTCCGTGAATATGTTAAATTTAGCTTATATTCTGGTCTCAACATAAATTGGGACAAGTCCGTCATCATCCCACTCACTACAATAACTACGCCTCCGGTGGTTGAGTACCCCTGGTCTGGCCCGCTGACCCTGTAAAATACTTAGGGGTGTGGGTACACAGAGACCCAGGAGTAGTTGTCACTGAAATTACGGCTCAGCTTACGCAACTCTAGTCACGCAAGTAGACAGATGGCTGAGCTTACATTTGCTATTGGCGGATCGGATATCCATAATAAAGATGGTGATCTTACCTAAATTTTATACCTATTTTGCAATGTCCCAGTTCCACTAACAAAACATTTTTTCCAAACCGTCCAAACTCAGCTCTTACGGCTCGTATGGGGCACCAAGCAACCGAGAATAAGCTGGCACACGCTGGCGTTGCCTCACGAGAGAGGGGGGTTCAAAGCACCTGACATATATTTATACTATCTCTGCTGTCAGGCTCAATACGCCTATTACTGGTACAAACCGCACAAATTTATATCACATGTTGCGGTGGAGGAAGGCGACGTGGCAGACGATTGGCCGACGAGTACAAAAACTGCCCCTATATGCTCCTGCACTGCCCATTGAGGGACATGCTGCACTGTCGGTGGCTCAAGATAGGGGTTCTGTGCAGGCTCTTCGAGAGGCGGGTATTGCACATCTAAGTGATTTGTTTCCTGAGGGCACGTACATTACAGGGGAGGATCTCTCTTATATTTGTAATCCTATGCCATTATTTCAGTTCACATGCTATAGGCTGAGGCGGGCAGTTAAGGACCATTACGCTAGCTTTCCGGAAGAACCAGAGACACTATCGGCACTACAGCTGATAATTACAGCCCCAATGAAGAAAAAACTAGTCACCAAATTAAACAAAGGCCGTCCAGAAAGACACGCCGCTCAGCACTGATACCAGTCTACTTCGGTAGAACACTGAGTAAGACCCCCCATCACGGAGAAGGAGTGGGCACACATATGCTCTGTGACTGTGCGATTAACTTCTTATAGTAACCTTCGAATCATACACCTACATTTTTTACATAAAACATACCATACTCCCCACAGGTTATGGAGGATAGGTCTCAGGGCCACGGGAGGGTGTAAGCGATGCGGGGCTGAGCCGGCTGGGTTCATACACTTAGCGTGGCACTGCAGTCCGGTTTTCAAATACTTGGAAAAGGTACTATCCATTCTAAAGGACATAACAGGCTTCACATTGCAAAACGCCCCGGTGTTGTGCCTTCTGGGACACGCTCCTCAGCTTAAAGGGGTGACGGGCAGATTTGTGCATGTAGCCCTACTTATAGCGAAGAGACGCACGCTATTTACATGGGACAGCAGAAGGTGCCCCAAAGCGGACAGCTGGTTGAAAGAGATGGTGTATTGCAGGGACCAATTAGAGACATATGCAGAAGAACTTCCAACTTCGTCCAAGCCTAGGGACATTTGGGCCCCACTACGGGAATATTTATTAACTTGCAGTGACGCAGACTCTGAAAGTGAATTGTGAATATCGATTGTGTGGGTGGGGATGTGGATAATGCCTGATTGCTGCTATTACATCATGACTTGTGTAAGCCTGGTGATATTACAAATGACGGCTGCCCTGTGTAATTAATATTGGACATGGTGCTCTACTACATGCAGGAATTACTGTACCCTTGGCTTTGTTATGTTGAAGTTCACTAAATGATGCTATTTTGGTATATGTAGAATTGCTATGAATGTCCTACAAATACGTTGTATGCTCAATGAAATGTTGAAAAAAAATCCTTGTGTGCAGTGACTACATTGAACCTCTCCCGTATTGGGCTGTGGTGCTAATTGGTGAAAAGGGGTGGATGCAGCACAACTGCCCGGACCTGATAATGGATCGACTCGCCGTACTGTTTAATGAAGTCGACAACTACCTCATGTTGGAAAGGATAGCCTACGAAGCTGCAATCCCTTTCATGGACGAATAACTATGTACCTGGGGGCCTATTACGATGGAGGATTTTCCGCCGCCGGCCCGGAGGATGCGGAAAATCCTCTGCGGACCCACCAAAGACCCACCGCCACATTAGGATGGCTGGTGGGTCCTGGTTTCCGTCCGCAGCTTTTCCGCCGCGGTTGGCTTACAACCGCGGCAGAAAAGCTCTAATATGGTGACGGTGTCTCTCAGACACCGTCAGCCAGATTAGGATGGGCTGTGACACATTCTTTTCTGCGACGGCTTTTCCGCCGTGGAAAAGCATGTGTAGCTTCACTACGGGGCCCGTTGCGGGCCCCCTGGGTAAAGAGGGGGTGGGGGGTGCACATGGGGGGTACCTATGGTACCCCCCTGCAATTGTATGCAGAAATCGTCAGGCACCGCACGGTGCCTGCCGCTTTCTGCATACAAATGCAATGTATGCATTTTTACCATTGCGGAGATTGCAGCTTGAAGCCGCACCTGCCGCAATGGTAAAAATAGAGGATGTGACCGCCAGGGTGGCGGTCACATCCTAATTGCACAGGAGGGAACTCCGCATGCCATGCGGAGGTTCCCTCCTACTCTATGGTGGCGGACGGACTCAGGTCCGTCTGCCATCATAATCGGCCCCTAAGTTTGGATTCCATTGCACATGTCCCGACACCTTGTTGCATCTTGGAGATCTGGTCACATATCCCATACAACAGTGGACATGGCTGCATTCACCTGGACTCCGAATACATGAGCGGACAACAACGCGGGTTAACACACACATGTGAAAGGTAAGGCACTGCCCCAGTGTGGACAGCGGCGCTTGGCAACGTTCCTCATTCTGACATACTGCTGCATTGGTCTGCATGTTGTGGCACTTATCTTGCCCGTACTGACATGCATTTGCTAATAAAGTCTACGCACCTTCACTTGTATTGAACTGTGATGAATGTTGATTTTAATAACAATGTGTGTCCCACTGCCTGTCTGGGTCATGGCCATGCATGCGCATTGATAGCATCACCCAGGGAGTACCTTCTTGTTGAATCAGTGTCCCTACATTCATTCATACTTACATACTTGATTGATCATAGCCATGACACATCTGTGTGAATTAAAATGTGTTATTCACATTCAGCAGAGTGTTGAAGCTGGACCAGTACAGGGCCATGCAAACCCCACTTTACATTGTTGCCCTGTGGAGGACCAGACAGAGTCCTTGAGGGATTGACAAGTTCATCGGAAGTGGAAGACTTCAGTCCGCAGTGTGCTTGCTGTGTCATTGGTAACCCAAAAGAATATGGCAGTCCATGTCGAGGTCCAAGGTGAGTGGCGCTGAGTGTATCAGGGACAGGGGAAGGTGTTATTCCAGGGCATGATGCTGAGGGCAGAACCAAGCTGAAACCGGCCATATGGTGAAGATGAATGCTACCACGTCGTTCTTACCGCAAAGCCAGATTCATCATCATCTTCGTCCTCTGATGTGTCAGGTCCCTCATATGTGGGTGGCGGTGTTTTGTCTGTATCACTGTGTGGCAGTGACACATCAGGAGCCGGAGGTGGAATGTCTGCCGCACTGTGTGGCACTGACCCTTCAGGGGGAGGAGATGTGGATGGAGTGGTAGCAGCAGCATTCATCCGTGCCAGGCCTTGTGGTGGCAATGCTATGAAGAGGATATGCAGGGCATGGAAGATCACAGTTATAGTTCGCTGCTGTGCAGCCTTGGCAAACATTCTTTCCTCCTGCATCCAACCTCCAAGCTCTCCATCATTCCCTTATGTGTCCAAACTTCCGGCTGACATCGCTGGATCCACTCTGACTAGACAGTTGTTCTTGGCTCAGAGTCATGACTCCAGCGATGTCAGCCATGGATGGTTGGAGAGCATGGAGCGGACAGTGGGTGTCCGTGAGGGACTGTAAGTGTTCCCTGAAAGGACTTAGACACCCACGTATGGCATCTAGTTTGGCTGCCATGAAGTCGAACTCCACCAGCAGCTGATCAGCCATCTTCTCCTGGCACACTAACACACGGCGTTGGAATACAATGTGTTGGTCGTGGGGGTCCTGGGAGACAGCCATGGTTGTGGGTGCTTTCTGCTGTGTGGTCTGTGCAGGGGGTGGGGTCTCCTCGATGCAGTCGGGCTGCCCTGCTCCTGGAGGTGGGGTACCGTAGCTGTCCATGAGCTGTTGGATGGCGTCGGTGTTGGGGAGGTCCTCTTCATCATCTGTGCTTTGTTGTTGGGTCTGCTCTGCAGGAGGTATTGATTCTCCCTCTGCAATGTGAAGGGGAGATGCAGATTGACATTGTGTTCACAAGTATGTTCACGCATTGTACAAGTTTACTGACAGACTGCATGACAATGTACATTGTACATTGTGACTGTTTGTGAGGAGATGCCTATTTGATGCTGGACAGTTGACATTTTTACACCATCATGGAGGTGAGGTTGTACTTGTACATTGTCATCTCACAGTTTCCTGCTATGCCAAATGCGAATGACCATTTTCTACACGCAAGCGGCAGCAGTTGTGTCCTCTGTTCTGTTGTGAAAGTGTTGCAGTTGGTACCACATTGTTGTCAATGTTGAGGTGCTCTGATTCTTATGTGTTATGTGTTTGTGCTGCATTTTAGGTGAGTCGCTCCTTCCTTCAGCTCTGATTTGGCTGGCCCTTATCCCAGTTGCAGTTGTGACTCTTGGGCATGGTTTGTCTGCAGATGTTCTATACTTAATTGTGCATGTGTGCCATTGTGCCCTTCTCCCCGTCACCCCAGTCCCTGGTCTTTTCTCAACCTGTTGCTGTTGGCTCAGGATAATGTTGTGCAGTGTCCGGTCCCCCATTTCCTGCCACTGTCTCCCCAAGGATGGTCTCAGGCTGGTCCTCCGTGGGGCTTGTGGGGTTCTGGTTGTCCTGTGTACTTGCTCCGGCTACCTTCATGGTGCTTCGCAGTTGTTTGTGTTTTGCTTGTGCTTTTGGTTGCTGTTTTTATATTGATTTTTCCCGCCTGACTTTTGGGATTTGCAGACCTGGTGCTGCTTATCGCTAAACTTTTTATCACAGTTCAGCCCATCGCAACTTTTTTCATGTTCGGGTTTAGATTTTTATCGCCGTCCCGATGATTTTATCACGGACATTTGAGGCGTTATCGGGAAACTATCGCATGTTACCGCTGTGTTGTGAATACAACATTAACACAGAGTTATTTTCTCGCGATAGACGGCGATATGAAAATTTGCATTAACCTATTTTGCAGATGATTATCGCACGTTCTTCAGAATATCCCCCTAAATATTCCTTCAACTAAACTGGAAGTGTGCGTGCTAGTGTGTGTTCTGATTGCACTTGCTGGCATTTTACTGAACTTTAGGTATGTAGCCTCTTAGGAATTGTGTTTGAACGTATTATTATAACTTTTCAATCTGGAAGAAACGTGTGGGACGAATGTAGAGTTCCCCCAGCACAATTACTTACTGTGAGAATAAAACAGAAGTTAGTGGCGCCTCCCGGCTGTTCATCAATAATTTATATATGGTTTCGTAATTTGAAACCAGGCCTTGTTGGAGACTACAAAGGCAGTGTATACAGACTACTAAACTGCAGCTCATTAAATTGAGTTGCACTGTTTATTCCCAAAGTCTACAGGAGGCCAAAGCTCATCTTTAATCAGCTGTTGTTGCAGCAGGGGAGATAAGTAATGGCGCACATCTCAAAGCTTCCAGGGTTATTTTAAAAGAAACGCGCGGTTTATTCCATTAACTGTCAGTCGTCTGCAAGGCCCAGCAGCCTGCCAGCTCGCTCTCCTTGGAGCCAGTCCCTCAGTGGATGACAAGTGTGATCAGTGAATCAAGAGGTGTTTCAGGAGAGTAGCAGCCTGCCTCGATTTTGACAGTTTCCTGAATATATGAACCGAGTTATAAGTGAGGCTGTATGGAAAAGCCTGCATATTAATGTCGGATGAGTCAATGGGGTGCCAGGGCATAGCTGGGAATTGAAACCTTCTCTTCCGGGAGGCAAAAGACACTGGGCCTCATTTATGAGAAATGACGCATCACTGCGTGAAAGCAGCGATGCGTCACTTCTCAGTGCGCACTCCTTGCGACATTCCTGATGCGCCATATTTAATGTATGACGCATCATGTCGCAAGGAGTTACAGATACGTCAGTATTTCTGACGTATCTGTAAGTGCAAAAGTGACGCATTGATGGAGTGTGTCACAAAAGTGACGCAACTCCAGCAATGCGTCCTTTCACATGGGGCAAGCCCCATGTGAAAGGGCCTGCATCAGTCTCACGCCTGCTGTGAGGCAGGCGCAGGATTTTGACGCAACGGTGTCCTAAAAGTGACGCAATGAAATCTCAGAGATTTCACGGCGTCACTTCTACGACCCTTCCTTGCGTCAATACACCCCCCTTGCATACATTATACCTGGCGCAGGTATAATGTGGTGCAGGGGTTTACAAAGTGACGCATCTACCTAGATGCGTCACTTTGTAAATATGACGCAATAAGGTGCATTTTTTACGCCACTGGTGCGTCACAAAAAGTGACGCACCGACGGCGTAAAAGTCACGCAAGGGCTCATAAATGAGGCTCACTGTTTCCGGGAGGCCTCCGCTAACCAGCCCCGTCCACGTGTTCCACAGTGGCGAAATTGCAAACGTTTAAGAGATGCTGTACAAGATCAGCGGCACTGATCCTGCTTCCTGTCAGTCAAAAAAAAATTCATAACCAATATGTTTTTTAAAAAAAATGTTTTTTCACCAGGGCTGGCCATTGGCTCATATTTGACCATTAAACTAAACAGTGCAATAAAATCATGACCAACACCGTCTCTTAATCTTGGATCTACTGATTTTAACATGTAGCTCTTGGAAGTGATGAATTAATGTGCAGAACCCACATTATTTCCATGGCTTGTGTCAATGATAAAAACCTCAATGGCTCACACATGCACTAAGAGATATATTTACCAAAATGTCACCTTGCTGTGTTGCGTGACAAGAAAAGGGCAGTAATGTGCTGAATTTAACATAGTACGGTGCATTCCTGTCTTTTCTCAGTGCTGGCACACAATGTGCTGCCTAGCTTCAATGCATGCAGCCCTTGTAAGTAGGATTGTTTTTTTGCAGGAAGTGACATAAATAATCACCTGATGCTTTTTACTCTTTCTCTGTGTAATGCAGGGCATATAGAAAGAAGAAATAATGAGGAGAAATAAAGATATTGCTCCTCGCTACACCTACCCTGGGAAGGCGTTGCATTTTGATGCATTCCCATGTCTACAAGTATTTGTAAATGTGGGAGTAATTCAGAATCCATGGGTGGATGCGTGGGAAACAGAGGCTCCACTCATGGAACGCCTCACAGGGATTCGCGCTGCGTTATGTTACTCTGGATTTATCAAGCCACTCAAGGCTATCAGGGTGAATTGAATTGAATTGAATTGACCTTGCGTGCCTTGATAAAACAAAGTTACGGGTTGCATCGCTTTTGCTCCCTGTTGCGTAGCCCAAAACAACACAAGGCTATGAATAATATGCCCCTTTCTTTGCAACCCCTACTCCCACCATATTATTATTCATATTTTTGTTTGTGCAAATTCTGAAATGATGCTTTGAGTGTGAGAACCTAAAAATTTGAGGTTGTGTAATAAGTAAAGAACCCACAGCTAACACGTCAAAGAAGGATAAGAACTTACTACTGAGTAGAGCAGCAATGGCCATCTCTGGTTACCCTGGCACTTTGCTTTAGGCTGCAGGATAATTAGGAACTAAGACCCGGGTTTGGAAACAAAGAGGGCCTTCTTTCAGCCTCAGCCACCTACCTAGGCCCCATCTGAAAATGCAGCATGCTTTCTCTCTTGGCACAAAGAAATACACCCATAGAGGTATCTTGATAGTCCAGACAAGAAATACAAGCAAGTTATAAAAGTAATTCTTTATTTAATGTACATTATTAAGTGTAGTGAAATTTTAAGTCAAGGGTGGCCAAACTGGAAGCAGGAGGATGGAGCAGAAGGCATGTTTTAGCTATCTCTGGATGGAGTGATAAAAGTTCTGAAAAGGAAGAAAGAGGAAAGACATACTCAATGGCATAGCTAGACATTTTGCTGAAGGAGGCAGTCCCTGCGGCGGCCGTCCCCTGGTGGCCGTTTGTAAGAACGGTGTATTGGGGATTTTGGGGGGGTGTTGGTAATTCATGTGCCAGCTGCAAGTTAGAGCGGGGGAGGCCGGCTCCCTAAAACTCATGCAGCCCAGGGTGGACTGCCACCCCCACCATCCCCTTGTTATGCCACTGGATATACTGTGTATTGCTCCAGTATAAAACTGAACAACTGGAGCTTCACTCTGTTTTGAGGGGACAGTGCTTGCATTTTCGAAGTACAGGACGACCCGGATTGGAGTGTGGATAGAATTCGATTGGCATTTTTGTGATCTACTCCAGACAGCTTCGCATTTCATACAGAACTACATAGAGTGTGCTTTGGGAGAGCCCCTTACTCATGAAGGTATGGTTCTTTTGTCTGTTCCCTGCTATTGACTAGTTTGTTTTTATCCCTTTCTTGTATTAGTTCTGCCCTGAAGCCTTTCCTATCTGCAGGGGCCAAGTCCTAATAAAGAAGTGGGGGACTAACCAAGTTAGGCAGTATGCAAGTGACATCATCACGCATGACATCACAGTGCATGATATCACAGCATGTGACATCGCACGTGCCAGCACAGGAAATGACATTACAACCCATGACCTCAGAGGATGTGACATCACATGACGTGACATCAGATCTTAAGACTTCACAAAATATTTAGCAGGGTCTATCATGAGAGCTTTTGAGCAGTTACAATAACAAGTGAGATTTTGCATCAGGGTTGTGCCAAAAAAGTGACACAACCACAATGCAAAATCTTGGCCTCAACTTATACATTTATTTTTAAAACCCTGCCACAAAGAAATTGGCAACAAGGAGAAACATGGCATTACATTTGTTCTGCTTAATTGGTTGCAAAGTCTGCATTTCAAAATATCTATGTGGTTATGGCACATGCTGCAGAGATCTTTATGTGCCAGCTAGGTCTCAGGGAATAATAATAAGGATAACATATTTGCTGGAAAGATCTGTATTTTGTCTAGTCCCAGTTTTGAATCAAAGTAGCATAGAGGGTTAATGTCTCCTACCAAGCACATTATGTAACACGCAGATGACCGTTTTTTTCTATTATATAAATGGTTAAGTGGGTTACTGCTTTTAACACAAGTTCCTTTCATTACTTGCAGTTCAGAAATTGTAATCCTTCTAATATAACACTCTATAAAGGACATGTGGCTCCAATACCTTGTAACCCTCATTCTCTTACACTAGCGGCTTCTACCGACCAGGGGTGGTGAGGCAGGGGGATGGAAGGAGGAAGGGGGAAATGCATTTTAAAAATTATTTAACTTTTAACCTCCGAACCCCGCCTCTTCTTTCTCCGTCCTCCTCTCTGCAGGCAGGAAGCACACATCGTTCCAGAATCCCCAGGCCAAACACAACGCTGCCTTAGCAGCGTTGTGATTAATCTGAATGCCGTGATTTGGCACTTAGACAGGTACTGGCAGACTTTGCATGTTCTCTGCTCAGGCTATAAAACAGCCTGAGTGGAGAAAATGCAAAGTGCGCATGATGCGGTGGCCAGCCAAAGCGTCATGCGCACTTTAAATGCTGCCACCACTCCTTCCCCGTGACGCACGGGGAGCCAAGCCCCGCCCACCCTTCTTTAACTGCGAGCTGAATGCAAAAAACAAAATGATAGTAACAAACATTATTATAATTTAATTTTTTGTATTTAGCTTGCAGCTGAAGCAGTAGGGTGACGCTCCTCCGTCTTAGCGGAGGAGCCGCCACTGCTGTCTTATGCAACACTTCCAGAACATTGGTTTACACACATATGATTTATTGTCAAGTGTTTTTGTGATGTAATGTGCTCTGACACTCTGCATTGGGCTCAGTAGCGCTATAAAAGAAATAAAATAAAACAGCGGTATTTAAATTGTTAATTGTATAAATAAAGGGACAGACCTACACATTTGGCATTCTTACAGTGCATGCATATCTCTTATGTATAGGGACTGAAAAAAGTCAAAAGCATGCATTTCTTACGTACCTGGGTAAGTGATAAGCTGTGTGCCTTTGTTTACCTTCCATTGCCTTTAGGTGTGAAGTACAGGATGTACGTTGTTACAACGCATGCTTTTACCACGCATGCCTTTACTTCGCAGGTTTTTCAACTCAAGTCATTACAACGACTTGCGTTGGGGGGTGCTGGACTGTGAATAGTTTAATTTACTATTCCAACTCCAGTCCCCGTGGATAGTAGGGAAGGTGTTGGATAGTTTGATTGATTTAACTGAAAAACAGCGATGGTTATTACCTAGTGCTTTGGCTTATGCAGTAGTAGTGATGGCCCATGGCCCCGCCCATATTGGCGCAAAAGGTATTTGTGCTGTACTAGGCCCAGTATAGAACAGCCCAAACATCCCCAAAACTGCAGTTCATGTAGTGAAATATTGTATGGTATGTTTACAACATAACCCTAGGGCATAAGATTCGGTCCTGAGTGGAAACTTTGCCCCACCTACCTTACCCTTTGAAGTGATACAGATAGATTATATCCAGCTTGACAGAGTGAATAATTTGAAATACGTATTGGTGGTGGTATGCGCTTTTAGTAAATGGGTCGAAGCCTACCCCACCAAACAGAACACTGCTATTGCCACTGCTGAAGACCTTATTAAAGAATACTTGCCCAGATTCTGTTTACCCCGGGTCATTTGGTCGGACAACGGGGCACATTTTAATGCACAACTTGTGCAAAATATCTGTATAGGACTGCAGATTACACAAACATTTCATGCTGCTCGACATCCCCAATCTGCAGGCTTAGTTGAAAAGTACAATGGCACATTGAAACTGAAAATGGCCAAGATCTGTGAAACTACGGGTCTCAGCTGGCCTGACACACTCCCTCTGGCCCTAATGTCACTAAGAGTCACACCTCACTCGCGAGCAGGATTGTCTCCTTATGAAGTTGTTTTTGGGAGACCTGCAAATGTGTGGGAAGTCCTGAGACCCCGATCTTTTCGAGACATTGATTACCTTCTGATGACAGATTATCTGTACGCTTTGACTAAAGATTTGCGTACCAATAGGTATCTGCTACGCTGCAGCCACTGCCACAAAGTCCTGGACATCGCCTGGAACTGGGACAGTGGGTCTTGGTGCGGAACTACCAGTGGAAATCAAGTTTGGAGCCGAGGTGGAGCAAACCCTATCAGATTCTACTGGTCACCAGAACAGCAGTTATGGTGGAGCGGAAGAAGCGTTGGATACATGTTTCCAACCTGAAGCGACTTCTCCTTCTTCTTCCTTTTGATCAGCAGAACCGAGAAGGAGTTCTAACACAGTAAGGAGAGAGGAGGCCGAGCTTTGTACCGTTTTCCGATGCCCGTGAAGTAGGGCAACAGAGTGAAGTGTTGCCATCACACGAGAGCATGACAGCTGTACAAGAGGAAGCTGTTGTTTCTGAAACATCTCACGATCTTGTTGCATCAAATGCTCCTGCTGTTGGGTTATTTCAAGACCAGGAACAACCAGGCCACCTCAGATACAACTTGCGGCCCCGAAAACAACGCAGTACCTCAGCTTCGGATGATAGGAGTTAGAGAAAGACTTGAGGAGTTGCAATTAGTTTTCTGAGGTACTGAGCGAGACACTGGACTGAACGAGTTGAGAGCTTGTAACTTTATTTGTGGCTCTGTTCAGAAAGAAAGACTGTTTTAAGGGCCGCAGTTGCACCACTGGAAATTCATTTTGGTTCTCTTTTGATGAACGATAGGAGTCTACCTGTGAGGCTCTAACGGACACATGGAGAAGATCCCTTAGAGGGAAGAAGAACCTTCTGGTAGTGCGCGCGTTTTTATATAACCCGAGTTTAGTTTTGGACTTTTAGAGAGGATGTAACCTTTTGCCCGATTTGCCATGGAAGATGAACGACCCCTTGCCCCTCGACGCTATTTTGAGAATGTGCCAATGTTTTCTGGATGGCCTACCAGAGTGAAGGTGGTCTTCGTTGCATTCATTATTGGGAATTTTATCGTTATGATGAGTGTGTTTGTGTACTTAGAATTTCAATACCCCATGCACAAAATGTTAGGAACCACCCCAGCTCCAACTGAGCACTTTTTCTATTCCTTGCTCATAAGGAGAGACATCGAGAAACATATGCAAAGATTGTTTTTATTGAAGTGTTGCATCAGACCCACAGTACCACTAATAAGACTAATTGTTGGGTTTGTGGTCTACTTCCATCTGTAATGCACCAACATGATTTATTCATTTCACTGCCCTTATCACATTTAGCTAGTTGTGAAGCCTGGTTTCAGTTATTATCCCTTATGTATTTACATTATATAGATGAGCCTAAAAAATATACAGAAAAGGACTATGAAGCGATTCTGAAATATATCGAAGAACACCAAGGTTTTGATGAATTAGGAAATGAGGGTGAAGGATCTTTAGACCCAAATGCATGTATGAATGTATACACTGACCATGAAAATGTCACCTGGTTAAAAGAAGAAATGCAGGATTTTGAACAGTTTAGTTCTACTTTGTATTTTCAGCATTTTCAAGAACAGAATGTCATTGATGACAAAGCTATGCCGGTTCCTATCATGAATAGTACCTCTTCTTTCTGTATTCAGGGGCAGGGTCATGTTAGAGTAGGAAATAGTAGATGTAACTATACTTATACATTGCACACCAATAGCACCCCGCCTCTGATAACTCTGCCTAATGTATATTTTGTGTGTGGTGAAAATGCTTACACCTGGCTTCCACGAGGTTGGGCAGGAAGATGTTACCTTTCTTTTCTCTACCCCCCGGTTTACATAGCTCCCTCCAACTACCATAAAATACACCAACTAGTTAGGAGAGAGTTAGACTCAAATAGGAGTATTCAAAGTTTCAACACCGAAGATACAGATCAGACAGATACCGCATTGTAACAGTTTGTAGACATAGCAAAGGGTCTCTTTCCTATATGGGGTCCAATATTTACTAGCCGAGATGTTAGACGTCTGGCTAGAGTAGTAGAGAATGTAGTTCAGACCACTACCGGGATCTTGACAAACCTCACCGTTGAGCTCCAGGCAACAAGGCTTGTTTTGCTTCAGAACCAGATGGTTCTTGACGTCATCCTAGCAGATAGAGGTGGAGCATGCCGCGTGATCGGCAGCTCTTGCTGTGTTTACATACCAGATTCTGCTCCCACTATACACCTGGCCATTCAGAAATTGCATCGGTTAGCTGCCGAGGTGCATGTCGACACCGGTACTTGGTCCCTTACTGGTTGGTTCTGGGGCCTTATGTCCACTTGGGGTTGGAAGACCTTTATGATCCTTGCTGGAGCTTTTGGCATCGTATTTATCTGCTGTCTGTATCTCCATTGTGGACCAGCTTGCTGTTCCCTTTGTGCTGCTAGACTGACTTCAGCTTTGACTATTTCCTGGCAGGTCAAGGTTGACAAACAGATGACCCAGAAGGAGGTCTCGGACCTAATGCAAATTGATGAAGGTGTATTCTTGGATTAGGTAACTTATATTCAATCAATCAATCAATCAATCAATCAATCACAGACATTTTATAGAGCGCACTACCTACCCGTAGGGTCTCAAGGCGCTTGGGGGGGGGGGGGTTGCCGCTACTGCTCGAACAGCCAGGTCTTGAGCTTCTTCCTGAAGGAGAGGTGGTCTTGGGTCAGGCGCAGGTCGGCCGGGAGGGAGTTCCAGGTCTTGGCGGCCAGGTAGGAGAAGGACCTTCCTCCTGTAGTGGTTCTACGGATGCGTGGGATGGCGGCGAGGGCGTGGCTGGCAGATCGGAGGTGGCGTTTGGGAGCGTAGAAGTTGATGCGTTTGTTGAGGTAGCTCGGGCCTTGATCGTGGAGAGCTTTGTGTGCGTGGGTAAGGAGACGGAAGGTGATTCTCTTGTTGACCGGGAGCCAGTGCAGGTCTCTAAGGTGTCCGGAGATGTGGCTGTGTCGTGGGATGTCGAGGATGAGTCCGGCTGAGGCGTTCTGGATGCGCTGGAGTCTCTTCTGGATCTTGGCGGTGGTTCCGGCGTAGAGTGCGTTGCCGTAGTCCAGTCGGCTGGTGACGAGGGCCTGGGTGACGGTCTTCCTGGTCTCCGTGGGGATCCACCAGAAGATCTTCCGAAGCATGCGCAGGATGTTGAAGCACGACGAGGAGACGGCGTTGACTTGCCTGGTCATGGAGAGGGAGGAGTCCAGGATGAAGCCCAGGTTGCGTGCGTGGTTCGTCGGTTTGGGTGCGGTGCCCAGGGCGGGGGGCCACCAGGAGTCGTCCCAGGCGGAGGGCGAGGAGCCCAGGATGAGGACCTCCGTCTTGTCTGAGTTCAGTTTCAGGCGGCTCGTCGTCATCCACTCGGCTACCTCTTTCATCCCTTCGTGCAGGTTGGCTCTGGCGGTGGCGGGGTCGTTGGTCAGGGAGAGGATCAGCTGGGTGTCGTCGGCGTAGGAGATTATGTTGAGGTTGTGTTGGCGTGCGATGGCTGCGAGGGGGCTCATGTAGACGTTGAAGAGAGTAGGGCTCAGCGAGGATCCTTGAGGGACGCCGCAGATGACTTCGGTGGCCTCTGACTTGTACGGTGGTAGGCGGACTCTCTGTGTTCTTCCGTCAAGGAAGGAGACGATCCATTCCAGCGCCTTCTCCTGGATTCCGACGTTGCTGAGGCGCTGCACTAGGGTGCGGTGGCAGACCGCGTAGAAAGCCGCGGAGAGGTCTAGGAGGATGAGGGCCGCTGTTTCTCCGTTGTCCATCAGGGCTCGGATGTCGTCGGTGGCGGCGATGAGGGCGGTCTCGGTGCTGTGGTTGGCACGGAATCCGGACTGCAATGGGTCGAGGGATCCATTCGTCTCGAGGAAGGCGGCCAGCTGTTTGTTGACGGTCTTCTCGATGACTTTGGCTGGAAACGGGAGTAGAGAGATGGGGCGGTAATTCTTGAGTTCGGTGGGGTCTGCTGTAGGTTTCTTGAGTAGAGCGCTGAGTTCGGCGTGCTTCCAGCTCTCGGGGAAGGTGGCGGTGTCGAATGAGGTGTTGATAATGTCCCGCAGGTGGGGTGCGATGACAGCGTCGGCTTTGTTGAAGACGTGGTGAGGGCAGGGGTCGGTCGGAGATCCGGAGTGGACGGAGTTCATCATGCGGACGGTGTCTTCGGTGTTGACCGGGGTCCAGGCGCGGAGGGTGGTGGTGGGCGGCTTTGCTGCGGTCGTGGCGTGCGCCGGTTGAGTGCTGAAGCTGTTGTGTATGTCCGCGATCTTGTTGTGGAAGTAGGAGGCGAGGGAGTTGCAGAGGTCTTGCGATGGGGTGATGTCATTGTTTCCGGCGTTGGGGTTGGAGAGCTCTTTCACGATGTTGAAGAGTTCCTTGCAGTTGTGTGCGTTGTTGTCCAGTCGGTTCTTGAAAGCCGTTTTCTTGGCGGTGCGGATCAGTTGGTGGTGTTTCCGGGTGGCGAGCTTGAGGGTGGTCCTGTTGTCCGGCGTGGGCTCCTTTCTTCAGGCTTTCTCAAGGGCTCGGCAGTTCTTCTTGGAGCTCTTGAGTTCGTCGGTGAACCATGGGGCTCTCTTACTGCCGGGTCTGCTGGGCGGGATCCTCAGAGGGGCGAGTTTGTCTGCGCATTTGCTGATCCACTTCGAGAGGTTATCGGCGGCCTGGCTGGGGTTCACTGAGCTGGTCGGAGGGTGCTGGCTCAGGGAGGCGGTGAGCTGGTCGGCTGTGATCTTGTTCCAGCTTCTTCGGGCAGCCTGTTGCTGGTGGTGGTGGGTCGTCGTTCTTTTGAAGGTGAAGTGGATGCATCTGTGGTCCGTCCAGTGGAGTTCTGTGGCGTGGCTGAAGGCGATGTCTTTGCTGGATGAGAAGACGGCGTCGAGTGTGTGTCCGGCGAGGTGGGTGGGGGTGGACACCAGCTGCTTGAGTCCAAGGTTGGCGAGGTTGTCGAGCAGGGTGCTGGTATTGCAGTCGTTGTTGTTCTCCAGGTGGAAGTTGAAGTCTCCCAGGAGGATGTAGTCAGCGGAGGGGAGGGCGTGCGGGCTGACGAAGTCAGCGATGTCCTCGCTGAATTGAGTGCGTGGTCCCGGAGGTCGGTAGATCAGGGTGCCTCTGAGGGTGGTCTTCGGGTCGGTGTGGATCTGGAAATGTAGGTGTTCGGCGGAGGGTGGGGTGTTGTCGGTGCTGGTCGTGATGCGGATGGTGTTCCTGTGGATGATGGCGATGCCTCCTCCCACCTGGTTGGCGTTGCGGTCCCTCCGGGTGATCTTGTAGCCTTCTGGGATGGCGATGGCGATGACGGGCGCTGAGGAGGCGTTCATCCAGGTCTCCGTGATGAAGGCAACGTCAGGGGCTGTGGCGTCTAGGAGGTTCCAGAGTTCGATGGCGTGTCTGTGGACGGAGCGGGTGTTGAGCAGGATGCACTTGAGGTGGTTGCTGCTGGTGTTCGGCTTGGCAGGTGCTGGTGTCGGGCAGGTCCGGATGCAGGTGAACTTGCAGGCGTTGCAGCTGAAGGGTCCGTGGACGCATTGTGGGGTGGCTCGGTAGCATCCCGGGACTCGGCCGGTGTTGAGTGCGATGAGGGTGGCGGCGGTGTACGTCAGGCGGGTCGGTCGGGGTCCTCGAGGGCCAGGGGTCCTGGCACTGGGCGCGGTCCAGGCGCGGACGGGCGTAGACGGGCTTACCTTTGGCGCGCCTTCGGCGCACAATCGGCGCGCCCGCTGCGCGTGACCGCTGCGCGTTCGCACGGTCACCATATATGGCGAAGTGCGCTGGGGCGGAGCAGCTGGGAGGCGGGAGAGGGGAGGGTACAGAAGGGAAAAAGGGGCGGGGTTAGCGGCGGTGGCGGGAAGCAGGGAGGGAGTACGAAGGGCGGCGAGACAAGGGGCAAACAGGAAGGAAAACGCTAATACGATCGGAAAAATACTAAACAGGCACTAAGGAATGACAAAAACGAAAACAATGCGAAGGGCGGCGAGACAAGGGGCAAACAGGAAGGAAAACGCTAATACGATCGGAAAAATACTAAACAGGCACTAAGGAATGACAAAAACGAAAACAATGAAAACAATAACAGAGTTACACCAGGGGGCAAACAGGAAGGAAAACGCTAATACGATCGGAAAAATACTAAACAGGCACTAAGGAACGACAAAAACAAAAACAATGAAAACAATAACAGAGTTACACCAGGGGGCAAACAGGAAGGAAAACGCTAATACGATCAGAAAAATACTAAACAGGCACTAAGGAACGACAAAAACAAAAACAATATTGGCTACATCACGCCAAAAGGGCGGTCTGATGAGATATAAATTTGATATAGGTGGTGTTGGCCTAATGTATCCAATATAATCATATTATTGTAGTATTGTAGGTAACCCCAGACATAGTCGTGGAAGATATTAATTTTGCACGATCGGGCCTATTGGTATAACCACCGCCATCTTAGTTTCGTTTCCCCGTGTTCACCTAATCCTCTGGGAAAACACGTGATGTACCCCTGTGTAGAAACAAATAGATGGTAGCCCAGGCTGAACATAGATCATTAGTTTGTAGCTCAGAGAAAACCCAAGGTCACATCTGCTCTTCTTGTAGGATGCGCACATTCAAGCAGGCCCCCTTACTGTCAATCTCCGTTTCCAGATAGAAAGGGGGGCACCTTACTGACCTGCCCCCGGAATCGCTTAGGCTCTGCTACTAGCAATCTATTGTGCCTTATATGGGTCTTCCTGCTGGCTCTCTGACAAGTAGTACTTTTCCATGTTAGGTGATATCATCATACTGTGTGTGAAACTTATATATGTAGCCGTCTGTCTTCTCTGCGCACCTCCGAGGGTCGTGTAGACTGAGACTCCCCTACGTAGGGCTTATTTTGCAAAATAAACCATTGAACCTTCTCCAATTCCGACTGACTTGTTACTTGTATATGAGGTTTATGGGCTATTGGTGAGTATGGCCCCATTATAGAATTTTTGATACATCACTGTGCCATGCCAATCACCAGAATCTTGGGCGTTTCTTCCTCACTAACCCATATATCACTAGCACAATGTGCTAACATGGGTTGGGCTATCGATATTCATCCTCAGGCAAAATATTTCTTCTTGGCTAGATATCACAGCTAGTAATCTCTAAGAGGTAGATTATCAAACATTTTGCGCTGGATTAGGGTCACAAAAGTCACACTATCCAGCACAAAATGTTTTTTACCAATTTACATTCCAGTGCAAAACTTGTTTTGCGTTGAAAAGGACCCTACAAGTAACGCAAAGCAGCACAAAGCATTGCTTTGCATTACTTAACTCCAAGTGGGTATTACATGGGTGGTAGGTGGGTGTTCCCATGCAACCCCTATACCTTTTGACGCAAAACCATATCTACAAACAATTGCAGAGAGGGTGTAGTGCCAAAGGTTAACGTCATCTGAAAGGAAGCGTTAAGAAGATAAATGTTTCATTTCTCCTTTCTTTTTCTACTTTCCATGCACTGTGCAGCACGCATACAATGTGGGAAACAGTTTGAACTTGTCTAGGCATAGTATTTTCTATAGGAAGGGTACCCTTCCTTAGCATAATCTATACTAGACTCAGACACGCACCTTAGAGTTATTACACTAAGGTGTGTGCCTGCCGTACGGCAACTAAAATCCGCATCAGTGCTAGGGAGAGGGGAGAAGAGGAGAGAGCCATATCTCTGTAGATATAGTGCTCTCCTGCTCCCTCCCTGTGATGTAACACAATGCAGCATTTTTGGTTGCTGCGCTGCGTTGTCTGACTTTTTTGAAAATCTTCCTCTAACAGTCCTATTTACAAGGTACTTGTAGAAAAAGTAAAAATTCTACTGATGTAAATGTTCACCTAAGTTTTCAGTAAATTTTTAACATTTCTGGAATGTACAACTATCCTATTCCATACTCTTTGAAATCTCCGGCGGGTGTGTATTTTTGAGAGTACTCATTCTCCTGTGGATTTTCCAACAGAAAGAGCATTTGCATGAGAAACTTCAAAGGATACAGAAACGTTTTTGTGTTTTGCATCCACTGAGAAAGTATGTTTCTCTTTTAGAAATAGCTTTCGCATTTAATTTAATTTAAAAGTTATGAGGTACTTTGAGAAAGATTTCCACCTCATTTAAACATTTATTCTTAGGTTATATGGGATACTTTTAGTTATGTAAATGGAGTGAAAATGTTCTGAAATGTTTATGAATACCAACATAGTTATGACTCATGGCTTGTATAAGTATTTTGAATGATATTGTGAATGTTCATTCCTCTATCCATCCCCTGGCATCCTTGTGTGCCACCTCCCCTCATCCTTTACATACGATGGTATGTTCCATTACGATTAATATATTCCACAAAGCCTGTGAATTAAAATGTGAATAGAGTTGTGCAAACAAATCTTAGTGAATGGACCCCCTAGATATTAAGGAGGTTATACAGTGAAAAGGGAAAAAAAACATTCAACTTTACTCCGACATAAATCCCAAATCATCAATCACTGGCAATAGGAATTGCAGGATGTCACTTTTTATGCCACTGTTTAATTAAGGTTGGAGTCCTAGCACCACTTCATGTGTAGGATGGCCCTTTAAAACAGACTGAATCCGAGTTTTGTGCTACTTGTTAAAGTAAAAACACTGCTTGTGATGTAGGACTAGAAAGAAACCAACATCCCCATTGTTTATGCCCTCGACTTAATATGAAAGTACAACTACTGATCAGCGTTTTTGGTTGCTCTTGTAGCAAAGACAATTAAAGGTGGATTTGGCTTGATAAAGCAGATTTTGAGGTGAAACACGCAAACACGCATCGTGTTTTTTATTTGTTTAATTGACACACTGGTCATTACAACATTTAACACATATCACATTGCTATCAAGTCATAGCTTCTTACAAATATATGCCGGGCTAGTAGATCTCGTTATTCAGAGCTTGGATTGTTAGCAGCAGTACTGGAGGTAGTTACCCAGTTATGGAAAAAGTAATTTACCTGATGATGACTGTGGCAGCGAAGGTACTGGATGGACAATCCTCCAAAACTGGCTGGTGGGTGCATCTCCTTCGAAGGTTGGATTGTACTGATGGTCTTTCAAGAGTTTAGTAAGAACCCAGTAGTCTGGCTTTGGAGTTTAGGATAGATTGGGAGATGTTTGAAGACTGCATCACTGTTCTCCAACACACCTGCCCATTTATTTTTTGTGATGCAGAAAATTTCACCATGAGATTCGTAATATTTTCTATAGTATAGAAGCTAATTTACAATATTTTTGGGGCGTTGTGTCTGCTTGCTATATCAAAATCAGACATAGTCTGGTTCAGTGTTCAATTGGCTGGCACATGTATGGTTTATCATTTGTTTTGAATGGCCCATGTATATGCAAGCGATGTGTACAGGTACATACAGCAAAGTTAAAAAACATATTTCAATCATTAAAAAGGGACATTATGCAATCCTTGTCAGGCTTTTTCCAGTTACGTATGGCTCTTCCAGTCAACAGTTAAAAGCTTGTTTCAAACAGTAAGCTGTCAGGAATTTCTTGAAAAGATGGCGGTTTGGATGCTCTATCAAGGAATAATTCAATTATTTCCTATGGTAAACATTGTGAGGAATGCCCTTTTTGCAGGATCCTCTCCCCCTTTGCTTGAGTTAGTGCTCGTTTACTGACTCTGTACACTGGGACACTGACTACCAGGGCCAAGTGTATATGACCGCCCTCTAAAGTATAAATTCGAATTGGCTTATAAATTATTGGCATATTCAACTTGCCTACTTACCCCTAGTATAAGGTACTCTGTGTATGTAGGGCTGTAAGTTAACCCCTTAACTGCTGCCGTCGGCCGTTGGCCATTGCGAGCACTACCTCGCTGGTGCTGCAAACGTCCAATGGCCGACGCGGCCCCGCCCACTCCGCGGAACCGCTGCACTGCCGCGAAAAAACAGCAGCAGATAAAGTGTTAAATGCCACTAGTGGACTGCAGCACTTATTGTGCCATACCTAAAATGACAAGTGAAATCATGACTCTAGACCTGTCACTGTACCCTAACTGTGCAGTCCTTAAACTGAAAGTTTGACATGTCAAAATGCACCAATTTCCAGGCTTAAACCTTACTTTTCAATACTGGTTAGTCACCCCTATAAAATTCCTTAAGTGTTTATAGGGCAGGGTGCATGGTATTTAAAAAGCAGGACACATGTTCTTAAGTTTTACATCTCCCGGCATTGAAAGATATCTAAAGTAATTTATTCTTTGTGGTAAGGCTGTCTCTCCCACAGAAAAGCTCTGGATTACATTAGAGCACCTTAAAATTTAAAACTTCAGTTTAAGAATAGCTAGACCCATGATTCAAGGACTATATTTAATGGGAATCTAAAATCCAATCTGAGGCCGTAGTCTGATTTTAAATAGCTATTTTTAAAGTGCCACTTTTAGAAAATATCCCCAAATGTCACCTGGAATCCTGCTGGGAGGTGTGAAATGCTTTCAGGAAAGGGGAAAAAAGGGCCTTGGTTGGGAGGAGGTGTGACCTCCTCTTCATAGTATTGCCTGGGAAAATGTAGCCACCAACTGCACAAGCTTGTAATGCAGATTAAACTCACACCGAGGCCTGCCCCTGTCATTATCTAAGTACACACATAGTCTAGGAAGAGTGGCACAAAGCCCAGTGATTGGAAAACGTATCCGAGACCTTGTTTTGCCAACAGAGTTCCTTGTTTCCCTCGACACACCTCAGGGGAGTGTCCAGAGCTCCGACCAAGGCAAGAAAGATTCTACCGTGTTGGATTTTTGCAGAGCATAGTACTGTGTTGATTGCTTAGTTTTCCCTATAAGGGACACTTTGTCACTCACATGCTAGTGCTAACCATAAATATGGGACTCCTGGCTATCTTCCACAGAACACTGTTGCACCTGTAGAAAACAGAACCAAGACTGTAACAGCTGAACAAAGGACTGGCACTCAGAAGAAGGACCGAGCCTGCTGTTTTACCTGTGGAGAGAAAGGTCAAAGGCTTGACCTGTTCCCACTTGAACCAAGGACAGAAGAGTGGTCTCTAGATGCTAGGTGGCTAGCCTCCTGTTAAGCTCCCAGAACACAAATCCTGGAAGAAATCTGAAACAAAGAAGAGTCCAGCTGATCAGTTCCAACTGGATTTTCCCTGACCCTGC
Source organism: Lissotriton vulgaris (assembly GCF_964263255.1). Lineage (NCBI taxonomy): Eukaryota > Metazoa > Chordata > Amphibia > Caudata > Salamandridae > Lissotriton > Lissotriton vulgaris. The sequence goes on from NC_141694.1 coordinate 746,165,090, forward strand.
TGGTGGTTTCTGGGAGATTGTGTCCTAAATTACCAAATGATGCCCAAAAGGTCCTGAACCCTTGCCTGGTGTTAGAGTTTATCATCTTCTCATGATAGCAAAAGTGTACACTTACACATTTTTTCTGACTTTTTCATAAAAGAACCCAAGGCTGCCCCAAGACTGCTGCTGACCCACAGCCACCCTTGTTGCATCGCCAGTGGGATTCAACTTGCTGGCTTGCATCACTAAAAGCAGCTCTACTTCCAGAAAATGGAAAATCCACAGGAGAATGAGTACTCTAAAAAATGTTCTTAGTCTTACCATAGAGGATTTCGCCTGTTTCAATGCCATGCAGCGCCACGCCATCATCAAGCCCTCCATCAGATGCAGCCTGTTCCGCAACAAGAAAATTCCTCAAGAGAAAGGACTGACTCAAATGATAAACTTGGGAGGCTTTAACTTTTCACCCTGGCCCAGTCTAGTGTGACCAGTAACCCGCAGTTGATGTTTTGCCTTTTTTGGTGCTAGAAAGCTCAAAAACTCCTAATAGTCATATGTCTTGGTTCCTTGATCCCATTTTCATTGTCTTGGTGTCTATTTGCTCATTTAAATTATATTAGTTGTATTAATGGTAGATGGATTTGTATTGTGTTATAGCTGAGAGGGAAGGTCCCCACTCAGTATTGATTGTTTATTCCAGAAGCCTTTTGCATGCCTCTGATTAAGCACAGAGGCAGCTAAGAGTTAGAGAGGACCTTCATACCAGTGATATCAAGACAAAACCGGCACAACTTCAGCACCCATCTTAATTGAATGCTGCAGTGAGGCAAATGGCTTTCACTGGCTGCTATGTTGACTGTGTGTATTCTTTGATATTTACTGCTGCCCTGGTAACAGAATTAGCAGGCTAGCCATTCAGATGGAATAATAGACGTCATTTTTCTGAATGAGGTATGTGAGTTTGCACTGTTTTGAAACTCAAAATAGGAGGTCTATTTGCTAGTCTGATAGAACTAGCATAGGGCCTCTATATAGTACATGAGGGAGTTAATGCTAGAAATATAAGAGCAATGTGAGAATATTTCTTCTGTTCTCACTACTCATTCACGTTTTCACTCACTTATTTTTTATTTTCTGTATGGCTAAAATTCATATAGCATGCACCAGGTTTGGATTACAAATGCATGCTTCCTTTTGTGGTACACCTTGTGTGTTTGTTTGTTTATTTATGAAAGAGGATTCGGGCTTCCACTAATTGTCCATGTCTTGACCCATGGGACTGAGTGCTACGTGAAACACATCCTACACAAACATTGCTCAATGGGTTGTGTCCTGGTTGCAGACCAACTGCTATATTGAGTAAGACCTAGGTGCCGGGGGCTCTAGAAAACCACATTCTGTTGTTCTAGAAAGTTCCAGAGGACATATCATTCTACATGCTGCTCTAACCTCAAAGGGATGTACTGCCATTGTGTTTGCATCAAGAGCCTTGGATGGTGGATTGCAAGGATGTTTCTTGATGTGAGACTATTGATTGCTACATGATGGAGGATGTCTGCAATTATTGGTTGTTACATTATAGGGTAATTACTTCTCCTATTATTAAGGGAGATTTCTCCAGAAAGTCTTATTATTGCTAAAAGACAGAAATGTGTTAATTTAAGTTTGCACTCCACTTAGAATCAGTAGCCAACCCTTACAGTTGGTTTAGTATGCTCTTGCTGTTTCCATATTTACAGACAGCCTAACTAATTTGACGTGAAACAGTTGGATCAGTTTATAAATGAAGGTGGTGGGTCCTCTGCATATTTAATAGCCATAGTGTTGTACAGTTCCTACTAATTCAGTAGGACTGTGCATTTGGGCAACATAAGCATTACAACTATGGGAACCGAGGCCTTTCATACCATCAGAATATGTTTACCTACTTCCTGACTAGCTCAAAGGGTGCCATCTGGGTACTCAATGGTCTCTGCAACCTCAGAACATGACAACCCTAATTCCCCCAAGGAAATTGTGGAAATAGATCTACCCTTTCATGTTTAACTCAGGCGTGCCCAAAGCGAGACTAAAAAAAAACAAAAATTGGCATTTCAAACATTTATTAAGGCAATTGGATTCTTGAGTAAAATACTAGTGCTGTAATTATTAGTAGAAGAAAACAAATCATAGTAAACGCCATTTCAAAAATGGTAAAGAAGATGAATAATTATATGGATCCATATAATTGTACTCCTGACTAGCACTGCCTATCCTAGAGAACATAGGGTGGATGCGATTCTGCCAGATACCTTAGAGTGGCCTGCTCTGGTCTGGCTGTCATTGTTGATTCTACCCAACCAGAGTTGGTGTCGAACAGACAACAACAAACAAAGCCAATTTGTCAGTGTACCCAGTCCTTGGACAAAATGTTCTAAGGTATGATAATGTGTATACGAGGAAATGTATTTGTAAGCAAACCATTTCTGAGTGCACTATCTCATACGAGCGCACAAGCAAATGTGTGCTAAAAGTCACAGTTTAAAAAGATGTCAACTTTAAACTTGAACAAGTAAAATGGAAGTGTTTGTGCACAGAGCCTATTAACTTTGAGACAATAGTCCAGCTGTTACATGACTAGCAATCTTCCCTGACCACTTTTTAGGGACATTTCAGAGCATGGGCTATTGAATAAGGGTATCAATGATTGCAGTGTTTATTTGTTGGGAGCAGGTTAGATCACAGTGAATGAGTGCACGTAGGCTCTCCACTTTTTTCACTGAGTATCATAATTGTTCAGGGTTGCAGGCCAGTAGAAGCCATCATAATATCTGTATTATCACTCACTATCCACAGTCTTGTCTTGGAATCATTATGACTAAGATAGTTCCTGTAATAAACCTATACATTTAGTGATGTTGACATGACTCCCAAATTCGAAAATAAGGTGCTGTTGCTGTCATAATAGGTCGTCCAAACAAGGAACTGAAGGAACTGATATTAAAAATCAAGGAGAAGACAGGAAGCCCTTAAATGTTTCTTAAACAAATGGGAAGACCCAGTACTGATTTGTTGGCTGTAGTTTTAGAAGAATAATTGGATCGAAAAGTGCCACATTCTAACCTTATAAGAGACCAGGGAACATGAGTGCCATCGTGAAGTCTTCATAGAATTTTCTCAACTCATTGATAGCTTCAAAACAGTTTCCAGCGAGGAGAAATGAAGCCAGTTTAATTAATTATTTAATTCATATCAGAAAGACTTTTATGAGAGTGTTCATCCATGAAAGAATACCAGGACGTTATCTAACCAGTCCATGCAAGCAGAAGTTCACATGAGCAACAGGCAGTGGACAGAGATGGACTCCATACTACAAGATTTGGTCCATTCCCATCCTTGGCCCACCGCAAGGTTTGATGGACTAATAGCATTACTTAATTTAATGGAGACTCTGCATAACCAATTCCCAGAATTCTGTCCATACATGTACGCAAGCAGATCTTCACCAAGGGGCCCAAGCTGTTCCACTAACTGAACATGGAGGTAGGAACAACATAGGAGACTGCCCTGACTTTTTGCTCATTTGATATATGACATTGCTGCCTATCATATGTTGCAGTTGTTCTATATGGAGCTGTGCTGCATCACATACCTCCCAAACTTGACACAAGTGATTTTCGTATTGTTTCATCTAAGTGTGTCAAGTGTCTAACACTGCATTTATGCCCTAATTATGTGTATGGTGGGATTGCATGGATAGATTCCCAGAGGCTATTAAGAGTTAGGCCAGCAAAATTGGGAATACATTCACAGACACAGAATTGTCATGCAGACTTCAGCACAGTGTTCCCTAGTCCGAGGGATTCAACTCTCTTATTAACCACCTGCTCTAAGCAGGTGTTAAATGGTAGAAGTGACCTCCCTGAAGGTGTGGCTTGGAGGAAGGAAGGTTGGTAGTAGAAGAGAGGGACAGGGAAGATTAGTTTTGGGAAGAGTAACAGTGCATTCTCCCCCTCCCTTTCTCCCCAAAAAATTAAACAAGGACTGGGGGAAAGAGTCTTAACTGCTGCCACAGCTAAAGTCGTTTGTCCTTTTACCAGCAATCAGCCACGGTCCTTACAGGTAGCAGCGGTGGGGCCGGGTTGAGGGGAATTTCGACAGATGATGCAGAGGGAAAATTAAATAAATAATTCATTTTTCCTCGTTATTGTCCGTAGGAATCCCCCCCAAACCAGCCCCACTGCTGTTACATGCATGGACCGCAGCTGCCAGCAATAATCACCAGGCTTTACGCCGTGCTCTGCCACTTATGAAACAATTTGGCGCAGCCATGCATTTCCCACTGCGCTGGCGCTAAACTCAGCAGTCCATCGCCAACGCAGACACCCTTTCACATAGTACGAGAGTGTTTGCGTTCAGTGGAAGATTGTTTATGTGCAGGAAGGTGTGCCTTCCTGCACATAAACAATCTTTCAATGGTGTTTTGTAACTTTTATGTGTGCTGCTTTATACAGCACACATAGAAGTTGCAAAACTTCATTTTGGGTTTGATTGTTTATGTTTAGCAAGGGACAACTTCCTGAAAAAAAAATCAAGGGCCTTTTATTGTTTCTATGTGCTGCACAACACAACACACATGGAAACAGCAAAAACAAGGAGAAATAAAGCATTTCTCCTTGTTTCACCTGTTTAAGTCCAGGCTTTCCCTGGTCTTTATTTTGGCACTGCCTCATATTTATGGCACCCTTGTAAATAGGGGGCAGCATCAAAATCAGTGGAACGCCCACCGCAACACCCATTGCCCCCCCTTTCACGCTAAGTACAGCGTGAAAAAAGACTTATTTACAAGGCAGCGTTAAGCCACGTTAATAAGGCGTAGCCCCTATCACCCCCACACCTTCACTAAAATTTACCTTGTGTTAGCAATAGGGGCTTGTAAATATGCCCCTGAGTGCCGAAACATCTGATCTGTTGAGAATTCCATACAGTAATTCATAATCAAGGCCTTAGTTACTATTGCTAGTCTTTATGCTTTTGAGTTTTTAACAGTAAGTATGAATTATTCTCTTTCAGTCCTTGCAGACTTGCAGATATGATCCATTTACTTCTGATGCTTGACCTTGCATTTATGCATATATCCATGTGGATCAAGCTCTTCGGTTCCCGTACCATCTGAAGGCTAAAGGCAGAATAAATGCATGCTATGAAGACAAATCTTGCGCATGCTTCGAATATTTCTTATTACATGAATCCTTGTAACTTCTTATATTGTTTTGTATCCACATTGCTGTATGCCTGTCTCTTTTATACCTTTTTTCACCGAGTTGATGACTTCCTCCATGAAGCTCCTGCTGTTTATTGTTAGTACCAGTTCATATTACAGCAGGTCATAAAAACTGCAGTGTGAACTGATCAGAGCAGATGGGATTATCAAACATTAATTTAGACAAACACATTTCAGTTTAATCTCTTCAATAGGTAGAGACATCCTGCTGCTTTTATCAGCAATGAATATTAGGTGTCATCTTATGTAATACAGATCAGTATTGCTGCCTTGATGATTTACTGCATTACATCTTTCTGCAGTAACCTCTATCACTTTATGTTCAAAACCATTTGTTGCAACAGCATTTGGAATGCTACACAGAGAGCCCTGCTGTGAAAACTGTCTCCACCTGTTCATCCCTTGCCAGACTGTTTGTTACTGCTGGATGTAGACATAAATGTGCCAGCGAGCTGTAAATAATAGCCTATTCTTCCATTTTACAGAATAATGCCACTCAATTACACGAAATCACAGGGTAAATGTGTCTGGAACTTTTCAGTAGTTCGATCTCATTCAATTCTGTCACTTATGCCCTGAAACATATTTATGAAATAGCTCTGCCTGGCCTTATTGTTCATTTTGAATGAACTAACCCCCTAATGTTTCTGAATAAAAATCTAACAGTAGAAGAAAGTGAGTGATGTTTGAGATGTCTTTAATATAAAGAGGGTGTTGTAAACATGATTTTCTGGGTGTGGAATTGTGAAAAAGGCAGAATATTTCTATTGAAAAAACAAAAGTATTCCTCCTGAGTATGATGGGACCTATTCACACAGGCTTTTTGGTGTATGTGTAAAGTAGTATTCTCGTAGCAGGGCCGGCTCTAGGCATGTGCAAGCTGTGCACCTGCACAGGGCCACCAAACCCCAGGGGCCACCACGCCAATATATATCCTTAATATATTAATCCTCTGAGGATGGATACATATTTGCATGGTGGCCCCTGGCAGGGATTTGGCGGCCTCCGGCTCTGTTCCACTTCTAAACTCCCTGACCCCCTCCCCTCTTTACTGGCCTGCGCGCTCCGCCCCGCCCGGACCACCTCTTTTGGTCCCCCTACCTACGCTCCTTGCCCAGGGCCACCATGAGCCTAGAGCCGGCCCTGCTCGTAGTACTGTTTTACGTACCCTTATATTACTTTGTGAATTGGCTTGAAAACGTGGAATAAAAGAGCAATATTCATAGAATGCTCATATACAGTTGGTACAAACAGAAAGAGCGGTGCCCTCTTTGCACTTTTACTGGACGATTTGATTCACAAAGGAAGGTAAGAGTATGTAAAGGCTTACTTGTGTAGTGCTACTTCTTGTACTCATCATAAATGCTTTTGTGAAAAGTCCTCCAAATTTAGAATTGTTCATTTCTCTGCTCTCCACGTTACAGTCCCTTTTGTGATCCCCCTTTTCCTCATTTGGGATACTGAGGCCTTATTTATGAAAAGTGACGCATCGCTGCGTGAAAACAGCGATGCGTCACTTTTCACTGCACACTCCTTGCGACACCAGTGATGCGTCATATTTAATGTATGACGCATCATGTCGCAAGGAGTTACAGATACGTCAGTATTTCTGACGTATCTGTAAGCGCAAAAGTGACGCATTGCTGGAGTGTATCATAAAAGTGACGCAACTCCAGCAATGCGTCCTTTCACATGGGGAAAGCCCCATGTGAAAGGGCTTGTGTCAGTCTTACGCCTGCTGTGAGGCAGGCGCAGGATTTTGACGCAACAGCGTCCTAAAAGTGACGCAGTGAAATCTCATAGATTTCACTGCATCACTATTACGAGGCTTTTTGCGGGGGAACGCCCCCTCGGCATACATTATACCTGACGCAGGTATAATGTGGCGCAGGGGTATAAAAAGTGACGCATCTACCTAGATGCGTCACTTTTTAAATATGGCGCAACAAGGCGCATGTTTTACGCCGCCGATGCGTCACAAAAAGTGACGCATCCGCAGCGCAAAACTGACGCAAGGCCTCATAAATGAGGCCCCCAGTCTCTTAGCTTTGTTAATTAGATGCTAAAGGTGGGAAACAGTACTTTGGTTTATTTTAGAATGAGGTTGTGGTTTTATTTGAACTTTCTGGAAATCTGTGATTTGTATATCAGCACAGGTAACGCCTGCCCCCAAAGCAACCGGTTTAGTCATCCCCCCAACATAGTGCTCATCGCTTTCTTTTATGTTCCAAGGCAAAAATCTGCTAGGGTCCTCAGACCCCAGTGGAGATTCAGGTTGTTCAAGTTATTTGGAGTACCATCCCACATCAGCTGAGAGCTAGGCCAACCCCTTCTGATTTCAAACAAGCCCAGACAGCTGACTTCATAGAGTTAGAGAGACCTGCCACTCCCCAACCCAAATATTCCTTTCCTCCTCATAAGGGTAAAACTCATTACTATAAAAATGTTTCTAATTTTATGAATTCACACAATAGTTAAAACCAATATATTGTTATTGTTCATTTGTGATATGTAGCAGTGTTTCCCTCCATGTTTGGGGACCTACAGTATTAGCTTTCCATGCTCTGAAGTCTCCCCTTGAATGCTACCCGGGTCAGCCAAAGCACTTTTTCATTTTACCTAAATAATGCTCCATTTCTCATGAGTATGTTTGAATTTTATTCTTCATTCTTAAACTGTTAACTCCTTTTCCACCAAAAATTAATGATGCGTTCACTTGTATAAAAATAACTTTCTTTTCCATTTCTTCGATTTCTCAAAGCAGCGGCCTCCTGAGTCCAAACCAATTGTTGTTTAAATGTTGATTGACTCCTTAATGCCCTTTGAACCCATGTTGGTCCTTCTTCAGGAGGTAAATCAATCCCTTGTACCTTACTATCCCTTTCATATGACACAAAGAAATCGCAAAATATATTAAAATATAACATTTCACCAAATGACAAACCATGTATTACTACAACCTGGATCATTGTTCTTTCTACCCGTAACATGATGCGATTTACACTTTGTATGACTCCGTGCCTTAGCACTCGTTCACTTTCCCTTATTTCGAATCTCTTATTCCAGCATGTGTCCCCCTTTTCATTCTCTTACCTATATCACAATTTCCCTGTCCTCAATGTAATAAAAAAAATGTGTGTTCTGTATCTCACCACCAATACATCACTTCTCCATCCCATGAGTCATATCTCTTCCATGTTAAATCTGCAATGCAGAAGCTTCTAGAAACAGGGCAAAGATCGAGGCGCTGTAACAGAAGCTGTTAACTCAAGATAGCAACACAAAAAATCCTTTGATAGTTGATAACAAGGGTTCTAACGTGTTGTACTTACAGGGGTACTGGTGTATTGAAATGACTGATCATCAAAGTGGCAGCCTGGTCTGGTTAGTAAACACATTCACAATAAGTATTTGCAAAGAACCCACCCTACTGGACTTTCTATGTTACGTAAAGCAGACTATATTCTAACTCGTTATGATGGACAGTGCAAGTATTTCTATCCTTGCAGTTGTTCAAATACTCACAAGTTAGACCAAGGTTCTCTCTATTGGGTGCAGAGACACTGGTATCAGAGGACCAATGAGTGATGCAAATAAGCAGAGCAAGGTTCACAAATGGAAGTCAATAAGACATTTGAATTTCACCTAGCTTGCTTTATAAACATTTAAGAATGGTAAGAATAAATCTGTTAGTGTAGTTTGGTGTAGTTCTTTTTATTATCTTTTTAACTAAATTGAGAAACATAGTGGGCCTGATTCACAAAGGGCCTGTGTCCTAGTGGCAAAGGCCCCGCAGTTGGGGGGATGTCTCTGCAGTCGGGGTGGAATCCGCCCAAGAGGAGAGACTCCCCAATGACTGCACGGCCTCCGACATGAGTGCAGAGGCCCTTTGTGAATCATGCCCTACGATGTATTTTCACTGATATTTCCACAAATTGCTGAGATCTTACCTGCATGCTTTACCTTTCTCCATGTAGAAATTTGCCAAACCTTCTGCAGGTGTTGATTTATATTTCAACGATCTGATTACGTCTACTCATTATCTCTATATCTGGTCACCACTCCCGGAATTTTAGAAATATCAAATATGTAACCTTTGTAAATATTCTTATAGTTAATGTTTAGTTCCTTAAATTGTCTGTGAAATTTGAGTTGTCCATGTCTGTTTTCCCTTTACACGTTGTCCTCTATCGCATGGTAATTAATTTGTAAGACTTTAAAATTCATTTGACATTAGGAACAATCGACTCCCTAGTGTGGTTGTAAGAAAGTGAATTATTGGTTGGGGTGGATGGTAGTCCACAACCAGTGATAAAGGCCCTAACCAGTAAGGTCCAGGAAAAGTTTTCAATAATTATAACCAGAGTTCAACCCCAGGTAGCTATGAAAGGGCAGAGAGGCTTAATTAGGGAAAATCAGTAAGGCGTTTAGATCTACCAAAAGAGTTAAAAAGTCAAATAAACCAACACGATAAAAACTTCACTACAATTTGTGACACTAGAGAACAATTTAATAAACAAAAGGACACCAAAATGACAAAAAAATCCAATAAGGAGATCGTAAGTGTGGATTTTTAAGTAATTAAGAGAAAAGCTCAACAAAACGTAAAGAGCCAATAGAGAGTACAGTATGTGTGTGACAAGGACCAGGGCAGGATTTCTGGCTGACTGCCATGGAGCATGTGTTGGCTACATCAAGCATGTTCCTCTTGATCAAAGTTTTTACTTTCTAACTTAATCTCTGAAATGGAAGTCAAACTCCTTCAGTGGGGCAAGGCAGCAGGCTGTATCTGGAAAGGTTGCACAGAACGTAATGCATAAGCAAGAGATGTGTGAATAACTGATAGTTGTGTTTTGTAGGTAAATGTACTATTTATTTTATCTCACTTTATTGTTTTTGTAAAGTGCTATTTTTATTGTTTTTTTTAAAGCACCATTGTAACCAAAGGAATCTAATCTGATCAACGTACTTGACACAGAGTTGTGCTTAAAGACTGGCCAACTGAGTTATCTAAACTTTTCCATATCCCAAGCCTAAATAATGTATCAGGAGATGGAACTGCATAGTGCTTTGTGTATCACTGAATTGTTGCTGTTCATGGGACACCAGCTAATCACTTTAGTTTGGAAACGTCACTCTGTACAGCTACAACAAATCCATGTGTCTCTGCTGAGGGGTAGACCATGATTAAACCTTCCTTTTCAACTAGGTGGACTTCCCCAGTTCGTCAAGGACCATCAGACCGGAGCACTCTAGAGTGCCTTCTTCCTGACAGCCCAGCTCTTGCTAATGTTGATCCCTCCTGTAGGGCACCTCTGAACATAATGCATTTACAAATGTTCGTTTTTGCTTCATTGTCCTGCTACTCATCAGCACTTCTGAGAACATTTTGCAAAGAGCTTCTTTCCAACAAGTTCTTACAGAATGAAGTTGGAGGATGTGTCACTTCTCTCCTCAGTCAGATGATAGGACTGTGGCAGAATGAAGGTAGATTGTCTTCTGAAATTAGGGAATGCATACCAATGGCATATATACAGTTTTGCATATCTGATATCTGGCTACATGTATTCAAATATTTTATCCAACATGAGTGTTTTATGGTACATAACATTGTAACAACTAATTATGTAGCTGTGCATTGTAAAACAGTAAATCTACATTTGCCTATATATGCATACCGTGACTGTATAGTGGCATTGATTAGTTTGAGCTAGTGGTTTGCAGGGCTGGGCATCAGCACTTAATTTTCAACACCGGCATTTATGAATCACTGACACATGGTGGCACTGTTTGCCGAATTTAGAGAAGAGCATGACAATACTTGTTTATTATTTCAATATGCATTAAAAATGACTTGTGCTTGGCACACAAGCCATTCTTATAGCTTTGGGGGCCTGGAATATTCTGAATTGTCACACTTGTAGGGGTTTGTGGTTGGTAATTGTGTTAGTTCTGTCATTAGTACAAACAGCGTGTAGTATCATTCAGAAGGACAGGAGCACCGCCACACATCAAGAGGAAGAGAACAAAGGAAATGTGACTGCGACTTAACAAAAAAGGAGGAAGTGAAGTTAAAGAAGCTGCCTGACATGGCCCACAGCCATTTGAACGTGGCATGATAAGAAACAGAAATCTACGTATGGACCAGTCCACAACATAAGGATCGAATCCATTTATCAACCAGGAAAACATGTCCTACCAGAACATCTGCCCTGAAGAAGACCTTCCCTTTAAAAACAACCCAGGTCCACCCCAGAAGGTCAAAACGCGTCGGTGTAACCAACATTGAGGTCAAGAGCTAGCAATTACGGCTACAGTCAGTGCACAAACTGCACCGCATCACGGGAAGCGTAATTTGGGACAATACCCCGGCCTAATACCAAATACTCTGACCTCTATAGGGCCACAGAATAGCATTGACATACACTTAATATAGAGGACCAAAGGAAATAGATCCCTTTAATAATTATCCAAAGGACACCAGCTATAGCTTTTGATGCTTTGTTACACACAAGATTCATCCTCAAAGGATTTGAGGTGTGAGGAATTTGGAAATATGTGTTGTATATAAGTAATGTAGTAATGTATTGTCAGTCACCATTATGTTTTTGTATATGTAACATATGTGTAAATTAAAGGTTTGTTCATTGTCCAAAATAATGTCAAATACAAACTGTCCTATATTGTTATGGTGTAATTTGTAAATAGTCTATGTAAATGTAAAAATGTGTATATAATTTGAGTAAGAAAAAAATATAAACACATAACTGGCAAATAATTGGCAAAAACTCTTCTTTAAAATTAAAATCTAGTACGGGCAGTGATTTTCACTTGGAAAAAATAACGAAAGATAAAAAGTCCATTTTCGACGAGAGTAAGAAGACTCATGTAGATTCTTATTTAAGAAATTCAGTCTGGGAGGCACCCTTTTGCTGACAATGCTGTCGTTTGCAGCACTGGCAGTGACAATGGGTGGTGCTAGCTGCAGGGGTCTCCTGACGAGAGCCCTGGTACCTATGTTTTTTTTACAAATTAGGCACATTTATAGAGGTAGTAAATAATCTGCAGATGTAATGTAATGTAATGTAATGTATGTGGTCTTGTAAAGCGCACTGCTGCCCTGAGGCGTCGTGGCGCTGTAGACCGCTGGGGAACCCGTCCTGGCTATCCCTGTGAGATGGTCCCTACTGGGTATCTCCAAGGTGAAACCAGGCATCCCCGGCTAATGTGGGGGGCCATTGTAGAGATGAGGCAAGCTAATGCCCAGAGTTGCCGAGTGTGATCCCTGGTTAGGGTAGGCACCGAGGCGAGAATTATCGAGTCCGCTGACCCTGGTCCACGACCCTGCCGCGTCGGGAATTGAACCCTGGTCCCGGGCCGTTCTCTGCTTCTGGGTCTGCCGCCTCTAACCAGTGAGCCACACCACTCCACTCAGATGATATTCTTGTAGATATTTTTGACCTTGATGTACTAAAATACAATCTCATTAACTGTGAACACGAAAAAAAATATTATAGTGAACACTTTTTACCATAAGCCGTGTGTTTGTCCTTTGTTGTCTGAGACAAGATTTGTTGATGGTTACATACACAAACAATGTGCAGGCAGAACAACATATTTTCTGAGGGTTATATCTGTACATTGCTCTGCATTGGACTCCATTAGGTTATGCGTGGATTTAATTGTGACTTTGTTATTTTTCTGTGGAGGAGTGGTATTGTATGTTATTATAGATAGAAATGAAAGTATCAGTGTGGCAGTGCATGTTGCCATAGGCTTCTTGGGGTGCCATTTTGCGCAAAATGTATGTTTTCTATGTATATGCACTTGGCTCATAGCATTTGGAAATTACATACATCAGAATATCCTTCAGAATAGGAATCAATCAGGCAGTTTCCCAGATCTACTCTGTGGTCTACTGGACCTGGTTTCCGACCTAGCCAATAGTTCAGACCAAAGTTTATGGTTATTTACGAAAAGAGTATATAGATCACTACTTGTGTGCTGTACATGCAATTAGATTTGTGACACACTACATGTACAATAAACGGAGTTTGTTTATGTGAGTAGAAGATCACCTGGTGTCCCTCAAAGTAACATCAGTGTATTTTCTGTAATATGACATTAATATATCTGTTTCCTTGAAGAAGTCACTAAGTAGCAAAAAAGAGCCCAATATCTGGGTTCAGGGACCTGTCTCGTGTGGTGGCTAACTTCCAGATACTATCTTAAGTGTAGCCCAACAAGAAAGAAAAAATGTCTTTCTTATAGTCCCCTCACTCACCGGAGTTTCCTCACGGTGACATGCTTCATCATCGGGGTCCTCCCAGTTCTCTACGAAAAGGGGCGTGCTACGACTTGCGAGCTACGTAGGAGCACTGAGTAGTGAAGGACTATGTGTGGTGTAAGGAATGTGAAGTGGAGTGGATGGGTGTGTGTGTGTTTAAAAATACTGTGCTAGTGGGCCTCAATGTTTTATTCTGCTCCTAGACCAGTATGTTAAAAATGGGGTTATACTGTGTACCAACCAATAATGTAGTTGGGTTCAGTATTTGGTCAACATGTTTCACGCTACCCCCAGCATTTCTTCAGGACCATACAGGGACCAGCCCTGTATTGTACCACTCCTAAAAAACCTAAAGTTAGGAATTTATTAGTGCAACATATATTTACAGTGATTAACGTTGTCCCTATTCGGTACACACGTGGTTCTACATACATACGCTTGACTTTTAAGGCGAATGTATAGTTCAATGGTGAACCTGTAAAAGAATGAATAAAGAACAATTAAAAAACACCTCGCCCCTATCTCTGCCGAGATCGGGGACTTTTTTCGTCCTTCAAAAACATGCACGTTTTTGATACATGCACATATATGCATACAGACTATATGGTGTGGTTTCACCATATTGGTGCGTGCATACTTTCAGATCCGGTGTCTGTTCGCCAGATGCCCAACAAGTGAACTTAACGTGGAAAAAGACAAACGGAAGTGACTATACATAAAACAGTGGACACACATTTAACACACAACCAAAGGAAACGTTTGAATATTTACTTTTGTTGGCGCTTAATAGCACATCATGGTCTCTTAGGGGGGCGGTATTGCCTCAGAGGAAAACAATGCTAGAAGGATTTTTAGGGTTGTAGAAGACGTGGTTAGTGATCGAGCGTCTTTTACATATATCATTTAGTTAGAGGTCTAGTACTCGCTACCCTCTCTTGGCGGTTAGGTCAGATACACTTACTTCCTAATCAGCAACCCGCGCCGTGTTACCTATCAGCTTCCCCTCGGACCGCATCTTGCAATGTGGTCCGCGGGTTTGGTTTTTGTTTGTTTCGATTTCCGGGTTGGAGCTAGACCGTCGCGCTCAGGCGGCCATCTTAGATGGATGCAAACGAGCGTCACATGCGTCTTTCTTCCATGCCGTTTGTTACTCGCCCTTATTATCGAACCGGCTTTTTAGAAAACACAATGTTTGGGGTAATGTTATAATAAAAACAAAGAATAAAAATGAAACAATGGGCATTCTTCACAAATAGGGATTGAAGAAAAACGTGGACAAAAAAGTTACCACAGGATTAGTTGATATGGTTTATGATATATAACAAATAAACCAAGGATGGAGTGAAAAAATGGAGTTTGAGAAGTATTGTTTTAATCATGTTTTTCTATAATGGTTTTAGGGGCATTATAGGTCTAGGATGTTATTTTTCATGAAAGTTATTTTTCAGCTCTAGGATTCAGGTACATTAGTTTCAGGATGTTATATTTCAGCGATTGAAGACACCCCAAGGTATGTCGTCATTCAACCCACTTATATCTGTCTGTAATCTGAAAACCCAGCGTTGCTCTCGTTCGTGAAGAGTTTTTTCAATGTTGTCTTTATTTACCACACACTCAAGGACTACCCATCTCATGTCATTTGGTGTGTGATTCTTCTCAATAAAGTGGTTAGTCATGCGTGTGGTGGATTTCTTACAACGTATGTTGCTTCTATGCTCAACAATTCGAGTGCTGACCTTTCTTGTGGTCATGCCCACATAATGTAAATTGCACGTGCAAGTGATCAGATATACCACCCCACTTGTATTGCAATTGGAAAAGTGTTTTAATTGCCATGTGGTGTTGTTGTTAAAAGTAACTGACTTTGTCACTGCAGTTAGATGGCAGACACTGCAGTTGTTACACGGGTAATGGCCATTCGGTAGAGGTTGTAGTCTGTTAGTATTGATCACTGGTTTAGGTCGAGTATGTACCAGATAGTCTTTCAGGTTCATTCCTCTACGATGGCTGAACATGGGTTTTGGGATATTTAGATCACCACTGTTTAGTATGCTCCAGTGTTTTTTGACAATCTTGCTGACCTGGTTGGAGACTTTGTCGAAAGTTGTGATGCAGATGGGTCTTTCGTTGGTTGAGGGTTTTTGTACCTTTGGTTCCAGGAGGGCATCCCTATTATTATTGCTCGCTCTTTTACAGGCTACTTTTATTACTTTCTTTGGGTAATTTCGTTGTTGTAATTTTTTACTTAGTTCTTCTGCTTGTACTAAGTAGTCTGATTTGTCTGAACAGTTTCTTCTCAACCGTAGGAATTGTCCAAACGGGAGATTTTCTTTTAGATGTCTGGGGTGGAAACTGTTGTAGCTTAAAAGGCAATTCCTTGAAGTCGGTTTATGGTGAGTGGTAGTTGATAGGGTTCCATCATTTGCCCTGATGTTTAGATCCAGAAACACCAAATGGTTCCTGCTCATGGTGTTTGTGAATTTAAGAAAAGGATCTTGTTCGTTTAGCCAGGAGCAAAAACTCATGGCCTCCTCTTCCTCGCCTTTCCAAATCAACAGAATGTCGTCTATATAACGCTTCCACATTATTATGTGGTTAGTATATGGATTGTTGATGGTCAGAATTTTCTTTTTCTCAAGCTGATGGACATACAATCCCGCTACGCTCGGCGCAAAGGTGCTGCCCATGCTGGTCCCATGTTGTTGGCGGTACAAAGTTTCCTCAAAACGGAAAAAATTCTCTGTGAGGGCTAGACGGCAACACTCAAGCACTATATGTCTTGGTGTATGATATTTCCAGTCTTCTTCAAATAGCACCTCTTCCAGGATTTCCAAAGTTTCCTTGTGCGGTAAACTAGTGTAAAGACTCTCCACATCTAGGCTTATTAAAATACTAGATGTGGGGTCAAAATTGATCTCCTTCAATAGACATAGTACATCCTTGGTATCTTTGAGATACGTATCTGTTTTTTGAACTATTGGGCGAAGGAAGGCATCAGCATACTTAGACAGGGGCTCTAGAATGGAGCCTATTCCGGACACTATCGGTCTCCCGGGTGGTTGCTCCATATCTTTATGGATCTTTGGGATCGTGTAGAAGTATGGGATTGTAGGTTTTGAATTTACTAAGAAATCAGCTTCTTTTTTGTCCATCCAGTCATTTACTGTGCTCTCCTCAATGAGGTGTGCAATGCAGATCCGTAGTCTTTCAGTCGGGTCTTCCTTGATCACATTATAATTCCTTGTGTCTGCAAGTAGACGTAGGCATTCTTGTCTATACTTTACAGAGTCCTGTAGGACAATTGCTCCTCCCTTGTCCGCCGGTTTTATTGTGATTGTCTTGTTATTTGATAGTTCATGGATTGCTTCAAATTCCAATTTAGTAGTGTTTTTGAACACCTTGATGGTATTGGGGTCAAGGTCTTTTACATCTTTCATTACAGCTTTCTCAAAAGCTAGCAAATCGACTGGTAAATTGTGAGACGGCGGGACAAAAGTTGAACTTTTCTTCAAACCTGTGTCCGTTTCTCTGGTAATTGTCTTATCTTTGTCTTTGAAAAAGACCTGGAGTTTCAATTTCCTCATGAATTCCTTTAGTTCACAGCATAGTTTAAATTTATCAGTTACTGGAGTTGGGACAAAACCTAATCCTTTATTTAATATTCCAATCTGGACTTCTGTCAGAGATATAGAGGATAGGTTGACCACTAGATCTAGTGGTTGCTCGTCGTGGGTTCCGGTGGCCCCTTGCTGCGTGTGTGTCGTCCCGTTGTTTCCACGGGTTGGGCCCATTGTACCTGCTGAGCTGTTTTCGTTTTTGTTCTCTGGGTCGTCTGGCCTCTCCCTAAAAAAGGGCGGTTTGGATTGCCCTGGTGGGAGTTCCAATTTTGGAAAGGTTGTTGTGGATACATTGGTGGAAACTGTTGCGGCCCATAAAAGAAAGGAGGCGGGGGGCCGAAAGGTGGCTGGTAAGATGGCCACATCTGTGGTTGGTTTCCTCGATTTCTACCTGAGTTTCCTCTACCCCTTCTTTGTTTTCTATTTGTTGGGTAGTCTGTAAAGTATAGACAAGAATGCCTACGTCTACTTGCAGACACAAGGAATTATAATGTGATCAAGGAAGACCCGACTGAAAGACTACGGATCTGCATTGCACACCTCATTGAGGAGAGCACAGTAAATGACTGGATGGACAAAAAAGAAGCTGATTTCTTAGTAAATTCAAAACCTACAATCCCATACTTCTACACGATCCCAAAGATCCATAAAGATATGGAGCAACCACCCGGGAGACCGATAGTGTCCGGAATAGGCTCCATTCTAGAGCCCCTGTCTAAGTATGCTGATGCCTTCTTTCGCTCAATAGTTCAAAAAACAGATACGTATCTCAAAGATACCAAGGATGTACTATGTCTATTGAAGGAGATCAATTTTGACCCCACATCTAGTATTTTAATAAGCCTAGATGTGGAGAGTCTTTACACTAGTTTACCGCACAAGGAAACTTTGGAAATCCTGGAAGAGGTGCTATTTGAAGAAGACTGGAAATATCATACACCAAGACATATAGTGCTTGAGTGTTGCCGTCTAGCCCTCACAGAGAATTTTTTCCGTTTTGAGGAAACTTTGTACCGCCAACAACATGGGACCAGCATGGGCAGCACCTTTGCGCCGAGCGTAGCGGGATTGTATGTCCATCAGCTTGAGAAAAAGAAAATTCTGACCATCAACAATCCATATACTAACCACATAATAATGTGGAAGCGTTATATAGACGACATTCTGTTGATTTGGAAAGGCGAGGAAGAGGAGGCCATGAGTTTTTGCTCCTGGCTAAACGAACAAGATCCTTTTCTTAAATTCACAAACACCATGAGCAGGAACCATTTGGTGTTTCTGGATCTAAACATCAGGGCAAATGATGGAACCCTATCAACTACCACTCACCATAAACCGACTTCAAGGAATTGCCTTTTAAGCTACAACAGTTTCCACCCCAGACATCTAAAAGAAAACCTCCCGTTTGGACAATTCCTACGGTTGAGAAGAAACTGTTCAGACAAATCAGACTACTTAGTACAAGCAGAAGAACTAAGTAAAAAATTACAACAACGAAATTACCCAAAGAAAGTAATAAAAGTAGCCTGTAAAAGAGCGAGCAATAATAATAGGGATGCCCTCCTGGAACCAAAGGTACAAAAACCCTCAACCAACGAAAGACCCATCTGCATCACAACTTTCGACAAAGTCTCCAACCAGGTCAGCAAGATTGTCAAAAAACACTGGAGCATACTAAACAGTGGTGATCTAAATACCCCAAAACCCATGTTCAGCCATCGTAGAGGAATGAACCTGAAAGACTATCTGGTACATACTCGACCTAAACCAGTGATCAATACTAACAGACTACAACCTCTACCGAATGGCCATTACCCGTGTAACAACTGCAGTGTTTGCCATCTAACTGCAGTGACAAAGTCAGTTACTTTTAACAACAACACCACATGGCAATTAAAACACTTTTCCAATTGCAATACAAGTGGGGTGGTATATCTGATCACTTGCACGTGCAATTTACATTATGTGGGCATGACCACAAGAAAGGTCAGCACTCGAATTGTTGAGCATAGAAGCAACATACGTTGTAAGAAATCCACCACACGCATGACTAACCACTTTATTGAGAAGAATCACACACCAAATGACATGAGATGGGTAGTCCTTGAGTGTGTGGTAAATAAAGACAACATTGAAAAAACTCTTCACGAACGAGAGCAACGCTGGGTTTTCAGATTACAGACAGATATAAGTGGGTTGAATGACGACATACCTTGGGGTGTCTTCAATCGCTGAAATATAACATCCTGAAACTAATGTACCTGAATCCTAGAGCTGAAAAATAACTTTCATGAAAAATAACATCCTAGACCTATAATGCCCCTAAAACCATTATAGAAAAACATGATTAAAACAATACTTCTCAAACTCCATTTTTTCACTCCATCCTTGGTTTATTTGTTATATATCATAAACCATATCAACTAATCCTGTGGTAACTTTTTTGTCCACGTTTTTCTTCAATCCCTATTTGTGAAGAATGCCCATTGTTTCATTTTTATTCTTTGTTTTTATTATAACATTACCCCAAACATTGTGTTTTCTAAAAAGCCGGTTCGATAATAAGGGCGAGTAACAAACGGCATGGAAGAAAGACGCATGTGACGCTCGTTTGCATCCATCTAAGATGGCCGCCTGAGCGCGACGGTCTAGCTCCAACCCGGAAATCGAAACAAACAAAAACCAAACCCGCGGACCACATTGCAAGATGCGGTCCGAGGGGAAGCTGATAGGTAACACGGCGCGGGTTGCTGATTAGGAAGTAAGTGTATCTGACCTAACCGCCAAGAGAGGGTAGCGAGTACTAGACCTCTAACTAAATGATATATGTAAAAGACGCTCGATCACTAACCACGTCTTCTACAACCCTAAAAATCCTTCTAGCATTGTTTTCCACCGAGGCAATACCGCCCCCCTAAGAGACCATGATGTGCTATTAAGCGCCAACAAAAGTAAATATTCAAACGTTTCCTTTGGTTGTGTGTTAAATGTGTGTCCACTGTTTTATGTATAGTCACTTCCGTTTGTCTTTTTCCACGTTAAGTTCACTTGTTGGGCATCTGGCGAACAGACACCGGATCTGAAAGTATGCACGCACCAATATGGTGAAACCACACCATATAGTCTGTATGCATATATGTGCATGTATCAAAAACGTGCATGTTTTTGAAGGACGAAAAAAGTCCCCGATCTCGGCAGAGATAGGGGCGAGGTGTTTTTTAATTGTTCTTTATTCATTCTTTTACAGGTTCACCATTGAACTATACATTCGCCTTAAAAGTCAAGCGTATGTATGTAGAACCACGTGTGTACCGAATAGGGACAACGTTAATCACTGTAAATATATGTTGCACTAATAAATTCCTAACTTTAGGTTTTTTAGGAGTGGTACAATACAGGGCTGGTCCCTGTATGGTCCTGAAGAAACGCTGGGGGTAGCGTGAAACATGTTGACCAAATACTGAACCCAACTACATTATTGGTTGGTACACAGTATAACCCCATTTTTAACATACTGGTCTAGGAGCAGAATAAAACATTGAGGCCCACTAGCACAGTATTTTTAAACACACACACACCCATCCACTCCACTTCACATTCCTTACACCACACATAGTCCTTCACTACTCAGTGCTCCTACGTAGCTCGCAAGTCGTAGCACGCCCCTTTTCGTAGAGAACTGGGAGGACCCCGATGATGAAGCATGTCACCGTGAGGAAACTCCGGTGAGTGAGGGGACTATAAGAAAGACATTTTTTCTTTCTTGTTGGGCTACACTTAAGATAGTATCTGGAAGTTAGCCACCACACGAGACAGGTCCCTGAACCCAGATATTGGGCTCTTTTTTGCTACATTAATCTCTTTAGGAGGATGACCTGTTCTTAAGTACCTCCTTCTCCCCCCTTTTTTTGTACGAAGTCACTAAGTAGTCATTTCTCCATAGCTACCAGCCTGAAATTAAGCTGCAATTGATGATGCATCATATGGTACTTCTTTGGAGCTTGCATAGTCAAAAGGATTCATAGCGCTGTACAAGGTCAAAGACAAGCATAATTTCAGCGGAGATAGCCAGAAGACGAAACTGTAAAGAGTTTTGCCAGGATAAATGTTATTAACATGGGTGAGGTGTTTCCCTAACATCAATAGCAGCTTGAACTTTGAGGGATTGGCACCTGTTGTCATTGCAAAACAGGTGTGGCTTGAATGTGATTTTACCTTAAATAAATGAAAAGACAAGAAGCATTTGGCAAAACAAGAACAAGTTGGTTTAATTAAATGCAGAGGCCGGAAGAGTATCGACAGAAGCACATTTGAAGACAGTCTTAAAGTACAGAAATTGTGAATGCACATTTATTCATTTTGTGGGTACAATAAAACACTTTAACATTCTTTGAAAAACATTATAGTTATAAATAACAATAAAAACCAACAGATGAGGGGGGCATATCTGGCTCTTGAGGAGAGCTAGTGTGTGGCAGTGTGTCTGTGTTCAGATGTCCAGAGTGGTCGACCTCGTGCGGTGAGCATGCTGTGTCCTGATTGGCTGAGTATTTCTAACTACATGTGGCATCTAACTTTTGTATTATTTTGAGAACATGCCTTTGGCCAAACATATTTTAAATTGCTCCAATCTCCTGGGGCCTGTTTGTAGTGTGACTACCTAAATGTGGAATAAGTCAGAGTTTTCCCTGGGTGCGCGTTTATCTTTGGGCTAAGTGTCACACCACCCGCGACCTGTGAATCAGTAGGTTTGGGTTTGGGTCACAGGGTCTTTTTTACCAAAAGTCTCTGACTTGGGCTTGATGTAGAGGTAATCTTGGATACATCTAATAGCATGAGAGTGAACATGTGTAACATAGCGTTCATTTATATCATTACTGATATTCTCATTATTTCACATACAGTTGTTACATCGTACATTAACATTCCATTCACTGGGATTAACGTCAATATGCGGGCAT
The DNA here is from genome assembly GCF_964263255.1 of Lissotriton vulgaris. Taxonomy (NCBI): domain Eukaryota; kingdom Metazoa; phylum Chordata; class Amphibia; order Caudata; family Salamandridae; genus Lissotriton; species Lissotriton vulgaris. Next base: position 746,187,200 of record NC_141694.1, read on the forward strand.
CATTTAAGGTGTACATCGACAATGGATTTACTGGTATTGGCATCACTAAGCGTGCATAGGTTACAGTGTACATCAATATTGCATTTATTGTTACTGCTGCTGCTAGGCACGCATACATCAGGGTCTAGATTTCTATCGTATTTATCAATCTCAACATTTCCTCCGCTAGTTGAATTTTCAAATACATAATTTTCCTTGTACATCAGGACAGTCATGTTATTTGAAATGGTGTGTTGGATTAAACCCAGGTCTGTTGACTGGGTGTGAGTGTTTGATTGGTTCAGATGCTCCGTCCATCACCCCCTTTTGTACCGCTGTGGTGGCTGTTATCCCCTCCTAGCTATTTGTATTTTACATAATTTGCAGACTGAGTTTTTACATCAAGCAACCCCCACCTGTAGGAAACTACAGAGTAATAGTACACCCATGACAACTGGAAGCAGCAATGTGCACAGCCGAGTCACCCATAAAGGGATACTGGTGAAAAGACTATGAAACCAAAACTGTTCAGGGGGCCTCCCTCCTCTATCATGTCTTTTTGTAGATAATGCAGTGCTTGGATGGCAAGAGCCAGTTTCCCATCGTCAATGTTGTTTCCTGGGATAAAAGTAGAACAGGAAGCACTGATCCTGGCACACACCCCTACCTCCATCGCGGTCATCAAATCCAACACATACTGATGTTGCATCACCATAAGGTGTATGGCTCTCAGTTCTTCCTTGATAGCATTAGGGCCAAGATCACTGTCATTTATCCTCTTCAGCAGTTCCCACCTGGTGATTTGCTACCAGCGGTCATTTACTTTTGTTTAACCGCATGCGTGCTAGCGGGTTTTCCCGCTACGCGCTGAAAATTCGAAAATCGCACGTTACGTGACAAAGCCAGCTCGTCATGCGCGCAGCGCAGGTAACGCCCATGACGAGCTGGGTTTGTCACCAGCATTGAAGGGGTTAAACAGTGAAGAAGGGTATGAACAATCTAAATTCTTCAGTAAAGTCTTTGTACTGAGTCCAACCAAAATTGTCAGCAGTTCTTCTTCGCATCTGACGCAACAGGGTTGTTTTCTTCTGAAGCTAATGTTAGAACAACTCAGACACATCTTCTCCAGGGATTACCAGGGTTGGGGTGTGTTTGGTTAAAAGGGTGCAGAGGCCACGCCCTCTGGGAATGTGTTGGGCATAGGCAAGGTCACCACAATGTCAGTGAAAATCCATGAGCATGGGGGAGCTTTATTGCAGGTAGTATGTGTAACACTGCTTCACAGTTGACATTGGTCCTGATCAGTATCCTCCCTTTGCCTCAGAAACACAAAGAATACTGTGTATGTCTCCATAAAATCAGGGGTTGCCCCTTCCCATCCAGCTATGGGTACCTAATTATCTCAGTATCCCAGATTTCCTGACATTGGGTGTCTGTGCTGGAGTTTGACTTTCTCCCATATGACTCATTTCCCCTAGGTTTGTTGAGGTGGATGGCTCTACACAGGAATTACATACCAGGCCCATTTATCATTAAAAGTGGCACCCCCAAATAAGTTAAAGGTCATCCAGGAACCAGAGACAGAAGAGGGGCGGACTTGTTTGCACACAGGAGCAGTGGTTTTGCTACTTCTGAGAACCTCTTTTCTACGATGTCCCGTAGCCGAATAGTGTCCTCACCTACATTGCCCCGTTTGCAAATCCTGTTGATCTCTGTTTGAATGTTCCTAGTTTCTGTAAAAAGATACAGTGCTGTGAGATTGGCATTGTATCGGGAGATGTTTACTAATGCTTTATGTGGTTCTACTTTACTTGGTTGTATATTTGCCCGCATCCTACAGAGATACAGCTGAATGTGAAATTTAGCATTCTCAGTGGCTATCTCTTGTGGTAAATAAAGTCTGTCTGCACTTACGGTGTGGGGGATCAGTGAGCATATGTAGTATGATCTATTCGCGGTTTGTATGCCTACTGTGGTCATGTGTTGATAACATGTGTTATGTCGGAGAGAGCTGTGTAATATGTGTGGGATGGTAGCGTTGGGTTCAGTGTATATGTGAACATTAGGTGGGAGAGGTCTCTGCTCATGCTTTGCAAGAATGTCAAAGCAGGTTTTCATGGAACTAGGCACATTTTGGGAATTAATGGAGGTCACAAGAACCCCGGCTAAGCAAAGTGTGTACAAAAATACAGGGGTACATAACTTAAACATTCGTCAACTGTAAGATGGTCTTCGGGGAAGAAGTCAGTCGTCTGGGCCCCCAGAGATGTCTTGTCTAGCCTTGGTGAAGAACAAAAGTAAAGTCAATTTGTAGTGTGTGCTCTTGAATGGTTGGCTTTAGGAAGTCCTTTTGATGGCAGTGATTGAAATTTCTTTTGGAGACCGAGGCTGAAGAGTTGGCAGCTGCTGCAAGGATGGTGCACATGTGGTTAGATCACCAACCTGTAGGATAAGAGCTGTATTTGGTTTGTTATCTTGGAAAAAGCACTTTGTTAGACAATTTTTAGAGCAATTCCTGGTTTTCTTTAAATGGTTATAAGCTATGGCTTTACTGGCACATGAGGCTACATAGCAGGGTGCTGAAGAATGATGGTAGAACTTTTTGGGAGTGGTGAGTTTTAGGTTTGTTTTTGGTTTTATTTGCACTTTTACTTCCCCCTATGCTGGCTATGGTGGGGACAATATTTTCCTCTGTGGAGTTTTCCATAAAGAGGTGTGTTATTTTAATCGGTATGGGGGCAGCTTTTTGACCTGCATGGGCTTTGTGCAATTTTGAAAAGCAGAGGAGTCTTAACTATCTGGTTGTGTATCTATTGACACAATCATGTATCTCTGGCCTCTGCACGTGGCAGGCACTGAGGTTCTTTCAAAATAGTGGTTGGGTTATTGGGTTACACCTTCTGTCTGGAAGGTTTGAGACGTTTGGTCTGTTTTTAGGCTGCCTTATGCAGGTTCCGGTGGGTGTTTACCTGTGATCTGGGCTTTACTACCTTTAACAAGGGACACTGAAAGTGGTCGGATGGTCGTTCATGGACCCCTGTAGGACCCTGCAGACTAATCACTGGGATATGGTTTGTTTGTAGTTTTTTCTGGCGAGGGTTGGGATTGCTGCCTGAGACTCATCGTTCTTGGCCTGATGCAGGTGGTTTTAATGGACCCAATGGATTTTCTTCTACAGACTTAGGTCGTGTTATTGTGTTTCTTTGGAGTTTTAAGGAATTCGTTCCCCTTGACATGTTAAGAAACCCGGCTACCGGCGCTAAGGCATTTGGCTCATTTTAGAACCATGAAGTGGGTGAGACTTACATTGCCCGCACTAAGTTGGACTTGGGGAGCGGTCCTGGGTCCATTTTATGCATGAGCTGGGTGGCCACCCTGCTCTCTCATCAGACTGTCCACCCCCCGGGATGTGGTCAGCTAACCCCGCCTCATGGGACCAACCTTGTATCAAACAATAGGAGTGTAAACCCATCAACCGTGTTGGGATTGGGGTAAAATGTGGTAACAACAAGAGGTATCCCAACTGGTATTATTAGTAGGCAGTTAATCAGGATATGTATACACTATTATCCACAAGGAAACAAGGAGACTCAAATTGTTTGTAGCATGTGCTCATAGCAACATTTATCTAATTTTTCAGAGATTAAGTGGGGAAAACAAACTACGCCATATACAGTTGTAGCAGCACTGTAATAACATAATTTAAAAGCGATTCGTAACAACTCAAATTGCACGTGGTGCTCGTGGTACATGAGTGAAGAACCGAAGTAGCAGCTCAGGTGACAATGTGAACAGCGTGGGCGGCGCGAACAGATTAGTGCAACAATATATACAGTGAACAATAGGTACAGTGTGGTTCTGGTTGACTTCAGGAATAACTTTATAGTTGAATGTATTTTTCATGAACCATTCTGTTAGGCACCTATGGTTGCGCTGGTGTGTCGACGACGTTTCAATCCACATCATTTAGGTTCATCATCAGGACTGGGTTGGGTAAGGAGGCAGTGCTGTACAAGGGGGTAAAGAAAGCAAAGTTAGGAAATGGGCGAGGCGCCGGCATGTAGAGCTGACAGACTATAAAGGGAGTGAAAGCCAGGTTGACTGGGTGGCGTGCCTGGAAGGCTGGAAGCAGGCATGAAATGGGGGAAGCAAGTAAATGGTGAATAGGGCACTGGAGCCAAAAGATGACTCAGGTCAGGGCGACTCGCCCGTGCGTGGAGCAGACGCTGTATAATTGTGGGGTAATGGAGTAGGGAAGCAAGCGGACCGGTGCTGTGCGCCGGGAGGAGCACAGTGTGCACTGCCATGGAAGTAGAAAGCATCCTACTCTGGTAACAAAAAGCTGCTTACAGGGGCTCAGGTAAAATGAGGGATGCTTACCAGAAGCTGTGCGTAGCCAGCTAAGGGTCAATAGAAGAATCGTTCAGGATCGTCGTACGGGTTCGTCTGTGGGGCAAAGGGTGAATGATGATTAACCACTTAGCAGCACGGACATAGGTTCCGGAATGGGAGAGGCGAGAAAGGTCGCTTACCGTGAGTGCCGGAACCAACGTGCTCGAATCAGCCAGGGTATGATCTCGGTGGGTCCTCGGAGTGGATCCGGGTGGGATCGTGGTCGGGGCAATGAATCTGTGGAGGAAGGGGGTAGAGTGAATGTAGTGAAGGGAAAGCAAGGGGGAGCCGGGCAAGGCGGCTGAGATCCAGGAAAACAAACCTCCGTCACGAGATGAATCGGTAGAAAGCTCGAGTTAGGCTGTCGTAGTCATGGGGACGCCTAGATAGCCTGAGCCATACATACCGATAGGCGGGGGGCGTGGTAACGCGATACCCGCCCCGGTTGGATGCAAGGGTGTCGCTGGTAGGTCTAGCGGTGCGGAGGGGGCGGATGGTGGGCGGGATTGAACGGAGCCTCAGGAGACACTGTGCTCATGGTACATTCCGAGGAACACGTAAGGATTCGTGCAAGGGTGACCAGTGTGTCACGTATGTATGCGAGATGCACGGGTCAGGAGACGCATCGTTCGGGAAGTCCGCGTGTAAAGTGTGTACAAAGCGACAGGAGGCGTGGAAACAATGGCAATTGCCATACATTGCGGTGCATGCTTTAACATAGGTACAGAACAGATAAAATCAATTCGGCAGCAAGAAAACAATAGCGAATGTCTTACAATACGGTGCCTGTGTTGACACAGTATAGGTGACAGCCTGTGGTTCAGGATCGAGTCATACATGTATTGTCTACTCATAGGTAAGGATACAATAGATCCAATGCGGAATATTTATTTATTTCAAACATTTATAGAGCGCGGCTGTCACCTGGCAGGTATCCTGGCGCTGGTAGCTACTCCTGGGTTTTTAGGCGGGGGGTGAACTATGGGCGAGCGGGCTTAGAGGGGTGGGGGAAGAGCCATGTTTTGATTCGCTTCCTGAAGGGTAGGAGGGGAGGGATTTGGCGGATATCGGCAGGCAGACTGTTCCAAAGCTTGGCCGCAGCTACTCTGAAGGATCTTCCCCCAGTCCTGGCCTTCTTGCATCCGGGTACTTTCACAAGGCAGGCGGTTGCGGACCTAAGTGTTCTGGTGGGGATGTACCACGAGAACAGACGTTGAAGAGGTCTAGGTCCTGCACCGTGTAGTGCCTTGAAGACCAAGCAAAGGGCTTTGAAGGCAATGCGTTGCTTCAAAGGCAGCCAGTGCAGCTCGGTCAGGGCAGCGGTGGCCGAGGATCTCCTGGTCCAACCAAGAGCCAGTTTGGCTGCTGCCGACTGAACTCGTTGGAGTCTGTCCAGCAGTGTCGCAGGGGATTCAAACAGGAGGGCATTACAATAGTCAAGGCGACTAAGAATAGTACACCTGACTGGACCCTCCTTCAGCCCGGTTGCTCCCCCACGCTCCAGCTGGTATCGTTTGTCCTCCTGCCTTCGTGATACTAGCGCTGCATTGACTCAGCTTACCTTTCATTTTCTAGCGCTGCTCGATCACTTCATAGCGCTGCACTGTTGGGAATTACTCAATTATTTAATTAATTGTGCTGCTCTGACAATTTGACTTATTTAATCAGCGCCGCACTGTCGCTTTTATTTAATTATTAACGCGACGTCGCTGAGGCTGTTTCTTTGCATTTAAACTATATTCTGCTGTTATTGCGTGTAGGGCTGTAGCCTTTGACCCTCCATTTTGAGTAGTTGTTGTTGTTGCCGCCCCTCCTCCCGCCACCGCCTCCCAGCTGCTGACCCTCCCACCCACGTTAGTATCCTTCCTTGCTCCCGAGATCACTGTGACCGCCTGGACCCTCCTTCAGCCCGGTTGCTCCCCCACGCTCCAGCTGGTATCGTTTGTCCTCCTGCCTTCGTGATACTAGCGCTGCATTGACTCAGCTTACCTTTCATTTTCTAGCGCTGCTCGATCACTTCATAGCGCTGCACTGTTGGGAATTACTCAATTATTTAATTAATTGTGCTGCTCTGACAATTTGACTTATTTAATCAGCGCCGCACTGTCGCTTTTATTTAATTATTAACGCGACGTCGCTGAGGCTGTTTCTTTGCATTTAAACTATATTCTGCTGTTATTGCGTGTAGGGCTGTAGCCTTTGACCCTCCATTTTGAGTAGTTGTTGTTGTTGCCGCCCCTCCTCCCGCCACCGCCTCCCAGCTGCTGACCCTCCCACCCACGTTAGTATCCTTCCTTGCTCCCGAGATCACTGTGACCGCCTGGACCCTCCTTCAGCCCGGTTGCTCCCCCACGCTCCAGCTGGTATCGTTTGTCCTCCTGCCTTTGTGATACTAGCGCTGCATTGACTCAGCTTACCTTTCATTTTCTAGCGCTGCTCGATCACTTCATAGCGCTGCACTGTTGGGAATTACTCAATTATTTAATTAATTGTGCTGCTCTGACAATTTGACTTATTTAATCAGCGCCGCACTGTCGCTTTTATTTAATTATTAACGCGACGTCGCTGAGGCTGTTTCTTTGCATTTAAACTATATTCTGCTGTTATTGCGTGTAGGGCTGTAGCCTTTGACCCTCCATTTTGAGTAGTTGTTGTTGTTGCCGCCCCTCCTCCCGCCACCGCCTCCCAGCTGCTGACCCTCCCACCCACGTTAGTATCCTTCCTTGCTCCCGAGATCACTGTGACCGCCTGGACCCTCCTTCAGCCCGGTTGCTCCCCCACGCTCCAGCTGGTATCGTTTGTCCTCCTGCCTTCGTGATACTAGCGCTGCATTGACTCAGCTTACCTTTCATTTTCTAGCGCTGCTCGATCACTTCATAGCGCTGCACTGTTGGGAATTACTCAATTATTTAATTAATTGTGCTGCTCTGACAATTTGACTTATTTAATCAGCGCCGCACTGTCGCTTTTATTTAATTATTAACGCGACGTCGCTGAGGCTGTTTCTTTGCATTTAAACTATATTCTGCTGTTATTGCGTGTAGGGCTGTAGCCTTTGACCCTCCATTTTGAGTAGTTGTTGTTGTTGCCGCCCCTCCTCCCGCCACCGCCTCCCAGCTGCTGACCCTCCCACGCTCCGCCCCCTCCACTCTCCATTTATGTCAGATGTACCAACGCGCAGCGTCCACGCGCTACGGACACGCCGAAGGTGCGCCAAAGGTAAGCCCGTCTACGCCCGTCCGCGCCTGGCCCGCGCCCAGCGCCAGACCCCCTGCCCCTCGCGCTGCCCAGCCTCCCCGCGTTACCTATGATGCTGCCACCCTCCTAGCCCTTAACCCCGGTCGCACCCCCAACTGCGTCCAAGCCGCTCCTGGACGCACCCATGGACCGTTCTCCTGCCTCTCCTGCAAATTTAGCGGCACCGACAACATCCCCGCTACGACCACTCCACAGACTCCCGACCCCAACCACCTAAAATGCATCCTTCTCAACACTCGATCGGTCCACAGACACGCCATCGACCTCTGGAATCTACTAGACACCATTTCTCCGGACATCGCCTTCCTTACGGAAACATGGATGAATGCTTCCTCCGCACCAGACATCACCATTGCCATTCCTGAAGACTATAAGATCACCCGCAAAGACCGTACCAGCCACACAGGAGGAGGAATCGCTATCGTCCATAAGAAATCTATCCGCATCTCAACCAGCTCTGACGTCAATCTCGCCAACTCCGAACACCTTCACTTCCAGATCCACATCGACCCCAAGACCACACTCAGAGGCACCCTCCTCTACAGACCACCAGGACCCCGCGCAAAATTCAGTGAAGACATCACAGACTTCATCACCCCACACGCACTCCCCTCCAAAGACTACATCCTTCTGGGAGACCTCAACTTCCACCTTGAAAAAATCAACGACCACAACACTGCCACCCTCTTGGACAACCTAGCCAACCTCGGACTTAAACAACTGGTCACTTCCCCCACCCACATCGCAGGTCACACACTCGACCCCATCTTCACCTCCAGCAATCATGTCTCCTTCAGCCACACTTCGGATCTCCTCTGGACTGACCACAGCTGCGTTCACTTCACCTACAACAAGCCGAAACCCATCATCCACCTCCAACCAACTCTACAAAGAAACTGGAACAAAATCACCACGGAGCAGATCTCCACATCGCTCCTTCAAACCTCCCCAGCCCTCTCCTCTAACGCCAACGAAGCCGCCTCCAACCTCACCCTTTGGCTATCCAACCCCGCCGACACCTTAGCACCACTGAAAAAACGTCAACACAAACTTGGCAACAAGAAGGCTTCATGGTTCAACGATGACCTCAAAAAGTCCAAGAAACTGTGCCGCTCCCTTGAAAAGGCCTGGAAAAAAGACCCAACCACCAGCACCAAGGACGCCTTCAAAAGCGCCACCCGCACTCACCACCAACTGATCCGAAAAGCCAAGAAAACAGCATTCAAGGATCGACTTGACAACAACGCCCACAACAGCAAGGAACTCTTCAACATCGTCAAGGAATTTTCCAACCCCTCGGCCAACTCCAACGACATCACCCCCTCTCAAACCCTCTGCGATTCTCTAGCCTCTTTTTTCCACAACAAGATTGCTGACATCCACAACAGCTTTGACAACCAACCCGGAAGCCAACCCACCCTACCACCAGCTGACCATCCTCCCCCCGTTAACACCCTTAACGCCTGGAACCCAATCTCCACTGAGGACACCATCCGCCTGATGAATTCCATCCACTCTGGATCCCCCACAGACCCATGCCCTCACCACATCTTCAACAAAGCAGACTCCGTCATAGCCCCGCACCTCCGAGACGTCATCAACTGCTCCTTCAACTCCGCCACCTTCCCAGAAGACTGGAAACACGCTGAACTCACCGCCCTTCTGAAAAAACCAACAGCAGACCCCACCGAACTCAAAAACTACCGCCCCATCTCGCTTCTTCCATTCCCGGCCAAAGTCATCGAGAAAGCTGTCAACAACCAGCTCGCCGCCTTCCTCGAAGCCAACAAATCACTCGACCCCTCACAATCTGGATTCCGAGCCAAACACAGCACTGAGACCGCCCTCATCGCAGCAACAGACGACATTCGAACTCTACTGGACAATGGAGACACAGTCGCCCTCATCCTCCTGGACCTCTCAGCAGCCTTCGACACAGTCTGCCACAGCACCCTTTTACAACGCCTCAGAAACATCGGAATCCAAGGAAAGGCTCTGGAATGGATCACCTCGTTCCTCACCGGAAGAACCCAGAGAGTCCGCCTCCCACCATTCAAGTCTGAGGCCTCTGAAATCATCTGCGGCGTACCACAAGGATCCTCACTCAGTCCCACCCTCTTCAACGTATACATGAGCCCCCTCGCGGCCATCGCCCGCCAACACAACCTCAACATCATCTCTTACGCGGATGACACTCAACTAATCCTATCTCTCACCAAGGACCCCAGCACCGCCAAAACTAACCTACATGAAGGAATGAAAGAAGTCGCCGAATGGATGAAACAAAGCCGTCTGAAACTGAACTCAGACAAAACAGAAGTCCTCATCTTAGGTAATTCCCCCTCTGCATGGGACGACTCCTGGTGGCCGGAAGCCCTCGGAAATGCACCCATCCCGACAGACCACGCACGGAACCTTGGCGTCATCCTGGATTCTTCACTCTCAATGAACAGACAAGTCAGCGCCGTATCCTCTTCCTGCTTTAACATTCTTCGCATGCTCAGAAAAACATTTCGCTGGATCCCCACCGAAACAAGGAAAACAGTCACCCACGCTCTAGTCACGAGCCGACTGGACTACGGAAACACCCTCTACGCAGGTACCTCCGCTAAACTCCAGAAGAAACTACAACGAATCCAAAACGCCTCAGCCAGGCTCATATTAGACATCCCACGCAACGAACACATCTCTGGTCACCTTAAAGACCTCCACTGGCTACCCGTCAACAAGAGAATTACTTTCCGACTGCTTACCCACGCACACAAATCACTCTACGACATCGGACCAGACTGCCTCAACTCTCGACTGTCCTTCTACACCCCCTCCCGCCAACTTCGCTCTTCCAGCCAAGCCTTCGCCACTGTACCTCGCATCAACAAGACCACCATGGGAGGCAGATCCTTCTCATACCTGGCTGCCAAAACATGGAACTCACTCCCGCTTACCTTCGCCTCACCCAGAATCACCTAGCGTTCAGAAAGCAGCTTAAAACGTGGATATTTGACAAATAATCCTCCTCCCCTTCCTAAGCGCCTTGAAACCCTCTGGGTATGTAGTGCGCTATACAAATTTTATGACTTGACTTGACTTGACTTGACTATCAATGCTCGGGCTGAAGGTGGTAGTAGAGGCAGGATTTTGCGCAGTGAGCGCATAAGGGCTGAGCAGGTGGCGACTGTTCTAGAAACCTGCGTTTCCATGCTCAGTTGGTGATTTAGCATGACGCCCAAATTGCGAACACTGGTAACCGGTAGCGGGTTGTTAGAGTTTTCCGGGGGCCAGAACTCAGCAGGCAGAGGGCGGGGTATGCGGCTCGCGGGACAGAACAGAACCTCGGTTTTCGAGGAGTTAAACTGGAGGGAGTTCCGGTGTAACCAGCCTGCGGTGTCTCTTAGGCAGTTATGGAAGGCTTCTAAAGAGATGGAATCTTCGCCCTCCGAAGAGAAAAGGAGCTGGGTATCGTCCGCATAGTTTACTGTAGTCATATTGTGCGATTTATTTAAAGTGACCAGTGGTTTCAAGTAAACATTGAAAAGAATCGGACTGATGGAGGAGCCCTGGGGAACACCGTGAGGGACAGGGGAGAAGACCGATTGGAAAGGGGGGAGGGATACAGCCTGTTTTCTGTCACTGAGATAGGAATGAAACCAGAGCAGGGCCGTGCCATCGATCCCTGCCTCTCTCAGCCTCTCAAGCAAGGTCCCATGATTGACCGTATCGAATGCGGCAGACAGGTCTAATAAGATCAAGGCCACGGCTTGGCCCCTGTCTGCACGCATTCGAAGCTCTTCCATGGCAGTGAGCACTGCAGTTTCAATGCCATGGGCTGGGCGAAAACCAAATTGGAATTCGTCCAGAACGTGATGCTGCTCGAGGTGGGTTGAGAGGCAATTGCTGACCCAACGTTCAAGCACCTTTGCCGGAAATGGCAGAAGTGATATGGGGCGGAAGTTGGACAGGCATTCTGGATTCAGCGTAGGTTTCTTTAGTAGCGGGGTGATGAGCGCTTGCTTCCAGGGGATGGGGACGAAACCACAGCTGAGAGATTGATTGCAGATCATCCGGAGGGTGTGGAATAACTCGTGCCCGCATGCTTTCCAGATTTTCGGGGGCAAAGGGTCAAGGGGAGATCCTGAGGTGATGCCCAGTGCCAATTTCTCAAATTCTGCTTGAGAGATCAGGGGGAAAGCCAGGAGACTATTCATAGGAGGGCACGCTGACCTCGGAGAATCAGGGTTGGTGGAGCCAACTCCGGGGGGGGTTGGGTGGTTATGTGACGGGGGCGTTGCCAGATTGTTGATGATGGTTTCAATTTTGTCGGTAAAAAACTGAGCGAGGTTGTCACAAAGGGTCTGAGATGGGGGAATGGAGTTCTTGACGCAGTCAGGATGTATAATATTATCCAGGATCTGAAATATACGTTTTGGGCTGTTAGCAGCGTTAGCTATAGTGGAGCAGTAGTAATTCGATTTACTCTCTGCGATGGCGGATTTATAATCACGGAGTGAGTTTTTCCAGAGGGCTTTATTGTATCCGTGTCTCCACTTTCTCTCAGCCTGTTTACAGGCTGATTTGAGGGTTTTCAGGGAGTCATTGTACCAGGGAGCAGGTGCTCTACCTTTGGGTTTGCAGTGTTTTAAAGGGGCAACCGAGTCCGTGATGGAGGTAGTTCTCGAGCTGAGGGATCTGTAATTGTTTTCCACCGAGCTGGTAGGAGAGAAACTATCCTGCACCTCAAAGACTTTGGTGGAGGTGCTGAGTTTTTCTAGAGCTTTCCAGTTTCGATAAGAAAATTGTGGTGGAGAGTAATTCTTGGGCTTTCTTATTGTGGCGTTGGTGATGTAAAGTTTAATGAGCGAGTGGTCCGTCCAGCTCATAGGCAGAATGTCGCCTACTTGAGTTAGATCAGGACTCGAAAAGATAAGGTCAAGACGATTGCCTGCGGAGTGGGTGGGGTCCTTTATCAGTTGGTGAAGCCCCACGCTGTCACAAGACAGCAGAAGGTTGTCTAAACCTGTATCTAGGCTGCCGTTTGGCCAGAGATTGAAATCTCCTAGAATAATAAGTTTGTTATGGGAGGTTGCCATGTTTGTGATGATCGTGAGGAGAGCTAGCTGTTGCGGGAGGGAAAATGCCCCTGGCGGTCGGTAGCAGATGATCACCGTAAAGGTGACTCCTGGGTGGCAGTTTATAGTCAGACCAAAGAGCTCAATTCCAGGTACAGGATCTATGTCAATGGTGTTCATTTGCCAAGAGGCTCGGAAGATGAACCCAACTCCGCCGCCGCGGCCTTTGGGTCTGGGGAGATGTAGAATGTTGAAGTTTAGAGGACAGGCAGATGCTAAATCGGTCTCACAATTGGCATGTGTCCAAGTCTCCGTTAGAAAAAGTACATCTAGGTGGTGTGAATCTATAAGGAGATTGATTTCAGTGGCATGCTTCGGTAGAGATCTGACATTCAAGAGGCCTCCTACGATTAAGCCCTTGTGGGTGAAGTCAGTTAAGGGAGAAGCAGTCTCTTCAAAGGTGAGCTTACCTTCGTGCGCATACCCTCGTAGATTGAGCAGTGCATCCCGGGTGTAGCAGGGGGATTGAGGGCTGGATTGGGCAGAGTTAGTGGCGCTAGGCGCGTCCTCGTCGCGGACGAGCGCAGACGAGCTTGCCTTAAGCGCGCCTTCGGCGAGCAATCGGAATAGGGTGCATCGTACATATGTTGGTGCCTGTGTTGGGACCACAGTACCCAGGTGACATAGTGAATATATGGGTATGCAGGACGCATGTTGACAAGAAACAGCCAATCAGATTAATTCCAAAAAAGGACATACAGAGTGAATGGAGAACGACTATTATATAATGTCTAATAGTTGGTAGGTGCCTAATTAATCACAAGTGAAACAGGGTACATTAATCTTGTAGGCATGGCAACAAGGGCAAGAGTATGCCCAAGAGTGTAATCAGAGGATAGAAACAGACCGGGTTGGTGGTCAAGATGCAGTAAGGAGTGGGACTAAATCGCAATGGTACTGTTCCACACGTCAATGGTGTTCAGGCCATTGTTGACAGAGTCGCAGAATGTCATCCACTTGCACTCATATCTATTGAGGAGTGATCTGATGTCACCGCCTCTCGGGGGTAGTGTCACTTGCTCAATCACCTGCCAGGCGATGTCTGTGTCAATATGGTTAAGTTCAAGGAAGTGGGAGACCAACGGTGCGGTCAGGACTTTACAGTTGATGCGACTTTTGTGCTGAATGATCCTATTCTTTACTGTTTGGGTCGTCTGGCCAATGTACAGCAAGGATTCAGAAAAGGGGGTGGTGGTGGACAGAGTATCTGAATTAAGCAGACTACTCCTACCCAGTCCAAAGATCAGGGCTTGATCCATCACCGTTTTTTAGCTCACTGCACCATCCCAGCTCAGAACCTGGCTATATGCAAATTAGTCTGTCCCTGGCCCAGTGCATCATGGGAACAGGGCAGACCAAACTACCAAGCCAATTCTTATACTGGGAAGGAAACAAGCTTCCGGGGACCAGTTTCTGGCATTACAGCCGTCTTCGGCCCGGCTTGCTTGAATCCTGATGGTGCAATGAGCAAGGGACTCACATCTGAGTATACCCTTCCACGCTTATGGTGGACAAAATGATTCAGAAAAGGGGGTGGTGGTGGACAGAGTATCTGAATTAAGCAGACTACTCCTACTCAGTCCAAAGATCAGGGCTTGATCCATCACCGTTTTTTAGCTCACTGCACCATCCCAGCTCAGAACCTGGCTATATGCAAATTAGTCTGTCCCTGGCCCAGTGCATCATGTTCCCATGATGCACTGGGCCAGGGACAGACTGATTTGCATATAGCCAGGTTCTGAGCTGGGATGGGGCAGTGAGTTAAATAACGGTGATGGATCAAGCCCTGATCTCTGGACTGGGTAAGAGTGGTCTGCTTAATTCAGACACTCTGTTCATCACCACCCCCTTTTCTGAATCAATGTACAGCAAGGAGCATGGGCACTTGATGGCGTAGATCACGTTGGTAGATCTGCAATTGGTGTGGTTCTTCAAGGTGTATGTTCTATCTTTGTAGAGAAATGTTTTCGTATTAGTCGTGAGCTCACAAACAGAACAGTTTTGGCATTTGTAATGTCGCACCACAGGCGGGAGGCCCCACGCTGTGGTGATGGTGTGTTTGTCCTTGGTTTTCTCTTGCCAGGTTATGGCATGTACCAGGTGTGAGGCTAAGTTATCTTCACGCTGAAAGGAGAATAGGGGTTCCTCCTTGAATGATTGAAATGGTCTGAGAATGGACCAATTCTTTCTAATGATCTTGGCCACTTTGTTACTGCTTGGGCTGAATCTTGAGACAAACGGGATTCTTTTCAGTGGTTTCTTTGTTTGAGTGGTTAATAGGTGTTCCCTGTGACAGTACCAGGCTCTTTTCCTTGCTCTGGATACGAGCCGCTTGGGGTAGCCTCTTGCACACAATTTCTTGGCCAATACTTCCGCTTCTTGGAAGTAGTCTTTTCGCCACTTGCAGTTTTTCCTGATCCGAAGAAACTGGCCAAATGGGAGTCCATCTCGTAGTGCTCTCGGATGGTAACTTGTGTATTGCAGCAATGTGTTCCTTTCAGTTGGTTTACGGAACAGGCATGTTCCTAGTTTGCCCTCTTCTGCGTGTATGGTTACGTCCAAGAATGGCAGATCATTATGTCTGCAGTCACATGTGAAGCATAAGTATTCCTGGGACTGGTTAAGCCAAGTCATGAAGGACGTCGGGGTCTCCTCTGTACCATTTCAGATCAATAAAATGTCGTCTATATAGCGACGCCATAGACGGATGTTGTTCTTGAAGGGATTGTTTATATGGAGGATATGTGATTTTTCCAGATGATGTACAAAAAGAATGGTGAAATTCGGGGCAAAACATGCGCCCATCGACACTCCCTTTATTCTTAGATAAAATGTTTCCCGATATAGAAAGTAATTGTTCTGTAAGGCGATTTTGAGTAGATCCATGATAAAATCCGTGGGTATCCTGGCAGGCATGGGTCTTTTCCTGAGTAGTGATCTAATCACATCCAGTCCCTCAGTATGGGGGATGTTTGTGTAGAGCGATTCGATGTCTAATCCCGGCATCAGATCTGTCTCGACGTTGTAAGGATTGTCATCGATTGTGTTGATCAGGTCGGTGGTATCCGGTATAAATGTGTCCATGATGGGCACAAATTCTTTAAGAATGGAGTCCAGGTGTTTACTAATGGGCTCTAGAATTGAACCGCAGCCTGACACGATCGGGCATCCAGGGGGGTGGATGTGGTCCTTGTGGATCTTGGGGAGGACGTACAAGACTGGCGTTCGAGGATGTGGATTGTTTAGATACAGAAATTCTTTGTGTGTGATAATGTTACGTGATTCTGCTTCTTGTGTCACAGTCAGAATCCTGAGTCTGATGTCTTGTAATGGGTCCTTGTTGAGAGCGCGGTAGTGGTCCGGATTGTTCAGTTGACGCTTGATCTCCTCATCATATTTGTCAGCTTTCATCACCACAATTCCACCACCCTTTTCCGCCGGTTTTATGATGATCTCAGTATTGTTCTTGAGTTTGAGTAGGGCCTGTTTTTCGGGGAGCGAGATGTTGTACGGAATGTATTGGAACTGTGATTGGAGTTCAGCAATATCTCGGAGCACTAGCCGTTCGAAGGCCAGGATCTCAGGTGGCATCATGGAAGATGGGGTGTTGAAGGTGGAAGCCGGGTGGAACCTATGGACAATAGGTTCATCAGTTTCTGGTTCATTTATGAAGAATCGTTTCAATCTGATTCTGCGGAAGAACCTTAATACACTTGATTGGAGTTCCAAGTAATTGGTGCGTTCCGTGGGGACAAAGCTAACTCCACGTGAGAGGATTTGTATTTCCTCCTCGCTGAGTATTTGGTCAGATAGGTTGAAAATAGGTATCATATCAGTGTCTGTCAATGCAGAGTTCTCGTTGGTAGTCGGGGTAGCATCATTCTCCATTGCCATTATTGAGGTGGTCCCCACTGGTAGAAGCGGTTGCGGGTTTGCCTCTCCCCCGTGAATTGGGGCTGGTAATGGCGTGTTCTGATTGGCTGTGTAGCAGGTTGGCCGTGTCCGCGGCCCCGGGCTAAAAAACCTTGAGGGAGTAGGGGTGGTGGTCTGGAGGATGGTCGTGTAGAGCTGGCTCCTTCTCCAGAGGCGAATTCCTCGGCCGAGGTGTTTGATGAGTCCGAAAAGGTGATTCTCTGGTTGTTTCTGAAACGCCCCCAGTTTTTTGTTCTGGGCGGGACGTAGGTAGTGTTATAGACTCTTCGTTGAGATAAGGATATGTTTGTTCCATTTTATAAAATTTTATATCTTTCTGGATTTTGGTCGCTTTCTTGTTTAGCTCAAAGGTACCAAAGGTGGTAATGGTGGCGTTGACTTTTTCCAAGAGGTTCTTTGCATCTGGGATGGTAGAGTCCGCAAGAATCAGTTGTTCTAATTCTTTGATTTCCTTCAGTTCTTGTTTGCTATGTTCTATGGCTGTATCGATGCCCAACACCATCCAGTGGCGCAAGCAGGTAGTTGCAAGGTGACTGAAGCTTGTTCGGAATTTGGGATTTTGAGTGAATATGGCTGGACTATTGCGGATTTGAAGGCCAACGGGGATCACACCAGATCTTAAATAGTCCGTCAGCATGTGGGCGTGTAGTTCAGTTCGGATTTGCTTCTTGTTAAGTTTCTCTAGTTTATCAAGAAGGACTTTTGAATTGTTAGGGGTGGGAGCGATAGTAAGGGTGATGGATGGTCCAGTGAGAAGAGATGGACCACCCATAAGACTTTGAATATATTCCTCAGAGTAGGAAAGAGACTCCTTAGACATTCTAGGTGCACAAGAGTGTTGAAAGCTGACAAATATGATGAGGAGATCAAGCGTCAACTGAACAATCCGAACCACTACCGCGCTCTCAACAAGGACCCATTACAAGACATCAGACTCAAGATTCTGACTGTGACACAAGAAGCAGAATCACGTAACATTATCACACACAAAGGATTTCTGTATCTAAACAATCCACATCCTCGAACGCCAGTATTGTACGTCCTCCCCAAGATCCACAAGGACCACATCAACCCCCCCGGACGCCCGATCGTGTCAGGCTGCGGTTCAATTTTGAGCCCATTGGTAAATACCTGGACTCCATTCTTAAAGAATTTGTGCCCATCACCGTCACATTTATACAGGATACCACCTACCTGATCAACGCAATCGATGACAATCCTTACAACGTCGAGACAGATATGATGGCGGGATTAGACATCGAATCGCTCTACAGAAACATTCCACATACTGAGGGACTGGATGTTATTAGATCACTACTCATGAAAAGACCCATGCCTGCCAGGATACCCACGGATTTTTATCATGGATCTACTCAAAATCGCCCTACAGAACAATTACTTTCTTTATTGGGAAACATTTTATCTACAGATAAAGGGAGTATCGATGGGCGCATGTTTTGCTCCGAATTTCGCCATTCTTTTTGTACATCATCTGGAAAAATCACATATACTCCATATAAACAATCCCTCCAAGAACAACATCCGTCTATGGTGTCGCTATATAGACAAAATTGTATTGATCTGGAATGGTACAGAGGAGACCCTGCCGTCCTTCATGACTTGGCTTAACCAGTCCCAGGAATACTTACGCTTCACGTGTGACTGCAGACATAACGACCTGCCATTCTTGGACGTAACCATACACGCAGAAGAGGGCAAACTAGGAACATGCCTGTTCCGTAAACCAACTGAAAGGAACACATTGCTGCAATTCACAAATTACCATCCGAGAGCACTACGAGATGGACTCCCATTTGGCCAGTTTCTTCGGATCAGGAGAAACTGCAAGTGGCGAAAAGACTACTTCCTAGAAGCTGAAGTATTGGCCAAGAAATTGTGTGCAAGAGGCTACCCCAAGCGGCTCGTATCCAGAGCAAGGAAAAGAGCCTGGTACTGTCACAGGGAACACCTATTAACCACTCAAACAAAGAAACCACTGAAAAGAATCCCGTTTGTCTCAAGATTCAGCCCAAACAGTAACAAAGTGTCCAAGATCATCCGAAAGAATTGGTCCATTCTCAGACCATTTGAACCGTTCAAAGAGGAACCCCTATTCTCCTATCAGCGTGGAGATAACTTAGCCTCACACCTGGTACACGCCATACCCTGGCAAGAGAAAACCAAGGACAAACACACCATCACCACAGCGTGGGGCCTCCCGCCTGTGGTGGGACATTACAAATGCCAAAACTGTTCTGTTTGTGAGCTCACGACTAATATGAAAACATTTCTCTACAAAGATAGAACATACACCTTGAAGAACCACACCAATTGCAGATCTACCTACATGATCTACGCTATCAAGTGCCCATGCTCCTTGCTGTACATTGGCCAGATGACCCAAACAGTAAAGAATAGGATCATTCAGCACAAAAGTCGCATCAACTGTAAAGTCCTGACCACACCGTTGGTCTCCCACTTCCTTGAACTTAACCATATTGACAGAGACATCGCTTGGCAGGTGATTGAGCAAGTGACACTACCCCCGAAAGGCGGTGACATCATATCACTCCTCAATAGATGTGAGTGCAAGTGGATGACATTCTGCGACTCTGTCAACAATGGCCTGAACACCATTGACGAGTGGAACAGTACTGTTGCGATTTAGTCCCACTCCTTACTGCATCTTGACCACCAACCCGGTCTGTTTCTATCCTATGATTACACTCTTGGGCTTACTCTTGCCCTTGTTGCCATGCCTACAAGATTAATGTACCCTGTTTCACTTGTGATTAATTAGGCACCTACCAACTATTAGACAATATATAATAGTCGTTCTCCATTCACTCTGTATGTCCTTTTCTGGAATTAATCTGATTGGGCTGTTACTTGTCAACATGTGTCCTGCATACCCATGTATTCACTATGTCACCTGGGTACTGTGGTCCCAACACAGGCACCAACATATGTACGAATCACCCTATTCCGCATTGGATCTATTGTATCCTTACCTATGAAAAGACAATACATGTATGACTCGATCCTGAACCACACGCTGTCACCTATACCGGGTCAACACAGGCACCGTATTGTAAGACATTCGCTATTGTTTTCTTACAGCCGAATTGATTTTATCTGTTCTGTACCTATGTTAAAGCATGCACCGCAATGTATGGCAATTGCCATTGTTTCCACGCCTCTTCTCGCTGTGAACACACTTTACTCGCGGACTTCCCAAACGATGACCCGTGCATCTCGCATACATACGTGACACACTGGTCAACCTTGCACGAATCCTTACGTGTTCCTCGGAATGTACCATGACCACAGTGCCTCCTGAGGCTCCGTTCAATCTTGCCTACCATCCACCCCCTCCGCACCGCTAGACCTACCAGCGACACCCTTGCATCCAACCGGGGCGGGTATCGCGTTACCACGTCCCCCGGTCTATCGGTATGTATGTCTCAGGCTATCTAGGCGTCGCCATGACTACGACAGCCTAACTCGAGCTTACTACCGATCAATCTCCTGACGGAGGTTTGTTTTCCTGGATCTCAGCCGCCATGCCCCGCTCCCCCTTGCTTTCCCTTCAGTACATTCACTCGACCCCCTTCCTCCACAGATTCATTCCCCCGACCACGATCCCACCCGGATCCACTCCGAGGACCCACCGAGATCGTACCCTGCCTGATTCAAGCACGTTGGTTCCCGCACTCACGGTAAGCGACCTTCCTCGCCTCTCCCATCCCGGAACCTATGTCCGTGCTGCTATGTGGTTAATCATCATTCACCCTTTGCCCCACAGACGAACCCGTACGACGATCCTGAACGATTATTCTATTGACCCTTAGCTGACTACGCACAGCTTCTGGTAAGCATCCCCCGCTTTACCTGAGCCCCTTTAAGCAGCTTTTTGTTACCAGAGTAGGATGCTTTCTGCTTCCATGGCAGCGCACACTGTGCTCCCCCCGGCGCGCAGCACCGGTTCGCTTGCTTTCCTACTCCGTTACCCCACAATTATACAGTCTCTGCTCCACGCACTGGCGAGTCGCCCTGACCTGAGTCATCCTTTGGCTCCAGTGCCCTATTCACCATTTACTTGCTTCCCCCATTTCATGCCTGCTTCCAGCCTTCCATGCACGCCACCCAGTCCACCTGGCCTTCACTCCCTTTATAGTCTGTCAGCTCTACATGCCGGCGCCTCGCCCATTTCCTAACTTTGCTTCCTTTACCCCCTTGTACAGCACTGCCTCCTTACCCAACCCAGTTCTGATGATGATCCTAAATGATGCGGATCGAAACGTCGTCGACACACCAGCGCAACCATAGGTGCCTCTAACAGAATGCTTCATGAAAAATACATTCAACTATAAAGGTATTCCTGAAGTCAACCAGAACCACACTGTACCTATTGTTCACTGTATATATTGTTGCACTAATCTGTTCGCGTCGCCCATGCTGTTCACATTGTCACCTGAGCTGCTACTTCGGTTCTTCACTCACGTACCACGAGCACCACATGCAATTTGGGTTGTTACGAATCGCTTTTAAATTATGTTATTACAGTGCTGCTACATCTGTATATGGCTTAGTTTGTTTTCCCCTCTTGATCTCTAAAAAAACAGATAAATTTTGCTATGAGCACATGCTACAAACAATTTGAGTCTCCTTGTTTCCTTGTGGATAATAGTGTATACATATCCGGATTAACTGCCTACTAATAATACCAGTAGGGATACCTCATGGGACCAACAGCGGAGGGGACTCAGACCCTGGCATGGCCTCCCTATCGACCTACCATTAGGCAGCATACATGACTATTGTGGATAAGAGTCGAGAAATGTATCTGAACAGTGGTGTGAGGGGGATACATCCTGTTGGGAAGTGATCTTGCTACTGTGTGTTCGTATTTTGCGATTGTGTAAAGGCGTTACCTCCCCAAAGAGTTACCCTTCCCTAACGCTGTTGTGGCTCCCGCCCTTGCTGGACTGGGTTCCCTGTCTGCAGTGACTGTGGCCATGTGCTCAGTCAACGGTCAGGTCCCGGCTGTGGTGAGGCACCGGTTCCCTGCTTTCCCTGGGGTTCATTGAAATCTGCAATAGCATTGCTTTGGACTTGATTTAGTGGATGGGTATTCTGTGTTGTCTTTCCTGAGATTATGCCCTTTTGTTCAGGATATTCTTTCAGGCGACATCAATTGACCACATGACCTGGTCTGTGACAATAGTAGCACCCAATGAGGCTTGGCTGTGGCCAGCCCCCCTGGTGTCTGCTGCTAGGATTAGGCGGATATCCCCTAGAGTCCGGGGGTGGAGCTCCCTTTAAGACTGGGACTGGGGCCATCTGGATGTTAGCAGCCAACGCTGCCCCTTCTGGAGTGGTCTTCTTCAATTTGTGTTGGACCAATTTGGCTGTGTCTCTTTGGGCCTGCTCCTGCCTTTCCTTGTCTGTCACACGTTTCTTACGGCAATATTACGATATGTGGGCTTAGTTCTCCTGCCGGGTTTGGTGTCTGCCAGTACGCCATATAGTCCAGTTTGGATCTCAGTGAGCAGTCCCTTCATAAGTATGTTGGTCTAGGGCTGTCCTGTCTCCTATCCCCATTGTTCTCTGATTCTATCTAGGAAATCGGTTACGGTCTCCCGAGGGTTCATGTTTTTTGCTATCAATCCTCCTATGTCTGGGCAGTCAGGGAATATCTCCATCAGGTCCCTCCATATTTGATGCCTATATGAGTTAAAGGCAGCCCTGTCATGCTTGGCGTTGATCAGGGGCTCAAAAAACCAATGTGTCTATCTGCTCCCCGATGAGACTGCCGAGCAGACTTTTGATATCATCTAGTGCTAAATTTATTCCTGCAATGTTTTTCTTGAAACATGAGATCCACTTAACTGCACGCCCATCAATGGGCCATTAAGGATAATGGGGTAACCCAGTAGCCCTCAGAACCACAGAATAATACATATAATAATACATATAATAATACAAGACAGAGCTCATGCTCCTGGGTCACACTCTACCATCGACCATAGACAATCTCTGGCCCACCAGCTTGGGTCCGGCTCCAGCACCCAAAGACGCCATTAAGAGCCTTGGTGTCTGGCTCGACAGGTCCCTGTCCTTTGACCAACAGGCTACAAAACTATCTGCCACCTGCTTTGGTATCCTGAGAGTCATCAGGAAGATCTTGCCTCTACTCCCCTTTGAAGCAAGAAAAACCGTAGTCCTGGGCCTGATCCAATCGCGGCTGGACTATGGAAACGCATTATATCTCGGAGCTCCCGACTTCACCTTGTGCAAACTACAATTAATACAGAACTGCGCAGCCAGAACACTTCTACAAATCCCTCGCAGATCCTCAATAAAACCCGGACTGAGGAAACTGCACTGGCTCCCCGTAAAGGAAAGAGTAGACTTCAAATCACTCTGCATCGCACACCAGACTTTCTGGTCGCGAGGCCCGACCATCAATCTCCCTCTCATCACACCCTATCTACCCACTAGACAGCTGCGTTCCACTTCCGCAAATTTAGCCATTGTACCGCAAATAAAGAAATCAAGATCCGGAGGCCGTTCATTCTCCTTCAATGTGGCTAAAAAGTGGAATGCCTTACCCCAGCATCTTAGATCAAACCCCGACATTCTCTCCTTTCGCAAACAGCTGAAAACGCTCCTGTTCACCACATAACCATGATACTGAATCTGCCTCCCTCCTAACTCAAACTTCAGAGATATACTCAGCGCTTGGACGCCTCAGGGCAGCTACCCGCGCTTTAGAAATCCGAATTCATTCATTCATTCATACACGGACGTACAAGGACGTCTCCCTACCAATTAATTGATCGCCTTGGCGGCACCTTACTATTGAATTCCACCGGCTGGTGAAGATAGAAGTCCTATGGCCTTCACAGACCACAATCTATTGATGTGAGTTTGTGGTGGCGGCTGACACCTTCCAAAATATTGCTTCAAAGTCGGACGTGCGCAATATAGGACCCACAGTTCCTTAGCTGTCACCTCCCCCTGTCCTGATGAAGACCCGCTTGATGCTTAATAATCTGCACTACTTTCAAGGGTCGAAACGTCGAAGTTGTTGTCCTAATTAGTCCACGCAATTCCCTTATTTGAAAAGAAAATCATATCTTCTGTTGGGTTTATGCAATGAATAGTGGACTCTCATGTGAAATAGTATTTTGTGTAATATATATGTTATTTGTGTCACCTATGTACAGCACTTCGTCACATATCACTATCACTCACTAATTGTACCACACAGCCATTGGCACATTTGCCGTATGTGTTTCTTGTCTTGGACAGCCCGATTTATTATTGATTTGCATATATATAATTACAAAGTTAAGAAATTTGTTCTTTCACACTAATTGGTTGTTTTTTCTTAGTGTGTTACTTCTCTACATGACTACAGCATATTTTCTTTTATGTATTAATTACTCAATGCAAATCAGCTGTTCTCCCCGACGGAACCATTGTTTTCTCTAGCGCCCATAAATGGAGACAGTATGTTTCTGAGCCCTTCTTTGTTCATCTGTGCTCAAGGCATGTAGATTGTCCTGTAGTAGCTGAAAAATTCTGGTGCGGGCGGTTCCATCGGTTTCTCCCCGATGTAGCACTCCCATTATCTCAGGCATTCCTCCATGTAGGGGTAGCACCATTTAGGATCTTCCCTCCATGCCGAGTGCAGTCCTACGCAATGGCCATGTCCCTGGGCTCAAAGGATTCCTCCTCCAGCCAGGGGCAATCATACTGGCCCTTCCTTTTGGTTAAGCAGGTCAGTAGATGACAGAAAGGCTGAGCAAAGGCCTCGCTCTCTTCTCTGGACACTCTCCTACTCTGGGTTGGTCTGCCTGACCAGAAGGTTTGGGTGGAGTAAAGGTGCCATGTGATTCCTTCTGTGTCTCAGTTGTGTTGAAGTCAGCCTATCCTGACTACTTATTTCATGGTCAGCCCCTCTCCTGCACTGACGGCCAGGTGATGTGTGTACTTCTGTGCGGGCCTTCCATCTGAATCTTCCCTGGGCTCATACCCATGTGGGGCCCAAGGCCTAGCCCTGGTTCCCTCTGGGGTAAAGGGAGTTGTTCTCTCCCTGCTGGGCTTCCTAGGTGAGATCTCTCTCTCATTCCGTCCTTAACTCACACCTCCTCTCTACTTCCCACCTGGGCTGCCTCCTTGGCTCAGTGCTGCGTGCTGTTCTCCTAGGTAGTGTCTTGGCCTGAAACTCACTCCCTGATGCTACCTCTGCACCATGGGCGTGTCCTAGGGGAGTATAGCCCTCAACTCCCCTTACTGGAGTCTAATTTTGGAGGACTGGGGTCCCTGTCATCCCCTCCACCGATGGAATCACTTTCCAGGAGGGACGCAAACTTCTCTCTGATCTTATGGCATCCTGTGGGGCACTCAGAAGTATGTGTTCTCTATTCTGCTCAGACCTGATGAGCCGCAACCAATGGGTGTAGTGGTTGAACCTCCAAGGAGCCTACCACTGGACTGAGCTAGGGCTGACTGCGTCTAGGGTGACTGGTCCTTTGACCTCCAACTCCCTGGGTCAGGTAGCTTGCTGACCCAGGGGATGTCCGCCAGCCCCCTCGACCGGCAGATTAGTGTAGCCCAGCTCTGAGGCAGCTGGGATGGTCAACATCAGCAAGAGCACAACCCTGCTGGTGTATGGTGGGGTTTGTGCAGAGGCCTTGCTTACAGACTAGAGGATAGTCTTATAGGCCAAGGCCAACTCGAGGATGACCCATAGTTCAAGTAGGGCCTCTTTTTTAGCCCTTTTCTGACCTGTATATCTCGTCTGTGTGTGTGTACTTGAGTGCCCTATGATGTTGGTGTCGAATGTAACCCCTCAGGCCAAGGAAATGCGTATGTTTTAGAATAAGTGTGCCACTCCCGGCAATGGTTTCCAAATTTTCTATCCTGTTTGAGGAACATAGCTTGCATATGGTCGAGTGGAGTCTCCATGATGGATTAGAGAACTTGTTTTTAAGGAATTTACAACATTTTGATTGTCTCGAGATTTTCAATTATTACAAATTCTACTTTAATTGTGGGGTAAACTGTCTGCACAGGGTTGTACCAGAAACAATCAACTGTTTACAAGCTCAAAAAATCGGATGCATTGACAGACGTTTAACAATTTAACTATGACAAATGCAATGAAATCATTATAACCTGCAACAACAAAGTGGAATGGTTTGTTCAGGACAATACAAGTTTGACTTTTAGCAGTGAAATAGCAAATATAGAATTATGATTTGTGGAGAAAATAGTTATTATCTCATAAAACACATAAACTTAATTAACGTGACACAATATTTTACATGAAGCACAATTTGCTAAATTTCAACAGCACCACAACATCAATAATCTATAAAATAGAAAAATCGAAAAGAGACTAGAAGACAAAAGATTTGACAAAAATCAAGCTTACTTTGTCCAAAAAACCTTAGTCCTCTCCTAGTGCCTCCAGCCCGTGGAAAGGGAGGCTCCAAGTAGCACACTGAGCTAACGGAGCTGGATAGTCTGTCAATATCGGCTTGGTGGACAAAAATAGCAATGATTTGAGCAGAGAAAAAAGGACAGCTGATAGTTTATTGGCTCTCTGTGGCCAGACATAAGCTATGCCTTATTCACCAAGGTTCAAATTATTCCCTAATGTTCAAATGACACCCTATGTAACACCCGGAGGTAGTGCATATTGACAGCCTAACACTCAGCAGTCCAAGCAGTCCCTATCTGACACCCAGAGACAAGCGAACTCTGTATCACGCCCAGTGGCCAGGCAGTCCCTATCTGACACCCAGAGACAAGCGTATCTCTGAATCATGCCCATTGGTCTAGGCGGTCCCTATCTGACACCTAGAGACAAGTGTATCCTCTATACACATGTCTCTAGGTGTCAGATAGGGACCGCACAGTGGCCCAAGTAAAATAGCTATAGCCACATTTGCCTTCTCTAGCGTGCTGACTAGGAGAAAAGCATCAGTGATCACTGCGCCTGCCACACACGACCTACTGGGACCAAGGATCACATGTAGTCTCTTACCCTGTGACGGCTGTTTCCGGATGGAGCTCCGCCCCATGGATTCAGCAGAACTTCTAATCAATTATGGCGTCCGTTCACTGATCTTGTTGCCAAATGTGAATCCATACAGGCAGGGGTCCTTCCTCAGACAGCAGCCAGGCTTGATAAATCAACCTCTACCTCCTCGCTCACCAAAATGTTGCACAAATATGATTTTACCTTAAATAAATAAAAAAAGAGGCATTTGGCAAAACAGGAACAAGTTGGTTTAATTAAATGCAGCGGCTGGGAGAGTATCAACAGAGATACGTCTGAAGACAATCTTATGGTACGGATTTTTTGGCATCACATTTACATATTTTGTGGGTACGATAAAATACTTTGACATTCTTTGAGAAGCATTATTGTCATAAATAACAATAAAAACCATCCGATAAGGGGGACACAGATGGCTCTCGACCTCAAGAAGAGCTAGTGTGGGCCAGTGTGTGTGTGTTCAGAGGTCCAGTGTGATGAGCGCGCAATCACCCTGCGCGGTGTGCATGTCGTGTCCTGATTGGCTGATGGTTCCTAACTAAATGTGGCTTCAAACTTTTGTGGTATTTTGTGAAAGCACCTTTGGCCAAACGCTTTTTATTGGAGACAAACTCCTGGGTTCTGATTTTGGTGTGCCTACTTATCTGTGGGACAGACCAGGGTTTTCCCTGGGTACGCATTTGTCTTTGGGCTAAGTGTAACACCACCTGTCACCTGACAATTGGTAAACTTGGATTTGGGTCACAGGGCCTGTCTGACCACATATCTCTGATTTGGGGTTAATGTAGAGGTCATATCAGATAAACCCAACAGCAATGAAATGAGTTCATGAGTGTGAGCATGTGTAACATGGCATTCATTGATATCATATTCACCAATATTCTCATTATTGAACGTACAATTGTTACATCGTATATCAACATTGCATTCACTGGCAATGACTTTATTATTTGGGTACAAGTTGAGGTGTACATCAACATTGGGTTTACGGGTATTGACATCACTGTGAGTGCATAGGTTACTGTGTACATTGGCATTTACTGCTATTGACATCATTGGGCATGCATTGAGTACAGAGTTCATTGATATTACACTTATTGGTACTGCAGCTGCTATGCATGCATACATCAGGGTGTACACTGCTATATTATTTATCAATCTCAGCACAGGTTTTTAGTTTGTTACGGTGAATGAAGTGTTACATGTATGAAAACGGGGGCCATATTACAGAATATGGCTGGCTCTCTTTGTTTGCACCAGGCGCACCTATCAAAAGGTGCACCATGCGCAAACAAGGAGAGTGTGCTGTATTATATTGAATGTGCTGCCCCCTGAGAAGCGGCAAAGTTGTGCAGCCCGGGAGAAACACATTCAAGTGAAATACAGAGCAGCTTTAGGCAGTCGTTTTATGTTTCACTTTGCAGTTGGCAACCCGCCTGCACGTTTGCAGGGGATTAGAGATCACCTTGGAGGCAGCTGCAGTGAGTTACTGCAACCACCTGCAAGGGGTTGCCTGGGGGGGTCCATAGGACCCATTTACCACCTCTAGAGGGCTGCTATCAGGGGGCACACCGACAGTGGCACACTGTCATGGTGCCTCCTGGCTGCTTCTTTGTCCCCGCGCCCCCGTCTGTAATACACGCAGGGCACAGAGGTAAAGGTATTCTCTCATTTGAATGGAGCCACACCCCCATGCAAATGAGAGAACACCCTCTGGTGATAGCACTGGCGCTATTTGTGCACCAGCCCTATCTGTTTTACAGAAATGACTATACAAGCATCTGCAGCCCTTTCTGGAATACCAACGTGGCCAAGTGGCGCGCAAAGCCGGCGCACATGCTCATTGCACCCCTGGGGCAATTTCTATAATGCAGCCCCAGGTATCACAAGCATATATGGAGAATATACAACACCATAGTAATGCTGTGCTGCACATATTCTGTCCTGCAGGGACTTTGGAAGGGTGAAAAACTACCACATATGGTTAGTGAGGCAGCACAGCTACTGGTGTGGATATCAAGAAATTGCAGTTGTGGTGCCAGCTGTCTTTGAAAAAGATCCGGCAACCTTGAAGTTTACAATAACATATGTAGGGAGCAATACATTGGGAATGTCAGCTGAGACTCCCATTCTGCACCCACGCCATGATTATATGTGATGGGAAGCATAACCTAATCAAGAACACTTCACCATGAAAAAGAAAATGGGCCTTAAATTGCAGGTCCTATTTCTCCTCGTCTTCCTGTTTCTCATGATCAGAGATGTAAGTCCTGATTCACAAAAGTCAACTTAAACTTTTGTGTACGTTTATGTTTTTTGTGGTATTCATAAACTACGAGTTGATGGCAAGTAAGACAGGTATATATTTATATGTGCGGCTTTCGCTGCACTGTCTTTGAAGTCGCCACAGCTGTATACTTAATATTAACTGGTAGTTGGAAAAGTACCAACAATAATGGAAATTTACACAAAAGTGTAAGAGCACCTTTTTGAATCAGGCCTGTAACATCATAGTGTATTACAAGATGGTGTACAGTGATTGAACTGTTTTAATTCCCACTACCTATGATGGATTGCGTTTGTGCTCCGTTTCGTCTGGTGTGTTGTGGGTGTGTTGTGTTTGTGTGTGACTTATGTATTCTGGATTTAAACATTTCATCATATAGTCTTATCATTATTATGTGCAAATTAGGGGTCATCTTTGATGGAAATCCTCCACTTCTGTACGAACTATGGAAATGGGCTTGTTGTTGTATGAGTGCATAGCAATATCACATATTTTTGGAGTAATTACTGTAGCTCTGTATTTTTAATACCTTGTGTCATAGTTGCATTACAGTGTTGCTGTTTACACTGTGAATCATGTATGCTCAGATGGGTATCTCAAAGAACATGTTTGTATCTTTAGATGTTGTAGGTCAAGAGGGGGGAGAAGGAGGCTATGTTGTATGTGCTGACAAAGGTTACTAAATCCTTGGGTGGTTCTTTTGGTGTGGTCTCGAGAAGGCTCTCTCGGCTGGTTTCTTGCCCTCTTTTGACATCTCTTTATTGTCTTTTCTGGATAGTTTTGTATTCTGAGTTTCTCACTCATATTCTCGTTTGAGACCACTGGCACAAAGAACACCTACATATCTAAAAGATACAAAAGACTTACCAAATCTCCTGAAAGAACAGACCTACTCAGAAAAAAGAATGATATTAGTCGGACTTGATGTAGAGAGTCTTTATACGAGTCTACCCCAATAGAAAACACTTGAAACGCTACCTACTTTTCAGTGAAGAATGGGATTTCAAAACACCAAGACACTTTGTCCTAGAGTGCTGCAAACTAGCCCTGACAGAGAACTATTTCGAATACGACAACACGATGTACCAACAGAGTCACAGCACTTCAATGGGCAGCACTTTTGCCCCAAGTGTAGACGGACTGTATGTGAGCAACTTTGAAGACACATACATAACAAACATCACTAGCCCCTTCCTACCGAAGATACATTTTTGAAAATGCTACATAGATGACATCCGCCTGATCTGGGAAGGTAACAGAGAAACTCTAACTAACTTCCACAGATGGATTAACACAGGGGATGAGTGCCTCAACACCTACACCGCAGACAACAAAAAACTCGATATTTTGGACATCACCATCTACATTGAGATGACATGATCAAAACCAAGACTTTTTTTAAACCAACTTTGAGAAACAGCCTGCTCTTTTACAATAGTTTCCACCCTCGACCACTCAGAGACAACCTTCCATACAGCCAGTTCCTACGTCTGAGACGCAATTATAGTGAACTAGAGGATTACAAAAATCAAGCGAGGGATCTGAGTGAGAAACTCAGAATACGAAACTATCCAGAAAAGACAATAAAGAGATGTCAAAAGAGGGCAAGAAACAAACCGAGAGAGAGCCTTCTCCAGACCACACCAAAGGAATCACCCAAGGATTTAGTAACCTTTGTCAGCACATACAGCATAGCCTCAAACGAAGTCAAAAAGATTGTTAACAAAAACTGGAGGATCTTAACCTCAGGATCACTGAACTGTCCGAAACTAAGATTCGCCAATAAAAGGACAAGGAACCTAAAAGACATCCTAGTCCACACAAGACCGCCACAACAAACGATAAATGAACCCATCCCAAGACTTTTGGGATCTACCCACAATTGTGGAACACTTTCCGTGTGGTTCATGCTCTGTATGCAATCTAATCACAAAAAGGATCCAACTGCTACCCAATTTAAACTGGACTATGAATCACCACACTAACTGCAACTCCACACATGTAATTTACATGATTACATGTCCATGTACCCTATGCTACATAGGGATGACATGGCGCAAAATAAAAACAGAGGATTTGTGAGCACAGGAGTAATGTAAAGTGCAAAAAGAGTACCACAAAGATGAGTAACCACTTCATAGAATTTCAACACTCAATCAATGATCTCAAGTCGATAATCCTGGAAACTCTACAAAACAAGAGTCATAATGCAGAAAAGATACTCTTTGAAAAGGAACAGAGGTGGATCCACCGCCTCAAAACAAACACACAAGGCCTCAATGATAATATTCCATGGCCGAGTTTGGGGAGCTAAACCCATAATATATGGTTTGAAAGTAAAAATAGCCACATGATTAAAGATATACTCCATATAAACCATTCAGTAAAAATGGCCATCATAACTTAATATTAACCTTTTAATAACTACAAACTTTCACCCCAGTAACCATGACGACAAAACTCCAGTCTTTCTCCCCTTTCTAGCCTCTGATACAAATTCACCATAGTTCTCTAGGCCAACCATATCCAGGTTGCCAAGGGAAGAGCCAGCACAAGTCACGCTGCACCCTGCTGAAGGTATCACAGGAGGACAAAAAGACTCGAGGAAGGCATCTAAACCGTAACGTATTACCCACACTCTTGACCTAAATGTGATTTTTCAACCTTTGCTTCCAGCAGACAATTATGCTCACTGGCAATCTGAGGAAGTCCACACTCGAGGACTTTCAGGTACGCTCTTTTGCTATAATGCCACATGCAAGTGCGCAGCGTACGCGTGCAGCGTACGTGCGCAGCGGGCGCGCCGTGGGCACGCCGGAGGCTCGCCAGAGGCGAGCCCATCTGTGCCCATCCGTGACCAGACGGGACCCGGGGCCAGGACCCCTGGTTCGCGCATCATCTACGATAGAGGTGAGCTACTGGAAGTTAACCTGAGTAATACATCTCTCGAGGAGGGGAGTGCAGCCCTACTTCCACAGGTAGGGCTGTGGAGGGTTCCAGAGAAAGGGTCTGGATGGCCTCATGCTCATAAAGCCGGGGTCTTGCACTACGGGCTGTTAAACACCTGTTCCCTCCAAAAACATAATGGAGGGGTGTTTTCATTACTGGAGGACGGGGAGCTCGACGTGTTAGGAGTCACGGAGACATGGCTGGAGGACTCCTCGCTGCCGGATCTTGTGGCTGCCCTACCGGCAAATTTTTCGGTTCTATATTGTATTAGAGCGGGTGAGAAGAGAGGCGGAGGGGTGGCACTTTTCTTTGCAGATCGTATGCGAGGAGAAACAATCTTGGCAGAAAATTTGGGAGGGGCGGAGGTGCTTGGTGTTAAACTGAGGTTGGGGATAGACTGCCTGACAGTCCTGGTGGTGTATCGTCCTCCATGGGCCATGCCGGAGTTTCCAGATCTGTTTTTGAAGCTAGTGCAGGATTTGCGCTCGAGGTATGATAATATGGTTATATTGGGAGACTTTAACTACCACTGGGAAACTACCCTGAAAGAAGGGCAGGCTAGCCAGATTGATGAGGCTCTATCATCACTTGGGCTAGTCCAACAAGTAAAGGGGCCGACACATGTGAAAGGTCACACGCTTGATCTGGTGTGGACGTCACTTCCGGTACAGGGATTGACGATTACGTTGCCTTGTGTCTGGTCGGATCACCATCTGGTGAAGGGAGATCTCCTGATGAACTTACAAAAAATGAAACCTGTAGAAGGGCAGAGGGTGGTGAGGAAATGGAAAAATATTAATGGAGACAAAATGGTAGCACATCTCCTAGCGAATCCACCCCAGAATTTTCTGGATGAGAATCCGGATGCTCTTTACAGTAATTTGGATGATAGACTTCGAAGGGCGGTCGATTACGTGGCGCCAGCACGAAGGGTCAACTTAGTAAATAGAGGCTCGGGATCCCCTTGGTATAACGACTCTCTTAGGGAGAAGAAGAGGGCTTTACGCAAGGCGGAGAGAGCTTGGCGCAGAGCCTATGACACTAATGCGCGAAGTCTCTATATGCTAGAACTAGCGACCTATAAACGGGCAATAACAGCCAGGAAGGCCGAGTTCTATGAGGAAAGGATCACTACAGCTAAAGATCCACAAAAAGAAATCTTTAGAGTCCTAAATGAACTCAGGAAAACAAAAGAACAGAGGCCGGAGTTCACTTTAGAGGACTGTCAGAGATTTCAGGACTTTTTCACCAGCAAAATTACACACCTCATCTCTGAAATTGCTCGTACTCCCATGCATGCCTGCCCCCTACAGACCACCCCGGCTAAGAAGCTGGTGGACAGTCCCTTGGACACTCTACCCTTGATTGCGAAGGATGGACTGTCATTGCTTATGGGGCGAGTTAAGTCTGGCTCTCAGGCCGATCCTTGCCCTCCTGAAGTATTCAAACTGGCTATGCCAGGAATAGAGGAAGAGGTCTTGGCTCTCCTGAATTCATCCTTAGTATTAGGCAAGGTTCCGTTAGCCTTCAAGGAAGCACGACTGATCCCTTTGCTAAAAAAAACAGGGGCAGACGTGAAATGCCTGAAAAATTTCAGGCCTATCTCCCAGATTCCTTTCCTGGCCAAAGTGCTAGAACAGCATGTTTTGTCCGACCTCTCCGACCATCTGGAAAGGAATGGTTTGTTGGAACCAAATCAATCGGGATTCCGTGTGAATCACAGCACGGAGCTGGTCATGCTGTCTATTTTAGATGAGCTCAGGAATAGGGCAGATAGGAAGATACCTGGTGCCCTGGTGTTGTTAGACCTCTCTGCGGCGTTTGACACCGTGTGTCATAAACAACTTCTGTCGCGGTGGAGGGATTTCGGCATTCAGGGCACAGCTCATGCCTGGTTTGCCTCTTTCCTACAAGGGAGGACGCAAAGAGTACAGCTGGGAGAATTGCTCTCCACTGCAACACCAATTTCATGTGGAGTGCCGCAGGGGTCTGCTCTGTTGCCCCTTTTATTTAATATATATCTACAACCGTTGATTTCACTCCTCAATCAAATGGATTGTCAGGTGTATAATTACGCTGATGACACCCAAATCATCATCCAAATGGATGATGCTCCTGGGCGTTAGCAAGGCTGCAAAATATCCTCAAGCATACAGCCAACTGGATGTCTTTGAACTCCTTAAAAATCAACCCTGACAAGACGGAGGTTTTACCAATCACCATTGCTGGTAACCCATGGCATGACGGGTTTTGGCCAAGAGAACTTGGGCCACCCCCAGAACCTGCAGCGGTGGTAAAAATCCTAGGCATCCATGTGGATGATAAACTATCCATGCGGAAGCAAGTCACCACGGTGGTAGGAACCTGTGTCGGTCTTCTCCGACAACTTAGGAAAATTGCGCCATTATTGTCCTTCTCCACCTTGAGACGGGCGGTATCCGCAATGATATTATCAAGGTTGGACTATGGCAATTCGCTTTATTTAGGACTGCCCCAAAAACTTCTGGACAAACTTCAAGTGGTGATGAATGATGCCGCCAGGCTCATTTTTAAGAAACCAAGGAGCTCGCATGCGTCCCCACTTATGCGCGAGCTACACTGGCTGCCAGTAAGGCAGAGGGTGCTCTTTAAAGGGCTCTGCATCGCACATAAATCGCTCTATGGAAAGGCGCCAAGATATATCAAGACCCGTTTGACTCCATACAAACCGGGTAGGTCGTTAAGATCTGCTGAAGCAACCCTTCTTACCCAACCACGCTTCAGATTGGCCACAGTGGGTGGCCGCGCCATCTCCAATACCCTCCCAGCAGTCTGGAATAATCTGTCGGCGGATTTGCGGAAGGAATCCAATTTGATGTCCTTCCGGAAGAAGTTGAAAACTGTTCTTTTTCAGAAGGCCTGGGTTGGGCTATAACTCCTGGTAGGGCTTTTTTAGGAATTTCTGCTGTGCGTACCTGACAAAGCGCTCAGAGACCCCTGGGTTATAACGCGCCATATAAATCGAATAAAATAAATAAATAAATAAATAATACCACACGTAGCGTACTTTAAGAAACAGCGTCACCCGCTACTACTAGCGGTTACAATCACTGCCACACAACTCATTATCGTAAGCGAACAGATGACCCAATAAGGTATTCCAATACCCACAGGAGGCACGTAATCCCACCACAAAGGGCACGCTTTAAATAAACAGCGCAATAAAAACAAACCCGGCTAACGACTTGAGGCACACAAGCATAATGTCATCAGGCACCACTTGAAGAACAGCATAAACACCGCCCGCTACTGTATACTAACAGAAAAGGTATTCTAATAGCCATATGAAGCACATAATCCCATCACTACGCGCGCGCTTTAAAATCAACTGCGCGATAAAAACAAAGCCGGCTTACGGCTTGGGGCACATAAGCACAATGTCATCAGGCATTGCGTCCACTGGTAGAACGGCAAAAACACCGCCTGTTACGTTAAACGAGAATAACATTCATACCCACTGTGGATTACTACAATGCCCATTATCGCAGACGGATACTCAAGGTATTTTGAAAGCTCTTAAAAGCTCTTAATTTTGCCACATAACGCACAAGTAAATCTATGAAAACACGCATCCACTAATCAACTTGTACTAAGCACGCTGAGTCGCTGACATCCATGCGCTAACGAGTGAAGAAAGGAATCTAAGACTGACATATGAGTTGCAATACGCTGAATAGGATGCACCTTCAGAGAGATTTGACCTCAACATATTGAAATTTTGCCAAATTTAAAGATTAGCATTTTTATAGCATACTTGAACCTGAAAATGTGCTACTTTTGCATCCCTATATGTTTCCTTCCCTCAACTTTCTTTGTACAGGTACAAATTGAACATTAGAAACGGGTAAAGTATACCCCAATTTCAGAAAAACTGTAACAATATACAGACTCCACCTTCTACACAGGTCCTGAAGAAAGCCCCCCTGACCTACCTTAGCAAACCAAGGGCTGAAACATGTCGACTTTTTTTGGACTTTATAGTGCGTAAGACTGATAATAAGTCTACACGCGCATGAAACTGTTTTTAAAACAATCTTGAACCTAGACCATTAAATAATTCTTAACCCAGGTTAACAAGATTTTTTAACATCACATCTAACTTCACCTCACCATAGCACATCTCACCACTTATTTTTTTGTTGATCACTACTGCAATAACCAGTGGTTGTCCTCCGGATGGAGGAAGCAGACCACAAAAAACAAAACCCTATGATGATGCTGTCTTGTTTTTAACATAGGGCGAAGAATCAAGAACCAAGATATACCGCCTCACGATTTGAGTATGTGAGTGAGGGTTTTTTTATTGACTACCCCGACGAATATTGCAGACCCTGGTTACTCAGGTCAAGTGATCCATTCCTAACTGATTTTGAAATGTATCTTTAGATGCACAATATACCCAGCTGTGGCCGAAAAGAATTCAGCAAAACCCTAGAGTAGGCCCGTTTATCAGTCCGTCCTAAATGTAGGTGTTCATTTGCACGGCACTTAGCTGTCATGAGTACCACTTCAAACCTTTTCACAAATAGTCCTAAATTCCAATTGTGGAAGAGCAAACTCTTCCCCAATTCGAATTATGATTACATGTTTGCATGATGGTTTTATGTGATCTTTCAGTTATGGTTTCACATTTCATTGAGCAGTACTGACATAAGAAGAGTAACTTGTGGCTGTGTAATAAGTGTTGCATTGCCGTGAGTGGTTCAGTGGCGTAACGCTAAAGCATGGGTCTCCACGCAGAATGTGATGAGTAGCCACTCAAGGGATCACTGAAATAATATTGATAAAATAAATATAGTACTATCCACAAACAGGTAGGTTCAAAAATATTGAATCAAAAATATCGTTTAAAAAAATATGTTAGTCAAAATATCGATTTTTATTTATGTGTTTAAAATAATTTAAAATTAATGAAATATTACAAATAATTAACTAAAATATACTTAAATATCCTTAAAATTATTAAATAATTAATTTAAGTTATAAAAAAATTACAATTTTATTTTTCAAAACATATATATATATTTTAACATAAGATTAATATAAAAATATACAATATTTTTACCGTAGGATAGCGGGAGGGTAAAAATTACTATTCCCACTCCAGTGAGTGCAACAGTAGGGAAAGCGTTGGATAGCGTAGGGGTAAAAACTTAATATTCCCACTCCAGTGAGTGCAACAATAGGGAAAGCGTCGGATAGCGTAGGGGTAAAATTACTATTCCCACTACAGAGAGTGCAACAGTAGGGAAAGCGTTGGATAGCGTAGGGGTAAAAATTACTATTCCCACTCCAGAGAGTGCAACAGTAGGGAAAGCGATGGATAGCGTAGGGGTAAAATTTACTATTCCCACTCCAGTGAGTGCAACAGTAGGGAAAACGTTGTATAGCGTAGGGGTAAAAATTACTATTCCCACTTCAGTGAGTGCAACAGTAGGGAAAGGGTTGGATAGCGTAGGGATAAAAATTACTATTCCCACTCCAGAGAGTACAACAGTAGGGAAAGCTTTGGATAGCCTAGGGGTAAAAATTACTATTCCCAGTCCCGAGAGTGCAACAGTAGGGAAAGAGATGGATAGCGTAAGGGTAAAAATTACTATTCCCACTCGAGTGAGTGCAACAGTAGGGAAAGCATTGGATAGCGTAGAGGTAAACATTACTATTCTCACTCCAGAGAGTGCAACAGTAGGGAAAGCGTTAGATAGCGTAGGAGTAAAAATTACTATTCCCACTCCAGTGAGTGCAACAGTAGGGAAAGCGTTGGATAGCGTAGAGGTAAAAATTACTATTCCCACTCCGGAGAGTGCAATAGTAGGGAAAGCGTTGGATAGCGTAGGGGTATAATTTACTATTCCCACTCCAGTGAGTGCAACAGTAGGGAAAGCGTTGGATAGCGTAGGGGTAAAAATCACTATTCCCACTCCAGAGAGTGCAACAGTAGAGAAAGCCTTGGATAGCGTAGGGGTAAAAATTAATATTCCCACTCCAGTGAGTGCAACAATAGGGAAAGCGTTGGATAGCATAGGGGTAAAAATTACTATTCCCACTCCAGAGAGTGCAACAGTAGGGAAAGCGTCGGATAGCGTAGGGGTAAAAATTACTATTCCCACTCCAGAGAGTGCAACAGTAGGGAAAGCGATGGATAGCATAGGGGTAAAAATTACTATTCTCGCTCCAGTGAGTGCAACGAGTGCAACAGTAGGGAAAGCGTTGGATAGCGTAGGGGTAAAAATTACTATTCCCACTCCAGAGAGTGCAACAGTAGGGAAAGCGTCGGATAGCATAGGGGTAAAAATTACTATTCCCACTCCAGAGAGTGCAACAGTAGGGAAAGCGATGGATAGCATAGGGGTAAAAATTACTATTCCCACTCCAGAGAGTGCAACAGTAGGGAAAGTGATGGATAGCATAGGGGTAAAAATTACTATTCCCACTCCAGTGAGTGCAACAGTAGGGAAAGCGTTGGATAGCGTAGGGATAAAAATCACAATTCCGACTCCAGAGAGTGCAACAGTAGAGAAAGCGCTGGATAGCGTAGGGGTAAAAAATAATATTCCTACTCCAGTGAGTACAAAATAGGGAAAGCGTTGGATAGCATAGGGGTAAAAATTACTATTCCCACTCCAGAGAGTGCAACAGTAGGGAAAGAGATGGATAGCATAGGGGTAAAAATTACTATTCCCACTCCAGTGAGTGCAACAGTAGGGAAAGCGTGGGATAGCGTAGAGGTAATAATTACTATTCCCACTCCAGAGAGTGCAACAGTAGGGAAAGCGTTAGATAGCATAGGAGTAAAAATTACTATTCCCACTCTAGTGAGTGCAACAGTAGGGAAAGCGTTGGATAGCGTAGAGGTAAAAATTACTATTCCCACTCCAGAGAGTGCAACAGTAGGGAAAGCGTTGGATAGCGTAGGAGTAAAAATTACTATTCCCACTCCAGTGAGTGCAACAGTAGGGTAAGGGTTGGATAGCGTAGGGATAAAAATTACTATTCCCACTCCAGAGAGTGCAACAGTAGGGAAAGCGTTGGATAGCCTAGGGGTAAAAATTACTATTCCCACTCCAGAGAGTGCAACAGTAGGGAAAGAGATGGATAGCGTAGTGGTAAAAATTACTATTCCCACTCCAGTGAGTGCAACAGTAGGGAAAGCGTTGGATAGCGTAGGGGTAAAAATTACTATTCCCACTTCAGAGAGTGCAATAGTAGGGAAAGCGTTGGATAGCGTAGGGGTAAAAATTACTATTCCCACTCCAGTGAGTGCAACAGTAGGGAAAGCGTTGGATAGCGTAGGGGTAAAAATCACTATTCCCACTCCAGAGAGTGCAACAGTAGAGAAAGCCTTGGATAGCGTAGGGGTAAAAATTAATATTCCCACTCCAGTGAGTGCAACAATAGGGAAAGCATTGGATAGCATAGGGGTAAAAATTACTATTCCCACTCCAGAGAGTGCAAGAGTAGGGAAAGCGTTGGATAGCGTAGGGGTAAAAATTACTATTCCCACTCCAGAGAGTGCAACAGTAGGGAAAGCGATGGATAGCGTAGGGGTAAAAATTACTATTCCCACTCCAGTGAGTGCAATGAGTGCAACAGTAGGGAAAACGTTGGATAGCGTAGGGGTAAAAAATACTATTCCCACTCCAGTGAGTGCAACAGTAGGGAAATGGTTGGATAGCGTGGAGATAAAAATTACTATTCCCACTCCAGAGAGTGCAACAGTAGGGAAAGCGTTTGATAGCCTAGGGGTAAAAATTACTTTTCCCACTCCAGAGAGTGCAACAGTAGGGAAAGAGATGGATAGCGTAGGGGTAAAAATTACTATTCCCACTCCAGTGAGTGCAACAGTAGGGAAAGCGTTGGATAGCGTAGAGGTAAAAAATTACTATTCCCACTCCAGAGAGTGCAACAGTAGGGAAAGCGTTGGATAGCGTAGGAGTAAAAATTTCTATTCCCACTCCAGAGAGTGCAACAGTAGGGAAAGCGATGGATAGCGTAGGGGTAAAAATTACCATTCCCACTCCAGTGAGTGCAACAGTAGGGAAAGCGTTGGATAGCGTAGAGGTAAAAATTACTATTCCCACTCCAGAGAGTGCAACAGTAGGGAAAGCGTTGGATAACGTAGGAGTAAAAATTACTATTCCCACTCCAGTGAGTGCAACAGTAGGGAAAACGTTGGATAGCGTAGGGGTAAAAATTACTATTCCCACTCCAGTGAGTGCAACAGTAGGGAAAGCGTTGGATGGCATAGAGGTAAAAATTACTATTCCCACTCCAGAGAGTGCAACAGTAGGGAAAGCGTTGGATAGCGTAGGGGTAAAAATTACTATTCCCACTCCAGAGAGTGCAATAGTAGGGAACGCGTTGGATAGCATAGGGGTAAAAATTACTATTCCCACTCCAGAGAGTGCAACAGTAGGGAAAGCGTTGGATAGCGTAGGAGTAAAAATTACTATTCCCACTCCAGAGAGTGCAACAGTAGGGAAAGAGATGGATAGCGTAGGGGTAAAAATTACTATTCCCACTCCAGAGAGTGCAACAGTCGAGAAAGCGTTGGATAGCGTAGGGGTAAAAATTAATATTCCCACTCCAGAGAGTGCAATAGTAGGGAAAGCGTTGGATAGGGTAGGGGTAAAAATTACTATTCCCACTCCAGAGAGTGCAACAGTAGGGAAAGCGTTGAATAGCGTAGGAGTAAAAATTACTATTCCCACTCCAGAGAGTGCAACAGTAGGGAAAGCGTTGGATAGCGTAGGGGTAAAAATTACTATTCCAACTCTGGAGAGTGCCATAGCAGGGAAAGCATTGGATAGCGTAGGGGTAAAAATTACTATTCCCACTCCAGTGAGTGCAACAGTAGGGAAAGCGTTGGATAGCGTAGGGGTAAAAATCACTATTCCCACTCCAGAGAGTGCAACAGTAGAGAAAGCCTTGGATAGCGTAGGGGTAAAAATTAGTATTCCCACTCCAGTGAGTGCAACAATAGGGAAAGCGTTGGATAGCATAGGGGTAAAAATTACTATTCCCACTCCAGAGAGTGCAACAGTAGGGAAAGCGTCGGATAGCGTAGGGGTA
This sequence comes from Lissotriton vulgaris, assembly GCF_964263255.1. Classification (NCBI taxonomy): domain Eukaryota; kingdom Metazoa; phylum Chordata; class Amphibia; order Caudata; family Salamandridae; genus Lissotriton; species Lissotriton vulgaris. Next base: position 746,228,313 of record NC_141694.1, read on the forward strand.
AAAATTACTATTCCCACTCCAGAGAGTGCAACAGTAGGGAAAGCGATGGATAGCATAGGGGTAAAAATTACTATTCCCGCTCCAGTGAGTGCAACGAGTGCAACAGTAGGGAAAACGTTGGATAGCGTAGGGGTAAAAATTACTATTCCCACTCCAGTGAGTGCAACAGTAGGGAAATGGTTGGATAGCGTAGGGATAAAAATTACTATTCCCACTCCAGAGAGTGCAACAGTAGGGAAAGCGTTGGATAGCCTAGGGATAAAAATTACTATTCCCACTCCAGAGAGTGCAACAGTAGGGAAAGCGTTGGATAGCCTAGGGGTAAAAATTACTATTCCCACTCCAGAGAGTGCAACAGTAGGGAAAGAGATGGATAGCATAGGGGTAAAAATTACTATTCCCACTCCAGTGAGTGCAACAGTAGGGAAAGCGTGGGATAGCGTAGAGGTAATAATTACTATTCCCACTCCAGAGAGTGCAACAGTAGGGAAAGCGTTAGATAGCGTAGGAGTAAAAATTACTATTCCCACTCTAGTGAGTGCAACAGTAGGGAAAGCGTTGGATAACGTAGAGGTAAAAATTACTATTCCCACTCCAGAGAGTGCAACAGTAGGGAAAGCGTTGGATAGCGTAGGAGTAAAAATTACTATTCCCACTCCAGTGAGTGCAACAGTAGGGTAAGGGTTGGATAGCGTAGGGATAAAAATTACTATTCCCACTCCAGAGAGTGCAACAGTAGGGAAAGCGTTGGATAGCCTAGGGGTAAAAATTACTATTCCCACTCCAGAGAGTGCAACAGTAGGGAAAGAGATGGATAGCGTAGTGGTAAAAATTACTATTCCCACTCCAGTGAGTGCAACAGTAGGGAAAGCGTTGGATAGCGTAGGGGTAAAAATCACTATTCCCACTCCAGAGAGTGCAACAGTAGAGAAAGCCTTGGATAGCGTAGGGGTAAAAATTAATATTTCCACTCCAGTGAGTGCAACAATAGGGAAAGCATTGGATAGCATAGGGGTAAAAATTACTATTCCCACTCCAGAGAGTGCAAGAGTAGGGAAAGCGTTGGATAGCGTAGGGGTAAAAATTACTATTCCCACTCCAGAGAGTGCAACAGTAGGGAAAGCGATGGATAGCGTAGGGGTAAAAATTACTATTCCCACTCCAGTGAGTGCAATGAGTGCAACAGTAGGGAAAACGTTGGATAGCGTAGGGGTAAAAAATACTATTCCCACTCCAGTGAGTGCAACAGTAGGGAAATGGTTGGATAGCGTAGGGATAAAAATTACTATTCCCACTCCAGAGAGTGCAACAGTAGGGAAAGCGTTGGATAGCCTAGGGGTAAAAATTAATATTCCCACTCCAGAGAGTGCAACAGTAGGGAAAGAGATCAATAGCGTAGGGGTAAAAATTACTATTCCCACTCCAGTGAGTGCAACAGTGGGGAAAGCGTTGGATAGCGTAGAGGTAAAAAATGACTATTCCCACTCCATAGAGTGCAACAGTAGGGAAAGTGTTGGATAGGGTAGGAGTAAAAATTACTATTCCCACTCCAGAGAGTGCAACAGTAGGGAAAGCGATGGATAGCGTAGGGGTAAAAATTACCATTCCCACTCCAGTGAGTGCAACAGTAGGGAAAGCGTTGGATAGCGTAGAGGTAAAAATTACTATTCCCACTCCAGAGAGTGCAACAGTAGGGAAAGCGTTGGATAACGTAGGAGTAAAAATTACTATTCCCACTCCAGTGAGTGCAACAGTAGGGAAAACGTTGGATAGCGTAGGGGTAAAAATTACTATTCCCACTCCAGTGAGTGCAATAGTAGGGAAAGCGTTGGATAGCGTAGAGATAAAAATTACTATTCCCACTCCAGAGAGTGCAACAGTAGGGAAAGCGTTGGATAGCGTAGGGGTAGAAATGACTATTCCCACTCCTGAGAGTGCAACAGTAGGGAAAGTAAATACTTCATATAATAATAAAAATAAATTAAAGATAAATACCAAAAATAAATTAATTAAAAGTAATTACCAATTTAATATAATATAATAACTAATCAATTAAAAGCACAAATAAATATTAATTCATTACCTTTTATTACAAATTAATTACCAATTACCAATTAATTAGCAATTAAAAATTAATTAACAATTATTTCAAAATAAATACCAATAAATAAATTAAAATATTTAATTAATTACAATTAAATTACTTCCCACCCTATTCCCCTATAAACCAGCAACCCGCTACAGGAAATAATTTTATAAAATTACCACAATTGTCAATTAATCAATTAATAAAAATTAATTACCAATTTAAATTTAATTATTTACCAATTAACAATTAATTAACAATTAATTCAAGATAAATACCAATAAATACATTTAAATATTTAATTAATTAAAATTAAATTACTTCCCGCCCTATTCCCTTATAAGCCCACAACCCGCTCCAGAAGTAAATAACGCAAAAATTAAATAACATAAAATTCATTTTTTTTAATAAATAAAAAAATATACAATTTTAACACATATACTAACATACAAAACACTTTAAAAAATTCGATATTATTAAAAAATCGATATATTTAATACCTATAATATATACTTTGATATTTTGACTTTCTATATTTATGAAAATCGATATTAAATTACTTACCTTAAATTCGATATTTTTGTTGGCTATATTCTGTCCATTCGATATTTTCTCCATTCTATATTTTTACTCTGATATTAGTGCAATTCGATATTTTTAACTCGATATTTTTTCTGTATACCCACTCAATATATCCCAACTCTCCCAGATATTAAGTAGCCTTAGACTGATTTGGGTCCCGCTAAATGACTGTGGCCCCAATAAGGGTTAGGCCCGAATAGCACTCGTTACAACCCGTACCAATACAACACGTACCATTACAATGTGGGTATTAGTATGCATTGTCAATTACAACGAGATACCATTAAAATGCAAACTTTTACAATGACTATGCATTTACCACGCATGCCATCACAATGCAAAAAGATGCGTGGTAAAGGTATAGTCGTGGTAAAAGTTTCTAACGTAAGTGACAGTCCTCTCACTACACTTATGACCCCCTACACTACACATGCACCACTACACTACCCTAAAACACTACCCCCAGCATGACCCCCTACACTACACACCCACCACTACACTACCCTAAACCCTAAAACACTACCCCCAGCACGACCCCCTACACTACACATACACCACTACACTACCACTACACAACCCTAAACCCTAAAACACTACCCCCAGCACGACCCCTACACTACACAAACACCACTACACTACCCTAAACCCTAAAACACTACCCCAGCACGACCTCCTATTCTACACCTACACCACTACACTATCCTAAACCCTAAACACTACCCCCAACACAACACCCTACACTACACATACACCACTGCACTACCCTAAACCCTGAAACACTACCCCCAGCACTACCCGCTACACTACACATACACCACTACACTACCCTAAACCCTAAAACACTACCCCCAGCATGACACCCTACACTACACATACACCACTAGACTTCCCTAAACCCTAAAACACTACCCCAGCACGACCCCCTACACTACACATACACCACTACACTACCCTAAACCCTAAAACACTACCCCAGCACGACCCCCTACACTACACATACACCACTACACTACCCTAAACCCTAAAACACTACCCCCAGCACGACACCCTATACTACACATACACCACTAGACTTCCCTAAACCCTAAAACACTACCCCAAGCACGACACCCTACACTACACAAACACCTGACCCCCTAAACCCTTAAAAAGTAACCCCCACTCCAAGTCCAAACCCCCTTACCTCACTCTCTCATTGTGGTTCCTCTCTCCTCGTTGTTTCTACTTCATGTCGTCTCTGAGGGGTGGTGCACGTCTTTCTCAGGAAACGGAACAGCCTCTATTTCCTTACAGCGACGTGGATGGTCTACATTTTTTTAGAATGCATGGTCATTTACTATACATACTTTCTCAACGAAATTCACTGTAAAGGCATGTGTGGTAAATGACCATGCAGTCTAAAAAAATGTGTAGTAATTTACTTTGCGAAGTACAACGCATGCGTGGTAATGCATGCGTTGTAATGGTATCGCGAAGTATAAAAACTCGCAATAATGGCTGTTTACCGTTAGGCCCCCCTTGGACTGCAGGAGCTGCAGGGGCCTGCCGAGGCCATTAGTTTGGTTCACTGTATACTTTGGCCCATCACTTCCATTCCTTTATTTTGCTAGTTACATTATAGGGTTACTGAAACCAAAAAGATGTATGGTCATTACTCTACAGAGACAGTGAAGAGTATGTGGAGGCCAGGCACAAATCCAGCATCCATGCCTTCCCCAGAGTGATCTTTCCGAGCACAAAGAATGCTCAGTCAGAAGCTTTCTGCACCAGTGAAAACATCCTATGGCACATCTTGCTCGCCCAAGGACATCCTTCGATCAGTTTCTATCATTCATGCCAAGCTGCCAGCTTTCCAGTTCAAGAGCCTCAAAACCCCATCAGTCTGTGGTCATGCTAAGACTGGGTGTAGTGAGACCCAGCTGCTTCGAGCTGAGCATCCAGTGCTGCTTGCCACCAAAGTCACACCCACAGCCACTGTTCAGAGCTGCCAACCAGCTGAGTAACCAAGCTTTTCGTCTAAAATTCACAAACTGGTGAAAATCCTTTCGTTCTTGGTTTCTTTGATTCTTTCGTTTTCCTTTCCATTTTTAATGTGCAGCAAATTCCAAGGGTGCAGCTTCTAAGCGCAACCAACATGTACACAATCATGTGGCAACATGAGTGTGGTTATTGCATTGTGTCACAATGCAGTAACCACACTTATTTTGCCACATGCCTTAGAGTCTGTGCAACTGGAATTATGTGGTTCTGCGGCTGCAGAGTTTTCCACATAATCATTGGTCAGCTGTATTTGTCACATCATCCATCAAATTCTACATAACTTTCCGTTAAAAAACAAAATGTTTCTAGCTCCTCCAAATCAAAAGTTAATATAACCTGACACACGTTTCCGCACACTGTACTTTCAAGTGCCAGTACACTTTTGTTTTGCTGATTGCTATGTTTAGGTATTTAATATATACTACAGAGATAAAACCTCTGACCAGACAGCACGAACATTCTAAAAATAAAAAAGTGAGGCAATACTACGTCAAAATATGCTGCATTACGCCGAATGTTTTGGCTTTTTCTTGCAGCAAAATGTAGTTAACCCTGCTGGATAAGTGTTCCTCCCCTGCGGCATATTTCCATTTTCCAGCAGCCCTCATACAGCAAAATGGATCAGGCTAAACAGGTGCAGAATATGTGGAACCTGGGCAGTTTTATAGGATCTGTGTCGATAGAAGCGCTGTGGAGGATATTAATAATACGAACGATGCAAACACTGCACATCGCGTGTTATGTTTCATTTTTTCATGGCGCTGTTGCTCTCTGTCTTTTAAGAAAGCCCGCTGGCAAGGTGAAGTTCGTAATCAAGAAAGATCTTTTGACTGTCCTACCACTCATGGCATGTCGTGTATGCACCTTATTTTTTCTCAGTTGTACTTTGTTGAAAAGATGGTGCGTGCTATCTTGCACAGCTCAGTGGCGTCAATTAAATGTCAGCTCGTGCGATGTCTTAGAAATCTAAATGGTTGGCGGGGGTGGAGAGGTCGCAAATCAAGTATTGATTCCCTTATTCTGGGCAAACTGAGAAACAGCAAAGGCGACGACTCCAGTAATTGATGTAGAAACACCCAGTGACAGGCTCTTCAACCAATCCTGAACATCAACACAAAATGTAGAAAGGTCTGCTTGTAACTCGTGCCCTCGTAGGTCTGGAATAACGACAGGTGTGCGTCGGTTGCCTTTAACCGACACCCTGGATATTGTTGTGAACCTGAGACCTTCGACGAAGCAACTTTCGGTGCCTCAGTTATTATTCCAGCCCAGCTGGTTAAAACCGAGCTATTCTCAAGTGGGCATCGGTTCCCTTTTAATAATAGAGATGCCGGCCCTTCATCCGTCTCTGTGCGGCAGCGGCCGAGACCTCGTTGACATGATGAATACCAGGGATGCGTGGGCAGCGCGCTGGATCATGGATTTTTAATGTTTGCTGCTTGTCCCTTGTTGATCTTTGAATTACTGCTTTGAAAAATGTATTAAACAGCTCTTTAAAGTTTAAAGAGTTTCCAGCGGGTTTCACAGTCTGCCCATGTCCTGCCTTCTTTCTTCTGCTCGGTGTCTTTTGTTTTTAGTTGCCAGGCAGCTAAGCTTACACTTCGGGGCATCTGTCGGGAGCTGCGCTAATGACTCAAACTCTTAGTAGTCAGCGTGGTGCTCGTGGGGCGCTGTCAGGCGCCCCGTCGCGCCACAGCGGCTATGGGGCTGGTTCTTCACACCTATGCTTTGATTAATGTAACACCTACGTCCTCGTATGTCTTGCTTTGATCGCAGACATACAGGGCCAGATTGAGATTTAAAATAGATAAATAAATAAATGAATAAATAGATGAACATCTCAAAATTATTGAGATGTTCCCCCTCTATGCTGCTAGTCTTAATCGTGGGTATTATTTAACATTATAATGATTTTATACTTTACATTATGCTCCTCCTATATGCTGCTAGTGTTAACTGTGGGTTACTAGAAATATTTTAACAACTTTTTTCTTTCTATATAAGCCATGTTTTTTACTGTTTTTTGTAGGACTTTACAGTTTCTGTGTCTGCCTTTATGGCAATTGCCGAAATAAAGTTTATTATGGGTATAATAAATAAATAAATAAATACATCCACTTAACTCTGGAAACCTTACACCTATAGCTGGAGTAAATTGCTGCTGTATTTTATAATTCACAAACAAATCCCAGAGTACACTTTCAAGACTGCAACACTCACAGCTTCCCTAAACCCATACACATAGCTAATACATGCATAAATGCCACTAGTGTCTATTTAGGCGTGCTTAAATATAATGTAAGAGTGCAGTTACATTTTGCAATTTTTTTCCCAAGTGGGGAAAAAAATCCACGTGGAGAAAGCCTTTCCTATTAGACCCCACCAGTTTTGGTGGTGTTGCAACCACTTTTCTGTCTTGGAGAGGGTATTCCTCCTACCCCTGGTATGACTCGATTTCACAACTGCATCTAGGGTGCGTTTTATGTCAGAATATGGCATACATAAATATAATCGCACATAAATATATTAATTTACCATGAATATTAATCAATTAGGTGTAGATGTTTCATTATTAACTTTAGCGAGTGGTAATTTTTTAACAATGTTTAGGACAAACAATTCATGTCTGATGAGAGAGAGAGAGAGAAACTTTTGTTTATTTAGACCACAGCCTTTTAAACAATACAAAGCATAATCAAGATCTTACAGTGTAAACAATCTACATAATAAATATTTAAAATACAATGCATGTTAAAAGAAGGTAACACCCTCAGGACCTAAAATTCATTAGACACAATTTACAGAGCACTTTACATTTCAAAAAGAGAGGGAATTCACATTTTATCGGAGACCTATAAATAATTAAAAACATTGCCTCTTCTGTAGTTTTTCCCTTACAAATTCTTTTATAGCCTTCTGGAATCTTCCCAATCCTATTGCAATTTCCAGCGAGGACATATTTGTAAATAGGCAGGCCACTTGGGCACGTGAATGTATCTTATGCGATAAAAATATTGGACGTAAAAACTGTTTCCGTATGGCAAGGACAAATGTGCAATCGAGCAATATGTGCAACATGTCATTTTTAAAACCTAGCCCACAATTACATATGCCATCTGGGCCAATCAATACAGACTTTATTTTTCCGTCTATCTTCCATGCATTGATCCCAACTCGGGTCCTTAAGATCTCATGTTTTAAACCTTGGTTGGGCAATATATTCAGATATGGAAACCAGGATTCGTTTTCCCATGAATTCTTTAACCACTGGACTGATTTTTTCAATGACATATAGTCAAGGTCCTGGGCCCTTGAGGAAGCCTGACTGTGTTCGCTAAGCAACCTTTTTGTAAAATCGGCCACCAGGTAGTGCTGGGAAAATCTCACGTTAAGGCTCCCTGCTACTTTCTGGAGGGTACTTCTCACATCCTTTGCCCAACCAAGACGACTTGATTGGATCTCCTCTCGACACCATTGTGAGACCTTCTGTGCAACTCCAGGTTCCTGGCGCTTCCAAAACCTTAGTAATGCAATTTGCGCCTGTACTGTCCAGGAAGTTATCCCTAGTTCCATTCTGATTGCTTGGACCATTGTGCAGCTTGATAGAGACATTAATATTTTTAAAATGTTTCCTTCTTCCCGATCCCACCCCTGCTTACCACTCAAGTAGAGTTCCTCTGCCCCATACAGTACTTGCGGGGGGATCATTGCTTCAAATGCCTTTAGCATTAGTCTATGTGTCATGTCGCCATATTCTTAATTATTCCTTTTTTAGCCCACATATTGACGAGAAGGCTTTTGCTTTTTGTGCCTCCAGGTGGGTGGACCATTTTAGCGCACTATCAAACCAGAGGCCTAAGTATTTATATTCTTTAGCTGCCTCTAGTTTGTCGTGACCTAGGTACCAAGTAAAGTTTTTTCTTCTCTTCCCAAAGCATAAAATCTTAGTTTGCTCCATATTTACGGTCAATAATTTCCTATCGCAGTAATGTTTGAAAACATTTAGTTTCCTTTGGAGTCCTACTTCTGTTTGATCCACGATCAGTAGATCATCTGCGTATAGGAGACATGACACTTTGCGACCGCTCATTCTTGGGCTTGCACTTCTTTTGACTTCTAGAGTCGTTGGGAGATCTGCCAAAAAGATTGAAAATAACAGGCGTGCCAAAACGCTCCCCTGTCTTAGGCCATTTCCGACAGTTATCTTATGAGTTAGTGAGCCCCGAGTATCTCTGATTATCTGGGCCCAATTCCCATTATGCAACTCTTTTAAGATCATCAATAGGCCATCCGGGATTATATATCTTATCATGTCTTCCCAGAGTATACTACGGTCCACAGAATGATCTATTGTAGAATGTCCTTCTTCAAATCTGCCTTGTTCAGCTGGGATAATTGATCCCTCTTCTACCCAAGTCTTCAACCTACCTAATATAATTTTAGAAAATATCTTTTCACCAATGTCAAGAAGGTTAATTAGTCTATAATTCTTGGGTGCGTAGATGTCCCCTTTTTTATGGAAGGGCCTAATTATCGCTCCCTTCCAATTAATCGGGATCATCCCTGTATCAAGGATTACTAAGAACAATAGGGAGAAAAATTCAGCCCACCACGATATCCGTGACTTTATTATTAGAGCTGGCAAATTATCTGGGCCTGCAGCTCTTGTTAAATTTAGGGTTTTTATCGTAATTAGGACATTTTCTAATGAAAAGTCTGGTTTTAGATCATCTACCAGACCACTCCAATCCCCTAATACTTTCTCTTCAATTTCTCTCCCCGTGGAATACAATTTCTTCAAATACTCCTCCCAGGCCCCCTCTTCTACTACGCAATTCATGGAGGCGACAGGAAGCTCTTTTGCTGATTGTACTAGCTTCCAGAACAGTCGAATATTCTTTGATTCGATTGCCTCCAACAGTTTCCCCCAGCAGATTTCCTTATGGATTCTTTTTGTGCTGTAGAGAAGTGTAGTATATTCTTTCTTTAATTTAGCTAGGTTTTCTGCCCTTGTTTTATCAAATTTTTTGCTCAAGCTGCGTTGTTCTCTCCTTAGTTCTCTATTCTTGTTGAAGCAGTCTATGTTAAACCAGTTACCTTGCTTGGCCTGTGACATTTATTTGCTCTTACTGGCCATTTCATATATTCTAAGTTCAACCTTGATACTTTGTACCACTTGGTTTATTTTTTCAATGTACCAAGTCAGGTTTGATCCGTCTACAGTTCCTAGAATAATATTTTGTTGTCGCCTGGCTAACTTTTCTATATATTTTTCTGTTAACCGTGTTGAAATACGCCTTGGGTAATCCATCTGTTGCATGATTACTTTCTCACATGCAGGCTGATGGAGGAACTCTAGCTCCAACTCTAAAGTACTACCTTCTATATGGTTTTCTCTAAAACCCTTTATTAAATTAAAATTCCATACGGGCATGAAAACATAATCTATGGGGCAATTTTGTGTCCCTAGTTTGAACGTTTTCTTTGCCGGGCGATCTTGGGGAAGCCTCTCGTTCAAGCAGAAAAAACTTTTGGTTGCTAAACAATTTCCCAGACTTGCATCATGTGTTGAGCAGAGACTTTCGGGAAACTTTGCTTGGTTTATAGCATAGGACTCCAAAATTTCAAAAAACATAAGATCTTGCCGCCTTGGGTTGAGTTTATGATTAAAATCCCCAGCCAACAGAATCAAATAAAGAATCATACATTTCACATAATAAATCTAACTCATTCTTAAAATATACAATTTCTACACCATATTTCTCCTGAGTACCCCATTGCATATAAACATTTAGGATCAACACATTTTCTATCTTATTTCCAGCAGCGATTAGGGTTATTCTACAGCAAAGCAGCCATTTGCATGATACAGTGAGCTGGGATACCTTTCTTACTACCTTTGTAGATAGTAATATCAGCAACCCACCTGCTGGGTGGCCAGCTATAGATTTTACTGCCGGACGATAGACTTGACGGAACCCATCCACTACTGGGGGCTCCCCACATAGCCAGGTCTCCTGAATACAAATGATCTTGTTATTTTTCACCAATTCTTTTATACATTCAAGCTTTATTTGATTTCCTAATCCATTTATACTCCAGGAGGCAATTTTTAAGCCATGTGGCTGCCCCGTTACCTATTCTACGTCGCTAAGGGTCCCAAACCTGTTGGGATCCTCAAAGTAGCGCTGGGAAGGCCCTGGGGAACCAGTACTAAGGCTCCAATTCTTTCAAGAATCTTCAGGAGCAGAATTATTTATAACTATATTAAGATTGCCTAGGCCAGGACTCACATCTTTTTCTAATAGTCTCACTTGCCTTTTTCCAAGGCCTGCATGGTACTTTAGGAAATCTTTTCCTTGCAGGTTGTTAAATTCTTCCCTGATTTCTTCAATGGGTAATAGCCGAATCCCTGCTTTTTGTATCTCACCCTCTGCTTTCTCTATGGCAATTTTGACCAGATCTGAGTAGACTTGTACCCTCGTTAACTCTTTTTCATCAACGGTTGTTTTAAAGCCCACCTGTCGGAGATCTTTAGAGCCAATACCTTTTAAGTTAGGGCAATGGGCGAATTAATTAAGAAGAAGTGATCTATTTAAATATGATCCCTTCTTTGTTTTTTTCCTGCCCCTTCCCATTTTCACTTGCTCAAAGTACAGCCACTGTTTTCCTTTAGGCTCCATTCCTATTGATTTTGGCCCCCTTTGTGGCTGTTGTATATTAGCCCCAACCTCTGATATATTGCCCAAATAATGCCGCTCTTTAAAGGCAACAGTTGTAGCAGGTTTTCCGATTATGTTGCCAGGGGCATATTTTGTGCATCCATTCAATTTCTCCTTATAATTTTGTTCATTGCTACAAATACCTTTTTTAGCTGGGCTCTTTACCAGTTTCTCTGTGTTTCCTATGTTTACTCTACTCACATTCTCTCTCATTACTTTTGGGGTCATTAATTTTGGCACTTGTTCCATTGGCAATTCTTCCATCTCTTTTCCTTTGCCAACCACTCTACTTATTCCCTTTCTTTGTGCACCTTTTCTAACATATCTAATATAGCCACCCCTTTTTTTAACCAACATTGGCCATTTTGAGATGTACAGAAAAAAGAAACAAACGTCCGGGTTCGTTGGACAGTTTAGATGATGCCTTGTTTTAGTGTAGGACTAACGGGTATCCCCTTTAGCACCCTAGGGTTATTTATCCTTTCTTAGAGGGGCATGTTTACCATGAAGAAGGCAAAAGCTACACACATATTCGTGAGACAATGAACATATATATATATATTTTTCTTTATGGTAGAAGATTATATAGATGTTATCAGGATAGAATTTTCAGGTGAAACGACAAATCAAAGGAGTTGGTTCGGTTGTCTATGACTAAACTTTTGTATTTCCTTACAACAACAAATGGACAATTTGTTAAACAAATTATTAAACAGATAAACGTTTTTTTCTGATTAAGAACAAATCACTACTTTGGTTCGGTAACAAGATACAAGTTTTATTACACAATACAATGTTATAAAAATTCATAAAAACCATTACACAATGTACATGATCATCACAATGTTATTAAAATACATTAAAAAGGTCACAGAATCAAAAAGGTCGACGCGGCGTTTCGGCTTTTTTTCTAGTATGCCTTCATCAGGACTGATTCTAGACAATTAAAATAATAAAACACAAAGTTACCAAACAGGTAGAAAACGTCTTTTAACATCATTTGTCTGTCCATTGTTGCTTCTGACCCCCCTGGTTAGAAAATACTGTTTTACTCCTGAACTATACACATGTTACATTTTTAGTTACACTGACCATTGTTGCTTCTGTATCATTCGTGAGGTTTTTTACTAGATAGATCTTAAAATAGTCTTACCACTGTTTGCCTTCCCCTTGGATATAACTACTACATATATACGGGAGACACCCATTTGTTCCTTCACTAAAAAGAAAAAGTACCTCCTATAATCAGGTGCGTACCTTGTTGGTCCAGTTGAATTTATTATCTCCCTGGATGGAACTACTTGGTTCTATGAGAAATCCTTTTTTGAAATTTGGACTCTCGGTGCTTTGCTCATTCAATGTGTGCAAAGTTGCTCTGTCTCCTAAGTAGAGAACCAATGATCAATGACCATTTACTATAGACAAGTGCATTTGCTTATTTGGGCTGCATTCCATAAAAGAAACTACCCCAAAAAAATGATCAGGCATGCATATAAGAGGGCCAAGTATTTTAACAGGGACAATCTGTTCACACCTAAAGAAAAAACTCAGGGCCTTCAAAATTCCATCATGTTTGTGACTAATTTCTCACAAGTGAGCCACAGAGTAAAAAACATTATAAATAGAAATTGGCACCTAATAAAAGACAAAACTCAGATTCCGATCCCCAAACCAATCTTCTCATATAGAAGAAATAAAACCATCAGGAACTGTTTGGTACATACATATAGAGAAAAGGGTACAAACAACCAGCGCACCATTAATGAGACTCCCATACCAACTGGCACACACCCATGTTCAGGCTGTAGCAACTGCGCAAGCATCATAAAAGGAAAAACTATAACAGTGAACGATAGATCAGTAAACGTGAAGAGCTTCATGAACTGTAGAACTAAAAACATTATATACTTAATCCAATGTCCGTGCCAGAAATCATACATAGGCGAGACATCTAGAGAAATTAGATTGCGCTTGAATGAGCACAGATCAGCCTTAAGAACGAACAAACTAGGAGCACCACTGACTGAGCACTGGAAAAATGCAGGTCATCAAATTAATGATCTGAAGTGGTGCGGCCTAGAAAAAATCACAGGAAGTAAGAGAGGAGGCAATCTAGACAACAAAAGGAAAAGGAGGGAACAATTCTATATGTCCTCTTTTAACAGCGTAAGATGCGGCTTGAACTCAAGAGAGGATTGGGAAAAAATAATCCTGAATTGACAATGTATTGCCATCATCTAATAAATTACCTATCCCTCAAATACATAAAATAAATTACTGTAACGCCCTGACAAGCATCCCAGGATGTAACATAGCGGAAATAGTACGCATTCTATAAACAAATTGGAAAACATTTGGTATATTCCTTCTAATACGCATTGACACAATGAGGGACAAAAAAGAAAACAGGAGAATTATAATAAATAGCTGACAACTACAACCAGAGTTAAAATCATTAAGGCAAACTTGAGGCACATTGAAAACTTATAGAGTTGCCCGAGAATAGTAGTGGTTTAAAGAGGACAGATCCGATAGCCAATGGTCTGAAACTCGAAAACTCGAGTGGTAGGACGTTATGGAATAACCTTTTAGAAGATCCATAATATTCATGAATAAGGATAATGTCGGTCATATGACCGCGCTCACCAATGTAGAATCATCCTGACAGTACACCCACAACAAAGTGGTAATTGAAACCATATTGAAGTATAGAGTGTGTGTTAGAAGTAAGATATTTCATAATCACTGGGTCGAGACAAAGACTAGAGACCATTAAAGCATCCTCAACAACTGCTAAACTGGAAATCGGGCATTAAAAACATTGGAACACACTAACCCGGAAGCCAACCAATAGGAAATAGCCTAACAAAAATTCAGCCAATAGGAACATGCCGTCCATATTACCATCCCATGGGCGCGTAAACAACAGAACAGGCATTAGAGAGAACCTTATAATAGTCTATTTTCAACAGCTTTACCCTTAGGCGATAAGGAGGAAAGTGCCCTAACAACAAAACCGCTAGACTTAATAAACTTATAACACTTATGGGAGGGGTAAATAACGGGACGATTACATGCAGTAAAAAACAACCCCGTCACCATGACAACGCGTCCTCGAGCGCGAATGCAATTGGCTTCAGACGATTGCTAAATAAGCCAATCATGATGAGAATACAAAACTTGCAGTTTCCATAGCGAGCGTGCTTGTTTATTTCATTCGTCCAATAAAGGGGAGGACTGGAAGGCGCCCAATGAAACGGCAAATAGTACTTAAGCCACCGCACGGCATGCTTCGTTCATTTCCGAAAAACGCCGTGCGGTGATCACAAGGACGGGCTGCCAGGAAGGAAGGAGCAGGGAGGCCGACTACATCAATACCGGTAAGCAAACTACACGAAAGCATAGCGGCAACCGGAATAGATGTAGTTTTACCCAGAGCAGAGAAGATAAATATCCACTATAGAAACTGGTTTAAAGTCGGTTGTTTGCATTTGTTATGGTTTGTCTTAGTTTAACCTATTTTAGTCTATTTTATTTCCAACGGGTCATTAATGTAAAATGCAAGAGAAACAAATATAGAGCTACCCTTAACACAACAATATAGTCTTACAGAACAATATACTTTGACAAAATAGTCATATTTTTAATAGAATAAAACAAGTCCTACTTGACATGAATTCAGATGTAACTAGTAAGAATGAGCATATTGAGCTGTGGAGCAATAAGACTATAACGTTTAGGGAATATCCCATACAGATATCAACAAAACAGAAGAAGATATCTCACGGGACAGGTATTGCGAGTGAGACACATCGTTACCCAATTGAAAAGGGGAACTTGGCACTATAATCTACACCCTGACTCCCACGGTGAGTGTCACTGACAGTATATGAAAGAAAATGAGTAACATGTCAAAAGAAAAGAAAGATACCTTACACATCTTAATCCCCACAGGGAGGACAGAGCTAGAAGGTTCAATATATAGAACGGTGGCTCCTCCTGGCAGCTAAAGACACGGCAAATATAGAGCCCCATTAAGGTATGTGGTTAATCGATAAATATGATAGTAATAATCGAAAATTTCTTTATTTAAAAAAACAAAACCCTCAATACATGCAATTTAATATTCACAGGTATAAAAGGAGAGTATCAAACCTCGTACTGTAGAAATCTTGATAAACTGGTCTGGAAGTCAAGGAAATTTATTAAACCCATGACTTTGGTATGTAATGAAAAGTTTCTTTTATGGAATGCAGCCCAAATAAGCAAATGCACTTGTCTATAGTAAATGGTCATTGATCATTGGTTCTCTACTTAGGAGACAGAGCAACTTTGCACACATTGAATGAGCAAAGCACCGAGAGTCCAAATTTCAAAAAAGGATTTCTCATAGAACCAAGTAGTTCCATCCAGGGAGATAATAAATTCAACTGGACCAACAAGGTACGCACCTGATTATAGGAGGTACTTTTTCTTTTTAGTGAAGGAACAAATGGGTGTCCCGTATATATGTAGTAGTTATATCCAAGGGGAAGGCAAACAGTGGTAAGACTATTTTAAGATCTATCTAGTAAAAAACCTCATGAATGATACAGAAGCAACAATGGTCAGTGTAACTAAAAATGTAACATGTGTATAGTTCAGGAGTAAAACAGTATTTTCTAACCAGGGGGGTCAGAAGCAACAATGGACAGACAAATGATGTTAAAAGACGTGTTCTACCTGTTTGGTAACTTTGTGTTTTATTATTTTAATTGTCTAGAATCAGTCCTGATGAAGGCATACTAGAAAAAAAGCCGAAATGCCGCGTCGACCTTTTTGATTCTGTGACCTTTTTAATGTATTTTAATAACATTGTGATGATCATGTACATTGTGTAATGGTTTTTATGAATTTTTATAACATTGTATTGTGTAATAAAACGTGTATCTTGTTACCGAACCAAAGTAGTGATTTGTTCTTAATCAGAAAAAAACTTTTATCTGTTTAATAATTTGTTTAACAAATTGTCCATTTGTTGTTGTAAGGAAATACAAAAGTTTAGTCATAGACAACCGAACCAACTCCTTTGATTTGTCGTTTCACCTGAAAATTCTATCCTGATAACATCTATATAATCTTCTACCATAAAGAAAAATATATATATACATGTTCATTGTCTCACGAATATGTGTGTAGCTTTTGCCTTCTTCATGGTAAACATGCCCCTCTAAGAAAGGATAAATAACCCTAGGGTGCTAAAGGGGATACCCGTTAGTCCTACACTAAAACAAGGCATCATCTAAACTGTCCAACGAACCCGGACGTTTGTTTCTTTTTTCTGAATGTTTCCCCACCGTCCTCTACAAAGCTAGAGTGGGGTCCTCCTATTTGTTTACACATTTTGAGATGTATACATTATGATTAGTCGATGGGGGTTCTGTGGTCCCAGTCCCCCCCCACTGCTGGGGTTATATGTTAGGGGTCTGGAACAGGTCTTAACATTAAAGGCATTTGGCCCCTTATACTTGTAGCTCCCCCTGGATTTTAGAAAGGTACGAATTCAGCGTTTTTAAAATATCATGATTTAACATTGTAACTTCCAGGATCCCCTGGAGTCCTTTTTGCAGCAATAACATTAATTCCAGCATCAAAGAGGCTGGAGTTGTGGAGGCTTCTAAGTCCGGCTGCAACGCTTGTTTATTGTCATTTGTGCCCTTGGACCCTGTACTATGTTCCTCGTGCACTTTGTGTCCCTTCAAGCTTCCATCCAAGGCAGAACCATCTTCCTCCTCTTGCCCTAGGTCTTCGCTGTTTACTTCCACTGGGTTGTGAATTAAGGACAACCTTGGTGACAAGGATAGTCGAGGTGTCATTGCAGGGCCATTAGAGGCAATTAAAGACTGTATTGATTGGTTATTAAGTTTGCAGAATCCATCTTATGTTCATCAAAAATAAGGGAACCTCCCTTCCATGAATCTTCCCCGGCTATTTCAAGGTCAGGTGCTGGAGGCTTGGCTGGTGAAAAGACCCTTTTGAAGTGCTTTTCCACAAAGTTTTTTAGGGTGTTTGATGCTAAGCCCCCCTTTTCTCCCACTTGTGGTGGCTCCTTAGGTATTTTCTCTTTTTTCTTCTGTATGCGTTAAGATTTTGTTTTTGTCCCTGGGCACACAGGGCTTCCTCCCGATGCATTTTGATCCATTGGGGGGTCTTTTAGTGCCTTTGTCTGTCCTAGTGTGCTTTTGTTCTTCCTTGGAGCCACCAGTTACACTCTTAATGCTTAAAATTTCACAGCCTCTCTATTCCCCAACTGGACCAACCCCTTATTTCTAAACACAGGCCTCAGGGCAGCAGTGGCCAGTTAAGGTATTTACGATAAAAACAAGGGAGATAAAAGAAAAGGGAAAAATGGGAGAGCCTCCCTTACTTACCTCTGTTGTGCTTTTTACGTGCATGCGCGTGTATCTGTGCCGTGGCACCTTTATCAACAGTGCTACAGTCTCCTGCGCACCCTTCAAGCTTTGGGCGTCTCTCCGCTGGTTGATGGTGCAATGAGTCACAGGCCCAGGTGACCGGGGGTTCACGGTGCTGGGTGACGGGTCAGTTCATCCGTCTTTCTCCAGTTTGAATTATTCTGCTTCCGTGTGCCAGCTGTCACGGCCAGGGTGGCCGGAGGCCGCAACCGGGTGACGGATCTTTTTCTTTTTAATTCCCGAGTTCTTCCGCTTTTTCAAGCAACCAGGTTTCGCGGGGTTAATGAGCTGGCAGCCGAGGCATTAAATGGCGAGTCAGGATCTCAGGACTCGCGTTTCGGGCTGCGCGTCTCTCTCGTCTCTGCACAGCTCCTTCGGTCACGAGGGGTAAAGGGATCACGCAGTAACACACAACACTCACACCTGTCTGATGGTTTTCTGACAAGAATATTTTGGTACCATAGCCACCACGGGTAGGACTCTTCTTTATCTCTTGCAGACATTCATCAAAGCTGGGACACCACTGTAGGAGCTGCAGAATCCAGACACACGTTCTGCAATTGAACATGCTTTGGGTAAGTGTGGATTCCCTCATTATTACATGAAGTGATTCTATGTGAATGGGGAAACCCTTCTTTGAATGTACCAGTAGCAGATGTACTACTTATTTCGCACACTGTTTTACTCTCAGAGCACTTGTAAGGGAATTTATGATTTGGAGACTTCCTAATAGTGTCTGACTGAGAAAGTAAGAAGGGTTATAAGACTTATGATGTCAAATGCGACTAATGGAGAATAGGCATTTAAAAAAAAAAACGATTTCTCATAGAGATAAGCTATTCCCTTAGAACACTGGTTACTTTATAAATAAATAAAGTACCATGGCTATCACCATGAGGCCACTGTAGCTTGCACCACATATTGCCCTTGCCATGTTGCCAATGATAGTAGCAACACAACTATCTCCAATCACATTCCTACAAGTGTGGCAATTCGGACTATTCCAGGCCCACAAAGCTATAAGAATGATTTGGGATGCAATTAATATTAATTTTTAATATATATTGAATAGTTAATTGACTGTTATGGTAATCTATGAATTAGACAGACAACACTCTAGACAACTGCCTAATCTCTCTCTATTTGTGACTGGTCAAGCTAAGGTTCCCTTTATTTTATCTTACTTGATGAAGGATGCCTATTAACCCCTTCCATGCTGGTGACGAACCCCAGCCGTCATGCACTAAAGTGCTTGTGTGCTGATGACGGCTGGGGTTCGTCATAGCCCGCACCTGTTCGTTTGTTTACTGCACAGGGGCGGAAACGTGCCAGCATGGAAGGGGTTAATGGGCTACCCTGTTGACAACTGATGACAGTCTATTGTTATGTGTATTTGTGGCCTGTAGGAAAGTGGCCCTTTCTGCATGGGTGCCCCTTACTTTTTGCCTGATGTTGATGCTTTTTGCCTGAGTCTGCCCTGGGTTTCTGCCGATACGGTACCCAGGGCCTAAGTTCTTCCTCTAAAACTGTACTGGCTACTCTCAAATTGCCACCTCTCTGGGCACATGTAGGTCCCTTGTAAAAGGTACCCTATGTACCAAGGGCCCAGTTACTAGAGAAGTCCTCTGAGGGCTGCAGCACTGATTGTGCCACCCTTAGAGTTCCTGTACCTTAACACACACATACTGCAATTGCAGGTTGCATGTTTTGGTGCAGAGGAAAGTGAACAGACGATATGGCACACATCCCTGTGTGCCATGCCTACAACCTGCTGCCTATGGCATAAGACAGCCACCCCTCTAGCTGGGTACACTATGCCACTGGTGAGGGTACAGGTGCATGAGCCCTGTACCCCAACAGTGTCTAAGTCTATTCTTAGACATTGTAAGTGCAGTAAAGCCCTAAAGAGCATATGGTATGTCATTATGAACTCCACAGCACCATAATGGATTTACCGTAAACTGGGAAGTTTGGCATTGAACCTCTCAGCCCATTAAACCCAAACTTATGCCAGTGTGGGATTTAATGAAAAATGCACTCAGAGGGTATCCTAGAGATACCCCCTGAAAAACAACCTAAACCTAGTGTCCTGGCTGAGTGGCTGCTCGCCAGCTGCCACCACCAGGCACGTTTCTGGACCCCTGGGTCGAGAGTCTGCCACTCTCTGGGTCCTGAAACAAAGCACATCCTGGAACAAGGTGCCCTACCTCTTCCCCCAGAATGGGCAGGGTACATGAAGGGAATGCTTCAAAGACTTGCCGCCTTTGTGAGCTACCCCAGCCATTTACTGCTCCTAGCAACTGGCCCCTCTGGTTCTGACCCCCACTTTGGGCAGGAGACTCGTCAGGAAAACCAAGTTAGGAGGAGCGATGTGGCCACCTGTGCCAACTCTACCCCTTAGGTGGGGGAGGCGATGTGAAGCACACCTCTCAGTGCCTGCTATCTTGTAGATGAGGGGACCCAGCCAACCAGAGTGAGGCTTATGCCCTCCTACCGTGGGAGAGTGGCATAAAAGGGGGTGTACCCACCCGAAGGAAGGGATCCATTGGTCCCGGCCTGTACCTACCTATAACGCTCCTAAAATTAGTAAGTAGGGGCAACCATGAACCTTGCCTTCTCAGACAAGAAGAAAAAGGACCAAATAGCCATGCTGAAGAAGAAGAGGAGGGCTCCAACTGACTTGGCCCCAGCCCTACCAGCCTGTCCCAACCTCGACCAACTGCAGTGGCATCCCAGTCTGTTCTGCATCCAACAGCCCCCAGGAACCTGGAGTACCTGCCCTGCTTTCCCATACCAGACGTTGTCTCCTGTGAGCACCAGATATGCCCAGCCATACACTCTGGCTCCGGCCAAATCTGCAAGTTTGCACCACTCTGCACCCGACGCCCGTGGCCCAAGTACTAATGGTTAAACACCATGAGGAGGTCTCCCCAGTGATCCTGACCTGGAATCTGGTGATGCCTGGCCTGCCTCAAGTCTCTAACCGACGCCTGTAGCCCCTTACCTGGAGGATCCCCCCCCCCGTCATGACCGGAGCCAGTAAGAAAAACGCAATGCCAAAAGACACCACTGCACCCGACGTCCCAGTCTTGGGTGACCCAACCGACGGAGTCCCGGCAATCCAAGACATCTCAACGTACTTCTCCAACTGGTGGTCGCCTCCAGAAGATCTTCGTCCCAAGCCTGCAGTCTTTCTTGCAACCAGAGAATCCCCATTGGAAACAACAGGGCACCCGACACCAAAACCGCACCCTGCTCCCGGCCGACCCTGCGCCACTGTGGGTGCACCTTGTGTGCTAAATTGGATCCCACATTGACCTAAGTGTAAAACCAGAGGCTTTGCTCCAACAACTATGTGGCCTGCCCGTGAGCAGCCACCAACCAGAGGCACCCTATCCCAATTGGATAACATTGGGCCTCAACACTCTGCACCCAGCTGCCCTGGTGCCGCTGAGGGTGCTTTGAGAGTACATCCTTGACCCTGGGAGAACCCTGCTTCTAAGCCCAGGAAATCAACTCCCAAAACCAAATACTTACCTGTTAACTGATAACACTGTTTTCTCCCTTAGGACTGCAGTAACTGCTTTTCTGTGAAAAATCTTCTAAGTGTGGAGTTGTTTTGTATGAAAACCCAAAGAAACTGCAACAGTGTCCTAGTGTGATATCTAGGCATTTCGCATTGATTAGTAAAAGTAACTTAAAAAGTTATCTGAGAAGTAACATACACAGTAATCTGCAAAGTAACTGAAAAGTAATTTTTACTGTTGACGTACTTGTAAACCAACCAACTACATTCAAGCTCATTCAGCTAGCTTGTATTTCAATGTATAAATCTTGCAAAGTATTATTATACTTACCTGTACCAGGCCTTGATTGGTTCTATAAAATAAAATATAACTAAATAATATTTTTATACAAACAAATTGGTATGAGTTCAGTCTTTGAGTGTGTGACATTATGTCTTGCCTAAATGTGTACAATAAATGCTTAACACCACCCTCTGATAAATCCTTACTGCTCGCCCACACTACCACAAGTATGGAGTAAGGTATTATCTACTTTTACCTCTGCCTACCTTTGGGGTTACACTGAACTCTGTGCACACTATACTTTAGATTGGTATAGTATATACAGAGCTAGCTTCCTACAGTCTCTGACAAAGGAGGAGATGGAATGTAAAAGAAGTAGGTGTGTTTATATTGTGGGGCCAAAGACCATTATATTTGCCAAAGTCCTAAACTTTCTGGAAATGACAATGCCTGAATATGAATGGCAAACTACTCTTAATGTCAGCAAATAAAAAACATTTTATTCTTAGATGAGAGACAAAATTGAAGATGCTTCAACTACTCTAGTTAATAGATCTATGACTCCTTCAATGTTAACGCCTTAACCGCTGCAGAAATTCCGCCGCGTGCGGAGCGTTCCTTTAAGTGGGCAGGCTGTGTCGGCCAACGGACGTGCGCAGCACTAAAGAGGTAGTGCTCGTGACAGCGTTGGCCAATGGGCACACTTAAAGGGTTAATAGATTTCACACTGAATTCCAGTTAAGAAATCCTAAGGTGAAAAAAGACAAGGAATACCTAAAGTACATGCCTCGGCTTCCCCTCATGAAAAGAAAAGATTGGACATAAGAGGTATGGAATAAATAAAAATATGTATTATGAAGCAGCCTCTAATGAAGGAGATGAAGGAAAGTATTAGAAGGGAAGGTATTATTATGTTGTGTAGCCAAAGACAACTACAATGCCAATTTCCCCAACTTTATGGGATCGTCAATGCCTGAATTTGAATACAAAATAGGATCAGGCCCAGCAAATGAATCAATTTGTTGATGATATACAACTTGTTTTTCTTATTTGTTACACTAGCAACCAGACAAGGACCCCTTGATTAACCATAACATTACTGGATTTCTCATAAATATTGCCCTTCAGAATACTCTGAAGATATGGATGCATTGAAAGAAAAGGAGTGAGACAATGTTAGCAATAGATGATATGGCTTTCACCTCTGGCTATTTTAAATTTGGAACCCAGCTCTTAGTGTTAGCCAATGAAAGAGGGCATGTGAAATCCACTAATAAATTCAAGTGTTACCATACTTAACTTAATTGATCTACCAGCCTTTGGTATTGTTTTCGGAACACCCTGGTTTAGGCCTTACAATCCCCATATTAACTAGATGAGGGGCTGGTTCAGTTCAACTCAAAATATTGCTAGGAAAGTGCCTTAGCAGCGTTGTGATCAGTCTGAGCGCTGTGTTTCTGCGCTCAGACGCTGACTGGGTGCCTGGGCTTGTTCTGCATGTAGGCTGTAATGCAGCCTGCATGGGGAACATGTGAAGTGTGCACAATTGTTTCTCTGCACCCTTTTGGAGCGGGCTACCACTCCTCCCCTGCCCCCGCCCCTGTCGCAAAGCGGGCGGAAGTAGGAGAAAATAAAAAGGTAATAACACAAGTTATTATCATATTATTATCCCTTTGTGTCACTGCAAAAAAGCAGTGGAGCGAAGCTCCTCCGCCTTAGCGGAGGAGCCTGCACTGAAGGCTGGCACAGTCTTCCAGTAGGAATGGATCTTACTTTCGTGGCAAACGTCATATATATTCTTGAACAAACCCCTCTGCTGGCTTCTGTTTCTAATGCAAACGTTTATAATGCTTGTGGTTATTTACAAAGGTTATATTTCAGTAGGACCGAATCAGAAAGGCATGTAAGATTGTTTGAAAGTTTAGTACTCTTAAATGCTTTTGTGAATCGGCCCCTCAGCATCTTACGTATGGTATGAATGAAGCACTATATATATGAAATGGCAACAGATAAGAAAGAAAGATTTGGTAAGAATGTTCAAATAATCCACTAAGGCTAGCATTCCAAGTGGGGCCTTGATACAGATTTGGGGAGAAACAGGACTGGCTCCCAAATCAGCATCAATGACTCATGCAGTCATACTGCATGAAGTAGTACAACATGTCGGGCAGATTTACAAGCCCCTTGCGTTACCATTGCGTCACTTTTTTTGACACAACAGCGGCACAAACAATGTGGCCAATTTACAACGTGACTCATATAGGGAGATGCTTCAATTTGTAAAGCGCTGTATCATATTATGCCTGCGCCAGGTATAATATGCATGATGGGCGTTCCCATGAAAAAAGCCATGTAGAACTGACGCAGTGAAATTTACAACATTTCACTGTGTCACTCTACCCCTTCACTGTGTCAAAATCCCTACGCCTGCTCAGACCGGGCATAAGGAATGACACAGGGCTTTTTGAATTGGACTGACCTATCTGTTGTGGCGCATAGCTGGAGTTCCGTCATTGTCATGAGCAACTCCAGCAATGCATCACTTTTGGGCCAACAGATGCGTCAGAATTTCTGATGCATCTGTTAATCCTTGCGCCGTGGAGCACTGTATTGTAAATACAGTGCGTCCGTGGTGGTACAAGGACATTTGACGCTGGTGCAAAGAAACTGACGCATCTATGCACCTTGTAAATCAGCCCCCTGTTATTTTTACAAAAGACTCCCGGAAATTTCCGCCAGGATAAACTTGGAAATAAAATAACGGGAATTCTGCAATGCCATATGGAAATTGATACTAGAACATCTTTTTCTGCATGTTATTCCACTGTGTGTAGCGGTCGGTGGAGTACTACTCATAATACTTCACTAATACCTCACCCAGTAATACCAGTTGGAATAAAACTGCCTTGGTATTGTCCCCGCACTTCTATTGTATTCCTCAGTAGTTAGCATGAACCGCTCATGCTGCGCAGATGCACTCATCAATCGAGGAAATAATATGAAGGAATTCAATGTGGGCGAAATGCATACAAAGGTAATGCTGAAATTGTACACCTTTATGGTTTCCTAAGAAACCAGAGGCATAAATGGAAAATGTGAGAAAGCTGCCATGGCAACATGCCAATCGCACATTAATTGTAACTCAGCAGAGTTACAAACCAGTATTATAAGGTCATGTAATATTATTAAATTGCTTTCCATTCTCATAAAATCACATTTCTATTTTTTATAGTATCAAATTCTAAATCATTTGTACTGAGTTCTGTTCCTGTATATGTAAGAACTATTAACGTTTCTACCTATAATAAATTGACTTTGTGGCCATTCCTGTAATACGTTATAGAAGCAAGAAATCAGGGCCGGAATGGAAACCCAAAGCAGGCCTGGCAAATTTTGTAAGACCAGCCCCCATACGGTGCATAGCGACTGCAGCAAGCAAGCCTGACCACTACAAAGGGGGCCTTTGGGGGGTACTCCCCTCCCAAGAAAATTTTGGGAAAAATCCTGCATTCTACAACACGTTTGTCATTATATATTAATTTGTATTAGCTTTTAAAGCATAGTAAATGATGACCTGATCGTGCATCAGGATACGACAATCTTTGTTGGGGCTCTTCAATGACTCCCTCACTAGCACCCTCCAACAGTGTCTCTCTATCTCACATGTATTTTTTTGTTTTATAGCACCTTTCATATTAGTGTAGGTTGTCAGAGCACTTTACATCACACACAGATACAGAGACAATGAATTATACGTGTATAAATCAGTGTATAGAAATGATATCTGAGGCAAAGGGGACTACAAGATGTAGGATCCACATGTCATCCATACTGGTATATGTACTCGGGCCACACTTTGGGCAATAGACCTGGACTCACTGCACTGCAGCAGCACCGACATAGGTGCACGAGGTATCATGGCACATTTATTATATAGTGTCTGGCCACGCCTGGCCAGAGAATGTACAGGGTGCAGTTCGGGGGCATGTCATCACCACTGAGTGGTGCTGGGCAGTTTTTACATCCCTCCCCAATATGGCTTGGAAATTGCTGTCGTACTTGGCATGCAAAGTCTCTGTGTCTTTGGTTCAGGGGTAGACTGGGCCTGAGGTCATACTGCTGATGACGAGAACAATTGTCATTGCCCTCAGGCTCCTGGCTGCCGTGGCGGATGTTGACAATGTTGTTTCTAGTGTTGCTTGGCTCAGGGTTAGGGTTGATGACAGGTGGTTCTTCGGGGTCTGCCTGCGGGTACGAAATCTCTCAATCAGTTTCTTGTTCCCTGGTTTCTAAAGTTGACAGCTGGAAAATTAATTCTTCGGAACCATGACACATTTCTGGTGACTATCTCTTGGCACTTTCGGGCAGTGACCATGGTGCCATCTGAGTGGAGGACTGTTCATGTTCCTGGTTCGAATGGTGTTTGAAACTTTAATCCGCGTCTCCAGTCTTTTATCAGGACCTTTGTCTCTGGTGATAGCACCCGAACTCTTGCATGGCGCTACATACTTCCATGCACAGTAGTGTGAGTAGGCCTGGGTTGGGCTCAGGTGGGTCTTATGGAGGTGACATCCACCCTGGGGGCTGGAATGGTGCCCATCCTATGCCACTGAGCATCAGGGACAACTGTGGACATTGTGTGGTAAAGTGAGGCATTTCTCAGTAGCACCTTAGGAACCAGTGCATGCTTAGCTCTGCATTGACGCCTCTGTAACAGCGATGTGTTTTGTTCAGGGAGAGCACGAAGCACTCAACTTTGCTATTGGCTTGCGGCCATTGAGGGGGTAATCCGGTGATGTTTGATCCCCAAGTTGTTGAGTAGCTCTTTAAACTCTGACCCCTGGAATGGTAGGCCATTTTCCGTCTTTATTTCTTGTGGTAAAACATACAGCACAGAAGCCCTTTCTAGCACTGGGTCTATGTTCAGAAAAACCATTGAGTCCACCACTTTGATGATGGGGTACTTAGAGTAGTTGTCGACTATTGCTGCTTTAAGGCATCTATCTGGGAAGCTTCTAAAGTTTAGGCTCACTTGAGACCACAGGGTAGTGCCCAGTTCTTCTGTGATGATAGGTGTCGGCGGCTCTTGGAGGCTTGTGAGCTGGCATGATGGGCATCATCTCCCGACCTCATCTGCAGCAACTTCCAGCCCAGGGAACCAAACCTTTTCCCTCATCCTCAACTTCATAGGAACAGACCCTTGGTGACCTCCATGAGCCAGTGCTGTTACATTGTCTTTCTGGTTTTCAGGGATGACGATGTGTGCTCTTTGTAGCAGGAGACCTTCAGGTGTGTGCACTCTCCACAATTGTATCAGATGCTCCTTCTCCGGGCTATGCCAATTATTGGCATCTCTCAGGAAGTCCTGCGTAAGCCTCTTTGGAGAGCATCTTTGACCTTCACTAGTACCTAGTTGGACTTGGTGTCCTCAGTGATCTCCTGGAAGCTAAGTGCATGCAGGCACACCCCTTCTGTCACAGTGCTGATGTACTCTTCTTTCGCATCCAAACTGTTGTGGTTGTTGTCGGCAGGAGTGGGTGGATGATGGTACAGAAAATCAGTCTGGTTCTTGGCCCCTGGTCGGTTGGTTACTTTCATGTGATATTGTTGCAGATGGATGTCCCAGCATTCCATCAGCAGTGGGGTCATGGTGCCTTACCGTAGAACAGAGGCACAAGTGGATAATGATCTGTGACCACACAGAATGGTCTGCCACAAAATATCAATGAAAATGGCCGCCTTCCCACTTGATGACTAATGCTTCTCTCTCTATTTGGAAGTATTAGGTCTCTGTTAGCATGAGAGGTTTGCGTGCAAATGCTAGTAGTACCCATTTGCAAGGCTCCACCTCTTGGGTGAGTACAGCTCCCAGGCCTACAGGGATGTCATCAACCAGGTGTTCAGAGTGTCTCTTAGGATTGAAGTAGGCCATTGTTGTTTGTCGAGTAGGGCCTCGTTCACCTTTTGGAATGCCTCTTCTTCATTCTGGCCCCACTGCCAGGGACTGTAGCTTTCGTCAGGGCATGTTGGTTGCTCAGTGACGGTTGCCAGGTTTGGGATGAACCGGCCAAAGTAGGTGGCCATGCCGATGAAACATCGCACCTCGGAGACTATTGTCAGCGCTGGGGCTTGAGTGATGGCATGTGACTTGTGTGGGTCTATTTCTACTCCATATTGGTTAGATACATAGCTAAAAAACTTGTTAGAGTTCTCAAAGAAAGAACACTTTTTCATGTAGAGGGTGACGCTGTGTTGTGATGGCCTCTTCAGTGCTGCTCGCAGGTGCCTATGGTGCTCCTCATCAGTTGCAGAGTGGATCAGGATATTGTCACTCATATTCATGACTCCTTGTGGGCCTGACAATGTCCCCTTAATGGCATCTTGGAAGGCTTCCGCTGCAAAGATATTCCAAAATTCAATCTCTTGTATCTGCATAATCCTAGATGCATTGAGAATATGGTGATATAGCTGCTTTAAACTGCAAGTAGTAGTTGGTGGCATCCAGCGTTAAGGTCCAGCTTAGAAAACCACGTCGACCTGTTCAGTTCAGTTCAGCAATGATGTCATTCATTATTGGTGTGATATGTCTTTCAATCAATCAATTAATCAATCATTTTATTTGTAAAGCACGCTACTTACCCTTGAGGGTTTCAAGGTGCTGAGGGGAGGGGGGGAGCTGCTAGGCCTTGAGGAGTCTCCTGAAGGTCAGTAAGTCTTGTGTCTGCTTGATGGCTTGGTGGGAAGTTGAATATCGATGCAGAGTCAAGTCTTGCCAGGCTGCTTTGGTTTCTCAGCGATAACCATCGAGGACTCCCATGGTTTCAGGACAGATATGTTTTGTTCACTCCCTAGGCTTTCGAGTTTGCTTAGCTCCTGTCCTACCAGCAGCCTCAGGTGGATAGGCATGCATCTATTGCAAAAGGGCTACTGGCTTTACAGATTTGTTGATATGCAATTTGGTTGGTGTGGCTTTCAGGCACCCGAGCCCTTGAAATAGGTTAGGGCACTGGTTTATAAGTTCCTCTGTCTGGAATAAGTTCACATTTCTTGCAGAAGACACTTGCACTAGGTCTTCTGCCATGTGGCTGCCAATTAGGGCTTCAGCTTCCTTGTCAATAACATGGACAGTTGCAGTGACCTCATGATCTTCAGATCTTATCTGCACCGTCATTCTTCCTTTTAACGGGAGTGGACATTGGTTGCCATACTTAAATAATCTGGTGTTTGTTGACGTCAGTGGCGGTCTTGGTTGGAGGCGCTGATACTGTTGGATACCCATTACATTCATTGATGCAACATTGTTGATGAGGGACTTGGCGCTGATCCCTGCGATGTCAACTTGGTGGGTTGAGGTCATCTGTGTCATATAAGGTCATCCGTGAACGATATGAGGAACACTTCCTCTTCATCATCTGGTGTGGAGTCTTCCAGCCAGTGTAGATGACGTGGTGGCAGTTTGGTGGCACTCATGGATTCATGGCGGTCCGTGGATAGTTGTCTGAATTACCTGGATTGGGTTTTGTTTCCTTGAGTGCCTCATCCCTTGGGGCTTCCTCTGCAGACCGTGGCAAAGTGGTTCAGCTTGCCACATTTGGAACATATGTGACTTTGTGCAGGGCAGTCATCCAGAAGGTGCTCACCATTGCCACAGTTTCTGCAGCTTGGCCCTAATTGAGGGTGCATAGACGTCTTAGCCTTCCTTGTGTACAATGTCAGCACACTGGGGGTGCGCTCTGGCCGTTGTGTGATAGCAGTGTTCATTTCAGTAGCCCTCGATGCAGACAGATTGTGAGACCTAGCCAGGATCAGGATGTCATCCAGGCTGATATTGGGTTGCCTTAGGAGAATAACATTTTGTCGTTGAGGCTGGTCTTGTGACGCCCTTGGTGGGGATGCTGCATTAGTGTTATCTTCCTCTGCCATCATATTGCTGTCTGGCATGTGCTGCCTATGAATGTGAGCTTGTGCGCTGCACTGGTGCCATAATCCTAATGAAGCCCTAAGTCTTTTGTGTACCTAAGACTTAGGCAACATGAGGCAAGCTGACAAGCCCTTGGAGTCACTCTGTCTTCAAGTAACTCTAGGTTCAGGTGATGTAGGTCCAGTCCTTCTCACCCAGGCAGAGATTGAGCAGCAGGTAGCAAGGCAACACAGCAAGGCAAGAATTCTGCAGACATCAGTTCCAGTAGAGTGGAAGTCCTTGAGCAGCACAGCTGATCCTCTTTTTTTTTCTGGCAAAGTGATCACAGGTCCAAAAGTGTACTCATTTGGTAGTTCCGAAGTCAATTACCTAAACCCAGTGGTGCCTTTCAAGTGGGGGAGACTTCAAAGAAAGCTTGGAAGTGCACAGAGGCTTGCCCTTACAGCCCTGGCTCTAGAAACACTACAGGGTGGTAACCAATCCTTTGTGTGGGGACATGACATAGCCCTTTCAGTTGTAAGTGTCGGCTCCTCCCTGCCATCCTGCTCAGGTTGGCCCATCTGCATGCAGATGACCACTCAGGTACACCTACTTTTCCTTTGTGTGTGACTGTCTAGAGGGAATGCAGGAAGCCAGCTGTCACCCACCCCAGAGACAGGCTGAATGCACCAAATGGCTAAAGGAAGTAAATGCCAACTTTCTAAAAGTAGCATTTGATGAACTGGAATTTTAAAATCTAACTTCACCATAAGTTGTGATTTTAAATTGTGAGTTTAGTGACACATGACTTGCAAAATATTTATCTTCACAATTAGGGGTTACACTTAAAATATGTAATAAGATCACCCTGATATTATACTATGGGAGAGATAGGCCTTGAGGTAGCGAACAATTAAATTGGTTGTGCGTTATTATCAATAGATGTAAAGTTTAAAAGTACATGCCCTGCCTTTTAACTACAGCACACCCTGCTTGTGGGTTATACAGGGCCTACTGTAGGGGTGACTTATCTGTACAAAAAGGAAAGGTTTAGGCCTGACAAGAGGGTTTACTTGCCAGGTTGACATGGCAGTGTGAAACTGCTCACACAGGCTCTATAGTGGCAGGCATGGGAGATGGTTAAGGGGCTTCTTTTGTGGGTGGCGAAATCGGTGCTGTAGATCCACTAGTTGCAAAAAACACAGTTGATTGACAGAATGCAGAACAATGTCTTACATTCAACCCAGTACAAAGATCTGGGCCTAAATCCATCGTTTTTTTGCACTCCACACCACCCTAGGTCAGACACTGGCTATATGCAAATCAGCCTTGACCTTGTGCCTCATGGGAACAGTCCAGCCCGAACTACCAAGCCATGTCTTTCCTAGACCGGAATCAAGCATCCAAGGACCGGTTTCTGGCTATCAGCCTTCTTCATTCTGGATAGCTTGACTCCAGTGATGTGGAGAGCCTGGGACTCACGTCTGAGCATACCCAACCAACTCGGGGTGAAAATTGCAAAAAACACAGTTGATGGACAGAATGCAGAACAATGTCTTACATTCACCCCAGTACAAAGATCCGGACCTAAATCCATCGTTTTTTTGCACTCCACACCACCCTAGGTCAGACACTGGCTATATGCAAATCAGCCTTGACCCTGTGCCTCATGGGAACAGTCCAGCCCGAACTACCAAGCCATGTCTTTCCTAGACCGGAATCAAGCATCCAAGGACCGCTTTCTGGCTATCAGCTTTCTTCAGCCATTTGTACCGCTTTTGGCCGCCATAAGTGTGGCAGGGTGTGCTCAGACGTGAGTCCCTTGCTCACTTTGCCACTGGATTCAAGCAAGCCGGGCTGAAGACGGCTGGAATGCCAGAAACCGGTCCTCGGAAGCTTGTTTCGGCTCCAGGGAAGACATGGCTTGGCAGTTCGGCTGGACTGTTCCCATGAGGCACAAGGTCAGACTGATTTGCATATCGCCATGTCTGAACTGCAGTGGCAGGGTGGGCTAAAAAACGGTGATGGATTAAACCCAGATCTTTTGACTGGGTGTGAGTGTTTGATTGATTCAGATGCTCCGTCCATCACCACTCCCTTTTGAACCGCTTTTGGCCGCCATAAGTGTGGCAGGGTGTGCTCAGACGTGAGTCCCTTGCTCACTTTGACACTGGATTCAAGCAAGCCGGGCTGAAGACAGCTGAAATGCCAAAAAACGGTCCTCGGAAGCTTGTTTCCGGTCCAGGGAAGACATGGCTTGGCAGTTTGGGCTGGACTGTTCCCACAAGGCACAGGGTCAGACTGATTTGCATATAGCCATGTCTGAACTGGGGTGGCAGAGTGGGCTAAAGAACGGTGATGGATTAAACCCAGATCTTTTGACTGGGTGTGAGTGTTTGATTGATTCAGATGCTCCGTCCATCACCACCCCCTTTTGTAGATCCACTAGTAGCACTTAATTTTCAAGCCCAGGGTACTTTGCTAGGGACTGATAAGTAAATTAAATATGCCACTTGGTGATGAACCAATATTATCATTTTTAGGCTAGAGAGCACTTACACTTTAGCACTGGTCTGCATTGATACATTGCTCAGAATCTTAAAGTCAGCAAAACAAGGTCAGAAAAGTGGGTGAAAGATCACCCTAAGGCTGTCAGGTCTAACACCCGAGGACTAGAAAAGATCACTTTTTTCATTCCCTGTACTTTGTACTGGTGCAGTCGCTCTACAGCACCAGCTGAGCACCTCTTCAGAAGGAGCTCTACACCACTATAATGTCAAGGTTTTAAAGCTCCATTACTGTTGTCTTAGTGATTTACAGTGAACTGGGCACTTCAAAGATCTTGAAGGCAAAGAAAAGTTTATTTTTTTTCTACTCTACTCCAGCAGTTGATAATAACTTGTTTTTATTAAAGCAGAAATTCTGCAATTTGCTTTTGTCTAAGTGCTAACAAGTAACTTGTTCCCACCCCCGAATTTAACTGTGACCAGTTTTGTTGATATTTGAACGGTGTAAAAAGTTGAATTGGTTTTGCTAATAGTTGAACTTTTAACTTGCAGATCACACTAAAACCATCACATACTGAAATGTAAAGAAGGTGTTAGTGTGAAGAATGTTGAGACACAAATGCTCGGTAATTAAACATTTATTTTCTAAATTTTCTAAAGGAGACTTGGTTTATTTGTACTCCTTTTTTAACACAATCTTTTCTGTGTTTTACAAAACAAAATAATGATGCACAGGCTGAATTTTTTTTCTTCGCTCTTCTCGTATTTCTGTTCATAGAGATAATCCAGACCCCTTGCTCAATTCTGTGGCCCATCACATGCCATCAGTTCTTTGGCTTTCCCACTTCTAGTGCTGCGTCAGGGTCCTCCTGATGAGCACATGTGCCTGTCCCCCAAACAACATGGTTGACGATAGGCAAATAACATCTACCCACTAGGAGAGGTTGAGCACAGAACTAGAGTAGTACTCATCATCAATCCTGCCCACAACGTACAAACCCACGTTGTGAATCAAGGACTTGCTTGAATAGCATGCGTCAACAAGCGCTATATAAATACAAACCTTTGTCCTCCTCTATCCTTCTGCTATCATTCCAAATCCAAATAACAAACAAACCTATCCACCACTTAAAATGTACTTGCATGTTTCACTACACTAGTTCAACACTAATCCTCTATGGGTCCCGGAGTAGCGTGCTACTCGCCGAAAAAGCACTTTGACGACTAAGCGCTATATGAATGCAATTACAATACAATACAACACCTCACCCTTGTGACTGGAAATTTCTAAACTGAGTCCACTGTTTTGAAATAGTAGAAGGGCAGAGCAGGAACGACCAGGCTGACTTTCACTTCGACTTATCAGTGTTCTAGTTTACATTTTTGGTGCAGTCAACTCCAAGGTAGCTATGTCCAACAAATGTATTTATTTATTTATTTGTTTATGCATTTTATATAGTGCATACTTACCCCGAAGGTGTCAAAGCCCTTTACAATAGAACTAGTTGCAATACATAAGGACTTTAGAGTACATGAATGACATAACACATACAAAACAGATGCATGCGTCTAAACACATAAGAAAACGGTACAATGGTTTGTGCAAGAGATGTGCCATTTAAATTAACAGTGTAGGTATAACCTGCCCATATTGGCAGGAAATGAGCACTAAGAATATAGAAATAGCATACTGATATTATATAGCATATCATTATGATATCAACAATATTATACTAGACCAGAGTACCTGTTAACGGGGCCTGTGTCGTGATTGTTCACTGCATTGTTCTTTTTGTTATTATGCTCTTGCTGTTTCAAAGCTGGAGGCTAACCCAATGCACTTGAGCCCTTTGTTTTTGTTCAGTCTCAACATGGCCCCCTCAATCTTTCCATCCCCGCTCTGGCAGATCGCAGGCATCTCGGTGACTGGGTAGACAGCGTCCATGAAAACCCGCAGTAAGTACTGGCTTGATTTCCCTCCTCCTCAGGGGTGAGCAGGGGCAGCGGAGCTGGCGGCCGGCACTAGGGGAGGGCCGCAGGAGGGCTCTCCCTACCTCTGCATGATCGTCTCATCTGCTCCTTCCCCTGCACTGACTGGATGCAGGGCACCTGAGATCTGCGAGAATCAGCGAGCCCTCTGCATTAGGACCAGCTTGTGTTCCTGCACTCTGGCCCCGTAAAGGGAGTGCCGAGAAGCAGCATTGGTGAGACCCTGGAGCAGGGTTGGATTGGGATTAAAAATTGGCCCCGGCACGCATAAAAAATCGGCCCACATTTGCATAATGCCTTCCCTCAAATCACTGCCTTCAGAGTAATTTTACATGAAAAAAGGGGGGGTGGTGGTAAAAAAAATGCACGCATCAGTTTACACTAGTCAAACACACTTTAAAACAAGTGAGGCCACTTCTGCTCAGGCTCCCTGCCCCGCTCTGTATGCCTCCATTAATGGGAGGCTCAGCGAAAGAAAAGGGGTGACACCTCTACCTGTTGCTGCTATACGGGGGATAATGAGTGCCCAACTTCCTCCAGAAAGGCCACTCAGACACCCCCTGGGCCGCTGGCAGTATAGTCGAACAACAGAGACGCTGCCCAAATCGGCCCCCAGGCTGCTCAAAAGCAGCTCT
Source organism: Lissotriton vulgaris (assembly GCF_964263255.1). Taxonomy (NCBI): domain Eukaryota; kingdom Metazoa; phylum Chordata; class Amphibia; order Caudata; family Salamandridae; genus Lissotriton; species Lissotriton vulgaris. The sequence continues at coordinate 746,263,035 of NC_141694.1, forward strand.
CAGGCGGAACCTGGACCTCGGCCCCTCGGGCATTGCCCGAATGCTCCTGTTACCAATCCGACGCTGCCCTGGAGGCATTCAGCGGGTGTGCACCAACAGCAATCCCTGGCCCGGGGAGTCTTCCCAAGTTCCTTACTTGTTGCTGGATTCAGCACAGTTCAGCAACCTTCGTTGCGTCCCAACGGCCATATGAGGTCCCAATATTGATTCCTTTGAAACCTGACGGGTGGGCGACTAGATAGGGGGATTTTTCCTAGGATTGCACCAGTGGCACTCAGAAGCCTGAGCTATAAAGAGTTAATATGCCGTTTCTCTTAACTATCATCATAAGGGATTTAGGGCCAAATGCATCAAAGTGTGCATTTGCAATTCCTAAATTGCAATTTTTAAGAAATTGCAAATGCTTATGCATGTAGGAATCGCAAAAAAATTGCGACCCCTCCACATTCCTTTTTTGCGATTTGCAAATTGCAATTCACAAATAAGGAATTGCCTCCCATTAATTTTTATGGGCCTAGAGACCCATTGGAATCAACGGGAATTGCATGCACAATTTGCGAGTACCAAAAAGGTATTCGCAAATTGAGCATGCAATTTCAAGGGTGCAAGGGTGCCGAAAGGACACCCTGATGCATCGCTGAGATTGCAATTTCAACACATGTTGCACACACACATGCACCAAGGACATGTATGTGTGCAGCATAGAACTTTAAAAAATGCACTTTTGTGCATTTTTCAAAGTTCTCACAGAATTACCATCAACTTTGAATTGATGGTTATTTGTTTTTCCTAACTGCGGAATCGCAGATTTTTTGGGTTGTTACATTGCAATTGGGGAATCGCAATTTGCGATTCCCTAAATGCAATCGCAATTTAAGTAATCACAATTTTAGCGATTACTCAAATCGCTATTTTTGCATTTGGGATGATGCATCCCAAATGCAAGAATTGCGGCCACAAGAATCTGCCCCGTTGCGATCGCAATTTACAAGGTTGCATGTGGCCCTTAATCTGCAACGTCCTGGCTGTTGTGCCACTTCGTCTGCAGCCCAATGTGATCAGTAAACTCGATGTTAATATAACAGTTGGTATAAATAGAAAGAAGCTGCGTTCAAAACAGACAACAGAATCTTGAACGCTTCTTTTTCTTTCTGTCTAAAGTTCAGACTCTGAGCAGAGCCTCTTGATGGAATAATTGCTTGATGTGCAAGGAAGTGAGCACACCCGGAAGTAATTCTTCAGGGCAAGGTAGTGTTTAGTCTGGAAAAGGATATCTGAGCAGGTAAATCAAACCCTCTGAACTGAAGTTTTCTCTCTGCCTTGTACATTTTCCCCATCACCGAGCCTTCAGGATCTGCTCTTTTCCGATCCGATGTTCCTTTCCGAGTGGCTTCACATCTTTATTTAGCTTGAGCGGAGGCCAAATGTTTTCATTGCCACTGGGGGTTGTCACAAAAATAAGGCAAGCGCTGTGGGAACTTGATTGTACTGACATTTTCCTATAAATCACGGGGTGCATTTTGTTTCCCAATTGCGTGGAAAGTTTTTGTCAAGTTATTTTATCACTGACTTTCCGATTGTGTCATTAGTCAACGAGACATTTTAGTCTTCTTGATCTGTGCCGCATGTTGCTGCTAGCTTGAGGCATCTGGGGCCAGCAAATGTACATTTTGGCCTGTGTTATGAGACAGGCATGCTTGTATATTTGTTAATTATTTGCTCAAACATAAAAAAAATACTGGATCGTCAAGTTTACATAATAGAAAGAAGTAGAATTTAGAACCCCATTTTAAATGACAGCATTGACTTTTTTTTATTTCCAATTTATTCCCTATATATAACTGTTTCTGTTGGGAAATTTTACGGATGGTAACTAGGAAAGACAATATTTTTAGCTAGATTTTTTGAAGTTTTTAAGAAACAATAATTCCTGATCAGTAAAATTGTTCAGCTATAGGGTTTTCGATCATTATATGTCAATTGTTTCGTGGATGAACTATTACATTTTCAAGTGTTGATTTTGCCAAATTCTAAGCATTTAATGGTGATTCTTATTCCTGCTGTGTTTTAGCTACTAAACGCAATGAAATGCCGTTACGCTTAGCCCCAGAAGCTTTAACCAACATTAGTTTTACCATAATCACTTTTAGTAGATCCGACTATAGCGAGTTCCTCATCCTCTTGCTACAGTTATCGGAACTCGTTATGTGTGCACCCAGTGAGGCCTAGTTTGATTTTAGCATTTGATGTAACTTCACTTCTGATATTCGACTGATGTTTCTTCAGACCAACACACTATGTGCCACAGATGTCTGACCCTTTGATGATCTGATTATGATGTACACGTTTGTTGTGTTCCCGGTGTGATGGGGGCACTACACTACACTACACTACGGTAGCTTGTTTCCTTCCCAGTATAAGAATTGGCTTGGTAGTTTGGTCTGCCCTGTTCCCATGATACACTGGGCCAGGGTCAGACTAATTTGCATATAGCCAAGTTCTGAGCTAAGATGGTGCAGTGAGCTAAAAAACGGTGATGGATCAAGCCCTGATCTTTGGACTGGGTAAGAGTGGTCTGCTTAATTCAGACACTCTGTTCATCACCACCCCCTTTTCTGAATCATTTTTGCCCACCATAAGCGTAGACGGGTATACTCAGATGTGAGTCCCTAGCTCTTTGCACCATCAGGATTCAAGCAAGCCGGGCCGAAGACGGCTGCAATGCCAGAAACCGGTCCCCGGTAGCTTGTTTCCTTCCCAGTATAAGAATTGGCTTGGTAGTTTGGTCTGCCCTGTTCCCATGATACACTGGGCCAGGGTCAGACTAATTTGCATATAGCCAAGTTCTGAGCTGGGATGGTGCAGTGAGCTAAAAAATGGTGATGGATCAAGCCCTGATCTTTGGACTGGGTAAGAGTGGTCTGCTTAATTCAGACACTCTGTTCATCACCACCCCCTTTTCTGAATCATTTTTGTCCACCATAAGCGTGGAAGGGTATACTCAGATGTGAGTCCCTAGCTCATTGCACCATCAGGATTCAAGCAAGCCGGGCCGAAGACGGCTGAAATGCCAGAAACCGGTCCCCGGTAGCTTGTTTCCTTCCCAGTATAAGAATTGGCTTGGTAGTTTGGTCTGCCCTTTTCCCATGATACACTGGGCCAGGGTCAGACTAATTTGCATATAGCCAAGTTCTGAGCTGGGATGGTGCAGTGAGCTAAAAAACAGTGATGGATCAAGCCCTGATCTTTGGACTGGGTAAGAGTGGTCTGCTGAATTCAGACACTCTGTTCATCACCACCCCCTTTTCTGAATCATTTTTGTCCACCATAAGCGTGGAAGGGTATACTCAGATGTGAGTCCCTAGCTCATTGCACCATCAGGATTTAAGCAAGCCGGGCCGAAGACGGCTGAAATGCCAGAAACCGGTCCCCGGTAGCTTGTTTCCTTCCCAGTATAAGAATTGGCTTGGTAGTTTGGTCTGCCCTGTTCCCATGATACACTGGGCCAGGGTCAGACTAATTTGCATATAGCCAAGTTCTGAGCTGGGATGGTGCAGTGAGCTAAAAAACGGTGATGGATCAAGCCCTGATCTTTGGACTGGGTAAGAGTGGTCTGCTTAATTCAGACACTCTGTTCATCACCACCCCCTTTTCTGAATCATTTTTGTCCACCATAAGCGTGGAAGGGTATACTCAGATGTGAGTCTCTAGCTCATTGCACCATCAGGATTCAAGCAAGCCGGGCCGAAGACGGCTGAAATGCCAGAAACCGGTCCCCGGTAGCTTGTTTCCTTCCCAGTATAAGAATTGGCTTGGTAGTTTGGTCTGCCCTGTTCCCATGATACACTGGGCCAGGGTCAGACTAATTTGCATATAGCCAAGTTCTGAGCTGGGATGGTGCAGTGAGCTAAAAAACGGTGATGGATCAAGCCCTGATCTTTGGACTGGGTAAGAGTAGTCTGCTTAATTCAGACACTCTGTTCATCACCACCCCCTTTTCTGAATCATTTTTGTCCACCATAAGCGTGGAAGGGTATACTCAGATGTGAGTCCCTAGCTCATTGCACCATCAGGATTCAAGCAAGCCGGGCCGAAGACGGCTGAAATGCCAGAAACCGGTCCCCGGTAGCTTGTTTCCTTCCCAGTATAAGAATTGGCTTGGTAGTTTGATCTGCCCTGTTCCCATGATACACTGGGCCAGGGTCAGACTAATTTGCATATAGCCAAGTTCTGAGCTGGGATGGTGCAGTGAGCTAAAAAACGGTGATGGATCAAGCCCTGATCTTTGGACTGGGTAAGAGTGGTCTGCTTAATTCAGACACTCTGTTCATCACCACCCCCTTTTCTGAATCATTTTTGTCCACCATAAGCGTGGAAGGGTATACTCAGATGTGAGTCCCTAGCTCATTGCACCATCAGGATTCAAGCAAGCCGGGCCGAAGACGGCTGAAATGCCAGAAACCGGTCCCTGGTAGCTTGTTTCCTTCCCAGTATAAGAATTGGCTTGGTAGTTTGGTCTGCCCTGTTCCCATGATACACTGGGCCAGGGTCAGACTAATTTGCATATAGCCAAGTTCTGAGCTGGGATGGTGCAGTGAGCTAAAAAACGGTGATGGATCAAGCCCTGATCTTTGGACTGGGTAAGAGTGGTCTGCTTAATTCAGACACTCTGTTCATCACCACCCCCTTTTCTGAATCACACTATGTTAATAAGGCCTAGGACAAATGGCTCAGAGACATTGCTTGCTGCTTACACGCTCACTCCGCCGTCACCAACTGGCGTACGTGCGGACGTGACGTCCTTTATTCACACAGGTCACGTGAGCAATGACGGGGCACGCCTGTTAAGCCACAGGCAGAGATACAACATTCCTCCTCAACCAATAAAAAGAACAAAAATGTCACTGTGTAAGAACCGTTATCTTCATACCCAATTCACAGCCTAGCGCTGTTCGCAACAATGCAATGACTTTCACAAATAAACGTTAAATAACCGGAACAGTCTTACGTGAAATAGTCTCTCAGGCGACTGGAGGGCACAGGATTCCTCCACAGCCTATGTTGGATTGTACCTCTGCTCGGGATTTCAGCTGCAGCAGGACTTGGTGGGATTTCTTCACTCGCGCCCTCAGGCCCGCTTCCTTGGTGGTTGAGACTTCTGTCTCCCGCTCCTTGGCATTGGTTTGGCACATCATCAGGAGTTAGGGGTCCTTCCATCTGACTGGACATATCCATGAGATCACTGACATTGTCACTACCCCTGACTGGTGCCCTGACAGGGGAGACAGGGTCATCTCCGACTGGTGTGGAAGGTACACCGACGCTCCCAGATTGATATTTCTTGAAGTACGAAACATTTCGAGTCACAGTCTATCTCCCTCTGGTGGCAACTATTTGGGTTCCCTTGACGTTGACCACGGTCCACGGCTCTCGCTCATAGGGCAGTCGGAATTTTCCACTGTTGACCCTATTCTTGTGAGTAGCACGACATCTCCCGCAACAATTTGGGGTGGCTTGGCCCTTCTCCGTTGGCTGACCTGAGCATGCGTCTTCCTGCGCCGGGCTTCCACTTGGTCATCATTGGGGGACTCAGGCTGCCATTGCGGATGGTGAGGAAAATAGAGTCCATGATTACTCGACCCATAATCAGGTGTCCTGGAGCAACGCCCGTGGTGGTGTGAGGCGTTTGGCGATAGCTCCTGAGAAATGTGAATAGGGCCAGTTCGAGGGATTGCTCCTTGTCATGCGCGATTCGGATGACTTTATTGAGAGTTCGCATGAATCTTTCTACCTCGCCATTGGCCTGAGGCCATCTTGGAGTGATTCGGCGATGTTGGATGCCCAAAGCCCGCAGGTAGTTAGCTAATTCTTGGCTTTGAAAAGGAGGGCCATTGTCTGTCTTTAGTTCTTTCATCAGTCCGTGAGCAGCCATTATTTTCTCAAGCTTGGGAATTACCTCGGCAGCACTGGGGGTGGAGATGATCTCGACCTCAGGATATTTGGAGTGGTCGTCAAGGGCTACCAGGGTGTGGCGACCGTCTGGGAGGCTGCCAAAATCGAGACTGCCACATTCCCACTGTGACTTTGGCCGGGGTTCCACTAGAATAGGGGCTGGTCGAGGTTCTTCTCCGGCTGTTTGACAGTCCGCACACGATTGGACCGTGGATTCAACTAGGTCGTCCATCAGTGGAAACCACACTTTGGTGCGAAGGCGGGACTTCGTTTTGACCATGCCTTGATGGCCGACATGAGCCAATTGGACGACGTGTTCGGTCAGGGATGAGGGTATCACCAGCCGATGACCCCTCAGCGGACACCCTGTACTGTCCTCATTTAGCTCCTCTCTCACATGATAGAGGCTGTCCATGATTCGTTACGCCTTATTAGTCAAGATTTTCCACTCCTCCTTGGCTTTGTGCCAGTTGCCATGTCGCACCGCAGCAATGGCTCTCTGGAGACACTCATCCCTCTGGGTTGCTTCCGCCAGCTTCTCCATGGATATTGATAATGGACAGGACCGAGCAGTGATACATCTCACGTATTCCTCCGTGTCAGCTGCGTCTTCCATTTCTTCCCGGGTTGCCATTCGAGGATGGCGTGATAGGCAATCAGCTGGATTTTTGGATCCGGGCTGGTATTCTACCCCACAGTTATAGTTCTGGAGCTGCAGCATCCATTTCTCAATTCGCGGAGGGGGCTTAGAGAATGTTCCGGAAAATAAGGCTACCAGCGGCTTATGGTCCGTTGCAACTACAAACGGCTTCCCATAGACATAGAGATGGAAATGGCGACAGCCCCAGTGTATCGCTATCGCTTCCTTCTCAATCTGGGAGTATCTCTGCTCCATCTCTGTGAGCGACCGGCTGGCAAACGCTACTGGCATCCAGTCTTCTTACACCCGCTGTCTCTGCATCAACACTGCGCCTAGTCCTGTGGGACCGGCGTCCACGGCCACGACGGTTAGTTTCCTCGGGTCGAAAAAGGCCAAGGTGGTTGCTTCGGACAATGCTTCTTTGATGTCTCGAAAAGCCTTGTCTTGTTCCGTGCCCCATCTCCACGGGGTAGCATCCTTGGTGAGTTCCCTCAGCGGCAATGTCAAATTGGCCAAGTTGCGAATGAACCTGCCACAGTAGTATTCCATTCCAAGGAAACTTCGGACTTCCGTGACAGTCGTGGGAGGATCGGCTTCTTTGATGTCCTTTACCTTCTCTGGATCGGGGTTGACACCATCAATCGAGAAGGTGTATCCAAAGAATTGTAATTTCCTCTTTAGGAATTCACACTTTTCACGGTGCAGGGTGAACCCCGCATCCCTCAATCTTCTAGTACCTGGGTCAACTGATTGTGATGTTCTTGGATGGTTCTGGCGTGGATCATAATGTCATCACTGACATTTATCACTCCCGGGATATACGCGATGAGTTCCTGTATCACGTTTTGGAAGACTTCTGCAGCACTGGATATCCCAAAACTTAGGCGAGTGTATCTCCGGAGCCCCAGGTGTGTCGAGAAGGTGGTGATGTTTCTCGATTCCTCATCTATGGCTAGTTGGTGATAGCCTGATCTCAGGTCCAGTTTGGAAAACCAGCTCGCACCTGCCATTTCACCTATCAGATCGTCTATGGTGGGTGTGATGTGGCGTTCGCGCTTGATTGCGACGTTGGGTAGTCGCATGTCCACGGATATTCTCACCGCTCCCGTTGTTTAGGTTTTCGTCTGACCACTATCGGTGAAACCCAGGGGGTGGGACTGGTCACTTTTCTATTATTCCCGCCACTTCCAGTTTCTTGAGTTCCTCCTCCACCAACGGACGTAAGTGAAATGCTATCAGTAGCTGTTGGATTGATTCTTGATGGATGCCAAAAGCGAAAGTCACTACACCCAGATCTTCCGCCGCCCGGCATCCTAGCAACATTCCTTGTCCATCTTCAGATACGAATATGTTGGTGGTTACAGACCGGTCTCCATGTGATATGGTGGTCCTGAATTTTCCCCGAATCCGGAGGGGTGTATCTTGTCAATACACAAAAACAGTGATGGCTGACGGGGTTAGCACTGGCGGTGGATTTAGAGCTTGGTGTAGAGCAGACGCCATCAGATTCAACCACTGCCATGACTTCATGGGCCCCAATCTGGATCCCACACTGGGGTAGGCGTCGTGCTGTCCGGGTCGCCGTGCCAATCATATGTACCTGGTGTACTGTTCGCTCTTCTTCCTCATCATCGTCCATATCGCTTGGACTCGGATCCACTTCGGGTATTGTGTTCACCACCTGTCTGGGCTTGTGGTATCGCTTAGATTGGCATACTTTTTCAAAGTGGTTATAGCATCCACAGGCCGAACACCATTTTCCTTTTGCTGGACATTCTGCTGCTGAATGCGGCGTTCCTCCACAGTACCCACACATTTTTGGCGGCCCGACGTGGCTGTCCCCGGTCCCTTTTTAGTCCACTTTGTCAGTGACTTTACCGTTACTTTGTTAACCAGTTCTGCTTTCACCGGAGCCTGGAGAGCGGCCTTCATATGGACGGCTTGCGCCTTTGATAGTTCCTTGGTGCTCCATAGTGTTAGTATATCTGCTAACGACTTGCCCGACTCTTCCAGGATTCGTTCCCTCAGTTTGACTGACGCGCAGCCTTGGATGATCTGACCACGGATCTCCTCCGTGGCGTCGGCAAAACCACAAGTTGATGCCAGGTTTTTTAGGCGCGCGTGATACGTGTCCAGGGATTCCTCTGGCAGCTGTCTAGCCTGTCTGAAAACGAACCGCTCATAGTCCTGGTTAGCCATTGGCTTGAAGTGGGCATTCAGGGCATTTATGAGTGTGTGGTGGTTCTTTGGGGTGACCTCCACCAGGGTTTTGGCAATATTGTGCACATCCATGCCTCCGAGATGAAGGATCATGGCCCTCTTTTGGTCCTTATGTACTTTTGTGGCCTCAAAGAATATCAGCAGGCGATCAACCCAATCCTTCCATTTGGGCGAAAGTGAGGAAGGTGAACCTTCTACCACGAATGGCTCTATCGGGGGTATCGTGGCCATTTTGTGTGCCAGGCGCGGGATTGGGCGTGCTGACTCCGCCCCAACCCCTTCTCTGTGGCCTCGTGGACGTGGCGCTGATGGAATGCCCCTGAGTCTGCTTTATTGTAATTGCAGTTGCCAATGCTTGATGGCTCTGGGACCCCTGCTTGGTTAAGGTTGCTTATTTCCTTTCCAGGACAACACGTTATGCATTATAGGCTCCCACTGAGTTGGTAGGTGTCCCCTTTCTGCTTAGTCACTAGCACGTGACTTCTCCAGATCGGGCCTGCAGGGCGTGCTTGAGGGCCCAGCTCCGTGTGTGCACCGTGTCCCCCCCACTGCGCTGAGCGGTAATGCAGGACCCGCTCGGGAGACATGTGCGCGATGCCCTGAGCTTGGGCGCGAGCGTCGTGCAGTGTCCTGGGCCTCCCTGGGCCGATCTAGAAGTTGCGCGCCAATCGGGCGCCACACCCCACTGCAGGGGAAAACGAACGGAGCGAGGCAGCTGCCACGCCGGAGGGGGCCAATGTGCCTCACCTGACGCGCTCCGCTGGTGCAGGAGCACTTCTCTCAGCGTCTTCCGAGGCCGTGTGAACCGTCGCGGCTTCGGCCGCACAGCGTGAATGGTGCCGGGCACGAGCACTGCAAGCCAGGTGTAGAGCTCGCGGCCGCCGCACAGCGTAAGATCGGGCGACCACCCGCAGCGAGGGCACACCCACCCTCGTCGCAAGCTGTTGTGTTCCCAGTGTGATGGGCTCCGGGAACTCTTGTGGATGGGGGCACTACACTATGATAATAAGGCCTAGGACAAATGGCTCAGAGACATTGCTTGCTGCTTACACGCTCACTCCGCCTTCACCAACTGGCGTACGTGCGGACGTGACGTCCTTTATTCACACAGGTCACGTGAGCAATAACGGGGCACGCCTGTTACGCCACAGGCGGAGATACAACATTGACAGTGTAATTTCCGAATTTGTTTAATTCTCTCTATTTTTATGTTGTTGGCACTTTAATGGACTTGATTGTCTAAATTAAGTATTTTAAACAGAACTATGTTTTATTATACTTTAATGGTTTATGGTCCGAATAAACTGAATTCTGACTTATCAAAACTTCATTTATCACACCTTATAAATAAGATACCATGCAGATGATAATTTATGATATAAGAAAAGGGGAAGTTATGAGTTTTGCCCAGAAAATGGGCCACAATATGTGGATTTTTGTGTTTACTTTCCCAAAATCATCTTTTTCCTGTATTTTACCAGGGTTTTTTATTAGTAAATTTTGGAAGGTTTCAACTGCCAAAGTTCATCAAGTAGAAAATGTGATTGTTGGATTTTAATAGTCTGATACCCGTGTACACATCGGGTTCTACATGTGGTGGAATATTGCGAAGCACTATACTAAGAGGTGCATAATTTTAATTTGCTAGCATGTTTTCTTACCACATTGTCTTAAAAAATGAACATGTTTGCTATGATACACCATTTTATGCCGACAATTGATAAAGGGAGTAACAGCTTGCCATATATATCGCATTTGTATGGCCAAATATGCCAAATTATGGAGCACTTCTACTAGAGTGCAAAAAAGTCTTAACAACAATGCTGAACAATGTAGCGTAGAGTAAAACAAATTACACTACAAGGCACTATTTAAGTAGTCTGGCACAGGCAATGAACAGTAGGGTTTTATTTAATGTAATCCCAGAAGCCTCTCTGCATTTTGTTCACCTGATCTTGTTATTCCCTTCAGATGGTACCTCCTAATACTCTCTAACTTCATGCAGCACGGAAAAATGCACATCTTCTAGTATTAATGGTTCCTAAGGTAAAAAGATAATGTCAATATTTTACATATGAACAAACAATAATTGTAAATTGTGTATTCAGCTATACTCTTCCAAACTGATGTATATATCATTACAATGAAATATTTTCAGTGAAGGAACTATTTTAGCCTTTCCTCCACTGAGGGTATACATACATTTAGTGATTTGGAGAGTTATTCTTATGAATTATCAATCAATAAATCAGAGTACTTGTAGAGCGTGCTACTTACCCATGAGGGTCTCAAGGCGCTGAGGGGAAGGGGGGCCCGGTCTTGAGGGGACTTCTGAAGGCGAGTAGGTCTTGGGTCTGCCGTATGTGGGTAGGGAGGGTGTTCCAGGTCTTGGCAGCGACGTAGGAGAAGGATCCTCCGCCGGAGGTCGTTCGTTGGATGCGGGGGACAGCAGCGAGGGCAAGGCTAGCGTAGCGGAGCTGGCGGGTGGGGGTGTAGACGCTGAGTCTGCTGTTAAGGTAGGCTGGTCCGGCGTTGTGGAGTGCTTTGTGTGCGTGGGTGAGGAGCTTGAAGGTTATCCTCTTGTCGACGGGGAGCCAGTGTAGGTCTCTCAGGTGGGGGGTGATGTGTAGTCGTCGTAGGTGTTTGGCTAGGATTCCTGCAGCTGGCGAAGGCCTGTGTCACCGTTCTTCTTTCGGTCGGGATCCACTTGTAGATCCTGCGGAGCATGCGGAAGGTGTTGTAGCTGGAGGAGGATACGGCATTGACCTGCTTAGCCATGGAGAGGGAGGAGTCGAGGATGAATCCTAGGTTGTGTGCATGGTCGGTGGGTGTTGGTGATGTTCCCAGTGTGGTTGGCCACCAGGAGTTGTCCCAGGCTGAGGGGGTGGGTCCTAGGATGAGTAACTCTGTCTTGTCGAAGTTCAGCTTCAGACGGTTGATCCTCATCCAGTCGGCGACAGCCTTCATTCCCTTGTGGAGATTGGTTTTGGCGGTGTGTGGATCCTTGGTCAGGGAGAGGATTAGCTGGGTGTTGTCGGTGTAGGAGATGATGTTGAGGTCGTGATGGCCGGCCACTTGTGCAAGGGGGGCCATGTAGATTTTGAACAGCGTCACGCTGAGCCCTGGGGATGCCGCAGATGATGTCGGTGGCTTCTGATCGGAAGGGTGGGAGGTGGACGCTCTGGGTTCTGCTGAAAAGGAAGGACGTGGTCCATTCAAGAGCCTGCTCCTGGATTCCGGCTTCTAAGGCGTGTCTTTAGAGTGTGATGGCAGACCATGTGGAAGGCAGCTGAAAGGTCCAGGAGGTTGAGGGCTGATGTTTCGCCATTGTCTAGTTGGTGCCTGATGTTGTCTTTGGCGGCGATGAGGGCTGTCTCGGTGCTGTGGTTTCATCTGAATCCGGACTGGGATGGATCCAAGATGATGTTGTCTTCCAGGTGGCGGGTCAATTGCCTGTTGACGATTTTCTCGATGAACTTTGCCGGGAACGGGAGCAGGGAAATGGGCCGGAAGTTCTCGAGGTCCCTGGGGTCCGCCTTGGGCTCCTTTAGGAGGGCGTTGATTTCGGCGTGCTTCCAGCTTTCCAGGAATGTCGCTGTTTCGAAAGAGATGTTGATGACCTTCCATAGTTGGGGTGCGATGGCTGCATCTGCTTTGTTGAATACGTGGTGAGTGCACAGGGCTGACGGAGATCCTGAATGGATTGAGTTCATGACCTTGCGTGTCTCGTCGTCGTTGACGTTGGACCAGGAGGTCAGGCGGATGGCGCTGGTGGTGTTCACAGGGGAGGTGGAGTCTGGCGTAGTCGGGGCGGTTGTGGTGTTGAAACTGTCGTGGATGTCAGTGATCTTGCGGTGGATGCATTTGGCTAGTGAGTGGCACAGTTCTTGTGAGGGTGGGATGTCGTTGCGGTTGGAGAGTTCCTTTACGATGCTGAAGCGTTCTTTGCTGTTGTGTGCGTTGTTATCTAAGCGGTCTTTGAAGGCGGATCGCTTGGCTAATTTGATGAGGTGGTGGTGTCTGCCGGTGGCATCCTTGTGGGCTGCGTAGTTGTTCGGTGTGCATTCGTGAGCCATTTTTTCTCCAGTTTCCGGCATGCACATTTGGAGGTCTGGAGCTTGTCGGTGAACCAGGTGGCTCTCTTGCTGGCGTGGCTGTTGGTGGGTTTCTTGTGCAGGGCGAGGGTGTTGGCGCAGTAGTCAATCCACTGTCTGAGGTTGCGGGCTGCAGCGTCTGGGTTGGTAGGGTTGGTGGGTGGGTTCTGGGTGAGGGTGGTGATCAACCGGTCTTCGGTGATTTCGCTCCAGCAGCGGTGAGGCAGCTGTTGGGTGCGGTGGTGCATGGTTGGTTTCTTGAAGGTGAAATGGATGCAGCGGTTGTCGGTCCAATGGAGTTCGGTGGTGTGGTCGAAGGCGATGTGGGCGCCTGTGGAGAAGATGGGGTCTAGCGTGTGGCCGGCGGCGTGGGTGGGTGTGGTGACGAGTTGTTTGAGGCCAAGGTTGGTGAGGTTGTCAATCAGGGTGGTGGAGTTGGCGTCGTTGTTGTTCTCGAGGTGGAAGTTCAGGTCCCCGAGGAGGATGTAGTCCGTGGAGGCGAGCGCGTGGGTGCTGGCGAGGTCCGCGATGGAGTCGCTGAACTGAGCCAGGGGTCCGGGGGGTGTGTAGATGAGTGTCCCTCTGAGGGTGGTGTTGGGGCCGGTGTGGATCCGGAAGTGCAGGTGTTCAGCAGTGTTGAGGGTGTCGTCTGCGTGGGTGGCGACCTTGAGGGTGGAGCTATATATAGTCCAGTAATATAAAGACCATCTCAACTCACCAATAATATATATTTCTCATCATTATTCAATTCCCAAAGGTAATACGGAATACGAATTAAAGTCAGCTCCTAGCTGCACGTGTGGTAATATTAACCTGCAGCAGAAAATTCGGTGTATCAGTAATGTTCTAACAATTTAACGTATAAACGCTTATTTAAAATCTCCCTATGAGTCAACCTTACTGGGTCGTCTCCTTCTATTATTCTGGTAGATGTCACATTAAGGTAGATAACGGAGTATTTCAGTAATGTTTAAACGGTCTGCGTGAAAAAGACAATATTTTATAAGATTCGAAGCAGATATTAGCTGTCCAATGTTCCATATCTATACCTACTATATAAGACAGTCTTACCTCAGGCTAGATCTTCGTCACAGCTGGCCTGGGAATAATAAATATAAAGGAAATCTAATCAGCTGACTCCCATTAAGTAAATAATATCTCCTGTGTGTATAAACCCAAAACAGGTACTCACCCACTATTCCCGTATCTGTAGTAGACCTGTTAAGTGATACCGGGAGATTGTGAAAGAAGGGGTGCGGGGGAGGGGGGGTGGGGGGAGATAAAACAAGCAAACTGCTTTTTCTACAATTCGTTCGCTGTCACTCGAAATCGAAGTTACATCGTTAAATATATTATTGTAGATATCCTGATCATGATAAATACATTATCAATACCAAATCTGTAAGTTAAAACTTATCTAGTATCTCGTAGTTTGCAAGCTACAAATAAACCCTCAACTGTTGATCTTAACTCACCAGAGTAATGTAGATTATCGTCTGTTTCAGAGTCGCGAGTGAGAGCGGCGTCCTGTGTCTGATTCAGTCGGCAACTCCAAATTTCCCGGACTCCAGATTTAACGCCGGTCCCAGGTGCGTCTTCCCATTTCCCGGGAACGAACCTTTGCTTTATTAACCGCTCGCCGCAAACCCGTGGTACCACATGACACGAACTGCATGACAGGATCCAATTTGATGGTGGCTCTCGACCACGCTCTTTAAAACCACGTAATAAGGTTCCCTGCCCCCTTTCTCTGTCCTGATGAAGACCCCACAGCAAGGGCTCAACTAATCCCTGCATTATTTAGAGGGTCGAAACGTCGACAACCACCTATTTGATTATCAACTTCACGCCACCATTTGTTTCATTCACTGTTCTATGTGAAGTATGATTCCCTAACTTAATTGTTATGAACCATTGGTCCACTCTACTGTATATGATTCATAAATACAGTGTCTTTGATTCATTGATTTTACTGTCACTTATTACTTTCCATCACCTTATCCTCACCTGATCACTTACCACCACCTCTCCCCGTATTTTCCCTGGGTCACTGTACAACCAATTGTATTTATTGATTTGTTCTTGTGTATATTCAGTATAACCAGTCCCATTGTGAATAAAACAATGTGGACTCATTCAGTGTGTCTTTAATTAATTGTTTGGATTATTCACATTACTTCACACTCACGCTGGGACCCCTCCCTCTCAGTACCTATTGAACCCAGGTCCCAGTGACTATGTTTGGGTAAACCCCCCTTTCTATACCCTGTTTCAGAATCTGGCGTGCAGCGCGGTCGCCATGTTTGTGTGTCAATTTATACCGAGGCGTGCATGAGCGCCATATTGTAATATGCAATTATCCTTGACTTTCACTAAAATGTCGTATAAGCTCTAACTATCAAAGCTGTGTATGTCAAAAACACCTATATTATACAGTCCGATCTTCACTATGGCACCAGCTCCGAGTACATCCTCATATTATGTAACGGTCAGATTTCTAAGCGTTGTATATACATATATTATCCTATATTCCCTTCTCTTTACATGGAGGGAAATAAATTATCAATAAATTCAAAATTATCAATCTTAATTCTTACTATATCTCAGTCATTGTTATAAAATAATAAGTTCTAGGTCTAAAGTAGGATCATCGTATATCAGTTTCGAACCCTGTATCAATGCATCGGTCAAGCGTCCTCCTATGCTCTGTGCTACTGATAGGTCTGATAGACAGAGAGGAATTTATAATATCAATAAGGTAATATGGCGCGGAATAAACTCTGTACTGCTTACCTAAAATTCACAAAAACAGAGACAGACCTCCTGGGAGAACAATTATCTCGGGTATTAATGGACCAACAGAAAGAATATCACAATATATAGACATATATTTACGACCATTTGTCCATAACTTACCCTCACATATCGAAGACACGAGACATGTTCCTAATCTCATGAATGATATAACGTGGGAGAATGGTATGGTTCCTGTTGAGGCAGAGGAGTTATTGAACATGCCAGGAACTGTTCCACAGAGAAACAAATGCCCTAGTGTCTAGTGGATGTTTCAGTCCCCTTGGGGTAACAAGTCGGGGGTAGACCCCGCTCCCAATATGCTCCCCATTATGGCAGAAAGGCTGATGATTGCTAGTAAGGCTGGATAATCAGTGGTTCATGCCAGGTTGGCTGCTCCTCTGAGAAATAAGTGCCTATTTTACAATAGTTCTTCCATCCATCCTCAGCTACATGTAAACTCCACAGTCTGTACCCCATGAGGCTTGGAAGGCTACCAGTCTTAAATTTAGTGAGAGATATTGGCCCACACCAGGGTGACTGTTCCACTGTGAATCAAAATACCAGATTTCTAGTGGTGCTCCTAGGGTGGACTTATTATGAGTCATTAAATCAGCCACCTCCCTCAAGAGGTCCGGGAAGGATGCTGTTGTTAGGGCAATTGTGGGGAGACATGGCCCATGTTTGGTGAAGCCTTTCCCCAAAACCAAAATTCCTGATGTTTTATGGTGCTTTTAGATCACGTGCGTTAAAAAAAATGTGTGTAAACTCACAAATGTACCATAGACAGACACGAAGCTGATGTTATTATTGGAGGAAGAGGAGCATGCTCTATGACACAGTACTTCCACTGAATAAATTACATCCCTAGCGTTTAGACTCCTGGTGCGTACCACCGTTCTACAGGAATTCCTGAACAGGACTCCATTGAGTAATGATACAGCTCAAAATGGAACCATCCATCCTTTCCAATAGTACCTCTTCTATATGGATTAGTGCCTCGGGGATTGAGCTTTACCCTGAGCACCCGTTCTTTTGCCTGCCACTGGAGCACAAAGGCGATGGTAGTTTTGGCCAAGATGGCGGCCGGAGCAGTCCCATAGAGCAGAACTTTCTGTATGGCCCCATTTTATGATCCTATGAATATCCTTCAACCCCTCTACCGGGAGCAGATGGCAGTGTCAGGTGTGGGAACCCTGCAAGATTTCTGCTATTTGAACGCGACTTAATGCTGGCTGCTAAACACTCTGCAGAGACACGGCACGCATATGGCTGTCGACTCACTCCCCATGCAGAGACTGCCTCCACCCGGGATTTGAACAGATCCATCAGCCCATTGAAAAAGATGCTAGGGGTGTGATGAGGTGCAGCAAGGTGGCAAGGGGGCTTCTCACTCAAACATCCCAGGCCAAGGGATGTGTGATGAGTGGAGTGAATATTAATATGAAAAGGGTAAGGCATAAAAGTGAATGATTGAAGAGAAGGATGTGAGTTATTATTATTATTATTATTATTAAATTTAAATGTCAGTGCAACAGCTACCCACAAACGGTTTCCTGGCGCTATGCGTGAACAACAGAGGGAAGGGGGAGGCCTATTTGCTGAAAAGCCAAGTCTTAAGAGACTTCCTGAAGAGTAGAAGATTGGTTTGCGCGCGGAGAGATAAAGGCAGAGCATTCCACAGGACAGGGCCCAAATATGAAAAAGAACGACGGCCCATGCGGGATAGTCTGACCTTTGGGACCTGGAATTTAGCTTGGGTGGATGACTGAAGAGTGCACGAGGTAGCATAAAGACAGGCTAAGTGTTGTAGGTAGCGAGGATCTGCCGTGCTTAATACGGAACATGTAGGTAAGGGCCTTAAACATGACCCGTTTCTCCACGGAGAGCCAGTGAAGGTTCCCCAGCAGGCTAGGGAGCGATGTAGTTCTGGTGGCTCGGCAAAGTAATCTGGTGGCCAAGTTTTGCACTCGCTGCAGTTTACGCGTAACCTCTTTGTTGGCTCCTAGATAGAAGATGTTCCCATAATCGAGCCTAGATGTAACGAGAGCCTGGACTACGATACGCTGGGTGTGGCCAGGTAACATCCAAACAATCTTCCTCAACCATTTCAGAATGGTGAAACATGTAGCGGCAACCTTGGTAACTTGATGACGCATGAATAGTGAATCGTCGATGATAAAGTCAAGGTTGCGTACCTGAGTGGAGGGTTGTGGGAGTGCACCCATTTCTGGGAGACAATGTTGGGGGGCCCACAGATCTCTGCCTATGCCCAGAACCAGAATCTCAGTTTTATCGCCATTAAGTTTTAGAAAATTGGCGTGACTTTACTGAGGCCCGTCCTAAGAGCAGAAGGCTCTAGGGATTTACCTGCTGAGAGAGAAAAAATGATCTGGGTGTCGTCAGCATAAGAGAATAGCTAAAACCCATATTCTTCCACAATAGCTGCCAGGGGATTAACGTAAATGTTGATTAACAGGGGGCTAAGAATTGAACCCTGTGGGACCCCATAAGGTGCAGAAAAGGTCTTGGATTTGGAGGTGGATGAAAAAACCTGAAAGGTGCGGTTAGAAAGAAAATGAGATTAGCCAACTCAGTGCCCAACCAGTGTCCCCAGATGATCGGAGGGCCTTTAAGAGTACGGTATGGGAGAGCGTATCAAAGGGCGCACTTATATCAAGTAGTACCAGGGCCATTGTGTTACCTGCATCAAGGTTCAGGCGCAGCATTTCGGTAACACCTAACAGTGTAGACTCAGTAGAAAAGCCGGTCCTAAAGCCGGACTGGGAGAGTTGAAGAAGCCCATTAGTCTCAATGAAATTAGATAGGTGGATGTTGAAGTGTCTTTACATGATTTTTGAAAGAACGTGAAGCAGTGAGATTGGGCGGTAGTTTGAGAAGAGTCCAGGGTCAGAGTTTGCTTTTTTCAACAGTGGAACAACCATAGCATGTTTCCAGTCTGAAGGGACGAGAGACTCCGTTAAGGATGCATTGAGGAGTTCAAGGATGTATCGAAGTGCTGGCTGTTCAAGCTGCTGAAGTACTTTAATGGGTTGCAAGTCGCAAGGGGATCCAGATTTATTTTGCTAATATATAGTGTAAGTGAGGCCAAATATCAAGCATATTCATATGGTCTGCAGTAGAAACAATATGGCCTTCGGGCAGGGGTCCAGGTTGATCAAAAGTAGTAGTTGGCGGAGAAGTAAAAGAAGGGGGATTGCTGGCCAAAGCAGAATATATTGTTTCTACTTTATTTAAGAAGAATTGGGCAAGATCCTCACATTGTGTCACGTTCAGACTAGGGTAAACCTGGGCGGTTGTTGAACCGGAAAGTTCTTTAACCATCTTAAATAAAGTTTTAGGACAGTTTGTAGCTTGAGTGATGGTTGAGGAGACGAATTTGGCACGTGTGGACCTGCAGTGGGAATGATAAACACTTTTCATTATGAGATACACGTTTTTAGCTTCAGGTGCATATGTCTTACGCCACCGTCATTCCAGGTTTTTGCATTTGGTTTTCTCCTTTCTTAACTCTTCTGGGGAACCACGAAGCAGGAGGGCGGTGATTATTTAACTTCCTGATCGAGTTAGGAAGACGAGTATCAAGTGCAGACTGAATCCAGTCTTGTAAAGCCACAAGGTCCAAGGTTAAGTTGTTTTTGAAGATGGAGGCCTTAGTACGAAGAAAAAGATTACATTTAGTAATGTCCAGATTTTTCCAATTTCTGGTTGGTTTAGCAGGACTGTCGCTCAACATATGGGAGAGACCTGGAGCCTCAAGACTGAAACCCACTAAATATTGGTCAGTCCAGCATAGGGGGATGGCAGCTGGACACTTTAAAAAGGGTAGATTAGACAAATTAGGATCAAGCAGGTGGCCTGCTTTGTGAGTCGGCCCCGAATTGTGAAGTAGGATGTTCATGGCAGCCAAATCAGAAATAAGAGTGTTACTAGTAGTACATGTGGGGTCCTCTAGATGGAGGTTAAGATCTACTAAAATTGTAAAATTAGCCGAGCTAATCAAAAAAGGGGTGACAAGGTCAGGAAAATTTGTCGCCCACGAGCCAGCTGACCTGGGGGCCGGTACACCAACATCCCAGAAAGGGTGAAGTGAGGGGACAGAGACAGTTTAAACACTGCTGCTTCACAGCCGGGGATCAATAACTCATTGAACTTGCAACTAAAGGTGTTTTTAAAAATCATGGCGATCCCTCCACCCAACCTGTCTTCTCTGTCTTTCCTGACAATGGCGTAGATAGATGGCAAGGGTCTGGCTACATCAGGACCCGAGCTGGTGTTAAGCCAAGTCTTGGTCAGGAAGATAGCTTCTGGTTGATGATCCACCAGAAGATCGAATACATCCGCCTGATGTTTAGAGAGGAAACAGCAGTTGATGTTGTAGAAGGAAAAGTTATTGGGAGAAGATTGCTTAGGTTTTATGTTGCATTGCATATGCTGTGGGGCTGTAGTGATGGACACTGACACAGTACCTGAGTCATCTGGATCATTGTTTGCTGTAATTTTAAAACTACTGGGACATGCGGCCATAGTTTCCCTAGCATTGAAGGGAGTGCACTTGGGTTGAGGGCTCATGCACAGGTTGCGCAACTGGGTAGAGGAGAACTTTAAAGTATCTCTATTAAAAGGAACAGAGGTTTGGCCCCCGAGTCCCAGCCTGGCGCGGATGGGGGCAGACAAGTTTGCCTTTGGCGCACCGCCGGTTCGCCCGCTGAGCGCCAGTGCCATGGGCTGCTTTTGTAGGGCCCACCTTGGGGAGGGTCATATTCTAGAGAACAGTGGCCCCTATTTTTGGAGCAGAAATCACAATCAAACAATAATCATACTCTAAATAGCTAGTATGTCTTTTGTCCAGCCAAACAAGAATGTATTTTTCAAATAAGGGTGAAAATAAGGAGGTGTTTCAAACACTAGATGACAAGTGGGCACAGCCGTGACCCACAGAACATTGAGACACAACAACGAACACAGAATTGCCAAAGGTCAAGGTAAGATATGTCTGTACACTTGTGTTTTAGAATTTTACAGACTTAAATCATTACTTTATACACCATTGCACATTATAATATTGCTTAGTCATATTGCATATGGCGTGTGGGTGTCGACTGTCGACGACGTTTCGATGCCAGCACTAGATACTGGGCATCATCCTCAGGACATTTAGATCAATCATTGTTGTCTTAATTAATACAATTACACAGTGCCTTTAACACTTGACTGTACATGTAATTAACATAAGGAAGGAAGGGGGAAAAAGAAAAGACAAAATTGTTGATAAACATAAGTTCTGCTAGGCATTTTATATCTGTGACTGTAGTGGTCTAGAATACGGCGATCTATGAAGGTGGAGGGGGCAAGAAACCGGTAAGTGAGTGAAAAACCGTGAGGGGTGTGATACGATGCATACTATTCACAAGGGCCTGACTCACAGCTGCTCCCGAGTGCTGTGATTGTGGGCGCAGAGAGGTGGTAAGTACCATGTCACGCATAGTGTTAAATGGGGCGTGATACCAAGAGTCCAGGGGCATGAGATTCCGGTGGGTACTTGCGCGAAATAAGTGATGCCTCGTTTTGGGTGGACAGCGCGGTGAGCAAGTAAACATGGCGCAGGGTGGTGAAAGAACGTGGGGATTAGTCATACTTAGTTTGTGATCATTTGGTGTGAAAAAGCGGCATGCATACTGATAAATGTGATATCGGGAGACCGGGGGCATGCGATCAAAGTTGCTGATGGCACGAAGTAGCTTAGTTTTTGGTGGACATCGCGGTAAACGATTATAAATGGCACAGTGTTTGCCATGGATCCTGGAGGATTAACGGGGGGACTCGATATGCTAAGTTCGTGACCATTTTAAATGCGGCATGCCAGTAACTTGGTTTCTGAATTGAATAGTTACCTGTAGTGATATTGCAAGCATGCATGAGAGCGAACACCAAGATTTGCGGGTAATGCAGTTACGGGCACGGTTGCTCGCATTTAGTAAAGGGGTCAGCAATGGGACCTGTGGAAGGAGGAGCAGGGGATTAGCACTGGTCCCTTCAGACGGAGGCAGTGGCATAACGCAAGGCGGTGGGTTCACCATAATTACCGTAGAGGTTTGGAAATCCCGCTCGTGTGGAGAAATAATCGGGTCCAAACAAGTGCGAGATCGCACGATCTGTAAAAGGATTAGAAGCTCGTGTTAGGCATTGAAACACGGCATTCCGCAGAATGTGGGGGTACAAGGAAAATAGGGGATAAACTTACTTTTGAGGCAGGAGCACAATGGCCTGTCCGGCTGCACACGCTGTGGAATGAGTGTCGGCCTTGGCAACCATGATGTAGGAGTGCTATGCCATTGAAAGAGATGAGGGACTAATTCTGAGTGGTTGTGCTGGTTTCTATTGTTACAAGGCTGGCCATTTCTGAATGGTGTGAAAAGAGGTGAGATTCACCAGTTAGGGTGCAGGTGAAGAACGGCGCATTTAACTAAGGGTAGCAGTGCAATTTCAATAAAGGATAATTGATTAAAAAAACGCTAGAATTTTTGGTCAACGGAGAAAAATAATTGAGTGGCACTATTCTGACAGAGAACCGTAGTGGCCATTTTGGAATGGGTAATATTAAAGTGATATATCAAGGGGATGGTGTTTACCATTGTGAGTGAAGGTGAAAAAAAACGACGCAAGTGACTTAAAATACAGTACGAATACTTGGCAGATTAGTTACAGAAACCATCATTAAAGCAAGGAGGTCCAGTCCTCGAGGCGATTCAGACCACTGCGGAAACTGTTAGTCTTTAAAATCCAATGTAGTTCCTCTTTGTTTAGGAGCATTGAGACATCTGCTCCCCTGGGTGGGGGTTTGATCAGAGTAATTATTGTCCAGAGTAGATCCTTTTCGGTATCTCCTTTTTCAGTGATGTGGTCCACGAGGGGTGCGTTGGCCGTTTTGCAGCGAATCCTGCTGCGATGTTGTCCAATCCTGAGTTTTATCTTCTGGCTAGTTTGACCTACATAAATCAACATGCAAGGACAGAAGACTGCGTATACTACGTTTGTAGAGTTACAATTTGTGAAATATTTTCTGTCAAATTTGATGGTACCATATTCAAAACTTTTTCCATCAATGGTTGATTCGCAACATACACAATACGCATAATTGAGTGTTGTTTTGTGTGGTTGCTGGGGGAAAGATGCGCGCACAAGGTGGTCCTTTATATTCTTTGCTCTATTGATGGAGAACAAAGGGCGTTCGAGGTTCAGTAGGCCAGCGTTGAGTACAGGCGGGTGTCTTAACACGCTTTTCCTAATGGCGTTGGAAGCTGGAGAGAACGTAGTGACACAGATAAGTTTGTCCTGGTGTTTTTTGGGTTTTAATTCCAAGAGGGTTTCTATTGGACAAGGCCACATCCGTTTTAAGGAGTGCCGCACCAATATTCGTGGGTATCCCCTACTTCTAAGTTTCTGGCTTAGGATTTTGGCCTTGGTGAAATAGTCCTCTTTAAAGTAACAGTTTCTCCTAATGCTTAAAAACTGTGAAAAAGGAAGGGAGTCTCTTAATGCGAAGTGTTTCTCTCGGTGGGTTTGCGGTGTAAGCAGGTTGTGAGACAGCCTTCAGTGTGTTTTATCTCAAGATCTAAGAAGGGAATTGATTCCTTGTTAGTAGACAGTGTGTATTTGAGACCTCCACTGTTATTATTGAGCCAATGATGGAACTGAACTAAGCTGTCAGGGGATTCTGTCCAGAGTAGAAAAATATCGTCTATATAACGCTTCCACAAGGCGATGCCATTGCGGAAGGGGTTGGACGTATTCAAGATGTAAGATGTCTCTATGTTGTCTATGTAGAGTATAGCCAGATTTGCAGCAAAAATAGCTCCCATGGAGGTACCCCGCACCTGGCCATAGAATTGTCCTTCAAAAAGAAAAAAGTTTTTGGTTAGACAAATCTCAAGAAGTTGGAGAATGAAGATAGATGGAACATTATGAGGACGTGGACGTGTCTCTAGGATTTTTTCAATGACACGGAGAGAATCATACTGAGGAATGTTGGTATAGAGTGATTCCACATCCAGCGTACACATGGTGCTGGAGGTGGGATCAAACAGGTAGTCTACAATAAGATTGATCATGGCCATGCTGTCTTTTATGTAGCATGGACTTTCGGGGACAAAGGACTCTATGAAAAAATCTATTTAATGTCCAAGGGGTTCTAGTACAGAGCAGCAGCCTGAGACGATTGGTCTGCCAGGAGGGGATTCTTGATTTTTGTGAATTTTGGGGAGACAATAAATAACTGGTGTCAGTGGTGATTTAGTGTTGAGGAATTCATATTCCTTCTTAGAGAGGAAACCAGAGTCAAGTGCTTCCGTAGTGACTTGTGTGATAAGTTTCTGGATTTCATTGGTGGGGTTGCCTGGTAACCTGCAATAGTGCTCGGTATTACTGAGCTGACGTTGTATTCCTTTTTTGTACAGGTCAAGGTCTTGGATCACTATACCTCCACCTTTGTCAGACTGTTTTATAACAAGGGACTGATTGTTTTTGAGAGTGGATATGGCTTTTTTCTCATTGATGGTGATCTTGTATGGTATAAAGGACTTTTTACTCTGTAATTTGGCTAAATCATTTAGGGCCAGTTTTTCGAAAGTTGGGATTTCGGGGGGTATCATTCCTCCAGTGGGAGAGAATTTAGATGGTGGTTTAAAAGGGATGTTAGCATGCTTCAGTGGGGTGGGGTTCAAGATAAAATAGCTATGTAGGCGTATTTTCTGAAAAATCTTAGCAATTCCGTTTGGGCATCCAAAAAATTGAGCCGTATTGTTGGAACAAAGGAAAGGCCTTTGTTGAGAAGTGACATCTCGTCAGCCGATAGGGTGTGTTTAGTGACCTTGGGAAGGCAGCGCAACAACTAGAGCGTCCCTTTCCCCAAGATGGCAGCGTCGTGTGGCCCAACCCGGAAGTGGGTTGGAAACACTAGATGTGGAGTTGCCCTGTGACCTCCTTCCACACAAACAGTCCGCTCTTGACTGCGGTGGACCGGGGGGGTTACAGGTAACAAATCCACATGTGTGCAAAAAGTGCAAGAATAGAGATTAAAAAGCTACCTAGTACGTTACTACAATATAGAAGAGTCCTCACAGCACGTTAAAAATTTAAATCAGCAATTTAAGCATTCATTACCACGTTTTAAAATAATGGTAATCATTTTTTTTTAAAAACAGCAGTAAGGAAGCTCGCCCCACTCACGCTAATTTGGTGTTTGTTGAGTTGACTGGATGTTATTACTATGAAATGGATCGAGAACCCCAGTTTAGTGAGGTGGTGGTGCCGGTTAGGCACAGTTGGGGAGATTTTAGTAAAACATAGGAAAATGTAATGATATGAAATATAGGCATTTTGTTGTTTAGTACTGATGTGGGAACACATTTATGTGATAATATAAAATGGGAACAGTTAGGAATAAATGTGTATAAATTGTAATATCTATGATAATGCAAGAAGTGTACATATTTGCAAGACAATTTTTGGCTTATTGTTTTTATGTTTTCCTGCATAGGTATACCTGTTTTTGTAAATGTTTGTGGGAGAAATCTACCTGTCCTGAAGAAGGTGTATTTAAATATGGGGTATTGAACGAAATGTGTTGATGCAAATATGGATTTAAATCTGACAGGCAGTTGATATTGACCATCTGGAAATATTCTGTGTATTGAACAATGATCTAACAGATTTGTGGTTGTAAAGACATATGTGATTGTCTGTTGTACTCCCCCTGTTTGTGTTTATGTATTTGTGTAATGGATTGTTTTTACTTTAATTGTTTTTTACTGTATCCTTGAAGGGACCATTATTTATTTATTTATAAGTTTTATAAAGCGCTCGCTAGACCCAAAGGTATTAAAGCGCTTTACATAAAAAGAAAATTTTCATAACATAGCTTTCCATATGATGCATAAAATGAGAAATTGACTAACATAGCTCAGTGTATGATGATTGACACATAGATTCAAGAGCAAGCCTAAAATAGAGATGAAGAGAGGCGGTAAGCTGGAAAGTAGTGATTTCAGTATGCAGATTAGTTTAGGACAGCCTAATTGAAGGAGTGAGTAACATATTATACAGCAGAAACAGTCAAGTTTTTAACTGTTTTTATATTTTTTAAATTGTGGTTGAAGTCTCATTTTGTGATTTATATGAACTTTGATAGCTGTTCTCTAGACCAGATATGGTGTTTTTTTAAATAAAAAATCAAGACCGCCATTTGAATACGCCTGCACGTCGTGGTTATGTACCACGGTTCCTTGGGATTTGTTCCCACTACCTCCTTATATCTTTACGGGATCATAAAAGCGAATGATTGCTCTACCTTTGTTTACTCATCTGACAGTCGTTCTGATGTCCCCACATCCCCCGTCCTGAGGAAGACCCACCGCTGAGGACCACATTAACCCTTAACTTAGGGTCGAAACGTCGACACCCCCGAATAGGCATACACCCTTTTCTTGACCCCCTACAATTGGAAACAGAAGAAAGTACACTGTGGAAATAACAGTCAAAAGCAAACTCGATGTACTGTGTCTTACTGTATACGTATAGGGGTAGGCATGAATGTGAATGAGATACTGTTTTTTGAATTATATTCGATCTCATATATTTTAAGTTCTTTGAATTTAGCTTTCCTTTTCTTTTTCCTAATTCTCCACACTTGAGCACTGACCTTTCACCTACTACTTCCTGTCTGATGATAACCTTGTGATATAACATTGATTGCTATAACATTGAAAAATATCACACATGATCGATTAAACAAGGTTTTTCAATCTGCACCGTTTTTGCTGTGTCACCTTAAATATTGTATTTATAAACAGTACTGTCCCTTATTGTTATTCGAGATATATATATATATATATATATATATATATATATATATATATATATATATATATATATCTCTTCCTGAAGAAATGTTTTCTCAGAATTAACGGAATAGCAGTGTAGGGCCACTTGTATCCTATACCGACTAAAAGTAGCTGGGGCATGCTATAGAAAATATGTCCCTGCCCGGGCAGGGCAGATACCATATCCTCAGGATCGAACTACCTATTTGTTCCCTGCCTCTGACCAGACATCTGAAAGCCCTATTTCAGAAAAGTAGTTGGACGGAGTGACAAAGTAGGGAGACTTGGTTGAGAATGGGCAATGGCGTACATTCACTGATATAAGAGATACATATGGGCTAAGTCCTGGGCAGTTCCTGATGCACAATGCTCTGACCTCAGTACTGAGAAAAAAGGGCCTGATTCACAAAGGGCCTCCGCACTCATGGCAGAGGCCTGCAGATTTGGGGGAGTTTCTGCACTCGGGGCAAAATCTCCACAATGAGAATTCTCATTGTGGGGATTCCGCCTGAGAGTGGGGACTCCTCCACAACTGCGGGGCCTCTGCCACAAGCGCTGAGGCTCTTTGTGAATCAGATCCAGATTTGGGGAAACCCACAAGCTATGCCTGAGCCAGTTTCAAGTCTAATAGTACTGCTCACATATGGGCACCAGTGTAAGTCTTGCACATGCTTATCTGAGTCACTGAGGCGCTAGATGGGAAAAATGGGGGGCAACTCCAGAACCTGTGGGAAATGAGACTAGGATGGGAATCCCCACTATCTATGTGGAGGAGCTACTTTTAAACCTCATAGTGCAAAGGATAGGCCTCATGTACCCCAGAGCATTTACAAGATGAGATACTCATACAAAGATTGATTGAAGCCGAAATAAAGAACGTCGGTCTTAATTGGCTCTCTTTGTTTCTAAATGATAGGCCATTTCAGATCTGCAAAAAATCATGCTACCTGGATGCTTTCCCCCTGAAGTGTGGGGTACTGCAGGGCTCTGCCCTCAGTCACACTCTTTTTAACATATATCTGCATCTGTTAGCTGACATTGTTTAGGAATACGGATTATCGATCATCTCATATGCTGACACAACACAACTGGTCATCTCCCTAACCCCTGGGAAAGAATCACAACACCACCAGCTGTCTCCCAGTCCCCAAAAAGTTGCCAGCTGGATGGCAAACTTGTGTCTTAAATTGACAGGGAAATACAAAACTGATGATTCTGGGGCATAGATCTGATCCCCAAACTTCTCTAGAATGTGCAGTGTGTTTGGACAATTTGCCAACTTTCTCCTTCCCCATAAAAGCCCCTATACATGGGCTCCCCTAAATATGTTATCAAAAGACTACAAGTTGTCCAAAATGGTGCAGCATGGATGCTACCTAAAGTCTATAAACACACCTCTGCAAAAAATGCCTTGACCTCCTTCCACTGGATCCCCATTGAGGATAGAATACAATTTAAAACACTCTGTATAGCATACAGAGGACTCAACTAAAAATGTCCCTCCTTCATTAGGGCACTTTTGACACCTTATTCCCCCAATAAAAGATTAACACCCCCCAATGCCCAACTCCTGAAGGTGCCTCGATTCCAAAGAAATAGATGGGGCGGAAGTTCCTTCTCATGTTCTCAAAGAACACAATACACGTAGAATTTAGAAACCAAGACAATGAGGCACAGTTTAATAAACAGCTCAAAGCCTTGCTGTACCCCCACTTATTATACCCTGCCTAATCCATGTAATCATAGGTGATGCACCCTGACTTATTGAGCGTTGGGAAGCCCTCAGGTAGCCATGCAGTTTAGAAGTCACCATAGCATAGCATGCCCGCAATGTGCTGACCAGGAACCAGACTTCCTTCATATGATATGGCACTGCCCAGTGATAACCCATTACTTGGAAGATGTACTTCGATACATTGAGTAGCTGACCAAAGGCCTCCTCCCTCTTGACCCCATTCAGAGCCTACTAGATGTGCCCCCAGTGTTCAAAAACACTTACATATATATAGATTTGTTAGTCTCTGGAATTGGCCAAGCACAGGATCGCCATGGCCTGGAAGTCCATGTTTACGTCTCCATTACAAATGTGGAAATCCAGTTTACTACAATAGTCAAAGACAGAAATAGTGGCCAGATCAGATATATGGAGACAAAAGAAAAGGCATGGGGTGTATGATAAATTTAATGGTTTCATTGAAAAGCTGGATAGCAAATTGGATGACCAACCCCCTGTAAGAGGGCACAGCGTCTCATATGCCTAACTGGCAAGGGAGTGGGACAAGGGCGGATGGGAAATCCCACTTGTTGGCTGCTGTTTGTGTTGTTATGTATGCCACCTATAACCAACTATTGTTGCCATGAGGCACAGGGTCAAGGCTGATTTGCATATGGCCATGTCTGAACTGGGGTGGTGTGGTGTGCAAATAAACGCTGGATTTAGGCCCAGATCTCTGTACTGGGGTGAATGTATTACATTGCTCTGCATTCTGTCCATCAACTGTTGTTTTTGCACCTATAACCAACTATTGTTGTAGCATCCCTCTCGCATTTTTTCCGTGATTGGAGTTAAGACACAAAAGGTACTATGTCATATGTAGCTCGTTTGTCATACTAAAGGCATGCACTGTGAAATTCAAATGTACTTACGTCATTAAGTTATATGTCATTTTGTGAAGACTGTCCAGTAGATGTAGAGCCTAAAGATACCATATATTATGCTAATATAATTGCCTCTTGTGACTACATAGCAAGGGGCCATATGTACAGAATTTAGGCCTTGTGATTTCCTAAATGCGAGTCTTTGGCCCACATGCATCATTGTGACATTTTGCACTTCCTAATTTGCGAAAAATAAGGAATCGCAAATTAAGAAGTGCAAAATGCTATGCATCATTATTTTCGGTATTCATTTGTGATTCGGTAAAAATCGCAATTTTTACCGAATCCCAAATGAATACCGAATTCTTAAGTTAATTTTCGCAATTCCCATTGATTCCTATGGGCCAAAAGGCCCATAGGAGTCAATGGGAATTGCGAGTGGCACTTTGAAAATTTCATGGGTGCAGGGGGGGGTCCAAAGGACCCCCCCATGCACCCCTGAAATGTATTTTTCGCATCATGTTTCACACACACATGTCCTAAGGACATGTGTGTGTGAAACATGAATGTTGAAAAAAAAACATTTTAAGCATTTTAACCACTTTTTCCAAATTTACCGAGTGGTTCAACCACTCGGTAAATTTGGCACCCTAATTGCGAATTTACAGTTTTAAATTTAATGATGCATTGCTTTTAAGAAATCGCACATCTGCGACTTCTTAAAAGCACCCGCAATTTTAGAACTCGCAAACATGTTACGAATTCTAAAATTGCTTCATGCATCCCAAAAAGCACTTTTGCATTCGCAAACGGCCGATTTTAAGGAATCACACCGTTTGCGAATACAAAAATGCTTGATGCATGTGGGCCTTTGGGGCACATGCATCAACCTATTTAGGAAGTGCAAACGGTGCGAATCGGTAAATTCGGCCGTTTGCACTTCCTAAATATGTGTTTGGGATGCATCAAGCATTTTTGAGTAATTCGGTATTTTTACCGAATTCCAAAAATGCGATTGCTTTTAAGGAATTGCAAATTTGCGATTCCTTAAAAGCTATGCATCATTTAAAAAAAAAATGCGATTATTCAAATTGGAAGTGCAAATTACCACGAGGTTCAACCTCGTGGTAATTTGCGAAATTGTTTAGAAATGCTTAAAAATGCATTTTTTAAACTGTCCAGTTACAGTGTGTGAAACATGCACTTTCAAATGCATTTCAGGGGTGCAGGGGGGGGTCCTTTGGACCCCCCCCTGCACCCATGAAATTTTCTAAGTGCCACTCGCAATTTGCTACTGCCTTCCAATTGACTACATTGATTCCTATGGGCCTCTAGGCCCATAGGAATCAATGTAATGCCATTCCTTAATTGCACTTCGCAATTAAGGAATCGCAATTTCCGAAAATTAAGAAATCCTAAAAACTTTTAGGATTTCTTGATGCATAGCATTTTGCATTTCCTAAATAGCGATTCCTTAATTTTCGCTATTTAAGAAATGCAAAATCCTAGATTGATGCATGTGGGGGTATGTGAATTGCAATTAAGAAATCGCAATTCCTAATGTACAAAAACCTAGAAGTTGGAAATAGCGATTCCTAATAGACCTACAACATGAATATTTATGAGGAAGATTGCAGTTTGCTGCTCATTAAGAATTGCAGTCAACATAGGGATGGTGACCTGCTGGAATCAGCAGACCACCATGTCTGTGAATGTTTTTTAATAAAGCAATCTTTTTTTTTAAGTACAGATTGTTTTCCTTAAAAAAAAGAACAGGATGTGTTTAAAAAGATCAAAAGAAACAAGTAAGTTTAATGTTGTAAGAGTAGGGAGTGGTCTCATGCACCACTGCCTGCTCTAAAAAAATATTCGTTTCAACATTCAGAAAGTGGTCCCCTAGGGATCCCTACCTATTTGCAAATGGTTTGTGGCCGTAATTCAGTCACAAAACATTGGTACATACAAATGCAATTCAGTATTTGGATAAGATGCTCTAAACACGGCCCTCACTCATACCAAATCGATAAAAACAAATTGCGATTCCACAATTTGGACATTTTGGACATGTCAATAAGCATTTTTGCAGTCGGAAACTGTTTCTGAAGTTGACCGCAAACATTATTTGGAACATAGGGGCACATGCATCATTGAGACATTTTGCACTTCTTAATTTGCGAAAAATACCGAAATTCAAATTAAGAAATGCAAAATGCTATGCATCATTATTTTCGGTATTTATTTGTTATTCGGTAAAAATCGCAATTTTTACCGAATCCCAAATAAATACCGAATTCTTAAGTGCATTTCCGCAATTCCCATTGATTCCTATGGGCCAAAAGGCCCATAGGAGTCAATGGGAAGGCTTTTACAAATTCGCAATTTGTTGATGCATTCCAAGGGTGCAGGGGGGGGGGTCCAAAGGACCCCCCCTGCACCCCTGAAATGCATTTGAAAGTTCATGTTTCACACACACATGTCCTAAGGACATGTGTGTCTGTAACATGACAGTTTAAAAAATGATTTCTTTTGCTTTTTGACAGATTTTCGCAAATTACCACGAGGGTCAACCTCGTGGTAATTTGCACTTCCAATTTCAAAATTCACATTTTTTTTTAAATTGATGCATTGCATTTAAGGAATCGCACAAATGCGATTCCTTAAATGCATTTGCATTTTTAAGAAATGCAAAAAAATACGAATTTTGAAAAAGAGTTTGATGCATCCCAAAAACGTATTTAGGAAGTGCAAACGGCCGAATTTACGGATTCGCACCGTTTGCACTTCCTAAATAGGTTGATGCATGTGCCCCATAGGCCTTTAATGTGCACATAAGTAAGGACAGATCCGCACTGTAAAGGTGAAGTGAACACTTACTTGATGTACTGTGCGTATAAAGTGCCTGTATGAAATTGAGAAAACATGGTATAGACATATATACAAGGTAGAAATGAAAAAACGAAGGCTCTGTGCTTGCTGTGTATTTCTTTAAACTATCAGCAGTTTCTCCAGATGCTCGGTGTGGGAAATAAAAGAGATTCCTGCAACTCGACCTTTTCAGCTTGAATTAATAGCCAGGAAAACATGCATGCAACACAGCTGATCGGGCAGGTGAAGGGCTCTTGCCCTCAGCTTCCGAAGTGTTGTGGTGTCAGTGCAATATAAAATGCGTCTACTGTGTGGACTACTGTTGAGAAGTACATGGCCATGTTATGAATTGTAAATAACCACTGACTGGCGAATTTGCACATGATGGATAATGACTATTGAAGTTCTGAGATGCACATTCATCTTTTCATAAAAACAAGTCTGGAACTAATGACGCGGCACACACGTGTATGCATGATGATACTGGTTTTGCACGTACACCCTTAGCTATTTCTCTTATGCTGTATTTCTTCTGAACATCTTCTCCTTCACATGCAAAGGACTGCCAAATGCATTTTTAGTCTATGTCAGGCAACCCAGCACCACACTCAAAGAGGCTGCGCTGCATTGCGTGACAAGCAGAGAGCAGAAGAGCACCATACTCACAAAGATATAGCATTCTCCCCCCTCTCCCAAGCACAGGTGCTGATTTGGGTTTCCGTGCGCTAGGCGCACACCTTAGCGCTATAGTGCAAGGGTGAGTACTGAGTCTACCAAAGGTTTTGTACAGGAAGGGTACACTTCCTTTGAAAAATGTTATGGCTAGACAAGTTTTAAACCTTTTCTTACTTAGATGTGCTCTGTACAGTACAGCAGACATGTAAAGTCAGAAAAGCAATGAGAAATAATGTCTCCATTTAATGCCTGCTTTTTATCTGCCTTATTTTTGGCGCTAAACCCTGTCTGCTAATGTTAGTACATAGGGTTTTGAGTCAAAAAGCATGGGTAGTTGCATGGGAACACCAATGTGCCATCCATGGAATTGCCCCTTGGCTCAAAGGTTTGCGCTGCTTTGCGTTACTTTTCCATAAAATTCAATGCAAATACCAATGTGCATTGGTTTGTTATTCCCCAAATAATAACGCTAACCTGACGCTAAACCTCTGTGAATCAGGGTCTGCATGTTTGACTCACATGGTTTCAAAAAAGCTGACACAATTAAAGTTAAGGTGAAGTCGCTTGCATCATGGAACATGGTTTGCCACTTGCCCTTATCAAATTGTACAGCTAGAGCAAATTTAGCGCATGCCAAGTTGTATTAATTGCGTCAGTGGTTTGCTTACAACTCATTCGGTTGTGCTGCTGCTGCCAGGAGATTGCTTCTCTGCGAGTTTGATTAAATATGTACTTGAAATAGGAAATAATAACAAGGGTCATTGGTGTATTTCACTTTGTAGTTTGCAGTATATAGATGGTCATTATTATTATAATTATTTTGCACATCTTGCTAAATTCATCGAAATCTGCCAGAGGTCCATTCCTTAATAAGAATATTATTGAAAGTGCCTTATTATTGGCAAGTTGCTGAAAAGAACATCACAACTTGCATTCACCAAGTGAGAAACACTAATGATTATAACATTTACCAACTTTGCCATGTTCATTTTATTTTATTTTTAAGTGAAGCGGGGTGAAGCATTAAAAGCAAAGACTAAGGAGGATATTCACAAGGACTTATCTCCATTTTATCCCCACCTTAACACATCAAAAGTGGAGACATATATTCAACACCCCATTCACAAGCTGGTGCAAACGGCAGACATCGCCTGTATTGACGCGATAACTGCCCATAAATGTATCCCCACGGTGGACACCACCAACTAACCCATATGAGATGCAGAGTAGGCGTTCCCGTGCAACAACACACAAAAAACCACAACTTTCACAACGAAATGCCAGATCTGCCAAGCGCCACAAAAACAGGAGATAAGCAGCAGTAGCAGCAGGGAATTAACACCTGCCTTCTGCTGGTGCTTAGCAGGACGAGTACCCACAGCATGAAAGGGAGCCCATCCAAGAGCCACACCTGTAGACCCTCAGATACCATGGAGACAATGATCATGCAGCTCCGATACCCATGAGGGCCACAACATCCCCCACCACCACCCGAAGCCCCCCGACCCCCCCAGCCATACACATACCGTGCATGACACAAGAGCCACAAAAATCGCATGATGACGCACATTGCCAAAATAAATACACACGTGTGGCCAGAAGAATGGGAAACAGTCACACAGCACTGAAGAAACAACCAAAAACGATATTGAAACACAACACAAAACAACAATGTGTGACACTCCTGTGGGGTCCGTCACAGCCTGGAAAATAAAGCACACAATCAGGACGTGTGTCATGCGCACATCAAAGCAGCGAGACACAGAGAAACAGAGAAGGAAAGTGAGCCAGGGAGAGAAATCGAGGGAAGGAAGGAAGGGAGAGAGAGAAAGAGAGAGAGAGAGGGAAGGGAGAGATAGTGAGAGAGAAGGAAAGGAAGGTGGAGAGAGAGAGATAGAGAGAGCGAGGGAAGGGTGAGAGAGTGAGAAAGAGAGAAGGAAAGGAAGAGAGAGAGAGAGACACCACCGCCCCTATGCACGCAGGCCCCACTGCTCACCTGCTTCTGCCGGTGTGTCCACCTAGGCACACCATGTGACCGTGCAAGCTCCAGTGCCCGGTCCCGCCACCATGGCATAGTCCACATCATGGGGGCCCGCCTGCGGCCCAGCAGGTCCTACACATGACGCTAAGTCCTGAGTCATCAATGGCGGAGACCACATCAGTGCACACTTCATCATCGCAGGCTGCACACCTGCTCAGCTAGTTCGGTGCCACTAACCCTCTGCAACACAAGTCAGCGCCACGTGGTGGTAGGCCTGTGATGGCTGCAAGGCTTTGGGTGCCACTAACCCTGTGAGCAACAACTCATGGGCCCTTTATGATTGAGCACCTTGAAGAGTCCGTCATCTAGTCACCTCCGGCAGAGGAGAATGTGACGTTGTCGGTCCCTTATATTTGTGGGGTTACATGGCCTGTAAAGCCTGTGCCGGATGGGTGTGGTGTGTGTGTGCAAACCTGCCCTCAGGGAATGGCCGTGACATGCTTACAACTAGACCAGTGACCTGCACACCACCAGCGTGTACGCCTGCGACAGGTAGCTATGTGGCCCCCCTCGGAGCGTAAGCGGAGTGATCTGGCCTGGCGTATGCCCCACCAGCGCAGGGCTTGCAACTATGATTCTGGGACTCTGGGTGTGGTTCAGTCCATGTCCGGATAAGGAAGTGACTAATACGTGTGTCGCTGTTGCAATGTCCACGGCACCCGGAGCACAATAGGCAATGTAGCACACTGTGACTGACATCCCACTAGATGGGCATCATTGACGTAAGGGGAATCACTGTCCCTACATTCATCTACGCATTCATACATGAATGATGAAAGACACGACACATCAGTGCGTTACAGGATGTTTATTGCACATCCAGTGGAGTTTTGCAGCTGGAGAGGTGCAGCGTCATGCCAAGCACACTACGCAATATGGACCCGTGGAGGGCCAGCCAGAGTCCATCCAGGGATGACAAGCACTGCAGAAGAGGAAAGGTACTGTCCGCCGTCTGGTTGCCAAACAGGATATGACAGTCCATGTTGCGGTACAAGGTCAGTCAGCGAAGAGTATCGGGGGTCCATGGAGGGTCATTGGGCCATGTGCGGCACCAAATAGAAACAGTCCAGGTGGCGGAATGAATGCTAGTGCCCCCTTCTGACAACAATCCCATCCACGTCCTCGGATATGCGCTCTGTCCCACCTGTGAATGTTGCAGTACCGGCTGCGGCACTGTATGCAACGGACACATCAAGGGCCCGAGAAGGATTGTCGGCCGCACTGTCTGGCAGTAGCACATCAGGTGCTGGAGTGGATAAGCCTGCCGCACTGTGAGACACTGACACACCAGGGGGCGGAGATGGGGACGGTGTGGGGACAGCAGCATTCATCAGTGCCACGCCTTGTGGAAGCAATGCCATGATGAGGATCTACAGGCCATGGTAGATCCCAGCTACATTTCGCTGATGTGCAGCGGTGGCTTCCATCCTTTCCACCTCCATCCGCACCATGTCCTCCACTAGCCTCCACATGTGTGCCAGCTCATGGCTGGAAACGCTGAAGACAGTCTGAGCAGACAGGTGTTCTAGTCTTCGCGCCAGGACTCCAGCGAAGTCAGTCAGGGCTCGTTGGAGACCATTGAGCGGGCCGTGGGTGTTAGGGACTGGAGCTTGTCCCTGATGGGACCTAGACACTCATGGATGGCGTCCAGTTTGCTAACCATGAGGCCGAACTTCACCCGCATCTGCTCAGCCGCCTCCCTCTGGCCCTCCAGCACAAGGCATTGGAAGGCCATGGTTTGTTCTTGGGGGTCTTGGGGGACTGCTGGGGCTATGGGTGCCTCCTTCTGGGTGGTTTGGGTAGTTGGTGGGGTCTCCTCGAGGCAGCTGGGCAGCCCTGATCCTGGAGGTGAGTTGCGGATGATGTCCATGATGTGTTGGAGGGCTTGGGTGTCGATGCTGGGGTTGTCCTCCTTGTCATCAGTGAAGAGTTACTGGGACTGCTATGCAGGGGGTGTTGACAGTGCCTCTGCAATGTGGTGGGGAGATGGGTTATTACTGTGTGTCCACATGTATGTAACCGCATGGAACATGTTGACATGCAGACAGCATGGCATTGTACATTGTGACAGTGTGTAGATCAGGGCCATGACCCAGAGTACTTTTGGGTGTGCACTGTGCTTTGCTTGATTGTGCATGTTAGCTATTGTGGCCTCTCCAACCGTCTCCCCAGTACCTGGTGGTCACTCACCCCATTGCGTTTGTGCTGTTTTCTGTCTTGCAGTGTCTGTTCCCTCGACTCCGGCCACAGTCTCCACACTGATAACTGTCAACACCAGCTCCTCCATGTCATCCAGCACGAGCTGTGGCTCTGGACTCCCACCTCCAGTTTGCATTGCTGCCTTCTAGTTGGCTGCGAGTTTCTCCTTGGTCTTTTGCTTGATGTCAATCCATCGCCTCTTGGCCTCGTCCATTGACCTCTTGCGCTCCTCAACGGCATTCACCTTGTCCACGATGTCACGCCATATCACATTTTTGGTGCCCAATGAAATGTTGGTGGTGACAAACAGTTTTTGATGGTGTTCCATCACCTCCATGATCAGGATCCTGTTTTCCTGCGGACTGCACTTCATCTTCATCTTCTTGTCCTTGCCCTTCCCTGTACCCGAGGTCCCAGGCTGGTCTTCTGGGGTGCTTGTTGGGTTGCGCTCGTCCTCTGCGCCTGCTCCGGCTGCTTCCATGGTGCTTGGGTGTTGGTCAGTTTGTGTTTGTGTGTTTTTTCAACTTTTATAGTGATTTTTCCCACCTGCCATGTGTGTATTGCAGGCCTGGTGCTGCTTATCGCAGATTTCCTCATCGCGCTTTGGCCCATCGTGTATGTTTTTTCGTGTTGAGGTTTGTGTTTTTATCTCCGTTGCGGTGGTTGTATCACGGACATTGGCCGCGGTTTCGGAGGACTATTGCATGGTACCGCCGTGTTGTGAATTCCCCATTAACACAAGGTTATTTTCCCACGATAGGCTGTCATGTGTAAAGGTGCGTTAGAATTTTTTGGTGATGTTTATCACACGTTCTTGTGAATATACTCGAGTGAGGTGTTGCCAGGGGATTTATAAAATTAAACGTCGGTTGTTCTCAGTAGGGTTCTGGAAATGTGATATGCGTTGGCAATAATAATAGCTAACTAAATTCATTTAAAATGCAGACATACTCTAATGCATCCGGTAAAATTGAAGAAGCAACCCGTGAATAAAGCCTAGAGAATGAGTATTTGGGCGGAAGAAAAATTCCTATGTGAAAACATTTAATAAAGATGCAAAGTAGCCCTTACCTCTTTTATTGGAAAAAATATTATTGTGTTTACATTTTTCATTCTTGGTTTTAGTTCTTATTCCCTTCCCTGTTCCTCCGCAATAAAATGGCACACTAAATATGCATAATGGTTCTTTACATGACAAATGCTGCACTGTTCTCACATTTAATTGTCTATTTTATATTTTTACTGTGTTCTGATTTTTTTAAATTGTTTTATTTGTCTATGTTGCATTGCATTTTTTATTTTGCTTTGTGCCTTGGACATCTTTTATGGTATTTGCAAGCTCTTCATAGACAATTACATAAACAAATAAATGAGAGGATGCACCCACAGTTAGAGCAACCATCGGGGATAGGAGTTACATCAGTCTCGAATAACAAACGGACCCTTATTCAGTTGAAGAAGCAATGATTACCTATCAAAATAAACCAGCATATATAAGTTAACTTGTTAAGAAATAATCTATGGGAGATGGAATTTATGCCTAACAATTTAACTCGAGAGCCTCCATTAATTCACTAGGGGGCTTGCAGCTAAGGTGATTATGTAGGCATCCTTGTCAATGTGTACACACGTTTAATCGACATTTAATTACCCCCTCATGGAACATTTTAACAAATGGTACCTTAATGTTCATCTCGTTATTAATCCCAATTTGTCAAATACATTGCTCATCCACAGCTTTGAGTATTACGTTTCTATCACTGAGCTATCAGGAACAGATTCCCTTAGCTCACTACGAGTATAATTGTTTCCATTTTAAAGCACTACAGTCGTATTTCCCCAAACCTGTCCCCAGCAGTATTCAGAGTCCCTGTTTCACAAACGCGTGTTGGCAAATTTACTCTATGTCCCTGATTTTGAGTGGGTAGGGGTTTTCTGACTCTTGCAGAAACCCAGGTTTGAGCAGGCGTCAGAACTCACAGCTGTGGGGAGTGAGATGTTATTGGAGACAGTAAACAGCACCTTCCCCTCCGGCACGCTCATAATCAGGGCCTATGTGGGACATCTTGGTGCACAGATTCTGGGGGGCAGATTTATGACGGACTTGCGCCACGTTTACGCCGCCGTTGCGTGACGCAACGGCACGGAAACGTGCCGCATCCCTGCGACCTATTTACAACGTGACGCATCTAGGCATATGCGTCACGTTGTAAACCCCTGCGCCACATGAAACCTGCATCAGGTTTCATGTGGGCGTTCTGTCGCAGGGTGGGCGTTCCCTCGTAGGAAAGCCCCGTAAAACTGACTCAGTGAAATCTACAAGATTTCACTGAGTCAGTTTTACGAGGCTGCTGCGTCAAATCCTTACGCCTGCTTGAAGCAGGCGTAAGGAGTGACGCACCACGTTATGTATGGGTGGCCTCTGTACATTGCAGCAGGAGTTGCGTCGCACTTGCAACGCTACTCCAGCAATGCGCCGCCCGTACACCACAAGATGCGTCACGCATCTACCCTTCCTTGCACCATGGTGCGCCGCCTTGTAAATGCGACGCATCTGTGGTGCCGCAAGGAGGGAATTGCGTGACGCATCAGTTCTGGCGCATCCCTGCTGATTTGCAGAGATGCGCCAGAACTCATAAATCTGCCCCTGGATTTCTATGCAGAAACCTTCTCCTCAAAAGGAAAAGTCTGTCTGCCTCGCAACCCTTTCCCCTTAAGGGACTTGTGGTATAGTCATTTAGCTTTCTCTTTATTTTGTGTTTATGTTATGACCTACTATTGGCTAGCGCTGGCAGTCAGGACATGCTATGACCTCTTGTTGTAAGTGTCCTTTTTTGGTATTTATAAGAAGCATCATGTGTGGGGATCAGTAGAAGCTGCCTTCTGGGCTCATTGTACCTGTATCTTCATTATTAGAAATGTACTTCTTGCCTACCTGCTTACTTCACAAAATATTTTGGCAATGAGGAGCACTTTGTACTGCAGCTACGCTCTTGTCATCTGAGCCCAGGTTATCAACTGCTCTCGACTATGTGCGTACTTGGGGGCAGATTTATGAAGGGCTTGCGCCATGTTTACGCCGCCGTTGCGTGACGCAACGGCACGGAAACGTGGCGCATCCCTGCGCCCTATTTACAACGTGACGCATCTAGGAGATGCGTCACGTTGTACAGCACTGCGCCATGAGGAGGCGTTCCTGCGCAGGGGGGGGCGTTCCTGCGCAGGAACGCCTCCTGAAAGTGGCTGAGTGAAATCTATGAGATTTCACTCAGTCACTTTCAGGGCAATGCTGCGTCAAAACCCTGCGCCTGCTTGAAGCAGGCGTAAGGCTTGAGGCAGCATTGAAAGAATAGGCCCCCCCAGAGCATTGCTGGAGCTGCGTCGCGCTTGCGACGCAACTCCAGCAATGCGCCACATTTCCGGCACAGATGCGTCACGCATCTGTGCTGTTTTTGCCCCATGGTGCGCCGCATCATAAATGTGGCGCACCATGGGTGGCGTAGCTGTGGCGCACTGTGGCGCATGTTAACTGGCGCATCCCTCGGGATGCGCCAGTTAACATAAATCTGCCCCTTGGTGTTTCAAAGGAGCGAGCCACCATTGTGCATGAACTGGTGTCACAGACATTTGGAGCAAGTTGTTTGACCTATGGTAACTTTATTTCACCATGTAAAATTAATTTTGAACTCTGCGCACCTCGCAATACAGTTTAGAGCTAATAATATTAATAATAATAATCTTTATTCGGCATATAAACATACCATAAAAGATACAATGAATAAAAATGCAAAGGCTACAAGTACAAGCATTATAAGAAACTTCAGCATTCTAAATTCTACATTGTACGGCTTTAACAATTTAATAAGGTATTTGCTCATCACATATTTCATATCCCTCATCCATCTAATTCATCTTCAAACCTGATTTGGGCCTATAGCACGCCATGATAAATGTTGCAAAAAATTTAAAACAGTGTAAAAGAGTGTCAAGCTGGAGATCTATGGGCTTCCGCCGCCCCTTGTAATCCTTAATCTAAATGCAGCCTAAAGAAATTAGTAATACAAAAAAGTGTAAAAGCATCTGGGGCCAATTTGAAAAATAACAGAGCCACACGCGTTTGTCTGAATCTGTCTTTCTTTAGGAGGCTCTTCAAGAAAAGGCTTCTAGGATATGAGTAAACTGGGCATAGTAAAACGAAGTGAAGGGTGTCCTGTGGAGGCCTGTGGTCGCAGCCACAGGGCCCCTACATTTCTATGGACGCTGTAAAACCTGCAGCGTCCGCTAGCACATAATGCAAAAGGTTTAACCTAAATATGGTCATTAAAAATCTATCGTGAGCACTGCTCAAACAGGACAAATATGGTTCAATGCCCTTGCTAGACTTAGCTTGTAGATGTTCTTTCACCGACGGCTTAACAAACTCTCTGTCCTCACGGAGTGTCAAAGTATACTTAAAAAACGATCCTTGACCAAGGCCTTATCCTGCATACACGTTAGAAGGATTGGAGAATAAATCTGCACATCCCATTTTCTCAAAGGACTCCTTCACATACCTTAGCCAAGGGATTTTGAGCCCATGATTAAAGGAAAGACAGTCTTGTATAACCAGCCTGCTTAATGCTGCCTCCTCATTTGCCCAGATCTTTACCCAACAGGCTAGGGGTTTAACTGCCATCATGTCAGTAATATATCTGACACCCAATTCTTTATGAATAATATGCGCTGGCGTGCTCTGGGGGACTTTTATCAGGCGCCTAAGATACATGTTTTCTTTGACTTACAGTTTCTTCGCCTCAATAAATCCCCATACCTCACTTCCACGTAGCACTTTAGCACAGCACATGGAGCTATATAATTTTAAGATCTGCTCTGGGGTCCAGCAAAATAGCCTGTGTGCAAAATTCGTTATTGATCCAGCACACTTAGTCATAGCTTGACACTTCTCAAATGATAAATATTTAACATTTAATCGGCCATCAAACAAAATCCCCAGATATGAAAAGGACTGTACCTTGCCTAGGCAATGAGAACGGATTGTGTATTTATAGGATCTGCCCGGCTTCTTCCCCACCTCCATAATATAGTTTGCAAGATTGGGTGATAAGTCCAAATTCTCCATAAAGGGCACAACACTGTCTATTAGGAGCTGCAGACCCTTAGGGGTACGGGCAAGAAGTACAGCATCATCTGCAGAAAGCAGAACGGGAATCCCGTGGGTACCTATCCTGGTGGTATCTGCCTGTATGGTACTCAGTGCATGATCCAGACCATTTATATATATAGGGTAAACAGAAAGGGTGCTAATATGCAACCCTGTCTGACCCCACTAGAACACTTAAAGTATTCTGTTATCATTCCCTCCAGGTTATATCTGACCGCAGCCGTGTTGTTAAGATGTAAGGACTTTAAGATGTTAATGAGCCTTGGATCCACCCCGAGCCCACCCATAATTGCCCATAGTTTCCCACGGTTTACTCTGTCAAAAGCCGCAGTCAGATCCATAAATGCCAAATACATCGTCCCTGAATTGACCACGGTGTATTTGGCTGTAATGAGATATAAGTTGAGGCATTGATCAGTGGTAGATTTCCCTGGTCTAAAACCAAATTGGACATCAGGTATAACTTGATGCTCCTCTGTCGAATCTGACAGCCGTCTTAAAACCACCTCCCTAAAACCTTCACCAACACATCAATAAGGGAAATCGGAAGATAACATTGTGGGCTGTCCTAATTACCATTCTTAAAAATACGGACGATCGTAGCAGTGGACAATGATGCCGGCATTACTGTGTCCACTGCTGCATTTATGACCCTTGTTAGGAGGGGTGTCCATAAATCCACATTACTTATGAGAAGGTCAGTTGGGATCCCATCTGGGCCTGGGGCTTTATTACTGGTTAAGCCCACAATTCCTGTTTCCACCTCGCCCAAAGAAAATGTAAGTGAGGGTATCTTCTGCTCCAAGTTCTGCTCCTGTGTCTTATCCGAACTTGGATGATAATTATAGAGCCCTTGGAAGTGATCATGCCATTGCGTCGACAGGATGCTATTACTTAACCCTGGTTTGTTTGCATCATGAAAACAGGGCTTCTTTATGACTCTCCAAAAAGCAGTAGAGCCCTTTAATGCAGTTGCCTCTGTCAAGTCTTCCCAGGCCTGATGCTGCAATTGACCTTTGCGTCCCTTTACAGCTTGCTTATATTTTTTGCGGCATGAAGTCACCCGGTCCTTGTCTCTTGGTGAAATCTTTAGGGTGGCTTTCAACTCTCTTAAGGCCCGTGAGCATTGTGGGTTAAACCATCTTGGAGTGTCCATTTTGACCACATGAGCTGGAGCTTTTAGCAAGCTATCAACTATTTGCGCAACACTCCTGAAAGCCTGAACTAATTCCGCCCCTTCCACTTCAAAATA
The DNA here is from genome assembly GCF_964263255.1 of Lissotriton vulgaris. Classification (NCBI taxonomy): domain Eukaryota; kingdom Metazoa; phylum Chordata; class Amphibia; order Caudata; family Salamandridae; genus Lissotriton; species Lissotriton vulgaris. Next base: position 746,306,426 of record NC_141694.1, read on the forward strand.
ACCTGCTCGCCTTCTTTAAAGAGAGAGCTATAACAGGCCACGCCATTGACCGGTGTCCATTGCAGCCTCCTGCCTTGATCCGCAGCCCTGATTGCCCCTAATCTATGGGGTTCTGGGTGGCTGCTTGCATCAACAAGGAGTAAGGCCAAAGGATTATGGTCACTAAAGGAGCTGTAGCCGATATCAAAACTAGATACACAGTTTTTAAGTGAGACAGAAACAAAGATGTAGTCAATGAATGAGACACATCGTCTTCCCTTAAAGGCGGGGTGAACTGTTTGACAACAATTAGGTACATCATATGTGTTAACGCATGCATATCTAATAGACCACTGAGTTCCTTTCCCTCCTTTGTGTGCTCCTTATGTGGGCCATCGTGGAGCGTACAAGATGACCAGTCCCCATGAAATGCCCTCAAATTTGGGCACAAGTGACAATTAAAGTCAGCCACTAAAACCAACTGTAGCACCATCTGCCCCCGCTCCTGTGTCTGGGTGAGTCTAATATTCAGTTCATGCCGTCTAGCAGAACCCTATACTTGTGACGTCTCATTGTAAAAAATTGTAAGAAATAACCTGTAATTTTTATTTAAAAATGTGAGCCCCTGAGCAACCGCTGAGTTCCAAGCCAAATCTGACCATCTTCCCTGTAATGTAAGGTCTATAAATATAATCAGCCCCCCCTGTCACTCTCCCTGAAGCTGCCTTGTGCGCCGGGCAAAAGAAGGTTTTGTAACCCTCTAGGAAGAAATTATTGTTTGCTCTTTCCCATGTTTCCTGCAAACATATTATCTGAAATTCCCTTAAATATAGGAGCCATTGTTCATTCTTAAATTTGGAGGATAGGCTGTTTATGTTCCAGGAGACTATTTTTATTTCTCTCCCATTAAGCCTTTCTGCGCTGGCTATTGACTGGAGGCTACAGGTCCTAGTGATTGTCTTGCTTGTACAACCTTCCATGTGGTCACTTGAATCCTTATGCTCACAGGTGGACTGAGGTACAGCTATCCCCGGGTTGATCTCATCTCCCCTCCCCCTTGTATCTAATTTGGTCAGGTAGGTATCACAGGCTCTATCTGCTTCCTGCATCAGTTGTAGTCAGTCAATGTCATTTAGGTCTCTTAATGGGGCGAAGGCGTTATTTGTCGGCACTAAGTTGGCCCACCAGGTTACACCCTCCTGCTGACTCACATGACAGTATCGTTGACTGGATTTGACCAGTGGTCTGTAAAAGAAACCCAGCTGGAGCAGTTTAATCCCTAAATCCGCTTCAGCTGGATGGAACCCGCTACTCTGTGAAAGAATCTTGCGCACAAGATCAGGGTGTCTGAGAGTAACAATCACGCAGTCCCCTGGTAAGGCTTTCCTGGCTCTACTAATCCAGGACACCCTCCTTGCCATCAAAATATGTCGGTGTTCTCTGATGTTAAACCCTGCGTGCATGAACCTCCAATGCGTCACCTTATTAATCAGTTGTGTCATGGATTCCTCTTTATGACTTATAGGTGCTGGGACACCAGTCAAGACAACTGTAAACGGGCAGCTAGCTGTACCCACGGGTTGATCTTGCACAAAAGGCACTCTTACTAACCTCAATTTAGAAGAGCAGCAAAATAAATAATTGGGACCACTCAACAATTGACTTCTCGATCAGATGAAAATTAAAGGTTTTATAAAAAAAAAAATCAAGTGATACAGAGTAGTCAGAAATCAGAAATAATATAATTCTGGATGAGCAGTAAAAAAAATACATAATTGAGCAGCATCCACAGTAGGAAATCATAGAAATTCAGTCTCACCCCCAAAATAAAGGGGTTCTTTTACAAAATTCTTGCATAACAATTTAGCCAATAGAATTATTGTAGCATAATCACAAGTAACAACTCTTTAGGCAAATCAGAATAAAACGCTGCCTAAGTATATAACCACTATCCCATTTTCAGAAAGCATTCTGCATCTTCCATGCTTCCTCCATCCGGAGATGTCAACCTAATATGAAACATTTAAACAATGATGTTTCACACAAATGAATAAGTTTAGGCCCAGCAATGAAAACTACAGCCACAACATTGGACACTGCAACAGTTAGGAGCACTAGAAAGCCCATACAAAACACAACAGGAAAAATCCATTAATTCAGTTTTTCTTCTTTTTGTAGGATAGAAGATGCCCAGTGAGACAAGACGGGATGAATGAATACAAGAGAGAATGTCAAAGCAGCATTAAAGCAAATACATTTCATCCAAGATGGCGTTATCATATAAAAGTGGCAAAACTACATTACAATAATAAACACACTTCTATATATCATATTAAGTTCCTTTCACATGAAATCATGTTAGCTCATAATTTGAGTATTGTATCCAACATAAAAATCATTATTTGTTATTTTTATTTATCAATTGAAATATAAACCCATGAAAACACTACCAATGTTCCCCACTCACATTATTCTATAACCATTACAAACTCATTATTAAATATTTATTAATCAGCAAATTATTCAATCAGTGTAATTTTGTTTCTTTATGTGATTTGTCTCTGCCATATTCAACTCGTTGTAGATATCACCCTTAATCATTTCTATTTCATGCTCCTGAGACATTTCCCTTTTCATAGAAATGTTAATACCTCTGTTTCTATATTTCATGATCATATATTTATAAAATTCTAACAAAAGAAATGAAAATTGCGCAAGCCAATTATTATTATCACAGGTGTTTGAATCAGTTTTAGTGTACCCTCACCCAGATTATTTATCCATTCACCTATCCTTCCCTAACTCACTAAACCAGAAATCAACAGCTTCCCATTAGTTAGGCTCTTCAACAGTTTGAAAAAGCACACACAATATTAGTTATATTAGTAATATAAGATGTTATACCCTATTACAAGCTAGGATATATGCCCAACACCACTTGGCATTTATTACCTTGTAAACTACACCTTCTTTTGCCAACAGAATATCTAATGCTAAGTTTGTGTAACCATGGCCCAAATAGCCACAATTTCTGCAATTACCTACTTCAAGACTCCAGCTGTATCTATTGCAGGTTTATTCACTATAATTGATAAACATGTAATCTTAAATGTAATTATAGAAGGAATCATAGCACCTAATTTATCTAAAATCACCTTTGCAAAACTCTGTTTAATTCTTTTCAGAATCATTGCATCATTCATTGCATACACGTGATAATGTCTAGGAAACTCCAAAGCAAGATAAGATCAAAAGTAATTATGCAGCAAACTGAAATTAGCAATCTTTCCACAACCATAATAAATCCCTCTCAAGCTTGGCTCTCCTCCTAACAAACAACTCCCTCTTATCTCATAACTTCTGTCACACACACTTTCCTCCATAAATTCAGCCTTTACATTTCTTAAGGGCCTTGGACGTACCATACACAAATCACCTCTTTACTCCTGCTCCATCCTTAACCTAGGATGTATACTCAACCTTCTAAATTCTTCCCCTCCTTTACTTGTTCCATTATGACTTTTCCTTCTCTCCAATCTATCACAACTTTCCCTCATCTCTCATTATATTAACTGATAAACCCATATTATTCTTCACTGAAACCACACACATACTCTCATTTAGTGCTTAATTTGTATAATTATCCTTTAAAATTTACCATATTTAACACCTTAGTTATCTTCTTTTATGGGAAGATTTTCTAATGACACACTGACACCTGTCAAATAAAAAGAAATAAATTAATCATTAATACATTGCGTAACATATACCTTAAGAGACAATGAATAAGACAATGGAAGTTGCATGCATGTTGAGTCTTCACCAGCAAAAGTGGGAACAAAATTACACACAAAACACTATTTCATCTTAATAAAGTTTAGATATCCTTGTATCATTCTAGTATAGATATTATCCTGAAATCCACTGTCTAAATGCTCTCTATGCTTTAACATGTTTCTAACTGTAGATAATTCAGCATTCTACGAGGCATGTCCCACAGGAGAAAGTAAACACATTAACAGCCCAACTCAAACTAATAATATTATCAATATAATGACTAAACCTGCAATTGTACAGCATTTGCTGAACTCCATATTCAAATTGAGACAAGAAATTATCATGAAGATCAATAATTCATAAATAATAAACATTTTCTTTAAAACAATATTATTTTCTTTTTGTGTTATTTCTTTCAAATAATATTCAAAACAAACATTGCAAAATAATCATCTTCTTCTTTGACTGTTTCATAGTTAATTTCTATTCTTTTGGGCTTTAAATCTCTTATCTTTTTCAATATTGTCTTTTATTTCACGTTGCATAACCAGTCTCTTTGTTATTTCAAGATAGCTTTTATCTGTCTCTGCTTCATCTTAGATTAAGTTTCAAATTTGTACTGGCAATGCTTTACTGAATTGTAACTCTACAGCTCTGCTTCTTCTTCGTCTGATACGGTACCCAGATATACCAATTCAGGTGAAGGATATTTTCTATGTTGTAATTTCCTTCTTGTTGATCTTTTGGGCATAGGTGATTCACGTTCACTGCTTTCAGAGTCTCATTGTCTCTCGAGTTTTTCTGGTTCACAGTGCTTTCTTTTCCAAGATATTTTCTGTGGAATATCATCATCAGCTTTTCATTCTTCACCAGCAGTCTTTATCAGGTTGCCTATACTGATTAATAGACGTAGGGCCCTATTATAATGCTGCCCTTGCATTGGTGGTCCAACCACCCCCACCACTGCGGGTCCGCTTGCAGTATTTAAAGTGTGGCATTCAGACTGCCCCGTCCGCTGGGGATCCAGAATCCCTCTGCGGTTTTGCAGCAGAAGGGAGGCAGCTATATGCTGGTGGTGCAGCTGGGCAACTTTCTTGAAACTAACTCCCAATCTCTAATCCTTTTACCTCAGAGAACATGGGGTAACCATTATGCTTCTCCCTGATGTTTTGCTATAGTTCAGACTGACTGTGTCCACAGGAGGATTGATAATAATAGGATGCCAGAGCCAGTAGGCAAGGCATATAACTTTGAGATTTATGCCTTTTTTCCTTTTGCACCTTAGAGCGGGACCTCATATTTCCCGAGCGGCTGCCGGGCGAGGTGAGGTCATCTCCCACGCAGAGCGCGGTGAGTACACACAAGTGGTTCATTTGATAAAAGCAGTTGTGTGTAAGAGCTAATACACTCATTTAATAAGCTAAGTACAATAATTCTTATGCTTTGTGTGTTGTCTGTACAGTTCCTTGTGAATAATTGGATATAAATGTGAATACTTTTATTATTGTTGTTTTTCAATAGGTTTGAGAAACTATGTACATCTCCATTGTGAACACTGGGGCTCCAGGTTCCTGGTAGATATATGCACTTTTATTATTTAAATATATTTGTTACTCTTTATTGCACTCACGCTTATACAGTGGCAGTAGCTTACCAACTAGGTCCTGATGAAAGCCGGATAGTATCTTGTTTGGCTGAAAAATGTTGACCTCCTGCACAGCGCCATAGCGTAGTTATAAATTCACTACCAGGCGTGTTTTTATGTTTAACACTTAGACATTTCCATTAAACTTATTTTTGTCTAAGTCGTTAATTTTAATTTTTCACCACAGCACTGCACTACACACCCACTAGACCATCTCTTGAGTAACAGCTTGATTAGAGATTTCAATCCCACATCCATATCCGCACCATCTTTTGTTGGGTTGGGCGGCTGGTTGGATGTACTAACAAACATCCCATATGATGAAACTCCGCCAGAAGGGTGGTCTGATGGGAATATCTCAGTCAGCTGTAATATTCTTCACTATTCACACACTCTAGTTTTCTATAGTTTCTAGTACAGCAACACACATTTGACCGATCATTTCCTTCTGTGTTTGGATTTAGTCTTTGATGTTGGGAAATGAAATGGTAGGTCGTTAAATATATTCCCTTGACCCTCCTAAAATTCTGGTTTTTGATGCAGCTGCGGCACCGCCATTCATATTAATGAGTTGCCTGTCCACCGCACCTTTCATGGTTGTGAGCCCACCATTAAAAGGGTGGCGGAGAGGCAACAAAAGGCCGCACCTGGGCATGGGGTTGCATGTTGCACCCCCCTAGAATTGCAGCCAGTTCCTCCACAGTGTGGCATACATGCACACGATGCAGGAATCTGCTGCAGGCACTGTGACAGTGGAGTCTGCAGTTAAGGCCGCTATGAGCCGATGATGTAAAACCACTGCAGCACAACCCGCCTGTGATGGATTACAGTTGTAATCCGGTGGGTGGGCGCTCCATGGCTTGGCAATCCTTCAGTCGGTGCTGCAGTGGCGAGCCGACAGGAAAAACGACAAAATTGTAATAAGGCCCCTAGGCTTCAACTTGAATCTTGATCAGCCTTGTGTATTTTGCTTACTACAGAATGTTTTCTTCCCCTGGGGGTTCTTGTGACTCGAATTTTTAACTGTGATTTCTCATTGATTGAATCGGATCACTGTTGGAAATAGTCCACCACCCATTTCCAAGATGTAGTTCAAACTATTGCAAGCTGGCATTGCTACAGCGTCTGCTTGAAGTCTTGTAAATTGGCATTCTGATTTGCCAATGTGATTCATCACGGTTATTGTTTTCTTACCCTGATTGCTTCTTTGACATTTCACACACTTGATGCATATGTCCTCAGTAACATTTCTAAATCCTTTGTTTTCACAATATCCTGTAAATATGCATATCATGCTGTCACTTCCTGCAAGAGACTTATTTTGCATGTATTTAGCCCTTGGGTGCAACATTGCATCAGGAAGGTTACATTTGCTTTCAGAACTCATATACAAATCCTGGTAATGTTTCTTATAACCCAATTCCTACTATTCATTTTTCTTATCATTTGATTTTTCTTTCTGGAAATATCTCAACTCACTCCAAGACGTTTGAATTGAACTCATAAGGAAACATCACATTCTCTGCATTCTGTATAGTGTTTGTTCTCAATTCATCATTCTCAATTTCTTGAACAACTGACTCATACTGTAATAAACATTATTTTGCCATCTTGTCTGCACATTTATTTCCAAGTGTGACTAAATCATGTTCATCCTTATTGGCAACACACTTGACAACTGCAGTTTCAGTTTATTGCTTTCAGTAAATCTAGTATGTAAGCATTAATCTTTATAGGAGCCCCAGAAGATGTATTAAAGCCCCTGTGTGACCACAAGTGACCAAAGACATAAACATCTCCAAAACCATATTGGCAGTTTATGAAAAATATCACATTCGAATTTTCTGACAAGCAGCCAGCTCTTGTTAATGCAACAAATTCTGCCACTTGTGCTGATGTTACATTCAGCAAAAAATATGCTTACGCAGTCTCAGAAATGAAACATACTACATAGGCAGCTCTCAATGCTCAACCTTGGTCTCATACAAAAACCATCAACAAATAATGTTAGATCAGCTACTCCAAATGGAGTTTCTCTTATGTCTGGTCTTGGTTCGGTACATAACTCTGAAACTTCAATACAACTATGCTCTGGTTTATCATCAGTTTAATCATTTTCATAAATCTTCCAGATTTCACAACTACTGTCTGAAATAGGAAGCAGTATTGCTGGATTAAAATAATTACATCCCCTAATGGAAACATTCTCAGCTGCAAGAATAACTTGCTCATAGCAAACCAGCCTACTGCTTGTCATGTGCTGAGTTCTCAATCCGGTCAATGGTATCTCCATGAATGCTGAACATACACAATTATAGTATTACCCATGACTACTTCATCACTTTGGTCAATGGCAAAACAAACAGCTGCAACTGATTTCAAACAACCTGGATGTCTTACATCTACTGAATCCAGTACAGCTGATAGATAAGCCACTAGTTGCATCAACACACCATCTCTTTGGGAAAGAGCTGATAAAGCACATCCAACTCTTTCATAACAAAACAGGAAGGAGGTTAGATTATAATTTGGCATTGCAAGTGTCATTGCATGATAAAGACTCTCTCAACTCCTTGCATGCTTCAGCACATTCTTTGTCAAATGGTACCGGATCTGGTATGTCAATGTGGGTCAACTTCACTAAAGGCTTTGCAGTCTAGGAAAAGGTCAGAATCCAGTGTAGCTAACAATTCCAAGACACATCAAAACCGTTCTCAGGATGACTGATAGGCTAATTGTCTGGATTTCAGAAGTGTGTTCCTTTGAGACTCCTCACACTTTTATCAGTTTGGTATCCAAAATATATTATTTCCTTTTTTACAATACTGCATTTTAGTTTGAGAGTCCTAATGTCCACTGATTTAATGGGGAAATTGTATCACGTTGTCAGTCCTATATTTTCCTAGATGTGACTAACATATCATCAACATACTACACTAAGACTGAGTTACAAGTGAATCTCACATATTCTAGATATTTTCTCAGGATTTGACTAAAGATTGAATGATTATCTTTATAGCCTTGTGGGATCCTACACCACACAAGAGCTTTATTCAAAAATTGGAACACAAAGAGGCATTGACACTCTACATGAAAGGGAACAGAAAAGATTGCTTGACATAAATCAAATGACTGTAAATCATTCTGCCTCTGAAGGAATCTGGAAAATAAATCACTGTTGGATTCAGTACAACATTACAACATGGGATGACAGTTTTATTATTCTTTCTCAGGTCCTGAGCAATGTGTCTTTTTTAATTTGGTTTCTTTATCGCCATCACAGGCGGGGACTACTAAATACCTCATGGAGGATTTGCTGTTCAATTAGCCTTTCAATCACTGCCTTAATTGCCCTTTCTGCCTCTTTTCAAAGTCTGTACTGTTTAGTTTTAGGGGATATTGCATCTGCAATTACTTTTATTTTTTCTGATGTTGCTCTTTTAACCAATCCAATCTGTTTTTCCAGAAAAATCTCATGCCTCATCTTTGACACTTTGGCCCCATTCACGATGACTGTCAGACGTGCTTCCGACCGGCATCGTTTTGGAATGGGAATTGACCGACTTGTAGTTGGCTGTTCCCTTCAACAAATTAGGATGAAACCACCCATGAGGTGGTATGAAACATCAATTTTTCATTAGTTAGTGCTGCAGCCAGAAAATGGCTGCACCACAAGCCGCATTGGAAAAATGGATGTTTAGAAACATCCATGCACTCTGAGCCAGGCACCATGTGGTGCCTGTCACATGGGGCATGGATGTGTGGGATGGACCACTGGTGGCCCCCAAGCCTCATAGCAGAGGCTGCAAAGGGACAGGGGACCGCAAAGTCAGTTTCCAACATCTTTTCAATAGCGGCTGGACTGCCGTTGTGCCTGAGCAGGCACCGCCTTATTGTAGGGTATTAAGTTCGAATTGACCATCGGACAGGCTCTTTGAGCCCATCCGAATTGTCGGTTGGTTCTTCTGCCCACTGACTCCGACCACCACGCATCATAATGTGGCAGTCAGACTGCGTCACCAGATGTCGGTCAGACTGTAACTGACGGTCAGCTGCAATCCGATCAACGTCATAATGAGGCCCTAAGTCTCAAATCCAGAGGGAGTTTCTCTTTTTTTTAAAGCCAGAAACAAATTAACTCTTGTGCCATGTGAATTTATTTTGAACACTGAATCTTCATCTTGTGTATCAATTAAAAACAATAAATCACACAATTAATTTTGCAAAGCAAGTCATGACCCACAAGATGCACAGGAATTGAATCACACAGAAATAACTGATGTTTGTTTTCCATTTAAATAATATTATCTGGGACATTTGCTATAACCTGATTAACAATGTGCTTATTATTAACCCCTACAACTTTGGATTCTCTTCCATAGAGGCGTAGGTTTAGTTAGTCTAAAGAAGGAACTGTAGAACCGGTAGCCCCTGTATCAATCAAAAATGAAACTTCTCCGTCAACATGTGGGTCACGTGGACCTGCCTCTAAGACATCTCCAAGTTTGCAATCCTCCTACCCCCTCAGACATCATCATTGTGAATTGCTCCATATCGAATTATCATTAATAACCAATGGATTCTACTGGCTCCTTGCACTATGTGACATATTATTTCTGATGTTTTGCTGCATTACTGGTGCCGAAGACATTTACATACAAAATTATCTCTGATTCTGCATTCCCTGCTCAGAATTTGGCACAGTTTCCACCATCTATTTTTTCTGTAATTGAGGAACAACGTTTCCTTGAAATCTATTTGGATTCTGGTTACACTGACACTTCCAGATTCTACTGATGCAGAACTCAATTTTAAACTCTGCCTACCCATGGTCATTTAGTGGATGAGGAACACCACCTCAGGTGTAACACCGACAAAACAGAGATTGTACTAATGGGAAAAGACAATCTCTTCCAGCCGAATGTTTGGTGGCCTGAGGGTACGACGCCACCACCCACCACTGTTAAAGTGTCAAAGAACCTAGGAGTACAATTCAACACTGACCTCTCCTTTCGACCACACACACTGACTGCGGCGGGGACCTGCGTCAACCTCAGCAAGCCATTGAGAAAATTCTTTGACTTCATTCCATTAATGGCCAGGAAAACAGTAGTGGTGGCTCTGATCCTATCGCATCTGGATTACTGCAACAGCCTCCTTGCAGGAGCCAACAAACAAACACTGAAAAGACTACAGGTGGTACAGCATGCTGCGGCCTGTCTAGTCCTTAAACTACCACGAAGGTCCTCAGCATCTGCAGCACTTAAAACCCTCCACCGACTCCCACTGCACAAGAGAATGCTATTTCAGATTCTCTGAATCACTTTCAGAGCTGCACAAAACCTAGGCTCAACGTATCTCTCAACCAGATTCACCCCATACACCACATCCAGAACTTTGAGATCATCATCAGCAAGTCTCCTCAAACCTCCCAACTTCAAGTACAAAACAAAGGGTGGTAAAACAGTAGTCACATTAGGAACTAAAGCCTGGAACCTTTTGCCAACGCACTTGAGGATGTTAAAAACTGAGACATATTTCAGGAAGACACCGAAAACCTGGATCTTTGTAGCTCAAGACGAACCCTTCCTATCCCTGATATAGAGTCCCCACGGTTTCATCTCATCCTTGCCTCCGCCTAGCGCGAGTTTGCGCTCTATAAATGCAAAAATCAAATCAAATCAAGCTGAAGCACTGCTGCTCAACAGCCAATCCCAGCCCTGCAGCACATATAAAATCAGAGCTGACATACGCAAATCTTCCAACATGTCACTGAATGTGTTTGTTGCTCTGCCCCTTGCCATGCGGCAAGAGGACTTAAGGAGGAGGAGGAGAGTAGAGAGGATATTCAGACAAAGGATTAACCTATTTGGGATGTCCAGCCAAGATGTCAGGGCCAGATACTGTTTCCCTCCAGATGTCATCTTGGAGATGGCATGTAAGTGGGAGCAGGAACCTGACTCTGTGAACTGTTGCTCGCATGCCATCCCAGCTTATCTCAATATGCTTTCTGCTCTCCATTTCTTCATTCCAAAACGTCTCCAGTGACCTTGTGGGCCTCTTAGGCAAGCCATTCATGGTGCTTGCATCAGGTACTGAGCTGCATTAATACAAGAGCACACCTCCACATACGAATGTCCCATACACTGAACAGGAGACAAAGGGCAGCTAGGGATTCCTTCTCCTTTCCCACTTCTCACGTGTGCTGGGTGCAATTGATTGTACCCATGTGACTCTGCAGCCACCCCACCGCATTGCACATATCTTCTACAACAGACGCTGATGGCATTCCATCAATGTGCAAGTTCTCTGTGATGCCAGTGGTAGATTCGGTGATGTGCATGCAGTGTTTTTGGCAGTACCCATGACAGTTTTGTTTTCTGCATGTCATCTCTTGCCCGGCGGATGGCTTCAGGAGAATTTGGAAACATCTGGCTACTGGATTAGTACCAAGCACAAGACATGTGGGATATGTATAAATGAACTGTATGAATGCCATATCACACTAAGAACCATTGTACAATAAGAATTATTATGCCACACACATGGCCGCAGCAGACACCGCATGTACCAATGTATAGTTCATGTTTAGTACAAATTTAAGAGGCCAATGTAACTTATTGCCCTATCTTCCCTCCAAAGGTGATGCTGGGTATGTACTCTCCACTCAACTCCTCATACCGTACAGATGTGCAATCACTGTACCTCAGCGTTGGTACAATAGGGCACATATATAAACTTGAGCCATCATAGAGTGCACATTTGGTCTTCTGAAGTTGCTATTCAGATATCTTGATCGAACAGGGGATGTGCGGATGTACTCCCCTGAAGTAGTGTGCAAGATCATATTAGCCTGTTGTATATTGCACAATATAGCTTTAAGTTGTGGCTTACATATACCTCTTGTACCTCAGCTAGCTCTGAATCTGGGCAACCGGACCATTGCAGATAACAGAGGTCAGGGTTTGCAGACTACTTTGCAAGCCACACTAAAAGTATGTAAACCACAGCTGTTGACAGGTGTCAAAAGATTGGCCATGCATCAGGTCATGTGCAGATATCAGCAATCATTGTTGTTGATGTCCCTAAGGAATCCATTGACTCAGAGGATTATATGTATGTGCATGTGAGAGACCTCCCAGGATCTTTTGAGAATGGGTGCCTGAATCAGAAAGGGGCCCAATAATTGCATTGTGGAGTATTTGCCCCCAACAGATTTGACCCCCCCACAACTAAGAGGCCCCCAATGTGAGTGATGATTTAGGTGAATCAGGCCCTATATGTCTGGGATGCACAGCACTGCTTCCCCCGAATTTACCATAGCACAACATTCAACTCTTGATATGAGCACAAATTATGGACTACATATACCATAATGCAATGGAGCAAACGCTCCTGGGATGTGATATTGTGCCTGCTCACCCCCTTGTCCCTGTCCAAACATTATTTAATGGTCTGTTCTAGCTTTTGTTTCATGTCTCTGATGTTTTCTTAATGTTATATTTTAGGGGTCTACCCTACAGAACAGGATTGCAGAGGATCTGATCTGTGATGGAGGATGACTCAGATTGGATAGAAAATGGCTGTCATCAACTTCCTGTCTTGTATTTCCAGCTTACCACTTGTATGTCATTTAATGTATGAAAGAATGGATTCAGGTTCATTTACGGAACTTCCAGCACAAATGCATACTCTCCATATGCGGAGCGTAGATCTCGTATGGTTAGCAGATGCGCTGCTAATGGAAACTATGCACCGCAAGCAGAGAGTACGCATTCAGGCTTCAAGTTCCGGAACCCATTCTTTCATGCAGGAACTGACATACAGGAAGTGGTAGACCGAAAATACATCACAGGATGTTGTTGACAGCCATTTTCTGTTCATTCTGAGTCATCTTCTCCCACAAATCTGATCCTCTGCCATCCTGCTGCTCAGTACAACCCAAGTCTCGTCAACATGACTGAGGGATACATATATTTCTTTTTTACATTTTCAAAAACCTTTATTGACAACTTCAAAGTGATCACATTACACTGTTGCATCAAATCAGAGCATCTTACACATCAGGCAATTTTCAAAAAACAATAGACAGATGAAAATGTCAGTCCGACAGTAGCGTTATCTTGTATGGCCCGGCATAAATATCATAAATAGCAGAAAGCCACAGGAGAGGATATTAACCCTGCAGAAGGAAAGACAGGCCAGATCGGGGGGGGGACACAAACAGGGAGGGAGGCAGTCACTGTCCAACACCGGTGGCCACCGTGGGCGGGGTGCCGGCGGGGAGCGCGAGAGAGGCAGCTCTGCTCGAATGTGGTCGTGAGTGGAGGTATGTCACTAGGGGGCCCCAGATGTCAGGTGGGCGTGACCTTGCTGGCATCAGATCCCAGAACTCAGATAATAGGGTCTGGCATCTTGAAGTATCTGCAAGCCAATGAGCGAACCTGGGCGCCAGTCTGCGACCCCAGCACATAGCCACCCTACGCCTTGCGAGGACAAGCAGCATTGCAGTCAGCCTGCGAGAGGAGTCCGGACAAAATTTGACAAAGCCCAGCAGGCACACATGGCTGAGGTATATGAGGAAAAAAGCACCCCCTTTCACTGAAAGAGAATTAGACATACTAGCAGAGAGGGTGATATCAAAATTTCCTCAGCTGTATGGGGGTCCTGAGAACCAGTTGAGCAATGCAGCACGTGCCAGACTATGGGCCACCATTGGTGAGGGCTGCAGTGCAGTGGGTGTCCATACCCGGAAGGCCAGGGCATGCTGCAAGCACTGCGAGGACCTAAAATGTTGGGCCTGGCAAAAGTCCGATGAGATATTGGGCCAGTCCTCCCAGTGCTGTGTGCATCGGCCCTACCTATCGCCACTGTACAGTACATGAGCAGTAGATAGCTGGCAAGTGCATTAACTGCAATATGTGTCTGAAAGTATAATTTGAGGGTAGACAGAGCTGTACCATCATGTGTCCCATGCCTCAATTGACCTTATCTGTGTAAATGCAGCAGTCATCATTGGGCCAAAGGCTCACTGTAGCACATACAATATACAGAGCAGAGTGCATTCAGTGATAGGTTCTTGTACTATGCCAACTGGGAAATTGAGCCACACAGGTGCATTTGTACATACATTTGCACCATTAACAGTGAACCAAGGGCATCATAACTGATGTGTGCATTGGATGAGGAATTGTACACACACTGTCCAGGGTGTTAATGAGAGGCCTATGGGTGTTGGACACTGTGACTTCCATTGCATTCGGTGAGTTTGGGTTCTGAATAAGATAGATCATCATGTGCCATGGAGTTAGGACAGACTTTGAGATCCTTGCCTCACTCTTATGTGTTACCAAATTCTCCAAGTGGGTCCACATACGCACATCTTACCAACAGTGGCCTGTATGTCATTTGTCCAGTCAAGGTAGCTGTAACAACTAGCCACAGCTGTTCTGCAGTGTACAGCATTACATGATCAGTCTTCGAAGCCAATATGTGCTTTTGAGAGGGAATTCAAATGGTTAGACTCCCCACTTAGCAAAGCTAATGTCCCAGACCCTATATGGATGTGTGCCCCCAATCTGCATTTTTGTTGTCTAATACAATGCTACGCAGCAGATGACAGTCAGAAAGTAAAAGTGCAGAGACTCCATATCACAGGCCCGTTCCAATACCATCTAGACTGTCTCCGATCTCCTTTTGTAGAGTGGGATCAAAAGCTGCCTATATAGCAATGACAGGACACACAGATCACAGGAATGCAAAAGCTGGGGTCCCTAGAGGGGGAGGGGCCTGTAGGGGTGGGTGGGGCTTGGGGGGAGGGGTTGGGGTAAAAAAAACAAAAAGGAAAAGAACTTGATCCAAAAGGTAGCATTTTTTTTGTAAAGTTTAAATACTGTATAAATAAAGGAAGTAGCTGTACGATGAAGAAGTCGAAGATCACTAACAAGTATAATGAGAGAATTAGAGAGTTTCTTATTTATGGTGATACATTAGCTAATGGCTAGACTGAAAATTCAAACATGGAATATTGGGGGTTTACTAAATAGGGAAAAGCAACGCCGCTTATGTGAATTAATCAAACTTAATCCAGTAGATATTTTATGTCTACAAGAGACACACATACCATGGACAAAAAGGTCACAACTGAGGATTAGAGGATATAACATGATAGCCGTTTCTACCCAAACATCAAATATAAGAGGGGTAGCAATACTCGCAAAAACTTACCTTGGCCAACCTATATGTGTTGCTTCGGATCCACATGGCAGATGGGCAATAGCGAAACTAGCAAATGGTTTGGTTATCTCCACAATTTATGGCTCTAATCAGGACGATCCTACCATATTTTCACTACTGGAAGCTGAGCTTGCAACCTGGCAAGGTTCACTAGTAATTTGTGGGGATTTTAATATCTCCCTAAAAACACATCCATTTAATGGTCAAAATAATTATAATATGCAGAATTATGTAGGACGCATACCCAAAGTATATAAGGCTATCAACAGATTAACAAACAGTCATGGACTAGTGGATATATGGGGTGTGAAAAATCCGCAAGATTCGGGATGTACATACTTCTCCCACCCACACCAAAAACATGTTAGGATAGACTACTTTTTCTCCACTAGGGATTTAGTGGCTAACGCAGTAATAACTAAATATCCCAAGATCATATCTGATCATAATCCCCTGGTTCTTACAGTAATAGTTGGTGATCGAAAGCAACATAGACAATGGTCATTCGATCGAAAATTACTGGTTGATAATGAATATATTAGTCACATTAAAAAATGGACGGAGGAATTTTTTGACATCAATCGCTTTAGTGCCTCCAGAAATACGGTATGGGATTCTTATAAATCAGCTCTCAGAGGTGAGACTATTAGCTATCAAGCTAGAGCAAGAGAGCTAAACAAGAATGAGTTTAACACTAGAGTATTAGCCTTGGCTAAGGCAGAGGAGGAACATACCACAGCTATTTCTCAGGGGATAGATGCTACCCAGCAAGTCTTATTATCTCTAACCGCACTTGCTTCAGGCAAAGCAGCAGGCCCTGACAAATTACCTATAGATCTATATAAAATTCTAAGCTTTCAATTAAGTCCAATACTGCATGATCTTTTTTTAGGTATCCAATGGAACGGAATAAGCCCGGATTCCTGGAATTATACTAATATAATTGTCTTTCCAAAAAAAGGAAAATCACCTGAACAGTTAACGTCATATCGACCCATATCATTAATCAATGCGGACTCCAAATTGTATGCCAAGGTGTTAGCCACGAGACTTAGCAGGGTCATTGAGCAAATCGTCTCCCCGTGGCAGCATGGCTTTGTACCTGGTAAAGGAACAACAGATCATACTTCTAGGGTAATAGCTTTGTTTGATGCCATGACTGTCACGGGGGGTCGAATGTCAATGATACTAATAGATGCTGAAAAGGTGTTTGATCGCGTCTCGTGGAAATTCCTGTGGGCAATTATGAAGCTTAACAATTTCGGCCCTAAATTTATCAAAGCGATACGATCAATCTACCTATCTCCTAAAGCTAAAATACAATTGATGGGTTCTGAATCGGACGATATTAATATAACTAGAGGTACGAGGCAAGGTTGTCCGTGTTCCCCCTTATTATTTGCTGTATATATTAATTCCCTGATTTTGAAAATTATTGAGAGCCCTTCTATCACTCCAATTGTTCTTGGCCCGTTTTCCACTAAGGTACTAGCATATGCTGATGATATCGCGGTTGTAACATCAAACCCGGTTGAAGCTATGGGGGAAATTGAAGCCATAACCACAGAATTTGGCACCTATTCTGGATATTCTCTGAACAAAACCAAGACAATTGCATTATGTACGGACAACATTGACTACAATGATCAAAGGAAAGCAGCAAGTGCTACATACTTAGGAATTGTTATTACTCCCGCCATTAAATCCGTAATTAACTATAATTATAATCCTTTAATTCAAAGTATAAAAAAAGATTTGGACAGAGTAAATGGACTTCATTTGACCATTATAGGACGAGCTAATTTTCTTAAAACGAATATACTTCCTAAATGTCTTTACCTGTTTAGAGCAATTCCATTGGCTATTGACGTTAAGATCCTAAAAACTCTTGAATCCCTTATGATTAAGTTTATTTGGCAATATGGCAAAATCCGCAGGTCTCATAAATTAATGTCTCTCCCTAGTGAAAGAGGTGGGATGGCAATACCCAATATTAGCATGTATCACAGGGCTGCACGTCTTAAACAAATGACTCCACTAATTAGCTATAATTTACAAGCATCACCCCTTGATAGTAATAATACTCCACCTTCAATTTATGAGTTACTATTAGGAGACATGGCCAACGGATTGCTCTTACAACAGAAGGAGGCACGAGATTACTCCCATGATCGGAAATACGAAATTATAAACGGTGCATTTAAGGTTTGGGGCAAAGTTACTAAACACGTGCATATTAGTAATGTGAACAGGTATACTTCCTTATGGCATATGAAAGCGTTTATACCATTCTCAAACGACACCATAGCAAGAAAGTGGCAGAGACTTGGAATCCTGCGTGTTAAAGATTTTTTGATACATGGTTTATAAACCACTTTTTCAGATGTAAAGGATAAATATCATCTCCCCAACGGGGATTACATTAAATATGTTCAATTATATACAAACCTTAAGGCCAAAAGATCTACTCTTGGGCTAGGAAAAAGAGATTTGTTGGAGACCATTAATAGGTCTAACACTTGAATTGGGGTTATATATAATCTTCTTCTTGTACACGTACAAGATGATTTGGAAAAGATCGAATCTAGCTGGGCAATCAAACTTAGCAATCCGAATGTTGACATCTATAAGAGTCTTGAGCTGAGCCAACGACTGTTCAGGGCCAGTAACCTTAAAGCTCAAACATATAAAACTATTTTTGGCCTCTATTATACACCCGCTAAACTATATTCCTGGGGTAAAAGGGAGAATGATTTTTGTCCAAGATGCACACAAGGACCGGCTAATTTAATACATATGCTATGCAGCTGCCCCAAGCTCAATCAAATTAAACATATGATTGCTGATTACTGGGAGGTGCTATTTGGTCATAATCTTCCAGAGACAGATTCCTTGTTTATTTTAGGATATGATTCTTCAATCGCTCTATCAATAAGTGAGCAAAATCTATTATTTATAGGCACTGCGGGGCTTAGAATTATTTTGTCGGCCCGATGGGAAGAAGCTGAACCACCAAGCTTCCAGATGTGACTAGCTCGCTTTTTAGCTGTTTTCAGCTTCGAAAGAGCCATATACTCAACAAGAGGAATTAAATGGAAAAAGTTGGGTGAATCAATTTGGTCTCCAGTATTGAGGTGGAAATCAGGAGTAAACCCACCAATTTAGATTTCCTCTGATAGGTTGGAAGTTAGTAAACATTTTAATTATCAATTAAGTATTGTTTTAGTGTGCTTTCCTCCTTCTTATTGAGTGGGAAAACTTTTGAATGTGTAAAATTCTTTTGATTATGAGTATAATGCCTTATGATTTTGATTCCAACATGTATTCCATTTAACATGTTTCTTGCCCCTATGATCCTTTTGTAATACTATTTTGTTATGTACCTGTTTGGATTGAGTTCAATAAAAAAAAAAAAAAGGAATGCAAAAGCTGAGGTTTAATCAGTACAGAAGTGTAAGCCATCAAAATTCAAGTGAGGTGTCCATGTGCGAGTCTAATCAGGAGATCCCAATGAACATAGACATACTTTAGCTCCAATTCACTTACATCTGTATAGTGTGATCAGAGAAGAACAAAGTCTGCCCTTGCCTCATGTAGGTATGTGTCTTGTTCTGACGTGCACAACCACTACATTATGATTTGTCTTACATTTCAGTGAGCCCAGCTGGCCAAGAAGAGACAAGGAGACGGTTCGGAGCAGGACATCTTTGGTGCATCAGCGGTCAAAACCTCTCTCAACTACTGATGAAGAAGAGGATGAGAAGGGACCTTCTACATCAGGAGGCAGGGGAATTGAGCCCACCGGACGGAGCAGAAAGACACCTCTGGTGCTATGGACCAGGTGGAGGCTGAGGACATTTAAGGGGGAGAACTCGACACCTCTGGCCAGGGGCGGAGGAGATTGACTCTTCACTACCTTCTTTTGGCTAGGTGTCCCCGGGGCAGGCCACAACACAACCTGGGCCTGCCATCAGCCCCTCTCTAACTCTAGAGGCCCGCATTCCATCAGGACCTCAGCGGCATCCCCTGCCAATCTCTCAACGGGTGAACTTCAAAGCTTTGTGTTTGGTTTTTAGAGCTTTACACGGTCAAGGCCCGTCCCCTTTGCAGGATCTTTTTTCTTGGTACATCCCTTCAAGACAACTCCGGTCAGCCTCGGCTCACTTGGTGGTAGTACCCAGCTTTTTGAGGTCCCAGATGGGTGGTCAGTCCTTCAGGTCTACCGCAGAGCGGCTGTGGAACTCTCTACCGGTAGGCCTGAGGGGCCTGGAAGATTTACCCTCCTTTAAAAAAGCATTAAAGACCCATTTGTTCCCCAGAACAATGTAAATAGATTGGAAGCTGGTAACATCATGTTTTGTGTCATAACAGTCTAAGCGCCAGGATGCCCGTCGGGTGACAGTTACAGCGCTACACAAGAACGCCTATATATACATACAACTAGTCTCCCTCAAAGTGGCTGTCAGGAAGACAGCCAACATCGGCTCCGAACCCAAGACACTACACCCCTCATGTTCCACCCAAACCAATCCCTGTGTTATAACTCTTGTGGCTGCACCACAGGAATTGATGTGGGCATGTGAGGGTCAGCCAGACATGGCCTCTCGCATCATGCTGTAGATCTGCACTGAGTTGCGTCTGATGCAAGAGGAAAATGCAAGAGCCATGGCCACTCTCACTTCCAGTGTCACTTCCTTGGGTGCTGCCATGTTGTCTGTCCTAGTCCAATATCCCTCCCACACCACCCTCAATGTTTCTCCGTGTATGTCACTCAACACTGTTTCCCCCCATACTCCTCGTGTATCCCAATCCTGTGTGGTGCCTGGTCCCGCACCGGCCAGCCAGGAGCCCGCTTCGGATTGTGAGGATCTGGACATTGTGGAGATAGACTATAACAGAAGCACAGTTAACATGTTAAACTCTGACATTTTTTTGGACACTTATTTACTTTGCCCCTTGTATATAGACTGGTTCCCCTGATGCTTATTATGTTGCCCCCCCCCCAAATCCCCTTGTCCTTTCTGTATAAAGAACATTATTTGTTTTCCTTTCTCCCTTCCAAACAGACTGTTTTTTTCCTCCTCAAAAACATTTCATTTACATAAACTTATATTTTGATACATACTTTTACTATCTTGTTCAGCTTCATTCTGAATGTCTTGTTCAAAATATGGTCATTCATCATGTGAGTTGTTATTCATCCTCACATCTCTAGGACACCACAAGGGGAAACATTTGCCCATCAGTACATAATACGCAACTTAGTCTTGACTTGTGAGGAGATTTAGATTTTATTTACACATATTCACACTAGATGATATATTTGAGATGTAATCAAGGGGGATCGAGCTTGCGACTTTGCAAAGTTGGCGGTGAGGATTGCTGCGAGTAAGTACATTTGAGTTGTTGCCGAGGTGCAGGTTGGTGTGGTGCTTCTGTTTGTACAAGGGAAGTTTATGGACAGGGGCTGATGGTGTCTGTACAGTTTGTGGGTGTGCATGGATAGGGGGTGGGTATGCAGGTGGTGGTAGTGTCTGGACAGGGGGTGTTTGTGGATATGCAGGTGGGGGAGTTTCTGACAAGGAGTGGTAGTGCATGTGCAGGTGGGGGGAGTGCCTGGACAGGGGGTGGTGGTTGTTGTACATGTAGGAGAATGCCTAGACAGGGGGTGGTGGTAGATGTGCAGGTGGGGGAGTACCTGGACAGGGGGTGGTGGTGGTTGTGCAGGTGGGAGAGTGCCTGGACAGGGGGTTGTGGTGGGTGTGTACTCTTGCTACGATTATGTGCAGTTTGTGATACAGGTGTGTGGGTGTGATGTGCTGCAGGCAGATGTGATGGCTCCCCTCCCAGCGTTGACCTTGAAGGGAGACTGGATCAATTTTAGCATGCCATCCATCATCTTCATGGCCAAGGCATGCTGTCTTGCACTCTCTTCCCTTTTGGACGGATACAATGTCTTTGATATTCTTGGACATGTCTTGCCAAGATCTATCCTTCCTGTACAACACATGGTTCAGTCTGTCCACCATCTAAGGGATTTGCCACATGTCCTGCAGGGCCTCAGACATGTCTGACAGGGTAGCCCCTATGGCACGAATGTCCTGCCTCTCACCTGCCTGCTGTTGGAAGAAGTCCTTCTGCCACTGGCCACCATGGCAATCTGCTGGTCCTCTCTGCAGGGGACATCTATGGATGAGACCACCAGGTCCACCAGCAGGGGGGAGGGTGGCAGGTGGTAGTCTGTGGACAGGAGATTGGTGCCCATGGGATAACTGCACCACAACAGGGTTGGTACCTCCCTCAGATGGTGGAAAGAATGCCTGGAATGCACTGTATAGTGAGGAGTATATAGGGGAACCACCACACCAGTCCTGGATGTGAGAGCTGTGAGGGAGTGATATCTGTGTTGGGGTGTGTGTACGCTGTGGCTTGTTAGCTCTATGCTGAAGACAGGCACGCTTTGTTTTTGGAGACTGAGGCACTTTGCTGGGTGGAGGGTGTGCAGACTTGCCACATTTGGCCAATGTGATAAATGTACTGGCCAGGGCATCTGAATCCTCATCCTCTGTGAGGAGGGCCAGATAGTCTCCCTCATCTTCAAATTCAGCAGCCTTATCAGGTACTTCATCCTCCTTTTGCGCAGTACTTGCAATCGACATTGCTGCTTGCAAGAGCAGTGGATTTTCTCCTTTCGCCCACCACTGGAGGAAGGTCCATCCTCCTCATAGTCATTATCACCTGGAAGACAGAGGTTGCAACAGGGGAAGTAATTGACCTAGTATTAGATGTGATACGGCACACAGGTTGGTTCTACTGTACTTTACATCAACAGATGAAGCACATGTGATCTTGTTTGGGTACACCTACACATGACTGCACACACCATAGCATTGAGGTGTTGAATGGAGATGTACAATGCACAAGCAAGCTCACCTGCTCCAGCCACAGCTTTGTGTCCCTGTGAGATCCGCCTGATGTCAACTGCTGAACTTGTCTCCTCATAGGTGTAGCTGAGGAAACAGTCCCCGATCCAGGAGCTGGAGAGGGAAGAGACACCATACTCAATGTTCTGCAGTACAAACCTACTTTTACAAACAGGCACATGTGACACTCACATTTATGAAATGGTATGTATATAACTTTGTAAATACCAACTGCAGATGCTATGATCTTTGTAATGATTTTGGAATCCATGATAGGGAAACACTTCATGGCATGCCTGCTTGATGGACAGATGTGAGTGGGTTTCACTGCTGCTGCCAGGATGTCTTGCATACCCCGGGATGGTGTTGTCCACTGCACTGATGGCATCCTGTCAGCAGCTGTTATGAAACATGCATGTTCATATTTAAGTACACAGGGTGGTAGCTATGAGCTAACATGTAGGTGTCATTCTCAAAGACCATTGATATTCTACTCCTGGCCATTGATATGCTATTCACTGGCCATTGATATGCTATTCACTGGCCAGCAGCAGTTGGCAGTGGTTTCCTCCACACAGCATTGGCATCAACAAGATGACAACTCAACGGATAACTGTGAATGAGAAGGTGTCGGATAGTTGAAGGAAGGGGATAAATATTCTTGACACATTTGCCTTAATTGAATTACTCCTTAATCATTATGACCATCATGCTTCATAAGTATATTGTTGTCTGTTGACAAGTTTAAAGGAGTGTACATCGTCAGACTGACCATTTTCACATTTGCACAACAGGTCATATATCGCAATGTAGAGTTCATATGTGAGATGCCCAATACTCAGGTACATTTTGTGGCTCAGGGGATATACATAGTATACAGAAATGGTTTCCCGTGAAACCAGGAGTAAGGCAGCAGCAGGTGGCACTAAATTGACAGGAACACTTGATGATTTTATCGTATGCACCAACACTCTGATAGACCAGGGAATCCTCCTTGTGGAGAGAAGGGTTTCACAGGACCTCGTGATAGCTAAGAGATCTTCCATGGGACATATCGCTGCGGCACGCACGCCTGAAAGTATTTTAAATAATTCCAACAATTCCAATCTTCTACAGACAACTGCTGAGGTCCATAAGACCATTAGCAGACCACCTGATTTCCAGGATCTGAGCCTCAATGATCCGCAGGTGCTGGTAATCTCAGGAAACATTACAACTGCTCCACTATTAGATACGCAGATGGACAGTAGCAACCATCAAATAAGAGGAAAAAGGGAAGGAGCTATCCCAAAAAACAAAAGCAAGCAAACTAACAAAAACAATCGCTCTGCAAAAAAAGGGAAAGTGATAGAGAACACTGATAAAAATGAGTAGGCACCATTGGGGTGTCCTCGAATACCCATGGGCAGGAGTCAGAGATAGAAGGGGCAGGACCTAAAACCCTACCACTAAGCATCCAAGATGATACAACCCTTGATGACTCCATAGCTGACATACTATTCGACAACTCAATAGCTGATAGTATAGGTACAAGAATGAATGAAGAAGACCTTTTCTTGTCATCCCTAACGTCACTACTCAAAACCCTACTTCTTCCCTTAGAAGATAGGCTAAGAGGGATGGAAAATCAACTGCTTAAGCTACAGAAAGATATAAAAACCTATCACACCAGTCAGGTAAAAAAGGTAACCCATGCACCTGCTCCCAACATTGCACTGCAGGTACATAAAAAAAATGAAGCAGAAAGTAAAAAGGTAGCACCCAAACCCCCTGTGCCAATCTTAAACAGCCTTGAAGCGAGCAAAGCCAGTCCAAAGCCTCCTACGATAACTGAGTCAATTCCAAAAAAAACAGCCAGCATTAAAACACCGACCCACAATGCTGACAAATCTCAACCAGATAAGATAGAAAAGCGTAGGAATATTAATTTACCACCTGAGGCGTGTGATTATGTGGTGATTTTGACAGGGGTCCCAGAATTTGACCTCTCAATTTCTGAACCACATGGGGCACTTAAAAACAAGGTGTTTTACTGGTTAAATTGTAATCACCCTCTACCACCAACAAGAAGTAGTAATATTCTAATGGTCGAGAGAGCTCCCTGGGTAGGCTACAACAGAAAAAGAGTGCAGGGGGACTGTGTGGTTATAACCTTTGAAGATCGTAGATCTGTGGACCACATTCTCTTGGGAACTTCCAGAAACGATGGATCTACGATTGTGGCAAGACCCTTGGCGTATTTTTATACGCCAGCGGAACAGCCTGACAATAGATGGAGTTGGACCAGGGGTAGTAATCATGTTAGGGGCGGAGGGGGCGTGAGATGTACAGGGATTTGAACTATAACAACTGGGGAGAGGAGAGGGAGGATGGTTGGACCCTAATACAACGCAGGGCCAGGAGATTTCCAGATGGTGGTCCACAGCATTATGGAGGATGGATGGGCCCACAGTTTGTACCACCCTTCATACCATGTTACAATAGGTTCAGTGAATTAGAGGCAGTCGATTGACTTGAAGTACCCGAGGAGGTTTTCCAGCCCACTTTCTCCCCTTCTGTTCCATTGGCTCCCCTTGACAGTAGTTCACCTAGGCTGTCAGAACACCATGATAGCCCTGTTCGATGGTTGCTAACGCCCCGTTTACAGAGGGATAACAATTTGTTTATCTTAGATTCGGGGCACGTCAAGGGATTGATGGCAAGAGTGGGCCTACCAAATTCAACAGGGAATGGTGTATGTCATCATAACAATGTAGGAGTAGATAGTACAATATGCAATCTGTTACCACCCATTGGAGGCAATCTAACCTCCGGTCCTTCTGGGATTAAGCTTCTTTCCTGGAACGTGGCAGGAGTGGGTTCAAAAACAAGTGATCCGGATTGGAATGATTACATAAATACCAGTGACATCTGCGCCCTGCAGGAATCATGGGCTACAAAATCTGTCCACAGGGTAGGATACAAAACCTTACAGCTGGACGCAGTTCCATCGATAAGAGGCCGACCCTCTGGAGGGCTGATAATATGGGTTAAGGTGGTCATTAATATAACCATTAGCAAACTAAGTATTGATTCCCTAGACATACTTGGATTGGAAATGGTTACCAACTACAAACGGGTGATATACTTATTTAATGTGTACAACAGGCCTTGTCCATCTTACAAGGAGTCACCCTGCATTTATTTATTTATTTATTTATTTATTTCGACTTATATAGCGCATTATTACCCCGGGGTCTCTAAGCGCTCTCATTGACAAACTAGAATCAATATTAGACGCTCTGGACCCAGGATCAAGCAAGATCATATGTGGGGATGTGAACTGTAATTTTGAGCCCATTACAGGGATGAATAAATTGTATGAGGATGAGGACCTTGCAAATGGCATACCATGCTTATCTAGTGGTGGGGTAGTTGCTGGTACAACTTTAGCTCTCCAAATTACTAGGGTAATGGTAAGCCACGGTATGAGGGCATGCAACGGCCGCCTACCATCTGATAGCCCCAAAGCCCCCACTTTTTACAGACAAAATTGCCAGAGCAAAATTGATTACATTATTGTCTCCTTGGATCTGTGGCCATATGTCATAGACATGATGGTCAAAACAAGATCAGATAGTGACCATCGCCCTCTCGAAGCAATCTTCCTTAGCACCCTATTACTGGGGTTGGAAATGAAGGATGGTACACATAAAGCAATCCCAGACAACATCGTATGTAGCAATAATAGACGGTCAGTTAAATGGGCCTACATTCTAGAACATGAGGAGATTGTGGCCAACATCTATAGTTGCCTCTCAAATATATTTGAAGCATACAACCCCTCCCAAAGTGAACCCAGCCTATTTCTTAAACTGCATCAAACTTTTTTTAATGAATTATTAGAACTCATGACAAAAAGATTAAAAAAAGGTGCAGGAACTGTCAAGCTACATTCTGTAGGTAAACCCTGGTTCAACAAAGAATGTCGCAAAGCAAAACTTACCTTGATTGAGACAGTGAAAACTAAAAACGCCGAGGCAGTTAAAGAATCTAGGAAAGCTTTTAAGAAAGTGTTGGTCAATGCTCAATCATCTTGGGATGATGAATTATGGTCATCTATGCTGTCGGCGGCTAAAACGAAGGACCAAAGGGTATTTTGGGAAGTAGTAGCAAAGGGCAATAAAAAGGAGAAGGGGTCACAAGAGGTTTTTCTAGATGAGGCAACCTGGATTGTCCACTTCACAAAACTGTGTGCCGCTCCAGAGCTTGAAGGTGTTGTCCACGAAGAGCATGCTCTGTCGCCTACAGATGATGAAGGCATACAATTAGCCTTTGATCTACATGAAACAGAACTAGCTATAAATTTAGTTAAACATGGGAAGGCTCCAGGGCTTGACAAAATCCCAGGAGATTTATTTAAACAAGAAGTGGATGTCTGGGTACCGTACTTAAATCACCTATGCAATGTTATCGCAGCTGGGAGTGAAATTCCAGACACATGGAAGGGAACGGAAATTATTACTATTTTTAAAAAGGGTGATAGAAGCGATCCGGCTAACTATCGCCCTATAAGTCTTATCGATATAACACAAAAGATTTTCGCTAGGCATATATTAAATCATATTAATACATGGATGGAACATGAGTCAGTTCTCACTAAATATCAAGCCGGGCTCAGAACAAAAACAGGAACTATTGACCAAGTACTAAGGTTCTGTTGCTTGTACTGGAAATATGTTACTCTTCGCAAAGGCCACTTGTATGTGGCATTTGTCGACCTACGGGCGGCGATTGATTTAATCCCACGTAAACTTCTTTGGGAATTTCTCAAACGCCAGGGCCTTCAGGTAGACTTACTGAACTTAGTTATAAGATTGCACATGGACACTTATGTAAGGGTCAGATGGGGTCCAACTGGGGAGCTAACAAAACCAATCCCAATACAGAGGGGAGTACGTCAGGGGTGTGTATTGGCCCCGACCCTATTCTCCCTGTTTGTAAACGACATCCCGTCCTACATGGATGAGTGTGACAATGATTCCCCAAGATTGGGGGGTGAACGGGTTTCGTCCCTCCTCTTTGCGGACGACACTATTCTTATCTCCCAAACACCCTGGGGTCTCCAGAATGTACTGCATAGGTTCCAGTCTTATTGTAATTCCAAAGGCCTAGAAATTAATGTTAAAAAAACCAAATACATGGCGCTGAACCCGCATAAAAACTTTAGGAAGAATCTAACATTAAATGAACAGAAGCTTGATTACGTGCAGAATTTTACCTACTTAGGCGTATCACTTGATTCTACTTTATCATGAAGATCACAGCTAGAAAAGAGCAAGATAGTTTTTAAACAAAACTGTCTTCCAATCCTTAAAAGACATGCTAAATGCCTGAGCAAAGCAGTAACCCCAGCCCTAGAGATCTTAAATTTACAAGGTTCAATCAGCATCATTGCATTGGAGCTGAATTGTGGGGTCCTCCTGTAGAAGTACATTTGAAACAGCAGAAAACAAGTTCTTCAGGGGGCGGTTAAAACTACCTGTAAATACCCCTCTAACCCCGCTCATTCTGGATCTTAATATGAAGCGTATAGATCATTACGCAATGCTGAGACCCCTAATGTTGTGGGTTAGACTGTGGACGACTCCAGAATTATCTAGCTATAAGGAAGACTTGCAAGAAGTAATGGCCCTTGATTTTTGTAACAAAGTTTACTGGCTCAAACATATTAGAACCTGGATGGCCAAGATTGGCTTATCCCATTATTGGAAAGACCCAGTGGCCATGAACTCTAGCACAAAGAAAATTGTTAAACTTTCCTTTTGGACATTTGTGAGCTATGAGTCTGTGTATGTAAAAGACCACGACCCCCTATCAACAAATTTCATACTGTTCAAAGATACTGCATTTTTTGAATTGTTCTTAGACGAGATCAATTCGCCATTGGCAAAAACTCTGTATATGAAATTTAGATATGGCACACTTAGGACCAAAGTGAACGAAAAGAGCTGGTCAAAATCGAGATGTAATCTTTGCACTGTATGTACTAATCAGGCGAGAGAAGATGATCTACATGTACTACTGTTTTGCCCTAGTTATGCGACACCACGGAGAAAGTGGATATTGCCACTTTGTCATAGGATTGGCTCAAGATCCTATAAGGAGGCTGGAAGAATCCTAAAGTCTGACATGAGTCAGGTTGTAGTCTTTGGCGTTAGTAGATTTCTCCTTGCTGTTAATTTTATTAGGATCAAATTGGGTCTCCATTTTTAATAAAAAAAACTATTATATCGAACACAAGGTGGATATGCAAAAAATTAACATGTTAAAGTAAGCTGTAGGTTACGTATTTATATTGCACGCTAACTCGCCCATCGATGTGAACAAATCAATTGACACTAAATTGATTTGTTTTTTTTTTTTTAAAAAGGGACAAATATTTTAATTATGTACTAGCGGCTATTTGTTTAATAATTTTTTTTAATTCTGTCGTTTTAATCCGTATTTACTTATTATTTTAACTTGTGCGTATAATCTCCGCTCCTAGAATTTTGTGTGACATGAAAGTGTACATAAACAATAGTCTTGAATTTAGAGATAATGATCCCTGAAATATGTTGTGAAACTTGTCCTTCTGTTTTAAAAAAAATGTCTTTATGTGCAGCAGTTGTAATGTTAATGAATTGTTATGTTTCTTTTATGATGCTTAAGCGTCGAAATAAAGATTGAATTGAATTGTGGCTCATTTGTGTTTCCCTCTCCATGAAGTCGCAGTGCTCATTTTGGACTGTGAGATCACACATTTGTTAAGTCCAATCTTTGTGTGTCTTCTTTTCTGATAATCCCTTTTCAACATTGTGGTAGAACTTAGCTGACAACAAATGATGTCTTGTAGAGCACACATCCTAACCTCATATATTATCATCTCACATATATATGAGAATACGGTAGAAGAGGAGGCAAGCAGAGTTCTACATTTGACTAGGATCCCATATTGTGGGAAAGTGTAGAAGCTTGGATGGTTGACACCAACACTGGATTTGCGTTGTGCTTTTCAGACACCAGATATGAATATTTCACTTCCTCAACATCCACCTTAGCAGCCCATACACCCCTCCCAAAAGAACACAACTGCCATCAGTGCAACCCTCATCCACAGCAATTTCAATACATTTTGTCCATTGTTATTTTGCTAGAGAGTTTTCATACCATTGAATTACAATCCAGTTGTGGCTACTCCCCTTCATATGACACACTACAGTATTTTATGTACATTCTGCACTAACTTGCCATATATTTAGTGTCATCCTTTCACTAGCCACCATGGTGTGATATGGTATGTGGTTAAATGCCATATGTAGGCATATTCTGATGAAGGAAAACAGTGATGTAGAACAAGTACAACATACCAGCGGACATTAAAGCCACATTTCATGAGAATGAGCATTCAGGTTCATTGTTCTTGGAGGTACTTACCACGGTCCTACATCTTCCCAGTGTGTGGTCCCAGACCAGATGTCACAGCCAACCTTGTAGCAGATGTCACTGGGGTGCCGCTCGCAGCAGTAGTTGTAACGCGGATTGTGTCGTCCTGCCTGGGGCCAAGAGGAAACCTGTGGACAAACCGTCATTTGGCAGCTATTACCGGGGGAAAAAGTTCCTGACCTACGAGGAAGCAGCGTGGACGCCCGGGACTGCGAGGACCAGCATTCTTTCCATCTTCCACAGCTGGTGCCTCTTCCCGGGCGTGCTCCGCCCACTCCCCCTGCTGGTACTTAATAGGAATCCCAACACGCATCACGGGACGCGCGCAGGACAAAGCCCGGGGCAAAGTGCGGGCCGTTTGAGGCCGTTAGAGAACGGTAGACACCGGACCGGGCTACCCCCCTAACGCCTTAACGCCCGATTCCCTGGTTTACTGACCGACCCGTCTGGCTGCTGAGATACTTGGAGCTAATAAAATGGCCACTAGAGAAACAAGAAGTAAGGCCAACAATATGGCCTCAGGTACTCTGGATAATTTTCTAGCTAAGGAAAACAAAGTGGTCAATAAGGGTCTCACTGTGCTGGAGAAGCAAATTGCGGAGGGTATAGAGCAATCATATTTGGCTTCACCTGGGTCATCATCTAATGTTAGGCCATCAATATCACTTGACGCCACGCATTTATCACTCATGGACAGCATTGACCAAACCATAGAGTCTGTCCTACAACAGCTTAGGACACCATCTAACTCCCATAGGGATAGAGATTCACTACGTAACACTGACGAGGTGGAATCTTTCCCTATTGTGGACTTAGTTCCATCTAGGGCTCAGGGGGATGGTCTCACATTAACTGAACACCTGGGTAATAGAAAGGACGCAGGCCCGAAAAGAAAAAGATCTAGAAAGTCCAATGGCGCAAAAAGGGCTAAAGTTGATCCCCTAGTGAATACTGTTAAGGACGGCCTGGTTATCCCTGGAACATCTGTAACGGGGAACGATCTGGAAACGGCAAGCACCCCTCCCCCCACACTTATTACCACTCACACTGGCCCTTTTGTTTTTGGTGGGGTAGTTCCCAATACCTCAGAGCACATTATAGGCACACTCACTGGTATCCATAATAGTCTCCTAGATCCTCTCTTCCTTAAACTAGACTCCATAGAGGCTAGACTTCTAGCTATAGAAAGACTAGGTGGCAGTGGTGGTGACCAGATAGGGCCAAGAGTAAGCTCACATGGAGGACATGTGGAAAATGCTGGGACTTCTCATCCCCCTATTGTTTCAACTACTATGGCCCCTACTCCAACAATAGCTCCCACTAGTGAAAATATGAGTACAGCCCCGGTGCCACAGTCTGTCCCTGTACCCCTTCCTAGGCAACTGCCTCCGGTACCAACTGTAAGGCGGTCGAAGCTACCTGCTCCGGCCAGTTCACTTGGCCAGGAGAGACCAAGGAATGAAACAGCTAGCTGCCCAATTCGGCCAGCTAGTTCCAATAATTGGCGTAAAGCAGTTAACTTGCCACCAGAGGCGGCAGCCTACACTTTGATTCTGATGGGGGTACCAGAACTTACCAGTGACACAGTAGAATCTTATGATTCTCTACGCAATAAGGTTATCAGCTGGTTAAATATCCAAAGGCCCTTACCACCTAATCTCAGAGGAGAGGTTCTTATGGTTAGAAGGGTCCCGTCGGTTGGGTACACCGCCAAGAAAAGTGTGGGGGACTGCATAATTGTAAGTTTCAAGAGTCCCCAAGTTGCTACTTATATATGTAAATGGCTAGGGGGTTCAGGAAATACTTCCATAGAATTGGTCCCACTGTCATACTTCTACCCGAATGTACGTGATCTGGCTGGGAGGAAGAACGATGGTTGGACAATGTTAATGTTATGTTAATGTTAATGTTATATGGGCTTGTATAGCGCACAGCTGCCCCAGCCAAGGGGCGTCCCGGCGCTTCCTGTAAGAGACGTAATCAGAGGGAGGGGTCAGGAGAAGGAAAGAGACTAGCAGAAGAGGTGAGTTTTTATCGCTTTCCCAAAGGACATCCGGTCCTGTATCCCTCTGATAGAGTCAGGGAGGTCGTTCCAGAGCTTTGCGGCCAGGTACTTGAAGGAATGGCCGCCCATCCTGGATAATTTGATACGCGGTACTGTTGCCAGATTTTGTCCTTCTGAGCGTAACGTGCGTCGGGGAACGTAGTTAGACAGGAGGGGGCTGAGCATGGGTGGAGAAGCCATTTTTAGAATTTTAAAAGCTAGGCACAGTGTTTTGGAATGAATTTGTTTCTCCATTGGGAGCCAGTGGAGTTTAGTGAGAGTACTGGTTACAGATGCGTGGCGGGGGTTTCCTACCAGTGCCCTGGCGGCAGCGTTCTGTACTCGTTGGAGTCTAGCTTTTTCCGCTACGTTGGTCCCTAGGAAGAGGGAGTTGGCATAATCCAATCTGGATAGAATGGCTGCCTGTACTATCGTCTGACGGGTTTGGTTGTCAAAGAATCCAAGGATGGGTCTGAGATTTCATAGAATACCGAAGCAGGTAGCTGCCACTTTTTTTGTGTGCTGAGTAAATTTAAGGGCGGAGTCTACCCAGACTCCCAGGTTTTTTACACAGTCCTTGGGTTCCGGTGGCTGTCCTAGGTCTGCTGGCCACCAGTTGTCCCCCCAAGCTTTAGTGTTTTTTCCTACTACCAACACCTCGGTTTTTCCGGCGTTGAGCTGAAGGTAGTTCGCTGTCATCCATTCTGTGATGTCCACGAGGGTGCGTTGGAATTTTTGGGTACTGGGTCCACTTTCATTGTTTAGTGCCACCACCAGCTGAGTGTCGTCAGCGTAGGATACAAGCGATAATCCGTGTCTTCTGGCTACTTCAGCCAGGGGCTGAACATACACATTGAACAGGGTAGGGCTAAGAGCCGAGCCCTGGGGTACGCCCTGTTCAATGGGGCATTCCCTGGAGAGATGGGGGGGTGGAGACTCAGAAGGACCGGCCCGAGAGGAAGTCTCTGAACCATTCAAGGGCTAATCCTGTTACCCCGACCTCTTTTAGCCTGAACAGCAGGACCTCGTGTGACACCGTGTCGAAGGCAGCACTGAGATCTAGAAGAATCAGTGCTGCCGTTCCACCAGAATCTAGAATGGTGCGGAGGTGTTCAGTCACACTTAGTAGGGCTGTCTCAGTGCTATGGCCAGCCCGGAAGCCATGTTGGGACCAGTCTAAGATGTTATTAGATGTCAGATGATTGGTCAAGATGTTGTTTACATGGGCTTCTGCTACCTTGGCTGGCCAGGGGAGGAGGGATATAGGTCTAAAGTTTTCGGGTTTATTGGGGTCAAGAGTGGGCTTCTTGATGATAGGGGATATCCGGGCCTGCTTCCACTTGGAGGGGATTATGCCAGTGGAGAAGGATTTGTTGATGATCCCTCGCAGAGGGCCTAGTATGATTTCATCTGCTTCTCGAAAGATTTCAGGTTTGAGGGGGTCTGCTGGAGAGCCGGATTTGATTTTGTTGCAGATTTTCGAAAAGTCTTCTTGACTAAGGGACGGGATACTAGCGAGGTTGGGTTTGTTAAGATCATCAGCTGGGGTGAGTTCTGGGGTGGGGGGAAAGGTGCTGTATATTTTACGGATTTTTTCTAGGAAATAAGAGGCTAGATTGTCACATAGCGTAGGTGAGGAGTTTAGGCTAGCCGTTGTTTTTTTGGTGCTCAATTCTTTAAGAATTTTAAAGACGGTTTTTGATGCGTTGTGGCTATTTTTGATCTCCGTGGCGTAGTAGGTTGCCCTGGTCTTGCATATACTATGGTGGTAGGTTTTTGGGGATTTTGTGCATAGAATCTTAAGGGCGGGATCATAGTTTTTCCTCCAACATCTTTCCGCTTTTTTGCATTCCTTTTTTAGTGCTGCAAGTTCTTTGTTATACCAGGGACTGGATTAATGGGTACGTGCTTTGATCCATTTAGTGGGGATCAGGTTATCCAGGGCTTGACTGATCCAATTGCAGAATTGGTCGTAATCACGGTCAGGATTTTCACTAGGTTGGGGAGGACACATAGTAAGGAGACCGTGGAAGTCCTCAAGACGAAGCTTCCTCCAGGGTCTTTTCCGGACCTGCTGGGAGGGAGCATTTAGCAGGATGTTTTTACAGGGAATTGACATGGAAACAAGATAATGATCAGTCCAGGTCATGGGGATGGGAATTTCGACCCGTGCATTGGTGATGTTCGAAAATATGGGGTCCAGGAGATGCCCACCAGTGTGAGTGGGGCCCTTTATGAGTTGGTCTAATTGTAGAGCCCCCAGGTCCGCTAATAGAGTGTTAATTTTAGAGTCTCCCGTCTGATCAAAATGGATGTTCAGATCTCCAATTATAGTGAAGTTGGCGGTATCAGTAATCTGGGAACATAGGTTCTCAAGGAGTGAGGCGATGAATTTGCCATCATTTCCTGGGGGTCTATAGATCAGAAAACCTACCAAGCTGAGCTGAGGGTTGATTTTAATGTTGTAGCGTGTACATTCGCTATCTGAAATGTCAGTTTTAGTTAGTTGGCATGTAATATTAGTTTTGGTCATCACGGCAATACCACCGCCTCTGGAGTTTCTGTTGAGGGTGTGGGTCTTATAGCCAGTAGGGGTTGCCAGGTTCAGTACTGAGTCCATGTCATCATGCAGCCACGTCTCAGTAAGAAATAATATGTCCAGGGCATGGTTAGAGACCAAGTCGGATATTTCAGCGTGGTGTTTTGGCATGGATCGGACATTCAAGTGGCAGATTTTGATTGTTGGGCTTTCAGCTGTGGCAAGGGGGACTTGCCGGAGGGGAATCGGGAGGGAGAACCCACATGAGCATACTTGGGGAGAGTTTATGAGGGAGGGGTTGAGGCTATCGCATCCTTGCCTGTGGTGTCGTAAATTAAGTAGCTCAGTTCTAGAGTATGTAGGTTTGCCGCTTAGGCGCGAAGCAAGGAGTCTGGCGTCTGGCGCTGCCTCGGCGCGGACGAGCGCAGACGAGCTTGCATTAAGCGCGCCACCGGCGCGCCACCGGCGCGCCCGCTGCGCTCGTCCGCTGCACTTCCGGTATTGACTCCTGTTATATAGTGGGTGCTCTGGCGTCAGAGGGGGTGTGGCCAGCAGAGGTGGGCGTGCCTGGTGACTCCCTCGAGTGAGGTGATGGCAGCGGTAAACAAGCGTTTACAACCGAGACAGCAATTCGATCAGCTGCTCGGCGTGCTAAGGGTGGTTGCCTGGGTCAGTAGCATGTGCAGAATAGTTTTAAAACAAGGGTTGGGTTTGCTGTCGATGGGTCAAGATACAGGCCCGCCCGTAATGTCATTCCTGCCCTACGTACACCCGAATAGATTCAGTTGCCTTGATCAGGTTGATTGACTCCGAAAGGATACACCCATAAGATGTACCCGAAATATCGCCAGTGCATCTACAGGCAATACAGATGTCATCATTCGAGAAATTGACCCAACCCCTCAGGCAAACCTAACTCCTTCCTGTTTCCAGGGCCGAGCAAGTAACCTACCGGGTAATGCACCTGGACACAGCCGATTATCTGTAGTTCCCTCTGGTCCTAACATAACACCTGCTGCCTCACCCCTTTTAGAAACAACACTGCAAGGGCCCGCAGTTCCTTTACCAGATATTGAATCAGAGAAAATTGGGGGGCTGGGAATAAAACCTACAACCGAAACCCTAAAAGTACTCTCCTGGAATGTGGCGGGTATTGCCAATAAATTACACACAAATGACTGGGATTCTTTAGTTGGCAGTAGTGATATTTGTCTTTTCCAAGAGACATGGGCCAGGGAACCCCTGTGTAGAGTAGGGTATGCAGTCTTTGAAATTAAAGCCAGATGGAGTGGCAAAGGGAGGCCCTCGGGTGGTTTGGGGATTTGGGTAGCCAGTCACATTGGGTGTAATGCGGAGAATGTACCGACATTTTCACAAGACATACAGTGTGTTCTACTCAGGTGGCCTAATGTGCTAAACCTAGCAATTATTAATGTCTACTCTCGCCCAGTCAGTGTGACTGCAGAGTCACCAACTTTAGAAGAACTATCATCATTCCTGGGTCAACTTCCTACTGATTATAAGGTAGTGATGGGCGGAGATTTTAACTGCCACTTTGAACCACTGGAAGGTCTAAGGGAGGGTGCTCTTACTGCTGAAGATGACTTCTGGGGCGTCCCGCCATGTCAATCCCCTTACCCCAAATCTTGGTCCCCTCTTGCAGTGCAACTCATGTCCATAACACTAAATTTTGCAGTAAGGGCTTGTAATGGACGTACCCCGTCCGACATCCCTTCATTGTGTACCTTCAATAGGAAGGACCATGAATCGAGGCTGGACTATATCTTTGTGGATATTGGTCTGTGGTCTAAGGTCCAAGATTTTAAGGTAATCACAAGAACAGACAGCGACCATGACGCACTTCTATTAGATATGGTGCATCCTGTACCTGCTGGTGTATCATTACCCGAAAATCCCAGTGACGATCCAGGGAATCTGATTCTTAGCGCTAACAGCCGTATGGTAAAATGAGGGAAATTGGTTAATTCAGAAGAGAGCATAACCAAAATCTATGAATTAGCACTCCCTATGTTCAATGATCTGGACGCACTAATGAATCAGCCCAGACCACCAAACTATAATGAGAAAGTAGCCCAAATTCATGTAGACCTAGTGGGAGATCTTGGAGAGGTTTTTTATCCAGTGGTAGTCCCACGGAAGAAAAAGACCCGAACTTCTAACTGGTATAATTCTTCCTGTTGAAAGATTAAGACAGAGCTAATAGCCACAATAAAAGCAGGTTCTGATAAGGGTAAGGTCGCTGTCCTTAGGCGGAACTATAGGGTAGC
Source organism: Lissotriton vulgaris (assembly GCF_964263255.1). Taxonomy (NCBI): domain Eukaryota; kingdom Metazoa; phylum Chordata; class Amphibia; order Caudata; family Salamandridae; genus Lissotriton; species Lissotriton vulgaris. Next base: position 746,343,324 of record NC_141694.1, read on the forward strand.
CATGGCAGAGGCAAAGTCGGAATGGGATTGGAACAGATGGCAGGATCTCTCCCTAGCGCTAGAAGCGAAGGACTCTAGAAAATTCTGGTCCCTAGGAAACACAGGCACAGGAGAACCAAAGGCTGCAGTGGAGCCGAACATTGCATCTTCCGTTTGGGAAGACCACTTTGGCAAATTGTATCAAGATACTACTGAGTTTGCCAATGATGTGGACCTGGATGTTATATCCAATCCTGCAGCTGGACTAGAATTTACCCTCGGCGAGGTGGTTAGTGCAATAGAGAGATTAGCGAAGGGGAAGGCCCCGGTGACCTTTTTAGACATCATCCAGAGATATGGGGCCCGTACTTCCTCATTTTGTTTAATTCTATCGCAGGAGGTATGGAGATCCCTAGTACTTGGCTGGGGGCAGAGATAGTGCCCATCTTTAAAAAGGGCTCTCCTCTCCTCCCAGCCAACTACAGGCCGATCAGCCTCATAGATGTCCCCCAAAAACTATTTTCCCGCCTTCTCCTGAACCAGCTTCTGGAATGGATGGAGGAAAATGAAATTCTGAGTCCCCTCCAGGCTGGCTTCAGGAAAAACACGTCCACCATGGATCAGATTTTCCGCCTCGTACTCCTCTACTGGAAAACTGTGGGGATCGAGGGGGGGAGGCTGTACATGGTGTTCGTGGACCTGAGGTCAGCCTTTGACTTGGTCCCTCGCAAGAAATTGTGGGAGGTCCTAAATGAGCTGGGTGTTCCCGCCCATTTACTACACGCCATAGTCAGGCTTCACACTAATAATTTTGCACAGGTCAGGTGTGGGAGGGATGGAGCGTTGTCATCCAGGTTCTCAGTCCTTATAGGGGTAAGACAGGGTTGCGTCTTGGCGCCGACCCTGTTCTGCCTCTACGTTAACAGTGTCATATCCCACCTCAATAGTGTTAGGGACAACGACGCTCCCTTTTTGGCAGGCAGGAGGGTACCGGCTATCATGTTCGCCGACGATACCCTCCTGCTTTCCAAATCACCGATGGGGATCCAGCGGATCCTAGATGGTTTTGGTCTTTTCTGTAGACAATATGGTCTAGAGATCAATACAGAGAAGACCAAATTCATGATATTTAATCCCTCCCCTAAAACCAGACCCAATCCATCCCTGGGCTCAGTAAAACTGGAAAGGGTAAAAACCTTCCAGTATCTGGGTGTAACCCTACATGAGAACCTATCCTGGGAGCCACAAATAGCAAGATCCCGGCTCAAGCTTAGTCAATTGTCCGGTGCAATTTTGAAGGTTGCAAATACTTCTACTTACAAACCCATTAGCCCGGCATTAGAAATGTACAGAACTCAAGCCAAAGCGGCCGCTTCTTATGGTAGCGAGTTATGGGGGTACAAAGCTGGGGCAGAACTTCTCAGTGTAGAAAACAATTTCCTTAGACGCCTCCTAGCCCTCCCCCGTGGCACACCCCTGCTCCCCTTGAGACTTGATGTGGGTCTTCCTTCTATAGCTAAGGATCTCAAAATAAAGCCTTTGAGATTCTGGCACAGGCTTTGGACCACTAGCAAGCTTGCTCACTACAGGCAAGACCTCATACATGTAATGAACTTGAATAAGCGTGACAGAATTCCTTGGTTGGTTTTCATTAAGAAAGAACTGTATCGCCTGAGACTCCAGGAGTTATGGGATGTTCCCGAACAAGGCTGCGAAAGGGTCTCTCGTAAAAGACTGGTGGAAATACATAAGGAAAAAAGTTTATCTACTCAGGTATCTGCACCCAATAACGGCACCTTAACAGATCGATTTTTGGACTCCAAAAATTCTTATAACTTTGAAGGTTTTATGGACATCATTTTTCCCATTTTAGCACGGAAACTGTTCATTCAATGGAGGTTAGGCACCCTGCCTATCAAAACTTTTACCTGTAAATGGACAAAGAGTGATGATAAAATCTGTCCGGGGTGCACTGATCATGACGAGGAGGAAATTCATGTTATGTTCTTCTGCCCAGCCTACAATAGACCTAGGAAATATTGGCTTGTGCCACTGTGCAGGAATTTGGGCATAAGGAGCCATTTGCATTCTTATAGAATACTGAAAACCAGCACTCTGCCCCACATAGTCTTTGCAGTTGCCAAATACATGCTGGCCATGTGGCAGATAAGAAATAAACTCCTAAAATCCTGACCACTGATATGAACTGTAAAGTACTCCATCCCATGAACGGATTTCCAAGGAATTCAATTTTCATGTAATGTTTTTTATACTAGGGAATGTTCTTTTTAAATGTCAAACGTTTTAAATGTTGAATGTTTTTATTGTATCTTTTATGGTCTAAATGACCGAAATAAAGAATTTTTGGATTGGATTGGATTGAATACTGGAATCTGGGACAACATCATTGGACCTTCAATGAAAAGTGTGTTTGCCACTCAACATTCCAACTGCCACATGTGATGCACTAAATTTCAGACAAAGATAAGCACAAGCAGTGTGGGCCCTATAGTTGCAGAAGTTAGTCATACTAAATATTATCAGAGATCCCATCCTCAACTACTAATGCCCCACTGCTTAGAAGCAACAACTATTACATTGACAGCACAACAATTCGAAAAGGAAGGTCCAGTATAATGTTTTGTTTATGGCCAAAATCATGCCATCCTATGTTAACAAATATAACCAGCTGGGTTGACTGCACAATTTCATGTATTAAATAAACAATATAAGTTGGATACTGGACTCATTTTTAATACTGACAATTGAATATCACTTCTTGTTCATCGTTGTTAAATTTGTTAACATTGGATTTCCAGTTTTTGGCCGGAAACAAAACAATATAGTAATATAGTGGACGCTCCTTTTTTGACCTGTTGTGGCACTCGATTACAGAGTTTAGTTCACAGTTCTGGAACTGTTGATGGAATACATGTAATGTGCCCGAATAATAGAGGTATACTGAGCCAAAATATCTTATTTTTCGACTTTTGGAATTCACAAAGGGCATTTGCTAAATGTAAATATCCTTTAGGAATACCAAATTCGTAAAGTTAGACTTTCATCTCCAGTTAGCTTTGAGAATCGGGCCCTATATGTCCCTCTGTTGTCTGCTGACAATGTATGCATGTTGTCCCTCTCCTGACCAGTTTAACTTAACAGTTTGTGAGGGTGGTATGCCTTGCTCTGGGTGATGTTGTTTCCTCCCAGCAGATGCAGTGACCTCTGCTACTGTACTGTGTCAATAGGGAAGAACTGAGAAAAGACACCAAAACAAAAATGTACCTGTGCAACTTGTCAGAAATGTCCTCCAAGCTTCTACATGCGAACAGTATTGCTAAGTGCAGCTGTGGACAGTGCAGGTAGAAGCAGTGGGGCATTTGTGGGGATCATGGCTGGGCAGGGTGGGACATAGACGGACGACTGAATAAGGAAAATATATGCCTTATAATAAGGATTCACTCAACTTGTGCTTGGTGATACGGCAAGCACAAGGTAAGTTGTTTTGTTTGTTAATTTTGTTTTATTTTCCCTATTACGTTGTCTGTCAATTTTACCCTGTACGGCCCCACCCCCTCTGACGTTCTTGACTGCCCCGGCCGCGTCTGGCTAAGTGGAAGGGGCACTTTGTCAATTGCTACTTAACAATATTAGGTATATTTATGGCAGCAGTACTGGGCCCATGTTTTGGATAGTGCGAATGGGATTAGCCCTTTCTAACTCAAAGGATTCTGGGACTTGTTGTGCAACATACAGAAAGAGACACATGAGGCCCTGAATCACTATACTTTTTTTTACATGCTTTGGACAACTTCCTTAATCACAATTGGGTTGCAACACAGTCAGTAATTTTATATACTTGTTCTTTTCATCACATTTACCTGGTATCACATTGCGGACATCACTCAGAGGCAGCCCATGGAGCATGTGGGGGTGGATTGTATTGAGGACATTCTCATCAAGTGTGGTGGGATGGAGGTGGGGTCCATATTTTACACCAAGGAGAATTCTGGCCATATTAATCCTGGCGTACTTTTCCATCATCCGCCTCTTTTCGTCCTGCTACTTCTTCTTGATGTCATAGACAGTGCACACATCCTCCCCCACTGCTGTGACTGCAGTGGCTAAATGCTGCCATAGAGCTGCCTTCTGTGTGACACTGGTGCAGTAAGGGGGGAAACTATGGAGCTGTTTGAGGTGTCTCACAATGAACTCTAAGATCATGGTGGTCTCCTCATCTGTGTCATTTTTTTTCCTCCTCTGGTAGTGCATATTCCTGAAGTGATGCGCAGAGCAGGCAACCAAGAACTCTCTGTGGACAAACTGGTTACTTGTTTGTGTGCTGCTTTGATATGGTTTGTGGTGCAGGTCTTACAGGTGGTGTTAATTGACTTCATCTAACCCAAGCAGGGGGGATCATAAGCATTTGCGCAGGTGTTTAGCATTGGAGACAATGGTCATTCTGTCCAAGCCTGGAGATTCTGGCCCGGATGCGGAGATTCCGGCCCAGGTGTGGAGATTCCAGCCCGGGTACGGTGATTCTGGCTCGTGTGTGGACTTTCTGACCTGGGTGCTGAAATTCTGCCCTGAGTGCGGAAATTCTGGCCTGAGTGCACACGTAAAGATACGAGTCAGAAATGATTTTTGTGAATACCAAAAGTCGTAAGTGACTTCTGTGAAAAGTCAAAAGTTGTAAAGTTAGACTTTTGGCTCAGATTACCTTTGTGAAATAGCCCTTACGCATTTGATTCATCCCTTTTATTGCAGGCTGAACATAATTCATATTTAAGTCTATTTAGTTTTGAGATCCTCTCTCAAACTGTTTTGTATGGGGAATTATCAGCTTCTCTTTAATCCTTTTTTGCTTTGCATCCAATTGGTCACCACTGTATGTTGCCTGTTTCAAGATCTCATCTATGCTTTTTGTCTGCCAATGCAGTTCACTCTGGTGTGCGTGATTGCTAAACTGTGGTTTGAAACCCATGATGAAAGCAGAAACATCTTTCTCGGGATCATTAACTTTGTTGTGTTTCTAGGAAATATGCAGTAGTCTCTCATAAATAACTACTATAATTACCCTAATTTATATCTTTTTCAGGCACTCTGTTATTGAAATGCTCAATTACCTGTCTGAACGTATTATCTACTTCCTCAGAATGAATATTGTTAGGAGCAACTCTAGCTAGCTCTTCAGTTGGCCATGCAGCTACTACTTTACATTTAGCACTAAAGTCCTTGGGAACTGCAATCTCCAAGAATGAGCTTAAATGCGTTCACAACATCTGTGAAATGTGTGCCTCTTTGTACCACTTCTCTGATTCCTCTCACAGCTTCAGAAAATTAGTGGTAAAAGCACAAAGATAAGCTTGTGTCCATGGTACAAGCATTAGGTTTCCTCCAGGCACCTCCATTAAAGGAAATTCCAAAACGGTTTCTGTCCCAGTTTCAGAATCAATTACTGAGCCCTTTGCCCTTCCGTCAGTCCCCTTCACTTTCTTTTTACTTGCCATCCCTTTCTAGCATCTTCACCCATATTTGCCTGTATGTTTTTAAGTCACTGCATTTAATTTTTTTCAATTAAATCTTTAATTTCTTCACAAGTAAAATCCATTTTACAATTTTGTTTCACATTTTTCATTCTACTGATGTCCACTTTGCATTCATCAGCGAACTCTTCTAATTTATCATGTGCCTTGTTAGACCTGTCAGCCTCAGGGTGGTCTGCCCTAAACATTTTGCCCTATTCCTCCATATTTTTCTGATATTGTTTTTGTTACCCGTAGGACTCTGCACACTATACCACTGCTAACCTGTGTTAAAGTGCATGCGCTCACTCCATAAAACATGGTTACATTGGTTTCTCCACATTTGGCACATTTCATTTACTAATAAGTCCTTAGTAAAACGTTACTGCATGTGCCCAAGGCCTGTAAAATAAATGTGACTAGTGGGTTTGCAGCACTGATTGTGCCACCCACTTAAGTAGCCCTTTAAACATGTCTCAGGTCTGCTATTGCAGAGCCTGTGTGTGCAGATACACTGCCATGTTGATCTGGCAAAATAAACCTTTTGCCAGTCCCCAACCTTCCCTTTTATACATATAAGTCACCCCTAAGGTAGGCCCTGGACAAACTAGTGAGTGGAGTTTCGAACTGCCATTTTGACCTTGTCTACACATGTAAATCCCCTCCAGTGTAGGGTCTAAACAGCCCAGAGGGCAGAGGTCAATTTATTTAAAATATAGGATTCATATTTTAAAAAATGTCATACCCTGATAGTGAAAACGTCTTACACTTGTTGTTCAATATTGCAAGGCTTGCCTTTCCCATAGTATAACATTGCAGTTACCTTATTTTATTCAAAAAGTATAAGTTTCAAATAGGAACATGTGAATGCTTCATGTTGAATCTCTTTGGAATTATAATGAGAAATCCTCTATTAAGGGAAAGTCAGATTTCAGATTATAAATTTGAAAATGCCACTTTTAGAAAGCACAACTAAGGCATTTTCATGCCTAAGCCAATCAGTGCCTGCATTAAGTGTTTTTGGGCCACATGACTAAAGCTAGTTGGTCGTTGGTCTATGTGTAATCCTCCCAGACAGCCAAACATAATAGAGAGTTTAGGTGTGCTTGGGTGGTAAATCACTGGCAGGATGTCGGGGGCAGAACTGGGGACAGCCTACTTCCACCTGAATAGGTTTGTCCCGCCTTCACACAAAGGAATGCATACCCCTGTAGGTAGTGTGGAGCTAGGGGAGCAGGAAACCTGAACACTTCAAAGGGAATCCTCCATAGGTTACTCCCTCTTCAAAGAAGGTACCAGGTTTACATACTGGACTGCAGACTCCAACTCTTTAGTATACGTCTGGACTTGTGGAAAACTCTGTCAGGAAGAATGCCTGCTGTGCTACTGAAAGGACTGCCACCCTGAAGGACTGCTACCTTGCTAGGCTGCCTTGCTGCCCTGCTGACCTTGTGCCTGGATCAGAAGGACTTGACTTGCAACTTGTACCCAGGGCTACCAGAATCACTTCAAGGGCTAGTCTCTTGTAACCAGCTCCTGGACTCTGCAACTGTGAGTCTTATCCTGCCAAGTGGTGCTACCCAAGTCCAGGACCCTTTAAAGTGGGCCTAAAGGTGGTCTACCAGCCCATCTTTTTATCCAGAAGAACCAATGAATCTCTCTGCTGTGCAGCGCAACCTTAAACAGAACCGATGCATTGGCTCTGCTGTAAGGACTCTCCCAGCATACGGATGATCACACCGCCCTTGCAGCCCGCAGCCTTGTTGGAACCACTGCAGCAAACTGCATCATTGACAGAGGCCCTCACATCATAAGCCACTCATCAAAGGCAGGCTCAATGACAATGCAGGACTTTGCATTGCAAGCCTCGCAGCTTCTTCGAAACCAGCCGTTGAACAGTGTATCCTCGACCCAGGACTTGGCATCACAAGTCCCACTTAACAACGGCCTCCGCTGACCTAGACCTCGATTGTGTCGGCTATGCGATGCATTGTCGATTTGGGATTCAGCAATGCTCCGGCAACCAGGATTTAAGGTACTCTTGTTCAGCAGGCCTAACTGGGTCCCTGTAGGTGGTCCATGATCCATCGCAGTTGGCCTGAACTAGTGACTTTGTCCCAGCACCAACAAATAACCCCACCGTTGGAGGTTTTTGCTTTTTGGCACTATATTTACTGAAATCTTTTTTATATACTTTTTATTGTAAACCAAACAATAGGCTTCACTAATCATACATCAATGGAGTCACTGACATCTTTAATCAGGCATTTCTCCAGTTCTACTGATTGGATTTTGGTAATTTTGGTCTTGCTTTATTCATTAAAATTCAGTCTATGTTTCTAATGTAGTGTGGGATTCGTCTTGTGTTGTGTTGTTACTGTTTGAAGTGTTGCACAAATGCTTTACACATTGCCTCGAAGTTAAGCTTGACTGCTCTATGCCAAGCCACCATAGGGTTGAGCACAGGTTAATTTGGTTGCAGTTTGAGTATGGTTTCACCCCTCTCAACCAGTAACCCAATGTCTTACATGTCTCATTAGCACATCTGGTGGCTTCTTTGATCAAATATCTCATTTCTTCAACATTGTATGCCAACAGCCTATTTAGATCAATGTTTCCTTGTAACATTTCACCAAATTCAATTTTTAAAATGCCAATGTAAATTTGTCTAGGAGGCTGTTCTTACAGGTCTATTGACCTGAACATAAATATCTGGCTATGTATCCATACTAAGAAATGCTTTAAGTTCCAGCTTACCCACCCTTTTCTATTCTGGGGTGGCTCACAGCGCCAAGATGCTCCTTGGAGTGATAGAATGCGCTATACAAAAGCCATTTTACATTACATTACATTACATCTCAGTTGGTGTACTCGGCACCACAACCATAGGAGCTTGCACTGTAGTGTATCTAATGCTGCACCCAAATCCCCAAATCAGGTTCAGAACCAACCCATTTGTCCACATTGCTCTAGCAATATACGGAGGAGGTCTGGAATTCAAAAGATTATTTAAAAAATTATCCTCTTTATCAGAATCTTTGATCTTCTTCTCTGACAATTTATTTTATTTTATTGATGTAGATCTCTTGCGAGATGAACATTTAAGCTAAATACATGATTCCACCACTCTTTGTAAAATTCTTCTACAAACATATTATAAAAATCTCATTTAGAACATGAATAAAACAGATTTCATGATTTTGTACAACTTATAACAAATAGATTAATTTGGTGGGGATTTCAAAAAAGCGATCATGTCATTAGAGGTGGGAGGTTATATTTGAAAACAATGAGTTTTACAAAATGATTTCTAGCCTCTACTACTTCCTTATTGGAGCATAAATATAAAACATGTTTTAGATCCTGGGTTCTGTTATTGCATTTGTCGCATAGCCCTCTATCTTCATCTAGGTCACTCCATCTTCTTGTGTAAGCATTTGTATAAACGTTGGTGCTCATGACGAGCCCAGCTCATCATGAGTCACAATAGAGCTGTGCCCATGACAAACTGGGCTCATCATAACGGCTGCGCTCCGCCCACGCGTGATTGATTCCCCGCCTGTACGGGCGAATTAATACGTGGGCGGAATTGTGACGAGACCAGCTCGTCATGAGCACAGCTCCACTGTGACTCATGATAAGCTGGTCTCGTCACGAGCACCGCGGCGCCGTCCTCACGCCCGCCTCTTCTGCACCGTGGGGGAATTACCCTGGCAGCGAAGAGGTTAAAGGGAGTGTGCCTGCACATAGTGTTTCTACTTACTGCTGCTGGGTGCTTTGAACTGCTTTCTGCCCCCTCTCGCACCACGCCTCGCGGCCCCCGCTTCGCGGGAGCCGCTCGAGGTGCTTTCATCTCTGGATTGCCTGAACTCAAGAGGCGACCGCCGAGGGACTGCTATCGTACCAGGGACTGCGAGGACCAGCGGGCGCTGCGTTCCTAACTCGCCGCAGATGGTCCTCTTCCCGCCCCCTCCCGCCTGGATTTGAAGAGCGGAGAGCTGGACGCATCCTCTGTGCCTGCACATAGTGTTTCTACTTACTGCTGCTGGGTGCTTTGAACTGCTTTCTGCCCCCTCTCGCACCACGCCTCGTGGCCCCCGCTTCGCGGGAGCCGCTCGAGGTGCTTTCATCTCTAAATTGCCTGAACTCAAGAGGCGACCGCCGAGGGACTGCTATCGTACCAGGGACTGCGAGGACCAGCGGGCGCTGCGTTCCTAACTCGCCGCAGCTGGTCCTCTTCCCGCCCCCTCCAGCCTGGATTTGAAGAGCGGAGAGCAGGACGCATCCTCTGTGCCTGCACATAGTGTTTCTACTTACTGCTGCTGGGTGCTTTGAACTGCTTTCTGCCCCCTCTCGCACCACGCCTCGCGGCCCCCGCTTCGCGGGAGCCGCTCGAGGTGCTTTCATCTCTGGATTGCCTGAACTCAAGAGGCGACCGCCGAGGGACTGCTATCGTACCAGGGACTGCGAGGACCAGTGGGCGCTGCGTTCCTAACTCGCCGCAGCTGGTCCTCTTCCCGCCCCCTCCCGCCATATAGAGACAGCCACTGACGCGCTAGCGGGACGCGCGCGGAGCAAAGCGCGGAGCGAAGCCCGGGCAAAGGGCGGGCCCTCTGTGGCCCTCGGTGACTGAGGTAGGCTGGGCTGGGCCACATTATTTATATTTGCTTTTAAATATACGTGTTGCGATCATAAGCGAAGTGCCGCCTTGAGGTTTAAAATTGGTTACTTGCTCCTTTGACATTGACTGGAAGGCAACACCAGACTTTCCTCCATCTGTACACTTATTTTATGGTCCATTCACGTTCTTAATCACATTCTCTGTGGAAGTTTATTTCCTTATAAACGACATATTTTGTATAATTGCCGGGGAGGATGACGAAGAAACTTCGCTCCCGGAGAATACTAGGGGGAAGGTCCTGTGCCAAAACAAAATCCAACCCCCTAAGAAATAAATCAGTTAATAACCCTCTACTAAAGGGTCAATGTCAGCTCTTTAAACTATGGGAACAACCAGTGGATAAGAACTTACCAGTTGATGAAATAGAAGGCTCCGTCTCAGTTGCGCATACGGGACCGTTTAAAGTGGTTGATAATCCGGTCCCTCAATTTGCTGTGAGAGATCCATCCCAATTAGAAACTGCTGCGAGGACCTGCCTTGTACATTCCGATTTTGATAGTGATATCAAGCTCCATGTTCAAACTAGGGAGGGAGAACAAGCTAACAACTTACCAGCTCCACAAGTCTCTACTCCTTATGTTCGGTCAGGAGGAGATTCCTCATTGTCATCCATTGACCTAGAGCTCTGTGGCCGTTACTTGGATGCCGGTATTTTGAAATCTCCAGAAGCCATTAAGTCATCAGTGGGTGCTACTCCTTCTGGGCTATTATTATATAGCAGCACTCCTTCAATAAATGCGCAGGACATGTCCGCATTGTTAAACGTCTCCAAGAGCCCTGAGCTCAATCTATCTGGAATCTGTCCTTCTGTTGCTGCAGGTGAAAAACCTATATCGGAATCTCTGATTGCCCTGGAACATTTGCTGGCCTCCATATTACTTCTTTTGGGCAAATTTGTGGGTAGCTCTGACTGTATTTTGGATTCGGTCACACAAATATTGAATACGTTGCTGCTAAAAGTTCCTGAAAAGAGGAGTGACCTCCCTCCTGAGGCCGGTATCAGCCTGGCAACGGGGTATGTAAATGTTCCTGCAGGAAACTCTGGTACCAAGTCTACAGTAGTAGCTCAAGAAAATGATGCCATGGTAATATTCTTCCTATGTCTGTGGAGGACTCTCAGAATGGTGGTCATGGGTTGGTTGCCCCACCAAAGGCGGAGATGAGGAGACCTATCCTGGCCGAACTTGGGGTCCTCAACCCTTTGGCTTCTTCTTTTTCTCCTATAGATGAGTTTGAAGTACGTCCCCATCTTTCCTCCCAGCCAAAAATATCAATGTCTTATGTGGACACTCTGGTTCTGGACATTTTGCCTTTATTTGATGCTGATTTGCCCTTAAACAGATCATGGTTGCTTAAATGTTTTAGAGACTTGGAAAGTCTTCACCTTATACAATCAAGTGATATTGAGTTAGTTACTCTGTTAGGTGGAGATAGTGTGACACGTATAAGGGTCAAATTTCATTCTAAAATTATTGTAAATCTTATATTGCAACAAGCGGAGAATTTCCAATGCAGAGGTATTGATGTTCTGCCTATTTTCACTCTAGTAAAAGCCATTCATTCTCATAGGATGGCCCAAAAGGGAGATAAACAAGATGGGGCCCTCTCTCCCTTTAATGATTTAAAGATTTGGGTCTCTTCAGGGGAAACGCTCGGTCTCCCAGGTATTGCCCCCTCCACTAATTCAGAATTCTCTTCCATCAGAGGATAATCAACGGTGGAATTGGCTGCCTAGTGACCTATCAAATAAGACCACAGAAAATCCCAAATTATTACAACATCTTTAACAATAATTTGAAAATCATTTCTTGGAATGCAGCCGGGATATATAGTAGTCCAGAGAAACTAGAGTTTCTACTCTCGCTGGAAGCAAATGTGATCTGCATCCAAGAAACATGGTGTGCTAATAATATTTATGCAGGGAAGGATTACTATGTGTTGGAAGTGCCGGCTGCCCCCTCCAAGAAAGGTCATGCTAAAGGGGGAATTGCTTGCTCTTTGTCTAACAAACTGCAGTGGAGATTCTCTCACTATATTGACCCAAGTTATCTTTTCCAAGCTATTACAATAGCAAATTTCCCTAGCTTTGCAAATAAGTCTTCTGTCGTAATCATTAATGCTTACATTCCTCCCGAAGAATGTATTAAAGTTTTATTGAAGCAAGTGTTTCAGTATATCAGGCAGATAAAAAAGGCTCATCCTTCACCTGAAGTTATTCTTGTAGGAGATTTAAACTGTAAAATGTCTAATGCTAGTTTAAATTTATTTAGAAATAAACCTAAAGAAGTGGCCTATTTTATTCCACAATCCCTCTTCCCAGATAAAATAGTAACTAATAAAAGAGGGAAGATTCTTTTGGAAGAACTGCAGGCAGTCGAGGGGCTTATTTTAAATGGGAGATTCCCCTCTGATGTGCCTGCGAAATTTACTCATAGGTCCCCCTTTAGTGCTTCTATACTTGATTATGTGATCTCCGATTATGACATTTTTCCACTCGTTCAGGATCTTATGGTTTCCCCAACACTCTTGAGTGACCATAACATAATCACTTTAACTATTTCTTTAAAACCTCCTCCCACTGAGTCTTGGTCCCTTAATAATAACGATGTTAATTTCCATGGATCTTCGGGTAGATGTTTCTGGAATCCAACTGCCATTATAGGTGTGCAGGATATTCTATCCAAAACCATATTAGAATTAAGCGATTGGCAGGGTTCCGAAATTGTTAACTTTGAAAATTTATGAGGAAGATCATCTTGGATGTGAAAAAGGCTAGTTGCTCTAGGAAAAAGGTAGTTTATCCTAGTGTATTGCGTAATCTGAATAAGGAAATAAATAAACTAGTGCGGGAGCAATTCTTAGGTAGATCTGCGAAAATAGCAAACAAAATATCGAGGTTAAAAAGAAGGAGAACTAGATTGAAATTGAAACTAAAAAAAGAGAAGGAAGATTCTGTATGGATAAATCTAAGGGAAGCGGTTGTGCATGGTAAGGCTAGAGAATTTTGGTCTATAGTTGGTAAGGGATGTGGTGCTAGAACTAGCCCTCTCCCCATCCCTATATCTGAAGAGGTATGGTCCTCTCACATTCGGAAGCTGTATGCTGGGAATGACATATTGGCTGAAGATAGTGAGCCTGTTCTAACATCTGAGGGTCCTATTAATTTCCAAACAGAGAAAACCATACAAATGGCTATAAAGAACATGCGCTCCTCCGGAGCAATGGGACCTGACGAACTTCCTATGACGGTTTTGAAGCAGGAGCCCTCTTTATGGAGTAAGATCCTCTACCCATTGTTTAGATCCTGCTTTGTTACTAAAACGGTCCCTGCTTCTTGGAGGGGAAGTTTATTGATCCCTATTTTTAAGAAGGGAGCAAGGGACAACCCCATGAATTACCGTTTGATAGCTCTCCTCGATTCAATCGGAAAGGTTTTTGCAAAATGTATCCTAATATTACTTAACAAATGGATCGAGGAGAATAATATCTTACCATTAGAACAAACTGGTTTCCGTAGGGGGCAGGGTACACTAGATAATCTCACCGCCCTACAGGTGATCTCGGACAAATACACCCATGTGCGAGGGGTGGTGGTGTTTGCTGCGTTTATTGATTTCTCCACAGCGTTCGACAAAGTAGACCGTTGTACGCTGTGGAGAAAATTAGCAGCGCTAGGCTTACCTTCTTACCTATTAGATCTGGTACGTGCTCTCCATAAGGACACTTGGTGTCGTGTACTTCAAGGTGGGGAAAGAGGACTCTCGCAATTAATTCCATCTTTGAACGGCCTTAAACAAGGTTGCCTTCTGGCTCCATTATTATTTTCCTTGTATATTGTAGATCTTCCTGCTTCCCTGTCTGCTTGTGTGGGTATAGCTCCGGTGGTGGGGGGGTTCCCTATCTCTTGTCTGATGTACGCCGACGATATTCTCGTCCTAGATTTAATACCTAAGGGTCTGGCTAATCGGTTGCAGGCTTTACATGCATTTGCTGACTCTCATTTTATGAAGATTAATACATCTAAAAGTAAAATTATGTGTATTGCAGGGAAAAAGAAGTGTCGATCTGAAAACTTTGGATGGTCTATAGGTGGACAGAAATTAGAGGTTGTCAAATCCTATACCTTTTTGGGTACAATAATTGCGGCCAATTTGAGTGAGAATCCTCATATTGAGCATAGTTCACGTAAAGCCCTCGCTCATGGCAAAGGTTTGAATTCCCTTTATCTCGCCACTGGTAAAAGACACTTCGCCTGTTTACTTGAGGTGTATAGGACAAAGATTCCTGCTACCATATTATATGGCATAGAACTTGTAGAGCTGAAGCACTGGGGTTTCTGCCACACAATTGAAGGGAAACTCCTAAGATCTTTATCTACCCTCAACTCAGCGTGTTCCCTGGCCGCATGTAGGCTCGATTTTGGCCTTAGGAGCAGTTGGGTTCAGGGGTTATGTGCTCTGGTAAGATGGGTGGCATGCTTGGCCAGAGCTGAACCGGGATCGATGAGAGCCCTTCTTAAAGGAGAACTGTTGGGCAACTTCAAAGAGTTCTCTCGATTAGTAAGGAACTTTAGAAGAGCTGTGTCACTTCTAAAGCTAGACGAAAGTGTTCTATTCCTACATTCGCCGACTCAGCTAAAAAACCTGCTGAAACAGGCATCGTGGGAACTCTGTTTTCAAACAGATAAGAATGTAGTACAAGAAAAAGGGGGTTGTGATCTCCTCCTTAATTCTTACTCTATGAAGTTGGCCCAACCCTATGCCACATGGAATATTCCACATGGTATCCGAAGATTATGGTTTCTTTTAAGATATGATCTATTGCCCCTAAATATACTCTTATCCAAATGGTATGGATCCTCTCCGATGTGTAATTTTTGCAATATGAGTGTTCAGGATCGAATGCATGTGCTGTTGATTTGCCCTGCACTCCGCCTATTGCTGTATAAATGGTTAAAACCAATATGTTTACTACTAGGCATTTACAATGTAAAAATCTTCCTACAAGCTCTGCACTGTCCCCCAAATGAAATGTTTTGCTTCTATATTTTTAATTTTTTTAAAGGTTTTTTAGCTATTTATTAATGTGACATGGAGGTCTTTGATGTTGATTATTCTTGTCTATTGTCAATGGATGCAATTTGTTTCGTGCTTGCTGTATTGAATTTTTCTTTTGCATGTAATTTGTATTGTGTATTTTATGTGGCCCTCGTCGAGAGCCAAAACATAATAAATAAAATTGAATTGAATTGAGTATACCTAGTCTAAGCATGATGATACATCTCCGGATACTATGCTCCAAAGTAAATCTCATATACTGTTGGGGGGATCTTAAACTCAATAGTAGGGGTGAGAGATTTGCAATGGGACAGTTGAAGGCAGTATGTCTTATCACGCTCATAGCTTAATAGGAGAGTCATATTTTCCAAAAAGAGCTTCAAGTGTGCTGGGGGCCAGTATTGGAGGATGCTTTCAGTGCCTTGAAAGTATTCTAAAGCTGTCTTGTTTTGATAGTGTCTTGTTTTTCTCTTGAAGTAAGGCCATCAAAGAGCCTTCTTCAGTGTGCAAGAGTTTAAAAGCCAATTAGATTATGTTGGCTCAAGCTATTGAGAATACACTTACAGTTGCAAGTTCAAGGAAAATGATCTGTACGGGATGGCCTGGCTCAAGAGTGTTCATTTACGTAATAATTTGCCTTCAATATTATTCAGTATGTTCCATCTAGCTATTGGAATATACTCTATGTCATTGGTAATGGTTGGCTGATTTTTTGCCCTATATTTTTCCAAAAGAGCATGGAAGTGCCTCTTGTCGAAGAGCAGTAGAATTTCCTTAGGGCATTTATATGTGCTATTGCTTTTTGTTTCATCTGTTGTAGGTGGGAATGCACGTTTGGGGTTCGTGAAAAAAAATCTAGCCCAAGATAGGTGTGGGCTTTTGCCACCTAATTTCCATTTATAATGAGTATGATCTTTCCTATCCCTAAATGGGACTACCTCAGTCTTAGAGATGTTCACCTTTAGGTAGCTCTCTTCTGAATATTTAGTGAGTTCATCTATATTTCTCTGTAAGCCCAACAGGGTATGGTCAAAGAGATGACTAATTCTACTAAGGGAGGGAAATTTTTTATGTTTACAAAATCCTCTGGTAAATCACTTATATAAAGTAATTGGGTAGAAAGCCCACTTGAAACATAGGGATTATGCCCCTAGAGGAAGCCCAGTCCCTTAGCTGGTTGAAGATACCTGCTGCAAATATTTTCCCTGTGGCGTCCAGGAGTGCGATTTGCCGATAATTCCCGGGGTTAAGATGAGTGTCCTTTTTAAGTATTGGAATGATGATACTCTCAGTCCATGAATAAGGAATGTGGGCAGTGTCATAACAATGAAGAAAAAGGGGGCCATAAACAAGCACCACTTCACTGGCGTGTTATGCAGTACTTTTATTGGAATCATGGTTGCTGAGTTTCTAGCCTTCTTGATGTAAAGCTCTATTTGTTTTCCCGATGGAGAGGATAATGGTTGTACAGTCCTGTCAAAAGTCTCAAATCGAATATTTTCCTGCTTTTGGGATACTCTATGTTTGATTTGTAAAGAACAAGAAGGCAGCTTTACCCCTTGGTCTCTGATACCGGTGTGGCTTGTAAGGATTTAGGAATATCAGGTGCCAGAATTGCTTGCTGTTTCTTTGAGTGGCTGCCGTATGCAGTTCCATCCAGTTTTTATCTGAGGCGGCAGTTTTTTTCCTTATTGAGTCTTTGCAGTTTATTTTTCAGGTGAGCTATTTCTATTTTTCTTGAACCTGAAAAAGGAAATGAATTGCAGTCAAATTAGTTGCTTTATGTTTTTGGGAAATGACCACCCCCTCCAGTGATCTTCTTGAACTTGAGAGATGAGTTATGTGGAGAAACCTTCTTTTGTAGCTTGTTAGTTATGGAAGTTAGAGTTTGCTTGATTGGGCTGATGGTACTATTTGGCAACCAGAACTGTTGAGAAGATATTACTTCACTGATTTTATTTATGCTTGTCGTGTTCAAGATTATTCGGCCATGCTTGTAGTCTAAGGCTGTCTTGCCATACATCCAAGAGAGCGTCCATGGATAGATCGAAAGAAGATTTAATTTTAGAGTTCAGATGTAGTATTGCGTGGGCGGTGTAAAGTGGGTGTCAAGGTAGTTGCATTTTTGGAATAGTGCTGGTTTGCATATTATATAGTCTAATATAAAGCTCATGAAAACTTTTTCATGTGTAACTTGCAGGTACATCCCCTTCTAGCCTTCCATTTAAAATCACTCCACTAATTCCATTAGCTATTTTCAAGTAGGATTTTCCAAAGTGTGTCTGTTTCTATGGTGTCAGGGAAAATAGGGGTTGGTATAGACCAGGCGTCTTCTTCCGCTCTGTTTCTACAAAATGTAATCACGTAGTTAGAGATTTTTGTTTTGCAGTCTCCTGTAATGATGACTTGGTGTCTTCCACATGATTGTAATATTGAGTCTATCCATCAAATTATTTTACAAGCATGGAGTTCTCCTTGTTTTAATTTGTAGCTTCAAGCAGGCAATGGTTCCAGATTGATCTTTCTCCATCTGTTATACAAATTGTCAACTTATTGACTTGGGGTTGCAAGGAGCTTCATTAAGAATTGATTTGGCAAGAGGACGAGGAGATTTGAGGAACCTCTATTTAAAAAAATGATGGTGCCTTCAGCAAAGTCTTTTGTCTCACTCCAATCACATCAAAGCCGTACTTATAAAAGGTCCTCTCTCATTTAAAATAATTGCAGGTTTTACACCAGACCAACAATCCACTCACACTGTCGAGACATCAGTCTTATCTAGAAAGGAAATCAATTTTAGTTCAGAAGATGAGAATGTTTCGAGGTGAGAGAATGTATGGATGAGGTTATGTACCCTTATCCGATTTAGTGGGTCATTTCCTACAGGATAGAGTTCGGATAACTCTAAAGTTAGATATACATCTTGAGTTTGGCTTTTGCCTGCTTTCATTGCCTTGGATTTAGAAGAAAGAGCAGCCTGCTTAGAGTAGTTTGTGGTCTGGTGATGGCCTTTTGTTGTAAAATTGGTAGCCAGGGGATTCAGTTGACTTCATGGAACTGCCAGTAAAGATAGAGGAGATGCTCCCTTCACATTGTTGTTACCTAACATGTCCACAAGTGGATTTTTGCCTTCTGTCTGTGCATCTGGGCCTAGCAGGACCCTTTGGGAGAACTTTATTTTGCAGCGTTTTGCTCTCGTGATTCTGCGGTTACTCCTTTACCTTCCACTTTTTGCACTTTTGAATTGTATTCTTGTAGTTTTACTTGCATGTTTTCCAAAATTGGATTTTTAAAAATCTGACGGCGAATGTCGTTGAAAAAAAGGTTTTATAGGACATTGCTGAGGGCTTTGGGTGGTATCCTATGATGTTTTACTAGTAAAAATAAGGTATTATTTCGGTGTAGGGGTTTCTATGCTATTCTCCTTCAGGGCATCAAACAGCTTTTTAAGGTGTACATTATATCGGCTTGATCTCTATTTTTTGGGGAGGATTTGTTATTTTTACTTTCTGTTTGCGTACCTCTTGATTTTGTGTGTAGCGTTGTATCACACTTTTCTTCTGCTTGAGATATATTGTTAATCGGTTGATGTGATTTCCATTTGCACATGAAGAAGTTTGGGGATTTTTCTGGTCTAACAGAAATTTAAGGTCAGCCAACAGGGTTTCCAGAATGTGGTCGGAAATTGCTAGAAATGTTCCTCATAATGCCAAGATTGATTCCACAACACTTTGCAAAGAGCACAGTGATTCCACGATTGATGCTCTATTTTTTTTTAGATCCGGAGATGATAATAACGGGAAGTCGGGAGAAACGGGTAGATTATCATTTATATCCAAAAGGTTGCTGGGCGTGCTATTGAACAATTGTATCATCTCCCTTGGTGTTTTACGGGAGTGACGGTGCTTATCTGACTAATGTATATCTGGGAGGGTGAAATCCATTACAGAAGTGCATATTGTCGCAATTGTGGGTGAAGATTGCTTCTGAGGAGCTGTTGCATCTTGACCTGGGACTGCCTGTCCTTCGGTGCCTATGATCTTACGCTCTGCAGTCAAATCTGAGGTATACTTCATGATTTCTGTGCAGTCCCTTTCTTCTTCTTGATTAAATGTTTCTTGAACCTTTTTGAGGAAGGGGAACGTAAGAGAAAAATACAATGGTATTGCGAGCAATCCCGGGCGTGCCCCAATATGTGCTGAACAAGTTTTACTTCTTCTCTGTGATTGCACCGTACCCAGTCTCTTCATGAACACTGTTCTGCTTCTTAGTATTTAAAGACCATGGCTACAGAATAACACACTTCTACACATCACAGACAATCTGTTTCAAAAGAAAGAATACTATATCAGTGTATGTATGTGTAATATAGAGTGAAAATAAATTCTGAATATTAATGCATAAAAATCTTCCACACCATTGCAAGGGGGATTATTGCAATGAGAATACAAATATCAGATTTCTAGTGGCGCTCCACTGGTGGACTGATTACGGGTAATTGCATCAGTGCTCCACCGTCCAATCCCACCCTCGAGATCCTGGAAGGTTGCTGTTGTTAAGGGAATTGTGGAGAGTCATGTCCCATTCTGATTGTAGGTTCTCCCCAGAAAACAAAGTTCCTAATTTTCTGTGGCGCTTCTATATTTCCTCAGTGTAAGAGAATATGGGTGAACTTCCCAGACTGGAAACTGTAGTTATTAATGGTGGGAAAGGAGAATGGCCTGTGACACAGGCTTTCCATCACAGAAATTCCATCCTTGATGACTAGTGGTGGACTCCAACATGGAGACCACCCTTCTGCAGGGATCCTTGAAGAGTAATCCTTTGAACAGAGGTACCGCCGGAAACAGATATAGTGGCATGCGTTGTAACGTCACCTATTCAAATCAGTGCTCGGGGGCTGAGCTTTGCCCCAAGCAACCGTTCTTCTTTTGCCTGTAACTCACTATAGCTATTCCTCCTGAATTATGTCAGCACGCTGTGCACTTTTTGAAAACATATCTGCCTTTTTCAAAGAATTATCTGCAGTTTCTCTTTTGCCAGGTGCAGGAAGTAGCAGAGATTCCTGCAACTGAACTTGATGTTTGCTGACCTCCTGAGCCTGCATTACTAGCAAGGGAAATTGAAAGATACATACAGACCAGCTGATTGGACAGGAGAAAGGTTAACACCCTTAGATTCCAAAGTCTGGGGGTGTTCGTGTAGCACAAAATACGGCTACCTTGTGGAATACTGTTGAGGCGAATATAATGACCTAGAGTCAGCGCTCTAGTGTTCAGCATGTTAACACACACTGAACACGCACCCACCGCAGGCGTCATCAGTCAGATGACCCTGCTAAATAAAGAGGGCTGAGCACACTTGCTCAGGGCCAGTTGTACCCAGTAACCAGTGTGTCCATGTCACCAGTCATTTCTTCCTAGCATGTGGGTCTGGGGCCCAACATTACATAGTCAACGAGGTGGAAGTTGTGCCACACATGCCACAGCTGAACATCATCGTGGGGGAAAAGGGAGGGAGCTGCCTGCCTCGAGGGCACCCCACCTGTGACTGGCATCGGCCGCCAAGTGGCCTGCAGGGCGTGCGCCAAGCCCCGGGCCTGCCTGAAGATAAGAAGGTGACCGGGAGCCTACCCTGCACCTTGTGAACTGAGTGGAAACCAAACGCATCGGCCGCAACCGGGCTGCAACTGAAATGTCCCACTAGCCTGACCCTACATGCGAAGCCCACCCGCGTGGAGGAAGAGGCCCGCCGGCCAAAGTGAGAGGCCGCAGATAGGGGAACGAATGAGAAGCAACCCTGCTTAATTGGAGGAAGTCGGGTTCCCACCCCGACCCCGAAGTACCTGCCGCTGACCCCACCCCCCAGCGACCAAGCGCCGGATGTGCCGCACTGCCGGAGGGCGTGGAAGTGTGAAGGAAGCCAAGCGGAGCCAACCCGCATCGGCCGCAACGACCCGCCTGGCCGGCGGCACCTCGGTGAGGAAAGGAGCCGTGGCATGCATCTGCCATCGACTCGTCAAGCACCCCCAGCGGAGTGTAGGCGACCTTCCCCTCCCCGCGCTGCGTGCGAACAGAGCGGCTGCTGCAGGCGGGGAGAGCGATGAGAGAGTGAGAGCAGTCAGCGCTATGCGGCCAGCGACTGAAGAGAACGGGACTGACACCCCCCCATTTCAGCATTAGCAGAGCTGCTGAGGCCTAGCAGACTAAGTCCAGGTCAGGAGAAGGTCGGGCCAGATAGACCTTGATGAAATGGACCGCCGAACATAAGAAAAACTGTAGCGGAGCGGTGCCAGCCCATGCCCTCTTCCCCCGCCCAGTGCGTAAACCGAGAGGCTGCTGCGGGCGGGGAGAGCGAGGAACAGAAGAAAGAAAGTGTGCCGCCTGTAGACACTGTGAGCAGTGCCAACACCCCCCCCCTGAGCAGCCCATGAAAGTAAAGACCCACTCACCGGTGATAGCGTGGGGCAGCCGTCAGATCAGGCAAAGAGGCACTGCGAGCAGTCCTGCAGAGAGAAACCTAGATCTCCACAGTAGGCACCCTACGCCTCACATCACAGTGAAGGCAGCACCCGTCAAGAATTGCCCTCCATGTACGTTGCCCCAAGGAAGCCTGAGTGCGGAGGATGAATAGTAGCTCCAAGGGATCGAGTGAGGCTCCAAGAAACGAAAGAAAACAGACGTAGGAGGCATCAAGTAGTCCGGCAGTGCCCTCTAGTGGCCGGTAGCAGTACTGCGCTCCTGGAATGCTAGCAATACGTGACACAGACAGGACGGCAGAAAAGGAAGGTCTCACTGTTGGGGCCTAGATTCAGGGACCCAGCAATTACAGCCAAGGACTCTCTTCAGAAGAGTGACAGGTGTAGGCACAAAAGGGAAACACGCAGCAGCTAGAAGACAGCTGCCACACAGTGACTGACTGTAGCGCAGGGCCACCCTGATGCCACATAGTGCAAACAAATGGAAAGACAGTATGGTTTAAAGCCAATGAGCCTGCAACACAACAGAGGCAGAACGAGCCAAATGCTGATGCAGACACCTGGGAGACCAAAGCAGAAAATGTACGCAGATCTTGTTGGAACAGCCCAGTGCTCAGAAGCCCGCAGCACCGCTGCTTACAAGAATACTGCGTTGTCCAAATGGCGCTAAGTCCGCACACAGCCTTTTGAGGATAAAAGGGACGGTGCAGGAACGCGCCAGGAGTGCAGCAACTCCACACAAGATACTCAGGAGAACGTGCAGCAAGTGCGTACAAGGAAGCAAACACCAAGCAAATCTATCAAGGCGCAAAAGGGAGTGACCAGGAGGAGGTCGACGGAGCGGTGACGCAACCCTTCAAAACCAATGAAGCGATGCCGGGATGGAGTGCAGCTATGCCTGGTAGCCACAGGCCATCGCTGCAGCAGTATGGCGAAGACAGGAGCACCACCACACGAACCGACAGTGGTTCCAAAACTCGGCAACAGGAAAGTGCAAAGGCGCATGATGCAAATGCGCAGCAGTTCTGATGATAGTAGCCCAAAGCAGCAAGTCACGGAAGCAACCGAAGAACGCATCCAGAAGCGCACCAAAGCAAACGAACTGTGACAGAAAGGAAAAATGGTTGCACAGACAACCAGAACACAACCAGAAGCCGATCACCCAGTCTGGTCGCATGGAAAGGATGAAGCTGACCAGTCGGATGGTTGCCCGCGATGAAAGGATGAAGCCAACCAGTCGGATGGTCGCATGGGAAAAGGAGAAGCCGACCAGCCAGATGGTCGCACCAAGAAGCCGTTCAGCCACATGGTCGCACGAAGAAGCCAACCTGCTAGAGAGCGGCAGAGTGGGCCGGCAAGAGGTCCAAGAAGTTCGACCAAGGCGTAGTCCGCGAACATGGACCAACGAACTTCGACATCACAAGTTAGCAGGGTAGAACTGAAGAGGAAGTGAAGGTTGCGATGCTAACTCTGGCAGTTGAGTGAAAAGAAGACAGTGTCCTAGGACTAGGACAAGACCAGGAAGACACGTGCAGAAGGCGCGCGCTGCACGGGGAAGCCTGACCAGAGAAGATGAAAGGAGATCGGTCCAGGTTACGTCGCGAGAAGAAGGAAGAAGAAATCAGAGTGGCATGCCGCAACTGCGAAAAGAAGGAAGAAGAAATCTGAGTGGCACGCCGCCACTGCGAGGAGAAGGAATAAAAAAATCAGAGTGGCATGCCGCCACTGCGTAAAGAAGGAAGAAGAACTCAGAGTGGCATACCGCCATTGCGAAATGAAGGAAGGTGACAGACACTGGAACACCTGAGTGCACTGCAGCAACAAGGCCTGGCAAGAGCACCGGTAGCACAGATCAAAGACATCCACCTACCATCCAAATGGCGATCGCAGAAGAGAGCTAGCTAGACTGTTCGCAACATCTACCTTTGGGGTTGATCGGAAGATTGGATGGCGAGAGTGCTCAGGCATCCGGAAGCTGAGGAACTGACCACTCCACACGAGACCGTGGCAAACCAAGAAGCAGAGGCCACAAGGGACTCTGGTGGCAGCAGGTCCCGCACGGGAGACAGATCTACAGATGCGCGTCTGCAGGACCCACGAGGATGAAAGCCTCGTGTGCAAGGAAAGGAGTCAACAACCTAACCTTCAGGTGGAACTGAGGACACAATTGTGAGGCTCGTGGAGCGTTCCGCTCACGGCCCGAAGGCTATGGTGGAGCAACATGACCGAAAGCACCAGTCCAGTGGAAGCATGGCAAAGAGGGCCTCCCGGACATCTTGTGAGAGAAGAACACCGGCGAAAGGGGCATCCTAGTGAGAAGGATGTTTGCACCTACTCTTTTCACCTGCCAAGAGACACTTTGAAGTTTGCCCAAAGACCAAGACTGAGTAAGGGAAGCTAGAAGACAGACAACACCGATATCAACCACCCTTTCCCCCAACTAGTCATTGTCACCTGTTGAGCGAAGCAAAAGCAAGATTGAGGATGACGGCCAGCGGCAGCCACAGAGACTCATTGAAGTCATAAGTCTTATGTTATGTTTTTAGTACATCCTTCTCCCACAGGTTTTCGATCTTCTCCGTTGGTTTGATTTTTCACCAAGTTTGGGAGGGATGTAATGACCTAGAGTCAGCGCTCTAGTGTTCAGCATGTTAACACACACTGAGCACCCACTCAAAATTTTTGAAATTTTGAAATTTGAAATTTTAACTTTATTGTTTAGTTAGTTAAAACCATAACAATTTGATGTATTTCGCACACGCATTATAAAAGTTTATAAATTATCATTTAAAAAGGATTAAAAAAACATTTTATAAGAACAAGAATTAAGAGTCAATGTTTATCCAGATTATTAACAATTGGAATCTTCGTATTGTTTAAGATATTTCTCAAATGCTTGCAACAACTTCACCAACTTGCAATGCATTCGAGGGGCAGTTATGTCCAAGCTCCCAATAATAGCAGATCTACATGTTCGTAGCTTCTTGATCCGAAAGCTGTGCTTTAAAAGGTATGACCGTTCCTTAGACAACTTCTTACAATGGCAAATTATGTGTATTAGATCTTCTTTGGGGCTACCACACAATCGACATGTTACAGCTACATGCTGTTTCCTAGCTGGTTCCTCTGCTGAACACCCACTCACCACAGACGTCATCTGTCAGATGACAATGCTGAATAAAGAGGGCTGAGCACACGTGCTCAGGGCCAGTTGTACCCAGTAACCAGTGTCACCGTGTCACCAGTCATTTCCTAGCATGTGGGCCTTGGGCCCAACATTACAGCGAAGTACATGGACAATTTATCAACTGTACACAAGCACTGATTGGTGCATTTGCACTTGATGGATAACAACTTTTGAAGTTGTGAGATCCGCATTCATCTTAGCACAAACATAAGCCTGGAATTAATGATGCGTCACACATTATGCCGCATGATGCTGGTTTTGCACTATGTACTTAGCTATCGCTCCCATCCACTCTATTTCTCTAATGGTTTGATTCTTTTCAACATCACCTCCTTCACATGCAAAGGACTACCAAATGCATTTTCAGAGTGTGTGCTTTGCTAACTTGGTTTCAGCAAGAACTGACACAAGTGAAGTTAAAGTAAACACTATTCTCTCATGGAACATGGTTTGCCACTTTACCTTCAACGGATTGTAAATTGAACATCAAATGTAGTGCATGCCAAGTTGCATTTATTGCGTCAATGGTGTGCTGGCAATAACTCATTCGGTTGTGCTGCTGCCAGCACATTGCTTCTTTTGCAAGGTTGATCAAATGATATATTAGGAAAGAAGACATGGGCCATTGTTGTATTTCAGTTTGTAGTTTGCACTATATAGATGATCACTCTTATTATCAATATCAAAACAAGTTATCGGAAAACCATTATTTTCTGCACATCCCACCAAATTGTTGGAGAACTATGCTAGACCCGCTCCTTAAAAATAATTATAATATTGCAAGTGTATTTTTGACCAGTTGCTAAAAAGAGCACAACTTGTATTCACTAAGTAGAAGGCATAGCATTTACGAAATGTAATATGTTCAAATTTTGAAAGTGCTTTGTTATTTTTATATTGAGGAATGTACCTGTCAAAGGGTAATATTGTCAATGTACATTACTAGGCATACAAATAAACGTTGCAATGTTGCCTGGAATTTGAAAAAAATAAACGTTGACTGGTCTCAGTAAGATTCTGGAAATGTGATATGATTTGGCAATAATATTGGCTATTTGCAGTCATTTAAAAATGAAGGCATGCCAAAAAAAATTCTGATGCATTTCGGGAAACAATGAAAAAGCAACATAAGCTATTAGCTAATAAGCAATAATGTTTTTATTCAAAAGCAACAAAATGTTTGGTTGATGCCCATAAATGTTAGAGAATGGATATTTCGGCAGAACTAAATTTCGAAAATCGACTCTTATGTGAGTATATAAAGATTCGAATAAACCCTTTTCTCTTTTATTAGAAAATGTTATTAGGTTTAATTTTTCATTCTTGGTTTTAGTTCTCATCACTTGTTTCTCCGCAATGAACGGTGTGCTAAATATGCATAATGATGATTCTTTAGTTTAAATTCTTCTCTTTTTTACTGTGTAATGTTGTTTTTAATTTGTCTATGTTGTATTCTATTCTGCGGTTTCACTTTGTGCCTTGGAGCGCTTTTATATTTCTTGCAAGCGCTTTACAGATAATAAAGCAAGCAGACAAATACACGAGATGATGCACCCCCACTAAAAGGAACCATCAAATACAGGAGTTACTCCAGTCCATGATAACAAATGAACTTCATTAAGTTGAGGCAGCAATGATTATCATTTAACATAAACTAGAATCCGCGAGGGAACCTGTTAAGAAATAATCGATGGGTGGTGAAATTTATGCCTAACAATTTAACACAAGAGCCTCCATTAAATCACTAGGGGCCTGGAGCTACGGTGATTATGAAGGCATCCTTTCCAATGTGTACACAGGTTTTACCGCCATTTAATTACCCACTCATGGGACATGTTTCCAAATGGCACCCTAATGTGCATCTCGTTACTGATCCCAATTTGTCAAACACATTGCCCATCCGCTGCTCTGAGTGTTAAGTTTCTATCACTGAGCAATTAGGCCCAGATTCCCTTAGCTCCTACAAATGTAATTGTTATACTTTT
Source organism: Lissotriton vulgaris (assembly GCF_964263255.1). Classification (NCBI taxonomy): domain Eukaryota; kingdom Metazoa; phylum Chordata; class Amphibia; order Caudata; family Salamandridae; genus Lissotriton; species Lissotriton vulgaris. Next base: position 746,370,216 of record NC_141694.1, read on the forward strand.
AAAGTACTACAGTCATATTTTCCCACTCATGTCCCCAGCTGTGTTCAGTGGCCCTGTTTTGTTTAATTTTATTTTATGGTCCTGATTATAAGAGGGTCAGAGTTTTCTGACTCATGCAGAAACCCCGGTTTGTGCAGAGGTCAGAAATACAACCTGTGGGGAGTCAGAAGTTATTGTCTGCAATAAATGGTACCTCCCCCTCTAGCACACCCATAATGAGGGTCTATGTGGGAAATCTTGGTTCTGAAGGCTGTGCAAGTGTACTACTTTTTGGTATTTAGAAACGAGGGAGCAGATTTACAAGCACCTTGCGCCTCCTTTTGCCGCCATTGCATCACTTATTTGGACACAATGGCAGCACTTACAGTGTGGCCAATTAACAACGTGACGCATCTAGGTAGGTACGTCACATTCTAAAGCCCTGAGTCACATTATACCTGCGGCAGGTATAATGCATGCAGGGTGGGCATTCCCACACAAAAAGCCATGTAGAACTGATTTACAACATTTCACTGCACCACTCTACGCCTTCACTGTGTCAAAATCCCAACTCCTGCTAAGACCAGGCGTAAGGCATGACGCAGGGCTTTTTGTATGGGACTCACCTATCTGTTGTGTTACATTGCTTGAGGTGCGTCACTTTCATGAGAAACTCCAGCAATGCGTCACTTTTGTGGCAACAGATGCGTCAGTATTTATGACGTATCTGTTGATCTTTGCGCCATGGAGTGCTATATTGTAAATACAGTGAATCCATGGTGGTGCAAGGACATTTGGCCTTTAAGTGGTTGCAATCTTTCCTTTCGGGAAGGACACAGAGGATACAACTGGGGGAGTCGATATCTGAGGTGGGGCTCTTAGAGTGCGGGGTACCACAGGGTTCCGCACTGTCCCCACTTCTGTTCAATCTCTACCTGCAGCCCCTGATTGCGTCCTTGGCCGAGATGGGCTGTAGGGTCTTCAACTATGCTGACGATACTCAGCTTGTGCTGAGTATCGATAATACAGGGACAGCACAAATCCAAGCTCAAAACATCTTGAGGTATACCGTGGGGTGGATGACGGAAAACCTATTAAAGATCAACCCGGATAAGACCGAGGTACTGATAATTCCATCTACCACCTCACCGTGGAATGATCTGTATTGGCCTGCAGAGCTTGGATTAGCCCCAAAACCTAGTGCCAACGTAAAGAGTTTGGGGATTAAACTAGACTGTGATCTGTCAATGTGCAGCCAAATTTCCACCGTTGTTGGAACCTGCACGAACATCATTAGACAACTGAGAAAGCTAGCCCCCCTCCTCTCTCACTCTATGATGCGCTCAATTGTAGCAGCAACCGTTATTTCACGGATCAACTATGGGAATGCCCTGTATCTTGGCCTCCCAAAAACATTGACAAACAGACTCCAGGTCGTGATGAATGACGCCGCACGACTGATCTTCGGTTTACCCAGACGAACAAAGGCCTCCCCTCTACTTCAAAACCTTCACTGGCTCCCTGTTAAAGAGAGGGTTGAGTTTAAGAGCCTCTGTATAGCGCATAAGGCGATCTATGGCCATGCGCGGGACTATATCAAAGCTCGCCTGGAAGTATACAGCCCTAAGAGAACACTCAGATCATCGGATTCTCAGCTACTGGTCTGCCCCCGCTACAAATTAGTGACTAAGGGAGGGAGAGCCTTCTCTGTTTTGGCCCCTCAGTTATGGAACAAGCTGCCTGAGGGGCTACGCAGGGAGGTGAATCTCCTACGGTTCAGGAAATCACTGAAAACACTGCTGTTCAGAAGAGCCCTGATCGCAATGTAGTCCTGTAGCTGTGTCTCTCGGAGGAGTGAAGCTAAGTTATTGTAACAACAACTATTTCCAATGCGCTTAGAGACCTGTAGGTGATTGGGCGCGCTATAAATCTAAACTAACAATAACAATAACAATTTGGCACTGGTGCAAGGAAACTGACGCATCTATGCAGATGCGTCAGTTCCTTATAAATCTGGCTGAGGTGCGGAGTTTTACTATTTCACACTCTGCATATTTATATTTGCGGAGTTCTCTGCCCTGACTGGCAAGTCTCTGGGTACAGAGAACTAAGCATAGAAAAAGTAGAAACGTAAAACCCCACACGTAGTTTGTGAATACCAAAAAGTAGTACATTTACTAACAAGTGTATGTTTACCTTTGTGAATCAGACCAAAGATTATAGATTTCTCTGCAGAACCTGCTTCTCAAATGGAAAACTGTGTCTACCTAGCAGGCATTTTCTTTTAAGGGTGTTTCAGAAAGTAGTGAGAAACTGACAGAAAGGGATAGAACAGGGGCTAGAAGAGCCATTAGCATGGATAAAGATTTCAAACTCTCAAAAGTCAGAATTCTGTGGGACTCATAAGATGTTTGAGTGTAGTTTTGCAGCCTGAAATTAAGCGTAGGAGCACAGCAACAATCGGTTATTGTGAGTAGAGGAGAAATCACCCCAAATTTCCTGACTATGTAGAGGAACATATTTTGGTATTGGAAAAATTATTTTCCTTGTGGAGAAACATATTGGAAAATACAGTACAAATGCACAACTCCTAACCTTAAAGAGACAGATTTCTGTTTGAGATCCGACCACCTAGCATGGATTTATTGTTCCAAGTTTTACTCCTGGAAGTATATTTCTGGTTCAAATTTTCATGAACTATGACTTGAGAAAGAAATATGAATACCAGGACAAAAGTTATATCAAGACAGTATTTCAACTCGCTTCGATTATGAATGAGGCACATTTTGATCAAGTTTGTAACTACAACCAGTGCATCTATTTGAGCGAGAGAAACACTCCACCAATGCAATGCTCAGCACAAGGTTTTAGCACAGCTATGAGTAGGCCTGCCTACGTTCGGTCCTGGAAGCTAGGTCATTTGTTGAGCAGATGATGGATATCTCAGGAGACCCTGACTCAATTTTGTAAGCTGCCTCCTGTTACTTTGTAGTATGAATCACATTGTGAGTGGTTTCACCTAGAAGATACTAAGAAATTATGGCTAACTGTGCGGTGAGTGGAATGTGATCTGATATCATCTTGGCATAATTTACAGGAATGATATTCCCACTTATTTTCACTTATTGTTCTTATCCACTCACTCATCACCGGCAGACTGGACTACGGAAACATGCTATACACTGGAATCAACGAATCACTCCTCTGCAAACTCCAGACCGTCCAGAACGCTGCATTCAGAGTCATCCTTGACATCCCACGACATGACCACATCACCCAACAACTCCGAGACCTTCACTGGCTCCCCGGCTAAAAAAGAATAACCTTTAACTGCTCACACACACCTACAAAACCCTCAATAACACTGGACCCCACTATATCAACGAAAGAATCACCTTCCAAGCCTCCAAGAGAAACCTCCACTCTGCCAACCTAAACCTAGCCACGGTCCCCTGCATCCACAGGGCTTGAGCGGTGCCAGATCCTTCTCCAACATCTTGGCCAAGACCTGGAACGAACTCCACCTCCGCATCAGATGAAGCCCAACACTGCACCTATTCAGAAAGCATCTCAAGACCTGGCTCTTCAAATGACCACAGTGCTGCTCGAAGCCCCCCAGCTCCTTGAGACCCTCGCGGGCGAGTAGCACGCTTTAAAAATCCTGATTGATTGATTGATCCAGTTACGGGAAACCTTTCAAGTAAATGCCACTTGCATCAGTCAACATATCTTCTTTTAAGGTCAGAGGAGTAAGCCAACTACTGTGCCTGATTTTCCCCTGCCAAAAGGCTCTACTTATTGATATTTCAGTTCATATAGATTGAATGCAATATGCTGGAGAACCATGCCAATGATGTGCCTGTAATCAGAAAGCAATTGGAATCATCAACTCGACCTCAAAAGATGGCAGCTGTAAAAATGAGGAGAAAAAAAATCACTAGTGACTGAAAACAATAGAAGCCTTAATTTTAACAGAGAAATATTTGCATTGATGTTCTGAATCATGATGATAATCAATGGAGTACAAAAAAGGGACAGGATAGGACACGGGACATCGAGGTGGGGGATAAAGATTATCAGAAGTCGGCAGAATAATTGAACATTGGCAATTCTGTAGCGAAAGGACGAAATAAGACTAAGTTAGCGGCAGGCTGCCTCTCCTATTGGGGAGCACAGTATATCAAGTAGAGTCACTAGCAACTACGGTACAACAAGAAAATGAATAAAGCATTCTGTGTAGGGCAGCACAGACATAAATAAACGTGACAGCTCATTTTGATCCTAGTTTGGCTTGTTAGCCATCAAAATCATAAAGCGCAAGCAGCATCTGCTGCAAGATCCCTTTTGAAGGCTTTGACAAACGCAATGTGTCAGATGAAGGGACAGGTGCTCGCCGTCCATATGTTTCACTAAGTCACACTCATGTCTTTTTCAGAGATGACATTTCTAAGAATTGGGCCACCTAGCATCAATTCTGAGCTCAACTGCATGGGAATGACTGGGAAGACAACAATGTTCGATTCGACCGCCTGAAAGATATGTTTGTTTTGTGTGTATTTGCCTGTATTTCAGAAACAGTAAACATCCTGTTGAAAGATCTAAAAGTAGGCTACATTCACCCTCAATAACCACTACTGACACCGAGACCAGTGATCAATGTACCCTGGCATAACCGACTAGGTTTTGGCAATTTGTAGCAGAATAGATAAACACGTCCTCATCTTAGTTTGTAACATAAATACCCAGGGCCTCATTTATGAAAAGTGACGCATCGCTGCGTGAAAACAGCGATGCGTCACTTTTCACTGCGCACTCCTTACGACATACCTGATGCGTCATATTTAATGTATGACGCATCATGTCGCAAGGAGTTACAGATACGTCAGTATTTCTGACGTATCTGTAAGCGCAAAAGTGACACATTGCTGGAGTGTGTCACAAAAGTGACGCAACTCCAGCAATGCTTCCTTTCACATGGGGAAAGCCCCATGTGAAAGGGCTTGCGTCAGTCTTACGCCTGCTGTGAGGCAGGCGCAAGATTTTGACGCAACAGCGTCCTAAAAGTGACGCAGTGAAATCTCATAGATTTCACTGCGTCACTATTACGAGGCTTTTTGCGGGGGAACGCCCCCTATGCATACATTATACCTGACGCAGGTATAATGTGGCGCAGGGGTTTAAGAAGTGACGCATCTACCTAGATGCGTCACTTTTTAAATATGGTACAACGAGGCACATTTTTTACACCGCTGGTGCGTCACAAAAAGTGACGCACTGGCGGCGCAAAACTGACGCAAGGCCTTCATAAATAAGGCCCCCATTGTTTTAACTAAGCTATTCGTTTGCATTTCTGTGTATAATACAATTCAAGAAAACTGAATTGTCGAAACTAAAAGAGATCATGCCATACAGACTTAAATCAAGTAAGTGGAACAAGCCACTTGTAAGTACAAAAGTCTTAAAATGTGGTGATCACACTGTTAAGGGTAGGGTAGGCACATACAGGTCTCCAATTCAGATGCGTTGCTTTGCTCCATCCATGAGTCACCATTTTCATCATGCTTTCATGGACAACCGCAAACCTCATATTTAGTTTTTCCTAGGATGCTACCGTGGTCAAGAACTAATTTCCATTTATTAGAGCATGGTACTTCCTTCGTCCTCCATCCCTTAGCAATGCTTGTTTTGGCTACAGTCAGACATAGATCAACAAATCCTCCTGTTTGCCTATTTAGGTTCAGACCATCTAACACATTGAGGAAAACCAAGTGTAAATATTTATTTTGATAATACTCTTCAATCAGAAACGCTCTTCAAATTTTACATTAAACAGTATGTCTGAATTTTGATGTGAATGGAAAAAAAACTGTATTTGGAAGGCTGGGTGGTGAGTGAGCCAATACAGAAAGGGGTATAGGATCTTGACGGGGGTCACAACTGTCTAGCTCTAGTGAGACCCTGCAAGTCATCTCCAGTGTAATTAGGTGCATATTTACTTACATTTCACACAACGCCTGGCAGCAAGCAATTTAGCATGCGATGCCTTGAGTGAAAGGGATACAATAGAAATGTTCTATATCGACCAAGATATGGCACATTTCTGCTGTCTCCGAGTACTGGCGCACTGTATGCTGCCTAGCACCAATGCAGGCACTGTGGTACTGGCAGGACTGTGTTTGCGCAGGAAGGGGGTACCTTCCTGCACAAATACCAATCCAAGAAACATATTCCACTTTCTAAGCGTGCTGCAGGATGCGGCGTGTATAGAAAAAGGAAGTGACGAAGATAAATAAAGATATCGCTCCTTGATATGCCTGCTTCAGGAAGGTGTCGTTTTTTAATGCATTCCCATGTTTACTAGCTGTAGTAAATCTGGGAATGCACCAAAAATCCATGAGAGGCTGCATGGGAATGACCATGTTTCAATCAATTATTCAACCAATTAGGAGTTTGTAATGCACGGCTATTCACCTGTGAGGGTCTCAAGGTGCTGAGCGAGGCTGCTGATCTGTCTGGGTGTGGAGGTTTAGTCAAAGAGCCAGGCCTTGAGATCCTTTCTGAAGTGGAGTGGCAGGGTGTTCCAGGTCTTGGCGGCCAGGTAGGAAAAGGATATTTCGTCAGATCTGGTCTAGTGGATCCGTGAGACGAGGACCAGGGCTAGTTGGGCGGAGCAATGTTGTCTGGCGGGCACATGGAATGGGAGGCTGTGGTTTAAGTATGCTGGTCCTACATCATGAAGAGCTCTGTAGGCATGTGTGAGAAGTTCGAAAGTGATTCTCTTGATGCTCTAGTGAGACCCTGCAAGTCATCTCCAGTGTAATTAGGTGCATATTTACTTACATTTCACACAACGCATGGCAGCAAGCAATTTAGCATGCGATGCCTTGAGTGAAAGGGATACAATAGAAATGTTCTATATCGACCAAGATATGGCACATTTCTGCTGTCTCCGAGTACTGGCGCACTGTATGCTGCCTAGCACCAATGCAGGCACTGTGGTACTGGCAGGACTGTGTTTGCGCAGGAAGGGGGTACCTTCCTGCACAAATAACAATCCTAGAAACATATTCCACTTTCTAAGCGTGCTGTAGAATGCAGAGTGTATAGAAAAAGAGAGTGACGAAGAGACGAGGACCAGGGCTAGTTGGACGGAGCAATGTTGTCTCGTGGGCACATGGAATTGGAGGCTGTGGTTCAAGTATGCTGGTCCTACATCATGAAGAGCTCTGTAGGCATGTGTGAGAAGTTCGAAGGTGATTCTCTTGTTGACTGGTAGCCAATTTAGTTGTTGGAGATGTTCTGTGATGAGGCTATGGCACAGGATGTCAAGGACCAGTCTGGCTGCAGCGTTTTGAAGGTTCTGTAGTTTCCTGAGCTGTTTCTGGGTGACACCAGCGTAGAGTGTGTTGCCGTAGTCGAGTCTCCATGTGATGAGTGCATGGAAAACCGTCTTTCTGGATTCTGTGGGGATCCATCTGAATGGCTTTTGAAGCAGGTAGAGCATGTGGAAGCAGGATGAGGATATGGCGTTGATCTGGCGGTTCATTGTGAGCGAGGAGTTCATTATGATGGCGAGGTTACATGCATGGTCCTTGGGGGAGGGGTTGGGGTTCCCAGTGCAGTGGGCCACCAGGATGTCAAGGACCAGTCTGACTGCAGCGTTTTGAATGCTCTGTAGTTTCCTGAGCTATTTCTGGGTGACGCCGGCATAGAGTGCGTTGCCGTAGTCAAGTCTGCATGTGATGAGTGCATGGGTGACCTTCTTTCTGGATTCTGTGGGGATCCATCTGAATGTCTTTCGAAGCAGGTAGAGCATGTAGAAGCAGGATGAGGATATGGCGTTGATCTGGCGGTTCATTGTGAGCAAGGAGTCCATTATGATGGTGAGGTTACGTGCATGGTCCTTGGAGGAGGGGTTGGGGTTCCCAGTGTGGAGGGGCACCAGGAATCCTCTCAGGCTGAGGAGACAGGTCCCAGGATTAGTACTTCAGTCTCTCCGAGTTGAGTTTGAGGTGGCAACTGCCTTCATCCTTCTGTGAATGTTGATTGTGGTGGCTGTAGGTTCGTTGGTGAGGGAGCGGATCAGCTGGGTCTCGGAATCAGGATACAATGTCGAGACTATGGTTTCTGGTGATGGCCGTGAGAGGGGTCAAGTAGAAGTTGAAGAGGGTGGGGCTCAGGGAAGAGCCCTAGGGCACTCCGCAGCTGATCTCTGTAGGTTTGTAGAGGATTGGAGGTAGTCTGAATCGCTGTTTTTGGCTGGTAAGGAAGGAGTGGATCCAGTCCAGGGGTTTGTAGCAGATGCCAGCGCTGTGAGTCTCGTGATCAGGGTGTGGTGGGAAACAGTGTCGAAGGCGGCTGATAGGTCCAGTAGGATGAGCCATCCCCATTGTAGTGATCACTTTTGCTCCACAATCTACACTCCTGGTTCACCCATGTTTCCAACTTTTAAAGCAAGAAAATATTGTGAATTGATATGTGAATTGATACTTGTATAGCGCACTACTCACCCGCAAGGGTCTCAAGGCGCTTGTACAAATATCGCTGTGGAACCCATCCTGGCTTTCCCTGTGAGACGTCCACTCCTGGGCACCCCCAAGGTGGAAGCGAGGCATCCTTAGCGTTGTGGGGGCCGTTGTGGAGATTAAGCAGGCTATTGCCCAGAGTTGCAGAGCGGGACTCCATGATTGGAATAGGCACCGAGGCGAGAATTATCAGGCCCGTGGAATTTTGAGCCCAAGACCCGCCGAGGCGGGGAATTGAACCCTGGTCCCGGGCTAGACCTCTGCATCAGGGTTTGCCGCTCTAATCATTGAGCCACACTTCTCCACTTGCATATTAATATAAAGCCAAGAAAATTCAATTAACAAACTTACACCAATTGTCAAATGGGTGAGTCATTAATGCAAAATTCACACAAATGTGCAAGTTATGTTTTAACATCTCTACATCCATAAAAAAAACTCAAACTAAAAGAAGGAAAAATTAGGGTTCAGAAAACAAAACAAAAGTGATCAGTTTCCATGTCTCATCATTAATGATATTCTTTTCAGAAAAAAAAAGTTTTTTCCAGTGCATGCATTGTGTCTTCGTTGGAGCTGATATTCTGATTACCATGAAAAACATTCACGGGCTGATTATTAAGTGTAACTTACAGTTTAGGGTAACATACTCTCAGACAAAATATTAGAGGTAGGGACTTAATACAAAAGTGTAAGCAACTTCAAAAGTTCAGTTTGTGAATATGGAAAAGTAATAAACTTACTCAAAGTGTAAATTACCACAAAAGGGCAGCTTGAGAATAGCACTATGTAGTAAGGTGTGTTGTGTTACTGTGGTACAAGAACATGTTATACAAATTGCACTTTGTGAATCAGGCATACAGTATTTCAGTGATCCGTGTGGTAGGCAAACAACCCAAAGTCTCCTAGGAAAATGAGTGTCTCACTAACTCCACTTTTACTCTGGGGCTTAAAGCTGTTTGCAACCACAATGATTTTGCAGAAATGATTCCAGGTCACCATGGGATTGTTAAAGTAGTATTCCTGAGAGGTGAAGATTTCCATTTGAATGAGAATTCTTATTAAAGCAGCCCTGAGATGAAATTCGCTGCTGTGAGATTTCTAAAGGCTATTTCTGTAACAGCTTGATAGTAAATTATAAATGTAGAACAGAGAAGGGAATGAATTATAATGTGTCTCAATTATTGCATGATGTCATAGTCGACATAGGCATATTGTCCAACAAACCTTTCCTTAAAGTAAAAATTCTGATTAAATGATACTATGCACTGCGTACCTTTGTCTTTCGTGCAAGCTCAGAGGAATAGGAATGATTACGTTACTTGAGGGTTCTGATAAAGCAGCTAGGGATTTGTAGGGAGATGGCACTTTATTATGGAGCCTGTTGTATGGCCCCGGTCTGCACTGATATATACCCTCATTAGATGCATTTGGTGCACGCCATGATTAATTGCCTGATTAAAACATTCTCTCTCCATTACAGGTGGGAACTTGGAAGGTTGATATCTGTACTAAAGTCAGATTGTATTTATTTTATTTTATTTATTTTGAAAGTTTTATAAAGCGCGAACAAGATCCTAGCGGATATCAGAGCGCTATACAAACTGTAAATGTTACGTATACAAGCAATAAGAGTAGATCCACACAGAAGTACAAAGAATATAATAAAGAAAAACAATATAGTTATATTTAGCATCAATAAGTGTCTTGTGGTTGAGAGCTTAGTTGCCTTTCCCCACATTGATTCAGCAGACCATACTCATGTATGATTCAGCAGACCATACTCATTTGTATTTAGCCATGAGGATGGATTTAACTTCCTTTTTAAAAGCAGTAGTAAACGGGTTAAGTCTGATTTCTGGGGGTAAGGCATTCCAAATTCTGGGTGCCATTTCTGAGGAGGATCTGTTATAGGTTTTTTTCTTATGGAATTTTTGTGGTTCAGTAGTAATTGTTCCGCATTTCTTGGGGATCTGGTCCCACCAGAGATCGCCAGTTTCTGTGCCAGGTAACTGGGAGTCTTTTGGTGTAAGGCTCTGTGCGACATGCACGCAATTATCAGCTGAATTCTCGCATCTAGGGGTAGCCAATTCAGGGATTGAAGGTCCGGGGAGATGTGGGAGCTACGTTTAGATCCAGTTATGAGTCTTGCTGCAGCGTTAATTGAAGCTCTAACAGGTGCAGTTGATGCTTTGGGTAGGCCACAAAGGGTGACGCAGCCGTATTCCACTTTGGGTATAACCAGAGCTTGTACTGCCTGCTTAAAATCATTGTGTGGTAGGAAGGGTTTTAGTTTCCTCAATATGTTTATCTGAAGGTTGGCTCCCTTTGTAGCATTGCTGATATGTTTTTGCATGTTGAGGTTACTGTCTAAAGTTATTCCAAATGACTTTGCTGAATCCACAATGGTAGGTTGTACGTTGAACGCCATGATATGTTTGATCCAATCTTGCATTTTCGGGATTTTAGCCGGCGGGGCTATTAGAAGAAATTCAGTCTTTAGGGCGTTCAATTTAAGATGATGTTCTGCCAGCCAAGTTTGGGTGTTCCTAGGAGCTGTGTTAAGTAGTTTGATGTCCTCTAAGGAGTGTATCTTGAGGTATAGCTGTGTATCATCTGCATACATGTGGTATTGCACATTAGAGGTTTGTATAATTTCAGTTAGAGGTTCCAGGAAGAGATTAAACAGTGTTGGAGATAGCGCTGATCCTTGTGGTACCCCCAAGGTCACTGGGACGGGCTTGGACAGGGTGTTCTTGATTTTGAATTGTTGTGTCCGATTTTGGAGAAATAAAGTGAACCAGCTTAGCACTGCCCCAGATAAGCCCATTCTGTGTTTCAGGAGGTCTAACAGATTCTCGTGTTTAACCGTATCAAAGGCTGAGGATAGTTCAAGTAGGATGAGTAAACAGGATCCCTTTTGGTCAAGTATTTGCAGCGCATCATCAATGATGTGTGTCATGGCTGATTTTGTGCTGTGACTATCACGGAAACCTGATTGGTGTTTGTTGAGTAGGTCAAAATGATCAATATGTTTTGTTAGCTGTAGATGTACACATTTTTCCAGCAGCTTGGCTAGGGTAGGGATATTGGAGATTGGGCGATAGTTGTTTAAGTCCGTGGTGTCTGCCGTGGGCTTCTTTAGAATGGGTGAAACCTGGCCTACTTTGAGGGTGTCTGGGATGCATCCTTGTTGAAGGGAACTGTTTATGATCTTAGACCAGAGAGGTAGAAGCAGTGGAGTAAGGTCTTTAACTGCGTTTGCCGGAAGCGGGTCAGCGGAGTGGTTGGCTGGGTTCAATGCACTGAGAATTGTGCCTGGGGCCCTCTGTCATACACCCTTGATTGTAATGAAAAAAGGCCTACTCCAGCACCAAGAAGAGGTATCTGTTTTTTGGTATAGATTAGGTGCTGAGCCAGAAGAATCAATAAATAAAGTGTGTACCAACTGTTCCTGTAAGTTCCGGAAAACAGGTGGTAAAATATGATAACTCCAGGAATATACCAGATGACCCAGCTCTGAAGTTCAATATTCCTGCATAGCAAATAATAGTAACCAAATGAAACAAATCTCGAGTCAGAACATCCTCACCGGATGATTCATGATCTTACCGGACCTCCGAAATCCTCAGCAACTCCAGGCTCTCACTGAGGCAAGCCAGGATGAGAGGCCGAATCCTCATTGTATTCCCAAAAGAATCCTCACCGGACTTCAGTGATAACGAAGGAAAAAATAGTTTCAGTAGTGGCACTCCTGATCGCAGTCACGAACCGGAATGCCAGGATAAGTTGTGAATCACACTCAACCGAGCGGAACCTCCAGATGGCACTGAAGACTCCTCCGCCGTTGAAGAACGAATTCCAAACTTTTTCCGGCGCAGCCGCAAGTGGAAAGGAAAGCACCAAGAAAAGCTTTCACGCTCAGCCGAGCGGAATGCAACCATAGATTACCGGGATAGCCGAACAGCCACCGTGGAAGAATCTTCGCGTTTCATCCGAGACGCTAATCCAGATACAGGTACGGACCGCGGGAACAGGGTGTCCGCTCCAACAGGAAACTCCAAGCACAAGAATCACATACATCGCTCCAGGCGAGTCACCTGATTAAAATACGATCAGTCCCTCCCAGAAGGATGGCCTTCTGGGAGATGTAGTTCGGCCTGAGTTATACCTCCAGGAAGGCACAACATGTCAGATCCTGACACCATCATCCATCTCAGAGACTCTCTCTGCTTACACGACTGGATGGTCAGAATAGACTTGCAGGAAGCATACCTTACTATTCCTATCCATCCTTCCCACAGGAATTTTTTCCAGTTTCAGTGGCTAGGAGTGACTTACCACTTTTGCTCTCTGCTCTTCAGTCGATTGTCAGCACCATGGTGCTTTACAAAGAACATGAAACCGGTGGTGACTTATCTCAGGTCTTTTGGGGTCAGATTACTTATTTTCCTCGACGACATTCTAATTATGAATTTGGACAAACAGACCCTTTTGTCTCATTTGGACATCACCCGGTCCTTTCTTTCAGAGCTGGGCGTTCTTCTCAATCCCGAAAAATACACGCTCACTCCTTCCCAACATTTCGAGTTCCTCGGTTTTCTGGTAGATTTGTCAACAGCTTCACTTCATCGGCATCAGGCAAAGGTGTCAGCCATAAAATCAGAAATTTCCCAAGTTCTTCGAAGTTCCTCGATTTCCGTCAGATCTCTGGCAAGAATAGTAGGTATTTTGTCTGCCTCCATTCAGGCAATCTTTCCAGAACCTCTGCACTATCGAGCGCTTCAGCGCCTCAAAATATGCCACCTGCCTCAAGGTCTGGCTTATTCAGATCTGATTTCCTTAGATCCAGATTCTCGTTTAGAGCTCCAATGGTGGATAGACCATTTAGATGCGTGGAATGGCAGGACAATCTTTGCCTGAGCCCCAGATCTTGTATTAGAATCAGATGCAAGTCTGTTGGGTTGGGGTGCCGGATGTGATTCAATCTCGACTGGCGGTACATGGTCGCTAGAGGAGTCGAGATAGCACATCAATTGTTTAAAGATGCTGGCAGGTTCCTTTGCGATCAGAAGCCTCACAAAAGACAGAGTTCACTTTGCCGTCCTTCTTCGTATGGACAATGTTTCTGCGGTCGGTTACATAAACCATCTCACTGGCTCAAAATCCAAGCCTCTTGCAGAGTTGGCAAAGAGTCTTTGGGAATTTTGACTTCTCAACAAGATTTCAATCAGAGCCGAATATCTTCCAGGCAATCTCAATTCCATCACAGATTGGCACTCTCGTTACCTATGGGACTCCAGCGATTGGACGCTTTTTCCATCCGTCTTTCAATCTCTGTCCCAAAAATGGTGCCCTTTGCATATCAATCTCTTTGCCTCTCGTCTCAATTCCCAGCTTCCTATCTTCTTCAGTTGGCGTCCAGATCCACTGGCTCTTGCCAGAGATGCTTTCCTCCAAGATTGGTTTCTTAATCTCAACTACACCTTCCCCCCTTTCATCACGATCAACAGAGTCCTTGCTCAGTCCAAAAGCCAACAAGCCTGTCCGGTGATAGTTGTTCCCTCTGGCAAGCTCAGATTTGGTTCCCGTCTCTTCTGGAGATGGCGGTGGACTTTCCTGTTCTTCTTTCTTCTTACAACAATCTTTTACTGGATTCTTTGGGTCGACCTCACAGTCTCAAATCTCAGGCCTAACCTCCTTGACCACTGCATTTTGCAGGAACCTTCTCTCTTCATTAGCAGAGCCTGGGCTCCAGGCACAACAAAAGCTTACCAGTCAGCTTGGTCTTTATGTACAAGCTGGTGTGTGTGAAAACATGTCGATCCCTTTTCAGCAAATTTAACTTATGTTGTCAATTTTCTGGCGTCTGAAGCCAGTTCAGGTAAGTCTTACAGGACGGTTAACCTATACAGATCAGCAATCTCCCTCAATCACAATACGGTGGGTGGCAAACCAGTGGGTGAACATCCTCTGGTTTTTCTGCTCCTTTGGGGAGTAAAGTTTTCCAAGCCTGCATTAGCAAAGTACTTTAAATTATGGGGCGGGAATCTAGTTCTCAAACTTTTTTTTCTGATTGGCCAGATAATACTGCTCTTTCTCTGAAGATGCTTTCTGTCAAACTTACTAAGCTATTGTGCTTGGTTTATATAAAACGTGTTTCTGATGTTAAGGCTATGTATGTTTTCTCTCGTCAGTTTACCCCGTCTGGAGTGATGTTTCACATCAACAAACGTACAAAAATGAACTTGAATTCAGTTTTTTACCCGTATTTTCCTTCTCAACCTAAATTGTGTGTAGGTCAATGCCTCAAGGTGTATGAACAACAGACCTTTGATCTCAGAACGTCTTCCCATTCCCAACTTCTCATTTCTTTCTGCAAATGCCATAAGCCTGTTTCCTCTGCCACCCTTGCCATTGGGTTCCCTGGAATATGTCCCTTGCTGGTATTGATGTTTCTGTCTTCGGTGCCCACTCTGCCAGGGGAGCCATGTCCTCCAAAGCTTTTTGGGCAGACTCCAGATTAGAGGACATTCTGAGATCAGCTGATTGGCCCAATGACAAAGTGTTTCGTATGTTTCATTGTAAACCTGCTATTACTGCTGATTCTTTAGTTGTTGATATGCTTTGAACAAGAATAATAGGAGCCACCTGTCTTGACATAAACTGTCTTAATTTTATTAAAGACACTAAGGCAAGTGTTATCCCACCCCATCACTTTTAATATGTGTTCTTCTCCCTCCCTTAGAGGTTCCAGCTCTTCTACGAGCAGCTCCCTGACCAGGGACCCAGTCCGCTCAAGTTTCTGATCTGCACCATCCAGCTTCAGTTTGCATTCCTGGTTTTTTGATCCCAGTTCCAGTTTCAAGGATGTCGTCCTTGGACTTGTGTCGAGAGTTTTCTATTTGCACTCTAGCCTTTGGCGTGATTCTCTCAATTTTTCCTTTGTTTATGGATAATATCTAGTCTGTTTGCCGAAGAAAAGAGGGCTGTTCGCAGTCAGGACAAGCATTATACTCACATCTGCCTGTTCATTACCCTCAGCTATAATCTGCTCTAGGTCTGGGGATCCTGTGACCAGTATGGGAGATGTGGATTTAGTGCGCAGAGTGAGTTTCTTGGTACAGCGAAGGGCTTGTGATTGTTCTTTGTATTTTGGGGTTGGGTGCGAATGGTTTTGACAGTTTTGTTCCATCCAGTCATAGGCTGCCACAGGGTCCATAAAAAACTCATTGGTCCCACCATGCATAATCTTGAGATGTGCTGGAAATAACATTGAGTATTGTATTCCCTCTTGACAGAGTCATCGCTTGACTTCTAGAAATGAAGATCGTGTTTATCTTTGATTCAGATGGGCCCATGTTGCCTGGCTGTGAGGAGCACCACATCTCTATCTTGATAATGAGGAAACTTTGCCAGTAATGGACCGGGTGGATGGCAAGCCGGCACCATGTGTGCTCTCTCTACTGAGAAGAAGGTGGTCAAATCCGCAGTCGGTGTGAATGTGTGGATCCATGTTTCTATTTAGTCAATAGGATTCTTTCCCTCTTTGCCTTCGGGCAGACCAAGGTCGTGAATGCTGCATCTTCTTGAGCGTCCTTCAAGGTAATCTGCACAATCTTGTAATGTTCATAGTGTTTCTTGTTGCGTCTTTGCCAGAACTTGTAGATAGAGAGTGTTTTCTCCCCATGTGCGACCTTTTCCCCAAGTTTACGATGATCATCGCGTGATGGATTTAGGTCTGTGGCCAGGGTGCAAATCCGTTCTTCCATTGTGACCCTGGCATGCTCAATGGCCACCAATAGCTTATCTAATTTGTCAGACACGGTCAGACATGGTTAGGCAGGAGGGTGTCTATGTGTCTTCTTGTTGATTTTTGGCAGTCTGGGTGTGACTCAGTGCTGTGGCGGGTACCTGAGGTTCGGTATTGGAGAAAAGTTTTCCCATAGTTGTACTAGGCTGTGCACATCCTGTCACCTTGGTATAATTCAGTTACCGGGGTTGGTCCTGTCTTGTGTGCCTAAACTGTACTTTTAGTAGGTTTCAGGCCTCTATTTTGGCCCAGGGACAGCTGAGGAACTACCAAGGGACTCCCAGCCCATGTATTCCTGCTGGACCTAAGAATAGAGATGGGAAGAGTGAGTTTTAAAATGTCTATATTGGTGGAGGCTTTGTAGTGCCTGGGTCACTTGGCGGTGCTGCTGCGCAAGGCTGCACCTCGGGTATGATGCCTAGTGGCGCTGGCATTTTATTTAGGATTGTTCAGGTCCTTCTGGTGTGTTGGGCCTCAACGTGTCATGGGTTCTGCCACAGGTTCTATGATGAGGGCTTGATCGGAGGAGGCAGAGGACTTATTTTCTATCCTGCTGCTCTAATTGTGCCTCCAAGACCGTGTAGGGTAAGAGATGCGGCTTTGAGGGTTGAAGCCCTGGTTCCGCTGGGGTCCACTGAGTCACAAGGTTTGTGTGAGTGCTATCGGTGAGTCCCCTTCTTGAATCCACATGCAAGCACTCCGGACATGCTCGCCCTTTGTGGGAGGGAAGCTGTGACCTCTGCTGTGGTGCTCCTAGGGGTCCCCTCGAAGGTGCTGGTCTCTGCGTGAGTGGGCACTACGTGAACCTATATCAGAGTTGCAGCTTCAATTGTACGCAGGCGTTCAGCGTGATGGAGCAGATGGGGAGGGCCCGTCTATCTGCTCTGTGCTTTGTGCATACTATTGTCCTCATTTGCGCATTGGGTACCCCTCCCTCCATCGCTCACCTGGCCTTCTTTATGAAACTTGTTGGTTAGGGTGGGGGGGGGGTATTTAGCCGATCGTGGTTGGTGGGTGGTCTGCTATGCAAAGGAGTCCTCTGGACCTCGATGGCTGGGTGATTCTACCATCACACCCCGGCTCTCACTGGTTCTGCGCCTTGGCCCAGCTTCATGTCGCCTGCAGTTACAGATGAACAGGGGCCAGTGGGTTGGCCTCGATGTCACCTTTCCATCCTCCTGTTCGGCACTGGGGGGAGGCCTCCGTATTTGTCGCTGCACAGTGTTATTATTGGGGTGTCCGCTCCGTTGATCAGGTTTTTTGTCTTAGCACTTGTGGGCCTCTCCAAGGGGATAGGTCAGGAAGGGTATGGTGGGGCCACCTCTGCTGTTTTACGGCTTTCGGGCATTCCTCTCTCCCTCTGGTGCCACCATGTTGATGATGCACAACCTGCAGTATTGATTGTGTATCCTAGGTTTTCGTGTTTTCAGGGTCAGGAATTGTAGTGCAGTGGTTTTAGCAGTAATACCAAGCTTGATGGCTCAGTTTGGTGGCCTCTCTGGTACAGATTGTGGGCAAGGTTCGAGCCAGTTCACAGAGCCTCAGTCGGCCACGTCCCCCCTCTGCTACCCCTGATGATCCATAAATGTTGTCCATGGTCAGCATTTAACAAAAACTTAAGTTTAATAGGGTCAGAAGAAGCCATCTTGGTAACTGATGTCATGAGTGAACATGACAGTTTATGTGTATGTTTGATGATCATCACATTCATCACCACACTCAATGTCATAAAGGACGGCATAGGGGTTAAATAAGTGTTAGTTCTCCAGCACATCAACGCACTGATACCAGTAAAAAGAAGCGGAGTGACCTTAAGAGCCATGTTTGTGCAATCGTAGCAGGTGATAAGAAATAATATTAGAAATCAGATGGATGAGCAGCTGCAGTCCTTTGGTATCGCTTTGTTCACCCTAAGTTGGTAGGGTATGACCAGACGTGGGTCTCTTGCTCACTTTGGCACTGGATTCAAGGTAGCCTGGCTGATGATGGCTGATTAGCAGAAACCGGTCCCAGGATGCTTGTTTCCAGTCGAGGGAAGAAAAGGCTTGGCAGTTCGGGCTGTACTGTTCCCATGAGGCACAGGGTCAGACTGATTTCAATATGGCCATGTCTGAACTGGGGTGGTGGAGTGAACTAAAGAATGATGATGGATTAAACCCAGATCAGTTGACTGGGGGTGAGTGTTTGATTTGCTCCAATGCTCTGTCCATCATCCCCTTTGGTATCGCTTTGTTCGCCCTAAGTTGGCAGGGTATGCCCAGACTTGGGTTCCTTGTTCACTTTGCCACTGGATTCAAGCTAGCCTGGCTGATGACGGCTGATTAGCCAGAAACCGGTCCCAGGATGCTTGTTTCTAGTCCAGGGAAGACATGGCTTGGCAGTTCGGGCTGGACTGTTCCCATGAAGCACAGGGTCAGACTGATTTGCATATGGTCATGTCAGATTTGGGGTGGTGGAGTGAGCTAAAGAATGATGATGGATTAAACCCAGATCAGTTAACTGGGGGTGAGTGTTTGATTTGCCCCAACGCTTCATCCATCATCCCCTTTGGTATCATCCTATGATAGTGGCCAGGGCAAAATAAGGTTGAAACTGTGCAGAATATTGAACGGGGTAAGAAGCAATGAAAATGAGACAGGATCAGAAGGCACTTGGATAAAAGGCAGCCCAAAAACATCTTGACAGTTTCACTAATGTAAATTGTCACAGCTGATGATACATACACACAGAAGAGTAAGTTCATAATGAACTTGATGAAGATAGAGAGCAGTGTTCTGCACCAACTGACATTTCAGGAACAAGAATACCTGCAGCAGGGGCAGGTGCATCCACATCAGAACTACAAACAACTGGAAAAAGACCCTGACCAAGCATTCTGACGAAAGTCACCATTTTCAGCCAGCAAGAAGGTCATCATGAAGAATGCCAAAATTATATTGAGTGCCATAGGAGTAGTTACACCCTTTTGTATAAGCCACAAAATCAGAAGCTAGGCATAGGTCCAACTGCAACTCTCGAGGCATGTGTAAGAACTTCAGGCCACCAAAGTCAAACTAAGGTGTCTCTAACATTCAAAATGCCACAGCCACTCTCAGACATATGATTGACTCTGAAAAATCCAACAATGATCCATAAGTAGGATATCCTGGTGATGGCCTGGTTGACAACAAACAACTGTCTAGTATCAGCATGTCATCACATATTATCCGACCAATACATGTAGCCTCTGAAGTACTATACCATCTGTGCACAGGATACCTCAACAGGACCTTGGATGTGGAGCACAGGACAGTGTCTGTCTGTCATGTCTGAAACTACTCCTTCAAGTGAGTTTGTCAAAAAGTCAGCACCATCTGCAAAGGTTCATTCACAAATACATGCACCACTCACAAACAGATTGCATGGATTACACACAGCATCCACTGGGGAATACTAAGGAAATTTAGATTTTCAGCTCAATGTAATGCAGGCAGTAACATTAGTCCTGACATCCTTGACACAATTAGATAACAGAGCAGTCTTCACTAAGACACAGGACAGGCTAAAGGCACCAACATGTACATAGTGGCATGCTGTCAGATAAACTTCCAGCCAGCTTGAACTCCTTTCAGAAGACTGTGTCCAGTAATTTGGAAGTTAAGAATGTATTATCTACCTAGATAACACTATTGCACATCAAGTGGTAATATCAACATAAATGGTCTTACATCTCAAAAGAAACCCCAGCATCACAATAACAGAGGCATGCTCCTCTGTAATATTTCCAGAGTTACAACAATCTTAACCCTTGGTGGTCCTGCCCTTTTCACACATGTCTGTGAAGTTGTGGAGGGAGGAAAGAGATTGTGTTTGTTCATAGAGACACCTGGTATTGTGGAGGTGGTAGAATAACTTGCATGTTCAAGGGTTCACTTGGTGCTAGATAGAGGAATAGAAGAGTGCGTTCATTCAAGGGTTATGTAAAGGGCTGGAATATAAATATGACTGTTCATCGGGTCATATGAGGTTATGAGGGACTAGGAGAAGTGTGTCACTTGAAGTAAGGGTAATGGTTTCTGAATGAGTATGTTCTAGGCGTGCGTGTAGTTGCAAAGCATGATGGCTTATATCTTGACATAATATGTTTTAAACTACAGGTAATTACACACTACCTGCAGTTTAAAACAAGTGAGGGGCACTAAGGGCAAAGAGGAGTCTGACGCTGCTTGGAAGCTGCCCCTTTTTTCCCTTGCTTAGAGTCCCCATGTCCCTTAGGGATTTGCCAGAACATTTTGGGGGTGGGGCAGAGCATTGGGCAAGAAGGGCCCTCTCGGCCTCAACCGTGGCAGTTGGGGCAATTTACTACTGGTGTCCTGGGGTCATTCAACAGTGGCGCTTCAAACTGGGCTAAGTATACTTGACTCCCACGGTGGTGAAAACAATCAGTCAAAGGTCTCTCAGGGAGGTAGTGAGGGAGTGTAGAGACTCAGTACTCAACACTTATACAATAGGCACATTCCAGCCCAGCACTTTTCTTTTAACAAAACAGAAGTATTTTAATCACACCAAAATGCATTATGGTACATTAAGAAGAAGCAGCACTACTAGGATGCACTCTGTGGGGTCTGGAGGGTTCATTTTACAAAACAACAAAGTCTTAGATGTAAGCAATGGTGCAGGGTTAGTATGGCAAACATGAGGCAGTTTAACTGTAATCTGTGAAACATAGGTCAGTCCTTAGGATGTATGACGTTACAACACATACATTCACAACGCATACTATTACAATGAAAGTTTTACAACGCAGGATCCATTACAACGCATGCCATTACAACACATGCCATTACAACGTAAGTATGGGTAAGTATTTTTTTGTGTGAGTGTTGGATAGCGTTGGGGTTAAAATTACTATTCTAACTTCAGGGGGGGGGCGTAACAGTAGGGAAAGTGTTGGATGATGTCGCGGTTAAAATTAAATAAAATACTTACCTATACTTACGTTGTAATGGCATGCGTTGTAATGGATTCTGCGTTGTAATAGTTTCGTTGTAATGGTAGTGCGTTGTGAAAGTTGCGTTAATAAGGATGTTTGCCCAGTCCTTATCATTTGAGTAATTATTTATGGTATGCGGGTCGTAGTTATTCTCTACAGTTAAATGTCTGTTTAACCTTATTATAGTCAAAGCCTTTCAGACAGTGGTGTTGCCTGATTGTTGCATACACTCAGATCTTCCAAGAGTGGATGTTCAGCAGGTATCCATACTAGGCGAGCAGTCGCAGTCCCCGTCACAGTCACATGGGATTTTCACTTTTGCCCCATATCCTTCTTTCCACATTGACCGGTGACAACTGCAGGTGTTCAGCCAAGGCCTTCTGCACATGTGGCCCCAGCACATGCAGTGTGGAATGGTTTCGCTTCAGTCCGTTCACTGGTGTGAGTTCCATGGGTTTGGCAAAGGCAGAGTAGGCACAGGTCCTCTCTTCTCCTCTATGGCGATGACAGAAATGGGCACTCATGTGAAGTGTTGTTGAGGAACTTGGTCTTAGGTTGAGCAGGAAGGTCATGAGACTCTCAGGCTCATGCGCTTCAGCTCAGATCACACTCCATTGGCTGACTCCAATTCTTGGCCACTCCTCTCATGGACTTCTCCTCTTCAGGCTAATAGCTCCTGCGGGACAAGGTGCTACCCTTCTACTCTATCAGCAGTCAGGCTCCTCCCATGAGTGCCCTGGAAGCTTTGGTGTGGTAACTCAAGATGGTATATTAATCTACACTCTCTCCTATTTAGGGTGCCCTAAAGACTCAAGAAAGTAAGGTCGACGAGAATCCACGTCTAAGTGATATAGTATATAAGTGATAAAAGAAGGTAGGAAAGAGAGAGAAAAACGTGATTTACTAGAAAGCAGGGCAACACTCCCTCTTGCTTCTCATGGTTTGGATGCAAAAGCACAGCACATTTCACCAGAACCTCTGCCTATAAAAGGTAGCACAATCACCCCATGTATATCTTATGAGATTGCCAAGAAATTCCATTTAAAAGTGTGCAGACAATAAGGTAATAGATTACACCTGATATGCAGAAGAGAGCTGTAACAAGCCCCCTTGTTACAAGGAAACAACTATGGAGCCAAACTAGACCTTTCTGAATGAACTGATGAGAGAAAAAACAATAAAGGTGCAGGAATACAATTCAGGTGCAAAGTAAGATAATGCAGAAAATCATAATATGCAAACATCTTCGTTCTATGTTCTACGAGGTTTATTCACCTTGTTGCCATTCTTACTTCAGAAGTACTACTTTTACCCCTACACATTGATCCTGTGTCTCAAAAGTGTCTGAACTCAGCTAAGGACCAGCCAGTTAGTGCCTTCTGACCTTCCACTTCCCTGTATGTCAAGATTTCAATGAATGCCCAGATTTTTGTTGTCGCAGCATATTGGTAAGTGAATATCATGCTTAGACGTGCTTATGCATTGACTTCTGACATCAACCAGATCTCACACAGAGCCACTGTTTCTCCAGAAAGATTTTCAGCTTTCAGGCCATGTCCCCTCGCCTCCGGGAGACTGTCTATCAGCAATATCAGTCCTACATCACAGCCGATTTTTAAGTACTCTACTAAATACCCTTGTTGAGTTGTCAGTCAAGCTGTTTAGATCTGGAAATAAATGGGAAGGTTTGGGTCCAACTTCTATACAATTTCTAGAAGAGGTTTTTTATCCACTATCTGCAGTTAAGGAACCAGTTTAGGGAGGTTCCTGTTCCTAACTTTGTCTTCTTTACGTACTGCAGAAAATTATTTGTCTAAAGTGATGGCTCCCACTACAGGTAGTGATGCTAGCTGCAAGCAGGAGTACTCTCAAAACGACCACAATGAGAATGAAGCTCTGCACCTGGCTATCACCATTCTTATTGGATGGGTCACTAAAGAGAAGGCAAGAGTCTCAGATCCTGTCTAGAAGGTTCTTTCTTTCTAACAACTGAGAATGTTGACTCATCCCAATTCCCAAATCATCAATCAATTGGAAGTGCTCAGGAAAGACAGCTCAACAATCCACTGCTAAAACTGTCACATAGAATTTCTAAGGGGATCCGTGTTTCATTTCACACACACCATAGTGTTTGGGTTTACATCCCCTGAACCTAGGAATGTAGGTAATACACTTTCAATATTTCGGCAAGACTTTATCCACACCTCCATCGTGTATCATGTAAAATCAGAAACAATCCAAAAATATGCCCCCTGCTTATAGCATACATACAATCAGAAGCAACATGGAATCCAGCTAGTGGGTAAAATGTATTCAACATGTACTCAACACACACTGGGAAGTCAGTACAAGATATGTGCATGACACACATACATTATACTCTGGTATGAACCAGGGAAAAGGGATGTCCATGTGCTAAAGATTCAATAATGGTATGCTGTTGCCTCTGGCCAAGGTAAATTTCTTATGGACATAGAAAGAACTCTTGTGTTGCTCTAGTGGAACGCTTTTGGTGCCCCGTACTTGACCTCAAAGCAAGGTTCTAGATTGCAGGGTCTATTTTGGGCCTAGACCTAAGAGCACACATGGGATTTCTTGGGTAATAGGCCTAGAAAAATAAATAAACACAGATTCACCTATAGCTGGATTGCTCAAAGCATGTCTGTTTACTTTGCAGGAAACCTTCCTGACCCAACAGTATTCAAAAGCAGCCTGTAGTGCTCAGCCCTCTAACCTAGCCAAATACTCTACACTAAGCATTTCCTCACCCAGATGCTCACAACCCTAAATTGCTTCTAGTCCGGGGCCAACACTTTGATAAACTGCCTGTTGAACTTCAACCTTTGCTGATGCAAACCCTGCCCCTACACTAACTGTCCTCAAAACCCTATTGGTTTTCATAGGAGGAGGTTCCAGCCATTTCCTTATCCACCATTTAAGAAAAACAAATAAACTACCTTTTATACTGCAGTTTTAAATACTCTGAATTAAATATTTCTATATTTAATCAAAGCAGTAGACTCAATACTCCATTCAACATCACATCTAAAAACATTCTGCACATCACACCGTGCCATCTCTTCCACTTGCTTATGTATATCTGTCAATCTGTGTGCATTGATGCCTGTCATGCATGCTTGTTGATCAATGTTCAGGAGTGCCTTTATGTTAGCTGGACTCTATGAAAATGGGTTTCTCTCTGCTCCATATTTACTATTGCTTTGTGCCGGGTACCACTTTTGTGATACAAACCAGTGCAAAGTATTATGTGGATTTAGTAGCCAACACAAATCAGGATTTGTGTTGTATTGTATCCCAAAGTAACACAAAGTTGTGCTATGTGCTGCTCTGTGTTTCTTTGCATCAACGGTTCTTTCCATGGGTGGTGCTTGGGTGTTCCTGTGCATCAATCTGCAGCCGCGGTCGGTAGTGGGAGTACCTGCCGGGCGGTGACGTGGGGAGGGGGAGGGGCAGGGTGGGGGGTAGTAATCTATGAATTACAGAGCTTTACAGGTAAGTAAACATATAAATAAATAAAATGAATTACATTGCGTGCCCTGCATCCCCAAATGCGATGCAGGGCGCAAAAACGAAATTTGTTTGATTTCTTTATATGTTTACTTACCTGTAAAGGTTCGTAATCCATAGATTACTACCCCCCACCCTGCCCCTCCCCCTACCCACGTCACCGCGCAGCAGGTACTCCCACTACCGACCGCGGCTGTCTATCTGCCCAAGTGTTTTGATGCAAATCTCTGTCAACAGACTTTAGTAAACAGCGATTTGTGCAAAAACCTTACGACTTCTCGAGGCAGGCGTAAAGAGGAGAACGTTTTAATTTCTCCTTAGTTTTTCAACTTCATATCTGGGCTGCACTGTAGAGCACACAAAGTGGGAAAAGCTTTAAAGCATAGATTCATAGATTTTGTTCCGGAACATACCCTTTCTAATACAAAATGTATGCACCTTTGCACTATGGTGCAAGGATGTGTGCGTAGGTGCATGGCTGCCAAAACTGCCAAGACTGGGGAGAGAAAAACATTAACCTTATTTTATTAGATGTGGCACATTTTTTTCTCTCTCCCTTTGACGCAAGGCAGCAAGGCTACTTTGGTGCATTGTTGCCTTGCATTAAAGAATAGTAAAATCTGGACCTAGGTGTGCCAATCTGTGTGCATATTCATCCTTAAGTTGTTTGGGTCTTTGTAACTGCATTATCAAAAAGCCAAACCTATTGACAGTCTCATTTAACATGTATTTCTTGCCAGCAAAGTTGCAAATTCAAATTGGCCAGTTACAAAAATGCATTCCACACAATCCAGTTGCTGATATTTGTTATTTTGGACGCATATAATACACTGATATGGAGAAAGAAACAGTTGACACTTTTTGCATGTTAGTGCTGGGTATTTTTGTCCATTTGTGGCTGCTGTTTTTAAAAAAAATATATATATATATATAACCAGAATCTCTTGATATTTTCTTTCAGCTTATAGAGTTCAGTGTCCAACGGACACATGCATCATTGTCAATTGCATTCGCAAACGGTGCGAATCGCAAGTTTCGGCCGTTTGAGAATGCAATTGACAAAATTGGGATGCATCATGTTTTTCGCAATTTTAGAAATCGCAATCATGTTGCGATTTCTAAAATTGCGATTGCATTTAAGAAATCGCAATTTGAGATTTCTTAAATGCAATGCATGAACATTTTAAATTTGTGAATTCGCAAATAGGGAGAGGTAAATTACCATGAAGTTGACCTTCATGGTAATTTGCGAAAACTTTTCAAAAATGCACAAAAGTGCATTTTTGAAAGTTTCATTTTTCACACACACATGCCCTTGGGGCATGTGTGTGTGAAAAATGCACTTAAAGTTATATTTCAGTGGTGCAGGGGGGGTCCTTTGGACCCCCCCTGCACCCTTGAAATTGTATTCTCAATTTGCGATTCGCAAATTGCGAATCACAAATTGAGAATGACTTCCCATTGGTTCCTATGGGCCTCTTAATTGCGATTCGCAAATTGTGAATCGCAATTAAGGAATTTTTAGAAAAGGCAAAAAAAGTGCGATTTCTTGATGCATAGCCTTTTGCAATTGCTTAATTGCGATTCCTTAAGAAATCGCAAACGGCAACAATGATGCATGTGGCTGTCTAACCCTGTAAAGGAAAGCTGGAAACAATAGAAACCATGTTTAACATGTCAACTGTATTTTTGCCAAAAATCTTAATTCATTCATCATTTTCATTAAAAAGTTTTTGTTTCATCGTCTGCAGCTATCTTAAAATATAACATTGTTTTCTACTCGGAGACAGAACTCTGAAAGGGGTTTCGTTATTGTTGTTTTAGCCTTTACAGTTCACATTTCCTTTTCCCTACACTCGGCCCAGCATGTTTTAGTGATCGCCCCATATTACACCCAATGAATCTGTCTGTCTCCTGATGGGTTTGAAGGCTTCCACATGTAGAAAATGATCGTATTAGATGGTGGACAAAAAATGCATTTTCAAACGCAATATATTTCCTAAAAAGCCTTTTTTTTTTAAAGGAGAGAGCTGGAGACTCTCGTGACATTTTAGACGCCGCAGGGACTGGTCCAGCCCAGGGGAGAATTATTTTATTTCAGCAGCATGGGCCTGCCGATTATGGAAATAGAGTGCTTCACTTACAAGGGGTCAGGAGGGCTTGTGTGCTCTGTTCTGAAGTGCCCTTTCGAGGAGGAACAATGTAATTTAAAATATAGACATACGAATTCGTATGTTTGTATTCAATGATAAAATCAAGCAAGATTTGGTAGATTGTTGACTTCTCGCATAGCATGCATTTTGCCTTACACTTTTTTTTAAAAAAGAAGGCGAGAATATACCGTAAAGATGTGTTTTATCCCAGGCATCTATTTCCCCTTATCTCTATCGTGCACAATACACAGTGCGAGGAGTGTTTTCTCGAGTGCAATCGCACGTATAGGGCGGCATTTGCTGCAGCTCCTCTACTTATTCGACAAGTATTGATTTAACATCATCCCTATTCCATTTAGAAAGGATTTATACATAATCTCTTGCAACACTGTCATAATGCTACCTTGTATTCAGGCAAAACCTGTCTCTAATCGATACGACAGTAGCAGGTTACATGATCTACCCCTTTTGGCTTTTCTCCAGCATGTTTCTGACTTATCTCTTAGCATTTAGTAGTGTTATCTTGTCAAACAGGTTACCAGATAAAACCATCCCATCCCCCTCCCTGCCTTTGTGTCTTTTGGTTTTTCTCATAATTTGGATGTTCTTGCTGTGAAAATTACAGCTTGGCTAGTGCTTCAGCGTGGCTCAATGGTTAGAGCGGCAGACCCTGATGCAGAGGTCTGGCCCGGGACCAGGGTTCAATTTCCACCTCGGCGGCTCTTGGACTCAATCTCCCCGGACCTGATGATTCTCGCCTCAGTGCCTAGTGTAATCATGGGTCCCACTCTGTGACTCTGGGCAATAGCTTGCTTAATCTCCCCAACGGCCCCAGCAGCGCTTGGATGCCTGGCTTCACCTTGGGTCTGCCCAGGAGTGGACATCTCACAGGAAAGCCAGGAAGGGTTCCACAGCGGTATGAATACAGCGCTACGAGACCTCTGGGTAGGACGCTATATAAATACAAACACAAACACACTGTTTCAATCCGATCACATATAGAGAGATAGGGATCTACTTGCAAGTGAATGGAGCCTGTGAGTTGTCACCTGCCAAGGCCCTGATGCTTATAAAGGAGAAGAATGTTACCACTTGCCACCCACACCATGGTACAGCTGCCATTGTTGTGTAGTTCCTAGGCCCCCCCAGGACCTGCACGTTTTGGATGACCTAAACTGAGGGCTTGGTGTGCAGACAGACTCTGGACACCCCCACAGGAGGAGTCAGCCGTTAGACCTGCTAGCTTTTTAGTGCCACTATCACCCCTCTGTACTATACAGTGTGGTAGTTAATTTCTGGCAACCACTGAACATGACAACCCCGATTCCTCAGGTATCGTGTAAACAAAACAGTATCTGTATCTTTCTTTCAGTCACTCGTGCTTGCTTTTCTCAGAATACATAGAATGACGTATGGAATGGTTTCCATAAGTATTTATTGGTCAAGCGTCAGTCTAGTATGAAACATGTTAGCTTCGACAATCAAAAGCCAGGAGCAGATGAATGTTATCGCTAAAACCAATATCGTGAAAAGTAGATACATTTCTACCACAGTGCAAATAGGATGAATAAAAGCATATTACATAAAACAATAGCATTTTCTAAACAAACATGAGCATATGAATCTGGCTGTTGGCCATGAATGAAAAAAAGTAGTGACTCTTGTACAGAATAAATCTACCATGCCTGGGGACATGTTTTGTGTATGTCAGGTACAGGGATTAAGATATGGTACCAAGAGCCTGGTGTCGGAGTACAGAAGTCAGCCACTGGGTGAAAAATCACCTCTGTAAGACCGTTATGTCATGTGGCTAGGACTCAATGTATGTAATTGGTATATACATGATGGAAATAACCTAAGGGACACGGCACCCACTCTTCATAAAAAGGTCAACAAGGTCAGTTAGGTACTGATAGTAAACGCATAAAAGGCATAAAAAATCCTTCATATTAAAAGCATATTTAAAAAACACTTAAAACTGTTCATAATAAGTAAAGTCTAAAGTGAAAGTATTGTTCCCTAAAAAGCATTAAAAAAAGGTTCATTATATATTTGGATATATTGTCTTTTGTTTATCTGAGCACCTTGAAAGCCACTACGTTCAGATAGAGCAGAGAAGAATAAAAATAAAGTCTGTTGGACCTTCAATTTGGTACATGTTGAAAAATTGCCCAAACGGGTCCCAGCACAGGAAAGGCCAAATTGTTTATGAATCCTGCGCTAATGACTCAACATCACTGTACATGGCATCTGCAGGAGGCAGTCCCTCCAATACCTCTAGTATGTTATCAAGTAAGCAGAGGTGGTCATCGATGTTTCCCAGGACAGCCGTCGGGAAGAAGTAGATGCCTGCGTGCCTGGGGCTGATGCTTGCGCATCCGTTGTAGAGCTGTTCTCAGTTCCAACAGGAACTGAAGTGTCCCGTGGAGGCTCTAGGACCACCATCATCAACATGGGAATATGCTGTGGACAACTGTGCATATGGACCAGCAAAGGCGCCAGGAGCATATCTATTTCCAGTGGCGCAACCAATAGAAGCTTCAGACAGAGGTCCAATACAATTCCGAATCCGCAAAAGAGGCAGCAGAATACTGGTAGAATGCAATCAAGCCAGGCCGGTCTGAAAGAGAGTAACCAATGCTCACTCAGCTCTTGAAGCCGAGGTAACCCCATTAGGAACACCAATCGCTCACGACAACATCGCTCTAGCAGTGCTCTCTCCATGTCTTGGGTGATGCTGACATCTATTGCGAAGCTATAGAGTGAAATCAGGAAGCCCGCTACTGAAAACAGGACCAAAGGAAGCCCTCCAAAAATGCTTCCAAGTACAGAGTGTATGAAAGATGGAATTACTCCAAAAAAGGTTTGAAAGGTGGTTAACTGACCTGATCCAAAAAGTGTATGATATCACTCTCATCAGGCATGTTATAGATACGATGGACCATATCTCTAAAATGGAGAGGAAGTTTGTACAGACCAACACCTGTATCTCTGTCGAAGACCTTGCCACTTGGAGAATAAAAGTCACTCGGGCTGAAGTTAAGGCCACATAATTCTGAAGCAGCATGATTTCAGTCTGCTCAGAGAATCAAACCCTATGTTGGATACATTTAGTGAAGGCCACAGTGGTGACTCCCTATCTGTGCGAGCTGGGGGAAACAATACTTGCTTACAACAAACAACCCTGGAGTTGACGGTCAATAGATAAGCAATGGCAGGCATCATTCCACAACAGCCTTGGACATTCAGCATTAAGTATACCTGAGCGAACTGGTCACCAGGTATGTGCCAAGGAGGTCTCTTAGATCCAGTGGGACGGGGGTGTTGGTAATTCCTAAAGTAAAAAAGGTCAGAATGGGGGGGTCGTTCTTTCAGGTTCCGGGCTGCTCAGAACTGGAATAAGCTCCCGCAAAAACTTAGGTTGGAATGCTCTGAAGCGAAATTTAGAAAGCTGCTTAAGACAAACCTGTTCTCAGGCTAGTATCAAGTGGTCCGTAATTTCTGGTTAAGGTCTTTCCTTCTCACCCAGCGCGGGGACACGCGAGATGGCATAACCATGCGCTTTACAAATTTCTTTATTATTATTATTATTAAGTAACTCCCATTTGAAAGTAACTCAAAAACCGGATGAATTACAGCAGCTGGGGAACCCTTATGGTAGCAGGACAAGTTTGCTATTGACGCATTACATGCTCCGTGCAGTGATATTTTTTTACACACTAAAGTCCCACTTAAGACCTTTTCACAGTTTGTACCACACAAAAACATTTCCTTGTTCCTGCACCTATATGTGTGCGGTAACTCCCAGGTTTCTCGTATGTACCCTTTGCCCAACGCTTAATACCTGCCTATTGGATAGTATTTCAGGCAGTATTGGAACTGGAAAGTAGTGATTGGCAGTGTGATATAGCCATGGATTAACCATTCTGTAGACGGTGACATGGCTACAGTAAAAGGTAACTTCTCTAGTTTTTCAATGAGCAGCATGGTGTACTTTGCATCTCTGGGAGCCATGGTCAATTGTCTGTTGGTCAGGTTGTAAGCCAAAAAGAGACTGGTGTCTGTTTTGCCATCGAAAGTGGCTAGAACATAATGATTGAAGTGTCCAGTTTAAAAGCATAATAGCGCAGAGCTGTGATTGCCCATGTTGTAAAATAGACACATCTTGTTCCATTATATCAATAGCTGGGGACACAATGTTGCCCAGTGAATAATTATGAGATGAAAGTGTGGTCATGCCATTGTCTACCACAGCGAAGGCCTTTTTATGTTAATCCTATCTATTTCACTAAGTCTCTCAGCAGCTTCCTGTTCGGAGATTTTCCACAGTTCATTGCAGATGGTTATTCACAAAGCGTTTCCTATGTCATTTCTTGGGGCCTAACAAGAAATCCCTAAGATCCATGTTGCCTGACGAAAGAGACAAGTGTTGTTTCACCTGTGAAAGTGTAGAGGTTTTTAGCAAATCTAGGCACAACTTTCCGACACTATAGGAAGACACTACTCCTGGGTCATCTATGTGTACATAGATTTGGTCAGGCCTATGGTTGCTAAACCCTTCGGTTGTATCCATAAATCTTGAGTGACACCTATTCATGTCTACTGGCCAAAACAACCAAACCTTCAAATCGGGAAATAATGAATTGCATGTACTTGTACCTTGCTTCCCTTTACTTGTAAGTGTGTTATTTGCTATACTCTTGATTGGGACATGTGAGGGGATGTTTGGTATTTTTATGTCTTTGATTTTTGCAAACCCATAACATGTAGTCTGCTGTACTGCTTTGTTCAGGAAAATCATTTGTAGTGATATTTGGCAAGCTCTAAATATTGCCTCAGTTCCCTGAACCTGCCACCCTCTTGTCCCCCAGATGGATTTCTTGTCTATGGTGTCTCTCCAGTAGTTGAAACCCTGTATAGACAGTTGGGAGATAAAAGGTGCTGATATATCAGCTTTGTGTTTGTCAGCCTAATTTTCTTTGCAGTTGCATTAGACTGTGCAAGTTTATAGTGAAACGACTCTGGGTCTGATGTGTTGAACCCTGAAAAGTATGCGAACTTCTGTGTGAATGTGGCAGAACTACCTTTTGGCGGTATTGGGCAATGTTTCCATTGATGGTGCATATTAGGAGTGCACAGTACACTTGCTCTATGCAAAAATCAATGACCATAATGGTGGTAACAAAACATGGTATCATAGTCATTTGTGTCTTCAAACAATTCTCTCTAAGAAAATGCAATAGATTGTTCTAAGTCTATGAGCATAGTATTTACAGTTCCAATGTCCCAATCATTGGAGAGTGTACTGGGGATAATTAAATCATTTAAAGACATTTTAAACACATGTGGAATCGTCAAATGTTCAGTAGAGCCATATACATCATATTGTGCTTTGTCCCAGGCAATACTATCAGGTATTGGAATTGCCGTAATATTCACCAGGGACAATTCTCTTTGTTCATGATGTGATGACGTATGTGGTTTCAGGACCAAGGCCACGGATTGTACTGCAGAGCGTTCTGGAAGATAATGTCAGTTAAGAAGCAGAAGAAAAAAGACAGTCACTGTGCCAATCCAAATTAATAGATATACTTTCCCTATTGGGAACCAAATATGCAACCAAGGAGGCACCAAATAAAGTCTCTTTGAGCAAAAGATAGAATTAACAAAAATGTTCTTTCTTTAAAGTGGGTGGAATTTGAGCAGGTTCACTTGCATATGAAGAGAATTTATCGAAGTTGATGAAGTAGCCAAACACAGTTCGATCTATCTTTGGTAGCTCTGCAGGCTTTGTAGAACTGGCAGATGTGTCAATTGAAGGCACATTAATGTAGACATCATTGTTGGGCTGAATTGCAACTTGCATCGTTGTTTCTTCTTGATGTTTTACAATTTTGACTGGTGAGATTTGTACTCCATTATTCGTTGGTCCATCACTTTGCATTGCGGTGTCTTAAAAGGTTATCAGTCTTTCCATCTGAACTTCCTGTATAGTAGCAAGAGGAGATTTACGGCTACTCAGTACCCCACGCAGCCTACTGTTGAGAATCAGCCACAAGATGTGGTTTGATCAGATCAAAGGAGACAATTTTTTTTCCTTTTTGCCGGCAAGAGGAGGGAGAAGTACAGTTCTTGTTCCCACTACAGCTAGGACATGTACAGCTGTTCTGTAAGATGGCCCAAACTCTCTTCTGTCCACGATCTTTTCCCTGACTAGGTCCCTAATCTGCGGGACCCAGACAGGTCTTGCCGGAACAGGTTTCACTTCCCCAGTGGAGGTGCGTTTGACTCGCTTTGTAGTGATCGGAATTCATTGAGTTCCTGTAAAACAGCCAAATGATAATTCAGTTCAAATGGTTTTGCATCCGCCACTGTGCTGGCACAATCGAGATCAGGTACCCACATTCTTGTCCCAAACAGGATTTCATAAGGAGTACGGCCTCCTATAGACTTTCCTGGCATGTTGTTCAGTGCCCTCTGGACCCAATATAGGTGATTGACCCATGTACCGCCCTTGCCTAATACCCTTGCTGTTAAGGATTGCTTTAGGTCCCAGTTTTTCGTCATTACCACCGAATTTCCCTTGGGATGGTAGGGGGAGGAGTACTGCAAGGCCAAGTCCATACCTTCCATGGCTTCCTTGTAAGCCCTAGAGCTAAACGCCGGACCACGGTCGGAATGTAACGTGCCAATTGCGTATGTCCCGATGAAGACTCGCATATCTTTTAGAACAGTTTGAGAGTCAGCTGAGCACTGGGGCCCAACCCATAGGAATCTAGAGCATGAATCCACTGCCACCGAGATGTACTTGTAAGCCCTGTCAGAATTTAAGGGGCCTCAGTGGTCCAAATAGACACATGCGAGTGGTCTGTATGCAATCTGTAATGGTGTTTGTGGCTGCCTGTGAATGGTGGAACCCTTTATCTGCTGGCAAATGTCGCACTTCAGGACATAGTCCTTCATTTGCTTTGTCAACCCAATCACCAGTAACGCTGCTTCAATAATGAAATTGTTGCAGTGACTCCTGCATGTGCTGAGCCCAGACCAGCGTGCGCAGCTAGTATTAAATCTAATCTGCGATCTTTATTTGGTATTACTCTACCCCCCACTTCTGGAATTTGAGCATATGGTATGTTGTGCGCATCTAACTTGCAGGAGTACTTGAGTGGAAAGTCTTTTGGCAGGACAGGTGAGACGTTATTTGAGGCATTGATAGCTACTATTATATCTCTGTCTATTCTCATGTGTGAACGAATGATTGCAGCAATGGCAGCAGTTCGCACTGTCACCTTGGCGGCTTGATCAGCCAGTTAATTCCCTTTGATGTGTATGCCAACACGCTGATTACTCAAGGTGTGAATAACTTGAGTCCGTGGCAGGCCTGTTTTCAGCTTTGCCACTTGTTCCCACAACAATTTGTGTTTTATTGTGCCACCCGTGGCATCTCTACATCCATTCTGGCCCCAGTAGTGAAGATATTCATTGTAAGATTGCACACAGTAGAATGAATCGCACACAATCAGTGTGGGGAATTTCCGATCCGTATACTGTAGTGCTAGTATCAAGGCTTTTAGTTCTGCAAGCTGCACTGTACAATATCCTAAAAATTGCATAGTTGTATTGCTCGGTGTAACTTACCATCCGCATCCAACCTGTCACTATAGCGCATGCAGTGCTATACTGCTGTTTACTAAATGTGGGCCAAAAATCCGTTCCGCTCGTGGAATTTGCGATTTTTTTTGGCAATTTCCCGATCCACGAATCTCGCAAAATTGCCAAAAAATCTGCAAATCCGCTCGCGGGCGGATTTATTTTTGGGCCCACAGGAAGCACTTACAGTTAAGGCAGGTGCTCGAGTTGAAGCTAACTTTGTAACCATTTTAGAATGGCGCTGGCAAGCTGCCAGAGTTGAAGTTGCTTACTTGCAAGTTGCAACTTCAACTCTGGCAGCTTGCCGGCGTCATTCTAAAAAGGTTACAAAGTTAGCTTCAACTCGGGCACCTGCCTTAACTCTGTAAGTGCTTCCTGTGGGACAAAAATTAAACCTCCCCAGGAAGCACTTACAGATATAAATAAAGCATGTGCCCGATTTGAAGCTCAAATTCAGTAACGTTTTAATCAGCCCAAAACATTAGTGAGCACGGTCGAGGCTGGGCAAGTGTGCTTTAACCCCATATCTGCTGTCGAAAATTAGCTGTAATACTTGAGGGAGGTCTTTGAATCCCTGAGTTTCTCGAGCGCAACCCTTGTGTAGTTCCTGTGACCAGGAGGCTGCTTTCTCCTCACCTGCTGCCCTGCTCGCTCTCTGACCCTTTATACACAAGAGGCATATTGACAAGCATAGAAGCCCCGTCGTTTGGCCCCGCACCACACACTAGGGGTATCAAACGTCTTCCCGCCCTTTCCCTTCTATGATGGACAGCTCACTCAAGGGACCGCAGCGCCTTTTGGCGAGGTGGCAAAGTAACAGGCACACATGGTCAGTGGAGGCAAATCTTCTGGCACTTTACGCAGCTGCAGTGTAGGAAAAGCACTTTACATTTACCCAATGAGGTAGCACTTACTGGATTAGCCAATAGAAAGTACTCCAGTTGAGTAGAGTTATTGCACAAAACGGTGGCATCTTCATGGATAACTATGCAGGGCAGGATTCATTCTGGCACAAGGCTCCTGTCACAAAAATTAAACCTCAACAGGAAGCACTTACAGATATAGCAGGTGCCCGAGTTGAAGCTCAAATTCAGTAACGTTTTAATCAGCCCAAAACATTAGTGAGCATGGTCGAGGCTGGGCAAGTGTGCTTTAACCCCATATCTGCCGTCGAAAATTAGCTGTAATACTCGAGGGGGGTCTTTGAAACCCTGAGTTTTTTTAGCGCAACCCCAGTGTAGTTCCCGTGACCAGGAGGCTGCTTTCTCCTCACATGCTGCCCTGCTCGCTCTCTGACCCTTTATACACAAGAGGCATGTTGACACGCATAGAAGCCCCGCTCGTTTGGCCCCGCACCACACACTAGCGGTATCAAACGTCTTACCGCCCTTTCCCAACTGTGATGTACAGCTCACTCAAGGGACCTCGGCGCCTTTTGGTGGGGTGGCAAAGTTACAGGCACACATTGTGAGTGGAGACAAATCTTCTGGCCCTTTAAGCAGCTGCAGTGTAGGAAAAACACTGTACATTGACCCAACCCATACTTACTGTTTACTTCCTATGGCAGGTTGCACAGAACCATCAGTATAAATGATGTAGTCGTACTGATCTAGAGGAAAGATTTCATTCGGTAGAGGATATTGTTGTTCATATTGCAAGAATGCTTGTGTTCTCAGTCTTGGATCATATCTATATTCTACATCTGTTGCAGTGAGAGAATTAGTCCATTGTATCCATCGTGGATGCAGTGCTTGTGCATTTGAAATGCTGGCTTTAGTTACCGCTTCTAAAGTAGGTATCGGAGTTACAACAATGATGTGGTTCCCCTGTGCTAGTGCTCTTCCTCTCATTACAGCAGTCTGTACAGCTGTCAGTATTTTTTCTGTTGCTGCAAATCTATTTTCAGCATTTGTGTACAGATGAGATTTGTATGCTAGAGGGACTGTCTCACATTAATTGAACATGATGACCCTGATAACCCAGGGACAACCCGTATTAACAGGTTTCAGATGTTTACTTGTGTCTGCAAGTGTTTTG
Source organism: Lissotriton vulgaris (assembly GCF_964263255.1). NCBI lineage: Eukaryota > Metazoa > Chordata > Amphibia > Caudata > Salamandridae > Lissotriton > Lissotriton vulgaris. Next base: position 746,406,870 of record NC_141694.1, read on the forward strand.
AAGCTATCATGTAAGCTTGAACTGAACGTAGAGTGTCAGTATGTGTTTGAGTCTACTTGTTTGCTGTGAAGTCAGGTTTCATTAAGTCATAGAAAGGTTTGACTCTTTCTGCATATCTTGAATGTATGTTCTGCCGAAATTTAGGAATCCTAATATGGATTGTAAACCTTTCAGAGTTTTAGGAGGCTGTATTAGCGTGCATTTTTCTAGAAAATGTGCAGCAAAGCTTTTGCCTTCACTTGACAGCTCATATCCCCACAATAGGACATTGAGATGGGCAATTGAAATTTTTTGCAAGTTACATTTGTAGCCAAAATATGGCAAAACCAACAATTATGTTGTTCACAAGTGTTCAGGTAATTCATCGTCTGTCAGATAAATATCATCTACATAGGACACTGCCACTTCATCGTAAGTTTGTAATAGGTCTGATACCCTTGCTGAAAATAGCCCGGGGCTGTTCTTATAGCCCAAGGTGACCCTTGGCTCTGCTTGCAGGGCCGGTCGCTCCACACACCGCACGGCTCCCCCCGTGGGCGACCAGGACTCCTGCCCTCACCGCTGCTTCCGCGAGCTCTCCACTGCTGTCGCGCTCCTGAGTTTGTCGCTGATCGCCCCAGTGTTTTTTCTCCTGTACTTTGCCCAGCTGAGTTATTTTGTGTACTTTTGTTCTGTTGCCAGTTTATTCTGTCTATTTTGTTCTCCGTGACTGTTCCCGCTTCCGTACCCCCCGCTCCCCGTCGCTGCTCCCCTGTGCCCCTTTTTTCTTCTGCACCCGCTCCCTCTGCCACCCATTCTCCACCCCGCTCCCGCCTCCCAGCTGCACCTCCCTCCCACTTGGCCATTTATGGAGGACGCCACGCGGTGGTGAGCTGTGACCCTTGAACCTGCTTGCAGGGCCGGTCGCTCCACACACCGCACGGCTCCCCCGTGGGTGACTAGGACTCCTGCCCTCACCGCTGCTGCCGTGATCTCTCCGCTGCTGCTGCGCTCCTGAGTTTGTCGCTGATCGCCCCAGTGTTTTTTCTCCTGTACCTTGCCCAGCTGAGTGCCTGTTTGCCAGTTATTTTGTGTACTTTTTTTCTGTTGCCAGTTTATTCTGTTTATTTTGTTCTCGTGACTGTTCCCGCTTCCGTACCCCCCACTCCCCGCCGCTGCTCCCCTGCAGCCCGCCCCTTTTTTCTTCTGTACCCGCACCCTCTGCCACCCATTCGCCATCCCGCCCCCGCCTCCCAGCTTCTATTCCCTCCCACTTCGACATTTATTGAGGACACCGCGCCAAAGGCAAGCCCGACTGCGCCCATCCGTGCCTAGACCGCACCCAGCGCCAGAACCCCTGGACCCCACGCCCCCGCTACGCCAGACAGCACTACGACTCCAGCATCCTCCGTGCACTCAACTACGGACGAACCCACCCCTGCTACCGGGTCACCCCAAAACGCACCCAAGGACCCTTCGCCTGCCGCAACTGCAGCTACACCAGCATCCAGCCCACCAAAACACCAGCCAAAGAACCCAACCACCTCCGCTGCATCCTCCTCAACACCCGCTCCGCTCGCAAGCACGCCATCGAACTCTGGGACCTCCTAGACTCCACCGCCCCCGACATCGCCTTCCTGACGGAGACCTGGCTGAACGCCACCTCGGCACCACACATCGCCATAGCCATCCCTCAGGGCTACAAGAACTCCCGCAGAGACCGCGACACATGGAGTAGGAGGTGGAATCGCGATTGTCCACAAAGACTCCATCAGAATCTCAACGAACACCGACGACACCCACACCACCGCCGAGCACATGCACTTCCAGATTCAAACCGACCCCAACACGACCCTCAGAGGAACACTCATCTACAGACCTCCTGGACCCTGACCGCAGTTTAGCTACACCATCGCCGACCTCATCAGCACCCATACCCTCGCCTCCACGTACTACATCCTCCTCGGGGACCTGAACTTCCACCTCGAGAACAACAACGACGCCAACTCCACCGCCCTGATCGCCAACCTCGCCAACCTGGGAGTCAAACAGCTCGTAACGACACCCGCCCATGCCGCCGGATATACACTGGACCCATATTCTCCGCAAGCCCCTGGACCGACCACAGATGCGTCCACTTCACCTTCAGTTAACCCACCACCGCACCCAACAGCTGCCACGCCGCTGCTGGGGCAAGGTCACCAAGGACCAACTGACGACCTCCCACGCCCTGAGACCACCTACCGACCCCACCGACCCCGACACCGCAGCAACCAACCCCACACAGTGGATCAACGACTGCTCCAACATCCTCGCCCCTCTCAAGACCTCCACAACCAACCACGCCAACAAGAAAGCCACCTGGTTCACCGAAGACCTCCAAGCACACCTGTCGGAAGCTGGAGAAGAAATGGCTCCACGACCGAACACCAGACAGCCACACAGCCCTTAAGAGCGCCACCCACAGACATCACCAAATCATCAGGACCGCCAAGAGGACCGCCAAGAGGACCGCCTAGACAACAACACACACAACACCAAAGAGCTCTTCAGCATCGTGAAAGAACTCTCCAAACCCAGCTCCAACACCAACGACATCCCACCATCACAAGACCTGTGCGACTCCCTGGCCACCTTCTTTCACCGCAAGATCACCGACATCCATGACAGCTTCAACTCCGACCCCCCCGCACCCACCACCGAGTGCACCGCCCCGCGACTACCACCCGCACCAGCCGCCTGACCACTTGGTCCAGCATCAGCGACGAAGACTCCATCAAAACCATGAACTTCATCTACTCCGGATCCCCATCGGACCCCTGCCCTCACCACGTCTTCAACAAGGCCAACACTACCATCGCGCCCCACCTCCGAAAAACCATCAACTGCTCCTTCGAGACAGCCACCTTCCCAGAAATCTGGAAGCATGCCGAGATCAACGCCCTTCTGAAGAAGCCCAAGGCGGACCCCAAGGACCCCAAGGACCTCAAGAACCTCCGGCCCATCTCCCGGCTCCCGTTCCCGGCAAAACTAACTGAGAAGATTGTCAACAAACAGCTAACCCACTACCGTGAAGACAAAAATATCCTGGACTCCTCCCAATCCGGTTTTCACAGCAACCACAGCACCGAGACCGCCCTCATCGCCGCCACTGACAACATCAGGACCCTGATGGACAAAGGAGAAACAGCTGCCCTCATCCTCCTGGACCTATCAGCAGCCTTTGACACAGTCTGCCACCGCACCCTATCAACACGCCTCCAGAACGCCGGCATTCAAGAGAAGGCCCTGGCCTGGACCACATCCTTCCTCTCCGGCAGAACCCAGAGCGTCCGCCTCCCACCCTTTCGTTCAAAAACCACCAAGATCATCTGCGGCGTTCCACAGGGATCCTCCCTCAGCCCGACGCTGTTCAATATCTACATGGCTCCTCTCGCCCACGTCGCACGACAACATAACCTCAACATCATCTCCTACGCCGACGACACCCAGCTGATCATATCCCTCACCGAAGACCCCCACAGTGCCAAAGCCAACCTCCACAGAGGAATGAGGGCCGTAGCCGACTGGATGAAGGACAGCAGACTGAAGCTGAATTCAGACAAGACGGAGGTCCTCATCCTCGGACCTGCCCCATCAGCATGGGACGACTCCTGGTGGCCCAAATCACTAGGCACAGCCCCAGGACCCACGGACCACGCACGCAACCTGGTGGTCATCCTCGAATCCACCCTCTCCATGACCAGGCAAGTCAACACCGACTCCGAGTCCAGCTTCAACACCCTCCGAATGCTCCGCAGAATCTTCAAATGGATCCCTATCGACACGAGAAAGACCGTCACCCAGGCCCTCGTCACCAGCCGGCTTTTCTACTGGAACGCCCTCTGCTCAGGAACAACAAACAAGCTCCTGAGACGACTACAACGAGTCCAGAACGCCTCGGCTCGACTGATCCTCGACGTTCCCCGCCGCAGCCACATCACACCCCACCTGAGAGGCCTGCACTGGCTCCCCGTCAACAAGAGGATTACTTTCAAGCTCCTCATCTACGCACACAAAGCACTTCACAACACCGGACCTATCTACCTCAACAACCGACTAAGCTTCCACACCTCCACCGAAGCCTCCGCTCAGCCAAACTCACCCTCGCCACAGTCCCTCGTATCTATAAAACCAGAGCCGGTGGAAGATCCTTCTCCTACCTCGCCGCCAAGACCTGGAACACTCTCCCAACCAACCTACGATAGACTCAGGACCTACTGGCCTTCAGAAGACTCCTCAAGACCTGGCTCTTCGATCAGTAGCCCCTCCACAACGCCTGTAGACCCTCACGGGTATGTAGCATGCTTTAGAAATGTAATGATTGATTGATTGATTGATTGGGGCAGGTGACAAAGCTGATGCTGAGTGCCAAGGGCAGAAAATCTTGCCAAATATCTGCTTTCAGGAGCTATATTTTGGCAGAAGAATCCATTCAAGATATCTAGTGTTGGTTTGTATTTCTTTTGCACAATGTTATTCATCAATGTGGCGCTGTGTGTGTTCTGAACTGCAAATGTTTTTGTGCATGTGTTCAGGTGTCTGTAATCCAAAACCAAAAGATATGTGTTGCCAGGTTTCATTAAGGGAAATAAAGGGTTGTTCATTGACGAGGTGCAAGTTTCAATCACACATTGGTATTCAAGTTGTTCTAGGATTTCTTTGACCTGTTTTTTTGCTTCATTTTCAATCGAGTACTGTCTCTGTGGTGTTGGATCAGTTTTTAATGGGATTTCATGGTGTTTGAACTCCACTAGCGTTTGCGCCCACTCCGGCACATAGGAGTGTTTTAAGGAAACAGGGGCAAGGTCGGAGAAAGCAGGCACTATTACGTTTTACCACTTTGGGCAATCCATTCTATATTCAGGCGGCCAATCTTTTTCTGCTAATAAGATGTCGTATCTAAATGTCAAATTTTTCCCAATTTTTTTTTCTTGCGATGTCCACCTCAATTTGGAGATTAATTTTGTGTAGACGATGTGGGACACTGACTCATGTATCTGGTGTTTCCACAGTGATATATTCAATCAATACTGCTGTCACCAGAAATTCCTTCAGGTTCTGGCGAGCTATTGTTACTTCTGCCGCGTTGTCTAGCATCGTCAGAGCCCATTCCCTGTTCAGAAGCTGAGTCCTCATTAACCTGGGCATTTCTAGTTTTTAAGCCAGCTACTTTCTTCTTTTTGAACTGAGTCTTTGTTTTAGGTTGCTGTTCTGGTTTGACAATGAAAGCTGAAGTGCAATGTGTCTCCCTTTTTCCCTTTGGTCGATCTTCATTTTTTTGTTTTGACCGTTCTTGCCTCTCCGAGCTTTTTGATGAACTCTGAAAGGAACAAAAGGAACGTGTTTCAGTATCCTGATACCTGTCATGTTTCCTAATATTATCATGATTCCTATGGTTGTATCACTTTTCAGAGGACTCCCGTTGGAGAGACCCTCCCCTTGATCATGAAGTGTTTCTGTTATTATTATTTTTAGGATGACTATTATCCCACTTCTTTTTAGAAGAAGTGGGTGCTTGCTTTGAAATCTCTTTTTCAGAACTACTCACCACTAGTGATTTCCCGAGTTTGACTCCCAAACTATCTCTGCCTAATGAAGCATAGAGGTCATCGATAATTTTTGGTAATGCCCGTTCCTTATTTGCAGGAGTTGTTTCCCTTAGGCGTTGGTGTATAGACACCGCTGCTGCTTCCCCCTTGTTGTCGCTCAGCATGATTGCCAATACTTGGTCAAAATTACAGTTTCAACCTCAACTTCAGGGCAGGTCCTGCCCGTACTCATTCTGTACCTGTTTTAATACTTCAGGAAAAACTGATATGGTTGGCGTACCCCGTATTCTAATTTATACCGCAGCAAAGATTGTTCCTAGGGTGGTACAATCCTCAACTGAGGGAACAATTTCCATTGGCAAGCAAATTGTTAACATTCTGTGTTTTTCCAGCGGACCCATAAGGGGAAATACTGCTACCAGCTGTGCTATTTTTTGAGTAATCCAGAATAGTACTTGATCCCTTCTTGATGGGAACAGACTCATTATTGCTTTTAGTGTTTGGGGAATAATTATTGGTGTGGGCTGGGTCTGTACTACCCCAGGTGGTGCAGCTCTCGTATGTTGTAATGTGAGTGTTCGCATGGCAAACTGGACAATATGTCTGTATAGCCTGACTAATTGTTTGTAAAGTTTATCTACTTCCCCTACTGGGGGTGTGTCTATCTCAGGAAGTGGAGTGTAAGCCATTAAGACTACCCATGTTGCTCCTCCTATGCTGAGCGGACCTAGTCTTATGACTGAAGTTGTGTGTTTTAGGGCACCTTTAAACTAGTTTTTATGTTGCTGGTAAGTTAACGGGACTTCTATGTCCTCATATGGGATGTATTCTTCCGGTGGATCCACTTCAATGTATTTATGGAATATGTGTGTCTGTGGATCTGCAGGAGGAGATTTTACCCAGAAATAGAATACCTCTGATCCAAACACCTCGCGTGCCTCAATCAGGAAGGTAACATGGCCTTGCAGGTAACCCATGTTCTAATAATGTCAGAGTTACTGCCTGTCTGCAGTGTTCTGAAATGTTAAGGGTATTTGTAAATTCATCTCCTTCCTCACCTCCACCACCATTTGCGGGGTCTGTCATTTTGAAAGGAGAAGAAAGCAAATGTTTAAGAGATAGAATTTTGCACAACAGGAAACTTTTCAGTGGCGGCTGGTGACATTTGAAAGTGGTGAGGTGTAAAAGTTGTGGATGAGTGCTCTTTGGCGAGTGAGCGAAGCGAGCATGCCTAACTGTCATACGAGGGGCTCGGGGTGGGCAGGAGAGGTCCTCCCCAGGGAAAAGCTTGAAAAAAGAGAGAGCAAATGGAGAACACAAGACGGCCAATAAAGCAATAGTGAAATTGCAGTTGTGAACTCAATTAAGAGATTTCATATAACATAACATGTATTTGTCAAGCGTATGCTGACCCAGAAGGGTATCTTTGCGATGAGTAACAGATGTTTATTGTTGCACAATTCAATGGTACTCATTTTATCAACCTTAGAAGGATGAAAGGCTGAGTGGGCCCATTGGGATTTGAACCTGTGACCATGAGGTCAAATTCAGTCCCCTAAAAGTGGATACATTAGTCCACTAAATCACCAGACCCAATGTAGGTAGCACTATAACCAGAGAACTTCATATCAGACTTTGAGGCCTTTGAAAGGGGTAGTGGTCTTCAGAGTTTCTCAATCATGCCTGTTGTGGTCATTCTACATTAGTCATATGCACCCTTTTCTCTCCACATCTCGTCTATATGCACATCTTATCTTCAGCAGCCTTCTTTCACTAACTATTAAATGCACTTCCTCTCATCTCCTTCACTTCTCAACCCCAAACACACAACACACTGACTGACCTGTAAGCACTGCAATTAGTGAACATTGCTCTGGTTATTCAGCAGAGAGGCCAAGAATTGGATGACCAAGTATTCTAAAGACCTTTTTGACCCACTGGCAGGCACTGTGAGAAATTCACACTGCCTTCAGCATCAGGTCCAGAGCTCTCAAAGATGCCCTATGATACATGCCTGGAGGCAACTCAGTTAAAAGTATGCACTGTCCAAGTGGAAAGAGACTGCATGACAAGCAGAGGTCTGCAACTGACAATTTCTTGCCACATAAACACCATGTTTTTAAATACAACCTTAGTGACATATGTGCGTTGACATGCTTTAAAGGAGCTGGGACGAGACATAATATTTTCCCTTGATGTTGCTAACAGGCGGTGGGAGAATTATGCTAATGCACAGTAGTACAAATAGGACACACTTATTTGAGACTTTTGGGGGGTTATGGCCATCTGCGTCTCGATTTAGAGTACAGGGGAATGTTATATAACACTAAGCCCCTAAGCAGTACGCGCATCCAAGCAATGCAAAGATCACCTCACTTGTTCCTGGAAACAATCATTCCAGTATCCAGCTGTGCAGCCCTTATTTGTCAGAACTAAGGCTGCGACTTTTGTGTTCTTGAACAATTTGCTTAGGCTTTTGATTTAATGAGACAAGGCGCTTCAATACAAAAACATATTAGTAAAAGCAAACAAATTTAACTGTGAGGTAAACTAACCATATTTTCCAAATTGGTGTCCATTTTAATTTACAATGTTCACAGCTTTTCAACTAGAAGGAGAAACTTAAATTAACTACAACCAAAAAATGTATCTGGATTCAAAGAATACTACCTACACATCTACACTTCTGAAATACAATATAACCATGAACAGTGGCGGCTGTTGACATTTGTAAGTGGTGGGCGAAAAATGAATTTTATAGAGCACTGTAGCGAGCGAGCGTAGCAAGCGAGCCCCAACAGCCAAAGGGGGGAAAATTTAGAAAAAAGAGTGGACAAATGGTGAATTTTCAAGCACTGTTGAGCAGAAGGGTCACGGTACAGTGGAGAATAATGAAGGAGGAGAAATGGGTCAGCTCCTAGTGAATAGCAATTTGAATATTCCGAACTTGAAGAAAGTCAAAAGCAAACACAGAACAGCACTGCTCCAAATAACTGTTCGAAACTAAAAGTAAAATGTAACAAACACCTTTGGGAAAATACAAAGTAACGTTAATTTGGTAAGCTTGGCTCGTTTTGGTCTTGAGGGGGCATGGCTCGAGCTTTCACCAAGTGGCTCGACCACTATTAAATAGTATCCGGGGAAGTTTGTGGCCAAAGTGGAATTTTAAGGCACGTCATATCAAAAATGCCAAGGGGAGATGGTGAGTGAAGATGGCGAGTGAGAGTGTACACGTGTCACACTCCACCAGCCTGCTTGCTCACGTGCAGGATCTCCCGGTGCCCCTACACCTGCACTGCTCATGGGCTCGCTTTAACAGTAGTAATTAGTAATGCACTAGCCAATCAAAAACCAATGTTTTACCATAAAGTATTTCTGAGCCATCTTCTCTACCGGCGGCACTACCCTGCAGTCGCGGCCGGCATTACAGGCGACGGGGTCGCACTCACGACTACCTGAGGGGATGAGGGGGGAGGCGGGAGGGGTTTGGAAACAACACAAATATATTTAAAATAAAAGAAAGTAAAAGTAAACTTACCGTCCGGAGACTCCGTCCCGACTCCTGCCGTCCTGGTTCAAGTCCTGCTGCAGCACGTCATCAGGAAGGCGGTGCTGCAGGCATCCTCCCTCCCCTCCACCGCCGCGTTTTTGATTGGTGCGGCCGGCTTCCCCAGGCTACATCATTTTCTCTCTGTATGCTGCTGCTGCAGAATACTGAGAGACAGGGAGAGTGTGTGGGTGGCGTTACTCGAGGGCAGGGGGGAGTGACTTGGGGGAGTGGCTTTCCCACTGTTGTTAATACTGTCTGTTTGGGCGGCCTCAGGCTGTCCAAACAGTCAGTATTAACAACAGTGGGAAAGCCACTCCCCCAAGCCACTCCCACCTGCCCTCGAGTAACACCCCCACTCTAAACCAGGAAGTTCTGCTTTCTCTCCATGCGAGAAGGCAGAAACAATGGTAGTTGTATAATATTACGGCAATAACTACCATTTGTTTCTGCCTTCTCGCACGACGAGAAAGCAGGGGAGGCGGTGCCCAAACGCCCCCATGGAGGACCTGCCACATACCATGAATAAATGCTGACTACCTAGACAACATTAGCTGTGCCTGGTTTGAACATGATGACCAACAGCCTTAAAGAAACCCTTGACTGCTGATGAGATCGATAATGCCAAGCCATTAATATTTATGACTAATTGGAAAGCGCCTGGGTCAGACGATCTCAAGGCACAGTTTTATAAACACATTTATTGACCTCTTCTGCCATATTTTCTGGAGTTCCACAGTAAAGTAAGTCGCATAAATGAGCCCTGTATGTCTCTGTACTCCATGTGCCCCAGTACAGTGGCTGTCTTAGTATAGAGTTTAATGCAGTGTGTCTGTTGTGCGGCATTCAATTAAACAATAACTGCTTTTAGCTGTGATGCACTGCTTGGCTAAAAGGGTCCCACTAACATGTTTTGTACATTGTAAATAATATTTACGGCTCTTGCAGCTCTCATGCTCACAATATTATTTGTAGTAGGGCCTTTGTGTAGCCATGAAAGGGTCCCGCAACGGTACTCTCCTTCGCTATAGAGCCTGACGCATGCTTTCTGTTAATTACAATTATTTCACAACTCATGGAACCATCGAGGGAGGCCCTACCGATTCCATAATGAGCCTGATGAGTGTCAGGGGGGCAACGCTGAGGCCCTGGACAGATTCCTCGATGTGAGTGGGGCCTACCCTATGATCGGCACCAATTTGTAAGCCCCATATAGAGTATGGGTGTCAGTGACGTGGTGTTTTGCTGCGCACAGATCCCCTGGCCAGACATCTACTGGGATTTCAGTTTTTGTCCGCCCGGCCGCATGTGGGATCGGTGCTTGGGGGCTCTTGGCTTGTGCCCCCCTCTTGGAGGTAATGGTGGAAGACATGAGGAGGGACCAACCCTACAGCTATTGATGACATTAGGTCACCGCTATCTTGCGCTGACCTGCCCCTCTTGAGCTAGATGGACGCACCTAACAGAGAGGACCTGATTAAGTGGCTCGCCAGCCCAATGGACATTAACTGAACCCTTAATCGTGACCCCCCCATTATTCACATTGTAGAGCTGCACTGATAATTGCAGCCTGCACAAGAGACTCATCGTCTGTTACAGCACTTTTCCATGACTGATTCTCCCTCGTAGAACACTCGTGACTTTGAGGGCGTGCATGGGAGTTCACCAGCTCGGCACTCCAGCCCAACCCACTCGACTCTTCCTGAGCCATTCTAGATGCTGCTACCTTAGCAGCGCGATGATTGATTGGCTGGGTCAGGGGCAGCCAGCACTCCTTTGAAGACTAGGGGGCTGTGGATGTGATCCACCAGGCTCCTAGCATTGCTGCAGCGGCAAGGGTTCAAATATGCGCATGTCGGGTTGGTCAGAGTAAGGCATCCGTCCAACCCCACATGTGCAGTTCACCCCAAACTGACCCAAAGTGTGTTGTCATTTGATTCAAGCTCCACCCCCAGCTACTCCCCAGGCCCACCCTCACTCTCATGCACAAACTAAGCAAGGCAATCTGCCTGGATGGAGACATGCCGAAATTAAAGCAGCAGTGCAGTGGCACTGCAGCTTAAACCTTTAATTTGGGGCATAGCCACCAAGGGGGAGCAAAACAGACAGGGGGCAATGCCCCACGCCCCAATAAGGAAACCGCCTCTGGAACTTTTAGTCCTTACAAGCTTGTCTAAAACCTTCAGCCAATACACCGGGGGTGCCTCCTCAGCTGACACGGACTAACTTTCCCACTTTAGACGTCTCTGAAAAATGTGAGTAGGATTGACTCAGAAAGCACGGCTGAACTACTCAGATTTTACTGTTAATTTGAGAACCGTACCAATGATGGTGGCACCATGTCATGTAGTTCCGAGGACCCCCAGGACCTGCCCGTTAAGGAGGACCTAAACTGATGGCTTGGTTTGCACTGCAGACAGACTCTGGACATCCCCACAGGATTAGTCAGCCGTTAGACCTGCTAGCTCTTTAGTGCCACTATCACCCCTCTGTACTATACAGTGTGATAGTTAGTTTCTGGCAACCACTGAACATGACAACCCGATTCCTCAGGTATCATGGAAACCGTACGGTATCTTTCATTCAGTCACTTGTGCTTGCTTTTCTCAGAATACATAGAATGACGGTTGGAATGGTTTCAATAGGTATTTATTGGTCAATCGTCAGTCTAGTATGAAACATGTTAGATACGACAATTAAAAGACAGGAGTAAATTTAATCGCTAGTACCAATATTGTGAAAAGTAGATACATTTCTACCATAGTGTGAATAAGATGAATAAAAGCATATTTCATAAAACAATAGCATTGGCGTACTTCTACGATGTGTATCCTACCTAACCGTGCCTAGCTTAGAGGTGTAGGTGAATCATGTATGTGTAAGTGCTAGGATATGTCCTAATAGAGCCAAGAATTCCCCGGGGAAGGGCTAACCCCTCACCTGATGGTTATGAATGAAGGACCCCGTATCTGCGTCGAGGATGGCACCCCACAAGGGATGTCAGGTCTCTGTCTGTCGAAGGATCAGTCTGCGGTCTCAGTCCAGCCTGGAAGGAATTCTTCTCCTGCTTTAAAGAGTGAGAGTTTCCAGAATCAATATGTTTTGTAAACATTTGCTAATCCCCTGCTAATCCTTTTCTAAGCATCCCCTGCTAATCCTTTTCTAAGCAAACATGAGCATATGCAGCTGGTTGTTGGCCATGAATGAAAAAAAGTAGTGACTCTTGTACAGAATAAATCTACCATGCCTGGGGACATGTTTTGTGTATGTCAGGTACTGGGATTAAGATATGGTACCAAGAGCCTGGTGTCGGAGAGACAGAAGTCAACTACTGGGTAAAAGGTCACCTGTGTAAGACTGTTATGTTGTGTGGATGGGACGCAATGTATGTAATTGGTATATACATGATGGAACTAACCTAAGGGACATGACACCTTGAACAAGATTCCATTGGCAAACCACAGCATAATGAGGTGGAAAGGTCTAGCGACAAGGCCATCAGGGAGCAGATCCTGTGGAGAACGGTGTAGCGTCCTCCCAAGTCTGAGTACATGCAAAGGATCACACCACACCCAGAACCTGGTATTACACATCTTCATTCCTCAGCAAGTAACCGTTAACTGAACATTCTAAGTCATGAATTCTATCATCCAAGCACATACATCACTGTTCTACGGAGTCCGTCTGGTGACAGCAGTATTGAATGAACATATCAAGGTGGAAACACCAGATACATGAGTAAGTGTCCCAAATCTTCATTGAGAGATTAGAAAATATTTTTGCAACATGGGGCGTTCCTTCGATTTTGAAATCTGACAATGGCTCGCCATTCAATAGTTGAGAATTTCAGGATTTTCTCACTCATCTAAATATCAAGCATCAGAAAATCACATCTCACTGGCCAAAAGCGAATGACGTTTATGAGGGATTTATAAAGACCCTCAAGAAGACCGTTCCATGTGCTGTGCTGGGCAAGCTTGAACTCAAATCAGTCCTTCAGTCTATGCTTTGTACATACAGGTCAACTCCCCATTCGACCACGGGTAAAAGCCTCTGTCACTGTAATGTTTGAGAGAGCCATAGGAACCAAATTGCCACAATGGATCACTGAGAGATCTATTGACATTGACAAAATTCGCACTAATGATTCGTGTCACAAAGGCCTATGTGGATAAACGCAGATGTGCTCAGAGTACTGTGTTCAAAACAGGACATCAAGTCATTGTCCGGCAGAAACAGAAATGCAAGATTGATGCTCTTTTTAATGCTGGTTTGCTAAGGATTGTGAATAGTAAAGAACACATGGTGATTGGAACACTATCTTGGAAAGTACATGATGTGAGATTCTTCACATTTCAAGCACCTGCCTCAACATTCACCAGCTCCAGATGTCGGAAGTGAGATGTATCTACTGAGAATACAGAGAGGCCAATGACTGCACCAGTGTATCTTTCACCAGTGACAGTCATGGACATTTCTCCTGTATGGATCACTGACATAATATCGAGGGACATAATATCGACTACCAAAAATATCTGCGACAAAATATCGACAGACAGAATATCGACTTTGTATCTAGAAACAGGTAAGTACAAAAATATTGAGTAAAAAATATTGTTTACAAAAATATAGTTTGTAAAAATATAGAATATGGAATCCCCTCAGGTTCCCTGAAGCCTTTGTTCACAGCCAGAGCTGTGAACAAAGAAACATTGGAATGTTGGAGCTCCAGGCTTATACCAGCCATTATAAACCCAGAGCACTCCATTGTTTTCAATGGAGCTCCCAACATTCCAATGTTCTAATAAACATTATTTACTAAAATATACTTAAAAATACTGAAATTACCTTATAATAATTAAATAATTAATTAAAGTTATAAAAAAAAGTTGTACAATCATATTTGTTAAAACATATATATATAGTAACATAATATAATTAAAAAATATCCAATATTATTACCGTAGGATAGCGGAAGTGTAAAATTACTATTCCCACTGCAGAGAGTGCAACAGTAGATAAGGCGTTGGGTAGCGTAGAGGTAAAAATTACTATTCCCACTCCAGAGAGTGCAACAGTAGGGAAAGCGTTGGATAGCGTAGGGGTAAAAATTAATATTCCCACTCCAGAGAGTGCAACAGTAGGGAAAGCGTTGGATAGCGTAGGGGTAAAAATTACTATTCCCACTCCAGAGAGTGCAACAGTAGGGAAAGCGTTGGATATCGTAGAGGTAAAAATTACTATTCCCACTCCTGAGAGTGCAACAGTAAGGAAAGCATTGGATAGCGTAGGGGTAAAAATTACTATTCCCACTCCAGAGAGTGCAACAGTAGGGAAAGTGTTGGATAGCGTAGGGGTAAAAATTACTATTCCCACTCCAGAGAGTGCAACAGTAGGGAAAGCGTTGGATAGCGTAGGGGTAAAAATTACTATTCCCACTCCAAAGAGTGCAACAGTAGGGAAAGAGTTGGATAGCGTAGGGGTTAAAATTACTATTCCCACTCCAGAAAATGCAACAGTAGGTAAGGCGTTGGATAGCGTAGAGGTAAAAATGACTATTCCCACTCCAGAGAGTGCAACAGTAGGGAAAGGGTTGGATAGCGTAGGGGTAAAAATTACTATTCCCACTCCAGAGAGTGTAACAGTAGGGAAAGCGTTGGATAGCTTAGGGGGTACAAATTACTATTCCCACTCCAGAGAGTGCAACAGTAGGGAAAGCGTTAGATAGCGTCGGAGTAAAAATTACTATTCCCACTCCAGAGAGTGCAACAGTAGGGAAAGAGTTGGATAGCGTAGGGGTAAAAATTACCATTCCCACACCAGAGAGTGCAACAGTAGGGAAAGGGTTGGATAGCGTAGGGGTAAAACTTACTATTCCCACTCCAGAGAGTACAACAGTAGGGAAAGCGTTGGATAGCGTAGAGGTAAAAATTACTAGTCCTACTCCAGAGAGTGCAACAGTAAGGAAAGCGTTGGATAGCGTAGGGGTAAAAATTACTATTCCCACTCCAGAGAGTGCAACAGTAGGGAAAGCGTTGGATAGCGTAGGGGTAAAAATTACTATTCCCACTCCAGAGAGTGCAACATTAGGGAAAGCGTTGGATAGCCTAGGGGTTTAAATTACTATTCCCACTCCAAAGAGTAAAAATAGTAAAATGAACATAATTATCAATTAATCAATTTAATAAAATTAATTCTCAATGAAAATGTAAATAATTACCAAATAAAAATTATTTAACAATTATTATAAATAAATAACACTACATAAATTAACATATTTAATTAATTATAATTAAATTATTTACCACCCTACTCCCCTATAAACCCACAACCCGCTACAGAAATTAATTCAGTTAAATTAACATAATTATCAATTAATCAATTAAATAAAATTAATTGGCAATTAAAATGTCATTAATTACAAAAAAATGAATTAACAATTAATTATAAACAAATACCAATAAATAAATTCACATATTTAATTAATTATAATTAAATTACTTCCCACCTTATTCCCCTATAAACCCACAACCCGCTACAGAATTAAATTACGCAAAATGTAAATAACATGAAATTAATTAATTAAATTACATTATAACATAAATAAACACTTTTAACACATAAAATACACTATAAAAAATTTGATAATATTAAGTGTTCGATATTTTTATTAACCTATATTATGTACTTCGATATTTTGACTATCTATATTTTAAAGTTCGATATTACATTACTTACCTTCAAAACGATATTTTTGATGTCTATATTCTGTCCATTCGATATTCTGTCCAGCATATATTTTGTACTCGATATTATGTCCATTCGATATTTTGTAGTCGATATTTTGACTGTGCACCTTCCTGTATCTCCACAACCTCACATGACAAGATTTGCGCAGCAAAACAACTTATTGAAGATTTTTGATGGATGTATCTATTATTTGCATTTTTTATTTAACAAAAAGGGAGATGTGGTATCCTGTGAGATAAAGATGACAGGGCCCTTTTGGTCCCTGACGGACTCCGTAGAACAGTGATGTAAGTGCTTGGGTGTGGGTGATAGAATTCATGACATAGAAGATTCAGTTAATGGTTACACGCTGAGTAGCGGGTTTGTTTCTTGCACTTCTCACCTTTTTGCATTGTACCTGGTTTCTACTGCCTTTAGCGTTTCTTTGCAGCAGTATTGTTTCTGCTTTTGGCGCTTTCTTGCACTCGGCTATCACTGCCTTAGCTCTTCTCTGTACCTTGTTGTCACTGCCTTCATCATTGATGTACAGTATCAATGATGGCTCTGTGTTAGGCTGTGGTGCAGTATTATCTTGACTTTACACGCAAATTTCTAGCCGACTACAAACAAACTTTTATACAACCTTCAATTTCTTCACAGGCCTTGCACTGGCTGGAGTGGTGTGTTGACTCAGGGAGGGGGTAGAGAAATTAAATAGAGGTTGGATTTGATGGGTAGAATCGGGGGTGAGAGGATAGAAAGCACGGGTATCTATTATAGGGTAGTGTTACACTACGACTTTTAGCGGGAAAACGTTGATTCCGGGAAATGTCACTAAAGAGAATTAATATGTAAACAAGCAAATAAGTGGCACTGGAGTAAATATGCAGTCTAATTGATGTGTTTTGTATTTATATTTGTAGAAATCCCCTGACGAAGGGCCGGATAATTGGCCCTAAATGCATTGGGTAAACTAGATCAACAATCATGGATATACTTATGTACACTGCCATGGTGCAGGATAAGACCTGGATTGGAATTTTTGCATCATTAAGAATATAGTGAAGACGTAAGGACCTCTCTTGTGACATGAGGAAAAACATGAAGAATGATAAAAATTGGATTACATTGAAAAAATGAATTAAATAAAATCGAAAGAAAAAAGGGGAACTTTGTGGCATTTGTTATATACTGATTGGGGTGGAGTTCCGCTCCAGGTTCCTGTAGAATTATTAATAACGTGGTTTGGGCTGACCACGTCTCTGGGTAGCACGCTGTGGATGAGAAAACAACACAAATACCGACATAGAAAATCAAAAAACATGGTGTGCACTCTGTCGCTCTTTCAAAATGTTGACACCACATACACCAGCAGTCGATTTTCACTTTGACTCATGCACATGTGGACACACAAGCAGTTTTCTGGACCACAGAAAACTCTCTGGGAAAACCCTCTTGGTTCTTCGGGTTTCTGGGTTTACGTAACCCCCTATCTCATCAGCAGTTGTAGTGTCCTCCCCAGCCCAGGTACATGCAAAGGAACACACAAAACATATGGAGCTTGGTATTACACATCTTTATTCCTCAGCGTGTAACCGTTAACTGAACATTCTATGTTATGAATTCTATCACCCACATCCAAGCACTTACATCACTGTTCTACGGAGTCCGTATGGTGACAGCAGTATTGAATGAATATATCACGGTGGAAACACCAGATACACGAGTAAGTGTCCCACATCGTCATTGAGAGATAAGAAACTATTTTTGCAACATGGGGTGTTCCTTCAATTTTGAAATCTGACAATGGCCTGCCATACAATAGTTGAGAATTCAAAGATTTTCTCACTCATCTAAATATTAAGCATCATAAAATCCCATCTCACTGGCCAAAAGCGAATTATGTTTATGAGGGATTTATAAGCATCCTCAAGAAGACCGTTCCGTGTGCTGTGCTGGGCAAGCTTGAACTCAAATCAGTCCTTCAGTCTTCGCTTTGTACATACAGGTCAACTCCCCATTACACCACTGGTAAAAGCTTCTGTCACTGTGATGTTTGAGAGAGCCATAGTAACCAAATTGCCACAATGGACCACTGAGAGATCTATTGACATTGACAAAATTCACACTAATAATTCGTGTCACAAAGGCCTAAGTGGATAATCGCAGATGTGCTCAGAGTACTGTGTTCAAAATAGGACATCAAGTCATTGTCAGGCAGAAACAGAAATGCAAGATTGATGCTCCTTTTGATGCTGGCTTGCTAAGGTTTGTGAATAGTAAAGGACACATGGTGATTGGCACACTATCTTGGAAAGTACATGATGTGAGATTCTTCACATTTCAAGCACCTGCCTCAACATTCACCAGCTCCAGATGTCAGAAGTGAGACTTATCTACTGAGAATACAGAGAGTCTAACGACTGCACCAGTGTGTCTTTCACTAGTGCCAGTCACGGACATTTCTCCTGTATCTCCGCAACCTCAGATGATTTGCCAGCACAACAACTTGTTGAAGAGTTTTGATGTATATATGTATTATTCGTACTTTTTATTTAACAAAAGGGGAGATGTAGTGTCTTGTGAGTTAAAGATGAGAGGACCCTTTTGGTCCCTAACGGACTCTGTAGAAAAGTGATGTAAGTGCTTGGGTGTGGGTGATAGAATTCATGACGTAGAATGTTCAGTTAATGGTTACATGCTGAGTAGCTGGTTTGTTTCTTGTGTGGTTTCTTCACACTTCTCACCTTTTTGCATTGTACCTGGTTACTACTGCCTTTAGCGTTTCTTTGCTCCAGTAATGTTTCTGCTTTTGGCACTTTCTTGCCATCGGCTATCACTTCCTTAGCTCTTCTCTGTACCTGGTTGTCACTGCCTTCAGCTTTGACGTACTGTATGAATGATGGCTCTGTGTTACGCTGTGGCGTAGTACTTTCTCAACTTTACACACAAATTTATAGCCGACTACAAACAAACTCTCTGTCCAACCTTCAATTTCTTCACAGGCCTTGCACTGGCTGGAATGGTGTGTTGACTCCACATGCACCAAAAGTTTATTTTCACCTTGACTCACAAGTGGCACACACAAGCAGTTTTCTGTACCCCAGCAAACTCTCTAGGAAATCCCTCTTGGTTCTTTGGCTTTCTGAGTTTACATAACCCCCATCTCATCACCAGTTGTAGTGTCCTCCACATCCCAGGTACAAGCAAAGGAAGAAGCAAAACATATGAAGCTTGGTATTATACGTCTTAATTCCTCAGCCTATATCTGTTAACTGAACATTCTACATCATGAATTCTATCACCCACACCCAGGTACATATGTCACTGTTCTATGGAGTCTGTCAGAAATCAAAAGGTTCACATCATCTCTAACTCACAAGACACTACAATAGTGTTCCATCACTCTGGGTTCCTTTGTATATTTGTATATTCAAAAGTGCAAAAAGTGACCATCAAAAAAGTCGTACCTTCAGGTGTGTCTGTGTTGTTCTATGATTGAATAAAGTGTAGAGGTGGGGGTAACTTGCCCAAATTGCTGTAGCGGTATTATGCAAAATCACAGCAAAATTATGCAAGATGACACAAGGAGTATAACCCAGCATTTAGTGCTCTTTTCTTGCCACAAAATATACCTTTGCGTCCAAAATTAATCTGAAATACATTATGAACTGAAGAAAATAGATCTAAGTGCAACAGAGCACAAACAGCAGCAGTAAGTAGCTGCTCACGCTTTGTTTCCGTGCTCATGTGATAAGCATTTTTGCTCCACATTACTCTAAATTAGGGGTGGGCGGAATTTGAGTATTCGCGTTACACAAATCTCCGCGAAACGGTAAAAAATCTCCGCAAACATGCAGAAATTCCGCAAACACGCATTTTGGGAACGCAAACAAGCAAAAAATTTTGCGAAGTCGCGGAACGCAGAATTTTAGGCAATTTCTCATTCTCTGCGGAATGCGAAATTATCCAAATTCTGCGAGCGGAACCAAATTTACCGCCCAGGCCTACTCTTAATTAGCTGAGTGACCGAAATTCCAGTAATTTTGGTAATTTTGCATCACAAGATTAGGCAACATTTCTAAAATTACTCTGATTATTTTGGCGTGATTCAAATTTCGCTCAGACCTAGTACAGGGTTCAGCTACTGATCCCCACAATGAGAAAGGGATATGAATTTGATGATACTAAACAATAGGGCAAAACCTTTAAAAACATACTTCATCAAAGTGCAAAATTAAGCTTTTACTTTCACCCCAAGACAAAGAACTGTGACTGCTTCTCTTTTAATCAGTATTCTCTTGAAGACTAAAAAGTATCTTGCCTATGTCGGCAGGACTGAATTCTCAAAAAATCCTCTTAATTCCTCTTAAAAGACTCTGCAGTGAGAGTTCAGACTTACCTTCAGTACTTGACTTGTAGCCACTTAGCTCAAAACTTGCAGCGAAAGAGCACACTGCCCAAGCACTGTTTGCTTCTCCAGAATTACCTCAAAACAAAATTCCAGAATGTGCAAACATTTATTACTTAGCAAAGTAGGATTACAGAACACCATTTCTTTTTACTATTTTTAAATCAGAGTCCGGTGTCTTTCTTCTTGAACAAATAGGCAACGCTTAGTCACTTATTCTGAAATGGTAAATAATTATATCCAATATTTATCAAAGTCAACAAATAGAATCTGCTAGGAGTTTTGGGGATATACCATGTAGATTTGGGTGCTTACCACACCAAAATCTGCATGATACAGTAAATGTAGTACACTTTTAAATTCTAGCAGGTTTTACCTGCCAAAATGTAATACAGGGTTAAATATTTAGCACACCTAGTAATTACTGGATGTGATGAATAGCACCCAAAACAGAACTGTGATCCCTGCGCAAACAGGGGTTTATGCTGAAAAATTCCAACTGACTCATAAACAGGGCCTTACTCTACAGACTTTCCATTGTAAAGTTCTTGACCACCAGTCCACTTCAGAAATGCCTCTGCTCTTCAACAAGAGCTGCATTGACAAGCAGTTGAAATGAGGGCATGGCCTCCTTTTATATAGCAACCCCACCTCAAGTGCAGGTGAGACCTCTCAGAAACTACCAAATCCAGTTAGTTCCACCAGGACTGACAAGTTGCATAATACAACACCACAAGGGGCAAACTGGAGCAAGAACTTTGGGCCGCAGTCTAGAGTGTCTCATTCTGCAGATGCCCTTTGGCCCCAGTGAATCAATAACCCCTGACGCCATGATTCTTACCATCATGACCTCCTGATAGGGGACTGGGTCCTAATCCTTGAGAACTAGGGTTCCTGACATCACTTACGGGGTTAAGGCCTCCTGTTCCCCACTTTAAATGGTGCTTTTTGGGTCATGCAAGAACTATTCACCGAATGCTGGATCACTTACAGTGGGCCTATTGCCTCAACAGTCATTATGCCAATGTGCCTTGTTAGAAATGGGGGTCTCTAGTTGGCAGTGGTTGGCCACAGTCCAAGTAGGGACGCTTCTTCCTGAGTAAGAGTAAGGGGGCTACACCCTTTGATAACCTCTGCTCAACCCTGTGGTAACGTAGCACGAGCAGTTAGGCTTATCTCAGAGGCAGTGTGTAAGGCATTTATGATCATACACAGTAACACAGTGAAGGACACTACAAAGGGACACCACAGAAGTAGTTATAAAAAAGAAGTATCTTTATATATAGACTTAACACAAGGCCAATAACGGTAAAAAGCAACAATACTGAAAAAGGGGGTTACTCTTGAAAGGATGGAAAAAGAGTTCAAAGTGTTCAGATAGGGGTTAATTTCAAAGCAGGGGTCTCTGCGACCCTTTTACTGACAAAGTACCTGAATTTTGTAGCAAAACAAACAAAAGGTCGCAAAGGAGCTGTAGCAATGATTTTCCCCACTCTAGGCCGGCGATGCATTGGATCCTGGCCGCAAGGGAGGATGATGCGCCGGGCTGCGGGTGCGTGCGGGACAAAGCAACAAGTTTCCTCACGCTAGGCCAGCGATGCATTGAATCCTTGCCGCGAGGGAGAATGATGTGTGATCATATTGTGTGTACGATCTCGTTGCGATGAAAGGAAATGGCGTTCCGCGAGGAAGCGACGATCCGGGTGCGATGCGAGGAAAATGGCGGACGCATGGCATCCGCGCTGCGATGATCCGGGGTCAGCGAGCCTTCAAAAAGCCTGCAAATGTGCGATCCGATGATCTCTGAGGTTAGATAGCACTTTGGGGCCCGCAGACGTGCGATGCGATGATTTTGGGTTTGCGAGCGCTCGGCGGCAGCGGTGCGTGTATTTTTCTTACGCTTTTCGGCTTCGGCGGCTCGCAAACGGGGTTAGCGTCGATTTTCAGCTCTCTCTTCTCTGTAGTAGAACTAGAGGCCCTGGAACTGACAGGGGCCTCACCTGCAGATAGAAATCCTCGCTGGGAGGAATGAGGAGGCTGTGAAGTACCTAAAAACCATCATACTTCTTCTCAGGGGTCTTACCAATAAGTACTTTATTCATAAGCAGCAAAGGAATCAACAGAGAATCTGAAATATGAAAAGACATCTTTATTACAATTAATTGTGAGGCTACGTCGCCCAGTCACACCTAAAGCAACTGGATGAGATAGCCTGTCTGAATGGTCTTCGCACAGACCTTTTATACAAATTATTATGCCCTAGGCAAACATTCTTTGTTTTACAGCAGATAATTCACATATTTCCAACACAAAGAAAAAGCAGAGTCATGATGACAGTCCATATTTCAGTTTGTACAGTTTACAATTAACTATCCAGCAAGGTCCAGTGTTTCCATCAGATATCAACGGACCCCTAATAAAAACAGGCACCTCCCCATCGTAAAGCAGATCATAAAGAAAGAAACAGAGACAGGTGTGTGTAAGATTAGACATGGTTTGTGTGCGATGAAAGGCTTATGGCATGTTGTGCCTTGATACTAATCTCGCTTGGCCACTGGGAAAGGAACTGCCTGAACAGGTTTGGCTTGAGGCAGTGGAGTCAGCTCGCCCAGGTCACAGAGGAGTCAGGAAAGGTGTACGTGTCCTTTCAGCTCGAATTCGGCCTTGGTCAATTGACTATGTAAGGGCAAACCACAAGATGGATGCCGCTCACAAAATGGCGCTCGAGGGTTCAAGACATAAAGTATGATTTAGGAGTTTTCTCGTCATTTAATCGTGACGCCAATGCACAATTATAATGTCCTAATCATTACCGGTCTGCCAATACCAAATTCGTCATGGTATGATGATATTTTCTGACACGAGTGTTGGGCTTGGGTACCACATTATAGCAGGGTCCATAATTTTCAGAACCACAGACCCTCCTTTTGCCCTTATATAGGCAATAACTCATGCTAATCTGAGTCCAAATCTGTATTCATGAAGTCATGGAGATGCTGCTGTAGCATCATCCTGTTGCTCAGCTCGTCCCTTGACACAGGCTTCCTTACACATGATGTGGCACAGGGGCCACATATTGCAGGAGCGCACTGCACACAGGCAGAACAGAAACAGGATGGCTTAAGACCATTCCAATGAATATCAGAATCTTCCATCCCCAGACAGATATCAGTTCCCAGAACCACCCCAGAAGCTTGCAACTCATCTCTAGGAATCGTTCTGTACGAGTCAATTGTTCTGCTCATATTTGCAATTCCTTCTACCAATGCTTTATTGCTTGAGTTACTTTTCGTGGAGCGTGGGCAATATGGTTCGATGACAAATGTGAACATTGTCTGAAATGCCCACAAAGAACCATTGTAGCTAAATGGTAAGACCAAGTACGGGATACCCTTGCCTGTCCTATGCAGCATAAGACCACACACCCAACAGTTAGTTGTATTCACTACTAATTGGTGTTGGTGTAAGAGCTGAATGAATGAATTATTGACAAACTCCAATCTTCTAGCAGACTCGTGTTCAGGCAGAGGGTGAAAAGAGTGCGAGGAAACAGTAGGAGGAGGTATGGGTTGTGTAGTGGGTGCAAATGAAAACTCGAAAGGTGAATAAAGCATAGCCAATTAAAAACATCTTTATGCTACACAACATGAAAATGCATATTATTATAAATCGTTTTTTTTCGCCATCACAGTGCATATTCTGATTTCAAAGTTCATTGGTCTGGCAGGTCTCTCTATCTTGGGAAACTCCATCCTCTAAGTTGCTGCCCGCGGCGGGAGGTTGATTCTGCTAAAGAGTGCTTCTGTTCAGTCCAGGGTAACTTCCTTAGACCAACCAGAACCGTCGACCTAAACGTCTTCGGCTGCAGTCCAAAGACTTTAAGCAGCCTCGACCCTAGCAGCAGAACCGGATGGCGGTTCGAAAATCAAAAATGAGCAAGTAACCTAGATGAGAGAGCTGTACAATCAAAAAGAAAACATGTTTTTATTAGTCTTTAGTCATAGTTCTTGGCCTACAAATCCGCTTCCATTGTTTTCTTCCGCGTTGAGCCTCTTCAATTCAGGCTTCAATTCAAACACCCATAGTTCACTTGAAAGTCTCAATGTCTCAAAACAATGCACCAGTGTCTCTTCTTCGTGGCAGACACTACAAATGATGTGCTCTTCATTGATCAAGGGCACAAAGCATCTCGTGCAGATCCAAACACTACTGAGAAACAACCCAGCAAGATCAGCAGCACTTTCAGACTCCAACACTCATTATTTAGTGTCAGAGGATGCTCAAGCTGCTCTTCCATGGGCACCAGAATGTAGTGCCTTTTTCCAAACGTGGATCCTTGGGTGCACTGCACTTCCGCTGGAGCAAAGCAAAAGAGGTGTGAGTGTGGCCAAAACTCGGGCCAAGGGCTCAAGGGAATGTACACTGACAGAGGTTTCCAGCACATAACAGGTACAGAACCCAAACGAATAAACTTTAATTCTGTGGCAAGCAAAGAACCAGCTCCTCCTTTTTTCTGCGACGCCTTTTCGTGAAGCAAATGCCTTGCTTTGGAGGTACCACTGATGTCGCGCTGATGATCGCTATCCAGCTTCGCGACTTTCTTGTTGCAGGAATTGTAGAGCCAAGAAATCTGTCATTCATCTGTAGCGGTCACTGATGGGGAGTGGGCTTAGTCTTGATCACAGGTCTGCAGGGTATCATTCTTCCTTTGACTCTGGAAGATCCAGCAGAACCTAGTGATGTAGGAAATGTAACACAATTATTAGTTTCCCTCAAATCAAGCACAAAAACAGTTAATTTGTTTTAACAGGGGGACTGCAAGCAGGTGGCCTGCAATCTGCAAGGGAGTGGCAATACACCATAGGAATCTAAATGGATGTCCTCGCACAGTGGCATTGTCTAATGGGGTGAATACATGCTTTCCTCAATGATTAAGCCTAGGTGTTCCTAAATCCCTTATCTAGAACATCTCAAATAGAGAAATATCATGGTTCAGATTATCAAGGACATGGAGAAAAGTCCCTTTAAAAAATGTGCATCAGGTGCACTATGCAATACAAAGGCTAATGATCAAATGTGCAGACAAAGGACAAACACTAGAAAGTCCTGATATTTGCATAATTAGAACACATCTGATCCCACCAAAAATTAAAGCAGCAGGAACACAAGAGAACTGAAAAATGAAAATAGACATTTGAAAATTTGTCATGTTTAAAAGGGTAAACTTAAGATATCTCCTTTTGAGATGGAAAATGTGTCTTACTATAATATTGGGTCAGTTAATCAGCCTATCACTACCCCGACAGTTAGTCTGAAAAAAAAACATTGAAGTAGGCCTAAGGAAAATTTTTTTAAACCAGTCTGGTCATACAAAAGGGAATTATACATAACATGGGGGTCCCTGATACATTACTATAGTCTAGAAGTGTGCACATAAACAATACACCCATAATAAATAGGCTGACTGGTGAAAGGAATATGGGAAAAAGGGAAATGGAAGTAGGACACAACTAAATTCCCCAATAACTAAGCATGATGCGACATTGGTCAGGGGCGGAGCAACAAAAGAAAAATCTATAGGAAGAACAAGAGTTTGCTTGTGTGCCTCAGGCATGTGAAACAGCACCGAGAGTACGGGGAATACACAAAAGGCCAAAGTTACACAGATTAACTCTACCGCTGGCAACTACACCATATACGGTAATCTTTAGCTAATGTTCCTGTTCTCTCTTCAGGGGAAAAAAAATGAAACCTGGTTTCCTTTCAAGGGACAAAGCCATATGATGTTTGGGAAACAAAACATGATTAAGTAATGCAATATATAAATTAGGTCACCTTGAGTCACAGATCTATAATTCCATCCTTAGGTCCAATCAAGGATACATAACAATTTAGGGCTGCCTATTCCTTTAAGGGAATGTGCAGTAAGTGACTGACATCAGGTGATACACTTTGAACCTGTTATATATTTTAGTTTTCTTCAATATCAATATAGCCAAATTTAGGCATGCACTGGTAAAGTGCTGCCTGTCTTCCTCACAGTATGAAAACCATATCTGTGAAATTTATCATTATACCAAATTCATCCAACTGTTTTGTGCAATGGTACGTATCGTCATACGGACCCCTTCACAACACAGGAGAACTTGTAATGGTAACAACATAAAACAAAACATACCAAAAATGCAGCACCATCGCATGTGTACTTTATGCACTGTAAACCTGAAGCCAAAAACCCAATATTTGGGCCTGTACCCTCCTTTTGACAGTAGAACATAACGCAGTTTTGAGTCTACTATCAAACATACTGTCTCTTCATGTAACATACAGGACCACCTAAAATATTTCATGACAGGGCCAAATACCCAAACGAAAACATGAACATTTTTTTTCTGTCAAAAGAAATTATGCAAAAACACATCTCTTTTCAATTAACCAAACTCACGTGTCTTGTCTGCCTTAGAACAATCCATGAATAATCTGTTGGCAGAAGCAGATAAAATACACAACACAAAAAAAAAACATATTTTAACATGTACAAAAATGAATTTTCATTACTTAACTGTGACTCTCTTGTCAGTTCATTTCGCAACATCAAGCTATCTTATTTTTACCGTTCTAAAAGAAGTGGTCATACTGACACTCCATATTAATTTGGCACCTATAGTGTGCACTGAAAAATAATACCTAATGAGCAAATTCTTTTTTTAAACTAGGCCTGTAGCCTGTAGACTTCAAAATTTTGCATCCTATTTTTTATGTAAGACTTAATGCACACTTCGTTTTTTTTGTGAAATAAATGCAACTAGCAAACATAATTTTTCTTAGCGTGGAGACACAAATGTATCAGTTCTGCCAAGCATTTAACACGATGTTCAAAGAAACCCCTTTTTATTTTCTCTTCCAAATCAAGTTCTTTCATGTTATTGATGTTTTCACGGAGAAACCAGAAACCAGAAACCCCACCTCTAGAGGCCCGTTCACCAAGTCATTCTGCATTCCTTGGAGGCAAAGTCCTAATTAAAAGGTCGCAAATGTCAGCATGATGGCCTTCTCCATTATTTACGGGAAAACTAAGAGATAACATCTCAGGAGCGCGGCTCGAGTCAGCCATCCTCCCAGCCCCCAACTTCTGCTACACTGAACCCGTCAAAGCCAGAAGGCTTCTAACCTGCAATAATTCACTCTATTTTGAAAAATAATTTCTCTTTTTAGGCGCTAAAATTATCTCTATTCCCAGATCATTAAAAAACATTCACTGTCAATGTTTCTCAAAACCTAAAGACACACAGACCAGGTTTTTAGAGTACATGCTTGTTGCAATCCTATGGCACACATTTCATCAGTGTTAAATAAGCAAACTTTCCGTAGGCCTAGCTGAAGGTAGAACCTTCAACCCTGATATTAAAACAAGCCTTTGTACTGACACATTAACCCACTTAATCATAAGAAGGCACAACCTGCATATATATATAGCAAAAACCTAAATGCATGCATTTGATTAAGGCTGAGACACTTTAAATAGTACTCTGAATGAAAGCAAAATGCTGTTTAAACAGTGATTTTACTCAAAATCGACTTTCACATTTTGGGCATTAAAAAATGAATATCCTACAATTTTCTTGCATAATATGCATTGCTAGAATGTCTATTACATAACCCATGAGTTAGGCATTTGAAAATAATAACGTATACTTTATAAAAAGGATCTTGCTTGCACCTATGCCAAGTGAAATTTACACACGAATACTTGTCATTTTAGTGGTGGAAAATAACTTAAATCACATTTTAATGCTAGGAGGTCATAGTATGAGTGTTAAGCTTCATAAATACTAAAAAACGATTTTTGTAGCACTCATTTTTAATAATTATTTTCATAATTAATAAAAAAAATTCAAAAAAAAAAAAAAATTATTCCTTTTTGTGATTGTTCTACATATAAGAGCCCGCTGCATCCCTTGCCTATCATTTAGATGCATTAACTCACAAACCTGCACATATGCCTAACTTAAAACGCGTCACAATCCTGCGTCACATTTTGCGCCACTTTTATTTAAAAGGACAGTTATGCAAAATTCCACCCGTGTTTAACTGAAAAGTGCTGGCTGAATGAACATTCCAATCAAATATACTGCAGCTAAAAGGTTTGCCTGTGAACATCTAATACAGTTTATCTAGGGAAAATGCTGTAAATTCATTTATTTTTGCAAAAATAGGTAATTTCGTTTTTGTTTGGGGCCTTATTTATATCCATTAAATGTGACCCACACACATTGAGCTCATTTCAGACATAGACAGAAAGTGTTGAAACATCCAGGACACACAGTACAGCGCTTTCATAAATTGCGCGGACGCTATCCACATACCGAAGTTACACTAATGAGAAAAACCACATAAACATTTAAACACACATTTAAACCCACAAATCAACACTCAGGACGAAAACAGGACAGCCCAGACTGTACGTAAAAGTGCACAGAGCAAAGGATCCTTATTTTGTATCATGTCATATTTTAATTCCCTGGGGATACAAAATCACCAAGGAAGAAATATGGTTGTAAATCTAACCTATTTAACCGGCTAATCCAAACGTATACAAAAGTTGGCCAACACAAATCTTCAAATTTGCTAAGATCAGGCATCTTATAGCTCACTAATCTAGCTTCAAACTTCAAGGGGCTATCTCTATCGATACACTTGTAAATATACAAGACCCTCGGTTATTGAAAATTGCAATCCTCAAATACAAACCAAGCCAAATACAAAGGACTGGGAGCGACCCACTTATACTTCAAGTAAAACAGATGGAGCATTATCTGCCTACACAAATAGCAATTTGCATATACACACCTATACAAACCTATCAAAGCTATACCAAACAAATAGTTGTCCAAATTCTAACTGCCGAGTTCTAACTGCACTAACAGTCTCATTTTTTTTTTTTTAAACTTACGCCACAAAGAAAGGTTCCTCAGTCAGGAGTGACATCTTTTTGGAGACTTTAAAGTCAGAAAAATCAAAAATATACTGAGCTGCAAAGACAGAGAATCCCCCAGAACCTCCGTGCACAGAGTACCTCTTTAGTAGATTTCTGTCTTGCCTTCCACAGTAGATTTCTGTCCTCTGACAAGATTACTCCTCTAGATAGTCACTTCTTGATGAGGCCCCTTCGTTGGGCGGCCATTTGAAGTACCTAAAAACCATCATACTTCTTCTAAGGGGTCTTACCAAAAAGTACTTCATTCATAAGCAGCAAAGGAATCAACAGAGAATCTGAAATATGAAAAGACATCTTTATTACAATTAATTGTGAGGCTACGTCGCCCAGTCACACCTAAAGCAACTGGATGAGATAGCCTGCCTGAATATTCTTCGCACAGACCTTTTATACAAATTATTATGCCCTAGGCAAACATTCTTTATTTTACAGTAGATAATTCACATATTTCCAACACAAAGAAAAAGCAGAGTCATGATGACAGTCCATATTTCAGTTTGTCCAGTTTACAATTAACTATCTGGCAAGGTCCAGTGTTTCCATCAGATATCGACGGACCCCTAATAAAAACGGGCACCTTCCCATCATAAAGCAGATCATAAAGAAAGAAACAGAGACTAAGTATGGGCGGAAAATTCGTTCCGCTCGCAGATTTTGCGGATTTTCGGTAAATTCGCAATCCGCGAGATTCGCGAATTTCCCGCAAAATCCGCAAATCCGCGAGCAGCAGATTTTATGGCTTGCTCGCACTGTTCGCGTGAGTTCGCGGCTTCCCAGTTCAACTTCGCGCCCCGCGAATAAGCGCTAAATTGCAGAAATACGATCTTAGCAAAACTGAAACTACTTACCAGGTTCAAAAGTTCAAGCTCATCATTAGTAGCCATTTCCTGTAGTGCTTCCTGAGGGGCCCCTCCAGAGTTCAGTTGCCTACTTGCAACTATTATGTGACCCTGCTCTGACCCTCAGAATAGTTACACATATGCCACAAAGGTCCTGAATTACAGCTAAGGGAGACAAGCAGGAGCCAGGCTGGAAGTTCAAATCCAGTGACACATTAATCAGCCCCTAATTCATTATTGTCAGTTGGGGCAGGGCAGGTGTTGTAACTAATTTTGCAACAATGAAAGCACTTAGCAAGTGCAAAAGATCACTAATCAGGAAGCACTAAGGAAGCAGGTGCCAGCTAAAAAAATATTCTGTGACACATTAATCAGCCCCAAATTAATTCAGGTCACTTGAGGCAGGGAAGGTGTGCTTTGCTTTGCCACAATAATGTACACTGGACAACCAGAGGGTGCTGTGATGAAACAGAGGGTGGCATGGGTGAGCCAGAGGGTGGCATGAGTGAACCAGAGAGTGGCAGTGGTGACAGAGGGTGGCAGTGATGAAGAAGAGTGTCCCAAACAGGCTGGACACGTAGAAACAACAAGTTTGCAAAACTTGCGACCCGACAGGTAAGTTCGCGTTTGCAAAATTGTACAAAAACCCTCGCGAACTGGCAGAAACCCGCGCGAACACAAAAAAAAATCTGCAAATTCGTGAGAATTCGCAGATTTTGCGGATTGCGAGTTCGCAAATCCGCAAAATTCGCGAACGCGAGATTCGCAAAATTCGCCCATGCTTAACAGAGACAGGTGTGTGTACGATTAGACATGGTTTGTGTGCGATGAAAGGCTTATGGCATGTTGTGCCTTGATACTAATCTCGCTTGGCCACTGGGAAAGGAACTGCCTGAACAGGTTTGGCTTGAGGCAGTGCAGTCAGCTCGCCCAGGTCACAGAGGAGTCAGAAAAGATGTACGTGTCCTTTCAGCTTGAATTCGGCCTTGGTCAATTGACTATGTAAGGGCAAACCACAAGATGGATGCCGCTCACAAAATGGCGCTCGAGGGTTCAAGACATAAAGTATGATTTAGGGGTTTTCTCGTCATTTAATCGTGACGCAAATGCACAATTATAATGTCCTAATCATTACCGGTCTGCCAATACCAAATTCGTCATGGTATGATGATATTTTCTGACACGAGTGTTGGGCTTGGGTACCACATTATAGCAGGGTCCATAATTTTCAGAACCACAGCTGGTGGGGGAGTCAGATGTGCCTGTGACTCCAGCAGGCGGCTAGCTCTCTTCTAGCCCTTGGGTGATTGCTTCAGCAAAAATAAAAGTCTCTAAAAAGTCCTTTTCCCTCTTCTTACAAGTCCAAGGGGAATTACTACAGGCCAGTCCAAGAAACAGCACACAAGCACAAGGACAGTCCTCTCCTGCAGATTCCTTCAGTAACACGGACAGAGGTTCCTCTTGACATCCAGGAGCAATACAAAAATCAGGGGTTTGGGCACAGATATTTATACCGCAAAAGTCTTTGTTCTCAGAAGTCTCTAGTCACTGAACCCAGCCAGAACCAGTTCTGCTCAGGCCTGGAGCACTTTGTTTACCAGGCTACAGTCTTCCTTTCAGAAAGAGGGGGTCTTGAATCAGACGCACAGTAGGAGGTGGAGCCAGCATTCACCTTGCCAGGCACAGCCCTATTCAGGACAAGGAGCTACCCCTCCCCAGTACTCAATGCAGATCTCTCTATTCAACCCAGGTCTGATTCAGCCTGCCTTGCTCCTCTAAACCGAGACAGCCAATACACATAACAGCAGAGCACACTGGAGGTTTAGGCAAAAAAATACCTACTTTCTAAAAGTGGTATTTTCAAACACAGAATATTAAAACCAACTTCACTAAAAGATGTATTTTATTATTCTGAGCTCAGCATACTAAATCGATTTTCTACCATGTTCCATGAGTCAGATAGGACTATAGGATGTAATAGCCAGTCTGCCCATTCTAGCCTATGGAGAACAGGTAGCCTTGCAGCAGTGAAACACAAAATGGAGGGGGATTCACTACCAGGACATACTACACACATCAAGCCATGTCCTACCTTATGCACACAATGCACCTACCATAGGGGTGACTGACATGAGGCTAAGGGAAGGGTCAGGGGCTGAGAAGTGTGGGCACTTCACAGCCAAGATGGCAGTTCTGGACTGCGCGCAGACACTGCAGTGGCAGGCCTGAGGTACACTTTACAAGCTACTTCTGTGGGTGGCGCAAACCAGCGCTGCAGGCCCACCAGCAGCATTTGGGTTACCAGCCCTGGGCACACAGGCCACGCTACTAGGGACTAACAGGTAAACCAAATAAGCCAATCAGGGATATACCAATTCACAAGCATATTTACACAGGGAGCATTTGCGCTGTGGCACTGAATAGCAGTGGCACAGCGCCCAGAGCATCCAATATCAGCAAAAACAGAGGAGACAACAGCAAAAATGGACGGGAGACTCACGCCAATGGTGCCAGGTCTAACATGCCTTCATCTGGTCTTGCTCCAGTTTGCAGTTTGCCCCTTGTAGCATTGGTTTATGTACCTTGTCAGTCATGTTGGATCTCACAGGATGTGGTAGTTCCAAACAGGCAAAGGCATATCCACATATAGATGGGAGTATACAATACAATACAATAAACAGTTTATAAAGCGTACAGCTGCTTCTGAAGAGGTGACCCAGCACTAACGGCTCAGAACTGTACTGAAAGAAAAGACCCAAACTGAAACAAGGTGCCTACTTGTCAAATACTAAGTAGGGAATGGCTACAAGGGATTTCGTTTATACACTACTTACATTGATTTATTGGCATTAGTTTTGAGAGTTAGTTATCAGCAATCTAACCCAAATGTATCCATGGGATAACAAAACAAACTGTTGATATTGGTCACATTAAATGGGAAAAGAAGAAGAAGCACACGGGAAAGTCTATTTATATGAAAAAATATATTGTATTTCATCAGTCCGTAGAGAATCAATTCAAGGGAATACAACAAACAAATCAATGTAAGCAAAAAAGTCACGAACAGATGTGTGTGCAAATCAGCAAATCAGTTCATAACATAACATCAACTCCTTTCTATAACAGTGAATAACTAAGTCCATTCATGTACAAAAGTTACCATCATCAGGACTATTGTATTTTGGAGAGGAAGCCCCTTAGCAATTTTGATGAAGTTGTTAAAGTCAATTGAATAATGAGTGGATGTAAATCACCGCAGTAATCTGTTAGATTCTTGTAGTCAAAAGCGATTTATTCAGGTTAGCAATCCAGCAAAAATGGAGGAGAGCTCAAGTCACAAGTTAACTATATCAATTGTTCTCGTGTTGAGAAGGCACCTCAACGTTAGTCTTGCTGTAATCTGCTCACTGCAATATGAGCAGATGACAGCAAGACTAACGTTGACGTGCCGTCTCAACAAGAGAACAATTGATACTGTCAACTTGTGATTCGAAGAGCTCTCCTCCATTATTGCCGGATCAACTTCATC
Organism: Lissotriton vulgaris; assembly: GCF_964263255.1. Lineage (NCBI taxonomy): Eukaryota > Metazoa > Chordata > Amphibia > Caudata > Salamandridae > Lissotriton > Lissotriton vulgaris. The sequence goes on from NC_141694.1 coordinate 746,440,493, forward strand.
AAAATTGCTAAGGGGCTTCCTCTGCAAAATGCAATAGTCCTGATTATGGTCTTATAGACACCTGCAACAAAGACCGAAACGTTGACCTTAATTGTGGGTTTGTAATGCACTAGAATCGACTCCCGAAGGAGTATCTCTGCGCAGTAAACCGCTGGGGAACCCGTCCTGACTTTCCCTGTGAGATGGTCCCTACTGGGTATCTCCAAGGTGAAACCAGGAATCCCTGGCGTATGTGGGGGGCCGTTGTGGAGATGAGGCAAGCTAATGCCCAGAGTTGCCAAGTGTGATCCCTGGTTAGAGTAGGCACCGAGGTGATAATTATCAAGTCCGCTGACCCTGGTCCACGACCCTGCCGCATCGGGAATTGAACCCTGGTCCCGGGCTGTCCTCTGCTCCCGGGTCTGCCGCCTCTAACCAGTGAGCCACACCACTCCACTGTCATCATCTCCAAAGCAATTCATTTCTTTAAGAGTAAATTTTGTACATGAATGGACTTAGTTATTCACTGTTATAGAAAGGAGTTGATGTTATGTTATGAACTGATTTGCTGATTTGCACACACATCTATTCGTCACTTTTTTGCTTACATTGATTTGTTTGTTGTATCCCAGTGAATTGATTCTCTACTGACTGATGAAATACAATATATTTTGTCATATAAATAGACTTTACCGTGTGCTTCTTCTTCTTCTTTTCCCATTCAATGTGACCAATATCAACAATTTGTTTTGCTATCCTATGGGTACATTTGGGTTAGATTGCTGATAACTAACTCTCAGGACCTATGCCAATAAATCAATTTAAGTAGTGTATAAACGAAATCCCTTGTAGCCATTCCCTACTTAGTATTGTTCACTGCCCAAGCCTACAAGGGTTTATTGGGTTACCCAGAATTCCCTTATTCTTGTCAAATAGTCATATTTATGGGACACAGGTTCAGAAGGTGCAAGGCAAAGGTTTGAAGGCAAAGAATTCCATAGCTTATCGGTTACGTAGGAAAAGGAGCAGACCCCTCTTGTTGCCTTACTGATCTTCTGGATATTTAAACATTTTTGTCCATTAGAGGGAAGTGCTCTCAACTGATGATCGGGAAGCAGTTTTTTTCTCAGATAGCCGGGGCCTTTATATTCGTAAGCTCTGTAGGCAAGTATAGAGATAAAAATTTGATGCAGCGAACAATAAGCAGTCAACGAAGACTGTGCATGGAGACCTTGACAGAACGTCAAGATCAGCCAGGCTGCCGCATTCTGAATATTCTGCACGAGCTAGAGTAGATATGATTGTAAACCTAAGTACAGGCTGCTTGCATAGTCTAGTTTTGATGCTACCAGGGCATGGATGACAGATTTATGACGCTCCTCTGGCATCAGATGAATCATCTTCCTAACCAATTTCAATGTATGAAAACAGCTGGCAGACACTGATCTGATCTGAGGCTCGAAGGATAAATTGGAGTTAAATTTGATCCCAAGGTTTCTTAGTTCCACTGCAGAGAAGGGGTATGGGGGAAAGCCAAGCTCTGAGGGCCAACAGTTGAGTGCGTCAGGATGATTGATAGTGCCCAGAAAAAATTATCTCTGCTTTATCACAGTTTAACTTAGGACAACTTGCATTCATCAATTCACCAAAGGCCCTCAGGCATCCTTAAAGGCTATAAATGCACCCACCTCTAGAATGAGAGAATCAACTGCATAACATCTGTGTAACAGATGATCCTTATGGAAGTGAGATGGGGAACATGGCGGCCACTAGCAGCAGATAAGCGTGTAAAATACCCGGTTTTTGGATGCAAAGTTACTGTCATTGAAGCTGACGACTTTGGGGTAATGCAGGAGGATTTTGCGCCGTCGATTCACCGGCATTGGTCTGAATTTGCAAGTTGAAGCGGCAGTAGCAGGACCGCTGCGGGCAGAAACTGGGCGGAGGCACCACTACGGATCACTAGAGGCCGGCTTGCGGCGGCAAGAGCCGTTTTCTAGGGGAGTAGGAGTTTGTTGCTGACTCCAGCCATCCTCAGTTGTGGGTTTGAGCAGAAAAGCAGCAGCAGAGCAAAATGTGATGGTGTAAAGCCCCCCTCAATGACCCCGGTAAGGAGAAGGAAGAAGGGGGGGAGTGTGATTTGATAATTAACGAGGAGACAAGCGATTATAGTAAAGATCAGCAACTTTGTAAGAGCTAGGCTTCAGGGAAGTTGCATAAAAATAGCAAGTCAAATAGGTATACTCTTTGAAATAGAGGCTTCTGGGAACAAGATCAATCCCCCACTGAGGCTCTATCCGAGCCGATAAGTCCTCATTTACGGAGGGCAAAAAGGCCACCAGAAGTAAATCGACTAAATTGGCCAAATCGGTCAGTACTCGAATAGCACCTTCATTGTGCACTTACTTTAAAGTACAAGCGCAGGCTTAACCCTCCACCTCCACCACCATTTCTTTCAGCGGCAGAAAACAGCACTAGCCTCATCCCTAAGACTCCAGATAATCAGAATAGCACAATAAATACAAGAGCAATGGGCGAGAAGATAGGTTCACTCCATTGGTATTAATAGCGGATGGTGGTACACAGGTGTTAGATAACCCCAGTCGCAGTCCTGAGGCCTCACTGAGTCAACCACCCTGACAGGGAGAGGGACAGAGGGAACAAGATACAAGGTACAGCTCACGGGTACAGCCCTCTACAGAAACCTTGCTGTCTACTCTAATTGCTGAAATGAGAGAGAAATTTGCGGTATTGGAAAGCAACCAGCAAAAGGTCCAAGGGGTCTGTGAAACACTGGAAGTTAAAATTAATTACATCATGGAAAGAGTAGGAGTAGTAGAAGCGGCAGTGGAAGACCTCTCAAAACAAGTTGATAAAAATACATCGGAGGTCATGAGGCTAAGGCAGAGGGAAAGAGAACTGACAGATAAACTTGAAAGCTTAGAGAACAGCGCAAGGGGGGATATAGCGCTGGGATACTCTTGGGTGACTACGCGCTCTATAAAAACCTTAAATAAATAAATAAATAAATAAATAAGGTCGTTTGTCATCGACCTTCTCAGTGAACTCCTTCCAGATATAGAGAAACAATCCCTGGAAAATGATATACAGAGAATTCATTGAGATCCCTTAGCTAAAAGACCTGCCAAGAAACATCAGAGAAGAATTCTAGTAAACTTTAAAACATATCTAATCAAAGGGAAGATTTTTGGTGGGGGCCTCAAAAATGAGCTTATAATAAAGGGGACTGGTCCTTTCATATCAGGTCAGATATTTTGTGCACCACACAGGACAGTCAATGGGAACTGAGAAAACATATACAAGAAATGAGGAGCCTGGATGCCACTGCAAAACTCCAATTCCCCGCCTCCCTAAAGGTAATGTGGAGTAACAAAATGTATACCTTTAGAGACCCCATCGAAGTTAGTTCTTTGATTGATCGGAATAAAAGTACATCCAAATGAAAAATTATTCTTTTTAAGGCTGCCCAAATACGGAGAGAGTCCAAAGTGGAGGTGCTCCAGCATACCTCCAGAGTCGAGGGAGGGTTCCCCGGGGTGGAGAAGGGCTGGTGGGGTTAAAAGCAAAAACAAAATACAAAAAACAGAGGGTTTGTTTTTAGGCACAGGGTGGGGGAACATTTGGGGAAAAAAAGTCCACATTTACGAATAAAACTTCTCAATTGAGCATAATTTTAACTTTTCTTTCTTCTTGGGGAGTTACAAGAAACATGCTCATACAACTTCTTTTCCTATAACAGATTCAGGTAGACCTAAGAGCACAAAAAATTTGAAAATGTTATCCAGGATTGTGAACAAACTTAGGGTCCTTTCTAGAAGAAGGACAATTCTAGAGTACTGGCAGCTCGTGGATTATGATGTGTTCCTTATTCAAGAGTCAAACTTATGTAAAGAAGAAGGGGCAGGGATACTTAAAAATTAAAAATGGATAGAGAATTGCATTTATACTTTCCAGACATGCCCAACAAAAGGAGTTGCTATTATCTTTAAAAAAAAACAAGAAATATTGGGAAATGTTACTGTGGATCCACTTGGTAGGTTGGCCATCGCCAGGGCAAAAATCAATAGGTCTTAGTTAACCTTTGTGGGGTATTACGGCCCTAACACAGATGGCCCTGTCTCTTTACACGCTTTGATCCTCCACTTAATTGACGTTAAAGACCCTATTATAATGGGGGGACTTCAATATTGTTTTAGACACTAGGCATGATTCAACATCCAAGAGAGCAGCAGGGGTTACACAGAGTACAAGAAAGGTTTTTAAACAAGTGATGTTATTTATAGTACTCCTTGACATATGGGGAGTGAAGAGATGCAATTCAGGGACATCGGGGGGGGGGAACTTCACCTTTCATAATAAAAAATGCGGACATCGATCTAGGATCGATTTTTTCCTGGTAGATCTCTCCACTAGCAAGAACATGACTAAAGTTAGTCATGTCCCAGAACACTTGTCTGATCATTCAGCGTCCTTTTGGAAATTACTTTTCCAAAGAGTCCCCCTCCATGCAGATGGACACTAAACCACTCCATACTCTTAGAGCCATTAGTTATTGATAGGCTGAAAAAAGATACAAATAGATTTTTCCATTTTAATACAAACTTTGCACCCCGCACATAGTCTGGGACACATATAGAGCCTTTTTGAGAGGCACATTACCTTCCCTCTCAATAGCCCAAAATAAGAAAGTGACAGAGGAAATTAGAACCTTAGAAGCGACAATACATTTAAATCAGGTGGTATTAGAACATGCTCTGAATGATTTAAACAACACACAAAAACTAACCATGGCAAAAAATGAGTTAGCAGACTATCTAGAAGCCATAACTAAAAGGAAGTGGGAGGTGAGCAGGTTGTCTCATCATGTTTACGGGGAGGGATGTGGCAAATTCCTGGAATGGAAAGCAAAGGCGAATCATACCAGGAATATGATAAAAGACCTTAAATGCCCGACCTCTGAAAAAATCATCACAGAGGATGTTGAGATTGAGGAAGCCTTCACCTAATTCTTCCAAGATGTCTACTCTGAAGATTTAGCATTGAGGGAAGAACTTGTAGAAACCTTTTTCTCAGACCTGGAACTTCCTACACTTCTAGACTCTGATTAGGATAAGCTGAGTAACCCTATCACTTTGGAAGAAATCCTACATACTATTACGACATTAAAGAAAGGAAAAGCTGCAGGCCCCTACGCCATTCCAAATGAAATATATAACATCTTAAAAGAAGAGTTAGCTCCAATTTTGCTTCAATTGTTTAATTCTGCTTTTATATCTGCCCAAGACCTCCCTGTATCGTGGAACGATACCACAATAACCATCATCTTGAAACCAAATAAAAATCTGCAAGTTTGTGAATCGTACAGGCCTATCTCCCTCCTGAATAGTGACCATAAAAAATACTCAGATTTTAACTAAATGATTAGACAGGGTAGCAGGGTCAATAATACATCTGGATCAGAAGGGATATATGAAGGGGAGGCAACTTCATGAACTAACTCATGACTTAAATGGAGCAATCGACTTGGCCAAGGAATATGAGATCCCACTAGCGGTTATGACCTTTGAAGCTGCAAAAGCATTTGAAAGGGTCAGCTGGCCCTTCCTACATAAAGCGATTCAGCGTTTTAACTTAGGAGAAATTTTCAGCGAACAGGTGAGGGCCCTATAGAAAAATCCATCTGCCTGGGTTCTTGTTAATGGTAATTTAATAAAGCAAATAAAAATCTGCAGGGGAACCAGACAGGGTTGCCTCCTTTCACCCCTTTCGTTTAACATGTACATCGAACCTGAGGTATGTCGTTTCTACGCATGCTTTTACAATGCATGCCTTTACCACGCAACTTTTACAACGCAAGTCGTTACAACGACTTGCGTTGGGGGGTGCTGGATAGTGAATAGTTTAATTTACTATTCCAACTCCGGTCCCCGTGGATAGTAGGGAAGGTTTTGAATAGTAAATTAAACCATTCCCTATCCTACAGTGCCCCCCAGCGCAAGTCATTGTAACGACTTGCATTGTAAAAGTTGCGTGGTAAAGGTAGTTTGTGGTAAAAGTTGCGTTGTAAACGCTGTTCCCCCATCGAACCACTAGCATGCAAACTAATAGCTTGTCAGTGTAATATTTCTTTTAGCTGTAATGGCTGGGAAAAGAAAATAGGCCTGTACACGGATTTAGAGCAATCACTACCGGAGATTTGGGAACAGTTGAAGAATTTTGGGAGAGCATCTGGGTATTCAATTATTCAGCAAAAAACTGAACTAAGTACATGGAATACCCCTATAAGAGTGACCTTATAAAAGACGAAATAAGATATCTGGGGGTCCAAATAGTCAAAAATACAGAAAAAATAGCACAGATGAATTTTGATAAAACAACAGCAACTGTGAAATCACAACTACAAGCATGGGAGACTCTTCCACTTTCTATCCTGGGTAGGTCAAACCTTCTAAAAATGTACATTTTACCTACGTTTACCTTTTTATTTGACACTACTCCATTGGAATTTTCAAAGATCTGGTTTCGGAGGGTATAGGGGCTCTTTTCCTCTTTCATTTGAGGAAGGAAAAACCCAAGAATATCACAGAAGCAGCTTAGGAGAAAGAAATTTCATGTTGGCATAGCCACCCCTGGCCTTTACTTATACTAATGGGTCTTTCACCTAAAGAATTCACGTCATCTATTAAAGGAAAGCTTTGCTTTTTTCCACTTTCTAAGGCTCTAGGTATAAGCTATACGAATCAAGAAGATTTTTTTCTTTTCAAAATTCGGTCACCCTAAATTTTTTAAGAAAGTTAGGTTGAAAGTACTTCTAGCCGCGGCTAAAGTATGGTCTCAGGTGAGGTCAATGTTGCATATACAGTACTGTAACGATGAAGCAACTATCTGGGTCTCCCCATGCACCCCAGCATGCTTAGTAGATGCACTTGCAGTCCCCCTTCGAACATCTGGGATATTGAAGTAGGGGCAACTAATTGTGGACAATGAGCTGATCTCATGGCAGTGCCTTTCTGCAGTTTCCGAGAATTCGGCATCAAAGTTATCAGATTTTGAGTTGGATAAATTCGATAGGGAGGGAGATAGAAGGGAATCGGGATCTGGTGAATGGGATCTGCACACGTTCCACAACGAGGAAAGAAGTAGCAGAATAGTACTGGTTGATAATTCCGTCCGGGGAGGACACACAGAACCCATATACAGAGATCTGGAAGAAGGACCTGCCGGGCGAAGACCTCAAAACCTTAGGGCAAGTATCTATGTCTCTTTTGTGGTCATATGTGAGAGCTGTGCCTTTAAAGAGAAACCACCTTTTTACTGTCCATAAAGCATACTGGACGCCACGGAAACTGTTGAAGATTGGGAAAGGAGCGACAAAGAAGTGCCCGAAATGCGATGAGAACAATGTGAACGAGGTCCATATGTTTTGGCAGTGTCCTTCAATCCAGTCCCTTTGGCAAAATGTGTAGAGGATCATTTCTGCTAATATGGGACAAGAAATTGGATTGACTGGATCTTCTGTTATTTTTGGTGTGATACCAGGTGGGGTGGATAATTGAATTTTCTTTAAAACCCAGAAAGCTCTCTTTTTTGTTCTGATCCTTTTGGCACAAAGGGAGTTGTGTGTTAAATGGATCCTCCCTTCTCCCCCCACTGAAATTGAATGGATTGGTTCAATACAAAGAATCTCACAACTTGATCGTGTAAATAAGAGGGTTAAAAAAACAAGATTTTGGGATCTTTGGGACACTTGGTTTAAAACCTATGTCTCACTGAATATAGCTTCCACAAACTTTGACTGCCTTCCTTTTTAGGTGTCTCCTTCAATTTAAATCTTCTTACACTTGTCTTTGTTTACTTTTCCTATGGGTGGGGTTTATTTTCTATTTTTTATTTAAGCAAGAAACTAGGTGGTGTGCTCAAAGGTCCAATGATTACCAACTTGCGGTACAGGCAATTTTGGTGGCGGCTCAGTTTTGCATTCTCCTGTAGAAGAATTGGTGCCATGGTCAATCCAGGAGGCTTACTCATACGACTGATCCCGGGGTAACAATTTACCCATCCTCTTGTGTGGAGTGACCAGGTTCTTTTTCGCCTCCTATTGGTTTGACTAGGCCCTATCTTCTTGAAATCAGAGCACCATTTGTTGAATGAAGCCTAAAATAAAAAAATAGAAAATAAAAAAAACAGATTATCCTTATGCCCCATACCTTCACTGGCGTAACAAAAACTGAGGGGGCCTCCACTAGTTTGCTCAGAGGAGCTAAGTAAATATTAAAAAGCCTTGGGCTTAGGGCAGAGCCCTGAGGTACCCCGCAATCAAGTGGTTTGACTGCAAATGTGAAGGGAGGTAAGAAAACCCTTTAAGAGCGATCCTCCAAATGAGACTTCAGCCAAGTCCAAGCTGAACCTTAGATATCCACATCCCATAATCATCTGGCATGGGGGGCATGGGTCAAATGGGGATCAAGACTTACAGCTGGCCAATGGAGTGGCAGAGTCCATGAGTGTAAAGGGGATCAAGGATGTCTAATATAGGGCCCGAATAGGTACTGTTGTTGGTGATAGAAGGTGAGGTTTCCTTTGGGGGAAACTTATCATAAATCATTTCGATTTTGTTATAGAAGATTTCTGAGAGTTCTTTGCACATTGTAGCCGATGGATGCCAGGTGTTTTGCAAAGCTAGGTGATAGAAATTAGTTCACCACTTTAAAAAGTTCATGAGATTTATTAGCGGCGGAGGTGATAGAAGATAAGATAAAATCTTTACGTGTCCTGTGAACCGCACTCCGTAAAGTATTTAGCGCTTTTTTGTAGGTGAGTTTTGCATCCAGGTCATAAGATTTCCTCCACCTATGTTAAAGGAGTTTGCAGTGCGACCTCTCCTTTTTGAGAGCAGCAGAAAACCAAGTGGCAGACGTAGTTGATCTTCGTTGGAATACCATTTATTGAGGAGCAATTCGATCCAGGGTCGAAGTTAGACAGGTATTAACAATGGTCAGGTCAGTGCATTCTGCCCCTGAAAGTTCAAGAAGAGTAGCCTGTAAAGCTTCTAGAAATCAGGATTCAGATACTTGCTTGCATGGCCTCGTAATTTTCTGAGCAGGGGGAAGCTGTTTCTTGAGACAGATTCTGACCAGTTTAAAAGGTACTAAGAAATGATATGACCAAGTTAAATAAAAAATCGGGTCATCTGCCAATTCAGAGAATGCAGAAAAAATAAGGTTGCATGTTTAATGGGTCACGTACCGCCAGTGCTTAATTTGAGCAGGTGCTTTCAGGTGCTCAGCACCGGCACTTCTTTCACAGGGCCGGGGCTACAATTTCTGACCCTGCAGGTGGTGGTCTCAATATTATTTGTTCAAATTCAAAATAAAAAGAATAACATACATTGCATGGTGACTGGCTGGTAAATGTTCATAGACAGGCCAGCATACGCCTGTCCAGGCAGGCATGATTGTGTTTCACCACGTTAGTGATGATGTCATCATACCAATCACAAATCCAAGATCATCGACAAACTATGTCTTGCATTCTATTCCCCAAGTCTGCTGCACCATGCCACTGCCTGAGCCTAAACCTCCCATTGGATAATTGTAGCTGGGGGCTGGTTCATGACGGAGTTGAGGCAAGGAAGCTGTGAGAGCGCATTTGGAACTTGGGAGTGAGGACTCTTGAGGAAGAATAAATGAAAGTAAGTGTGGACTTTAAACTTGCAGTGTAGCCAAAGTAGCATATTCTGCAGCCCTGCATTGCTGCTATACTCAACCTGGCCCAACACAACTTTTGTGCACAATGGCCTCACCTGTAGAATCTGTGCGCTTCACTCCAGCATGATAATTGCTGAGCGTGCGTGAGTCCAGTAGGCACCACAGCCATACTTTCTGGCATTGGCAGCATTACGGCTGGGGACAATGCCTGTGCTGTAGCAGGCAGGGCCGCAGCAAGCTGAGCAGTGGATGCTGATGCCGTCGCCATCCCTGGACCTACTAACTACAGGCAGCACTAGTAGTGACATCACCTGCTGTGCTCGAGCAGCTACCTGTTCTGCAAAAAACCCAGTTATACTGCACTGATTAATATATTCAAAAAAAGCATTTTTACTTGGTATATATTTTGTTTTTGCACTCAGTGTAGGTAAGAAAGTAAAACACATGTCATCTACCTCTTCTTTAGGAAAGACAACAGGAAAACGCTGAGTTCAAAATAGCAGGGACATGTTCAGACTGACGACAGGGGTCACAGGCAGCAGCAGTGTTATAGATGAGAGAGAGAGCAGGAGTAAAGAGGAGAAAGAAACAACAGGGGAGGAGAGAGATAAGACAGAGCTATGTAGAAGTAAAGGAGAGCAAATCATATACAAAGACAAAGCAGCCATGATGTGAAGAAGAGAGCATTAAGAAGAGAGAAGATAGAATGAAAGGATGTAGAGGACAGGACAGAGGAAAAAAAGCAGACAAATGATAAAACGGAGACACAGCTAATCACAGCTAGAAGAGTGATAGTAAAAAGCCAAGATCGAGGGGAGAGAGAGCTGAGCATGGATAAAAGTGAAGAGGAAAAAGGGCAGGGGTAGAATAAATAGAGGGCAAATCAGAAATGCAGGGAATAAGGTAACACACCAGGTGTAACAAAGAGAGGTGAGAGGATAGACTCTTAGAGCAAAGACTTAGGGGACAGACAACAGATCAAGGTTAGAAGATAGTGACTGAGGCAGTGAGGGTGTTGCAAGTGGGGTTCACCGGAGGGAGAAGTGAGCTGTGGCCTCCTTGTCAAAATTTTCAGCACCTGCACTTCTTTTTTTACAAATTAAGCACTGACGTACCCACATGCAAATGGGAGATTTGCCACTTTTTAATGCACTGACACTATCTTTGCACTTCTATAAATGGCATTGCGGATAGGGCCGAGAAAATAAAGTGCCCATAGGTATTCAGAGTAACCTAGTAGGTATGTGCCAACATACACTGCACTAGATAAAAGAATATGAAATGTTACTTTAGTCTATAAGACACAGTTAACATAGATTCTCTCAATGGGACAACATCACTATTAAAATCTGCCTTCTAGATATAAATTCGTTTGAATTCAATACTTGAAAGATAGAATAAATGTATCTACACCTGGTAAAATGGTTTCATTTAGATACTAAGCAGTTTTGTCAGTTCAATTGTTTCACATAAAATGAGGCATGTGTTGTTCCAGTGTTTTAGTTTCATTTTGCACAAATGGAATCCCTCTGGAGAGATTGAGATGGAGGAAAAAATCAATGTGTGCAGTAATAACATTGAGAAATGAACTCTTTGACATAATCGTAAAGGCACATTAAATAGCATATGTCATTTTGAAATCAGCCACAAGATTTCCAAAAGGGTAAACTGGGAGTCTGATGGTGCATACCGAATATTTCAATCACCGAGATTCCAGGCATGGAACCAAAACCCAGAGGAAAGTAAATATCGCTTGGAGCAGAGATAGGATGTTGATAATTACACAGTCTTTGACAACTGAAATGAGAGCATACTTACAGAGTGAAGGCAGGCATAGATGCATGACCATGCTCACGAATCATAGACTGCAATGGGTGTAAATATCCTGTCTTGCAGACCCACAATTAACTTTCACACTGGAACATGAGGATTTTGGTTCTGTAAGCACAAGACCCACATATTGTTCAACTAAATTACCAGACCACTCAAAATGTGGACGATAGTTGCAAAAATATTCTATACATAGCCATTGATTATACTGTAAACATAAATCAACATTCTACAAAATTCATTTTTGCTTAGTTCTTATGGCTGTACACAACAAGGTCTACGCGTTTCAAACTCTTTCCTAATGGATTTCTTTCATTTGGCAGGGATGGGCTGGTGGGATGGTAGTTGAATGGCGCACCTTAATTGCGTCTTGATAGCTGATGTATCCCGCTCCTTCGGCTCAATCGTAGCCAGTCTCTGAGTGTGAATGAAAAACAACACGAAAACCGTGGTCCGGCGCCGCTGTTTTGATGACCTGTACAATTGAATTGCCTTCAATTAGAGAGTATGTGGTCCTGATGAGAACTCCACACTAAGAAGAGTTCGAAACGCGTAGACCTTGTTGTGTACAGCCAAAAGAACTAAGCAAAAATGAATTTTGTAGAATGTTGATTTATGTTTACAGTATAATCTATGGCTATGTGAAAATGTATTTTTTCTAAAGAGTATTGCATTTAAGATTGTAAATAAGAGTAGTGTGATTGAGAGTATGTTTGAGAGTGTTTGACAGAGATCTGGAATGATAGTTAGTATAATTGACATGAGGGGGATGTTTTAATGTATATAATGTTTTCATGTATTGTATGATATATGTTTCTTTGAAATGTTAAAAAACTTTTGGGAAATAATCACCCAAATAGTTCAAATGAAGTAAAATAAAATAAAAAGAAGGATTGATTCGAAAAACAAAGGATCTCTCACTTAATGTTCTATTCATAGGTGAGACAGAAGAATAGACAGTGCATTGAGATAGGCAGCATTGGCATTTCTTTTTTTTTTTTTTTAAAGTTTTTTATTGAGCATGATCAGTAGTAATTAAGAATTTTCATTACAAAAGAGTAACAGCGTAATGTTATGATAGTACATCAGAGAATTCAGTAAGAAAAATACATATATCAATAACAAAATAGACGAAAAACAGAAAAACATTAATAGCCAATACAGGTGAACAGCGAACAAAAAAAAAAAGAGATTCAACAGGAAAAGCACAATAAGAAAAAAATTATATAGGTTTATAGCATCATATCAATTCCTCTCATATCAGGAGGGAAGTCTTGCATTGGAGTACCAATCGGAAATTGGGGCCCAAATCTGGGTACCGAGGGCTCTAGCTTTTCTACCTCTTGTACTATATATAGCTGTCTCCTGCTTGTATGTGGCAAGAAATCAACTAAGCCACATCTGAAAAGTGGGTGCAGTAGGATCTTTCCATCGGGCCGCTAGTATAATACGAAAGACGGCGGTGCCCAAGAAGACAATCCTACGTTCCTCCATACTATAGCCTAAGGATTCATCATGACCCAGAAGATATAGAGTAGCGGAGGATCTGAGAGTCCGACCAAAAACTTGAGCCCAGAATCCACCAATCATAGTTTGTAAAATATCGAGCTTAGGACATTCAGCAAACATATGGATTAGATTTGCTTGCCCCTGTCTACATCTTGGGCAGCAGCCGTCTGCCCGCAGTCCCCACGTGAAAAGTTTAAACGGGGTAAAATAAAGATTGTAAATAGTTTTGTAGTATTGTGCTTTAAGATTGGGGGCTAGAAATAATGTTGTTGAGAGGGTTAGGGAATAGTCAATATCCACATCTGGATTTCCGAGTTTTAGTGCCCAAGATCGCTCAACACGATCTAAATCGTCAGCAGAAGATTCAGAGAGTATGTCATATAGGGTTCCTATCCTGGTAACCCGTCTCCCAATAATAGAAAACAAATGAAAGCTGTTAAAATTATTATTAAATTTAGAGTTACGGATACTGGTAAACACTTGAAAGTATTTTAAGTAGTCTGTGGATGGAATATCGAATCTTTGCTGTAACCCTTCAAAAGATGGAATAACATTCTGTCCAAAAAAGTCGCCTAATGTATGAATGCCGAGATTCTCCCAATTCCTGGAAATATTATCATTTAAACAAGATGGTAGGATCTTACTATGCCATAGAGAGGTGTATTTAGTGATTTTAGGAATGCCTAGATGTTTAGAGGCAAGTTTCCATATTTTCCATGAATCGCTAATCACCTTGAATTTGATCTTTTTATAATATGATGCTTCAAGTTGTCTCAAGAATAACCCTTGACATCTAACACCTAGTCCAAGTTCAAAAATAGAGGGGATACGCGAATCTATATTAGACGGATTGGAAGGTTTAACATTAAAAAGTGGGCCCATTTGCTGGAGTAGTGTCGCCCAAAGATAGAATGTCAAATTCGGGATACCAAGGCCACCTCTATGTAGAGGAGGAGTCAGTAATGGTAGCGCTCTCCTAATTTTACCATATGTTATGTTATGTTATGTTATGTTAAAACATTTTAATACCGCGCACATACACCAATTGGTTTCTTGGCGCTCGGGGACCGTGGAATAAGACACAGGGAGTGTAGGCAGCTAACCGTGAGCAAGACGGAACAAATGAGTTTTAAGAGATTTGCGGAAAGTGGGGTAGTCAGAAGTGAGTCGAATTGGGAGGGGGAGGGAGTTCCTGGTGGATGGGGCAAGGAAAGAAAAGCCAGCACCACCATGCTTCTTGCGTCTGAACCTGGGAACAACCAGCAGGTTGTGGGCAGAGGATCTAAGGTGTCGGGGGGGAACATAAGGGTGTAGACAAAGAGAAATAAAAGCGGGAGCAGAAACAAAAAGAGATTTGAAAATAGTGCAGCCGAGTTTGAAGATGCATCGTTGCGCAACCGGGAGCCAGTGCAGGGTTTTTAACAGCGGGGTGACATGTTGGTGTTTGGGTTGCTGGAAAATTAATCTGGCTGCCTGGTTTTGCACCAGTTGAAGCCGTTGAAGATGGTATGCTGGAATCCCCACGTATAGACAGTTGGCATAGTCCAAACGTGAGGTAACCAGGACCAAGATGACAAGAATAAGAGCCTCTGGGGATAGGTACCTTCGGATCTTCCCGATCCTGCGAAGATGGAAAAAGCAGGCCGAGGTGACAGCATTAATGTGCGGCCGCATCGAGAGGTCACTGGAGATGATAACATCTAGGCTCTTCACAGAGTCAACTGGGCAAGGGGGGGGCCGAGGGCAGGGGGCCAAAAGTTGGGAGTCCAGGGATGTGGGGGCCCACCAATCAGGACCAGCTCTGTCTTGCTAGGATTGAGCTTCAGCTGGCTGAAGTTCATCCACTCGTAGATGGAGAGCATGGTGGTTTGGAAATTAGAGCAAGAGAGAGGAGAGGAGTCGATAGGAAAGATAAGTTGCAGATCATCTGCGTAATTAAAAGTGGTAACAGAAGAGTGATGGAGAGCGACCAGGAGAGGCTGCATATAGAGATTAAACAGAAGGGGAGATAAAGCAGAACCCTGGGGGACACCGCAGGAAAGTGAAGTGCAGGGGGCAGAAAAGGAAGATAAGTGTACAGATTGGGTCCGGAGTTGGAGAAAGGACACAATCCAAGACAGGGCCAGGCCAGAGATCCCAGCATTTCTGACACGGTCGACCAAGATGTCATGGTCGACCGTGTCGAAAGCGGCAGAGAGATCAAGTAGCACTAGGGCCTGGGCCATGTTTTTATCAGCCCCCTGTATCAGCGTGTCCATAACCGCTATCGCCACTGCCTCCGTGGAATGGGAGCGTCTGAATCCGGCCTGTTGATCATCGAGGAAATGAGTTTCCTCGATGAAGGTACTCAGGCAACGGGTGACGTAGGTTTCCAAAACCTTCCCCAGAAATGGGAGAAGGGAGATAGGTCGGTAGTTGCCCAGTACCGCAGGGTCGGAACCGGGTTTTTTCAGAATAGGTACCACCACAGCACTTTTGAAAGCATTAGGGACAGAGCCTATGGAGAGTGAGCGGTTTAGGAGGTCCAGAGGAGGGCCGGGACATGCCATAAAGGCGTCTCTAAGGATTTGGGGGGGGGCAGCAGTCCTTGGGGGAGCCTGAGCCCACAGCCGAGAGTAATGAACGAAAAGTGTCTAAAGAGATCGGGGGAAAAACATTCAGGGAGTGAGGATTCGAAGGAGGAAGGGCGCTAATCTGAGACATAGTGGTGGAGGGAATATTGCTTTTAATAGTGGCGATTTTATCAATAAAAAAAGAGTTAAGAGAGTCGCACAAAGCTTGTGATGGCTGAGGTTGAGGGGTTACACGGTCGGGTAAAGAGAGTTCAGCTACAATTGAAAAAATGTCTTTTGTCTTGGATGCAGAGTTGATTACTTTTTGGGAGAAATAAGCAGATTTGGCCAGGATAATTGATTTTTTGTAAGATTTTAGTGAATCAGTGTAGGCAGACTTCAATAAGGGATCATAGTTGCGCCTCCATCAGCGCTCAGCCTGACGAAGAAGGAGTTTGCTGGCCTTAAGTTGGTCAGTGAACCAGCGCTGAGCGTCGTGGGGTCGTTTAGATTTAATGGATTTGGCTGGAGCGACTACGTCACTGGCTTGAGATAGCCATTGATCCACTGCAGATGCTTGAGAGTTCAAATCAGGGTGGTTAGGGGGGAGGGAGGAAGCAAGGGTGGAGTGAAAAAGTATCGGCGTGCTTCCAATTACGTGCCGAGAAATTGGGTAGTTCCATAAGAATTTAGATATAGTGGAATCTAGAATTTTAATAGTGCTACCGTCGGCCAATAGCCCGGAACAGATAGAGTATTCTCGGAAATATGCTCATTTTAATATAATTCGCCCTCCCTATTATAGAAAGATGTAAATTGTCTACCCTCTTGAGGTCAGTTTTTACTAAATTGATCAAAGGATCTTAGTTAAGCCGATTGATATCCTTCACCTCAGGAGATATATTTACACCGAGATAGGTTGCATTTTTAACTTTATAGGGGCTGTCATATATGATGTTATTTGTACAGAGAACCATGGTTTTATCCCTATTAAGGGAATAGCCAGAGTAGGATCCAAAAATCTGGGTTATTTGCTCTATTTCTACTACTGCGTCAGCCGGATTGGTTGTAAGCACGGCGATATCGTCGGCATATGCCAGAATTTTAGTTGAGTAGGGGCCCACCTTAACTGGTTGTATTTGAGGGGAGGTAAGAAGCTTTAAAATTAAATGATTAATTACTAGGGCAAATAATATCGGGGAGCATGGGCAGCCTTGCCTAGTGCCTCTTTGTACCTCAACAAACTCTGACTCCAAGCCACCAATGGAGAGTTTCGCCCTTGGATTGATATACAGAGCTTTTATGGCTTTAATAAAGCCAGGTCCAAAGTTGTTAAATTCCATAATGTCCCATAGGAACCGCCAAGATACTCGGTCGAATGCCTTTCCGGCATCAAGTAGGATCATCGACATTTCACCCCCCCCGTGGCGCCCATGATGTCAAATAGGGAAATGGCTCTACGGGTATGATCAATCGTGCCCCGCCCGGGAATAAAGCCATGCTGCCACGGGGATACAAGATGTTCGACGATCCTACTCAGCCGATTTGCAAGAATCTTAGCATATAGCTTTGAATCAGAGTTTATGAGGGAGATAGGCCTGTATGAAGATGGAAACTGAGGGGGTTTCCCCTTTTTAGGGAATATAGCTATGTTAGTATTTTTCCAAGAGTCTGGTGATGTTGAGTGGTATTGCACCCCCAGAAACAGGTCTAATAGGTAGGGTAGTATCTGCTTGCCCAACGCCTTATATAAATCTAAAGGGATCTTGTCGGGACCAGCAGCCTTCCCGTTAGCGAGGTCCGATAGTGCAATCTCTAACTCTGTAGTTGTGATTTCTTTTTCAAGATCTTCCTTAACTGTTTGATCAATTTTCCTAGTTAATTCTAATTCAGGCAGCCACTCATTGAGAAAGGTTTTTGTGTCTCTGGTAGGCTGATGATCATTTTCTCTTTGATAGAGTTTTTGATAGTATTTTTGAAACACAGCTACGATGTCTTGAGTGGAAGAGTATTGTTGTCCCTCATATTCAATATGCTTTATTTTATTGTATGTTTGCTTTTGTCTGGTTTTAAGGGCTAATTGTCTCCCTACATTTTCTCCTGCTTCATAGATTTTATTTCTGTTAGCTTGATATATTTCCGCCTCTTTTTGAGTTAACGAGCTGTTAATTTCTGTTTTTAAAATCGATAACTTTTGCAGTGTATCAGAGGTTGAGATTCCTTGCTGTATCTGACTAGCGTGTAGTATTTCCAGGTTAGTGAGTTCCAAATTAAGCTGTTTGTCGATACTATCCTGAGTTTTTTTGCGTTTAGCTACAAACAATATAGTCTCCCCCCTCATCGCTGCCTTAAAACAGTCCCAGACAATGAATCTAGGTGCGCTATATTGATTACAATCAATGAAGGATTGGGCCCATGATGTTATATGGTCTATATATTCTGGATTAACAAGGAGCTTGCGATCAAATGACCATTGGATATTAGGTCTTTTAAAACTATCCAAATCGAAGATAAGAGTAAGCGCATTGTGGTCAGGAATGGTTTTAGGGGATTTGATTATGTCTATTAGGGCCAGTTTCTGCAATGATGTCATGATGTAGTCTAATCGGACATACTTATTATGGAGATAAGAATAGTAATCGAAGCCGTTATCATTCTGTTTCAACATATCCCATACATCAAATAAGTCATGACTGTCCATCAGATGGGATACTGCCCTATAAACCTTAGGTTTACAGCCGTTATAATTCTGGGGCAATTTGTTATTTGCTAACTTCCCTATGTTCACATTAAAATCCCCACACAGAATGAGTGGACCAGGCCAGGAGGCCAGTTCTAATTCAAGGTCGATAAACAGTTGGGGATCATCCAGATTGGAGCCATAGAGTGAGCAGATGGTGCTGCCCAACTCTAGTTGAACCACAACCCACCTACCATGTTTATCAACAAGTCGGCGTATGGGGTCCCCCAAGCCGGGTTTTGCCAAAATAGCAACTCCCCGTGTTTTAGATGATTGAGATGTTGATGCAATCAGATTATACCCAGGTATTTTTAGCAAATTTTTATCACTTTCAGCTATATGGGTCTCCTGAATACATAGTATATCGACAGGATCCTGATGTAATGATTGAAAAAGTTGAGCCCTTTTTTTCCCATCATTCAGACCGGCAACATTCCAACAGCGTAGTTTTACTCTCCCCATTCAAAGTTATTCCCCAACATACTGGCGTCTTCTAAACAGTATAGCATACACCAACAACTTTTAGACTCAATGTTGATATTAATATTCCAATCAAAATTCCAGTTAATCAATGTAGATAACATGTAGTTCCTGATAATTAAAGAAATTAAAGAAAATAACAGATTTCTTGTACTATTGATCAAGCTCATTTTTATTGTTTTTTGCCCCCTCTCACCCTCCCTTTCCCCCTCCCTCTCCCACCAAACCCCTACTACCCACCCCCCACCCTCCGCCACCCGCACAGTGAGGCAATTAGACTCTATAAGAGTCTTTAGTGATGGAGAGACACTCCCAGACCAGACCATACCAAACCAAGCCAGTAAACACCAAAAAAAAAAAAGAAAAAAAAAAAGGGGTATACCTTTCCCGGAAGAGAAAGAGAAAGAAAGAGATTTATTAAAGAGATAAAGAATATAAAAGAAAAGAAGATTGAGGAGAAGAAAGAGCAAAAAGAAAGATAAAACTAAGAAGGAAGAGAGAAGGAAGAGAGAAAAAAAAAAGGAAATATAAGGGGCAGTTAGCCAATTATCCTAACATATCCTAACATATCTAAATAATGTCTAAAAGCGCTCTCCTCTCTTCACTCTCCAGTCCATTCCCCAAGTTTCCAACCTCCTCAACTTCTCAACTTCTTAGCCAGTAGCCAGCAAAAGATAATTTATAAACCGGACTTTGTCATCATTAAGCCATTAAGTCATACTGTCTAAAAATTCTTTGGCTTTTATCTCGGAGGTGAAAAATTTGGTCTGACCATTGTACAGAACTTTCAGTTTGGCTGGGTTGTTAAGGTACACTTGTGCTTTCTTCTCCATAAAGGGTTTGATAAGCTGTTGAAGGCGCCATCTCCTTTCCACCGTAGTGTGGCAGAAGTCCGGTCTCACAAAATAGGAGATGGAGTCTCTAGTGCGTCGAGCCTCCGGCCTGACTCTATCTGAATTGGCTTGTCGGAGAAGAAAGTTCCCAAAAAATACCAAGACTGCTCGTGGATAACTCCCCTGTTTCTGGGTGGATTTTAAAGTAAATGGTGTTCTATGTGCACGTTGCACTTCTAACTCCCAATTCAATGAAGAGAGCTCAGGGAGTGTGTCTTTAAAGACTTGGATGATGAAGGCTCGCATATCAGTACCTTCGATGTTTTCAGGTATTCCAAGGACGCGTAGGTTATTACGCCGTAGGCGATTCCCCATGTCCTCGAGCTTCCATCTAACATCACTTAGCTCTGCTTCATGTAATTCGACCTGTTCCTGTGTGGCTGTAGCCTCAGCCTCATTGATGACTATACGATCTTCCATTTCAGTCATTCGAGTGTTAAAGGTATTAACAGATTTTGACAATTTACGTACTACGCCCTGTACCTTGTGTAGAGCTAGTTGCGCCTTACGTCCATCCCTTGATGTTTCCTCTCGATGAGAGGCGATAGCCTGGAGAACTGTGTCCATCACCGTGGAGAGTGTAGCATCTTGCTGATGTAGAGAGCCCCGTTGTGCAGAGCGTGAGCCAGTGGCATGTTCTTGAGAGCCAAGTGCCATAGAGGGGGAATAATCCCATGTTAATCCCAGGGCCCTTTTCTTCCGCAAGGCGGTTCTCTTATTCTCCCTGGATTCAGCAGTTCTCACCTCATGGTCACTTTCCATCTCAGACCCAGTGTTAGTCTCGATATCGAGCTCAGAATCATCTGACCATCTTGCATCTTCAATCCCTTCTGAGATTGAGTAAAAATCTGAGGGATCCCTATCAGTGTCAGTAGGGTCAGGGGTTATCTCATCTCCATCAGCTTTCTCATTGCCATCAGGAGCCCCCAACAAATTCTCCAAATTCTTTGAAATGTCTCTCGCCTCTAATGTCCGCATATCACTCTTTGGAGCATTAAATATAGCCTGAGTCTGCCCACCCTGTGGCGTTTGACCATCCTGCTCAGCCACATTCTCAGAGGTATTAGGGATCGTTAGAACAGCATTGAGTACTGGTACTGGTACTGGTAGAGCTACCGGGGCTGTCTGAGTTATCGGTGTTATCGGTGTTGATAAGGCTACTGAAGCAGTAGGGAGAGAAAGAGTATCACCATAAGAGTGGCTCTCCATACCTTGTAATCCAGCGTTAGGGTCTGCTATTCCTGCCACTGCAGATTCCTGGAGCCTCACAGAAGTATTCTCTGCACTCGCTGAAGTAATTGCAATAGTGTCAGCTTTTCCCTCTTTCCCAACTTTACCATTCCTAATTTGTCCACTTGATGTCACTGTAGACCCAGGAAAAACACTCTGAGCATTCGGGGCTGTTAGTCGATCTGCCGGTTGAGACAGAGTTACTGCTGGCACCTGAGTTGAAGGAGCCGGAGCAGGAGCGGGAGCAGGAGTCTTCCGGAGCAGCTCAATTACCGAGGGGCCAGCTACAGGTGTATTAGGCTGCTGTTTGGATCCTCTTACCGGCCTGCCAGCTGTAATGTCGGAGTCAGCAAAATCACTGCTTCCCTCCAGTCGCGCGCCACCTCGCTTTGTCATCAGCTCTGTGGCAAGATGGCGGCGGTGTGCTAGACCGCTGTGAGACACCTCCCAGGCCAGCGCTTGGAACATGATGAGAATGGAGGTTTGTTCACCTGAGTGACTAATGGGTGCAAAAGGACTTACCCTTCTTCTTGTTGCTTCTTTTTTCTCCCGACGATGATAACGAAGAGATGGCTGGGAATCGAGCAGAGAACTGACTCTTGATGGTTACACAGGACCCGACTGCCCTGCAGATCCGCTTTTCATTCTGCACTTGGCTGATTGGGGTGCTCGTGCTGAGACTGATTGCTCGCATTCAGTCCGGAGAGGCAGCCACACAAAAAAAGCAAGTTAGCCCCCCAGGGTCAGCTCAAACGACTCGGCTTACTAACGTGACTCCGCCTTCACAGAGTAACCTTAGCGATATGGTGCCGAAAAACGCCGCAACGGTAGCTGCCGCCGCAGCCAAGACCAGAGCAGCAAAGCAGGCTCTCCGTGATAGAGAGCTGATGACAAAGCATTGGCATTTCTGTTGTATAGAATATAAGGCAGTGGTTTGGCCTTGGTGCTTGGGAGCCCATACCCGGTGGTGTTTAGTAATATTTGCAAAAAAGCATATTTTACAACTCCAGTCACCAAAAAAGAATCTTTTAAGTGATTCACAGAAAAAGGAGCAATGGACACAGATATATGTGAATAAATGTATTTCCTGATATCCAGGGAACAGTATGGCTAGCCTCCAAGTAGCTCCTTACCTCATGGTTACAAACTGAAAACCATGCATTCCACTTGTTGTCCATACACTGACTCTACATGAGTCTTTTATCTTTTCATATCAGATTATTCTTGACTTTTTGTTTTAGACCATGTTATATTTCCTTATTTGATCTCAATACCGATATTATCAGATCAAAGCTCTCTGAGGCTCCCTCAGTGGCTTGTAGAGCCATCAAAAAAATGAAATACAAATGAAAAGCAATACTATAAAACCAGACAGTACTCTAATTAAGGAAAAAACACTGTCTCCCGATTTCACCAACAGCACCTAAACTATAGTGAATTAAGCCCTGGGGTGATGGGGTCATACATACCCGCATTCAATCAATCAATTCAAAGCTTTATTCAATCATTCAAAAATAATCAAGCAAGCACATAAAAAATTTGCAAAATACAGTCCATTAGAATTAATCTCTGATACAGTTATTACTAAAAAGAACACATTTAAAAAGGACGTTGATAAAAGTTCAGACGTAGGGCAAATCCTTATAGCAGCTGGTTAACAAGATATATTAAAAGACCATGCTTTCTAGGCAGCCATTGATTTCAAAATGTACATAGCTGTAAAAAAACATATATCTGGCTCTTTTAGAGAGAAAAGCAACCGCATGGCAGATATTACGGTCGTTACTGCATATTTTTTAAATAAGGGTTTAAGATAAACAATGCGAATGTGCAAATATAAGTCACAGATAAATAGATAGTGCAGGGTACTCTGTTTCGTAACCCCGTCACAGGGGCATGGTATAGAAGCATGTTTTTTTATATAAGGGAAAGCCACCAAGTGATGTACAATTCCAAGTCTTAATCTAGTAAGGACAAACCGATGGAATGGCCTGGTGACTACCGTTAGATAGTTTGGAAAAACAGTAGTAGCCATGTTGGAGTAATAATACAGAGGGATTGTTAACAGCATGTTAGCATTTCTACGTGCTTGGACTTTCTTCCTCATATAAATACTCTTAAGCTCTTTCTTAGGGATATCAGTTAGACTATCTGGATTAGCCATGATGTTCACATTAAGTAAATCCCTAGCAACATAGTTAATCCAAGGAATCAATTGGCTTTTATCTAGGCGAAGGCAGTCACTAATGATGCTTCTAGTAAAACTAGTTTCCTCCTTCTGCCAGATTGCTCTCCATACCATTAAAGGTCTTAGCCTGATTAAATCTGACAAATGTTCCAGCCCTACTTCCTGGTGTATTATCTCAGTGGAGGCTGACATGGGTAAGGAAAGCAGTTTTTTTTAAAAGCAGTTTTCTTCAGCTTGCAAATCCCCATGACGACAAAACCCCCAAACGCCAGATCCGTAGAGTGCAATTGAAACACATCTATGATGGTATATATGCAACATATCGTATATGCGGCGATCCCCCAGCTTATTTGCAAATTTAAATACTCCAAAAGCACTGTTGGACATCTTAGCTTTAACATTGGTTATCTCCTGTGACCACATACCATTGCTGCTAAAAGTTATACCTAGATAACAGAATTTTTTTACAATTTGTATTTTTTGGCCCTCAATATAAAAAGCTCTTGACTTCCTCATTTTTTTGCCACATAGCATAATAAATGTTTTGGTATTTTTAATCTTTAATTTCCTTCCCCTGATAAAACCAGCAAATGTATCCATTAATCTCTGCAAGCCACAGGGGGTTCTCTATAGAAGCACAGAATCATCTGCATAAAGCAGAACCGGGATAGCTTGGCCATCTACTTGTGGGGCGTCAGAGTTGACCAGCTTAAGCTCTGCGTCAATTGCATTGATAAAAAGGGAAAAAAGAAGGGGCGCGAGAACACAGCCCTGTCTTTATACCTAATTTGACCCTAATACTATCGGTGCATTCTCCCGCTTGACCATACCTTATTCGAGCAGATAGTTTAGAATATAGTCTGGCCTGGAAGTGGATAATCCCGGCAGGGGCACCTAGTTTAAGTAGCGTTGACCATAATAGGGCATGATCGACCAGATCAAACACGCTACTTAAGTCCGCAAAGCAGAGAAAAAGCGAGCCCTGCTTAGCGCATGTATACTTCCCTATTATGAGATCTAGGTTTATGCACTGTTCAATGGTCCCAAGACCTTTTCGGAACCCATATTGAGAAAGCGCAAGAATTCCGCTTTCATCTGCCCACTCCTCTAGCCTGGACAACAACACCCTACTCATGGTCTTAAGGGATGAATCTAAAAGGGAAATAGGTCGATAGTTTTTTGCATCAGACCTATCTCCATTTTTAAATATGGGAATAATTATGGATTCCCCCCCAAGTACGCGGGCTGCCTTCCATTACTGCCCATTGAAAACTTTGGTCAGGACAGGCCCCCACATATCGGCTTTGAACAGATTGATTGGAACCCCATCTGGACCGGGGCCTTTCCCTCCCTTGCTGTTCCTGATGGCATTCTCTACCTCTGACGTTGTGATATTTAGGGGGACAATTGGCCATAGGTCGTCGTCACTGTTGGATTAATTAACCGCTTCCTTCGAGTCAAAAATACTAGTAAAATGGGAGACCCAACATTCCTCACTAACTTGAGCAGTTAGAACTGGGGTATCATCACTCTTAAGGAAGGGACAGTTAACCGTGTCCCAAAAGAGTTTGCTATTTGATTGTTCTACAGCCCTAGTCAGATTACTCCAAGCTTCCTCCTGTAGTTCGCACTTCCTACGCTTCAGCTGCTCTCTGTATATGACCCTGTATACGACCCTGAGATTTATAATGGCCGACCTGTCCCTGGCCCTACAAGATAGAGCCTTCTTCAGAGTTCCGCAGTGACTCCGCACATGTGGAGTCAAACCATCCTATCGTTACTTTCTTATTACTGCGCTTTGAAGTGGTCAGAATGTCATCAATTAGGGTGCTGATCTTTTCAAAGCTCGTTAAGATACCCGCAGGGTCTGTACTCCCATCCAGGCAATTAGACAGCTCGGGCAAACAAGCCACCACGATTTTAACTAAATGTTTTTTCAGAATTGACTCCTCTCCATTTTATCCTATGACCATTTGGTCTACAGGGGACAATATCGTTAACAGTGGTTTTGGCTGCCAGTACCTTATTACCCCAGATAAATAATGACAACGTAATGCAATTATGGTTGCTGACCGCAAGGTCCAGTACGACCGGGGTGTCACAGTGTAAACTAATACACTGTGAGATCAACAAATGGTCGATAACAGTGGCAGCATTTCTGCCGGTAAAAGTTGGGACAGGATTTCCTTCCCTGTCTTTGGCAGTCTGTAATACAACAAGATCATATTTAGCCAAAACAGAGTTCAATGATTCCCCATAAGTACTATGGATAAAATGAATGCAGCCCTCACCTCTATCATCATTGACCCCACATGCCTTAGTTAGTGATAAAGGGCACATTGGAATATTGAAGTGCCCCCCCCCAGATGAATGCAAAGTTAACACGAACTTCAAGACGGATCTTATCCAGGACCTTCTCTAGTTCATTGACTACTACAGCTGAACGTGAGGAGGCAAACAGGTTATTGTAATAATTAATCAACAGGACGTTACGGCCATTTTTATGTTGTAGCCATATCACTTGGGAGTGACAACCAACCGTTTCTTGTTTAATAACTTGCACTGGGAGATTGACAGAAAGTAAGATGAGAAGTCCGCCTTTGGCCCTACCCTTAGTCGATCCCTGTGCTGGTAGGTTAAAGGAAACAAATCCCTCATAATTAATATCTTCCACACTCCATAGGCATAATATGTCATATTTATTAACAAAGTCTCCCCACCCAAGAGAGCCAACTTTGCTGTTCCAGCCAACGATGTTCCAACTGACTAGGTTGTACCATCTACGGCGGTCTTCTGTTCCGGGTTCAGAGGCTACATTAATTATCCAGGATATAACCTCTGCTGGCCTTGTTGGCGCTGTGTTAAGAATTGATTTACCATTTCCTGTTATAGTCGGATTACACCGACGATTTTTTCCATCGTAGTACACATTATCTTGTGACCACCCTGCTTTGTTCTCTGCAGGGCAGAAATCCTCCAGGGTTTTAAATTGATCTCGAATTAACATCTCTCGGGATCCTGAAAGCGCTCCTATACCCACCTCCTGATCTAAACAGTTTCCTGGTTCCTGATTTGGAAGGTGCAGTCAGTCTACTGCCTCTAGGCAGCTGTAGCGAGTGTAGCTATAAAATGTATCTGGGAAGTGCATAGGACCTAGTCTGCCCCAATACCCCTTATTTCCTCCCCTGCTTTCTATTCTAGTCCATTCATCAGACCTCCCCTTGGGTTCCCCCGTACAGTACGGTGGGTAAAAGTAGGATAACAGGAGTGACTGGATAGTGGTATCTGACGCTTGATAAATCCATGCGCATATGTGAGAGACAGGTCTAGGGTCTCTAAAGGTCACCACTACACAGTCACCATTTATCGTTTTCACCGTTCTACCTAGCCATGGAGTCCTTCTTACCATAATGATCTCACTCGAGATTTGGGGGGGTAACGGTCTGTGTAAATTAAGCCAATTAACAACCTTATTTTTAAGTGAGGCAAAAGGTTCCTTGGCGCGCTCTTCTAGAACCGGGACACTGGCTAAAACAACCACTAGGGAGTTAGCTTCGGGGGGCAAGTCCAGTAGTAATGATTTTTTCTCCATGCTACTGGCTGCTTGTACCATTTTTTTAGGTGATCAAGCTGGCTTATTTGATAGGACCTGGGCTGTCACAGGGGAACAAATAGATGTACTAGGACAGTGCAGGGGAACATCATTAATAGTGGCTGGATTAATGGCTTATTGATGGTAATAGGTTGGGCAGCCCCAGAGCCGCTACCTGGCCCTTGAATCAGAGTAGCGGTCATTGGGGCCTTAGTATTCTCCCTTGCAATAGATAGCTTATCCAGTGTACTGGTATTAGCTACCACTAACTTTTCTAACTGGTCTAGTTTAGCATTAATCATTCGTGTTCGCTCCAGTAAGGGCAGCATCAGAGATTTTACAAGTATTTCCATTTTCCCCAAGAACTCATCATTTACACTGCACTCAGGCGCTGGGTTGGTAAGAACCAAAAGCCCCGTAGGTGGGCTCAGAGGCTGGGGACTCCGTATTTGGCAGTTAATCTTTGGTATTTTGGCTGAGCTCTCCTTCTGAATAGCTCCCCCTCTTTTCTTTTTACTATTTTTTTGTATTGCAGTGGGTTTATAACTTTTCAGTTGTCCCCGGCAAGGGGTTTTTATAGGAGGTCTATATGGCGAAGGGGACTTGGGAGATTCCCTAGAAGCCGTACTAATGATAGTGAAATTTAAAATAGCGCAAGCCTCTACTGTGTTCGGCTCTACCAACATAGGACAGAATGTAGAGCTCTGTGCAGCTATTGGATCATGTAATCGGGCTACGGGGAAGCAATTGTCCCAATAAGGACCAAAGATGAGCGCTTTCCTGTCACTAAATCTAGGGACAATCATTTCTCTGTCAGGGCTATTTCTTTCTCTAAAATTACCGTAGCCCGTTTGAGAAACCGGTCCATAGTGCCAGTAACTACTCCGCCTGTAGTAGAGAGGGTTACATTTCTTCCCTTCCCTGAATGAAGAGCCATATTACTCAATGTATAGGTGGATTGAAATAATATCTAAAAACCACAAAATGTACCCAAAAGTTAGATTAAAGAGAAAAGGCCCGGCCCGGCCTCAAACGTCCTCGGACGGCCACAGACGGCCCGCCCTTTGCCCAGGCTTAGCCCGGCTGGTCCCGCGCGCGTCCCGCGAAACGCGGAAGTGGATGCAAATAAATACAGGAAGGTGGAGGGCGTGAAGAGGCCCCAGCTGCGGCGGTGATTATCACGCTGTTGATGCTGGTCCTCGCAGTCCCGCTTTAGGCGGACCTCTGCTGCCCCCAAATCGGCACGCTGTTGCACAAAGTCCACACGGTGTCAGCGTCAGGCAGAGGTAGAAATGCAAGATGATCCCCAACTCAAGGTACAGACACAGGAATGCTCGCGAAAGGTAGACAAGTCAGCTCACCAACACGGCTGCAAGCGGCTCCCGTGGAGCGGGGGCCGCGAGCCGTTTTAAGCTGGTGAAAGATGGAGGCGGGAAGAGGCCCCAGCTGCGGCGGTGATTATCATGCTGTGGATGCTGGTCCTCGCAGTCCCGCT
The DNA here is from genome assembly GCF_964263255.1 of Lissotriton vulgaris. Taxonomy (NCBI): domain Eukaryota; kingdom Metazoa; phylum Chordata; class Amphibia; order Caudata; family Salamandridae; genus Lissotriton; species Lissotriton vulgaris. The sequence continues at coordinate 746,468,709 of NC_141694.1, forward strand.
TTAGGCAGACCTCTGCTGCCCCCAAATCGGCACGCTGTTGCACAAAGTCCACACGGTGTCAGCGCCAGGCAGAAGTAGAAACGCAAGATGATCACCAACTCCAGGTACAGACACAGGAATGCTCGCGAAAGGTAGACAAATCAGCTCACCAACACGGCTGCGAGCGCCCCCCGCGGAGCGGGGGCCACTAGCCGTTTTAAGCTGGTGAAAGGTGGAAGCGGGAAGAGGCCCCAGCTGCGGCGGTGATTATCACGATGTGGATGCTGGTCCTCGCAGTCCTGCTTTAGGCCTCCCTCTGCTGCCCCCAAATTGGCACGCTGTTGCACAAAGTCCACACGGTGTCAGCGCCAGGCAGAGGTAGAAACTCAAGATGATCACCAACTCCAGGTTACAGACACAGGAATGCTGGCGAAAGGGAGACAAGTCAGCTCACCAACACGGCTGCGAGCGGCTCCCGCGGAGCAGGGGCCGCGAGCCGTTTTAAGCTGTTGAAAGGTGGAGGCCTGAAGAGGCCCCAGCTGTGGCGGTGATTATCACGCTGTGGATGCTGGTCCTCGCAGTCCCGCTTTAGGCGGAACTCTGCTGCCCCCAAATCGGCACGCTGTTGCACAAAGTCCACACGGTGTCAGCGCCAGGCAGAGGTAGAAACGCAAGATGATCACCAACTCCAGGTACAGACACAGGAATGCTCGGGAAAGGGAGACAAGTTAGCTCACCAACACGGCTGCGAGCGGCACCCGCATTCATTTATTTGCAGGTTCCATGTTGTCGTCAAGTTCATCATCCAATGATTTTCTGCAATAAAAAATTATACAGATTATGCAGCTCATGAGAACCAGTGATGAGAGATCTAGACCATTAGCATGCAACTCCAAAAGGTACAAGTGCTAATTCAAGGACTCAGTAGAAGAGATTATCGGATAATAAACTTCATGTAAAATGCATTATCCCATCACCACACTCACTGGGAATGTCCACAAAAATTTAGGGGCATATTAACAACAGATTGCTATAATTATTGCAATGCACGCTTTGCACGTTTTCTCTTATCGCTGGTTTACATCGCCGTGTTAAAACCAGGATAGACGGCGATAAGCTGCATTAACGTTGGAATTCCAGACATACTCATGCAGCGATAATGACCAGCTTGATGATAGCCGTGTGTGGACTTAACCATCCAATCCACCTCCCATTCACAGGATGGTTAAGGCAAGTTTGAAATAGGTGTTAGATTCCAGCGATAACCGTGCCTAGCGCGGCTTTTTTGATCGCTTCTCGGGTCCGGGCCATGTTGCTAATACGGCGAAGTTGTGATAGCAACTTTCTGAATGCAGTTCATGTAGGGATCGCATACTATGCATATAATTCGCAATATTTATCGCTGCGTTTCAAGATAGGCTGCTATCGCAGGTTAACATGAACTAATGCATGTTAGCCTGGCCTTGTTGATAGTCCGTTAAAAAATTTGCCACTTTAGTGCCGAAAGGGGCGCTAGAGTCGCGATAACATGCTTGATAATATGCCCCACCACAACATCATGAACACCATTCCTCCTAAAACATAGTGCTTAACATAGCTTTTAGGTGAACTGAAGTTTTCCACAAGAGTGTTCCTACAAAGTAAAGTTTTGAGGAATCACAACCATCTGTTAACAAGGCAATATGACAAGACAGAGATGCACTTAAAGGTCTAGCTATGCCATTTTACCTCATTGCCACAGAAGATATGAGAAGAACTGGGTAATTTCTAAAAGAACTCTTGCTTCTGCCTATGAACCAGGTGATCAGTTGCATACAACTTACCCCACAAAGCCACAGATTGGTGTATAGCACAGTTCTGCACTTTTCCCATACTAAATTCCTTTGAAATTCAAGGCATGGCACTGACTTGCTGGATGCAGTAGACTGATGCAACAAATTTCGGAATTTTGCTACCACATGAGTTGTTCACACAGCCACACAGCACAGCACCTCTACTCTACGGATGTCTCCTCCTTTCTAGCCTCATTTGACAGGAGAGTTTGGTGTCTTCTCTGGGAGCCTTGCCACTTACTAATACATAGGAAAGCACTACTCATATTTATTTATTTAAAAAGTTTTATATAGCGCAAACAAGACCCATGAGGGTATCAGAGCGCTTTACAGGTGAATGAAAAAAGAGAGGAGACTGAGTAACAAAGAACCGGGTGGTCAGAAGTGCCAGGGCAGGGCAAACTCTATGGCGGCATGGCATACATACATAATCAAAATAATCATAAAGGAACAAGCATAAACAAAGCATGTTATGAGTTCCTAAAGGAGCAACTGGGGGAAAAACTGAAGCATAAGATGAGTACAGAAGTGCATCCAATCAGTACAATAAAAGACTGGTAAAGAAAGGTAAACACAGAGACGGGACAAGTCTTTGCGAGCGTATAAGGGTTTCTAGGGCAAAGATTTGTTCATCAGAAACATTTTAACTTCCTTTTTGAAATTAACAGTAGAAGGGATCGTCCTGATTTCCCGAGGCAGGGAGTTCCAAATTCCAGGGGCGATACCTGTGAAGGCTTGATCATACATTTTTGATTTACAGAAATTCTGCGGCTGCAGCAGAAGGTTGCTGACACTTCTGGAGGACCTGGAGCCACCAGATAGCTCAAGTTTGTGTGTGAGGTATAGTGGGGTGTTGTAGTGTAAGGCATTACTACTCATGCAAACAATTTTTTGCTGTATTCTTGCTTTGTAGGGGTTCCAATTTAGGGATTTAGGCTCAGGTGCAATATGGTGGTATCTTTTTGAGCCGGAGATGAGTCTAGCAGCAGAGTTAAGAGAGGCCCTGAGTGGACCATCTTCAATCACAGGAGTCCACTGTGGGTGGCACCACCCTAGACCAACTTGGAGATCACCAGAGGTTGCACCACGGATTTGAAGTCGTTGGAGGGGAGAAAAAGGTTTGATTTTCCTTAGGATGCTCATTTGGAAGTTGGCTCCCTTGGTAAAGGCCGCAATATGCTTCTGCATGTTAAGGCTCTTGTCGAACATTATGCCCAAGGAACTCATGGAGTCAATGATGTGTGGTATGCAGTTAAGAGCTGTTAGCAGATTCATCCATTCAACGATAGCAGGAGAAAGTTTGGGTCGGACAATTAAAAGGAATTCTGTTTTCAGAGCATTAAGTTTGAGACGATTTAGTTAACCAATTTTGGGTTTTCAGAAGGGTAGAGTGGTGGGCAATGATATCATCAGGGGAGGAGACCTTCAGGTATATTTGGGTATCGTCAGCGTACATATGATAGTGGATATTGGATAGTGGATATTGGATAGTTTTTTAAGATTTCTGTTAGAGGCTCCATGATCCGGTTGGAGAGAGTGTGGAACCTTGCGGAACCCCGAGATTGACTGAGGAAGGGTTGGAAAGAGGTTGGTTGACCTTGAATCTTTGAGATCTATTGTGAACAAAAGAAGCGAACCAATTAAGTTCGGGCCCTGAAAACCCCATCCTATGTTCCAGTAGGTCGAGTAAGCAGTCATGTTTGACTGCGTCAAAAGCTGACAATAGGTAGAGGAGGATCAGAAGGCAAGAATCTTTCTGATCCAGCATCTTGAGCACATCATCAACAATGTGAGTGATGGTTGATTCTGTACCATGACGGAAGCCAGATTGGACTTGGTCAAGTAGTCGGAAGCATTCTATGTAACTGCAAAGCTGAAGGTGGACATACTTCTCAATGAGCTTGGCCAAGGTTGAAATGTTGGAGATTGGGCGGAAGTTGTTAAGGTCGGCTTGGTCTGCCATTGGTTTTTTAAGAATGGTGGTAACCTGTGCAGCTTTAAGACAATCTGGGAAAGAGCCTTGAATCAGTGAGGCAATGCTAATCTTGGCCCAAAGAGGGAGTAGGGATAATTTGATCTCCTTGAAGAAGTTCAATGGTAGAGGGTCGTTGAAGTGGTTGAATGGTTTCAATGCTGAGAGCGTTTGGAGAATGATTTTATCATCCAAGATTTTGAAGGCACTCCAAGATGCATTGTTCTTGAGGGTACGACCTGGAGTGAGTGACGGTGGCAAACAATGAGGCAGTTATGAACTGAAATAAGGCGAGATTGATAAGAGCTTCAAAGCAGTCTGCAGCTCAAGTTCCAACTAAGATGTCTTTCTGATGAATAAAGAGGAGAAATCTTCACAATTCGGCAATGGGCATGATCTGATCCAGGGGATGTTGATATTGCTGTTCGATTTAGATTTGACAATTTCAACAGCTTTTTTGGTTGATTTTTGCTAGGTTTAGTTGGTTTGTGAAAAAGTAGGCTTTGCATAGCCTTATGCGTTTGTTATAGATATCCCTAAGTGATCTCAGATGTTTGAGATGATCAAGGGATGGCCAATATCTCCAAATTCCTTGCGTTTGTCTCAGGTTCTGTAGCAGGGATTCTGCTCATACACAGAACTGTGCATAGAGACTTGGAACCTCAGTGAATTAGGGTGTGCCAAAACTCACCTTAGTAGCCAAAATCCCCTACCAGACTAGTAATCAGTATATCATTGGTTCTTCCATACCCCCAATGATTAGACAACCCAGAACATGGAACTTAGAATACCTCAGGCAAAGTGGAACACATGAATACTCTTTTGTTATATTCTCATATCTGTCCAAAACGGGGAGTAAATGAAGACATGTGCATGTTGGAAATATTTATTTCTAATGCCGTGTTCTCAGGTGCAGTATCTTAGCTAATAAAAGCAGACATATTATGAGAAACAAGATTATCAGCATAGTTACTATTCCATAAAATACAGAAAGAGAAAGCATGTTAAAAAGCTAAATGGAAATAGGCTAGATTACACATCGATTTCACGCTCCCTTGCTATTAGGTTATTTTATATCTACAGAAGGTCTCTTGGGTTTACAAGGGCGGCCCCATACCCCTGATCCTAGTAGAAATGGATCACATCATTTTCTACACCAGCTCTCTGCATGCGAATGTTCTCCAAAGTGTGGGTTTGCATGCCTGCGCAGTGCATTATTAAACGCACCAAAATCAGAGGTGGCCACAGCTGCATATATGTTATGTCTAGAACGTGCGCTGATCAGACCGGACAACAACCACTGTGTTGAAATAACCTTGAAGGCCCCAGCACTCACTGTTCAGACAAAACTTACCAAGCAAAACTGCTACTATAGGAAAACATATTATTCTCGTGTGAAGCAAAACAGTCTGCTAGACACTAAACATTTGTAATAATGTGTGCCGTGTGCAAAGGCAGCAGAAAGATAAAATGGCGTTTAAACTTCTAATAAGCTCATGCTAACTTAACACAGTGTAAATGCAAGGCACATCCCCATGACAGTTCCTTCTCTCATCATTTAGACTGCCATTGCCAGGGTTTGGAGACTTTGGAAGGTATTCTTTTTAACTGTAGAAGGGCGACCATGTCTGAAATGCTTGTCATGGACTCATTGTAGTATTCAATGAGATCGTGGACATTGGTCCCATAGCTTTAGGGGGTAGGATGTTATTACTGAGGGTTGTCAAGGCTTCAAGGTTAATATTTCGCAATGATCTTTGCCAATGTTTTTTTTTTTGGTTGAGTTTTGCTCGTGCTAACATGTTCTGAGATGCGGACGGTGATGCAGCGGTGATCATTCCAGTTGCAAGGGACGATAGAATGAGGATGAACAGATTTCGGATTGCCAATGATTAAGTCTAGGGTAGCTCCTTTGTCCAGTGTCACAGGAAAGGTGTTACATAAGGGAGGAGTGCATAACAATAGTCCCAAAGGCACTGGGAAGGTAACATGCAAGGGGTGACCATCGAGGAACTAGGGGGATAGGAAGGGGGAGCATCCAACTAACCAGGCACCTGACTGAGCAGGGATATGGGGGGGTAGTGACGTGGTGGAGAGGTGAGGGAAGGAGAAGGAATGAGAATTAAACAATAAGTGAAGAAGATATGATAGGGAGACTCGGGGTGACATAAAACAATAATCCAGTGACAAAAGAGGAGTAGGTCTGGTTGAAGAAAGTGACTATGTGTCTGTACAAAAATGAAATGGTAGAGGTTGATCTGATAGTGCCGAAAAAAGTGTGCGAGAGACAGGGTCAGCAGAAATTCTTCCGAGATGGCCACTCATTTCAGCGAAGAGCAGGTATGAGTCACTAGAAGTCCAACTTTCCTTTCCCTTAGAGCTGTAGTCGGTCAGAGAGACCAGCATCTCTTAAAGATGGCCTGCCGAGAAAATAGTTATTTTTACTATCTATTTCACAGGGACTGCAGGGGGGAGGTCCTTATACCGTTTCAGATTTTCTGGGGAAGAAAAAGACTATTATCATTCTCCATTTCAAAGGGATTTCAGGAAGAATAGTCCTATTACCATTTCTGATATCATGGGACCACCATCTTAAGGCAGGGCTTTACAGACTGAGAGGGATCCTGAAATGGCAACGCAGGCATAAGAAATGGAGATCTAGGGGAAGCTTAAGTGAGATGGGAAGACAGAACCACGGAGCCTAGTAGCGCAATGAGAAACTCCACCTCCCAGACCCACACTCATCGATAGGCATCCTGAGCAGTCTCTAGATCACGGTCATCATTGTGATCATCACAGCAGACTAGTGCCTATATAATTGCACTAGCACATACCGGTCAGGGGCTGCAGTAAGCAGCAGGAAAGGTCAAAGCAAAGTTTAAACAGGGGCAGCATCTGTTCTATCACAACAAGCAGCCTGCTGCCGGGAAGACTGACTACGTAATGCAGAAAATGGTGGCCACGCTCGCAATTGGGTCCGGTCAGGTCAGTGGCATGTAAAATCCCTAAAATGGAGTGACCGTGCTGGACCCAGTGTATGGGGCAGGGGTCTCACCTAACTCAATGCCTCTCCCTTACTTTGTCACTGGTTCGAAGACCGATGCAGTGTAGCAGCTCAGCCACCGTGGGCTTGGTCCGAAAGGTCACAAGGATGGGGCAAGAGGCACTTTCTGCTCCGTGGCACCCCCTGCCTCTTTCCAGATGTGGCGGCATAGCAGCTCCATCGAGCTGGCGTCAATGGCGCTCTGGTCTGGCTAGAGCGGGCGTGTGGTATATAAATTAAGCTCCGTCACAGCCCATCCTCATCCCGAATTTAGCAGCAGAGGCAATGGAGCAATGAAGCATGGAGGCTCCAATGGGGATCTGCCCAAAGGCCTGTGGATGGGGCGGGTGACAAATTCTGCTCTGCACTGCTTGCGCTGACAGAAGGATGCAGCAGAAGGGGGCACTCCTCCCTCAGAAAGCAAGGAAGAAGGGGTCGCCTGCAGTGCCAGATTGACCCAGCAGCGTTGGCCATCTGTCGTCCTGACCTGAAGAGGGCCACACCCGAGCTCGATCTGCAGGGAAGGAAGAGATCGCCACCAGAGTCAGATCAAGGTCCAAAGTCATCCCGACGAGGAATCGTCCCTCGGATGGACACAGCAGGGGCACTCTGCCCTCGGAAGGCAGGCAGCAGACAAGGAGGAAGGGGTCGCCTCCAGTGCCAGATGGACCCAGCAGCATCGGCCGTCTGCCGTCCCGACCCCAAAGGAGGGCCACACCAAAGATTGCTGTCTTTCACCAGCTTGCCAGGGTGGAGACGGGGCTCAATAGGCAGGATTTCACAGGGATTTACACCAATGGCGATCCCTTATCCTCAGTGCCTGCAAATAAGGGCTCCTTCTCCATTGGCCTTCTTAAATCCATAGTCTATAAATGTCTTACAGAGGATTGAGGGCTATTAGTAACCCTTTGGAGTGTTCTGGTTACTTTCACTGGATGTCTGGCCTGAGCAGCGCTTTCACCCATGTGCTCTATGCTGGAAGTTCACCTCTTTATATCAACTTGCATTCACTGTAGTCAACTTAGGAATGTCTGGAAGGCCAGTTGTAGGAAACAGAAGCACTGTACTGCTCAAACCAACAGAAAAAAGAAACTGGCTAGCAGTTTATGAGGCAAACATATTGCATATATGAACATCTCCATGAAACTTAAATTCAACACTGTCAAAACGGAGAGGAAAGAACTTCCAACTGCTGGGAAGTGTTATTTTGTATGTTCAACTACTACACTTAATACTAAATTAATCTGTATTCCGTTTGACCCTACATCAGCAAATATTTAGGGAGTGCTGCTGAAACCAGAACTGAGAGTAAACATTGAACATCAGAGACAAGGCCACATTTCCTTATACACTAGGTCATGTGATACTAAACCGTGTATATGTACAGTAGAAAACTTTTAATACAACTTTAGGACAAATATTATACAAGTATAAAATATATAAGGTGACACAAAGTAGCCTGGGATCAGATATAAATGATTAATGATTTTAGCGCTAGATATTACAATTCTCACAGGTGAGAAGACATTCATCACAGAAACGGGCGTTTAATAAGAACGCTAGATCTACTAAATAATACTAGGCTTTGAAAGCACCAACAATCAGAATCATTGAGTGCCTGAAAAAGACAAAGGGTCCAAACAACTACTTTGGCTTAGCACTTGACTATTGCATGAATGCTTCATTAAGGACATCTTTCAAATCATAGAAAGACATGACCAAGTCCAGGTCCTGACGAAAGCCCCACAATGATTTCAGGGTTTGAAACATGTTGACCCCAGCCTCTGGGACAAGATATATGTAGTGTGCTCTAGGGGAGATTTTTCAATAATAGTACTCTCTGTTTAATAACACTTTAAACCGTAACTCCCAAGGTTTTACACATGGGCAGGAGATAACAGACATTCAGTTGGAGATATTAAGGCCCTCTGCCAGTGTTTGCAGTTCCAGTTAAGGACTGGTCTTATATGTTATAAATTCATACTGTTAATAAGTGTGTTAGCCTTAGTTGATGTTATGTATTTTCAGTTTTCATGTCGATATACCTGTCGTTTTTGTATATGTTTATTGTTTTTAAATAAGTTGTACAATAATGTGTTGCCCTTTATGATGACATGATTTAAAGAAATCAAATATTCTTCTAAATAAAATGAAAATAAGTGTAATAAATCACACAAGCTTGTGAATTTGTGACATTTGTTTGTCTATTGTAAACAACTTTGGTTTATTAATGCAACTAGATAAAAGTATGTAAGTATGTATACAATTTAATAGTGGTCCTATCTAGTTTGCGTAGGGACCCAAGCCTCCTTTAGGTTTCAAGATATTACAATCCAGCAGGGCTCAAGCTGATGCTCATACACTGGCATCTGCATGTGGGTGCAAAATTCTCGAAGCAGAGAAGAATTCCTATATTCAACATATCTACCAAATGTATGCAGATGTTAGCCAATCTCGCACACAGCTGGAAATTAAGTGCTTTGGAATCTGTATTCAGTTTCCTAAGTTAAAAGTTAATTAGACTTGGTTATGCAGCGGGAGCTCCATGGAGGTCTCATTGAACAGCTACTTAACTTTTTACATTGTGTGTTGCAAATTAAAAAGGCAAGATGGCACATCAGTAACATCAATGAACCAGAAGATTAAAGTCAAAATTTCAACAGGAAAATTCAAATAAAATGCAGGTAAAAAATGAAGATCTGAAAGATCGTTCAAGTATGATTAACATTGGTATTAATGAATCGCACACATACACCAATTAAGGACATGGGCCTTACAATACCAAGCAGTGCGAGGCCCAATCAATATTGGAGGTATATGGGAATTAGTTTTATTGTCTGTAAAAATATACTCTTCAATACTCTTCTGTATTTTTGAGGTGAGCCCTTTACAAATCTCTTGTGAGAGCAGAAAGTAGACTCAGAATATATATTTGCCCCTTTTAACTATGGCTAAATTAATACACTTGTCACCAGCTAAAACAACATGTCCAAAACACTTGCCTGAGGCCACAGTCCTTTAAGAGGTTCTTGTTGTTTAATAAGTCTTCTTTGCTCTGCAGCTCATCAAGGGCTCCCTCTCTGATGCTCTATTTCCTCTGCCTCATCAGTGGTTTCTTCACTTTTAGTCTCAGCTGTTCTCCTCCCTTTCCTCTATCTCATTGATAGTTCCCTTTCCACTGCTCACTTACCTCCCTCTGCTTCTTTGTTGGTCTCCTCTGCACTTCTTCTCTCGTCAATCTGCTATATTGTAACACAACAAAAATAATATGTTTATACATTATATTTATCATTTAAAATGCGTAAAAATATTTAAACAATTAAAAATATTTTAAACATATTACCAATATTCCAAAAATGAAGACTAACAAACATATATATATTTAACAAAATCATGTACCTAACATATTTAAATGAATATAATTTATGTAAAAATAAGTTTTATTGTTAATAATTATGTATATATGGACTTTAAAAATAGAATCATATTTAAAAAAAATTGCATTACAACACTAGAAATACATCAAAATGTAATATTAACAAACATAAAGAACAAAAGCACGTTTCAATCTTAAATAACAAATAATTAAAAATGACATTCAAAGAAAAAAAATCAATTGGTTTACATAACTTAAACACTAAATGAAAAAAAATACTGACAAACTAAACCAAACTACCAAACGTTTTGGACTTTCAAGGAGTCAGATGTACTATTCTAACTCCAGGTTAAACAAAAGTAGTAGTAATGGACTTTGGAAGGGTTAGATTTACTCTCCCCAATCCGTCATAAATATAAGCAGGGAAAGTGTTGGACTCAGGAGGGGTTACATTTACTACTCACATTCCAAAATAAGCAAAATCAGGGGAAAACATTAAGGGCCTAATTACGATGTCTTTCAGAGTTGCCTCTTACCGACACCATTTCGGGGCGGGAACAGTCTGACCTTAGGTTGGCGGTTCCAACAACCCCATTAGGATGCAACCGCACATGATGCATTCATTTTACAATGGGAGCGTGTGCAGCAGGCAAAAACCACCTGCAGCTCAACCTCCCACGAAAAATGGAAGTTTGTATGCATCCCTGCACAGTGTGGCAAGCAAATGGGGAGGGCCAGGGGGAAGTGGGCCCTGCTAGGGTTCCCCAAAGTCACTTTCCGACAGCCAATCCATGTCGGAAAGGCCGACATGGATTAGCTGTTAGAAAACAACATCATAATTCCAACTGCAGAAATGCCATTCTTAAGGGATTATGGTGCAGTTCCGACTGAGCCCAGCAGAAATGAGTCAGATTCCTCTGCTGGTTTAAACTCCAACGGCCATAATCCTAATGTGGCAGTTGGAGTTTAAACGTAACATATCGGTCTGAAAGCCTATGACCAGCGGTCTGAGGCTTTCCGAATGACATCGTAATTCGACCCGCTATATGTAACAGCATGAAACAAATAATTAACATTATAAAGAAATACAATTAAATGTAATAGATGTAAATAAAATTTAATGATTCAAAAATAATTTAACAATATAACAAAATAAATACATTTAAAATAAACACACTTCCTTCCCCAGTAACCATAAAAGCCCACCAAAAAATGTACATGTTTAATGTTTTATTTATAATTTATTAATAGCATTATACTATTAAATAAGTAAGCAATGAAAATTAAAAACAATTAATACCTATAAAAATAATTTTTAAAATGTGGTTATTAAATACACTTTCCAATGAATTAAAAATGAATTAAAGTATATCACACATGTTGCTCAACAATTAATCGATTAAATCATTTACATAATTAATAATCAACTAATCTTAATTAACTAAGAAACTCGTTACATATAAAAAAAATCAATCGATCAATCACTCATTTATAGAGCAGAGCAAATCACTTGTGAGGGTCTCCAGGCTCTGGAGTTGGTTTGCTGCTACTGGAGGCGATTAACCAAATAGCCAGGTATTTAGCTCTCTTCTGAATTGTAGGAGTTACAGCAGCGACGGCTCGTGGAGGGAGTTACGGTGGGGCAGGAGGGTGGGGAGGGGGAGGGGCAGGGTGGAGGTTGCTAAAAACCGGCATATGGATGATTGCAGGTAAGTAAACAATTTAATTAATAAAACGAATTTCGTAGTGCGCCTTGCATCGCAAAATGCAATGCAGTGCGAGCTACGAAATTCGTTTTATTAATTAAATTGTTTACTTACCTGCAATTATCCATATGCCGGTTTTTAGCAACCTCCACCCTGCCCCTCCCCCTCCCCACCCTCCTGCCCCACCGTAACTCCCTCCACGAGCCGTCGCTGAGTTACAGTGGGGTTCTTATGTGCAGGGGGAGGTTGTTCAAAGCCTTGCCACCAGGTGCAAGAAGGAGCGTCCTCTGCTGTTGGCTCGACGGATCTGTGGAGTGTCTGCGACAGAAACAGAGACTGAGCGGAGGTGTCTGGATGGTTGGTGGTGGGTTAGGCATCTGTTGATGTATGCAGGTCCTTCGTTGTACAGGGCCTTTTAGGTGTGGTTCAACATTTTGAACTGGCATCTTTTCTGGATCGTGTGCCAGTGTAGTTTCTTGAGATGGGGTGTGATGTTGGTTCTTATGGGGATGTCTAGTATGAGTCTTGATGCTTACTTCTGTATTATTTGGAGTCTCTTTAGAAGGCTTGCAGTGATTCCCACATGGAGCATGTTTCCGTAGTCCAGTCTCCTGGTGATGAGGGTCTGTGTGACAGTCCTTCTGGTGTTGGCTGGTATTCACTTGAAGATCTTACAGAGCATGCGAAAGGTGGAGAAGCTTTCAGAAGATACTGCATTGATGTATTTATGCATGGATAGATTGTTATACAGGATGATGCAGAGGTTGCGGACGTGGTCTGTTGAGTCAGGGTTGTGCGGAGCTCCACGGGCCACCATAAGTCGTTCCACAGCAAGGAGTTGTTCCAAAGATGAGGACTTCAGGTTTTACAAGTTCAGTTTGAAACAGTTATCCTTCATCCAGTCCAAAACATTCATTGTGCATCTGTGGAAGTTAGCTTTGGTGGTGGCGGGGATCTTCAGACAGAGAGAGTGGATGAGCTGTGTGTCATCGGCGTAGGACATGACGCTGAGTTTGTCTGATCTCATGGCGTCGGTCATTGGGCCCATGTAGCTGTTGATGGGGGGCAATCTGAGGAGCCAACCTTGGTGGACTCTACAGACGATCTTTTTGGGCTCAGAAGTGAATGGTGGGAGATGGATCCTGTGTGTTCTGACAGTGAGGTATGAGGCAATCCATTTGAGGGAATTTTCTTGAATCCCAAAGTGGTGGAGTAAGTTGAGTGTCATGGAGGATGTGTGCTTTGGTTTCCCCACAGTCCAGGAGGGCTCAGATGTTGTCTATGGCTGTGATTTGGGCTGTCTATGTGCTGTGGTTAGCTCGAAATTCAGATTGGGAGGGTTCCTGGAGGCTGTGGTCTTTCAGGTGTTGGGTGAGTTGCTGGTTGCTTGCTTTCTTGAGAACTTTTGCTGGGTAGGGGAGCAGTGAGATGGGTCAGTAGTTCTTCACATTTTTAGGGTCAGTGGATGATTTTTCAGGAGGGGCCTCACTTCAGCGTGTTTCCAGTCCTCTGGGAAGGTGGCTGTGGTGATGGAGATGAGCAGGACCTTCCTGAGCTCATCGCCGATTGCCTTGCTTTTAAGGTTGGAGATGTGGTGGAGACATGGGTGTGTGGGTGCCCCACAGTGCATGGAGATCATGATGGAGATGATGTTTTGTGTGATGAGGAGTTCCCAGTGGGTGAAAAGGTGTGATATGCATGTGGTGGTGGGTGTGAGCTTGTTGAGGCTGTTTACAGCAGAGGGTTGGTAGGTGAAGTTTGTGTAGATGGCCGAGATCTTGTTGTGGAGGAAGTTTGCTAGGTGGGCGCACTGTTCATGGGATGGCTTGATGTTGTTCTCGGCTGCTGTGGGATAGGTGAAGTCCTTCACGATGGTGAATACTTCTTTGCTGTGGTTTGCGCTAGCTTCGATGTGGTCTGCCAGGGCATTCTTCTTGGTTTCTTTCACAAGATGGTGGTACTGGTTGAAGCCGTTTCTGCAGGCAGTGTGGTCTTCTATGTTTCTGCGGATATGCCACTTCCTTTGGAGTTGTCGGCAGTTGCACTTGGTGGAGTGCCATGCCTCTGTGAGCCAGCTTTCTCTTGTGATTTGTTTCTGACTACCAGGAGAGAGCGCCAGAGAGCTGGAAAGACAGAACGCCAGAAACGCCATTCTGTACCGGTCGTGGAGCGCAACGAGCCACTGCAGGAGAACGGGTTGCCGCCTTGCCATTACTTGCCGCTGTCTCATCATCTCATCACTGAGATTGTTGGATCCCCATTGGAGCCTGAGGGAGCGAGGGACCGCTGAGGTCGGAGCTCAACGCAGCCTAAGGAGGCTTCTGCGGTGCTACTGCGGTGCTCCTGTCCGGTCGAGCTGTGCGGCCGTTGGAGCCTAGAGTGAAGCGAGTCGCAGAATCGGCATAGCGGTCTTGTGCGGAGCCGGCCCCGTGCTGGGGGGGCCGCAATGCGAGTGGAAGTAAGGAGCCGGCGGCACAGATTGGGGGGGAGCATCGGAGCCTGGTAACCCGGGAATACCCGGGTCTTGTGCCCTGCATCCAGCGCCCGGCACCTGGCATCTAGAGCTCGGGGCATCTGGAGCACCCATGAGCGCCTGCCCCCCTCACGCCCCTTGAGGTCACTGGTGGAGAGTTGCTCGAGCTCCAGGGGGTGCCGCACCAAGCCGCACTGTATCGACCGGTGTGCCCTGCCTTTGAGCCTTTGTGATCCAACACCGGGGATAACCAAGGGGTGATCGCAGCAGCCTTTTACTACCTTCATCCTGAGAGGGTCTTGCGCATCAGTGGGGTCCAGAATCCACACCCAAGTTACCAATTTCAATGAGGTGAGGCCACACGCAATTGTCTCTGGGCCGGCACGGTTTTTTGTAATTTCCCTTGACCGGGCAAATGCGAGCGCGGCTGCCGTTAGAGGTGGCTGCTAAGTAAGAGCCCAGGGGTAGAGTCCTAGGCAGGTCTGACTAGGTCTGTCATTGCCGGTGGCCCCCCCCTGAGAGCTCTGCTCGCCCCGCTCGCTCCGCTAGTTTTCATCGGCCTCCCAGCAATGAACGGTGTGAGACGGTAACGCCAGAGCGCCATTTCAAGCTGATCCTAGAGACACTAGAGGCACTGCAGGAGACACAGCGGTAGTGGCAGTGGTTCTGTGCAGTCTCACGTCTGAACTGCATTAAGCCGCACTAAGTGTCTATCTCTGGAGTTCCGCAGACTACCACAGAGTACCGCAGAGGTCCAGCAAAACCAATATGAGGTCAGGCAAGAAAAGGGTCCCCCCTGAAAGTAAGCCAAAGCTCAATTAAAAAACCAAGCCAAAGGCAAAGGTGGAGGCCACACAGAGTATCACCAAGTCAGAAGTCAAAGAGGTCAGTGGGAGCTGGGCAGCGTCTCAAGGAACACCAGGAGAACCAGGGGAACTTGGTCAATCCAGAGATCGAATTTCCCCAACCGCAATCCCTCGTCCCAATCTACGACAACCAAAAATCACATCTAAATTTAATTTTCTGAAAGATCCTTTTTCTACCATCTTCTCGTCCACTGGAAAAATCCAGGGCCTTCAGGACTCACTTCTTCCCCTATCACCGGGGGACCTGCATCTTGCTCAATCTTCACAGCAAATCAGCTGCAACTCACCTTACTCTTCCACTTCGGCCAGCCAACCGGCATTGAGCCCAGTGGCAGCGGAGGTAACAGGGGGCTCGTGGATCACGAACTCTCAAACAAGGCCGCTTGCAGACGTTCACCATCCCTAGCAGGAGATTGGGGGGTAACACCCGTTATCCATCAACTTCCCCCAGTCAGGGACCTAAATGCCCCCGCAGCATCTGCATTTTCCCTCTCATGTACAATAAGTGAGACAAATATCCGTTCTATGCCCAACTCTCCCTCAACCAGTGGTGCAATGTTTAATCAATGGCAAGAAGCCCCGAGCAGCAACGACACAGGCAATCCCAACAACTTGCCGACTGCAGACAAAAACCATCTGGCCCTACTGGTCAGTACAAAACCCCACTTACAGTCCCCTGAAGGAGCAACAAAAGATCAGCTAGTTCACAGCAAGGAGGATTGGGCAAATAATCCAAACCTTGGGTGTGACGGCCTTGCCAACACAACCTATTTGGGCTCACAAGAATGGGCCGATCTAGTTGCCACATATAATCCACTTACTTGTATGAATTCATCTTTGCCAAAGGTGGTACTAACCAAAAAATTCCAGGCATCCATACTGGACACAATCCAGGAGGGTGCCCACTCCAATTTAACTCCAATTTAACCTCCTTGCCGAATTCCTCATCGTTTTCAACTCCCAAAAAGGGGCCAACGAAATTGGGACATCAACAAAATCACAAGCAACAGAAGCATCAAATACTTGGGATATCCTGCTCAACACTATGCAACGAACTGTTGATACTCTGCATTTTCAATAAGATAAAATGGACGTACAACTGACTCTACTCGACACCTTAGCTGTTTTTGTAGGACGGATAGATGAGAAACTCGGCCAACTAAACACGCTAATCAGCAGGGCCCAGCAGGAGGCAAAGCTGGTTTGTAGTTGCGGTCCAATTATCGACAAACTTGCAGCACTTCCAGAAATCGTA
The DNA here is from genome assembly GCF_964263255.1 of Lissotriton vulgaris. Classification (NCBI taxonomy): domain Eukaryota; kingdom Metazoa; phylum Chordata; class Amphibia; order Caudata; family Salamandridae; genus Lissotriton; species Lissotriton vulgaris. Next base: position 746,485,211 of record NC_141694.1, read on the forward strand.
TCCTGCCTATTAGAAGGGCTGCCAAAAGCGACAAACACAAGGCCCCAGCGCACTAACCCGGGCGAAACAGCTTCCTACATAGCACCAACAGGCGGGACAACTACATCAAGTACCCCCGACAAAGTTTCATCGGTGTCGGAATCGGGGTGCATGCCACCGGAACCGGCCAACACGGCATCCTGTTCCACTTCTCCAACAATCATTAGTAAGCTGCCCCTTAACGCGAAAGGGCGGCGTCAACTGAAAAGGAAAGGCCGGAAAAAACAATCCTTAACAAGTAAACCAGAATTTTACCCCCTCTTTCAGTCAGGAAAAAGATTTGAGCAGCTGGCCAGGAGTCCTAATACAGCAAGCATTGATAGAAGGGATCTACCTTCTACGGGCCCTAAACTCTCCCCCAATGGAGTCCCCGCAAAAGCAAGCACTCCTGCCTCGACGCTGGAGGATGGTAAAATCTCAGCTGGCGGGAAGGCCAGAATCCAACACAAGTCGGACAGACATGGCCTCTGTAAAGTGTCTGACGAACGCCCCCTTAATCTTCCTCTGACATCCGAACCGGCAGCGGTACAGTCAACTCAAAACTCGGATCTTGCACGGGTCGAACCATCCACGACCACCGGTGTAAGCTTGCCTCTCCGGGAACCAGTGGAACCACGGCTCCCAAGCCCTGAAACTAAGCTTTTGTCCACCACAGCCAACACCACCACAGGTCCTTCTGTGCCCATTTTAATAACTCTCACTACTGGAGAGAATCCCACTGGAATCTCGTCTCACTCCGACCACAACAACTCAAGTCCTCAAGCCTCAAAAAATCAGGTAATCCCTCTGCCGTACTATCCAAATGAGCTCTCTACCAGCATCCTCTTTACTCTTGAGTACCAATCAAAGGGCCAATTTGATATCCTGAACAGAGGGAACTTACTACGGCTACTTAGCACTATACTTGCATTAAAGGACTTATCTTCAGCGGACCTTCTTTCCATAGAATTAATAAGAACTGACAGGGTGGACGGGAATGAGGCGACAAATGCTACATGGACTTCCCCGGAAATCGTCAATAAAATCTTCAAGGAGCAAGGTCTCCTCAAAGTATGTGGGATCAATATAGCTGCTCATCACAACATAGGATATCCGCTGCCCTTGCTCGAGAGGCCCAAGCAGCGACCGTCTGACTCAACCTCAATGACCGTGCTGAGGGGCTCACTGGGCTGCTCAATTACAGCAGCCCAGGCGATAACCATGGAAAACAGCTCAAGGATTACCAATACGCACAGTACGATTGAACATCGGCTCGTTAGGATATGTAACTCACAAGCCAATCCCCAATGACAAGGGTATCCAACAGAGCCAGCTATGCAAATGGATGCACCGCACATAGAACTATGAACATGGAACATCAACTGGCTGCACAATAAAGCAGAGGATACTGACTTCCTACAATATGTCTAACTGTTTGACATCATCCTTCTCCAGGAAACATGGTTGGAAGAGCTGATTCATCTGGAGGGCTACACCTGCTATCATTCCCCAGCCACAAGGAAAAGCAAGTTTGGTCGTCTGTCAGGAGGCCTAGCAACCTACCTTAAAATATCAACTATTGGCTATGCTCGGTCACTTTCTACAAATTCCTTGGCCATAAACACAATGGAGTTATCACTTAACTTTGGGGGTAAGAAGAAAGTATTCCAGCTAACCAACACCTACATTAACCCCAAAAATAAGAGACAGGAGGGAAAACTCCTAATGGAACACTTACATTATGTTATGACTACTCGAACGGCACCAAATCTAATTCTATCTGGAGACCTCAATCAATGCATCTTAGGCTCTTCCACCAACAGTGACATTCAGGCCCAGTCGTACCACTGGAACATACCAACCCAATTATTTAGCAGTCAATGCAAGGCTTCTAAGTCTGCAAAGGCACTACTGGAAGATCTGGAACGCATGGGCCTGCGGGTCTTAAACGGAAGATTCCCAGACGACTCACCATCTGTGGCCTCATTTACCTCAGGTGCGTCCACTTCTTCAAATGGCTACACGTTGGTCTCCCTCACGTTATTTCATCACGTTCTGGGTTTCAACTTAGGAGACAAGGGTGACAGCGATCATCGCCCTCAAGAAGTCAGACTAGGAGCTCTTCCGGATGATGTTCCTTTAAACGCAATAGGGCCGCAGGACTGTTACACCATCAACCGTAAGCGTATTAAAACTTCACTAGCAAATACCGTGGAGGTAAAAACTCAATTGAACTCCTCAAATTTTCCTTCTGGCAACATAGTAGCAGGCTGGGAAAAATTTACAACAGAGTTTGCAAACAACTATTCAACAACTGTACGGCATTTTCCACCACGAGCTCCCTCTGGCACAAGGAAGATCTCGGGCACTCAGAAAATGGCCATGAGTTCCCATAAAAAAGTGATTAATAAATCTTTAAGACTGCTGAAGAAAATCCCGGGGGACGGAATTCTCCTAGCACAACTTCACAATCACCGTGCGGATCTTAAAAAGTTGAAATGGGCAATCAAAAGAACTAATGAAGAAGACTTTTGGGCAAAACTTCACCACGCTTCCAAGGACAGCAACAGCGCCCAATTCTGGTCAATTATAAATGAACTGTTAAATCCGAAAAATATTGGAATAACATCTTACATAACAAAATCGTCTTGGGAATCATTTCTTGAAGAACATTTCAATCATCAGGACGGCAAAACAAGCGAGCCCCAAAATCTTCTGGAGAGCCGATATCCTCTAACACGCTCACCAAGTGAAAACAAAACTATGGTACCCTCTGCGGCCCAAATCAGGAAACTAAGGGGCATATTACCAACAACTAGCGATAATTTTTGTCTCTAACTTGTTTAGAGACAAAAATTATCGCCGCACATCGGCGATTTTTATCGCAGATAAACCTTGCTATTAGCAAGGTTTATCGCAAATGCGATAAAAAACGGCCGCAATGCATGAATATCGCTGAAAAGTCCGCGATATTCATGCATTATCGAGCAAATGCTCTTAGCCATGTTATCCACCTCCCATTGGATAACATGGCTAAGAACTGCTCAGGGCAGGTGTTAGCTTTTGGAGATATTCGCGCTTAGCGCGAATATCTCCAAAAGTTGGTAATAGGAGATAGCGATGTTAGGGACTGTTTCCAGTCGCTAACATCTTGGCACGCCCACTTTGCATGTCATTAGTGATAAATATCACTGACATGCAAAGCGGGGCCCAAGATGGTCGCTATCTCCTATTAGCTGTCACTAACTGGTGTTAGCGACAGCTTGGTAATAGGGAGATAATTTTATCTCCGCTTTCTTGGCTTTTAAAGCCAAAAAAGCGGAGATAAACCCCCTTGATAATATGCCCCTAATTTCCAAAGGTAGGAAAGATGGCGCAGCTGGACCTAACGGTATTCCGCCGGCACTTTTCAAACTCGAACCGGAATACTGGGCCGATATGTTGATCCCCCTCTACTCATCCGTCAACAACTCTGGACGCCTCCCTGCCTCATGGAGGGGCTCAACCATCTCACCAATTTACAAGGCAGGGGACAGACTCCTTCCAAAAAATTATCGCCTGATTGCACTCTTTGATATTGAGGCAAAATACTTCGCCGGCCTCCTATTGACTCAGTTGCGAGAATGGGCTACAAACCAAAGCTTAATACCATCTAGCCAAACGGGTTTTTGCAAAGACATGGGAACAACAACTAACCTGGTGGCCATCTCGTTACTCATCGATAAGGCTAGGGCGACCAAGCAGGCTCTCCACCTCTGCTTTGTGGACTTCAAGGCGGCCTTTGACAATGTCAACCGGGAAATTGTCTGGCGAAAACTGGCCGCCTGGGGGATTCCCTCGTCTTTATTAAGCCTCTTGATTGAATTGCACACAAACACGTGGGTCCAGGTAAAGCTTGGGAACGGCTTGCACCTCTCTAGGCGTATTCCAACCACAAAGGGCCTAAAACAGGGGTGCGTGCTAGCTCCAACTCTTTTTAATCTATTTACAGCTGACCTGCCACCGGCCCTTGAGGCTTGTAACTCCCACGCCCCCGGTTAGGGGGCAAAGGGTTGCCCAGCATTTCCTATGCAGATGACGTGGTCCTGGTCAGCCACACGAAATTTGGCCTACAAAACCTTATTAACACGCATTATGGTTACGCCACTGAAAACCTACTAGAAGTGAACATCAGTAAGACAAAAGTTCTGTCCATAACAGGGAACAAAAAGTCACACAACTGGTCTCTTCGCACAAAAGAAATTTCAAATTGTTCCGAATACTAATACCTGGGGATCCTAGTCGCAAAGGCGGCCACTATCTAAACCAACTAGCTGCCATCAAGAGGAAAGGCATGTTAATAGCCACAACACTGAAACAGCTAAGGCCCAACTTGAGATGCGAAATTCTATTGCCACTATTTCGAGTAGCTAAAATCAAAATAGAGTCTTCAATTACGTATGGCAGTGAGGCTTTAAGAGGAACTGATGCAAAACTTCTGGATACAACCATTTCTAAGGCCTATAGACTTCTCTTTAACCTGCCATCGTATACTTCGCAAGCCCAGATTCGGTTGGAATTTGGGCTGACAAGAAGACCTAGAACATCTTCTATGCACATGCTCGAGGCTGAACGAGGAAAGGGCAGCTCTGTTGAAAACAGCCTTTAACGAACTAGGAGTCCGCTCACGCAGACAAGCCATCCTCTCCTGCTTCGACCCTGGTCTCTCGCCACTGAATGGGAAGCTGGTGAAATTTTTGAAACTAGCGGAACGGAAACAAACAACCCAGGCAGTTGGCTAAGAGGATATTCTGGGCCAGGGTCATGTTGCCACGAACAATATATCCTACCTGCACTTTTTACTGTCTTTTATCTCTGTCTTTTAATCAAAACTCTTGTTTTTAAAGGTCTCTTTTAATTTCTCTTGTGAGACTTGTTTTTTAATGTATTCTTCTTTCTGTAATGGTTTTTATTAACCTAAAAACAATAAATTACTTACTTACTTGTGATTTGTTTTATGGCTTTTGTAGTCTTGGCAGGTGTGATGGGGTCAGCGCACTTGTTGAGCCACTGGGCAAAGTTCTTTGCTGCTTGTTTGGGATTATGGGAAGAGCATGGGAGGTGGGTTTCTAAGTTTGGACCTGAGGTGCCTGGCACCAGGGTAGATGGGCCCTGCGATGGTGAAGTGTACGCTGTGGTTATCGAACCAGGTGAGTGGTGTAGTGCGAATGTAACCGACTCTGTCGCTGGAGGTGAAGATGGGGTCGAGCGTGTGTCTTGCGATGTGGGTGGAGTCGGTGACTAGCTGCTTGACACTAATATTGCTCATGTTTTCCAGGAGGTCGGTGGAGTTGACATCGCTGGAAACAATCATCCTCAATAGGTACTCACCATAATCTCCTACAAACTCACAAATGATAAAGTATTAAACTGACATTTTAAGTTACCCAATAAAAAAACCAAAATGTACTTCATTAAAATAATTAACCAGTTTAATAAATAACATAATGAACTGCCAATTAATTACCTAAATATTATAAAAAAATATTTAACATTTTTACAAAACAATAACTTATTTTCAAAACAACTACCCTCCCAGAACCCAAGAAACCTACCAATCCACTACCGCATTTAAAACTATTAATTTATAAACTTTAAAATTTACAAACCATTCTAAAATAATAAAAATAAAAATAAATCAATTGAATAAGTTACATGATTAAATACCAATCAAATATTTACATAAACAATCCATTTAAAATAAAAAGCAATTGTTTATAATTTAAATAGTGTTCCATTCTAATCCACAGCAAACCCAACAACCTGCTGCTAAATTACAAATTACTATTGAAATGTAAAAGAATGAATTACACATTAAATGTGCAAAGTATAATAAAAGAATTCTAAAAACTATTATAATAATACTACTCCCTAAAAATAGTACAACAACTAATATCCATTAAATAGGTAAAAATGTATATTTAATAGAACTATATTAAACAACATTATAGACAATGATATATAAAAAGATTGAATGATATACATAAAAACATTCTTACTGTATATATATAGGACGCTTTGGTGAAATCTAGCCCAGAACTAGAAACAACTAACGTTTGGTTGGCGGGCAGTAGAGGCTTCAGAAAGTGCTCTACTTGCAAGGCATGCTCCCATGGGGTTAACAGAACAGAATATCTTACCCCTTTCTCTGAGGTCCCATGTAAGATCAACAAAAAATTAACCTGCAAGAGTGAATTTGCAGTATACGTGTTGGAGTGCCCGTGTGGCTTGAGATATGTGGGCAGCTCCAAGCTGCAAGTCCACAAACGGGTTCTCCAACACCTGAGGGCTATAAATACCAACGACCCAGTATACCCAGTGGCTAGACACTACAAGGAGTGCCATAACAGCAATAGCACTCTGTTGAAGTACTATGCCACTGACTCAGTAGCACCCCTGAGAAGGGGAGGTGACAGGGATGCTGCACTTAGAAAATTAGAAACCAGATATATTCTAATGTTGGATAGTAAGGCACCGCATGGGCTTAATGCTTCGGAAGACTTTTACACCTGTCTCTGAGGTAAACATTATCTCTAACACATGCCATGGTAACCTGTGTTTGTATCATTATTTTGTAAAGGCCAACTTACATGCACAATGGATACAACCTGCTGTAATACCAACTGGTTGGTGTATGCGTGTGCTTTTACTCTTAATTGCGCAGTGGATTTTCTACTGTTTTGCGGAACCTGCCATCAGTTGTGTTAGGCTGTCAGACTGGGACCAGTCTGAATAACATCCTATCCACGCAACACAAATTGATGTTAACCGAAAAAAAGTCTCTTTTAAATAGAAAACACAAAAAAATGATTTGGTGTTTTTGGGGGGGGGGAATATTGTAATTAGGTATTGGTGGGTGTGTTTTGTTTAAAAGTGATGATTTACATCGATCACACATCCCTACCATCCATTACATACACTATCAAGCACTTTATTATTATTATTTTTTTTCACTGATTCATCCAGCAGGGTGTCACGATACAGGATTGTATTAGCGAATTTGCACATAGATGTATTACATATGCATTGGCGAATCAATTGAGGCTGTAGTATTGATGCTTATTCTTTTTTGTACATAGAGAATTGGATTTAAGGATTATCTTTTAACATATGCTTAGCATTTTTATGGGATTTATGTATATATTTATATAATTATTTATAGCTAAATACCTATCATTTCCATGGTGTCGTGTATAACAATGCATGGCTAAATTATCAATGCTAACTATTGTGATCCTGAGACAGGTTTCTAAAAATGTTATTGATGTATATGGAGACAGAGAATGTTATAGTTAGGGATTTATCCCAAATCTTTGTATAACCATGAGACCAGGACACATCAGATTACCAGCATTATGCGATCTAATCCATCATGTTGATTCTTGTGCAATATTATGCTTAGAGGGATTGATCCCAATACTGTCACTTTCGTTTACAAAGCACATAGAAAATCAAGGGTTAAAATTGTAGTATTTTTACTATGTTCCTTGTGCTTTTGAACTCACACCCACTGTAATTGGTTAATTTTGTTGCACTAGCACTTTAAATTTCTGCCGCCGCCCTCTATGGCGCCATGTGACCAAGGCCTCTGTGAGGCCGAAATGTTATGCTGTCCGTTGCAGAAAATAAATAATTACTCACGGAAACCTGGGTCTCCTGTTTCTTGGCGGTGCCGCGGTGGGATTGAGCCTGCTGCATTGTTTTCGAAACCTGTGTGGATATATATATATATATATATATATATATATATATATATATATATATATATGTATGTAGTGAGCAAGGCGGACCTGTCCGCCGAAACGTGTCTGATTGTTTTTTCTTGTTAATAAAGACCCTTGATTAGAATCCCACGGAGTCGGTGCCTGTCTTCTGAAGGAGTGTGAACACAGGATTGGGTTCATATATGTATATATATATATATATATATTCACTGAAAAAACCATAGGTTATAGACCATATATAGTTAGGAATTAGCATTTACAAAACCTTGAAAATTCACTGAAAAAACCATGGGTTATAGACCATATATAGTTAGGAATTAGCATTTACAAAACCTTATTTTACTCACACAAAACCATTGAAATTCCATATATAGTTAGTTGCACTAACTATATATCGCGCACCCGCAATCCACTGCTGATGATGTCACATATTACATCATTCATGACATGGTCAGTGACATCACTGATGACATCACTGATGACATCTCAAATGACATCACTGATGACATCACTGATGACATCTCAAATGACATCACTGATAACATCTCAAATGACATCACTGATGACATCACTGATGACATCTCAAATGACATCACTGATGACATCACTGATGATGATCATTCATGTGACAATACAATGCATCTCCTCACACTTTAATATAACCTCTGTTACATCCAGAGTAAAATACAGAATATAATTTTTTAAACCATTGACACACCAATACTAGTTACTACATACGCACTCACTGATTCCTATGTCTACACACAGATTCACTCATTCACCCATACAATCATTCATACATACAATCACTCATCTTTACAACACTATCATATGCACTCATACACCTATACAGACACTCACACTCTGCCACTCATCCATGGAGTTACTCACACACCTAGTCAGTCCTGTAAAGAATCAATCACACTTCCATTTTCTAATCAATACAGTAAACATAGAGTACCTTACATTTTCAAACATATACTAACACATACTTACTCTCTTATACAATCATTGATACAAGAACACATTGATCTGCACAGAGTCACACATCTCCCAGCCAGCCACACACACACTCAGTCTCCCATACAAATACTTGGACAATCAATCAATAACCCATATAGTTACTCATATAGCTACTGATCAACACATGCAGCAGTTTACAGAACAACAGACATAATGATGCACAAATTAAGACAGTTTAGTCACTAACCCATGCACTCAGTGAGACACATTTAATCACTCACTCATACAGTCAGTCACGCACCTACTAAATCCTTCATCCAGACACTTCTACATCTACTCATTCTTCAATATGTAAAACATATTTAAACTTTACAGAAACACACAGTCACTGGATGATGTCATCAGTGATGTCATTTGAGATGTCATCAGTGATGTCATCAGTGATGTCACTGACCATGTCATGAATGATGTAATATGTGACATCATCAGCAGTGGATTGCGGGTGCGCGATATATAGTTAGTGCAACTAACTATATATGGAATTTCAATGGTTTTGTGTGAGTAAAATAAGGTTTTGTAAATGCTAATTCCTAACTATATATGGTCTATAACCCATGGTTTTTTCAGTGAATTTTCAAGGTTTTGTAAATGCTAATTCCTAACTATATATGGTCTATAACCTATGGTTTTTTCAGTGAATTTCAATGGTTTTTTAATAGCAAATATCAAAAGCTTTAAAATGTCAAGTACGTGGTAGGTAAAAACATTTTCGTGTTTATGCACGCTGATGTGCTTTGAACGCTGCCCCCCCCCCTCTTTTCTTTTAGGAGTATTCTCTCTTTGCAGATAGTGAAGGGTAGGTAACGCAGGCCTTTGCCCCCGTTGTAATCCATCGTGCCTGCTTCCCTCTCCATTTGATTGATTGTTATCCAAGCATTTACTGTTTTGGAATTGGTTCTCTTTGGTTCATTCTCTATTTACAAACAAGCACAGAGTCGCAATACTCTGTTTAGTCTTTGCAGATAGTGAAAAATCGTTAGAAAAAACAAAAGGAATCAAGCAAAATCAGTAGGGCACTAATGGGATCTCTTTTTGACCTCGCTAAAATAGAAACATTAGGAACAACCCCTCATGAGAAATATGAAACTAGTGAGAGGAACTGAGCTCGACGCCATGATGGCTGCAAGACAGCTCGGCTCCGCCGCCCACCCCGTCCAAAATAACGACAAACGCTATGCAAATATTATAAATATATACAACACACCAGCAAAGTAACAGGGTAAAACGTTTTATTAAATAACTATTTACATGGCAGCCTGCTGCAACATCGATCCAAATGCATGCCGCCGTTCCTGGGATTTCTCCCCGACTACTCTGCGGCCTACGAGATGGAGAGGCCGGGGCGTTGACTAGGCGGGGCCTTCGGCCGCAACCACAGCGCCAACGATCGCTGCTGATGGAGGGTAGCCTTGCCGGTGAGAGCCACTGATCTGAAGAACCGCTGCCTGCGGTGCCTCCCTGAGCCGCTTGACGGAGGCCCCCGAGGGGCGGTGTGGTGGCGCGGACTCTGAGGGGGCGCTTGGCTCCTGCCCCCTCCCCAAGTCTTGTTGCCCTGGTGTGGCCTGAGATCGCCCCCGACATAGGCGGCCGGCTCCCGGGGTCAGGCGGAACTTGTTGCCTTTTGGTGAGTCTTCCATTCTGGACCTTGTCCCACAATCCGTTTGACCTGAAGACACGTCCTGCGGTGCCCTGGTCCAACCATCCCATATACCTGCGCCAGGAGACGGCGTGGGGTGCACTGGAAGGGAGAGGCGGCGCGAACGAGCCTCCCCCACCTCCCCAGGTGGAGGTTTCTCAGCTACACCCCAGCGCTTCACTCGGCCAGCTGAGTTGCGCCCGCTCCTGCGGCACAGTGCCTCGCTCGGCCAGCTGAATTGCGCCTGCTCTTGCTATTACAGCGTCTCACCCGCCATCCGGCTGAATTGCACCCACTCTTGCGGTACAGCGACAGGCGGCTGCCACGGAGCTCAGGAAATGGCGGTCGGCTCCACAGACTTGGGCCTGGCCTGCAAGGATGGCTCTGGGCAACCCTGGAACTCGGACGCTTGACTGCTAGGGCATGGGCCCCATTCCCAAAAGCGTCCCCTCAGCCTTGAAGACCCTGATTGTATGGTATGAATGTGTATGTATTCCATATGCCCGGCCGATAAACGTTCTGTTTGCGCAACTGCCGCGTTAGAAAACAACATCGTGACGCGTCGCGTAACCGCGACCTATCGCGTTGTCGCGTAATGCGTCATATGACGCGCCGCGTTAGCGCACCCGGAAGTGCTCCGGTGCGCGAGGCGAGAAGCGCAGCTTCCCGGAAGCGATCCGGGGCGCGGCGCGGAGCGCGTAACGTAAGCATAACAGGTCATGTGACTTGTTAATAAAACTTTTCATTGGTTCATTTCACTTTTGGGTTCCTAATGATGTAAGGCTAGGTCATGTGACCTAAAAATAACACTTTTCATTGGTTTAGAACTATTTTTTGTCCCAAATGATGAAAACCCCTCCTTGTTTCCTCACTCTAACTTTAATCTTTGTGAGAGGAAGACCTTTTTTCATCACTTAGCAATAGCAAGTGTTGTAGCTTCAGCTGGTGCATCCTCACCACCACCACCACCTCCTAGGAAGAGAGTACCACCTCCTCAGGTGGTGGTTGAGCAAGAGGTGCCCCCCCCACACCTTCTTGTTGCCTGATTCGGCCAGCTCAATCGATCGAGCATGAGACTCTGTTGTGATCTGAAGAACCGCTGCCTGCGGTGCCTCCCTGAGCCACTTGATGGAGGCCCCCGAGGGGCGGTGTGGTGGCGCGGACTGGGAAGGGGCGCTTGGCTCCTGCCCCCTCCCCAAGTCTCGCTCGGCCAGCTGAGTTGCGCCCACTCTTGCGGCCTATGACATGGAGAGGCGGGGGCTTTGACTAGGCGGGGCCTCCGGCCGCAACCACAGCGCCAACGATTGCTGCTGACGGAGGGGAGCCTTGCCGGTGAGAGCCACTGATCTGAAGAACGGCTGCCTGCGGTGCCTCCCTGAACCGCTTGATGGAGGCCCCCGAGGGGCGGTGTGGTGGCGCGGACTGGGAGGGGGCGCTTAGCTCCTGCCCCCTCCCCAAGTCTCGCTCGGCCAGCTGAGTTGCGCCCACTCTTGCGGCCTACGACATGGAGAGGCCGGGGCGTTGACTAGGCGGGGCCTCCGGCCGCAACCACAGCGCCAACGATCGCTGCTAACGGAGGGGAGCCTTGCCGGTGAGAGCCACTGATCTGAAGAACCGCTGCCTGCGGTGCCTCCCTGAACCGCTTGACGGAGGCCCCCGAGGGGCGGTGTGGTAGCGCGGACTGGGAGGGGGTGCTTGGCTCCTGCCCCCTCCCCAAGTCTTGTTGCCCTGGTGTGGCCTGAGATCGCCCCCGACATAGGCGGCCGGCTCCCGGGGTCCGGCGGAACTTTTTGCCTTTTGGTGACTCTTCCATTCTGGACCTTGTCCCACAATCCGTTTGACCTGAAGACACGTCCTGCGGCCTGGTCCCTGAATGTGTGCAGGGGGACAGTATTGATTGGATCAAGATGGCAGCTTCACACAAAGCTGACTCAAGTGTTGCTGCTGATGCTATGCAGACAAAAACTGGTTTTCAGTTTGTACATTCTTCAGGATTTTTCCATCCAAGGCTGGTTGAGAGTTTGTAGAACGATGGCTTCAGATTTTCAACATACTACTCTTCAACATTCTTCATAAATGTAACAATGTGAGACTCACTAGGAGAACGGCCATTTATCTTTCCTTTCAAAATGCTGCCAACAATATTTTCTGAATGGAAGACACCATCTTGTAGCATAAAGGGCTGCGTCAAGGGTGGTATTGCCCAGAATGTCTTGTTTTCTAGTGCTCGTAATGACGAAGCCAGAACTGCCGAAAGGGATTCTGGTCCTGCCGCTACTTATTGGAGACATTGAACTATACTCTGGACCTGCCTGGCCTCGACCAAAATGGCGCCAGTATGGGAGCGACTTGCAACTCCTTATGACGTTCTAGTTACTTAGCATTGACGTTATGGGGGATGTATGCGGTCTTTGTGCACATGGTGGGCGGGGAAGGGTACTGACTGGGAATACGGACAACCCTATTGATGTCGATTTTTCATTATTGATTATTGTATTAATAAAGCTTCGAAGTAATGTTACCCATGATACTCGCCCATGGTGTGCGTATGGACGATTTTATTGTAACTGATCCTGTTATACTTTCAATTAAAAAATCAACCTTCACTGATCCTGCAACCGTTTGTCACGTTTAGTTTTTTCAATTAAATGGCTCGCTTGTTACATACTCCTATACCCCTGGCTTTTGAAAGACACCATCTTGTAGAATAAAGGCTGCGTCAAGGGTGGTATTGCCCAGAATGTCTTGTTTTCTAGTGCTCGTAATGACGAAGCCAGAACTGCTGAAAGGGATTCTGGTCCTGCCGCTACTTATTGGAGACATTGAACTATACTCTGGACCTGCCTGGCCTCGACCAAAATGGCGCCAGTATGGGAGCGACTTGCAACTCCTTCTGACGTTCTAGTTACTTAGCCTTGACGTTATGGGGGATGTATGCGGTCTTTGTGCACATGGCGGGCGGGGAAGGGTACTGACTGGGAATACGGACAACCCTATTGATGTCGATTTTTCATTATTGATTATTGTATTAATAAAGCTTCGAAATAATGTTACCCATGATACTCGCCCATGGTGTGCGTATGGACGATTTCATTGTAACTGATCCTGTTATACTTTCAATTATAAAATCAACCTTCACTGATCCTGCAACCGTTTGTCACGTTTAGTTTTTTCAATTAAATGGCTCGCTTGTTACATACTCCTATACCCCTGGCTTTTGACCCTTTCCTACGTGCGGTCTGTACTACCGCCCTCGGGCGATCTATGTAATGAACAGACTACCATTGCTGAAACACAAGGGAATGCATCTCAGAGAGATGAGTCAAGTACGTGGTAGATAAAAATGTTTTCGTGTTTATGCACGCTGATGTGCTTTGAACGCTGCCCCCCCCCCCTCCTCATCATTTAGATTACCACCGCCCATTGCACAAAAGCGTACCGGGCGCTCCCCACGCAAAAAAACGTTTTTTTCTTTTATTTATTTATTTATTTTTTGCCCCGCGGGGCCCTTTTAAAGCCTCCACATCAAACCTAGGGGATCAGGGAGGATCTACTATGCCCCCTTATGGTCATTTCCCCCTTTGTTTTGGCCTCCTCTTGTTTCTCGATCCTACCGAGAGACAAGATGGCGGCCGCTCCGGACTGTTTAGAATGTTGACAGACACCGGAGAGCCAATCAGCTTCGCTTCGCAAAGTTCCGTTACGCGTCAAGTACGCGAACCGGAGCGCTACCCGGAGCGCTGTCACAGATATATATTTTTTTTAACGTTAATTTATCAAAATCCACTGGAGCACATATATTGAGACCTAGCAAAGGCACATCGGGCTACCAGTCCCTACAATTTTGCCAAGTTTCGTGCAAATCCATTCAGCCGTTCGAGCTAAAAGTGAGGCCAACCGCCCTATGGAAATTAACATGGGAAAAACGCGTTTTGGGACCCCCCTTTTTTCTCGGCCCCCCCTTGCCGAAACACCCCCAAATTTTCAGGGGCTGCTCAGAAACAAAATGTGCCATTTTCCTGAAAATTTCAGCCAATTCCGTCCACAAACGCCAAAGTTATTAGACATAGAATTTTCAAAAATCCCATAGAGAAAAAATCCTAACTATATATACCTACTGGCGACCGCCAGTAGGTAATATATATATATATATATATATATATATATATATATATATATATATATATATATATATATATATATATATATATATATATATATATATATATATATATATATATATAACATTTCTATGGCAAAATGAAACCCCTCATTTTGTTCCTTTGCAAATTAAATGTTTTAAGTTTTAACACTTTATTCCAATCAAGATGACTTCAGGTGTGCCAGACTTTTGTCATAAGTAAGACTGTTAGCGCTCTAGTTGTTCTTTAGAACACTCTGGGACATTCTGTCACTGGGCTATAGTTGGGCTACATCTGGCTGATATTTGGGCTACATTTGGTTTGTTTTGTCTCTGGTGGCCATCTTTGGGCTACATTGGGCTACATTGGGCTACATTGGGCTACATTTGGGCTCTAACATATATATAGCCCAATGTAGCCCAATATATATTTTTCAAAGTTAATTTTTGTAAAAACCACTGGAGCATATATCTTGAGACATAGCAAAGGCACATCGGGCTACCAGTCCCTACAATTTTGCCAAGTTTTGTGGAAATCCATTCAGCCGTTCGAGCTAAAAGTGAGGCCAACCGCCCTATGGAAATTAACATGGGAAAAACGCGTTTTGGGACCCCCCTTTTTTCTCGGCCCCCCCTTGACGAAACACCCCCAAATTTTTAGGGGCTGCTCAGAAACAAAATGTGCCATTTTCCTGAAAATTTCAGCCAATTCCGTCCACAAACGCCAAAGTTATTAGACATAGAATTTTCAAAAATCCCATAGAGAAAAAATCCTAACTATATATACCTACTGGCGACCGCCAGTAGGTAATATTCTGTCCAACATCATATAGGATCGTGATATTTTTAGCACAATATTGTTGTACCACTATATTTTTGAACCAATATTTTGTTAATTAATCTCCACATAGTGTATCAAGACTAGTCCTCTCTCGATTCCTCTGCTCTCCTCCCTTTGCCTCTTCAACGGTCTCCCCTCCACTCTGTTGTTTTTCTGCACCCATAACTATTCCACTCATTTGACTTCTTTACACACTACATTTATCCCATTCTCCATACTTTTACCCTTTTGCTGATGTCTTTTGTTGGTGAAAGTGACATGCTTAGCAACTTGTTCCTGGGGATTTGCATGGCATAACATAAACAACATGAGGGGGTGGACATTAGGACTTTCTAGAGACGGGTTTCAGTCACTGACTTGTTAATGAGGACAGCCTGTGAGGCACTTGATGACTCAAAAGCCAGTTATTTTATATGGAGGGAGTGTCTCATTCACATTATTGTTCACCTACTCAACTGAAGACAGAAGACATTTTTGAAGAATTAATGTTTTAGATGATTAGGATTAGGAAGAACATTTTACATCTTTTTCTAATTTCATTCTTAGCATATTGACATGCATCCTTCAATTTAATATATTGATCTCAGTTTGTAGCAGTTTATAGCACTTGCAATTGGTTTCACAGAGTAGTTGAAAGAAGCTGCTAACTCTATTGAGAGAGAAACATTCACATGGTGGAAAGCACTTGTGGAATAATATTCGGTTATAATTCAAAGCCTATTAACAGAAAGTTAGGACACCTTGAACTTGCTATGTTAATAAATGTTATCAACTTTTCTCTCCTTTGAGATAGCCATGTTAATAGTTCATGCATTTTACAGTTCGTTTTGCAGCAGATTAGAAATATGTTCCCTACATATCTGAGCACCAAATTAAACGTGGCCCCCGTTAACAAATGAGATTAATAAATACGTTTCCTATGTTTGCAAATCAGGGCATGTTTAAAACTTGTAAGTACAGGCAGTAGAAGTGTTTTGCATTGTATAAAAGAGTGCATGCAATTGTACTTTCTGGAGGCATCGGTTAGGATAATGTCAGAGAAAGCAACAGTACAACAGGCCCACCAGACCATTAACCAGGCCAACTCACTGTCAAAAGATATCCCATACACTGATCTGCGAGACTAGCCCTTCGGTCACTACTTGATTGCCCTATAGATCAGTCCGGTCCTGCATGTGTATGCTGTTAGTTAATCTTTATTAAATACAATTTTGAAAAAAAGGTTCTGAGAAGTACTCTGAAGAGGGCAAGATAAGACAAGTTTAACCTCACACAATATATACATAAGCAAAAAATAGAATACATACCAATAAATAGCTGTTGCCTCCATTATTTATTACCTCCGCTGGCAAAAGTGTATTTATACTTATCTGCTGTTCAGACTCATATTGGTACAAATGCATTCCAACAGTATCGGGCATGGTGCCAATTAGACCAAGACAGAGACACCTTTCTAATGAATACTACTTCATGATACTGCAACTTTCGCCACCTGAGACCTTGGTACCCCCCCAACCCAACACCCTACTGAGCCCCACTGGATTTCAGTTAGGCTTTCACTTCAAGTGTACATAAATAAAGATGCAAAATAAAAAATAAAAATGTAAAGATGTTCTGGAAATGTGAAGGAATTTTAAATGAGTGACTAAACATTAAGGGCCTGATTGCGATGCCTATCAGACCGACTGCAGGGTTCAGGTGCAGCAGTGTAAGGGGGACCTTGCGGAAGGGATCCCCGCCGGAGACTGTTGGGGAGAATCTGATTTGGGTGAGTATGCACCCCAAATCCATTGTTTCTGACGAATTGAGGCTGGCGGTCGGACAGCCACGGTAAGGTCGTCGGAAACCCACATCATAATCCGGACGGTGCTCGGAGATCCCTGTACTGCCCTATCGATGCTGTTCTTCTCTGACTGCCATCTTGGCGGTCAGAGAAAGCCTGTCGGAGTAAGTGTCTGTCAGCGGTCCGGTGGAGTACAGGAGGCATGAATCGACCGCTTCCAACAAGACCGCGGCGGTTGGACCGCCTCCTACAGGATCGCAGAAGTCGGTCCAACCGGCATCATAATCAGGCCCTAAGTTAGAATCCTCAGATTGTTTCATGTAAGCAGTGCAAATACATCAAAAGGAAAATATTATGGACGATGTGTGGCCTCAATTTGAGTTAGAAACGCTCCATTCTTTCCATAAAAAAAACAAAATGTTGCTTTTTTGATATATTTGTTTCTGAATTATTTTAAATATTTAAAATATTGCATAATCTGAGTATTTGTTTGATGAATGCTTGTTTCTGAATTTTTTGTATATTGTTTTGAGGTTCAAATCATCGAATATGCTTAGGCAGAGGTCTCCGGCTTCTAGTAATGACTCAGTGGGGTGGGTCCCTGGGTTTCAATAATGAATCAGTGTGTCCTTGGGTTCTAGTAATGAAGAAGTGGGGTCCACAGAAATCAAAAAGTTAAGAACCACTAAAGAAGTGTACTCGCATGGAAGAGTGGAGCCTAACCTTATGTTTGGCCTTGTGGCAAATAATTCATCATATACAGACCAGTTGAGAGAGTACAGTTAATGAAAAGGCAAGCAAAGTCTTAAGAGAATGACCTTCTGTATGCACACTGACTGGAACGTCCAGCAGTGCTGTGAGTGGTGACTGCACTGCGGAAGACCTGTTTTTAATTCCCATGAATTACGAGTTAGTCTTCTCTATCGCACAGACTGGTTTTAACGCATTATCTCAATACTTACAAGTGTTTATGAGTTTGAAGCATTCCACAAAGGAATAGCCTCTGTTCTGGGATATGGCCATGAACACAGTACATGTCGACCCTGGGAGGAGTATAGTGCCTTTGTGATCCACAGCTACATTCGGGCGAAAATCAAATCTGATTCATATGCACAAAGGGTATTTACCCCTTTCAGGGGCTGGCATGAACTTGATTATTAATTAACCATCTCACAGTCGACATTGAAGTTTGAGAAACAACATGGGAAAAATATGTTTTATATTTCACATGTTCCTTGTATCTTTATTAAGGAAGTGAAATAGACAGGACCCAGGAAATGCAGATAGTTCACATATGTAATATACGTATTCATTTGTGAAATGGGCTTCGTTCTGTACTAAAACTTAAAAAGAAAACTTTATTTTTACAGGGTGTATGGTAGGAGTTGACCATTGTGGAACTGGGCAGCTATGTTCAACCCCTGGCCTCAGCTCAACACAGTGTGATCTGGGCAGATCCTTTACTCTCCCCTGCCTTAAAAAACCATGTCATGTAATCTGGTGCTCATGTTAAGGACTTTACTGGTGTTGTGCCAAGTTTGTGCTACATAAAGTTATAAAAAATAAATAAATAGCACGGCCTGTGGTAGATCACTAGCCGAAGCCATTTTGTCATTATAATTTTTGGAACTGCACAGGTTCATGAAGGAAAAAGTATCTTTAATGTTCAAGGGGTCAAGAACTTGGCTGATGCAAGGGTGTCTCCCAAAAAGAGGGGGATGCCATTCCCATCAAACCTGTTGGTTCCACATGCAATTTAAAGGTAGGGAAAGTGCCAGGTTTCTGCTGGTAGAGCCTCAGCTGCTTCAGATTCATAAACCTTTGAATGGCAGCCTGTTCTCCACGGGACCTATTTATGACAGCATTCTGAAGTACCATTTTTAGTTTTGGCACCTCCAGAGAAAAGTGGTGGTGGTCATGAACATGTAACAACAGACCTGACAAACTGGGAGACAACTTGTAGTGTTCCAGGGCAATGTGTTTTTTTTGGTTTTCAATAACAAACTTCTGTTTGTGAGGAAAATATCAAACATGGCAACCGCTTTACAAAAGATTAGTACCTCTAATGGAGCCAAGGTAGCGCGGGCTTCACTGAAGTGACAGAAATGCCCGACTGGCAGGTGCAGATATAAAATTCTGGCATGTGGGTGGCCCCACTAGGAGAATGTCATTGGGCTTTCTGCCAGATTCTAAATGACTCTGTAAGTGTTTTAACCCCATGCCATGGATGGTGTTCCTCTAAAATGCATTGCTTTGTAAACTGTGGCATGGTCTAGTTTACATCACTCATAATATTACAAACCAGAATTTCTATTCATTCCAAAGAACTTCTACCACAGATAAAATTCAGGGCAAATGACTGTTTTGAGCAGCTAAAGTAGTCAGCTTGACTAGTGCACGGTACTGCATTTTGTTTGGTAAGTAGGTGTATTATTAACTTGTCCGTTAATAGTGGTGCTGCAACTTCCTGTCTCTTACTGATGAACATCCTGTTTAAGAGAAGCTGTGCCAGTGCACCGCTCCTTTACGTATTTTAGATGCATACATTTATGCTCCCCAAGAAACTACCTAATAGTTTGAATCTTCACTGGTGAGGGCTTTGGCCTCATACAGAACCAGGGGCCTCATTTATGAAAAGTGACGCATCGCTGCGTGAAAACAGTGATGCGTCACTTTTCACTGCGCCCTCCTTGCGACATCAATGATGCGTCATATTTACAGTATGACGCATCATTGCACAAGGAGTTACAGATACGTCAGTATTTCTGACGTATCTGTATGGCGCAAAAGTGACGCATTTCTGGAGTGTGTCACAAAAGTGACGCAACTCCAGCAATGTGTCCTTTCACATGGGGCAAGCCCCATGTGAAAGGTCCTGCGTCAGTCTTACGCCTGCTGTGAGGCAGGCATAAGAAATTGACGCATTTGTGTCCTAGAAGTGGCGCAGTGAAATCTTATAGATTTCACTGCGTCACTTCTATGACCCTTTCTTGCGTCAGAACGCCCCCCTGCATACATTATACCTGGCGTAGGTATAATGTAGCGCAGGGGTTTACAAAGTGACGCATCTACCTAGATGCGTCACTTTGTAAATATGGTGCAACAGGGCACATTTTTTACGTTGCTGTTGCGTCACAAAAAGTGACGCACCGGCGGCATAAAAGTGACGCAAGGGCTCATAAATGAGCCCCCTGATCTATAACGTTTGGGTAAGCAAAGAATCCATCTGGGTCCCCGCATTTGGACCCTCTATCACAACCCATTGCTATTTTACTTAGTTCCTAATATTCAGTTTCATGAGCTTTACTGGTGGGGCAGAACGTTTCACTCTTCTGCTAAGTAAAGAACTTGAGCTGGACTTGAACACCTGCTACTAATTAGTCGGCAATGGGACTGGCTAGAAACAAATCACTGACAGCACAACTACAGGCCCTTATGGTTTTTTGGAGCATTCTTGTGCGATATTTGTTCTGAAGGGTCCGGTTGGCAATGGTCACATGAGCTATGTAACCACAATATTACGGGAACACAGTTGTTTTTTGTTCTCTATTTTACCCAAGTGAAAAACAGAACCTAGACATATATTCATCTCAGATTGGTTTGGGTATACACACTAGAAAAGAAGACACACAAAGTTACCCTAGGATGTTCGAAAGAATACAGAGTTGTGGAACAAGGCACGGATCGAGATACAGAGCGCGTAGGTGTGGGAGAGGGTAAAAAATGAGGCAAAGAACACAGACTAAGACAGAGCATGTAAAGAGACCAGAGAGTTAAACATAGCATGGACAGAGAGAGTGGTAACATGGAAACATGCAGACAAAAGCACAGGATAGTGAGATAAAACTCACTCCCTAGTAGAGGACACATAGGGGCTGATTCCGATCCTGGAAAAACTCTGTACAAACCGTGGTATGGAGCGGTTTCTCCATACAACTCGTACCTGTAAGGAGGCCCCTACAACCTAGGAAGTACGATCCGTACAAATAGACGCACTCCATACAAATTGTAAAAAAGACCATACAACTTGTATATACAAGTGATTCCGATTCGAATTGCTCTATACACGGCGTTCCCATGTATTCCCGGCAGCAGTTTACAACCCGGCAAGTACGATTCGTACAAACGGCATGCGGTACGGCTCTTTTTTTACAAGAGCCAAAAAGTGCGGGAAAAGCCTTGTACGCCCGTAAAACAGTACGAGACAGACCCCCCCGTGTACGCATCGTACACCCCATGAATACAGGGGTACGGTGCGTATGCACAGTGCGTACGGATGACACGGAAAGTGGGGTACATACGCGATGAAGGGGTACTGGTCGTGTACGCACCGTACAAGCACCGTACCCCAAAATCACCTGTGTACGAACCGTACCCCAAAATCGCGTATGTACGCACCGTACCCCAAAATTGCCCATGTACCCACATACCCCAAAATCGCGTATGTACGCACCGTACCCCAAAATCGCCCATGTACGCACCATACCCCAAAATCGCGTATGTACGCACCGTACCCCAAAATCACCTATGTACGCACCGTACCCCAAAATCGCGTATGTACGCACGTACCCCAAAATCGTCCGTGTCCGAACCGTACCCCAAAATCGCGTATGTACGCACGTACCCCAAAATTGGCCGTGTACGCACCGTACCCCAAAATCGCATAGGTACGGTGTGCAAATGCGCGATGTTCGGGTACAGTGCGTACACAGGCGATTTTGGGGTACGGTGTGTACATACGTGATTTTTGGGGTATGATGCGTACACGGGCGATTTTGGGGTACAGTGCGTACACGGGCGATTTTGGGGTACGGTGTGTACATACGCGATTTTCGGGGTATGGTGCGTACACAAGCGATTTTGGGGTACGCACCATACACATGCCTCGCATGTGGGGGGACCCCTGTACGCCTCATACCTCTATACGACCCGTACCCCGGTATGAGTCGTACCCCCAGAACGAGTCATACCAGGGTATGAGGCGTATAGGGGTTCGCTTCGTTGCCCGGTACGATTCATTCCCCGTATTTAGGCCATTTTCCATACAAATTGTATGCTGACAAACTGGTACGAATCGTACTTGACGGGTTGGACAGCCTTTTTACAATTTGTATGGTCTTTTTTACAAGTCCGTGTCGTACAGCTTTTCCCGATCCGATTTGTAAGGATTGGGCCGATCTGTATGTATTTTTCCCGTACGAATCGTACTACACGGTTTGGAAGGGACTTGTACAATTTGTATGGAAAAAAACTACAAATCCTATTTGTATGGAGAAAAAAAATCCAGGGTCGGAATCAGGCCCTTAGTAGGATGAAGAAAATCTTTGTGAAAGACGACAAAAGAGGGTATACAGTGGAAAAGATGGCATGGCCTGTGAGAAAGGAAATATGCAAATAGAGACAGAAAGAAAGACTACAAATTGGGGACATGGTCAAGTAGAAAGAATACTGGAAGAAAATGAGTGGGACTGGCATATATTGAGCACAAATCTGTGAAATGGGTAACAGAGTAGCTAGGACAGAGGGCACACCCTGAATTTGCAAAAGCACATCGTGGCACATGTTAAGAGAATTAGGGCACAGAGAAGGAAAATGCAGGGAGGGGAATATTGATCAATAGATCAATAGACTTGCACAAGAAGTCATATCATGTAGAAATAGCAGGTATTGCAATCATTTTAAAAACAAATATATTTTGAGCAAATAGCATGTTTCATGTGAACACATTTCAAATGCAAATATGTAAGTTGTAAAATTTAGTAGTCTAAGAGATATATTATATTTAATTCACAA
This sequence comes from Lissotriton vulgaris, assembly GCF_964263255.1. Lineage (NCBI taxonomy): Eukaryota > Metazoa > Chordata > Amphibia > Caudata > Salamandridae > Lissotriton > Lissotriton vulgaris. Next base: position 746,508,209 of record NC_141694.1, read on the forward strand.
CATAAAATTCACTAGTTTAAGCAAAGAAGGCAATGTAAGATCAAACAAGTTTTTGAATAAAAGAATTATAATTAAAAGATTAAAGGGGAGAAGAGAGAAAAAAGCTGTACAGAATAAATTCGAGTTGTAACCTTGAGTGTGTAAAATGAATAACAATTAATACAGCAGAAGTAATAGCAACATAAAACATATTCAATATTAAGGATAGACAAATTGTAAAGATAGATTTCAAAGTATACATTTTACAGTTAGGTGGAAGGGATCTATTCTGTTAGCAATGCATGATATGTGGAAAGGTCAGCATTGTGGAAAGGTCAGCCCATACTAGTATCGATGCCCGGGCTGTTGGCGCAAGACGCCTCTTAGTTCCCATTCAGAATAATTACCAAATAAAGAGACGGGCGCCGGAAGCCGGAATCAAAGAACAGAGTTTATTTCTCATGAGGAGAGCCTGTCATTTCAGACACGAAACAAGGTGCCATCGGGAGGTGCTCTAACAAGTGAGCTGAGACATCTTCTTTTATACCTTACAAAACACTTGGTATTACAATCAGGGCATTGTGACACAAAGAAGGGACATCCCCATAATCCTCGTGTCAATCCTACCCCACATATGTTATCAATAGAGACCCTTGGACTGGAGATAAGGGAGGGGGCAATGACGCAGCTGAGTGTTCCGCTGATTATTAGGAGATGTGCGCCTGATCGTATCCCAAGGGGTGGGGAAGCCAGGATCAATAGTGGGTTCTTTGAAGAGGAGTGACTCCAGACCATAAGGGCAATAAACAGTATCTTCTGGCTTAGGCGATGGCCTCGGACATGTGTGGACAGTCCATCGCGGAGGGAGGGTTTGCTAACAGAGGGTTTATTCATAAAGGGAAAGGAGGTGCTGGTCAGGCGCGGCCGTGACTCCCAAGGACAGGGTCTTGCAGAAGAAGAAGGTTTATGACTTGCCCATGTGAGGGAGAAGGGGAGGGGGGGGGAGCCAGGGTGTGCACAGGGACAGAGTCGCACAGAGAGAGGTCTTATGACCCGTACATGAGAGAGCGGGGGCAGTCAGGTGCAGCTGGGGAGGGCCATGTCAGCTGAGGCGAAGGATGTCTCCTCAAGAGGAAATGGGGGGGGGGGTTTGCGTGGGTCAAGCAGAAGGGTTGCCTTTCAGGGCAGGGTCGCGCAGAGGGAGAGGGTTTCATAATCCATGCATGTGAGAGAGAGGGGGGGGGGGTTCAGATACGCGCAGAAGGGAAGCCGGTGATTCTAATGAGCAGGAAAAAAGGCCAGGGTGCCTAAAATGACTGTCATGTACATATGGGTACGGGCTCTTACTGGCAGAGTGATGCGGTCAATATTCTACGGTATTCATGGTGCTTGCAGGGAGAGGAGCGGGAAAGAGGGGAAATGAACGCTGTCTATGTACATCAATTTCTCTAATTTCAACAGTCGCCCCTTTTTACATGACAGAGTTCATTTTTGTAATTGATGGGGGTACAAAAATAAACAGGCGTGGTTGAAGAATTAACATTTGTCAACATTAACATTTGGCATATAAACATGGACAGTTGATGTGATGGGCAGAATGCAGCACATAGGAAATTGCATTTGCCGAGTTCCTGTCATGTCAAAGCACTACATAGCATAAATGTTTCTGACTTAAAAATGTGACCAATGAACATTTTGACCAAGTAGTTGAGGGCGGAATTCAGTTCAATACACAAGATCTCTTCGTCACAGTGTCTTTTTAGTAGTGAGCCATCACTGGTAGGCTCTAGTCCGTATCCTTTTCGTTGGCGCTGTTGAGCACCGGCGGTGGAGCTATAGGTCCAGCTCGAATTTATCCTTACGCGTTGCAGGGTGCGGTCAGTCCTCTGCTGTTAGACCACAGTCCTGTTCCCTAACCAGTCCTTTTAGTGGTGCCTTATGCTCGGCACCTATATTTCCGTGGCAACACCCTTTTCCCATCTGAACGCCGTTCTTCCTTTTGGCGTGAAGTCATATGGAAAAGGGGGGTGTGTATGGTTCAAATAGTCGATAGGAGAGAGGGCGGAGTTGGGTCAGAGTTCCTGGGACACACAAAAGGGACCAAGGGAGCAAAGGATAACAAGCAGGCAGGCCCATCAATCGGGCCCAAAGAAGGGGGACGGAGACTCCAGGCACACGTGGTTTAGCAGACGGAGGGCTTCAGGGCAGCCCATCAAGCTTCATTTTCCACGTTGAAATTGCTGTCTCGTCCCGTATCTTGTTGCTCTGCAGCTCCACCTTTGGTCGAGGTCACATGTGTCTCGATCTGCGGCTAGGCTGTACGTCACGTCCGACCCTTCTCCTCCGGTGATCGTGAATCCTTGAATAGGTACAAAACAATCTTTTAGAGAACTGGTAGACGAAGACATTTATGCATGTGAATTCCTCCCTTAATCCTACGTACTTGGGAGATACGCTCGTCGGTCACAGTCAGAGGTCTATTACCAAGCAGTGCATATGTCGGCATTCCTACTGTGTTCATGCCAAGGGTATTCATCGTCTATTCATGACATAAATTTATAGAAATAATATTCCCATCAACTGCGCATTTCACCAATTTCAACATTTTTGGAACTTCCAGTGTAAACTTGCCTTTCAAACCCAAGCCTTTATCAGTCTACCATTTCCCTTCAAGGCTGGCTAACCCTTCCAAACAGGGCGGGGGCGCTATCATCGAGAGTCAGGTAAAACAGGTTTTTCTCGAGGGACGACAGTTATTCATGGTCATCATGTTTATATCCGGGACAGCAGCTGGGGTCTATCAAATGGGGCGGGGATGCTTCGGGCGCTCGCGCTTGGGTGCAAAAAGAAAGGGGGGTGGTGCAATCTGGGCATTGGGGGTCAATCTGGACGTTGGCGTTCGTCTCTGATGAACAGAAAAATAAGGTGCCATTGACATACAGTTCCCCTAAAAAGGCCAGATTGGGGGACCTTAGTCGTCTTACCTGTCCTTTCCTTCTCAGCCAATTCGAGCTCATTCATTTTGCAGAAAGGAGAGGTAGTAATATGGCGATATACAATCATTTTAGTTTCGGTCAATTTCGCTGAACACCTCCGCGTCCAATAAGTATCCAATCAGACTGGTGCCTGCGAGGCACTATTTTACCATAAAAAGGAAGAGGAAATAAGGAGACTCTCATAGAGTGAGAGTCGTCCGCAATCTAAACGAGCCATTTGGTACACGTATGACAGGTAGAGAGAGAGAGAGAGAGAGAGAGAGAGACAGAGTGAGGGAGAGATATAGAGAAAGGGAGAGACATGTACAAAAATAGGTCATTTAGTGTGTTCATAACACAGAACAGTAGGGGGTCAGGTGACGGAGAGACGTAAACAAAGAAAGAACACAAACCCCTACAGTACACACACACACAAACTCAGATGAAGGAAGACAGTACATGTATTACATATATAAGACATTCACAACAAAACAGAAAGCAATAGTTGGCCAACAAGATCTATATATTTTTTTTATCCTATTTATCCTTTACTATCCTATTTACCTACGTGCTTAGCTCTTTCTACCTTTCCCTCCTTTTCCCTCCTTTTCCCTCTCGCTTGTTATCTCTTCGAGCGCTCTCAATGGCCAATACTCACACCTTGGTTAGTCGATCAGAAATGAACCTGGTCGCGCTATTTACCCATTGTTGTATTTTAAACCGTTCTCCAGTTTCTTCCTTTGGTGGGAAGTTCTTCAGGCTGAGGCAACGGCAAGTATTGATCGGGAGAACAGTCGGACAGCTTGGCTAGATCTATAAGAGTGTGAGAAGGGGGGCAGTACATTTTGAACATCCGCAACATTTCTAACTTCCCAGTTGGGTGCAGTCTTGGTAACCCTTACCCGTGTACTTTTCTTTTGTCCTTTCCCTACCTAGTCAAACGTCTAGTTACATTCTCTTTCGAGCCAATTTTCGTCATACAGTACCCGTCAAGTCTCTATGTCAGTCCATCCTCCCAGTCGCTATGTTCTAAGGAGGAACAGTCATGTTAAGTCTACGTCTTTTAAAAACTTATCGTCATGAGGACTATGCTCATATTCCCTTCTTCCCTTTTTCGTCGGTGGTTCGATCATCGTCCTCCCATACTTCAGTCGATGTTCCGACGTGACCTGCAGAAGGGAGGAGAAAGAAGGGGGGTGGGGGGGCAGCATTCAAACCACATCAGCATGCAGTAATCCGAAAATGTTTTTACCTACCACATACTCGACCTATCTCCACGTAGTGCATTTCTTTGCCATCTCAGCGTTTAAGCCTAGAGGGACCAGAAATGTCAGATAGATAATCATTGACGATCTGCGTATCTACATGAGTTACTTGGTCGTAACCCCTTTTGGTTGGGTGCAAGGGTGGCGGTCAGGTGGCATTTCTGTGGTGTCGCTTTAAGGCTTCTAAAACACTTTTCCGGCTGTCTGTGACACATAATGTAGCTACTAAATATCGGGTCCTTTTTAACCTTCAGCCTTCATCATACTTTCTCGTTGCTCACAGTAGTAACACATTCAAAACTCATTAATGCAACCGCTACAACTATGCTTTCTTTTTTTTTAAAAAAATACCTTTAATATAAAAAAAGGTGCTGGTGTATAAATACAGGCCTACAACCCAGTGGACCGGCCACGGAGCAGATTGGAACTGTACATAAGAAGAACGAAGTTGGTGGCAGTTCATTGCATAAAGTGCGGTAGTGCAATAAAATTGTATCGAACTTTACTACAGAGCAGGCATGATGCATATCAAGAATTCAGTTTTTCAATTAATTCATTAATTCATTATCCAGATGCTCGTTCACTGTCTAAATTACACCAATTCATTGTTCCCATTCATAATAAGTACCCACCCTAAATCAGTTCATTGTCAAAACACATGATCAATATCTGTATTGCTTTCTTCTCTAAGCACATAATCACTATCCATCTTATCGACTTTCATTGTCCAAAAATGCATACATATCTCAGAGCATCAATACTCGAGCAATCCGGGTGAACAGGGAGTTTGAAAGTTTCGTTTCGTGTATTGGCTCCATTTTGGGCGAGGTCAGGCAGGTTCCAGTATAGTCAGAATGTCTCCAATGCCTCATGGTTGGGCCAGAACCTTCCGTTGGCAGTTCAAAAAGTTTTTCGCAATGTGGTAGCAGTCTAACAATATGGACCATCAGTCAAAGAGTGGGGAGGGCGGCAACAATTTTCCTACCGGGTCATTCTGGTGTTCCACCGGAACTGAACAAGTCTGTACCTTGGCTGTGTTTTAGCCATTTCCAAACTGAGGCTGGCGCCGGCAGGAGTGCGTCGATGTTGCGGGTCCCAGTGAGGGGGACGGGGGCACCCATGCAGAGGGGTCGGGGGGGCCCCCCGGCTCTCATAGAATCTTCAAAGTCGAGGAGAGAAGGCATGGGGCGTGTGCCCGCCCCGGGCAAAAGACCGTTTTTCGTTGTGGACCCTCTTTAAGTAAGAGCGTTGGGGTGTCGCTGGAGGGAGGTGGGGGAGGCTCGTTCGCGCCACCTCCCCCTTCCAGCGACCCCTCGCCGATCCTCGGCTCCGCCGTTTCGATATTGGCCGTGCCGGCTATTGAAGATGGGGGGGGGGTCGGTGGCTGAGGCAAGACAGCCCCCCCCCCCCTTTTGACATGTGGCGGGACTACCTCCAACTCTCCAGGGGTGGACATGTGGCGGGGCTACTTGCGCTTGTCCAGGCGTCGACATGTGGCGGGACTACCTGTAACTATCCAGGAATTTGACATGTGGCGGGACTACCTGTAAGCGCCGCCGTTCTCGCTTTTGGCTTCGGCCTTCTTTGCGGGCCGAACCAGGCGAGAGACAGAGGGGGGGGGGTGGTCGGTGGCTGAGGCAAGACAGCCCCCCCGTGGCCTGCAGGGCAGCAGAAGAGGAGAGAAGGGGAGGCCATCACGGTTTTCTGGGCCGTCCGCCCCACAGCCTCCCCTTCCGACTGCGGCCAGGCGAGCCCCGCATGCCTCGAGGCCTCGCCTACCGGATGGGCGTAACCGCGGACCTGTGGCACTTCGGGAGTTTCCGGAATGGGGGTAGGTACCTATTGATTTGTATCTATTTCATGTGACCGTTATTTGGGCGTGGTGGGCAATGAGGCAGACATGTTTAGGGCAGGAATAGGCAACGGAACCTAGCTACCTCGTGGCTTGCCTTGGTGTCAAGCTTGTCTTCCCTCGCCATTTTTATGTTTCTTATTACGGGTTATTTCTAACGTTTCTTATTTAATTTTTAGCGAAGTTGATAACTTCCTCAGTGGCCTACTGATTTCGCTCAACTCCTTTTCTTGTATTTTTATGCCATAACCTATTATAAGCTATAGCGACTAGACCACACTTAATGAACAGGTCCTTATTAGGTGTGCCCTCCAGTGGAGCTGGATGGTTCAACTTTAATAAGCGGTCCGGGCTAAACAGGCTACCAATCAGTGGGGAGAAGATAGGCATGACGGATTACAACGGGGACAAAAGTCTGCACTACCTATCTTATCACGGCGGGCAAAGACTAGACAGAATATTTCTATTCTCCGTTGTTTGCAGGCGGTGAATACCTCAAAAGAACCAATACCAAACAACCAGTGTTCGGTCAATCAAACAATCAGTGGGGAGAATAAGTGGGTACGAAAAGTTTGCGTTACCCACTCTTTCTCTACCTGCAAAGAGAGACCTTGTTCTTCCCTGTTTGCAGACAAAGAATCTCCAGACAATAATCCACGAACGACAGTTCGGGACAACAGTGGGGGAGGAAGATAGGCACGACGGATTACAACGGGGACAAAAGTCTGCGTTACCTATCCTTCACTGCTTGCAAAGGGAGAGCCTGTTGTTTCTCCGTTTGCAGACGGTGAATCTCCAGAGGCACCAACAAAAGAGTAATACTAGTATTATCAAAACCAAACAATTATTTCACAATTTGTCGCATTTACGCGACCTTACCCGGACCGGACCGTGTGGGCAGTTCTTCGCCTTCCTCCTTCCAGCGCCCGATCGTTCTCTTACCCCATGATTTTACCGCGGCAGTCCTGTGGGATTCCAGTCAGGACAGTGGGTCACTCGAGAGAGGTCCGTTCAGAATTGGTGAAGTTCATTCAATCGGCAGCCGGACGAGGGCCCTCTCAAGGCAGGTATACTCCGATCATTTAGATGTTCACCTCATCGTCTGGATCTCTCTCACTGGACCTTATGTCACTGATGGACCCCGCGTTGGGACGCCAATTGTGGAAAGGTCAGCCCATACTAGTATCGATGCCCGGGCTGTTGGCGCAAGACGCCTCTTAGTTCCCATTCAGAATAATTACCAAATAAAGAGACGGGCGCCGGAAGCCGGAATCAAAGAACAGAGTTTATTTCTCATGAGGAGAGCCTGTCATTTCAGACACGAAACAAGGTGCCATCGGGAGGTGCTCTAACAAGTGAGCTGAGACATCTTCTTTTATACCTTACAAAACACTTGGTATTACAATCAGGGCATTGTGACACAAAGAAGGGACATCCCCATAATCCTCGTGTCAATCCTACCCCACATATGTTATCAATAGAGACCCTTGGACTGGAGATAAGGGAGGGGGCAATGACGCAGCTGAGTGTTCCGCTGATTATTAGGAGATGTGCGCCTGATCGTATCCCAAGGGGTGGGGACAGAGTCGCACAGAGAGAGGTCTTATGACCCGTACATGAGAGAGCGGGGGCAGTCAGGTGCAGCTGGGGAGGGCCATGTCAGCTGAGGCGAAGGATGTCTCCTCAAGAGGAAATGGGGGGGGGGGTTTGCGTGGGTCAAGCAGAAGGGTTGCCTTTCAGGGCAGGGTCGCGCAGAGGGAGAGGGTTTCATAATCCATGCATGTGAGAGAGAGAGGGGGGGTTCAGATACGCGCAGAAGGGAAGCCGGTGATTCTAATGAGCAGGAAAAAAGGCCAGGGTGCCTAAAATGACTGTCATGTACATATGGGTACGGGCTCTTACTGGCAGAGTGATGCGGTCAATATTCTACGGTATTCATGGTGCTTGCAGGGAGAGGAGCGGGAAAGAGGGGAAATGAACGCTGTCTATGTACATCAATTTCTCTAATTTCAACAGATAGATAATGAGTGGCAGCCAAAGCTAGTTACACTTGATGAATCATCACATCAAGTAAATGTTTTATAACTGTCCAGTGTATGATGGTAACAGTCAGGTTCCACCAACATAGATGAGTGATATTATCTGTATATTTCCAATAGGAGGCAACAGAAATAGCTATAGAAATCATGAGATCAAGTAGCTCCCCAAGCATTCTATGTGGACTACAGATTTCATATAAACAAGTCAAACAATGTAAATCATGTGAGAAAGATATGTAAATCTGGTTGATGGCTACAAGGCGTTCACATATCAAAGCCCAGAAGTTGGACAGAACTGGACAGGAAAAGAACATACGAAAATCCATACCCAGATGAGTGTGGCAGTGCCAGCAAGTATCTTGTTGTGTACATTTGAGTTTAAGAACACTAGAAGAAGTGTAAAAAAGTCTATTATAAAAAAATATAATGTTTGAGTGAGCCTGGCTGAGTGAGTGGGGGAAAAGCAATTTGCTCCAAAGTCTATCCCACACAAAGGTTGGCCAGACAACACCGAGATCTGATTCCCACATTGTTTCGATTAGTGTTTTGAACTTGGTTGGACCAGGCATTCTTAAAAGTTTGTATATGCAGGTCCATTTAGGGTGAATGGTTGCTGCAATCGGGTGAGGAGATGAGCTTGGATTTGAGGTATCAGGAGAGAAATGCGGTGTGAGAGTATTTTGAAACAGTCTACAGAGTTCATGATACTGTAGGCGCATATGAGGTCTGAGGTTGTAAATGGATGATAGCTCATTAAATAGAATGAGGGAATCATAATTATATAGTTGTGAGATAAGAAGGATACGGTATACACTCAAAATATGGAGTACAAAATATAGAATTGCATTAATATCGAGTAAAAAATATAGAATGGACAGAATATCGAATGGACAGAATATAAACAACAAAAATATCGAATGTAATGGACAAAATATCGAATGGACAGAATATAGAGAACAAAAATATCGATTTTGAGGTAAGTAAGTTAATATCGATTTTATAGAAAGTCAAAATATCGAAGTATATAATATAGATGTTAAATATATCGATTTTTTTAATAATATCGAATTTTTTAAAGTGTTTTTTATGTTAGTATATGTGTGAAAAGTGTATATTTATTTTATAATTTATTTTAAGCAATGAATTTTATGGTATTTAATTTTTGCGTAGTTTTATTCTGTAGCAGGTTGTGGGTTTATAGGGGAATAGGGTGGGAAGTAATTTAATTATAATTGATTACATGTTTTAACTTATTTATTGGTATGTATCTTTAATTAATTGTTAATTAATTTTTAATTAGTAAATAATTACATTATAAATAGTAATTAATTTTTATTAATTGATTAATTGATAAATATGTTAATTGTGTTAATTTATTTAGTGTAGCGGGTTGTGGGTTTATAGGGGAATAGGGTGGGAAGTAATTTAATTGTAATTAATTAAATGTTTAAATATATTTATTTTTAATTAATTGTTAATTATTTTTCAATGGCTAATTCATTAATTGTAAATTGGTAATTAATTTGTATTAATAGGTAATGATTTTTAATAAATATTTTTTATTTGTATTTTTTATTGATTAATTATTATATTATATTAAATTGTTAATAATTTTTTATTAATTTGTAATTGGTATTAATATATATATATTTTTAATTAATATACAAAGTATTTACTTTCCCCTCTGTTGCACTCACGGGAGGGAGAATAGTAATTTTTACCCCTACGCTATCCAACGCTTTCTCTACTGTTGCACTCACTGTAGTGGGAATAGTAATGTTTACCCTCTCATTATCCAACGCCTTCCCTAATGTTGCACTCTCTGGAGTGGGAATAGTAATTTTTACCCCTACGCTATCCAACGCTTTCCCTACTGTTGCACTCTCTGGAGTGGGAATAGTAATTTTTACCCCTACTCTATCCAATGCTTTCTCTACTGTTGCACTCTCTGAAGTGGGTCTAGTAATTTTGACCACTACGCTATCCAACGATTTCCCTACTCTTGCACTCACTGGAATGGGAATAGTAATTTTTACCCCTACGCTATCCAATGCTTTCCCTACTGTTGCACTCTCTGGAGTGGGAATAGTAATTTTTACCCCTACGCTATCCAACGCTTTCCCTACTGTTGCACTCACTGGAGTGGGAAAAGTAATGTTTACCCTCACACTATCCAACGCCTTCCCTACTGTTGCACTCTCTGGAGTGAGAATAGTAATTTTTACCCCTACGCTATCCAACGCTTTTCCTACTGTTGCACTCTCTGGAGTGGGAATAGTAATTTTTACCCCTACGCTATCCAATGCTTTCCCTACTGTTGCACTCTCTGAAGTGGGTATAGTAATTTTGACCCCTACGCGATCCAAAGCTTTCCCTACTGTTGCACTCACTGGAATGGGAATAGTAATTTTTACCCCTACGCTATCCAACGCTTTCCCTACTGTTGCTCTCTCTGGAGTGGGAATAGTAATGTTTACCCCTACGCTATCCAATGCTTTCCCTACTGTTGCACTCTCTGAAGTGGGAATAGTAATTTTTACCCCTACGCTATCCAATGCTTTCCCTACTGTTGCACTCTATGGAGTGGGAATAGTAATTTTTACCCCTACGCTATCCAACGCTTTCCCTACTGTTGCTCTCTCTGGAGTGGGAATAGTAATGTTTACCCCTACGCTATCCAATGCTTTCCCTACTGTTGCACTCTCTGAAGTGGGAATAGTAATTTTTACCCCTACGCTATCCAATGCTTTCTCTACTGTTGCATTCTCTGAAGTGGGTCTAGTAATTTTGACCCCTACGCTATCCAACGATTTCCCTACTCTTGCACTCACTGGAATGGGAATAGTAATTTTTACCCCTACGCTATCCAATGCTTTCCCTACTGTTGCACTCTCTGGAGTGGGAATAGTATTTTTACCCCTACGCTATCCAACGCTTTCCCTACTGTTGCACTCACTGGAGTGGGAAAAGTAATGTTTACTCTCTCACTATCCAACGCCTTCCCTACTGTTGCACTCTCTGGAGTGAGAATAGTAATTGTTACCCCTACGCTATCCAGCGCTTTTCCTACTGTTGCACTCTCTGGAGTGGGAATAGTAATTTTTACCCCTACGCTATCCAATGCTTTCCCTACTGTTGCACTCTCTGAAGTGGGTATAGTAATTTTGACCCCTACGCGATCCAAAGCTTTCCCTACTGTTGCACTCACTGGAGTGGGAATAGTAATTTTTACCCCTACGCTATCCAACGCTTTCCCTACTGTTGCTCTCTCTGGAGTGGGAATAGTAATGTTTACCCCTACGCTATCCAATGCTTTCCCTACTGTTGCACTCTCTGAAGTGGGAATAGTAATTTTTACCCCTACGCTATCCAATGCTTTCCCTACTGTTGCACTCTATGGAGTGGGAATAGTAATTTTTACCCCTACGCTATCCAATGCTTTGCCTACTGTTGCACTCTCTGAAGTGGGTATAGTAATTTTGACCCCTACGCTATCCAAAGCTTTCCCTACTGTTGCACTCACTGGAGTGGGAATAGTACATTTTACCCTCCCACTATCCAACGCCTTCCCTACTGTTGCACTCTGTGGAGTAGGAATAGTCATTTTTACCCCTACGCTATCCAACGCTTTCCCTACTGTTGCACTCTCTGGAGTGGGAATAGTAATTTTTACCCCTACGCTATCCAATGCTTTCCCTACTGTTGCTCTCTCTGAAGTGGGTATAGTAATTTTGACCCCTACGCTATCCAAAGCTTTCCCTACTGTTGCACTCACTGGAGTGGGAATAGTACATTTTACCCTCCCACTATCCAACGCCTTACCTACTGTTGCACTCTGTGGAGTGGGAATAGTCATTTTTACCCCTACGCTATCCAACGCTTTCCCTACTGTTGCACTCTCTGGAGTGGGAATAGTAATTTTTACCCCTACGCTATCCAATGCTTTCCCTACTGTTGCACTCTCTGAAGTGGGAATCGTAATTTGTACCCCTACGCTATCCAATCCTTTCCACTACTGTTGCACTCTATGGAGTGGGAATAGTAATTTTTACCCCTACGCTATCCAACGCTTTCCCTTCTGTTGCACTCTCTGGAGTGGGAATAGTAATTTTTGCCCCTACGCTATCCAAAGCTTTCCCTACTGTTGCACTCACTGGAGTGGGAATAGTACATTTTACCCTCCCACTATCCAACGCCTTCCCTACTGTTGCACTCTGTGGAGTGGGAATAGTCATTTTTACCCCTACGCTATCCAACGCTTTCCCTACTGTTGCACACTCTGGAGTGGGAATAGTAATTTTTACCCCTACGCTATCCAACGCTTTCCCTACTGTTGTAATCTCTGGAGTGGGAATAGTAATTTTGACCCCTACGCTATCCAACACTTTCCCTACTGTTGCACTCACTGAAGTGGGAGTAGTAATTTTTACCCCTATGCTATCCATCACTTTCCCTACTGTTGCACTCACTGGAATGGGAATAGTAATTTTTACCCTCCCACTATCCAACGCCTTCCCTACTGTTGCACTCTCTGGAGTGGGAATAGTCATTTTTACCCCTACGCTATCCAATGCTTTCCCTACTGTTGCACTCTCTGAAGTGGGACTAGTAATTTGTACCCCTACGCTATCCAATGCTTTCCCTACTGTTGCACTCTATGGAGTGGGAATAGTAATTTTTACCCCTACGCTATCCAACGCTTTCCCTTCTGTTGCACTCTCTGGAGTGGGAATAGTAATTTTTACCCCTACGCTATCCAAAGCCTTCCCTACTGTTGCACTCACTGGAGTGGGAATAGTACATTTTACCCTCCCACTATCCAACGCCTTCCCTACTGTTGCACTCTGTGGAGTGGGAATAGTCATTTTTACCCCTACACTATCCAACACTTTCCCTACTGTTGCACTCTCTGGAGTGGGAATGGTAATTTGTACCCCTACGCTATCCAACACTTTCCCTACTGTTGTAATCTCTGAAATGGGAATAGTAATTTTGACCCCTACGCTATCCAACACTTTCCCTACTGTTGCACTCACTGAAGTGGGAGTAGTAATTTTCACCCCTATGCTATCCAACACTTTCCCTACTGTTGCACTCGCTGGAATGGGAATAGTAATTTTTACCCTCCCACTATCCAACGCCTTCCCTACTGTTGCACTCTCTGGAGTGGGAATAGTAATTTTTACCCCTATGCTATCCAACGCTTTCCCTACTGTTGCCCTCACTGGAGTGGGAATAGTAATTTTTACCCTCCCACTATCCAATGCCTTCCCTACTTTTGCACTCTCTGGAGTGGGAATAGTAATTTTTACCCCTAGGCTATCCTTCGCTTTCCCTACTGTTGCACTCTCTGGAGTGGGAACAGTAATTTTTACCCCTACGCTATCCAATGCTTTCCCTACTGTTGCACTCTCTGAAGTGGGTATAGTAATTTTGACCCCTACGCGATCCAAAGCTTTCCCTACTGTTGCACTCACTGGAGTGGGAATAGTAATTTTTACCCCTACGCTATCCAACGCTTTCCCTACTGTTGCTCTCTCTGGAGTGGGAATAGTAATGTTTACTCCTACGCTATCCAATGCTTTCCCTACTGTTGCACTCTCTGAAGTGGGAATAGTAATTTTTACCCCTACGCTATCCAATGCTTTCCCTACTGTTGCACTCTATGGAGTGGGAATAGTAATTTTTACCCCTACGCTATCCAACGCTTTCCCTACTGTTGCTCTCTCTGGAGTGGGAATAGTAATGTTTACCCCTACGCTATCCAATGCTTTCCCTACTGTTGCACTCTCTGAAGTGGGAATAGTAATTTTTACCCCTACGCTATCCAATGCTTTCTCTACTGTTGCACTCTCTGAAGTGGGTCTAGTAATTTTGACCCCTACGCTATCCAATGATTTCCCTACTCTTGCACTCACTGGAATGGGAATAGTAATTTTTACCCCTACGCTATCCAATGCTTTCCCTACTGTTGCACTCTCTGGAGTGGGAATAGGAATTTTTACCCCTACGCTATCCAACGCTTTCCCTACTGTTGCACTCACTGGAGTGGGAAAAGTAATGTTTACCCTCTCACTATCCAACGCCTTCCCTACTGTTGCACTCTCTGGAGTGAGAATAGTAACTGTTACCCCTACGCTATCCAACGCTTTTCCTACTGTTGCACTCTCTGGAGTGGGAATAGTAATTTTTACCCCTACGCTATCCAATGCTTTCCCTACTGTTGCACTCTCTGAAGTGGGTATAGTAATTTTGACCCCTACGCGATCCAAAGCTTTCCCTACTGTTGCACTCACTGGAGTGGGAATAGTAATTTTTACCCCTACGCTATCCAACGCTTTCCCTACTGTTGCTCTCTCTGGAGTGGGAATAGTAATGTTTACCCCTACGCTATCCAATGCTTTCCCTACTGTTGCACTCTCTGAAGTGGGAATAGTAATTTTTACCCCTACGCTATCCAATGCTTTCCCTACTGTTGCACTCTATGGAGTGGGAATAGTAATTTTTACCCCTACGCTATCCAATGCTTTGCCTACTGTTGCACTCTCTGAAGTGGGTATAGTAATTTTGACCCCTACGCTATCCAAAGCTTTCCCAACTGTTGCACTCACTGGAGTGGGGATAGTACATTTTACCCTCCCACTATCCAACGCCTTCCCTACTGTTGCACTCTGTGGAGTAGGAATAGTCATTTTTACCCCTACGCTATCCAACGCTTTCCCTACTGTTGCACTCTCTGGAGTGGGAATAGTAATTTTTACCCCTACGCTATCCAATGCTTTCCCTACTGTTGCACTCTCTGAAGTGGGTATAGTAATTTTGACCCCTACGCTATCCAAAGCTTTCCCTACTGTTGCACTCACTGGAGTGGGAATAGTACATTTTACCCTCCCACTATCCAACGCCTTACCTACTGTTGCACTCTGTGGAGTGGGAATAGTCATTTTTACCCCTACGCTATCCAACGCTTTCCCTACTGTTGCACTCTCTGGAGTGGGAATAGTAATTTTTACCCCTACGCTATCCAATGCTTTCCCTACTGTTGCACTCACTGAAGTGGGAGTAGTAATTTTTACCCCTATGCTATCCAACACTTTCCCTACTGTTGCACTCACTGGAATGGGAATAGTAATTTTTACCCTCCCACTATCCAACGCCTTCCCTACTGTTGCACTCTCTGGAGTGGGAATAGTAATTTTTACCCCTACGCTATCCAATGCTTTCCCTACTGTTGCACTCTCTGAAGTGGGACTAGTAATTTGTACCCCTACGCTATCCAATGCTTTCCCTACTGTTGCACTCTATGGAGTGGGAATAGTAATTTTTACCCCTACGCTATCCAACGCTTTCCCTTCTGTTGCACTCTCTGGAGTGGGAATAGTAATTTTTACCCCTACGCTATCCAAAGCCTTCCCTACTGTTGCACTCACTGGAGTGGGAATAGTACATTTTACCCTCCCACTATCCAACGCCTTCCCTACTGTTGCACTCTGTGGAGTGGGAATAGTCATTTTTATCCCTACACTATCCAACACTTTCCCTACTGTTGCACTCTCTGGAGTGGGAATGGTAATTTTTACCCCTACGCTATCCAACACTTTCCCTACTGTTGTAATCTCTGAAGTGGGAATAGTAATTTTGACCCCTACGCTATCCAACACTTATCCCAATGGTGCACTCACTGAAGTGGGAGTAGTAATTTTTACCCCTATGCTATCCAACACTTTCCCTACTGTTGCACTCGCTGGAATGGGAATAGTAATTTTTACCCTCCCACTATCCAACGCCTTCCCTACTGTTGCACTCCCTGGAGTGGGAATAGTAATTTTTACCCCTATGCTATCCAACGCTTTCCCTACTGTTGCCCTCACTGGAGTGGGAATAGTAATTTTTACCCTCCCACTATCCAATGCCTTCCCTACTTTTGCACTCTCTGGAGTGGGAATAGTAATTTTTACCCCTAGGCTATCCTTCGCTTTCCCTACTGTTGCACTCTCTGGAGTGGGAATAGTAATTTTTACCCCTACGCTATCCAATGCTTTCTCTACTGTTGCACTCTCTGAAGTGGGTCTAGTAATTCTGACCCCTACGCTATCCAACGATTTCCCTACTCTTGCACTCACTGAAATGGGAATAGTAATTTTTACCCATACGCTATCCAATGCTTTCCCTACTGTTGCACTCTCTGGAGTCGGAATAGTAATTTTTACCCCTACGCTATCCAACGCTTTCCCTACTGTTGCACTCACTGGAGTGGGAAAAGTAATGTTTACCCTCTCACTATCCAACGCCTTCCCTACTGTTGCACTCTCTGGAGTGAGAATAGTAATTTTTACCCCTACGCTATCCAACGCTTTTCCTACTGTTGCACTCTCTGGAGTGGGAATAGTAATTTTTACCCCTACGCTATCCAATGCTTTCCCTACTGTTGCACTCTCTGAAGTGGGTATAGTAATTTTGACCCCTACGCGATCCAAAGCTTTCCCTACTGTTGCACTCACTGGAGTGGGAATAGTAATTTTTACCCCTACGCTATCCAACGCTTTCCCTTCTGTTGCTCTCTCTGGAGTGGGAATAGTAATGTTTACCCCTACGCTATCCAATGCTTTCCCTACTGTTGCACTCTCTGTAGTGGGAATAGTAATTTTTACCCCTACGCTATCCAATGCTTTCCCTACTGTTGCACTCTATGGAGTGGGAATAGTAATTTTTACCCCTACGCTATCCAATGCTTTGCCTACTGTTGCACTCTCTGAAGTGGGTATAGTAATTTTGACCCCTACACTATCCAAAGCTTTCCCTACTGTTGCACTCACTGGAGTGGGAATAGTACATTTTACCCTCCCACTATCCAACGCCTTCCCTACTGTTGCACTCTGTGGAGTGGGAATAGTCATTTTTACCCCTACACTATCCAACACTTTCCCTACTGTTGCACTCTCTGGAGTGGGAATGGTAATTTTTACCCCTACGCTATCCAACACTTTCCCTACTGTTGTAATCTCTGAAGTGGGAATAGTAATGTTGACCCCTACGCTATCCAACACTTATCCCAATGGTGCACTCACTGAAGTGGGAGTAGTAATTTTTACCCCTATGCTATCCAACACTTTCCCTACTGTTGCACTCGCTGGAATGGGAATAGTAATTTTTACCCTCCCACTATCCAACGCCTTCCCTACTGTTGCACTCTCTGGAGTGGGAATAGTAATTTTTACCCCTATGCTATCCAACGCTTTCCCTACTGTTGCCCTCACTGAAGTGGGAATAGTAATTTTTACCCTCCCACTATCCAATGCCTTCCCTACTTTTGCACTCTCTGGAGTGGGAATAGTAATTTTTACCCCTAGGCTATCCTTCGCTTTCCCTACTGTTGCACTCTCTGGAGTGGGAATAGTAATTTTTACCCCTACGCTATCCAATGCTTTCTCTACTGTTGCACTCTCTGAAGTGGGTCTAGTAATTTTGACCCCTACGCTATCCAACGATTTCCCTACTCTTGCACTCACTGGAATGGGAATAGTAATTTTTACCCCTACGCTATCCAATGCTTTCCCTACTGTTGCACTCTCTGGAGTGGGAATAGTAATTTTTACCCCTACGCTATCCAACGCTTTCCCTACTGTTGCACTCACTGGAGTGGGAAAAGTAATGTTTACCCTCTCACTATCCAACGCCTTCCCTACTGTTGCACTCTCTGGAGTGAGAATAGTAATTTTTACCCCTACGCTATCCAACGCTTTTCCTACTGTTGCACTCTCTGGAGTGGGAATAGTAATTTTTACCCCTACGCTATCCAATGCTTTCCCTACTGTTGCACTCTCTGAAGTGGGTATAGTAATTTTGACCCCTACGCGATCCAAAGCTTTCCCTACTGTTGCACTCACTGGAGTGGGAATAGTAATTTTTACCCCTACGCTATCCAACGCTTTCCCTTCTGTTGCTCTCTCTGGAGTGGGAATAGTAATGTTTACCCCTACGCTATCCAATGCTTTCCCTACTGTTGCACTCTCTGAAGTGGGAATAGTAATTTTTACCCCTACGCTATCCAATGCTTTCCCTACTGTTGCACTCTATGGAGTGGGAATAGTAATTTTTACCCCTACGCTATCCAATGCTTTGCCTACTGTTGCACTCTCTGAAGTGGGTATAGTAATTTTGACCCCTACGCTATCCAAAGCTTTCCCTACTGTTGCACTCACTGGAGTGGGAATAGTACATTTTACCCTCCCACTATCCAACGCCTTCCCTACTGTTGCACTCTGTGGAGTAGGAATAGTCATTTTTACCCCTACGCTATCCAACGCTTTCCCTACTGTTGCACTCTCTGGAGTGGGAATAGTAATTTTTACCCCTACACTATCCAATGCTTTCCCTACTGTTGCACTCTCTGAAGTGGGTATAGTAATTTTGACCCTACGCTATCCAAGGCTTTCCCTACTGTTGCACTCACTGGAGTGGGAATAGTACATTTTACCCTCACACTATCCAACGCCTTACCTACTGTTGCACTCTGTGGAGTGGGAATAGTCATTTTTACCCCTACGCTATCCAACGCTTTCCCTACTGTTGCACTCTCTGGAGTGGGAATAGTAATTTTTACCCCTACGCTATCCAATGCTTTCCCTACTGTTGCACTCTATGGAGTGGGAATAGTAATTTTTACCCCTACGCTATCCAACGCTTTCCCTTCTGTTGCACTCTCTGGAGTGGGAATAGTAATTTTTGCCCCTACGCTATCCAAAGCTTTCCCTACTGTTGCACTCAATGGAGTGGGAATAGTACATTTTACCCTCCCACTATCCAACGCCTTCCCTTCTGTTGCACTCTGTGGAGTGGGAATAGTCATTTTTACCCCTACGCTATCCAACGCTTTCCCTACTGTTGCACACTCTGGAGTGGGAATAGTAATTTTTAACCCTACGCTATCCAACGCTTTCCCTACTGTTGTAATCTCTGGAGTGGGAATAGTAATTTTGACCCCTACGCTATCCAACACTTTCCGTACTGTTGCACTCACTGAAGTGGGAGTAGTAATTTTTACCCCTATGCTATCCAACACTTTCCCTACTGTTGCACTCACTGGAATGGGAATAGTAATTTTTACCCTCCCACTATCCAACGCCTTCCCTACTGTTGCACTCTCTGGAGTGGGAATAGTAATTTTTACCCCTACGCTATCCAATGCTTTCCCTACTGTTGCACTCTCTGAAGTGGGACTAGTAATTTGTACCCCTACGCTATCCAATGCTTTCCCTACTGTTGCACTCTATGGAGTGGGAATAGTAATTTTTACCCCTACGCTATCCAACGCTTTCCCTTCTGTTGCACTCTCTGGAGTGGGAATAGTAATTTTTACCCCCACGCTATCCAAAGCTTTCCCTACTGTTGCACTCACTGGAGTGGGAATAGTACATTTTACCCTCCCACTATCCAACGCCTTCCCTACTGTTGCACTCTGTGGAGTGGGAATAGTCATTTTTACCCCTACACTATCCAACACTTTCCCTACTGTTGCACTCTCTGGAGTGGGAATAGTAATTTTTACCCCTACGCTATCCAACACTTTCCCTACTGTTGTAATCTCTGAAGTGGGAATAGTAATTTTGACCCCTACGCTATCCAACACTTTCCCTACTGTTGCACTCACTGAAGTGGGAGTAGTAATTTTTACCCCTATGCTATCCAACACTTTCCCTACTGTTGCACTCACTGGAATGGGAATAGTAATTTTTACCCTCCCACTATCCAACACCTTCCCTACTGTTGCACTCTCTGGAGTGGGAATAGTAAGTTTTACCCCTATGCTATCCAACGCTTTCCCTACTGTTGCCCTCACTGGAGTGGGAATAGTAATTTTTACCCTCCCACTATCCAATGCCTTCCCTACTTTTGCACTCTCTGGAGTGGGAATAGTAATTTTTACCCCTAGGCTATCCTTCGCTTTCCCTACTGTTGCACTCTCTGGAGTGGGAATGGTAATTTTGATCCCTACGCTATCCAACGCTTTCCCTACTGTTGCACTTTCTGGAGTGGGCATTGAAATTGTAACCCCTACGCTATCCAACGCTTTCCCTACTGTTGCACTCACTGGAGTGGGAATAGTAATTTTTGCCCTCCCACTATCCAATGCCTTCCCTACTGTTGCACTCTCTGGAGTGGGAATAGTAATCTTTACCCCTACGCTATCCAACGCTTTCCCTACTGTTGCACTCTCTGGAGTGGGAATAGTAATTTTGACCCCTACCCTATCCAACGCTTTCCCTACTGTTGCACTCACTGGAGTGGGAATAGTCATTTTTACACCTAAGCTATCCAATGCTTTCCCTACTGTTGCACTCACTGGAGTGGGAATAGTAATTTTTACCCTCCCACTATCCAACGCCTACCCTACTGTTGCACTCTCTGGGGTGGGAGTTGTAATTTTTACCCCTATGGTATCCAACGCTTTCCCTACTGTTGCACTCACTGGAGTGGGAATAGTAATTTTTGCCCTCCCACTATCCAACGCCTTCCCTACTGTTGCACTCTCTGGAGTGGGAATAGTAATCTTTACCCCTACGCTATCCAACGCTTTCCCTACTGTTGCACTCTCTGGAGTGGGAATAGTAATTTTGACCCCTACCCTATCCAACGCTTTCCCTACTGTTGCACTCACTGGAGTAGGAATAGTCATTTTTACACCTAAGCTAGCCAATGCTTTCCCTAGTGTTGCACTCACTGGAGTGGGAATAGTAATTTTTACCCTCCCACTATCCAACGCCTTCCCTACTGTTGCACTCTCTGGAGTGGGAATTGTAATTTTTACCCCTATGGTATCCAATGCTTTCCCTACTATTGCACTCTCTGGAGTGGGAATAGTAATTTTGACCTCTACGCTATTCAACGCTTTCCCTACTGTTGCACTCTCTGGAGTGGGAATAGTAATTTTTACCCTCCCGCTATCCAATGCTTTCTCTACTGTTGCACTCTCTGGAGTTGGAATAGTAATTTTTACCCCTACGCTATCCAACGCTTTTCCTACTGTTGCACTCTCTGGAGTGGGAATAGTAATTTTTACCCCTACGCTATCCAATGCTTTCCCTACTGTTGCACTCTCTGAAGTGGGTATAGTAATTTTGACCCCTACGCGATCCAAAGCTTTCCCTACTGTTGCACTCACTGGAGTGGGAATAGTAATTTTTACCCCTACGCTATCCAACGCTTTCCCTTCTGTTGCTCTCTCTGGAGTGGGAATAGTAATGTTTACCCCTACGCTATCCAATGCTTTCCCTACTGTTGCACTCTCTGAAGTGGGAATAGTAATTTTTACCCCTACGCTATCCAATGCTTTCCCTACTGTTGCACTCTATGGAGTGGGAATAGTAATTTTTACCCCTACGCTATCCAATGCTTTGCCTACTGTTGCACTCTCTGAAGTGGGTATAGTAATTTTGACCCCTACGCTATCCAAAGCTTTCCCTACTGTTGCACTCACTGGAGTGGGAATAGTACATTTTACCCTCCCACTATCCAACGCCTTCCCTACTGTTGCACTCTGTGGAGTAGGAATAGTCATTTTTACCCCTACGCTATCCAACGCTTTCCCTACTGTTGCACTCTCTGGAGTGGGAATAGTAATTTTTACCCCTACACTATCCAATGCTTTCCCTACTGTTGCACTCTCTGAAGTGGGTATAGTAATTTTGACCCTACGCTATCCAAGGCTTTCCCTACTGTTGCACTCACTGGAGTGGGAATAGTACATTTTACCCTCACACTATCCAACGCCTTACCTACTGTTGCACTCTGTGGAGTGGGAATAGTCATTTTTACCCCTACGCTATCCAACGCTTTCCCTACTGTTGCACTCTCTGGAGTGGGAATAGTAATTTTTACCCCTACGCTATCCAATGCTTTCCCTACTGTTGCACTCTATGGAGTGGGAATAGTAATTTTTACCCCTACGCTATCCAACGCTTTCCCTTCTGTTGCACTCTCTGGAGTGGGAATAGTAATTTTTGCCCCTACGCTATCCAAAGCTTTCCCTACTGTTGCACTCAATGGAGTGGGAATAGTACATTTTACCCTCCCACTATCCAACGCCTTCCCTTCTGTTGCACTCTGTGGAGTGGGAATAGTCATTTTTACCCCTACGCTATCCAACGCTTTCCCTACTGTTGCACACTCTGGAGTGGGAATAGTAATTTTTACCCCTACGCTATCCAACGCTTTCCCTACTGTTGTAATCTCTGGAGTGGGAATAGTAATTTTGACCCCTACGCTATCCAACACTTTCCGTACTGTTGCACTCACTGAAGTGGGAGTAGTAATTTTTACCCCTATGCTATCCAACACTTTCCCTACTGTTGCACTCACTGGAATGGGAATAGTAATTTTTACCCTCCCACTATCCAACGCCTTCCCTACTGTTGCACTCTCTGGAGTGGGAATAGTAATTTTTACCCCTACGCTATCCAATGCTTTCCCTACTGTTGCACTCTCTGAAGTGGGACTAGTAATTTGTACCCCTACGCTATCCAATGCTTTCCCTACTGTTGCACTCTATGGAGTGGGAATAGTAATTTTTACCCCTACGCTATCCAACGCTTTCCCTTCTGTTGCACTCTCTGGAGTGGGAATAGTAATTTTTACCCCCACGCTATCCAAAGCTTTCCCTACTGTTGCACTCACTGGAGTGGGAATAGTACATTTTACCCTCCCACTATCCAACGCCTTCCCTACTGTTGCACTCTGTGGAGTGGGAATAGTCATTTTTACCCCTACACTATCCAACACTTTCCCTACTGTTGCACTCTCTGGAGTGGGAATAGTAATTTTTACCCCTACGCTATCCAACACTTTCCCTACTGTTGTAATCTCTGAAGTGGGAATAGTAATTTTGACCCCTACGCTATCCAACACTTTCCCTACTGTTGCACTCACTGAAGTGGGAGTAGTAATTTTTACCCCTATGCTATCCAACACTTTCCCTACTGTTGCACTCACTGGAATGGGAATAGTAATTTTTACCCTCCCACTATCCAACACCTTCCCTACTGTTGCACTCTCTGGAGTGGGAATAGTAAGTTTTACCCCTATGCTATCCAACGCTTTCCCTACTGTTGCCCTCACTGGAGTGGGAATAGTAATTTTTACCCTCCCACTATCCAATGCCTTCCCTACTTTTGCACTCTCTGGAGTGGGAATAGTAATTTTTACCCCTAGGCTATCCTTCGCTTTCCCTACTGTTGCACTCTCTGGAGTGGGAATGGTAATTTTGATCCCTACGCTATCCAACGCTTTCCCTACTGTTGCACTTTCTGGAGTGGGCATTGAAATTGTAACCCCTACGCTATCCAACGCTTTCCCTACTGTTGCACTCACTGGAGTGGGAATAGTAATTTTTGCCCTCCCACTATCCAATGCCTTCCCTACTGTTGCACTCTCTGGAGTGGGAATAGTAATCTTTACCCCTACGCTATCCAACGCTTTCCCTACTGTTGCACTCTCTGGAGTGGGAATAGTAATTTTGACCCCTACCCTATCCAACGCTTTCCCTACTGTTGCACTCACTGGAGTGGGAATAGTCATTTTTACACCTAAGCTATCCAATGCTTTCCCTACTGTTGCACTCACTGGAGTGGGAATAGTAATTTTTACCCTCCCACTATCCAACGCCTACCCTACTGTTGCACTCTCTGGGGTGGGAGTTGTAATTTTTACCCCTATGGTATCCAACGCTTTCCCTACTGTTGCACTCACTGGAGTGGGAATAGTAATTTTTGCCCTCCCACTATCCAACGCCTTCCCTACTGTTGCACTCTCTGGAGTGGGAATAGTAATCTTTACCCCTACGCTATCCAACGCTTTCCCTACTGTTGCACTCTCTGGAGTGGGAATAGTAATTTTGACCCCTACCCTATCCAACGCTTTCCCTACTGTTGCACTCACTGGAGTAGGAATAGTCATTTTTACACCTAAGCTAGCCAATGCTTTCCCTAGTGTTGCACTCACTGGAGTGGGAATAGTAATTTTTACCCTCCCACTATCCAACGCCTTCCCTACTGTTGCACTCTCTGGAGTGGGAATTGTAATTTTTACCCCTATGGTATCCAATGCTTTCCCTACTATTGCACTCTCTGGAGTGGGAATAGTAATTTTGACCTCTACGCTATTCAACGCTTTCCCTACTGTTGCACTCTCTGGAGTGGGAATAGTAATTTTTACCCTCCCGCTATCCAATGCTTTCTCTACTGTTGCACTCTCTGGAGTTGGAATAGTAATTTTTACCCCTACGGTATCCAATGTTTTCCCTACTGTTGCACTCTGGAGAGGGAATAGTAATTTTTACCCCTACGCTATCCAACGCTTTCCCTACTGGTGCACTCACTGTAGAGGGAATAGTAATTGTTACCCTCCCACTATCCAACGGTTTCCCTACTTTTGCACTCACAGGAGTGTGAATAATAATTTTTACCCCTACGCTATCAAATGCTTTCTCTACTGTTACACTCATTGGAGTGGTAATAGTAAATTTTACCCTTTCCGCTATCCTACGGTAAAAATATTTTATATTTTTTATTAATATTACGTTCATATATATATATATATGTATTAGAGGACTCTTGACAATTTTGATGCCTTCTGCAAACATCGGAGCTTGGAGATTACACTCCAAAAGACAAAATGTATGGTATTTAATGGGGGCAAAAGTTTACGCAATAACCCGACCCTGAAGGGTTTGATTACCTTGGTATTATTCTGACAGAGAAAATGGATTGGGGAGCGCAGACCAGCAAGGCTAACTTGAAATTAACCCAGGTTTCGGGAGGCATCCAAAAATTCTTTAAAAAAGCAACACAAAAGCAGGTTCTTCCACCTATGGAAGCCTATAGGGCACAGGCAAGAAGTGCTGAACTATATGGTGCAGAAATGTGGGGGCATTGTGCCCCATTAACTCTAGAACGCACAGAGAATGCGTTCATTAGACAGCTCTTTAGCCTCCCAAGAAGTACACCCCTAATTCCATTGAGAATGGATCTGGGAATTAGGTCCATTTGTGAGGAAGCTGCACTAAGACAGTTAACCTTCTATAGACACTTATGGAGCACTCCCGAGTTAGCCCCATAGAGAAAGGAATTAACTGAGATACTGGGGCTGAACGGGGCGAGTAAGATACCCTGTTTGAGACAATTAAAGTTGCTATGTGTGGAACTGGGACGGGTGGATTTGCGGGGGGAGCCTCGAATTGTGTTGCAATCCATTATTAGGAAGGCCCTGGTTGAGGCTTACAGGGAACATCGGCTGTCCAATCAGATGAGTAACGGTTCAACTGGTCAGCTGACTAATGCTTTTCTTACAGTTAAAAGTACTTATTGGGCCGAGACCATTTTGGATAGTATTCAACCAGCGTTGGCCAAAAATCTGTTTTTACAATTTTGATATGGGTGCCTCCCGTTTCGTTGGTTTGTTAAAAACTGGGGGTACCATGATGCAATTGAATGCCCTGCCTGTGGTGAAGTAGAGGAAACGGAGGTGCACGTTTTCCTCCACTGCTACTCTTACACGACACCTAGGGGACGCGGGTTAGTACAAGTATGTAAGAATATGGGCACAAGACACTCAAATGAGGCTTTTAGAATACTCAAAACTGAGTTGTACCCCCCAATTGTCTATTCAGTCTCCCATTATTTATTTTCCATGTGGTGCATAAGAAGGACGTTTTTGGAGCCCGATCCCTAACGGCTGAACCCAGTATATGGCCCTTCCCCTTTTTTAGAAACAGAATAAGATTTATTAATTATGTCCCATGATTGAACAAATTTAATTGTAATTTTATTAACAATGAAGCCTTAGCAACTGTTTTAATAAGTTATTATATTATATGTGTGTGGGTCTCTAGTATGGTTTTGTTCTAACAATTGCACAAATTATTTGCACTAGCACTTTATGGCCATTGCTTATGTGTACGGTAATTGAATGGAAGAACTGTATTAATGTTTTTACCAAGTTTTTATCCAAGTTTTTATGTACTGTGGACATTTATATGCTTTTATGGTCAATGTACAGAAATAAAGCTTTTCAAATGAAATGAGTAATAATAAATCAATTTGTATGTTTTTTTATTTTAACTTACATTAATTATTTATTAATTTTAAGGTTATTTAAGTATGTTAAGTATGTTTAAGTTAATTATATTTACTATTTCATTACTTTTTAATTACTTTAAAGCATTAAAAAAAATTCGATATTTTGACTAACATAGGGGCTCATTAGGATGGCGGATGGACCTGCGTCTGTCCGCCACCCCAGATTAGGAGGGACCATCCGCAGGGGCAGTGGCGTTCCCTCCGTGCAGATTAGGATGTGACCGCCACCCTGTCGGTCACATCCTGTATATTTAACATTGCGGCAGGTGCTGCTTGAAGCAGCACACTCTGCCATGTTAAAAATCCATGTTTTCCTTTGTGTGCATGAAGCTGCAGGCACCGCGTGGTGCCTGCTGCTTCGTGCACGCAAAGGCAGGGGGGTACCCCTACGCTATCCAAAGCTTTCCCTACTGTTGCACTCAATGGAGTGGGAATAGTACATTTTACCCTCCCACTATCCAACGCCTTCCCTTCTGTTGCACTCTGTGGAGTGGGAATAGTCATTTTTACCCCTACGCTATCCAACGCTTTCCCTACTGTTGCACACTCTGGAGTGGGAATAGTAATTTTTACCCCTACGCTATCCAACGCTTTCCCTACTGTTGTAATCTCTGGAGTGGGAATAGTAATTTTGACCCCTACGCTATCCAACACTTTCCGTACTGTTGCACTCACTGAAGTGGGAGTAGTAATTTTTACCCCTATGCTATCCAACACTTTCCCTACTGTTGCACTCACTGGAATGGGAATAGTAATTTTTACCCTCCCACTATCCAACGCCTTCCCTACTGTTGCACTCTCTGGAGTGGGAATAGTAATTTTTACCCCTACGCTATCCAATGCTTTCCCTACTGTTGCACTCTCTGAAGTGGGACTAGTAATTTGTACCCCTACGCTATCCAATGCTTTCCCTACTGTTGCACTCTATGGAGTGGGAATAGTAATTTTTACCCCTACGCTATCCAACGCTTTCCCTTCTGTTGCACTCTCTGGAGTGGGAATAGTAATTTTTACCCCCACGCTATCCAAAGCTTTCCCTACTGTTGCACTCACTGGAGTGGGAATAGTACATTTTACCCTCCCACTATCCAACGCCTTCCCTACTGTTGCACTCTGTGGAGTGGGAATAGTCATTTTTACCCCTACACTATCCAACACTTTCCCTACTGTTGCACTCTCTGGAGTGGGAATAGTAATTTTTACCCCTACGCTATCCAACACTTTCCCTACTGTTGTAATCTCTGAAGTGGGAATAGTAATTTTGACCCCTACGCTATCCAACACTTTCCCTACTGTTGCACTCACTGAAGTGGGAGTAGTAATTTTTACCCCTATGCTATCCAACACTTTCCCTACTGTTGCACTCACTGGAATGGGAATAGTAATTTTTACCCTCCCACTATCCAACACCTTCCCTACTGTTGCACTCTCTGGAGTGGGAATAGTAAGTTTTACCCCTATGCTATCCAACGCTTTCCCTACTGTTGCCCTCACTGGAGTGGGAATAGTAATTTTTACCCTCCCACTATCCAATGCCTTCCCTAATTTTGCACTCTCTGGAGTGGGAATAGTAATTTTTACCCCTAGGCTATCCTTCGCTTTCCCTACTGTTGCACTCTCTGGAGTGGGAATGGTAATTTTGATCCCTACGCTATCCAACGCTTTCCCTACTGTTGCACTTTCTGGAGTGGGCATTGAAATTGTAACCCCTACGCTATCCAACGCTTTCCCTACTGTTGCACTCACTGGAGTGGGAATAGTAATTTTTGCCCTCCCACTATCCAATGCCTTCCCTACTGTTGCACTCTCTGGAGTGGGAATAGTAATCTTTACCCCTACGCTATCCAACGCTTTCCCTACTGTTGCACTCTCTGGAGTGGGAATAGTAATTTTGACCCCTACACTATCCAACGCTTTCCCTACTGTTGCACTCACTGGAGTGGGAATAGTCATTTTTACACCTAAGCTATCCAATGCTTTCCCTACTGTTGCACTCACTGGAGTGGGAATAGTAATTTTTACCCTCCCACTATCCAACGCCTACCCTACTGTTGCACTCTCTGGGGTGGGAGTTGTAATTTTTACCCCTATGGTATCCAACGCTTTCCCTACTGTTGCACTCACTGGAGTGGGAATAGTAATTTTTGCCCTCCCACTATCCAACGCCTTCCCTACTGTTGCACTCTCTGGAGTGGGAATAGTAATCTTTACCCCTACGCTATCCAACGCTTTCCCTACTGTTGCACTCTCTGGAGTGGGAATAGTAATTTTGACCCCTACCCTATCCAACGCTTTCCCTACTGTTGCACTCACTGGAGTAGGAATAGTCATTTTTACACCTAAGCTAGCCAATGCTTTCCCTAGTGTTGCACTCACTGGAGTGGGAATAGTAATTTTTACCCTCCCACTATCCAACGCCTTCCCTACTGTTGCACTCTCTGGAGTGGGAATTGTAATTTTTACCCCTATGGTATCCAATGCTTTCCCTACTATTGCACTCTCTGGAGTGGGAATAGTAATTTTGACCTCTACGCTATCCAACGCTTTCCCTACTGTTGCACTCTCTGGAGTGGGAATAGTAATTTTTACCCTCCCGCTATCCAATGCTTTCTCTACTGTTGCACTCTCTGGAGTTGGAATAGTAATTTTTACCCCTACGGTATCCAATGTTTTCCCTACTGTTGCACTCTGGAGAGGGAATAGTAATTTTTACCCCTACGCTATCCAACGCTTTCCCTACTGGTGCACTCACTGTAGAGGGAATAGTAATTGTTACCCTCCCACTATCCAACGGTTTCCCTACTTTTGCACTCACAGGAGTGTGAATAATAATTTTTACCCCTACGCTATCAAATGCTTTCTCTACTGTTACACTCATTGGAGTGGTAATAGTAAATTTTACCCTTTCCGCTATCCTACGGTAAAAATATTTTATATTTTTTATTAATATTACGTTCATATATATATATATATGTATTAGAGGACTCTTGACAATTTTGATGCCTTCTGCAAACATCGGAGCTTGGAGATTACACTCCAAAAGACAAAATGTATGGTATTTAATGGGGGCAAAAGTTTACGCAATAACCCGACCCTGAAGGGTTTGATTACCTTGGTATTATTCTGACAGAGAAAATGGATTGGGGAGCGCAGACCAGCAAGGCTAACTTGAAATTAACCCAGGTTTCGGGAGGCATCCAAAAATTCTTTAAAAAAGCAACACAAAAGCAGGTTCTTCCACCTATGGAAGCCTATAGGGCACAGGCAAGAAGTGCTGAACTATATGGTGCAGAAATGTGGGGGCATTGTGCCCCATTAACTCTAGAACGCACAGAGAATGCGTTCATTAGACAGCTCTTTAGCCTCCCAAGAAGTACACCCCTAATTCCATTGAGAATGGATCTGGGAATTAGGTCCATTTGTGAGGAAGCTGCACTAAGACAGTTAACCTTCTATAGACACTTATGGAGCACTCCCGAGTTAGCCCCATAGAGAAAGGAATTAACTGAGATACTGGGGCTGAACGGGGCGAGTAAGATACCCTGTTTGAGACAATTAAAGTTGCTATGTGTGGAACTGGGACGGGTGGATTTGCGGGGGGAGCCTCGAATTGTGTTGCAATCCATTATTAGGAAGGCCCTGGTTGAGGCTTACAGGGAACATCGGCTGTCCAATCAGATGAGTAACGGTTCAACTGGTCAGCTGACTAATGCTTTTCTTACAGTTAAAAGTACTTATTGGGCCGAGACCATTTTGGATAGTATTCAACCAGCGTTGGCCAAAAATCTGTTTTTACAATTTTGATATGGGTGCCTCCCGTTTCGTTGGTTTGTTAAAAACTGGGGGTACCATGATGCAATTGAATGCCCTGCCTGTGGTGAAGTAGAGGAAACGGAGGTGCACGTTTTCCTCCACTGCTACTCTTACACGACACCTAGGGGACGCGGGTTAGTACAAGTATGTAAGAATATGGGCACAAGACACTCAAATGAGGCTTTTAGAATACTCAAAACTGAGTTGTACCCCCCAATTGTCTATTCAGTCTCCCATTATTTATTTTCCATGTGGTGCATAAGAAGGACGTTTTTGGAGCCCGATCCCTAACGGCTGAACCCAGTATATGGCCCTTCCCCTTTTTTAGAAACAGAATAAGATTTATTAATTATGTCCCATGATTGAACAAATTTAATTGTAATTTTATTAACAATGAAGCCTTAGCAACTGTTTTAATAAGTTATTATATTATATGTGTGTGGGTCTCTAGTATGGTTTTGTTCTAACAATTGCACAAATTATTTGCACTAGCACTTTATGGCCATTGCTTATGTGTACGGTAATTGAATGGAAGAACTGTATTAATGTTTTTACCAAGTTTTTATCCAAGTTTTTATGTACTGTGGACATTTATATGCTTTTATGGTCAATGTACAGAAATAAAGCTTTTCAAATGAAATGAGTAATAATAAATCAATTTGTATGTTTTTTTATTTTAACTTACATTAATTATTTATTAATTTTAAGGTTATTTAAGTATGTTAAGTATGTTTAAGTTAATTATATTTACTATTTCATTACTTTTTAATTACTTTAAAGCATTAAAAAAAATTCGATATTTTGACTAACATAGGGGCTCATTAGGATGGCGGATGGACCTGCGTCTGTCCGCCACCCCAGATTAGGAGGGACCATCCGCAGGGGCAGCGGCGTTCCCTCCGTGCAGATTAGGATGTGACCGCCACCCTGTCGGTCACATCCTGTATATTTAACATTGCGGCAGGTGCTGCTTGAAGCAGCACACTCTGCCATGTTAAAAATCCATGTTTTCCTTTGCGTGCATGAAGCTGCAGGCACCGCGTGGTGCCTGCTGCTTCGTGCACGCAAAGGCAGGGGGGTACCATAGGTACCACCCCATTTGCACCCCCCACCCCCCCCCCCCCCCTCACCCCTAGGGGCCCACAACGGGCCCCCAAAGAAAAGTCTGTATGCCTTTCCACAGCAAAAATGCTGCAGTGGAATTGCATAGGACCGCCGCCATCCTAATATGGCTGGCGGTGTCTGATAGACACCGCCAGCCATGTTAGAGCTTCTCCGCCGTGGTCGGAAGGCGACCGCAGCGGAAAAGCGGCGGACGGAAAAAAGATCCCCCAGCCATCTTAATCTGGCGGGGGGTCATTTTTCTGTCCGCAGCGGTTAATCCGCATCCTGGATTCAGGATGTGGATTAACCGCAATCCTAATGAGCCTCTATATTTTTTTTACATCGATATTTTTGATTCAATATTTTTGTACTTACCTGTTTGGAGATAGGAAGTTGATATTTTGGCATTCTATATTTTTTACTCGATATTATGATAGTTCTATATTTTTGTCATCGATATTGTTTCAGTGATCCGAAGGATACCTTTGTTCATCCATACCTTCCAACATAAAGACCTAGCCTACTTCCTAAGTTGATTGTTATGTCAGATAGGCTGTTTAAGAAATGATTAATGGGGGTGAAGTGTGAAGTAATTGTTCCCTATCGTACAAGCATGAGTGGCAGTGCTAGGTAGCTAATGTTTACAAGAATTGGGCATAAAGAGAATGTTTTTGTGAGAGAAGTGTTAAAGCAAAGTTTATTGCAGAGAGAACCAAATTTTCTGCAGAACATAAGTCATTGTAGACAAGTATAGTTATAGTTGCTTGATGCCAAAAGCTCAATTGTAGTTAAGAAAATCTAGAAAGTTAACTCCACCTATGGATTTGGGATGCTTTAATTTTGAGGTAGAAATTCGAAAGGATTTTCCCTGCCATAGAAATTTGAACAGAATCTTATCTATTAGGTCAAAAAAGACTTGAGTATTTTATTTGGAAGCATCATGAGAAAGAAGTTGATAATAGGAAGGAGTATCATTTTGATAGCATCTTGGCGACCCCACCAGGAGAGATGCAATGATGACCATTTCTGAGAGAAAGTGAGGAGGTTTTCTGATATGGTGCATCTGAGTTAATCTTAAATGTGTTGTTAAGGGTGTTGCTATGCCATATATCCAAACAACTAATTTTGAAGAATTCCAGGAGAGGCCCATTTCAACAAAGTTAGTTTTGGAACAGTATCTATTAACACCTTGGATGCTGCCCCGATTCCCCCCCCCCCAGTGCTGGACATCCCTTAACTGGGTGTGGTCATGACGGAACCATTCCGTCATCAGCACAGCTCAACCGTGACTGATGACAGAATGGTTCCGTCACCAGCATCGAAGGGATTAAGTGGTAATACTTTTGTTTTTAATCTACATTAAGTTTATAGCCTGATACAGCAGAGTAAAGCTTAAGTTTGTGAAAAAAAGCAGGAAGGGAATGATCTGGATGTGGCATAAATAAAAGAATCTCATCTGCATGTGCTGTAGACTTAGGGGTCGATTCCGATTCGGGAAAAACCGCTCCAAATAGCCGTTCGGAGTGTTTTTCCCATACGAATCGTACCCTGCAACGTCCCCCGTACGTACGATGAAGTACGATTCGTACCAGGAGCTGGACTCCGTACTAATCGTACAGAGACCGTACAAATCAAATCCCCATGTGAATCTCCCTCGGAACCCGCTGTACGCGACATCTGTACGGTTCGCAGCTGTTTTTTCCGACCCAGCAAGTACTATTCGTATCGGGTACGCAGCGTACGACCCTTTTTCTACGGGAGCTGAAAACAGCCGTAAAAGCAGAGTTCGCCCCGAAACAGGTACGGAACGGCCCCCTGGGTACGGTGCGTGCACCCCATGATCGCAGGGGTATGGTGCCTACACCCCAAGGTCGCAGAGGTACGCACCGTACCCCTGCTATCATGGGGTGTACGCACCGTACGGTGTGTAGGTGATTGTTTGCTTTTCCGTACGAATCGCCCTTACCTGACGTGGACCATACGAATCGCGTCCTCATACCCCGGTCCGGATCGTACTCGTCGGGTCGTACGGCATGTGTACGAGTCATACGGTTCACTGTTTCAGCCTTGCAATACGTACAGATCGCGACTATTCGGACGGATTGACAGAATACGGATTGTACTACATGACTCAGACGGACGGGTACGAATCGTACGGCGATGGCTCCGGATGAAAATCGTACGGACGTTTTTTTTCCAGGATCGGAATCGGCCCCTTAATGTGTGTATTTTTTATTTGGATCCTGTGAAGTCACCCAAAGTCCTTAGTTGATGAAGAAAGAGTCCCAGAGCTATTATAAATACTAAGAGATAAGAGGCATCCCTGCAGAGTTTCCCTGTTGATAGGAAAAAAGTGAAATGGAATACGATTTGGATCTGGATGGATTGGACTGTAGAGATTTCGGATAGTGAGAATCGTGTTATCAGTTGTAAATGTGACTAATATCCAATGACCCTCTGTGTGGTTGATGCTGTGAGTGTATAGTGATTTTGAGGGACTTATGACAAAGAACTATGCCCGTGTTTTTGTTCGTAGTAGAGGGAGAAATTTTTTTTTACCAACCCATTGTTTTGTAAGTTTAGCAACTTCCAATTTTTTAGGATGCATCTCTTGTAACAGAGCTATGTGACTTTTCAATCAAGCTAGATGAGATAAGACACGCTGTTTGATGGGTTTTTTGAGCCCCTTCATATTCCATATAATTGTTCAAAGTTGCATTACAATGAGAATTAATATTCAAATACTAATTCATATAAAATACAAAGCATACCAATGTAGCAGATGTGGAAAGAAAGACAAGAGAAAAGAGAGGATGGGAGAGAAAAGGGAGAGGAAAATGACCTCTGAAAATTGTATGAGCGTTAACATGACATTTCAAGGACCAAGGTTCACGAAAGCTGAGAAAGAAAAAAGACAAAGGAAAAAACCAGGAGTAAGGAGGGACAGCGGAGCACCTGAAAGAGACATGAGAACACACATTTGGTGCATAAGTAGTTAAATAATTATATTAAAACATGTAGAAGCAGAAAGAAAAAAGCAATGAAAGCAAAACGTACAAACATTCATGATAAACCAACTGACAGAGGCAACAATGATCACATACATGCATGAGGTATTATAATTTAGAAAGGAAAACCGAACTTACAAGTGGAAACATGGAGAAAAACATAATATTCCTATCTGGAAAAAGAGAAAAGGGAGAAAGGGAAAAACAGTCAA
Organism: Lissotriton vulgaris; assembly: GCF_964263255.1. Classification (NCBI taxonomy): domain Eukaryota; kingdom Metazoa; phylum Chordata; class Amphibia; order Caudata; family Salamandridae; genus Lissotriton; species Lissotriton vulgaris. Next base: position 746,542,587 of record NC_141694.1, read on the forward strand.
TACATGGTAAGCGATTTATGGTAAATTAAACTGAGATGGAAACAATATAATTTGACCATCATGAAATAGAGAATTACCCTAAATCCATAGCTTTCAGTTTTATGTTGATTCATGAAGATGTGTAAATCTGCAGGTTCGGAATAGGATTTATCCTTGAAAGTGATTTCAGAGAGGCATGGATGGAGTAGTCCTTATCTAATGTTCAAGGATCTCAGTTGAGGGCGTAGATCACAGAATTATTTCTGCTGAGCACCGCTGGCAGGTGAAAAGTCTTGTGTAAAAAACACCTTATGCACTTACCATGGAAGAGAAAGTTGGAGATAGTGACCATTGCCAGCAGATAATAACCACCAATATTAGAAGCAACATTAACCAACCATACCATACTGTGTCTGGGTATACTGGAACAATAAATTATAAAAAAAACTTATCTGGACCAATCTGAATAAGGATAGGATGAATGAACAAATCCAGATCATTATAGAGACTTGCTTCAATGAAAATTCAACGGAAACAGCAGTTGAACATTGGGTGGAATTTACTAAGAAATTAGTGAAACCTCAAACTCAAGATACCTCAAACAAAAGGAATGTAAAAGAAAAACGAGAAGAAAAGGACTCATACATAAATCTCCTGTACACAATAACGAAGTTAAAAAGAACTCGCAATAGGATAAGAAGACAAATAAAAAAAAACCTGCTAAAGAGGAAATCCTAATCAAACTAAAAATATTAAATCAACACCTGAGGAAGCTAATATGGAATGAAAAATATCAAGCGAAACAGGTAATGTGGTCAAAATTATTTCATGCAAGCAAACAAACAAATGCAAGAGAAGTTTGGAAAATTATAAACACATTAGTAAGGCCGAACAAATTGGTAGTTTCATCAACTTTAGCTGAGCGAGAATGGGTTACATTTCTAGGAAAACATCTAAATCGTAATGAAGCAACATCAAACATCACGAAAACACGCCTAACTATTATTCCTAGTGATGAGATGCAAGAACAATTTGAAATACAAAAAGATCAAATAGCAAAACTAATAAAGAAGCAGAAAAATGGGGCACCAGGTCCCAACGGGATACCGTTTGCCCTTTATAAAGAAAACACAGACTTATGGTCGAGCTAATTGGTAAAGGTATTCAAAGAAGTCATATAGACAGGTAATATCCCTGAGTCCTGGCGAGGATCCTTAATCTCCCCCGTATACAAGAAAGGAAATTGGGTGCTTGCAGAAAATTATAGACTTATCCCCCTCCAAGATACAGATGCCAAGCTGTTTGCTGGAGTACTATTAATTAAACTAAATGAATGGGTAACAGAAAACAAGATCTTGCCATTAAATCAAACTGGTTTTATTAAGGGGCTTGGAACAATGACAAACATTATGGCGTTATCATTAATAATTGAAAAGTCACTCAGAGTTAAACAGCCCTTGTATCTATGTTTTGTAGATTTCAAATCTGCTTTTGACTGTGTTCAAATAAATTTATTGTGGAAAAAACTCTTGGAAAAAGATATTCCAATTGAACTATTAAGATTGATTAAATTGGTATACAGTCAAACCTGGGTAAGAGTAAGAATGGGGGACGGACAATCATTAACAAAAGAGATTCCAGCACTAGAAGGGCTAAAACAGGGATGTGTGTTGGCCCCACTCCTTTTTAATCTATTCCTGGGAAATCTATCAGGAAATCTGGACGAGCTGAATGCACATCCTCCGAAACTTGGGGGTAAACTGATATCTAACCTAATGTATGCAGATGATGCCATCCTTTTAAGTCATACTAAAATTGGCCTTCAGCGTTTAATTAACCAAACAATCTTGTATGCTAATGAAAATAGAATGGAAATCAACAAAACAAAAACAAAAATCATGGTGGTCACTAGGAACATAAAGCTGAAAAAAATAAATAAATGGTATATTGAAAACACCCAACTGGAACAAGTAGAAGTGTACAGGTATTTGGGTGTACTATTTGACCAGAAGGGAAATTACCATCTACAAAAAACTGGACATACAAAGAAAAGCTAACTCGCTAACTGCAGCATTCAAGATAGCACAGAAATCGCTTGGAAATCTAACCTATTGGCCGCTTTTGAAAATTATAGGGGCAAAATTGCTCCCAACCATAACATACGGTAGTGAGGCATTAATGGGGATGGATACGGAAATAATAAACAAGGTACTTTCCAAAACATATAAATCTCTCTGTTATCTTCCAAATAATGCTTCACCAGCACAAATTAGATTGGAATTCGGTCTAAATAATCAATGTTTTGCAAGAAAAGGCCAATTTATCAAAACGTGGTATAGGATAAAAAACGACCATGATAATCATGTATCTCAGCTTCTTTGGCAAGAAATAAATAAGAATATGAATTCACTTGTATGGAAGTATCTAAATGAGGCAATAGAAGAGTTTGGACTTATGCCAATTTGGAATAATATGATAAGCAATGGATCGTTTAAAAAAATAGTAAATCGAACAACAAATCACCTATCACTTGTAAGTGACAAATATACGCTGGCAAAAAGAAAGCATTCATGGTCAGTAATAAATGGATATAAAAAAAAGAAGATACAAGAATACTTGGAGATTCCCGGGTCTGAAAAATTTAAACAATGTCTCATAAGAGCAAGATTTGGAATTCTACCGGGCCTTAGTCACTTCCTTCCGTGGAAAAAAACTAACAGTACCACATTGTGTAGACTTTGTAAAAGTGGTGAAGAGAATATTGTAACCTCTTATGTATCTGTCCTGAACTCCGTAAAGAAAGATGCACACTACTTACATTGCAATTTAATATACGTGGAATAAGGACGTGCAGGCAGGCACTGAAAAACTGTCTTCATTCAAATGATATAATCATGAACGCTGCCTTTGTAAGGTTCTTAAAGATAGTAATTACAAAACTGGGTGAATAAATTAGTAAAAATGACTTTAATGAAATTTTAACAAACTTTTAAGGATATATTTGTTTTTATTGTATTGTTATTAGGCATATGTTTCTGTACTGGAAATATTTTAAGATTTTAAATAATCAAACAATAAAGAATTTTACTAACTTACTTGCTTACTTACTTACCATGGAAGAGAACCTGCCTTTTTGGCCTCAGATAGTATTTGCATTGGTTCAGTGAATTGAAACAAAAGGATAATGATTCCTCTGGGCCAAGAGTGAAGTCCTGTTTCAATCAGCTGACTGAGGTGGTATGCCCATTGAACAAATACAAGGGAAGCAGAAAGCATATGTAGAATTGAAGGTATCACCGTTTGCAGAAAGGCGATCATATTGGAGCCTTCTGAACCATCTGGAATGCTAAGAAGATGGAGATTATTCCTACTACTCCTGTTTTCAAAATTTTCAGCAAGTATTTTAAGTTCGAGCAATGTCTTTAGTCATTTGAGGGCTAGTAGAGTAGCATCTTCAAGATTGCTAACTCTTTGTTCGAATGTTGAATCGTGCGAGGACCTTTTCTCCTCAATACGTTGTGAGGAGGCATTAGTATTGACAATAAAACCTTTTAAAGCTCTTAGTTACTCTATGATGGTTTCTAGGGTCAGATGAGTGGGTGATGTAGTATGGGAGTTGAGGTCTTTTTTTGGCCATTGACTGAAGTAATGTTTGAAGATTTTTTCAGTGTAACGCCTGAAGCATGGGAGGAGGAAGAACTGTCCCTTATACATTTCAAAGTGTTTTCCATAGTGACAATAGATGCCAGACCAGATTTTGTTGATTGAGTAAAAAAATACATGTAGTCGAGTTGCAGACTTGGAAAAGGCAAATGACTTGCTGCTACTTCGTGTTTCGCGAGTTCTCCCCTTCTAAGGCCAAAGAGGTAGGGTGGTGGGGAAAGAGAAAAAAACTGGCAAGTCAATAAAATGTAAAAGGAAATGGAGAGGCAACAGCTAATGTCAGTAACATTGATACACATCAGTTACTGCCTCAGCAGAAAACTACATAGCAAGAATGAAGCCTCAAGCACAAGTCACACAGGATAAAAATGGAAGGAAATTCATCAAGCAGTGTTGTTACTGTAATGTTTTCTCCCTAGCTTCTAACCAAGTTTTTCAGCAGCTGCTGTTCCTTGGTGTACTACTAACTGACCACAATCAATGCAGTTCCTTGGTTTACTAATGATTGACCAAGGTCTAGTTAGTCTTATTCTTCATGGGTTTTGTAAAAGTAATTCACTTGAGGACAGTAGTCACGGTTGTTGCAATGTATGTGAGGATTGAATTGTCCTATTAGACATTCTATTTGTAACAGAGGACTAGACGGCCGGTCATTGTTTGCTGGCAGGATTGCATCAAGGTTACAAGGAGAAAGATGAGTGGTTAGAGGGTGACCAAGTCTCTCTTCGGAGAGGATTAACATGTACAGGCTGTGTGAGAGTTTTTTTAAGCAATATCATTATTGAGGTGGAACTTGAGCATGTGAGGTAAAAAACAGAAGGTGAGAAATGCATCATTTCTAAACAATGAAAACACTCTAATTTAAATATTTAACCTTTAACTTGGCCACTTCCCTCCACCTGGCATCCCCTATTTTTAAAATGATAATAAAAAGATCTCTATCTCAGTCACAAAGGCTACAGAGGTAGTTACGCATAATGAATTGACAGGTGAATTATGTAATGCTCTCCATAAGATTAATTGGTCTGGTTTGTCCGAGGTCACTGATCTGAATGTAAGGTAAGTGTTTTGAACTTTAACTGCAATCATACCATGTTCACATCATCGTTACAATTAAAAATGGCTACTGATTTAAACCACTCCTGTAAAGAGTGCAAAAAAGATTTTGATTGTTTCTCTGTATTTCCTTTTGAGGCCATAGCAATAGGAACAAAATAAACTCATGTTGAGAGTGAAAATGTGGCATATGTAGAGGTGCAAAGAAGCAAAGAGTGGTATGTTTTTAATCCTGTGGTTTTAAAGGCATTGGAGTCGAAATTGGGATGAATTTGGGGTTTATACATCTTACGAGAACAACTACAGGCGAAAAAAACAGGCAATTAAATAATGATTGCAGATGCTGGCCAGCATGCTAAAAAACAAATCCTGGGCATTGATATATACAAGTGTCACCACGTATGCGCAAGTTAGCGGCATGATGCTACAATTGCCCCATCTGCAGTGCGCATCACCAACACGCATTTGATAGTATGAGACAAGACACAGAAGCAGCCATTTTCTTTTCTTTTTAACTTACGATTCCAAGATGGTGGATGTTCAGTTTGGAGAGCAGTAAATTAAAAAATATAATAGGTGTGTGTTATTTAGAACAGAGCATAGCAGCAGCAAATTGAAACAAACATTAGAAATGCAATAGGGCTCGCATTTGTTTGACCTAGAGCTATTGGCATAGCTCAACAGCTACCGGACAGAAATTGCCACTTTGCAGGTGCCGAACAGATCATTCCTCTGTGAAATGTGCTGAAAGCCTAAAACGATATTGATAGCCTACAAAATAAAAAGGCAGATCCGGATGATCAGGAGGAACCGAGGACATATTTGGATGGCCAATGTAAGCAAACAATGAGTGACCAAAGCACACAAAGACAGGAGAATCAGACCCAATGCACCAATAAAAACCCTGTATTTCTAAATGGCACAAAATCGAACAAATGGCAATTCATGGTCATGCCGAAAGCCAATAGAGGAGATCACAACAGGTCTTGCATATAGCGCATGCACGCTGCCTAGGCTCGACCTAACAAGCCTGCAGATGCTCTTAGACAGAGATGGCCAGATTCTCAAAGCCATTTGCACTTGAAAGTTCAACATACACATTCCAGGAGCTTGATTTAAGTATGGAAGAAAACACAAAAGGTGAATTGCACTAATAAGTCCATCTACCCATGTATAATACTCTGACAGAATGGTTTTTAGGCATGGGTAGATCCAATTCCAGGGCCAGAGAATGGACATTCCAGGGTGGGGATACCACTGGACTTCGTAAATACCCACAATGACTGAAGTTTGAGTGCATTCAAGAACATTTTCCCTGGAAATGTGTGTAAATTTACTTGTGTCAAAGGCATGTGTAAGTCCTTTTCCAAACCGGCACTCGGGAGAGGACAACTCCACAGCTGTTGGGGGTGGATGGGTAGAGGCTCCTCCACAATGGTGCAGTAGAAGAGGCGAGGAATATTTTCACCATGGAGAAAAATAAAACAAAGTGTTACTTCACAAATCTATGGCATTTCCCCATTGCCATTTGTGCACAATGTTTAATTATGCATGCAGAAATCTCCTCACATGGGCCAAATTTGACATTCACAAAACATTTCCAAGAGTACTCCTGAAACGTGCAGCTGTAGCAGGTTTCTAGGAGTTACAAATTCTTGCTAATTGTAGATCAGTACCTATGCAAGATTGTGAGCCTGAGAGTGCAGATTTGTATAATCTTTCAGAAACAGGGCTTTATTTCACTCAAATACTCAAATGCATGTTCTCTCACACAACACACACACACACTTCTTGAAAATGAGGTATTTTTGTCTCGTGTATGCAGTTGGTCTCAAACACAACACATAAAAAACACACATTTGCCGTGTCAAACACACAATCCTGCACAGCACCTGGGTTTTTGTCATCTAGTACAGGCTCTAATGCTTGCTGTCTCACTTCAAGATTGTTTTCTGAAGCACATGCACACATTCCCTCACTCACACTACTGCTCCAAGAAACAACAGGTAGTCGTCTGCTAACAGACATTCTCGCAGACACGCCAGCATAACAAAAGGTATTCTGATACTACAAAGCCTCACCAGGGGTGGTAAAAGCTACATAAATGCAATTACAATACAATAAAGTACACACACTTTTCTCTTCACATGACACTCACCCGATATTCTTCTCCATTACACACAGACCGTCAGACATATTTTCCCTTCTATGCGCTTATACAAAGACATCATGAGCTTCTGCAATTACATACACAACACTCTTACACACGCATTCTGTCTCACAGGAAATGCACAAGGTAGCACAGGCATCACCTTTAACATACACATTATGACGCACAATCCCACATGCTCACAGCCATTCGGAGTAACCCACTAATGCTTTCTGTAACGCTGACGGACTTCTAGACACTCCAACTTCCTTACACACATACGCAGATGCGCCCTAGCATACAGCTGGAGAGAGAATGGGGATTTGGTGGGGTGGCCGACCGGAGGGAGGCTCGCCCCCCCGGGGAAGTTTGGGGCACCAGGGGAGGGGGGGAGGAAGTGTGGCAACAGGGGATCGCCGTAGCTGGCGTTTTATGGGCTGGTTGGGCTGGTTGGGCTGGTTGGGCAGTTTGGGCTCCTTTTGGGCTGGTTGCATATTACACCGGCCATTTTGTGTCACCGCACACTGTTTGTGGAGCGGTGACATAGCAGCCAGGATGTAGACTTTTTTGTGTGCATTTCGAGGCCATTGTAGTAGTTTTAGCGCGATTGTGAGGCGGTTGGTCGGCGCTCCGTGGTTTACTGTGGCGAGTGCTGAGGCGGTAGTTTGCAGTTCGGGGAGCGTGTCGTGCGTGTCGGTGGTCAGGTGTTTTGGTGGCGTGATGGCGGAGGGGGACGATCCGCATGTGGCAGAGGCTCTCCGGCTGCTGTGTGAGGTGGGCCGCTTGGACGTATTGCGGCCCGGCCTCAAGGTAAGGCCACAGCGGCGCGCTGCCGATGGTGCCGCTGCGGCTGTGGCGGCCTGTGATCCGCCGCGGTCGCGTCTGCGGCCGGCTCAGCGGGGCGGGAGGGGGGGCGGAGGAGAGAGGGGCGGTTGGCGGCGCACTGAGGCAGCGCCGCGGGGTAAGGCCAAAGGAGGCACCAAGCGGGTGGGGCGCAAGGGGAAGAAACAGCCCCTGCAATTTATCGAGGAGGTGGTGGGGGAGGGGGGAGGGGCTGGGACGGCTCGCGAGGCAGTGACAAAGCCCGGGGGCAGGGGGTGCGACGGGCGGTGGCGGTGCGACGGGCGGGAGGGGTGGGTCGGGGATGGGGGGTGGGTCGGTGGGGGTAGTGGTGGGGGGGAGGGGGGAAGTGGCGGGCAGAGGGTGCTTTTCGGTGAAGGGGAGGGGAGCGGTGGGGAGGCTTGGGGGGGTGGAGGGGTTGTGGGTGCGGGGTCGGTGCGGGCCGAGTTGGGGTTTCGGGGGGTGGGGTGGGCCGGGGGGGTGGAGCGGGGAGGGGGGTTGGGACCTGGGGGGCGTAGGGATCCCATCGCGGTGCGGGGGTCACTCGGCAGGTTGGGGGAGGGGAGCGGTGATGGGGTGGAGGGGTGGGGTATGGGGCAGCGCGTGGGGGGGTGACGGGATTGGTTTTTACCCTGGCATGCTGGACTCCACCTTTTTTCCTTGGCAGGAGCTGTTTGCGAGGCGCTCGGGGGATGGCCGGCTCTGTTTGGTGCGGACGGCCGAGCTCCAGTGAGGGACCTACATCATGACCATGTCGAATGGAGGCGGGATGCGTCTCCACCGGCCCCTCCCCGAAGGGTCTTTACGGCCGCCGGGGGTAGGGGAGCGAGGATGGATGTGAATATTTCTAATCTGAATGCGAGTGCGGAGGATGGACGGGCGAGTGTGGATTTGATGGACTTGATGCGGGTGTGTCGGGTAAGAGCGGGTTTGAGCCGGCTGGAACCCCATGTGGGGGGCCGGGGTGGTGTGGAGCCGCTGCTGGAGAGTCGGAGGAGGAAGGAGAGCTTTGGAAGGACCGGGGGGCTTGTAATGTTGTTGACAGTGTATTGCAGGTGCCAGCAAGGCAAGAAGCGCCAAGGGTGACGGCCCCCTCAGCTCCACTGGTTAGGCGGTGGGATCCAGCAAGGACGCCGACCTTGACGCCAGGTAAGACAGATGATGGCGCGGGAGGTGGCAAGCGGCGTTGTGTGCAGGTTTCAGTGGGGACGGGGGGGCGACGGGGAGGATGGGTGGCGGCTGGTGCGGCGACGGTACGTACAGGACGCGAGCGTTGGCACGGACGGAGCGGCAGAGGGCGGAGGGGGGCCGAGCGCGGGCGGCGGGTCGCCGGCGGCAGGGGAGAAAGAGACGGCAGGGGGGGGAAAGGAGAGTTGTGTGGTGCCAGTGCGGAAATTACCGTACATGGGGCTTACCAAGCCGCTGGGGGCCCACCTTTCGGCGGCGACGAAAGAAAAGATCTGGAAAGGGGAATACGTTGACATACTGAAGCTCCTGCACAGGGAGTTGACGTCCAAGGAAGGGTCGAAGGAGGAGGAGCAGGAGTTAGCTAGGCGCCCAAAGGTTCCCCTGACGTTAGACAACTGGTCGGCGGCTTTCCTCATTTATGCGAGCGTGTATTGCGAGAAGTTCCCGGACAGGTGCGTCGCGCTGTTCAAATGCATGGACGTAGTGCGGAGGGCACAGGTGACCTACGGCGGGTACGCATGGTCCCACTACGATGAGGAGTTCCGGGCGCGCATGGCGGCGGATCCGGAAGCGCATTGGGGGGAGCTGGACTCGGATTTGTACCAGCAAACGATGGGAGGGGCCAAGTTTGGCCGCACCATTTACAGAGCGAGTGGTTTTCCGCTGGTGTCGCCCACCTTTGCGGCCCGCCCCACCCGTGGGGGGGTGGGTCAGGGAGACTCTGGCAGTCAGGCTGCAGTCGGGGCCTGCTGGGACTTTGATAGAGGGGCCTGCGGGAGGGCGGCGTGCCGATTCCGGCACGAGTGCTCGTCGTGCGGACGGAAGCATCCAGTGCTGCGTTGCTGGGGGCCCGCTGGGGCAGCAGCCCGCACAGGGAGGGGCCCCAGCCAGAGGGGGACCGGGTGGGGGACGGGGAGGGGGCAGAGGGGGGGAGCCGGGGCCCTGGGCAAAGGCTCGTACGCCGGTTAGGATCGAGCGGATGGAGCCCTGGTTGGCGGCATATCCGCGGGTGGAGGATGCTGCAGTGTTGCGTCTGGGTTTCCGGGAGGGATTTAGGCTGGGGTACGAGGGACCTCGGATTGCTCGCTGGGCGGACAATCTGAAGTCAGGGAACGCGCACAAGGGCATTGTGCGCGAGAAGCTTTTCAAAGAGGCCAGGGAAGGTAGAATGGCGGGACCCTTCACGCCACCGCCGTTGCCGGGCTTGATCATTTCCCCCATCGGGGTGGTGCCCAAGAAGGAGGAGGGGCAGTTCCGACTGATACAGCGCTTGTCTTGGCCGGAGGGGGAGTCGGTCAATGCCTACATTGTGGCGAATTTGGCGTCGGTGACCTAATCGTCGGTGGACGTGGTGCGGTGGCTTGTCGCGGCGGCGGGTCGGGGCGCTCTGATGGTAAAATGTGATATCAAGTCAGCTTTCCGGCTTCTTCCGGTACACCCGGCGGATCACCAATTACTGGGGATCCAGTTCCAAGGTCTCATCTTTGTGGATAAGGCGCTGCCTATGGGGTGCTCCATTTCATGCGCGCTGTTTGAGCGTTTCAGCTCATTCCTACAGTGGTTTTTTTCCAGGCGCACAGGCTCGGAGTCAGTGACGCACTATCTGGATGACTTTTTCCTGGTGGGGCGGCCCGGTGCGGAGGACTGTCAGCGGCAGCTGGATGGTTTGGCCGGGTTGATGGGGGAATTTGGGGTTCCCCTGGCGCCAGATAAGATGTGCGGTCCCAGTACAGTGTTGTCCTTTCTCGGTGTCGATCTCGACTTGGTCGCCATGGAAGCACGCCTACCGGATGGCAAGAGGTCTGCAATGCTGGCTTTGGTGGATGGAATGTTGTCGAGGAGGAAAGTGACGGTCCGGGAGGTACAGGTGTTGTTGGGCCATTTGAATTTTGCGTGGTGCGGGCGGGCCGAACGTTCTGCCGGCGTTTGGGTTTGGCGTTGTCCGGGTTGCCTTTGCCTCATCACCATGTGCGCCTGTCCGCGGGAATGAGGGAAGATCTGCGCATGTGGCAGGCGTTCTTGGAATGGTTCAATGGTGCACCTATGGCGCCGGTGGAGGACTGGGAGTGGGACGTCACTATGTACTCGGATGCCGCGGGCGTCGGCGGCTTCGGTCTGTACTGGGACGGAAAGTGGTGCGCGGAGCAATGGCCGGAGCAGTGGCAGGCGGGAGGGAGGAGCATTGCGTTCTTGGAGTTGTTCCCGTTGGTGGTGGCAGTCACGGTGTGGGCAGGGGCGTTGGTGCATAAACGCGTGTTGTTTCGAGTGGATAACATGGCTGTCATGCAAGTGGTGAACAGGCAGTCGGCCAGGGACCCGCAGGTGCTGAAACTGATGAGGGTGTTTGTGTTGCGCTGCTTGGAGAATGACATACTGTTTCAGGCGCGCCACGTCCCGCGTGTGGACAATGACATTGCCGATGCTTTGTCTCGTTCACAGTGGGAGAGGTTCCATGGGCTAGCCACGACAGCGGAGGAAGCCAGGACGCCGGTGCCGGAGGACATGTGGTCGGTGGGAGAGGCCGGGTCTTTCAGTTGGTGAAGGCGTCGGTGGCGGTGTCTACATGGAAGGCTTACGAGCTAGCTTGGGAGGAATTCCTGCAGTCAGGTGCGGTGCGACAAGGGGACCGGTGGCGGCGCGAGGACCAGGTGGTAAGGTTCATGCTGGCGCTCATGGAAAAAGGTTTGTCGCGGTTGTCAATTGCGGGCAAGTTGTCGGCGGTGGCGTTCATGGGCAAGATGTGGTGGGGGTACCCCCCGTCGGCGGGAGCACTGGGGACTCGGTTGCTGGAGGGGTGGGGGAGAGAGAAGGGTGCGAAGGTGCGGCTGCGCCGTCCCATCACGGTGGAATTACTGAAAGGAGTAATCGGCGCGCTCCCGGGGGTGTGCAGGGATGAAGGCGAGGTGATACGGTTTTCTAGCTTGATGTTTTTTTTCGGGGCGTTTCGGGGTGTTGTGGGAGGATGTGGAGGTGCGAGCTCAGGAGGTGGCGGTGCGTTTGCGACGCTCGAAGACGGACCAGCGGGGGGTTGGAACTTGGGTGGTACTGGGACCGGGCGGCCGGGAGGGGGTGTGCCCGGCGGTGTGGGGTAGGCGGTTGATGGCGGACGGTGGCGAGAGACAGGGGGAGGTTTTTGGTCGGAGTGGGGGGGACGGAGTGATGGCGTCTCAGGCTTTGTGGGTCCTGCGGCACGCCCTGCGGTACATGGGTGAGGATCCCCTGGCTTTCGGGACGGCTTAATTTCGGATCGGGGCGGCAACGGAGGCAGCACGGAGGGGTTGGGGTACGGAAGAGATACAGAGGCTGGGTCGGTGGAAGTCTGATTGTTACAGGACGTATGTGCGGTTGAGGGAGGCGGAAGGGTTGTTGTCACAGTGATTCCCGATTTTGATATGTGTGTCTTTGCAGGTGCGGTGGCGGTGCCGGCAGTGGCTGTTCTGAATGTATATATTGTGGGACATTCCTTTGTCAAAAGGGCAGAACAAGCTGAGTGGGACAGGCATCGGACACTCAATTTGGGACTGGATACGGGGTTGTACAGGTGTCATTGGAGGGGAAAAGGGGGTAGGCGGTGGCATGAGTTATTGCCCTTGTTGAACTCGATGGTGAGAGGAGGGGTTTGCCCGGATGTGGTAGTGATTCATCTGGGCGAGAACGATTTGGTGCAGTGCAAGGGGTTGGCGCTACTCAAACAAATGAAGCGGGACCTGAGGGAGATCAAGAAGCAGTGGGCGGGCTCCATATTATCTGGTATGAGTTTATTCCCAGGCGGGTGTGGAGGGGGGCTGAGCGCCAAGGAGCCATTGACAGGGCACGGAGGAAGATCAATCGGGAGATGCGGGATTTCTGTGCCAGGGAGGGGGTGGGGAGAATGGAGCACCCGGAGTTGCGCTATGGTGCAATCTACTTTTACCGGGAGGATGGGGTTCACCTGTCCAGGTATGGCATGGAGCTGTATATAGTCCAGCTGAAGGAGGCGTTGGATGGGGCTTTGGGGGTGCTCAGGTATCCCAGGAGTCCTGGGGGGGGTCGAAGGTCGTAAGCGACTTTCGAGTGGCACTGTCCTAAGGAGATAGGGTGGTTTTGCTGCAGGCCTGGGACTGTATGGTAGCGGGGGTGAGGTCATGGAGGTCATGGGGGCATGCTGTAGAGGGGTAGGTTGCTGAGCGGATGTGTTCTTTACTGTTGCAATGTTTGGGGTAACAATTTAGGGGTGGGGGGGGGCTGTCAGGCAGTTGTTATTTAGTGAGCAGTAGTTTTGTTCGGCACAGGCCAGGTGGGACTTTGTTGTAGGTGCACCTGATTCCAATAAAGCGGCCTTTTTCACACATTTTGGTTGTCTGTGTCAGTGCTCCCCCCCTCACCTACTGGTGTGCCCCAATGGGGATTTGGGGGGTGGCCGACTGGAGGGAGGCTCACCCCCCCGGGGAAGTTTGGGGCACCAGGGGAGGGGGGGGAGGAAGTGTGGCAACAGGGGCTCGCCGTAGCTGGCGTTTTTTGGGCTGGTTGGGCTGGTTGGGCGGTTTGGGCTCCTTTTGGGCTGGTTGCATATTTAAGCCGGCCATTTTGTGTCACCACACACTGTTTGTGGTGCGGTGACACAGCAGCCAGGGTGTAGACTTTTTTGTGCCCTCCCTCCCTACAAGGAATTTTTTTTTGCCTTTTGGGGTTTCTTCCGGGGTGCTGGGGGGGGTTCTGGGTTCTGGTTTTGAGGGGTTTTGTTGGCTGATGGTGCACTGGTTAGGTTTCAGTTGTGTTGTCGCAGGAACAGGTGCTGTTTCTGGGGAGCTGTCCTAAGGAGATAGGGTGGTTTTGCTGCAGGCCTGGGACTGTATGGTAGCGGGGGTGAGGTCATGAGGTCATGGGGGCATGCTGTAGAGGGGTAGGTTGCTGAGCGGATGTGTTGTTTACTGTTGCAATGTTTGGGGTAACAATTTAGGGGTGGGGGTGGGGAGGGGGCTGTCAGGCAGTTGTTATTTAGTGAGCAGTAGTTTTGTTCTGCACAGGCCAGGTGGGACTTTGTTGTAGGTGCACCTGATTCCAATAAAGCGGCCTTTTTCACACATTTTGGTTGTCTGTGTCAGTGCTTCCCCCCCTCACCTACTGGTGTGCCCCAAAGAGAGAGGAGCGTTCAAACACGGCGCTGGCTAGCTTCCTATGGGGCAGAGATGTGTGGCTGGGAAGAGGGAGGGAATGCCCTCTGGCATGATGCAAACCATTTGGAGCCGAGAGAGAATGCTGTCAATCCAAGCTGTACTATTTAAACAAGTAAAGAAATGACGCTCGGCCAGCGTGCGCGCACACACATACACCCCCATCTCCAAAGGAAGTAAGGTTTTTTTGTTCATGACACAAAGCTGGATGTCAGCGGTTAAAAGGTCGATATTTCCCCGTAACACCCTTCTCAACGACTTAATCGTGTTCCGTTTACACAGAAAAACTTCCCAAGAATATATTTAAAACGAGCATTTGTAATGCAATAGGACTTGCATCTACGTGAGACCAATTGCATTGCATCACATACAAAGGAAGGGGTATGCACGGACAATGGGAGTGCGGTCAGGGAGGAGGGAAAAGGGGGCGAGAAGGCACGGACAAAGTAGTGCTCACAGTCTAAATAACACATACCGTACTGTGTAACACTCGAAGTAAAGGGGTAAGTAGGCATGGGAGGGTACAAATGACGACGATTGACGACATGGCCATAATAAGGAGGGACTAACAAGCCTCATAATCAATCAGTCAGCAGCATTTAAGAAAGACAGTGACACAAGCCAATTAAAAACATGGGCAGAGAGTGGGCGGAGCTTTCACTGAGCTTCCACTCCATACTCCACTACTGCATGCCTTGCAAAGCGAGCAGCACATGCACACTGACCAGAGGCGCAACTAGAGGCAAATTTCGGGGGGGGCTAAGAAAAAAATTCGGGGGGGGGGGGGCTGAACCTTTAATCAGTAGGCAGAGTGGAGCTGCAGGGGCTCCAACAAGGGGTGAAACAACAGCAAGGCCTAATTAATATTCAAATGGTCTTTCAAAGACCTGTTAAACGTTTGGTTGCGGCTCTGTGTGTGCCCGGGATCTGTCTCATCCCGGGCTGCCACACACGACGGGGGGGGGCTGAAGCCCGGTGAGTTCAATGGGTGTTGCGCGTCTGACACTGACACTATAGGCTCGACCTAAAAAGGAACATTTGAATTAAACAAATGCAACTAGAAAAGGTCAGGGAACAATGGTGGAGTGGGGGGGGGGCTGAGGGTTAGCAGATACAAGATACTGAATAATGGGGGACAGGGAAGTGTGAGGAAATAGCAGTGAGCTGGGCGGTGTGGTTAAAACTTTTGAAATAAAAAAATAAAAATAAAAAAAAGAAATTCATTCAAAAAGCTGAGCAGGATAGGGAAGGAGGAAACCAGGACCGGGGAAGTTTGGAGAGGACAACATAAAGAGTATGGGAAGGGGATTTGATGATAAAGCAACAGACAGGGAGGGCAGGAAGACGCATGAAAAAATAAATTACCAAATCACATCCTATCTAATGGTTGGTAGAGACGCTAAGCTCAAGAGGAGAGACAAACAGTGGAAGAGGAAGATAGCCAGTGAATAAGAAGCAAGCAAACGGTATTAACAAGAAAGTCAACCAATGATAAGCAATGGACTGACCCAGAGTGCACTCTAAGAATTGGTACAAGCTCTCTGTAGGTGAAACCTAATAAGGGTCGGGCGCTAGTTTTCTGCTGTTGACTTTGTATGTTTATATCAATAGACAATTATTCCCTTTATGTAAATCGACTTAAGCAAAAGTTTCTTACATTTTCATACTGTGCATTAATAATTATTTCTACGGTCAAGAAGTTGTTGAGTTATTTTCTGTCATTGAGTTGTTTCCTTTCATTAGATTATTTATGAATTTAGATGCTTTGCTGACAGCTCCTTCCACGTCCCCAATTCATGTTTTCTATGCTTTAAATTGTTTTCGGGCATGTGTATGTGAATAGTAGGAATTTGTCGTCGTTACTGTGTCAGTCTGTAGTGATGCTCTTTTGTGATGGACACTGAGCTCTAAGAGGCTTACCAGAAATTTGTAGCTCAGCTGCATGTGACTAACCACGGTGCTTTTAAAAAGAAAAGGCGCACACAAAAGAGGGATCAGAGTGCTACCGTAATTCTCAAGGAATCATTTTCTTAGTCTTTTTTTCAGCAGAGACGTGAAAAGTCGCAAGACTCACTACTTAATCCAAATCCGTTTCAGATGCCATTCGAGCCTGACTGGATCCGCTTCCACTGAGAGAGTTTCGCCTCATTTGCTGTCAATAGCGTGCAATATGTTTGCTGAAAAATAAATCAGGCATTTTTCAGGAATATTAAATTAAGCAAATCCTTCTGTTCTAAGCCAGAAAAAAAAGGTTGTTTAGGATAAGCTTTTGCAGCATCTATACTACCGACCTCTGCCAAATTGCAATAGAATGCACGCAAAAATTGAAGGAAACCCTGGTCGCTGCGTTGTGATGTGATTATGTAGAATGAGAGCCACCTTGCGTCACTGCGTTAAAGGGGCAGGGCAGGAATGAGCTGTGTTTACCATTGTACAGGGCGTTCCTGTCCTTTCCAAGTACTGGCGTACTTTTGGCTGCCTACCGCCACTGCAGGCACCCTTGCGTCATGTTGCAAGGGGGCCTGCGTTGCAGGCAGGATTGTTTTTGTGCAGCAAGGGGTACCTTCCTGTACAAAAACCTCATTGAGATCAGCTGGTACAAATTAATCAATATGCCGATCATTGATGGTTATTCAGATAATTCTGTGACCCGTCATTCTGAAATTTCTCCCGAATCCTTTGAGGCATTTTCCTCTTTCTATGTGTGCTGCAGAATGCTGCACACATAGAAAGTGGAGACAACGAGGAGAGATAAAGATATTTCTCCACGTTGAACCTCTGGTGGGGAAGCATACAATTCTGACATATTCCCAGGTTTACCAGTGTTGGGAAATCTGGGACTGTGCTAAAATCCATGAGTGAATGCGTGGGAACACCCATGCTCCACTCACGGAACGCCTCCCTGCTGCAGAGTATAGAAAGGCAGCAATTTGCTCTGCCTTGCGTTACGCTACATTGATCAACCCACCCAGGACCATGCAAGGTGGCCTTGCATTGCTTGATATATCTATTTTAATTTTGCATCACCCTTATGCACTCTTGCATGGTGCAAGGGCTACGCCAAAGTTTGATAAATATGGGCCTTACTGGCACATGCATCAATATTGCATTTTGCGATTCCTTAATTGTGAAAAATAAGGAATCGCAATTAAGGAATTGCAAACTGCAATGCATCAAGAAATCGCTATAAAAATAACGATTTCTTAAAATTCCTTAATTGCGATTCTCTAATTGAGAATCGCAATTAAGGAATACTTCCCCATCCATTCCTATGGGCCTAGAGGCCCATAGGAATGAATGGAAAGACATTCTTAATTTGCAATTCACCATTACAAATTCGCAAATTAAGAATGCAATTTCAAGGGTGTAGGGTTGTCCAAAGGACACCCTGTTGCACCCCTGAAATCTGCTAAGGAGTACATTTTGCACACTCACATGCCCCAAGGGCATGTGTGTGTGTAAAATAGAACTTTGAAAAATGCACTTTAGTGCATTTTTCAAACTTTTCGCAAATTACCATGAAGGTCAACCTTATGGTAATTTGCTCCCCTTATTTGCGAATACGCAAATTTTTAAAGTTTGATGCATTGCATGTAAGGAATCTCAATTTGAGGTTCCATAAATGCAATCGCAATTTAAGAAATCGCAATTTTGCGATTTCTTAAATTGCGAAAATTACTAAAATGTTAATCCATCCCAAAAATGGGAATTGCATTCGCAAACGGCCGAATTTTGCGATTCGCACCGTTTGCGAATGCAATTTCCTTTGATGCATGTGGCTGTTAATGCTTATAACGACCAGCAATTTTCACTTCTAATTATAATCCCGTTATATAGGGTTTTATCTCCGCAGAGAAGTTTCAATGTCCTTCAACACAATGTCCTAATGTAAGGAGGAGCCACACATAGGTCCACCTCACCATTATATCCTGAGTACTGTGTTCAGAGAGAATTGATTGCGAGTGGGCAGTGCAGCACACATGACTAACTGTTTTGGTGGTAATGAAAGATACCTGAAATCTATGGGATTCACCTTAAATCTGCAGATGTGTCAGAAATCAGCAAGTTAGGAAACTGGCTTCATGCACACACACAGTGAGATCAAGAGGCATTTGCATGTCCAAACAGGGCTCAGAACAAATAAAGGTGCTTACCAATGCAGACCTCAAGGAGAACAATGAGCCTGGGACCCTGTTATTAGCAACCTTGGAAAGAGGTCAATGGCATCTGCGGAAGTCAAGCACATTTCAACAGGTAGTAGTTCTCGGTCATTTAGCCCTGTAATAAACTTACAGCTGGATTTATCAAAGTCCCTTTTTGCGAGTCAGTAATAGCGATTATTAAGGAATCGCTATTACAGACTCGCAAAACAGGATTCATGTACAAATCGCAATTTTTTTTGCGATTCCTACAGCTTCCTTATTTGCGATTAGCTAATTGCTAATCGCAAATAAGGAATAACTCCCCATTCATTCCAAAGGCCTAAAGGCCCATAGGAATGAATGGGAAGACATATCAATGTGCGAATCGCTATTAGCAATTTGCATTTTGATATTGCGATTTCAAGGGTGCAGGGGACACCCTGTTGCACCCCTGAAATGACATTGGACACTGGTGTTACGCACACACATGTCCCAAGGACATTTGTGTGTGTAACATACAACTTAGAAAAATGCACTTAAGTGCATTTTTCTAAGTTTCCGCTATTTACCACGAGGTTTGACTTCGCGGTAAATAGCGGCCCGAAATTGCGAATTTGCATTTTTTAAATGTATCATGAATTGCATTTAAGGAATTTCAAATAGAGATTCCTTAAATGCAATTGCTCGCAAATTTGCGAATTCTATAATAGCGATTTTTGCATTTGGGATGATGAATCGCAAATGCAAAAATTACGCTCGCAAAGGGCCAGATTCTCAGAATCTGGCCCTTTGCGAGCCGATTTTCGTTGAATGAATCTGGCCGTTAGCTCGCAAAGTAGTTCAAAGGCACAGGGAATAGCAGTATTAAGAGGCTGAAATCTTTGAAATGGTGCCTGGCAACATTGCATTTGAGTTCTTGTGCCTTTAGTGTCTCGCTCTAGTTTGATCACTGGTTTTTGTGTTCCTCCATGTTTATTGATTTGTTCGCTCCTTTGTATCAAGCATTTTCAGCTTATCAGCTTCTTTCATTTCCGATCTCCTCATTGTTAGCTGGTTGTATTGGTTCCCTGTTGTAGTCCACCTCTCAATTGTGTCCCAGCAGTGATAAGATTTCAGGAAGTGCTCTGACATTCCATAAAACCCTAATTTGTGCAAGGATTGGAATTCCAAGTAATGTGAAGTTTACCATACCAGCACGTACTGAATGTAATAACATTTGCATTTCTGTAAAGTTAACTTGGTCAATTTTGGCAGGTCAAACCTGCCACAACTTGCATGGGAGAAATGGCTAATAACTATAGCCACCTGTGGAACGCCTAATTTTGCATGTGATGCCCTATTTTGAGCTCAATGTACAGAATCGGCATACTCTCTAAGTAGCTCACCATGCAGTGTCAATATTTACCGGGTTCGGCCAAAATGTGTGATTGAGGTACTTTTGCAGAAAAGTTATGGAAAATACTGAGTAATCCAAATGAATGACATAGGTTGAAGGGTGTGTTGAAGACTGTTCATTTTATTTACAGCTTTTTAAAGGAAAGATCCTCATTACAGCATACCTTTTGGCATGAGATTTGCCTTTACAAAATAATCAATATGCTGATCATTGATGGTTTCTCAGATTAGTCTGTGACCTACATAGGACCTACATAGGTACCTTGTTGTCTGTCACTGAGGTGCAGTGCACAAGATTTTGTAACCCATAATTCTGAAATTCCTCCCACTCATAAAGAACTACTATGCTCATGCATTATAGATGAAGCAAGGCATTGCTCTGGTAACACTTTTCCATTTGTGACGATCCTCGCTGCATACTGGTAAATGTAGAGGTTTTCCAATGGAATGGAATATTTTGGGATTCCCATTCTTTATCCATGGAGGATAGTATCCAGGCTTATACTTTTTACTAAATGTGAGGTTTAGTCAAAAAAAGAGTGAAGAAGTAAAAGGACAACTCAGGGATATCCATCAGAGAACAGGGGAAAAAATGGTGAAAAAATTGCTTTTTTTTATAGAGACAATGAACTACACGCAAGACCAAGTATTGATGCAGTTTTGCATTCAGTAAGGGACGTTACAGCTACATTATGAAGGATGTCGGATATGTATTATAAATTCAAGATTATTCATAAGAGATTGATACTGTTATTGTAAAAGTGTGGGTAAAGGAAGTAAAGAACTTGGGGTGGGTAGTAAACTCCACTCTGCCGGTGGAGTACACAGAGTTTTTGCACTTTGCTCTCTGCTTTGAGCACGGAGTTCAGCAAAAACTCTGCTATCTGCTGCATGGTGGAGTTTACCAGCCCTACTTTTAGGGACAGGCATCAGCATTTTCTGTGTCTAAAATACATTTCTTGTACATTAGCAATTTTCTCTGGCCCTAAGCTTTCACTTAATTGCTTCCTGTCAGAAGAGTGCAAACTATCTCTGTAGCTGAGGTGCTAAGGTTAGATCATTGCATGGACGACTACACATTGACTGCTGCTGGCCTTTCGGTTTGCAGTTGCACATCCATAGTGTCAGGACACTGCCCAGTGTTTTCTCTTCTTGTGGTGCACGTAATAATACTGGGGTACTGGATATAGAAAAGGCTGGTCACGTGTAAACTGAGGGGCAGCAGGCAAAGGAGGATTTTGGAGTTGTTTCTCTGTGTTTATAAAGTTGGCCGTGGCAGAATTGTTGTCAATTTGGTGGCGATTGCTGCCTTCTCCTTACCTAATTTGCTGTTATTCTGGGTAATATGTCTGCTTCTGTGTCTTGCCGATGTTTATAAGTGATTAACCGTGTTTAGTGGAAGAAGTGGTGGCTTATGGCAACTGATAACGTCACATTTGACTTTCATGTAGGGTTTTGCAACCCCATTCAATCAAGTTCACTTTCATTTAACTGTAAACCATACCTTAAAATGTTAATCTTGAAGATCATTGCCCATAAAGATCTTTTTTAAGAGAGAATGTCATGGGATCCGGTGGAATGTGCCTTATGCAGACTTGCTAAAACTAAATAGCTGCTGAAATTGAAAAGTATCCGAATTTGTTTACAATATAATGTTGGATGGAGGAGCAGTGGTAATGCATATCAAGGATAACCTGGCAAGTCATTGGTGCGTCAAATGAATGGCTGCTTTCTCGTCTGTTTCAAAGCATTTCTCTGCTCTGTGGCTGGGCTTGTTGTCTCTGTTCTTCCATGTTATCCTGACTGGAGGTTTTTGGCATTATCAATGTAGTCATCCTTTACACAAGAGAGCAAAGGACCATGCCTGGGTTGTATCCCTTCAACCATCTCATGCAAACAGGATAAATGGGTACTTCCCTGTAGGAGCTGTTTCAGTATGTAAGCCTGCTGCAAGCCTTCATGTCTGCATCTTTGAGCATGCTCAGAGAAAGGAATGTCTCTCCACCTTTCCAGACAATAGCGCTTAGCCTGACAGCATGGCTCAGTATAAACCATAGTCTTCAGCAGTGGTAATAGCCACAGTAAACTTTAGTATACCTTGTGAACTTATAAATCCAATGCAGACAGTGTGTATTATACAAAGTATATTTGACTTAATGATCACTAAGGACTTACAATGTAAAGTAAAGCAAGCCCTTGTATGTTTGCATCAATGTAACCCAACTGTTCAATGGCAGCAATAAAACTCAGCTTTACTGTTTTCTTAAACAAATTCCAATGTCAGAATCGCATGAATCAGGGATCATCCTATCAAGCATGACAGTCAAATTCTTTTCATACAGCCTCCCTCTGCCGCCCCACCCTATAATTGCTCTGACTTGTGTTTAATTTCCAGTAGTATCAAGAGTAGACTAGTTGAGGTGCCAAGGAACAAGATAACGGTACAGGTTGGATAATACAATGCACATGTATTCCAGCAGCTTTTCAGAACTGGAGCAGCATCATTTTGTCTCCAACCTTTCATGTATGAGCATGAGTATGTAATACATAATTTTTACACATGGTCTTATGAACTTGTGTGATGTAACATTATGAATGAGATGTGGTGCACTAATAGTACAGGAAGCACTGACAACATTAGCCCACCAGTGCCAAAAACATCCTGACGTCTTTCTTGGTTGTTTGTGGTTTCATTGATAAAATCACAGTAATTCTCTCCTTCGACACCGTTCTGACTCCTTTCGCAATATGATGACCAAGATACAAGACTTCTTTCAAACCGCACTGCAGCTTATTTTGAGACTCTGTATGTGTATTCTCAGTCAAGTGGTTCAGCATAACAATAGTATCAGTTTTGCAAGCCTACTGAGTATTTGACACTACCAGCAGGTAGTTAATATACTGTACAAGGACTGAGTTATAGGGCATAACCAAGCACTCCAGATTCTCCTTATGGATTTGGTTGAAATGGATGGGCTCTCAGTATGCCCTTGTGGGACTTGGCACCATGCCAAAACATGACTGCTGAGCCTAATTGCAAAGAGGAACTGACTTTAGTCTGTAACGGTATGGAAACGAAAGCTTGACACACCTCAGTATTAGAGAACCAGTCAGCCTCACATGGAATTCGAAACATTGTCACAGCAGGATTTGTGGGGTTTGAATCATATTTTTAATTCTCATGTATTCAAGTACTCATTTGAATAATACCTCACATTTCCTTCACATCTGAAAATGAACTCCTTTTGAATAGTATTCTACATCTAAATTTTACTGTACACACAGTTATAATATTGCATTTAAACATGTATTGAGATGTTGTCCTGACATGGTTTTTGGCTCTATTTCTGAGTGATGATGACTTTAAGCTTGCTAACATCTTGAATCTGTATTCTTGCTTTGTGTTGGTCCTTTTAAAGCCTTTTTCCTGACCTAGAAGCATAAACTAGAGGATAGCTGCTTTATATGATGATAGATCCCTTATTCTTGACTCTAATCCATCTATTGCCTATTGGCTTTGACATAATTATGTGTCCTTTCATCATCCTGCCTATAGTAGAGGGTGGATCCTGTAGTCCTGACTTTATATTACATATTGGTATGGTTTGTGTAGGTACTCTGACAGAGCTAAGGGTTATTTCATCCTTCTCAGGCCTACAAGGCCCTGAACTAGAGAGACTCCATTTTGCTTTCTGTCCCTGCCGAACTGAGATGCTTGCAGGGTTAAGGTAATGTTTTAGTTTTGAGCTGTTGTCCGCTAGGGGAAAACCAGCCTGGACAGGTTCTTATCGGAAGAATGTGTTTGTCTCTTGGGCCCAGACGTAGCATGCAGATGTGCACTGCGGTTGCGCAGAGAGCTCTGGAGATAGCACAGGAATTCGGTGGGAGGCAGCCCTCTGTTGGAAATTTCCATGAGGGGAGAGGATTCCATATTAGCGAAGTGCAGGAGAGGAGGAGTGTCAGTTTGGTTCTTGAAGAGAGAGAAGTAGGATGGTTGCTGGAGCTGAAGAGTACAGTTCAGTTCAATTGGTTTTCTGGAATGGAGAGAGAAGGCAGATAATTGCTGAAGCTGGAGAGAGCAGTCAGATGAACGAAGTTGGAACTATCAGCTAGAGCTGCCAGTTTATCAGAATGCATTAAAAGCAGTTACCAGTCAGATGGAGGAGTTGAAGCTGCCAGCTGGAGCAGTTGAGCCAGAGGAGTGAAGCTGTGGTGATGGAGGGAGAGAGAGAGCCCTGATTCCACCAGAGAGAGAGAGAAACATTACTTCTAATAGGTGAGGTAGTCTGAACTAGATTGCTTTACACTTACACCTTAATCTTGTCTTTTATTTCCTAGGCTATTGTATTGCTAATCCTTTTTCTTTCAGCGGTGTGACAGTCCCTGTTAGTTACATGTGGATGTAGTATAGTAATAAAGCTTTACAGAGACCCCGCAGATCTGTGTATGTGTCTATTCCCATTTTATTGACATTGTAATAAAGATACCCCAGTTCTTAGTGAACCAGTGTGCATGTGTTGTTCTTATGATAGAGCTAACCTTTCTTCTAACCAGATGCTGTGTAGCAACTGATGGATCAAAAGGGAGTAGGAGCGCTTAAATCAGGGAATAACTTTTGCATACAGCATGTGCCTCGTATTCTTGTTCAATCAGGGTAACCTGTTCTTCTAGTCAGGCATTGTTTTCATGAACGGATGTAATTCCCGGTCAGGTAAGTAGTGACTGAGCAATGAGGGAGAGAGGGGCCCCTTGAGGTGGAGAATAGATTGTACATCCTCTAATTCGGTAAGTTGTTGTGTGATCCATAATATTGTAGTATCATATCTCTAGTAGCCAATGAAAGATTCCTTCCAAAGGTATTCATAGGAAACTGATCGTCGTTGTGTAGCGGCGTTAATGAGAGCACCGGGGGGATACGGTGTGTAGTGAGATCGCTGCTAGGGAAGGTGGCGTTAGTGAGAGCACTGATTGTGGTCAGTGTGTATACCCACAAGATTGTGGCTTGTGAGAGCACCGGAGGGATACGGTGTGTAGTGAGATTGCTGCTAGAGAGAGAGTGGCATTAGTGAGAGCACTGATTGTGGTCAGTGTGTATACCCACAAGATTGTGGCTTGGGCCCTGGATGAAATAGTGAGAGTACTGGGGGGATACAGTGCCTATCTTGAGCGAGCTCTGGGTGTAACCAGTGTGTAATGGTAAATAATCAGAACTGCCCCAGGGTAGATTAGTCTGGGCCCATGTGGTCGCGAGACTATGAGGTATGAGTGTGGTGTAGGGCATGGACGTCCTTAGTAAACAGTGAGTATTCCTAGTAATCCCTATAGATTTAGTGGTGTTTCTGATGATATGAGCTTGTATATTGCGAGTTCCCCATCCTCAGGTAGCTACCCAGGTGCCTGGACAGATGGGTCCTGAGGAGGGAGGTGGTTACGTTCCGGCTGAGGAGCTGATCCTATCTGGTCCGAGAATCCGGCCGTTACAGATGTTTACTACATTATGCTGATGAGAGGCTTTACGCTTTTGGATTTCACAATGTTTAAACTTCAGTGAGAACATTTACTTTGGATGAAATATTTTTCTTTCCTCTGCAGGTGTAGACTTGTGATCTATTGCATAGAGAAGGAACATTGTGTGAAAGCGATAGTGAAGTTTAGGAAGAGTATTTTTGGCAAGGATGAGAACCGGTAACTGGCAAGGGAGGATTACTGTTGTATATTTATACTTCATTCAATATGGCTACTTGGTGTCAGTAGTCCTTTCTTAGTGTTCCTATCTTACCATTCTCCCATAGTACCTAGGAGTGTTCTATCTGATATGTGAGGATTCCAACCTTGGCAGTTGATGGTGTGGTCAGCTGTGAGGTTTGCTGCTCTGCTGTGTATCTTAATAACCTGAAGACGTGTCCTGCTACCTACCTTATCTACTTACAACATTTTGACGACGAGGATGGGATTTACAACAATTACTGTCCTTGCGGAATTGGAAGACAGGCAGGAATTCAAGGACATCTTGAATATGTGGACCAAAGGAAATGAATTGCAAGTGTAGTTTCTAGAACGTTCCTTTGTGGGCATAACTAATGAGCACACTCCAGCTTTTTTAGAGATACCTTTTAGACTTTGAGAGGTGCATACCTCTTTGCAACACCTCTGTTGTGTGGCTTCATGCTATAGAATATTCTTCCTCGTTTGAGAACTTCTACAGAGGTTCTGCTATGCTGACACCTTTCCTTGATCCCTGACTTAAATAGGGTTACCCTAATCCATAGGTTAGAATAGTGCTTAATAAATGTTCTTAGTTAACTTCATGTATGGGCACGAAGATCGAAACTTTCAATCTATTCACCGGACTGTATTTCTTATTCTTTGTATTGTGGCTACAGGATCCCTCATTTGCTTCCTGTTGTTGAGGATAAATTCCGTACAACACCTTGGAGTCCCACTGGTGATTCTATATTTTTATACTATGTTTCTGCAACTGATTTATATCAGCTTGGCTCTGCATTTGTAATGTATCTATACTTATCTTTTGATTCACAGTTTTACTCTCTGGCCAAATGGGTTACACTGTAATTGTTAAATTGTAATTGATCCTAACTTCTCAGGCACCTAGGACATTTCCATTGCAGGGAGTAGAAAAAAGAGGCCCACATTTTATATGCTAGAAGCATGTAACACCTTCAAGAAGTTCCAGGAATATTTAATATTAAAAACCGTGGGGCATATTATCAAGGGGGTTTATCTCTGCTTTTTTGGCTTTAAAAGCCAAGAAAGCGGAGATAAAATTATCTCCCTATTACCTAGCTGTCACTAACACCAGTTAGCGACAGCTAGTAGGAGATAGCGACCATCTTGGGCCCCACTTTGCATGTCAGTGATATTTATCACTAATGACATGCAAAGTGGGCCAGTCGCTAACATCGCTATCTCCTATTACCAACTTTTGGAAATATTCGCGCTAAGCGTGAATATCTCCAAAAGCTAACACCTGCCCCTGAGCAGTTCTTATCCATGTTATTCAATGGTAGGTGGATAACATGGCTCAGAGCATTAGCTCGGTAATGCATGAATATCGCTGACTTTTTAGCGATATTCATGCATTTTGGCCGATTTTTATCGCTTAGGAGATAAACCTTGATAATAGCAAGGTTCCTAAGCGATAAAAATCGCCGCAGCTCGGCGATACAAATATCCCCGCTAAACCAACATAGCGATAATTATCGCTAGTTGTTGGTAATATGCCCCAGTGTTTTGTTTTTTTTTAACCATTTTTATTGATTGTTTTGGCATCAGGATCAGATTTATCACAAAATGTACATCCATATAATGATATTCCTGCTTGAATTTTAATTGAAAACATTCCCCTTGCTTGACCCACCCTCCTCCCCCCCAGGTGGGAAGTTTAAAAGGCAAAAAAATAGCAACAAATCATGTTAATAACATTCGAGGTGCACAAGGACTCACATTTAAAACAGTATCTCTAGGGTAGCTTCCATCTCTATAATATCCTACGGTCCCATTTCCCCCCCACCATTCTTGTTCCCTTTTGGGTACCTTTTGTGGATTTACAGGTGGTAAGTTTCATTAGTCGGGTTAGGCTTTGTGGGCTATCTCACTTTCAGCAGTGCACATTTCAAGCATCATCTTTCTCCATGCTCTCAGGTCATCTTCTAGTTTTTCATGAAGTTTTTTTTTTTTCATCCTGCTTTCCTCTGCAATGGTCCATTCAAGAATATCCCGCAGCCACTTCTGTGGGGGTAGGCAGGCATGCATCTAGCCATTTAATTTCAATACGACGCCTAGCCAATACTAATCCAAGGGTTAAGAATTTACGACTGCATTTCTTTTTGGCTGGGTCTGGTAGTACGCCTAGCAGTATCTCCCGGGGAGTACCCTCCAGTTCCTAATTTGTGACTCGTTTAAGAGCTTCAAGTATCTTTCTCCAGTATGGCACTATTTTAACAAAGTACCAGACTGTATGAATAAAGACAGCTGCAGGGACTCTACATCGAGGACATTCCTCTGTTCTTGTAAGGTAGATTTTTTGCAAAACCTTGGGAGTAAGGTACAGTTGATGGACAAAAGTGTATTGAATTAATTTAGAACAAGCATTTGAACTTACGGTTTGTTTCTCTTCGTATATTCTCTGCCAATCTCATTGGGTGATATTGTCACAGAGGCTCTCCTCCCATCGAACGTGGGCCTTTGGAGTTATAGGTAAGGCGTCCTCCCGAATACCCCTATAGAGATGGGTGATACGTTTTCATCCCGCTGCCATATCTAGTAACCTGGCCAGTGTTTGGGATTGGACAGGCTTCTCTGGGAAATTAGGCCATAACTCCCAGGTTGTAGCCAATATTTTATTATATTGTAGATATTATCCTGCGCCTAGGTTGAATGATTCAATTGCGTCCTCCTTGGTTATAAATTGGCCTCCTAGGAAGAGATCCCCAAGAATGTCACAATCTCTGTCTTTCTACTTTTTGACCAACATGATTTTCTCCATATCTGCGAAGAGCTTAAGCACCCATATTGGCGCGTCTCGTGCAAATGGGGCTCTACTGAGAACTGTTGTGACCATTTGTTCCCATAAACACTGCATCTGTCTGACCAAGTGTGGTCAGGGACGAACGCCCCCAACATGAGAAGTTCTGGCAAGCTTTTGTGGCCGACTATAGGACCCAGCAACCCTTTTCTTCCAGTTATCTGCTTCATCCAACCAATGTATTATGTATTGCTGGTTTGCAGCCATGCAGTAGTATTCTAGATCAGGGAGTTCAGTCCCTTCTCTAACCCATATCTGCTGCAGCATTCGTAGGCTAATTCTCTTCCATATTGTGGAACATACCAGATCCACAATAAGACTGTCCAGTTCAAGAAAATATCGATGAGGGATCTCATACAGCAAACCTAATTTGTTTTATTTTTCATAGGTTATGTTGACCAGAGTGTTTTAGTTAGACTATGATTGACTGATGGGCTAAAATCAAGGTGTTGCTGTTGCTTTTTCTCAAGGAGGGCCTGGAGGGTGGAGTATTTCCCCCAATGAATTCCTTGCAGTTATTGTCCTGGAATGTTAATGGCTTGAGGGTGGGGTGGCGTAGAAAGAAAATTCTACAATTTTTTAGAGATTCCCCTGCCCAAGTTTTGGTTATCCAGGAGACATATCTCCTCGAGGCAGAAACAAAAGATATATTAAGATCACAGAAATGGGTGGATTCATACGCATGCACCGATCAAACTGCAAACATCAGGGGGTTGTAGATCCTTTTTAAAAAATCAGCTAAAGCACAGATTTTGCAATATAAAAGCACCCAGGGGGCAGATGGTTAATAATGAAAATCTCTGTTAGAGAGGCTCGTTTTACATTAGTCGGCAACTATGGTCCGATCTGTGACGACCCCTCTAACCTTCAAATCTTCTTCTCGCATTTTTGGATTTTCCCGAGCCGGTGATATGGGCAGGGGGCTTTAATATCTTTCTAGCTCCTAAATTGGATTAATCCCCCAATAGTAGAGCAATCACCCGTTCAAGATTAAGGACTGACCTCTTGACAATAATGACACAATTGGGTCTTAGTGATATCTGGAGAGAAAGGTCAGGGCAACAGATGGGCGTTTCGTTTAGGAATTTCAAGTATAAACATAAATCACAAATTGATTACAAACTGGTCAGCCATATTCTCAGTGATAAAGTAAAGGATATAACATATCTGCCATTGCATATGTCAGACAACAGGTTTTTCTCGTGTTGAATAAGGACTTGTTGATCAAATTTGTTTTCAAATGATCACCCCACCAATCAATCGTTTTTAATGATTTAACATCTGTAATACTGTTGATGTGTACACGACATATTAGGCACTAACCAACCATTCACAACTTCCAAGTCACAGCACAGACTTTTCTCAAAATACGACCCCTGCTATTGAAGACTATGTTTTATGTATTAGGGGGCATATTATCAAGGGGGTTTATCTCCGCTTTTTTGGCTTTAAAAGCCAAGAAAGCGGAGATAAAATTATCTCCCTATTACCAAGCTGTCGCTAACACCAGTTAGTGACAGCTAATAGGAGATAGCGACCATCTTGGGCCCCGCTTTGCATGTCAGTGATATTTATCACTAATGACATGCAAAGTGGGCGTGCCAAGGTGTTAGCGACTGGAAACAGTCCCTAACATCGCTATCTCCTATTACCAACTTTTGGAGATATTCGCGCTAAGCGCAAATATCTCCAAAAGCTAACACCTGCCCTGAGCAGTTCTTAGCCATGTTATCCAATGGGAGGTGGATAACATGGCTAAGAGCATTTGCTCGATAATGCATGAATATCGCTTACTTTTCAGCGATATTCATGTATTGCGTCCGTTTTTTATCGCATTTGCGATAAACCTTGCTAATAGCAAGGTTTATCTGCGAAAAAAATCGGCGATGTGCGGCGATAATTTTTGTCTCTAAACAAGTTAGAGACAAAAATTATCGCTAGTTGTTGGTAATATGCCCCTAGGTTCTTAAGCCTTTTGGGTCACAGGCACTAACTAGCCATAATTTGACCCACTTGCCGTCCATATTCATATGTAAATAACATACACCCATAATTACTTACTTGATCAATGGAGTGCTTTTGAACTTTCATTGAATAACAATGTGTGTATAACAATAGCCGAGTAATCTCCTGCGCTTCAATACGAATTGGGTTATGTGAAATACTATGAATCCCACAATGTACGTTAAAAGGCTGAACTTAAATTCTGCGCATACCTGTACACAGAATAGTACGATCACGGAGGTAATTGCACCGATTAAAGCTTGAACTGAAGATGTGGGACCGTGAGGAATACTACATTATATACTACATTACATTGTATATATTGAGCCGTGACTGCTGAAAGTAACATGAACACATTGTCATTTACGATCTGTATGCACCATTATAAGACGGCGGTGAAAAGCATAGTCCCCTTTCCATGTAGATGAACCAAAAGTGTGTTTTTTCTATGTTTCTTTATAATCAAGAACAAAATCTAAAAACGTTGTGTGAACAAGCGCTCTGTGGAGCGCGAAACGCGTCACAAGGTTTATGACTTACTAAACCTCGCTATTTTGGCTTAAGGGACCCGGCTCCTTGTGTTTTTTACTTGAAATGAGTGCTCGAAGGTACGTCGTTTATTTATGGATGTTTATTTCCGGCTGCTCCGCCGGTTACGAGCCACCCCTTGCAAGGGCGAAGGATCTCCAGCAGGAGCAACGTTGGTGAAAAGCAAAAAAAAAGAATATATATATATACAAAACCTTAATTTACTCGCACAAAACCATAGAAATTCGCATATATAGTTAGATGCAATAACTATATATCGCGCACCCGCAATCCACTGCTGATGATGTCACATATTACATCATTCATGACATGGTCAGTGACATCACTGATGACATCACTGATGACATCTCAAATTACATCACTGATGACATCACTGATGACATCTCAAATGACATCACTGATGAAATCACTGATAACATCTCATTTGACATTACTGATCACATCACTGATGATATAATTCATGTGATAATACGATGAACCTCTTCAGACTCTAATATAACCTTAGATACAATCAGTGTAAACAGACACCCGCAATCCACTGCTGATGATGTCACATATTACATCATTCATGACATGGTCAGTGACATCACTGATGACATCTCAAATGACATCACTGATGACATCACTGATGACAACACCCAGTGACTGTATGTGTCTGTAAAGTTAAAATATGTCTTACATATTGAAGAATGAGTGGATGTATAAGTGTTTGGATGAAGGATTTAATAGGTGCATGACTGACTGTATGAGTGAGTGATTAAATGTGTCTCACTGAGTGCATGGGTTAGTGACTAAACTGTCTTAATTTGTGCATCATTATGTCTGTTGTTCTGTAAACTGCTGCATGTGTTGATCAGTAGCTATATGAGTAAGTATATGGGTTATTGATTGGTTGCACAAGTATTTGTATGGGAGACTGAGTGTGTGTGTGGGTGGCTGGGAGGGGTATGACTCTGTACATAGATGTGTGAGCAGTTGATTCACTAGATGTATGGGTTCAAAAGTGCATGTTGAAACAGCTGTATGGGCGGTTGACTGTGTGCATGAGTGTATTGG
The DNA here is from genome assembly GCF_964263255.1 of Lissotriton vulgaris. Lineage (NCBI taxonomy): Eukaryota > Metazoa > Chordata > Amphibia > Caudata > Salamandridae > Lissotriton > Lissotriton vulgaris. The sequence goes on from NC_141694.1 coordinate 746,574,306, forward strand.
TGAGTGATGGATATCTCAGTGCTACATGTCAAAGTAAGTACATATGTAAAACACAGTACACGTGAGAGTTGACATATATAAATAACTGTGCATAAGAGCCAGTGAATGTGTGAGTGGCTGTATGGATCATTGTAAACTTGTATCAGTGATTGTATAAGAGAGTAAATATGTGTTAGTATATGTTTTAATAAGTAAGGTGTGTATAACTGTATAGTTGAGGAAATGGAGGTGTGATTGATTCTTTGCATGACTGACTAGGTGTGTGAGTAACTCCATGGATCAGTGACAGTCTGTGAGTGTCTGTTTACACTGACTGTATCTAAGGTTATATTAGAGTCTGAAGAGGTTCATCGTATTATCACATGAATTATATCATCAGTGATGTGATCAGTAATGTCAAATGAGATGTTATCAGTGATGTCATCAGTGATGCCATTTGAGATGTCATCAGTGATGTCATCAGTGATGTCACTGACCATGTCATGAATGATGTAATATGTGACATCATCAGCAGTGGATTGCGGGTGCGCGATATATAGTTATTGCATCTAACTATATATGCGAATTTCTATGGTTTTGTGCGAGTAAATTAAGGTTTTGTAAATGCTAATCCCTAACTATATATGGCCTAAAACCTATGGTTTTTTCAGTGAATTTCAATGGTTTTTTAATAGCAAATATCTATAGCTGTAACATATATTCTTATTCTAATTCACAAATATATTTTATATATTTTTTTTAAAGCAAAGGACCCAGATGCATTTACAGTTTATCACTAACAATGTTCCAGGCAAATGTATTTTCACGGGAAATTAACAACTGTCCTGCAAGTAAAATATTCCTATTTCGTGAAAAAGGGCGTTTCTTCGTCCCATGAGGGAGCCGTTGAGCAAAAGAGACTCGGCCTGCTGTCTTAGTCACTGATAGGCCTGATTACCGGATTTTTATAGATCACTTTATGTTGCAACAGTGGAAAACAAAACAGCCCTTGCCCATTTATTTTTACAGCATTCCTGCGTATTATACCCTACCCCCAAACAGTATTTTGCCTGTTACCATAGTAGTAGTTTATGGAACACTTACGTCAGCACATAGGTTAAAATTTCACCACAATATGTTGCTAATGAGTGAGCTTCAGCATTATACTTCAAATTATAAATATTATTTCTATTGATGACTGCTACCCCCACAAAAAAACAGCCGTATATACTTTTTTAATTAACTTTTATTAAAACAATAACCGGAACTATAACTAAAAGATAACACTACAATAAATAACTAGACCTATAAGTAACAAAATAATATAATAAACAACATGTAATATGGAGTCCAAAATAAGTATTGTAGTTAATCTGCAAAACAAAAAGAAAATTAGTGTTTAAAATTAGATTGAAGTGACTAAATGAGATCAAACATCACAAGTCAAAGTAAAACTTGACAATATTTATATTTTTAAAAATCTTCGCAGTGTGCCTGAAACGCTTCCACTGGCATTCATCATGCAGACTTTGGTCCACCCTCTTTATCAATTTTTGCAGTTCGAGATTTAACGTCCTACATGTGTTATTCATCTCCTACTTTCTCCTTTCAAATTCTCTTGTAAAGACCTTAACAACAAATAAAGGGAACATTTTCTGCATATTTTTAATAAAGCATTTCACACAATGCATAGTAACACCGTATTTATTGAATGTTTTGAAATTAATTTTCACAAGTCTTAAAAAAGGTGAATGCAAGAAAAGTTACTTGCCGCATATGCAAGACTGCTTTCAAGAGGAGACCCCAATAAAAAGGACTTGTGTGGAACTGCAAGTATGCTGAAGCAGTTGCAGACTAAGAATCTGGTCAACTTTGCAAGGGAAGAGTTAAGGAGATTGAGAGCGGCTCCTTCTGCTTCATGAGAAGGCCCGAGTACCAGTGGAGCAACACCGTCAACCTCTAGAGCACAGCCTAATATTTGTCCCCAATTTGAAACCCTTTAAGAGAAAATATAAGAAGGTTGGGAGCTTTGTATGCCATCCTGATATCTAATTATCCATAGTTATACAGAGATCCGCCCTGTATCAGACTCATATGTACAAGTGTATATTGTAGATTATCATGAAACACACTTCAAAAGGAAGGGAAAGAAATCAAACAAAATCAGTAGGCCACTGATGAGTTTTTGACTTCACTAGAAATAAGAAACATGAAAGTAGTGAAAAAAGCCAAGCTTGACGTTACGGCAGCCACGAGGTAGCTAGGCTCCGCCACCCCCCCACTGCTCCAAGCATGTCTGTCCCACCGCCCACCACGCCCATTAACGGTAACATGAAATAGATACAAATCAGCAGATACCTACCCCCATTCCGGAAACTCCCGAAGTGCAACAGGGCCACGATTACGCCCATCCGGAAGATGAGGCCTCGACACGTGCAGGGCGGGACCCAGCTAACCGCCATCCGCCGTGGCGTGGATGGGCCGAAATGTTCTGGTCTCCCGATTCCCTTCTTCTTCCGCCTTGCAGGCCACGGGGGGGGGATGTCTTGCCTCTGCCTCCGACCCCCCCCCTTCTTATTGCCTGCTCCGGACATCACGGATATCAACGCCAGGTGTCGGCGTGGGGTGCGCTGGGAGGCAGAGGCAGCGTGAACGAGCCTCTCCCACCCCCCCAGGTGGGGGCCCCTCAGCTGCACCCCCAACGCTCCACTCACCCATCAAAAGGGTCGTCGCGTAAGGTGCACCAGGAGAGGAGCCGAGGCCGACGGTATCTTCTTCTTTCTTCAATAATGGCTGTAACAAAACTGGAGGGGGATGTCTTGCACATACCACCGACCCCCCCCCCCCCTGGAGCAGGAGAAGAGCCGAGGCCGACGAGAACTCTAGCTGCGACAACACTGGAGAGGAATGTCTTGCAAATGCCACCGTCCCTCCCCTCGTATCTCCTTGTCTTGCTCCGGCTTGATATGAGCTCCCCGTTCGGTCCTGAAGCGGCACCCTGCAGGCCACGGGGGGGGGATGTCTTGCCTCTGTCTCCGACCCCCCCTCTTATCGCCTAGTCCCGACATCACAGATATCAACGCCAGGTGTCGGCGTGGGGTGCGCTGGGAGGGAGAGGCGGCGCGAACGAGCTTCTCCCACCCCCCCAGGTGGGGGCCCCTCAGCTGCACCCCCAACGCTCCACTCACCCAACAAAAGGGTTCCTCCACTCTTGCGATGCAGCGGCGCTGCACTCACCTGACAAAAGGTCTCGTACACTATTGCGAGGCAATGATGCTCCGCTCACCCAGCGGGGGTCTCCTTTACTTTTGCGGTACAACAACGCTTTTCAGTTCAGCTAGAAAATGAGTCCTGCGTCCAGAAACGTTCTCCTCAACTTTGAAGATTCTATAAGAGCCACGGGGGCCCCCGACCCCCGATGAGAAATGACTGCCATGATCACCCACGGAACGACCACAACGTAGCCGAGGGACGTCGGCGCGCTCATGCCGGCGCCGGCCTCACTCTTGAAATGATCAAAATCCTGCAAGACTACCAACTTGATCAGTTCCGGTGGGACACCAGTATGACCCGGTAGGAGAGATTGTTTCCTCCCAGCCCACTTTCACTGATGGTTCATGTCGCCAGTCCCCTCTGCTACCCTTCAACTAAAACTTTTGGACTGCCGAAAGAGGTCCCGGTCCAACCACGAGTTGGTGGAGACATTTTGACTATACTTGGACCTTCCTGACCTCACCCAAAATGTCGCCGGTACAAATGAAACTCTCAACTCCTTGTTGTGCCCCGATTGCTCAGCCTTGATATCATGAGATAGATATGCAGTTTTTAGCACATGAATTGATATGGGATAAGACTGATTACACGTTCGAACAATGAATTGATATTAAGTTCTAATGCATCATTGATTACTGTATTTATTATTGAAGGTTGGAATTGTCGACACTAATGGTACTTGCTCACAATGAATTATCGATATGATTTTGTTGCACTTGTCGCACTTTTTACTATGAAATCAACGACCACTCACTCTGTTATGTTTTCCACAAATAAATACCCGGCCCCCCCCATTTACAGTTCCAGCCTGCTCCGCGGCCGGCCCACGGGGTTGTAGGCCCGTATTTGGGCACCAACATTTTTATTAAAGGTTTTTGAAAAAGCAAACGTAGTTGTAACGCGTAGATTGGTAAGTTTCGAAGAAGTGGCCACTGTTTCCGATTTTTTTTTTTTTTTTTAAAAAGCAGGTGAAATCAAGCAGCTCAATTAGTTAAGGGTTAAAAAGTATAGTACGCAGAAACATTGAAAATATGAATGGTCCAAGTTTGTTGTATGTGTTTTTCATTTTTGTACAGCATAAAGCAATCGATAAAGATCCTGGTATTTAGCCTCTACTTTATATGCTACCTGTATCAGGGAAGTTGTTTTAAATGCCCCTAAGCCACCCCGAACGAATGTCACCTGGCCCCCCTAGTACGAACGAAAACGACCCCGTACCACTATAAGTTATCTCTCTTCCTCAAAAATGAAAAAAATTACTTTCTAGGACGTTTTGGACATTGATGATTTTCATATGATCTATTTATTAAAGTAATACTCATCTCTCCGCATGAAATTAATTTTCAACATGCTACACAAGTCAATCTCAACTGCCCAAAGTTCTTTTGCAGATTTGGAACCGTTTCCCTTGCCTCTGACTCACTTATTGCTAAGTCATTGATGGATGTTTTTGCCGAAAGGGGATTATCCACCAAATCTCGAAGTTGTGCTTTAGAATAATTAAGACGGTGCCACCTCTCCATGTGCCGATGCATGGTATGATTACCATAGCTATATTTTATTTCGGTCCCTCTCGAGAGTTTTTTTTTTGCAGATGAGGCAGGTAACGAACCTGGCATTAACTTTCTTTTCATGAGAAGGAAAAGAAAAAAATTGCCAGATAAAATTCACTTTCACATGGGACGTTCTTTCAGAAACTTTTACATCACTGTGTCATTTATTTGTCTATCCTGGTTAAAGCAATGTCATATAAATAGTTGTTTAAAAAGTTTTTTTTAACGTGTTTACTTTGTTGGAGCGTTGTATATATTTATAAGTTATTAAAGTGTTATAATCCTACTACTTTATTGGAGTGCTATATATTTTTAATGTGACTCATAATTGTGAAGACTTTGATGTACAAAAAGGCATCCCTGGAATCTTCCGCTTCAGGCTAGGTCCCACACACCCTTACAGAGAGAATCCCCTCCCCAATCACAATACAGGATCGTTATCAGATAGTAGGAACGCGTGTGCTGTGACGGATCTCATGAGGTGGCGACCTTGATCTACTGTAACTCCTTTGAACAGGGGTGATTCTTTACAGTTGGGGCCATAAACTACATCCGCAGGGCTAGGTGATAGCCTGGGACCGGCCTGGACAATCAGACACAGAGGAAGAGGAGTGTCAGAGGGTGCGGTAGTGAACAGGGTGAAAGGGAGGTGTCGGGCGGGCACAGGGTGTGATACTCAGGGAAGAGCAGCGCAGATGGGGGGAAGTTTATGGCCCATGCATGAGAGAGAGAGCACGGGTGACCAGTGCGTGGGGGAGATGCTTGCGAGGGTGGGGAGCCATGCTGAGGATCTGCGGCGTACAGAGAGTGGGTCTGGTCAAGACATCTAAAATGGCTGCCGTACACAACAAAAGTGTGGCATTGGAAAAAAGGCAAGATGGCGCAGACAATGTTTATCAATACGAATTAATTTATAACAATTATTTTTAACAATATATTTACTCGCAGTGTCAAAATGGTGATCAACACTTCCTAATTTCCTTCGAATCGATCGTTAACAGAAGTCAAGCGGCAAAAAAAAAAAAAAAAAATGCTCACGCGCAACCGCTGGAAGACAAGTATCAACATATATGAGCCTCCTCAACCACCCTCAGAAAACATAGGGGGTCAGGATACGTCTCCCATACCCCCTTATACCCAATACTCACATTGGTTTTCCTCCATCTAGTAATTTCATTAAATCGAAACACAAAATGGCGAATTCACGTTTCGCTACCAGTTTGCGACCCGGTTCGCGAACCGAGAAGCGCTTCTACCGCGAAAAATCAAATTTTTTTTATTTGCCCCACGGGACCCTTTAATAACCCCAACATCATTCCTAGGGGGTCAAGAAGGGTCTACCTTGCCCCCTTTCATTAAATTCCCCCTTCGTTTTTCTCCTCCTCTTGTCTCTCGATCCTACCGAGAGACAAGATGGAGGCCGCACCGGACTGTTTAGAATGTTGACAGACTCCGGAGAGCCAATCAGCTTCGCTTTGCAAAGCTCTGTTACACGAAAAGTACGCGATATGGAGCGCTATCTAGGACGCTGTCACAGATATATCTGTTTTTTAAAACGTTAATTTCTCAAAATCCACTGGAGCACATATATTGAGACCCAGCAAAGGCACATCGGGCTAACAGTCCCTACAATTTTGCCAAGTTTCGTGTAAATCCATTCAGCCGTTCGAGCTAAAAGTGAGGCCAAAGGCCCTATAGAAAAATGAATGGGAAAAACGCGTTTTGGGACCCCCCTTTTTTCTCGGCCCCCCCTTGACGGAACCCCCCCAATTTTTCAGGGGCTGCTCAGAAACGAAATGTGCCATTTTCCTGAAAATTTCAGCCGATTCCGTCCACAAACGCCAAAGTTATTAGACATAGAATTTTCAAAAGTTCCATATCGCCAGTAGGTAATATATATCTATATATATATATATATATATATATATATATATATATATATATATATATATATATATATATATATATATATATATATATATATATATATATATATATATATATATATATATATATATCTATATATCTATATATATATATATATATATATATATATATATATATATATATATATATATATATATATATATATATATATATATATCCCAAGTATAATGGCGAATTCAGCCTGCGCTGTTTTTTTCTGGCGAGCCTCAACAGGGTTTTGCCTTACCCCCGAAAATCCGCCGAACACGTTGTCGTATCTTGCTTTACAAAGACAACAAGTTGAGGCCCATATGCATTTCTCAGTGAATCTTTATTGGCGTTTCACACCCAACGCGTTTCGCAGCCACAGCCGCTTGATCACGCGGCTGCGGCTGCGAAACGCGTTGGGTGTGAAACGCCAATAAAGATTCACTGAGAAATGCATATGGGCCTCAACTTGTTGTCTTTGTAAAGCAAGATACGACAACGTGTTCGGCGGATATATATATATATATTTATATCTGGCAGAAGGACGTCTCGCAGCAGTCGCGCCGCATCACAGACGAGGCAAACCCAGGTAATAGTGCTTAGAGTTTTATTCCGCTCTCCACCACACCACCACTACGCGTTTCGGCCAAACAAGGCCTTGATCACATATATATATATATATATATATATATATATATATATATATATATATATACCGTATTTTCCGGCGTATAAGATGACTTTTTAACCCTTTGAAATGGTCTCGAAAGTCGGGGGTCGTCTTATACGCCAGGAACAACATTTTTGGGAGTGGAAAAAACGACCAAACTGTCTTGAGCTTTTGTATTATTGGGAAGGCATGGTGTAAAATATGTATAATTTTGTCAGTAGAGGGTGCTATTGCTACAGTAAACGTGCTATGGTTGTGTTTGCATGTCGAAGCCTTTTCTGCTAAGCATTGGTCTTCTGTAATCTTGTTTGGCCGACTAAATAAGCATTGCTGTTGCAGAACGTGCTTAGTTTGGTTTGATGGTTGTGTTTGTATTCTGTTGCAAAGTTTTACATGGCATTATGTACGATGTGTGTGTGATGGAGTTGTACACGGAAGGGGTTAAGGAGTTTTCTGTATGGGTGTCATGGGCTTCCTATTCAAGCTGAAATGCGCAGAGCAAGGAATTGAAGGACGCGGTGCAGCTTGCGGTAGTGCTGGAAAGGAACCCAGGGCAGACTGTGTGCTATTCACGACTGACACGCTATCACTAGAGTTATGCTGCTCTATAACAAAGGCCACGAGAGGTATGCAGCAGGGAAAGACCAACGTATGTGCAAGGCTGAGCAGAGTTATGCTGCAAGAAATGCCAAGTTATGCAGTATGATGCGGTACAACATGTAGCAGTATAATAATTGTTTGGGCCTTTTAACAACTACTTATGTTTACCGTACATGTTTGATGAAATGACGTTGGAAGAGGGATAGTCTTATACGGCGAGTATAGCATGAAACCTACATTTTATCAAGAAAAGTAGGGGGGTCGTCTTATACGCCCAGTCGTCTTATACGCCGGAAAATACGGTATATATATATATATATATATATATTCACTGAAAAAATCATAGGTTTCAGACATGCTATAGTTAGGAATTAGCACTTAAAAAACATTAGAAATTCAGTGAAAAAAAGATAGGTTTTAGGGGTGTTATAGTTAGCTGGACATTTCACTCGTACAAAACCATTGAAATTCCTCCATAATAGTTAGTTGTACTGACTATAACTCGAGCACCCGCAATCCACTGCTGATGATGTCACATATTACATCATTCGTGACATGGTCAGTGACATCACTGATGACATCACTGATGACATCTCAAATGACATCACTGATGACATCACTGATGACATCATACAGTGAATGTGGTTTGGTTCAATATTTAAATGCGTATTATATATATAGCAATGTGTATTGAAGACTGAGTGGATGTATACGTGTCAGGATAAAGGATTTACTAGCACTGTGATTGACCAATTTAGGTCACTAATTTAAAGTGTGTCACTAAATATATTTGATAGTGATTTAACTGTGTAAATATCTGTATCACTATGTCTCTTGATGTGTAAACTACTGCATAAGTTAGTTAGTATATTAGTTCTTGATTAGTTAAGTGTGTATTTTTATGGGAGAGTTCATGTATGTGTGTTTGAGTGGAAGGTGTGTGACTGTCCAAAGATGTGTAAATAGATGATTTAGTAGGTATATAAGGTTAAGACTGCATGTGTAAAAAGTTGTTTGGTTGAGAGAATGTCTTTATGGGTGTAATTATGTGTACATATATTTCTCAATTATACATGTCCAACAAAATAGAAATATAAAGAGACAGTGTATGTGACAGTTGTTGTATATAAATAGGTATATATATACGACTCAGTGATTGTATGAGTGACTGTATGGATAACTGTATACTTGTAATAGTGATTTTATAACCTAATAAGTATGAGTACTCTCTATATGAATAAATAAAGTGGTGTTTGTATAGGTGTGTAGCTGAGTAAAGGCAAGTATAATCAATTGTTTGAATAAGTAAGTAGAATGACTGCATAAGTGAATAAGATGTGTGCTCGTGTGTAATGTTGATGAAGGTGTATAAGTGTATTTAATAGTATTCTATTGATCTTTATTAGCATGTATGAGTGAATATATGGGTAAGTGTTTAGATGTGTGTGTAGATGTAGGAATCATTGAGTGGGTTTTTAGAAACTTGTATTGGTGTGTCAATGCATTCAGATATGATACTCCATGTTTCAGAATGAGTGTCCAAAGATTATGCTAGTGTATGACGAGATGTATCTGATTGTCAAGTGGATGATATCATCAGTGATGACATCAGTGCTGTCATTTGAGATATCATCAGTGATGTCATCAGTGATGTCACTGACCATGTCATGAATGATGTAATATGTGACATCATCAGCAGTGGATTGCGGGCGCGCTAGTTATAGTTAGTACAACTAACTATAACAGAGGAATTTCAATGGTTTTGTTCGAGTGAAATGTCCAGCTAACTATAACACCCCTAAAACCTATGATTTTTTCAGTGAATTTCTAAGGTTTTTTTAATGCTAATTCCTAACTACAACATTTCTGAAGCCTATGGTTTTTTCAGTGAATTTCAAATGTTTTTAAAATGATAATTTTAAAATATATTTCTTGTTCTGTTTTTTATATTATTTCATTACATTTTTATCTACTTATTTTTACATATATATTTTTGTAAATTACACTACACATATTTTTTAAAAATATATATTTTTTAAATAAATATATTTTTATATTATTTTATATTCTTTTAAATATACTTATATTCTTTTTTTTTGGAGTCGCGCACCTAAAGAGCACCCTTCTCGTTTTAGGAATTATGTGTAGGATCCTTGTATGGTGTGCAACAAGTACGACTTTTCCAACGCGGACCCTATGCGACTGGTACACGACTTGGAGTGTATACTTGATATGTATGTATTACGCATGACTTCATATGCGTATCGGACACGATGGGTGCGTGACCACTGTGAAATTTTTTAATGGTTAAAAACTCCCACCCTCTCATAGCAAACAGCAGTATCCCGGGGGTGGGCACCCCAGTACACTGCAGGAGCCGGCCCTGGGGGATGGCGGTCCCCAGGCCCCTCAAGGGCTCCAGGAGGGAGGCCATGCAGCCCCCCTCTCACAATACAGAAAGACATAGGGGTGGTGGTCCCCGGGGCTGGGGGGGGTTGTTGATGCCCCCCAACAACTAATTTTGGAAACCCCTAATCATTTATTTTATAGCCCTGGGGGTTGGCGATCCCAGGGCTGGGGGACTGCCACCCCCCAGGGTGGTGGTCTCCCAGCCCCATATATATATTTTTTGTGCAATAAAAAAATATTAGTTGCTGCTTTTTTGGTTATTCACATGACAACCAGAGGATGAGGATATTTTTACATCAATATTGTCACAATATTTTTGTATGGCGATATTTTCATATTCGATATTTTGCCTATTTCATCTTCCTTTATATGTTCAGAGGGAACTGCAGTTCATCATTACATATCTTAAATTTGTATGCGCTGCCTGCCATACTGCAGTAGGAAATATCTGTGTGGAGAGTGGTTTGTCCATATCATCATTTTCAGCATTTAACTTGCAAAATCTGCATCTACTACAGACTAAGGGCCTAATTTATCAATGACTTTAGTTACCCTTGCACCACGCAAGATGACGTAGGGCGACGCAAAACTTAGGGGGACATTATGATGGCGGGCCACCACTGAAAATCCATCAGTGGCAGTCTGCCGGACATCCTGGGCATCGGTACGACCACTGAATTACAATACCGTTGATCAGAGTGCAGAGGTCTGGGTAGAACCACCACCTCAGACAGGATCCAAGATCCCGTCTGTGCACCGGTCAGACTCCTTTCCCTACAATGGAGGTAGTGCCCGCACAACCTCCATAGGGATTAGGACGTCCGACTTTAGGCAGATGGAAACTGACCTTGGGGTCCCAAGCAGGGCCCAAACACCTATGGGCCACTGCAAAGTGGCCTGAGGGGCACATGTAGTGCCCCCCAGATATCCATGCACCATATGGTGCCTGGCACATGGTGCATGGATGTGCACAAAGTGCCTTTTACTACTCTGGCTTGTACAGCTGCCTTTTTCCTGGGTCGCAGCACAAGCTGCAATTGAAAAAGGCACTTTACGACTGCCTGCACAACGGTCATATCCTAATAGGGTGGGTGAGACCGTCGACACATTGTGCGATGGTCTCCTGCCAAAAACAATGGCTGTTGGTGGTTTGGCCAACCACCATCAAAATAAGTCCCTTAGTTTAAAATTTACTAAGGTTCAGCTGAGCCTTGCATTACACTTCATGGTGAGTGCTTTACGCAGGACGGTGCCTCTTTCAACCCTGCCTACAACGCAGGCACCCAAATGTGCCTGTGTTGCACAAGGGAGAACATTGTGTGCCAGTGCAAGGACAGGACAGAATGTGCCATATAATGTTAATTATGGCATATTCCTGCACGCTCCCTTTCAAACATCACAGAGTGGTGCGGTATCTTGCTGTATTGTGTTGTATGACACATTGATAAATCAGCCATGGAATTAATTTTAGCACCACCTTCTTACAGGAGCTAACCTTTAACTGAAAAACATTTAATGGATACCAGTTAGAAGCTAGAGCTATCAGTCTGGGCAAATTGTGTTCAATACACAGAACTTTAAACTCCACTTCCACTATGCATGTGGCTGAAAAATGTAAATCACATCAGCACTTTTTTGGTCTTCTGTTTAACTTTAAATCAGGCAATGCAATACAATGTTGCTTTGTTGAAAAATCTAAGGAAATTCAAAGGCCAGTCATTCACATGTACATGCCTATACAAATAGACATAATTCAATATGCAATGAAATACTCTTGCATCCCCTCAAGACCCATATTATCTTCAAGACCAGCTGCATGACTTACTAGGCTGTAGGAAATAACACTCTATTCTACTTGGCTAGGAAGCTAAACACCGCATTCGCCAATGCCTCACAAGTATTGAGGACTTCGCCAGTCTTGAGAAGAATTTCAAGGAATTAAATCCTCTCCAACATCAGAAACTCTTTAACTTTCTGGCTGTTCAGAAACATTGTGAATACGCATTTCTACAAGAAGATTTATCCCTCACTCAGGAGTACACGTTAACTGCTTCACTGGAACGTTTTTAAATATATTCTTGGCCTTCTGAAATTGCTCAGCGCCCTGTTACTCTCTGCATTCTCATTCACTCACACACGGTGCCTCTCTTTCTCGCTCTCTGTCCCACACACACACACACAAGTGTACACAAACCCAAACACACCCACCCACACACACACACACATAGGGGCCGATTATGAGTTTTGGCCATGATGGAGTGGGCGGTATGCCTCTGCCATGTCCCGGCATCGTCAAAACTTGCCTTCAACCACCCGTCAGATTACGATTTTAAAGTGGTCTGGCAGGCGGACGACGTGGCAGTCCAGCTGTGATTTTTTTCAAAATGGCGCTCCAAAAAGACTATACAACAAGGTTCCAGCACATTTGGCACATGTTAGGCCTCCCTGTGTATGTACACATGCTGTGGAGGCACAGGGAGTCCTGTAGGGCCCCCTTTGTTTCCTCTATGCCCCCTTGTGCATGGAACCTCCATGACACAGAAGGCGAAGAGGAAACTCGAAATATGCTTGGCGGGATCGCGGTTGTCCCGCCAAGCATATTACTGCCTCTACTAACCATGCCACCTCCAGGCAACTGCAGTTCCCTGGCGGCAGTCCCAGGGTGGGCCAACCACCCAACTTGTAATGGGGCCATCGGACTGCCGGTGCAGTGGTGGCTAGACCACCACCACTGCGGCCCTGTCCAGCCTCGAACCTAAAGGGTTCACCATACACTAAAGTGAAAGAAGGTATGAAAATATCTACTTCTTTGACTGCAGAAAGTCATAGGGCCTGATTACAAGTTTGGCAGTGTGGCACCTAGTCTGCCCAACTTCCGCACCGCCAAACCCGAGGTCGGGCACCTGCCAGATGAGGAGTTCCCTCCTGTGTGGTGGCTTCTTATTGGTGTTCCCACGGTGGTGCCTCTAAACATGGGCACTGCAATAGGAACATCAAAAACAGTTCCTGCACAGCATAGACTGAAACTGTGCATGCACACTGGGGGGCACATGTTGTGTCCCCCTGTATGCACTCCAGGGCGCAGAGACACAAGGGGACCCTGTTTCCTCTCGGCCAGGGTTTCATGGAGGACGAATCGCCATGAAAACCATGGTGGAGAGTAATCTCCTAAGATGCTTGGCAGAACCGAGGCGGTCCCGCCAAGCATATTGATGCCTCTTGGGTGCAGCAACACCACCAGGGAACAGCGGTTCCCTGGCTTCTGCACATGTCAATGGTGGTCTGACCACCCTAATCGTAATAGGGCGGTTGGAATACCACGCCCCCGAGTCTGGTGGTCCATGGACTGCCAGATTCCTAACTGGTCCCTTAGAATGAATGCACATGATTTAACTCTGGTGATCTTCTCAAGCAGATAATTGTAAAAGTCATATGCATAACATTTTTATAAATATATTTCATTTCAAGTGTTTGATGATTTGTTTTCTGATGTGGTACGTCAGACACCTTACCAATTGATTCATCCAAAGTTTCCTTGGTTTCTACATGTATTCTCATTTACACAGTAGTATGGTAGTGAAGTCCAAATAAAGCTCTCAGAGGTAGCAGACTGCTGCAAATATAACAACGGTGTGCTAGACAAAATGATAATGTAAATGGTGACATCCAAATCAGTTTATATTTTGCATACTATTGAAGTGGTTTATGATATGCAATTTAGAGCTCGTTTGAAAGAAAGTTTGGAGTTTGGGATAGAGTCTAAGGAGCGAAGTGTGCCCACATTCAACCTCATAAATCAACATGTTATCCAGAAGAAACTTTAGGATGCCAGAAACATTCTATCTCCTCCACCTACTTCAGGGGACACTGCCAACTTTTCAAAAAATACAACTTTTTTTTTAAGGCAGCCCTGTATCGTTAAGGAAATATGGCAATTGTTTTTGTTTTTTTGTACGTTTCCTTTATGGAAAACTATTACAGGGATTGTCATCTGTTCACCCTTGCAGGCCACCAACACTATGTGTGAAACCAGTAATAGTGAAGCATAAATTACAACCAGTGCAATCATCTCAACAACTTGAGGTATCTCTGACCCAAACCAAGCCTTTCTATGGTGTTGTGGTCTCAGAAGTCTGTAAAATGGCATTCAGGTAATCATGCAGGTGTTAACAACTGTCATTGTAATGTATTCAGATGAAATAATAGTAGTAATATTCAGGACCAATTTCGAATTAATCCAGGAGCCCATATGTTATATCTTCAGGTTTAGTTGATGCTAAGGATTAAGTGCCAGATATACGAAATTGCGTATTTGCGATTTCCTAATAGCAAATTTTCGCTTTTCAAACTGTGATGTACAACAGTGTGCTTGACTCTGTTAGCGATTCACAGTAGGTCAAAAATGGACCTGCCTCATAAATGTTCATGAGGAGGGTCGAAATTTGAGACCCATTGTAATTGACTACAGTCACATGGATGGTGACCTGCTGGTGTCAGCAGACCACTATGTCTGTGATTGCTATTTAAATAAAGCAATTTTTCTTTTTGTGAAGCCGCCCATTTTACTTAAAGGAAAACGAGATGCATAAAAAAAATGAGAAGCGACCTTTCCATTTTTGAAGAGTAGGCAGTGGTCCATGGGACCAGTGTCTGCTCTTAAAAAATGTTGACACCCACATTCACAAAGAGGAAGGGGTGTCTTTAGGTCCCATTCCCATTTGCAAATTGTTTACCACCAAAGTGAAGTTGGTGGTGCTGCAAATGTTTTGCTACCACATTTCTGGGTTCAAAACATTCCTACATACCAGTGTGACTCGCTATTAGGAAGGGATGCCCTTAACATACCCCTTCCTAATATTGACTCTCAAACCCTAGTTTGCGAGTCGGTGATAGATTACTGATACGCAAAATAGGAATGGTACATGCCACAAAGCATTTACCGGTTGCTAACTGCTCAATGGGCCACTTGCTAATGGTAAAATGCTTCGTACATCTGGCCATAAGATCTCTGTATTGCAGTCACTACGGTTCAGAAAATATTTCCCCATCCATACCTGCAATGTTGTCAAACAGAGATTAAACAAACAATGATGGCCAGGGGAACATACTAATGCACCGACTTGTGTAGTCTTAATTCTTAAAATAGGACACCAAATGGTTTACAACTGCCCACCTCAGAGCATGGTTTGCCATCAATAAACCACAAATGTTGAGCATCGAACAGAAGGTTCTGAGAGGAAACATAAACATGCAATCAGAGTATATACAGCACAATTGTCAAACATAGACACTTGGAAGGAGAGGAGGTAGATTTCTGATCCTTTATTTCGAATATTTAGACGAAAAGCAAATACAGCCAACGTGTTTCACCCATGGGGGGCTTCTTCAGGACATCCAAACCGGGGCGATACTCCTATGGAAATGCAAGTTCTAATATCGTTGCAGATGAAGTAGCAGACTGGCAGCTCACTGTGTATATTAGTAAAAGTCTTTAGTGTGAGCCAGTCCTGGTAAGAGCAAACTCTATTTATTAATTCTTCCTGGAATGGAGAGTGTCGCAAAAGTGCTGCAAAAGTGTAAATTTTCAAGTGGAGAGCCTGTTCTGGCTGACGTACGACCCAAACAGCATTAGAAAATGTGGAACCATATTCCACATCTCAGAAGACACCCATTGTGTCTTCAGGCATTACGGCACAGCTGGGTCAATTCGAAAAGGTAATGTTGTCAAACGCTTTGGCATGATGGGAATTTGATCCTGACAGAAGAAGAGTGGCACACACGTATAGTAATGTGTCATTAGCATAGAAGTGAAATCTGAGGTGATGGGATCAAAGCAGATCACTTCAAAGTTAAAAATTCAGGGTGATAATTCAACTCATTGAGAAACCAAAAAAAGTAATGTAACTGATTGAGAAATATATCATTCAACTTTGTGTTTTGTTCCCTTGTATTAAAGAGTGACTGGAAGCATCTCAATTCCACAGAGAGCCAGTCCGACGTTTAGTAAGTTTTTCCCGAGCTTGGTTCAACAACTGCTGGTGCAGTGCCACTTCTTCCTCCCAACAATACCGTGTGGCAGAAGCAGATGATCAAAGTATTTAAAAGTCAGGGCCACTGAAATTATGCAATTGTGCAGCTGCTGTGTTTTTCACATAGTTATATATTTAACGCATTTGCTACATAATCAACTGTTTGCTGCAAATTCTGCCAATTTTATCAAAAACTAATTTCTAGCTCTAATGGTTTTAAAAAAAGCAGCAACACATGTTGCAGCTCGGTGGAAGGCCCTTTGCAAAGGTTGGCTTGTCACACTTCTGTTGCTTATTGCTATGTTTGGGTATTAAACTAGTATGAATGATATGCAACCAATTTCTAGACAGGGTTAACAAGTGTAAAAATTACAAAATAGTAAAATAATATTGTCACAAAATGTGCCACATTATGCCGCCTGTTAGAAATAGGCTTTCTGATTGGCTAGGCTATGCAACTAATCCAGGCAGAACCCACCACTCCAGTCAGGGCAAGGTAGTTACACGCTGAGAATAACTCCTGGTCACCCTCATGGTAGCTTGGCAGAGCAGTCAGGCTTATCCCAGAGACAATGTGTAAAGCGTCTGCACAACTCACTCACATAGCAGCGACACACTAGTCACACCACCAAAGAAACTCCACACAAGGTTATATAAAAATAGCCTTTGTGTTATCCATAAAAACACATTAGCAAACAATCACATATGTTACCGTCCCACTAGGCACTTGTCATGACTTTACAGGGATTACATAAATCACTAGGCCAATCAGGCCACTGTCAGTCAGGTCAAGTCAAGTCAAGTCAAAATATTTATATAGCGCACTATATACCCATAGGGTCTCAGGCGCTTGAAGAAGGGTTGGGAACTACATGTCGAATATCCAAGTTTTAAGTTGCTTTCTGAATGCTAGGTGGTTCTGAGTGAGATGAAGGTGAGTGAGAAGTGAGTTCCAGGTCTTAGGTGCCAGGTAGGAGAAGGATCTACCTCCCATGGTGGTTTTGTTGATGCGAGGTACGATAGCAAGGGCTTGGTTGGAAGATCGTAGCTGGCGGGGGGGGTGTAGAAGGAGAGTCGTGTGTTGAGGCATTCGGGTCCAAGGTCGTAAAGTGCTTTGTGAGCGTGGGTCAGGAGGCGGAAAGTAATCCTCTTATTGACGGGGAGCCAGTGGAGGTTTTTCAGGTAGCCAGAGATGTGTTCTTTGCGCGGGATGTCTAGTATGAGTCTGGCTGAAGCGTTCTGGATGCGTTGGAGTTTTTTCTGGAGTTTAGCGGTGGTACAGGCGTATAGGGTGTTTCCGTAGTCCAGGCGGCTCGTGACTAGTGCGTGGGTGACCGTTTTTCTAGTTTCGGTGGGGATCCAGCGAAATGTTTTTTTGAGCATGCGAAGAATGTTGAAGCAGGATGATGAAACGGCGTTGACTTGTCTGGTCATCGAGAGTGAGGAGTCCAGGATGACGCCCAGGTTTCGTGCGTGGTTCGTCGGGATGGGTGCTTTTCCGAGGGCCTCTGGCCACCAAGAGTCATCCCAGGCGGAGGGGGAGGTGCCTAGGATGAGGACTTCTGTTTTGTCTGGGTTCAGTTTCAGACGGCTGTGCTTCATCCACTCGGCTACTTCTTTCATTCCTTCGTGTAAGTTGGTTTTGGCGGTGTTAGGGTCTTTGGTGAGTGAGAGGATCAGTTGAGTGTCGTCAGCGTAGGAGATGATGTTGAGATTGTGTTGGCGAGCGATGGCCGCAAGGGGGCTCATGTAAACGTTGAAGAGGGTGGGGCTGAGTGACGATCCTTGTGGCACGCCGCAGATGACTTCAGAGGCCTCTGACTTGAATGGTGGGAGGCGGACTCTCTGGGTTCTTCCGGTGAGGAACGAGGTGATCCATTGCAATGCTTTTCCTTGGATTCCGATGTTTCTTAGGCGCTGTAGAAGGGTGCTATGACAGACTGTGTCGAAGGCAGCGGAGAGGTCGAGGAGGATGAGGGCGACTGTGTCTCCATTGTCTAGTAGAGTTCGAATGTCGTCTGTTGCTGCGATAAGTGCAGTCTCAGTGCTGTGTTTGGCTCGGAAGCCGGACTGTGAGGAGTCGAGGGATTTGTTGGTTTCGAGGAAGGTGGCGAGCTGGTTGTTGACAGCTTTCTCGATGACTTTGGCCGGGAATGGAAGAAGCGAGATGGGGCGGTAGTTTTTGAGTTCGGTGGGGTCAGCTGTGGGTTTTTTCAGAAGGGCGCTGGTTCCGCGTGTTTCCAGCTTTCCGGGAAGGTGGCGGAGTTGAGGGAGCAGTTGATGACATCTTGGAGGTGTGGTGCTATGATGGAGTTTGCTTTGTTGAAGATGTGGTGAGGGTATGGGTCAGTTGGGGATCCTGAGTGGATGGAGTTCATCAGGCGGATGGTGTCCTCAGTGGAGATTGGGTTCCAGTCATTAAGGATGTTCAAGGGGGGTGAAAGGTCCTGCAGCAGGTTGGGTGGGTTGGTCTCCGGGTCGGTTGTCGAAGCTGTTGTGGATGTCAGCGATTTTGTTGTGGAAGAAGGAAGCTAGGGAGTCGCAGAGGGCTTGGGAGGGGGTGATGTCGTTGGAGTTGGCTGATGGGTTGGTAAATTCTTTGACGATGTTGAATAATTCCTTGCTGTTGTGAGCGTTGTTATCTAGTCGGTCTTTGAATGCGGCTTTCTTGGCAGATTGGATTAGTTGGTGGTGTCTGCGGGTGGCGTTTTTGAAGGCGTCTCTGGTGCTGGTGTTTGGGTCTTTTTTCCAGGCCTTCTCGAGGGATCGACAGAGTTTCTTCGATTTCTTAAGATCATCGTTGAACCAGGAGGCGTTTTTGCTGCCTAGTTTGATTTGACGTTTTTTCAACGGTGCTAGGATGTCGGCGCTGTTGGATAGCCATTGGGTGAGGTTAATGGCTGCTTGGTCGGGGTTTGAGGAGTGGGCGGGGGGGTTTAGAAGAAGCGATGAGGAGATCTGGTCGATGGTGATTTTGTTCCAGTTTCTTCGCAGGGTGGGTTGAGGATGGTTGTGGATTGTGGTCTTATTGTAGGTAAAGTGAACGCAGCTGTGGTCCGTCCAATGAAGAGCTGTGGTGTGGCTGAATGAGACATGTTTGCTGGAGGTGAAGATGGGGTCGAGCGTATGACCTGCGATGTGGGTGGGTGTAGTGACAAGTTGTTTGAGTCCGAGGTTGGCGAGATTGTCCAGAAGGGTGGTGGCGCTGCTGTCCTTGCTCTTTTCCAGGTGAAAATTGAGGTCTCCCAATAGAATGTAGTCCTCGGAGGGGAGGGCGTGTGGGGTGATAAATTCAGTGATGTCCTCACTGAATTGTGCACGGGGTCCTGGAGGCCGGTAGAGGAGGGTGCCCCTGAGTGTGGTCTTGGGGTCGGTGTGGATCTGGAAGTGGAGGTGTTCGGCGCTGGCAAGATTGACGTCTGATCTGGTTGAGATGTGGATTGAGTTCTTATGGACGATAGCGATGCCTCCTCCTGTTTGCTGGATGCGGTCCTTACGGATGATCTTGTATCCTTCCGGGATGGCAATGGTGATGTCTGGGGCTGAAGATGCATTCATCCAAGTTTCTGTTAGGAAGGCGACGTCCGGTGAGATGGTGTCTAGTAAATTCCAGAGGTCGATGGCGTGTCTGTGGACCGAGCGTGTGTTGAGCAGGATGCATTTTAGGTGGTTGGTGTCAGGTCTCTGTATGGTGTTGGTGGAAGAGGAGTTGGTTTTGGTGCCGTCGAATTTGCAGGAGTAGCAAGAGAAGGGTCCATGGGTGTGTCCAGGAGCGGCTTGGACGCAGTTGGGGGTTCGGCCGGGGTTAAGGGCTAGGAGGGTGGTGGCGTCGTATGTAATGCAGGAGGGTTGGGTGGAGCGGGGAACAGGGGGACAGGCGCTGGGCGCGGTCCAGGCGCGGACGGGCGTAGACGGGCTTACCTTTGGCGCAGACGGGCTTACCTTTGGCGCACCTTCGGCGCGGCCGTAGCGCGTGGACGCTGCGCGTTGGGACATCTGTCTTAAGTGGATGGTGGAGGGGGCGGAGCGTGGGAGGGGCAGCTGGGAGGCGGGATCTGGGAGGAGCCACGGGCTGCCGAGGGTAAACACAGCTACAATGGAGGTAAACACTGTAAAATGCACTCTACACAATCGTCTCTTTCCTGATAAATTAGCAGTAGTGCGCAGCAGGACATCAATATAGTGCAAGCAGGCAGATACTACCGAGCGCCGAGTACAATACAGAGATAAATAATTAATTAAATCTGCACCAAAACGATACCGAGCGCTGAGTGCGCTCAAACAGCAGGCAGGCAGGCAGGCAGGCAGGCAGGCAGGCAGGAGCGAATGCAGCCAGCAGTGAATGTAGCGTCTGGGGGAGGCAGAGGGCGAGGGGAGCAACCGCACAGGACAGTGTCCACTCGGTCACAAATGGTGGGAGGCCGTGACGCGTTAGCTGTGCTTGTGGGTGGGAGGGGCAGCTGGGAGGCGGGATCTGGGAGGAGCCACGGGCTGCCGAGGGTAAACACAGCTACAATGGAGGTAAACACTGTAAAATGCACTCTACACAATCGTCTCTTTCCTGATAAATTAGCAGTAGTGCGCAGCAGGACATCAATATAGTGCAAGCAGGCAGATACTACCGAGCGCCGAGTACAATACAGAGATAAATAATTAATTAAATCTGCACCAAAACGATACCGAGCGCTGAGTGCGCTTAAACAGCAGGCAGGCAGGCAGGCAGGCAGGCAGGAGCGAATGCAGCCAGCAGTGAATGTAGCGTCTGGGGGAGGCAGAGGGCGAGGGGAGCAACCGCACAGGACAGTGTCCACTCGGTCACAAATGGTGGGAGGCCGTGGCGCGTTAGCTGTGCTTGTGGGTGGGAGGGGCAGCTGGGAGGCGGGATCTGGGAGGAGCCACGGGCTGCCAAGGGTAAACACAGCTACAATGGAGGTAAACACTGTAAAATGCACTCTACACAATCGTCTCTTTCCTGATAAATTAGCAGTAGTGCGCAGCAGGACATCAATATAGTGCAAGCAGGCAGATACTACCGAGCGCCGAGTACAATACAGAGATAAATAATTAATTAAATCTGCACCAAAACGATACCGAGCGCTGAGTGAGCTTAAACAGCAGGCAGGCAGGCAGGCAGGCAGGCAGGCAGGAGCGAATGCAGCCAGCAGTGAATGTAGCGTCTGGGGGAGGCAGAGGGCGAGGGGAGCAACCGCACAGGACAGTGTCCACTCGGTCACAAATGGTGGGAGGCCGTGGCGCGTTAGCTGTGCTTGTGGGTGGGAGGGGCAGCTGGGAGGCGGGATCTGGGAGGAGCCACGGGCTGCCGAGGGTAAACACAGCTACAATGGAGGTAAACACTGTAAAATGCACTCTACACAATCGTCTCTTTCCTGATAAATTAGCAGTAGTGCGCAGCAGGACATCAATATAGTGCAAGCAGGCAGATACTACCGAGCGCCGAGTACAATACAGAGATAAATAATTAATTAAATCTGCACCAAAACGATACCGAGCGCTGAGTGCGCTTAAACAGCAGGCAGGCAGGCAGGCAGGCAGGAGCGAATGCAGCCAGCAGTGAATGTAGCGTCTGGGGGAGGCAGAGGGCGAGGGGAGCAACCGCACAGGACAGTGTCTACTCGGTCACAAATGGTGGGAGGCCGTGACGCGTTAGCTGTGCTTGTGGGTGGGAGGGTCAGCTGGGAGGCGGGATCTGGGAGGAGCCACGGGCTGCCGAGGGTAAACACAGCTACAATGGAGGTAAACACTGTAAAATGCACTCTACACAATCGTCTCTTTCCTGATAAATTAGCAGTAGTGCGCAGCAGGACATCAATATAGTGCAAGCAGGCAGATACTGCCGAGCGCCGAGTACAATACAGAGATAAATAATTAATTAAATCTGCACCAAAACGATACCGAGCGCTGAGTGTGCTTAAACAGCAGGCAGGCAGGCAGGCAGGCAGGTACCAACCCTGGCAATGCAACATCACCTATATCTACCTCAGGGCATAACCTGTGAGATATGACACAGGAGTAACAAGTACATAGATGCCACCTCCTGGAACTATAATTGGCAGGCTGATACTGTTAGACAAAACAATGTCCCATAACCTTGGCACACGGGCTGCCCACCAAAGATGTCGCACGTAACACGGGACTCACCAACGTAGTGCCAGCGTTGTCCACATCACCCCCATCAGGTCATAAGCTGCAAGAACCAGCAGATCATATGGCACCATGCCCCAGCATCAATTTGCCTGGTGTTTCCAATCTGTACACCAGACAGGGACCTCTGTCGAGGACTCCCTTCCAGCCGGACCGCTGAGCAAAAAGAAGGATCACCCAGGACAGATGCCTGCAACCAGGCGGGGTCGCTGCCTAACAAATGGAGGGCAGGGTTATCCCACACTGCCTCCTCCGGCTGGGACACCAAGTATGGCGGGGTCACTCACCCTACGAACCTCAGGTTGCACTGGTTCCTTCAGCACGGCAGCGGTGGGACACAGAGCAAAGTCTTTTAGAATCCACAAGGCACTCGGGTCAGAACCCATAGTGCTCCACATGCACCTCAGGTAAACTTTGGCTGACAGGCACCGGGCTCCCCACACATTTAGCAGGAAGTAGAGCCACACAAATGCTCCTCCCTTCAGAGAAGTGAAAGTGCCCCCGGTTTCGGCAGTAAAGCACTCAGCACACACTTGGTGAAAAAAAGATAAAGCGCACTCCCAGGACTAAGTCTACTAAGTACTGCAGGACTGGATCCCAAGCCCTGAGAGATGACTGGGGCAAAGGACAGGGCCCAGTGGGGCCAACATGCAGGGTCTCCTAGCAGAGGGGCAGTCCACTCAGCCACCCAGCAGGTAGCAGGTAGTGCCCGGCGGTGGTACCTCCTGGCACACAGTAGTCCTCTGACAGGACCTTCTTCTTCAATTCAGTTCAAGTGCCAGGGGAAACTCCTTTTGCTACTCTAAATTCAGCCCGGGTCTATTCAGCCTAGCACTGAGTCACCCAGGCAGGGTAGGACACCCCCAACCCCCCCAGGGCCTGGCCGGAGGGAATGCACATCCCCTCTGCCCCTCTCTGTCAGAATAAGATGGTCAATACATATCAGGCAGGCAAAAAGACACATAGCACACAGAAATGCATACTTCTAAAATTGGCATTTCTAAAATAGTAAACATTATCCTGCTTTCACCAATAGGCAGGATTTATCACTACTATTCCAAACATACCCAACTTGATCACGCTACCTCTATCATACCAGGAATTACCAAAGAAGCACATATTAGGGAATGCCCAATGCCTCCCTATGAGAGGGCAGCCTCACAGCAGTGAGAAACCAAATAGGCTGTTTGTCACTACAAAGCCATGCCACACAGTTAAGGCACATGTCCTACCTTTTACCTACACTGCACCCTGCCCATAGGGCTAGCTAGAACCTAGCTAAGGGGTGACGAATATGTAGTAAAAGGGGGGGCACAGACGTGGCAACCACTTTATGTGCCACGTCACAGCAGCATTAAACTGTGTGCGCAGGCCCTGCAGTGGCAGAGGCCTGGGTCAGGTTTGAAAGGCTGCATTGGCAGGTGGCGCAAGCAGTGCTGCAAGCCCACCAGAGCAATTAATTTACTGGCCCGAGGTATATGGGATACCACTGTACAAGAGACTGACAGGTAAACTAAATATGCCAAACAGGTTTAGACCAATCTTACCAAGTTCACAATAGAGAGCACATGCACTTTCGCACTGATCAGCAGTGATAAAGTGCCCACAGTCATAAAACCACCAACAATAGGTTTAGAAAATAGAGGAGGAAGGCAAAAAGGTCTGCAATGACCCTTCAAAAAGGGACAAGTCCAACACCGAATAATGTGCCTTTTCTTAACACATAATTTACTCAATCCTCTTGCATAATTTTGCCCTCCCCTACCGTATAATTCCAGCGGTCCTGTTAAAAATAAGGGTATTGCTAGTTCTTGATATATCATCCGTCGCCATCTAGAGACCTTTGGTCATTTTCAACCTCATCACTAATAATAAACAAATAACAAGTTTGCATTAAAAATCTAAAAGTAGGCTTAGAATAAGGTGTTTGGAACACTGCAAAAGTGTGAGCCTAGAGCATAATTTCCCCTTTGCCTCCCCCTATGATGGCCCTAGGTCCAAGAAGAAGAGCATAGAAAAAGACCCAGGATTAACTGTATCCGAAGCATCATTACTGAAAGGGGTGAGAGTTAACGAGGGACCATGACGAGAACAAAAATAAAACTGTAATGAGTCATTGAAGAAACAAATGTTAGAATGACCTTGCAAATGGAGAAGTCAAAACAATTGCTAATATTTTTGACAGCCATCTACAGCCTGATGATGTCAGTTGATAGTTGTTCAACTGCAGAGAATAATTGTCCATATTCTTCTGCCAAGGATTCAAAATGGAGCACGGCAAAGCATCAAGGTCGTGCTTGGGACAAATCAAAGGATTTTGTGTTCAAATAAATTAATACATGCTTAAATTCATCTGTCACAGCATGTTCCTATTTAATGGCAGTGTGTTCACCTCTCCGTCTGGCCCTAGTCAAAGCGTTCTTCAACCTTTCAAGTTGCATGTTGCCCTGTACAAGGCCGATGCCCCTAGTCCTTCAGTGATCAGCTGTAATCGACTCAATTTTAAAGCTACTCGGAGTGAACATACGCAAAAATATTTTCAGTTGTAACTTTTCTGTTTGATGCATAACACTGTCTGTGCTACTGCGAGGTATAAAATATGCATATAATTCCGAAATGCGCTTCCATTTTACTTTCTGTCACATTAACATTCTGCAAAACTCAAGCGCTGAAGTGCTTTTCATCCTACCACGTTATACTTGAAGTTCTGTTATGCTGTTTTAGAATTTTTTTTCTCCGCCTTATCTTTCTGCTGAATATTTTCTTGCTTATTTTCTACTTCAGATGCGCACAAACTGTCTAACTTACACAGTAACTCTCTTCTATCAAGCCAACAATGAAATGAATTACGACCTATTTATATAATGTCCTTGATGTTTCTTTAAAACAGAAGACACTTTTGTGAGTAAAATATATATTCTGAGATAACACATTGTTTTAAGCAGTGCCCGTTCATCTCTCTGTAATTCGGATCTTGCTGCATCCCGTTTATTTAGCAATGTTCTGTGAAGGCACAATCACCACTTACCTTGATTCTTCTAATAACCGCTTCGAAACAAGCACAAATACGGCCATGCACATCACACCAGCTTACTATTTGCCTTCTATAGTGAATTCTTTAACCCCACTCAAGGCGGCATTTTACTACATGTGGTGATAGCAACAATGCAAACGCAACAACACTCCATGACAATTGTCTACAGCACTTGCCTTTGGAGGCCAAGGAAGGTATAACATTTGGCACTTGTGAGATATCTGCTGAAATCGGATGGTCATTTGATTCCAGACACCAGCTAGATGAGAGTGACCAGGCAGATACGTCCATCTTAGTATCAGATGCCCAGGATTTGTCAAAAAAGGAGACACACTCTGATGAAAATCCTGGTGCAGTGAGATTTGGCAGGAAACCTTCCATGAAGTGGTGGAGGTGTCCCTATTAATTGATCAGTAGATAAATGTAAGATGGAAGACGTACTGAATAGTCTGTTGTTAGCAGATCTGAGAACAAAGGGGCATATTATCAAGGCAGGCAAAATGATATTATCGCCGCTTTTGCAGCCGTTTACGGCCGCAATGCAGCGATAATTTCATCGCCCTATTAGCAAGCTGTCGCTAACATTAGTTAGCGACAGCTTTTAGGTGATAGCTAGCGGTTTGGGGCCCGCTTTGCATGTCAGCCATATTTATCGCTAATGACATGCAAAGTGGGCTTTCCCAACCAGTTAGCGACTGAAAATAGTCGCTAATCTCGCTATCACCTATTAGCAAGGCAGGCGTAGCGATAAAAAAATTAGCTGAAAACTAACGCCTGCTCAGACCAGTTCTTAGCCTGTATATTCATTGAGAGTTGGATATTCAGATTAAGACCCTATTAGCGGTGATGCGTGAATATCGCTGGTTATTTTATCGCATTGGAGATAAACGTTGCTAATAGCACGTTATCTCTGCGATAAAATCCGGCGATGCTTGGGGATGAAAAAAATGTTGCAAACATTCTTTAGCGATAAATATCGCTAGTTGTTGATAATATGCCCCCAAATTTGGAAGCTCCAAAAAGGAGTTACTATAATTAGGTTTCACTGTACTTGCTTGATTTTTGGCAGGCATCTGGATAGTGTCATAAATGTAGAGAACACATAGGGAAGACCTGTATACTGAGGAAGGAGGAAAGCATCCGAAGGTATCGCTGTGAGATCAGTCCTCGAAACTAATTATTGAAAGTTCGGCATTTAGACAAGTATGAAATAGGCTGATGGAAAACGGGCCCGCCAAGTTTGGAGTACTTGGAAGTCGATAGGATATGGTTGCCAGTAACTGTTCTCTGACAGATGACAAGATTGCCAATCTGTCGCTATGTTGTTGAAGCCATTTGTTCCTTTCTGCCATTCCATCGTGGATGAGTTATAGCCATCATCGCTTCCTCCTTTTTTTTCTAAATCTATAGGCAGCAGATCTAAATAGGTTAGGCCATTGTTTAACCCCTTCGCTGCGGCGGCTATTCCGCCGCAGCGCTAAGGGGGTGGGGCAGCTGCGCGGCGGCTCCATACTAGTGACGGAACCGCTCCATCACGGCTCGCGGGCGAGCTGTGCTTGTGACGGAACGGTTCCGTCACGAACCCGCCCGCCCATTAAAGAGTCAGCGCAGGCGCGAAATCAGCGCCGCGCAGGCGCGGCGAGCGGGCCGTGACGGAACCGTTCCGTCACAAGCACAGCTCACCCGTGGCTTGTGACGGAGTGGTTCCGTCACAAGCATGGGAGGGGTTAAGTGACATATCTTTAATCTCTTTAAAGATGTTGATAGTGAATATGGCTAGGCAATCTTGAATGAGTGGAGAAGACCAAGTGACCCACAACTCTGGCTACCTGCCTCAGAGTAATATGAAGTGTGAGAGTTCCTTTTTTTTTAACAAAATCTTTTAGTGAAGCAGCTGGGCATTGGTAAAAAATGAATTCACTCGGAACACTAGGAATTACAGAGACTTGAAAAGAAAAAGAAAAGACTTTTGATTGGAGTGACATCCAATTTAAAGTAAAGAGGTTGAAATTTATAAAGGACCCTTGTCCAGCATTTCATCAGAATAAACTTTTAGCATGATGCCCTGAGATCTGAGAAAACCCACAGCTGGTATGAGAAGGCTGGTAAAGATAATGCCTGTGAAGATAGACACTCTTTCAGATACAAAATAATTTAATCTTCAGCCCTCAGGATGTAACCCTGCATATTCCACTTCTCCCGTCTAAAGGTGATCTTGAATTTCTTTATCATTGGCAAGAGAATCATTACATAAAAAGATAAAACATAAAAGATAAAAATAATTTGGAAAAGAAAGTGAGATGTATCTTAGTAAACCGGTTTTAGAAAACCATGGATGGAATGAAGCACCTAAGGATCATTTGAAATGGCTTTTCAGTTGTCTAATGAAACAGTGATCTGACCACCAATAATGGAAGGTACAGGTAAACCCTTATTATTGTTGGTGGCATTTCTTGGATGACCTGTTTTATTATTGCCTGAGGCTGCTACGCTGCTGAGGGAATGAGGCTGGATTTGTGAATGGAAAATTGGTGTTTCCTCTTAAACTGTAGTAGGTGTTGACATAAAAGGATGGGACTGGCTGTCATAGGCAAAGCACTGGCAGAGTGGTTCCTGCTTCTGTCGGTCTAGGCACAAATTCAAAGGCCAAAACAAATCGAAAGTTGAGCTTCATCTATTGAGGTAAAAGTTGTTACATATTTTGAAATTTCTTTAATGAAATATTATTTAAAGAGAGAACATGTGCGTTAGGAACTGCTTCAGAAGAGGCGAATTCTGTCAACTTGAGATCTATTTTTAAAAGAAGACCCTGCAACGTTCCCAAGAAATAGCAACATTTGCAGTGCCCAAAAAAACGAATGACCCTCTGTACTCAATTAGAAAACTTTGAAGGACCAATCAGAACAATTGTTTCCTGGGCATTCTTCACTATCTTGAATATTTTCATCAAAGAACCCACGGTATCTAACAATTTATACTAGCAAGCCCATTCCCAGTCAGGACTTTTGCCATACTTCCCAAGTAATGTAGTCAATTTGGGATCCAGAGTTGGGGTCAACAACACCTGATCTGGGATTAAAAGTATGAACCTTTTTCCTTAAGTCTATTTCAATGGTTTTATCCTAAGAAGGATGTGCATGATAACAGAGGCCACTTTAAAGTCATCAGATGGAAAATGAGAATATGATCAAACAACGGTTTGCACATAGGATCAAGAATCTCTGGAGGAGTAGAACCTTTCTTGTTCAAAAGTCTCAAACTTTGTTGATCATTTTAAATCTTTCCTTCCTGGAACAAACCAATTCAACAAGTTGTCCTCCCTGGCATCCAAATCAGTATCAGAAGTATAGGCCTAAACCTCACTCTCTGTGTCTACGTCAGTGCTCTAAATTACTTCACTTTAGGCCATGCCACTATACGATATTACACTGTACGCCACTCCGCTCTACAGCCCTGCATTGTACTCAACTACAGTATGTGCCACTACACTATACCACAATACACTGTATGCTGTAACACTTTACAACACTACATTCTTCTACATTCTGCATTCTTCTACATGACTCCACTAAGCACAACTCCACTCTACATCACTACACTCTACGCTTCCACAGTTTACCCTATTCCAGTGTGTGACACTGTACTCTACGCTACTCCACTAAATACCGGTCCACTGTATGTCACTAGACTTAACGCCACTAAACTGAATGGTATTCTACTCAACTGTATGCTGCTCCACTATGTACAACCCATTGTACCATACTTCACTGTACGCCGCTGCAGTCTACACTGTTACAGTCAAACACACTTCACTGTACGCTTTTCTGCTGTACATCACACAACTGTATGTCAGTCGACTGTACGCCACATGACTGTACAGTATTCCACTGAACGTTATTAAACGACACCATTACTGTCTACCTCACCCCACTCTATGCAAGTTCACTCTACGGAGCTCGACTGTACGCCACTCCACTGTATGTCACTCCACTGTATACCATTTCAGTCTTTGCAAATCCAATTCACAGCACTCCACTCTATGATACTGCATTGTACTCTATTCCAGTTTTATGATATTCAAATGTATACTTCTATTCTGTACAACACTCCAGTCTATGGCATTCGACTGTACGCCACTACACTCTACGCCAATTCAACTGTACGTAACTCCACTCAGCACTATTCCACAGTATGCCACTTCACTGTACATACTTCCATTGTACTCAATAGCAGTATACACCCCTGCACTCTACCACAATCCAGGGTATCCAATTACACTTTACAACACTACATTTTACTCCACTCTACAAAGCGCCACTCCACTCCAATGCACATGACTACACTCTAGGCTTCTACAGTTAACCCTATTACAGTGAATGACACTGTACTCCATGCTACTCCACTATATGCCACTCCACTGTACTTCCCAAGACTTAACACCACTACACTCAACGTTAATCCACTTAAGACTACGCCACTGTATGTTACTCCAATTTGTGACAGTCCACTCTATGGCAACTCCACTTTACCACACTGCACTGTACCGCACTGTATGCAATTTCAGTATATGATATTCCAAATTATGCCCCTACACTGTACAACACTCCAGCATTTGCCACTCCTCTGTACGCTCCTACACAGTATGTCAGTCCACTCCACAATAGTCAGAGGACATACCTCTACTGTACCACACTCCACTGTATGCTATCCCGCCTGTATGCCACTTCACTGTATGCCTCTCTACTCTATTTCACTTGGCTTTGCTCCAGTCCACTATATGCCACGCCACTGTATGTCTCTATGCTTTATGCCATGTCAGTGTAGCCACTCTAGTCTACCTCATACTGCTCCATTCTGCTCCACTCCACCACACTATACTGTACTACAGTACACTTAAGAACATTATCCTCCACTATATTGTACCACACAACACTTAATGACACTCCACTTGACAACAGTAAAGGGCTCGATTATTATAACAATTATCACTAAAATTATGAAAACAATTGGAATTCCAAGAAAAAAACAAAAATTAAAGCTAGTTTATTGTTAGGAAAACATTTGTTATTTTTGGGACACAAACCCAACTAAAACTACACGAAATATTTAAAAATCTACATCTATTTTTATCACTTACATTTATGATTTATGCACCACTAATGAGTGATGTTATCAATTACAACCTTTGAGATGCCATCAGTGATGTCACAAATGATGTCCTAGAACATGTCATGAGGGACGTGATATGTGAAGTCATAAGGACTGCATGGAGGGGGCGCAGGTTATAGTTAGCTCTCCTAACCATATTTGGTGAATTTCTGTAATGTTTGAAGTTCAACACATTAATGTTGTCACTGACATATTAACTTAACTATATTGTTTCTTTAACCTTTATTTTTTTCAGTGATTTTCAAGTTTTTGTTTCTAAACAAAAACAGATCTTTCTATCACACCTAACCACAATGTTACTTTTATTTTAGCCGTTGAGTTCTTCAGTGAATTTCTAGAGTTCTTTTAATGCAAAGGAATATTTTATACCATATGTAATGGCAACCCCCTGCCATACACAACATTTGGCCATTGATGGCGGGGAACTGACCTCAGGGCCTGGCCTGTGGCCAGGCACTGCAGCAAATCACCTGCAGGCAGCCAATCCTAAGCTGCACAAGTCCATGCGGGTTGGCAACAGGGATTGGCCTGCAGCCAGGCTCTGTGGCCAACCCACACGGAGGCAGACAACCCCACTAGCAGGCAGCCAATCCCACACTGCACACAGTATTTTTTCACATGCAGCATTGAGCTGGCTACAGGGCCTGGCTTTCAGCTGGGCCTGCATCCAACTACACGCAGGTCGGTACCTAAAGGAGGCCAACCACACACTGCGCATGGTCTTTGCTTATTTCTGGCGAGGTGTTATCCACAGTAATTGTGTTACAGCTGCGTGATTCCCTCCCCAAACCTCAAAAGGCCCGGGGACCCCATCCCCAGGGCTGTATATTTTTTTTTAATGGAGGAGGGCCAAGTGATATCCTTCCACTAGTATCATTAGGCTTTGTTTCCCCTAAATCAATGCTTTGAGAACCTGGAGATGTGGTCCCAGGACTGAATAGGACTCAGAGAGGGGGCTGCACACCTCCTACCTATATTATTCAATTGGGTACTGAGGGATGGGGTCCCTGGGGCCAAATATGGCTCATTGAGAGGGGTTGCACAACCTCTCCCCAAATTAATTAATTTGGGCCCTGAGAATGGGCATTGCACGCCTCCCTCCCCTCAATTAAACAATGCAGTCGAGGGATGTGATATTTTTTTCCCACCAACCCAAGGGAGTCCCATGGGATCGCGGTAAAACTTAATGCTGATAAATTTTATTTTGGACCCCGGGGTATCCCTTCCCTGCTTCCTTATATCACTTTTTAAGCCAAGTTCAGGATAGAAGTCTAAGTCCCTGAGTCCTGTAATGTCTTGCAGCAACATTCTTCTAATGTTGCTTATAGCCAATCAGAGGGCTCGCTCCTGCTGGAGTCAGAGCGAGATGGCCCAAGTGAAAAAAATATTCTCTGTGCAAAACAGACCTCTTTAAAAAAAATTAATTGGGTTCATGGGACTCCTCTAGGAGTGCCTCAAATCCAACTGTACAGATATACAAATATTATATATTATACCTACATTTCTCAAACACTACTGAATAGATTTACACCAAATCACAAAAAGCACAATCTGCAGACCATGATCTAGCTACCTTCCACATTTGGTGCAATTCACTTCAGCAGTTTTTGCTGAACCCTACCTAAAGAAGGTTACTGAAAATGCATGGGGATTTTGCATAGTGGGTTTGTCTCGGTCTCCACTTGACAGATCACTCCAAAATTTCCAAACTCAAACTAGTCAAAGACTAGCACCTTTTTGAAACTTTTTGTGTCAAACAAGGCCAAAGTAATTATCAAAACAACATAACTATAAATACCCATAGCCGAAATCAGTTATAATAAAGTAATTTAAATCATTTCAACATACAGTTTTTAACAAAAGCTCATACAAATTAAAAAGAAAATTATTAAAGTGGTGGAATTTTTTTCGATTTATATGTTAGAAAATATTATTAATAATTTAAATAAACCTATTTAAAATAATTATGTAATGCATATCTATTATGATGAGTCAGTGTTTTGCTACTTTTCATTTTAATAGTATTGGGGCACTAATAAATATTTGTTATCATTATCATTTCAAATCTATATTTATAATAAAATAATCAACTTTTTTTTAGATTAGTAAACTTTAATCTTTTTCTATACACTTTCCCTTATGGAGATCTCAACCTTGATGACTGATGTCCCAAACCTATATGTCAAAATGTACAAATAGTATCCTTACACTCATAAATTCTGTTGTAGGAAGCTTTATCCGGAGATGGAGACATGTAGGTCTATACAATTTAAACATTTCAACCCAGAGCTAAGAGTTAAAATCTGTTCTACAAGACAACATTGTATTCATGTTTACGTATTTGCTTGGTGACTTCTTTATAAGAACTATTAAAAGGATGCATGCTAGCACTGACTCCAGTTAACTAGGCGTGATTTTAATTCTGCGAGTGTAATTGGATTTTGGGTGTCAAAAGCAGAGCTCCTGCCAAATTCATGGTCAAATCTGCTGGAATTTAAAGAGTAAAAAGGACCTAGCATTAAGTGCCAATGGTATGAATGGTATTAATCATTTCAAGGGCAAAACTCGGGATAGATGACAATTATTGCCCCTCATATCTTTTGAACATCCCTAGTTTGTACTTTTATTGTTGCAATAATCATGCCCACCTACACCAAGGCACTCATAAACAGGATCTTAAAGATGAATTATTCCTCAATTTAGATGTCTGGACTACAAAGAATTTTGTATGACTATATGTAGCTAAATCTAAGTGTTAGGTGTAGTGAAAAAAGTGAATTATGTTAGCTGCTGCATAAGTGCGAGGAAAACTGGACGATCAGAACTCTGTGATTTCCGTGGGAAAATTAAGAATAGGAAGTATTTACTACACATTATGTTTAACATACCCTGTAGTGTTAGCATTTATTATGTAAGGTAACTACCTCACCCTTTTCTGACTCACTCGAAATCAGGGTCTAAAATGTGTTAGCTACAGTCAAATACAGCCAGTCAAATAGTAATGTATGGTTCAGAAAATGAAGGACAAGGGACATTGAAAAGCAATATGTTACAACATGTATGGATTCATTAGCCACCATATGAAGTGGTCTTGGAGTGGTTAACTAATGTACAAAAGCTGATATGATTCCTAGGCAGAGGTGTAATCACCAGAAAGTTTATTTTAGCTTGTTCACCACTGCATATTTTACCAACATAAGCGTATGGTATTTTTTATGCTCATTATAGTTCACATCCAAAACGATAGGCACACTTTGAGATGAGACCAAAAATAGTTTTTTAAAATATTAAGGAGTTTTATCCTCAATTATCACCAGGAAATGATGGTACTTTTTAGGTCGAACCTAGAGTCAGTGTGCAAGCGCTGCTCTAGGGAAGAACTGTGGTAGTTCACTACAGTGAGGGAAGCCCCACCCACTGCCCCGCCCATTTTATCATTGGCTTGTGTCTTTGTCCTTCGTAAATGCTGTCTTGTGATTGATTATGAGGCTTGTTAGTCCGTCCTTATCATGGCCATGTCGTCATTTGTACCCTCCCATGGATACTGGCCCCTTTACTTTGAGTGTTACACTGTACAGTATGTGTTATTTAGACTACACTATTTTTTCTGTGCTTTCTCACCCCTGCCTGTGCTCCCGTTGTCCATACCTTCCCTCCCCCTTCTCCCCCACCCCCCGCCCGCACTCCCATTGTCCGTGCCCTCTCCCCATCCCCTGCCTGCACTCCTGTTGTCCATGCCTTCTTGCCCCATTCTTCCACCTGCCCGCACTCCTGTTGTCCATGCGTGCCTTTTCCTCTCCTCCCCCGCCCCCAATCCTCTTGGCCTTGATGCAATGCAATAGGTCTCGTGTAAATGGAAGTCCTACTGCATTGCAAATGCTTGTTCTCCTAAAGTAGACTTGACAGTATGCAATCCTCTTCCAGGATGGCCACCAAATAATAGTGAAGGGAAATCCTCTGCTGTGCTGTTGGTCTTGCTTCTATGCCCATGACACTGGTAAATCTTTATTCTGAACGCGCTACTGGGGCCAGTCATCTGTTTTAATTATCTACTGTGCTTCCGGGTAACAGAACAAGCCGGCATATCCAGAAAATGGCTCCTCATCTGGAGCATGAGAAACAGATATTTTTTTGGCCTTTTTCATGAGGACGGGCTAGTAATTACAGCGCAGGGACTCGGCAATAACCGTATTCTACTAAGTTTTTTGAAGCTTTACTGTGATCTGGGGAACCTAGT
Source organism: Lissotriton vulgaris (assembly GCF_964263255.1). Taxonomy (NCBI): domain Eukaryota; kingdom Metazoa; phylum Chordata; class Amphibia; order Caudata; family Salamandridae; genus Lissotriton; species Lissotriton vulgaris. The sequence continues at coordinate 746,609,335 of NC_141694.1, forward strand.
GTTGGTGCTGAACACCAACACAGCTGAGGCGGTAAATTGATGCCATCCCTGATCTCCACTTCTGCACCTGCAAGACGGTGAAGTAATGCCAGAATTAAAGTTATGTTCTGCCAGAGCTCTCAAGTCTCCCAATTCCATGCCCAAATAATTGATCCAGTGTTTATCTTTGCATAATGGTGTCTGTTATCCTCACTGTCTAATAGGATAAATAAGACTACATATCCCTGAGAAAAGAGAAAAATCATGAATAAGTTACATACTCTCACATGAAATTGGGAAATCTGAGCACTCTTGTGTTATTAGTAGTAATGTCTGCTCTACTAGAGTTTGCATTTCACTGTTATGTCTGTATCTGTGCTTCCTATAGCTCTCTGTCACCAGAACAGTGTTTACAGTTTGTACTGTAGTTCCTATATATTTCTAATAGGCATTGGAATAATACATCCTACAGAAATGACGTAGGACTTAGGTCAGTAGGTCTCTATCGAATATACTAAACTTAATTGTGAGTGCCAGCTAGCTCGGAGGTCACTAGAAACTTTCTCGAAAACACAAGAAGGGATTTGTTTCTGACAACTGCATAAGCATGACAACTTTGTTTCCATAGGACTGGAAAATATCTTCAGAGTCGTGGAAACAATAGATAAGTGTTTCATCCAGTCAATCGTGCATGCTTCGTTTCTACAGAGGGTGCACAGAAATAGAGAGACGGGCATTTTAATAAAACGTTTATTGAACAGTCTTCTTTCTGCTGCAAACGTTAGGCAGAATGCAAAGTATAATGCCAACAGCGAGAATAGTATTATAAAAAAATACTGTAATAGCATTGTATGGTTTCTAAGCCATATAAAAATACATACATAAATAACATAGGCTAAAATACTCAACTGGTGCTTCTAGAATACGCCTACCCCAATGTACCTAACCTAGGTCTAGAACGAGGGAAGAAGTAAGTATTGTTTATCATAAGTTTTAGGTTTTAATCAGCTTCATACCTTAGAATGAAAGAGGTCTGATATCACTTTCTCGGAACTCGATTTCTCAACACCCCGCAAGGGGAGTCCCAAACACTGGAGCTGCATTTCTCGGCAGAGGAGGGCAGCGTCCTGATCAGTGCGTCAGCTTGGAGAGTCAGCTTCCTTAGGCACTTGCTGTAGCGAGCTGCGTCGGGCAAGTAGGTCGTCGAAAAGCACCGAACCACTGTACTTTGCTATAGTAAGTGAAGGTATATTTATACCTTGAAGGTGTTTAGGAATGCCATGTTTGACGTAGAGTTGGGCATATGAACATCATGAATGAACCCCTAGGGAACAGATGTTCATTGGAAAGTAACTGAGTTCTTGGAGAAATCAATATTAAAGCAAGGGGAAGTCCCTAACGGCTTAAGCTGGTTTTCCAAGAAATCGTTGTGACGTTTGGTGAATGGATGGAAGTAGCCATGCCTGTATTTGGGCAGCATGGGCTTTTCCCTAAATAAGGGCTTGATTTCAATGCCTATATAAGGGCAACGTGAATTTTACCTATATAAGGGCATGAATCAGGAAAATTCTTTCGGAATCTAAAACGCCATACAACACCCACTCCACTTTCTTATGTACAACATTACTAAGTTCTAAACACGTTAAACATATCTAAACATGATGTGTTAAAACCCACCCAAAGCACATAAAAATGCAATGGTACTGGTTGTACTCAAAATTGCATTAGTGCTGTACACATCAAAAGCAATGGTTGATTCTAAGCATATAACTGACATTTGTGAATGCTGTCTGAATGAATCACGAAAATACATTCATGAAATGGCTCGGTAATACAGAATAAAAAAGGTGCAGAAACCATTTCATGACAGATTACATAAAACTGTTTGTGTATGTGGACAAGGTCAAGTATTGCCTTCTGGAATTTTTCAAAGAATTCTTGTTCTCTATGATTAGTTCTACTTTAAGCAGATTACTTTGTGCCAAAAAAGGGTAAAAATACAAATTTGGGAAAAAAAAGTCAAACATAGGAAAAAGAGTCCCAAAGTTAGAAATTTGTTTTGAAAAATGAAGGTCGAATTCAAAGTTTCTCAGAACACTGTGTGCCAAATCAAAAGTCAGTGCTATTGTTTGGCGAAAACATCAAATCTTCTAAGTCTGTAAAAAAGTTGTCTACCATTGTAGGTGAAAGTTGGATTACCTTGTTTAGAAGATTAACCGCACATATATGTGAAGCATCGCCATCTGCATTGGTCGCATTAGCAATGTTCGTAGTGGATGATACCTGTGTGCCTGTTTCCTTTCGTACCTCACCGTCAGCATTTTGCGTCTGTGAGATCTCAATGAATGCCATCATCAGAATTGATAGCCGCTGGGGACAACACAGTGCATGGGCCGTTACTGGTTCAAGCAAAGTATCAACATCCGTTGTCATGACAGATGGGACTGTGAGACATAAGTCTAAAACGCATTCTGCTTCACATAGCAGGCAGCGCAGCGTAGAACAGGTAAGATGCAGTCTTGACAAATCGGTCTGAATGATAGAAACCATGTGGTATTCAATTCTCTTAGATGAGGTAGTCCCAAAATTTGAACGATGCGCTCACAACACTTCATCGCCAATAGAGTTTTATCCATGGAGAACTGGGTGTTGCTGGTGAATTGGCTTGCCATATCACAGCAGTAGGAGCAAAAATAGTATCCCTGCAGCGAGTCCCAAAATGAGAGGCAGTCCGCCAAACACTGAGTGCACTAAGTTTGGTAATATTTCTAGGACTGCTTCAAAAGGTGCTAATAGTCCAGAAAATACGTCTTAAACATATGGACAATACAGCTCGTATCAGATGTGTTTAAGATACGACTTAACATTTCTGAGAAATGTATAGGGCAGTTTGTAGTTGCGAGGGCAGGTATCTTGGCAGAAGTCCTTGTGACTTGCAGATCATAGGTCTCTTTGGCCGAGGTCAGTGGCACAGTTTTTTGCAAAAGAATGGCTTTCATTCTGCTTAAAGTATCAATTCGCATAGAAGAGATGTTCAGTGAAGGCCATAACGGCGACTCCCTGTCTGACTTGGTCTTTGAAAACAATACTTGCATACAGCAAGTGACCCTGGCTGACACAGTTACTAGATAGGGTAAATCTGGCAACATGCCACAGCAGCTGTGATCGTTCAACATGAGGTAACTTCCATTGGAAAGTTGTCCAAAAATTGGATCAATCACCGCAGCTGGTGAACCTTGCAGGTGGCATGCTAAGTTGGTAGAAGAACCATTGCAGGCCTGTGTAAGTTTATACTCTGACAAAGGAGAGAACCGCTTAGTGCGTTTTCCCAATTTTTACCACTAAGAAACACTCCTCTTCCCCACTCCAACATCTGGGTGTGTACGGTAATTCCCAGGATGTCTTGATGTATTCTTTACCCAACCTTTCATATGTGCCTGCTGGTATATGTTTTAGGCAATACTGAAAATGGAAAATTGTAACAGACAGAGTGATTGTTCCATGTATAATCCATTCAGTGGCTGGCTTTTCAGCGACTGTAAATGGCAATCTTTCCAGATTTTCAATGCTCTGCACGATATAGTCTTCTCCCCTTTGTGCCAATTTGATCTGTTTATCAGTGAGATTGAATTCTGAAAACAGTGACATAGTACTGATTAAACGACAAGTCACATAGCATGATAGAACGTAATTGCGACTGACCATGTTGCAACATGACCAAGTCCTGTTCCTTGATGTCTATGGCAGAAGATACTATGCTGTCCAAAGAAAATATCCTGGACGACAGAGTCGTTAACCCATTGTCAACCACAGAGAGAGGTTTCTCTAAATTAATACGATCAGTTTGTCGTATTCTTTCTGCAATCTCCGCTTGCGTAATCTTCCATGCTTCATTAGAAGCAGCATAGATACCGGCATATATAAAACGTTTATGACGCGGTGTTCTTGGTCCTGGCAAGAATTCCCTAAGAACAGCGCCATCTTTAAGATAAGTGTTGTTTTACATCCTTGAGTGTAAATCTATGTAATAATTCAAGGCACAGTTTCCCTACACTGTATGTTGTAACTATTACTGGATGCTGTCTTTAAACATATCTTGGGTCTGGCCTAGTGAATGTGAAATCCTGCATTTTGTTCAGGAATCTATCTTGACAGTTGTTAGTGTCTGTGGGCCAGATCAACCCTTTTTTCACATATGGATCTGTTCTGTTGTGATGCAAAATAGAGTGTACGTCGACCTCCTCTGAAGTGTTACTGCTATCAGGTGTGGGTGTAGGTATGGACGTATTGTTCAGGTCTTTTATCTTGGCTAACCCAAGACAAGATGTCTGTTGGACAGTGTCATTCAAAAACATAATTTTCTAAGGGATGAGACAGGCTCTAAACATAACAATTGAGCATAAAAGGTTGCAGAATAAATTTGCTTTGTATTGGTCAACATACTTTTCAATCCTGTCTTGTTAATATTTTTAAAGCAAAAAATAATTCCGGACTGGATACATTAAAACCTGAAAAGTATGGAAACTTATTGTCAAAAGTTTTTGAGCTACCCTTTGGTGGTGTAAGACAATGTTCCCATTGAATATACATAAATAGATTTCTAGGCATTGTCGATTTGTGTAAGAAATGGTGACCATAATGATTATAACAATACATTTGTTCATAATCTGATGAACCTTCTAAGTATTCATGATTTGTAAAAACAGCAGACTTTTCTAAGTCTGACATAATATTATTACCAGTCTCGAAGTCCGAAACATCAGAAAAGGTACTAGATGAAACATAGTCATTCAAGGAAATCTTGAACTGGTGTAGAATCTTCAACAGCTCCGCAGGACCAAAAATGTCATAGTCAGTTCTGTCCCAAGCTATACCCCCAGGTATAGAAACGGCTCTGATGTTCACTTATGAAAAGTCTCTTTGTTTGCAATGAGATGATTTGTGTGGCTTGAGGAGTAAGTTGGTGTTCTTAAAGCTGTGTCCTTCTTTACATATATTCCATTTTTCAGCATTCCCAAAGTTATCACCAGAGTCAACCAAAGTAGAAGAAAAAGCACACCCAACACAATACAAAGTTAAATCCATGGTGAGACCAATTAAGTATTTTCCAGGTGATGAAAAAGGTCTGTTGCTTGTTCTTTGAAAGTTCTTTTAGCTGGCGTTGTTTCAGGTTCGCTTGTATCCTTAGAAAAAGTATCAAAGTTAATGAAGTAGCCAGAGGCAGTTCTGTCAATTGTAGGAATTGCATCAGGATTCTTTAAAATCGCTGGAACCACAGGATCACCTGTTACGTTTGTCTAGACAGATGCCACTTCGTTGTAGACAAGTGTTTCTTGACAAACTGTTATTTGGGTCTCAAGAGGTATAAATTCCATAGCTTTGTTGCTTAGTCCTTCATTTCACACTGCAGATTATTCCAAGGTGATGAGTCTCTCAGTTTGAACCTCTTGGATAGTAGCTAGAGCAGAGTGTCTGCTACATTGACAGAGTCCACTTGGCCTACTGCTTATGATTGGCCACATGATGTGGTTTGACCAGGTCGATGGACACAAATGTGTACTCCTTTTTACCAGCAAGGGGCGGCATTAATGCTGTTCTTGATCTGTGGATTGCTAGGACAGCTACCGGTTGTCTGTAAGAAGGCCCACATTTCTTCTTGTCTGCGATCTTCTCTCTGACTAGATCCCCAAGCTTAAGAATCCAGACAGGCCTTGCTGGGATGGTTGGTTTCTTTTCAGTGGTGATTGGCTTCAGGAACACTTTACTTTGTTTCATTCTCATTTCATTTAAGTCCTGTAAAACAGCCAAAGGGTCTTTGATATTAAAGGGTTTTTGGTCCACCACTGAAGTCTGACAATCAAGGTCTGATACTAACATTCTGGTCCCAAAAAGGACTTCATATGGAGTGATACCCCTAGAGAACTTCTTGGCAGATTGTTAAGACTACGTTGGACACTTATTAGATGTTTGACCCACTCGTCACCCGAGCCTATTACCCTAGCTGTCATAGATTGCTTTATGTCCTGTTTTTTTCTCTCCACTACTGAATTTCCCTCAGGATGGAATGGACTACAGTACCGCAATGCAACGCCCAATTTGGCCTTGCCCTCCTTGTCAGCTCAAGAGCTAAACACAGGATCCTGGTCAGAATGTAGCACCCTGACTGCGTATGTGCGGATAAAGACTCGCAAATCTTTTATAACAGTTCGAGCGTCAGCTGAGCGCTAAGGCCACATCCAAATGAATCTTGAGCACGAATCCACTGCAACCATGATATATTTATAGTTACCATCCCTCTGTAAGGGACCGCAATGATCTAGGTAAACGCAAGTTATTAATTTATCTGAAATTAACCGGGGTGTCTGCGCAGGATGTTTCACAGTAGAGACTTTCATCTTTTGGCATATTTCACATTCCAAAACATAATTTCTGGTTTGTTTCCTCATGCGCGGCCACCAGCATCTCTGTTTTAATAATGACATTGTAGTGGAAACACCTGCATGTGCAGAGGCAAGCCCTTCATGTGCTGCTAGGATTAGTCCTAATCTATGTTCCATGTTTGGAATTACTCTATCCCCCACTCGAGGGATTCGAGCAAACTGAGCATTGTTCGCATCAGTTATGTACGAGTATTTGAGTGGAAACCCTTTAGGTAATGTTTTTCCACTGTCTTTGCTTGAAGCATTGACAGCTAGTATTATTTTGCTGTCTATTATTGTTTTTGAATGAGTGATTGCAGCTACAGAAGCCATTTGCACAGCTGCCTTTGCTGCTTCATTAGCCAATGAATTCCCTGCAACGTAAACCCCATCACGTTGATGACACAGTGTATGTATCACGTGAGTGTTTTGTAGTCCTTGTCGTAACTGAACCACTTGTTCCCAAATCATTTTATGCTTGATTGCGCCACCTTTTGCATCTTAGTAACCGTTTTGAATCCAGTTTCGCAAGTATTCATTGTAAGAGTGAACACAATAATACGAATCGCACACTATGAGTGTGAGGAATTCGCGATCTGTATTTTCAAGTGCCATCTTGAAGGCTGGTAGTTCAGCTCACTGAGCTGTACTAGCTCCTAAAGATTGAGTTTTTTTTTTCCACTGGTCGAAATTTGCCATCGCGCCAGCGACCTTTAACGATCATGCACGCCACACTATAAGCTTGTTTACCCTCCGTAGTGGGTAAAGCCGATCCATCAGTATAAATTATACATTCATACTGCTCTAGAGGCAGAATTTCAGTCAGCAGAGGACATTCTTGTTCGTATTGTAGAAATGCTTGTGTCTTCAAATATGGGTCAAAAACGTATTCAACGTCTGTTGCAGCAAGAGAATAAACCCATTGGATCAATCTTGGATGTAAAGCTTTAGCATTTGGAATGCTCGCTTTTGTCACTGCCTCTAGAGCAGGTACAGGTGTAACAACTATAGTGCGCTTACCCTGTGCCTGGGCTCTCTCTTTTACTACTGCAGTTTGAACCGCTGTCAGAATTTTTTCTGTTGAAGTGAATATCAATTCTGCTTGTGTGTACAAGTGTGATTTGTAAGCTATTGGTACTTTTTCACCTTCGTTAAAAGTTAAGTATGTGAATCTGCATTGTCCTGGAATGATTCGGATCACTAAGTTGTGTACGTTTACGAGTGTCTGCAAATGTTTTGTTGCTAATATATCTGTTTGCAATGAACGCAAAATTTCTGGTTTTTTTTGTCCAATTAACTGTTTTGAAATCAGGTTTGATTAGTTCGTAGAGAGGTTTAACTCTTTCTGCATAATTTAGAATGTATGTTCTTCCGAAATTTAGGAAACCTAGAATCGACTAAGTTTTTCAGCGTTTTTGGAGGTTGGAGCAGCGCACATTTCTCTAGGAAGTTTGCTGCCAAGTTTTTGCCTACATTTGAAAGTTCATATCCTAGAAAGAGGATGTTTAAATGGGCAATTCTAGATTTTTTTTAATTGAATTTGTACCCTTCAGAGGCGAATCCCAATATAATTGTATGCACCCTGTTCAAGTGCATATCCAAGTCATCGTCTGTTAGATAGATGTCATCGACATATGGCAATGCTTCGTCATCATAAGTTTGTAGTAACTCTGTTACACTCACTGAGAATAACCGAGGACTATTCTTGAATCCCTGTGGGAGACGACAGAAGTGAATCTGTGTCCCCATAATTGAGAAAGCAGTCAAATACCTACTTTCTGGTGCATTGTTTTGACAGAAGAAACCGTTAGAAATAGCTAATGTGTTTTTATATTTTCTATGCACAATGTTATTCATTAATGCTGCATTATGTGCATTTTTGATTTGCAAACGTTTTACAAAATGAATTTAGAAGTCTGTAGTCCAAAAATAGACGATATGTATTGTCTGGTTTGGAGACAGAAAACAAAGGATTGTTCATGGACGAGGTGCATGTTTCAATAACCCCTGGTATTTAAGTTGATCTAATATCTCCCTGACCGTTTTTTTAGCTTTTTGCTTAACTGTGTACTGCCTTTGTGCAGTTGGTTGATTTTTAACTGGATTTTATGGTGAGGAGAATCCTCATCCCATCCTACATGATTTTTATATAAGGCAGGAGCCTGGGCTACTGCCCATTTCCTGGCATAGGTATATTTTAAATGAATTGGAATATGGTTGGAGAAGGCTGGAATAATGATGTCTTCACCATGTGGGGACTCCCTGACAAATTCTGGTGGCCAGTATTGTTAAGCTGGTAGAATGTCATAACCCTTAGAAAGTCGCTCCTAAAAGAGTGCTCTCACTTTTCTTTGTCTGTCTCTCTCCATCCGGAGTGTTACTTCATATAACTTATGTGGAGAACTAAACCTGGTATCTGCAGTTTCAACTTGAATAAATTCAAGTCAAGTCCACTTTCTCCAGATGATCCTTCAAGTTCTTGCGAGCTATTGTGACTTCTGCTGCACTGTCCAACATTGTCCGAGCCCATTCCCAGTTCTTGAATTGCGTCCTCAAGATCCTCGGCATGTCTGATTTTTAGACCTGCTACCTTCTTTTTGGTATATTGAGGTTTCTTGCTTTTTTTAACGTGTTGATCGTCTTTGGACTTCTGGCGTTCTTCCTTGTACTCTGACCATCTTCTTCTTTCTGATTTCTGTGATGAAGTCTGAAAGGTACGAGAGGAACATGTATCAGTATCTTGATATCTATCAGGTTTTCTCAAATGATCCCTATTCCTGAGGTTATACCTCCTTTCAGAGGGCTTCTTTTGAGGAGACCTACCTCTGGATTGAGAACGCTTCTCTTTAGAAGTTTGTTTAGTGTTTTCCTACTTCTTTTTAGAAGGAGTAAAAGTGTTTTTAGTAAATACCTTTTTAGGACTTTCAGACAGTTGAGGTTTTACTGGTTTCCTACCAGACTGTCTCTGCCTAATTCTTTATAGGAGTTTTCAATTATTCTGGCCAGTTCTTGTGGTTGCTCAGTTACATCAAATTCCCTTAACTTCTGGCGGATTGATGCAGGTGCTGCTTCACCTTTAATATTGGCTAATATTATTGTTGAGACCTGTTTGAAATCTTTCAGTAAATTCATACGTAGATTTAAAGCAGGCTCTGCCCCGTATTCATTTTTAATCTGTTTCAGGACATCTGGTTTTACTGCCATAGACTGAACACCGTGTGTTTTAGTGTAGATTGCAACAAAGACTGTACCCCAAGTGTCGCAGTCCTCCAGATGTGGTCCGATCCCCATTGGTAAACAGATTGTTAAAATTCTGTGTTTCTCATGAGGGGTAGTATTCGGAAACACTGCTTCGATTTTATTAATTTTTGCGCAATCCAGAATGGAATTTGTTCCCGTTTTGCGGGTAATTTATCAACGACTGAATGTAAAGTCTGTGGTGTGATTTTTTTTTGTATTCCCCTGGTGAGGGGAGTGTTGTGGGATTATTATTGCAGGTTGGACTGTAAGAGTCCGCATGATATATTGAACCAATTGTCTACACATTTTTATTAGCTCTTTCAGTTGAGCTAGTAGTGCCACATCTTTCATTTAATTGATTTCAGGATGTGGCGTAGCTGGCTAAGACCGGTCATGTTGCTCCTGGTCTACCTAGTGGACCGAGCCTGGTAATGTGATTTATATGTTTTAGAGCGTCTTTAAACCAGAGTTCATGCTCCTGGTAAGTTAGTGGAATTTCAATATCCTCGAAAGGAATGTATTCATCTGGTGGTTCATCTTCTTTGTAGAAGTGAAACACATGTGTTACTGGATTTCCTTCAGGGAAGACTATCAACAAATAGAATACCTCTGTCTGGTGATATTCATGTGCCTCTTTCACAAAAACTGCCCTACCACCTCTTGCTGATAGGTCATTTTTTATACAGTTTATAGTGATGGCTTTCCTTACATTTATAGCAATGCATATAGCATCCCCATCGGTTTCTTGGAAGCCTGTATATTTTAAAACTGCGTCAGCTGGATCAGCGACAGTTCCACCGTTCTCGGTGGGTGTTGCCGTTATTCAAGATTGTTTAATGAAAATTTGCAGAGCAAGTTTCAAGGAAACAAAGATAAGGTGCACAATATTTTGGAACACTGTATCCTTCAACATTGAACAAACCAAAAAGCTAATAAACAGGATTTTTCATCCTACTCAGCTATGGCGGATATTAGGCTTTTTCCCACTCCAGACATCTGTTGGAGTATTATGGAAAAAGGGGTCTCTGAGAAAAGCACAACTGAGTTACTTTAGTATCTAGCGTTAAATTAGTGCCTTACCAAACGTTGGGCGCCATGTAGTGTAGTTCCTATATTTCCAATAGGCTCTGCGCAATGGAATGATATATCCTGTACATATGACGTAGGACTTAGGTCAGTAGTCTCTATCGAATATACTAAACTTATTTGTGAGTGCCAGCTAGATCAGAGGTCACTAGACACTTTCTTGAATACACAAGAAGGGATTAGTTTCTGACAACCGCATAAACATGACAACTTTGTTTCCCTAGGACTGGAAAATATCTTCAGAGTTGTGGAAACAACAGATAAGTATTTCACTCAGTCAATTGTGCATACTTCATTTTTACAGAGGGTGCACAGAAATAGATAGACAGGGTTTGAATAAAAGGTTTATTGAAGAGTCTTCTTTCTCATGCAAGAGAGGTGAACTGCTCCAGTCGTTAGGCAGAATGCAAAGTATAATGCGTACAGCGAGAATAGTGTCATAAGATAATACTGTAATAGCATTGTATGGTTTCTAAGCCATATAAAAATATATACATAAATAACAGGCTAAAATAATCAACTGGTGCTTCTAGAATACTCCTACCCCAATGTACCTAACCTAGGTCTAGTACGAGGGAAGAAATAAGTATTGTTTAGCATACGTTTTAGTTCTGCCAAGAATTGCCAAAGGTTTCTCTAGGTTCTAATCAGCTCCATACCTAAGAATGAAGGAGGTCTGGTATCTCTGCCTTGGGATTCGATTTCCCAACACCCCGCAAGGGGAGTCAGAAACGCTGGAGCTGCATTTCTCAGCAGAGGAGGGCAGCTTCCTGATCAGTGCATCAGCTTGGAGAGTCGGCTTCCTTCGGCAGTTGCTGTAGCGAGCTGCGTCTGGCAAGTAGGTCATCGAACTGCACCAAACCACCGTACTTTGCTATAGTAAGTGAAGGTATATTTATACCTTGAAGGTGCTTAGGAATTCCATGTCTGACGTAGAGTCGGGGATATGAACATCATGAATAAACCCCTAAGGAATAGTTGTTCATTGTAAAGAAACTGAGTTCTTGGAGAAATCAATATTCAAGCAAGGGGAAGTCCTTGACGGCTTAAACTGGTTTTCAAAGAAATCGGTGTGACTTTTAGTGAACGGATGGAAGTAGCCATGCATATATTTGGGTAGCATAAGCTATGCCTAAATAAGGGCATGATTTCTATGCCTATATAAGGGCAACGCGAATTGTACCTACATAAGGGCCTGAATCGGGAAATTCATTTGGAATCTAAAACGCCATAAAACAAGTTTTGATTTCTTTAACATCTTAATGTGCTCTGATGAATGCCGTCTTGGGTTACTGCTAACAAAGCCAATTAAAGGAACACACCTGATAACAGATTTTTTTTTACAGTAAACCCTATGAATCAAAAACTATTGTCCTGATGACATGGAGCTAGGTATGAGCATTGCAAGTGATTCTACTGTCAACATAGCTACGAAATTAACGTGTTTCAAGTCTGACAGCGTAAATCAATCCTGGTTATTACTCATTATAAATCAACTTTCAGAAACTTGTAATTTTGCTTGTCTTATAACGAATCTCGTGTTAAGTATCAGTGTGTTATTGTTGGTCACACTTTGGGCATAGGGCTGTTCATCTGTGTGTGAATTAAATCATTGATCTCTGCTTCAAGATAGTACCTCTGTGGAAAGGCGTATGTTTTTCCATGTATAGCTTTTAATGAACTGAAGCCCCATGTTTTTAATACAACGGTAGGTAAAAAATTGGCGGTATTGACAGTTGCACTGTTGCAAAGCCTCGAGCTGTCTATGCTATGCATGTATGGATTACCCAGCCCTGTTTTTGTTCATTGCATTTGAAAACATGTAGTTTTTTTTGGGTCTCGTTATGAATGCTTGATAACAAGTGTCAGAATCCAGCCCTGGATGAGCAGCTTACACCAGGGATGCAACTAGACCTGACCTTCAGGGGGGGCTAACACATCCAGGAATTGTTGCTGATCACACATTTCAAGCAATGTAGGCAGAGCTGTCTTTAGAGCCAATGTGAGGGGAAAAAGTGACAAACTGTGGTTTAAACATATTGGATGAACCCAATCGGATTATAATTGACAGATTGGAGTTTGTGGTTACCCCTGTTTCTCACGTGGCCAAGTTGTTTGGTGGTAGGTCTGGCTGTTGAGGCCATATTGTTAATGGGTGGTATTTAATCCATTTGCTGCATATGAATATTTCCATTTATGACATGTTTATTTTTCTGGGGTTAGAGCTCATCCCTTATTTGACCACTTGAGGCATTGTCCAATTAAGTATGAATCAAACTCAGATGGGTTTTCATACTCAAATCTAATTTGTGTATTTTCTGCATAATAGCAATAGTTGAGATTGAAGAAGGAGATTAGGTCCAATGGAGAGCGAAGGCAAGTGTTATAGAGGAAGCAGAACTGTACTTTTCTTGTGAATTGAATGGAGCTGACCTGAAGGGATAAAGTGAGATGATGAACTGTCTGATAGAACAGATGCAGTCTGCTTTACTTCACTCCCTGTTTATTTTCAAGTCTCTGTAGAAGATTGGGATGATGAATAGTATAAAAGGCAAGGGAAAGTTCAAGTGATAAGCATGCTGGTACTCCAATGCAGATATTTGTCTTAAAGCAGATTTTTCTTTCTTTTTGACTAAAACATTCTGTTATTGGCCAGAAGTAAGAAGTGTCGCAGGGTTTCCGTTCTCTCACAGAACTGTGCACAGAGATCTAGAACCTGGGTGAGTTACGGTGACCCACAACTCACCTTTGTTTCAGAAATCCCCTTACCAAGCTAGCTACAGTGTCTCATCGGCAGTAATAACTTACCAATGACTTAGACAATCCAGAACATGAACTTAGAGTACCTCAGGTATCGTGGAACACATGAACACTCTTTCGTTATATTATCATTCCAAACCGAAACTGGGAGGCAAAGAAAACACGTGCAAGTTTGAAATGTTTATTTTTCAATGCAGCATTCTCAAACGCAGTATCTTGTATAATATCAATACACATATTATAAAAATCAGAGTCAGCAGCATAGTCACTAATCCATAGTAAGCAAAAGGTGATAGCATTTTATGATGCAAAATCTATAGAATTCTGTATCACCTATATTTCGCGCACCCTAATTAGCATATTATATTATATCTAAGAAGGTCTCATCTGGGTTCTTAGCAGGGCGGACCCATACCTCTAATTCTCAGTAGGAGGAGATCACATCAACAGCTACCAGCTCTCAGCATGCTCAGCATCAAGTGTGTTGATTCATTCCCTGTAACTGTATCTTAAACCCACGTAGAGCCAAATGTTGGCACAAACATTATTTGTGTTATGACTAACGTGGTGCGAGGATCAGGCCTGCAGCAACCTTGTGTTAGGTTATTCTGAGAGTGTGCAGTTCTCAGTGTGCAGACAGTTGTACCAAGTGTACCAAGCACGACTGATACCAGTGCAATAACATATTATTCTCAAATAAATCACATCTTTCGTCTAGGTTAAAAGCTACAATAACAATTAGGTGTCGTGTGCAAACCGAAGCCGAAAGAAAATATGGCGTTTAAACATTTAATAAGCACATGCTAACTTAACACAATATATAGAAACGTAGTAACCATATGACACCCCCCCAATGATCCGAGGACGGTTAAAAGAGAAAAATATAAGCCAATACTCTATGAGAGGCAAGACATGAAAGCAGAGTTCAATGATATTGAGCCAAGCTAAATGTATGTAAATGTATGTAAAATTTAAAAACACAAAAATGTATGTATGAATGCCTATAGTGGCCACACAAAATATAAAAAGTCGAACTTGAGGCCTACTTTCAATTAATAGGCCTAGAACATATGAAAAAATCGAATGTTCGTATTGAAAAAGGCACCATTCAGAATTACTAAAAAGTCACGTGCCATAATGATGGAAGTATTCAGAGTCACTCATCGTTGAATGAATATGCAAAATAGGTAGCTACAGCTTCCAACATGAAATCACTGCCATCATCCGAAAACAGTTCAGCCATCCAATTAAGCAATGGGAAAGAACATACGTGCTCCTCCAACACCGATTCCTCTAGCAACATCAGAGGACAACTAAGTGGGTTCTCGAGAACGCTCTGTGCCAGAAAGTCATGCGCCGCTGCGAATATGTCCCACTGACCCATTAGTCCATGCATCGCTGCCACAGCCATAACCCTTTCGCCAGAACAGACCAACTCGTGAGCCACTACGGGGTACATCAGTAAATGTAAGGGGGGTCCCCGTGGAAGAAGAATATGAACAATACCAATTAAAATTATCAAAAGAAAATAAGATAATGGTTCAAGAGCAAAAGACTGTTGTCATTTATTCAACAACACAACATGAGAATTTCATGAAACATCATTACAAACTTTACCAGAAAAATGAAGAATCGGAAAAATGAAAAGGCCCCAATAAGGGAGGGAGAAAGGGAAGGGGGTGCTCAAAGGTTGTGAAAAGATTAAGAGTAATACACAGATTTATAGATAATCAATACATAAGTCCAAAAGGAATTAGGAATTATTCCAAAAACCAAACATGCCCATTTCAGTTAAGGCCAAACTTGCAAAAAGCACTTCAAGTCAGGACGTTCAGCGGTCACAAGGGTGATTTAATGTAGAACAGGGATGTGCCGGACGTCCAAAAGTGAGGAGGCGTCGACGTTTCGACCCCTTTGTATAGGCTTAATTCAGTCCTTTGCCGGGGTCTTCATCAGGACCGTTACAAGAGGGGGAGGAATGAAAAGGGGGCCGTCCTGTCTAAAAAATGAGAACCAATATTAAAATCGGTTAAGGTTAAGAACTAACACAGTCACTGTCCTGTACACCCTAAGGGTGGCTTAATGAAAGATAAACTGATACCATGGAGTCTGGGTCATAGGGACCTCAAGACTGAAGGGACCAAGGGTTGAGTAAAGGATAAATCAGACTCAAAACCCAATTAGTGCATTAAAATTTATCAGAATGCACTGCTTGTTAAAAAGAGGGAGACATTAGCCAACAAGATTCACTTTAAGAAGTACCTAGTTAGGGAAACCGGTACACTACCATAATGGGCAATAAATTATGAGTGATTACCTTGATTCAGAGTAACCACGCGTCGTCAGGATAAACGTCAGCTGGACAAATTAACAGCGTGTAGATATAGTAAAAACAGCTGGGCAACTCTGAATCAAAAAACAGATACTATAAATAATTAATAATTGGGACACTTGTGTTGCGGCCTGCCAAGTCTGAGAGGGTGTGAAAATATTACCTAAGTTGCAGTTAACCACCTTATATCAATGGGGGTAATTGCTGTGAAGCAGTGGACGTCGCACTTGTGAGTTGGCGAAATGGCTGACGAATCTAGATCAAGCCAAACGTATCAAAGTGTTAATTAAAGGCAGAACATAGCGATATTTACGAAAAGAGACCACATAAGCAGGGGTCCATACCTTTCAGTAAACCAGGTCAAGTCTGGATGTATGTGGCGGTCATCAATTGGCTGTTACATCTAAAACAAGCCAAATGTTGCAGGATATTAAATTAGGAAAATGTATCTGAACTACACACTGTGGTACCTTGTTAATTATTGGCCGCTATGGCGATAATCCATACCTTTTTAGAGGTCCACGTGCAGTCTGAGGTGGACGAGAAAGAATGCACTCGAAAGTCGCCAAAAAACAAAGTCGGCTGGGTGCCTTCGCTGTTATCTAAAAATTAAAGTATGGATAGCGTTTTAACTTTCTAGCGCTATTGCAATCGTGTACACACGCATTTAATTACAAGTACACAAATGTTGCAGGATATTAATTTAGGAAAATGTATCTGAACTACACACCGTGGTAACATGTTAGTTATTGGCCGCTACGGTGATAATCCATACCTTTTTAGAGGTCCACGTGCAGTCTAAGGTGGACGAGAAAGGATGCACTCGAAAGTCGCCAAAAAACAAAGTCGGCTGGGTGCCTTCGCTGTTATCTAAAAATTAAAGTATGGATAGCGTTTAAACTTTCTAGCGCTATTGCAATCATGTACACACGCATTTAATTACAAAGTACACGAGAGGGTAGAACACTTACTCGGTACGCTGAGATCGAGGCAGTACCGGGTAAGTGTTCTACCCTCTCGTGTACTTTGTAATTAAATGCGTGTGTACACGATTGCAATAGCGCTAGAAAGTTTAAACGCTATCCATACTTTAATTTTTAGATAACAGCGAAGGCACCCAGCCGACTTTGTTTTTTGGCGACTTTCGAGTGCATCCTTTCTCGTCCACCTTAGACTGCAGGTGGACCTCTAAAAAGGTATGGATTATCCCCATAGCGGCCAATAACTAACATGTTACCACGGTGTGTAGTTCAGATACATTTTCCTAAATTAATATCCTGCAACATTTGTGTACTTGTAATTAAATGCGTGTGTACACGATTGCAATAGCGCTAGAAAGTTAAAACGCTATCCATACTTTAATTTTTAGATAACAGCGAAGGCACCCAGCCGACTTTGTTTTTTGGCGACTTTCGAGTGCATTCTTTCTCGTCCACCTCAGACTGCACGTGGACCTCTAAAAAGGTATGGATTATCGCCATAGCGGCCAATAATTAACAAGGTACCACAGTGTGTAGTTCAGATACATTTTCCTAATTTAATATCCTGCAACATTTGGCTTGTTTTAGATGTAACAGCCAATTGATGACCGCCACATACATCCAGACTTGACCTGGTTTACTGAAAGGTATGGACCCCTGCTTATGTGGTCTCTTTTCGTAAATATCGCTATCTTCTGCACTGGTGAGAATTTGCCTTTAATTAACACTTTGATACGTTTGGCTTGATCTAGATTCGTCAGCCATTTCGCCAACTCACAAGTGCGACGTCCACTGCTTCATAGCAATTACCCCCATTGATATAAGGTGGTTAACTGCAACTTAGGTAATATTTTCACACCCTCTCAGACTTGGCAGGCCGCAACACAAGTGTCCCAATTATTAATTATTTATAGTATCTGTTTTTTGATTCAGAGTTGCCCAGCTGTTTTTACTATATCTACACGCTGTTAATTTGTCCAGCTGACGTTTATCCTGACGACGCGTGGTTACTCTGAATCAAGGTAATCACTCATAATTTATTGCCCATTATGGTAGTGTACCGGTTTCCCTAACTAGGTACTTCTTAAAGTGAATCTTGTTGGCTAATGTCTCCCTCTTTTTAACAAGCAGTGCATTCTGATAAATTTTAATGCGCTAATTGGGTTTTGAGTCTGATTTATCCCTTACTCAACCCTTGGTCCCTTCAGTCTTGAGGTCCCTATGACCCAGACTCCATGGTATCAGTTTATCTTTCATTAAGCCACCCTTAGGGTGTACAGGACAGTGACTGTGTTAGTTCTTAACCTTAACCGATTTTAATATTGGTTCTCATTTTTTAGACAGGACGGCCCCCTTTTCATTCCTCCCCCTCTTGTAACGGTCCTGATGAAGACCCCGGCAAAGGACTGAATTAAGCCTATACAAAGGGGTCGAAACGTCGACGCCTCCTTACTTTTGGACGTCCGGCACATCCCTGTTCTACATTAAATCACCCTTGTGACCGCTGAACGTCCTGACTTGAAGTGCTTTTTGCAAGTTTGGCCTTAACTGAAATGGGCATGTTTGGTTTTTGGAATAATTCCTAATTCCTTTTGGACTTATGTATTGATTATCTATAAATCTGTGTATTACTCTTAATCTTTTCACAACCTTTGAGCACCCCCTTCCCTTTCTCCCTCCCTTATTGGGGCCTTTTCATTTTTCCGATTCTTCATTTTTCTGGTAAAGTTTGTAATGATGTTTCATGAAATTCTCATGTTGTGTTGTTGAATAAATGACAACAGTCTTTTGCTCTTGAACCATTATCTTATTTTCTTTTGATAATTTTAATTGGTATTGTTCATATTCTTCTTCCACGGGGACCCCCCTTACATTTACTACATAACGCCCAGGTCCCCGCGACTGCATGGGTTCCACCCCCCTCTGTAATGACTACGGGGTACATCAGCTGATCAAAGTTGACGTCAGGAGAAGTCGGTAAACAGAGACACAAATCAATGGCCCAGTCGAAATCACAGCTCAGGCAATGAAACACAGGCTGGACACAGGTGAAATAGGAAAATCTGAAGGATAATCCAAAAGCCGTGCTTAATGTCACAAGCGGCAAGGATCCATAATAATCAAGCATCCGGTTGCGAAACTGCATCAGTAGGGGCTGTGCGTTTCCTTGCGCAGGATGGGCATCCATGTTTTATAAAATAAAATATCACCAGAACGCCTGCAGCCAAAGCCAGCAAAACAGGAAATCCGCCAAACAGGCTAGCGAATATAGAATGAAAGAACGCAGGGATAATACCAAATACTTTTTCAAATGTAGTCACGAGACCACTGCTAACCATTTTAAAAAAATGAGCCAGGCTCGTTGTGGAGGAGGCATTGAAGATTTGATGAACCAGCTCGCAGAAATGAAACGGCAAATCAGTACTTAAAAGTGCTTGTACTTCTGTGCGTGTGTTTGCTATGTGAAGGACATAAGTTTCGCGGGCAGAGCTCAGGGCCACCTGCTTTTGAGACAATAGGGCTCTTATACGGCCTAAACCATTGAACTCAGCTCTCAAGGTTGGTATTCTTGGCCAAATTAAAACTTCTGAATTCCCATGCGTGGGTGGATACAACACATTCTTGCAGCAAACCACTCTTTCTGACACGGTAACCACATAAGCGATACCAGCCTCTAACCCACAACAAAACTCGTTATTCAAAAGTAAATAACTTCCGTTGGACAACAAAGTGAACGTGGGAACTATTGCAGGAACTGGTGTCCCTTTCAAAACACAGGCCAAATTAGGTTTGTCCTGATTACAAGAACCATGCAACTGGATGTGTCTGCATATTAGTGAGCGGTCAGGCGACTGTGTACATTCTTCACCATTCAGATTCACTTCATTTCCCTCCTTAAGGCATCTGTAAGTGTATGGTAAAGACCATGTCTCATGGAGGAAAGCGCTGCCTAATGGTTCATATCGCCCAAAGGCTATATATTTCATACAATTTGTAAATTTATACAAAGCAAAAGGTAATGTTATAACACCATGGATAAGCCATGTAGCAGCAGTCACTTCAGCCACAGAAAATGGCAGGGATTCTAATTTTTCAATATGTAACATAGAAAATGTTGCATCTCTCATTGATAGCATGCGCTGTTTTTCAGTCGGATTAAATGGGGCAAATAATGATGAGACGTTCATAAAATTCCATGGCACTCGACCAGACTTAAGAGTCTGTAGTGTCCACGAAAACTGCATCACAGAACGCAATTGATTTTGACCATGATATAACACGGACACTTCATCATGTACAATGTCAACAACAGAAGACACAATATTGTTTAACGTGTAAATTCGGGAAGAAAGCGTGTTAATGCTGTTATCAACAACTGCAAGCACCTTCTCTAAATTTGCTTGATCAATAGCTCTCAGGCGTTTAGCAGCCTCAAACTGGGTAACTTTCCAAATTTCATTGTAAATCGCATGTAGCCATCGTTTAGATCTACCTTTAGCTGGGCCTTTTATAAAATCGTTCAAATCCACATTATCATTTAACAGAGATAGATGTAGTTTAACTGCAGCTAATGTGGAATGTTGTAACCAATTCTGACACAGCTTCCCCACAGAATAAGTCGTGACAGTATAGTCTTCTTCAAAACGGGGATCTAGTCTGACTTTTGTGAACCCCTTAGCCAAACCCAGAAAACGGCGTTGGCAAGAATCAGCACTCCTATGCCATACCAGCCAACCCTTGGAATCCAAACTGGAAATGTTAAAGGACGAATTGCGTAAAAGAGTTTGCAACTCCTGAATGGACAAATCAGTAAAATTACCCCAACCTGTATATTCCTCTAAATCTGGGATGGTCGGTGTATTCAATTTTTTAGAAGTAGCCAATCCAAAGCATGTTGTTTGGAAAATGGATGAATTTAAAAACAACATGTGATTTGGGATGAGACATGCACGGTGCAAAGCCTCAGTGCCTTGTACCTGCCAATCTTTGGTACCCCAAACCGATTTAAGGTCAATTGTTCCTTTCCAAAACTCGTAGCCATCTACAGCCACCCTGTCTAGAAAGGACTTCGAATACAGCAATTTTGTATCGGTAAGTCTAACTTTGGACATGGACTTTTGTGTCATTTTAAAATAAAATGACTCGGGATTAGATTGATTAAAGTCTGTAAAATAGGTGTATTTTTTCAGAAACGTATTGGAACTGCCCCCAAATGGAGTAGGGCAATGTTCTCATTGTGTATAATTTACAGCAACCCTCCTGGAATTTGTCTTATGTAAAAAATGATTACCATAGTGTTGAAAACAAAACAAATCACCATAATTAATAGAATCTGTGTACAGATCCTCAGCATCGAAGGCAGCATAATACTTTAAATCAGAGAATAATGCTTCTACGGCCTGAATATCCCAATCATCAGAACGTATATTTTGTTTAATTACATCTCCCATGTTTACTCTAAGCACATTTGGAACATTAATCACTTCAGTAGGCCCATGTATCTGAAACCTAACCGCATCCCACACAATCCCATCAAGGACAGGCCAAGCAGTAATGTTAACTGTATTTAAGTTTCGTTTCAGTCTGTGCGCCGAATGTGAAGAGGAAAGAGGGGCCAATGTTCCATTAAGGTACCGAATTCCTGTTCTTTCTTTAACGCAGTGACCATCAATTAGGCGGAAAAAATAAAACACAAAACCAATTGACATAAAAAGATAGAATGAAAATAGGATCAACCAAATGTATGTCCAAGGCGGAATTAAAAAATGTTTTTTAAACAACGTGGCATATCTTGCAATGTTTGTGGGTTTCTTTGAAGTTTCCGAAACAGAGTCAAAAGAGAATCTGGACTGGCCTGCCAAACGGGTCTGTAAATCGGGCATCGATAAATCAGCAGGATAAGTGTAGTTTAGCTCATCAATGTTAGTATCAGGAATAGTATTTAATAAAGGACTGGATATGGCAGGCATCTCGAGGGACACCTCCTGTTCTGCACCAGATGTAATAGCCAGCACAGAGTGCCTCACCATGGAAGGACAGGATACAGCCGGTGTCATGCTATGAAGAATCGGCCACCCTGTGTGTCTTGACATTGTCAATAGAAATAAATCTGTTTTCCTTACGACCTGGAAGTGGTGGTAAAATGACTGTTCTTGTGCCCTTCACTCCAAGAACTCGAACCGGTGCTCGATATGAGGGACCAAACTCTTTCTTGTTATCGATCTTCTCCCGAACCAGTTCTCCAACTTGGGGTAGCCAGCCAACTACCGGGATCTGCAGCGCATCATCCGATGTGGAGGGCAAATGTTCCTTTGCAAGACTGTCTCTGGTCTTTTGTAGATTCTGTAAAACATTGCAATGTTCATCTACGTCAAAGGACGTGGCCTGGGCTTTGCTGTCTAGCCCATCGAGGTCAGGTACATACATCTTGATACCAAAGAGCATTTCGTATGGGGTCCGCCCACCCAGAGACCTTCTAGGGAGATTATTAAGCGCACGCTGCACGCCTATGAGGTGGGCTAACCAGTTTCTGCCAGTGCCTATAACTCGAGCTGTCAAAGATTGCTTTAAGTCGCGGTTCATTCGTTCAACTACACTATTACCCTCAGGTCTGTAGGGGCTCGAAAATTTGACTTGGACCCCCATCGAAACCATAGCATCCTTATACGCCTTAGAGGCAAAAGCCGGACCCTGATCCGAATGGAAGGTACCACAGGCAAAAATTCCCACAAAGACTCGCAAATCCTTAATGACAGTACGTGAATCAGCGCTCCGATGTGGCCATACCCACGCAAAGCGTGTGCATGAATCTACTGCTACTAAGATGTACTTGTATGCAGTATCAGAAGAAAATGGACCGCAGTGATCCAAATAAACGCATCCAAGTGGTTTATTCGAGATGTACAACTGCGTCTGAGGCGGACGCGCAGCAGTTGAAGGTTTAATCTGCTGGCAAATGTCACATTTAAGAACATAATCGCGCGTCTGTTTATACAGTCCCCGCCACCAGAACCTCTGTTGTAGCTGAGTTACAGTGGCTGAGACGCCCGCATGCGCAGACGCCACACCTTCATGCGCCGCTGTAATCAAAGCAGCTCTGCGATCCGAGTTGGGAACTAGACGTTCGCCAACTTCAGGGATTTTCACATAAGGAACCTTATCGGGACTTAAGTGGTATGTGTATTTAGAAGGGAACCCCGCAGGATATTTACTTCCCTTCTCCGTTGCAGCAACTGCTGCCAAGATGTCATCATCTATTTTGCTTTTGAACCTCGTGACCGCTGCAACTAAGTATTTTGATACCGCTGACTTCGCTGCTTCATCAGCAAGCGAGTTGCCAACAGCGTGGACCCCCACGCGCTGATGACCGAGAGTATGAATCACAAACACGAGTGGCAGCTTCTCTTTCAGTTCCGCCACTCGGACCCAGATCATTTTATGTTTTATTGTGCTACCTTTGGAATCGCGAAATTCATTTTGAATCCAAAAGAACAAGTTCTCATTGTAAGACTGGACACAGTAGTAAGAATCACTTACGATTAAAGTCGTCACACTAGGATCAGCGTACTCCAATGCAAGCATCAGAGCACGAAGCTCTGCCAATTGTGCGGTGCAGTCCCCAAGCGTCTGCGTGTGCACGACACTGGACTTGAACTCATCGTTCACCATGGCACCGACCACAATGGCGCAAGCGGAAACGTAGGCATGTTTAGAGCCATGCGCAACCTGCGCCGAACCATCAGTGTAAATGATGCAATGGAAATCCTCCAAAGGCCGCATTGCTAATGGAGCAGGATGAACAAATTCATACTGTAAATACTCGTGCGACCGTAAAGTGGCGTCAAAAATAAACGTGACATCCTGGGACGTCAAGGATAAAGCCCATTGAATCCACCGAGGGTGCAAAGCTTTGGAATTAGGTACACTGGCTTTCGTAACCGCCTCTAAGGCAGGACACGGGGTAACAACCAACATGCGCTTTCCTTGTGACAGGGCACGTTCCTTAAGAATTGCCATCTGCACAGCCGTTAAAACTTTCTCCACAGTGGAAAAACGCAATTCAGCCGAAGTGTACAAGTGTGACTTGTAAGCAATAGGTACTGTGTCTCCTTCATTAAAAGTTAGGTACGTGAAACCCACCGCCCCAGGGATAATTCTTATCACCAGGTTGGTTTGGTTATCACGAGTTTGTAAGTATTCAGACGCGAGCAAATCAGCCTGCAAAGACTGCAGAATGGCCGAATGCTCAGGCAGCCAGCATGATTTGGAAAAAGATGGTTGTATCAGAGCATACAAAGGCTTGATACGCTGGGCATATTCCGGAATGTATGTCCTCCCGAAATTCAGAAAGCCCAGTAGAGATTGTAATTTTTTCAGTGTTATCGGAGAGCGCAACTGTGCGCATTTCTCCAGGAAGTGGGGTGCTAAACCCTTCCCTTCGTTGTTAAGCTCGTAACCTAGAAACAACACTGTGTACTCTGCAATGTGCGATTTTGCAAAGTTAAACTTGTAACCTATGTCAGCAAAGTTACAAATTATGCTATTTACCCGACACAGATGCTCCCAAAGATCGTCGTCTGTGAGATAAATGTCATCCACATACGAACAAGCAACTGGGTCAAAGCTCTCCAGCAGAGAGACAATGCGTGCGGAAAATACTCCAGGACTGTTCTTGTAGCCCATTGGGAGTCGCCTAAACATTTTTTGCACACCGCCGCATGTAAAACTGGTCCATTGGGAACTTAGATCGTCTAATCTATGGGCATAAAAACCATTGGAAATGTCAAGCGTGGTTTTGAACCGTTTACGCTCAAGACTATTCACTAACGCAGAGCCATGAGTATTCTGTACTGCGCAGTTACGGCAATGCGAGTTCAAATGCCTATAATCCAAAACCAAACGATATGAGCCGTCCGGCTTGTTCACAGTAAAAAGGGGGTTATTCATCGGTGACACACACGTTTCAATTACACCTTGATATTCCAATTGTTCAAGGATAGCCGCGACTGAAGCTTTTGCTTCACGCCGTATGGGATATTGAGGTTGAGGCTGTGGCTGAGACCGTAAAGGAATCTCGTGGCTTGGTGACAATTTATCCCAGCCACATTGATTGCGGTACACAGCCGGCGCAAGCGCCAGAGCCCACTCTTCTGCAAAATGCAGCGCTTCCACTCTCGGCACAGTGTGCGCGAAGCTGGGTAGGATTACCTCCTCCCCTCGCGGAGCTGCGAGAACAAAAGGTGGGGGCCAGTCAGCCTCCAAAAGCAAAATGTCATACGTAGACGAGAGATTTTCCCAAAATACCCCTTTTACAGTTCGCTGCATGTCACCTTCAATTAACAGGACAATTTCAAAAAGACGTTCAGGGGGAGCAACATGCATATCAGCAGTTTCAATCACAACATAAGAATCAGTCACTGTCACCTTCAACAGTGGACGGAGGGCCTCTCTCACTATGGTAATCTCTGCTGCGCTGTTCAGCAAGGTCAGAGCCCACGTCAGATTCCGAAGCCGCGTTCTCACTATCTGGGGCATAACGATGCGCGGTCAGGGCAGCGACCTTCTTCGTAGCAAACTGTGGTCTCTTGGGCGTAGAGCCTTCCTGCTGATCTCCACCGGCACGCGGGTGGGGCTGACCACGTCCTTGCTGGCCACCCCGGCCCCTGCCGGCCCCTCCACCACCGGTTGACGGAGCCGATGAGTCCTGAAAGGAACGAGGAGAGCGTTGGTCAGAAGCCTGAAACCTCTCAGGCGATTTAATCATCGCACGGTCGCGCAAATCATAAACTCGGTCTGACTGCGCAGGCAATGGAGACGCAGGTGCAGAAACCTGTGTTTGTTGTTGTTGTTGCTTCCCCTGATTCTGCTTTTTAGGCCAATTTTGTTTCTTGGACCTTTGTTGACCACTAGTGTCCGATGTCTGACCCTGGGGCTGTTTCTTCTCCTTATCAGGAAAAGCTTTAACGCCCATTGCATTGCGGCCAACCATTTTGTACGCAGCTACAATTATCCTTGCTAACCGTCGGGGTCGTTCGGCCTCGGGAACCAACGCTAATGCGTTAGCAACTTGAAAGTTCACTGCATCCCCCTTGACATTCGCAAGGATCACATCAAAGGAGCCACACAGGCGCATACCCAATTCAACAGCCGACTCCGGTCCGTGTTCGTCTTGAACACGTTTAAGGACCCCACCTAGATTGGTCACAGATGGGGAGCCATAGCACCTCGCATAGACCGCTGCAAAAGTCTTGCCCCAGGTCTCACAGTCAACAAGTTCAGGAGCCAAATCTTTCGGCAAACTTAGTGTAAGAATCCGGTGCTTATCACCCGGACTCGTGTTGGGAAACACAGCTTCCAGCTGGCCGAATTTCTCAGCAAGCCAGAACGGAAAATCATCCTTGTCCTGGGGCTTTTTACCCATCACGGAATTAACCATGACCGGATTGATTTTCAGACCAGCATGTTCTGCACAAAGCTGTGCGCCCCTAGGGGCCGCGTCCTGAACATTACGGCTAGTGTAATGAACAAGCGCTCTAATCACTTCCACCGCGACTTCATGAAGCTGCCTCGGATCAGCCACGTTACAAGTGGCACGTCGGGGGTGAGGAGTAAATCCTGCCAAAGCGGGCCAAGGAGTGCCCGGAATGGACAATGGACCTAACCTCGGAGCGGTTAAAGCGTGCGGGAGGGCGCCACCAAACCAAACTCCATGCTGCCAAGCATCAATAGGAACTTCCAGTGCCCTGTACGGAGCGTACGCAACCGGTACATCCGAAGCAGTGTATGAGTGGAACACTCCAGAATTAGCGTCCACTGCCGGAAATGTCACCCACGAATAAAACAGTTTGTACGGGTAAGCATGTTCTGCACTCACCACCAGAACCACAGCCAAGCCTTCCAGAGGAACATCATACATCCGCAAATGGTCACGCACCGCAATGCGACTATGCTGCGGGATGTCCACGGCTTGAGCCATGACAGCACAGGAAAGTGAAAATACAAAGAATACTTTGTAGCACAACTGGGTAGTAATTCAAAGAAACCGTTTTAGTTAGATTCAAGCTTGAAAAGACCTATTTCAAAAATAGGTAGGTTTTTCCGACACTGCCGTTTTCCGGAAACGGGAATGTAGGCGTTAAGGTTTGAATGATATACTACTCGAGTGTCATGATATAAGGCCAATCAACGTATGGGCGCCATGTCGCAGGGTTTCTGTTCTCTCACAGAACTGTGCACAGAGATCTAGAACCTGGGTGAGTTAGGGTGACCCACAACTCACCTTTGTTTCAGAAATCCCCTTACCAAGCTAGCTACAGTGTCTCATCGGCAGTAATAACTTACCAATGACTTAGACAATCCAGAACATGAACTTAGAGTACCTCAGGTATCGTGGAACACATGAACACTCTTTCGTTATATTATCATTCCAAACCGAAACTGGGAGGCAAAGAAAACACGTGCAAGTTTGAAATGTTTATTTTTCAATGCAGCATTCTCAAACGCAGTATCTTGTATAATATCAATACACATATTATAAAAATCAGAGTCAGCAGCATAGTCACTAATCCATAGTAAGCAAAAGGTGATAGCATTTTATGATGCAAAATCTATAGAATTCTGTATCACCTATATTTCGCGCACCCTAATTAGCATATTATATTATATCTAAGAAGGTCTCATCTGGGTTCTTAGCAGGGCGGACCCATACCTCTAATTCTCAGTAGGAGGAGATCACATCAACAGCTACCAGCTCTCAGCATGCTCAGCATCAAGTGTGTTGATTCATTCCCTGTAACTGTATCTTAAACCCACGTAGAGCCAAATGTTGGCACAAACATTATTTGTGTTATGACTAACGTGGTGCGAGGATCAGGCCTGCAGCAACCTTGTGTTAGGTTATTCTGAGAGTGTGCAGTTCTCAGTGTGCAGACAGTTGTACCAAGTGTACCAAGCACGACTGATACCAGTGCAATAACATATTATTCTCAAATAAATCACATCTTTCGTCTAGGTTAAAAGCTACAATAACAATTAGGTGTCGTGTGCAAACCGAAGCAGAAAGAAAATATGGCGTTTAAACATTTAATAAGCACATGCTAACTTAACACAATATATAGAAACGTAGTAACCATATGACAGAAGGATCTCTTGTTTCGAGTCATGTTTATTTTAGGGAGGGTTTATATAAGACTTTGGGAGATGCCAGTATTCAAAAAGTTGTTGACCATAAGCTATAGAGCCATTTAAGAGGACATTGGTCTGCTGGTGATTCTACAGGCCAAAAAGTGTTTGCAGCATTGATAATCTCTTCTCTGAAAAAGAGGTTAAAGACAATTAACTGTCGTTGTTTTCATGTTTTGCAATCTGTTGAACTTGGCTATACTGCTAGAATTGTGTTTGAGCAGTGGGGAAGCAAGGAGGGAGAATTACACTGGTGGGCCATAAGGTATTCA
Organism: Lissotriton vulgaris; assembly: GCF_964263255.1. Taxonomy (NCBI): domain Eukaryota; kingdom Metazoa; phylum Chordata; class Amphibia; order Caudata; family Salamandridae; genus Lissotriton; species Lissotriton vulgaris. The sequence goes on from NC_141694.1 coordinate 746,637,584, forward strand.
GGTGTGAATCGAGATTAGCAGGGTGGCCTTAGACTGTGTTGCTAAGGAACCAAGATATTCTGATTTACTCTCACTTCAGATATTTGGATGAATGACCCTTCTTCCTCTGAAATCTTCTAGAGGGGTTGTTGTTTGTGACCTTCATGTCCTTCATCAGGTCTACATGCCGCTCAACAGCTCTCCCTGTTAGGATTTCCTTTCCTGCGTTATTGGCTTTTGGCCACTCTTAGCTTTCCAGCATACTGAAGCAAGGGAGACATCAGGTATGGTGATTTGTTAACTATTTGCTCCACTCAGTTTTCTCACTACCCTCTCCTTTATGGATGTGTGTTTGCGGCTTGCAATGTTTGGTTTAACATCAGGGAAATCAATAGTAAAAACTGTGCCAGCCAATCAGAAGACAGACCCGAAAAGAACAAGAAAATAGCTCACAAACTGACCTGTCAGAGCAGCCCATTGGGTTCTGCCCGATTGCCCTTCAGTTGCAAAAGAAAAGGGGAGCACAGTCATTAATACATACAGCAATAATTCATATACAAAACAACCCTTAATTGTTGTGCATTTTGCGAAGTGAATATTCATTTTGGCCATATCACATATACCCCATAGGATTAATTGAGTTTTTCTGATGCTTAAACTGCACTGCTACATAAAGGGCAACAGATCTGATGGTATGGGTGGATGACATTTTGTTCCTTTTTTGCTGCACTTTCTTTATAAATGTCCAACTTTCATGAGGGGTATTGGCACATTGGCTGGATTTACAAGCACTCACCCAATAATATCAATGTAACACGATGTTTAACCACATTTTTCACCAGCATGAAATGGAGGTAGCACTAACAGTTGTTTTTGAAACACACTTGGCATCAGGTGTGTCCACTCTTGTACATCATGAGGTAATGAATGGAACAATGGTAGTGTGTTTGGTTTTCAAGCATATGTTCATTTGTCCAACCTCGTTCCTGAAGAGGCCTGGAGATTTGCAAAGGCCGAAAGTTTTGACCATGGGTCGCAGTTTGCATCTATCTGGACATATAATTTGTAACACCTGGGCGAATTGACAACAATTACATCTCAATCTCCCCAACTATGATGTGACAAAAGTAGTTTTTATCCCATCTGCAGTGGTTTTTGCAGTCTAGAGTGTGAGAAATAAGCTATTTGAATCTCTTACCAATCCTCTGTCACATGGTCCTGTTTGTCCTCATCAGTTGCACAGTTGGGTTTACTTGTATGCTTATTGTACAGAGCTAAAATTCAAAGTTCACGAGAATGTGGTGATTATGGAAGATATGTGGCAACCAGCACCCAACCATCTCTGTAATCTGCATGCATTTTTTGCAGACTTGGATTTAAAGCTGCACAGCTAAGATATCCTTTTACCATTTAAGACCACTACGAGGCATTACCCTCCCATTTCTGGGTAACAGTGATCTGCAGAAAATAGACTTTGACCAGCTATCATCATGGATGAGGTATTCCAATTAGAATCAATAACAAGGAACAAATACTGCGTGATTAGATATAACCCACACTCAGATAAGTACATTTTGGATAAATGACCACTAACAAAACAAGAGGCTTGGAATAACCATCACTAGGTACATGCATTTGGAAAACTAATCAGTAATCGTAAGCAATCAATTTAATATTTAAATAAAACATTTGTTCACACTGTGCAAAGAAGTAAATCTCAAATGATTAACGGAATTAACCTTTTTTGCTTTCAAATTGGCAAATTTCTTCAGAGCAACAGAAAATTGACACTCGTAAGCTCGTCAAGGAGAGCATTGCAATCTGTACTAGCCCACCGCTTGCAGGTTTCGTAAACACATAAATAAAAGACATTATCATTTACAATGCCAATAGCTCAAACTCTCGCAAATGCGAGACCCATTGCATTGCAAATGCTTAGTATTATAGGCAATAACATGCTGCAGACTGTTTCCACCGATAAAAAGGACTATGTGCAGAGGATTTTTTAATATGCGAATGGGAGTGACATTGGTAGGTCATGAACACAATTTAAAAAGTGGTCTTTCTCTAAATCCATGGATAACAAAAAGATTTCAAATACACATACAGTTTGTTAACTTATATTAAAACTTCACAGAGGTCTGCAGCCTCTGCAAAGCCGAAAATCTTATCTTTCTGGCAGTCAATTTATTTCCTAACAATAATATCTAAAATCCAAATAGTATAACCTATTTCATTATTTAATTTTGCTACTAAATTTTTCTAGTACTATAGCTCAGAACAAAGACGTTATATTTAATGTAATTTATTATTTTGGCGGTTTTCAAACACCTCAGATCTGGGCAGCAGAGGGATTGACAATGTAATTGAAATACGGCGTGCCAAGGGCCCTATCCTGATCGGGTGCACTGGATTAGAGCAGAGCGGAGTATGTGTGTTTTTTGAGCTTGATGTGTCTAAATTTCAAGCATAGAATAATTCATTTCTCTAAATTGAGGTATGTACTTTTGACAAAACAATTCGGAAACGGGGAGCAGAAATTAACTCTCTCAGTTAATGACTAGTTCTGTCTGAAATTCTGAAAAATTCAGAGTTATATGTATGAACTTTGGACACTTCTAATGCAAAAAAATAGGAGTTTGGCTCTGCTGAGCGGGTTTAAGGTGCACACAGGGAAGTTTATCCTTGTCCTAAAATGGGCAAGATTGCTTTGATTTACTCTTGAGGTACTCCTGGCTTAATCCTGAGAAGCAGGAGTAACCCAGGATCACTCCATGTGTGACAAAGGAGTACTTCAAGAATAAGCCACACCCACTCATAGAAAAAACTTTCTGGATTAGGCATAATATTTTGTGAGGGAATGAGGGCTGATATATGAGAATATGAGAGAGCGTGCTTGGTTATATATATGGTGTACAGAAATATGTTTATAGTGTTCCAGGATCTATAAATATAATGTTTTGCATATGAGGGATGGGAAAAAGCTAGGTAGCTTGTAACAAGATGAAGAGTGAGTTCTCTTGTGTAAGTTATTGCACAACATGTATATGGAGGAGATGGTACAGAACTGTTCAGGGAGTAGGAGAGTCTAATCTAAGGTGGAGATAATTTCACAGTCTTGTGGCACATGCGGAGGAGGCTTGTTTTAATGCTCATGCTATCTGTGCGGTGATTGTGAGCCTTGAAAGGTAAGAGTTGTGTATTGTGTGGAGAACTCCAGATACATTGACCCAGATTTCCTATTATTTTGAGTGAGGTTTCTGTCACTTTAGTGGTGCAGGCCTGATACAAAATCCTTTTTGGTATTTACTAAGCCAGCTTAGTGTGGTTTAGTAAATACAAAATAACGCAAGGCGGCGCATAGTGCTAGCTTGCATTACTTTGCATCAGGTAGGAGTTGAAAGGGCGGAGTGTGGGCGTTCCCATGCATCCATCCATGTAGTTTGATGGAAACCAAGATTTAGAAAGACTTGTAAACTTGGGTTTGCGCCACAATGGTGCACCTACCTGAAATAGGTACAACAAGAGGAAATATCTTTATTTTTTCCTTGATAATTCCTCTGTCCATGTATGCTGCATTCTGCCGCACACATAGAAAGAGGAGAATGCCTCCAAGAATAGTTTTGGGCAGAAACGTATCCCTTCCTGCACAAAAACAATCTTGCCCATAATGCAGACACCCTTGGTGCAAGGGTAACTGCATTGGCGCTAGGCATATTCAAGTTCTCCAGCACAGGGATGGAGCTGAAGAGCACCACATCGTAGTAGAAATGGCCCTCTCCAGCTCTGTCCCATTAACGCAGGCAAGCACAGTGTAGCAACTTTACTTGCTGTTCTGCCTCATGTAAACTTTTAATAAAAATGCCCCATTGATGTTTACTTCAATGTACTTGTTTTTTTACTAGGATACTTGCAATATCATACAATAGGATTTCAATCTATGGATTCTGTGAGTGAAAGCTAGTGAAAATGCTTTGGCCAGGGGAATGCTGTGGAGAAATTTACTTTTGCTTATTATCATAGGCTTCTAGTGTGACATTCAACGTGGCTAGAATGGTGTCTGGGATGTCATGATGCATGTGGAGAGTGTGAGAGGCTGCTTAGTTACATATAAGTTGCTTTTGAAGTGGAAATGGTTTGACTCGGTAGAGAGGCTCAGTTGGTAGCAAGTTATATGAGTATACATTTTCATGTGTTCCTTTAAGGACAGATTGGAATGGGGATGAAAGCTAAGGAATTTGTAAAGCTATTTTGGTTGATGTTATGACTGTGTCTTTGTTAGGAGGTGCCATTACTTGGGAATAGAAACTTGGTATTGATAGTTTTGAGGTGTGTAAAATGCAGGGTATGGCAAGTGCTATAATCAGAGACGTCTTAAAGGTATGGGCAAAGTGGGCAAGTGCCCAGGCCCCCATCTTTCATAGGGCCTCTTCAGAAGGTGAACTTATTCTCTATTTGACCTCAGTCTATTGTATTACTCTATGTAACCCTCTCTGTCTTTGTCTACCTACCTTTACCTCTGACTCCGTATCTCTCCACCAAGTGTCCCCGGCAAGACATATTTATCACTTAGGGCCTAATTATAATGTCAGTCGGATAGCTCAGAACGACATTCGGATTTCCCTAACCCGTGTCGGCACTCATGTTTCCGACCAAGTAGGAAACATTTACAACCGACTGATTTTGATAGAAGGTAACCGTTTGATCTTTCCGACTCAGTTCCAACCGGCATTCGGAGAGTCCGAGACCAGCTCCTCTGCGATGGAGACCTCGACACATTTGCACAACTACAAGAAGAATTCAGCCTTCCCACACTGCAGTCCTGGAAACACATGCAGTTCTGACACTGTCTGAGGAAATGCCTGGGACCGGGCCCTTGGTCGCTACCAGTCTCACCAGTGGTATCATACCTCCACACATGGGGTACACACAAAAGAGTTACGTCTGGCAGGTACGGAGTATTCACCTCCCACCTTTTCCCACAACCCCTGTCTCAAGCCCTTCGCACCAGGTGGCAAGCCCGGCTTTCGGTGTCCTATGAGGAGGATGAGAGGGCAGAGCTTTTAGAAGATCTGGACAGGGATACCTGGGAGGAAAGACTGAAATTCTGTCTCTTTAAGGCCCCACATGAGTGGCACTGGTCATCAACGAAACTGCTCAGGGCAGGCCTACTCCCACATGCAAACTGTTGGAGATGCCTGAACATGGCTTTGCGACACAACCCATATCATATGCGAAGGTCCTTTAAGCAAATAGGAGGTGCACCGAACACAATATATGTAGTCCCTTGTTATTTTATCAATTTCTTCTTTTATTTCAAATTTTGTTCATAAAAAACAGCCAACGTGTTTCGTTCCCCAAGATACAACCTTTTGAAACTTCATCAGGGCTGTAACAAAATAGCATAAAACATGTATAAGTGACACAGAACTAACAATGACTGCCAGACATAACTTGAAATTAAGAAATTACATACATTCATAGCATATAGACAACACTAATTTTAACACTTATTGCATTTTATTGAGCAACGTTACATTCTTTTTCCTTATTTTTAAAAAGTACAACCAAAAAAGAGAGACAAAAGGGATGACACAATAAGAACAGTAAAATATCGATACTGTGTATATTAAGCCTCAATAATATTTACAAATTGTTAAAATATCACACACGTGATATACCAACATAAAGACAACAAATTCATTATATATCACATAAAGACAACGGAGACATTATATATATCACAAAACCATGCTAAAATATGCCCAGACAGATGCCTATTACCTGAGTTCAATCACAAATGAAGGAGAAAAAAGAAAAAAAGGGACACAAAGGAGTAAGTACCAAATACAATAAAGAGAAGAAAAAGACATAGTGTATGCATCGCCTCATAGAAACATTCTCAATGTATAGACATCAGCTTAAATTTGATTCCTCAACTTGTACCGCAAATTGTGAAATTCAAGATATAATAGAAAATGCTGTTCTGGGTTTAGAGATCCTCCAAAAATGTGATATGGCAAGCATTCTTACCTAAACAAAAAATATGAGTTACTACGGTTTCTCCACCAAAAGTCTTAGAGGGTATAGACGAAAAAAATAAGAACTCGCCCGATGGTGGAACGGAGTAACGCTTCAGCAGTATATAGACAGTATATAGACAACAAAAAGATTCTGAGGGGGCTACATAGCTTAATATTCCCAAATTTTGAGGCTCTTAGCCCAGACCTCTTAAAAGAATGGGAGGCAAATTTGGATGGAGCATCATTAATCATGAGGCAAATCTTGATTAGTCATGCAATTGACAAAGGGGCTAAGTTGTTATCCGAAATTCAAGCATTAGAAAGTGAAATAGGGGCATTAGAGACAAAATATCTAATTGAGAAGGATTATGAAATACTAAAAAAAGTTATTGTTGGTCATCAGCAATATCTAAAAGATAAAAAAATGAGAAAGATTAGGAGTGATGATAAAGATTCTAAAGAGGGACGCATATACACATTTGCTAAAAGATATGATTAAGTACAGGCCCCAGAAGATAGAAAACGGGGAAGGGAAGAAGTGGATGACACTCGCTCACTAAGCAGTGTTTCTGTCTCCTCACAGAGTAGTGTCACATCTAGTAGTAATCTGACTGAGATCACTTTAGGAGAAGGGGCCTCATCCTTCCAAAAAGAGTTAGTGAAGTTGAGGATCAGCAACGACCAACGGAAAAGACAAAAACAAAAACAAGGAGGGGTGGGTCAAGACACAAAAAGAAATGCAAAAGGTCAGACAGACCTAGAGAGGATGACGACGAGATCCACAAAAATTTAGGTTATGTGAATAGGACAGAAAGTGCTGATGAGGATCTCTTAAATAAAACTGTACGTTGTAAGGAGCTATAGATTGTTAATCTGTCACATAGGTCATTGTATAATGATGAATTTTGTTTGTAAAAAAAAGTCCGAGTTTTTTCCCAACACAATATGGTGATTTCGCTGCTGTGCACGTTGACCTCTTTAAATTCACAAGAACGCTGAAATTAAAGGATTACTTTCATGATCAACAGTCTGTTGTCTCTACAACAATAGAGGGCAATTTAAATTCAATACATAGTATTGCAGACATCCGTAATATTCAATGCTTGCTGTCAATTGGGGAATATATGGGTATTGAGAAGGGAATGGTGTTACAAGATCTTAACATCACAGAGAACCTTCATGTAAATAGTGGGTTGCGGCCTAAATCGAAATTCACTAAGCATGGGCGGAAAATCCGTTCCGCTCACGGATTTCGCAGATTTTTGGTAAATTCGCAATCTGCGAGATTCCCGAATTTCCCGCAAAATCCGCGAGCGGAGCGGATTGGGTCAAAAGTTCAAGCTGACTTTTGTAACTCTTTTAGAATGGCGCCGGCAAGCTGCCAGAGCCATTCTAAAATAGTTACAAAAGTCAGCTTCAACAGGAAGCTCTAATAGATAAAGTAAAGCAGGTGCTGCTCAAATTCAGTTACACAATCATTAATCACCCCAAACTTGGGGTGATTAATGATTGTGTAACTTAATTTGACCTTCAACTGGAGCACCTGCTTTACTTTATCTGTTAGTGCTTTCTGTTGAAGCTATTTCTAGCTATTTTAGAATGGCGCTGGCAGCTTGCCGGCGCCATTCTAAGTGGGGCTGAGGGCAGAACGGCACAAAAGTGGGACAGAGGGCAGAAGGGGACAAAAAATGGGTGGGGCAGAGGGCAGAAGGGCACAGAAACGAGTGGTACAGAGGGCAGATGGGCATAAAAAACGAGAGGGTCAGTGATTAAGCAGGCAAAAAAAAAAAAACGAAATTGCAAAGCGCCTCGCGAACACCCGCGAACAAGCAAAAATTTGCGGATTGCCAATTCACAAATCCGCAAATTTGCGAATTGCGAATTCGCAAAATTCACCCATGCTTAAAATTCACGCCTAGTAATTGTTACCATCCGAATATTGATAGATTCCATGAAAAAGTAACAGAGGACCTATAATGCCCAGATACATTTTCTCAAAAAGTGAACTTGAATTAATCACGTGATGAAAGAGAGGCCCTATGTAGACTGGAGAGAGATGAGAATATTGTTTTAAGGAAAGCAGATAAAGGCAGTAACATAATCGTAATAAAGAAAACTTACTATATGGGGAAAATAGAGCGACAATTTAGCTATATCAGTTGCTAGGAGGTAATGAATGGTAACCCTATATGTGAACGGACATCTCTAATTAATCTGAAACTTACAGAGTGGAAAGATGTTTGGGCCATATGCATCATTCCAAATTTTGATTGCAAACGCCGAAATTTGTGATTGCAATTTGGCTCAGTGGTATGTATGAAAGAAAAACTGCCTTGCAAAATAAGGAATCGCAAAATTTGCAATTCCTTATTTTGCAATTGCATTTAAGGAATTGCACATTGTTATTCCTCGAATACAAGGTAAGAAACACAGAAAAAGTGCAATTTGGCCTTCAGGAATTGCAAACTACCAGTAATTTGCGATTTCTTTGACAAATTCACTTTTTTTTGGATTTTTCAAAGTGCTGTGTGGCTCACATACATGCTCTTAGGGCATGCACACATGTACATTTCAGGGGTGCAACAGGGTGTCCTTTTGACACCTTGGCAGCCTTGAAATTGCATTCTCAATTTGTGATTCTCTAATTGAGAATCGCAAATTGGGAATGTCTTCCCATTCATTCCTATGGGCCTCTAGGCCCATAGGAATGAATGGGGAGGTATTCCTTAATTGTGAATTGCAATTGATGATTCGCAATTAAGGAATATGTAGGATTCACAAAATTATTTGCAACTCCTACATACATACCGTTTTGCGATTCTCAAATAGCGATCCTCTTAATATTGCTATTTGAGAATCGCAAAACCAAAGTTTCATACATATGGCCCTATATCTCTTAAGTGATTCAGAATATAATTACCTTAGAGTAGACCATACAAGATACTCTTGTATTTATGTATTACCCAAGGTGCATAAGAAAGCACCATTTCCCCAAGGGCACCCAATCATCTCGAGTGAGGGCTCAACCACCGAGAAAATGTCCGAGTTGTCGATAAAAATTTGCAGCAGCACATGATGAATCTGCCTCCCTTTTTAAAAGAGAGTAAGGATGTGTTGTTAAAGTTTAAGGACCTCACCTGGTCAGACGATCTATGGTTTGTTACCTAGGACGTAGTCAGCTTATATACCTGTATTGAGAATAAGTTTGGACTGATAGCAGCATGGTCATACTTGTATAAGGAAAGCTCAGACTTGTATGAACATAATCTTATGATAATGGAGATGATGGAAATAATTCTGACTAAGAATTTCTTTTTACATGACGGTCAATGGTACCATCAAGTCCACTGAACTGCCATGGGTACCAGGTTTGCTCCCTTTTACGCTTGTCTCTTCATGGGTGGTTCAAGACGGAGCATGCCTCGGGAAAGGGGGCCTCCCCCTGGACACAACATATTGTGTTCTAGGGGAGATACAACGATGATATTATTTGCCTGTGATCACGGTTCAGTGAAAGTCTTCAGGAGTACTATGGGTATCTTAATTATAACCCATATAATGTAAATTTGACCATGAACCATCACAAAGAGGAGATCGATTTTTTAGATCTCCATTTTTATGTAAAAAATTTAATAGTTCACAGCACGCTATATAGAAAGGAGACAGTGTGCAATGGATTTCTGCATGCTGATTGGTCAAATCAGAAGATCAGCTTAGTGGATGATTTAGAACTTTCCCAACTCTGCATAAATGCTGGAGAATTATTCCCCAAAATGTCATTTTTAAGAAGGTTTTGTTAAAAACTATAACTAAAATGTATTATGTTTGACAGACCACTAAATAGGGTGTCATATTAATACAAAATAACCGCATCGCTGCAGAGGCTTTTCCAGCTGTGTGCGGCAAATTTGAAAAAGCCGCGTTTGGTCATCCGCACACGACCACCGTGGCGGATGACGAGCTGAGCTCAGCAGCGAAGAGGTTAATGATTAAATGGTACACATCATGGTTAACTCCAACTGGAAGAACCACGAGTAGAAGTCATGCCAGAAGCCGGCATGTTTGGAGGACAGTTTTTTTGTAATAACAATTCCAAAATACATTAATTTTCAACTACACCTGGGGAAATGTTATGTGATGAGGGAGGCATGGGCACATAGCACTGGCATGTGTCTCATTTTATGCCACCACCAAAGGATTTCTTAGAGGAATCTTCCTGTCAATAAACTTTTGCAGTTTAGTTTGTACTTTGGCTCATTGTATAGCTGGACGTATATTTTTTTAATTTCACAAAACAAGAAAGTAAATGAATACCTTCATACAGAAAAAAATCCATATTTACAAAACAGTAATAGTTATGTATCTAGAATGTTAAAGAAACATTGGAAATGAACATTACAATAAAAAAAAACGGGGGTTGTAAAACATACCTTGACTCACTGTCCCTCGCCACGGCCCTTCTCGAACTCCAATATCTCAAAGAACATGTCCTGGAGGTGAAACAAACCTGATTAATGCTGCACTCAAACAGCTGCTCTCAGCAGTAGCCTGTGCCATAACATGAGGAGATGAGGGGAAGACACTAATAAACATAAGCTTCTCAGTGGCCTCACCAATCCTTCCTTCCCCCTTTCACCTCGTCCATCCTCAAAGTGCTACAGCTTCAAAGCAGCAGCTCCCAAGACCTCAGCCACACCTGGGGGAGTCAGAAGCAGACACACTTCATTCTGTGACAGTCAGAGTGATAATTGTCATTCTGCCCGTGAAAATCAGCTTGCCTGCATGTATACGTCTTTGGTCTCACTAATGCTGCAGCACATATCCAATTCCTAAAGCTGTAACCAACTTGCATATTGTGTACCCATTGTGGTGATGGCCCAGGACGTTTGGGTTGGTTATTCTACCAAGCAAGACTCAGCCCATGAGCTGCTTTTAGGCACAGGCCCATTGGCCTCCATACTGCACATGGTGCCATCAAGAAGTCCGAAAATGTGTCAAGATTGGTTGCTGCCGCTGTTGCTGCTTATCCGAATCCATGATTGCTGAACAAAGTCCTGGACTGTCCACCTGAATTCATCCATTTTAGAGACTGTGCGAGGGACTCCATTTAGCAGCTGTTGAGGGAAGACTCTAGATCAGGGGTCTTCAAACTGTGGGGCGCGACCCCCAGGGGGGCCGTGGAGGGCCAGTGGGGGCCGTGGAGCGATGCAAAGGGGGTCGCGCCTTCACAGTCATACTTCTTCCCAGGCTGAAGGGCTTCAGCCCACCTCCACCCCCGTGGTGTCTCTCAGCCCGGCTGCTGCTGCAGTGTAACTCGAGCTGGGGGCTCGGCTGGGCAGTGTCTGGAGTCATCTCCAGCAGGCCCGAGTTTTTCACAGGTCTTTAAAGAACTTTTGCATATTTACATGCCTTTGTAAACTGATTACAGAGGCTTAGGGCCCGATGTAGGTAGGATGTGTACCGAACGTGAAAGAATCCGATACGTACATACCGAAAATCGGATATGTAACGAATCGGAAAAACACCGATTCGGTTACAAAGACCGAATCGGTCCATGTACCGATTCGTTAGTGACACCGAATCGGAAAATCACCGATTCGGTCCCACTACCGATTCGTTAGTGACACCGAATCGGAAAATCACCGATTCGGTCCCACTACCGATTCGTTAGTGACACCGATTCGGGAAATCACCGATTCGGTCCCACTACCGATTCGTTAGTGACACCGAATCGGGAAATCACCGAATCGGTCCCACTACCGATTCGTTAGTGACACCGATTCGGGAAATCACCGATTCGGTCCATGTACCGAATCGGAAAAAATACCGATTCGGACATGATCCGAATCGGAAAACATGCCGATTCGTATGAATCTCCGATCGGGAAATACCCCGATTCCGACAGTTGGGGAGATGTAGGGAGGCACAGAAACACCGAAATCGGCTCAAAATCGGTAGAATTCACTCGGTATTTACCATGGATTGCAATCAGGTGGTAACCAACTCCAACCCATATAAACAGTCCCAAAATGCATTGCAACTTGCAGGATGGCAGCTTTCTATGTCATTGCGAGGCGGCTACGGCTACAGCAGGAAGGACAGAGGGAATGGCTAAGAAATGAACAGGTCTACAGACAGAGGATAACCCTGTTCATGCTCACTGAGGCTGAGATCCTACAGAGATACAGGCTGGACTCTGACACCATACTTGAGCTCATCAGGGACCTTAAGCCATACTTGGACCACCACACCCCAAGGGCACACGCCATCCCTGCGCACGTCCAGGTGCTATGCAGCCTACACCTGGTAGCGTCTGGCAGCTATCAAAGTGGAGTAGCAGCAGCAGGAGGGGTGAGCCAGAGCAGCCTGTCAAGGTTCTTCCACATATTCCTTGACGCCATGATAGACAGGATGGACCAATACATCTCATTCCCTGCAACCCACGCAGAACTGCTACAAACCAAAGCGGACTTCTACCAGATGGCACACTTTCCCCAAGTCATCGGTTGCATAGATGGCACGCATATTCCGATTTGCCCACCAGCGGACACCGAATACATATACCGCAATCGGAAATCGACACACACCATCAACGTGCAGGTGATCTGCAATGCCAAGTGCACCATCACAGACCTGGTAGCAAAATTTCCAGGGAGTACCCATGACTCCTATATATTCCAACAGAGCGGCATATATGCACGGCTGATGGCTGGCGATTTTGGAGAAGGATACCTCCTAGGTGAGCCACATCATCAGACCCCCATAACACATAGTAGGTAGGTGTAATACATGTATGCATGTGTCTAATGTGACCCCTTTCTCTTCCAGGCGACAGTGCATATGCCCTCCGCTCATTCATACTCACCCCCTACCTCAACCCCTCCACACCCAGCCAAAGGAGGTATAACCGGGCCCACATACGCACCAGGAATGTTGTTGAACGGACCTTTGGCATCTGGAAAAGTAGATTCAGATGCCTGCACAAGAGTGGAGGTGCAAGGCAGTATACCCCCATCACCTGCTGCAAGATCATAGCTGTATGTGCAATGTTACACAACCTTGCGGTCAAGAAGGGCACTGAGGTGGAGTTGTCTGACTACGAGGACTATGACGACGACGAAGCTGTGCCACTGACACAGCCAGCTGGGGTGTGTACGCCATGTGATGGCAGATACAGACGTGAGGAGATCACTGAGAACTATTTCTGACTGAGTACAGATGCAAAGACAGCTAAATGTTGCTTGGAAAATGAAATTTTTAATAGTGATGCACCACAGTTACATCACTGAAGTGCATCAAAAAATGGAGTCTGTCAAAACAAATAAAGTCCAGGGTTCTGGTATGATCATCCCCCCTTGCCAGCCTATTTTTTGGCCCGCTTTCCAGACCCACTGGGGTGTCCCTCGGCCCCCTCCGAATGGCCTGCAGCATCAGCGGATCGCCTGGTGCTCCTCCTTGGCTCTGATGCAGCGCTGGCCGGGCTGCTGCGGCTGCTGCTGTCTCCAGCATCACCCAGGTCCAGGGCAGGATTGGAGGCGGCGTTTGAAATTAACATGGCCTCCATGGCCGTGGTGATCCTGGCCATCCCCCTGGTCAGCTCAGCCGTTTGCTGACTCTGCACCGACTCCTGATTTGCGCTTCGAATGCACAGCTGGGCGGTCGCCGCTGCAAGGCGGGCCATGGCCCGGTTGAGCACCCGGGCATCCCTCCTGCGCGCAACCTCATGCTCCTCCTGCCTGGCAGAGGAGTGGGTGATGGCAGTGGTCAGCCTGCCCAACCCTGCTGCCACCTCCTTGTTGCTGTCCACAACAGCCTGGAACCCCTTCACCAACTCCCCCATCTGCAGGTTGTGCTGCAGGAGCTGGCGTTGGCAGGCCATGGTGGATCTGGCCTGTTGGCGCTGGATTTTGACCATCTGGCCCTCCAGGCCCAGGAACACACTGCCCTCCCGTGCTGGTGCAGCAGTGGTGGTGGTGGTGGTGGTGGTGGTGGCACGGCGTCTGGCACTGCTGCCTCCGGCCTGCTGAGTGGGCTGGGGTGCCACTGGTGGTGGTGTGGTGCTGGCCGGTCCCGGAGCCCCTGCTCCCAGGACAGGTGGAACGGGTGGCAAGGCCACGGTTGTGGCAGGAGCTGTTGTCGGCGGAATGGTCTGCCTTGTTGGGGAGTTGTATGGTGAAAATTGCAAGGGGGGTGAGCTGGGCAGTACTGGGGAGTGCACTGCCTGGAAATCAATCACCAGGACTCCCTCCATTCCAAGCCCTGGGGTGTCTCCTTCCTCATCCTCATCCTCCTCCTCCTGGCCAGGCTGGCTGGTGCTCGGCCCTGCCACTGCAGTATGTGATGTCGAAGCTCCCTCTGCTGCCACAGTGGTGCCGCCTGATGGTGCCCCTAGGTACAAAGAAGCATTTGTAAACTGAGTGCCGATGTATTACAGTCAGTACAATTATGGCATTCCACATGTCCTTGCATCTCCTTACACCGTGTCACACTGTTTCCTGTCTTGTGATTCTGCACTGACATATTTGGCTAACTTCTGCTGACTACATGTACCATGATGCTTGTCTCTTGTATGTTGGTGACAGTACAGTGCTGGTGTTTGCCTATGCATTGTGTCTAATGGGGAGGTGTCTGGTAGGGTGTGTCATGATGCGCATGCTTCTTACCTGTAGCTGTGGCCATCGCAGTGCTGTCCAGGGTCCCGATCCCTACGATGCTCTCCCTCTCGATGGTGCTGGAGACAATTTCCTCCAGCTCGGTGAGGGGTGGCGCCGGGTTCTTGCCTCCTCCGGTGTGTCCTGCCTGCCTTTGGAGGTCGGCCAGCTTCCTCTTGGTGAGGCTGCGGAGGTCATAAAACCTTTTCTTAAGTTCCTCAATGGACCTGGGGGTGACTCCAGCAGCATTGACCTTCTGGGCGATGTCTGCCCACAATCTCCTCTTGGTGCTGTCTGGCACGTTGAGGGACAGCTTGCCAAAGAGCTGGCGGTGCACCCTCACCACCTCCTCAACCAGCACCTGAAGTTCTGTGGTTGTGAATTTGGGCTTCCTCTTTTGGGAGGACTTCTGGCTTCCTGCCTGATCTGCCATTTTCTTCTGCTCCTGCTCAGTCTGCAACCTCCTTCTCCCACTGCTGCTAACTGTGTGTTGGGCTCAGGCAGGCTTTCCAGAAACTTCTAGATACTTCTTAATTGGCTGCACCTGCCAGGGTTGCCACTCCCTGTTTGGGTGGGGGAGGGGGAGCCACCTCATTGGCTGAATCGCCTATTGCCGAGTCGGCTTTTACCGAATCGGTAAAATCCGATTCGGTAAAATCCGATTCGGTATTATCCGATTCGGTAAAAGCCGAATCGGTTCATGCAATGCATTCCTATGGGCTTTTTCGCCATGGGTCTATGATTGCCGATTCGGTTTTTACCGATTCGGCTTTTACCGAATCGGTATTCGCCGAATCGGAAATATCCGATTCGGTGGTAGCCGATTCGGTGTTTTCCGATTCGTTGTTGGCCGATTCGGTGTTTTCCGATTCGTTGTTGGCCGATTCGGTGTTTTCCGATTCGTTGTTGGCCGATTCGGTAATTTCCGATTCGGACCGAGCTGAATCGGAACGTACCGAATCTCATTACCGATGCCGACCGAATCGGTTTTCATTCGGTATTTTTTTCCTACATCTCGTTTTCCGATTTCAGAATACCGATTCGGCCCGCCTCGGTATTTTGAAATCGGAAAATCCCGTTTACCTACATCGGGCCCCAAGTCTTTTTTCCTGGTTTCGTACCCCCTGGGACCCCACTGTGCCTGTTCCTTACATTTGTATTTTACAATTACTGCTGTAGTGTAAAAATGTATTTAATGAAAAGGAATATAAAGTAGGGTTTGCCAAAAGAAAAATGCCTGTTGTTTTGTTTAAAGAGCCTGCAAAGATCTCCTCTTGACACTAAATAGACTTTTAATTACAAAAGTATCCATGCATTAGTTATGTGACTTTTCTGTCTTTTGTCTCTTTGTTAGTCAGGGATCATTGAGGAAGCCCTAGAACACAATTAAAAGTGCTTTCCATTTATATTTGTTGTTCGAAGTATGCACAGATAAGTGCTTAAAATACAGCTTTAGGTGTCTGCTCATTTTTGTACCGACTGGGCCATCAAAATAATCTGCTGGTAACCCTAACCATAGGACTGTAAGTTTGTTGCAGGATCAGCACATTTTTTATTTCCACCACCCTCGATAACCGATTAATGCCGCAAAGGTTTAACTTAGATCTTAAATCCTACGCCGCCGTCAAGAACACGCTGAATTACTTCAAGTGTATGGAAATGCACCCTGCATTCAGACAACTCGCTCCTCATTCTCGCCCTTCACTTTCACGCTCACCGTGCACTCACACTGATCACCCTGCACTCACACCATTCACCCTGCACTCACAGTATTCACAATGCCCTCACATTGATCCCCATGCACTCACAGAATTCACCAGCTCAACCCGCACTCACAGTGATCACTCTGCACTCACAATGCACTTGCGCTGTTCACCCTATACCTCACCCTGCAGTCACACGAGTACACTACTCATCCTGCACTCATGTGACGCTTCACTCACCCGACCCCCTCACTGCTCAATAAGCAAGTCACTCAAACAAGCAGTAATCAAACATTTATTCGTCCCATTCTGAACTTTCATCTGCAATCAAATTCATAAATTCATACGCCACCTCACTCACCCTGCAGTCACTCCTCTTACCCTACTCTCGCACTGTTGCATCGTTTACTGTGCACTCACATGGGCACTCTTGTCACCCACACAGTGTGCAGAGGGTTAATGTGCCTGCTACAAAGAACGTGTACCATGCAGATCACAGAACTTAGTGTGAGTAAACTATGAGTAGCGCTATAAAAAAATGAAATGTTTCTCAGAAAGGTGCTATAGAGAGATAGGGTGCATTGTTAAAGTGAGAGGTTGAATGGGGAGAGTTCAGATGTTGTAAAAAGGGGTGAAAGAAAATGGCCTGTAAAGTGAGAAGGATCCGGGGTTAGGAGAGGAGAGATGGATGGAAGGGAGGGGGTGAGAGGAAAGCTGCATGGGTAAACTGCTTAACTCTGCACAAAACCGCCAGGTTTTTTTAGGGACCCCTGCCTCTCCTGGCTAGGGCCAGGTGAGCTTCTAATGTGGCAGCACATATTCCTGCGGAGTGGAAGGCCCTTCTCAAAGGTTGACTAGAAATCTTTCTGATGTTAATTGCTGTATTTTGGTTATTAACGGGTAGTGATGGGGTGAAATCTTTCCTCAGTGTTACTGTGTGTAAAAAATGTCAAAATAATAAAGCAATGCTATCCCAAAATACGCGGCATCACATAACATCCCTTACATTTTCTTCCCACACAATTTAGTCAAGCCTGTCTCGTTATTTGGTCCTCAATTGCCTCATAATTCTAGTAGCCCTGCCTACAGGATTAGAAATTTTTGTCAGGAGGGGGTCCTTACGCCTCAAAATGTTGACAGGGGGGTCTCGGCATCCAAAAGTTTGAAGACCTCTGCTCTAGATGCTAATGAGTAGATCTCTGTCGACAATGCATACTTAGGGCCTTTACGAGTTCAGCAGTCTGAAGAACCACATCCCGTAACTGCCAGGAGACCGCTGATCGTTTGGCCTCTGACCTTCACATTAAGAGTTTCCCCAGGGGCCAGCGGTGTGGCTGCTGCGGTCTGGCGGCAGTGGTCAGTGTATTTCTCTCTATATCAATGCCTGTGTGTACATACCAACTGCATTTGTGTCAAATGCACACATATGCATGATTTGTAGAAAAATAACACCTACCCGTTGCCTAAATCCAGCCCATAGGTGGGCAGTCCCAGTAATGGGTAAATGGTACCAATATACTGATCTGTATTTCACCTCTGACTGGGTCTAATATTTTCGGGGTGAAGATGCTGGTGTGTAGGGGGATCTGAAGAGAGGGATGCGCCTGGAAAGAGGTCAGTATTCACCCGAAATCTTTCATTTTGCCACCCTTTAGGCAGCGGTCCGATCACTGTGTGGTTCAGCAGTGCTCTTCGCAAAGCCAATGCGCGCAACTTGTAATACGGCAGACTGCTCACCACCGTTGGACCGCCACTGCCGAACTCATAATAAGCACCTCATTCTCCCTTATATAAAATATAATGTGCGCTCCTCAGTTCAGAAGAAATTTGGATTAACTTTTAAAAGTTTGAAGATCAGCATAACACATAAAAGACAGCTCATTGAAAAGTACTAAAAAGAAAACCATGAAAATTATTTTGTTTGTTTCTAAATACTTTATGCAGAGCCAACAAATCAAGAAAGTTATATTAAAACAATAGAAAATGGTACAGGAGGAATCAGATTTTAATGATACATAGAGGGAACCATCCCTAACTGCCTATCAAAGACACAGAATGTGAAAATATCTGTATCAAAAACATCAAAGAGCATACTGCAATAGTATCATAAAAAGAAATGAGATAACATGCCATTATATTGGAAGAAAGATTCAATAAAACATTTGCAACTTTTTACACACAGAATAAGGTATATTTGCTCATATGCCCCTATGGATAGATTGCGTGGGCACATCTTAAAGCATAATAAATCTGGTCATTATGCACGCTCTTCAGTTCAGAAGTGATTTGGATTAACTTCTGAAAGTTTGAAGATCAGCATAATACATAAAAGACAGCTCATTGGAGAGTACTAACAAGAAAACCATGAGAACGATTCTGTTTGTTCCTAAATAATGTATACAAACAAATCAAAAAAGTAATATTAAAACATTGGAAAATGGTACAGGAATAACCAGATTTTAATGAGATATATAGGGAACCATCCCTACCTGTCTATCAAAAATCACAGAATGTGAAAATATCGGTATTAAAAATATCAAAGAGAATATACAACCCATACCAATAAATAGGAAACATATGCATGCCGTAATCACAGCCACTGCAATAATATCATAAAAAGAGATGAGGTAACATGCCTTTATATTGGAAGAAAGATTTGATAAAACATTTGCAACCTGTGACACACAGAATAAAGTACATGTGCTCATATGCCCTTATGGATAGATTATGGATAGGTTATGTGGGCACAACTGAAAGCATAATAAATCTTCTCAAATGAACACAAAGCAATATATGTGTATAAAGAATTTAAAATTCTCACTGACATCCCGTTTTCACAAATATAGACACTACACCAGTCAAAAAAAATGCCTGATATAAGAAACAGTTTAGATCAATCCAGGGATGGACACAAGTGAACGCTGTTGCAAAAAAGAAAATAGATCAAGAAATTGGTTCATTCACTTAAAAAAAATTTGAATGAGAGAATGGAGCTTTCCTATCTATACTACTATTATAAAGAGAGAACACAAACATTTTGGAAAGGTAAACTCGGGAACCACAGCGCCAACCCACTCCCCCAATACATTGTTGTAATCCTCAGGGTGTGCAAATGGACATAGGCTATAGAAAATAAAAACAAACGTAAATTTAAAAATATTACTTTAAAAGAAAAAGTAGTGCCCTGAAAGTAGCGCCGGCCGCGACGCTGCGCTGGCCGCGACGTAGCGCTGGCCGCAATGTATGTGATGACGAGAAGGAGCGGCGGTGAAGTGAGGAGCGCGGGGAGGAGCGGCAGCTCAGTTGCGTCATGACGAGGAGGAGCGGCGGTGAAGTGAGGAGCGCGGGGAGGAGCGGCGGCTCAGGTAAGGCTCTGGGACACGGGAAATGTCGGGGCGGGAGGGAGCCGGTGCGGGAGGTTGGCCCTGAAAAAATGCGGCTGAGGTAAGGCTCAGGCTCTGGGGGCAGCATTTCAGGCTTGCGCGCACTCCCGCCCCGGCCCCGACATTGTCTGGGACACAGACAATGTCATGGCGGGCGGGGGATGGGGCGGGAGTGCGCGCAAGTCTGAATTGCTGCCCCCAGCCCCCTTCTGCCCCAGGCAACTCTGGGGTGGGCTGCTAGTTTTCTAAAATAATGAAAGCATCACACCTAGTTCCAAAAAAAGAGGCTTCATATTAGAATGCAGGCAATATTATGTCATCGATTTTAACAGAATATTTTATGTGAACAAAACATTGAAAATAATGAATGGTCAGTCTGTTCCAATATGGATATTTAACTCAAGAGTAAAAACATTTAGGACTTACATTTGCTGGAGAGTACTACATATTTATATTCCTCGTTGGTTTAGTACCACTTTTTTAGATTTCAGAAATTGTACCAAACCATTACAATATGATTTCTTTGTTACTGCCATTGATGTTAATTTGAGACTAGTTTAGAAGTGTGCCTATATTTTATGACAAATGTAATTCCTTTGGCATCAGTTCAGAAGGATGTGGTAACTTCTGTATAGCCCACAAATAGATTGAGTAATAAGGGAGAGATGTATTGTAATCTCATAGGTGTTTGGTCTTACATCCAGATTAGACCTTTATACACAACAGAAGCTTACTGTGAAATGTGATCTCTTTTTTACATTATTTGAATGTTACACAATGATGCCTGAACTTGTTACATTCATGACACACAACTTGCATTTTATCCAGCAGAAGCATAAACATTTAAATCTATCTCTATATAGCTGCATAACTACTCTCGGTTCACTGGGCCCATTTTCATTATGTTTCATACTCTATTGTGGGTCTGGTCCTCTGACGAATCTTGCTCGTTGGATTGTGGGGTGAAGGAAACTAATGGGTCCCTGTTAGTTAATGAATGATGACAAATAATAGATAACCAACTCACAAATTGGTAATCATATTCAAATACACCACCCTCAAAACATGCTGTAAAGGTATAAGATGACAACAGGAAAGTCAAGCCTCCTAAAGAAGTTTAATAGTTCTACTACTGTGATGCAGATTAGCAACAATAAGACCTGCAATTCTATGACTATTTCTACTATACATTAGAATTTAAATCGTGTATGCACAATATCTAGAAAGAACATTAGTATATTTCAAGAAGACTCAGACAATTTGGAATTCAAGTTAATGTTTTGTGAATCAATTTTAGAAATCAAAGCAATTAAATGAGAATGAGCATTGCTAGCAAGTCTTGCCAGCATGAGTTCATGGGGCAAGAAAACAAAGAGAGAAATAGGAAGTAAGTATTGATCAGTTGTGCCAGCAGTCAGCCTCTCAAAAATGGCTCGCCACAGACTGCTCTCCAAGCCAGCAGTGAAAAGCAGTCAGTCCTTGCATCTGTCCCAAGTATGCAAGTAAGGGAAGGGATGATAAAGAGAGCTTCTCCTTAACTGCACCCAATATTGTCAACTTCTTGTCTCTGCAAGATCACGTCCATGTAGTACTATGAGTCAGAGGTGGGCGAGGGAATCTGTAAGCCTGGCCCAAGACATTCCGAAAGATTGTCTAAAGCTCGATGAAGCAGCAAAGATTGTGTGGCTGCAATACATAAAGAGCACTTTAAAATCCATTTACCAGTAAAACCTATTTGAGAATCCACATAGTTGCCTTAGCTTCTTTTCATATTGTGCTATTGGTTGGTTTTATACTGGCTGTGTGTTTTACTTTTTATGCAATATAAAAAATAGGGAAATAAAGACTATTGATTGATTGATTGATTGACAGTCACACCATCCATGACAGAATATGACCAGGCCATCGTCTGCTACAAGATGCAAAAATTAGATACTTCAGGACTTATTCACCGGTTGTTCATGGGAATTAGTTTTCCCTCTTGAGTACACAGTTTAGTTCATAAAGGAATGTTGATGATTATAATTTCTCCATATAGAAGTATCAAATAAAATTTCATTTGTAATGTCCATTCATAGTGTAGTATCATGTATCAAATGGTACCAACTTCAATGAGAACGTGCAGGAAACATCAGGAATGAGAAAGGAAGACAAATTATTTCTCACGAATGTGAATGTTAAAGTTTCATAGAATAATTAAATTTAAAACATTTACATTCACTAATTAAATAATTTGAAATTACACATTTTACATATGATATTAACTTTAAATTAATACATCAATAAAGCAATTGAATATCAGAAAATATTCATGAAATCATTAAATTGCAATTATAGCCTGTTTCTATATTTTTGCAAAGTAACTACATGTAATCATGTCTAATGAATTTGAACGTGCTATTGTTTTAGGAAATCTAAATAGCATATGTTGTAAGATTGTTCAATGGAAGTTTCAGATTTCTATGTTTTGTTGTATTAAAGAGTTGCACTGAATTTTCAAAGTGAATTGCGCATTATAATTAGAACAATACTTTGGTTTTCTGAAATTTTATACATGAAAATTATTGTACAATTCATCCAATTATACCTAAAGCTTTAAATTAATGTCATTTAAGATGCCATCAGTGATGTCTCTGACCATGTCATGAGTAATTTTATATGTGAGGTCATAAGCAGTGCATTTCGGGGGCACGAGTTATAGTTAGCGCAGCTACCAATAACTGTAAAATTTCTCAAGTATTGTATGAGTAAAATGTCAGCCTAACTGTAACGTCCCTGTTACCTTTGTTTTTTCTGTGAATTTCCTAGGTTTTTTTAACCCCTCCCCTGCTGATGACGGAACCGCTCCGTCATCAGCTACGGTTGGGCTGTGCTGATGACGGAGCGGTTCCGTCAAGGCCCGGACGCCGCGCCTGTACGGCGCTGATTTCGGGCCTGCGCGGCCGTTGTATTGAGCAGGGCGGGTCATGACGGAACCGCTCCGTCACCAGCACAGCTCAACCGCGGCTGGTGACGGAGCGGTTCTGTCACCAGCATGCGGCCGCCCCGCCCCGTTAGCACTGCGGCGGAATAGCCACCGCAGCGAAAGGGTTAAACATTAAGAACCAGATGTATCAATATTGGATTTTGCAATTCTATAATAGCGAATGATACCAATTCGCTATTATGGAATCACAAAATGCAATGTATGTAGGTTTTGCAATAAAAATTGCGATACCTACATATTCCTTATTTGCGACTCACATATTGCGAGTCGCAAATAAGGAATGGCATCCCATTCATTCCTATGGGCCTAGAGGCCCATAGGAATGAATAGGAATTGCATGCACAATTTGCTAGTACCCATAGGTACTCGCAAATTGCGCATGCAATTTCAAGGGTGCTAAATGGACACCCAGTTGCACCCCTGAAATATGCATGTGTGCACAGGTGGCACATGTATCTACGCCACATGACACCTAGAAAAATGCAAAAAAGTGAATTTTTCTCGGAATTCGCAACTTGGAGTTCGAAAAATGTGGGCAGTTTTTGCCGAACAGGGCATGCCACCTAGTACATTAACCTTCCTTAAGAAGTTAAACGAGGCCAATTTTGCACAAATTAGATGGAACCAGCACGGAAATGTTACAGATAAATTTCCAATAGCGAGGGGAGTACGCCAAGGGTGCGTACTAGCCACGACCCTTTTCTCATTATACATCAACAGGGTGATCAGCTATTTTGCGAATCAGCCAACCGACGCTCCAAAGCTGGACGGTAAGCTGATCCCCCTGTTGATGTTCTCAGATGACACTCTCCTGATTTCTAAAATGCAGCAGGGCCTTCAACAGGCCATAGATGTGTTTGAGGTCTTCTGCAAGGACCATGTAATGTTAGCAAGACCAAGTTTATGGCACTTCACAAGTCCAACTACGTTAGAGGTAATGTGGCAATGAGTGGGGTCAGATTAGATCAGACTCAGGTGTTTTCATACTTGGGAATTACCCTCGCCTCCAAATTAGATTGGAAACCCCACATTACTCAGCTGGTTACGAAGCACGCTCAACTAACAGGAGCTTTAACAAAGGAAGTATTTCTTTCCCACACAAGGCCAATACTGCCCGTTTTGAAAATATATGAAGCTAAAATAGCCACAGAAATTTTATATGAGGCAGAACTGTGGGGTTTCAGCAATCTTGCTCACCTGACCAGGGCCAAAACAAGTTTTTTCGCGGGGCCACAGGCCTACCGGCATCAACCCCGTTGACTCCCCTTTTCTACGACCTGGGCTCCCAGCACCTGGAGGATAAGGCCCGCTACAGACCGGTGGCGTACTGGAGGAGATTGTGGGTTACCCCAGAACTCTCCTAGTATGCGCAGGCCTTCCTAGATGTTAGAAATGCTGATAAGGCCCACAAAATCCATTGGTTGCGGGAGGTTAACTTTATCTATTCTGCCATGGGTTTGGTCAGTTTATGGGAGGATCCTACAGGTAACATCTTTCCCCTCAGAAAAACCTTAAGAGATCTCTATTGGAGCCTGGTCACAATGAAGAGATTTGGTTCCACCATTGGTCCGTCGTTGACTGCGGATTTCTTGGAACTTAAACACTCACCTGTGTATGAGGGCTACTGGGATTATATTACTGTCCCGGAGGGTAGAAAGAGATACCATCAATTCAGGGTGGGAACCCTACCAACTAACTCCTTCGTCTCTAAATGGAGAGAAGGACTTGTCCCCACCTGTCCTTTCTGCCCCACCCAAAATGAGAACATTAGGCACATTTTATTTATTTGTTCCGAGTACAAAGTTCTTAGACGGATCTGGTTGAAACCTATTTGTACACAGCTTAGTCTCCAAACAGGCTGTGAGGCTTTAAGGATCCTTAAAAATGACACCAACCAGCCGGTGGTTATTGCAGTTGCTAAGTTTTTACACTGGTCATGGAGGATACGCATGAGGAAAACATGTCCAAGTTGATTATTTTAGCCTCCTAGTGTATATATATTCTATCTGGAGTTT
The DNA here is from genome assembly GCF_964263255.1 of Lissotriton vulgaris. Lineage (NCBI taxonomy): Eukaryota > Metazoa > Chordata > Amphibia > Caudata > Salamandridae > Lissotriton > Lissotriton vulgaris. Next base: position 746,662,324 of record NC_141694.1, read on the forward strand.
TAAAAAAAAAAAAAAAAATTTTATCTAGATTTTAATGTGTACAAAGGAAACTTGTATGTACAATACATTTTATCTAATTGAACTAAATTATTTTTTTACCTTTGTGTGAAGGATAGTCGTTTTGCTGCAAAATTCCTGGGATGTTTTACCTAAATTGGACTATGTATTAAATACCTTTTATGCTCTGTAATGGGTCTCTTTTAACCCTACTGAAACATTTGTTTTATTATCTGTGTCTTTTATGATTGTTTATCGAAATAAAGACTTTTGGATTGAGTTGGTGGTTATTTGTGAATCCGTAAAGCCAGGTCGTTATTTTTTTTGCTACCTGCATAGCATTTAAGGAATCACAAATTGTGATTCCTTAAATGCATTTGCAAAATAGGTAATTGCAAAACTAGCAATTTCCTATTTTGCGAATGCCTTTTGGGATGATACATCACAAAAGGCATGTTCCCATTCGCAAATGGAAAACACTTGATACATATTGCCCTAATTCCTAACTATAAGGTCCCTGTAATCTTTGGATCTTTCATTGAATTTCAAAGGTTTTTTAAAATTCTATTTCCTATTTGTTAAGTCCATTTTTTTAAGTGAACCTCTAAGATTTCCGTATTTTCTTTCTATTATTGTATATTGTAAATTATATTTATATTATATACCACTCACTTTTTGATTTATCTGTTTAAATAATCACGATCATCGTGATGAATTTGCAAAACACAATGGGAGTAGGAAAACCAACTTCCCTCACTCATAGAGAACAGAAGAGGATAAACTATGTAGGCTATGTAAACCTGATCAAGAGAACATTGCACATTTATTGTGTCTTTGCCCAGATTTGGAATATGAAAGAAAATTCACTTTTAAGAGACTATTCAATAATCGTGGAGTAAGGACATGTAGGCAAGCCCTAATAGCATGTTTAAATTCTGAAGACTATGGGGCTCATTAGGATGGCGGACGGAAGTGCCTCCGCAGACCCAGAGCATGCGGAACATGCCTATTTTCTGTGCGCCCGTTGCGGATACTCCGTCCGCCAAATCAGGATACGAAATACGGGCCAAAATCCGTCCGCGGCGGTAGAACACGGTCCGCCGCACCACCACACCCAACCACGAGGCGGACGTAACCTATCCAGAGACTCCGCCGTACGGACTGACGTCTAGGACCGTCCTCCAAATCAAGATGGCGGAAAATACACATAAAAGCGCTGCGGAAAAACAACCTGCCTGAACACTGCGGATGCCCCAGAGCGACCATACCCACCACGAGCCGCTCGCCGACATGGACCCTGCACTACACGCTTACCCGATACTCTTCGCGATCCACTACGTCCTAGTCTTGGCCCACCATTGAGGACGACGCAGGTAGGCTACAAACCATTCGCTGTCTGGAGAGGAGTACCTGCAAGGGCCGTGACGTAGGGAGGGGGGAGTGACATGTCCCGGAATCGACATATTCTTGTGTATGGCAACGCCTCCAAGGGTCGTGACCCAGGTAGGGGGGAGTGACATGTATCTGAACCCACCGCCCTCAAGTAAATACAAATCCACACCAGCATCACACACGCAAGAATGACTCCGACAACCCACGATACATGATTGACAATTTTATTTACGCATAATCGGAGTAACATCAGTCTAGGATCGAGCATGGGCAGTGTGGACACCAGAGCAGCTACATCAGAGGCAGTACATCAGTATGAGAATAGCAACAGGGCAGTGTGGACACCAGAGCAGGTACATCAGAGGCAGCACATGAGAGGGCATACAGCAGTATCAGAACAGCAACAGGGCATAGTGGACACCAGAGCAGGTACATCAGAGGCACTACATGAGAGGGGCTAAGTGCACCAACAGTCCATGGCAAGGCACAGGTCCATCAGAAGCAGCTCATGAGAGGGGCTAAGTGCACCAACAGTCCATTGCACTGAAAAGGTCCATCAGAGGCAGCACATGAGAGGGCATACAGCAGTATCAGAACAGCAACAGGGCATAGTGGACCCAAGAGCAGGTACATCAGAGGCACTACATGAGAGGGGCTAAGTGCACCAACAGTCCATGGCAAGGCACAGGTCCATCAGAAGCAGCACATGAGAGGGGCTAAGTGCACCAACAGTCCATTGCACTGAAAAGGTCCATCAGAGGCAGCACATGAGAGGGCACAATGCAGTATGAGAATAGCAACAGGGCAGTGTGGACACCAGAGCAGGTACATCAGAGGCAGTACATCAGTATGAGAATAGCAACAGGGCAGTGTGGACACCAAAGCAGGTACATCAGAGGCAGTACATCAGTATGAGAATAGCAACAGGGCAGTGTGGACACCAGAGCAGGTACATCAGAGGCAGCACATCAGTATGAGAATAGCAACAGGGCAGTGTGGACATTAGAGCAGGTACATGAGAGCCAGTACATCAGTATGAGAATAGCAACAGGGCAGTGTGGACACCAGAGCAGGTACATCAGAGGCAGTACATCAGTATGAGAATAGCAACAGGGCAGTGTGGACACCAGAGCAGGTACATCAGAGCCAGTACATCAGTATGAGAATAGCAACAGGGCAGTGTGGACACCAGAGCAGGTACATCAGAGGCACTACATGAGAGGGGCTAAGTGCACCAACAGTCCATGGCAAGGCACAGGTCCATCAGAAGCAGCACATGAGAGGGCATACAGCAGTATCAGAACAGCAACAGGGCATAGTGGACACCAGAGCAGATACATCAGAGGCACTACATGAGAGGGGCTGAGTGCACCAACAGTCCATGGCAAGGCACAGGTCCATCAGAAGCAGCACATGAGAGGGGCTAAGTGCACCAACAGTCCATTGCACTGAAAAGGTCCATCAGAGGCAGCACATGAGAGGGCACAATGCAGTATGAGAATAGCAACAGGGCAGTGTGGACACCAGAGCAGGTACATCAGAGGCAGTACGTCAGTATGAGAATAGCAACAGGGCAGTGTGGACACCAGAGCAGGTACATCAGAGGCAGTACATCAGTATGAGAATAGCAACAGGGCAGTGTGGACACCAGAGCAGGTACATCAGAGGCAGCACATCAGTATGAGAATAGCAACAGGGCAGTGTGGACACCAGAGCAGGTACATGAGAGCCAGTACATCAGTATGAGAATAGCAACAGGGCAGTGTGGACACCAGAGCAGGTACATCAGAGGCAGTACATCAGTATGAGAATAGCACCAGGGCAGTGTGGACACCAGAGCAGGTACATCAGAGCCAGTACATCAGTATGAGAATAGCAACAGGGCAGTGTGGACACCAGAGCAGGTACATCAGAGCCAGTACATCAGTATGAGAATAGCAACAGGGCAGTGTGGACACCAGAGCAGGTACATCAGAGGCAGTACGTCAGTATGAGAATAGCAACAGGGCAGTGTGGACACCAGAGCAGGTACATCAGAGCCAGTACATCAGTATGAGAATAGCAACAGGGCAGTGTGGACACCAGAGCAGGTACATCAGAGCCAGTACATCAGTATGAGAATAGCAACAGGGCAGTGTGGACACCAGAGCAGGTACATCAGAGGCACTACATGAGAGGGGCTAAGTGCACCAACAGTCCATGGCAAGGCACAGGTCCATCAGAAGCAGCACATGAGAGGGGCTAAGTGCACCAACAGTCCATGGCAAGGCACAGGTCCATCAGAGGCAGCACATGAGAGGGGCTAAGTGCACCAACAGTCCATTGCACTGAAAAGGTCCATCAGAGGCAGCACATGAGAGGGCACAATGCAGTATGAGAATAGCAACAGGGCAGTGAGGACACCAGAGCAGGTACATCAGAGGCAGTACATCAGTATGAGAATAGCAACAGGGCAGTGTGGACACCAGAGCAGGTACATCAGAGCCAGTACATCAGTATGAGAATAGCAACAGGGCAGTGTGGACACCAGAGCAGGTACATCAGAGCCAGTACATCAGTATGAGAATAGCAACAGGGCAGTGTGGACACCAGAGCAGGTACATCAGAGCCAGTACATCAGTATGAGAATAGCAACAGGGCAGTGTGGACACCAGAGCAGGTACATCAGAGCCAGTACATCAGTATGAGAATCGCAACAGGGAAGTGTGGACACCAGAGCAGGCACATCAGAGGCAGTACATCAGTATGAGAATAGCAACAGGGCAGTGTGGACACCAGAGCAGGTACATCAGAGCCAGTACATCGGTATGAGAATAGCAACAGGGCAGTGTGGACACCAGAGCAGGCACATCAGAGGCAGCACATGAGAGGGCATACAGCAGTATCAGAACAGCAACAGGGCATAGTGGACACCAGAGCAGGTACATCAGAGGCACTACATGAGAGGGGCTAAGTGCACCAACAGTCCATGGCAAGGCACCAGTCCATCAGAGGCAGTACATCTGAGGGCACACAACAGCAACTTACATCACACTATCAGGTGGATTGCGTGAAGTACCCGCATCAGACAGACTGCCAGCACCAGAAACCGGAGTGTGACACAAAGCCACAGATGTAGTGACTGACACGTGAGCCACAGACCCAGATACACTGCCAGCACCTGATACATGAGTGTGAGACACAGCCACAGCCCGAGTGACTGACACATGGCCCATAGACCCAGATACACTGCCAGCACCTGATACAGGAGTGTGAGACACAGCCACAGCCCGAGTGACTGACACATGGCCCATAGACCTAGATACACTGCCAGCACCTGATACAGGAGTGTGAGACACAGCCACAGCCTGAGTGACTGACACATGGCCCATAGACCCAGATACACTGCCAGCACCTGATACAGGAGTGTGAGACACAGCCACAGACCGAGTGAATGACACATGGCCCATAGACCCAGATACACTGCCAGCACCTGATACAGGATAGGTCTCGACTGATACACTGCCACTAACAGACACATGCGAGTCAACTGCACCAGCGCCACTGGGACCACTGAAATGATGAGCCACAGGGCTGTATGGTCCAGGAGGCAGGGTGGCTCTGGGAGCGGGGGATAGTTGCAATTGTCCGACATCGGATTGTGCATGTGTCAATGCTCTGTGTCTACGTTTCTTGCCTGCACCCTGGACAGGACAGGACTGACAAGTGGGCCGGACTGAGAAGAAATTTTACCCACCATGGGAGGTGCATCTGCTGGGGGGGGGGGAATGCTCTCCGGGGACGTGCTGGAGCCTGCTTGTCGTTTGCTGTGTGGCTGCCTTGTGGCCTCTGCAACATGTGTCATGGGGGATGCTACTACAGGGTCCACCTGCATCCGTCCCTGACGGGCCCTGATGCGAGTGGAGGTAAGTGGTGACTCCACTGCGGAGACATCTGTATTCCGTTTCCCAGAAAACAGCTGCCTCAGTGCAACAATGGGTGATGTATGCCTGTCCCTGACAGCGCCACTGTCCATGGGAGATGCCTTGGGCCTTGGATGTTCCATTTCCGTAGGAGTACTGTTGTCTGCGGACTTTCCCTGTTCCCTGGATGGTGCCCTGTTCCAGGTAGCAGACTTGTCGTCTGTGGTGTACATATCCCCAGGACACACCTTCTCCCTGTGTGTGTCCCTGCCCCTGGGAGTGTCCGTGCTCTTCCTAGGTGCGTTTGTCTTGTGACTGTCCTTGTCCCTGCCCTTGGGAGTGGCTCCTTCCTTTCTAGTTTCTCTGCCCTTGGTAGAAGCTCCTTCCTGCCTAGTCTCCCTGCCCTTGGGAGTGGCTCCTTCCTTCCTAGTCTCCCTGCCCTTGGGTGTGGCTCCTTCCTGCCTAGTCTCCCTGCCCTTGGGAGTGGCTCCTTCCTTCCTGGTTTACCTGCCCTTGGGAGTGGCTCCTTCCTTCCTAGTCTCCCTGCCCTTGGGAGTGGCTCCTTCCTTCCTAGTTTCCCTGCCCTTGGGAGTGGCTCCTTCCTTCCTAGTCTCCCTGCCCTTGGGAGTGGCTCCTTCCTTCCTAGTTTCCCTGCCCTTGGGAGTGGCTCCTTCCTTCCTAGTCTCCCTGGCACTGGGAGTGGCTCCTTCCTTCCTAGTTTCCCTGCCCTTGGGAGTGGCTCCTTCCTTCCTAGTCTCCCTGGCACTGGGAGTATGCGAGCCCTCAAGAGATGTATTCCTCTTCTCAATGTCCTCGTCCAAGGTAGTGTCAATGGAAGTGGGATTGAGGCTTGCCTTGGTAGGACCTTGTGTGTGGGATGGCTGTGCAGCATGCGTAGCCATTACACCCAACCCCTCTTTTGCTTCACATGTGTGTACTCCACTATATCTGACGTTGTCCTTGTGAACAGATTTACCTGACCTAGGGAATGAGGTCTGAGGCCTCCGTGCCTTGACGTGCTGGCTGACGCTGCTTCTAGTGCAATAACCTGTATTAGAGTCCTGGTCAGAATATTCACTTCCCCCTGAGACATCCAGTGTTGTAGATGGTGGAACAGAAGTACCACCCAGTCCATGCGACTGTACAATGGCAGACGACACACTGTTAGCCAATGACTGCAGTGTCCTGTGTACACCAGCCAGATCACCATGCATACCTTCCATGAATGCCACCACCTGCCCCAACTTCCTATCGTGGTCTTGGAAAGCATTTATCATATTGGTCTGCCCCACACACAGCTGTCGCAGCAGATCAACAGCCTCTGCACAAAGTGCATTTTGCTCACCGAGACTGGGGCAGCGGTGCCGACACCGAAGGCCACTCTGCTCCCCCTACTCCTGCGTGCACGAACAGTACATGGTGCAGTTGGCGGCAGGGTGGGCCCTGTGTGCTGTGTCCCGACCGAAGGTGTTGATTGCCCACTCCCAGTCTGTGACAACAGTGCAGACTCACCAACACTGTCGGAAGATGATGACGATGTTGTCTCCACATGCGAGTCCTCCGGGACGGTCCTGTCCCCCTCTCCGGCGCTGGCCCCTTCGGTGTCAGTCTGCGTGTGCGCGACGTCTGATCCGGATGCATTGCCTTCTATCATCTCCGCCGTCTGTGGCTGAGTGCCCTCTGCCAAAGCTGAAATGCACAGGAAATTGGTGTAAGTCATGGGCACACTCACGTACAGTACTGCTACGGAATCCCTAAAGCCACTGATGACAATGTCCATCGATCCCCCAACCTGCACACGGCCCACCCCAACCAGTCATCCTCACAGGAATTAAGTGGCGTTGGCCGTAATACATGTACAGCATGCACACTGGGCATGAGGAACTACATCTGCACACAAGTGTTGCCAAGGGGTGACGGAGCACTACAGCATGTGCATGAAAACTGAACTGCTTAGCGGGTGGCGTCTCAACATGCCGCATCGGGAAGTGAAATTTTACTGCGCCAATGTCACCAACATGCCATTGGAACGAGCCTCACGATCGACGGAAGTCCCTAATGTGTGTGGGCAACAATACATGCATTGCACTCACAAGCAACATACACTGACAGTATGCTTACCGCCACGTTGCTGTTCATCCACACGCAACCGCTCGGACAGGTCGGGATGCGTCACAGCTATGATACGGTGCATGAGAGGGGTCATTGAGCGTCGGGCCAGACGTGCCGTCCTTGGAATCATCCCTAGTGTCACTTCCGCTACATTCTTGCTCAGTCTGGAAATGTTGTCCCAGCGTTTGTTGCAGTGTGTATGTCGTCTATTGTACACCCCCGCTGCTCGTACATCACGTGCAATGCTCCTCCACACGTCCTTGCGAAGGTGCAGCTTGACCTACCATGATGGGAGACAAAAGGGTGGAAGTCAGTGGACAGTTGGCCAGTCACACAGATAGGGGCAACACATTTCTCTCTGCAGCCATGCACATTTCGAATCTTTTGTTGGTCACACATCACACCGCCAAGTTTCCAGAGCCCAGGTGTCATAGGACACCTCATGCACAACAACTTATCCCCCACTGCACTAACCACCTGTCCGTGTGCGCCGTACAGGCGTCCGTAGTTGCGGAGCACACCGTCCACGAGGACATCAAGCTCCGCGGCGGTGAAGGGACGAGACCGGATCTCTTTGACTCTCGACATGCCATGGTCACGGAGTATGGCACTACAGCGGCAGTCGGTGGTCAGCTCCGCAGCAGCAGGTGGAGGTGATGGTCACAGGCAGCAGTCGGTGGTCAGCTCCGCAGCAGCAGGTGGAGGTGATGGTCACAGGCAGCAGTCGGTGGTCAGCTCCGCAGCAGGAGGTGGAGGTGATGGTCACAGGCAGCAGTCGGTGGTCAGCTCCGCAGCAGCAGGTGGAGGTGATGGTCACAGGCAGCAGTCGGTGGTCAGCTCCGCAGCAGCAGGTGGAGGTGATGGTCACAGGCAGCAGTCGGCGGACAGCTCCGCAGCAGCAGGTGGAGGGGATGGTCACAGGCAGCAGTCGGTGGTCAGCTCCGCAGCAGCAGGTGGAGGTGATGGTCACAGGCAGCAGTCGGTGGTCAGCTCCGCAGCAGCAGGTGGAGGTGATGGTCACAGGCAGCAGTCGGTGGTCATCGTAGAAGGTATGCTTTTGCACATCACACATATATAGGGCCCTGTGGCCATGTCAGTGGCATAAGGCGCCAGCCATTGGTCAGCCGTGGAAGCGTGTTTGGAATTGGGCCAATGATTGGCCCTGGTGTTGCGGTGAACAGCATACAGTACTTACTATTGGGCACACGTGGCCCATGTCCACACCTCCCATTGGCTGCACGTGCACAGAACGTCACGCTCACACACCGGCAAGTGCATGTGCTAGACACCGGGATGGATGTATCATTTGCAACAAAGTTCTAACAGTGGCGCCACCATGGCGGGGCACGTATTCGGCGGGGGAGGTGCAGGCCAAAACATCCATAAGCTGATGTCAATGCACATGGCAGTTCATGACCCCCCTTACAGTGACATTGCATCAGCCAGCCTACACCGGCCGGCCTAGCCCTGCCCATGACCGCCGTGCCGGCCATGCCAGCTACCGCCGTTTCAGGCCCCCTCCACTACCGCCGTGCCAGGTGGAGGGGGCCTGAAACGGCGGTAGCTGGCATGGCCGGCACGGCGGTCATGGGCAGGGCCTGGCAGGGCGGAAGTGGACGGGGCCTGAAACGGCGGTAGCTGGCATGCCAGCACGGCGGTCATGGGCAGGGCCTGGCACGGCGGAAGTGGACGGGGCCTGAAACGGCGGTAGCTGGCATGGCCGGCACGGCGGTCATGGGCAGGGCCTGGCACGGCGGAAGAGGACGGGGCCCGAAACGGCGGTAGCTGGCATGGCCGGCACGGCGGTCATGGGCAGGGCTAGGCCGGCCGGTGTAGGCTGGCTGATGCAATGTCACTGTAAGGGGGGTCATGAACTGCCATGTGCATTGACATCAGCTTATGGATGTTTTGGCCTGCACCTCCCCCGCCGAATACGTGCCCCGCCATGGTGGCGCCAGTGAACGAACTTTGTTGCAAATGAAGCATCCGTCCCGGAGTCTAGCACATGCACTTGCCGGTGTGTGAGCGTGACGGTCTGTGCACATGCAGACAATGGGAATGTTGAACGCGGGCCGCGTATGGCCAGACGTAAACAGCGGAAGCAGTGCACCGCCATGGCGGGGTCTATGATTGCATGTCAGCCGACGATGCACCTTGTTTTATTGTCTGCAGCTGCATGATGACGGTTGTGTGCGTGATTGCGTGACTCCACACTTCATGCTCTATCCCATGTGTGTCCATACCATGCCCATCGGTGTGCCACAAATGTCCATCACATGTGCATGTCGACATCGGTTATTTCCATACACAAGTTTATCGTACCTCACATCTACACAGTAGATCCCGGATGTCTTGCCATATTGTGATTCATTTGTCTGTGACTGGTATATGTGTGATATTGACTATGGTGGGGGTTCACTTGTGTTCAGTCCATGCGTGTTGCCTATTGGGTCACCATGCATGTGATGTCCGTTTGGTCACCATTATTGGTGTTGCCATTGGTGCATCAAGAAATGGTGTGTGTATATTTTCGTTTGTGTGCATGCACTTGCATGTGTGTATGTGATGTTACGCATACACATGTGGGTCATGTCACATGTCTTGTTGGCAGTAATGTTGAGGTGAGACAAAGTGCATTGCACATGTTGCAACACATTATGTAGCTAGTGGGTGCACATTGTTGCTACGTCAATCCATGTTGTTGTGACAATCAGAGATGTCACACATATGCTAATTGAACACTGCCTATTACATGTTGGATAGAGTGCGATGACATGTGAGTGAGTTGCACAGACATGCGTTGTATGTGAATTTACTTCCATTCCATTTACTCCCACACAGGAGGGCTCAAAATGTCCATCGCCCATACACTGTGCTGGAGGATATGGTGGACGAGGAGGTGATCAGGAAATTCAGGCTTGATCGACGTCGATTGCTGGAGCTTGTGAACCAATTGTCTCCTCACCTGCAGCCGCGAAGAACCTATCCAGGCTCCATTTCACCCACCCAAAAGGTGATGGCGGCACTCCATTTTTTTGCAACAGGCACATTTCAGTACACTGTTGGACATGCCGGGGGAATGTCACAGGCCATGTTCAGCACGGTACTTCGGGATGTACTGACAGCCATGATGCTGTACAAGAATGACTACATACATTTTCCACAGGCGGCAGAGTTGGCAGCGGTCAAAGCAGACTTCTATGCACTGGGTCGCATACCACACGTTGTGGGTTCCATTGATGGCACGCATATTGCGATCATTCCACCACGGGCACGTGAGCAGGTGTTTAGGAATCGGAAGCACTTCCATTCCCTAAACGTGCAGGTGGTGTGCCAGGCCGACAACATAATCTCACATGTGTGTGCAAGATTTCCTGGCTCTGCACATGACGCCCACATCATGCGGAGCAGCATTGTCCCCCAACTGATGGCAAATCTGCGTCCGGCACAAGCGTGGCTTGTTGGTGAGTATGCTGTGGTGACAGGAGTGATATCTGTGTGGCTTGGTGTGCCCACATGTTCAGGTAATGATGTTTCTCTCTCTCTCTAATTTCCACAAACACAGGCGACTCGGCTTACCCAAACAGGCCTTGGCTTCTGAGTCCAATACGCAATCCCACTACAGCGGGAGAAATGCGATACAATGATGCCCATGGAAGGACACGTCGAGTGGTGGGACGAACATTTGACCTGCTTAAGTCTAGGTTTCGGTGCCTGGATAAGACTGGAGGGGCCCTGCCTTACTCACCAGGCAAAGTATGCAAGATTGTGATTGCCTGCTGCATGCTCCACAACCTGGCTATGCGCAATAACATTGAACTGCTCTTGGACCCAGATGAACAGCAAGTTCCTCGCCCTCCCGACCCACCCATGTCGACTGATGAGGATAGTGGTGAGGAGGAAGGTGTGGACCAGAGGCGCCAGCTCATTGAACGCTACTTCCCTTGATTGTGAGTGTGCCCCTCTTGTGCTGCTTGTGTATGCCCTGTGTAGGTTTGCTGCTCTTGTGTCATTGTGTTGGGCATCATCTATGTGTTTTGTTATGTGATATATGCATGTGTGTGGGTCTCTTCATTTATGAGTACATGCACTTCTCCATGATGTGTGTAGTCTCATCCATTCCTGTAGTGATGTGTGTGGTTTTTTGAAAGTTGCACTGCAGTGCGTTGGGATGAGTGTGATGGTGTTTCCTAACGTGTGTTTGCGTTTTCTATGTTTCCCTAGGTAACTCCCTTGCGGCATGATTCTGTACCAGTTGGATCCCTGAACCTGGTTACGTCTGTTTCTGATGCAATCATGTGAATAAACATGGAGGCAACACATCATTGAGTGAGTAAGTGTTATTTATTTACAGATTGTGCATAGGTGTAGGTGCATATTTACAAATGAGTGAAGGGGTGGGGGAGTGAGAGTCAAAGGTTATGGCAGATGAGATGTCCTGACTAGACACCACATAGGGTGGTGTCTGCCTAGTGCAGCAGGCCTGTGCCAGGTGGGACCGGATAGTTGGCAGGGTGAATGGCTGGCTCAGGTACTCAAAAGAGTCATTGTCGGCTCCTCTTGGAGCGTGTGGCAGGAGCTTCGACACTGCTCTCGCCCACTTCCAGCCTCGGACGACCCCTCCGTCTTTGTGTCGGGACGGAGTCAGCTGGGGGCGCTGGCTGATCAGGTGCCACATCCGCCGCCAGGGGCGCAGGTGGCGGTGGCGGTGGCGGTGTTGGTGGTGGTGGCGTTGTTTGAGGGGGTGTGGGGAGGGTGGTGTTGGCGGATATCCTCGTGCTAAAAATGTCCACGAGTTGGCCAAGCCGCCTCTCGATGGCCCCCAACATCGCTGTGTTGTCAACAAAGTCCTGGTGGGCCCGGTCTGCCTGTGCCTGGCCACGTAGATAGTTTTCCTCCACCCTGGCTAGTGCTTCTAGACACTGTTGCACGGCATTGGGTGTAGTTGTTTCATCATGCCTTGTTTGTCCTGTGCTCCTGCCTGCAGGATTTGGCCTTGCATTTGTGGTTTGCCTCACACTCTCCCTGCGTGGCTGGGATGGCGCGGGCCCAGCGTTGGGCGGTGGGTTGGGCAGGGTGGCAGGGGCAGAAGTGGTGGTAGTAGTGGTGGTGGAGGTGGTGCTGGAGGTAGCTGTGCAGGTCACAGTAGCCGGTGTTGTGGTAATGTCAGAGGCCGTCGTAGTTGTTGGTGCAGGTGTGACCTGGGAGCCAGATGTCCCTGGCTGGCTGCTTGAGCCGGCACCATCCTCAGCCCCGGAGGTGGCTGGCCAATCTTCCCCTTAAACTTCTCAGTGTGGGGAGGCTGGAGGCCTGGTGTTTATTGCAGCTGTCAGATTAGGATCCCCTGCAAAACAAAAATGTGAGTATGAGTCATGTGGCCATTACGTGTACATTTATTTATATTTGACATTCAGTCGGCACTGGCACACACCCCACCCACCACCACCACCACCCTCTCTATGGACATGGGGGCCTGTTGGGAGTTGGTCTAGTGACCTGTAGCACACCCCACCCACCACCACCACCCTCTCTATGGACATGGGGGCCTGATGGGAGTTGTAGTTCCGTCCCCTCACACACCCCACCCACCTCCACCACCCTCTCTATGGACATGGGGGCCTGTTGGGAGTTGTAGTTCCGTCCCCTCACACACCCCACCCACCACCACCACCCTCTCTATGGACATGGGGGCCTGTTGGGAGTTGTAGTTCCGTCCCCTCACACACCCCACACACCACCACCACCCTCTCTATGGACATGGGGGCCTGTTGGGAGTTGGTCTAGTGACCTGTAGCACACCCCACCCACCACCACCACCCTCTCTATGGACATGGGGGGTCTGTTGGGAGTTGTAGTTCCGTCCCCTCACACACCCCACCCACCACCACCACCCTCTCTATGGACATGGGGGCCTGTTGGGAGTTGTAGTTCCGTCCCCTCACACACCCCACCCACCACCACCACCCTCTCTATGGACATGGGGGCCTGTTGGGAGTTGTAGTTCCGTCCCCTCACACACCCCACCCACCACCACCACCCTCTCTATGGACATGGGGGCCTGTTGGGAGTTGGTCTAGTGACCTGTAGCACACCCCACCCACCACCACCACCCTCTCTACGGACATGGGGGCCTGTTGGGAGTTGTAGTTCCGTCCCCTCACACACCCCACCCACCACCACCACCCTCTCTATGGACATGGGGGCCTGTTGGGAGTTGTAGTTCCGTCCCCTCACACACCCCACCCACCACCACCACCCTCTCTATGGAAATGGGGGCCTGTTGGGAGTTGGTCTAGTGACCTGTAGCACACCCCACCCACCACCACCACCCTCTCTATGGACATGGGGGCCTGTTGGGAGTTGGTCTAGTGACCTGTAGCACACCCCACCCACCACCACCACCCTCTCTATGGACATGGGGGCCTGTTGGGAGTTGGTCTAGTGACCTGTAGCACACCCCACCCACCACCACCACCCTCTCTATGGACATGGGGGCCTGTTGGGAGTTGTAGTTCCGTCCCCTCACACACCCCACCCACCACCACCACCCTCTCTATGGACATGGGGGCCTGTAGGAGTGGTTTAGACGTTGGTGAGTATGTGGACTGCATGCATGGCTTGGGGTCTGGGAGATGTGTCTTCAGAGTTGTGTGAGGCACACCGTGTTGTTGTGTTTGTGGTGCTTGGTTGGTACTTACCAGCCTCTTCTCCCTCATCAAGTCCATCAAGGGTCTCAGGGTGCAGGATGGTCAGCACCTTCTCCTCCCACTCGGTGTACGGTAGGGGCTCCGGGGGGGTTCCACCACCTGTGTGGTTGGCCCGGAGAAAGTTCTTGGCTCTGATGGATTTCACCCGGGTCTTGAGGTCGTGCCACCGCCTCTGAATTTCCTGCTTCGTCCTCGGGACGGTCCCGGAGGCATTGACCCTGGTGACGATCCGGTCCCACAGGCTGTTCTTCCTAGCTATGCTGGTCTGCTGCACTAGGGCCCCAAATATGTGGGGTTCGACATGAAGAATCTCATCGACCATAACCCTTAACTCGGTGTCAGTGAATTTAGGGTTTTTCTTGGGTGCCATGGTGCTCGGGGTGTGTGTTTGTGTGAATTAGGAGATGCTGGTGTGTGGTGTTTGGGGATGGTGTGGTGGGTCTTTGTGTACAGGGTGTGTTTGGGTGTGGGTTATGTGTATGATATCTGTTTTATGCTGTTGGCTCAGTAATGTCTCCTGCTAGCAGCTATGCTGTGATGCAGAGGATTTCTGGAGTGGGTGGGAGTTAATTTATAGTCTGTGTGTTGGCCCTGTGTGAATGTTGATTGGCAGTCAGGTGATAGGTGGGTGTGTTGGCAGGTGTGGTTTATGCGGTTCTTGGGGGTGGGTCATTGTGTCTTGTGTTTGGTTTAGATGTGTCAGGTGGGTGGTCGTTCATTTTCCTGTGTTTGGTGATGAATTCTGTCGCAATGTATGGCATTGGTTTGACTGTAGGGATGTTGTTCGTGTTGGACTTCCGCTGTGGTGCACGGTTTCTCGTAGCATTGGTACCGCCGCGGACGTGGATCGCGGTGGCTACCGGGGTACTTGCGGAGTTATCCTAATTGTGGACACGGACACTACGCATGTATCGCGGGGGAGGTTGTTGTTATCCTGGTCATGTGCGTACGCGGCGGTCGGTGTTATTTAGGTTCCGTCCGCCTGCCGCGGCCTCAGGTGTACTTCGACCGCCGCGGACGGAGATTGTTGTGCTCCGTCCGCCGCGATCGGCGTTTCTATCAGATTTGATCCTAATCGCTATTGCGTTTTTTCCGCGGACAGGTCCGGAGTATCTTGCCACCTTCCTCGGCGGACGGGACACGTTTCCGTCCGCGATCCTAATCGACCCCTTAATAATGAATTCTGCATTTGTAAAATTTCTATGTGCTGTTGGGGAAAAGTTGGAGGTTTTAATCTGATTCACTAATGGATTGTGCTAATATATATTATATATAATCAAGTTTTTGGATATAAACCTTATATGATTGATTATTTTATAACTTTTTAACTTTGATGATGTTTTATCTATTTTTTGTAAGATTTTAATTTATCAAAGAAAATAAATAAACTTGAACTTCAACTTACCTCAGTACTTTTTATTTCTGTCACTAAACTACATTTTCTTGGAACATCCTCACTAGGGTATCTTACCTACCTTATAAAACAATGAACCTACACCTCTACAATATTAATTCCTGTTTCTTTAAAACCCTTCCCGAATACCCCCTCTGCAGATTCTCCAGAGCAACCCACTAGAACTACTTGGTCACAAGTTCACTACACACTCCAGAAGGACCATACTAGTTACAAAATGAACTACAGCAGGTGTGGTTTACTGCACAAACTGTAAAGCATGGAAAACTCTGTATTTAATCTTTTTCTATTTATTACAGCCACTTAAACATCTACTTACTAATCATTTCCAAATGCAACCTACTTTTAGTCACCTGCATATTCCCTCCATCAATCAAATTTCAATTTCTTTTTCAAACCACCAGTACACAATTATTTTCACTGACTTTCATAGTACCAACTGTAAAATTGAGCTTCAGACCACTTCTGTGTGCTACTCCTCATTCAACAAAATGCTTAGAGTGTGGATTGTAGGCCCCAGCTATGTCCATTGGACTACAAATGCTACAAAAATTAAAGGTATTGACAGGGACTTGGGTTTTCCAAATGTTGAGATTAGTTGGTTTGGCCAGAGAGGCTTTAAGTTTCATCAGCTACTGCCTTTGGTTAAAATCATTGTGTATTTCCAAGCTCCTCACCTCATGATTGTGCACTGTGGTGGCAATGACCTAGGAACATTGACTGGGGTAGGGCTGGAAATTCTAATGAAGAATACCTTTGCAGAATTGATGTCCCTTTTCCCTCACACTGTCTTAGTGTACTTCAATATATGTAAAAGTTAGAAATGGAAGAGGTCAAGTCAATTCTGTACTCAGATTGACAAAGCCAGGAAACATCCTAATAAAACAGTTTCTGCTTTCCTCAGAGACAATAATATTGGCTTTATCTATAACAACAATCTGCATTTTGACATTCATGGAATATATAGAAGCGATGGAGTTCACTTTACAGACAAAGAGAACAGAGTGTTTTTAAGTAACCTGAAACTCTGCATACAGTCTTATCTGTAGTTGTCGTATACACACTCTCAAAACAAAGGCTCTTGTCAGAGCCACCCAAGAGGCCCAAATGTTGTTCATTTTCTTATCCAATTTTTGGGGGGAATCTTTGAAATCCGCGGCAACGTTGCGATGATCGCGGTCACAAAATCGCAAAATAAAAGCAGACATTCAACTACCACAACCCAATTAAAACATTGTAACTTAAAAAACTCATTATATTACAATACACACGTTACTAACCACATCGCTGCTTTAAAAACATATTTTTCTAATAAGTTTTTTAAGAAACTGTTTAAACACTACTTCCTGCTTTAGTGATTACACCAAGAGTCACGATAACTTTGGTAACCGTAACAATTGTGCATTTTTTAGAGTGGCAAAACATAGATATGCACACATTTTACAGTATTTTAGAAACTACAGGGTTTATTACTGCACTGTTTGAAGTTGTAGCTTTGTAGGAAGTTTGTATAAAAACAACCATTTAAACCAATTTTACGTTTTCGCAGTGATGTCGGGCATCGCAATGATATTGGCAGCTGCGATCACCACGAATACGTCGAGAAATGACAAAACAAATGCAGACATTCAATAACCACCACCACATTCTAAACCTAGAACTCCAAATGGATTATAACCAACACACTAAACACATTACCATCTAAATGACTGTATACTAGGATGTACAACTCCTTTAAAATCTCTATAACATAGTGCATCATTTTTCAGTGTAATTTAAGACTCCATGTATCACTGTATCACTAAGTCTCTTATTCACTGTATAAGTATTTAAGAGGATCTCTGAGTCTATCAAAACTTCTGTAACGACATGCAAGACTGCCTCAGTACATCTATGAGTGAGTACATCAGTGTCACACTGGGTCTGTGATTGGTTACTTAAGTCTCTTGCTAAATCTGTGAGTAGGAGCATGAGTTCATTTGTCTATTTGTAAGTAAGTATATTACTATTTGACTGGATCTGAAAGTAAATACATGAGTGCCCAAGTAGGTGTCTGATTGAGTGGGTGCATGAGTGTCTGAGTAGATCTGTGAGTGAGTGAATGTGTATCTCTGTGGGTCTATGACTGGCAGCATGAGTGTCTGAGTGGTTATGTCAGTGGGTGCTTGGGTCTCTGAGTGTGACTGTGAGTGGGTACATGAGTCTCTGAGTTTATAACTGACTGGTTTCATATGTCTCTGAGCGGGTCTATGAGTCACTGTATGAGTGAATATATAGGTGTACGAGTGTCTTAGTAGGAATGTGAGTAGGTTTATGAGTGTCTGAGTGACTGTGAGTGGGTGTATGAGTATCTCAATGGGTATGTGAGTGAGTATAAGTCTCTGAGTGGGTGAGTGAATGGGTGCATGCATAACTGAGTGTGTCTGTGACTGGGAGGGTGAGTTTCTAGGTGGGTCAGTGAGTAGATGCATGAGCCTTGTGTGGATGAGTGAGTGGTTGTGTGCATAGCTGAGTCAGTTTGTGAGTGGGTATGTGAGTTTCTGAGTTTCTGAGTGAATGACTGAGTCCATAAGTCTCTGCGCGGTCCGTGACTGATTATGGAAGTGACTGTACCGGTGTGTGAGTGGGTGTATGAGTGTCTAAGTGAATCTGTAAGTGGGTGTATGAGTGTCTCAGTAGGTCTGTGAGTATATACTTGAGTGTGTGAGTGGGTCTGTAACTGAGTGTGTAAGTCTCTGAGTGGGTATGTACATTGGTGAGCGACTCTCCAAGTGAGTCTGTAAGTGGGTTCATGAATATCCGAGTGGGTCTGTGAGTGGGTGCATGATTGCCCAGGTGGGTCTGTGAGAGGGTAAAAAGGCTGTAAATGGGTAGGACACTGAACTCTTGAGTCTTTCAGTGGGTCTCTAAGTATGTGCATAAGTCTCTGAGTGGGTCTGTACATAGGTTTGTGACTCTTTGAGGGATTCTGTAAGTGGGTGCATGAGGATCTGAGTAGGTGCATGAGTGCCCAGGTATTTCTGTGAGTGGGTGTGTAGGTATGAGACTGTACACATGAATCTATGCCCGAGTCTCTAAGTAGGTGCATGAGTCTCTGAGTGGACCTGTACATGGGGTGTCACTCTCCAAATAAGTATGTAAGTGGGTGCATGAGTACCAGAATTGGTATGGGAGTGAATTCATGAGTATTCAAGTGGGTATGTGACTGGATGTATAGGTGTGTGAGTGGGTATGGGAATGGATATATTTGTCATTTCTCAAACATAGGCTCAGAGTAACTCCACCCTGACCCCTTATGTTAGCTTTCACACAAATGTTCAGCCCCGGGTGCTGTTCCCAAAGGATAAGATGGCAGCGCAACTTACTGTTCATGTTTCGCCCAGCCAATCCTAACATTCCTGATGAAACCTGCATCTGCAATTAATCACAAAACCTTTGCGAAATATCTGCAGCCAGAGATAGATCTATAATTTTGGCTTAAATTTCTCAAAAACTACTGGACGGATATGCACCAGATAACAAAAAGCACAATCTGCATAAAAACATCTACCTTTCTGCCAAATTTGGTTGTTAATCCTTCTAGCGGTTCGGGCTGTAGGTTCGACAGCGCATTCCTATGGGAATAACCATGACAAATGCACACTTTTTCTCACCCCTATTTCTCGGTCCCTACATCATGGATCACCCCACAGACTTTTCATAACACACAACACCTACTTTGACATTTTTTGGTGGAAAAAAATGAAGATTGGCTAAATGACACCAAAGTTATAGGCAACTCAAAAAATAATTTTCCTAAGGAAACTAGGTCCTAACTATAACTACCCACTGGCTACCACCAGTAGGTAATATACACACACACACATATATCTTTGGCGGTGTGAGATGGGGGAGACCAGCCATTTGCAATATTCAACAGTTATTTCCTTTCAGAAAAAGGCCACACACTCACAAGGTGTGCGAGTGGACTTTTTCTGAAAATAAATAACTGTTGAATATTTAAACCTAGGTGAAATGTCAGTAAAAAATGTAATTTTATCCAAAAAAACACAAGGTATAGTTATCTCAAGGAACTTTAACTCGCAACCTAAAGTCACTATAATTACACCCACCTATTACATCACTCAATACATGATCTACAACATCACTGATAACATCACAGCAACATAGGAATTACATCATTGATGACAACTCTGTGCCTAGTGTGGGAATTATAAATAAAATATATGGATGGATGTGTGGGAACACCTACTCACCAGTAATGTAACGCCTTCCCAGTGCAAAGGAACACAAGGCAGCAACTTCTGCTGTCTTATCACCTTCTTCCACATTTGCCAAGACATGCCAGGCCACGCAAGGTGGCTTTGTATAAAATAGTAAATATATCTTATGGGATTCTGTTGCCCTGGTACAACCTTGCGCAGGGAATGGCAACATAAGCCCTTGATGAATCTGAGACTTTGGCCCAATTGTAGGTAATCTCAATTTACCTGTTCTTAAATACCGAATCATACTGATTCGGTATTTAAGAATAGATAAAAGGGATGTAGGTAATTTTTCGTGAAAAAGTACAGAATCGGTAAGTTTCGGTAATTACCGAATCGGTATTTACTGATTCGGTAATTGCCATTCATTCCTATGGGCCTGGAGGCCCATAGGAATGAATGGCAATTACCGAATCGGTAAATACTGATTCGGTAAAAGGGGCAAAACATTGAAGGGTGGCAGGGTGTCCCTTTGACACCCTGATGCACCCCTCAATTGTGTATGAGTGCACATGTGGCACACATGCATGCCTTAAGGGCATGTATGTATCCCACATTGCACTGTTGGAAAAGCAAAAAAAATGCTTTTTCAAAGGTTTTCATTATTTACCACCAACTTGTAGTTGGTGGTAAATAACGAACCCTTAACTGAGGAATGCACCAACTTGAGTGCTCCCTACATCCGGGATTCGGTAATTTACCGAATCGGTATGTTAAGAATTTGGTATTTTACCGAATCCTTAAATTACTGATTCGGTAAAATACTGAACCCCAAAAAAATGCCACCTACATCTAAAAGAAGCCCAATACCGGTCAGTAACGGACGAAATTCGGTAATTTCGGCCGTTACCAA
Organism: Lissotriton vulgaris; assembly: GCF_964263255.1. NCBI lineage: Eukaryota > Metazoa > Chordata > Amphibia > Caudata > Salamandridae > Lissotriton > Lissotriton vulgaris. Next base: position 746,682,966 of record NC_141694.1, read on the forward strand.
CCGGTACTGGGTGACCTACATCTGGCCCTTAGTATCCAAAGTAGTGATGCATGGTGCCAACCTGACATGGAGGGTGTAGGGCTGCCACCACTACCATTTATTTATTTATTTATTGACATTTGTAGAGCGCGGCGAATACCCGTGGGCGTCTCGGCATCACCAGCACCTCGGCGGCCACCACCACCACCAGTGCTGCTGTAGATGGCTATGCTGGCCCCAGTAAGTAGGTATTACGCCTTGAGTATTAGCTATTTTTCAACTCCCTTACCCAATGTCCGACATCCCTGCATCTTGCTATGTTGCCTGTATTTCCCATTTCCCCAGCAGACTTTCTCTTCTCTGTGGCTTTATTCTTCTCCCTTTCCTAGATAGCTTTTCCTCACCGCTCCTTTAGTTTTCTTTTGTAGTACTGTTAAGAGAGCAGATTTCAGGCTACATAAAGAGGATCTCAGACCCAAGTATTTACAAAACACGTTGGTGAAGAAGTCTTTTTCAAGCAAACAGACAAAAAGGACAGGGACAGAGATACAGTGGTCATGGACCCCCAAAGGTATCTTATGCTAGTAATTTACATGACAATGCAGCGTGGCAGGAATGAGATACCAACCAATATCACATGTCCTTTGCATTTTCATCCACCCCTTCATTGTGTTTTAATCTTATCCATTCATAGCCTTATCCCCCCATTAGGTGAAAGAAGGTTTTGATTGACTACCTGGTTTTTAAAACGCTGCTAACCACACCTCCCAAAGTAATTCTTTCAATACAAAATAGCTGACCTAACTTCAGTGAAGCATTGCTGTTGTACCTTGTACAAGATAAATACCTAGGTGTTAATCTTGTACCTAAATTGGGTACATTATGTTGTTGTCTAGGCACGCAGTCCACCAGAGCTGCTGCCAGCCAGCCATGGACAGAAGAGGCCCAGGTAGAGGGAGGTCGAAAAGTCCCAATGGTGGCAGGGACAAGTGGTGAGTAATTTTGCTTTCTTACTGACAATACTGTATTTTAAAGCTATCACACCCTTCACCTCCCTGCTCAGGACATTTCACCACCTAAAACTGTAGCGTGGTCTAATTTGATGCTGCCGTGTAGGCAGTGTAATGCACATCTGCTTCAGTTAACAGCACAGCAAGAAGTCTGCAATGCATAGAAACTGAAGATAAGATGGGGTTCACAGTGCCCACTCAGTCACCTTCTACTTCACTTCATCATTCTTCCTGTCCCTACCTACCCAAAAATGTAAATTTCAGCTCAAGTGACTTGTATTTCATTGCTTCCATTATGGATTTACGGTTCCAATTTTTTCCTTCCGCCAACCAATGTGACTAAGCAAAAGCGTAGTACATAAAAGGCAAAACCTGCTGCACACTTAAGTAAAGCTCAAGCAAGAAAGATGTCTCAATGGACATAAAGTTCAATGATCACAGATGGAGGATTCTTCTTTTTTTATTTTCTGTTCATGGAAAAGCCAGCCGACACGTGTTTCGTCGCCAGAAAACACAGTTTCCGCGACTCCTCAGGGCTGGGGAAGGATACAAAATATTGGATGGGATACAGGGTAATCTTAACATCACATGAATTGAAATGGTGACTGTAAACGTGGAGGTGGTAGGTGAGTGACTGGTGACTATATTCAACAGTAACACATGAGTGGATGCACATCACCAACCCAAATGAATGTGAGTTCAAACAAAATAGTAAGTGCAAGGAGTGGGTCGATAGTGATTAAACAAGTAGTGAAGTCTGGAATAGTTTTTAATTAAACATAAGGTAAAATAAGCATATTAAAGTGACGCATGGGGGAAAAAAGGATGCAGGCCAGGGAATCCAAAACGAGTGTAGGTGGAGAGATCAAAAATGAATAAATGGGATACCGGGCCCGGTGGTTTAAAGGGGAAATGTGCATCCTACCTGTAGGAAATAGATATATAACCACAGGTCTGTAATGTCACATAAGGGGAAAGGGGCGAGAAGAGACAAAGGAGAACCATGAGAAAAAGGTTCTGCCGTAATGGTTATAGGCGGTCACACATAGTTGAAATGTGTCCCGTAGGGGGCACCATAAGTACAGCGTAAAAACTGAGAAAGTCTAGAATCTCACCGCGGTGCCGGTGATAATTCCGACCCGGCTCCGCTCAAGTCCGGGTTCTAAGAAGCCTTGTGGTTTTGAAGTATTCTTCTCCAACAAGTGCGTGGCGAAGATTCTGCGAAGACAAATAGTTGTCCAGGGTTTTGAATTCATCAGAATATGGTCAAGTGTTTTTAAATTTAGAGCCTTGTTTGAGCAAGAAATGAGTTATTTGTGTGACTCACCTATATTAAGTAATATATTTCAGTGTTGGGCTCTTCAGGTAACGTAGATTTGGAATGTATCCTAATGGCGTGTATCAACGTGAGAAGTGTAGAAAATTTCTACAGCAAATCGTCCCTGAGATGATCATCAGTATATCAGGTGAACAATCCACGTGGTAACGATGTAAACACGAAGGCAAGGAAAATAATAAGATACCAGAAGGTAAATATCACGGCCTTTTTTAGCTTGTCAATCCAAATTATATAAATAATAATAGAGTCTTTGCTAAGGTAGGAATTAACAACTGAGTAGGGTACAGGAGATATAATCAGGCGAATGTCTTAAATGCAGTTGGACCCTTTAGGATGCCTAATAGCTAGAAACAAAAAAGTGCATTCAGACTTAATCTTGGTGCATTTAATTAAGTCCTATGGATCAGTTTATCACCCTTTAAAATATTGCATGTCCAAGCTACTCAAAAATCAAAAGAGAACTAAGTTGTTGAGTCACCTACAACATGACTAAACAAAACTGAAATGTGCTAAAAGATATATACATAATATTATCACAACAGTGGTTTAGTGGACTGAGTCCTAAAGCATTGCCTTCAATTGAGTCGCAGTCCATGGCAACTGAGAACATACATTGAAAACATATCTCGATAACTATGACCCACTTGAAGCACCTCGACTTCAAAATTAAACACTGTTTTTCACAACAAATATCACACCTCGCCAGAGAAGCCTTATTCTTCAAAAAGCGTGACTCACCCGATATGCGGGGAGTAAAATCGGCATTAGGGTTAGTTTTAGAGTGAAGCAAGTTTACAAAGAGCAGGCTGAATCTTACCCGTAGTGCGGGGAGTCAATGCGCGACTCTTCACAATCGCGTAGCGGTTCCGGGTGCGGCCACGTGTGACCGGCATCCGGAAGTAAATTAAATACTCCGATGTGAAGACCCGGATGGCAGGGTCTAGAGCGCTAACCTGTTTAAGAATAGCGCCAGCGATTTTATTAAAACGGAGTAGGGCTTTAGGTCCATGTAGATTAACATGAAAAAACGTCGAGGTGTTGGGTATGAATTATAGAAAAAATATAAATATATTGGTTATATGTGCAGTATTTGGTGCATACAATAAAGTGCTACGCGGGCATAGTGCAGTGCCTACCTATTAGGTTTCATGCACAGTGGTGAGCACAGTCATAGTGCAGTGCCTACCTATTTGGTTTCATGCACAGTGGTGAGCACAGTCAAGTTGGTGTAATCCTAATACACATAATAAACAAGATAATACATGCAAATTGTAAAACAATGGCTAAAATATTGAAGAAGATAGTATTCCACAATTCTTTGTTATAGAATGCAATGTCACTGCGACAACATGAATATCAATAACTATTCTTTTCCTGTGTGGACTGTAAATACCAAATGGACTAAGTAAAATAAAAAAGTGTATATCTTCGGGACATATACTAATGGTATTTGTACTATGCCTCATGGGGGTTCTCATGTCGAGTTATTTTGTTTATTGAGATATCTCTATTGGTCTTTGACTCAGTGGTGTTGGAGTTGTTTTAAATGGCACTGTAGTCGAGGGAAATGGAAGGAGACTGAGTATTGGGTGTAATGATTTAGTCTCCCAAAAAATATTGCATCTCTTGATCAAAATTCAAGCCGTGGTCAACACTCCGGAGACGGAGGATCCACATGGCTTCTAGGCGTCTGAGTCTGAGTTCCCTATTACCCCCTCTTATTCCTGGTAGGGCTGTGTCTATCCCGTAAAAAGCTACTCTTATGTCTATGCTCTGGTCAAAACATGCAGCCGCATGTAATGCCACGGGATATCTGGGGTCCTGTTTGTGAATGGCTCTGATGTGTTCCGCTATTCTGTCTTTCAAAGGGCGAATGGTGCTGCCCACATAAATTTTCTTACAGACACATTCGATAATGTAAACCACAAAACGTGTGGTGCAGTTGATGTTGGACTTGATAGTGAATTTAGTTCCTTTAGTATCATAGAATTCTTTGGTTTTATGTTTGGCCCAACGGCACACGGAGCAAAAACCACATTTGAAGAAAACAGTATTTTTTACTGTCAGCCATGAGTCCGTAGTTGTCTCTCGTGGGACGGTCGGGCTAAGTCTATTTCGTAATGTTCTACCCCTTCTATAAGTAATTAGGGGATGTTCTCCTATGTGCTCTTGGATGCCTTTGTCAGTTTTCAAGATGTTCCAATGTTTGACGAAGCTTCTGCGAAGTGTTTTATGCTGATTGTTGTAATCCGTAATCATACGGATCTTTGATGAACTTGTTTCTGTGTTTGTGTGTTTACTCTTGAGTGTGTCCGTCCTTGTCATTTTTTTAACTCTGGTAGTAGCTTTGTGGAGGACTTCATCTGAGTATCCTCTTTTCTTGAAAAGTATATTCATTTCCCTCAAATTAAGAAAAAAGTCTTTGTCATCACTGCAGTTTCTGCGTGCACTCAGGAATTCACCATAAGGAATGGTGTTGATTTAATGTAGTGGATGTGCTAGCATGAAGAATGGCATTGCAAGCAGTGCTTTTTCTGAAGAGTCTGCTGTTTAGCTGATTGTCTGAGATAAAAATTTCCAGATCTAGAAATGCAACTTTTTCCAAACTTGCCTCGATGGTGAAACTCATATCCCACGTGTTGTGGTTAAGGTATTTGTGAAAATCCATCAATGATTCATGTGTGCCTGACCAAATTAAAAAGCAGTTGTCTATATATCTGCCCCAAAAAACTATTGAGTCCACAAATATTGCTCCCTTTGGGCCCCAAATCAGGTCTTTTTCTAGTGCGCCCATAAACAGGTTTGCGAATGAGGGGGAAAATTTAGAGCCCATGGCTACTCCTTTAGTCTGTTTATACCATGACTTGTTAAACATGAAAACATTGTTCTTAAGGATGAGTTGCATCATGGAGACCAACATGCTGGTATGTTGCCACATAGTGGCCGGTCGGTTCTGTAGGATTTTGGTAATTGTGTCTAAACCAAGTTCTGGTTTGATGCTGGTGTATAATGCCACCACATCCAATGTTGCGAGAATATTGCCTGGTTGCCACTGTAGATCAGAAAGAAGACTAAGAATATGTTTGGTATCTTGGATGAAATAAGGGAGATTTCGTACAAGGGGCCCTAAAAATAAATCCACGTACTCTGATAACCTCTCAGTAGGACCTCCTATGCCGGATATGATAGGTCTGCCTGGTGGGAATGGGAGATTTTTGTGCACTTTAGGCAGGGTATATAGCCATGGGTATGAAGGTTTGGAAATTTTTAAGTAGAAGCATTCATCTTCATTTAAAAGACCTTCCTCTTTCCATTGTAGAAGGAATTTGTTGATTCTGGTGGTTAAAGTGGCAATAGGATTATGGTCTAGCAATTCATAGCATGTAGTGTCTTGTAGTTGACCTAGTATTTCGTTGTCATAATCTTTTTTATTCATGACGACAATGTTGCCGCCCTTGTCCGCCTCCCTAATGATAATATCATGGTCTTTGATGAGTGAGTTTAAGGCTGAACGTTCCCCTGATGTTAAATTGTCTTTGTATCTAAATGATTGCTGGTCTTTTTTAATGTCAAGTTTGTCTAGATCTTCCAATACTCTTTTGTGGAAGTTATCTATGGAGTTCCCGCCTGGTAGGGTGGGGATCCATTTGGATTTAGATCTGAGCCCGCTCACAATACTGAAATCTGACTCAATGTTGAGTTCTTCCAGTAATTTCTCCATATCGTACGGGGTTTCTTCCTGATCAGATAAGGATAGAAGAAGCTGAGTGGATCGAATATCATTGATTGTTAGAACACAAGATTCAAAAAGAGTCGGAATATTTGTAGATCTTTTATTAGAAGTTTCACGATTTGAAAAGTGCTTTTTTAATTTTAAATTACGCACAGATTTGAACAAGTCAATTTTCATTTTACAGACGTCAGTGTTAGTGGAGGGGTGAAATTCAAACCTTTGCTTAGAAGGGAGATCATAGTGGGGGATAATGTTTTGGAAGATAAGTTTATAACCTGGACTTCCCCATTTACGTTGTCAATCATTTCTGGTTGTTCCCAGACCTGAGTTTCCTCCTGTACTCTTCTACGTTTCCCCCTCCTGCCCCTGCGGGTTTTGGATCTTGGATGGTTGCCTCTCCTGATCCGTTGTATCTCGCATAAAAAAGGATGATTATCACTATCTGTTCGGTTGGTCTCGTCCTCACTTACACTGACTGTGCTTAGTGATGTGGTGCTAGAAGACGCTGAGCTAGGCTCACTTTCATTAGGTCTCTCTTTCCTTTTCTGAATAGGTTTTTTAATCATAAAGTCATATTTTTTGGCATAGGTGAATATTCTGCCCTCAGTATAGTCAGCCTCATCTCTTTTTAGCTGTCTCGCTTTGCGGTTTTTGATCTCGTTCTGATGTTTAAGTAAGGTTTCGTCTAGTATGGTGTAGTTTTTTATAGTGGATTCAGGACGATTAAGGTCTTTTATTTCCTGTTCTAGAGTGGCAATTTCAGCTTGAAGTTTGGACACTTTACAGTCCGAACTCTCAATAAGAATGTCCATGAGGGTGAAGGAATTGTTGGTGAGAGATTCTTCCCATTTCCCTAGAAGATCACTATCTAAATCGTCATAGGTTGGGAAGCTCTGTGCCCTTAGACCTCTTGGTATACGTCTAAGTCTTGCGTATTGTTTCAGGGTTGTACCATCCCACCATTTTGAGTTTTTCTGTTTTTGCAATTTTTCAAGTTTAATAAATTTGTCTCTAAGACCTTCCTCCTTAGTGGCACTAGCAGTGCCGCTAGTAGTTGCTCTATGTGTAGACATAACCTTAGCAAGGTTGTCAAAAAGTTCTTCGGCAGCCTTGTCACGATTCATCTTGAGGAAGAGTGACTATCCCCAGGTGTGATTGTATATAAAAGCGCGGCGGCTGCCCCCCTTACTGACAATAAATGACAACAACAAACAGGCTCATTCTACCGGAGGACGACAGCGGGACAACAGGTACAAGGCAGGCACTGACCAGAAAGACTGTGAGTATGACAAACCTGACAAGCCTCCAAACAACAAACTGGGTAAGCGCTTCTTTCCTCACAGGTCCCTAACCCCTACAGCCTATCTCTTTTTCTCCCATAGGGTCATCCCCTTACCGCTTCCCTCCAGGAAGCCTTGGCTAATAACCCAAAGCGTAAGAACAATTTTCTTGCGCCCTGCCACACTAAGTCAACTCCTTTCAGTGTGATTTCCGTGTTTTAGCCACACCACGCTCCTAATTAGTCGCGTATTTTCACTCTGATGGCACCACCAGTACCATCACACCTAGCCGACTATAGTCCTCTCACCTTGCACTATAGATCCGGCCACCAAAGCATTGTTGACCATATGTCTAAATTGACTACTGACTCTCTCTGCAAATGTTTTATCGTTGTTCTTAATGTTTGTTTGTACAGGTATGCATGAGAAGGGAATCCCCCTCTCACATATAGAAAAACGCCTTAGTGTGTGTATCACATAGTCTGTACCACAACACTAGTCTGTTTTATTTCACCACACCTTTTGAAAATCGGTCCTGAGGAAAGCCAGAATACTCTAAGGCACTGGCTGAAACATGTCGACCATCTGAAGGACGCAGGGGGCAGTAACTCGCCACCCTTACGTGTCCTGTAGCCTTACTTTTAACCGCTGGTGACGGCCCAGTTATTAAAATTTAATTTACCCTCGGGTACTGGGACCACCACCAAGCCGTTTTAAATCACAACTCACCCAACCTCACTGCACTCTCAGCAATATACCAGCTCCGCTGTAATCAGGCGTCGTAGCACACCCGGGACATACTAGGTGTCACTGGGTGGGCCCAATGATGAAGCATGCCACCAACTAGGTTGGTGGGTGAGGGCTTCATGAATACACCAACAAGGTGCCTGTGACAGAACTAATTTGAGTACTGTAACACTTTGGTCAACTTAAGCTAACCCCTGGTTATTAACAGAGATAGATATAGCCAATAAAACAAAGAATATCTGAAATATAGGAAGAAAAAGTTTGTAGATGTAGTAAAGCGTGCAAAAGGGGTGTGACTAAGATGTGTAAATTAATAGAAAATGATTCAAGCACTAGAAACATTAAACTGTTAACTGCAGGTCTATTTTTCCCAGAGCACCACCATAGAGGGGAGTCCCAACAAAAGGACATGAAGTACGGTTGGGCATGGAGAAAACACACATCTTACTATAATTTAAATAATAATAATACAGTAAATCTATGGGAATATAAGGTATAAGTCCATATATAATATAAGATGATAGGGTTGGTGAAATATGATGAAATTGACATCTTGTAATTATGATAAATATGTTATACATCATATAAAATAACATTCATTACAATGGATAAAGACATGGAAGTTAGAAATTGGTTGAGTAACATAATATAAGAAAAATAATAAATAGAATTGATAAGTTAATATAAAATTGGATTAAACAGTATTATAAAGTATTTCATAATATAACATTCAAGCAAAATAATAATTCAAGCAATTCAAGCAAAAAAAATAATGTATTATTCGAATAAATTGTAATGCGATATATTAAAGAGAATGTTCTATTATATGAAACTATTTGAAAGTGAAATACATTTTCAATTTTCAATATAAAGCTGGTAACTAATTAAGATATATAGTTACTATACTATAAATGATACTAATACGTTAGATCTATGAAAATATAAAGTATAAGTACAGATATAGTGTAAAAGGTAAGGTCTTTGAACTATGAGGAAATTGACGTGTTGTATTTACAATAAATATGGTATATATCAGACATGAAAACATCACTAGAGTGTATAAATACATACAAGGTAGAAAATGATTAAGTATCTATAATATGATAAAGATGCTAAATAGAATATGTATAGAAATATAAATTGGATTAAACAGTATGATATAATATTTCTTAATATATAATCTGAGTAGGACAATATATGCTGATATATAGTAAGATGATATACTAAAGATGATATTCAATTGCATGAAATTATATGAAGTTGCAATATATGTTCAATTTTCAGTATAAAGCCTATCGTTGGATAATATATACATCTTACTATAATACAAACTATAATGATACATTAAATTTATGTGAAAAGAAGTTATAGGTACAAATATAGTATAATATGATAGGGTCATTGAACTATGATGAATTTGACGTCTTATATTGATAATAAATATGTTGTACATCAGGAATGGAAATATTCATTATAGGGTATAAATACATACAAGTGAGAAATTGATTAAATAACTATAAGAGAAGAAAATTGTTAAATAGAATATTGTCATCAATTTAAATCTGAGAAATCATTGTTGTCAGTCTTAATCTGAAGCTGGTTTCAGAGGAGAGTGAGATTTATCTCTATGTTGCTCTTGTGTAAAAGCAGAGACAGTATGCAGTGCTGAAGACTTGTCATCTTGGATACGGACAGAGCATTCTAGGTCTCTTCCTCTGTGCCTTGGATTGCTAAAACTACAACTTCTGATATCAAGTGTTTATTGTGAAGGACCAAAGCTCGCATGATCAACTGGAGAGTCTGGCGTATCCATGTCCTGTATTTTCATCTGGTCTAGAAATTGCTGCAAATCTGCTGGATCATAGAAGTCTCTAGAATCACCATTCTTCAGAATATGAAAGCGAGCTTGCTTGAATAAACCATATTTAATGTCCATCTGTTGTGACTGAGGCTGGATGGTAAAGAATGGCTTGCATCGCTAGTTGGTCTCTTTGGAGAAGTCTGCGGCCATACGGATGACATGACCATTATGTGAGAAGGAACCTTGCAATTTTGCTGCAGTGAGTAGAAGCCTAACTTGTTCATGCCTCAAGACGCAAGCGATGAGTGGTCTCGGCCGAGCTGTTTGATCCTTCCATGAAGGGGCGATGCAATGAACTCTTTGAATTTCTAATGACTGGATTAAAAGTGATACCAGTTATTTTGGAAGTTCATCGCACAGAAATAGTTGAGCATTTTGACCCTCAATTGTTTATAGAAATCCAAAGAAAGAAATGTTGTCTTCTCTACTAAGATCTTCTAAGTCAACTATTTTGCTGCAGAGAATTAAGAGCTCTTGGTCTTTGTTGTGTACTTCGTTAAGACGACTTTCCACTGTTGTCAGTCTCAAATCTAATTAGTCAGTTTTTGTATGAAAACCCATAAGTTCTGCACTAATAAATTTGGTTTCAGCTGCCAGGGATACTATATTAGCATCCATATCCTCTAGCCTTCGACTGATATTGGAGATTTCCTGTAGTATACGATTCATTGGTTCACCTTGTGGAAAAGCATTGGCATTCTGAAGTGGTTCCTTTGTAGAGGGAGTAGCCCTTTTTGTAGGCATTTTTCTTGTTTTTTGAGAACTTCAGCAAATAGGAGAGGTGTAGAGGAGGTATTTCGGTGCTTGCTGTTTGACATTAGGAACAAACCCTACAACCATATGCATACAGGTAATTTAGACCACAGTATTTTTTCAAAATAATGCCCTTACTAGGTGGTTTAAATTGTTGAGGATTTTTTTTATTGAAAAATATCATTAGTGAGGATGCAACTTTAGAAGACTTAACTGACAGGAATCAAGACTGATTATTGATTCCAGCCTCGGTACTTTGGAAGTCATAAAGTTGAATTAATCAGGAATGTCACAAATGCCAGGTAGTTTATAAGGCTTAATATGCTGTGCTAGGCACAATTTCCATGTGAGTTCAGGGACTCTTCCAAAAGCTGCACTTGGGAGTGGAGGCACATGCAAGAGGAACACCAAAAGAAACAAAGACAAACACAGAGGTGTAAGGGCCTGATTCACAGAAGTAATCTGAGACAAAACCCTAACCTGACTACTTTTGGTATTCACAGAAGGCATTTAGTAGTATTAACGTTAGGAGTCTGTTTTAAGTCTGTCTTAAGTCTGTCCTAAGTCAAACTTAAGACAAAATCCTAACTTTACTACGACTGAATGCCTTCTGTGAATACCAAAAGTAGTAAGTTTAGGTTTTTGTCTCAGATTAGATCTGTGAATTGGCCCCTAAGTGTCCTTGTAAATGAAGACTTGGGGGAATATGAATCACCCAAAACTGAGATCACTGTACATTTTCCTCGTAAGACAACCTCCTCCAAGGGTCATAGATTGCGCAGTAAATGTAACTTCTAACAACAAAATATGACCTCAAATTGTTGTTATTGCTCTATGTAGTGAAACGTGCATCACCTCTGTTTATACTGCATTACTAGGAGTTTGTCGCTTAGGGGTCTATTAGGATGGCGGGCAGATCGCCACCACCCATATGGCGGTGGCGATATGCCGTCCGCCAGTAGGCAATCTGCCGGATTGCCTACCAGGCAGAAAAGACCTGCAATATGGTGGCTGTGCCTTCCAGGCACCACCATCCATATAATGATGATGGCGGTCTCATGCATTTCCATGGCGGAGACTCCGCCATGGAAAGGCATGTGGGTAATGCCTTTGGGCGCCCACTGCGGGCCCCCAGTGTGTTGGGGGAGTGGATGGCTGCACTTGGGGGCTACCCATGGAACCCCCTGACATTTGCATGCACAAGGTGGCAGGCACCACGCAGTGCCTGTCACGTTGTGCGTGCAAATGCACAACAAGCCCTTTTAAAATTGTGGCGGGTGCTGAATACAGCACTGCCTACCACAATGTTAAATATACAGGATGCAACCGCAATGGAGGCGGTGGCATCCTAATTTGCGGTGCAGGATCACCAGACCATTGCCGGCCGGTCCCATCACCGCTAGGGTGGCGGGCGGACTGGAGTAAGTCTGCCATCCCTATTGACCCCTTAGTATCAGTGCAGCAGCCTTTCATTACTTACAATAATGGCCTCATGCACAATACATGTGAGCTTAAACAATGAAATACATATATCCAAAATATATGCTCAAATTGTTTTTATTTCATTATGGTAATAATGGCACCTCATTGCTGTTTTTTCCTTGTTGCTATGGAGTTTTCCATTGCTGCAGCCTGTGCTTATTGATATTAAGGTGCCAAGAAGTCCACCCATAATTTTAGTCAGACAGTGAAGGCACATCCACATGGGCGTAGGCAGTGAGAGGAACATCGGCCTCTGCGTATGCGAGGACTGAGGATTCCTGAAGCGGTGTAGGCTAGCTGACGTTGCACTCACCTGAATAAGCTATGACATGGAAAGGAGTCATGCGAGACACCACAAAATGTTTCTCCAAGTTTCGTCGAGGCAGAAGCGAGTAAACGTGCCCCCCTTTTTTCTGTAGCTAAGCACGTTGATTTCGTCAGAGGCTCCTCTCCCGGCGGAGGCTGCAACTTAGGCAGCCATTTTCACTGGTGGCCAGACCACGCCCCTTGGGAACTACTTTTCAAGACTTGCTTCTTGGAACAACCCACTAAGGAGAAAACCCATTCAAAGAACAGCTGCCTCTCAACAGGAACAAGGGAGCCACACTTCTAGTTGAGTGTGGAGTGATGTGATAATTCCAAATTCTCTTAGTAATTGCTTTCTCCACATTCAATCTGTAAGAAATAGCCACCTATATGGTCTCCTTAAGCAGCAATTCCCCCTACACTTTGCTGTTTCCCTGGGGACTATATATAGCCGTGGTCAAATGATTAATCCCTAACTTTTTCAAAAAGATTCCATTTGTAAAAACTTCAATTGAACTCCATTGTCAATGATAGGCCTGGGTGGTAAGTTCCGTTCCGCTTGCGGAATTTGCAGAATTTGGGTAATTTTGCGTTCCGCGGAAAATGCAGAATTGCCAAAAATTTCGCGATCCGCGGATTCGCTGAATTTTTTGCTTGTTTGCGCTTTCAAAATGCGTGTTCGCAAGATATTTCTCCCCAAGTATGCAAACAGCGGTTCGAACAGGATGAAAAGCACCGTGAACGGGTGAAACAAGCAATTCCCCATGTTCACTGAACTTTTCTGTGCTCGCTGAGATCTTTTACTGTTTCGCAGAGCTTTGCGTAGCGTGACTTCGCAAATTCCGTCCACTCATAGTCAATGACTCAAAGAGACAAAACCTTCTCTATGGAAGAGTTTCATTAAGAATCTTATAACATTAATTGTGTTCGGTTCTATCATGAATTTTTATGAAACCCATTTCAAGTGGTATTCATCCATTAGCAGAGCAAATCTCATACTTTCATTGAAATAACATGGGCCCAATAGAATTTATTCCCAGTTTCTCTGAAGGAGAATTCAAAACTTCACTGGACACAATGTCTGATTGTGTGTACTCAGAGAAATATCTGTGAGCGAACACTCTGAACATCTGCTCACCAACACCTATACATCTGTATCCATACCAGGCCAACAAAAGTATACCTCTAAGCTTTTCTTCCTTTCTATCAAGCCTGTATGGCCTTGGTGAGCGACCATTGGTCAGCCTTGTTCTCAAATCACTCAGGACAAAAGGCAAACAACCGCTCAAAATTAACACACATTCCAAGCTCAGTTCATCTCGGGTTTTGCTGTAAATTTTTAAATCACTGGAAACTGATCATCCTTTTGTGCAGTCTCCCTCCACACCTGTTGATTTATGACACCCTCGGAGACTGAAATACTATGTACTGACTCAACAAACAAGTTGATCCACCACAAACAGTCGTCATTGTGATCGGAATCTGATGGACACCTGGACAAAGAACTCCACCATACAATTCCTCCCTCGAGATATAGAAATTATACTCATTCATCTTGCAAAATTAATCTCCCCAACATAGAACTAACATTTCCCGAACATTTTTCATTCAAAAGAAATACCAGAGGCATGTGATCTGTAACCAATACATATTCCCTTTCTCACAAATTGGTGGAAAAATGACATGCACCCCTAACACAGGCCAAAGCCTCGCTTTAGTATGGCGCTATAATTCTTCTCTGCTGATGTTAATCATTGTGACGTTAAAGTAATTGTGTTTTCCTTTTGTTCTACAATTTGTCTTAACACCACACCAATCCCCAACCCAGAGCTGTGCAGAGAATATTAACCACATGGCTGCTGCGGGGATTTTTGCGCTGTGCTGCAAATTGCTCTTTTGCTGCTATCATGACGAGCTCAGCTCGTCATCAGCACACGACACCCGTGGGTGATGACGAGCTGAGCTCGTCATCAGCAGCGAAAGGGTTAAAGATTTCAATTGGGAAAAGGCTTTAGACTGCTTCTGATAACTTCTTTAAGTTTTGGTCTAAAATGCTAAGTTCTCAAAAATTGTCAAGTAATACTCACACAACCCCCGAAATGATCTTAGCTGATCTTTGTCTTAAGGCTGTGGATTCCTGTCTATCGCAAAAAACGAGGTCTTCTCTAGGAGTAATCCCTTTGACTGACACATTATGTCCTACATTTTTGTCCTACATGATTTAAGTTCCTCTATCATGACCTTACACTTCTCCTTTTTCACTTTGATCCCATGATCCTTGAGAACCCCTAGAACTTTGTTAACCGCTTTTGACTGAACAGTGTTCGAAAAATTCTGGATAGCATCCTGATAAGCTAGAACACCATACACTTTGCTCTGATACATTGGTGTTTGCAGAACAGATGCAGCTGAGGCAAGACCAAATGGCATACACAAGGCTCTCTATGCTGTTAAAGGAATGTCGAAAGCTGTAAGAGAGTTAGAGTCTTTAGAACGTTCACCTTGATAATAAGCAGCTCTCAAATGAAACGTGACATAAACCTTAGCCCCATCCAACTAAGCTAACATCTCCTGGATTTTGTGGCATGGAAAGCAATCCACCACAATATACTGATTTAATGATTTAAGGTCAACACAGAGCCTGAGTTCCCATACTTCTTCATGGACAACACTATTGGGAAAATCTATTCAGAAGAATCAATTGACTCTATGATTTTGACTTACACATTTCTGAAAACTAGAGACCCGGGGGAGTCCAGGGAGGTATGGCTTGCATGGATCCCCCAAAGCTGTCCTACCCAGAATTCCCTGCAAATGTCAAATTCTGCAGAAAAAAGTAGATTTTTCTCAAAATTCTGTGTGGGAACGCTGTAGGATCTGCCAGCTGACACAAATTTCCTACCACCCAGCATTCCCACAGGTCTTCTGATAAAATCGGTACCTCTCTCTTGTGGGTGGTCAAGTACCTGCCACAGGCAAGGGCCCAAAACGTATTGTGGAGACATCAAAATTTCCTATCACAAAACAATCTGCTTTTGCAAGTTGGGTCACATATGTTTTTGGTTCCGGGCTTGAGGGTCATCTAGGGAAACCTACCAAACCCATACATTTCTGAAAACTAGAGACCCTTGGGAGACCAGGGAGGTAAGGTTTGCGTGGATTCCCCAAAGTTTCCCTGCCCAGAATCCCCTGCAAACCTCCAATTATGACACATTTTTTGTCAAATTTCTGTGTGGAAAAGTTGTAGGATCACCGGGATAACACAAATTTCCTACCATCCAGCATTCCCCCAGGTCATCCAATAAAAATGGTACCTCACTCTTGTGGGTGAGTCAAGTACCCACGACAGGCAAGGACCCAAAACGTATTGTGGTGACATCGAAATTAACTATCACATACTGTTTTGCTTTTGCAAGGGGGTCACATGAGTTTTTGGTCCCAGACTTGGCGGCCATCTAGGGAAACCTACCAAACTCACACATTTCTGAAAACTAAGAGACCCGGGGACTCCAGGGAAGTATAGCTCACATGGAGCCCCCACTGTTTCCCTAAACAGAATCCCCTGCAAACCTCAAATTTGGCAGAAAAACAATCACAATTTCCTCAGTTTTCTGTGTGGGAAAGTTGTGGGATCACCAGCCTGACACAAATTTCCTACCACCCAGCGTTCCCCCAGGTCTCCCAATAAAAATGGTACTTCACTTGGGTGGGTAGGAATAGTGGCTGCAACAGAAAATGGCCCAAATTGTACTGTAGTGACTTCAAAATTACCTATCATAAATCTACCTGGTTTTGCAGGGGAGGCACCTTGTTTTTTTGGCCCGGGCTCGCGGCCATCTAGGGAAAAATACCAAACCCAATACATTTTGGGCCCTTGCCTGTCAAGGGTACTTGAACCACACACATTTTAATCGGAAGACTTTGGAAAATTCAGACTGGGTGGAATTTTGTGGATGCACGCAGATTCCAGAACTTTTCATCATAGAAATGTAAGGAAAAATGTGCATTTTTTGGATAAAGTTTAAGGTTTGCAAAGGGCTCTTGGTTAAGAGAACCTAGTGAGAGACACACAAGTCACCCCATCCTGGATATCCCTGGGTGTCTAGTTTTCAAGAATATATAGGTTTGCTAGGTTTCCCTAGGTGTCGGCAGAGCAAGTATTCAAAATCTACAGCTAGGCACTTTGCAAAAAAGGGTTTGTTTTTACTGTGAAAAAAAGTGTTTCCATGTTGCGTTTTGCTACGTTTCCTGTTGTGGGCACTAGGCCTACCCACACAAGTGATGTACCATTTTCAGAAGACTTTGAGGAATGCAGTGTGGGCGGTATTTTGTGGATCCACGCTGCTTCCAGAAATTTCCATCACAGAAATGTGAGGAAAATATGTTTTTTTTTACAACGTTTGAGGTTTGCAAGGGATTCTGGGTAGTGGAACCCAGTGAAAGCCAGACAAGGTACCCCATCCTGGATTCCCCTGGAAGGCTACATTTTTAAACATGTATAGGTTTTCTATGTTTCCCTAGGTGCCGGCAGGGCTATGGTTCAAAATCTACAACTATGCACTTTGCAAAAAAAAAGTGTCAGTTATCACTCTAGAAATGTGGTGTGTCCACGTTGTGGTTTGGGCTGTTTCCTGTCGCGGGAACTACGACTACCTACAGAAGTGAGGTATCATTTTTATCAAATGACTTTGGGGAATTCTGGGAGGGTGGAGGTTTGTGGATCTGCGCAGATTCCAGAACTTTCCATCACAGAAATGTGAGGAAAATGTTTTTTTTTACGAAGTTTGAGGTTTGCAAGGGATTCTGAGTAACTAAACCAAGTGAGAGCCACACAAGTCAACATATCCTGGATTTCCCTTGGTGTCTAGTTTTTAAAAATGTATATGTTTGCTAGGTTTCCTTGGGTGCCAGCTGCGCTAGGACCCAATTTCTACAGGTAGGCACATCTGAAAATAATCTGTGCCTGGTGGGCTTTCTGCCACCCTCGGCGAGGGGGAAATCAGGGTGTGACATTCACCAAAGAAGCACGAAACACAGGGTGGTGAATGAACTTCAAGGTTTATTAGAAGTACGAACTCCTGTGACCTCAGCCACAGCCTTCCTCGCAGCTGTCGCCTCCGAGTGTCCCCGGCGCTCGCCTTGGAACGCTGGTCGCGGTGACATTCTAAGTGATGTCACTGCGAGCAGCAACCATCACACGCGTAGCCGCCGGGGGTAGACAGAGGAGGGAGATACCACACATCCCCCTTCCCTGCAGAAATAGAAAACATAGGATAGAACAATAAACAAGAGGAATCAAATTGGAGAGAAACATACTTTAGGCAGAATGGCAATAGTTACATCATTACATATTGGTCAAAGTGTCTAGGAGGCCTGATCACTCTCCTGTTGGGCCTGCGACCTGGGAGGGGGATACCAGACGGCCTCTTGCTGGCGGGGCTGCTATCTAGTCTTCTACCACTCTTCCCCCCCCTTTCACCATCTTGGACTACAACAGGAGGGTGGTATTTTACAACTCTCCCTAGATTCCATATCTTTCCTTCTTGTGTCTTGACCGCATTCTTGAATAGTTTTGTGATTTTTGTGGGACTGCCGTACTCTGACCAACTCGCCTTCCCCGTGGGGGCTCTGATCTTGATGTTGTCTCCAACCTTAAAACCGACCTCCCGTGCGGCCTTGCGTTGGTCGTAACCTTCTTTCCTCACCCTCATGGCTTGTTCATGTCTCCTCTCACCTTCCTTTTCTTTAGTACGGTCAGACCACCCCTTGTGCCATTCCATCCACCCCGGGGCAAGTTTTGTGTTTGGTGTCCTAGCGCGGAGCAATTCGAAAGGAGTGACGCCTGTCGTCTGATGAGGCGTGAACCTGTATGCTTCCAAACGCCTCCATACCTCTTCTTTCCAACTTATACCACTTGCTTTGGCCAGCTGGATGCTCTCTTTGATGGTTTTGTTAAAGCGTTCGACCATGCCATTGGTTTCTGGGTGGTATAATGCGCATCGCTTGTGCTTGATGCCTCTTTCTTCCAGGAAGTCCTCCATCTCTTTTGAGCATAGTTGCACTCCGTTGTCAGTGAGGATGTTGCTGGGAAGCCCCTCACGAATAAATACTTCTTGCAAGAACCCGATGACGGTCTTGGTCGTGACTTCGCTGACGATTTTAATCTCTGGCCACCGAGAATACAGATCCACGAGCACCAAAATATAGGGTGTCCGCAGTTCCCCAGACATCGGGCCCAAGATGTCCAAAGCCAACTCGTCCCATGGTCCGGACGGGGGCGGCCTACACACCATGGGTGGTGTCTGTTGTTTCAGGACCTTGTCGCTATTGCAGCACGGGATGCACTCCCTGATCCTTCTTTCCGTGATCAGGTCCATGTTCGGCCACCAATAACTCTCTCTGAGCCTTTGCTTGGTCTTGGTGATTCCTAAGTGCCCCTCGTGAGCTATCTCGATCAGGTTGTCTCTCACAGTAGCTGGTGGTATGAGTCTTGTTCCCCTGAACAGGCATCCGTCAACAATGGTCAACTCGTCCTTGACAGCCTGGAAAGGCCGCAGGTCTTCATCACGTTTGTCCCCGTGCTTCCACCCCTCTTTCACTCTTCTGCATACCTCTTCTATGATTTTGTCCTCTTCCTGTGCCTTTCTCCACGTTTCTTCACCCAACGCCCTCTGGATGGTGCAGACATTCTCGACCATGAATCCTTCTTCGTCTTCATCGGTTTTGTCTTGCTTCTCGCTTGCTTCCACATCATTGACCAGTCTGGACAGGCAGTCGGCTGCAAGGTTTTGTGTTCCTGGGACATACTCGACTTTGAATGTGTACTCCTGGAGGCTGACCACCCAACGTCTTATCCTACTGGAGATGGCATCCAAACCCTTCTTGCTGAACACTTCTACTAGCGGTTTGTGGTCGGTTCGGAGGGTGAACTGCGTACCCCACAGGAAGTCTCTAAATTTTCCCACTGCCCAGGATACCGCCAATGCCTCTTTTTCAATAACTGAGTAGTTGTTCTCAGAATTTTGGAGTGACCTTGAGGCAAAGGCCACGGTTTCTTTACCTTCTACACCTTCCTGGGTAAGAACCGCTCCCAACCCTTTTGCGCTAGCATCAGTGGTGAGGATTGTTGTCCGGCCGGGCATGTACGACTTCAAACTTGGGGCTTCCGCAAGAGCTCTCTTTACATCCTCGAATTCCCTCTGGCATTCTTGGCTCCATTTGAATTCACATTCTTTCTTCAGCAACAGCCTGATGGCGTAAGTCCTGCCTGCTAAGTTCCTAATGAATTTTCCATAAAACTCCAACATCCCCATGAATGATTTGATCTCGTCCTTGCTTTTGGGGGGTGAAAGGTTCACAATGGTGTTCTGCAGCTCGATCTTGGGACGTATGCCTTCTGCAGTAATCTTGTGACCCAGGAAATCCAACTCGGCACAGCCAAAAACACATTTGTTCTTCTTCACAGTAAGGCCCTGGGACAAAAACCTCCTCAGCACACATCTCAGTCTCTCATCGTGATCTGCTTGGTTCTTAGCGAAGACCAACACGTCATCCTGGTAACACATGACGCCAGGGATGCCCTTCAGGATGTTGCCCATGATTCTTTGGAAAACGGCAGCCGCCGAGACTAGACCGAAAGGCATCCTTTTGAACTTGTAGGCACCCATGGGTGTCACAAAAGCAGTAAGTTCCTGAGATTCTTCGTGAAGTTTTATCTGGAAATAGGCCGAGGTGAGATCGAGGGTGGAAAACACCTTTGCACCCTCCAGCATGCTCATCATTTGGGTGATGTTTGGCAAGGGGTACCGGTCAACGACGACCTCTTTGTTGAGTGCCCTCAAATCAATGCAGAGCCGGACTGACCCATCCTTTTTCTTCGCTGCCACGATGGGCGCCAACCATTCGGTCGCTTCCACAGGTTCGATAACTCCAGCCTTGCACAGTCTCTCCAGTTCCAATCTGACTTCCTCCTGAATGGCTATGGGGAGTCTTCTGACTTTTGCCACAACAGGCTTGGCATCCGCCTTCAATTTGATTTTGTGACTGTAATTCTTCAAACACCCAAGCTCTTCCTTAAACACCTCCTCGAATTCTCTTGTGATGTTAGCCTCACCCTCCTGTATCTCCTGTATCAAAATCTGGGGATTGCTGTTGGGATTGAGGTACACTCCTAACCCCTTTTGAGCACGCCACCCCAAAATGTTGTCCCCTACTGTGGACACATATACTTTGGACACTGTAGACCTGTTTCTGTACTGAATTTTGCTCAGGAAGTATCCTTTCATGGAGATGGGGCGCCCTGCATACCCTCCTGGTCTAAGGTCCAACTTCCTCAAAACTATCTTGCCCTTGGACACACGTGAGAACTCCTTGGCATTAATGATAGTTATTCTAGAACACGAGTCAAACAATGCATCTAGGTCAACATTCCCAACTTTTATGGTGTCTTTAGGACTATCAACTTGTTCTTCTTCAATCTGTGCTGTAACTTCTTTGCATAAGGGGTTACTGGGGCCTGGTGCCTTCAACTCTGTTACTTGCACGACAAACTCGTCGCTCACCACATTCGTTCTGTCTCTATTCTGTCTACTGGCCCCCTGTCCACTCTTGCAAAATTGCTTGAAATGGCCCTTCTTGCCACACTTATTGCACGTGAACCTGAGGGCGGGACACTCTTTGTCGTTGGCTAGGTGACCCTGTTTACCACACCTATAGCAGGTACCTTTGTATGACCCACCCGGTCTACTTTCCTTCTGCTCTTTGCCCACTGCCTTTTGACCCCTTACTACCGACACGGTCTCACATTCGGCCACCACCTCACTTACATTGGCCTTGTCATCGTTCTTCTTCTCCCCTGCGTCTTGCTTAATCTCCTGGACACACTGCAACATATGCTCTACCTGCTTGGCTATAATGAGAACTTCTCTCAGTGGCGGGTCATCTTTAAGCCAAAGCTCCTCTCGCACTCGCTCCATCCTGCAGGTCAAAACGAACTGGTCCCTGATTCTCTCTTCACTCGCTCCCCCAAACTTACACGTAGCAGCTAACTTCCTTAACTCAGACACAAAATCTTCTATAGATTCACCATCTTTTTGTGCCCTCTTACCAAAATGGTACCTCTCCATAATCGTGCTGGTCTTGGGGAGGTAGTGTAAATCTAACTTCTTTAGACTAATCTCAAATTCATTGAGACCCCTAGCTTCCTGTGCCCCTAATTCTGGGAGGTGATCTAGAACTTCTTCTCCCTCTGCGCCCAAGTAATATGCCAACAATGCAACCTTCCTTTCTAGTCCTAGGTTGGGCCCACATACAGTAGCGTAGTTAAGGAATACTTTTTTCCATTTTTTCCACAGGATGGTGGGATCACCTGGGCTTGTTAAGAAAAAAGGTGGGGGGGTCACACTTTGCATGTTTGCTGCACAATAGACAGAGAGAAACTTTACTCAAAACTGTGTAAATGAAACCCACCCTTAACAAATTCAATGTTCAATACAAAGTTTTTTTTTCCTTAAAAGAAAACCCAAAAAAGGTTATTTATCACTCAAGTTTTCTTGGTGCGGTCTCTCAACACATCCAAGACATCTCTCTTAAGGGTGATACAGTTCCCCCAAAGTATTTTCTCCTTCAACTGCTCCACGGGGCACAGTTAGTAAAAACTCTCACAAGTGCAGGGGAAAACCCGGAGGAAAACACAGGTAGAGCACAAACTTCCTCGTGCAGATTACCCTTGAAGCTTCAGTGCTGGTAGATCACAGAGGAGGCAGATGACTGCTACATTACTGAGGCGCCCATCACCACGCTACGCCCTCAAACCAATATGACCTGGCATTGGCTACCAGAGATGGCAATTCAAAAACCAAAACCCAGAACCAAAAGTGCACAAGGACGAACACTTCAACACAGAACCTGTGTACAATCCAGGTAGTTCCCAAAGTAGTGCTCCTGTAGAGTCAAACACACCACGTTGTCTTTCCTAGAGTTTCTCAGCTTCCCACGCTGCGCTGGCAGATCAACCTCCAGTCATACAGGGATGTGGCGATAATCTGTATAAGAGCACTCTCACACTGTACTCCTATGCTCTATTTCATACTCTCACTACGCGCTCCAATAGGTGTCTCCGTCACGATCTTAAAACAACCTAAACGCTGTTTCCTTCTTCATAGCGCCGGTAGGTCAACTTCTTTCAACAGCCAAACGCCTTGTTAAATAGGGAAGATAATCCCTCCGCTCCGCTAATTTCCACACCTCGCGCTGCCCTGAGGAGAGAGGATCTTCCAAAGTGCGGGACAGTCCTCACACGTCTCTGCGTCGTCTACACGATACTGCTCAGTCATTAGAGAAAGGGGCGCGCGGTGTAAATTTCTGGCGGGGCTGGGAGCAACACGCCAGGCTTACGCTTACAGTTCAGCACTGGCGGCGCTACAATCGTCCGCTGACAGGCTCTGACAGAACAGGGAGATTCCTCACCTAGTGAGCCGCTGAAGTCGGGGCTCGCCACACGAACGCGGCGGAATGCTTTGCACACCTCACCTCAAGTATTCTCGTCACGCGTTCTTCCCCTGGCATCTACGGTCACACTGTCCTCCTTCAAGCCGTCTGCACGTTCTTCCCTTGAGTCTTTTCTCACAGCGCCGGCACTTCGCGTCTGGGTTTCAATTCGACTCGTTTCTTTTCCATTTTCAACGTCAGCAGCTGTTGTTTCCTTTTCTTCCCACGGCTGTGTTCCTCAAGTCAGTTACTGCTTCGCTGATAATCTTCTTCCGACAGCATACTACTTGGCGTGTTGAGGTCACAGGCTCTTGACCCTCGTCGCCAGTGTGACATTCACCAAAGAAGCACGAAACACAGGGTGGTGAATGAACTTCAAGGTTTATTAGAAGTACGAACTCCTGTGACCTCAGCCACAGCCTTCCTCGCAGCTGTCGCCTCCGAGTGTCCCCGGCGCTCGCCTTGGAACGCTGGTCGCGGTGACATTCTAAGTGATGTCACCGCGAGCAGCAACCATCACACGCGTAGCCGCCGGGGGTAGACAGAGGAGGGAGATACCACACAGGGCTATTGCTCTGATATGCCCCCAAGGGAGACAGAAAGACTGTGGCTATTTTCTTTGGTGGAGGGTTAGGTTAGGTTAGGTTAATGACATTTGTTAAGCGCATGGTTGCACAGAGAACAGTGCGTCCCCGCGCTGACAACCCTATCTACATCTCATCAGCTGGATCACAGAAGGAGAGCCTGGCCTGCTATGCTGAAGTTAGCTTGGGGAAGAGGTTGGTTTTCAGCCTCTGTCTGAACCTGGTTTCAGACGGCTCCATCCTCAAATCGATGGGTAGGTTATTCCAGTCATTGCTGGCATGATGTCTGAAGGAGCGACCTCCCATCCTTGCTCTATGTATACGAGGCGCCACTAAAAGCATGCTGCCCATCGACCTCAGAGGACGTGAGGGACGATAGACTGGAAGCAGGTCCTGAAGGTAAGGAGGTGCTTTTTTGTGAGCTATACGGTGGGTTATACACATAGTTTTAAATTTGATTCGTTCTTTTATTGGGAGCCAGTGGAGGGAGCGTAATGCATGTTTCCCAGAGGCTCTCCTAGGGAGGTTAAGGACCAATCTAGCAGCTGCGTTCTGGACGCGTTGTAACTGTGCTAGGCCTTTTTTGCTGAGTCCGCATAGAAGGGAATTCCCATAGTCTAGGTGGGAAGTGACCAAGGCGTGTACCATAGTTTTTCTGGAGCTGGGGGGCAAAAGGTCCAGGACTTTCCTCAGGACCTTCAGGAGTCCATAGCATTTTCCGGCAACCTTCCCAACATGATTGGTATATGCTAGCTTAGAGTCGAGAAGAAAGCCAAGGTTTTTGACGGTGTCTGCTGGTGCTGGGACCAAGCCCAGTTCCGTGGGCCACCAGGCGGAGGTCCAAATGGAAGGGCAGGGGCCTACAATAAGAACTTCCGTCTTATTACCATTGAGGCGGAGACAGTTTTGTTTCATCCAGCCGTCAAGTGCCACCAAGCAGGCCGAGAAATTTTCAGCGTCCACAACTGGATCACGGGATAGATTGATCACCAGTTGTGTGTCGTCTGCATAAGAGACAATTGCAACACCATATGACTCCACCAATTTGGCAAGGGGTTCCATGTACAGATTAAATAGAGTGGGGCTCAGGATTGAGCCCTGAGGAACCCCTTGCCTGAGACATCTTACACTAGATTTACATGGAGGGGACATTGATATGCCCATTCAGGGCAGCCCCCACCCCTACGTATAAAAAAGTCAGCATAATCGCTGGTGCCTTATGGGTTCTCTGCCCTCTCCTGGGGCCATTTCAGGGGCTACTGCCCCATCTGACTCCTGGGGGGAAGAAAGCCTGTAGCATCTTTTTGGGGGGAGTGGGGGCATTGACATACCCATTCTGGACAGCCTCCAACCCTATGTATAAAAAATAACCAATCCCTTATGCCTAGTGGGCTTTCTGCCCCCCCCCCCCCGGGCAGAGAGACTGTGGCATTTACTTTAGGGGTTGGGGGCATTGGCATGTCCATTCTGGGCAGCCCCCACCCCGAACTTTGTGGGAAAATAATCCCTGGTGCCTAGGGTGCTTCCTGGCCCCGGGGGCAGGATAAGGGGCTATAGCTCCTTCTGCCTCCGGAGGGGACAGAAAGACTGTAGCTTTTTTTGGGTGGTGGGAGTATTGGCATGCCAATTCTAGGCAGCCCCCACCCCTATGTATATATAAATAAAATCCCTGGTGGGTACTGCCCCCATCTGCCTCCTGGGGAGGCAGAAAGACTGTGGCATTATTTGGGGGATAGAGGCAATGGCATGCCTATTCTGGGCTGCCTGGCCCTGAACTTTGGAAAAATAAAAATCCCTGGTGCCTAGTGAGCTTTCTGCCCCCAGGGGCATATAAGGGGCTATTGCCCCATCTGCATCCCAGGGAGGGCAGAATGTTTTTTGCCTTCTTTGGGGAGGTAGGGTGGCGGCTTTGGCATGCCCATTCTGAGCAGCCCCGCCACTGGACTATAAAAATAATCCTTGGCGTGTAGGGTGCTTTCTGCCTCCCAGGGGGAGCATAAAGGCTGTCTGGCAAAATGTAATAAAGGGGAGCAAAGGCCCTTGCCCAAGGGGCCGGTACCTCCTCTCCCTGTTGACTAGTGGGTGGATCCCTGCTTCCCAAGCAGGGATCCACTAGGGAACAGTACCAACAGAAAGGGGAGATTCTCTGCTTTCAAACGATACCTCTCCCAAGTGTTTCGGTGCTTGGGGGCTGAAATAGCTCCACAAGCACCAAAACATTGAAACTGAAACTAAGTTTCAGTTTTGTTTTCAATGTAATGATGACAGCGCGCCACGCGCTCAATTGTCATTACAATGAAAACAATCAAAGGGCCTTGGGAGGTTGAGGAAGCTCTTCCCCACCTCCTGAGGCCCCCCAACAATGGAAATCCCTCTGATGTTTGCAGCAGAGGGATTTAGTGCTGCTGTCCTCATGACGGAATGGTTCCATCATGAGCACAGGAGCATTGGTGCTCATAATGGAACCGTTCCGTCATGAGCACCAAAGGGGTTAATAAAAGATGGCAAAAAGAAGTTTTATCAACTCCAATTTAATAAGCACTCATTCATTTTGTTAAAAAATATTGTAAAATGTAACCTTGAACATCTGATAAAATATAAAAAAGGACATCAAGATGAAACAATGATCATGCATATTGATTTTGGGGACAACATGTATGTGAGAAAAACGCAATTTAATTAACATGTCACTTTGAAAAACAGGAGTTATTGATGTATATACAACTTACCAATGTCTAGTGTATGACAGCTGTGGGGTGCTTGGCCAGATGTGTTTTCATTGCGAGGAACAGAAGTCACTAATGTCTGAGATGGTGGATGTGTCAACCTCACATGGCCTATCATAACAAAATATTTCATTAAAAAAACAGTATACATGTAACTGTTATGTTAAAATAACAAGTCGTAGACATGACCATAGTTATATTAGGATTAATTGTATGGGTATCATATCAGTTTTTGCTGGGTATTGTTGCCTTGCTGCAGGTACATTTACTTCTTTCCCAGCTAAGGAGGCAACATGGAGTGGGTTCCATAGGCACACATGAAACAAAGAGCAATAGTAGTTACATACAATGTGGGAATTATTATTTAAATATTTCATGGCACAACATTTCTGGTTGTGTTAAGTCTCTTCTCCTACAAAATATAGAGAGACTGTTTTAGTGTTCAATTAGAGTCCACTTATCTTCCTAGTTTGACCTTGCACTTTTTGCCATATTTTTATCCTTGCTGACTCCTGACTTGGGAAATTAGTTTTTTGGTTTTCCCCAAAACAGGCGTAACGGATGATTTTTTCCTAAAGGGTCTCGTAAACTCTGAAGGTGATTCTTCTATAGGTTGGTATGTTTATGTTCTGTTCTTGTGTTTGTGGTCAAACACTTGCAGTTTCATTAGGAGCCTGCCCCTTATTGGTTCAGTCGGTGTAGGAGAGTAGGGTCTGCTATCCTATGGTCACCCCAAAGTTTTGCTTTTTGCTTCACTGGTTTATGACTTAATGTGACTGTGGGTCTGCTAATCAGACCCACAGCCTGCTGTTCTCTCTCTAACTTACTGTCAATGCACTCTAGGTGCATTACGAATTGGATACTGGTTCACCGTATTGGCCCCTGTAACAGTGTACCCTAGGTACCCAGGGCATAGGTGTTTCCAAGGCCTACCAGGGGCTGCAGCATGTATTGTGCCACCCCTGGCCTGGCCTCCATATTTGACACAACTGGCTGATCACTCAGCTGGGGTAAGTTGGTGTAGTCACCTATTACTTAGATGTAGTATCCCTATATCTAACCCTAAACTGGACACATATGTTCCTATCAGCCACTCTTATGGAAGGCCTCATCAATCCTGGAGGCAGAGTGCTTGGAAATATGTGAGATGGTGCTCTAGCATGAGCTGAGCCTGTCTGCAGCTGTCGGGAACCACTCCCTAAGCTGTTCCGGGATATTGCCATACCATATGCTCTTAAGTGCATTATAATCCTCGCGGTTATATGCTATCTTTGGTTTGGCTTTATCAAAACATGTCGAGTAAGGTGTCATACGAATTGGAATACTATCCCCTCGACAGGTCTGTCGACGGGGATAGCATTCCTCTCTTCTAGAGGGACACGAGATGTGTGTAGCCTTAACCCCGGTTAAAGTTAACCAGAGCCTTAGCATCACAAAATGGATGCTGCCACCACAGACACGAGTCTGACCCCCTGCTCCTGGGAGTCCTTCCAGCGAGGGAGGCTTGGACAAAGGGTTTCCTGCCTTTGGAGGTGCGAGCACCACCCCAGACAGGGTTTTGTGTATTGGGTAGGACAGGGCTGAATAGATTGAGACATGCCCGGGGCACACAAGGTGTCCCCCTGCATAAGCCAGTCCAAACCAGTCCTGGGACTTTCCAGACCCAGGCCTCGCGAGGAGCTGGACAAAGGAAAGGGGGTGTAACCGCCCCCCTTCCTGGTTCCTCCCAGAGGAGGGACCTAGTAGGTGATCCACCCCTCAGATTGGGAATAAGAGTGGGAGCAGTGCCATTGCACAGCAGATCATCCTGAAATCAACTTTAAACAAAGAAGAAGACTGGACTTCGACATTCTGCTGCACAGAAGACTGAAGAGAATCTCCCTTGTGGCCTAGGAGTGGCCACCCTGTGAACACAGGCACCAACCAGCAAATCGACATCTGCTTTGCCGCCGCCTCCCGCCGGAGCCCGAGCCCAGAGCCTGACAAGACCCAGATTCCCAGACTTCTCACAGCCCGATCCACAGTCCCTGCAAAGAAGGGACCCGCGGAGGCACCGAGAGACGTGGGACTGGACTTCTTGGAAGACACCCGAAGAGCTGACAGCGCAGCACCAGAGGTATCCTCGACGTTGTGCTTTGGGGACTGAGAACCCCCACCACCGAGCAGCCCTTGCACCGAAGATCAGCCCTCCAGCATCTCCACGATCTGCGTGGGGCCCTTTTGCATTGTGCCACTCGGCGCGCCATCCCAGCCACTAGCCACGTGGTCAGCGGCCATCTTGGCGACTACAACTATTAACTACACTGCGGGTCTGGTTGCTCCAGACTTGCCCTAGCTCCTGTGAAAGGGAGCCCCTGCTCAGACCTTGCTGGTCCGAGTAACAAGCCTTTCTTGATTCCTGTGTGGCTTGCATTAGCCAAGGCCTGTTTGCTACAATCAAGTTGCCAACACCGCCAACAGCGAGAAGCCTGCGTGGGACAGCTCGTGACCGACTCCTGGACGTCCTCAACCCCCGGTGTCCACGTGGCTGCAGAGAGAAGCTACATCTCAATGCCTGTTTGCACCCAACATTGCCTGGTTCCAATCTGGTTCCACGGTAGTCACTGGCTAGTGACTTTGAACATTGTCCCCTCTGCTTTCAGGTCTTCACATCTTCAGATCCACCCTTGTATCCACCGGAACTCTTCACATCGAGCCGCCTGCAGCATCTTCAGCTCCAAGCACCATCGACCAGCGTGACGAAACCCGACACTACTTCGACCCTGTGCACCCGCTTCCTGTGGGTGAGGTAACTCAGCTCCGCCGGTGTTCCTACACTGGTACACATCTCTAGGGCCTGTGTCTCAAGTTTCAGCTTTCTAGGTCACTCGGAAGGTTCCGAACTAACTAACTTTGTACTTTTTACGCACCATAGACTTTGCATTGGTGAGTGCGTGCACTTTAAACACTGCACCCGAGTCCCGCGGGCCTTTCCCGACTTAGTCACTGCTAGTCTCGAATAGCTCCAGCGATTCCCAAGGCCCTAGGCCTGTTTCCTTTCCGATTGGTATCTCTTATACCACTTTCTTAGTATATGGTTTATGTGGCCCCTAGGGCTCATCCTTATTGTGCAACTTTTGTGTATTTTAAACTGTCTTGTGTTTAACGCTTGTGCTTCTGTGCTCATAAAGAGTCCAGGGGATACTTTTAGTTAATAAATCAATATATATTTTCAATATATATCTGTGTGGTGTCCTTTCATTTGGTATTCAAGGGGGTTGTGTATGGTAATACAGCTGGCTTCACATGCCTTTCAGAGTTTAGCCTAAGACTGCTTTGTCCACGTTACCACTAGGGTAACTGGTCTATAAGGTTGACTTACAACCAATCATCATAAGGGTTGCTTGGCATGGTACAAAGTGATCACTAGAATTAGTGAGCATTATATACCAGGCCAACTTCTCACATTGGTGAGCAGCGGATTGGGATCTGAGCTTGTTTATTTATTTATTTATTTATTGGCATTTATAAAGCGCAGCATATACCCTAGGGTGTCTTGGCGCTGATTAATTTGCCAGCTTGATGTTAAATAAGCTGCCTTGCTCAGACCTCTATTCTATACCGAGAACTTATTTATTGAACAGCCAGGTTTTCAATTTTTTGCGGAATTGGAGTAGTGTGGGACATGCTCTAATTTCCTGGGGTAGAGTATTCCAAAGTTTGGAAGCTGCTACCACAAACCGTCGGTCTCCCCACATCACTGTTCTGGTGCGAGGTACCGTTAGTTGGTTGCTGTTGGTGGAGCGCAACTGGCGTATAGGTTGGTAAGGACGTAGATGGTCTTTAAGGAACTGCGGGCCCTGTTTGTTTAGTGCTTTGTAAACAATGCACTGTGATTTAAATCTAGCTCTGTTCTGAATCGTCAGCCAGTGTAGTTTTGGAATGGCGTCAGAGAGAGGAGCAAACGTAGGAATTCCCAGAATAAGACGTGCTGCCGCATTCTGTATGGTCTGCAGTTTTTTTATAACTCTAACTTGAGAGTTGATGAAAAGCCCATTGCAGTAGTCTAGGGATGTCAGGACTAGTGAGCTCACCAGAGTTTTAATGGCAGTAGTAGGAAGATAAGGACTTATTTTTCGAATCATGCGTAGTTTGTGGTGGGCTATAGAGGCCACTTTGCTAGCATGGTCCATGAAGTTTAAATGGTTATCAAAAAGTATTCCTAGGTTTCTTACTTTAGTCACCGGATTGGGGGGGGCACCAAAAGTTTGGGGCCACCACGAGGTGGGCCATTCTGGTGAGAGTTGTCCAAAAATCATTACCTCGGTTTTTTCCGAATTAAGTTTTAGGCAGTTCGCTGCCATCCACTCACCTAATTCCGTCAAACCTCTCTGGAATCTTTTAGCTACCTCTTCTCCATCACCTCTTATTGCCATCACCAATTGAGTGTCGTCCGCGTAGGAGGTTAGGCTCATCCCATGTGCCTTGATGACATTGGCCAGGTCCGACACATAGATATTAAAAAGTGTCGGACTCAGGGATGAGCCTTGAGGTACCCCACACGGTTGTGACAGTTTAGTAGATTGGTAAGGGCCAAGAGTGACGGCCTGCGTTCTGTCAGAGAGAAAGGAAGCAAGGAGAGCTCTTGCCGTGGAGGAGATGCCCATTTTCCCGACACGGTCGACCAAAATACTATGGTCGACCGTGTTGAAAGCTGCTGAAAGGTCCAGCAGTACCAACACCGCTGTACCGCCTTGGTCTCTTATTATTCTTATATATTCGGATGCTTTAATAAGGGCGGTTTCAGTCCCATGGTATTTCCGAAAACCATATTGAGTGTCATCTAACTTCTTATGGGTTTCTATATACTCAGTTAATTGTATGTTCATGGCCTTTTCCACCACTTTGGCCATGAACGGGAGACTGGCAATGGGTCGATAGTTTTTTAGTTCTAACTTATCGGCTCCTGGTTTTTTTAACAGTGGTTTGAGCAGTGTGGTTTTTAGATTAAGGGGATATATCCCTGAGAGCAGGATGGAGTTGCAGACTTGTGTCAGGACTGGTATGATCGAGTCCATCACCGGTAAGAGCGCCGATAGTGGACAAGGATCCAGCTTGGATCCAGCTTTGACTGTCGACACAATTTTTAATACCTGATCTTCTGTCAGTGGTATGAAATTAGTGAAGGATGATGTTACTGTAGGTTTTGAGACCTCCTGAATAATGTTGGGAACCTTGGTGTGCGTGTTTTTAGCCAAAAAAGATTGATAAATATCATCCACCTTCGTGAAGAAGAAGTTGGCCAGGGCATCACACATGTCTTGGGTTTGAGGTGGGGTCAGATCGGGGGTGTTACCCGAGAGCACTTTAGTTATGTCATATAATTTTTTGCTAGAGTTCTTTGCCTGCTCAATTTGCATCATGTAATACTCTTTTTTTGCCTTTATAATCATGGCTTTGTATGTTGCCAAAGCATCCTTGTATTTAGTTTTACTTGTTGGATTATAAGACTTTCTCCATTGTCTTTCCCAGTATCTGTTCTGTTGTTTTTGTGCTTTTAGTTCATCCGTGTACCATGGTGCGGTAGGGGTGGACCTGTTCTTAGATAATTTCTTAATGGGGGCTAATGAATTCATGGCATGTCCCAACCAGTCGTGGAGTTGTTGTATGGCCAGGTTGGGGTTAGCTGAGATTAGCGGGCAAGTATCATCCAGGTGGTTTTTTAGGTCCAAC
Organism: Lissotriton vulgaris; assembly: GCF_964263255.1. Classification (NCBI taxonomy): domain Eukaryota; kingdom Metazoa; phylum Chordata; class Amphibia; order Caudata; family Salamandridae; genus Lissotriton; species Lissotriton vulgaris. The sequence continues at coordinate 746,714,966 of NC_141694.1, forward strand.
TGGTTGACATTGTGCCATGCTTTAATGCTTGCTGTTGTTTTACCATTACAATCTTTGAGATTATCATTTGAAAGATCATACAGGTACCTGCTAGGTAGATATAAAACAAGACTAGTATACTTAAGTTCTACTGAACTTAGTTGTTGTAGAGAAAAGGGAGTAGCACACCCTGACTACAACTACTGGATAGGTTTAGTAGGTAAACACCAGTGTAGGTAGATTGCAACATATCCACCCACACTAGAGCAATGTCTGGAGCAGAGGGTTCCACTGGGAACATCCCTGTTGAGAGTGAACCTCCAAGGGCACCATCCAAATTTGCTATTTTTTCCTTAAAGGAATTAAGACAGCTTTGTGTCTTAAGGGGTCTGAGGACAGGGCCTGTCCCTACCACAGACCACCTTATAGAGATCTTGGACCAGTCTGAGACTCTAAAGACCTCTAAGGCAGACCCCACAGGGAATGCTGAAGGAGGCCATCCTTCTGAGGATGACACTGTAGAAGCCCCTGTCCCTATAATCCTAGTAGATGAGGAAGGCCCCATCACTGGAGCTCCTCAGGTAGATGAGGAGGAGGAAGAGGAAGAAGAGACAGAAGGGGGGAGCAGTGAGTCAGATGATGACAGAAATAGTCAGGTGCTGGTCAGTAGGCTGAACCAGGCTAACTTAAGCCTATTTGGGACTGAATCGGGGAACAACCCATTCAGACCCCCAGGTGGACTTAACCAGAAGCCTAGGAGGAGAAGGACTCACTCAGGTGACTCTGACAACTCCCATGCTTCTAGAGGTTCTCATGGTCACTCCAGAAGGGAGATGACTAGCCCTCAGAGAAGGGAACATGAGGCCAAAATGAGAGAGGCTGAATTGAGGATCCAGAGACAAGAGTTAGAGGTTGCCCTGGCCCAAGAGAAACTTGCTAGAGCAAGACAGCCTAGAGAGAGTGGGGTAATAGAACCCACTGGTGGCAGCAATATCCACAAGGATAAAGACAGGTCTTTTGATAACAGAAACCTGAGTAAGATTGTGCCCCCCTACAAAGCTGGGGATGATATCCACAAATGGATAACTGCAATGGAGAGAGCCTGCAGAGTACAGCAGATCCCTCAGGAGCAGTGGGCAGCAATCTTGTGGCTCTCCTTTGAAGGTAGAGGCCGAGACAGACTCCTCACAGTTAGTGATGGGGATTCTAGAAACTACCTGGTCCTGAAGAGTGCTCTGATTGATGGGTTAGGCTTAACCACTGAACAGTACGGGTTAATGTTCAGAGATACCCAGAAGACACAGACTCAGGACTGGTCTGAATTTGTTGAGTGTGCCACTAAGGCTCTGGAGGGATGGTTGCTGGGAAGCAAGGTTACAGACTATGAAGGATTGTATAATTTGCTGATGAGAGAACAAATTTTAAATAATTGTCAGAACCAGCAGTTGCATCAACATTTGGTCAACTCAGATTTGACCCCTCCCCAAGAATTGGGAAAGAGGGCAGATAAATGGGTTAGAACCAGAGTTAAGCAAAAGAACCAGAACCAGAACCAGGGTGGTGACCAGAAGAAAACAGACCAGAAGGGTGGGGAGCAAAAAAGATAAAGAACAGAAGTCTTCAACAGAGCCCCAAACTGATACAGAGGGTGGGTCCCAAACTTCCAAGAAAAAGAAGAAAGAAGGTCAGAAGAAACCCTGGTGTAAAACTTGTAAAAACACCTCTCACTGGACAAGTGAGTGTAAAAAGGGTGGAGCCCCCAGCACTGCAGCCCCTAAGGCACCTGCACTAGTACAGCTAGCAGTGCTGGTCCACAAACCAAGGGAGTAGTGGGTATCACCTTGGGAACTGAAGGAGATTCTGACCTAGTCAGAACCCTTACACAGGCTGTTCTAATTTGTGAAGGGAACATAGATTTGACCCCTGATATCAGTCCCAGTAATCTGGGCAAATACAGACAGGCACCTTTGATTAATAACAAAGTGGCTCAAGCTTACAGGGACACATGTGCCAGTGTCACAATGGTGACAGCTAACTTTGTGGACCCTGGACAATACATGCCAGGTGATAATTACCTGGTGACCAATGCCAGCAATGTCACTACTACACATAGTGTGGCACTTGTTAACTTTTCCTGGGGAGGGGTAACTGGCCTAAAAAGAGTTGTGGTTAGTGCTGATCTCCCAGTTGAATGTTTGTTGGGCCATGACCTGGAGAACTCTCTATGGTCAGAAGTTGAGTACAGGACTCATGCAGAGGTGTTAGGGATATCATCACATGTCCTTGCTGTGACCAGGTCACAGGCCAAAAAGTGCCTCTCTGAACCTCAGGTCTTGGATCCTGGAACAATGGACCAAGCACCTTCCAAGAAGAAGAACAGGAGGGTCAAGGCTGTGCCTTCCCAACTGCCTACAAGTGAGGATCAAGCTTCACAGGAAGCTGGTCTTGAGACCCCTGAAGAAACTGTCTCTGAAGAACTTGAACCTGATCAGGTTGAGTTTCTGGGGACAGGGGGACCTTCTAGGGCAGACTTGGGGCAGGCTCAGTTAACTTGTCCTTCTCTTAAACCCCTCAGACAGCAGGCTGCTGCTGAGGCTGCTGGGAATGCTCAAGGTGCCCATAAAGTTTATTGGGATGAAGGACTCCTTTACACAGAGGGTAGAGACCCCAAGCCTGGTGCAACAAGGAGGTTGGTTATACCTCTGCAATTTAGGGGTTTCCTTCTCACCTTGGCCCATGATATTCCTTTAGCAGGACACTTAGGCCAGAATAAGACCTGGGACAGGCTTGTCCCTCACTTTCACTGGCCTCACATGTCTGAAGACACCAAGGAGTTTTGTCGCTCCTGTGAAACCTGCCAAGCCAGTGGTAAAGCAGGTGGAACCACAAAGGCACCCCTGATACCACTACCTGTGGTGGGGGTTCCCTTTGAAAGAGTGGGGATTGATATTGTAGGTCCAATGGATCCCCCTACAGCATCTGGGCACAGATTCATACTGGTGGTGGTGGACCATGCCGCCAGGTACCCAGAGGCAATTCCACTTAGGACCACAACAGCTCCTGTTGTGGCCAGGGCCTTACTTGGAGTTTTCTCCAGAGTGGGGTTTCCTAAGGAGGTAATATCTGACAGAGGTGCCAACTTCATGTCAGAATATTTGACAGCTATGTGGAAGGAATGTGGTGTCAACTACAAGTTCACCACTCCTTACCATCCACAATGTAATGGGCTTGTTGAAAGATTTAACAAGACCCTAAAGGGTATGATCAAAGGATTACCTGTAAAGCTCAGGCGAAGATGGGACATCCTTCTACCCTGCCTTTTGTTTGCTTACAGAGAGGTCCCTCAAAAGGGGGTTGGCTTCAGCCCCTTTGAATTGTTGTTTGGGCACCCTGTAAGAGGACCCCTGTGTCTGGTGAAGGAAGGATGGGAGTTACCTCTCAAAAAGCCTAAGCAAGACATAGTGGACTATGTACTTGGCCTCCGCTCCAGGATGGCAGAGTACATGGAAAAGGCATCCAAAAACCTTGAGGCTAGCCAAGAATTACATAAAGCTTGGCATGACCAAAAGGCTGTCTTGGTTGAGTTTCAGCCTGGACAGAAGGTATGGGTGTTGGAGCCAGTGGCCCCAGCAGCACTCCAGGACAAATGGTCTGGACCCCATACAATTCTGGAAAAGAAGGGAGAGGTTACCTACTTGGTGGACCTAGGAACTCCCAGGAGCCCCCACAGGGTGCACCATGTCAACAGACTAAAGGCATATGTCAGCAGGGCAGACATGGGCTTGCTCATGGCTACAGATGAGGGACAGGAGGAAGAGAGTGACCCTCTCCCAGACCTGCTCACTCAGAACCCTGAGGATGGCTCAGTTGATGGTGTGGCCTTAGATGGCAGCCTCACTGAACATCAGCAAAATGACTGTAGACAAGTTCTGCAGGCATACAGGATCACACTCAGAGGCACCCTCCTCTACAGGCCACCAGGACCCCGAGCACAATTCAGTGAAGACATCACTGACTTTATCACCCCACACGCCCTCCCCTCCAAGGACTACATTCTACTGGGAGACCTCAATTATCATCTGGAAAAAAGTAACGACAACAACACCACCGCCCTTCTGGAAAATCTTGCCAACCTCAGACTCAAACAACTTGTTAATACCCCCACTCACCTCGCAGGTCACACACTCGACCCTATCTTCACCTCTAGCAAACATATCTCCTTCAGTAACACCACAGCTCTCCATTGGACGGACCACAGCTGCGTTCACTTTATCTACAAAAAGACCACAACCCACAACCATCCTCAACCTACTCTGCGAAGAAACTGGAACAAAATCACCACTGACCAGATCTCCTCATCGCTTCTTCAAAACCCCCCTGCCCATTCATCGAACGCCAACCAAGCAGCCATCAACCTCACTCAATGGCTAACCAACAGCGCCGACAACATAGCACCCCTGAAAAAACGTCAAATCAAACAAGGCAACAAAAACGCCCCCTGGTTCAACGATGATCTTAAGAAATCCGAAAAACTCTGTCGCTCCCTTGAGAGGGCCTGGAAAAAAGACCCAAACACCAGCACCAGAGTCGCCTTCAAAAACGCCACCCGCATACACCACCAACTGATCCGGAAAGCCAAGAAAACCGCATTCAAAGACCGACTTGACAACAATGCCCACAACAGCAAGGAATTATTCAACATCGTCAAAGATTTCACCAACCCCATTGCCAACTCCAACGACATCACTCCCTCTCAAGACCTCTGCAACTCCCTAGCTTCGTTCTTCCACGACAAAATCGCAGACATCCACAACAGCTTCGACAACCAACCCGGAGACCAACCCACCCAACCTTCTGCCACACCTTCACCCCCCTTGAACATCCTTAATGACTGGAACCCAATCTCCACGGATGATACCATCCGCCTGATGAACTCCATCCACTCAGGATCCCCCTCAGACCCATGCCCTCACCACATCTTCAACAAAGCAGATTCCATCATCGCACCCCACCTCCGTGATGTCATCAACTGCTCCCTCACCTCCGCCACCTTCCCAGATAGCTGGAAACACGCCGAACTCAGTGCCCTTCTGAAAAAACCCACAGCTGACCCCACCGAACTCAAAAACTACCGCCCCATATCTCTCCTTCCATTCCCGGCCAAAGTCATCGAGAAAGCTGTCAACAACCAGCTCGCCGCCTTCCTCGAAACCAACAAATCCCTCGACTCCTCACAGTCCGGCTTCCGAGCCAAACACAGCACTGAGACCGCACTCATCGCAGCAACAGACGACATTCAAACTCTACTAGACAATGGTGACACCGTCGCCCTCATCCTCCTCGACCTCTCCGCAGCCTTCGACACAGTCTGTCATAGCACCCTGTTTCAACGCCTCAGTAACATCGGAATTCAAGGAAAAGCACTGGAGTGGATCACCTCGTTCCTTGCCGGAAGAACTCAGAGAGTCCGCCTCCCACCATTCAAATCAGAAGCCACTGAAGTCATCTGCGGCGTGCCACAAGGATCTTCACTCAGCCCCACCCTCTTCAACGTATATATGAGCCCCCTCGCAGCCATCGCACGTCAACACGACCTCAACATCATCTCCTACGCTGATGACACTCAACTGATCCTCTCACTCACCAAAGACCCCAACACCGCCAAAACCAACCTACATAAAGGAATGAGAGAAGTAGTCGAATGGATGAAGCATAGCCGTCTGAAACTGAATTCCGACAAAACAGAAGTCCTTATCTTAGGTACCTCCCCCTCCGCCTGGGACGACTCGTGGTGGTCAGAATCCCTTGGAAAAGCACCCATCCCAACAGACCACGCACGAAACCTGGGCATCATTCTGGACTCCTCACTCTCGATGACCAGACAAATAAACGCAGTTTCATCATCTTGCTTCAACATTCTTCGCATGCTCAAAAAAACATTTCGCTGGATCCCCACTGAAACCAGAAAAACGGTCACCCACGCACTGGTTACAAGCCGCCTGGACTACGGAAACACCCTATACGCCGGTACCACCGCAAAACTTCAGAAAAAACTCCAACGCATCCAGAACGCATCAGCCAGACTCATTCTAGACATTCCGCGTAAAGATCACATTTCTGGTCACCTGAAAAACCTCCACTGGCTCCCCATCAATAAGAGGATAACATTCCGCCTTCTAACCCACGCACACAAAGCACTTTACGAACTTGGACCCGAATGCCTCAACACACGACTTTCCTTCTACACCCCCTCCCGCCAACTACGCTCCTCCCACCAAGCCCTTGCTGCTGTACCTCGCATCAACAAAACCACCATGGGAGGAAGATCCTTCTCCTACCTGGCGGCTAAAACCTGGAACTCACTTCCCACTCACCTTCGCCTCACTCAGAACCACCTAGCATTCAGAAAGCAACTTAAAACCTGGATATTCGACAAGTAACTCCCCACCCTTCTCCAAGCGCTTTGAGACCCTCTGGGTATGTAGCGCGCTACATAAATCACTGAATTGAATTGAATTGAATTATGTTCTCATTGACAACCAGTCAGACTAACTGGTGTACTCATGTGGTGGACACTGGTGACAGTCTTCCTGTAAAGAGCAAGAGTTACAGGCAACCTGATCATGTCAGGGACTGTATAAAGACTGAGGTGCAAAAGATGCTGGAATTAGGTGTCATTGAGCCTTCAGAGAGTCCCTGGGCTAGCCCTTTGGTTCTAGTCCCCAAACCTCACACCAAAGATGGCAAGAGAGAGATGAGGTTCTGTGTGGATTACAGAGGACTCAATGCTGTCACCAGGACAGATGCACACCCTATCCCAAGGGCAGATGAGCTCATTTACAAGTTGGCTTCTGCCAAATATTTGAGCACATTTGACTTGACAGCTGGCTACTGGTAAATCAGGTTAGCTGAGGAGTCTAAAGCCAAGACAGCATTTTCTACCCCTAGTGGGCATTATCAATTCGTGGTGATGCCCTCTGGTTTGAAAAATGCACCTGCCACCTTCCAAAGGTTGGTGAATCAAGTCCTTACTGGGTTGGATGACTTTTGCGCAGCATATCTGGATGATATTGCTGTCTTTAGCTCCACCTGGGAGGATCACCTGGTCCACATGAAGGAAGTGCTTGAGGCTCTGCAGAAGGCAGGCCTCACTATCAAGGCAACAAAGTGCCAGATAGGGCAGAGCAAGGTTGTATACCTGGGCCACCTTGTAGGTGGAGGCGAAGTTCAACCACTGGAGAGTAAGATCCAGACCATAAAGGACTGGTCCCCTCCAACCACCCAGACTCAGGTCGGAGCTTTCTTGGGCCTGACTGGGTACTACAGGAAGTTTGTTAAGAACCATGGGTCCATTGTGACCCCTCTTAATGATCTGACATCTAAGAAGATGCCCAAAAAGGTTCAGTGGACAGAAATCTGTCAAAAGGCATTTGAAGACCTGAAGAAGGCCATGTGCTCTGTACCTATCCTGAAGAGTCCTGACTACTCAAGAGAGTTCATTGTCCAAACAAATGCTTCTGAGTTGGGAGTGGGAGCAGTGCTTTCACAGCTTAATGTAGATGGCCAGGACCAGCCCATTGCTTTTATTAGCAGAAGGCTGACCCCCAGAGAGAAACGTTGGTCAGCTATTGAGAGGGAGGCCTTTGCTGTGGTGTGGGCCCTGAAGAAGTTGAGACCATACTTATTTGGCACTCACTTCAAGATTCAGACCGACCATAAGCCCCTCTTATGGCTTAATCAGATGAAGGGTGAAAACCCCAAACTACTCAGGTGGTCCATTTCCCTACAGGGGATGGACTTTACAGTGGAGCACCGCCCAGGGACTGACCATGGCAACGCAGATGGTCTCCCCAGGTACTTCCACTTAGAACATGAAGACACAACTGGTCAAGGTTAGTCTAATGTCCCTGCTTTTGGGGGGGGTTGTGTAGGAGAGTAGGGTCTGCTATCCTATGGTCACCCCACATTTTTGCTTTTTGCTTCACTGGTTTATGACTTAATGTGGCTGTGGACCTGCTAATCAGACCCACAGCCTGCTGTTCTCTCTCTAAATTACTGCCAATGCACTCTAGGTGCATTACGAATTGGATACTGGTTCACCTTATTGGCCCCTGTAACAGTGTACCCTAGGTACCCAGGGCATAGGTGTTTCCAAGGCCTACCAGGGGCTGCAGCATGTATTGTGCCACCCCTGGCCTGGCCTCCATATTTGACACAACTGGCTGATCACTCAGCTGGGGTAAGTTGGTGTAATCACCTATTACTTAGATGTAGTAACCCTAAACTGGACACATATGTTCCTATAAGCCACTCCTATGGAAGGCCTCATCAATCCTGGAGGCAGAGTGCTTGGAAATATGTGAGATGGTGCTCTAGCATGAGCTGAGCCTGTCTGCAGCTGTCTTGAACCACTCCCTAAGCTGTTCCGGGATATTGCCATACCATATACTCTTAAGTGCATTATAATCCTCGCGGTTATATGCTATCTTTGGTTTGGCTTTATCAAAACATGTCGAGTAAGGTGCCATACGAATTGGAATACTATCCCCTCGACAGTTCTGTCGACGGGGATAGCATTCCACCCTTCTAGAGGGACACGACATGTGTGTAGCCTTAACCCCGGTTAAAGTTAACCAGAGCCTCAGCATCACAAAATGGATGCTGCCACCACAGACACAAGTCTGACCCCCTGCTGCTGGGAGTCCTTCCAGCGAGGGAGGCTTGGACAAAGGGTTTCCTGCCTTGGGAGGTGCGAGCACCACCCCAGACAGGGTTTTGTGTATTGGGTAGGACAGGGCTGAATAGATTGAGACATGCCGGGGGCACACAAGGTGTCCCCGTGCATAAGCCAGTCCTAACCGGTCCTGGGACTTTCCAGACCCAGGCCTGGCAAGGAGCTGGACAAAGGAAAGGGGGTGTAACCGCCCCCCTTCCTGGTTCCTCCCAGAGGAGGGACCTAGTAGGTGATCCACCCCTCAGATTGGGAATAAGAGTGGGAGCAGTGCCATTGCACAGCAGATCATCCTGAAATCAACTTTAAACAAAGAAGAAGACTGGACTTCGACATTCTGCTGCACAGAAGACTGAAGAGAATCTCCCTTGTGGCCTAGGAGTGGCCACCCTGTGAACACAGGCACCAACCAGTGAATTGATGTCTGCTTTGCCGCCGCCTCTCGCCGAAGCCCGAGCCCAGAGCCTGACAAGATCCAGATTCCCAGACTTCTCACAGCCCGATCCACAGTCCCTGCAAAGAAGGGACCCGTGGAGGCACCGAGAGACGTGGGACCGGACTTCTTGGAAGGCACCCGAAGAGCTGACAGCGCAGCACCAGAGGTATCCTCGATGTTGTGCTTTGGGGACTAAGAACCCCCACCACCGAGCAGCCCTTGCACCGAAGATCAGCCCTTCAGCATCTCCACGATCTGCGTGGAGCCCTTTTGCATTGTGCCACTTGACGCGCCATCCCGGCCACTAGCCACGTGGTTAGCGGCCATCTTGGCGAGTACAACTACAAACTACACTGCGGGTCTGGTTTCTCCAGACTTGCCCTAGCTCCTGTGAAAGGGAGCCCCTGCTCAGACCTTGCTGGTCCGAGTAACAAGCCTTTCTTGATTCCTGCGTGGCTTGCATTAGCCAAGGCCTGTTTGCTACAATCAAGTTGCCGACACTGCCAACAGTGAGAAGCCTGCGTGTGACAGCTCGTGACCGACTCCTGGACGTCCTCGACCCCCGGTGTCCACGTGGCTGCAGAGGGAAGCTACACCTCAATGCCTGTTTGCACCCAACATCGCCTGGTTCCAATCTGGTTCCACGGTAGTCACTGGCTAGTGACTTTGAACATTGTCCCCTCTGCTTTCAGGTCTTCACATCTTCAGATCCACCCTTGGATCCACCGGAACTTTTCACATCGAGCCGCCTGCAGCATCTTCAGCTCCAAGCACCATCGACCAGCGTGACGAAACCCGACACTACTTCGACCCTGTGCACCCGCTTCCTGTGGGTGAGGTAACTCAGCTCCACCGGTGTTCCTACACTGGTACACATCTCCAGGGCCTGTGTCTCAAGTTTCAGCTTTCTAGGTCACTCGGAAGGTTCCGAACTAACTAACTTTGTACTTTTTACCATCATAGACTTTGCATTGGTGAGTGCGTGCACTTTAAACACTGCACCCGAGTCCCGCGGGCCTTTCCCGACTTAGTCACTGCTAGTCTCGAATAGCTCCAGCGATTCCCAAGGCCCTAGGCCTGTTTCCTTTCGATTGGTATCTCTTATACCACTTTCTTAGTATATGGTTTAGGTGGCCCCTAGGGCTCATCCATATTGTGCAACTTTTGTGTATTTTAAACTGTCTTGTGTTTAACGCTTGTGGTTCTGTGCTCATAAAGAGTCCAGGGGATACTTTTAGTTAATAAATCAATATATATTTTCAATATATATCTGTGTGATGTCCTTTCATTTGTTATTCAAGGGAGTTGTGTATGGTAATACAGCTGGCTTCACATGCCTTTCAGAGTTTAGCCTAAGACTGCTTTGTCCACGTTACCACTAGGATAACTGGTCTATAAGGTTGACTTACAACCAATCATCACAAGGGTTGCTTGGCATGGGCCAAAGTGAACACTAGAATTAGTGAGCATTATATACCAGGCCAACTTCTCACATTGTTTTGAACCCCCAGTACTCTCATACATCTCTTCCCTGTGCCCAGACGTTCACCATATCTGAATCTATATCTCCTAACAGGATTAACCTTATGCCTCCTAGGTCTCCCACTCATACAGTGTATGGCTCACCTGGATTTATCGCAGTGACAAAATGGATGGAATCAATACTAGGTCTCGTCTTCCCTCACCCACCTCCTTTGCCCATCAAGGTCAAAGCATAAGAGGGAAGCTGTGGAAGGAGGGATAACAAAACAAGGAAAGAAAGAAGGGGTAGAATCCACTGGATCATCCATTGGGGTGTCACCAAGGCTCCTAATGGAAACGACACAAGGTAAGTACGTTTCTAGTGTACATGTAACTAGCTGTATGTATATCCTACTCTGATAATATACCTGTTAGAAGATGTGCTACTCAGGAGAGGAGAATGATGTGCTAAACATATGTGGAGAACAGGCTCCCTTAGAACGTAGGAAACCCACAAGTATCTAGAGAGGAGGACATACAAACTAGTGTTTATAAGAACTGCAAGAGTTTGACCACAAACACAAGAACAGAACATAAACATACCAACCTATAGAAGAATCACCGTCAGAGTTTACGAGACCCTTTAGGAAAAAATCATCTGTTACGCCTGTTTTGGGGAAAAACCAAAAAACTAATTTCCCAAGTCAGGAGTCAGCAAGGATAAAAATATGGCAAAAAGTGCATGGTCAAACTAGGAAGATAAGTGGACTATAAGTGAACACTAAAACAGTCTCTCTATATTTTTTAGGAGAAGAGACTTCACGCAACCAGTAGAAAATTGGAACAACGCTCCTCAATCAACTAAAGAAGGACAGCAATCAGATCAGATAAGTGAAAAGAATGCTGCAAAAAAAAAGGAAAGCGACTACTATGAGCAAAAAAACGTTGATACTTAAAATCCCTTCCTTTCATTCTATATCAGAGGCAGACTGCCAAAACACAAAGGGTTAAACAAGGAGCAAACCCAAAGGAAACAATGTTGCCATCAGGCAAGGGAGCTCTGAGATATTCGTTGCTCCGGAATAGCACCCTACCATCCGGAAATGAAAGGAATCTCCAAGAGGCCAAGGAAAAACACAGAAAACTTGAGCAACTTCAGCATTGATCAAGGGAATTCAGGCCAGTGAGGCAAAAATATACGGGAGGCCTGGCGGGGTCCATGCTGGAACGCGAGGCATGTTTCCTTTGCGGCCCCCTCCCTTATATTCTCACAAGCGCCGCCTTCACCAGCTGACAGGAGTCAGAGGGCGGGGCTCGCCTAGGCGATCTCAGGCGGGTTTAGGACTGCTGCCACAGGCAGCGTGCACTGTGAAGCCTGACGCTCAGCACATAATTCCCCCTCTATCTTTCCTTCCCCCTCTTCCCACCCCCACTCTCACAGTCCCTCCACAAGACCTTACTGACCTACAAATACTCCAAGCCTAAACATGTGGCTTCTCCTCTCAACCCGGCCTCACATGTGTCTTCCTTCTCAAGCTGGCTTCTCCCCCCAACACATGACTGCCTGTCACCACATTTCTTTTGAATATCACCATGACAAGATTCCACTTTCACTGCTCCATCTCAAGGATGAACTACAGAGACTTAGATCCATCACCATAGAGTCTTTGCTCAATCAAAGGCCCCATAGCACCCTGATGTATCGGACTGGTTCCCAAACAGTCACTCTGCCTGCCAACATCCATCACACTCCTCATTTTAGTTGGAAAACTATACCCTTCACTAACACCCCCCTTCTACCCATGAGTCTGACCTAGTGTCTATCTGACAGTGACATCCACATTCTCCTCCATACTTACATCCCTACTAAAGACACCAACAAGGACTGTCTGGGTCAAATGCAAACCACCCAGGCTAATCCTTACAGAGAACCTAGGTACAAACCCAGAGCAGTAAACAATGACAATCTCTAGTGTATTAGCATCTCTTGGTCTGCCACTGTCTACACCAATAACCACCTGAAATGCATGTTCCTCAATTGCAGATCAGCTGTTAATCATGCACCTGATATTAATGACCTCATCCTTACACATGAGTTCGATATTATGATCCTTTCAGAAACCTGGCTAAACAACTCATCTCCTCCAATGATAAACTTACTAGTCCCCCCAAGTCATGGCATCATTAGGCTAGATAGAACTAGGAGACCTCGTGGGGTAGTAGCATGCATCTACTGTAACACCCTCTCTGTTACTCAGTCAGAAACTGCTGCTCTGCCTGCTTGTGTATATCTTTGCATCAGTATCACTAGCAACAATAGTCTCATTTGTAAACTGCACACAATCTACCACCCTCCTGAGGAATAAGTCTTAAAAGTAATCCCAACCAACAATGATCCTCAAGTTACCCAGTTCTTCCTTGGAGATTTTACCCTTCACTGGAAAGATTTGAAGGACCATGCAGTGAATAGTTTTAAATCCTTTCTATCAGACCTAGAGTTGAAACAAATCTGCAACAGCCCTACTCACAACAAGGGTGAGACCTTTGACCTTATTATTGCAAAAACGGACAACACCACATTGGAGTCCATTATCCCCTGTGACTCAATAGACCACTACCGTATCGCCCTCCTCATCAATGCGTTGTGATCCCAACAAGAGGTCAACTAAAGAAACCAAAATAATGGAAAAGAGGTCATCTGAACATAAAACCTAACAGCTTATCTATCCTTTGTAACAACTTCCTATCTCTTCAGATGAACATGGTAGATCTTCACAACCACACAGAGCACTGCAATACCTCCATTTTGAACATCCTTGACTCGATTGCCCCCATTCAACTAATAAACATATCCACCAAAGTCTCTAAACCTAGGTTCAACAACATCCTGAATACTAAAAGACACAATCTGAGATTAGTGGAAACAGCATGGAGGTCCTAGAATGCTTAAGATTAGTGAGGAACATATACAACAGATGGATCAGAAGCTAGAAAGCCAACTTCTTCAAAACCCAGCTAGACCTTAGTAGAAATTGACCCCAAAAGCTTTTTGGAAATGTCAAGCAACTGTTGTAAATGAATCTCGGACCCTAGTTTAAATTTCCCGATTCATGCCCTTATATAGGTACACTTTATCATTCCCTTATATAGGCATAGAAATCATTACCATATTTGGCCTAAACCATGCAGCCCAAATACGGCATGGATACTTCCACTAAGCTCCAAGAATTAACAAAGTTTTCTTGGAAAAGCCCGCCTTCAGCAGCCCGGGACTTCCCCCTGCTTGAATATTAAGTTCTCGTAGAACTCCTGGCGTTTTCCAAGAAATGAGCCTTTGAGTGACGTTATTAAGTCCAAACATGCGTCAAACTCTGCACCTTCAAAGTATAAATATGCCTTGATTTGCCTAAACAAACACACGGTGGTTTGGAGCAGATCGACTATCTACTTGCCCGACGCCCTGCAGCAGCAAGTGTCGAAGGAAGCCGACCCTCCAGCAGACGCACTACGAGACTCTGTCATTTCTCTTGCCGAGAAATCCAGCTCCAGTGTTTCCAGGCTACCCTTGCAGGTATCTGGGAAATCGAGTCCCGAGAACGAGATACAAGACCTCCTTCATTCTAGAATAAAGGTACGGAGCTGATTAGACCTCCTAGAGAAATATTGGAATCAGATTCCTGGCAGAGAACTCCTAGACTAAAACTCCTCCTCTTATACTCCCTCCCTCTTACCAGACTTAGGTTAGGTACACCGGGGTAGGCGTATTCTAGAAGCACCAGTTGAGTATTTTAGCCATCTTTTTATCACTGTATGTATTTTATGTATTTTATACATTTTATGCACTTTATGGCTTAGAAACCATATCATGCTTTTACAGTACTACTTTATAATACTGTTCCAATTACATGCATTGTACTTCACAGTAAGCTTTACTATTGTAGCAGTTCATTTTCAATGCTTGAGAAAAAAGACTGTTCAATAAATACCTTTTCATTGAAAACGCCTGTCTCTCTATTTCTCGTGCACCTCTGGTGAAACTAAGCATGCACGATTGACTGAGTGAAATAGTTATCTATTGATTCCGCGACTCTAGAGATTTGATTTCTTGTTCTTGGGAAACAAAGTTGTCATGTTTTATGCGGTTGTCATAAACTAATCTCTTCTTGTTTATTCGAGAAAGATTCTAGTGACCTCTGAGCTAGCTGGCACTCACAATTAAGTCTAATATAGCCGGTAGAGACCTAGTAGACCTCAGTCCTACGTCTAAACTACAGGATATATTATTCCAATGTGCAGAGCCTATTGGGAATATAGGAACTCCACTACATGGCGCCCAACATATGGTAAGGCGATAATTTAACTCTAGATACTAGAGTAACTCATTCGTGCTTTTCACACTGACCCCTCTTTCCCGTAAAAACTCCAATCGACGTCTGGAGTGGGTGAAAGGGCATAATGTCCGCCAAAACTTAGTAGGACGAGAATCCTATGTATTAGTTTTTGGTTTAGTCAATGTTGAAGGATACAGTGTTCCAAAATATTGTGCACCTAATCTTTGTTTCCTTGAAAATTGTTCTGCAGAACTTTTAGTAAATAAAAATGTCGGAGAGTGGCGACAAAAAGGAGAGAGCTAGAATAGCAGCTCAAACAGTCTTAGATGACACAGCTCTCTAACAAAATGACCCGGATGCTATATTCATCCCGGCAAATATAAGGAAAACCATAACTATAAAACTTATAGAAAATGGGGTATCATCCAGAGCTGGTAAAGTTATATTTGTGATAGAGGCACATGAATATCGGCAGACAGGTATTCTATTCATGGATTACTTTTCCACAAGCAAATCCAGTAACACAGAAGTTCCACTACTACAAAGCAGAGGAATCTCCAGCGAAATATGTTCCTTTCTAGGACGTTGAAATTCCACTAACTTACCAAGAGCATCAGCTCTGGTTTAATGGCGCCCTAAAACATCAAAATCACATTAGCAGACTCGGTCCACTAGGTAGACCAGGAGCTACATGGCCGGTTCTAGCCAGCTAAACACCACATCCTGACATTGAAGAAATGTCAGACAGAGAACTTTTATCTCAGCTAAAACAATTAACAAAAGCATATAGGCAATTAGTTCAATTAACAATTGACAGTCCAACCTGCTACCAGAAGTTAAAAGAAACAGATATAGCAGACCAATCTTATGAGCTTGCCAGAATTATTGAAAAACCATATGAAGAATTAGGTAGAGATAGTTTGGGTGGAAAACCATTGAAGCCCCAACTAACTGAAAATCCTGAAAAAACATTTATTAAGAATAATCTCATTACTCCAAAAAAGAAGTGGGAGAGTAATAAACAAACTCCTCCTAGAGAAAAATATTCTCAACCCAGAGGAAGATCCCCCCAACAGAGAGACAAGTCTCCCCGAAGGGAGCCCTCTGTAAAGATATATAATCTAGGAATAGGGATATTTTGAAAAAACCTGATAGATATCAAGATAATGATACACGTCCCTCTCGATCATTTCAGACTTCCTCGCAGAAATCGGAACGAAGAGGACAGTCAGAACACAAGGAAGAACGCGTCAAGTCCAAAGACAAGGAACCTGTTCACCAAAGTAAAAAAGGTCCGTTTTTCAAAAAGAAGGTAGCAAGCATAAAAGTTAGACATGCCGAGGATCTTGAGGACACAACTCAAGAACGGGGAATGGGCTCAGACAATGCTAGACAGCGCAGCAGAAGTAACCATAGTTCGCAAGATCCTGAAGCATCATCTGGAGACAGTGGACTTGAATGAGTGCATTCAGGTTGAAACTGCAGACACCAGGATTAGTATACCCCATAAGTTATATGAAGTAACACTCAGGGTGGAGGGGGACATAACTAGAAAAATAGGAGCACTCTTTTGGGAGAAGTTCTCTAAGGGCTATGACATTATTCTAGCTGAACAAGACTGGCCACCTGAATTTGTCAAAGAGTGCCCATATGGCGAAGAGATAATTATGCCAGCCTTCTCTAATCATATTCCAATTCATATAAAATATACATATGCCAGAAAATGGCCAGTAGCCCAAGCTCCAGCATTATATAAAAATCACGCAGGATGGGATGAGGATTCTTCTCACCATAAAATCCAGTTAAAAAACCAGCCCACTGCACAAAGGCAGTACCCAGTTAAGCAAGAATCTAAAAGACAGGTCAGAGAGATTTTAAATCAACTTGAATACCAAGGGGTGATTGAAACATGTACCTCATCTATAAACAATCCTTTGTTTCCTGTATCCAAACCGGACAATTCATATCGTCTAGAATAGGATTACAGACACTTAAACTCTTGTTGCAAAACATTTGCAGTACAAACTCACACGGTGCAGCACTGATGAATAACATTGTGCAAAAAAAATATAAAACAACATTAGATATTTCAAATGGATTTTTCTGTCAAAATATTGCACCAGAAAGCAGGCATTTGACCACTTTCTCAATATTGGGGACACAGCAACAATTTTGTCGTCTCCCCCAAGGATTCAAGAATAGCCCAGGGTTATTTTCAGCTCCAAAGGTATGACGAAGAGGCATTATCTTATGTTGATGACATCTATCTTACAGACGATGATTTGGACGTGCACTTGAAAAGAGTGAACACCATAATACTTGGGTTCGCCTCTGAATGGTACAAATTCAATTTTAAGAAATCACGAATTGCCAGCTCAACGTCCTATTCTAGGGATACGAGTTGTCAAGTGAAGGCAAAAGCCTGGCAGCAAACTTTCTGGAAAAATGTGAGCTGCTCCAACCTCCAAAGACGCTGAAAAACTTACAGTCAATTCTAGGTTTCCTGATTTTTGGAAGAACTTATGTTCTGAATTATGCAGAAAGGGTTAAACCTCTCTACTAACTAATCAAACCTGATTTTAAACCAACAAATTGGACTCAAAACCATACAGAAATTTTGCGATCAGTACAAACAGACATGTTAGCAAAAACAAAATTACAGACACGCGTAAATCCAAATCATCCCAGGAAGATGCGGATTCACATACCTGACCTTTAATGAAGGTGAAAAGGTACTAATAGCATACAAATTACACTTGTACACACAAGCTGAAATGAAATTCACTTCAACAGAAAAAATTCTGACAGCAGTTCAAACTGCAGTAGCAAAAGAGAGAGCTCTAGCGCAGGGTAAAAGCATTATGATCGTTACGCCTGTACCTGCCTTAGAGGCAGTGACGAAAGCAAGCATTCCCAATGCTAAAGCTTTACATCCAAGATGGATACAATGGGTTAACTCTCTTGCTGCAACAGACTTTAAATACGTTTTTGACCCCTACTTGAAGACACAAGAATTCCTACAACACGAATGTCCACTGCCGACCGAGATTCTGCCTCTAGAACATTACGGATGTATAATCTATACAGACAGATCAGCACAACCCGCAATGGGGGCAAACAAGCCTATAGTGCTGCGTGCGCGATGGTTAAAGGTCTTTGGCGCGAAGGTAAATTCAGACCTATGGTCACTAAAACTCAATCACTTGGAGACTGTACAGCTCAGCAAGCTGAACTTCAGGCTTTCAAGATGGCCCTTGAAAATACTGATTGCAAATTCCCCACACTCATAGTGTGCGATTCGTATTTCTGAGTTGAATCTTACAACAAAAATTTGCAGAACTGGGCTAAAAACGGCTTAAAAAATTCAAAAGGTGGCACAATTAAGCATAAAACGTTTTGGGAACAAGTAGTTCTTTTGCAAAAAGAACTACAAAAGACTCATGTGATTCATACACTGAGTCATCAGCGTGATGGCGTTCACGTTGCAGGGAATTCATTGTCTGATAACGCCGCGAAGGCAGCTGTGCAAACGGCTTCCGCAGCTACAATCGCTTGCTCGAAAAGAGAAATTGATGGTGAAACGTTACTAGCAGTAAAAGCCTCTATGGAAGGCAATCATGCAGCTTTACGGGAGAGGGTCTGAGACAACACAGGATCTTAGAATCTCTAATAGAATTAGAAGAGATGTACAGGTGGCCAGGAATGAGCGTCCAAGTTTAATATTTTGGAATAAACTGTGATACCTGTTACAGATATCAAAGCTTTGATGACCACCAGATACCTGACTACAGTGTAGCCAGCCCAGTTCAGATACCATTGCTAGACAGCATTATGCTTTCTACATGGAGACGTCATCATGGACAGACGCTGTCCCACAACTACTAGGACAAGATTTATTTGGATATGGCCCCAGCACTCGGCTGACGCCAGAACTGTTATAAAGGATTTGCGAGTCTTTATCGGCACATACGCAATTGGCACGCTACATTCTGACCAGGGCCCTGCGTTTAGCTCTCGAGCTTACAAAGAGGCCAAGGCTAGCTTGTGCGTTGCATTGCGGTATTCTAGTCCCTTCCATCCTCAGAGTAATGCGGTAATGGAAAGAAAAAAACATGACATAAAGCAATCTATAACAGCTAAGGTATTAGGTTTGGGTGATGGGTTGGTCAGACATCTAAGATGTGTCCAACGCAGTCTTAACAATCTGCCAAGAAATTCTCTGGGGGGAAAATCAATCCTTATAAGCTACTATTTAGAACTAGAATGATAATCGAGGATCTCGATTGTCAGACTTCAGTGGTAAAACAGAAACCCTTTGATGTCAAAGATCGTTTGGCTGTCTTACAGGACTTAAAGTAAACTAGAAGAAGTCTGAGTAACACGACACAAAAGCCAACAGCCACTGAAGAAAAACCACCTGTCCCAGCAAGACCTATCTGGATTCCAAAGATTGGGGATGTAGTCAGGGAAAAGATAGCGGTGAAGAAGGAATTTCGGCCTTCTTACAGAAAAGCAGTACCTGTCTTAGCAATCCAAGGAACGAGATCAGTACCTACCGTCACTTGCTGGTAAAAAGGTTGTGTCCATCGACCTGGTAAAACCACAAAATGTGGCCAGTAATAAGTAGTAGGCCAAGTGGACTCCCAAGATGGAGCTGACAGCTAAATCTTGCTACAATCCAAGAGGTTCAAACTGAAAGACTTATCACCTTTGATAAACCTGCAGTAAGAAAAGAAGGACTATGCAACAAAGCAATGGAACTCGTGCCTCTTGAGACCCAAATATCTGTTCGACCAGAAACACCAGTCTACAATGATGTAGCACCTGAATACACTAACATGACAAAGGAGAAATCAGTTTCAGCAATTTCAACAAACCCCGATGCCATTCAAACAATTGACAGAACTGCATCTGGATATTTCATCAACTTTGATAACTTTTCTGAGGATCCAAGTGAACCTGAAGATACAATAAAAAAGAAATCTCTCAAAGAAAAAACGACAGAACTTTTTCATGAACTTGAAAAAATATATCTGGTTTCACCATGGACTGAATTTTGGATTGGTTTAGGTGCATTTTTCCTCCTGCTCTGGCTAATATTGGTTTTAAGCCTGGGGCAAATGATAGATGGAAAATACAGTACAATGGACACAGCAAGTCAGAAAATCAACTTGGTCCTAAAACCGCACAAATCATCAAATGTTGAAAAAAGAAAACTGTCATCAGTAAACATCACAGCCATCCCTTTACCAGGAGGTATAGTATGGGATAGAACTGATTATGATATCTATGGCCCAGTAGAGATGCTGAGGATTCCACATCAGTTCAAGGTTTCTGTGAATGACTTTGTAACACTCAGCAGATTCTCTGATGATTGGGACTTTGAGACAATTAATAATATGATGTCAGATTTAGAAATGTCTGCGAAATATACTGAACATGACTATTTAGAAGGGTCATCAGACTATGAACAAATGTATTGTTTTAACCATTTTGGTCATCACCATTTGCACAAATCTGCAAGCTCGAGAAATGTTTTTATGTATAATCAATGGGAACATTGTCCAACACCACAAAAAGGCAGCTCTAAAACATTTTATGAAATGTTTCCTTACTTCTCAGGGTTTAATGTTACATATCCAGAAACATTTTATTTAAAAAATGTAAATAAGACAGGATTGAAAACAATGTTGACCAATACCAAACAAATTTATTCTGAAAACTTTTATGCTAAATTGTCCACATTGGGTTACGACTTCTGGAAAGACAACATCGAGACAAAAACTGTCTGGAGCACAAAAGAATGGCAGGTGCAAGGTCTGGAAGCTTTATTCAGAGCCTGCATTATACCTGAACAAATAATGTTTTTAAATGACACTGTGCAACAAACCTCTTGTCTTGGCATAGCAAAAATAAAAGATTTAAATAAACCGTCTATATCAAAGCCCATACCTGAAAATAACAAAACTACAGAAGGGGAGATAGACGTACAATATGTTTTCAAATTGAACAGAACTAGTCCTAATTGTAAAAAATGGTTAATCCTGCCCACAGACACCAATAACTGTCAAGATACATTCCTGAACAAAACACAGGGTTTAATTCTTAACTGGCCATATCCAAGATACTCTAGAGAAAACATCCAGGGATAGTAACAACATATATTGTAGGGAAACTATGCCTTGAATGGCTGAAAACTTCTACACTTCCAGAAATTAAACAACACTTGACTTTACTTAAAGAAAGCAATGATTCACGAGATTTCTTAGTGGGACCTCGCAAACCATGGCAAAAACGTTTCATATACACCGGTATATATGCTGCGTACAATGAGGCTTGGAAAATAACACAATTAGAAACTGCAGAAAGAATTCGAGAAATTGATCGTATTAATTTGGAAAAAGCTCTCTCTGTAGTGGACAATGGGTTATATACTCTGTCCTCCAGAATATATTCATTGGACAGCATTGTATCCTCTGCAATTGCCATAATGGAACACGACTTGCTAATGTTACAACATGGCTAGTCTCAATTACGTTCTATAATGCAGCTAGGCTGGACATTGCAAAATCTGCGTTCAGGCTACGTGCCATGGAGGCTTATCAACACAACGTCATTGTTTACTGGATTTAACCCTACAGATAAACAAATCTCTTTGGCACAAAGAGGAGCATACTATATGATGCTGAGCATTGAAAAACTGGAAAGATTACCATTGACAGTTTCTGATAAACCTACCAAACCTTCTCAGCAGTGGGCCCCTCACGCTCCCAAACTGTGAGGACTTTGCTTCCTTCGTCTTGTGAACAACAAAAATCATTGAAAATGATCTGCAGTTAGCCAAGGAACTCTTACATGCTATCTCACACACCATCTCACATCCCTCACAGACTGCTGATTCTGTTGTTCACCCTGGGAATTGTCCGAAAAACTGTGCCTCCTGGTACACTTTCGCACCCCTCAATGAAACTTACAATCAAAACTTGCTTTGTAGTGTAGTTCCTATTTTCCCAATAGGCCCTGCGCATTGGAATAACATAAACAGTAGTATCGACGTAGAAATGCGGATCTTCCAGGCCTCCACTGACTATGCTAAACTTAATTGGGTTTGTTACCAACTAGCTCAGAGGTCACTGGAAACTTTCTTGACTGAATAGGAAGTGATCAGCTTCCCTGGCAAAGACAAGAAGGGATTCAGTTTTCCAACAACCGTGCAACATGACAACTTTGCTCCTCAGATAAGAGTCAATGTCTAGAGTCGTGTGAACAATAGACAGTTATTTTACTCAGTCAGTGGTTGTGCAGTTTACTTTCACAATATGTAGAGAATAGAGAGACGGGCGTTTTCAATAAAGGGTAACATTTATTGAACAGTCTTTCTTCTCGTACAAGAGAAATGAATTGCCACAATTGCAAGACTTGTTATTATAAAAAAGTACGTACAGTAAGATGAGTATTGCGAAATAATACTGTAAAAGCATTGATATGGTTTCTTAGCCATACAATGGTTTAAAATGAATAAAACATATATACATTCATATATACATTAGGCTAAAATACTCAACTGGTGCTTCTAACTACGCCTACCCCAGTGTACCTGACCTAAGCCTTATACTTGGGAGGGGAGTAAGTAAGTAGCTTTAAGTTAAGTTGGTTTTGCCAAGGTTTGCTTCAAGAATTCTCTCAAAGGGTTTAGTCAACACCATACCTCTGGAATAGAATGATGGAGGTCTGGTATCTCCTTCAGGGGGTCGATATCCCAGTCACCCGCAAGGGTAGACTAGAAACGCCGGATCTGGATTTCTCTGCAGGAGAAAGGCAGCGTCTCTTCTCAGCGCGTCAAGGAGGAGGAGGAGGGGCAGCGTCCGCGGGCAGCTTGCATCTGCTGGGCTCTTGCAGGGGACGGCTGTTCAGCTCCTTAGTTCACCACACCATCGTTCGCTAGTGAGCAGCGATAGCAGCTATGGTATCATCAGCATGACAGCTTCTTCAGCAGCAGCGATGGCATTGATAGCTTCAGCGATAACAACAGCAGACAGCATTTGCTTAAGGCAACGTTGGTAATATTTATACCTGAAAGGTGCCTTGTTTGATGTAAGTTTTTGGACATAAGACGTCAATAAAGATGTCACTAGGAAGTGACCGTCTATCAGTGCTCATTAGAGTTCTATTACTAATCAAAACACAGCAAGCGGGGATTTCCAGGTTGCTGAGTTTTTATCTTGTTGAAGAACTCGGAGTGTTAATCTAGGAATCTCAGATAGTAACTTCTGCTATGTCATTGCACTAATTGGTTGCAAAGGAAGTGGCAGTTAAGGGCGTCACGATAAGGTGATTCATGGTCCACAACAAGGTCAAGGATGAATCCTTAAAAGTAGTTAAAATATTTTCACTGCTGGGTTGCACCCATCACACGCACAGACCTAGTCTGAGCACCTCACCGGGGAGAGTGTTGGGGTCAGGGGGGTTAGGGGGGGGACAAGGCTTGGGGTGGGGTGGGGGGGGAAGGGAAAAAGAAAAAAGAAAAAAGAAAGTTCATGCAATATTTGTGTTTCTCAACCCAAATGAGATGTTAACCACTTGGCTGCTAAGGTACAATTACTCTGGTGCTGTAATTTCCATTGAAATCAATGGAAAGTCCATGACGAGTTACCCTTGTCATTAGCGGCGAAGAGGTTAAAACTGGAGGTGTATATTTATGAAAAGCTCAGGAGGAAATGCGATTGGTTATCTTATTGGTTTTGTCTCCTACAGAGCAATGTCAAGGATTAGGGTAGTTAGCCTAAACATAGGCGGTCTGAACGATTGGAAAAAGAAGGGAAGGTTTGAGGAGTATATAAAATTAATAAGGGCTGACATTGTATGTTTACAAGAGACCCACCTACCTTGGAAAAAAAACATTGGCTAAATCTAAGGGGGTTCGAAATTCTGTCCTGTTCTTCACAGACATCAAAGGTAAAGGGGGTTGCTATTTTGGGTCGGGTAGGCCTTGGAGGAGCAAAAAAATCAAAGGCTGATGCATTGGGAAGATGGGCAATATGCGAACTGAAACTAGGCATAACTTTATGTTCAGTATATGGCTCTAACCAGGATGATCCGGGGGTGATGGACCACATAGAGAGGGAACTTGCCAACTGGCCGTCACCTATAGTAATGTGTGGCGATCTTAACATTTCAGCAGATTTTATAGGTGATACCCCCTATATTGGTTGCAAGCCTCGGGTATTCAGAGCTGTATCCTCTATAATTCAATCTCCTGGGTTGAGGGATGTGTGGGGGAGCCTTAAGGAGGATGAACCTGGGTTCACATATTTTTCACATCCATTTAACAAGCACACAAAACTGGATTATTTTTTAATATCAGCAATCTGTCTTCCAAATGTAGAAATTGCCATGCTTCCCAGGTTAATATCGGATCATAATCCTCTGGTTCTCACCATGACCATTAATAAACAAAGGGAGAAAATCCGACCCTGGACTTTCGATAGAAAGCTTTTATTGGACAGCAACTATGTAGCACATATAAAGAACTGGTCCCAGTCTTTCTTCGATGCGAATAGATATAGCGCATCCCGCGTTATGGTCTGGGATAGTTTTAAAGCTGGCCTGAGAGGAGAGACAATCAGCTTCTCGGGTAGGCTGTGGAAAGAAGCTAAAGAAAACAGAGAGCGTCTTTTGGTTAAGCTGGCAGAGGCAGAGGAACAACACAGAAGGGATGTCTGCCAAGGGTGTCACGGTTCTCAGAGCTTAGAAAGGCTGAATAGTATGAAGGCAGACATACAACGGCAATTGGCTAAAAAAGCTGCAGCAGAATATCAGACCCGTAGAGCGGGAATGTATGAAACAGGGGAGAATGCAGGCAGGGCTCTAGCGTTACGGATAAGGCAGGCTGCATCAAAAAATACTATCACTGAAATCAAAGAAGGGGATCAGACCTATAATAAACCAACTGAAATCCTCGAAGTTTTTAGAGGGTTTTATCAGGATCTTTATAAGGAAGAGATGGATATAGACGATATGGATATAAGCTGGCCGGATACAGGTACCAAACTAACGCCTAGTGAGAGAGAATCGTTGGAGCAGAACATCACTATGGATGAGTTTACTCAGGCATTAAAAGATCTATCAGCAGACAAGGCAGCAGGGCCTGATGCCATACCCCTGGAGGTTTACAAACACTTGAAGGAAGAAACGGCACCCCTTCTGCTAGATCTGTTTAATGGGGTTATAAACACTGGGGTTATACCGGAATCTTGGACTAAGACTAATATAGTGGTTTTTCATAAAAATGGGAAACCCAAGGAAAATCCAGGCTCTTATAGGCCAATATCGCTAATAAATAGTGATAATAAACTATATGCAAAAATAATGGCTACCCGGTTGGGGAGGATCATTGCGGCTCTTGTCTCGCCATGGCAACATGGCTTTGTCCCTGGCAGGGATACTACGGACCATATCAGAAGAGCCATAACCCTATTCGATATCCAGGCCGCTGGTGGGGGGGGCTGCAATGATCCTCCTCGACGCGGAAAAAGCGTTTGATCGCGTTAGGTGGAGTTTTCTGTGGAAAGTGATGTTAGACAGAGGATTTGGTCCCAGATTCTTGCAGGCAATCAAGGCTATGTACTTTAATCCAACTGCTTGCATCCAGCTAATGGGCGAAAGTTCTAGGCAGATTCACATCACGAGAGGTACGAGACAAGGGTGTCCGTGTTCACCTATCCTCTTTGCCTTATATATAGATCCCTTAATTACTCTCATAAAGAATGATATAAACATAAAGCCAGTAGTCACTAACGGATTTCACACCAAAATCCTCGCATACGCAGACGACCTAGCCATAACCACCACTGATCCTGATAGTGCCATGAGGGGAATAATAAGCATCACATCCGACTTTGGGAAGCTATCTGGATACCGACTCAATGTGTCTAAGACACAGGTATTATGTTCAAGGAATATTGTCAAACTTGATGAGAGATATGTAGATTCAGTGGTATACCTGGGAATTACAATCAACGCCCAGCCAAGGGAAATTATCAAAGACAATTTTGTGCCATTACTGGAAAAGATGAAACAAGATTTAAAAATAATTGATACCCTCCATTTGACAATTATAGGCAGAGTTAATGTTATCAAAATGACAATGTTCCCGAAGATCTTATACAAATTCAGGTCTATCCCTTTCAGAGTAGAAGATGCATTGATCAAGGAAATGGAGGCAATTTTCATGAATTTCGTTTGGCAGTATGGCAAGGTGAGAGATCAATTAAATTCATGTCTCTCCCGCAGGAAAAAGGTGGTTTAGGAATACCTAATCTTAAGTTTTATAATTGGTCTTGCCTTCTTACAGGAATGGCTATACTCTTTTTTCCTGATGATACGCCACACAGTCAGGGAGATATCCCATCTATCTATCAGCTGACTCTAGGGAGCGAAGCACACGGGGTTTTGCTAAGAAAATACGACAAACGGTTTTTTAAGGCACTAGGCTATAAAATACTAGAAGATATATGGTGGTTATGGTCCTCTGTACAGAAGAATCAGAGTATTTCAAAGTTTAATAAACACACTTTACTCTGGAAATCAGGACTATTCCCGCACTTAAGTAGAGACGGCCCTTGGAGACATTGGGAAAAACAGGGAATCACTACATTAGGTCAAGTGATGACAAAGGATGTTTTGAGGCCCCTTGAACTCCTGAAGACACGATATGCACTTCAAGGTTGCCAAGAGTTCAAATACATGCAGCTGGCCAACACAATAAAATCAAAAAGACCGGGTATAAATATCTCGAAGGACTGTACACTACTAGATTACATGAAGGGAGGTGGTTGCAGAATCAGGTCAATGAACGGGTTATTCTTGGAAACGCTTCCCGACGACATGCTCAAGACAGAGGCCGCTTGGGTTGATAAACTGAGTGACCCTGACATTGATCTGGATAGAGCCATCCTAATGGATAAAAGGTTCCTGCGCTCCTCAAATCTAAGAGCACAACATTTTAAGACCCTCTTTAACTTATATTATACTCCGGCGAAATTATATGATTGGGGAAAGAGGGCGGATAATAACTGTCCTAGATGTGGACTTGGGCCTGCTGATGTCCTGCACATGTTTTGTAGTTGTGGGAAACTAGGGTCTATCAAAAAGGAAATCGAAAAGTTCTTAGAGGGGCTGCTATCTGTCAAAATAGACCTATCCCCTACACTTTTAATTATTGGTTGCGATGCTAAATTGGGTTTAAGTATAGAGTCCGAGGCACTCGTTTTTATATCAACAGCTGTTTTAAGAATATTAGTTGCTGCTGCATGGAAGGATGTTGAGGCCCCAACCTTCCAAATGTGGATGTGCAGGATGCTCGGGATTCACAATATCGAGTCAGAGTTGTATGCACTAAAGGGAGTGAAATCCAGGGATATGGGCCTTAGGGTCTGGGCGCCCGTGGCATCATGGAGGCAGCTAAAAAGCGGGGGTTTATAGCCCTCTTAATTTTTAATGCAGATACTCCTATTTTATTCATTGTATTTATTGCCCTTATGTTCCAACAGCTGAGCTTTTATTCTTATTACGTGTATTCGTCTTCCTCTATGAGTATCTATCTTCTGTATTAATATATACTGTTATGTATAGTGCACATTATATTGTCATGAGCTTTCAAAAAAAAAAAAAAAGGAAGTGGCAGAGAAAGCGATTCTGAAATGTGGCTCTGTTCGTGTGAGGCCAGAGACGAGTTTCTGAATATTGCACTTGAACGGTTATGCCAATATAGGGAATAAATGGATTTATAGCCGAATAGGGGCATAAGGTCACAGTATCGACCAGGGTCCTAGATTAGAACGCTACAGCTTATAGATTTGAAAGTATCTAATCACTTCATTGACCCTTTACTTCCAAATATCTTTAAGGAGATCAAATCTTCTATTCTCCCCATATGGACTAAGATCGTAAATTTCTCACTACGCCAAGGCACCATCCCTGATTGGCAGGAACCCTCATCTTGAAAAAAACAACTGCAGATTGCTTAGACCTTAACAACTTCCACACAATCTCCAACATCCCCACTCTGGCAAAGCTTCTAGAAAAATGTGTCCAGATCCAACTTTGCAACCACATAGATAATTTCCTGCTCCTTGACCAATACCAATACGTCTTCCGTCAAGGCCAAAGCACAAAATCAGCACTCACACACATTGTGAACAACATATTAAAATGCTGGATCAGAATGAATCTTGTCTTCTAATCCTCCATGACTTATATTTTGCGTTCGAAACTGTTAAGCACAACAATCTATTGAACCTATTTGAATGGAGGATGGAGGAAAACAAAAATGACAATAACAATACGTTATTACCATTTTAATTTCAATATTGGACGGTGGGGCGATGCTCCTCCACCTTAGCAGAGGAGCAACAACTGTTCCCTGGTATCACCCCGAAAATTTGGTATTCTCTGCCTCTGTATATCCACCTGATTCCATCTACTGCATCCTTCAAAAAAGAAGTGACCCCATTTCTGATGAGCAAATTTGTGCCCTAAGATCATACCTTTTGTTTCTTGATCCTATCTCTGACTATTATTCATTTGTTGATTATGACTACTATATTGCTGATTTTCTATGGATGTCGAGTCTATCAATTTGTTAATCTTCTCTGTTTCTACCTTGTTTATATATGTTACTGTTTCTTTTGTCTCCTACATATCTCTTACCTCCCAATATTTGTACTTTATAAAACGTTATAAATAAATAAATACGTATCTGCTCTGTGTGTGAACTAGAGTCTTAAAGAAGTTCACTAAATAAGGTGATTACCTAGACAGAGTTACACCATAGTTTTCATATTTAAAAATCTGACTTTACTGCTTGAATCTGATAGAATTTAGGAAGATCCTTGTTCCATTGCTGGAATTTCTACTTTTACAGTGAAAAAGACCAGGTACATAATATAGATACTTGTAATGAAAAAGTGGAATGCAGAAGGTAGGAGTGGGGGATTTAAAGAATATGGCATGTTTTTAGATGTCATTCAGATGTGCTGCATCTTTGCCATAAATAGAGAAAGCTAGCACTAAAGTCATTCACTAGAATACTGTGATAAAGATACAGTAAAATATTGGGGAATCAACTGACAGGCTGCTGCTGCTGTAAGTGCAAATTATACCTAGAAAATCAGACTCTATTCACACATGGCTGGGGAATAGAGTGAACATATATTCTCATTGTAGTGTCATGAGAGAAAAAAATGTCCCAGCCCAGGATCCGCGTTTTTTACAGGGTAAAATAACTATAGAACACTCCACATTTCCTAAACATAGAACAGCACAAATAGTTTATATTGTGACTAAAATCAGTTATCATCCTTCATGTGTTCCTTTTTTGACCCTCAAAAACATGCTTTGATTCCAATGCATATCAATCTGGACCATGTCTACGAGTGCTGTAATTACTGCTGCAAGATGTTGTCCATGTCGTTGCCAGCCAATCAAGGGGAGGGACCATTGAAACCCCTCACATCCCCCTGGATGCACACCATGTACCAGAATGTTTTTTCTAACTTCTTTCAGGATGCAAGGGACTTTGCCCCTGAGTCTGCTAATGTCCACCAAAAGATATTGTTCATTTCCTGGTCAGCCAATCAGGAGTGGTCAATCCCTTTAAATTGACCTATCAGAGCATATCTGCTCACCAGCGGTCCAGATATCTCTCACTTTTTCTGAAAGATAACTCCATTCATGTCCAGCTGGATCATCTTTTTAAATGCTAATTTCATGAAAAATATTGAATTGCTTTAATCCACATAATGAAATGCATGCTCTCTGAATAAAGTTCTAACTTTCTACCAAATTTGGTGTGATTCTGTTCAGCTGTTTTTCTGTATCAGAGACCAAGCCTTTGGCATTGTCCATTTGTTTTATTTGAGTTCTGAGAAATATAATGCTACATTTTAATTCAATTACAAATCACCCGTTCAAATTTATTTGCATTGCATGATTTTTAGAGCGAAATATATTGTTATCGTAATCATAAAGCAAGTGTCTAGCACCCAAAAAGATGTCCTTGTAGAAATGTCTAAGGCCTACATTTTTACTATACTTCTAATCAAATCTAGAATGCTCTCTCTTGAGTCTTCACATACTCTCCTTACATTATCCCCGTACAATGTGTGCAATGTGTGCTTTTCCATCATATCTGCAATGGTGATATCTGAGAAGTGTGATTGTGCTTTTCTGGGTAGGGAAAAGCAATTAATGCCGAATTATAGATTTTTTAACCAAAGGATTCTGAGTGACTTCAAATTGACAAGAGTGAAGCTAGAGTTGTCTGTGATGTCCCTCAGTACCCAAAGATAGGAAAACCTTCCCATTATTAACGTTGCCCCATGTATAATGTTATGTTATGTGTGGCATGCAAAACCAGCTGTTACTGCTTTCAACTTCTATGCAGGGCTAAGATGAATAATGGGGAGCCATACATAACTTGAACTCTCCTCAAACCACTTTGCATGCCTTTTACATGCATTTTTTAGCGCACATGTTTTTACTGCGAAAATGCATTTTAAATGCATGCCAATACCATGCTTGTTTTTATATTGAAAAACAATGTATTTGGGGGGGAAACCCCCCCCGCCCCCAACTTACTTTAAATGAGTTGGGTTGGAATGTCAATCAATTTATAAGCTTTATTCGACAATTTGTCATAAAAGCATTCACCTAACCCTATACAATAAATACTACTTATAAAAATACTTCTAAAAATACATATTAAACCTTTGATGTCGAATAAGACATAATAAAAAGTCGTAAAATTACAGACACAATATTACAATTTAAGAGACACATTTCATAGGTTAAAAACAAGCAGTTTGTCGCAATAAGACAGTTTACAATTTATAGATATACATACTTCCATTATACCACAGTAGTCAATAATGATCGGGTGCGAATTAACCACGACCATGCCAGGTACTTTGCTACACCAACCACATACAATGTTGTACAATCAGATTCGAGTATCCTGAGGGCTTCAGCTTGGCTTCGGGTTCCCAACTTTAGGCATAGTGGTTTTAACCACTTGCGTCTGGGGGCCAGATACAAAGGGCAACAAAACAAAAAATGAGAGATGTGCTCAATTTCCTCTTTGCAATGGTGACAATGTTCATCCCATGTCTGGGACCAGTGCTTCTTAAATGCATTTAAAGGTAAAGTGCCAATGCGAAATTGAAAATAAAGTTTTCTATCATACGGTTTTTCGATTAAGTCCCAAAAACATTCGTACGATGGATACACTTTTAAGTTTAAGAAGCGAGAAGTTAGATTTGCGCTTGTACTGTCCCTGAATATTGCAAAATATATCATCTCCCAATAAAGCTCTTTTAGCTTTTCCTTAGAGGGGAAGCAAGTTAGATCTTTGTTGTCCCATAGGTGGTCCAATTTCAGTTCTGTAAGCAAACCCCGCAACTCCCTTAGCCATGGGATAGTGTGGAAGCGATCGAATTTAATGACATCCATCAAAGCTGCTGCATAATGTGCTAGCTCTGGGGTTACCATAATTCGCCTCCAATACAGGAGTGGCCGAAGCCTCGCTATATCCACCACAGATTTTCTGCCCAGGTCTAGTTTTAGCGGGATTATTGGGGTACTTTGTGGGACCATTGTGACCCCTCTTAGGAACCTGTTTTCTGCTCGGCCCAAATTAGTCAAATTCGAAAAACCCCATAATTCAGAGCCATATAAGCAAGCCCCCAGGACTTTCATAGAATAAATTTCCATGACACAATTCAGAGGCTTTGTCAAAGAGGTACGGTGTCTTAGTGAAATAGCACCTGATAGCTGTCTAAATTTTAGAAGGGCTGTAGTTATATGGTGATTCCAGCTCATGTTTTCTTGTAGGGTGATACCTAGGTATGAGAAAGAGTCCACTCTTTCTAGGGGTGTTCCTTTGTATTTTATTACACCCTTAAAGGAGGACTGTTGGTTAAGGCACATGAATTTCGTTTTGGTGGTATTTAATTCTAGGCCCTTCTCATCACAAAATGTACCAAAGGCATCAACTACTTTTTGTAACCCACTGGGGGTGCGGGAAAGTAATAATGTATCGTCCGCGAACATGAGGACTGGAACACGGGAGCTGGCTATTACGGGGGCGTCACTAGCAATCTTCTCTAGATGTTCAACAATACCATTTATATAAATGGAGAAGAGGGTTGGCGCTAGGACACACCCTTGTCGCACCCCACGTTCAACCGGAAAGGAGTCAGTTACCTCTCCTTGCTTGCCCCATCGTATCTTTGCAAAATTGTTTTCATGTAGGCGAACAAGGAGTGTAAGCAACTCCTGTTTTATTCCTGCATCCGCTAAGGTCTGCCAAAGTTTTTCCCTGGGGACTAGGTCAAAAGCAGCTTTTAAATCTACAAAAACTGCATACAGTGTACCCTTCTTCAAGGAGACATTTCTCCAGTAAATCGTTAGGAAATGGAGAACTTGGTCGATGCTACTGGTTAGGGGCCTAAACCCAGCTTGGTAATGTGACAGGATGTTATTTGCATCGATCCATTCCTGCAGTTTATTTTGAACTAGTCTACCCATTAACTTCTGGGCTGTGTCTATTAGACTAATGGGTCTATAGTTTTTCGCCAGGGATCGGTCACCTTTTTTGTATATAGGAATTATTTCTGCTCCCTTCCAAGAAGCCGGCACTTCCCCTCCCATAGCCACTGCATTTGCCAACATTGTAAAGTAGGTACACCAGGACTTCCGGTCAGACAAAAAAATGTCGGCCGGAATACCATCCATACCTGGAGCTTTCCCCCCTGCTATGCAGTCTAACACAGCACTCACATCCCTCTCAGTAAATAGTGGTGCTTTGTAATAAACTTGTGGAGGAAGGCTAACATTGTTAAACATAGGATTACGGGCATACTGTGGTTGGAAGTAATCTATCCAACTGTTTTTTGCGACATTATTAACAGGCTGGGATGCTATGCCACCCTTTGCCCATTTAACTGAGGCCCAGAAGCGCTTTGAATCCTTGGAGGCACAAAACTCCTTGAGTTCTTGCCAACAATCCTCGTCCCATCGCTTTTTGGCCATTTTTAGAGTCTGTCTATACTGGTTTCTCGCCAGTCTTACTGCTTCAGGTCTTCCTAGTCTTATTTCCTTTCCAAGTTTGTCTCGAGCTGCCCTGCAACTCTTATCATACCATCCCCTTAATTCTTGAGGTTTCTTCAATTTACCTGTGGAGGTTTTTTTCCGAAAAAAACTTTGGATTTTATTAAAAAGTATCACATGGGCAGCCATCATGTAGTCGATAAAATTTGTCTGGCCAAAATGAGACTTAATCTTAGCGACTTCACCCACTACTACTTCCTTTAAGGCCTCTAATTTGGCGAGATCTTCTAGGAGCATGTTCCACTTCAAGTAACGGGAGTTATTTGAACAGACTAGGTCCTGTGTGACCATCTGGTCCTCTCTAGGGTACTCAAATATGTCATGAAGAGTATGTAGAGTCAGGCACAGTGGATTGTGGTCACTTTCAATCCTGGCCTTCACTTCCATATCTTCTAGTTTATCCCAGAGCCTTACATCTAGAAGTATATAATCTATCCTGCTTACCGATCTACCATTGTCGAAGGTATTTTCCCCCCTAGAATCTGACACTGTCCGGCCATTCACTGCTCTGAGTCCTCTTGAGAGACAGAAGCTTTTAAGTTGTATTGCTACCGTACTCCAAATCTTGACTATAGGGATATCTAATTGGGGTATACCCCACTTGGTATCCTCGTCTTCGGCCAGGACTCTATCCTCCTCGCCCAAGGGCTCGAAGGTGGTATTAAAATCCCCGCCTATTATTATATAAGAGGGGTCTGGTAGCTGTTCAATATTCATCTCAAGGCACGATAAGGTCTCTGATGGTTTGCCCCTGGCTACTCCCCTTGCATACAAATTAAACAGGGCTAGTTGGTGACCATTTTGCCAGGTAAAATCAAGAGCCAAAATATCGTTAGAGGATATAGACCTTTGCTTTACCGAGCAGTTCAGAGTTTGGCGTACCCATATTAACAGCCCCCCCGAGGGACGTCCCACTCTATTACTAATTGCCGGGACAAAGAAATTTAAATACCCTTGCCTAAAGATTGGTACAGTAGACCAAGTTTCTTGGAACATGATGATATCATGCTGATTAATAAAATCAGCCCAATCGGGAATATTTAACTTATTAGCTATTCCAGCTATGTTCCATGAAATAATTGCCAATTTTGGTTTAGTCTGCTGAAAGAACGTCTGGACAGTGTCGGGGATGATTAATGATTCTGCAGGATCTACTTCTAGTATTACATTTTTGTTCAATCCCGTTAACAGCTCAACTTCTTCTAATGGTTTTCCCTGTTCCCCCTGGGCTCTATTTTGATCTTCCGGGCCGGAGGTGCAAGTTTCCTCTGGGGCTGATAAAAATTCTTCTAACATCAGGGACCTATCACGGCCTTGATCCGACCACAAGTTCAGGGTAACAGGAGAAACATATGTGAGTCAATCACACTCATTCAGATCCGTTAACACAGAATATTGATTATCCAAAGTTAGCCCCCACTCACAAGCTGGATTGGATCTAGCCCTTCTATTTCCCACTACAGTCCATTTAGTTCTTAATATACTGGGTTTTGCTACTAGACCCCTTCTACTGTAGAAGAAATCCAGTGTCAGTGGAACTATTTCAGCTGTCCTACGCTGTGGAGGAAGAATGTTCCGTAGGACATCGGGCAGGACATCTGGGCCCTTAAAATTCAGAACCACACAATCCCCTTGGAATTTCTTTGGTTTAGTACCTATCCACCTGACTCTTCTTGCTGTGAGCAGATCGTCTGCTAATTTTTCCTTGCCCCAGGGGGATATATGCATGTTACTACTCAACCACTGTAGGGCCTTGTTTCTTAAGGAATCAGGTGACTCGATCTGACCAGTTTTCAGCAGGGGTGTGTTAGCTAGTACTAAAATAAGGGGCGAGGCTTCGACAATCAATTCAACTGGGGCAGATTCTGGATTTGGTGTCTCAATACTGCCATTGCCCATTAGTTGCGCTGCCTCAGAGGGTGGATTCATATCAAATGCAGTGTCATTCCTAAGACTAGCGTGTTGAACCTGGTCTGAAGAGGCTTGTAAACCAGCATTCATAGTCGCCCCTGATGACAATTTCCCCACAGTCTCCATTTGGTCAATTTTTAGAGCAACTAGGTTTGGTAATTCACCCACCCCCTCGTTGGTTTTTCTTAGGAGAGACTCTAACTTGTTGACCTTGGTAACTAATTGGTCAACCTTCGATATGAGGGGTTTCATTAAGCCTAACAGTTTGGACTCTAATGTGCCCATTAGCTTAATTAAAAGTGCATCCTCCCCTTCTTCATTTTCGTAAACCTCCTCCCTTATCTCATCCTCTTTCTTTCTTTTTGCTCGTCTGGGTGGGGTTGCAGGTTTGTTTTTAGATGAACGTAAGCCACCTCTTCTTGGTTGTGCCTTAGTTATCCCTTTTTTTGCTCTTGGAGCGGGGACAGGTGTTAGGATGGTGTTAGATTCTATGACTTCCTCCTCAATTGTCACAGATTTATCTTGATCATCTAAGTTGATAAGGTCTGCAAAGGGATCAGATTGATGGTCCATAGAAGTCAATGAACCATTGGTTTCTAGATGCTCAATTACGACTTCACTATGGTCAGAAACAATGAGATCATCGGTTATAGGCTGGGATACCCCTGGTTGGTGGATTTGGGCACAAGGCGGCGAGTCCCCCATACCCAGGGAGGTCCTCCGGTTATTATTAATCTTAGTCACTACCTGTACTAAGTAGTTATGCATAGTATTAGCCGGGGTAACAGGCGTTTTTTGTTTAGACATAGTGAACAACCGACGTTTTACAACAGCACGGCCCTTACACTAATTAACTAACAATAGGCCAGCCACACAGTAGATGTACAATTGCTTTACCTTGCCACTAGACAGTTTTTAGAAGGTGGAAGTAAGAGGGTAGGTCCAGTCCAGTCTCTTTCGGTCTCGAACGGGCTAAAACGGGCCCGCCCTTGGCCCGGGCTTCGCCCGGCGTCCCGCTCGCGTCCCGCGACGCGGGGTCTCTCCCTCCTTTCTAGGGCTCTGGCGCCCTCTGACCCGCGACGTCCCGCGTCACTGCACACGCGCCGCCGCGAGGCCTGCCGGGATTTGTGGTCTCCCGGAGCGGCGGCGCGGAGTCCGGTGCCCTGGGACTCTTGGCGGTGGCGGCGTCGGTGTTTGCGCTCCTTCGCGCCTGCTGGGCTCTCAATGACTCTCAAGGCGGTGGCGGCAAGGTCCAGGTAAGTTCAAAAGGCTCCCCCCGCTTGCCGGGTCTCTCCCTCCTTTCTAGGGCTCTGGCGCCCTCTGACCCGCGACGTCCCGCGTCACTGCACACGCGCCGCCGCGAGGCCTGCCGGGATTTGTGGTCTCCCGGAGCGGCGGCGCGGAGTCCGGTGCCCTGGGACTCTTGGCGGTGGCGGCGTCGGTGTTTGCGCTCCTTCGCGCCTGCTGGGCTCTCAATGACTCTCAAGGCGGTGGCGGCAAGGTCCAGGTAAGTTCAAAAGGCTCCCCCCGCTTGCCGGGTCTCTCCCTCCTTTCTAGGGCTCTGGCGCCCTCTGACCCGCGACGTCCCGCGTCACTGCACACGCGCCGCCGCGAGGCCTGCCGGGATTTGTGGTCTCCCGGAGCGGCGGCGCGGAGTCCGGTGCCCTGGGACTCTTGGCGGTGGCGGCGTCGGTGTTTGCGCTCCTTCGCGCCTGCTGGGCTCTCAATGACTCTCAAGGCGGTGGCGGCAAGGTCCAGGTAAGTTCAAAAGGCTCCCCCCGCTTGCCGGGTCTCTCCCTCCTTTCTAGGGCTCTGGCGCCCTCTGACCCGCGACGTCCCGCGTCACTGCACACGCGCCGCCGCGAGGCCTGCCGGGATTTGTGGTCTCCCGGAGCGGCGGCGCGGAGTCCGGTGCCCTGGGACTCTTGGCGGTGGCGGCGTCGGTGTTTGCGCTCCTTCGCGCCTGCTGGGCTCTCAATGACTCTCAAGGCGGTGGCGGCAAGGTCCAGGTAAGTTCAAAAGGCTCCCCCCGCTTGCCGGGTCTCTCCCTCCTTTCTAGGGCTCTGGCGCCCTCTGACCCGCGACGTCCCGCGTCACTGCACACGCGCCGCCGCGAGGCCTGCCGGGATTTGTGGTCTCCCGGAGCGGCGGCGCGGAGTCCGGTGCCCTGGGACTCTTGGCGGTGGCGGCGTCGGTGTTTGCGCTCCTTCGCGCCTGCTGGGCTCTCAATGACTCTCAAGGCGGTGGCGGCAAGGTCCAGGTAAGTTCAAAAGGCTCCCCCCGCTTGCCGGGTCTCTCCCTCCTTTCTAGGGCTCTGGCGCCCTCTGACCCGCGACGTCCCGCGTCACTGCACACGCGCCGCCGCGAGGCCTGCCGGGATTTGTGGTCTCCCGGAGCGGCGGCGCGGAGTCCGGTGCCCTGGGACTCTTGGCGGTGGCGGCGTCGGTGTTTGCGCTCCTTCGCGCCTGCTGGGCTCTCAATTAGGCGTGGGCGGAAAATCCGTTCCGCTCGCGGATTTTGCGGATTTTCGGGAAATCCGCAATCCGCGAGATTTGCGAATTTCCCGCAAAATCCGCAAATCCGCGAGCAGCGGATTTTGCTCGCACTGCTCGCACTGTTCGCGTGAGTTCGCGCCCCGCGAATAAGTGCAAAATTGCAGAAATACGATCTTAGCAAAACTGAAAGTAACTACTTACCAGGTTCAAAAGTTCAGGCTCATCATTAGTAGCCATTTCCTGGAGTGCTTCCTGAGGGGCCCCTCCAGAGTTCAGTTGCCAGTTGAAACTAGTATGTGACCCTGCTCTGAACCTCAGAATAGTTACACATATGCCACAAAGGTCCTGAATTACAGCTAAGGGAGACAAGCAGGAGCCAGGCTGGAAGTTAAAATCCATTAATCAGCCCCTAATTCATTATTGTCAGTTGGGGCAGGGCAGGTGTTGTAACTAATTTTGCAACAATGAAAGCACTTAGCAAGTGCAAAAGATCACTAATCAGGGCGCACTAAGGAAGCAGGTGCCAGCTAAAAAAATATTCTGTGACACATGAATCAGCCCCAAATTAATTCAGGTCACTTGAGGCAGGGAAGGTGTGCTTTGCTTTGCCGAAAATAATGTACACTGGACAACCAGAGGGTGTGGTGATGAAACAGAGGGTGGCATGGGTGGGCCAGAGGGTGGCATGAGTAGTCAGAGAGTGGCAGTGGTGACAGAGAGTGGCAGTGATGAAGAAGAGTGTCCCAAACAGGCTGGACACGTAGAAACAAAGAGTTCGCGAAACTTGCGACCCGACAGGTAAGTTCGCAATTTGCGAAAGTGTACAAAACCCTCGCGAACTGGCAGAAACACGGGCGAACACAAAAAAAAAAAAAATCCGCAAATTCGCGGGAATTCGCGGATTTTGCGGATTGCGAATCCGCAAATCCGCAAAATTCGCGAACGCGAGATCCGCAAAATTCGCTCATGCTTACTCTCAATGACTCTCAAGGCGGTGGCGGCAAGGTCCAGGTAAGTTCAAAAGGTTGGAATGTGTTTTAAATGCATATTCGCGGTAAAAATATCCGCGCTAAAGAAATTGCTGTAAAGGCTTAACAAGGTAAAAACCTGGTTGTAAATGCTGTTTCCCCTTGCAGAGGAGCCAGGAATACCTTTATGATATTACAACTGTGGGTAACATCTGCTACTAACTTGTTACTCATCTAGATTTGTATGTCATATATGACTTCCAAAATTATCTGCCATTCTTTCAATTGATACGCAGAGGCAGAAGAGTCATGAGGAAGCCATACATAACATGGCTTTCTCTTTCCTGTCTCAAATATTTTAAAAAAACGGATGTCCTGCCACCCATACCAGCAATTCTTTGTGCCTTACTTTCCCTCCCCTTCAAAAGCCTCCTATCTAGCACTTTTTGGCAGCTTTCAGGAATCCCAAAATCCACAAAAAATTCTGCAGTTCTGTGATGATAGCCTAATAAACCATTCTGGTGATAGTACCTATTGAGGTCAATAAAGGTGTCCTTTATAGGAAGCACATGCCCTCCCCCACCAAGCTGCATGTTTCATTATTGGTCTGTGCCCCTTGTTGAGCGGGCACTGAAATTCCCCATGGGACCTTCGAGAGAGCCCCACCGAGCATACTTTATGATGAAGCAAAAGTGGGAAACAAGTTCTGTACCCATTGGTGCTAAGTCATATCAATTAATTACTAAATTTAGAATACAAAACGCTTCTTTATTTCAAAGCCTTTCAAAATGAAGGAACAGAGTGAGTAATTTAGAGTTTGGTGGACACTGTACCCTGCCAAAAAGGCAACATAGTACCCTGTCTTTTGGAGACAGATGGCCCCAGCTTTTTGTTGATGGAGCACCCTTTGTTCCTCGACATAAACTTTCCTCCCATAGCCCAAGGGAGTAGGAGGCTATTGGATAAGGGCATTACACCATCCACCCTCTTTGGTGTAGATAGTGTA
Organism: Lissotriton vulgaris; assembly: GCF_964263255.1. Taxonomy (NCBI): domain Eukaryota; kingdom Metazoa; phylum Chordata; class Amphibia; order Caudata; family Salamandridae; genus Lissotriton; species Lissotriton vulgaris. The sequence continues at coordinate 746,754,452 of NC_141694.1, forward strand.
ATATCCTTTTTTTACCCTTAACCTCCAGGTAAAGCCTGGCAGTGAGGAAAAAAGAATGGCCCCCACACCCAGGTTAAAAAATCCCTGAGTATGAGGATCCTTTTTTTTTGTCAAACTCCCATTTTGGCACTCGTTTTTGAAAAACAAAAAGTTTGCAAATGTTTGTTGGATGGCTGTCAAAATGTCAAAACCAATGGCAGCCATCCACCAAACATTTGTTTCTCTATAGGAACCATCTTGATAGGATAGACGTTCCTGTCAGGGTACAGCGATCTTGGCTGGGCCAGCTGTGATCACTACTTCATCATCATCATGATCAATTTAGTAATGTTCTCTGCCACTTTAATAGACAGAGTACCACCCGCCAAACTTAGAATGTGGCCTAGATTCACTTCATCAATGTGAAGCTAAGGTTTCAGCATTTATGGTAGTAAAATGTTGTGATGTTGTATCTGCTAAATATTTTACTAATCAATTAAACTGGCTTCACTTTTCATTGAGTAATCCGAAAAATGCTCTCTGACAAGTACATAAAGCATGATGGAATTGAGAGACACTCAGTGCCAGCTGCTGAGAGGTCTTGGTACATATTTTAATACATGTCTTTGTAAAGGGTAGAGGGCTAAACTGGCATTTGCATTTGATGTTTAGGACTGTGATTTTGTGCTAATAGTAGGGTCACCTACTGTCAGGGCTACCTCAGTAGATCGCAGTACACTTTGGGACAGATGCACTAACATTTCAAACACCGATTTTTTAATAAAAATTCTTTCTTAATCGCAATTAGAAAATCGGTGTTCCTAATGTTCAAAAGCTTTATTTCTAAATAGCGATTTCTAGTAGGTCGCAAATTGACCTACCTCATGAATTTGAGTGATTTAGGTCACACTTTCCGACCCATTAGGAATTGGAGTCATCATAGGAATGGTGGAATTCTTACGTCAGCAGACCACCATGTCAATTTTTTCCTTAAAGAAAAACCAGATGCATTTCAAAAAAGAAAATGAAATGTTTAAGTTTCATTTTTTATGAGAAGATATGGTACCATAAATGAGAATGGATGCGTTAAAAAAATATTACACAAACCTTTTTTTGAGCAGGCAGTGGTCTCAGGGACCAATACCTGCTCATAAAAAACATGTTTGTGAAGTTTCACAGAGAGTAAGGAGTCCTGTTCCTATTTGCGAATAACTTACCATCTCCTCTGAGGAGGTGGTAAAATATTAATGTTTTGTGACCAGATTTCTAAGGCAAAACATTAATACATAGATTAAATATTCAGTAGGTGAAAGGGATGCCCTCAACACGCCCTCTCCAAATACCAAATCGTACTTATTCCCAATTTCAATTCGAAATTTGGTAAGATTCATAAACTTGCTATTTGGGCTTGGTGAATTAAAAATTTTCATTTTGCAGTCAGATAGGCCCTGGTAATACAGATCGGATCCTCAACGACATAACATTATGTGTTACATGAAGGCCTTTGTTCTTCGGTATACTATGCAATTCTGTGGTCTGCCAGTGATAGATGCTGTCATCAGATTTCCATAAACAAACTGGTCCATTTGCATGATTATAATCAGCCACAAAATTAAAATGAAACTTCTTTAATGGAAAAGGTTGATCTTTTAAAGGTTGATCTTTTTTCACCAGGACTTTGTCACAGCATGTATTAAATGTGCGTCATAAAAGGCCACCTGCTTCTGTAGACACAAAATTGATCGACCAAGGGCAACGTTAATTAACCAGCAGTGAAGCTCTGTTGCGCAGGCGCACAGCAGAGGTCATGGAAAAAACAGACTTGTACTTTTGCTTTTTCACGGCTACCTGCAAAATCAGACAGAATATTCATAACACTTCGGATTTTTTGGCCTCTTCCTGTTGTGTGAATGTGTACTGGCTCGTAAACTGAATATACATCTTCTATGGTCTGTTAGGACCTGGAACATTCAGTGCTTGAGAATATCCGGGAACATTAAAGGTGTGAATCACTTGATTAGAGCTTTCCTCCTCCGGCTGCCGACGTTACTAGCTTGTCGCTGACAGCAGTGGCTTTTTTATTAAGCTAAGAGGCAAATTCGGTAGAACAGCACTTACAATTATGAACATGATAAAGGCATATTTTATATAGTGTAAGTCTGTACTTCATCAGAAAGTAATTCAAGGAGATATCAGAGCTCAAGACCAGGCGCGCTCCGATTATGGACTGATATAAAATTGATATCAAACGTTTCCAAAGGCACTTGGGCATGCTTCCTGAGCCACCAAGACTGGCAACCGGTCTGTGCACCAGTCTGTTCAGTTGATAATGTGCGTACTGCTTCACGTCATGAAAATAAATTCACCATTTGTAGTTACAGAAAATGCTTAGGTCCTTACGTAGTATCTTTGGTGCCAATTTTCAACGGTACTGAATAATACCTATATGAAATGCATACAGACCCAACAACTTGTGAAACTTTTTCACTGTGTGGGGAGGGGGCGGGGCCTTGAAGGGGTGGGGCTTAGTGCTGCGCACAGCTCAAGACACTTTGGGGCAGATTTACAAGCCCTGCGTGCCAGTATTGCATCACTTTTAACCGGGGAAAAATGAAGCAAAAGTAGCGCAAAGGGCTTGTAAATAGCTCCTTACTTTACTGCCTCAAATCACCTTTCTCCGAACCCGCTCCGCATCAGCCCCTCACAACCAAAAACGCTTTTGAGGCTGCAGCTGATGTCCTGGGGAGATTTCACACATCGCAATGAGCACCCGCTGAGCAGAACCTACAAACAATTGCCTCCTTTCTAACTAATGCCAAGAATAACGGTACAATTACTGAAGAAGAGTTTAAATTTTTAAAAAATAAGAACCCCAAAATGCCTGCATTCTACGGACTCCCCAAAGTCCTCAAGAGCATAAAGGACCCACCCTTAAGACCGATAGTGGCCTCCATTGACTCTCTACTAGAACCCCTGAGTATATACGCAGACAAATTTTTTAAACCATTAGTACAGGTTCAAAAATCTTACATTAAAGACACAACAGATATGATAACCAAAGTAGAGGGACGTAGTTTCAACGAAGACACAGAATATATGGTGACCTTAGATGTAGAGTCCCTCTACACGAATATACCACAACAAGATACAATAAATGTCATTAGAACACTCCTTGAAGAGAATGAAATAGTAGGAAACAGACAAGGACTTTATAGTCCAATGTGTATCGATGGTACTACTGAATAATATCTTTCTCTTCCAAAAAGATCTTTACATCCAACGCAAAGGCACCAGCATGGGCGCCACTTGCGCACCGAGCCTGGCATGCATCTATGTGAGTATCTTTGAAGATAGGCACATATATAATGAAATAAGCCCTTTCTATGAGAATATCAAAAATTGGGTAAGATTTATAGACGATATTTTTTTTCATTTGATCAGGACCTGAACAAGTTTTAAAAGAGTTTTTATGTTGGCTGAATTTAGGAGATGAAAACCTAAAGTTCACAGCATCATATAGCAACAGTAAAGTAGACTTTTTAGACATTAGCATCAAGGTAGACAATAACCAGTTGGCGGTAGAACTGTACAAAAAGAAAACGGACCGTAATACGGTCCTACATTATAACAGCTACCATCCAAAAAGTCAGAGAGACAATATCCCCTCCGGAGAGTTTCTCCGACTTAGGAGGAATTGCACCTCCTTAGAGGTTTTCTACAAACATGCTGAAGTGACCAAACAAAAATTAATCTATAGGGGATATCCAAAGAAACTCGTTAATCATTCACTAAAAAGAGCGAGATACTACAACAAAGAAAGTCTATTAGACAAAAAAGAAAAAGATACAACGTTGGACAAAATTGTCATGGTTAGTCAATTCTCCGGAATTGCAAACCAAATAAAAAATATAATCAATCACAATTGGAAAATCTTAAACGAAGGAATGGAAACTAAACTTCCAAGGTATGCAAATTAACACTCCCAGGCACACAAACAAGGTACTGGCACAATATAGTTGGCAAACAATAATAAACAACTAGTTCAAATTAGGAAAATACATTTTAATTCAATACGATAAAGGGAAATGATAAAATTCATCAGTCCATTGATAAGACTTAATAAAATAACATTATATTAATACATATGTTTTCACAGTTAAAAAAGAGAAGAAATATATCTAAAAAGCGGATGGTTTCCTGTCGACGCGTTTTGACACAAAGACTGTGTCTTCATCAGGACTTTACCATCATGATGCTGTGAAAGAGATTATAAGAACATTTACTAATAGGTCACGCCCTTTGTTTGTTGATACCCTTTGTTTGTTGATACCCGCACCGTCTTGTGCGTGAGGCGTACAAAAGGGCTCGATACTATGATCGAGATGCTCTTTTAGGATCAAATAAAGAAATTTAGGAACCAAAATTGGTCTGTGTCACAAAGCATTCGACATTAAATGCCACAATCAGACAAATAATTAATGCCAATTGGCATTTACTAAACATAGAACAATCAAAAACAAAACTTAAGAAACCGATGTTTGCACATCGTCGTAATAAGAACTTGAAAGATTTAGTGGTAAGATCAAGATACACTGGAACAACTGCTAAACCTGCTTTTATACAAAAATCTATACAAGGAGTAAATCCTGTAAAAGGTACCTCAAGATGTGGGTCATGCCATTCGTGTGATGGTATTATACCAGGAGAAACCTTTAAATTCAATGAATGTGATATCCAAGCGAATGATCTTTGGACAAGTAATACCTGCAATATAGTCTATCTGATCCTATGCCCATGTAATTTGGGATATGAAGGCGAAACCTCTCGAGCAATAAAAACTTGTTTGACAGAACATAGATCTGCGATTAAAACACATAAACTAGCAGCCCCATTAGTTGGTCATTTTATGGAATTCCAGCATGCTCCATCCGATATCAGATGGCGTATATTGGAAAAGATCCACATACCAAATGCTAAGGGAGGAGAGAAGATAAGAAAAAAGAGAGAAGTCTTCTGGATTTTTACTTTAAAGACTTTCTCCCATGGTTTAAATAATGAACTACCATGGGAGAATGCAATTCTGTGATATAAAAATTAAAAATAATTCTGAATAATTCCAGCTAACGTTCAATAATAGGCCCCAGAATAATAATACGCTCCCTCATTCCATCTAAATAAACGTAAATTATTCAAAAGTTTCCTAACGCATAAACTTTGCGGTTTTACTTCAATGTGTAACTAATTCTATACCTGTAACCGAAAGCAAACAGACGGCAGCCATCTTTAATAAGCCTATTATCTGAAATTAGGGTATTTCCCTTTAAGAAACTAGGTAATCTCTTTACCCAATGAGAATGTTTCTTATATAAAGAGTCGAAAACAGCTACACAAGGTTGTTCGCCCTGAAAACCGACAAGCTGAGCTGACACGCCGTTTGATTTTCCTTTTACCGGTAAGAGAATGCCGCGCTTTTTCGCACCCAATTCGGTTAAACGAAGGAGTTTGGATATTAATATATGGGGTCCTTTCCTTTTTAAAATAGACGCATGGAGTGCGCGGTCTGAATATCTTGTGCAAGCCGTCAAAACTTTCCCACGCCGTCGCCCGAAAGTTTAAAATTATATTACGCGTTCGTGCTGGGACTGAATCTACAGATAACCATGCGCTTTGGGTAAGAGTAAGCCAAGCTAAAAAAACATTTAGTTGGTGTTTTTCTTTGTGATTTGGTTCTAAGTGTTTATCGTTCATTCTCCATAGATAACACTGACCCGAAAATTAAATATCAAGATACATCCTTTTTCGAGTACAACGAAGCCCATTTTCTAGAACATCAATATTCTCATTCAAGGGTAAGAAATGAGCTTATTTCGGGTATACAATCTAAAATGTAACAACAGGAAATAATAAGGACCATCTATAAGAATGTGTTTTCTTACCTTTAGGAAGTCAACTTTCTGTGGAATTCAACCGCTTTACGTCCTTTTAAAACAAGTGTGATATCAAAAGACGGATTAAAGTGATAAAGATAAGGTGAGAACTATGATAAACAACAGCATGTTCATTAGCCGAAATGTAGAGCTGTACTTTTTTGGATTTAGGGATGACTAAATAAAATTAAATTACTACAACAAATGTCTTAAATTACAGATAGCCGACCACCTGAAATTTGGTATTGGACTATCCAACTATAAGCCATATCCACTCCTGATATAGAATTTAACAGGTAGGAGCATGAGAAAGCTAAATAATAAGGTGAAAATACCTTTTTGAAAATAGATCTCTTTTATATGGTATATTCCTTATTCTAGACGTTGAATCATCGAGATTGAAGGCAGCATAAAATCGGCAGGGTAACAGAACATCTAAACCTATTTGAACTGAATTAAACAGGTACCAAATTGTTCTAAATTGCTGAAAATTTTAAAAGGTATAGGAATCCTTAATTTAGCTATTAGTGAGAAAATCCGAAAGAATATAAAATAGCACATCTGCATCACTCTATTGCTCATTACTCTATTGCTTTTTACTTTTCTCTACTATCTTCCTTTTAGTCATCTTTCTATAGGTTTCCTTACTTGTTCTTTAGAACCTTTCTACTCCTAATGAAATATCTGGAGTTAAAGTCTTTTTCATCAGAAACTGAAATTGAGATAGTGAATGTTAAGACTTATGCAATGACAAAGGACAGGTATATGTTAAACTTTGTGCAAAATACCATGTAGGAAATGTTAACCTCATTCTGTATTGACAAAAGACGTATCATATAACTGTTATTATAATTTTTACAACTGTGAGATCAAGACATTTGTGATTTATTCATATCAGTCAAAGGAAAATAAGAGTACGTAGGTTTTGCTGTTAGGTTTTATAATTAAATATGAAGCGGTATATCATGTTTTTTGGATAATCAACTGGCAAAAGAAAGTTGTGGCAAACGTTAACTAGTTTTTTCTGAACTGTGAAAATATGAAAAGACCTATTAGTAAATATTCTTATAATCTCTTTCACAGCATCATGATGGTAAAGTCCTGATGAAGACACAGTCTTTGTGTCGAAACGCGTCGACAGGAAACCATCCGCTTTTTAGATATATTTCTTCTCTTTTTTAACTGTGAAAACATATGTATTAATATAATGTTATTTTATTAAGTCCTATCAATGGACTGATGAATTTTATCATTTCCCTTTATCGTATTGAATTAAAATGTATTTTCCTAATTTGAACTAGTTGTTTATTATTGTTTGCCAACTATATTGTGCCAGTACCTTGCTTGTGTGCCTGGGAGTGTTAATTTGCATACATTGTTTACCCTGTCCCAGGATCTTTATCCATATCAGGGGGTCCTTGTTTCTAACACAGCAACTAAACTTCCAAGGCCATTATATGCCTTTAGAAAAAATTAAAATCTGCATTCCACTCTGGTACACACCTACAGAGAGGATAAATTAGGAAGACAAAAAACCCTGGCAGGCACTAAAGCAATAGGAAACCACAAATGTGTCTCGTGCAGTGTATGTGACTCCTGCCTAGTTACAAAGGAAATATGTCTAAATGGAGTCACCCACAAGATAAATACATTAAATAACTGCAGAAGTAAACATTTGATATACCTAATCCTATGCCCATGTGGCCAGGGCTACATAGGCAAAACAGGCAGAGAGCTGAGGATACGCATAGGAGAACACAAATCAGCCATCAGATTAAACATAGAAAATGCCCCCCTTGTAAACCACTGGAGAGAAAAGAACCACAATGAGACAGAGATAAAATGGATAGTACTGGAGAAAATTAAAGAACAAACAAGATTAGGCAACAGTACAAAAAAACGCAAACATCATCATGAAATTTGACACCATAAAAAAGGGGTTGAACTCCAGAGAAGACTGGGATACTTTGATCTAGGAAGCATACATAAAGAGGGCAATACTGTTAGTGCTTAATCCCTGTTTTGCTATATAACCCACCTTGTTACAACATGTGACACTATACTGTCTTTAAATCCCAGAATAGGAGTTTTTACATCTAGATGGCCCCTTAATACATACTACAATAAATAAGGAAAGGTGGAAATAAGATCATCATGCTCCCTAGAAATCACCATGTGGTACATCTTTAAAATGAAGGTAGGAAGACCAATCTAATAAATCTAAAAGGTCCCCCCGGGTCAATAATATGGTCCCAATACATTCAGGGGGGTAGGATCTACAACGCGCAAACGGTCTTTCGCCCAAACACTGTGGGAAGTGCATAATAGTAAAACATAAGACGTATACTCTAAATTAAAATAGCGCACTATTATGGAAACCGTGTAATGAAATACGGTGTGTTCTGATACGACCTGGTAACCTCAAGATAATCACAAATGTTATACCCACAAGGTATTATTTCCTTCGAGATTGTATAAATAAAATATGAATCTCCAACTGCATGCCAGATACGTGACATAGAGGCTTTAAACAAATGACAATAAATACTTTTATTAGAATGGGGACCCGGTTTATAATAGGGAGAAAACTATACAATAGTATAAATATGTTGTCAAATCACGCTCTTTTATCCAAATACCCGACTTCGTAATACAAAACCACACCACTAAACAATGGCGCCCATGTTTATCAGGATAGGGGTGTATGTACGCATGCGCGTCCTACGACAACACAATCTCAGCTAAAAACGATAAACGGAAAGGGCGAGGGATTGTATATATACGGAAATGTAACAGCTTCCTATTAGCAGAGAAGAAGCAAAGACTTGGACGTACCCGTGGCCGCTTGTAAAAAGAAAAAAGCTAAGGTAAGCGGGAGGGACCGTTTTTTTAAAACAGCCCGTTCTTAAACAGCCCGTTGTAATATAGTTGTGTACCTAGTTGAGCCCGTGTTAAATGTAAAGCCGACATCTAGCCCGGACTGTAGAAACTATATGGTAATCTAACGGTATAAACATGGGGGGTACCTTTAACGCTTTAAGTACTCGACAATATAGCAAGGACCCCCGTATAGCAGAAGTTGTAAGAGGAGTATTAGTAAGAATTCAGATACGCTTACACTAACTAAAAAGAGATGCAGGAATAAGATGTAAAAAGGAAAAATCTCTAGTTCCGGTATCTTGATAATAGTAGAGAAATCGAATATTCGTACATATACCATCGGTTTAACAATATAGAGTAAAAAATGCTAAATACGAATTCGTTTAAGCTAAACTCTGAAAATAGGGCGAATGTCTTTAAACATCGCACAGTATACAACCCATTTTAAGAATGAAACAAAGGTAATAAAGATAACGGGCTACAAACTGTAATTTACTTCCCATGTAGATCATTTATAGCTACCACAAATCCATTAACCGTCATCCTGAGAGGAATGGGAGTCTTACAAAGGAAAGTGTACCACGGGGAAGAGGACACCCCTTACATTTGGAGGTATGTACATGCCTGGCCTAAACGCCAGAACATAGGGAAATAATATTAAAATGCCATATCCCTACCATAATATACATATTGGTATTATCACCTATAGGGGCCTCATCCATAGAATCAGTTAAGACAACAGTCCCAAGTCCCAGTGTTCAGAGGGCCATATCCCGAGCCGTCAACGCCATTGAATAATCCAACGAGACGTAAGGGCAAGTGAATACCCCCTACGGTAATAAATACTTTACATTCTTTGAGTCATGAATGTGAATAGAGACTCATGTATATAAACTTTTAAACCGATAACACAATTCTTTGTGTATTTTGCCATCAGATTATTTACTATCCTTTACGAGAGATCAAGTCTAATATCCACGACTATAATCTATTAATAAAGAACCAGAGCCTTAATCTTAAGGTCAGTAAACCCAGAGTGTATGGTGCGACTGAGTGCATATATAAAGAACTGGTCATCAACTAGGTTATAACGGAGGTTGCAAAAAATTAGCCATAAACTACTTCATGAGGCAAATCTGTCACCATTCGGGTGACATCAGAATATGGAGTGTAATGTTGAATGAACATATGTCCTTAGTGTTAAACAGAGATGTGTCCATAACACATACATAGAATCCTACTTTTAGGAATAGTATTCTGTTTCTAGATAAGGAAATGACCTCTATATTGAAACATAACAACTTCCATGTATTTATCAATCCTTTTTCATACACAGGAAGGATATATGCCTTTAACCCCAAACGATCTCGAACTGTCCTGAGGAAGGTGTGCCAATATCCAAGGGCAGATACACTGAAATGCGTCAACGTTTTTCTTGCTTTTTAGAATTCAAGCCCAGGAAATCCTTGATATCAGGCATATTGTAATATGGGATATGTATTTGAAATATTGTAAGGGCACTTGAATCTCAAAATCCGTAACAGAAATAGGTGTTTTTGTTGCATAGGGGTTTTGTTTTTGACCATAGGAAGTATATGTTTTGCCTTAGACAATCTGTTGATTAACTTTGATAGGATTATGTTGACACTTTAGAATGTGTATTCTTTTTCTCTACTTTATCTGTGTACACTAATGAATATTTTTTAACATTGTTTTTATTTACTGCACAAAGTGATATGTTTTTGATTTTATATGTATTATGAAACGAAATATGTAATGAATTCTTTTTTATCTCTATGTTTTTAAATAAAAAGACTGTGAACGGAATAAATTAGTTTGTGACCAGTGATTATAAATATTACCCAGAGTACTAAGTGTGAGTGAGTGAATTACCTTTTCCAGGGATATTTTCTAGACTTTCAACATTATACCTGCGCCAGGTATAATGTATGCAAGGGGGGCGTATTGATGCAAGGAAGGGTCGTAGAAGTAGCGCAGTGAAATCTATGAGATTTCACTGCGTCACTTTTAGGACGCTGTTGCGTCAAAATCTTGGGCCTGCCTCACAGCAGGCGTAAGACTGACACAGACCCTTTCACATGGGGCTTACCCCATGTGAAAGGACGCATTGCTGGAGTTGCGCCACTTTTGTGACACACTCCAGCAATGCGTCACTTTTGCGCTTACAGATACGTCAGAAACACTGACGTATCTGTAACTCCTTGGGACATGATGTGTCATATATTAAATATGACGCATCAGGAATGTCGCAAGGAGTGCTCAGTGAGAAGTGACGCATCGCTGCTTTCACACAGCGGTGCGTCATTTCTCATAAATGAGGCCCCCACTCCCTGCAAGGCGTCCAGCTAATTGTGTGCAACTGTGTGATATCAGCTCCTCACCTTGTGACCGTGTGATGGGAGACGATATTGTGTGGAGAAGTGTGGCTCACTGGTTAGAGGAGGCAGACCTGGAAGCAGAGGTCAGCCAGGGACCAGGGTTCAATTCCCGGCTCGGCGGGGTCTTGAGTCCTAAAATGTCCATGGACTCGACAATTCTCGCTCCGGTGCCTACTCGATTCACGGGTTCACACTCTGCGACTCTGGGCAATAGCTTGCAATAGCTTGCTTAATCTCCACAACGGCCCCTTGCGGCGGGATGCCTGGCTTTCACCTTGCGGATACCCTGCCAGGGTTATCTCACAGGGGAATACCAGGACGGGTTCCCTAAGCAAGCGCTTAGAAACCGCTCGGTGATTTGCGCTATATAAATTCCTGTACATAAATTCCTGTACATTTACACACAGTGGCACAGTGTGAGTTGGAGGGTCTGTGCATAGTTCACGCTTACTTATGTGCCTAGTTTATCAGTATTTTGAATATTCACAAATATATGCCTGTGGAGCAGCATAATTTAATGCACAATCCTTCACATGCAGCATATATACTCAATCGGGCACATGCATCAACCTATTTAGGAAGTGCAAACGGTGCGAATCGGTAAATTCGGCCGTTTGCGATTCCTAAATAGGGATGCATCAAACATTTTTCAAAAAATCGCTATTTTTTGCGAATTCCAAAAATGCGATTGCTTTTAAGGAATCACAAATTTGCGATTCCTTAAAAGCAATGTATGATTACTTTTAAAATTGCGAATTCGCAATTAGGGGGTGCAAATTACCACGAGGGTGAACCTCGTGGTAATTAGCAAAAATTTATTAAAATGCTCAAATTTGCATTTTAAAACACTGTCATGTTACAGACACACATGTCCTTAGGACATGTGTGTGTGAAACATGCACTTCAAAATACATTTCAGGGGTGCGGGGGGGTCCTTTGGACCCCCCCTGCACCCATGGAATGCATTAACATTTTGCGAATCGCTAATTGAAATTCGCAAAATATCAATGCCTTCCCATTGATTCCTATGGGCCTTTTGGCCCATACGAATCAATGGGAATTGCGAAATCGCAAATTAGAATTCGCATAATATTTTCGATTCGGTAAAAATTGTGATTTTTACCGAATCATAAATATTATGCGATTTAAATCATGCATCCCATTTTACGATTCCTTATTTGCGATTCCCTAAAAATCGCAAATAAGGAATCGCAAAACCGGACTTTGATGCATGTGGCCGAATGTGTGTTTAGATGCCTAATCGGTGTGCATTTTATTAGTCAATTGTAGTAAGTGGCTGTATAATCCTTTTTGTATAAGAGCAACCTGTATATTTAAAAGAAACATAATAAGGGTATTTCCCAAGAAAGAAAATGTAATTCTTTTTTAAATTTGCATTTGATATAGCTACTTATGCTAACTGTATTCATTAAAAGTTGTCTAAATCTGGCGTAGGCCTAAATGTATTCAGGCCCCAGTGCACATATTACGTTTTATAAAAGAGTTTTACAAGAGTCTTGTTTTTAATCTTCCTTGCAGGTGTCTTATCACACACCTAGTGACACTAGAATGGTTAATATCGAGGGACATAATATAGAATGCCCAAAATATCGACTCCAAAATATTGGAGTACAGATTATAGAATCCCTATCTACAAACAGGTAAGTACTAAAATATTGTATCCAAAATATAGAATGTTATAATATAGTTAACTAAAATATTGATTTTTGTAAATGTATTACAAATAATATAAAATTAATTAAATATTAAAAACAATTAAATAAAACATACTTAAAATAATGTAAAAAAGCCTAAAATGTAAAAATAGTAAATGTTATGTAAAAAAAGTAGAGAATTTGTTGGATAGTGAGAGGGTAAAAATTACTATTCCCACTCCAGTGAGTGCAATAGTAGAGAAAGCGTTGGAGAGCGTAGAGGTAAAAATGTCTATTCCCACTCCAAAGAGTGCAAAGTAGGGAAAGCGTTGGATAGCGGGGGGTAAAAATTATTATTCCCACTCCTTACAGTGCAACAGTAGGGAAAGCTTTGGATAGGGTAGGGGTAAAAATTACTATTTCCACTCTAGTGAGTGCAACGCTAGGGAAAGCATTGGATAGCGTAGAGGTAAAAATTACTAATCCCACTCCAGTGAGTGAAACAGTAGGGAAAACGTTGGATAGCGTAGGAGTAATAATTACTATTCCCACTCCAAAGAGTGCAACAGTAGGGAAAGCGTTGGATAGCAGTGGGGTAAAAATTACTATTCCTACTCCAGATAGTGCAACAGTAGGGAAAGCGTTGGATAGCAGGAGGGTCAAAATTACTATTCCCACTCCAGAGAGTGCAACAGGAGGGAAAGTAAGGAATTCATGTTAAAATAAAATAAAATTAATTATCAATTTCAATACAAAATAAATGAAAAATAATTACCAATTAATACAAATTAATTACCAATAATAAAAATTAATTACCAATTAATACTTAATTATCAATTAATTAATTATCAATACATATGAATAAAAATGAATATTTAATTTACTATAATTAAATCACTTCCCATCCTATTCCCCTAAACCCACAACCCACTACGGAATTAAATTACGCAAAAATTAAATTACATACCACTCATTACTTTAAAAAAATTAAACATACATTACAAAATTGATACATAACTTTAACACATATACTACCATACATAACACTATTTTTTTTCTATATTATGGAAATTGATATTTTAAATTCGATAATATGGAAATCTATATTTCCTACCCCAAATTCAATATCCTGACTAACTATATTTTGGTAATTCGATATTCTATCCCATCTATATTTTGGAGTCGATATTCTGTCCATTCTATATTTTGGATTCTATATTTTGGTCGTTTACCGTGGGGGATACAATCCTGTACCAGGCAGACCGGACTGATATTACATCCAGGGTTGTATTAGTCATTGCATCTTTGATGGAGGCTGAAAAATAGGGCGCCTACCTGCTCACAGAGAACACTGTCTTTTGATTGGTCAGTTTGGTGGAGAAGCTGTCTAGAATCTTCTTTCATGCTTTAACTGTGTGTTCTTTACTATAGCAGATCTATCCTGACCTTGCTGTGAGAAGACCTCTTCTCGATTGTGATGATTTCCCCTGCCAGAGTGTGAAGCTTCCTACTTGAATGCTTATACTTTTTCCTATTGGACCTTAAACCTGGTTCATCTGATGCTGACACCTTCCTCATAGAAATTCCCATTGCCACTTTCGATACTTTATTTAGAATAGTTAAGTTCCTTTATGGAACCTTCTTGGGTCATATTTTGCTTGCTATATGTTATCCTAGTTGGCATATTCTTTTTAATCATTTACAAATTCAGGCTGCATGAACATTTAAATATATATGCTCTTACCATATTTTGCTATCAAATTTGCTGACTGATTTAACTTGTTACGTGAAATAAATTTGTCAATAAAACCCTTTAGGGTTGGACCCGATCCTCTTTGTTCTTGTGCCACCATATTGGTGTCACTCCATTTGAAAGGTAGTTCTGATGTTAGCTCTTTTCTTACACTTCAAGTTGACTACCAAAGGTCCATACAACCAGTGGGGCATTCTGTTTGATGACTTTACTAAACAATGGATGTAGGAAAGTCATCCATTTTTGCCCTGATCACCCTAATTTTTTGACTGTTCCTGAGGATTGCTGACTCTGAAGATACCCTGGATTCTGCTAACCAGGCACAGAGCCTGTGCTCTCTCCCTAAAAGATATATGGTAATTGGTGGACTTTATTAGCGATTGTGGTAATATTACTAGCTGCAAGTATCAACTTGCATCGATTAATGAGTCACCTACCTACTTTTGGTGTCAGCAGAAGGTTCCAAAACTTCTGTTTCGTAACACCATTCAGTATTTAATTGAATTAATTAACAATCCTCTAAACCGACCTACTGAAAAAATATTTTTTGATTTTTAATTTGGACTAATACTAATATATTCATGTCTTCTTTTTCTAAATTGTTCATACCTCATTTTTTGCAGTTTTTGCGTGTGACTCAAAACAAACGGATATCATGGAGCTTGACCTGGCTAGCCTACTCACTCTCACAGTAGCAGAGCGTAGGGGCTTGATTAAGACTAGGAAACTACCCGCACACCCCAGTACGAGGAAGCCAGAGCAGATAAAGACCCTTACAGCCTGGACAGAGTCCCAGCTTGCAGATCAGGCTTATGATACAGAGGAGGCTTCAGATATAGAATAAGAGAAGGGAGGAAGACCACTTAGACCTCAGTGATGAGGAAGCACAATGCCTGTCCACCCATACAGTGTCCAGGACCTTGCCTAAAGCTAGTGGGGGGGAGGATCCACCACCGGAGAAGCAGGACTGTCCCATAGAAAGAGAGAACTTGAGGCACAGTAAGCTTACATTGCACTAGCGTCAGAGAAGTTGGCCCTGGCCAAAAATAAGGGGGCACATGAGGAAGGAGAGATGGTGGCAGCAAAGCAGAGACTGAGGTGTCTAAGGGTGGTAGGTTTTACTCAAGACTGCCCAAGGGAATTTCCCCTAAGTATCAGGAGGGTGACGACATTGATAAGTGGCTGACATCTTTCGCAGCCAGGACAAAAGAGGGGGATGCACTTTGCTCAAAGAAAACCCTCCACCACTGGGTAGTCCAATGGTATTGCTAGGGTAGGTGTGGGCGTGGAAGTTGGCCCAGAGATGGCAAAGTAGTATACAGAGGGAATCTTAGTATCCATGGGTGGTGTGGAAGTTGCAATCCTGGCAACCTTACCCCCAAGCATGGAGAAGTATAAGCAGAGGCCTAGAGTCAACAGCACTGAGTTTGAGGCTCCGAGGGATAGAGTAGCCAGTTTTACTATGGTGGTGGACAAACTGGCTTTCCCAGAGCAGATCCTATCTGGTGTTTCCCACCATTTTACCTATGCAGCCTTCATTGCCAAGCTCCATCCCATGGCAATGGTGAGCTTTGAATGGGGAGGTGTGGCTGGCCCTTAGAAGGTAGTTGTGTCTCCTACCCTCCTGGGAGACTGTCTTCTAGGAAATGATCTTGAAGCTTCTGAACGGTCAGGGGTGGAAAGGCAGGTGCATGTGCAGATGCTGGATAATCCTTGAGTAGGTTTGTGCTGTGACTAGGTCACGGACTGCACATCAGGGGAGTGCTGAATACTTGGACCCTGGAACAATGGACCAAGCCTCAAGAAACAAAAGGCGGGGCAAAGGGTCTGGTGAACCAACCCAAACAGCTCAAAATGTCCAGGAGGAATCCATCTCTGAGGGAGAATATCTGGTCTGTGATGTAGGAACTCCACCCCTTCAAGATCTGTTCAATGTGGCAGATTTGAAAGAAGCTGGTGGATCTTGATCTACCAGAGAGGAGTTGTGCTAGGGGCAAATAGATTGCCCCCGGGCAAGGGAAGGGTGATGCCAGTGGATTCCACAGGGTCTATTTGGAGGATGGAGTCCTCTATTTTGAGACGCGGGACCTCAAACCAAGGGCTACCAGGAGAGTTGTGGTCATCCAGAATTATAGAGAGTTCCTGAAATAGGCTGGGCAGCCATTTCTATTGGTCCAACATGTATTGCAAAGTGAAAGAGTTTTGCAGCTCCTGTGTTACTGGTCAAGTCAGTGGCAAGGCAGGAGACATGCCAAAGGCTTCCTTGATACTACTGCCAGTGGTTTGGACTCCCTTTGAGCGGGTGGGGATTGACATTATTGGCAGTGGACCATTCCACCTGATATCCAGAGGCAATACATCTCAGAATGGTCACTCTCCAACACTTGTCAAAGCCCTACTTGGTATTTTCATCAGAGTGGGATTTCCACAGGAGATGGTCTCAGACAGTGGAACTAACTTTATGTCTACCTATCTGAAGGTGATGTGGGACGAATGTGATGTTACCTTTAAGTTCACCAGCTCATATCATTCTCAGACCAATGGTCTGGTGAAAAGATTCCATAAGACCCAAAAGGGCGTGATTATGGGCTTTTCTGACATGCTCAGGGGGAGATGGAATATACTCCTCCCATACCTGGTGTTTGCTTACAGAGAAATGCCACAGAAAGGGGTTTGGTTAGCTCCTTTGAGTTATTGTTTGTCCACCTTGTAAGAGGGCCAATGTGTTTGGTGAGAGAAGCTTGGGAGAAGCCTCTCAAGGAACCCAAACAGGATGTTCTGGACTATATGCTAGGTCTGGGGTCAGAGCACATGAGTAGAGCAAACATCAACCTGGAGGTCAGCCAAGAGCTCATGAAGCCCTGGTATGACCAGAGGGCTACTATCCCTGAGAACCAACCAGGACAGTTGTTGTGGGTGTTGGAGACTGTGGCTCCCAGGGCCCTCCAGGATTAACAGACTGAACCCTATTTTATTTTGGAGAAAAAGGGTGAGGTCACCTGCTTAGTGGACCTTGGTACCCCCAGAGGTCCCCGCAGGGTGCTCCATGTTCACAGACTGAACCCCACCAAGACAGGGCAGACATGACCATGCTGATGGTCACAGATGAAGGCAGGGAGGAGGAGAGTGAACTCCTCTCCACCAATGTGCAAGAAGGGCCATGGAGGGGGTTTTACTCTCTTCCAAGTTGATATACCAGCAGCAGAAAGACTGCAGACAAGTGTTGAAGCAGTTTTCTTGGCCTTTTTCCCTAACCCCAGTGAGCACCACTTGGTGTGTCCATGTTGTTGACACTGGTGACAGCCTACCTGTCAAAAACTAGTTGTTCAGTTTGTGTGATCAGGTCAGAGCCGGACATTAAGGCTGAGGTTGCCAAGATTCTGGAGTTGGGGGTAATTGGGCCCTCTGATAGTCCATGGGCCAGTCTATATTGAGGTTTTGTGTGGACTACAGACGCTCACCCCATACCTAGAGCTGATGAGCTCATTGACAGGTTGGGGCAGCAAAGTACCTATATTTAATCTAACCTCAGGTTACTGGCAGATTGCCCTATGTCCAGGAGCAAAGTAGAGGGCCACTTCTCAGTTCACAGTGTTGCCCTTTGGCTTGAAGAATGCCCCTGCCACCTTGCAGGTTGGTGAACAGAGTCCTGTCTGAGATGGAAACTTTCAGTGCAGCTTATCCAGATGATACAGCTGTATTCAGTTCCACATTGGAGGAATTCCTGGTCCACCTGAAGGGAGTGCTTCAATCCCTGCAGTAGGCGGGCTCAACTATCAAGGCAAGCAAATGCCACAAAGGGCAGAGTTCAGTGGTGTACTCGGGCCACTTTGTTGGTAGATACAACCTCCCCAGCCCAGTATCCGGACCATCCTTGATTGAGAGGCTACTAAAACCCAGACAAAGAACAAGGCCTTTCTTGGCCTGACTGGGTCTCGTAGGAGGTTTGTAAATAACTATGGGACCACAGTGGCTCCCCTGACAGAGCCCACCTCTGAGAAACGGCCAATAAAGGTCATTCATTTGAACCCCAGAATATTAGAAGGCCTTTGACACTCTGAAGGAAGCTATATTTTAAGCACCAACCTTACTGGTTCCTGGGGTAAGGAGTTTGTGATACAAACATATGCTTCAGAGTGAGGTACTGGGGCAGTTTTGGCACAAGTGAATGAAGAGGGCCAGGACCAGCCAGTTGCCTTCATTAGCACGTGACTAGTCCCCTGAAAGCAAAGATGAAGTGCCATTGAGAGGGAAGCCTTTGCTGCGGTTTGGTCCCTGAAAAATCTGAGATCATATCTGTTTGGTACTCACTTCCATGTTCAAACTGACCACAGACCTCTCAGATGGCTCACACAGATGCGGAGAGAGAATACAAAATTGTGGAGGTGCTCCATTTCCCTACAGGGGATGGGCTTTACATTGGAACAAAAACCTGGGACTACCCATTACACTGTACATGTACTTTCCAAGATTTTTCGCTTAGATGATGAGGACCACCAGGGTATAGGTTAGTTACCCATCACCTTTTGTCCTGGGGGGTGCAATGTAGGAACGTTATCCTTTTGCCCTGATCAACTCCATGTTGTGGCTGATACTGGCTGTTACTGACTTTGAAAGTGTCCTCGGCTTTGCTAATCAGACCCAGGACCAGTGCTATGTCTCTAAAAGATATATGGTAATTGGTGTAATTATAACTAGCCAACACAACCTACCAGTAAGTAACCTGGTATATGGTAGGGCAGGTAGGTTTAGAGACCCCTATGTACGTAATGCACTTAAGTGGCAAATGCTGTGGTGCCTGGTGTCATTTTAAAGCAAAACAAGATTCCTTTCTGTGTTATTCAGTTTTGGTTTTGTGGCCAACTGGTCTACTTTCAGTTTTTATGTTCTTGTATATAACTGAACAATAGAATTATATAGGTACTTATTACTACACAACACTAAAGTGACTTTTTTCTCTCAACATTTTATTTTCATTTATTAAAAACATTCATATAAAATTCATCACCGGACATTTCATATCCGACATATATGTCTGAGCATTCCCTAATCTAATACAAAAAAAAATCCTATTCTTATTTTTGCTCAAACAAACAAACACAAGATAAAAACAATTCTTTTGGTATATATTGTAAATAATCTCTGAATATATGATACTTCAGGCAGGATAGGATTTATTTTTGTATTAGATTAGGGAATGCTCAGACATATATGTCGGATATGAAATGTCCGGTGATTAATTTTATAGGAATGTGTTTAATAAATGAAAATAAAATGTTGAGAGAAAAAAAGTCACTTTAGTGTTGTGTAGTAATAAGTACCTATATAATTCTATTGTTCAGTTATATGCAAGGAGCATAAAAACTGAAAGTAGACCAGTTGGCCACAAAACCAAAACTGAATAACACAGAAAGGAATCTTGTTTTGCTATACTTTGATACCCAGTCCTTTCTGGTTTCCTGGGACATTCTCTTCTTTTGAAGAAGGTCATTTTAAAGCAAGCCCTTCCTTACAGGCTAGTTTTGAAGTAAAACTGTGTACAAATTTGACTTTGGGATTAAAGGTACTTTCAAAGTCCAAAGCTACCTTTTAATGACATGTAAGCCACCACTAAGGTGTGCCCTAGGTGCACCAAGGGCAGGGTGCCTTGTTATAAAAAGCAGGAACATTATAAACTGTAGAGCATATTATCAAGGAACGGCGTTACAATTATCGCCCTTGATAATTCCAATAAAAGCCCATGTTCTGCTGTGAACTTGGGCTTCTATTGGAATTCTCAAGGGCATATTATCAAGCCCATTATTGTCGCTTTAGCGGCAGTTTTCTGCCGCTAAAGCGGCGATAATTGTAACGCTGGTAGGGAAAAAACAGCCAAGGTTGTTTTTCCCCATTGTAGTGTTGCTACTTGCTAGCTCCATAGGCTTACATGAGAAGGCTGTATTAAACCTTAATAACCTTCACGGAGATGCCAGTGACAGAAAGGGGGCTGGGGAGATAAACTGAACTTCAAAGCTAGTAGAACAGATGTCACAGGAAATAGAGCAGCCCCCACTTCCTTGATCCCCAGCCAGATGGGACCCCCCCTAATTAGATTAGAAAGGGATTGGAAGAAGGGTATAGGGAAATGTTAGCCACACCTGTGGGATGGGTTCACCAGAGCTGCACTCCAAAGAGAGAATTGCTCAATTTTTATTTTGGAGAATAGTGCATTCTGGGTCAAAATATGCCACTCTTCCCACGAAGTGGTCATAGTAGAGGGTGGCAATTTGAATCCTATTGGTTGAGGTGTCCCCCACACTTGCCAGCCCATAATGGGGAATAAATACGGGAGCTCTGCAGTAGCCCCTCAGATCCCTGCCTGAAACATCTGGAGAAGAAGGACTCCTCTGCTGGACCCTTAGACCACAAAACAGAAGGACTGCACTCACAAGGACTGCACCTGCTACACTCTCAAGACTCCACACAAGAAGACTATGTGTGTCTTAAAGGAAAAGAAGTGGACATCCCAGAGCATCACCAGGTGGAAAAATGCTGAAATAAACCAACCTGTAACATCCACTGAAAAGACTGCTCCAGTGAGCCAACTTTACCTGAATATTCTTGGACTGACCGAGTGCATTATAGGAGATTCAGTCCCAGACCCCAGGAGGCAAACTAGAGCTTCTAAAATCTTGGCTGGTGCTTCTGAACATTTTCTGACCCCGAGGAAACCTTTCTGAAGAAGATCTAAATGTTTGGGAACTTCAGAGGCTTATCTTGGTAAGTAAGATGGGAGGTGAGCTTCACATTTTCCACCAATCACACTGGCATATAATGCAAAACTACATTATACGACAAGCTGGGCAAAGTAACGGGAGACCAAGGCAGATTGGTAGGGGTACTAAGTGAGAGAAAACACAAGATTTTGTAAATTAACCAAGATTTTTGGAGACTTTCAATGCAGATAGGGAGTGAGTGTCTGTGCGGTTTTGTCTGTATTTATGTAAACATTCCTTCTGAAATTCAAAAGACACCTCACAATATCCAACTGAAAGCACATGTAACCAACTGTTTACCATAAAATACATTTATTAAGGGGGTGTAACACCCCATATACCACTCAAAGCTAAACCCCTGGGGAACTTCTTTGCAAAAGTTTGTTGAAAAGCTCCAGGAGCAGACCGACTTGACATTGAGAGGCAAGCCGCCAATTTTGACTCAAGAATGAGCTTGACCATGCTGGTGTAGCCCACTGGAAGCTCAGGAGCTCCCAAACATCGACATTGAGGACAAAGACCTCCAGAAAACCACCAAGGCATTTCGCAAGAGGAGGTTGACAAACCAAAAATGGATCCAAAAGACTGAGGACCAGTTGACGAGCCCGTCGATGAGGCAAAAGCTCCAAAAAGTGACTAAGTGCGAAGGTAATATCTTGACCAGGACCTAGCACTCATTGTATCTGACCAACGCTCCATCACAGTTGGCCTGAAACTTTGAGTTTTTCCCACTCCAGCATGACCAGATAGCTATGAGTGGCATTTTAAGCTTTATGACACTAGCAAGCACTTTTTTTAAAATGTAATCTTTAAAAATTAATTTCCTTTTTGTGTCAATTGATTGATAAAAAGATTACCTATTTTTATCAATTGGTGTTGGAATTCTATTGTGTTGTGTCAGTCAAAGTAACATTTAGTTAGACCACAGGCCTTTAAACAACATAAAAACATAACCTTATAAGTATTATAGAATCATCACAATTTCAATAACAGTTACCATTAAAATACCTATCCTGTAAGAAGAAGAAAACATAGCAGATTTCCGTACACTTTATTACATTATTGTATTGTGACTTTTTCTCATTTACTGTTTTGGTGATATTAAATGATTGACACACCTGTCTCCTAAGTTAAGCCCTACTGCTTTTCTGCCAAGCTACCAAGGGTTGAGCAGTGAATAGCTTACTGTGACTTGACTAGACCTTATTAGTGATTAATTTTTTTTTACTAGTTGTAGGTACCTACCTGCACCTACTAATAACCAACCTTCCTACAACGGAGATTCAAGAAACCCCGCTCCATTAAGCAGTAGTGACAATGATGGTTTATCACTGAAGTGTAAAGAAAAGTATAGAAAACTTTAGAAAAGATCTAGAGTACGTCCAAGTCAAGTCCATACCCTTAAACCTTATGGCCCAAGTTGGAGGATTGGCTGTTTTTTGGAAGCTTTGAAGGTGGCTGCAGTGGCTTAGGAGTGAGTATAAATAGGGTTGTTGTCACAAATGTATTACTTTTAAAAGGATGGTATGTACTTAAATACATGGCTGTCATGAGAAAAATTATTCTGTATTATACATTTATTTCATGCACATATTTCCCTTTCCTCAACATATATGTGTGTGTATGTTAGCTTGCGTGTGTATTTCTATCTATCTGTCTATCTATCTATCTATCTATCTATCTATCTATCTATCTATCTATCTATCTATCTATCTATCTATCTATCTATCTATCTATCTATCTATCTATCTACTTATGTATCTGCCTATACATATCCAATGAAAAAACTGAAGGATAAACAGTTGTTATAGTTAGGAAAGCATTATTCTTTCTATACAAACCAAAACTACACAGACATTAGAAAATCTAAAGTCATACTTATAAAATGTATATTTACTATGAATGTATGTGTTCTTCATTTACAAACCAAACTTAAACTACACAAAAATGATAAATTCTAGACTTATACCAATAATTTTTAACTTGCGCACATCCATACACACTGCATTAAACTCAGGAGCTACACTACGTTAACTATAACTCGCACTTTCTCCATGCACTGCTTTGATATTCTATCCGTTATACTATCTGAATTCATAGCATTTACAACAACACTTACGGCATTGCAAATCACATTATTTCAAAGAACACAATGCATAATAGAGTGGCAAGATATAGCTAATGTAGTGACGCAAGTTAGCAGAGGATGTTCAATATTATTATTACTGGGTGACTCAAAAGATGGTCAGTAAAGACTGGTTGCTCACAGACAGTTTTGAATTGCTCATACAGGCTAGAGAGGTTATTATTTGTGGAAAGTAGCACTTCTCGCTTTCTGCATAATTCAAAATTCCCTCCCTCCTCATTGGAGGCCACAAAATGGTTCAGAAAACCAAAATTAGCGATGCCGTTGTGGGAGGGCAGCCACGTCAAGTCAGTGTCAACAGTTTTATGGGGTTGAACCGTATGGGCAGTTCAGAATTTGGAGATGTCTGGACCGTAAGGCAAATAAAGTCATATGAAGAACTCAGTAATGACTTGACCTACACAAGTTGCAGCTCTTTTGGTTTCTGCAGCTTGGAAGCCTCCTGGACCTTTTTGAGATTGTTCTCCGAGTCCCTCCAACAACATAATCCGCTATGGGCTAAGCTTATTTTAAAACAGATGGGGGAGGGAGCATGTAAGAATTAAATCGCTCGATAGTGATGTACATGTCTGACCGTCTCATGGCCCTGAATCAAAGATGACAGGTAGACCTTGGTGCATTGGATAATGATGAATGGAGGGAAGCTAGAACGGCCCAAAGAGTCTTAGCAATATCAACTTTCCTTCTCCTCATTCAATTGAATTAATTCTATAAAGCATATTAGGCTCCTGAGAAATCTGCAAGGTGGGCTATAGGGCAGACCCCACATGCCCCAATGTTCTGTTGAGATGGACCCTTCTTCCATGTAATTTTAGCGTGCCCAGTAATTTAGAGATATTGGTCCAGATAGAAACAGTGTCAGTTATACCATTTGGCAGACCAGTCTACCTCACCCCTATTTTGGCATTCCTTGGTCTCCTGGAGTAAGAGTAAGGACCAAACACTTAATGTCTGTTGGTGGGAATCAGCTATATTCTAGCCAAGAGAGATAGAGCGAGTAGATTGGGCTCTGGATCAGCACCTACCCAGAGAGAGTGGCTCCTAGGTATGGACAAATGTGCTATTATGGAGAAGGAGCTGTGTAAGGCAAGCTTGCTGTTGGAAACATGGCAAGATATAGAATGCTTAGATTGAATGCTCTAACTCAGTTGTTAGATGACGTTGTTTTTTATTAGGGGCGGTTATCTCCTAAACTTTGTACACGTGTGTTGGCCATGCTGAGTGGATTTGCCATATGTGTGATATTCCTGTTGTAATCTTTTTCCTTTCTGTTTCATTTTGGTTTGTGCTGAACTACAGGACTGAGGATAGTCATGTAACAACAATGGTGGTCCTTTACTTACAACGTTAATAAAGTTTGGTTTGAAACAAAAAAGCACTTTTAGGCACTGGTCTTATATGATACACCACAAACTGCATATAGTATGGACATGTGCAGGCTACACTTACACACACAATCCATGGAAAAGTGTGAAAAATGTGCAATGATAAACGTGCAATAAAAACATCAAGAATGAAAAGCATGCTGGATAATAAATACAAATGAGAAAATGAATTGCACACCAGTGACTAAAAGCCAACTCCAAAAATCAGGTCTCTTAACAGAGATGTATGTAAACAGTAGTAAGACATTTAATAAGATCTGGCAATCTCATCATATTTATGCTGCACCACCACATTGAGTTTTACATTCTGGGTGGAAATAACTGCAAGTGTCTGCCAGACATGCTCTTCGTCAAACAATCATACACTTTGTAATTGTTTTGAGTTCCCATAACCGCCCAATTTTGGGTGCTAGCGATGATGGCAGAGATTTAAATAAAGGGCAAAAGTGTTCAGGAACAGAAAGGCTGTAAACATCACTGATGAAGAAGAAGTTTTGTTTCAATTGTAAGGGTGCATCATAATCATGTTTAGATTGCACCCGTATATAATCAATTGTTGGATTATTATGAAGTGTTAACATGTCAAAACTTATTAACATGAATACCTGGTGTATATTAGGCAATTGACACGTGACATGGAGAATCAATGTAGAAAATGAATGTAAATAGCAGGAAACATTAACATGAAGATTTTTTGTTGTGCAACTGACTCTTTTTTATGTTTTAAATATGTTTACTAATTATGCAATTTTATACATAGGTAAACTTAGTAGTCGAAATTACATTAATGTTATGTAAATTCACAAAACGTATATTTGTTTTATGTTAGCTAAAATTTGCAGGCCTAAATTGCAAGTCCATGAAACTACCACTTTAGTAATACCCATTTAAATTTCATGTGTGTTATGGAATTTGTTCTTGCTCACATTGTGTGATGCAGGCGGAGAAGCGCATGTTTAGATAGAATAATGTCTTTGTTTTATTAGTCAGGCAAGGAGAGGAGAAGTTACAATCACGTGGTTTGAGTCGATAAAGGAAGGTTGTTGTGCTTCACAAAGGAGAAGGCATGGGAACCATTGACAAACTGTATCGAAGAAGGTACACCGTCGACATCGTGGAAAATTCCCTTTAGTACTGTACCCACGGTGGATGGTGTGTTCGGAAGTACACCATGGGAGTGCCATCTGAGAATAATTGTATGTTGGAATTAGGTATAGTGTGCCACTTCTTTCTTGCCTTCAGAGAGAGAGCATCTTAGAAAGAGCGGTCTTTGGTAGCCTTATGCTACTTGACCCATTGATCTGGAGATACATCTACAGAAGACTCCACGTTCTAACACCTTTTATCCTTTCTTCTGGAAATGCTTATTTAGGGATGTCACCTTAGTGTTAGAGTACAGATAGATTTAATGCTTTTTATTCACCAATCCTCGATCCTGGGAAATTTGCACTCACGCTTCTTGATTTTCTGTATTTTACTTCTTGAATTATTTTGTGTTGCTTATGCTGCACCGTCTCAACTGGATGTGCACATTTAGCTTAATGCTGGTCCCTCTGTATTTCTAGACAATTGTGTAGAGGTGCTCCTATGGTAAGTTATTCTTGCCTTTGTAATAAATTAACTAACCTTAAGTAGTTCTCCCTGATTGATTATGTATCACAGAGAATTACTGGCTAAATGATTGATTTCTAAACAATGTCTCTCCCCTCTACACTTTCATGCTGTGAAAAAGAACCATCAGAGTGGTATGCTAGAAAAGTCTAGAACATATGGGCCTGGCCATTTCAACACCAAAGGTGCCCTGCACCCAGGAGGCACGCACGGTGACAGAGGAGGTTGTCCATACCCTTTTCCCCACTAGGCAACATGTTTTCATGAAGGGTTTATTCGCCATATGCTAATATGTAATCAGACTCATTCAGTTTCTCATTAGGGATGCTAAAGGAAATATATATTATACAGCACTACATGTACAAGCAACCACGCTGTGATTGAAAATGAATGTACTTATAAATGACAAAAGTCAACTAACATGCTGTGTACAGAGTATGCCACACAGCATATATGAAAAATGAGCTAGCAAGACAGCATGATACCTAAAGCGGAACACATGAATGTCCCAGAAATGTATATATCATCTAAACTAGACAAAACAGTTTGTTAAGTATTAAGTAGGAGTGTTAGTGATGTCAAAGACGTCAAATGTACTGTACACTATGCTCCATCACAAACACACGGACCCCACATAGGAAATGGTGCATGCAGCAAATGAAAACTTTCGTCTAGCTTATGATACATGGATGAGTGGCCAGAGAATAAAACATGAAAGGTAGCACAGTTACATGTCTAGATTTGTTAGCTATTTTAAACAGTTGGGTGCCTGCTGCAAAGGCTAACAACTGTATGTTATGCAGTTTGTCAAAAGAAGAGCTCACTGGTAGGGATGTGTTGAGGTTAGAGTCTGGAGAACTTCCACCAACTATGTGTGTCTGATGAGAGCCACCCTAGGTACGACTGTTGTTTTTTTTTCAGTCTGCTTTGTTATGTTCCATTGCCAATGTGCTTTTTACAACCCAGTGTAATTCGTTCCCTGTTCTAGCGTCAGTCTTCCCTTCCACCTGTGTGTGTGTGTTTGTTTGTCTCTATTCCTACATCTCTTTGCATAAGGACTTCAGGTGTATTGCTGCTGTAAATGAGTATGTTCACTTCATCAGTGCCATTAGGTTCCCTACTCCATGTATTTGTTTCCATAACCTAGTGACGGTAACACTGAGAGCCACCTTACAATCATGTTTGTGTGCATGTCAGAATAGTGCTAGGCACTAGAGGCAACATGATGCATGGGGGTGGTGCTGCAGTGTGTGATATGGTTGTTGTATTACATTCACATTATTTAAGGATAGTTTTCTGCATTTTTCAAAGGGTTTTAACTTCCTTTCATTTATTTTGTATCTACCCCCATTGTTAGTGGGTTCCATGTCTCAGCAGAAGTGTGCTCTTGTCCATTTGCAGTGACATTGCTAACCCAGTGTCAATACGTAGTCTGGCTGTGGGTGGTATGGTTTTCTGCATTTGGCATCATTGGTCAGTGCTAGAAAGCACAACACATAATTGTGGTAACTTAATGAAATGGACAAGGGGTTACACTTCCAATGTATCACAAGAAAGGGAATGGGATCTACACAACATAAACCAGAACTCTGCTGGTGGATACACTCTATAGAACTAACAAGCCTAGATGCATCATGTAGACAAAATTGGTACAACGCCAAGAAATGATGTATGTCATTGAAAAAAAAAAAAAAAAAAAACACTTTCTCCAGACAAATGACTTCAGATCATTGGTGCAATCCTTGTTTCTTTCAAAACTCTGAATTGGCTGGAGTTCAGTCTCCACTTAACTGTCATCAAAGAAGTCATCCACTCAGCCATTTGAATGATATCTTACAAAAACATATGTCTACATTATCTCACTCTCAAAGACTTTCAATGTCACTCACATGAGGCCAATTTAAGATACTAATTGTCATGCATAACTAACAAGGTGTTACTCCTCTGTAATACTGTGGCAGATGTTTACATTGTAAATTCAAAGCCAGAATAAAAAAAAACACAGGATGATCTGAGTAACCCTTACTAGACAAATGCATATCATATTGGGCATGAGTACTTTTACTCAGTGCAAGGTATAGGGTAAATACTGCTGAAAGAACCAGAAAGAAGTGTGGCTTGCAATCCTCGGGTGCAGATTCTGATCAAGTACATACAACAGAGTGATACAGAATGGAACATGGCTTACAAGACAAGCAAGAAACTGTTGATGGGGGAAAAACGTCAGTACCTACAATAGAAAAGGCCAAAGCTTAATGTCAAGCAAGGAACAGTTGTCTCAAGTGTGGGATTTGCATGCATAATACTGAATAAGTGCAGTGGCATAGAGTGGAGCAGAGTGTCATGGAGTGAAGAGGCGTAGTGTGTCATGGAGTGGAGTAGATTGTCATAGAGTGCAGTGGTATAGATATAAGTATGGGCGTAAAATCCATTTCGAGGGCGAATTTGCGGATTTTTGACTATTTTGCGATCCACAAATCGCGCAAATTTGCCCAAAAATCGGCAAATTCGCAAGCTACGAATTATTTTGCTTGGTCGCGCTTGAAAAATACAATATCGCACGCGCGGCGTTGACTTACCGTGATTCTGAGTCCGCCGAGTGCGTGTGGTGCGCCATTTTCGATCGCGCGAGAGTTTTTCGAACGCAATTACGGTATCGCGGCTTGCCATCGTGCACGGCGAGAGTTTGACAACGCGAGTACGTCATAAAGGCCCGCGATCACGCATTGCGGAAGTAAACAATTCCGAACACGTAGATGCAGCGCGCACCTGACTTCCGGCGGGAGATTTGAACAGCTCGCGTTCCCGAAATTGTTAAAATTGCAATTCTGCACAAGAAATCTACAGCAAGAAGCATAAACTTTGTGAAAATGATGATTTTGATCAGAATAACTCCTCAGATTGACATTTGGCTGCACTTTTTGGTGCAGGAGTCCTTTTTTGGGGTGGGGTGGGAGGATGGAAGTGCCCCAGAGTCTCCAACTTTCTGTTCCTGTCCAGCAGGCTCCTCCCAGTGCATTGTCCATATCCTGGTTACTTTTGATTTGGCTGTGGAGCTGGAAGGATACCTTTTTGTGGCTGCTGCTGGATATTTGTATTTGAGGACTTTTTGCACTTTGGAGTTTGGATCACTTTTGGACTTGAGATTTTACAAGTAAGTTGGTGTTGTTTGTTTGGGGCATTGCAGTTGAGGCAACTACAGTTCTAAATCTTTTTTAACAACTTTAACAATATATATATTGTGGAGGGTAGCCACATTAACCAGTAGGCACAGGGTTAGTCATGGGTGCATGATACAAATGTTTCTGTGATTTTTTTAAAACTTAATTTTCATTTATGTCATGGAATTTTAGCTCACTGTTATATGTTGATTTTGTTAAAAAATTTGGGGTGCCTGTATAGCCTCACTAGCCAGTAGGCCCAGGTGTAGTGAGTGGTGCATGGACCTAGTCTTTCTATGGAGTGTCTTGAATTTAAACATCATTGAGGGCATGGATGGCATTGGATTGTGGTGATATTTGTGTGTTTTTCGACTTTTTGGGGTGGTGTTGAGGCCTGGCCATGTGGGTGGGGTCCATTTTGAGGCCTGGTACAGGCAGGGTCTGGCCATGTGGTGGGGGTCACGGGGCCATTTTGGAGCCAGGCAGTGTGCTCAGGTCTGCACCCAGTTTGCCTTGCTTTCAACCATTATGCCCAGGGGTACTCAGTGGTGCATGGGCCTAGTCTTTCTGTGGGGTGTCTTGAATTGAAACATCATTTAGGGCATGGATGGGATGGGATTGTGGTGATTATTGAGTGTTTTTTGACTTTTTGGGTTGGTGTTGGGGCCTGGTCATGTGGGTGGGGGCCATTTTGAGGCCTGGTACAGGCAGGGCCTGGCCATGTGGTGGGGTTAAGGGGCAATTTTGAAGCCAGGCAGTGTGCTCAGGCCTGCACCAGTTTGCCTTGCTTTCAACCATTATGCCCAGGGGTACTCAGTGGTGCATGGGCCTAGTCTTTCTGTGGGGTGTCTTGAATTTAAACATCAATGAGGGCATGGATGGCATTGGATTGTGGTGATTTTTTTAGTGTTTTTCGACTTTTTGGGGTGTATAACTGATGTTCCTCTGGCATCTATTGCTTTTAGGTGCACAAGAGAACCACCAGTGCCAGGAAGAAGTCCTGCAGCGATGTGTGCAGCACAACGTCACGTGACGTCACGTGTGGCCACAGACAAGACAACTCTGCAACTCGTGCAACTGCGGCCTGCTGTTCTGATATCTCAAGAAGATGGCCCCAAAGAAAGTTGGCCGTAGCGCCTCAGTGAAAGAAGCTGCCAGTGCCACTGCCAGTAAGAAGAAGCAGAAGAAGCAAGTGACACCACCTACCAAGGAGACTGGTGTGCCCACCGACACCTTTTTTGGGGAAAAAAACTATGCCTGCAGCAGCAGCGGTGTCCGCCGGGGACCAAGCTGGAAGCAGCACCTCCGCTTCATTGGGCTCAGTGCCACCACGCCAAGTTAGGTCCAAGAACATGAGTGCTGCTGCGGCAGCCACTTTGGTTTTTCAATCACCATCGACCAGTGATCTTGGCTCATCACAAGAAAGTACCATCCAATCAACGCCGGGTGTAACTCAGCTGACGAGTGTTCAACAACCACCGCCACAAACACAGGTGCAACTAGTACAAGCGCAAGTACATGGGCAAGGAGAGGCGCAAGTAGAGCCGCAAGGAGAGGCGCAAGTAGAGGCGCAAGGAGAGGCGCATGGACAAGTGCATGAAGAGGTGCAACTAGAGGTTCATGGAGCGGCACAACTGCCTACAACGCTTGTTCCTCCTGAAGTAGGGGCACATCAGGAAATTGATATTCAAGAGGAGGTATCATCCAAGGAAGCCACTACTCCTGATGATGATCCATTGTCTTCCAGATCCCCAGCAAGAAAAAGGTCAAGGAGGGATACTACTACTACTACAAGTTCTTCTTCAAGCCCCCTTCATTCTGATGACCTTGATCGTGATTGGAACACAGCAATGCAGTCTGAGAGTGAGTCACGCCATGAACTGACAAAGGTAGCTAAGCCTAAAAGGAAGGCTCCGCAAGCCTTCGACTTACGGGTGATGACGACGAACAAGAAGTGGTGTCTTCTACTGCTGATGAACAGTCTAACGACCCAGTCTTCACAGTCGTCACTCCAGCCCCAGCAGGCATGCAGCAGACCCACATTTTGACCCTATCCCGAATGGCTGCTGAGCGGGATATGGGCGGCGTGGCACTGGTACCACCACTGTTAACTACAACACCAACATGACCTACAGCTACCATCTTTTTTAGTCAGAAGGGCCGGCATGGACCTCCATCCAGCTCGACCTCAAGTAGTGGTGCTGTAAGTGAACAACAGAAACGAATTCAGCCATGCCCATCTTCCACTTCATCTGGCATTGAAAGTCAAAGTAGCACCTCCACCTTCAGCAGACATCACCAGTCCCCAGTTTGGGACTTCTTTACTGTTACCACAAAGGCGGAAAACATGGTAGTTTGTTTGATTTGTAAAGTATCCGTTAGTCGGGGTTAGCTTGGTACCAACTATGATACCGGAGGCCAGAGAGGTCATCTCAAGCAACACCACACTATCATTTGGGAAGCACACATGAGGAAGATCGAGGAAGGCAAAAGAAAAACAAATCCAAATGTATCCCTTGATATTGCATCTGATGATGATGAGAGGCTGATCGTGCAGTGGGGAAGTGAAGAAGCGACAGACATTTTTTCTGGTACACCCAGTTCTGCTGGCAGCAGCAAAGCAGTGGTATCACCCACACCCTCTACCCCTGCAACATCTATGAGGCACACTAAGAGTCTGGGAGAGACACCAATGCAAAACACTACATCACTGGGCCTAACTGGTTTGAAGACGTCATCATCATCATCACGTAAAAGGATCCAGCCCACCATTCGAGGAATGTTGTGGTCGGAGGCGCCATTTGAACGCAACCACCCAACGGTACATCTGTATAAGACAAAGCTGGCTAAAATACTAGCGCTGGACCTTCTCCCTTTTTCTTTCGTGGAAGAGGTGGGGTTTCTAGAATTAATGGTAACAGTCTGCCCTAAATGGAAGGTTCCTAGCCGGTCCAATTTTGCCAGAGTTGCGGTTCCAGCACTACATCAAGATGTGCTGGAGGTGATTGGGGCAGCTTTGCAGAAGAGTGCTGTTCACACTATCCACTTGACAACAGACATGTGGACCAGTTGCCACGCCCTTGATTACATGTGCATCACTGCACACTGGGTCTTTTTTGCAGGGTCTTTTGCAGGGGTTAGAGACAAGTCAAGTGCAGTTGTTGACCTGGACAGTTTTTCAAGCTACTCGGAAACATGCAACATTAGCCATGTTTGCCATGGAGAAAACTCATCCTGCAAAAAACATTTGGAGGAGTTTAACAGTAAGGTCTCTGAATGTCTGCAACCAAGAAATCGCATAGTCGGTTATGTTTCCACGGATAATGGCAGTAATATAGTTAAGGCCATGCAGGAAGGTGAATATTTCAGAGTGCCGTGTTTGTCGCACTGTGTAAACCTGGTTGTGCAAAGATTTCTTGAGAAATGAAAACAGAGTCAAGATGTTACTGACCACCTGCCGAAGAATCTGCACACATTTCAGCCATTCTTTTAAGGCCCAGAAGGAGCTGAGGAGCATTCAACATGAACGTAAAGTGCCAGTCAAAGGACTCATCCAGGAGGTGGAAACACGTTGGAACTCAACCTTTTACTTGCTTGAGCATCTGTTTGAGCAGTGCATGGTAATCAATGACTATGTCTTTCAACTAGGTTCTACTATGAAAGACATGAGGCTAGAGTTGGAGGAATGGAAGCTAGTTAAAAGCTTGACAGACATGCTTCGTCCTTTTGAGGTCTTCACGCGTGAAGTCAGCAGGGAGGACTGTTCTTTGAGCAAAGCTATCCCATTGTTGGTCATGCTAGAGCACCAACTGAAGGCGGTGTCTTCAACATTCAGAGAAGATCTGTTGGTGGAAAGGTTATTAAGCAGCCTAGTTGCCAAGGAAAGGCTTAAAAACATACATACAGAACAACATTACATTTATACACTATTCTGGATCCACGGTACAAAAAGGCAGTGGCCAGCAAAGCATTCATTCCTTTTGATGAAGCAGATGTTTCAAAGTACAAACATTGGCTAGCTGTGTCAGCCACTCGGTTCTTAAAAGATCGGCAGAAAATTCAAGGTGTTTTGGATAAAATCCATGTTGAAAAAGTTTTTAACTGTTCAGAGTTTTTGCTCACTTTCGTGTTTTCGGGGGCCTGCTTGGGGTGGTTCCAGGTGTTTGGCAGGGGTTGGGGGGTCTTGGAGCTATGCTGGGTATGAATACTTTTGATTGCAAATGGTTTGGAGAAAATCCATGGTGGCAAAGGGGAGCTAGGGCCTAGTTGAAGAAAGCGTTTGACACTATTTTTAATTTAGGGCTCGTTAGGGATAGCAGTATTGCATTTATTTGGGGGTGTTCGAGATTTTGGCAACTGGGTTCTGGGGTCTACTCTTGGAGCACTTGTCGAGAAATGTCTAATTTTGTTTGCAAGTGGTTTGAAGAAAATCCATGGTGGGAATGGGGGGATTTGGGCCTACTTTACTTTCAAAGTACGTTTTGTCTCCATTTTCCACTAGGCCTCAGACAGGTAGCAGTATTGCACGTTTTTTGGGGTCTGATTGGGGGTATTCTACATTTTAGGGTCTGGGTTTAAGGGTCTTGGAGCACAGCTGGGAAGGTCTAATTTTGTTCTAAAATCGTAGTTTACAGTCCACCTAGCTTGAGGGGAAAGATCCGCAAAATTCGCCCATACTTATTTATCCTTCAAAACGAGATGCAGAGTACGCCCTTTCGAAACTATTGTACTGTCGTTCTGAAACTGAAAGTGTGACTTTTTGCACTACACAGCGTACGTACCTTATATTTATTTCTCAGTGGTGTTTTAATATCACTTCCTGTTTTTCCATCAACATTTACAGGGCAGCTTTCACCCTGTGCAATGGAAAAAAGGATGAAGTCAGGCTTCACATTAGCTAGCCGCAATTCAGCATCCGCCAGGCAGGTAGTGGACAGGGTGTCTTCTGGTCACCAACATTGATTGACGGAGCGTCAGATGGAACGGAGGAGTATCACAAATAAGAGGAATGGCTGGATGCATGCAACTTCCCAAATTCAACAGTACAATAACATACAGTAACAGTATCCATTCTTGTCTACTTATCTTTATTTTTTTATGTTATTGCTGTGAACTTCTATGAGTGTGACTCTGCATTTCTTTGCTCTCTGCTTCTAAATTTTCTATGTTTTTGCTATGTTTAACAGTAATTTAATGTTCTAAGTGTTTATTCCGTCTGAGGGCAGAGATGCAAGTGAAATCGCGTAATGACGGCAGCCCTGTACTGTCAACTTGTTTCTTAGTAGTTACTAGTAAGTTGCAGTAAGTAGTAGTACTACTTTGCAGTACCCTAACCATCCATTTAGTAAACAACTTCTGGCATGCAGTAGTGCACTTCCTTTATGTCCCTTTAAAGATTTATCAATATCTTCAAATCCAAAGATCAGTTTCTCTTCATTTGTTGTTTGACTGTCCATGCTGTGTTTTTTTCCTCTCTGCCAAACTTTCCCAAAAACTCACATTCCCATCCAATTTTCAAACCCTAACCCTCTTCCCCCAGGCTGTGTGGTATTTCATTGTGGTGTGACTGACAACAACAACAAATTCCACGCACTTGCTGGGGAAGATAAGGTCAAAGCAACCAAAATCATTACAATCAGAAGTTCATGTGGGCCATCGTGGATTGATAAGAACATCCTCCTCCTACACAACGTGAACAATCAAATGCTTAATGCTTACGTTACGTTGATGACGTGTCCTTTGCCTTAATTTCTTATAGTAGTCAAACTCCACGCAACTACTACTTATATTTACATTAATTTAGCACAGCTTAGGCTACAATTTAGGGCACTGTTCTCTACCGTACTATCTATTGTACTGTTTCTAATACTACGCTCAGGCCACTCAATGTTTCCTTTCCTTTTTTTTCATATGGTGACACTGCCAGTGTGTACCACTACTGCTACCAGCACAACAATGATATTGCATCCGTCGAGGATTCAAGTCAACAGCCAACCTTAATCACCATTTGCAATGCAGGCAGCCCTGGGGCTACCCCGATTCTCAAACACATATCACAGGTTAGATAAGCATATTGGAGAGGTAGTAGAATAATGGGCTAGGACTAAGTTGGGAGGAGTGCAGAGACTGACAGTACTACTAGTAAAGTACAGTAGTAGTGCTACTGAATTGACTAACTCCGTTACTGGCACTTTGGTACATTTCAGGACTAGATGTTTCATTCATGCTGGTAAGTTGAAAGAAACCAAACATCCAGTAACCACCGCCCAACCCCACAAAAAATAATATGAACGCGTAGACTATGTTTTGGCATGAAAAATAATTATTAAGAAATATATTGAGGTAGTCAAAAATTCAATAAATTAACCGAACTCACCCCCCTGCCTAACCCCAACCAATGTCCAAAAGTCCAAAAGTCCCCTTTCCCAAACACCCAATTTCCACACCCCCAACAGTCTTTAAAAAAGGGGCAAGGGACAGTCACTTCCTCTGGTGGTGTTGTGTTGAAAGCTGGTGATGCACGTCCCACAGCTCTTTGCGGAGGTCCCCGAGCTGGGGCTGATGTTTTTCGCCCAACCGCTCTAGGTATTCCACTCTTTTACGGAGCCGGCTCTGACGTACCATCCAGAATCTGAGGGGGGCAGCTGATTTTGTTGCTGCTGTGCGGCGGTGGCGGGAGGCTGTCGGGCCACGGCTCCGTTTGGCTGGAGGATTCTGGCTGGTGGACCCAGGGGCAGTGGAGGAGTATGTACTGGTTGATGTCTCCTCATGTTCCCGAGCCCACAACCGCCGATACTCTGCACAAATAGCCTCCAGCTTACGGGCCCTGGCCCGGACAGCCATCTCCTTGCGGGTGAGCTTCTTTAGAGTAGCATCTATGAAGAAAGAAAGAAAAATACTGTAGCCAATAGTCTTTAACATAAAGTCAAAATATTTTAACGGAAAGTTGATACTCAGTAACACCAGCAAGTAGCAAACACAGTTTGACATGTATCTTTCTGCCATCTTTGTAAGCCTGTGACATTACTGGGATTTTCGGGAATTCCACTAGCAGCACTATGGATGGACTCACTACTACATACATAGTCAGAGAGTACTAAAAAAAGGCCTTTTTTACTTTTTTTCTCTTGTTTTGTAAAAGAAATTACTGGTACATGAACTTGTTGTAGATGCCATAATGGCAGCTCACTCAGCTTTCACCCAAGAAATACAGACGCTGGCCATGATGATGCAGACTCGCAGTAATTTAAGCAGTACATGCAGGTGGGGATAGGAATGTCTTACTTTTCTATAGGGGTGGCACTGCCGCTGGCCATACTTCATCCACTCAGCGTCTGCTCTACTACATCATACACCTCTGCTATCAATGAGGATAAAGAAGATAACATCCAGGCTTCCAAAGTACGTGTATGATTCTTCTTAATGTCTCAAATGTACCAAAATTTCTTTTTGTCAACATCCAACTTACACCCGTTTCATTATATTTTGGAAACCGCCGTCTTCTTATCTTGAATTGCATTCAAAAAACCCATTCTTTACAGTCATAAATATTAAGACTCGCTCGTCCTTCATTTCATCCTTCTTTAACTTTTCGTTCTTCACATCCCTAAACTACATCTGATATGACTTGGCTTCACAATAAAAATTTGCCAGCTGAGTTGAAGTGAAATAGAGGGGGCCATTGGGTACCCGAGAAGTACCGCCGCTAATGCTATTACAAGTCAAGGTTGACTGTCTTCTCCGTGATAGCCCAAAAAGTAGTTCTAAATTAGTAACTGTTCTTAACAGTACAGTCTACGTATACTAGTGTACTGTGCACTGCTGTACAGTACATCATACACTCCTTTGCGAGCCTACTCAAAAACATTTCAATGAGTAAGGAATATAATAACTTACCACGGTCCGCCGCCACTGAGTCTTCCCCCCAGCTCCTCCTGTTGGTGCCGCCGCATCTAGAGTGGACCCCTCCGCACTGCTGGCCCCGGCACTGGTGGTTATCTGTGCTGCATCAGATGTTGTGACGTCTAGGAAAAACATGTCATATTTTCAGATGCCATACACGATTTCCATTTTGTCTCGTAATGGAAGAAAATGTTACATAACACATTTTTTATCACTGGGATTGAAAAAAAGTAACGGTTTTGGGGAGGAAGTGTTAACCTTTTATATGCTTATTCCATTAAATGCTACACTTCTTCTTATATTTACAACAAGGGGTGGTGAGGGACAGAGTCTCTGAATTAAACAGAATACTCTCACCCAGTCAAGAGATCAGGGCTAGATCCAACACCGTTTTTTAGCTCACTGCACCATCCCAGTTTCAGAACCTGGCTGTATGCAAATTAGTCTGTTCCTGTCCCAGTGCATGATGGGAACAGGGCAAACCAAACTACAAAAGCCAATTCTTTCACTGGGAAGGAAACAAGCTACCGGGGACCGGTTTCTGGCATTTCAGCCTCTTCGGCCCGGCTTGCTTGAATCCTAATGGTGCAATGAGCAAGGGACTCACATCTGAGTATACCCTTCCACGCTTAGGGTGGACAAAAATATTTACAACAAGGGGTGGTGAGGGACAGAGTCTCTGAATTAAACAGAATACTCTCACCCAGTCAAGAGATCAGGGCTAGATCCAACACCGTTTTTTAGCTCACTGCACCATCCCAGTTTCAGAACCTGGCTGTATGCAAATTAGTCTGTTCCTTTTTTATCACTGGGATTGAAAAAAAGTAACGGTTTTGGGGAGGAAGTGTTAACCTTTTATATGCTTATTCCATTAAATGCTACACTTCTTCTTATGACAACTGATGAATGCTTGCTTAACGTGCACCATTTTTCTCATTACAGAAAGAAGATTCCATTGCCCTTCTGCCAGACGATTCACCAACTACTAGTATGTCATCACTAGCAGTACTTTAAGTACTTAAAGAAGGTGGGGGCTCCCGCACAGTTTTTCTAATAATTTCATGTGTCTGTTAACTAATATTAAGTTTGAGGCATACTAATTTCATTCATGGGAATGTTGTTTAAACTTTAACGTCATCTTCATCCATCACCATTGCTCGCTCCGAATACTACGCTATTAAAAATAAAGAAATAATGTTTTCATTTCCTAATTGAAAATAAAACTTTAAAACTAACAAACACTGTGTGGTTTTTGTTCACGAGTGAATGAGCGGAAGGGTTTGAACTACTGCACTTGGCCGTCATGTTTCAGTGACTCAGATAGGCCGGGACTCGGCGGTAGTCTTCTTCTGTTCTTCTGGGTCGTAAAATCATTGGTCAGACACACTAGATAGTCGGTCAGGGGATTGGGGGTTCAACTTCTGTTCGGAATGACCGAAGTCAAAAGTCGAACTGCACCTATCATCAACAATGTCCTATTTCTCTTGTCCATACTTCTTTGTGTGCAGAATAGTCCCTGAAACACTAGTGGTATGGGATGTGCTCCTCTCAAATCAAAAAGGCAACTGCTACATTTTACTTGGTGTAAACAATGACATTTTGTTGTTGGAAATTGTCAAAGCACTTACATTAAGAAGACTGGAATAGACAGCAAGGGCTAGCCAGAGGACTGCACTCAGTGCTATTGCTGGATCAGAGTTTTGTTTCACACCGTTTGCCGACTGGGCATGCTTAGCTACCTACACAGACCGACTCATAATCGTAAATAGTAGTAGCACAGA
Organism: Lissotriton vulgaris; assembly: GCF_964263255.1. Lineage (NCBI taxonomy): Eukaryota > Metazoa > Chordata > Amphibia > Caudata > Salamandridae > Lissotriton > Lissotriton vulgaris. Next base: position 746,793,786 of record NC_141694.1, read on the forward strand.
GAGTGATGGTAGAGGCAGGATAAGAATGTAGAAAGTAGTCTACATTAGAAGAAGATCAAAGACTATTTTGTAAAACATAGAATTATTAGGAAACAGTTTGTAATGAATAGGAGCTGTAAAAGTTAGGGAAGTATAAGTATTTAATATAACAATATAACAACTTACTGGGGCCAGCAGAAGGGCCTGCAAGGGACTGATCCTGTCCACCTTCTTCCACCGGAGTCTCAGTTGCCGCCGGCGCCTTGCCTCTGGGAGGTGCTGGTGAACATGAAATAAAGAAACACAACATGGATGATTGTTTTTTTGGAAATATTTGATTTCTTTGAACACAATCTAAAATTATGTTGGGGAAACAAATTAACAACAATTGCATCTGTTCTGGTCAACTAGGAGGATAGTAGTACAGTATTGCAGGATTCGCAGACCGTCTAATAGGAAAGTTATGTAATTCACTAACTACACCAGCAACAAAAAGGTTCTACTACGACTGCCATCACTCAGCAGCACGAGACGTCTCGTGACAGACACAGTCCGTCATCATGATTGCAGACCACTAACAAATGTCCTATAACAAGTGATACATAATATACTCAACATATCAATCCACCACTATCTCTTCAAAGTGGCAGCAGCAGGAGTACAAAGAAGGACTAGACTTGAGTCTACTGTCTCTAGTATTACGCAGTAATGCTCTCAAATGAGTAAAAATTTGCAACCAAGTAAGCATAGTCGCAACGCCAATAACCAGGCGAGCACCTGCAATGACAGAAGCTATTTAAAGATTCATTTACCTGCAATGTAATCGAACCAGCAGCATTCGTACTCTTCAGGAAAAAATAGATTAGCAATATAACAGAGCAGAAGAAAAAAAAGTAGTTATTAAATAGCTACTTACCAAGGCCAGGGATCTCCAATCCTAGTAGGTCGAGCATATCATGTTCCCGGTCCAGGATGTCAGTCCACCGGTGCGTCGCTTGCTGGTAGGTGCGCCGGACCCCAGACTCCTTCCACATACCCCAGCACACCTTCTCCCACAGCTGGCGACGCTTCCGGAGGCGGTAACCGGAAGCAATCCGCCCACCTGCTGCCACGGTCTTAGGGAGGTGGACTTGGACAAAAACCATCTAGGCGGTCACCTCCACCGCAGAAAAGATCTCCCTGGACTGGACTTCCTCCCCCCTCAAACGCCCGCAAGGGAGCCGGGTACGAGTGCTGGGCCCTTCCCCTTGCCCTTGTTGGCTCCCTTAGCCATGGTCCTGGGCACAAGAAAAAGAAAAGAAGAATAGGTGTGAAAAAAATAAGAGAGCGAGCAAAAGAAATAAAGTAGGTAATAAAGTAACGAAAAGTTAAAAAAACACAAAATATTGATGTAGGAAATTGTAGAGATAGATAATAATAAAAAAAAGCAAAAAAAGTTCAGAAACACGCAAAAAAAAGCAATTCACTAATTTGCACGAATTTGTGGATTGCGAGGTCGATTTCGCGCCCGCAAATCTCGCAAAATTGCAGAAAAACAAATTTTGCAAAACTGAAAGCTCTTAGCAGGTGCAAAAGTTCAAGCTAATTTGTAACCATTCCCTGTAGTGCTTACTGAGGGGCCCCTCCAGAGTTCAGCAACTATTCTCTGACCCTGCTCTGACCCTCAAACCAGGGTCAGAGAATAGTTACAAGAATGGCACAATGCTCCTGTAAAAAAAATTAAACTGCAACAGGAAGCACTTACAGCTAAGGAAGCAGGTGCCTGACTTGAAGCTCGAATTCATTGACACATGAACCAGCCCCACATTAATTCATCTCAGTTGAGGCTGGGTAGGTGTGCTTTCCCCCGATAATCTACAGTGGTGAACCAGAGGGTGCTGTGATGAACCAGAGGGTGGCAGTGCTGAGCCAGAGGGTGGCAGTGATGAACCAGAGGGTGGCAGGGATGAACCAGAGGGTGGCAGTGGTGAACCAGAGGGTGCTGTGATGAACCAGAGGATGGCAGTGATCAAGCAGAGGGTGGCAGTGATCAAGCAGAGGGTGGCAGCAATGGACCAGAGGGTGGCACTGGTGAACCAGAGGGTGCTGTGATGAACCAGAGGGTGGCAGTGATGAACCAGAGGGGGGCAGTGATGATCCAGAGGGTGGCAGTGGCAAACCAGAGGGTGGCAGTGATGAACCAGAGGGTGTCAGTGATGATCCTGAGGGTGTCAGTGGTGAACCAGAGGGTGGCAATAATGAACCAGAGGGTGGCAGTGATGAACCAGAGGGTGGCAGTGATGAACCAGAGGGTGGCAGTGGTGAACCAGAGGGTGGCAGTGATGAACCAGAGGGTGGAAGTGGTGAACCAGAGGGCGTTGTGATGAACCAGAGCATAGCAGTGATGAACCAGAGGGTGGCAGTCTTGAACCAGAGGGTAGCAATGATGAACCAGAGGGTGACAGTGATGAACCAGAGGGTGGCAGTGGTGAACCAGAGGGTAGCAGTGATGAACCAGAGGGTGGCAGTGATGAACCAGAGGGTGGCAGTGGTGAACCAGAGGGTGGCAGTGATGAACCAGAGGGTGGCAGTGATGAACCAGAGGGTGGTAGTGGTGAACCAGAGGGTGACAGTGATGAACCACAGGGTGGCAGTGAACCAGAGGGTGACAGTGCTGAACCAGAGGGTGGCAGTAGTGAACCAGAGAGTGCTGTAATGAACCAGAGGGTGACAGGGTTGAACCAGAGGGTGCTGTGTTAAGCCAGAGGGTGGCAGTGGTGAACCAGAGGGTGGCAGGGGTGAACCAAATGGTGACAGGGGTGAACCAGAGGGTGGCCGCGATGAACCACAGGGTCGGAAACAGGCTGGACACGTAGAAACAACATGGTCGTAACCGATGCGACCACACAAGTAATTTTGCGTTCCTGAACTTGTAACAAACCCTCGCAAACTGGCAAAAACCCGTGCGAACACGCAAAAAAACCCCGCAAATTTCCATGAATTTGTGGATTTTGCAGATTGCGAGTTCGATTTTGCGCGGATTCGCGAACCGCGAATTCGCAAATTTTGCTCATACTTACTGTCATAGAGTGTTGTGGCTTAAAATGTTGTGGCATAGAGTGGAGTGGAGTGTTGTACAGTGGAGTGGTATAGAGTAGAGTGCCGTATAGTGGAGTAGCATTGAATGGAGAGGCATGTCGTAGAGTAGAGTAGAGTTGCGTGTTATGGCATGGTATGTTGTAGAGTGTCTTAGAGTAGAGGGGTGTTGAGTGGAGAAGGATACAGTGGAGTAATGTGTCATTGAGTAGAGTGTTGTGTTTTAAAGTGGAGTCGTGTGGGATGTTGTAGAATGGGAGTGTCATGTTGTAAAGTGGAGTGCTATGTCATAAAGTGACGGGGCACATCAGAGAGTGGAGTAGCGTGTCATAGAGTGTAGTAGAGTTCAGTAGAATGGAGGAGCATAAAGTGGAGTACAGTGTTCTGAAGTGGTGCAAAGTGGAGTGACATGGCATGTCATTGAGTATAGTGGAGTGGTGTGTCATAGAGTGGCATGTCATAGAGTGTCCTAGACTGGTGGGTCATTGAGTGGAGTGGCATAGAGTGTAGTGGTATTGTGTAAAGTGGAGTGGCGTGTCATAGAGTGAAGTGGCGTGTCTTGAGTGGAGTAGTGTGGAGTGTGGACTGTGGGCTGTTATAGATTGGAGTGGTGTGGAATACTTTAGAGTGGAGTGTAGAGTCTTACAGTGGAGTGGCGCATTGTAGAGTGGAGTTGCACTTCATAGATTAGCGTGGATTAAAATGTCATACAATGGGGTGGAATGGAGTGGAGTGGAGTAGCGTGTCATTGAGTTTGGTAGACTGGCATAAAGTGATGGGGCATAGAGTGCAGAGGCACATTGTAAAGTAGATTGGAGTAGCATGTCCTAGAGTGATCTGTTGTAGATTATAACTTACAGTGGAGGGGTATAGAGTTGAGTGGTGTAGAGTTTGATTGGTTTAGAGTGGTGTGGAGTGTTATAGAGTATAATGGGGTGTGGTAATGTGGAGTGGTTTAGAGTGGAAGGACATAGAGTGAAGAGGCGTAGAGTGGAGTGAAGTGCCATTGAGTAGAGTTGAGTGTTATGTCACTGAATGGCGTGTCTTAGAGTGGAGGGGCATACAATGGAGTGGAGTCAATTGATTTGACATGTCTTAGAGTGGATTGGGGTAGAGTAGAGTGCCATGTCATAAAGTGGAGTGGTATGGAGTATTGTAGAGACAAGTGGAGTGGGGCATCATAGATTGGAATGGAGGGTTGTATAGAAGAGAGGAGCATCATGTCCTAGAGCAGGGTGGAATGGTGTGCCATATAGTATCCTAGATTTGAGGGGCTTCGAGTGTGGTTTAGAGTTTGATTGTACAGTGTTGAGTACCTTGTCCTAGATTGGTGTTGCTTGTCTTAAGGTGAAGTGGAATAGAGAGTCATAGAGTAGTATGTCATAAAGTGAGTGGCGTGCAATAGAGTGAAGTGGCACATCGTAGAGTGGAGTGGAATGGCATGTCCTACAGTGTCGTATAGTTGGTAGAGTGGCATAGAGTGAGGGGGCATGGAGTGGCATAGATTGCTGTAGAGTGAAGTGGCATAGAGTGGACTGGCACCTCATAGAGTAGGATGGAGTGAGGTTAAATAGAGTGTTATGTTGTAGAGTGTCTTAGAGTGGAAGGACTTAGAGTAGAGTGGCATAGAATGAAGTGGTATGTTGTAAATTGAAGTGGCATGTCATAAGGTGTCATAGAATGGAGTGGCATGGAGTGTAGTAGAGTGGATTAGAGTGTTATAGAGTGGATTGGTGTGTCATACACTACAGTAGAGTGGCATAGAGTGGTATGGTATGTTGTAGAGTAGAGTGGAGTAGCATGACTTGTCGTACAGTGGCGTAGCATAGAGTATCTTAGAGTGGAAGGACATACAGTGGAGTGGAGTTGAATGGAGTGCCATGTCATAGAGTGGAGTGGTGTGCCATAGAGTAATGGATATTAACAGGAATAGCAATACAACTATTTATGAATTGACAACACTCCTTGATACTCAAGTGATCCAGCATATTTGCCCTTTGTTACAGAGCCTCACAAACAATTAGGTTTTCCATTTTTGTATAAAGAATTCAAAGTCATCTACGCTTGGTGTATTCACAGGCAACTTCCTCAAATGTATTATACTTAGGTGGCTTAACAGATTTGATCATCAGTTTATTGTTTGCTGCTCTCAAAGTTAGCCAGATGAAATAGCCACCAGCGAGGGCATGTTTCAAGTCAAATCCAGACTGCTTGTTATTCCAGGGTTCTTTAATAGTATACATATCGATATTGCTATCATCTACAAGATAGAAAACATTTTAGGCAAAGGCTATCATTGAAGCATTGATATTTGTAGTTGGTAAAACCTTCATTTTTAGCTACATTTCTGTGAATGCTGGCATCCTTCAGAAAGGGTAGAGGATCCTTTTTCAGTTTAATTAGCTCAATCATTAGGCTAGTAGTGGCTTTTAACCTATGCCAAAAGTAGCCCCATATTTGGACTGTTATTGGAACCGTTTTTTTCCTGTTCCTTTATCTCTCCCAGCAATATTGAGTTTCCAGCTGATAATAAGTTGTTGTGTAGTGGCTAAATATTAAAGACTATTCTACGTATGATGCATTTTGACTATTTTCCTGCAATACTTTTTATAAGACCCTGTGCCTGCTGGCATGTTTATTTGTGTGGTATTTCATTTTAGCATTATAAACTGCTCCTCTTTTATAAAACATTAGCAATGGATTGAAGAATCATTATTAAAGTAATATTGGTAACTAATCTAAAACATTTGTTAATGTCACTTGGTTTTAGGTTTGATAGCATTCAGACCTCAGGGAGTGTGTACTATTCTTGAATAATAAGGTACAGACCTGTGCGGTGTATTGCGGCCACCACTGCCTTCTAATTTGAATAACCTGTTTGCTAGACCTGCCATCCTTGGCGTGGTTTCCCCAGACTTTTTGCCTTCAGACATCCAGCTTTTGCTGACTTCATTAAGGCTGGTCTTTGTGCCCTTTACCACTGCTAACCATTGCTAAAGTGCTTGTGCTCTTTCCCTGAAATGTGGTAATATAGGCATATACACAATTGGCTTAAATAATTTACTTATACGTCTCTTGTACTATGCACTACCTATGCAGGCCCTATAAATGTAATTTTACTAGTGGGTCTGCAGCACTGATTGTGCCATCCGCTTAAGCAGCCTTGTAAACATGTCTCAGACCTGCTATTGCAGAGCCTGTGTGTGCAGTTTTAAACTGCCATTGTGACATGGCAAGATAAAGCTCTTGACAAGCCCAAATCTACCTTTTTAATACATATAAGTCCCCCATTTGGTAGGACCTGTACAGCCAAGGACGAGGTGTAGTGCACTGAAAAAGCTGGATATGTACTTTTACATGTTCTGGTAGTAAAAATAAAACCTACATTCGTTTTATACTACAGCCAGACCTATATCTGCCATAGGTTGTCATTGGTGTTACCTTATCACAATTTAAAGGTATCATTTCCAAATGGGAAGATATACCTGCTTCAAGTTTGGTGTGTCTAGTATCACAATTTAAAATCACAACTTATGGTGAACTTGGATTCTAAATTGCAATTCTGGAAATGCCTTTTTTAGAAAGTCCAATAACTAACAAGGGGTTGGGCCTGTTCAATGTCAGCAAGGCTAGACCACTATCATATTTCCGAGGCACTAACAAATACCAGCACTGACTCTGTTTTGACAACATAATGATTTCAATTTGTGATCACACAACTTAATTATTGTGATCACCCTTTAATTCTCATATTGTACATCAAAAATGATCCATTCCACATATAACTGTCAATGAAAGAGGAGACACACCTTCATATAACAGACCACAACATCATACATTACATTTCCCACAACAAATAAACATAAACACATTGAAACTTCTATGAATTGATACAGACAACCTTAAAACACATGACAGAAAGTATGTAACAATCAATATACCAGTTCTGAAATTGGAAGACGCCTAAAGGGTCAAAAAGTGGAATGTCTGTACCCAGACCCTACTGAATTGGCTTATAACCCAGGAGTTTTACCTTAACCTTTCTTTTAGTGTAAGGCCTCACAGGATCTGACCATTCAATTGTTTTTGCACCAATCATTCCTGTCAGCCTATAATTCTCTTTTACACAGGCACACTCACTAGGTGTCAAGCTGCTGATGCATTTTGAACCCAACATTGATTTGGGGTTCTTTTCAGGACTCAGAACTGTAGGCAAATGGGTTTAAATAGTGTCCTGTGGCAAAATTCTTGATGCCCATATTATTCTGTGTCAAAATTGTTACATTCAAGTCAAATCATGGAGCATTGTGGAGGCACTAATCGTCAAATGCAGTGCAGATTGTGTGAGTCTTTGCACTGATTTTCTGAAATGGTTGTTTGCTGTGTGTCTATTTTTCCAATGATGGATGCCTTCTATTTGTTGCATTTGAACTGATTGAAAAGATGAAAAACGCAGGGTATATTGGGCACGATTAGCTCGGCACAGATTTCTGCTGCAGTTCATGCCATGACGGCAGTTTTTGTCACGGCGTGAACAGCAGCAGAAAAGAACTCTGAGACGCCGAATCACACATTTAAACAATGAGAAAGAAGGAGTACATAATTGAGAAAACAGACATTCCATACTGTCAACAACTGCTTTAAAACTCTGAAGTAAATCTGAGATCCTTATTTGCAAGCTGTTTACTGAATTCACAACACAATTTCTGTGAGTATGCTTCTTACTCTGACTTAAATATAAACTACATCTGAATCACCAGGCTTTATTTGCAGCCTATATTCTGTGAGTAATTGTATTTTACATCAGACTTACTCACGAATCTCCTGGAGTAACACAAGTTTACTTGCAGTAAGCACATGTAAGTTAAGCAGTTAAGTATAATCTAAGCATGGAGAATACCACAAATACTCACAGAAAATGCATCAATAATCAGGTCTGCATGCTCAGGTATAATTCACAGAAATTACTATTTTATGCTTGGTCTGGTGTAAAATAACAAGAAATATATTGCAACTTAAATTAAAGCATAGAATATTGAGCAATCCCACAGTTCTCTCCCCTTTGAATTGGAAATCTGCTCCATTTTGCAGTCACAAATTACAAAAGGATCTGGGTTTCTGGGTAACCTATAGACATGCATTTGATTTTTTAAAAATCCCCACAAAGACTCCTAAATATTTTGGCCACCCAAGTGGTTGGTTGCATTTAAGGTTTGTGTGAGCCACATATGACCTAAAATGAAAACTTGAATGGCATCTTGCAGTGATCAATGTACAAAAATAAGGAAACACAAAAGAAATGAAGCGATAAAGAGTAGTTCATGGAAACTCTGGAAACTGCAAAGGATGCAAACACAAAAAAGATCTCACTTCTGCTGTCCAATTAACTGCACATCTTCAACTAAAGATAGAGTTAAAGCTGTTTTACCTGATCCTGAAGTGCAATGGAAAGGAAACTACAGCACAAGCTTCCTAAAATCACACAACACAAAAAGATTATCCAGAAGTGGATTTAGACACTCAAATCCTGAGAAAATGATGAGCTAATAAAGAACATAATCCTGATTCTAATATGGTTACACCCGACTGCTAACCAGAATGTTGTAGCCTAAAAATGATCTGAAAAAAATATAGGGGCATATTATCAAGCCTGTGCGCTAAAATTATCGCCGCTTTATCGGCCGAAAACGGCCGACAAAGCGGCGATAATGGGCTTGATAATATGCTCTATGGAATTCCAATCGAAGCACATGTTAGATGTGAAGACATCTAACATGGGCTTCGATTGGAATTCCACAGAGCATATTATCAAGCCCATTATCGCCGCTTTATCGGCCGTTTTCGGCCGATAAAGCGGCGATAATTTTAGCGCACAGGCTTGATAATATGCCCCACAGTGTCCTAAGTAGAATTGACTAAAATATCGCCATATTGGTTTTGCTAACAGGAAATTTGAAGCCAGTGTAATGTTTTCTTGTAGACAATATTTAAGCCACTAGAGTTATGTTAGATGAACTTTTTTGTAATTGATTTTCTGCCATACAACACCATAGTGCTAAAAATGAATTACTTTAATCATTCTTAGACGATCAGGAATTCCCAATTGGCTTGAATGCCAACTGTTTTGTACCAACCCAACAGCTGCTTAAACATGTTCCAATCAATCTTTGTTGCTTGCTTTCTATTTCAAAGGCTGGGATAGATGGAAGAGAACTAGAGTTTTGAGTTCAAGGTATTTCCAGAAATGGACTGTAAACAATGCATCTGATCTTTGTACTGTACCACACCAATGAAGAAACCAAGCAAATACAAATATGTGCATTTATGTTTACCTCTTGCGAAAAGTCAAGTGATTAATTCCATTGTGTGTACCATATTGTGCAGAAATCTAGAGCAACCTAAGATTGACCTCACCCTGCGAATAACCACATGAGCATGTCTGGTTGTATATTGTTTAATGTAATCACCTTACACAATACTGGTTGTCCTTTTTTATGCATTTATTGGCTTTGCCAATATATTCTTTAGGCCTGATTTCAAAGGAGGGGTCATCTCTCAATAATAATTAGGAAGTGTGGGATTGGAATGTTTTCTTTGAAAATGTAAAATGACTGCATCATAGATAAGATAGACAATGGAACATGAGGTGAAAGGGGGTTTGGCTGAACACAATCATGTACTTGAGAGTCTTTGTAGATCAGAAAGCCCACTTGTTCGATTCAAAGAAGCCTCATCATGGATGTCATTAAGAGGTCGGCAAGGGTCCCTGTTGATCCCTGGCATGCTCCTTTCTGTCCCTGGCACTTCCTTTGTGTACCCTTGACAGTAACCGCAGGTTGCAGAGGCAGCAACATATAAAACACTATTAGGACCCTAAGACAAGAATATAGGAGAGTGCAGCAAACGGCAAGAACTGCATGGGATGAGGAATGTTGGGAGAAGATGCTTTTAGCTGTTAAACTCAAGGATAATGTGGGTTTCCGGCAACTTGTTGCTAATGAGAATATAGGAGGAAGATCACCGGATGACGTGTTTATTAATGAGCAAATTTGGGTTGATCACTTCACCCACCTGTATAAAGCCCCTGATAGTGGTAAAGCAGAGGTTGTAATTAGACCATGGCTGGAATCATCAACTAATATTGTAGAGTTTAGTCTCGAGGAAACCGAGTTAGCATTAATTGCTGTGAAAAATGGGTAAGCCCCCGGTTTAGATAAAATACCAGGGGACTTATATAAACATGAGACCAGTATTTGGGTGGCATATATAAATAAGCTTTTTAACATATTAGTTGCCGGTGGGAAATTACCACACAGTTGGGGGGGAGCAGAAATTATATTAGTTTTTAAAAAGGGGGATCAACACGATCCTTCTAACTACCGTCCCATTTGTCTTTTAGACATTTTGCAAAGAAATTTTTCTAGACATCTTTTAAATCGAATGGAAACATGGATTGATGAGAATGAGATTCTTACTAAGTTTCAAGCAGGCTTTAGACGTAATATAAGTACGATAGATCAGGTTTTAAGGTTTTGTTGCATTTGTTGGAGATATGTCTCTTTGTTAAAAGGACATATTTATGTAGCGTTTGTTGATCTTAGGGCAGCTTTTGATTTAGTTTTGCGGGATCGTTTATGGGATTGTTTATTTGCAATGGGATTACCCACATGTATACTCCGTTATAGAGAGACAATGGACCTTAGCTTATTCAACATATACACAATATAGAGTATAGGAACTCAATGGAAACTATACAATTCAGGTTGTCCTGGCCCAGCCGGGGCAGGAGTTTATTACCAAAAAACAATGTCAGATATATAATACAATTTTACAAGACACAAGCCTGTGCCGTACTGACAAGAAAGGAAGAAATAGATATAGGGTGAAGAAGAGGGTGATTTTCAGGCAAGGAAAGAGAGCAAAGACAGGGCACTGCGAAAAGATGCAAGGATTGCTAGCAGTGTCGCCTGGAGTGGAATGTACACAAAATTTTTAGAATATTTCAAGTGTCAACCCACTCTTGGGTGTCGACGTTTCAATCCCTAAAAGCTCTAATAGATGCACGGGATCATCATCAGGACTTATTTAAGTAGCAAAACATGCCTGAAATGAGCAAAGCCATATGGTTGAGCTTACACATACGATTCTCTGGGGTTCAATAGTTGTCTCGATATGATCGTATTAAAACTTCAAAGTCAGTCTGAAGGTGGCTGCACTTCTATGTCTCGTGCTAGCCTCGGATTCAAAAGTATACAAACATCAATGGTACCATACTTTGTGTCAGTGTTCCCGACTCCTTTGAATTTTGAGTTTTCAGACTTGCTTTGCCCTGGGCTTCAGCAATGTGGATAACGTGCGTTGGTTATGATATGCCAGCCGCCTCTCCCAGGGGTGCTCGGACGATGCCGGTATCGTCCGAGCACCCCTGGGAGAGGCGGCTGGCATATCATAACCAACGCACGTTATCCACATTGCTGAAGCCCAGGGCAAAGCAAGTCTGAAAACTCAAAATTCAAAGGAGTCGGGAACACTGACACAAAGTATGGTACCATTGATGTTTGTATACTTTTGAATCCGAGGCTAGCACGAGACATAGAAGTGCAGCCACCTTCAGACTGACTTTGAAGTTTTAATACGATCATATCGAGACAACTATTGAACCCCAGAGAATCGTATGTGTAAGCTCAACCATATGGCTTTGCTCATTTCAGGCATGTTTTGCTACTTAAATAAGTCCTGATGATGATCCCGTGCATCTATTAGAGCTTTTAGGGATCGAAACGTCGACACCCAAGAGTGGGTTGACACTTGAAATATTCTAAAAATTTTGTGTACATTCCACTCCAGGCGACACTGCTAGCAATCCTTGCATCTTTTCGCAGTGCCCTGTCTTTGCTCTCTTTCCTTGCCTGAAAATCACCCTCTTCTTCACCCTATATCTATTTCTTCCTTTCTTGTCAGTACGGCACAGGCTTGTGTCTTGTAAAATTGTATTATATATCTGACATTGTTTTTTGGTAATAAACTCCTGCCCCGGCTGGGCCAGGACAACCTGAATTGTATAGTTTCCATTGAGTTCCTATACTCTATATTGTGTATATGTTGAATAAGCTAAGGTCCATTGTCTCTCTATAACAAAGTTATACCCATGGCTCTTAGCTATCCGTTGGGTTCCCCTTGTCTAAAAAAAACCACATGTATACTCCAGCAGATAGTAAGATTACATGATAATAATTTTGCTAGAGTGCGCTGGGGCCCGAAAGGGGAAATATCAGAACCCATACCTATTAGACGCGGGGTCCGTCAAGGATGTGTGTTGGCCCCTACACTCTTTTCTTTATTTGTCAACGACATCCCAGAAATTTTAGATAGGTGTGGTAATGACTCCCCAAAATTAAATGGTGTGAGGGTCCCATCCCTTTTATTTGCGGACGATACTATCCTGATCTCGCAAACGCCCATGGGCCTCCAAACCCTTTTGAACACTTTTAAAATTTATTGTGATTCAAAAGGTCTTGAAATAAATGCGAAAAAAAACAAATGTATGTCTATAAATCCACATAAAACCTTTAAGGAGCAATTCTTCCTAAATAATCAAAGGCTTGATCTGGTCACAAATTTTTCGTACTTGGGTGTTACCCTAGATTCAAAAACCTCATGGAGTACACAAATTGAAAAGAGCAAAACCATATATAATCAGAGCTCTTTACCAATTTTAAAGCGCCATGGGGCCAGTTTAAGCAAATCCATTTCACAAGCACTAGAAGTTTACAAATTTAAGGCCCAGTCTGGTGCTTTGTATGGAGCAGAAATCTGGGGCATAAAAGCAGGTAACATCTTTACGAATTGTGAAAACAATTTTTTTAGAAGGCTATTGAAGATGCCCAGACGTACACCCCTTGTACCTTTGTTTTTGGATTTAAATATGAAAAGAACGGATCATATCGCATTACTTAGGCCACTGTTGTTTTGGGTCAAAATCTGGAGTACTCCAGAACTCACAGATTATAGACAAGGTATTATAGAAGTCAAGAGTCTGGATGATTATAACACAATCTCATGGCTTAAACATGTTAATAATTGGTTGCATCGAATAGGCCTTGCTCATTACTGGGATGACCCAGCAAGCTTGACGCAAAGATGTAAGACTGAGGTTAAGAATCGATTTTGGTTTTATATAATACACAATTACCAAAATAATCATCCTTGTGGGTCCATTACATGCAGTTTTCTTGATTTTAAGGATGTTCCACTGTTTGAGGAATTTTTAAACGAGATACAACCAGCCCTAGCAAAAAGCCTGTACCTAAAATTTAGATATGGTATATTAAAAACAAAAGTAGTCCTAGCAAAATGGGATAAGATCCCAGGGCAATCAAAAAGTACAAACTGTACATGTTGTGATTTAAATTTAAGAGAAGATGATACCCACATATTGTTCTTTTGTACTGCCTACGAACATGCTAGGAAAAAATGGATCAAACCCCTGTGTAATGCCTTAGGCATTCGTGCATACCAGGAAGCATATAGGATTGTTAAAACTGACACTAGATGCCTTATAGTGTTTTGTGTTAGCAGATTCCTTTTGAATGTTGGGTATACATGGAAAAACATGGCCCTAGATCTATAGATAGTATACATGTGTATATTAGATGCAGGCTAGGTTGCTTTAAGATGTGCTAGAGATGAAAACTGTAAATACACTTGATTTTATTTTTATGCCTTTTTTAATGGGGATGATTTCTTAAGTTTTATTTGTCTGGAATGTACAGTTTCTGCTTCCAATTGATTGTGTATTCATTATGTATAATAATGTATTGTGTTAAAATGTATCTTTTATGGCTAAAAAAAGCCGAAATAAAGATTAAATGAAAATGAAATGAAAATGAAATATAAAACAACTTGGAGACAGGCCATAGTTGAAAACTGAAATTTATTTCAACTTATCCCATTACCTAACGTGTTGCCTAGCAACTCACCCTTCTCTCTAGATTACACCAGGTATGGTCATGTGTCATCTGAAAACTCTGGGTTGTGGTGTCTTTCTCTAGACTGTACATCATTGAGGAGTTGCAAGCACTTGTTTAACAAGACTTACTTTTCTCACCTGCGTGAGTACCGATAGGGAACCTCGGAGCATGGCAATGGTCCCTCCCGCCAGTCGGGCCTTCGAGCCGAGTCACCCCTCTTTATCGCATAGAGAGGAAGGTACCAGTTTAGACAGCACTCAGCTGCATAAGTTTAAAAATGTTTTTTGCTTTTTATAGCAAACATTTATGCTGCCGTTTCACAGCAAATAAATGCTGTATCTCCCACTATGTAATTTGTGATAAGTTTATTGTTTAATGAACATGCTGTAGTTTTCTAGTTTGAGCTCGTCATTTCAATCACCATTAAATAATTTGGAGTACTAGAGAGCATTGTGACTTAAGTTAACACACATTTGTATTATTTGTGCAATTTTGGTCGATTACTTCTTTTGTTGAACAGATCATTATGTATCCTGCAGGTCACAGTGAGTTATGCACCCACTGTAGTAAGCTGCATGTAACATTTAAGGTACCAGTTTGGATTCTTGATATTGTTTTTATATCTTACAGATGATAAAGCTCTGTGCCAACCTTTCAGTTTTCTTTGTGTCAATGGACCTATGTTGTAGCCTGAGAAGAGAAGGGGTTACTGACAAGTTCGGATCCATAAACTGTGTGACCAAATGTGACCACACATTAAGAGGCAGAGTCCATATCTTAAAATGTATTATAAACTCAAAGCCAAGGAAATATAAATCAGATGCAAAAACATACTGTAAATATACAGAAATATTAAAGAAAGCCCAAATTGTTGTAAAATATTCCTCCTTAGCAAAAAACTAATCAAGATTTCTGTTATTGATGTGTAAAAGATTTTTTATTAAAGTATAATAAGTGGATGAATGGTTTCGATCTTTCTACCAATACATGGGAAAGAATTGCAGTATCTCTACGCTAAATTAAGGGTTAAGGAAACCCTATTAATTCAGAAGCAGCAAGGAAAGATCTTATATAGCATAAAGCCACACAATCAGATGTCAGGAGAGATCGGTACCTCTCGAAGTCTAATAGGCATCTCTCCAACTGCAAGCTAAGATCACTAATAAGAAACACACCAAAAGTTCAAGACACATGACTTCACATTGATCAACCTCATTATTTCCATTTTCCATGAAGAATTCCAGGGACTGGTATAATACTCCCATTTTCCAGTCTTTGCTTCTGAGGCATCCTTGAATCACTCCTTCGACAGATATTGCCAATGGGTAGCACTCCCTTGTTCTTCTCAATAAATAAGTTCTTCTTTTCCTCACTATCTTAAAATACAATGTTCTTTCATTAACTAAGAATGCTTTGATCTGCAACTTTCATGTTCAATGTTAAATGTCCCAGCTGTAAGCTCAAGGCCCAGAGTCATGCTTAACAAGTTACTTTCAAAAGAATATTGTTGCGCAACACACATATAATCCTGTAAATACATCAATACATATAAAGTTATTCATCTATAGTAGACTTTTTCACATGAATACACTTGCATTTATTAGAATAACAACTGACTATGTTAGAGGCACAACACCAACACTCTCATGATTCATTCTTTCTTAACCTATGGAGAATGTGCAGCACCTAAAAGACAAATAGTTAATGCACATACTCATTTAGAATACTCCATTACTCCATTTTCTATACTAGTGTACTATGTATATTGATAATAATTGTATTATGCAAATACTTTGGGCAAAAGAACGCACATATATGTGGCCTTATCAAGATAAAAGAGTGGTGTAAAGAATGTAAACGGTGCAGTCAGAAAAAGTGCTTTAGGCCTTATAAGGGGTATGAAAAATGCAATGTAAATACCTACGCAATAAATTACAAGATCCTTGGTTTGTTGCTGAACTCCTCTGATTACATTACTCTTCCTGCAATGATGACTTTAAAATAAATTATGCTTTCATGGCTGTGTTTGTACAAACTGTGAATAAACTGCACTCCATACCTTTAATTTTAGACATACTCTACACTTGGTAAATACTGTGTAAAGCACTTCAAGGATACAATGGGATGGAAAAATAAGCACAAGGGGCAGAGAGAGAAATGTAATAGGAACTTGGGAAAAACTGGGAGGATAGGGGAAACAAATGAAGAGAAAACAGAGAAACATTATTAAAACATTTCCACTCTAGAGAACCAGACTACAGCTGCAAGAATACACTCCCAAATGTTTTTCAACATTACCCCTTTGGTATCAGGCAGTTTGATGCATCTGCCCAGTGGCCTACCACAGGCCCCTGCTGCACCCATGGTGCGCGTTGCCCTGAGCTGCAGAGGGCCCCCTCAGCTTAGTGTTCTGGTCTGAGAGCGCCTGATTAAATCCGGAGCAGAGGCCCCTTCATGTACCTTGCAGGGGGCCCCAAGTTGTGTTATGCCACAGCAAATATGCAGGTTTTCGTTGCTGAACCACCCTTAGAAGGTCAGGGTACCAGAGGGAAGGTCTAATCACAAGAAACAAGAGTTCTTTTTCACACACCATCAGTGTCTAAAGTTCCCTAACAGTAGGTTTACTGCTCCTTTCTTCTTGCTGTCGACTGGAAAAAAGCTCACCGCTAGCAGTCCCACCGTTACTCTGCAACAGGGGTTCACAAGGGCCAAGCGGAATCTATTGCACCTTGGTGGGAGCATTTTCTCACCAAATCCATCATATGATGTTACAGTCGGTTTGACCCTCGGGCTTGTCATAGCCCCTGGGCAAGCTGATGTCAACCATCTGTAATAAAGGACTTATAGATTGCAAAAGATGCCTTTTGCAGAGTTTCAACCATACCGTTTCACAGCTGTGCGGCCTACATTCAATGCGATTGACTGTCATTATGAGAAGACGTGTCTTCTCAGTTCTCCTTCATCAAGGGTTGCCTGATCTTTGGAAACCTGCATTGGCTGCAACTACTCTTCATCACACAATCTCCGCAGCCTGAGGAATTTCTTGCTAGATGATTGCTGGCAAGCGTAGCAGCTATCTTTTCAACCTTACCCTAAGAAAAATACTGGCCATTTGTTCATGTTTAAAGATCATGCAAATGCTCAGACATGATAAGACTGTATATAGAATTGTTTGTATTTGTTTTTAACAAAGCCTTTCTGTCTTAGTTCACTTTAAATATCAGTCGTGGATCAATAATGCAGTTCTAGAGCACATTTGTAAGTGCTTTCAGTTTATATTTGGAGGTTTAAGTATGTACTGATAAGAGAAAAAAATATCAGCTTTAGGTGATCTTGCTAACTTTTGTACCAGCCGGGACATTGAAAAAGGAATCATGCTGGTAAAATAAATGACCAGTTGGTAGCCCTAGCTACAGCAATAGGCATCTGGAAAGACTGTAAATATCAAATTGTCCCTTGCTATGCCTGACACCACAGGTTCCGAACAAGGACAATAGGAGCAGAGGGAAATGAATATAGACTAGGAATCAGTTCTATATTTGTGCTCTCCAACCGGGCAGGATCAATTTAATATTTCAAATATTTACAAAACATTAAAGTGGGGACACAATCCTGCATCCAACTAGGCATACATAAAACAATAAAAAACAAAGGCTCAGGCAGAACAAATGCTTGTATGTCGTAAATTAAATAAAACAAGCATAGATGTGCAGAGATACCATTATACATGAGAAACGACAGGTCAAATTGCATTGATGGTGTTCAGAGAGTTGACGACGTTTCGATCCCATGTAAATAATTGTAGGATCATCATCAGGACATTACATTACATGCCTGAGTCAAAATTTCCTGCAAAACAATAGAGGGAAAAGAAGGGAAAAAAAAGGAAAACAGTAGAGGGGTCAATGTACAATAAGGCAAATAACGGCGAAGCAACATACATAGACCATGAAGTAGTGGGTGACAAGGTGGTTTGATCTGATTAACAGAGCTGTTCAAACCACCTTGTCACCCCATGTGCATGATCTATGTTGCTTCGCCGTTCTTAACCTTATTGTCCATTAACTCCTCTGTGTGTGGGAGTGTGGGTATGTGATGTTACTGTAAACAAAAACGGTGTGTGGAGGGTCAAGGGGAAAGTTTACTGACCTGTCTGCTCGCTCCCCAACATCAAGATACAAAACACACAGGAGCAGACCAAGTCTGAAAAAGGTGTGTGCCTACAGCAGTAGCCGTGTGGTACTGGTGGTGAATGCGTGAGACAAGGGCTGCCAGAAATATTGTCTGTTAGTAGAGGGAGGCTGAAGCAATTCCCATCAGACCACCCGTGTGGTGGAGTTTACGTCATGTGGGAAATATTGATCATGCCATCCCAAGTCCGACCATATAGTGCCGGTGCGGGAATGGATGTCAAAAGTATCATCATAATCTACATCCTAAAGTGATGTGAATGAAAAAAGTGCAGTGCTCAAATAATAATGAAGATAAAATTAACTATCCGGACTCCAAAAAGCATTGTGACAGAAGTCCGGGTGTTAAAGATTAAAAGACACGCTGGGTAGTAAGACTACCCTCTAGCGCAGTGCGGTATGGTCGACATGTTTCAGCCTTGGGGGCATCTAGCCCGGCTTTCTTCAGGACCGTTGACAAAAATTAGCTACTACAACTACATACAAGGTGTATTAGTGATGAATAATAGACATGTACTGACAGAGTTACTTCTATATCAGGAATGTGAATACTTAAATGTCCACTGGAGGGAGAGGAATGAATCTTCTTCCTGACAAAAAACAAAAAGACAATGTGTCAAACAACACCAGGTTCAACACACACACCACGGCGCACACACATAGAGACCGTGCAGGCACACATGCATGAAAAATTTGCATTCTGCATTAATAAGAAGCATACTAGCTTGATCACACTGAGGCATTTCCTCACAGTGATACTCACCCAGCTTTGTGTGGGTGACGACCTCACCTCACTCGGCAACCGCTCGGGAGAATGAGGCCCCGCTCTGTAGTGTAAAGATAAAAGGCACAGTAAGCACATAACTTTACCGTGTCTAAGCCAATGGCTTTACACTGAAAACTCAACAGACGTGTGATAGTAGCCCCACTGTCATACCTAACACCGACAACGGCCCAGGACGCGTAAGTATCGCACATATTACGATATTTAAGGAATATTTGGAAAATTGTTGTTATCCTAAATATTTGCAAGGAATGAGACCTGTTGACAACCATGGCCTATTCACAACCAAGGCGCTAAGGTGATGGTAAGGTATCTAAGCGTGCACCCATGAATGGCTACCCAGAACCTTTTCTCATTTGTCAATTACTTGACTGTAGGGGATGGAAAAAGATAGACTCCCCATCCTAACACAGAGTCTGTGAAAAATGAAGGGCCATATGGGCTCTCTCTAGTCTGGTTGGCTCAATAGCACAATCCCCTTAAATCAAACCTGACCCCAGTAGAGTAGAAGGCAAAGCACTGGGCGTCTGGGCGTCTCACCTCTCCGTCGGTGCCTCGGAAATGATGGCGAGCGGAAGTGGAGGCGAGTTGCAGAAACGACCTTCCTCCTTAAATAGCCTTACTGCATGAAGTGCTAAATCCTCCGTTCTTAAACGGCTAGGCAGGGTCGCGGAATAATTGCGAAAAGAATCGCTAATCGGAAGCGCATGCGTGGAGAGATGTTGAGCACTACTCTCTCGCGCATGCGCGCTCATCGTCACTCGCAGGACCCTGAAGTAAACATTGCGCCATACAACACCCGCAGGGTCAAAAGAATCCATTTAGATGATTCTATTTCTGTATGGGTTGATTTGAAAAATCAGAAAGTTATTTCACTGGGCATAAGCGAAACTTAAGGACACGATCGCTTGCCCCTAGGGGAGACACTACTCCTCTAACATGAGCCCGGCGGAATTCACCACTCCGGGTTAAA
Source organism: Lissotriton vulgaris (assembly GCF_964263255.1). NCBI lineage: Eukaryota > Metazoa > Chordata > Amphibia > Caudata > Salamandridae > Lissotriton > Lissotriton vulgaris. The sequence continues at coordinate 746,813,757 of NC_141694.1, forward strand.
CAATGTATAAAAGGTTTATGTAGTGGTTAGGAGGGTAGGTTATGAGCGCGCATTTTACCACTGTGGAATCCAACACTACCAGATGGAGTATATCGAGGTCATCCATCATTAACATGGAGTAATGTGGTAATGTATGTAAAGAGACCTCTACATGGGAGTGACTCATCAGATAACTGGGAAAGAAGACCAACAGTGTCTGGAATAGATTTAGGGCTCTTGATTGAGAGGTAAATGTACCATAATTAATCACTATGTATTAAGTCAGATGACAAACTCCATAAGGAATTGTTTTTATTTGAACGTTGATGAATGGGATATTATTATCCTAGGGTGTCTAGTGGAGGCAGACAGAAGGGCGACACACACAATTGAGTTGGGTGAGCCAGAAGGTGTAAACTAAACTGCGTTTACATCCTGATCAAATAGACCCGCAACTGGAAGTTGCACTAAATACAGTAAACAAAAACGGTGTGTGGAGGGTCAAGGGGAAAGTTTAGTGACCTGTCTGCTCGCTCCCCAACATCAAGATACAAAACACACAGGAGCAGACCAAGTCTGAAAAAGGTGTGTGCCTACAGCAGTAGCCGTGTGGTACTGGTGGTGAATGCGTGAGACAAGGGCTGCCAGAAATATTGTCTGTTAGTAGAGGGAGGCTGAAGCAATTCCCACTTGGTCTGCTCCTGTGTGTTTTGTATGTGATGTTACTACCATTGACATCACAGTTCAAGTGCATGTTATGTCACTTCTGCTACCCCCACCAGCATTTTGGTGAATTGGTGCCCATGAGCCGCACTAGTTTTTAGTTTTAAAGGGCCTTGGATATTAAAGGGACTCAGTTATTGAGGAACTTGTCACACAGAATCTTGAATGTGTTGCTATTACAAAATATGTTTTCAAAATATGTTATCGAAAACCAGTAGGCAGTTATTATAAAAAAAATGTACATACTAATTCACAACACCTCTACTGTTTAAACACACATTTGGTTTGTCAGGGGCAGAAATAGATAACATATTGACCAAGGGAAGTGATGCATCATTGTCTCTGGCCAAGCCCCTGCATTTGCATGCACTACATTAATTTAAATTCAGTAACGACTAACTTAGATGTAGTTTGTCCACAGCTTGTATTATAGCAGTGAGAGTTTCAGGAAAGCCAGAATAAATCCAAAGGTCAAACGTAATTTCTAGTTGCTGCTGCAAGTAAAGTGACACAATGTAAATGTCCTGAATGAATAGTGTGTCGTGTGAGCTTAAAATCCTTGACGTGCATCAGTCTATTTACTTTAAAGTGCAATTAAAACCATTGGAACCTGATGTTGTTTAGTACAGAAGCACAGCTCCCCTTCATCAATAATGCTACCAATCTGCCCCTAATCACTGCAGAAATACAGTAGAAACAACTTCTACACCCCAAGGACAGCATTAGAACCTCCTGGATATTGTCACTCAAAGAAGTGCATAGTGTTTATCATATGTTAACTCGAGATGGCGTCTCATCTTACTTTGAATTAAAATGTAATTAAATGAAGATCAAGAGTGAGATCAATAAAGTCAGCTCCAATTAAGTGATGCCCCATTGTGTACATCAAAGAATGCACATGGAAATTCTGCAGCAGAGGTCATGGGAAAACCATTCTGGTCAAAGGATTCTATCTCTGTCATATAGCATCCTACAGCAGTGTCTGGGTAATATGCTAAATGCATGTTCTCTCACGTTTATTGCATTTGTTCTAATAAGCTATGTGCTCAGCCATTACCTCTTTCAACGCATTTATAATTTATATTTGCTTTGCGGTATAGCAATTAGAGAAGGTTACCTCTGAATTAACTATCATCATTTTCCCCAGATTTAACCTTCCAAATTACAGCGGGACCATTTACCTGTGGCTCAAATATCGATCGGTCATAATATCGTGACCACAATATCGAGGGACAAAATATTGAGATTTGAAAGAGGGGAAAAAAGATGACAAGGTGAGAAAGCAGGAACCTGCAGGAGAATAAAAAGAAGGGATTGTCTGGTGCAGTGGGTAATTTGTGAAAAAATAAGTATGGGGGTCTTCGTCAGGAGAGGGCTTACACCAGCCCATTGCTCCGATTAGTGCCACCTATAACATAACTAACTAGTAAACATGAAACCCTACAAGTGAGGAGAGGATGTGGCTTAACAGCCAGTGCTGCAAACTTTAGAGCTAGGTAACCAGGTTCGAATCTCGACATAGGTTCAACATCCTGTGATTCTGGGCAAATCACTTAATCTACCTGTGCCTACAAAAATGAATATGTCCATGACTGGTGCTCATGAAAAGCACTCCAATTCTTTTGAGTTGAGTTCCTGCTATAAGCAGCGGTGTTGAAAATTAAGTGCCGGTGCTGATGATTAGGTGCCAGTGGCGAGAACCGGAAACTTCCAGCTCAAATTAGGCACTGGTCTGGTGGTGGATGAAAGAGGCATGTGGTAGCCCCAAGACCACCCAGCGTTGGAGTTCGATATGTCAACATTCAATAGCACTGTCTGCAGGCTTCGGAGCAAAACATAGGCACCAAAACTTATTATTTTACAAATTAAGCACTAAATAAACTGAAACAGCAATTACAATTCAGTAGTTGTTAAGTGCACACTCTATTGGTAAGCCAGAGGCAAGATGAGCTCTGAGCTAAACTTTCAGAAGGCTACGACTGGCACAAATAGCTGTTTTCAACTAACTATCAAGTTTGAGGAGTTGCAAACTCAGAAATGTTGGTATTTCACAGACAGACTAAATACATTTGCCCAGGCATATTCCTGACATACCTGGAGACAATTGCAGGAGAATTTGAGGTAAACTCAGATACACTTACAGAATGGGTGAACAGTACTTTATGTTACACAGGTAGGATACCATAAGTGGTGCACAACAGGCAGGCCATTCGAGCGGGGTTGTGGAAGAAATCAAACCTACCACACAAGTGAAGAGAGGATATCTCACCCTTTCTAAAAATAGGGTGCTTTACATTATGACTCTTCGCAATTTCGAAATTGCTGTCTGATACTGAAGAACATCCCTGAGAGTCGGAAGTGACTGAAGTGAGGCAGAAGTGCGGCTGAATGTAGCGAAGCCGAGCAATCAGCGCAGTATGGAGCGGTGTGCCGATGCAAACCGCAAGCTACAAGCCACATGTTGAAAGTGGAACGCGGAACGACCAGCGGAGTGACCAGCGCGGCATGGAGCGGAGGGGGGGCTTGGGGGGAGTGGCCGACCGCAAGGAGGTCCCCCCTGGGCAGTTTGGGAGGGGCGAGGGAAGGGGGGGTGGCAGGCTTCAAGACGGCCATTTTCTTTTGGGCTTCTTGTTTTTGTAGCCCAAATGGAGCCCAATCATAAATTGGTTGGGCTCCTGTCCCAGCCACCATTTTAGGTTTGGTGACCTGGTGGCTGGGAGCTTAGTCGTAGATTTGTTTTGTCAGGTAGTTTGTGGGAGCTTTGGAGTGTTGTTAGGGCTGGAGGCAGTTAGCGTAGGTGGATTTATTGCAGTAATGTTGCCTGAGGATTACCCCGTCTTGGAGGCCCTCCGGCTCCTGAGTGAGGTGGGCCGGATGGACCTAGTCATAGATGAGGTGGCGGGGCTGGCGCGCCTCATGCACCAGGCCTCAGCGGGCGTAGTTGCAGCAGTGGCCGCCTGCATGTCGCCCAAGAGCCCCCGAACTTCACTGGGCAGTGAGCAGGCTGCCAAAAAACTAAAAAGATGGCCCGGCATCTATTCTGCAGGCTGGGGGGGAAAATGTCGGGGAGGCAGGCGGGTCAGGGTGCGGGGGTGGGAATTCCTCGTTGAGGCAGCGAGGCCCTTCAAGCGTTTCTATGGAGCCGTTCTCGGCTCGGAAGCTTAAGGAGTGGGCTGTTTCCGCCCCCGCGGTACGAGGGAGGTGAGGGGGAGGGCGGGGGAGCAAGCAACACTTTCCCTCTTTGTCCTTCATGACAGATGTGAAGGCAGCGGGCCGGGGTCGGGCGGGCCGGGGTCCGGGGGTCGAAGGCTTACCCGTGCTGAGGGGACAACAGGCTCGGCCAGTTGGGAGGCCGGTGGGGTGGGTATTCTGCCCTCCGCACGTGCACAGTTATTAGCAGAGAGTGAGGGCGGCTCGGGGGGGGGGGCAGTTTGCAATCATTGGGCTCGGCACTCAGAGTGTGGGATTTGGCGATTTTGCAACCCTCTGGGCGTGCAGGTGGGGCGGACCCTTTTGTGTGTGGGGAAGGAGACACAGTTGGGGGGCATATCTTCATCCCTCTGCTGTTCTCGCAGCCCGGTTCTTTTAGGGGCGAGGTGATGTCTGTGGGGGGGAGTTCTTTGGGGGAGGGTGAATGGGCACAAGTGGGGGGTGGGGGAGCATGCAGAGTTTGTTCCCTAGTAGGGGCTCAGGGGCTGACAGGGCGGCCCATCAGTTATGCAGGGTTGGGACGGGGGCCCCACAGGTGGGCAGTGGGGACATTGGCTGGGGGGTGGAAGACAGGGGGCATTTCCTCGGGAGAGAGAGTGATATTTCAGGAGAGTTGGATCCAGCTGGGGGGTCCCGGCTTGGGGGGGTTTGGATATTTTTCCTTCTTGGGCAGAAGGGGTATGGGGCCTTGGAGGGGGTGATCAGTTGGAGGATCATCGCCTCCATGGGTGCAGGGTGGGCGTGCGTGGATCCAGAGGGCCTGCTGAGGGGGAGGGGGCTGGGGGGGCTCAGGTAGGGTTCGGGTGTCGTGGGAGGGGGAGTGCGGGCCGGGGTTGGGGCCCCATTCGGTGGTGGTGCAGGCAATATTGGAATGGAGTGGGGACGAGGAAGGGGGGATTCCCTCCCTGGTAAGTACGGTCAGGTCAGGGCTGGACAGTGGCAGGCGAGTCTGGGAGTGTTCTCCGGGCTTGCGGGGAGAGGGAGTGCCAGGCAGAGGTGAGGGATCCAGCACATCAGTCCAAACTTTTTCTTTTCAGGTCAGGGAGCGTTGCAGTGCTGCGGACTCTGTATGGGGGGTGCGGCCCACTTACGCCGAGAAGAAGGGAGGGTAGAGCCCTGCGTGGCGCAATCCATACCTGTGGGGGATCCCATCGCAGCCAGCGCACCAAGGTCCAGCATGACCTCGCTGGCCCCAACGACAAGCGGAGCAAGGTGGGCGGTTACAGCAGCAGAGATGGATTTTCAGTGAGGTCAACGCATGGGCGTGTACAGCCAGCTCCCCCGCACAGAGTACATACTGGGGCCGTTAAGGCCAGCATAGGGCAGGTTGGGCCCGGTAAGGCCTGTGGTGTGGATTTTGCTATTGAGGTGCTCCACTGGGAGGAGCCTATTGTGCTTGATTACGATAAGGATAGACAACTACACAGGGGATGCTAAGGGTCTAAGAGGAAAACTACCAATAAACTACACACTCATAAGTAGTGTGGTAAAGTAGTTAGTGTAAGGAGAGAAAAATAATAATACCCATCAGCCCACCCATTGGCGGAATCTCATCATCTGGGTTTTGTTGAAAACTGGTATCTGCTAGGTACCTCTCTGAACATACATAGAGGAATGCTAGTGTCAGATCCACCAGTGAGAGAGAGCCAACAGGATATGTTGGTGGGTTGAAGGGAAAAGGAAAAAGTTGCAGTGCTAAAAAGAAGGTGTGGAATAGTGAAAAAAGTGAAGATTAAGATTGCCTATTATGATGCCAAAAGAAACTTTATTGAAGGGGCCATCATATTGGCAAGATTAAAAGCAGAGTGAAGATAGTATATCAAACAAATATTACTATCAGTTGTCAAAGATATATGGTCAACATGTTTCAGCCTAACAAGGCTTTCGTCAGGACCTGTAATTATTACACTACTGCAACATTGAATGTGTGATTAAGTGAATAAAATTAAAGAAACGCAACCTACCAGTAGTAATTTACTATATGGTAATCTCACATCATGATGAAGTAGAATCTCTCCTGAAACCAAAAACAGTTGTGGAAAAACAATAGGCATGTAGTATCAAAACATCAATACAAGTATGTATGTGTACATTAATATTCAGATTAAGTATACAGACTCACCCATAAAATTTATGGAGATAGCCTCACCTCGCCTGGCACTCGCTCAGGTCAAAAAGAGGCCCCGCTCTAAGAGAATGGGGAGGGAAGACAAGTGTAGTGATCACTACAGACATATATTTAGCATCTGTAGAGGTTCCCTTTATTTTATCATAAACAAGATCCCCTTGGAGGGGCTGGACAATAAAATAGATGGCGACTTCGACTTGCCCTGGCTGAGTAACCCCATAGACATATGTGCTACTCAGTGCATTAGATTAGAAAAGACGAAAAAAAGTCCTCTCTTTTTTGAATCAAGATGGAATGAAGTGGCCGTATATCTTGGTGTGGTAGCAATGGGCTATTAACTGTCTCATAGACAAAGATTAGACAAAGATAAAAATGGTTTGTCTGTGGTAAATGGAGAGATACTTGTAAAGTAGTCTCTCCAAAATAAAGCAGTAAAAGAAAAGGAAAGCAATATGCCAATTGTACATGTTACCCTGCACAACCTGCTTTATGGAGAAAATGCTTCCAAAGTTCTATCCTCCCACCAAAAGCACAGGTTTCCATAGGCAGTGAAGAGAAACACTTCGCAAGTACTCCTCCGTAAGACCTGCTAGTTCGTGAAAAATGGACCCCCACCTGTCCGTCGGTGCCTCTGGCTGGTAACTGAGCCGAGGGGAAGGTGACGAGTATAGCGACCTAGTTAGGTTTTTATTAGAAAAATGCGGACCGAAGAGGAAGAACAGCAATGTATCTTCTTCCAACAGGTGATTTGTTCGTTAATGGGAAACCGGGAGCCGGAAAGTAAACAGCAGACCGGAAATAGTGTGGAGTAATAGCTTCTTACCCATTGGTTGCTGTTCTAAAACCCTTTCTGTGATTGGTTGTGGCTCTTATGCTCTAAAAGCATAGCGCGAAGTACGGCGCAATGATCATGTATATTTAATTAATTAACAAACAGAACACCATTGAGGTGTTTATGTGTACAGATGCTTTTTAGTGATAGTAATATCTAGCTAGGGGTGCATACGAAGGATAAATGAGCGGGGACAGTCTTATTCACCTGTCAACTGCAGTTTGGTCAAATGTCCTTAGGCCTTCTCTGCAGCGATCGCTTTCTGCTCCATTGTTTCGCAAAACAAAGCACGATTCGCAGCGTAATGATCATATATATTAAATACTATTTTGTTATTTACACAACACCATTACAGTGTTTATAGTAAAGAGCCGTTTCACATATCGTAACATCAAGCCTGGGTTGCATCAACAGGTTTTATAGGCGGGACCATCATGCCGTGGAACTACCTATGACAATCCAAATGGCTGACTCGTGCATTTGATCAAAGGTCCCCATACCTCATAAAGAAGGAGACCAAGAGAGAAAAAACCTCATTTGTTTAGTAAGGAGTTTAGTTTGCGCCTGGACAAATGAAGTAGAGTGTCCTAGGGCAAGGTACATAGTGAGAGTGGATGTAAATCTCATAAACATTGAGGAAAAACAGTATAGAAAGCAGTCACTAAAAATAAGTCAAACTACATGGTTTATATCAACGTTGTCACTCAATTCAATGTATAAACCAGGAATTGTTATATGGTCAAAATTAGTGACTGATATATTCTAGAGAGCAGTACAAAAAGAGGGACACCCTTTATTTGCCAGTTGGCAAATATACAGAATATTGAAGGGTAAATGTTGATCAGAGTTGGATCCAAGGGATTTCGTCATTTAACCCTCTGGTGCCACACTTAAGTTTGAAAATCCATTTTTGTTTTCTGATAAACAAGTTTCGAGAGATATCACTGACATGTTGAGGAATGAACGGCTGTTCAAGGACTAGCCATTCCATATTCTCAGCATAATGTTTCATTGTCAGGAAATGGTTGGTGAGTCGTGTGGCCTGTTTATTGCGCCTGATGGTGCTTTTATGTTCTTGAATTCTGAGTTAAACTTTTCTGGCCGTTATCCCAATATAGGGAAGTGAGCAGGGGCATGTGATTAAATATATCACTCTCTCACTGTTACAATTGGTATAACGTTTGAGCACCCAGGGACGTGAGGTGCCAATGTCCACTGTAAGGGATTTGTTGGTCTGAGGACACACCGAACAGTTTCCACACGGATGGTGGCCTTGGACTGGCAAAAGATTCCAGAGTGTCGTGATGGATTCTTGTGGGGTGGACCGGGGTCTGATATGGACTAGGTCATCTTTAAGATTAGAGCTTCACTTAAAGGAGAAAAGCGGAGGTGGCATTTTATTCCCAGCAGTATTTAGAATACGCCAATTTTTCCGAATGATTTCCTGTACTTGAGTAGACACCGTGCTGAAAGTGGTGACAAAGGTTAGTTTCTCCAATGGGGGTTTGACTACAGGTGGAGCAAGTAAGGCTTCTCGGGGGTTATTGGAAGCCCTCTTGCATGATCTTCTAACCAGAGCACTAGGATATAATCAATGTTTCAATTTAGAACACAGATCTTTTGCTTGATCCTTCAATTCAGATTTTTCAGAGCAGTTTCTCTGAGCCCTTAAAAATTGTCCGAAAGGAAGATTCTCTCTTAAAGAGCGTGGATGATAGCTGTCAAATCGAAGAAGACAATTCCTTGACATAGGCTTTCGAAACAATTTACTGGCTAGATGTCCATCTTTAGGAAAAATGAGTAGATCTAGAAAAGGGAGTTCCGCCTCACTAAATTCCACCGTGAATCTGAGAAATTGATTCTGGGTGTTCAGCCAACTCTGGAAAGCAAGTATAGAAGCAGTGTCTCCACGCCATACTACTAGTACGTCGTCGATGTATCTATTCCACAACACCGTTTGATGGTAATACGGGTTGTTGTGGTTGAGTACGTACTGTGTCTCAAAGAGGTGGACATACAAATTTGCCAAGCTAGGGGCAAATATGCTCCCCATGGAAGTACCCGAGGTCTGCAGGTACAGGGAGTCTTCAAATATGAAGAAATTCTCGGTCATGGCAAGTCTCGCCAACTCCATGATGAAAGGAATAGGTGTAATACTTTCATCAGTGTTTGCTTCTAGAAGACCTCTGACGGCCTGCAGGGTTTCTTCCTGCGGAATGCAGGTGTATAGAGATTCAATGTCGAAACTGACAAGAACGTCAGTCTCGACGTTGAACTCTATTTCAGGCAGAAGGCGAAGAACATCCTTTGTGTCCTGGAGGTAGGTGGGCATAGTCCGCACCAAAGGTCTCAGGAAAACTTCGACAAAAGATGAAAGGGGTTCGAGAAGAGACCCGATGCCTGAAATGATAGTCGTCCTGGGGGGGGCCTTGCTGGTTTATGGATTTTGGGCAAGGCATAAAAACATGCGGTGACTGGATAAGAAGTTACAAGAAATTGGGCTTCTTGCGATGTAATCCAGCCCTCTGCACTTGCCTCTTCCACTAGATTTTTAATTTCAATAGACAGCCTGCTAGTAGGGTCGGTATTGAAAGATTTTGAAATTTGTCATTTTTGATCTTTGTCAGAAAAGAAGAAGTAGCAAAGATCAAGGTCAGACCCAAACTGATATCAACACGGGTCTGAAGAAGAAATCTACATATACCCCCTTTATCCAACAAGTACCACCTATGGTTGGTGCATTCGAAAAAGCGGTGGTTCATGAGAGCAATTTCCTGGACTTGTCAAAAAAGGACAAATTTCAAAATCTTTCAAGAGCCGAGAGAACGGCGATAGACACTTTGTCCAAGGAAAAAAATATAACAATCAAACCCGCCGATAAGGGTGGTGCAATAGTCATTCTGGACACCACCACTTACCGAGTGGAATGTTTGAGACAACTAGGAGACACCAACTCCTATACTTTGCTCAATACCGACCCTACAAGCAGGCTGTCTACTGAAATTAAACATCTAGTGGAAGAGGCAAGTGCAGAGGGCTGGATTACATCGCAAGAAGCCCAATTTCTTGTAACTTCTTATCCAGTCACCCCATGTTTTTATGCCTTGCCCAAAATCCATAAACCAGCAAGGCCCCCCCCAGGACGACCCATCATTTCAGGCATCGGGTCTCTTCTCGAACCCCTTTCATCTTTTGTCAACGTTTTCCTGAGACCTTTGGTGCGGACTATGCCCACCTACCTCCAGGACACAAAGGATGTTCTTCGCCTTCTGCCTGAAATAGAGTTCAACGTCGAGACTGACATTCTTGTCAGTTTCGACGTTGAATCTCTATACACCTGCATTCCGCAGGAAGAAACCCTGCAGGCCGTCAGAGGTCTTCTAGAAGCAAACACTCATGAAAGTATTACACCTATTCTTTTCATCATGGAGTTGGCAAGACTTGCCATGACCGAGAATTTCTTCAAATTTGAAGACTCCCTGTACCTCCAGACATCGTGTACTTCCATGGGGAGCATTTTTGCCCCTAGCTTGGCAAATTTGTATGTCCACCTCTTTGAGACACAGTACGTACTCAAACACAACAACCCGTATTACCATCAAACGGTGTTGTGGAAGAGATACATCGACGACGTACGAATAGTATGGCGTGGAGACACTGCTTCTATACTTGCTTTCCAGAGTTGGCTGAACACCCAAAATCAATTTCTTAGATTCACGGTGGAATTTAGTGAGACTGAACTCCCTTTTCTAGATCTACTAATTTTTCCTAAAGATGGACATCTAGCCAGTAAATTGTATCGAAAGCCTATGTCGAGGAATTCTCTTCTTCGATTTGACAGCTATCATCCACGCTCTTTAAGAGAGAATCTGCCTTTCGGACAATCTTTAAGGGTTCAGAGAAACTCCTCTGAAAAATCTGATTTCAAGGATCAATCAAAAGATCCGTGTTCTAAATTGAAACAACGATTATATCCTAATGCTCTGGTTAGAAGATCATGCAAGAGGGCTTCCAACAACCCTCGAGAAGCCTTACTTGCTCCACCTGTGGTCAAACCCCCATTGGAGAAACTAACCTTTGTCACCACTTTCAGCACGGTGTCTACTCAAGTACAGAAAATCATTCAGAAAAATTGGCGTATTCTAAATACTTCTGGGAATAAAATTCCACCTCCGCTTTTCTCCTCCTTTAAGAGAAGCTCTAATCTTAAAGATGACCTAGTCCATACCAGACCCCGGTCCACCCCACAAGAATCCATAACGACACTCTGGAATCTTTTGCCAGTCCAAGGCCACCATCCGTGTGGAAACTGTTCGGTGTGTCCTCAGACCAACAAAACCCTTACAGTGGACATTGGCACCTCACGTCCCTGGGTGCTCAAACGTTATACCAATTGTAACAGTGAGAGAGTGATATATTTAATCACATGCCCCTGCTCACTTCGCTATATTGGGATGATGGCCAGAAAAGTTTAACTCAGAATTCAAGAACATAAAAGCACCATCAGGCGCAATAAACAGGACACACGACTCATCAACCATTTCCTGACAATGAAACATTCTGCTGAGGATATGGAATGGCTAGTCCTTGAACAGCCGTACATTCCTCAACATGTCAGCGATATCTCTCGATACTTGTTTATCAGAAAACAAAAATGGATTTTCAAACTTAAGTGAGACACCATAGGGATAAATTGTGAAATCCCTTGGATCCAACTCGGTTCAACATTTACCCTTCAATATTCTGTATATTTGCCAACTGGCAAATAAAGGGTGTCCCTCTTTTTGTACTGCTCTCTAGGATATATCAGTCACTAATTTTGAACATATACCAATTCCTGGTTTATACATTGAATTGAGTGACAACGTTGATATAAACCATGTAGTTTGACTTATTTTTAGTGACTGCTTTCTATACTGTTTTTCCTCAATGTTTATGAGATTTACATCCACTCTCACTATGTACCTTGCCCCAGGACACTCTACTTCATTTGTCCAGGCGCAAACTAAACTCCTTACTAAACAAATGAGGTTTTTTCTCTCTTGGTCTCCTTCTTTATGAGGTATGGGGAATTTTGATCAAATGCACGAGTCAGCCATTTGGATTGTCATAGGTAGTTCCACAGCATGATGGTCCCGCCTATAAAACCTGTTGCTGCAACCCAGGCTTGATGTTACGATATGTGAAACGGCTCTTTACTATAAACACTGTAATGGTGTTGTGTAAATAACAAAATAGTCTTTAATATATATGATCATTACGCTGCAAATCGTGCTTTGTTTTGCCAAACAATGGAGCAGAAAGCGATCGCTGTAGAGAAGGCTTAAGGACATTTGACCGAACTGCAGTTGACGGATGAATAAGACTGTCCCCGCTCATTTATCCTTCGCATGCACCCCTAGCTAGATATTACTATCACTAAAAAGCATCTGTACACATAAACACCTCAATGGTGTTCTGTTTGTTAATTATTTAAATATACATGATCATTGCGCCGTACTTCGCGCTATGCTTTTAGAGCATAAGAGCCACAACCAATCACAGAAAGGGTTTTAGAACAGCGACCAATGGGTAAGAAGCTCTTACTCCACACTATTTCCTGTCTGCTGTTTACTTTCCGGCTCCCGGTTTCCCTTTAACGAACCAATCACCTGTTGGATGAAGATACATTGCTGTTCTTCCTCGTCGGTCTGCATTTTTCTAATAAAAACCTAACTAGGTCGCTATACTCATCACCTTCCCCTCGGCTCAGTTACCAGCCGGAGGCACCGACGGACAGGTGGGGGTCCATTTTTCACGAACTAGCAGGTCTTACGGAGGAGTACTTGTGAAGTGTTTCTCTTCACTGCCTATGGAAACCTGTGCTTTTGGTGGGAGGATAGAATTTTGGAAGCATTTTCTCCATAAAGCAGGTTGTGCAGGGTAACATGTACAATTGGCATATTGCTTTCCTTCTCTTTTACTGCTTTATTTTGGAGAGACTACTTTACAAGTATCTCTCCATTTACCACAGACAAACCATTTTTATCTTTGTCTAATCTTTATCTCTGAGACAGTTATTAGTCCATTGCTACCACACCAAGATATAGGGTCACTTCATTCCATCTTGATTCAAAAAAGAGAGGACGTTTTTTTCGTCTTTTCTAATCTACTGCACTGAGTAGCACATATGTCTATGGGGTTACTCAGCCAGGGCAAGTCGAAGTCACCATTATTTTATTGTCCAGCCCCTCCAAGGGGATCTTGTTTATGATAAAATAAAGGAAACCTCTACAGATGCTAAATATATGTCTGTAGTGATCCCTACACTTCTCTTCCCTCCCCATTCTCTTAGAGTGGGGCCTCTTTTTGACCTGAGCGAGTGCCAGGCGAGTCGAGGCTATCTCCATAAATTTTATGGGTGAGTCTTTGTACTTAATCTAAATATTAATGTACACATACATACTTGTATTGATGTTTTGATACTACATGCCTATTGTTTTTCCTCAACTCTTTTTGGTTTCAGGAGAGATTCTACTTCATCATGATGTGAGACTACCATATAGTAAATTACTACTGGTAGGTTGTGTTTCTTTAATTTTATTCACTTAATCACACATTCAATGTTGCAGTAGTGTAATAATTACAGGTCCTGTCGAAAGCCTTGTTAGGCTGAAACATGTTGACCATATATCTTTGACAACTGATAGTAATATTTGTTTGATATACTATCTTCACTCTGCTTTTAATCTTGCCAATATGATGGCCCCTTCAATAAAGTTTCTTTTGGCATCATAATAGGCAATCTTAATCTTCACTTTTTTCACTATTCCACACCTTCTTTTTAGCACTGCAACTTTTTCCTTTTCCCTTCAACCCACCAACATATCCTGTTGGCTCTCTCTCACTGGTGGATCTGACTCTAGCATTCCTCTATGTATGCTCAGAGAGGTACCTAGCAGATACCAGTTTTCAACAAAACCCAGATGATGAGATTCCGCCAATGGGTGGGCTGATGGGTATTATTCTTCTCTCCTTACACTAACTACTTTACCACACTACTTATGAGTGTATAGTTTATTGGTAGTTTTCCTCTTAGACCCTTAGCATCCCCTGTGTATTTGTTGAGAGTTAGATTGGGGGATAGGATGCAAGCTGGTCTTTAAAGATTTTCTCCCCTCAGACCCTTCTTTACGTTTTGTTTTTTTGATACGATAAGGATAGCCCAGAGGAAGGGGAATTGAAGGATAATGAGGAGGGGGGCCCTCTCATGTGTTTCATAGTATCTCACAGGCACCGGTGGTGGTGCTGAATAGACAGGGAGCAGCGTCTGGATCCAGGAGAGAGCACAGCCCCTTGGTAAGTGCTCCTCGGCCAATGGATCACACGGAGTTGGTGTCACGGTGGTCGGCGCCTGTCCGGGCACCCTCCTTAGAGCCAGGTGAGATTAGTAGACCCCAGGCCAAATCAAAAATGGTGTCTGTGGGGACAGGGGGTGAGGGGGGTAGGGGGCAATTGAGGGGAGACTACACAGAGGAAAATATGTTAAGAACACAGGGGTGGGAACAGAAGTCGGAGGCGTAGCTCAGGGCGCCAAGGTGGAGAGCGGAACAAATACAGATGCAGCTGGGGGGACAAGGAGCTTTAGGACAGCAAAGAGTTGAAGATTAAAAAACTGCCATATATGGGAGTGACAAAACCTTTGGGGGCTCACTTAATGCTGGCAACCAAGGAGCGTATTTGGAAAGGGGAATATGTGGAACTCCTGAAGCTCTTACACAAGGAGGTAAGATCCAGGGAGGGCTCTAAAGAAGAGGAATATGAGTTGGCCAAAGGGCCTAAAGTGCCGGTGACAATAGAGAACTGGAAGACAACGTTTTTAATTAACGCCAGTGTTTACTGTGAAAAGTTTCCAGATCGCTGCGTAGTCCTGTTTAAATACATGGACGTAATTAGAAATGCACAGATCACGGGGGAAGATGCGCTTGGACTCAATATGATGAGGAGTTTAGGGCACGTATGGCTAGGGACCCAGAGGCAAAATGGGGGGAACGAGATAAAGATTTGAGGCAGCACACCATGGGGTCTGCACCAGGTGGCAAGACTGTGTTTATGGCTAGCGGTTTGCCATTGATGTACCAGCCCTTTCAGGGGAAGCCCTCAAGGGGAGGGGTGGGAAGCACAGCCACGAAACAGACCGGGACAAGAGGGAGCTGGGACTTTAATAAAGGTTTATGCACAAGGGAGTACTGCAAGTTTTGGCATGAGTGTTCAAATTGTGGAAAGCGCCACCCCTTGCTAACTGTTGGGGCGTTACACCACAGGGAAACCAGCAATGGCAGCAGTCCGGTACCAGCACTGCTGGTCCCTCACAGAAATTCCAGAGCAATCGGGGGGGGGTAAGGGTCCTCAGGGCACTGGGCCCAAAGGCTTAGAAACCAGGTAAGCTAGTGAAGCTGGTGGAGGGCCTGCAGGGGTATGGGGATCTGGGGGCGAAACAGGGACTTATTGAGGGTTTCCAGTGAGGGTTTAATTTGGGCTACCTGGGGCCATGCCAGAGACGGTGGGCAGATAACCGTAAAAATAAGCTGCGAAGCTCTAGTTGGTGGTGCAGGAGAAACTGAACAAATAAATGCGGTAAGGGAGAATCGTAGGCCCCTTTGATGATTGGCCAACAGAGAACCTGATTATATCACCGATTGGGGTGGTGCCCAAAAAGGAGGAAGGGCAATACAGATTGATTCAGCACCTTTCATGGCCAGAGGGATTTTATTGATGAGAAGGCGGCCTCGGTTTCATATTCCTCAGTTGACGTGGCCATGTCACTAGTTGTGACCGCAGGCACGACTGCAGAAATGGCAAAATGTAACATAAAGTCAGCTTTTTGGTTGCTTCAAGTTCATCCAGATGATTGGAATCTTCTGGGTATCCATTTTGAGGGCAAATAGTATGTGGACAAAGCTTTACCGATGGGTTGTTCTATGTCATGTGCTTTATTTGAATGTTTTAGCACCTTCTTGCAGTGGTGCTTTACGCAGAACACAGGTCACACATTAGTGGCGCACTACTTGGATGAATTTTTCTTTGTCCGTTCACCGGGCTCCACGGAGTGCCAGACAGCGCTGGATACCTTCCATGCGCTCATGGATGAACTGGGGGTGCCGTTGGCACCCGAGAAGACAATGGGTCTGTCTATTTTAGGGATTGAAATTGATTCTGTGGCAATGCAAGCTCGCTTGCCAGATGACAAGAAAGTTAAAATGTTGCAATTGTTGGAGGGAATGCTCTCCAACCAGAATGTGACAGTAAAAGACATACAAGTGCTCCTCTGTCATCTTAACTTTGCATGCAGGGTGGTCAGAGCAGGGAGGACCTTTTGAAGGCGGTTGGGGCGGGCATTGGCAGGTCATCATTTGCCTCACCATCATGTTCACCTATTGGCAGGGGTAAAGGAGTATTTGCGCATGTGGGTAGTTTTTCTGCAGTCTTTTAATGGTGTGCCATTGGCCAGGGAGGAAGACGTTCAGTGGGATGTTCAGATCTTTTCGGATGCAGCAGGCGGTGAAGGATTTGACCTTTATTGGCAGGGCAGGTGGTGTGCTGAGCAGTGGCCGCAGCAGTGGAAGGATGGTGAGAGGAGTATAGCTTTCCTTGAGCTTTTTCCTTTACTGGTGGCATTAACGCTGTGGAGCGAAGAGTTGGCACATAAGAAAGTTTTGTTCCGAGTGGACAACATGGCGGTGGTGGAGATCATTAACAGAGAGTCCGCAAGAGATGAGCAGATTCTGAAGTTGTTGCGGGTGTTTGTGTATGCCTGCCTCAGACATGACATTGTTTTCAGGGAGTTGCATATACCAGGAGTGGACAATGACATAACTGATGCTTTGTCCATTCACAGTGGGGGAGATTCCGTGGGCTGACCAAGGAGGCAGACAGGACACCAACCCCAATGCTGGATCACGTTTGGTATGTAGGCAACGTAGGGTGCTACAACTGCTGGTAAGCTCTCTGTCGGCTTCTACATGGGCAGCATATAATCTGGCCTGGAGGGAATCTTTGGCATCTGGCACCTGTAAGCGATCGGAGGCATGGCGCCGGTCTGAAGATGTGATTCAGTTTATTCTGGTCCTCATTGAAAAAGGCCTCTCAAAAGTTACCATTGCGGGAAAGTTGGCAGGCATTGCTTTCATGGGGAATCTCCTGTGGGGTTACACTCTGTCTGCGGGGGGAGTGGGGAGGAGGATGTTGGAGGGTTGGTCTAGGGAGAGTGGTGAGAGCGCGGCCCATAGCTCCCATTCTTGGAAGATGCTAGCTCGAATACTGGAAGCGTTACTGGCAGTCTGCAGGGATGATTTTGAGGCATGTTTATTCTCAACCCTTATGGTATGGATGTTTAGGGTCTCCGAGCATCTGGGCGCCAAGGTTAAAAAGGGTGTGCTGTGGGAAGATGTGTCCAACGGAGATGAGGGGATACATATTTGGTTGTCCAGTTCCAAAACGGACCAGAGGGGATTGGGGAAAGGGGTTAGGTTGGAGGCGGCTGTACTTTCAACGACGTGCCCACTCAATTGGGCCCACCGTTGGTATGTTTTGTCAAGAGGTTTATGGCTTTGAGGCGGTTTTCTGGCATCATAATGGGAAGAGGGTGACAGATTACCAGCTGCGTATGTGCAGCATTGAGGTGGATGGGGCTGGATTTGGGACGCATTCTTTCAGGATCGGGGTGACAACAGAAGCACATAACAGTGGCTGGACGCGGGGAGATATCATGAGGCTGGGGCACTGGTCTTCAGACTGTTATCGTCGCTATGTACAACAGAATTTGGAGGAGGCGCATGTGTCATCCTCTTTTGTATAAATCTGACTCTACTTTTCTCAATACAGGGTCTTTGGCTGGGCCCCAATCGAAGGAATTGACCATTTGGATTGTGGGGCAATCATTTATCAAATGGGTACAGGTCCAGGCACGCCGGTGTTACTTTGGTGCAATGTTGGGTTTTAATGAACAATTGTTTAAAATTGTTTGGAAGGGTAAGGGAGGGATGCTGTGGAAAGAACTGATACCGTGCCTTCATCAATGGGTGGTTCAGGATCAGTGCCCGGATGTTTTCTTGATTCACCTGGGCGAGAACGATTTGCGATGAGGGCTATGAAAAAGGACTTGTCCAGATTAAAGGAACAATGGGGCGGGTGCCACGTTTTGTGGACAGAGTTGGTTCCACGCTGAGTGTGGAGGGGTGCTTTGAACCCGAGGGCCTTCGGAGGAAGGTGAAATGTCTAGGTTTGTAGACATTTAGGTTTCGGAAGAGTCACACATAAGGAGCTACGCTTTGAGGCAGTGGAATTTTTCAGAGATGACGGAGTACATTTATTGAGGCTTGGCATGGACCTTTAATTACTGGAGAATAGGGAGGTTTTGTCGAGATGTGTGAAAGTTCAGATGCATTTCGATTAGTGGGACAGCAACTAGCCTATTTGGGGGGCAGAATGGGGGGGTCGTTTCACTCCCCCCTTCTTTCTGGGTGTCGGGGGAAATGAAAGTTTGCCCGGATTGGCAGAGGTTTTTTGGTTATTGTTGAATTTGGGTTATTGACAGTGAAAGGGTATGCAGGTTAATTTCTAGTTCGGTTACACCTCTTTGATGATTGACAGTTGTAAAGAAGCAGGCAGGGGAAATGGTTTAACGGAGGGGTTGAATTTAGGGGGTTAATTTTTGATGCATTGCTGTGTACTGTTTGTAATGTTGTAATGTACGGGTGGGGGCGGGTTCAAGAAAACTTTAGGGGCAGGGCGGGGTCAAGGGGCAGGTATATGGTTGATTAGTGAGGTTTAGTTTTGTAAGGCGTTTGCAGAGAAATTTTTTATGTTATGTGCACCTGTTTCAATAAAGTGGCCTTTTACACAGATTCCTGAGTTTGTGGTCTGCTCCCTCCCAATGCCTGTCAGCTGGAAATCATAGCCATTAGATGCAAAGATCCTCCTTGCATCTCCGGCTGGGAGACTTGAAAGCTGTGAGGACTGCCCCCGGCCTGTGCCTGCACCCTTACATCACCTGCTTGCGAGATGGTGAGACACAGGGAGGCAGAGGGGTGACTGGGCTGACAGGTGAGGGAGTGCAGGAGGGTAGAGCCAAGGCAGCACCTGACCCAGCGTTAGGTTGGTGTGGCTTACGGGGTTGGTGTGGGCCGCTCTTTGCTCTCTGCTCCTTGCTTGCCTGATTCCATCAAAGCGCTCTATCTGATGCTCTTTGCTTTGCCCAGATAGCACCCACACCATGGGACGCACCACCAGACACATCACAGGACGCATTAATAGCAAGAAACAGCAGAAACGGAGACCCGTAATCCTGGAAAACTATTTCACAGACCATCCACCCAACAGGTCAGGCAAAAACAAATGTGGGGGGTGTAGTGGACGCACCGCAGAGCGTGTGCCTAGGCCCCTTGTGGAAGTGTTTCAGCCGGGCCTGGGCTCAACTTGGCAGCAGCTTGGCATAGACTTGTTCAGTGCACTCACCTTTGTCAAACCTGATCCATATACTACCAGCTAGAAAGCGGGCCAGTGGGTAGAGGACTGGTCCTGGTTGGTCCAGGTTACTGGAGGACTTTTGGGCCAACAAAGATTCAAGGACCTCAACTACACAAGAAATGCATTTATTTCAAGTGGATTTAACAGGGGCAGAATATTAATGGTCGGAGGACAGGCGGACTAGGCTGAGAGATCCGTGGAGTCCCGGACCTTTGAACACTGCATAACCGTGTGGTGGCTGCAAAACCTAGGAGGCAGACTAGGTCCCTGCGGTCAGAGTGGTGGCCAGAGAGGCAGAGTAATTGGCCAAATAGGGCTAAAGAGATGAAAGAAAAGCTCGAGTCTAGTGTTCCTCTCTCCTGGACTGGGTTGTGAGTGCGAGTAAGTAGAGCTCGATTTGGCGTAAGATGCCATCTACATGCCTGGCTCTTGTCAGTCAATCGCATCTGCAGAGTTAGGTGCAGATCTTCATTCTGGACTAGTTGGTAGTGAAATCGATTGCCCTAGCTCTCTTAAATTACACAAACCTATCAAGCATAAGAAGCCACAACATTATCTGTCCTTTTTGAAATCTTAGTCTACGGTGTTAGCAATGTTCACTAAGAGGTTGAAAAGTAAGACATCGCAGATTAACAAAGAGGGGATGCCCCCTCGTATGGCCAGAGTGGATGAGTACAAGTACTGATATGGTCATCTCACAGTTAATAGTTTCACACCAGAGTAAGTCTATTGTGCAGCAGTTGGTGGAATCTCCCATTTTCACTCAACCTATCCAACTTATTGAGCACCATTCGCTGAACACATTGGTTGAAGATATTGAAATGGACATGTCTGATGCCAAGGGGAATTTTGAAATAGTAGAAGCTGGTAAAAAGCTGTCACCTGAAGTTGCAGCCTCACTGAAGACAATGAGCATGATGGCTATAACTGGCACTGCAAACCCGGCAAAGATACATTTAGGATTGTCTTCATTCAGGGGGTTGTCTCAAATGCCCCAGGACGATCACCATAGGGCTGAATGTAGTTTGGCCCAAGGGGATTTAAAGGACATCACTTTGCCGGGTATAGCTTTACCCTTGGTGGAAAATCAAGAGTTGGAGGCCAAATTAAAATCACCAATCGCTCAAGAGGCAGTATTGAGAATGGCAACAGACTGTCCTGCTAGTTGTCCACAAATGCCAGCTATATATAACAGTACTCCTTCAGGTGTTGGTCTTTATCGTATATTGGATACATTGAACTCTGATGGGACTCTAAGCAAGGGGGAGCAGGACAAATGGCAGTTAATGAATGAGGGTCCCAATTGAATCAAGAATGAAAATGTGGATTGTGGAGAAAGGGATCATTCTGAAATCTTAAATGTCTTAGAGAGCATTTTATCTTCAATTTTAACTTTGTTAGAAAAACCTACTATTCACTCTGACCATTTGTTGGATGTATTGACTCTAATTTTGGTAGGTGTACAGCACCTTACTACGGCTGGTAGCCACCTAGAACAAGTGAACACGGGTAATGATTTGAATACTCTGGCTTCCCAGACTAATACAGAGATAAGGGAAATGGGAATCCAAGTGGGAGCTTCTGGTGATACAGAAGTTTCGTCAGGTGGGCAGAACAAAGAGACCATAGCTTTAAGCAATATGGGTTATGTTATGTTAAACTGGGTTTTGTAGAGCGCTCAGCTACTCAAGCAGAGTGTCCCGGCGGTCGTGATGCCCTTCCAATCCAGCTATCTGAGGATAACTCTCAGGCATTGTTGTAAGTGGAAACACATAGGGTCAAGTTCTCAAAAACTCTTCGTCTATTTATTCAATTTAAAAAAAGGAAACGTACTCACATTGGGCGATCCAGAAATTATATTTGCCCCCTCTCTTACCAAACAGTCTGAGGTTGAAACTGTACTGTATCCTCCCAGGGAGGGTGCCTTTGAACTCGAGTATAAAGTGGAAAAACATGGAAGGGAAGGAAAAAAAAGTATTACTGCATGACAAAATGTAAACCAAACAAACTGAGGTTTCTTGAGGCCTCAGTAGTACCCAATAATGCCATTTTGCCCAAGACTGGGAAAGAGTATAAGGCTGCTGGCTACCATGGTGGTCAAGAATTGGAATACCCAGATAACAATCCTCCCTATCCCTCTTCGAGTATGATAGAGGTGCCTTTATTGGGGGGTTTTGGACAAAATGATGGAAATTCAGATTTGAGAATAAGGAGCTATATTGAAGGATTGGGATCTGAGTGGGAGAACAAAACTCCAGGGTCTGACTTGGATGTTAAGAAGAACATAGTTCTAAAAATAAAGCCTAACAACATCACATCTGAGGCAGGGTGGAGGGTGGATAGTTCTCCCCAAAGCTTTTCCCATACTGAGACTCACCTTGGATGAATAGTCTCGGAGGGGCGAATGAAAGTGGGGTGGGTTGTTCTCCTGTGTCCTCCTTTATGGTGCTTCTTCCACTAGTAGCAAATATAGTGGAACAGGGGCCAGAACAAATGTATAGTGAGAAGGTATTAAGAAGGTGTAAGCCAGGATAGGCATTTAAAACCCTGATTTTTGCCTCTCTGTTTGACAATGAACTGGGCCCATTAAATAAAAGTTGCCTTTTGCAACTTCTATTTGAAATTGAGGATTTGGGATTGATTACAAGTAGAGATATCAATCGGGTTTTATTGGGCAATCGAAATGGGCTCCCAAACTCCAAAGTTATCTTTAGCTCACAGATAATTGTAGGGTTAGTCCTGGCGAATGTTGATCAGTTTAGGAAAAACAGGATTGATGTATTTTTGCTTGAGGAGTCAGTAACTCCACAGAACGAGTTTGTTGAAAGTACTCATCAGGTCTTATGCAGAACGACATTGAATAGTAGTTCCATAAATATGAAAAAGATGACCAGAATTTCGGTTGGTAGCAATAAAGGTGAAAGGGTGACTAAAATTGCAGGGCTTGGGGAGCAAAGGCCCACTAAAGTTAGTGAGGAAGCTGAATTGGCCAAATGGAGTTGGGTAGCAGGTACATTGAATGGCCTTAAAGGAAATACAAAACTCCTTATGCTGCAGAGGTAGCCCCCTGGGGAAGATCCTGTCATGGAATGTGGCAGGTTTAGGAAGCACACGTCTTAAATTATTTTTTAATGATTCACGATCTTGAGATAATTTGCCTTCAGGAAACATGGTGTTGCACAGATTTTAGTTTTGCTAAATGTTTGTATTTTGCTGTGCAGGGAAACCCTCAGTAAAGGGTCACGCAAGTGGGGGCTTAGTGATCCTACTCAGTAATGGTATAAGTTGGAACCCTTTGGTTTTTCTTCATTCTTCAAAACTTTGTATGTGTTTAAAATTGACCTTGGGTAGTGTTATACAAGGTAAAAATTCATCTCTCTTGTTGCCAAATATCTACATTCCTCCTGGTAGGGCATTCAACTTTCCTGTTAACTAAATTTTTTCTTTTGTGCATAGAATCAGTTACTCTGAAAATTGCACCCAGATAATTTTGGTAGGTGATTTTAAAGCCCAAATCTCAAACTGCTCTTCGTGGTCCTTTAGTAACCAAGATCTGAAAGACGCTTTGCCCATTCCTGGTGAGGAAAATCCAATGAATTGGTTGAGAAGCATCTTGCCCAATTTAGATTATGTGAATGTAAAAAAATAGGCAATGGTATTGATAAACCGGTGGTTACTTCACGAGAGGTAAAAAAAGTTAAATCAGGAAATTAATGCTTTAATAAGGAATCAATTTATGCAGGCCTCATTGTCTAGGCAAAGGGAAATTAATAGACTAAAAAGAGTAAGAACTAGACTTAAGGCTGTTGAACGCAGGGGGGTAGAGGACTCTAAATGGATTAAACCAAGAGAAGTCTCATGCTCCGGGGACTCACGTAAGTACTGGACCCTAATCGCTGAATTCTGCAATACTGGAACTAAGGCAGAAGCCATTTTAATTCCTGACGCAGAATGGACCCAATATATTTCAAAGCTATTCACTCTAAATACTGGGCGGAGTTTTAATTTGGACTCAACCTCAGAGCACTCTTTGCTGAATATTTATGGACCTCCTTCCTGTTGGAAATAGAGAGTTTTATTAAAGGGACACAGTAGTATGGTGCAATGGACCCGGATGACATCCCGATAGCCATTATTAACCCCTTCCATGCTCATGACGAGCTCAGCTCATCATGAGGCACACTGGAGCTGTGCTTATGACAAGGTGAGCTTGTCATGAAATAATGCCTTTCAAGCTTTTCCAGCACAGGAGGGGAAAAGCCATAGCAGCCAAGGTGTTAAACAAGACAGCCAGTCATGGGTCTTGCTGGTATTCTTATGGAATTCTACCGCCCTCCTGGAGAGGAGGTTTTGTGGTCCCATTATATAACAAGCATTTGCAAACAATAGGTCTCGGGTTAATTAAGTTTGAGCTATTGGCATTGCTAAATATTGCAACACCAACTGCAACAAAAACTATTGGTGTTGCATTATTTAGCAATGCCAATAGCTCAAACTTTAATAATGCGACACCTATTGCATTGCAAATGCTTGTTTTCCTGGTTGTTGGTACCTGTGGTGGGGCACTACGTGCGTCTATGCGAAGAACACAGTTCTCAAGAAGTGTATAGTGCCCCACGCTGGCATACCCCAACACGCTACGAAGGCCAGTCCGATGCTGGCGTGGGGGGGGTGGAAGGAGGGTGGGGGATCGGGGGGGGTGAAAAGTTAACGCCGTTCCAGATGAGGGGGCTGTGGCTGTGTGTGATGGGGTCGAGCTGTGGCTGTGTGATGGGGTCGGGCACGTTAGGGGTGGATGTATGTATGTATGTGGTGCATGCGTTCATTCAGCGGGGATCAGTGCGGGCTGCATGGCATAGATGAATGTATAGGGAGGGCATGCATAGGTGGGGACTTTCGAAATGGATGAGGGACATCCCGGGGGCTGGCGGGAAGGATTGGCTTTCTTGTGTTCGGCCTTTTCATGCCTGGTCTGAGCTAATATGTTTCCGTCCTGTAAAGAGCGCTCACGCAGCGGGGATGAACCCCTGAAAGAAGCGAGCCAACTAGTTTGTTGGGACGGGGATGAGACAGAGGGGGACCATCAAGACCAAGTGATGTGGCACTCATCCGCAAGGCAAGTTCTCCCTAGAAAATGTATTTGTGGCAACAGGGTCATCAATAAAACCGCACTGAATGAGTAAACTTAGGACACAGTGTGCTATGGAGGTTGGAGCCATTAAAGAATCAGATACAGGTGACTAAGGAGGGCGGAGAGGGACCACAGCCCCGATATAACCAGTTCCACTAGGGCAGCACCCAAAGAACCAATTAGCGCTGTGGGGAGCAGCATGAAATGTAACAAGGCTGAGTTCCAATTCGCTTTCAAAACCCCCTAAGAATCCAACTTGAAACAGTTCAAAGAACATCTTCTGGATAAAAGTTTTAAACATCTCTCTCCTGATCGCTCTACACAGTTGTATTGATCTGTGCGTTTTGTTAACCACCGACATTGCACCGTCAATATAATTTAAGAGGGAGCACTGGATGAGCCAGAAACATAAAAAGCGACAGCTCATCAAAACCCCTTTCGCGCCTCCTCCTGGCGAGCAGAGTTTGGCATAAGGGTATTGTGTGACCATAGCTTCGCAATTTATCAATGAAAGTATGCTATGGAGTAACAGAGTGGCATAGGGACCACAATGGGGGCTGCTCCAGCAAACCCTCATAGTGATGCAACTGGGCTGTCACAAACCTTTAACAGTAGTGCTGGTACAGCTATTTTGGGGATGCTGACAAAGGCATTTAAATTCCTTCTAGCCATAATTAACCCTACACACTCAGAGCGATCATGCCAGGCAGTTCAGGAATTATCGAATTTCCTCTGGCGTAACAGAACATTAAAGGATGCCGGTGTATGCTCTCACACCATGACACAACTGTGATGATAAAGCAAACGGTACAGTGGAAGAGGTTCCTGGGATGGGAGCGCTACCGGGTGGCACTACAGGGCAGTGACAGGCGGTTTACCGGGCGGAATATAAGGCCCGACCGGGGCTGAACTCTGAAAAGCAGCTTGCATTCAAATACAAAAAAACGAAAATCCGCATCACCGAAACACACCGCTGCCAGGAGTCGGAGTGTATGTATCAACTTTTCGGCAGGGGACGGCGCTTGCACCTGAATTAAATGCAACTCTATAAACTGCTGGTTTCATGCGGACTTCCAGTGGGCTCTGACTAAGGCCACCCCCGCGCCTGTGGAGTTACATAGTAACGGTCCTCTTACCCTTGGTGGGCAGGGACAGTAGCATCAGAAGGGACACATGCAGTTGCCAGCTGGGCTCCTCCAGCCAGCCCATCTCGCGGCGGTGGTGCTATGGCGTTCCCGGGCTCGCCTGCTGCTCCCGGCTCCTTCTCTCACCCTCAGCCCTTCATGCGGCGGCGGTGCTATGGCATTATGCCGATTGGCAAATGTTACCGTTTTATGCTATACCCAGAGCGCGAACCCTGGCATGTCCGGGGCCCACACGTCACCCGTACCCGCGGCACAGCCGCTCCCAGCAACGACGGGGCCGGTTTCGTGTAACCTGATTCCTCTGAACCGTGAAGGCCAGGCTGAAACAGACAGACAATGCCCACAATGGCCGAGGAGAGCCTATTGTCTCTGCGGGAGAAAGGCCTCATTTCATAGCATTAACTTTACAAAATAAAGTTTTTGGAGCCAAAACTAGTAACTCTAGAAACAGGAATATCACACGCTCGTAAAGAATACCGTCTCCGAGGCCCGTGGAATTCCGTGTTACCTCTCTTGTCACTTCCCCAACATTGGCCGGCCAAACACAACTATTTATACTCGTCGTGTGAAAGTGAATTGATGGGGCTAAGTGGCAGAAAAATGCTGTGTTCTCGCCCGGCTTTGGAGCTGCTGTTTGATGCTTAGAATCTGTTCAGCGGTGGCGGTGCTATGGCGTCCCCGAGCTCGCCTGCTGCTCCTGGCTCCTTCTCTCACCCTCAGCCCTTAATGTGGTGGCGGTGCCTCGAGACGCCTGCGAGGAGAAGGTGAAACACACACGCGGCTCTTACTGCAGGGCTCTGCCTGCCACCCGGGGAAGGGGATCCCACTGGCGCACCTCGTGGTATACAGCAAACATTTATGGGTGGATTTGACAGTATTTCCAAGCTGTTCCTCACAACAACAAGCACTGGTGGCTGTGTTGGTTTCAAAAAAATCCCAGAAGCTACAAATGGATTACAGACAGCAGTGCTGTTATCAGCGCCGCGCGCTCCTCTGCAGGCTCCCCCTGCATTCCACGAGGCGCGCGTCGCGATCCGGTTTTGTCTGCCATGCTGTCGGCAGAAGTGCACGCGCCCAACGTTATCCGATCGGAAAACGCTGTGCGAGGCCAGATCATGTCTCCCCTCGTCGTTTTTTTCGACTGAGACGCCGACTATAAATCTCTGGCGAGAACGCGCTTAGCGCGTTTCTAGCCGAGACCTAAAAAGAGCCCTAAGATTTCTATCGCCAGTTTCAGGCAGATTTCCATATTGGATGCAATGAGAATATTGTTTGCTTAGAGTGTATTTCTTCATTTGCAGGATTGGACGTTTGATCTTGTACCTGTAGCACAAGCAGCATTTTGTGAGCACAGTAGCACCTTGGATAATATCACTGTTTTACAAACTCTGATCTAAAAATATCCAATAGGGAAAGGGATGACCTTATATGCAGCTTTCATGGATTTCTCCATGGCCTTTGACTGGGTTGACCAGGGGACGCTGTGGAGGAAACTGGCTGAAATGGGGATTCCGGGCCAATTACTAAGATTGATCATTGCACTACATACCACTACATGGACGCGGGTGTTGATGGAAGGTAATGAAGACCTGTTGAGTAATGTGGTAACGCATAACGGGCTGAAGCAAAGGGTGCCTATTGGCACCTCTCCTTTTTTCTCTGTACATCAGTAATCTGCCGAGCCGGGTAGGGTAGTGTAGCGGAGATTCACCTAAATTAGGTCTCTTGAATTGGGTTGTCTTCTTTATGAGGATGATGCCATCCTACTGGATTTGACTCCAATAAGATTGCAAAGGAGACTTAATGAGTTGGTTCATTTCTCTGATGATCACGTTTGAAAAATAAATTGTGTAAAAAGTAAAGTTATGGTTTTCAGGTCTCGGGATGTAAGGTTAGGAAAAACCTACATTAGTCTCTGGGCAAAAGTAAACTCGAGGTTGTAAAGCAGTACCCATATTTGGGAAGGATCTTCTCGAGCAAGTTCTCTAGCAGTGACCACACTTACCAGTGCAGAAGTGAAGCAATATGCCAGGCATTTGCACTTTTATACTATATAAATGTTGCGGGCAAAGACATTTTGCACATGTTTTATATCTTTATACATTTAAAATCCAGCCATCTCTGAGCTATGTATGTGAATCAGTGGATGCACAGCAGTGGGATTTATTTGAGAAGGTAGAACGGCACATTTAGCGCCAAATCTGTAAATTGAATATTGGCGCCAGTATAGCAGCCCTTTGGCTGGAATTTGGCCTTCTCGCAACTCATGTGTTTGCCATGGCTGCATGCTTAAGAAGGGGTAATGCTTTACTGGAAAGTGACGCAAATCCAATTCGGGCTGCGTTAAGGCACAAAATTGTTTTTAGTTTAAAGGGGAAAAAGGTTGTTTTCTGAAATTATGAGCCCAAGATTTGTTTGAAACTGGTCGTAGTGGTCCTCACTCAAAATCTGTACTGAAAACTCTAATTAAAAAACAATATATAAAGTTAGCCACAAGAGAGCTATATTACAGTGTACAGGGCAATCGAGGAAATATATAATAGTGGGGAGTTGTAAGGAGAAAAAAACCCAACCATACATTTTATGGAATCTCCCTCATGGCGTAACTAGAACCATCTTGCTGTTAAGGATGAATCTCCTCCAATTAAGAATTATACCATGGCCGTGGGAGGGACTTCCAAGGGAGAAAAGACCTTGTGATCTATGCGGAAGCTGGGTGCAAGACCTAAATCATGTTTTATGTGTTTGTCCAACTCTACAACAATTAAAACGTTGTTTATTAAGACCTGTATTTTTAAAGAATAATGGGGCATATTATCAAGGGGCTTTTTGGGCTTTACAAGCCAAGAAAGCGAAGTTTATTCCAGAGGGATGGGCCCAAGAAAGAGAGGGATCTAACCCCCTGACCTTGCCTTCCTGATCCGCGAAACTTTGGCAGGACAAAGATTCACAGAATGAAAGTTTCTCTGGGGGGTGTTGAACTTAATTCTATCTTGAAAATAGCCAGGGCCAGTTCTGTGGAGGGCTTTCTGGGTAACGAGCAATGTCGTATTCTCTTCTTCACTGGGAGTCAGTGAAGACTTTTAAGAAGACATGTCAAATGAGAATTATGGCGGAGCCCGAAAATTGTTCAAGCTGCTGCATTCTGGACACGCTGCAGCCTATCAATCAGGTATTTGGGCAGGCCCGAGTAGAGTCTGTCCCCATAGTCAAGCCATGACTTGTTGTCTAGCCGTAAAGGACAGGAGAAACAGGAACTTCCAAAGCAAGCGAAGTAGGACAGAACAAGTGCCCACTACAAAATCAAATTTAATGTGAAATAGCGGTTGTCCATCAAGCACACGTTTTTTGGCTCCAGATTTCTGTTTAGCATGCGTGGGGGTTCATCAGATTGCTAAAAAGACTGCCACAATGTCACAGCATCTAGACTGAAGATGAGCAGCTCTGTCTTCCCAGTATTACATTTAAGTTGATTCACGGACAACCACCTAAGCACCACTGTGCGACCGTGGTGGATTTTGTCGCCTGGAAAAGCTACACTATTCTTCCAGGAGAACAGCAGTTAAGTGTCATCAACATATGGCACAATGTGTGCCCCTAGCGATTCGGCCACGGTGGCCAAGGGGGTGAGATAAACATTAAATAGAGTCAGAATCACTGCTGATCCTTGTGGCACTCCTACCCTTAGTTTACAGGAGTTGGCAGAAAAAGGGTGGCACCATACCTCTTGTCCTCTGTCCTCCAGAAAAGATGCGAGCCACTTCCAGGCCTGCCCCCTAACTCCTACTGAGTGGAGACAGGCTAAAAGAATGTTATGAGAGATTGTATTGAACGCAGCCGATAGATCTAACAGAACCAGCAGCGCCCTATCATCTACACCCAGGCTGAGTCGGATGGAGTCTATGACTTCCAGCAGAGCTGTTTCAGTACTGTAGTTAGGGTGAAAACTAGATTGGCTAGCATGAAGAAGGTTATTGCATTCTAGGTACGAAGATATCTGTTCATTAACATGTTTCTCCAGCACTTTTGAAAAGGCTGGGAGGAGAGAGATCGGTCTATAGTTGGTTGGATCAGAGGTGTCTGCCTGAGTTTTTTTAGAAGCGGTACTATTTTCACCTGTTTCCATTTTATGGGCAGAGTAGCCGAAGAGAGGGGATATTAAGTATCTAATTCACCAACGGGTCTGCCCCACAGAATAGGATAAAGGAGGGACCCGGATCCGAGCGGGGGCCTGATTTGAGGCGACCTACTTAAGGCTAGCAGGGAGTATATGTTTCATATGCTTAAATCTACATCAATGTACCTTGATAAAATATATCTCAACAGTGCTTAGATGTGGAGTTAAAAATACTACATCTATGTTTACCAACATCTACGTTCACCAATATATATGAACATATATGAACCACAACATTTTTCTTGTTGATATTTTTTTTGCTGTAGTAATCTTGCAGCACATATCTGCAACGCAAGATTTCACCCAAATTGACCTCAGAATGAATATCAGTAAGTCAATATCTTTATTTCGCCCTAAAAGGTTGTATAAGTATATCAACGTAATTTGCACATGCGTCACTCACTTTAGTGCGGGGGCCTGATTTGAGGCGACCTACTTAAGGCTAGCAGGGAGTATATGTTTCATATGCTTAAATCTACATCAATGTACCTTGATAAAATATATCTCAACAGTGCTTAGATGTGGAGTTAAAAATACTACATCTATGTTTACCAACATCTACGTTCACCAATATATATGAACATATATGAACCACAACATTTTTCTTGTTGATATTTTTTTGCTGTAGTAATCTTGCAGCACATATCTGCAACGCAAGATTTCACCCAAATTGACCTCAGAATGAATATCAGTAAGTCAATATCTTTATTTCGCCCTAAAAGGTTGTATAAGTATATCAACGTAAATTGCACATGCGTCACTCACTTTAGTGTAAAATGCCAGAGACATCTACATTTCAGTAACAGACAACTGTAATGATAAGTGCAAGAGAAATCCACGATTAGAATTTGGGGGAGCGGTGCAGCAGCAAATAGCTACAATGAGAAGAAAATAGTGAGCTGCATTGAGCATGTGTGAGTCTGCTGCAAGGAAATGGGCGAAAAAGTAAAAATTAGATGATAAAAACAATTGCCAAAGAATTAAGGTGTTATGTTATTTTGAATTGCATAGCACATTAATCACAAAGCAGGCACTTCTAATATGTGTGACAGCTGTGAAGAGAGTGTGTAGGAGAGAGATGGCTGGCTATAAGACTCAGAAAGAGAGAGCAATAACAAAATGACATTAAAATCTGCTTTTTATAACAAAAATAGTCTTAGGATCTGATTACAAGTTGGGCAGTTAGTTCCATCCTGTGCATAAACCCCTGAATTATGAATTTGGTTTCATTTAATACATCTGATAATTATCGGATGCGTTAACCAACCCAACATTTGTTAGTTTGGCAAGGCTAAACCTGATGAAATTTAACTCGGAAAAAATATTTGGTATTTACACCATGCAGAGTTTTGTGAGCTAAACCCAAAAATCTGCATGGTATTCCCCAATAACTCAAAATAGGTGCAATGTGGCGTAACAGTCAGAGCTGCCGACTTTGGAACTGGGGAACCAGATTCGAGTCTTGGCTTTGACTCCCGTGGTTCTGGGAAAATTATTTAATTTACCGTTTCTACCAAAAAAGGCATGTATCCTTATGTAACGTAACTGGTGCTCATGTTAAGCACTACAATACCCTTGGGTCGAGTTCACGCTATATAAAAATGGGAAGAAAAAAACATTTACTGCACCTGATAAATAATGAACCTGAGGATATTGTTATTTATCAGGTGCAATAAATAGCACCTTTGCTTGTAATCAGGCCCTTAGAGTGATACTGTATGCTCTGCATAACAATTTACCACTCTGGTACTAATCACCGAATACAATCACTAAAGCACAGGCTTTGGCATGAGTGCCAAAATCAGCTCCCTTCATGGCTCAGCATTTCTCGTGGTCCAGCTGAAAGGCAAACTGTGTATGTCGTCAAGAGAGTTGAACTACCGATATGCGGTAATCCATACTGGCCACAAACTCGTGATACACTGTATTTCTAAAACTTTGAATCTTACTTGTATCCTTGTTGAAGCTATCTCATCTTTTGATTGATTATACCATTGTTTATAGATGGCTTAGACTGACGCTTTTACATCGTATTTGAATTTGGATCAAGAGGTTGATACTCGTCAAGAATGATCTAGCGAAGCTTAAGGTTTACATAGAGACGCTACTATATCATACTGGTAGTGAGACCCTGAAATTGTTACTCGCTTAGAGGATTTTGCAAGGCATAAGGTTTCCTACCTTAAGAATTCACACGGTTATTATTGACGCAGGAAGCCTGTTATTAGCCCTGAAGAAGTCATCATTGCATCATACTGCACAACGAAACACGTGTTGGCTGTTTTTGCTGTGTAAACGTGCACATCTAGCTTTGTCTAGAGAAGTTTTCCCTGGTTCAACTTTGTGAATAAGAAAGATTGAATAAATATACTGACCTTGGATTAGGAACCTTTGGACTTTCTCAATACATTTTGGACTATTAATTTAACTAATTGAGTGCTCAGGGTGGATTTTAAATATATGTGGACCTTTGCAACTTGGGACTTACAACCCTTGATCCTATTTGTGATGCCTATGAGTCGGGCATTGCAGAAGAACTAACAAGTTCTATCATAATGTTTCAATCAATCAATCAGGCGTTCGTTAAGCGCGACTACTCACCCATAAGGGTCTCAAGGCGCTGGGGGGGGGGTAATAGCAGTGGTAAAGACGGTCGTGGAAGGCACCCGCATTGAAAAGACGTTTGCGTGGCAGAAATATCGGTTCATATACTTTGTGGATATCATAGATTTTACTTTAACTATCCCAGGCGTTTTAAAATCAATATTTATTCAGATGGGCATCAGAAGATTTAAGATTCCCCCACTCCCCGTCCTGAGGAAGACCTGCCGCTGAGGACTACATTAACCCTTTAGCTCAGGGTCAGAAACGTTGACGCCCCTGAATAGGCCCACACCCTCGTCTTGACCCCCCACAATTGTAAACAGAAGGAAGTACAATGTGGAAATAACAGTCAAAAGTAAACTCAATGTACTGTGTCTTACTGTAGATGTATTGGGGTAGGCCTGAATGTGAATGAGATACCGTTTTTTGAATTACACTGGATCTCATATGTTTTGAGTTCTTTGAATCTAATTTATCCCTTGTTTTCCTTTTTCTATTTCTCCACACTAGAGCACTGACCTTTCACCTACCACTTCCCCTCTGATGATAACCATGTGATATAACATTGAAAAATATTATACATGATTGATTAAACAAAGGTTTTCAATCAGTACCGTTTTTTGCTGTGTCATTTAAAGTAATGTAGTTATAAACAGTACGGTGCCTTTTTGTTTTTGATATATATATATATATCTGTTTGAAGACATTTTTTTCTCAGAATTAATGGAATAGCAGTCTAGGACCACTTGTATCCTATACCGACCAATACCCAGGTCCTTTGGCTTTACTGGGTCACCCCATTGTTTCATAATGGTAGAGGATTTTGCGAGGCATAAGGTTTCCTACCTTAAGAATTCACACAGTTATTATTGACGCAGGAAGCCTGTTATCAGCCCTGAAGAAGTCATCAGTGCATCATACTGCACAACGAAACACGTGTTGGCTGTTTTTGCTGTGTAAACGTGCACATCTAGCTGTGTCTAGAGAAGTTTTCCCTGGTTCAACTTTGTGAATAAGAAAGATTGAATAAATATACTGACCTTGGATTAGGAATCTTTGGACTTTCTCAATACATTTTGGACTATTAATTTAACTAATTGAGTGCTCAGGGTGGATTTTGAATATATGCGGGCCTTTGCAGCTTGGGACTTACAACCCTAGATCCTATGTGTGATGCCTATGAGTCAGGCAGTGCAGAAGAACTAACAAGTTCAGTCATAATGTTTCAATCAATCAATCAGGCGTTTGTTAAGCGCGACTACTCACCCGTAAGGGTCTCAAGGAGCTGGGGGGGGGGGGAATAGCAAGGGGGGCGTCTGTCGAAGAGATAGGTTTGAGGTTTCTTGCAAAGATGGGGAGCGATGTCTGTCTGAGGTGGAGCAGCAGGGCGTTCCAGGCTTGGGCAGCGAGGAAGGAGAAGGAGCAGGAGCGGCCTCTTGATCTGGTCTTTCTGGTGCGGGGGACCACAGCTTAGGAGAGCTGGGCAGATCATCTGGGGAGCGTGGCATTTGAGTCTGCTGTTCAGGTATGCTGGTCCGGTGTCTTGCAGCGTTCTGGATGTTCTGTAGAATGCTGCCCATCTAGAGCAGATAGATGTGCCTTTGGGATTCAAGCAAGTCGTAAGCAGTAAGTGCTATCTTCCTTTACTATAAATGAAGGAAACTTTGGTGTGGCTTTGCTCTTACACCTTGCTGCACAGGAGGGCACATGCTGCATTTAGAAGTCAACTTAATTTTATTTCCACATGAAACTGACCGCAAGTTAACAAGAGAATTCACAAAATTCACTGTATTAGTAATTATAGAGGAATTTCATTAGTAAAGTAGTAATGGATGTATTGCAATCTAAATGTATATTTCAATACAGTAGTTTTATTGACCAACCCTCTGCACCCATGTATTTTAACTGACCACCACTTTGTTTGCCTGTCAGAATCTGTCAAAATTTTCAGAACCAGATTTATCTCTATTTGATGCAGTGCAGCACAGCAAGGTACCTTGCTGTGCTGTGCTGCCTCAAATGGAGAGTGCAGCAGTAATGCACCATATTTACTCAGATGTGGCACATTCCCAGTCTCTTACTGCTTTGGTGCCCTATGTGCCGACTAGTGCCAAAGCAGGACCATAGTGCCATGTTGCAAGGGTGCCTGCATTGCCAGCATGACTGTTTTTGTGCAGGAAGGGACACCTCCATGCAAAAAACAATCATTAGGGCTGTTTTCCTTTTTCTAAGTGTGCTGCACAATGCAGCACACTTAGGGACAGATTATGAGTTTTGGAAGGGTGGAGGTGAGCTATACTCCACCACCATTTCATCATACGATGGGGACTCATCGCCGCCAGATTACAAGTTATTTATAGTCTGGAAAGCGGGCTGTGTGGCTTTCCCCGGGTGGGGCTACTTTTAAATGTCACAAGCAGTGAAAACTCCTCACAAGGTTCCTGCAAGGCATGGACTCGAATGTCCATGACGTACAGAAACTTTTGTGCATGCACACAGGGGGGCACATGTTATTCCCCCCTGCGTACATGGACAAGCAGAGGAGGCACAGGGCCCCCTTTGTTTCCTATCCTCCAAGGTTTACATAGATGAGGAACTGCCATGTAAACCTTGGAGGAGAGTAGATTCTTAATATGCTTGGTGAGACCACAGCTGTCAGTTAAGCATTTTGCGGACTCTAACCGCCCTGCCACCTTCAGGAATGGTGGTTCCCTGGTGGCAGCACGGTCCCAGGGTGGGCCGACTGCCTAACTCGCAATGGAGCAGTCAGGAGCAACGGCCGCTGCAGGTAAGAGCAGTGGGGCTGGCTGGGGGTGGGATTTCCAGATATGATCACAAGAGTAAATTAAATACATCATTAATTTTCTCTTGTGGTCGTCTCTCAAAATCTCCCCGAGCCAGCCCCACTGCCTCACCGCTCTTACCTGCAGCAGCCGCGGCTGGCAGTCAGACCTCCGGTGCGGCTGTGGCTGTACCGCCACCATCGTCCCCCCAAGTCTGGCGGTCCTCAGACCACCATACTTGCAATAAGACCCTTAGAGGAAACAACAAGGAGAAAAATATATTTCTCCTTGTTGAGCCTCTACCAGGAAGGCACACAATTTTAGTGCATTCCCAGGTTTGCTAGTCTTGGTAAATACGGGATACACCAAAAGCATGGGTGGATGCGTGGGGACACTAATGCTCCACCCCTGTGACAACTTTCTCGCACTTAGTAATGCAAGGCAGAGACTTTACTCCAGATGTGGAAGGGCCAGTAAATGTGGTAACTCAGAAAACTATGAAAAATCTGTACCTCAGTTTACAGGGTTTATGAGACACGTTCCTGGGGTACGGGGTATGCATTTTTCAGTGTATGAGATTATCTTTGCAAGGAACCCAAAAGTTTGACACTCTGGGCAGATGAATTTGGGGTATTGAATTTATTGAATTTTTTGATTACGCGAAAATAAGTTCTAGCATAATTTTCTACTCTTACAAGACCCTTCAGTAAAAAGTGGGAAAGTAAATTCTACCAAAAATGTACATCAAATGAACACTCGCAGTGTAAACATTCACCATAAAACTATATCAGAGCTACAGTATACCGGTGGCTTGAGCGCCGCACAAGATGGCGGCTTGACGGCGAGGCTCCGCTGACGGGGCTCGAACACCAGCGATTATCTTAACATACACCGAGGTTTTTCCGGTCCACTGCAGAAAATCGACAATCGGAATGTGAGGTGAGCAGGACGTTATATTCCCTGTCTCTCAATTCCACCGGAATGTGCTCTTTTTCTACGTGACGCGGTTCGCTGTTCTGGCGACCGCCATTTTCTTTTACCGCGAACCTCTCAACAGCGGTTTTCCCTCATGTGAACCTTACCAGAAGACCTGCTCTATGAACCCTTCGCCTTTATCAGCCACCTGCTCCTACATCATGTTCATAAAGCTGCAATTTTTCATTTTCAGTGTTTCGAGGCTTCACGTTGTTTTTCACTAAATTACCTTCTCGAATACCTGATCTCTCAACGTGCTTGGCGCATCTTCATCGCGGCTTACTTTCTTCTGGCACATTCTACTACATTTCACTTCTTCTGAAGAAGTTTTGCATACGGAACAGGAATTCTCCACAGCATTTGCTTTTCAGGGAATCTGTAGCAGCGCTGCTGTATTACTTCCTTGCCTTATATGGGGAAATTGCGCAACCTCAAGCTAACGGCTCCCAAGGTCGTTTCGCGTCACTCATCAGACTCTGACTCTACGACACGTACCATGGATGAACAAGCTCCTCACAAACCTGAAACTACACAAGGAGCCATTCCTAAAACGAATCTCTCTAATAAGCTCCTGCAACCTGGTTCTTCTAAACGTCTGAAGAAAGACCCTCCCTCTCCAGGTTCCTCGTCACACTCAGCTTCCATGGACCTTATTCTTGAAGAACTTCGTGCACTTAAACCATTTATGGCTGAAACCACCAAAACTTTGCAATTCCTTCATGACAAATGGTCCACACTTGAATCGAGGGTTCTTTTGGTGGAACAATCTACGGAATCTCTTCAGGCTTCATGCGCACGAATTTCGACGTTGGAGAAGGATGTTTCTCTCCTAAGAAGGCAGACGGAAGAGTTGGAAAATAGAAATCGTAGAAATAACCTACGCCTTTATAATCTTCCGGAGCACACAGAAGGGTCAAATCCAACCGAATTTTTCCAAACCCTCCTGCAGAAAATTCTAGATCTTCCTTCATCTTCCTCCCTCAACATTCAACGCGCACACAGACTTGGTCCGAAAGTTTCCACCAAACCCCGCGGAGTTATCATGTTGTTCTTGCAATATACTGATCTCCTTCAAGTACTTTCTGCAGCAAAAGCGAAAAAACAAATTATGTGGGAAGGCCACCGTTTATACCTTTCTCAGGATGTAGCTAAACCAACAGCTGACCGTCGAAAGCAGTTTCTCGACCTACGACCACGACTTCGAGACCTTGGTGCCAGGTTTGGTTTACTTCACCCGTGTCTCTTCAAGGTGACCTACAAGGAAAAGACCACTACTTTTGAAGAACCGCATGCCCTTGAAGAGTTTCTTCGCTTTCATGAAGCCGAAAATATGGACACTGCACGACCAGTTTAATTTATCATGTGTCTTCCCTGTTTAACAGCAATATTTCCCTCACCTGTTTCCTAGTGTATGTCTATGTTCTCTCCATCCTAGTTTGTTGTACTTAATCCACATATATTTTATCTATTTTTGTACATTTATGTATTTGGTCTTCATATGTTTCCTTAATCTCCCCTTTTCGATTTTTGTCTCCCTACAGATCCCCTCCTCATGTTCCTCACCCTGGTGTATATTCGATATCCTCAATTACTCCTAAGCTGGTTCCTCGAGTGTTCGGTCGCGTGAGTTCAGTTGTCGATGTCGTCCTCTTTTGGCGTCGTCACCCCTCTTCTTCTATTGTATTTGTTGGTATGTCTCCTCTCTTTCTTCTATCCTATCCTATTTCTTCTATGCTATCTATTTTACCATCACTCCTCACACTATTCTCCTTCTTTACTACTTTCTCTAGCTCTCACTACTCTTCCTCTCAACTTTTCTCTCTCTCTATCTCTGTCATAAATTCGACTTCGCATTCTTACTACTTATCTCAGCCTTTTCTTAACT
The DNA here is from genome assembly GCF_964263255.1 of Lissotriton vulgaris. Classification (NCBI taxonomy): domain Eukaryota; kingdom Metazoa; phylum Chordata; class Amphibia; order Caudata; family Salamandridae; genus Lissotriton; species Lissotriton vulgaris. The sequence continues at coordinate 746,851,836 of NC_141694.1, forward strand.
TCTTATCTGCTACATTTTTTCTTTTCTATCATCTTCTTGCTAATTTACATTCCGAGTAGTCACCTGGAATGTTAAAGGGTTAAATAACCCTATTAAACGTCAACGAGTTTTAACGCATTTAACCAGACTTAAGGCAGATGTAGCCCTCTTACAAGAATCCCACCTTACAGACTTGGAAGCCTCTAAACTTAAAAGATGCTGGGTGGGTCATGTTTTCCATTCTCCTGCCGTAGGTAAGAAAAATGGTACAGTTATACTTTGTCATAAAAAATTGAATGTTTCCATTGTCTCTCAAGAATGTGATGATAACGGACGTTGGGTTATAGTTAAAATGCTGATAGATAAAATACCGATAGTTATATTTAATATTTATGCTCCTACTGGTGTTGACAAATTGTTTTGGCCAGCTATTTCGGATAAACTTGTTACCCTCAATGATCAATATGTTATTCTTGGCGGTGATTGCAACCAAGTTTTTGATCCCTTTATTGATAGGAATTCAACAGTTAAATTTGTTCCTTCCAAAATGCATTCCCAGTTTCTCTCCTCTATACAGAATAATGCTTTAGTTGACATTTGGAGGCTTTGTAACCCAGACCTTAGAGAATACACGTTTTATTCCCCCACTCATCACTCCCAATCCCGTATTGATTACCTTTTCCTCAGCAAACCATTAGCACAACTTGCCATTCATTCAGACATAGGCTACATCCTGATTTCGGACCACGCTCCCGTCTTTGTGGACATTGACCTCATCCCCTACTCCCCTCATTCAAGCTGTTGGAGATTTAATAATTCTTTACTCCTTGATTCTAATTTTTGAACCCAATTTACTAAATTTTCTACTGAATTTTTTGCAATTAATCACCTCCCAGACTCTCCCTTTGTCATGATTTGGGACTCGTTTAAAGCAGCTGCACGCGGTTTTATTATTAATTTTGTTTCACAGAAGAAAAAACAATCAATCTCTAAGTCAACTCAACTCTTGGATAAAATTAAAAAATTGGAGTATGCTTATTATAATTCACACTCTGATTCTTCTCTTCGTGAATTAATTTCTGCCAAATTTGATTTTAATAAATTCACCACCAACGCTGCCTCGAATTCCCTACTAAAATGTAATTCCCGCTATTACGGCGGACAGAACAAGATGGGCAAACTCCTGGCTAATTATCTTAAGATACGTAAAGACCGAACAAAAATTGAATCCTTACAAGGCCCAAATGGAATTTCTTTCTTTAAAGATAAAGACATATTAACTCAATTTGTTTCCTTTTACCAAAATCTTTACACTCCCGAATCCTCTCCCGACCCTCATGACCTTCTTACATATTTTCATGACATTCCCCCTCCAGAATCCTCTCATCTTGACTTTCATCCACTAGAGTTAGATATTACCCCTTCGGAAATCTCTCATGCAATCTCTATTCTTCGTCGAGGTAAAGCACCAGGACCCGATGGTTTTACCATTGAGTTCTACAATCACTTTTCATCCCTTCTTCTCCCAAAATTACATCTGCTATTCCAATCTTTTGCAACTTCCGGCTCCTCTCAAGGTACTTTCCAAGAAGCATTGATTTGTTTAATTCCCAAACCCGACAAAGATCATACCCTTTGTAAAAATTATCGTCCCATATCATTAGTAAACACAGATTATAAAATCTTCGCCAAAATTATAGCTCTCCGACTAGATCCCTTACTACCAGACCTTATAGGCCCTGAACAGTCCGGATTCGTTAAAGGCCGCCTATCATCAGATAATTCTCGTGTCTTCTTTAATATTTTGAGTAAAGCCCCTCCCTTTCTGCCCCCCTCGCTGCCATTTCCCTCGATGCTGAAAAAGCTTTCGATAGAATAGGTTGGGACTTTATGTTTCAAGCTCTCCGATGGTTTGGATTCCCCCCTAAATTCATTTCTTTGATATCTTTACTCTATTCTAGCCCCCATGCTTCAATCTTTGCAAATGGTATGGTTTCCGATTACTTTCCTCTTCAGAGAGGGGTACGTCAAGGATGCCCCTTATCACCTCTTTTGTTTATCATCGCCTTAGAACCCTTTTTAACTAAAATTAGACTCGATGACACAATTACTGGTTTTCATTATGGCCCTCAAAAACATGCTAAATTATCTGTTTACGCTGATGACATTTTATTTTATTGTTCAAACCCTCAGACCACTCTCCCTTCCTTCCTCCATCAGGTTTCTTCCTTTTCCAACGTTTCAGGTTATCGTCTCAATACAGATAAATGTGAAATTCTTCCCTTAAATCCCTTATGTCAAAAACATCTCTTTGACTCCTCTGGCTTTTCCTGGCAACCCACGAAGATTAAATATTTAGGTATTTGGTTTGCCCCTCGTATCCCAGATACTCTTAAATTTAATTTCGAATCCCTCTCCACCAAAATCAACGCTTCAATAACCCGTTGGAATCCTCTCTTTCTTTCTTGGTGGGGTCGATTGGATTCAATCAAAATGATGCTAGCACCCTTAGTCCTCTATTCTATTTCCATGATTCCCATCCGTATCCCAGATCATTACTTCAAATCGATAGACTCCCTTCTATTAAAATTTTTGTGGAAAGGGAAAAAATCTCAAATAGCTCTCTCTTCCTTGAAAAAAGATAAATCCCTCGGCGGTGTCAAATTCCCCCACTTTAAATCCTATCACAACGCATTTTCTTTAAAACAAGCTATGAAGTGTCTCTCTTCTGATCTTCCTCGCATTCCTCCTCTGTGGCTCACATTAGAATCTTCTTTACTTCATCCTTACGAATTTCCAGAAGTTTTATCCTTTACCTCTAAGGTTTCATCCCTATGTTCCCCTATTATTTCTCACTCTTGCTCCCTTCTTCGTCCATATCTATTATCCACTTACCCATCTGCCTCCTCTACTCACACCCAACCTATCTGGCATAATAAATTCCTCAAAATCCGTAACCGTTCCTTTTATTGGAAATCCTGGCATTCCCTTGGTCTCAAATGGGTATCTCAACTGATATTAGACCACAAACCCCTTCCTTTTCAAGATCTACAAACGCAATTCTCCCTACCATCCTCATCCCGTAAACAATATTTATCATTGCTCCCGTCCCTCACCCAATATCTTTCTTCACTCCCGGCCTCTGACTCTATCCCTACACCACATCTGTCGATTTCTAATGCTATCGACCAATCTCTCTCTGCTTCATTTATTTATAAATCTCTACAATCCTCTGCTGAACGCACGAAATCTAAAGTTGAGTTGGCTTGGGAAAATGATCTATCTCACACATGGTCTCTCATTTTATGGGACAAAATTTGGTCTAAGATTCATAGTACATCCAGAGCTGCCAACACTACACAAACCTTATTTTTCATTTACAATCGTATATTATTTACTCCATTAACTTTATCCTCTTTCTCCCCAGACACATCATCTACTTGTTGGTCCTGCCCATCCCCTATGGCTGATCTAAAACACATGCTATTTGAATGTCCTCCTATTCTCCGTTTCTGGCACTTAGTTTGGTCCCAATTACAAAAGATTTTCAACTTTACGATTTCATTCTCTACTACACACATTTTCTTAGGTTCCCTATCTCCAGTTTTTGCAACCTCCCATCATAAACAAAAATTGCTTGATCTTTGTATATCTATTGCTTTCCATCATATCACAACACACTGGAAACAAGCTAATGATGTCTCTTTTACTGCTTGGTGGAACGCAATATGCTTTAATCATAGACTCGACACTAATTTTGTATCTCCTATCTCCTTAGCAGTCAAACAAGATCTTTTATGGCTTCCCCTCACCGAATATTTATCAAAAGTTGCTAGGCCTCCTACCTCAACTCCATTACGTACTGTTGAAGTTTGTAAACCACCATGAATGCATTACTTTATTTGTTTATTATGTTCTCTACTATATTTAATGTTTTTACCATGTTATTTTTATACTTTTATAATCTGAGATAATTCTTCATCCCTCTATATTCCTCAATTTTAATGCCTCTTTTATATTTTATGCACAAGTTTTTTCCTCCATTAATTCTACCAATATGTAAGAATGATTTCATGTTTCTTATAACTCTTGATTGTTTCTTCATTTTCTGTCTTTGCCTCTTTTTATTTCAATAAACTTAAAACTTAAAAAAGAGCTACAGTATACCTGAGAACATTTATAGTGGACTTTAATGAGTAATTTTGAAATTGCACACAACAAAATAGTTGTAAACCTAAGATATTAACATGCTGGGAAGTACTTGGAAGCCACCTTCTGCCAAACACTAATGAAAGCCAGATCCACAATTTCAAAATTCAATCCATCCAGCTAAACAGTAATATATCAACCTTTAGTGCTACAATTTTATGGGAAGACCAGAGACTACAATTATGTATTCATCTCCTTTAATGCTACTCCTGCAGCACTTCACAGAACGTAGAACTACATTGCAACATTCTCCTTCTTTTGAATGCTTCTCTTTTCTTTTGTTCAGAGAGTTTGTTGTGATGTTTAATTTAGAAAATGTAGTCTCTGATTAACAAAGATGTCATGGAACGTAGTGCTTGCACCCAACATTGCTGAGCTGCAATGTATGACAGGGAGAGAGCAGCACAGAACCATATCTGATGGGATATGGCACTATTCTGCTCTCTCCTTCAAGTACCTCTCTCATTAATCACTGCACTGGACTTGAATCCCCGGCTTACTCACTGTCCCTGAGTCACCACTTGAACAGGTCTCTTCTTTTTCATAAAGCACTTTCTCTACCCGGACAACATGAACCGTTGTTGTCTCAGGCAGACCTAATCGCCAAACTTCCCACACACGCTAAGGCGCCTCTTGCTCATTTGCACAAAATAAGAATCAAGCTGTTAGCCAGGACACTGACTTATGAAGATGAAGACCTCTATGCTGCCATATACCAAGACGTTTTTACTGTTTTAATGATTTCTATCCATCACTGTATTTTATATTGTAATGATTTTAATTAAACTAACAATAAAGTTTACTTGACTTACTTGAGGTCCTTACTTATCACTACTAATACACCACTTTTCGACACTGGTGAATCCAAAAGTGACTGTATCAGAGTTAAGAAAGAAGCATATATAGAGGATTACAAGCTGCTATTGGATTTTACCTCAAAGGGGAATAGGTAACAGAACAAGAGTGGCAGAGGAAGAGGACAATCACATGAAGCGGTTCACTTATATTAAACTCATTAGTAGTAATTACCTATTTTCAAGCATGCACCTGCCAACTGACTTGCACTTACTCATATTGCACCAAACATTTACTTGCAGGCAAATATCTATCAACTACATGCACCTACTGACTCAGACTAATACGCATCCATCAGCTCAGAATCACCATATCACTGACCCTAAAACTCACTAACATGATCCCACCAACGCCTGTCAACGTATTGATTCACTCCCACCAGCGCATTCACAAGCACCCATCTATGACCATGCATCCAGTCAGTACCATAAACCCAGCAAGACAGTTGCACCTACCTACCTCATGATCGAGTAAAGAACTAGAACTAGTGTTGATACACCCTTTTCCCTTCCCAAACTGATTTTCATGTCCACCTCTACCATTTATCACACGTTACTAATGTTCCTTTTTGTAAAAACTGCATCGGACCTGAGCCGGAGAGTACGCCCTGGGTGCACAGATTACAATCTAAGCTAAATATTCCGGCCTGACTGCGGACGTAAAGATACGACTCGTAAATTACCTCTGTGAATACCAAAAGTCGTAAAGTTAGACTTTTGACTCAAATTGCCTTTGTGAATCGGGCCCTTCGTTTAGTCCGAAATATCAAGGATCTAAAGTGTCACATTCCATCTTCCCTCCTCCCGCGACAAGGAAAATGTATGGAAGCTCATTTGCAGTGCCATGTGAAACCAAAGCAGCTAAAATAACCCTTAGCATGTAGGGATCGGAGTGGTGTTTACTATACATATGTATACCCAGGACACCACTTCCCACAGCTGCATTTTGCCATCCTGCTGCAAGTGAAGCATGGGTTTTGGATGGGCCTCATAGGCTGCAGGAAATGATGGTGTGGGGGAAGGGTGGCGAATTCTGCATCATAGCCTGGTGAACTGTGACAACTAAATATAAGGTTATTTTCACCACAGTCCTGATCTAACTCCTCCTTGCCTTTTTTATCTAGCTATGCCAACTGCTCTCCATGACATTAAACCAATATAATAATCCAGGATACGATATCTGTCATCATCTAACAAGATCTGATTCATCTCCATCAACAATGTAGTGTCATATGGTACAGCACAACCACCACACCAGGCCTTTGAGGGGAGGCCTGTCTAAACATCATGCGACACAGATATAGTGGCAGACAACATGAGGGTTGTGAGGCAGACCCTCTGGATCTTGAGGTGTGTGGCCAAGAGTTTTATAAAGCTCTCCTCGTGTGTCGAGGCAACAAGAAGAGCTCCATGTCCATTCCTCGGCGTGCTCTGCATTAACCTGCTCCCAAAAGTGGGGATCACAAACAAACAGCACAATACGCTGTTCACCTAAGTGCTCTTGCCCCACTCTTAACTTCTTTCACAACTCTTAGGATTGAGTGTCTGTATTCAGGTGAGAGTTGTGCAGAAATGGATTATTGCTGAGGCCATTAAGTAAATACCTAGTACCACCTGAGACCGGGGCTTTGCATTTGCATCACCCACTCTCAGAGACAGATAAAAAGGCATAAGACACTTCTGTCATCCAATGAAACCAGTAAGCCGCTTGGTCACAGTGCGCTTTATAAATATTTTCAACTTTCAATGCGCTCTTTCAATAATCTCTCACTCAAGCCACTTCTTATGATGCAAAAATGAATCTTCAGGAAGGACACTATGTGCAAAAATTGCAACCACACCTCCATACTCAATTAGTGTATTTCCCCGCAGATTAATGTGACAGTCTCATTGGCAGTCTACAACGCATGCGCTGGAGGCCAGGCTGTGTACTGATAGCGTAAGATCACCTTTGAGTTATGTCACCGCATTTAAGTGTGCAGTAGACATATAGTTGGATACATAGGCCCTCATTTATGGGATTTTGGCATATGGCAGCGCATCAAGGCACCTTGCATCACTGCCCTATGCCTAAGCAAAAGGGCAGGAATGTACTGTATGTATGCAATACAGTGCATTCCTGTCCTTTCTCCCTGTGCTGGCGCCGTTTTGGTAACCTCGCTCCAACATAGGCACTGTTGCACCATGGCGCAAGGGTGCCTCTGGTGCATGCAGGGCTGTTTTTGTGCAGGAAGGAGCGCTCTCCTGCACAAACACAATCCTCAGAGGTGTTTTCCTCTTTCTATGTGTGTTGCAGAATGCAGCACACATAGAAAGAGGAAAAAACGAGGAGAAATAAACATATCCATCCTTGTTACACCTCACCTCGGGAGGAGTACGGAGTTGGCGCTTTTCCAGGTTTACATGATTTTGTAAATCTGGGGCAGCATCATAATCCATGGGTGTTGTGTGGGCAAACCCATAGCAGTGCCCATGGAATGCCTCCTGGGCGCAGAATAAGGTGATGCAGTGATTTGCTCCCCATCGCCTTACTTAATTTTTATGAGGCCACTCAGGGCCACGCAAGGTGGCTTTGCGTGGCTTCATAAATCGAAATGAGTGCCCTGCGTCATGCATGTACCACTTTCCATGATTCAAAACTGACACAGGGCTCTCTGAAGCCCCCTTGTGCTTAGACCATCTGCAGTTTTGTAGATGGCAGTTTACTAAAAAAACTTCAGTGTAATTTAAATTATTTTAATCCTTCATTTTGTGCCATATTGGGAATTGTCCAAGTGTACATATTCAAGTCTATGAGGCAGATACTGTATACAATATTTCCCTAATTGGTAATACTCAAACATATTGCAGCATCCCAAAGCAGTGATGCCGTCAGAAGCTTATGGAAGCACACATCCCTTAATTGGCCTGTCTTGTGTGCATATCACTTGAATAAATCATCTTGGCAAGAACAAGACAGGATTGTTTCTTCACCGAAGGAAAAGGGGGTTGTCAAGCATTGAACTATGCAGAGGATACATGAGAAGACATCCAGGTTGTGAGCGCAAAACAGAAGAATAAACCCACTGAACAGAACATCAGTAGCACAATTCAACACCTTGAAAGAGGAAGACACTAAAAGCAATCATTTTTGTGCCTCACGCTATGAAAATCCCAATTGTTTGTTAACACAATGAGTCGTGCACCCTCTCCCTCTGCTCATTGAAAGCCATTCCTGCACTCTCTTTGGTGTATTTTTATTGTGTTTATATAGTTTACATTTAAAAAAACAATATTTACTGTATCTTTGCGTTTATGTGATTTAATACAGCGCTACATGATGTACGCAGTGCAAATGACATTCAAATCAAATGTAACTTTATTTTGCTTTGAAGAGTTGATGCAAGAGCAAAGCAAAATAGCTTTGAGTCGTGTAGCATCAATCCCCTGTTAGTGTATGCAATCTGCATGAAAAGGGGGGAGGAAGACGGAAACCACCCTTAGGGTTCGACTCACAGCCAAATCTTACAACATACCTCAGCTTGGCTTTGCATGAAATTCTAGCACCAAGTAAAAACAATATTCAAAAGACAAATTGAATGAATGAATGAAATTAGCTTTATTTCGATAAAAACATATCAAAAAAGACAAATTGTGATTTTCATACGAGCGATATTATAATTTAGAAATTATAATTATGCAGGACCGAACTGGAAACCAAAAGCACCCCTGGCAAAAATGTTAAATTAGCCGCACGTTCAAGGTGGGCATGTTGGCAGCCCAATCTGCTCTGAGAGTAGCCCACTAGACTGCAGCCTGCTGGGAAATGGCCGTTTCACAAAGGTCAAACCGACACTGCACTGATAAGGCAATTTACCCATAGGGGGTGTCTGTGCATAGAAATGTGTACCAGTGAGGGCGTGGCCAACGCCGGGACCGGACAAGATAAGTACCTGAGCTCCACCATTGATGCTCCTGCTACAGCCTCCATCAGCCCTGTTGATAGTATTGCCCCCCCCCCCCCTCACAGGCTGCATTGGAGGGCAGCATTGAGATTTTTTGGCCTCCCTTTGCCGGTGGGGAGATTGCAGCTGCCCGAAAATCGTGGTATATAGGGCCTCCAGCTTTACTTAGGACCACCTGCGATGATGGCTGCCAGCCTTGGCCAGGGAGCCATAAGCAAGGGAGCAGCTCCCTGGAAGCTTAGACGAGAAACACATTTGGAGGGGCTGCCCACACTCACTGTCCACTCTGGACATCATTGATTGCTTTGGTGTTAGTGGGTAACCTGAAGGTGGTGTGGAGACTGGCCAAAGAATAACCTTACAAGGTCCTGACTCCGTGCCTCTGGAGCTGGAGAAGCAACCCAGAGGTGGGAGCCACCCTGTGTACAGCCAGACATGCACGTTTGGGGTGTTTACTAGCCCCTGCACCAAGATAAATATTCAGTGCAGCTTGGGCAGTCAGCATGCTATGCTTCTCAGCGAAGGCTTCTCTACTCTGCCCACTGTTATAGAAGGAGGCGTACCAGCACTATTAGCAGACCCCTGAACTATATACGCAAGCCTTTGCCTCAAGATGGTGATGGGTAAACAAAAGGCTTCAAAAGCGGCCTCCATTCTTGACATGCTGCAGATATCACAAGCGGACAACACTCATTGCCTTCTACCATTCAAAACAGCCTCCAAGTGTGACGCCTATACCCTGGCCATATCCTCCTTACAAGCCCCTGCTGTCAGGGGAGATCTCCACAAACTGCTGTTTTGCAAAGATATGGCAACTGGATGCCAAGAAATTGCCAAGAGTATCTCAGAACTGCACCACTCTGTGCAACGGCCAGAGTCATGTCTAGAACAGACTGAAAATGATGTGACAGTATTCTCTCTCGATCAGGATGAGCTGGTGAATAGAATGACAGCCATTGAAACACGCCATAAGGACTTGCTGGATAAGCTGGTTGACAATCAAAAACAAGTCCAGGAGGAACACTATTTACGTATGTGGCATCCCAAGAGGAGTGCCTAATATTGATCTCACCAAATATATGTACAGGCCTAGCTCTCAAAGCTACTACAGACTCGGTCCTGTGGCCTATCCCAAGACTAGACCGCTTCCATAGGGTACTGTCGACTATCTAACAAAAAACGGGATCTGACTCCTGATTTCCTCACCAGAGTCATTTCTTCTTCAAGAAGGAGGACATAATGAGGGCTCTTAGACACTTCTGGCACATTTACCCAACACTAGAGACAGTTAACACCAAACCTCAGAGCAGGGGCGTAACAAACACCCCCGCAGCCCATGCAGTGCGGGGGGCCCCCAGGGTCCAGTACATGAAGGGGGCCCCCCGGCCCCCTCAGCTCATCTGCAGAGAGCTGTGAGAGAGACAGGCTCTAAAGCAGGAGCTGCTGTGCGCAGCCTGCTCCGACCTCCTAGCGCTAACCCAGGACTAAAGAGAAACAATGTTTCTCTTCAGTCAGAGCGCGCCAGAATACCGGAAAAGGGATGGGGGTGGGGGCCCCGACCCCGCCCCAGAGAAAGCATTTCCCAGAGAGAGCATTTTCCATAGGGAAATGCCCATATGTGAAAGGACGAGGCAGCAAAATGGTCGGTGCCCTCAGGTAAGCACAATTGCTAGAAAGCACACTACTTTGCGCCTGCCTTCAGGCCTGTGTAATAATTGAGCTCAGTGTGCCAAGTTGTGATTGTCCCCATAAACACTCCTTAAATGTGTCCTTTCCCTGCGTTGGCGCCATCCCTAAAAGAGCATTGGAAGGAGCCCGGGTGCCTTAAGGCTTCAATCCCTGCTGCAGAGAGGTTTGGGGGGGCGCCTGAGCTTTACGCGGTCCTGCACTCGGCCAGCGCCGGATGCTGAGCACTGCTAGTCCTGCGGTGGCCTGGCGCAGAGGGGGGATTTACCCTGTGGTGCCCTGGCACAGGGAGTGGGTTTACGCCTCTAGTGGCCTGGCGCAGAGGGTGAGTTTACTCCTCTGGGGGCCTGGCGCGGGGGGAGGGGGTTACCCTCTTCTGGAAGCGCTGGCCTGGTGCAGGGGCGTCATGATGACCTCCTGGGTCCCTTCACATGGCCAGCGTCGGATGATGAGCGCAGCTCGAGTCTCCTCCTTTCCTTGAGAGGCCGTCAGTAGCTCACATGGAGTGCATTCAAACCTGTGAACTGTAAGCTTCGAGGAAGTCCCAACAGTGCAGCGCGGTGACTTCGAAGAATAACTTCAGTTTACCTTCCTTGGACCAGGGCTGCGGAGGGGCCGCTCGGGCCTGCAGGGGCCTGGTCCTGCCTGGCCGGGGGACAGCGGAGCGCGTGAAGGGGGCGCGGGCCTGCAGGATGGCTTCAGGGATGAGGCCCTAATGCGCGGCTGGAGGGTCCTCCCAGTGATGGAGTGGACAGGGGAGAAGAGAAGGGGTGCAGCAGACAGGGGGGGGTAGCTTAGGTGCCAGGGTTTCTAAAGGGGGGCAGGGGGGGGGGGGGTGTTTGGTGAGTCCGGGCTGCTGGTGCCAGGGGTGTAAGGGGGTTCACGCCAGGGGGCGCCTGGATCCCGGTTTGAATGAACTTCGGGTGGTACCAGTGGAAGGGGGCTCGTGGAGAGGGGGGCTCTGCCCACAGGGTTGTCTGCACTGCTGCTGGTAGGGTTGGGGCCGGGCCGGGATGCACACCAGAGGAGACAGCGTTGAATGTGCAAACACTCTGTGTTTTTGTAATCTAGAAACACATCTCTCTGATGTAATTCACAAAGACAGGGCTTTAAATCACTGAGAGAACAGGCTTTGCCTAATTCCCGACGAATCGTGCGGTGACTGGCGCTCAGGCGGATTTACCCTTTTAATGTGTTTATTTCACTATTTACTCCAGAGGCGCACCCTTTCCACGCACTCTGTTGCGGATGTTTATTCTTTAAAAAATAACACTAAAAAAAAGCTTTCATTTCAACACGATTTCTAGTTTTGAAAACCTCTTGCCATACATTTTTTATACGTGTGTGCGCCAGTACATGAACAAATTTATTGGAAAAATGTTTTCATTCAAAAATTGCAAAGAGCCTCACCCAGGCCTCAAGAGAGCGAAGTTGTACTTTTGCCGTGCTGGTATGGCAGATGAACTAGGAGTTCACGGTTTGTCGTCGCCGGTATTCACACCTCGGTGGTGTTACCAAGCACCGGCGCCTCCTACACACCCGGCGATCACTGCTGTGTGACCACAGCGGCTGCACTCAGTTATTGTATTTATGGAGACGGTCAGTGGAACTTAGAGCGGTCGACCTCGAAGCTGGGGACCTGGGTTTGAGTCTTGGTATCCACGCTCAACACCCTGTGATTCTGGGTAAATCACTTAATCTCTCCGTGCCGAAGAAAAATAAATGTGTCTGTAGTCTGTCCATCTGTAACGAAACTGTTGCTCATTAAAGCGCTCTGATACCCATATTCTCGGGTCTAGTTCGCGCTATATAATAATCAAAAAAAAAATTTGTAGTGCGAATTGCGAAGGTTGCTGACTGTTCTTGATGCCTGGGGTCTGGGTTCTTCAATCCGGTTCAGTACAGTTCTTATTTCATTTCGACGTGGAATTATAGCGCTGAGACACACACAGCCTTTCCACCCCTCCAGGGCGCAGATCGGGGAAAGATTAAAAACGCCAGACATATAAAGCTTGTGTGACTGAAGTGACAATTTTAAACTGAGCGCACGAACAAAACCGTCAACAAATAAATGTAAGCAACTTAGAGAGGATGTGCGATGGATGGATGGATCGTTCGATTTATATGTGCAGAATGTCCGTGTAACAGTTTTTCAATGAATTCTGCACCATGTACCGAATCCATAGGCATGTAATCTTGGTAAAACAGCATTGCAGAAACAAAATAAGGTGCATATCTACATCGGGGAGTGCGGGAGGAAGGAGCTATGTGGGGTAAATAGTCGTGAATGTATTCCCTGGCCTGTGTACTGTGTAAATCGGGGATGCTAAAACCAGTCGAGCGTGTTGCGATACAACAAGTAACCCTCATAGTAAGTGCTCCAGCTTAGTGTGTCCTTCAGTTCTCTATTGCAATTTGCACACTGTGACCTTGAAGTCTGCATGGCTGCTTCGCCTAACTGTGCCTCCTCATCAGCTGGGATTGACCCGTTTAGGAAGTGTGAACAAACACTTGTGTTTATTATTTGCTCGTGTAGCAGATATTGTGTGGAGTTAGTATTTGATGGGCGGCCACGGTGGTCTGCACACGCATTACAGTGTCCTGCATATGTAGAGCATTTCAAAATACCCTGATAGCTGCAGTTGACAAACCCTGGTGTGGTAAAGTGTTTACAGTTGGTGTCCTGACCACCCCCTAACCTTGAGCTATATATTGCATGCACGTGACTTTCGACAGGGTAGAATAATTAATACAAGCTTAATTTGTGTGTGTTTTAGAGCCCGTGGCCTCCATGCTCTCTGCTCTTCATTGATTGAACCCTGATGGTGCCTTTTCACAAGCCTAGTGAAAATCCCTGTTGGCCGATTGCAAAGAGTTTGTTAGACGTAGTAGCTACCATATTGGTTTTTTGACACCTGATGTTTACCTGGGGAACCCTGCAATCCTGCAACTGGTTATTGGGGTTGTATTTTCCAATGTACTCCCTTTTAAATCTCAGGCTCTGTAACTGACCCGAGTAAAAACATTAGTAGGTAGCCAGATGGATTTTCCATCTGAGAATACATAGATATTTGTGAGGTATTGTATTATGCCTACGAATTAAAAATGTTTCCAGACAACAGTGTGCTTCCAAAAGTTATTTATATAAGAACAATGCTGCCTTTTGAGTCACTGTTACTCTTGCTTTTGATAGTTATATTTATAAAGGGTTTTACAAAAAGTGAGTGTTCAAAAATGAATCACATGCCTGAATGACATATATATATTGGAATGTCTATTATCTCATTTAGCAAGCAATGGTTTATGTCAAGGTGATTGACGTCCTAAAATAATCATATTTACGCAACAACTGTTGTTCCTCTAAACATTATAATTAACCAGAACGAGGGTGCAACATAATGGCCTGCGTACCTTTCCGGTAATTTGCCCATGCCCCCCCCCCCCAGAGAGCGAGAGAGCGAGAGAGAGAGAGTGGAGAGAGAGGCAAGTGGAGAGACAGAAAGTGGAGAGACAGAAAGTGGAGAGACAGTGGAGAGAGAGAGAAAGAATGGAGAGAGAGAGTGGAGGGAGTGGAGAGAGAGAGAGTGGAGAGATTGGAGAGAGAGAGAGAGAGTGGAGACAGTGGAGAGAGAGAGTGGCAAGAGAGTGGAGAGAGAGTGGGGAGGGAGAGTGGAGAGACAGTGGAGAGACAGTGAAGAGAGAGTGGAGAGAGACAGTGGAGAGAGAGAGAGAGCGAAGAGAGTGGAAAGAGAGTAGAGAGAGAGAGAGAGAGAGTAGAGAGAGAGAGAGGAGGGAGACAGTGGAGAGAGAGAGTGAAGAGAGAGAGAGTGGAGAGAGAGTGGAGGGAGAGAGTGGAGAGAGGGAGTGGAGAAAGAGAGTGGAGAGAGAGTGGAGAGACGGGAGAGACAGTGGAGAGAGAGAGTAGAGAGAGTGGAGAGAGAGTGGAGAGAGAGTGGAGAGAATGGAGGGAGAGAGTGGAGAGAGAGAGTGGAGAGACAGTGGAGAGAAAGTGGAGAGACAGTGGAGAGAGAGTGGAGAGAGAGTGGAGGGAGAGTGTGGAGGGAGACAGTGGAGAGAGAGAGTGCAGAGACTGTGGAGAGACTGTGGAGGGACTGTTGAGAGAGAGTGAGAGAGTGGAGAGAGATCGGAGGGAGGGGGAGAGTGGAGAGAGGAAGTGGGGAGAGTGGAGAGTAGAGAGAGAGAGTGGAGTCTGGAGAGGGATAGTGGAGAGAGAAAGACATATGGAGAGAGTAGATAGAGAGAGGAGGGAGAGAAAGTGGAGAGACAGAAAGTGGAGAAAGAGAGTGGAGAGAGCGAGTGGAGAGATTGGAGAGGTTGGAGAGAGAGAGAGAGAGATGAGAGACAGAAAGTGGAGAGAGACAGTGGAGAGAGAGAGGAGAGGTTGGAGAGAGAGAGTGGAGAGAGAGAGACAGTGGAGAGAGAGAGTGTAGAGACAGTATAGAGAGAGTGGAGAGAGAGTGGAGAGACAGTAGAGAGACAGTAGAGAGAGACAGTGGAGAGAGAGTGAGACAGTGGAGATAGAGTGGACAGAGTAGAGAGAGAGAGAGAGAGTGGAGAGAGAGTAGGGAGACTGACTGACTCAGAGACAATACTGACTGACTGAGAAACTGACTGGCTGAGAGACTGACTGAGAGAGACTGGCTGACAGAGAGAGTGAGACTGACTGACAGAGAGAGAGACTGACTGACAGAGACTGCCTGCCTGACTGACTGAGGTAGAGAGATACTGACTGACAGAGAGAGACAGAGACTGACAGAGAGAGACTGATTGACTGTGAGAGAGACCGACTGCGAGAGAGACTGACAGCGAGAGAGATTGACAGAGAGAGAGACTGACAGAGAGATAGAGACTGAGAGAGAGAGAGAGAGATAGAGGCTTACTGACGGAGAGAGACTGACTGACAGAGAGAGAGACTGACTGAGGTAGAGAGAGAATGACTGACTGAGAGAGACTGACATAGAGAGAGAGACTGACAGAGAGAGAGAGACTGACAGAGACTGACTGACACAGAGACTGAGAGATTGACAGAGAGAGAGAGACTGACCGACAGAGAGAGTCACTGACGGAGAGAGGGAGAGACTGACTGAGAGAGACTGACAGAGGGAGAGAGAGAGACTGTCTGGAAGACTGACTGACTGAGAGAGACTGACTGACTGAGAGAGAGAGAGACTGACAGAGAGAGGGACTGACAGAGAGAGAGACTGACTGACAGAGAGAGAGACTGACTGACTGACTGACTGAGAGAGAGAGACTGACAGAGAGATAGAGACTGACTGAGAGAGACTGGCTGAGAGACTGACAGACTGTGGAGAGAGAGTAGAGAGAGAGAGTGGAGGGAGAGAGAGAGTGGAGAGAGACAGTGGAAAGACAGTGGAGAGAGAGTGGAAAGCGAGTGAGACAGTGGAGATAGAGTGGACAGAGTAGAGAGAGAGAGAGTGGAGAGAGAGTAGAGAGACTGACTGACTGACTCCGAGACTGAATACTGACTGACTGAGAGACTGACTGGCTGAGAGACTGACAGAGAGAGAGTGAGACTGACTGACAGAGACTGACTGACTGACTGAGGTAGAGAGATACTGACTGACAGAGAGAGAGAGAATGACAGGGAGAGGCAGAGACTGTCTGAGAGAGAGAGGCCGACTGAGAGAGAGAGAGAGAGAGAAAGACTCACAGAGAGAGAGAGAGAGACTGACAGAGAGAGAGAGAGAGAGAGAGACTGCCTGACGGAGAGAGGCTGACTGAGAGAGAGAACCTGACCGCCAGTGAGAGAGACTGACTGACTGATAGAGACTGACTGAAGAGAGAGACTGAATGACAGAGAGAGAGAGACTGACTGAGAGAGTGAGACTGACTCATTGAGAGAGAGAGAGAGCGAGATAGAGAGATACTGTGATGGAATTGGGGTCACAGTGTGTATGAAGCTATGCAATGCCTCTTAAGATTACTATTGTCTACTAATAAAAATGTATTATCAAAATGTGCTCTTTGTAGTTACATCTGCTTTTGAAATACTGCATTGTCGCTTTGTCTAATGTTTTAAAACGGAAACGAGAAGGAGCAGTTGATGCACTTTTGTCAAAACTGAATGAGTGGGCCCGATGTTGTATATCATGACTGGAGTTTGCATCAGGAAACCCACCTAAAATTGGGCAAACTTCCCCGGCTTACTGATGGTAGGGACCCTGTAATGAATGGACCACCACCTATGATAGCCTGCTGGCAGACTAAGCCCAACCTTTAACTCCACCACCCAGTGTTAGTTATAATGGCTGTATTGGTGACAGTGGCGTAACAATAACCCCGCATCCCCTGCAGGATGACGGGTCGCTGGCCTGAGAGCTCAAGACTGGCACAGAGAATGGGAGGGGGGGCCCCTCCATGTAGTTTGCAAGGGGGCCCCCTCAAGTTTCGTTACGCCACTGCCTCAGAGATGTCTAAGCAAGGGAAACAAAAAGCACACTACAGTGAAAGACAATGCATCAAGGGATATACATGTTGCAGGCATTAACTTCCTGGAAGGAGTGCTAGCTGAATGACTACTCCCAGTGGTAACGACTCTGTGGAGTATAGATGATTCACTAAAAGAACTGAAAGTATTGACTGTACAAGCCCTACCCTAGCCAATAATGTTGGAAGGTCAGGTCCTGATGGGCTGCCTGATAGTAGAAAGAACTTCCAGTCCTCACCTCTTCCGCCTACCCCATATGTTTTAGTTTAAAAAAATGTTCAACCCTTGCGGGCATCCCAACAGGAGACAGATGATCAACTGAAGAATAAGATGAATTTTTGGCTGAGCTCTACCCTTGCATGTGTTAGTAGGTCTGTCTTGGCTTACAACATAACTGGGGTATGCAGGGTACATTGGGTCGGCAAAAGCAAAAAGGATGACGCTGGTGACTCCTTTGTTGTGAACTTCTGGGATATTTGACGTGTGGGTTTTATATTGGACAGATTTTCTAATCTCCGAGGACTACCACATGGGATTCTTTTTGCTCCACTTGCCTTCTTTTACACAAGCCGAGACATGCAGACTCATTTTTCCATCAACCTGGGCATCTGAGAAACTCCAGGTACTATGCTATCCTTCCTTCCCACAGTTTTAAATCTCTGGAAGAAGATTGACTGCCCATGAAATAGAAATTGGTAGACCTATGGAACCTATTACCAACTGTTTTGATGCAATGACTCTAACAGACAATAGATTGGTTGTGTCTAGGCCCACTGATTGCCTTAGCTCAAGCATATCGGTAACCGCTCATATTTGTATCTGGCTGTTAGCTGAGCAGGGGTATTATGCACAAAGTGCACCTGCATCCACTCTCCTATGTACAGCTGATCCTACCATTGGAAAATTATCTACAACTAGCAACCAGCTATCCCTGGATCCAATGCTCGTCTTACTCGTACCCTTGATACTTTAGCAGTTAACAACCGATATTTGATACTCGATCTGAGTCTCCTCTGCTGGAATGTTGCCGGTCTTAGTAACAAGTTAGATGATTACATCAAGGTAACCTTAATTAACTCATAAAAAATTGTATGTCTACAGGAGACTTGGTCTTGATCAATATTACATGTAAATGGGTTCACCCTGCAGTCCCTTAGCTGTCTGGGCATAATAGCGGGAGTCTTTTAACTCTAATTAGTATCACACTGGGTGCCAATATTCTGAAAACCATTTGAGATTCTGAAAACCATTTTCGATTTGGTCCATTTTTAGATCATTTGCTTGTCTATGACAGGGTCACTGATAATAGTTCTTGTTAATCTTTACCATAACAATTTTGTGACACATAGGGCCTAATTAGCATCTCTGTCCTGGGATTGACCGACCGCCTAATTAGGATGTGACTGAACACTGTTCGCTCGCATTCCTACATTCCAACATTTCCCATATGGGAGAATGCATTCCCACCATAAACCGTCCATAATACATGTTCCCATAGGGAAATTACAGATGCTGTTCATCCCTGCCGCCATTGGCTGGCACCTCAGGGTGTCTTCCATGGAGTGCAGGGATCAACAGGGGTCCCTCTGCCCCAACCGAAGGCTGCGCACCCAAGGGGGCCCTGCTCGGGGCTCCCAAACATGCTTTCTGACATGGTTAACGGCATGGAACCAATGACGGTCTAATCCCAAGGGAAGAAAGGGCCATCCTTTGGGATTACGAGTCAGTTCCGACTATCTGATGGACTTCTTGAGCCCGTCAGAATCCAGCCGGAATGACCAGCCAGTTTCAAGTCCAACTGGCTGATACATAATCAGCCGGTCAGGATTGAAACTGACGATGGGGGTCAGAAAGTCAAACATTGGAGGCTTTCCAACCTCCATCGTAATCGGCCCCATAATGTACAGATTCTTGATTCTTTAGATCATACTCTGAATGCACTGTTATTAGATCTTGATGATGATTATATTATTCTGTGGGGGGCCAATTTTAACTTAAGATTGTCCCATATTGCCTGTGACTATGTTTGCGGCAGAGGTGATGTTGACACCTGTGATAACTCCCATTTTGCACACAATCCATGTGGCACTTCAATTAATAGATTATTGAAAGTCTGTGATTTAGTGCCTGCCATAGACCTGGCTCCAAAAGCAGTCATCAATCATGCAACATTTAAGGGCCCAGGGAATGGGTCTATGATTGACTATCATCATACCGAAAGCTGGGGCAAGCAAGGTATGTGAGTTTCAGATTGTGGAAATTCTTTTGAGAGAACATAGTGCACTGATATTGGGCTTTACCCTAGGTCTGACAGCTGATTTATATAACATTATAGGCCAGATAGAATATTTAAGGAACGGAGGTGCACACCTGAAATGGCAGGATGTGGAACTTAATGTTGTCCTAGGCCATCCTATAACAATGCAGGTGGAGCAGTTGAAGTTCTGCCTTGATGTCAAATCCAGGGTATTTCTGGTGGAATTTTGGGCAATTTGTAGTAAGGTGTCTGAACACCTTAAGGTACCTAAATGGCAACATATCCATAAACAGTAAAAATTGTTTGATGGAAATTGCTCACGTGCCCATTGTAATCTCACTAAAGCTCCTAAAATCATCCAGAGGGATGCAGAAGTAACCCACTCATTGCAAGTATCACTGGAAGGGACATATATCATCAGAAAGGAACATGTTATTGGCTAAGGGCACCAATTCTAAGATTGTGTATCTGCTTGCTCAGCCACACAAAGACGTAGTGATGGCTGTTAGATTTGGCCCAGAAGGAGAGTGTACTCCCTATATAAAGATCAGAAAGCCGGTTAGACAAGGATGTGTGTTGGCACCCTACCTTTTTAGTTTTTATATCAATAATCTTAACAATCATTTTCTAAGCACCCTAGCTGATCCACTTGAGATAGAGAACCGCCCGCTACCTTTACTTATGTACATGGATGATTGTGTTCTAATGGCCAGAACAGCAAGAGGACTGCAGAAACTTTCTTAATTTCTCTGTGTCCTTTATGTGTGACCTGGGCCTATTGATCAATACATTTAAATCCTTTGCCATGGTCTGCGGTCACTCCCGGAGTAGGATCACTCCCTTTCACATTGATGGCTCTGCCTTGACGTGTGTATATATTTTTACTTATTTAGAAGTCCCATTTGATAGTGAGATTTCTTGGAAGCATTTGAAGGACCGCAGGGTGACCCAATTTGAACAATCAATTGCCTCATTATTTAAGTTTGCTGCAAAGTTAGGGGCTATGCTCATTGACCCGCACTCACGATATATAAAACAAGACCAGTCTCAGTCACCTCTTATGGTGCAGGTGCTGGGCTAGACATGATGCTCTGAACTACAAATATGTGAGAATAGGTACCTGCGCAGGTTGCTGTCATTCCAGAATAGCATGCCTACCATAGCTGTACATGAAGAACTGGGTGTGTGTTATCTGGGGGATACCTTGACATTGGATCCCACGTTACTTTGGCTCTCTGTCTGGTCTAGACCAGAAGCAGCCCTGACACAGGCAGTAATCTCTGACTGTCTTATATTAGTAGCTGCCAACAAAATTAAATGGCTAACGCTAGTCAGTGAAGATCTGTCAGGAATCAATTGTTTGGATTTTGTTTTGGTAATTCTCTGCGCATTATTTGGACTGACAACTCTATGATGAGAGACGCGCTCATGAAGTCTGTAGTCTAGAGCAGATGGGAGTGATATGAAAAAGGGGTCAGTGTACTCCTCCTAGTATGACCATGGGCATTTAACCATACTTGCCTAAAATATCCCACAAACAACAGTTCTACTTGGTTCAATTCAGGCTCAGATTACCACATTTTTAGGGCTCGGGCCTAGCGTCCCACTGCGTCAGCAGTGGGCGTGGCCTAAGAGTCCTTTTCTGAGGGCTCCCGAAAACATACCTACCGAATTCCAGGCTGCTCGTGAATTCTCGTTTTTTTTTTGCCAGCTGCCTTGCAATTGGCCTTCCTTTGCGTGTGCTTTTGGAACAGAACACGCAATAGGCCATAGGCGGTCGAGTAGCTCCGCCTATGGCCTATTGGTGTCTGTTACGCGCACCAGAAGGCCATATGTCTTGAATTATCGCGGCTTGACGGCCGCGTTAATTCAAAACATATGCCTGCAGTGGCGCGCGTACCACTTTATGCTTTGTTTTCTTTTTACAATTGGATCGCTTTCGCGATCCGTTGAAGTGCCGCTTGTTATTATTATGTATAATTGAAATAAACTCGGTTTTCTTTTGTACTGAAGTGTGTTTTTTATTGACGGGTATTTGTGTGGAGTATGACTGTGCCCCTCGGCCTATACACATGTATTTAGAACACACCCCAGCTTTTGTTAATAGTGCCTCAGTATATAAATGCAGCGAACCTTTCTTCAGTGCCTGAAAAGAGCGGTCTCTGTGCCGGGCAGAAGCCCTTCACATGTCCGTTCTGAGGGACGCAGGTGGTAATCCTTGTGAACGTGACAACCCCCCCGTGCTTCCTGAGCTATCACACCCCCACATATATACTTTCATCAAAAAAAATCTCCCCGAATCTTGAACAACAAATACTGATTCTCCCTTTTGCGTCCTACGTTTTAATGCACATTAAAATGCAGCCATTTAATATTCTGGAGTTTGTGTGCTTGGTTTATACAGGGTGCACATGCCGCAGTGTCCTCGAATCCCTGCAGTGTGAGCGTGTACGTGCGCGCGGGCGTGCGACCTGTTGAACCAGCCCCTGTGTGAGACCATCTCGGTTGCAAAAACCACAGTTGATGGACAGAATGCAGAACAATGTCATACATTCACCCCAGTACAGAAATCTGGGCCTAAATCCATCGTTTTTTGCACTCCACACCACCCCAGTTCAGACATGGCCATATGAAAATCAGTCTGACCCTGTGCCTCATGGGAACAGTCCAGCCCGAACTGCCAAGCCATGCCTTCCCTGGACCAGTAACAAGCATCCAAGGACCGGTTTCTGGCATTCCAGCCGTCTTCAGCACGGCTTGCTTGAATCCAGTGGTGTGGAGAGCATGGGACTCACGTCTGAGCATACCCATCCCACTTGGGGTGACAAATGCAAAAACCACAGTTGATGGACAGAATGCAGAACAATGTCATACATTCACCCCAGTACAGAGATCTGGGCATAAATCCATCGTTTTTTTGCACTCCACACCACCCCAGTTTAGACATGGCATATGCAAATCAGTCTGAACCTGTGCCTCATGGGAATAGTCCAGCCCGAACTGCCAAGCCATGCCTTCCCTGGACCGGAAACAATCTTCCGAGGACCGGTTTCTGGCATTCCAGCCGTCTTCAGCACGGCTTGCTTGAATCCAGTGGTGTGGAGAGCATGGGACTCACGTCTGAGCATACCCATCCCACTTGGGGTGACAAATGCAAAAAACCACAGTTGATGGACAGAATGCAGAACAATGTCATACATTCACCCCAGTACAGAGATCTGGGCCTAAATCCATCGTTTTTTTGCACTCCACAACACCCCAGTTCAGACATTTCCATATGCAAATCAGTCTGACCCTGTGCCTCATGGGAACAGTCCAGCCCGAACTGCCAAGCCATGCCTTCCCTGGACCGGAAACAAGCTTCCGAGGACTGGTTTCTGGCATTCCAGCCGTCTTCAGCACGGCTTGTTAGAATCCAGTGGTGTGGAGAGCATGGGACTCACGTTTGAGCATACCCATCCCACTTAGGGTGACAAATGCAAAAACCACAGTTGATGGACAGAATGCAGAACAATGTCATACATTCACCCCAGTACAGAGATCTGGACCTAAATCCATCGTTTTGTTTGCACTCCACACCACCCCAGTTCAGACATGGCCATATGCAAATCAGTCTGACCCTGTGCCTCATGGGAACAGTCTAGCCCAAACTGCCAAGCCATGCCTTCCCTGGACCGGAAACAAGCTTCCGAGGACCGGGTTCTGGCATTCCAGCCGTCTTCAGCACGGCTTGCTAGAATCCATCTCGGTGCAATCCTCGGTGCGGCCGCAGCTACGAGGGGAGTGTACATCGGGGAAGATGGTGCCAGGCCCTCTGCTGACCGGTTGCTGTCACTGTTCATCCTCCCAGAGGACGGCGTACTGGAATGCTTGTGTCAGGGGTGTTGGGAGAACATGAGCATCAAACGTGTTTTGTCTGAAGTGTGAAATCCCCCGACATTTTACAGTGTTTGTAGTGTTCTTTGAATAGAATAAATGGTGATTTTTCCTAATTTGTGATTTGTTGTCTGTTGCTCTCCAGCCTAGTTGGGGATGAAAAGGAAAGCGCTGTATTGTCTCGAATAGGAGAGCGGCAGGCTGCAGGACGGTGTCTTCAGCGCTGACATTACATCGCGCCTGATGGGCTCTCCTTTTCACGGTGATAAACGTTAATGCGTTCTGCAGTTCCTGGTGCATTTGGATGACAGCCGGAGCTCTTGTATATGCCACGTGTTTTTACGGTACTCATCCTAAGTTGGAAATTACAAATGTGTTAACATATCTCGGAATTCCGGGCAATTGGGCGCTTCTTTTATTTTTAATGTGTTTAATTAGCGTGGGTTATGTTTGAGAATTTCATGGCTGTCTTTGTAAACTCCTACCTGACACATATATAGACCACGTTTACTATAAACCTCACTAGGTCTGGCCAAGACAGTGGCAGTTCTTTTTTGGGGCTCGGACCTACCGTCCCACTGCGCCAGCAGTGGGCGTGGCCTAATTAGGCAGAGTGCAGAGTGCAGTGTGAGTGCAGTGTGAGTGCAGTGTGAGTGCAGAGTGCAGTGTGAGTGCAGATTGCAGAGTGTGAGTGCAGAGTGTGAGTGCAGATTGCAAGTGCAGAGTGCGAGTGCAGAGTGCGAGTGCAGAGTGCGAGTGTAGAGTGCAGAGTGTGAGTGAGTGTAGAGTGCAGAGTGCAGAGTGCAGAGTGTGAGTGAGTGTAGAGTGCAGAGTGTGAGTGAGTGCAGAGTGCAGAGTGTGAGTGAGTGTAGAGTGCAGAGTGAGTGAAGAGTGCAGAGTGAGTGCAGAGTGAGAGTGAGTGCAGAGTGCAAGTGAGTGCAGAGTGTGAGTGAGTGCAGAGTGTGAGCAAGTGCAGAGTGCGAGTGTAGAGTGCAGAGTGTGACTGAGTGTAGAGTGCAGAGTGTGAGTGAGTGTAGAGTGCAAAGTGCAGAGTGTGAGTGAGTGTAGAGTGCAGAGTGAATGCAGAGTGCAGAGTGAGTGCAGAGTGAGTGCAGAGTATGAGTGAGTGCAGAGTGCGAGTGAGTGCAAAGTGCGAGTGCAGAGTGCGAGTGCAGAGTGTGAGTGTAGAGTGCGAATGCAGAGTGTGAGTGCAGAGTGAGTGCAGAGTGAGTGCAGGTGCAGAGTGCAGAGTGAGTGCAGAGTGAGAGTGAGTGCAGGGTGAGTGCAGAGTGAGTGCAGGTGCAGAGTGCAGAGTGAGTGCAGAGTGTGAGTGCAGAGTGTGAGTGCGAGTGCAGAGTGAGTGCAGAGTGAGAGTGAGTGCAGAGTGAGTGCAGAATGAGTGCAGGTGCAGAGTGCAGAGTGAGTGCAGAGTGCGGAGTGAGTGCAGAGTGAGTGCAGGTGCAGAGTGAGTGCATAGGGAGAGTGAGTGCAGAGTGAGAGTGAGTGCAGAGTGCGAGTGCAGAGTGTGAGCGCAGAGTGTGAGTGCAGAGTGTGAGCGCAGAGTGTGAGTGCAGAGTGTGAGTGCAGAGTGAGAGTGAGTGCAGAGTGAGTGCAGAATGAGTGCAGGTGCAGAGTGAGTGCAGAGTGAGTTCAGAGTGTGAGTGCAGAGTGAGAGTGAGTGCAGAGTGAGTGCAGGTGCAAAGTGAGTGCAGGTGCAGAGTGAGTGCAGGTGCAGAGTGAGTGCAGAGTGAGTGCAGAGTGAGTGCAGATGCAGAGTGAGTGCAGAGTGTGAGTGAGTGAGAGTGAGTGCAGATGCAGAGTGAGTGAGAGTGAGTGCAGAGTGAGAGTGAGTGAGAGTAAGTGCAGAGTGAGTGAGAATGAGTGCAGAGTGAGTGCAGAGTGAGAGTGAGTGCAGAGTGAGTGCAGAGTGAGTGCAGGTGCAGAGTGCAAGTGCAGAGTGAGTGCAGAGTGAGTGCAGGTGCAGAGTGATTGCAGAGTGAGTGCATGCAGAGTGAGTGCAGGTGCAGAGTGAGTGCAGGTGCAGAGTGAGTGCAGAGTGAGTGCAGAGTGAGTTCCCGGGGAGTGTGAGTGCAGAGTGCAGAGTGAGTGCAGAGTGAGTGTTGAGTGAGTGCAGGTGCATAGTGAGTGCAGGTGCAGAGTGAGTGCAGAGTGAGTGCAAGTGCAGAGTTAGTGCAGGTGCAGAGTGAGTGCAGAGTGACTGCAGAGTGAGTGTGACAGCAGAGTGACTGCAGAGTGACTGCAGAGTGAGTGTGACTGCAGAGTGTGAGTGCAGAGTGTGAGTGCAGAGTGTGAGTGCAGAGTGCGAGTGCAGAGTGCGAGTGTAGAGTGCAGAGTGTGAGTCAGTGTAGAGTGCAGAGTGTGAGTGAGTGTAGAATGCAGAGTGTGAGTGAGTGTAGAATGAGTGCAGAGTGCAGAGTGAGTGCAGAGTGAGAGTGAGTGCAGAGTGCGAGTGAGTTCAGAGTGCGAGTGCAGAGTGCGAGTGCAGAGTGCGAGTGCAGAGTGTAAGTGCTGAGTGTGAGTGCAGAGTGAGAGTGAGTGCAGAGTGAGTGCAGAGTGAGTGCAGGTGCAGAGTGCAGAGTGAGAGTGAGTGCAGAGTGAGTGCAGAGTGAGTGCAGAGTGTGAGTGCAGAGTGTGAGTGCAAAGTGTGAGTGCAGAGTGTGAGTGCAGAGTGTGAGTGCAGAGTGATTGCAGAGTGAAGTGAGTGCAGAGTGAGTGCAGGTGCAGAGTGCAGAGTGAGTGCAGAGTGCAGAGTGAGTGCAGAGTGAGTGCAGAGTGAGTGCAGGTGCAGAGTGCAGAGTGAGTGCAGAGTGAGAGTGAGTGCAGAGTGAGAGTGAGAGTGAGCGCAGAGTGAGTGCAGAGTGCGAGTGCAGAGTGCGAGTGCAGAGTGTGAGTGCAGAGTGTGAGTGCAGAGTGTGAGTGCAGAGTGAGAGTGAGTGCAGAGTGAGTGCAGAGTGAGTGCAGGTGCATAGTGAGTGCAGGTGCAGAGTGAGTGCAGATGCAGAGTGAGTGCAGATGCAGAGTGAGTGAGAGTGAGTGCAGATGCAGAGTGAGTGAGAGTGAGTGCAGAGTGAGAGTGAGTGAGAGTGAGTGCAGAGTAAGTGAGAATGAGTGCAGAGAGTGAGTGCAGAGTGAGTTCAGGTGCAGAGTGCAAGTGCAGAGTGAGTGCAGAGTGAGTGCAGGTGCAGAGTGAGTGCAGAGTGAGTGCAGAGTGAGTGCATGCAGAGTGAGTGCAGGTGCAGAGTGAGTGCAGGTGCAGAGTGAGTGCAGAGTGAGTGCAGAGTGAGTGTGAGTGCAGAGTGCAGAGTGAGTGTTGAGTGAGTGCAGGTGCAGAGTGAGTGCAGAGTTAGTGCAGGTGCAGAGTGAGTGTAGAGTGAGTGCGAGTGCAGAGTGAGTGCAGGTGCAGAGTGAGTGCAGAGTGACTGCAGAGTGAGTGTGACTGCAGAGTAAGTGTGACTGCAGTGACTGCAGAGTGACTGCAGAGTGAGTGTGACTGCAGAGTGAGTGTGACTGCAGAGTGACAGTGACTGCAGTGTGTGAGTGTGCAGGGTGAACAGTGTGTGAGTGTGCAGGGTGAACAGTGTGTGTTAGTGTGCAGGGTGAACAGTGTGAGTGTGCAGGGTGAGCAGTGTGTGAGTGTGTAGGGGCAGTGTGTGAGTGTGCAGGGTACAAACACTCAAACTAAGTCCACCACACACACACATACGTAAGACCACACACATAAGACCACACACACACCACACACACACACACACCACATACACACCACACACACACACACCACACACACACACACACCACTCTCTTACCACCACACACTCACCACCACACACTCCCCACCAAACACTCCCCACCACACACTCACCACCACACACTCACCACCACACACGCAACCACACACACAACCACACACACACCACCAGCCGTCAGTGCACGCTTTCACCAGGCACAAACACCACCAGCCATCAGTGCACGCTTTCACCGGGCACAAACACCACCAGCCGTCAGTGCAGGCTTCCACCAGGCATACAACACCAAACGTCAGTGCACGCTTTCACCAAACACACACACACCACCAGCAATCAATGCACACTTTCACCAGGCACACACAACACCAGCCGTAAGTGCACGCTTTCACCAGGCGCACTCACCACCAGCAGTCAGTGCACGCTTTCACCAGGCACACACACACCACCAGCCATCTGTGCACGCTTTTACCAGGCACACACACCACCAGCCATCAGTGCACGCTTCCACCAGGCACACACACCTCCAGCCGGCAGTGCACGCTTCCACCAAGCACACACACCACCAGCCATCAGTGAAAAATTTCTACAGGCACACACACCAACAGCCATCAGTGCACACATCAATTGTTAACGCATCCACAATAAACCATTGTAGCAATCGCAGTATGGTGCACTTTACTTTTAAACATATTCATCTAAAGCGCAGCATGCCACCATTGCTACATTTCTAATCCAACCCACATATTTCCACTACACACCACATGCATACACTCCATAACACATGGATAAAAGACATTGCCATTTACAATGCCATTACCTCTAACTCAAATAAATCCGAGATCTATTGCATTTTTAATGCTTGTTTGATATTGTATCCTTCCAGTGTGTTCACTGATAAAGATCTGCCTGTATGCCCTTGCAATTCAAGCGTGCCCCAGTCGTAACTTCCTCTGTATTTTTCTGTGAATTGTATAAAGAATAGCGTATAAGTATTTTAAGACCAATACTAAAAACTTTCAACATTCAGAAATGCAAAGAGGCACTGGAGTACCTGCAGCTGCTCCAGACAGATAAGGTCTGCTACATAGTCTACAGGTATTTAGCAGCTGTGGTTAAGGTTAGGAGAATTGTTGGGAAATAGCTATATTTTATCCTTTTACATAATAAATGTGTTTACTTTTTTGCATTGAGTTTTATTGTATTTTAAAAAGTACTGTTTTTATTATTAGTTGTTCTATTATCATAGTCATTTTAATTGCAATAAAAACAATGGATAATTTAAGGAACTGGACACTCTGATCACTAAGTTTCTCTGGTGTGGTGGAAGGGCCCAGGTGGCTTTGTCTGTCTCCCGGATTCCCTCTTATGATGGTGACATGGGAGTGACACACCTATATCAGTATTTTCTGGCGGTGCGCCTATTAGTGATGCACGATTGGTTTAATGGGGACTGGTCAGACCCTGCCTGTAGGCTTGAATTGAGCGAACTGGGGATAACGGGCGTCCGGGCCATGTTATGTGGGGACCCCATTCCGAGCCGGCTTCCTGAGGTGATGCAATCAATCTTGTTTGCATGGTGGGCTTCGCTCCAACACACAGGGTGGTCAGGGAAACTGACCCAGTGCACCCCCCATTGGCAGGTGGCCTGGCTTCGAGAAGTCAGCGGGTTGAGGGGCTTTAAACCTTGGGACCTTATTGGTATCTCCCAATTAGGAGATGTGTGGGCAAGAGGCCAGATGTTGTCCTTCCAAGAGCTCCAAACCCGTTACTCCCTGCACTCCTCTCAACATTATAAATATCTGCAGTTGCACCATGCCCTCCTCACACACATCACAGGCGACACAAGGCTCCCTGAATATAGCCCCACTGATGCTCAGACACTGATGGGTGACTTGGGGAGGGGGGTGGTCTCCTGGATTTATGGTACTTTAGTCAATAACACCCCCACATCACTAGACAAGTTGAGGGATCAATGGGGGGTATGGGTGGGCCCCCTAGATGATGTTGACAGGCGCGATGTCCTTATGGCCCCCAGAACAGTTACTGTTTCCGCCAAACTGAAGTTGATCCAAATATACTATCTACAAGCTGCGTATCTCACCCCCCTGCGCCTGCAGCGAGTGGGTTTGCGCCCAGATGCAGCATGCGCACAATGCAAACACGTCCCGGACGATTTCCTCCACATGGTTTGGTCATGCCCCTGCTTGGGGCAGTTCTCGGGTTCCATTGAGGGTGAGTTAACGGAGGTACTTGGTTGGGATGTTCCTCATGACCCACGTCACTCCTTGCTGGGCATCAGGTCCAGGTCTGATAAGTTGTTTTACAATACAGCAATGATGGTGGCCAAGCGGGACTTTGCGGTGGCCTGGGTAAGCCCTGATCCTCCTACCCTGGAGAAGTGGCGAAGAGGGGTGGACTGGTGAGCAACCCAGGAGAAGGCCATGTATACAGCAAAGGGGTGTGCCAAGAAATATCATAGAGTGTGGCAGAAGTGGCTGGGGGCTGTGGAGGGTCCCGATTGACTGGATTCCAGCATCTGCTAGGGGTTATGTTTTTCACAGGTGAAGACGCACATGAGACATCAGGCGGAGGCTGCCATTTCAAACAGCATTAAAGATGACAGTCCGGAGGGGAACTCCACCAAAGGATTAAAAATGCAAGAGGCATGAGGAGCGAACTACAGGTCCCGGAAACCTGTCGACGTGACCGAGCCCACCGGAGGGCGTGTCCCACCTGTGGTTGTCACAGTTTGAAAAAGCGGAGAGACCCGGTTGGCTCCTCTTCCCCACCCAGCTGACATTGCCCAGTGCCCGTGATCAAGGAGCAGGAGCTCTGAAACGCGTAGGGCTGGATTGTGACAAGCGCTGTGAAATCCAGTAAAAGAAAAATGAAAATAATGGACGCTGTTTGAAATTGCAGCCTCCGCCTGATGTCTCATGTGCGTCTTCACCTGGGGGCACCCTTTGTTGAACATATTTTCGGCCCGTCCCGGCCGAGAGGATTGCACTCCCACTCAATAACTTGGTGGGCTGCGCGCACAGACTACCTGAAGCGCACTGCAGGCTGACATCAGTTTCATGGAAAATAACGGAGACCGGTGCTTGCTCCTCACCAGAGAGGTTTGAATTGGGGCATTAAAGATGACAGTCCAGAGGGGAACTCCACCAAAGGATTGAAAATGCAAGAAGCATGAGGAGCAAACTACAGGTCCCAGTAAACCTGTCGACGTGACCGAGCCTACCGGAGGGCGTGCCCCACCTGTGGTTGTCACAGTTTGTAAAAGCGGAGAGACCCGGTTGGCTCCTCTTCCCCGCCCAGCTGACATTGCCCAGTGCCCGTGATCAAGGAGCAGGAGCTCAGAAACGCGTAGGGCTGGATTGTGACAAGCGCTGTGAAATCCAGTAAAAGAAAAATGAAAATAAAGGCTGCTGTTTGAAATTGCAGCCTCCGCCTGATGTCTCATGCGCGTCTTCACCTGGGGGCACCCTTTGTTGAACATATATATACATATATATATATATATATATATATATATATATATATATATATATATATATATATATATATATATATATATATATATATATATATATATATATATATATATATATATACACACGGCTCCCAGGGGTGTCCATATTTCAAGCAGCACACAAGCGCAGTTCAGCTCTTCCCCTTAACAAGCTTTTATTGGTATACAGGCAACTTTCCTCAGTAATCTTTAAGGCGCACGACTAAGCCTGACACGTTTTGTTATCGAACTTCTTCAGTGGCGTGCTCGAAAGAAGCTTTGCGGGCCACACCCCCCTCTATTTAACCACATCATGCGCTGATATGCAGCTGCACTGAATGAGCAAACATGTAGGTTTTCTGGGACATGTAGTCCATTTCAGTCCACAAATGGACGCCTCGTGTAATAATTGCCAGTTCAAAGCTCACCATGAGCCCCAAGGAAAGAGGCGCTGCTAAATCCCGGAAGCGCGCTCCACTTGTTGAGTCCGAGTTAGGACCCGTGGCCCCCTGGAGTCCTGGGGTGGTGCTTGCTTCGTGGCTGGACAGCCGCGTATGGGAGCTGTATGTAATACGCGGCGGTCCTGCCGCGAAGCAAGCACCACTTCACCACTTGGTGGTGCGCCTTAAAGATTACTGAGGAAAGCTGCCTGTATACCAATAAAAGCTTGTTAAGGGAAAGTGCTGAACCGCGCTTGTGTGCTGCTTGAAATATGGACACCCCTGGGAGCTGTATATATATATATATATATATATATATATATATATATATATATATATATATATATATATATATATATATATATATATATTCACTGAAAAAACCATAGGTTATAGACCATATATAGTTAGGAATTAGCATTTGCAAAATCTTGAAAATTCACTGAAAAAACCATAGGTTATAGACCATATATAGTTAGGAATTAGCATTTACAAAACCATATTTTACTCACACAAAACCATTGAAATTTCATATATAGTTAGTTGCCCTAACTATATATTGCGCACCCGCAATCCACTGCTGATGATGTCACATATTACATCATTCATGACATGGTCAGTGACATCACTGATGACATCACTGATGACATCTCAAATGACATCACTGATGACATCACTGATGACATCATTCATGTGATAATACGATGAACCTCTTCAGACTCTAATATAACCTTAGATACACTTAGTGTAAACAGACACTCACAGATTGTCACTCATCCATGGAGTTACTCATGCACCTACTCAGTCATGCAAAGAATCAATCACACCTCCATTTCCTCAACTATACAGTTATACACACCTTACTAATTCAAACATATTCTAACATATTTTTACTCTCTTATACAATCACTGATACAAATTTTCAATGATCCATGCAGCCACTCACACATTCACTGGCTCTTCTGCACAGTTATTTATATATGTCTACTCTCACATGTACTGTGTTTTACATATGTACTTACTTTGACATGTAGCACTAAGATATCCATTCACTCAGCAATACACTCATGCACACAGTCAACTGCACATGCAGCTGTTTCCACATGCACTTTTGAACCCATACATATAGTGAATCAACTGCTCACACATCTATGCACAGAGTCATACACCTTCCATCAACTCACACACATACTCAGTCTCCCAAACAAATACTTGGGCAAACAATCAATAACCCATATAGTTACTCATATAGCTACTGATCAACACATGCTGCAGTATACAGAACAACAGACATAATGATGCACAAAATAAGACAGTTTAGTCACTAACCCATGCACTCAGTGACACACATTTAATCACTCACTCATACAGTCAGTCATGCACCTACTAAATCCTTCATCCAGACACTTAAACATCCACTCATTCTTTAATATGTAAAACATATTTTTACTTTACTGCAACATACAGTCACTGGGTGATATCATCAGTGATGTCATCAGTGATGTCATTTGAGATGTAATCAGTGATGTCATCAGTGATGTCACTGACCATGTCATGAATGATGTAATATGTGACATCATCAGCAGTGGATTGCGGGTGCGCGATATATAGTTAGGGCAACTAACTATATATGAAATTTCAATGGTTTTGTGTGAGTAAAATATGGTTTTGTAAATGCTAATTCCTAACTATATATGGTCTATAACCTATGGTTTTTTCAGTGAATTTTCAAGGTTTTGCAAATGCTAATTCCTAACTATATATGGTCTATAACCTATGGTTTTTTCAGTGAATTTCAATGGTTTTTTAATAGCAAATATCAAAAGCTGTAAAATGTATTTTTATTCTAATTCAGAAATATATTTAAAATGTTTGTAATTTAATGTTTTTATTTATACTTTTTTTTAAAAAAAATTTTTGTTTCGTTACTGGTTCGCGAACCGGGACACTCCCCGGGAAGCGCTCCATTAAAAAAGGTGTGAAAGTAATTTACAGAAAAACGACTGGAAACACTTTCACCAAATATAGATTAGCTCATACTACATACCAATCCCTACCATTTTCATAAATTTGTTTGGAATTACATTTAGCCATTTAGCCTGTAGACCTCTCTAAATACCCTGAGGTAAATTACTTCACAAAACACATCTGAAGTGTTGGAATTGACAACCAGTGAAAATGTTACTTTCATTTTCAATTTTTTTTACCTAACATTTGATTGGTTATGTACCTGAATATATATAAAGAAAGAGAGGGAAACACAGCCATTTTCACTACTACTTCCTGAACTACATATCAAGAACATTTTCACCTCCCTGTAAAATAAATTGATAATTTGTAAGGGGCACTTTTAATTAATTTGTAAAAACGTTTTATGATAATTAATTACTGTCCCCCTGCTATAGTTATAGCTACAGATAGGCTCCTCTGTTATATTTATTGATTGACTTACACTTCTCTGCTATAATTATGAATTTACTTACTTTAACTTCACTGTTTAAAAAACAGAACTACCTGTCTAAACTTAAACCCAACAGTGCCCTAACTCTTCTAATATAATTATTTTTTTATGCAATTTACAGCAAAAGAATGGAAGGGGAGCAAGAAAATATCAATGTTTCCTTCGACATGACATCTGAAGAGATTATAAATGAAGAATTTTTAGATGAAGATTTTATGGATCAGTCTTTGGATGAACAATTTATTGAATGCTTACAAGACATAGAAACATGCATGTTTGAGGAGATTCCAGATGAAGTAATGCTGGAAGTTTTATTGAACTATGAAAATTCTGACCAATACATTTTTATTTAATAATAAAAAATTGTTTGAGTCATTATTCATTGTTATATCTAATTCATGAAGTACAACCAAAATAAATAAATAAAAAAAACAACAAAACAAACAATCAATAAACATACAATAAGTTGAAAGTCAATCATTCTTTTTTCCTCATAGTACGCTCCCCGGACCGCTTTCCGGTGCGCGAACCGGGAGCTTCCCACGCAAAAAAAAATAAAAAAATAAAAAAAATTTTTTTTGCCCCGCGGGGCCCTTTTAAAACCTCCTCTTCAAACCTAGGGGGTCAGGGAGGATCTACTATGCCCCCTTATGATCATTTCCCCCTTCGTTTTGGTCTCCTCTTGTCTCTCGATCCTACCGAGAGACAAGATGGCGGCCGCTCCGGATTGTTTAGAATGTTGACAGCCACCGGAGACCCAATCAGCTTCGCTTCGCAAAGTTCCGTTACGCGAAAAGTACGCGAACCGGAACGCTACCCGGAGCGCTGTCACAGATATATATATTTTTTTGAACGTTAATTTCTCAAAATCCAAAGGAGCACATATATTGAGACCTAGCAAAGGCACATCGGGCTAACAGTCCCTACAATTTTGCAAAGTTTCGTGCAAATCCATTCAGCCGGTCGAGCTAAAAGTGAGGCCAACCGCCCTATGGAAAAATGAATGGGAAAAACGCGTTTTGGGACCCCCCTTTTTTCTCAGCCCCCCCTTGACGAACCCCCCCCATATTTTCAGGGGCTGCTCAAAAATGTGCCATTTTCCTGAAAATTTCAGCCAATTCCGTCCACAAACGCCAAAGTTATTAGACATAGAATTTTCAAAAATCCCATAGAGAAAAAATCCTAACTTTATATACCTACTGGCGACCGCCAGTAGGTAATATATATATTCACTTAAAAAAACATAGGTTTCAGGCCTTATATAGTTAGGAATTAGCATTTAAAAAACCATTGAAATTGCTCCTATATAGTTAGTTGTACTAACTATATTCCGCGCACCCGCAATCCACTGCTGATGATGTCACATATTACATCATTCATGACATGGTCAGTGACATCACTGATGACATCTCAAATGACATCACTGATGACATCACTGATGACATCTCATTTGACATCACTGGTGACCTCTGTGCCTCTGGGCCGGTCACCCCCACGCACCTCGCACACTCCTCGTGAGTGCGTCCAGGCTGCCCCTTGTTCCCGCCTACTGCCGCCTACTGCCGCCGCAGCTGTGACCCTGTGACACCGCTGATTGCTGCTCCTGCCCCGCGTTGATATTACATTTCCACTTGTTTCCCCCTTGTGTTCTCTGCTCCATGTATCACTGTACCGCTGTGACTCCGTTTGTTGTATTCCCCGGTGTATTTTCAGGCCCCTGTTTATTTCTTGTATCCCCGTTCTGTGTAGGATTGTACCCCAGTGATTTTGTTTCAGGCCCCTGTTTAATTTTTGTATCCCCATTCTGTTTAGGATTGTACCCCTGTGATTCCCGCCACCTCCCCGCGCTTCCCGCCACCTCCCCGCCCCTCTCCTCTGCAGCCCTTCCCATTCGCCGCCCCGCTCCCCGCCTCCCAGCTGCCCCTCCCTCCCACTGGGCCATATAGGACGAGGTGAGCGAGGTGGTGAGCTGTGACCTCTGTGCCTCTGGGCCGGTCACCCCCACGCACCTCGCACACTCCTCGTGAGTGCATCCAGGCTGCCCCTTGTTCCCGCCTACTGCCGCCTACTGCCGCCGCAGCTGTGACCCTGTGACACCGCTGATTGCTGTTCCTGCCCCGCTTTGATATTACGTTTCCACCTGTTTCCCCCTTGTGCTCTCTGCTCCATGTATCACTGTACCGCTGTGACTCCGTTTGTTGTATCCCCCGGTGTATTTTCAGGCCCCTGTTTATTTCTTGTATCCCCGTTCTGTGTAGGATTGTACCCCTGTGATTTTGTTTCAGGCCCCTGTTTAATTTTTGTATCCCCGTTCTGTTTAGGATTGTACCCCTGTGATTCCCGCCACCTCCCCGCGCTTCCCGCCACCTCCCCGCTCCCCGCCCCTCTCCTCTGCAGCCCTTCCCATTTGCCGCCCCGCTCCCCGCCTCCCAGCTGCCCCTCCCTCGCTCCGCCCCCCCACTCTCCACATATGGCAGAGTGGCCTACGCGCAGCGTGCACGCGCAGCAGGCGCGCCGAAGGTGCGCCAAAGGTAAGCCCGTCTGCGCCCGTCCGCGCCTGGACCGCGCCCAGCGCTAGGACCCCTGGCACCCGCAGACCCCAGCCCACCCGCCGGACGTACAACGCCGCCACCCTCAACGCACTCAACGCCGGCCGAGTCCCGGGCTGCTACCGAGCCTCCCTGAGACGCACCCACGGACCCTTCTGCTGCAACTCCTGCAAGTTCGCCTGCATCTGGACCTGCACTACTCCATCACCTACCAAGACCAAGACGAGCTACAGCAACAACCACCTGAAATGCATCCTGCTCAACACCCGCTCCGTCCACAGGCACGCCATAGAGACCTGGAACCTGCTCGACACCACAGCCCCAGACGTCGCCTTCTTCACGGAAACCTGGATGAACGCCTCCTCAGCGCCCGACATCGCCATCGCCATCCCAGACGGCTACAAGATCATCCGAAGGGACCGCATCAACCACACCGGAGGAGGCATCGCCATCGTCCACAGGAACACCATCCGCATCACGACCAGCACCGACGACACCCTCGCAACCGCCGAGCACCTGCACTTCCAGGTCCACATCAACCCCAAGACCACCCTCAGAGGCACCCTCATCTACAGACCTCCGGGACAACGCACACAATTCAGCAAAGACATCGCCGACTTCATCAGCCCGCACGCCCTCTGCTCCGCTGACTACATCCTCGTAGGGGACCTCAACTTCCACCTGGAGAACAACAACGACCGCAACACCACCACTCTGCTGGACAACCTCACCAACCTAGGACTTAAGCAGCTGGTGACCACCCCCGCCCACTACGCCGGACACACACTCGACCCCGTCTTCTCATCCAGCAAGGACATCGCCTTCAGCCACGCCACCGGACTCCACTGGACGGACCACAGCTGCGTCCACTTCAGCTTCGGAAGGACCACGATCCACCAGCAACAGGTTGCACGCAGGAGCTGGAACAAGATCACAGCCGACCAGCTTGCGACCTCCCTGAGCATGAACCCTCCCACCAGCACAACGAACCCTAGCCAGGCGGCCGCCAACCTCACGAAATGGATCAGCAACCGCGCTGACGAGCTCGCCCCCCTGAGGACCCCGCCTAGCAGACCCGGTAGCAAGAAAGCCCCATGGTTCACCGACAAACTCAAGAGCTCCAAGAAGAACTGCCGAGCCCTCGAGAGAACCTGGCGCAGAGACCCAACACCGGACAACATGACTGCCCTCAAGCTCGCCACCCGAAAACACCACCAACTGATCCACGCCACCAAGGAAACTGCATTCAAGGAACGACTGGACAACAACGCACACAACAGCAAGGAACTCTTCAACATCGTTAAAGAGCTCTCCAACCCCAACGCCGGAAACAACGACATCACCCCCTCGCAAGACCTCTGCAACTCCCTCGCCTCCTACTTCCACAACAAGATCGCGGACATACACAACAGCTTCAGCACTCAACCGATGAACGCCACGACCGAACCACCGCCCCACACCACCACGCTCCGCGCCTGGACTCCGATCAGCACCGAGGACACCGTCCAGACGATGAACTCCATCCACTCCGGTTCTCCGACCGACCCCTGCCCTCACCACGTCTTCAACAAGGCCGACGCTGTCATCGCACCCCACCTGCGGGACATCATCAACACCTCCTTCGGCACCGCTACCTTCCCGGAGAGCTGGAAGCACGCCGAACTCAGCGCCCTACTCAAGAAGCCATCGGCCGACCCCACCGACCTCAAGAACTACCGCCCAATCTCGCTGCTCCCGTTCCCTGCAAAAGTCATCGAAAAGACCGTCAACAAGCAGCCTGGCCGCCTTCCTCGAGACGAACGGATCCCTCGACCCCTCGCAGTCTGGCTTCCGGGCCAACCACAGCACCGAGACCGCCCTGATCACAGCCACCGATGACATCCGAGCGCTGCTCGACAACGGAGAAACAGCGGCCCTCATCCTCCTCGACCTCTCCGCGGCCTTCGACATTGTCTGCCACCGTACCCTAGTACAACGCCTCAGCAACGTCGGAGTCCAGGAGAAGGCTCTGGAGTGGATCATCTCCTTCCTCGCCGGAAGAACACAGAGAGTCCGCCTCCCTCCGTTCAGATCTGAAGCCACCGAAGTCATCTGCGGCGTTCCTCAAGGCTCCTCGCTCATTCCAATCCTCTTCAACGTCTACATGAGCCCCCTCGCAGACATCGCACGCCAGCACAACCTCAACATCATCTCCTACGCCGATGACACCCAGCTGATCCTCTCCCTCACCAACGACCCCGCCACCGCCAGAGCCAACCTTCACGAAGGGATGAAAGAGGTAGCCGAATGGATGAAGAACAGCCGCCTGAAACTGAACTCGGACAAGACAGAAGTCCTCATCCTGGGATCCTCACCCGCCACTTGGGACGACTCCTGGTGGCCCCCCGCCCTAGGCAGCGCACCCAAACCAACAGACCACGCACGCAACCTGGGCTTCATCCTGGACTCCTCCCTCTCCATGACCAGACAAGTCAACGCCGTGTCCTCGTCATGCTTCAACATCCTGCGCATGCTACGTAAGATCTTCCGGTGGATCCCCACCGAGACCAGGAGGACGGTCACCCAGGCCCTCGTCACCAGCCGGCTGGACTACGGCAACTCCCTCTACGCCGGAACCACCGCCAAACTCCAGAAGAGACTCCAGCGGATCCAGAACGCCTCAGCACAACTCATCCTGGACATCCCCCGTCGCAGCCACATCTCCGGACACCTGAGAGACCTGCACTGGCTCCCGGTCAACAAGAGAATCACCTTCTGACTCCTCACCCACGCACACAAAGCCCTACACAACCAAGGCCCAGGATACCTCAACAGCCGCCTCAACTTCTATGCTCCCAAACGCCAGGTTCGATCGACCGGCCACGCCCTCGCCGCCGTCCCCCGCATCAGAAGAGCCACCACAGGGGGACGGTCCTTCTCCTACCTCGCCGCCAAGACATGGAACTCCCTCCCCACCCACCTCCGCCTGACCCAGGACCACCTCGCCTTCAGGAAGCAACTCAAGACCTGGCTGTTGGAGCAGTAGCGGACCCCCCTCTCCCAGCGCCTTGAGACCCTCAGGGTGAGGAGTGCGCTATATAAATGCGATGATTGTTTGAATTGATTGATTGATTGATTGATTGATTGATTGACTGATGACATCATCCAGTGACTGTGTGTTTCTGTAAAGTTTAAATATGTTTTACATATTGAAGAATGAGTGGATGTATAAGTGTCTGGATGAAGGATTTAGTAGGTGCGTGACTGACTATGAGTGAGTGATTAAATGTGTCTTACTAAATGCATGGGTTAGTGACTAAACTGTCTGAATGTGTGCATCAGTATGTCTGTTGTTGTGAAAGCTGCTGCATGTGTTGATCAGTAGCTATATGAGTGGCTATATGGGTTATTGATTGGTTGCTCAAGTATTTGAATGGGAGACTGAGTGTGTGTGTGGGTTGCTGGGAGTCGTGTGACTCTATGCATAGATGTGTGAGCAGTTGATTCACTAGGTGTATGAGTTCAAGAGTGCATGTGGAAACAGCTATATGGGCGGTTGACTGTGTGCATGGGTGTGTTGGTGAGTGAATGGATATCTCAGTGCTACATGTCCAAGTAAGTACATATGTAAAACACAGTGCATGTGAGAGTTGGCATATATAAATGACTATACATGAGAGCCAGTGAATGTGCGAGTGGCTCTATGGATCATTCATTGTGTACTTGTATCAGTGATTGTATAAGAGAGTAAGTATGTGTTAGTATATGTTTGAATAAGTAATGTGTTGTGTGTATAACTGTATAGTTGAGGAAATGGAAGTGGGATTGATTCTTTGCATGACTGACTAGGTGTGTGAGTTACTCCATGGATGAGTGGCAGTGTGTGAGTGTCTGTATAGGTGTATGCGTGCATATGATAGTGTTGTATTGATGAGTGACTGTATGTATGAGTGATTCTATGGGTGAATGAGTGAATGTGTGTGTAGACCTAGGAATCAGTGATTGCGTATGTAGTAACTGGTATTGGTGTGTCAATGGTTTCAAGAATGGTAGTCTGTATTTAACATTGTTGTTTCAAAGGTTATATTGGAGTGTGAGGAGGTGCATCATATTATCACATGAATGATATCATCAGTGATGTGATCAGTGATGTCAAATGAGATGTCATCAGTGATGTCATCAGTGATGTCATTTGAGAAGTCATCAGTGATGTCATCAGTGATGTCACTGGCCATGTCATGAATGATGTAATATGTGACATCATCAGCAGTGGATTGCGGGTGCGCGAAATATAGTTAGTACAACTAACTGTAAAGGAGCAATTTCAATGGTTTTTTAAATGCTAATTCCTAACTATATAAGGCCTGAAACCTATGGTTTTTTAAGTGAATTTGGAAGGTTTTTAAAATGCTAATTCCTAAATATATAAGGCCTGAAACCTATGGTTTTTTAAGTGAATTTGGAAGGTTTTTAACATGCTAATTCCTAAATATATAAGGCCTGAAACCTATGGTTTTTAAGTGAATTTGCAAGGTTTTTTAAATGCTAATTCCTAACTATAATACTATATAATGCCTGAAACCTATGGTTTTTTTAAGTGAATTTGCAAGGTTTTTTAAATGCTAATTCCTAACTATATAAGGCCTGAAACCTATGGTTTTTTCAGTGAATTTGTAAGGTTTTGTAAATGCTAATTCTATTAGCGGATAACGTTTATATGTGTTATTATCCTTCTGGGACCACCTGAGCAGCCATCTTGTTTCTCAGGAGAAGTGAGGCACAAGAGAGCACAAAACAAGAGTGGAAAATGCAGAAAGGGGGCAGGCTAGAGACCCCCTGACACCCTAGCCCTTCTCAGGGGGTCCCAGAATTAAATCGCAGGGTACGCGCACGGTACGCGTACCGTACACGTACAGTGTGCGTACCCCTCGATTATTTTTTTTTTTTGCACTTGCCGGTCCTTCTGGGACCCCCTAAGAAGGGCTAGAGGGTTGGGGGGTCTCTACCCTGCCCCCTTTTTGTCTTTTCCTCTCTTGTTTTGGGTTCTCTTGTGCCTTAGTTCTCCTGAAAAACAAGATGGTGGCCAACACTTCCTGGTTTGGACAGTTTGGAATGTTGACAGTCAACTGCCAGCCAATCAGAAACTCGCTTGCGCACGTAAGGGTACGCGCACGTACGCTTACGGTACGCGTACCGTACGCGTACGGTGCGCGTACGGTGAGCGCATATAGATATATCATTTGCTCAAATTCAATTTTCTCAACAACTACTGGAGGGATTTTCACCAAATATAGAAAAGGCACTACTGCATACATGTCCCTACCATTTTGCCAAGTTTGGTGTAATTCCTTTCAGCTGTTCGGGCTGTAGCCGTGTCTAAAGGTCCCATAGAAAATGCCATTTGAAAAATTTCTAATTCAATTTTCTCAAGAACTACTGGAGGGATTTTCACCAAACATAGCAAAGGCACATGTGCATACCAGGCCCTACCATTTTGCCAAGTTTTGCCTTTTTTCTTGGCCCCCGCTTCACGAATCTCCCCGAAACTTTCAGGGAAGGAGCGGAGCGTAGATGAGAACATTTAAGGAAAGTTACATGCAGATTCCTCAATCGGCGCCAAAGTTATTCCCAATAGAATGTTGGGGATTTCCTATGGTAACTAGGTTCTAACTATATATACCTACTGGCGACCGCCAGTAGGTAATATACATATATATATACATATATATATATATTCACTGAAAAAACCATAGGTTTCACACCAGTTATAGTTAGGAATTAGCATTTAAAAAACCTTACAAATTCACTGAAAAAACCATAGGTTTCACACCAGTTATAGTTAGCTGGAAATTTTACTGATATAAAACCATTGAAATTCCCACGTTATAGTTAGTCGGACTCACTATAACTTGCGCGTACAATGCACTGCTGATGACGTCACATATTACATCACTCATGACATGGTCAGTGACATCACTCATGACATCACTGATAACCATCCTTGTGACAGAGTGACAGACCTAATTTCAGTGTAATGTAACGCTTGAAACACATATTCAAAAATAGAAACAAACATTTTCAAAAAAATGGAGATACCCAAACCAGTAACAACAACCAATTCAGTAATTCCACCATCTATATACACATCCACTCATTCACCAACAGTTCTATATAGTCACTCATATATACTCACTCATCATATGTAGTGATACACCTATACATCCTGTTACACATCAGCAGTCATCCAAAAGTTACTCACACACATACTCACACATGCAAATAAACTATTGAACATCCATTTATTTGCATATACATTTATACACACACTACCACCTTACTTCTAAGGAAACTTACCCATACTTACTCTCCTAAACAATCACTTATAGAAACACATACTTATTTAAACAGGAACTTCTACAATCTCTCACTATATATACTATACTCACTTATATACATCAATACTCACATATACTAGATTAAAACATATGTCGTTACTAATGAAGACACTAGTGAGACAGTCATTCACTCACTAACACACACATATACACACTCATCCACCCATACAGTCCTGCACATATGCTGTCTTCAAAACACATACAAACAGTGAGTCAGTCACCAACCCCTGCAGCCACTTATACACAAAGAGAAACACTGATACAAACATTTAAATATTTAAACAATACTCGCTAATATATGTATTCACTAAGATACACGTAATAAGCCAGTTACCCAACCAATTTTTTTTTAAAAAAACATCCATTTACACACGTATTTAAACATTTATTCTTCCATCGACCTTTACAAATACATATATAAAACAAAGTTATTTTTCAGAAAGACACACATTCACTGGATGGTGTCATCAGTGATGTCATGAGTGATGTCACTGACCATGTCATGAGTGATGTAATATGTGACGTCATCAGCAGTGCATTGTACGCGCAAGTTATAGTGAGTCCGACTAACTATAACGTGGGAATTTCAATGGTTTTATATCAGTAAAATTTCCAGCTAACTATAACTGGTGTGAAACCTATGGTTTTTTCAGTGAATTTGTAAGGTTTTTTAAATGCTAATTCCTAACTATAACTGGTGTGAAACCTATGGTTTTTTCAGTGAATTTCATAGGTTTTTTTAATGCTAATTCCTAACTATAACTGGTGTGTAACCTATGGTTTTTTCAGTGAATTTCATAGGTTTTTTTAATGCTAATTCCTAACTTTTTATACAGACTCATACCTATGTGTTTTTTAGTGAATTGCTAAAGTATGTTTTTGTAAAAATGAACACTATAATGTATATTGAGATAATATTTTTAATTTAAAATATTTTTTTTTTATATTTCACTTTGGTGCGCTTTCGGTGCGCGCACCGGTGCGCGTACCGTCAGCGCACTAACAAAAAAAAAGAAAAAAAAAATGAAGGAGGGACTGTGTAATAGATAGTAAGACAGATAAAAAGTGTAAAAGGAAGTAACTGAGAAAAGAAAAATGAATAAGGGAGCAAAAGAAAGAAGAAATAGGAAGAACACTAAAGTAGAGGTTAAGGGAGAATATAAATGGATATTGAAAGTAAAAAGAAGGACAGTTAAGTATGAGAATGACAGGTAGTGACGGAATCAGAGGAAAAGAATAGCAGCGATTGAGGGAAAGTAAATATCAGTGAATATAAGTAAAGAGGGGTGAAAGAGGGTACATGTAAGTGAATAAGGGCAACACATGGGGAGTAATAGAGAGAAAGAAGAGAGAGAGTAAAAGAAAGACCAAAGGAAGAACTAACTGAACTACAGTACAATGAGTGTGAAAGAAAAAAAAATGGAGAAAGAGAAAGAGGGTTAGGAAACTAAAGCAGTGGTACTAAGAGAATATAAAAAAGATAAAAAGTGGTGGAAGGACTGAGGAAATGCAGATAGTTCCTATTAGATTAAGAAGTTGTGAATGAAGTACAGTAAAGAAACAGCAATGAAAAAAGAGTGTAAATTAGTAAAGAGAGGTAAATAAGGGTGAAAAAGAAAATGAGTGCATAACAATGTGAACACAATATAAATTACATAATGCAAACTACACAATAACTTCTACAATATGTTACATTATTTATTTTTGCTGTTCTCAGAATATATTGAATTCCACTTAAATTAGTGAGTTCAAAGTCTTCATCATATAACAGCGGGAAAAAAAAAACACAATCTAAAAGATTGTGTTTAAAAAAACCCATCCAAACATACATCTCATATATGTACACTAATCTTTGATTCACTTACTTTTCCATGAGGCCAAGTAGAAGATAGTGAAGGTCCTTTTGGTAGAAAAAAAGTCTGCTGTTCCTTATGAGTTCCATTTCATCGACTTCCTATGAAAAAAGATCTAAAAACATCATACCATACACAATCCTCACGGCCAATTTGTGTCTGATATATCGGTATTTTTTACTTTGAGATCCACTTAAAGTATCTACATGAGATAAATAATTTCAAATATTAGATTAACTAACTAACTAACTAACTTTTATTAACTATTCCCGTCTTCAAAGGCCAATTCCCTTTACTAAAACTTTGGTTTTAAAAACACTAGATAAGAATTTGTAGAGTCATAAGGCAAACGTTGTTTATAAGTTAAATGAGAATCATTGCAGTAACTCCATCCATTTTCAGATTTTAAGTAGCATGTATAATGTCCTGAGGTGGTCGAAGGTCCATCATGATAAATAATAGCTTCAGTTGTAAAGGTCCTTCCAGAAATTGATAACTGAGAAGC
This sequence comes from Lissotriton vulgaris, assembly GCF_964263255.1. NCBI lineage: Eukaryota > Metazoa > Chordata > Amphibia > Caudata > Salamandridae > Lissotriton > Lissotriton vulgaris. The sequence goes on from NC_141694.1 coordinate 746,896,570, forward strand.
CACAAAATTTTTGATAGAAGTTGTCAATTTAGTTCCATCAGGTCTACATCGTTGGAAAACTAAAATGATATACTGCCCATACCTTTGTATAAATAATGTGGACAGCATTGTACAGTTACATTGGGTACACACCATATTATGATCTGCTGCTTTAACTAGATTTTTAAAAGACACTGATTTACAGTCTGGTAAAGTCAAATATATAAATCTTTCAGTGTCTATTGTAGTAGTACTTGATAAACTACAATTGTGGCAGTCATGCTGCCATTGATAAGAAAGACTGAAAAGATTATCTACATCTACACCTTCATCTTCCAAAACACCAAACATATACATTAAAAATTCCTGACAATCCTGCTGAATGTTCTGTGAAAATTTATCTTGACCAGAACACAAATCTAAAATATTTCGAATTTCTGTTACACTTTCTATTTGTGCTGTAACACTGCTACATTTCTGAAACACAGAATTCAATAAACCACACAATCTTTGATCCCGATTTTCAACAATCTGTTCTTGTAAACTTTTAAGAAAAAAAACAACATTAACCACTACATTAGCATAGCAGTTGACACCAGAACTGTTTTCAAACTGAAATCCAACAACATTTTCTCCACAATTCTTTTTCTTCCTGTTTTCAATTACAGTTTTCTCTACTTTTTGTCTTTTTGCAACTACCTCACTACAATTATCCTCATTTCTTCTTTTTCGGCCTACCACACGTTTTTCAAACAGAGGATATTGAGGCAAATGTGGAGCATACTCTCTTCTTAACCTATTGTATTCTTTAACACAATCTAGATCGGCAGAAATATTTGTCTCATCACATGCAATCAAATACAATCCTGATAAAGTTCTGACTCGAGATAATGCCACATATGCCATACCCTCTTTAAACACAGATCTTCCAATGTTCACCAATGCACTATCTACACTTAAACCTTGAGATTTATGAATTGTCACTGCATACGCCAAACAAACAGGAAACTGTTTTCGGCGAACATATAAGTCTTTTACAAGTAAAAATCTAGCAGAACAACGACTTATTTGTTGTACTTGTTCAATGCCATCAAATTTTATTTTTAAAAATTCAATTCCATCTCTATTTCTGTAATTCACAAAATCAACAACATAACCCATTGCTCCATTTACCAGACCGCTTTCAACATTTAAATTCCTTCTCAAAATGATACGACAATTTAAACACACATTCAGAGTCTTTTCAAAACCAGCTGTTTTTGAAATACTTTTCTCCAATGAATGCAATTTAATTTTCAAATTTTCTGACAAAACAATTGTTGCACCCATATGCTCTATTTTATCTATTGCTTCTAGTTTCACAATCTCTTCATTTTCTAAGTCTAACATTTTTTGGTTGAAGATGGAACATTCTTGCAGAGTTGGCATCAAACATATCCCAGATTTCTTCTCAGTCATTTTTTTAAAAATATTCTCTGGAAGAATGTTTTCATTTGGATACAAATTTGAAATTAATCGACTATGCAAAGCTTTTTTCCCTTTCTCAGTCATTTTTCCAATTCTTACATCTTGTAGAATATTTTTATAATCTTCATCCTTGGCCTGTCGCATATTTTGAAGCAGTTCAGCATATTTAAAATTTAGCCATATATTAACATTTCCAATGCTTCCAAGGGACTTCCTGGTATCTTCATGCGTGAGCATTTTAAACACTGGTTGTCCTTTTACTGGAGTCAACTGCAATAGATCTCCAAAAACAATAATGTGTTTTCCTCCAAATAACACATCATAGTCTGTTTTAAGAATTTCTTGCATTCTCAAATGCACAAAAGCAAGCATTAGATTTGAGACCATGCTTACTTCATCTATGATAAGAAGTTTCATTTTCTTCAAGACTCTTGAAACTTCAGAACACGCATCTCCAGATAGCTTGTTGTAATGCAATTTATTATCATGTTCAACTGGCAGCATCAATAAACGATGTAGAGTAATCCCTTTAATGTTATGTGCTGCCAGACCAGTTGGAGCAGTTACAACACAAGACAGTGGTGAATCAGTCCTTTTCTGCAGATAACTTGCAACGGCTTTAATTAGAAAACTTTTTCCTGTCCCCGCTTCTCCACTTACATACAGTCGGACAGGGTCAAATAATATACATGAGCACTCTTTTTTCTCATGTCTGAATCCATGTTCAATCTGCTCTGTGACTTCATCATATATCTTTTTCTGCTCAATGTTTAGTTGCGTTACCAAATCTTCTAAGTTAACTCCATCCTCTTGAGCTTGTTCCATAGCTCTTTCCACCTCATCCATGGCAGTGGCAGCTTCATTTTGGATAATTGGTCCTCCTAGTGGATCCTGGCTCAATGAAGTAGAACTCTGACTATCTTGAGAACTGTTTCTAGCTATCTCTTCAGCAATTGTGGTTTCTTGCTCCATTTCTTCATTCAACATTTGCAGATAATTTAGAAAAATAGGACATTCTATGGTATCCTTAGTTGCATTAAAAGAGTCTTCATAACAGAGAAAATCTCCAAGTAGTTCCTCTTCTGTACGCCATGGCTTAAAGAGTTGCAAAAGAGCTAAGTAGTAAAATTCTCTTTTGTCTGGAACTTCACAACTCAATTTTCGATGATTAATCAAATGGCCTTTTTTCTGCTTCACTAGACATCCTTCATAGCCAATGAGTGCATATTTTCCATTATTGATATCTTCTGTGATGTTCCTCTTATAACTGTAGTTTTGAAGAACTTCATACAAACATGTGTTCTCAAGGTGAGTACTTCTATTTGGATAGTATGTATCCAACATATTTGTCTTCAAAATATCTGTACTGTTTGGTTCTTTTTCCGCCAAATATTCAATTTCTTGTACAGATTTCAAAACTCGGTTTCGTGTGGCAGCAAGACCAAGACTCACCCAAATGATTGTTCTTGATTTGGCATAGAGACTTGCTGATGATAACCGATCAGAACATTCATATGCTCCAATTTCTCGATGCGACAACATCTTCAGACTGAAACTGTATAATTTCTTGCTTAGACTCTTTTCATGTGAAATGTCCTCCCACATTTCCTTCAGTTCTGTCTTTTCTTTTTTGGTGATGTAAGATGTCACATATCGAGCCACAGCAATAGAGTTGTCAGCAACGAACTGAATATCCATGTTAGCATTCCACATGGACAAAATCACTGAGTTGTAATCGTTGATGTACTTAGATTCTTCATTTCTTTTCAAATTATATGTGTTTTTGGGAGATTTTCTCGTCACAGTATGTCGTAGAGATGACATCAAATTATTTACTCTTCCCTTAGAAATCACTGGTCGAGGAAATGCAAAACGACATTTCGTGTAGTACTTTTCCTTGTTTTTAAATTTTCGACGACAGTACTTTCCACAACGATGAGATTGAAAACGTAAAACTTGTTGCCTTAAATTGTTTTCTTCAGTAGATTTTGGAACAGCACATGTTGAATACTCTTCAATGAAACTCATCACTGTTTCATCTGAATCTGTTCCAAATTTGGGTGCATCTTTAATCCACAACAACATATGTATATGAGGAGCACCTCTCGCTTGATATTCCTTCCTCCAAAAGAAATCCAAAACCTCTCCAAGGGGAGGATTTTTTTTGTTGGTAATAAAAGACATCATAGCTTCAAATCTATGATTAAAATATCTGCAAACATTCACTGGATCTAAAGAACACAGTTCTCCTGGTGTTTTCAATTCTATATTTGGTATGTTTTCATTTGCCTCTCGTAGAAATTGAAGTAAATCGTCCCATGCATACTCAGCACAGCTAAGAGTGAGGAACCATGTAGGAGTTCCTAAGTTTCTTAGCATACATTTCAATTCTCCATGACGACGAAACCAATACTCATTGGTTCCACGTTGACATGCCATGAGATTGATTAGCTGAGATTCCAAAATACTGTCTTGCAGATTAACTTTCTCCATAAAGTCCCTTGCACATACATTTTGCAAATGAGGTCCACTTTTTAATATATGATTAACTGCATAAGAAAGCCCAGACAAATCACTTTCAAACAGTAGATGAAATAAATATGGAATGCATTGACGAAACCTTGGATCTTCTGCATATAATCTTAGAGTCCGGTATTCAGCTGCAGGAATTTGAACTGGTCGATCATCATATCGTCCACCACAACCTGTTGGAAATAATTGTGGAAAACAACGAGCTTCCAAACTTTCTTCCCATACACTAATGGGACTTCCTTTTGCTGCCTTCATTTGAAACAAGTCAATTGCATTTCCCATTACTTCTTTGGAATGCAAAGGATGAACAGTATAATGTTCATATATTTCTTCAGTTCTAGACACATCAACTTTTTCAATTTGACCAACTGAAGAATCACTATCTTCTTCTGTAGCTGTTTCCTCAACTCCAACACTTACATGTTTGTAGTACTCATTGTTTTTAACTAAATACAACGTTGCCTTCTTGACTTTTTTAACATCCACTAAATCTTGCCAAATTTTCTTACTCTTTGTTGGAACCCCATTAACTAGAATAACTAAAGGATCTTCTTCTACTCTTTCTACACCAATTGTATTAATATTTTTCTTTACATCTAGAGGCAAATAAACAACTCTTCCCTTTAATCCTCTCAGTAAATCTGATGGAGGCAATTTCCCTGTCTTAGGCTCCATGCGTACAATAGCCTGAAAAGGATGGACACATTGAATCAAAATAGATTCATAAGTATTTAGATCCATCAATTCAGAAGGAATATCTATCAACTGAAGATTATTATAAACTGCTCTTGCAGGCATTCTATTTTCATTTAATTTTTTCAAACAATAAGTGCAAATACGCTGATCCAAACTCAAATCAAAAGAATTCTCCACCAACAAATAACTTACAAAATCCTCCCATTCACTATTATTTTCCAATTCACTTTTTGCATATAAATCAACTAACCTAGTCTGAATTTTATAATGAGTCCGTCGACAACACACACAAGTTACATTAGGCCTCTCACTTGATTTCACCTTAAACTTGATAATTTCCTCATCAAACTTTTCAATACTTGAAATTTGTCCATTATCTTCTGCATTGCCATCCATTACTATATCTATTTCTACACTGTCCTCTTTGTTCCCAAAATAACAAAACTCAATTTCTTCACAAATAGTCTTCACATCCACTTCAGATCCATGCAAAAGAGCACTATTTAACTGTTTAAGCTTAAGTGCAGGACTTTTTGCATAATACAACTTCCTCACTAATTTCCTTACGTTATTATGATGCACTGCTAACATCCTAAAATGATGAAAAACACTCCGACAAACTTTTCTAGAAAGACATGCTAGTGAATGCCCTTGCAAACCTGTGCTTTCTCTCACTCTGCAAGGATCTAACTCTTGCAGGATCTTCATTTTTTGTTTGAGACTTTTTTTACTATATGTACGTAAGAAATTTCGAAGCAAATCAATTGATTCCTGTCGCACACTACAAATACTACTGCATTTCCATGTGTACACTGGACCCTTAGTACGTCTCCCTAAAACTTCATCAGCTAACACCTCTTCTGCATCTCTAGGTACAAGTTTCTCTTTTTCCATCACACAACTATCTTTCACCTCATAGGCACGACCACTGGTGTCAACCGCATGCACCAAATCATTTTCCTGAAAGTAACTCTCCTCATTAAAAAAAGGCTCAGAACTTGAACTATGCATCCATTCACCAGAAAATACTTCACAAAAATTACTCCGATTAATAATTCTTTTCCATCTACTGTTCGATTTGAAAACATCCATTGCCTTATTAAGTATCCTAATTCTATTGATTATTAAAATAAATAATTTTTTCTTAACTTCAAAAGCCTGATCAACAATCTTTTCTACACTTTTCTTTTTCTTGTAAAAAGCAGCTTTTAGTTTACTTTTCTTTTCATTTTTTAGCAAATTTAAAACTACCCTATTGCGAAACATTCGCCTACGAATGTCCCTAAAAACATTTACCCTTCTATTGCTAACCATTCTCTTCTCTCCTGGTCCAATGGAAACATTTTTTGTGGGCTTCTCTTTCCTTTTTAGATTTGTTGACTTTTTCTGTATATTCACATTAGCAATTTCATTTTTTTTCCTACGACATATGTTACGAAGAAAAGACTTAATTGGCTTACCAGAAGCTTTTCTGGTGTTTTTTGAAGTAGTTGTTGAAGAGGATTCCATAAACTCTGTTGTTGATGTTCTCCTTTTCCGTATGGTATTTTTGATTTTTCTTTGCCTTGAAGGCATTTTTGCTTGCTTTTCAGAAGTTGATTTGAATCTGTTGTTCTGTTAAAAAAACACATGAAAGACCACTATTAGCAAACAACAAAGTAATGTTAAAAAGCAAACAATATAAACAATAAATTGCAACATATTTAAGTTTATACAATAGCAACTCATGGCTTTATTTTTAAAGGCCTTGCGCCACCAGTGCGTCACTTATTACCCATGTTTAAAGTCAAGCATCAGCTGCACATGGCATTCATAAATAAGGGCCAAATGCATATACCAATCAATTGCACCCAAAAATCGATTTTTGAATAACATGTAAGGAACACTGCACAGAACCTATGTACAACCAATCAATATCATCAAACAAAGTCAGGGCCTTATTTATGAAAGCCTTGCGCCACCAGTGTGTCACTTATTACCCATGTTTAAAGTCATGCATCAGTTGCACATGGCAATCATAAATAAGGGCCAAATGCATATACCAATCAATTGCACCCAAAAATCGATTTTTGAATAACATGTAAGGAACACTGCACAGAACCTAAGTACAACCACTCAATATCATCAAACAAAGTCAGGGCCTTATTTATGAAAGCCTTGCGCCACCAGTGCGTCACGTATTACCCATGTTGAAAGTCATGCATCGGCTGCACATGGCAATCATAAATAAGGGCCAAATACATATACCAATCAATTGCACCCAAAAATCGATTTTTGAATAGCATGTAAGAAACACTGCGCAAAACCTAAGTACAACCACTCAATATCATCAAACAAAGTCAGGGCCTTATTTATGAAAGCCTTGCGCCACCAGTGCGTCACGTATTACCCATGTTGAAAGTCATGCATCGGCTGCACATGGCAATCATAAATAAGGGCCAAATACATATACCAATCAATTGCACCCAAAAATCAATTTTTGAATAACATGTAAGAAACACTGCGCAGAACCTATGTACAACCAATCAATATCATCAAACAAAGTCAGGGCCTTATTTATGAAAGCCTTGCGCCACCAGTGCGTCACGTATTACCCATGTTTAAAGTCATGCATCGGCTGCACATGGCAATCATAAATAAGGGCCAAATACATATACCAATCAATTGCACCCAAAAATCGATTTTTGAATAGCATGTAAGAAACACTGCGCAAAACCTAAGTACAACCACTCAATATCATCAAACAAAGTCAGGGCCTTATTTATGAAAGCCTTGCGCCACCAGTGCGTCACATATTACCCATGTTGAAAGTCATGCATCGGCTGCACATGGCAATCATAAATAAGGGCCAAATACATATACCAATCAATTGCACCCAAAAATCAATTTTTGAATAACATGTAAGAAACACTGCGCAGAACCTATGTACAACCAATCAATATCATCAAACAAAGTCAGGGCCTTATTTATGAAAGCCTTGCGCCACCAGTGCGTCACTTATTACCCATGTTTAAAGTCATGCATCGGCTGCACATGGCAATCATAAATAAGGGCCAAATACATATACCAATCAATTGCACCCAAAAATCGATTTTTGAATAACATGTAAGAAACACTGTGCAGAACCTATGTACAACCAATCAATATCATCAAACAAAGTCAGAGCCTTATTTATGAAAGCCTTGCGCCACCAGTGCGTCACTTATTACCCATGTTTAAAGTCATGCATCAGCTGCACATGGCAATCATAAATAAGTGCCAAATACATATACCAATCAATTGCACCCAAAAATCGATTTTTGAATAACATGTAAGGAACACTGCACAGAACCTAAGTACAACCACTCAATATCATCAAACAAAGTCAGGCCTTATTTATGAAAGCCTTGCGCCACCAGTGCGTCACTTATTACCCATGTTTAAAGTCATGCATCAGTTGCACATGGCAATCATAAATTAGGGCAAAATACATATACTAATCAATTGCACCCAAAAATCAATTTTACAATAACATGTAAGAAACACGGCGCAGAACCTAAGTACAACCAATCAATATCATCAAACAAAGTCAGGGCCTTATTTATGAAAGCCTTGCGCCACCAGTGCGTCACGTATTACCCATGTTGAAAGTCATGCATCGGCTGCACATGGCAATCATAAATAAGGGCCAAATACATATACCAATCAATTGCACCCAAAAATCGATTTTTGAATAACATGTAAGGAACACTGCACAGAACCTAAGTACAACCACTCAATATCATCAAACAAAGTCAGGGCCTTATTTATGAAAGCCTTGCGCCACCAGTGCGTCACGTATTACCCATGTTTAAAGTCATGCATCGGCTGCACATGGCAATCATAAATAAGGGCCAAATACATATACCAATCAATTGCACCCAAAAATCGATTTTTGAATAGCATGTAAGAAACACTGCGCAAAACCTAAGTACAACCACTCAATATCATCAAACAAAGTCAGGGCCTTATTTATGAAAGCCTTGCGCCACCAGTGCGTCACGTATTACCCATGTTGAAAGTCATGCATCGGCTGCACATGGCAATCATAAATAAGGGCCAAATACATATACCAATCAATTGCACCCAAAAATCAATTTTTGAATAACATGTAAGAAACACTGCGCAGAACCTATGTACAACCAATCAATATCATCAAACAAAGTCAGGGCCTTATTTATGAAAGCCTTGCGCCACCAGTGCGTCACTTATTACCCATGTTTAAAGTCATGCATCAGCTGCACATGGCAATCATAAATAAGGGCCAAATACATATACCAATCAATTGCACCCAAAAATCGATTTTTGAATAACATGTAAGAAGCACTGTGCAGAACCTATGTACAACCAATCAATATCATCAAACAAAGTCAGAGCCTTATTTATGAAAGCCTTGCGCCACCAGTGCGTCACTTATTACCCATGTTTAAAGTCATGCATCGGCTGCACATGGCAATCATAAATAAGGGCCAAATACATATACCAATCAATTGCACCCAAAAATCGATTTTTCAATAACATGTAAGGAACACTGCACAGAACCTAAGTACAACCACTCAATATCATCAAACAAAGTCAGGCCTTATTTATGAAAGCCTTGCGCCACCAGTGCGTCACTTATTACCCATGTTTAAAGTCATGCATCAGTTGCACATGGCAATCATAAATTAGGGCAAAATACATATACTAATCAATTGCACCCAAAAATCGATTTTTCAATAACATGTAAGAAACACGGCGCAGAACCTAAGTACAACCAATCAATATCATCAAACAAAGTCAGGGCCTTATTTATGAAAGCCTTGCGCCACCAGTGCGTCACTTATTACCCATGTTTAAAGTCATGCATCAGCTGCACATGGCATTCATAAATAAGGGCCAAATACATATACCAATCAATTGCACCCAAAAATCGATTTTTGTTTAACATGTAAGAAGCACTGTGCAGAACCTATGTACAACCAATCAATATCATCAAACAAAGTCAGAGCCTTATTTATGAAAGCCTTGCACCACCAGTGCGTCACTTATTACCCATGTTTAAAGTCATGCATCAGCTGCACATGGCAATCATAAATAAGGGCCAAATACATATACCAATCAATTGCACCCAAAAATCGATTTTTGAATAACATGTAAGGAACACTGCACAGAACCTAAGTACAACCACTCAATATCATCAAACAAAGTCAGGCCTTATTTATGAAAGCCTTGCGCCACCAGTGCGTCACTTATTACCCATGTTTAAAGTCATGCATCAGTTGCACATGGCAATCATAAATTAGGGCAAAATACATATACTAATCAATTGCACCCAAAAATCGATTTTTCAATAACATGTAAGAAACACGGCGCAGAACCTAAGTACAACCAATCAATATCATCAAACAAAGTCAGGGCCTTATTTATGAAAGCCTTGCACCACCAGTGCGTCACTTATTACCCATGTTTAAAGTCATGCATCAGCTGCACATGGCATTCATAAATAAGGGCCAAATACATATACCAATCAATTGCACCCAAAAATCGATTTTTGAATAACATGTAAGGAACACTGCACAGAACCTAAGTACAACCACTCAATATCATCAAACAAAGTCAGGGCCTTATTTATGAAAGCCTTGCGCCACCAGTGCGTCACTTATTACCCATGTTTAAAGTCATGCATCAGCTGCACATGGCATTCATAAATAAGGGCCAAATACATATACCAATCAATTGCACCCAAAAATCGATTTTTCAATAACATGTAAGAAACACTGCACAGAACCTAACTACAACCACTCAATATCATCAAACAAAGTCAGGGCCTCATTTATAAAAGCCTGGCGCCACCAGTGCATCACTTATTACCCATGTTTAAAGTCATGCATCAACTGCACATGGCAATCATAAAAAAGGCCAAATAAAAATACCATTCATTTGCACCCAAAATCGATTTTTAAATAACATGTAAAAAACACTGCGCAGGACTTATATACTAACATACAATTTCACTTCTAAAACATAACTATCTGCTTCCAAATATTCTCCATAGAGAAAATAAATCTCTATCTAAATTAAATGAATCATTACTTACCTTTAGAAATGCTTTTGGAGATTGAAAACAGTGTCAGACACACACACCAATTTTTCTTTAGCAGAGGAAAAGGTGTGCTCTCAATACACTGAAACCAAGACTGGCATAGAAAATCTCTATCTTTGTACACATATGCCTTAATTCAACCAATGAAAACTCTTCCCTCACTATTTTCAAACCAACACCCATCCCCCTCTCAAACCTTTCTATCTGTTACCATAGCAACTCCCTCCTAACTGAACTCTAAGGTTCAAAAGTTTATCTTACAATGTTGCAAATTAACTCAGCAAGGATGTTTGACCTGTCAATACAGCAGCCTATACAGGGTATTTTTGCTTTTGGTGACTTTTTTTAAACCATTCAAATTGCTTCTTTCACACAACATAACCATGCACCCTAACTTTCAGTTTTCAACTATCTGAATCCACCAATCATTGCTAGTGATTCAAGAGCACAGAAACTCCACAATTATTTTTTTGTGAACTCCTACTGTTCCAACTGCCATTTCATTCCCACACTTCATCTGACTGGACCAGAACCTTCTCACATCATGTACTCTGTTTGGGTTATTGGACATAGCTACATCCACTGGGCTCAAAGGTATGCAGCTAGCAGAAATTTTCATAACCTTGATTTATCAAATGTGGAAATCAAGTGGATTGGCCACAGAGGATTAAAATGTCACCAATTGATACCATTGGTGAAAACCTTTTTGCATCTGCCAGAACCTGACCTTATAATTGTGCACTGTGGTGGAAACGATCTAGGCACATTAACTGGGGTAGGTCTGGAAATGCTATTAAAGGACACCTTTCATCAATTGATGATACTTTTTCCCCACACTGCCTTGGTATATTCCAATATATGCCAAAGACAGAAATGGAACTGGTCCAACCAATTTGGTCCACAATTTGAGAAAGCACGGAAACATGTAAATAAATCTGTTTCTGCTTACATGAGAGACTGTGGAATGGGTTCATTATACAATAATAACTTGCGTTACAACATGCAAGACATCTACAGAGGAGATGGAGTGCACTTCTCAGATGAGGGGAATAGAATATTCCTCCTGAATTTAAGAATGTGTATTGGAACCTACTTGTAGGTACCTAAATCAACCACAGAACCCAAAAGCTCTTTTCAGAGCTACCCTAACTCTGATCATTCAAAGCGTTTACTTTTTTCTAACTTTTTTCACTATTTTTCACCAAAGTACGCGTACGAGTACGCTTAAAGGTGCGCGCACCAGGCGCTCCCCCCGTGGAAAATTAAAGAATTTTTTTTTTTTTTTTTACGTTTATGAGCCTCCTAAGCCCCCCTCAGAAAACCTAGAGGGTCAAGAAGTCTCTACAGTTCCCCCTTCTATCCATTCCGAACATTGTTTACCCTCCATCTTGTGTCTCGATTGTTCCGAAACACAAAATGGATGACTCCCGTTACGCTGCCCGTGCGCGTACTGGAGCGCGCACTAGTAAGCGCAAAATAAAAAAAGGTGGGAAAGTAATTTACGGAAAACCCAATGGAGACACTTTCATCAAATATAGAATACGCCCTACTACATAGCAGTCCCTACCATTTGCCCAAATTTGGTGAAATTCCATTGAGACATTTAGGCTACAGGCCTGTCTAAATATCCTGAGGTAAATTACATGACAAAAACACACTTGTAATGTTAGAATTTACAACCAATTAAAAAGTATCTCTCATTTTCTACGATTTTTTCCTGTCGTTTGATTGGTTAAGTACAACAATATATATAAAAGAAGAGAGGGAAACACAGCCATTTTGACTACTGCTTCCTGAAGTACACTTGAAAACAAATTTCACTGTCAACTTCAACTAATTTCTCTAAGGTAACTTCTAATTATGGAAGTATATTGTACACGTTAAGTTTATTTCTTAAAAAATATTCTGTTAGTGATATGCTATCCCTCTTTAATAGTTAGAGATAGACATAGACTTCTCTGTAATAGTTATGGATTGAGTTAGGCTTCTCTGGTATACTAGCTCTACTAATATAGTTAATTTATATGCAATTTTCAGAAAGAAAATGGAAGGAGAAAATAAGGCAAATGATACTTCTATCAAAGTAAAGGTGGAAAAACCAGAAGATGAAAAAAAAGAAGTTGATTTCATGGATGACTCTTTGGATGAACAGTTTATAGAATGTTTGGAAGAAATTGAATCATGTACATATAATTATGAGGAAATTCCGGACAATATTATGTTAGAAATTTTATTAAATTATGAAAAAGAATCAGAGGAATAAATTTATCTTTAATAATTTCAATTGTTTCAGACAATATTCTTTTTTATATGTAATTCATGAAGTATTACCAAAAATGTTTAAAATATAAAGTGAGACTTATAGTATACTGTTCAACTATTTTTCTGTTACATAGTAAGTTTACTCATAGTTACTACCTTTCTCCCACTATATTATCTCATATGAATATTTTACACCTCATTTTCATAAGTGAACAGGACAGACTACTCATGATCCCCTAGAAATTCTCAGGGAGTGCTTAAAAGATCTGTTTCTCCTTTCCAGACAGACTATATTATGAATTCCTTATACCACAAAAAATACAATACCAACATGCAAGATGTCTACAAAGAAGATGGTGAACATTAAATTTAAGTCTCTTCATTAGTACCTACATGTAGGTACTTACATAAAATAAACAAATAAAAAAAAAAAACAATTCATAAACATACAATTTTTGAAGTGATTATTTTTCCATAGTACCCTCCCCGATACGCTCCCCCGTGCGCGCACCAGGCGCTTCCCCCGCGAAAATCGAAAAAAAAAAAAAAATTTTTTGAGGCCCCGCGGGGCCCTTTAATGGCCCCCATATCAAACCTAGGGGGTCAGGGGGGGTCTACCCTGCCCCCTTATGGTCAATTCCACCCTTTGTTTTTGCCACCTCTTATGACTAGATTTTACCGATAGACAAGATGGCGGCCGCTCCGGACTGTTTAGAATGTTTACAGACAACTGAGAGCCAACCAGCTTTCTGCGCGCAAGTCGCGTGTCGCGCCGGGAGCGCTCACGGGTGCGCGCACCCGAGAGCGCCTATAGATATATATATTTTTTTGAACGTTAATTTCTCAAAATCCACTGAAGCACATATCTTGAGACATAGCAAAGGCACATCGGGCTACCAGTCCCTACAATTTTGCCAAGTTTGGTGGAAATCCATTCAGCCGTTCGGGCTAAAAGTGAAATCGACCGCCCTATGGAAATTAACATGGGGAAAACGCGTTTTGGGACCCCCCTTTTATCTCGGCCCCCGCTTGACGAATCCCCCCCAAACTTTCAGGGAAGGACCGGACCGCCATGAGACCATTTTCCTGAAAATTTCAGGCAGATTCGACAACCGGCGCCAAAGTTATTCAAAATAGAATGTTGAGATTTAACATTGAAAATTATCCTAACTATAACTACCTACTGGCGACCGCCAGTAGGTAATATATATATATATATATATATATATATATATATATATATATATATATATATATATATATATATATATATATTACCTACTGGCGATAGCCAGTAGGTATATATAGTTAGGATTTTTTTCCTATGGGATTTTTGAAAATTCTATGTCGAATAACTTTGGCTTATGAGGACAGAATTGGCTGAAATTTTCAGGAAAATGGAACATTTTGTTTCTGAGCAGCCCCTGAAAATTTGGGGGGTTTTCGTCAAGGGGGGGCCAAGAAAAAAGGGGGGTCCCAAAACGTGTTTTTCCCATGCAATTTTCCATAGGGCGGTTGGCCTCACTTTTAGCCTGAACGGCTGAATGGATTTACACCAAACTTGGCAAAATTGTAGGGACTGGTAGCCCGATGTGCCTTTGCTATGTCTCAAGATATAGGCTCCAGTGGTTTTTACGAAAATTAACTTTGAAAAATATAAATTGGGCTACATTGGGCTATATATATGTTGGAGCCCAAATGTAGCCCAATGTAGCCCAATGTAGCCCAATGTAGCCCAAAGATGGCCACCAGAGACAAAAAACCAAATGTAGCCCAAATATCAGCCAGATGTAGCCCAACTATAGCCCAATGACAGATTGTCCCAGAGTGTTCTAAAGAACAACTAGAGTGCTAACAGTCCTACTTATTACAAAGGTATGGCACACCTGAAGCCATCTTGATTGGAATAAAGTGGTAACTCTTAAAACATTTAATTTAAAAAGGAACAAAATGAGGGGGTTCATTTTGCCATAGAAAGTATGATTAGCGAATATATGACGAAATCCCGCATACCATCAGTCCGCAAAAAAAATCCCGCATGTACTATTAGGCCGCAAATTAAAATAACGAAAACTTTTAGAACGAATATGCCTTTAGCATACACTAAACAACTAAACTACCCTAAACCCTAAAACACTACCCCCAGCATGACCCTACACTACACAAACAGTACAACACTACCCTAAACCCTAAAACACTACCCCCAGCATGACCCTACACTACACAAACACTACAACACTACCCTAAACCCTAAAACACTACCCCCAGCATGACCCTACACTACGCAAACACTACAACACTACCCTAAACCCTAAAACACTACACCCCAGCATGACCCTACACTACGCAAACACTACAACACTACCCTAAACCCTAAAACACTACCCCCAGCATGACCCTACACTACACAAACACTACAACACAACCCTAAACCCTAAAACACTACCCCCAGCATGACCCTACACTACACAAACACTACAACACAACCCTAAACCCTAAAACACTACTCCCAGCATGACCCTACACTACGCAAACACTACAACACTAACCTAAATCCTAAAACACTACCCCCAGCATGACCCTACACTACGCAAACACTACAACACTAACCTAAATCCTAAAACACTACCCCCAGCATGACCCTACACTACGCAAACACTACAACACTACCCAAAACCCTACAACACTACACCCCAGCATGACCCTACACTACGCAAACACTACAACACTACCCAAAACCCTAAAACACTACCCCCAGCATGACCCTACACTACGCAAACACTACAACACTACCCTAAACCCTAAAACACTACCCCCAGCATGATCCTACACTACGCAAACACTACAACACTACCCTAAACCCTAAAACACTACCCCCAGCATGACCCTACACTACGCAAACACTACAACACTACCCTAAACCCTAAAACACTACCCCCAGCATGACCCTACACTACGCAAACACTACAACACTACCCTAAACCCTAAAACACTACCCCCAGCATGACCCTACACTACGCAAACACTACAACACTACCCTAAACCCTAAAACACTACCCTCAGCATGACCCTACACTACGCAAACACTACAACACTACCCAAAACCCTAAAACACTACCCCCCAGCATGACCCTACACTACGCAAACACTACAACACTACCCTAAATCCTAAAACACTACCCCCAGCATGACCCTACACTACGCAAACACTACAACACTACCCAAAACCCTAAAACACTACACCCCAGCATGACCCTACACTACGCAAACACTACAACACTACCCTAAACCCTAAAACACTACCCCCAGCATGACCCTACACTACGCAAACACTACAACACTACCCAAAACCCTAAAACACTACCCCCAGCATGACCCTACACTACGCAAACACTACAACACTACCCTAAACCCTAAAACACTACCCCCAGCATGACCCTACACTACGCAAACACTACAACACTACCCTAAACCCTAAAACACTACCCCCAGCATGACCCCATACTACGCAAACACTACAACACTACCCTAAACCCTAAAACACTACCCTCAGCATGACCCCACACTACGCAAACACTACAACACTACCCAAAACCCTAAAACACTACCCCCAGCATGACCCTACACTACGCAAACACTACAACACTACCCAAAACCCTAAAACACTACCCCCCAGCATGACCCTACACTACGCAAACACTACAACACTACCCAAAACCCTAAAACACTACCCCCAGCATGACCCTACACTACGCAAACACTACAACACTACCCAAAACCCTAAAACACTACACCCCAGCATGACCCTACACTACGCAAACACTACAACACTACCCAAAACCCTAAAACACTACCCCCAGCATGACCCTACACTACGCAAACACTACAACACTACCCAAAACCCTAAAACACTACCCCCCAGCATGACCCTACACTACGCAAACACTACAACACTACCCAAAACCCTAAAACACTACACCCATCATGACCCTACACTTCGCAAACACTACAACACTACCCTAAACCCTAAAACACTACACCCCAGCATGACCCTACACTACGCAAACACTACAACACTACCCAAAACCCTAAAACACTACACCCCAGCATGACCCTACACTACGCAAACACTACAACACTACCCAAAACCCTAAAACACTACCCCCAGCATGACCCTACACTACGCAAACACTACAACACTACCCAAAACCCTAAAACACTACACCCAGCATGACCCTACACTACGCAAACACTACAACACTACCCAAAACCCTAAAACACTACCCCCAGCATGACCCTACACTAAGCAAACACTACAACACCCCAGCATGACCCTACACTACGCAAACACTACAACACTACCCAAAACCCTAAAACACTACCCCCAGCATGACCCTACACTACGCAAACACTACAACACTACCCAAAACCCTAAAACACTACACCCAGCATGACCCTACACTACGCAAACACTACAACACTACCCAAAACCCTAAAACACTACCCCCAGCATGACCCTACACTAAGCAAACACTACAACACTATCCTAAACCCTAAAACACTACGCCCAGCATGACCCTACACTAAACAACCACCACAACTCTACACTACACTAACACAACACTACACTACACAACACTACACTACACTACACAATCACTAACCCACGAAAAAATTAACACAAACCCACTTACCTCTCTCGTCATCGTGGTTTTCACAACGCAAATGCATTTACCATACATGCCTTTAAAACGTAATTATTTGTAAAGGCATGCGCGATAAATGCACATGCGTTTTGAAAAAATGCGGGATAATTGTATGCGAGCTCAATGACCTTGCGGGATAATGGTATGCGGACTGAAAGTCTGCGGGATAAAAAATGCGGGAAAATGGCTGCAAACCATGATTAGCAGCAGACTTCCCTGGTGAGCACTAGCTTTACTACAGTGATCTAATGAGCAACTAGAGTGCTAACATTCAGAATTTATGGCAAATGTGTGACACATCTGAATGCCTTCTTGATAGAACCAAAGTAAACAAGCATTGAAAATGCAATAGATCTCGCCCTCGTTTAAGTTAAAGCCATTCTGTTTGTAATGAGGTGGCTTTTTAGCTTTGCTTTTATTAGTGTTTTTAAAACTTTCATGTAAATAACATGCATATGTATGCATATATGTATATGTATGCATGCATTTATATTTATATAGATATGCAGATTACATATGTTTATAAATGTATATTACCTACTGGCGATAGCCAGTGGGTATATATAGTTAGGATTTTTTCTCTATGGGATTTCTGAAAATTCTATGTCTAATAACTTTGGCGTTTGTGGACGGAATTGGCTGAAATTTTCAGGAAAATGGCACATTTTTTTTCTGAGCAGCCCCTGAAAATTTGGTGGGGTTTCGTCAAGGGGGGGCCGGAGACAAAGGGGGGTCCCAAAACGCGTTTTTCCCATTCATTTTTCCATAGGGCGGTTGGACTCACTTTTAGCTCGAACGGCTGAATAGATTTACATGAAACTTGGCAAAATTGTAGATATGGTTTGCCCGACGTGCCTTTGCTATGTCTCAATATATGTGCTCCAGTGGATTTTGAGAAATTAACGTTTAAAAAAATATATATATCTGTGACAGCGCTCCGGTTAGCGCCCCGGTTCGCGTACCTGACGCGTAACGGAACTTCGCGAAGCGAATCTGATTGGCTCTCCGGTGTCTGTCAACATTCTAAACAAACCGGAGTGGCCGCCATCTTGTCTCTCGGTACAATCGAGAGACAAGATGTGGTGAAAAACGAAGGGGGAAATGAAGGAAAGGGGGCAAGGTAGACCACTCCTGACCCCCTAGGATTGATGAGGGGGATATTAAAGTGCCCCGCGGGGCAAAACATTTTGCGATTTTACGCCGTAGAGGCACGTCCCGGTACGCGAACCGGGCAGCTAACCGGGCAGCTAACCGGGCAGCTAACCGGCAGCGTAGCTGTCAACATTGTAAACAGTCCGGAGCGGCCGCCATCTTGTCTCTCGGTAGGTTCGAGAGACAAGATGTGGTGAAAAAAGAAGGGGGAAATGAAGGAAAGGGGGCAAGGTAAACCCCTCCTGACCCCCTAGGATTTATGAGGGGGATATTAAAGTCCCCGCGATTTTTCGCGGTAGAGGCGCTTCCCGGTACGCGAACCGGGCAGCTAACCGGCAGCGTAACGGGAGTCCGCCATCTTGTGTTTTTGGAGCGTCCGGTTCGCGTACCGGGTAGCGTCCCGGTAAGCGTAACAAGGGGAAAACCAAGAGAAACAGTAAAAAAAAAATTAAGGGAATAGATTTCCAGCAAACTTGGCAAAATTGTAGGGACTGTTTGTTTGATTTGCCTTTGCAAGGCCTCAAGATATGTGCACGTGTGGATTTTGTCTAATTAAGGTTAAAAAAAATATATATATCTGTAAGCGTGCTCCGGCACGCTTACGTTACGGGTTTTGTTTGCGCTGCAGAACCGATACGTCACGGTTATGCGACGCGTCATGAGGCGTCTCACGTGGCTACGTGATACGTCACGTAATAAAGAATATATTTTACAGCTATAGATATTAGCTTTTAAAAAACCAATGAAATTCACTGAAAAAACCATAGGTTATAGACCATATATAGTTAGGAATTTGCATTTACAAAACCTTGAAAATTCACTGAAAAAACCATAGGTTAGAGACCATATATAGTTAGCTGGACATTTTATTGACAAAAAACCAATGAAATTCCATATATAGTTAGTTGCACTAACTATATATCGCGCACCCGCAATCCACTGCTGATGATGTCACATATTACATCATTCATGACATGGTCAGTGACATCACTGATGACATCACTGATGACATCTCAAATGACATCACTGATGACATCACTGATGACATCTCAAATGACATCAGTGATGACATCATGACACACCAATACCAGTTACTACATACGCACTCACTGATTCCTACGTCTACACACACATTCACTCATTCACCCATACAATCACTCATACATACAGTCACTCATTATTACACTATCATATGCACTCATACACCTATGCAGACACTCAAACACTGCCACTCATCCATGGAGTTACTCACACACCTAGTCAGTCCTGTAAAGAATCAATCACACTTCCATTTCCTCATCTATACAGTTAAACACAGAACACCATACTTCAGTGACATCACTGATGACATCACTGATGACATCTCAAATGACATCACTGATGACATCTCAAATGACATCACTGATGACATCATGACACACCAATACCAGTTACTACATACGCACTCACTGATTCCTACGTCTACACACACATTCACTCATTCACCCATACAATCACTCATACATACAGTCACTCATTATTACAACACTATCATATGCACTCATACACCTAGTCAGTCCTGTGAAGAATCAATCACACTTCGATTTCCTCATCTATACAGTTAAACACAGAACACCATACTTTTCACACATATACTAACACATACTTACTCTCTTATACAATCACTGATACAAGTACACATTGATATGCACAGAGTCACACACCTCCCAGCCAGCCACACACACACTCAGTCTTCCATACATCCACTCATTCTTCAATATGTAAAACATATTTAAACTTTACAAAAACACACAGACACTAGATGATGTCATCAGTGATGTCATTTGAGATGTCATCAGTGATGTCATCAGTGATGTCATTTGAGATGTCATCAGTGATGTCATCAGTGATGTCACTGACCATGTCATGAATGATGTAATATGTGACATCATCAGCAGTGGATTGCGGGTGCGCGATATATAGTTAGTGCAACTAACTATATATGGAATTTCATTGGTTTTTTGTCAATAAAATGTCCAGCTAACTATATATGGTCTCTAACCTATGGTTTTTTCAGTGAATTTTCAAGGTTTTGTAAATGCAAATTCCTAACTATATATGGTCTATAACCTATGGTTTTTTCAGTGAATATATATATATATATACTGGTTTGTCATGTGGGTAAGCTAGTTTTCATAATAGTTTTTTAATGGTATAGTTAAAAAGTGTGTATGGAGTACTGTTTGCATATTTAAATTGCATTACCTACTTTGAAAGCTTTATATTGAAGTGGAAATTAGAAATTACTTCTTCAAATAGCCTTAGATTGTGGCGGGATTATTAAATGTCACCCTCTTAGTGTCCAACACCTTCCACTAATATGGTTAGATTGGAGATGGAATAGTAATTGTCATTCCTTCAGTGTCCTTCACCGTCCCCAAATTGTTTTAGATTGGAGTGGCAATAGTAACTGTTACCACTTTAGTGTCCAGCACTTTCCCCAAATTGGTATAGAGAGTGGGAACAGTAAATGTCATCCCTTTATTGTCTAACAACTTCCCATAATACAGTTGGATTGGATTAGGAATAGTAACTGTCACCCCATAACTGTCCACCACCTTCCCCAAACTTGTATTGGTTGAAGTGGGAATAGTAAATGCCACCCCTTTAGTGTCCAACATCTTCCCAAAATTGGTATTAATTGAAGTGGGAATAGTAAAAGTCACCGCTTTAGTGCCCAACACCTTCCCCCAATAAGGTTTGGATTGGAGTCACACTAGTAAATATAACCCCTTTAGAGTCCAATGCCTTCCCCAAATTGTTTTAGATTTGAACAGGAATAGTAATTGTCACCATTTTGGACCTGAATACGAGTCTGGCAGAGGAGTGCCAGACTCGCGGTGACCCAGCAGTAGCGGTCTTGGGACCACTACATTACAACCCTAGTGGTCGTGCCGCCCTGGGACCTCCAACTCCGCCAGGCAACCACTGCTCTTTGGCAGTGGCGCAGTAGTCCAGAGGTATCTATGTGTTTGGCGGGAACGCAATATTTACAAGGGGACTGTGCCAGCAGAATATCAAATTTTTTGACGTTCCGGTGGCACAACGCCCTGCACCACATTTACAAAGCAGCGTTAAGCCACTTTGAACGGCTTAATGCCGCTTTGTAAATTAGAAACCCTTTTATGCAGGTAGCTTGTTGCTGTGGGTATTCCACCACAAAACCCATTGCATGCTGACGGTTCCCCACATTTACAATGATGTGTAAATCTGATGCAGCGCCCAAAAAAACACAATGCAAAAGTAGTTGTTGGATTGGCACAACGAGGAGAAATACTTTTATTTTTCCTTGTATTTGCTTTTTCTATGTGTGCTGCATTCTGCAGCACACACAGAAAGAGCAAAGTGCCATTAATGATTGTTTTTGTGCAGACAGGTATCCCTCCCTGCACAAAAACAGTCATTAAATAACAGCGATTTGCTATTTCTATGTGTGCTGCAGAATGTACTATTGACCAATGGTGTCTGTGTTGGAGCTAGGCAGCTATTTTTAGCGACACCCCAAGGCAAAACACAGGGGTGCATTGTATTATTGTAAAGAGGGTGCATCCCTGTGCTTTTAAATGACGCAACGTGCCGCTTCAAAATTTGACTCAGAGCCTCACTGCGCCATTTCCTTGTATATATGCCCCATTGTTTGTTATTCTTCAAGTACAACATCTTAGCTACCAAAACTATATTCAGATGTTTGCTGTAATTTGGCAATGCATTTGGGAGTTGTATTACAACTAAGTTCCATGGTGTATCGTGTGTTCATTAATAAATGCACACACACACATATATCCATATATCCATATATATATTTATCTATATATATATATGCTTCAGGGCGTTTGATGGAAAATATATATATTTATATATATACATGTATATATAAATCTCCATGTCACAAACACATAAATCACATTCTCAACATTATGCAAGTTTAGTAACCATTTATTTACAATAACTATATACATACATTTCCACAGATCACACCCAGCACATGTCTGAAATCATTGAGGTCGATGAAGCAAGTTACACACATGTGATAATTGAAGAAAGCACAATTGTCACATTACTATACCCATAATTCCTACTCCAACTACTGGGATAGCAAATGTGTCACCACTATTAGACTTTGAGGAAGATGAGGAGAAGGTCCTGTGCCAGCTCCCACTGACGCCTTTCCGCAGCTCTTGCCTTTCTGTCTGCATATGTATGCATTCCTTGTGTCCCCCTCCCTCTTCTCAGCCATTTTCCTTTTGTATGGTTTAGTTGTACCCCACTCCCCCCGCTAGTCATCCTTTCTATTTTGTAGTAGTGAGGCACCCCTGCGCCACCCGTTCTCCCATCATTTTATTTCTTCCCACTTTCGCCACCTCACCGCACCTCTCCCACCCCGGGAACTACTTACTGCGGCCATGAAGAAGATGCGTGCAGTGGATGCACGCAATGAATGCGCACATTGGGAACACCACTGGTGCACCAAAGGCATATCAAAGGCAAGCCTGGACCAAAGCCAGTGCCAGGACTCCTGGCCTTCCCTCCCCCGACAGGTACACCTCTGACGAGCTGCAATCCCTCAACCCCAGGAGCGACTCCGAATGCTGTAACACTTCACTTAGATCCACAAAAGGCCCCTTCACCTGTCAGAACTGCAGCTTCACTTGCAAAGTCAACCCCCCAACTCCACATCAGCTGGCACCCGAACCAAGGCTCCACTGCATGCTACTCAACATCTGATCCCTCTGCAAGTATGCCACTGAAGTCTGGGACACCATAACCAACCTCGGCCCTGACGTGATGTTCATCATTCAAACTTGGCTCACCACCTCATTGGCACCTGACATTGCCACTCTGATGCCTCGGCTACAATCTGCTACACCGTGACCGTGCCGGCGGACACAGCAGAGGTATCTCCATTGTCCAAAAGAGACCCTCCAATGCACTGCCCCAGACGACAACAGCATGATGATCATGGAACACTTCAACTTTCAAATAAAACTTGAGGCAAACACCATCATCAGAGAAACCCTTGCATGAAGACCCCCATCCTAGCTTCTGCAATGCCATCCCTGACTTCATTGCCCCCCCTGGCAAACAGCTCCAATCACTACATCTTCCTAGGAGACCTCAAATTCCCCCACGAAGACCCCAAAAACACTACCTCCACCACCCTCTTGGAGAACATGAGTACCATTTGCCTCTCACAGCTGGTCTACACCCTCATGCACATCGCAGGACACACTCTGGACCCTATCTTCTCCACAGTGACAGAATCAAGTTCTCCCACACAACCAAACTGACCTGGACAGACCACAGCATTGTCAACTTCACCTTCACAGACTCCTCAGAACCCCAAACCAGACCACCCACTCGACCCCGCTGAAAGTGGAACAAAGTAACCAAACCCCTCTGGACCTCCACTCCCAAAACAACCAGGATTGACCCTTCCCTTAACCTCAAACTCAAAGTCCAGAATTTCTCATACTGGGTCCTCCACCACGGCAGACACCATCGCCCCATGAAAGACACCTCCTGCAACAGACCTGCTAAGCATGTTAGCTGGTTCACCCCGCACTACAGGCGCTCATATGTGACTGCAACAAATTAGAGAGATACTGACACTCCAGCAAGAACCCCTCTGATATCAGCTCATTTGGATTCGCCCTCATCAATTCCCAACACCCCCTCGGGGAGACAAAGAAGAAAGCCCTCACCAACCGCTTTGAGGCGAGTATGAGCCACGCCAAAGATCTCTTCACCATCGTCAGAGAGTTCTCCTGCTCAGCTACCACTGTAAACTCTATTCACCCCTCCCAAGCCCTCTGCAACGCCCTAGTGGACTACTTCCATCAGAAAATCACAGACATCTACGGCAACTTTTACCCCCAGCCCACTGACTTCAAACACCTCCGCGCTCTCACTGACACCACCAACACCCACTGACTATCTGACTGAAAGCAGCTCTCAATCCAAGACACCACCACCATCATGAACTCAATCCACTCTGGTGCCCTTGACTACACCATATCAGCAACCTAGGGAGAGAAAAAAACAGCAGCCCCCTCGTAGAGATCCTCAACATGTCCATCATGACAGCCACCAGCCTAGCCAATAAGAAGCACGCAGAGGTCAAGCCTCTCCTCAAAAAACCCTCCTTCAACCCCAGCTTAGTAAAGAATTATTGAAACTCTTGCTACTCCCCTTCCCAGTGAAAATCTTGGAGAAAGCCATCAACAACCAGCTCACAGAGTACCTTGAAGAGAATAACCTTCTCAACACCTCCCAATCAGGCTACCGGGCCAATCACAGCACCAAGACCACCCTGATCGCAGCTATGGACAACATCAGATGCCTCCTCGACCAAGGGCAAACAGCAGCCCTTATCCTCCTCAAACTCTCGGCGGCCTTCAACACCATCTCCCATCACACCCTTATTGCCAGACTCCACCACCTGGGCAGCCAAAGCAGTGCTCTCTACTGGATCGCCTCCTTCCTCTCTAGCCGAACACAGAAGATCCACCTTTCTCCTCCAAACCCATGAACATTATCTGTGGTGTCCCCCAGGGCTCCTCCCTCAGCCCCACCCTCTTCAACACCTACATGATGCCTCTAGTAGGCATCGCCCATGCCCACAGACATAACATCATCTTAAACACCGATGACAGGCAGCTCATCCTTTCCCTCATAGGAGACATCAACACCACCAGATCCAACTTCCAGAACACCTTATCAGACATTGTCAACTGTGAGAAGTCCAACTGCATGACGCTCAAATCGGAGAAAATTGAGGTACTCATCTTTGGAAATGAACCCTCCCCCTGGGAGGACTCCTAGTGCCCACCGCACTTGGCCCTGGTCCCTACAACCACGCATGCAACCTCAGAATCATCCAACTAACCATAAAGAACCAAGTCAATGCTGTCTCCTTCTCCTGATTCCACACTCTCCACATGCTCCGCAAGATCTTCCATAATGGATCCACATCTCAACCAGGAAAATAGTCACCCAAGCTCTCATCTCCAGCCGCATTAACCATGGCAACGCACTCCACGCTGGAACCACCAAACAACTACTCAACCGCCTCCAAACCATCTAGAGCACCACAGCAAGACTCATCCTCAATCTCCCCAAGAGAACTAGCACCACTCTTCACCTCAGAGCTCTTCACTGTCTCCCCGTACAGGAAAGATGCCTCTTCCAGCTCCTGACTCAAGCCTAGAAGTCCCTCCTCAACTCCTGGCCTGCCTACATCAACCACCAACTGACGTTTCACCCACCCACAAGGTAACTCTGCTCCACACCCTCGTTCAAGCCCTCACCCGCATCTTCCGGAACCACTGAAGAGATCGTTCCTTCTCCTACCTCACAGCCAAGTCCTGGAATGACCTCCCACTTCACCTAGGCACCTGTCCTTTATTTAAATAATTCTGGAAGAAGCTCAAGACATGACCCTTTGACCTAGTTCCTGGAGACCCCCCGGCGTGACCAGCATGCTTTAGAAGAACTCTTTAATGGCTTGATTCATGAGGAGCAACCCCACAAGGCAGGAACACAATTTCTTCTGTGCACACGACACATAGACAACATAGAGTCCAGCAACAAACAGTTCACAATGAAAATATCACTGATGACATGTCAGGCAGTTTTCAATTGTTTGGTGGCGTGGAGAAGTCAGTCATCACAGTACAGCACCCTTAAGCCAAACAGATAAAAGCAGTTGACTTTACCAACCATGGTGTCTAAAACCCTATAACAAATTTGGTAAATGCACTTGATGGCACTACCCTTGCCACTGCTAAGACTTCCTGGTAACCGCCAGAAGCTAAAAGGTGTAGACAACACAATACATGCACATGTGGTGGGATTGCATTGATTCTGACTGTTGGGGTGTGTAGCTGAGGAAGCGACTAAGGAATTAAATTGACAATTACCTCACTACTCTGTCTGTACTTCTCATAAATCTCGTTCTCGTTGAGATGGAGCAGGATACCTTCACCCTAAACATTCTATCCTGTCTCCTCATCCTCCTCGCCAAGACATACACAGCCACCATTCCGAAAGACCCGGATGCATTTTGGTTGATTTTTTATAGTTTGCACCTGATTGCCACCTGTCACACATTGATAGTAATAGAATTATTCTAAATGCCCATTTTGCGACTAATTGAAATTACTAAATCCTTTGTACATTGTGTTAGCGAATCGCTTTTTGGTATTAAAAAGTTGCGATTTCCAAATTTGAAATGTAAAAAATTTGATTTCTACATGATGGAAATTGGAAATTGCACCATGGCAAATGCCTTTCTTATATATCAAAACACCATTTTACATTTCCTAATAGCCTGAAAAAGTGATTTGCAACATTAGGAAATGCAAAATGCCTTCATAAGTATTTGTTCATTGTTATTTTCAGTTTTTTTGTATAAAATATTTCGATGTATTACTGTTATTGTTTTTCACTAGTTTGTAGTTTTGTACACTATTAGTAATATATCGCTATGCTACGTAAAATTATTTTAATTATATTTTTATTGTTTACTGTTATGCATATGTATTTTTGGGAGTGTCATGCATTTGCTTTTTTTTTCATTTAACCCCTTCCATGAGCAGGACGGCCGGAGCTGTCCTGCACCAGAGTGCTCATGTGCGCAGGACGGCTCCCGGCCGTCCTCGCACATGGCACTGGTAATCCCTCTGGTACGGGCACCAGAGGGATTTCCTTTTTCCCCCAACAGCCTCTGAACCTGGGTAAGAGATTCCCAGCTCCCGAGGCTGTATCTTTGGTTTCTGTGAAATGACAGTCTGCGCACACATCGGCACGTCGCGCTGACGTCATTTCACAGAAACCGAAATTGAAATGAGCCGACCAGATCTTTTCAGTTTCACTTTCTACATGCTTGTGGGGCTATCTGAGCCCCCTGAGCACATACAAAGACAGGAGAGGTATCATTGGAAAGGGAAAAATCCCTAGTAGATCCCTGCTTGAGGATCACCCAAGGAGGGCGACCCCCAAGCAGGGATCCACTTACTAGACACCAGGGAGGGTGGAGCGTCTTCTGGGGCAAGGGCCTTTACTCCCTCCAAATATTCTTTGGCATAATAAGTCTTTCTGCTACCCCTGGGAGGCAGATGGGGCAATAGCCCCTGATCTGCTCCCATTGTTGGGGGAGAAGAAAGCACACTAGGTCGCTAGTTTTTTTTTAGCACATTTTGGAGTGGGGGTTGCCTGAGATGGGCATGCCAATGCCCCCACCACTACATCGAAATTCCAGTCTTTCTGCCCCCCCCCCCCGGGAGGCAAATGGTGGCAAAAGCCTCGATCTGCCCCCTTAGGGAGGCAGAAAGCTCACTAGGTAACAGGGATTTGTTTTTTAGAACATTTAGGGGTGGAGATGCCCGAGATGGGCATGCCAATGCCCCACCCTGTTCAAAATTCCACAGTCTTTCTGCCCGCCCCGGAGCCAGATGAGAGGAATAGCCCCCAATCTGCCTCCCTGGGGGGACAGAAAGCATACTAGGTACCAGGGATTTATATTTTAGCACATTTTGGGATGGGGCTGCCTGAGATGGGCATTCCAATCCCCCACCCCCATGCAAAATTCCAGTCTTTTTGCCAGCCCCTGGGAGGCAGATGGGGCAATAGCCCCGATCTGCTCCCTCAGTGGTAGAAAGCACACTAGGCACCATAGGTTTTTTCATAAATATAGGGGTGGGGGCTGCCCACAATGGGGATGCCAATGCTCCCACCCTACCCCTAAAAAAATCCACAGTCTTTCTGCCCACCCAGGAGGCAGATAGAGGCAAAGGCCCCAATTTGCCCCCCGGTGGCAGAAAGCACACTAGACACCAGGGACTTTTTCATGTAAATGTAGTGGTGGGGGTGCCCAAAATGGGCATGCCTAATCCCCCATCCCTCCAAATAAATTGCCACAGCCTTTCTGCCTCGGCAATTGCCCCTGATCTGCCACTCCCGGGGGGCAGAGAGGCAACTAGGTACCAGGAATATGTTTTGGGGTATGTTAGGGAGAAGCCCCAGAGGCAAGGGTCGCTCGTCTTTTTTCAGGCACACATTTTGGCTGTTTCAATAATATTATTAGTTTCATCTGCCCCCAAGCGGGGGCATAAAACCACTAGAAACCAGGGAAACTTTGTGTGTGTGTATGAATTGGAGTTTGGCTGACAGTCTGCTTGTACTGGCATTTTTCTGGTGGTGTGTGTGGACTTACACTTGGCTAATCTGTGTGGACGCGCTCTTGATGATGGTGTGTGTAGATTGTTGCTTGCCTGGTTGTGTGCGTGGATTGGCTCTTTTGGAGGTGTACGTGGACTGGTGCTTGGCTGATGGTGTGCATGGATGATGCTTGGTTGAAGGGCCAGACAGGCCGTGGCGGACACCAGGTGTTTCCCCGGTGGGTCAGAGAGTTGGGGCTGTGGAGGCAATTTTTGTCAATGGGGGCAAGTTTTGCAGCACTGTGATCCTACAACTTTCCCACACAGAAATTTGAGAACATTTATATATTTTTTCAGCTAAATTTAAAGTTTGCAGGGGATTCTGGGTAGGAAAACGTTGGGGGATCCATGCAAGCCATACTGCTCTAGACTCCTCAGTGTGTCTAGTTTTTCAGAAATGTGTGGGTTTGGTAGGTTTCCATAGATGGCCACCTAGCCCGGGTCCAAAAACCCAGGTGCCCCCCTTGCAAAACCAGGTTTTTTGTGATAGATAGTTTTGATGTCTCCACAATATGTTTTGGGCCCTTGCCTGTTATGGGCTCTTGGCCCACCCACACAAGTGAAGTGCTATTTTTTTTGGGAGACCTGGGGGAAAGCTGGGTTGTAGGAAATTTGTATCAGCCTATTGATCCAACAACTTTCCCACACAGAAACATGAGGACAATTTTATTTTTTTTAGCTAAATTTGAGGTTTGCAGGGGATTCTAGGTAGGATTCCATGGGGCAAACCACGCAAATATACCTCCCTTGACTCCCCGGGTGTCCAATTTTTAGAAATGTGTGGGTTTGATAGGTTTAACAAGATGTCGCTGAGCCCGGGCCAAACACCCAGGTGACCCCCCTTGCAAAACCAGGTTCTTTTGTAATTGGTCATTTTGATGTCTTCACAAAATGTTGACTGTCACGGGTACTTGGCCGACCCACACAAGTGAGGCATACTGTTTATCGGGAGACTTTGGGAATTTGAGGTGGGTGGAAGTGTGTGGATCCACGCAGATTCCAGAACTTTCTTCACAGAAATGTGAGGAAAATGTGTTTTGTATTACAAAGTTGAAAGTTTGAGGTTTGCAAGGGGTTCTGGGTAACAGAACCTGGTAAGAGGCACACAAGACACCCTCTCCTGGATTCCTCTGGGTGTTTCGTTTTCACAAATGTATACGTTTGCTACGTTTCCCTAGGTGCCGGCAGAGCTAGGATTCAAACTCCATAGTTAGGTATTTTGCAGAAAAAGGGTCAGTTTTCACTGTAAAAATGTGGTGTGTCCACATTGCATTTTGGCCCTTTACCTGTCACGGGCACTAGGGTTACCCACACTAGTGAGGTGCCATTTTTATTGGGATATTTAGGGAAATGAGAGGTGGGTGGAATTTTGTGGATCCACGCAGATTCCAAAATTTTCCATCACAGAAATGTGGGGAAATGTTGTTTTTTTACAATGTTTGACGATTGCAAGGGATTCTGGGTAACAGAATCTGGTAAAAGCCACACAAGTCACACCCTCCTAGATTCCCCTGAGTGTTTAGTTTTCAAGAATGTATAGGTATGCTAGGTTTCCCTAGGTGCCGGCAGAGCTAGCGTTTAAAATCAACTGCTAGGCACATTGAAAAAAAAGGGTCAGTTTTCACTGTAAAAATGTTGTGTGTTCACGTTGTGTTTTGCCCATTTCCTGTCACAGGGACTAGGCCTACCCACACAAGTGAGGTACAATTTTTCTTGGGAGACTTTGGGGAATACGGGGTGGGTGGAAGTTTGTGGATCCATGCAGATTCCAGAACTTTCCATCACAGAAATGTGAGGAAAATGTGTTCTTGCGACTAAGTTTGAGGTTTGTTAGGTAGTCTGGGTAACAGAACTTGGGGAGAGCCACACTAGTCACCCCTTCCTGGATTCCCATAGGTGTCTATTTTTCAAAAATGTATTGGTTTGCCACATTTCCCTAGGTGCTGGCAGAGCTAGAGTTCAAAATCCCCAGCTAGGCACTTTGCAAAAACAGGGTCACTTTTCACTGTAGAAAATGTGGTTTGCCCACATTGCATTTTGGCCCATTTCCTGTTGCGGACACTAGTCCTACCAACATAAGTGAGGTACTGTTTTAATTGGGAGACTTTGGGGGGAATGAGGGGTGGATAGAATGTAGTGAATCCACACAGATTCCAGAACTTTCCATCGCAGAAATGTAAGGGTCAGTTTTTAATGTAAAAATCTGGTGTGTCTACTTTGTGTTTTGGCCCAAATGTTGTGGATCCATGCATATTCTAGAACTTTCCATCACAGAAATGTGAGGAAAATGTCTTTTTGTGACAAAGTTCAAGGTTTGCTAGGAATTCTGGGTAACAGAACGCGGGGAGAGCTACTCAAGTCACCCTATCCTGGTTTCCACTGGTTGTCTAGTTTTCAAGAATGTATAGGTTTGCTAGGTTTCCCTAGGTGCCGGCTTGGCTAGTATTCACAATCTACAGCTAGGCACTTTGCAAAAAAAGGGTCTGTTTTCACTGCAAAAATGTAGTGTGTCTATGTTGCCTTTTGGGCTGTATCCTGTCGTGGGCTCTAGGCCTACCCACACAAGTGAGGTATCATTTTGATTGGGAGACTTAGGAGAACACAGAATTGTAGAGCAACTGTTATTACCTATTCACTTTCTATACATTTCTGCCTTCCAAATTTAAAACACTTTGAAAAATTACCTATAATTCACATGCTATTAGGGGTACCCACAATTTCGGAGATGTGCAAATAGCTACTGCTTCTAAACTCTATATTTTGGAAATACATAGGTATCCTTGATACCTATTTTTCACTCTTTATATTTCACCAAATGAATTGCTATGTATCCGATACACAGTGAAAAACTATTGCAAGACACAGCTTAGTTATTTGCTCTTGGTTCCTCTGGTTCTTGGGAAGTCCTATATATTCCCACAACCAGTCTAGCTGATGTAACGTATATTGCTTTAAACAATTTGTCATACTTAGCAGAAGTTACAGGTGAAAACCTTTGGCACAAATGGCTCTTTTTTTTAAATTATTTTCAATTTTTCTTATTTTTTTATAAAAAAGCCTTGAAGGATCTACACAAATGACCCCTTGCTGAATTCAGAATTTTGTCTATTTTTCAGAAATGTATAGCTTTCCGGGATCCATTATTGCTTTCACACCCATTTCTACCACTAACTTGAAGGAGGTTGAAAGTACAAAAAGTAGCAAAAATAGTCTATGTCGCATTAAAATGCTAAAACTGTGTAAATAACTTTTGTTTTCTGACAAAAGTCTTCCTATCCCCGAAAGCTGGGAAGATGGTGATTTCTGCACCAAAAACCCTTTGTTGATACTATTTGCAGGGAAAAAAAACAGACGCTTTCTTCTGCAGCACTTTTCCCATATTTTTCCCACAAAAAACTAAATATATCTGTATTTCAGCTAATTTCTGGGTCCCCTACAGGGGAATCCACAAACCCTGGGTACTTTTAATATCCCCATGCTGTTGTAAGAAAAGGACACAATTTTGGCATTGATTCCCTATGTTGCCAAAAAGTTACAGTGGTCTAGGAGCGAACTACCCCAAATAGCCCAAAAAAGGCTTAGCACGGCGAGGAAAGCAGTGAAAGCGTTAATTTACAGGTTTTTGTTTGTATGGGCATTGGAGGTTTACCTTTTTTTTAAGGAAATTATATTATGGTTTACAATATAGCAATGATTTTTCCTTTGATTTCCTTATTTTCAGTTTAAATACTTTTTTCATGTTTTTTATGGCTCCTAGATAGTTTGGATTGCTTTAAGGGATTGCTATTGGATTCGTTTAATTTTTGCATTTTTTACTATTTTCTATTACATGGACACAGATAAAGATCTGCAGCTACAGAACAGTAAGCTTTATTTAATCAATTTCCTTTTTGTTAATATTACTTGACTGTTATGTGGAATTATTTGGTGTATGTTTTGCAATTAATTGATGTGATGAATTGAGTTGAGTGTTTTTTCTTTGTCGGTAATTACATTAATTTTAAAAACATTATTTTATAGTTTCGCTACATCAGTCCCCATTAATATTGAAACATTCAATTAATATTTGGACTAATGAAATAAATTATTATATTTATTATTTAAAATAATAAAACATTTGGTATGTTGTTTTAGAAATTGTCATAGATTTTGAGGATTTGGGATGTTACTATTTTTTTGATAATATGCTTTTGGCTATCATTTTTAAGTACTGTACTCATTTGTTATTTATGAAGAGTTTAACTTTAAATTGAAGGATATTGTACATTTTTTTGTTTGTTTACTAAGTGTAGAGCCAATTTGACTAACAGATTGTTCCATTCTTACTTGTCGGTAGCTTTGCTCTTTTTGTAATGCTTCTAAAAATGTGCATATTGTAGGTTGGGTTTAGCCTAATGTGAATTGTAAGGCACTGTGCCATCCTTCTACTGCTTTGTTTGTTTTGACATTTTGCACCAGAGCTGTCATAGACATACCACTATGGTCTTTTGAATTTGGGTAGGCATATGTGTCCTGAGCGATGTAGTCTGCCAACGTAAGTGTCTTCGAAATAGCTCATTAGGGAGCTAAGTTTGTCTTCATTTTATTGGCAGAAAGGGCTATCTATTAGTAACTTGTAGTGGTTGGCTACCTCTGTAACCGGGACATATGCCAGTGCTATCATTTTTTCAATTTCAAAAGCAAATTGGCTGTTTTCATTATATTCCACACTTATGGCCCGATTACGAGTTTGTTGGTCTTCCAGTCAGACTGCTGACATAGTAGTCCCTGGAAGACCGACAAGCCAACGGTCTCTCGCCCACTGGAT
The DNA here is from genome assembly GCF_964263255.1 of Lissotriton vulgaris. NCBI lineage: Eukaryota > Metazoa > Chordata > Amphibia > Caudata > Salamandridae > Lissotriton > Lissotriton vulgaris. Next base: position 746,930,530 of record NC_141694.1, read on the forward strand.
TATGAGTGTATTCCAGAATGGACAGTGCATCAGTGGTGGTGTCACGGCGCAGTATGTTTGGCCAATAGAAGAACCTTACAAACATACCATCACCATGACAGCGCCTCCAGGTTGTCCATGCACGGTGTGGCATGCACCATGTTGTGCATGCCACACAGCGCATGCACGACCATGCACTTTTGGAGGGGCACATCATGCACCCCCTAATGGACCCACTTGGGGAGATTCGGCCAGGGTACCTGTTGGGGCCCCCTTTATGTGCCTTTCCACCAAGCATCTGGCAGAAAGGCAGGTCATAATCAGCATGGCTGTGCAGGGATCAGCAACACTGCAGCAGACCACTGACTTTCCCACTGGCACCCTGTTGGGATCTAGGATACTGGCAGTGGCAGCAGTCTTCTGTCAGTTGCTGGCAGTCTCACCACCACCATCAGAAAATGGCGGTTTCAAGACTAAGTGCAGATTTTTGGCGGTACCTCCTTGTAATTTGATTGAAATGATGGTAACAGACTTGAATGGCTGTGTGATGGTAAAGTTTTAGTATGGTTTGAATCATGGCTTGCTCAAAGTCTATGATTAATTTTTGGGAGTAGGACTTATTTGTTTTATGTTTGATATGCATTATGAGGTCTTAGTAAGTGCAGCTTTGTTTATTTGGTAGTAGGGTGTATATATAAAAGGGATATTTGTGTTTTGGTATTCACCATATATGGTGTATGTCTGATTGAATGGTGTGGGACACATTTTGAAGGTCTAATCCATCATCCACGTTTGTCTCAGTTTTAGTAATTTATCCGCTATGAAGAATATTATGATTTGTTTTCAGTTCTGAAGGTTGTCATATAAAAGATTTGTCTGCTCGTTATGTGTCGTTGTCAAATGTTCAGGTATGTCTATGTAACTTCTAGGGGCAGGTGGGGTATCGATAGTGGCTTTTTTAGTTTTTTTAAATAAAACATTTTAATGTAGCAATAGGTGGTAGTTGGCCTGTGATGTTTTCGGGGACTTTAGGTAGCATATCTTTAAGGATTTTGCTTGTGGGTTCCTGAGATTCTCATATATTCTGAGCTTCTCTTATTTCCAGCAATATCTCCCTCAGCTATATTTCTGTGACCTTTGGGCCATGGCTGTGCTCTCTTACATGAATTACAACATCATATTTTGTAGTGACCCTACCATAACATACATTAAGATAATATTTAGTAAATTTCTAGTCTACTGCTTCTGTTGATGAACTTTCTTGGCTGTAGGTGCAGCATATGTGATTTAGTAGCTGTGCTCCCTTATGTGAAGTGATATAATTTCTGCCCTGCATACCACCTGCCTCGCAAATGCTGATTATTTCAAATATGTAGAAACCTAGGGTTCGGGGGTTGCTTAGAGGCCTACCGAGTCTTGAAATACGATACCCATCCGCCAATCTATTCGCTGTATCATGTTTTTTAAACACTGTGTGGTCCATGCGGCGGGGCTTCCTAAAGTAACATTCTCGGATGTTTTACATAATGAACCTGCAAAAGGTCACATCGGGGTTCACCAGATAGGGAACCTTGTCTCAGCCTTCCGTTTTACTCATCGTTTTTAATTGTGAATATTTCAGTCTGTCATTAACCAAATGGTAGCTATTTAATGGATTTTAAGAGAAGGGGAGGATGCCTTTCTTATAATCTGGTTGACTGTAGAAATATGATTGCGAGTGTGCACACCTTCTATTTTTATAATGTCTACTGTGTTTTTGTAATGATGTACTTTTTTGGTCCTAGTGGCCGAAATAAAGTTATTGGCTGACTGATATCATTTTTCCAGCTTCTGTCATTTGATCTGAAAGTAGTGTGATAGTATGAATATATAGAATATTTTAATGTTTCTACATTAGTCATTTAAAAATATGCAACTACTTATATTTAGTATACTTACATGTATGTTCTGTTTAGATGATTTACACGGGTTATTAACTTTTCCGTTGGGGGTGTTCTGATGTGGAGCAGGTGTTTTCTTTTTGTTGGATACAAAAAATATGGTTCTTTTTCAATGGTAATTTTGTAGAGGTTGAGGCCATTACATTTATTTTGCTTACTATTTGGATGAGTTTATAGTTTAGTATTAATTTATGTATACTTACTTTTATATATTTTGTTGCTGTTTTGGGAAAAATTGTATTTTCTGTTACATTATCAGTGTTTCAAAGCAGGGGGTTTTCTTTTAAAGAGTCTAGGTAAAGAGATAGAAAATGGAGAGTGTTTTATTCATTATTTGCTATTTAAGGTTTTTAAATTTAACAAGAACTACATATTAGTTTAAATATAATATATACTTGGTTACCTAGTTGATGAAATGTATATATTTCTTCTGGAATGGTCTGTTGAGAAAATCCATCAGAGTGCTCTCATCTTGCAGCATTTGTTGTTTTTGAAGTAGTTAGTTTTTTAAATTAGTGTGCATTTTATTGATTGATTCGATATTTATATAGCACAAAAACTGTCACCCTACGGGTATCCTGGCGCTTCTGACTGAAGAAAGGGACCTAGATGAAAAAAGGCAGGGCCAAGAGTGTAGGAGGCAGAGAACTAAGTTTTAGGGAAGAGCCAGGTTTTGAGGCTCTTCCGGAATTCTGATAGAGTAGCTGCTTGTCTCAAGTTCAGGGGGAGTTCGTTCCAGAGTCGTGCACCCACAACGCTAAAGGCCCTCCCTCCTGCTCTGGCCCGCTTGAACCTGGAGACTGACACAAGGCAAGCACTGGAGGAGCGAAGGTGCCTCTTAGGTTGGTACCACCTGAACTTTTCCTGCAGAGGGATGGGTCCTAACTTATGCACTGCTCTAAAGATCAGACATAAAGATTTGAAATTGACCCTTTCCTTAAAAGGGAGCCAATGCAGCTCTCTCAGAGCCATGGTGGAAGATGAGCTTTGCGGCCTACTGAGTGCTAATTTCGCCGCTGCAGACTGTATTCTTTGCAGACCCTGGATGATATAAAGTGGGGCACCCGCTTATAGAGAATTACAATAATCCAGTTTGCTTAGCACAGTGCTTCTTACCACCAATGATCATGACTCGATAGGTAGTAGCGGAAGTATTTTCCGTAACAGCCTAATTAAGGAGAGACACACATTGGCGGTCTTAGTAGCATGGGATTCCATCTGAAGGTTGTCATCGATTAGAACCCCCAGCTTGCGTACCTTCTTAACCGGCAGTATTGATTCCTTCTCAGGAGTGAATTTAAATCCGCAAGGTAAAGGTTTATATATCCTTGCAGAGGAGCAATACAGCACTTCGGTTTTTCTGCTGTTAAATTGAAGGGAGTTTCTACTGAGCCAACCAGCCATGCATTGCATGCATTGCTGGAAAGTATCCATAGAAATCGCACGTTCCCCTTCTATGGAGAACGCTATCTGAGTGTCATCTGCATAGTTAACTAGGCTAACTCCAAAAGATTTAATAATAGATAGCAGGGGCTGCAGGTATATATTGAAGAAAATAGGACTGATCGCGGAGCCCTGCGGTACTCCATATATAACTGGCAATTTTCTGAAGGAGAAAGAAACAACCTATTGTCTTCCCGTCAAATAAGACTGGCGCCATTGCAGTGCACGTCCCTCCACCCCCAACCTCCTAAGCCTCTCTATTAGGATGGAGTGATTCACCGTGTCGAATGCTGCCGACATATCAAGAAGCACTAAAACAGTTGCATTATATTGTTAATATAAATGCTTGTTGGATTATATTGGTTAAAGTTGTTTATAGTTTTATTTTATTGGTTGGTTTAGTTTTCATTTGAATTTTTTTAATGTGTTCATTCCTTCTATTGTAAACACTAATTTAGGTATTATTTTTTGATATACGATATATAGTATGATACTTTGTGTATATAAATTTAAATGTCATCAATAATGTAATTTGAGATGTCATCAGTGATGTCATACATTATGTTAGGAGTGATGTCATATGTGAAGTCATAAGCAGTGAATGGTGTAGTGCAGGTTATAGTTAGTGCTGCTTATTATAACTGGTAAATTTCTGTGATTTTTTATTTCAAAACGTTAATGTACACACTGAAGAATTCACCTAACCATAACATTACTTTAACCTTTTGTTTTTTTCAGTGAATTTCTAGGTTGCTTTTTTAAATACGTTATTTTTGTTATTGTATGTATGGTAGAGTGACTTTAAAATATATGTTGTGTGCTGATACTATTTTAGTAAAAGAATGCCTTTTGTAACAAACAGCATATGGTTCATAGGTTTCAAAATCTTTATGAAATGTGTATGAGTATTAAGCAGATAAATATTGAATAGAAATTGTTTATTTGCTCAGTTATATTTACTTTAATATCAAGGCATCTCACCAGCAATCTTTTATTGAGGTGTCATTACTCTCACAATGGCGGTGAGCATATTAGGGTGTGTAGAGGGACTGGCCTCTCTGCTGAGACTTCTCTCTGTAATGATGGGTGTGCATAGTAGGGTGTGAGGACCAGCCTCTCGTTTCAGACCTCTCTCTCTGATGACAGTTGTGCATAGTAGGGTGTGGGAAGGGACTGCCCTCTCCTTTTAGACCTATCACTCAGATGCCTGGTGTGCGTATTAGGGTATGTGGAGGGACTGGCTTTTCATTTGAGATATCTCTCACAGATCAAGGGTATGTGTAGTCGAGTGTGGAAAGTGACTGCCCTCTCCTGTTAGACCTCTCTATCAGATGACAGGTGCACTTAGTAGGGTATATGGAGGGGCTGGCCTCTCTGCTGAGACCTCTTGCTGTAATGATTGGAGTGAGTAGTAGGGTATAGAAAGGCACTGGCCTCTCCTTTCAGACCTGTTGCTCAGATGACAGGTGTGCATAGTGGGGTGTAGTCAGGTACTGCCCTCTCCTTTCAGACCTCTCTCTCAGATGATGGCTGTGCATAGGTGTGCGGAGGGTCTGGCCTTTCTGCTGAGACCTCTCTGTATTGATAGGTGTGCCTAGTAGGGTGTGAGTAGAGACTGGCTGACCACTATCTGAGATGATGGTTGTACGTACTAGGGTGTTTGGATGAATCTTACCTTTACTCACAATTCTTCTCATACCAATCAAAACAAGGACCACAGTATGCATTCCTAGTAATAGAGTGTATTGAGAACTTATCTACTCCTTTTTACTATTCATGATCATGTGAGAGTTCTTCAAGATTATAAACATTAGTTAAAAACAATATAAATTTATTTTCTTCATAGTAGTTATCTCTCAGATACCTCCTCTATAAATCAAGGGGGACAAAATGCCTTTCTGCTGCCCCTTTATGGCTTTTCACCTCCAATTACTTTACTGTAAGCAGTAATGGGGGCCATTTCATTTCTAACATTCTAACAGTCAGTCAATCAGAGTACTGGCTTTGGTGCAACTCACAAGAGCCTCTCATTCCCACAATAGTGTGAAGACTCACATGTGGAACGCACCAGGAGCCACCATTCACAGTACTAGAGACATAAACGTTTTCACCCCTCCAACCACTACAGAAATTCTGGCTAGCTTCTCCGTATACTATGCAATGATTTTTCCAAATAACGATCTTTCCACTGATGTGTAATATGCATGTTTAGACACTTACATTTTCCCAGTGAGAATAAAAACCTTCCTGCTACTAGAAAATGTAATCATGGTCAAAGAGATAAGGGAGGCAATTTGTGGGCTACTAACCTTAAAGGGTTTGAACCAGATGGCTTCCCAACATCTTTCTTCAAGGCTTTTGCTATGCTCCTAGCTACTCTTTTAGTGACTGTATATATTGATATTATCAAACGTGGTATAGTTATTTACACAATGTAAGAGTCCCAGATGTACCTACTACTAAAACCACAAAAGGAACTTGTGCTTTGTTCCTCTTACTGACCTACAGCATTACTAAACTCTGATGTAAAATTCTTTGCAAGTATTATTGTCTCAAGACTGCTCTGGATATGGAATACTCTAATTCCCCCACAGAAAACTGGATTTATTTGTCATTTTCATGCCAGAAATAACACAAGACTGAAAAGGCTTTTGATCGGGTGGATTGGCACTAGCTCACAACACTTTGGAAAATAATTCCTATGATTTCCAATCTGAAATGAATGATCATGGCTAATTTCCAGTGATCAATGATTAGGCTGAAAGTAAATGGGGAATTGTACCAAGGCACCAGACCGGGCTGCCGACTCTCATTACTAATTTTTGCTCTGACAATGGAGCCCTTTGTCCTGAAAGTGAGTGCTAACAGACATAATAAAGGCAAGAAGGTAGGCTCCTCACAGTCCAATGATGTGTTCTGTTTTTTAATGGAAACATACACATCCATTCCTGCTCTCAAGGGGGAATTAGCAGGTTTTTAGGGAAGCCTCTGGATTCTCCGTGAATTATGCAAAATCTAGCAGCCTGGGAGTATCCATTTCTGGTAGCGACATATACACTTTACTCTCGAACAATGGCTTCATATGCGCCCTCCCTACAATAACATATCTGGGAGTATCTTGGGCTTCTTGGTGGATTATTGAAAATCCAGGTACCTTGGATATCCATTTCTGGTACCGCCAAATGCACTGCAATGTCGAACAATGGCTTCATTTGTGCACACCCTACCATCACATATCTGGGAGTGCAAATTTCCAACTAACTCCCAACACAGAATCAGCATAACATACCACCCCTCCTTGAACCTTTATATACAGACTTATACCATTGGGGTAGGCTGCAAATCTCCTGGCTTGGCAGGATAACCACTGTGAAAATTAATTTCTTACCATGACTTCTGTATTTGGCACAATCACTACCATTCAAATTCCTCACAGTGATTTTAGACAAGATCCAAAAGAAACTGCTGGTTTTGTCTGGAGGTAACAAACTCCTCGGGTCTTGAGGACCACATTCTCTAAATCATGATTGATGGAGGTTTGGGGATCCCAAAAATTCAATCCTACATGTTGGTGGTGCAACTTCACATAGCTCTGGATTAGAGCTGTAACATAAGCAATTGTTCCTGGGTGCATATCAAACAAACCTTCTCCCCCATGCCGCTCTCTGGTCTACTGTTGTTCCCAAAATGGGAGCAGCCTTCCACGCACTACCTACTGAAGGTTACTCATACTCTTCTAGAATACTGGCAACATATAACTGGGGAAAAGAGCATCACATCTTTCCCATCACCAATGACTCCAATTACCCATAATCCCAATTTCCCACTGGGAATGGAGGACCAAGGTTTCCCTCGCTGGAATGGAAGGGACCACCCCCACATTGAGTGATTTGCATTTTGAAGGAAACTATGACCCTGGGACGAGCTCAAAGGAGAATAGGATTCACACAGAGTGAATGCATATCTCTTAACACATTTATTACAGTGGGCAGGCATGAACATGGTTAAGGATAAGGCCAGCAAGGACAACTTGGCCCTGGAACAAATATTTGCTAATAAAGTCACACATACGGGCATCACTCTGCTGCAGAGGACAATCTCTAACTTAGGCACTAGCCCAAAGTACAGCTATATATTGGCATGAGAAGCTGACTTAGGTTTGAAATCCAGCAGGATACTTGGGACCGTATGTGGGATGAGCAGTAAAATCCTCCATATGAGAATGCTCCCAAGCTACTTACCAGATGGAATATCTCACCGACACATCTCTGTGCAATGTTTGGAGGCCCAGACACATGTTGGAAGGGATGTGGGGAACTGAGGATCATCTTCCACCTGTGGTGGTCTAGTGACTGTATACAAGATTATTGGACAGCTATACTATCCCACATTTACAATATTCTGCATTTTCCCTCCCCATATACCCATTAATTATCCTACTTGGCAATCCTGGCCTAAATAGCATTTTTCTCATAACTACACTGACTGGAAAACGAATTACAACAGCACACCTCACCCTTGCCCAATTCTGGCAACAACCAACTACCCCACCTATAAATGTCTGGTTGGGCACTATTTAGAATATTTATGCCATGGAAAAACTCACAGCACTGTTGTGTGACCAACTTGACAGGTTCACAAAATGTGGCTCACCTTTCAGATGTACATATGAAGCAGGACCGCACTATAGCGGTGACCCCTGCCTTGGTCCCTGACCTGCTAAATAGGGCAGACCTACATTATATGACATCAGCACACTGAGACTCCAGGTCTACTTTAACCTGTTGATAGCAGAACAACTGTAACAGTGAAAACTTTGAATAAAATCATTAAAAAAAGAAATTTGTACGAGTGGATATCACTTGAATAGAAATTTCACATGAGATATCACCTAGTTTATTTGCACAAGTGTTGCTACTGACATCATCATTTCTACCCTTTGTGCACAATACACAATATCACTGAAAATGTTCATTCAGTGCAGAGCTGTGCTGCATTTATTTTAGTAAACATGGGCCAGAACATTCTAAAGGATGAGCGATCGGTACAATCTAATGGCATGATGAGGTCTTCCAACCTACTGCTGATGCTGAATGCCATAGACACCAGAGCTTCATAGTCTGAGCAAGCCTAAAAAATGGTGGCATCAATGCAAATGCTTACATAATTCCACAAGCTTGATAAGCAATATTATAAAAGAAAAAAATTAAAGGTGAACTGTTGCTGCTAAGCTGTAGAGCCCCCCAAACCTCAAACTCTGCTGTTCAGTTTCATATAGTAAAACAACCTTGCGAAATTTGATCTTGGGCCTTTAAGAGATATAAAACATTTTCCCATTTGGAGAGAAGAATTTGATTTGTGATATCAAAAACCTTCAAGGATCCTGAGCTAATTTATAGAAAACCACGATAAAGATGAATGTCCTTAAACAGCCCTGGATTTTTTTCAATTGTAATCCCTTTTAAAATAAACTAACAATTCTTCACAGTGGAAAGGTTATCTCGAGGGACATATTGAGAAGAATGCACTGACTTGTAAATAGTTCAATAGCAAATGGCCTAAGAGTAAAAGTCCAGATCTAATTTCAAGCATGTTACAACCTTAGATAACTTGTAGGCAGGTTTATGTGCAGAAACACAAGGATGATTCGAGAGCATCCCAGCATGGTGTGAGGAGCATTGCCAATATCAGCTTATCTCCCATTCAGCAGGGCAATCACAACTACAGTGTTTTGAAAAACCAGGTCATAGTATGACCAAGGGGATCTAAAACGTTGGTTGAAAAATCTTCTGACAGTTCTAGTCATCACTGAAACATGCCTGACCAATATTTCTCAGAGTGAGCTTAAATATATGGGCATGCACCATTTCAGTGTTGACAGTATGCAGGGTAGTACAGAGAAAGTATAACCTATGAATAAAGATTTGTTGTGTATTAAGAGGTCTATTGCCCAGGATTCCTAGTCAGGTCACATATTGAAAAATGTGCCTTTTTACATGTTATATAATGTTGATTAGTATAGTGCACTAAAAGTCCGAGAGGGTATCCATGCACTCGTACAGGTCCGGACCCCAAGGTGCTTATGCAAAGAGCCAGGGCTTAAGCTTCTTGCAGAACTCAAGAACTGAGGAGGAGGCTCTGATATGTTGAGGGATGTTGTTCCATGTCTTGAGTGCAATGTAGATTTGTAGAATGGGAACTCCAGTTTTGCTCTTGTGAATGTGGGGAGCATGGGAATGTGAAAGTGAGGCAGAGCATAGGTATCTGCTGGGTTGGTGAAAGTGTATACAGCTGTTCATGTGTTCCGGTCCTGTTTTGCCTAGGGCTTTGTACGTGTATGTGAGAGGTTTGAAGTGGCTGCTCTTGTAAATTGGGAGCCAGCAAAGCTTCCTGAAGTGCGGTTTGATGTAGGTATGGCATGGGAGGTAAACATATCAGTATTGTGGCAGTGTTCTGGATGGTCTGTAGTCTGTGTAAGTTTTGTTTGGAAATTCCGTCATAGAGAGTATTGCTGTAGCCCAGCCTGCTGGTGATGAGTGCTTGAGTGGCGGTCAGTTTGGTGTTCTGAGACAACCATTTGAAGAACTTTTGCAGCATGCATAGGAAGCTGGATGTGCATACTACTTTGACTTGAGCTGTAATGTTGAGCTTATCATTTAGGATGATCCCTAGATTTCTTGTGTGTTCGGTGGGTGTTGGTACTAGCTTCAATGGCCACCAGGTGGAGTCCCCTGGTTAGGTCTTGGTGCTGAAGACCAGTACTTCCGTCTTGTCAGAGTTGAACTTCAGGCAGCTGGTTCGCATACGTTCTGCTGCCAAGGTCATGCAAATGGTGAAGCTGGTTCTGGTGATGGTTGTCTTCTCCATCAGGGGAGAGGATGAATTGGGTGTCATCAGCATAGGAGATGACTGTGATGTCTTTGAATTGGATGATGCTGACAAGCAGTGTCAAGTATATGTTGAAAAGGGTGGGGCTGAGGGACAAACCCTGTGGGACTCCACATATCAGTTTCTTGGTCTCTGATGTTAAGGGTTACAGCCCAACCCTTTGAGTTCTTCCCGTAAGAAAGGAACAGATCCATTTGAGAGCGGCTCCTTGTATCCTAATCTTGTGCAGTCTTCAGATGACAATGTTTTAGGAGATTGTGTTGAAGTCCGCAGAGAGTTCGAGCAGTATGAGGGCTGCTGTTTCTCCTTGCTCTAGGAAAATGTGACTGTCATCAGTGGCCGTGATGAGTGCTGTTTCAGTGTTGTTCTTTCTGAATCCTGATTGAGGACTGTCTAGAAGATGGTGAAGTTCGAGGTGGATTGTGAGAAACAAAGTTGCTCACTTGCAGGAGAATACAAAGACTGTGTAATGCCTTAATATCAGCAGTAACATTTTAAGGGCTGAAATATCTTTTCTCTTTGTGGTCAAATATTCATTTCAGGAGCTTATACTGGCTCTTTGAGAGTTCTGCAAGGATCCCAGAGCTGCTCCACACTTTCTGACAAAGTAGATCATTAAGGTATTTTGCCTTCAGGAAATGATGCAGTTAGGCAATTCCTAATGAAAAAAATTCTTTATTGCTGCATGTTAGGTTCTCCCTGGAGTTCATGTGATAATCATGTGACACCTTTGTTCCATTCCACTATGGGCTCATTTTGGGTCCATTTAGACTGGCAACCTGCTGTTTTCTAGAATTATGTCAGAAGGCTCTCAGGTCTTGTCAGATTCCTTAACATCAGCCTTACAGACTAGAATGCTAGGCTTAGATCCTTTTTTTATGAAGCTTGTCCTTTTCTTGGGAATACAAGTGGGCGGGTATTGGTGTCTTCTATGAAGGCCAGTGATTGAGATATGGCTTGGACAGATTTCTCAAAACTGTGAGAAAGCTCATCTCTGGAATAGATTTATAATCCTTATCTTCTTTTAAACCACTTAGTAAACATCAGGTGATCAAAATATCAACTGAATTAACGTTTGGCTAACTTTTTGGAATAAATGAGAGGCTATAGAGAAAGTAGCAAAACTGCCTCTGATAGCTTTTCTAGAGGAGATAGTGATGACTGTGAAGATTTGGGACATATTCATTCTTTTATGTTGTATTGTCATGTGTATTTGTAAAGCGCACTATCACACGCAAGGGTGCCCTGGCATTGAGAAGGTAAGTGTGCATACCACTACTTATGGTAGGTTGGTTAATTGAAAAGACTGGATTTCAGATTCTTCTGGAATTCAAGACAAGAGGAGGGGGTCTGATGTGGAGAATGAGGTTGTTCCATGCTTATGGAGGGATGTAAGAGAACACTCATCCTGCTGAGCTGGTTCAGTGTATGCGTTGGATGTTGGTGAATAGAAAAGCTGCGGACTCGAGGTGTCTGGTGGAAGGAGATGCAACTGATCAGGTAGGAGGGCCCTGAGCTGTTGAGTTCCTTGTATGTGTATGTGGGCTTGGGTATTGGAAGCCAGTGTACTTCCCTGAGGTCTGGTTTAATGTGAGTTTTGGGTGAGAAGTTGAAGAGGAGTCTGGCTGCTGAGTTCTGGATTGTCTGTTGTCTTCTCGTGATTTGATTTGCGATCCCAGAGTAGAGGGTGTGCCCATATTTCAACTTGCTGGTGACTAGGGCTTGAGTCACAGTTTTTTGTGTGTTGATTGGGAGCTATTTGAGAACCTCCATTAGCATCTTCATTGTGTAGAAGCAGGATGTAGTGAAGGTTCTGACTTGTGGTGTCATGTGCAGTTTGCTGTTGATGATTATTCTGTGGTTTCTGGCATGGGCTCTGGGTGTGGGTATGAGTCACTAGTTGGAGATGGTGAGGTGTTCTTGCTGAAGATCACTACTTCTGTCTTGTATGTGTTGAGCATGAGACAGTTGCTATTCAACCATTTAGCAACTTTGGTCATGCAGGCTGTGGACTTTGTTTTTCTATTTTTGCATATGGGGTCTTGTCCGTGACGATGAGTATGAGTTGTGTGTCATCTGAATAGGAGAGGATGCTGATGTCATATGCACAGATGACATTGGCCAGAAGGATCATTTATGCATTGAACAGGGTGGGGCTGAGTGATGAACCTTGAGGGACTCCATAGATTAGTTTGTGGGGTTCCAAGGACTAAGGTGCCAGGCTTCTCTTCTATCCACTAAGAAGTAGCAGATCCAGCGGAGAGCGGGTCCTTGCACGGGTTCTTGCATGCCAATCTCATGTAGGCATCTGAGACCATGTCAAACACTGCAGGGAGGTCCAGTAGAATGTGGGTTGCTGTGTCTCCTCTGACAAGGATCATACAGATGTCGTCTGTGGTGGCAATGAGTGCTGTTTCTGTACTGTGATTGGGCTTGAATCCAGACTGTGTGGCAGGTGGTTTCTGATGTGGTCTGTGAGGCATTGGTTGGTTAGTTTATCAAAGACCTTTGCCTGGTATGGTAGGAGAGAGATGGGTCTGTAATTGGAAAATGTGACTGGGTCAGCAGATGGTGTTTTGAGCAGGGCATGATAACAGCATGTTTCCATGTGTCTGGGAATGTGGCTGGGTCAATGGAGGCATAGAGGATGGGTGTTAGTGCTTCACTGATTGGTAGGAGCCCTTTGGTGAAGGTGTGGTGGGGCAAGGGTCAGTTGGAGCAGCCAAGTGGATGGTCTTCAGGGTAGCAACAATTTAATCTTCTATTTCATCATCAATTATGGAAAATAATGATGTCTCAGAGAAGATTAATGTTCTCCAGAACAGAAAGAAGATAGTTGATACTGCTTAGCTGATGGAGTTGACAGTCCTCACTGTACGAACTGTCTGCCTCTTCGTCTTCTGTCATAGAAGATAAAGTATGACTCTGACCATGCTGAAAGAAGCTAAACTGTCCTCAACAGCTGGATGGATGGCTAATTTTTTTCTTGACAATATCAAAATCATGTTAGAGGTTATGTAACACAAAAAATTTACAAGTAATGCTTCAGACCTGGCACCTGACAGGACATGAAGCCAAAATGCATCATAAATGAATTAGGAGAGAAGTGTTCTGCTCATTCAGAGTAGGGCTTCTGGGGCCCTAATTACTCTTACCTTGATTATTTGTGATATGAGCAGTAGTCTTTGTTACTAGACATGTCGCAGTTACAAGTTGTTCAATAAGCCTTGCATCCTCAACTGACCCCAGCGTTGTCAGAATACACAGCTTACGATAAATATCATAACCTTTTCCTGGCCAAGCATAATAGGGGGCTAGGTATACTTTAATCTCTACTGATTTTAATACTTCCAGTTTGAAATCTACCAACATTACTTTGCCATGCCATTAACTAGATGGGAGTTATTGGATAGGTTGGTAGTCCTGCTAGTTATTTGGTAGAACCTTATTTGATGCTGTGCAGGTGACTAAATTATGAGTCTTTTTGGACCAGACTAGATTCCCTGGCTCTTGAACAGTTTCCCATTTCTACTGAGATATGCAATGTGTTGGAGGAATTAATGTAGAGGAGGCTTTAAGACCCAATTACCTACCCTCAAGCATCTTTTAGCTGAATCCATTGTTTGCTTGCACCCTACAATTACAGATACTCCCATTTTTATGGAAGACGTAGATACTCCTTCCATTGCTGAAAGAAGAAGATCCGTCCCACCCTAGTAAATACTGCTTCATTGAAATGACATTGAGGCAAAAGTATATGCAAATGGTCTATTGCAAAAACCTGAGAAGTGGATTGCGTTCTTTAAATGTCATTCTGCTTTATCAGAGAGGCTTTATACTCAAATGTTGTATTGGGGATAATGACTCTGTCCCGTCCAGTGCTTCACTTATAAAAAAAAGGATAAGTGCTGTTGCCTAGGGCTCTGCTCAGAAACCCATGGCAAGTGAAATTAAATAACAATGCACCCAATATGAGAGCTGTGTAGTTTTAACTTCATCTCATGCGACTTTATTCACTACCAGACACCCACTTCCCCTTTATCTCACTCTTGCAGGTTACTTCTTTTCTTCTTTGTGACTGGTTTTCATTTTTTCTTTTGCTCTGCCTTTCAGTTTGTGTAATATTCCATCTCTTGCTCTCAGTAAATGTCTGATTAAGAAAAGTAAGTGCCAGTCCACAAAAATAAGTGCTGGTGGCCCCCACTGGCAACCACTCACGCCAGATATGCACTGCTGCCTTATAACATTTGATTATGAATGGAGAAAGTAGGCTACATTGTATTCTTCTTCCAAGGATTATAAAGCTAACTCTGACAGGCATTGGTCATGTCATTGGTATTGTGGAACTTGATGATATGGGGAATTTTCCCACTCCTTCTTACTGCTATACAGCAAGTTTTTGCTTGGACATGGGTCAGATTCGACAAGGGAGAGGGTCATCTTAGGTTAAAAATAATGCTCTGTCACAAAAAAATATCTGTGCTAACCAAGCTCAGAATTAGGGGTGAATTCAAGCAATCCTTTTATTCAGTCTTTTCCACCAAGCCTTTGTGAAAGAACATCAAAGTACCAGAGCATCCCCTCCAAAGTTACATACAACTCATGTCTTGTTACAACAATATGTCAATTATACAGCCATTTTGGATAGTACACTATTGGACTATATGGACCGTTGACTATTTTTCATCAGTATAAGAATTGTAACTAATTGTGCACCGACACAAGAAATATCAATGTACTGAGTTTTAGATGCAAGCCTAAAAAGAGTGAAGTGTTGCCAAGGAAATACACACTATTCAGTAGTTCTGCATAACTATCTATGAACAAGATTAGATAACGTAGTTAGTTGAATAAATCATATGAAGCTTTAAGAGCAAAGTGGCTATGTTAACTGTTGCCTCCCAGATGGCCTGATTCACAAAGGTAAATCTTACACAATTGTTTGCTATTCACAAAGGAGTTTTACTAGTAGTATCTTTGCGACTACAGAGTATCCACGAATAAAAAGATAGGACTTTGTTTTATAATCCAAGTACAGTCACCTGTTTGTGTGGCTCCCTATATCAATATACCTTGCAACACAAAGAAATGTTTTAGTTATATTCTTTAGTTTGTTTCACAAATCTATAATGTAATATCGGTAGTTATGTCTACTTAGTTCTTTACATGTACGCAAAAAAAGAGATATCATATACCATATTCACTTTAAAATGATATTGTATAGCAGAGGTCACTTGTTCAGGGATGCTGTACATCAGATTTAGCCCCTAACTTTTCCAGATATGTTTTCAACAATTCATAACCTACACCCTTAAGATTCAGAGCCTGAAATGTCAGCAACACACATATTTCTGCATATGACCCTTTCTTCAGATCCTTCAACCAGTCTCCCACCCAGGGTTAGTTTTAGAGCTGGCAGCGCCCGGTGCAACAGTCATATTTGGTGCCCCCACACCCCATGACCACCTCCTCTGATTCGCTCATTACCACCGGGCAAAAGTGCCTCTCATCTCTCCAATCATAAGTCATTGCTAAACACAGCGCCCCTTCACAGGTCAGTACCCCATCCTCAGGGCAGCACCCAGTGCGGCTGCACCAGTCGCACTGCCCTAAAGCCGGCCCTGCTCCCACCCATGGTGCCACCAGGGGCGTTCATGACATGACCATATGCAGTTTTGCAAGCACCAATTCTAGGTTAATCAAATTGTATACATGCTTTTTTAAATTTTGACCAATAGACACAAAAGTCAAAATTTTGCCTACTTCAGAGTCAGTTTACCAGTCACTCAGTTACACATTCCAATCGTCTCATCCCAAAATCTGTATATTACAGGCCTGTGCCATACCCATGTGGCAACGTCAGCTTCGTTCTCGAAGATTGGAAATGCACTTAAAGCCCCTTGCTTCATACGCTCTGCATGCTGGGATGTTAAGTATGTATGATGGAGGTAATTGAACTGAGAATATTTAAGCCTAGCATTTTTCGAGATCGATTTTACACTACCCAGGCATCTCAGCCTTTCACGTTGATTTAAATGACTCTCCCACCATTCTTTGAGCAATTTCGTTAGCCTGCCTCTCTGCTGCATCATTGCTATATCGAGATTTGTAATTGACCTCCTACCGTACCCACACATTAATATCACCTGCAAATCGTCTGGTGTGGCAGGCGCCTCAAGTACCCTATTTCACATCTGGGCCTGACGTGCAAATGCTTTTTATGACAAGAAAATTGAAATATCCAGATCGAAGCTCATGAACTTCTCTCAGATTATCCACAAATTCTTCCGTTGGGAACCGCAATTCAAAATCTTTTCACGTCTCCCCCCAACACACACACAATTAAACGATAGTCTAAGGGGATTGTGGTCGGACAGGTACCGTGCACGCATTCTACATCGACCGCTCTAAATCCCATCTCAACAATGCAATAAAAGAGGTCACTTTTAGTGTGCTGCGCATGTAAGCCTGAGTGAAACAAACTCTCTCAGGCCTTCTAATGACCGTCCTGGTCACCTGGTTATTAATCGCCACTGCCCCAGATGCTTAGCAGCTGCAATCCACTGAGAGCCATGTATAGGCGTTAAGACTTAAGTCGTTAGATCGGTAGGACTGAATGTATCTACATTAGACTTTTGCTTCACTTCGCCCTTTAGCAAAACGAAGGGTCACCAGAATCAGGGCCCATTGTAATTTTCAGACGCGGGAGCATATTCAGCAGTACTTGCAACCTGTCTGCTGTCGTTTCGAGCAGCAAAGTGGCGAGGAGACTTTTATATTTCAGATTCCAGCTGGGCCCATAACAAAGGCCGAATTTAAGCGAACACGTGGCCTCCTTTTGTTTCACTACCCTGAATCGTACCTATATAGGCCTCTCACCTAGATACAAATGCACTGGAAGGGTAACAAAAGCACTACGTTTGTTGTTATCACTTCCCAAATACTTAAAAGAGGCACGCTTTTTACTTATTTAATCCCTGATATGGATGCACTTTAAGAATGTCATATATGTTGATCAGTTCCAGTATTTACCCAAAAACAATTTAAATACCACTATTTTGTTGTATTTCTTTTACAGCATTACTCATCCCAATGCAGGGTGTCAGAGTGCTTTATGTCACAGGTACACATTAAACATTGACAATAGATCCCACAAATGCGTAAAGCAATGTACAAGATGTGTTACATAAGGGTTACAAGGTGTAGGGGGGGGGGGGGGGTCACGTGCTTCATGGCAAACTGAGCCATATTAGGATTACAATGTATGAACTGCGAGCAACAAAATAATCTCTGTGTTAAAATCAGTAATTGACTTACCTAACTACATAAAATAACATCCTGTAATCTGCATGTTAAATGATGTGCTTTGCAGGTGCTCCATTTAACCTCTACACTACATTGACTGAAAACTGGGACTAGAGAAAACACAGGTCTCTCCAGCAAATGCATTCCCCTCTAAAGTTATTCTTACCATTATTGTTCCCTGGGATTTACTGGGCACAGAAAGATCTCTGCAGCTGGTGCCTTCCCATAAAATATTTTAAAATGCAGACTTTGCGACCAATTAAGCAGATTAGATTTACTGCTACATGTCTCCTTGTTGTCAACTTCTTTGTGGCACAGTTTCAAAAAAGAAATATATAAATTGAGGCCCACATTTTGCGTTGGGGTTGTGTCACATTTTTGGCACAATTTAGATGCAAAATCTAATTTGTTAAATCTTATAATATGCTCAAATGTACTCATGATAGACATGCAAAACTTGTGTGAACTACTAAGATCTGATGTCACTTCTTGTGATGTCACTTCCTGTGGGGTCATGCGGTGAGAAATCACTTCCTTTGATGCTGTGATGTCACGCTGTGATTTCAGGTACCATGATGTCATTGGATATTGCCTAACATGGTTAGTCCCCCACTTCTTTTTTTTAGGATGTATGCCCTCTCTAGACTGTAAATATTCCACTGATAGAAACATATTGTTATTATGGGATGAAAAAAAAGTGAATATAATACAAATTATTTGCGTTGCCCTACACTCCTACAGGAGACTTGACGATGTCTCAATAATGATTTCGTCTTTAACAGATTTGTACCTGTAAGCATCAATTCCTCATCACTTTGAGTGACCTAAACCTGCTGCTAGCCGCAAGAGTGGAAAAATTCTTGGATTTGGCAATTAAACAACTTTACTTCAATAAACTCAATCAAGGTACATGGAATTGGAGGAACATGCAAATAGATAGACATTAGGGCATTTAAGAAGAGGCTTTTGGATGGATGTTTAATAAATAAAGTAGGAAATTCTAAATGGTATGCTCAGATGGCATGTGACCACTGATACAAGGACTACTTTTGATATCTCCGTGATCTACCAAAAGTCAAGGGTCCTGACATGTCCCACTAGTGTATGCATTTGAAAAATGTAAGGAATATAATGGCATCAGAATGGAAATTTGCCAAGTACCTGGGTTGTTATTGAGGGATTTTACTTTTATAGCCAACTGTATGCTGTGCATTGATATGTATCGTGACAAATTATATGCTGACACTTTTGCTTTGACATTCTGAAAACACTATGTTAAATCTGGATGAGATCAGCAAGCCAATCCTCCTTCTGTCCCTGACAAGCAGCTTCACAAAGCTGTCACTTGCGAAATCTTTTTCATTTCTCCTTCCACTCCACATTGCTCTAAATGGGTCTACAAATAATAATAGAAGGAGGTCTGGAATCAGGCGCAACAATAAACTTGTTATCCTTTCATGGCGTGCTTATCTACCCCTATATTTCATCCACCTGTCTCCTATTGTCCTCCAGGCCTGTTATCATTTCCCTATAATCATCCTTCAGGGCTCCTATCTGTAGGTTCAATAAGGGCTGTGTGTCACATCAGTTCTTCACAATTTTGCCAATTTGTTTTCCTTAACCTCAATTTCCTCTGTCCCTGATGCAGATCTATATTGCTTCGCTCTTTGTTCCCGCGCTTTCATCCCTTCTGCCGTCCTGCCTTCCCACCTCATCTGCGGTGATAGAAAGAAGCTGTATATTTTTTTTAATGGCAGATGTGTCATTATTTTTGTGTCACACATGCTTGGAATGTTTCATTTGTAATATCTGCAGCCCCAGAGAAGCATTGTAGATAATCACCACCATTTGTCTTTTTTCCTCCAGGACGTGTTTAAATATTTTGCTTCGCCATTTTGTTTCTTCTTCTTTCAGTGTTGGGCTAAGAGTTCAGAGAGGAGAGGAAAATGGATGAAAAGGGTCATGGCGTGGACTTGGAGCGCGTCTCTCTTCCATTACTCAAGGATCTTGGAAAAGCGCAATTTTGGCCACACCAATGTAATCAATAATAGGCCATATACAGCTATATTAAGAATCTTGGGGCATATTATCAAGAAACAGCGTTAAAATTATTGCCGCTTTAGCGGCAGTAAACTAGAATTTTAATGCTGTTTCTTGATAATATTGTGTACTCGTGTGGTAACACATGACAAGTGAAGTGCACTTCAAGCCATACAGAGAGTGCAATTACCATGTAACCTCGACATTTATATATGTATGTACTATAATGTTTTCGTTTTCAGTAATCATTAACGGCAGTTTATGTATAATTATATGCGTGTGGTTTTTAATAAGAAAGATCAAATATTATGTACTCATGTATTGGTTTGAAAAAATAATCAATTTTTTGTATAATGGTCTAGGTACCCAGTTAGAATTACATTTTCCTTATAATGTGACTTTGATGTATCTTTAGGCACGTAGTGCATAAAGTGTGCACTGAGTTTTGTTAACTTGACCAAAGGCCTTAAGCATTTGGATTTATAATGTTTAGCCTTCAAAGTGAATGTTTTTCTGGTCTATGTGTTTTCTTTCCTTTGCAGGCACCTGGTACAATGACTGTAAATATCGAGTGACTGACAAACAAACAAGACAAACATAAATTCCTTTAAAAAACACAATTTGCAACTTCCTTCAAAGCAGGTACTGACAGAAGTGTACTGAAGAGTTGGTGTCTTAATTCCATCTTTTATCAACGTGTCCTGCGGTTCTGGAAGGCAGGAGAAGCTTCTAGACAGTGTCTTCGAAGTTCACA
Organism: Lissotriton vulgaris; assembly: GCF_964263255.1. Taxonomy (NCBI): domain Eukaryota; kingdom Metazoa; phylum Chordata; class Amphibia; order Caudata; family Salamandridae; genus Lissotriton; species Lissotriton vulgaris. The sequence goes on from NC_141694.1 coordinate 746,950,879, forward strand.
GAATTCCCTACCTTCCCTGCCCTGGCTCCAAGCTGTCTGAAGTGACAACGCAGGGTGGTTAAGCCCTTTGGGGCATATTTATGGGCCATCTTGCTGTCCTTCCCTGCATGATAGGGAAAGGGCAGGAATGTGCTGTACTTAACAATATATGGCACATATCTGTCATTTCCCAGTGCTGGTGCACAATGTGCTGCCTAGTGCCAAGGCAGGCACCCTTGCACTATGGCCCAAGGCTGCCTGAGTTGAAAGCAGTATTGCATTTGTTCAGAAAGGGAAACCTTCCTACACAAAAGCAATCCTGAAAGACATTTTCCTTTTTCCACACATAAATAGAGGATGTAATAAGAAGAAATAAAAATATTTCTCCTCGTTACGCCTCGCCTGGGGAGATATAACATTTTGACGCATTCCCAGGTCTATTAGTAATTATTATTATTATTAGTAACTATTAGTAATGGTAAATCTGGGAATGGTCTAAAATCCATGGGTGGATGCGTGGTAACACCCACATTCCACTCATGGAACACCTACCTGTAATGCAATGTATCGATTTGTGCTGAGTTGTTTTACTCTAGATTTATGAAGCCTAGCAAAGTGGCCTTGCATAGCTTGATCAATCTAACTTAAGAGTTGCATCCCTCTTGCGCCCCATTGCGTGATGTAAGGGTGAAACAACTCTTTAATAAATATGCATCTTTGTGTGGAGACAGTATACAGCCTATTCAAGTGTCAATGAGGCTGAGCCTAGCTCCTCCTTGTCATCCTGCCAGTGATGACCCATACAATCCCATCTAAGCTCCTATTGTGTGTGGCAGTCTAGGAGGAATGCACAATGCCCAACTGCCAACTACACCCAGCCATGTGACCCAGGCAAGCTGCAGGCAACAAATGGCTAAGTCAAGAAAATGTAAATCCAAAGAGTATGGAGTTTCTATCAACAAAAATGTTACAGAAAAGTGGTTGTCGGTCAATTGACAAACCTGATTAGGGGATCTGATTGCTCAGTAGCAATGGCTCGTACATACCCAGATGGGTGTCATGTTTCATCATAGGGCAGCTCTACATTGGGCTGGCATTGCAATGCCCAAGTGGCCCCCGATGGGGCTCTTTACCGGAGATATTTTGATTTTGCCTTTGTGAAGTTTGAGTGGTGTGCTCTGTGTGTGATTTAGTGTAGATTGGTATGATGTGAGCATGAAAATAACTAAGAGGAACCCTGGCGAATTTAATATGTTGGTCCCCTTGTTATAATAAAAATAAATAGTGGCTGGAGGTGGAGCTAATGGTCCAATCCAGCTCAAAGAGTTGCATAAAATTAAGTCAACATGTTTCTTGCCAAATATAATCGCTATTGATCTTGGCAATTCATCAGAACCAAGGGCCCAATCTACCGAGGATTGGGATAGTGAAGGTGCATATGTGTGTATATACCCAATCGCAATTGCAAGTGTATATAGCATACCTTATTTATGAAAACGGACCCGATTGTGGTAAGGTTAAGACACCATTGAGTAGTGACAGAGGCCGTGCTCATTTGAGGGCTAAAAAGGATTCCGGGGTGTGATTCGTAATGACCTACCCCTATTTTTTCTACCTCTTACCACAATTCAGTTGGTTTCAGACACTGCAAAATGCAACCGCCTGCCTTCTTAAGAAAGTACCAAAGTTCAAATCTATTTTGGGTATCTTATCAGAGCATCACTGGCTTCCAGTTAAAGAAAGAGTGGCCTTTAAGACTCTCTGTTTTGAACATAAAGCACTCTATGGTTCTGGACTCGAGTACCTGAAAACGAAAAGTGTGTGGTACACACCTAATAGACTGTTGCACTCTGCAGCTTCCAAAACAGTCACTGTTCCAAAAATTAGGAAAGTCTCTTTGAGTGGCACAAGCTTTGTTCACTCTACCTGCCAACTTTGGAATTGACGGCCTAGGCACCTTAATTATCAGTCCAATATAACAAATGTTCAGAAACATCTGAAATTCTGTCTGTTTTCCTTCCTTTGTAGTCTTGCATCCTCCCTGTGGCTTTTTCAGTTCAGGATTTTTTTTATATTTGGACATTCATGCACTCTATAAATTATGAATCAGATCAAATCAATCAAGTGGTAAGGTAGTAGAGAAATGGATCGAGAGAGTAGTGAGGTAAAGATAAAGATGACATAAAGATGCATAAAAAGTAGTCATACTTAGTGGAAACAGCATGCCAAGCGATGCACACATGTGCCATTTTTTGGTTAGGACGTGACCAGCCTGATCCTGCATGTCTTGTGTTCCCTAACTTCCCTCACCATTCATCTCGTTGCTATCCATCTCTTACTTTTTATAAGTTTCTTTTCAGTTTTTTTCTCCTTTCCCTGTCAGCTCTGTGCTGTTTTCATCGTTTTCCCCTGTCTGATTACCTTGAATGTAGTCATTCCCTGGAAGCCCTTCCAGCTATGGCAGAGGGTGGACCTGAGCCATTGGAGAGAGAGAATAACCAAACACAATACGTTTTTGAGAAGGAGCTGGCAGCATCTGTGTTTTTAGTGCAGCACCAACTCTCACTCATGTTGGTTGCAGATCACAATCCTCCAAAAGGTACTGCTTTTCAGAGTGGAAGGAGCACTGGGGGATAGTGTGGGGCAGTTTCAATATGTATAGGTAAGTGAGTGTAAGTGGCTGTATTTGAGATTCAGTATCTGTGTGAGTGGCTGTTTGGGTGAGTGAGTTGGCATGTGAGTGCTTGTATGGACAAGTGAATGGTTATGTAAGCGGTTGTGTGGGTGTGTGAGTGAGTGTGTGAATAGCTGTATAGGTGAATATGTGGGTGTGTGAATATTTGTATGGGTAAGTGTGTGGCTGTGTGAGTAGCTGTATGGGTCTGTGAATTGGTATATTGGTATCTGAGTTGTTCTGTGGGTGTGTGAGTGGGTATATGAGAACCTGTATGGGATGTGAATCGGTGTGTGAGTGGTTCTGTGGATGATGTCATTTGAGATGTCATCAGTGTTGTCATCTGTGATGTCACTGACCATGTCATGAGAGTTGTGATATGCGAGGTCATAAGCAGTTTGTTAGCTCAGGTAACTATAACTGCTGAATTTCTATGGTTTTGTAAGAGTGAAATCTGAACCCAACTTGAAAGTCCTTGCAACCTTTGTTTTTTTTCAGTGAATTTCTAAGGTTTTTTAATGATATTTCCTAGCTATGACATCCCTGTAGTGTGTGGTTTTTTAAAGAGGTTTTCTAGTTTTTTTTAATGGTCACAACAAACTATACTGTTCTTGTAACCTTGATTTTTTTTAGTAAATTGCAATGTTTTTAAAAAAAAATCCCCTTGCCTTTCAAGTGAATATATAATAATTTGTATAATGTTTATTGAAACTATAATATATTTTCTAAATACTGCACTGCTGATGTCAGTCTCTGTCATAAGAATACCATAGTAGTGAATAACAAATGTAACATTTTGACATATGTTCTTGTGTGTGGTTAGTAGTAAATAATATTTTTCACTATGTTAGAGAAATTTCTGATAGTATCTAATTCCTTATATTACAGTTGTATGATTTACATTATAAAATAGGGTTTAAAAAATCTACAAATGTTAAAGATACTAATAAATGCTATCCAAATATTTACACATGTAGTACCGTATATTGCCACTGACTGCAACCCCTATTATCCCTGTGATGATCTTTAACTTGGCCTAGGTACCTTTGATGTGTGTACTATTAGAGTTTATTTAGTGATTTGCGTATTTTTTTAAATGTTTATAATTTGCGAATTCGTCGTGAAATGTTGCGTTGCGTAGATTCCGGTCTCGCAATTATTCTCAAATTCAGCTTGATTTTTAAAAAGTGTAGAACACATATATACACTTATTCTAATTATAGTTTGAGGCCAATAGTTTACTCATATAATTTTTAAAGTAAAGTTTTTGTAAGTAATATTATTGGTGCTCACCTTCTTATTGTATTTCCGGTATTCGCAACAGTGTTCGCAAGTGTCCTGCTGCGCTACTTTGCTTGAAATGTTATTGAAACTGCCCCTAAGTATCTGCTTTAATGAGAGAAAGAGAAGTCATAAAACAGTATGCCATTCTTGTGGGAAGAGAATCATAGTGGCATTGCTTAAGAATTGAGAATCTAACTAATGAGATAAAGAGAGAGAGAGAGAGCAAACATTGTAAAAGAAGGAACAGTGGTGGCAAGGAAAAGAGAGAACTCTATTGTAGCAACAAAGTAACGAGGATATTATTTATTAACAATACTTCCAAAGACCAGTATTTCAGTACTACTTGTGAGTTAACAAGTGTAGGCAAGAATAAAATAGACTTTTCACTGAGAACCAAACTTTGTTGTGAAAAAAAGCTTGTTGTGAGAAGTAAACTACACACTTCCATCCTATTGCTTACATTTCAGGTAATTCCCTTTCCGGATTATAGTATGAATGTACAGATTATTTGTGTGTCACCTGTTCATTACTGATCAATTACCCATCTTGTTCCATGCCTCCCTCCCCACAATACCCTATCCACAACGCTTCACCAGTCTAAGCTTCTGTTCTCATCAAGTTAGAATTGGTGCTGCTTGAAGGTGGGTTTAGGAGGGCACAGCTCCTGATGAGATTGGCACCAGACAAGTTGGCCTGTCGAACGCCAGTTACTTCCTTCAAATTTTTGCAAAGTATCACTTTTCTGTCATTCACTTCTTCAAGTTTTGAACAGTCACAAATTGTGTTGCTACACCTCTATGAAAGTATGAAGCGATGATTTTCAGATAAGGAAAATTAGCTGAGAAGAGAATAATGCCCACAGAAGGGGCTTCCCATTTACGGTACTATTATATAACAAGGGCAGATTTACAAGCCCCATGCGCCGTCAGTGCATCACGTTCCGTGACGCACCGGTGGCGCAGCCTGCTAAGGGATATTTAAAAGCACAGGTAAAGTCACCCTGCATGACTTAACCTCTGCTCGTAAATATCGCCCCTGTTCATGCAACACTTTGCATGTGAGGGGTGGGACATTGGTGTTGCTGTGGGTGTTCCCACACAACACCCATGTCCACTGATGCATTTCCAAATTTACGAGAAATCGGAAACCTGGAAATGCGTCAGTTTGCTGCGCCACCATAGGGGTGGCGTAGCCAAGAGAAACGTGGAGAAATGTTTTCATTTCTCCTCGTTTTTTCCTCTTTCAATGGGTGCTGCATTCTACAGCACGCATTGAAAGAGGAAAATGCCTGCAGTGATTTCTTTTGTGCAGGAAGGGACCCCTTCCTTCACAAGAGCAATCTCCCCATGTCGCAGGCATCCTTGCACCATGGTGTAAGGGTGCCTGCGCCGGCGCATGGGAGCTGTTTCGGCGCCAGTGCAGTGGAGAGCACAGGAATGCAACATATCAGCTCTCGCTAAGGAAAACGACTACAGAAACTCTCATCAAACTCAGCTACAAAAAAGGCATTTTACGTGTACGATTGTCTACAACTAGTGAACTCTGCCATAGTGGCTTATTAACAGTCTCACAATGCCTTGTAATGAAAATGATCAGCATTCACATGGTGATTGAAAACTTTTAGCCTGAGTTGTAATGCCTTAGTGAACCCTCACCCTACTCATACACCATGACATGGGAATCTATTGAATTATCTGCTGCTTGCAGATTCTTCCCAGGAACATTACCTTAAGGTAATTGGTGTTTAGTAATGCCCAGAAATGTCAATTATTCATTTAAATTACTAAATGTCTGAACAATTATACAAAATTGGCTATATCTTAAAAATGTAAAACTGATATCTTAACTCTATTTGAAAATGTGCATGTTGGGAAAAAGCACAATCTGGTTTGAATGTAATTGCTAACTCCCACCATTATATAAAGTGAGAAATCTAGGAAGTTTAGGAATTAATACAATCTTTGAGAAATGAAACCTGAACTCAGTCAACTGACATCCTAATTTGTAATCTGTTTGGGTGTGGCCTAACTTGAGGCGAAGATGGCCTTGAGACCTCTGCTCAAGCAGTCAGCCCTATGAGGAAAGAATCCTGGTGCCACCCCCTGGCAACTAACGGTACAGGGAAAAGCCTAGGTAGCCATTGGGCAAGTACCAGCGCTGGCAAGGAGCTATAACAAAGGGGAGGATGGCGCTATTTAGGGTCCTAGTGGGACAGGAAAGAGCTTTCATGGCCTCACCAAAGAGGTGCAGTCCCCGCCTGGGTGACAGCAGAGAAAGGTGCTAATGCCCGGTGGCTCCACGCCGTGAGGGTGAAGGAGGGGGCAGATGGGACTGCTAGGACCCACTGATTTCAGGGCAGGTCCAGGGGGCCTCTGCACTAAACCCCCCCAGACCGAAAGGGAGGAAGAACACCCATGACAGAGGAATGCAGCAAGCATCAAAGAGTGGTGCCTATGTTGGGCCCCGCAGTGAGAATGGACATGGCGACCAATGGGCCCGTAGTGCTGGAGCAGCAACTGGACTGAAACTGGAGGGCTGGGGACATGGACGACTCCTTGAGACCATCGATTGGAGGGGAGTCGCTGCAACACATGGAATTGCAGCCCTTGATTAGTGGTGCTGGAGGTAGGCAGAGGGTGCTTGTGCCTGCCAGGTGTGGGGGTGACTACTTGGTGGGACCCTCTCAAAATCTAGGTTGGGTCCTGGGAAGTAGGCCCTCTGTGCCCAGGGGACTCTGGCCAGGGCAGAGGTGCCTGTAGAGCCCCTGCATACGGCAGCCCCGCCACATTAGACCTCGAACATCGGCTGGCCCCAAACATACTCCCCCAGGGTGACACCTCTGTGACCGGGTATGGGGAGACCTGGGAAGAGGCCTGGGGCTCCAGTGGCAAGATGGTATGACCTAAGGCACAGAAGATGGGACTAATCGGAGACCCTCCTCTGCAACAGAGTGAGGCCCATGGCCAGGGCTGCCTAGAGACAGACTATGGTCTGGAGACAAACACAGCCACCATAGTAGCCACCATCAAGGACATGAAAGGAGCCCTGGAGAATAAATATGACTCTGTGGTTCTGGACCTGGGAATCTTGTGGACAATCATAAGAAACTGGCAGAAATGGTAAGTGAAACTGAACGTGTGCTATCCCTTCTGGAGCCCACAGAAGGTCATAAGATGATCTCTGCCCTACAAAAACCATTATGCCCCTGCAGGAAAGGGTGGAGGATGCCGAGGGGTGCTCCTGGCGCAACAACATGAGGTTAGTAGGGGACCCGGAGACATTGTAGGGCCAAAGCATGGAAATGTTCCTGGAGGACTGGCTCCTCTCAGAGGAGTTGGTGGCAAAGCATCTAAGATGTTCACAGTCAAGCGGGCGCACAGGGTGCTTGGCATGCCATGGGCTATAGGGGGCACTTCCCCAGGTCAATAGTAGCATGGCTGCTTGGCCTCTGGCAGACAGGGGGAGCTGTGGTGAACATCTACCTGGACTGCAGCACTGCTGTTCAGAGGCAACAAGAGACTTTCCAGCAGATGAACCAGCACTTCCGGACACGTAACCTAAATTATATCTTGTACTTCCTTGCAAAACTGTGCATCAGTGACAAAGAAGACTGACATTTTTTCCAAACAACCGCTGCCACATGGGACTGGCTGGAGGGAAGTGGCTATCTGCTCCTTGATTCAAGAGAGCCACCCTGGGAACAGGAGTGGCAGCATCAGAGACAGCGAAGGCGGCAGCATGGGGGCCCAATGACTGCGCCTACCAAGTACCAGGGGGAGACGGAGATGGCCAAGGTGGTGCTTGACATCCAAAAGCAAAGCTCCTGGAAGTTGGGCAATAAACCCGAAGCCCTGGCGAAATACACGGACAAGGACAGTAGTGAATCTAGAGGATCCAGGGCGGACTCAGAGGAGGCCAACAGGACAGTGGTCACCCAATCACTGCATATACAATAGTGTGAGCTACACCACCGACACCCACAGATTGATTTGTTAATATCTCTCTATAATACGAATAATCTTTTATGAGAATTTATTTTCCAAAACAAAAAACCACAAATCATTTCATGAGGTCTTGGACGCAGCAACACTGTATCGTAATTGCCTATCAAGAACACCATACTTAGTGGTTCAAGATGGCTGTAGCCATCTCCAAACAAAATGAGAGTTCAGTGGTTTTGCAGAGTTGTCGTTTGTCTGTCCGGCGTCATAGCATAGGGTATTCTCCACCAACATTAAGCTTTTCAGTACAGTCAGTAACCACCACCTGCCTTCCGTTCCTTGAAAAAGATGCAGCAGTCCATCAACACTGACCCTTTTATTGTTTCCTCTGGTAGTACAAACACATACTGGGCCAATAAGTGCACTTGTCCTTTTCTTACCGTTATTTATCTTCTTTTGATGCTGTTGGATTGTACACTGTTTCACCACATCATCATCAACACTTCAGTTAAAGGGCTATTCTAACGGATCTATTAACAAAAGCATCATTGAGCATGTAAAGTTGTACTCTGAAAGTACTCGTTTATGTATTCACACTTGCCTTTGAGAATTAAATCGAAATATCTTAAATGGGAAAAGATGGGAATATTCAGGAGAGAAAAGGGAAGGAGGATTTGTTTTGCCGGATGGACCCCTGATGAAGCGCAAGGAGCACACAATGCATTGTGATATGTAGAAGAACTTTATGGACATTAACATGAAACATTGTACTAATGATGGAACAAATGAATGAGAAATAAATCAATCAAACTAACACAAGAACTTTGGAAAAAGTCTGTTTGATTTGACATATTATTGCAGAAGTATAAGTGAACTTATAAACTAATTGAGTTGATTTAAATATATTGTTGGCAGACTGCATTGTGAGTGCATCAGGTTGCACTGTGTTCTCACAATCCACATTATCATTAAGTAATCAGGGATTATTCATATACAATTAGATCAAAAGGAAAGGACTGCCATATTTTTGCTTTTTTATTGCGATGGAGTTGGATGGTTCAGGACTGTTTCACAAAGGTATGTAAAAGTATGAAAAATAATACTCTTGTAGTACGACTTCCAGTACTCATAAATGCTCTTGTGAGTCGGCCCCTATGTCTTGTGTTTTATATTATTTCACAAATCAATGTTGTAAGGTGCAGTAGGTAATCAAATTTGATAAATTGATAAATTGAAGTAAACCAAGAATACAATTCTCAAAATGTATGGATTGGTTAAATAAAAGCCGAGGACTGGAAAAGTGATGTCCCAGCAAGAGTATGGGATTACGCAGCACTACTTGAGTGAATGTTCCTTTTATGTATTACTTGTACACCTCTCTGTCCAGTATCTTCGTACAACTGTTGTCCAGACATGAAGTCTGCAGCAAAATGATCTGTTTCATTTTTGGAACGTGTGAGATACTTGGACACAAACGCCATGTCCACATTGAATTCCCCTTTTTCCTACCTTAAATAATTGCAAAGATTCATATGGCCCATAACTTTGGTTTAATGAAGACGCACTATGCCTGAAGGAAGCTATTATAAGGAGTTGTCAAGTGGTAAAATATGACTCCATGGTCATGACATTGTAGTAGGATTTCCACTCTTCCCTGTATTGGATAAATTCATTTAAAAAGTACTTGTTTTGTTTTACTAAACTCTGGAATGCAGAACTGATAACCAAGTGTGTCAGCAATCTTTATAAATCAGTGAAATACAAACCTCCTAATGACCATGGAATGGTCAGCAATTTCTTTTGCACATTAACGTTCAAGTATTCTCTCATTGGATTGGTAAATGTGTGTTAATGTGTTGAGGATGGGTTTAAAATGTTTTCCTAATGATTTTTATGATATTTTATTATTTACTTCATTTGTTTATGGCATTGTCCCATACGCATGACGGGTCTGATTTATTAAAAGTTCATGCAATGCAATTAAGCACTGTGTTCTGCTGAGCACTACCACAGCCACGTTTGGGCCATGGTGCAAGTATACCTGCTAACAGGCAGAATTGCTTTTGTGCTAGTAGGGATACCTTGGTGCAGAAAAACACAATCCTAAGAGGCAATTTCCTCTTTCTATGTGTGATGCGGAATGACTTAATAAATGTTACTTAAGGTCTTGCATTGCCTTGCGGCGATGTTCAACAAGTCAAGTACATTCGTTCAAGTCAAGGGTGGGCATGTTAGGTAAAGGTTGGCGCCATATTCTCTCCTTTCACTGGAATAATAAAAAACTAAATAAAAAACTCAAGAGTGAGTGGCTCAATTTTCCCTGTCTTTGCTCTTAAAAGTATTTTAATTTAAATAATGTCAGTCTAAAAATATTTGTTGCCTTGTGTTGTACAAGCGCATACTATACTGATGTTGAATAGGCTGGTTTACTGGACGTGTATGTCGATGAACAGCGTGTATTGAGTAAAGTGACAACTGTACAGCTCTTCGAATATTACGATGAACACCTGCCTCATTACATCCCCAGTTTGCCACAGCTGCAGCTTGTTTCACCGCGGATAGTTATTGCTTTCCCTCAGTAGATTATGAGAGCAGTACCACCTGTGGTGTCTTTACATGCAGGGCAGTGTTAGCTGCATCAAAGAAAAGGAACTGCTGTTTCCTGCTTAATGAACCCTACATTCTCAGCGGATAGTACCAGATTGTAAACGATGCTCAGCCTTCATGTTAAACAAACCTTTAACATCCACTAGCTATGACAGAGCAAGCATGCACATCCGTGGGATAAGGGAAAGAAAGGGCGTGCATTGACATCCGACCACAGCGGAGTTACAGGGTATAAAGTTAGTGAACAGGGAAAGAGTAAGAGAAAAAGCTGCCACCCAGGGGCGGCAGAATGCCAGTGAGTAAATAGTGTGAAAAAGTAGGCACAGTTTTAACAAGAAAGAAAATGTATAAAAGGGAAAGGGTATTGAAATAGTTCAAATAAAAGCAAGAAACTTGTTTTATGTACGTGTGTGTGTGTACGTAAAATAATGTTGGTTCTCATGACTCCATGTTCTCCAGCAGTGGTGGCTGGTGACATTTGAAAGTGGTAAGGCGTAAAATGATTGACATACTGCACCGCAACGATCGAGCATAGCAAGCGAGCCCGAACAACCTAAGGGGGAGTCACCCCAGAACATTTGGAAAAAAGAGTGGACAAATGGTGCATTTTCAAGCAAATTGAGAAAGAAGCAAGGTTAATAAAGCAATTGTGAAAGTGCAGTAATTACATTAATAAAGAGATGTCATATAACATAGGTAGCTGCTTATTCAGTATAAACACAGAGCTTCATTAGGATAATCAAACATAGATTAGGGTAAAAAACATAACGCTCTAATTGTTACCTTGCTGTTTGCATTCAGCTCTTAGATGACAGTTAATAGCTCACTGTTCTATGTTAGTATTTTAACTTACAAACTGCAAGTAATAAAAGGATCTTTCTGACAACAGCAGTGACTCACTGACCAACTTACATCATGTGCATTTTGTGCACTGCATCAGGTACATGTTCTTGGCAGCAGGCACATTAATTAACCTTCTGCGCTACCTTTCCATGAGTCAAAACTTCCACTAGACAAAACTCTGATCTCTTTCTAGGAAAAACATTAACCATCAGCATTATCATGACATTTTTATTGTTTCTGAAAATTGCTAGAGGCCAGGAAGGTGGTACGAGTGCTTTTAGAACCATAATATACTTTTTTTTTGTCCTCATACGCCATTAGATCTTTCCAGTACACTGCTAATTTCCTCTGCTGCCCCCCTTCGTACTGGCACCAGCAGGGAAATTCTGAGCTTAATGGGTTGCACTTTATACAGAACCTCTACAATTGGTCCGTTACACTCTTCTATCTACTCGCCCCTGGAACTGACCCGAGTGGTGAAGTATATCTATGTAGAAGCATAATCGTTGGGCCAAACTACCCCTGATTTAGTCTAGAGACTGTCCAACCACCTTATACAAGGTCCCCAAAAGGCAACCTTCTTACTGTTCTCTTTTCTTGTAGCTAAATTCAATTTCATTACGTATTTATAAGCATTTACCCAATCTAGGAAGGTCGGGGGGTACTTTTATTCCAATATTTACACATTTCTCTTCGGGCCAGTAAAATAAGATAAAAACATAGCTTATTAGAGTCCAAAGGTTGACTTTCATACCCATTGAGGAGACCAAAGAAAAATAGAGAGGTGCTCACCTGTATATCAACCCCAAGTATTCATTCAAAACCGAAGGGGGATGGGAGCACACTGCTTCGCCTCCTACCACAGTTAGCCCCTTTGCATCCTGGTAAACGCAGTTAAATTTGAATGCTTACTTGAAATTTTGCAGAGTGTTTCACCAACGTTGGTGCAGGTTAGTGCTGTTAATCTCTAGACACATGTGTTTCTGAATTATATCCTTCATCAGTAGAGATAAAACAAAATTCTTCTGGGGTTTGCTGAGAAAGCTGCCACAATCCTCTCAGGTCTCTGTACCTCTCCCTGGTGCACAGGTGCATCTCCAAGAGCTCGTCAGCCCAGTGGCTCAAGAGAGCCTTTTTAAACAGGAGGGGGATGGGAGCACACTGCTTCACCTCCCAGCACAGTTCGCCCCTTTGCATCCTGGTAAATGCAGTTCAATTTGAATGCTTACTTTAAATTTTGCAGAGTGTTTCACCAAAGTTGGTGCAGGTTAGTGTTGTTCATCTCTAGACACATGTGTTTCTGGACTATATCCTTCATCAGTAGAGATGAAACTAAATTCTTCTGGGGTTTGCTGAGAAAGCTGCCACAATCCTCTCAGGTCTCTGTACCTCTCCCCGGCGCACAGGTGCATCTCCAAGAGCTCGTCAGCCCAGTGGCTCAAGGGGGCCTTTTTAAACAGAAGGGGGATGGGAGCACACTGCTTCACCTCCCAGCACGGTTCGCCCCTTTGCAGTATGGTAAATGCAGTTCAATTTGAATGCTTACTTGAAATTTTGCAGAGTGTTTCACCAAAGTTGGTGCAGGTTAGTGCTGTTCATCTCTAAACACATGTGTTTCTGGATTATATCCTTCATCAGTAGAGATAAAACGAAATTCTTCTGGGGTTTGCTGAGAAAGCTGCCACAATCCTCTCAGGTCTCTGTACCTCTCCCTGGCGCACAGGTGCATCTCCAAGAGCTCGTCAGCCCAGTGGCTCAAGGGAACCTTTTTAAACAGAAAGGGGATGGGAGTACACTGCTTCACCTCCCAGCACAGTTGTCACCTTTGCATCCTGGTAAATGCAGTTCAATTTGAATGCTTACTTGAAATTTTGCAGAGTGTTTCACCAAAGTTGGTGCAGGTGAGTGCTGTTAATCTCTAGACACATGTGTTTCTGGAGTATATCCTTTATCAGTAGAGATAAAACGAAATTCTTCTGGGGTTTGCTGAGAAAGTTGCCGCAATTCTCTCAGGTCTCTGTACCTCTCCCTGGCGCACAGGTGCATCTCCAAGAGCTCGTCAGCCCAGTGGCTCAAGGGAGCCTTTTTAAACAGAAGGGGGATGGGAGCACACTGCTTCACCTCCCAACACAGTTTGCCCCTTTGCATCCTGGTAAATGCAGTTCAATTTGAATGCTTACTTGAAATTTTGCAGAGTGTTTCACCAAAGTAGGTGTAGGTTAGTGCTGTTCATCTCTAGACACATGTGTTTCTGGATTATATCCTTCATCAGTAGAGATAAAACTAAATTGTTCTGGGGTTTGCAGAGAAAGCTGCCACAATCCTCTCAGGTCTCTGTACCTCTCGCTGGCGCGCAGGTGCATCTCCAAGAGCTCGTCAGCCCAGTGGCTCAAGGGAACCTTTTTAAACAGAAGGGGGATGGGAGCACACTGCTTCACCTCCCAGCATAGTTCGCCCCTTTGCATCCTGGTAAATTCAGTTCAATTTGAATGCTTACTTGAAATTTTGCAGTGTTTCACCAAAGTTGGTGCAGGTTAGTGCTGTTAATCTCTAGACATGGATTATATCCTTCATCAGTAGAGATGAAGAACTCCAGCTAATTGTGAAGTAAGTTTGAAATGTGTAGTTCATTTACCATGATGCAAAGGGGCGAACTGTGCTGGGACTGTGAGGCAGTGTGCTCCCAACCCCCATTCTGTTTAATAGGCTCCCTTGAGCCAGCAAGCTGACGAGCTTTGGAGATGCACCTGTGTGCCTGTGAGTGGTATTGTGACCTGAGAGAAACTTGGCAGCATTTCCAGCAACCCCAGATGATTTTTCTTTGCTCTCTAATACTGCTGCTCTCTACTGAAGACGGGCTGAACCCAGAAACACGTGTCTAGGGATATACAGTAATGTCTGCAGCAACTTTGTTGAAAAACTCCAGCTAATTTTGAAGTAAGTTTGAAATGTGTGCTGCATTTACCAGGATGCAAAGGGGCGAACTGTGCTGGGACTGTGAGGCAGTGTGCTCCCAACCCCCATTCTGTTTAAAAGGCTCCCTTGAGCCAGCAAGCTGACGAGCTTTGGAGATGCACCTGTGTGCCTGTGACTGGTACTGTGACCTGAGAGAAACTTGGCAGCATTTCCAGCAACCCCAGATGATTTTACTTTGCTCTCTAATACTGCTGCTCTCTACTGAAGACGGGCTCAACCCAGAAACACGTGTCTAGAGATATACAGCAATGTCTGCACCAACTTTGGTGAAAAACTCCAGCTAATTTTTAAGTAAGTTTGAAATGTGTACTGCATTTACCAGGACAAAAAGGGGCGAACTGTGCTGGGACTGTGAGGCAGTGTGCACCCAACCCCCATTTTATTCATTCCATACCTTTTAACCCAGGGTCCCAAAACTTCTGATTTATTGAACAATTTACAAACATATGTTCATCATTAGCTTTTTTTTTTCGACACTTTGGACAGCATGGAGTATCACCCTTTGCAAATATAGCTAGTTTTAGAGGCGACCAATAGACTCTGTGGAGAGAGAAGAGATGATTTCTCCTTAAATTGGCAGCTTGAACTGTAACATATAGTAATTCAAAAGATACTTGCCATAATGCTTCCATGTCGACATCTGGCAAGTACTCTCCCCACAACCGTGCTGGCACTGTAAAATCGTTGTCTACCAGATCAATCAGGCACCTGTAGACATTCGCCACTTCTTTTTTGATTTGCTGCCTAGTTCTCAGTATAGTCTCTAAATTGTTTGTAAAACCAATCGGTATTCCAATCTTTTGAGTCCAGCTTTTTATTTGTAAATACTTGAATTCCCCCGCATCCGAAGAACGACAACAGGAGGAAGGTCCTTCTCCTACCTGGCCGCCAAGACCTGGAACTCCCTCCCGACTGACCTGCGCCTGACCCAAGACCACCTCTCCTTCAGGAAGAAGCTCAAGACCTGGCTATTCGAGCAGTAGCAGTACTCCCCCCCCCTAGCGCCTTGAGACCCTCCGGGTAAGTAGTGCGCTATATAAATGTCTGTGATTGATTGATTGATTGAATTTGGATATCTGATTGCCTGTCATATGCTTCATCTCCTCCCAAGATATCAAAGATCCTTCCGTAATCAGTTGGGCCCAACAGTTCACCCTGGCAGTTTTTAAAGGTACAACTAACGAATCTTTAGTCCACTCAGGTGAGCCAGGGGTGTCCCATATAGGCGTCATAGCGCTGTAATAACACATTTTGACAGTTTTCTAATTTTGCTCAAAGTAATTGCTATGTCTTTTAAAACTTTCAATTGCACTTTCTTAAAGAAACGTGGGTCTCCAAACTTATACAGATATGCATGATCTGCTTCCGTTAGGTCCTGGAGCATTTTCTTGAACATTTTGCCTATATCCGACTGATCGGGTTCGTTCATAAGCATTTTCCCTGCCTTCATTTGGGAAACCCATGCATAAATTAGTAAATCAGGCGCACATAAGCCTCCCTTGTTCTTCCTTCTTCGAAGTTTCTTCCAAGAAAGTCTGATGCCCTTGGATGCCCATATGAATGAATTCATTTTGATTCGATTTTCTCAAACTATCCTCCTTAAAAGCTAGGGGTATGTTTTGAAATAAGAAAATCTGCTTCGGTAATAGCATCATTTTTACCAGATTGACCCTTCCTATTAATGTTAGGGGTAAAAATGCCCAGCTTTTTAAGGAGTCGGAGATTTCCTTGTCATTTTTACGTAAGTTTGTATTGGGTATATCATTGATGTCCTGTGTAATTTTTATTCCCAAATATCTCATTTCTCTTTCCAGCTTTAGTTGGGGGGAGAAAATGATAACATTCCAAGCCATGCACTCAGTTTTCGACTGCTTTATTTCGTATCCTGTGATGTTACCAAATTGGTGAGCTAATCTATATACAATTGGAACAGTTCTTTCTAAATCAGACGTGTATACCATGATATCATCAGCATACAATGAAATCTTTTGCTCCTAATTGCCAGATCTAAAAGGAAGTATATCATCATGTGCCCTAATGCTCTCTGCAAAGGATTCTATGTACAAATTAAAGCGCATGGGGGACAGGGGGCAGCCCTGCCTTGTACCTCTTTGCACTTGTATAGGAGAGAAGAGGTTCCCATTTATTAATATTCTAACTTTTGGGGCTTTATAAATTGCTGAAATAAGTCTAGAAAAGTTTTCCCCCAAATTGCATTTCTCCAGTACCTTACTTCGAATGGCCCAATTCACGGGGTCAAACGCTTTCGTAGCATCCAATGTTATAATAGCTAATGGTAATTTATGTAGGGTTGCAAGATCAATAGAGCCAACAAGATTATAAATTAAGTCTTGCGTCCCTCTTACTCTCACGAAACCCTTTTGATCCTGGTGTATCAGACCGTTCATGATACCATTCAATCTCTCTGCCAAGACCTTGACAACGATTTTAAAATCAAGGTTTAGCAGAGAGATGGGTCTACATGAATCGCATTGTTTTAGGGACTTCAGAGGCTTTTATATCAAAGCTACCGTTGCCTCACCCCAGGAGGAGGGCATAGCCTCACCCACCTCAAAGATATGGGAAAACAATTTATCCATTACAGGAATCAAAGGTATGCTAAAGATTTATAAAGCTCTGCTGGCAGGCGAGCCGGCCCTGGGGCTTTGCCTTTCTTACTTGAATCTATAGCTTTCCTAATCTCATACTGCGATATAGGTTTATTAAAGTTACCAGAGGAGTCATCAATATTCCCTTTTACAGGATACCGCTGTAACCATGCTTCTATTGTGCCTTCCTTAAGTTCAATTCTTCCCTATAGACTGATTCAAAATGTTTTCGAAAAACCTCTTCAATATCTTCAGGATTTTGACACATTTTCCAGGTAGAGTTACATATCACCTCCCTTATATTACTTCTAACTAAATCCTGTTTAGTTTTCCAGGCAAGAAGCTTGCTGGGTCCTTCCCCATATTCAAAATGAGGCATCTTGCTCCCCTTCCACCTCTTTTGTAGTCGGGCATCTAATATCACTGCCAAATCCCTTTTAAGAGATACTAGTCTTTCAGTAATATTTTGTTCTGTGTCATCTTGTGTCGTGGGATGTTGTTGTAGCTCTTGAATTTTGTTCTCTATATCCATAATTTCATTTTTGTATTTCTTCTGTCTTGCAATTTGAATAGAGGTTATACATCCCCTTAAGTAAGATTTGTATGAATCTCACACTATCTCTATAGAGGTGGTTTCTAAATTAGTAGAGTAGTAAGCCTCAGTTACTGCCACTAATCTATCTATAATCTATTCCTCTGCCCTAATCGCATGTTCTATGGTCCATCTTGTTTTAGTTGGGGCATTTGGAAGCTTCAACGTTAACGTTACAGCTGCATGGTCCGATAGGTGTCCACCTAAATGTTTAATTTCTGATACCCATGACTTTATTGTTACACTAATTAGAAAAAAGTCTAACCTAGACTTGTGACCATGTTTTTTATTATGAAACGTACAGCTTCTTGTCCCTCCCTCTCTTTCTCTTCATATATCCATCCACGCCAGTTGCTTCATTGTATTTCTCAATAAAGATCTCATTTTACTATTCTGTGGAGTTTCACTCTTTAGAGACCTATCTAGCACACGATCCATGACTAAATTAAAGTCTCCTGCCAGTATTAGGGGATCTCGAAATAGTAATACCTCAGCGCATACATTTTTTAATCGGTCCGGGTCATCTAGATTAGGACCGTAATAACCAGCGATCGTAAATTAATGAGAAAAGAACTTCACATTTGCTACAGCCCATCTACCCATCTTATCCACTTTAGCCCCCTCCACAGAAATAGCTGTTTTTTTTTTATAACAATTATTATCCTCTTCGTAGTTGTAGCTGTGTAGTGCAAATTACCTCATTGATCCAGCTTTTACTATTGCATAGACTTCTCATCTCAACCTCAAATACATGCGTTTCCTGTAAGATAAAAATTTGCTCAGGACTATCCTTTAAATATTGAAATATCCTCTCCATCCTCTGTTTTACCCTCAACCCATTTAGATTCCAGGTCAACACCTTCAAGAATTTTGAAGGGTCAACTGAGGTCTGCTCCATCTATCATAAAGATTCTAATCTTCAGGATAAGATGGAGACTATTGAAAATGCCCAGCGACGAAATAACGTTAGACTGCTTAAAGTCCCGGAGGGAGTTGAGGGGGAAAATATAAAGCAATTTGTTGTTAAATTAATAAAGCAAACAACTAATATTGAATGTTCCAACAAGCACTTGCTGCTGACATTTAAAGAGTGCATAGGGACCCCCTCAGACAGAGCCCAAATAAGAGTAGACCCAGGAAAATTCTGATTCACTTTTTAACTTACAGTTTGAAGGATGAGATATTAAATAAAGCCTTAAAGGTTAATACATTAAGTGCAGTAGGGTTCATCTTTCAAATTAGGTCGTATGTCTCCTCCATTATTGCGCAGAGGCAGTGGGAGCTGGGAAAAATGTTAGATCCATTTAGACAGTTGGGTGCCACGGCACAACTAAAATTCCCAGCCACACTAAAAGTAATGTTTAAAAATAAAATGCACACATTCAGATGAGTAGAGGAGGCTTAAGCTTTACTGTACCAAATTCAGGGAGAAACAACGACCACGAAGCAATGAGTCAGTATTAGTAATGGTTTCTTTTTTCTTTTTCGTTGGCTTTGGTCTCCTCCAAAAATGTAAAAAAAAATAATAATAATAATTTTTAAGTTAGTAGTATTTTTTCTCCTCAATAGCAAGAAAGCATGAGCCGTCTCGACCAGGGAGAGGGTAGCCTCAAAGGCCAGGGTAGGGCCATAAGTGAAACAATGGGGGTTCCCCCGGGGAGCACAAGGGTGGGAGGGGGTGGTATTTGGGGGGTCACTGGGTGGGGAGCATAGGGAAAAAATATAAAAAAAGAATCTGATTCGCCATATAAAATTACAAAAAGCTGTTTCTCCAATCTTTAAGAACCATAATATACTTGCAACTCCATTCAAATTACGCACTAGACAAGAGAGCAATATGCTGCCTAAATAAAAAGTACCAACATCCGGGAAAAAGCAAAGGAAAGCATGGGAAATATAAGCAGGAAAAACATAGTTACCAATCCACCCATCAATAAGTCATTGCAGTACCCCAGGATTGGTGCACTTCCCCACCCGGGAAAACAATGCAGTTCAAAAAAGACAAGAAAACAAAAAGTATTGCTTCACTGGAAACCTCTGTAAAGTAGCGCTAATATGCTTGGGTGTGAATAAAATCAATCTAGCCACTTTGCGAACACTCTGACTTGCTTTATTTATTTATTTATTTTTCATGGTTTGAACCTTTTATTCCCAAAGTGCACTGTGAAAACAAAAATGTCAAAAAGACGACAAAACTGTTTTTTTCTGTTTTTGGATCCATGGCAGATGTAATTAGGGCGTAGCTTAAAAAGTAAGCTAAAAATATGTGATTAGCAAATGGTAATTTGGTGCTTCTGTCATTGCATCCAGATATATAATACAAGTAACAGTGACTTACAACAAGCCAGTAGTATTGGCTTTGTTAATGGTTGTTAGTTGCATAATAAATACGCAACAACCGTGGTTTCTAGGATAGCAGATTGAAAGTGCTTCAGTTCTGAAATGATGAAACTATGAAACACCTACAACGAGTCTCTTCGAAGTTACAGTGGCGGCGAGGGTGGTACTGCTGCACATGCACTTTATCATTGGCTCGCTGATTCTCCCTGCGTGTAAAAATTGCAGAGGCGGGCCCCCGAAGGGGGCTCAGGAGCTGGCGCCATAACCCGGGTTCGAGCTCCCAGGTAGAAGGGTGCGGGGGGACCCAGTTTGGCGCGAAAAGCAGGCCCGCCGAGCAAAGAGCGAGGAAAGCCCCCAAGGGTCCCCCCCCACATTGCCATGGCCAATGGGGATACACGTGATATTCGACCCCCCAATGGCGGGAGGGGGTGCGAAACACAAGGGGGAGCCGGGGGGGCTTATAAGCGCTGCTCCCCCAGGTATGCTCCTATCTTCAAGGAGCGGGGGAGCAGCACGGCGGAAGAGGAAGATCTTGTGGGCAAAACAACAATGCCGTGCAGTGTAACGACCGTGAGCCACGACCGGCCCAGCAGCACAAGCCAAGGGAGCGACAATCGGGAGCCTACCCCGCGGCGACTCGAGCCCACCAGCGACGCCACCCAGAGCCCACCCGGAGCGGGCGGGCCCACGCGGTGGCAGCGGCCGAAAAGCGACCGGCGGGAGCCTACCCCGCAGCACCTCAAGCCAGCGAAAAACACCCGACCCAACCGGAGCCTACCCGATGAGTGCGGGACAGCGAGAGAAGTGCGCCCGACCCAACCAGAACCTACCCGGTGAGTGCGGGACAGTGGCAGAAGTGCGCCCGACACAACCGGAGTCTACCCAGTGAGTGCGGGACAGCGAGAGAAGTACACCCGACTCAACCGGAGCCCACCCGGTAAGTGCGGGACAGCGAGGGAAGTACACCCGACTCAACCGGAGCCCACCCAGTGAGTGCGTGACAGCGAGAGAAGTACACCCGACTCAACCGGAGCCCACCCGGTGAGTGCGGGACAGCAAGGGGAATACGCCCAACACGACCGGAGACCACCCGGTGAGTGCAGGACAGCGAGAGGAACACGCCTGACACGACCGGAGCACACCTGGTGAGCGCGGGGACTGAGGGGTAGCAGAGGCACGAGCAGCCTGGAAGGAACCCTCCCCCGGGCACCTTTGAACTAAAGTAGCGCGACCAGAGCATGAGCGCGGCGGACCTCACTCACCTCACTGCAGCCAGTCCGTCAGGGAAACACCAGAAGGCTCAGGAGGCCGGAGGGGGAAGCGCGAGGGCGGCCAGGGCACAAGAAAACAAATACAAGAAAACAAATAAGCATAGGCAGTAGCAAGAAGGCCTTTTGGTGCAGGACACAGCAGCAGCACCCCGCCAGGGTGAACTAAAGCAGTCAAGTTTGGTGGATATCTAGAACATATAGAGAGTAAGGAATTTCGTCCTTGAATGCTGGACGGGGAATACTCCTGATCCCCTGGTCAAGAATTTATAAAGAACATATGGAGGAGTATTACCCGATGAGGGAGATGAAGGCTTTTCCAGACTAGGAAACACTGTTCCTTTGTTAGTAAACCCCTCACTCACCACCTAGTGGTGACTTGCTTCATCATCGGGGCCCACCCAAGTGGCCTAGCGTCACTTGGGTGTGCTTCAACACCTGAGTTTACAGTGGAGCAGGTAGTGAGGTGTGGGTTGCAGACAAAAAAAGTGTGAGTGTTAAAATTGTCCTGGTTAATACTTCGTATAGATTTTAATAAAATGGTAACTGGACAATATTAAAAAGTAAAGGTGAGATACTGGGAGGGGAGTTACGACCTACGTATCTCTGCTATGTGTTGTTCAACATGTTTCTACCAATTGGGGAAATCCCCGGTATTCTTCAGGACCAAAACAAGGAAGTGGGAGGTGTGGGTCCCCTAAAAGACGCACCCTATCCTAAATCCTTGGTCATCCAGATGAAAAAATATTCCTCTGGGAAGACACTCCTAGAATTTAGGGTGCCAACAAAAACCTAAGGAAGGAAGAGAAGCAAAGGAAGTAATTACTATCCTGTAACGCAGTGCAGAAATTAGGTGCAAAATACGTGCTGTTATGCTTGCTTTCCACGGTGGTGAATGGAAAAGGTGCCTTCATGAGTAGAGGGCGTGTCTACTTATGGGGTGGGAGCGTGCTCATATCGTGAGAGTGTACGCTACAGTATGGTATACCTAAGGTCATTCAACAGGTAAAGAAATCGGCGTCCTTTGTGCGTGCCTGAATCAGCCTGCTACGACGTAAAATTGAGTTTACTGGGCTTTAGTGCTCATATCTTTACCGGCGTGACTTGCACTACGCCAGATGGTTGCCTTACATTGCATGTGGGCTCAAAGATATCCTAATCAGGATAAGTGGTGTACACAAAAGACAAACTAGACTCACACAAGCATATAACACGGAGTAGGTCACGGAACGTGGCATGTCAGAAAGGGGGCTTACTGGAGTAATACTCTAGTTGGACTTCAGCGAGCAGGGGGTAGGTGCTTCACTCGTATCAACATATTCTATGTGGAAAGGCATATATCACAATTGTAAGTATATGGAAGCTCGCCTACATGCTGGCTCGTGTGGTCAGGCCATGGGTGTGACCTGTATGGAGGGAAAATCTACTTACAGTTGGTAGTCATGAGGAAAGGCTGATCACCTACGTCTACCTTCCGCCGCTCGGTTACAGGGAATGGGCGAGCGCGGTGTGAATATAACTGCTAGCATACTTCCGGGGTAGGTCACGTGGTCACAACGGGGGCCCGTAAGGGAGTGGGTTGGCATGGAGATCATTCGAAGCTGTACATGCGCAGTGGCATGGAGAACATTCGGAGCTGCGTATGCGCATGGTCGCTACGGAGGCCTATAAGGGAGTGGGTTGGCATGGAGATCATTAGAAGCTGCGCATGCGCGGTAGGATAGGAATTGGGTTGCTGCGCAAATGTGATTTGATGCGAACAACGCATCGGGATAAAAAACTATACCCAAACACTGGTTTTATTTGAGTAAGGGGATCGGAGGGGGAAATGTCACAAGGACCCCTGTGTTTGAAGTGGGTCGATGTACAGTGCGCTACGTTGCGGGGGCCTGTAATGGTAGCGGGTTGTCATGGACGCAAAAAATGCTGCGTATGCCTGGTAAGGGATTAAAGGCCATAGATGTTAAATGCATATTGATTCGATTGTGTGCGCGGCGGGGCTTGCTGAAGGGTGTGGGTGTTAGCAGGCAGTGATGCTATTTAAATACAGAGTTCCACGGGATATTGTCATTAAGACCCCGTTTATGTGTAGAAAGTCTATATATCCATCTCTGTTCTTTTTCGAATAGACGGGCTTGGATGTTGGGGCCTGGTGGCAACTGTTCAATGACTGTCCACCTCATGTCATTGGTGGTGTGATGGGCAGTTAAAAAGTGATCCGTGAGTTTTGTCATATTCTTTTTGCATCTTATGGTGCTTCTGTGTTCGCAAATGCGTTGTTTGATTTTGCGTGTCGTCATGCCCACGTAGGGTTTTCCACAGGTGCAGGTGATAAGGTAGATGACATTATTGCTATTGCAGTTGGTGTGGGATCTCTGCTCCCATATTTTTCCAGGTTCCAAGACTATAGTCTTGGTGTTTTCTGTCAGGTGACAAACACTACAGTCCCCACATCGTGAATGTCCAGTTACTGGTGGGAGACCCCATATCTGTGTTAAGGTTGGGTCATTGGAGTTCGTGTTATTTCTGGGTCTTGTGTTGACCAAGGTGTTTTTCAGACTTGGCGCTTTTTTATATGAGAAAAGAGGTTTTTCCCAGTTGAAGGTTCCAGAGTTGACTATTGACCAGTGCTTCCTGATGCTTTTGCTAACCTCATTGGAAATCACATTGTATGTAGTCACACATGTAAGGGGTATGTTTTCATTATCTTTTGATGTCTCTTCCAACAGTGCTTGGCGCGGTTGGTTTCTGGCTCGTTTTTGGCATTTCTTTGTGATCTTTGTTGGGTAGCCACGTTGTATGAGTTTCCCCGTCAGGTCTTCAGCCTGTTCTTTGTAGTCGGTGTGTTTGCTGCAGTTCCTGCGTAATCTTAAGTATTGGCCATAGGGAAGGTTTTCCCTCAGTGGTCGTGGATGAAAGCTCTCAAATCTTAAGAGGTTGTTTTTAGCTGTGGGCTTAAAGTGTGTTTTGGTAGTCAAAACTTCTTGTTCTCTTTTGATCTCAATGTCTAGGAAGACCATTTTGTTCTTGTCCACGTTATGAGTAAAGTGAAGGTGTTGATCGCAAGTATTGAGCCAAATAATAAATGTTGTTAAAATTTCTTGTGGGCCCTTCCAGATTGCTAGCACATCATCAATATATCTGCGCCAGAATATGATGTTTTCCAGGTATGGGTTGGTGGGTGAGAGGATGTACTTTTTCTCATTAGCCATAGGGAAAACCTTCCCTATGGCAAATACTTAAGATTACGCAGGAACTGCAGCAAACTCACAGACTACAAAGAACAGGCTGAAGACCTGACGGGGAAACTCATACAACGTGGCTACCCAACAAAGATCACAAAGAAATGCCAAAAACGAGCCAGAAACCAACCGCGCCAAGCACTGTTGGAAGAGACATCAAAAGATAATGAAAACATACCCCTTACATGTGTGACTACATACAATGTGATTTCCAATGAGGTTAGCAAAAGCATCAGGAAGCACTGGTCAATAGTCAACTCTGGAACCTTCAACTGGGAAAAACCTCTTTTCTCATATAAAAAAGCGCCAAGTCTCAAAAACACCTTGGTCAACACAAGACCCAGAAACAACACGAACTCCAATGACCAAACCTTAACACAGATATGGGGTCTCCCACCAGTAACTGGACATTCACAATGTGGGGACTGTAGTGTTTGTCACCTGACAGAAAACACCAAGACTATAGTCTTGGAACCTGGAAAAATATGGGAGTAGAGATCCCACACCAACTGCAATAGCAATAATGTCATCTACCTTATCACCTGCACCTGTGGAAAACCCTACGTGGGCATGACGACACGCAAAATCAAACAACGCATTTGCGAACACAGAAGCACCATAAGATGCAAAAAGAATATGACAAAACTCACGGATCACTTTTTAACTGCCCATCACACCACCAATGACATGAGGTGGACAGTCATTGAACAGTTGCCACCAGGCCCCAACATCCAAGCCCGTCTATTGGAAAAAGAACAGAGATGGATATATAGACTTTCTACACATAAACGGGGTCTTAATGACAATATCCCGTGGAACTCTGTATTTAAATAGCATCACTGCCTGCTAACACCCACACCCTTCAGCAAGCCCCGCCGCGCACACAATCGAATCGATATGCATTTAACATTTATGGCCTTTAATCCCTTACCAGGCATGCGCAGCATTTTTTGCGTCCATGACAACCCGCTACCATTACGGACCCCCGCAACGTAGCGCACTGTACATCGACCCACTTCAAACACAGGGGTCCTTGTGACATTTCCCCCTCCGATCCCCTTACTCAAATAAAACCAGTGTTTGGGTATAGTTTTTTATCCCGATACGTTGTTCGCATCAAATCACATTTGCGCAGCAACCCAATTCCTATCCTACCGCGCATGGGCAGCTTCTAATGATCTCCATGCCAACCCACTCCCTCATAGGCCTCCGTAGCGACCATGCGCATACGCAGCTTCGAATGTTCTCCATGCCACTGCGCATGTGCAGCTTCGAATGATCTCCATGCCAACCCACTCCCTTACGGGCCCCGTAGTGACCACGTGACCTACCCCGGAAGTATGCTAGCAGTTATATTCACACCGGGCTCGCCCATTCCCTGTAACCGAGCGGCGGAAGGTAGACGTAGGTGATCAGCCTTTCCTCATGACTACCAACTGTAAGTAGACTTTCCCTCCATACAGGTCCCACCCATGGCCTGACCACACGAGCCAGCACGTAGGCGAGCTTCCATATACTTACAATTGTGATATATGCCTTTCCACATAGAATATGTTGATACGAGTGAAGCACCTACCCCCTGCTCGCTGAAGTCCAACTAGAGTATTACTCCAGTAAGCCCCCTTTCTGACATGTCACGTTCGGTGACCCACTCCGTGTTATATGTTTGTGTGAGTCTAGTTTGTCTTTTGTGTACACCACTTATCCTGATTAGGATATCTTTGAGCCCACATGCAATGTAAGGCAACCATCTGGCGTAGTGCAAGTCACGCCGGTAAAGATATGAGCACTAAAGCCCAGTAAACTCAATTTTACGTCGTAGCATGCTGATTCAGGCACGCACAAAGGACGCCGATTTCTTTACCTGTTGAATGACCTTAGGTATACCATGCTATAGTGTACACTCTCACGATATGAGCACGCTCCCACCCCATAAGTAGACACGCCCTCTACTCATGAAGGCACCTTTTCCATTCACCACCGTGGAAAGCAAGCATAACAGCACGTATTTTGCACCTAATTTCTGCACTTCGTTACAGGATAGTAATTACTTCCTTTGCTTCTCTTCCTTCCTTAGGTTTTTGTTGGCACCCTATATTCTAGGAGTGTCTTCCCAGAGGAATATTTTTTCATCTGGATGACCAAGGATTTAGGACAGGGTGCGTCTTTTAGGGGACCCACACCTCCCACTTCCTTGTTTTGGTCCTGAAGAATACCGGGGATTTCCCCAATTGGTAGAAACATGTTGACCAACACATAGCAGAGATACGTAGGTCGTAACTCCCCTCCCAGTATCTCACCTTTACTTTTTAATATTGTCCAGTTACCTTTTTATTAAAATCTATACGAAGTATTAACCCGGACAATTTTAACACTCACACTTTTTTTGTCTGCAACCCACACCTCACTACCTGCTCCACTGTAAACTCAGGTGTTGAAGCACACCCAAGTGACGCTAGGCCACTTGGGTGGGCCCCGATGATGAAGCAAGTCACCACTAGGTGGTGAGTGAGGGGTTTACTAACAAAGGAACAGTGTTTCCTAGTCTGGAAAAGCCTTCATCTCCCTCATCGGGTAATACTCCTCCATATGTTCTTTATAAATTCTTGACCAGGGGATCAGGAGTATTCCCCGTCCAGCATTCAAGGACGAAATTCCTTACTCTCTATATGTTCTAGATATTGAGGCAGCGCACAGCTGTGAGAGTACAAGACACCGTCTCTCTCAACATCAACACAGGAGGACAATCGCGACACGAACATGGCAGAAAACCAGGGCTTATCTTTTTCAACTGAAGAAATAGACTCCATCATGAGTGATCTCAATGCTTTTGCTGACCCCAATATCAGCAACACTATCTCACAGACATCGGAATGGGACAAACTCTCAGAACTAAAGCGCAATCGCATTAGAACAATACTACATGGAACCATACTGAAAGAATATGTTACCAACAACATGGCCCCAAAAGGATTACTAGTGACTAATGCTCCCAGAATCTTCTTAGAGGATGAAGAATTCAGAAGGGACTGGGCACAAATAGCATGGCATTGCACGCACGACTGGATTATGCTCATTTTGAAAACAGCAATACGACTATCTGAGAAAATCCAGATTGAAATCCAAACCATAGAAGGCCAAATAAAGGCCACGATTGCAGGATACAAAAAGAAATTAGATGAGATAAACAAAGAGATTAATGAATACAGAGAGAATCTCACACAACAAAAAGTATCAAAGTTTCAAAAAGATCTGAAAAAATTTTCTTTCGTTAAATCCTATCCATACTCGGACCCGGACTATAAAGCGACCACCACACAGGAACAAGACTCTGATGTCTCAAGCAACACTTCCCATAGTTCCAACAGCAGTGGAGGCTCCAACCCAAGCACACCACGACAGAAAAAGAGAGGGGGATACCAAGGAAACTATCAGTGGCCACAATATAACCACCCCCCCTTCCAAAATCCATATCAACAACCCCAACAATTCCCTATGTATGGTTGGCAACCACCATTTCAACAATATCCCTTCCAGCCAAATCAGTTCCGTCCTCCTTTTCAGAACAGAGGCAGGCGCGGGAGAGGCCGCAACAAACGGGGAAATACTGTCCACTGGGAAGAAGAAGAGATGGTGAGCAGCAACACCAGGAACAAAACCGCATCCAACAGAGCAGGCCCCAGCAACATGAGGACCTAGTGACAAACCTATCGTCACACATCCTAACAGACACAGAGAAGAAAGTCCTCAACAAAGGACTGGGCTTTGTCCCCACAGCTAATTTGGACAAGTTCAAACTACACTGCGAACTAGCAGCCTTTTTCAGAAAATTGAAACTCAAAGCTTTTTTTGAAAAAACAGACACAGATAACAATGAGGAAGTGCCAAACGAAACTGGACTAAGAACAAAATCCACTTTTGTCCCTCCACCACACACTATCCCAATGGAAATAAATACATTTGAACAAGCGGTATTCAACGACATAGAATCCACCATTACCCCTACCCGATACCAGAACATCAGCAGAGCCGAGAAAAAGGCCCTATCGGACCTCAAAGGGGATGAAACCATCATCATCAAACCAGCAGACAAGGGCGGAGGCCTAGTAGTTATGAACCTAACAGACTACCAACAAGAATGCAAACGGTTACTTGAGGATCGAAAAAACTATCTTCCTCTCACCGACGACCCCACTGATGACCTACAAAGAGAAATTGTGGATCTGGTTGAAGAAGCAGAGCATCTAGGTGACATCTCCAAACAAGAAGCGGATTACCTAATAAAAACAGAGGCAAAAATACCATATTTCTACGTGGTCCCAAAGATGCACAAGAACAGAGTACCACCACCGGGTAGACCTATAGGGGCAGATTTATGAAGGGCTTGCGCCACGTTTGCGCCGCCGTTGCGTGACGCAATGGCACGGAAACGTGGCGCATCCCTGCGCCCTATTTACAACGTGACGCATCTAGGAGATGCGTCACGTTGTACAGCACTGCGCCATGAGGAGGCGTTCCTGCGCAGGGGGGGCGTTCCTGCGCAGGAACGCCTCCTGAAAGTGGCTGAGTGAAATCTATGAGATTTCACTCAGTCACTTTCAGGGCAATGCTGCGTCAAAACCCTGCGCCTGCTTGAAGCAGGCGTAAGGCTTGAGGCAGCATTGAAAGAATAGGCCCCCCAGAGCATTGCTGGAGCTGCGTCGCGCTTGCGACGCAACTCTAGCAATGCGCCACATTTCCGGCACAGATGCGTCACGCATCTGTGCCGTTTTTGCCCCATGGTGCGCCGCATCATAAATGCGGCGCACCATGGGTGGCGTAGCTGTGGCGCACTGTGGCGCATGTTAACTGGCGCATCCCTCGGGATGCGCCAGTTAACATAAATCTGCCCCATAGTATCTGGTATAGGCTCACTCCTTGAACCTCTGTCTAGGTTCTGTGACTATTTCTTAAAACCAATTGTGCAAGGAACCAGCACCTACTTAAAAGACACTAAAAGCCTCCTAACACTCCTGGAAACCATCAAAATGGACGATGATATGATCCTAGTTAGCTTTGATATAGAAAGCCTTTATACCAACATCCCTCAGGATGCCACCATCAACGTTCTAAAAGAAACCCTAGAACAAACCACATGGGAACACAGAACACCAAAGGAGTTCATAATCAAGTGTGCAACCTTGGCCCTTAAAAGAAATTTCTTTGAGTTTGAAGGGTCCCTGTATTTACAAATAGGGGGCACATCTATGGGCAGCGTTTTCGCGCCGAGCGTAGCGGGATTGTATGTATTTGACTTCGAGAAAAAGTACATCCTCTCACCCACCAACCCATACCTGGAAAACATCATATTCTGGCGCAGATATATTGATGATGTGCTAGCAATCTGGAAGGGCCCACAAGAAATTTTAACAACATTTATTATTTGGCTCAATACTTGTGATCAACACCTTCACTTTACTCATAACGTGGACAAGAACGAAATGGTCTTCCTAGACATTGAGATCAAAAGAGAACAAGAAGTTTTGACTACCAATACACACTTTAAGTCCACAGCTAAAAACAACCTCTTAAGATTTGAGAGCTTTCATCCACGACCACTGAGGGAAAACCTTCCCTATGGCCAATACTTAACCCCTTCGATGCGGCCGCGATTTTTCCCGTGTGCGGCCGCCGGCCGAACACGGCGGGCCATGACGAACCCCAGCCGTCATCAGCACACGAGCACCGTAGTGCATGACGGCTGGGGTTCGTCACCAGCATGGAAGGGATTAAGATTACGCAGGAACTGCAGCAAACTCACCGACTACAAAGAACAGGCTGAAGACCTGACGGGGAAACTCATACAACGTGGCTACCCAACAAAGATCACAAAGAAATGCCAAAAACGAGCCAGAAACCAACCGCGCCAAGCACTGTTGGAAGAGACATCAAAAGATAATGAAAACATACCCCTTACATGTGTGACTACATACAATGTGATTTCCAATGAGGTTAGCAAAAGCATCAGGAAGCACTGGTCAATAGTCAACTCTGGAACCTTCAACTGGGAAAAACCTCTTTTCTCATATAAAAAAGCGCCAAGTCTGAAAAACACCTTGGTCAACACAAGACCCAGAAACAACACAAACTCCAATGACCCAACCTTAACACAGATATGGGGTCTCCCACCAGTAACTGGACATTCACGATGTGGGGACTGTAGTGTTTGTCACCTGACAGAAAACACCAAGACTATAGTCTTGGAACCTGGAAAAATATGGGAGCAGAGATCCCACACCAACTGCAATAGCAATAATGTCATCTACCTTATCACCTGCACTTGTGGAAAACCCTACGTGGGCATGACGACACGCAAAATCAAACAACGCATTTGCGAACACAGAAGCACCATAAGATGCAAAAAGAATATGACAAAACTCACGGATCACTTTTTAAC
Source organism: Lissotriton vulgaris (assembly GCF_964263255.1). Taxonomy (NCBI): domain Eukaryota; kingdom Metazoa; phylum Chordata; class Amphibia; order Caudata; family Salamandridae; genus Lissotriton; species Lissotriton vulgaris. The sequence goes on from NC_141694.1 coordinate 746,981,670, forward strand.
TGCCCATCACACCACCAATGACATGAGGTGGACAGTCATTGAACAGTTGCCACCAGGCCCCAACATCCAAGCCCGTCTATTCGAAAAAGAACAGAGATGGATATATAGACTTTCTACACATAAACGGGGTCTTAATGACAATATCCCGTGGAACTCTGTATTTAAATAGCATCACTGCCTGCTAACACCCACACCCTTCAGCAAGCCCCGCCGCGCACACAATCGAATCGATATGCATTTAACATCTATGGCCTTTAATCCCTTACCAGGCATGCGCAGCATTTTTTGCGTCCATGACAACCCGCTACCATTACGGACCCCCGCAACGTAGCGCACTGTACATCGACCCACTTCAAACACAGGGGTCCTTGTGACATTTCCCCCTCCGATCCCCTTACTCAAATAAAACCAGTGTTTGGGTATAGTTTTTTATCCCGATACGTTGTTCGCATCAAATCACATTTGCGCAGCAACCCAATTCCTATCCTACCGCGCATGCGCAGCTTCTAATGATCTCCATGCCAACCCACTCCCTCATAGGCCTCCGTAGCGACCATGCGCATACGCAGCTTCGAATGTTCTCCATGCCACTGCGCATGCGCAGCTTCGAATGATCTCCATGCCAACCCACTCCCTTACGGGCCCCCGTAGTGACCACGTGACCTACCCCGGAAGTATGCTAGCAGTTATATTCACACCGCGCTCGCCCATTCCCTGTAACCGAGCGGCGGAAGGTAGACGTAGGTGATCAGCCTTTCCTCATGACTACCAACTGTAAGTAGACTTTCCCTCCATACAGGTCCCACCCATGGCCTGACCACACGAGCCAGCACGTAGGCGAGCTTCCATGTACTTACAATTGTGATATATGCCTTTCCACATAGAATATGTTGATACGAGTGAAGCACCTACCCCCTGCTCGCTGAAGTCCAACTAGAGTATTACTCCAGTAAGCCCCCTTTTCGACATGTCACGTTCCGTGACCTACTCCGTGTTATATGTTTGTGTGAGTCTAGTTTGTCTTTTGTGTACACCACTTATCCTGATTAGGATATCTTTGAGCCCACATGCAATGTAAGGCAACCATCTGGCGTAGTGCAAGTCACGCCGGTAAAGATATGAGCACTAAAGCCCAGTAAACTCAATTTTACGTCGTAGCATGCTGATTCAGGCACGCACAAAGGACACCGATTTCTTTACCTGTTGAATGACCTTAGGTATACCATGCTGTAGCGTACACTCTCACGATATGAGCACGCTCCCACCCCATAAGTAGACACGCCCTCTACTCATGAAGGCACCTTTTCCATTCACCACCGTGGAAAGCAAGCATAACAGCACGTATTTTGCACCTAATTTCTGCACTTCGTTACAGGATAGTAATTACTTCCTTTGCTTCTCTTCCTTCCTTAGGTTTTTGTTGGCACCCTATATTCTAGGAGTGTCTTCCCAGAAGAATATTTTTTCATCTGGATGACCAAGGATTTAGGACAGGGTGCGTCTTTTAGGGGACCCACACCTCCCACTTCCTTGTTTTGGTCCTGAAGAATACCGGGGATTTCCCCAATTGGTAGAAACATTTTGACCAACACATAGCAGAGATACGTAGGTCGTAACTCCCCTCCCAGTATCTCACCTTTACTTTTTAATATTGTCCAGTTACCTTTTTATTAAAATCTATACGAAGTATTAACCAGGACAATTTTAACACTCACACTTTTTTTGTCTGCAACCCACACCTCACTACCTGCTCCACTGTAAACTCAGGTGTTGAAGCACACCCAAGTGACGCTAGGCCACTTGGGTGGGCCCCGATGATGAAGCAAGTCACCAGTAGGTGGTGAGTGAGGGGTTTACTAACAAAGGAACAGTGTTTCCTAGTCTGGAAAAGCCTTCATCTCCCTCATCGGGTAATACTCCTCCATATGTTCTTTATAAAAGTTTGGTGGATAGGCATTGGCGGCAGCACCCCGCCTGACCACACAGTTTGGTGCACAACAACTGCGGCAGCACCCCGCTCGGGAGACATGGCCAAAAAAGGGAGCACGCGGCAGGGCCAGGAGGACCTGGCTGACCTGTTGAGGAGAATACGGGCAGCCTCGGCGGTGCATGGAGATGACTGGCTGCAGAAACAAATCGACCGTTGACCCTGTTCTGGGCCGGTCGCTCCACGCTCTGTGCACACTCCCCGTGAGTGAGCCCAGGCTTCCCCCGCTTCTGCCGAGTTTCGCTGCTCCCCTGCAGCTGAGTTCCTGGGCCTCTGTATTTTGTATTCTGCCTCTGTATTTTGGTCTCTGCCTCTGTATTTTGTTTCCTGCCTCTGTATTTTGTTTTGTTTCTGTGCTTGTTTTTCTCCTTGTTTGCGCCGTTACTGTGTCCTGCCCCTGCCGCGTTTCCCGCCCTTCTCCCCGCTCCCCGCCGCTGCTCCCCTGTGGCCCCGCCCCTTTTTCTTCTGTTACCCTTCCCATTCGCCGCTCCTCCCTCCCACTTCGCCATTTATGGCGGAGTGCACGAGTACGCGCAGCGAGCACGCGCAGCGGGCACGCCGATTGCCAAAGGCAAGCCCGTCCACGCCCATCTGCGCCTGGACCGCACCCAGCGCCAGAAACCCTGGTCCTCACCGACGCAAGCCCGCCCCACTGAGCTACGACGCCGCCACCCTCCACGCACTCAACAACGGCCGGATCAATGACTGCTACCGAGCCACTTCGAGACGCACCCACGGACCCTTCACCTGCCAAGCCTGCAAGTTCACCTGCCTCCGGACCTGAACCGCACCCGCCAAACCAAGCTCCAGCAACAACCACCTCAATTGTATCCTGCTCAACACCAGCTCCGGCCACAGGCACGCCGTTGAACTCTGGAACCTCCTGGACACAACTTCACCAGATGTCTCCTTCCTCACAGAGACCTGGATGAACTCCTCCTCAGCCCCCGACATCGCCATAGCCATCCAGGACGGCTACAAGATCACACGGAGGGACCACGTCAACCAAACCGGAGAAGGCATCGCCATCGTCCACAAAAACACCCTCCGCATCACGACCAACTCCGACAACAGCCTCACCAACGCCGAACACCTCCACTTCCAGATACATACCGACCCCAAGACCACCCTCAGAGGCACCCTCATCTACAGACCCCCGGGACCACGCACACAATTGAGCGAAGCAATCGCAGACTTCGTCAGCCCGCACGCCCTCACCTCATCGGACTACATCCTCCTTGGATACCTCAACTTCCACTTGGAAAACGACAAGGACCGCAACACCGTCCCCTTGCTGGACAACCTCGCCAACCTCGGACTCAAGCAACTGGTCAACACTCCCACCCACTACGCCGGCCACACGCTTGACCCCCATCTTCTCCTCCAGCAAGCACATCTCCTTCAGCCACTCCACCGGACTACACTGGACAGACCACAGCTGCGTCCACTTCACCTTCAGGAGAACAACAACCCACCACCACCCGCAATAGGCCACCCGAAAAAGCTGGAGCAAGATCACCTCCGACCAGCTCACCACCGCCCTCAGCCGGAAACGACCCACCAACACAACAGACCCCAACGAAGCAGCCCGCAACCTCGCACAGTGGCTCACCAGCTGCGCCGATGACCTCGCACCACTGAGGAATCCTCCCAGCAGACCCGGCAGCAGGAGAACCCGGTGGTTCAACGACGACCTCAAGAACTCCAAGAAAACATGCCGCACCCTCGAGAAAACCTGGCGCCATAACCCAACAGCAGACAACATGACAGCCCTCAAGGACGCCACCCGCAAACACCACCAGCTGATCCGCACCACCAAAAGGACGTCATTCAAAGAACGGCTGGACATCAACTCCCACAACAGCAAGGAACTCTTCAGCATCGTTAAAGAGCTCTCCAACCCCAGTGCCAGCAACAAAGACATCACACCCTCGCAAAACCTCTGCGACTCACTCGCCACTTCTTCCACCAGAAGATCGCCGACATACACAACAGCTTCCGCGCCCAGACCATGCACCCAACCACTGAAGCAACACCCCCCACTATCACCATCAGCACCTGGACCCCCGTCAGCACAGAAGACACCACCCGCATGATGAACACCATCCAATCCGGATCCCCTACCGACCCCTGCCCACACCACATCTTCAACAAAGCCAACTCCATCATCGCACCCCATCTCCGGGACGTCATCAACAGCTCCTTTGCTTTCGCCACCTTCCCGGAGAGCTGGAAACACGCCGAGATCTGCGCCCTCCTGAAGAAACCGACCGCAGACCCCACGGACCTCAAGAACTTCCGTCCCATCTCGCTCCTCCCCTTTCCTGCCAAAGTCATCGAGAAGACCGTCAACAAACAACTCTCCGCCTTCCTCGAGACGAAGGGCTACCTCGACCCCTCACAGTCCGGCTTCCGAACAAACCACAGCACTGAGACCGCCCTCATCGCTGCCACTGACGACATCAGGTCCATGCTCGACAATGGGGAAACAGCGGCCCTCATCCTCCTGGACCTCTTGGCAGCCTTCGACACGGTATCCCACCGCACACTGATACAGCGACTCAGCAACTCCGGCATCCAAGGATCGGCCCTAGAGTGGATCATCTCGTTCCTCACCGGAAGAACCCAGAGAGTCCACCTCCCTCCGTTCCGTTCCGAGGCCACCAAAGTCATCTGCGGCATCCCACAAGGATCCTCACTCAGCCCCACCCTCTTTAACATCTACATGAGCCCTCTCGCAGCCATCGCACGCCAACTCAACCTCAACATCATCTCCTACGCTGACAACACCCAGCTGATCCTCTCCCTCACCAACAACCCCGCCGCCGTCAGATCCAGCCTCCAGGAGGGCATGAAAGACGTCGCGGAATGGATGAAGCTCAGCCGTCTGAAACTGAACTCAGACAAGACAGAAGTCCTCATCCTGGGACCATCCCCCTCCGCCTGGGACGACTCCTGGTGGCCCCCGGCACTGGGCACCGCACCCAAGCCTACGGACCACGCACGCAACCTGTGATTCATCCTGGACTCCTCCCTCACGATGACCCAGCAAATCAACGCCGTCTCATCAACTTGCTTCAACACCCTGCGCATGCTCCGTAAGATCTTCCGATGGATCCCCACCGAAACCAGGAAGACTGTCACCCAGGCCCTCGTCACCAGCCGCCTTGACTACGGGAACACCCTCTACGCCGGAACCACTGCCAAACTTCAGAAAAGACTCCAATGCATACAGAACGCGTCTGCACGTCTCATCCTGGGCGTCCCCCGCCACAGCCACATCTCCGCCCACCTGAGAGACCTGCACTGGCTCCCCGTCAACAAGAGGATCCCGTTCAGACTCCTCACCCACGGACACAAGGCCCTCCACGACATGGGCCTGAAGTGCCTCAACAGCCGCCTCACGATCCAGACACCCACCCGCCAGCTCCGCTCCGCCAGCCTCGCCTCCGTTCCACGCATTCGCAAGACCACCGCCGGTGGAAGGTCCTTCTCCTACATGGCGGCCAAAACGTGGAACTCCCTCCCAACCCACCTACGGCTGACCCAGAACCATCTCTCCCTCAGGAAACAACTCAAGACCTGGCTGTTCGAGCAGTAGAAACCCCCCCCCCAGCACCTTGAGACCCTTGCGGGTTAGTAGCGCGCTACTCAAATTCGTTCATTGATTGATTGATTGACCGCGACCCAGGGGAGGGGAAAGTGGACAGCAGCACGACCCAAGCATGCCACCGGCAGCCAAGAGGAGTAGGAGGGCGCCAGCAAAGCTCGCGGACGCAGCAAGGACCACGAAGGTGCCAAAAAAGCGGATCCAGCCACCTGCAGCCAGCACGGCGGCGGCAGGACCGGTCCAGGGGAACAATGACACATCAACCAACGGTGAGCATATTAGCGCGATCATTCAGGAATGTTGCAGGACTATGGCACCACTGTTGTTGAAGGAGTTGGAGGTGCAGAGCGCAGTGACACCAGGGGCGCAAGCAAGCACAGGGCAGGGGGCCGTGCAGACAGGGGGAGCCACGGACCCACAGGGAACAGAGGCCACAGGGTTACCTTGGCACCTGCTCAACCCAGGCATGGCGCGGCAGCACCGGTTAGGGGAGCAGGCCTCATCAAATACAGAAGGGGAGATATGGTCACCCACGTTGGCATTGGGGAACAACCCACACGTGATCATACCCCCCGTGGCTGTAGAAATACCCGAGGCTTACGCGCGGCCCTCACCGGGTCCGGTATCCATGACCACCAGGGCCACAGGTCTAGCCAGCCTCATACCCTTAGCAGTGAAGGAGAGGATCTGGAGGAAAGAGTTTATAGATATCTTTTCATTACTAGAAATACAGTTAGAGGGTGTGGATCTGATGACATGCGACAAGAAGGAAGAAGATAGGAGGGAGATAGGGAGAGAGCGCAAGGAACGGACATTCAATAATTGGTTAGACGCATTCAGGATCATGGCATGCATCATAGTTGAAAAATTCCCACGCTGCACGGCCGATCTATGGCTTTACGAGGCAAACATACACAACGCACAGTGCCAGTTCCAGGGTGATGCATGGCTAGAATACGATAAGGGCTTCAGGCTGAAAATGCAGGCACACCCGGAAATGGACTTCCTCCGGGTTCCTCCATTAGATGATGGTGGCGAAAGAGATCAGGACTTGGGGGGGAGGAGCGAACACCCCTTTCATGGCCCCTTTCAGAAGGGGAAAGGGAGGCTTTTTTTTAACCTTTTCAAAAGCACAAACACGCCAGCGCAGGGAAGGGAGCACATGCCAGCGGGCCACCGGCAATATGCTGGATATTTGAGGCCTTCGAATGTACATACGGGGCAGCATGTAAATTCCAACACATATGTTCGGCATGCGGGGGGCACCCTGCTGCAAGCTGTAGGCGCAAAGAGAACCCAAAGCATGACAAAAGGGAGAAAAAGATGCAATGAGGAAGGCGGAGGGGTCAAAGAAGGGAGACCGAGACAGGGCGGCGCCCCGCTAGCGTGGTCCCCCATTAACACCCAAAGATTACGCACGCTGGCCAACAGATACCATAACAAAACAGACACAGAGATACTGGTGCACGGTTTTGAGAATGGCTTTCCCATCCCCTTCATTGATCCCCTACCGCCCAGCTGCAAGAGAAATTTGAAATCAGCAATGCAGCACCCAGGGGTTGTGACTAAAAAGATAGAGAAGGAGAGACAACTAGGCAGAATAGCGGGCCCCCTCCCAGCCACGAGGGGTGGGGAGTTGGTCATTTCACCACTTGGGGTGGTACCAAAAAAGGAACAGGGGCAATTTCTACTGATCCACCACTTATCATTCCCAGATGGCATGTCAGTAAACAATGGGATAGAAGCAGAGGTGTGCTTGGTAAGCTACTCTACGATTGATGATGCAATAGACTTGATAAGGGCTACAGGCAGCGGGACTCTCATGGCAAAGGCAGACATCAAGTCTGCGTTCCGCCTACTCCCGGTTCACCTCGACAGCTTCCACTTGTTAGGCTTCCAGTGGGAGGGACAATACTATCATGACAAAGCAATGCCAATGGGAGGCTCAGTGTCATGCGTATACTTTGAGCTATTCAGCACATTCATTGAATGGGCACTGCACGATAGCCACCCTGCAGGCGGGAAACTGCATTACCTAGACGATTTCCTGTTTACCGGCCCAGCTGCGTCCTCTGAGAGCAAGGATACCCTGAGGGCATTTATTAAGCTAGCAAGCGAACTAGGGATCCCCCTATCCAAAGACAAGACGGAGGGGCCAACCACAAAAATCACGTTCCTGGATGATCGAGCTGGACTCGGTCGCTGGGACATCTAGGCTACCGCCCGAGAAAGTAGAAGACTTTAGACAGGACATCAGGAACCTATGCGGGCGCGACAAGGCCACACTGAGGGACATACAGCAGCTCATGGGAAATTGAATTTCACAACCAGGGTCATCCTAGCAGGCAAGGTGTTCGCTAGGAGATTGACCCAGCTGACACGGGGCCTCACACACAAACACCACCACGTGCGTCTTGGGACGGAAGTAAAAAGGGACCTGCGGATGTGGGATACATTCCTGGCAAACTTTAACGGGGTGCTGATATGGAGGGAAGGCTGGCTGACCAGTAAACAAATCGAGTTGTACACTGACGCGTCAGGGAGCACAGGGTTTGGTGCAATCTTGAGGGACAAGTGGAGCGCAGGACAGTGGCCCATCAGCTGGCATAGGCGAGCCATAACGGGCAACATAACATTTTTGGAACGCTTCCCAATCATAGTGGCGCTAGTGATTTGGAAGAGGGAGCTCCGAGACATGAAGTTGCCCCTATGGTCTGACAACAAGGGCGTAGTGCAGGTGATTAACAGAGGGTCTGCCAGGTGCCCAGACACACTGAGACTAATGCGACGTCTGGTTACCTTACAGCAGGAAGGCAACATAGAGCTGCAAGCAAGGCATGTGCCAGGGGTGGAGAACAAAATAGCAGACGCGCTATCCAGAGACAAGATGAGCAAATTCAGGAAACTATCCCAGGGCAGGGACAAACATGACCCCCTTTCCAACTCAGCTGTGGGAATTGGCAGGGTAGACCTTTCAGAACTGATCACACACGCACTCGCCCCAGCCGCAGCCAAACGGTACAGTAAATACGTAGCAACGGTGATGAGAGTGGGGGGCATCCAATCCCTGGCTAATGAGGGATACACTTGCAGGGCAGCAGAGTAGTTCATTGGGTGGGCCTGTGACAGGAAGAGATCAAGGTCTTGTACGCAGGCCCACCTGGCGGCCGTGGCACACTATGCAAAGCTGGAAACGGGTCATAACTCAATTGCATCCCACTACATCAGGACAGCAATGAAGGGTTGGAGAAGGAAGTAGGGAAAGACAGTGGACACAAGGTGCGCAATAGATTGTGAAAAGCTAGTGGTGCTGCTGGGGCCATTGGAGGGCATAGCAACAGACAGATACGAGTTGCTGCTCTTCTGGGCGGCGTTCATCATGGCCTTCTTCGGGGCATTCCGCTTCAGCGAGATAGTGACCCCTGCCAGGGAGGGCCTGGCCGAGCAATGCATTCAGGCCAGCGATGTAACGCCCAGGGCCAAGGGAGTGGAGACGGTGCTACGGCAGTCAAAAACAGACCAGGCTGGCAAGGGGACCACAGTCAGGTTACAATGCATCCAAGACCAGAGACACTGAGCGGTATGCTGTCTGTTCGCATTCATGGCAGCATGACCAGCTGGGGAGGGCCCCGTGTTCAAACACAACGACGGCACCCAGCTGAGCAAGTTTTAGTTCACAGCAGTGATGCGCCTCACACTCAGCAGGGGTTTTGGGTCCCATTCTTTGCGGATCGGGGCAGCCACGACCACAGCGCAGCATGGGATGTCTGAGGCAGGAATACAGGCGGTAGGGAGGTGGCGCTCGCGCACATACAAAACGTACGTGAGGCCCCCGTTGCTATGACCGGAGGGCATGTGGGGCAAACAAGGGAGTGACTGGCCGTTTTTCCATTGCTCCAACAGGGAAAAGACTGCACCTGCTATGGGTGGTGGGCCACTCATTTATCAGATGGATGGAGGCCTGGTGGAAAAACACGGGCCGCACACTCAGGGACAGACTGAGGCACACATGCATCCGATGGTTCGGACGGTCTGGCATGCGATGGGAGCAGCTAGCGGCAGCCCTCAAGGACCTACGGGAAGAAGCGGGGCGGCACCCGGATGTTCTGATCATACACCTCGGGGGGAACGACCTGGCCGGGATGGGATGGAGAGCTCTACTCATCGGGATACAAAAAGACCTCATTGAGACGTCCAGGGCGTTTGGGCGCACTACAATAATCTGGTCCGAACTGATCAGCAGAAAGGAATGGCGTGGGGCGGAATCATACAAAGGGGTGGAGAACTCAAGGAAAATATTAAACCTCACAGTGAGCAAGTTCTGCAGGGCAAATGGCCTAGGATCAATCAGACACGGGCTGATACGCACAGGCCGCCCGGAATACTACACCAGCGATGGGGTGCACCTCTCCAAGCAAGGCATGGGAATGTTCTGGCGCAACCTGTGGGGCCCCATGGTGTTGGCAGGTTGTCAGTAACAAGTCAAGACATAGGGGGGGGGGAGCAGCAGGAAGACGGCAGCCTCCCTGATGGCGTGGCGAAGGGCTACGCTGAGAATGGTTGGTACGGAGGCACACCGGAGGGCGGTGTGCCAGAATAGGTCCACTCACATTCAGATGCCGCACAGCTGGGTGAGGTGGCATAAGGACAGCGACTCTGGGATGCCTCACGGCTGGCTTACATGGCTACCAAAGGAAGAGGTAGCAAACAGAGACAGAGCTCGCAGCCCAGCCCCCGCCGGATGGCAGGGCACAAGAAAGTCGGACAAGGTAGCGAGGCGGCCTAATTCTGGGACAAAGGCTACCCCCTTCCCACGCAAATGAGGTGCAAGAAAATTCCAACCTACCAAAGAACCGGCCCAGAAGGGCCAAGAGACAATCGCAAGGAAATGTATAATGATATAACATGCAAAATGCAAAGATATACCTGTTTCCTTGTAACCCTAATAAACTGCGGCCATCAACTAACCACCACGAGACAAAAAAGTGTAGTGGCTTTCTTGGCGGGAGGGGAAATACCGAAAGGAAAGGTGATGGCATATGCATGTAGGAATGGGGCAGAGTGCGGGGGTTATGTCAATATATGAAATGCAAAGCAATTGAAAATATGCGAACTATATTATAATTTTGCAGTTCAGATTTATGAAAATCTCTGCATGAGGTACACAATATTGCATCATCTCCCACCACCCTCATCCATCCATTAATAAACAGTGCCCAGTTACTTCCCAGCAAGTTTTGATGTAAATAAAACCAATTAATGCATACATGGAAATCTCGCAACTTTCCACTGCATTTGTAATGGTGTTTCCATTCTGTACCCTTGATAAGAGCAAGGTAAAGAGCACTATTTTTCTCGTGGAAAGGCTGGACAGTAAAGAACTGGGAAAATATATTAAAAGGAGCCTAAAAATAAGCCATTTGAACTTGCTCAGATCTATTTATTTGGAGCGGCATAATATGAGTCTAGTAGTAGCGATCAAGTCACACTCTGATGACCATTAACATACAATTTTCATTTCACCCTCGCCACCAAGCTGAAGTGACTTTCTAGGACGCCTGGATTTGTGATGCTGTTATTACGGGGTGGCTGCCCCTGGCATTGATCACCTGGGGGTGGGGGGGTCAAGCTATTCGTGGCCGGCCCAGCCTTGCAGCCTCTGTGCCGGTGTTTCAATGGTGGTTTTACCATTTTCATTACCCCCCAATCTTCTCACAGATTGTTTTAACTAATCATTCACTGACTTTGACTTACATCTGGTCCATCACTGTCTATGATCAGAATCTTTTGGTGACGATTCCGAATGTAACCAAGGCTGCCTGATAGGTGACCCGAGAACGCCATGAGCCACGAGCAGTAGTAGCCAGGCACCACTGAACACTGTGTGTGGCGCGGCCGCGGTCTGCTGTGTGAACGCGACACGTGCCTCGACTCTCAGCCAATCCAGACACTCCTGCAGCAGCACCAGGATTGGCTTGAGCAGGGTATACTCCCCGCTCATTAGGAGACCAGGGGCTGCACCATGAAGCAACCCTCGCTCTCCTACTGTGAAGGCTAGTGAGCATGCTCGGGCTGGTCAGAAAAATGACCAGTCCAAAACCGAACATGCCCACCATTGCTGCTGCGCTTAGTGTGCTAGACCCAACATCACCACCCTTAGTACTGCCCCCCCCCCCCCTTCAGCGTCCTGATTGCTCAAGCGTGGTCCTGTGACTGGATAGGCGGCCCGGAATTCGCATCAATATACTGCTTTGAAATGAATTTGAATGAAGCAGAATCAGTTGAGTTTACTTTACTTTAACAATGTCGAATAATGGGGCCATGTGAATTAGTGAGGAACGCCCCAGCGCCCCAATGGATGCACCACCACTGTTCTCCAGTTGTTATTAATCAACTAATCAAAGCTGATGCAGAAATAGTGATTTATTCATTATACAAAATCACACAGTTCACTTCAACACTAGTTGAAGATCATCAACGCCAAAACCGGTAGCATTTGAGCCTTTAACCTAAATCCTTCAGAAACAAACACAAGTATATGTAACGGTGCATGTTGCCATCCTACAGATATTATGGGTCTGCTTGAACTCCGACTAGAAAGCAGGAACCCGTACGGCCCTTTTTCTCAAATCCTCGTTACCTGAGCTTACGAGTAGACTTAGGAAATCAAACCATGGCTTTTATCCACTGGATAATGTTACTGTGGAAGTTGGTCTAGCCTGATATCCCATAACTGACTGGTTGACTGACTTTCAAAATGAACAAGACTTCTTCAAGCTCATCAGAACTCACCTAGTAGCTTCTACCAATGATTAGCTACCTGCTTTTGCTAGTCAAGCCTCCCCAAACATTCTCTACTGCCCATCAGCAATCAGAGACAGAAAGAGGGAACCTGTAATGTGGAACGTTTAAATTCAATTGATCCCACTGAACCTAACCAGAGATCGTCATGGATGTCATTTTAGGAGTTGCCAGGGGTCGCAGCTGCAACCCCTGGCACTGTCTTTGCAGCATCTGGCCTCAGAGGTGGCAAAATCAATTCTATGAACACAGTCTCAGCTCGTCTTTATGAACGTCGGTTGGGGAACCACTCTCTTGTTTTTTATTACACTAATAGTGTATAAGGTTTCAATATTCATTATTAGTGTAGTTAAAAATGGTGTGCATTTAGCTGGAATTTTGCCTCCCCTGACAGCTGAGGTAAGTAAAAAAATAGATTTTAAATGTACGTTGTGGGCGTGCTTGTGGGTGAACGTGTGTTTACATGACAGAGAGAGCATGTGTAGATGTGCTTGTGTGAGTGAAATTGAAGGTCAAAGGGGGTGAGCTGTCACCTCCGCTACCCCTGGCATTTTGGGGAATTGACATTCATGAAACTCAGGGTCTCAGTCTGCATCAAACCAAGCAAATGTTAGCACATCAAAAACATTTTAAATGTTGAGGGAATGCCCTACATTTGGCTACAAAATTCAGTTAATTGGAAATACGCTTTTTCTAAAGGCCTGCTCAATCACACATGAAACTAACCAACTCAGACCATTGAAACATTAGACCCCTCCAAACAGGGATCCATCCTGTAGATGAGAGGGAAGGTGTTTGGGGGGGAACAGTCACGTGGGCATGGATATTGGCAAGTGTTCCCACTTAAAAAAAATAGAGTGTTTCTGCTCTGCAAGGGGCAAAAAGTCTACTAGCACCTAGAATGTTATTTTTTTATTTTTTTTTAAGAAGGGGTGGGGATGACCACCCAGGCATCAGCCCATACCCCATCCCCAAATGGCATTACAGTCATTATGTACCCCCAGGGGCAGATTGTGGAGGTTTACCCCCAATCTGCCCTCATCGGGTGAAATAGAAAGCCCATTAAGCACCAGTGAATTTGTTTTTTTTTAAAAGAAGGGAGAGGTGGCCTGTCCAGTCATCGGCCCAAGGTCCCAACCCATAATGGTCCCAGCAGTCTTTTGTTCTGCCTTTCTTTAGAGGTAGATTAGGGTGATTTACCCTCCAATATGCCCCAAGGGAAACAGAAAACCTACTAGAAACCGGAGATTAGTCTCTTTTTTTTTTTTTAAGAATTGGGTGAGGGTGGCCCACTCATGCTTTTGTCCTGACCCCACAACTAAAGGGCCCGTAGTGTAACTGGGAGAGGGTGGGGGGGGCAGAAAGCCCAATACTACAAGGGATGTGTTTAAAAAAAAAAGAATGGGGTGTGTGCAAGTACACATCGGCCATAACCCCACCACATAACAGGTGCTACAGTCTATATGACCTCACACCCTGGGAAAAGATTCGAGGATTTTCCCCCATCCACTGCCCGGAAGGGAGCAGAGGGGTAGAAAAACAAAAAGGATGCTGTTTATTTTAAAAATAAAATGGGTTAGGGGCTGTGTATAGACTAAACATTGTTTAGTCTATACATCTAAACATTGTTTAGTCTATACATCAATGGCGCAGTGGAAAGGTTGATGGAATGCAAACATGATGCCCGAGAGTGGGGGGAAAACCAATCGGAATGTTAATGTTTGCTGACGACAGCCGGTGGATCTCCCTTCAGGATCGATACACTGTCATGCTCACTGATGGAGAGGAAGAAAACAATTTGGGTGTCGTCGGGGTATGAAAATATAGTCAGCCCGGCGTCCTCCATGATAGTAGCCAGGGGTTTGACGTAGATGTTGAATAATAAGGGGCTGAGTATAGACCCCTGAGGGACGCCATACGCCGATGGACATGTGGCAGATGCGGCTTTCGAGGAAAAAACCTGGAAAGTGCGCTCTCTTAAAAAGGAGGCAATCCAGGTTAGCGCAGGACCATCTACTCCCAGGGACCGCAGAGAGTTCAATAGGATGGAATGAGACACGGTATCGAACGCCACACTCAAATCCAAAAGGATGAGGGCAGATGTTTCCCCGCGATCGATACCGTGCCGTAGCCTCTCCGTCACCCCGAGTAGCGCGATCTCAGTGGAGTGATGCGCACGAAAACCGGACTGGGAGGGGTGTAAAAATCCCGAGCTTTCCACAAGATGGGTCAACTGAGTATTAACATGACTTTCCAGCACTTTGGATAGGACAGGCAACAAAGATATAGGTCTAAAGTTAGCGAGATTAGACACATCGGCTCCTGCCTTTTTTAGGAGAGGGACAACCATTGCATGCTTCTAATCCTGTAACACATGAGACTCGATTAAGGAAGCATTCAGGAGTCTCATGAGAACTCGCCGAGATTCGAGATCCAGCAACTTTAGGTTTTTTGCAGGTACCGGATCACAAGGTGAGCCAGATCTTACACTACTCAGGCAGGAAAGGAATGAGATGTCATCAAACAGTTGCCAGTTTGTAACCCCTGCCGTTGGAAGCAGTAGTTCAATCGCAGCAACCTGTCCCGATTGGTGTTTATTTACTGTCAACGGAGCGCTCATAGAGTCGTATATATGCGCTCGACCTTGGCAATAAAAAATTCCGCAATGGAGTTGCATTGAACTTCCTCCAAAGCTGGAGGAATCGGGATAGTATCCGCTCCTGTCAATTTTTTCACAACGGAAAAAAGGGTACGTGGGCAGTTCTGTGCTTGCGTCACTGTACTTACAGTGTATGAAGCTCTCGCAATTTTACACTGTGAGTGGTACCCCTTCAGGGCCTCTTTGTAGGCAGTCTTCCGGGAAGCCGAGTAGGAGTGCCTCCATTTTCTTTCGAGAGCCTTGCAGTTAGTTCGCAAGGTCTTCAAGTCGGCAGAGAACCAAGGAGCCGGGGAACGGTGAGATCTAAAATGTTTCGGAGTTAAAGGAAGGAGGGTGGTTACGGCATTGGCGAGCCATTGTGATACAGCGATATTCAATTCCCTAACTGGAACATCACTGTTCTCAGGGCGGGTGTTCAGAAGGTGCTGGTTAAACTTCGTAACATCAAGTTTACCCCACCGGTGAATAAGTTCGCCCTTGCCACAGCCGTTCTTTGCCAAATACTTGATATGAGGTAGAGAAAAGTGGACTGCAAAGTGGTCAGACCACTCCAGCGGGCGGGCACTCTGTGAACAGTCAAAAGGAAGATTAGAAAGAATGGGGTCCAGTTGATGTCCAGCAGAGTGAGTAGAACCAGAATTACACAGCGTAAGGTTGAGAACCTCCAGATCGGATAGGAGACGCTTACTGGTAGTACAGGAGGGATCTTCAAGATGCAAATTTAGATCACCAAGAATGGTGAAATTTGCTGCCCTAAGAAGTAGGGGGGCTATGATCTGGACAAACGAAGATGTCCAAGCATGGGCGTTGCCGGGGGGGGGGGGCGATAAACCAGGAGGCCTGACAAAGTGAGTTGGGGGTTGATTGCTAGTTTGAATACAGCAGCTTCACATTAGGACAGGGGAAAGGCTTCAAGTTTACAAGTATAAGTAGACTTAAAAATAATAGCAATGCCCCCTCCTTTTCCGAGGAGGTGAGGAGCTTGTGAATCCACAATGGATTTAACCAAAGCCAGCAACTGATGAAACTTTAACCCCCTCTGGCCAAACCAACTAATCTACGCATTTGGCTGTCAATACCTCTCTTTTGTCTAGCCTCTTTAGCCCAATAGATGTAGCTGTGGTCCACAATACATACTATAAGCATTTTGAAGTGAGGGAGCAATAGTAGTGAGGAGAAGGCTGGAGCTAAATGAAGTAGTTTTACAAATGAAAACCAGTTAAAATAAATATGTTTAAAAAAAAAGATACATTTCATTTGATGCTGTCAGCATGAAAGTGAATAAAATTAGGTAGTGCATTGGATGCCTTAGTAAGAAGTCTTATTATTGACTGCTGTTAAAGAAAAGAAATGAAATACAGACAGCTCTTTCTGACTTTAGGTTTACCTGCCCTCTGTCTTCTCCGCAGATGGTACCATCGCCATATGCTTTTGAATCTGTGGAGTAAAGCACACCTGTTGTATCCTATTTGGAAGTAGCATGTTCCTTATAGAATGTGCTATGAACTTGCGACTTATTGGTTCCACTGGGTTGCTAGGTACACTGAGCTAGGACTCAATTGGGGGGAAGGGTGTTAAAGAGGCAGAGCAGTTTTTAAAAAGTTGAGAAGTGAAGACACAATGTAAGTAATGGCACGTTTTAATTTCCAAAACAGGGCTATGTAATAAACTGTTGTGCAGTATTTAAATGAAAAACAGACTCAAGCTAAATATTGGTTTGGACTCCCTTTTTTTTCGATTACTTTGCGATCATCGTGAATACATCCCGAAAATGCGCCGACAGGACCTTGTTTTAAAAGTGAGGGAAAGGGTTAACAGATGGTAACCATTCACAAGTGGAGATGCAGTGGTCTAATATGAACAACATGATTTCATTTGCTGCCTTTCTGATGAAGAAAGAGTGGAAAGTTGAAGAGATTGCCATTTTGATTTGTATGAGAGTGGTATACCATTTTTGTGCTTAGTATTTTCAAATCTTAACAGTGTTGAAATGTTCAGAAAGAGCTAAAACAACAATATAATCTACAAACTAAATTCACTGGTGTGTGTATATAACTTTGCAATTATTTTTAAAATGAACATTAGAAATTGAGAGGCATATGGGAGTTTGATTAAAAGTATTATCACAGTGATGTGAAAAAATATTTAAAATGAACAGTATCTATTAGATGTTATGTGTTTAAGAGGTTAGTGGTGAATGTTTTGGGAATTAACAGAAAACTGAATTAGTGCCTCTTTATGACATTGTGTATTTTATTGAAAAATAACAGTATAGTTTTGTGGAAAGTTGCAATGAGGAACTAGAATGTTTTAAATGTCTAAACATCATATGCAGAATAGATACGTTTGTTAATAGCATTCTGGGAGTGTGGTATTGGGTTCTCCAGGCCTACATATTCCGCAAAACCCCCTACACCATAAAACGAATGTTGGCACGGAAACTGGAAAATGCAAAAGACAAGTTTATTAAGACCCCATGGGGTGGTGGTACATTCCTACAGCACCCTTCGGTAATGCAAGAAGTATCACACCGAACATCGGTGCGAGACATCTTTTATACAGTTTTAAAGCAATAAAAGAGTAGGCGGGAACACATTTGCTCAGTTTTAGGTACATATATGGTCATTTTTGGAACACAGCCAACTCATGGGAGGAGTTACAACACCACTGGTCAGTTTGGAGGGACATTCCTAAGTGATGACTGTCCACTAGTACAGAGGGTTTAACTGCGCATGCGCGTGCTTGACCAATACTAAAAATAGCCTGTTGCTGGGCAAATTTAAGTGGTCAATGATACAGCGAAAGGACAAAGGGTATGCTGGCCACGAGGCGACGCATTCATGTGAAATGGCCGCCAGTGTGTTCAAAATGGCTTCAGAACACCATAGTCAAGTTAAGGGGAATGCGTGTAGCAAAGCTTAACGCTAACCCGATCACCATCAAATTACAACAGACGACCCTTTTAGCGTTCAGCTGAAGCTACCTCATAGTGGACATAGTCAGAGTATTCATCCTCAATATCAATGGACATAATTTTCGCTACTTCTCTATGAATCATCTGTTCATTCTTGATAATAGCTCATCTGGATGGGATACAAGCAGAAAGGCACATGGAACATAACATAGGGCCACATTGAATACAAAGACATAGGAAAAATAATTTCCCAATTATTACACACAAGATTGTCAACAACTTCCAACCCCAAGTACTAAGTAATGGGCAAAACCACCCCGAAAGTGTTCAAGTACCATTATCAGGATGTATCTCAGCAGCTATCTTGTGTAACTTAGATATTGCATCATATACAGAAGGTGAATTATCTGGCACGTATACACAGCAACTACTTCCGATAATGCGACATGCACCCCCACGGTCAGCTAATACTACATCTAGAACCATTCGGTTCTGGAGCGTCACAATTCTAGTAATCTGAAGTTCCTCAGTCAAGTTTCCTAAAGCAAAAACTGTCTCATTAGCAACAGCTTCTACAACACGTGTCAGTTGTCTTATTTTTCGGCTGTTCAAAGCAGCCCCAACAAATGAGAAGAGGCCTACATTAAAATCAACATACTGTTGCAGAGAAGTGTCAGTTTGATCTACGTCATCGAGAGCTAATGCTCTCTTCACTCTATTCAGTATAAAATCATGGTACAGGATAAAATCATTATGGTACATAGGTGGGGCAATAAACACCGGGGGTAATACAAAAGATATATAACATGTTCCTAACCATCCTATAGGGAGACTGTGATAACCTTTATTTCCACAGATAAAGTACGTGTTTCGTGAAGCCACAAAGGTGATACCATTCGGAGTGTCAAAGGTGAGAGTAGTGTTACATTCACTTCTTCCTATGGGGTTGTACCTTTATTTCGGACACACAAGTCGGCTTTTGTATCAATAACAGTAATTACATGCAAATTAGACATATTTACATTTCGTCGCTTACTATAGATTCGTGGCGAGGATACATTGTCGGGCCGATATTCTTCCCATTCAAATTTAGTTCCTTCAGCTTGTGGATAACCATCTCGGTCATTAAAACAGACCTTGTTGAGTCGGAAAAGTAGTCCACCTTTTGTCGGCCATCGCAAAGTAAATAAAAGAGTATACCAAGCATTGCAAGAACCATTATGGGAAAAAGGAAGTGGGATAAGCGGAGTGCCTCCTTTCTTTTGATGTCCAGGCAACATCCCACATACCCAACAGTTCGAAGTGTTCGTCATGTTATGAGTGTGATACAGAATCTGGATGAAGCTATTGTTCAGATAAGTCTGTCTGTGCCATTCTTCGTGATAAGGCAGAGTAAAATGAAAATGTTCAGATGGAATTGGGGTAGTTGGCAATAAGTGTTCTCTTGCCGGCACCAGGAGTTCTACTACCCAAGCTATCACAGCTATCACCACAATTGTCATAACAAAGAGTACTGCACCAAGAATTCTCTTATTTCGCATTGTAGAAGATGCCATAGTTCAAAGTTCAGAATGTCTCAAAAAATAACTAAAAAATAAAAATATGAGTGCTGAGCTCCGAGGTAGCCGTTGGTTTCTTCTCCGAGATTCAAGACGGGTGTTGCTACACTTGGCAGAACAGATCCCCCACCTTGATATTCCCGGCTTCCGTTTCACAAACCTGGAGCGGTAACTCAACCAGTCTCGCACAAAACAACTGCTTTTCTTGGTCGTAAATTGTATCTTTCTTTTGCAAATACGGTGTGGTCCGGGAAGTCTCCCTCCGATTCAGTAGATGCAACAGCTGGGCTCTTCTCCTAGTCCAAGATGTCTCGATAATCAGACAACACAGTTGGATTCACCAAATCCGGAGAGACACGGCGACAGTGAGTGGAATGCACCCACCGTTTCTTATTCGTAACTCGCACAGCCGTGCGAGTTGCCAATAGCACCTGCTCGGGTTAACGCCACCTCGGCCCCAAGCTGCTTGTTCTCTCAAAGGACTTGACCATAACAAAGTCGCCAGGACGAAGATTGTGAGCCTCTCCAATGGAATTGTCGGGGAGCGCTTCTCGAACCTGTTGATGAATGGAAAGTAAATCATTTGTTAATCGTGCCAAATAATCGTTCATCATTATACAAGGCACATCATGCAACAATCGAGGCTTAGGAACTCCCCATATATTCATAGACCTTCCGAACACCACTTCATAGGGTGTGAGGCCAGTTCGGGAATGGGGCACTGATCTGATAGATAGCAATGCCAGAGGCAGAGCATCCAGCCATTTCAAAGACGTGGATGCCACAATCTTTGCTAGCTTCAATTTCAGAGTAGCATTATACCTTTCCACAAGACCTGCTGACTGCGGGTGGAATACAGCATGGAATTTCTGCTGAATTCCCAATCCCTTCATCACGTATTCCACAATTTACCCGACAAAATGAGGACCATTATCGCTCCACAAAAATTTACAAACACCATAGCGTGGGAAGTACTCCTTGAGCAAAACCTTAGCTGTTGTCAGAGCTGTATTATCCTTCGTGGGGAAGGCCTCAATCCATTTACTGAAGGCACACACCACCACTAAAACATACTTAAGGTTATTGCAACGCTCAAGCTGGATGTAATCCATTTGTAGCACTTCAAACGGTGCAGTAGGTGGAACAAACCCTCCTTTCGGAGTATACGTCCCTTTAACAGGATTATGTTGCAAGCATATCAGACATGTCTGCACTACTCTTTTGGCCGTATTGGCAATCTCAGGATGCTCCCAGACTCGCGTAAGCAATCTAGTAATTGCGAGAGCTCCAACATGTGCCAATCCATGTGTCATTTGGACCATTGTCTGCAAGTAAGCTGCAGGCAATTTCCATCTCTCCATATCTTTGCTTCTCCAACAACCCTCATCGTCCAACACTCCCTCCGTTGCCCAGGTTGCGAGTTCTGCTTCAGACGCTGATTTCTGAATGTCTAGTATCTCCTCTCTAGCATCATCCCATCGCTCAGCCTGCGATTTCACTACATACATTGGAGAAGCATTTCGTAACATAGCAGTTTCCCTCGCTATGCAATCTGCAAAGGCGTTTCCTTGTCCTACTTTGTCTGTCACTTTCTTATGTGCACTGCATTTGATTATCGCCACTTTCTTTGGACAAAGTAGCGCATTCAGAAGGTCACGCACTAGATCTCCGTGCATGATGTGCACTCCGTGTGAAGTCAGAAACCCTCGCTCTCTCCAGAGTAGGCCAAAATCATGCGCTACTCCAAAGGCGTACCGACTATCAGTGTAAATGTTCACACACAAGCCAGCACTCAATTCACATGCTCTTGTTAAGGCTATCAGTTCCGCTGCCTGGGCCAATTTCTGTGGTATTCGTGCTGGTTCTACCACTGTATTTAGTGTCGTGATAGCATATGCTGCGGAAGTTGTACCATCTGGCAGCCTTAAACACGATCCATCAACCCACAGTTCCCCATCCACATCTAAAATAGGCGCATCCTGTAAGTCGACACGACCCTTTGTTTGTTCTTCAGTCAGGAAAACACAATCATGGTGTTCTTCCTCCTGGCCCTCAGCAACTGGATACGGCAATAAAGTAGCAGGGTTCAGGGTAGCACATCTCTTTAGTGTGATGTGTGGTGCCAACAGTGTGAGCTCATATCCTGTTAAACGTGCACTCGTGAGATACTGGGTCTTTGTTTGATTTAACAGAGCATCTACCGCATGGGGAACTAACACCAGCAATTTATGTGACAAAACTATTCCCTCACTCTGCCGTATGGCCACTGCTGTTGCTGCAACTGCTCGAAAACACCCAGGTAATCCTCGTGCTACGGGGTCAAGTATTGCCGAGAAATACGCGCAGGGTCTCTGTTTATCCCTGTGTGTCTGCACTAGGACTGACAATGCACACCCATCCTTCTCGTGTACATACAATGTGAAAATCTTCGTGTAATCTGGTGTACCTAACACTGGTGCAGAACAAAGGGCTTGTCTCAATTGCTCAAACGCATTCTGGCATTCATCTGTCCATTCAAGGGGCATTGGTGTAGTTTTGGACAATAACGCTAACAAAGGTTTATAATGTGTGAAAACCCCATTATCCACTGCCTACAAAAAGACGTTAGGCCTATAAAAGCACGCACATCTCTCTGAGTGCGGGGGACTGGTGTATCTAAAATCGCTTGAATTCGATCAGATGTTAATGCACGCCCCTCCTTAGACAAAAGATGACCGAGATAGGTCACCTTTGGTCTACAATATTGAAGTTTTTTCCTAGATACCTTGTGATTATTCTGAGCAAGAAAGGAGAGGAAAGCAAGAGTACTCTCCTCACACTGTTCTTGCGTATCTGCTGCAAGTAAAATGTCATCGACATACTGAATGAGAGCCACTCCAGGCTGCAAATCAAAAGAATCGAGCTGTCTTTTTAAAGCCTGGCTATAAATGCTAGGACTTTCTGTATAACCTTGAGGAACTCGACAAAATCTATACGATTTATTATTTAAAGTGAAACCAAATAGATATCTGCTATCGGGATGGATGGGAATGGAAAAGAAGGCATTTTTTAGGTCAATCACGGTGAATGTGGTAGCAGTGGGCGGAATCAGAGTAAGTAAGGTGGTAATATCAGGCACCACCGGGTACTGGGGCACTACAATCTTATTAATTTCCCTCAAATCAATAATAAATAGATAGACTTTGTCATCAGTATCTTTCTTTAAGATCGGAAGAATAGGGCTATTACAGACATTATAGGGAGCTTCTTCCACAACTCCTGCAATAATCAAATCGTGTACAATATGAGTTAAGGCAACTTCACCTTCCCTGGAAATTCTGTACTGTGGTACACAAGACAGAGGCACTCCCTCCTTAACAGCTATTCGAATTGGGGGGATAAGCATCTGTCCCACATCCGTGTCTGAAGTGACCCATAGCGTTTGTGGGAGAGAGGCCAGCACTTCAATTTCTTGCATAGTACACAATCTCTCTACATCTGGGTAATTGTCATTCAAAATAACCCGAATTCCTTCAGGAGTGCAGCGTATTGTTGCTCGAAAGTATTTGAGCAAATCTATTCCCATAATATTGTCTGGAGTATTTGGTGACAATAAAAACAGGCACGGACCAAAGAATCTGTCAATGTAAAATGTAAGGGGTTGTGACAATGGGCTAAGAGAGGGTGTTCCATCGAACCCTATGGATGTAATCGTTTCGCCAGACAGGGGAGCCCTTGGAACCAAGTTTTTAGACAGAGCACTACGAGTAGCTCCTGTATCGAACAGGAACTGATCAGTAGAACCCAAAACGCCCGCTGATACATATGGACCTCTTTGATCTACTGGTAGTTCAACCGATTCCACACCCCATCCTACGCAATCCTATGCATGCACATAGTCCTGAGACTCCACATTCTCACCTTCCGATATCTGATACTGATTCCGTCGATCAAAAGCATTATCATCAGCCCGACCACGACCCCTTGCTTCAAACCTGCCGCGATCACTTGCTCCACCTCTCGCTCCTGAATAACTATTCCGTGTCCTTCCACCTCCTCGACCACGCTAATTACGTTGTTCACGAAGCACCGGACAATCTGAGGCCCAATGTCCAAACTCTTTACAATATGCACATTGATCCTCAGCAATGTCGGTACGGCCGGAAGACGTACCGTACGAACCACGTCTACCTCTATCATTCCCTCTCGGCTGTGTAGCATAAACCTGAGCCAACATCACTTTCGTCTTCAATTCCTTCGCTTTCTTATCAGTACTTTCTTTAGCCTCTATTTCCTGTCGTTCATAATACTGAGCCATAGTCAGTAAAGAAGCAGGGGTCGCCGTAGTCCAAGAACTTTCACTAGTCTTTAATCATTTTGCAATCTCCGGTAGGAGATTCGCTACATACTTGTCAACGAACAAATGCCTACCCGTATCATCTGTTAATAATTGCCCACTGTAGTCATGAAATGCTTCTTCAAAACGTGAGAAGAAGTCAGACACCGACTCATCCGCTTTCTGTTTACAAGATGCTAGCATAGTCCAATCAATCTTTTTATGGGGGACGAGCGTTTTTAATTTATTCAAAATAGCCGTCGGGAGATCTAGAATTAATTGACATGGCTTACATGCAGGCTCCCTGTCTAAATCAGCTTGGGATAAAGCTTTGCAATCCGCCCCCAGAACCGCTACATCATCAAACTTACGAATTGCCCTCCACATATCAGGGGGCAATATTAACCCAAAGAAAAGGTCAATATCAACTAACGTCATAACACACGAAGAAATAGCCCCTTCGACTCCTTCATAGAAAGCTGCCGGATTCTTACGGGGGTCAGGCAAAGCATTTTTCGGTGCCATAACATCTGCTCTATTCCAAGGTGTATAAACCCAATTATATACGAAATAACCCTTTGCATCCCCGGACAATTTATCATCACTTGTACCTTGCCCTTTAGGAGGGACATACAAAGGTGCAGCTTCACGCATAGGCATAACATGAATCGTAGAACTCTTATCTGCTCCAAAGATAGAACACTCTTTGGATTGCTCCGTCGATCCCGGCACAGGCGTCTCTGATGCTTTCCTCGCTTCCCGTAATCTTGACGCCTCATCCCGTAGTTGGATCAACCGTTGGAAAAACCCATCAGCATCTGCAATAACAAATAGACCTTTACGCATATTCTCACGACTAACTGATATATCCTTAGGCTCTAGATCCGTTAAATTTTTCCTGAATCGTTCTACAACTTCATCTCCAAACTGACTCAATAAATACAACCGTTCTCGTTCAGACCACCTACTCATTTGGTCATTAATCTCTGACATAGTTATTTTGTTCAAGTTAAGTTTACGGGCAAAACTTCACTGGCACTTAACCTCACACGACTACCCCCTTGATCGTCTCCATCCGAATCCTCATCTGGGGCCGTATGTAGAACATACGGAGGCGAGCAACGATCTAATAATGAAAAATCATCAACTTCATTAGTAAGGACAGGATAAAGAGGACGTCGAATAGGGAATTGACCATTCGTTTGCAAATTACGTTCCCGTGCCTCCCTCTCTTTCTTTTCCTGCAACTCTTTCTCCTCCAGCTGTAAAGCCTTATCCCGAGCAGCCTTCCGCTGCTCTTTGTCTGCCAAGGCTATTTCACGCTTCATTCGTTCACGCACCGCTTTCTCCCACATACGTACACAATCAAACATGTCTTGTCTAGACCTACGCTGAAACAAACATTGCTCCACATACTGAACCTTTCGTAAATCAAACGACCCGTGTAGTGGCCATTGCAATTCAGGATCAGTTTTTGTGTACTTATGCCACAATGTACTATATAGAATAGGGGGAATGCCAAATTGTACATACATTTCGCGATTAGGGGTCCCCTCTGGGGGAGCCGGCTGAGATTCATTTAATCGATAATTGGTACCTTTTCCATGACAACACATTCTTAAAACGGGCATGTCGAAATATCACGGAAACGCGATATCACAAAAATGGCACTTAATATACTTCACACAAGGTGTGCCGTTCAAACAAAAACAAATTTAGAGAAATATCTCCGCACGCCCGCCTATGTGAAGTGCACTGCACACATAATTCAAATCATAGAACCAAACGTTAGCTAACTCAAAACATATTCAAAAAGCCACAGTAAGCGTCCGTAGACTATCTTACCAATCACAAGCTTACCAAATTCTCAGATATCCAGATTCCAACTGCCAAGTTCTTTAATCGAATCAGCCAAACCGGCACTGTACGACAACTCGAACGATCAGGATCTCAGTCGAGGACCGGCGCCACCTGGAAGGTCAGATCAGAAGGAAAGGAAGAAAACACCGTGGGTGCCAAGACTCGGGTCACTCAGTGGCAGCGTACGCGTCCATGGCGAGTTTCCAATCCTTCGTCACGACCTCTCCTTCGGGCATCCGAGTTGCCGATGAGTCCCTTCGTGGTCGCCAATTTGTGGTATTGGGTTCTCCAGGCCTACATATTCTGCAAAACCCCCTACACCATAAAACGAATGTTGGCACGGAAACTGGAAAATGCAAAAGACAAGTTTATTAAGACCCCATGGGGTGGTGGTACATTCCTACAGCACCCTTCGGTAATGCAAGAAGTATCACACCGAACATCGG
Organism: Lissotriton vulgaris; assembly: GCF_964263255.1. NCBI lineage: Eukaryota > Metazoa > Chordata > Amphibia > Caudata > Salamandridae > Lissotriton > Lissotriton vulgaris. The sequence continues at coordinate 747,007,821 of NC_141694.1, forward strand.
TGCGAGACATCTTTTATACAGTTTTACAGCAATAAAAGAGTAGGCGGGAACACATTTGCTCAGTTTTAGGTACATATATGGTAATTTTTGGAACACAGCCAACTCATGGGAGGAGTTACAACACCACTGGTCAGTTTGGAGGGACATTCCTAAGTGATCACTGTCCACTAGTACAGAGGATTTAACTGCGCATGCGCGTGATTGACCAATACTAAAAATAGCCTGTTGCTGGGCAAATTCGAGTGGTCAATGATACAGAGAAAGGACAAAGGGTATGCTGGCCACGAGGCAACGCATTCATGTGAATTGGCCGCCAGTGCGTTCAAAATGGCTTCCGAACACCATAGTCAAGTTAAGGGGAATGCGTGTAGCAAAGCTTAACGCTAACCCGATCACCGTCAAATTACGACAGGAGTTGTAGTATTTTCTGTAACATTAATAAACAGGAATAGTGTACTGAGAAATAAAAGACGTGAACATGTTGTCCGCCTGTATATGAATTGGAAAGAAGTAGTACTTGTTAGGTATGTATTGGGAGCTTGTCAATGGGGTTTTACCTTATATGCCTGCTTTGCATGTGCTAAGATGGTGAGATATGGTTTTTGTGCTTGCATGTAGCTATATATACGGCGGGACTTTTGAGTGTACTTAAAGATGCAGAGAGGTATATATTTGGGGAAAGATGGCTTGAAGGTGAAATTGCATATATGTTTACATGGTGATCTATATTCAATGAGGCTAATGAAAATTGAATGTATATGGTGAGGCTAGTGTTTTTCTTTAAACAAGGTTTGTTGAAAATTGAGAAGGATTAATAGTGCAGAATGCCTTGAGAGTTCTTGTGCTAGCTTCATTTTGAGTGTAACTTTTGTTTGAGAAATGCTGAATATATGTTTTAGAAGCAGAAGAAGTATTTGAGAAATGATGTAGGTATGCCATTCGCAAAAGGTTTCATGCTTTCAAAAATGTCAAATTGTTGTTTTCCGTTTTAGAAACTTACTGATGCATGTGCACGCTGAATAAGAAAACAATGTATGTTTCTTGGGTTTAGATGGCTGCATAGGTTCTGCGCAAATATTACAATGATTGGATTGGATTTGGTTTTTGTATAGCGCGATAGCTACCCGCAGGCATCCTAGCGCTTACGCAGAATACAGGTGTGTGGGGCGGGTCGATTTTATCTGCTGAAGAGGAAGGTTTTTAGTTTTTTCCGGAAGTGCAGAAGGTTAGGTTCTGAACGTATAGAGATTGGGAGGGAGTTCCAGAGCCTTGCCGCGTTTGTTGAGAACATTCTTCCTCCACTCCTTTCTCTTTTGAACCTGGGTATGATGACTTGAAAGGTATGAGTCGACCTCAGCTGTCTGTTGGGGTGGTAGGTGGTTATCAGGGTGTGATTCAGGATTGCTCCTTTCCTCCAGTAGGCACGGTGGGCAATACACATGCTTTTAAAATTGATTCTGTCCTTTACTGGCAGCCAGTGAAGGACTTTTAGTTCAGCTTTCACTGATTGGCGGCGGGGAATGCGCAGGAGGGTACGGGCCGCGCAGTTTTGAATTACCTGGAGTTTTTTCAGGGTTGATTCAGGGGCTCCTAGATAAAGGGCATTTCCGAAGTCCAGCCGGGAGAGGATTAGGCCCTGGACCATGATCTGTCTGGCCTTGAAAGGGAGGAGCGGCAGGATTTTTCGGATGAGTCTTATAATGCCCATGCAGGTAGCAGATAGTTTGGTTGCCTGGTGGCCTAAAGTTAATGCGCTGTCTAACCAGATTCCTAGGCTCTTGATGGTGTTCCTGGCTGGGGGTGCTGGGCCTAGTGCTGGTGGCCACAAAGAGTCAATGGATTTTTGTGGGGAGTTACCCAGTACCATTAGCTCTGTCTTGTCGCCGTTCAGTTTCAGGTAGGACTGGCTCATCCAGGTACATACTGCTTCCATGCAACCTCTGAGATCACTAGGATAGGAGGAGGGATGAGTCAGGGTAACCACCAGTTGCGTGTCATCCGCGTATGACACGACTTGAACGCCGAAAGGGCGAATTATTTCTGCGAGGGGGTGCATGTATATGTTAAACAGTGTGGGGCTTAAGGACGAACCCTGGGGGACCCCACAACTGAGTGGTTTACTGGGCGAGGCGGTATTGCCCTCGCAGATTCTGAATGAGCGCTCTGATAGAAATGATTGTAGCCAGGCAGCTGCTGTGGATGTTATCCCTAGCTCTGAAATTCTGTGAAGCAAGATGTCATGATTCACAGTGTCGAAGGCGGCACTGAGGTCCAATAAGATAATGGCCGCAGTGCCACCCTGATCGACAATCGTTCTAGCTCCTTCTGTTACAGCCAGTAAAACGGTTTCCGTTCCGTGCATGGGGCGGAACCCAGTCTGTGATGTATCCAGTAATTTATTTGCTTCCAGGAATTCTGTAAGGGATTGATTAACGTGCTTTTCTGCGACTTTGGCTATCCACGGTAACAGGGAAATCGGGCGATAATACCCAGGTTCATCTGATCTAGATTGGGTTTTTTCAGGAGGGCCTTAACTGTTGCCTGTTTCCACTTCGGGGGAACAAGACCTGACGAAAGGGAGTTGTTGATCAGGTTCAGAATGGTGGGCAGGATGGTAGGGGTAATTGTTCTGAGGATATGAGCTGGGGCTGGGTCACTGGGAGATCCAGACTTTACCTGGAGTATTATGGTTTCCAGGCTGGGAGGTTCCAGTGGTGGAAAGGTTTCTAGGGTGGTAGGTGGGGGTGGTCTGGTGTCCTTCTGTTCTATTTGGGGGTGGGGGGGTAGGGGGAAGGAGGAGTAGATTGTGGCTATTTTGTTGTAGAAGTAGTCAGCCTGTTCATTGCAGCGAGTTTGAGCAGTTAGAGGGTCTGGTAGCTTGTCGGGAAGTTTGAGCAGGCTTTTCGCGATATGATATATCTCCTTGGGTTTAAATGCTGCTTCGTTTATTTTATTTTCGTAGAAGATTGCTTGAGCTTTTTTTATGTCGTTTTTATAGATTTTTATGGCAGCCCGATATTCATCTTTGCTGGTTTGTGAATAATCAATGCGCCATTTCCGTTCCAATCTTTTGCATTCTTTCTTAAGAATGCGCAGGTCCTGTGAGTACCAAGGGGCCTTTTTAGGTCTCTGTTTGGGTTTGATGTCCTTGAATGGGATAGTAAGGTCTAAGGAGGTGGTGATCCAGTTATTGAAGTTGTCATTATTGACAATCGGGTCGGGGTTGTTTGTTTTCTGGGACAGAGGCTTCCAGTGTGGTTGTCCACAGGTTGGTATTGAGTTGTGACCATTTGCGGTCTCTGCTGGAAGCGGGGGGTGGTGTGGGGCGTGAGCCTAACGGCGCCCAGGTAAATGGGATTAGAAAGTGGTCCGTCCATGGGAGGGGGATGGATGGACTAACTGTGAGATGGGTACAGTTACTAAAGATTGGGTCCAGTAGGTGACCTTTATAGTGGGTGGATTGCAGCACACGCTGGGAGGGTTCTAGTGCCTCCAGATTATTGCGTAGTTTGGCGGATGCCGAGTCCAGGGGGTCGTCCAGGTGCACATTCAGGTCGCCTAATAAGGTGTAATTAGGTGAGGAGCAGACACCACTGGCTACCTCCGGTGCGAGTTGGTTTATAAAGTTGGTCGGGGTGCCGGGTGGCCGATAGATAAGAGTCCCTGAGAATGTGCATGTGGGGGAGAAGTCCAGCGAGAAAGTGATGTGTTCGCAGCTGGTTAGGTTAGTTGGAGAGGAGCAGCAGGTATAGCAATTCTTATAAATGATAGCTATGCCGCTGCCTTTTCCAGATGAACGATCGACCCAAAGTATTTGGTATCCTGCGGGGATTGCTTGAATGACATCGGGGTCGGAGTCTGATTGTAGCCATGTCTCCGTGAGAAAAATGGCATCGGGTTCTTTGTCAGAGATTAGCAGAGATATGTCTGCGGCATGTTTAGGGAGAGACCTGCAGTTCAATAGGAACATAAGGTATGAGGGGGGGGTGTTGTTGGGCAGCTTTGATACGTACAGTGTAGGCAGCTGAAAACTTTTGTGGTGGAATTCCAGGATGCGAGGCAGCGGTCGTTGGTGGGGCCTCGTAGTTGATGTAAAGTGCTGGAGGAATAACGGATAGATTTATTTTGGCCAGCGGTCCTGGCCCCTGGTCCCGGCCTGTCGCGGACGGGCGCAGACGTGCTTACCTTTGGCGCGCCTTCCGCGACCCACCGGCGCCGCCGCTGCGCCCGTCCGCTGCGCTTCCTGGGAAAGGGAATCATTTTATAGTGGCGAGGGCGTGAGGGTGGGAGGGGCCTAGCACTGGTCAATTTGCTCGTCTTCCTCACCCAAGATGGCGGGCCCAGAAATGCTAATGCGGCAGGTGAGCCGAGGCTCAGTCGAGTTCTCGAGGGGGGCAGGATCCGCTCTCACTCAGTGGCGATCAGATTTGTAAGTAGCAATTGAAATTAGTGATTTAAAAAGTGCAATTTCTCAAAGTAAATGGTTTCTTGGTGCGCGTTTAAAAACAATAGTAGGCTTTTCAATCAAGCAGCAAAGTTTTAAACAATATCCAGGCTTCCGCCTCAGGATCAAAACAACATACCACACTCACTCGTAATCAGTGGGGATATGGTGTTTTTAGAAGTTCTTTTATAGTGGCGAGGGCGTGAGGGTGGGAGGGGCCTAGCACTGGTCAATTTGCTTGTCTTCCTCACCCAAGATGGCGGGCCCAGAAATGCTAATGCGGCAGGTGAGCCGAGGCTCAGTCGAGTTCTCGAGGGGGGGCAGGATCCGCTCTCACTCAGCGGCAATCAGATTTGTAAGTAGCAATTGAAATTAGTGATTTAAAAAGTGCAATTTCTCAAAGTAAATGGTTTCTTGGTGCGCGTTTAAAAACAATAGTAGGCTTTTCAATCAAGCGGCAAAGTTTTAAACAAAATCCCGGCTTCCGCCTCAGGATCAAAACAACATACCACACTCACTCGTAATCAGTGGGGATATGGTGTTTTTAGAAGTTCTTTTATAGTGGCGAGGGCGTGAGGGTGGGAGGGGCCTAGCACTGGTCAATTTGCTTGTCTTCCTCACCCAAGATGGCAGGCCCGGAAATGCTAATGCGGCAGGTGAGCCGAGGCTCAGTTGAGTTCTCGAGGGGGGGGCAGGATCCGCTCTCACTCAGCGGCGATCAGATTTGTAAGTAGCAATTGAAATTAGTAATTTAAAAAGTGCAATTTCTCAAAGTAAATGGTTTCTTGGTGCCCGTTTAAAAATAATAGTAGGCTTTTCAATCAAGTGGCAAAGTTTTCAACAAAATCCCGGCTTCCGCCTCAGGATCAAAACAACATACCACACTCACTCGTAATCAGTGGGGATATGGTGTTTTTAGAAGTTCTTTTATAGTGGCGAGGGCGTGAGGGTGGGAGGGGCCTAGCACTGGTCAATTTGCTTGTCTTCCTCACCCAAGATGGCGGGCCCAGAAATGCTAATGCGGCAGGTGAGCCGAGGCTCAGTCGAGTTCTCGAGGGGGGGCAGGATCCGCTCTCACTCAGCGGCAATCAGATTTGTAAGTAGCAATTGAAATTAGTGATTTAAAAAGTGCAATTTCTCAAAGTAAATGGTTTCTTGGTGCGCGTTTAAAAACAATAGTAGGCTTTTCAATCAAGCGGCAAAGTTTTAAACAAAATCCCGGCTTCCGCCTCAGGATCAAAACAACATACCAAACTCACTCGTAATCAGTGGGGATATGGTGTTTTTAGAAGTTCTTTTATAGTGGCGAGGGCGTGAGGGTGGGAGGGGCCTAGCACTGGTCAATTTGCTTGTCTTCCTCACCCAAGATTGCAGGCCCGGAAATGCTAATGCTGCAGGTGAGCCGAGGCTCAGTTGAGTTCTCGAGGGGGGGGCAGGATCCGCTATCACTCAGCGGCGATCAGATTTGTAAGTAGCAATTGAAATTAGTAATTTAAAAAGTGCAATTTCTCAAAGTAAATGGTTTCTTGGTGCCCGTTTAAAAATAATAGTAGGCTTTTCAATCAAGTGGCAAAGTTTTCAACAAAATCCCGGCTTCCGCCTCAGGATCAAAACAACATACCACACTCACTCGTAATCAGTGGGGATATGGTGTTTTTAGAAGTTATTTTATAGTGGCGAGGGCGTGAGGGTGAGAGGAGCCTAGCACTGGTCAATTTGCTCATCTTCCTCACCCAAGATGGCGGGCCCGGAAATGCTAATGCGGTAGGTGAGCCGAGGCTCAGTCGAGTTCTCGAGGGGGGGGCAGGATCCCCTCTCACTCAGCGGCGATCAGATTTGTAAGTAGCAATTGAAATTAGTGATTTAAAAAGTGCAATTTCTCAAAGTAAATAGTTTCTTCGTGCGCGTTTAAAAACAATAGTAGGCTTTTCAATCAAGCGGCAATGTTTTAAACAAAATCCCGGCTTCCGCCTCGGGATCAAAACAACATACCACACTCACTCGTAATCAGTGGGGATATGGTGTTTTTAGAAGTTCTTTTATAGTGGCGAGGGCGGGAGGGTGTCAGGGGCCTTGCACTGGTCAATTTGCTCGTCTTCCTCACCCAAGATGGCGGGACCGGAAATGCTAATGCGGCAGGTGAGCCGAGGCTCAGTCGAGTTCTCGAGGGGGGGCAGGATCCGCTCTCACTCAGCGGCGATCAGATTTGTAAGTAGCAATTGAAATTAGTGATTTAAAAAGTGCAATTTCTCAAAGTAAATGGTTTCTTGGTGCACGTTTAAAAACAATAGTAGGCTGTTGGAACCTAAATATGTCAGGTCACCTAAGGTAGCCTGGCCTAGGGTAAGGCAATATCAAAAGAGGCACATATGTAAAGGTTGCAAACCACCCCGCAGTAATCCAATGCAATATCACTCAAAAATGACACTACACCGGTGTTTATGTAAAAATACGAGCTTGTTTATAAAAACATTCTTTGCTCTCTTGACTTCAGAAATTGCAGTTCAATACATTCCAGCACCTTTAACCTCATCACTTAATCACATATAGCAGGTAAACATCTACATATTCCAACAGTTCAGGTGACCATTTACTGTACTTTATTTAACCCTTTCTAAGGACAAGCTGTCTCAAGTTTCAGGCACCAGAAGCTATGAAAGAATATACCAATTGACTGGTTTAGGCATCTGTTACCTTTCACCCCTCTAGAGTACAATAGGATTATTTAACCTGTTGGCTTAACAAGGAAAGGTTAACTAACAGTCCCTCAACCCCTTGTCATAGACAGGAATCAACCGAGGCTGCACCACTTCGTGTTAAAGAAGTCAGTCGATTTGGAGCATAACCAGCTCTCCTTCGCCACCCCTTAGGCTTCCCAGCTTACTTGAAGGTGTGCACTTAAGAGCGTGATCATCTGTCACACCCCTTCGCTTAAGGGGCGCTCTCTTACGAAAACCGGGCCTCCCCGCTCCCTCTCCTTACAGAGGAGCGGAGGCCCTTCTGGGTGTAGATCTTGGCGCTTAGGCGGGGAGCCAGCCGCTCAACGGAGCCGCTCCCCCCGGATCTCCTCTCGGCGCTTAGGCGGGAAGCCAGCCGCTCGACGGAGCCACTCCCCCTGGATCTCCTCACCAGTGGCTGACGGCGGTTCCTCCTCGATGGCGCATTCGCGCATGCGCGGGGAGTAAGCGGTCCGGCCACAGAGTCTGCTCCGTCTGCCTGACGCGGGATAGTGGCTCCGCAGCGGGCCTGCTCAGTCCTAGGCCCCTCCTGTGACGACTACCCAGCTCAGCCTGGAATATGCGCAGTGGCGCGGGGTACCAAACAGCTTGCCCCCTTCTCTCTGTCTTTCAGCGGCGCTGATACGGAAGCGCGATCGGCGCCCCAGGGGTCCCGCTCACAGCGGAGACGGAGAAAACTGCTCAGGCCCAATAGATCCTAACAACTCACTCCTCTTCCTCACGAGTGGGGAGGTTTGTTCACGCTCTGCAGGACCAGGCACCGGTAAGAGGGTCTCAGTGTCACACAGGGCAGGAGCCTGCTTCTTACCATAGAGAGGGGGGGGTAAGAGGTGGAATCCTTCACGTTGTAGCCCCCAGATCTCCAGTTACAGCAGTAATCCACTAACCCTCCATACTGGACAGGTACAGGTGCACAGGCGAACTCCTTGGTTGGTTCCCACAGCAGGGATCTCCTCAGCTCCACAGACCACTGGGATTAACCCCTTCACCTAACTTGGGCACCTCTCTGACCAGGGTCAGCAGGGCAAAACTAACTCGGCTAGGACAACAGGAATGGGGGGTGGTGAACCCAGACAGAGGGCAACCCTTGTAGAGCAGTCCACCCTTAAGGACCCTACCCCTACCAGACCTCAGCCTTCACTCTAGCTGTTCCTCACTGGCAAGACAAAATGGCTGACCTGCATTCCGCCTTTTATAGGCTGACCCTCAGAGGCCCAGAAGGGACCAGAAGGTTCTGGAATGCCCTATTCTATCCTATAGGACAGGTTCCAGGTGTGTCAGTTGTGACAGTTGGTAGCCACCATTTTGTGACTCCAAGGAAATTCCTGTCAGGAAAGGCCTCTAGGCCTGAGGTGAAAAACTATGAGGGCGAAAGAGCACCTATCCCCTAGACCAACACCTTGAAAATCTAGTGGACACAAAAAATAAATAAAGGCATGAGGGGCAAAAAGGGGACAAAATAAATAATAAATTGGAGGGACTACGCAAAAGGTCAGACAGGTCTAACATAGGCTTTTCAATCAAGCGGCAAAGTTTTAAACAAAATCCCGGCTTCTGCCTCAGGATCAAAACAACATACCACACTCACTCGTAATCAGTGGGGATATGGTGTTTTTAGAAGTTCTTTTATAGTGGTGAGGGGGTGAGGGTGAGAGGGGCCTAGCACTGGTCAATTTGCTTGTCTTCCTCACCCAAGATGGCGGGCCCGGAAATGCTAATGCGGCAGGTGAGCCGAGACTCAGTCGAGTTCTCGAGGGGGGGTAGGCAGGATCCCCTCTCACTCAGCAGCGATCAGATTTATAAGTAGCAATTGAACTTAGTGATTTAAAAAGTGCAATTTCTCAAAGTAAATGGTTTCTTAGCGCGCGTTTAAAAACAATAGTAGGCTTTTCAATCAAGCGGCAAAGTTTTAAACAAAATCCCGGCTTCCGCCTCAGGATCAAAACAAAATACCACACTCACTCCTACTTGCATTATTACAGCCTTGTAAATTTAGTGATACATTTAAAAAGTGTAGAAGAAGGACAGCTGCAGTGAAACAGAAAGAATGAGTTGAGAGAGTAGTTGATAAGGCCTTTGCTTTGAAGAGGAATGTTTTCATTTTGATTCTGAATAGAATGAAGACTCTTTACAAAATAGTGTTGGGCATGAGGAGAAAAAACCAGAAGAAAAGATTAGTGAATAGAAGTAACTGTTGGTCAGTTGTTAGTCGAGAATAGATAAATACTTCTTGTACAGAGCCTTTCTTTAATTGAAAAATATATCTCCAGGATAACAGATTAGCCCATGCTATTGATTAAAGAGGATGATGTTATGAAATGAAGACTGGTAGTCCTATAGCAAAAGAGGTAATGGTACCTAGAAATGTAGAAAAAGTTATTGTAGAAGAGGTACAGGAAGGTGTATTGAAGGTACTGTATACAAATGGATTTTTAGCAGTGTTTCTAGTATTACACAGCAATCCATTGATATATTAAGAAAGTTCCTTCATATCTTTCCTAGGCGAAGTTTATCCGAAAAATAAGTTATACCACTCAACAATGCAAACTTTAGGTAGGAGGCTTTATTATGTGAAAACCCCTTCATTATGTTTAGGAGAAATGAATAGAACACCTTTGCATGGTAGTGTGGCAGATGTAGAAAAGGTTGGTGGTGAAGTGCAGTTTTGTTTCTTTGGTCCTGAGCAAGATTCTAGGGAAAATGAAGAGTTGTCAAGAGGAGGAGATACATAACAAGACACATATAGTGCTGTTTATAGTTTTTAAAGAAGAGATTAAAAAATTTAACACAGTTTTGTATAAATACCAGAGTATGTTTGTACATTTTATTGATGCACTAACCTGAGATTTAAACACAGACTGTTGACTTATTTTTAAAAAGTGAAAAAGTAAATCATGCTAACCTGTTTATTTATTTGTCGAGGGACTGTTTGACTTGTCTATAAGGCAAGTTATATGTAAGTAGTGTTACAATAAATTTGAAGTTAATAAAATGAACAACGCATAGATATTAGGTACCCATTTTGTAAGATAAGAAAATGCCTGCTAATGTAGAAAAACTAAAAAGGGCCAAACATTTTTACAAAAATCAACATTTGTTATTCTTTGCAGCATTACAAACGTGTGTCATGGACTGCTCTCCAGCACTCACTACAACTCCACAATCCATGCAGTATGATGCCATTGGGGAAAACTGTGGAGCCAAATCTTGAAGTTGAGATTGGACTTTTGAATGAACTCTCTGCTTCGGTGTGGTTGTGCTGCTATTGAAGTCAAGGGTCTTTCACCTTTGCTGCTCACTATGAACTGGTCTTATTAAATGTGCAAAAAATATAAAAGGGGGAAAAATACCATTTATGATTTTGGCAGCATTGCGAATAGCTGTTACACACTGCTCTCCATCTCTTATAACAACATTACAGTCCCTGCAATACTTGCCCATTCTTGGAATCTATGGAGCTATATTTGTTGTAGTAGTCTGTAACTCTGAAGGGATTTTCTGTCTGGGAAACGTTGCTGCTGGCACTGATGTAGATGGTCCTCCAGCTTCCTTCTGCTTGATCAGCAGTTGGAGACGATTTCTATGATAAGCTTTAAGATGATATAAATGAACGTCGTCCCACATGAGTCCAAAAAAAATCTCCAGCCAAAATCTAGCTTTTTGAAATTAGTAAAGGGAAAGCGGATTTCTTAAGAAGTGCCAGAAGAGGAGGGAGGTCCGCGTCTCTATTTGCCACGTGTGAAATAATGACACTTGTTAATTAAGCACGGCCCAGATTGAGTGTGCTCTGGACAGCCGTTGGAGAAAAAGTTTTGGTTGAAATAGTAGTTGCCTATTCACCCTTGTCCTGAGGAGGCCAAGATTCCTGGAGGCCGAAACACGTCCGCGTCGACAGTTGATTCTCGACAAGAGGAGTTTGTGGATATTGTGTACCTGAGTATTTGTTTGGTTAAACACAAGTTTGAACTTAGGTTCATATATTTTTCTTGAACCCATTGTGTTTTTACACGACTTCCTCTTAGTGGACCTCCTGATTTAATAGGGGGACACTGCCCATGATTCTAATTTCTGTGGGGTGAAAACGGAATTGTTTCATGTACTTATTTTCTGATTTATGTGACATATTTTATGCTGCTTGCGATTCCGAAATTGTATTGTAGATATAGGTTTTTCCTGTGTTTACAGATAATTGTATATATGTACACTTGATATAATATAGAATGTGATTTGTTTAAAAATAGTACTATCAGTCTTGAAGTACAGATTACTACAAATAAAATTAGTAATCATGATGATGACCAGTTTTGTGATCATTGTATAGTAATGTGTTAAATAAACTGTAGAATTGCTTTCTATTAGTTTGGGAATTAACCAACCCCGACTTGTATTGATTGTTGGTATTAATCCCTTCCAACCACTTTGTGCTCCTTTTTGAAGCTTTGCAGCCAAAATCTAGCACCTGCTCACAATAATCTTCTGGAAAGGAATATTCAAGAAGGAGGAGTGGGTGTATACTTCCTATTCATTTTACTGAAAAAATGTTATCCAATTATATTCCTTACTTTCCTGGACATGTGATGTTTCCAGATTGTGCATTGCACTAGTTTTGCAGCAGTGTTTAATTCCTCATGAGTTTGTGTAACCATGGGTAGTTTTATGGGTGTTTGGTAGTAATGTGTTAAGTTCTATGTGTGAGATCAGATGTTGAGTTTTTTTTTTTAACTGTTCTTTTTTATAAATATGTGTTGTTAAAATAAAGTTAAACTAATATGTTACTAAACAGCTAGATTCAAACTTTGTGTAAAATATGTCTATATATCTGTTTTTCACTTTGTCATTTGTAGTCGTGACTCCTAATGTCAATTAGACCTCCAGTATTGCTGTGAAGATTGAAAATGCATTTCTGATTTAGTTATTTTGATAAATGAATATAAAGGGGAAAGTTAAATTAGTATCTTACTAAATAGATACAATGAAACATTATGTAAAATATTTCTATATATGCGTTTTACACTTTGTTAAAAACACCCGGTATTTGCAGCGTATCCTTGACAATGGCACTGATAGAATCATATCGGCACTACCTGGGCAATCATCAAGAATGTCCTTTCTACATCACTCTACAAACGCGCCTCCTGGCATATTGCTAGTTGGGGATAAAGTCTCCTTGGCTATTCAGGGTATTTGGGAGCCAAGTATCCATCTTGTTTCTGCCAGCAAGTTCCACACAGTCAGTTTGCTTAGAGGTCTTCGGATGCCACATCCCCTTCCTGCACCATTCTGCAAACAAGTCTCCTGGCACACTACTGGTTAGAAAATGAAGTTGTCTTGAATGCTAAAGGACCTTGGAAACCTAGAAGCCCTCCAGGTACTTTCTATAAGTCCTACTCAGCTGGATTTCTGAGAGCTGGTCGGAGGCCCCACCCCCTTCCCACACCATTCTGCAAAACCATTGCTACTTAAAAAAATGGGAATTCACTGAAAAAAAACAAAGGTTACAGACAAGTTATAGTTAGGAATTAGCATTAAAAATCCTTAGATATTCACTGAAAATAACAAAGTTTACAGGGACGTTAAAGTTAGGTTGTTATTTCACTTGTACCAAAAAGAGAAATTCAGCAGTTAGAGTTAGCTGTGCTAACTATAACTCGCAACCCTGCAATGCACAGCTTATGACCTCACATATGTCACTCATGACATGTTCAGAGACATCACTGATTACATCATTGATTACATCATTGATGACATCAATGATGACATCACTGATGAAATCATCCATGGAATCTCTGACACAGCCACTCACACTCCATGTAACCTTTCATACCCCCACTCCAACTTTCATGCTACCATTCTCGAAACCATTGACACATCCATACCAGTACTTACATACCCAATGACTGATTCAAAAGTCTACACACACACCCACTCATTCCCCATACAGCCACTCATACAACAACTCACTTACTAAGAAACTGATCTATCTGCTCATACAGCCACACAGCCACCCACACACTGTCAGTCACCCATAAAGCTGCTCACACACCTACTCACTCTCTCATAGAGTCAATCACACAGCCACTTACTCACCTATACAGTTATACACACACCAACTCACTTAGTCATACAGATACTAACACATACTTACTCACCTATACAGTCACTGACACAAGCACCCACTCACCCATACAACCACTGTCACAATCACTCACTTACACATAGTCACGTATATAATCCAACACTCATCTATACTAACAAACACATATGCAGTTACTTACCCATATACACTGACACATGCATTTACTCACCGACACAGCCATACGCACACTCACTCACCCATACAGCTCCTCTCAGGAACCTATGTAGCCAGTGGTTCCCCCACTCACTCATCCATGCATGGAGTCACACCCTCTCTCACCCACTCACATAGATACTCATACACCCATACAAGTACTCAGGCAACCAACCAATAACCCATATAGCCACTCATGTACCTACTCACCAACCCATGCACCCACTAACACACAAACTGACAGACTGATACAGACATTCACACAAATTATTCACTCATCCATACATTCACTGAGACATGTATAATCCCTCACTTATACAGTCAGTCACACACCCACTAAATCAGTTATACGGGCACTCATACACCCACTGAGTCATCAATACACCTTGGTGTATAAATATTTAACACTCATAAACTTTTTAGAAACACTCACAGTCACTGGATGATAGCATCATTGAAGTCATGTGAGATGTCATCAGTGATGTCATTGGTGATGTCACTGATAATGTCACGAGTGATGTAATATGTGAGGTCATAAGCAATGCATTGCGGGGGCGCGAGTTATAGTTAGCTTACCTAACTATAATTGCTGAATTTCTCTGGTTTTGTATGAGTGAAATATCAGCCTGACTATAAAGTCCCTGTAACCTTTGTTTTTTTAGTGAACAAAAAAAATATATATATGAATATTACCTACTGGCGGTCACCAGTAAGTACTTATAGTTTCCATTGGAAAAGCATTTTTTGACTTGCTTATATCTTTGGCGCCATTTGACAAAGCTACACGAAATGTTCCTAAACAAGTAAAAATGATTGTAGTTGTGACTGGATAGGTTAGGGGTGATTCATCAAGCGGGGGCCTAGATAAAGGGGGAGTGAAAAAAAGACAATTTCCAATGTTAATTCCCATTGCAGTTTTGAACACAGCAACAGTCCAGCTAGCTTTTGGTCAACAGAGTATGCTTTTTGTTATTTGGTGTAAATCTGTTCAGTAGTTGGCTAATTTGTGAATAATGATGAGCTTGTGCATGGAAATGCAGAGCTCTGATTAGCTGCCAACATTTCTACCAGGTAGTGCTGGCAACTGTCATGGGATGCCGCTTCAGTCGAGTCCCACCAAAAATAGAAAAAAGGAGGGCATGGTAGGAATACCCTGACCCCCAACCCTTAGCAGGATAAAAAAACACTTAAAAAAAAAGTTGCAGCAAATTTGTTACATTCATAGCAAAAACAATGAAAAAAACAAGCACAGGCTCCCACGCTTGTTTGGTACAGAGCTTCTGGGTGAGTGACGTCCCGGGGCAGTGTCTAAAAGAAGGATGGGGTGCATAGGGCCCACCTCCTGAGGTCTTTTGAGCCTCGGGACCCACCACCTCCCCGGGGCTTTTTTATTAATATAGGAGAGGACCACACAGATCCTCTGCATGGGCTTAAATGAGCCCCAGGGACCACCACCTCCCCAGGGCTTTACTGATAAAAATGTTTGCAGTGGGGAGTGCGAACCCCCACGGGCCCTGTCAACCACAACTTCCCCTTTGCTTACGTTAATATGGTGTGGGAGGCTGCACAGACCCCCCCCCCATACTCCAGGGACCACCACCTCCTTGCGGCTTTCTTGTTTTTATAAGAATGAGGGTGGACTGCCTCCTGGCCGTTATCAGCCCCACGGACCACCACCTCTCTGGAGAAGACCGTGCCAATAGAAGCAGGGAACACGTGGGCCCCCTCCTGGAGAGATACATGGCTCTGAAGACAGTCACACCCCAGGGCCCGGTCCTGCAATGTCCCAGACTGCCCAACCCTGGTACAATGCTGTTTGCTTTTGCTTTGCTTTTGCTTGATGGGAGCTATGACAGCTCCTGCAAATCCAAGGCAAACACTCCACTTCCAGTGGGTGGGAGCTGTGAAAGTGCTCCTGCCTGCTGGAAGCACAGATTTCATCTCTTTAACTGCCTGCAGACATGCGGGCAGGGAAGGAGAAGAAATGATTGCTCCTACATGGATGGAGTTGTCTTTCCAGCAGCTCCCTCCGTACAACAGCAATGCCAGCACGTGAAAGAGGCTGTGAGCCAACTGGAACTACGGGGGCCTTGATACTCCCCCACCTTCCTGGGGAAAAATGAGGCAAAATGAAGGCGAGAAACAAGCAGACAGAGGCAGAATAAGGGTCATAAACATGCTGAAAGAGGGAGAATAAAGGTCAGAAAACAGCAGAAAGAGGCAAGATAAAGGTGAGATGCGAGTAGAAAGAGGCAAAATAAAGGTCAGCAACAAGCAGAAAGAGGCAAAATAAAGGCGTGAAACAAGCAGACAGAGGCAGAATAAGGGTCAGAAACGAGCAGAAAGAGGGGGAATTAAAGTCAGTAAACAGCAGAAAAAGGCAAGATAAAGGTGAGATGCGAGCAGAAAGAGGCAAAATAAAGGTCAGCAACAAGCAGAAAAAGCAAAAGAGGTTAGAAATGAGCAGCAGGGGCCGAAAAAATTGTCAGAATCGTTCATAAAGAGGGAAAATAAAGGTCATCAACTGTCATAAAGAGGCAAAATAGAGGTCTGAAACCAGCGGCAAGAGGCAGAATAAAGGTCAGAAACAAGCAGAAAGAGGCAAGTTAAAGGTCAGGTGAGAGGAGGAGGAGGCAAAATAATAGGCAGAATGAGCAGAAAGAGGCAAAATAGAGGTCAGAAATTAGCAGGAAGAGACAAGATAGAGTCAGAAACCAGCAGAAAGAATCAATATAAAGGTCAGGAGTGAGTAGGAAGAGGCAATATAATGGGCAGAATGAGAAGAACGAAGCAAAATAGAGGGCAGAAGCAAGTAGAGAAGAGGCTGAAAAATGAGCATGCAATAGGCAGTGGAAGCACAAAATTAAAGGCAGCAGAGAGTAGAAGACTGCAATCAAGCTGGGCAGGAGGACCATCACAGGGGAGCTGGCATGAGGACCTGTTCCCATGTGCCCCATATGTTTTTTACTATGCAACCGCTGACAGACCCACTCATACACTCATGTACCCACTCACAGACCCACTTGTGCACACAGCCACTTACAGACCCAATTAGAGACTCATGCTCCCACTGACAGAGCCAGTCATAGACATGGAAGAGTTTCGAAATTAGAAATAGTAAAGCAATACATTTCCTTCAAATTACGTAAACATACATTGTTAATGTGCTGTGCGGAAAATATTATTAATTTCTTTAAAAGTACATAGTTCATTTTGATGTTCCCATTAAATGCCTAGTGCACAAACAAACCACTGCGCTTTACACTGAAAAAGTATAGCCTCATTTTTGTTCAGAAACAGGTACTAATAAAAAGTCATGAAATAAAAAAATGTCGCGCTTACACTTAAGGTAGCAATGTTGAAAAATAATTCAGCATGCTGCATTTAAAATTTGTCAAAAAGGAGACTTGCTGAAATACATCTGCTACCTTCATAACATGAAAGCCCCACAGGTCAGTGTCCGTAACAACTTTTTTGTGTTCTCTTTTAAATATTGTGTTAACAGTCATGCTGCTCAATATCGGGGGGGTTTGGCACAGACAACACAAACAACATCACCATTGATATTTCAAATACTGAATGTAATCTGTATGCCAGACTAAATGCAGAACTTCAAAACACACCTAATGCGCTTGATCACTTAATATTAGTCTCAACATTACTTAATCACCCCAGCAGGGATTACCCGTCCCATAATGCCTCAGTATATAAACCTGCACATTGCTGAATGGTCTCGCCAGTTTGTATGCACCTGAAAGTTCACGTGCAGACCAAAATCAGCTGCGTTATTTCATAGACAAATGTCACTGCAGATACCAGTAGGTAGTTATAGTTAGGATTTTTTTCAATGCAAAATCTCAAAATTCTATTTGGAATAACTTTGGCGCTGGTTGACGAATCTGCCTGAAAATTTCCTCAAATTGGCCTCGCGGAGCTCTGGTCCTCCCTTGAAAGTTTGGGGGGATTCGTGAAGTGGGGCCGAGATAAAAGGGGGGTCCCAAAATGTGTTTTCCCCATGTTAATTTCCATAGGGCGGTCAAACTCACTTTTAGCCCGAACGGCTGAATGGATTTCCACCAAACTTGGCAAAATTGTAGGGACTGGTAGCACGATGTGCCTTTGCTATGTCTCAAGATATGTGCTCCAGTGGTTTTTGAGTAATTTAGGTTCAAAAAAATATATATATCTATAGCAGCGCCCCGGTACGCGCACCGGGGCGCGTACCGGGCGCGCTACGCGACCTGCGTGCGGAAAGCTGATTGGCTCTCGGGTGTCTGTAAACATTCCAAACAGTCCGGAGCGGCCGCCATCTTGTGTCTCGGTAGGATCGAGACACAAGAGGTGGCTAAAACAAAGGGGGAATTGACCATAATGGGGCAGAGTATACCCCCCCTTGACCCCCTAGGTTTGATGTGGGGGCCATAAAAGGGCCCCGCGGGGCAAAAAAAACAAATTTCGCGGGGGGATCGCCCGGTACGCGCACCGGGGAGCATACCGGGGAGCGTACCATGGGGAAAAAGAGAGGCAGTTTTTTAAAAAAGTAGCTGTTTAAAAAAAAAAAAATTGTTGTTTTTTTAAAATATATATATACATACACATACACATATATAAATGCATATGCATATATATATGCATATATGTGTATATGTGTGAGTGTAGAGAGAGGTAGAGAGGTAGAGGTAGAGAGGTAGAGGTAGAGAGGTAGCGGAAGAGAGGTAGAGAGTAGAGAGTGAGTAATAGAGAGTAGAGAGTGAATAGTAGAGAATAGTAGAGAGCAGTAGAGAGAGTAGCAGAGAGTGAGTAGTAGAGAGTAGTAGAGTGAATAGTAGAGTGAGTAGTAGAGAGTAGTAGAGAGTAAGTAGTAGAGTGAGTAGTAGAGAGCAGTAGAGAGTGAGTAGTAGAGAGTAGTAAAGAGTGAGTAGTAGAGAGTAGTAGAGAGTGAGTAGTAGAGAGTAGTAGAGAGTGAGTAGTAGAGTGAGTAGTAGAGACTAGTAGAGAGAGAGTAGTAGAGTGAGTAGTAGAGACTAGTATAGAGAGAGTAGTACAGAGTGAGTAGTAGAGAGTAGTAGTGAGTGAGTAGTAGAGAGTGAGTAGTAGAGAGAGAGTGAGTAGTAGAGAGTAGTAGAGAGTGAGAAGTAGAGAGTGAGTAGTAGAGAGTAGTAGTGAGTAGTAAAGAGTGAGTAGTAGAGAGAGAGAGTAGTAGAGAGTGAGTAGTAGAGAGTAGTAGATAGTGAGTTGTAGGGAGTAGTGAGTAGCGAGTAGTAGGGAGTGAGTAGTAGAGAGAGAGTAGTAGAGAGTAGTAGAGTAGTAGAGAATGAGTAGTAGAGAGTGAGTATTTGAGAGTAGTGGAGTAGGAGAGAGTAAGTAGTAGAGAGTAGTGGAGAATATTCCAAAGTTTGGCACAGCACCACTTGCACAATGAGTCTAATCAAATCAAATCACTTAGAGTCCTTATTGAAGCGCTGAATCTTGGTGTATATTCAAATGCTTTTATTTTCCTTAAGTTTATGTACCACAGCCAGCCGAAACGTTTCATTCTGTACAACAGAACTTCTTCAGGGCGCTCTTATTTCCTTCAAGTTATGTTGGTATCCTGTTGTCATATAACTAGATATTTCTTCCAAATGTTAGACGAGACGTAAGTACATTCTTATTCAAAGTGACTAGGTATCAATTTTACCCACACAATTCGGGCAGACTTGAGTAATTTATAGCATCCTCAAAGTCAGTCTTTCAAAAATTCCAAAGTATAGGACATGATAATCCAAATCCAAATGTTTCTCAAGAAAAGTCATTTTCAATCGTTCGGAATATCGGTGTTTGGGCAGATATGACTCAGGGACCCCCCGTATGCAAGGGGAATTAGTCCCCCCTCTGCAAACGCGCCAGTGGCCTGCATTGCAGAGAGGTGTAAAAACGGTGTGGCCTCATTACACCTCTCTGCAATGCACCCCCCTGGCGCATACTGGAGGCTCCTGGTGGGCTAGTTGGCCCCCAGGGACCCAAAGTATGCAAGGGGAATTAGTTCCCCCTCTGCAAACGCGGCAGGGGGTTGCATTGCAGAGAGTTGTAACAAGGGGTATAGCCTCATTACACCTCTGCAATGCAGCCCCCTGGCGCGTACTGGAGGTTCCAGGTGGGCTAGTTGGCCGCCAGGGGCCCCCAGTAGGCATGAGCGGGAAATCAGTTACGCCCGCGGATTTTGCGGATTTTTGGGAAATCCGCAATCCGCGAATTTTGAGGATTTCCCGCAAAATCCGCAAAAAAAAATCCGCGGACGTAACAGGTTCGAAAGTTGAACCCCCACTCATGTAACTATTTTACAATGGCGCCAGCAAGCTGCCAGCGCTGTTGTAAAATAGTTACAAAGTTAGCTTGCACAGGAACCACTAGATAAAACGAAGCAGGTGCTGCTTTATTTTATCTAAGTGCTTCCTGTGCAAGCTAACTTTGTAACTATTTTACAACGGCGCTGGCAGCTTGCTGGCGCCATTGTAAAATAGTTACAGCTCACTCAAGGGACCCCTGCGCCCTTCGGGGCGATTGCATAGTAACACACACATGGTCGCTCGAACTAGTTGATGCTCAAATTACTGACTCATTCATTAGCCCAAAAACAATCTTGAGCGTCGTCGAGGCTGGACAGGTGTGCCTTCTTCCCAAATCTACCATGGAAAATCAGCTGTGATGCTGGATAGACTTTGCATCCTTGACTTTCACGAGCGCAATACCCGTGCTGTTCCTGTGACCAGGAGCTTCTTTCTCTTCATCTGCTGTACTGATCTTTCTCTGACCTTTTATACACACAAGAGGCACATACATGAGTAGGCACATTGTGTTCGCACGGGTTTCTGCAAGTTCGCGAGCGTTTTGTACAATTTCGCAATTTGCGAAATTGTACAAAACCCTCGTGAACTTGCAGAAACCCGTGCAAACACACAAAAAAAAAATCCGCGAGGATTCGCGGATTTTGCGGATTTTCGCAATCCGCAAATTCGCAAATCCGCAAATTCGAGGATTGCCAATCCGCAAAATCCGCCCATGCCTAGCCCCCAGTATGCAAGGGGAATTAGTTCCCCCTCTTCAAACATGCACGGGGGCTGCATTGCAGCGAGGTGTAAAAAGGGTCGTGGCTTCATTACACCTCTCTGCAATGCAGTCCCCTGGCGCATACTGGTGATTCCTGGTGGGCTTTCAGGTCTTATATAGTTAGGAATTAGCATTAAAAAAACCTTTGAAATTCACTGAAAAAACCACAGGTTTCACACCAGTTCTAGTTAGGAATTAGCATTTAAAAAACCTATGAAATTCACTGAAAAAACCATAGGTTTCACACCAGTTATAGTTAGGAATTAGCATTTAAAAAACCTATTAAATTCACTGAAAAAACCATAGGTTTCACACCAGTTATAGTTAGCTGGAAATTTTACTGACACAAAACCATTGAAATTCCACGTTATAGTTAGTTGGACTCACTATAACTTGCGCGTGTAATGCACTGCTGATGACTTCACATATTACATCACTCATGACATGGTCACTGACATCACTCATGACATCACTGATGACACCATCCTTGTGACAGAGTGACAGACCTCCTTTCACTGTAACCCTTGAAAAACATATTCAAAAATAGAAACTAAAATTTTCAAAAAAAAGGAGATACCCATACCAGTTACAACAACCAATTCAGTAATTCCACCATTTATATACACATCCACTAATTCACCAACAGTTCTATATAGTTCACTCATACATATACTCACTCATCATATGTAGTGATACACCCATACATCCTGTAACACATCGACAGTCTTCCAAAATTTGCTCACACACATACTCACACATGCAAATAAACTATTGATCATCCATTTACTTGCATATACAGCTATACACACACTACCACCTTACTTCTAAGGAAACTTACACATACTTACTCTCTTAAACAATCACTTATAGAAACACATACTTATTTAAACAGGAACTCTTACAATCTCTCACTCTCACATATAGTCACTTATATACATCAATACTCACATATACTAGATTAAAACATATGTAGTTACTGATAAAGACACTAGTGAGACAGTCATTCACTGACTAACACACACATATACACACTCATCCATCCATACAGTCCTGCACATATGCCGTCTTCCAAACACATACAGTGAGTCAGTCATTGATGCATCTATGTGCTAAGTAATACCCCCACCAAACCATACAGACACTCATACTGATACTTACAAAAACATCTAATAACCCATATACACACACATGTAGCTACTCACCAACCCATGCAGCCACTTATACACAAAGTGAAACACTGATACAAACATTTAAATATTTAAACAATATTCGCTAATATATGTATTCACTAAAATACACTTAATAAGCCAGTTAACCCCTTCCATGCTGATGACGAACCCCAGCCACCATGCAATACGGTGCTCGTGTGCTGATGACGGCTGGAGTTCGTTACGGCCCGCCCCTGTTCGTGCTGTTTACAGCACACCAGGGGAATCGCGGCCGCATCGAAGGGGTTAACAAATCAATTTTTTTTTTAAACATCCATTAAGACACTTATTTAAACATTTATTCTTCCATTGACCTTTACATATACATATATAAAACATATTTATTTTTCAGAAAGGCACACATTCACTGGATGGTGTCATCAGTGATGTCATGAGTGATGTCACTGACCATGTCATGGGTGATGTAATATGTGACGTCATCAGCAGTGCATTACACGCGCAAGTTATAGTGAGTCTAACTAACTATAACGTGGAATTTCAATGGTTTTATGTCAGTAAAATTTCCAGCTAACTATAACTGGTGTGAAACCTATGGTTTTTTCAGTGAATTTAATAGGTTTTTTTAAATGCTAATTCCTAACTATAACTGGTGTTAAACCTATGGTTTTTTCAGTGAATATATATATATCTGCAGCTCAGCATCTGATTTTGAATCTTGTCTTAGGGACCTTACTATACGCTTAAAAGCTAGGGGCTATCCAGAAGCGGTCATAAAATCTGCCTACACTAAGTCTCTCTCTCGGCCGAGGGAGAGCCTGTTCACAGACAAAATTGATGAGACATTGATCACTCCTACATCTGAGCTCCCCATTACTTGCCCATGTATGATCACCACTTTCAGCAAGGAAGAAAGGAAAATTAGAGCCATTCTCAATAAAAATTGGCCCATTGTGCTGAGTGATCACGTGTTGAATACCAGATTACCCTTAGCCCCCTCTGTTACCTTTAGGAGAGCTAAAACGATGGGGAACTCTCTTGACACACCCGCCCCTGAGCTGAAAACCAAAGCACCCTGGTTAAGACCTACCAGGGGCTTTTTCAAATGTTCAAGTTGCAGGGCTTGCAATTTTGGTATTTCCACTGTACATTATAATACTCCCTTAGGCACTTTACCTAAGACCATCCAGGGTAATTTTTCCTGTAAAACGGATTATGCAGTGTATGTTTTAACTTGCACCTGTGGGCTTAGGTATGTGGGCAGTACCAAGCTCCAGGTGCATGTCGGTATTTTACAACATTTACGGGCAATACTGCATAATGATTCAGCTTATCCGGTCGCAAGGCATTTTAATTTATTTCACAACAAAGACTTATCTTGCCTAAATTATTTTGTGATTGGATCTGTTCCAGTGCTGAGAAAAGGTGGGAATAGAGAATTGGCACTTAGAAAGTTGGAAGCACGGTTCATTCTAGAGCTCGACAGTCGTTGGCCCAACGGACTCATATTTTTCTGTTGCAAGTTGGAATAGAGGCCATTACAGTAGTCACATTTTGAAAGCACCACCATAGTGACTACTGTTTCCTATAAAGAGGGAGGCAAGAAAGGCAGATTTTTTTAAATGGGTTTGAAGGTGTGGAAGACTGCAGTGGTGGCTCCTCTGCTAAGGCGGAGGAGCGTCACCCCACTGCTTTTTGCAATGTAAAAAAGTAAAAATAAAATGATAATAACTTGAGGTTATTATCAATTTAGTTTTCCCGGTTATGGTATCTTTGTAAGGCGGGCTGCTCTCAGAGCAGGAGGAGGAGTGGTTTGCACTCCCTTTGTAAGCATGAGTGGTTGGCCGGCCCTTTCGGGCCACCCAAATCAGTCATGCGCACATACGGTGTTCTCCATGCTGGCTGTATTACAACCTGTGTGGAGAACCACCCTAATAGCTCCTGGCTGAGGACCGTGTGATGTCCCTCAGATGGTACTCAGACCAATCACAATGCTGCATTGCAGCATTTTGATTAGCTGCAGGGAGCCTGGGAGCCCGGTGCTTCCTGTCTCCCCCTAGAAGTGGAGAAGTGTGGCTCAATGGTTAGAGCGGCAGACCCTGATGCAGAGGTCTAGCCCGGGACCAGGGTTCAATTCCCCGACTCGGCGGGTCTTGGGCTCAAAATTCCACGGACCTGATAATTCTCACCTCGGTGCCTATTCCAATCATGGAGTCCCACTCTGCAACTCTGGACAATAGCTTGCTTAATCTCCACAACGGCCCCCACAACGCTAAGGATGCCTGGCCTCCACCTTGGGGGTGCCCAGGAGTGGACGCCTCACAGGGAAAGCCAGGATGGGTTCCACAGCGGTATTCGTACAAGCGCCTTGATACCCTTGCGGGTGAGTAGTGCGCTATACAAGTATAAATTTACATTTATCAATTTACATTTAGGAGCCAGGAAGAGGGTGTTGGAGAGGTGGCGGTTGGCCAACTGGCCGGACGGGATGTAAGTGATATATTTTTTTTCAACCCATCCACACCCCACTCAGGTGAGTCTTATGTCAATAATCAATCCCAGATTACGGTTTGATTTGACTTGAATAGAAGGGTCCCTAGCTCTAATGGCCACCATGAATGGAATCAGAAGAAGGGTAATTTGCCGAAAACTATAACCTCTGTTTTGTTTCATTTCAGTTTAAGACAATTGGTTGCCATCCATGTGTTTACAGCTAGCATACATTCTCAGAAACTCATATCCATGTTGAAATCACTCTCCATTAGTGAGACAACGATTTGTGTGTCGTCTGCATAGGAAGTTAGCGAGAACCCAAACTGTCTGAGCAAGATCGCTTTTTTGGAGACGTAGACATTAAACAGTGTCAGACTCAATGATGATCCCTGTGGCACGACTCAATGTAATGAAATTAAATCAGATGTAGATTGTTTTAGAGAAACATATTGTTTCCAGCTAGTCAGGAAGGCTTTTAGGAGAGCAAAAGCTACTCCTCTAGTGTCCATATAAGCTAGTCGACCTATCAGCAGCTCGTGTTTCACTGTGTGAACAGTGAAACTCTAGTCTAACAATAGTTGGGAACAGTGAATATTGTATAGGAAGCAAGAGTTCCTAATGTGACTTCAATCTCCAAAACACTAGTAGAAGTTCAAAAATTGGGAGGTGGTGATTTCCTTGTCCAACTCAACAAATGTATTGCTATATTTTGGGAGAATGAAATTTATTATTCTATTTTAACTTAAAATAGATTTGCCAAGGACATTTTACGATATTTTTAATTCACTTATAATGTACTTTCATTTTAATTCAATGACCTCATCTATGTCCATAGAAAAATAAATGAACCACAGACCAAATAACAAAAATTCTGAAATACGATAACACAAATAATTTTTATATTTTAACATTTCAAATTGAAAAGTGTAACCTTCTGAACTACATGTCCTTTAGGTTTTATAATGTATTTACAATATAAAACACAGACAATATTTTAAAATCCTGAAATACAATTATTAATATAAAAATGCCACACAATTGCTTCCCACCCAAGCCCACAGTAAACCACTAAAGCCATAATTTAAATATGAAAGTGCATTATAGAGCCCAAAATACACGAACCTTAGTATTTAAGAAATATATCTTTAAAAGTATATATTTACAAAAAATATTGAAAATAATAAACCTTTTTAAAATATTCATTATATAATTTAAGAATGAACATTCATCCACATACACAAATGTAACCAATTTAATAACTTAAAAACAAAAAATACCATAAATATATTTGAATACATCCAAAGTAACAGCACCCACCCTTTCCCTTAATAAAAACTACAAACCACAATATGAAAATATCACAATTATATAGCACTAAGAATTAACTCTATATTTTTAAAATAATGTTAAGCATATTTATATTTTCATTTAAAATACATTGTAAATACATTATAACACACTATGAAGTTATATCATTAGAAATATATTAATAAACATCAAAATTCCAACGCAGAAAACTAAATGAAATACCAGGATATTTAAATGAACAACATTTCGAACATCGATGTTATTGCCAAAAATGATAAGGCGTACTCACCTTCAATATTATACAGATATTTTCGCAGTCAAAATCTTTGACTGTAATAATGTGGTTGAATATTATTTTGAAGTCAATATTCAGGTAGTTAACATTTATGTACGCATGCTTTTAAGTCCATTTAGCATGATGCTTGATAAAAGAGATTATATTTTAGGGTTGTCTGAAAGTATGTTAGAACTGCATAGCCCTAAATTGGAGGGGAAGTGCATTCCAGTGGAAACAACCAAGCAGATTAAATGACAGAAATGTGGTGCAATGCGGTTTAGGTACTGTAAGAAGGTTAAGGTTTGCAGATCTTAATGATCGGTTTGCCACATAGAAGGAAAGGTTGTGGCTTATCAAAGATGAAAAAAGAATATAACTATTCATTGACATGTTAGGATCGACTTGCAAACATACAACTCACTATTTACTCCTGACAATGGCCATGTGTGATCCAATCACTTGAGCTTGGTCATATTAGCATTTAGGGTAAGTACAATTGAGCCATCCAGTTCTCACGGACCATAATAAAACTGAGATTACCAGTGTCTTTGTCGCTTTCTGCAGAAAAGTTGACAAAATAAATAAGCGTTATCTACATAAATATGAAACACTTCTTCACATCCTTTCAAAATGTTATGATGGGCTTCATGGGCATATGCAAAATACTGAAGACACTATAATAATTGAGATTCAATAAATACAAAGCGATTGCATCGTTCTTTCCATTAAATATTATGCAAGCTATTTCACAGCGATATTGTCAACATCCACCATTTCTTGCATCCTATGCAACAAAATGCTCTACTGAACAGTGTTGAGAATTACTACTGAGTCTAATAGCATTATCAGATCAAATTAACCCTTGTAAACCATCCACAATGTCTGCTCTGTATTGCTGTAGTGTGTAGGAATCCTGACTGTCACCCGATAAGCCAAAAAATAAATATCGAATAGGTAGGATAATTACTTTTTCAGTGCCTTTGCAAAGAAAAAGGATGCCCACTAAAGTTGCTACCTAGTTGGGTGAGAATAGAGAGACTGTGTTTTGAGAAATGAATTAAGCCAAACCTGGTTTAAGCAGCCATATTTTTCGTTATTAGTGTTGCAGCTCAAGCTTTTTACTCAAATGTAACCTAGCACTGGGCCCCCACAAGTGACCATTTACTCAGATTCTGTACTTCACCTCAGAGGAGATGGTCCTCCGATGGTTCTTTATTCATCATAGTGAGGAGTGAGAAACCAGGATGTCCCACTTTCAGCCACTCAATGAGGACCATTAATTGGTAGACAACTCACAAATCAGCATTCAGGTTCAAATTCATTGTGGCTACACAGAACAAGGGCAAAAGAACCCGATGTTCTGAAAATAATGTATAACTTTCTAGAACTCTCTAGAACATCAGGAAACAACGAAAGACTCAGGATATTTCAGACGATTTGGTTATTGTATTTAAGATTGAAAATAAATGCATGTAAGTAACATTTTAAGGAGATCAGTGATGAGTCTTACAGCTCAAAATATAAAATAACATATCTAGGCAAAGTAAATCTACTGCTAACTACAGACATCCATAAGAGTATGGTTCCAAAAATGTGAGATTCCGACCACCAACAAAGGCAGGAGAATGGTCCATAAGGGTTCTCTTAGCATGGGTAAAGAGATCAAGCTAAAGTCCAAAAGGGAAAAGTCCATGGGCATGGACAAGGGGAACGGAGCATAAATCAGGAAAGTTCAAGTCTGGTCTCTCACTAAACTGCCCCAAATCTTCTAACTGGCAGGTTAATCAGTAAGGGCAACACGACAAGGGGCATGGTAGAGAAAGTCCAGCAGGCAGGCCTGAGGCAAGGAAAGTGGGAATGAAGAAATTCTCCCTACTCCAAGGAAAGTCTTGTTTTACAGTCCAAATGTCTATGTTGACATCAATAGTCACCGAACAATGGTCTGATCATCATGTGACCATTCTTCTGTTCTCCAGGTACAAATTGATACTCTAGCATACTTTACCATGCTTATCATGAGAAATGACTGTCAATTCTCTCACAGGTTAGTCGACAAAAAGCTTATTTACTTTGTTGCTCTCCGCGGATATAATGCAAAAGTCGGGTTCCCACCATTCATGCACAAAGAAATGCTGTAAGAGTGTCTCTTGTCACTTAAAGAATGTTGCATGAACAAGAACAAATAATGCAACATTTGAGGAAATGTATCAAAGTTTCATTACATCAGGCTATGAAATAATGCAGAATAAGGAAATAAATCTATTTAAATGCATTTTAAAGTTAGCATTTCCTATTTAGTAAAATACATTCCTAATTAAGTTCAAGCATAATGCAATAAATCAAACAAATTATATATAAGCATTTTGTAAGGTTATCAGTGATTGCTACACATTAGTGTTCAACTCTCATTGTAGCCTACTATTAACTTTTCAAAATTTGAAACAAGTAACTATTTCTAAAAATCATTAAAATAAAATTGATTCTATGATTAAAAGATCTTTATCACTTTAGGCACTGATACTAATTGTTTCAATCAAATAGCAACAGTGCATGCATGAATTGCACCATTGATGAGGTTTTCATGGCGCTCTACAATGAAATCAATTAAATGCAAAATATCATCATTTATTTTCATGACATCTTTGTGAAGAAAGTAAGATAATCAGTTACTAAACATTTTAAATTCACTATTTGATTAATCCTACTAGTTCTACCTATTCAAGCATACATTTAAGGTGCTGGTATATCAACTTTTTCTCAGATTCACTGTTATTTTCTAGATGTGTGCATAGTGCACATTTGTGTTTTCATTGTCAATATTGGTTTATGTGACATGTAAAGCATGATTTGTGGCTACATTTGTTTGCCATAATATTTGGCTAGGAGGTCTCCTGTGTGTTAGATGGTGTTTCCACCTTTATTTAGGCTTCCTACCTCCTTCACTGAGATAGATTTATAAGAAAATACTACTGTATGACAAACCAAAAGTATCTGCGTAGTCACCTGAAGCTGTTATCCCACAATTCTCTGAGGAAGCAAATGTACACAAATATACCCACATAAGCATTTTATTTTTTTGAAACACATCTAAACAGGTATTTTGTGCACACTGTTGTAGAACATAGGTAGTAGAGTTACAACTTTAGGGAATTGTGGAATTGGTGCAGTTTGGTCAGGATTGAAACAAAACAATGGCAATACAATACACATGAAATAATACTGTTTACAGGTCTACTTTATAATGAGGGTTTGCAAATATCCAGGACCAGGCATAAGGGAAAAAAGGGACCCTCTGGGGGCAGGGTCAATTAGGCAGATCCTAAAGACTATGGAAGTGGTCTTGGAGGGCAGACCTAAATATAAGAAACAAGGTTTAGTTGGACCTCTACTGGGTATGATGCGTTAGACAAAAAAGTCAAAGTAGTTCAAATAACCTGGGCCTTGAAGGTGTACAGTATGGTTGATGCTGGTTGAAAGAACAAGTAGAACAAGAACCAATTTAGTACTGTATTGGTGATATAAATGTATAAATGGAAGCAATCTAAGCAATCTAGCTAGCATGGTTGTTCACTGAAAGGCATGTAATGACATATGTAGCATTCTGCCCAACCTGAATACCCACCAATGACAACATCGCACACAGAGCTTAATTTCACATGTCTTTATTTGTCTGCGTGTAACTGCGAACTCAACATTCTAAAACAACCTTCAAAACATTCCACTTTAACACTTAAGTCAGAGTTCTTTGAAGTCCCTCAGGAGTCAAAAGAGTTCCATCATTTCTAACTCACAAGACACTACATTATGTGTGTTTGTACAGCACACAACTTACCTGGGAGACTATCCTGGCACTGAAGCAGGAGCTGTACAGAGCGAGTCAGAGTTGGGGCTAAGCGAAGAGCCAGGTCTTCATTTTCTCGCAGTATTCTAGAACTGAGGAGGTTTTGATGTCCAGCGGCAGATCCAGGCGCAGGTCATTCCAGGCTTTTGGAACAAGGTTGGAGAAGGCTCAACGACTGGATCTGGTTCTGCAAAGGCAGTGGGAGTCTGGGAGTAGGATTCCAAAAGTGTCTGGTAGGTTTGTGGAAGTTCATGCGGTTATTGATAAATGTGGGGCCAATGGCGTGCAATGCATTTTATGTGTGCTTGAGGAGTTTGAAGAGTGCCTGTTTGTGGATTGGGAACCTCTGGAGCTCTTCGAGGTAAGGAGTGATTAAAGTGCAGGATGGGATGTTGTTAGTGAAATGGTGGCTGAATTTTGTATGGTCTAAAGTCTTCTGGACAGTTGAGTGTTGCTTCCTGGTGATAAGGGCTTGGGTGACTGTTCTGCAAGGTTGGTGAATCATTTGAAAATCTTCTTAAGTATTTTGAGTGTGTGGAAGCAGGAGATGAAGACTGTCTTCACTTGACTGGTCATGGTGAGTTTGTTGTTGATTGCTGGCCTGATTCTAAGATGTCATGGAGAATGAGTTAAGGGCAGTGTTGCTTATGGTGGACAAAAGTGAGAATACTGAGAAAAAGCATGAGCCCTGTCTCCGGGCATGCACTTTGCAGGTCTAGGTGGTATGGGTTGAGTACTTTACAGCAGATGAGGTAGTAGAGAGTTTAAAGGAGAAGAGGGCGTAGCAGTCAGTATCTCATTCAGTGGTAGGATCACTACCAGAGAGGAGTATTTAAAATCTATTGAGAACAAGGACAATTCGCTAGAAATAAGTGCTTGTGGCATATGATTTGATGGACAAAGGAGCCTGATGAAATATGTGCAAGGGAGGAACATGAATAGTAGAATATGGGGGAAGAGGTTGATTGAGGAGACAATGAGGAAGGAGGTGAGATGGGTGCAAAGGGAGGAAGGGCAAGAATGAAATTATAGAGTGTATTGAGTGTAGGGATGGCCATAAAGTAGCACTGGTTGCAGTGCAGAAACCATCATTACTACATAGTAAAGGCAAGAGAGGCAACTTAAAGTAGAAATATGATCATCAAGGGGATATGTGCATGAGCATGCGCATATTCATAGCAAATTGAGGTGAGACCTGAGCACTCATTATTCGCAGTTTTGAAGACTTTGAGAATACCTTCTCGATTTTCAGATGTTTTTCTTGCTGCTTGCTACAGCAACATATCTCAACACAAATCTTAACCTTCATTTCTCTACAAATAGGGCATGAACTATTGCCACCTCTAATCAAGTACCTTTCCATCAATTGTTAAACCCGGATATATAAATATCTTCTATTAGATCTATGATGGATAATCCGAGCACACAATACACCGTTGCACCAGATTGTTCCTCTGTAACATTTACTAATATTTTCCTCTAGTGGATCATGTGCCAAGCCTTACTACATATCCAAATTTGCATTTGATATAGTACTATAGACTAGTTACACATTTTTGACATCACCCCCTTGAACTCTACCTTGACCAATCAGCACAAAACTTGTCAAGCTGAACCCCAACTGATCAGGGATATTTGTTTTAAAGTTTCATTCAGATTTATCATACGGTACCAAACATATTAGGAAATAACAACTTTTAAAAGTGAACTCTGATCTAATTGAGCTGAAAACTATATGTAAGTAATTTTTAGTTTGCTTTTAACTTTGACCCCATAGATGTATTTGCACGAAATTTAACAAATTACTCTCTTAGGGCCCGATGTAGGTAAATCTAATTTACCACTTCTTAAATACCGAATCATACCGATTCAGTATTTAAGAAGTGGTAAATTAGAGGGGGGGGAAATGTAGGTAATTCTGAATCGGTAAATACCGAATCGGTAATATTCGGTATTTACCCATTCTGTAAATACCGAATCGGTATCCCCCATTGATTCCTATGGGCCTTAAAGCCCATAGGAATCAATGTGGAATACCGAATCGGTATTTACCGATTCAGTAAATTCCGATTGTTGCAAGGGTGCAGGGGGTGTCACTTTGACACCCTCTAGCACCCCAATTCCGGACTTGTGTGTCATGTGGCACACAGACATGCCCTAAGGGCATGTCTGTGTGTCACATTGCACAGGTGTGCATGCACACCTGTATTCGGTATTTTACCACCCAATAGGATTGGGTGGTAAAATACTGATTCTAAAGGGCCTTTGGGACTCAGAAGAGTCCCACCTACATGTAGATTTACCGAATCGGTAAATATACCGATTCGGTATTTTACCGATTCGGTAAATTTACCGATTCGGTAAAATAGGCCCCCAACATCCAGAAAAGCCATTTACCGGTCGGTAACGGCCGAATCGCCGTTACCGGCCGGTAAATGTCGACCTACATCGGGCCCTTAGTCATCTAAGGCCCAGCGTGCCTATTGTCATTCAGAAACATGCAGGAGAAAATATTTTAACTTTGGAGGAGGGGGGTGCATAAAATAAGTGTTTTCCACTGTTAGTTCCCATAGAAACGTTTGCTTACAACTACAGCCTGAACTGCTAAACAGATTCACACCAAACCTGACATGAAATTAGAGCTTTATTCAGAAAGCATGCTTTTGTCAGTTTGGGGTCGTTTTTTAGATATTATCATGAAAAATGTTTCAAAGTGGGCTTTAAATAGGGGCCTGCAAAATTACCATAATTTGCTTTTGCGTACTTATGAGAAATTTAGGAAGATTGTGCAAAATTTCAACGGATTATGCAAAATGCAAATCCATAATATAGAACTATATTTTTGTGTGTAATGCATACTTGTGTCAACAACTGACAGAAGGACTGATTATGTCCTAAAGAAAAGCACATGCATCTAATGTACTTTAATTAATTGAAAGCATCGAACATGGTTCTTTAAATCTGGTGGTTAAAGACTAGGCTAATGAAAAAAATGTCTTGTCTGCGTTCTTTAACTACTCTGTGTTAAGGACGTGCTGGACATGTCCTTATCACAAACTGCAAGGTGCTGAGGACAAATCAATCAATCAATCAAACAGGATTTGTAGATCACTGCCTATCACCCGTTAGGGCATCCAGACACTAGAGGTGTGTGCACTGCAGCTGAGAAATGTCTGTCTAATAACCTGCTTTTTAGAAATTTCATGAATTCCTGCATGTAGGGGGAAGTTCGGAAGTGGACGGGGGCTGTTCCCGGCTATCGAGGCCAGGTAGAAGAAAGCGCAGCCATGACTCTGCTTCTGTGTTTGGGAGCCTATGGATTAGGGAGAGGGATGCGGAACGTAGTTGTCTAACAGGTTGGTAAAAATTCACTTTGTGATTGAGGCAGGCTGGTTCCTTGTTCTGCAGAGCCTTGTAGGCATGGGTAAGCAGTTTGAAATGGCACTGTTGGCTGATGGGGAACCCGTGCAGAGTTTGAGGTGAGGGTTGATGTGGTTCCACCTCAGTAGGCCAAGGATAAGCTTGGCTACTGCAGTCTGAATGGTCTGGAGTCTCTTTAGTAGTTGTCGAGGATTATACTGAGGTTCCTTGCTGCTCTGTGGGTGTGTTTGAGGGCCCAAGTTCTGTTGCCCACAAGGCGTCATCCCATGGATAGGTGTTTCACCAGAAGATGAGTATCTCTGTTTTGTAGGAGTTGAGTTTGAGGCACCTGTTCTATATCCAGCTGGCGACGCTGGTCATGCACCTGTGGAAGTTGGATTTGGTGTTAGTGGGGTCTGAGTAGAAAGAGGATGAACTGAGTGTCATCAGCGTAGGATAAGATGGCATAACATAGGATCTGACCCAGGTGGCCAGAGGGGTCATGCATGTGTTGGACAGGGTTGTGCTCAGAGAGGACCCTTGGGGGCTTTCCCTAAGATCTCTATCTGGTGGAGTCTGTGTAGTAGGGTGTAGTGGGATACGGTGTCGAAGACTGCAGAAATATCGAAGTGGATCAGGGTGGCTGTTTCACCTCTGTTTAGGAGATCCCTGATGTCACTGGTGGTCGAGATGAGGGCGGTTTTTGTGCTGTGTTTTGAGCACTCGGTGGCCTTGCAAGACTTGATAAATCAGAAGTGAGAAAAGGCTGCGCAAATCACTGCCTTGTGTTACTCTGTGGCAGAGAGGCACTACATGGGTGGAGTGTAGGTGTTCCCACGTATCCACCCATGGATTTTGGTGCATTTCCAGATTTACCAATAGTGGTAGAGCTGGAATGGGTCTACATGCAATGCCTCCCCAGGTGAGGTTTAACAAGAAGAAATATCTTTATTTCTCCTACTTGTTTCCTCTTCCTATGTCTGCTGCATTCTCATGATTTATTTTTGTGCCGGAAGGAGTCCCTACCTACACAAAAACAACCCTACTTACAATGGAGGCACCCTTGCAACATAAAGCAAGGGTGCCTGTGTTGGAGCTAGGTAGACAAAAGTGTGCCAGTGCTAGGAAAGGACAGGAATGTCCAGAATAATGGACGGTCATTCCTGCCCAGTTATGCAGCAAGGTGGCTTGCTGCATTGCGCTGGGTGAAAGATTGATAAACATGCCCCATGGTTTGGTTGGCTTTCCTCCATGGCAGTCGAGCCCTGGCTCAGATTCCACACTTAGTCACATCGCAAACAAATGGTCAGTTTTGATGGGAAAATGTGATGACTCCACATTCTACTTTTTGGCCTTTCCTCTTGCAGGCGCTAAAGAACGCCACACAAGAGGGGTACAATTTTGATCAGGGGAAGTGTGGGAACAGTCAGTGACAGAAATTGTGTGGATCCTCACAGATTCTGGAACTGTGGCTCAGCCAAAATGAAGAAAATGTGTGATATTAGAATCGTCAGTAAGAAACTGTAGCGGGATCAATGCAAGTCAGACCACCATGGACTCCCCTGTGGCTACAGTTTTCAGAAATGTCTGGGTTTGATAGGTTTTCCTGGGTAGTAGCCTAGCACTGACCTAAAATCTGTAGCTAACCACATTGACACAAATGGTTGATTTTATTGCGGAAAATGTGGTGTCTCCACCTTGTGTTTCCTTGCTTTTTTGTTGCGGTTTACAGTCCCACCGACACAAGTGGGATGCCACTGTTCTAAGGAAAAGTGTGGCAATAGAGAATAGTAGAACACTTGTTGTTACAAATTGGATTTCTCTCAATTTGTGGCTTTCAAATGTAAGCCACTATACAAGAAATAACATATATCTTGTGTCCATTTAAAAATAAATGACAGGTTTTCCTCATCCCCATTTTTCATTCATTAGATTGTACTATAGGAATTGCTGCATGAAGGGTACACAATGAAAACTCTATATAAGCTGCAGCTCAGTTGTTCGCTCTAGGGATCGAGTGTTTTTGACAACTAACAAACTCTATATATCCCTGTGACTGGAAGTGTATAGTGACCGTAACAATATATAACTTTTATAAATCAGCCATGGGCGCAAACAAATTACACATGGAAACATTTTTGCCAATTGTTATTTCTTCGACTGTCATTCTTTTTAATTTTACTTATTTCTTCAGTAAAACCATGATATTTTGGGTATTTTCTCATATCTCTCAAGAGAAATACAAAAACTCTTTTAGAATCCCGAAGATGTGGTAAAAAGGATGCAAATTTGTTGTGGTTAACTTTCTTGGAAAAAAGTTATGATGGCTTGTCAGAGATCAGTAATGTTTACCCTCCCGTTATCCAATACTTTCCCTACTGTTACACTTGGTGGAGTGGGAATAGTAAATTATTCCCACACGTTATCCAACACTTTCCCTATTGTTGCATTCGCTGGAGTGGGAATAGTAATTTTTACCCACCCGCCAGCCAACACTTTCCCTACTGTTGCACTCACTGGAGTTGGAATAGTAATTTTTACCCACCCGCTATCCAACACTTTCCCTACTGTTGCACTCCCTGGAGTGGAAATAGTAATTTGTACCCTCCGGCTATGCAACATCTTCCCTAATGTTACACTTGTTACAGTGGGTTTAGTAGTAAGTAAATGTATTCGATCCAAAAAGAAATTGATCATTTACAGAAATAAAAACCATCATAATACAATATAAAACAATTGAATAAAATTGGATAGGAACATTATTTTCCAAGTAGCAGCAATTATAATTAAAAAAATAACAGTTAATTTCAATCAATACTGTTTTGCATGTACTAAGATTAAGTTGATAAAAAACGTCAAACGTTTCCGCCACACATACAAGAGATACCTAGATAGTGCAAATACAAGCCACCTGGTATTATCAGACCTAAATATCCTAATGCATCAGAGGGGCGAATGCAAGATAAAATGTGGCACACAGGGATGATCCATTTTTTCCGATGTTCATTATATGCAGGACAGAAAAAGAAAAAGTTTTCTGTAGTCTCTGATTTATCCTGACTCTCAGGGTATATAGATGAAACAAGTGCGTTAGCCCAGGAACTTCTTCTAGTGTGGAATAGTAGGGTCCCATATCTGAACTGCAAATATAAAGCTCTAGCCTGAAGCGGCTCAATGTCATCTAAAAACTGTTTAAAGGCAAGCTCGCATTTAAAATTAAGAAAATTCATTGCAAGCGAGCCGTTGGTACTTTTTATCAAAAATTCATGGTCCATAAAAGCCCAGAACCTTTTTTTAAAAATCGGAATAGTCGCCTTCTGGATACACCCTGGATCATCCCATAAGTAACTCATACTAAGCTTAGTGAACCAGTCCCTCAGTTGTATGAGCCATTTGATGCGCCCCATTTTTTTATGTATATCACGAAGTTCACCCATAGCACACCTTAGTGGTACCTTAGTGCTGCTAAACCAAATTCTTAACCAAAAGGTAAGAGCCCTTAAGATAGCATAATGTCCTATACATCATAACCCTAAATCAGATCTGAGGGGTATTAAAGGTGTGCATCCTGGGAGGTTGACAATTGCCCTTGCGAACTTATTTTCAGCCCTGGTCAACTCTTTTACATCATCCAGACCCCACAGCTCTGCCCCATAGAGGGCCGCTCCTAAGCCCTTTGCCTTATGAATTTCTAGTACAGGAGCTAGTGGTCTATAGGGGGAAGTTCTAATCTTGCACAATAGCGCTCTATCAACATGTTAAAGAGTCAAAATACTCTTTCTAATCTGATTTGACCAGGAAACATCTTCACTTATCCTGATTCCCAAATAATCAAAGACTTTTACTTTCTCTAGGGCCTGGGAGTCCAGAAACAAAGACCCTGTGCTTTTCTTATAAGGGTTGAAAACCATGTATTTTGTTTTACCACAGTTTATCATTAATCCTCTACGCTGGCAAGCCTTTTCAAATCTATTTAGCAAATTTTGGATGCCACTAGGAGTTTTTGCAATAAGTTGTGTGTCGTCAGCGAATAATAAACAAGGGATCTTTTGACCAGCCAGTTTTGGGGGTCCCCACCACAATTAAAAAGCTCCCCTATAATACTATTTATAAAGAGGGTAAAAAGAGTGGGTGCCAGGACGCACCCCTGACGTACCCCTTTCTGTATAGATATCTTCCCAGAAAGGCCGGCCTCACTGCTCCATCTCACCTTTGCATAGGTTTCATCGTGCATAGGGATCAGAATGTTAACCAAATAAAGCGGCATTCCCGTGTCCCTCAGGGAGGCCCACAGCGATGTATAGAATCAAAAGCGGTCTTCAGGTCCACGAACACAACATACAGGTGACCCCTGTTGATGGTGACCTCTTTCCAGATCACCATCATGAACCTAAGGACCTTGGCTGTTGTGCTCGTGGATTCCCTAAATCCTGCTTGGAGGTTCAACAGAATGTTTGTGTCATCCATCCAATTTTGGATTCGGTTTAGGATTACTTTGCCGAAAATTGTTTGGGGGACGTCAATTAAACTGATTGGCCTATAATTCTCTGGTAACCCTTCTTATGGAAGGGAATAATTTCTGCGCCCAACCATGTGAACCGTAGCGTGTCTCCATTAAGGATTGCATTAAAGACCTCAGTCACAACAGGGCCCATACAGCCAGCTCTGATCTAAAAAGGTCGCCTGGGAGTCTGTCAACGCCAGGGGCCTTCCCCTTCTTTACTGTTTTTAAGGCCCTAGTAGTTTCGCCAACATTGATCTCATTAAAATCCTTTTCAGGGTCATCGGTGGTCGACGGACGTAAAACGGGGCCTTCTGTTCCCTCAGAGTTTGCAAAAAGCTGCCCATAATAGTCTTCCCATACCTGGGATGTAGATGGGAGTCAGATTGAGCCACCTCCTTGGATACATCTCTAGCTAAAAGGTGCCAAAAAGCTTTACTGTTGTACTTTCTTTCGCCTTTCCTCACCCTCTCTGCATAAATGTCAGCGGTTGAGTCATTGAGCAGCGGATGCGTGCCGCGGGCGCGCCGCGGGCGCTCCAAAGGCGCGCCTAAGGCAAGCCCGTCTGTGCCTGTCCGCGCCTGGCCGGGACTCGGGGCTCAAACCCCTGCCCCCCGGAACATCGCGCCCTTGAGGTTCACTTCTGTCCAGCTGTAAAATCTGCACTGCTTCCCTTTCTCCTGCTGTACCAGCCTCAAGACAGCAGATAATTTTGGCGCATGCCCAGGCTGTAATTTTACCTTCAATGCCCACCTTGATGGCTCAGCTAAAGCTATTATACTAAGAAATTCTCCTTTTTCAGTATCAACTGCCGTTCTCTCCCTAAACATCAGGCTGATATTTTTGATCTTCTTACTGACCTGCAACCTGACGCCATTTTCCTTACTGAGACCTGGCTTACCGACTGTTCGGGCCCTGACCTAGCTTGTGCCCTGCCTTCCATTTATGTCACGTGAGGAGGGACAGAGAAGTCAGGGCTGGTGGTGGTATTGCCATAATCTTTAAAACTAATCTCTGTTGTAAATTTGATGCCCTCTTAATTCCTGACTGTGAAGCTGCTGTTTTTAAACTCACTTTAACTCCTCACTTTACCCTCTCGGGTATACTCGTTTACCACCCCCCAGGGCCGGCTGGCCCTTGCGTCGCTAAGTTTCCTGACTTTATTTCCCCTTTGCTTCTTCAAGCAGCTAATTTTTCTATCCTGGGTGACCTCAATCTCCATCTCGAGGACACCGTTGCAATATCGTCAACACTTTGATTTCTGATCTGGCAGCACTGAACATTCTTCTGCTTAATAGCGGCCCCACACACAAATCAGGACATTTTTTAGATCCTATTTTCTCTAACCTTTCCTCTTTATTTTGTCAACTGCCCTCCCCCCTTTGTTGGACCGATCATTTTTTAGTGAGCTGCTGTATGGAAATACGTAGTCTTGCTTCTACTAACTACAACATTCTGCTACTCCTTTTAGGAACTTGACGAAGCTTGACATCACTAAATTCATTTCTCTGTTATCTTTAAAGCCTCCCACCTATCACAATAATGTTACTTCTGACCTAGTGGCTTTTCAAAATTGGATTCAATCGGCCCTGGATATCTGCCTCCCAACCGCCAGCAGAAAGTTTAACAACTACCGTCACCCGGCTCCCTGGTTCTCCGATGAAGTAAAGATAGAAAAAAACAAATGCAAGCACTACTCAGCAGAAGCAAAACTGGCCTATATTACTAGTAAACGGACCTATCACTCACTTTGTCGTATTGCGCGAGCTAATTATGTCTCTGCATCTATTCTACAGGCTAAAAACTGCCCTAAAACTCTGTTCAAAATGGTTAAGGACCTTTCTGGTTCGGCCACCATACAACCTTCGCCTACACTTAACTCTACTCAATGCGAAGACCTTGCCCAATTCTTTGTGAATAACGTAGAGACTATTTACTCCTCCTTGGCCAGCTCTGCTCCTGTTTCCCTGCTTCCTCCCACTATTTCCACTGATTGCCCTGATCCGGTCAATTGCATTAACTTGTCAATGGTTCCCTCCCTTGAATGTTGGCCACTCCTGGGCTTGGAGGCACTCTTGCATCATCTCGGTCATATCAAATCAGGATCCCCGTGTGACATACTGCCCATTTCAGTTTTGCGACAAATCGCCCCTTCCTCTCTCATCTATGTTCTTAACCTGCTTAATAATTCCCTATTGACCTTTACTGTTCCTCTAAGCTGGAAGCATGCTTTGGTCGTCCCATTGTTGAAAATAAACCAATGCCGACCCTACTCTTGCTTCTAATTTTCGTCCTATCTCTCTTCTACCTGTTCTTTCTAAGATCCTTGAGAGACATATAAATGGTAATTTGTCCAAATTTATTGAAACTAATGGGTTGCTTCAACCTACTCAATCTGGCTTCCTGAACGGTTATTTTACCGAGTCTACTTTACTTGGTGTCACTGAAGCAGTTTGTCGCAACATCGACAAGGGTAAGACCATGGCCTTAGTGCTCCTAGACCTGAGCACGGCGTTCGATACGGTCTCCCATACCGTACTCATTAAGGCCCTCCAATGCTCAGGTGTTACAGGGACTGCCCTAAGCAGGCTTAATTCGTTTCTCTCTGATCGCGCCCTACAGGTTTTTTCATCTACCTCTAAGTCCAAATCTCACCCCTTGCCTTTCGGTGTCCCCCAGGGCTCAATCCTCAGCCCTTTGCTGTTTAATATTTACATTCAACCTCTGGCAGTTTTAGTGGAAAAATCTTTGTTGTCGCTCTTCTCATATGCCGACGACACCCAGATTCTCTTCTCTCTGTCTTCTGACAAGCCATCTGAGCCTTCAGCACTTAGAGCCGGCCTTAGCAAAGTAATGACATGGATGAACGCAAATTTTTTGAAACTCAATGGAGACAAGACTGAGGTTCTGATCCTGGGTAAGGATCGCAGTCTCTGGGGCCCTCAACATTTGCACCCTGAAATGGGTATGCTTTCTCAACCGGCCACTCAGTTACGCAACCTTGGTTTTATTGTAGATGAGTCTCTCTCTATGCGGCAGCAAGCGACTAGAGTTGCGGCCACCTGCTTCACCATTTTGAAATGGCTAAGGAAGATAGTCTGGATGCTCCCTACCTACACCCAGCACACCGTGGTCCAGGCCCTTGTGACGTCCAGGCTGGATTACGGAAATATCCTTTATCTGGGTGTTAATTAGGAAATAACACACAAATTGCAGCGAGTCCAAAATTCGTCCGCAAGACTTCTCTGCCGATTCCCTAAAACTGTTTCAGCTTCCAACTCATTGATCGCCCTCCACTGGCTTTCAGTGGAGAATCGAGTAAAGTTTAAGGCCCTCACGTAAATGTTCCGCATCAAGCATGCAAAAGCCCCTGTGATATGTACAACAGCTTGCTACCCCCATGTCCCTCCCCGTATACTCCGATCCTCTACGTTAGCTAAATTTCAAGTTCAGAGAATTAAACTGTCTCGTATGGGAGGATTCTCCTTTGCCTATCTAGGCCGCACTCTCTGGAACTCACTTCATTTACCCCTCCGGCTACAATCTGATCTTCTATCTTTTCGCAGATCCATAAAACCCTGGCTTTTCAACCAATAGTCTTTCTCCTTTTTTTCCTGCCTCTGATGTCAGCGCCGGGAAACCCCTTGGGGTAGCTGTGGGCTTTTATACAAATTCAAGCAAATAAATAAAATAAATAAATTGATGGGAGGCCTCTACCAGCAGCCTCCACTTTCAATTTCCCAATCTTTCTTGGCCTCCTTTTGAATTTTTTAATAGCTTTTTCTACACTCTCTTATGGTAGAGGAAGAGCTTCCCTTAACTGCTGTAATCAGGGTTGCCCAGGCCATTTTGCTGGTGTTGTTAAACCATGGGCTGAAAATCTTTACGATTGGGAATTACTAAGTGGCTTACAAAAATACCCCTTAATGTCGTTTTCAAGTTCTCAAAGATCCTTAAGGGGTCATTTTTATTACCCATTTTTTGGGTCTAAATTAATTATAGCATCTGCCAGCTTTGAATAAATCTGGGCTAACACATTCTGTTCAGCCAGAATATTTGCCGACTTAACTCTTCGTCCATCCTCACTAACTATTATGGGGGGGCATTTATACTTAGAGAGGCCAAGCCAATCGATTACATCACACATAGAATGAGCTAGTGCGTTATGGTTGCTATCGCTTCTTTCTAGGATCTTCATATCTTTAACATTTGTCCATAGATCTAGGTCTACCAAAATATAATATAGTCTTGATTTAAATAGCCCTCTCTTAAAGGTATAAGATGCCTCTCTATCTGATTCTGATCTGCCATTGCATGCACGCAACCCATAATTAATGGTAAATGATTAAATCTGTTCTACAGCCTTAGAGCTTTTTTTAGACAGGGAATATTTAATCTCGCTATCCATCTTGCTTCATCTTCCGATGCTGTCAAATCCTGTATATAGTTTACTGGTTCGCTCCAAGTCCCACATCTATTGATACCTACATGTTTTATATCTAGGTGCTTGTAGAAATCACCAAGTGGTAGAATACTAATCCTACCTGCCCCACACTGGTTATTCCAGAATCTTTCTTCCTCTATCAGCCATTTTGCTAGTAAGTGGGACCTACAGTTGACTAAAACACAGCCGCCTCCCACCTGTTTCACTGAGGGACCAACCCACTTAACTCTTCTCACAAACAAAATATCCCTGATATAACTAGAAGAGAAATTTATGGATTTGGAAAGCCAATGGCATACCTTATTTTTGTGCTCAGGGTATGTCTCTTTACAATGATTATCCAAAGATGGAACATTTTTAAGGATCACCACATACGGTGAGCATTCAGGTGGAAGGTGAAGAGTTATCACTTCGTCCCTAAAAGTAGTCCCAGGACTTTGTGGATAGACCTTGTTCGTCATGGAAGAGCCTATAGGCACTCCTGCCGGGACGGTTTTACATGCAGGAGAGCTATTTGTCAAACCAGGCCCCGGGTCAATATGCCCTTGAGCCCGATTTTTCAGAGGATCAGGCATCTGTGGCTCTATTTGAGAATTATTTTGCTGTTGGAAGAAGGCCCAGAGAAGTAGGGGGTTTTCTGGTATTTGGGCCAGCCCCTGATGAAACAAGGGACTACCTTCTTGAGCAGGTTTGCTTTTAGTATGGGAAACCAATTGGCCATCTACATTGAAAGCTGGTAGAGGAACTTCTGTTTTTTTGGAAGGGGGAGTACTGGGCTCTGATTTTCTTTTAATTACAACCGCTAAATCTAATATCATCCTTTGTAATTCCGCAATTTCTAAACAAAGAGAACCTACAACCTGTACCACATCTCTAAGTGTCATAGGAGCAATATCATGTGGTTCTGCAGAAATCTCAGTGACCTCAGGGGCGGTACATGGGCATCCATAGTGAAGATGTTCAGCAGCCCCGCTTGGTGTATCTGTAAGCTCAGCAAGGCGGCGAAGCGGTTTGAAAAAACAACCACTGATGGCTCCAGATGACCCACTTCCGCCCCCTGGGAAATGTCAAGAGGACTCCCCACCCTAGTCCCCCTTTCACCCGGCTGAACAGGGTCTGCAGAAGACACAGAACCCAATGCTTGTGAATTGGAGAGTCCCCGGAGCATTTTGGGTATAGCTCGAGTATGAACTAGGCCTCTATTCTTGGTTGCAGGAGATGTAATAATAGTTGCCAAGGTAGATTCATTGGGTGAAGGAATTCCCTCACACTCAGAAATAATACTGTCAATTCTGTCCATGGCACAATTATTTAGGGGAATCTTGGTAACTTTTCTCACCTTCTTCCCCTTCCGAGCTACCACCCCTGAGTCTAAAGCACCGTCCACAGCCTTTCTTTTCCCCATAGTTAGACTTCAGGCCAAGCAATTTCCCAGCACACTGTA
This sequence comes from Lissotriton vulgaris, assembly GCF_964263255.1. Classification (NCBI taxonomy): domain Eukaryota; kingdom Metazoa; phylum Chordata; class Amphibia; order Caudata; family Salamandridae; genus Lissotriton; species Lissotriton vulgaris. The sequence continues at coordinate 747,051,215 of NC_141694.1, forward strand.
CTCGCCCACTGTCTGCAAGAGGGGACCGCAGATCCTCAAAAAAGTCACTTAGCGCGGATGACCCAATGCGCACTGTACCTGCCGAGAACCAAGTCTGGATCACAGGGGGGGTGGCCCAGCCCAGCCTCTTCCAGCCATGAATGACACAGACTGCCTGCCCTTTGAAATATTTGTTTCTATTATCATGCTGTTTGTATGTTTTTTTCCAGGAGCCCAGCTGTGAGAGGATGTTCTCTCAGTTATAACAGTCATAGCACATATATGCTATTTTGTTACCAACTTTGAAGAGCCATTTGTGCATGCTCCTAATGATATGGCGACTTTCATTTGCGAAGTATAGGAAGCTGGCTCGGTATATGGTATGCCACTGTGTGGTTATACAATGCACAGAATGCAGAGGTTCCCCAAAAGTGTACAGGGTGTTCACTGTAAAACCTGAAGTGTTCTATTAGTGGTAGTGTGGGCGAGCAGAATTATGCCTAACACAGAGGAGTGTAAGACATTTATTGCACAACATTGAATAATGATGGACACATGAGTCAAAAAGGAGATCCGCACCAAGTTTTAGAAAAATAAGCTTTGTTTGTATTCTATTTTAAAACCAAGATCTTCACAAGAGAGTAAGTATATTTTTAAATATAAATACTTTTCACTTTAAAAAATCGACACAGATCAATTTCTGTATAGTTCAATGTTATACTATGCCGAAAATAATATTGTGGTTAAACTGGTTAAGTATCACACTTACAGTTACAGTCTTTGGGACCAAAGGTCAAAAAGGGGCACAAGTTAGATGAGTACCAAAACTGCACCTCCAGCGGCACAGGGGCGGCCAGGTGCAGAGGTCAAATTTGGAGTTCGGGTCAGTGTGTTTCAATGGAGGCAGGGGGTGCTTGGAACCACACTGCTTGCTGGTAAGTCGATTGGTTGCGGAGGCCAAGCTTTGGAGGCCAGGACCAACAAGGGATGCTACAAAGCAGCACAAAAACACACACCAACAGTGGCACAGAAGCGGCCCAGTGCAGGGTACAATTTCAGTGCTTGGCTTCCAATGCTTTTCAATGAGGATTCATTTTTTGACAAACAGGCTACAGGAGTCGCATCAGAGGTTTCAGGAGAGAGACCACTGACAGCAGAGTTAAGTAGAGATGTCGGAGGTCATAGGTGCACCATTGATTCAGCTCACCAAGGCTCAGGGGCTTCAGATGCAGGAGTGCATTTAGAAATTAGAGTCTTCTTACTGGGGTCGGCCGCCGTCAGAGGGTGCATATGGATTCACAATGCAGGTGCTGTTGTGAAGGCCAGGAGAGGTCAGATAATGCTGGATTCAAGTTAAATTTAGGGGGGCTTAGGGAAGTAGTAGGTAGGGCCAATGGGCACCTTACCTGGGGTGACTACACCCACTATTATGCCACCTGCTGTGGGAGGGCACATGGACCTAGCCCTAATTGGAGGAGTCCCCTCATCTTCAAGATGAAGGGGACTGATAAGAGTGCCTAACTTCTCCTCCACCTGAGGGGTGATGTTGACAAATGTGGGCACACCTCCTAGTTTTCTAAGTTTTATCGCCAGTTTTCTTGCCCAAAGTGGGGGTGTAAACCAGGGACTGCCATCTTCTGCTAACAGCAGAGGTTGGGGGTCACATTATAATGGTGGCTGGTCTTTGAAACTTCCCCTTCGGGCACTGGCCCATCCCGGGCAGAGAAGGTGGGACACCTCTGCCCAGGATGTGTATTGTTTCTGGTCACAGAGGGCAGAGGCTCTATGCCCAGGGTCCAGAAACATGTCTGTGTGTGGCAGGCTGCCTAAAGCCAGTCAATGCCCATACTATGGTCAGTAGGTTTTATGGGGACACCTCTGAGGTGCCCTCTGAGTACATGTTGTAATAATTCTCACACTGCCATTAGTGTGGATTTATTACAAGGATGTTGTTTGGAACTAAACATTCTTGGTTTCAGTGAACCCATCATGGTGCTGAGGAACTCGAGTCATTGACTTTCCAGCTAACCCCCCATGACTTCCTTGGCACTCACAATATTGGCTTACGTATTGTAGGGGCATATGTACACATGTAGATATGGCCTCACCTGTGGTATAGGCCTGGTAGAGGGGTGACTCACCTATGCCTTCAGGCAGTGCTGGTTGGCATGGCACCCAGGCAGGGTGTGGTGTCAACTTTGTTGTTTTACACCTTACAGGGCATGCAAGCTGTAAGGACAGTGGCATGATCCTAGTGAGGGGGGGTCCCAGGGGACCCTCTTCAGCTCCCAGGCCTTTGGTACTCAGGGTACCATTTACTAGGTACTTACAGGGGGCAGAAGTACAAATTGTTGGTAGGTTTTAGGGAAGAAGCACTTGAACAGGGGATGGTTGGCAGGTACCCTGTGCACTTCAATCGAAACTACATCAAAAAAAGGCAAACAGTGTGGGGGCTACCCACGTGAGGCACTTTCTTACATGAAGACACTGGATGTGTGATTATGATGTTGAGGTTGGAACTGGAAAACCAGGTTAGAGTCTACACGTCGGCTCAACAGCCTGTGATTCTGGGCACATTACTTAACCCCTTCCCTGTTGCCGTCGGCCTTTGGCCATCGCGAGCACTACCTCGCTGGTGCTTCGAACGTCCAACAGCCAACGCGGTCCTGCCCACTCCGCGGAACCGCTGCACTGCCGCAAAATAACGGCCGCGGGTAAGGTGTTAATCCCCCATGACTAAAAAGAGTGACTGTGCCCTTGTGTAACGTAACTTGTGCTCTTGTAAAGCGCTCCAATACCTTCATGTTGAGTTTGTGCTATATAAAACTGCTAAAAATGTAAACGATATTATAGGAAATGAAGCCACAAAGTGGAATTTGCTGAGGCCACTAGCTTGAGTGGAGTATACTCGCAATCCATGATAACTACTGACGTTATAGCTGTCTGGTAATACCATCGAGTATCAGTAAATTCCACCTGCAGTTTTACCAAGCGATTGTAAGTAAGCCCTCACAGATTCCATAGAATTGAGCGTCATATGCTGGAATTGGTATTATTACTGACATTGATTCCTGCTCATTTTGCGTAAAGCCACGAAATGCTTTCCAAACTGACAACTATTGAAACACTTTTCGTTTCTCTCAGCATGGCCCATGACTCGAATCCATTAAGTATAACCTTTTAAAAGCTTAAATTGCTACAGACTGGGATGGCAGACGTTTCGAATTTTTTTTTTCAATATATGCAACATATTGCAATATACAATTTAATTTAATTCAGGGAATCAAAAGCATTCAGCGAAAACCAATTCTGGAGAAAAAAAAACGGTATTGTCATGTTCATTCCCTTAAAATGCTATTCTCACACTTGAATGGAGATTTTGACAGAAAATATACATTTTTTAATTTCCATGTGCTGTACTTTGCATCACTGAACCATCGCTGGAGATGATTGCATTCAAGTAATTCTGGAATGTGGTGTTGCAGACTATTGTATATGAGAGTGATACATTGAAACGAATTACTTCGAAATGGACTCAATAGTCTGTCACCGCTTGGTAGGCATTTGGAAATGTGCATTGACATTACTCGTACAACCGTGAGGTCATAAGAGGCCAAGATGCCTAATTCTTCATATTGATTCTCGGGGGGCCTTTGTCTCTCTAATTTCAGTGAAGATTTATTTTAAACAGGTTCAATTTTAACGTAACACACATCACAATATCAAACATCAAAAAAACCACCAAGCAGTACCCCCAAAATAAAGCTGAAAATATGTTCTAATTACAAACTTCATATGATCGGGATTTGGGAAACTGCATCTTGTGTTATATGGTGTATACAAGACTGACTCTTCACTGCACCATTCGACTTGGAGCATAGTGTTAAGGTAGGGCCTCATTCACAAAGGGGTGTGTTATCAAGAAGGGTGTTAAATATTATCGTCATTTTAGCGGCATAATACTGCCGGTAAAGCGGCGATAATGGGCTTGATAATATGGCCTTGTGAATTCCAATAGAAGCCCATGTTCAGGTGTGAACATGGGCTTCTATTGGAATTCTCCAGGGATATACTATCATGCACATTATCGCTGTTTTAGCGGCAGTTTTCTGCCACTAAAACAGCGATAATTTCAACGCCCTGCTTGATAATATGGTACAAAAGGGGGTGGTGATGGACGGAGCATCTGAACCAATCAAACACTCACACCCAGTCAACAGATCTGGGTTTAATCCATCACCGTTCTTTAGCCCACTCTGCCACCCCAGTTCAGACATGGCCATATGCAAATCAGTCTGACCCTGTGCCTCATGGGAACAGTCCAGCCCGAACTGCCAAGCCATGCTTTCCCTGGACCGGAAACAAGCTTCCGAGGACTGGTTTCTGGCATTACAGCCGTCTTCAGCCCGGCTTGGTTGAATCCAGTGACAAGGAATTCCACCAGACATCAAAATAAGCCCCTTAGTTCTGCATTATAAGTATCTCAGAAAAAGGCTTTCATTCTTCTGCCTTCAGAGTTGACGAAACAGGGGCTATCGGTAAATCCGCAGGTGTGGAAAATATAGGCCATTACAAGTGGAGCCTGAGAGACTCCTTTGAAATGAAGAACTACCATTGCAATGAATGAGATAAATTCTAATTCCCAAGTAATTTGTTGTTTTGCCCCATATTTTCAGCTGAAACACCGAGATCTCATTATTCCTATGGAGCTGGTAACTGCTGTCATCATGTCCTTAGAATTAACAGGACACTCCTAATGAGGGCCATAGCGTCCAGTACAAAAACCAGTCTTCTGCATCAATCTGTCACTTTCTGCATATGTTGTTTTTGCCATTATTCTGTGCCAACGTTAGTGCAAATTTGGATTAGCACTAGTGCAAAGTTAACAAAGTCTGTTGCGCTCTACATAATTCGGGCAGCAAAATTTAGTGTGTGACTTTCACAAGTCTCAAAGGGGTCAGTATCGCCTCACTTTACAAGAAGTCTATGAAACCCTTAGTTTGTATTTTACCGTTATAAAGAGATAACTAAGATTTTGGTAGCCAAACACACAGTTTTTGACTTGCAATTAATGCTTAATTATTTGATATTGAATTTGAATGTCTGCAATTTTACTTCCAAATTAACTCATGAAATTTGCAACTCAAATTCCTTTGACCCCTAGAAAGATGATTCTCCTATTGCCTAAATGATACTTAGCATTTACGCCTGTAATTTCAGTATTGTTTTACCATTAGTGGATTTGAAAAAATCCCAAGGTGGAGTTATTGAAATGTATGCTAGTCATTCAGACCCCCGTTATTACTATTTTACATTCATTCTTGTCAAATGTCTCCACAGAAGTAAAGATAGTGGATATCAACAATTGTCCATGAAACATTTTTTCTTCTACTGGAAAGTTGCATTTCCTGTTGGAGGAACCTTTGGTCTACTCATGCATTTTGGGTTTATTGTCACCAGTCTCCCATACTAGAGCCCACTCTTAGTTCAAGATTTTGGTTAGCAGATTTATGTCTCCAGGGTGTACATGTCTATGCGAAATGTGTGTGGATAGGCATGGAATTCTGCCTGTCCTATGCTCAATATTTGTGTCTGCGACTACTATGATGTGCCCTTTTCCTGTCCTTAACAATGAACCTCCAACTGCAGAAATATCTGTATAGCAAAGGATTTTTACCACTTGAAGGTTTAGTTTGCAGGTGTAAATGTTTGCATACCCAGACTCTGTAAACTAAGATCTGTTAAATTACTACAGCAGACATTTCTTTGCCCACCTTTGATGGACTTATGTGCACAAACATTGTGAATTCAGCAGTTAGATCAAATAGTTTCTGGTCTTATATATTGTGCCAGCCATTTATGACATTATTTTGATCTTTTTTAATACCTTTTATTTCATCACTGAGAACTCATCTAAGGGCAGTGGCAGCTCACCCATGCCATTGTGGCGGACCACCACCAGAAATATTAGCTTCTACTCTGAGCATTGAGCCCTGGTGCGCCCTCTGGGACTATGCAAGTAAGCTGAGCTGATACCATGGCCCTTAGTGCTCTACCAGAGGGTTCAGCACCCATGTCCCAAAAAGATAGACAGCCAATTGCAGGGTTCTTTTACTACACCTGATGTTTGTGTGCGTGCAGGCAGGGGTCCCCAATCGGGAACCTGAGCAGAAGTGTATCAATCAGGCTCTGTAGAAGCTAAGTCAAGGACATAGGTATGTAAATAAATTCATGACTTGTGGAAATCTGGCAGGCTCTTTATGCGTGTGTGTGTGTGTGTGTGTGTGTGTGTGTGTGTGTGTGTGTGTATGTGTGTGTAAGTAATGGTGTGGATGTCAAATAGAATGGTGTCTGTAGTGCCCATTTTGCTGCAAGAGTCCCGTTTAAGGAGTCACCTTACAACAATCAGCTTGGGTTAGCATGATATCTGGCTCTCTGAACCTTGCAGGGGTCAACTCTCGTATGATAAGGACAAGCCTTTAAATAATAATTACCTTTAAGGACAATCAGTGGGACTCTTTGGGGTAATGGTGCCCACCTAGAGATAATGACATCCCTCCCATAATTGTGGCACTAATTAGTATAATGTAGGCATTCTCGGCATGGTACAACTGATGGAGCAAGGATTCGCACGTAAAGCGACTTGCTCACATTCAAGAACCTCGTTTAATCTATAATGTCATTAATCAACCTGTTTGTCATTAATAATGCACTTTCACACAACACGCGGGTGTCCCAGAGATGCTTGCCCATGTGTCTATTAATCGTAACGAAGCTTGCATACTACAGAATCGCTGCTTTGCAGAAATCCAGTCTGCGCATGCGTCGGTCATACCCATGTGATGTGACGCACTCGTAGTTCTGGAGGGATTTTTTCGCTCATGCGCATTACTGCTAATATGGCCGCTTTGTCTTTAACATGCTCTCCGCTTGCTACTGCCGCTTTTGCCCAGCTGTCTATTTCTGCGTAACCTCTAATGCTATAGATATTATAAAGTAAGGGGTGCAGTGTAGCTAATCATGGTGTACAGTGTAGTCATTTTTTCTGTGTTTCGAATTTGTTTTCGCTTACTTTTCATGTACCGCGTATCTGTGGGCCTGGGAGTGGGGAGCCGCTCCATCTTTGAAACCCATGTCACCCTAATCACGTGATGAGGGAAAACCCGAACTGGGCAGAAGTAAAACCAAGCCAGCTGGCTTTTGAAGCTGAGATGCGCCTGGGAAAGTCACCCTTGCACCAGGAGAAGATTTCGGCTGTACCTAAAAATGATACAAATGTATATATTTTATGTGTGTCCTATTGTTTTACACCTTCCACATGCCATGGGAACTGGAACATAAGGGGTGGGTACGAAAATTAAATATTCATTGTGGGAACGCAGAATTTTAGGTGGTGACAATGACCTAACCACCTCTCTTGACCAATCCAAAGTTGGGGATCCTGTCACTTGCAACATTTGTGGGTGGTCTAGGGACCCGAAAACAGTATAACTAGCCTAGTTTTAGCTAGAGAAATTGTCCGACTTGTCCGAGTAGCTGACCTGTCACCTACCCTACGAACTCTATAGGTGATTGATACAGAGAGCTGCGGAGCACTCTGTCCGTAATTTCCACAAACTCCAAGGGGTGGAATAGTCTTAAGTGCTGGCGAAGCACTTTGCTGTGAGATTCGAGAACCCAATCGGGGTTACTGGTGGATTCCGTGCAGAGAGGGAGTAGCGCAGGCGTTGCATCCGAAGCTGCAGGTGTTGGTCGTACCTTTGGTGAGCCCAGTCCTGATCCAAATCCTGAGGGGTATCCTGTCCTGACTGTCCATGAGCTGTACCTGCTCGCCTACTGGCATCCTAAGTCCTTGAGGGTCCTTGTCCTCGCCTTTTCCCAAACTAACCCGTGGCCAGGGTTAGTCCTCATTCCTGTCCTAGGTAAATATATAATTGTGGGTGTCCGTCTATCTATCCTGTTTTCTTTCCTCCTTTAATAAAGCATTCTTGCCCGTATTATTTCCTCTGCCTTTTCCAAAATTTACATGCTACTGTTTTATTAGCCATGTTCCAATTTTCCCTTACCTGTAGGACATTATTGAAACGGTTTACATAATTAGTGTGATCTAATGTTACTTGTGTTTAGCATCTATGCTTAAATTAGCAGTTAGACTAAGATCAGTTTGAATCACTTGTAGAAATTTAGCAATCCACTGACTAATATGTTTTAACTCACCTGCCTTAGTATAAGCCTGAAACTGAATAGCATGTTCCCTGTTACCCTTACCCTGTAGTTTTCTCTCACACTCAATGGTACTTGCTCTTATTCATAGTTACATTATAGTTTTAATCCTGATTATTGATATTCTAATCTGTATCAATTTTATTCTCATGGCATTTGGAATTTAAACTTACTATATAAAGTCTTTAAACCCCTTCAGGTGTCTGTGGTCATTACCAGAAGTATAAAGTGTTTTTAAATGTATAAGATATATTTGTTAGGCTTATCTCCTATCCACTGATAGCTCCTGATCTATCGGAAACATAGGTACCTGTGACAAGGTGGTAAGACAGGTACTCTGGTAATAGTGGTAAGAAAAACACATAGAATTACTGATGGTGTCGTGTAAACTCGCCCGATTCACAAAAATACTGTCATAAACACGTCATGGGCCCAAGTGCGTGAAATCTGGTGAAATAAAGAGTCGGGCGACCTGCGCGCTCTATCAGTAATTTTCTGGTAGCAAGATGATGATTAGGACTAGTTAAGATAGGTAGATAAGATAGTTTTGATGAACTGTGAAAAATAAAATGTGCTGCTAAAATGTATTGCTGCTAAAATAAGTTTTTTATTGCATTTAAATGTTATAAAGGGTTTGAAATAAGATTTATGAATTGCTGCTATATTATTGCATAATTGTCCGTGATTGTTTTATGTTGTTGGAATCCCCGGGGAAATAGAATAGCAAGTGGTGAGTAGAATCCACTTGGCTGTGAGGTCACTGGCTGGGAGGGAGATTAGTGCATGGTTAGGCAGAACTGGAAGCACTAATTAGGATTTTCCTGAATGAATTATTGAATAAATGATAGCTACGAGTCCACTGTTGAAACTCCCGTTGTGATATCACCTAGTAAGTGTCACATGCGGAAGGAGTAGTAGGTTTCTCGGAGTTTGAGTGATACGCAAAGGTGTCCACTGGTGAAAGTTTGACTTAGTATATCCCGGAAAGAAGTGGATGAGTTAAAAAAGTAGCAGGTTCTCTAATGCTCGTGTGAGGGGATAGGCAGAAGGTTCTATCCGTAGTGAATGAAAAGTAGACAGAAGTGGTTTACTTGCAGTGAGAGAAAAACTTTCTTTCTTTTTAAAACCCTCGAGCACAGTGGCGAATGTTATACGTTGTTAACTAAACTGAGCACTTGCACTTTAAGAAAAATTCAAAGGGCCCGATTCACAGAATGAACTTAAGACTAAATCCTAAACTTACTACTATTTGGTATTCACAGAATGCACTTACTACTTTCGGGATTCACAGAGTGAACTTACTACTTTCGGGATTCACAGAATGAACTTACTACTTTCGGTATTCACAGAATAGACTTAAGACTACTAACTTTACGTCCGAACTCGGGCCGTAAATTACGGCCCGGGGGCGGAATTTCCGGCTTGGGGGCGGAGCTTGCGGCCCGGAGGCGGAGCTTCCGGGCTGGAGGCGGAGCTTCCGGGCCGGAGGCGGAGCTTGCGGCCCAGAGGTGGGCATTTCAGCCATGCCTAAATCCCCACTTCTGGGCCGCAAGCTCCGCCTCCGGCCCGGAAGCTCCGCCTCCAGCCCGGAAGCTCCGCCTCCGGCCCGCAAGCTCCGCCCCCAAGCCGGAAATTCCGCCCCCGGGCCGTAATTTACGGCCCGAGTTCGGACGTAAAGTTAGTAGTCTTAAGTCTATTCTGTGAATACCGAAAGTAGTAAGTTCATTCTGTGAATTCCGAAAGTAGTAAGTTCACTCTGTGAATCCCGAAAGTAGTAAGTGCATTCTGTGAATACCAAATAGTAGTAAGTTTAGGATTTAGTCTTAAGTTCATTCTGTGAATCGGGCCCAAAGTTTCTGTTACCTTGTGAAGGAGGGAGTCGGTCGCAAGGCTGCACTGACGTCACTCCGTGCCGCGCTGGTATTGGTTGAGACAGCGGGCGCGTAGCGAAGCTAGAATTGTAAGGGAGGGGTGAGTGCCGAAGCGTGAGACCGTGTCTCGCGAAGGGGCCGCGCACCCATTGGTCAAGAGTATTTGCAACCCCTGTGCTGATTGGTTGCTGTGAACTGAAAGACGCGCTAGCATTGGAAGCATCTTAGTAAACAAAATTAATCAATCCGAGCTTGAAGACAGTTTGGAGAGGTGTATGTGGTATCCGGAATTTTTACGTGATCCAAAAAATCTAGGTTTTCATAAGGAGCAGATGCTAAGAGGTAGACCTTACAATATGTACGGAAGCAAGAGAAAATTGTCATTTGCCGAAAAGATTAAGAACTATTTCAAGAAAGACAAACCCATTAGAACTAGAGAAGGTGTAATCATTCCACCACCTAATATTCCCGCATCATTTATGATGTTTGACAAAGGGTATCATACCTGTGTATGGTTGGAGAATTAGGTAAAGTATACTGAAGATGACGGAGTCTTAGCATTTCCCCTTGATGGTATCTTTAATGGTAGAATACTGTTTAACTTGAGGACCCGAATGAATGAACTACACCCCAGACCCAGATTAACGCAATATGAAGCTTTTGAGGAATGGGAGATTGAGGCTCTAGAGTGAGACAGACCCCGGATGGATAAGGGAGTGAGCAAATGGTACCCAAAATTGCAGCGGGAAACAAAGGAGAAAAAGATGAAGCAGTGGAGACAGAATATGATGGTTGAGGGACTATTTCCGATGTTTGGGGTAACTGAACAAGGGGGAGGAAAAAGGGCAGAGAAAACCCGACATTTAATGGCTATGGGGGATTCAGAGGATGAATACCTGGAAGATTTACTAATGAAAAATCCACCTCCTTATGCTGAAGAGTCTGGGCCCCTAAGCTCGAAAAATCCATTTTTCCGACATCCTAGAAGTAGAAGGGCCAGTGAGACAGATGTAGCTGGTACTGGTAGCAAACCCAGTGATAGTGATGGATTTTGTAGGCCTGGCACAGCAGTTCCAAATTACCGACCCTTTGGTGATGACAGACCAAGTTTGGCAATCCCCACTGCCCCGAGTATATACCCTCCATTAGTACCCCAAGTAATGCATGACAACTCTATGGAGAGGGTTTTACATGAACGAGAAAAGGAAGCATTGATAAAACAGCGAAATGAAATTATTCAGACTATAGCGCAGATAAATCCCAGTCCTGAAGCTTTGACAATTCCAGTTACTATTGGTCCAGTTGTTCCCCTTTATGGGGATAGACAGGCTAGTCCAAGAACTCCAGTTATTACGCCAATCGTAGTACCGCCTAGAAAAGAGCCGCTCATAGTTGATGATCAGGCAAGCGAATGTGAGTCAGTGATCTCTCTGATAGATCTGCCCATTAGAGAACCTGGAACCAGTGAACCACAGTCGGGAAACCAGACTAAGGCAAAGGAAGTCCTGATAGAAACAGCTTCAGGTACCAGGAGCGCCACAGTAGTGACTCCGGAAGAAATAGAACGATGGTTCCGAGAGATGGAAAAAGGAAACCCCTCAGCCGAAACCATTAGATATATACAAGCTAAGAGTAGAGCTAGAGGAACTAATGGCTGGGAATGTGGGATTAGACAGGTTAAATACCTTCGACGAGGAAGAATTGCTGTTCCTATGCAAAAGCCTTACCCGGAACACTAGAGTGTTCCATGAAAAATTAATGGACACAGCCACGAATATGGGAATAGATGTTAGGCGATCCAAGGTACTACAGACACCCTACAGAGCAGAATTTTCCGACAAGGATTTATAAAATATGAATGTGTTAGGGAAGAAGATACAGATAAAGGAATTGCTGAACATAATGCTGAAATGGGGAGATCTAGACAAATGGAAAGCCAGGTGGGCAAAGAAAAAGGAAGACAGTAAGGCCAAACCAAAGACTTCTGAATATGTTCTAAAAGAAGTGGGCAAGGCAGAAAATCTGTATCCCGTGAGAGAAGTACCGGGTGGGAAATATGTACATGTCCCATGGTCCCGACAGGATATTGTGTCTTTTACCAATGACTTCCCAAAATTAAGAGAGAAACCAGTAGAGTGGTATAGGCAGGTTGAGCGATTCGTGAAGGTTCAAAAATGTCTCCTGAAGGACCTAGATGGGTTCTTTGACATTGTAGTTCCTGTAGATTTGTATACAGAATGCAAAATTGCAGTTGATTGGCCCAGTGAAGAGTATGAGAGAGACTCCAGAACCGGAGCTCCCTCGCCAGATGTAATGAGGAAGTATGATAAAGTCATACATAACCTAAAAGAGAAAGTGCCAGCAAAGGAAACTGATTGGACCCGAATAGATAGAACTACCCAAAACCGTGATGAAACAGTGCACTCCTATTATGAACGATTACTACAGGTATTCAAAACCTACAGTGGAATCGATAATATTGAAATTAAGGATATGACCCATTTCATTTATCGATTCGTGTTGGGTTTGAGGCCTGAATATCCCAGTGGATCAGAGATAATAAAATCTGTTGGCAGGGCAAACCTATAGATGAGGTCCTTAAGTACGCTAAGTACTGTGAGGATGAGTTGGAGAACAAAAGAAAAGCCCTGAAGGAAAAAGTGATGTGGGCACAAGTAAAATTGGCTGAACAACAAGAAAAACAGTTAAGTAAAATGAATAATAATACTCAAAACACTACCTCTGGGGGAGGGGGGAAGCCTCGGGTAAAGATGAGTAAAGAAGAGGCCAAAAAGAAATTTCTCTGCCACAGGTGCGGTCAGATAGGGCACTGGAGAGACGAGTGTCCACATTTGCAGGCTGGTAATGCCCCCATAAATGGTTTAAATCCACAGGTGCAGAAAGAGGGGCCACGAAAGAACCAGCAACAGGTAAAACAACATCCATTGCCTCGAGCTCCTAGACGTAGCTATAAGAATCAGGCTCTGCAAAATGAGGGGGTCGAGGTATGGGAAGGAGGGGATGAGAGAAACGCAGCAACTTCACAATTCCTGTTAAATGATACATTCCTCTGTGATGAACCATACTGACGGGGCCTGAGGGGGGAGGACGAGGAGTGCGTACTTGGTGCCTCCTTACCGGTAGACCAGACAGGGCCACGCATTGAAGGGAAGGTTAAAGGAAATGATGTCACCTTTCTGTTGGACACTGGTGCTACCCGTTCTACTGTGAGAACAGTAGACGTTCCAAACCTACCCCTCTCGGGAGAAGCCATCCAAGTAGTGGGTGTGTCAAATCAAATAATAAGTACTCCAGTCACTGAACCAATGGAGATTTTTATAGGGAACTTTAAAGAAATGCACAGATTTGTTGTCTGTGACTCTAGTCCAATGAATTTCCTGGGACGTGATTTGTTGTGCAAAATGAACTGTACCATCTTTCGCACACCAAAGGGCATCGAAATTCAGACCCCAGATGAAGATGGACTGTACAAATTGATGTTACTAAGGCCTGACACAGAAATTAAGACGCTGACAATACAGGACTTACCGGAAGAGCTCCAACAAAAAGTGATACCAGATGTGTGGGATTTCACTGGGAAAGATGTGGGATTAATGGCAAATGTGGACCCAGTTAAAATAGCCATTAAAACAAATGCTGTTTACCCAAAAACCAGACAGTATAAAATGAGTGCAGAAGTGAAAGCCGGAGTTGCAATTGAAGTAAAAAGGTTGCTAGGAAAACATAATACAGGAAGTAATGAGCAGTCCTTGTAATTCACCCATAATTGGAATTAAAAAGCCTAGTGGAAAGTACAGGGTAGTACAGGACCTGCGAAAGGTAAACCAGATTGTTATACCTTGCTATCCTATTGTGCCGAACCCTGCAGTGATCTTGTACCAGATCCCTTGGAATGCGGAATGGTTTACCGTTATTGACTTATGTCACGCATTCTTTTCCATCCCATTGCTTCCAGACAGCAAATTTATTTTCTCATTTGAATTTGACAGTCATGTCTACGTATGGAATCGTGTCCCTCAAGGGTACACAGAAAGCCCTTCGATTTTCAATCAAATTTTAAAAAGATGTCTGGAATCACTAATTCTGCCTAAAGAATCAGTTTTGGTCCAGTATATAGACGACCTTTTGGTGGCGTCTAAAAGTCGGAATGACTGTGTTACTGATACCATTGCCTTATTGAATCATCTAGACAAGGGAGGACATAAAGTATCACCTGACAAATTGCAGTTCTGTAAGAACTCAATGAAATATCTGGGGCACCAGATAGAAAAAGGTATCCGAAAGGTCACTTCAGAAAGAATTAGAATAATTCGCAATATGGAGTTACCTAGAACCCAGAAAGAAGTCCGAATGTTCCTATGAGTGGTAGGGTACTGCAGACAGTGGATTGTGGGATTTGCTGTTTTAGCAAAACCATTGATAAAAATGACCAAGAAAGGAGTACAAGATCCAGTTACATGGGATGACGAAAGCATGACAGCCTGGATAAAATTACGAAATTGTCTGTGTTCAGCTCCTGCATTAGGAATGCCTGATTATTCCAAGAACTTTGAATTGTTTTGTGATACACGAGACAATTGTGCACTCTCAGTCCTAACACAAGAACATGGTCTGACCAGACGTCCAGTGGCCTATTTTTCGGCGACTTTAGATCCGGTGGCTGCCAGATTGCCTGGATGCCTGAAAGCAGTAGCTGCAACTTGCACTAGTCTAGAACAAAGTGAAAACATTGTTATGGGACATCCGGTAACAGTATATGTTCCACATTCAGTTGTGATTCTGCTGACCCGAACTAAGACTCAGTATCTCACACCCAGTCGGCTGACTAAGTATGAGAGAATTCTTATAGGTGCAGAAAATGTGATAATTTCCCGATGTAATATTCTGAACCCAGCAACCTTGTTACAAAACACCCAAAGTGCAGAAATTGGAGGTGATATGGAGCATAACTGCATTGACTTAACTGAATTTAGCACTAAACCACGTCCTGATATAAAAGAAGCAGCCTTACCTGTAGAAGACCTTCTGATGTTTGTGGATGGCTCCTGTTTAAGACATGAGGATGGAGGTCTGAGTGCTGCCTATGCAGTAGTCACTCTAGAAACGACCCTAGAAGCATCTTACTTAAGTGAAATAAAATCTGCCCGAGTAGCTGAATAAATTGCATTGGCAAGAGCTTGTAAACAAGGGAAAAACAAAAGGGTAACCATATACACTGACAGTCAATATGGTTACGGGGTTGTGCATGACTTCGGCCAGTTATGGTTGCAAAGAGAATTCATGACTTCCTCAGGTACCCCTATCAGAAATGGAAAAGTGGTACAGAACCTACTGGAAGCAATCCAGTTGCCCAAAGAATTGGCGGTGGTCAAGTGTGCTGCTCACAAATCTGGCAACGACGATGTGACAGCCGGAAATCAATATGCTGACCAAATTGCCCAATATTGTGCCCGATACAAAATGTCCCTAAAAGTCAAATTATGGGGAGGCGGAAACAGCTGCCAACTTATGATGTTTGAGAATTTATCTACTTGGAGGGAACTGAAAGAGTTGCAGCAAGCAGCAGAAGAAGAGGAAAAGGAGAGATGGGAGACAGATGGATGTCAACCTAGGGATAGGGATGGTGTTATTGTTTGTGGGAAGGGTATGCCTGTATTGCCAGACAGTATGGTTGCTCCAATGGCCTGATTAATACACGGAGACACACACATAGGAAGGGATGCAATGTGCCGTGTTTTCCAAGAAGTGTGGTACAATTCGAAGTTCAGAAACATTGCGGAGGCACTTTGCCAGAGGTGCTTGGTTTGTCAGCAATTTAACCCAGGAAAAAGAACAGTAGTGGACCAGAGTACGATTGGAAAGGCAGAAGGTCCCTTTGTCAGACTACAGGCGGATTTTATTCAATTGCCCATGGGCAAAGGATATAGGTATGTTCTGGTTATAGTCTGCCTGTTCTCAAGATGGGTGGAGGCCTACCCAGAAAAGAAAAATAATGCCATTACTTTAGCCAAATTGTTACTAAGGGAACTAATACCTAGGTACGGTTTTCCAGAAACAATTGAAACAGACAGAGGTGGGCATTTTGCCAACGAAATCTTAGAAGAACTCTATAAAGCATCAAGATTACCCCAAAACTGCACTGTGCATATCATCCAGAGGCTTCTGGACTAGTCGAACAGGTGAATGGCACTATAAAATCAAGATTGGCAAAAATGTGTAACTCTACAAGATTGAACTGGATAGAAGCTTTGCCACTTGTCCTGATGGGATTGAGAAGCATTCCAGACCGAAAGACAGGCCTAAGTCCCCATGAGATACTAATGGGAAGAGTGATGCAACAGGCATGGGTACCTGGACACAAACTGCTAAGTATTTCTGAAGATTTGGTACTAGAATACTGCAAGCAGCTGGGTGACCAAGTGCATTCTATCTCTCACCAGATTGGGGAGGACGCCGTCGCCTGGCCAACAACTCCAGCTCATAAACTGAAACCTGGTGATTGGGTTGTGTTGAAGAAACACACCCGGAAGAGTTGTCTTGGACCGAAGTGGGGAAAACAGAGACAGGTGATCCTTGTCACTACAACTGCAGTAAAGTGTGCAGGCGTGCCGAAGTGGATCCATGCCAGCCATACTAAGCGGTTAACCGGAGAAGAAGCGACTGAAGCTGAAGGTGGTGCAGCTGAGGAGTCTCCAGATGAGGGTCCGGATCTAGCTGACGTCATACTACCGAGCACCAGTCAAGACGAATGGTTCCCAGCAGATGATCTGATTCTTGATCCAATAAGAACCAGAAAGTATTCCTACCTAGATAGAGAGTGGGATAGTGAGGATGAGACAGGAATAGACGGAGAAAATCAGGTTATCGAGAATCACATCAGACCTGATCAGGAAATAGGTCAAGTAGGGACAGACCAAGTTATCGACACTCCTCCAAAGACTCCAGAAACTGAAAAGGGACAGATAGTAATTAGGGCTGAAGTTCATGCGGAAGAAAATCAAGGGTTCGAAGTGCATGAACAGGAACAGATAGAAATAGACGAACGTGTTCAGGAGACAGAGTCAAGTCAAAGTCAAATTCAAAATATACCTGAACAAGGCCAGCTTAGAAACCAGGCAGAAGAAATTGAAGAAAGACCTGGGACTAGTCAGACAGGAAGGAAAAAAGATACCGTCGAAGTAACAGTGCCAAAACTGAATGAAAATAAAAGGGCTCGTGAGGAGAGCCAAACTACAGTGACAGCTAAAAGGCTCAAGAAGGAAAGTGAACCCAGATACATAAAAAGACTGAAACTAAGATTAAAGGCAGTAGAAGAGAAATTAGAAGACCGAAAAAGGGCTGCCAGTGAAAGACAGAAAACAGGAACTCAGCCAAACAGATGAAGCACCAGAATAAAAAGACAAAACAAAAATTATCGGAGTCCTGAATGGACTTACTTGGTGTTGGAAGAAATTGATGATCCTGAAATAAGCGACAAAAGCGACCAAGAATCAATTGCTGATCAGAGTTCTGAAGAAGAAGACCCAACCTGAAAGTGAAAATACGTAAGCCTCTTGTGTAAAGAAACAAAGAGGGGTTGGAAAGTTTCTTTCGAGCCAAAATGTCTGATTCAAATGTGAATGGAAGACCTAGAGGAAACTGTTGTAAAACATGCTGTAAAATATGCTTATGTAGCGTAGCAATAGTACTGATAGTATGGATAGGACTAACAGTCTTTATACCTTTTATGATAAGTAAAGATACTAACCTGTACCCTACTAAACCAGTGACGCCAGACACAGAAGTTGTACAAACCGAAGAAACACCACGAAGTGTAGAAAGACGTGAGAATGCAGTTAGCCTGAAACAAACTAGACCTGACTTAGATGCATCAGATGAGGGAGGACTACATTATCACAGAATCAAAAACAGAACACATTTAAATGTCTCTGCAAATCTTTTAGGGCACTATGTAGAAGCCATGGAAATAGAAGATTGCTATGTCTGCATGAAGCTACCTACTTCTGTAGCTGAAGGTGTGACCTATCACCATCTACCCCTGACCAATGGAATTTCCTGTAGTATATTAGCAAGCTTATTTTATAGAAGCACCTTACAGTACTACTATTCAAACTCTGACGTGATTTTTTCTGAACTTCCTATTCGGGGAAACCTGAACATTTTACATATTAGAAGTGACGTGACTCGTTATATGGGAGAATATTTTCTGATTATAGGTGACATAGATTTAAATGAAGCACGCAGAAGTAATTTAACTTGTTCATTACATGAACAAGAGAAAATGTTCTTGAAAATGGCAGAAAAGAGAAGGGAGAGTTTCCAGAAAAAGGCAGATGATAAGAGACAGAAAACCCCTAAATGGGCTGAAAACATGGAAAGCACCTCAAATGGTGAAGCTAATCCTGCACTGTTGCTGGACTTTGAACGAAAAGGGAAACTCTGTCTTCATAGAGAAAAGACTAGTTATTATAACAATGTATTCATCGGTTCCAGTGAATGCGAACATAATTACAAGGTAATTGGAGGTTGGGGTTTCAAAAATGGGTCAGAACCTGTGTTTCCCGGAATTTATTATGTATGTGGAAACAAGGCTTATTTCAAATTGCCGGATCACTGGTATGGAAGCTGCTATTTTGGCATTGTCTTCCCGAAAATATGCCATGTGAACAACGCCGCTGGAAGCAATGAAAATACTAATGGTTTAGTACGTAGTAGACGAGAAAGAGAAATTATAGGTGATATATTTAGTGCACTGATACCTGGAGTGGGAGTGGTTCTGAATACTCACCAAATTTGCAAATTGTCTACAGTAGTGGATCGGTTATCAACTGACACTGCTGCTGGATTCCTGCTGGTCAATACTGAAATGGTTGCGATCAGATCAATGGTTTTACAGAATCGACTTGCTCTTGATACCTTATTGGCAAAAGAGGGCGGAGTCTGCAGGATGTTGAAAGCGCAACATTGTTGCACTTACATTCCTGATAAGAGCGTAGAAATTTAGAAATATGTGAGAAACATAACTAATTTGGAAAAAGAACTCAAACCACTGGAGGTTGATAGTGCCTGGAAGAGACTAACTGATGGTCTCACTTCTGTAGGTAGTTGGTTTTCTAACATAGGTAGGAGTCTCGTGGGAAAAATACTGATGCCAATAGCTGGAATAAGTTTGGTTGTGCTGATCATTATAATTTGCTGCAAATGTCAAAATTGCAGAAAGAAATATACCGTGAATAAGAGAGGAGTGAAACGTAATATAGATGAACTGGATTTAGAAGAGCTGAGAACTCGAATCTATAAAAAGGCCAAAAGTTTCCATCCCAATAAGGATGCTGAGAAGAGGCTCAACAACAAATTTGTAGAGATTGAGATGAATGAGATTTGAAAGAAGTTGGCATCTGTTTCCATTAATAGTGATGATAGTAAATATCATCAAAGAGGGGATTGATGGAGCAAGGATTCGCACGTAAAGCAACTTGCTCACATTCAAGAACCTCATTTAATCTATAATGTCATTAATCAACCTGTTTGTCATTAATAATGCACTTTCACACAACACGCGGGTATCCCAGAGATGCTTGCCCATGTGTCTATTAATCGTAACGAAGCTTGCATACTACAGAATCGCTGCTTTGCAGAAATCCAGTCTGCGCATGCGTCGGTCATACCCATGTGATGTGACACACTCATAGTTCTGGAGGGATTTTTTCGCTCAAGCACATTACTGCTAATATGGCCTCTTTGTCTTTAACATGCTCTCCGCTTGCTACTGCCGCTTTTGCCCAGCTGTCTATTTCTGCGTAACCTCTAATGCTATAGCTATTATAAATTAAGGGGTGCAGTGTAGCTAATCATGGTGTACAGTGTATTCATTTTTTCTGTGTTTCTAATTTGTTTTCGCTTACTTTTCATGTACCGTGTATCTGTGGGCCTGGGAGTGGGGAGGCGCTCCTTCTTTGAAACCCATGTCACCCTAATCACGTGATGAGGGAAAACTCGAACTGTGCAGAAGTAAAACCAAGCCAGCTGGCTTTTGAAGCTGAGATGCGCCTGGGAAAGTCACCCTTGCACCAGGAGAAGATTTCGGCTGTACCTAAAAATGATACAAATGTATATATTTTATGTGTGTCCTATTGTTTTGCACCTTCCACATGCCATGGGAACTGGAATGTAAGGGGTGGGTACGAAAATTAAATATTCATTGTGGGAACGCAGAATTTTAGGTGGTGACAATGATCTAACCACCTCTCTTGACCAATCCAAAGTTGGGGATCCTGTCACTTGCAACATTTGTGGGTGGTCTAGGGACCCGAAAACAGTATAACTAGCCTAGTTTTAGCTAGAGAAATTGTGCGACTTGTCCGAGTAGCTGACCTGTCACCGACCCTACAAACTCTATAGGTGATTGATACAGAGAGCTGCGGAGCACTCTGTCTGTAATTTCCACAAACTCCAAGGGGTGGAATAGTCTTAAGTGCTGGCGAAGCACTTTGCTGGAAGATTCGAGAACCCAATCGGGGTTTCTGGCGGATTCCGTGCAGAGAGGGAGTAGCGCAGGCGTTGCATCCGAAGCTGCAGGTGTTGGTCGTACCTTTGGTGAGCCCAGTCCTGATCCAAATCCTGAGGGGTATCCTGTCCTGACTGTCCATGAGCTGTACCTGCTCGCCTACTGGCATCCTAAGTCCTTGAGGGTCCTTGTCCTCGCCTTTTCCCAAACTGACCCGTGGCCAGGGTTAGTCCTCATTCCTGTCCTAGGTAAATATATAATTGTGGGTGTCCGTCTATCTATCCTCTTTTCTTTCCTCCTTTAATAAAGCATTCTTGCCCGTATTATTTCCTCTGCCTTTTCCAAAATTTACATGCTACTGTTTTATTAGCCATGTTCCAATTTTCCCTTACCTGTAGGACATTATTGAAACGGTTTACATAATTAGTGTGATCTAATGTTACTTGTGTTTAGCATCTATGCTTAAATTAGCAGTTAGACTAAGATCAGTTTGAATCACTTGTAGAAATTTAGCAATCCACTGACTAATATGTTTTAACTCACCTGCCTTAGTATAAGCCTGAAACAATAGCATGTTCCCTGTTACCCTTACCCTGTGGTTTTCTCTCGCACTCAATGGTACTTGCTCTTATTCATAGTTACTTTATAGTTATAATCCTGATTATTGATATTCTAATCTGTATCAATTTTATTCTCATGGCATTTGGAATTTAAACTTACTATATAAAGTCTTTAAAACCCTTCAGGTGTCTGTGGTCATTCCCAGAAGTATAAAGTATTATTAAATGAATAAGATATATTTTTTAGGCTTATCTCCTCTCCACTGATAGCTCCTGATCTATCGGAAACATAGGTACCTGTGACAAGGTGGTAAGACAGGTACTCTGGTAATAGTGGTAAGAAAAATACATAGAATTACTCATGGTGTTGTGTAAACTCGCCCGATTCACAAAAATACTGTCATAAACACGTCATGGGCCCAAGTGCGTGAAATCCGGTGAAATAAAGAGTCGGGCGACCTGCGCGCTCTATCACAACTCCCTACTATGTTACTGTCTGTGTTGGGAGAAAATGTTGGGCCTCATTTACAATATTTTGAAGCATGGCAGCGCAGCAAGCTTTTCTGCTGCACCACTGTACGTCAACATAAAAGGGCCGGAATGCACCGTATGAACAAGATGCAGGGCATTCATGTCCACCCCAATGCCGGTGCACAAACAGTATCTGTGTGACAGGGCAGACACCCTTGAATCACTTTCCATGGGTGCCTGCACTGAGGGGATGATTGTTTTTGTGCAGGAAGGGACACCTTATTGCACAAAAACAGTCATTAAAGGCATTTTCCGCTATCTATGTGTGCTGCACCGTACAGCAGCCACAGAAAGAGGAGAAATAAAAGCATTTCTCCACGTTGCGCCTCCTTGTGCCTGCACTGGGCAGGCGTAAGATTCTGACGCATTCCCAGGTTTACAAATATTGTAAATCAGGGAATGTGTCATGTTCCATGGATGTTGCGTGAGAACACCCACAGCAACACCCATGGAACGCCCCATTCACACAGATTTATGCGTGAAAAGGAGACATATTTACAAAACCATGAAAAGTCACTTAGGGTGACTTAAAATGCTTTCGTACATATGGGGAAGCCTATTGCGCTGCCAGTGCGTCAATAAAAGTGACGTACCTGCGGCGCAATGGACTTGTAAATAAGCCCCATTGATTCCAAAATATTGTGTGGCATGAATATTGTGTCAAATATTTTGTGACTCCAAAATATTGTGGACCAGAATATCAAAGGTAAAAATATTGGTTGTTTTGTACATGATGTCCTTTTTAATAATGATGTTTTATTTAATATTGCTTACTTTAATATAGTTGAAATAAATATTGTTTTAATAAACTAAATATATTTGTGTTAATATATTTTGGTTAATATATTAACTTAAGGTGTTATTATTGCTAGTATAATTGTTTTTAAAATACATTTTGTAATTTTAAATGTTTAATTTATTTTATACATTTAATTAGTTTAAAAAAAAATAATTGCAGGTTATTGGGCTTCCAGGGTAATAGGATGAAAAGTGAATTACATCATTAATTTAGATTTAATATGAATTCACATTTTTGTTGTTTGACTCGTTTATATATATTTAAGTATGCAACTTGTTTGTTGATTGTATTTATTTAGGGGTAGTGTGGTAATTGTAATGTATTATTCAATTATTTTTTAAATAATGTTTCAGCGTGCCATGCTCTCCCGCAGCGCAGAATGCCAGACCACAATCCTCCAGAGACGAGAAGGAGGGGGAGAAGCCACCAGAGTGATTAAAGTGCCTTGTTATCCTGCAGTGTGAGGTACACCCAAGCTGTGTCTGAGCGAAGACCAGCTGAAGACATTCCCATCTGCCCTGTCAGAGGCTGGAAGAGGCTGCCTTTCATCTTACTGACGATGGACCCAGAAAAAAAAACTTTGCCCCAGCAGTCACTATCTCATGTCCCCAGCAGAATTTGATAATACATTTATTTTTTAATGCTATGGAAATGATTCATAGGGATATTACTGAGGCTTAAGAGAAAATTGAAGCAACCCAGAAAACACTGAGTGATTTACATGACCCGTAGGGGGTCTCAGTAACAGAGGGAAATAGAGGTTTTGAATGGACTGTGAAGTTTTGTGTGCCTAATAAAAGAAAGGGACTAATTAATGTGTTTTGGAGGACAGCCCCGAAATCATCCAAGTCTCACCAATCTGTATAATGAATTCCCTACGAGCCAAAAAGGAAATATTGGGGGTTGGACCTCTATAAAGATGGAAAGAAAACTTGGGAAGGTTGCGTCAAACACTTTGGAGAGTCTGGCAGGTCATGAAGGACACAGGAAAGAGGTCCTTCTGGAACTCCAAACTGACATCTTTAATAAAGTTACTATTGCGGGAAAGGGTACTAACTTTATATACAAAGTTAAGAATAGACTAAGAGTAATGAGAAAGTTGCTACTAAGATGTAATGGATAGGCTGAGTACAATACAGGAAATGACATACTACTGCCTTCAAGTATGAATAATGCACTCAAACCACTGGTCAGGTCCATCTGAGTATTAACAATAGTAGTCCATGACAAGACCTAAGGGAGTATAATGTTATACATACTGCAAGAAACCATAAAAGCAAGACTACTAGGGTAACAACAGCACACAGTAACAAAGAAGGGTCAATGGAACACACAATTAACCACAACACCCACAATGACATTTTGGTTAGACTGAATTTACCCCTGTAAGTAACTCCCTTTGTCCTGGTTCTAATGAATGAGCCCTTGTTGAAGAAAAATCAGTAATAGACTGGTCACATTAAAAATGAAGCAAGGCTATGACTAGAAAGAAGGATGCGTTTCTATAACCGTTTGTACAATGATATTATTATGGTTCAAAGTGTTTTATGATTGGTACTTGTGATAAATCATATGTGGGGAGTGCGTGATTTTGAATTATAGGTCCCAGGTGTGGATGGAGTTCTCCTCTTCAAGGTTGGGCAATATTCAGAACTTAAATGGACAGATTAGAGCTGTCAGCTTTTATTTACAAGCATGTAGTACCATCATGGGTCAATACAGGCATAGATAATACCATGTAATTCTAAGCCCAAAGGACTCCATGTGATCACCAGTAAAATATATTCTCACTTCCACGTGCCAATGACAATGTTGAGTTACAATGTAAATCCCAAAAACTTCAGTCTGTGATGACTGAAAAGTGGTGTTTGCTCAGGGCAGTAGTAGATCTTGGAATTTCTAGTTCTACCTGCATTCAAGGCATCTCCTTGAAAGGAGACATAGAGTCACCTACTACTGTGCTTAAGCCTCTGAAATGTTTAACTGAGATATGGGAGGAGAGCTTCTTTCTCGAGCAGAAGCATAGCATAGCATGTGAGTCAGGCTGATTATGGCAAGATCCTGTTTTGGAATGTATCTGGCTTTAAGAATAAACTGGATAATACAGACTGGGTGAGGTCCATCAATGATTTTTCCATTGTCTGTTTTCAGGAAACTTGGGTCTTATCAAGTCAAAGGACCTGATTTAGAACTCGGTGGATGGGTTACACCCTCCCAACGGTGATGAACATAAAGTCCGCAAACATATAACTCCCATAGGATGTAAAGGGATTTATATTTCGGCAGATAGGTTATCCATCACAATTGTGACCGAGTAACTCACCCAACGAGTTCTAAATCAGCCCCTAAGTCTTAATGTCTTTCTGACCTATAACACAGCAGCAGTACAATAGAACAAAGATGGGGAAACGGGACCTCTGCACATTTATTTCCACCAAACTTAAGGCAAAAGGGATTTCCTAGATTCTCACTCCAGCATATTATCAAGTAATTGGTCTGTCACCTGCAAGGGAACTTGTATTTGTGCTAATTAGGTATTATAACAATCTTTTCATTCGAATAGAAGAGTTGTGGCAAATGGCTTAGGATCTGATGCCTCCTAGCCATAAAGAGAATACTGAGATATACATTCATTGGGGCGGGCATTTTAATGACCATTTACGTCCCTTGCCTGCAAAAGACGTTTTCTGCTACCTCAGCTCACATGAAAGAATGCAATTACACTCCTTACATGATGAACATGTGGAGGTGATAAACAAGTGTCTGATGAACTTCAGTTTGGTTTTTGTCAGTAAATTGTGCAATTCACCTTCACCTCACAATAGAATATATCTTGCTTATGGAAAATCTGAAGTCACTTGTGCTAGAATGGAAACCCATATTATTATCAAGCATATGTTTTAGGTGTCCAGATGCAATAACAATAGATACTGTTGTTGTGCCTTATGTTCTGGATAATCCCTTTGGCAATATATATGCCACACTAGGCCTTGATAATTGGAATGACAGCAAAATCAATAATATCAATGTCCCAGGTAGCAAACTATCCTATGTTGAACTATTGGAATACACTTTTGAAGAGGACACTTGATGGGATACCAATTGATCATTTCAAGTACAATGCAGATCTCCGGACTCCCTTTTTGCAAATGTTTTACATACGATATGTAACACTCTGGAGTTAGACACATCGTCCATGTCACTTATTGTTCCAACTTTCAAAAAAGGAAATTATGGGGAGCCAAGATGTTATTAACCAATTTCTGTTCCGGACTCCCTGGTTAAGGTGATGAGAAGGATCTTGTTAGCCAGATTAGAGGCTTGGGCACAAGATCCAAAGATCCATTCAGAAATCCATACTTGGTTCCAGAGGGGTTTTGGAATTGTCATACCATATCTAAATCTTAAACTTATAATTAGTAAATGCACACTGGTAAAAAAAAACAGGGGCACTCTATATGCATGCATGGGCCTGTGCAGTGTATTTTACTATGTTAACCATTATGAATTGTGGTCTCTGATGGAAGACCTTGGGGGTAGACACAGCCATAGTGGACATGCTGAGAGAGATTTACTCTTGCACGTCTGCCAGTGTGAGATGTGAGAGAAATGGGGAGTGTGTCAAGGTCCTTAGCCTCAATGGGGTGAGGAGGTGTTGGTAGGACTGCATCTTGGCCAATTTTCTTTTAACAATCCATAGTGGTGGGTTAGGAAATGAGCTGTTGGACATGTGTAAAGACCTACCACAGATGTATGTCAGTGTTCTGTTCCTGCCCTGCTATATGCCGATGATGCTATGCTAATGGTTTGTACTGTCAACAGGTTCTGAATAGCTTCTTTAGTGTTATGGCTAATTGACCTTAAGGTGAATCTCTCCAAGTCCTTCATCATGTTCCAGGGGCTAGCCAAGAGTAAACATTGTCCTATGTTACTGAATGATGTGGAATTAAGTCTAGTTTCCTTATATGTGTATTTAGAGTGAAAGTTGATTCTAAGGGTAGTTGGAAATACTTGATTAAGGCAAAGTAACTTCAGGTCAAGAGAGCAGTCTCAATTGTATTCAGGATTTCCAAGACTGGGAAAAAATTAATTAGGGAAATGCTCTAGATATATCAGGCCAAGTGTGCCAGTATGTTTACTGATGGAATTGGTGTGTGGGGATACGCAAGAATTAGTTCTCTGCAGATGTTTGAAAATAGGTTCCTGAGGCCAGTTCCGGCAGGACTGCAATCCAACCCCACTTATGTTATCCATAAAGAGTTGGGGTTATATTTTATTGAAGGTCACATCTTATTGCACCTTCTTCTATTATGGTGCAAGATCTGGAATCAAGAGGAAACCCTCTTCAATAGACTAATTGCTCAGGATTGTTTAATATTTGATTTCAAGCTTGAAATCCCTGGCTGAGAAACATTATAGAGATGTGTGGCAGAATGGAAAAACTTGAAGTCTTTAATGATCCTGAGAAGCTTAAGGGGATCAGCAAACAATGATTTAAAGCTCTTCATCTTGAAGAAGATATGCGCAAGAGTGCAAGTGCAAATCATAATGTTATCTCAGATCTGGAAATTATGAAATGTGTTGGGTTACAGCTATATCTGATGTGTATAATAGACAGTCATCACAGGTCTTTGCTTACTCGATTCAGATTGAATTTAATTTTCTTCCTGGCCTTGTTTCCCAATATGAACAATTGCTCCGGTATACACACATGTTGCCCATGTTATGTGGTATCAATCCAAAGCACTATTCACTTTCTTCATCTTTGCACGTTTTATACTGTACTGAGAAAAAGGTTTACCAAAACCACAGATGCTGAGGCAAAGAATGAGAAATTGCAGGCCAGATCTACCTTTAATACATCTGCTCTCCATCTGTGTTGTAGTTTTTAGTTTTAGATTTTTTAAAACAAGCTCTAAGTACCTGCAGAGATATGGGTGGTTTATTTTATAGTTGAATGAAATGAATTTGGTATGTAGACTTTTAATGCATGTGTAAAAATTATATTATTTTGAGATTGCCTCTAACACAGGGGTCTTCAAACTGTGGGGGGCGACCCCCAGGGGGGGCGTGGAGTGATTGGAAGGGGGTCGTGCATTCCCTTCACACTTCTGCCCAGGCCCATCCATAGCTTCAGCCACCCTCCTTCCCCGTAGTGTCTCTCAGCCCGGGCTGCTGCAGTGCAGCTCGTGCTGCTGGGGGCTCAGCTGGGAGATGTCTGGAGTCTTATCTCCGGCCGCCTGAGCTTTTCACAGGTCTTTAAAGACCATTAGCATATTTACATGCCTTTGTTAACTGGTTATCTAGGCTTAGTTTTTTTAATGGTCCCAGTACCCCCTGGGCCCCCACTCTGCCTATTCCTTACATTTGTATTTTTACACTTACTGCTGTAGTGTGAGAATGCATTTAATGAAAAGAAATATAAAGTTGGGTAGCCAAAAGAAAAATGCCTGCTGTGTGTTGTGTAAAGAGCCCGCAGAGACCTGCTCTTGACACTAAATAGAGTTATAAATAAAAAAGTATGTATTAATTAGTTATGTGACTTTTCTGTCTTTGCTCTCTTTAATTATCAGTCATGGATCATTGAGGCAGCCCTAGAACACAATTAAAAGTGCTTTCTATTTATATTTGCTGTTCTAAGTATTCACAGATAAGTGCTAAATATACAGCTTTAGTTGACTGCTTATTTCGGGGCCATCAAAATAATGAGCTGTATCTGCACATTATTTATTTCCTCCACCCTCGATCCCTGATTAATGCCATTATAGCAATAGTTTAACTTATATCTGAAACCCAACGCTTCAAGTTTCTGGGAATGCACCCTGCATTCAGTCAACTCACTCCTCATTCTCGCCTTCACTTTCACACTCGCCCTGCACTCACAGTGATCACAATGCACGAACACTGATCACCATGCACTAATAGTGATCACCATGCACTAATAGTGATCACAATGCACTCACAGCAATCACAATGCACTCACACTGATCACAATGCACTCACACTCATCACCATGCACTCACAGCAATCCCAATGCACTCACACTGATCACCATGCACTCACACCATTCACCCACTCACCCTGCACTCACACTGATCATGCTGCACTCACACTGATCATGCTGCACTCACACTGATCACCATGCACTCACAGCAATCACAATGCACTCACACTGATCACCATGCACTCACACCATTCACCTGCTCACCCTGCACTCACACTGATCACGCTGCACACCCACTGATCACCATGCACTCACACCAATCACCCGCTCACCCTGCACTCACAGTGATCCCAATGCACTCACACTGATCACAATGCACTCACACTGATCACCATGCACTCACAACATTCACCCTCTCACCCTGCACTCACAGTAATCACAATGCACTCACACTGATCACAATGCACTCACATCATTCACTCGCTCACCCTGCACTCACACTGATCACCATGCACTCACACTGATCACCATGCACTCACAACATTCACCCGCTCACCCTGCACTCACAGTGATCCCAATGCACTCACACTGATCACAATGCACTCACACTGATCACCATGCACTCACAACATTCACCCTCTCACCCTGCACTCACAGTAATCACACTGCACTCACACTGATCACAATGCACTCACATCATTCACTCGCTCACCCTGCACTCACACTGATCACCATGCACTCACACTGATCACCATGCACTCACACCATTCACCCACTCACCCTGCACTCACAGTGATCACAATGCACTCACACTGATCACCATGCACTCACAACATTCACCCGCTCACCCTGCACTCACAGTGATCACTCTGCACTAACAATGCGCTTGCGTTGTTCACCCTGTACCTCATCCTGCAGTCACATGAGCACACTACTCACCCTGCACTCATGTGACACTTCACTCACCTGTCCCCCCCTCACTGCTCAATCTGTAGCTCACTCAAACAAGGCCATCACTAACCATGCATTAAGTTGTCCCACTCTGCACTTACAGCCGAACCCAAATTCATATGGTTACCTCACTCACTCTGCAGTCACTCCTTTTACCCTACTCTCACACTGTTGCATCGCTCACCGTGCAGTCACTTGGGTACTCTTGTCACCCACACAGGGTTTAGAAATGTTTGTCAGGTGGGGGTCCTTACGCATGCTAACATGAATGGTATTTGGAAGATATTAGGCTGCTCATTTATTTACGCAAATCTTCACATGTTTTAATTGTTGATTATGCAAATTGTTTAATTGTTTGTTACTTCTTTTAGTTACTTTAATTTGTAAATCGTATAATAAAATACTAGTATTTTTGTAAATAGTTTATATTTTAATAGCAGGTTGTTGGGTTTTGTAGGGAAAAGGGTGGAAAGTTAGCTAAATTACTAACTATTTAATTTGTTTTAATATGAATATAAAATGTCATTGATCATTTAATGTGTAGCTTGTTTAAGTTTTTGACAGATTTAATGTAACTTTTTTCGTAAAATGTTATACGTTTTAAAAATATATATATTTTCACACATTTATATTTTAGGAGAACATTGTTGCTTTTGTAAGGGAATAGGGTGGTCAGTTACCTAAGTTGTAATCTTTTTCAAATTAATGTAGGATGATATTTAACTGATTATTTACTAATTATTTATGTTTTTAAAATATGTATTCATTATGTTTTTTAAATTATTGAGGTATTGGTAAGTGTTTCTTGTTCATAATGTACATGATTTTTTTTTAAATTTCCTACTATGACTCCCTTAACAAATATATGCCCCCACTCGCACTTGTTATCTTCAGACATCAGCTGTTCTCTTAGACTTTCTTGGTAAACATGTTCGTTCTCGCATTCTATCACTCCTCCTTTGTCACTTGCAATATGACCTGGTCCCTTACAAACTCACTTTCTCACTCACCTGACCTTCTTGCTTTATGATGCAGCCATTCTCTTATGACTCCTTGTTGCCCACTCTTTCCACCTCTCTCATGCTTGCTATCACAGTTAATCACGTCTCTTTCTTTTTCCCATGTTTGGACTCAAATTTATGTCTGTAATTGCAGGCGGCAAGGGCAGTGCGGCCCTGCAGGCCAACAATAATAATTGTTTACTTGTTTCTATAGCCAAATAAATCATCATGCTGCATGGACAGGTGGTTAAAGGCTTGGAAAGAACTGGATGCTGTGTATATGTTTGCTGAAACCATCGATTTTTTTCACAGTAATCACCTTTGTTTTCACATTGACGCACCCTAGAAGGAGGCAATATACATTCAGGAGAACAGGGAATGGAATACCTGGTGAGTGAGTGTGGAACTGCTTAAATCTGCAGCGGGATACCAGAGAGATAAAAAGGCAATTTTAAGATTTTATGCAGCCGGAACCGGACTGAAAAAGCGAGAAGCGGTATAAGCAACAAAAGGCTTGCTTTATTTTCTGTGCTCTGTTCGAAGGACTTGTGTTTACCACCTTTCATCTGTTTCTGAACATTTCTTCTTCTTTCAATAATTAATTACCCAACAAAAGCTTGCGCGCCCTGGGTAATCTCTCTCTGAGCAGGTGCACTTGCGAGTCCCCCAGCTAAGAGGGGAGAAAAGTGTAGGAGGAAAGGCTAATCCTGGAATTATATGTAGGCAGCATCCATCTTAAAATCAGCATTTATACACAATGTGCAGGATATCTGCAAAGAGCATTAGGTAACTCAATTACGGGTGTATGGGAGGTGATTATGATTGCTGTTAATCTTGCACATGATTAGATTTTGTCAGTAGTAACACCATAACCATGAGCCGCATCACTAATTGCAAAATGTAAGAAACAATATATGCGAAGATTGCACTCCACAACTATCGATTTATCAATCAATCAATCATTTGTAGAACACACTGCTTAACCTTGAGGGTTTTAAGGTGCTGGGGAAAAAATGGGGGGGGGGGAGCCGCTGCTGGTTGAGCAGCCAGGTCTTGAGTAGCCTCCGAAGGTCAGCAAGTCTTGGGTCTGTCGTAGGCTCAGTGGGAGGGTGTTCCAGGTCTTGGCGGCGAGATATGAGAAGGATCTGCTACCGGTGGTTGTTCTTCGGATGCGAGGGACAGTGGCGAGGGCGAGGTCTACCAACCAGGAGAGTTTCAAGGGGGTACCTTTTTGAAGTTAATGGATAAGATTTATGAGAGGTGATATCTGATGGGGAGAGGATGTAGCCCTACAGCTAGAGCGGTGGACCTAGAAGCTGGGGAACCGGGCTCGAGCCTCGGAAGGGATGCTCAACATCCTGTGATTCTATGTCAGGACCGGAGGCGAGGATTATGCTCATTTCTCTCTTCGCTTTATTCCAACAAAATTTCACAGCAGCTCATCATCAAACTTTTTTCCAAAACTACATTTCCCAGAAACAGGAAAAAGCATCAACAGTCTCTTGCAGGCCTTCTATAGTGTCCATGAATCCGGGCCAATAACTGCTGCTGACACCCCTTGCACTTCCTCTTTCTTCGCTGGAGGATCCCTTCCATCATTAACCAGCCTGCTTCGCATTGTCGTTTCCTGAAAAAAAACCACGATAATCAAACACCATTCTTCAAACATGAAGGAAGGCAAGCAAAATATCAACACAACTGATACAGGTCGGTATTTTAACAGAACCACTTCCATCCTTAAGGCATAGAACCATTTAAGACAGTATCAGAAACTGAAAAAATCAAGAGGCAATTACTTACCACCATACGGGGTGGGCCAGCAACCCACGCGCTTGCTGGGAGGGATAATCCTCGCCTCCGCGTCCTTAATAGAATTGAAACTTACCTTCTCGTAGGCTAGGCACATAGGTTGGAGAGTAAACTGTGTCTAGAAGTGTGTCTGTGAATGTTGCATTGCTAGGTGGAGCTCTGTAAAGGTGCAGGAAGTTACAGGAGAAAGATGGTGTAGGATTGCATCTGGTGAAAAGGGCCTCACAACCTTGTATTGAGGTTCATCAGCTTTAGTGATATGTAATGTTCGCCTGGACACAACAGCTAGGCTATCCCCTCTTTTGCTATATAAGATTTTGAATGATAGTTTGATAGCCTAGAGGAATGGCTTCCTGCCGGACTGGAGCCATATCATAGCCCCAACCATGAATCAGAATTAAAGAGTATGCCAGGTTTTGAGTCAGTGAGAAGGCAGTAGATGTGATGTTTGCTTTAGAGAGCAATTGAGCATTCATTATGATGTTGCCCATTCTTGCTTGGCATTTTGTAAGTATTCTATAAGGTATTAATGTCTTGGAAAATGCTGGTCCTGACAGAATTGTCACAATTCTTGTCATATTCCTGACATAATTCGCATGATGGTGCACATAAATGTTATTAAGACAGCCATCTTTAGCATATTTTGGGCATCCATGGCATTTTAATTAATTCCTATCATAATGGGCCTGAAATAGCAGAATTTATTCTTGGAATATTATGAGTGTTGTTGGTCTCATGGTGCTACCCTTTGCAAAATTGTGGAATCCCTGAGATGTGACAACACATGCATCACATAGTCTATCCATGGTGACAGTAGTATATGGGTGACAAACTGAATTTTGATGATTAAACATGTATTTAGTAGAAATAAAAGTTGGTGTACCTTGATATATTTCATGAAAATTACACTCTTCTTGTTTAAATAAATTCCGTTTTATGAATAAAAATCTTCATTATGATAAGTTGTGTGCACTTGTAAAACAGTCATGCAGAGTATTGGAGGAACATTTTTTGAATCTCCATTATGTATGTGCAACTGACATTTCTGTGAAGATGTGTGCTGGAATTTGGAGGCAAACAGCCAACATTGTTTGGCTCATGCCAGAGGACTCTAGCTTCTTTGGCTTGTAACTTTCATCTAGATTGATGACGTTTCTTATAACACTCTCATAACTTCCAACTGAGAACTGAGGGGCATATTATCAAGACAGGCGATACAATTATCGCCGCTTTAGCGGCAGAAAACTGCCGCTAAAACGGCGATAATGGGCTTGACAATATGCTCTATGGAATTCCAATTGAAGCCTATGTTAGATGTCCTTCACATCTATCATGGGCTTCAATTGGAATTCCATAGAGCATATTATCAAGCCCATTATCGTTGTTTTAGCTGCATTTTTCTGCCGCTAAAGCGGCGATAATTGTATCGCCTGTCTTGATAATATGCTCCTAAGCCTTTTAGTACAGCATCATCGTAAACTACTCTGAACCTGTTAAGTAGCTAAACCCGAGTGGCAGCAATGCTGAGTGAGTCGTTAAGGCCTGTCATGCTTTGCTTTCTATGGCCTGAGATTCTGAGATTTCTGAAACGACAACTCTTTTCACACTCATTCTTTCAAGTAAACATTGAGACACAATGGATGCTAGAAAATATTTTTGGAAGGGGTATGTTTAAAACATGAAAGAAGTGGAACCTCACATGTGAAGAAAGATATTTCATATATCTTGAGAGAAAAACAGGCCGTATGAGACTATAGACCTGTATTTTGGAACTGTTGAATCTGCCTATGACATTTTTCTATAGATATTTTACACAAATTGTCTTGAAAAATGCTCCTATTTCCCACCATTTTTATATTTAGTCATGATAGAGAACACCTATTATACATGAGTAGAGTCAGGTTTGTTAACATATCATTTCACGTAGATATTTAGACAATTAAAGTGCAAGTTGAGCTGTAAATTTGAAACACAGATTGAGAGACACATTGTTCCTTATTTCATTAAATATTGCTAGTAGATTTTCAACTTCTCAGTTTAAAATGTATGTAAACCTAAAAGCAGTATATAAAGTTTTGTTAAACTCTGAGCCAACACTTACACATATATCGCTTGTCTATTCATAATTACAAACACCATAATATCCCAATATGCTCTCAAACATTTTATAACGTATTTAACTGTCTCTTATCATTGTAAAAATATAGTTTTTTTATTTCCAATAGAAAACGTGGCACTTTTCAGGAAGTGACATCACTGGCTCCCCAACAAAATCATCTTGATAAGAAGCCAGGCAAGCAGATTTTATTCCTCATTATCTTTTTCCACAGGGAGAAACCTCACTGATGTCCCACCAACAATCCATCTTGAAAAGAAGATGCCAGGCAAGCAGAATCATTCCCTAACATCCATTTCCACTGGAAGTGACAACATTGCATTTCCCACTTTCCATCTGTACAAGAGCGATATAACTGGATTCCCATCAAAACCATATTTAAAGTATGAATACAGGCATGTGGTTCATCCGCAGGAAATGACTTCACACATTTTTCAGCATCAATCAATTCAGGAAAATTTTGCAGGATACAGGATCATTTCTCGTAGCCTCAGGTATAACTCAAATCCCTACTTCCTTTAAAGTAAGGGTATACAGTCTCTAATCTCTAACGTTCTAATTTCAAGCCCATATTGCATCTATCTATGAGCGAAGTTAACTAATATTTGTAGTACTTGTCCTGTCTGTTTGCTGTAAATTCTGGCTGCCAATTGTGTGATGTTCCACCACACTGCTGCAAAGACTGGTTAGTAACTCCAGGAGTCGTTGTTGAGCCCAAATGGAGGTCTGATTAGGAATGCAGAGCTAAATCCTTGCGGACATCTTGATAGTTAAGCACGGGGTTGAGAAGCTGCTGAGGTGCAAATAGCTGTGCCCTTCTTAAATGTCTGCTGCAATTTGCCACTCTCACGGGGGTCACAAAACCTTTAAGCACCACTGATGTAGCAATCCTTTAATAGTATGCCATGCTGACACTCCCACAAAGGGTTAGGGATACGTTAGATCAGGGGCAGTAGCTATGTGCCCAACAGGACTGCAAGGCCTGGGTGCACATGGCCACTACATGACACATCATATAGACATAACACTCTCTGATGCCAAAAATGTTGCACCATATACATAAACCAGGATTCTCAATAAATGTTTCACTTGATAAATGAGGCAATTTTTGTCTGTAGATTTTCCTTCATTCATGATTGTAAAATAATAGAACAAGTGCAGCAGAGGCAGGTAAGCTGCAGAGAATTAGAAATGTAATCATTCAAAATACCCAGCAGATCAGTACATAGGGTAATCTTCTATGCCTAGTGCTATTCAGTGGCTTGTGGTCGATGTAAGAGAGGTTGCATGGCCTAACCCCCACCAGCTGTGAAAAAAAGGCTCACAACAGGCCCACATAGTGCTCACCTTTCCTCAGGCCTTGTCCAGATGCTTTACTGTTAAGTGGGCACCAGGTACCTGACATTCACCCAAGGAAGGCTTAGGCGTGTAGTTGTATCCGTTGCACAACTGACATCCCTTTGTGTTTCTGTCTCGCCCCACCAGGGAACATACTAAACATGGTGCCCATTGGTTCAATAGGCATGTGTGCCCTCAGGTCACTATGGTATTATTGAAGGGGTCGTATTAGAAAAGGGTGCAGCCCCTTCTCTAATACTGATAGCTCTGGCACACATGTAGCATGGGACCTATATTCAGAGGGCATTCGTTTATTGCATGTGCGTGTGGCCACATGTAAATGAGGACATCACTTTAACTCTGTGCCTGTTCCATATTAAAGATATGGTTGCACAGGCAAATAGACCCTTAGGGGGCGCACTGACAGTACGGCACAAAAGGTGGCACACTGTCAGTGATCCCCTTGAAGGCAGAGCTCCAGAGTGCTAAAAGTGTGTTCAATGGACCCACAAGACATACTCCTGAAGGCAGGTTTACTCCTGCAGGCACCTTCCTTCAGGGGGATCACTGTTCCCGCTTTATAGTGCAGGCGGCTGCCAGATGCATTGTGAAACACGTGTGTCTGGTACGCAACGCTTCTCCATATTTCACTGAGTTCACTGCCACCAGGACAGAAGCCATTTCCCAGCTGTCCTGGCAGAAGTGCATTGATTGCAAAAGGGTACATGGTCCCTGTTTGCATCCTGCGCACCTGTATATGGACGCGTAGTGATTCAAACAGGAACATTGTGCGATTACGTAGTACGAACCTTGGTTGGAAATAACATTGATGCTTAACCGAGAAGACCAATGTGAAAACTGGCATGAGAAAGGCATTCTGCATTCAGGATCGATGCAAAAAGTGTCATGAAAATACAGTTGTAAACAGTTTAACACTGTTAAAATTGTCACAGCTGTAATTCTTAACATACTGGGACAATGTGGACTTATGTGTGTTTCTGCTGCTTTACATACTTCACTAGCATGTAAAGAGGAATGGTAAAGTGTGCTAAAGCAATTTGCAACTTGAAATTATGGTGGGAGACCCTCACACAATACGCAGGAGACGGTAGGGTTCCAATAGGCATTTCCTTTATTGCAATGATCACATCTCTGTACAGCATGCTCTGTGCCCTGACCTCTTGCCTCGAGGTCCAGATCCCAACTGACCCCTGATCCCCTCCCCTGACCGGATGTGGTGTCCGGTGTCCCTGTCCCCAAGCCCTGAGTCCCCAGGGTCCTAGTGCCATCGTGTGGCAACGACATCTCCCCCCTTGTTGCGAACAAAAGTTTCTTGCCAATTGTCCCATGGCTCATGGCAGTGATAGAAGAAGCGTAGAGAGAAGGAGAGAGAGAGAGAGATTTGACATACATGGCACTTTGTCACCATTTCCTCCACCATGCTGTCAAGTCCCGGGAACCACACCTTTTCCCGCAGCATCTTTTTGGTGGCCACCATGCCCCGGTGTGACTCGTGCGCCAATTCCACTGTCCTTCTTCTCAGCGTTTGGGGCATCACTATTCTGGTGCCTCTCATTATTGTTCCGTTTTCACATTCTGATAGTTCCTTGTTTATTCTTTTGAATGCCAGCAGTTCTTCTTTGTCTACTCCTTTACCTACGCACATGTTACTATTCATGTGTCTCCATCGTTGAGCCTTGTTGATCCGCATTGCCTCTTGCATGGTGTCGTCCTGTCTCGTTGCTTGTTCCAGTTCACTCACTGTTATTGTCGCAGGTGTACTGAGTTTCAGTGCAAAGTTTAAGTACTCTTCTGCCATTGTGGTCGCTTGCGAGTTTTGTGGTAGGGGGTTTCTTGACACGTAGTCTGCTGGATTTTGTTCTTTGCCTGGCTTGTGGATGATTTTAAATTTGTAGTCCATGAGCCTGATTCCCCATCTTTCTATTCTTGGCGGTATCTTTGCATTCGGGTTGCCATATATTGTGATCAAGGCCTGATGATCCGTTACGACCGTGAACGGCTTTCCGTACATGAACATGTGGTAGTGTTCACAGGCCCACACTACCGCCAGACTCTTTTTTTCAGGTTGTGAGTATCCTTTCTCAATGTCTGTCAGACTCTTGCTCCCATACGCGACGATGTGTCTTGGGGAATCTCTCCTGGGTTGATGTTGTGCTAGAATTTCTCCCAAGCCCCCGGGGCTTGCATCCACTGTCAGCTCTGTGCATAGTTTCGGGTCGAAGTAGGCCAGATGATCCACTGCTGTCACTGCCTTTCTTATCTCCTCGAACCCTTTGTCACACTCGCTGGTCCATCGAAAGTTTTGTCCCTGTTTCGTCAGCTCTCTCAGTGGTGCGCTGACGGTGGCGAAGTCCTTGATGTAGCGCGCGCAGTAGCTCGCTAGCCCCAGAAATGATCTCACTTCTGCCACGTCCATGGGCTTCTTTGCCTTTTCCAAAGTTTCCACCTTGCTGTGGTTTGGCCACATTCCTTTTTTGGAAAAAATGTGACCGAAGAACACCAGCTCATTTCGCCCCAGTTCGCATTTTTTTTCATTCAGCGTTAAACCTGCTTCTTCTAGATGTGAGCATACCTCTCTTAGGGCAGTGTCGTGTTCTTCATCCGATTTGCCGAACACCAGGATATCATCACTGTAATTCAGGCTGTTCTTGACCTGCCTGATGACTTGACGAATTGTCTCTTGAAAGATTTCCGCAGCCGACGAGATCCCGAAGCTCAAACGCTTGTATCTAAATAGCCCTAGGTGGGTGGAGAATGTCGTAATATATCGCGACTGAGGGTCGAGTTCCAGTTGGTGGTATCCCTTGCATAGATCCAATTTTGAGAATCTTCTTGTACCCGTGAGACAACTAATCGTATCGTCTAGGTGTGGGCCTGGGTGTCGCTCATGTTCGATTGCCTTGTTCGGAATCCTCATGTCCACGCATATTCTTATTTTCGATTTGTCTTTCTTTGGGACGGCCACGATGGGTGACACCCACGGTGTCGGTCCATCTGCTGGTACTATGATGTCCTCTTTTAAAAGGGCTTCCAGCTCTTCCTCCACTTGTGGTTGTAGATGTATGGGCACCCTTCTGTGATGTTGCGCAACTGGTCTCACTGTTTCATCAATGTGTAATGTTATCTGTCGACCTTTCAGTTTTCCTAACCCATCTATCAGCTTTAGATATTCTTTTAGAATGTTTTTTTTTTCTGACATGTGATACGTCATTTCCATCAGTCCCATCACTTGTGCTGTGACGTTGCTCAACAAGCATGGCGCGGGGATGTCTCCTTTGAGCACATGTATCTGTTCCATTAGCCTTTGATCCTTGTATCTTAATTCTTCTTTGAATTTCCCCAGGTTGATCACTGGTCGCTTTGCCCCCCATGTGAAGACTTTCACTCGGGACGGTTTCAAGGTCGGCTTGATTTTCATTTTCTCATACTCAGACACGCACATAATATTGCACGTTGCACCACTGTCCAAAACAAAAGTGGCATCATGTGGCCCCACTTTTATTGTTACCGACTCAATTTTCTTTATTTTCTTCTTGTCCACCAGGCATATTGTTTCATTGCACTCTTCCTCATCTTCCTCTGAGTCCATGTTAACCTCTGTCATGAGGTGCAGTCGCTCTGTTTTCTCTTCTTCGCAGTCTTCCCCTGACTCTGCAGATGAACTTCTCACTCCAGTCTCGACATGCCTGATGTGTCTCCGGGTCGACATTCTTCCTCTGCTCGTTCTTCCACGGTCGTTCCTGAACTGTGCTCCTCGACACACGCTTGCGTAATGGTCTCTTCCATTGCATTTTCTGCATGTCTGGCCAAATGCTTGGCATTGGCCTCGGTGTGGGAACTCTAGTCCGCATCTGTAACACGTTCCTTTGGCTTTTTGTCTCTTTATTTCCTTCTTTATCGCCTTTGTTAAACTTTCATTGCTTCTATTTCTTTCTGTGTGCCTGGTGCTCTTTTCTATTACTTTTTTGCTTTTTGTTGCCCTTCTATTTGCCTTTGTTAGCCGTTTCCTTCTTTGTGTGTCTCCTATTGTGCTTATTTGGGTGTTTTTCTGAAAACACCGGCACTTTTCCGCGAAGAACGATCTCTTCCTGACCTTAAGATGGCCGGCGAGCCTTTCTGGCTTCCTATTGGTCTATTTGCCTGGTTCCAAGATGGCCGCCGATAATCTTGCGGGACTTCGCGGCCAATCCTATTTTTTCCTGACTCTAAAATGGCCATCGGTGCTTTTCTGGCTCCTGATTGGTCCTTTGCGCCTGTTTCTAAAATGGCCGACGAGACTCTCGCGAGAGCTCGCGCCACAGACCCTTAAACTCGCGCTTCTTCAGTCAGCTCTTACCGGCACAATCGGGCACTCCTCACAGCGATCGGGGTGGGCTCCCGCGTCACTGCGTTTCTTCTTTTTTCTTCACGTCGGCTTCTCCTCTGGGCACGACGATGTACTCCCGACACGAGGGACGCTCTTTTCATAGATGGGCACGCAGGTCACTGCGGTCGCCTTCGTCGCCAGTTGTCGCGTCGGAGACCCTCACACAATACGCAGGAGATGGTAGTGTTCCAATAGGCATTTCCTTTATTGCAAATATCACATCTCTGTACAGCATGCTCTGTGCCCTGACCTCTTGCCTCGAGGTCCAGATCCCAACTGACACCTGATCCCCTCCCCTGACCGTATGTGGTGTCCGGTGTCCCTGTCCCCAAGCCCTGAGTCCCCAGGGTCCTAGTGCCATCGTGTGGGCACGACAGTGCCTGATGTGATTGGTGATTCTGCTCTGTGAAGCAATAGTCTGCACAGTAAGCTTCAGTAGCCATGACAATCTTTAACTCCATGCGCGCTAGCGGAATTCTGCTCCTGCGCTGAGTTTTCGTAAATCGCGTGTAACGTGACGAGCTGGGCTCGTCATCAGCGTGCGAGGAGGCTGCGCCATGACGAGCCCAGCTCGTCATCAGCGTCGAAGGGGTTAAAGTGCTTCTAGCACAATGAGAATTAATGTGGCATAAAGACCGCTGGTCGTATATTGGAATGCCACCTCTAGCACATTGAGTAGCCCTTGGCACCTTGGAGCACCCTCGAGCGGCCACGCCCACCCAAAGTCCGTGGGCTGCCGTGGTTGTTCGAGGGCCTGGCAGGCAAGGGCATTATCTTATTCATATACTGGATTATTACCTATGCAAATGATGGCAATGACCTGACTTGCAATTGTACCAATGTATCTTTTATTTTATGTCATGCTACAGAGCCTTTGATGGCCTATTAATTGTCAAATGAGCACTACACAGCATAGTACCACATGACACTATTTAAAACTATTTATTTTTGTGGATTAGGATTTGCCTGCAATCTGCTGAATCATATACAGAACTGCTATTTGTTCTGCTGTGTACCAATATCTTAATGGGTGGGGTATACTTCTGATTATTCAAATTGAACTAGCTCTCAAGTAAGAAAGTTCATCTGGAAATTGTGAATGGAACTCATCAACCAGTGTTAGACCTTGCACAAGCAGTTCAAGCCATAGGTCTACAAGAGAAGCGCCCAAATGTCACCATCTATGAAGGGGGCATCAGTTTCCATTTTCCCTGCACACAAACAACAGAACCTCAAGTGACTCAGGACACAGGCAAGAAAGACGGCCGGCATATGCTACGGACTACTCAGATCTTGCAGAAAGGTACTTCCCCTACTGCCTTACCAGTCGCGTCTCCTGCTGATCCAAGGCCTAATTTTATCCAGGCTGGACTACAGCAACGCCATTTACCTGGGTTCCCCAGAATCCACTCTCCAAACTCTGCAAAAAGCCCAAAATGCCGCAGCCCGACTTCTAACGAAAACACCCCGGCCAGAACATCAGCCAAGCCTGCATTAAGGAAACTGCATTGGCTCCCTATCAGGGAAAGGGTAACTTTCAAGGCCCTCTGTCTGGCCCACAAGGTACTGCACAACACAGGCCCCCCAATCCTCAACAACTGGATCACACCCTACAGACCCACGAGAGCGCTCCGATCCGAACATGGAAACTTCATCATGATCCCCAGGGTGAAGAAGGCCCGTATAGGTGGCCGCCGTTTCTCGGTCAATACGGGAAAAAAATGGAACGCACTCCCCCCGAGCCTCAGAGCAGAACCAAGCCTCCTACGGTTCATGAAGTCTCTTAAAACCCTGCTCTTCCCCTGAGCCGTCATCACTCCTGACTTTCTTCCCTTGGGAATAAGAGGTTCAGCGCTGGGATACCCGCTGGGTGACTACGCGCTCTAGAAAAACCTAAATAAATAAAATAAATAAATATGCCATTGTGTTGGTGATATTTTTTGCACAATATATAGGGGCTGATTTCTATGTCGGGCGGCATTGCTCCCACCCAAGACCATCTCGTAAACCGGACCAACCGACACCCGGTCGGCGGTCCTGCCCGCCTCACTGGGATGCGACTGGACGCTGTTCAGTCGCATTCCAACATTTCCTCAGTGGGAGCATGCATTACAGCTGTAAACCGGACATAATACATACTCCGATAGGGAAATGGGAGGTGTTGTGCATCCCTGCACCCCATGGAAGGAACCTCAAGGTGCCTGCCACGGGGTGCAGGGCTCAACCAACTGGAGGCCACACAGACCAGGGGGCCCCCAAATTAGCTTGGCTCAAGAGAAAGTCGCGGAGGAGGAATTTTGCAGGGAATATGGCTGAAAACATGAAGTGAATTTAGGACACCTAATGTAATTTTCTCACAGCTAGACCTTCCGTGTCCAGAACGGCTTCCCGAGAAACCATTTGAGAGCAAAGTAAATATTCCTAGAACAGATGCCAAACCAAACTTCTGCAATGCAGACTGATTGCTAACCTTTATGTTTCACAGCACTTGCATGCCAAAGCAAGAAAGGTGGAACAGGGAATCAATTACCAGCAGAAACATTTCCCAGTGGCAGTTCCAGGTGTTGCTTTTATGTGCATGCATATGAAAAACAGTCACTTCCTTGGCTGCAGGTCTCTGTGTATTTGCAAAGCACAGTGGTAAATATTGAAATCACCCTGCCAAAATAAGCAGGCGCATTGGCCTTGACAAAGTGATAGGAATGATGCAACTCTGAGCTGTATAATTGTGTTGTAATGTGAGCACATGCTAAGCCGATTCCACAAATGGAATATGCATTTATACTGAGTTATGGTAATTAGGAACAAATATGAAACAGAGATTCCTTTGTCCTTATGTTGCTGTACAGTATTACAATCTGCTATGTAAGATAATCTGGAATGTTTGTTTTTGTGTTTGTTGAATATGTTTGCTTTCTTTTTTTCCTTGCATTCTGCTTCCAAGTTACTTTTTTTGCCAGATTTGTCCTGTTGCTGAAACACAGTGTCATTGCTTAGATTGTGAATATATATTACAGTCAGCAATGTTTAGTCTGTAGTTATGGTTAGATCAGCGTTTCAATTGAAAATTTGATTTTTGAATTGCTTATAACTTTTGCATCATTGATCATTTTGCTCTAACCTTTCCAAATACACAGTAAATCTGGTTTAGGTTAAGCATTGCCATTTTATTACACATTCATTTCATAGGTGGGAAGAAAGGGAGATTAAAAATAGTGCATTTCTAGAGATAACCTCTATTGGACACTTTACCGCATGCTCCGGATTTTTTTTTGGACAAAATAACCCAATTTCTGCCAGATTTGTCCTGTTGTTGAAACATGGTGCTTAACCCCTTCGATGCTGATGACGAGCTCAGCTCGTCATCAG
This sequence comes from Lissotriton vulgaris, assembly GCF_964263255.1. Lineage (NCBI taxonomy): Eukaryota > Metazoa > Chordata > Amphibia > Caudata > Salamandridae > Lissotriton > Lissotriton vulgaris. Next base: position 747,094,621 of record NC_141694.1, read on the forward strand.
CCACGGGTGACGTGTGCGGATGACGAGCTGAGCTCGTCATGTAACGCGGTTAATCGAAAACAGCCGCACAGCGCAAAAATAACCGCAGCAGCGATGCGGTTAAAGAGTGTGGGCCTCATTTTTGAGAAATGACGCATCGCTGCGTGAAAGCAGCAAAGCGTCACTTCTCAGTGAGCGCTCATTGCGACATACCTTATGCGTCATATTTAATGTATGACGCACCATGTCCAAGGAGTTACAGATAGGTCAGTATTTCTGACATATCTGTAAGCGCAAAAGAGGCGCATTGATGGAGAGTGTCACAAAAGTGCTACTCCAGCAATGCGTCCTTTCACATTGGGCAAGCCCCATGGGAAAGGGCATGCGTCAGTCTTATGTCTGCTGTGAGGCAGGCACAAGATTTTGATGCAACAGTGCCCTAGAAGTGACGCAGTGAAATCTCATAGATTTCACTGCGTCACTTCTATGACACTTTTTGTGGGGGTACGCCCCCCAGCATACATTATACCTGACGCAGGTATAATTTAGCGCAGGTGTTTACAAAGTGCCCCATCTGCTTAGATGCATCACTTTGTAAATAGTGCGCAACTGAGGCATGTTTTACGCCGCCGATGCGTCACAAAAAGTGACGCATCGGAAGTGCAAAACTGACGCAAGGTCTCATAAATGAGGCCCCCGTGTATCTATATTACAGTCTGCATTGGGGACTCTGCAGGTATGGTTAGGTCAGAGTTGTCATTTAAAAAGTGATTTTTGTATTGCTTATAGCTTTTGCATCATTGATGACTCTGCACAAACCTTTCTAAACGGACAATAAAGCTAGTTTAGGTTAAGCATTGCAATGTGTGTACACATCCATTTGACATGCGGAAATAAAGGGGGATTACAAATAAGGCATTTCCCCCAGAAGACCCCCATAGGAAGTTTTACCTTCTGCTCCAGAAATAAAAGTCTAAAAAAATCAAGTTTGGCATGAAACTAGAACTCTACTGTCCTGTTACTGGGGCTTTACAGCTTTACAAAAATGTGTTTTTCTATGGGTTAAATTTCAAAGACATCTGGACTGCTACTGTGCGCGCACTACTTTAGCCGGGGTACAAAGACTGTTCACTGACCCATTCTCAAAAAATCAAGAAAACCTTTTGGGTCTTTTTTTTCTGTTCCTTGAATGTCTCCTGGCTTGTAGCTGTGTCTGCTGACTTTTTGTAAATTTAAAGACATTCTAAGATTGGCTAAACTTTATAGGGTATATTTACCAAATATTCGGGAAGTGCAGCACAGCAAGTCACTATGCCACCTGAGTGATAGAAAAAAAGAAGGAATGTGCTGCACTTAACAATATAGCGCACATTCCTGTCCTTTACCGCCACTGGTGCACAATAACGTTCCTTGTGCCAATGTGCAAGGGTGCCTGCGTTGTAAGCAGGACTGTTTTTGTGCAGGAAGGGATACCTTCCTGCACAAAATCAATCCCCTGAGGGATAGTCTTCTTTCAATGTGTGCTGCAGAATGCAGCACATATAAAAAGAGGAAGTAATGAGGAGAAATAACAATATTTCTCCTTGTTACACCTCACCTGGGGAGGCGTAGCATTTAGACGCATTCCCAGGTTTACCAGTAATGTCAAATCTGGGAATGCGCCACACTGCACCGTGGAACACTTCCCTGTGGCAGAGTTATGCAACATAGCGATTTGTGTTGCATTTCATTACTCAAGATTTATGAAGTCACTCAAGACCACGTATGGTTGCCCTGTATGGCTTGATAAATCAATCTTAAGAGTTGCATCGCTCTTGCACCCCACTGTGTGCCACAATAGCGATGCAACTTCTACTTAAACATGGACTTATGTACCATTTTACCACATTGAAAAGGTGCCTCTTTCTTAGCAACAGGAAGCCATATCTACAATTTTCAGAGAGCTTAGCACGGTCTATGGGACTCCAATGCTCTTTTACACTTCATAGCCATGTCTGCCTCAGGTTAGAAGAACTTGTAAGACAATAAATGCTTCTCAACAACAGGAAGAAAAAAACATCTGCACATGGGAGACTGTAGACATGAAATAGAACACAGAAAACAGCATATCCTGGGAATTCTTTAGTTATACCTTGAGAGAGTAGGATTTAGAATGTGCAAGGTCGTGGCTTGGGCGCCCCGCAAGATGGCCGCACGCTAGTGTAGCTCCGCCAGCTCCCTACACAGATCCTGTAATTATACTGTCCCCTGCCCTGCCATCTGGGGTGGAGAGTTAGCTGGCTGAAGAGAGACGCCAGTGGGCTACTTGGTGAGCCCTCCGCTGTGGCTGGGGTCCTACCGGGAGCACTCGCTTCAACAGCGGTGCTGCTGGCCGCGTGGTAAAGGCGGACGGCGTGACCGGCGATTAACTGCTGTGGGTGAGAGGAGGCACAAATAGCGAACTACGGAGGTGGGTCCGAGCCGCGGAGAGGCCGGCGCTAAGATCGCGGCACATTAGAGACACTGTGCTGCCGCGGGGATGCTGGACCGTGAACACGGAGGGCACGAACTCTGTGTGAGCGGCGGAGGCGGCAGGGAGGTTGAGATCTACTTGAGCGCCCGGATTCAGATATCCCGGTAGGCCGCGCTGATACCGCGCGCTGTTTGAATGAGAGATCCTGCACGCCTCCTGCTACAGAAGTCTATGTTTGCCACACTGAGGGGGGATCTTGCTCATACATTTGCTGCAGCCAGCCGCTCAATGTTGACAACACTGGGAGAGTCTGTGAAGAGTGCACATTGGACATGGTATGGAGAGGTGAGAGAAAGACCTGCAATTAAATGTGAGTCAGCACTGACAGCAGTTGTATAATCCATTTCTGCACCCTCCCCCCCCGCCCCCCTGCTCTCGGACACTGTATCCTAGATGTGCATACTGCGTTGTATGGAATACCTTTGCAGTGTGCTGATAGCTGTGCACGTGTGGGGGAATTCTATGCACAGTCATTACATTGTGGTGAGGGCCCTTGCTGACCGCGTACCAGAGGACGGAGGAGGTTCTGTTGATAATCGCGCCGAGCCTGGGGAACGGAATATTGCGACACCACGTGCGAATGCACTGTCCATCAAGCGGGGGAGGCAATGGGTAAGCCGAAAAAACACCAACCGCGACTAACTTTAGAACTGCGCAATGGCGGGAAAACTGCGCAGAATGCAACCTCGGATTCTGAAACGGACTCAACGGCCCAAGGCCTACAGCGTTAGAAAAATCGCTTGCAGCAATCCAGGTGAGTCTCCAAGCTATTGACGCGAAAATAGAGGCGCTTAACGGGAGGATGGACCACTTCTCTGCAAAACTAGATAAACAGGCGGCGAGGCTTGGGGAAGCAGAACAACGATGCGGAGGATGGTCTACAGAAGGTCACCGACAAAACGACTGACATGGACAAAGTCCTGACGCTAATACAGGCCAAGAATGAGGACATCGAAGCGCGCTCGAGGCACAACAATGTGCGCATTTTGGGATTGCCAGAGTCCACCAACGTGGGGCACCTCGAGGACTATGTGGAAACACTACTGAGAGAAATGTGCGGCACTGAGGCCCTCTCGCCTATGTTCGCGGTGGAGAGGGAAACACCGGTCGTTGGCTCCTCGCCCCCCTCTGGGGGCCCCAGCGCGCCCGATCATCGCTCAACTGTTGAACTTTCAGGACCGGGACACTGTCCTAAGGGCCACACGTCAGCAGGGAACAATCAATTATCAGGGTAACGTGCTTAATTTTTATCCAGACTTCACAGCGACAGTGCAAGCAGCGCTCAAGGAGTTCCAAGGTGTGAAGAAAGTTCTCATAAAAGCAAAAATCCCTTATGTCATGTTCTATCCGGCGAGATTGCGACTAGGAGAGGAAGCCAACGCCAAAATCTTCACCAACCCACGTCAAGCAATGTAGTATGTTAAATCGCTACGGCGCTGCAGCCCTACACAAAACCATACATCGGATGTCGACGATTGACAAGCAGTGGGTACAAAGGCGACATATGTAATGACTGCAAGAATACGCATGGTTGACTTATCCTAAATACAGTTCACAAAGTGCAACTAGGCAGAACTCAGAATACGTGCTTAGACTTGAAGGTAGGAGTAGGCCGGGACACGGACCATGGAGTCACTGTTAATGTATTAGCGTGCTGTGCTCATATTTCTCTATAGACTGTTATTTTTTTCTCTCTGTTGTTGCGCCGATAGGGCTGGTCTTAATGTCCAGAGGCTGGGTCAACTACCAATGGACTTAGCATCTCCGGGTGCAGGGTAGAGGGACAGACAGACACTTAGGTGGCCCCCTCCCGATTTCTAATAGGAGTGGATTTGCCGCCACGACCTCCATGGGTATTCCCCAACTGAAATGTTACACTGAGTTGTTTTTGTTGGGGAGGGGTATTCTAAGGGCTGCACCTGTGGCATGTTCGGGGAGCTGAAGTGGGAGGGGGAAGGAGGGAATTGTTCTGTTGTACAAAGTCGTATATCCCTGAAAAATGTGAGTAAGGGAAAGAGTGATCAAAGTAACTGCCTGACTGCATACTTGGTACTGACCTGCAATGGTACAGGTCTTGACTCACATTGCAAATGACAGGAGACAAAATTAATTGCATAACTTGGAATGTTCGTGGTTTAAATAGTCCCATAAAAAACTAGACAGGTATTAGCACAGCTAGATAGACACAATGTACGGATCGCCCTTCTGCAAGAAACTCACCTGAGTAAGCACTCTGAGGCCACCATTGGGCGCAGATGGGCCGTGTACAGATTAGCCCCTTCATACTCTTCTTGACCCAGAGGTGTTCTTATATTGGTTAAAAGAGGGGTTGCATTTTCAGTGGTACGTACTAGTGTAGATACATAGGGCCGCTGGGTGATGGTACAGGGCACGCTGGGGAAGACACTAGTGACAATCGTCAATATATACGGCCCGGTGGTAGACGACCCCTTGCCTATATCACAGGTGCTTAATGTGCTGTGCAATTGGCCGTCAGCGGCGATACTATTGGGAGGAGATCGTAACACCCACCTACAGCCTCAGATGGACAAATCAAATCCAGAGGGAGCGCGTACAATTAAAGTAGCGAGGTGCATACACAACATGATGGTCGAACTGGGGCTTGTAGATGCCTGGCGCTTGCGCAATGAGGATAAACAGGAAGGGACACACATCACCCCGGTATTTAACATCTGGTCGAGGCTAGATTACTGGTTGTTGAAGGAGGATGCTAAAGCATGGGTAGAGAGGATCCACAAACTCCTGTGCACCCTATCTGATCATAACCCAGTGCTTCAGGCATTGGCTATACCGGTAAATCCACACAAACCTTTAACATGGCGTTTCCGAGCGGAGGCGCTGATAGATCCCATTTATACTGATACCATCAGGACAGCTATTATACAGTATTTTGAACTCAATGAGGGGTCGGTCGATAGTCAAGCAGTTCTATGGGATGCTTTCAAAGTGACCATAAGGGGGGCGTGTATCAGCACATCAGCAGGAATACTGCGTGACCTAAGACAGCAGATGCAGAGTGCGGACCAAAAATTGGGAGACCTAAAACATCAGTACAGTCTAACACAGTACAAGGACACACTAGCTCAAATACATGAACAAATAGAAGAGTACAACACCTTAGCAGACACGGAAATAAAATACCTATCGAAGAGACATGTAGCTAGGGCGTATGGGGAAGGCAGACAACCGGGTGGGGTTTTAGCCAATATATTACGTGACAGATTGGACAATCCACCGATAGACCACATTACAGATGATGATGGAGTAATGCATTATTCACAGCAGGCGATAGTAGAACAGTTCCGCTCCTGCTATGCTGACGTGTATACTTCTAGCGGAGGTGTAGAAGAGGTGGCCCTCGACCGTTATCTGGCAGATACCGCATGCGCAAGGCTATCTGACGGCCTAACAGCGGAATTTTACAAAGCCTATGTTGACTTGCTGACACCACACCTACTTGAAGTATATGCAGAGACGCACGAGACTGGTGTTCTTCCTCCGTCTCTGCGAGAAGCCCTTATAACCACTCTGCTCAAAAAAGATAAATCACCTGAGAGATGTGAGTCTTACCGCCCTCTATCTTTGATTAACTTAGATGCGAAAATACTAGCGAAAATCTTGGCCATTAAATTGCTCCCATTGATGCCCCTCCTCCCAGACCAGGCTCGGTTTATCCCGGATCGGTCTACGTCCCTTAACTTGAGAACGATATTTGCAATATGTCATGTCCTCATTCCTGAACTAGAAGCAGTCGCTGTGCTACTCGACGCCGCTAAGGCTTTCGATTCTGTAGAGAGGGGATACATGATGCACATACTGCTCAGAATGTGGTTTCCTCTGGTTTACTTATGGTGGATTCAGGTCCTCTATGCTGGTGCATCTGCAAGGGTGCGAGTGGGGGGTTTGACATCAGAGCCATTCTCCATAGAGCGTGGCACGAGACAGGGCTGTCCCTTGTCCCCCTTGCTCTTCGCCATTGCTATAGAGCCGTTGACGTGTAGAATAAGGCAAGGCCACAGGGCGGTGGCGCTGAATTTCATCAAGAGACCTGTTGGAATCTCCTTCTATGCAGACGATATGGTCCTATATATTCGCGAGCCGCAGAAATTTTTACCTCAGGTGCTACGTGAATATGTTCGCTTTGGTCTATTCTCCGGCCTGCACAATAACTGGGGGAAATCAGTGATTGTTCCTCTGGCGAGCATCACCGTTTCACCACAGGAATCCCTTACTGTGGTCTACAGACCCAGTAAAATACCTTGGGTTGTGGATACACAGCGATCCCGAGGTGGTGACACAGTAAAATTATAGCCGTGCATATGCCACACTGGTACAACAGATAGATAGCTGGGTCCGCTTACCGTTATCCCTGGCAGACCGTATAGCCATAATCAAAATGGTGGTCTTACCAAAATTTCTATATTTATTCAGCAATGTCCCCACTCCCCTAACTAAACACTTTTTAAAAACTATTCAAACACAGCTATTGCGGTTGGTCTGGGGACATAAGCAGCCGAGATTAAGTTGGCGCACACTGATGCTGCCCTTTGACAAGGGGTGGTTTGGGGCCCCAGGCCTCTACGCGTACTATCTATGTGCACAGGCCCAATTTGATTATTTTTGGTTTAAACTACATGCATTCATGCCACACGTAGTAGTGGAAGAGGGAGATGCACAACCGGTACCGCTGTGCGGTATCCTGTCACACACAGATAGACGAACGCCGAAAGAAGAGATAAATACGCTGGATATGATCATTGTTGCATGGCAGGAGATTGGGAAGAGAACGTAGAAACTCCCATTATATGGACCTGCGAGGCCCATAGAAGGACACGCAGCCCTCTCAGTGGCTCAAGAGCGAGGCCCTATAGCAGCCTTAAATGAGGTGGGCATAGTCTCCATGGGAGATCTGTACCCAGCTGGACAGTATATCACCAATAGTGATTTAGACTGCATACAACATCCCACACCACTATTCATATACACCTGCTACAGATTACGTATTGCCGTACAAGACCACTATAGAGAGTTCCCTGAGGAACCAAAGACACTACAAGCACTACAAATGTTAATGATAGCACCGACGAGGAAAAAGATCATCACTAAACTTTATAGGGCGCTTCAAGATGAAACCCTGTGTGAGACTAACCGCAGTCTGGAGCGCTGGAATGCCGAACTGACCCCCCCAATTTCAGAACACGGAACAACACTGAGGACACATTTGCGAGCTAACAGGGTGGTTAACGTCCAATAATAGTTTGAGGATTACACACCCAAAAAGCTGCACAGGATGGGGCTGCGTGACACGGCTTGCTGCAAGCGATGTGGGAGGGACGACGCTGACTTTATTCACCTGGCATGGCCCTGCGATCAGGTGTTTCAATACTGGGAAAAAGTTTTAGCTCTTATAAAAACAATGACAGGGGTAGAGTTAAAATACGCCCCATTGGAATGCCTCTTAAGATTTGTACCACACATATGTGCAACACTGGTGATATTTGTGAGAGTGGCGCTGCTGTTAGCAAAGAGAAGGGTGCTGTTTACTTGGAAAAGTCGATGGGGCCCCAAGGTAGAATTGTGGCTCAAGGATATGGTGTATTGCCGCGAACAACTAGAACGTTATGCTGAGGAACTTCCTGTCTCATCTAGGCCCAGAGATATACGGGCTCCCCTGCGAGAATATTTTCTTTTTCAACAGGAACTAGACTCTGAATGAATGATGCATGGAGGATTGACCACATTGGAATAAAAGTGGAGCTGGGGGTAGGCTGACAGTTATGTGATGTTTACATGGAGTGGCAAGACTGCGGGGAAAGAAAGGATCAACATTGAAGGGATACTTGAGTTCTTAATTTGTACTGTACTGGTGTTTGATTATCCAGTCTGCGCCATGCTGAACTGTGCTGGCATGGACGTGATGTACGTTTTTCTAATGCTTAATAAAACCTTTACAAAAAAAAATAAAAAATTAGAATGTACAAATAGTAAAGCATAATCTGTGCAAGATGAAGTTCAAAAGAGGACAATGAGCTTGGGGTACCTTGAGGGAAAGCACAAGAGGTAGCATGAAAAACTCCTATTTGACCAATGCTGAAAGAAGACATGGGACACAGCAACATGAGAAAATCTCTGCAAATGTGCTGAAGGAAACTGAAAAGAATAAACATGATCTTAGCATCTTGCCTTGCACTGTTTGCAGTGCAAAATGATTGTGTGGTGAAGCAAACTGAATCCTAGATTTGAGAAGGAAAAGATGTAAGAACACTACATGAAATTTCACCAATAAAAACAGCTGTGCTTCCTGTTCTGGATGGGCTATGTGTTGTTAAAGGTCCAACAAAATTCAGCTAAAATGCAAAAGGAATACAAATAAACAAATATATAACTATGAAATGAAGAAAAGGGCATGGCTTTTTTGACTACCAGGGACTGCAAGAATGACTGTGGTCGGGTGGTGGGTTGACCGCAGGTCTGTCTTTGCTGAAGGCTGTTATGGAGCAGAGTTGTCCACATATCGGGCTCTATTATGATGATGGTCTGATTTCCCTTTGACCAACACCGTTGCCGTCTCGAGACCGAATGACCTCCGGTCAGCAGTCCCAACACCACAATTACAATGGGAAATCACATGGGGCGGTCGCATAATCCTGTTTCCCTATGGGAACTTGTGCTGCGACCATAAACCAGCCATAGCGCAAGCTCCAATAGAGAAGTGGGAGATTCTGTTAATCCCTGCACCGCGTAGCAGGCACCTCGAGGTGCCTGCCACATGGTGCAGGGATTAACCTATGGTGCCCCCTTGGCCCCTTACCAGAGGCCGCAAGGAGAAGGTGGCCTTGCCTGGGGCCCCCAAACTCGCTTTCCAACAGGTTTTCCATGTCGGAATTCTTGGCATGGAAAACCTGCCAGAAATCAAGCATCAAAATCCCTAAGGCAGAAATACCCTAAATAGGGATTACGGGCCGGTCTCAGACTGGCTGATGGGCTCTTTGAGCCCATCAGAATCCAGCCGGACCACTTTCGACCGCCTAGATTGTAATTAGGCAGTCAGAAGTGAAACCGACGATGAGGCTTGGAAAGCCTCCGAACTGAGCAGGATGAGACTAATCAATTTTAAGCATAAAGTGTCTTTCTCTTTGTGTATTATTTGTGTGAGATATTATAAAGCACGAAATTGAGTTAGATTTACCAGTGCATCCCTGAATCCCTTCCTAGGGGCTGTTAGTAACCCAGAAAACATGGACACTACATCAACTGTCTACTGAGTGGGGTTGCACGGGAAAACAAGAACCTGTTCATTCACATTGAAGTGCTGAAGTACTGAACTAACTTCAGGTATTTGTGGGTGTGAAAGTAAACCTTGCAGAGTTAAGCGAGGTCTTAGCTTATGCAGCACTAGGATTTCATGGAGGAAAAAATACTGTTAAATTGAAGTTATGTTTAACTTTGCACAATACTTTAACACATGTCTACAAATGCTGCTGAAATTCACTTAGGAAACACGGTTAAATTTCAATTATTGTTACAAATAAAAATTGAAAACCATTGATCTTTTGCCAGCTCCGCAAAACATAACATGCACAAGTGTCATGAAAACCATATCTCACTCACAAAATACAATGCTTATGGCCTCACACTATTTATGCCAAATAAGCAAAAATTCAGTCATGAACCAACAAGACGTGCTCAAACCGTCAAACAATTCTATATTCATAGATCTCTCATTGATAATGCTAATGGTACCGTGATATGAAATTTAATCCATAAGAGTTATAACATTTGTAATTCATTTCTTCAAATGTGAGGTGACTAGCATTGCATTTGTGTGTGTGAGCTACGGTTTTCATGCCTTTTGTGCAAGTTATGGATTGCAGCACTAATTATCCCTGGAAAATGTCAGTGTTTTGAAGATTCTTGTTCTGGTCAGATTGCGTGTGTAATTTGGCCTTCCAGTGTTGTGTGTGGCTCCAAAAAGAAGGAACAAGCATGCAAAGAAGAGCATTGTCTTCTGGAGCAGGAGGTGACAGGGACGAAACTGAGCTGAGCTTCATCCCCTGGGATGTATGATGATACAACGCATGCTTTCACAACGCATGCAATTACAACGCAATTTTCACAACGCGAAAACCATTACAGCGAATGTCTTTACTACGCATACCATTACAACGCAAAATAAATAAAATACATTAAAAGTGCCATCACAACGCAAGACAATATTACGAATACCATTACAACGCCAACATTTTTTTAATATTTGTAAAATAACTTCTGGCACGGGATGCAGGAAAAATAGGGGTTTTGGTTCGGGAAATGTATTAAAACGGAGAACAGTACTGAGCACATATTTTTGTAAGAAGGTGCAATGTAAGCAAAATTAATACTCAGGTATTAAAATTAATGCTCAAGAAATGTTCGAGTAACAAATAAATTATTAAAAAATTCAAAAATAAACACAGACAGAGAAAATACACTTACAATTATTTTCTAACAATAGCAAAACGCAGAAAACCTAGTCCATCTATCAAAATGAAAAAGGTACTTTAAAACGAGCCACCATTTTATGACCTTCCTCACACCGGAGTCCTACAACAGTTTTCATGAAATTAAATAGAACCCACAGCAAACAAAATGGAGTAAACTCAAATGAAAATATTAAACAGACACTTCTTTTTATCAATAAATTAAATTATGCGTTCTCACATCAAACAAATCCCCCTAAAAATAGAAGAAAACTGAATATTTTCATGAAAATAATGGTGTAACACATCAAAATGTATAAATATACCTAAGCCACCATTTTGAAGTCAGTGGTCCGTAGACTACGAGCGAGAGCAGACGTAAATTACGCTACTGGTAACTCACCCAGAGAAATTACACAGTGCAATTTAGATTCAGCATTTCACAAAAAGCAAGTAAGTAAGATATAATTTATTATAATATTAACACCAAAAACAAGCTAATTTTAAAAAATATAGTAATAATTCCATTTTTTTTCAGTTTTTGTCAAACTTGGCAGTGAATAAATTAATGTGCCTACAAAAATAAAGTAAAAGAAGACATTTATAGAAACTGAATTAATGTATGAAAATATGTAGCGCCGAGACGCCTACGGGCATTTGTTCGCGCTGTATAAATCGCAAAAATAAATAAATGAATAAAATAAATGTATTTTGATAACCTAATTAATTAAAAATGATACATATAAAGAACGAATGTTTTCTCTTTAAATTTTAAAGTGGAGTTTTATTTGGATAACAAATGATCAACCGGTTTCCCATTTATGAAGCCAAAATTGAAGATAAGAATGAATGTATGATATTAAAAAGCAAACAATGGAATAAAATGAAACAAATTGCTATGTGTTTGTTTTTAAATTACTATCCACCTTGGAAAGCAATGTTAAAAATTCATTTTAATAAACCAAAAAATATGGAAATAAAATTTACAAAATACACAACCTATATATCGCATATTATGCTACTGATATCTTCATAAACATCACATGTGAAACAACCGTGAAAAAACAACCAGCAGAAGACCAACTTCAAAGAAAAAAACAAGATCTTCAAAATAAACCATAAAACCAAAAGCAAAAGGTAAATATATATCAGACAATTTAAAAAAAAAAAGTACATTAAACCCCTTTTCACCAGATAGAGTAAAACTGGTAAATGAAATGTGAACTGAATTTTGTATATAACCAAAAGATGAGTAACATGTTGTTTACAAAAATTCAGTGTTAAAAATATTATCATGCATTAAAACCATGCAAAAAATCCATTTTTTATACCAAAAAACAGGGAATAAATAATAAGAAAATCAACAGCCTATATATATTTTTTTTCACTACAGATTTCCACAAAAACATCTCATCAAAAGCAACTGAGAAAAAATTATCCAGCAGAACACCAACTTCAATAGAAAAGGGCCAGCATCAAAACATCGTAAAGACTAAAGAAAAGGTAAATAAAATTAAGTAAAATAAATGAACTCTTTTTTGCTAGATAGAGTAACACCTGTAAATGTATTTTAAACTGCCTTTTATGTATGTCATAATTTTTCGAAACATTCTCATGTCAAAATTGCTTTAAAAAAACTGTCATGTATTTTAACCAAGTAATAGTGCACTTTTTGAAATTACAGAACCAAGGAAACATTGGAGGTGCATGCAATACTACTCATCCCATTGCAAAGGCAGAGCGGTTACTCTTGGAGACACAGTTGTTAAAACTTCTGAGCATAACCACTCTGCCTCTGCAATGGAGATTGAAGTAAGAGAAACAATAAATGAAATTAAGGATATTGCAAGCACCTCCAATGACTCCTCTGGTTCTATTTTGAGGGAGGTTGCTCAGCATGTCCCTAGTCATGTTGCTAGCAGTAAGCCTATCATACCCAATTTGATACAAATTATTCAACGTAAAAAACTGGCATGTAACCCACAAAGAGTTACACCACAAACATTCTCTGATATTCGTATTCCACCTGAACTCTCTGTTTCTATGTTTAACGAACCTTTCATCCTGCATGACAACCAAAACCCTCAAAAATGAATAATTATCCTTAGCACACCCCGTAATCTAGCCAAGTTAGAGAATAGGGACATTTGGATGATGAATGGGACATTTAAAAGCACGCCCCATCCATTCACCCAAATATATACTATTCATGCTAAAATTAACAATACTGTAGTCCCCTTAGTTTACAGTTTGCTACCTGATAAACAATCCACAACGTACACTGAACTTTTGACAGTGATTAAATCTAAAACATCAAACAGAAGTCCTAGGAAAATAATAATTGATTTTGAATTCGCAATGATAAATGTTATTACAAAAACGTACGTGGATACCCAAATTCAGGGATGTTTTTTCCATTTTTCCCAGGCCTTTTGGAGTAAAAAAAAACAACTAAAAAGTTGTGAGTGGGGAGCTACCCTTTCTGGCAGGAAAAGGATTGGGTCAACAATCAATTATAAAAAAAACAGAGCTCCTTCTCCTGAGTTTTCTGAATCATAGGTGATGAGCAGATGTAAACATGCTCACAAAGGCTAACAAAGACTGACAAAACAGATCCAGGGAATAAAGTCACCTGGGTAAATTGAAGAATACCTGTGGGTGGGACTGTACAGTAAAGAAATGAACCAAATACCTGCCAGTCCCTTATGTCAATTCAATAAACATCCCATATGGGTCTATAATATAAGACCATGGTACATGTTTGCCCGCCCAGGCATTCCTTCTAAACAATATGAAGATGCAGAAAGTCAGAGATGCATAAGAATGACAAAGTAAACCTTGGATTGCAAGATGTTAGGGTTACCAAATATTAGGGTATAATTGAATATGTTTAGTAATCTAAGTGCAATTGATGTTTTAAAAGGATGGGACCTAATGAAATGTACTGTGATATGTTTTTATAGATGTGACAAATCAGGGAACGAGTCCTGAAGAAGGTGCAAGATTAAAAGAGGCACCGAAACGCCGCGTCAACAGTTTGTTCCTATAAATCTATTGACCAATAAATATGATGTTTTAATATGTTTGTGGAAACCATGATATAATAGCATTTTTTAACTACAAGATTTTATAGAGTGTTGTATTTTTGCAAAAAGCGAATGTGTATTTCTTGTTGTTTCTTATAACAAAATTGTGTTATTATGAATTTTAAACTTTATAAAATAAATGAATGACACTTTAAAGAAAGTTTTTTGTGTATATGAAGTTCTTCATGGTACTCTTGGGTCCTATATATATCTAGTTGTAAATTTGGTAACCCGTACAATACTGCAAACCCCTTCCATTAATGTGAACGTCCCCTTTGGGACATGAACATCACATATGATTCAGAAAACTCAGGAGAAGGAGCTCTGTTTTTTATATGTAAAAAAAAAAAACATCCCTAGTTGTGGATTATTCTTCAGATAGCAAACTGCAATTCCAATTAAAAAAACTAACTGCACTTTGCTTCGTTCCTCCTGAAAGGGTAGACAAATGTTACACTGCAATTACTGAATCAGATTTTTACACAACAAAGAAAAATTGGCACCCTTACTAAATTATTTTGAAGGCACATGGATTGGGCATCTAAGCAGGTCGGTCGCAGGAGGAAGCCACGATCCATGTGGAGTGGTGGAACTGCTACAAGAGTTGCTTAGAAGGAGGAGCAAAGACAAACAAAGCCATAGAGGGATGGCACCACTCCTTCAACCACACAATTGGAAAACCTCACCCTAACTTTTATCATTTTTTGGAAACTTTGAGGAAGGAGCAAAGTTTCCAAGAAATGAGAATGTCACAACCATGAACAGGTAGTCTAAACCCACGGATTTCTAAAAGATCAAAAGAAATGTCAGAAAGACTATTGGGTGCATTACAACAATTTTCGTTGTGTGTGGCTTTAGACTACCTGGATAATGTTGCTCACATACTACACTACTAACTCTACCAACACCATTACTTTCCTGCTTTGCCCTAAATTAAATAAACAATGCAAGTAAATTGACATTTTTCTAAAACATTTTTTCAAATTGAAAAGTCGGGTCACCTTACCTTAGATGCCTTCATTTTTCCTTTCTTTTCTTTGTAAATCCAAATCATATCCAAGTTTTTTGAAATCCATAAAGAAAAGCAGCCCATAAAAAGAAAATCTCCAAAATTGGTAATCCATTCGAAATTAGAAGAGACCATTTGAAAAAGATTGAATCAAACAAAACCCAATAAAAAAATCTTCTCCAAATCCAAACGAACGCGAATTGAATATCCAAAAGAAAAATTAATCCATCTTCTTTCTTCTCTTTAAAATCCAAGACTTCAAAATCCACCATTCAAAGAATCCCCCAAAAAAAGACAGCTTCCTCGACTCCAAGAAATTGAAAAATAAAGCAATCCATTTTCGAAAAAATTAATCCAATCCCAAGAAATCGATCTTCTTCTGTGTCCGGTCTTTTCGATTCCAAATTTTTTTTAGGAAAAAAAACATGCAAATGCAACTTCTTACAGTGCTATATATATTACTACTAGCTAACCCGTCTCGCGTTGCTGCTCTCGTTGCTTCCATCTTTCATTCGAGTGTGCTTGAGCAGTGCATAATTGTTCGGTTTCCAATCTTGATTCTCGTTGCTCTCATGTTTTATTCGAGCAGGCTTGAGCAGTGCGTAATGTATCTGTTTCCAATCTTGATTCTCGTTGCTCGTTCGTTTGTGAAGAACGGGCTTGAGCAGTGCGCACTCGATCGGTTAACAATCTTGATTTTCGTTGCTTGTTCGTTTAATAAGAAAGTGCTTGACCAGTTTGTGTTCGAATGGCTTCTAATCTTGCTTCCCGTTGATCGGTTTCCAATCTTGATTCTCGTTGCTCTCCTGTTTCATTCGAGTGGGCTTGAGCAGTGCGTAATCTATCTGTTTCCAATCTGGATTCTCGTTGCTCGTTCCACTTTGTGTTCGAAAAGCTTCTAATCTTGCTTCCCGTTGCTCGTCTGTTTCTGAAGTTGTAATGCCTTTTTTCTTTTGTGCTTCAGATGTAGTTCGACAAATCGATTTCCGTTTGGGAGGGCATAACAATCGACGATGCTCGCAAATTTGCTGACAATTTCAGCATTAGAAAGATTATGAGGGCCCTTCTGGGTCGATTTAAAAAAAATGTTTTTGCCAGAAACCTTCGCGGGAGTGTACTCACCAACTTCCCAAAGTTCCATGGCGATCGAATGAATGGTGTAGTAATGCATAAAGGACAAACAGACAGACAGACATACATTCGTTTTTATATATATAGATTAAAATCAAATTATATTATCTTTTTTTAAACTAATTACACGTGACCCGACAACGACATACTCTACCAACACGATCGGCGACATGGTAAAAAGCAAATAATAACATACCTTCATATCTAAACTAATCCTCCCTCTTCTCTCCTTGCAATATATGTTACTGTAAACAAAATTCAAAATATAAATAAAGTTTTTAAAGTTTCCTAACTAGGCGCAGGTCTCCTTGCTTCTGTTCTGTCCATTGACGCTCCTCAAAATGGCCGCGATGAATCACGTCTACGCGTATATGTCATAAGGAGCTATGAAAAAAGAAAATGGACAATTTAATTTATTTTTATTAATAAAAGTAATATATGTTAAAAAAATGTTTTTGTTATATATTAAAGTACATCAACATTTTTAAATAATATTTTAAATATTTAATAATTATTGTTTAATAAAAAAAATGTTATTAAAAAAATGTAAACTGTGTCGCATTCAAATCATTTTTTATATAATTTTTTTTATTATACTAGTAATAATCTTAGCATGTAAATAATTTGTAAATATTGTACTTACCTTATGCTGCTCCCATTTGCTTCTGCTCCATCCCGCATCAATCTTCAAAAGAACTCACCAATGATACACGCGGCAAACGCATAGCCAGCTATGGAACTAAATGAAGGACAAAACATTACATTGATTTCAATGTAAAAGCATGAGAAAATAATTACAATTAATTTTGAAAAATTATTTAAGATATCTAAAATTTCAAAAATAATTTTTAAAAATAAAGTACAACATCTTAAAACATAAAAAAAAAATTTTAATTCAAAAAATAATTAACCATTTAAAAAAATGTAATAGAGTATTTTTCAAAACTACTAATCAAACTTTTAGAGAATGAGGTATTATTTACTATTTAAACTCAAGGGGGGTGTTAAAGTAGAGTAAATTTTGGATAGTGTAGGAGTATTATTTACTATTCTAACTCCAGAGGGGGTTAAAGTAAAGAAAGAGCTGGTTAGTGTAGGAGTATTAATTACTATTATAACTCCAGGGGGGTGTTAAAGTAAGGAAAGTGCTGGATAGTGTAGGAGTAATAATTTACGCAAATAGGGCTCACCTACACCGGGGGTCAACTCTTCCTGCCAGTTCCCCCTCGCCGCCGCAAGCACAACAGCGGCCGGAGCGCGAGGGGTCGGAACTTCAATCCCCAGACGCCCCAGCGGCGCTTCTCGCCGGACACGGGATCATCGCGCCAGGAGGCGCCTCAAAAGGTCAACAGCCCCGGGGGAGCGGGGGGCCTGTGAGCAGCACCGGGAGAGCTTTGTGCAAATAGGGCTCACCTACACCGGGGGTCAACTCTTCCTGCCAGTTCCCCCTCACCACCGCAAGCACAACAGCGGCCGGAGCGCGAGGGGTCGGAACTTCAATCCCCAGACGCCCCAGCGGCGCTTCTCGCCGGACACAGGATCATCGCGCCAGGAGGCGCCTCAAAATGTCAACAGCCCCCGCGTCGCAGGATCGTGCGTGGGTTGGCGCTCGGGACTAAGCCCTGGCAAAGGGCGGGCCCTCAGAGGCCAGAGGAGGACGGGATGGGCCACCCCACTTGGCTCTATCGAAGGAGGAGGTACAGAGACGCTTTACCTTCTTATTAATCACGCATTGTACTGCCTATTGTCGCTTTTGTAGTTCTGCTTTCCATTAATCATGTCCATCTGGGAGGAGCTGAATGCCCTGTGTGGCACGAAGTATGTCCCGGACGTATCAACCCCCCCTATAGTGGGTAGAGACACTGACCAACTAAACTGCACCCCACAGGATGTACCTTTATGCCCCAATAAAATCCTTTCTCAAGTCAACACTCTGTCCCGGGGTTTAATCAGTAAAAGGAAGCATGATGAGGAAAAAGATAATGTCAATGAGAATCTATCTAATGCTGACAAAATGTGCACTAGTCCCTCATTATCCCCCTCCAACCCAATTATATTAACGCCGGCTAAGGCTGTGAACAGAATACATGACTTTGTATCGCCCCTCCAATTGACCTTACTGGCTCAGATTGAGCAACTGTTAATATCTGCAATATCACCTCTGGTCACAAAAATCAACGATCTAGGGGACAGGTTGACCAGTATTGAAAAAACAATAAATAGGAACTATCCACCAACTGAAAAAACTGTTATACCCATTTGTCCTATTCCCTCTATCAACAATGAAAAGCCTAAGTCCACTGCACGCAGGAAAGTTCAAACTCTTGAACCCCCTCTTGCTACAACCATTGCAAGCGGCCGGAACGTTACTTTTAATCCTGCACTCGTACCTCACAGAGCTCCCAGGACCGCTCTAGAAAGAAGGCATCGCATTAATCTACCTCCCGAAGCCGCCCCATACGTGACTGTTCTCTCTGGGGTCCCTGCACTTAGTCAGGGTAAACTTGAAACACACCAGGACCTGCTAAACAAAGCCATTTTCTGGCTAAAACACAACAGACCGTTGCCACCTGCTCTAGATGGTGGAATCCTGAGCGTCAGGAGGGTGGGGTGGCTAGGTACGTTGCCCAAAGACATACCGGGGGACTTGATTTTAATAAAATTCAAGAATAGGAACATTGTCCCCTACCTACGATCTTCCCAGCCCAAAGAAGAAGATGGCCCCATTTGCATCTGGGACTTGTATGATTTTTATCCCAGCCCCCGATACAATCCGTTACCAAGACAAATGTCATCGAATCATAATTCTTGGTGAAAGGGGATTCCGTGTACCCTGTGCTATTACCCCCTACCCTCTAATTAGTCTTGATTATGTACGTACTTTGTTTAGTTGATTCGTCAAATTGATTTTAGCTTGTTTTAATAGTCGGTTTCTTTTTATCTTGTAATGAAATGATGAGTTATCTATGCATGTATGTATTTTTTTTCTTGTTGCTTTTATGGTTTTAAACTAAAAACCGAATAAAGCTTATTTGATTTGATTTGATTTGAGTAATACTTACTATTCGAACTCCAAGGGGTGTGTTTAAGTAGGGAAAGTGCTAATATGGCTGAGATACCCGCCACCCCCTCTCAACACAATCCCCAAGGATGGGAAGACGGAAACGGTTCTGAACTCTTGGAAGGCGGGAGGGAGTTACCCTCCCGGCCGTATTTATTAAAATATGAAACAAAATTAAAACATTAAAATAACAGTTTCATATCATGTACAATTTCATTTACACATTACGATGTTCTTGGCTGACCTTAACACATCTCTAATACAAAGGTTCTCCTAGCCGATACTAAACATCCTGCAAATGCATTTCTCAAATTGAAATTGTACATCCTAACATTACGGGCCAACGGCAAGGTCGTAACCGGTGTCAGATCCCCAATACCAGAATTCCCCCCTCACTTGTGAGGGGCGGTCGCACAGAGGACTGTACCTCTGTGCCTACTTCCAATTTCCCTTGTCTTAGCGGGGCCCCCTGTTAACTCGACGCCATCTTAGTGGTCGTCCGAGGACTCGTGTGAGGTGTCTAGAAGGTAGCGTAGACCCCCCTCCCACCCCACACAACTTACCACATCTGCCGTCGCAGATGTCCTGGCCCCGGGAAATTCCCAGGAGGGGCCCGTAGCCCCTCCTCCCCAGGGAGGGGCCTATGGCCGCCTTCCCTTTCGGCGTCCCCATCCTTAGAGGGGACCGCCTCCCCGTTTGAGGGGCCAATGGCCGCCTCCCCCCGGGCGCTCCCATCCATAATGGGTGACGCCCCCACCTCTAGGGATCTTCCAATTACTGCTCACCGATCATGACCTTACCGCCCGACCAAAATAAATACGACAATCTAAGCTAAAGAGGAGAAAAGACAATTACACTTAAGCAATTCAAAGTATAATCTCTACTGAGCATCACTGTTCAATTCTGTTGCAACTACTTTGCTGAATAAAACATGCTGAAAAAGAAAAAATTATCAACTTTATTACATACCAAATTACCAACTTTTATTCAGAACAACCTGTAAGAGAAACAATATCACGTCACTCGACTTTATTCAAACAAATCGCTGTCATCAGGGGCTGGTGGGTGGGTCAAAATTGGCTCTTCGTTCCGTCTCGAGCTCACGTGCAACGGGGAGGTGCAGCTTCAGAGCACAGGATGGAACAAGAGGATGCTTCCTTGGCTTGTCGCTCCTTTTATCCTTCTTCGGGCGGGCGTGGACCCACCTTCAATCCGCCTCCGGGGCGTGGCTAGCGGTGTCGGTGTCTAGGACAACCCTCTCTTGGGCGGGAAAAGGCACGCCCCAGCTACGCCGCTTCGGGCATACCAGCCGAGACTCGCCTCCCGCCCAAAATGGCTTCCCGGGGGGATCGGGGTACTCCACCATACGTTCGGGGGGACCGAGTGGTCGCCCCTTTCCATATGGCTGAGATACCCGCCACCCCCTCTCAACACAATCCCCAAGGATGGGAAGACGGAAACGGTTCTGAACTTTTGGATGGCGGGAGGGAGTTACCCTCCCGGCCGTATTTATTAAAATATGAAACAAAATTAAAACATTAAAATAACAGTTTCATATCATGTACAATTTCATTTACACATTACGATGTTCTTGGCTGACCTTAACACATCTCTAATACAAAGGTTCTCCTAGCCGATACTAAACATCCTGCAAATGCATTTCTCAAATTGAAATTGTACATCCTAACATTACGGGCCAACGGCAAGGTCGTAACCGGTGTCAGATCCCCAATACCAGAATTCCCCCCTCACTTGTGAGGGGCGGTCGCACAGAGGACTGTACCTCTGTGCCTACTTCCAATTTCACTTGTCTTAGCGGGGGCCCCCTGTTAACTCGACGCCATCTTAGTGGTTGTCCGAGGACTCGTGTGAGGTGTCTAGAAGGTAGCGTAGACCCCCCTCCCACCCCACACAACTTACCACATCTGCCGTCGCAGATGTCCTGGCCCCGGGAAATTCCCAGGAGGGGCCCGTAGCCCCTCCTCCCCAGGGAGGGGCCTATGGCCGCCTTCCCTTTCGGCGTCCCCATCCTTAGAGGGGACCGCCTCCCCGTTTGAGGGGCCAATGGCCGCCTCCCCCCGGGCGCTCCCATCCATAATGGGTGACGCCCCCACCTCTAGGGATCTTCCAATTACTGCTCACGGATCATGACCTTACCGCCACAGGCCGGATAGTTGACCGGCTATCCGGACCCCCCACAAAAACTCCTACTTAAAGGTCATGGCTGCAAACTCCTTAACCAAGCTACGAGGTCTCCTATGAGTAAAGCATTCCCCACCCGGGACAAATGGACCCCATCCTCTAGATACATCTGGTCCCCCCTGATACATCCATGAGGAATAGAATGCAATGTACTTGTACGGAACAATCTACCAAGTTTGTTATTCACTTTCTTCACCGAATGATTTATAGCAGACACAGAACTAGCCCCCCGCCACACCTTCCGTGGAATCATATGGGACCATGCAATCGTGCACCCCGGAACCCTTCTCGCCAACCAACTTACTGTGGATAGTATCAACTCGAGAAGTACTCGTCGACCAGCGGTCACCAAATCATTGCCCCCAAGATGCACTATGATTACAGATGGCGGTGACCTTGTCCGCCCTAACAAACCCTCCATAAAAGTTTGGAACTGGTCAATACAGAGCCCGCCCCTTCCGTAGAAGGTCACCCTGTACCCGTATTCCCCAGCCATGTGAATCATGTCACCTGCTTTGAATACGTCTGCGGCACGCCTCACGTATGAGTGGCCCACGACCCACACCACTCTTTCCTCAGCCGGTGATCTTTGACCGCTGGTTCCCAGGTGTCGGGTCGACTGCACAGTCCGCCCCGCCTCGTAAGCTCGCGAAACTGTAAACCAAACAAAAACAAGAAGCGTGAGTGCATGACATTAGCTTCACAACATGTGCAACCGCACATACCTTTTATAACAATTCGAGGACCAACGCCCCAACTGTTTCACTTTTTCCACACTCAGACCCCTGGCTGTAGCCTCTGTAGCAGCCCCTATCCGGAAGGAATGAGTCCCGAACTCGCACGGGTTCAAGCCCGCAGCTGCGATTGCCATTGTTAGCACCCGCTGGAACAGAAACCTCGTCAGTGGGGTGGCGTTGGCGTGCCTCAGCAAGCTTCCCCCCCATGATGCCGCCCTCTGCGCCAAATACTCCTCAACGCATGCTACCGGGCACATGGGAGATCCCGGAATCCGCTGGACTACTACGCTGTCCCCGATCGCTCTCTGATCGGTCTTGGACCTGGCAAATGAGACTACCATTGTCTCCCCCTTTATTTGAACGTGCTCTCGGCACAGACCTCCCCCCGTATCCTGCGTGTTCCTTGCTACCAGTTCCCTTACCCGCATAGCCCCATGGAATGCTAATGCGAAAGCGGCCCGGAATAGCACTGTCTCTGATTGAGATGAACATGTCGCAGGGAGTACGGACAGTAACAGGGCTAACTTTTCCAGACCTATCGGGTGTCTCTCATCAACTCTGCTACCCTCAAGGCGTTGCCACCCACGCAGCGCCTTCTGTACCAGAAAAGACGCTGTGGGGTCCTGGATGCCATGAGCCCGTACCATGAAAGAAATGGCGGCCCGGTGTCTATTGACCGTAGCCACTGATTTGCCTGCCTGATGTAATGATAACAAAAATTTCAGGACATACTCTTCTTGGCCCCAAAGCTCCCCCCTAGCTGAACCCAAAAAGGACCAATAGGAACGGAACGCCCCTTCATATGCCTTCCTTGTCCTGGGTGCTAGACTCTCTCCCACGAGGTCTTGTAGTCCGGGGCACCGAGAGACCAGAGAGCTTCGGGAAATGGTGCCGCCACCGGGTCCGCTGAGGGCAGAAAACCCCAGAAGGCCTGCATACGGGAACGAGAAAGCGCATCAGCTGCCTGATTTAACACCCCTGGCACATGTCTTGCCCTAAAGTGGACGTTCAGTCTCATACACAGCAGGACAATTTCTTTCAGCAATCTCAAGATCCATTTGCAGCGGGCAGCCTGACTATTGATACACTCAACCACGGTCATATTATCAGACCAGAACACCACAGAGCGATCACGAAACCCCTCAGGCCATGTTTTTAAGGCCGCCAGAATAGGGAACAGTTCGAGAAACCCAATGTTACCTGTGAGCCCACTCTCGTGCCACCATGCCGGCCAGGTTCGTGCTGACCAATGATTACCAAAGATGGCGCCAAAACCCACACTCCCTGCCGAGTCAGTCCACAACCCCAGCTCCTCGGAGGAAACCGCTGGTTTGTTCCACACGACCCGACCGTTGAAATCCGCCAGAAATGCCAACCATATGCGCATGTCCTGGCGAACCTCTGCCGAGAGCCTTGTGCGGTGGTGCCCTTCCTTAAGGCCCACCATGGCTTGAGCAATAGAGCGGGAAAAGGGGCGAGCCATCGGTATCACTCTAAGGGCAAAATTCAGCTGACCCACAGCCTGCTGCAACTGATGCAAATTTACTTTCGTCTCGCTAATACATGTTTCAAGCGATGCCTTAAATTTCGTTACCCTTTCCTTAGGCAAACGGAAGCACCCCTCTTCAGAATCAAGCTCTATTCCAAGAAACTCGAGCGAAGTAGACGGCCCCACTGTCTTACCTGGTGCCAATGGCACGCCAAGGCGTCTCATGAGATCACAAAATTCATTCAAAGCCTGTGCACATTCTATGTCCCCGGCTGCCCCCAGGAATAGAAAATCGTCAAGATAATGCATAACATGTGTAAACCCCGTTGTTCTTGTGAACGCCCATTGCAAAAAACAACTGAATCTCTCAAAATACGCAAAATAAGCACAGAGATGGAGCAACCCATTGGCATACATTTATCCATGTAATATCGTCCCTGAAACATGAAACCAAGGAGACGCTGATCATCTGGGTGTACCGGGAGCAACCGGAACGCCGACTCGATGTCTGATTTAGCCATCAGCGCTCCGGGCCCCAGGCGATTCAACATGGCGACGGCCTCATCAAAAGATGCGTACCGCACCGAACAAACTCCCGGGTCAATCGCATCGTTCACCGAAAGACCCCTTGGAGCTGACAAATTATGTATCAACCTGAATTCCCCTGGATCCTTTTTGGGGACCACACCCAGAGGTGAACAAACAAAATTAGCAACTGGCGGCTTGTCATATGGTCCAGCAACCCGACCTCGGGCCACCTCTTTCCCAATCTTTGCTTGTACCACCGCCGTATTCTGCTGAACCGATAGTTGGTTCCTACATTGTGCTTTACCCTGAAAATCCCCCGCCGGGATGCGGAAACCATACGAAAAACCATCTCGCAACACCCCAGCGGAGATATGATCCGGGTATTCGTTCAGCCAAGGGATCAGTGCCATGATATCAACCGGGGTAGGTAGAGGCGCCCCTCGGACTATTTCAGACCTGTTTGGCGCCTCCTCTACTTCCCGTATCACCAGTCTTGGCTCTGCACATAGTCTCGGGGTGCGAGGACTGCCCACACCCTGCACATTCATGCCTGAACCTGCAAGATCCCTGTGGCCTAGTACATTTGCCTCTGTTAAAGCTCCAGCAGACCCCTTTTTTACCTGAGTTGCCATTATGCCTTGTGTTCCGATCATTGCTTGATCCCGCCCGAAAGGGCGCCCCTGACGAATGGCGGGAATACTCGACCACGTCTCCCCCCAAAGATGGCGACTTCGCCGTGCCTGGCTTCTCCATTTTTTGCCAAGAAATGGAGTCGAAACAATCCCACGTCAGGGATGAGTCGTGCTCCTTGGACTTACGAAATATGCTATCATAACAAAACCATTGACTACCCCCATATGTTTCATAAAATTCCATGATACGTGTCTGGTACACGGCTAATTCCACCAACAATTCGGGCCTACGTTCCCCCATAATTGCAGTGAACATTCCAAACGCTCTGCCCCAATTGCCTATCCATTCTTCCACTCTGAAACCGGCCATCTTGGCGCGCCATACACTAGGATGCAAAAACTCTTTTTGATTTTTCACATGCTCAATCTCATAGTGATCGGTCAACAAGGAAAACATGTTCACATATTTATCTGCCCATATCCTTTCTTTCACCTCAATCGGGATATGCTGAACAACTTTTTCCCTCCTTGAAGGTACCGATCCCTCCCCCGCCATCGGCAATGGCTGCTTACCTGAACCGGTAGCTGTGACCGTAGTCCCTGCCGAACCAACGCCCGATACTGGTTGTTCCACGGGAGCCTGCAGGGAAACAAAAGGACACAGTGCCTACGCAGCATCTTTCGATTGCCGCAACTGCTTCATTATCGACCTGGCTTCTTCAGCCGTGGCCCCCTCGTTCTCTTTGCCCAACCATGCCGCCAACTGGGCAGCCAGCTCAGGAGGCATATCCTCCCCGTTCACAGGAGTGACCACCACAGGGATTGGTTGCCCCGCGTTCGGGACCGGAGTCGGGGCCTCGATCGGGGTGACCGGGTGCGTTGGAGGTGCTTCGGGAACCGG
This sequence comes from Lissotriton vulgaris, assembly GCF_964263255.1. Lineage (NCBI taxonomy): Eukaryota > Metazoa > Chordata > Amphibia > Caudata > Salamandridae > Lissotriton > Lissotriton vulgaris. The sequence goes on from NC_141694.1 coordinate 747,120,368, forward strand.
GACCTCCCCACCCAACGCACCCCTCTTGGCCCTTCTACCTCTCCCGTTAGGGACCACTCCCGGCAATGCTGGTCCGACGACTCTCTTTGGTCCCCCGCCCCATTCATTGCCGCCATCTGCTTCTTCATGTCCGCCATGCCCTTCACCAGCATACGAAGCATCTGATCGGTCCCGACCCTCTTTCCGACCTTCTTGCAAGGCATCGTCCCCGTATACTCCTCAAGGTCCTAGGTCAGGAAGCTCCGGACTCGCTGAAAGAAGAAACACAAAATTAAATTCTCAAAATTGGCTCTTCGTTCCGTCTCAAGCTCACGTGCAACGGGGAGGTGCAGCTTCAGAGCACAGGAACAAGAGGATGCTTCCTTGGCTTGTCGCTCCTTTTATCCTTCTTCGGGCGGGCGTGGACCCACCTCCAATCCGCCTCCGGGGCGTGGCTAGCGGTGTCAGTGTCTAGGACAACCCTCTCTTGGGCGGGAAAAGGCGCGCCCCAGCTACGCCGCTTCGGGCATACCAGCCGAGACTCGCCTCCCGCCCAAAATGGCTTCCCGGGGGGATCGGGGTACTCCACCATACGTTCGGGGGGACCGAGTGGTCGCCCCTTTCCAATAGTGTAGGAGTACTAATTACTAATCTAACTCCAGGGGGTGTTAAAGTAGGGTAAGTGCTGGATAGTGTAAGAGTATTAATTAGTATTCTAACTCCAGTGGGGTGTTAAAGTAGGGTAAGTGCTTGATAAAGTAGGAGTATGCATTAATATTCTAACCCCAGGGGGATGTTTAAGTAGGGAAAGTGCTGGATAGTGTAGGAGTATGAATTACTATTCTAACTCCAGGGGAGTGTTTACGTAGGGTAAGTGCTGGATAGTGTAGGAGTATTAATTACTATTCTAACTCCAAGGGGGTTAAAAAGTAGGGTAAGTGCTGGATAGTGTTAGAGTAATAATTACTATTCTAACTCCAGGGGGGTGTTAAAGTAGGGTAAGTGCTGGATAGTGTAGGAGTAATATTTACTATTCTAACACCAGGGGGGTGTTTAAGTAGGGAAAGTGCTGGATAGTGTAGGAGTATTAATTAATATTCCAACACCAGTAGGGTGTTTAAGCAGGAAAAGTGCTGGATAGTGTAGGAGTATTAATTACTAATCTAACTCCAGGGGGGTGTTAAAGTAGGGTAAGTGCTGGATAGTGTAGGAGTATTAATTAATATTCTAACACCAGGGGGATGTTTAAGTAAGGAAAGTGCTGGATAGTGTAGGAGTATTAATTACTATTCTAACTCCAGGGGGTGTTTAAGTAGGGTAAGTGCTGGATAGTGTAGGAGTATTAATTAGTATTCTAACTCCAGTGGGGTGTTAAAGTAGGGTAAGTGCTGGATAGTGTAGGAGTATTAATTAATATTCTAACTCCAGGGGAGTGATTACGTAGGGTAAGTGCTGGATAGTATAGGAGTATTAATTACTATTCTATTAATTAATATTCCAACACCAGTGGGGTGTTTAAATAGGAAAAGTGCTGGATAGTGTAGGAGTATTAATTAATATTCTAACACCAGGGGGATGTTTAAGTAAGGAAAGTGCTGGATAGTGTAGGAGTATTAATTACTATTCTAACTCCAGGGGAGTGATTACGTAAGGTAAGTGCTGGATAGTATAGGAGTATTAATTACTATTCTAACTCCAAGGGGGTTAAAAAGTAGGGTAAGTGCTGGATAGTGTTAGAGTAATAATTACTATTCTAACTCCAGGGGGTGTTAAAGTAGGGTCAGTGCTGGATAGTGTAGGAGTAATAATTAGTATTCTAACACCAGGGGGATGTTTAAGTAGGGAAAGTGCTGGACAGTGTAGGAGTATTAATTACTATTCTTACACCAGGGGGGTGTTTAAGTAGGGTAAGTGCTGGATAGTGTAGGAGTATTAATTAGTATTCTAACACCAGGGGGGTGTTTAAGTAGGGAAAGTGCTGGATAGTGTAGGAGTATTAATTACTATTTTAACTCCAGTGGAGTGTTTAAGTAGGGTAAGTGCTGGATAGTGTAGGAGTATTAATTACTAAACTAACTCCAGGGGGGTGTTAAAGTAGGGTAAGTGCTGGACAGTGTAGGAGTAATAATTTATATTCTCACTCCAAGGAGGGTGTTTAAGTAGGGAAAGTGCTGTATAGTGTAGGAGTATTAATTACTAATCTAACTCCAGGGGGGTGTTAAAGTAGAGTAAGTGCTGGATAGTGTAAGATTATTAATTACTATTCTAACTCTAAGGGGGTGTTAAAGTAGGGTAAGTGCTGGATAGTGTAGGAGTAATAATTACAAATCTTACACCAGGGGGGTGTTTAAGTAGGGAAAGTGCTGGATAGTGTAGGAGTATTAATTACTATTCTAACTACAGGGGGTGTTAAAGTGGTACACAGACAAAATATCGATTTTTTAATATCGACATACAAAAATATCGAAGTTTAAATATCGATGGTACAAAATATCGAAGGTAAGTAATATCGACAGTCTTAATATCGATATTAGTATGATATCAGTAATATCGAAGTTTTAAATATCGATGTCAATAATATCGAAATAAATAACTTCGATGTTACTAATATCAATTTTTAAATAAATTTAGTGTATATTATATTGTATTTATTATGTTTTATTATTTATTTTTATTGTAATTTAATTAAATATTGTCTTTTACTACTGTAGTGGGTTGTGGGTTTATAGGGGAATAGGGTGGGAAGTAATTTAATTATGTTAAATTAATTATTATTTAGTAGGAATTATTAATTAATTAATTGAGAAATAATTTTTAATTAATTTTAATAATTGATTAATTGATAAATATGTTCTGTAGAGGGTTATGGGTTTATAGGGGAATAGGGTGGGAAGTAATTTAATAATAAATAATTAATTAATATATGTTTGTACATATTTTAATTAATAATTAATTGGTAATTACTTTATATTAATTAGTTAATTAATTAATATAATTTTGTACATATTTTAAATTATTAATTAGTTAGTAATTAATTAATATTAATTAGTTAATTACATTAATTATAGTAATTTTTTTAATATATAATTTTTTGTTATTCTTAATTAATTAATTGGGGAAATAATATTAATTATTAAATTAAATTAATTACAGCTAATGTGCTAATATATTTACTTTATTGTTATTGTTAATTAATAATTAATTGGTAATTAAATAATAATAATTAATTTTGGGTAAAGGAGTATTTTTAGGGTTCAGGGTCAGTTTTCAGTTTTGGGGTAAAGGGGTATTTTTAGGATTCAGGGTCAGTTTTCAGTTCTTGGGTAAAGGGGTATTATTAGGTTTCATTGTCAGTTTTTAGTTTTTGGGTAAAGGGGTATTTTTAGGGTTCAGGGTCAGTTTTCAGTTCATGGGTAAAGGGGTATTTTTAGGGTTCAGGGTCAGTTTTCAGTTCATGGGTAAAGGGGTATTTTTAGGGTTCAGGGTCAGTTTTTAGTTTTTGGGTAAAGGGGTATTTTTAGGGTTCAAGGTCAGTTTTCAGTTTTTGGGTAAAGGGGTATTTTTAGGGTTCAGGGTCAGTTTTGGGTTTTTGGGGTACAGGGATATTTTTAGGGTTCAGGGTCAGTTTTGGGTTTTTGGGGTACAGGCGTACAGGGTAAAAACAAAAAAATATTACATTAAATCAATTAAATAACATTAAAAAAATAAAATTACATTACATTATTAAGTGTTTTATTTATTTTAAATGTATATGTATTAGTTTTAATTTTGTTTTAATATTTTTATTTAATATTTGTAAAATTATATGTATTTTAAAATTATTTTTACATTATTAATAATAGATTTTAAAAAACGATATTTTTAATTCCGATATTTTTGTACTACGATACTTTTTTTTTCCGATATTTTTGTACTTACCTTTATGAAGATAGGATTCCGATATTTTTGATGTCGATATTTTTGTTCCGATATTTTTGTAGTTCGATATTCTGTCTGTCGATATTATGTCAGACATTCGTTAAAGTAGGGTAAGTGCTGGATAGTGTAGGAGTATTAATTACTATTCTATCTCCAGGAGGGTGTTAAAGTAGGGTAAGTGCTGGATAGTGTAGAAATATTAATTACTATTACTATTATAACTCCAGGGGGGTGTTTAAGTGGGGAAAGTGCTGGATAGTGTTTGAGTATTAATTACTATTCTAATTCCAGAGGGGTGTTAAAGTAGAGTAAATACAGGATAGGGTTGGAGTATTAATTAATATTCTAACACCAGGGGGGGTAAAAGATTAGTGTAAGTGCTAGATAGTTTAGGAGTATTAATAATGTATCAAATGAGTATTAATATAACTACAGGGAAAGTATTAGTTAGGTGTATTAAACAATAAAAAACCATTGCTTATTTTAAAAAAAATAACTTACCCATACTTACGTTGTAATAGCATACATTGTAATAGCATCTGCGTTGTAATGGCATTCGTTGTAATAGCATGCGTTGTGAAGGTTCTTGCGTTGAAAAAGATTTGTTGTAAAGGTAGTGCCTAGAAAAAGTTGTGTTGTAATGGTAGTTTACCCATCCCCTGCATCCACTTGTTGATCTGGGTATAAACAGTACAGCTTGGGTGGGTCATAGTTCTCCAAAGGCCCACAGATGCTGACTGCCCCTGTCACCATCCATGTGATTTTCCTTCAGTAGTGTTGTGGCTCCAAACAAAATTATTGTACTGGGCCCCCTTGCTGCCTGTTTATTCAAGCAGCCAGTCCTGGGGACACAGATTACAAAAATGTGTACTACTATATCCTGCAGCACACAAAATAAATGAAAACAAGATAGCAAACGACTTTTGGACTTATCATCAATGCTCATTATGACAATATTAACATCCTAAAAATGCTGTGGGTTACTCGGAACAGCTCAAGCTAATGTCTGAAGGGGTTCTGCCCAAACAATTTGATGGCTGAGTGGGAAAATTGTAAACCCTCTTTCTGTGTGTCTATATTTATGCGGTGTTTATGAGGTGTATTGTGTTTGTGTATGTGTAGCGATAATAGGTATTTCAGATAACTAAGGTTGTCAGTAGCCAAAAATCATAATAAGCAATGAAATGTAGACTAAATACTGCTGACATAGTGCTTTCTATCAGAGGGTTCAAAAGCCTATTTACAATGTTTAAAAGAAAAAACCTAGAAACAAATATAAGACAAAATTCAATTGTTTAGGACAATATATCCAACAGGGTCTATTTGTCTATTTTGAAAGTAGGGTACAGGGAAAGATAACAAAACCCAGCAGCTTACTATAAATGAAGATTCTCATTTAGGTCCATATTAAAGTCAATAATGAAGTGTAGGGATCATAATCCTTCAAAGCATCAGCTTTCACTCTGTCAATACAAGATTCTGAAAAGAAGCTCAAGACCCTTACAATCCATCAATATCCCAAAAATGAGCTCCTCTTATTTTTTATTTCTTGCCCCTGGTATCTTCCCCTCTAATCTCCCGAACGTCTCTTGCTGCATACTGATTCTTATGCTACCTACTTTCTAAATGAATTGGTTTTCACGTCATTTGCATGTTCATGCTATGCTTAATCAAAGCAGCTCTTGAGGTAACCTTTAAAAGACGCATAGTTCTACCATTTTTACATTGCTAAACTCTCTGGTGCCCTTTATGCCTAGTTTGCATTACAAAAGAAAAAATAAATACATAAATAAATATTGCTTTACATGAAGGGATGGGATTTATAAAGCACATGGCGACCCGAAGTCATTCCAGCGCTGGCGGGCAGAAATACCACTTGTTAGACCTGTCAGCCCTTTGGGTGGTCCCTCCTATTATTTATTTATTTTTGTCCCCTTTTTGCCTTCCAACTCCTTTCATTTTTATGTCCACTTGACTTTTTGGGTGTTGTCCTATTGGATGGGGGCTTCCTTGTCCCTATCATTTTTTAGGCCTAGGTGTCCCTTATAGTGGTGGAAATTTAGTCACACAAAATGGTGGCTAGTAACTGCCACAACTGATTACCTCAAGGAATGGACCCATAGGACAACATAGGGAAACTCCAGAACTTTCTAGCTAGTTCTGGTAGTCTGAGGCCAGCCTATATAAGGCCAGTTTTAGGGCGGCCATTTTAAAGTGACCAGAGGGTGTGGGGCGTAACTGGTGAGGAGTGAGGCGACAGAGTGAGGAGGAAGATGCACTAGGAGAGGGTAGATCGACCTGTGGGCCGGCTGCTCTTCTGAACTGTTGTGACCCCTCTTCTGTTGACCAAACCCTGCCATCAGGGAATCACAACTGGTTCCAAGATTCCCTCTCTTCCTTATTTCTATTGCCTCTGGTGAAATGAACTTGTGTTGCTACAGAAGAGCTGAGTGAAGCTAGCGCAGGAGGATCATCCATCGTAACCGTGTAACTGGATTATCCCCTAGTTCTGCCTGGAAGGAATGAATCGGTAGTGCTGTGAGCCTAATTGAATGCGGCTAAGCTGTGTGAGGGAATCGGGACTCACCGGGTGAAGGACACGTTGGGCCAGCTGCTGCCCCTTCTGTGTGGAGGTGCCCTTTCCCCCCCCCCGACACCAAGTCTGACTGCTGTAGTGTGGAAGCGGGGGCTGACGGGCACGGCCGGAGGACAGCGGAGGCATCTGACCGCTTGAGGCAGAACTGTGGTGACGCCGAGGAAGGCGTGGTGACGCGGGATGAGGACGGGTGAAGGCAGAACCTGTCACGTGTGAAGCCAGCCGCGACCTCGAAGGAAGCCGGCCGGCACTGGAGGAGGCTGGGTAAAGGCGGGGCCTGTTGCGGGTGGAGCCAGGGAGAGAAGGATCGCGGAAGTGCTGACAGACGCCACTAGCAGCCAACGGAATGAGGAAAGCTTGAACTCTGCCTCCTGAGAAACGGAAGGCAATTTAGTCAAGTCAACGGCAGAACCTACCCCTGTTCAGGAACCCAGATCGAGCGCTGCTTGGAGCTCGATTGATACCTCAACAAAAACAAAGTAAGCTGGAGTCCTACTCTGGGAGGGGGTGGCCGAGGAGACAATCGTGACATGGCCTGAGTTGAGGGAGAGCTGGGAGGGCCTTGGCAAAGACACAGACCTGAGGCGGTGGAACATTGTCAAACTGCATCACGAGCGGTAATCCCTAAGAACTGGACTGTACATTCCAGTGACTGGGTGGGAGAGACACTACCAGATAACTGTTCAGTCATCAGTTGTGTAGATTACTGAAGGTATAAGAATATACTGTTATTATCTGAAACAGCCCTCTACAGGAGTGAAGCAAATCACATGGATATAGGAAATGCAAAAGTAACCTGCCTGTTTTCTTTTAAATATACAGTTGCTTGAGTCATTTCACAAGTGTGCCGGTAGGGAAAAGTTTGCTGACCAGCTGTAGCTTCTAACTTTGGTTGACCCTGAGTTTCCAAGGGTAAAGTATATGTTAGCTTCCTCATAAAAAACGTTATTGTGGTAATTTTTCTCTGCTAAACTGTGAAACTACTGCTGAAAGGAAAAGTGTGAATACTGTTATGCGGAACTTGCAAATGCTAATAACTGAATGCAAAACTATTTAATGTGCTGGAATTGATTACTGCTAAAGAGAAACCAGAGAGTTTTATAAAACAGCTCGTATTTTTCTAAATTGGTGTAGTGTCGATTATTTTTAGTGAGTGGGAGATGAATTACTGTGAGTGAGTGATGTAAGCACAACACAAATTGCCTCGGAGTCTAGACTTACCCACTCTGTGTCAGGCTACCCTATGTGGACTGGTAACCCCAGGTCCAACAACGCGACACTAAGGACAGAAGAGAAACCTAAAAAGCCATGTCTTAAGAGATTTCTGGAAGCTCCGCTCACTGTTCATAGAACAAATAGCCAGAGGGAGAGCATTCCACAGCTTGGCCACGTTAAAGCCAAAAGACCGTCCTCCGCTTCGAGTACTTCTGACTGTGGGGCAGTTACTAAAAATGAATTGGAGGATCTAATAAGCCTATAGGGGAATAAGGGATGACCAGTTGGTTAGAGATTGGAGGACCACTCGTATAAAAGGCTCTATGCACCATGCAAAGAGATTTAAACTCAATCCTCTGGACGATGGGCAGCCAGTGGAGGTCAATCAGACCCTTTCTAGTTGAATTATGCCTATGAATACCCAAGAGCAGTCTTGCAACCAAATTTTGCACAACCTGGAGTTTGCGAGGTAATGCCTGGGGAGCACCTAGGTAAAGCGAATTACCGTAATCCAGGCAGAAAGGATCAAAGCCTGCACTACCAGCCTCTTGGAGGACTGGGGGAGAAAAGGCAGAATCTATTGCAACATGCTCATAATTCCAAAGCCTTAACCAAAATGTAGTTATGGATAATTTTCCACTGCCTAATACTAATAAACTAATTTTGATGTTGTCTGTGGGAGGAAGTTTTTTTCACAGATAGATTTGAGGAGTGCCTATCATCAGGTGACACCCCATTTACACTAGAAACACTTTATGTCTTTCTTCACATCAGAAGGCACCTTTCAGCTCCATAGACTTACTTTTGGTCTATACTCAGCCGCACGTGTGTTCCAGCGGTTGATAATGGAGCTTTTGAATGGTCTTAGTAAGGTTATTCATTTTCAGGATGATATCTTGATATTTGGAAAGGATAAGGTGGAACACAACGGTATGTTGAATGAATTGCTAACTCGCATTTGAGAAGCGGGTTTAACCTTACGTAGAGAGAAGTGTATATTCCTTGTGCAGGAAGTGGAGTATTTGGGCTACATGATTACTAGAAGTGGGGTGAAGTCAAAGGTGAATTTGGTGAGTGCGATTGTCAATGCAAAAGTTCCACATGACAGAGATGCCATTCGATCCTTCATGGGACTAGTGGAGTATCACTCCAAGTTTGTGCAAGATTTCGCTCTTAAAACAGAACCCCTTAGTAAGTTGCTGAAGAAGAGTAGGAAGTTTGTTTGGGGGGAACTGCAACAAAGGGCATTTGGGGCTGTAAAAAACACGATTGTGCATGCTGGTGTCCTTGCACCATTTCAAGGTTCCTTGAAGACCATGGTCACTGTGAATACCAGTGGGCTAGGGATAGGAGCAGTGTTATCTCAGGTGCATGGCAAAGAAGAAAAAAATGAGGTGTTTTCATCACATTCTTTGACAGACATGGAATGTATCTATTCAGTCATCGAGCGTGAGGCATTGGCTGCAGCTTTGACCAATGCTTACTACAGGGTGTTCTTGTGGACAGAGCACAAGCCACTCCTGAAAGTATTAGGGTCTGGTGGGACTAGAAGCTCCTCTGGACGCTTGGCGAGGTTAGTTGTCAAGTTGCAGGATTATGATTGTCGAGTTTAGTATGTTCCAGGGTGAACAAATAAGGTTGCTGATTGCCTTTCAAGATTGCCTTATAAACTGCTGAAATGACTGAGATGGTTACTGAAGAGGTTGTATTTAGTGTGGAAGATGTCAATGATGGTTTGGGTGAATCCTCTTCCAAGGATGAGTGGATGAAAGTCATGGAACTGCATTCAACACTTCAGTGTGTATTGAAGTTAATGACAGGGCCGGTCAGGAGAGTGAGTGTGCTTCCTCATGTGGTTAAACCTTTTTTGGTAGGTGTTTCATGAGTTGTCTGTACTTGGTAATTATCTTCTAGTGAGGTATGAAACGTTTGTGCCACTGATATCCCTTAGGTCACGCTTGATAAGCGTGGCTCATGAGGTTCATTTGGGCCAGATGTTAACCACTAAGAGGGTCTGGGAAAGATGAAGGAATGGATTGTGAGATGTGATGTTTGTAAGGAGTCTTTGACAGTGGGTGTGGGGAAATTGCATGAGGAGCAGCATGTGTCAGATGCCATAGAAGCATGGAGAAAGTATGCTTGGACTTTATTGGGCCGTTCTTCGTTCTTCAAGAACAGGATACATTTGCAGCAGTTCTGGTGGATACCAAGTCTAAGTGGGTGGAAGTTGCATTCATGAGGAATATTACAACCGCATGTGCTGTTAAGTTTCTCAGTGATGTGTTTAGGAGGGAGGGAAACCTTTTGTTTTACTCTCAGATAATGGCACAAAGTTGAGGTCAGAGGAGATGAAGGTGTTTTTGGACACCTTGGGTGTGAGACATGCAAGTTTGTTCTGTCATAGATGTGAGAGAGTTTGACAAGGGGTCCAATGGGTTTGAATAAGCCTGTGGAAAAACAATTCATGGTGGTGGTATAAAGGATTTGACCAAGTTTCATGGCCCATACAAAGTTTCAGTCGAGGGTGGCAATTGGGACGAATTAGAAAAAGGCCAAATCTTGAACTTAAGGAGGGTGGCTTTGTACCAGAGACAAGGAGGGGTGTTGAGGATCTTGTGTGATGAAGGAGATGTGTCAGTTTCATGTTCTCCTTGGCTATTCATGGAAGATGGTGATTTTGCAAGTGACTTGGGAGGTGGGAGGTCTTAAGCTACCCCTGATGGTTTGGGAGGAGAAGGTGGGAATGGGGTAAGGACTTCACAAGACAGGTTGACAGTGATACCTCAAGAACAGTTGGTTCCACTGGGTAGTGGGGCCTTCATCATTCCTTAAGGCAGGAGGAAGATGAGAGTGAGGAAGCCTCTCGGCTACCTGGGGGATTTTGTGTGTGAGTAAACTAGTTTTCTGCCCTGTCCCATGGGGGGGGGAATTGTGTGTGAAGGATTTAGGTATGTGTTCATATCCATTCTCTTTGTTTTTTGCGTGTACAAATGTTCTATTAGTGTTGTTTTGTTCTGTGTGTGTCGGGGTATTTGTTGAGGCTGTCTGTTCGGTGTGTCACAGTTTTCTTGGCTTATTCTTTGCTTTGTTTCCCAAGATAGGGGAATGTGTTGTATTGTGCTTAGGCAGCTTTGGCCAGGCTGAAGCTGCATGACCTTCTTTGATTTTGTAACATTCCACAATGAGGCCTTTAGAATGTGGGGCTTGTACGTTGGCAGTTACTTGCGAGCTGTGCCCAGCAGTACCCCGTTATGGATCTTTGTCCTCCTTAAAATAAAGTAATCTGTTTTATTTTACCTGTGAAAGCCAATTTCAGTTTATTACAGTAGTATGGCGTGATGACCATCAGAAAATGAGCCTTAGCAAATAAATCACAGGTAATAACATATACAATGATTTAAAAGGGTCCACTTGGAGAAACAATGAGATTGCTATTGATTTTCTCTTCAACAATATTTAGGAGCTGATATAGAGTTTGACAGAGAGGGTACTACATTGCAACAGTGTCTGAGTACTCTCTCCACCAAACTGAATGTTTGTCTGCTTGATTTACAGTCAAGGGACCCTCTGTATTTCAGTATCAGAGACTACTCCATTGTTGACATACTCCTTTGATGGCTCAATAGAGTAATGGCCATTCAACGTTAGGTCATTCAACAACCCACCTGACTTCGGGTGGGCAGTCGAATTGCCGCTTTTTTACTTTCCCTTACCACAGTAAAAAACCTGGTTGTAAGAGATAGTAAAAACATTCAAATTAACCCCTTCACCCTATGGGAGTAAATACCTAAGGTGTTGGGGTAATTATTTTTTGATTATTCAAGAACAAAAACCCCTTTGGGTTTAAAAAAAAAACAAGTAAAAAATGTGACTGATGGCACTTTAATTTTGACCGTGCCGTCCGTCAAACTTTTAACTCATTGACAGGAACCGCTATGAGGGCAGTTCCTATCAATGACAGGAGATATCCAGCAGATATCTCTACATTGGGAACCCAGTTACTCCTTCAAGGTAAAGGGGTATTTTAGAAGATAAATAGGCCTTAATATAGTGATTGCCAAATACTATACTTAATGCATCTATGAATACGAAGTTGATGAAAACAGCCATAAATGAGTTTCATTGTGAAGAAAATCTGACCCCGACATAGAATCACACACTTGCAAGCTATTATTTTACCCCTTGAGCAGAAACACAAAGCTAGAGCTCACCTTTTTCACTACTTTATGGAATGCTCATAAGTATTCTTGGTATAAGAATTTTGTGCTCCATGGATTTAAGCAATGGGCAAGGGTTCAACGGTTTTACTCTGCAGATTTTCAGAGCCTCACAACCTTCACAAAAGTTATAAAATGTAAGGAATAAACGAGTAACAAAAATACTACAGTACCCCTATTTCCACGTAAGGATTTCTCGTGTTGTATTTATTTGTGCAAGAATGTGTACGTCATAAGCTTCCTTCATCAAGAATATTCCACTTAAGAAGGTGTAATGTGGACAAAGTTCAAGGTTGAAATTTAAATGTGCCACATCTTGAAAGTCAAAACTGTCATGTTGTCTTTTTTGTGGCAGCCTGCTAACCCTCATGCTATGACCATATTTCGAAAACTTGGGAAATCTTATCTGCTCCGCAAGGCATTGCCAACGTCTGGCAAAACAACTCTGCCACAGTTCATCTACCATCCATATCCTGTACGCTAAATTATTCATCAAGGATGAATTAATGAAAAAAAAACATGAATAGCATTGTCTGGGAATTGTATTACATATTACCAATATTGACTGTAGAAGGTCTGAACACTAAGGCCCCCATTAGGATGGCGGGCGGATCGCCCCGCCAGGCCGGCGTTAGCCACCGCTGGCCTGGCGGGGGTAATCCGCCTGCCATCCGTGCCGGAATGACCCCCGCACCATATTATTCTGGCTGGGGGGTCCGCGGCGGATTGAAAGACCTTCCGCTGGTTTTCCGCCCCGGCCGCCAGCCGTTTTAGTATGAGCATTTTCCAATGCCTTTCCGTGGCGGCAATGCATGCACAGTTGGCTTTGGGGGCCTGTTGCGGGCTCTCAGGGACTCCGGAGGGGTGGTGTGTGCACATGGGGGTACCTATGGTACCCCCCCAGCATTTCAAAGAACAACATGGCAGGCACCGGGTGGTGCCTGTCATGTTGTGCTTTGAAATGCAATAAGTGTGTTTTTACCATTGCGGCGGGCTGTGCTTTCTCCCACGGGACCCCCGCTCTTATGGCGGGCGGTCCCTTTCCACGATGGGATGGTGGGCGGGCAAAGTCCGCCCGCCATCCTAATGGGGGCAAAAGTTTTGAAATGTTTAGCTTTGATTATTTTCTTGATGAATGCAAAATTGGCTTGTTTCAGATGTCTTTGCAGTCTTCCACCGCTGACTATGAAGCATATGTCTCCTTTTGAGTGCCATTTGAGGGCATGTTGGAAAGGTTCTTGTTGAATAAATGGAGGGGGTCCAGGATTTTACAGTTTTATGATACTACTTAGGTGTTTTAGTGTTTTGCAGCACTGGCAGGCAGGGCTGGGCTGTCCATAGCGGACAACTGGCATTTCCCCATGAGGCTAGAAGGGTGGGAGCTGGTTTTCCAGGGGTGGGGGCCGGTTTTGTGACTGGGGAATGGTTTTGTAATGGTGCTGCAATATCGCCCTTCAATAACAAAAGCAGCAGTGCTTCTCACTTGCCCCCGTGGGGCTGGTCTGAAAAAATTGCCAGGGCTGCTTTGGACTCCCAGTTCGGCCCTGCTCGTAGCTGATCCAACATGGGAAATAAAGTCTACCATGCCTTTTGCTGAAATCCAGTTCAGTTCAATAAGTATCTGTTAATGTGGTTTTACTGCTATTGGTATGGCTTATAACCACACATATCAAACCAAGACCATTTCCTTACAGCCCCAGCATCTAATATTCATTATGTTCTCTGGCAGGTCTCAAGCAACTCATGTGAAAATAACCGTATTAATTCCAAAACCTGTGATTCATGGAAAACAAGATATGCAAATGCAAAAGAGTGTTTTGTCATGTACAAAACCCCTTTTAAGTTAAATGGGGCTTTGTGATTTGTGACCTATTCCAAATCACAAATAGGAGGGGCTGTGAAAGGTACATCCCTGAAACAAACCAATGCTCATATACAAACACTTCAAAGGGAGAAACATCTAATTTGCAACAGTGAAGCTGTCTCCATAGGACTGCTTCTCCTTTGGTAATCATTTTGAGCAGTCTCATGGGGAGCAGAAACTTTTTATTCCTCAGGACAGCTGCATACCCCTTTGATGTGTTGCTACACAGGATTTTTTAAAGTATCATCTGTTCCTTCGGCACCTGCCTAACTAACGTTAATTAAGCTGGTCATTTTTTTACACCCTCACAAATGTTCAGCTTGGGTTGTACCCATTAGTATACTTGTTGCATCGCAATTTGAATTCCCATTCACACACCACTTTCAGTTAGTACATCTTGCTTTGCAACTCAGACTTTATACATTAGGCCCTTATTTATTTATTTTCATTAAATTCATGTTTAGCAGTACTATTTTCTAAGAAAACAATGGATTGTGTTGCATATAATCTTCACCTTATCTTTTACAGATCGTCTTTCACCAAATTTTAATACATATCATTAAGTGTCACTCTGGATGGGCTCGAGGCATGTAAGTCCCTCCTAAAGATGCCCAAACGTTCACACATTTTCCATCTGATCCATGATAGCCTACAACCAGATGTCACTAACCTTGGTTAACTTCATACAATTTGTATTGAGCGCACTCACTTTCCCACAATGCCCTGCAAAGCTTGAAAGTTTGCATAAATGGTCAAGATCTCTTTTATTTACATTTCATGATGGATTTTTCTAAAATCTTTTTTTAAACCACAAATTGCACAACCACCCAGAGTTTCCACATCTTTCTACATCTAAATGGAAGTGAGTTTTGGTGGGTAGACCTAGCACCCATGATTGGAAAGTGCTAAAAATTCAACACAGACTCATCAAACTTTTTCAAGAAAATCCCCCTATTTATGCAATGTTCGCAGCTGTGGGTTTGGAGCTTCTCTGTGTCATTAGCCGAGGAACTCTACCAAACCAGCACATTTCTGAAAACTAGATAACCAACAGAATCCAGGAGTGCATGACTTCCATGGCTTTCACTATGTAACTTTAGTCTGAAACCCTTGCAAACCTCAGACGTTGACTAACAACACATATTGTTTCACAATTCTGTAACAGAAAGCTCTGGAATCTGTGGGGAGCCACACATTTTCTATCACACCAACATTTAGTTTATTTGGTAATCCCATAAGGGGTCTGCACATTTGACCCCTTGCTGGAGTCAGAATGTTGTCTACTTTTCAGACAAGTATAGCTTTTCTGGGTCACACATGGATTTTATACCTGTTCCCTCCACAAACTGTAAATAGGTTGAAAGCAAAAAAAAATAGGAAAAATGAGCTACCTCTTTAAAAAATGCCAAACTTGTGTGGCAAACAATAGGTTTTTTGATTCTGTTCTACATGTTCCTGAAAGATGGGTAATTGGTAACTTTAGCACAGAAAACTTTTCGTCGATGCCATTTATAGGTAAAAAGCAGACATTTTTTTGCGGATCATTTTTTCCCCAAAACCCAAAATGTAGCTATATTTTTCTTAGTTTCTTGGTCCCCTCCAGAGAAATTCACAAACTCTGACTACATTTAGAAAGCCCATGATGTTGAAATAAAAATATAAAAATTTGGTGTGGATATTTTATGTGGAAATAAGTTAGGGAGGCCTAAGCATGAAGTTCCCCAAATAGTCAAAAAAACAGCTTAGTACTGGTGTGATAAAGCCTCAGCAGTTAAGATTTTAATTAAATCAGTGCCTTTTTAACTTTCCTCAGTAACCTCTATAGTCTATTGTATTCCTGTTTCAAGAAATGTAGCTCTATTCCCTTGCTCTTCTATCTTTCACTCCAATAATGTGTACGTTTTTTATATCCCTCTTTAATTAAGGTCTGTGGTACTAAAACTGGAACTTACATCTCACATAAGATTCATCATTATCCTTTTAACTCCTATCAAGGAAACATGCCCACTTCTATCGTGTATTTTTGACTGGCTACCCCTTGACTGCACAGTCTTATTAGAAACATTTAAGACATAGGGAAAATTAAGGTCCTCTTGACTCTCTTGTAGATTTACCATCCCATTATTTATCCTATTTTGAATCACTAAATCTCCAATGCAATTTCTCATCCTGAATCTGCTCCCTAGGCATATATAAAGGACTATTTAATAGTCTATTTCTACCAAACTACCACTTGGCTCTTCAGTCTTTTATGTTATATTTCTATGTGGGTCCCTTCCTGTGTACATGTTCATTTTGCTGTTGTGAGGATATATGTGATGTTACTTTACCTTAATCAACCTCTTTTGCCCCATCAGCCATATTAACCCCATTTAATGCCTGGAAATATGACCTAGGAGATGGGGTGATTTTCAAGGTAATTTGTGCATCTTGTATGCTTTGTGCTCCAATTTTTTTTTGACAGTCTCAGAGGTGAGTCCTTCACATCCTCAAATATTTCGGCTACAATCATGAACCTGGCTTTCAGAGGATTCAGGACTATACTGGTAGTATTGGGGCTCTTCTTAATAGTGGGTTGTACTGTTTACTAAGGTTAGGAGTGGTTTCCATAATGTTACATTGCATTATCAGGGACTTTTGGCATTGATTGATGGAGAGGGCGAGGCCTAAGCCCCATCAAAGAGCTACCGCTCAACATTGAGTGGTCCCTCTCAATTCCTCTCTTCCCCTTGGACTCTAGTTATTTTTGCATAACTCCGGGCTAAACTCCATTGTTAAGACTGACCTGGCTTAAAGGTGCTTCCTTGCTACTGCTTCCTCCTGCTTCAATTGTTTCCTTCACTTTAGCTCTAACCATTTCAAAATCTGCGTGAATTACCAAACTTGTCCTTTCTGAGATAATCATTTTCAGGAGCTCTGTCCTGACTCCTCCATCTGCAGTCTCTCAAACGCGTCCCCAGAACTGGATCCTTCAGTGTGCAACACGGTCCTGTCTGAACTGCTGTGCCGTGTAACTCCAAGTACTGAATTCCCATATTCAATGGCAGGCCCAAACTAATTTTCAGGATCATAAAAGGAAGATAAAGTCCAAGGAGGAGGGTTACCACCACTCAGAAAATAAGAAGTCTTGTCTGTACACTGGGTCTGGTGCCTCAGTAGACTAATGCATCTACTGAAGGGGCTGTGTTCGATCTCATGGTCACAAGTTCAAATCCCGACGGGTCCACTCAGCCTTTCATCGATCTGAGGTCAATAAAATGAGTACTATTGAGTTGAGTAACAACAAACATCTGTTATTCAGCGCCAAGATACCCGTAGTGGTGAACGTGCGCTTTACAAATACACATGTTATGTAATACTAAAAGTTCAAAAATCAGCTGAGAGCACTAGGTTCAGCGAGATGAGAGCACTAGGTTCAGCGAGATGCCTGCCTGCCTGCCTACTCCATTTGGTGTTCGAACAAACTATCAGAAACATATTATTGTGTTACAGACATATTGTGGCAAGAATAATGGATCATCAAAAATAATACAGACAGGAATTTTTAAGTTAATTATATTGTTTATATAGTTGTTTTTTTAAAATATCGATGTTGATAATATCATTGGATGTACTATCATTTGTAAGTGTTAATTAGTATGCAATGTACTGTAATGTGTTTGATTGTATGTGTTCATTATTTCTTTATTTGTTTTTTTGGTAAGATAATATTTTATTTATGAAATGGTTGAAGTTTTGTATTTGTAGTGGTAATAATGTATACAGCTAATTGTTTTATGTTTCATTTTAGTAGTAAGATATTGGGTTTGTAGGGGATAAGGTTGGGAGACTTTTTTTATAAAAATGTATATTTCAATTTGAAATTATGCTGTAAATATTTTATTGATATGTAAATTAATATTTCAGAATTGCAAAATGTATTTGATCAAATTAATAGCTTAACATATTTTAATGAAAGTATATGTACATTGTATCAAATAGTTATTTATATAAAATCATTATTAAAAATACATAACTTTATTTTTAAATAAGTAGAACATTTAGAAATGTATTTATATTTAAAAAAATCTATTATTTAAAAAAGAATATTTGAAATTGTGTAATATCTGTAATATTGTTTTAAAAAATAATAGCTTTATTTAAGTTACTTTTCTTTAAAACTTTTAGGAATATAAAATGTATATACATTTTTTCAACATTTAATATTGTTATTTTCAAGTTTTTAATAATTTTTTAAGTTTATGAATGGTGGTGAATATTTTAAACAAATATTTGTCAACAGTAATTAAAATAGTAATTTTATAATTTAAAATATAAATATGAACATAAAGGTTTGTAGCTAAAAAAAATCATGTTTTTAGATAACATTTTAGTACATTTTTAACTACAAACAAAATGTAAGAATATGTAGTATTGATTGTCTTTGTAATATTTTTATTTTGTAATATTTTATGTAAAATGTTTTATTTTGAAGTGGATATTGTAATTGTCAAATGTTTAGTGACCAACACCTTCCCCAAATTGGTTTAGATTGGAGTGAGATTAGTAAATGTCACCCCTTTAGTGTCCAACACCTTCCCCCAGTATAGTTAAATTAAAGTGGGAACAGTAAATGTCAATCCCCGTCCATGCCAGTGTATTCATGTGCGCCTGGAGTGTTTTAAAAAAAGTGCTGCAGTAGTACTATGGAAACTTTAATATAAAAGATATAGGAATTTGGGAAGCACCATCATCTTCATGATGGCTGGATTGTCTGCTAAAGACAGAGGTAGCCTGGACCACCTTTATACCTGATCTTCCAATTGCGAAATGGCCCTGCCATAGTTGTAGCAAGTCACGAGTTCTGAATCGCTATGGATCCAGATACCAAGTATTTAACAGGATTCATGCTCCACACCAATGGAAAATGAAGTTGGTATGCTTGAGTACTCAGCATTTGGGGGAATCGACCGACTTCAAACGGTTGAGGGTCAGACCGAATATCATTCAAATATCCTATACTCATGGATTACAGACACCTGATTCGTGGTAGGATCCCTGGCGTACAATACCATGTTGTCTGCATATAAGGAACTATTAAGGGGGCACAACCGGAAGTGCAGTGCGGAAGTAGCAAGGCATTTTCCGGATATTGCATACTAGTGGCTCTAGTGTAATAGCAAAGAATATTGTGACAACTGACACCCCTGTTGAGTACCACTATGGGTGGGGAGCCCCTACGATGTGCTACCATTAATATGCACCCAGGCCACAGGGTTAGTGTATAGTAAGTGAATTCATCACAGGAATGCCAAAGGGAACTGTTTTTACTTCTGAGTTGCCAGATGCCTCTCAAGGTAAGTGAACTGCAAGATTCTACTCATCACACCAAATGCATATTAAACACTGACATGTCGCACATAATACTGAAAAGGTATGTATATCAAACACATAATTCATATTATATGTGTCCCATGCAGAAATGCCAGTCTGATTCAAATATCCATGCACATGAACAGTGCACCATGGGACATACAGTACATTCACAAAAGTTACAAACTTTAATATAACAACATAATAAAATTAAACTCATATAACACAGTCATAATATAGTATATAAAACTTACTCCATTTTTAACACATTGGGTGCTTGAGAGATTCCCCTCCTGTGCTGCATTCCCTGAATCCCCATTGTTCATGACGAGCTCAGCTCGTCATGAGCACAGCTCAACCGTGCCTCATGGCGAGCTGAGCTCGTCATGAGCAGCGAAGGGGTTAAACAGATATCCATGCCCATGGGACTGATGTGTCTGAAATTGAGGCCCTTAGGTATATTCCAGTGCAAGAGGAAGAGACGCTTGTTGATGATAGTGAAAACACAATTCCACAATTGACACCAATGAGCACCACAGTGCAAGTACATTCACAGTTATCCAATGTATTGGGTGCAGGAAGATTGAGCCAGGAATCTGTAATCGGTTCACGAGAACAGTGAGGCAAACGTAGATGTTGAACTCACTGTGTGTCCACTAATCCATTCCCTGCAAACCTTGAAAGTGGTGACATTGAACAAAATGAAATGTTGTTTTTTGGGTTGGAGCTGAAAGTTCAGTGACTAAAACAGAGGGAAAGAAAGCCGATTAATTACAAACATCTTAATATTGAGAATAGCATGGCAACAGGATTGGAGAATATTGCTGCAACCCTAGCTTATAAGCAACAGCACAGGAATGCTATGATAAGCTCGCAAAAGCTGAGAAGACCCTGTGTCTAGATATCAATGCAGACCATGTACAACACAGACATAGAGAACATCAGCAGTCTGCCCACACGGATGGCTTAATAAGAGCAATAAACATACTTGCACATGCAACATCTTTGTTAACAAGATGTACTGTCAGCCTCCAGGTTGAAATGGGACACTACAGAGGGGATGTGGCCCACTGACTGGTCCATATCACAAATACTGTAGACATTGAAAACTACTCAGATAACAAGTGTCAGTCGGGTAGCACATCCTGGGAGCAAGGACCACTCTAGTGTGAGTGGAATGTCTGTCAGTGACACCATGAGTGTGCATGAAACTAGATTTTACACTGCTGGAGGTACCAAATGGAGTCATAGTCTGATATCCTTGAGCTTATGTTGATTGTCCTGTTTGTCATAACCCATATGTAAAATTATGTTTCTATACTACTTGTGATATGTGCTGTCATTGTCTATGCTTGCAGGCCTAGTAAAAAAGTAGAATTAAAGTATGATCTGCACAAAATGGCTTTGAATTTTATTCCGTATTATTCAAGATTTCACTCACTCAGGAAAATAATTCGCAGTAATGTATGCATGGCGCCTTAGACCCACTGCTGCTCCTAATTCATAATGTTGCAAACATGGTGGTAGCTGTCCTTCATCCTCAACAGTATCTGAATCAGATACTATAATAGTTAAACCTCTGCATATTGCTACAGTGAGAAGAAGTGTACATGTTGTATCAATCTTGCACCAGATGTCAGGAGAGTACTGTAGGGCACCACCATTCTTGTGCAGGCATATGAATGTACTTTTCAGAATTCCAAATGTACACTCAATCACACTTCTGGTTTTCCTCCATGTCACATTGTAGCAAAGCTCACTGCATGTGGATGGATTCATGTATGGAGTCATTATCCAGGAGGTTATGGCATATGCACTATCATTTGAAATGGTAATGTATATTGTTACACACCACATTTACAGATGTTCTGTTATGTAAATAAATGACATAGGCTTATTACCCAAAATGTATGCATCATCAGACTCTCCACTTCGTAGCCATAGATGGATGGCACTGTAACAGAAAACAAATGAATCAAGGGTGCTTCTATGTCTGTGATCACATGTTGTGCATCAAGCAGAACTTGTATATTCATAGAATGGGTATGTTTCCTGCTACAGAATTAATACTCTATGGTGGAGGGTGGGCATATTGTATCATCTACACATTCAATGACATTTGGGAACTTTGCTATCTTGTTAAATTGAAGCTTGGTTATATGCAGTGCATGGTCAGATCCAGGCAAATATATGTGGGCATTGATTTGAATTAACATAGAATCAAGGAATGCATGGACAAATTGTGACAGTGAACTCTGGGACACCACACCAGTTGCTGCCATCACATTTTGCTAGCTACTAGATACTAATAGATGCAAACTACATAACACTTGCAAATGGATGGGGATGCCCATACTACGTAAGGCGTGTCTCTCAAGCTGAGGGTTTAATTCAGCAAAAAATCTAGAAATACTTCATTACTTAGCCTATACTTGGTGTACATCACCTCCTCCACTTGTTCAGACAGTTTCACCCTCAGTCTGAAAATCCTCTCCTGTCTTTTCCACCTACTCTGCAATCCAGCCAAAACCCTCATTCTCCATGCCATGACATACGGAGCAGCCAATTTAGAAAAACTCTGATATATTCTAGGCACATGATTGCCAACTGGGCCATAGAGGTGGAAAATTGCTTATGCAATTTTCTGTTTTTGAGACTATTCGCTATTTGCAACTGTGATAAACATATGAAGAGTAATTTGCAAATAATTATTTCTTATTTGTTCATTGCTATTTGGAGTTTCTAGGATTTGGCAACGGGTATTCAGTTTGCGACTGAATACCGATTCGCTAACATTTTGTACAGATGGCACCTGGTGAAATATACCAGTGTTTTAGTTTTTGCCAAAAGGTATTGCAGTGGACTGTGAGGAAGTCACCAAAACACTGCATAAGCTTCTGATCTGTTCAATTGATTTTGAAGAAAGCAGTGGTCCACTGTTGAGTGGCCTTCCCTAAATCTTTCCTGTTCAATCAACAAAGTATTATTGACCATGATCTACTTGTCATCTGATACACCAAGACCTTTGTAAACACCTTACATATTACATCTGAAAGACAAATAAATCTATAGTTGAATGGCATACTACCATTGCCTTTCTTATAAATAGGTTTCATAACTGCACATCTCTATAAGCTTAAAATGTTACCTTTTTTGACAACACATTGAAAGAAAGGTGACAGCATGTTTGATCACCATTCGATATTGACATGGACGCTAATTGCTAGGCGGGTTTGGCTGGTCAATTCAACTTTATTATTTGGATTATTTTCTTTACTGAGTAAGGGAGGGAACCATCAGTCTATAGAGCAATCATTTACATGTGTGGCTTGGGTAAATTCAACTTTTGCGTTCTCCTAAAAGTTATTTAAATGCCTTATCCAATCTTCCTTTGGAATCACACAAGCTAAAGAAGGGCATTTGTAAGGGTGGTATCATTCACTTCCTTCTGATGACTCTTCTGAACTAGTTGTTCAAATATCTCATTCATAACCTTCCAATTTGCGTTGTAATATTCTACATTTATATTCTTAATCAATTTATTATTGTCTTTATTTTATCCATTTGTGATTACTCTTTGTTTTTGGGTTGTGGGTTTAACTTTTGTAATTTATGTATTTTACTTTGAGGACACTGGCAAGTATGGTCAAACTATTTTGTGGTATTTGTTTTTTATATTACACCTCTCTTAAAGTTTTCTATTTTGAGTCTTGTTTGCTACAGTTCTACAACATTTCCCATTCTTTATATATATACCACTTAAGATTATCACTACTTACTTATATTTAGAGAGTTCAAAAAAAGATATAACTTCTGCTGATGTGACTTAACAATTCTTTCTGCCAGCCTATGAGGATATTTTTCTTGGGCTGAAAGTACTTTATTAGCTGGATTTTCTATCTCTCTGAGTAGGGTATCCTGTAAAAGCCAGTGGTTGCTGCCTTCCTGGCATAGAAAGGTAAAGCTAAAAAAAGACTCTAAGACTAATACAGGTATGGAGCAAATGGGGCAAGGTTGTGTTCCATTACAAAAGGACTGGTGTGTTGTAAAGTTCAGTATATTTCTGTCATTAAAATAAACCAACCCTTTTTTCCAACTAAATGCAGGTAAGATTAGGAAAGATAGCAGCTGGTATAGTACATGAATCTAATACTTCCCCAATTATCTTATAAAATTTAGAAGCCCTCCTCCTGTTGAACTCACCAACAATAATTATAGGGCTGCTTGGGTAATCTGTGTTTAGCTTGCTTAAGTCTTAAGTCTTCTTCTTCCATCTCTGATGCATGGGCGTCAGTAGATGGGAGAGTATTTTTTGTGAACATAATCATTGATCAAAGCAAGAACAGAAACATTTGCAGTATTATTCAACAGATTATGAACACAAATCAAAAGCCATGGTCATTCAGCTTCAAATAGGCCAACATTTTTAGAGATACCAATATAAAGAATCATCAGGAGTAGCAACCATTTCTTGTTTGTTGCCCATGTTTAGTTAGTGCAGTAACACCTTAAATCATTCAACCATGTTTCCTGTCTTAGTACAATTTCATTGAGATCTAAAATTGAATCAAGAAAATAAGACCTTATCATATGTTCAAAGCCATTAACTTTCCATTTACTTATATTGGATTGAGGAAAGTTCTCCTACACTATCATATATCATTGACTTAGGAAGATTTAAATGAGCATGTAAATAAGAAAGTATATTGTAACGATTCTCACAAGACCCAGGCATAGCTTTTCCATGAATATTTTCAGATTCTGCATTTGTCAACACTGTTCACACATTTTGCATAAGTGGTGAGAGGGGTGCCCATTCCAGAGGTCATCATATGTTATGCAGATCTATGACTGCCCCGTAGATTGATCTGCTGCATTGTCTAATTTGCATGATCTCCAAGAACATGTGGCGTGTTTTGGGCCGTAGAAGGAATGAGGATGTCAGTTGTACCGGATTAGAATCCAGCTTTATATTAGAAGCTTTGAGTCAAGTGAGAGAAGGCATCATCCGGTAATATTGCAAGACAATATTCATGTAATTCATCTTTCTCTTTAAAACAATTCTTTTCATAAATGGGGAGAGAAATGATACTTTTCTCACTTCTCTGCTGCTTTTAGATTTAGTTGTTTCAAAGCCAATTTGTTTAAGATCCTGTACATTGATGTCTGCCAATTAGGAAACATGCTTGAAAAGTTATTTTGTTCTTTTACCCTTTCCGCATGTACATAAGTATAATACTTTGTTCTCTTCTTCATTTTGTCTAGAGCCTTTTAATGGTTGACTGGAATCTTTCCCATCAGTCATTTATTATCTGTACAATTAATTCAGCTCCTGGGAAATTTCACTGGCATGTTTTCTTAATGTGAAGATGAGATTTTGATACCTTTTGCAATGTCTGTAACCTTAAAAAGCCTGTTCCTTTTAGGGGATTGGGCTCACATCTTGTAAGTTTTTGTAAGTTAGATGATATTTTCGGATTGCGATTCTTTATTAGTCTAGTTAACAATTCTGGCTTTGCATTTGGTTTGTCTTTTTCACATTGCTTCACCTAATAACTGAAGGTTTCTTTTTTGCAGCTGAACTTCTGAATGCATATCTATATGGATTCCAGTAGCCGTACTAGAAGACACCTCAACTATAAATCTGATTTTTACTATCATTGGACAATAAAACATACATTTAGGGGGTTGAAATTAAAGACTGACTTGACTGTTTATTGATTCAGCCCCTTTCATGTCCCTGTCATTGGTTTTGTTCATACGTTTCCGGGTAGCTGGTCTTACGAGTGTGGGAGATCTATATTCTCTTTATGAAGTTATTTAGGACTTCTCAAATACCTTGTAATGTTCCTTCCTTTAATAATAGGACATTTGTTTCTGTGATCACTAACAAATGTCTCTCAAATATCTCTATTCTATTTAGAGAGGAAATATCCAATGAAGATGCTTGACTTTTGGGTCAAAAATGTATTTTCTTTTTCTGGGAATGTAGATATCTTCCACATACTAATCAAAAATGATGAAGAAGGGAAGCACAAATTGCCTGCCCGAGTAGAATGACAGAGTATACTTAAGTTACAGTCGTACTACGCACACCTTCCTTGCTCACCTGGTGCTGGAGAAATACTGTAATTTCTTGATTTTGTCCCAATCTATCATATAGTTTGTGTCCCTGAATTCCATAACACTTATTTATTGTTGATACATTTAGATTATAATGTTTCTCCATAAAATTACATATGTTTTTTTCGAGGAGATTAACTGTAATTAGTTAAAATGTTATAAGTAATTAGGGATAGGTATGAACTTCTTGATAAATCTGACTTGGCTGTTTATATTTTGTATGTTTTTGCCTTTTATCTCTTGCTAAAAATGAGCCTACCTGATCTTAGGAGATGAAAAAGTGAATCTGAGTTGGAAACTGCATTTTCTTCTCAATGTTTACAAATTGCTAATTCATTCAAAGAACAATGTTGTTTTCTATGTTGTTCCAAGTAGTAGATTTTTGTTTTGCAGTTTTAAACAGTGCCCTGTGGGTCCTCAAGACAGCATTTCATTGGAGCCTCTCAAACTCGAAATGCCTTTGCTGGGTTTTAATTAGTATACTGTGGACGCTCAAGACGACAGTTCAACGGAACACCACGCTATAAGCCTACCAATTTTTAACCAAATGAAATACACTTACAAAAAGACAAATCAATATTCTTATATAATTAGTAAATGTATGGAGCCCCTGTGATGGCTGATTACTGTAGCAACATTTTTTAAACCCTAGATCCATCAATATAAGTGCTTTCCTAGAACCTGGTTTCCTGGACTTTCAGCACTATATTATCCTCCAATAACTTACCTACTACCCCAGAAGTCATAAAGAATTAAAACCATGGATATTACAAACCAGGATGTTTGGCTTGTTAGTCTAGTCTCATCTCTAAGAGCGACCGCTGAATGCTACCCAGTACTTAATTTGAGCCAGTGGTTTCCGGTGCTCAGTACCAGCATTTAATCATCACCAGGGCTTTTCATGAGCACCACATATTCCTTTACGGGGTGATTAAGGGATTTGCTCAGAATAACAGGATGTTGAGCCAACTCCGAGTCTCGAACCTGGTCCCCAGCTTCGAAGTTGGCAGGTCTGGCCATTACGCCACATCCTCTCCCTACTTTCATGGTTTGAAGTTGGTTCTGTTTCTGGCGGCGCTAACAGGAGAAATGGACTGGTGTAAGCTGCCTACTGAAGAGAGCCCCAGCACTCATTTCTTTGCAAATTAACCCCTGACACTAACATATAGAGTTATATATATATATATATATATATATATATATATATATATATATATATATATATATATATATATATATATATATATAAAACGTTCCACAAGTGCCACAAGCTTTAGGATGCACTTATCCATCTGTGAACCATAGTTCCATACGGCAGCCACGCAGTCATCTGGTGCAGAGGTACATATTAATCACCTTACGCGTTTCAGACATTTCATACGTCCTTGTTCACAGGTCTGAGCAGCAGCAAATTCAAATGGCAGGAGACTGGAAGTGATGTCATAAGTACCTTTTATTGCCCTCAGGTGGGGCTACGCCAAATATCCACATTGCATCATGGGAATTGTAGTCTCGATTACTGCCAAGGTTCATCATAAAACCCATGTCGCCAACTCAGTTTATAATAACTTCAATTCTGCCATTAGTGGGCTCCACATGTACCATAGGCTGCGTTGCTCACAAATACTGCCAAACAGATGGACCGAACCAGCTCCCGTAGTAGAAAGCCGTCAGCCCGCTGCATGATAACGCGGTAGTGCAATCCCCGCGGCAGGGCTGCCGCGTATTTATAAAACGTTCCACAAGTGCCACAAGCTTTAGGATGCACTTATCCATCTGTGAACCATATTTCCATACGGCAGCCACGCAGTCATCTGGTGCAGAGGTACATATTAATCACCTTACGCGTTTCAGACATTTCATACGTCCTTGTTCACAGGTCTGAGCAGCAGCAAATTCAAATGGCAGGAGACTGGAAGTGATGTCATAAGTACCTTTTATTGCCCTCAGGTGGGGCTACGCCAAATATCCACATTGCATCATGGGAATTGTAGTCTCGATTACTGCCAAGGTTCATCATAAAACCCATGTCGCCAACTCAGTTTATAATAACTTCAATTCTGCCATTAGTGGGCTCCACATGTACCATAGGCTGCGTTGCTCACAAATACTGCCAAACAGATGGACCGAACCAGCTCCTGTAGTAGAAAGCCGTCAGCCCGCTGCATGATAACGCGGTAGTGCAATCCCCGCGGCAGGGCTGCCGCGTATTTATAAAACGTTCCACAAGTGCCACAAGCTTTAGGATGCACTTATCCATCTGTGAACCATAGTTCCATACGGCAGCCACGCAGTCATCTGGTGCAGAGGTACATATTAATCACCTTACGCGTTTCAGACATTTCATACGTCCTTGTTCACAGGTCTGAGCAGCAGCAAATTCAAATGGCAGGAGACTGGAAGTGATGTCATAAGTACCTTTTATTGCCCTCAGGTGGGGCTACGCCAAATATCCACATTGCATCATGGGAATTGTAGTCTCGATTACTGCCAAGGTTCATCATAAAACCCATGTCGCCAACTCAGTTTATAATAACTTCAATTCTGCCATTAGTGGGCTCCACATGTACCATAGGCTGCGTTGCTCACAAATACTGCCAAACAGATGGACCGAACCAGCTCCCGTATGGAACTATGGTTCACAGATGGATAAGTGCATCCTAAAGCTTGTGGCACTTGTGGAACGTTTTATAAATACGCGGCAGCCCTGCCGTGGGGATTGCACTACCGCGTTATCATGCAGCGGGCTGACGGCTTTCTACTACGGGAGCTGGTTCGGTCCATCTGTTTGGCAGTATTTGTGAGCAACCCAGCCTATGGTACATGTGGAGCCCACTAATGGCAGAATTGAAGTTATTATAAACTGAGTTGGCGACATGGGTTTTATGATGAACCTTGGCAGTAATCGAGACTACAATTCCCATGATGCAATGTGGATATTTGGCGTAGCCCCACCTGAGGGCAATAAAAGGTACTTATGACATCACTTCCAGTCTCCTGCCATTTGAATTTGCTGCTGCTCAGACCTGTGAACAAGGACGTATGAAATGTCTGAAACGCGTAAGGTGATTAATATGTACCTCTGCACCAGATGACTGCGTGGCTGCCGTATGGAACTATGGTTCACAGATGGATAAGTGCATCCTAAAGCTTGTGGCACCTGTGGAACGTTTTATAAATACGCGGCAGCCCTGCCGCGGGGATTGCACTACCGCGTTATCATGCAGCGGGCTGACGGCTTTCTACTACGGGAGCTGGTTCGGTCCATCTGTTTGGCAGTATTTGTGAGCAACGCAGCCTATGGTACATGTGGAGCCCACTAATGGCAGAATTGAAGTTATTATAAACTGAGTTGGCGACATGGGTTTTATGATGAACCTTGGCAGTAATCGAGACTACAATTCCCATGATGCAATGTGGATATTTGGCGTAGCCCCACCTGAGGGCAATAAAAGGTACTTATGACATCACTTCCAGTCTCCTGCCATTTGAATTTGCTGCTGCTCAGACCTGTGAACAAGGACGTATGAAATGTCTGAAACGCGTAAGGTGATTAATATGTACCTCTGCACCAGATGACTGCGTGGCTGCCGTATGGAACTATGGTTCACAGATGGATAAGTGCATCCTAAAGCTTGTGGCACTTGTGGAACGTTTTATAAATACGCGGCAGCCCTGCCGCGGGGATTGCACTACCGCGTTATCATGCAGCGGGCTGACGGCTTTCTACTACGGGAGCTGGTTCGGTCCATCTGTTTGGCAGTATTTGTGAGCAACGCAGCCTATGGTACATGTGGAGCCCACTAATGGCAGAATTGAAGTTATTATAAACTGAGTTGGCGACATGGGTTTTATGATGAACCTTGGCAGTAATCGAGACTACAATTCCCATGATGCAATGTGGATATTTGGCGTAGCCCCACCTGAGGGCAATAAAAGGTACTTATGACATCACTTCCAGTCTCCTGCCATTTGAATTTGCTGCTGCTCAGACCTGTGAACAAGGACGTATGAAATGTCTGAAACGCGTAAGGTGATTAATATGTACCTCTGCACCAGATGACTGCGTGGCTGCCGTATGGAACTATGGTTCACAGATGGATAAGTGCATCCTAAAGCTTGTGGCACTTGTGGAACGTTTTATATATATATATATATCTATATATATATATATATATATATATATATATATATATTTATATATATATGATATATATGATATATATATATATATATATATATATATATATATGATATATATATATATATATATATATATATATATATATATATATATATATATATATATATATATATATATATATATATATAGATATAGATATATATATATATATATATATATATATATAGATATATATATATATATTCACTGAGGGAATTTCAATGGTTTTGTATGAGTGAAATGTCCAGCTAACTATAACATGTGTAAAACCTATTGTTTTATCAGTGAATTTCTAAGGTTTTTTAAATGATAATTTCTAACTTTAACGTAACTGAAACCTATGATTTCTTCAGGGAATGTCAAAGGTTTGGTAAATGTGAATATCTAACTACAATATGTAGTTTTTCTTAAGTAAAATTTAAAACACGTGTATACTTTTTATAGTAAAAAAAAACTTAACATTAGTGTTTTTTTACTTATATTTATATCTCCAGGTTTTATGGTATTTATTTTTGGGACATTTCATCTATATTTATCCATATTAAAAAAAAATAATTGTATATGGATTTACACATATATATTTCGGATTTTGTAAAAAAATTAATCTGAAATTAGTATATTTCCACATTTATCTTACTGATAAATATGCACTCATGGCTGAAAGACTGAACGTTTTCACTCATGTAAACACTCTTACAGGATAAACTATACACAATCTTCATATTAAAATGTGCAACTTTTATAACACGAGAATATATATTGCTCTTTAAGGATCTTTTCTACAAGTCTTTTATTGTTTTGACCCTTTTACTTTTAGAACAACAGACCTATTGCCCTACTACTCATCATTGACAGCATTTACAAACGATTAAAAAAGAGCCCAATTTCCCTATTCATGCACAGTTTAAAATAAATACAAAGAGGAAAAAAAATACTTTTCTGTTTGTATTTATCTGTAAACATCAGTAAAAACATAAATCAAGCAGCCCTACTTATAATTTAAGAATAAGTTCAACTTAATTAGCAGTAATTAACATATAAGTGTGGTAAAAGTATGACACAGCACCTATAATACCTGACTTTCAACAACACCGTTCACAGTTCGATTCAATAGTCCATCAGCATCTTCGCCCACCACTATCCCACTGTAAGTAATACCTTGCTTAATCTTCCCCTTAATCTTCCCAACGCCACAAGCGCCAGCACATCTTTCCGAGGGTAGGTTTACGATTTACAAATGCTAGCATTTTTTAAAACAAGAAGCATAATAACAAATATTAATCCTTTTTTTTTCTTCTAATGTTAACAATATTTTTTTGTCTTCTATTTAGATATTTTTAATCATGAAAATGCAAAGAACACAGTTTACCGAATAACATTTTTTAATCTCTCCAACGTATGTAGATAATAATACCTTATACGTGTTACTATCGAAATCAAAACCTTTACAGCTTCACAGTTTGTAACTTTTCCCAACACGTGCAGAAGTAAAACAGTTAAAACGTGAGCACGTGTAAACTGCAAAACATGCCATCTAAATAGGCGGAGCCACATCTTCCTTCCGTAGAATACTAAACAACCAAAAACTATATAAACCACACCTACTGTGCAATTAGTTTCTTTTTCGCGAGTTATTTCTGAGTCGCCAATCTGTGTTGCAGGTTCCGTTTTATAACATCGGATTCTCTTTTTGCGTCAACAAACATATTCCGGAGTTGTAAGTTGTTTCAATATGGCACAGGCATAGTACTTAGTAATAATTTGTGGCTATTTGTCAACATTTAAACATTTATATCTAGAAAAAAAATCTATTGCATGTTTTTCGCTTTTTCTCTGTAACGTCAGCAGCTTGTTTTTAGAAACAGATAGATTATAACAAACATTGCTCCTTTTCTGGCTCCTTTCAGCTTATATATAGTGACTTTTTATATTATAATCTTGACACTGTACTTCGCTTGAGATGTGTTGGTGACCCGTCAACGCAAACCCTGAACA
Organism: Lissotriton vulgaris; assembly: GCF_964263255.1. NCBI lineage: Eukaryota > Metazoa > Chordata > Amphibia > Caudata > Salamandridae > Lissotriton > Lissotriton vulgaris. The sequence continues at coordinate 747,151,810 of NC_141694.1, forward strand.
TTTACAATCAACGTCACCATCTTCCACTTGTTATTGTGTTTTCCCCTAAAGATCACATACTGTTAATACGTATATTATAATATAAACAGTGATGGTGTTCTTAGTGGAGTTCACAATCTGTTGTCACAAAGAGTAACGATAAGTAAGCAACATTACCGGTTTGCGGTTTTCAGTCTATTTTCCCCTTGTGATCATGTGCTGTGAAAATATATACATATTATTATTCTCACCCTCATGATCTCAGAGGAGTTTATGACCCGTCGTCACGAAGATCAAACTTTTTCACCTCCCGGACAAAATCCAGGAGAAAAGAAGTTCAGTAAATAATTACAGCTCGAAAGTATTTCATTATGGATGTTCTGTTAAATACATAACTTTATTTTCCTTTTCTTTTTACTGTAACAATGGTATCAATCGTTATATTATAATAGATTGTCCTATTGCTACAGAAAAGGAATGGGAGATTTTTCAGCGCCATCTGTAATATAACTTTCAAATATTAAAAAGTACTTGATCAGATATTTGTTTCAAGAAACATATTTTACGAAACTGCAGAACAAAAAAATATAGATATCATGCATACTTTGTTACTTTAAATATTTATAAACCCTACATTTCTGTATGTTATTTTCTAATTTCTATTCTTATTTGCGGTTCCTATTCACCTTCTCCGTAAAGAATAAATAGGACCTGTACTATATATTACAAGAGTACCTTCCTATATATTCTTTAGTGAGTATGTGATTTGTTAGCGGAACAGTCTGCAACCTCTAAGCACTACGACAGCAAGTTCCTAAATTGTACAGAATACAAATTTGAAAAATAATAATGCATACATTTCTATGCAATATGAAGTCACTTGTATTTAACTGTTTTTTACTTGTTCTCTTGATCTCAGATAATGTAGTGCGGGAGTGTTTGTTGTAGCACTTTTATTCTACTTTATCTAAAAGTAACTGATGCCCTCTTACATCATCAAGAATGTGGGGCAACACTTTTACAAACTGTAGCAGAAAAAAGAAGGATATAGCCACGCTTAACTGATATTTTATGAAATTCCATTTATAATTGTCACCCTTTATATGTACAGCGACAGTTTCTGAAGAAAGTTTATTTGTATTTGCTTAGTAAAAGCTGTTTCAAACCTAGACTGAATTTTTTGCTGCGCAACCACACCTCCCTATCAGGAAAGTAAACACCACATTATGTTATGTTATGTTATGTTATGTTATGTTAACTCCATTTTTAAGCGCACTGCTGCCCCAGCTAAGAGGCGTCCCGGCGCTGCACCTGGAAAGGAACACAACACAAACCGAGCGAGAAGAAAGAATCCAGAATAAGGAAAATTAACATCTGTTTGGGAAAATATACGTTTTTACGGCTTTCCTGAATAAGTAAATAGTGCTCCTAAGAAGTATATCACCCACAAACTTGACAAAACAGCACAAGACACTGTCATTTTTCCGCCGTGATTTATACACCACACGGCAATTATATAAATGGCCCTTGAAACATCTAAAAAAAAATCCCTCATAATCCCTCTCCACCACCTTATGGGCACTGTACAGAGTTAATAGTGTACCTAACCTGCCCTCTACTACTTTCTTTTCCCATACTCCTTTGGAAATGCATCACAATATCACTGACAACAGTGAACCGTTCCCACCCAATAAGGAGCAAACTTGAGCTCGGAACACTTTAGCCAATAAAATGTCCATGTTGTTCCGCACAGGAGGAAGGAATGACTTATACTTTTAATACTTCACAGCAATGAACATTAAGCTTTGTAAAGTCCCGCTTGGAGCACGTTACCCTTATACTCCTCGAAAAGGAAGGAATCGCTTACAAAACGTTCCAATGAAAAAAAATATAAATCTCCAGCACAGTAACTATTTCAATTAGCAACATATTGTGGTGAATTTCTAACCTCTGTGCTCACGTAAGTGTTCCATAAACTGTTACTATGGTAACAGGCAGAAAGCCGTTTGAGGATAGCGTTGAAAGGTACTGGCTGTACAAAAACCATTATATTTACCCAGGATCCTCTACAAGACAGAAAGGAAAGCAAACTAAAACAAAACACTGTGTACCACATTTACAACCCCCTTGCACCACTTGCCGTTCATGCCACCCCCTACAAAATTAAAAGTGTGTGGACCTCAAACCCCGGGAACAACCACCCCCAGGAGATTTCTGTATTGTGTGACAGGGGCTCGGTGGCCCTCCTCCTGGTGCCCTCGAGAGCCCTGGAGACAACCATGCCCAGAGCCGGTTCCTGAAGTGTCCCTGGGTGCCTACCCCCGGGATACTGTTGTTTACTATTAGAGGGCGGAAGTCTTGTGGCTCCCACCCTCCCATAGCAAACTTAGTTTGAACTTTCAAAGACACAGCAGTGAATCTGTTCTCACTTTCAAAATCCAAACAAGATTGCATTTCCACATGCAACTTAGCATCTCCCTATGTGTAAAAGCAATGCCGGCTCCAGAAGGGCACAAGGAGTTGGTGGGACCGTGGGGGCATTGAACGCTCCGTCTTTTTTGTAGGTAGGGCCCTGTGTGTAGTGACGTATGTGCTGGATGGGTGTGGTGTGGGTGTATACCAGCCATGATGGTCTGTGTGTGCTGATCTGACAACTAGACCTCGAACTAAGAAATCACTATAATGGAAATCTGGGCCATATCCTGTTGTTGTATTTTCCTGGTAGCGAACGCACAGTGGGCTGTACCAACTTATTCAGTCTCGATCAATTTACACCTCCCCCTGGGGCTTTTAAATGTTGGGAGGGGGGGTCGCACGGTTCCGGGACACTGCAGAAGCTGGTCTTGGGGCGTGGCAGTCTCCAGGGCCTTTAAGTTGGCTCTGGGCATAGGGTCACGCAGTCTGCCACACACAATACATTAAATGGGGTCTTGCAGTGAAGTGCCTACTTATTCTGGAAGAAGCCTTTCGGGGTCTTGCAAAAGCAAGACATCTTTAGTAATTGCCTCTCACTGCGTGTACATGTAAATATATCTGATTTGCTCGTATGTTAAAAACAGAAACTTTCAACATCACTTTTTGATTGGTTGTGAAGCATTGTAAGAAGACTATTCACCTGTGAGGATTTCCAGGCGCTGGGGGAGTATGTGGGGGGGGATTTGTGCAGCTTTTGTCATTCGAAAAGGCAAAAGGCAGGTGTTATGGCTCTTCCTGAATGCTTTCAGTGTGGGGGTTCATCTGATGCTGAGGGGGAGTTCTTTCCATGTGTTGGCCATGATGTACGAGAAGTGTGTTCCTTTTGTCTGGTTATCTCATTACAGAGGATTTCGGCCAAGGCCTGGTCAGAGGAGTGGGCCCCCCTCTGGGCCACCCATTATAAATCAAAACATTCCCCCTGGGATTTGGCCCCTCCGGGGGCTATTTACCAATAAAGCGGGCTTCAGGTTTTTTCTTCTTTTTTAACGCATAGGTGTACCTTACACGTATTCCGCGACTTTAAAAAATAATAATAATGTTTTTTGCCTAGTGGGTCTTTGTGGGACCCCCTGAGCAGGCCTCTGGGGTAAGGGTGTTTCTACCCTCACCCCTTTGTGTGTTTTTTGCGTTTCTTTTGCTGCTTTCTTGTGGCTCGGTTCTACCAACACTTCCTGGTTTGGAGTGTTGACAGACAGTCAACAGCCAATTAGCCTGCAGCTTGTCCTCGTAATGGTAGGCACACTATCCTAGGACAGTACTCGTACAGTACTTCATTTATAGATATATCTATGATTTTACTTTAGATTTTCACAGAGACTACTGAGCGGATATACACCATTTAACAAAAAGCGTAATCTGCGAACCAAACTACCTTTTTGCCAAATTTGGTATAATTCCATTCAGCAGTTCGGGCTGTAGCCTGTCTTAAAGGTCCCTATTGAAAATTGCATGGAGTAAACACGTTTTGGGACCCCCCTTTTTTCTAGGCCCCCGCTTCACAAATCACCCTGAAACTTTCAGGGATGGGGCGGAGCGGAGCAGGCCATTTTCTTGGAGAATTTTGCGTGTATTCAACGACCGGCGCTAAAGGTATTCCAAATAGAATGTTGCGGATTTCCTATGGAAACTAGGTCCTAACTATAACTACCTACTTGCAATAAAATCAAGCACAACTACAGAGGAAGAGAGCAGCAGTGCACAAAGTAACATTCTAGGCAAACCTCCAAAAACCGCGGCTGTGGATGCAAAATTGTTGTTAACACTATGTGACTTGGGCAATGGGTCTGATTCAGCTAATGTAACTGAAGTAATTGATTCACCCAGTACTCAGAGGGAGTTACAAGGAATAAACATTGTGCAAAAAGGAGCAGGGGAAAGCCCGTTCAAGGTAACCAGCAAGTTTGTCCCCATCATGCCAAAAGACGCGGTTGATATATTTCACGAGTGTGTAGTTGAAGATTTAAAAAATTAAATCGGAGAGTGAAAAGTCAGAAACGCGTCCAAACCTTCAATGGCATACAATATTCAAATTTAATGGAGAAACTAAGCAAGAACCAAGAAGTGGTGATAAATAAATCCGACAAAGGCTGGAACATTGTGCTTTGGCAGAAAAAGGATTATGTCACGGAAGCTATGAGGCAGCTGAACGACACTAACTGCTATGTAAAATTCAACGGTCTACATGATAAGAAAGCTAGGGACGCATTGAAATAATTGTTGACATCATACAAAAGAGAAAACTTGATATCATCTACGGGGTTTGGATTTCTCCATTCGGAAAATCCAGTGATGCCAAACCTGTACTTAATACCCAAAGTACACAAAATAAAGTGCCCAACACCTGGTAGACCGATCATTTTGGCCATAAAAAGTATAAGTGAGAACATTTCCCGCTATATTGATTTTTATTTGCAGGATCTAGTGAAAAGTCTGCCAAGTTACATCAAAGACACTGGTGATTTTTTGAACAAATTGAACCTAATTCAGTGGCAAGATGACTGGTGTATTCTGACATTGGATATAGAGTCATTATCCACCTGTATTGATCACTCTAAAAGAGTTGAAGCCATCAAGTATTATTTAGGACTAAGATCCTTTGAATACTACAGCCACAACAAGATGTTATGTGAATTGGTGAGCTGGTGTCTACATAATAATTTTTTCACATTTGGCAAAGAGTTTTGGAGGCAGATTAGGGGTGTGGCGATGGGATCCTGCTTCCCTCCCAGTTACGCGTGTTTACACGTTGGCTGGTGGGGGGAGCTGGATCTCATCGTCACACAGGTTTTAATCATGTCAAGCACTGGATGCGTTTTATTGACGACGTGTTTTGTGTGTGGGAAGGAGATGTAGCAAGAACTCGTGATTTTGTGAGTTGACTTAACAACAATCAGTACAATCTTTTCTTTCCTTTTAATTTAAGTAAAGACATAGCTAGTTTTTGGATGTACAGATTAAAATAGAAAACCATACCATCACAACGTCACTTTTCTGCAAACCCACTGCTGTCAACAGTATTCTACATGCGAGCAGTGGGCATCCAAAACATGTGATTGAAAGTATCCCCCTTGGGGAACTCCTGCGACTAAAATGAATATGTAGTACCCCTGAAAATTTTGAGATGGAAGCTAAACATATGGTGGGGCGATTGAAAGCCAGGGGGTACTGTGACTCTACATTATCAAGGGCCTTATTTAAAACTCGGGAAAGATCCAGGGAATCTTTGTTAGCACCAAAATTCCCTGAGGTGACAGATAGCAATGAAACTCCACGGTCGATAATATCGTACAGCAAGCAGGAGAGAAAAATAAAATCCATCATCAAAAAGAATTGGCCCATCATTATGACTGATGGTGTTTTGAGCAATAGACTCCCTGAAAACCCCACTATTACATACAGGAGAGCCAATAGCATGCACAGCAGGATAGTGAGAACTAGTCCAGAGTTGGGTAGTGGCAGTACCTGGCTAACTAATAATGGATTCCACAAATATTCCACCTGCCGTGCTTGTAAATTTGGTATTAACACCACACATTTTGATACTCCTTTCGCCAGTGTCCAAACTGCTATCAAAGGAAATTACAATTGTCGGACTGAGTATGCTGTATTTGTCCTGGCATGCACCTGCGGCTTACTCTATGTGGGTAGTACCAAGCTGCAGGCGCATGTCAGGATATTGCAGCATCTCAGGGCAATCTTGAATAATGACGGTGCCTATCCGGTAGCAAGCCATTTTAAAATCACACACGACAATGATCTGGCCTGCCTTACATATTTTGTAATTGATGCAGTAGCCCCCCTTAGAAGAGGAGGGGATAGGGAAAAGATACTGAGGAGAATGGAAACTAAATATATAGTTGAACTTGACAGCAAACACCGTAATGGGCTGAATACGAAAGAAGACCTGCATAATGTCTTATGAATTTGTAACATAATATTCATAAACTTTCACTGTTACTGGGCTTTCATATATTTTAGAATGTTTATTGTCCTGGTAAGTGATACTTGATGAGGAATTACATAATCAATTGATAAGTATTGATACCCATCTAGCTGAGACACGGGAGATTAGAAAGTAATAAAATCCCGACTGTATATATATATATATATATATTATATGTATACATTGAACATAAATATATATAAAAAAACGACAGATACCAAACAATGTATATATTTACAAAAAATTATTTTGTATTATTATGAACACATGTATATAATTGTACATACACTTTTTCTTTCTTTGTGAGGATAAGTGTAAGGAGGTCAGAGTATTTGTGAAAATTTTATTTTTTATTAGTTGACCGTGTAGGTTATAAGTTAGAGGGTATCACAGTTTTATCGCACTTATTTCAAAATACACATGACGCACCCTTTTCATACTATTACTATAAGTATGCTCTTAAGAAAGTTGAAGTACGAACATATAACAAAGACAGAGTGATGAGGGGTTGATTTGCAAAGAAGCAGAGTATATGAGATTTTAGATTAATATTTAAATTTTAATTTATTAATCTGGTAACTGTTTTAGCTAATGACGACCAATGAGTTGTAAATAGTGAAAATGTATACTCTGTACATGTTTTACAATGAATAGTATGCAATTCCATGATTTGTAAATTGTATATAGGATATTTATTGGGATGTATACATACAACATATGGCAATAATGCATTCATGCATGTATAGCACAAGTCACTTTAAAAACTTTGGGTACCTGCATTCGAGCAGCTATGATTAATTTCTACCCACCAAAGATATCTGTCTTTTAATACAATGCATTTTAGACGGTGTAATGAAACATCTGATGAGCTACATTGTAATACATTAATTGCTCTATTTCTTCTGGTGAACAAAAGTTAAAGTATTATTTCTATGTTCATGGTTGAAGTCATGTGACTCACTAAAGGAGGTGTAACTTACAGGAGAAACAAAGTATATAAAAAAAGAGCTGACACGGTGTTTGGTGTGTGATCAAGACCACTCTGATGCTTGAAACACGTCGCCCGTGAAAGGTATACAAATAAACTATTGCCTTGCTGAAGCCGTGGGGTCCGTCTCTTCTTTTCGCTGCAGCAGTGGAGGTTTTGAAGATTTGTGCTATATATATGCATATGTATCCACACAGGTTTCTTATGAACAATGCAGCAGGCTCAATCCCACTGCGGCACCGCCAAGAAACAGGAGACCCTGGTTTTCCGTGAGTAATAATTTATTCTGCAACGGACAGCATAACGTTTCGGCCTCCCAGAGGCCTTGGTCACATGGCGCCACAGAGGGCGGCGGCAGAAATTTAAAGTGCTAGTGCAGCTGGATTAACCAATTACAGTGGGTGTACAAATTAAAGCACAAGGAAAATAGTAGAAATACTACAATATTATCCCTTAATTCGCTCTGCGCTTTAAAAACATAAATAATAGTATTGGGATCAATCCCTCCAAACATGATATTGCACATGAATCAACTTAATAAATTGAGTCCCATAATGCTGGTAATCTGATGTGTCTTGGCATCACAGGTCATACAAAATTGTAGGATAAATCCCTAACCATACCTTTCTCGGTTTCCATATAAGTCGATAGCAATTTTAGGAACCTATCTCAGGACCACAATTCATAGCATTGATAATTGGAATATGCATTACTATACACAGACCCTATAAAAATAATAGGTATTTTGCTATAAATAGTTATATACATATATACAAAAATCCTATAAAAAAGCTAAACATATATTTACAGATAGCCTAAAATCCAATTTTCTATGTACATGAAAAGTGAATAAGCATCAATGCTGCAACCTTAGTAGATTCACCAATGCATGTATAATACATCTATGTGCAAATTCGCTAATATGTATTCTGTATCATAACACCCTACTGGATAAGTCAGTGAAGAAAATGATAATAAAGTGCTCAATAGTGTGTCAAAATCAACAAATTTTTGTGTGTTTTCTATTAGAAAAGAAACTTTTTTTTAGTTAAACTTGAATTTGTGTTGCGTGGATGAGATGTTAAACAGACTGATCCTAGTCTGACAGCCTAACACAACTGATGGCAGGTTCCGCAAACTAGTAGAGAATCTACTACACAGCTAAAAGTAAATACACCCAAGTACAACAACCAGTTAGTATTACAGTAGGTTGTGTCAATTGTACCTGTCATTTAGCATTTACAACGCTATAATACAAACACAGAATGGCTTAGCTTGAAAATTATGTTTTTTCAAAGACAGGTGTAAAAGTCTTCCGAAGCATTAAGCCCCTGCGGTGCCTTACTGTCCAACATCAGAATATATCTGGTTTCTAACTTCCTGAGTGCAGCATCCCTGTCACCTCCCCTTCTTAGGGGCGCTACTGAGTCAATGACATAGTACTTCAACAGAGTGCTGTTGCGATACTCCTTGAAGTGTCTAGCCACTGGGTATACTGGGTCATTAGTATTAATAGCCCTCAGGTGTTGGAGAACCCGTTTGTGTGCTTGCAGCTTAGAGCTGCCCACATATCTTAAGCCACATGGGCACTCCAACACATATACTGCAAATTCACTCTTGCAGGTTAATTTTTTATTGATCTTACACGGGACTTCAGAAAAGGGGGTAAGATATTCTGTTCTGTTAACCCCATGGGAGCATGCCTTGCAAGTAGAGCACTTTCTGAACCCTCTACTGCCCGCCAGCCAATCTTTGCTCATTTCCAGTTCTGGGCTAGATTTTACCAAAGCGTCTTGTAAGGAGTAAGCCCTTCTATAAGTGATAGCTGGCTTCCTGGGCATGGCTTTTCCAATATGCATATGTATATATATATATATATAGGGATAGATCTCTAGTAAACTATTGATCAGCAAACATGGCGTTAAAGAATGCCACATGAATGGTCTCCTTCTATTGGCTCTTTAAAGACGGTTTTATGTTAAAAGATGTCTTGTACTTCTGCACTACACAGTAGCCAAAACGAAGTTGTGATGGAACAAAATCAGAGCTGCACGACAATACTGGCTCACTGTTGTTCAGTTACAAATAAGGGGCCTCATTTATGAGGCCTTGCGTCAGTTTTGCGCTGCGGATGCGTCACTTTTTGAGACGCATCGACGGCGTAAAACATGCGCCTTGTTGCGCCATATTTAAAAAGTGACGCATCTAGGTAGATGCGTCACTTTTTAAACCCCTGCGCCACATTATGCCTGCGTCAGGTATAATGTATGCAAAGGGGGCGTTCCCCCGCAAAAAGCCTCGTAATAGTGACGCAGTGAAATCTATGAGATTTCACTGCGTCACTTTTAGGATGCGGTTGCGTCAAAATCTTGCGCCTGCCTCACAGCAGGCGTAAGACTGACGCAAGCCCTTTCACATGGGGCTTTCCCCATGTGAAAGGACGCATTGCTGGAGTTGCGTCACTTTTGTGACACACTCCAGCAATGCGTCACTTTTGCGCTTACAGATGCGTCAGAAATACTGACGTATCTGTAAGTCCTTGCGACATGATGCGTCATACATTAAATATGACACATCATTGGTGTCGCAAGGAGTGCGCAGTGAAAAGTGACGCATCGTTGTTTTCACGCAGCGATGCGTCACTTTTCTTAAATGAGGCCCAAGATCTGGGGAAATTAACTTAAGCCCTTGATGCTTTAACTTCTCCCTAGCTGCATTGATTGTAGCTAAACAAGATCTTAGTATAGAAAAATAGCTTAGGGCCGGAGGAACTAAGGCATTTTGCAGTCGCAAATAGTCTGGTTCATAAAATCTGATGTATTGTGACTGCAAAACTGCCTTTTGGTATGTGCAAAATTCAAATTGCTATTCAGAAACATGTTACTGAAACACAATTTGGGTTTGCAACTACATACCAAATTACTATTTTGAAAGTGCATGGCTAGGGCGTCTATTCCAAACAGCAACTTGCAGTAGGAGGTATGAAAATTTTGCAACCAATATTTTTGCGAGTACTGAAAGCTAGTGATAACTGATTTCTCAAATGGGAATGGGTACTCACTATGGTACCCCTTGCCCTTTGTTAATTTTCGAACACAGATTTTAGAAGTAGGCCGTGGTCCCTGGGACCACTTCTTCCTCATAAAAATAGTTTGTAAAAGTTTATTTTTTTTCAAGATCATCATGATTTCATTTTAATAAAACAAGCAGCATTGAAGAAAAAAAATTGCTGTATTGAAAAGTAATCATTAGCATGGTGGTTTGCTGAACACTTAGGCCACCATCAATGTGATTGTAGCCAATCATAGTGGGTCATAATTTGCGACCCACATCATTCATATTCGTGAGATTCGTGGAACTGCGTTCCACTATCAATGCAATTTTTTTTCTAATCGACCTATTAGTACATGGGTCAGTTTGCAAAATCAGAATTGATTCGGTAGATATTGGTGCACAATTTGTGGCCACTTTTACAGAATAAGGGGCATATTACCAAGCAATAGCGATAATTATCGCTATTGCTTGGTTAGAGACAAAAATTTACCGCAGCGCTGCGGCGATTTTTACCGCAAATAAACCTTGGTATTACCAAGGTTTAACGCAAATGCGGTAAAAATCGCCGCAAAGCATGAATATCGCTGAAAAGTCAGCGATATTCATGCATTAGCGAGCTAATGCTCTTAGCCATGTTATCCACCTCCCATTGAATAACATGGCTAAGAACTGCTCAGGGCAGGTGTTAGCTTTTGGAGATATTCCTGCTTAGCGCGAATATCTCCAAAAGTTGGTAATAGGAGATAGCGATGTTAGCGACTGTTTTCAGTCTCTAACATCTTGGCACGCCCACTTTGCATCTCATTAGTGATAAATATCACTGACATGCAAAGTGGGGCCCAAGATGGTCGCTATCTCCTACTAGCTGTCGCTAACTGGTGTTAGCGGCAGCTAGGTAATAGGGAGATAATTTTATCTCCGCTTTCTTGGCTTTTAAAGCCAAAAAAGCGGAGATAAACCCCCTTGATAATATGCCCCTAGATTCTTAGTGCATCTGGCACATAACATAATAAAAACCCACCTGCTTCAGATCATTGTGTACAACGATCTAAAACGTGGGCTATATTAAAGTATTAGAAGTAGTTTAATAGGATTTTTGAGGCACAATTTGTGCATCTTCTTACCCCTCTAATATACGTTGCAAAACAGCTTAAACAGCTTCGCAGGACACATGATGGTTGTTGATATCACACCTCACTTTCCTTCCTAACATGCGACAGAAGCACATCTTTTACTTGCAGTGTTTTTAAGCCACTATTAGTACTCGAAAGGTTATTTGGATGGTACAATATAGGGTTTTGGAAAGATCATTAGTGTATTGAACAAGCCAGTTCTCATTCATGAACAGTCCTGCTTGGGCCTTGTGGCCTTCTGATTTTTCTTTGAAGGAATGCCTATAATCTGAAGCAGTTCTAATTGAATCATCACTTCTAATGACATGGGAGCCCCTCTGGGAGCAGCTTTCAATCCGTCCATTGGTCTGATAATTGCTTTTGATCGTGATCCTATGCCATAGTGTCCAATTATTCCCTGCCATGCTAGCACTCCACTCAGCATGATGCTATTGAGTTGCACAACAATGCTCACATGAAAACAGTCATGATGGATTTTACTGCACTCATAGCATTTTGAATATTGGAAAGTGAAAGTTCAATCTAAGATGATAGTTTCATTCCCTCCATTTTGCCATATTTTATTTTATTTGTTCTGACCTTCAAATGGATCCGTAGTCTGAAAGAAAAGGTCTTTTCAGATTTAATGTTTTCTCCTTAGTAACGAAAAAACTCTTAAATCAATTACTAGAACTGCAGCCAGGATTTGCTAAGATTTCGTGCATCGCAGCAAGGGAAGTTGCTGCACTGTGTTACGTGAAAAGAGAGAGCAGAACAACACCGCATTTACAAAGATATGGCTCAGTTCTATTGTCCCTTAGCAGTGGCACACTTTTGGCTGTGTAGCACCAATGCTGGCAACCCTGCTTCATATTGCAAGGGGGCTTGCATTGTGGTCAAGTTCTTTGAGGCTTTTATTGCTGTGGCGCTAGCCACTCGGTAATTACAGTTAGGGTTGGCAAAGACAGAATTCCTCAGATTTGTGCTTGCTAATAACTTTGCCCCGTTTAACGAATTACCACAAAACTTTCCAGATCCATTGTTTTTTCTTCATTAGCAGAGGATGGAAAGTTTTGCAGTGATTACTTAAGGGGGTGCAAAGAAAAAAGGTGGCATGGCCTGCAATGACAACTTAGCAATGCTGCTGTGTGGGACTTACTGGAGGTAATAGGAGGGATAGTTGACCCCCAGAGTTGTCCTTGGGTGCCAACTACCACTCGTGTTACCTCCAGTGAGTCTCACACAGTGGTACTGGTAGGACGTCTTCGGAGGCCACGCCCCACCACTCTGCAAGAGAAACGTCCTTTACAACTGAACTTTTACAACGAAGTACCATTACGATGTAGGTTTAACAACGAAAGTCATTACAACGACTTTCGCTGGAGGGCGCTCTAGGATAAGTAATAGTTTAATTTACTCTCCAACACCTTCCCTACTATCCACGGGAACTGGAGTTGGAATAGTAAATTAAACTATTCACTATTCAGTGCCCCCCAACGTTGTAAAACCTGCATCGTAGGGGCGTGGCTTAGCTGGCGTGCATGGCGGTCGTGTAGAGCGCGAGCTCCGACCAGCCTTAAAAGTATCCTGCCGAATATCCTTGCCCTGATCATCCATGAGGGCACCCTGAGCTGTGGGTGGACACCTTGCCTGGGGGCATCGTCTGGTGGTGGCTGCGGCAGCATCCTGGCCCCGGGCGCGGAGGAGCGGCCCAGCGCTGCAGCGGGGTGTGTGAGGCCCGGCGTGTCCAGCAAAGCCGGGGCCTCGATTTTGGCGTGGCCGGCCGGGTGCGACTACTGGTGTCGGCGGAAGTTGGCGAGAGTGGCGCCTGCTCTTCTGGGGACCGGGCGGCTCATTGCGGTCCGTCCCTCTGAGGAGCGGAGGTGGAGGGCACTAGCGGCACCTGACTAGAGAGTCGTGGCCATCGGAGGACATGCCGGGAGACCTTCTCCTGGAGCGGCCGGCGGGAGCGTCCGCCACCTTGCGACTCTTTGCGGCCCGAGTCGGACTGGAGGAGAGGTGTGTCCAGGTGCCCGCCAGAGGCTGCGGGGATGCCCTGTGCAGGCAGAGAGGTGCTGGGGACCCGCCGGAGGCAGCCCAGCACAGTTCGGGCGGACACGGAGTGGCGGTGAGTGAAGGGGCTGGTGCCTGGGGTCTCGGGGGTCAGGTCAGGCCCCGGCGGTGACATCTTGTGGCGCCAGGGTGACTGTGGAGGGTGCCTGGGGGGAGTTCCTCTATGCCGCCTGGCCATTGCTGGCAATAGTCTCCCTCAGGCGCTCTCGCATAGCTTGGACAGTGCCCGGGCTGCTGGGCTTGGATGGGAGGCCATTCTTCCTAGAGGCGGTACCCTACCAGATTGCAGAGTGTGGACGTTACTAGGAGCTTGTCATCTTGGGCAGCCGGCGGTGCTTGGTGTGGGCGCCGGGGTGACAGTGGAGGTGCGTGGTGGATGACAGGGCTGCCCACGGACGGGTCACGCGGTGCTTACGACTGGTGGAGGGAGAGTACAGCGCCCGAAGATCGGTGGCAGTGGACTGAGTGGAGATCCTTGGTGCCGCTGGGCAGCAGTTGGGAGAGATCACGGCGTGGGCGCCATAGTTGGTGGCCTGACTGGGGCACAGCCTGCGAATCCTGGGAGTCTGTGCTGAGGGCGGGGGTCCCCGAGGTGGCCACAAGTTGGTTGACAGCTGCAGGGAGAGACAGGCGCGGAAGTGAAGACATTAGGGAGCCTCGACCCGCAGCTTGTGTGCAAGATGACGCGTGGTGGCGCTGGAGGAGGCCAGAGCAAGCAGGGGCCCATAGACAATTTCAAGGCGGTTGGTGGCGCTGGGGGGCTGCAGGCGCCGACGCCCGCCAATGCCATGCTGCTGGTGGCGATCACGCAGTCCAGAGATGTGTTGGATGCTAAAATTGGGGCAGTCGGATCTGATGTCATGCTCCTCCGCCAGGACCTCCGGAACGTGGTGGAACGCATCACGGGCGCTGAGACGCGCATCACAGAGGTGGAAGACGAAGTGTCCGTCCTCAAGAAGAAAGTCGCGGCGATGGAGAAGGTGCAGAGAGGCATGGCCCTGAGGGTCGAGGATGCGGAAGGGCGCGCCCAGCGGAACAACCTGCGTTTTGTGGGCTTTCCAGAGAACTGCGAGGGGGACAACGTGGAGCGCTTCCTGGCTCACTGGTTGGAGGGCTGGCTCCCGGCGGACACCTTGTCATGATGCTTTGTGGTGGAGAGGGCCCACCTGATGCAGAAACCCCCGACCGGTGCGCGCCCGAGGCCTATAATAGCTAGGTTCTTGAACTACGCTGACCGCGATACCATCCTGCGGCAAGCAAGACTGAAAGGCACGGTCACGCATGAGAAAGCGAAAATCATCATCTGCCCGGACTACACGAGACTGGTGCAACAACAACGCCAGTCTTTTGCTGCGGCCAAGGCCCGTCTTCGGGCCTCCAGCTCCAGTACGCGCTGCTCTACCCGGCGCAGTTGCGGGTCATCTACAAGTCCCGCACCCTATTCTTCGACACTCCGGAGGAGGTCTTCCAATGAACGGACGAGATGGTGAAGGTCCGGGTCAACACCGCGAAGGGTGTAGAGTCGGATTCCTCCACGAGAGGGCCTTAGGAGTCAGCGGCGTCGTCCTAGAAAATGGCACTCGAGCCGTGGCTCACGCTCTGGCTCGGCCTCCCACCGCGATGTCGCCGCACGGGAACAGCAGAGGGATGTGCCTTGACTCTTATGGTTAGTGAATTGGGCCAGCAAGGGGTTTTGTTTATATTATCTGATCTCAGCTAGTGCGGAACTTGAATTAATTAGGAACTCACACTGTTATGAACTAATGGCTGAGGAAAATAAATTTAAAATACAAGCAAATAATGTTACCACACTAACATCATGCAAAATAATACAATAACCAGGTATTTAGAGTCAAAAAAGTTTGTTATTTACTTGAAGACAAAAAATTGATCATTTATAAAATAGGGTACAGAAGAATGCAATTTAAGATATACAGGGAGTACATTACATGTTCCACTGGTATATCAGAAAAGAAAGTCTAAACTGCTGGCAAATAAAAAACACATTGATTTCAAATCAAACAGTAGATGAAAATCAATCGTGGTAGATGAATCGGGTGCAGAATTAGACACAGTTGTCGACGTTTCGATCTTTGCGTTATTGTTTCATAAGACCATCATCAGGACATAGAGTAAGAGCATTTGAATGCATCTGAAAATCTCTTGCCTCTTTCTGCACTCTTCGTGCCTCTTTCACCATCTCCATTGCTTCTTTCTGCACTTCTCTTCCTTCTTGTTGCACCCCTCCTGCCTCTTTCTGTTCCCCTCTTACCTATTTGTGCACCTCTCCTACTGCTTTCTGCACCACTCTGGCCACATTTTGCACCTCTATTGGTTCTTTCTGCACTGCTCTTGCTTCTTTTTGCACTTCTCTTCCTTCTTTCTGCACCCCTCAAGCCTCTTTCTGTTCCCCTCTTGCCTCTTTGTGCACCTCTCCTACTGTTTTCTGCACCACTGTTGCCTCTTTTTGCACCTCTGTTGGTTCTTTCTGCAATGCTC
Organism: Lissotriton vulgaris; assembly: GCF_964263255.1. Classification (NCBI taxonomy): domain Eukaryota; kingdom Metazoa; phylum Chordata; class Amphibia; order Caudata; family Salamandridae; genus Lissotriton; species Lissotriton vulgaris. Next base: position 747,167,933 of record NC_141694.1, read on the forward strand.
TTCCCTATATCTCCACCTCTCTTGCTTCCTTCTGCTCTTCTCTTGCATTTTTCTGCACTGCTCTTCCTTCTTTCGGAACCTGTTGCAAATTTCTGTATCCTGCTTCCTCTTTCTGCGTCCCTATTCCATCTTTCGGCACCTTTCTCGCCTGTTTCTACACCTCTCTTACCTCTTTCGGGACTTCTGTTGCTTCTTTCTGTACTTCACTTGCCTCTTTCTGTAACCCTCTTGCATCTTTCAGCACCTCTGTTGCTTCTTTCTATACTCCTCTTGCCTCTTTTTGTACCCCTTTTGCCTCTTTGTGCACCTCTCCTGCCTCTTTCTGCACCTCTCTTGCTTTTTTCTGCAGTTCTCTTGCCTCTTTTTGCACCGCTCTTGCTTCTATATATACTTTTCTTGCCTCTTTCTGTATTCCTCCTCCCTCTTTCTGCACCTCTGTTGGTTCTTCCTGCACTGCTCGTGCTTCTTTCTACACCTCTGTTGCAAATTTCTGCATTACCTCTTGCCTCTTTCTGTATCCCTCTTCCCTCTTTCTGCGCCTCTTTTGCCTCTGTCTGTACACCTGTTCTCTCTTTCTGCAGCCCTTTTGCATATTTCTGCAACTTTGTTGCCTGTTTCTGCAGCTCTCTTGTCTCCCTCTGCACCTCACTTGCCTTTATGTGCACTTCGCTCACTTCTTTCTGCACCCTTCCTCCATTTTTCTGCACATCTCTTGCCTCTTTCTGCACATCTCTTGCCTCTTTATGCACATCTCTTTGTTCTTTCTGCACTGCTCCTACTTCTTTCTACATCCCTCTTGCCACTTTCTGCACCTCTGTTGCTTCTTTCCCCACTTCTCTTGCTTCTTTCTGCACCTCTCTTGCATCTTTCTGCACCCTTCTTCCCTTTTTGAATCCCTCTTGCCTCTTTCTGCAACTCTCTTGCCTCTTTATGCACATCTCTTTGTTCTTTCTGCACTGCTCTTACTTCTTTCTGCATCCCTCTTGCCTCTCTCGGCACCTCTTTTGCTTCTCCCGCTCCTCTTTCTGCACCCCTCTTGCCTCTTTCTGCACCTCTGTTGCTTCTTTCCCCACTTCTCGTGCTTCCTTCTGCACCTCTCTTGCTTCTTTCTGCACCCTTCTTCCTTTTTTTAATCCCTCTTGCCTCTTTCTCTAGTTCTCCAGCCATTTTCTTCACCTCTCCTGCTTCTTTCAGCTCTTTTATTTCTCTTTTTGCGCCGCTCTTGCTTCTTTATGCACTTTTCTTGCCTCTTTCTGTATTCCTCCTCCCTCTTTCGGCACCTCTGTTGGTTCTTTCTGCACTGCTCGTTCTTCTTTCTACACCTCTGTTGCAAATTTCTGCATTACCGCAAGCCTCTTTCTATATCCCTCTTCCCCCTTTCTGCACATCTTTTGACTCTGTCTGTACACCTGTTCTGTCTTTCTGCACCCCTTTTGCATATTTCTGCAACTTTTTTGCCTGATTCTGCAGTTCTCTTGCCTCCTTCTGCACCTCACTTGCCTTTTTGTGCACCTCCCTCGCTTCTTTCTGCTTCCCTTCCTCCATTTTTCTGCACATCTTTTGCCTTTTTATGCACATCTCTTTGTTCTTTCTGCACTGCTCTTACTTCTTTCTACATCCCTCTTGCCTCTTTCTGTACCTCTTTTGCTTCTCCCGCTCCTCTTTCTGCACCCCTATTGCCTCTTTCTGCACCCCTGTTGCTTCTTTCCCCACTTCTCTTGCTTCTTTCTGCACCTCTCTTGCTTCTTTCTGCACCCTTCTTCCTTTTTTTAATCCCCCTTGCCTCTTTCTGCACCTCTCTTGCCTCTTTATGCACATCTCTTTGTTCTTTCTGCACTGCTCTTACTTCTTTCTGCATCCCTCTTGCCTCTCTCTGCACCTCTTTTGCTTCTTTATGCTTGTCTCTCTCTTCTTTCTGCACCCCTCTTGCCTCTTTCTGCACCTCCGTTGCTTCTTTCTTCACTTCTTTTGCTTCTTTCTGCACCTCTCCTGCTTCTTTCAGCTCTTTTATATCTCTTTTTGCGCCACTCTTGCTTCTTTATGCACTTTTCTTGCCTCTTTCTGTATTCCTCCTCCCTCTTTCGGCACCTCTGTTGGTTCTTTCTGCACTGCTCGTTCTTCTTTCTACACCTCTGATGCAAATTTCTGCATTACCGCTAGCCTCTTTCTGTATCCCTCTTCCCCCTTTCTGCACATCTTTTGACTCTGTCTGTACACCTGTTCTGTCTTTCTGTACGCCTTTTGCATATTTCTGCAACTTTTTTGCCTGTTTCTGCAGTTCTCTTGCCTCCTTCTGCACCTCACTTGCCTTTTTGTGCACCTCCCTCGCTTCTTTCTGCTTCCCTTCCTCCATTTTTCTGCACATCTCTTGCCTTTTTATGCACATCTCTTTGTTCTTTCTGCACTGCTCTTACTTCTTTCTACATCCCTCTTGCCTCTTTCTGTACCTCTTTTGCTTCTCCCGCTCCTCTTTCTGCACCCCTATTGCCTCTTTCTGCACCCCTGTTGCTTCTTTCCCCACTTCTCTTGCTTCTTTCTGCACCTCTCTTGCTTCTTTCTGCACCCTTCTTCCTTTTTTTAATCCCTCTTGCCTCTTTCTGCACCTCTCTTGTCTCTTTATGCACATCTCTTTGTTCTTTCTGCACTGCTCTTATTTCTTTCTGCATCCCTCTTGCCTCTCTCTGCACCTCTTTTGCTTCTTTCTGCTTGTCTCTCTCTTCTTTCTGCACCCCTCTTGCCTCTTTCTGCACCTCTGTTGCTTCTTTCTTCACTTCTTTTGCTTCTTTCTGCACCTCTCCTGCTTCTTTCAGCTCTTTTATATCTCTTTTTGCGCCACTCTTGCTTCTTTATGCACTTTTCTTGCCTCTTTCTGTATTCCTCCTCCCTCTTTCGGCACCTCTGTTGGTTCTTTCTGCACTGCTCGTTCTTCTTTCTACACCTCTGTTGCAAATTTCTGCATTACCGCTAGCCTCTTTCTGTATCCCTCTTCCCCCTTTCTGCACATCTTTTGACTCTGTCTGTACACCTGTTCTGTCTTTCTGCACGCCTTTTGCCTGTTTCTGCATCTTTTTTGCCTGTTTCTGCAGTTCTCTTGCCTCCTTCTGCACCTCACTTGCCTTTTTGTGCACCTCCCTCGCTTCTTTCTGCACCCTTCCTCCATTTATCTGCACATCTCTCGCCTCTTTCTGCACATATCTTGCCTCTTTATGCACATCTCTTTGTTCTTTCTTCACTGCTCTTACTTCTTTCTGCATCCCTCTTGCCTCTTTCTGTACCTCTTTTCCTTCTTTCTGCTTGTCTCTCTCCTCTTTCTGCACCCCTCTTGCCTCTTTCTGCACCTCTGTTGCTTCTTTCACCACTTCTCTTGCTTCTTTCTGCACCTCTCTTGCTTCTTTCTGCACCCTTCTTCCCTTTATGAATCCCTCTTGCCTCTTTCTCTAGTTCTCCAGCCATTTTCTTCACCTGTCTTGCTTTTTCTGTACCTCACTTGCCTCACTTCTCTAGCCTCTTTCTACATCTCTCTTGCCTCTTTCTGTAGATTTATTTGTTCTTTAGGCACTGCACTTCCCTCTTTCTGTACCCCTCTTGCCTCTCTCTGCACCTATTTTGCATCATCCTATACTTTTCTCTCCTCTTTCTATACCCCTCTTGCCTCTTTCTGCCCCTCGATTGCTTTTTATGCACCTATTTTGCCTCTTTCTGTACCTCTCTTTCTTCTTTCTCTAATTCTCTTGCCTCTTTCTGCACTTCTTTTTCAATTTTCCGCTTGTCTCTCTCCTCTTTCAGCACCCCTTATTCCTCTTTCTGCACCTCTGTTGCTTCTTCCTGCACTTCTTTTGCCTCTTTCTGTGCCTCTCTTGCTTCTTTCTCCACTTCTATTGCTGGTTTCTGTACCTCTCTTGCTTCTTTCTTCACCCGTCTTCCTTTTTGAATCCTTCTTGCCTTGTTCTGTAGTTCTCTTGCCCTTTTCTGCACCTCTCTTGCTTCTTCGTGCACCTCACTTGCCTCACTTTTCTTGCCTCTTTCTACATCTCTCTTGCCTCTTTCTGTACATTTCTTTGTTCTTTATGTACTGTGCTTGCATCTTTCAGCACCCCTCTTGCTTCTCTCTGCACCTCTTTTGCGTCTTTCTGTACTTTTCTCTTTTCTTTCTATACCCTTCTTGCCTCTTTCTGCACGTCTGTTGCTTTTTCTGCATCTATTTTGCCTCTTTATGTACCTCACTTGCGTCTTTCTGTACTTCTCCTGCTTCTTTCTACACCTCTGTTGCTTATTTCAGCAATTCTCCAGCCTCTTTCTGCACTCCTCTTCCTTGTTTCTGCACCTCTGTTACATCTTTCTGCATCTCACATGCTTCTTTCTGCACCCCTCTTTCTGTACCCCTCTTCGCTCTTACTACACCTTTCCTGCCTGTTTCTGCAACTCTCTTGCCTCTTTGTGTAGTTCTCTTGCCTCCTTCTGTACTTGTGTTGCCTCTTTCTGCACCTCCCCTACCTCTTTCTGCACCCCTCATTCCTCTTTTTGCATCTCTTTTGGTGTTTTCTGCACTGCTCTTGCTTTTTTCTCCGCCTCTGTTTCAAATTTCTGCATCGCTCTTGCCTCTTTATGTATCCCTCTTCACTCTTTCTTCACCTATCTCGCCACTGTCTGCATACCTGTTCCATCTTTCTGCATCTCTCTTGCCTTTTTCTGCAGTTCTCTTGCATCTTTCTGCACATCTATTCCTTCTTTTTGCACCCCTCCTGCTTTTTCTGTACCCTTCTTGCCTCTTTGTGTACCTCTCCTACCTCTGTCTGCACCCCTCTTGCCTCTTTTTGCACCTCTGTTAGTTCTTTCTGCACTGCTGTTGCTACTTTCTGCACCTCTCTTGCTTTTTATGTACCCCTCCTGCCTCTTTCTGTACCCCTCTTGCCTCTTTGTGCACCTCTCCTACCTCTGTCTGCACCCCTCTTGGCTCTTGATTAGACCTCTGTTGGTTCTTTCTGCACTGTTCTTTCTACTTTCTGCACCTCTTTTCAAATTTCTGTATCCCTCTTGCCTCTTTCTGCACCCCTCCTCCCTATTTCTCTACCTCTCTTGCTTCTTTCTGTACTTCTTGTGCTTCTTTCTGCACTGCTCTTGCTTCTTTCTTTACCTCTCTTGCAGATTTCTATATCCTTCTTACCTCTTTCTGCCCCCTGTTCCTTCTTTCTGCACTTCTCTTGCCTCTTTCTGCATCCCTCTTGCTTCCTTTCAGTACCTCTGTTCATTCTTTCAGTACTTGTCTTGCTTCTTTCTGTATCCCTCTTGCCTCTTTCAGCACCCCTTTCTGCCTCTTTGTGTACCTCTCCTGCCTCTTTTCTGCACCCCTTATGCTTCTTTCTGCACTTACTTTTCTTGCCACTTTCTATACCCCTCTTGCCTCTTTCTGTACCTCTGTTGGTTCTTTCTGCACTGTTCATGCTTCTTTCCGGACCTCTATGGCAAATTCCTGCATCCCTCTTGCTTCTTTCTGTACCCCTCTTCACTCTTTCTGTACCTCTCTTGCCTCTATCTACACACCTGTTCCCTCTTTCTACAGCCCTTTTGCCTTTTTTCTGCAACCCTCTTGCCTCTTTCTGCAGTTCTCTTGCCTCCTTCTACACCACACTTGCCTCTTTTTGCACTTCTCTTGCTTCTTTCTGCACCCTTCTTCCCCTTTTCAGCATATCTTTACCCTCTTTCTGTACCTCTCATACCTTTTTCTGCACATCTCATGCTTCTTTCTGCACCCCTCCTTCCTCTTTCTGTACCCCTCTTGCCGCATTGTGCACCTCTCCTACCTCGGTCTGAAACACTCTTGCCTCTTTTTTACACCTCTGTTGGTTCTTTCTGAACTCCTCTTGCCTCTTGCTGCACCTCTTTTACAAATTTCTGTATCACTCTTGCCTCTGTCTGCAACCCTCCTCCCTATTTCCCTACCTCTCTTGCTTCCTTCTGCACAGCTGTTCTCTCTTTCTGTACCTCTCTTGCCTTTTTTTGCAGTTCCCCTGCCTCTTTCTTGCTCATTTCTGCAACAATCCTGCCTCTTTATGTACCCTCTTGACTCTTTCTGTACCTCTCTTACCTCTGTCTGCACCCCTCGTGCCTCTTTTTGCACCTGTTGGTTATTTCTGCACTGCTCTTGCTACTTTCTGCACCTCTTTAGCACATTTCTGCATCCCTCTTGCCTCTTTCTGCACCCTTCTCCCTATTTCTCCACCTCTCTTGCTTCTTTATGCACTCCTCTTCTTTCTGCACTGCTCTTGCTTCTTTCTGCATCTCTCTTGCAGATTCCTGTATCCTGCTCACCTCTTTCTTTACCCCTGTGCCCCTGTTCCCTCTTTCTGTACCTTTCCTGCCTCTGTCAGCACCTCTATTGCTACTTTCTTGACTTATCCGGCCTCTTTCTGCATACCTCTTGCCTCTTTCTGTACCCCTTTTTGTACCTCTGTGTAGTCTCCTGCATCTTTCTGTGCCTCTCTTTCTTTTTTTCTATAGCTCTCTTGCCTCTTTCTGCCCCTCTAATGCTTCTTTCTTTACTGCCCTTGCTTCTTTCTGTACCTTTCTTGCCTTTTTCTGTATCCCTCTATCCTCTTCCTGTAATTCTCTTGCCTCAGTCTGCACACCTTTTCCCTCTTTCTGCACCTCGTTTTTCTGTTTCTGCAACTTTCTTGCCTCTTTTTTATTTATTTATTTTTTATTTTAATTGCCACAAAGAGAAAAAAGAAAATAATTACATCAGCATTTTCCAATAATATTAAATCTGTAGACATTTGCAGAGCACAGATGAGCATTATAGAAGGAAAAAAAAAAGAAAGAGAGAAAAGAAAGAAGAAAAAGAGAAAAAAAGAAGAAAGGAGAGAAGGAAGAAAAAAGAAAGAAAGGGGACACACTCAACAGAACAGAACTGATTGCCTGCAGTTCCGGTCCCGACCCCGGTCCACCACGGCAATCGCCGATTGAGTGGAGGGCGGAGACCGGAACAAAAACAAAAATGATCCTCCCTCACCAGTGACACATTGGGGGTGCAGAGGAGATGTGTGTTTTTACTGCTCCCCACCATTAGAGCCCAATGCTGTCACAGACACGCAGCGAGAGTTTGCAGTGGGCACGCGCAGTGGGCGCGCCACTGGCACACCGAAGGCGCGCCTATGGCAAGCCCGTCTGCGCCCATCCGCGACCGGCCCAGGACCAGCGCCAGCCACGCTGCCCGTCCCTATCCAAACAGAAGAACAATCGTGTCCAGGAAACAAATCCTTGAACTTTATTTAAGAGCCTGCCCCTGCCCAACCTATTTTGATCCCTGCGCTCCTGAACATGAACATGAGTTACTCGACCTAGGATTAAACCGTAAGTCCTGCTCCTTCCAGTTTAACAAAGAGATCCTGGGGAAAAAGTATAAGGCCTTTGAAGATGCCACACCTTCAGAGGTATCGCCCCCCAGTAACAGTTCTACTTGCAAAATTAAAGTCTGTCTAATCAATTGTAGATCTCTTCTAAAACATGCTGATAACCTTTGGCTACTGCTAGAAACAAAAACCTGGGATCTCCTTTTTCTTACAGAAACCTGGTTGAGAGAGAGCACTAACCCCGATATATAACGTTGGCTATCCCCACAGGCTACAAAATAATCACGGAAAACTGGGTGGCTAATAGAATAGGGGGTGGACTGGCGGTGATCATAAGAATCGACTGGGACGAATCACATAAAAAAGTTGATCACACCAACTTCATGGAAGCACTATCCTTTAATTTCACAATCTCCCCCACTCTCACCATTGTGGGAATGCTGATTTACAGGCCAACAGCATCTAAGCCCGTAGAGCTATGGGAAATATGTGACCGAATTGCGGATCTCTAACTTAAATATACCAACTTCATTGTCCTGGGTGACTTCAATGTTCACATGGACAATGAATTATGTCCCATGGCCACCCAACTAGGGGAGACATTGACAGGACTGAACCTTAACCAACTGGTCCTCAAACCCACACACGTGGCTGGCCACATCTCATCTTCTCTAATATCCCCACCCTAACTACAGAGGATCCAATTCCCCTCATATAGTCAGACCACAGTCTTGTTCTGTTCTATCTTACCTCTTCCATATACCTCAATGCTAAGAAACCCGAACACGTAGTTAAAAGAAATTGGAGGAAAGTTAGCTCCAAAACACTGGGCCCGGTATTAACTAACAACCCATTGTTATTTACCGGCGACCCGAATAGCGACGCCATAATCTTTAACCACTGGGTCACTTCGGCCCTTGACCCTATAGCCCCCATGAAAGCAATGAAACTGGCCAGAAAAAAAACCTTCTACCCCTTGGTTTATGCCATCACTCCTCTCAGAAAAAAGCAGCTGTAGGAAACTTGAGCGGATCTGGCACCAAACCTATCATCCTGAGGCAAAAAAAAATCTACAGAAAGGCAATAAAACAATTTCGCAAATTAAAACGCAATACTATTAGGGACCATATTGCTAATCAAATTAAAACAGCTGACAACTCAGTTAAGGACGTTTTTAAAATCGTTCAAGTGTTTATTAAACAAGAATTAATGAAAAGCAAGATAGTCGTTTCTGCCGCCCTATGTGAAGACCTATTGGTATTCTTCCAGGAAAAGATCCATACAGTTATGCCTCTTTTCCTGTGAAAGAACCAGCCAACACACCTCTGCCACTCCTCCTCCCACCAACACCTGGTCAGAATTTAGCCCATTTGACCCACATACTTCCCTCAAGCAGTTAGAAAAAACTTAATCTGGGTCACTGATGGACCTTTGGCCCGCCAGGTTTTTCAAAATATTAGCACCACTGCTTAACCCTGCCCTTCACCAGCTTTGGAACACCTCTCTGGATACTGGCATCTATCCAGCTATCTGTAAAACCGCTGTTGTCCAACCGATCCTCAAGAAGGAAAATGCAGACCCCACAATACTGAAAATGTTTAGACCCATCTCCCTGCTGTCAGCCGCAGCTAAGATTCTCAAAAAAGAAGTGCAGAAACAACTTTCCAAGTTTCTTGACTCCAATCAATTACTCCATGACTCTCAATCTGGATTCAGATCGGGATATAGTACTGAGACTGCCCTTCTTGAAGTAGCAGAAATGGTCCGGGAGACAATGGATAAGGTGAACTGTGCAATGCTGGTGCTTTTGGATCTGTCAGCGGCATTCGACACTGTGTTCCACAAGACCTTCCAATACAGACCTAGACAGCTGGAAGTGACTGGGACCACCTTAGCCTGGTTCATCTCCTTTTTAGAAGGCAGAACAAAGAGAATTCAATTACATCCATACACCTCCACCTCTTGCCCCCTGATTTGTAGAGTGCCTCAGGGTTCGGCTCTTAGCCCCACCCTTTTTAATGTCTACCTTGCCCCCCTCACCCCTTTAGTAAAGCAACACGGTGCTCAGGTTATTTCATACGCCAATGACAAGCAGCTTGTGTTCTCGTTTCAAGATTGAACTGAGACCGCATTCTCTAACTTTAGGCAGTGTCTCATGGACATCTCTATATAGATGACAGCTAATTGCCTAAAGCTGAACACGGATAAAGCAGAGGTACTGTTTTTTAATCAGCCCCCCCTTCACCTGACCTCTGGTGGTTCGCAGAGCTCAAACCCCCCCTGTTTCGTCTGCAAGTAATCTGGGTTTTAAACTGGATACCAACCTGTCATGCAAGACCCAGATAAGCCATGTCCCCTAATCCTGCTTTTGGAAAATGTAGGCCCTACTGAGATTCCATCACTTCCTACTACGCAAACAGTCTGTACTTAGGTCTATCAGCTTACCTGTTCAGGAAACTGCAGATTGTGTAGAATGTGGCAGCCCGTCTAATCAGAAACGTCCCCCTGAGGCATCACATCTCCCCTCATCTACGTAGCCTTCCTTGGCTGCCTGTCAGGAGGAGAACTGAATTCAAAGCACTGACGTTAGCCTACAGGGCACTCACTGATATCGGTCCTCAATACCTAAGGAAAAGAGTCCGTAAATACTGTCAGTCTAGAACCCTAAAATCTAACCCCCTTGAATGCCTTGTTACCCCACGTTTCTCAAAATCCAGAACAGGAGGATGATCCTTCTACGTCAAAACTGCAACCTTGTGGAACTCCATGCCGGAAGACATCAGAAAGGCCAAATCACAACCCATCTTCCGGAAGGCTCTGAAGACCTGACTCTTCAGCCTCCCTTAGCACTCCATGGCTTGTTTACTCTAACTAACCCTCTTCCTCTTCCGACTCCGCTAGTGCCGGGACACCTTCGTTGGGGGTAGCTGCGCGCTTTAGAAGCTTAAATACATACATACATACATACATACAACAGAGACCAGAATTCATTAATGCTAGGAGGGATGGTGTGAATCCAAGAGCGGGCAATACACAGACGAGCACAATAATCGATAATAGAGGCTAAAGGTTTCAGGAAACACCCAGGCTCTGAAAAAAGCCCCACAGTAGCTCTTTCCCAGAGACCGGACTATCGGAACCAATCCAGGTTGCTAAAGTCAGAACGATATTAGACCAGAAGTCCTTCAGCCTGGAGCACGTGCAGAACATATGGTGTAAGTCAGCAGCGCATTCTTGCCATTTGGGGCAGTTTGTTTTAGCAGTGGTTAAGTTGTTGGTCCATTTAGAATTTAACTCAGGGGTATAATAGAGCATAAAAAAAGTCTATGCTGTTGTAGTTTTAGATTAACAGATGTTACGGCTACATCAATGTTTTGAAAGGATTCTTGTATTTTCTCCTTTGAAATATCGGAGCAGAAGATCCGACGTAGCTTTGCTGCGATTTGTACACCATCGACACTCACCGCCCCAATTAATTTTTTATATATTTTGCAGATGGCTCCTCGCCCTCTAATACCGACAAATGTAGTTAGGATCTCGGATGGATTAAACACCACTGATAATCCCCCACCATGGATAAAGAAGTCCCTAACTTGAAGGTATTTGAAAAAGTAGGTCTGTGAAGGATCAAATTCTTCTTTTAAGGACAAAAAGTTCAGAAACCCTGATCGTCATAAAGCTGACCGATCCGCGTTATACCTTTGAGTTGTCATTCTTTCGTGATCTGGTCATGAAATTTGTTAGGAAACAAAGGATTCCCCATAGTACCGTGTAATAGTGTAAATCCGGGATTGCATACATTTTGCCGATTTCACGTCACATTTTGGTAATATCTATGATTACCTTAAAGCGAACCCGCTTAAAATAATTGAGGTCAGATGTTCGATATAATGGAAACCCAGTATTTGGTCCACAAGCCAGCGATATAAAAACCAACAGGGATTTGTATTAGTTCCTCTAAGTAGGCTCTGTAACCGCCTGGTGAATGCTGTTCAGAAGTATAACTTAAAATCAAGGAGGTTAAATCCGCCCTTCATATATGATAGCTTTAGATAATGAGTAGCTCTTCTAGCACGTCGGTATCCCCAGATAAAACTACCCAAGACACTATCCAGACGTTTAAAAAAGTAGATGGTACTTTTAATGGGATTGTAAAAAAATAAATAAAGAAACTTTGGTAAAATATTCATCTTGACCACATTGAATCTCCTGTAAATACTGAGAGGTAGCCGGTGTCAACTTCGCAGCTTCACCACCACTTTCTTCAGCAGTAGATTGTAGTTTCGTGGGATGATTTTGTTGTCTTGGCTACTAAGACATACCTCCAGCTATGTACCGTACTCGTAACCCCAAGAATTACTGATGGAACATCTAATTGAAAATGGTATATCGTCTGTGTTTTATGCACAATTAGCTTATAGCCAGAAAAGGAACTGAATCGCTGTGCTTTATATGTGATAGCGGTGATGGCTTTTACAGGGTTAGCCGAAAAAATCATGATGTCATCAGCGTATGCGGTTAATTTTAAATTTGTCCCATTTAAAATGACTGGATCAATATTCCCACTAGTCATTAGATGTTAAACAAAGGGCTCAATAGAGATGGCAAACAATAGAGGAGATAAAGGACAACCCTGCTGGGTCCCCCTTTGAACTAAAAAAGAAGAAGAGGAAAGCCCATTGAGTTTGATAGCAGCTGTTAGATGATTGTATAATTTCTCTATCGCCGAGATAAGCCTTTGATCAAAACCCATTTGGGACATAGATATCCATAGTGCTTCCCATGTTACTCAATTGAAGGCTTTCTCAGGGTTTAGCATCAGCATCCCCATCAGTTGGCCTATCTGACCAGAGATGTCAAATGCGGCTATTGCCGTGTTAATGTGGGCAGTAGTGTCTCTTCCGGGGACAAAGCTGTGCTGCTGCTCTGAGAGTACTGTATGGATTACCGGAGCCATAGGAGCCGCAAGAATTTTGAAAAAAAAGCTGATTGTCTGCGTTAATCAACGCTATTGGTTGATATGAACTCATATCGCCAATGGGCTTCCCCTTTTTGAGAAAAACAATGATGTTTGATGCGTTCCAAGAAGGAGGAACCTCTTCTCCCTGTGTAATGAAGTTGCATACCTTAAGAAAAATGGGAATCAGTATATCTTTAAAGTTTAAAAAAAAATTCCAATGGGATCTTAACCTCGCCGACTGATTTGCCAACTGCCAAGGCATTTATAGCTTCCTCCACTTCGCTTGTGTCGATGTCTTCATCCAAGGACTCAGATAACATCGGACTCAAGATTGACATCTGATATTCCTGCAAATAATCCAAACCGACCAGCTCATCCGGGCTACCAGGGCTACTATATAGATTAGCATAAAACAGCCCAAATTGTTCAACTATATCAGCAGACCTAGTATAAATACGGCCGTCCACCCCTTTAATCATTTCTACGTGATTTTTAACCATTTGATCCACTATTTGATTGGCTAATAACCGGCCATCTCTTTTGCCATACTCATATAGTTTAGTCCGGAGCTTAAAATAATTATTAGCAACTTTATCCTTTATCCGTCTTTTAAGCTTAGCCCGTGAGTCTACGAATGTTCAGCCACATTCTTTGTGGCGATAGCGATGGCGTGCTGACGCTCTAGATGAAGGCAGATTTTATGCTCCTGGTCCCACTGGCAAAGAGCCAGCATGTTTTTTGCTTTACAATATATTGTTAGGGGACTCCTCTAACATAAGCCTGTAAGCAGTCCCAGACAGTTGCGATTGATCCCGAGCCAAAATTGGAGTCAATATAATCCCCACTGCTTTACACATCACCTCCACCTATTCCGAATTGCTAAGGAGGTGTCTGGGAAAAGTTAAATCCCTAATTGGTACTTGTATGTTTGACTGTAACTGCACTATTAGCATAACCGGGTTGTGATCAGAAGTAATTTTGGGGCATACTACCACCAGTGCGTTTTACAGGATAGAGTATTTAGAGAAAATGATATCGATTCTAGAATAGTGTTTATGAGGAGAAGAAAAAAAAGTGTAACCTGGGATATTGGGAAATAATCTCCTCCAGGAATCTTCCAACTGATGCAAATGGAGAAGCTCATGTATAGTAGTTCTAGTTTTACACATTCTAGGACGGGCGGAAGTATTGGTGGTGTCAATCCTCCTGTCCAGTATGTAATTTTTACATTCGCCCATCACTATCTTTTCAAAACACCACTCCAGCAACTTGGAGCTCAGCTGATAGATAACATCTGGGCAATCGGTTTTAGGGCCGTAAACCATAAATAATGTAATCTTTCACCCATAAATCAAAATTTGCGAAATTGCCCACCTCCCCTTAGTATCTGCGAGTGAACAGATAACAATGGCCTGGCACAGTCTGGATTTTAACAGAGCCACCCCACGAATAGAAACAGTTTGTGATGTGCCCACCATAAGATCGTATCCTAAGTGCTTAAAAAATGCTCTGTCTATATAAGCAATATGCGTCTCTGCCAAAGCTAGTATATGTGGCTTAAAAGTGCGTAGCTCTTCCATTACTAGCCATCATTTCCCCGCCTGATTCAATCCTGCTACATTCCAGCACATACACTTGAGTTCCGGCATTGAAAAATATTTTGAAACCGAATCAAGTTATCAGTACCCACAAAAGCTTACTCCTCTGACTGCAGCTCTGCATAGATGAAAATGCTTATACTGTCTAAGCTGTGGCTTTTACCCTGCCTCCACCAACCCTACCCGGCCCTTCACCCACCCACCTCCCAATCACTAGAAAATGAATTTCCCCTTTCCCTACTGTCCCATGATGACAGCATTGCGGAGTCACCCTCTCGGAAGTCCTTCGTTAGTCCCCAGTCACCCCCACTATCGCCGACGACATCATACACCAATCACTCCGCTTAACCATGTGTCTATGAAAAACAAACGTGCTCAAAGAAAAAGACAAGAAAAATAAAGAGAGGAAGTCCCTTGGAAGTGTCCATTATAGTGTCAGAAATAGAAGTCTCTTTTCACGGGAACAGCCTCTCTTATAGCTATTACGATAAGATTGAGACTATAGTGCGTTACTTGCTGACTGATTGCCATTAGAACAGACTTTGTTTAGCATCATGCTTGTTAAAAAAAAATGTTGTCTTCCATCCTTTGTTACTTTCATCTCTTACCTCTTTCGGCACCTCTGTTGCCTTTTCATGTACTTCTGATGCCTCTTTCTGCACCACTCTTGCCCCTTCCAGCACCTCTGTTGCTCCTTTCTACACTCCTCTTGCCTCTTTTTGTACCCCTTTTGCCTCTTAGTGCCACCTCTCCTACCTCTGTTTGTACCTCTGTTGGTTCTTTTTGCACTGCTCTTGTTTCTTTCTGCACCTCTTTTGTACATTTCTGCATCCCTCTTTCTACAACCCTCCTCCCTATTTATCCATCTCTCTTGCTTCTTTCTGCACTTCTCTTGCTTCTGTATGCACTGCTCTTGGTTCTTTCTGTACCTCTCTTGCAAATTTCTGTATCCTTCTTTCCTCTTTCTGTACCCATATTCCCTCTTTCTGCACCTTTCTTGCCTCTTTCAGCATCTCTGTTGCCTCTTTCTGCACTTGTCTTGCTTCTTTCTGTATCCCTCTTGTTTCTTTCTGTACCCCTTTTTGCCTCTATGTGCACCTCTCCTGTCTCTTTATTCACCTCTCTTGCCTTTTCTGTAGTTCTCCTGCCTCTTTCTGCACCTCTTTTGAGTCTTTCTGAACCTTTCTTGCCTCTTTCTGTACCCGTCTTGGCTCTTTCTGTACCTCTGTTGGTTTTTTCTGCTCTGCTCTTGCTCCTTTCTGTACCTCTATTGCAAATTTCTGCATCCCTCTTGCCTCATTCTATAACCCTCTTCCCTCTTTCTGCACCTCTCTTGCCTCTGTCTGTACACCTGTTCCATCTTTTGCACCCCTTTTGCCTGTTTTTGTAACTCTCTTGCCTCTACTCTTTCTGCAGTTCTTTTGCCTCCTTCTATACCTCACTTGCCTCTTTCTGCACTTCTCTTGCTTCTTTCTCCACCCTTCTTTCTGCACTTCTCTCTCCTCTTTCTGTACCCCTCATGCCTCTTTTTGCACCTCTGATGCTTCTTTCTACACTGTCTTGCTTCTTTCTGCACCTTTCTAGCTTCTTTGTGCATCCCTCTTTCCTCTTTCTGCAATTCTCTTGCCTCTGTCTGCCCTTGTTTCTTTCTGAACCTCTCTTGCAAATTTCTGTATCCCTCTTGTCACTTTCTGCATCCCTGTTCTCTCTTTTTGTACCTTTCTTGCCTGTTTCTGCAACTCTCTTGCCTCTTTCGGCACCTCTGTTGCTTCTTTCTGCACCTCTCCTGCCACTTTCTGCACTTCTCTTGCCTCTTTTGGCACTTCTGTTGCTTCTTTCTGTGCCTCTCTTGCTTCTTTCTGCACTACTCTTGCTTCTTTCTGCACTTCTCTTGGGTCTTTATGCATTTCTCATGCCTCTTTCTGCACCCCCTGTTGCTTCTTTCTGCACTTCTCTTGCTTCTTTCTGCACCCCTGCTGCCTCTTTCTGTACCCCTTTTGCTTCTTTGTGCACCTCTCCTGAATTTTCCTGCACCTCTCTTGCCTATTTCTGCACCTTTGTTGTTTGTTGCTGCATTGCTCTTGCTTCTTTCTACACCTCTGTTGCAAGTTTCTGAATGCCTCTTACCTCTTTCTGTATCCCTCTTCCATCTTTCTGCACTTCTTTTGCTTCTTTCTGCATCCTTCCCATTTTCTGCACATCTCTTCCCTCTGTCTGCACCCTTCTTTCCTTTCCTGCACATCTCTTGTTTTTTTCTTCACTGCTCTTGCCTCTTTCTGGACTTCTCTTGCCTCTTTCTGCACCCCTCTTGCCTCTTTATGCACCTCAATTGTTTCTTTCTGCACTGACCCTGCTTCTTTCTGTACCTCTCTTGCTTGTTTTTGTACTTCTCTTACTTCTTTCTATATCTCTCTGGTTTCTTTCTGCACCTCTCTTGCCTCTTTCCCCCCACACACAGCTACTTTTAAACTGACCTCAGCAGTGTACACATGCAGGTGCAGAAAAGGGCTTCTGGCCTTTAAACTGCCCTATCATATCATAGGGACTTAGAGCTAGTTTTAATACATCTGCCCTATATATACTAGGGCCTTACATGGAAGGTCATGCCAATCACAGGGGTACCCAAACCCATAGTGTACTGTAGTGTATGTAGGTGCTTTCACTGTATTCTAATTATCTTTCAGCATCACACTGGCTCCGGGCCAGGTCAGAGTCTGTTACCACTAGTACCATTCAGCAAAAAGTTGGGGCACAGGATGACTTTGCAACAAGGCCTCTTTCTGCACCTCTGTGTCTTCTTTCTGCACTGCTCTTGCTTTTTTATGCACCGTTCTTGCATCTTTGCGCATCCCTCTTCCCTCTTTCTGTAATTCTCTTACCTCTGTCTGCACCCCTGTTTCCTCTTTCTTCACCTCTTTTGTCTGTATCTGCAATTCTCTTGCCTCTTTTTGCAGTTCTCTTGCCTCCTTCTGCACCTCTCTTGCCTCTTTCTGCACCTTTCCTACCTCTTTCTGCACCCGTCTTGCCTCTTTTTGCAGCTCTGTTGGTTCTTTCTGCACTACTCTTGCTTCTTTCTGCACCTCTTTTGCAAATTTCTGTATCCCTCTTGCCTCTTTCTGCACACATCTTCCCTATTTCTGAACTTTTGTTGCCTGTTTATGCACCTCTATTGCTTCTTTTGGCACCTCTGTTGCTTCTTCCTGCACTTCTCCAGCCTCTTTCTGCACTTCACTCTTTGTATCTTTCTTGCCTGTTTCTGCAACTCTCTTGCCTCTTTCGGCACCTCTGTTGCTTCTTTCTGCACCTCTCCTGCCACTTTCTGCACTTCTCTTGCCTCTTTTGGCACTTCACTTGCCTCTTTCGGCACCTCTGTTGCTTCTTTCTGCAGCTCTCTCGCTTCTTTCTGCACTTCTCTTGCCTCTTTCTGCATTTCTCTTACCTCTTTCTGCACCCCTATTGCTTCTTTCTGTACTTCTCTTGCTTCTATCTGCAACCCCTCTTGCCTCTTGATGTACCCCTTTTCCTCTTTGTGCTCATCTCCTGCCTTTTTCTGCACCTCTCTTGCCTCTTTCTGCATCTCTTTTGCTTCTTTCTGCACTTTTCTGGCATCTTTCTGTACCCCTCTTTCCTCTTTCTGCACCTCTGTTTGTTGCTGCACTGCTCTTGCATCGTTCTATACCTCTGTTGCAAGTTTCTGCATTCCTCTTGCCTCTTTCTGTACCTCTCTTCCCTCTTGCTGCACCTCTCTTGACTCTGTCAGCACACCTGTTCCCACTTTCTACACCCCTTTTAAATTGTTCTGCAACTCTCTTGTCTTTTTTCTGCAGTTCTCTTGCCTCCTTCTGCAACTTACCTGCTTCTTTCTGCACTTCACTTCTTTTGCTTCTTTCTGCACCCTTCTTCCCTTTTTCTGCACATCTCTTGCCTCTTTATGCACCCTTCTTTCCTTTCTTGCACATTTCTTGGTTCTTTCTTCAGTGCTCTTGCATCTTTCTTTACCTCTCTTGCCTCTGTCTGTACCTCTTTTGCTTCTTTCTGGACTTCTCTTGCCTCTTTCTGTACCCCTCTTGCCTCTTTATGCACCTCAATTGATTCTTTCTGTGCTGACATGGCATCTTTATGCACCTCTCTTGCTTGTTTTTGTACTTCTATTACTTCTTTCTATACCGCTCTAGTTTCTTTCTGTACCTCTCTTGCCTCTTTCCCCTAACAAACAACTTCTTTTAAACTGACCTCAGGCTCGGCAGGCAGACATGCAGGTGCAGAAAAGAGCTGCTGGTCTCTAAAGTGCCCTATTATATTCTAGGGACTTAGAGGTAGTTTTAATCCATCTGCCCTATTATGTTCTAGGGCCTTACAGGGGAGGTCATTCCAATCACAGGGATACCCAAACCCATAGTGTACCCTAGTGTATGTAGGTGCTTTCACTGTATTCTAATTGTCTTTCAGTATCACACTGGCTCTGGCTCTTTCTGCACCCCCTATTGCTTCTTTCTGAATTTCTCTTGCTTCTTTCTGCACCACTCTTACCTTTTTCTGTACATACCCCTTTTGCCTACTTTTGTGCCTCTCCCGCCTTTTTATGCGCCTCTCTCTTCTTTCTGCATCTCTTTTGCTTCTTTCTGCACTTTTCTTGCCTCTTTCTGTACCCCTCTTGCCTCTTTCTGCACCTCTGTTGTTTGTTGCTGCACTGCTCTTGTTTCTTTCAACACCTCTGTTGCAAGTTTTTGCTTCCCTCTTGCCTCTTTCTGTACCCCTCTTTCTGTACCTCTCTTGCCTCTGTCAACACACCTGTTCCCTCTTTCTGCACCCCTTTTGAATTTTTCTGCAAATCTCTTGCCTCTTTCTTCAGTTCTCTTGCCTACTTCTGCATCTTACTTGCTTCTTTCTTCATTTTGCTTCTTTCTGCACCCTTCTTTTTTTTCTGCATACCTCTTGCCTCTTTCTGCACCCTTCTTTCCTTTCCTGCACATCTCTTGGTTCTTTCTTTACTGTTCTTGCCTCTTTCTGTACCTCTCTTGCCTCTGTCTGTACCTCTTTTGCTTCTTTCTGGACTTCTCTTGCATCTTTCTGTACCCCTCTTGCCTCTTTATGCACCTCAATTGATTCTTTCTGTGCTGACATGGCATCTTTATGCACCTCTCTTGCTTGTTTTTGTACTTCTATTACTTCTTTCTATACCTCTCTAGTTTCTTTCTGCACCTCTCTTGCCTTTTTCCCCTAACACACAGCTACTTTTAAACTGACCTCAGGCTCGGCAGGCAGACATGCAGGTGCAGAAAAGAGCTGCTGGTCTCTAAAGTGCCCTATTATATTCTAGGGACTTAGAGGTAGTTTTAATCCATTCGCCCTATTATGTTCTAGGGCCTTACAGGGGAGGTCATTCCAATCACAGGGATACCCAAACCCATAGTGTACCCTAGTGTATGTAGGTGCTTTCACTGTATTCTAATTGTCTTTCAGTATCACACAGGCTCTGGTCCTGGTTAGGCAGTGCCCAGGGTCAGTCAGAGTCTGTTACCACCAGTACCAGTACCAGTCAGCAAAAAGTTGGGGGGTGCCCATGGCACAGGATGACTTTGCAACAAGGCCTCTTTATGCACCTCTGTTGCTTCTTTCTGCACTGCTATTGCTTCTTTATGTACCTTTCTTGCTTCTTTGTGCATCACTCTTCCCTTGTTCTGTAATTCTCTTGCCTCTGTCTGCACCCCTGTTTCCAGATTTCTGCACCTCTTTTGTCTGTATCTGCAACTCTCTTGCCTCTTTGTGCAGTTCTCTTACCTCCTTCTGTACCTCTCTTGCCTCTTTCTGCACCTTTCCTACCGCTCTCTGCACATGTCTTGCCTCTTTCTGCAGGTCTGTTAGTTCTTTCTACACTACTCTTGCTTCTTTCTGCACCTCTTTGTCACATTTCTGCATCCCTCTTGCCTCTTTATGTACCTCTCATCCATATATCTCTGCCTCTCTTACTTCTTTCTGCAGTTTTCTTACTTCTTTCTGCACCCCTGTTCCCTCTTTCTGTACCTTTCTTTCCTGTTTCTGCACCCATCTTGCCTCTTTTGGCACCTCTGTTGCTTCTTTCTGCACTTCTCCTGCCTCTTTCTGCTATTTTCTTGCCTCTTTCGGCACCTCTGTTGCTTCTGTATGCACTTCTCTTGCTTCTTTCTGCACTTCTCTTATCTCTTTCTGCATTTATCTTGCCTCTTTCTGCACCCCCTATTGCTTCTTTCTGAATTTCTCTTGCTTCTTTCTGCACCACTCTTACTTTTTTCTGTACGTACCCCTTTTGCCTACTTTTGCGCCTCTCCCGCCTTTTTATGCACCTCTCTTGCTTCTTTCTGCATCTCTTTTGCTCCTTTCTGCACTTTTCTTGCCTCTTTCTGTACCCCTATTGCCTCTTTCTGCACCTCTGTTGTTTGTTGCTGCACTGCTCTTGTTTCTTTCAACACCTCTGTTGCAAGTTTTTGCTTACCTCTTGCCTTTTTCTGTACCCCTCTTTCTGTACCTCTCTTGCCTCTGTCAACACACCTGTTCCCTCTTTCTGCACCCCTTTTGAATTTTTCTGCAACTCTCTTACCTCTTTCTTCAGTTCTCTTGCCTCCTTCTGCATCTTGCTTCTTTCTTCATTTTGCTTCTTTCTGCACCCTTCTTTATTTTTTCTGCATACCTCTTGCCTCTTTCTGCACCCTTCTTTCCTTTCCTGCACATCTATTGGTTCTTTCTTTACTGTTCTTGCCTCTTTCTGTACCTCTTTTGCCTCTGTCTGTACCTCTTTTGCTTCTTTCTGGACTTCTCTTGCCTCCCTCTGTGTCCCTCTTGCCTCTTTATGCATCTCAATTGATTCTTTCTGCACTGACCTGGCTTCTTTCTGCGCTCTCTTGCTTCTTTTTGTACTTCTCTTACTTCTTTCTATATCTCTCTACTTTCTTTCTTCACCCCTCTTGCCTCTTTCCCCTCATACACAGCTACTTTTAAACTTACCTCAGGCTCAGCAGTGCACACATGCAGGTGCAGAAAAGGGCTGCTGGCCTCTAAACTGCCCTAATATATTCTACGGACTTAGAGGTAGTTTTAATCCATATGCCCTATTATGTACTAGGGCCTTACAGGGGAGGTCATGCTGGTCATGTGGGTACCCAAAGCCATAGTGTACCCTAGTATATATAGGTGCTTTCACTGTATTCTAATTGTCTTTCAGCATCGCACTGGCTCCGGGCCTGGTTAGGCAGAGCCCAGGGTCAGTCAGAGTCTGTTACCACCAGTACCAGTCAGCAATAAGTTGGGAAGTGCACAGGGCACAGGATGATTTTGCAACAAGGCCTCTTTATCCACCTCTGTTGGTTCTCACTGCACATCTCTTGCTTCTTTCTGCACCTTTCTTGCTTATTTGTGCATCCCTCTTCCCTCTTTCTGTAATTCTCCTGCCTCTGTCTCCACGCCTGTTTCCTCTTTCTGCACCTCTTTTGTCTGTATCTGCAACTCTCTTTGTGCAGTTCTTTCTGCACCTTTCTTCCTCTTTCTGGACTTCTGTTGCCTCTTTCTGCATTTCTCCTGCTTGTTTCTGCGCATTTCTTTCTCTTTCTGCACATGTCCTACCTATGTAGAAAATAGTTAGAAATTAGCATTCAAAAAACCTTCAGAAATTCACTAAATAAACAATAGGTTTCAGAGACATTATAGTTGGAAATTAGCATTTAAAAAACCTTTGAAATTCATTGAAAAAATGTTAGATTTCAGCTACATTATAGTTAGCAAAAAAGTATTAAAAAAACCTGTGAAATTCACTGAAGAGACCTTAGGTTTCCGGGATGTTATATTTAGAAATTAGCATTTAAAAATTCTTTGAAAATTACTGAAAAAAACATAAGTTTCAGGGAAGTTATAGTTAGAAATTAGCATTTAAAAAACCTTAGAAATTCACTGAAAAAACCACAGGATTCAGGTACGTTATAATTAGTTGGAGATTTCACTCATAAAAAAATTGAGAAATGTGGCCGTTATAGTTAGTTCAGGTAACTATAACTCGCGCTCCCACAATGCACTGCTAATGACTTCATATATTACATCACTCATGACATGGTCAGTGACATCACTGATGACATCACTGATGACATCTGAAATGATATCATGATGACATCATCCACGTGATAATCTGAAGTACCTCCTCACATCCTAATATAACCTTTGATACACCCACTCTAAAATATAGACTACCATTTTTGAAACAAAAGACACACCAATACCAATACCCACTCACTGATTACTAGGTCTACACACACATCTACTCATTCACCCATACAGTCACTAATACATGCAGTCACTCATCAATACAGCACTATCATATGCACTTGTGCACCTATACAGACACTTACACACTTCCACTCACTCATAGAGTTACTCACACACATAGTCAGACATGCAAAGAAACAATCACACTCCCATTTACTCACCTACACAATTATACATATAACACCTCACTTATTCATACAGATACTAACACATACTTACTCTCGTATACAATCACTGAGACAAGACACTTATCCATACAGCCACTCTCACAATCACTCACTCTCACATATAGTCATTTTTATAGTCCACCACTCATAAATACTGCCTTTCACATGTGTAGTTACTCATACATGTTCCACTGAGACATCTAAACACTAACCAACACACCCATACACATACTCACCCACTGATACAGCCCTTCACAGGGGTACTCTTGAACGTATACACCCAGTGAATCACCCACTCACACATCTATGTACAAAGTCGAACACATCCCTACCTACCCACACAGATACTCAGGCACTCAGACAATCAAAAACTCATATAGACATTCATGTAGCTACTCACCAACCCATGCAGCCACTTACACACCAACTGACAAACTACTAACTCATGCATTCAGTAAGACATGTTTAATCACTCACTTATACAGTCAGTCACATACCTACTAAATCATACATACAGACACTCATACACCCACTCATTCTTCAATACACCTTGGTATATATATAAAAATTATTTAAACTTTTTAGAAACACTCAGTAACTGGATGATGTCATCAGTGATGTAATTTGATATGTCATCAGTGATGTCACTGACCATGTCATGAATGATGTAATATATGACATCATCAGCAGTGCATTGCGGGGGCATGAGGTATAGTTACCTCAACTTACTATAACTTACTATAACGGTCAAATTTCTCTGTTTTTTGTGTGATTGAAATGTCCAACTTACTATAACCCCCCTAAAACCTCTGGTTTTTGCAGAGAATTTCTATGGTTTTTAAATGCTAATTTCTAACTATAATGTCCCTAAAATGTATGTTTTTTTCAGAGAATATATATATATATATGTATAGAGCACCCTCAACACCAGCGATACTCTAAATTTGCTTACCTCAAATGTCTTCTTTTCTATCAAAGTTTTTAAGCATAGGATTAGCACAGTGCTATCCACGCCGAGATAGAAATGGACAAAATCTTTTGCCATTTGTACAGCTAAGTCTTTAAGAGTAGGATTAGCACAGTGCTATCCAAGCCGAGTTGTAAAATGACAAAAGCCACTTACCACTCCAGGGAAAATATTACAGCTTTGGATTTGGTAAAATACCATCCAAGCCAACCTGAAATGAATAAAAGCAACCCCTGACACATGTTTTGCTGTCAATACAGCTCTCCAGAGAGGTTTATCTTTATCCAGACACCAGGGAGCACCAAGTATGAGTCAAAACAATTCCCTTGCAGGCATAGAGTGAAGCATAAATTATGCAAAAAAGAAGGAGAGAACGCTGGGTAGGTACCAGGTTTAGGTGGAAGGCACCTCCTGTATAGAGCACCCTCAACACCAGCGACACTCTAAATTTGCTCACCTCAAATGTCTGATTTTCTATCAAAGTTTTTAAGCATAGGATTAGCACAGCGCTATCTAGGCCGAGATAGAAATGGACAAAGTCTTTTGCCATTTGTACAGCAAAGTCTTTAAGCACAGGATTAGCATGGTACACAGTCAAAATATCGATTCCCTATTATCGACCTACAGTAATATCGAGTCAAAAATATTGAAGGTGAAGAATATCGAGGTCAAGAATATCGTTGGACAGAATATCGACCCTAAGGTAAGTAATATCAATTTTTTTATATGGATAAGTAATATCGAAGTTAGTAATATCGATATCAAATATATCGATGTCACTAATTTTGATGTTACTGATATCGATATTTGTTTGTTGTTATGTATTTTATTATGTATGTATTATGTATTTTATATGTATGTGTTATATGTTTTTGATAAGTATTTTTTTGTTTTAAATTGTATGTGTACTATTTTTTATATATTAAAATGTTATTTTTAATTTAATTTTAATTTTTAGTACTGGAGCAGGTTGTGGGTTTATAGGGCAATAGGGTGGGAAGTAATTTAATTATAGTAAATTAATCATTACATTTAAGTAATTGTAAATTAATATTTAATTTTTGCGTTTAAGGTCTGTAGCGAGTTGTGGGTTTATAGGGGAATTGGGTGGAAGTAATGTAATTGTAATTAAGTAATTTTTTATTTTTTATTGGTATTTATAAATATTTTATTTCTAATTAATTATTAATTGGTAATTCATTTTTTTAATTGGCAAATAATTTTTTTAATTGGTAATTAAGGTTTGTAATTGGGTATTATATTTTTTAATTGGTTATTAATATTTTAAAGGGTAATTAATGTTTGTAATTGGCAATTACATTTTTTAATTGGGAAATATTTTTTTTAATTGGTAATTAAGGTTTGTAATTGCCTATTACATACTTTAATTGGTAATTACTTTTTTAATTGGTCATTATTTTTTTTAAATTGGTAATTAATAATTGTAATTGTTAATTAATTTTGATTAATTGGAAATTTATTTTATTCATTGGTAAATAATTTTCCATAAAACAATTTGTAATTATTAATATGTTTTTTGATTTGAAAAATATTTTAGTGTTCAATATGTATTATTTGGTAATTTATATTTATTAATTTATATGTATTTGTATATATTGTTATTTTATTGTTAATTAATTATTGAATTGTAATTATGTTTTTAGTAATTATGAATGGCTATTTGCAAATGAGTTATTTAAAAATTATATTTTTAAATATTTTATTTACAACAATTATTTATAAGTATGTTATATTTAACTTCTACACTATCCAATGCTTTCCCTAATGTTGCACTCTCTGCAGTGGGAATAGTAATTTGTACCCCCACACTATCCAACGCTTTCCCTACTGTTGCACTCTGTGGAGTGGGAATAGTAATTTTTACCCCTACACTATCCAACGCTTTCCCGACTCTTGCACTCTCTGGAGTGGGAATAGTAATTTTTACCCCTACGCTATCCAACGCTTTCCCTACTCTTGCACTCTCTGTAGTGGGAATAGTCATTTTTACCCCTTCGCTATCCAACGCTTTCCCTACTAATGCACTCCCTGGAGTGGGAATAGTAATTTTTACCCCTACGCTATCCAACGCTTTCCCTACTGTTGCACTGTCTGGAGTGGGAATAGTAATTTTTACCCCTACGCTATCCAACACTTTCCCTACTGTTGCACTCTTTGGGGTTGGAATAGTAATTTTTACTTATAGGCTATCCAACATTTTCCCTACTGTTGAACTCTCTGGAGTTGGAATAGTAATATTTACCCCTATGCTATCCAATGATTTCCCTACTGTTGCACTCTTTGGAGTTGGAACAGTACATTTTACCTCTACGCTGTCCAACCTTTTCCCTACTGTTGCACTCTCTGGAGATGAAGTAGTAATTTTAACCCTACGCTATCCAACTGTTTCTCTACTGTTGCGCTCTGTGGAGTGGGAATGGTAATTTTAAGTTCTATACTATCAGACATTTTTATTACTGTATTTTCTTTACTCATGGATTTTGAATAGTATTTTTATTTATTTAGCTATTTAATATTTTTTGTATAAATTTAGATAATGTAGTATATAATTGATTTTTAAAATATTAAAAGTATATATATATATTTTATTTATTAAACATTATTCTTTATTTTTTATTTTGTTTTTGTTTTATGTTTGTAAATGGATTTGTAATTTATAATATTTTTTATTAATTTATAAATTATTAAAATAATTATAACTTATTGTTAAGTTTGTATTTATTATATATTTTCTGTATATGTTTAATCAATGTATTATTATTTTATATGTATTATTTATTACTTTTAAACATTATTAGATATTTTTAACTATGTTTATTTTATTTTATTTATTAGTGATATTTACTTTATTTTACATTTATATTTTTACAGAAAAAAAACAATATTTTTAACATCAATATTTTTAACATCTATATATTTTTTCGATATTTTTGTACTTACCATGTTGTAGATAGGATGTCGATATTCTTGCCTTCGATATTTCTGCATCGATATTCCTGTAGGTCGATTTTTTCTTGGTCGATATTTGTGAATGATTCGATTAGCACAGTGATATCCACGCCTAGCTGTAAAATGACAAAAGCCATTGACCACTCCAGGCACAATATTACAGCTTTGGATATATAAATATATATATATATATATATATATATATATATATATATATATATATATATATATATATATATATATATATATATATATATATATATATATGTGTAATAAGTTGAGAAAACGCTGTCATATACTATATTTCGCAAATATAGTGTACTACAGTGTCTTTACAATTTGTTTCTGTAAAGAAAAATTTTATGAGTACCACAGAAATATAAAAAATACACAATAACTTAAAAACAATTAAAAAAAATGTACATCTGATCAACATATTTATTTATTTAATGAGTGTTATATAGCGCTAGCTAGATCCGTAGGTATCAGAGCGCTTTACATTCAGTTAGACAATGTTACAGAAAATGAAAACAATTACACATTGCGTCAAAAAATAGGCAACTCATTGAAAGAGGAAAGAAAGGAGAGAGAAGAAAGGAGGAAAAAAGGAGGAGGAGGGAAGGAGGAAGTGTGAACGGGGAGGATGAGGAAAGAGACGGCAGGAGAGACAAAGGGAAATCTGCCAAAGACCGACTGGGTAGGTGACGTCCAAGGAGGGAATCCACAGCCCGTCTCCGCTATTGCTAAACAATGTAGCTCCATCAGGCATCAGTCAAATAGCTAGGACTCAGCTGATGAGGGAAAGTTCACATAAGAAAGTCCGGTGGATAATCAGGTTTGGAACTAAGGGCAAGGACGGGTGAGGGCAGGGGTAAATAGCTGGAAAGATGAGAAGAGTAGAGCATTAGGGGGTAGGTTGAAGTGGGGAGGAGAGAGATAAGGTCAGGAAAAACACAGGAGAGTTTGTCCAAGGACCGGCTGGGTAGGTGATGGCCAAGGAGGGAATCCGTAGCCCATCCCCCCTATAGCTCGGGAGGTAGCTCCACCGGGCATCAGACAAATTGGCTGGGTCTCAGCTGTCGATGGAGAGTTTAGAGAGTCAATGACAGAGGCAACCATCTTGAGGTCAGGCAGGGAGGAGATAAGTCTTTGACGTAGGCACTCTGAGGATCCCCATAATTCAGATCTAAGGGGGTGTAGATTAAGCTGAGGATTGGCACGATGAACATAGCCAGAGATCACCACCATCTAAAATAGCTACCGTGAGGAGAGCCACTCTCTCAGCTTAGTTTTTATCGAACAGCTGCCGGCTGACGTTTTTGAGGCTGCTTCTCATTCCTCCAGGGTCGCTAAAATCTTAAAGAGGGCACCCCTTGCACCAGGTAAGTCTGTTCTTTTTTACTTTTATTTCTCAGGAGGGGTCTGAATAATGGCTGCCTAGGTTCTCCCCTTCTGCGTTATAGTTGGCTGGGAACACTAGGTGATGTGGTGAACCGCTACTATTTTACCCTAAGTGAGGGGTTCGAACTGCCTTTCTTTTTCTGCTTGGCCCAAATCCTTTAATTGCCCCTTCCCTCCATTATCCTGTCTGCTTCACATCGCTGCCTCTGGTACTTGTTGTTTCGTGAAGCCATACGTTTGTCCCGGCCGCCGCCATTTTATAGTCAGGCAGACCACGAGGGGGCTTCAGAATATAACCAATGTCTGCGGGGGCCCTCAATCCTGCAATCCCCTGGTCTCCAAGTCTCCAAGCTCCCTGAGGCGTCTCGTCTCACCTGTTAACGCTGGCGGCATCGAGGCTCCTCTCCATTGTGTAATGCTCCCTAAGCATTCACCTCTCTCAGTGCTCCGTTCATCGTTTACATGCTGTCCCTTCCTCACTGACACATCGGCTCATTGTCCCCTGTAGGTGACTTTCTGCAATTAGTCTTTTTCGACACGTTGACTAGGACGAAGTTCGGGGGGAACACGGAGATCTACTATTGGCATCAGGCGCGAGTGCTTAGCTCTCCGGGCACCATCTTAGAACACTTCAAGGAAGGGACGTCACAGCGGAATATCTCGGTGATGCTCAATCGGCGCAGGTCGTTCTTGGTATTAAGGTAAGCTGCATGAATTCCGGTTTCGAAATCTTTGTACCGGTGGGAAAACACTGCAGTGGGAATGCCGTTCAGGAGGCAGGATTGAGGGTTTGCAACGGAGTATCAGCTCCGGTCGGCCATCATGTCTCAAGCCTAGGTACTAGCACAGTACTCCATAAATACTCAAAAATATGTGGGGAAAAATTATAAACAAATTTCCCTACCTATTACCACGTGCTTCTTACCTGTATCTAAGGTCCTAACCCAGAAAACAGGCTAAGTGTAGGACACTCCAAGGGAGGGACGTCACGGCGGAATACCTTGGCAATGCTCGATCGGTGAAGGTCGAACTTGGTCTTAAGGTAAGCTGCATGAATTCCGGTTTCGAAATCTTTGTACCAGTGGGAAAACACTGCGATGGGAACGCCGTTCAGGAGGCAGGAATGAGGGTTTGCAACGGAGCATCAGCTCCGAGCAGCCATCATGTCTCAAGCCTAGGTACTAGCACAGTACACCAGAAGCACTTAAGAATATGTAAGAAAAAACTATAAACACATTTCCCTACCTATTACCACATGCCTCTTACCTGTATCTAAGGTCCTAAGCCAGAACACAGGTAAAGTGTAGCAACAACAATATGGCTGACTTTGAATTTTCTGAAAACAACCATTACTCAATCATATACTGGCTTGCCATCGCCATGTGCGACCGAATATCAGAAAAGTTGCTCTGTATACTATTGCATAATTTTGGCGAAATTTATCATAGAGAGGTGTCACCCTTGGGCCAAGTAAATGAGTACAAGAGCTATGCAACTTTTAAGTTAGATTGATCAAGGTATGCAAGGCCACCTTGCAGACCCCAGAGAGCTTTATAAATCCGGAGTAAGCACCACAGCAGAAATTGCTGCGTTGCATTACTCTACCCCAGGGTGGCATTCCATGAGTGGAGAGTGGGTGCTCTCATGCATCCACCCATGGATTTTACCGCATTTTCAGATATACCATTAGTGAAAGACTTGGGAATGTGCCAAATTGCTATGCCTTCCCTGGTGAGGTGCAACGAGAATAAATATCTTTATTTCTCCTCATATTTTCCTCTTACTACATGTTAACACATAGAAAAGGGAAAATGCCTGAGGGGATTGTTTTTATGCACAAAAACTATTTTGCTTACAGCACAGACATCATTGCATCATTGTGCAAAGGTGCCTGTGTTGGCGCTAGGCAGCACATTATGTGGCAGCACAGGGGAAGACAAGAATGCCCCGTACATTATTAAATACGGTGCATTCCTGTTGTTTGCCTATCACACTGCGTAGCACAGTGCAGCAAGGTGGCTTGCTGTGATGCATGATATTTTTGATAAATATGCTCCATATTAACTAAGGCCTAGCTGTATTTTTGTATTGCGTTACTGTTACCTCATGTATTGTGTTGTATGGTAAATGCAAAATTTGTCAGATTTACAAAAGCAATGCAAGGCCAGCATGTGTGGCCCAGCAGTGCTTGGTGAGAATGGAAACAGGGACATCAGTGCAATTAGTTGTTTTGCATTACTGTGCACACCATAATTTCTGACAAATTTCATCTACATCAGTATGGCACTCCACTTTATGCCACTCTTCTATGCACCACTGCACTCCAATCTAGTGTACACCACTCTACTCTACACCACTCCACTATATCCTATTTCACTGTACGCCACTCCAGATTGTGTCACTCCACTGTATGCCACTCTACTCTGCCTCTCCATTCTGCACCACTCCACTCTATGCTATTACACTGTATGCAACTGGATGTATGACGTTACAACGCATACTTTCACAACGTATACCATTACAACAAAACTTTTACAATGCAGGATCCATTACAACGCATGCCATTACAACGCATGCCATTACAACGCATGCCATTACAACGCAGATGCTATTACAATGTAAGTATGGGTAAGTATTTTTTTAATTTTAATTAATGGGAATGTAATAGTAGTGTAGATGTTGGATAGTGTAGGGGTTAACATTTCTATTCTAACTCCAGGGGGGTGTAATGGTAGGGTAAGTGTTGGATAGTGTAGGGGTTAAAATTACTATTCTAACTCCAGGGGGTGTACTAGTAGGGTAAGTGTTGGATAGTGTAGGGGTTAAAGTTAAATTAAATACTTACCCATACTTCCGTTGTAATGGCATGCGTTGTAATAGCATCTGCGTTGTAATGGCATGCATTGTAATGGCATGCGTTGTAATGGATCCTGCGTTGTAAAAGTTTTGTTGTAATGGTAGTGCGTTGGGAAAGTTGTGTTGTAATGGCTGTTTTCCATGCAACTCCACTTTATGCCACTCCATTATATGTTATTCCATTTTACCCACTCCACTGTACGCCACTGCATGGTACATCACTCCACTCTATGCTACTCCAGCATATGCTATTCCACTCTATGCCACGATACTGTACATCACTGCACTATAGGGTATTCCACTGTATACCACTTCACTCTATGACACGCCACTGTATGCTATTCCACTGTATGCCACTCCTGTGCACACTACTTCACTCTACACCACACTATTGTACTCCATTCCCCTCTAACATAAAAAAAGCATACACAACATGGTGATACACTGGAGGAGGTGAATTTCTCAGAATGTAAATCTAAATATAAGTTTACACCTACCTTGGACATGCTTGAACCAGAAGTGACAGTCTTTGCAAGAGCAGTATTAAAGGGTTTGGAGTAAATCATAAAGTTTATACCTCCAGTTCCATTTAATTTGTCAAAAGGTGAAAAGGCTAGCCTTGATAAGTTACAGAAAGAACGGAGAATCACAGTGAAACCTTGTGATAAAGGAAGTTGCATTGTATTATTGGACACACATACATATATACATAAGTCAACTGGCTGTTGAGAGTTGCTGAGCATTACAAGAAGGTGAATAGAGGAGTATATTTAACCCTCTAAGTGCAGATTCACCAAATCACAACCATATTTCTGAAAAAGGAATATAAGTAAGAATGTGTTTGAATATCTCAACAAAATTGACACTTTGATTCCTGTATTGTATGAGGTTCTGAAGACACATAACAATGAAAAATATCTCCCTCTAGGACCCATTATTTCAACCATCAATGCAACAATAGGACTACTATCCGAATATGTTGATAACTTTTTTCCTCATTGTTAAGACATTCTGGTCATATATCAAAGATGCAGGAGATATGATTAGGAAAACATACCTTACAATATGAAACAGGAAATATTAATACCCTACTCATTGAAGCGATGTACACCAATAAATAGTTTGTTCATTCATGTTTGATTAGTTAAAACCATTACATGACTAAGAAATGTACTATACATTTTTACTTGGAACAAAACAGTGCCTACTACAACCAGAATGGAGATTTTAGAATGTAAAAGCAATGCTGATTAAATTGTTTCATAAAAAAAAAGAGTTAAAACCAACCCTCCATATTTCAAATAAAAAAATAGTGTCCAAGATTTTACACATAAAGAGGTAAACTGCAATATACCATATGTATGCTAATGGGACCTCCTATTGGTAGGGCTCGGGATACTGAGGTCTCAGCACCCCAGAGTATTTGTGTGCAACAGATGATCATATTTTCTGGGTTAACGACCTAGCTACTGGATACTGTGGCCGTTAGCTTTTGTCCTTGCTTCAAAAAGTGATAAGTGAATAAAACTCATAAATTTCCTCAGTCTCACTAAGGTGCTTTGTATATTTTTAGTAAAGCCCTTATCCAAGGCTTCCTTACAGCTCTTAAACCCTTTTGAATGACATAGCGAGAGGAGTAGGCGGTGACACTTTGGAACAGCAACACAACCAATGAATCCAGGATTCTTTTCGATGTACACCACAGCTTTCCAAACTTTTCATGTTGGTGACACACCTTTTTGTGAAAAAATGTTCAGGGACACGGTAATGCGAGGAAGCGCAGCGAGCGAGCTCGAACCACCTATGGTGGGTTTGGGCCCCACACATCCCAACCCACACACAACCCCATACACACCACCCCACA
Source organism: Lissotriton vulgaris (assembly GCF_964263255.1). Classification (NCBI taxonomy): domain Eukaryota; kingdom Metazoa; phylum Chordata; class Amphibia; order Caudata; family Salamandridae; genus Lissotriton; species Lissotriton vulgaris. The sequence goes on from NC_141694.1 coordinate 747,200,354, forward strand.
GACACACCACCCCACACAACCCCCCACACACAACCCCACACACCTCACCCCCCCACAGACACAGCACCCCACACACCCCACAAAACCCCCTGGACACACAACCCCACACACCTCATTCCCCCACACACACCCACACACCCCCCACACACAAATCCCACACTCACACCCCACACACACACACACCCCCCACCCCCCACACACCCCCAACACTCAACCCCCCCACACACACATAACCCCCCCACACACACAACCGCACACACACAACCCCCCCACACACACCCCCACACAGACACCCCCACCCCCACCCCACACACACACCCCCACACCCCACACACACCACCCCACAGACACACCACCCCACACAACCCCCCACACACACAACCCCACACACCTTACCCCCCCACAGACACACCACCCCACACACCCCACACACCCTCCCACCCCCCACACCCCCCACACACAACCCCCCCACACACACACAACCGCACACACTCAACCCCCCCCACACACACCCCCACACACACCCCCACCCCCACCCCACACACACCCCCCCCACACACCCCACACACACACACCCCACACACACCCCCCATATACCACCCCACACACACCACCCCACAGACACACCACCCCACACCTCACCCCCCCACAGACACACCACCCCACACACACACCCCACACCCCCACCCCACACACCCACATATCCACACACACAAAAATGCAAGTGTTCGTCTGTAACACAACTGGTACTCATGTAAAGCGCTCTGATACCTTTGACTCTAGTTTGCCAGTAGCACACAGGGCTTGTTAATGAGCCCCAGAGTTTATACAAAGAGAAAGAAATAACATCTGTGTAGTCTGGCCCACACTGTTTGGCTACAATCCCACCACCTCTAGTACTAGACGCACGCCATATTACTCTTGGTTTGGTTACTTCTGATATGTGTGGTAACTCTCGTTTCCGCACACATTAGAATTCGTATCGGGGTGAATACTATACCTTCCACATTTTTCTCCTAGTAAATTTTAGCAGGTCAAACCTGCATAAACGTAACAGGTGTAAATGTGTGGTAAAAACCTATTGACTATGCCAATGCTTGTTTTATTTTCAGAGGGAGAGTACCTGCGTTTCTCAAGAGAGGTAATACTTTTAATTGGAGAGTACCAGCACTTCTCAGAAACAAGCAGGTACTCTGATGCACAGTACCTGCAGTCCTATTGTTCCATTTTATGCACTGCCTATAAAGCAACTCTGAATTTACAGCTATGAAAATTGTATACTTGTGGATTTTCCACATTAAGTTCCATTAGTGGGTGTAACTGACTGCATATCCTGAGGCTCATGCCGTGGGCACCTTTTTTTACCCCTAAATATCCCCTGGGTGTGCAGTGTGTGTGTGCATCAGGGGTATTAATTAATTTTGCTGTGCATCCGTCGGGAGACTACTCTGGGTGACATTCCCAATGGATTTTGGCGTCTTGTCTCTCAAGTCGTGTAATTGATGCCAATTGATGCTTTGTTTGCAAACGAGGTCCCCTACACGGCACAGAACATGAAAGTTTTAAGAATCTCCGCTGTGGTCTTCTTCACTTAACCCCACTCGGAACATAATTGCATCCCACTGGGCAGAGATCCCCGCCATCAGCACGCGATCAGATCACCATCACACAGCGTCCTTCGTGAGAGCATATTTAACACTTCTCACGATCAGCCCAGCAGGTGCAGTCTCGCTCCGTCGTAGAAGCCTGTTTGTTCTCGTGTGTGAGTTGCGCTTTTGTGGCACTGTGAGCATTTTTCATTAAATGGCCAGAGCTCCGTTGGTGTTTCCTCTGGGTTTACATCCGCCTTCTTCCTGTGGTTTAGCTGCTGGCCCTGTAATGCTTCTACAGGGGATTTTTAATAAAGTAGTTTCTGCTCTGTACGAGACAAACAACTCCTACATTAACCGAGGCAAAAATGTGACCTTTATCAGAAGCGGGGCTCTCGAGTGATGTTATGTCTGAGGTACAGTCTCCTAGCAAATAATCTGCTTTATGATTGTTATTTAGCTCACTGAAAGTGTGTCTGTGAGGCTCGAGCGCACGGACCCAGTTCATAGCCCTTGACGTCAGTGCATCGCATCGCGCGACACACCTACGCATGGGGCGCGACACAGTGACGTGTCGCGCCACACAGTTTGGAAAGCTGTGATGTACACCAACATATACTGAGAGATGTGTTTGAAGTCTTTGGGGCATTTTGGGGAAAATTGTCTGGAGAAAGACCTACTGAATTCCACTTGGAGTATCTGAATATTGTATTGTTTAACAGCTTTTTTGAATTTGGAGTATATGAGAAAAATCATATTTGCAATGAAGTTGCACCATTCTTTGAGAACTTCAGAATTTTCACCGGCTATATTGACAATATCTTCTTTATATGGAAGGGTGGTGAAGAGCATCTTGAAGAATCCATACTATGGCTCAATGCAAGTAATGAGAATTTAAAATTCACAGCAAATACAAGCAGGAAGATGATAGGGCTTTTAGAAATTTGGATTGTGAATCTGATGGACACCTTGAAGGTGATATACATAGGAAACCTACAAAAAGAAATGCTCTTTTTTATTTTTCCTGTTTCTCTCCTCACTGTCAGAAGGATTCTGTACCATTTGGGCAACATCTTAGAGTTAGTAGAAGATTATGGAAGAATATGTGAAAAACGGTGAAGAAATACAACGAAAATTCAATCAGAGAGGATATCCTAAACGTCTGGTAAGAGAGGCATTCAAAAGAGATAAATACTATGATTGGGAAGCCCTCCTTTTTCATAAAGATAAAAAGCAGAAAGAGAGACTAGTATGTGTCACCAATCGCTCTACTATAAACAATAAAATAAGGAAGATCTTTAGTGACAATTTGAAGATATTGAACACTAATGAAGAAGACCCAATGATGGAGAAGACCCTTTTTGCTATTAGAAGAAATGCTAGGTTAATGAGTAAATTGGTGCATGCACATCTGAAGCAGAAGTCAGGAGGAATGGTCCAAAGGTCTCTTGAGGGCTGCGCCCCAATTAAGGATAATTATTGAGGTGGCACATGATGCATGAGAAACAGCGATAATTACAGATCCATGTGAGCATATTGGTTGCAGTATTTATTTGAAAGAATTGGCCAATTGCAAGAGTCACAGCATTGTATATTTAATTTTGTGCCCAGGTGGATTGGGTAATGTAGGAGAGACTAGGAGAGAATTTCAAACAAGATTTGGGGAACACAAATCTGTGATACAAACAAAAGACCATACAAGCACCCTTGATCCTACATAGTACGGACAAGGGACACTCTGTAATTCGATTTGAAGTGGTTAATCCTGGAGAAAGTTAAACCATATTAAAGATGCTCAGAGACCATATTACTGAGAGGGAGAGAAATCTTTTGGATTATTTCCCTCAAAAACAATTAAATTGGACTGAATTAAGATATTATCTGGGTGTGTTCATAATAGAGGGTAGGAGATATACCAGTCATATGCCTAGCTCTTCGTTGTAGCCTGTTCTGTGCTGCCAAGCTCTTCCATTTCGCGGTCTAGGTAGATCCAGGTATGTAAATAAACAATGTAAATGCGGTACACATTTTTCACAGGACAACTCCCTTTAGGTCTCCATGCCTTGTAGATGATAGAATGTAGGGTTAGGGAGGTATGAGATTAGTTTACTTCTACACCCTTGAAGAAAGTGATTTGAAATTGTGAGGTAGAGATGGTCAACTTAAAGTAGTGAAAGCTGGTCTGCAGAGACAACTCCAAGGGATACCTTTATCCTCTTTTGATGATCTCCTTATATGAGAGTTTTAACCTATGTTTAGTATTTGTTCTTGCGAGAGATAGGTACTTGGCCACAAGTATTACACCTTTCTAAGATAGAGGCCTTATTCATATGCCAAGTCATATGATTTAAGAATAACCACAAAGAATGCTAATACTGACGCTCATCCATTCATCCCTTTGTACCAAGATCTAGGAGACCCAATCAGTTTGATCTGAGAAAACATTTTCATTTTGATTCCTTTTAATAACTTTTGGTCTATTCATCTTGGTTTTTAGAAAAATGATTATTATTCTGAATTTTCAAACATGAACATTTACAAGAATTTAACATACACTAAGAACACAACAACATAGGACATCATGTAACACAAAACTATTGTCATTATACAAACAAATCACAACACATTACAAACATATAAGGTACATTTACAGCTCTGGTTCAGTCTAGTTTTTTTAACCACATCATAAACCAACAATGGCTCTGGGGGTTTTATATATTGATAATCTTTCAATTTATTTCAGAGGCCTAGGCCTAATGATGACCCTACTCTACTCACTTTGGGCCAGATGTAGGTCGCCAATTACCAGTCGGTAACTGCTGATTTCGGCCGTTACCGACTGGTAATTGGGTTTTGAGATGTAGGGGCCCTGATTTTACAGAATCGGTAAATTTACGATCCAGTAAATTTACCGATTCTGTAAAATACCGAATCGGTAATTTTAACGATTCGGTAAAACCCGGATGTAGGCAGCACTGTTTACAATCTTACAGTCCTTCAGAATTCGGTATTTTACCACCCAATCCAATTGGGTGGTAAAATACCGAATTCAGGTGTACATGCACTTCTGTGCATGTACACCTGTGCCCTGTGACACACAGACATGCCCTTAGGGCATGTATGTGTGCCACATGGCACACAAGCCTGTACTTGGGGTGCTAGAGGGTGTCAAAGTGACACCCCCTGCACCCTTGCAGGATTCGGTATTTACCAATTTGGTAAATACCTAATAGGTATTTCCCATTGATTCCTATGGGCTTCATGGCCCATAGGAATCAATGGGCAATACCGATTCGGTATTTACCAAATCGGTAAATACCGAATCATACAGATTCGGTAATTCTCAAATTAGAATTACCTACATCTGCCCCCTTCCTATTTACCGACTCTTAAATACCGAATCGGTAAAATTCGGTATTTAAGAGTCGGTAAATAGGAATTACCTACATCTGGCCCTTCGTGTTTATAACTATTAAAGTATTGGGTGAGCATCAGTAGTATCTCAACCGCATGAGCACCTATTTGGTCAACAGTAAACCAGTTGATGCGTTTGAAACCCACTGAAATTAGTTGCTGGGTTCGCCTCAGGACACAGAACAAAAAAGAGCTAAAATCAAAAAGAAAAAAATACTATAGTTTCCAAAGATGAAAATCACATTAAAACATTGACCCCATTTATCCCAAATCATTTACCTGTTTCTTTAAATCAGGCTTCAATCTCCTTTTTCCCATCCTGTGATGCTTGCCCCCAAGGGCAACACTATAAAACAATGTCCAAAATACACAGTTTGAGATTGCCATGTCATGTCAACAAAAGAAACACTCAAAAATTAGTGTATTTAAATAAATGCTTACTTGTGTGATGAACATGGTGACCTCAGGCTTGCCTTATTTTGTTCAAATTATTTACCGCTTATTTTCTCTGTTCAATTTTTTTACCACTTATTTTCTCTTTTGAAAAAAGCCGAGCGGCCAGAGGGTCAGGCCAATTATTTTACACATTCTGCTATATTTAAGCTAAAGGCTAATGGAGAAGTACAAATCTGTTCGAACAAAACAGAAATGTTTTAGAAGAATTACAGACTGGCTATTCCACACCACATCACTCCATTCTACGCTATTCCCTTGTACACCACTACACTGCACGCCACTCCACTGTATGCTCCTCCTGTAATACTATTCCATTCTGTGTCACTACATTGTGAACCACAACACTCTACACTACCACACTCCACTATATGTCACTCTAGTCCTTGCTTCTCCACTGTGTGCCACTTCACTGTACGCTACTCCACTATACACTATTCCACTTCAAGCCACTCCATTGTATGGCACTCAACACTACTGTATTCCACTGTATGCCACTCTACTCTACGACACTCCACTGTATACTATTCCATTATACGCTATTCCATTGGACACCACTCTACTCTACGCCATTCCACTGTATGCTATTCCAATCTACCAACTCTACTGTACGCCACTCCAGTCTACACCACTCCACTGTACACTACTTCACTGTATGCCATTCCACTCTTTGTCACTCCACTCTATGCTGCTTCTTTGTATTTTAGTCCACTCTATGACACTCCATTGTACGCTATTTCACCCTACTGAATGCTACTCCTCTCTATACCACACCAGTGTTTGCCACTCCACTCCACAGCACTCCATTCTATGCTATTCCATTGCACATCACTCAATTCTACGCCACTTCCCTGTCTGCAATTTCACTCTAACCAACCCCACTGCACAGCACAGCACCCCATTTTATGCCACTCCACTGTATACTGCTGTAATGTACACTACTCCACTGTATGCTACTCCACTTCATGCCACTCCACTGTACCCTACACCATTGTATGCCACTCCAGTTCATGCCGCTTGACTATGTGCTGTTCCAATGTATGCCTTTCTATTCTATGATACTCCACTCTGCACCACTTAACTCTACGCCACTGTATTTACCCTATTACTTTGTAAGCCACTCCACTCTACTCCACTTGTTTGTAGGCTATTCCAATGTACGCAACTCCACTATACACCAATCCACTATAAGCCACTCCAGTATACACTATTCCAGTGGATGGCACTCAACTGTATGCCACTTCACTCTATGCTATTCCAATGTACTCCATTCCACTATACACCACTCCATTCTATGCCAGTCCACTCTACACCACTCTACTGCACACTACTCTACTATCTGCTAGTCCACATTAAGCCACTTCACTAAACGGCACTCCACACTACTGTATTACACTAAATGACGCTCCACTCTACAACACTCCACTGTATGCTACTTTACTCTACGCCACCCCTGTGTACACTGCTCCACTCTATGCTCCTCCATTATATGCTAATCTTTTGGACACCACTCCAGTCTACGGAATTCTGTTGTATGCTGTTCCACTCTACCCTACTCACTGTATGCCATTCCAGTCTACGTTGCCCCACTTTACGCAACTCCACTGTTCACTACTCCACTCTACACTATTCATTTCTTTATCACTCTACTCTACTCCACTGTATGCTGTACCACTGTATGTCTCTCCACTCTACACCACTCTGCTCAACACTATTTCCCTGTATGCCACTCTACTGTACTATACTCCATTCTCTGTCACTCCAGTATATCCCACTTAACTCTAAACTCTATGCCACTCTATTCTACCCTGTTACATTTTTCCCACTCGATTGTATGCTATTCCACTTTACCACACCCCATTATAGCCACTCCAGTCTACGCTATTCCACTGCATGTCACTCCAATCTACACTGCATCACTACACTCTCCAATACTCTATTACACTCTATGACACTCTACAACATCCTACTCCAGTCTCACCTAGTACACTCCACTGTCCAACTCTGTACACCATTCTATGCCCATACACTTTTTTTATACTCTATGATACAACACTCCACTCTGTTGTATGAGTCAACACTCTAATTTATGACAGTTTCTTCAACTGTACAGTACGCCACTCCATTCTACTCCAGTCCACACCACTCTACTAAATGACACACCAATATACTCTATTACACTTTACTCCACACTACGTTACACCAGTCCACTCAACTCTTCTTCACTCCACTGTACGAAACGTTACTTCACTCTACCCCACTATACAACAATCCACTCTATGCAGCCACAGTAGAATACACTACTGTATTTTATACAACTCCACTCTACAAGTTTCTACTACACTGTCAGCTGCGGTCTGTGCAGATAACAGTGGTGGGGCTGGGTTAGGGGGGATTTCGAGGGACAATGCAGAGGGAAAATTAAATAAATAATTAATTTCCCATTGGCATCTTCCCTTAAAATCTCTCCTTCCTGGGCCCACGGCCTCACCGCTGTTACCTACAGAGATCACGGTGGTACACTGTATGACACTCTCCAACACTTTACTCCACTCTATACCCCTACACTTTACTGTACAACACTCTACTACACAGTGTGCCAATGTACAATACTCTACTCCACTCTATGCTGCTCTACTATACTCCAGTCCACTCTACAACAAAGTACTTAATTTTTTGTATGGCACTCCCCTCCTCCCCACTTCACTCCACTTTACTCATTAACACAGTGCTCCAATCTACTTTACTCTAAGCCTGGGTGGAGTTTGCGGAGTTACGCGGAGCTTGGGAATTACAAAAAAATCTCTGCTGCGCTAAGCGAAGCTCTGCAAGCTGCGGAGTGCGTTAGATAAATGCTGTTCGCTCTGATTTTCAGCACCAGGTGTTTGTACGCACTGTGCAATCATCGCGAATGGCACCATGCACCACGCAGCAGCTTTCTCAATGAGAACGGATGGTTCCTCAACACAAGCGGTCACAAGCATACGCGGCCACTCGCAATGAGAAATCCGACCTCCCACATTGAGAAATCTTGCCAGGAGGTTGATTTTCCATGCTTGCGCTCACCACCTTGATGTTGACGATCGCAAACAAGGAAAAGTGTCTACAGGAGGTGTTTTTTTCCTCGCTTGCTCTTGCCAAATTGACGTTAACCAACACGAGTGAAGAAAAAACTCAGCCCCTCGGAAAACTCAGCAAACTCTGCAAGCAGAGCGGAGTTCATCGCCCTGATTTACTCTACTCCACTATTCCATTGTACATCACTCCACTCTATGCCACTCTATGCCATTCAACACTATAACAACGTATTCCAATCCGTTCGACCACACTGTACAACACTGTACTCTACTGTAAGCCACTTCACTCTACAAGACTCTACTACACAGTATGTCACTGTACTTTACTGTAGTCTACAATACTTTACAACACTTTGTGACATGCTACTGCACTTTGCTGTACAACACAGTACTCTAATTTACTACACTTTACTTGACTGTTTACTCCACCACTCCATTCTATAGCACTCCACCCCACTACATAGTATGATATGCCAATCCACTTTATGACACTTTTCTGCACCCCACACCACCTCACTCCAGTGTACTGCTCCCCCTATGTCACACCTTATCCCAATCTACCCCACTGTTACATACTCCGCTCTATGCCACTCCACTGTCTGATACCCTACCCCACTGTAAGCAACTCCACTCTACAGCACTGCATTGCTCTCTGCCACTACGGTGAGCTATAGAGAATGTAGTGTGGCGAGTGACACCTCTGCTTACTGAGATCACAACATATACTAACTTGAATGTGGTGCGTAAATTACACATTTTTGTTATAACTATACCTTTAGAGTATGAGATGTTTGTGAAGTTTAAGTTGGGTTTGTATAGAAAGAATAAATACATTTTTACGAAATATAGCTTATCCTTAACCTTAGTGTTTTTCATTGAAAACAATGTACATATATAATAATTACGAAGTAGCAGTTGCCATTGTGTAGTTATAATTAGGTCACATTTTCCACAGAAAGAGTTTTTTTGTTTTTCTTAATAATTTTTATGTCCAATGACAGATCCGCAGAAAACTTTCAGAAAAAACTTCATCTAACTTGGCTCCTTCATGAAATGGCTTGCCCTGACCTGTGAACTGGGGGGCTGTGACAAAGAGGGGGGTCCAAAAAGTTGACTTTATTTCATAAAAAAAGTTGCTGTCCAATACAGAAAAAAACACCTAAATGGAATTATAGCAAAATTTGGGCAGAAATTTAGAGTTTACCCAAGAAGTGTGCTTTTTGTGATTTAGTGTAAATCCATTTAGCAGTTTTCAAGAAATTAGGGTTTCATAGAGGGGCTCCGGTTTGGCATGACGGTGTTAATGCTCATAAAAAAGTTATCAACAACAGGGGCCGCCCTGAGACATGAACCAGGGGTAAACAATAATGGAATCCTAACAGAGGTTCAAATCTGACACTTATATACACAGAACATACATCAAAAAATATTTATACTCTTCAAAAGAGAGAGAATCATGAAAAGAGAAAGATACAAATATAAGATACAAATATAAAGTACAAAGTACCCCTGTATAAATTCAATTCATAGAAAATGTATTAACAATAGAAAAATAATTAGATCCAAAAACATTGGCGCTCAACATGGTACACAAACAGAATAAACAATACAAAGTGTAATCGAAAAGTGGCTGAGGAAATAATTATACAAAATAGGAAGTTCAGAACAAGACAAAAACCAACACAAGGCAAAAAATGCATCCTCTTCAGTTTGGGCCACATGTATGCGTCGATGGCGTTTGAACCAAAAATTAGATGGTCATCAACAGGACAGGACAATGATTATAGAAGCGTCCAAACGAGTTCAGTAACACTTCTAAAAACGAGAAAAATATGTACATGGGTGTCAAAAATTGAAATTCTTGGAGATTATGTCATAGTATAAGAAGAATCTTATATTAAGTGCTTGAAGAGTGAATCACAAACCTGAAAGGAGAAAAATAAAAACAGTGAGTGCCATTATGAATAAACCCTCAAAACAATACCGAAATAATGTGTTCATAATAAAAGGAATATCAGTGCATAAAATGAATACCAGTGCATACAGAATGAGAAGAATCAGTGACCATCACCTTAGCAAAAATACTATAAACCATATCTCACCTAATCTCCCAGTAGATCCAACCGAAAGTATAACAAATGTATGAAATCCACAATATAGGAGACACAGGAATCAAATGCTGTTAATCAAATAAACAATTCAATTAATAACCCCATATGCCTGGGCAGAGGGACCAAATGATAAAAAGGCTGTAAGCCATACTCACATCCAGAATAGAATGTAATGTATCCAAATGGCATAATATGCAAAGATAGGAAAGCTCAACAGCTGACAAAATTGACCAGCCTGCTCCTTCAGAGGTTAGATGCAACTGGAAAAAGATGTGCATAAATTGAGTGACCAAAAAGCGGATGTTTCCATACAGCCACTTAACTAGTGTGGATAAACAACACATTTAATAAAATGTGTGAAAATACTGGTTAGTATACTTACAGCCAAACAAATAACATAACATGGAAAAGAGCTGGTATGTCGGTGTATACACACACACAAAATCTTGTAGCTTTCATTAACCGTGCATCGGGTTACGGAATTGGAATCATTTTGTAATAGACACAACACTAAAAAAGAGGAAAGAGGAGAAAATATTGAAAATTACAAAATTGCGTAATTCCCATAAATAACAAAGTGACTAAGATATGACACAGAGCCCAATGATATTACCTTTGTTGCCAATTAATAGATCAGGCAAAGTCTGATATGGGCTGTGCGCATTGGCCAAATCCCCCACAATGGGCCCGCTGAAAAAAATCACATAATTTATGCATGAATATACACAAAACTCAGAATAATACACTATATTAAAATACCCAGTATTACATTACAGCCCACAAAGAAATAAATGACAAGGGCTCGATAAAAAAGAGATCAAAAGCCCACATATAATACTCATGCTTCAATAGGATACAATAGCACCGCAAACTCAATAAGGTGTAAACTACAATTGTATCCCATGTTACTGGTGTCGCGAACACCATGAGAAGGCTATACATAAATTACCGGAGAAAACTGTAAAAACTGAATCCTGGTGCCCAAAGTGGGTCTATTTATAGTTGTTCATACCTGAGTAATTCAAGAAATGATTCCAGTCCCAAGGGATTTTCCTGCCCCGAGTAGACTGTACATAAATTGCCGAAGAAAATGACAGGACATAGCACCCAAAGCGTGTCTAATAATAAATGTTCATACTTCGATAGTTCAAGAAGTTATTCTTGCCCGGAGCAGTCCCACAGGATTTTCCTGCCCGGTACCAGGAAATTAAATAGCGCCCTGCAGGCCCGTACAGCGTAACATTAAAATAGGCATAGTAAAAAGACTACGACCTCCCAACGGACTGTGGCAGCCATGATTTAGTAGGTGAGTACTACAATAGTTGCAACAGAAGCAGTAGCAAAGCAGAAAAGAGTAAAACAGCCATCCTACTGTGAGAGAAGCGGCGACTAAGGTAAAAAATCATCAATACTGAGTGAAAATTCACCCGAAATAATAAGTCTAGAAAAGACTCAAGATACCAAGAAAAATAAATTGAATGAATTACACATTAACCCACAACAAAAAAACTGTTGGTATAATGAAAAACAATCATTCAACCAAAATAGGGAATCGTATTAAGAAGTTTCAAAGTCATACAAATTCAAGGACTAATTATAAATCTAGAAAAGAAGAAATAACTAAGGTATTCCAATATACAATCCATTCAGGAACTGAAATGAAATCCAGCTTCGTGTGATACATCCAACTACCAACTGAAGACCTAAGAAAACCTACAAAATGTGTGAAGAAATAAATTTTAAGAGGAGTAAGAAAAATCTATTTAAATAAAAATGTAACTGTTTGTTTGTTCCAAATCTCCGAAAGTTCTTCACCGATTGCTTTGAAATTTTGACACAACGTTGCATTCGAATATACGCGTGTTTTTATATACACAACGTTGAATTCGAATACGCACGTGTCAAATACGCACGTGTTTTTAATCGAAAGCACAAACAGACACATAAAAATGTCAATGTGCGTTTGATAAAAATCTCAAATCTCAAAAAGTTCTTCACCGATTGCTTTGAAATTTTGACACAACGTTGCATTCGAATATGCAAGTGTTTTTATATACACAAAGTTGTATTTGAATACGCATGTGTCGAATACACGCTTGTTTTTAATTTAAAGCACAAACAGACACATAAAAATGTCAATGTGCATTTGATATAAATCTTAAATCTACGAAAGTTCTTCACCGATTGATTTGAAATTTTGACACAGTTGGATTCAAATACACGTGTGTCAAATACGCACGTGTTTTAATCTACAGGACAAACAGACCCTATTGATTGGGTTGCTGCGCAACACTACAATAGACGCATAGAGACAATAGTGTACATATATTAGGATGGACAGTTGGTGTCAGGATGGCAGACCGGGAAGTGGGTGGAGGGAGGGGGGAGGAGTTGGTTCACTTTGCAACATTAGTGCGAGTTTATATATACACAACCTTGGTTTCGAATACGTGCGTGTCCAATACGCGCGTGTTTTTAATCGAAAGGCCGAACAGACCCGATCGATTTGGTTGATGCGCAACAAATACAAGCGACACATATAGACAATAGCCTACATATATTAGGATGGACAGTTGGTGTCAGGATGGCAGACCGGGAAGTGAGTGGAGGGGGGAGAAGTTGGGTCACTTTGCAAAACAAACAGACCCTATCGATTTGGTTGCTGCTCAACAAATACAAGGGACGTATATAGACAATAGTCTACTTATATTAGGATGGATAAAAACATATTGTATACCCATAGGCATTGTGAAATTAAACATATTAGAAACGTGCGCTTACTCTTTCCTTTCTCTTCCATTTAACCAGACTATGCCACAGCAATGCGTGGCCGGGTACAGCTAGTAAAGAATAAAAAGAGAATAGACGAATTGCAAAAATCGCAAAGAAAATCATACTGAGTCATTCTTATCACTGTGCATAACCATCCAAAGTCACAGTTCAATAGAAATAATGTTACAGCCATATAATTTGTTTTGCATGAAAACCTTTTTCATATAGTTATGCACATAGGTTCAAAGACTGAACACATCAGCCAAATACATATTTTCAACAATTGAAATCACCAAACAATGCTAGAGAATTCACTGTACAGGATGTTAAATAAATACACTGTAAGTAAGAATCCAATACAGATGTAACATATGTTCCAAAATAGATAAGGTCATACAGAATGCAATAATACAGGTCACATTTTTAAATATTCAGAACCAAGCAAACAGAAATAAAGATAATGTTAGGGAAAACACATAGAAGAATGAAAAGGTTCAGCCTGATATTATTGCATTACAATCCTCAAGAGTGTTCAGACCTTTGTTTATACTGTCACATCAGAGGATCCAGTGCCACTCAGTTTTATTCAATATGCTCACAATGCTGCCCTCCTTGCCATGTTTTTAATCTTTTCAATAACCTGCCAACACAGATCAGATGGTGGAAGGTTGTTTTCTAACAAATGTGACACCAAAGGAGCATGTTCATTTTTGCATTTAATGCGGCTTTTATGTTGTGCCAAGCAGGCTTTTATTTCTGGGTGGTTTGCCCCACATTGATGAGATTGCAGGGGCACCAGATTGAATACACAACATTTTGTGTATTACAATTAGTATGATCATGAAGGTCATAGGAAATTGTGCCATGAATGGACTGTTTTGTATTAAGACTCGAATCACACATTAAACAATTGCTGCACCACTAGTGTCCCACAATCTTATTCATGCCCCACAGGGTGGTCAAATCAGGGTGTGGAATACTAGGTAGGGCAGCACAGACCAAATGGTCACCTATATTTCTACCTCTTTTAAAAGAGAAGAGAGGTTGTTCATCTGTGATGCCAGTGGATAGAATTAAAGGCCAATATATTTTGATAATCTTAGTTATCTTATTATTCTGTGTGCTGCAGGTCGTAACACAAGGTATACATTCCATTATTTTGAGTGGCCTGGGAGAGAGCAGGAATTCACAATGGTTATACCATGCTTTCTTCAATGATCGTTTTATGAGTCTCTTGGGATAGCCACAATGTTCCAATTTCTTAGCAAGAATGTTGGCCTCTCTGAAGTAATCCTCCTTAAAATTGTAGTTTCCGGAAATTCGCAAAAGCTGCCCAAAAGGGAAGCCATCCTTTAAGCCCTTAGGGTGGTGACTCATGTACTCCAACAAAGTGTTGAGAGCTGTTGGCTTAGTAAAATGTTTCGTAGCCAATTTACCATCATGCGGAATGATAGTAAGTTGATGGAAATCGCTGGCATGGGAAGTACATCTTAGATCAAGTGATCTTGAAGTGAACAAATCCAAAAATATATTCAAAACAAAAGTATTACCTGTCCAAAAAAAATATATATAGTCAATATAACACCACCAATAGCGTATGCTATCAAAATAAGGATTGTTTTTTGAATCATAAATAAAAGTTAGTTCAAAATCATCAATGTATAAAATTGCAAAATCGGGAGCATAAGAATCTTTAGAAAAAGGTAGGCATATCAAGACCTTTGGTCCTGTGCTACCAACATTTAAAAAAATAGGATCTTCTGAGAGGCTGAGGAGTTTTTGTCTCCCATCACCCATTTTAGTAGCACAGTACCGGTACTATGGTACCAAGCAATCATGGTTGCAATTGTGACCAAAATGCTACAGCTGCCATTGCAGATCTCAGGGTTTCCGTCCCTGTGCCCTAAAAGAGTTTTAAAAAAAGCACATAGGAGTGAGGGTACGGACATCTTGACCATCAATCACTTGTGGGGGATCCATAGGGACCCCTCAAGGGTTACAATAAAAAAATACAGGACACAGGTACCTCAGCACTCTCACAGGATTCAGAGCGACCCTCCAGTGAGGTACAAATCTGTTTACCTTAGAGTTACTGTTGAAGCTTCAAACCCATTGTACCACAGTACCACGTGTTCTTCTTTGAGGAAGACAGTATCCTACCATGGTACCATGGGGTAAAGTTTTTGTGTAAAGAGTAATTGTATGTAAAGGTGAAGAGAATGAGATTTCTGTGTGTATGGCTGAAGGATGTGCTCAGGGGAGGGGGTTGGCAGCTTGTGGAACAGGGTTGGGTGCAGTGCCCAGGAAAAGGTGGCATTGGACTTATTCAAGCTGGATGGATGCAAAACCTGGACAAAAGCCAGACCTTTGGGCAAACCCTGCTGCTCATGACTGAAGGTTGTGTGCAACTGAGTTTGGCTACATGTTGGGGTTTGGATGCTGGGCCTGGTGGAAGCACTACCCATGTGGCCAACCCCCTGCTGCCTACAGCCAAAGTCCAATCACAGCAGGGGCATTTGCTGTCTGTGAAGGAGTTGGGTGCAAAGTCTGGCAAAAGCCCCTGAGCGAGCAGCGGATGTTGGTCCATTAACAAAGGTTAAAGTGATGATATATTTAGGCATGATGATGAGATCTTAGGACACAACAAAAAAACTGAAATTCACTGAAAACCCAAAGGCTAATAGGATGTTATAGTTAGCTGTTGAAATTATATAAAAACGAATGTTTAAAAAACAAAAGAAACCACTGAGCCTCGTGGCTGTCATAAGAAGAGCCGCATAACCTTTATACATGCTTATCATTAGCAATAATACAATAGATCAGTCTTTTCCAAACTGTGGACCTTGGTATTTTTGGTCAGTGGTGAAAGTCCAAGCAGTAAAATAAGATGCTTTTCAATTCTTATTTATCTTGTCACATTACCTTCACTTTAATGACGGATGTCAAATGTCAGGTTGTCTTCTGACAAACAGCTGCTTATTTTTACCTTGTGAATTGGTGTTCACAAACTCCTCTCTGTTTGCAGCCAGAAAAAGAAAAGTAAAGCACATTATGTGAAAATCCTGCTGGTTACAGGGATTATTAAAAAAAAGGCTACAGGATGTCAAGTATCTGTAAATTAACTGTACAAATTTATCAGTTAGGAAAGCAAAAAGAGGAACCACCATTTTTTATAATTCAAATCAAAATATTTTATTTGGTGATAGACAAATGATAAACATTCACTGAAACCTGGAAAACCAATTCCACACATTATAATTTGTGAGAAATATAGTTTTATCAGTACAACTATATGCCTGTGCAATTTTAGTAGCCATGCCAATTGAAAATGTGCTGCCTGTAAATGAACATGTGCTACTATACGATGCTTTTAAATTCCTATTTATCTTGTCACAATAGCTTCGCTTTAATGACGGAGGTCAAATGTCAGGCTATATCTTCTGACAAACAGCTGCTTTTTTTACCTTGTGAATTGGTGTTCATAAACTCCTCTCTGTTTGCAGCCAGAGAAAGGAAAGTAAAGCACATTATGTAGAAATCCTGCTGGTTACAGAGATTATTTAAAAAAAGACTATAGGATGTCAAGTATCTGTAAATGAACTGTACAAATTCATCAGTTAGGAAAGCAAAAAGAGGAACCACCATTTTTTATAATTCTGAAGTGTGATGGAAACAAAGGTTTTCATAGGTTTCAGACAAATCAAGATACTTTATTTGGTGATTGACACATGATAAGCATTGACTGAAACCTGGAAAACCAATTCCACACATTATAATTTGTGAGAAATAAAGTTTTATCAGTACAACTATATGCCTGTGCAATTTTAGTAGCCATGCCAATGGAAAATGTGCTGTCTGTAAATGAACACGTGCTACTATACAATGCCTTAGTTACATTTAACAAATCGCCCACCTCACATCCATTAGAGCTAGGTCGGTCGCTAAAGTTTATTGGTCTAAAAAGTGGGATGTGGTTCTAAAAAAAATTGGCAGCCCTGCAATAGCCGCTCTTTCCTTTATCAGAAATGTGTTCCTAGTAATGAAGAGTTCACATTTCACTTATCCATTGATGTAAAGAATGAGTGCCTTAAGGCTTCTGTAATCTTAGGCCCATCTTTTTTTATCCTTTAAAGATTTTAGTCCAGTGGACATGGAAACGTTGTGTACCTCAAAAAAGCCATTCAGAACAAAAAAAGTGCTAGAAAAGGACTGATTTGCAAACGATCACCCCTAAGTAAAAAATACATTCTTTTTACCTGACTGTATGATAAACTAAAAAGAGGACCTAAGAACAAACTCTGAATATTCAGAAATAATGACACTGCTGTGCAGTGGAATTGCATTAATGAACATAGGGGCATATTACCAACAACTAGCGATATTTATCGCTAAATAGGCTTAGCGGCAATTTTTTTATCGCCCGCGTTTCGCCAGATATTATCACTGAGATAACTTGCTATTAGCAACGTTTATCTCAAAAGCGATAATATTTCCGGCGATAGCAGCGAAATCCGTGAATATCGCTGAGAATACAGCGATAATCACGCATTATCACTAACAGGGTCTTAGCCATTATATGCACCTCCCATTGGATATAATGGCTAAGAACTGGTCTGAGCAGGCATTAGTTTTTGGAGAAATTCGCGCTTAGCGTAAATATTTCCATCGCTACGCCTGCCTTGCTAATAGGCGATAGCGACGTTAGCTACTGCTTTCAGTCGCTAACAGGTTGGGTACGCCCACTTTGCATGTCAATAGCGATAAATATTGCTGACATGCTAAGTGGGCCCCAAACCGCTCGCTATCGCCTACAAGCTGTTGCTAACTGTTGTTAGCGACAGTTTGGTGATAGGGCGATAAAATTATCGGCGCTTAGCGGCCGAAAACGGCTGCTAAAGCGGTGATAATCACATATCGCCCGCCTTGGTAATATGCCCCATAGTTCGTTTTTAGGTCTGGCTTGACAGGTTAGCTGTTTGGTGACCTTTTGTCAGCAATTCTTCAAAAGATACACATAAATGTCGTTGTTTCCACCCCCTTGGAGTATTTCTTTATCACCGCCTGCGTTTAGCTACATGGTGTATCATTCCACCTCCTATGTGGAGTACTTGCATTGCAATGCATCTGGAACTATCATACCTGTCAAAAGTATACTGAATCACCACATTAAATGTATTCTCTTATAAATGTATTGTGCAAAAAAGCAATTGTCTTTGCTGTATTTTTTCGCTGCAGCACACTTTTTAACTGTTTTAGTCAGAACTCAAAATGAAACACATTTGCCAATGCTTGTTTATATTCTCACTCATTGCGACCTTTTAGCACAGGTAACACCACAAATGTTGGCTTGAACATAAATAGTGATTTTGCTTTGACATTACCAAAACAAAAAATAATCAAAATATCATAATACACACAGGATGTGATAAATAACAAGCAGATGTTATTTTTATTGGTCAAGCTACTGTTGTTATATTTTTATTCGCGCTAAAGGTATAAGTAATAGCTATATGATGCTCATAGTAGCAATAAAGGAACGGGTTCATTACTGCACCCTAAAGATGTTTATTTTGCTAGTCTTTGGAATGCAGAGCAATAACACAGGCTTTAATGCCATCATTTAACATTTGCATTTGCGTTATTTAAAGGAAGTCAATAAAACCCCTTAATTTTTCTCCTATCCCAAGCAGCATTACATTTTAAGGATGTGGCATGGTCTTGCTAAATCCATCAAGCTAACAACAAGGCCATATAGAGAGTGGCAGAAACACCACCTGTAAATCCATGGCTTTATAAAATGCGATATTTCTAATGAGTTCATTAAGTTTGAACATTTTAATTTGCACAGTCCACGGAGAGCCCTAATCTTAAACCTACTGTAGGCCAGTTTATTTGTTTCATTTTAGAATTGGCTGAGAGAGGGGGATATGTGCTTAAATTAATTAAAAAAGTCAAACGGATCTGCAGCTACAATTGTACACGTTGTTGCTAAATTGACTGGCAGTAGACTGCTGCCTAATTAATGAAAGCAAGCCCATTTCTGTTATTTCTGTTTTTAGGCATATTTGTTTTTTATTTGTATTAATTTGCATATTTGTTATTTTTAGTATGCAGCGACCATTACCAGTCGAATAAAGCAGTTCATATTTTGTTATTTTCTTATTTTAAATAGCCTGTTTATATAAGTTTTTTAACATGGACAAATCTAGTTTAGTCATTGTAAGACTATGTATATGGAGTGAATCTTGAGCCACTCATTAGTATCACCAGTAATAGTCTTGAATATATAATGTACATTTTGAAAACTGAGATGTATTAACGTCTTATTATGAGTTTGGTAGTCGCTGAGCGGGGCCGCCATGCTGCCACCCTGCTCTGAGACCATAACAGCCACAACAAAACGCCCACCAAACATGACTTTTAAAGTCTTCGGCGGGCAGTTCTCTGACGGTGCCTTTGAAAAAAGCACATCAATGGGAGTGTCGAAGGCAGTTCCTGCAATGCATGAACTGTTATGTTCATGTCCTGCAGGAACTGGGGGTACATGCAGACATGTGTCCCCCTGCATGCACCCCATAGCACAGAGGCACACTGGGGCCCTCTAAACTTTTCATGGCAGTTGCACCGCCATGAAAAGTGTGGCGGTGAGGAAACTCATATTTTTCTTGGTGGGGCAGCAGCTGCACTATTTAAATGCTACATAGCAAAAACAAGGATTGGGGCAATATGGTATTGCCCACAATAGGCATTAAAAATCAATGGTGCTAGCACTATTTTCAAAATGGGGGTTCGGGCCAGTAACTTCACAAGGTCAGTGTGAGGCACCTGATCACCTGAGGAAGCATTACACAAAGTCCCCTAGTGGTGCAAATATGGGCTTGGCCTTCTGCTTGGCCTTTTGTGCCCCAGGGCACTTTGGCATTAGAGAATGAGCCACAGATGACTAGGAGGCCCCTTGTGTGATACAGATTGTGCTGGTGCACATATGGGGACAGTGAGAACCTAAAGGGGTATTCTGTCATTAGCACTGGGGAGTGACCCCATGCATATCAGGGAACATTTTGCCATTACCGCTGTATTATGGATACGGGTGCAGAAGCAAAGAGACCTCACAAAGAAGTGTGGCATCCCTGAAAATTCCCTTGGATTTCACAGATACCCAGCTGCAGGGGATATCTGTTTCTTTTGAAATACAGGTTAAGTGTTGCCTGCAGTGTAAAAGATGGGTTAGCAGATTCAAACAGCTGCTCTGCCTTTAAATATTGCCTTGTCCCCAGGAAAGGCGTGAGTTCCTGGCTGTCCTTGGGTAGCGCATTATCTTTAATACAGCACACTAACCTTGTTTGTGCATAGCGTACCTAGTCAAAGGTGTCCCATGGCACAAACAGGGATATAAGTAGAATATCACACATGAGAGCAAGCAAGTTGTCCAAAGTCAACCAAGAGTAGTTTGTTTAGAGTCACTAACTGAGGTGATTATATTGAGGAGGGAATTATACAATTAGTTGATACCTACACTTACAAATCGTTAGAAACTTATCCTAAGGATGACGTGAACAAATAACTGAAGAACATGGTTGTGCAGAAGCTTAAATCTCATTGATGAAACAACAGCAGATATACTTGTTTATCCCGAACCAAAACCTGGAAGATTTAATATGCTTCAAAAAAATTCATAAATTAACCTTCTTAGCATCCCCTTCACCTCTGGCAACGATATAGCCACTGAGAGCACTATATTTATTTGTCAGCCTGCACCTACAGCCCATTGTCCAGGAACTTCCATTATTTGTTGAGGATACCCATCTCTTCCTTCAGATTATTGAAAAAAATTAAACTAAACCTATACATTTTATGAAGAAGCTCTTCTGGCTACATGTGATGTTACATCCTTATACACCAACATACCACATGAGGATGGCCTCATTGCATTATCCGAAGCTCCTAATAAAAGAATTGTGAAAAGGCCATCAACAAATGTGCTTACCAACTTAGCAAGAGTTATTCTTAAATCCAACAATTCTATATTCAATGGTAAACACTATCTGCAGATAGAAGGGACTTCCATGGGCACTTGGTTGCCTCTATCCAATGCAAATATCACCATGGGCAAACTAGAGGACTATATACTGTTTACTTCTATGATAAAGTCACTGATATGGCTAAGATACATTGATAACAAACAGCAAAAGGAGTCGGGATGCACACCATTATTTTTAACTTTTCCAAACTTATCCAATCATGTTGTAAGAGTGCGTGCAGCTTGGTAAAGTTCCTTACCCTGGTGGCACTAATTAAATTCATGCTGATGTATAGAGATGAGGCGGACTTCCGCCCCAAACCAATTTGCACTGCAAAAAAGCGCCTTCGTGGCTGATTTATTCCACAATTATTCAATTGTTTAGTCCTTCTTATCAAATTCCTCCAAAATTTCGCTGATATTCTTTCAACTCATCTCTATACATCAGCATGAATTTAATTAGTGCCACCAGGGCAAGGCACTTTACCAAGCTGCACGCACTCTTACAACATGATTGGATAAGTTTGGAAAAGTTAAAAATAATGGTGTGCATACCGACTCCTTTTGCTGTTTGTTACAATATATTGCCCTACCTAGGGGTAGCACCCGAGAGGAGAAGAGATAATGATGAGAAAGTGACCGCAGTTAGAAGTTCTACATGGAAGGAGCAAACATTCTGGTTCGGGAATCAAGCGGCGTTTTACGAAAGGGACAATAACATTGAACAATAATTTTTTTCGAAATGAATTTACACTGTTAACAGTTATGTTAATTGAGAGTTAATGTGCAGTGTTCCAATATTTATTTCAATTTTAGATGCGGATTGTCGAAATGCATTGTGGATGCATGAGTGTGCACACAGAGTTAGTGAAGTTCAGCTAAAGCATGGCGGGAAAATAATGTTCGTAGCACCAATCAGGAAACATCAGGTCACATGAGCAGGATTTAAAAGTAAAAAAGAAATAATGCGCGCAGACACTCTTTGCAAGATGAGAGAACGGATAAATTGTTTTAATTTCTGCAGCAGGTATGGGAATGATCGTTGGTTTGAGGGATGTTTTTTGCACAAGAAGGGCATCTGTAGGGGTGATTGAATGGAGTTTACACATGGAGAAAGTGGAAACTGATAACGGACGGGAAAGTGCGATATGCACATCAAGAAAATGTCATAGATTTAAGGGATGTTACAAATAAACGATGGTGAGGTATCCAGGGGTGAGAGGTGTAAAGGACCAATCAGATTTGAGTAATGGGGTACAGAGAGTGAGCAGGAGTTTTCACTGTGGGGTCCGCGAAGGTGTTTGATGAATCACACGCTTGTAGTAAAGGTTAAATACAGGTCAAATTCACCACTTTGTAAAGAATCTGTTAAGTGCAATTTATGGTGCATTAAGAGAACAATGAATTATGGCTTAATGTAATTATTGTGCTTTCACTAATATACAGGCATCAGTAGTAAACTTAGAAAACTTAGAATGATTTTCTGAAGTACAGAATCTATTTAAATGTCAGATTGCATTTTATGAATGTAATTGTAACAGTTGGACATGTAACACAGCTATGTTTTCATGACTATTTACAGTGTCCCCTGATGAAGGGCGTATCCCGCCCGAAATGCATTGGGATAGAAATAAACACTGCTTGCAACGAACCTTGGCATTTGTCGTGTATAAGCAAGAGGCTTGGATGGGCACAGTTTTTACATGAGAAAAATGGGAAAACGTCACATGAACCCTGCATGTAGCGCATTGGATAAATAATTGAAAGAATATCAGCGAAATTTTGGAGGAATTTGATAAGAAGGACTAAACAATGGAATAATTGTGGAATAAATCAGCCATGAAGGCGCTTTTTTGCAGTGCAAATTGGTTTGGGGCGGAAGTCCGCCTCATCTCTATACATCAGCATAAGATACATTGATGACATATTTGCAATATGGAATGCAGGAAGATGAACATTGGAAGAATGTAGTGTACAGCTCATATCAGCAGCATCTATCCTACCATAAAATCCGCTAGCAGCAATACTAAGCAGAAGCATCATCTCCCTTTTCTGGATATGCTACTCACCATTTATGAATAAAAAAATTTAACTGATCTGTACCACAAGCCTACAGATGATCATTTGCCTCTAAACCGGGCCTTATGTCACCCACACCACACTAAATTTAGCATCATCTACAGCCAAGAGCTCAGAATAAGATTAATCTATAGGAAAGAGGACACCTGTAAAGACCATCTAAGGGCCTTGCTACATTATTTAAAATGTAAAGCTATCCTTTGCATTTCATACAGCAAGAAATTAACCAGTCTTTGCAGTTACTCAGGGATACACTTAATTGGAATACCAACAGCAGAAACAAAAGTGACAGAATTTCATTTGTGGTTGATTATAATCCATCAGCTCCCAACTACAGAAAAATAATGGAAAAACATTTCCCTATTATCCACTTGAGAGAAATTGCAAACGTTTTTTCCAAAATCTCCAGTCATTGCTCACTGCAGAGCTCATAATTTATGTTCTCTAATTGTGAGAGCTGAACTCAAGCAAGCTGTAACACATGCAGTGATTCATTGATGTGATTCTACAAGGAGCATCATATCTGGATACATTCTACAAACATGTAAATGTAAATTGATACTTGTATAGCGCACTACTCACCCGCAAGGGTCTCAAGGCGCTTGTACGAGTACTGCTGTGGAACCCATCCTGGCTTTCCCTGTGAGGCGTCCACTCCTGGGCACCCCCAAGGTGGAGGCCAGGCATCCTTAGCGTTGTGGGGGCCGTTGTGGAGATTAAGCAAGCTGTTGCCCAGAGTTGCAGAGTGGGACTCCATGATTGGAAAAGGCACCAAGGCGAGAATTATCAGGTCCGTGGAATTTTGAGCCCAAGACCCGCCGAGGCAGGGTATTGAACCCTGGTCCCGGGCTAGACCTCAGCATCAGGGTTTGCCGCTCTAATCATTGAGCCACACTTCTGCTAGTTCGGTTACGAGATGGACCTACGGTAAAAAGCAGCATCTTATATATTGCTCATCATGAATTATTGTGGCCAAACGTGTATGTAGGCCAAACAGTGAATTACCTCAGGACACAATTTCGGAACCACAAATCAGCAATAATTAATAAGAAACTTAATCAGCCTGTAGCCACTCATATTAATCTTGAGGACATTTTACTATCTGATTTGAAGATTTTCCAGGCGGAACATGCCTTAGGCCCTGATT
The DNA here is from genome assembly GCF_964263255.1 of Lissotriton vulgaris. NCBI lineage: Eukaryota > Metazoa > Chordata > Amphibia > Caudata > Salamandridae > Lissotriton > Lissotriton vulgaris. Next base: position 747,225,016 of record NC_141694.1, read on the forward strand.
ATGACTTTTTAGCAGCACTGTGGTGCTGGGGTGCAAACCGCTGCGCTACCGCTCTGCCAAAGATCACTGCAACCCCCCCCCCCACCAGATTACAAATGAGATTGGCAGGAGGGCAGACGGTGCAGCAGTCTCAAAAGGTACCCCATGGGACCGCACTACAAGGTTTTGGCACAGCATGGACTTGAACGTCCATGTTGTGCAGGAACCTATGTGCATGCACACACCGGGGCACATGTTATGCTCCTTGTGTGCATCCAGATGCGGTGGAGGCACAGGGTGTTTCCTCTCCTCCAGGGTTTACATAGAGGAAGAACCTCCATGTAATCCCTGGAGGAAAGGAAACTCGGAATATGCAAAAATTGCACGGTACTCGTTCAATCGACCAACAAGGATCTTGAATTATTTGTTGACTACCTTGCCATATTAAAAAATCATGTTCATTACATCCCTCATTCAATTCACCAGCATGGCAGCTCCCCAAACACTATCACCCACACTCCACAGAGTGCACTAGCTAAGAGTGAAAGTGGTACTAATCAGGAGAGTCAGCATACATCAACCCCCAGTACAAGTGATCAGGTGAGTCAGCATTCTTGTCAGCATCCAACAACCAGTACAAGTCACAGTTAAAGGCCATGCCATATAGCCACCAATCTGTTATTGGGCATATGCAAAACAATTAGCAATAATACCCTAGAAGCAAACCAATTAAATTCTAGCTTGCCGTCCAATCTTCACATGTCTGCAGCAAATTACCCCACAACTTTGCAAATAGCTGATCTCTCAGATGCAGCATCCATCAATCAGAACTTCAGGAGGATAATTAATAATACCACTAATAATTCCGGGCTAGCCCCTCAGATAAAAAAAACTTCAGATGGAACTAATGGTATCCACAAGCACACTGAATTTGAACCAGTCAGCATACCATTCCACAGGCCAGATTCCATGCTAAAAAAGCATCTATCTCCTCCTTCAAGTAAGGAGATAGAAAGCCTCATTGCCCAGACAGATACGTTAGCTATGGACTTGCAAAATGTCACTATGAACATGAAGAAGATTTTACTTCTTTCTGAAAGCTGTCTCTCCCAAATTATTCACATCCAAAAATCAGTTCACACACTTCACATTAATCATCATAATACTACCCGTCTGCCTCTGCCTAATAGGAATGATCATCCCCGTTATTTCTTGAGATACCCGACGGACACTGAAAAACAATCCTTACTACTATTTTATGAGGCCTTAACCATTCTCCCCACTAAGATAATTGATCAGAAAATTAGAGTTGTCCCAATTAATGCAAACAGCATAACACAATATAATTACAGGAAGCTAACCTCAGCAAACTGAAAGAAATTGCGTGAATCCCCAGGGGCATGATACTAACTGAGACAACCCTATCAAATCGATTTCCTGCCTACAACTAAATAGCCGTTCAGTCATAAAACATGCTGCTGACATTGCTGACCTAGTCTTGAACCAGGACATTTAGGTGGCTATTCTAACAGAATAGTGGCTCTCAGAATTTTGCCTTGACTTGTGCCCCCAAAATACAAGATTGTTAGACTAGACAGGCTAAACAAAACAGGTGGAGGTGTGGCCTGTATCCCAGATCTGTGACTGAGGGTGAATGTTTTGCCATTGTGCAACATTCCGTCCATCTTCTTGTGTGTTTTGCTGTTCACCCTACATGGGAAGGGTATGCCCAGACGTGGGTCCTGTGCTCACTAAGCCACTGGAGTCAAGCTATCCTGGCTGAAGATGGCTGATAGCCAGAAACTCGTCCTAGGATGCTTTATTCCGGTCCAGGGAAGACATGGCTTGGCAGTTCGGGCTGGACTGTGCCCATGAGGCACAGGGTCAAGATGATTTGCATATGGCCATGTCTGAACTGGGGTGGCTTGCTGAGCAAAATAACGATGGATTACACCCAGATCTGTGACTGGGGGTGAATGTTTTGCCATTGTGCAATATTCCATCCATCTTCTTGTGTGTTTTGGTGTTGCCTGTATCCACAGATCAGACATTGTCATCTCTAAGGTTTCTCTCGACCCCATGGATTCATGTGAATTCCTCAGGCTCTCATAAGATTTGCAGACAATCAACTCTTCAAATTACATGCGATCTACCACCCCCTAGATTAAAAACATATTTTTCACAGACCAGCCATTGGAAATTATTACAGCAAATTCTGATCCTCACTCCAATTATATTTTCCTTGGGGACTTTAATCTTCATTGGAATGACCTCAAGGACAATCATGTAATTATTCTTAAAGAATTCCTAGCTGACCATGCTCTATTGTAAGCTTGTGCCCTTCCAACTCACTCTAAAGGCTTGATTTTAGACTGGATAATCTTCAAAGAAAACGTGGTTGAATCAATTTCAATTGTTCCTTGTGACTGATCATATCACCAGATCATCCCTTTCCAAATACCATCCGGAAAGAAGAAAACAGCATCCCAATTAGTCAAGCCCAAGCAGTGGGTTAGAGACACTAAGGGCCTGAACATGGAGAGCCTGTCAGCTTGTTGCGAGAGAGAACTTCTACCTCCTTCTGAACTGGAGGACGTCAGTGAGTTTACCGACAATTACAATCTTACAATGTCTAAACTAATTAATAAATAACCCCTCCAAAACTTAAAAGAATACAGGTTAAGGATAAAGATCCATGGTTCTTAACGAAGAAAGATGGATATGCAGACTAACAGAACAGAATTGGAGACAACACCCATCATTCCCCCATCTAAAACAGTTAGGAAAGTAAGGAAAGCCTACAACAAAAGCATACTTAATTCTAAAAAAGAATATTTTAAAAGGTAACTGGGTAACGCAAAGAACAGACCGAGAACATTTGTTGAACTGCTAAAAGATCAATCTAGCAAGTTGGCCAAATCCTCTCTCCTAACACATAAATTGGAAATGGGCTGTGAAGACTTTTCATCATTCTTTACAGCTAAAGCCAGCTCACTGGAGAGAGAACTCATGTAGACCGCTGACAAAGTCTTGAATCTAAGGAGTACACTAGAGCAGAATCCAGCACAACCGGCCCATACAATGCCTAAAAATATTGCTCATTGGTTAACATTCAAACTATACGACCAGAATGACATTGCCAAAACCATACTAGCTTTGACACCAAAGAACCATTACAATGATCCTCTTTCCTCAAAATCTTGGCCTTCAATCAATCACAATGTCATCCCACTTTGGAATGAGATAATCAATGCTTTGTTAGACCAATGATCCTTTCCTGACTGTCTAAAAACTGGCCAGGTCATCCGTCTATTGAAAAAACCTACTGAGAACCCTTTGGATCCTAACAACTTTCAGCCGGTAACAAACATTCCCTTACTAGCCAAAGTTCTAAAAAAAATGCGCTCAACAACATTTGGGCCAACACATTACTGAACTTAGGTTACTAAACGATTGCCAATCGGGGTTCAGACCAGATCATAGTACGGAAACAGCTAATCTGCACATAGTAGATGGCACTCTTCTCGCCCTTGACTGTAAGAAAACTTGTCTTTTTTTCCTTCTAGACCTATCGTCCGCATTTGAGAACAGGATGGGCTTATTGGGAACAGTCGTAAAATGGTTCTTTTCCTGCTTAGAGAACAGATCACAGAGATTCCTGGTGAACCACAAGCTATCTCCGCCATCCCAAATTCAAATTGAAGTTCCACAAGGATCAACTCTATCCCCTTCCCTTTTCAGTCTGTTCATCAAACCATTTAACAGAAGTATTACAACGGGCTAACATTTTCTTCCACGTGTATGCAGACAACATTCAGATGTATATGAAGATTACATCATTGAGATCAACATAATGAACCAAGCACTACAGAAGACCATTCATCAGCTATCCGGCAATCATCTCAAGCTTAACTCGCAGAAAACAGAATTCCTACTGATCTCCCCTCCTAAAAGTGACACCAGGATTAAGGAATGGACCAAGATTATCACTGCGCTAAATGGCTCCCTGATTCTGGTAATTTCAACTAAGCCTCTAAGAATCATGCTGGATAAGGAGTTAAACATGTGTACCCCCATCAACAATATGGCAAAAAATGGCCGCTTGCATCTGAGCTACCCTAGAAAATTGAAGCCGTTTAATGAAACAGAAGATATGAAAACGGCAGTCCAGTGCTGGTCATTTCTAGAATTGAGTATGGTTGCTCAACTTTATCTTGTCGTCCTAAGATTTCAACAGCTCCCCTAAAAGCTTGTCTCAGTCAATCAAATGTCTTTATTCAGTTATAATACAAATAACCATAAAAGCACAAAATAAAATATTCATTAATTTCCTTGCTACCTAAATAGTAGTAACAATTAAGAAGAACACAGTATAATCCATAAAATGAGAAAATCTCAGTGGCATTTGAATTCATATACACAATTTACAATAGTAATGTTTTCCGTAAATTATGATTTTTTTTTAAAAAAAAGCAGTGACTGATGCAATGGCATATTCATTCTCTAGATATTGTATTGCTAAAAATGCAGGACAACACTATTTCAGCCCCAATTTCCATCTCCTTCTTGGAGTGTCATAATACCTACAGAATAGTTAAATGTGAATGGTAGATTGTACAGAAATCTCATCACATGGGCACTTGCACAAAGCTCTTGCCCAGTCATTTAACTTTACTTAATTATTTACCCTAAAACATGTCAACAGCTTGTCTCAATGCTGCAGCTAGACTTAATAGGCTTCAACAAATCTGACCATATCAATCCACACCTGAAAGCCCTCAATTAGTTATTGTACAACACAAGAATACAGCTAAAGATTGCATGTACAACACACAAGGCACTACACCACACAACTCCATGTTACCTTGCCCAGAAAATTATGTTGTCTTCAGGTAGTAGATCGTCTAGGGAGGGGCCAGAGATTTTTTACTGAAACCAGCTTTCTTACAGAAGAAGAGAACATTTGATAGAGAATTCACGGGAGCTGCAACTAGAATTTGGTATTCACTCTACTGAATATTATAAAGATCACTGATGCTCCTCTATTCAAGAAGGAGACTAAGTCCTTTCTGATGAGTAAATTGCTCCCATAACAATCAGCGGTCAATAATAGTGTCATGTACGAGCCCTACTGACAATCCTTTGATCTAATACACCCAGTCGTTCAAGTAGGTGACTGTAAGCAGGAGTAGGGGTCTTCTAATTCACAGATCAATGAAACGGATGTCTATGCAGGCCAGTTTGCCTCCACTGATTGGGGTCTACTCTCTACAAGCTGGGCGGTTTGAAACCTTAAGACCCTGCACCTGTCAATAGCAATGAGGTCTAATGCAGTTACCTTGACCAATCCACTGTTGTTCTGGACTAGGCATACAATACTACAACCATTGTGTACACCTATTTTTTTCATTAGTTGTTTTGTTTTTAAATTAAGTGTGAAGTGAATTGTATTACGGATGGCTAGTATTATTAATTGTGTGTTAATGTAAGTTTTAGAATATGCCACTGTTATATGTTTATCAATTCCCTGCAGTATGTAATAAAGAATGGGATATCATATGAATTTGAATTTTGTTGAACTGTAAAGCGCTCTGACACCCTTGATTTTGGTCATGTTCGTGCTATAAAAAAAACATTAAATAAATAAATGTTTGGTGGGACCACGGCGGTCCAGCCAAGCATATTGCGGCCTCTGAATGTCGCTCCAACATCAGGGAAACGTGATTCCCTGGCAGAGGCGGCGGTCTTAGGGCAGTCTGACCAGCCAACTCTTAATGGGGCGGTCAGACCGCCAGTGCGGCAGTGGCTGTATCCCCAGACCACCAGACTCTTTATCAGACCCTAAAATGAATAACTACTGAACTCCAGAGAAAGCTTCTGGATGTATCATTTAAAATTATTACATCAAGATGGACTGAACATCACTAACAATACCAGTTAGTGATACTAACAGTATCTTAAGATACTGCATATCTCAAGACATCTCAAGACTGCATTGATTCCCCATTCCAAATGGAATCTTGCCTCATGATGCTTTTTGAGAATCCAGCAGTGTCAGGAGTGCAGCAAATGAGCAAACCATCTTGTAATACCTGAGGAAGGCTGAAGCCAAAATGTTGTAGTAGAAGTACATTTTTGTTCTTTGGTAAGTCCATCTGTTTATGTCACTTCTTTCTTGTGTATACATATACATGTCTATACGTGTTTAAGTGGGTAATAAGAATAAAATATTAAATAGTTTACATACTTACTATTTTTTAAAATAGTGAATTATCAATTAATAGATAATTGCCATGCAAGTATTAATTATTTAACCCTATCACCCTGCAAACTTAGCAGCCCGCACCTAAAATACAGCTTAAAACATAAGCATTCTATAATTTAAATAATCAATAAATCAATTAAATAATTAACAGTTAATAAATATTTAATTGTTAATTAATTATTACTTAATTAACTTCGCGGCCTACACCCCTACGAACCTAGCAGCTTGCAACTAAAATATAATTAAAACAGTTAAATATTAAATAATTTAAATATTTAAAATAAATAAAATTGAATAATAAATTAACTAATAATAAAATAAATTTACACCCTATAGCCCTACAAAACTAGCATCTTGAAACTAAAATATCAGCACTCCATTCTTAACATTATTTATTATTAGTCAAATAATGAGTTAAAAAAGATTCTTAAATGAATAATTCATTAATACTTAACTTCAACCCTAGGCCCCTACAAACCTTGCTGCCAGCAACTAAACTATGAGTAAAATAAATAAATAGATATTCACTACATTATATAACTAAAACCAATTATTAATTAATTAACAATGAATAAATAATTGTTAATTAATTATTACTTAATTTGCTTCCCACCTTACACCCCTACAACAATCCGTAGATAACATATAACAAAAATAAATCATTATTACATTGATATAAACACAATGTATTAAATAATTCATAATTGTTGTTTACTAATCAACTTCCCACCCTTTTCCCCTATAAAGCCAAAAACCCGCTACAATACTATACATTACTTAAAAAAAAGAAAAAAACATTTGAATGCACTTAAAATTACAAGCTATATATATATAAAAAATAACCTTTATATTAAAAATTGTAATTCATCAAATTACTATATCAACTAAACTACATTTAAATAATTCAAAAACAATTTTTTATACCAGTATATTATTGAAAATGCTTTTAAAAACTTCGATATTCATACAAATTACAATACTTTGCCAACAATGTTTGTGCATTATGATATTTGTGTATCACAATAGTTCTTTTTAGATATTTCTTCCTGCTGACATTCTTAATCTGATATTTGGCCTAAACACTACTTTATGTACCGTTTCCACACCACCCAGATGCCTTAGGGAAGCACTTATACTCTCCACAACCCCAAAAGGAAAAATTCTGCAGCCGGGTACACTGTCTCTGGAACTCACTTGGGGATAAGTCACTCTGTAGAATACCTGGTATTTGAAAACAGGTTCACTAATAGAACTCGGTACTGGAGAAAAAAAGGCATGTACCACATATGATCTTAGTGGTGCCCTGTTAGACAAACCTTGGGTCAAACTGAGGGCAAAGAACTAGCCCAAAGGCAAAGGGTAGATTCTAGTCTTGGACACTTTATTTTTTTAAATGGTAAGTGCAGCTGGGGAAAGTTTACATGATACATGTACATGATACAATTGAAGTTTAAAACAAATCTTGTAAGGATAGAGGTTTGCAGTTTCAGACGAGATAATGAGGAGTCATTAGATATGAGTGATATTTCTTACTCAAATCCGTGTTGATTAGTTTAGAACTGTACCCCCTGGTTGTTCTTGTGAAGTTCCTGTTTACCCCCATGGCGATCCATGACATCAATGCACAAATAGGGCATCAGGCCTTACAAAGAATATAGTCATGCACTGGCAGGTGCAATGCCTCCAATGGAACTGATCAATGCTCTGGATATGTCCTAAACTTGGACTGTTCAAATCAGCCATGATATAAAGAAGCAATCAGGGCTCCATATCAGACATTTGAAAGCTGGACATTAGTTGTGATGGTTTATCAAGGGTGACTAGGCTTTTCTCCTGCTCCTGGAAAAGAACAGTGAATAAACGAATGACTATTATCAACAAAGATAAAAGCAACATTTAAGTAGAATCTAGAGGCTTTGTGTCTTTGACCTCTGCCATCATAAAACAAACAATGAGCTGCTGATAAGTAACAGCAACCTAAGTAGACGTCTAATCAATTATTTGCTATGGACATGAGAAAAAACACAGCCAAGTGGAAATTGTATCTTTCTACAACGGTGTCAAGCAACTATCAATAAACATGCAGAGACTTCTATGCCTAACAGTGGGTCTACCTATGGTCATGCAGATTACAATTGAATGGGTAGCAGTAGGGACGGAAAAATATAGTGCACAGTGTACTAGGTGACTTAGATCTCCAGGATTAATCTTGGCCTAAAGAATGTTCTGATTCAGGATGTGAATGAGATAGACAGTGTCCATATTACTCAGTCATTATACAAGTAAGTCATGTTAAGACTGTCAGCTTTTATTTCACTTCCACTACAATCTCTCTCAATAATTGTTTGAAGTGTGTTAGCCCTTAAACAGGTTGCCTTATAGTCTGAGGTGGGACTGCTACAGTAGATATATTGGGGATACTGAACAATTTATGATTTCACAATACAGCTGCCATAGAATGTATTCAATGGAATATCTGTCATGCATAGGTAGGTTCAGTTTGAGCTTTGGGCTTGCACATTTTTAATGACTCCTCTTAAAGTCCCTTTATAGCATTGTTTTGAGGTTTCTGGTCTCAGTTTATGAGACAACAATTCAGAAAAGCTATGAAATATAGCCTAACTGCACATTTTGTGAAACTGATTTTCAATATAGTTAAGTGTTAGCAAGGGACTCAAGACAGACAGGCCCAGCCTTCTGAGTATTGGGTTAAATAATATCCAGACATGTAAGTAGAGCCTCTAGGTTCTACCTTAATATGAATGAAAGTTCCTCTTCATAGTGCTTTGGAAAGAATCTGTCGTGGAAGGATTCTCCTTGTTAGTTGGACAGCAACTCATGAATCACAAAGAAATATAACTAAAAAGTATTTTCCTATTCAGATTATCCAAAGGAACATAGTAGTTAGCGGTGTACTTTAAAGTTGTCCTATTGTCTTGGAAATGACTTTATTGAGAGCTGATATTTGTATGCTACCTTTGTTCTGCAGACTATATAAGCAAAATAGACAGACAAGATACTTATTTCTCATGATTTTCTGAGTATATAGATTCATGACATGCACCAGTGCACAAAGTGGGATTGGCCTTCATCCAAGCATAACTTTGGCATCCATCCATATTCTTAAGGAAGCTACACAGTCCTGCAACTCTGGGCCTTTTATGAAAAGTCTGATATCACAGAAAACAAGGTTGTCCTACTACAAAAATACACACATAGCAGTATCTATAAACTGGTTGAAAACAGCATTGCTCCTGGGTTTCTAGAGGGGGGCATGTTAAATATGCAGTTTCTGTGTTATTCTAAGGAATTACAATGAATTGTGCATTTCGGACAACCCTGTCTCATTATGAAAATATTAGTAAAACAGGTGGTATTAACAACATTCCCCCTTTTCCTAAACGTACGATGTGGTCATACATTGATGCGCATGAGGTGTCAGAACTCAACAGCACATAAACAATGACATCTCAAAGAAATTTGGGCATTTACTTTGTAGGCTACAGGCTGATGTTTTATTAGATCAACAACTCTGAGCCTGTAGGGAAACCTGTGAAAGCATTTATTAACCAGAATAGGCCTGCAAAACCTAACAAATTTACTAGGATGAAGAAGAGATAATTGTTTTGGAAAGAAGACTTAAGGAAGTGTGTTGCTTATGAATTATTTTCATACACTTTCTTAAACCACAATGTGTCCCATAATATTTTGCCCAACTAATCAAGAGAAATAGGTAACACCACCCAAAAGTAGCTTACATAGGTCATAATCAAACAACATATGGTTTAATCCGTTTGCCTAAGACCTTTGGTAGGTTTCCAAAGAGCTGAATGGTTGTTATGTCAGGATGACTGTACGGAAGTATGAGGGCAGTTGGAGGAAGGTCGCCTTGTGCCAAAATAGTTTTTTCCCTTCAATAGAAACAGGACTACTCTATCAACCTACTAGTGGCATTGTATCTGTACTCTATGATTGTATTAAGTTCATGTAGCCTTAAGCAGATGCTCATTAATTCTTAAATACTATTGGGGCAATCTAATAATGGTGAGTAGCATTCACATTTTAATGCATGCAATCAATATATATATTAATAAAATGTCATGTATTTACAGAGGCTCATAATGTCAGACCCATAGAACAAAAAGTTGGCTGCATTGTTCTAGCAACTAATAATTTGTCACAAGGACAGCTAACATTTTTGTTTCACTACTTTTGCTGAGTTCTGACCTTGTTTCCCTACAGACAATGACATACTCTCAAAAGAAATAGAAGTGGTAGGCCCCATATTTTGTTTGGGCAACAGTAGTGCACAGGTGAAGGCCAGAATCGAATCTCAAAATGCATCAATTTAGGTTACTTTTGGACTAATGGACAGAGGTGTGTAAAATGATATAATGTCACCCACAAAAGTGGGCAACAGTTACTAACCTTATGACTTAAAAATGTGCAAAGTGGGGGCGCTCGTGAACTGCCCGCTTGATGGCCGCAAGTCTGAGGTGCTCCGTCAGCCATCGGAGACTTTCTACGTATAAAGACGACGGCTGACTCTTGGGACTGCATGTCAGACAAGACTCGAGTGAGCGAACTTGGGGAGAACAGGTGTTTACCTTTTTCGGCTTGGTTTATGGCGTAAGTGGGTGTTAAGCTCTCCCGCGTCACAATACACACCTCAGTATCGGCAGTTGCGGCCGCTATTTTCTGCTACAGAAGGCATGGGAACTGGCAGTTTTCTTGCCGGGTGCCTCCCACAATTCTAATTTTCCTCTTTTTTTCTCACGAAAGCCCCAGAGGGAGAAGAAGGAAGACAATGAAGATCGAGGATAGAGGACGGCTCCTCTAAAACTTTATTTCTTATTTTCCCTCGTTCCAATAATAAGTTAATAGCTGCTAAGTAATGGGAATGCTAATTCTTCAATATATTTTGGGAAAATGGTTCTGAGTTTTTTTTTTTGGTCACTCCTGGCAAGATGTTGTGATTAGGAAGTCAGAGGCTTACAGCTGATAATTCATTTTAATCTTCCTTCTAGAACTCTGATTAATTTGGTTATCGTCTCCTCAAGGGCTAGTTCTGTGCACTCTTCTAAGTTTTCAGCTTCTGGTGCTGTGTTTTTATGACATTAAATAACGTACGCTCCTTCGATATTTTTTGGTGCTCCATTACTGTGTTCTCTTCTCAGCAATTTTTTGCAGAACTTGCCACATACTTATGGAGCCCTCTCCATCCACTGGTCAGAAGGCTGTCACCTCCTCCGCAACCATGCCTCCGTCCGTAAAGACTCAAATTCCCCTACAACCTTGGTTGACCTCATGGAAGAAATGAAACACTTGAAACCTTTTGTTATGGAGACCAATGTCACTCTTCAACGTATTGAAGAAAAGTAGTCTACTCTAGAGTCTAGAGTGTCAGGTGTGGAGCAGCAGATTAGAGAGGTGCAACATGCGGCAACCAAGATGGATGGCATGGCTAAGGAGATTGCGCTCTTGAAACAAGAAACTGAAGATTTAGAAAAACGTAACAGGCACAATAATCTCAGAATTTATGACATTCCGTAAGGAGAGGTGGGGTCGGACATGCTTGCCTATCTTGTAGTTCATATCCCTAAACTGGTGGGCCTCAAGGAGGGAACACATCTTAATCTACTACGAGCTCACCGAATTGGCCCAAAACATGTTGGTACTTTAAACTCTGACCGCTGCAGAGGAATAATTGTTCTTTTTCTGGAATGCACTGAGCTACTAATGGTCTTATAGGCAGCCAAACAGAGGGTATTTATCTCCCAAGATGTAGCACGAGCGACCGCAGCTCACCAGAAGGAGTTCTTATCCTTCCGCCCTACTCTGCGATCCATGAATGCGAGGTGTGGTTTGGTGCATTCATGTTTTTTCAAGGTCACCTACAGGGAACAGACCCCTGACCCTGATCTCGGGTCAGGTCGCTCCCCACGCCACACGGCTCCTCCTGTGCACCTGTGACTTTGCCCCACTGCTGCCGCTGCCAGGAGTTCGCAGCTGGTGTGCACCTGCGGTCTGGTGACTGTCTTTGTTTTTCTTTTTTCTGTACTGTACTGCTGTAATTCCTAATTGCATTTGTATTCTGTATTTTTTCTCATTGTAGTTGGTCCCTTTGTGCCCCTTGCCCTCTGTGCCCTCCCCGCTCCCCGCAGCTGCTCCCCTGCGGCCCCGCCCCTTTGCTTTCTCTGTCCCGCCCCCATTGCCCATTGGCCGCCCGCTCCCGCCTCACAGCTGCTCCTCCCTCGCACTTGGCCTCTTATGGAGGACGCCGCACGGCAGTGAGTGTGACCCTTGACCCTGATCTCGGGTCTGGTCGCTCCCCACGCCGCATGGCTCCTCCTGTGCACCTGTGACTCTGCCCCACTGCTGCTGCTACCAAGAGTTCGCCGCTGGTGTGCTCCCGCGGTCTGGTGACTGTCTTTATTTTTCTTTGTTCTGTACTGTACTGCTGTAATTCTTAATTGCATTTGTATTCTGTATTTTTCTCATTGTAGTCGGTCCCCTTGCTCCCCTGCGGCCCGCCGCTTTGCTTTCTGTGTCCCGTCCCCATCGCCTATTGGCTGCCCCGCTCCTGCCTCCCGATGCTCCTCCCTCCCACTTCGCCTCTTATGGAGGACGCCGCGCGGAAGTGCAGCGGACGCGCGCAGCGGGTGCGCCAGCACGCCAAAGGCCAAGCCCGTCAGCGCCCGTCTGCACCTGGACTGCACCCAGCGCCAAAACCCCTGGACCCAGAGGCCACCACAACACCAGACTGCACTACGACTCCAGCACCCTCCAGGCACTCAACCCACGATGAGTCCACCCCTCCTCCCAGGCCATCCCGACGCACACCCAAGGGCACTTCACTTGCCGGAACTGCAGCTTCACCAGCATCCAGCCCGCCAAACCACCAACCAGAGAACCCAACTTCCTCCGTTGAATCCTCCTCAACACCCGCTCCACTCGCAAGCACGCCATCGAACTTTGGGACCTCCTAGACTCTACCCCCCCGACGTCACCTTCCTGACGGAAGCCTGGTTGAATGCCACCTCAGCACCAGACATCGCCATAGCCATCCCACGGGGCTACAAGATCTCCTGCAAAGACTGCACCAACGGAGTTGTAGGGGGAATCGCCATCATCCACAAAGACACCCTCAGAGTCTCGACCAACACCGACGAAACCCTCACCACCGCCAAGCACATGCACTTCCAGATCCACACCGACCCCAACACGACCCTCAGAGGAACACTCGTCTACAGACTACCCGGACCCCGACCACAGTTCAGCGACACCATCGCCGACCTAGTCAGCACCCACTCCTTCGCCTCCACGGACTACATCCTCCTCGGGGACCTGAACTTCCACCTCGAGAACAACAACAACGCCAACTCCACCACCCTGATAGACAACCTCGACAACCTCTGACTCAAACAGCTTGTGACGACACCCACCCACGCCGCTAGACACGCGCTTGACCCCATCTTCTCCGCAAGCCCCACGTCTCCTTCAACCACACCACTGAACCCCACTGGACTGACCACAGATGCGTCCACTTCACCTTCAGGAAACCCACCACACACCACCGCACTCAACAGCTGCCACGCCGCTGCTGGGGCAAGTTTACCAAGGACCAACTGACCACCACACTCTCCCTGAGACCACCCGCTGACTCCATCGACCCCGACACCGCCGCTACCAACCTCAAACAGTGGATTAATGACTGCACCAACACCCTTGCCCCTCTCACGACCTCCACCACCAACCACACCAACAAGAAAGCCGCCTGGTTCACCGAAGACCTCCGAACCTCCAAGCACACCTGTTGAAAACTTGAGAAGAAATGGCTCCGCTACCAAACACCAGAAAGCCACACAGCCTACAAGAACGCCACCCGCAGGCACCACCAACTCATCAGGACCACCAAGAGGACCACCAAGAGGACCGCTTAGACAACAACGCACACAACACCAAAGAGCTCTTCAGCATCGTAAAAGAACTCTCCAACACCAACGACATTCCACCATCACAAGACATGTGCGACTCACTGGCCACCTTCTTTCACCGCAATATCACCGACATCCACGACAGCTTCAACTCCGACACCCCCTCACCCACCGCCGAGATACCACCCCTGTGACCTCCACCCGCACCAACCAGTTGCCTGACCACCTGGTCCAACGTCAGCGACGAAGACACCATCAAAACCATGAACTCCAACCACTCCAGATCCCCATCTGACCCTTGCCCTTACCACGTGTTCAACAAAGCCAGTTCTGCCATTGCGACCCACCTCCGGAAAACAATCAACATCTCCTTCGCGACAGCAACCTTCCCGGAAAGCTGGAAGCACGCCGAGATCAACGCCCTACTAAAGAAACCCAGAGCGGACCCCTAAGGACCTAAAGATCTTCCTCCGGCCCATCTCCCTGTTTCCGTTCCCGGCGAAAGTCACGGAGAAGATTGTCAACAAACAGCAAACCCGCTACCTCGAAGACAATAACAGGCTGGACCCCTCCCAATCCGGCTTCCGCAGCAACCACAGCACCGAGACCGCCCTCATCGCCGCCACCGACGACATCAAGATCCTGATGGACAAAGGAGAAACAGCCACCCTCCTCCTCCTGGTCCTATCAGCAGCCTTCGACGCGGTCTGCCACCGTATCCTATCAGCTCGCCTCCATGACGCCGTAATCCAAGGAAAGGCTCTGGCCTGGACCACATCCTTCCTCTACGGCAGAACCCAGAGCGTCCGCCTCCCACCCTTCCGCTCTAAAACCACCCAGATCATCTGTGGCGTCCTACAGGGATCCTCCCTCAGCCCGACACTGTTCAATATCTACTTGGCACCCCTCGCCCACGTCGCACGACAACATAACCTCTACATCATCTCCTACGCTGACGACACCCAGCTGATCATATCCCTCACGAAGACCCCCACACCGCCAAAGCCAACCTCCACAGAGGAATGAAGGCCATCACCGAATGGATGAAAGACAGCAGGCTGAAGCTAAACTCAGACAAGATGGAGGTCCTCATCCTCGGGCCCACCCCATTAGCCTGGGACAACTCCTGGTGGCCCACAACACTAGCCACAGCCCTGGAACCCACCAACCATGCACGCAACCTGGGGGTCATCCTCGACTCCGCCCTCTCAATGACAAAGCAAGTCAATGCCGTCTCTGCGTCCTGTTTCAAAACCCTCTGAATGCTCTGCAGGATCTTCAAATGGATCCCCTCTGACACGAGAAAAACCATCACCCAGGCTCTCGTCACCAGCAGACTCGACTACGGGAACGCCCTCTACTCAGAAACAACAACCAAGCTCCTGAGACGACTACAACGAATCCAAAACGCCTCGGCACGACTGATCCTCTGCATCCCCTGATGCAGCCACATCACACCCCACTTGAGAGGCCTTCACTGGCTCCCAGTCAACAAGAGGATCACCTTCAAACCCCTCATCCACGCACACAAAACCTGTCACAACGCCGGACCAGCATACCTCAACGACCGACTCAGCTTCTACACCCCCACCCGCTGCCTCCGCTCTGCCAACCTCGCCCTCACCACAGTTCCCCGTATCCAGAAAACCACAGCCAGCGGCAGATCCTTCTCCTACCTCGGCGCCAAGACATGGAACACCCTACCTACCAGCCTACGACAGACAGAGGACTTGCTGACCTTCAGAAGACTCCTCAAGACCTGGCTCTTCGACCAGTAGCAGCTCTCCCCCCCAGTGCCTTGAGACCCTCACGGGTATGTAGTGCACTTTATAAATGCTTTGAATGATTGATTTGACTGTCCAGAAGATTTGAGAAAATGTATTCTTAAACACAAAGGTGAAGCCATGGACCTTGGGAAGACCTGAACTCCTTTTTCACGAATGTTAAATTATATTATGCCTCTAATTTGGTTCCCCTTATTTGAATTACTATATACATTATTCAAGGATGTTTTAAGGATAACATAGATATTCTTTAATGGTTTTGTGATATTGTTAACTATCTCTATTTAACTTCACTACATATTTAACCTTGTCAAATATTTTACTTTTCTTTGCAGCTATTTGAGGTTTAATCTGGAGGCCCTTCCTGATGTGTTGTTCTCAAGCGTCTCCCTTCCCGGACCTATTGTTTCTATTGTATCCCCATGTCTTGGTAAGTGTTTTAATATACTGGTCCTTTTTGTATTTTGCAGTCCTATTTGTTTATATATTTGCATTACTATATTATTGTTTTGTTGGTTTTATTAACCATAATAATTGCTGTCTCTCTTTCTATTTTTTCTTTTTCTTTTTTCCATGTTCATGATTATCTCCGTGGTCATTGCTACCCACTATAGATTGAATTTGGGCTTGCTGCTGTCTTCAATTTATGCGCTTCTCCACTCCTCCATTATATTTTCTTCACATTAGATGTGCTCCATTTTCTTAATGACTGAAGCTCTTTGGATTTTTGTCATCCACTCTGTCTCTATCAGACTAATCGTTACTTTCTTTATTTTAATTTATTTTCCTTTTTTGTTTTCCTTTATTTTTTCTTTAATTTTCTCTTTCTATATTCTCATTTTGAAACATGGATCTTCACTGAATATAAATATAGGAATACTCTTTGAGATATTTATGCTTATATGGTCGGTTGTTTGGGTCCCTTTATGTATTTATTGTAACTCAATATGTATGCTAACACAGTAGAATGGTAAATAATCTGCAGGCTATTTCCTGGAATGTCAAGGGCTTACGGAATCCTATTAAGAAGCAACAAGTGCTTACTCATCTATCCCGTCTTAAATGTAATATTGCTTGACAAAGACTTAAATTAGTTGTGTAGCCCTTGATCACAAAAATGGAGTTATTATTTTGGTACATAAATCTCTTCTTTTGGTAATTGAGAAGGAGGAAAGAGATGCAGAGGGGCAATGGTTACTCTTACACGCTATTATTCATCATACACTCATCTCTATTCTAAATACTTATGGTCCTATAGGTATTGATGTTCAATTTTGGGACCAAATGTCAGATATGTTATGCTCTTGTCTAAATGCAAATCTTATAGTCAGTGGTGAATTTAACCAGATTTTAGACCTCACGTGTTAAATATGTTCCTAACAAGATGCAGAAAACATTTACAAGGTTTATTCACTCTAGAGGGTTAGTTGATGCCTGGAGAGTGTACTCTCGTGATGCACTGGAATACACCTGCTAGTCACCTACTCATAAATCACAATCTAGAATTGATTACGTATTTCTTTCCCCTCCTTTAGTTCTTACCCATGCTGAAATTGGATCAATACTAATTTCAGATCATGCTCCAGTTATAGTTGATCTTGATGTACTACCAGAAAACTTCTGAACCAAGTCGATGGCGATTTAATAATAGTCTTCTAAAGGATAAAGAATGTGTGAAATATTTTGAATGTTTCCTTCAGGAGTATTTTTTATATAACATCACACCCGATATTCCATTTCATATAATTTGGGATGAATTTAAGGCATCTGCCTGTGGTTATATAATTGACTATGTTATGGCTAAACAGAGAAAGCCATTAAAGAAACGTCTCTATTACTCCATTATAATAAACAATTATGTCCATTCCAGTAGTTGTAAAGCGCAAACAATTACCCGAAGATGTGGGGGCCGTCTGAAAGAATAAGCGAGGTATTCCCCAGAGTCACATGGTGCTGGGCTGATCTGCCTCCGGTGATCGAACCGTGAGCCCCCAGGTTCGGGAGTCAGGTGCCCTGGCTGCTGCGCCACACCTCTTCCACAGTTAGAGCATGAATACTTCACAACTAAAATGGATGATGTGTTACAAAGCTTAATGAATGCTAAATTTGAATTCAATAAGAGCGCAACAGAGGAAGCTGCTGGAACATTATTAAAAATCAATTCTATGTTCTATGGAGGGCGTAGTAAGGCAGGAAAATTACTTGCTAATTACCTGAAGATTAAATCTTAGAAGTCAAAAATATTGAAGATAACAGACGAAAGTGGGACTTCTCATTTTAAAAACACTGAAATCCTAAAATATTTCTCTGACTTTTATACAAATCTCTATACATTGGATCACTCTCCCACGGATGAAGAATTGGAAACCTATTTCCATTCTCTCTCACCCAAACAACAACAGATACAGGATCTCTCCTCTTTAGATGATCCACTTTTAAATCTCAACCAAAAGATAAAGTGCGTGGTCCAGATGGATTTTCTGTTGAATTCTATTCTTGTTTTTCACTTCTTCTACTCCCATATTTACTTACTCAATGCTAATATTTTCTCTCACAAAATGAAGCCTGGGGCACCTTCTTGGAGGCTATGATTTGCTTAATCCCCAAAAAAGATAAAGATCTTTCCTCATGTGCCAATTATAGACCCATTTTCCTTATTAATTTAGATTGCAACACTTTCTAAGATTTTATCTATTAGGATATCTCCTCTTATTTCTGATATGGCTGGATTTGAACAAACTGGATTTATTAAAGGAGAGCTCATGACTGATAACTCTAGACAGTTTACATGGCCTCCACTAGTAACAAGCCATGTTGTTGACCGTGTCAATTGGAAATTCACGTTGCGGGCTCTCAAATGACATGGGTTTAGGTAAACTTTCCTTAAAAACATTGCTATATTATACTCTTCTCCGATGACTTCTGTTTTTGTAAATGGTATCCAATCTTCATATGTTCCTCTTTTACGGGGTATCAGACAAGAATGTCCGTTATCTCCTTTGCTCTTTGTTTTATCTTTAGAACCTTTTTTACATACATTATGAAAACCCTCTGCGTTTCATGGATTCCGAGGACACTGAGATCAAATTTACCTTGCATAAGAGATGTAGATTCTTCACCTAACAATATTTGGCATTAATTGAGGACTCGCTTATGTCACCCTTCCCTTTTCACTCTTTAATATATTTTCCAAACCCTCCTCGGGCATTCTCTGCTCTGACTATTTTTTAATGCAATTTTATATAGCGCAAACTTTACCCGAGGTGTCAGAGCGCTTTACATAAGAACCAGTTTCAATACATAAGGACTTCAGGTTACGTGCATTACATAAAAGATACAAGCAGAAAAAATTGCAAATGTACAAGTTGTAAAGTCACACAAGGAAGAGAGTCATTCAAGGAAGCGATACAAATGGATAAACTCTAAGCGTCACATAGGAATGGTAGAGAACAATGGTCTACAGCATATACTAGTGATTAGAGTTATCTCTATATACATATATATACAAATAGTAGAATTAGGTGGGAGTAGGGTGGGTGGGAGGGATACTGGGGTGTGGAAAAAAGGCAAATCAGACACATTTGAGGACCGTCGAGGGGGAAACGAGGGAGAAGGGTAAAGGCCGAGGGAACGGACAAGATGGTGGGCCAGGGTCAGGAGAAAGAAGCAGCTGAGAGCAGCAGTAAAATGGCGGCCAGGACAAAGGAAAATAAAAAGTAAAGAAGTCCATGAATAAAGGAGCAGAGGGGGGCAGCCCCAGGAGCAAGGAGGGAAAGGGATTGGGGGACCACCGAAACCAAAACGAGTCAATTAGATGGGCAAACGCTCAGGGGCCACTGGGCAGCAGAGTCGCCGAGGATGTTCAAAGGCACAGTCTCTGGGTCGCAAGGGCAGCAGTGCCCCTCAGGCTGCATCTAGAGAAACATGCAGAGATTCTATTTTTCCTTCAATGACCTCTAGCATGGGGAAAATACATATGTTGACATACATATTTCCTCTCTGCATATCATTTTTTGACAAATAATAGTAGCAGAAGAAAAGCCTAGTTTCCTTTTTCCTTCTTTAAACTATGACTGTAATTAATGCTTCGTGATCTGCCTTTCAACTTGCCAGTTGGTTCTAGCAGCAGGCATTGTGATGACAGAACTCAACTGTAATAACGTATTACAGTTGACCATCTAACTCATTGCTTTATTACAGGCGACTAGAGATATCAAAAGTCGCACATAATAAAGAAAGGGCTTCATACACCCAGACTCAAATGTATTTTTGTGCAGACCCCATAAAGGAGGGAGCTGGGAAGTTGCTAGACAGAGGTCAACTGAAATCATTTGATGTATTGTTCACTTTGACTAAGGATAAATGTTACCTTTTTAAGTCATATGCAATTTGTTCAATAACATAGAGTGGTCAGAATATTCAGTAATATTATAAACCTATGAGAGACTTCAGTGAATAGGAAGAAGTCGTGCTAGGAGTTTCCTTTAAGTATGGATCTTTGCTCCAGGAGGACTAGCAGTCAGGCTCTTAGTTATAGATAAACTAATGAGCCAACTTAGTCAGAAGGTGTGTTATGAAAAATGAATCTCATTGATTTGACTGCTTCACGATATCAGGCACTCAACAAACCTAATTCTCATGAACTCAATCGAACTCTAAGTTACATAATGTGTAAAAAAGTTATAATATCGTTCAAATTATTAAATACCGCTTGCTGATTGTGTGCCTTTGTTTTTATCTTGCCCAGAGTTTATAGACTTATAGCATGCAGGATTTGAGGTTATCAATGGTGACATAGAAGTTTCAAAGAAGAAAAAATACAAAAATTGATCGTCTTGGAAATGGTTGGTGAGTAGGCAGTGGCCATCACAATGATGTATGTAAGTAAATCATTCATGTTATACTTGTGACTACGGCCACAATTCTGTCTCTACATTGATTAACTCTTCCGACAGCGGTGGGATGCAAGGCCGTCAAAAAATAACTACATGTTTACCCACTCAATTTGGATGGGCAATCATGTAGTAATGTTTTACAGTTTCTCATCTTAAGGTAAAACTTTGTAGTAAGAAACAGTAAAAACATTTTAATACTTCCCTCGCCATGTGAGTATCCTCCCATGGCCAGGGGATCATAACCTTTTTTCTTACAGTTTTGGGATTTTTTTATTGAAAGGAAAAAAAGTTTACTGTTTTTTACAGGGGTGGGCCATTGTGACACAGCCCTGTCACAAACAGTAACATGTTATGACAGCAGTTCCTCACAATGTCTTTTTAAATGACCATGAGCTAGTTGGCCTATATATATTTGGTGGGCTGAGTAGGCTCGGCCTAGCGGACGTAAAGTCCTTCATCAGGCCAATGGTGACTACTCCGTCTGCCAATAGTTAAATCGGGCCCTAAATTGTTGATTGCCAGGTGTTGCAGTTCTCATTTTCATTCCTTCCTTGTTTTGGTTATATCTCAAGACCAAATTTGTCTCATTTAAAAGTCCTATATTGGAAAGGGGTCAAAGTGACTGTGACAGATTTGTGTTTTTTCATTAGTCTTTGAGTAAAGAAGGTTCTAATATGTCCGAGTTAGTCTTCACTGCAATTGTTTATCAGTTTAACTGCTCTTGGATCTCCCTCCTGGAGATTGACCCACGTTTTATGTCTTAGTCGTGGAGTGGTCTGGGCCAGCTTTCCCTGCATTATCTGTGCTGGCACTGATACTTTTGAGGCCTTTTATTTATAAAAAAAATAGATATATGCCCACCAGTTAGACCGTTTTGTATCAAAATAAAGCACTATCTGTGATTATATCTACTACATAAGCTGCCCACATTTTCTAGAGTCTCCAGTCTCAACTGCATTTGTATGAAGTTAAAGGGCATGGACAAGTCACCGCTTGGACTTTTCCACAGAAGTATTCACAATCCAGTAAAAGTACTCTATAACAGCTGTGCGATGATATATGATCTAAACACTCATTCAATCAATCAATCAATCAATCAATCAATCAGGAGTCTTCTAAAAATCAAGACTACTCAGCCATCAGGCTCCCAAGGTGCTGAGTAGGGGGGGGGGGGGGTGGCTCTGTGGTTCAATCGAAGAGCCAGGCCTTGAGGGCCTTCCTAAATTGCGGCAGCAATGGTGATTACCTGATGTGCAGAGGCAAAGAGTTCCAGGTCTTTGCAGCAGGGTAGGAGAAGGATCTACCTTCAACCCTGGTCTTGTGGATCTGTGGGATGGCGGCCAGTGCCAGTTGGGAGGAGCGAAGATGTCTGATGAGAGCATAGTAGGTGAGGCAGTGGTTGAGGTATGCAGGTCTGCTTTGTGGAGGGTTTTGTAGGCGAGTGTGAAGAGCTTGAAGGTAATTCCTTTGTTGATAGGTAAACAGTGAAGGTCTCAAAGGTGGCCCGTGATGCAGCTGTGGTGTGGGATGATCAGGATCGGTCTGGCAAAAGCATTCTGGATGCTCTGCCGGTTCTCTTGGAGCTTCTGGGTGGTTCTAGCGTAAAGTACATTGTCGTAGTCGAGTCTGCTACTGATGAGCACATGGATGACCTTTTTCCTGGACTCAGTGGGGATCCACTTGAAGATCGTACGAAGCAGCCAGAGCGTGTGGAAGCAGAAGGACAAGACAGCAGTGAATTGGCGGTTCATTGAGAGCAGGAAGTCCAGGATGATGCTGAGGTTTTGAGCTTGGTCTGTGGGTGTGGGGGGGTTCTGAGTGCTGTGGGCCACCAGGAGTCATGAAGAAAAACAACTTGTCTTGAGGTCTGTAGTACTTTTTGGTGCCCAGTGGCATCCCTTACTGCTCACTAGTATCTATACATGCCTAACTAGAAACCCCACGTGGGAAACCCATAAAGGAAAACAGAATCCCATCACTCACCAGAGGTGACATGCTTCATCATCTGGTATCACCTCCCGGCTGTAACCCCTAGTACAGCTGAGGGCTACAACTCCCTCACTGTGAGGGAGGAGCAGAGGGATGTTTTACAGGATCTCCTAGGATGTACAAAAATCCAAATTATGAAGAGCTGTGATGTATTATTCGGTGATGGGCGCAGTGCAAAAAGTGAAAAAGTGCATTTAAAACTGGCTTCTAAGAGAAAAAACCTTTTAATCGTGTATCCATGAGTGTCAGGGTTAAAAACAGTGTTAGGCAGTTTTGAAAAAATAAACTGCTACTGTCTTATTTAGAGGGTTGGTCTACATGTTTCAGCTATTTGTGACCTTCATAGTGTCTAGCCTTCTTCAGGACCTAAAATTTGTAAGAGACATAGTTATATGTGCCCAAAAAAAGAGATGGTAAACGTGGAGTGGGAAGGGAAACTTCTCACAAGGGTGTGCGCTCAGATATACTAAAAACCATATGGTTTCTTAACAGTTCAACACAAAGTTCATGTGCAGTAATCCAATAATAATCCAGAAATTCTTTCAAAATGTATTCCAATGTTTTAATTCACATTGCATCAAGGTCAATTCGTAGCTTGACCAATTAACGTTTTTTTCCATACCCAATGCATTTCAGGTCTATAGCAAGGACCCTTCGTCAGGATTCTGTGGAAAAAGAATAATACAGGACCAGAATAAATACTCACTCAATGGAGTATATTCAACAGTAATATCATCCTGTGACTAGCATGAGACAACACATTTACGTGCACCAAACCTAAGAAAAATAGTGATGAAAACGAAAACGTGCTCAACATGAAAACGTGGAACCTGATCTTAAAGATCTCTATAATGAAAAGATCACTTTTGCATTCCAAAGATCTAGGAATCTAAAAGAAATACCGAACACACCAAAAAAAGACAAATGCAATTTCAAGGGCATGTCCAGATGTCAAAATTGTGTACATTGTAGTAATGTCATCGTTGGGAATAGTTTTGCTCACCCCACTGAAGGGTATCAAATTCAACTACATCACTCCAGTACATGTGACACTAAAAACGTTTATTTACGCCATTAAATGCCCATGTGGCAAAGTTTATGTTGGGCAATCTGAGCGCAAATTCAAAGTGCGCATTACTGAACACAAAAGTAACATTAGACTCTTTAACACTAAATCTACGGTGGCCAACCACTGGAAAGAAACGGGTCATCAAATTTCACAATTGCGCTGCACGATCTTGGAGGTTATTCCACAACGCAGAGACATGGATCCTGTTAAACAGAGACTACAAGCAGAGTAATTTTGGATTAAAAAACTTAATTCTCTCCAACCAGTGGGGATGAATGACAGGATCGAATATGCTTGTTTTCTCTAAACCACATTGGCGATTCAAACTGTTCTAAGTCCAATCATTTGGATCAAGTTGCTTTGACTTAATGTAATTTGTTTATTTAATTCATGCCATCTGTTGTTCTAATTTTTCTGTTTTACCAACTTGCAATAAGTTTTTGTGATTAGCTTTTTTCTAACATTCTTCCATTTACTTAGATCGTTTCCATTTATTTCTTTCTCAGTACTGGTCTGTTTCTACTTTCTCACTTTTACACTGCATTTGTTTACCCTCGTATTTTTCGTGTCCGTTTTCAGTTTTCATTATTTTTCACTTCCCCGATCACGTGACTGACGCTGCACGTCACACGCTAGAACCACGGTCACATTTGATTTAACTTCACTAAACGTCCCCGATGTTTTGTACGCTGACACTGAGACGGTTCCCGTCCAGCATTAATGTAAGTTTCCTTGTTTGCACCTGATTGTGTTACATTTTGGTGATGGTTATTTGGGCACGCAACAACTGGGCTCCCATGTAAGGGTCTTTTGATATTCTTCAGATTTTGAGCTCGTTTTTTCTTTCTATTTCTGCACATTTTCGGGTTAACTGCATGAGTTAGTCCATCTTTTAGCCTGTCATTCTCTGAAGCAATCCGTTTTCATGTTGAGCACGTTTTCGTTTTCAGCACTATTTTTCTTAGGTTTGGTGCACGTAAATGTGTTGTCTCATGCTAGTCACAGGATGATATTACTGTAGAATATACTCCATTGAGTGAGTATTTATTCTGGTCCTGTATTATTCTTTTTCCACAGACCCCTGACGGAGGGTCCTTGCTATAGACCCGAAATGCATTGGGTATGGAAAAAAAACATTAATTGATCAAGCTACAAATTGACCTTGATGCAATGTGAATTAAAACATTGGAATACATTTTGAAAGAATTTCTGGATTATTATTGGATTACTGCACATGAACTTTGTGTTGAACTGTTAAGAAAGAAGTTTCCCTTCCCACTCCACGTTTACCATTGTTGAAGGCACGGCTTGACTACGTGCGTCGGATGTGGCGCCTACCCTAAACTCTGTTCATAATCTGAATATTCGTTTTAACCACTGAGTGCACCAGGATACCACAGTTTGATAGTTTCAAAAAAAGAGATACCATTGTGAACAAGTAAATGAAAAAATGGGAAGATACAACTTATCGCACCACTTATTTAATTTCAAGAATCATGATTCAACCTGTTTGAAAAAACACAAACAGTATAAAAAGCAAACGGGGCTTGTATAAATACTCAGTCTCCCTTTCACACTTAATGTGTAACAACTTGTAAACATGTTGTGACTTACCCGAAATGTATGGGTAAATAACCTCACCTCACCTGGCCATTGCTCAGGACATGAGGCACCGCTCTAGAAAAGATGACATAAACACCAGATTTAGAAAATATAAAAATCTGGGTGTGACTTCCAAAGGTATAAGGCAAATTTATCTAAATCTAAAAATGCGGTGGCAAGTTCAGTTGAATTGTCATGGCAAGGATAATCCCAGAGATCAGAGCATTTCAGCTCTAGCAGAGAACCACAAAAAGTTATAATGTTAGAAGATTTTTAAGCAAAGTTTTAGGAAAGTAGCAAGATATTACAAAGGAATACATCAAAATGAGAAAGGCTTGTGTATTGTAACAGTATTGAGCAATAAACTTTACACTAAGCCGAATCCTATGGTGCTGTTGGAAAATGATATTGATAAACTGGTCTAAGAAAAAATATTCAATAATTGGGAACACAACCAGTCAATAGAGTGTTGAAACCCACCCAGTCAATGGTGTGTTGAATAAAGGACTCAGAGTCCACCGTGCCAGAACCAAGAGAAAGATCAGTATTTAAGAGCCCAGACAAAACAGGAAAAACAGGCATAGCAGGGGACTTACCTATCCGTCAGTATCCCGGGCTTCACTGAGCCGTGGACGGAGGTAAGACTGACTCTGAAGGGAGTCATATGTATATGCCTGTTAATTAGTTGATGGAAAACAGCAGCAAGTATTCAGCGCATATCGATGACACGCTCGCAATTCGGCTCGATGATGGAAATAGTAGTTCACAAAATTGTATGTCCGCATCTAGCCTGTGTGAATCGTCAATCAAGCACATAAAGAACATATGCGGGTCATAATGACGAAGCTTGTAGAAGTGATTGGTAGGCAAAGTAACAATATTTAAAATACTGCAGGGGCCGATTCAAAATATCATTGCATTCTGCATAACTACCGAAATCACCAGGAACCATGGGAAAAGTGGTTCCGAAGGAGACAACCGGGGCAGTGTCTCCCGGCTGGTATCGGCTATTGTCGTAATCACACAGGAGCAGGTAAATGTGGGAACAACTTGTTTATTGACTGCACATCTCCACAGCTTCCAGGGACAACTGACAAGTCTCCCTTTGAGTTCAAAGTACAACATTTTTTCACCATGACAGTGACATAACAGTGGCATTGTTAATTCTGAATATCTAATTATTAAGTACAATGGAAATACTACTACAACATCTCCTGGTTTCAAACACACGGATAAAGAAAGAAGTGGCAACATGGTACTGGGCAATAATCGAAATGGAGGATGGCCCTTTTCTATTACCGGAGGTCCTGTGGGGAGAGTGCTTGCCGAGGATCGCTACAGAAGAACAATGGCAAGTAGATATGTTGATTCTTTACAAAGTGGTAAAACCTGCAAATTCAAGGAGGAATCACTTGTTCACTCTCCACAGGGCATATTGGACCCCAAAGAGGCTCGCTAAATTTAAGGATGGGGGCACGGTGTTATGCCCTAAATGCAAAAGCCCAAATGAAGACGATATTCACATGTTTGTGGCATGCCCGGAGATTCAAGAGTTTTGGGTAGCTGTAAGTATAAAGCTATCAAAAATGATGGAGCTAAATATCAAGGTAAGCCCTGAACAGATCATCTCGGGCAGATTGGACATACAAGGTAAGGGCCTTGATGATAAATCTAAGTTGTTTTTTTATGCCATGTTGATTGCTCGAAGAGAAATATGCAAATTATGGGTATCGCCAGAGCCTCCGACAGACTTAATGTGGATCAGAGCTATGAGAGGCATAGCTAAGCTGGATATGGCCGGCCAATATAAAAGGAAGCACCAGTTTTGGACCTTATTTCTAAATCACTTTGGGTGAGGGTAAGGGGAGCTCTAATAATATATGATATCTACGATGTGAGAAGAAAAATGGTCCAATGATTAAGTCACTTTTGAAGCTCTTGGAGGTTAATGTAGTCTATTTGCTTTGCTGCACTAGGCAAGGCTGCAGTACTTCCCATCTACCTCAAGCCTACAAGCCTGCAGTTTAAGCAGTAGGAAACAACCTCTCATAGTTGAGTTGAAAACCACTTAAGGGCGCTACAAGAAAAGAAGAAGGGAAGTGGCGTATGAGGACAAAAAAAAAAAAAATCTCCTTTCTTCCGACATAATAAGAAAAGTATGAGTTTGAACAGGGAAAAAAAAAGAAAAAAATCAGAAAAAAAACCTACAAACCTAGACGTCTGGGAGTGACAATTCTCCTTCCACTCCTGCGAGGAGTGACATACTCCAATAATACCTTTGGAGAGCGAGATGTTTGCATAAGACCTTGTTGAACCTGATCTGGAACACCACTACATTCCAAACCCAGTTGCAACACCACTCTCCTTGGTACTTTGTATATTCTAGACAAATTTCACCAACTCTTCCCATTGACCCTCACAGCAAAGCGTGACGTGGCATCCACCCTTACCATACAACCAAATTTAGACAGACCTTTTGCCACATTAATACAGGATTTAATTCTTACCCTATTTCCTACATGAACATTTTACCTAAATCCACCCTCATCATGTGGAACAGGATGGACTTGATCACTAGACGCAGTTTGAGCATGTGTCGTTCGCATATCCCATTTCTTCATCCAAGCTGGACACATATGGAAAGAGGCTTCCCTTCAACGAAGTATAGCAAATGGACTAGAACCTGTGATGGGACTAGGAGTAGTACGATGAGCCCACAACATACTTTGAACTGCTTCTTTGATGTCATACTTAGAAGAAACAGCCCATTGAATGCACTCCACTAAAATACGGTTTGTGCGCTCAATAAAACCATTTGCCTGGGTGTGATAAAGAGAAACTCGACAATGTGAAATTCCTGATTGACTCAAAAACAGACATTTCTTTGGACATAAATTGCACCCCATTATCGGATACAATCTCCTTTGGAAAACCCTCTCTAGCAAAAAGACACTGTAAAAACGTAATAACTTCTTGCGTATTAGGTTCAGGCATGAATTGAACTTCCCATCACTTACTGAAATAATCAGCTACAACCAAAGCAAATTTGAATTTTCCTGGTTAAAAGTTAAAAGGGCCCACAAAGTCTATGGCCAACTTCATCCAGGGTGCATTGGGTAGATCAACTTCTTGTAGCGGCGGAACAGAGATCTTAATACCTTGTCACTTGTACAACAGTTCACACATCTCTCCACCACATAATTCACCGTGCGGTCCATGGAAGGCCACCAGTAAACAGAACAAATCCTCCTCTTGGTGCTAGACTGTCCTAGATGGCCCACATGACCAAACTCGATGATGCAAGAGTTCAAAGACTCCGCAGGGATAGATTTATCTCTCCACATAACTATTTCACCACTTTCTAAAGAAAGTTCATCAGCAACTTTCGTGAAAGGATGGAAATCACTTTCTAAGTGTTTCTCTCTGGGCCAACCTGACACTATTAAACTCTTAACTTTTTTGAGCACAACATCCGACTCCATGGCAACAAACTACTCACGTTCAGTAAAACATCCCTCACTGCATACATCCACTGCAGCAATAAGACATTCTTCATCATCATCCTCACTCAGATCATGCGCTCCTAAAGGCAATGGTGATCTTGAAAGAAAATCCGCCCTAGTATTTTTTCCACCGGAATAGAGATAGGGCACGAAGCATTCACAATCGCATCGATAAGCCCATCTTTGGGTACAATCCAGTCACCAGAAATACCATGACCCAGATATTCAATTGTCTCAACACCAAACAGACATTTGTGTTTATTAGCAACAATACCTTTTTCTCGTAATCTCTCCAGAACAATAGAAAGATTTTTGCCATGAGATTCCTTGTTTTTCCCTGCAACAAATATGTCATCCTGAAAAAACCACAGTATCAGAAACACCCTCCAAAACTTTCTCCATCACCCGTTGAAATACTGTGGCTGCAGAGGCAAGCCCAAACGGCATCCTTCTGAACTGAAAAGTTCCTACAGGAGAAACAAAAGTAGTAAGATGCTTACAGTCTGGACCCAACTCCACCTGGTGGTAAACAGAGGCAAGATCAATTTTAGTAAACAACTTTGCATCCTCAAATTTTGACAAAATTTCATCACTATGAGGAAGGGGATGGGAATCAACCCTAATCTCTTTGTTAAGGCTGCGCAAGTGAATGAAGACCCTAAGACTGCCATTCTTCTTACGAGTGACCACCAGGGGAGACAACCAAGGAGAGGACTTAATTTGTTCAATGACACTGATTCACACATTCTTTTAAGCTCATATGACAAATCATCTCTAACACTAAAGGGTACATTTCGTAGTTTGTGCTTAATAGTTAATGCTTGCTCCTTAACCTTGATAAAATGTTTGAAACCCTTGACACATCGTAGGTTCTCAGAAAACACAGTGGGAAATTTGTTGTGCCACACTCTCAAATTTTCACCACAAGAAATGTCATCAATCACCAAGACCTGCTCAGAAGTTCCAGGTCTCAGGGTCATGCCAAACAAACCTGATGATACCACCCAAGAATGTTAACTCCTTTCTTTGCCACGTAAACCTTTCCTTTAATATGTCTGCCCTTGAAACCAGACTAGTTTTGAAAAAACCCTTCAACTCAATTCTCCTATCCTCATAAGAGACAGGACTTCTGTCCAGGGATTTAAGAGATTTTTCTCCCCAGACACTCTCAAACAATTCTTCTGTAATCATCGTCATACAAGAAACCACCAATAAATGTAAAGGTTTTCCATCAACCAAAATTTCAACTACTGGATCCTCACAATTTTCAGAATCATCCTTGACAACCACCACAAGATCAATCAATGAACTCACAGTCTCACTTACAGGATCATCATCATTCTCTTCAGTGTAAATTACATTGACCTTACTTTTGGAAGAACACAACTTAGAAAATTGTCCTTATCTGCCGCACTTCCGACAAGAAGCATTTTTGGCAGGACAAATCCATGAATTCGGAAAATGAAATGGAAATCCCCATTTGTTACATACATTTTCCCAAACCCTACTTTTGTTTCAGACCTAACAGGAATATACCTTCCCCCTTTCTGTTCAATGTGAGATTTTTCTTTCTCAAGTTGAGTTTTGTTCCCTTGATCTTTACGCTCTTTGACAACATTCACTATATTTTTCTAAGGTTTTAACTCCTTCAAAGCTTTTTGTGACAGTTTAATACTTTTAACAATAGTAATTGTTTCCTTCTCTAGAGAGGGATTTTTCAGAGTTAACATTTTTTCTTGAACCTTCTTATCTTTAAAATGTACAACAATTTGATCACAAATTATTTGGAAAGAAAAGTGTTCAACTTAGCACTCAGAAGCTAGAATGCACAAAGCTGACACATTAAGTACAATACTCTCATCCATGACTTGTACTCTAGTAAAGAACTTATGTCTAGCTACCACCAGACTACTTTCTAAGTCAAATTGCTTTTCCAACATTTTACTGCTTGATCAAATACATCCAATTCTTCCTCACCTTCACTCATGAGAAAAGGAGGTGTTATAGGACAGCTTGTCCTTCAAACCCTAAATTGTGCTCTAAGATGATATTTTTTCTCTCCGCACTAAACCTAGAACCACCAATGGCCTCAATATACTTCTCAAACGCCCTGGACCATACTTTCCACCTAATCAGCGGATCACCAGGAAGCTGTAAAAAAGGAGGCGGTGGTTGTACATTTTGCATTTTGCCAAAACTAATGATATTACCACTGTCACTAAATCAACTGATAAATGAAATCCTGTGGAGAAAACAGTTTACAATGTAAAGGTTAACAACAAGATGAATTCTAATTATAAAGAAAGCATGCAATATGACACTGTTGGAAAAATAGGTCCTTCTTCTAGTTTTTCACTTATATTGAAACTTGAAGTACACTACAATATGAAATTGAACTTTTCAAAGATGTACTTCTATTAAATTGAAAAAAAACAGAAAATGTAAATGAAAACAAAATTGCTGAATTACAGAGAAGAAAATTGCACTCTTCTGATGAAAAGTTTCACCTCAATGTCATATGCTGAGAATAATCCACTTTTTACATTTTTTTTTATTTCAAAAACCTTTATTGATGATTAACACCGTACATCAGTGTAATAAACAATAGCATAGCAACTGTCAGAGCAGTAAACAAAACAGAGACACCTTCCTGTGTCTTCAGTTCAAGTGTGCATGAAATTTAAAGGAAAGAAAAAAACAATATACTTCCATTCCTTAAACAACCTACTTGCTATGTACAGACCATAGAGAAACATCGTGCTGAAATACAGTCAATGGCATTTAAAGCAACAGGTTAATGCAATATTCTAACATACTACATGTGGCTGCAATGGTCAGACAATGACTACACATGGATGAAAGACAACCATCATTGAGTAGCCTAGTGCCCTGATTTATCAACCTCAGTTGTAGTACATTCTCAGCACAATACTCCCAATACCACCTGCTCTCTTGAGATATTTTAAGGAAGTCGTCCTGAACTCCAGCATAACTACAACACTGGTGCAGGCGGTGGGGCACGGGTGAGCCATCGGTTATCACAGCATCTTGCTGTCCCCCCCGCCTCATCCACCTCCTGCCTAAGGAGATAAGAAGTGAATGGGCCCCAGATATCCTTCAGTCGCGACCTTATGGGCAACAGTTCTGCATAGGAGTGTATGTGATCCTGCAAAGTGGACATAGTATGTATCCAGGATTTGAATTTAGTGGCTCGACCCCTATCCCATCTGCACACCACCAGGCGTTTGGCCAGGATTAAGCCCATAGTCAAAAACCTTTTATGGACCATAGTGATACTTTGTGTCAGGCCCAGCAGGGCCATAAGTTGGCATGGCGCTATTGTGACCTTCAGCATGTCCGAGAGTCCCCCGAAAACCTGTGTCCAGTAATTTGCCACTCTGGGGCAGGTCCACGCCAGGTGTAGAAAGTCTGCCTCTTCTTCCCCGCAACGCTCACATTGTGTGTTGTCTCTGAGGTGAAACCTATGCAATTTAACGGGGGTGGTATAGTTGATGGAGGAATTTAAACTGAATGAGACATAGTCGACTATTACTTGTAGGTCTATCTGTCTGGGCCAACTGAGTTCCCACTGGTTATCCGTTAAGGGTACAGCAAGGTCTGCATCCCGGGCTTTTCTGGCCCACAGAGTGTAAACAGATGTTGTGTTCTGCGTATGTTTGTACAGGAGGGAGATGACGTGTCTGGGGGTCTCTTGTTGCAGGAGAGCATGAAGGGGCGCGAGGGTATCCAGCTCATCAGGAAAAACAGGGGCAATAGCTCTGACACTTTGCCGTAGCTGGGTATATAAGAATGTGTCCATTATTGTGGGTGTGTGCACGCCGATAAACTGCTCAATAGAGTGGAATTGGCCCCCGGTGTAAAGGTCCCCCCAGGAATGATTTTGCAGTTTAGTCAGCATTCTGCGGCATATCTCCTCGCATGTCACCTGCAACCTGGGATCGTTCAATAAAGACATCCTAGGGGTGTACAAAAAGGAGTTCCCCAGGACCGAGTGAGCTGTCGCCATGCCAGCACTATGCAATCAACAGTGGATGGGTCATTTACCCTCTCTTTCACTGGCGTAAACAGATAGCTTGCCGGAGGCGTCAGGCCATATAGCCACCTTCTACTGCCAGGTGGGCCATAGACGGCGGAGGGTGTGTCCAGTATGTTGCAAAGTGGGCTTGTGTGCAGTAATAATAATATTAAACATTAGGGACTTCAAACCCACCCTCAGGATATGGGAGCATCAATGTATCTAGGCTAAGTCTCGCCTGTTTCCCTCCCCATATGAGCCGTGTGAGTTGGGTCCTAAGTTTGCGAAAGAAAAACCTCCCTGGATGGTATGGGATATTGTTCAACAAGTACAACAGTTTGGGTAGTATTCCCATCTTGATTAGAGAGATTCTGCCCTCCATGGATAGAGGTAAGTGTATCCATTTAGTGATGTTGTCGGTTATCTTATCCATGGCGTCCCATAATTAGCTCTCATCAGTGCATCTTTATTTCTCGTAATTCGAATGCCCAGGTATTTTAACTCATCAGATTCCCAGAGTAGGGGGTAGTCCAGTTGGTGTGGCTGTGTCTTATCAGTGAGGGGGAATATAGCAGACTTGGACCAGTTAATTTGTACGCAAGAAATTCCGCCAAATTTTGTGATTTCATGCAGTACAGGGTTTAGGTTTTCCTGAGTTTTATTTTACATATAATGTCATATCGTCTGCGTATACGGAAATTAGTAGTTGCCTGGCTGGGTAGACCAATGCCCTATGGTTATGGTGTTGTCTGAGTTTTGCAGCTAAAGGCTCAATGGCCAGGGCAAAGAGGATTGGGGATAGTGGACATCCCTGCCTGGTGCCCCTGAAAATAGTAAAGGGGAGAGATCTGGCCCCATTTAGCAGCACCGTCGCTGTTGGCCGACAGTACAGTAGCCGTATCCAGTGCAGGAAAGTGAAAGGCATTCCCATGTACTCCAATGTACCCAGCAAGTAGTCCCACTCTAGTGAATCAAACGTCTTGGTGGAGTCGAGGAACACCGCCACTGCCTCACAGGTAGGATCAATATCCTGAAGTACAGCAGCTAGTGTTCTAAGGTTGTGCGAAGTGGAATGGTTGGGTATGAAACCCACTTGATCGGGCAGTGCCAGCCAGTCAATCAATAGGTTAAGTCGGGTCGCAAGGACCTTTGCCAATATTTTAGTGTCACAGTTTAATAATGACAGGGGGTGGTATGAATCACACAGCAATGGAGACTTCCCTGGTTTAAGCAGCGAGGTTATGAGGGCTTCTCTCATAGTCTTGGGTAAGCATCCTTCTTCTAATGCTGCATAAAACACTTCCTTTAGGATGGGAGCCAGTAGCAGAGCATAGGTTTTGAAAAATTCGATTGGGAGTCCATCTGACCCCGGGGCTCGTCCCGATTTCATATGCATGATGGCATCATCAGTGATTTCATCCAGTTCCAGGTCTAAGTTAAGGATCTTTCGCTGGGTGTCACCCAGCCAGGCAAGTGCCGTATCCCCAAAGTAGGTAGACAAATCGAGTGGAGCACCTCTTTGAGAAGAGTAAAGCATGCTAAAAGTACTGAGTAGGTCCGGGAGATTCCTATGTGTGTTGCTGTGCGTGTCTTGGATTTCCGTAACATAGTTGAAAATTTAGGAGGTTTGCTCGCACACGCTAGCGCCTTCCCCGGGTGATCCCCTTCACCATAGATGCGTGCCATGTGTGGTTTCCCCTGAAATTGACATTCCCTATCTACAAGCAGCTCATATTCAGTAACTTTGTCACACATTTGGGTCTTTATAGCATTATCATCAGGACTACGAGCAAGGGCATTTTCTAGGTCTTGGAGCTCCCTCTCTAGTTTGCAAAGATTGTTTCATAGCGATTTAAGGACACCCACACCTTTAGCTATGCACCATCCCCTTGCTGTAACTTTGAACACCTCCCATACCGTCATGATGCTAGATACAGAATTTAGATTGTGTTAGAAGAAGTCCTGGATATCTTGTTCTATCTCAGCCTTAACCGCTGAGTCATTGAGATGATATGGGTTGAGGCACCAATTTAGATATGGGGAGCTGTCTAGAGGGGGCTGTAGCTCTAAGATCACCGGAGAGTGATCCGAACATGTGCAGGCCAGGTGGTGCGCATGGCCCAGCCAGTGTGTCATGCCTGCAGAGACAAACACATAGTCAAGCCTAGCCCAGGTTGAGTGGACTGCCGAGAAGTGTGTGCCTTCCCTGAGTGTAGGATGTGTGTACCTCCAGGAATCCAGCAAATAGTTGCTATCTATAATATCACTAAGTGTCCTTTGTGTTAGCGTGTAATGGGCCGGGGCAGCTCGAGATCTGTCCATCTGGGGTCGTAGTGCTGTGTTAAAGTCCCCCTCCCAAAATAACATAAGTGATACGTAACATTTGTATTTTGCCCCACAACAGGAGAAGGGTGTGGGGATCATATGTATTAGGGCCATAATAATTGGTGAACATCACATCATACAAGTGGAGTCTACCCCAAAGTAGACAGAACCTGCCACCACCGTGGAATTCAGAGCCAGTAGGAACAAATGTCACCCCACGCTTGACTAGTATGGTCACCCTCTTAGAATAGCTGGAGTAAGACGCAAAGCACCGGTGGGATGCCCATCTCGAGGCGAATCGTGGGTTGGTCTCAGGGGCCAAGTGAGTTACTTGTAGAAGGGCAATCTTGATATTATGCCTATCTAAGTACCCAAGCACCCGCGTTCGTTTCCTAGGGTCATTGAGGCCTCGCACATTCCACGACGCCACCTTAATATTTCGAATGTTGCATGCCCTATCCAACTACTTCATTACAAAAGAAACCATAAATGTAGCACATATTGTTAATCATAATTGCCTGTACTTTGTGTAGCACATCTATCTTTTTTTTTTTTAATTTTTAAAACCTTTATTTTCAAATCAGTGCACACAGCTATTTAGCCTTACATCCTGGAGGCCAGGCAGCAAATCAGTAAACAGTAGGCCAGTGTGCAAGAAGCAAGGTACCAGCACGTATCAAGGTTGTAATTTTCTGTTTTTTATAAAAGGAATAACAAATATAGAAAAGAAGCACCAGAACTAGCGCTAAAAAATAAGGCAATTAAACTATTGTGCAGCAGGGCCCGATCTAGGAGTCGGCTAGGCTCAATAGCCAAAGTTACATTCAAAATACAGTACTGATATATAGAACCATAGGGGGGGGGGAAACACAGGATAGTTATGCAACCAGAACGCCAATTGGCGTTATAGGCTATGGGGTCAAGCGTTCTTCCAGTGGGGCGGTATCCGGTGGTATGCAGATGTCACCCCTATACTCATTCCAGGCCCCCCATATCTTCTGCCATTTTTTGGGTTTACCCCTGGCAACGTACACAGTCTTCTCTCGGAACATATACCAATCCATGTTGGCCTTCCACTGTACCACCTGTGGGGCTGTTGTCGCTCCCCACATCTGCGCAATGTTCCGTTTTGCGACCATATTCCCCAGGGTAACCCATTTGGATTGTGCATTGTTGTGATCAGTTGGGCCCCAGATATTCAAGAGGCATCGCCGGGCCTCCGCCTGAACTTCCACCCCAGTCACCTCACTCATAACCATGTGTACCCGCCTCCAATAGGAGGCTATCGCACTACACTCCCAAATGATGTGCATAAAGGTGGCCAGAGCGCCACAGCCACGCCTACAGAGGCCATCAACTGAATGTCCCATGTGTATTAGCCTGGGACCTGTAACATAAACTCTATGCAGAATCTTCAATTGTACCAGTCGCAGCCGGGCAGGAATAGCAACCTCCTTGGGGGAGGACACCGCACATTGCCAGTCTTCATCATCGATCTCTATCCCATCCCGTACCCATTGGTCTCTCACCCCCAAAAGAAGGTCAGTGCGGACATTAATCAGTTTTTTATAGATTAAGGAGATAGCGCTATCAGGCATATGGCCGTCCAATACTCTATCTTCCAGGGGGAATATTCAGGGATTTTCTCGCCCTCCGGCATGGCTGCCAGAAGTGCGTGGCGCAGCTGAGCGTACCGGAAATATTCCGTTCCGCCCAGCTGGAACTCTATCAGCAGTAGGGCAAAAGATGTTACCTCCTCTCTCACTATCATATCCTCCACCTTAGATATGCCGATCATGTCCCACTTGTCGAATCCCTTAGTGTGCCACAATTTACCCAGTATCTCGGAGTCGTAGAGAGGAGTTGCCATTGTAAGCCTATCCTTCCACCCCTGCGACTTCGTGATCGTTCTCCATATGTGCACAGCCGTTTTCGTTGGCCCAGACATCCGCCTATCAAGAGAACTCGTGTACAACGCCCTATGGTATTTCCCGCCATCTAGGAGCCACCGATCCATGGCGTAGCCCGGGCTATCTGCAGGGCCATAGAGGCCGTGGTTTAGTGCTGCCAACTGGGAGGCCCAATAGTATCTCCGGACGTCGGGCAATGCTATACCCCCATCATACCACGGGAGCGTAAGCTTCGTGATAGCTATGCGTGGCCTGCCATCCCAGAGCAAAGCGCGTTGCAAGCTCTCGATCTCCCTAAAGTAACTAGCTGGGACCGGATCTTGGGTATTTTGTAGAGCATACAGGAACCTGGGCAGGGACATCATTTTAAATAATGCCGCATGCCCAAGGAGGGAGAGCGGGAGTCTACGCCAACCCTCTACATCACGTCGGAGACGGACGAGGGGGGGACGCAAATTGTTCATGTAGCGTGTCTTGGGGTCAGTTGAGATGTAGATCCCCAGGTATTTAAATACCTGTCTCGCAACCTGTATGCCACAGTCCCTTGGAAGACGAGGTGTCCCCCCTCTCAGAACGAACAAGTGCGACTTCGACCAATTAATGACCAAGCCAGAGTGCCGGCCAAAAAGTCGAAGCACATCACATACCACAATAAGTGACTTGCAAGGAGAGGTGAGATACAGCAAGATGTCATCAGCATATAAAGACACTCGGTCCTCGAATCCAGGGGACCAGCGAATTCCGTGTATGTCGGGGTGGTGCCGTAGCCACGCGGCCAACGGTTCGAGTGCCAGTGCAAACAAAAGGGGCGACAGGGGGCAAAGGACGCGGATACCCGACCATTGACCATTACGTTGGCCAGCGGGCTGGCGTACAAAAGCTTGACCCACCCTACAAATTCCGGACCGAAGCCGAGCTTCGCCAACACTGCCCACAGGTAGTCCCATTCGAGTGAGTCAAACGCCATCGTGGCATCCAACGATGCCAGAATGTCTGGCTCCCTGAGCGTGTGAGCCCTAGCGAGGGCTCCATGGAGTCTCCGAAGGTTAAGGGCAGTGTAGCGGTGTGGAATAAAGCCCGACTGGTCCGGGTGTACTAAGTCGCCAATCGCGCCAATCAAACGGTTGGCCAGCAATTTGGCAAGAATCTTAGGCTCAGCATTCAACAGAGAGATGGGACGATACGATCACCACAGGTCTCTGGGTTTCCCTTCCTTATGGATGACCACAATGGTGGCCAGCCTCTGGTCATGGGGAAGCATGCCCTTCTCCCGCGCCTCCAGAAACATGTTCCGCAGGGGCGGAGAGACGACATCGGGTTTGATTTTGTAAAGTTCCACTGGTATACCATTGGGGCCAGGCGCCTTGCCAGATCTAAGGGAGCGAATGGCAAGGGCTATCTCGTCTGCGGTGATGTCCCTATCTAAGTCATCACGGTCCGTCTCCGACAGACACGGGAGGTCTATCTCCGCCAAAAGCTCTCTGGAGTCGGTCTCAGACGGGTCCGAGACCGAGGTGTAAATGGCCTCAAAGTAGTCTGCGAACGCCTCTACTATTGCACTTGGATCGGTGACAGTCAAGCCGTCCTCCCCCAACACTTCTGGAACCACCCAACTAGCTCTCTCCTTTTTGTCAAGCCAAGCGATGAGCTTGCCCGCCTTGTCTCCGACGTCGTATATTCGACCCTGTTGCTCTCTGCCCATGACCTTGGCAGCGTCGGAGACAATATCACGATATTCTGACTGTTTAAGCGAGAGAATATGGAGCAGTTCAGGTGTCGGGCCGACTAAGACTTCCAGTTGGGAGTCCAGCTCCATAATCTCCGCTTCGATACGCACCACGTCCGCATCTCTGCGTCTCCGGACGTCAGCAATAAGGGAGAGCGCCTCACCTCTCAAGACCGTCTTAAATGCCTCCCACAGAGTGACGCCGATGGAACCGACCCCGTATTCGCAGAGAAATGGAGCTCAATAGCCTTGGACAGGAGTCCGCGCGTCTTCGGATTATGGAAATACCACGGATTGACCACGACCGCCCGCTCGGTAACCACAATGTCGAAGTCGAAGGACACCCAGACCGGGGAATGGTCTGAGATGCCCCTCGCCAGCAAGCGGGCCTCGGAAACTGACGATGCGTGGGCCGCCAGAGCTAGGATATAGAAAGGCTACCATGCGCCCCGGAGTGAAATGAATATTGACTCTTGGTGGGATGCATAAGCCTCCAGCAGTCAATCAGTCCCATAGTGTCTAGGAAATCGGGCAGCCAGGATTGTGAACTTCGGAGATCACTGGGCGGATGTCTGTCCAAGGTCCCCGAGCAGACCGAGTTGAAGTCGCCACCCACAAAAAGCAACTCCTCGGGTAGGCCCAAGATGGCACCTCCAAGGTCCTGAAAAGTGTTGTTTTGCAGCCCCGGGGGGACGTAAACTGAAACCAGAACCAGAGACCGCCCCTCCCATCTCCCCGAGACAGCAACGTACCGCCCCCTCTCATCAACAACGCTAGAGTTTATCTCAAGTGGGAGAGACGTGCGCACCATGATCCCGGCCCCCCGGGATCCTGAGGAGAACCCTGAATGTGCCACCATCTTGAATCCCTTCCTGTTAAGCGCTCGACACGTATTTCCCACCAAGTGTGTCTCTTGTAGCAGAATAACGTCAGGCATACATCTCTTGAACAGTTGTAAAACCACCCCTCTCTTAATGCGATCACCCAAACCGTTAACATTCCAACACAGCACTTTTAGTTTCCTACCCCCCATCGTCAAATCGTGGGCCTTCGCTGACCCCAGCAGGCCTCTTAGGTACACAAACAGAAATAAAGCAGTCTTTGCATTGCCTTAAAAGAAGAAGAGAGAAAGAAAGAGAACACACAGAACCAATCATCAAACCTCCCCCCACCCTGCACCCCTGCATCAGACTAAGAAGCCCCCCCAACCAGCAGTGTGCCTGTCGCCCCATTAACTAAACTACAAGAAGACCCTAGAGGAGAAAGGAGATCACAAAGCCCCCCCGCCACCCTCCATAACGGAAAGAAGGATATACATTGTAAAGTGCAGCAGTATGGCATTGGTCATTGTCAACAGGGTCACCGACCGATAAAGTTATTAAAATTAGTTCTACTCTTGGTGCTCGGGGCCTCCCGAGGCGCCCTCCGAATGTTCTTCCCATTCCTCGTGTCTGTGCGGCAAGGTGTCCAGCCATTCGCTTACCACTTCAGGCATGTCAAAGAATACAGCACGGCCATCATGTTCGATACGTAGTCTCGCAGGGAACATCATTGAGTACTTCATCCCCAAGTCTCTGAGACGCCTCTTCACTCCCGCAAAACTTTGACGCTGGCGCTGAACCGCCCTAGTAAAGTCCGGGTAGAAGTTGACATCCGCATTCTGAAACTTGAGGGGCCCATTTCGTCTTGAGGCCTGTAGAATCACGTCCCGATCTCTGAAATTGAACAGCCGTGCTATAATGGGTCTTGGCGTGGCGCCCAACTTGGGACGTCCCCCCGGCATTCTGTGGGCCCGCTCTACTGAAAAGAAACAGCTGAGGCTTGCAGGGGCCAGATGAGTTTGTATCAAGTCTTCCACAAAGAGATCAGTGGCCGAGTCCTCTGCACCTTCCGGCACCCCGACAATTCGGATGTTCTGCCGCCTGGCACGTCCCTCAAAATCTTCTAGCCGCCTCGAGAAGAGGTCGTTGGCAGACCTCAGGTCCCGGACCTCCGTCTGGAGGTCCGAGACATCAGTCGTGAGGCTCTCAGTTTTGATGTCTAGCGATTTCACCCTGTCGTTAGTCTTGCCCAGATCAGCTCTAATCAGGTTAATGTTGGTCGCCAGAGTGTCAACTTTGTGTGTTAGGACCTCATGCTGTTTGTGCATCTCCGTCTTGATGCCAGCTATGGCCCCCATAACATCCTGGAGTGTCGGCTCCGACTCGTCTGGCGAACCCGGCCGAAGGGTGTCTTTTGAACGGGTAGCCGCATTCGGCGAGATCCTTTGTTGGGCATAGCGATCAATCTTATTCGACTGGGGTTGAATAGTGTTCCTACTGACCCGGTTCACCGTCCTGTCCGGTTCGCCCTTGCCCGCCATGTTGGAACCGGGGAACTGAACAAAGGGTGGTACACCAAGGCCACTCCGGTTATGCACAGCAATTGCAGGGTGTATCAGCCTCCGATATTTGTTCAGCGGAAGGCTACTCCGCAACTTTGCGTGCTCCGTGGGGCCTGCGCAACAGTCACTCACACAGCATTTCGTTCATGCGTTACGGTGTCGCTGCCGTCGGCCATCACAGAGACAATGGTCCGTCCCTGGCACGATTCTTCAGCACGATGTATCTCCGTCAATGAGTGTCGGATTTTGAATTGGACAGCAGATCCCGTCTCAACGACCGTTCACCAACAAGAATCCACCACCGTGGATCAGGATTTCGATCAGGATTTATGCGGAGGGTCTCCGGAGCTCCGAGCTTACGCGGCCATCTTGCTTGCCCGCGAATCTCCTCCCCCTAGTACATCTATCTTAGCGCATCCTCCCCCCACCCACGCCGGCTCCCCCAACTTGCCAGGTATGCTAGTCCCACCCTCCCAGCGTATCTGCCCCCTCACCCTCTTAACAGTCAATCCCAACAATAACTGGGGGTTCACCCTTTATGGGAGACACTAGGGGCCCGGGCCATGCCTCCTCTTCTCCCCTATTGCAGCCACCCGC
Organism: Lissotriton vulgaris; assembly: GCF_964263255.1. Classification (NCBI taxonomy): domain Eukaryota; kingdom Metazoa; phylum Chordata; class Amphibia; order Caudata; family Salamandridae; genus Lissotriton; species Lissotriton vulgaris. The sequence continues at coordinate 747,267,016 of NC_141694.1, forward strand.
CACAACACCGGTTAGGCGAGCAGCTTCTGTGGGATGGGGAAGAGTGACGGGCAGACCTCATTACAGTCATAATATCAGCAGGAATACATCACCAGTTCGAAGCCATCGATCCGCTGTGCTAGTGTCTAATCCGCCGCTACTAGCATTGGTAAGCCTCAGGCAGTTCACTTCGGCTGAGACATCGGTAGAGGTGATCTGGAGCGATCTCGCGCTGATGCTTCCCTGGATGCCGCCCTGCGATTCTTCTTGAGGTAGTCCTCTGCCTGCTGGGGGTTGGTAAAGTAGTGTTGTCATGTATGGTGTGTGATCTTAAGCTTCGCGGGGTACATCATGGCGTACGGTATCTCCTGTTGTTGAAGTTTTTGCTTCACTGCGGCAAATTTACGTCTAGCTTCTTGAACCGTTTGGGTAAAATTGGGAAAAAAAGCTAGTGTAGTATTTTCGTAGTGCACTTGAACCTTTTCCCGTGTCAGTCTGAGCACCGTATCTCTGTCACGGTAGTTTAAGAAACGCATGATAATAGGACGAGGTGTCGCCCCTGGGGGTGGTCGTGCAGCCAACGACCTGTGCGCTCTCTCTATCGTCATGTGTGCCGAGAAGGAGTCTCTTCCAAATAGATCTATGACCAATTTTTCCATGAAGTCCTCCATGTGGCCCGTATTTGTTGATTCGACCAGGCGCAAAATGCGGACGTTGTACCTCCTGGAACGGGCCTCCAAATCCTCGTTCTTTTCCGAGATTATTTGTGGGAGGTTGTCCATTTGAAGCACCCGTTCCCTATTCGCTACAGCACCATCCTCCAGCCCGACACCCTGGACTCAGTTTCTGTAATTCTCTGGTCATGTTGTTCAAGTTTGTTCACCACTGTGTCCATTCTTGCATTCATTGCGTCCATTTTGGCATCAATGGATGATAGGCTGTGCTTCATGCTCAGCAGCAGGGACCTGCAGTCCTCCTCTTTGTTGTCCGCAGTGGACGAGTTGGTACGCTCCGAGGTGTTAGCATTCGGTGGTTTGCGAGAGTCAAACATAACTTTCGCCTGCTTAGCGTCATTGCGCCCCATGATGACCTCTCACTGCAATTGTGCGATCAGCGGCCGGTCCTTCACCAGCATGGGTTCGTGTCTTATAATATCCTTGCCACCTTTTGTCGGTGCCAAGAGGTTAGGGTCCGCAAAATGGCAGAACTATGCTCAGGTATTAGCGAGCCGAGGCAAGCAGTCTCAAGGCCGTGGGGGCACACCGGGTGCGTGTTATCTCAAGTGCAGTTCCAGGTATCCAAGACAATAACGCAATTGGGTCGCCCTTCTGGTCCTCGGGCACGTAGTACGTGTGTGGGCAAGCTTCACAGTTCCCAACCTCCTTCTGCACTGCACGTGAGGGGGTTTCGCATATCTGTTGCCCCAGGCTAGTATTGCCACCTTAGGCAGTGTTAGTACTCACAGTGTTCATGCCCCACCTCCTATATTTGGCAAAGTGTATTGTCTGTTGCTCCTGGGGCCGGGGTGTATATCACTGTGCCAGGTCTTTGTCTGCCCCGACTGATGCTCACCACCGCTTCTAAAATGGCGGCGATCGCACAAGCGTAACCCAGGCAAGTCCTTCTCGCTTGTTAGCGGGTCCTACCGTCACGGCATTCGGGCACAAGGGCAGGCTCCTCTCCCCGCGCGACACAGCCAGACCACGCGGGAGTCGATTTAGCCCGCAGCTCTTTCGGTCGCAGCCTCTCTCACGCCGCCTGCAGCGGCTACCCGCAAAGTGGGGCGTCCGAGCCGCGGGCAGCTCGTGTTAATCTCACAACCCGCCTCACCTCAGGGGAAGCGATCTCTCCACTCCAGGATGGTGCACCGCTTCAGTTGTTTGTCCCCCTTACGGGAGGCCGCAGTGGATGCCTCTTCCCTCCGGCCTAGTCCGCCTCGGCCTTTCCTGCAACAGCGCTCTGCTCAGTCACCGCCGGCCGTCCCCAGCCAGTCCCGCTAAAATCTTCAACAGCTTCCAACTCGGGGACTGCAGCGTTTCTTGAGGCACAGGGGACACTGATGGGGTCAGCGGAGTTAGTACTCTCTGCTAGTGATGCTGCGGATCTCTATATTATAAATCAGGATGGCATTGTAGGATGTTTTCTGGCCGGTCTGGCAGGAGCCTTACTGGCTTGCGGCCATTTTGGTCGCGTGCCACCTAACGACCCGAGAATAATTCACTTTTAAATAAAATAAATATTACCACAGAAAACGCTGAATGCCCTCACAAACTGGGTGGTGTGGAGTGCAAAAAAACGATGGATTTATGCCCAGATCTCTGTACTGGGGTGAATGTATGCCATTGTTCTGCATTCTGTCCATCAACTATGGTTTTTGCATTTGTCACCCCGAGTTGGATGGGTATGCTCAGATGTGAGTCCCATGCTCTCCACACCACTGGATTAAAGAAAGCCGGGCTGAAGACAGCTGGAATGCCAGATACCGGTCCTCTGAAGCTTGTTTCCGGTCCAGGGAAGGTATGGCTTCTCAGTTCGGGCTGGACTGTTCCCTTGAGGCACAGGGTCAGACTGATTTGCATATGGCCATGTCTGAACTGGGGTGGTGTGGAGTGCAAAAAAACGATGGATTTAGGCCCAGATCTCTCCACTGGGGTGAATGTATGACATTGTTCTGCATTCTGTCCATCAACTGTGGTTTTTGTATTTGCCCTCACAAATGATCCACACACAATTGTGTGACAGATGTGAGCTTCCTGATGCAGTATTAACAGTTTACAGGAACACCAGTAACTGACACTGAGATCCCTCGTCAGAGATCCACAAACGAGCGTGACAGACGTGAGCGCTCAAGTCTTCCGGACACTGTGTCAACACTTGACACAGACATCGGCAACTAACGGGAGTAATGAAGAATGTGCACGCTGTCTTGATGCCTCCTGACGCTTCCAGACAACGCACAAGCATGCTTTTGGTATCTTGACCTTTCCTCTATCTTGCTGACACTGAACTCGCAGACTTCAATGCAGACCTGACATGTCTGCGCTTCATGGCGCTTTGTCAAAAGAAGTAGGCGTGTCCTAGAACGACAGAACGTTCTAATGGATCAGCAATACCTTTGGATGATTCTTTTACGTCATCATTCGACACCAAGCGCACTTTCAAACAGGTCAGCAGCTCCCGCCAAATACCGTTGATGAGAAGGTTACACGATACCCTGCACAGGAGAAACAGAGATCAATGAACTCACAGTTTCTTCGATTTGGGACCCACATACACCGCTTGGACTATGCTTCAGATGGGAGTAGCAGTAGATCTTTACCACGACACAAATAGAATCCTGAAGAGAACAAAAGATGAACATTTATGTGTAATACTTCCTTCTTCTAACTTTCTCTGTTATGAGGATTTTAAAGAGCTCCTTCCAGTTGTTTCGCAGATCTTCCGGAGATTTTCACACAGAAAGTACTGTCACAGAGTGAATTCCACCAAAACGGACAACAGCAGGAGAGGCACCAGAACTGCAGATTCTTGAAGACAGAAGATAAGGAAGAGCAACACACGTCGGTGGAGAGAGGGACAGTTATCCTCGTCGCCAATTTTGTAGTAATCACACAGGAGCAGGTAAAGGTGAGAACAACTCATTTATTGAATGTCCATCTCCACAGCTTCCAGAGACAACTGAAAAGTCCCCCTTGGAGTTCAAAGTGTAACATTCTATCACCATGACAGTGACTTAACAGTGACATAGTTAATTCTGAATATCTAATTATTCAGTACAATGGAAAGACTACTACAGCTACGTAAATTACTTGCTGGGAACCAGCAGTGAGTGACCGACGTGTGTTGATGACGCAATTGCAAGTCTGCTCGTTGCTGGGAGTTTTAGTTCACAATATCGTATGGTTGCGTTGAACCAGTGCAAAATGTAAATAAAGGCCATGTAAAATCATATTTGGTTTCATTGAGGCGATACTAATACATGAGATTGCTTGGCACACTAATGGTGTTAAAAGAGTGTTTAAAGCAATTAGAAAATTATTGCGATCCACTGAACTACCAAGAGCACCACGAACCATGGGACATGTAGTTCTAAAGGAAAAACCAGGACAGTGGTTCGCAGCTGGTATCGGCTTTAAACAAGTGACAGTAAGTCCTTGAAGTTTTGCTCAATGCTATAGCTCTTCTATGATGATTGAGGTTCTTTATAAATAATATTTGAAGTTATAGATGCCAAGAGCACGTCTATTACGTAGAACTACTGGGGTGGCTAAGGCTCATGGAAAATGGAGATAAATGCAATCAGAAAATCATTGCGTTCCACGGAACTACCAAGCTCCTTTGTGACGATTGAGGTTCTTTATAAAGAATATTTGAAGTTATAGATGCCAAGAGCGTGTCTGTTACGTAGAACTACTGGGGTGGCTAAGGCTCATGAGAAATGGAGATAAAAATGCGCTAGACAAGTAAAACCACTGGATGGGCAATGGCTCATAAGGATAGTGATTATAAAGACACCCAGGGTCTAGAATTACGGCTGGTGGTATGCCTGGCTATAAGATGATTATAACAAAACACAGCCCTTTATGACAGCTGTACAACATACACGCAGTGGACAATGAACTCATCAGCGTACCAAAAACCGAGTGATATAAGATGCACAATGGCGTATCGGCTGTAAAAAAGCTATAACAGATCAAATCCAATCACATGGTCATCCTATAAATGGAATAACCAATCAAAGTACTGTAAAGTTGGTATAGCTATTGTGGCCACAAACATGCTACTGAGGCCAGTGGAGACGAACTAGTCACTACAGTATGAAAAGAAGTGTGTGTTGAAAGCAGCACTCTTGTACTTCTTGTTACCAGGCCAACCTCACATATCTATATAGTAGTTATATATCAAAAGGTGGGCAAGAAATTACAGGGCCCATCATGTATAACTCAATAGATATGTGCAAAGTGTGAAAGGGAGACTGAGTATTTTTTACCAGCCCCGTTTGCTTTTTATACTGCTTACCACTATCCTAACACACTGTTTGTGTTTTTTCAAATAGGTTGAATCACGCATCTTGAAATGAAATAAGTGGTGCGATAAGTTGTATCTTCCCATTTTTTTCATTTACTTGTTCACTGTTGTATTTCTTTTTTTCTTGCAGATATAACGCAGTAGTTTACACTTTTTCGGTCCTGAGGAAGGCTAGACACTCTGAAGGTCACAAATGGCTGAAACATGTAGACCGATCCTCTAAATTAGACCGTACCAGTTTGTTTTTTCAAAACTGCCTAAGCACTGTTTTTAACCCTGACACTCTGAGATACATGATTAAAAGGTTTTTCTCTTAATACCCAGTTTTAAATTCACTTTTTTCACTTTTTTGCACTGCCCCATCACTGAATAATACATTACAGCTCATCATGCTTTGGATTTTAGTCCATCCTAGGAGATCCTGTAAAACATCCCTGTGCTCCTGCCTCACAGTGAGGGGGTTGTAGCCCTCGGGTGTACTAGGGGTTACAGCCAGGAGGAGATCCCAGATGATGAAGCATGTCACCTCTGGTGAATGATTCCGTTTCCCTTTATGGTTTGCCCACGTGAGGGCTCTAGTTAGGCATGTATAGATATTAGTGAGCAATAAGGGACACAGCTGGGCGCCAAGCAGTACTGCAGACCTCAAGACAAGTTGGTTTTTCTCATAGCCTCCCGGAAAAGTGTCATTGTAGGTCTTTAAATATTTTCCTGTGGACCCTTCCACTACTGGTTTTTGTATTTCCACCAGGAGTCATCCCAGGTGGAGGGGTTGGAACCCAGGATAAGGACTTTGTTATTTTATGGCTAGGGCACAGAAGGGGTAAAGGCTCAAAAAAGGAGAAATATGAAAAGTGAAGAAAGAGAAAATAGATTACAAAGCAATAAGAGCTAAAAAGGAAGGTGAAAAAGAGCAGAGGAGCAAAAAGGCAGCAAGCAGAGAACAGGGCATAGAGCAGCAGCAGAGCAGAGATGCTCCCCACTGGAGCTCCAGGGAATAGGGGGCTTAAACACAGAACCTGGAAGGGTCAGGGGGCAACAGCTACCAAGCGGAGCTGTGCAGCGAGGGAAACAATTTACTGACAAGGTCAGTAAGATCACTCCTTCACCATGCAGCGGCCACCATTAAGTAGTGTTGGGGAGGGCTGCACAGCAGGGAGGCGTGAGGTAGGAAAATGGTGCTGGAGCGGGCGGGCCACGGGGAAAGAGCAATGGCAAGGTCACGGAAGGGAAAAAGAGGAGAAACAAGAGAATTGAGGAAAAAGATATTATAGATTAGAAAAGCAAGAAGAGCTATAAAGGAAGGTGAAAAAGAGGATAGGAACAAAAAGGCAGAGAACAGTAGCAGAACAGAGATGGTCCCCACTGGACCACCAGGGGGCTCATACACAGGACCTGGAAGGGTCAGGGGGAAACAGCTACCAGGCGGAGCTGTGCGGAGGATAAAGCAATTTACTGATACCCCCTCGGTGTTCGTGCCTTTGTATGCCTGAAGTCTCCACAGCTAAGACTTTATTATAGAATTAACATGCAATAAAAGCCTGTTATTTTCATACTTTCAAAAAGTGTCACCAGGGATGAAGTGCCTTATTTCGTAACAAACTGTTCCCTACCCCATACATATACCATTATTCCACATATGCTGAAAAAATAGACATCAGCAGGATGGGTATCGGAGTTCCATGTATCCTAAAAGGACAAGATTGGCAATGTTCTCCTTTTCCCCACAGGGCCTCATCCTCTCGGATTCGTATGCAAAACTGAACTTCAGTTCCCTTAAAACCTCACTCACTCAAACGCGCACGCAAGCCGTCAACAACTTCATTAAAATCCAATTTCCTTGCAGTAATGCAAATCAAACATTTTATGTCACCTCAATTGTCTCTTCAATTGTCATTATAATTATGTTTGCTCTCAGGGTAAGCACACCGCGCCTCTCACACAAGCACGACATTTCAACTCTTCGAGCAACCAAAATAGCTGTCTGCAAGAAGCACAGAAAGGTAGGTTTATAAGTGCATGCTCTCTCATGGAGGGGTGCATCATGCTCATTGCTTATTCTGCATAATAAGGAAGACAAGATGTGGTTTTCACATACATAATTGAAGAAATTGTTCGTGGAAAGTGAATGCCTTCAAGATTTGAATATGAAATGCTGTTCAGTAGGTAATAATTTGATTTACATGTAATGCTCAAACTCTCATGAACAAACCCACTGGCAGGGGGCACAGCTTCCAACATGAGCACCCAAAGGCCTGAGGGGCGCACTGGACGCTGATTATTGCTGTGTTTTATCATCCAAAAATCAGCCAGTAGGGGCATTTTCTTCCTTGCACTAAGGCCCATGATCACGTCCAGTCTTGCCATGGTGGGCATCAGGCATTTTCCCTGGAGGCTGTAAGGGTGGGGGCTGGTTTTGCAGCAGTGGGGAGCAATTTGTTGTTACTGGGGAACTGTTTTGCAGTGGTGCTGAAATACCGATTCGGTAAATTTACCGATTCTGTAAAATAATGGGCCCTACATCTCAATCACCAAATACTGGTCAGTAACGGCCAAATTCGGCCGTTACCGACCGGTATTTGGTGACCTACATCGGTCACTTAGTATTTAAATTTTTAAAATTTTTAGGGACAATATTTGTGACCCGGTTTGCAATGGCAACCTTAAGTCTGATTTTTTAAGCAAAGAGAAGCCACTTTGCATGGCCTTTAGCAGCTTAGTAATGCCGACTCAGAGGAACGCAATGCAGAGATTTGCACTGCGTTGCATTACTCTGAGTAGGCATTCCATGGATGTTACATGGGTGTTCCCATGCAACTCCCATGGTTTTTGGCATATTCCCAGACTTACAAGCCCTTGTAAACCTGGGAGTGCGTCAACAAGATATGCATCCCCTGTAGAGGCATAACAAGTAGAAATATCTGTTTCTCCATGTTACTTCCTCTCTCTCTAACGCCTCTCAGGATTGTTCTGTTGCTATAAGGTGTCATTTCCTGCACAAAAACAATCCTTCCTAAAACACAGGCACGCTTGCACCATAGTGCAAGTCTGCCTGTGTTACACCATGGTGCAAGTAGTCAGTCAGTCAGTCAGTCAAGTACACTTTATTCGATTTGTTAAAAATCATAAAAGGCATAAAACATTTACAAGTAATAACAAATAGGAGGTTCCCCTGTAGTTTATAGCAGGGAGGGGGATAGTAACATCAGAAAAGGTTTAAAGTCCCTGTCATGTGAGTAGCAGATTTGAATTGCTAGGTTGTTATTCATAGACGGGGTCTAGCTTCAGTAGGGTCAAGCTCTCTATCAGAATACAGACTAGAGACACATGCAAGGCAAAGTGAAAAACTGAACCAACGAATAAATTAAATTGAAACCATAAGTAAATATACCAAGCAAACGATTTTTGTCATATTAAAAATGATCATAGAGTTTATTCTTTACCTCCCAAATGGGTTACAATCTGAAACATAATCAAAAACAAGATTTAAAAAAAAAAAAAACACCTACAGTGGTAATACAATGAATATTTCAAACAGTCAAAGTTAAAACAGTCGACGCGGCGTTTCGGTGCTTTTTCGATCTTGACACCTTCTTCAGGACATTTAAAACATTTGACTCCGTATCTATAAATTAAAAAAGTATTTTAATGTTTTGTTCTTTGTTTTGTAAGTTCATCACACTTGCCTTGCTTTTACTTTAAACCACTTAATGCCTGGACGTGTTTAGCCATGCTAGAGCCCCTAACTTCAATCACCTAAAACTTAGAGAGTTCAATAAAAAGGAGCTCATTTAGAGATCACACATGAGATTCTCATTACCTCAGTAACATCTTACGCATATCAATTCACATGCATTATCTACATGAGTCTCACCCTTTAAAATTTAGATGTAAAATAAGGCTCGTACCTGTATTTTTTTAATTTTTTTGATGCGTTTCAAATGATTTCCAATGTGTTACGAATTTCTCAGGAATTTCATGTTTTCCTTGGGCTATATAAACAGATAAGTACAAGAGGGCTCAATGTCGTCGTTCATCTACATTGGATTTTGCCCATTAAATTTATGAGCAGTATAAATTTACCTCTAATGACAGAACTAGGATCTTCTGTGCGCACGGAGGGGCCACCGTTGTTCAGGAGGAGTAGCTTCTTTAAATCTTTAGACCTAAATATATAAAGATCATATCTATCTAAATTATCTTCACTCATATGGGGATTTCAAAAAGAGGTTGATGATTCTTACCATCATGTCATAGATACGATATACTGACCTGTTTTGATATCAGGTGAGTCTTTTATTCTATGCGATTCATAGTAGTTATATAAATTTTGATGATTATCCAGATCTTCTCTTCATGGGTGGAAGAAGAAATCTGTGGAAATACAATACAGTGGTCTGGGAGGGGCTTAGCAAATGACATAAACAAAATGCTAAGTTTTAAAAAATAAGTTCAAATATCAATCAGTTGGTCTATTTGAACAAGAAAATAATTTAAAAAAAGCCCAAACCTCTGTTTATAACTAAAGCTCCCATCTGGAAGAAAAAAGATTTCAAAAGATCACAGAGATCGCTGTTATTCAGATGGGCCAGGTTGTGTATAACGAATATCAATGGATTATGGCCAAGATACAAAGCGCTCGTGGGGTGGGAAATCTCAGGGTTTTTTTAAAAGAAGAATAGCTCTAGCTTCTATCTATCCTGGACCTCTGGGACCATTGCTCACCTTGTATTAAAATTACGGCCTCCCTGCTCCTCCGTGCTTCCGTCTTCATGGGAATTCGAAGAGTGACCTGGATGCGGGCGACCCTTGTTTTTATGCTGACGATTCCCAGTTTAACCCGGAAGTAGTACCTTACTAATTATTTCGCGGGTTTTGAGCTAAACCTTCTTTCTTGTTCGTTCTTCGAAATAATTGTAATGTTAAATCATATATACCGATACATGATTTGGGCATATATGATACAACGTATTCTAGTTTTGTGCCGAAAAAACGGGGCGCTAACCCGGAAGTACAACGTTGGCATCGTCGACCTCGGGAATATTGTTACTTGTAATTTACGGCTATTGATAAACCGTTATTTATTATTGTTTCGATTCAATTTTGACTCATGTTTTAACCAATTACAGTTATATGTACTCCTATGTTTTGATTGTGCCGAATTTTATCGTGACGGCCATTTTGGAAGGGGCAAGTTAAAGTAAGCGATAGTGTGGGAATACACAATATGTCTCTAAAGTTGAATACAGACAGAGTTTGGTTGCCCTTATGTCAATTAAACAGTGCTAATTTCGCCATTTTGAGCACTGCTTGCAAGTTGTGACAATCTTACCATTTTATCTGTGTGGTTGGGATATACACATATAATACATAAAATTAATACAGAATGGAAAATCTAAAATGAAAAATACAGATCACCGTATAGCCATGTTTTCAATTTACATATGATCACACATTCCATGGTGTTGCTAATCTTCATTAACATTCAATGATATTTGTTTACTGATACGTATTTAATTTCTTTGACCTCTGTCTTTTCTGTATACCCACAGGTGTACAGGAAAGAGTAAAAACACATGCAAAATTAACATTCAGAATATCTACAATGTTAAACAGTACTTCGTAGAAAGACAGAAAACATAACACGTGTTATTTATGTAAATGTCTGTATGTATTTTTTTATGCAGATACAATTGCTGAAGATTATTGCAATGTGATTATTACCCTGGGTATACACACGGAGCTTAACGAGTTAAGAGTTTTACAGTAGGTTACGAAGGGTTAGTCATTCCCCTTTGTCTTTATAAAATTAATCTCTCCCATTCCTCTCTGTTGTTTAACCCAGTGCGGAAGGTATTAAATAAAGACATATAGAATTGTTCTCCTTTCTTTCTCTTATTGTCCACATTGCCACCTCTGGTATTGTGTGATATTACCTCGACCACACACCATTTCAGATCCTCTACTTTATGGTTGTGTGTTAACCAATGTTCTACTAATGGGGCAGATTTCTTTTGTGTTCTGATGGCAGATTTATGTTCTGTTATTCTGGTTTTTATCTCTCTGGCTGTTTCTCCAATATAGGCTTTATTGCAGGGGCACTTAATCATGTAGATCAAATTTTTTGTTTTACAGTTTGCAAAATTTTTTATCTTGTGTTCTACTCCATTGTACGATACTGAGTTGCCTTTAATCAATGATGTGCAGTTTAAACACATGTTACAAGTAAAATTACCGACCGGTAGAGGTGTTTTGTTGATAGTGTTTTGGGTGTTACGGGTCTTTTCTTTGAAAGTATGTACCAGGCAGTTTTTGATTGTTCTGTTCCTGCGGAAGCTAAACATAGGTTTGGGAATATTTTCTCCTGGCCTTTCATTAAGTAACGACCAATTACGATTTATGATGTTTTTAATTTTATTACTTGCTACACTGAAGTTGGTTACAAAGATTAGTCTGTCTTTAGTCTTATCATTTTTTCTTATGTTGCTCTCATTATTTTTATTCTTATCAAAGAGTGCCTCTCTATTGTAATATTTCGCACGTTTGTACGCACGTTTGATTAGATTTTTGGGATATCCCCTATTTCTAAGTTTGGCAGATAGGACATCTGCATGTTTGTCATAATCTTGTATATTCGTACAGTTTCGTCTGATGCGTAAAACATTTACATACATACATAAAAACATACTTTTTCCAAGTTCGATACAAAATCCTTGTAAACATGTGCAATACAATTGGTCAAGAGATAATTCGCACATGATGCACTTAATTAAAAAATACTTTGGTGCAAGTAGTCTTGCGTTGGCGTTAGGCTGCAGAACAGCTCCAGCACAAGGGAAAAGGAAAGAAATGCTTGTAATGGATACATATGGCACATTCCTGCCCTTACCCTGTGACACAGGACAGCGCAGCAAGGTAACTTCCAGCCCTGCCCTGAGCCACAGTCTTCATAAATATTGCACTTACTGTTTCTATGATTGCATGGAATGTGGCGTTCCCTATTGTTTGTAGATTGGGATTTGTAGACTACAAATGAAGGAATTTAAAGTACTAGCATTATTCCATGGCGAACTAAACCTGAAATAAATTAAAACACTTTCATTTTGGGGTAACATTTTGCTGTAAACAAACCACTTTTTTTGCTACATGCACTATTCGGAAGGCAAGCCTGAGTGTCAAACTACCACGAATCGCATTGAGTTTTATTAGTTGTAAGATTCACCAAATCTCTCAAGTGCTAAACAAATTACCTTTCCCACAGCAATGCAATAAAGTTTCAGCCCAGCATTGACAAGCATTTCACAATTGTAGTGCCTTCTTGATTTGGGGCTGCATTTTGGACTTGCCCACAAACATGCAGAGGTGGACTTATTCGGTCTAAAGCAAATGCTGTCACTCAGCCCCAAAACCCATCTTCACATTTGAGACCCTCCTTGGGCAACAGGACGGCTGTGCAGTGCTGCAAGCTCGCCATTCATACCTTCCCACCTCTGTGTGTAAGAACTCCGCCTTAACAGAAGATAGTACATTGGACTTGCAATGAGAACCCATTTGTAGTACTACAGTGCTAAAGATTTCAAACTGCACGCGCAATCTGTAGAATAGCTTATGTGTAGACATCCAGCCATGCTATGGTAAGGAAGAGTGACTATGTCATCCCTCATCAAACCTAAGATCCCAGCAATCTTAAAGCCCATCAATATCTCAATGAAGTGTAATGTTTTGATTTATGTATGATATATTGGTGCATCAGGGCCCATTTAGCGAGGATTTGTTTATTTTATTTTATTATTTTATTTTAGACTTTTTAATATAGTGCGTCTAGACATGAAGATGGAAGATTTTTTCACAAAAAGGGTAATAGAATAAGATGTTGCACAACATCTGCAAGTGGAAGAGAAATACTATAATAAATACATTAGTAAGGTAAGTGAGTGCTTATACATTTGTGGTATGGCATCAGTATAGCTCAAGAACATTTAAATGGTATATAAATTTGTAGTCGGATGTGAATAAACAGTTAACTTTGAAGAACAGCAGTATGATACTGTGGTAAATGTATAGATTTGTAATAAGCAACAATTGGGAAAAATCAGATGGGGTGAGATGTGGCCAGTACTTGAATGACACATGCACATCATCTCAAACTCTGTGTGGTGAAAAACAAATTGACATAATGAGTCTAGTACTGGTGGAACTGACCAGATTTATACATTAGAGGTCAGCAGCAGGACAATGATAGTTGTGGGAGGTTTGTATCAGTAGACATTTGAAAGGGAGCAATGTTTTCTTAAATTATGTTTTATTGATTGATTGCGATAGCAAACAAAACAAGACAAAGGAAACATCTTCTCTTACACATAACCCAGGGCATTCCATTGCATCACGGTACAAAGTATAAGCCAGGTAGTTCAGCGATAGTGAACTATGCTCGCTATGCTGTAACATTTAGATTCTGATAGGAATTGAAGAAGAACAGTCACCTTACTATCACAGTGCCAGATATAGCAATCTTACATCTGGCATCTAGGGCTATCTATGAGCACATCCAATGCACGGGGTCCAGCCATTACAACAGACGGAGGGTGCAGCTGGTATGAGACAGGATATTCCGTTCTCAACCAATACCCGGAGTGTTCACCAGGGTCAGTATCTCCCTGTGAAAGTAAATAGTCCCCCCCATATGTCTTTGGGTCTGTTCTTAAGGGGGATCAAGATGTAGTAAGTGTACAATTGTTCCAGACAGTATAATTCAACTTGAAGTCATGTTTTCACTTCAGGAGGGTTCATTCTGCCCCAATGGCACTCACCATTCCTCTTCACCAACAGCAGAGACATAGATGCATATCAGTGGTCCTCTTGTGGTATGGTGAGGGTTCAGTTCATCGAGGATAGTTTGGGTGATGGTGTCATCAGTATGCCAATCCATTTCAGAAAGAGTCTGGAAAATCTGGGTCCAGTATGCGGCTATAGGTGGGCGCAGCCAGGGACAGTGGATTTATTTATTTATTATTTATTTGTTTATTCCACTTGTATGGCGCAACAGCTACCCTGTGGGTTTTCTGGCGCCTGGGATAGGTACAATACCAGGGGGAGTAAGCTTAATATTCTTATTCTTGGTTGAAAAGCCATGCCTTGATACCTTTCCGGAATCTTATGTAGTTAGGTTCCAGGCGCAGTTTTAGCGGAATTGAGTTCCACAGACTGGCGCCATATATCCGAAGGAGCGTCCGCCCATTCGTGCTCGTTTAAATCTCGGGACAACAAATCTCGCCTGATGTGTTGATCGAAGATTACGAGCCGGAATGTATTTACGAACCAATTTACACAGGTACGTTGGTGCTTCTCCTGTGTTTATTTTGAACATATAACATAGTGCTTTGAATTTAGCTCTGTTACCCATCTTGAGCCAATGTAGATTACGTAAATGTTCTGAGACATGCGACCTCCCAGGTAGAAGTAAAAGCACCCTAGCTGCCGCATTTTGGACGACCTGTAGCCGACGCGTGATCTCTTTGTTGGCACTTAGGAAAAGAATGTTCCCATAATCCAGCCTAGAGCCGATCAAGGCCTGAACTACAGTTTTTTACGCCCCTTCAGGGAGTTGACACAAAATGTTCCTCAGCCATTTTATAATGGCGAAACAGACTAAAGCTGTTTTATGAGCTTGAGCGCGCATAGTCAATTTATCATCAATTATGACTCCTAGATTTCGGGCCGAAGGAACTGCTGCCAGGGGAGGGCCCATTTTCGTGGGCCAATGTGCTGGTCCCCACAGCTCTTTTTGTTCTCCAAAAATTAGCAGTTCAGTTTTATCTCCATTTCATTTTAATTTCTTGGAGTGCATTCATTTTGCCATGCTCTGTAACCCAGAGCGGAGAGAGGAGGTGTTATTTTTATCAGTTGTCGACAGGGAGAACATCAATTGTGTATCATCTGCATACAAAAAGATTGTAAGACCAAATCTTTCCGCTATGCTCGCTAGAGGGGTAATATAAATATTAAATAGTAGCGGGCACAGGATTGACCTTGTGGTACTCCATATGGGGAGGTTAGAGTATTGGAGGTGTTACTTTTGGAGAAGGCCTGATAAGATCTATCTGATAGAAAATTTCCTAGCCACTGAAGCGCTGAGCCTCTTACCCCTATTCCCTCTAGGGTTTCAAGTAGTGTTTCATGGGATATGGTGTCAAAGGCGGCACTCAAGTCTAAAAGAATGAGTGCCACCGTGCCACCATTGTCGAGCTTTTGACGGATAGTTTCTGTAACTCCTAGTAGGGTGGATTCAGTAGAGTGCCCGGCTCTAAAACCCGACTGAGAGGGATGCAGTGGCTTGTTGGTGTTAACAAATTCCGCCAACTGTCTATTGACATGTTTTTCTAGAATTTTAGAGAATATGGGGAGAAGCGATACCAGTCTAAAATTAGAGAAAATCTCTTGATCACTGTTTGCTTTTTTCAGTAGCGGTACTACCATAGCGTGCTTCCATTCGGTAGGCACTACCGCTTCCCTTAATGATGCGTTTAACAGTATTCTGATGACATTTAGTGTATCGGGATCAAGTTGTTTAAAAATGCCTGCTGGCATGGGGTCGTTGGGGGAACCTGACTTAATGCTGTTAAGAGTTTCTACAAATGTGTGCTGGTCAAAAGGCTGCCAGACTGTCAGTAATTTCCCATGATTGTCTACCATCTTGCTAGGACCACTAGGACTCGGGGCTACTGTCGGAGTTAGGTTAGAAACATCATCTCCACTGAGGGCTGACTATATGTTGGCTATTTTATCATTAAAATACTTCGCAAGGCAATTACATTGCGTTGAGGACAGCGTTGGGGGTTCTGGTTGATGAGTAGCACCTGCTAAATCCTTTAGAACCTTAAATATGGGCCTGGATAAACACTTCCTCTGTGTTCCACATAAGGCACATCTGGCATACATCCACAGGTCCCGGACACAGAGTTTGAGTGGGGTACGATAAAGCTGATGTAGTCAAATCAAGTCAAAAGCAAAGTTTATTTAGACCTTGGTCTTCAAACAGTTGTAGAACCAACTATAATTGATAAAACAGCACAATGTATGCATTCTCAGCACTAAAAAATTGATACACTATCAGAAGTGGAGTAACAATACTGATTTTTCTACACGGGGCGACCCAAGTCATTATAAGAATTATATCTAATTTAATACATTCTCTAAAAAATATATACAATTCTTCTATCTAAAGTTTATATTAAACCTAGTACAAAATTTAAAACATAATGAAAATCTCTAAAAAATACCGGGTAATCCTCCCTGGGGAAGCTTTTAATTTTTTTCATATAGTTACCCAGTGCAATTGCTATCTCAAGATTGGGCATTTCTGTAAGAAAAGCTGCCGCCTGAGTCCGTAGCCTTGTATCATATTTTAGAAATATTGGGCGAAGGTATTGTTTACGCTGGTCTAGTACTGTTGCACAGTCTAACAAAATGTGCAATATGTCGCTTTTAGTACCCAGTGTACATTTACAGGAGCCATCATGATGTAACATTTCTGCTTTTAATTCCTCATTGACCAGCCAGGGATTTAAACCAATTCTTAATCTTAAAATCTCCTGTCTATACCAATGGTTAGGTAGTATATCCAAGTAGAGGAACCAATTTTCATTTAACCATGATTCTCTCATAAATTGTACATATTGTTTCTTCCTCAGATATTCTATATCAGCCCTTCTCGGAACTTCTTGTCCATGGTTTCTAAGATCGCTCTTAGTGAATTCTACGTGCAGTGATACCTGACTGATTGTCACCTTTATATTCTCACTAGTCAGTAATAATTTCTTCCTTGCCTCCCTAGCCCATTTTAGGCTACTAGATTGGATCTTATTTCTGCACCATTGAAATGCCTTCTGGCCTGTCTCTGTGTCCAATCATTTCCAAAATCTAATTAAAAACATTTGAGACTGTATGCTCCAGGCAGTTGTACCTATCTCGGTTCTTATTGCCTGGATTATCGGCGAGCGTGGTAATGACAGCAATGTTTTCAGACACTTCCCTTCCTCTAAATCCCAATCTCGTTTGCCACTTAGATAAAGGATTTCTGCTCTATAGAGTGCTTGTGGGGGTATCATTGCGCTAAAAGCCTTTAACATTGGTCTGTGGGATATGTCTCCACAATCTCTGTTATATTTTTTCAGCCCACAGATCGATGAAAAAGCTTTAGCTTTCATGCTTCTAGATGAGTGTGCCACTTTAAGGTACTATCAAACCACAGCCCGAGGTATCGGTATTCCTTCATCGTTTCCAATTTCAAGTCTCCTAAAAACCAATTAAAACTGGTATCTTTTTTCCCAAACCAGAACATTTTTGTTTTATCCATATTTACAGTTAAAAATTTCGCATCACAGTACTCTCTGAAAGCATTTAGCTTCATTTGGAGGCCAATTTCAGTCTGATCCAATATCACCAGATCGTCTGCATACAATAGGCAAGACACTTTCTTGCTGTCCATTATCGTGCTTGCACTTCTTTCGACCTCTAGGGTTGCTGGTAAATCATCTAAAAATATAGCAAAGAGCAGGGGGGCCCACACACAGCCCTGTCTAAGTCCATTCTCAATTGCTATTTTTGGCATCAAGGCTCCTCCTGTATCTCTAACTACCTGTGCGCAGTTTCTGCTATGTAGCTCTTTTATTATGGTCAACAAATCTTGAGGGATATTTTTATTTACTAATGTCTGCCAGAGACAGTTCCGGTCGACTGAGTCAAACGCAGCTCGAAAGTCAATGAAACAGCAGCACAGCTTACCATTTTGTTCTATTGACTTACAAGCCACTGCCCACAAGGCAAAGCAGTTATCAACTGTGGAGTGGCCTTCTTTAAAACCCCCCTGTTCAACTGGTTCAATTGAAAACTGCTCCACCCAGTCCTTTAGTCTATTTAGTATTATTTTTGCAAACACTTTTTCTCCTTCTGTCTAGCAAAATAATTAATCTATAGTTTTGTGGTGCGTTCATATTGCCCTTTTTAAAAACAGGTCTTATTACTGCCCCCTTCCAATTCTTAGGTGTTTTCCCTATGTCTAGGATGACCTAAAACAAGTGAGAAAAGAAGCTCGCCCACCAATTCAGCTGTGTCTTTATTATAATTGCTGGGAGGTTGTCTCGTCCTCCTGCTCTTGTTAACTTTGAGTTCAATATTGTATTTTTTACATTTTTTTCTGTGAATTCTGGTTTTAGTTCTTCCATTAGCCCTTGCCAGAGCTGAGGCTCTTCTTCTTCTAATTCTCTTCGAGGGCCGTACAATTCCTTCAGATACTTCTCCCATGTAGCCTCTTCTACCACACAATTAATTGCCCACACCGGGTGGTCAGCTGCTGCTTGTACCAGCTTCCAGAACTGTTGTATATTCTTTGTTTCAATAGATTCCAGAAGGTTTTCCCAGCATTTATCTTTATACGCTCTTTTTGCATTAATGATTAACTTTTTATATTCTCTTTTCAATTTTTTAAGATATGTTTGTCTCATCCGGTCATGTTTTGCTTTAATGCTTCTAGTTACTTTTCTTATCTCTCTTTTTTTCTTTAGACATTCTACGAAGAACCATTTAGGTTGTCTTACTGTTATTGTATGTTGATTTATTTTATCTTTTTTTAATTCATCCGAAGGCATTGCACCACTTGATATATTTTTTCCTCGTACCATTCCAGATTCTGCCCGACAACTACCAAATCTACCTTCTGTTGTAGTTTACCTAATTTTTCCATATATTCATCCGTTAATATAGTAGTCACTTTTTTAGGACACTCAATTTGTTGTGAGATTACTTTATCTCAGGGATTCGGGATTCCCCCTTGTATCTCCAGCTGCAGGGGATTATGGTCACTACCTTCCTTTTGGAGTATCTTAAACCCCTTTATAAGAGAAAAGTTCCAAGCAAACATAAACACATAGTCTATTGGTTAGTTTTGTTTGCCTATTTTAAAAGTTTTCTGTGCTTGGCTATCTGATTCTAGTCTGCTACTCAGGCAGAATAGACCCTTTGTCCCTAGATCATTTCCCAATGTGTTATCCTGTCTTAAGGGTTCACAGGCTAGAAAGGATGCTTGTTTTATTTCATATGCCTCCAAGATTCCGCTGTGCCAGAGATCTACCTTC
Organism: Lissotriton vulgaris; assembly: GCF_964263255.1. NCBI lineage: Eukaryota > Metazoa > Chordata > Amphibia > Caudata > Salamandridae > Lissotriton > Lissotriton vulgaris. The sequence goes on from NC_141694.1 coordinate 747,286,155, forward strand.
TTTGGGTTCAATTTATGGCTAAAATCCCCCATAATAAAAAATATATCAAAACCATACTTTTCACATAAAACATCTATGTCTTCTTTAAAATGCTCCAACTCAATTCCAAATTCCTTGGTGTCCCCCCATTGCTTATACACATTTATGACACTTACATTTTCATATTTTTTGTCTAAAATCAGCAAAGATAACCTACATACAAGTAGCCATTTACATTTTACATTTAGTTATGTCACATTCTTTGCAACTTTTGTAGACAGGAGGGTCATAATCCCATCTGTCGGACGCCCAAACCTTTTTTTCTTGGCCGGTCGGTGGAGCTGGAGGAAGCCATCAAATATTGGGGTTTCGTCACATAGCCAAGTTTTCTGCAGACACATTATTCAAACATTCTTTGCTAGCTTATTTAAACATTCTTGTTTTGTTAGCTCTTCAAGGCCATTTATATTCCAGGATAAGAAATTAAGGCTATGCGACACCCCTTAATCCTATTCCACCTCACTTAAGCCACCATCTTCTTCCGTACCTTCCTTATACCACTGAGAAGGACCTGCAGGGCCCCTTCTTTGTCTCCAGTTACCCAAAGAGTTATCAATTGCTGAGTTATTAACTACTATATTCAAAAGACCTCCCCCCTCTTCATTCTCCCCCCGTAACCTCACCTGTCTCTTACCGAGTCCTGCATGGCATTTTAGGAAGCCACTACCTGGATGGGTATTTCTCCCCAATTCTCTCTCTGGGATTAACCGTACATCTTCCTGCTGTCTCTCACTCTCCGCTTTCCAAATTGCCAATCTTACCAGATCTGAGTAAACTAGAACTCTTTAAATTTCATTTCCTTTTATATTTTCTATGAATCCCACCTGTCTTTTGTTCCTATACCCCTCAGGCTTGAGCATTATGAAAATGAGTATAGGAGTTGGGACCTATTTAAAGGTTAAATCTTCCTTGTTTTTTCCCCTTTTTTTCTGGTTGGGCGGGTTCAAAGTACAATCACCTATTACTTCCTATCTCCTTTCCTGCTCGGTGTTCTTCCATCCAGTTTCCCCTGTTTACTTTTTACTTCTATTTTACCTTGTTGCTGGTGTTGCTGGACAGCTTTTTCTTTTCTGAATTTGTGTATTGTGTCCCGGTTTATTTGGTTTTAGTATTAAATCTCTTTATTGACAGATCATAACACATACATAAAAAAAACTTATAACCACATAGGCCCCATTACTTATTGTATTGCGAGATTCATGGCTCAAAAGATACGGACAGAGCCATGCCTCGCTGCAGAAAGAGGCCCGATGTCGGGTGTACTGTATGTGCAAACAATCAAGGTTAGATAAAGGAAAAAACATAATCAAGCAAAGCTCCCAAACACCCACCCAGACCCTCCTCTTCCCACCCTCCTCCCTTGTTCCAAGTCCATCACGCAAGATGTCCAAGAGCACATCCCCATTAACCCATCTTTGGCAGTTCCACATCAGATAGGCGCAGTAAGCGCAGGTAGCAAGGGCAGGTGACCTCGCGAAATTCCGAGGCCAGCAGAGACAGAAAGGGACGCCACAGCTCTGGATACTTAGTACCCTCTCCTGCCAACATCAGGTAAAGCCTCTCCATGTCCAACACGTGCCACAAGCGATGGAGCCAGCCCAGAAATGTGGGGATGTGTGTCGAGCGCCAATGGGAAAGTATATTCTGAATGGCGGAGCCCAGTGCAATAGCAATTAGGCGGCCCCTGCGGGAGCTCAGCGGATATGTGACTGGATTTGGCATACCTAACAGTACATAGGAGGGGAATCGTGGGATCTCTGTATCAAAGTGTGCATCAACTTCATCCAGGATTTGTTTCCAATACTCCTGAAGATGGACGCAGTCCCAGAGCAAGTGTACTAGCGTGCTGTCTGACTACACCCTCACCAGCACATCGCCTCTCTAGAGTGATCCATTGCGTCCGCTCAGGAGTATAGTACCAGTAGGTTGCAACCTTAGTGAGTGTGTCCGTGAGTCCCATGTGATATGCAGGCTGTCGAGCCCTATAATAAATGCCCTCCCATTCCTTGTGGCTAAATACCCTCCCCAGCTCCCTCTCCCAGGGCGCCTTCCCAGCGCTATAAATATGCGTGTACTTAGCATGTAAGATCTTGTATAAGTCTGAAATTCGTTTTTTGTCTGATTTGCGTGTGATCAGCCTGTGCTCATACGGCAGCAGCCGCCTGTCAGCCATAGAACGTACATGTTCGCTAAGTGCCTAGTGTCGCGACTTTAGGTATCGATGTCTCTCCGACTCCGGCAAGCCATATTCCGGAAAAGAGGAAAGGACATGACACCCTTCTCTGCGTACAAGTGGAATAGAAACCTACACCCAGCTGGTCGCCATCTCGCGTAGGCTACTGAGTCCATTCCCGGGGTAAACTCACGGTTATCCATCAAAGGTGTAAGTGGGGACGGGAAGGAAGTTAGCTCATGTCTGACATTGGTGCAGTCCCAAACTTCCATGGGGACCCTGGTGATATGCGAGGCATACAGATTGGGGGGGTCTGTGCTGCCTATGAAGAAAGGAAATCTCCTGGAGCGGGCGGCATACCACCGCCTGGTCCTGCAAAAGCCAATGCTTTTCAGACTCCCATTTACTCCACTCCACAAGAAGGGGCAGTTGGGTAGCTTGAAAGTAGAGGAACAGATCTGGGAAGCCAAGTCCCCCTCTCTCAGGGGGAAGTGTCGCCAATCGTAACTTTAGACGCGGTTTCTGCCGTTCCAAATAACTGTGTCTGTTGAATCCAGCCCACAGGTGGCCGCAGGGGAATGGTGCGAAACAAATATAGGATCTGGGGGAGGATTGTCATCTTTACCGCCGCTACTTTACCCAACCAGGACAAGGGATAGTGTATCCACCTCCCCAGTTCCTGCCTAATTTTCTGACGCAGCCAAGCATAATTAATGCTAACCGTGGCCGGGAGTGTGGGAGCCAGCTGGATCCCCAAGTACGGGATCGCCTCCGTCGCCCACTGGAAAGGAAATGATCACTGCAAAAACTCCTGCGTGGGCCCCTCTAAGGACAGATGCAGGGCCATGGACTTGCTCATGTTAACCTTAAAGCCGGCTGCTTGCGCAAAAGTCTCCAGGTCCTGAAGGCATTGTTTAATTGGTTTTAATAAGGGTTTTGATTGTAGTTGCTCCTTACTTAATCCCGTACTAACACTTTTCTTTGCTTGGGTATTAGGGCCCTTCCTCTTATCCTCAACTCTCTGGGTCTTAGCTGGTGACGTTATCAATGGGGTAATTTTTAAGTTAAATTGTTCCTCCTTTTCCATTTTTCTTTCGCTTTTATCTAATTCTGCTTTCCTCTTTCTATGTAACTTTCTTTTTAATTGACCCCTATGGTTCATGAAAGTGTATCTAGAGTTTTTTCCTCTTCTTTTTATCAGAATCAGGCATTTAGATATATATACATATATATACACACAACTCTATTCCGCAAAGAAACTGCAACGAACAGTATCCTACATGGAACTAGTTTTCACCCTCAACCACTACTAGCCAACATCCCTTATGGCGACTTCATTCGCATGAAAAGAAACTGTTCAAAAAAAGAGGATGCAGAAATCAAAATAGAGGAAACAGCTGAGAGATTGAGAAGACGAGGATACAGCCAACAAACCTTGGAAATGTGTAAAAAGAAAACTGCCAAGCAAAATAGAACTACATTACTCATTCCACAATTGAAAACCAACGATCCTAAAGGACCACCACGCTTTGTAACAACTTATAACAAAGAAAGCGGCGTCATAAAAAGTAAAATTTAAAAATATTGGCACCTGATATCAGGGGATCCTGACATTGGAAAGATTGTAGGAACCGAACCAACGATAACCTACAAAAAAACTTCCTCACTCAAAGACAAATTGGTACATAGCCATTTCACAGAAAAAAAGACCAAAAAACAAAGTGACTGGCTAACAGACCAAAGAAAAGGGTTTAAGAAATGTAATGCTTGCAAAGCTTGCAAAATTGGCCTCAATAAAACCACCTTTGAAGAAACTGATGGAAAAAGTTTCCCAATCACTGAAAAAATAAACTGTTCGTCGACACATGTGATATACATCATACAATGCAAATGCGGATCCAAATATATAGGAAGCACGACCTGTGCCCTAAAAAAACGAATTTTGGAGCACATCAGAGCAGTCAAAAATAAAGACATGTCCTACGCAACTGCCAAACATATGGCTACCTGTCAAAAAAGTGACTGGAGGGCCATGTCATATTATGGTATACACATGATTGAGATGAACGAACGTGGAGGAAACAGAAAACGTAAATTACGACAAACTGAATCAAAGTTCATCATCAGACTTAAAACGAAAATGCCCAGAGGGATGAACTTTGACGAGGAACTTTACGTACATTTAGAATAACATCAGTGATCAACCTATTGCATTGCGATGGCTACTTGAGAGAAAAAACATGTACTATTGAATTGGGTACTACACCCAGTGAAATGTTATAAACATATGATGGAACAGTGGTAACATATGGTACTATACCACAATTGAAACCAATATATTTTTGGGACACTGTGACTTTTAGAAATTAGTTAAAACTGTGATTATAATTATAACAGTGTACTTACTAATAACACAATGTCTTAGTACCTAATGTTAATAATTAAGTGCTGAAATTGCTAATGTCATTATCATGTTAAACAATCTTTTTTTATTTTCATGAACTACCTCTCCCACAATGCACCTTAATAGCCAGGTGGGATAAATAGTAGACATAGTAGTATGCTCACTTACCGTGAACAAAGCCTGTCTCTAGGCTGAAACGCATTGGTCTGAGTTTGGAGCAATAAATCATCTTTGAAACTGAATTGGAACTGTGTTGTGCCGCATCTTTCGTGTCAAAAAAAAATAAATATATATATATATATATATATATATATATATATATATATATATATATATATATATATATGTACACTAGGTGGAGTTCCTATTGTATCTTCTCCCATTCATTTCTGTAGACTGTGGGTCTGATACAGGTCTCATCATAGTTGGCATTGACCTCTAATTCCTTGCAATTCCTCCTCAATCTTTTGTAAGTATATCTTTTGCGTTTTCAGGAGCCCGTTATTTAACATTGTGACTTCTAATATCTCCTGCAGGGTTTTCTGAAGCATCAACAGTAGATCCATCATTGAGGAAAAAGGGGTAGCAGAAATGTCTTGTAGACTGTTCCTCTCGGGATTGTCTCATCCTTCAGTTCTCAATGTTTCCTGCTGCATCTGATTTCTATTTGCTTTTTACCGTAGTGCTGTTGTGTCTGATGCCTCCCCCGGTCAGTTCTCAACCATTAGCTATTATTCTTCATTAAGTCTGAATCCTCTAGTTCCTGCAGCAAGAATAACTTGGGGGACGAGGACAGTCGTGGTGCTGTTGTTAATTCGTTTTGACAAAAAATTTAATGATTTATCAGTATTGATGCCTCCAGTAATTCTTCGAAGAGTTCTACTGAGCCATTCCCATTCTGCTGCTCTGCTTCTACTTCCAGGGACTTCGTAGATAAATCTGCTCTTTTATAGTGTTTGCCTACAAAGTCCTTTATTGATTTAGAGGCTGATATACTTCCTTTGTGTTCTTGCATAATCTCTTTAGTGGCTTTATTGTTTTTTCCTTTTTTGAGATGCTCCTTTTGCCCCTTCTCTGGGGCTCACCAGGCTCTCCCGGCTCGTTTCTAAGGTCCTAATCTCCACAAAGAGATCTCTCCTCCCGGGGCTTTGCTCCGTGGACTCCCTGTGGGGTTTTTTGCTTCCTTTTTGGCGCCATAGCTCTCTTACAGTAAGTATGTCAAATATATTAGCTGGGGTTTTTGCGCCCTTATATTCTCCAATGTATCAGTGCATTCTGATATTAATACCTTTCCTTGCTTTTATCTCTCCTGAACAGGCCCCTTAATCAATCATATTTAACAATGCTGGAACCTTAGGGAAACGATAGGGCTCTGCAAGCATGCACACACTTACCTCTGTTGTGCCTTTGTCCCACTGTGCCTGCCAGTTTGCGTTTAAATTCTGTGTTCTGTTCTCAGTTTGATATGCTGAGAGCCTCCTCTCCCTTCCTTTCTGGCTTCAGCGGGGGAGGAACTCCGGCAATGCAGCACCTGGATATGGGATTGTCATCTAAAGTGCTCTAATTCACTTTCCTTTTCAGCCTTCTCCTCCTTCCTTCCAGCTCCCGGGGACTGTCTGCTCCACCTTCTCCTGCTATCCCACGACTCATACACTCCAGGCAGGTACCAGCGAGACCCAATAGTTTTCCCAAGGGTCCCAAGGGTCCGTCAAGTCCATCGGGTCGATGCGCAGCACGGCGTAGCAGTCTGCTTGCATCCAGGAGCTCTGAGTGGGCGGTGCTTGGCTAGGCGTTGGTTGCATCGTAGCGTGGCGTTTTCAGCAGCGGTGGGGCGGCAATATAGGAGCGGCCACCTAATGTATAAACTCAAAGTGAATTAGCTGGGGCCAACCATTGGGGGCCAAGGCTCCGATCTATATGCAGTGGAAGGTCCATTCTTTGGAGGTTATCGTATCGACCAGATTCCCCTCCCATGCGGCACTTGCTGCTTGTTTTATTAAGGGGGATGTACGCCACATAAATCATAAATAATGGTTATACTTAAGATATGGTTGTCGACGACGTTTCGATCCCCAATGCCATCGACAACCACATCTTAACTCCAACTGTTATTCATGATTTATGTGGATTACAAGATGTTCTTTTAACTGTGACTACTGTTATTTTTGTATCACCACAAAGTCACCTTGCAGTTATATGCCTGAGGTCAGGAAATCTGCTGATTTCCAGAACCTCTTCACTTCCTGCTCACTTCATGATACTGTATGTTTTTTTCGTGTTTATCGAATATGTAAATAAATATAAATACCTTCTGTTTGGACAGTAATATACCTAACACTTATTGTAGATTTGTGGTAATGGTTATGTATGTTTCTTAAGAAAGGACTGTTGTCTCTAATAACATACTGATACCCTTAGTCCCTTCTGACTTATAAGATTCCCTATTCCTTTGTTTATACAAATCATGTTCAATATCAGTGTATGTGTAAACATAAAACCTTTGAAAAACAAAGATCAAGAGCCTGGACTGTCAGTGTCTAGTATTCGCAACGCTCACTGGAGTTGGAATCAATATGTTTATTTAAAAGAAAGAAAAAATGTTTTCTTTCTTGAGTCCCCTCACTCACTGGGGTTTCCTCACGGTGACATGCTTCATCATAGGGGCCATCCCAGCCCTCTACGGACTGAGGCGTGCTGCGACTTGCGAACTACGTAGGAGCACTTTTAAGAGATGGACTATGTGTGGTGCAAGTGGTGTTGTTGTGAAGTGGAGTGGTCTAATCTATGTGAGTTAAAAATTCCTTCCTAGTGAGCTACAAATAGTTTATTCTTGCTCCTGGGGGTATATGTTAAAAACGGGATAGAGAACTAGGGTTCCTACTGGCAATGAGTCAGGTATGCCTAGTCACTTCTGTCAACATGTTTCGAGCTTCCCCAAGCTCTTTCTCAGAACTACACAGGGACCAGCCCTGTGTTCGCCACTCCTAAACCATGCTCAAGTCATGGATCCGTTCATTCCAACGAGCACCAGGGGAGTTCTGCTTTCACAGGCTCTTCGGTTGTCACAGACGCACCCGCCCGCCCGCCAACTTCTTTTTTAACGAACCCACCGTCACCTTTTACCCGCACTCTGGGTTGGAATTATCACCGGACCATCGCTACCGTCACCACGCCTCCTAAGCCCTGAAGAGTCACAGGCACTGACCTGTTGACGAAACACGTGTTGGATGGCGTTGTTTTTCCTATGAACAACCTCATATAAAAAAACCTTTAAAGAAAACCACCGCTGTCGACAACATTTACTACCAATTGCTGTACTAATTGTTGATATTTATATGTGTGCCCAGGTTTATTCGTGCTGAGGGATGTGCTTCTAGCTCCTCACTCATTTAGGGGTTTTGGGTCCCCTATCCTGGAGGCACCACACACTCACTGATATCCACCACATAGTCATCTCTACCAGCTACCTGCCTGAGCGCCACTTACCTGCCACCCCAAACCTGCTACCCCAAACCCTGCACAGTAGCTTTAATATTATAGTCTCCCCGTGTGTATGGTATAGACCATCACTTAATTATATTCTTGTTATCTGGTTGGACTTCTCTAAATCCTTCCCTCTGTCCTGTACTTCTCCATAGAAATTGGTCCCAAGTCAACTCTTACAGGTACATGCATCAATATTGCATTTTGCGATTCCTTAATTGTGAAAAATAAGGAATCGCAATTAAGGAATTGCAAAATGCAATGTATCAAGAAATCGCTAAATAAATTGTGATTTCTTAATATTCCTTAATTGCGATTCACATTTTGCGAATCGCAATTAAGGAAAACCTTCCCATTGATTCCTATGGGCCAAAAGGCCCATAGGAATCAATGGGAAGGCATTAACATTTTGCGATTTTCATTTTGCGAATCCGAATTTGTTAATGCATTTCAAGGGTGCTGAGGGGGGTCCCCCCCCCCCACCCTGCACCCTTGCTTGTTTTTGTAAGTGCAAGTTTCACACACACATGTCCAAAGGACATGTGTGTGTGTAACATGACACTTTCAAAAATGCATTTTAGAGCATTTTTGAAAGATTTCGCAAATTAACACGAGGTTCAACCTCGTGTTAAATTGCTCCCCCTATTTGCGAATTCACAATTTTTAAAACATTCATGCATTGCATTTAAGGAATCGCAAAAATGCGATTCCTAAATGCAATCGCATTTTCTGAAATCGCAAAAAATAGCGATTTCTTGTACTTTTGCATTGATGCATCCCAAATAGTGATTTTGGAATCGCAAACGGCCGAATTTTGCGATTCGCACCGTTTGCGACTCCAAAATCGCTTGATGCATGTGGCTCATAGAATCTTTAACTTCCACTCACCCAGCTTCCCAGGACAGTATTAATGGTCATTTGGGAAACATCTCTAACTGCCCTACAGCAGCCAGCAATGTACATGCTCCTCCGTAAATCAAAAAAGCTCTTCGCCACAATGCTTCCAAATTGTTCTTGGAAGATTTATAAACAGCAAAAACTGCCCTTCATCGTGCTGAATGAAAATGGTGAACCAACTATTCGGCTGAGGACAAGGAACTTTATTCATCACACCCTAAAGACTAGACAAAACTAATTAGCAGGCTAAGACTGCCTTCTTCACCATCAAAATATTGGCCTCCTCGAATAAGTGTAAAGAAATCTTTAGCATAGTTTCTCAACTGTCCAATCCTGACCCTACCTATCCAACCAACACAGACTTTGTGTAACACTCTTATTTTCTTCTTTTTCAAGAAGATTACGATAATACAGGATAGTATCCCTGCCAGCCCCCCTTTAATGTGACATCTAATGAAAATAATAATTAATTTAAATTATCTAACTTTCCGGCCATCAGCAAGGAACATTTTTTGTACCTACTATTTAAAGTTAAGTCAGGCTCCCCTAACAATACGTGCACTCCGAGAATTTTAAAAACAGTCTTTCACTTTTTTCTGAGATAACTATGTCTCTTCTCAAACATTCCTTTAGTCAAGGGATGATGCCTAACGTTTTTAAGGAGGCAGTTGTGGCCCATTCCAAAAGAAATTAGATGAGGACCCACTCACCCTGAAAAATTATCAGCCTATCTCATTGTTACCTTTCTTGGCAAAAGTGCTGAAGTCACACATTTCCAGGCACACCTACTCCTTTTTAGACAAATCCAACTTTCTGGACCCCATCAGCCAGGATTCAGTCCAGCTCACTCCACTGAAGCAGTTATTCTTTCAGTTATTGATGATATGCGGGAAGAGGCTGACAGAGGCACCACACAAGTGCTATTCCTTCTAGATCTGTCTGCAGCCTTTGACATGGTTGACCACAAGCTTCTGATCAGCCGTGTTGGATTCGTGTGCCTTCAGGGCTCGGCACTGACCTGGGTCACATCCTTTTTAAAGGACCGTTCGCAATCTGTGCGGTTATCCCCTTTCAGATCACCTGAGTCTGACTAATCTGCGATATCCCTCAGGGATTTTCCCTGTCTCCCCATCTTTTTAAGTTGTATATTTGTCCATTGGTACACTATCTAAAGGAGGGGATAGTCAACATTTATAATTCTGCAGACAATCTGCGGTTGCTATTCCTCATCAATCATTTCCCCAAATCCATGAAAATCTTTCAGAACACCATGCTGTTCATCCAAGTATGAATTGCAACCAGCTTAAACTTAACTCTGATAACACAAAGATAGTCATTCAGTCATAAAACTGTATTTAAATCTTGCTTTGATCCATAAAAGTATATACTATTTAAAAACATTATTTTCCATTAATTCTATACACTGTATATATATGGCTGTTAAAACTTCATATGTGCAAATCACCTTGCGGTCCCACTAATAATTTTACTTTTCAATCAAGGGCATTCTTCAATCAACTTCATAGCTTAAATGGTCTAAATGTGCAAGGGATTTCCTTCTATGTACAGCCCTGCTGATATGTACGGCCCAGCGCTATCAATAGCGCGTATCCTGTCCCTGGATTGATTCCAAAGCTCAAACCAACTACCTCCATTACGGTAAGCCCACTTTGGCGCCTCTGGTCAAACCCTGATTCTGCCTCTTTCCATTCCTTCCCGCGGCCTCAACATTTAGTTTTCCTTCTTCGCCATTAGGAATTCCAATTTGGAACACTACCTACTCACAGTGGATCGGGGCTCCGACCCTGTTTCTTCTCCTAAGCCAGTTCCAGTTTGTTTGGCCACACAGTGAGTTTGCTTTTCACCATGCGCACCTGCGTGCACCCCTTTTTACCCCCCTTCTGCTTATTTAACGCTTGCTTTTCCCACCAGGGACCTCTAGGAAATGTGATTCCTACCTTCACGCAGACGCTCCTCTCCGCTGCGCCTCATCTGTGGTTCACGTCATTCCCTCTGGGACATTGTCCTGTCTCCGGGCAAGACTGACTGCCCCCGATACATGCCGTCCTCCAATGGCAGGCCTAAATTTGCCTCCCTCTCAAGCTTCTGAGTTATGCAATGCGCCCCTCCTTTCCCCCTTCCTGTTTCTAATTTACCAGCGCAAACTTACGGCGCACAATTGTGGTTCACATAAATGTCTAAACTATGACCAATCACTCTGAATAATAATTTCCATTGAACCATAATTTTCTGTATATATCTTTTCATCACCGTGGGAGGGCGAGCCGGATAAATAGAAGTGGAGGCTGTAAATAGTGGGCCAGTAGTACGGTTTTATTTAAACAAGAAACAGTGATGTATGAAGGTAGTGTCCTGTTTAACATTTAGGCGTTCAATCACAGTTCTTCTGGGGTCTTGGTTACTCTTCTCCTTGGTCTTGGGTTGTCTGCTCCAATCGTTGGTCCTTCCCAGGCTTGGGTTGTCTGCTCCAATGGTTGGTCCTTCCCAGGAGGCTCAGAAAAGGAAAGAAAAGAAGGGAGCCGTCAGTGTTTATAGGGATTAAGCTAGCATGTTGTAGACACTAAGGTCTCAGCCACCACACCCAGTAGGTGCAAACTAATACTCGGTTAAAACAAAAGTTAGGGAGGTGGGTTGATACTTGAGGCAAGGGATGTCTCAGGTGGGACGTGCCGGACCTTGTCACATTGTGCCCGTCACTATTCTCTCACTTGTCACTTGTGCCATCACTTGTTTCACAAGCACAATAGTGCACCAAGTCCTCCTTGGGTTGCTCTTGCAATTTATGCCCACAGTGCTGATATAACTGTCCGTGTATAAATAGTTATTTTAAATATATGATGCCAAGAGCACTTTTGAAAAACTTACTATGATTCTCGCTCTTTCCTTCCTCTAATGTTTTGTACATACATGTTTATTTGTCTTTTTCATTGATACCGGCTGAGACGTTGTTGTTTAATATCTGCTGATATAACCAGCAGCCGCACAACAAGCAAATTCATTCTCAAGAGTACAAACAAATTTCATAGCATCCTTGTAAAAAAGTAATTTCTTTGCAATAAAAATTGGCCGTAATTTATTTTTTTCTAATGTCTCGATAAAATTTACAAAATAGCAGAAAGTGCACAGTGGATTGATCTGCTCTCCCATTGCATGGGCATTTATAGACAATTTTCTGCCATTTCTCACGTTTTGGGAAAGCCACCAGCTCATGGACTGTACCTAAACACAAACTTGTCAAATAAAACCTATCCTTGTCACCACTCACAATAAGTTGGATTTGTGGAATTCTTCTTTCTGGCCCCCTATGATGGGCACCCCTCAGCCCAAAAATTCTGTTAAGAGTCTTGGAGTCCTCATCAATAGGAATTTGACTTTGAAACCCCAACTGTGAGCGATCCCGTCCTCCTGTTTTGCACAGCTACACAAAATTGAGAACATTGGCAGATTCCTCATATTTGATGCCTTGGTCCTGATCATTTTGGCCTTAGTCATTTCCAGGATGGACTATGCCAACTCTCTTTATCTTGGTCTCCCTAAAGACCTTAATTGAAGACTTCAGCTGGTCCAAAATCAGGCAGCTAGGCTTATCTTTCAACAGCATAGATGTTGCCATATCACACCTCTGTTAAGAAAGCTCCATTGGTTACCTGTCGAACAACAAGCTGTTTCAAGATGGGCTGTATTGTCTTCAAATCCCTTTATGGAAAATGCCTTGCGTTTATTATCTTCTCGAATTAACAAATATGCCCCTAATTGCAATCTAAGGTCCACTCACTTGAATTTCCTCACATTCCTCCCATTCATAAAGAAGAGATTAGGGGTCTTCAGAATTAATTTTCTAGCCCCTCTCATTTGAAACTCTTTGCCCCCAGAGATCAGATTCACCTCTAAATACAGGAGATTTCATAAGCTGCTGAAAACCTGGCTCTTCAGACAAGCATATGACTAAGCTGTTGTAATATTGTGTGCTGTCTTCTGCTGCTAGCACCAAGAAACCGCCACGGTAAAAGGGCGCCTTAAAGAAACATGTAAGTTAACATTTGTTGTTTGGCAACACATATCCCCTTTATATAGGCATTAACTGCTTCCCAGAGCAGTTCAGGTGATGTAACAGAGCCTTTCTTAAGTGAGAAATACGCTAAAATCTCTTCTCCTATTTCCTCCAAAAATGCTGTGTCAGTGAGAGCCAGTGTAGCAAGGCGGTACAGGAAGGTGCGGTATCTGAAATCAGCTCTCTTTATGGTGAGTTTAACAGGTGAATGGTTGGAATAGGTATGTGGGACATGTTCGATACATGTAACCCATCCCCTGGGGTCATGGGTACCCAACCAATAATCAAGCATAGCCCAGGTGCCATGTGCTACGAGAAGTGCATGCCCTCTTTCAGGTCCAAGTGCATTTCACATCAGAGGTCTAATAGGTCATGAGTCTCCATAATATCCCTAAGCAATCCAGCTGCAGCCTGATGTGTGCAGGTGAGTGGGAACTATCTAGGCATTTGTCTAGTACCAGATTAAAAGCACCCCCCATGCGCTCCCTCACCTGCTGGGCAAACCCTGGGTCCTCTGTGTTAGACCCATAGGTATTTACTATTTGTATATGTTTTGTAGCTATGTAGCCCTGAAAAATAATATGTCTGCCCTGTAAGGGCACCCCACGGCAGACTAATATGGCTTTCCCCTTTGCGTAGTACCTGCTGATGCTCCATCACGATGTGAATGTGGGAGTTTTCTGCACCCCAAGATGAGTCTCCTGAAGCAGTGATATGTCGATTTCATTGCAGTCTAAGTGCACCAGAAGTAGTCTGGGCTTGCAGGGGTTGCCAACACCACATCTATTCCAGGATATTAGGTTTCAGAGTTACCCGTTGAAGCTATCAGCCTGGTGGTGATCGAACGCTACTGCACAGTGTGGTCTAAAGCCGCCTTAACCGACCATTAACCTGAAAGTCTGTGGCATGAAAGTCATCCAGTTGTATTGTAAAATTTCAATTGTCCACCTCCCCCATCCACACAATCCACCCCTACCTGTCAGTGAACAATTCCCACCCTATACTTTCCCTAAATAATTCATCCATGATGCATTGCATGGCTATGGGTACCCATGTATTAAAGGTACTGGCTAATTGCACCTCTTGACTACAAAGAGGCACTAGCCATGTGAATTTGGAGGGTTCGCATGGTGGCCTATGCAACCTGTGAAAAGGAAAAAGAGCATCTGGGGATTTCTCAATTCAACTTTGGGAGGTTTAGTGCACTGCTCTGACAAGGAGCACCAAATCATAAGCACCATTGGGTCACCCCTGCCATAGGGGCATACATCATCAGGTCAGTGTAAAAGTCGAAAGGGGTGAAAGAGGAACATCAAGCATTCAGGAAGGCTGGTATCTGCCACCCTTAGGTATCCTCAGATGCCATCTTCATTCCACGTCGCTAAGTTCCATTTCTGGGGGGTCTGGTAGATTGCTAGCAGCAGTGGCCCTCCCCACCTTGATTTTACTCAGGAAGCGTGAAGTAGCATGTGGATCGGAGAAGATATATGATTTGTTTTCATATGTGACCTTAAAGCTCAACTTCACCTGCCTATGCTCTGCTCGTCCTATTGCAAGTGTTGAGTGTTGTACTGAAGGAAATTTGGTCACAGGTATTGGCGTTGGCTACTGAACGAACTGTCCTGACCCCCGTCAACCTCCAACAGGTGTGCCAATAGCCAGCCAGGGACCCCACTCAAGCACACGTAGTCAGCTTACCACTCTCAGGTTAGTCCCTGTCAGAATCCACGAGGGCAGGGGGCTCAGTCACTGTCCTGAACGTGACCCCCTCAGGCTTTCAACAGCCCCAGTCTCCCCTGGTTATTTGCATTTCCACCGCTGAGGTCCGCCAACCTAGTTCGCGGCATCCATATGTCAGCCAGATTCAAGGCCAGTCCTGCAGCAGTTTGGATCTATCAGTGGGGGGAACCCTATTTTAGCCAGAGGGGACTCTTTCAGGAGCTATCTCCTAGGTGCCGTCTCCAGCACCGGTCCACCACTGCCATACACAACATGTCCTTATACATCTGCATGTGACAAGTGTCATAGTCGATGATAGCAAACATTCAAGGCACTATATACAGTCTCAGATCATTCACTGGTCATTTTCGTTTTTGAAAATTGTGTCCCACCCCACATTATATGCTGGGTATTGAGAGGAATTGGGCTATGGTATTCAGTGTTATGCACTGAAGTCAGGGATGCATAATAGAGTGCTTCAAGTTATACAAGCACCTGGTCTATGAAACCGAGACTATATGGAAGGTTGTCAAAGCATAAATTAGGGGCATTTGTATATCAAAGGAATCAGGTATCTTTAAGTCACTTCATACCCATTTGGAATGATAAGAGAACAAACCTGAGGAGCATTAGAGTGTATATGCTACTACTAAAACTAAATCTACGCTCATAAGGTTTCAGGCAAAATTGAAAGAATTCCATAATGTAGTGCACAGTGAGGTTTTCCTTTTGGCTTAGAATGTGCATGCCTGACTCTTTGGGGAAGGGGCCGACCAAAAAAAAATACTAGCATGAGTGATTAAACATCTGTCAACAATACCCCGAGCTCATGCATAGACACGGGCAATGGTACAATTACTTATGGACATTACAGACACCTTTAAACATTACCACAAACATCTCTATGTAATTGGAATACAATGCCCACCAAGTAACATTTAGCACTAGCTTTGATTGAAGACGAAATTATTAAATTCCCCATTGACTTTGGAAAATGTGAAAAATGTGATTGTGAGCATTCCCAGTGGTAAGTTCCCATCGAGATAGTCTACCTACTGAAATCTATGAGATATTCACAGGCATTGTGGCTGCTAGACAATTAGATATTTACAACACCGCTACTGCTATAAGGCAGCCAATCACCATTCTGGTAAAGCCAAGAATAGACCCTATGCAATGCTTTTCATATGGAACATTATCCTTATTAACAACAATAAAATATCTGCTAAACTTCTGGCACGGCAGTTTCAGCCACTGAAGCAACATGCTGTACTACTGGAACAGGCAAGCTTGATTATTGACTTTGGCTCTCGTTAAACTATGTTTCCTTGGGGCTAACGAGTGCCTGCAGGGGGGCACACCTATGCGCATTCACCCCCTTTCCCTTGCATATAGCCATGTCTGAACTGGGGTGGCAGAGTGGGCTAAAGAACGGTGATGGATTAAACCAAGATCTTTCGACTGGGTGTGAGTGTTTGATTGATTCAAATGCTCCGTCCATCACCACCCCCTTTAGTACCGCTTTTGGCCGCCATAAGGGTGGCAGGGTATACTGAGACGTGAGTCCCTTGCTCACTTTGCCACTGGATTCAAGCAAGTCGGGCTGAAGACGGCTGGAATGCCAGAAACCGGTCCTCGGAAGCTTGTTTCCGGTGCAGGGAAGACATGGCTTGGCAGTTCGGGCTGTACTGTTCCCATGAGGCACAGGGTCAGACTCATTTGCATATAGCCATGTCTGAACTGGGGTGGCAGAGTGGGCTAAAGAATGGTGATGGATTAAACCAAGATCTTTTGACTGGGTGTGAGTGTTTGATTGATTCAAATGCTCCGTCCATCACCACCCCCTTTTGTACCGCTTTTGGCCGCCATAAGTGTGGCAGGGTATACTCAGATGTGAGTCCCTTGCTCACTTTGCCACTGGATTCAAGCAAGCCGGGCTGAAGACGGCTGGAATGCCAGAAACCGGTCCTCGGAAGCTTGTTTCCGGTCCAGGAAAGACATGGCTTGGCAGTTCGGGCTGTACTGTTCCCATGAGGCACAGGGTCAGACTGATTTGCATATAGCCATGTCTGAACTGGGGTGGCAGAGTGGGCTAAAGAACGGTGATGGATTAAACCCAGATCTTTTGACTGGGTGTGAGTGTTTGATTGATTCAAATGCTCCGTCCATCACCACCCCCTTTTGTACCGCTTTTGGCCGCCATAAGTGTGGCAGGGTATAATCAGACGTGAGTCCCTTGCTCACTTTGCCACTGGATTCAAGCAAGCCGGGCTGAAGACGGCTGGAATGCCAGAAACCGGTCCTCGGAAGCTTGTTTCCGGTCCAGGGAAGACATGGCTTGGCAGTTCGGGCTGTACTGTTCCCATGAGGCACAGGGTCAGACTGATTTGCATATAGCCATGTCTGAACTGGGGTGGCAGAGTGGGCTAAAGAACGGTGATGGATTAAACCCAGATCTTTTGACTGGGTGTGAGTGTTTGATTGATTCAAATGCTCCGTCTATCACCACCCCCTTTTGTACCGCTTTTCACCCCCTTTCCGGCATGGCCTGCACAGTCCATGCCTTGCAGGAACGACCTTTGGCGCTTCCATTGCGGTGCCTTTTTAATGAGCACTGCCTTGCGACCGCCAAAGCTTCACCTGCCAGACATTAGGAAATTGGAAATGTGGCGGGCGGTGTCAGTACAGCTTTGGGGGTGTGGGAACGGGCCACTGGTGTGGCGGCCTGCTCCCAAGCGGCCAGTTCCCACACCCCCAAGCTGTACTGATGCCCTTTTTGAAATCCCCAGCAAGTATAATATCCCCTTCCTATATAGATGATGTTCCGTAGTAAAGTTGATCGCAATGTATCGATTTCACTAAAGCATGTGTTGTTTACTTTGAGAGAGTAAGCTAAATTATGGCAAGTATATTAATAGTGAGATTGCTGTGATTGGTTTCTATAATTTAGGTTAGGCGCGGGTTCACATCAAGGGCAACTTTGAAACTGACAGGGAAATATACCCCTTTCCCCCACGACCACACCCCACCCATCCCGATCTGCCCGACTTGTGGACAAGGCCACAGAAGGCAAAGAGAGGAGTGTAAAGCCGGGTATACTTTCACGAATGAACACTGCAGATTGAAACATTTGAATATGCTCTCAGTTTATCAAAGCTTCAATTGGTCTGAAAGGTAATTTTTTTTTTTTTGTGTACCTGTAAAAGCTCACGATGGTGGATCACACATTAGATGACCTGCTTCGGCGCCTTGATGCCCTTGGGCTAAGTTGCGCGATAAAAGATGCCGTTCATTCATTCATTCGTTTATGTTGGCTGGTGTGTCTAGTGGCTGAACAGGTTTAAGCCCTAGCCATTCTTCAGCCACTGAATCACACATCCCAACGGAGTGACCAGATATTGCAAAAGAAAGGAAGGAGCCATCTTGTCACGTTATAGCTGCTGTATTTCAAGTAGCAACAAACAATGCTCTCTGCGCTGTCAGTGCAGCTTTTGTGCACCTTAACAAATAGTAGCAATAAAACAACCAGGAAATTAGCTTCGGTCCAACACTAATGAAATTCCGATAAATAGAGTTGTCAACATGCTTCATGTCCTAATAGCGTTCCTTCAAGCAGCACACATCAGTGAGCAGTGTGCCTTTCCTTTTCAGTGCCAGGAAATAAACAATTCTGATTTTGAATATTAGGAGGCAGATTTGTACATTCAGAGAAGAATAATAGCACCCTTTAAAATGAACATAAAGTACGGTGACCCAGATGGATCAGTGATTTTGGGAGCGAGATTTGAGAAAGTCATCTGTATTGTCAGTAAACGTTAGATGTCAGTCACTGTCACATCAAGCCCATGTGGAGGAGCTCAAACTTGGACAAAGGTTAGCGGAGCACCATAAGGAGTATTAGTGTGTTTCAAATCTATGAGTAGAAGAAAAAGTGATGTCAGGACTGCGTGAAATAATTAATCTCAGCCTGCAGGAGTCTGGTTCAATTTCCAGTCCATGTTTTTTATGCTCATTGTGGCACTACACAGGGATCCACTATATGTAAATCAGTCTTGGCTCTGCCCAAATAAGGAGAGTCTACTCTGGACTACTAGACCACAACCCCTGTGATTGGGAACATAATCAACCCCAGGCCTGTTTGGCCTTGTTGGGCCACATCAGTGAGATGCAGGTTCAGGTCTGGGGCACATTCAGCTACCAGACCGATGTCTACATATCCCTGTCGTACTCCTGCTTTGTGAGGGAAATGGGTTGAGGTCATAGCATGCTGCACCTCCTTTCACGGAGATTTTAAGATTTCTCCAGAATTTGCCAAGGGCAATCTCACAACGCCATAAGAAGAAAGTATCATTGGGCAGCCTTCATCATGGGCACATGGAATATTTTGCTTCCAATAGAACATTTGAGGGGTACACAATAGGCCAGTTGAGGTCTCTCATAGCCTCCTTGTTGACAACTTCTGTCAAAATAAAAAGAAGCAACAGTTAATAAGAACACAAGATATGTAGCCTTCCAATTAAATCGATGTTGAAACACTTACTTTATAGTACCATAATGTGTTGAAATTGTTGTGGCAAGAAACTAACATTATTTTCTTACTCATGCAGTCAGAATCTGAAATGTAGTTTTATTATTATTATGGATTCACTCCCACTAAAATATTTCTCCAATCACCTCAGTTAGTACCTGTCAATGGGCTCACTGAATTCATTGTGTTGATGAAGGAAGCTGGCTCTGTATATATGCTACAAAGTCATTCTGTGCCCTGGGCACCCCCTAAAGTTTTGCTGACCGCTACTGGTGGTAACTGAAAGAGACACTCAGAGTCAGTGAAAGCACCTACACACACTAGGTTACACTATGGGTTGGGGCACCCCTGTGATTGGCATGACCTCCCCTAGAATGTCCTAGTACATAATCGGGCAGGGAATTAAAACAACCTTTAACTTCTTCGATGCTCATGACGAGCTCGGCTCGTCATGAGCCACGGTGCTCATGTGCTCATGACAAGCTGAGCTCATCATGACCATTAGAACGCTCGCATGCTGGGCTAATTCCCCTGCTGTGCAAGCGTTCTATGAAAACGGGTGTGGTCATGAGCACACAAGCACGGTGCTGCATGACGAGCTGAGCTCGCCATGAGCACGGGGGCGCTGTGCACGCCCCACCACCCCCCAGCACAGTGGGGGAATGTGCCCAGCAGCGAAGGTGCTAAGACCCTAGCATATAATAGGGCATGGGAGTTTAAAGGCCAGCAGCTTTTCTGCACTTGCATGTGTGCACTGCTGAAGCCAGAGGTTAGTTTTAAAGCAGTCTTGTGTTGCAGGACTGTTTTCAAAATGCAAATTGTGCCCAAACTCGACGTTGGTGTTTGGGGCAATTAGAATTATTTATCAAGCTGAAATCAAGCAAAGAGTACCATTGTTCGTGCAGGTTTTATCTGGAGACAAATCTAGCAGCTTCTGAGAAGGTGTCAATTCAGTATTTCATTCCGATCGAATACTTTTTGACCACCTTCGGGATCTTTTTTATTTTATAGGAACATTTTTATTGATTTTCGAGACAACAAGTATGACTCTCATAAAGCAAGCACGTTGTAAACAGAATGTCACAAAGCACCCCATGCCCCCAGTCCATTTCATAAATGTAAGTACACAACTGCCACCACAACTCAGATCCGCCAGTTCCCGCCAAACCATATTAAGCACGTCACTTGTGCCAGACATCGTCACATTTGCAGGGACACCCATGTACAGTGTATATAGTCTCCTCCAGTTTTGCACAGCAACTCATACCATGATTCCAGGACACCCAGGGCTAAGCGCTGGTAGAGGTGCAGGGTATTATTTACAAGACCCTAGCACAGTGGTGGAAGTGGGCGGGATCGGAATGGCACGGCGTGCCCCTACTTTTTAAATTTAACTCAGAACGTTCCCCTACTTCTTTATTCTAAAAAAAATACATCCCAGGACGGCAGGGATGGTCTGAATGTGAAAAGTATGGCGTGATGGTTTAGCCCTGTGTGATGCAGAATAAGGAAGGCCTCTGAAGTTGCCACAACCTCCTCCCCCTTCCCCTCTGTATCTGAGGCCACACTGTAGGAGAAGCGTTTCACAGTAGGAGTAATCAATCAGCAGCGAAAACGGCTTCATTTGGTGCTACAGGGATTTACACCTCATTTAGTGACAAGGCCCACTGCCTGTGAAGTGAGTGAGAAGTACCAGGCCTCCTAAACACCCTGGGCTCTTATGACGAAGTGAGGCATGGGGGGCATTTCACTTCAGCCTGGGTCTTCAAGAGGCGTTGCATGCGATTATCTCTCTTCCAGCACACCACCTCTAACTGTATAATACGCTTATGCGAAGGGCATAGATACGGTGCCAGAGAGGTCACGGATTTGTGTACTGTAGAGCTCATCAACGCATTAACCAATGGCACTCGAACATTTTGTAGAAATTAGCAATAAGCGTGTTTGAGAACACAGACTGAAAGACATATCCGACCCTCTTCTTGCCCAGCAGAGTCTGTGCGGCAGAGATTGCAGCAATCTGTGGTGAGCAGGGAAGGAAAAGTTGACTTTTGTAACACTGGCTCCACATTTAAAAACCAAAATCTGTTTATTTTACAACCCGGTTTCTTGAGTTTACTTTCGCTTTCTGTCCCTCCAATACTTGCTCTTTCTGTCACTCGAATCACGCCTCTTTTTTTTAAATTACCGCCATTTAGTCATTACGCTGCCTTCGCTCTTGTCTCTCTCCTTCCTGGTCTCTGTTTCCAGCTCCTTCTCTGTCCTCTTGTCTCGCCAAATTTCTCTTCCCTTTTCTTCCAGACTGTCTCACCTTCTTCCAACTTCCTTTCCCCTTTGTATATCACCTCTTCTCTATACTTTTCCACTTTATCTTCGTTCTCCCCCTCCCAACATTCTTCTATTTAATCCCTAATTTCTCACTCTTTTTATTCCACCCTCCTGGTTCCTTTGCTTTTCAATCTCTCATGCCACCTCCCTAAAGTTATCTCACATTCTCCTCTGGCTCACTCTTTGTTTCCAGCCTTTACTGCCTCCTTGTTACGATCCCTCCAATCCCCTTCTCTAAATTGTCTTTTTCTTTTCCTCATCTCTAACCCTTCTCTCATCACCCCTGTTTCTCTCAACCTCTCAACCCCTCAACCCCTCTGCCCCAACTCTTTTCTCAGCTCGAGAGCAGGAAGGAAACATAGGCCTCAGCCTTCTTGTCTAGCTACTGTGGTGTTATTTCTCTATGCATAGTGGCAGGCAAACGCTTCTGTGCTGCTTGTACTAAGATTCTTTTGATGTGGGAGATACTGCAAGTATATTGGCATCCCCTTGAGTTGCCGTTTCTATGGTACCTTTGATCTGAAACATACCATGGTTGGGGTTCAAAATGTGGTTTGAACTACCCTTCACTTTGATTGGTGTGCAGCAAAAACACAAGGTCTCCCATTTTCAGGGTGCAGGACTTTGCATACCTGCATTGGCTTGCAGCTTCACTGTTTTTCTGTTCTGCTATCTCTGTCTTCTGAGGTCTCAACCGGAGGAACAAGTGGCTTGGGACAATCTCTAATTTCTGTCACTCTCCATGCATGGCTGCTGGAGCTGTCTTAATGTCATTAACGCATATATTAAACCTCAAATAAACGTGTATCTATTGGTTGTATTCAATAACGTTCGTTATAAGATGTAACTGGTCAGTGAAATGCCAATTATAATAAACATTAAAAATTGGTATGTTTTGCTCTTTTTAGCCACATCTCTGACTCCGCCCACTGACCCAATCCTCTGTTATTCCCACCTCCTGATGCTTCGCCCACAGTTCCCCTACTTTTTTTCCCCACCTCGACCACTGCCCTAGCACCACCAGTGCGTCAAATTTAACATGGTAAAAAGTGACGCAGGGGCGTCACAAGGAGAGAGGATGTGGTCTCATGGCTAGACTGAAGACTTTGGAGCTGGAAAACCAAGTTCGACTCTCGGGTCGTCTCCACATTCTGAGATTCTGGGAAAACCAACTAATCTCCATGTGCCCACCTAAAAAAATTAATATGTCCTTGTGTAACGCAACCAGTACTCATGTAAATCTCTCCAATACCTTCGGGTCGAGTTTGCACTATATAAATCTGAAAAAGGGGGCTTGTAAGGAAAACACCCAACCCCCCCCTCCGTGTTTAGCTATGTCCCTTTTAACCAGCAGTGTGCCCAACCCCACCAGCATCCTGCCCCCTCCCTCTTTAAGATAAAACCACATCCTCAAAAATACCCAACAGAGGTATACTGGGGCTGGCCTACTCATAGATCTTACCACTGTGGATTGGATCGAGAATATTCGTGACCAATACTGGGGCAGGCCCACACTGTATGGGAACAATCCCCACTGGGCGCCCAGCACTGCAAACACGCAGGGGTTGCTTCTTGTTATTACAGAATTCATGACTGTCTCAGAAACAGGTTGGTAGTAACATGAACTGTCTCAGTTACAGGTTGGTAGTCACAGGAACACTTCAGAGGGTTCTCGTTCACTAATTTTAATCATAGGCGCCAGTTATGACAGAAAGCCGGAGCCTCAAAAAGTATACGTGCTTTTCCAAAAAGCAGTACAAGTTTGTCTCTGTCAGAGACAGCTGTCATATTAATGGAGCTCGCCGATAAATGCAAATGGTTTTATTGTTTCCATAAATATGTTTACGTGTAGGCTTGAGGCCAACAGATAAAAGAGCTTGTTCTTTTCACTTGCGTGTTGAAGGTTTCATCAAGGTAGTTTCCAGGAGTAGCTAGATGAGGTGTGTTTGTGATTTAGCCATTCTTTGATCATTGCTTCCTTTATATTGTTCGATGGAAATATAAAGGGGATTTAAAAGCTGAAAGATAATTGTTCTTCCTGAGCAGGGGAACAATTAGAGATGAAATGTTGTGTGGGGAAATAAACACGTTTTATGGTCAGATTGCAGAATAAATAAAGTTGACAAATGGTATCGCCTGAAAAGTGTATTAACTCTGCAAAGCAGAACATTATTTTTTGAGTTGGAGGTGGGAGATGGGGATAGGAAAATTTTGATATTACTTCTAAAGGTTCACTTTAAATGAATATTGAAATAGTCAAAAAATGTACATGAAAAAAATCCATAAGTCTGAAAAAATGCAGTTTGGCATCAGTAAAGTAGAAAAAAACTGTGATTAAAAGAGAGGAAGAAAGAGTTGAAAAGGGGGCTATGGGGGACAACACATA
Organism: Lissotriton vulgaris; assembly: GCF_964263255.1. Classification (NCBI taxonomy): domain Eukaryota; kingdom Metazoa; phylum Chordata; class Amphibia; order Caudata; family Salamandridae; genus Lissotriton; species Lissotriton vulgaris. The sequence continues at coordinate 747,310,184 of NC_141694.1, forward strand.
AGATCAAGCATCGTCAATGCCAATAGATCTGGCTCTAAAGAAATTTTGAATGGTAATGTGAAGCATTACAAATCAAAAGCGTGGGCATGGATAGTTTATAGAAACAAAGAACTGTAGAATAATGATGGTGTAGGTTAAAACGTCAGATGACATTTGCAATGTCAAGCCACCCCTACAAATCCATACAGGCTAATGACTGCCTTCTCACACGTGTGCTTCTGCCAGAGAAAAACACAATAATCTTTCAAATTTTCTAAGATAATTTAATAGCATTACACTTGCATGTGCGTACCCATGAAAGGTCAAGCTCAAACAGCTAGCTAAATAAACAAAACGATCATGGCTGTGCGGAGGGCAAGCATTTGCTCCCAACATGGGGCAGAGCCAAAGCCCCTCTCTCTCCCGGTTACACTCACATAATTGTCTGGCACAAGCTGCGCTGTCTAACCAGTAAATAACAAGCATTGGAAATGCAATAGGTCTCACATTTGCTAAAGTTAGAGCAATTGGCGTTGTCAAACTTGGACACAGTACCCCGGGGCATTATTTCACCACAACAGCACACAATAAATTTCAAATAGCAATTTCAAATATTTACAATGTTAAAAATACGAATAATTTTTATCTTTCTATTATCATATTAAGAATACAAAGTAAACGTTTGTAAAATTCCACATGTGCAAAAGAGAGTACATAAAATACATTTTGATTAATTTGATTAAATTCAGTCGCTGAAATCCTCATATGTTAAGGCATCTAAATGAGACAAATTTTTTCTAACTTTAATTGCCCTTTGTATACAGGAAATTACAAAATACCAATTTATATAGAAAGTGAAAAGAGCTTTTATACTGGTATCTTCTATTGGGCAGAAATAATGTTTTTTACTTTTTTTTCTCCTGATCTCAGTATAAAAACTACAGAACAATGAAAAGTGCAAAGTAGTCTGTGGTGTTTTTCCACCACAAGGGCAGTTAGGAAATTTATAGGACCACTTTTCCATGCTTGGAAATGCTACTATGTAATGCAACGTACCGAGTCTCAGCCTTGTTAAATAAAATCTTTGTTGGGTATTACCTATCAGTAAGAGATATGATTGTGTACCCAACACAGAGGGGATTTCACAGTAGTTAACAGTGCTTTGTTTTTGACTTATAGTTTCCATTCTATCCTGTTCCTTTGTGGTGGTATCTCTCAACTTTAAGTCAATTTTGCTAACATCCTGAATAAGCTCAGGATTTGCTTCATCAAAATCTATCTTACAATACGCAATCAAATTAAGTATATACTCTATCCATTGAACTTTTCTACCACGGTCCAAGGACAAGCAATCCCTTGTTAGTTAGCTTGGTGTCATCTTTCGCCCATATTCCTCTCCAAAAAGTAAGCCGCTATATTATTAAAGTCACTTATATATGGTACAGACAGTTTTTTATGCACTATATAACTAGCTGTAGACTTGTGAACTGCCAACACTCTCTTTAAAAATGTATTTTCTTTGCTTTGTAAGGGCTCTAGTTTGTCCTCCCCCATATAGCTGCCCCATATCAGGTTCCTGTCACACATTTACTTCTATATAAAGTAAGAATTTCCCTAATGGGCTTATTTTCTAGCTTCACTGAGAATCTAAAAATGCTCTCAGCAATTCTTAGGAATTTTAATTCACAGGATTTAATGTGTGTATCCCAGGTACCTTTTCTATTAAAGAGTAAACCCAAATAACTAAACGTTGGAACATACGGTAAGTGACAGCTACTCTGTAAAGGCAGACCTAAAAATGCATGTACATTAGTGTGGCCCCTGGCATTCCATATTGCTCTAAAACAAACAGCTGCACTCTGAAGTCTAAAATTAATGATGGAAAGTGAAGTGGCTGCTGGGACTGGAAAAGAGTAATACATTCCTCACGACTGCTACTGCCAGGGAAGGACCACTGTTCCTTTGGATTAAACGCCCTATAACTATCCATGCCTGTCTTCATGTACAACATTTTATTGTTGATTATGATGTAACAACTGCTGTAGTAACTGGAATAAGACCACCAAGAATAAGCAATATAAAAAAAGTAGAAAACAAAAAGGGCAAATGTTTTTGCAGCAATAATCAAATAAAAGTTATCATCGACACAATGAGAAGTGTGTGTTTTTAATTTTTATATCATATGTACTCAAGGACTGGGAAGAGAGAAGCTAAAGACAGCTTCATTATTGGCAATGTTTTGTAAGCAAAAACGTGGGGCTTATTTACAAGTCCCTTGCGCTGCCGGTAAGTCAGATTTTCCTATATTAAAAGTGGCACACGAGAGGTGGAGAACACACGTTAGATAAAAGCTGCCATTTTTCTTCCTTCAATAAACAATACTTGGTAAGGATATCCATAAAGTATTATCCTAAAAAGATCAAGGAGTCAGTTATTTTTTGGTAGTGCTAAAAAGCATCATTTTATGTTTGTCATTCAGAAAAAAGGAGGACAGATAAATACAGTTAGTCACAGCACTGTGTGAACAAGTAAGCAAATAGCAAATATCAGCCCAAGGGTAGTACAAGGTGCCCGAGTGCAATGGGTTGTGACACTACGGCAGCGCAAGTGACAAAAAATACAGCGTGAGCGGCGCAAGGTGCAAGGTGCAATTATATACAGTGAAGGTACACAATGGTTTCCAGTTCAATAATAATATCTCAGTTCAGCATTTGTAAGGAGAACCACTGTGGAGAGGCGCCTAGAGTCTGGCTGTTTGGTCGACGGCGTTTCGATCCGTGTTAATAAGGATCATCATCAGGACATGGTGGGCTGGGTACAGTGCAATGATCAGTAATGGTCGGATCAGTATGAAGGGTTCCAATAGTGGATAAATACAGTTAGTTTGGTTGCTAAGACTGAGCGCTGCCACCCGATCCGACTTACTTCCGGAATCGAAGACGATTTATTCCTTCACCATGCGATCACCGCCGAAGTGGACGCTTTGACGCCACCCGACGGCCCTTGTCCTTCCGGGACCACACGCTACCCCAGGACACTGCTGTTCTCCACAAATCACCCCAATCTGGACTACAACAGTCTAGACCACTATTGGAACCCTTCATACTGATCCGACCATTACTGATCCTTGTACTGTACCCAGCCCACCATGTCCTGATGATGATCCTTATTAACACGGATCGAAACGCCGTCGACCAAACAGCCAGACTCTAGGCGCCTCTCCACAGTGGTTCTCCTTACAAATGCTGAACTGAGATATTATTATTGAACTGGAAACCATTGTGTACCTTCACTGTATATAATTGCACCTTGCACCTTGCGCCGCTCACGCTGTATTTTTTGTCACTTGCGCTGCCGTAGTGTCACAACCCACTGCACTCGGGCACCTTGTACTACCCTTGGGCTGATATTTGCTATTTGCTTACTTGTTCACACAGTGCTGTGACTAACTGTATTTATCTGTCCTCCTTTTTTCTGAATGACAAACATAAAATGATGCTTTTTAGCACTACCAAAAAATAACTGACTCCTTGATCTTTTTAGGATAATACTGTATGGATATCCTTACCAAGTATTGTTTATTTACGTGCTCAATAATACCATTTGGGATATTGTTTTGTATACACCTCCTCAGACCCCAATCCCAATAGGTTGATGGGTTGATACTCCTGTTTTTCTACATATATTTTTCTTCCTTCACACCCTAAGAAAGAACATCAAAAATATTCACTGATTTATATATTTTTCGTTTTCATACAAGTGGAAATTTGTGAATTAACAGTTTTTCAAACAAAGGTGTTCGATTTGTATGGTAACCGGGCACCAAAAGTGAAATGACAAGCCAACATGAGAAGACATATGTGGAGAATGCTTGCCAGATGCAACTTTGGTAATGCCGTAGTACTTAAAAAAAAAAAATATTCAACAGCTTCATGAAGATGGTACTATTCAAAATTTTGAAAAGGTGCATTTAGCACACAGATGCAGGCATTTTAATTTCTCCTCTTTTCCCATGATGTTCTTCAAGGCTCAGCGTTTGGTATCTTGTTTTGGTTAATCTTATTGTATTTCTTTGAATTGTTTTCATGCACCCTTAGACATATTCCTTCCATTTTCACTTTAGAAAACCTTGGAATAACATACTCATCCGACCTGTTTCATATCTTCCCTTCTCCCATTCAAGCACAGTCTATTTTCTGTACTTACTGTTCTGCTACCAATATATATATCAATCTTTTTTAATAAAAAAAAAAAAACCTTAAAGGGGATTAGAACCTGCCCATTACCTACCTGTACTTACTATTCGTTGGACTCAAAATCGCTCTAATTTCCATGCTACTTTTTTAAATTGTGTTATCCCGCACTCCGTATGAGTGCATCATCATGCCATCTCCTCTCCTTCCCGGTGCTCTTCTAACATCATTGATAGCTGCCAAAGTGGTTTTCAGGGCCTCTCCAGCCCTACCGAAACCCGGTTCTTCCCGCCCCCTCCGGCTTTGGACCTGCCTTCCCTCCCACCCCCTAATTCTTCTTCTCCTCACAGACAGCAATGGGCACTTCATAGCCATAAACGTTGCTCCTTACTCTATGACTTCTGTTTGTGAACAGTTTTTTCCCATTTCGTCCTTTCTTGCACATGTATCCCATGAGAAAGCGAGCAAATGCTAAATGTCTACCTGCTTTTTTACTATATCATATTACAAAACACCTATCTTCATCTTCTTATCCTCATCCTCCTCCTTCTTTTTCAACTGTATTTGTTGTTGCATTTGGTAGTCGTTTGGTTAGTTTGTAATTTAATTGTAGATATCCATTTTCTTGTCATTTATTGACTTTTCATCCACTTTACCCAGGTAGTTGTTCTTCTTTCAAAGTCACCTGCTTTTCCTTTGGGTTAGTATATTGATTGTATTGGTCCTACGTATACTATCATCTGGCTTACATGCTGTCTTTAAAAGCGTCAGTTCTCCTCTGTTCTAACCTCCACATCCCCTTCTATTCTAATGCTTTGATACTTTACATTTTGACACTTTCTTTTTTTTTATTTGGAAAGCTAGTAGAGATTGTTCTCTAAAGGTATTTGTGTACAGGATAAGAATCGTTCAGCTCTTGAATGTATTTTATGCCGTGACGTAGCTAAATTAACAAGAGAGGGTGCCTAAACTGATACACTTATCAAAACAGTAACTTGGCTCAAACGGAAGAACAACTCATTTCCACCGGAGCTTTGCTATTTAATAGCTATTTAATCATTATGAATAGAAAAAAGCATTACAAAAATTCATGGCAAATTACATACATTAGATCAGAAGTCAATTGAACACAACACAATAAAGAGATAATGATAAAAACGCATTTACACTACTCAGACATATCACAGTCATTCAATTTACATGCATCCACTCATACAAGGCGTGACACACCCTTAGATCACGGATGTGCCAGTGAGAAAAAAATAATATAGAACCAACAGTAGAATTGCTCTGTGAATCAAACAATAATTATAAACCAATATTTTTGGAAGGAAAGAATACTCAAAAGTTATATTGTCAATAATAATTTTCAACACAGTTTTGATAGTAATATATACAGTATAACTCGAGTGAGGTATCACTCAACACTTGAGTACATATTAGAGCAATTCCTGAGACAAAGGCCTAGGCGTTTCGTATCCCAATAGATCACACAAGGGATTCTCCTCAGGGCCAGCGAGTTTCTGGAAGACAGAAAGATAAATTCTGCGTATCAGCCTATTCTGAAGTTTTTAAGACAATTGAGTGTACACCACCAATGTTCCACACAGCTTACCTATCTGGTATGTTAGGCGTATATGAAGTGTTGCGTGATAGAGCTCTGTGAGGATAGAAAAAAGGTACAAAAAGGGAGGAAAGTTTAGACTTGCTCTGCTAGAAAAGGTAAGCATGCAGTTAATAAAAAGGGAGAGTAGCAGTATACCTTTTAGTGAAAGTGATGAATCACGGCGATATCTTTCTATTTTGAATTCAAGGGCGGGGGGTCGGAGGTTCTCTTTAAAGACCAAACGACGTTAAGCGAAACGGCGAGCAGCTTTGATTTGTCGCTGAAAGCAAAAGATAAACATTTCAATTGGCGTCTAAGAGGCTACGGTGAAGGGGCTTCGGATGGACAGGAATGGAACAAATATATGTCTTACCGGGGATATGTGGTGACTCAATCAGGTTCTGTATTCGGGCCCGCAAGGTAACGTTTTGCCGATTTACATCAGGTGCAATAGAGGGTTTCTAAAATGCCAAATGAATGTTTACTTAACCACGTTGTTTATGGTTTTGACACGAAAAGGTAAAAGAACTCAGGCTGGTCTAAAGCGTACCTGTTTGGCGTGGTCCGAGGCGCTTATCCCAAGGACATGCGCAGAAGCAACGATTTTGAGGCTTGACAACTCACAAGCCAAGTAGCAAAGTATCCGAATCTGGAAAGAGACAGGTAAGGCATCAATTGAAATATATCCAAACCGAACGGACGGAGGAACCTCTGTTCACAGTTTTGCTAGAATGTATCTTACCGCAGAAAAGACGTCTCGAGCTGCCAAAGCCGACCGAAGTTCTCTGGCAGTGTCAATAGGACACTGTTCACCCACACAGGCGCCGTGGAGAGATGCACGAATTCTATCAAATCATTGGGTTATATGCAACTAAGTCTGTAGAGACCGCCCATGGGCGGGAGGTGGGTGTTCAAGCTACTTAATGGCACAGCGTGTCCTATGTAGCACACAGATAACTCTAGTCAAGACAAGCCCACAGCCAGAAATCCTTGTGATCAATGGCTACCGAAGTTGTAACAGATGTTTTCTAAAGTTTGTAAATCTCAGATAGTTCATTTAGACCTATGACTGCCGTGTTAAATTTAACAATAAGGAGGGCTTCTCACCTAGAAAGTTTTAAATCCCAGTCATCTCCCCGGGGATCGCGTTCCACTTTTGAAATGATGGTCCATTTCAGATCCTTAATTTGGTGGTTAAGTCTATTCCAATGGTTGACTAACGGTGCTGATTCCACTCGATTCTTTAGCCTAGACTTATGTTGGGAAATTCTCTGACGGGCCTCTTGGTTCGTTTTTCCAATGTATAGGAGACCACATGGACATAGGATTCCATAAATGACATAAATGACAAAAAACACATTTCCACAAAACACCTTTGTGTTGGAACAGAGAGCCCTCTATTGTTGTATCACAAAACAAACAGGTGCCACATTTATGGTGTCCTGTGATGGGGGTTAGCCCCATCATTTGGCGTATAGATTGAGGAGCTTCCTTGGTAATCGCGGCTCTCACCACGTAATTGGTGATACTGTTCTCTTTCTTGAATGCGAAAAGAGGGGGCAGGTGAAGGCTCTCTTCTAGGCTTTTTACCAGGTGCCAGTTTTGTCCAATCACTTTTTTTAGTTGGTTGGCATTTGGGCAAAATGTTGTTACACATACCTGGCGTTTTAGCTGTGGTTTGTCACGCCGCTCTAGAAGAGTTTCCCTTGGTGTCCAGCGCGCCCTTTTCATTGAATTGTATACCAATTTTTTGGGATATTCTCTGTCACATAGTTTGGACACCAAATTGGTGGCATGGACCTTAAAGTCTTCATTAGATGTGCGATTTCTGCGCACTCGAAGAAATTGACCGTATGGTAGGTTCTCTCTCAGGCTCCTCGGATGGTTACTTGAGTAAAGGAGGGTTTTATTACGATCGGTCGGTTTTACAAAAAGTGATGTTACTAATTTGCCCTCAGAGGGGAACACTTCCACATCTAGAAAGGATATTCTTTTATCAGAGAGTGACATGCTGAATTTAATATCTGCAGTGCGTGCATTAAGCCAATCATAGAAGAGTTTAAGTTCATCTTCTCCACCTCTCCAAACCATAAAAACATCATCTATGAAGCGTAACCATGCTCTAATGTGGTCTTTAAAAGGATTGTTATTATAGACATATGTGTCTTCATAGAGTGACATGAAAAGAACTGCCAGTTCTGGTGTAAATGGGCAGCCCATCGCGACTCCTTTTACTTGGAAGTAAAAGTCCTTCCCAAAACAAAAATAGTTTTTTTTCAAGGCAAAGGATGCTAAATCAACCAAAAATTGTGTTGGCACCGTACCGGTCTCGGTCTTAGTTCCAGGAAATGAGTGAGCACTGCCACTGCTTCGTCCTGGGGGATCTGGGTATAGAGAGAGGTCACATCTAAAGTGACCAATATGTCTCTCCCTTCATAAAATTCTACAGATTCCAGTTTATTGATGAAATCGGTGGTATCTTGTAAGTATGATGATACCTGGGCCATAAATTGTTTCAAGAAGCAGTCGATGTATTTTGCGACGGGTTCAAGCAGGGAGTCACATCCTGCGACAATTGGTCTTCCCGGGGGCTTATTTTGGTCTTTATGGACCTTGGGTAGAATATAAAACAAAGGTACTTTTGGATGTTTATTCACTAGGAATTCAAATTCCTTAGGGCCTACAAAGCCCTGTTCAAAGCCATCTTTAATCAGCGGAAACAGTTGGTTCTGTAGTTCTACTGTGGGATCCTTATTGATTTTACGGTAGCAAACTGGATCATTTAGTTGTCTGAGGACTTCGGTGGTGTAATCTACAGTGTCCCAAACAACAATTGCCCCGCCTTTGTCGGCTTGTTTTATGGTCACAGTGGAGTCATTTCGTAGATCCGTGAGGGCTTTAGTTTGTTCTTTTGTGGTGTTGAATTTAACATACTTTTTCTGTTTTTCCATTTCGGAAATCGCAGAGAGCACAGTCTTTTCAAATACAATTATTTCTTTAGGTATTTTGTGGCCTGGAGGGCAAAAGGTAGATTTTTTCCTAAGCCCTGTGACTTCAGATGATAGAGGAATGGGATTTTCTGAAAAGAACGTTGTTAGTCTAAGTTTACGACAGAACTCTATGAATTCTGTCTTCATTTTAACAAAATCAGTCCTTTTAGAGGGTACAAAGGTCAAGCCTTTTGAAAGGACACTTTCTTCTGCCTTGGTGAGTGATTTAGATGAGAGATTAAAGATGGGTGAAACCGTTAATTTTTGTAATGTTGGCGGCGAGTTGTCATTTCCCATCTCACTTTCGCCCTCGGCCTGGTTTGGCCTCTCCCTAAAAAAGAGTTCTGAGCATGGCTTTGTGGTTGTTGGTTTTGGTTCCATTTCCGGTTCCTATTTGGCCTGCTGTTGCTGTTATTACTACTATTGTCACTATCACCTCCAGACGAGGACGTGTCCGAAAAGGTAATAAACTGATTTCTAGATCTACCACGATTGTCTGGTAGGTATCACCTAGAGTCTTTTTTCGTATAGAAATCTGTTTGCAAGAATGGATACACGTTCTCAAGAGAGAAGTTTTTCTTGTCCTTTTCAAACTGGGTCGTTTTTTGTGTTATGGTGTAGTCCTTAAATTCCTGTATTTCTTTTGTGACTTTTTCTAATAATGCCTTAGCGTCTGAAATCGTGGGGTTGCTGTTTATTTCAGATTCTAGCTGGGCTATTTCCTCCAATTCTTGTTTTGAAATTCTGACAGCTGTTTCTACAGTAAGGACCATAAGGTCCCTACTGAGTTTTTTGTCTCAATTTGACTAAAGTCCTTTTTGAAAATAGGGTCCTCTGTGAAAATAACTGGATTTTTTTATTTGAAGGCCTCCTGGAATGGTGCCTTCTCGCAAATGTTGAAGCAAAAACTGGCCGTGTAGGTCAGTTCTTATTTGCTTCTTTTTTAGGCGAAGCAATTTATCTGATTCGTTTTGTGAGGTTGCCGAGACACTTAGGGAAACTGAGGTAAATACTGGTGGGTCACTCAAAAGATTCTTAATGTGATCTTCTGTGTAGGCAAAGGTGTCCTTCTCTGCCATAAGGAAAAATAGGAGGTAGAAAATAGAAAGTAAAGTAAAATTTTTTAGAAAGAATGAAAATGATAGTATGTATGGTTGAGCGATGGTGTCTAAATTTACCTATCGTTCATGCAAGACAAGAAATGTATTCTTATCAACCACGGGATCCTGTGGTTTGGTTACATATAGCTTTGCGAGAAAGTTCCCGCTACTATAACTAATATCAAAGAAGAGCTGGCTCTAATCAGTAAGGCTGAGCACTAATACCAAAATAACAAGAGAGGGTGCCTAAACTGATACACTTATCAAAACAGTAACTTGGCTCAAACGGAAGAACAACTCATTTCTACCGGAGCTTTGCTATTTAATAGCTATTTAATCATTATGAATGGAAAAAAACATTACAAAAATTCATGGCAAATTACATACATTAGATCAGAAGTCAATTGAACACAACACAATAAAGAGATAATGATAAAAAAGCATTAACACTACTCAGACATATCACAGTCATTCAATTTACATGCATCCACTCATACAAGGTGTGACACACCCTTAGATCACGGATGTGCCAGTGAGAAAAAAATAATATAGAACCAACAGTAGAATTGCTCTGTGAATCAAACAATAATTATAAACCAATATTTTTGGAAGGTAAGAATACTCAAAAGTTATATTGTCAATAATAATTTTCAACACAGTTTTGATAGTAATATATACAGTATAACTCGAGTGAGGTATCACTCAACATTTGAGTTCATATTAGAGCAATTCCTGAGACAAAGGCCTACGCGTTTCGAATCCCAATAGATCACACAAGGGATTCTCCTCAGGGCCAGCGAGTTTCTGGAAGACAGAAAGATAAATTCTGCGTATCAGCCTATTCTGAGGTTTTTAAGACAATTGAGTGTACACCACCAATGTTCCACACAGCTTACCTATCTGGTATGTTAGGCGTATATGAAGTGTTGCATGATAGAGTTCTGTGAGGATAGAAAGAAGGTACAAAAAGGGAGGAAAATTTAGACTTGCTCTGATAGAAAAGGTAAGCATGCAGTTAATAAAAAGGGAGAGTAGCGGTATACCTTTTAGTGAAAGTGAAGAATCACGGCGATATCTTTCTATTTTAAATTCAAGGGCGGGGGGTCAGAGGTTCTCTTTAAAGACCAAACGACGTTAAGCGAAGCGGCGAGCAGCTTTGATTTGTCACTGAAAGCAAAAGATAAACATTTCAATTGGCGTCTAAGAGGCTACGGTGAAGGGGCTTCGGATGGACAGGAATGGAACAAATATATGTCTTACCGGGGATATGTGGTGACTCAATCAGGTTCTGTATTCGGGTCCGCAAGGTAACGTTTTGCCGATTTACATCAAGTGCAATAGAGGGTTTCTAAAATGCCAAATGAATGTTTACTTAACCACGTTGTTTATGGTTTTGACACGAAAAGGTAAAAGAACTCCGGCTGGTCCAAAGCGTACCTGTTTGGCGTGGTCCGAGGCGCTTATCCCAAGGACATGCGCAGAAGCAACGATTTTGAGGCTTGACAACTCACAAGCTAGGTAACAAAGTATCCGAATCTGGAAAGAGACAGGTAAGGCATCAATTGAAATATATCCAAACCGAACGGACCTCTGTTCACAGTTTTGCTAGAATGTATCTTACCGCCGAAAAGACGTCTCGAGCCGCCAAAGCCGACCAAAGTTTTCTGGCAGTGTAAATAGGACACTGTTCACCCGCACAGGCGCGGTGGAGAGATGCACGAATTCTTTCAAATCATTGGGTTATATGCAACTAAGGCTGTAGAGACCGCCCATGGGCGGGAGATGGGTGTTCAAGCTACTTAAAGGCACAGCGTGTCTTATGTAGCACACAGATAACTCTAATCAAGACAAGCCCACAGCCAGAAATCCTTGTGATCAATGGCTACCGAAGTTGTAACAGATGTTTTCTAAAGTTTGTAAATCCCAGATAGTTCATTTAGACCTATGACTGCAGTGTTAAATTTAAAAATAAGGAGTGCTTGTCGCCTAGAAAGTTTTAAATCCCAGTCACCTCCCCGGGGATCGCGTTCCACTTTTGAAATGATGGTCCATTTCAGATCCTTCATTTGGTGGTTAAGTCTATTCCAATGGTTGACTAACGGTGCTGATTCCACTCGATTATTTAGCCTAGACTTATGTTGGGAAATTCCCTGACGGGCCTCTTGGTTCGTTTTTCCAATGTATAGGAGTCCACATGGACATAGGATTCCATAAATGACATATTTGGACTTGCAATTGCTGAATGTTTCGTGTTTCCACGAAACACCTTTGTGTTGGAACAGAGAGCCCTCTATTGTTGTATCACAACACAAACAGGTCCCACATTTATGGTGTCCTGTGATGGGGGTTAGACCCATCATTTGGCGTATAGATTGAGGAGCTTCCTTGGTAATCGTGGCTCTCACCACGTAATTGGCGATACTGTTCTCTTTCTTGAATGCGAAAAGAGGGGGCTGGTGAAGGCTCTCGTCTAGGTTTTTTATCAGGTGCCAGTTTTGTCCAATCACTTTTTTTAGTTGGTTGGCATTTGGGCAAAATGTTGTTACACATACCTTGCATTTTAGCTGTGGTTTGTCACGCCGCTCTAGAAGAGTTTCCCTTCGTGTCCAGCGCGCCCTTTTCATTGAATTGTATACCAATTTTTTGGGATATCCTCTGTCACATAGTTTGGACACCAAATTGGTGGCATGGACCTTAAAGTCTTCATTAGATGTGCAATTTCTGCACACTCGAAGAAATTGACCGTATGGTAGGTTCTCTCTCAGTCTCCTCGGATGGTTACTTGAGTAAAGGAGGGCTTTATTACGATCAGTCGGTTTTACAAAAAGTGATGTTACTAATTTGCCCTCAGAGGGGAACACTTCCACATCTAGAAAGGATATTCTTTTATCAGAGAGTGACATGCTGAATTTAATATCTGCAGTGCGTGCAGTAAGCCAATCATAGAAGAGTTTAAGTTCATCTTCTCCACCTCTCCAAACCATAAAAACATCATCTATGAAGCGTAACCATGCTCCAATGTGGTCTTTAAAAGGATTGTTATTATGGACATATGTGTCTTCATAGAGTGACATGAAGACATATGGTCAGGATAAAAAGATCTCCACCAAAGAGCCCCTATCGAGGGTACCCATTGGGAATGCACCGGCGTCCCGACGAGGAGCACGCCCAATGATAAAGCATGACACCTAGCGGGCTGAGTGTGTGAGGGCTTCATATCCAAAAGGAGGAATTCCCCTTCCCCTTTTCATGATCATTGAACATTAGTCTGGTCCCTACATTAGTCACTATACCTTCATCCCATTAAGAACTGCATACCATTTTCTTGTTGTTTTCAGTACTTGGGCACGTATGCTGGACCTCTGCTGAAATAGCCCACCCTTGTCTCCCCTCTTGTCGATATGGTCCTGGAATCCAATCCATATTTTTATTTTTTATGACTCAGGCACTAGTAGTGATTTTTTACCAAATAGCTTGGTGTGTTCCTTTGCCACCTCCTCAATTAAGATCTCAAGCTCCCTCTCACTAAATTTAAGTTTTCTTTTCCTTTCTGCACCATCAGTTTCCCTGTCCTGGTTGTCCATTCTGGTGTTTGATGTCAAGTAGTAAAGTTGCTCTTGTTTGTCTTTCTCTGCTGCCTGCCTTTCCAACAGCTTCTGGTTCAGCGCAGCTCCTTTGGTGTGGCCACTTTCTTGTTGGGAGTAAATAGGATGCACAGGATAGGCTGATTCATCAATTGCAGGAATTTAGAATTACCGATTCGGTATTTACCGATTCGGTGATTAAGAATCGGTAATACCGATCGGTATTAAGGATTCAGTATTTTTTTTCTCGATTTTTCTCGATTCTGTAAAAATTACCGAATTTTTACCTACATTCGAAATACCAATTTCTTAACACCGAATCAGTAAAATTCGGTATTAAGAAATCGGTATTTCACTATTACCTACATCTGGCCCCAAGTACCTTAAACTGACTTTAAATGTAATACATTTCTTATATCCTCAGCTCCTTACACATTATCCTCTTTTCATTCCATTTATGACAGTCCACTCTTTTCGGGCAAGGCTCCCAACACAATGACCAAGTTTGCCACCTGCATAACTGAATTTACAGACTGGATGAAGACTAAGGGCTTGATTAGGATCGCGGTTTTCCCGCACCTCCGGGCCGGCGGAAGCCACCGCACGGAGGGACCTCCGCAGCCCCTGCGGACGGTCCCTCCTACTCTATGGTGGCGGACGGACTCAGGTCCGTCAGCCATCATAATCGGCCCCTAAATGTCTTAAAATTAACACTGAGAAGGTGGAAGTCATAATCTTTGGGCAGAACGCATTGCCATGGGATTCCACCTGTAGATCTGCCAAATTAGGGCCCATATCCACCCATGCCAAGAAAGCTGGGAATGTCAACTGTCAACTCAACATGACTGCCCAAGTCAATACTGTCAAAGCCTCCTGCTTCTACACCCTGAAGACACTATGAAGAATCTTCAAATGGCTTCCAAAAGGCACCCACAAAAACCGCCACACAAACTCTATTCACTAGCAAATTAGACTATGGGAACACACTCTATGTCGAGATAACCAAATAACTCACCAGGAGACTTCAAACTATTCAGAATTCAGCATCAAGAATCAAACTAAATCTGCCTCACCACACGCACATCACACTGCACTTCATGGAACACCACTGGTTTCCGAAACACAAATGAGCTAGTTCAAATTCCTTACACACCTTCAAAGCACTTGGCAACATGGGCTCAGCATACTTCCACAGACATGTCTCATTTCATAACCCTAACAGACACAGCTGTTCAGTTGAAATCTTACTTGTACACCTCCCACGCATCAACAGAACCAGAACCAGAACTACTGGTCAGGCGTTCAGTTACATTGCACCTAAGCCTGGACAGACCTGCTTTTGCACATACATTGGCACCAGGATACCCTCCTGTGTGATAGTGCGCTTTACAAATACACATAACATAACATCACATAACACTCTTAGTAATTAAATAATATCATGGACATATGATTATTTCTCTCTCACCTATCCTTGTCACCTCTGCTTTTCTTCCCAATCAACTGCCCTTCCCCTGTTCTCTGATCCCACCACGTTTTCCTCTTTAACATCCTCTAATTATGCTAATGTTGGTTTTCTATAATCATTAGTAAATGCTCATAGAGTTCTCAAACTAAGTAACACCTCTTTATTCTTCTTTATTCCCCCTTGCCATCCTACACCTTTTTTTCCAGTTTTTGATTAGGCCCTCCTCAACTGTCTTTATTAAGCCAATCCTACTGCTTTATCTGCTTATCTCCTTACCTGACTTCTGTTTCCTATCATTTAGCCCCATCTTTTACTTCATTCTATTCATTTCCATTCACTCTTGCCACTGCTCGCCAAAATATTTCCTGTGACCTCTTATCTTCCATCCTATTGCTGTGCTTCTTTCACTCTGTGGGTGTTATGAGCATCACACCTCTTATCTGTTAGTCTCTAACCCAGAAGCTACTTCTCTACTTTCCTCTTCCCAGCCCGGTATTTGATCCACTTGATCCTTTGACACTTTGTCTGGTGGTGCAATCTATATGTGTACAGTCATTTTCCTTGAGTAGTGGTTGCCCCACCAGTAGCAGCTACCAGAGTCTCCTGTCATACCAATAGCTGAACCACAGAGGTTCTATTGAAATTCTTTAAAATATCAACTCTTCCTTATATAATACAACTTAAAATGTCTTTGTTGCTCTGCAGTCGTCCAGTGGACTCCTTGTAATTTCTTATCTAGCTGTGGTTGGTAGAGAATCCCAGTGCATTAAGGAAATACTATCCATGATGGTACACCAATCCTGCATCTACAATATATGGCTGAGTCCAGAAAACATCTATCCTTGCACAAGAGTTTCTAGGAGTATGTGTCCCAATGCAACCAAATAGTGCTGAGGACAAATATGCTTTGATTTTGTACACAGGTTTATGCGCCACATAGATCACATTTTGCATCCAGAACATAGTATGTATGCATAGTCATAAGTGTGAAAAGAGTCATGATGCTTGACCACCCTATAGTTCAACTTGGCTATGTTTGCGGCTACAACTCCAGAGAAGAGGCAGGCACACACAATGACAAGGAACAGAGACTTAGGGCCAGATGTAGGTAAATCTCATTTACCGATTCTTAAATACCAAATTTTACCGATTCGGTATTCATGAATCGGTAAATGGGATGTAGGTAAAAATTCGGTATTTTTTACCGATTCGGTAAAATTCGGAATCGGACTTTCGGAATTTACAGAATCGGTATTTACCGAATCGGTATTTCCCATTCATTCCTATGGGCCAAAGCCCATAGGAATGAATGGGAAATACCGATTCGGCAAATAACGATTTGGTAAATTCCGAATCGGAAAGCAAGCAAAAGTGAAACTTAAGAAAACAGCCAATCAAGTGCTACCACCCTCCCCCTCCCTACCAGGAAGTGGCTAAACAGGCAGCTGCAACTAATTAGAAGCTTCTGGAGAGGCAGTTGGAGCAGAGAGATTGGGAGCAGCAGCAGAAAGAGTTTGTGCAGTTAAAAACCTATAAAATGGCAACCAGCAAAGACACAGAGCAGCCAGAGAGGAAGAGGGAGCTGAAATTCAGCAGCATGGAGCTACAGGTCCTATTGGAGGAGGTGGTGAAGGTGCACCACAAACTGTTTGGCAGGCAGTCCCTCACTGTGGCTGAATCTGCCAAAAGGAAGATTTGGCTGTATATTCTGGACAAAGTAAATGCTGTGGGAGTGACCACCAGAGAGACAGAGGACTTGAAAAAGAGGTTCTATGACCTGAGGAGCCCCACAAAAAAAGAAGTTGGCAGACCACCACAAGCAGGCATTGCAAACTGGTGGAGGAAAGAACACAGCAACCCCCTCACTGACCTGGAGGAGATGGTGGCCTCAACCTTAGAGCCAGAAAGCATCTGCGGACTGGGAGAAGTGGACAGCTCAGCCAAAGCTGCAAGCAGAAAAGGTAAGATGCATGCACAGCAATACCCCTCACACCCTCATCCTTGCATCACCCCTTGAAGCTAAGTGACCCCAGTCCAGGTGTGCCAGCACTATACAGTAGCAATGCATCATGGTACATGTAGTCAGTTAATGAAAGACCATGTCATACAGCACAGCAACCACCAGGTTAGGCAAATGATTGCAGACATAATGAAGGGCAGGCAACATGTACATTGTGCAATTTAAAAAGATTTAATTGTAGTGGCTGTGAGACATTTGCGCTTAGCTGATATACGCTCATATGTCCACAGGTCACACATCCAGAAGGCGGTCACAGGAGACTGAAGGCACGGCACCCGAGAGGGATGAAAGTCAGGAGCCAGGTCCCAGTGCATCACAGGACACAGGTGTACCGAGTAGCCAGCCACCTTCCCAAGACCCTGAAATCACTCAAGATTTGCAGGCATCCCCACGACGTTCACAGTCCCCTCTGTTAATCACTTCACCAGATATGCCAGCATCACTGCATGTTGAAACACCTGCAGCACAACCAAGCAGGAGGCATGTCGTTGCCCCACTGATAGAAATGGACACATCTGCTGGTGAATGGAGGTGGAAGACACACACACCTTGCCTGGAGATGATATCTCTGCCACACAGCAGTCCAGTGCAGAGGTTTTCCATAGTAGCACAAGACGCCGCAGAGTCCAACAAAGGAGTGTAGGTGCACGTGGGGAGGGGTCCAGTGTGTTCCAAGGCCTGGAGAGGAGCATGGTGAAGATCCAGAGGATGCAGGGAAAGGCCATCATGTCATGTCAACGCCAAATGCGCAACCTGAATAGCAATATGGAAGAAATAGGAAAGGGCATCAGGGAACTGGTGGAAGTGAACAAGAACATGGCTACAGGGATACATGAAATGACACAATCGGTGCAGCTACTGTGCACCAAACTGGACACAGAGATAGCATCAAGGCGCAGGGAGAAGCAGCGTGCACATCAACACAACAAAGCAATTCACCGCCTGGCCACAGCCACATCCCTGCTATGCAGGCGAAGCATAAACAGTCAGGAGTGTTTGACGCAAAACAGCAATGAGGTGACAAGGGGCATAGCCAGGATGACCGGCGCTCTTGAGGCACTAATAAATGCTCAAACAGCACAAACTGCTGCTATTGATGTGCCAGAGAGTGAAGGGAGCACAAGTAGGAGCATCATGGCAATCCCCCTTGGTGTAGAGACAAGGAGGAGCAGCAGGCGACAAGGTGAGGCTACAGCCAAACGCCCAGCGAACACAGTGAGCCACATACATCTGGCCCTACTAAGCGTGGATGCAAATGAACAGTTAATACTATGGGGAAGTGACCCAGGACATACAATTTGGAAAGTTCAAAGTTTGTGTTGCACATTTGTGCCTTAGATACCTGCGTAGTGACAAAATTAAACTACGTTGGGTGCATACTCCACCTGTCTGTGTCTCTTTACTTACTTAAAAAAAGTTGCATGTGATCTCTTCCCGTCTGTGTCTGCCATCTGTTGGTGTTGCATGTCCAGCTGTGTGTGGGTCAGGCAGAGCTTGTTCATCATCATGGTCCTCGAAATCTGATAATTCCACTTCAGTGCCCTTCTTAACTGCAAGGTTGTGCAACATTGCACAGGCTGCAATCATTTTGCAGCAGGTCACTGGTGTGTACTGGCGTGCCCCTCCACTCTTGTGCAGGCACCGAAACCTGCTCTTCCACAGTCCAAAGGTGCGCTCCACAATGTTCCGGGTGGATTTGTGTGCCCTGTTGTACCTCCTCTGGCTGGGTGTTGAAGGGTTGAGGTAGGGTGTGAGGATGAAGGACCGAAGGGCATATGCACTGTCGCGTATTTGTAAGAATAGAAATACATTACTCACATGCACATATCCACATACAGCTGCAATATGTATCAAGGGAGATTCACACAGTGTATTACCTAGCAAGTAGCCTTGGCCAAATTCCCCCGCTGTCTGCCGTGAGTAGATGCCACTGTTAGGAAAGATGTAGGAGTCGTGGGTACTCGCGGGAAACTTGGCAACTATGTTGTGATGATAAATTTGGAATCACAGATTACCTGTACATTTATTGTGTGTGTGGATATCCTGTTTCTATAAATGTACTCTGTGGCAGCAGGTGGGCATATTGGGATGTGGGTACCATCAATGCAGCCAATGACATTGGGAAAATGCGCCATCTCATAAAAGTCAGTCTTGGTCCTGGCCAGTTTAGCGTGCGTTGCAGGGAAACTGATGTAAACATGCATTCTCTGCAACATGGCGTCAAGAAATGTTCTGAAAAACCGGGACAGGCTGCTCTGGGACCCCCCACCTATTGATGCAATACACTCTGGTAGCTCCCAGAGGCAAGCAGGTGTAGGCTACAGAGCACCTGCATATGGGGTGGGATGGCATGGGCCCTTGGGGTTGGGTGCTCCAACAGTGGGTGGAGGTTCCTGATTAGCTCCAGGATGGTTTGAGGGTCTAGTCTGTACCTTTGCAGGATCTCTGCCTCAGTCTGTTGGAATATGGTGATCCTCTGCCTGAAAACCTGCTCCTCTCTTCTCCATTCCCTCTCTCCTTCTGACTGGAAACATAGCCGCCTCGCAATCACATAGAATGCCGCCATTCTGGTAAAACTGTTGCAATTTGGGCCCTTTTTTATGGCCTGCACCTGGTTACCACCTGATATCAATCCATGGTAAATACCGACTCTTAAATACTGAATTTCATGCAAATTCGGTATTTTAGAGGTTACCTACATCCAAAACTTCATTTTTACCATTTCTTATTTACCGAATCGGTAAAATTACCGATTCGGTAAAATTACCGATTCGGAAACTTTTCCGATTCGGTATCATTACCGAATCGTTAAATTTACCGATTCGGAAACTTTCCCGATTCGCTAAATTTACCGAATCGGTAATTTTAAAGATTCGGACGATTTTCTGTCCCCTACATCTCAAATACCAAATACCGGTCGGTAACGGCCGAAATTCGGTATTTTCGGCCGTTACCGACCGGTATTTGGTTACCTACATCTGGCCCTAGATGAGCACTTGCAGATACGTTCATTTCATGAAACAATTAGTTCAAAAGACAAAGAAAATATATGTTGAGACTACTTGTATCTGCACTGTGACTTGAGGAGATAATATCATTCAAAAATGTCAGAACCAGCCAATGAAAAATATTTACGAAAAGACTCCATCCCAACAGTCAATGTGGTTGTGCTGGTGAGATAGTCTGGAATAATAAGTTCACCCATTGTATACCATTTCTTTGCATATGGTGGATGCAAATAGTGGATGCACACATCCCTTTTACTGTCATTTTATTTTATGTTGAAATTCCTAAGGAGCAGATGACGGTTTTGTGCTGCTGAGAACTTTTTTCTTTGCAAGACAACCTCAATTAGGACTGGCCAGCAAAAAGAAAGAAAGGAAAGAATAAGGAGAACAGGACAAAATTGATCGATGATGGAGCTGACTGTAGTCCTCTAAAATAACTGTGAATATCTGTGAGTGTAGCATGATTGCCACACTAGGGGGCAGATGTACTAAAATCTCAGGCAACACAGTGCAGCAGGCAAAAAAGCTATGCTGTGTTGCGTGAGAAAAAGAGAGCATGAGAGCACCATATTTACAGAAATATGGCACCTTCCTCCCCTCTACCTAGCGCCGGCACTGAAATTAGCTGCTGTGCTCCACACACACACCTTAACAAATAGTGCTAGAATGTCTGCGTGAGTCTAGCATAGGTTTTGTACTGAAAGGAAAGAAAGCCTTCCAGTACAAAATACTATGCTCATACTAGCTTTAAACCATTTCCCACTTTGTTAGTGTGCTGCACAGTGCAGCAAACATACAAAGTCAGAAAAAGGAAGGAGGAATGAAAGCATTTCTCATTCATAATGCCTTCTTGAAATGGGTGCTATTTTCTGACACTAAACCCTGTCTACTTTTTTATGTAAATAGGGCTTAAAATCAGGAAGCTTGGGTGGTTGCATGGGGTCGCCCATGCACCACCCACGGTAAACAAGTTTAGCGCTGGAAAGCAAAGAAGTAAAAAAGATTTTTCATCGATAACACAGCATATAATCTTAGTAAATAGACCCCAAGGTCTCTCTGAGAAGATAATGTCCAACCATATTTTCACACCCTGTTCTGACAGGGTTTTCTGTCCCTTTTTGAGTGAAGGTGACTTTAACCTGCTATCATTCTAATAGGAGGACTAGAATCTCAGACCTGGCCTATTTACAAGGTGTTTGATGTAATTCCCTACCCTTTTCTTTATTCTAGGGCCTATAAACTTATGTTAAGGGATAGATTCCTTAGTATTAGTATTATTCCGTCCTTTTGTAAGGTTGCTAGTATATTTCTAATGGAGTTATGCTTATTTCGGGCCTTGTAGGCTTCGAACGGGAGAGACTCCATCTTTCTTTCTGCCTCGGCTGCTTGAGACGCTTTTAGGTCAAATGTGATGTTTTAGTTATAAGGTGTTGTTCGCTTGGAGAGAACCGGCTCAGGCTGGCCCTTATCGAAAGACTGTATTTTTCTTCGTGTCGAAGACATAACATCAGGCCGGCCGGCTGAGAACGTGTCCTTGGCACGGGGTGGTACAAGAATTTGGTGGGCGGCAGGTTACTGGCCGTAACTTTCCATGCATGAACAAGGTTCCATATTAGCGAAAGCACGAAGAGTTCAGCAGTCAGTTAGTAGACGGCAGCTAGTCATTAGCATTATTGCAGTTAATCAACTTAAGGCAGATAGTCGCCATTTTGAAGTCTGAAAAAGACTGAAGGCTAATACTCTCTTAGAAAGATTGAAGTTATTTTAGTTGGAGCAGCTGGTGAGCTTTGATACTAAGATCAGAGCATGCAGAGTGAAGCAGTTAGCGGAACGAACGAATACTAGAGCTGCAGAAGCTGATTTATAAGATCGAAGTTGGAAGGTGAAGATAGCCCTTGATCGAGAGGAGAGAGAAGTAGTGCAGAACAGCGAGAGTGCAGCAGACGAAACAGAGAATAAAAGGAAGGTTCCGGTGACTTGGAGGGGAGCAGAGGAGACAGAGCATAGCGGTGCAGACGTGTATCCGTGACTGCAGGGGTGATCCCAAGATGAGCCAAGGTACAGACGAGAAGGGAACCCAGATCACAACTGAGTCCAGACTTCGTACTAATAAGGTGACGTCGACCCTTTCTTATTAGTGTGCACACATATTCTAATCATTTCTTTTGCTTTTCAGGCTATATGTTATATTGCATTATTATATTGTGAGGAGCACTCGAATTAAGGAATAACCTTTGCACAGTGTAATTTGGCCATTCTTGCATGAGAGGATCGACCTGTCTATCTATCACATAATCTATAATATTGTATTCCCAGTAGATAGAGAAACTTCCCAATATAGAAAGAGAGAGAGAGAGAGCTGAAGGCATTCATAGGAAAGTAATCGTCGGCGTTAATGAGAGCATTGACTGTGGTCAATGTGTATACCCACAGGATTGTGGCTTGTGTATGTATGAAATAGTGAGAGCACTGGGGGGTACAGTGCTTATACTCACAGGATTGTGGCTTGTGTATGTACCAAATAGTGAGAGCACTGGGGGATACAGTGCTTATACCCACAGGATTGTGGCTTGTGTATCTACGAAATAGTGAGAGCACTGGGGGGATACAATGCTTATACCCACCGGATTGTGGCTTGCGTGAGCACTGATTGTGATCAGTGTATAATGGTAAGTAATCGGAACTGCCTCAGGGTAGTATAGTCTGGGCCTATGTTGCCGCGAGACTATAAAGTATAAATATGGTGTTTTAGAAGATCTAAGCTTGTATATTGCTAATTCCCCATCCTTAGGTAGGTACCCAGGTGCCTTTTGTAAGTAGGTCCTGAGGAGGGAGGTGGTTACGTTTCGGCTGGGTTGGTGGTGTCTTGGTGAGCTGATTCTATCTGGTCCGAAAATCCGGTCGTTACATCAGGCGTCACGAACCGTTTACGTAAGCCTGTTAGCGCGGTATTGTTTCTATCTTGTTGGTTTGCGCTCGGCGCGTGCGGAGTGCATTTTGTATATTATTTGTTTATAGTTGTATATATCTTTTTCTTTTGGCACAATGTTTTTGAGGAGGTCTAAATATACTTTTAAATTGCCTGTTGAAATTCCCGGCTGGGAATCAACGCCTTACGAGGCATTGGCCCGTGAGTGGGCCGATTCTACTGGTTTGAGTGAAAATTGGAATTCTTGTTTGGACCTGGCGGATCCGACTAATGTGATTGCTTGTTTGCAGAAAGCGCCAGTTGTGAAGGGTGAGGAGCTTTCTATTTTGGGACGCAGAGGTTGGACTGTTTAATCTGCGTACGGGATTGTACATGAGAAATTTGTTAAATTACAGAAACAATATGTGGAGATGGAAGAGAAGTTTGTTGAAGTGCAGAATGCTCACACTCTTTTGAGATGTCAGAATAGATTGCTTGCCGACAAACTCGAGACTTATCAGACAATTGCTGAAAGAGCTGCTGTTCGTATTGCTAAATACAAATATAAGAATCGTCGTGGTTGGGTTTGTAAACGGAAAGTGCGTCTGGTCGTGGCAAAAGCCGGACTGGATTGGAATCCTGATGAATGGGATGGTAATATCTGGGACTCGAATGATTCTGGCTCCTCGGCTGAGGAGTCTGACAGACGCGAGTATTCTCGCACCAGACTTGACTGTAAATCTAATACTTTTGACAAACTTGATGGTTCCGGTGACCATGGTCGGTGTTCTAAATCTGATGAGATTTCTCAACCTAAATGTCTCTCTAATTCTACTGATCGGGCTTCTTCTGATGCTCGTACTGAGGTTTCTGCGCATCCGGTTTTTCAACGAAA
The DNA here is from genome assembly GCF_964263255.1 of Lissotriton vulgaris. NCBI lineage: Eukaryota > Metazoa > Chordata > Amphibia > Caudata > Salamandridae > Lissotriton > Lissotriton vulgaris. The sequence goes on from NC_141694.1 coordinate 747,333,935, forward strand.
ATGTCAGCAGGCTCCTGGTAATACAAATGGTATTCCTTTGGATAGTTTAGAAGATTTTACGCAACAGGAAGTTAGTGACATTTTGCAACAATTTCGGCAACGGCCCGGTGAGGCCTTCCTTACATGGATGGTGCGTCTCTATGAACTGGGTGCTGCTGGCATCATGTTGGATGGGGGAGATGCTTTGAAATTTTGTTCTTTGAGTTCTGATTCTACTGTACAAGATCATTTCTGAAATTACAATGGTGCTGGTCAAATTAGTCTGCTTCAGTTAGCGACTGATGGTTGTAATCACAAATACCCTACTGAATCTGATTGGCCTCTGAATGACAAGCCATGGTACACGTTGCACGATGCGGCACAAAGGCTGAAAGAGGAAGTGATGAAGACTGCGATTTTTCTGAGTACATCTGAGAGATTATTGGATGGTTTATTGACGTTTTCTGTGCGGAATCACATTATTCGTTCTTCCCCTGTTGCTTATAAGCAGGTTATGAGGACTTTGTTGATCAATCAGACTGGTAATGCATTGTCTATGGTGCTTGAATCTGTACGTCAGCTTGGTGAACTGGGCGAATGGCTTAAACCTGAAAGACAGTCTAGACCTGAAGGTCGTACTGCTGGAAATTATAAGTTTTCGAGACGTGATATGTTTCTTGCTTTGTTGAATGATGGCTTGAAGAGAGAAGACATTGATGTTGCACCTAATAATCGCTTGTGGGACATGTTTCACAAGCGTGGTTTGGATCGAAAGGAGGGTGCTCGACGTGTGCGTAAGAATTAATGTGATCGTGAATATTCTGATGACAGTGGGGATGACCGACGTCGTGATGATTCGGATCGACGTGATGGACGACGGCATGAGCGAGATGTGTCCCCTCGGCGTGAAAGAGAGAGGGGGAGAGAGGAGTAAAGAGAAAGGGGGAGAGATGATCGTGTTGACAGCAGATACAGAGATGAAAGGGATCAGTCCCCCGAGATGAGGAGAAGGGAGGATCGATACAGATTTTCTGAACGAAATTCACAATACCATGCAGATAACAAAAATCCATTTCGTAATGGGGATGATATGAACAGGAAATTACATCGTCCCAAAAATTTGAGAGCATTTATCCTGATTTGTCTTGGTTGTCAGAACGCAATAAAAATGACTAGGAAATAGGTCAAGCTCCAGTACGCAGTTGGGCTCACAAAGACAAAAGACCCTATGTAGATATTGACATTTTTTGGAGACATCGTAATATACAAAGGGCTCGAGCATTGGTAGATACAGGAGCGGAGGCCACTCTAATTCATGGAAAATCAAAGAAATGTAAAGGACAATTTTTACAATTACCGGTTTAGGTGGAAAGGAAACCCCCGCAGTGCAAACAAATGTTGAAATGAAAATAGGTAGAATTCCCAGAAAAGAGTATTCTGTTTTAGTTGTGCCACTTTTGGAATACATAATTGGAATTGATATCCTAAAAGGTATGACATTGCATTTAGATGACGGTTGTTATCAATTTGGAAGTAGAGGTTATATATCAACCAGACCTGTACGAGTTGGTCGTTTGAGAATGCCTCCTATAAAAATTCCCCAGGCTACAAAAGTTGTTTCCCAAAAACAGTATTGTATTCCAGGTGGTCACGAAGAGATCAGTTCTACAATTCAGGATCTAGTGAAGGCAGGAGTTATAACTCCGGTTACTTCTGCTTGGAACAATCCCATTTGGCCTGTGCGTAAAAGTGATAATTCTTGGTGTATGACTGTGGATTACCGCGAATTAAATAAATATACACCCCCTTTGACTGTTGCAGTACCAGACATGATTACTTTAATTGAGAGAATTCAAAAGCATCCAGGAATATGGTATGCGTCTATTGATATTGCTAATGCTTTCTTTTCAATTCCAATTGCCCCTGAGTGTCAGGAACAATTCAGTTTTACGTGGAATGGACATCAGATGATCTTTAGAAGTCTTCCTCAAGGCTATGTACACAGTCCTACGATCTGTCACCGGCTGGTGGCGGAACATTTATCTGAAATACCCATACTCCCACAAATACAAATGTGTCATTATATTGACAACATTTTGATTCAAGGTGAGACACAGGATGAAGTTCAGACTCAGTTAGATCAAGTTATCAATCATTTACGTGAAAAAAGGTTGAGAAATCAATCCTGACAAGTTACAAGGTCCGTCACAAAGTGTAAAATTTTTAGGCATCAATTGGCATAAAGGTAACAGAGAAGTGATTCTACAGGTGAAGCAGAAAATTCTTGATTTTGCGGTTCCTCGGAACCGAAAAGAAGCCCAGAAATGTATTGACTTATTTGGTTTTTGGTGTCAACACATCCCACATTTGAGTCAGATATTAGCCCATTTGTACAGAGTCACTCATAAAAAGAATGCATTAGAATGTAGTAAATCGCAACAAGATGCGTTTGAATTGGCAAAAGAAGCAATTCAGTATGCTTTGGATTTGTGGCCCGTGCGTGATGGTGATGTGGATCTGAATGTGTCTGTGCAAGGTCCTTATGCGAATTGTAGTTTGTGGCAAAAACAAGGCAGAAATAAAGTACCGCTAGGTTTTTGGACTAAAAAGTTACCGGATGCTGGTGAGCGTTATACACCTTTTGAGAAACAGTTACTTGCATGTTATTGGGCTCTGGTGGATACCGAGCAAATGACTTTGCGACATGATGTGATGTTGAGACCTGAAAATCCTATTATGCATTGGGTTTTGAGGTCGCCGAAAACTCATCGAATTGGGCATGCTCAAGAGGCGAGTGTGATTAAATGGAAATGGCACATACAGGACAGGGCACGTTGGGGACCGAAAGGTGTTGCGACGTTACATGAGCAAGTGGCGCAGGCGCCATCAAATGAGACTGGGAGTGATTGCTCCGTACCTATGGTACAGGATTCCCTGTTAAGTGGGGTAAACCATTTGATGATCTGTCCGTGGAGGACAGAAACCATGTGTGGTTTACGGATGGTTCAGCGAGGTACATAGGAGAGAAGAGGCATTGGAAGGCGGTGTCCTATAATCCTATCACACATACATTGCTGAGTACGACCGGTGAAGGAAAAAGTAATCAATTTGCTGAATTGTATGCTGTTTACCAAGTTTTAAAACAGGAGTTACCTGGTACGTGTCACATTTATACGGATTCCTGGTCCACTGCTAATGGATTGGCGGTTTGGTTACCAACATGGCTTTCTCGTAATTGGGAATTGCATTCCAAAGAACTTTGGGGTAAAGAGTTATGGCAGGAAATTTGGGAGTTGCTTCCGCAAAGTACTGTTACAATCTTTCATGTGGATGCTCATACACCAATAGATTCCCTTGACAAATTCTTTCATAACATTGCAGATGAGAAATCTAAAATTGCTGAGGCAGTGGTGGACATGCAGGATTCTGATTTGGCGGGATTGGCGAAATGGGCCCACCAGAAAGCAGGACATTTTGGAGAGAGAGCCACTAGCAGGTGGGCTGCTGATCGAGGAATTTATATTCCTTTAAATTTGATTAAAGATACTATACTGCATTGTCCTATCTGTCAACATTCTAGACAACGAAGAGTACCCCAAATTGTTAGAGGACATTTACATCGAGGAAAATTGCCCACTCAAATTTGGCAGATTGATTATATTGGTCCACTCCCTATGAGTAAAAACTGCTAATATATTTGCACTATCGTTGACACATACAGAGGCCTTTTAGTGGCCTTTCCCTGTAAACGAGCTACCCAAGTAAACACTAATAAAACATTGGAATTGATTATGCTTTATTATGGTGTCCCATTTCAGATTCAATCTGATAATGCATCCCACTTCAAAGGAAGATTGGTGCAGGAATTGTGTGTGGAGAACAACATTAAATGGGAGTTTCATATACCGTTCTACCCACAGGCAGCAGGCCTTATAGAGAGAATGAATGGTTTGCTGAAAGATCAATTGCGTAAATTAACTGATAATAAATATAAGAATTGGGGAGAATATTTATTTCAGGCACTGTTGATTTTGAATAATCATCCCTTTTTAAATGCTGAATCTCCATTAATGCGTTTATTTCCTCCAGCTGTTGATGCTAAACCAAACACAGTTAAGAATACTGTAATGTATTGTGAGATTTCCCCTGGAGCCCTGGCTCCATGCAGAGCAACCCCAGGTTCTGCAGGCTTGGACCTGCATGCCATGAATGACATTATTGTAAAAAGCAGAGATCGAGTTATCATTGAGACTGGCATTGGTGTCTTTATACCAACTGGAAATTTTGGCCTGATAGCTCCTAGATCGGGCCTGGCTTTAAAAGGCATTCAAGTGCTTGGAGGAGTCATTGACAGTGATTATAAGGGAGCGATTAAGGTTCTCCTGCTAAATAGCAGCGAGGTTGATTTACCAATTCAAAAGACTGACCGAATTGCTCAGTTGCTAATCATGCCTGTTTTCAGTGGTGAGATTCAGAACAGCACTGCCCAAACTTTGTTAACTGTTCGAGGACAAAAAGGTTTTGGCTCCACTGATAATCCAGGAGCGAGAGTATGGGTGCAATCGCCTAAAAATCCCCTTGAGCAAGCAGAAATTATTGCAACCGGTCATGATAATACAGTACTTGTCATGAGACCAGGGAAAGATAGCTGGGAAGCTGTCCCGGCTGACAAATGTTACTTACGAGAATGAATAATGCCTGTATTTGATTTTCTTTCAGATCATTCTCTGGACTGCTATTGCAGGATGTGCCGTCGTTGGACTCCTTTTGGCCTGCTACGTCGGGAGAGGAAGGAACCCCCAGACTTTGGTTGATTTAATATTCAGAGTACATCGTTCCTTTGCTGCGTGGGATTCATCATCTAACTTTTGGACCACCCTGGCACGAAGGGTGACAAACTCCCCACATTTCTGTTTAACACCAATGCGTTCAGTGACTGACATATAGCAACCTGGTTGGTTGCCGTCCCGGCTTCTCTGGAGACCCTTGCCCATATTTTCAATATATCAAATGCCCGTCCTAATATTATTCTTGGTGATTTTGCGACTCATGATTATTGTCCTTTATGTACTGTGTTATTAGATCCAGTACCACCGATTCATTCTCAAATAACTACATATAATATTACGCAGGGTCATTTATGTTTTTCCTGACATGTGATCCAAACGCCATAACTGAATGTGTTCGCCTAAAGCTAAAAGGTGCTACTACATTTACTGATCATGAAAGAACTTTGTGTTCCAGGAGGTCGCCCAAAATGTGTGTTTCTGTCAAAAGCAATATGACCTGTAAAAGTCTTGTAGTTACCCCTAGTCATTATCGCACTATGCTATTACCTTCTGGATGGCTTTTCTCTTGTGGTAATACATCTTGGCCTTACAGTCCTGCAAATATTTCCGGAGGACCTTGTGCTGTTACCAGATTGAGCTTGCTAATGTTTTCTTCACATCCTAATGCAAATTCCTGTATTGTCCGTGATGCAGTTATGTTGAAAGACGATTGTGATTCTACACTACATTTATATTCTAAATCTGAATACCTTAGTTAAGCTTTTTCTATTCTGGATGTCCCTGCCTTAGCAGTCTACAATGCCAAATCTATTGGAAAAATGGCCTTTTGGATGGTTAAATCTATTATTCACACTTCTACAATTCTATCTGACATGCTACTGGACGCCCAGGGTGAACGTAGAGCTATTTTGTAGAACAGGGCCACAATAGATTATCTTTTACTTAAACATGGACAGGACTGTTCTGACTTTGAGGGTCTTTGTTGTTTCAATTTATCAGATCATACTAGATCTATTCAGGCTCACATTGACAAACTTCACGACTTGACCAAAGAAGTTAGAAAACACATTGATCAGGGCTGGTTTGACTGGCTCTTTAATTGGTTACCAGATTTACATTCTTTACGTCAGATATTAGGGGGTATCCTGCTTACTATTTGCATTTTAGTTGCTATTTGCTGTTTTATTCAGTGTATTCCTTCTTTACTTCAAACCTGTAGATGTAGTACTAGAAATAGATCAGTTAGTTTTGTATCATATTATCCTTCGACAGATGTTAGTTCCATTTAGCGAATGATTAGCTGTCTAAAGTCAAGGGTGAAGTGTTCTGACCGGGTTTTCTGTCCCTTTTTGAGTGAAGGTGACTTTAGCCTGCTATCATTCTAATAGGAGGACTAGAATTTCAGACCTGGCCTATTTACAAGGTGTTTGATGTAATTCCCTACCCTTTAGATACAGGAGCGGAGGCCACTCTAATTCATGGAAAATCAAAGAAATTTAAAGGACAATTTTTTACAATTACCGGTTTAGGTGGAAAGAAAAACCCCACAGTGCAAACAAATGTTGAAATGAAAATAGGTAGAATTCCCAGAAAAGAGTATTCTGTTTTAGTTGTGCCACTTTTGGAATATATAATTGGAATTGATATCCTAAAAGGTATGACATTGCATTTAGATGACGGTTGTTATCAATTTGGAAGTAGAGGTTATATATGAACCAGACCTGTACGAGTTGGTCGTTTGAGAATGCCTCCTATAAAACTTCCCCAGGCTACAAAAGTTGTTTCCCAAAAACAATATCGTATTCCAGGTGGTCACGAAGAGATCAGTTCTACAATTCAGGATCTAGTGAACACAGGAGTTATAACTCCGGTTACTTCTGCTTGGAACAATCCCGTTTGGCCTGTGCGTAAAAGTAATAATTCTTGGCGTATGACTGTGGATTACCGCAAATTAAATAAATATACACCCCCTTTGAATGTTGCAGTACACCCCATAAAATATAACAAGAATCAGGGCATCACCCTGAAGTGGGGGAAAATAGATGCGGCTGGCCTAGAGGCAGAGATTTTTAACACCTGTAAAACCGAAATTGAATCGTGTTTACTCCCGGTATCTGATCCTGAAAAGGTCATTGAGAGTTTCGAAAAACTATGTGGGTATGTGGCTGAGCACCTTAGAAAACCAGCGGGGAGAGAAAGTCTAAAGGGTCAAAGGGGTTTTAGATGGTTCGATTCTGTGTGCTCCGCCTCACATAAATCCTTAAGAGTGGCCCTACAAAAAAAACAAGGAATAGAGAACTGATAAGAACAAGTAGAAGGGCCTGTAAGGAGGCTATTGCAAAGAGGAAGCAGGACTTAAAAAACCGTGCCTGGTAAGATCTAGAGAAGGCCTCTGAGCTAAAAGATAGCAGGCTCTTCTGGGAGGTATTAAACCGCCCCTTATTCAAGAGTGATGCCAAGGAAACCATAGTGATGCAGGTCACTAGTGAATCATGGGAATCCCATTATGGCAAACATTTTAATCCAAAATCCCTACAAATTGTGGAAATACTGGATAATACAGGGGATTTGGTGATTCCATCTACAGCTTTGGCCCTTAGCTCTTCGTTTACATTGGAAGAGGTTGAGGAAGTTTTAAGGAAAGGCATATCATTAAAAGCCCCAGCCCCTGACGCTGTCCCTTTGGACTTTTTTAAACACAACATTGAGGTATGGGCTCCTCTGTTATTAAATGTGTTTAAGGCTGCTGTTGTTGGACGTATTCCTGTGTCCTGGAAGGAGGCAGTGGTGGTGCCGATTTTTAAGAAGGGCGATAGGTGTGATCCCCGATGCTACCGCCCTATATCCTTAATAGATGCATCATGTAAAATACTGGGAAGGGTGGTTTTGGCCAGACTAGAGACATGGGCAGATTCTCTTGGCCTAATTGTGAATTCCCAGTACGGTTTCAGGAGAGGAAAGGGCACAGTTGAGCAGTGTCTGAATTTGGCACTAGTTATTGGCAAGTACATGAAGGCAAGGAAGTCTGCAATACACCTTGCCTTCATGGACTTGTCAAGTGCCTTTGACACTGTTTGCAGAAACAAGCTGTGGCAGATGATGAATGACATGGGCTTTGAGGAACCCCTGGTCACACTACTCCGTAGACTACACGCAGCCACAACTGTGTCCATAAGGTTTGGACCTGGAGGGGAAATGACAAACTCCATTCCATCAACCGAGGGGGTGCGTCAAGGATGCATTTTGGCACCTTTTGTGTTTTTAGTATACACAAACGGATTAGAAAAGTACTTGCTGGACCACTGTTGCGATTTCCCAAAAGTAAATGGTAAGAGCATTCCTATGCTCTCTTATGCAGATGATACTGTTTTAATGACTCTTACAGGAAATAGTATGCAGGTGTGTCTAGACGCTTTTTATACCTGCATGCTGGATCTTGACCTGAAGGTTAATTTTACAAAATCCTTTATAATGGTCTGTGGTCCAAAAGGGTCGAAAATCAGGAAATTTGTAGTGAATAACCTTACCATTGAAAAGGTGGACAAATTTAATTACCTTGGAAATCTGTTTAATAATAAACTAAGTTGGGCCCCATTAATGAAGGCCCGAGCTCAGAGTGCCAGCCGGTCCATAGAGGGCCTCTTCCGTTTTTGCAGTAAGTTCGGCCAGAAACCCGTTGCGCACTTCAAAACCCTTTATATATCAAAATGTTTATCTGTGGCCACTTACGGGGCTGGGGTATGGGGGACTGAAAACCCCGCTGTAATACAGGTGATGGAAAATAAATTCCTAAAGTGGGTTTTATCGATCCCATCTGGCTCGTCAAACAATTTTTGCCACAGCGAAATGGGTATGACCAATGTGACTGATATTGTTCGTCTGTCGCCTCTATTATTGTGGGGAAAAATATGGTTATCCAATGAGCTCCAGCTCACCAAAGAAATTCTTCATGACTGTATGACCCTAGACAATGCAAAGCAGATCCCTTGGTTGTCATATGTCAGCAATATGTTGCACAAGATAGGTCTGGGTCATCTTTATAATGACCCGAAAAAAATCCAGGGAAACATAAAAGCCCAAATAAAAGCAAGTTATTGGAAATTTTTAAACACACCATGCTTGGGTGATGTAACTGTTCATGTCAAGTCTCAGCACCAGTTCTATTTAACTTTTACAACCAATACGCAATGTCGGTTTTTTCTTACAAGGTTTAGGCTAGATATCCTTCAATTTTTGTTTGCTTTTCCCAAACAAGGGGGATGGTGTGAGAGGCTGCCCCTTGTCCTTGCAATAACAGAGTTAACCAAAGCACTATACACCTTGTCCTCTTCTGTTCTCTTTATCAGGAGCCAAGGATTAGATTTATTAAACCCATCCTGAAGGGGCGGCAGCCATGTACTTACACAGAAGGTTACGACTATCTGTTATCGCTATCATCTGTTGAAGTTTGTTGTGCCATGTTAAACTTCATAAGAGTATCACTCCAGATTAGGAAACGCTACGGATAATTTAGCCATAGACCTGTATTCTGCCACGGGAATGTGTATATATGCTGTATGATTTGTAATTAACATTGTGTGTAAAATTACTTGCTAATAGCAGGGGACAAAATGTGGGTCCCACTATCAAATGTTCTTATATTCTGATAAGTGACAAATGGTCATTTAAAAAAAAAAATAACTTTCAATTACTTCTTTTAAATGTATAACTATAGTGGTTCATTTTAAATTGTGTATCATGCTTTTTAACTTTGTACTTTTATGATTCATTGTATGAATCGAATAAAGATTTTGAACCGAACCGAATGTTGCAGTACCAGACATGATTACTTTAATTGAGAGAATTCAAAAGCATCCAGGAATATGGTATGCGTCTATTGATATTGCTAAGGCTTTCTTTTCAATTCCAATTGCCCCTGAGTGTCAGGAACAATTCAGTTTTATGTGGAATGGACGTCAGATGATGTTTAGAAGTCTTCCTCAAGGCTATGTACACAGTCCTATGATCTGTCACCGGCTGCTGGCGGAACATTTATCTGAAATACCCATACACCCACAAATACAAATTTGTCATTATATTGACGACATTTTGATTCAAGGTGAGACACAGGATGAAGTTCAGACTCAGTTAGATCAAGTTATCAATCATTTACGTGAAAAAAGGTTGGGAAATCAATCCTGACAAGTTACAAGGTCCGTCACAAAGTGTAAAATTTTTAGGCATCAATTTGCATAAAGGTAACAGAGAAGTGATTCTACAGGTGAAGCAGAAAATTCTTGATTTTGCGGTTCCTCGGAACCGAAAAGAAGCTCAGGAATGTATTGGCTTATTTGGGTTTTTTTTTCACAACCGTCAGGCTTATTTGGTTTTTGGCGTCAACACATCCCATATTTGAGTCAGATATTAGCCGCTTTGTACAGAGTCACTCGGAAAATGCATTCGAATGGAGTAAATCGCAACAAGATGCGTTTGAATTGGCAAAAGAAGCAATTCAGTATGCTTTGGATTTGTGGCCCGTGCGTGATGGTGATGTGGATCTGAATGTGTCTGTGCAAGGTCCTTATGCAAATTGGAGTTTGTGGCAAAAACAAGGCAGAAATAAAGTACCGCTAGGTTTTTGAACTAAAAAGTTACCGGATGCTGGTGAGCGTTATACACCTTTTGAGAAACAGGTACTTACATGTTATTGGGCTCCGGTGAATACCGAGCAATTGACTTTGGGACATGATGTGATGTTGAGACCTGAAATTCCTATTATGCATTCGGTTTTGAGTTTGCCGAAAACTCATCGAATTGGGCATGCTCAAGAGGCAAGTGTGATTAAATGGAAATGGTACATACAGGACAGGGCACGTGCGGGACCGAAAGGTGTTGCGACGTTACATGAGCAAGTGGCGCAGGCACCATCGAATGAGACTGGGAGTGATTGCTCCGTACCTATGGTACAGGAATCCCCTGTTAAGTGGGGTAAACCATTTGATGATCTGTCCGCGGAGGACAGAAACCATGAGTGGTTTACGGATGGTTCAGCGAGGTACTTAGGAGAGAAGAGGCATTGGAAGGCGGTGTCCTATAATCCTATCACACAAAAATTGCTGAGTACAACTGGTGAAGGAAAAAGTAATCAATTTGCTGAATTGTATGCTGTTTAACAAGTTTTAAAACAGGAGTTACCTGGTAGGTGTCACATTTTTACTGATTCCTGGTCCACTGCTAATGGATTGGCGGTTTGGTTACCAACATGACATTCTCGTAATTGGGAATTGCAGTCCAAAGAACTTTGGGGTAAAGAGTTATGGCAGGAAATTTGGGAGTTGCTTCCGCAAAGTACTGTTACAATCTTTCATGTGGATGCTCATACACCAATAGATTCCCTTGACAAATTCTTTAATAACATTGCAGATGAGAAATCTAAAATTGCTGAGGCAGTGGTGGACATGCAGGATTCTGATTTGGCGGGATTGGCGAAATGGGCCCACCAGAAAGCAGGACATTTTAGAGAGAGAGCCACTAGCAGGTGGGCTGCTGATCGAGGAATTTATATTCCTTTACATTTGATTAAAGATACTATACTGCATTGTCCTATCTGTCAACATTCTAGACAACGAAAAGTACCCCAAATTGTTAGAGGACATTTACATCGAGGAAAATTGCCCACTCAAATTTGGCAGATTGATTATATTGGTCCACTCCCTATGAGTAAAAACTGCCAATATATTTGCACTATCGTTGACACATACAGTGGCCTTTTAGTGGCCTTTCCCTGTAAACGAGCTACCCAAGTAAACACTATTAAAACATTGGAATTGATTATGCTTTATTATGGTGTCCCATTTCAGATTCAATCTGATAATGCATCCCACTTCAAAGGAAGATTGGTGCAGGAATTTTGTGTGGAGAACAACATTAAAGGGGTGTTTCATATACCGTACTACCCACAGGCAGCAGGCCTTATAGAGAGAATGAATGGTTTGCTGAAAGATCAATTGCGTAAATTAACTGATAATAAATATAAGAATTGGAGAGAATATTTATTTCAGGCACTGTTGATTTTGAATAATTGTCACTTTTTAAATGCTGAATCTCCATTAATGCGTTTATTTCCTCTAGCTGTTGATGCTAAACCAAACACAGTTAAGAATACTGTAATGTATTGGGAGATTTCCCCTGGAGACCTGGCTCCATGCAGAGCAACCCCAGGTTCTGCAGGCTTGGACCTGCATGCCATGAATGACATTATTGTAAAAAGCAGAAATTGAGTTATCATTGAGACTGGCATTGGTGTCTGTATACCAACTGGAAATTTTGGCCTGATAGCTCATAGATCGGGCCTGGCTTTAAAAGGCATTCAAGTGCTTGGAGGAGTCATTGACAGTGATTATAAGGGAGAGATTAAGGTTCTCCTGCTAAATAGCAGCGAGGTTGATTTACCAATTCAAAAGACTGACCGAATTGCTCAGTTGCTAATCATGCCTGTTTTCAGTGGTGAGATTCAGAACGGCACTGCCCAAACTTTGTTAACTGTTCGAGGAAAAAAAGGTTTTGGCTCCACTGATAATCCAGGAGCGAGAGTATGGGTGCAATCGCCTAAAAATCCCCCTGAACAAGCTGAAATTATTGCAACGGGTCATGATAATACAGTACTTGTCATGAGACCAGGGAAAGATAGCTGGGAAGCTGTCCCGGCTGACAAATGTTACTTACGAGAATGAATAATGCCTGTATTTGATTTTCTTTCAGATCATTCTCTGGACTGCTATTGCAGGATGTGCCAGCGTTGGACTCCTTTTGGCCTGCTACATCGGGAGAGGAAGGAACCCCCAGACTTTGGTTGATTTAATAATCAGAGTACATTGTTCCTTTGCTGCGTGGGATTCATCATCTAACTTTTGGACTACCCTGGCACGAAGGATGACAAATTCCCCACATTTCTGTTTAGCACTGATGCGTTCAGTGACTGACATATTAGCAACCTGTTTGGTTGCCGTCCCGGCTTCTCTGGAGACCCTTGCCCATATTTTCAATATATCAAATGCCCGTCCTAATATTATTCTTGGTGATTTTGTGACTCATTAATATTGTCCTTTATGTACTGTGTTATTAGATCCAGTACCACCGATTCATTCTCAAATAACTACATATAATATCATGCAGGGTGATTTATGTTTTTTCCTGACATGTGATCCAAACGCCATAACTGAATGTGTTCGCCTAAAGCTAAAAGGTGCTACTTCATTTACCGACCATGAAAGAACTTTGTGTTCCCGGAGGTCACCCAAAATGTGTGTTTCTGTCAAAAACAATATGACCTGTAAAAGTCTTGTTGTTACCCCTAGTCATTATCGCACTATGCTATTACCTTCTGGATGGCTTTTCTCTTGTGGTAATACATCTTGGCCTTACATTCCTGCAAATATTCCGGAGGACCTTGTGCTGTTACGAGATTGAGCTTGCTAATGTTTTCTTCACATCCTAATGCAAATTCCCGTATTGTCCGTGATGCAGTTATGTTGAAAGACGATTGTGATTCTACACTACATTTATATTCTAAATCTGAATACCTTAGTTTAGCTTTTTCTATTCTGGGTGTCCCTGCCTCAGCAGTCTACAATGCCAAATCTATTGGAAAAATGGGCTGTTGGATGGTTAAATCTATTATTCACACTTCTACAATTCTATCTGACATGCTACTGGAAGCCCAGGGTGAACGTAGTGCTATTTTGCAGAACAGGGGCACAATAGATTATCTTTTACTTAAACATGGACGGGACTGTTCTGACTTTGAGGGTCTTTGTTGTTTCAATTTATCAGATCATACTAGATCTATTCAGGCTCACATTGACAAACTTCACGACTTGACCAAAGAAGTTAGAAAACACATTGATCAGGGCTGGTTTGACTGGCTCTTTAATTGGTTACCAGATTTACATTCTTTACATCAGATATTAGGGGGTATCCTGCTTACTATTTGCATTTTAGTTGCTATTTGCTGTTTTATTCAGTGTATTCCTTCTTTACTTCAAACCTGTAGATGTAGTACTAGAAATAGATCAGTTAGTTTTGTATCATATTATTCTTCGACAGATGTTAGTTCCATTTAGCGAATGATTAGCTGTCTAAAGTCAAGGGTGTAGTGTTCTGCCCGGGTTTTCTGTCCCTTTTTGAGTGAAGGTGACTTTAGCCTGCTATCATTCTAATAGGAGGACTAGAATCTCAGACCTGGGCTATTTACAAGGTGTTTGATGTAATTCCCTACCCTTTTCTTTATTCTAGGGCCTATAAACAAATGTTAAGGGATAGATTCCTTAGTATTAGTATTAATCCGTCCTTTTGTAAGGTTGCTAGTATATTTCTAATGGAGTTATGCTTATTTTGGGCCTTGTAGGCTTCGAACGGGATAGACTCCATCTTTCTTTCTGCCTCGGCTGCTTGAGACGCTTTTAGGTCAAATGTAATGTTTTAGTTATAAGGTGTTGTTCGCTTGGAGAGAACCGGCTCAGGCTGGCCCTTATCGAAAGACTGTATTTTTCTTCGTGTCGAAGACATAACATCAGGCCGGCCGGCTGAGAACGTGTCCTTGGCACGGGGTGGTACAAGAATTTGGTTGGCGGCAGGTTACTGGCCGTAACTTTCCATGCATGAACAAGGTTCCATATTAGCGAAAGCACGAAGAGTTCAGCAGTCAGTTAGTAGACGGCAGCTAGTCATTAGCATTATTGCAGTTAATCAACTTAAGGCAGATAGTCACCATTTTGAAGTCTGAAAAAGACTGAAGGCTAATACTCTCTTAGAAAGATTGAAGTTATTTTAGTTGGAGCAGCTGGTGAGCTTTGATACTAAGATCAGAGCATGCAGAGTGAAGCAGTTATCGGAACGAACGAATACTAGAGCGGCAGAAGCTGATTTATAAGATCGAAGTTGGAAGGTGAAGATAGCCCGTGATCGAGAGGAGAGAGAAGTAGTGCAGAACAGCGAGAGTGCAGCAGACAAAACAGAGAATAAAAGGAAGGTTCCCGTGACTTGGAGGGGAGCAGAGGAGACAGAGCATAGCGGTGCAGACGTGTATCCGTGACTGCAGGGGTGATCCTAAGATGAGCCAAGGTACAGACGAGAAGGGAACCCAGATGACAACTGAGTCCATACTTCGTACTAATAAGGTGACGTCGACCCTTTCTTATTAGTGTGCACACATATTCTAATCCTTTCTTTTGCTTTTCAGGCTATATGTTATATTGCATTATTATATTGTTGTTATTGTCGAATAAAGGTACCCCAGTTCTTAGTGAACTATTGTGTAACTGTTACTTTCTTATAATAAAGTTAACCTTTCTTCTAGTCAGATGCTGTTATGTGGACGGATGCGTCTCCCGTCCGGGTAAATGGTAACTGAGCAGGGGAGTAGAGGAGCACTTGAGTTAAGGAATAACCTTTGCACAGTGAAATTTGGCCATTCTTGTGTGAGAGGTTCGACCTGTCTATCTATCACATAATCTATAATATTGTTTTTCCAGTAGATAGAGAAACTTCTCAATATAGAAAGAGCGAGAGAGAGAGAGAGAGAGAGCTGAAGGCATTCATAGGAAAGTAATCGCTGGCGTTAATGAGAGCATTGACTGTGGTCAATGTGTATACCCACAGGATTGTGGCTTGTGCATGTATGAAATAGTGAGAGCACTGGGGGGATACAGTGCTTATACCCACAGGATTGTGGCTTGTGTATGTACGAAATAGTGAGAGCACTGGGGGGATACAGTGCTTATACCCACAGGATTGTGGCTTGTGTATGTACGAAATAGTGAGAGCACTGGGGGGATACAGTGCTTATACCCACCGGATTGTGGCTTGCGTGAGCACTGATTGTGATCAGTGTGTAATGGTAAGTAATCGGAACTGCCTCAGGGTAGTCTAGTCTGGGCCTATGTTGCCGCAAGTCTATAAGGTATAAATATGGTGTTTTAGAAGATCTAAGCTTCTATATTGCTAATTCCCCATCCTTAGGTAGGTACCCAGGTGCCTTTTGTAAGTAGGTCCTGAGGAGGGAGGTGGTTACGTTTCGGCTGGGTTGGTGGTGTCTTGGTGAGCTGATTCTATCTGGTCCGAAAATCCGGTCGTTACACAACCCCAGTTCCATTTTGCAATAGGCATGTCAAGTTATGCAATCACACAGCCATAAAACTGATTGGCTGATGAAAGTGTTTCTTGAACCTCACAATTTATTCTTAGAAGAGCCTACAGTCTCTGGAACCCAAAATGCTTATGTAAGTTAACTATTCAAGATCACAAATTGGTTTATTATCGATGTGCTTGACAAAGACTCCTGTTGTCCCTCATGTAATTTGATTGCCAGATCGAATTAGAGCATAGGGAAGTCATCCGCAT
The DNA here is from genome assembly GCF_964263255.1 of Lissotriton vulgaris. Classification (NCBI taxonomy): domain Eukaryota; kingdom Metazoa; phylum Chordata; class Amphibia; order Caudata; family Salamandridae; genus Lissotriton; species Lissotriton vulgaris. The sequence continues at coordinate 747,350,083 of NC_141694.1, forward strand.
TAGTCAAAACTATGCCTTAACAAACCCTAAAAAAGGGCCCATCTATTTTTTTGCACATCTTTTTTTACCTCATCACCATTTACTTTTTCATCTCTTCGATCCCTCCAGCCTCTTTCCTTTTGGCATTTTGATTCCCTTAGCTAGGCACTTACATGCTAAGTCACCACATAGCCTTCCAGGGATTCCTTCACTGAAGTATTTTCGACACTCCCTCGTACTTACTATACATCACCTCGAGTTCTGCTCTGCCTCTTGGAATAAGAAGAATGATTATATGAACAATATTGGTTCAGTGACTCTCCTGGATCATCTTGGACAAAATTTGATATAGAATCAGTCTTCAAATTTAATACACACTTGAATGCTGATTGGAATGAAAAATTTAAAGTTTCTGTGTGTTTTATGCTAAGAACCTGCTTATGTGATTTTGGGAGAGTAAGGAAGATGCTTTGATTTGTCAGTGGCTTGAACTAAAATGGCTTTTAAAAAAAACAATGCGGCACAAGTGAAAAGGATTCAGTGGCTCCTTTGTATTGACGGTTGAGTTAACGGGGACTTCTGAAAAGAAAGTAGGGCCCTTTTCAATTGATATATGGTCCCCGAGGCTCAACCCACTACCACATATTAATGGCCGACATGTACAGTGTAAAGCCTGATATCAGAATATAACAAAACATTAAAACAAATAAAGAAAGCAAAATATATAACAGAAACACCCCTCCAGTACAGGCATTGTATGAGTCAGGGACATAATGTAGACCTCTGACGTCCGTGCGGCTGGTGCTGTGGGGCAAAACTACTTTAGGAGGTCCCCATTCAGCAAATCAATATCAGTCAGATATGAGAGACTCACATTCGGCGGAGGCGGGGGGGGGCAGAATTTTGTGTTAAGTCATTGGTATGAATGGGGGATAAAGCATACCCTGAATGTTGATGGCCTTCTTGTAGGTTGAGCCACAGGCTCCAAGCTCTGAACAGCAGGTCCCTTACTGAAATGGGGCCCCTGTTAGTTGAAATAAATGTGGGATGAGTTGAGAAAGAGAATACTTTATTTATTTTTTACAGGGCTGCTGTATTAAAGCTTTTATACACAACAACACAAATGCCAATGCTGGACTACAATCAACACTTTTTATATCAGGTGATGGTACGAATAAAACATACCAAACCACTTTTTACTTACGTCAGTAATTTATTTTAGTCAATTTGAGTCACTAGTTGAATTATTTTCATTCTTTTTCACAAGACAGTGTTTTTGTGCATATATACATTATATACAAAAACACACAATATTTATACAATTGCATACAATGTTTACAAATTTACAATATAACGACACATACACATATCTCTTTCGCTATTCAGACATACAGCTTTCAAACCCAAACAAAAAACTCAAAACCTTTGGAAATGGGGCTCTTTGTCACTGCCTTATTTGATCATATACAGTCATGAGTGATGTTTGTCTAGTCATATAAATTGAATAATATGAAGGAAAGATCAGTCAAGGTTTTAGTCCTATCTTATCTAGACAGCGTTTTTAAACCATTACTCAATGACAAAGAGCCTGAAGTGGTCGACGTGTTTCGAATCCCTTATTGTGGGATTCTCCTCAGGACTAAAAGTTTCTAGAAAGTTTACCAGTTTACACATGCCTACCTTATTAATCCTGCAGTGTAAGTGTCTCAAAAGGGAAGTGTGGAAAAAAGGTCTGCAATTACAAAGACAATGACGATACACGTGTTACAAACACAGATTTACTTAGTTTTCCTTGGGCTAAATAACTTTCCACATGAAGGTGGAGTTACACTGACCTGGTCGCCGAGGCTAAAGTGAGGGTTCCTAGAAATAGGAATGTAATGCACTGGTAAATTACTTGCTCAAAAGATCGAGAAGCATATGAGCATTATGATTTTAGGGTGCTATGGCGTCTTACCCGATTTGAACTTGTATCGACCTCAACCTGGGGCTCAATGAGAATCGCGCTACTTGTGAACACAGAGGGATTTCGTAGTGATTCCTCTTCAGAGTTCCTGTTAAGAGAAGGTAAATCACGATCAAATTTGGGATTTTCCATTGCGCTCCGGACTCCTGCTTGTGAGTGAAAGGCTTGTGAGGAGGCTTACCTGCAAACCGGCATCTCTGCTCATTTTCTTCCGTGTTCTGTTGTTTGGAGAAAGCAGTCCTCACTTTCTTGTTCTTGGTTCGGTCACGTGATCGCAATGTTTACTGAAAGAGTTAAAGGGGACCGCATTGGATAAAACAATTCCTGAGAAAACTTTATAAAACTGGCACGGAGGTTGTTGAACAACATTGAGGAAACGTTTGTGTCCTTTTATGCTTTCCTCTAGTGTGTAAAACAGATATTTCAATCACCTGTGAACTGTCTGCTATTTAAAGTAGATGAACATTCTGCCATGTAGCATGAAAAGAATTTTGGACAGATCTCACAGATATTACGGGTGCAGATGATTTTTGACATTTAGCTAGGGGTCCCCCTAAAAATTTCAAAAATCTCATAGAGGCCAGTCATAGCTGTGTTGAATTTCATTATTAGCAGCACTTCACGTTGCGCCAGTCATGCCTCTAAATTGCCTCCACGTGGGTCCTGTTCAATTTTTGAAATTACAGCCCATCGTAGTTCACTTTCTTTATGTTGATGTTGATGTGTCTGCCAGTGCAGGACTAATGGTGCATTCGGTAGTTGCCTTTTTATCCTAGAATTATGATTTATGATTCTGGCTTCCTGCGTAGTTTTGCCGACATATAGTCCTTTTACATTTAGGAGATTTTCTATACTAAATGTTTTCCTTCATTGGGGTGCGTATTGTTTAAGTGTTGTCAAGTCCAAGTGTCTTTTGTTAAGTGGATATCATTGTCTGTGTATTTCTATAGTATGTCCGAGAAAGACACCTTCGCCTAGGACTCAAAATGAATCGGATAAACTAATTAGGCTACGGAAAAAACAAATAAGGACAGATTTGCACGGACACTTCCTTGTTCAACATCTACAAGCGGGGGCAATTCCCTAAGGTCTACAGGTCCGGAACACCCTAATGGTTTTCATTGATGACCCTGAGTACAAAAAAAGTTTTCAGCGGGATTGAGACCAAGTGCAGTAGGGACCTTATGGTCCTAACTGTAGAGACGTCACATAAGATCCCACAAAAACAACTACAAGAAATTTCAACTCTGGAAACAGAGATACAGAATAACCAAATAATTACTCACAGGTGATTGAAATATCTATTTTACACACTAGAGGAAAGCATACAAGGACACAAACGTTTCCTCACTGTTGTTCAACAACCTCCTTGCCAGTTTTATAAAGTTTTCTCAGGAATTGTTTTATCCGATGCGGTCCCCTTTAACTCTTTCAGCAAACATTGCGATCACGTGACCGAACCAAGAACAAGAAAGTGAGGACGGCTTTCTCCAAACAACAGAACACGGAAGAAAATGAGCGGAGATGCCTGTTTGCACGTAAGCCTCCTCACAAGCCTTTTACTCACAAGCAGGAGTCCGGAGCGCAATGGAAAATCCCAAAGTTGATCGTGATTTACCTTCTCTTAACAGGAACTCTGAAGAGGAATCACTACGAAATCCCTCCGTGTTCACAAGTAGCGCGGTTCTCATTGAGCCCCAGGTTGAGGTCGATACAAATTCAAATCGGGTAAGAAGCCATAGCACCCTAAAGTCATAATGCTCTTATGCTTCTCGATCTTTTGAGCAAGTAATTTACCAGTGCATTACATTCCTATTTCTAGGAACCCTCACTACAGCCTCGGCGACCAGTTCAGTGTAACTCCACCTTCATGTGGAACGTGATTTAGCCCAAGGAAAACTAAGTAAATCTGTGTTTGTAACACGTGTATCGTCATTGGGTTTGTAATTGCAGACTTTTTTCCACACTTCCCTTTTGAGACACTAACACTGCAGGATTAATAAGGTAGGCATGTGTAAACTGGTGGACAGCTTGGTCCTAGAAACACTATATGCTTGTTGATCCAATGTAGGTGACTTGTACATTTTTTATTGTCAATAAGGGATTCGAAACGCGTCGACCACTTCAGGCTCTTTGTCATTGAGTAATGGTTTAAAAACGCTGTCTAGATAAGATAGGACTAAAACCTTGACTGATCGTTCCTTCATATTATTCAATTTATATGACTAGACAAACATCACTCATGACTGTATATGATCAAATAAGGCAGTGACAAAGAGCCCCATTTCCAAAGGTTTTGAGTTTTTTGTTTGGGTTTGAAAGCTGTATGTCTGAAGAGCGAAAGAGATATGTATATGTGTTGTTATATTGTAAATTTGTAAAAATTCTATGCAATTGTATAAATATTGTGTGTTTTTGTATATATTGTATATATGCACAAAAAAACTGTCTGGTGAAAAAGAATGAAAATAATTCAACTAGTGACTAAAATTGACTAAAATAAATTACTGACGTAAGTAAAAAGTGGTTTGGTATGTTTTATTCGTACCATCACCTGATATAAAAAGTGTTGATTGTAGTCCAGCATTGGCATTTGTGTTGTTGTTTATATTGAATTGACTTACCCTTGCTTGGTAAGAGTCAGGACCCTGTGTTGTTGCTCAGTTATAGTGCGGGCACTGGCTCGCGAGGTCTATAGAGGTAGAAACATACCTTTTACATTTAGGAGATTTTCTATACTAAATGTTTTCCTTCATTGGGGTGCGTATTGTTTAAGTGTTGTCATGTCCAAGTGTATTTTGTTAAGTGTATATCATTGTCTGTGTATTTCTATAGTATGTCCGAGAAAGGCACCTTCGCCTATAGCGAAGAACATATACAAAATTTGATAAGAGCGCCACCAGTCTTTGCATCTGCCACCTTAAGCCTCACAGCTAAGACTCAAAATGAAATGGATAAACTAATTAGGCTACGGAAAAAACAAATAAGGACAGATTTGCACGGACACTTCCTTGTTCAACATCTACAAGCGGGGACAATTCCCTCAGGTCTACAGGTCCGGAACACCTCAATGGTTTTCGTTGATGACCCTGAATACAAAAAAGGTTTCAGCTGGATTGAGACCAAGTGCAGTAGGGACCTTATGGTCCTAACTGTAGAGACGGCACATAAAATCTCACAAAAACGACGACAAGAAATTTCAACTCTGGAAACAGAGATACAGAATAACCAATTAATTACTGACGCCAAAGGCCTTCTGGAGAAAATTGAAAAGGAAATCCTGGAATTTAAGGACTATACGGTCACTCAAAAAAATAACAAATTCGAATTAGATAAAAAAAACTTTTCATTGGAAACAGTTTACCCGTATCTACAACACGACTTCTACAGTCGTCCAACACAGAGAAGATATTTTCAGGAAAATCAAGGCAGATCGAGGAACACATTTTTAACATTCTCTGATACTTCTTCTTCATCTGGTGGTAATACGGATACAAGTGACTCTAGGAACAACCCAGGAAGCAGGAATAACGCCCAAGAACAGCAACAAAACCCTCAGTCATTTTTAGCCAGAGGCCAACAACGAACAAGGGGCCGGTCCCGCCAGAGATATCAACCATGGGAACTGAGGACCAGACGTCAGTACTACAGAAGTTAACCCCGTCGTCTCTTTTCAATTTATCTAATCGGGATCTATCTTCGTCAGAAGGACTATCTTACGTCCCAGTCAAACCAACCGATTTCATTAAAATGAAATTGGAAGCAATTGAATTTTGCCGCAAGATACGTTTAAAAACTTTTTTCAAAGATATACCTGAATCAAAAATAACTGAAGCAACAGGCCTGCGTAAAAAATCGACATTTTGCCCACCTGTCAGTAAAACTCCAAAAGAGGCTATAACTTTTGAATGAGCGATATTATCGGGTATTACGACGTTGGAAAATAAAAAACATTTTGTGAAGTTCAATCTAAAAAAAGACGAGAAAGATGCTATCTTCACCTTAAAAAATGATAGGTCTCTGATAATAAAAGAAGCGGACAAAGGAGGTGCAGTCGTCCTTTGGGACATCAACAAGTATAAAAAAGAAGTCAGACGGCAGCTTGATGACCCTACATGTTATAAAAAGATCAGTCATAATCCAACAAGAGACTTACAAAATGAACTTTTTAATATTCTTCAAGTTGGCCATGAGTCAGGGATCCTTGGACCAAAGGAATTGGATTTCTCAGAACAAACGAGGAATCACTACGAAATCCCTCCGTGTTCACAAGTAGCGCGATTCTCATTGAGCCCCAGGTTGAGGTCGATACAAGTTCAAATCGGGTAAGACGCCATAGCACCCTAAAATCATAATTCTCATATGCTTCTCGATCTTTTGAGCAAGTAATTTACCAGTGCATTACATTCCTATTTCTAGGAACCCTCACTACAGCCTCGGCGACCAGGTCAGTGTAACTCCACCTTCATGTGGAGCGTGATTTAGCCCAAGGAAAACTAAGTAAATCTGTGTTTGTAACACGTGTATCGTCATTGTGTTTGTAATTGCAGACCTTTTTCCACACTTCCCTTTTGAGACACTAACACTGCAGGATTAATAAGGTAGGCATGTGTAAACTGGTGGACAGCTTGGTCCTAGAAACACTATAGGCTTGGTGATCCAATGTAGGTGACTTGTACATTTTTTGTATTTCTAGAAACCTTTGGTCCTGAGGAGAATCCCACAATAAGGGATTCGAAACGCGTCGACCACTTCAGGCTCTTTGTCATTGAGTGATCTTTCCTTCATAATATTCAATTTATATGACTAGACAAACATCACTCATGACTGTATATGATCAAATAAGGCAGTGACAAAGAGCCCCATTTCCAAAGGTTTTGAGTTTTTTGTTTGGGTTTGAAAGCTGTATGTCTGAAGAGCGAAAGAGATATGTGTATGTGTTGTTATATTGTAAATTTGTAAAAATTCTATGCAATTGTATAAATATTGTGTGTTTTTGTATATAATATATATATGCACAAAAAAACTGTCTTGTGAAAAAGAATGAAAATAATTCAACTAGTGACTAAAATTGACTAAAATAAATTACTGACGTAAGTAAAAAGTGGTTTGGTATGTTTTATTCGTACCATCACCTGATATAAAAAGTGTTGATTGTAGTCCATCATTGGCATTTGTGTTATTGTTTATATTGAATTGACTTAGCCTTTCTGGGTAAGAGTCAGGACCCTGTGTTGTTGCCCAGTATTAAAGCTTTTGCCAGCTCTCATAAATCTAAAGGCTCACTTACAGGTGGGATCAAAGCTAATTTACTGCAGATTACAGTGTATTACCAATTCTTGTAAGGGACTGATTTCAGAATTTGTGAGTCATGAGTTATAGACTTGTTACCTAAAGACCTCCAGACATCCTTATTGACCAAGCCTCCACTTCCAGTCTCCTTGTGCACTCCTTTTTGTGCAGCTGACTTGTCCTTCTAGGCGTGGGGAGTGAAGCCTACCATGCTCAAAAGTGCCTGGCATACTCCATACAATTGTTGGCATTTTCCATTTCAGATTCTGGCTATTAACTGGGCTCTATGGAGTAAAGGGTGTACAACATGTAATTGCATGGCATTTTGTGAGGATTTGGATGTAATATATGGTAAAGCTGTTTGGCCTTGCCATGTAATACACCTGCAAAAACTGTCTTGGGTCAAGTCGGGCTCATTTTTAAAACCTTAAGCTTTACCCTGGGTAGCTATGGCTTCGAGCAGAAGGGCTTAACTAAAGGAACTAGTGTAAATCATTAACAGTACCAAACAAACAAAAAAGAAAGCAACATGACACAAAATAATTCTAACACCAATTTATAAAACTAGATTATAATTTTATGAACGTCTAGAGTCCAAGATGAGCAAAATGCACCAGAGGGTTCTGGACACACACATTTGTAAAGAAAACTATATTTTTAATTCACCCACCAACAAGCATTGGTAACTGTAAAGTTTGTAAACTTTTAAAAAGTTTGTAAGTGTGAAGTTTGGCTACTTTGACCGGACTTGGGTGACCAAATCCAACAGGGAGAAAGTTTGTGGGGCCAATGAGGAATAGTTGGAAAGTTTCCTGGCCACCAAAGTATTTTCCAGTCCAGTTCCGATCTTTACAGCATGACCGCAATAGACTTCAATGGAGTGGTAGTGATGATGTGGATGCAGGAGATGGAAGATGCTCAAGGATGCTCTGGGGAATGTGTGGTTGATGGGGAGGGTGCCTTTGCAGTTGTTCCTTGGTCTACGTATTCAGGTGGGATGACTTTGGCCACAGAGGTCAGGGTCCCTCGAAGCCCTTTCTAAGACAGTGAAAGGCCAGCTGCAGCTGGACTACAGCTGTCCCAATACACTGGTCTCAGTGGTATTCTTTGTTGGCGGCTAGTGTCTCTCTTGGGTGGGTGACAGGAGTGTCACCTGAGTCCGGCGATGTGGGTGCAATTTTTGCTGTCAAGGATTGGTATCTTGGGGCGCCCAGCAACAGTCTGTTGTGATTCTTCTGATTTGACTACTGACTTGCTGAGGTGGGTTACTTCAGTTTTGATGACCCTGGTGCTGGTTCCAGCGGGCTAGCCAACTGACCAATGGAGTCACTTTTCTGGTCTGGGGCAAAACGTTTCCCACGCCAGGAGTCACGGGCACAGTCCTCTCTTCGCTAGCCCAGGGTGAAACAGGTGCAGTCCACCAGATGGTGCAGCCTTCCTTTGCACAGCCCTGGGGTCAAAAGGGCAGTTCTTCTTTGGTCCTTGTTCCAGTTCTGACATGATCTGAGGTTCAGGGTTATGGGGTGCCATGTTTATTCCTAAAAAGTGCCCTGGGGAGGGAGGGGGGGGAGTGATGCGGTCACTAGCCAATGGTTTATCAGATCCCCTCCCTTATGGTGATGATTTTCTCCAGCTATGTGTGGCATCTTGCAATCCTAGAGTGCACAATTCTGCCCACTCTCAAGATGTCAGGACACATTTCTTGAATTCTAGGAGCATGATAGCCCACTCTGGAGGTGTGGCTAGCTGTAGGCTACATGCCCATGAAAAAAACCAGATTGGGCACTGTCTCCCCTCTCAGCCCCATTGCCAGCCCATCTACCTGAAACAAAGGGCAGCCCCTTAGGTGTATAATCGTCATTTGCTCACCATAGGCGGCTTCGTCTTTGGAGCTCGTCCTTTGGGCTAACATACTGTGTGGCTTTCTGCAAAGGGGAGATGACACCTTGCCCTGTGGCAGGCAGATATTCTTCCTAAGCCTGGAAGTCATTCACACTACTCCCCAGGAAGACAGAAAGCTTTTATCGTGGTCAGTGGGAGGCCACTGGACAAACTGTGTCACACAGTGGCAACTTTCTAAAAGTTGCATTTCTTTAATAGTGACATTGCTTGTGCATCAAGTAAGGTTTAATGACATGATTAATTCAATACCTTACAGTAACTACCTGAGCATTGCCATTAAGGAGTTAGTTGGGTGAGGTCAGTTGGTAACCCTACGCTAGCCAATGTGGCTACTAACCTTCCCACAGCAAAATGACAATTTTAAAGTGTTGCTGTTAAGACACAGAAAATACATTTTCTACTTAATAATATATAGCTCCTTGCCTTAGGGCTAAATAGGCCTTCCTTAGAGAAGACATATATATTGTTAAGGTAAGTGTGGACTTTACCTTTAGTTTGAACAACAAAGTCGACTAGTGTGATCACTGCCCTTCTAGTCTGCAATGAAAGGCTAGAAGAGAAGCCATTTTGTACCTTGTCACAAACAAGGTGGCACAATTAGTGTTGTAACCCTGGGTGAACACTCTGCCTTACATGCCCTGGGTACTCTATACTAGGGACTTATAAGTAAGTACATCTTTGCCAATTGGGGGTAGCCAATTCAACATACACTTTGCAATGGGTTAGAACACTGGCACTGAGCATTCGTGCTTTGGACTGCATTGTAAAGGCATGTGTGGTAAAAACCTGTTTACTCTAGCGCAGGCTACAAACTCATACATGTGTTGTTTTAGGTGTATTTCCATTACAACGTGATAGGTTTGGATAAAACAACATTAAGGTCACAGAGAGGCACCAAAATGCGAGGTGGGTTGCACATTACATTAAGCACAGGATTTTAGTTTAGATATTTAAGCCACATCCGTAATTGAATAGGTGACACATATTGGAAGGGAATCCTATTTTCACTTAATATGCTATGCCCCTTTTAGAGACCCCACTCCCATGATTTTCATCCCACTTAAAAGCCGTGGATGTTGCTCTTTTTTAGGTAGGATTCACTCTGTAATTAGAAGGAAAGCAGTAGACAATTAGCACTTTACTCCAATGATTATTTACCACAGTTCACATATATGTAAAATGCCTGCAATAACAACATTGAATTTGTGAACTGATGTACAGTGAATAGATGTACATTGCAGACTCTATAGGAAGCCATCTGTAAGGCTGTGCATTAGAATAAGGGCAGGGGAATGATAGGTTGCATATGGGTCAGCAAAAGCATATGGGGTGAAAAGGTGGTGCCTGTAGTTAAGGAAGGAGAGTGAATTAAGTGAAGTTTAGTTTCCTACCTCATTCTTAACAATGTTTATTTGAGTATTAAGACAAACAAACTTAGCGAGCAGGCATCTTTCAACAATCTCTCCTATGGTAAAATGAGAACCAATACATTTTGTGCATTGGTCTTTTTTTCAAAGTGACAGCATCACAAACCCATAAAACAATGCTATATATTTTCCATGTTCCTTTCAGATAGGTGTGTGTTCATGCAGAAAGCAGAGTGGCTGCAATGGGTGTGACCTCTGGCTGAGCACATTGCAAGGTATGTACCTGGGGCTTTGAGGAAGCTGACGTTAAATCTCCTTCAGAAAGGGTGAAAGTGGAGGTAATTAAACTGAATATAGAATGACTGATGGGGACTGCTGTCATTTGATTGGCTGCCACGTTAATATGCAAATGTATGCTGTGAATCTAGTTGAATGAACCAACAAATTTACAGGGAGAGCCGAGCCATAACCGAGCCAAGGGTTTCTTTGGGCTCCCTCAACCCATGCATAAGCAAAGCCCTGAAAATAATTGGGATATAAATCATTCGACAGACATCATGTGAAAACCCCACAGTGCTTCGAGACCATCACGAGTGAAGCAGGAGCAGCACTATTCAAATCCTGATTGATTGAAAATATGATAGTCGTTAAAATGTTATAAAAGGTATTTCTTAAAGGTGCAGATGCATTTCACCTTAATGCATCAGATTATTTGTGTACAGCAACCACCATAAGCTCAGATATTCAAAGGTGCTCACAAGTGATAACGACAAAAACGGAGGCCATGTAAAACAGGGCTCGAGTCAGGGTACCACGTGGGTGGACGGATTCCCCCCACTTATTTTACATGGTTTGTACCGGGTGGACACCGTTCCCCTGCCCAAAAGCTGGACTTCCCACTTTGGCTTCTCTGGGGCGAGATCGGATGTCATTCAGAACGTCTGTCCACCTGTATTCACTGCGGGGGGATTAAACGCAGGCACCAGCAGCCCCGCGAGGCAGGGTGCAGGCCACCTTTCATCTAAAGGCATATGAATACCCATAAGATTCCTGTCGTGACGTCCTTCTGGTGACAGTGTCCCCCCACTTCTTTTTTTAGGACTTGTGCTCTGATGTAAAATAAGATATTTGACAAGGATCACACAATTTGGGGAGGCCGGTATTGATCCCAGGTTTTCTGGTTTCACCCACTTAATGGCTAACTCACTATCTTCTTTTTTTTTTTTAACACCAAAAGTTTACGCTTTGTTTTCAACGTTATGCACATGATGGTAGAGCGTGAGGGGCGGGCAGAAGCCACATTAAACTCAGTTTATTTTTGGCTCAAAGGTTCACGAGGACCTCAAGCTGAGTTAGAGTCAGGGCTCTGGCTTGGTCCTGGCTCAATATATACTTCAAGTACATATTAGCAGATTGATTTACAATGATTCAAACAGTTAAATCGTTGCTAACCCTCAAATATTCGAAACAAATTAATTTGAATTAATACATTATTAAATATCCAATCAAAATTCATGATAGTATAATGAACAACCTCAATTGCTACACATTTCCAACATGAGCTACTTGTTATATATCTAATTTCACATTAAAAATACAATTTTCCATAATGGCAACTTGATAAGTCTTTAGACAAAAAGAATTAAAACCAAACCACAGACCCCAGCCATTCTCCCATGTATACCACTTACTCAATAGCACATTCTCCACACATTATTCACTAATACCCGGATATTTTTATGAAGACACAGAGAGAAGACCCCACTTCCTTCTTCTGTCTGAGTGTCTTTACCAACGGAACAGACATATGGTCAATGCTTGTTTCCTTGGTCTCAACAATTCATGGCCACCTTCCTCAGGACCTCTTCTTTCCTTACCCTCTTTTTCAACATAAACACTAGGGTTTGAGTAGATGTCAGTTACGGAGGATTTTTTTACTGTTTCTTATATACAGAATAGTTCAACAGCCCAGCCTACGAATTTGTACTCCATTACACCATTGCAGAGCATTTGTGAATGCTCTGTGTTGTATTTCTTCAATAGCCATACAAACCGGTTGGGCGTACATAGATATATATATTTTTTTATATGTGGTCACTGTTAGATAAACATCTTCATAATGCCATCCTCCTTCACTGCTGTCATTCCCTGTCGCGACTGACTCAAGCCTTAAATCACTCGCCCACCTCTAACTGTGAATGAAGTTCTGTAGTAATTTGGACGAATGAAAGCTGATCTGTGTGGAGATAACAGTGATTCACTGCGGTGCTGAATGCCCACATGGAACAGGATGGACTCTTGCCTTCTGGGCAAGACCTTGAATGTCATAAGGCTACTACCGAAGAGAAAGGACTAAACCCAGATGAACAAGGGTCCGGACGGCCAGGCCCTTGGCCTTGCTGAGCCACGGGCCGGCACGTTCGCTGATGCTCTCTGAGTTAGTTGCCCATCCACATGTGATGTAATGAGGCACAAAGGTTGGAAAGTTGTTTCTGGATTCACTGATTTCTTTCTTTTTTTGTTAAATAATTTTTATTGAAGATAAAGAACACAGGAATAAACAAGTACATTAGTCAACTCTGATATAGAAAAATGTATACAAGGTAAGGAATAATCGTAAAATGAGATAACATCTAACTTAAGGGGGTATAATATTTTATAACTCTTATATTACATTCCCTTAACAGTACCTATGAAACAACATGAATACATAATAAAAATATATATATAACATAGTTTGCTTATATAAAAAATATAACCTGTGTAAATATTAGAGTGAATAAAATATGAAGAAGAAAGAATGATAGATTTTTATAGAAAAAGATTAGAAAAAAGAGCAAGAAGACAGAAAAAGAAAGAAAGAAAAAAGAGAAGAAGAAAGAAAAAGAAAGAGAAAAAAGGAAGAAATATGAGATATAAAGTAGGAAACTGTAAGGATTAAGATGATTATGATAGAAAAGTAGTGAAAGGTAACCATAGTAAATCAGATTTAATCTGTAAATGAATTGAAGATTGAAGTACAGAAGCAATTCTATGTTCATCACAAATTAAATTCCACCAAAGTAAGAAAGATAATTTAGAGTTGTCTTTCCAACAAGTTATTAGCCACAGCAAGAAGTAGGTCAAATAAAATAGATTTAGAGGTAATTTGATCAAAATCTGGTGACATAGTACCTTGAAAAATATTGTGAACATTAAATGGAACCTGATATGGAAAAATCAAGATACATTTTGACCATATAGCTTTCCAAAAAACATGCACCTTAGGACAGTAAAACAATAGGTGCAGTAAAGAGCCTTCAGCATTAAGACATGACAAACAATATGATGTGACAGAGTGGTTGAATTTATGTAACACGAGGGGAGTAATAAGAACTCTATTATAAATAAAATATAAAGATTGTGTGATATTTGTAGCTCTGGATGTCTTGAAAAGTTTTTGCCCAAACTTATCCCACTGAGAAATAGATAATGTCTGCGATAGATCTTATTCCCATTCAAGTTCAACACTTGATTTACTACCTGAGCTAATTGGCATAGATAAGACTTTGTATATAAAGGAAGTACTAGGTATGATAGTGTATTTTGTAAAGCACACAGCTGCACCAAAGGCGCATCCCGGCGCTGTATTACGCTGTGGAACCCTTCCTGGCTCTCCCTATGGGATGCCCCTCCTGGGGACCCCCTAGGTGAAGCCAGGCATCCCAGTGTTGTAGGGGCCATTGTGGAGATTAGGCAAGCTATTGCCCAGAGTTGCAGCGTGGGACCCATGATTTGAGTAGGCGCCGAGGTGAGAATTATCAAGTCCGTAGACACTGAGCCCAAGACACCGCCGCGTCGGGACTTGAACCCTGGTCTGATCTCTGCTTCAGAGTCTGCTGCTCTAACCAGTGAGCCACACTTCTCCACTATGTATGGTATCAGTAGGAATGTGATGTAAGGGAGTATCAGGTGTGAAGGACGTAGGAATTGGATGAGTGAGAAAGCTCTGTACACATTCTTGTAATATCAGAGATAAAGTGTTATATTGCTGGATACAGGAATCATGTAGGTGAATGGACTCTTGTAGTTGATGCAGGATAAAACCGTATTATTAACAATCATTTGATTGACATAAAAAAGACCCTTTTCTTTCCATTGTTTGTAGTAGAAAATTTGTGATGAAATTTAATGTACTTATTAAACCATAATGAGGAAGCTAGAAAAGATTGATATTTGTCAAACTTTTTAAAGAAGAGTATGTAACAGGTATTGAGAGTGTTTCAGAATTGGGCATTTAGAAATAAAAGTACAGTTAGTCATGTATGCACAGAGAAATCATTTAGTAATGAGCATTCAACTTTAATTCATGAAGGTTTAGGTAAATCCTGATAATCTTCGGCTAAAGCATAAAATTGACCAATTCGAAAAGGAGTATGGTACAGTTGAAAATCAGGAAATCTTACACCCCCCCTCACTTTTGGGACGAATCAGTTTGGATATAGCAATACATGCTTTTATAATTATTCCAAAGAAATGTAACACATAACGAATTAATCTGAGTAAAATAATAATTAGGGATTTTGAATGGTAACATTGATAACAAAAACAATATCAGAGGAATAATCATCATTTTAATTGTATCAAGTCTGCCCCACCATGATAAAAATAAAGGTGACCAAAGAGTTAATAAATTGGTAATTTTAAGTTTTAAGGCAGTGAAATTATGGAGTAATGTTTCACAAATGTTAGAGGAGAACCAAGTACCTAGATATTTAATTTTCTGATGAAACCATGTAAAATTGGTCAATTCAAACATATGTCTGTAACAGTTTAAGGGAAGAATCTCGGTCTTTGAGTAATTTAATTTATAGCCTGAAACATTAAAGAAAGCAGAAATCTCTTGCAGAAAGGGGGGCAAGGAGTACTCAGAATTAGACATATAAATAATGACATCATCAGCGTAGGCAGATAATTTCATTTGATGGGATTTTATTTTAAAACCAGTTATGAGAGGATTACTTCTAATACGCTCCAGAAAAGGTTCAAAGCATAACAAAAAAAGTAATGGAGAAAGAGGACAACCCTGACGACTACCTCTTTGAAGATTAAAATATGGGAAAAAAAGACCATTAACAAAAACACAAGCTTTTGGATTTGTATACAACAATTTGACATATGAAACACACTTTGGGACAAAACCAAACAATTTAGTGTGTGAATCATGAAATCCCAGTTGACACGATCGAAGGCTTTCTCTGCGTCTAAAGATAACGCA
This sequence comes from Lissotriton vulgaris, assembly GCF_964263255.1. Classification (NCBI taxonomy): domain Eukaryota; kingdom Metazoa; phylum Chordata; class Amphibia; order Caudata; family Salamandridae; genus Lissotriton; species Lissotriton vulgaris. The sequence continues at coordinate 747,365,846 of NC_141694.1, forward strand.
GCTAGTGGGTAGGGATACTTTTTACTAAGAGCCAGAATATTGGAAACATTCTAGCATTATCAGAAGCCTGACGCCCTTTAACAAAACCAGCTTAATCGGGATTAATAATTATGGGAATAATTTTCTCTACACGAGATGGTAAGATTTTTGCAAAAAGTTTACAATCATTATTGATTAGTGATATGGGACAAAATTTTTGGGAAAAGGAGGGATCTTTGTCTGGTTTTGGGATTACAATAATGAGGGCTTCCAAAAAATAGTCACAGGCCTTAGAATTGGATATGAAAGAATTAAAAAGTTCTAATAATTTAGGGGCAAAAAAGGAGGAGAAAGCTAGAAATGATTCAACTCAAAATTCATCAAGGCCAGGAGCCTTCGCTTTTTTTAAGGATTTGAGAGCATCAGACAGTTCTTGAAGAAAAATACCATCTTCTAGTTGATTAAAAATATCTGGGGAAGTTTTAGGTTTGGGAATATCTCGGAAAAAAGAGGTAAAGTCTTCCTCAGATGGTTTAGTAGTTTCCTTGTATAAAATATTGTAACATGATTGGAATGTATTAATAATCTCAGAATCTATTGAGGGGAGTACATTAGTTAATCTGAGTGGATAGGGCCGATAACTTTACGTTATGATTTTTAAATATTTTGCTGATATTTTTCCTGCTTTGTTTTGGCCTCCATGATTTTTTGATTTAATCTTGAAGAGGATGTTACAAGAGTCAGTAGTGATTATTTTATTCAGGGTGGATTTTGCTTTAATTAGTTCTTGTAGAGACGATGGGGATTTGGATGAGTAGTAATTATGTTCTAATGTTTTGAGAAGAGTTAGTGCTTCTCTATATTTATCATTCATTAGCTTTTTTTTCTTTGCAGAGTAAGCAATAGTAAAGGCTCTAAAGGATGCTTTAAATACATCCCAATTGTTGTGTAATGATGTATCTATCGAGTTATTAAGTACAGAAAATTCCTTAATAAAGGCTGTTGCTTCTGACATAAAAGTACGATCTGATAAGAGATAATTATTAAAATGCCACCGACCTTGTTTACATGTTGTGATGGATAAATCAATAGTGGTAGAAACAGGAGCATGGTCGGAAATAAAAATAGAGCCAATTTCAGATTTTTGGAGACAAGGTAACAGCGATTTGGAAATTAAAATATAATCAATATGAGATCTAGTATGGGGTACAGGAGAGTAGAAAGTAAATTCTGTGGTATCTGGATTACATCTTCCATTTTTCAAATAGAGGACAAGAGGCAATGGTCGATTGAAATGATTTGTGGGTCTTATCTGGTTTAAATTTGCATTTAGAGTATCCGTCTGAGAACGGGTCCAACCAGTTTTTTAAATCACCACCAACCACAATGTTTGAATTTGAAATTGATAATAGTTTCAATTTTATAGATTGCCAAAATTCTGGATCTGGTTTTACAGGGCCATAAATATTGAATAAGGTGATTTGTTTTTTAATAATAATAATAACATCAACCATTACCCAACGACCTGAGGGATCACAATCTGATGACAAAATCTGTGCATTAGTAGATTTATGAAATAATATAGCAACACCACCATGACCATCAATAGCAGAAGAAAAAACAATTAGATTGACCCATTGGCGCTTGAGTTTAAGAGACTGTTTGTCATTACAGTAGGTTTCCTGTAAAAAAGCAACCTGGGCATTAAGTTTAGCTAAATGAGACAATACCTTTTGACGCATGACAGGATGACCAAGACCACGAACATTCCATGAGACCACATTAACCATGACGATGAAGTAAGGGGTACCTGAGGAAATAGGGACACAAAACTGTAAAATGAACACAAGAAAAAATGGAAAGACCTTGTTCAATATGTGAGACAAAAGACATATCATTAAAAGTAAAGTGCTTACTAAAAATAGGATAAAGAATGAGATAAATTGTGATGTATTTTTAGAAGAACAACAGTTATCAAAAGACAAGATTAAAAATGGGACATAACAAGAAAAGTAGAGAAAAAGAGGAAAGACAGAAAAGAAAAGAAACAGAAGGAAGAAGCAACCAAACAGATCAAGGAAAAACAACCAGATCTGTAAGAAGAGAAGAAGTCGAAAGAGGAGGAGCATAATGACGCAAGATGGTACGGACCTCATAAACAGGAATAAAGAAGAAGAGAGAAAGAGAACCTCATGAATATAAGGACAAACTCATAATCTGAGAATATTGAGTAAACATTTAAATGAATTCAAAGTGGCAATACTAAAAAACTAGAAAAGTCAGATATTGCTATCGATTCCATTGGATGAAAGATTATGAAAATAACGTTTAAGTTATTCCGGATCATCAAAAGAACGTGATCGACCATAATGAGTAATCTTGCAGAGACATGGATGGAGGATTCCATATTGAATGTTAAGATGTCTCATCTGAGGACGTAAAGCAAGGAATTCTTTGTGACGGTCGTTAGTTGCATTGGAAATATCCTGAGATATGAAAATATTATGGCCAGACTAAATAAGACGACTTTTAAGTCTTACAGCCTTCAAAATATGCATTAGCTCTGTAAATTCTAGAAAAAGCATTATGATCTCGCGTGGTTTTGTAGCGTTAGGGTTTAGATGTCCCAGACGATGTGCTCTTTGTATCATGAGGGGACTCGTTGAAGCTTGAAGATTTAGGAGTTCTGGAAGGAATTTCTGTAGAAACGATACCATATTTGAACCTTCAATATTTTCCGGAAGTCCCTACAGGCGTAAGTTGTTTCTACGATTTTGATTTTCAAGGTCCTCAGTGTGCATTTTTAGTTTGTGAATCTCCAGTTCTAGTAGATAAATCTTGGTAGATACATCCTGTATGTCACTAACACGTTGTACCAGTTCCATTACCTTACCTTCCATAACAATCCATCTCTATTCCATTTGTTTTAGCTTTTCATTTGTCGCAGACATAAAGGGTTGAAGACCATGGACTTCATCTAAAATAGAGTCCAAAACTGGATTCCGAGATGAATGAATGGGAGAAGGCGGGTCATTTTTATGTCTCTTTGGTTTTGTACCAGATATGGAAGATCTAGCAAAGTAGATATCATTAGCCATTGTAGTATACAAAGAACTCACCAAAAGACTGGAGTAAAATTGAGGTATTCACAACAAGTGCCGTAGACAATCCAGGAAATAGTAGGTTTCCAATGACAATGCAATTGGATGTGAAGTCAAGAGTAAAAGAAACCATCAAAATGCACAAACATTTATTCAACTTTAAGTACATTTCCTCAGAAAAAAAATATTTAGCACTTTTTGGTAAGAAGGTTGCTTCATTTCCACAGTATATTGGCAAGTGTTTGAGGAAAATTGTGTAATAGAAGCTATATAGTGACATTAGTGAAATAGTTCAATTAGGCACTATAAGTAGGAAGTTGAATCCTTCATCTCAGCCAAAAACCTGTAAAAAACAAAGTAATTGATGGCATTGTGTCAGTGTCTTATCAGAAGCGGCAGAGCAGATTAAAGAGACACGAGCTCAGCAACTTGAAATGGTGGCCACCCGCATCTCTATTATGAAAAACATTGCCACAAACTGAACGTGGCTTGAAGAGGGTTCAAAATCAGGCACAATGCGGTTTCTAAACACACAGCAGGATCTGCAGGACGGATTTGTCACTCTGTATTTTGTGGTTAACAGAAGAGGTCGAGTAGTGCTGAGCTCTGTAAAGGGTGCCTCTCTGGTGAAGTATGGCTCCTTGTTAGTGCATGAGGAATTACACAATGTAATTTCTACATCTTTGTACAATAGGCACCTTGAAGATTACTATGCTAGAGGGCTAACTCAGAATAGGATTGCTGCAGGATTTGGCAAGTCCTTATTTTAGGCGTCGAAAGTTATAGGCTGAGAGAGAGACGCAGGCGCAGCGACCTAAAATGGCGGCTGCCCGCGTCTCTGACGAGAAAAATTCACCGTGAGCTGCCAGCAGCTGAAGAAAGGTACAAAGCCATCCAAAATGCGGTCTGCAGACTCACCGCATTACTAGCAGGAGATGCCCGTCACTCCGCTCTTGAAATGACGAGAGAAGAGGCTTGCAATACGCTTCTGAGTTCCCCAATGTAGCGGAGCTCACGCCGGCTCCGCCATTCAACCTCAGCCTGCAAGCCACGCCCCCTTCACTGATTTCTTGACTAGGTAGTTGGTAGCGAAAGTCAGCATGTCATCACTAAGGGCTACCAATCCCTTGAGCAAGTTAAGGGTACAGGGTGGGAACTTAATTGTCCGTTGTCAGGGGAACTGCCAATGACTTTGAAAGTACCACATCCTTTGGTACAATTGTAGCACATGCAAGTTGGGTTGTCTGGTTTTCTGTATCTAAGAAATGCTTGCCACTGGTGAGATTGAGTCACATGGTCACACGCTCTTCATTTACTTTGGCTTAAGTATTTTTTCAGCTCCAAAAACTGTATGTCTTTGTACTGTGCATTTCGATTTTGGCAGTGGAGCTAATAACTGCCTGACTTTAAGTTTCGGTAGAAAACATTCTAGGACCAGCAAGGTCAGGACCATGGCTGTGCTATCAGTGGCAGAAGGGTATTCTCAGATGCTGCAAAGACAGCAGCAGGGGGGACAGTGTTGATGAGAGTGAAAATGTTGGTGCCTGATTGTTTCAATAGAGCTGGCAAAACTGAGTACCTCAGAACAGTGTCAGGATGCATCTTATTCAACCTTGGCTCAAGCCTGAATTTAGGAAAAGGTATTGTGGAAATGTAATCAGAGAAAATTTCTGTTCGGAAGAGAGCTGATCTTCTTTCCTCAGACTGATATTGAAAGATCCTCTATTTGTATTTGTTGAAGGTTAATTGGATGTGCCCTTCCTTATATCAAACTGTGATTGTACTTCGAGAAGTATACATTTTAGTGAAGTTCAAAGCACCCCCTCTCTCTCAGCTGTAGAGAGGGTACACCTAGGGAGTTTAGATGACAGAGTGTGTTAATTCAAATCTAATAGACAAATTCTCACTAGGTAATAAAACAATGTGTTTTAATGAAAGCTGTACGCATGATCTGAAATAGACTAGCGTATGTTATTATCTGATAAGATTGTTAGAAGTCTTATAATAGTGAGAAACAAGGTGCAGTGATAAAATATATTTATGTGAATAGTAGGGCTGTATAACGAAAGAATGCATTTTTTCTTGTGGCCAGCAGAGCTAAATTGTCTTAATGTCTGTATCAGCCCACTTGTTAAGAATGAATTATAATTTGACATTTCTGCAGATGTGAAAAATAGTTGTTCATTAGTATTTGCTGTTACAGCTTCAGGCGAAACAGATTTAAAGAGCATGATTAACCTGTAAAGACTAATAATACTGTCAAGTCGGAATCGGTGGGCACAGGAGTTGTCATTTCATTCTCAATTAATTTCGAGACAAAAAAATGGAATGTGAACACATCTTTAAAATTCCAGAATAAATAGTAATGGTGTGAAGAGAGATTCATTGCAAAGTATATACTTTAGTCAATTACATGACAGGTCTGAATTTCCCATAATCCATCTTGACAAGAAGTGACATTACAGGTTTCCAGCCAAAACCATCTTTAAAAGAAGCCAAGCAATAGGACTTCATTTCCCCTTACCTATCAGCATATGAAATGGCATCATGGTAACCTGAATTCACCCCTTCTCCTAGGGCTTACCTAATGGCAAATGCCAAATAGAACCTCAGTGGAAGCAAGCAGTGGGAGCACGCAACCGGCGCACGAAGTAGGCCCATGATGTGGGTGCACGCATCGAGCGCACCAAAGGCAAGCCCTTTAATGCCAGGACAACACCCAGCTTCAGGAATTCTGGTCTGATCTTTGCTCAGCGATACTCCACAGTACTTCTTAGGGTCGCTAGACCTCAGATAGCATTACCCCAACTGCTGCCACTCCTGCACCCGCTGCTTGTTCCCCAGCGGCCACCCACTCACATCCCCCACACAAAAACTAACAAGGTCTTTAACAGCTCCTCCCACTCACTTTCCCCACACAAGTTCTAACAATGTCCTCAACAACTCCTCCCAACACACATGCCACAGAAGCACTGACAATACCGACACTCCCGCCATGCACCACACAAGCTGCAGCAAACCTGCATGTGCACACCCACTTGCACACATGCTTCTCAACATACAATCACTCAACAACCACACAACTGAAATATCGGATATGCTGTGTAGTGAAGCACCCAGCTTCCTCTTCATCACAGAGACCTGGTTCAACCACTCCTTGGCTCTTGACATCACCACAGCAGTCCCAACGACATTTGACTGCACTTTTTGGTGCAGGAGTCCATTTTTTGGGGTGGGGTGGGAGGAAGGAAGTTCCTCAGAGTCTCCAACTTCCTGTTCCTGTCCAGCAGGCTCCTCCCAGTGCATGACTTGGTCACTTTTCATTTTGCTGTTGAGCTGGAAGGATTACTTTCTCTGACTGCTGCTGGATTTGTATTTGAGGACTTTTTGGACTTTGGAGTTTGGACCACTTTTGGACTTGAGATTTTACAAGTAAGTTGGTGTTGTTTGTTTGGGGCACTGCAGTTGAGGCAACTACACTTCTAAAACTTTTTTCACAACTTTAACAAAATATATATTGTGGTGGGTAGCCACAGTATCCAGTAGGCCCAGGGTTAGTCATGGGTGCATGATACAACTGTTTCTGTGATTTGTTTTTTAGCTTAATTCTCAATTATGTCATGGAATTTTAGCTCACTGTTATATGTTGATTTTTTTTAAAATTTTGGGGTGCCTGTAAAGCCTCACTAGCCAGTAGGCCCAGGTGTAGTGAATGGTGCATGGGCCTAGTCTTTCTGTGGGGTCTCTTGAATTTAAACATCATTGAGGGCATGGATGGCATGGGATTGTGGTGATTTTTGAGTGTTTTTCGACTTTTTGGGGTGGTGTTGGGGCCGGGCCATGTGGGTGGGGGACATTTGGAGGCCTGGTACAAGCAGGGCCTGGTCATGTGGTGGGGGTCAAGGGGCCATTTGTAAGCCAGGCAGTGTGCTCAGGCCTGCACCATTTTGCCTTGCTTTCAACCATTATGCCCAGGGGTACTCAGTGGTGCATGGGCCTAATCTTTCTCTGGGGTGTCTTGAATTTAAACATCATTGAGGGCATGGATGGCATAGGATTATGTTGATTTTTGAGTGTTTTTCGACTTTTTGGGGTGGTGTTGGGCCTGGCCATGTGGCTGGGGGCCATTTTGAGGCCAGGTACAGGCAGGGCATGGCCATGTGGTGGGGTCAAGGGGCCATTTTGAAGCCAGGCAGTGTGCTCAGGCCTGCACCCACTTTGCCTTGCTTTCAACCATTATGCCCAGGGGTACTTAGTGCTGCATGGGCCTAGTCTTTCTCTGGGGTGTCTTGAATTTAAACATCATTGAGGGCATGGATGGCATAAGATTGTGGTGATTTTTTAGTGCTTTTCGACTTTTTGAGGTGGTGTTGGGGCCTGGCCATGTGGGTGGGGGCCATTTTGAGGCCTGGGACAGGCAGGGCCTGGCCATGTGGTGGGGGTCAAGAGGCCATTTTGAAGCCAGGCAGTGTGCTCAGGCCTGCACCCACTTTGCCTTGCTTTCAACCATTATGCCCAGGGGTACTCAGTGGTGCATGGGCCTAGTCTTTCTATGGGGTGTCTTGAATTTAAACATCATTGAGGGCATGGATGGCATAGGATTGTGGTGATTTTTGAGTGTTTTTTGTTTACTTTTTGGGGTATTGTTGGGGCCTGGCCATGTGGGTAGGGGCCATTTTGAGGCCTGGAACAGGCTGGGCCTGGCCATGTGGTGGGGGTCAAGGGGCCATTTTGAAGCCAGGCAGTGTGCTGAGGCCTTCACCCAGTTTGCCTTGCTTTCAACCATTATGCCCATGGGTACTCAGTGGTGCATGGGCCTAGTCTTTCTATGGGGTGTCTTGAATTTAAACATCATTGATGACATGGATGGCATGGGATTGTGGTAATTTTTGAGAGTTTTTTGACTTTTTGGGGTGGTTTTGGGGCCTGGCCATGTGGGTGGGGGCCATTTCGTGGCCTGGTACAGGCATGGCCTGGCCATGTGGTGGGGGTCAAGGGGCCATTTTGAAGCCAGGCAGTGTGCTGAGGCCTGCATCCAGTTTGCCTTGCTTTCAATCATTATGCCCAGGGGTACTCAGTGGTGCATGGGCCTAGTCTTTCTCTGGGGTGTCTTTAATTTAAACATCATTGAGGGCATGGATGGCATGGGATTGTGGTGATTTGTGAGTATTTGTCGACTTTTTGGGGTGGTGTTGGGGCTTGGCCATGTGGGTGGGGGCCATTTTGAGGCCTGGTACAGGCAGGGCCTGACCATGTGGTGGGGGGCAAGGGGCCATTTTGAAGCCAGGCAGTGTGCTTAGGCCTGAACCCAGTTTGCCTTGCTTTCAACCATTATGCCCAGGGGTACTCAGTGGTGCATGGGCCTAGTCTTTCTCTGGGGTGTCTTGAATTTAAACATCATTGAGGGCATGGATGGCATGGGATTGTGGTGATTTTTGAGTGTTTTTCGACTTTTTGGGGTGGTGTTGGGGCCTGGCCATGTGGGTGGGGGCCATTTTGAGGCCTGATACAGGCAGGTCCTGGTCATGTTTTGGGGGTCAAGGGACCATTTTGAAGCCAGGCAGTGTGCTCAGGCCTGCACCCACTTTGCCTTTCTTTCCACTATTATGCCCAGGGGTACTCAGTGGTGCATGGGACTAGTCTTTCTCTGGGGTGTCTTGAATTTAAACATCATTGAGGGCATGGATGGCATAGGATTGTGGTGATTTTTGAGTGTTTTTCGACTTTTTGGGGTGTGTTGGTGCCTGGCCATGTGGGTGGGGGCCATTTTGAGGCCTGGGACAGGCAGGGCCTGGCCATGTGGTGGGGGTCAAGGGGCCATTGTGACGCCAGGCGGTGTGCTCAGGCCTGCACCCACTTTGCCTTGCTTTCAACCATTATGCCCAGGGTTACTCAGTGGTGCATGGGCCTAGTCTTTCTCTGGGATGTCTTAAATTTAAACATCATTGAGGGCATGGATGGCATGGGATTTTGGGGATTTTTGAGTGTTTTTCGACTTTTTGGGGTGTATAACTCATGTTCCTCTGGCTTCCATTGCTTTTAGGTGCACAAGAGAACCACCAGTGCCAGGAGGAAGTTCTGCAGCGGTGTGTGCAACTCGTACAACTGCGGCGTGCTGTTCTGACATCTCAAGAAGATGGCCCCAAAGAAAGTTGGCCGTAGTGCCTCACGCCAAGTTAGGTCCCAGACCATCATGATTGCTGCTGCAGCAGCCACTTTGGTTGTTGGACTCACCATTGACCAATGATCTTGGCTCATCACAAGAAAGTACCATCCAATCAACGCCGGGTGTAACTCAGCTGACGAGTGTTCAACATCCACAGCCGCAACGACAACCACAGGTGCAACACAGGTGCAACTAGTACAAGCGCAAGTATATGGGCAAGGAGAGGCGCAAGGAGAGGCGCATGGAGAGGAGCATGGAGAGTCGCAAGGAGAGCCGCAAGGAGAGGCGCATGGACAGGTGCATGGAGAGGTGCAACTAGAGGTTCATGGAGCGGCATAACTGCCTACAACGCTTGTTCCTCCAGAAGTAGGGGCACATCAGGAAATTGCTAGTCAAGTGGAGGTATCCGAGGAAACCACTCGTCCTGATAATGATTATCCATTGTCTTCCAGATCCCCAGCAAGAAAAAGGTCAAGGAGGGATACTAGAAGTTCTTCTTCAAGCCCCCTTCCTTCTGATGATGTTGATGTTGATTGGAACTCACCAATGCAGTCTGAGAGTGAGTCACCCCATGATGAGCCGACAAAGGTAGCTAAGCCTAAAAGGAAGGCTCCCGCAAAGCTTCCACTTATGGGTGATGACGACGAACAAGAAGTGGTATCTTCTTCTGCTAATGAACAGTCTGACGATGACCCGGTCATCACAGTCGTCACTCCAGCCCCAGCAGGCATGCAGCAGACAGACATTTTAACACTAGCCCGAATGGCTGCTGAGCGGGATATGGGCGGCGTGGCACTGGTACCACCAGCGTTAACTTCAACACCAACACCAGCTACAGCTTCCATCTTTTTTAGTCAGAAGGGCCGGCATGGACCTCCATCCAGCTCGACCTCAAATAGTGGTGCTGTAAGTGAATAACAGAAACAAATTCAGCCACGCCCATCCTCCACTTCATCTGGCATTGAAAGTCAAAGTAGCACCTCCACCACCAGCAGACATCACCAGTCCGCAGTTTGGGACTTCTTTACTGTTAGTGGGTGTGAGTGTTTGATTGATTCAGATGCTCCGTCCATCACCACCCCCTTTTGTACCACTTTTGGCCGCCATAAGTGTGGCAGGGTATGCTCAGACATGAATCCCTTGCTCACTTTGCCACTGGATTCAAGCAAGCCAGGCTGAAGACGGCTGGAATGCCAGAAACTGGTCCTCAGAAGCTTGTTTCCGGTCCGGGAAAGACATGGCTTGGCAGTTCGGGCTGGACTGTTCCCATGAGGCACAGGGTCAGACTGATTTGCATATAGCCATGTCTGAACTGGGGTGGCAGAGTGGGCTAAAGAACGGTGATGGATTAAACCCATATATTTTGACTGGGTGTGAGTGTTTGATTGATTCAGATACTCCGTCCATCACCATCCCCTTTTGTACCGCTTTTGGCCGCCATAAGTGTGGCAGGGTATGCTCAGACGTGAGTCCCTTGCTCACTTTGCCACTGGATTCAAGCAAGCCGGGCTGAAGATGGCTGGAATACCAGAAACCGGTCCTCGGAAGCTTGTTTCCGGTCCGGGAAAGACATGGCTTGGCAGTTCGGGCTGGACTGTTCCCATGAGGCACAGGGTCAGACTGATTTGCATATAGCCATATCTGAACTGGGGTGGCAGAGTGGGATAAAGAACGGTGATGGATTAAACCCAGATCTTTTGACTGGGTGTGAGTGTTTGATTGATTCAGATGCTCCATCCATCACCACCCCCTTTTGTACCGCTTTTGGCCGCCATAAGTGTGGCAGGGTATGCTCAGACGTGAGTCCCTTGCTCACTTTGCCACTGGATTCAAGCAAGCCGGGCTGAAGACGGCTGGAATGCCAGAAACCAGTCCTCAGAAGCTTGTTTCCGGTCCAGGAAAGACATGGCTTGGCAGTTAGGGCTGGACTGTTCCCATGAGGCACAGGGTCAGACTGATTTGCATATAGCCATGTCTGAACTGGGGTGGCAGAGTGGGCTAAAGAACGGTGATGGATTAAACCCAGATCTTTTGACTGGGTGTGAGAGTTTGATTGATTCAAATGCTCCGTCCATCACCCCCCCTTTTGTATCGCAAAGTTGCAGGAATGGCAGCTAGTTAAAAGCCTGACAGGCATGCTTCGTCCTTTTGAGGTCTTCACGCGTGAAGTCAGCAGGGAGGACTGTTCTTTGAGCAAAGCTATCCCATTGTTGCGCATGCTAGAGCACCAACTGAAGGCGGTGTCTTCAATGTTGAGAGATGATGGTGGAAAGCAAGCTGCATATCTGTTGGCGGAGAACTTATTAAGCCGCCTAGTTGCCAATGAAAGGCTTCAAAAGATACATACAGAACAGCATTATATTTGTGCCACTATTCTGGATCCACGGTACAAAAAGGCAGTGGCCAGCAAAGCATTCATTCCTTTTGATGAGGCACATGTTTCAAAGTATAAACATTGGATAGCTGTGTCAGCCAGACGGTTCGAAAAAGATTGGCAGAGAATTCAAGGAGCCGTCAGAAGTCAGACTGAATCAGCAGGCGATCCAGCGTCAATTTCCACTTCTGAATCTGTGGCCGAAGGGAGTCACTTTCCCTCACAGCCGTTAACGACACCAGCAGCAACACTATCATCATCCTCACCTGCACTAGGCCCAGCCATAATATTGTCGGAAGCGGATTGGCTAACTCATCAAGGGTTTGTTCGTTCCAGTGCTGAGAAGGCCACAGATGGTACGCAAAGTGGAGCAACCGTGGAGAACCTTGAGTTGATGGTGTAGGCCTATCTGGATGAGCCAACACAGGTCTTTGTTCATACGAACCCATTGCTGTATTGGTACAGGAAAATGGCTCTATGGCCACTGATCGCCAACCTTGCTCTAAATTACTTGTCTTGCTCACTCGCAAGCATGTCTTCTGAACGTGTTTTCAGTGCTGCTGGTGCCATTGTAACTTCAAAAAGGTCCCGGCTCTCGGCCAAAAATGTGGAGAGGTTAACACTGATCAAGATGAATCAGCACTTGATACCACCAGATTACAAAGTACGTGAATGCACGCAGGAAGAAGAGGACACTGACTTAGGAGACGGAAGTTCTTCTCTGTTACCTGACCTACTCCCGTCTCAAATCATGGAGTTGGAGGACAAGCTCTACTTCGCTGACACCGAGCCCTGAAAATGACTTTCTTTTTCTCGTCCTTATTCTCTTTTATTCCTGTGTGTCTTTCTTTGTTTTGCAACTTTTACCACAACAAAACTCTAATCACATAATCACAACAAGTCCATCAGCAGTACTGTCTTCATCTTATATTCCTTATTGATTTGAAGGTGCCACAGTCTGCATTCCTGAGGTTCACAAGTTCACAACTCAATCATGCTCCTTAATACTCCTCCTCCAGACTCCCCCTATCCATTTCCCTCAAGGCAGATGGATGGATTACGACAAGTCCCCTCAAGTGGGACTGAAATTAACGACTGACTACATGCTTGCTGATTGCTGACAGAGTTACTTTTGATATTGACAGGAGAGGCTGCCCTGTGGGCCCTCACTTTCCGAAGAAGATGCGGACAAAAAGTAGAACAGGTAATGAATAATTGAGAAGATGGCATGCACTGGACAGCAATGCCTGTCTTTGGGGTGCTGTTTGGGGGACTTCCAGGTTTTTGTGGGTGGGTTTTGGGGTCTGGGAGCACTGCTGGCACAGTCTAAATTTGATTGCCTTGTTTTTCAGGAAATCCATGGTAGAAAAGGGGAGTTAGGGCTTAGCTGCACAGCGTATTTGGACTGAATTGAAGGTAGTAGGCCCATTTTTGCTTTTTGCGTGTTTGGGGGTGTTCTGCTTTTTTGCGGGTGGCGGCAGGGGTCTGAGGGCATAGCTCGGAAGGTCTAATATCGGAATCAAGTGTTTTGGACCAAATCCATGGTGAAATTTCTTTTGCGTTTTTGCTCATTGCCTGTCTTTGGGGTGCTGTTTGGGGGGCTTCCAGGTTTTTGTGGGTGGGTTTTGGGGTCTGGGAGCACTGCTGGCACAGTCTAATGTTGATTGCATTTGTTTTTCAGGAAATCCATGGTGGGAAATGGGAGTTAGGGCCTAGCTGCACAGCGTATTTGGACTGAATTGAAGGTAGTAGGCCCATTTTTGCTTTTTGCGTGTTTGGGGGTGTTCTGCTTTTTTGCGGGTGGCGGCAGGGGTCTGAGGGCATAGCTCGGAAGGTCTAATATCGGAATCAAGTGTTTTGGACCAAATCCATGGAGAAATTTCTTTTGCGTTTTTGCTCATTGCCTGTCTTTGGGGTGCTGTTTGGGGGGCTTCCAGGTTTTTGTGGGTGGGTTTTGGGGTCTGGGAGCACTGCTGGCACAGTCTAATGTTAATTGCATTTGTTTTTCAGGAAATCCATGGTGGGAAATGGGAGTTAGGGCCTAGCTGCACAGCGTATTTGGACTGAATTGAAGGTAGTAGGCCCATTTTTGCTTTTTGCCTGTTTGGGGGTGTTCTGCTTTTTTGCGGGTGGCGGCAGGGGTCTGGGGGCATATCTCGGAAGGTCTAATATCGGAATCAAGTGTTTTGGACCAAATCCATGGTGAATTTTTGTGCGTTTTTGCTCACTTGACTGTCTTTGGGGTGCTGTTTGGGGGGCTTCCAGGTTTTTGTGGGTGGGTTTTGGGGTCTGGGAGCACTGCTGGCACAGTCTAATGTTGATTGCATTTGTTTTTCTGGAAATCCATGGTGGAAAAGGGGAGTTAGGGCCTAGCTGCACAGCGTATTTGGACTGAATTGAAGGTAGTAGGCCCATTTTTGCTTTTTGCCTGTTTGGGGGTGTTCTGCTTTTTTTGTGGGTGGCTGCAGGGGTCTGGGGGCATAGCTCAGAAGGTCTAATATAGGAATCAAGTGTTTTGGATAAAATCAGAGGTGAAAAAGTTATAAACTTTTCAGAGTTTTCGCTCACTTTCTTGTTTTGGTGGCCTGCTTGGGGGGGGTTCCTGGTGTTTGTGGGTGGGTTTTGGGGTCTTGGAGCAACACTGGGTATGGATACTTTTGATTGCAAGAGGTTTGATGGAAGTCCATGGTGGCAAAGGGGAGTTAGGGCCTAGCTGCAGAGCGAGCACGGAGTGATCTTGGAAATTTGCAGAAAAATGTCAAAGTGCTCATTTTTCCATTTTTGCTTTTTGGCTGTTTGGGGGGGGGGGGTAAACTTGTTTTTGCCTGGGTTCACGGGTCTGGGGGCATTGCTGTCAAGGTCTAATACCGGATAAAAGTGGTTTGGAGGAAATCGGAGGTGAAAAAGCTTTTCCATTTTCAGGCATTTTGCTCACTTTAGCGTTTTCGGTGGGCTATTTGGGGGGGTTCCTGGTGTTTGTGGGTGGGTTTTGGGGTCTTAGACCAAGCTGGGTATGGATACTTTTGATTGCAAGAGATTTGAAGAAAATCCATGGTGGCAAAGTGGAGTTAGTGCCTAGTAGAAGAAAGCCTTTGACACTATTTTAACTTAGGGCTTGTTAGGGTTAGCAGTATTGCATGTGTTTGGGGGAGTTCAAGATTTTGGCAACTGGGTTCTGGGGTCTACTCTTTGAGCACTTGTCGAGAAATTTCTAATTTTGGTTGCAAGTGGTTTGAAAAAAATCCATGGTGGGAAAGGGGGGATTTGGGCCTACTTTACTTTCAAAGTACGTTTTGTCACCATTTTCCACTAGGCCTCAGACAGGTAGCAGTATCGCACGTTTTTTGTGGTCTGATTGGGGGTAATCTACATTTTAGCATCAGTGTTTAAGGGTCTGGGAGCACTGCTGGGAAGGTCTAATTTTGTTCTAAAATCGTATTTTACACTACACCTTGCTTGAGGGGAAAAATCCGCAAAATTCGCCCATACTTATTTATCCTTCAAAAGGACACTCAGAGTACGCCCCTTCGAAACTATTGTACTTTCGATTCTGAAACTGAAAGTGTGACTTTTTGCACTACACAGCGTACCTACCTTATATTTTTTTCTCAGTGGTGTTTTAATATCACTTCCTGTTTTTGTATCAACATTTACAGGGCGGCTTTCACCCTGTGCAATGGAAAAAAGGATGAAGTCAGGCTTCACATCAGCGACACACAATTCAGCATCCGCCAGGCAGGCAGTGGACAGGGTGTCTTCTGGTCACCAACATTGATCGACGGAGCCTCAGATGGAATGGAGGAGTACCGCAAATAAGAGGAATGGCTTGATGCATGCAACTTCCCAAATTCAACAGGACAAGTACAACAACATACAGTAACAGTATACATTCATTTCTACTTATCTTTTAAGTAATGTTAGTGCTGTGAACTTCTATGAGTGTGACTCTGCATTTCTTTGCTCTCTGCTTCTAAATCCATTCCTCCAGCCATTGTATAGTTTTACTTTGCTATTTTTCAAACTATTTTATTGAACAAAGGGTTTCTCTGAGTGCTGAGATAGACAAAAACGCATAATTAGTGCAGGCCTGTACTGTCGCATTCTTTCATTCATTAGAAAGTACTACTTAGTTTAAGAAACGTAACCATCCATTGAGCAATCAACTTCATGCTTGCAGAAGTGCATGCACTTCCTTTATGTCCCTTAAAATGTTTATGGATATCTTCGTATCCAAAGATTTGCTTATCTTCATTTGTTGTTTCTCCATGCTGTGTTTTTTTTTTCTCACTCAACAAAACATTCCCAAAAAAAACCATTCCCATCCATTTTCAAAACCCTAACCCTCTTCCCCCGGGCTGTGTGGTTTTCATTGATGTGTGAGTAAATGACAGCAATAATTCCACACACTTGCTAGGGAGGATAAGGTCATAGCAACTGAAAATGAAACACATTTTTACAGGCTGATGAAGGAATCGAAGGATATATTCTTACTCAGCTTGACACAGACCCATGACTATTGGCAAATCAAAGCAGATTTTCATGGGCGCCATCAACTGGATTGATCATGAAGAACATCTTCCCCCTACACGTGGCAAATGATTACGCTGCTGTGTCCTTCACCTTCAGTACTATTTCTTGTAGTAGTAGCCAATGTCAAATTCCACACAAGTAGTAGTTATACTGTCAATACTTTAGCATTTGTAAGGCAACATTTTGTCACTGTTCTAGTGTACTGTCACTTGCTATAGTATCTATCGTACCGTTCTAATGCTCCGCTCAGGCCAATCAAGTTTTCAATTTCTTTTTTTTCATATGCTGCAACTGCCACTGTGTACCACCACTAGTACCACCGCAATGATGCCATTTAAACCGCCCAGGATTGCCATCCTTAATGGCCATTTGCCATGCAGCCAGCCCTGTGCCTAGCCCTATTTTCAAACACGAATTACAGGTAAGATAAGCGTTTGGGGGGAGGAAGAATAATGGAGTAGTATGAGAGACGAGAGACTGGCGGTAGAACTAGTAAAGCTCTAGGACAATTAAATTTACTGACTCTGTGAGAGGCACTTACTTTTGTAAACATTTGGGAAATTACTTACACAATATGAATCAAGAAGCCACTTAAGTTTCAGGAAAACAAACTTACAGTTAACCCACCCCCTCCAGCCTCAACTGCAGTAAAAACACGTATTCTATGTTTAAGTTGAAATTAATAATTATTTATATCCCTAACAAAAATAAACTATCCCGCAAGACCCGACCCACCCCCCCACCGAACCCCAACGAATGTCCATGAAATAAATAATGTCCCCAAAGTCTAAAAAACCCAACTCTCAATTCCCACCCCCCAAAAGTCTTTAAAAAAGGGGAAAGGGACAGTCTCTCCTTCTCTAATGCCGGCGGCGGCGTACTTTTTGGGCCAGGTGGTCATGCTCCTTGCGGAGGTTCTTGAGCAGGATTTTCAGTTTTTTCTGCTCCTGCTCAAGGTAGGACACCCTGAGGGTTAGGCGGTGCACGCGTGCCTTGCACCTGCTGATTTTTTTGCTGCTTGACGGTGGCGGGTGGCTGCGGTACCACGGCTCCGTACCTCTGGAGGCCTGCGCTGACTGGCTGACCCAGGGTGCGCGGAGGAGGATGCAGCTGTCCCTGTGGATGTTGTGGTCAACTGCGTGTCCTCCTTCTCCTGAGCCACCAGCCACCGATATTCGGCAACAGTCGCCTCCAGTTTCCGTTGCCGGGCCCGTCTAGCCATCTCCTTCCTTGACAGTTTGGAAGGAGCATCTATATGAAGAAAGAAAAACATAGTCTGTAACCAATGCTCTTTAAGATTAACACAAAATAATTCAGCAGAAAGTTGTGTCACAGTAGAACTAGCAACTTGCAAGCACAGTACATAACATTTGTGGCCTGTATCTATCTAACCTCCCACTTATTCAGCCTTGCTCTAACATTAGTGGGAGTTTCAGGAATCAATTCTATGAGCAATATGGACTACATTAGAGTCGACTATTACAGTACACCAGTCTTATTCTTCTTCTTCTCTCTTGTTTAGGGAAATTGGTACGTAAACATCTGGAAGCCGGCATAATGCCAGTGCAGTCAACTTGCACGCCATGATGACACAGGCTTGCGTTACTGTACCAGTCCAGTACATGCAGGTGGTGAAGCTCTTACTTTTCTATTACGGGTGGCACTGAGAATACTCTGTTACAAGGGCTACTGATGAATTCATTTTACTTTCACCCTACAGTGCCAATGACTACTAGAAAAGGAAAATGAAGAAGATAAATAATATGATTATATATCCCTTCACAGGATATGTATTTAATACATATGGGATGACTTTAGGTGCTTTGTTTTTTATTGAGTGAACACTGATAGGCCACACATGAATGACAGAGTTGTACTAAACTTATCAACAGAGGCAGTGAGTGGCCCCTGTAATCGCCGGATATATGCTGTGCTTGCAATACACTGCTACTATTCATGGTAGTATTCGGAAAAATTACAACTTCTTTTCCTTGCCTTTCCTACACTAGAATGGACGTGCGGGTGCGGTGTTACATGCTCTTCAAAGTAACACTTAGTTCTTCCAGTGACCGTCTACTCTCTATACATACACATATGCTATCTATGAGTCAGATAGTACCATGATCCAGGCATCCATCCATTCAAAGTAAATTTCAATCATTCTTCTTAAAATCTCAAGTGGACAAACCTTACTTTTTCTCACAAGAAAACAACATTTTCATTTTTTTTGGGAAACCGCAAGCCATGCATTCGTGCTTGACTTGCATTTGAATTTCAACCAAAGGATATATTGCGCACACATACAGTTTCTGTTTCACCCACCCAGGCAGTCCTCTTTCCTTTCTCCTTCCACCCATCCTTGCTTCATCCTTCAACCAGACATGCATCATATTCCTAGCCACCTCGGGCAGCATTCAAAAACACGTATCATTCTTTGCCAGTCATCATTACTTTTAACTCGCTCGTCCTTCCACACTTACTTACACCCTTCTTTCCCTTTTCGTTCATACCATCCATTAAGTTCATTTCTGATCTGACTTGCATTCTCGAAAAAACTTTCACAGCTGAGTTGAAGTCAATTTAGAGGAGGCTACTACCTGGTTAATAAAAACTTAATTCTAAATTTGCAAGTCTTCTTAACAGTATAGTATACTTGTACTGTACAACGTATACTACACCCGTGCAGAGAACACACTCTGCAGTCTGCTATCTCAATAAGTAAGGAATAGAATAGCTTACCACTGTCCACCACTACCGTGGCATCCCCCACAGCAGCTTCCGCTGGCTGTTGCACCGCCTACGCCCCAGGAGTGCCCACCTCTGCGCTGGCCCCGGCACCGGTGGATTGTTGTGCCGATGTTCCGCCTAGAAAATACATTTCAGATTCTTAGATGCCATATACACCACTAAGCATGGGCGAATTTTGCGAATCTGGCGTTTGCGAATTTGCGTATTTTTTATTTTTTTATTATTTATTTATTTATTTATATCCTCATATTGCGATAACTGTATGATTACGGAGTATCAGGTATCTGCCTCTAGTTTCTTTCCGACACTGCCCCTCGATCTCTCTTGTCTGGGGAGTTTTATCATCCTCCTGATGATCTTTAGAGGAGTTTCCTTTGCCCGTTACATACCATTACCTCTGATTTTGGAGCGAGGGGAGCTAGTCAAATTGACTACTCAACAAGTACCATACTTGTCCACCAGAGGATGTATCGCCTTAATCACAGGACTTGTATTTGGATCTTATTTGGGGTTTAAGAAATTTTCGAATCTTTCCCAGAACTTAAATCTCTTACATGCATTTCCCTTCGTATCAAGTTTGTTAATTCTTATGGCCGAGTTCAACCAATCTGCATGAGTTGGGCTGGAAGACCCTATCCATTTAATGCAAATTTCCCTCCTTGCAAGTACTATCAATACAAAAAGAAGATTTTCTTGCCCTTTTGTGAGCCCCCCTTCGTATCCTGTATCTTCAATCCCAAAAAGGATAAGGGTGGTACTTACAGTTAGTTGCTTGGTCAGGATAATACTCAGGGTCTTACCAACTTCGTCCCAGAATTCTTTCAAATGGGGGCATTTTTTGAACATGTGGATGTCGTCTGTTTTTTCTTCTCCACATTTTGGGCATTTCTTTATTCCTGTGTTCTTAAACTTGGAAAGCTTTCTTGGTGTCCAGTAAGCCCGGTGAATGGTGTACAGATGGTTCCTATTCAAAGCCGTGGATTTCAGAGTGGACCAGTATTTGCGAACTCGCAATCCGCAAAATCTGCGAATTCTCGCAAATTTGCGGATTTTTTTTTTGTGTTCGCAAGGGTTTCTGCCAGTTCGCGAGGGTTTTGTACCAGTTCGCAATCGCGAACTTACTTGTCGGCTCGCAACGGTCGCGACTATGTTGTTTTTTATTATCACAGGTTCACAGCACCCTCTGTTTCACCACTGCCACCGTGTTTCACCCATGCCACCCTCTGGTACATCAATGCCACCCTCTGGTTCATCACTGTAGATTATGGGGGGAAAAACAAGCACACCTGCCCTGCTTCAACTGACATGAACTAATTTGGAGTTGATTTATTAATGTGTCACTGTTTTAAAATTCCAGTCTGGCACCTGCTTCCTTATCTGTAATTTGCTTTCTGTTGCAGTGCAATTTTTTTTTCCAGGACCTTTGTGGCCTACTTGTAGCTATTCTATGAGCCTGCTGTGAGGGTCAGAGCAGGGTCATAGAATTGTTGCAACTAGCAACTGAACTCTGGAGGGGCCCCAGTCAGGAAGCACTACAGGGAATGGTTACTAATGATGAGTTTGAACTTTTGCACCTGCTGAGGGCCTTCAGTTTTGCAAAACTCGTTTTTCTGCAGAACAGCAACTGTAATGCCCCAAACAAACATAGGCAACTGAACTCTGGAGGGGCCCCTCAGGAAGTACTACAGGGAATGGTTACTAATGATGAGTGAAATTCTGCACCTGCTGAGTGCTTTCAGTTTTGCAAAACTCGTTTTTCTGCAGAACAGCAACTGTAATGCCCCAAACAAACTTACTTGTGAAAGTTAATTTCTAATCCAACAGTGATCCAAAGAAAGTCAAAAGGCCTCAAATCCAAAAAAGTGCAGGCAAATGTCAACCTGAGGAGTTATTCTGATAAAAATCATCATTTTCAGAAGGTCTATGCTGCTTGCTAGTGGATTTCTTGTGCAGAATTGCAAATTTTGTAATTTCGCGAGTGCGAGATTGTTGCTGCCCACCGCACCTACATGTTCGCAATTGCGAACTCTTGCGATGCGTCGCCAAACTCCAGCGGGATCCCGCAGCAAAATCCAAAATGGCGCAGCACTCGCAAAATATAGAGAAAAACAACTCTGCAAACGCTGAATGACGGTATCACCAAGAAAAAAAATCAGCTGCGTGCGAATTTGCGGATTTTCGGTAAATTCGCGCGAGTTCGCGGATTGCGAATTTACCGAAAATCCGTAAAATCCGCGAGCGGAACGGATTTTCCGCCCATGCTTATACACCACTCCCTAGTATTTTGTCTAGGAATGAAAACATTTCACTACAACTACACAAAGAAATGTAATAATTTATGACTGTCTAGTCAAAAGTAAAAATTGCACTTTTTTTCAGGGAAGGGTGTTGTCTTGCTACACTTTTTGGCACAACTGATGAATGCTTGCTTTTTAACATGTACCGTTTTTCTCATAACAGACAGAAGCTTCCCTTATAAGAACAAGAGCAACATCAGATCATCATCAGTAGGACTGAGTCAGCAACGATTCAGCACCACAAAGAAGATTTGAAGTTCCAACCAGGTGAGGGCTCGCCCACAATTAATGTGTGAGATCACTAAGCACTTTTCCATTTTCAATCCACTGTTTATGTTGTATGGTGAACTTGATTTTAATAAATGTTTTTACTTTTAATAAAGCTTTAAAACTTACATAGACTCTGTGGTTTTTAGTCATGAGTGAGTGAGCGAAAGGGTTTGCAATTTGCAAGCATGGGTCCGTGGCTCTGACAGTTCAGGACTCTGACTCCTTAGTCTTATGTCCTGGGTTGGATAATCATCATTGAGGATCAATCAACGATGAATTAGGATTTTAAATAACTCCGTCACACTAGCTGGTCAGTAAGGAGATTGGGAGTTCAAATTCTGTTATGACTGAGGTATGTGGAAAGTCTAACTGCGCCTATTATAATTGATAAACAATGCACTATTTAGTGTCCATAGTTCTGTTTGTATTTAGAAGACTTCAAAAGAAATTATGGACAACCCAGAGGACGGCGCTCAGTGCATAGAGCTATTGCTGAATAGAATGGGAGTTTCGTTTGTCATCTTTTGCTAACTGTGCAAGCTTAGTTAGCTACACAGACAGAATAATAACAATAATCGAGTCGTACCACAGGGAGTCATAGTAGAGGCAGGATAAGAATTTAGAAACAGTCTACAAAAAGATCAAAGACGATGTAGGAAAAATGGAATGTGGAACGTTAGTAAAAAATAGGTACTCTAAAAGATAGGGAAGTATAATTATTAATATTAATATGAAAACTTACTGGGGCCAGCAGAGGAGCCCTCGCCTGACCGATCCTGGCCTTCCTGTTCCTCGTCCGCCGGCGCCGCTACCTCCTCCGCTGTCCTCTTGCCCTGGGGGGAGCTGATGTACAACATGAAAGAAAGACCCAAACATGGATGATTGTTGTCAACCAAATCAAACATTTTAAAAGAACAATAACAAATTATTTTGGGGAAAGAGCAAATAGACAACAATTTCACTACATTTATTGACCTATATGATGTGGTCTACTAGGATATTAGTATTGCTGTTTTCACGGACAGTCGACTTGGAAAGTTATGTAACTCACTAAACAAACTACAAAAAGGTTCTACTAGGACTGGCAGGCAGCACTACACAGCACGCAAAGGGACAGACAAAGTCCTTCGTGATTGCAGACCAGTGAGAACACTAAAAAGTAAGTTTCCTACTACATAACCAGTCATTAAAATACTCAAACTATCAATCCACCACCACTATCTCTTCTTAGTGGCAGGTTTACAAAGGAAGGACTGGACTTGAGTCTCTAGGGGCAGATTTACAAGTCCCTTGCAGCTCTTTTGCTCCATCATTGCGTGACTTTTGTGACGCAGCAGCAGCGCTAAAGAGGCGCCATGTTGCGGGGTATATTAACAACGTGACGCATCTGGGAGATGCATCACGTTGTAAAGCCCTGCGCCATCAGGGGGCGTTCCGGCGCAAGGGAGTGCGTTCCTGCACAGGAACGCATCCTAAAAGTGGCTGAGTGAAATCTACAAGATTTCACTCAGTCACTTTTAGGCCAATGCAGCGTCACTCAGTCAAAACCCTGCGCCTGCTTGAAGCAGACGTACGGCTTGGCGCAGCATTGGGGAGATAGGGCACCCCGGAGCATTGCTGGAGCTGCGTTGTGGTTGCGACACAACTCCAGCAATGCACTGCCTTTAGGGCACAGATGTGTGACGCTTCTGTGTCGTTTTTGCCCCATGGTGCGCCGCATTGTAAATGCGGTGCACCATGGGTGGTGGAGGCGTGGCGTACAATTACTGGCGCATCCCTGCTAATTTGCAGGGATGCGCCAGTAATTGTAAATCTGCCCCTTAGTGCCTAGCATTACGCAGTTCTGTAAAGTACAATCATACATAAATACTCAGGCCAATGAAATGAGCAAAAAAATTGAAAACAAATAAACATAGTAGCACCGCCACTGAGCAGGAGAGCAGTGCACCAGAAATGCAATCACAGAACATTTTGAAACATAATTTACCTACAATCTAATCGGCAGCATTATTGCTCTTCGGAAAAAACAAACATTTTCAATATGATAACACATAGAGCAGGAGAAAACAGAGTAGGGATTAAATAGCTACTACTACTCACCAAGCCCGGGGATCTCGATGCCTATCAGGTCAAGCAGGTCGCGTTCTCGGTCCAGGAGGTCGGGCCACCGGTGCTTGGCCTGGTTGTAGGTGCGCCGGACCCGAGAGTGTTGATACATGGCCCGGCACACCTTTTCCCACCGCTTCCGACGCTCCCGGAGCCCGTATCCGCTCGCGATCCTGCCGCCTGCCGCAATGGTCTTGGGGAGGCGGCGCTGCACATAGTAAACCAGTGCGGCCACCTCCTCCGCACTGAAGACCTCCCGGGCTGTGACTAGCTCCCCCCGCAATCGCCCGCATTGGAGCCGGGTACGGGGTGCGGGACCCTTCCTTTTCTCCTTCCCGGCTCCCTTTGCCATGGTCCTGTACAGCAGAAAGAAAAAAAAGGAAAGAATAGGGAAAAAGTAAAGTAAAAAAATGTTTTAAAAGGTAGCTTTGAAAGTAACGAAAAGTTGAAAGAAACATAAAATATAGATCTAGAAAAAAAGAGGGATAGATATAGAGTAGAAAAGATAAAAAAGTCCAAAGAAACAAAGGATTGCACAGATGAAAGGAGGATTAGAAAGCATGCACAGAACCATAGCAATGAATGAAAAACAAGATGGCCGCGCCCATTGAGGACCGCGTGGGTAAGTTTGCGCGATTTTTCCCGTGCAAGTACGCTAAAACATGTGCAAACTGGTAATAGCGCGCCGCACACAACGCAACATTGTCAATAGCGCCCGGTAACGGAAATACGCAATGCGCACAATATGACGGCGCATAGGCAACCTCTCGGTCGGTGCGCTGCAAGCGGTCTGCGAATAAGCAAAAAACCGGGCGGACACGCAAAAAAAAAGAAATCCGCAAATTCGCACAAATTCACGGATTGCAAGTTCGATTTCGAGCGAATTCGCGCCCGCCCCTCACCGGGAAGGTCAGATCGATGGCTCTTTTTCAGGGAAGTTAGGGCCAGTCTGGAGCAACCAGACCAGTAGTGTAGTTTTGATGGATCGTTGTCACAGAGGCCACTAGCCAACGGGCAAGCGACCTGAACACGGGTCAAGCAGGAAAAGTGCAAAAGGGCCCCACGCAGCACTTGGTGAGTGCGGAGGGGTGATCTATGGAGCACAGGCTGCTTGGGGGTGGGGCTTCTCAAACACCAAAGCACAGCATCGAGGGTGCCTCGGGAGCTGCACAGGAAGCACTTTGTTGACTTTTCAAGATGGCCGGTCCTATGTCTCTAGTCGCCTCCACGGGTCTCAGCTTTGCCAGGACTGTGGATCAGGCTGTTGGATGTCTGGGAGTCTGGGTCTTGTGATCTCTGTCGTTCGAGCTCCGGCGGGAGCAATGGCAAAGTAAGTCTTGATGCGCTGATGGTGCCTGCTTGCACAGGGTGGCCACTCCTTGATGTCGAAGGGTCCAGAGTTTTGTTTCAAAGTTTCAATCAGGATGATCTGGTTTGCATTGGCACAGCTCCTACCTTTATTCCAAATCTAGGGGCTGGATCTCCTGCTAGGTCCCTCCTATGGGTGGGACCCAGTAAGGGGGTGGTTACACCCCTTTCCCTTTGTCCAGTTTCGCGCCAGAGCTGGGGTGAACTGGACTTTGCATGGGACACCTTGTGTGCCCCAGGCAGTGTCTTGTTTCATTCAGCCCTCCCTGCTCCACTCCACTATCTCCTGTCTGGGGAGGTGTAACACCTGCCTGCGACAGTGAAACCTATTGTCCAGGCCTCCCCTGCCGGAGTTTCGGTAAGCAGCAGGAGGCCAGACTTGTGTCTGTGGCAGAGCATCCATTTGGTGATGCTGAGGCTCTGGTTAGATTTAACCGCGTTTAAGTAAGCTAACATGTTTTCTCCCTCTAGAAGGATGGAATGCTACCCCCGTCGCCAGAACTGGCAAGGGGGTAGTATTCTAAAGCGTATGACACCTTACACAACATGTTTCGATAAAGTCAAACCAAAGTTAGCAAGTAACCGCGAGGATTATAATGCACTTAAGAGTATATGGTATGGCAATATCCCAGAACAGTTAAAGGACATGGTTCCGAAAGCTGCAGACAGGCTCAGCTCATGCTAGAGCACCATCTCACATAAAACCAAGCACTTTGCTTTCATGATTGTTAAGGCCCGCCATAGGTGTGACTTATAGCTGCATATGTGTCCAGATATAGCTTTAGATATAGGTATACTATATTTAAGCAAGGGGTGATTACACCATCTTGCCCCAGCTGAGTGATCAGCCAGTTGTGTCAGTTTGGATAGCCAGCCAGGGGTGGCAAAAGATATGCTGCAGCCCCTGGTAGGCCTTGGATGCACCTATGCCCTGGGTACCTATAGTACTCTGTACAGGGGCTGATAAGGTGATCCAATCCCAATTGGTAATGTCCCTAAAGTACATGGACATGAATTTTACAGAGAGAGCAGATGGCCTGGGGCCCTGATTAGCAGGATCCCAGGCCAACTAAGTCGAAAACCAGCTAAACACTAGGCAAAAAAATCTGGGGTAACCATAATCAGGTATCCAGCTTCCTACACTGTGATGAACTAGAGGATGGCAGTGATGAACCAGAGGATGGCAGGGATGAACCAGAGGATGGCAGTGATCAACCAGAGGGTGGCAGTGATGAACCAGAGGGTGCTGTGATAAACCATAGGGGGACAGTGATGATCCAGAGGGTGGCAGTGGCAAACCAAGGGTGGCAGTGATGAACCAGAGTGTGGCAGGGATGAACCAGAGGATGGCAGTGATCAACCAGAGGGTGGCAGTGATGAACCAGAGGGTGCTGTGATAAACCATAGGGGGACAGTGATGATCCAGAGTGTGGCAGTGGCAAACCAGAGGGTGGCAGTGATGAACCAGAGGGTGGCAGGGATGAACCAGAGGATGGCAGTGATCAACCAGAGGGTGGCAGTGATGAACCAGAGGGTGGCAGTGATGAACCAGAGGGTGGCAGGGATGAACCAGAGGGTGGCAGTGATGATCCAGAGGGTGGCAGTGGCAAACCAGAGGGTGGCAGTGATGAACCAGAGGGTGGCAGTGATGAACCGGAGGGTGGCTGCGATGAACCACAGTGTCGCAAACAGGCTGGACACATAGAAACAACATGATCGCGACCGTTGCGACCATACAAGTAAGTTCACGTTCCCGAACTTGTACAAAACCCTCGCGAACTGGCAAAAACAGCAAATTTGCAAATTCGCACGAATTCGCGAATTTTGCGAATTGCGAGTTCACTTTCGCACGAATTTGCGAATCGCGAATTTGCAAATTTCGCCCATACTTCAGCTTGAGCAACATAGGACTCACCAGCTCGTCTCAAAACCAATACACACCACAGGACACATAGTGGAGCACATCTTCACCACAAGTGACAGCATCACATATAACTCCACCACACTGCTCACGTGGACCGAGCACTTCATCATCTACTTCGAAATCAACATACCTCGAGTCAACACCCCTGCCAGGTTCAGCATTACAAGCCGCAGGTGGCGAAAAATCACAGAATCAGACTTGGTCCGTCCCCTCAGCATAGATCAACCTAGCCCCACAGAAAACCTCGACCAGGACATCAACAACTACAACAACTGAATCAAGAACTGAGTAGACTCCCACGCACCCATCAAACTCAACAAGCATAATACATCAAACAAGCAGGCCAGCTAGTGCACAGAAGATAACAGAGAAATCAAACGATGCTGTAAGCAGCTAGAAAGGCAATGGAGAGACAGTCACAACAGCACTGACAGAACTATCTTCAAGGCTGCATTCAGACAACTTTCACCAGCAAATAAAAGACACCAAAAGAAAGCACTAGTGGACAGCAATGAACTAAGCTCCAACAGCTGCAATGAGATATTCTTGAACACCAAGGATTTCACCTCACCCTCAGCCACTGTCAACAAAATTGCTGCCTCCAACCAACTCTGCGACAACTTATCAAACTTTTTCAACAGCCAAATTTCAAACAACTACAGAACCTTCACACACCAACCTAACCCCAGAGAACTTATTCCTAACCTACTCACCACCAACTGAGATGGCTACCTGACCAAAAGGACAACCCTCACCAGAAACAACACATTGGCTATCTTGAGACCATCTGCTCAGGGGTCCCAGTGGACTCAAGCCTCCACCACATCTACAACATGGGAACATCACAAATCAGCACCACCCTGACCCACATCACCAACACTTCTATTGCATTCACCACTTTCCCAAATAAATGGAAACTTTGAGACATCAATGTCTTCCTCAAAAATTCCACAGCTGACCTGAATCAACTGAGCAACTTCAGACTCATCTCCCTGCTTCCCTAGCTAGCTAAAGTGATTAAACAGGTCATCAAAAAGCAACTCTGAACTCACTTTGAACTTTAACCTCTTCTAGACAACTCTTAATTAGGGGTGGGAGAATAATTCCGTTCCACCAAGAGAGTTTCTGGAGTTTTGCCCACTCCTTATTCAGCTTGGAATGTGGAGTTCCAGCAAAACTCCAAATGCTGTGTGGCTGATTTTTTTCTCAAGCTTGGCTTGCCAATGTTAGGTTTGCTAGAAGGAGGTTGAATGTGTATTCCATTGCACGATTTTTGGGTGCTAGAATGCCTCCCGAGCAGAATTCTCAATGAGGTTGGTCACAGGAGATTGTGATCGTTCGCATTGAGAAAGCTGCCACTCAAGTGGAAAATCTACTTGAGAGGCAGAAAGAAGCAGCACACTCTGGTTCACAACCTGGTGCCGTTCATGTTAATTTTACAGAGCAGAACAAGCTCCTGGTGCAACAAATCAGTGTGACCAATGCAATGTTTTGAATTCTGCCTGCTCGTGAATCTCTGTGGAATTGCATTGAGTTTTTATGTAACTCCATGAAATTCTGCAGAGTTAAATTAGTTCGGCACACCGCTACATTTACTTAGAATCCAGAAAGAATCACAGCAATCATCGCAGTCACAGACAACATTCAAATCATCCTGGACTGAGGAAAAATAGTAGCCCTCATGCTGCTCGACCTCTACATGTCCTTCTACACTGTCTCCCACAACACCCTCATCAGAACACTCCCTGAGATTGGCATACAAGGACCTGCTCTAAAATGGATCTGTACCTTCCTCATGGAAATAACCCAAAGAGTTAGGCTGCAACCCTTCACATCAGAGACCAAGAAACTGATATGCAGAGTACAACAGGGATATTCCCACAGCCTCTCCCTTTTCAACATATACATGACACTGCTTGCCAACTTTATCCAATCACATGACATCATTGTCATATCCTACGCCAACTCATCCTCTCCCTTACGGAGAAGAAAACCTCCACCAGAACTAGCTTCACCAACTGCATGACCATGGCAGCAGATGATGCGGACCAACTGCCTGAAGCTCAACTCTGACAAGACAGAAGTACTGGTCTTGAACAACAAGTCCTCCCCCTGGGACTTCACTTGTTGGCCATTGGAGTTAGGACCGTCACCGACTGACCATGAAACGTGAAAAAGCCTTTTATTGTTCGATTATTTTAAATCATTACAATATGCTTACTATATAAAATAGTTTTCTAAAAACCAAATAAGTTAAATTCCCTAATTGTTACTACAGCCTAATAAAGCTTAAAACATTCAGTATAGTATCATATTCTAGCTATATAGTTTAGGAACAAAGTGCATTGATTTTTAAGTAGGAGGAGTGTCCGCCTCTCCCATGCTTCCAGTTCTACAATTTTCTTTATGCGGCTCTGCATTTGCGGACAGTGCTACGCGAATTAGTACTATAAATTTCCCCACCCGTGCTACTGTTTTACTTGCTGTTGAAGAAAAACACAAGTCAGAGATTTCGCTGCATCGAGTGAGGCCCTGAGCTCGGCAGATTGGGGTGACCAAACGGTGCCTCTCACTGGCTAGCTTTGGGCAGCAACACAACAAATGGTACCAAGATTCCTGATGGTAATCACAAAGTCTGCATGCTGCTGATTTATCCACGCGGGCCCAACTTTGATTAAACTCCGCTATGGGTAATGCGAGGAGCCTCATGTAAGTGATCTTTTTTCGGGTTTGGACGGATAGTGCTTGCTCAAGATAAGGCTGTGCTTTTCCCACTTTATAAGAGGCATCCAATATAGAACGATTTGGATGATGATGCAGGCTATCGAGATCTCTTGCGAATGATATATGCTTGACCTGTCTGTTCACTGCTCTTTTCCATGCAGCTATTGAAATGTTAGCTTTGACCAGGTTTTGCACCTCTATTTCTAGCAGATGAATGGCTACTGTCAGTTGCGCTTGCCATGGGGATCCGCTTTCTTCGAAAATTGTTTTAATTTGCGCTTTCAAGGCTGTTGCTGGAGCTCTCAAGGTGCTAATATAGTATTTTATT
Source organism: Lissotriton vulgaris (assembly GCF_964263255.1). Classification (NCBI taxonomy): domain Eukaryota; kingdom Metazoa; phylum Chordata; class Amphibia; order Caudata; family Salamandridae; genus Lissotriton; species Lissotriton vulgaris. Next base: position 747,395,761 of record NC_141694.1, read on the forward strand.
GTGTCTCCCAGCAGGAGATATCTGGGCGAGAAAGACCCAGCTCCAGCCTTACTCTAGCTCTCCTGGCCTGTCGTGGGATGCCCAACACTTTCTTATATACGGAAATTTCGAAACTCATGTAAAAGTTTGTAAGGGCACCAGGGCAGATAAAATGGCCATAGTTGACTGAGGGCACTACTTTTGCTTTTAGGACTTTCAAGATGGATTCCGTGGATGGGCTATGTAATTTTCGATTGAGACTTCTCAGACTGCAGATGATTCCTGCCCCTTTATTTCTTAGATGTTTCAAATGAGCTGTTGTTTTTGCCCCTTCCGTTAGCCTGAGACCCAGATAGTTATAATTTTTGCAAGATCTGATTTGCTGGTCACCTAGGGGCCATTGAGCTGTTTGCTTTCGATGGTACTTCCCAAAGATGAGGATCTTGGTCTTCTCCTGGTTTACCAATAAATTATTCTTTTGATTAAACCTGTGTAGTGCTCTAAGGCTTTCTGTAAGCCTATCCCGGTGTGATCCAAAATTACAAGATCGTCAGCATATTGAAGGATTTGAAGCCACACATTCCCCAACTTTGGAATGGCTAGATTTACCCCCTCCAGTGCTTGACCCAGGTAGGATGTGTAGATGTTAAAAAGTAAAGGTGCAAGAACGCACCCTTGTTTAAGGTCGTTATTTGTTGGGACCTTAGTGGTCAGCGAAGTTTGACTGGTCTTAATCCGTACCCAGGTCCCATCGTATAGAGTCCTTATCGCCTTTCGCAACTTTTGGGGGATGCCCCAATTAGTGAGTTTTCTCCATAATATGCCACGATCAACTCGGTCAAATGCTGCACTATAATATACAAAACAGCCAAACAAAGGAGGTTGAGCGGGCTGGGTCGCACGTCTGGACAGGTATCCCAGAGCTATGATGTTATCTACTGTGGAACATTGTGGTGTGAATCTAGTTTGGAAAAATGGAAGGATGTTATGCTCCTCTTCCCAGCTTTATAATTCCTTCAGCAACACTCTAGCATATGCCTTTGCTTCGATGTCTAGCAAAGCCACAAGCCGATAATTTTCAGGTTTTGTGTGGTCTCCTTTTTTATATATAGGGGAAAGTATTGAGCCTTTCCACGATGATGGAATGGAGGCCATTTCAAAGGCATGCTTTAAGAGTGGGGTTAACTGGTCTGCCCAGAATCCATATGACAGTTTGAACACTGCCGCTGGCACTCCGTTGGGGCCCGGTGCGCTGTCTCTCCTCATTTTCTTGAAGAAGTTGGTTATCTCTATTGTGTTAATAAACAGACACTTGTCTTCTTCTTCTTTGTCTAGTAGATTTTGTTGTTTTTGCATGACCCTCCTTTCCTGGTCTGTTGTGTACAATTGCTTTACATACTTAACCCACTCCGCGGCTGCCACCCCATTTTCTTTGCTTTGGCCAGTGTGGCTTAATTGTCTGATGTATCTCCAGAGTCGAGTATGACCCTTTTCTTTAAGCATGTTAAAGATTTTCAGCCACTCTGCCTCAATTTTCTTTGTTCGAATTTCCCATATTTTTTTCCTATGTTCACTTCGTAGCGCTTTTATTTTCACGCTGAGATGATTTGTCACTCCTTTTCTTCTCGCCTTCAAGGCCTTTGAGACACTCCGTTTGGTTTGCTCTAAATCCCTGGGGTTTGGTTGTACTGGGTGGTTTTGTGGGTAAAGGCCCTGAGCTTTCGGGTTACCACTGGCCTGTCCTAGGACCGATTTTAGTTCCTCAAGTAGTTCCTTCCAATGTTCCAGGGGAGGTGCCAGTGTTTTGCTCTTTATGGGTGACTAACTCCATGAGTACTGGACTTCATTTTGTAGTCTATTTTATTCTATTCAATACTGTATGGTGCTCTTCCTCGGTTGAAGAACCCAATGTTCCGGGGTGTTTTGCGGTTTTCCCGTTTATATCGAATGTGACCTTCAATGGCTTATGATCACTTTCCTCCCTGTCTCCCACCTCGAAGTCTTTGAAGTATTTTACAAGTTTCTTGACGATAAAAATGTAATCGGTTGTTGACTTGCTCTTGAAGGTGGGCAAGGGAAGCCATTGAGGGTCCACTGCTTTCTTGGAAGCATGGGTGGAAACCATGTTATGCTCAAACAACAGCCGATGTAGAGGCACCAGTTCTGTTATGTTTGGAGTGTTCCTCGTACCATCTCCCAGACCCCTGATGTTCATATCCCCTGTGATGATTGGGAGATGAGAGGCATATTTGATTATCAAATGGTCCATTTTTTTGGATAATAGTTTTATTGCTTGCGTTTTTTCCCTTGTGGCGGGATTTATGTAACAATTGATTATCAACCAACAAATTGAGTTATTGTTACTTTTGAGCCCGGAGATCAGTACTGCTTGGAGATTAGAAGAGGTGGTTTCTATTGAATTTACCTCTATTTTACGGTTGTGATTGATGTAGATTGAGAGCCCACCTGCTGCTCTGCCGAAGATGTTACTTTTTATTGCTGCAGTGTGAATCTCATAGTAACCTGGGAGAATTAGAGGTTCAGTGGCCCATGTCTCTTGTAGACAAAGTATGTAATTTTCTCGAAGGTACATACATGCTGCTTTACAATTGAGCATTCTTTTTAGCCCTGCGACGTTCCATGATAAGATGGACAGGAGAGTGTTATTCCCCATCTTCGGTTCTTGTTCAAATAGCTGCATCCCTTATTACTGTTAGATGTGCCGTCGAGGGCTCAAGTCTCCCGGACCCGTCAGCATGTTTAGCCTTGCGCTGTGAAAGATCTGCAAATGGCTTCCTCGGAATACCAGACAGCCCATCACACAAGCACTCATCATCAGTAAGCAAGCACTCATCACCAGCAGGCTGGACTATGTCAACTCTCTACACCAGAATATCCAAACAACTCCTACACAGACTCCAGACTATCCAGAACATCACAGCAAGAATCATACTCAACCTCCCAACCTGCATCCACATCACGCCATAACTCAGGAAGATACATACAAAGCCCTACACTACACAGGACCAGAATACCTAAAAAAACTGCATACTCTTTCACCAACCCGGTAGAAACCTAAGCTCTAATCACGCCCTCTCCCCACATCTGCAAAAGCAAATCTTGAGGTTGCTCATTGAGTGGTTGTGTTTCCCATATGACAGAGAAGTAATCCTTTGTTGAGAAACATGATTGTTCTTAGCAATATTTGTTCAACAACAACCGGGGCTTGTAAATAAGGTCCTTTAGAATAGCCTCAGCTCCCTTTTTAGTGAATGCTTATTGGGAAGAAGATTAATACAGCTTTACATCCTTACATCCTTATGTCCCTACAATACATGATACACACACAAATTAGGAGGCATGCCCCCTCATTGGTAGATGTGAACTAACCTGACCCACACATGAAGGGGTGACAAAGTCTAAAGGAGTGTGGTGCTGCCCTTCAATTAGAGCACTGCTGCTGCTGGCAGTACACGTGTGTTGCCCCAGCACAGAATGATGTATATATAGGCAGGCTTGTGATAAATTGGAAGTTCTTAAGGACTCTAAGGAATGAGACTGACAAGATGGTAGATAAAGTCGCCAGAGATGACATATCAGTATATCTGAAATAACTGGCTTATTCCAGAAATAGTTTACTGGCATGATGAGGGACTAATGAGATTCACCTATTAGTGTGTCCCTGACACAGATGTTCTCTCTGATGACAAATACTGGTAATGCATTAGAGACTATTCAATGCAGTATAACTTGAATGGAGTTTTGGTTGCCAAGTACCACATTGGTCTGCAGAATATTCTGGGTCAGATACTGGGGAAGATGCCCAGAGTACCTCTTCAGTTCCACAGCACAGCAAAAGTGACACAGAGGCCAAATCACCAGAACAGGCACTGAGCGATTGTGAAGCACTGACCAAAGTGATACACACTGACTCACTGATGCTTGAAGCAGAACAGCAGCCTTCACTAACGGGGAACCAGGATGAAGAGCAACCCATGCAGAAAAGATTAGAAAATAGGAAGACAGAGAAGACAAGCAGAATAATGAGGTGACATATGTTATTTTTTTCTTAGATACGTCCACAGAAGAATGTGACCTACTTTGTATCACAAACCATAAGAGTATTCTAATTACTGGACATCCACCTATCAGTTTCATAAGCAAATACCCATATGTTTCTAAGGAAGAGAACATATAGATGAATACATTTTGGATGTGGGTGTCACAGTGGCAAGGTCAGTGACATTGACACATGTAGAGCTGATCAGTGCAAAACTGCAAGAAATCAAAATGTGTGCAATACAGATTAATGCAGGGTGAATTTGAGATGTGTGATGCAAACATCATCCTCAAGGAAATGGTGTGGGCACTGGCAAATAATAGAAACAAGCACACAATATTGCTCCATCACAATATTGTTGAGTAGTGTATTCACCTGTTATGAGTCATGGGCCCAGAACACATTTTTCCACATGTGAAAATGGGGGGCCATTGGCCCCCTCCGCCCGCATGGCGGCGCGGCGACCGACCCTCTCCCCCCCTGCCTCTCGGTGGTAGGGCGTGACCTCCCCGTGTCCAGTAATGACGCGGGGGTGTGCGCCTCACCACCGATTGGCAGGCACCCGACCGTGACCCGGAAGGCGAAGGAAGACTTCCGGGTCAGGGAGGGCAGGCTGCGGAAGGGGCGGGTGGAAGGGGCATGTTGGCCCCTCCCCGCTTACCGGAAATAAAGGCGGGGAGCGCTCGGGTGGCCCTTGTTGCCCGGACGCTCCACCACACTGGTCGTGCCCCGCGCTCGGGGCTGCGTGAATTTCACTTTTCTTTGTTTCCCTGCAGGTCCTCGGTTCCACATAGCGAGGTGGCAGGCAGCGTCGAGCAGCGGTGCAAGGACTGCGGGGTTCGCCTTCATTCGTCAGGACGAGTCGAGGAGTCAGAAGGCAGTGGGTAGGCGTCGGGGAGGAGGGACAGAGCAGTTTTGCTTAGCCCGATCGCGTGGCAGTAGCGAGGTAAGACCGCAGCGCTTGCGATCGGCTGGTGAGTCCGGCGGTGTGGGAAATGGACATGATGTGCTCCGCCAGCTAGATTCCCGACTTTGGGTGCTAAAAAACGGAGTTCGAGCTTCGGGGACACATCATTTATTGTGAGTCTGGGCAAATCACTCTGTTGTCTGCGTGTATAAATAACAAGCGATCATGTAAAGCGCTCCAATATCTTTGATAACGAGTGAGAAGCGGAGCAGGGGTGACCAGGGCAGCAGGTGGAAGGGAGAACAATAGGAAAAATACAAGCTTTAGCAGGCCTTGGCTTAGTATTAGTATCAAGGGTTGGAGAATATCGTTTTTAAGCGAGGGTTTTTTTTAATTCATGCTTAACTCAGAGAGTTGCACGGTGTATAAGCTGCTGAGGGACCCTGGGGGGCTGTGTCTGGTGGATATATTTCTGGAGTGTCCTAAGTACATCACAGCTGGGTGGTTCTTTTGAATTTATAAACAAGGTGTTCAGTATCTAAGGGTCTTGTGTGTATAGGCATTTATATAGCGCACTACTTACCCGTAGGGTCCCAAGGCGCTTCGACCGCTGCGAAACCCTTCCTGGCGTCCCTGAGAGATGGTCCCTTAATGGGTATCTCCAGGGTGAGACCAGGCATCCCCGGCGGTCTGGTGGGGCCGTTAGTGAAGATGAGGCAAGCTAATGCCCAGAGTTGCCGAGTGTGATCGCTGATCAGAGTGGGCACCGAGGCGAGAGAATTATCGAGTCCGCTGACCCTGGTCCAGAAACCTGCCGCGCCGGGAATCGAACCCTGGTCCCGGGCCGTCCTCTGCTCTCAGGTCTGCCGCCTCTAACCAGTGAGCCACACTACTTGGGAGCATCATAGTGCTCACACCTACACGAGCATAGCATCTTCGGGTTGCTTCTAGGCGCTTTGTCTGCTAGCATCATAAATTGAGCAAGGGACCTGTTTCTTCGCATTTTCAATTCATCAAAGCATATTATTAACGTGCCTTTCATTTTAGGTGACTCAAGTATGGGGTCTTTTTGCAGTCGCTGGCGCGCAGGTTCTGGACGTTGGATGAACGCAGGGTGGTGTCCGGCTCCGTGGCGTGTAAGGGAAGTGCGGGGGGGCTTGCATTTCATTACTTCTGGTGGCCGCCGGGTGAGTTTACATTAGAGTTCACTCACCCCGGACAATCGGGCAAGCCGGTGTGTTGTGGTCATAGTTGCATGGTGCTTACAGCCCCTTGTACGTCCTCCATCTTTGAACAGGTACAGTGCACACGTGCACTTGGGTGCTTCAATTAGGAGTGTAGTTACGTTTGGCGGCAATATGCCAGGGGCAAGGGGTGGAAAGAGGTCACCAATGGAGGTAATGATGCAGGCCATGATGCGTAGAATGACCGCTATGGATAAGAAGTTGGGGAAGGTGGATGAGTTGGGGGAAAGGATGGACCGCATTAATGAACGGCTTGATGGCCCGTCGGAACCACACGTTAGGCCCAAATGTCACATTACACCCCCTTTACCAATGGGGATTTTACCACCTCTCATAAGAGGGGCAAGGCCAAGAAATCTAGGAACGGTTCTTCCGCTCCCACGCTCCCCTCAGGTCCTCCCGCCCCTGCGCCGTTATTGCCTCCACAGGCCCCGGCTACGCCCCCGGTAACCCCTCTTATGGCACTGCCTCCGGGTGCCCTCCTGGTTCCCATGCCGGTGGTACCAGTACCAGCACTTATTGCGCCCCCCATGCCAGTAGTACCAGTACCAGCCCCTATGGCGCCACCATCGTCCCCGCCAACTGGCCTACCAGTGCCCCTGGGTGTACCCACGGGTGGGGTGGGTGTGCCTGCTGTAGTGCCAGCTTCGAGTGCCCCAGTCCCCCCTGAGTTGGAAGCCCAGTTGGTGGCAGTGTTGCCTTGGTTACAGAAGGGGGGTGTGTTGCCCGCGACATCAGATCATTTCGCGGAGGCGGCGAAATTATTGGAAAAGATTAGAGCAGCGACTGCTGCGGACAGTGCTGCAGGGCGCTCTATTTCTCCCCTTACAGGTTCTAATGCCGCTCAGCTGAACGGAAATAGAGTTGTACCGGCCCAAGTGTCTGGAAATGGTAAGGAGGTGGCTCTGCCTCTCTTGGGTGACGGCTCAATGCCGTCCGGGAGAGATGATTTAGCGCAACATGTTTCCCAGACTGTAAAAGAGATGATTTGGGCAGGAAAGTATATATATATTTTCTCTCTGTTGCTGGATAATAGGGAGATGGAGCATGCCAAGGCATTGAAGGAATGGATGCACCCTAGTGAATGGAGGGCGCAATGTTCTAGATTCAGGGTAGAGGAAACTTTGCTTAATTGGATCAGGGCCTTCTCAGTCTTTATGGCTGTCACGGCCGAACGCCCTCCTAATGTACAGGCAGCAATGGCTTGCTACCAGAGCAGGATTGTGGGGTGGAGTGAGCAGTACCCTGGGGATGCATGGAAAGAGTACGATGTGAACTTTAGGAAATCCAAGGAATTTGACTCCTCATTGACATGGGACAGGGTTGACTCAATGTCTTGGCATAAACAGTTCTCAGGGAATACTCCCACGACCCAGTCCACCAGTACGGTCAAGGTGTTCTCCGCCAGACCCCAGCAGCCCTTTCGGCCAGCGCAGGGGAATGACTTCCTGGGAAAGAGTAGGGGGGGGGAGACAGGAGGGGGGTGTGTTGGGACTTCAATAAGCGGACTTGTTCGAGACCGGCTAGCACGTGTAGATTTAGACATGACTGCGGAATTTGCGGTCACTCTTCCCACCCTGAAACAACTTGCAGGTCCAATAATGGTAATCAAGGTCAGAGAGGGAGAAGGAAACCAGAGTAGAGGGAACAGCTTAGTGGGTCACACTCCCATAGATGTACTAGCAATGATACCATGGTTGAACAGATACCCGGACCACACAGCGGCTACCCTACTTCAGGAGGGGTTCTCTCAAGGTTTTAGGATCCTTGCTGGGGGGTACGCGGGCAGTGCACATTGTAAAAACCAGTTGTCAGTGAAGCATAATCCTGCGGTAGTGGCTGCCAAGATTAAGAAAGAACTGTCTCTAGGCAGAATAGTTGGCCCTTTCCAGGATGTCCCTCTCCCTAACTTTGTGTGCTCACCGCTGGGCGTAGTACCTAAGAAAGAGAAGGGCGAGTTCAGACTGATTCATAACCTTTCAGCAACGAGAGGAGGCTCATTGAATGATGCAATTGATGATGCCATATGCAGTGTGAGGTACGCTTCATTTGACCAGGCAGTGGAACTGCTGCGGGGATTAGGGCCCGAGGCATTGATGGCAAAGTCAGACATTGAATCTGCTTTTCGTCTCCTCCCAGTCCATCCTTTGGATCACCACCTCCTGGGTTTCACTTTTGAGGGAAAATTTTACATGGACAAATGCATGCCAATGGGTTGTTCCATATCATGTGCATATTTTGAGACTTTTAGCTCTTTCCTAGAATGGGTCATGAGGCAGGCGACAGGCCATCAGCAGGTCATGCATTATCTGGACGATTTCCTCTTTCTTGGGGCGGCGGGCACTCGAGAGTGTGCTTGGGCATTGCAGGAAGTTTGCGTGCTCATGCGGGCTTTCGGGGTCTCGCTGGCGCCAGGGAAGACTGTTGGCCCATCCACGTGCTTAGAATTCCTTGGCATCGAAATAGACTCAGTGGAAGGGTGTTTCAGGTTGCCCAGGGACAAAGTTTCTAGGTTTAGGGCAGCACTTTGTCAATGCTTACTCAAAGACAAGGTCTCCTTGCAACAATTACAGGAGGTGGTGGGGCAACTGAACTTCGCATTACAGGTCATCCCCATGGTGCGCCCTTTCTCACGCTCCATTGCCCAAGCCATGAAAGGACTAGGGGAGAAACACCACCGCACTAGGTTGTCATCTGAGGTTCGCCAGGATATGCGGATATGGTCGGCATTCCTGGAGACCTTCAATGGCAGGGTGGTGTGGTCCGGCCCCCCCACCACATCAGCTGAGTAGGGTTTGTGGACAGACGCTGCTGGTAGTGTGGGTTTTGGTGCCATTCTGGGGACCAAATGGGTCGCGCAAAGGTGGCCCAAAGAATGGAGGTCCTGGGGTTTGACCACCAACATCGGCTTCCTGGAACTGTTCCCGATATGGGTAGCGCTGATGGTCTGGCCAGGACACCTATGTAATCAATCAGTGGTTTTTTGGTCTGACAACATGAGTGTGGTGGAATGCATAAACCAGCAGACTGCACGCTGTCCATTCATACTGCGCCTGGTGAAGGAGATTATGCTGCAGTGCTTAAGGTGGAACGTAGTTTTCAGAGCCAAACATGTGCCAGGCGTTCTCAATAATGCAGCTGATGCCCTTTCACGCTCTAAAATGCAGGTATTCAGGGAACAGCTTCCTGCAGCAGACCATTGGCCAGCGCATTTCCCGGCAGCACTCTGGCGGATTGGTGCCCCAGATTACAGGACCTCGTGGTAGCTAGCCTAGCCCCCAGGACCAAGACAGCATACGAAGGGGCGTTCTTGTTTTACCGTACATTCCTGGGGCCCGATTGAGAGGTTAGGTGGGCACAGGTGGACAGCTTTGCGACTTACCTGGAGCAGATGCACAATGAAGGGCGCTCAGCTGCGACGGCGAGCAGGCATAGGGCAGCGATTTCCTTCTTTGCGCAGGCCAAGGGCATGAGGGACCCCACTAACCCTTTCCTAGTACGCAAAGCCTTGAGGGGTTGGCGCCGCATTCAGGGACACTCTGTGGATACAAGAAAACCAATAGGGCTAGTGTGATTAGCAGCCTTATTGTCAGCACTACATGAGGTCTGTAGTTCAACATGGGAAGTACTGTTGTTCAAAGCCGCGTTCGCATTGGCGTTCTACGGGGCATTGAGAATAGGCGAGTTGGTAGCAGCTTCTAAAGGAGACAAACAGGGCGGCCTTCACTGTGCCTGCGTCAAGATAAGGGAGGATACAATGTGGGTAACAATTCAAAGATCTAAAACAGATCAGGAGGCACGGTGTGATACCATAGTGCTCCACTGGGCTCGGACCAATCCTTGCTGCCCTGTATCGCACGTAGAGGTCTTTAGCAGGCAACGGGAAGGGACGGCGGGGGTTGCACTATTGAGTCACGCCGATGGGACACCATTGACCAGGTATCAGTTTAGGAGAGTCTTGGAGTCGGCGATCAGGAAGGCAGGCTTGGACCCCAAGGAATTTGGTACCCACTCCTTTAGAATTGGAGCAGCAACTGAAGCAGTGAGTAGGGGACTTCCAGCTGAGAATGTTAAGAGAATTAGAAGATGGTCTACCGACTGTTACAAGCGGTATGTACGGATTGACATGTTGTAACTTACCAAGGGACTCAAGCCAGGTGTTTTCTCGTTTCTTGCAGTTTCTCAAACCTATCACGCGGGGGAGGAACTCGCCGCGGGGCGTCAAGGAACTACAACAGCTCAACACAAGTGACAAAAGGAGCAAAGGACATTGGTGACTTGGATTGTGGGCCATTCTTATGTGAGGCGCACTAAAAATTTATTTATTTCAGGTGACAGTAAGACAAGGGCTGAGCAAAAGGGTTTTTCAGTCTCCTTCTTTGGGAGGGGGGGTTTATGTCTCAGTCAGTTCAGGGATTATTTTCAGAAAATCCTATCCCAGCAACCCGCCCCCGGTCAGTGGTGATACTTCACCTGGGGGAGAATGATCTGGCCAAACTAGGTAGGCGCATCCTTATTGAGGAAATCATCTCCACTGCTGGGTGGGTGGCCAAGACATGCCCGGGTTGCACAGTAGTTTGGTCTCAACTTATACCTCGGTGGCAGTGGCGAGGGGGAGACTCGGTTAAGGCGTTGAATCACTCGGTAAAGAGGATCAACACGCAATTGGACAAATTGTTTCGAGCCCCCCGGTTGCAGACGATCCCTCATGGTTGTATTTGGGGGGAACATTTCTACTTGCGGGATGGGGTACATTTGACAGAGGCAGGTGATGTCCTGCGGGCCAATAATATACGGGCATGGTTAGAAGGTTTTGTGAGGGGAGTATGACCTTTCTAGAGTAGGAAGGGGGGAGGCCAGATCGTCGGGTAACAATGCGGCCTGTGGCGGTAAGGTCAGGACTGGTGAGCAACTATTTTAAGGTCTAGGGGGGGCGGCATCATCCTCGGAGGTGACCGCCCAGGGGGGAAGGGGCCAATGGCCCCATCTAGAACTTCAGGGGCAGGGTCAACTGGTGCTTCAAAGGGGCGCGGGTGGGTGAGTCACGCTTCCCTTAGGCCGGTAGCCACCCCGTGCGTACTAATGACGTCAGCGAATGGCGCAGAGTAAGGGCCCTCCTTTAGTGGGTAAAAACGGAGTTCATGGCGTGGACCGAGTAATTAACGGGCTCGGCTGCGCATGCGCACCTACGGGGAGGCGCAGCTAGTAGGACCTGACACCAGTTAGCGACCTTGCCATATGGCCAGAAATGTTAGTAAGCAAAATTAAGATGAGGATGTTAGATTCGGTTAGGAAACAATCTGTATTAGAATTTTGTTAAGGTTAGCCTCTCATACCTGTTGAAAATATTGTATCTAATATCCTGTTAATTTTGCATAGGAAATGTTGATGTTTTATATTAAAATCTTTATTGTTTTATATCTTAATAAATACGGCCGGGGGGTCTTCGGATCCCCCGCCTTCCAAAGACAATTATGTTTAATGTCAATATTCGGGGTTGTTGTGGGTACATTGGGAGGGGGCGGTAGCTGTCACTGACAATGTGAAAAGGGGGGCCATTGGCCCCCCGCCCGCATGGTGGTCTGGCGACCGCCCCTCTCCTCCTGCCTCTCGGTGGTGGGGCATGACCTCCCGGCATCCAGTGATGACGCGGGGGTGTGCGCCTCACCACTGATTGGCTGGCACCCGACCGTGACCCGGAAGGCGAAGGAAGACTTCCGGGTCAGGGAGGGCGGGCTGCGGAAGGGGCGGGTGGAAGGGGCGTGTTGCCCCCTCCCCGCGCACCCTGAATAAAGGCGGGGGAGCGCTTGGGTGGCCCTTGTTGCCCGGATGCTCCCCCACACTGGTTGTGCCCCACGCTCGGGCTGCCTACATTTCCCCACCCACCATCCCTGGAACTATACAGTGTCTTGCATTGTTGATATCGATTTATTGTTTAAATATCTTGTGTAAGTTTTCTTTAGGCCTTTTTTCCCAGTTTACAAGGTCGTGTTAATGTATAATGTCTGGTTACGATTTTGTTTTGGCCTTTTTTCCCTTAGTAGTTTGGCAATGTGGCATGACATGGTGATTTAGTTAGTGTAGTTGTCCTTTAGTTCTTTTTTCCACAGGTTGTCGTATTTATTAGGTTTGGACATGCGGTAAGGTCATGACCGGTGAGCAACTATTTTAAGGTCTGGGGGGCGGCATCATCCTCGGAGGTGCCCGCCCAGGGGGGGAGGGGCCAAAGCCCCCTCCTAGAACTTCAGGGGCAGGGTCAACTGGTGCTTCAAAGGGGCGCGGGTGGGTGAGTCACGCTTCCCTTAGGCCGGTAGCCACCCCGCGCGTACTCATGACGTCAGCGAATGGCGCAGAGTAAGGGCCCTCCTTTAGTGGGTAAATGGAGTTCACGGCGTGGACCGAGTAATTAACAGGCTTGGCTGCGCATGCGCACCTACAGGGAGGCGCAGCTAGTAGGACCTGACACCGGTTAGCGACCTTGCCATATGGCCAGAAATGTTAGTATGCAAAATTAAGATGAGGATGTTAGATTCGGTTAGGAAACAATCTGTATTAGAATTTTGTTAAGGTTAGCCTCTCATACCTGTTGACAATATTGTATCTAATATCCTGATAATTTTGCATAGGAAATGTTGATGTTTTATATTAAAATTTTTATTGTTTTATATCTTAATAAATACGGCCGGGGAGTCTTCGGATCCCCCGCCTTCCAAAGACAATTATGTTTAATGTCTATATTCGGGGTTGGTGTGGGTACATTGGGAGGGGGCAGTAGCTGTCACTGACCATGTGGATGAGCCGCTGCTTAGAATAATATCTGATGGCTGATGGAAGGATAATATGTCTAGATTGCTCAGATGGGCTACCTGCATCAAGCATAATGTCTAATGTTAAATTATATTTTGTCACCTGGGCAAAACTACTACAAGTGCCATGTTTGAATGGATGAGTGGTAGAATTGTGACCAGGCAACATCCAGAGTAGTACTTAGGATTAGTAAATGAATGGATGTTTATTCTTAGTGAATGGCCTGATGTGTCTGACAGTGTCTTGAAACTCATTGATTCATGACTTTCTGCAGCCCTGCCCTTTCATTGCAGTTCCAGTGTTCAAACTGTTTTGCTTATCACCCAAATCATCAATCATGACTCAGCGGATCCTGTTCCATAGTTGTTGTTGACTCTATTAGGCTTGTTTATAAGAAAACAATGTTCTGGAAATCACCTTGTAGGGGCCTTGGCTGTATCAAAACACAAAAAAAGCATAGCCCTCTGCTGAGGCTGACACACAAAGTTGTGCCTGATCCGCTTCCATGGGACATGAATTGTTTGAAAGCTTTCCTAAAGCTGAGAAAATGTTTCTGCTGTGCCCCAATACTTGTAAATTCCTGATTACAGTAAAATGTTGACATTGTTTTAAATTAAGACGGAGGGCTGCACTCTCTCAGTGCTTATACAGATGCATGGAGAGGCTCGAAAACCTGTGGCATACTTCTCGACAACTCCTTACCCTGTAGCCACAGTACTGCCCAACTGCCTTAAGGTAGTTGCTGCAGTAGGTCAAGAGAAGTGAGTGCATAGGGATGGAACACCCTTTAACGGTAATGGTCCCACACTCTGTAGAAATACTTCTTACCAGAACAAAAACAGAGGACATGACTCACAATAGACTTGCCTAATACGAACAGCAGATATTGGCTGCTGACAGCGTGAGTCTAAAACGTTGCCAAATATAAATGCATCTACTTTGTTGATTGTCTAAATGTCACAGATTTATGCACCAAGCCAACACTCAGCATTAAAGATGAACTTTTAAGTGAGTCTGATTATATACTATTTGTTGATGGCACATGCTTGAGAAACAATAAAGGAATTCTGAGAGCAGCTTAATTGTCTGCACAATGAATGATGATGTGGAAGCTTCATGGCTTCGAAGTATTACTTCAGCACAAGTTGAAGAATGAATTGACCTTACCAAAACTTGCATATTGACAGCTCAATTAAGTGACTATATTTACAGATATTAATACAATAAGGGGGCGTGTAAGGGAAATGTTTAATGACCTTGCATTGATATAGTCCCTACAAACAATGAAAAAACCATGTATAACAACGGGTCAGAAGAAACATAATGTAGCTATCTAGACAACTATGTACTATTGATAGGACACAATCCCTGAATCCAAGGTATTCATGGTGAAAAATATGTTCCCATCAGATACCCATCCTGCACTGCCCTACATCATTTGGGATCCTTCACCCGAAGGAAGTTGAATCCAATCCACTTTGGATTAGGTAGGTTGTGTCCTAATCGTGTTTGAAGGAATTGGTGATGTATAAATGAAAACTATGTGTTGGTATCAGGGGGCAAGAATAATTAGCAGTGCAAAAAGTGCTCTATGTAGCGTGTGATTAAGTGAGTTAATATTGGGTTGTGGGAGTGGAAAGAAGAATTTTAAACAGTGCAAAGTAGTGTTAACAAATAACTACTTAGGTCTTCTCTAGGTCGACATGTTTCTGCAGTTTTGAAGGCTCACAGGATACCTATCTGCTTCATCAGGACCTTAACGATCAAGTGCTACTGCTGATAAATGTGTGTTAAGTGATCAAAAATCATATCACCTGAGATCGCCAGTCGAAATGATCCAATTGGTCACCAAAGGACGGACAGACATACACACAAACAAAATACACACAGTCAATAAAGATAGTTACAAATACACAGAGAATCTCTCGTGATGTTACATGTTCTGCCAAGTAATGTTGGTCAATGGTTGTTTAGCAATCAACCAAAAGGCCAGGCAAGGAAAGTCCTGGTGTGGAAAAGATTGCATACACTCACCCACAATCTGGGGAATGAACTCTCCACCTCACCCGGCTACAGCTCAGGTACAAAGGGAGCACCGCTCTATTAAATGTGAAAAGAAAAATAATGAAAGAGGAAGAGCTCTCTTGGAACTCAATTAAAACACACACACTTTTCCCAACCTGTTAGTTCTACTGCTGTTTTAAATTTCAGCCCGGTATAGGGGAAAGTAGATGGCATTGCAATTTGGCTTTTTAAATCTTAATAATGCAGCTAGATTTCGTGCTTAAATTGAGGTGTATATACTCGGTCGCTTAATTGCAGGAAATAAATCGAACCAAGTACCCGTGTGTATCTATCGGGTATATGGGCTGAGTGGAAGGAGCGAAGAAATGCAAAGTTACAAAGGGGTCTCCCTCTTAAGCCTGAAATCCCTTTGTAAACGACGGGTCAATATAGCCCGTTTCGTTGCGTTGGTCCTTCGTCCCCCACCCGCTTACCTGTCCGTCGGTACTCCTCGCCTTCCTCTAGGCTGACAGTGGAAGGTACCGGAACGGGCAGGAAGCGGAGTATTTAAACTCCTTCTGGTTGGCCGGCGGAGAACCACGTGACGCTCCTTGTCGCGTGCGCCGGAAAACTGCACCGGTGATGGGAAATGTAGTTTATTTACTTGGAACCTCTTGCCCATGGTTATCTGTGGCCCTTTTTTATCGGCAATATATTGCGTTGGCAGATTTAGACATACAGCGCCCAATCTTATAATAGACTTTTGGAAAAAAGAGTGCCTGTTACACGAACTTATAATAGTTCTTTGAAAACCGAGAGGTACCACGTGACGCTCCTTGTCGCGTGTGCCGGAAAACTACACCGGTGATGGGAAATGTAGTTTATTTACTTGGAACCTCTCGCCCATGATTATCTGTGGCCGTTTTAATTGGCAATATAATGCGTTGGCATATTTAGACATACAGCGCCCAATCTATAATTGACTTTTGGAAAGAAAAGAGTGCCTGTTACACGAACTTATAATAGTTCTTTGAAAACCAGGAGGTATGCTGAAACTCGGCAATAGGGATGCCATTGTTACTCGATGTACTACACTCGCCAGTGGGTTGAATTTAAATATTTGAGAAGACCAGTGGACCTTTATTCTGATTAAAGAACCAATTGTTATCTTATATATGTTTTATTTACATTGTCATCAACTCTCCATTGCCATGATTTTTGTGAATGGGTACCAGTAATCATAGTGGGAGGTGGAAAAATAGAAGCATATTGGTATTTCTGCAACGTTATAGCTCAAAGATGCAAAATTTACATCACCTTATGCAATGGACAAAAGCCTATAGCGACATCCATGGGATGTCCTCATTCAGACCTGTTACATCAGTTTGAAGTTTGTGCACCCATCTTTGTTCTCTTCGATGTAAGAAAGTGCTAATGTCTGTTATGTGCTTAGGGATTACTGGTTGTTCTAGCACTGTCCTTTGCAAGTCGGTGGGGGCATGTTGGGCCTCTAAGAAATGTTTAGTCATTCGTGTTGTTTGTTTGTTGCAGCGTATCGAGCTCTTGTGCTCTGAGATCCTGGTCTTTACTTTTCTCGTGGTCATCCCCACATATTTCTTATCGCAGGGACAGCTGATTAAGTATATGAGGTTGGAACTATTACAGTTCGTGAACCTGCGCTGTTCCCACGGATGTTCTGTCCCAATGTTAATCGTAGTCGATTTACGAGTCTGGGGGCATGCTGCACACTGTCCACACGGATGGTGTCCGATTACAGCAGGCATATCCCACAAAGTACCTCTTGTTTTTGGGATTTCAATCCTAGGTCTTGTATGAACCAATTTGTCCTTTAGATTTTGTCCCCTTTTAAAGGCAAATTGGGGAACGGGCAGTTTATCTTTTCCCGTATTAAGAATGCCCCAGTGTTTCTTGATGGTGCTAGTGATTTGGTTAGATAGTGTACCAAATGTCGTCACACAGGTCATTCGTTCTGTCTTTTGTTTGGGAGGCATTATTTCCAGTAGGCTTGCTCTATTATTGTTTGCTGCTCTTTTTTTGGATCGGTTTACTAGTTGTTTCGGGTAATCTTTGTCCAAGAGATCTCGTGTTAAATTCTTAGCATGTGTTTCAAAAGATACTTTATCTGTACAGTTTCTGTGTATGCGCAGAAATTGCCCATAGGGCAAATTATCCCGAAGGGACTTTGGGTGGCAGCTATGGTAATTCAACAAAGAGTTCCGGGCCATAGGTTTCTGATAGAGCTCCGACTTGAGTCCATCGATTGTGCCAATGATCATTAGATCTAGGAAGGCCAATCTGCATGCATCAAATTCCATGGTGAATTTAAGATAGCAGTTCTTCTGATTCAGCCACTCATGGAATTCTTTGAGTTGGGTTTCATTCCCACGCCAAACCACAAGGATGTCATCGATGTAGCGTTTCCACGCTCGCAGACACCGTAGATGGGGGTTGGTGTCTGCGAGCACGTGCTGCTGTTCAAATTGGTGCACGTACAGATTAGCGAGACTAGGGGCAAAAACGCTGCCCATACTAGTCCCGCTAATCTGTAAATAAAGGGAATCCTCAAAGGCAAAGAAGTTCTCCGTCATGGCCAGTGTTGCCAAGGTCATAATAAGTCTAACTGGAGTTATGGAGTTTAAGTCTCATGATAGTAACAACTCTTCTATCACTTGTAGAGTCTCCGTTTGGGGTATGGACGTATATAGACTCTCGACATCAAACGACACCAACAGATCTGTATTGATGTCGTATTCAATGTCGGGTAACAGTCTTAGGACATCTTTGGTGTCTTTCAAATAAGAGGGCATCTCTCGCACCATAGGTTGGAGAAACACATCAACGACGGTCGACAAAGGTTCCAATAGCGAACCTATCCCAGATATTATGGGGCGGCCCGGTGGTGGGCGTTGGACCTTGTGTATTTTTGGCAATTGGTAAAAATACGGGGTAACCGGATTGGATACTTGTAGGTATTGGCCCTCTTTGGGAGTGAGCCAGCCTTCCGCTAGTGCTTCTTCAACGATATGGGCTATGACATTGGTTAGTCTAGCCGTCGGGTCTTCTTTGAGTTTTCTGTACGACCGACCATCGTTGAGCTGACGTAAGCACTCATTGCGATATGTTTCCACATCAAGGATGACCACCCCTCCCCCCTTGTCTGCAGGTTTTATCGCAATGAGGGGATTATCAGTTAGATCTTTGATAGCATTTCGTTCATCCCTGGTCAGATTGGAGAACGTCCTCTGCCTAACAGTGAAGAGCTCCTTTATGTCATGATTGACCGCTTCTTCAAAGGTTAATACCTTAGGGGGTTGGCCTAAAGCGGTAGGATTAAAAGTCGAAGGTTTCTTCAATCCAGTGTTACTTAGGGCACCATCTTGTGAGTTTTCAATGGCTTTATTAGCAAACAGAAAATGTAGCCTGATCTCCCGGTAGAGTTTACTTAATTCGATTTGGGCCTGAAATGGATCAGTGCGATTCGTTGAAACAAACCCAAGGCCTTTATTTAATACTTGTTCTTGGGTCTCTGTTAGTTGTTGGGAGCTCAGATTTATGACTAAACTGGTCCCGCTGTGGTTGTTGGTTGCTCCTGCGGGATCTTCTTCCCACTCCTCAGATCCATGGTCTGGGGTGGTATGTTCCAGCGGACCTGTCCTTATCTGGGAGTTCTTTGACGGCCCCGGCTTCTCCTGCCCCCCCTAAAAAAGACTGTTGGTTGTAGTCTCCATAGAATGGGGGCGGACCATATGGGTTCATCATAGGCGGAAAAGGGGGTTGTCCCCACGGTGAAGGTTGCCACCAGGGTGGAAATTGGGGTTGAGGGAAAGCTGAATTGAATCCTCTCCACCCTCTCCTGTTCCCACCTCTACCTCTTTGTTTAAAAGATGACTGGCTGGTATTTGATCCATCGGAGTCACTAGAGACTCCATCGGAGCTAGAGCTCCCATAGTTGGACCCGCCTTTGTATCCAGCTTTTTGGTTGGTGGGACAGAAGGTGTTGCTGGTGTACGGGTACACCTTCTCCATTGAGAATTTCGCAAGGTCTTTTTTAAACTTCTCCAGTTTAGTGAAAAGTATCGAATCTCTGAACTCCTTACTGGACTTATTGCCATCATCTTGATGTTTGGTAAATATTTTGCTAGATGAGATTGTTGTCTTAATCTGGCCCTCTAGGACCTGAATCTCTATCATTATCTTGTCTGCTGTCTTTTTTGCTGTTTTTATGATCAGGCATAACCAATCGCGCGTGCATTTCCACGCTATAAGCGACCAGTCATGAAGGAAGGCCTTGTCGTCTAGAAAGAGACGGGGGACGTTCCCTACTATGAGGCCGTTTGGTGCACAGTTGTTTCTCAAGTAGTCAGCCATGATAATACCATGTACGCACACTCTCGCATGGTTCTTTTTCAAAATGAGTACCTTTGCCCAACCATCCTCAGGGCCAGTAGAAATGGCGGGTGTTGGAGTAAACATTTCAAGCATGCTAGGATTATCTGCAAGCAAAGTCTGGATTTCATCCTCATCAAAGGCTAAGCCTAAATTTGTGGCCATGATTCTTCCTGTGTGTCTCGAACTGTGCTCCACAAGCTCCTCTACTCAAACAGAACTAAATTCCAAACACATAAGTGAGTCGGAAAAATAATAACGCCCGCAGTCAGCTGACTACACTAGAACATTAATACAATAAGGGGGCGTGTAAGGGAAATGTTTATTGACCTTGCATTGTTATAGTCCCTACAAACAATGAAAAAACCATGTATAACAACAGGTCAGAAGAAACATAATGTAGCTATCTAGACAACTATGTACTATTGATAGGACACAATCCCTGGGATTATACAAGTATTTTTCATTGTTTGTTTAGAATCATCTTCTAAAGTATCAAATATGCAATCTCAGATCTCATCTCTCCAAAAACAAGTTGAAGAATTGGAGAACCGAAACAGGCGCAACAACCTCCGACTCTACTGCCTGGCGGAGAATTGTGAGGGGTCCGACCCTATTGCCTTTTTCAAATCTTTTCTGCCCAAGCTTCTTCACCTGCCCGAAGACACAACGCTCAACATCCAGCGTGCACACAGGCTAGGTCGCCTTCCCGCCACTTCCTCTCCCTCCTCATGACCAAGAGGTGTCATCATGTACTTCCTAGAGTATACTGATCTACTTAAAGTTATATCAGCGGCCCGTGCCTCACCTCGTTTGCAATGGTTGGGCTCCAACCTTTTCTTTGCGCAAGATTATGCAAGAGCCACAGCCAGCCGACGCAAGGCCTTTCTGGATATGCGACCAGAACTTCGTGCCATTGGAGCCAGATATGGACTTTTCCACCCTTGCCTATTTCGAGTGACTTACAACAACAAGACAACGACCTACGAGGATCCTGTCCGTCTCCGGAGTTTTTTGAACGCAACTCAAGCTTCTGACATGGACTTCTCCGGCTCTTCATCAGCTTTCCCGCCATGATTCCTGCGTGACGCAGCACTGATGAATCACTTAATCTGCATGTTTATTGTGCACTGTTAACTGTATTACTGTTTGTTTCTCTTATGTTATTCAGCGACCTCAGTTCTTATGTTTTCCCCCTCACTCTCCGCCATCTTACTTGTACCCCCTGTTGTTTGGTTAAGTAATGTTCACCACTATTCCTTCATTCGTCTTACTCACTATTGTTTTCCCTCCCTTTTCCTTGCAGGTCTTACAATGTATATGGCGTCCTTCCCCCGACTTGCCGGTTCGTTTGCATTGGACGTTTGCTTCCTTTGCCTGGCGCTCCCCCCTCATCCGTCCTCTCTCGTATCCTCCCCCTGGTGATCAATCCTCCCCATCTCTATCCTCCGTAAGTATGTTCTCCCTCTCCTCCCGATTGTTCGCTTTCCTTCTTGTATTTATCTCACTGTCAAGTTCATCATTTCCCCTTGTTTCACAGGTGTCTTCCTCTCTTGTTTTTCGACTACTACTCTATTACCGACTTCTTCTTTTCATTCTTACTTTATATTGGACTACCTCCTTATATTTCTCGTGTCACTTGCTTCTATTTTTCTTTTCCTCATCCTACTTTCTCCTTTCGCACCCTCTTGCTCACTATTCTACTGCATTAACTTTTATTGACTCTCCTATTTTCCTTGTTTTTTCTACCCCCCTGGGTCTCCCTCGTACTTCTTTTTTCTCCTCTGATTCTTTCCTCATTTTTACTGTGATATGTCTTTGAAAGTAATTACATGGAATGTTAAGGGCATCAACTCTCCCATCAAACGGCAGACAATTCTATCTCACCTCTCCCGTTTGAATGTGGACATTGCTTTTTTACAAGAAACCCATTTATCTGCTGAAGAATCTGTTAAATTGAAAAGAAGCTGGGTGGGTGATGTTTATTATTCCCCTGGGGATGGCAAACGCAATGGTGTGGCTATTTTATGCCATAAAGCTCTCTCTCATTCCCTGCTCGCTCAGGAATCGGATGCGGATGGCCGATGGGCGTATGCTAAACTTTCTATCAAGAATGTTCCAATTTCTCTTCTAAATGTTTACGCCCCCACCACTGGTGATCCCACTTTTTGGCATTCATTCTCTCAACACATTACCAGATTTATCGACGATAATTTTATATTAGCAGGTGATTGCAATCAGCCCCTTGATCCCTTTCTGGATAGAAACTCCAAGGCGCATTTCATCCCCAATAAATCTCATAAATCCTTTTGTCACACTATTTCCCAACATAAACTTACTGACGCTTGGCGTCTTTGTAACCCAGAACTACAGGAATTCACTTTTTATTCTCCGTGCCATCATTCCCAATCCAGAATCGACTACATTTTTGTTACCCACAACATTGTCCAAACCCTTACTCATGCAGAAATTGGCCCCATTTTACTTTCTGACCATGCCCCCACATTAGTTCAATTGGACATCTTACCCAAATCAGTAGGGCCTAAACGCTGGCGTTTTAATAACTCCCTCCTTCTAGATCCTAAATTTACCTCCTCCTTCACTTCCTTCTCTCATGAATTTTTCTCCTTAAACGACAATTCCCCTGTCCCCAAACACACCATTTGGGATGCCTTTAAAGCAGCGGCAAGAGATTTCATCATTGGCTTTGTTGCTAAAAAACGCAGAGCTGCCCGCGACTTCACTAAGGCTATCCTTTTGGATATTAAGAAATTGGAGCATTCTTATTTTACCTCTCGCTCACAGCACACTTTAACCGCTTTGGTTAATGCTAAAATGAAATTCAACAAAAAATCTACGGACGATGCATCCTTGTATTTATTAAAATCAAGTGCCAAATTCTATGGGGGCAAAAATAAGGCTGGCAAGATCTTAGCTAATTATTTAAAGGTTAAACACAACAAATTAAACATTGAATCCATCTACGATGCCAACTCGAATCTCAAACACACAGATGCAGACATCCTCACTGAATTCTCTACCTTCTACAAGACCCTATACTCTTCTGAAACTCAGCCTTCCTCTCACTCTCTAGACGCATTTTTCTCCACTATTCAAAAACCATCCCACTTCCCACTTGACCTTTCTCACTTAGAACTTGATATCTCGCAACAAGAACTACTTAAAGCACTTCAAACCCTCCAAAAGGACAAAGCCCCTGGGCCGGATGGCTTCACAGTAGAATTTTTTCTCCACTTTTCAAAGCTTCTCATCCCCAGACTCCATTCTCTTATTGGCACCTTCCTCTCCTTGGGTTCCTCCTCAGGCTCCTTCTCAGATGCCCATATTTGCCTTATACCCAAGGAGGGGAAGGATCCTCAACACTGCAAAAATTATAGGCCAATTTCTTTGGTCAACATTGACTATAAAATATTTGCAAAATCTCTTGCGGCACGCCTCGACCTTCTTCTTCCAGATCTCTTGGGCGAGGAACAGTCGGGCTTTGTCAAGGGTCGCTTTATCACGGATAACACCAGACTCCTCTTCAACATTCTCTCTAAATCTCGCCTTTTACCCCATCCCCTTGCGGCTATTGCCCTGGATGCTGAAAAAGCATTTGATAGGGTCGAATGGACTTATCTATTTCATACCCTCCGCTGGTTTGGTTTCGGCCCCGTTTTTATATCCTTAATCTCATTACTCTATTCCAACCCGCGTGCAGCAGTCTGTGCTAATGGTCAAATATCCTCTTTTTTTGACTTAAAAAGAGGTGTCCGCCAAGGCTGTCCCCTATCCCCCTTTCTCTTTAATTTGGCCTTAGAACCCTTCCTCTCCAAGCTCCGTCAAAATCCCTCCATCCAAGGTTTCCAACTATCAGATTCCCACATCAAACTAGCCGCCTATGCGGATGACATTTTGTTATTTATTTCCAACCCCTCTGTTTCCCTTCCCGCCTTTCTCACTGAAGTCCACGCATACTCCCAAATATCTTGCTACAAACTCAATAACGATAAATGCGAGATCCTCCCCTTAACTAAATTCACATTCAAACCCGATTTTGCTGCGTCTCATTTTACGTGGCAACCCTCCAATATTAAGTACCTTGGAATGCACATAACCCCCACCATCCCAGACACTGTCTCCTTGTGTATGTCCAAATGCATTCAAAAACTAACGGATCTTACTTCCAAGTGGCATCCTCTTTACCTATCTTGGTGGGGTCGCCTTGACACTATTAAAATGATGTTATCCCCCATTGTCCTTTACACCCTCTCCAATATTCCGGTCCCTATCCCCTCCAAATTTTTCAAACGAATCAATTCCACTCTAACGTCCTTTCTTTGGCATAAAAAGAAACCACGAATGTCTCTAGCACGTTTGATTCGTCCTAAATCAGAAGGTGGAGCTAACTTTCCTGACTTCCCGGCTTACCATAAGGCGTTCCAATTGCGGCAAGCCTCTTTTTGGTTACAAGACCCCGATACCCCATCTCCCCTATGGACTAAACTCGAGCGCCTCCTTCTTTCCCCTTTCTCCTTTGCTGAATACCTTTCCTTTTCTCGCAAACCTGCCTCTATTTCTACTCCGATTCATAAGTTCACTACTAAATTACTCCTATCTTCTACTCACTCACCTCCCACAACCACTGCCGATTTCCTCTCCTCCCCCATATGGCATAACACTTCCTTACTTATCCGCAACAGACCCTTTTTTTGGAAATCTTGGCACACCCGTGGTCTACAGTGGGTTTCCCAACTCTTTTCTCACTCCTCTTTTTTATCTTTTGACATCCTTCGCGCCCTCTATGACTTACCCATTTCATTCGCTCGCAAATATCACTTGCTTAAAACTACAGTATTAACAACATACAATGGCCTT
The DNA here is from genome assembly GCF_964263255.1 of Lissotriton vulgaris. Taxonomy (NCBI): domain Eukaryota; kingdom Metazoa; phylum Chordata; class Amphibia; order Caudata; family Salamandridae; genus Lissotriton; species Lissotriton vulgaris. Next base: position 747,420,047 of record NC_141694.1, read on the forward strand.
TCTCAACCCTGCCCCCCCCCCTGCTTCATCCACCCTCGCCTCCTCCCTCCATTCTTTCTTACACACCACCCCAAAGGCTGCTGCCATTTATAAATATCTTCACACTGGTGAGACTCCAAGACCTAAATCTAAGGTGGAAGACTCCTGGGAGCATGATTTATCTGTCTCCTGGTCAGTTACCCTCTGGGACAAAATCTGGACCAAGCTTCGCAAGTCCTCGAGAGCAGCAACCCTCACGCAGACTCTATTTTTCATTTACAATAGACTCCATTTCACACCCTTCGACCTTCATAAACGCTTTCCTAACACCCCCCACACATGCTGGTCCTGCTCCTCACCACAAGCTAACTTATTTCATATGCTGTTTTCATGCACCCATGTTCGCAGTTTTTGGTTACAGGTTTGGGCTCAAATTAATTTAATTTTCCACACTTCTATCCCTTATTCTCACACACATGTTTTTATGGGCAGCCTTTCCCCTTGTTGGGACAACGTTGATCTAAAACCCCAGATTGTTGACCTCCTGCTTGCCGCTGCCTTTCAACAAATAACGGTCAACTGGAAGGATTTTTCCAAAATTTCTTTCAAGGCGTGGTGGTTTAATGTTTGCCACAACCATAGACTGGACACTGCTCATGTCTTTCCGGCAAGCATGGCTACTAAACGCATGGACTTATGGACTCCCGTCACGCTTTACTTGGACTCTTGTAGTAAACGCTTGTTTCACCCTCCGCCTCCACAACAGGAAGTACCCAAACCCCCTTAATAGCTCGATACATTCCACATATCCTCCATTGTACCACTTTTTTTAATTCTTTCCAATGTTCTCATGCTTCTCATATTTTATGCTTAAGATTTTTTCTCCTTTCCTTTTCTTTTCTCTTGTACCCAGATTTCTTTCTTTTTTTACAGCTTGCATTTGTATGATTATTCTATTCTGCTTAGAGTCTTCAAGCTGATACCCCATTGTACCTTGTTTTGACACCTGATTTTTTCTCTTGATTATTACCTAATAAAAATTTTCTTGAACTTAAAAATAAATTAAGTAGTAGAGAGTAATTGCACAAGAATGTAATTCTTGAATAGAAATGTTAACCTTTTTTGGCATATTCTTCATCATATTATAATGAAGGATGTGGTGCTAAATAATTTCTCATTATAGCTTGTGTTTCTGTTTTACATAGTTGATTATTCAGCTAACACACAATTTATTTTATTAGAAGGTTAGAAATGTAGTCATGTTCATGGAAAAGAAGGTCTGAATCAAAAGGCCTAGTGCATAGTCACAATTGCAAATTTTGTTTCACACTTCACAATAACTGCCTGTAGTTCATTGTTCATAATGTGGGAAAGGAAGTGGAGAGCTTGTTCTCAGAAGAATCCAGAAAGCTGATTGGTGTTGTATTGCAACACGCCTTTCTGACTGAATACATTAACGTGTGTTCCTAGAGTAGGGTAATGCCTTTTTCCAGATACCTTTTCAGATGGATGTTCCCCTTTTTTATAACTACGCCCAAGTCTGAATACTGAAGGCTTCATGTTGAATGAAGAAAGCTGATATATAACTTTTTTAACTTATTGCTGACTCTGTTTTGCTACTGCTACTATATGATTATTTGCTTGAAACTCTATTGAGGTTTCATAAACCTAACTTTATGGGAAGTCTTGCATCTATGGGTTGATTTGAACTTTATCCTCAATCTCCCTCTTCCTCTCGAACTTGAGCTCTCTATGGGTTCTGACTAACACTGTTTTCGAGCAATTCTTAGAATAGGGATTCTTTCCCTTATGGAACGCACTTTGTGCTTTATTATACAAACCTGATTTTGATCTAGCCATATTTTTTTTATCAATTATGTTAATTGAATGAGCTATTGAACTAACTGAATTAAAAGAAAGAGGAATTACTAAAGTTTTAATGAAAATTAAACCCTGGAAAATATTTCAAAATCTCATTATTGACTAACCTTAGCATTACGATTTGTGATTATGATTTCAGTGATAACTAGCTCCTGATTCTCATAAACAGTGGCAAAGATCTGTCACAGATATTCTTAGCGTGAAGGAAGTCCAAAGACGAACATCCATTCAAAGAGAGAATAAAAATAACAGAAAAGGGAGCGAGGACCCGCTCGGTGCGTGAGACAAAAACCAAATATTTAAATGTATTTTCGCTCCAGCACATAAGTACCATTCACTCAAGTCAAAGATCATGATTAAAGAGGTTGGAGGAATCTTTTAAACACAGAGGATGGTGTGCATCATCACCTGAAGGAGACAAGTGGAAAGCCTAAGACTTCACTGTGAATTAGTCAGGTTTGTGCTAATCTGGCGCAAAAGATAAAATGAAAGCAATCTTCTTTTCTGTCTCTACTGTCCCTATCAATGACAACATACACTAGAACATGTGTGCCAGTGTTCAAAGCAGGGAAAGGGGAATGGGATAACAGAGAAGACAGCAATTTGTTTGACAGGAAAGGGTTTCATAATCCCTTAAAGCCAGACATAAATGTCTTGTTAATCGCATATCGTATGGTTACATATCTCATAACAGTTTCCAAAAGCTGTGTCACAATACACTCTGTTTTAGAAGATAAGTATCCTGCGATTCTCTATGCTTACGGATTAACGCATGCTGGTATTCTAAAACCTTACTACATGCATACACATTTATATACATGTGAAATGTCCTCTTAGTATCAGTCCTGTTCTGTAAAATTTGTTTTTAAACCAAAATGTCCACTATATAATCCTTTAGAAAATCTTGAAACTGGAAAACTAACATGCCTGTAGCGAGGTTCAGCCATAGCAACACTGTAGCACAAATTGCCTTGCAAGGTCTCTGAAAAGTTATAGATGAAAATCCTAGATGGCTATCATTCTCTAGACATGTAAGAGTAGGCGATCCTTTGGGAATTGAAATTCATTGCCAGTGCTCTACTTCATAGTGCCTTCACAACATGCCTGCAGCTTGAATCCAACAAGCACCCATGCTTTCTAATGACCGCTAGCCTTTGCTACAGGGAACAGAACTCCACATGGATAGTTTCAAGCTACTTCTTCTACCTACTAAGATTATCCCCCGTTTTACAGTTTATGCAAGTTTCCAATGTTCTGGCTTGATGCAAGTAAGAGTCTCAATGCAATTTTCATAAAAATCCATTTTGGTGGGTGCTATTTTGTGCCATTTTTCAGGATACAAGAGACGAGAGGAGGGCTAAGAAGATTTGTAAATATTGGTAAGAGGAGAATGCCCTTCAGTACAGAAGTGGCTAATAGACGTTTATAGAGTTGCAAAGGTTATTAAATAAAAAAGTATATCATGCGGATAGAATTTCGAAATGTTATTACAAATAGATGAATTGATACAGTCTCAAGTCCACTGATTATATGTTATATGCAGACAACTTAGATTCTTACATACTCTCCTTACTGCAAGACAACCATCCAGTCTGCAACCAACCACATAAGTGTATATGTGACAAATACGAGGATAAAAAAGTTAAAACACAATAGAGCATTGCAGCATGCACTCCAGAGCGCTACAGCGGATTTTCAATCCCAACAAGAACCTTCAATAACTATTCAGCACCATTGAGGAGCACAGAGTTTGGAGGGCTGAACAATGAACACAGCTGTGTCATGTAGTGGGTGTCATTAGCAAGTGTGCCCATGTGCCCCTGCATTAGGCATCATACAGAATTAAGCAAGTGACGAGCAAGACTCAGGCAGTTTGGTAGGCATTCCTTCCCTATGCCACATTTTGTGATGTAGTTGGGTGGGAATATATCTCGGCCCCTACCCTTCTAATTGCCCCACAGCATTAAATTGGAAGCTGCTCAGGTGCCCAGAAGGCACCTTTACTGGGAGACACATAAGCCATTGTTACGAGTTTGCTAGATTTTGGTGCAGGAATGTCAGGGAGCTGGAATCTCTCATTTCCCTCAGGTTCCCTGCACCAAAATCGAGAAATTATTAAATTTGTCCCTGGAATGGGAAATAATCACAAAGACTCATCCTATTCCGTATGATTATTAGCCAATTTCCAGAATCAATCCGCTGATATTTTCTCTCTGTTTAGAGTAGCTGGAAATGTCAGCTACAGGTCTGGTAGGAGTCTGCAGGGTCAGCCGTTCAAGTCACGCCAGGCCAGGGCAATGAAGGTTCAGTCTGGGGACATTGTTGCCTGCTCCTTCCTGTTGTGCTGTGGACAGGTGGGTGCATATTCTGTGTTTGGCTCAAAGCTGTCCTTCCTTGGTGGCGAGAAGTAGGAAAGCCTTCAGTATCAGTCCTTTATCTGAGTGCTGACTCACACGTGGCAACACAGCTGTGTCAGTGCTCCTGTCTATAGTGTCGGCGCTCATCAATTAGACCGACACCAATGTTACTTTCACAGAGCTTTATTCTCCACAACTGTTCCGTTCCTTGTTCCTACACTATCTAACCTTTTCCTGTCGCTGCCCCTTCTCTTCCTCTATCCCCATAGCTCCGCCCACCAACAACTAGACTACACACATCATTACATCTCCCCCTTTGTTAACAGATTAATTAAATGAAAATCTGACTTGATCATAGTTCTTCAATGAGCCGCACGGGTCGGCGAATGTCTCTTCTGGGTCGCAGGACCACGCCTCTCTCTCCAGCTTCAGCTTCAGCTGGGATCTCAACTCTCTGTACGACAGTTGCACTGCCAGGTCTCTCAGGGCCTGGTTGTTCACTCGGTTTGGTGAAAGCGTCCTTAACGGCTGGAGTGCACCGTTGAAAATGCAAGACGTTCCTCGTAATCCTCCTGTTCTCTGACTCAGCTATTACCATGGCACCCTTTTGTTGGGTAATCAGTAACGGTTCAGCTCTGAATTTGCAATCTGTCTTCTTCTGCTGTTCTTGTTTGACCAACACACAGTCTCCTTCATGAAGAGACGGGGATCGGGCTCTTCTTCTGGTGTCAGCATAGAACTTCATTTTGCTCTTCTGCGTGTGGTCGGCTATGACTAGCTCCTTGTGCACTTTGGAAAGCGACACCGGTCGCAGAGCCCCTTCCCATGTGGGTATCCGTGTCCTGATCGGCCGTCCCAACATAAGGGTGGCAGGGCATTTCCCTGTCGTGGCATGAGGTGTCGTTCGATACGCTCTCAAGACTTCATTGAGAGCCACTTGTAAGTCCTTCTTGTCACTGGTGGCCTGCTGAAATGTCTTCTTTAGGGTCGCCATAAATCGCTCCACCATTCCATTGGCCTGAGGCCATAGGGGAGTGATCTTGCGATGTCTGAAATTTAAATGCTTCGCAAACTCTCCAAATTCACGCCCATTGAAAGGAGGACCATTATCCGTTTTGAGTTCTTGAGGAACACCCCATGCAGCGAACACTTCATCCAACACAGCAATGGTGCTGGTGGCACTGGTAGATGATACAAACTGTGCGATCGGAAATCTGGAGTACTCATCCATTACTACTAAAACATATTTGCCCGACTGAATGGGTCCATAAAAGTCCATGGCGAGTTCCTGCCATACACCACTAGGTAGCTTCAACATCTGTAGTGGTGCTGGAGGATCTCCTTGATTGACCAGTTGGCACTGGGGGCAGTCTTTTAGAGTGAGCTCCACCATCTGGTCGAGTAGCGGGAACCATACTCGCTCTCTGAGCGCCCTTTTTGTAGCAACCACTCCACGGTGGCCCTCATGGGCTAAATTGATAACACCTTGGCGGAGATGTCTAGGGATGACAATACGTTGGTCCCTCAGTACGAGTCCCTCTGAAGTGGCAGACAGTTCATCACTCACATGCCGACAGACATGTGGATCGCGCCCTTCCTCCTCGTTGTCATGATGCCATTTATTGGTCCGCAGTCGACGCATCACTCTTTGAAGGATATCGTCTTGAGCTGTGGCCTCACATATCTTCTCCAAGGGAACCGCCGGTGGTCTGGCTTGGTCGACTACGAAGTGGATATATTCCTCCGCCACGGATGGATGTGACACTTGTGATGCTTGAGGGTGCCTTGACATGTAGTCAGCTGGATTCGCTGATTTTCCTGGTTTGTGCACTATTGTATAAGTGTACTCCTGTAGGCGCAAACCCCAGCGCTCGATTAGAGGTGGCATTTTGGCTCTGGGATTGCCGAATATGGTGACTAGTGATTGATGATCCGTCACTAGCGTAAAATGCTTTCCATGGATGAAGATGTGAAAATGCTCACAGGCCCGCACGACAGCAAGGCTTTCCTTCTCGGGTTGAGAGTAAGCCTTCTCAGTGTCCGACAAACTCCGACTGGCATATGCTACGATGTGTCTCTGGTCTGTTTCATTGTCAAATTGAGCCAGTATTGAACCCAGCCCCACCGGGCTGGCGTCCACGGTGATTTCAGTGTGTCTCTTGGGGCTGAAATACGCTAAATTGTCTGCTGTTTCGACAGCTCGCTTAATTTCTTGGAACGCCTGCTCACATTGCTGTGTCCACGTGAATGGTTGCCCTTGTTTGGTGAGGACACGCAGCGGGTGACTGATGGATCAGCTACCATGCTGGCACTCATAAATTAGACCGACACCAATGTTACTTTCACAGAGCTTTATTCTCCACAACCGTTCCGTTCCTCATCCCTACACTATTTAACCTTTTCCTGTCGCTGCCCCTCCTCTTCCTCTATCCCCCTAGCTCCGCCCACCAACAACTAGACTACACACATCATTACACTGTCAACTGAGAAGGCTCTGGCCTTCTTGGAGGGAGCATTGTCTGGTCCTCTCATATAAGTTTCGTGCAAGGTGGGGACATATCCTGCCTAGGACCACATTCGCTAGCCTGGGAGCTCTGGATAAGTCTTGGGGTATACTTGCTTGCTGCTTGAAGGGAGCAGTTGAAACAGGTTCGAGGGTTAGGGGCCCAGGGAATGCATCAGCTTAATTGGGGGAGTATTGTATGCACCCCATGGTCCTTCAGGGTTTGTGAATTGGGCAGACTGTGCTCCTGTGCACAACCCATGCACCTGTTCCTACTTCCACACCCAAAAAAACCAGATCAAATGTTTACATAACTGGTAATTCTAGGCCTGTGGGCATCAGCCTACCTGTAAATGATTGTGGGGTATCACACTGGGTCTGAAGCTCTTATGGAAACATTGTCCCTCATAACGATGGCATTTGGGAGACGTGATAGTTCTGTATATGCCCTGTCTTTTCTCTGTACTGCATCTTCATCTAACTGAGGTATCCCAGAGAATGACAGGATTAAGAAAAGATTTGTCAGAAGTGACAGATGGGACATCACGCAACATCAAAATGAGGTTGATCCTAGGAAGCGTGTCACTCTGCATGTCTCTGTAAATGTAAATGTAAATGTATTGGCATTTATATAGCGCACTACTTACCCGTAGGGTCCCAAGGCGCTTCGACCGCTGCGAAACCCTTCCTGGCTTCCCTGAGAGATGGTCCCTTAATGGGTATCTCCAGGGTGAGACCAGGCATCCCCGGCGGTCTGGTGGGGCCGTTAGTGAAGATGAGGCAAGCTAATGCCCAGAGTTGCCGAGTGTGATCGCTGATCAGAGTGGGCACCGAGGCGAGAGAATTATCGAGTCCGCTGACCCTGGTCCAGAAACCTGCCGCGCCGGGAATCGAACCCTGGTCCCGGGCCGTCCTCTGCTCTCGGGTCTGCCGCCTCTAACCAGTGAGCCACACTACTTCACTGCAAAACACTGTGCCTTTCTGGCATCAATGATGCAGGGAAATCTTTATGCTGAATTGATAACTACATTCACCAGCAGACCTAGAAGCATGTGCCCCTAATAATTTCAATTAAATAAAAAGCCCTCTTTCTGAATATTAATAAACAAACAGTGCCTTTCTGGGATCTCTTCCCAAACGCTAAAATAAATGTACAAACTTGAGATCCTCATGGAACCAGGTGATTTACGTTTGGCAGAAACGTACTGTGATGATAATTTCAATTACTTAGAAAGCATACATAATAAAACTTTAGTGTATGCCTTTTGACTTTCTGGCATCATCTCTCAGTCTCTGAACGTGAAGGTCTTCTGGAGGTCAATATAAAATCTGAAGGCTTACAAGTGTGGTAACAAGATTGTATTCTATTTGCTAGCTATCCTTTCTCCCTGAGCATCACTATTTTATATTGTGTCTTTTTCCATTATTTCCCAAGTTCCTGAACCCAAAAATTAACATGAATAAATATACTTGCGTAGAGCAGGTGTCCAACCTAAACTGATTCAACCCACTACCTGGATTCAAAGAAGCAGCTCGTTTTTGTTTCTGAACTAAAAATGTCCAGTTTTGATACGGATGGGTAAAAAGAGTGAGCCGCAAGAGACTATAGGCAGAGACCAGTGACACCAAAAAGCTGTCCTTCTTTTGGAGGTTATTTCTTAATGAGTGCATAGCTGGGGTGCACTTGTCATCAGTTAAATGTATGACATGTGGCCAAATGTAGTATTTTGATCTGTCTCATATATTAAAACTTGATAGCAGTACATTTTTATATGAATGGGCCATGTATCTTGTGAGATGGAAAAAGGGGAAAATAGCACCAAACAAATGGAACCACAATCAGTAATTTAGGTATCATCAGATGATTTGTAACATATCATTTTCCTCTTTGAATGTGTAGAAGGACATCCTTTTTAACAATATCTCACCTCTGTTGCCCATCAGAATGTTTTCAAGGTGCTGAAAGGCCTAATATTTACATCAGGAATCACACAGACCACTGGAATAGGTTGCAGGATAGAGGCACACATGGCTAAACCAAGCAAGCCTCTACCACACAGCCCGAATCACGAATGAGTCTTAACCACGTATTCCTTTACCACGCATGCTTTATCAGGCAATTTCATGGTAAAGGGGTACGCGTGGCTAAAGTCGTCAATACTACAACTCCTCTTCCCTTGCCCTAAGCTACAAACCACCCACCTGCCCCCCCACCCTGAGGCCCATCACCTGAAAACTACCAATTCACCTCCCCCTGCCCTGAGGCCTAACACCCTGTCCCTTAACATACACTACCCTGAACCCCTCCCAATCTCAAGCTGTCCCTAACCCTTAACATACACTACCCGAGACCCCTCCCACCCCATGCTGTCCCCAAAACTACCCAAAACCCTTCCACTGCCCTTAGGCCTACAACCCTAACCCCCTAATTTAAAACACTAGCTCGACCTCCCCCCCTGACCTCTAAAAACATATGCATGGTTGAGATATATGCGTTGGTATGGCAAGCGTGGTTACGATGGACCACGCGTGGCTGAGCGAGCAATGTTCTGATTGTTTCCCACCTGAATATCATCTGACATGAAAGACCCTGGCTACAACCTAGTGGATGAGTATGAATAATGAATACAAAATCACCTACTTTTTATCGATGAATCCTTATGTGAAAATGGTGCAATCATGGTCACAAATGCGTCATCTACGTTTGATTTAGGAATGAGAACTTCTGCGATATTTTTATATGTGTAATAGATCTTGAAAAAAACATGATGTTTTATATGCATTACGTCTGTGTGGTTATCTGCATGAAAAATGTACATGAGATATGCCCTTCCCTTCAAGCATCATATAAGATAGTTCAATGTTGTGCTGAGTTTTCCAAAGTCATGTGGTAAATATTGCTTGTGGAGTGTGTGCAGCTGTGGTGCAAATCAAGTTTCACAGTTCTAGAGAGATATTTTCTGTTCAAACCATGTTTCTTGCTAATAAACATCACGAACAACAGCATAAGTGGAAATACCGAAATAATATGAAAAAATGGTTTTCCAAATAACTGGAATTTAATATTTATTATCAAGTAGTTTTGTCGCACTTGCCCCACCCAACTACTAAGTGCAATTTATCAAGCCACAAAAGGCCATCTTGCGTAGCCCTGAGTGGGTTGATAAATCTGAAGTAATGCAACACCGCTCAAATCTCTGCTTTGCCATACTCTTCCCCATGGCAGCATTTCATGGGTAGTGTGTGGTGTTCCTATGCAACACCCATTGATTTTGATGCATTCTCAGATTGGTCATAAATGGTAGACCTGGGAATGCGCAAAAACTTCGATGGCTCCCCAGGTGTGGCGTAACAAGGAGAAATATGTTTAGTTCTCCTTGTTTTTTACTCTTTCTATGTGTGCTGCGAGAAAAATTTCTCAGGTGATATTTTTTGTGCTGGAAGGTGTTCTTCCTGCACAAAAACAATCTTGCTAACAATGCAGGCACCCTTACACCACAGAAAGACCGTCACTTACGCTCTGGTCACCAGCAGACTCGACTACGGCAACGCACTCTACGTCAGAATAAACAAAAACCTCACCGCAAGCTACAGAACATCCAAAACGCCGCCGCAAAACTGGTCCTCAACCTGCCAAGACACTGCCACATCTCCCAGTATCTGCTCACACTCCATTGTATCTCCTTCGAGGCTAGAGTCACCTTCAAGATGCTCACCCATACACACAAGGCCCTCCACGACACCAGACCAGCATACCTGAACAGCCGACAAATTCCACACACCCCAAAGGAGGGCGTTTCAAACTGTAACCATATAGAAAGCGAAGACTTTACTACCTTGATGCAACTTCCTTATCTTCTGCATCTTTAGGAGGCATGGTGCTAAAGAGGACAGGCTCCTAGGTGGCATGTACCAAGAGAACATACGCATAATAAAAACTACCTATCTGCTCATAATTATTTTATTGTTCTTTTTGGTTTTATGCAAGTACACAGCGCCTCATTTATGAAAAGGGATGCATCGCTGTGTGAAAACAGCGGTGCGTCACTTTTCACTGCGCTCTCCCTGCGACACCAATGATGCGTCATATTTACAGTATGACGCATCATGTCGCAAGGAGTTATAGATACGTCAGTATTTCTGATGTATCTGTAGGCGCAAAAGTGACGCATTGCTGGAGTGTGTCATAAAAGTGAGTCAACTCCATCAATGTGTACTTTCACATGGGCAAGTTCCATGCTGTTAGTGCCTGCATCAGTCTTACGCCTGCCATGAGGAAGGCGTAAGATTTTGACGCATAAGCGTCCAAGAAATGACGCAGTGAAATCTTATAGATTTCACTGCGTCACTTCTACGACTCTTTCTTGCGTCAATGCGCGTCCTTTGCATACATTATACCTGGCGCAGGTATAATGTCGTGCAGGGGGTTACAAAGTGACGCATCTACATAGTTACGTCACTTAGTAAATGTAACGCAACAAGGCACATTTTTTACGTTGCTGGTGCGTCACAAAAAGGGACACACCTGCAGCGTAAAACTGACGCAAGGGCTCATAAATAAGCCCCACAATGTCTAAAAAAACACTAAACTCAATTAATATATACTGCACATTTGTGCATTCACGTCACCAGTTGGGACTGACTAAAGCACATCACAAGTGTTCTTTATATTTTTATTTGTTTTTATATTTAAAAGCTAGAGTCTCTAGTTGGCATTGCAAGCGCAGATGAAATACAGCTGCATTCGTCAGCTCTCTTAAGCAACCAGATGACCCATAGCTAATGTTTGATAAGCGCAAAGAGCAAAGTCGGATTTGCAGTTCAAGTGCTGATTACAAAATATTGTTTACATTGTACTTTTTACAATTTGACCTTTTCTTGCAGAACACATTTAGCTACGGCACGAGGTTTTCTGTCTGACCTACCAACCAATGCCAATTGTGCTGATTGTTTTTAGCTGTGATTCAGCTTTCATGTAAAAGTCATTTAGGCCATGCTTGTTTGTGATTGGCATTAGGTGGGCAGCCAGGCAGAACGTTGGCAGCTTTCTTACATTTTACCCAGCTCTGATAAAGACTGTGTAATATCTTAGAATTCTATTCCACCAGCTTTGTGCTTCTGGGGATGCAGTTGGTAAAGTCAATACAATTCTCCCTGTGCCTTTTCACCTACAGTTAGATGATCGGCGTGAAATAATTTGTAACACTCAAATATTTAAGCAGCAATCAATGTTGCTATTTTCAGAACTTGATTTTAGTTTGCATGCCATGTAAGGAAAGCTTCTTGCTTCATCGTTTTGTCAACATTATCTTCCAATAAACCCTTCCACTAAGCCTTGTTCTTTCGCTCAACATTCCTTACACTCTGCTGGTGTCTCCATTGAGAAAGAAGTAAGGCTTTGCCTGCTTTGTAAACAAGCACTTCCCACCAATAGTGGCCTTTGTTTAACATTGGTGAAGGAAGTATGTTTGAATGGGGTAGAATGAGATGTGCATATTTACACGAAAGGTCGGATATACACCTTTTTTTCTATAGGTTTGAAGGAAGCAGCCGGAAAACACTGTAGCCTGCAAGAGTGGGCCACCAAACTTTTTCTTAGGAGGCTGCTACCCACTTCTCCTACTGGCACCGCCCACTTGCCCATTGCCCTATCCTCTCCACCCAAATTCCAGCATGGATAATGCCCAAAGCGAAATGAACAATCCCAACTTCTTCAAGGTGAATTTGTGAGGTTCTTGTACCAAGAAAATAGGTTCGTGAGTGGGCTTTTTCCTGGCGCCCGGTGATTTATTATGCCTTACTTTGCAAAACGCTCCTGTTGCTCCCTATCCAGACTAACCCCTTTGCCTCTTACTTGGTTAGCTGTTCCCAAAGGTATCTGTTTTGCAAATACTGCAGCTTCATCTTTCCTGCTGCAAGTCACCTCTTCCCTTTTTTCAGCTGCATGCACTGTGTTTCCTGGTTGCTCATTGTGCACCATAGGGGCCACAGGGGCTGCACTTGTACTGACGCTGCCCTCACTCCCCTGGAGGAGACCTTGCACTGTTGCCCTCTTCCTGAGCAGCTTCAGACTAGAGTATGCTCATGCTAGTTTGGCAACAGAACAGCTCCTCCATGCCATCAACCAGAGCGGTAAGGCACATTCCAACTCTCTGAGTTCCAGATGGGGGGGGGGGGGGGGGTTAAAATGTAACTGGTGGTGGGTGCTGATACGAGGAAGGCACATTAAATCACAGGGTGCCAAGAAAAAAGCACTCTCATGAACCTATTAGATGCACCAGAAAATACTATGGGTGACGAATTCCCCAGACCCAAGGTGTACATACCTAAGGACCGTATTTCAAGAGATTAGTTGAGGAGAGGGAGACTCAAAAAGAAGCCTGAAGCCTTAGATCAAAGGTTAAAAATGAATCCCTCACTATGGTCCTTTTTTAAGGTGCTATCCCCCATTATGACCATCACAGAACAAACTATAGGCTCGGCAGGGCAGGTGTGGGAACAGGCAGCCTTATCAGGGAAGGCAGCAGAAGGCAACACTTCCAATCCGGGGCCATGGAGATCCCAGTCAATGATTAATCAGGATGAATCCTCAAACAGCGCTAGGAGAAATACATCACCAACAGAAGAAAGAGTCACTTTCCTAGTTAGTGACCCTACCCAGGGCAGAGTCCAGTTAGAAATATTTTGAAAGATATCAGGAAAAAAATTCCACAAATCCAGAAGTGGCTGCTAGCTCTCTAGAAGGCATGTTCTCTTCACTTACTGTTGATATCAGGAAAGGTATTGCTGTTTCAGAAGCAAACCAGGGTGAAATACAAAGCTTCTGTAATACTTTGAGAAAAAAATAGATCTCTTTACATAAGAACGCAGACTCTTGAGAATACTGTTTGGGATTTGAAAGAAGACTTGTAGAATAGCAAGGCAGAAATTCAGGCTCCAAGACGTTATGAGCAAGAGATACAGGAGAAATTGAATAGTTGGAAAACAACTCAATAAGAAATAACTTAAGGATTTTGAGTGTTCCATAGGGGAAGGAAGGTGATGACCTGAAGACATTTGTTGTTTCTCTTATAAAAGTAGGGGTCCAGATTGAGGATAGTGAGGGAGGTATACCAAAAGATATCCAGAGAGCGCATAAAGATCCATTCAGAAAAAAAACAACATTGTCAAGCCCCGGAAGATACTCTTTAACTTTCGGACTTAAACTTTGAAGGAAAAAAAAGAGAAGGAGACCCATTAAGGGGGGATGACTTCTCCTTTGAGATGATTAGATCCGACTTATCTGGAGCCACCTTAGACAGGCAATGGGAGCTGTGGAAGCACCTAGAAGAATTGAGAAAGGTAGGTGACACAGCACAGCTTAGATTTCCTGGCTCTCTAGGAGTCGTGCACAAAAACAAAATATACCACTTGGAAAGCCATAGCGAGGCAGATGCGTTGTTAAAGGCTATTAAGAAGGGAGGGTGACAAAACTAATTTTAATGGACGAGTAAGGGCAAGATAGTATTACGATGAAAGTGTTATTGTAGCAAATTGCACAGCCTGTAAGGGGGCGAGGGTGTCTCACGGATATACTCACACTTTAATTTTTTGTGGTGAGCGCTCAGTGGGGTGCCAAAACTGACTAATTGAGTCCGTGAGGAAACAGGTTGGTTCTCCAGTGGGAAGGGGGAGCTGGTGGGGACAAGTGGGGTAGCAGAGAGTGGTGAGAATAAGAGGAAAACATCATTAAAAAATCCTCAAAAACTTCAGCGATCTGTGATTTGCCTAGAAGAGTAACAAGGTAGGGAGCCGGGAGGCAGAAATAGGGGTATGTCAACTCGGGTTAACATGGAACGTTAATGGGTTACTCATGAAAGGGAAATGGGATAGAACCTTGCAATATCTAAGGGATTCATTGGCACAGATAGTAATCTTACAAGAGACCCCCCTTGTGAAAAGCAAGTGTATTTAGCTATTTAGAAAACGAGGATGAGTACAGCAAGTGGTATGCACTGATCAGAGTGCGAATATAAGGGGGTAGCAATACTGGTTAAAAAACAGGTGAGGGTACATATACTGGACTTAGTTGTTGATAAAGGGGGTAGGTGTATCATAGCAAAAACTAAACGATATGATAGACAGATAGCACTGGTGGGGTACTATGGTCCAAATTGTGTCAACAGTGAGCCAATTAAGGCTGTTTTTTTTATCAATCTGCTGTATTTCCCATATCCTGTAATTATGGCAGCGGATTTCAAAGAGATATTGAACTTGAAATTAGATAACTCAATCAAAAGCAGAGCAATAGCTACCCCCAAATCACGAGTTTACCTAAAGAGCATGATAAATCAACATGCCCAATGTGATCTATGGAGGGAGAGGGCCAGAGGATTGCAGAGCACCTCTTCTCACAACAAGAAACATGGGCATAGGTCACTAATAGATTATTTTTTTGGTGGATTTTGCTTTGAAAGAGGGAATTTACGCTATCATGTATCAGACACCCATCTCTCAGATAATTCAGCAATAGTTTAAATGATCAAACACACTACGAGGCTCCCAGAAATAAGATGGACTCTAGATCGTAATATAGTAACAGACAATAAGGTAATGGACTCCTTAAAAACAGAGACCGAAGAATTATTTAAGATTAATATAGGATGGGCTCCCACAGCGGTGGTTTGGGATGCACTCAAAGAATATATTAGAGGTAAGATTACTAGTATTACTTGCTTTAGAAATAGGAGTACCAGAAATGCGGTGAGCCGGTAGAAGAGAAAATGAGAATTCTAGAGCAAGACCTGACTAAAAGCACACAAGAGTATAGTAGGCTCTTGTTCGAGAAAAGGCTGTGTACATTTGAAGATCAATTCTAGGGGAGACGGTGGCAGTGTCTCCCGGACCCGCTGGCTTGCATAGGACGCCCAGTACATTGCAGTGCTTCTCATTAGCGTATTGCGCATGAGTGGAATTTTAATGTGTTTGGTGAAAACTGAAAACTGATTTTAATAATTTTCTTATTTCTGTGTCACTAGATTAAAATGGTGCACACACTCGCACTCACACGCTAACAACACTTTCTGAGCACTCGCTTGCTTCCTCGCCTCCCCGTGATTGTATACCGGGGAAGGAGAACTCCACTTCCGGGTTCGCGGAGCGGTTAGCGCTCTAGCGGACAGGGCTGACGGGGCTATTTAGGCGGAGCCCTGCTTTCCCGCGCTGCGGTAGGGGAGACGGTGGCAGTGTCTCCCGGACCCGCTGGCTTGCATAGGACGCCCAGTACATTGCAGTGCTTCTCATTAGCGTATTGCGCATGAGTGGAATTTTAATGTGTTTGGTGAAAACTGAAAACTGATTTTAATAATTTTCATATTTCTGTGTCACTAGATTAAAATGGTGCACACACTCGCACTCACACGCTAACAACACTTTCTGAGCACTCGCTTGCTTCCTCGCCTCCCCGTGATTGTATACCGGGGAAGGAGAACTCCACTTCCGGGTTCGCGGAGCGGTTAGCGCTCTAGCGGACAGGGCTGACGGGGCTATTTAGGCGGAGCCCTGCTTTCCCGCGCTGCGGTAGGGGAGACGGTGGCAGTGTCTCCCGGACCCGCTGGCTTGCATAGGACGCCCAGTACATTGCAGTGCTTCTCATTAGCGTATTGCGCATGAGTGGAATTTTAATGTGTTTGGTGAAAACTGAAAACTGATTTTAATAATTTTCTTATTTCTGTGTCACTAGATTAAAATGGTGCACACACTCGCACTCACACGCTAACAACACTTTCTGAGCACTCGCTTGCTTCCTCGCCTCCCCGTGATTGTATACCGGGGAAGGAGAACTCCACTTCCGGGTTCGCGGAGCGGTTAGCGCTCTAGCGGACAGGGCTGACGGGGCTATTTAGGCGGAGCCCTGCTTTCCCGCGCTGCGGTAGGGGAGACGGTGGCAGTGTCTCCCGGACCCGCTGGCTTGCATAGGACGCCCAGTACATTGCAGTGCTTCTCATTAGCGTATTGCGCATGAGTGGAATTTTAATGTGTTTGGTGAAAACTGAAAACTGATTTTAATAATTTTCTTATTTCTGTGTCACTAGATTAAAATGGTGCACACACTCGCACTCACACGCTAACAACACTTTCTGAGCACTCGCTTGCTTCCTCGCCTCCCCGTGATTGTATACCGGGGAAGGAGAACTCCACTTCCGGGTTCGCGGAGCGGTTAGCGCTCTAGCGGACAGGGCTGACGGGGCTATTTAGGCGGAGCCCTGCTTTCCCGCGCTGCGGTAGGGGAGACGGTGGCAGTGTCTCCCGGACCCGCTGGCTTGCATAGGACGCCCAGTACATTGCAGTGCTTCTCATTAGCGTATTGCGCATGAGTGGAATTTTAATGTGTTTGGTGAAAACTGAAAACTGATTTTAATAATTTTCTTATTTCTGTGTCACTAGATTAAAATGGTGCACACACTCGCACTCACACGCTAACAACACTTTCTGAGCACTCGCTTGCTTCCTCGCCTCCCCGTGATTGTATACCGGGGAAGGAGAACTCCACTTCCGGGTTCGCGGAGCGGTTAGCGCTCTAGCGGACAGGGCTGACGGGGCTATTTAGCCCTCGCCCCCTCCGAGCGCGCAGCGGTCGCGCGCAGGGGAGCCGAAGACAACGCCGAAGACTAGCCAAAGAGTGGCCCGTCTGCGCCCGTCCGCGACTGGACGGGGCCAGGGGCCACCAACCTTGCCCTGTCACTATGGACTGCGCTAGGCCAACCCCCTCTCTCAGGTATGCCTCACAAGCTCTTAGAGCACTGCAACCTCAGGGGAAACACTCCTGTACCTCTAAAACACCACGCTGCCCAGAGGGCCCCTTCTCATGTCGTAAATGCGGCTTCCAAGCTATGGATTCCCATGTCATCATTGGACGACCTTTGGACAGCATCGGCCCCCAGGGAGGCTTGGAAAGCTTTTTGCTGAATCTAAGATCTCTCCCTAAACACCATATACATCTATGGGACACTATCCATAGCATCCAACCCGAGATCTGTTTCCTTACTGAGACATGGTTGAAACCTCACACCACCCCCACTATCACTTTGGGGATACCCACAGGATATAGATTTATCCGACTGGACCGCCCAGTGAAAGTGGGGGGCGGAATTGCCATCATATACAGGGACACCCTGAATATTAGAGTTCTAGATCAAGTGATGCTACCTACTATGGAAGTATTAATTTTTCATCTCACAATCAGCCCCAAGGTACACTGGAGAGGAGCTCTAGTCTATCGTCCACCTGGACCCAATGCTGGGTTCTCTCTGGCCCTCACTGAATTGCTAGCTCCACATATGAAAGCCAACGGAGATTTTATCTTACTAGGAGATTTTAACTTTCATTTGGATATTAGTGATCATCCGGACACCAAAGTTTTTCTCTCAGACCTTGCACTCTTAGGTCTACACCCAAGAAATAATGAACCCACGCACTCAGGTGGTCATATCTTGGACTCGATTTTCACCTCCCATCCAAATGTTCATTGTTACCCCCCTAAGTACGTCTTTTGGTCTGATCACAAACTGATAAACTTCTCTTTTACACATACAACCCATCCCTTGAACCACTTGCCCACTCAGTACACTAAACGCAGACCTTGGCATAAAGTAACCTCTGCTAAGCTCGTGCAAGTATGGGAACAGCCAATATCTTCCAACTCCGATAACATCGACACTGCTCTCTCCAAGTTTAATTCCACTCTGACGGCAGCTATTGACACTCTTGCCCCTCAGAAAAACGTAAAAAAATCTACCATGGCTAAAAGGGAAGCCTGGTATACTGAGGCTCTAAAAACTGAAAAGCAGAGATGCAGAAAATTAGAGAAACTCTGGAGACGAACAGGAAAGGAGGAAGATAAGATTCGCTATCTGGAGGTAATGTCCTCCTATTATAAAAACATAAAAAAGGCCAGGAAATTAAGCCTTACAACCCAGATTGGAGAGGCAGGTAATTCAACAAGAGAACTCTTTAAAATTATTCAGACCTTTACTAACCCTGAGGTGTGCGAGAGCCCTAATACCTTTACTCAGGTTCTGTGTGACGATATATCCCAATATTTTGTAGACAAAATAGAAGGGATATATAAAAAAATCACCGCTGTCTCAGACTCTCTGGGAAATGAAGCTCCTGAAATATCCTCTATGTTGACCTCTGAAAGAACTCTTCAGGCTATCCCAGGAATAACTGCTGAGGACCTGACCATACTGATTAATCAAATAAAGACTGGTTCCCCTACTGACCTGCTACCTGCTAAATTCTTCTCCCCGCTAATTGACATAGTAGGACCCTCCATCCAGAAATTGCTTAATCTTTCATACGCTGAGGGTATGCTCCCATCAGCCTGGAAGAAAGCGGTAGTGAACCCTATACGCAAAAACTCCACCTTGCCCTGGTCTGAACTCTCCAACCTTCGCCCGATTTCTCTCCTCCCTTACATTAGCAAACTGGCTGAGAAGCACGTAAATACCATCCTTTCCGATTTTATCGAGGCGACAGGGGGCCTGGACCAATCACAATCTGGGTTCAGGCCCAACCACAGCACTGAATCAGCCCTTCTTTCTGTGACGGATCAGATCAAAATGTCACAGGATAGAGGAGGCTCCATGATTCTAGTGCTGTTGGACCTGTCTGCAGCCTTCGATACCGTGGATCATAACATCCTTCTCGGCCGGTTGCAAGGAGTAGGAATCGGAGGCCTAGTACTATCATGGTTGGAGAGTTTCCTTTCCGGGAGATCACAATCTGTCAGCCTGGGCCCCTTCCGTTCCATCTCCAGGGGGCTCACGAAGGGGGTGCCACAAGGCTCCTGCCTTAGCCCTACATTGTTCAATGTATATGTGGCCCCCCTTGCTGAGATTGTGCGGAAGTATGGGTTCACACCGATCTCCTATGCTGATGACACCCAGCTCCTCTACCCTTTCAGCTCCCTTGACTCTAAAGTCAAAGAGAACTTTGCTGAGGGTATGAGGGCGGTGTCACATTGGATGGCGAAGAACTGCCTCCAATGTAATGTCACAAAAACTGAGGTCATGCTTTTTGGCAAAGCAAGCATTCTTTGGTCCCCTGACTGGTGGCCAATAGATCTTGGCCCAGTACCTTCATCTAAACATCATGTGAAGAATCTTGGGGTGAAACTGGACCAAAAGCTGACCTTGAAGGAGCACACCAATTACATCGCAGGATTGTGCTTTCACACTATTGGCCTGCTTAGACGTGTCTTTCCGTATCTTCCTGCTTCTTACAGGAAGACACTTGTGCAGGCATTAGTGACCAGCCGTCTGGACTACTGCAACGGCCTGCTGACGTTAGCAAATGCTGACGCAGTAGGTCGTTTGCAGGTGGTCCAGAACACGGCAGCAAGACTGGTTATGGGGGCACCAGCTAGGACCCCCTCCAAACCCCTGCTCAGGGAGCTGCACTGGCTCCCAATAAAACAGCGCGTCGATTTTAAGATCTGCTGCACGGTCCATAGATGCATCTATGGCATAGGTCCTAAATACCTGTCTCAATCTTTGGTGCCATATCAGCCCAGTAGGTCCCTTCGCTCAAGTAGTCAAGCCTTGCTAAAACCCCCGTCCACAAAGAAGTCCAGACAAGGAGACCGGGCCTTCTCCTCAGTCGGACCTGCCCTATGGAACAGACTGCCCCTTGAAGCCAGAACAACTACTAATTACCTATCCTTTAGGAAAATACTAAAAACTATCCTTTATCAAGAGGCATTTCTGTCCATCTAATTTAATGTTCCTTATTCACTGACTGAGTTTCCTACTGCTGGCACAGCGCGGAGATACCCTTACGGGATTGATTCCTGCGCTTTAGAAGAATTTAAAATAAAATAAATAAATAAAATTGGAAGAGATTCTCCATATTCAGATTACAAAATGATGGGATGCTAGCTGCCCAGTTTGAATATGGGGAAGGAGCAGGGAAGCTTGTAGCCTAGAAGATTAAAGTTGACCAAAATAGAAATCTGATTAAGGAAATCAAATGTGCGCAGTCGGGGATCAGATTGACCAGTGAGCAGAGATAGATGATGCCTTCAGAGTTACTTTCAGGGTTTATATTCTGAAAAGGAGGTTGTCACAGAAGAAGAGGCTAGCAATTGGTTGTGAGTGGCAAGCTTAAAATCCCTTGATTCAAATAAGCAGAATCTCCTAAGTCAGGCTCTCACTCAAGATAAGGTCAGTAGGGCCATACAGTCAAGTAAAGGGGGTAAAGCTGCAGTGCCAGATAGTATACCAGTAGAACTATATAAAATCCTTGGAGATGTGTGAATCCCCTATATTACATCGATGTATGGGGAGATTTTAGAGCAAGGAAAATAGTTTCCAAAATCCTGGAGTGAGCCGATAGTAACACTTAGTGGAGAAGTGTGGCTCAGTGGTTAGAGGCGGCAGACCTGGAAGCTGGGATCGACCGTGGACCAGGGTTCGATTCCCCGCTCAGCGGGTCTCGGGCCAAAAATTCCACGGCCTCGACAATTCTCGCTCCGGTGCCTACTCGACTCACGGGGTCTCACTCTGCAACTCTGGGCAATAGCTTGCTTAATCTCCACAACGGCCCCTCGCGGCGGGATGCCTGGCTTTCACCCTGTGGACACCCTGCCGGGGCCTCTCACAGGGGAATACCAGGACGGGTTCCCTAAGCAAGCGCCAGGATGCCCTTTGGGTGACAGGTCGCGCTATATAAGTACACCTACATTTACATTTACATTTACTTATATTAAAACCCTGCTTGTTGTGAATAAAACTGGCCTATATCGCTTCTTAATACTCACTACACAATCTTTGCAAAAGCTCTGGCAGAGAGATTGAGTAAAGTTGTCGGAGCTTTATCACACAGTGATTAGAAAGGGTTTTTAAGAGAAAATATTTACATGAGTTAACATAGGACTTCGCAAACTCTCATTCAATCCCTTAGCAGTGGTAACATTAGATGCCACAAAAGCTTTTGATAGGGTAAATTTGGTCTTACTTGGTTACCATCTTAAAATAACGCAAGCTTGGGTATAACTTCTTTGAAGTAATACAGTTAATACATCAGGATCCCTTGGCGAGAATATTAGTGAATGGGAATCTAACATCGACCTTTAAATATCTAGAGGTACAAGACAAGGCTGACAACTATCACCCCTATGGTTGTTTGACGTTTCATCGCATGCTTTTACCACGCATGCCTTTACAACGCAGGTATTACAACGCAAGTCGTTACAACGACTTGCGTTGGGGGGCGGTGGATAGTGGAATAGATTAATTTTCTATTCCAACTGCAGTCCCCATGGATAGTAGGGAAGGTGTTGGATAGAAAATTAAACTATTCCCTATCCAACAGCGCCCTCCAGCGAGAGTCGTTGTAACGACTTTCGTTGTAATTCCTGCGTTGTAATGGTAGTGCGTGGAAAAAGTTCTGTTGTAAACGATGTTCCTCACCCCTATTGTTTAACATCTATATAGAGTGCTTAGCACATAAACTTAGAATGGCAGCCAATACCCCGCCTTTCTGTTACAAGAGTTGGAAAAGGAAGGTCTCATTATATTCAGATGACTTTATGGTTTTTACAACGGATCTTGCTTGTCCTCAGAATTTGGTAAGTGTCTGAATACGCAGTAAATGCAGAAAAACTGAGACAATGGTGTGTAATCAAGGGAAGGACAGTCCTCTGATTAAAAAGGAGAGGAGATACTTGGGTTTAAAGATTGTGCAGGACCTCAAGGAAATCTCTGGAGTAATTCTTGCGAAGGTATTAAGAGAAATCATAGGCTTAATGAAGGGATGGGCACATCACCTCTAAACTATCTTTGGGACGGTAAATTTGGTGAAGATGGTGACACTGCCAAAAATCACTTTTCCTTTTAACACAATTCCCTTGCATTTTGAGAAGATGATTGACAAAGTGCAGCAGGCTATAAATGTCTTTGTCTGGGTGTATAAGGAGATCAGAATTTCATGGAAAAAACTGTGCACGAGAAGAGAGAAATTAGGGTTATCCCTGCCAGATATTCAAAACTATACCTGAGCCTCCCAATTAACAAACACCAGAATGCTCTTTAATGCACCAGATGGTTCAGAATTAGGGACATTGTGTACTGTTAGGGTAAAAGGTGCCAATGTGGGTGCAGACCATTTCTTATTCAACTTTGGAGATCCAACATTCTTTAAAAAAGTTACATTAAAAGTTTTGCAAGCGATGGCCATAATGCGGTTCAGTATTAGACGATTGACAAAATTGAATTATTATTCTAATTTGGCCCCCATATGGGATTCACCAGGCACACCAGTTGCCTAAAATACAAATTAGCTTAACCAATAAGGAATGCAGAAATACTTTATTGGCCCAAACTTACTCAGGATGGTAAGCTTAACCAGAGGAAGACTTAAGTAAGATGCGGGGAAACTTTTGAAATTTAAGTACCTACCATTGAAAAGCCAGGAGTAAAGTTGGAGAACGCTCTTGAGCATTGGAAACTATCGGGAAAAACAACTTGTGGGGAAACTCTAGGAAGCAAGGAAGTATCAATCTGGTATTGGGAATTGCAAAAGGGAATGGATGGATTTTTCAGTCTGGCAGTAGAGCTGTGGGGAGGATGCTGCCCCAGGGAGTAGTTACAAAATATGTGGCAAGTATTGATGAGCACATTATACTCCATTGTTAAACGTGCTTTTGTAAGAATAAACCACTTCTTTTCACTTCGCAGGGCATACATAACACCGGAAAGTCTGTTGAAGATGGGGAAAGAAAGTTCTGCTAAATGTGCAAAATATAGCTTTAAAAATGTGACTGTGGTCTATTTGTTTATGCAATGCTTGGACATTCTGAGGTTTTGGGATGAAGTGGGTAAGGCTGTTTCAAGCATTCTGAGGATACATATTAAGTTAAGCCTTTCATTGATCCGCTTTGGAGTGGTTGAGGCCCTCACAGGGAATCCCAGAGACCTGTTGTTCTATTTTATCCCACTGGCAAGAAGAGAAATTTGTTGAAAGTGGATGAGTGGTAGCCCACCTCAACACTCTGAGTGGTTAGATGCTTTTTTTGTATCTGTATAAAATGCATTTAATGGGGATAGCATCCAAGAAGAAAATGGTTTGGGGAATACCATCGAATTGGGTCAGGGTGTAGGGGGGAATACCAAGAGCATATATGTTGTCCAATGTTTACACCTACATATTTCTCCTGGCTGCAAGTAGTTTTCCTTTAGCGGAGCTGCCAGTAATTGGATAATTTGAGAGGGACGCATCCTTCTGGGCAATGTCTACACTCGCACATAACCATGGGCAAGATTCGAAATAAGGGTCTGGTTAATAGATATTGGAGTCTGAGATGAATGAGGAGAAAAAAAAATAAAAAAATGAAGCAATTGTTAATGTATTTTAAAATATGTTATTAACCTAGTTGAATATAACACATAATGCAATATTAATATTTATTAAAAAGAATTAAACTACTGATGATTATATGTGTCATTTTTATTTACTTGAAATACATAATACAAAACATATCATAGTTCTCCTTTACGTGGTATTCTTTATATAAATGGTAGAAAAATAGCTTTATTTTACATTTCATATATTCAAGAGAATTACATTTTTAATTTAGAACAAAGTTATTAATGCTGTACTTTTTATATTATTGCACACTTAAAATAAATATATACATTTAATTAACATAAATATTTAACACTAACATATTTTTTCTAACTTTTATAAACGTTTACTACACTTTTAAAGATTTCCTTAAACTTTACCATAGGGAGAGCTCTGCTACAGTGGCGGATATCTCTGCTTGCATGTGAAAAGTTGCAAGCAGTACCTGTACACTCATAAGTTAGGCTCCAAACCCTGAATTCAGCGGTTGGGGACATGTAAGTCCACACTTTTAGGTTTCTTTACAATCATTAATAGTGAATAGCTAAAGTATAAAGGTCCTCAACTATGCACAAATAAACATACACATGTAGATTTACTCACTTGCATATTTACCTTTATGAATAGGCCCCTTTGAGTCCAGTTCAGTTGTCTTCTTTCCCTGTCGCATCACCATCAGGATTGTGAGCACTACCTACAAAGTTTTGTTCCACACTAGAGAACAAGAGACAGACAATCAGCTGCACTCTCTCAGCTACAATAGTTATACACAATAGCAACTGATAATTTTATAGGGCAACAGGGTCCCATAATGTTTCAAGAATATTGTTTCTTCACCTCTGTGATAGCCAAAGATATTGGATTAGACGCCTCACTCACTTATCGTGACATGCTTTATTATCAATGCCTATCCACACTGACTCAACCATAGATGGAATGGGAGTTCCAATATAAAGTCAAACTGAACAGGCAGGGATCCAGAAAAGTGAGTTATTAAAAATACCTTCAATTATACCCAAAGTGCCCTTTATTAATAAGGTACTTGAGGTATAGATAAAATAAAAAATTATGTGGGGTGTTACAGAATATAGTCATTCAATTGTATCACCTGCGCCTACATGTTTCGGCCCACTCAAAGAGCCCAACCGGGTCTGGGGCCTTCATCAGGGCTGAGAATATCTATCCCTGCTCTTAGGTGCACACACTCCATGCACACTCGTAAGGCCTAGTGCTCTCACCTTGGACAAGAATCCAGAGCACACTTCGTGTATCAGATTGAATTTCAAACTTTAAGCGGGCAAAATGGTTTAAGCGATGGGATAGATCAAAAACGCATAAGTAAATCAAAACGAATTTTATTGTTCAACAGTGTTCTTTCCTCAGAATCACTGTATGTATCACTCTAGCCTAATAATTACCGTGAGAAGCTGAGCGCCACACTCCTGAACACTTAAAAACCTGATCGCTGACTCTATAAAAATTCTAGTGCTCTCACCTGTCTTGATCTTGCGTTCTTTTGAATTCCTGCAAGAATAAGAAGTCAATTACAAAGAGGTGAAACTACTTATTATGAACCATCCTAAATTTTAGGCTAGTAGTCTTTGTTATAATACATTTATATTACATTAGTATTGGTTTTAAGATTGATAGGGATTAATATCAAGACAGGTGAGAGCACTAGGCCTCACAAGTGATCATAGAGTGCGTGCACACTTCAGAGAGGTATGAAGAGATTATAAAATGGATATTCGGCAATTGCCTAAAATGTAGACTGCAGATGACAGGGTTTTTACTAATCTCCAACAAATTCCAGCATGAGGGAGATCCTAATATGTCCACAGAGTTAGTAAATGCTGCTTACGTATTATCCCCCTCAGCTTCTGTCGAATCACTAGGGTTTCAGATGGACAACACCCTATCTATACAATCAGTAGGGAAAGAATTGATGCAGACTACAAATGCTCATCTGCATCACTTCAAAATAATTAAGAGTCAGCTGCACTACGCATTTGTTAGGGTCACAAAAACATCAATTTGGAGTTTGCAAACAGAAAAAGGCCTTTTCTAATGCGCCAATCCCATGTTAGGATTCGGTAAAAGGATTCCAACACCATGACGATTCAGCACTTGGATGGGGTGGGTTGTGGACATCCTCTCTGTTAGACCTGCCATCCTTGGTATGTTTTCCCCTGTCTTTTTGCCTCTACCTCCTGTATTTGTAACTGTGTGCTGGAATTCATTTTTGCTGGTTTAGGTCCTCTGGGCACCTTTCCACTGGTGATCAGTGCTAATGTGTAAGTGCTCCGTGTGTAAATTGTGATTCTGATTGGTATTAAATTATTAGCATATTTCATTTAATGATAAGTCCCTAGTAAAGTGCATTATGTGTGCCCAGGGCCTGTAACGCAAATGCTACTAGAGGGCCTGCAGCACTGGTTGTGCTACTCACATAAATATACTTGTGAACTTGTCTCAGGCCCTCCATTACAGTGTCTGTAAGTGCAGTTTTAAATTGCCATATTGACTTGGCAGGTGTACACACTTGCCAGGCCCTAACCTTCCCTTTTTTCGATTGTGCCTGCACAGAGCTTGCACTGTGCTTGAGAAATCTAGGGCCAGATGTATCAAACATACATTTTGCGATTCTGAAATAGCAATTTTTACCGAATCGCAATTTTAGAATCGCAAAATGCAATGTATCTAGGATTCGCAAAATATTTTGCGATTCCTTAACATTACCAAATAGCAATACGGTAAATAGCGAATCGCTATCAGGTACTATGAATCATTTCATTCCAATGGGCCTACAGGTCCATAGGAATGAATGGTATTGCATTTGATAATTTGCAATTACCAAATTGTTAATTGCAAAATAGAGAATGCGAAGCCAAGGGTGCCCTGGGGCCTGAGGCCCCCCTGAAGCACTCCCAAAATCTAAATAGTGCACATGTAAAGCACACACATCTGTGCGCAACACTACAATTTGAAAAAAGCTTGTTTTTGCATTTTTCAACATTGGCACATGGTTACCATCGACTTGAAGTTGATGGTAATTAGCATTTCCTAAATGCACAGTTCGCATTTAGGAAAGGCTTCTTCCATGTGCATTAGGGATTCGCAATTTGCGATTCCTTATTTGCATTTGCAATTTAGGTAATCGCAAAAAATTGCGATTACCTAAATTGCGAATGCAAAGACTTTCATACATTAGACAAGGCCTAACAGCCTGTTTGCGAGCTCAAAAAGGCTTGATACGTCAGGGCCCTATTATTTTTTATATAAACT
The DNA here is from genome assembly GCF_964263255.1 of Lissotriton vulgaris. NCBI lineage: Eukaryota > Metazoa > Chordata > Amphibia > Caudata > Salamandridae > Lissotriton > Lissotriton vulgaris. The sequence goes on from NC_141694.1 coordinate 747,447,437, forward strand.
TAAAAGGGACTTACATCCTGCCTCCTCTATTTCCTGTGTGTGACACTAACATTTTCTCCATTTCAGTTGGCTAAAGCATATTTCCTGCATTTACCAATGCTTGTTCATCGTCCGCTTCTCTTATCAGTTTCCCGCCACTGAAATACTGTTAACATCCACTTTGGTGGAACTATATTTTCATAAAGTTTTTATTTTTACTATTGCAGCATATTTATATATAATGTATCACCCGGAGAGATGAAGTGATTTGCATAGATTCACAGAATTGAACAAAAGACGTGGCTGGGTTAGCCTTGCGCAACACCAATATTAACAATAATTTCCAAAATCAATTGCTCTAGGGAACATGGGAAGACAGTCACTTATGTCCCCAAAACTCCTCTGTGAAAACACAAAGAATACAGAAAAAAACATATATTGTCCCCGAGATTCACAGAATGTTACACAGCACCAACGAGACTCGAACTGGGATCCCCAGATTTTGAGTCAGCAGCTCTGCCCTCTGTGCCACATCCTCTTCACTCTCCTCCACCCTGTTTAATCTATACGCCTCCCTGTTGGCAATTCTCGTCAGAAGGCATGGCTTTGATCTGGTCTTGTACACCGATGATACGCAACTTGTCATCTCTATAAGCGACCGGCCAGAGACCACAGTAGCCAGTTTTCACATCTGCCTCTCTGAGATCATGGCCTGGATGAGCCAGAATCATCTGAAAATTAACACCAATAAAACGGAGGTGATGGAGTTCGGGCCGGGACAATCGTTGTGGAACCAGTCCTGGTGGCCCCTGGAGGCAGGAGACCGTCCCTCCCCAGTAGAAAAAGTTAGGAACCTAGGCATTATTCTTGACACCAAACTGAACTGTGGTTCACAGATAAACAGCCTGATCTCATCATGCTGTTATCTTTTAAAAACTCTGAGGAAAATATGGCAGTACATTCCCAATGATCCCCAAAAGACCGTGATGGTTGCTCTTCTACTATCCAAGCTGGACTATTGTAATGCCCTGTTTCTGGGAATAGACAAGTACCAGTTGCAAAAACTGCAGTCTTTGCAAAATACCGCAGCAAGACCCCTGCTGGGTAATACCAGAGGGCAGCCAACATCGGCCGGCATAAAAACTCTACATTGGCTGCCTATTAAACAGCGTGTTAAGTTTAAAGCTCTAACTGTGGTACACAAAGCAATCTACGGCTGAGGTGCCGAATATCTTCAAGCTCTTTTTACGCCCTACATCCCCAATCGTCCCCTCATATCAGCCAACCAGGGCCTTATTGATACAGTAAGGATAAAAAGGGCAAGATGGGGGGTAGAGCAATTATGCTCTGTGCATCCAAACTTTGGAACAAGATGCCACTACCTCTGAGGACGCAACCCAACCTTCAGCTTTTCAGAAAAAGCTTAAATACCTGGCTGTTCACAGCTGCATAAGATCTCACCCCCCAGCTCTTTCCCTCTACACACCTCAGCGCCAAGACGCCTCGGCATTTGAGCGCTTTATAAGCATATATAAACATAAACATAAACACGTTATCTGCTAGGCAGCTCTTTCCTTCTCCCGGATGTTAATTGATGATAACAGCTCTTTATTCATTAAATAGGTGAACCCAATGCATTACCAATGCTTGTTATACATGTAAGGCACCACTAAGCTAGGCCCAGGTTACACCCATGGGCAGGGTGCTATGCATGTAAAATATAGGACATATGCTTGTGTGTTTTGTATGTTCTGATAGTGAAATACTGCCAATTTCATTTTTCTCTATTGCAATGCATGTCTCTCCCATAGGTTATCAGTGGAGCTGCATTGTAATATTTTACAAGTGAAACTTTCAATTGGGAAGAGATTGAGATCTAGAAGTTTAGCTCCCTGGGCTCAGAATTTTAAAATACTTCTTTTAGTGATGTAGTTTATTAAATTGTGTGTTTGAAAACGCCACTTTTAGAAAGTAGGCATTTTTTTATTTAACCATGTGGAATCCATGTCTGGTTTAGATGGACAGGGCTTTTAGTGTATTCACTCTAGACAGACACACACATGAGCTGAGGTGTGTCCTGTATCTCCTCATGAGCCATCACCAGGCTCATCGGTCTTCCTGGGATAGAGTGGTGGGAGGAGTTGTCACTGACACCTGAATAGGGCTGTACCTGTCCTCTCACAATGCTGTGTCCGCCCCCCACCCCCTGGAGTGTGTCTGGAGCCAAGGACGAGCAAGACAAGAAATTGTGAATACAAAGACTTTCTTTGAAGTTTGCCACCTTCAAAGTCCAAAATGGTAATAAAATGTGGACCTAAAACCCCAGACTTTTAGAACACTTCTGAATTAAGAGGACCCTGCCAAGAAGAAGAGTTGAAGAGTTGTCTGGAGGAGTACTGGCTCTTTGCTGTGTGTTACTTTGCTGGGTTAGCCTGCAGTTGCTGCTTCTGTCTGAGGACAGTGGAAAGGACTGGAATTTAACTTTGCGTTATCCTGCTTGAGAAGATTCTCCAAAAGATTTAAGTAGAGCTTTCCTCCTGGTAGGAAGTCTCAGGGACACAAAGGTTTCAACTGCGGCATCCAGGAACTCCAGTGCTGGGAGTTCTGACCTGCCTTGTGGTGCCAAATCCAGTTCCTGCTGAAAAAAGCATCAAGAAACCATCAAAATCAACGCATCACCCTTCTAGCACCTGTTTTTCTAACGCAGCACCACCATGGGGGAGAAGTTTCCCCGCACCACCGCCATGCGGCTGAAGGAATCAACTCAGCCCCTCCAGTGGCCCAAGAAGTCGCTGCAGCCCGAGTTCAGTGCACCAGTCTCTGAAGTCCGAGACCACCGCACTGACTCAGATGCAGGCCCTGCTATGTGGCTGAAAGAATAGAAGCATTGTTGGGCAGCGGCTGAAGAAATCAATGCAGCGCCTGTTTGCCGCGGCCTCATCGACCTCAAGGATGTTCAGATTTCCATGCATCACATGCAAACAAAAACCATCTTGGATTTCCACGCATCACTTCCCTGTACAGTCCAGGTTCGACACAACACTTTCCTGCTTACAGCAGAACTGTTGCATCACCTCCACACAAACTCAGGAACCAATACATCGCTGTGTTTTCCGATGTTTCCCTCTTCCGCTGCTGTTTTGCCTTAAGAATTTTTACACATTTGAATGTACTTTGTGTAAAATCACTGCATCCTTAGTTTCCTATGGACAGAATTACTAACACATTTTTAAAGTCATATTTTGAGTTGTGTATGTTGGAGTTTCATCATTTGGGAGTTGTTTTGATTAAGCATGGGCGAATTTTGCGAATCTGGCGTTCGCGAATTTTGCGAATTTGCGAACTCGCAATCCGCAAAATCCGCGAATTCTCGCGAATTTGCGGATTTTTTTTTGTGTTCGCAAGGATTTCTGACAGTTCGCGAGGGTTTTGTAACAGTTCGCAATTGCGAACTTACATGTCGGCTGGCAACGGTCACGATTATGTTGTTTCTACGTCTGGTTCATCATCACAGGTTCCCAGCACCCTCTGTTTCACCCCTGCCACCCTCTGTTTCACCCATGCCACCCTCTGGTACATCAATGCCTTATGCCACCCTCTGGTTCATCATCACTGTAGATTATGGGGGGAAAAAGCAAACACACCTGCCTGCTTCAACTGACATGAATTAATTTGGGGTTGATTTATTAATGTGTCACTGTTTTAAAATTCCAGTCTGGCACCTGCTTCCTTATCTGTAATTTGCTTTCTGTTGCAGTGCAATTTTTTTCCAGGACCTTTGTGGCCTACTTCTAGCTATTCTATGAGCCTGCTGTGAGGGTCAGAGCAGGGTCATACAATTGTTGCAACTAGCAACTGAACTCTGGAGGGGCCCTTGTCAGGAAGCACTACAGGGAACGGTTACTAATGATGAGTTTGAACTTTTGAACCTGCTTTCACTTTTGCAAAGCTCGTTTTTCTGCAGAACAGCATTACAGCAACTGTAATGCCCCACCAAGCTTATATGAGAAAGTTGATTTCTAATCCAAAAGTTATCCAAAGAAAATCAAAAGGCCTCAAATCCAAAAAAGTACAGGCAAATGTCAACCTGAGGAGTTATTCTGATAAAAATCATCATTTTCAGAAGGTATATGCTGCTTGCTAGTAGATTTCTTGTGCAGAATTGCAATGTTTGTAATTTCGCGAGTGCGAGATTGTTGCTGCCCGCCACACCTACATGTTCGCAATTGCGAACTTACACCGCAAAGAAAAAAAATCCGCTGCGTGCGAATTTGCGGATTTTGCGGGAAATTCGCGAATCTCGCGGATTGCGAATTTACCGAAAATCCGCAAAATCCGCGAGCGTAACGGATTTTCCGCCCATGCTTAGTTTTGATTTAGATAAAGATACTTTATTTTTCTAGACTGGTGTGGTGTCTATTAGTAGTGTTTCCATTGTGTTACTGTGTGTGTTATGTACAAATACTTTACACATTATCTCTAAAATAAGCCTGGCTGCTCGTGGGTTGACTTATTTTTGACTTCCTCTTTTCTAATGGCACCACTGGGGGATTTAATAAAAGCATTCTCTCCACCCAGTAGGTTCTTTTAATATATACTTTTTTGAACTCCTCAACACATCACCTTCACTCTTTAGAAACAATAGGAGTGTCACAGCAAAATAGGCATTAAAATATTCTTTCTAAGCTCAATAGCCGAAATATATCGATTAGGCAGTATCTTGCACAAAATAACTCATATGGGAAGGTGCCAGGAGCAGCCAGAGGAAGTAGAATGGCACCCAATCAGTGAGTGAGGCCTTTCATCCTTAAAATAATTCAGTTACCACCCATGTACTCTCTAGTTATTGTGTTTGTCAAACACACTAGAGACAGCTGATTCTTATGTGTATTATAATAAATGTGGCACCTTGACGCACCCACTTCAGGACACTTTCTGGACCTGCTGAAGATTAGAAGAGGACTGCACCAGTTATGTATGACCTGAGTGACTGGACCTGCTCCTTTTTGTACCTAAGACAAGGAAGTGGACTCAAAGTGTCATAACGCTGACCTCCTGTCAAGCTAAAGGTGTTACAAAAAGCTGCTAAAGGCTTTTCCCTGGAAGTACCCAGCTGACCAGTAGCAACTGGACCTGGACTGGACCCACATTTGTCCTCGCCCTGACACCCTGTGAGTTTCTTATGGCCTGATTATGAGTTTGGTGGTAGGACCGCATCCGTGATACCGGGAGCCAGCTGCATTGCAGGGCGTCCGCTGTATTATGAGTTTCCCCAGGGGCTAGCGGTGTGGCTGGGCAACATATTTCAAAATACATTGATGCTTGGGTGTACATTCTGACTGAATATGTGTCAGATGCACACATATGCATGATATATATTGAAAATACCACCTACCCATTACCTACCCATTACTGGAGTCCGTCCCATGTGTGGGCAGTCCCGGTAATGGGTATATGGTATCAATGCACTTACCTGTATTTCCTCACAGACTGGGTCATATTCCTCAGGGTGAAGATGCTTCTGTGTAGGGGGACCTAGAAAAAGGGATCCATGTCGAAATCTGCTAAAAAGAACAGGAAAGGGTTGATAACGCACCCCAAATCCTTCCTTTCTGCTGCCCTTTAACTGGTGTACGGACCACCGTGGTCGGCTCCTGGGAAAGACAACTCGTAATACTGATGGTGGTCTTGCTCATCTGTACTGCTTAATGGAGGCTGCCTTCCCCGACTGCGAAACCGGCATTCAGCGGGTCTGCTGGCAGTGCTGATGGTCCAGGGGTAGTCCCAGCACAGACAACACTCCCAACCCATAATTCGGCGGATGGACCACCGCTGTGGGACCGCCACCATCTGGACGATAGTCTACAGACCGTCAAACTCGTAATAAGGCTCTCCATGCCTCCTTTGAGGTCCTTTCGGGCTTCAGAAGTGTACTCCTGTGGTGGATTGGGATTTAAGAGGCTACATCAGAACATAAGATCTTTGATCAGATCAAAACTGTTTGTTGTATCGACCAACACTCCATCGAAGTCAGCATCAAAATGCATCTAGGTACTGGTCTACCATGGCAATTGACTATTTTTGGAGCGCTGTACCTTGTGGCGCTATTTATACTTAAAATTGCAAAAAACACAGTTGATGGACAGAATGCAGAACAATGTCTTACATTCACCCCAGTACAAAGATCTGGGCCTAAATCCATCGTTTTTTTGCACTCCACACCACCCTAGGTCAGTCACTGGCTATATGCAAATCAGCCTTGACCCTGTGCCTCATGTTAACAGTCCAGCCTGAACTACCAAGCCATGTCTTTCCTAGACCGGAATCAAACATCCAAGGACCGGTTTCTGGATGCTTGATTCCGGTCTAGGAAAGACATGGCTTGGTAGTTCGGGCTGGACTGTTCCCTTGAGGCACTGGGTCAAGGCTGATTTTCATATAGCCAGTGTCTGACCTAGGGTGGTGTGGAGTGTAAAAAAACGATGGATTTAGGCCCAGATCTTTGTATTGGGGTGAATGTAAGACATTGTTCTGCATTCTGTCCATCAACTGTGTTTTTTGCAATTTTCACCCCGAGTGGGCTGGGGATGCTCAGACGTGAGTCCCAGGCTCTCCACATCACTGGAGTCAAGCTATCCAGGCTGAAGAAGGCTGATAGCCAGAAACCGGTCTTTGGATGCTTGATTCCGGTCTAGGAAAGACATGGCTTGGTAGTTCGGGCTGGACTGTTCCCACGAGGCACAGGGTCAAGGCTGATTTGCATATAGCCAGTGTCTGACCTAGGGTGGTGTGGAGTGTAAAAAAACGATGGATTTAGGCCCATATCTTTTTACTGGGGTGAATGTAAGACATTGTTCTGCATTCTGTCCATCAACTGTGTTTTTTGCAATTTTCAGCCCGAGTGGGCTGGGTATGCTCCGACGTGAGTACCAGGCTCTCCACACCACTGGAGTCAAGCTATCCAGGCTGAAGAAGGCTGATAGCCAGAAACCGGTCCTTGGATGCTTGATTCCGGTCTAGGAAAGACATGGCTTGGCAGTTCGGGCTGGACTGTTCCCATGAGGCACATGGTCAAGGCTGATTTGCATATAGCCAGTGTCTGACCTAGGGTGTTGTGGAGTGTAAAAAATTGATGGATTTAGGCCCAGATCTTTGTACTGGGGTGAATGTAAGACATTGTTCTGCATTCTGTCCATCAACTGTGTTTTTTGCAATTTTCACCCCGAGTGGGCTGGGTATGCTCAGACGTGAGTCCCAGGCTCTCCACATCACTGGAGTCAAGCTATCCAGGCTGAAGAAGGCTGATAGCCAGAAACCAGTCCTTAGATGCTTGATTCCAGTCTAGGAAAGACATGGCTTGGTAGTTCGGGCTGGACTGTTCCCATGAGGCACAGGGTCAAGGCTGATTTGCATATAGACAGTGTCTGACCTAGGATGGTGTGGAGTGTAAAAAAACGATGGATGTAGGCCCAGATCTTTGTACTGGGGTGAATGTAAGACATTGTTCTGCATTCTGTCCATCAACTGTGTTTTTTGCAATTTTCACCCCGAGTGGGCTGGGTATGCTCAGTCGTGAGTCCCAGGCTCTCCACATCACTGGAGTCAAGCTATCCAGGCTGAAGAAGGCTGATAGCCAGAAACCGGTCCTTGGATGCTTGATTCAGGTCTAGGAAAGACATGGCTTGGTAGTTCGGGCTAGACTGTTCCCATGAGGCACAGGGTCAAGGCTGATTTGCATATAGCCAGTGTCTGACCTAGGGTGGAGTGGAGTGTAAAAAAACGATGGATTTAGGCCCATATCTTTTTACTGGGGTGAATGTAAGACATTGTTCTGCATTCTGTCCATCAACTGCGTTTTTTGCAATTTTCGGCCCAAATGGGCTGGGTATGCTCCGACGTGAGTACCAGGCTCTCCACACCACTGGAGTCAAGCTATCCAGGCTGAAGAAGGCTGATAGCCAGAAACCGGTCCTTGGATGCTTGATTCCGGTCTAGGAAAGACATGGCTTGGTAGTTCGGGCTGGACTGTTCCCATGAGGCACATGGTCAAGGCTGATTTGCATATAGCCAGTGTCTGACCTAGGGTGTTGTGGAGTGTAAAAAATTGATGGATTTAGGCCCAGATCTTTGTACTGGGGTGAATGTAAGACATTGTTCTGCATTCTGTCCATCAACTGTGTTTTTTGCAATTTTCACCCGAGTGGGCTGGGTATGCTCAGACGTGAGTCCCAGGCTCTCCACATCACTGGAGTCAAGCTATCCAGGCTGAAGAAGGCTGATAGCCAGAAACCAGTCCTTGGATGCTTGATTCCAGTCTAGGAAAGACATGGCTTGGTAGTTCGGGCTGGACTGTTCCCATGAGGCACAGGGTCAAGGCTGATTTGCATATAGACAGTGTCTGACCTAGGATGGTGTGGAGTGTAAAAAAACGATGGATGTAGGCCCAGATCTTTGTACTGGGGTGAATGTAAGACATTGTTCTGCATTCTGTCCATCAACTGTGTTTTTTGCAATTTTCACCCCGAGTGGGCTGGGGATGCTCAGACGTGAGTCCCAGGCTCTCCACATCACTGGAGTCAAGCTATCCAGGCTGAAGAAGGCTGATAGCCAGAAACCGGTCCTTGGATGCTTGATTCAGGTCTAGGAAAGACATGGCTTGGTAGTTCGGGCTAGACTGTTCCCATGAGGCACAGGGTCAAGGCTGATTTGCATATAGACAGTGTCTGACCTAGGGTGGAGTGGAGTGTAAAAAAACGATGGATTTAGGCCCAGATCTTTGTACTGGGGTGAATATAAGACATTGTTCTGCATTCTGTCCATCAACTGTGTTTTTTGCAATTTTCACCCCGAGTGGGCTGGGTATGCTCAGACGTGAGTCCCAGGCTCTCCACATCACTGGAGTCAAGCTATCCAGGCTGAAGAAGGCTGATAGCCAGAAACCGGTCCTTGGATGCTTGATTCCGGTCTAGGAAAGACATGGCTTGGTAGTTCGGGCTGGACTGTTCCCATGAGGCACAGGGTCAAGGCTGATTTGCATATAGCCAGTGTCTGACCTAGGGTGGTGTGGAGTGTAAAAAAACTATGGATATAGGCCCAGATCTTTGAACTGGGGTGAATGTAAGACATTGTTCTGCATTCTGTCCATCAACTGTGTTTTTTGCTATTTATACTTAAGCCTTTAAAAATTCATATCTTTTGTTCCGCATATTGGATTTTTGTCCTTTTGGTATCCGTTTATAAAATGTTACTCTATTTTTCTCAATCAGTATATTGTTATTGTGTTTAATTCTGACTTTATTTCATAAATACTTTAAACATTATCCTAGGTTCAGCTGATTGCTCTCTGCTATAGCTACCAGGGTGTTATAATTAGGGTAAATTAGTAACGTTAAGGTTCACCGTGAAAAAGGTTGTGATTTTACCTTGCGGTTGGTAGTCATTACCCCAATTATTAATCCACTTTTTTTACACCTATCAGCAAACATATGTGTCTATTCTTCCTCTTGCGAGGAGTATCCTTGAATGCTGCAGCTTTTAGTTAACATAGATTGTAATAAATGTGCATAAAGTTGTTTTCTAGGTCATCATTACTTTCCCTTATTTTTCCTAAAGAAAGTTTTGTTTAAACGAGATCTTAGATAAAGAGGTCAATTCATTGATCAGGTGCTATATGTTTCATAAGTTGACAATTACTTTAAAGAACTGCTTTATTGATCATTTTTAGCTAAGGAAGTGGTCTGCTATGTCAACTTTCTAGGCTTTGGAATGATTTCACCTGATGCATTGTAATCTCCCCACCTCTGTAACTCTAAACTCAGTTTATTGTTTAGCCTAGTCTATTTGTGGTGCAAATCATTTTGATGATATTTTTTTCTGGTAAAGCCCCAGGTAAAATTAACATTATGAGGAGGTAATTCGTCCAACTTTAGAGTTGCTTTAAGATCTGTCCTCGGTCTGAGGAAATTGTAACTTTTGAAGTGTCATGGCCTTCTGGTTGATCAATTTCAGGTCTTCTATTTGCCTTGACTTGTTCCTGAAGGATCCCATTCTATCTAATATGATATATTTAATCTAATGAATAGCTTGGTGTTCAAACTATGGCAATGGCAGAGGCATCTCAGCCAATATTGAAGCATCCTCACATTAGTGAGTGGGTTTTTATTTGCTATTAGAGACACAGAGGTAAATATTATGTTAGAAAGTCATTTGCTACTTAACACATTTGGAAATCTCTTTTCTCTCTTTTTGCTCAAAAATGAGTGTTATAAAATGCTTTGATGATGCAGGAAACTGTTCTAGGGCCCCTTTGTATAAAAATGTATGAACTTCATTCTGACCTAGACAATTGTGAGACTTCAAAGAAATCTAGAGGTCGGAACTAGAAATCTGTCAGACTAGAGGCCGTGGGTGAACCAAATGTAAAGGGCAAGAATTATTTTTTTTAGCCTTCAATTACTTGCAAATTCCAATTAAAACATTGGCAGGAACCTCCGCTGTGGTAATTATCTGTCAATGCATTTCGCTGTTTGGTGCAGGGCTCCATCAACATAATGGAGTCTAACATCAAACATTTTTTTTTCAAAAAGAAAATGTCAAAACAGGAATTTCTTCTTGAAGATAAAAAGATAATGCCCTACCTTGCATTGGAGTAGGGCAATATTTTTTTTTACTGACCCTCACAGCCAGGTTTTGCCAGGTGGTGATAGACATTAAAAAAAATGGATCTGTGTCCGCCCATCCTAATTGGGCGGATGAATATATAGCCAATTCTCTGACAGCTCTTAGTCTGTCAGTTCTTTGGAGAAGTTTGGCTATTGTGATGACAGAGTAATCACCCCCGTGGCCAAACCTAAGGCCCGCTTGCATCAAAATTGGGTGGGTGGACCCCTGTATGGGTGGGGAAGAAACTCTGTCACTGTTGCCACCGAGTTGCCTCCCTGCCAACATATAAAAGGCCCTGAGTTCTTTATCTACCATGTTCATACGTTTCAGATCAATTCCATTAGGCAGTACCTATTTGCTCTAATTATAGGCTATACTTATCTTTTTTTAGCAGATTTGTCTTTCCCTCCAGCCTCACAAAATAGAATCAGCTTAATTCAGAAGACTTCTGAGTCAACTCCATAATATATTGTTGAGAGTACTTAAAATATCCTGTAGTCTATCTTGACAACTGTTAAGTTTTATTAGTTCCCTATTTTAGACCCTTTCCTTTCTAGAAAAGCCATGATTTGAAGCTGTACATAGCTTTTTCAGGAAAGGTTGTTCTAAGGCATTCAGATTAGAGCAGTCTATTGGTTGAATTGTCCATACAGCCTCAAATCCACATGCCAAGGAACTCTCTACAAAATGGAGACTGGGCCTATGAAGGATCTAGGATGCTGGATAGCATTAGGATTGACATGAGATCAGCATTAACACCAACAATAACTTTTCTTGAGGATCATAAGCCATATGGCCAGGAATTTGGGAGTAATGTTTGATAAAAATGTCATCTGGGCGTCACAGATTAATCAGATCACGTTCGCATGCTTCTTTACTCTAAGGGGCTTGAGAAAGATTCTCCCTTAAATTCCCTTCTCCCTGAGGAAAACGGTGGTAGTATCCACCATTTTGTCTAGAATCAATTATTGCAACACCCTCTATCTGGGAATGGGTGTTGCCCAACTAGATAAACTTCAATCTATCTAGAATGAGGCAGCCAGAGTTTTGCTTGGGCTGCCTAAGCATCAGCCAACATCAAAAGTGTTAGGGAATCTTCACTGGCTCCAGGTACGAAGACGCATTGAATTCAAATCCTTCTGCCTGGTGCACAAAGCTCTGTTTGGAGCTGGGGCCGATAATGTGCAAGCTCTGTTCTCACACTATTTCCCTCCCCGGACTCCAAGGTCATCCACTCTTGGCCTTGTACAAATTCCGAAGATAAAAAGAGTATGTTGTTTGGGAAAGAGGCTTTCCTTTCTAGCGTCCAAACTCTGGTATACGCTACTAGTGAATCTTAGAAGATTACCCAACAGATTGGCATTCAGGAAAGAAATCAAAACATGGCTCTTTCTCTAACATTAAAGTATGCGTTTATGTCCTAGCTCATCTCTAACACAGCGCCAAGACGCCTCGGCAGTAGTGCGCTCTACAAATACCGTCAGTCAGTCAGTCTCTAATGTGCCATCTAACATGCCATTGCCATCATCATCTTAAGTATCCATGAAGTGACAGTATCAAAGGATGCTGTAACCCAGGGTGAATAAATAATTTCCTGCTAGTGAGTGAGATATTTCTTCCTCAAACCATGTCATGTTCCACCCTCATGGAAACTCACAAATGAGATCTATAATCTAAGTGTTAATTCTTTGGAGCCCCCCACCAAATACAATTCCACTCATAACTTGGGACTTTCTGCACCAGCTAAATATAATTGAGAAATGTTCAACAGATTTTTTAAGTGGAATTTCAAATGGAATCATTAATGGATTTCACAAACAGATCTAATGCTGATTTCATAGTTTTATACACCAACCCTGATTGTGAAAAACGCATTGTCTTCAGTGTGAAAGGGATAACTGAAGCATACCTGATGAGCCTACAAGGGTATTGGAGGTTGATGTTTCCTTGTGAAGGAATGTGCTTCTTCTATAACATCCCCCAGCCTCATTTATTTCCTCCTGTTACCTGATGAAGAGAGGATTGCTTGGAATACTGACCTGTTTTTATTGTAATTATTTTTTTGTACCTGTAAATTCCAATTCCTTAAATTACAAAGGTTGCTTGGCCCATTGTTTTTATTTTTGGTATTGTTTAGGTTATCTTGCTTCGCTGCTTTATGTTCTTGGCCTCTTATTTCAAGAATGACTCTGCCTGGAGTATAGAAGGGCTTTTCTTCTTCCTTTTGCAAGGTTGAAGCCAGCTGAAGCAGGTCTTTTAAATTGTAACTGCTTTGCGGACACACAGCCGGCGTGCTCAGTAGACATTCTGCTGCTGTATCAAAGGAGTATCCAAGGCAAGCCCATCTAATCCAATGTGCGCCCATCCTGGACTATGAGCTAGCCATTTAGCCTAAGTCTACTTGGGTGAATACCTGTTAAATATGTTTGATTCCTCTCGAGGATCATAAGCCATATGGCCAGGAATTTGGGAGTAATGTTTGATAAAAATGTCATCTGAGCGTCACAGATTAATCAGGTCACGTTCGCATGCTTCTTTACTCTAAGGGGCTTGAAAAAGATTCTCCCTTACATTCCCTTCTCCCTGAGGAAAACGGTGGTAGTATCCACCATTTTGTCTAGAATCAATTATTGCAACACCCTCTATCTGGGAATGGGTGTTGCCCAACTAGATAAACTTCAACCTATCCAGAATGCGGCAGCCAGAGTTTTGCTTGGGCTGCCTAAGCATCAGCCAACATCAAAAGTGTTAAGGAATCTTCACTGGCTCCCGGTATGAAGACGCATTGAATTCAAATCCATCTGCCTGGTGCACAAAGCTCTGTTTGGAGCTGGGGCCGATAATGTCCAAGCTCTGTTCTCACACTATTTCCCTCCCCGGACTCTAAGGTCATCCACTCTTTGCCTTGTACAAATTCCGAAGATAAAAAGAGTATGTTGTGGGGGAAAGATGTTTTCCTTTCTAGCGTCCAAACTCTGGTATACGTTACCAGTGAATCTTAGAAGATTACACAACAGATTGGCATTCAGGAAAGAAATCAAAACATGGCTCTTTCTCCAACATTAAAGTATGCGTTTATGTCCTAGCTCATCTCTAACACAGCGCCAAGACGCCTCGGCAGTAGTGCGCTCTACAAATACCGTCAGTCAGTCAGTCTCTAATGGGCCATCTTACATGCCATTGCCATCATCATCTTAATTATCCATGAAGTGACAGTATCAAAGGATGCTGTAACCCAGGGTGAATAATTAATTTTCCTGCTAGTGAGTGAGATATTTCTTCCTCAAACCATGTCATGTTCCACCCTCATGTAAACTCACAAATGAGATCTATAATCTAAGTGTTAATTCTTTGGAGCCCCCCACCAAATACAATTCCACTCATAACTTGGGACTTTCTGCACCAGCTAAATATAATTGAAAAATGTTTAACAGATTTTTTAAGTGGAATTTCAAATGAAATCATTCATGGATTTCACAAACAAATCTAATGCTGATTTCATAGTTTATACACCAACCCTGATTGTGAAAAACGCATTGTCTTCAGTGTGAAAGGGATAACTGAAGCATACCTGATGAGCCTACAAGGGTATTGGAGGTTGATGTTTCCTTGTGAAGGAATGTGCTTCTTCTATAACATCTCCCAGCCTCATTTATTTCCTCCTGTTACCTGATGAAGAGAGGATTGCTTGGAATACTGACCTGTTTTTATTGTAATTATTTTTTTGTACCTGTAAATTCCAATTCCTTAAATTACAAAGGTTGCTTGGCCCATTGTTTTTATTTTTGGTATTGTTTAGGTTATCTTGCTTCGCTGCTTTATGTTCTTGGCCTCTTATTTCAAGAATGACTCTGCCTGGAGGATAGAAGGGCTTTTCTTCTTCCTTTTGCAAGGTTGAAGCCAGCTGAAGCAGGTCTTTTAAATTGTAACTGCTTTGCGGACACACAGCCGGCGTGCTCAGTAGAAATTCTGCTGCTGTATCAAAGGAGTATCCAAGGCAAGCCCATCTAATCCAATGTGCCCCCATCCTGGACTATGAGCTAGCCATTTAGCCTAAGTCTACTTGGGTGAATACCTGTTAAATATGTTTGATTCCTATCGAGGATCATAAGCCATATGGCCAGGAATTTGGGAGTAATGTTTGATAAAAATGTCATTTGGGCGTCACAGATTAATCAGGTCACGTTCGCATGCTTCTTTACTCTAAGGGGCTTGAGAAAGATTCTCCCTTACATTCCCTTCTCCCTGAGGAAAACGGTGGTAGTATCCACCATTTTGTCCAGAATCAATTATTGCAACACCCTCTATCTGGGAATGGGTGTTGCCCAACTAGATAAACTTCAATCTATCCAGAATGCGGCAGCCAAAGTTTTGCTTGGGCTGCCTAAGCATCAGCCAACATCAAAAGTGTTAAGGAATCTTCACTGGCTCCCGGTACGAAGACGCATTGAATTCAAATCCATCTGCCTGGTGCACAAAGCTCTGTTTGGAGCTGGGGCCGATAATGTGCAAGCTCTGTTCTCACACTATTTCCCTCCCCGTACTCTGAGGTCATCCACTCTTGGCCTTGTACAAATTCAGAAGATAAAAAGAGTATGTTGTGGGGGAAAGCGGTTTTCCTTTCTAGCGTCCAAACTCTGGTATACGCTACCAGTGAATCTTAGAAGATTATCCAACAGATTGGCATTCAGGAAAGAAATCAAAACATGGCTCTTTCTCCAAAATTAAAGTATGCGTTTATGTCCTAGCTTATCTCTAACACAGCGCCAAGACGCATCGGCAGTAGTGCGCTCTACAAATACCGTCAGTCAGTCAGTCTCTAATGTGCCATCTAACATGCCATTGCCATCATCATCTTAAGTATCCTTGAAGTGACAGTATCAAAGGATGCTGTAACCCAGGGTGAATAAATAATTTCCTGCTATTGAGTGAGATATTTCTTCCTCAAACAATGTCATGTTCCACCCTCATGGAAACTCAGAAATGAGATCTATAATCTAAGTGTTAATTCTTTGGAGCCCCCCACCAAATACAATTCCACTCATAACTTGGGACTTTCTGCACCAGCTAAATATAATTGAGAAATGCTCAACAGATTTTTTAAGTGGAATATCAAATGGGATCATTAATGGATTTCGCAAACAAATCTAATGCAGATTTCATAGTTTTATACACCAACCCTGATTGTGAAAAACGCATTGTCTTCAGTGTGAAAGGGATAACTGAAGCATACCTGATGAGCCTACAAGGGTATTGGAAGTTGATGTTTCCTTGTGAAGGAATGTGCTTCTTTTATAACATCCCCCAGCCTCATTTATTTCCTCCTGTTACCTGATGAACAGAGGATTGCTTGGAATACTGACCTGTTTTTATTGTAAATATTTTTTGTACATGTAAATTCCAATTCCTTAAATTACAAAGGTTACTTGGCCCCTTGTTTTTATTTTTCGGATTGTTTAAGTTATCTTGCTTCTCTGCTTTATGTTCTAGGCCTCTTATTTCAAGAATGACTCTGCCTGGAGAATAGAAGGGCTTCTCTTCTTCCTTTTGCAGGGTTGAAGCCAGCTGAATTAGTGGGCATATTACCAAGCAATAGCGATAATTATCGCTATTGCTTGGTTAGCGTGAAAAAATTAGCGTTGAGCTGCGGCGATTTTTATCGCAGATAAACCTTGGTATTACCAAGGTTTATCGCAAATGCGATAAAAATCGGCCGCAATGCATGAATATCGCTGAAAAGTCCGCGATATTCATGCATTAGCGAGCTAATGCTCTTAGCCATGTTATCCACCTCCCATTGGATAACATAGCTAAGAACTGCTCAGGGCAGGTGTTAGCTTTTGGAGATATTCGCGCTTAGCGCGAATATTTCCAAAAGTTGGTAGTAGGAGATAGAGATGTTAGCGACTGTTTTCAGTCGCTAACATCTTGGCACGCCCACTTTGCATGTCATTATTGATAAATATCACTGACATGCAAAGTGGGGCCCAAGATGGTCGCTATCTCCTACTAGCTGTCGCTAACTGGTGTTAGCGACAGCTAGGTAATAGAGAGATAATTTTATCTCCGCTTTCTTGGCTTTTAAAGCCAAAAAAGCAGAGATAAACCCCCTTGATAATATGCCCCTAGGTCTTTTAAATTGTAACTGCTTTGCGGACACACAGCCGGTGTGCTCAGTAGTCATTCTGCTGCTGTGTCAAAAGAGTATCCAAGGCAAGCCCATCTAATCCAATGTGTGACCATCCTGGGCTATGAGCTAGCCATTTGGCATAAGTCCACTTGGGTGAATACCTGTTAAATATGTTTGATTCCTCTTAAATGTTCAAAGTGGTTGTATTTCTGCACTGAAACTCTTTATCATGGTACAATCTGTTTATGTTTTGTCTAATATAAAGATAGAAAATGTAACCAGTGAAGTTTAACATCTGCTAAAGCCATTGTGAAATATAGACAGGGCTTAAAAATCTTGTGTGGAAGGAAATGTTGCAGGTACTTGAAATCAGAGAGTGTTATGGTCTGACGACTTTATTTCCATTATTGATGGTCTGAAAAACCCAAATTACAAGCTCTTCATGTATAAGGAAGGAAATGAGGTAGACTAGTAGTCTATAGCTATCATGGAAATGTGTCAGTACAGCCCTAGACTTGTGAACAGTTTATGGGAGTAGCAATATTGGTATTTTCCCTACAGCTAACTACATTCCCCTTTTCAGCTGTTTCCTTTGCTGTTCCTCTCTGAATCCATCTACAGCTTTTTTCACAATTGACAGGATGACCATATGATACATTTTAGAATTCAAATTGATGGTTGCTTGTGACAATAAATGTATGGGTTGATGATATGATATGACCTGTTCTCTTTACCACAGTTTGTTGCCTAATATACAGGCACGTGAGCTTTGTTAAGGGGCCATACCCTCGCATATGTCAGAGCAGATTTAGTTTTCAAAATCGAATGTTTATTTGGGTTTTTAAGTTAGCATAACCAGGCTGCAGAATAAATATGCGAGTCCTTTCTCGTTTTGCGTTGATAGCTAAAGAAGACGTGTCTTTTAAAAGTGCATGTTTTCCTCTTTACAGTGCATAGCTGAAGTGGGATTCGTTTTGTGGTGAAGATTCATTTACTGTTTCAGTGTTGTGCTTCAAACGAAGTCATGCCGGAGATGTTCTCGTAATGTTTTAAATAATCCAGGTTGTTGCTTTTCCTACTCAGAACTGTTAATTTATTTATGTAAATGGTATACTATGTATCAGTGTGATTTAATCTACTCTTGTATGCAGGTTAAACGGATATTTAACAAGTCTCTTTTACATAACACAATTTCTGAAATGTTGATTGGTATCTGTCATATAACTTTTATAAGTATGGCTCATTGTACCACTTCGCACCATGCAACAAGCATGGTTTTCTACTCCTCTGTACCTCAAAAAATGCACTTCTTTTTGGGTGTGTCCCGGAGCTTTTTGCCTATTCTACAGAGCAATACTTCATCTCGGTCCTCTTGGCTGACTTTGTACTTAGAGATTTTACAGGCCTTTCTTAGCTTTAAAACTAAGCTCTCTCTACATCAGTTTGCTACTTAATTATGTACTTAAATTATTTTTGATTTCCAATACTTTCTCTTTCTTGGATACTGGGCAGTAAATGTAAGGGATTGTCCTTTGAATCTATACTTAGACTTTTCCTCCTACCTTATGATATATATTGATGATGATTTGAACTGACTTTGAATCTTGCCATACATAGGTTTTCTTTAGTTGCCTTTGGCCCTCATCCTTTGACATTAAAGCCACTTTTGTGGTCTAATTATCATTTGGTGGGATTTTTGATAAAAATATATTACATAATATAAGACCGTGAAAATAATATCTTGTCTGGTATGGCACAGAGGTCAAAGAGGATTGATTATAAAAGAAATGAAAACTGTGAAAAACAAGTTTAATAGCTATCAGTGGTATACATCTTACCTTAAAATGGAAAAATGCCACTCAAGCAGCTTAGTTAAGCTTACCAAAAACAAAAAAGGAGAGGGGGCGTGGCGTACCGCCGAACATCACGGATGCAGATTGAGAAAGCTCTGGAGCCCAGACACCATAATCCTGGGTCAATGTGGTGTATGATGCCCCGATGTGCCTCATAGGCACTCAGTGCTTCCCTGTAAAGAAACTGGGAGCTTGGTGGGACCACCATCGCCAGAGGAACTCGACCCCAGCCTGCGAGGCGGGCTCAATTCATCGAGTCTTGGCAATGACGCTGACAATCCTGTGATTCTGGGCAAATCACTTAATCTCCCCGTGTCTAACAAAAAAATGAATGTGTCTTCATTTAATGCAACTGGTGCTATGTAAAGCACTCTGATACTCGATTCGGGTCAAGTTTGTGCTATATAAAACTGTAAAATAAATAAATAAGATACATAAATCAGTGAGGCGTGGCCAGAGAGGACGCGAAGCGGAAGGTAGACCACAACGACACTGCTGCGGTCTGGAAGCAAAGGGTGATTCAAGCAGACGCCTCCTGGTAGTCTCCACCACTCTCCAGTCAGTGGAGAATGCGGGCCGATATACTCTACTTACTACTCTGCTTTTGCTAGGAGTGTAACAATCTGGATCACAAACGGGGTCCTGTTTGTGGAAATAGAGCGGTGCATAGATGTACAGGGTAGATATATCTTACTACACTGGACATTAGATGGCAGGCATGTTGTACTGGGAAATTTGTATGCCCCAAACTTCAATCAGGATAAGTACTTCATGAGTTTATGGGATATTAGCGGGTTAGGATGCATTCCCGTGGATTATAGGAGGCAACTGTAATGCAATAATGGACACTGTGCTAGATCAATCACAGCCCCCACCTTATGGTGCAGAAACCATTAGCAGGCAGAGTCTCTACACGGCTGGGTGGATGCATTGGAATTGTGTGATGTATGGGGACTAAGAAATTTAACACACCGGAATACTTCTTTTACTCTCTAGTCCACCAATTGCATACAAGTATTGATAGAATTCTTTGCTCCCACCCCTGTTCCCACATGGAGGCTATGTACCAAAATGTTAGAGGATACTGTGTTCCGCTCCACCCTGTCTACTGTAATCACAAACTATTTTCTTGAGAATGGTAATACTGCATCCTCGATGCTAGTCGAATGAGATGCACTCAAAACAGTAGTTTGAGGAGCTGCGATCAGTGCCACAGTGGGTGCGAGACAAGAAGTACACATACATCTGAAATCATTAAAGGATTCCATGGACAGGTTGGAACAGGAAGCGTTAAGAGACCCCGCAAAACAATCTCCTCTACTAGAGGCGTGCATTCAACATGCTGAACTGCTAGAGACCCTCAGGGTCAATGACTATAGGGCCTTCACCCAGGTAAAGCATACAGAAGCAGACAAATCAGGGACGCTTTTAGCAAGGATTTTGAGGGAGGACCCCCCGCCTACTGTAATCAGTCAAATTTCCGGGCCCAGGGGAGACACAGTGTATACTCAAAAGGGTATCAATGATTCCTCTTATGCATACTATACTGCACTCTATGACAGGCTGGCCCCACTAGATGATACACTAATAAATGCTTTCTTGACCTACCTTTTACCCAGATCCCGGCAGAAGCACGGGATACTTTAGCAGGCCCGATCACGAGAACTGAAATAAAAGCTGCTATCAATGGACTCCTTGGCAATAAAACACCAGGACTGGATGGCCTGGATGATATAATTGTTTATGTGCAAGATCTTCTGGGCGAACTAGACCCCATACCTAGAATTTTTGCATCCTTCAAACACATATAAGGCCTTGCTATTAACGATTCAAAGTCAAATGCCTTCTTTTTCCAAAACCACGCCCGCCCCGAAGTGATTGGCCTCGGTCCACATTTACTACCAGTAGCGCAGAATACTTTCAAATACTTAGGCATTCACAGATACCGATCTCACGTAGATATGTTAGAGGGTAATCTCAGTCGGGCAATAATGGGGATATGCTTGAAAATAGTTTTCTGGGTGTTGCTCCCACTCTCTGTAATGGGCTGGGTGGCAGTGTCAAAAATGGTGGTCCTCCCTGAACTCCTATATTACTTTACCAACCTGCTGATCATAGTACCTCCTACTATTTTTCATACTTTGGACACTGTACTTTTGGACCTTATTTGGGGGGTGGGCCGACGTAGGGTGAGTCTTAAAAAATTGCAGCTGGAACCACACACAGGGGGCTAGAGGTACCGGACCTCCGAGCATATTATTATGCATGCCAATTAAAATGGCTGTCCTACTGGACTTCAGGCTGAAACCTACATGAGATCGGATACACAGAACAACACATTGATAAGCGAACCCTACACACCCTACTGCTGCCACAAGCTAAAATTCCTCCAAATGTGCTGCCTTTGTTACGCACTGCACTGTTATGCTGAAAGAAGATGCTACAATGCACGTCCCGCTGCCCCCATTATGCGACAAATATACCGCTTCTGGCGATACAGCTACCCAACGTAATACTTACAACGAGCAGGTTACAGGCATGGTCGGATGAGGGACTGGACACAATCGGGGCACTATTCAACAGCGAGATCTTAATGGACCATGAACATTTTACAAGAGAGAAATGGGCACCTAATCACCTATAAATGCTACATGCTGCAATCCTGCAATATGTGAAAAAATACTTTGCCCCCCAGAGAGAGGAGCCCCAGATGCATGAGTTAGTCAAATCACTGTATTACATGGGGCAGGAAAGTCACCTCATCAAATGGTTATAAGTGGGAGTATGAACACACGCTGGGGTGCCCCTTGATGCCTTTCAAGTTAAATGAGTGGAACAGACAGGGAATGGGCGAATATACTGGAATACCCTTAAAAAAGTGACTAGAAACGCAAAGTTTAAATTTATACAATGCATGATTCTGCATAGGGCCTACCTTACACCACACGGCCTTTAAGCGGATGTACCCAAACACGCAACACCACTGCCCCAGATGCCTGCTTGCGGAAGCAGATCTGGCTCACATGTTATTGGCATATCTGTGCTTGTGGGGGTTCTGGGGTGAGGTACGTCATTACATAGAAACAGCTACACACCTATGTATTGTGGATTCACTGTTAGTGTGCCTGTTGGGACTTCGGAAACGGTCAGACTCTTATAAAGTCCATCTCAGTTTTTCTGACCTTGCAGGTATTCTGGCAAAAAAGTCTATAACAATGAGGTGGAAGTCGGCCAAACATCCTGCAATCTACACCTGCCATAGTGAAATGGTGCGCTGGGGAGGGGCTGAAAAAACAGCCTTACGCCAGGAGGAAACACGGGGATTGCGGAAGAAGCAAATATCTATGGAGTGGGATATCATGTTGGAAGCCTTCAAAAGCATAGCTCCTGCTCATACATCTAGTACCCCGAACGCACAATAGACCATTCTGGTATCCTGGCATGAAAGATCACAGTGCACGTATGAACGCCCACAATATTTTGCAATTTCATGTAAATGACACAAGACGTAAACAGCATGTTGATATGGGAAAGAACGTTAGAAAGTTAGTGGGAGTAGGTTCCGGGTTTAGTTAGTTTGCATTACTTAAGAGTTTATCTATAATTCAAATATTCTGACCACTTGGGAAATCCTATGTACAAGTACGCCAACTGCAATTTGCACAGACTGTATAACTGTGTAATGTAAACTGCAATTAGATAATGCAAAGTCATCAAACAAGATGTGGAATACTGTAAACATCATTGTATTATAATCCGTTGTACTGGATGTAAATAAAAAACTAATAAAGTGTGTTTCACAAAAACAAAAAAGGCATGCCATGAAGGTTAATATTAGCAACATTTGTCGTATTACAAAGACAAAATGCATTTTTTGTCTCAAAAAACTCTGTTAGCGGACTAATTTGTGAAAAATGTATTTTAAAGGTTCAACATCTTCCAACTTGTAGAGCAACTTGCAACTTGGAAGAAGGGGATTCACTCTCCAGCTATTTTCAAAATGAAGATAATGGGACCAATGATGACATCATAGTTGAATATATCCCCACTTAAGCAAAGCTAACAGTATTGGGCAGGACTGTAGATGCAATACTGTCCTATGATATACTTTCTGCTCTTACATAGGTTGATATAGATAAATTACTTAGAAGAAGCAAAACCTCCGGCTTTCCTTTGTACGTACATCCCTGAAAACTGCTGTTGAAGGTTAGGGAAGCAGTAAGTCCAGTATGTTTGAAATTCTAAACAGATCTTCAATTTCAATCTCAGTGCTAGTTGGATTGAAAACTGCAGTTGTCCATCCCTAACTGAAGAAGCTCTCCTTGTCTCTCATGCAAGAAGATTTCAAACATTAATGTCTGTTGTTCAACCTCTAAGTTGACTTTTCCTGAAACATTGCTCTGGGACAAACCTGAATACCTGTCACAAAACATACAGATCGCTGACAGCGCCAGAATCCCAAGAAGCCATTCTCTGCTGAAGCTGGACAATGACAGATTTAAGGAGTCCTCCCCCTCAAACAATACTTTTCTGTAAACAAACCAAAGTTATGAAATGCTCTTGTGATACACAACAAAACGGTAGGAGTGGGTAAAGTTGCATAATTGTTGTATATGCCTAACACATATAAAGGCATATTTCGCAAAGTGTCAGGTAACACAATGCAGCAAACAAAGTTTCTGTGCTACGTTGCATGGACAGGAGAGAGCTGAAAGCACCATATCTACTAAGATATGTCACTTTTCAGCTTTATCCCTGTCCTGGCCCAATAGTAACCGCCTATTGCCAATGCAGGCACTCTTGCGCCATGGTGCAAGGATGTCTCCATTATGGGCAGGATCGTTTTTTGTGCAGAAAGGGATATCTTTCTGCTCAAAAACAATCCATGAGAGGTGTATTCCACTTTCTATGTGTGGTGCAGAATGCATCTCCTATAGAAAGGGGAAGTAACAAGAAGAAATAAACAAATTTCTCCTTTTTATGCCTCTCTGTGTTAGGCGTACCCATTTCACACAATTCCTGCTTTACAAAGCCGCCAGAGCCATAGTAACAGTGCGGCTACTGTCGCACCAGTGGTCCAACTGCCCTTTTTCAAGTAAGGAGGTCGGGCCGCCATGAGACCTCTGCTGCCGCCAGGGATCCAGTCATCTGAGGCCTGAATATCCTGGCATAATAGGAGTTTCCTCACCACCACAGTTTTCATGGCAGCTAGCCAACCAGGAAAGTGTGGCTTTTAGGAGACAATGGGTGTCCTTCAGGGCCCCAAGGTGCCTCTACACCAGGGGATGCATGCAGTGGGGCACATGGTATATTTCGCTGTATGGATGCACCCCCAGTTTCTGCAGGGCATGGACTTGACAATCCACGCCCTGCAAGAATGTGCAGTGGCATCCCCATTGCGGTGCCTTGCTAAGGCTCACGTATGAACCTTAGCACTGCACCTCCATGGGCTAGCTACCGCAGGACGGCACGTCCTGGATTCCAGAATCCCGTGGGTGGTCTCAATATGGTTTTAGTTTTGTGGCAGCAGGGTACTGACATGGCGGCCTGCTGCCACACCCCAAAAGTCATAATATCACCCATAGTCACCCATAGTAAATCTCGAATTGCATGAAACCCGTGGGTGATTGTACAGAACTGCCCATGCTCAACCCATGGGACCCGTATAACTAAGAAATGTAACACAACACAGCACAAGCTGCCACATTTCTTTATAAAGCAACGTAAGGCTGTGCAAATCAGGCTTTGCCTGGCTTTGCAAATTGCAAATAAGCCTTCACTTTTCCCAATGTCGCTTTGTAAATCTGGGCTATAATACTTGCAAGAATTAGGCATAATATGTGGGGGGAGTCAGATGTGTATGTGAAAATTGTATGTGAAGGTATGCCTTGACATGCTAAAAGCATGCGTGATACCAAGTTAAAGTATTATCCATTACGTTTCTGAAGTCATGAGGTTAATGATGCTGCTCATGCAGTTATTGAACACATTTAGCTTCACAGTTCCCACAAGATGTTTTCTTCTTGAACCACTTTGCCTACTAGTGAACACTGCACCAATATCATAGGCATTATGGCAACATAAATTACATGCTATGCATCGCCCAGTAATCAGGGTTTGCTTGAGATTACCACTGCATAAAAGACCTACTCATCCACCAACCGAAGGGCCATGTCAATCCCTGCCTTTTAGAGGATCCTCAGAGATTATTAACTTGAACATCTTAAATGTCAATCTTTTATCGACTAAACCTAACTAACCAAGGGTGTGTGGACATGTCTCTGCTTCCTTAATTAGTATCCGTGAATCTAGTGTACAAGGTTAGCTCCTATTTTTCCACATGAATTTATTAACATATTTCTATTTTGTTATAATGTTCTCTATCACCCCATGACCAGTGCCTTGATGACCTATGTCAAAAACTAAAATAAATAAATATATATATTTAGAGATTGTGCAGTAATGGGGCCAACTGCATTAAGGGGCGCTAATGCAGGACAGCCATCAGGGGAATTGCTGGTGACTGACTGACGTCTTTACATGAACTGCAGCAGAAGTGGACTTCCTGTCTCTCCCGCAATCCTAGAGAAAAACAGGTAAGATACTGCTCCGCGAATTTCAAATTACCAGGTGTCAGTCACACCAACCAGAAAAAAAACACTTCAGGTCATGTTATAAGGCAGTTCAACATTTCAAATAAAATGGAAAAAAAATGTCTTTATTCCATCTGTGACAAAATTAGACATCTCATTTCCAGGAGCCCCCAACTCACCACCTGGAATACTGAATAGAAACGAAAGTTCTAGCAATGGAAGATTTTGGCAGTTTTGCCTCCAATCTTAAGAAAGGGCCTATTTACAAGTTTGGCGGTCCATAGGACCTCCAAATCTGCAGTAGAGTGGGGGCTACTGCCGCATCTGCGGTCCACCATATTACAACTATGGCAGTCGGACAGCAATGGGGCCGCTGCAATCGTCAGAGATCTCTGCATTGCCATGGCGGTCTGGGGCAGCAATATGTTGGTGGTGTTGCTGCGGCACTGCAAGCATATTATGACTTTGCCGACCTCCACACTTTTCATGGCGGTGATCCCGCCATAAAATGTGTGGTGTCCAGGAAAGTAAAGGGGCCCCAAAGAGGCCCCGGTGCCACTGTTCAAAAACAGAGATCCTGCTCCTCGGCCACAAAACCTCGAGTCTCCCACCTGACATCTGGCCTGCCTGTATGGGTGACCCCCCCTCCCCCAAAACAGAGGTAAAGAGTCTAGGAGTGTGGCTGGAGACAGATCTCACCTTTAGGACTCAGGCTAGGAAAACAGCCGGCATCTGCTATGGGCTTCTTAGATCATGCAGAAAGGTACTTCCCCTACTACCATTCCAGTCTCGTCTCCTGCTAATTCAGGGTCTAGTCCTAGCAATGCTAGATTACAGCAACGCTATCTACCTCGGAGCGCCGGAAGCCACCTACCAGATTTTACAAAAAACCCAAAATGCCGCAGCTCGTCTGCTCACAAACACCCCATCAAGAACATCGGCCAAACCGGCGTTGAGAAAACTCCACTGGCTCCCCGTGAGGGAAAGAGTCGCATTCAAGGCCCTCTGCCTGGCCCATAAGACCCTGCACAACGCTGGTCCCCCCATTCTGAGCACGTGGATCACCCCATACAGACCACCGAGAGCGCTCCGGTCTGAACAGGGAAACCTCATCGTTGTCCCTAGGGTGAAGAAAACCCGCTTTGGTGGTCGCAGATTCTCGGTAAACACGGCCAGAAAATGGAACGCTCTTCCCCCGAACCTCAGAGCGGAACCAAACCTCCTAAGATTTAGGAAGTCCCTTAAAACCCTCCTTTTCCCCTGATCTACTTGAAGTTTCCCTTGCCCCCCCCCCTTAGGAGTACGAGGTTTCAGCGCTGGGATACTCGAGGGTGACCACGCGCTCTATAAAAACCTAAATAAAAAAAAATAATACTGTGCACGGGGCGCATGCAGGCGGGAACCTGGTGTGCCCTCCTGTGTGCATGCACCCCCTTTTCTTCACATCAAGGACTGCAAAATCCATGCCGTGCAGAAGCAGTCTTTGGCGCTCCCATTGTGGTGCCTTTTTATTAGGCACCACAATGGGAATGCCAAAGGGCCACCCACCAGAACACGAGATAACTCTTAATCAGGTTGCCGGCCGGCCGGGGGAATGGTTGGGCAGTGTGGGAGCGGGTCAGTGGTGTGACGGCCCGCTCTCACACCGTCAAACTCATAATCAGACCCTAAGTTCCCAGCAGTTTTAAGGTAACTGATAATACATCTGTTTCAAGTGATAATGGTTTCAATTATCCGTCATCAAAACAGAAAGGTGTACCAATACTGCTGCCATTGGCACTATTACACACAGGAGAGCAATATAGTAATAAACAGCTAAAATATAATATGCGTTTTTTTCTTATGCAACACAGTAGGATAATTTAAGCTTCCAGGGCAAACGAAAATGTGAGCTCTGACTAGCCTCTAATAGTTTAATAACTATTCTAACATGGTTAGAATCAGTGCCCTATTGTGAAAGGATGGATTTTGTATATTTTCTGTCGGGTAACAAAGCACAGTACATGCCTGCTGATTTACCTGTGTCTTTAATATTTGAAACTATGTTCCTGTCACAAAGTGTACTTCCACCCTGGAAATGAACTCTCCGAGGTCGCTGAGCTCGAAAGTCATTCAAACCACTTTAACAAATTGAGAATGCGATAAATCATTTTAAAAGAGATTTGCTGTGGTCATGACTGAAAGCCCTCCAAAATTGTTTCCATCGGTGACTTTCCTAAAAAAAGTTTAGTTTGCAAAGGCATATACTTGTGTTGTTAGAGATTATATTTCGATTCCATTAAATGAGAAAACAAAATGTAATAGGATGTGCGTCCAAATAATTGTTATATTCCTGGAATGAGAAAACATACACATAAAAACATTTACTTCCTGCCAGCCCAATCCTGTTGGTTAATTTCTCTGATTTATGTAACACAGAAGAACATATTATGGCCAATCAAAGATTAATGGCTGCAATAAAATAGCCTTTCAAATTGGCTCAAAGAAAAATGATTTGAAATGAAGATTTAAGTGCATCGCCATCATTGACTGTGAAGGTTTGTATCACAGAGTATCGACCACCGAAATAAAATATTGAGGTCCAACTATCAACTTCAAATACTCTACTGTAAAGTACCAAAATAGACTACAAAACATTTTTGTGACTCAAGCTATCAACATCACATAGGTAAATAAATGTATGACTATTTAAATGTAAAGTTTTTTTTTAAGTTGGTATGTATTTTTTATTGATAAAATACAAAATAAAAAATGAAAATTATGATTAAATTACTTTAAAGAATATAATTCATACAAATTCATATAGCATACAAATGTTTCATTATAAATATAAATACTTTGGGGCTGATTTACAAGCCCCTTGCTCCACTGGTATGTCATGTCAGAAGCTTGTAAATAAGCCCATGTGTTCATATTGATACTTATTATTTAATAGAAATATTATATGACTTGCATTTTAATGGTAAATAAATATGAAACATATTATAAACATATATAAAACATATTACTTTGAAAAAATAACAGTTTATAAAAAAATAATGAAACAGTTAAGAAATATTAAAAAATATATTACTAAGGGCCTGATTTAGATCTCGGCGAATGGTTTACTAAGTCACAAAAGTGATGGATATCCCATCCTCCAAAATATAAATCCCATTATGTCCTATGGGATATATATTTCAGCGGATGGGATATTCGTCACCGCTGTGATTGAGCAACCCATCTACCGAGATCTAAATCCGACCCTAAAACAAGAATCACATACTAAAACATATAACTAAAATTATAAATTAGAAATTAGAAATAAAACGCATTTAAAAAAATGTAAGAAATATAAATAATGTATCATTCTTTTAAACACATACTTTTAAATCAAATATCCTCAAGCTATTTTATAAAAATATAGAATTAAATAAAACATAGCTAACTCAAACCTCAACACTTAAAAATATGAAAAAATATATCTACATCACTGTAAACACAATCCTGCAAACAGTAGCAAAAGTACATATGTTGCGGAGGGGAATCAGATTTACTATATTAAAAATAATCTAAAAAACGTTATGGAACATGAATGCATGGGGTGAAATATTATTTTCTATCTACAGGCAAATAAACATTAGGAAAACTGTAAGCATTAGATGTTGGTCAGATTTACTATTCTGACTCCACTCCAGAAAATGTTGCAGAGATTGAAACATTGTTAACATTTACGATTCTGACTGCAATCCAACAAACAAGGGGGAATTGTGTAGTTTGTGTGTGGTTCGACTAAATAATCTAACTCTAGTCTAACAAAACGTTGGAGAAAGTGTATACCATGGCTCCAGTGCAGATTTACTATTCTAATTCCAGTTCAAGAAACATTGGGAAATGTGCATACATTGGGGCAGCAGGTCAATTTAAAAACAATTTGGAGAAAGTGCATACATGGGAGTGTGAGAATTTCTGTTCTAATTCCACTCCAGAAAATATTGGAGATGCATTTGGATGATGAGGTGAGCATGTTTACTATACTAACGCCAGTTCAATAAATGCTGGGTTAAATGTATACATTACAGTCATCAAATTAACTACTCTAGCTCCAGTGTAACAAACATGGTGGAAAGTGCATATAATAGGGGTTGGGGGCAGATTGACTATTCTAACTGCAGACCTAACAAACATTGCAAACATTGGCTCATGCCAGGGGGCTAAGATTTACTATTTAAACTCCTGACCAACAAACTCTGGGGAATATTAATACATTGTGCTGGTGGGTCACATTTAGAATTGCTACTCCTACCAAACCATCACTAGGGAAAGGGAATACATAGGAGGGGGCAAATGTATTATTCTAACTCAACTCCAGCAAACATTGAAAAAAGTACATAGATTACGAGCATCACATTCACTACACCTATATTAATTAATTACACATTTAAAACATTATAAAAAAGATTACAAATAACGTCTCAAAATTTTAATTATTTTCTAACGATTTTTAGGTTAGCTACAATGTTATTTTAAAAAAGGATACCTCAAAACCAACCATAACCCAAACCAACAGCTAAACAAATCACTATGACATAAAATAATGATTTACAGATCATTACTTTATCACTTTTAGTAAACGTTAAAAGCATTTTCACTTAAATAATAAATGAATCCTTTTCATTCAAAAAGACTCAAACAAACCCAACATATACTCTACGTGCCCAATTCACAAAGGTAAAGTGAAATGAAAGTCTAACTTTATGAGCACTTAAGACCATTTATTACACATAAATGCCTTTTGTGATTACGAAAAGTCGTAAAGTTCAACTTTTGGTATTCACAAAGGGCATTTACTAGTTGACGCACTTTACCTTTGTGAATCGGAGCTATAAATGTAAAAAATGTGTTGCAAATCTTGTATTAGTAAACAATTTTTAAAAAGTTATGAATTTAAATATTAATAAAAAATACAATGCATTATTTGCCAATATAAACATTTGTGTATGTAGTAAATCAATCCGTTATTTTAAATGTGTATGAATTGTAATTTACAAACTAGCCAACCTATCCCCCAATAAAATCCAACTTTAAAATTGAATACATAATTAAAAAAAAATACTTTACATTTATTCATGTAAATAATAAATAATGTGTTTTCTAAAATTTAGCATATAAATCACATAAGTAGCATTTGAAAGTTATAACAAAATAACAAATGAATGAATTGCCATTATTATACATAAATTAAAAACTATTCCCACTCAATCCCCAATAAACCCAACAATCAAATAAAAAAATTGCAATGATCTTATTAAAAATAATACATGTAAAGATAATATTTTAAGTTAAAAAATCAATAATGTAAAGCACTGCTATAAAAAAATATTAATCTAAACAATTTTTTTAATTTAGGTATTATATTAACCCCTTGCGTGCGGCGGGAATTCCCCGCCCATGCTGACTCCGCCTTGCGTGGGCGGAGTCATGACGGAACGGTTCCGTCATCAGCACAGCTCACCCGTAGCTGATGACGGAACCGTTCTGTCATCAGCATGCAAGGGGTTAAAGCACTTAAAAAATGATATACTTACATTCCACATATTACTCCATGATGTAATTGTGGACGCAATATTATGACTACAACAATATAGTTAGCTGATATTTTTTCTAAACTAACTGTTTTGGTGGAATACCACTGAAAAGCAAATAATATAAGATTCATTAATTACTAGGTTGCAAATCAAGCAAGAAGTGCATGTGTGAAAACAGCACTACACTAGCGGGTGTGTTCCTTTCCCAAATTCTGCCTGCACCCAGACACTGGCTCTTTATACCTCCATAAAAAAAAAATTCTACGAATACACCTGCCCACTACTTCTCTGCACAAGGCTTCTGTCCTTGGGGTCAGAAACAAATTGTATCTGATTTTGTTTAATATGGTTTTCAACTCTATGTGATTTAAAAGACAAAAAATGAATCTAATTGTTTGGATAGACATAGGTATTCTTTTTTGTTTTCTGAGGGGACTATACTTTGGTTATGCTGGAGGTAAAATATTCAGGTTCAGTGCAGTTTTGTCTGAACCCGGGCTGAGGCTGAAAACGTACATATGAAAGATTGGACATGAGTCCTAATTCCCCCATTCCTCCTCTTCAGATGCCAGGCTCATTGGAGCGCATGTGAGAAAGCTGAGCAAAAAAAACAGGTGTAGGAAGTGCATTTACTTAAATGTCGGCACTTCCTGTCATCCATACAGCATTATGGGATTAGGCATCTCAGCTTTTGCTTCTTACTGCAGAGTTAAAGAATGATTATGACACCCCTTTACAATTTGAAGCTCAGAATTTTACTACTTATGTTCCTCCCTGTATAACACTTCTGCCTCTTCATGGGCATAACTAGGTTTGTTCAAGAGTGTTGGCATAGTGTGCATGGGCACTTGCAAACATTTGGAGAAAGCAGGCAAAAATGGAGGAGTACAACGGTTTAAACATAATTGCAGTGTTCTGTTGTATCTAACTCAACCCATGGTCTTTTGTGGTGATTTGTTTTCTTCAAGAACATCTGCTCAGGCTTAGACATGTCTACTATACCCATAGTCTAAACTGTTCCCAGTGTAAAGACACCATGGGTAAAAACTGTGCAAAGTAGCAAAATATCAAGGATACTCATAAAATTAAGTCTCTTCAGTCAAAACAATGCTTTAGTCTTAGTGGTGGTAGACAATCGGGAAACAACACTTACAACGCAACTTTTACAACGCACTACCTTTACAACGAAATTTTCACAAAGCAACATCCAGTACAACGTATGCCATTACAACGCAACCATTACAACGAATATCACTACAACGCATACCACTACAACGCATGTCATTACAACGCAGTCATTACAACGCATACCATTACAATGCATACCTACACTATCCAACACTTACCCTACTGTTGCACCCACTGGAGTTAGAATAGTAATTTTTACCCCTACACTATCCAACACTTACCCTACTGTTGCACCCCCTGGAGTTAGAATAGTAATTTTCACCCCTACACTATCCAACACTTACCCTACTGTTGCACCCCCTGGAGTTAGAATAGTAATGTTTACCCCTACACTATCCAATACTTACCATACATGCAATGTAATGGTATGCATTGTAGTGGAATGCGTTGTAAAGGTAGTTTCAAAGAATTTGTGGTAATGGCATGCGTTGTAATGGAATGCATTGTAATGGATGTTGCGGTGTAAAAAATGCGTTGTAAAGGTAGGCATTCTAAAAGCATGCGTTTTAACGACATACATCCTAGACAATCATATTCCTTATCCAAGGGTAGATCTGTCCAAGGATCAGATTGCATCCCTATGTAAGGCCACTTTCGGCCGGCTTAGCCAAAATAGTTGTCTCTTTTCTTGTGGCAGCTATATATGAGAGAGCAAATAATTGTCTTCCTCTTTCTCTTTAACAGACACACCTGTCTTCCCTTGCTGAAGGTTGCCAGACTTCTACACCCTGAAGCTAAATTGAGGGATGTCTCCAAGGAGGTAGTAGATCACCTTTAGGTGCAATTTTGGACATCATCACAGCACAGTGACTCACATCACTGTGCAGAACATTTCCTTTACATAGTAACCGCTCTCTAAAGTATTCAGGCTTCCATGGCACCCTGCAATAATGGATGGGATCCTTTAAGAAGAGATGCATTTGAATAATGTTTGGGGACCAAATAAATGACTGAAAAAATACTTAAGAGTCAAAGGGTAAGTTACCCATAACTCTTCAGGTTGTCCCTTGTTGTGGCTTGGTGGGCCAGATTTCTACCACTACAAATTATGCCTCTCCCTATTACCCAGCGATTTAAAGGGGAAAAGCTGCATTAAACAGTCCCTTCTCAAGGACTTCTTGTCACTGTGTTTATCAATTAAGTAAGGGGATGATTGCTTCATATTCCTATATTACACAGAGAAAAAGGTTAATCTTCTCTGTAAAATTAATTTGAATTCCATATAGGTACAAAAGAGCTACCCACATGTTGAAAACAATAAAGAATTTTGGCATCAATTCTGTCAGACAGTGAATAAGTGAAGTACAGATGTCACCATCAATTGAGAGAATGGGATACAGAAATGTGTAGAAGATTCTTCTGCTGAAACTTCTCATACCTAGTCACATAATATTAGAGATGATTCTGACAGTGTTCTGAATATGTAATGTGGAGGGCACACACATGCTCCCACTTTGAGGAGTGAACTGAAAGTGACTCTGGGGAGAATACCACTCCTCAGGAGTGCAGTTATCAGTTGAGAAAGCTGTAGCTGTTTGGTCAGGGTTTTCATCTAATAAGCATCTGAGAAGAAGTCATTTCTCTTAAAAATTGCCTTTCACTTGACTAACATTGATTATTTAATTTGAAATCTTCCCTGATCGATATGTTTCGCCCACCAGATCGCTGATGAAATAATACAGTTCGGTGTAAAAAATTCATGGTCGCCCGTATGTGACTGTGTTCTGCTTGCTACTATTGACTGGTTCAGAAATAAGCAATGCTTGAATATATCTTCCAAAAATTATGACTTGCATGGGGAAGGGAGAGGCTGGGTTGACTCTACAATTACTTATTGATAATCTTCATCATGCCAGGTTCTACTCCTCTCAGTCCTTACAATCCTTCTTCACTCTCCTCTGTTAGATAGTCATCTACCCTTCAGTAGAGATGGGATAATTGCCACAGAAACCCCCTCAGATACAAGATTGCAAGACAGTACAAAAAAACAGAGGTGGAACTGCTATAATCTTTAAAGAACCCATTCAAGTCTCCACTACCTCGGAAATCTGCACTGATACTTATGCATGGATATGTTTAGCCCACCACACAGACAGGACAGATGTAGTAATATTTGACAAATGTACCTCAATCTGGGACTCCACCTGATTTTCTGCTGAACTGGGACCCACACCCCTCCCTGCACACAATGCAAAGAACATCGGAATAGTAATTATTTGCCATCTCACCATTACCAGCCAAGTGAATGCAGTCTCAGTTTCCTGCTTCCACACACCCAAGTTGCTAAAGAACATCTTCTAATAGCCCCCACCAACACAACCATTACACAAGCCCTTATCGCCAACAAGCAGGACAACAACAACACACTCTGAGCTGAAATTGACTTACAACTGGCCTGAAGACTCCAGGCCATACAAAACCCAGCTGCTAGGCTTGCCTTCAACCTCCACCCCACACTAACATCTCAAAGAGGTCCACTGATTCCCAATCCACAAACAAGCACTCTTCAAAGTCCTCATCCACAAATTAACAGCCTTACATAACATTGGCCCCAGGTACCACAACAATGGCATAATCTTCCACAAACCTACCAGACAGCCAGACAGTTCCTCTCAGCTGCACTTCTACTCTCAAACAAACCCTGCATATTCAGAACCAGATACGGCAGTTGTGCCTTTGGCTACCTCAAACCTATATTCTGGAACAACATGCCCCTGCACATTAGAGGTGCTTTCCTCTTCTTTCCCTGTCACGCAATGCAGTGCAGCAACTTTAGGTGCTGTGCTGATTCGTAATACAGGGTCATACATTTAGCACTTAGTTTGGTCAGTCAAAATATTATCAGTTCAGCTGTTTCTGTGCAAACCATCACGTTGACCTTCTGTGTAGATTACAGTTATAGCTTCAAGTCCACTTCATCACGGTCAGATAACAACAGAAGAACATGTGAAGCAAGCCAACTGATGGCAATGATAGTTTGTATGAGAGACTGAACAGGTATATCAATGTGTTATTAGTATTTCCCTGTAGTGCAGTGCTAGCCTGACAAACCAATAGTGTCATGGCTGTCTCACTGAGGGAAGTGGAGTCCAGATACCTGGTGATGGAATGGGGCACATACTGTGCCTTGAGTTTTACCTTGAGATTGCCCTCTATAGCGAGTGAGACTACCATCAACCTGCTGAATTGCACTAGGCATGGGAGTGGTGGCAATATTATGGCTTGTAGTGGTAGGACATGTCATTTTATCTCATACCTGCAATTATGCGGGTGCCCTCCTGGCCTCAATGATTAAAGTATTTCTCAGCTGTGGCCATCCCATTTTCTACTTTCAGTGCGTATTGGTAGAGCATGTGTATGATATGTTGAATTAGGAGTGTGGGTGCCATGGATGACTGTGGGCACAGCGGCATTCATACTAGATTCTCCCTGCTAATGAGATGTACATAGTATAGGTTGTCCTTTTGTCCTTTCCCAGTTTTAGTACCATAAAAACAGAGGAGGTGTAGGGATTCAGGTGACAGTAATCCCCTTAGAAGTCTAAGGTTAGTTCTTTGGCAGTGACCCACACACTTTTTGTTTCTCAAGATGCTGCCTCCCACATAAGGCTGATGGTTGTGAGTTGGGAAGGCTTCCCTCTTCTTTGTGTTTTGGGTTTCTACCTGTGCAGACACACAGCACAGCACCTCCTGCCTGCTATCATTTAAAAACAAAGATCGTTAGTTACTTATCATGGAGTCTCAGGGTTAGACATGGCCTTCTCTGCAGGACCACCCCCAAACTTTCACACCTCCTGTTTTCTGAATTTGTTTTTGATGGCATTAGGATTCTGTGCACTTTACCACTGTTAACCAGTGCTATAGTGCTTCTGTTCTCTCAATAACATGGTAAAATTGGCCTACACCTGATTGACACATTGAATTCACCTGTAAGGCCCTAGTATATTGTATTACATGTACATAGGCCTTGTAAATGAAATGCTACTAGTGGGTCTGCAATACTTGTGTTGCCACCCTCTAAAGTCTCAGGACTGCCACTGCAGTTTTAAACTGCCAACTCAACCTGGCAAAATAAACATTTAGCTAGATCTAAACCTTCCTTTTAAAGACATATGTCACACCTAACATAGGCCCCAAACAACCCAAAGGGCAGGTTGTGGTGTATTAAAAAAATTGAACATGTATTTTTACGTTTTATATGTCTTAGTAGTGAAAACCCTCCACAAGTGTTTTTCTCTACTGTGAGGACTACTTCTCCCGTAGGGTAACATTGGGTTACCTTATTATATTTAATAAGTACCAACCTTTGATTAAGAACATGTAGAAATGTCATGTTTGGTCTAACAAGAATTGTAATTTTAAAGCTCCTTTAGTAGTAGAGACAGATTTTAAGTCACATTTCTGGAAATGCCATTTTTAGAGAGTTAAGCAACAAACATCAGGAGGTAACCCATAAACCCACTTGAGACCTGGGAAACAAGTACATGCAACAATTAGCAATGTGTCAACAGGTATCAATTCAAGACACATTTAAGTATACACACAATAGTTGTAATAGAGCAAGGAAATGAAAAAAGGGGAGAGAAACATCAATGGATTTGATACCTGTTGAGACTTTTACAAAGTTAGCATTTTCTTGCCGTAACCTTCCGGTGCCTGCAGCCTGTGTCCTGTGTCACATGACTGTAAATAGTTGCTAGTGACCTTCATGACAGTGAAACATAAGGGGAATAGATGTTGGCAGGATGGGTCATCCTGCCAAAATGGGTGAGATAGAGCTACTCCCTGCCCCACTTAAATTTCAAAGGCCTTACTCTAGTACACTCACAAAGGAACTTAATACCTGACTATTTTTACCGTAGATGACTTAGAGCCTCGACAGGTGAAGGAAAGACATTTCTAGAGCCAGATGGGGAGATAGCCTAGAAGATTCTCTTACTTCAAAGGCTGGCACTAGGTATAAATATTGGACTCTCAGACCAACTCTTCGGTACACTCCTGGACCTGGGAAGGATCCTCAGAAGGACTGCCTTATACTTCAAAGGACTGCCCTGCTGCTTGGGGCCTGCTTTGTACCTCGGAGAAATGCCCTGCTGCTTGAGACCTGACTTGCTGTTTGCTCCCAGGACTAGGAGGGTGGCTCCAAGGGTTTGTTAGCTGGCCTTCTGTGTGAGCTACAAGGACACAACAAGCTCGAAAGCCCTTGTACTCTGCACCTAGACCCTGCCATAAGTGAGTCCTGGCCTTTAAGTGGGACCCAACCAGTCCTAGAGCCTAGGAAGTGGTGGAGAAAGGGTACAACCCGCCAAAATCTGAAACTTGGGACCTAAAAAGTTTTTCACCAAAAGGTGACCTGAGAACTGATACGAGACCAGAACTTACATGCTCGCCAATCCACCAGAGCTGCATCGCCAGTAAGCCTAAAATTGTGGAAGCTCCCACTACTTTCTTATCCACAGCAGCAAACCCTTTTCAGCGGGACCTCTCAGGAAGAGCAT
The DNA here is from genome assembly GCF_964263255.1 of Lissotriton vulgaris. NCBI lineage: Eukaryota > Metazoa > Chordata > Amphibia > Caudata > Salamandridae > Lissotriton > Lissotriton vulgaris. Next base: position 747,484,906 of record NC_141694.1, read on the forward strand.
CTACCCTCATGGAGTGCTTGCAGACTACAACCTGAAGCTTCATCCCGTTGGAGATTTTTGACCTACAAAAAAGTGACAAAGTCAGAACATGGACAATAAACACCTCTTCCTCGGACATCGCTGGCTGCTTTGATCCACTGACCTTTACCTGCTCAGAGACTTTTCTTCAAAATTTCTTCTAAGTGCAAAGGTAAGCTGAGTCAAGACCCTCTCCACCTCGTGTAGCCGGCTTGCATTTCATCCGAGTGAGCCCAAACTTTTTACTTTGTCCCAGTCTCGCACAACCAGATAGCTGCAATTGGTGCATTGATCTTGTGGATGTTTTTTTTTTAACTTAAAGCTGTGAAAATTAATTGCTTCAGTCCTACTTATTGGAATTATTTTGTTTTGCTGCCACTTTATTTAATAAATTGCTCTCTATTTGTCAAAATGTATTTGGGATTTTTCTTGTGTTGTGTTTCACTTTATTACTGTAAGTGTGCTGCATAAATACTTAACAAAGTGCCTCTAAGTTAAGCCTGACCTGCTTTGTTCAATTCAATTCAAGTCAAGTCAAAATGTATGTTTATTATGACCATAGTCTTTAAACAATGCAATGAACATAACACAAAATGGAGTATGCACAGTAAATTCATAAGCCTATTTTAAAAATTTCAACCGTTAAAAAAATCCTAAGAAATACCAGTAAAAAATTTACATTTACCTTAAAACTTATCTTTACATTATAAAAACCTATGCATTTTCTTTCCACTACAAGTAATTTCATTCAACAAAAATTTCATACATTACTACAAATTATTCCTGGCTTCTCAATGCACTCAGGGCCACCTTTATAAATTTCCCGAGGGCAATTACAATATCAATGGAAGGGATTTCGGTTAAAAGGCTGGCTGCCTGCGTCTCTGATCTAAGAGTGTCAGACAATCTAGCAGGATATGTAGCAGGTCTCCTTTAGTTCCCAACTTACACCTACAAAGACCTTGCTGGTCTAACATTTTTGACTTAAGGTCTCTGTTTATTAGCCATGGGTTAATCCCAATCCGGAGCCTCAGGATCTCTTGCCTGTACCCACGGTTTGGTAGCCTATCAAGGTAGGGGAACCAGTTTTCATTGGACCAAGCGTTTAACATATGCGCTACTGATTTTTTCTTTACTAAATATTCAATGTCAGCCAGTCTAGAGACTTCTTTCCCCCTTTGCTTCAGCTCGCCTTTGGTACTAAGAACTTGGTACGTTTCCTGGTCCACATCAATCTTTAATAATTTACAAATTCCCATCAGTTTTTCCCTACTGGCCTTTGCCCATTTTAGCTCACTTTTCTGAATTTCTGTACGACACCAGTGTGCTACTTTTTGCCTTTCTGGATCTTCCAATCTCTTCCAAAATCTCATCACAGCCATCTGAGCTTGTATCGCCCAGGACTTTGTACCTATTTCTGTTCTTATGGCTTGTATCATAGAAGATTGAGGAAGGGATAAGAGCCTTTTTATGCATTTCCCCTCTATCACATCCCAGGATCCCTTACCGCTCAAATAAAGGATCTCTGCTCCATACAGGACTTGGGAGGGGATCATTGCCTCAAAAGCTCTAAGCATTGGTCGGTGTGACATCTCTCCATAATCCCTATTAAACCTTTTTAAACCACATATGGAAGAGAGTGCCTTTGCTTTTTGTGTTTCCAGGTGGGTATTCCAATTTAGGGCCCTATCGAACCATATACCCAAGTATCAGTACTCATTAACTGTCTCCAGTTTGAGATCACCTATGTACCAACTGAACCTACTTATCTTTTTTCCGAAACATAAGGTTTTGCTTTCATCTAGATTAATAGTTAGGAGTTTACTATCACAATATGTCTTAAAGGCATTAAGCTTTCTTTGGAGACCCCTCTCGGTCTGGTCTACTATTACCAGATCGTCCGCGTACAATAAACAGTATACCTTATTTCCATCCATTTTAGGGCTGGCACTACCCTCCACCTCTAGAAATGCTGGGAGATCAGACAGAAAAATAGAAAAAAGCTGGGGAGCCAACACGCAGCCCTGTCTTAATCCATTGGCAATAGGTATTTTTGGGGTCAAAGATCCCACGGTATCCTTGATAACTTGCCCCCAATTTTCCCTATGTAGTTCCTTTATTATTGTGAGGAGATCTTTGGGAATGTTTAACCTCTTTAGGGTATCCCATAGGCAAGCCCGATCTACTGAATCAAAGGCTGCTCTGAAGTCGACGAAACAACAGCATAACTTGCCATTTTGTTCCGTCGACTTCCTAGCCATAGCCCATAGGGCAAATCCATGATCTATTGTGGAATGGCCCTCTCTAAATCCACCTTGTTCTGTGGGTACAATTTGGAACTCTTCGACCCATGCATTCAATTGTTTCAAAACAATTTTAGAGAAGACTTTCTCTCCTATATCTAAGAGGTTGATCAGCCGGTAATTTTGTGGCGCCTCTTTACTCCATTTCTTGTGGATTGGCCTAATTATGGCACCCTTCCAAGTAGGTGGCATTACTCCTACTTTTAAGACTATATAGAACATCTTTGCCAGAAATCTTGCCCACCATTTAACCTCCGACTTCAGAACTATTGCAGGGAGATTATCTGGGCCTGCAGCACGGGTTAGCTTAAGTTCTTTTATTGTAAGCTCTACTTGTTCTTCGTTAAATTTGGTTATTAGGTCTTCAGAGATTTCTAGCCATATTTTGGCCTCCACATCCTCTCTGGGCATTCTTACCCCATACAGTTCCCTTATGTACTCTTCCCATGCGGCCTCACTCACGACGCAGTTTAATTCTCCATCTGCTGTTCCGGCTGCAGCTTTTACTAGTTTCCAAAATTGCCTTAAATTTTTATCCTCTATGGCTTCTAATAGATCTAACCAGCATTTCTCTTTATATATCCTTTTTGCATTATTTACCATTAATTTAAATTCTTTTTTCTGCTTGATTAGTTGTTCCTGTCTCTCTTGTGTGAAGTTATTTTTTTGTCTTCTTTGTACTGCCCGTATCTCCTTTTTCTTATTTTGGCACACCACAGAAAACCCTTTCCCTCGGTTTATTTGTTTTACCCTTGTGGATTTCTCCCTATTTAATTCTATTCTTAGGCATTGAACCACTTCTTCTAATTTCTCTATAAACCATTCCAGGGTTTTATTCTCGCAATCTTCGGGTGCCGTTTTTATTTGCATGACCTTCAGTTTTTCCATATATTCATCAGTTAGTCGTGTCGTCACCTGTTTGGGGTACTCGACCTCCTGGGTAATCACCATTTCTCTCTGCAATTTCCTTCCCCCTGATATTATTAAGTGGAGAAGTTTGTGATCACTCACCTCTTTTTGTTCTATCTTAAAACCCCTAATCTGGGGGAAGTTCCAGGCTTGCAAAAATATATAGTCAATAGGGCAGTTCTGTTGCCCTAGATTAAACGTCTTTCCTGCAGGGGAGTCTGTCTCTATTCTGCCATTTACACAGTGAAGGCCCCTACCTCCTAGGGCGTGTACAAGTTCTGAGTCCTGTTTCGAAATCTCCCCAGCTGGGAACCTAGCTGGGTTTATTCCGAACACCTCTAACTGTTCCCTATTCCAGAGGTCTGCCTTTTTTGGATTTAATTTATGATTGAAATCCCCCATTATTATTATTATATCTGCGGGATATTTTTCTAAAGTACTGTCTACATCCTCATTAAAACACCTCATCTCCCTTTCATACTCCTCCCCATTATCCCATTGCATATATACATTCATTAAAATCAACATTTTATGATTCGATTCCACCGTCAGAAGTTCAGTTCTACTTGATTGGACCCATTTGCATTTTGTTTTCAACAGTTTTACTTCCCTCATTACTTTTGTTGATACCAGTGTCAACAGACCCCCCGAGGGCCGCCCCTAATTTTTCTTTGTGGCGGGGTGATGTAACTGTAAGTATCCTTCAAAGGTTGGGGTTTCGTCGCATAACCAGGTCTCTTGAAGGCAGGCAATGTCCACTTTATTTATGATTTCCTTTACATATTCCCGTTTTTGCTCATTGCCTAGCCCATTCACATTCCAGGTTAAGACACCTAGTTCTTGCGACCCCCCCCCATCCTATTCTACGTCACTCAACCCGCCCTCTTCTTCCGTATCCACCGTGTTACTGTCGTTGGATTCTCCCATGGGATTACTGTGTATGGACCAATTGGCCCATGAGGAATCGTTCCCTGTATTATCTATCACAACATTCAGACAGCTCCGGTCGCCTTCTGATTCTCTGTAGAGAATCACTTGTCTCTTCTGTAGCCCGGCGTGCTGTTTTAAGAAGGTATTGTCTTTTGGGGTTTTTATTTCTCTCTCAGGAATAATCCTTATTCCCTGTTTAATTATCTCATTTGAGGCTTTCTGAATTGCCCTTTTTACCAGGTATGAGTAAAGGGTGATTTTTGTTATTTCCTTTCCATTCCTGTTCTCTACAAAGCCTACATGCTGGAGGTCTTTTGTACCGATCCCCCTCAAGCTACCGCATTTTGCAAATGCGGTCAGAATCAGTGCCCTATTCAGGGGTCTTGTTTTCCTTGCCAGCTTTTCCTTCTTCACGGCTGATACCAGATCCAGATATAGCCGTTTATTATTGTCACTCTCATGTAAATTCATCTTTATTTCATGGACCTGTTGTCTGGCGATTGTTCTCCCTACTTGCCATCCTTTCTTTCTTATGCTGGGTAGTTCTTGTGCCTGAGGGCTTACTGACCTTTGTTCAGTTACTCGATCAGCCATTATCCTTACTTTCTGCTTCGTCGTGCGAGTAGAGGGGGGTTTCTCAGTTGCCTCCTTGCGTATCTGCTTTTTCCTAGATTCTCTCGGAGACTTTGGGGTTTTTGCCTCTACATACGTATGTCTATGTGTTATAAAAGTCGATGCTGAGGCATTTAATCCTGGCTGCACCCCCCCGCCGCTGTTTCCTTCCCTTTTCTCTTTCCTGCAGGATTCGGTTGCCTGGATTTTTCTTCCCTGATCCTGGCGCCACGTGTGACATACCCCCCACGCCTTTTTATCAGCATAGGTCTTTTCGAGATATAGACATTGTCTGCAATCTCTGCTGCATCCTTTGCCGTTTGCTCTGTGGTCTGAGGAGATCTTTCGAGAATTACCATGCTTTCTTCTTCAGGTACTAACATGGCACTTTCCTCGATGGGTGGGGCTGTCTCAGTTGGCCTTAACATGCTTGGCATTTGGCTCTTTATCTCCCCTAATTCTTCTTCTATTTTCTTTAGATGTTGTTTCTGTGCTTTCAATACTCCGTTGTTTGAGAGAGTTACTTCCAGGATTCCTTGGAGTGCCTTCTGAAGTAACAAGATTAGATCCATCAACGAAGATGTGGGGGTTTCTGAGATCACCGTGTCCTGTGTATTGTTTCTGACTGAGTTTACCTGATGACCAGTCCTTATGCTCTCTTGGAGAAGTGGGGAACTTTGCATTGAATAGTGCTGCTGGAATTGATCTGGCGCACCTCCCCACACAAGACTCTGGTTCTGGCCTTCCTTTCCCCTATGTCCTTCATTCCCTGGTGACAGCAGTGAGAACATTTTTGGGGAGGATGATAGTCGGGGCGCAGAAATATGGTGGTTTTGGCTCTGCAGTGTCAGGTTTATAGATTTGGGGTTTTCCCTTTCTTCTTCTATGTCAAGATTAACTTCTTCCTGGGATTCTCCCTTGTCTGTCCGTCTTTGATTTTCTACTGTCATGCCTGAATTTTCGCCAATCTCCCCACCAATTTCCACAATTTCTCCGTCTAAATCCGATGTTATCGCTGGGTTTGATGATTTGTAGTGTTTCCCCACAAACTCCTTTATGGATTTTGACGCTGCCATGTTCTCTTTCTGTTTCATAGTTGTATGATTACAACCTCTCTTCGCCTTCTGGGCGTTCTTCGTTGCCCTTTTGACTTTCCTTTTCTTGCGTCTCCCCTTACTATTGTCCATAGAGGATACATGACTTTCCTGGCTTTCTTCCAGGGATTTTGAGCCCTCCATTGATTTGCTCCTCCCTGGTACATCCACTGTACGTGATTTTAGCCCTCTTTTGGGTACCATTTCCAAGTTTTAGTGCTAAAACGGTTGTTCTACTGAGGGTAGAATCTTTTATTAATTAATATAATTTTTACTCGTATTTAGGAGTTTTTCACTTACTCCGTTCTCGCTCCTGCACGCTTAAATGCAGGCAAGGCTTCTCTGCGCTAAAATATAATGTAATTGCCGGTAAGCGCCTCACGTGCTGGGCTTTAAATGCCAGTGATTGAAAAGGAAAGCATTACTCACAGATGCAAAGGCTTTCCTTCATGGGCGCTCCTTCTCTTTCCAACTCTGGGCCCCGACACAGCAACCTCCCGACCCAGAAGACACTTTGAGAAGCCGGGAAGGAAGGAACACCCTGGCACACACCACCAGCGCTCGAGAATATATCAGAGGCACCGCGGATGGTGGATGAATAAAGGACGGGTGCACTGTGGGCTCAGCGACCTGGCTCAGAAAGGTGTCAACGCCAAGGCACACAAGCTCAAGCTCCAGCAACTCCTGCTGCTCTCCGCACGCTGCCCATCGCTGCAACCTCTCCGCCGCTGTTTGCAGCCTTCCCGCAGCTCTCCCCGCTCCTTGCTCCTCCGCTCAGCCCAACAGCTCCTCGTAAAACACGGAAAAAAAATCCAGCTAGCTGCAGGATGTTAGCGGCGGGGGCCCGCAGCCGCTCCTTGACTTTGCTTGCTTGCTGGGCTCGATATTGACTTTGCTAGCTATTAGATTTTGAATCTCGTACCCTTCGCGGCTCGCGGCTCCGGGTTTGCAGCTTTTCCCGGTTTTTCCCGATCCCATCGGGACGCGGCTGCCGCTGCTTCACTGCACGCCTGCTCCTGCACACACTCGCTGCTCCACTGCTCACTGCTCTCTAGCGCCACTGCTCTCTCTGCTCTCTCTGCAGTTCAATTCAAAAAAACTTTATTGCGGTTTTTTCATACCATAAAAGTACAGTGAATTACTTCGGTTACATGACAAGGGTAGGTTTTAGGAAGGGTATGTGTCACAGTCAGAAGCAAATCATTAAAAAATTCAAATGCATAAATATTAAAAACCTTTTTCTTCAAAATTTGATATAATTACAATTCTAATATCCTAAGTACAAAAAAGATTTAATCACCAGGTCACATACGGCAGTAGGAAGGGAAAATACTATACTTGCTCTAGTCATGGAATCAATTAGGGGTTGGACACTATAGTCCTAAAAGGTAGCAGCACCATCCCAACTGAAGACATACACCTTTATACAAGATTTCTGCGAATCAGCCACATGGCAAATAGGAACTTTGTTATTGCAACCACGTATAGGGGATTAGAATCAGTTCTTAGAATCCTGAGGAAGTCTAAGTGATTCCTAATTCCTTGGTTCCTGCACAGTTGTATTACCCATTTCTGCCTTGGCAGATTGTAAGCCCCGCAGAAAAGGACTACGTGACGACTGTTTCCTCCTTTTCAGAACATCCAGGGCAAAATCGTTTTGGTACTCCAGCCCACTTGTTGATAAATGAAAAAAAAGGTAGAATACCATATCTGAATTGGAGGAAAGGTTTTTGGGCTAATAATGGCTGAATAGAATATAGAACCTTTTCAAATTCATAGTGGCACTTGAAATCAAGGAATTCAGATGTGAGACTTGATGTTGTGGATGACCTTAGGGCTTCTGTCATTCTGTACTCCCTAACCGCAGCTTTCAATGAGGTTTTTGATGTTAAGTATGCATCCTCCGGATTGGACCAGAGGATTTCCATGCCTATCGCACAAAAGGAGCTCTTAATAAAAGATAACCATGGAATGCTACCAGCCCCCAACAATTTCATTACCTCTTTCAGTTCCTCCCTATAGCACCCCAATGCAGGAGTGCTCCACAACCTCCGCCAGTATAACAGCGGTCTAATTGCTGCCACATAGGATATAGGGAGAATATTAAGGTCCATCCTGAGGGGAACTAAGGGTGTTGATTTTGGGAGGGTCAAAATTCGTCAAATGAAATTATTGTCTGTTAGAGCTAGGGAATTAAAGGGCCTGTGACCCCGCAGTTCTGCCCCATATCTGATGCGGCCCTTGCCTGGACCTTGTAGATTTCCAGAGGAAATAAAGTTTTTATGGTGCAGTTATTTTGCACTGTGAGAATGCCTCCCATGGCCTGCCTGAGTCTCAAATTGGCCTTATCCATCTGTGGACCCCAGCCCATTGAGGTTCCGTGACAATTGTAAGTGGTGCTTTCGACTCGCACGAATATAGTCGAGTCTGGTATCTATGAACCGCAAATGACGAGTTTAGTGGGTGTACGCAGTTCCGTTGTGCTAACCTAAACCGTTCGCCTGTTACGTGGGTATTTCTGTCTGTACCCACGGGTTCCATCTTAGATACGGCATCCATTTTGTCTCTTGCCCTCAAGTAGCCAGCGAACGGACGTTGTCCGCTTCGCGACCCTGGGACTCCCAAGATATTTGCGGAAGACACATGTCCTTTGTAAGTGTCTTTATGACGAGGGGGATGATATTGTAAAGCAGATGGCGCCGCTCGAGGCTCATCTGGCCGCACGGACTTATTGTCTCAGCCGTGCATCTCATTAGGCACGTCCCTTTGATGCCTGTATCTCGTGTCTCTCGATACCTCCCTTTTACACCCTTTCCGATCTCCCCACTGTCTCCGTCTTCCTCCACACCTGTCCTTGTTCCTATTTCAATCTGTTTTACTGCCGATTGGAATGCACTAATGTTGGGAAGATGGGTTTTTACAGTTGGGAACCGCCAAATGTTTCCGCACTTATGTTCCGGGCCTTATGAGTATCAAAGTGACCAAAGCGACCCCTCTGGGGGATAATTATGGGAACCGGGTCATAAACTTTTGTGTTCAATGTAACTCTATGGGGAAATTGTGTATAAAAGGAGCGATTCACAGAACCAATTTGAAGCAGTCTCCCCAAGTTGCACGTGTGTTACTTGTCGTGACTTCTGTGTTCCCTGCAGTAAATAAACCTTGAATCTTTGACGCCGAAGGAAGTGTCCCGTGTCTCTGTGATTTGTACGCCGGAGCAGGTTACCCACGAAGGTTTCAGGTGTTGTGCCCTGGCACCGCTGGGTTCTAAATAACCCAGTCCTTCAGTTGGCGCCCAACGTGGGGCTGCATCAGTGGTACCGGTCCAAGCCCGACGATCGTGAGGAACTTCGTGTGAAATCTCCGAGGGAAGGTGCACCCCGCTTCATCGATCCTGTTGTCGAAATAAGTGGCCCGAAGACTTTTCCCGCGAAGATTCCCGCCTCCTGACGGCTGCGACGGACTGCTGCCCTGACTGTAGACCTGTTTTGGCGCCTGGCGTAGACCTTGGTATAGCGAGACGATTGACGGGCCTTCCTGGTGACGCCATCGATCTTTGAGTTAAGTATTTGTGGGTCGCTCCCAGAGTCCTTGGTTGTTGACACTTTAGCGAGTGTTTTTGTTGTTGACGCTGTGAGAGTGTTTTTGTCGATGACACTTTGCTAGCGTATTTTGTCGTGTTGTTTGACGACTGCAGCCGCCAAAAACCGAGGGTTTTGTTCTTTGCTGGGACTTGGTAAATCCCGTAACCCTTGAAGTTTGTGAAACTCGGCTAGTGTGCAAGACGCCTGGTCGTAGTACTTTGTTTAGTTGTTTCAGACCTTGTGGTATGGATTCCCGACTGGAGGACTCGTGTCCGATACCTCCGGTTGGAACTCCGACTTATGAACTGTATAGTAAACATGGGCTAGGCCCAATTACTTTTAATGATTACTGGATCAAATACACGAAGAAGGACGGTGACCTTCGTTGGCCACCTCATGGTAGCTTTGAAACCCCGATTTTAGATAACCTAGAGGCTAAATTATTTGCGAAAAAGTCAAGGCCGGCCATGTTTGATGCCTTTCGGTTGTGGCGTAAAGAAGCCCGACAGAAAGAAATCAGACAGACTAAACGTAATCAGCGAGATAATGTTGCTACCATATTGAAGAAAGCAGAGCAATTTCAGCGCGACAAGGAGGTTAAGGATAAGGAAGTGTTTGATAGACTACAACGTATGACCGTAGATAAATGTTATCCTGCTTTGCCTACGGAGCCGGATAAGAAGGACGAACCAGTTGAGGATCCTTTAATGTCCTATCTTCTGAAATCGCCCCCTCCGTATGTACAGGGTACCACAGCTCCTGTGGTTCCCCCTGTACCTGTTCTTCCACCTATTCTTCCTTTGCCTGTTCCTCAACCTACACCCGTTCTTCCGACTATTCCTGCTCCTTTGCCTACTGCTATCCCTACTGCTCCTCCGCTTCCACATACTCCTGCTCCCGCTACTGCTCCTGTTTTGTTAACTCCTGCTGTTGCTACTGTTTCTACTCCTTCGCTTGTTAGCCCTGTGTCCTATACTTCTCCCTCTACTCGTTCTCGTAATTCTCCTCTTGCGGCTAGTTTCTTTCATTCGCTCGGACCTGTTCTTGGGTCCGCTGGTTCCGATGGTCCTCAAAGACGTAGTCAGCTTCCAGGTAACAGAGAACGCGCTTCGCTATATAATATGGCGATGGGTTGGATGATGCATCCTCTTCGAAATCCGCCACGTGTTGTACTTGACACATTTTGTCAATTCAATATACCAACCCAAAGATTTGTGTTCGAGGAAATGTGTAAGGTCCTACGCGATCAGATATCGGCCGACGCACCTGACGAGGTGCTGACCGCCTTGTCTGATCTTCAGCTTCAGTTCTCGAACGGACTGATAGTGGATACCAACGTTCGACGTGCTGTTGAGCGGTTGCTGTCTTTCCGTCCCACTCCTATACCTCAAGCCTTGTTTGTTGAGGATGTTGAAAGACTGCCAGACGAGTCTGGTCAGTTTCCTATGCGAGAGGTTCCACCAGTGTGGATGCCTGGTAATCCTGGGGCAAACCCCCCGATTCCGCCATTCTTTCAGAGAGTGTGGATACATCTCCCATGGAAACGCTCCGAAGTGTTGCAGGTGAAACAGTCTTTGCCTGACCCTCGCAAAAATCCTACAGGGTATTACAAAGAATTATCGCAGCTCGTAGATGCTACGGTAATGAATCTTGCTGATATCGATATGTTGTTCGGCAATGTCGTACCGCAACCGGTATGGGCTAAGATTCGGCGCGAAGATCACGCAAACGAATTGGGTGGCGATTGGGCTGCTCTTACTGCGGCCGACACGCGACAAGTTGGCGGGGCTAAGCCTGAACAGCTCATTACTGCTCTTCCACAAAGAATAATAACGTTAATGAAAACTCTTATGCCAGCTATGAGAGTGAATTGGGACAAATTATCAGCTTGTAAACAGAAGAAGGACGAGAGTGTCTCCGACTTCTTTACGAGGTTTGAGGAGGCTTTCATTGATCATAGTGGTCAGGATATGAGCACTGAGGGTGGTCAAAGATTGTTCGTGGACAAATTTGTCTCTAACTTATTGCCCGATTTGAGCAATAAATTAAAGAATTCAGAGAGTGCGTGGGCCGTTTCTACTTCAGCTCAAATATTGGCCACAGCACAATATTATGAGAACAGAGAGAAAGAAGAGAACGACCGCGCTGATAAAAAGACGAAAGAGCTTAAAACTAAAGTGTTGCTTCAACAAGCGTATCCTCCGTGTTCAAACCAGAATGCATCCCAACAGAATAGATCGCAGTCGCAATCGAATCGATCGCAGCCGCGTAATGATTCCTCCTCCCAAAGATCATCGTTAGGGTACAATCAGTGTGCTTATTGTAGACAGGAGGGACACATTAAATTCAATTGCCCTGTTTTGAATGATCGTAATAGTGGTAATTCGTCTAAAGGAGGTCGCGGTGGTTCGCATCAGGTATCACGCGGTAGGGGTCGTGGTGCTCAGAATGATCGTTCAGATAATTCATCTAATTCTAACAACTGTTTTGATCAACGCGGATCATCACAAGGACGATCTGCGCAGTACAATGTAGACGATTATTACGTCGATCAGGGAACTGACGACAGTAATTACTAGGACAGCCAAAGACAAGGAGAGGGAGTGGTATCAGTTCCGGTTGATCAGAGAGGGCCTTACGTCGCAGTTGCTACATCGGGCGTCGTTGAGCCTTTTCTGTTGGACACTGGTGCAGCGAAAAGTTCCATTATGCATTCGAAACTCCCTGGCGCACCTTTGTCTGGCTTAACAAATGTTTCCGTTGGATTCTCTGGCGCCCCCGTTAGCAATCCAGTTTTGCGCCCTTTGCCCCTTACAATTGGGCCACGTGAGCTTCAAGCTCCGTTGATTTTGACTACTGGGTGTGGTGAAAATCTTTTGGGCCTGGATTTGCTTAAACGTTTGTATGCGACTTTGTATTGTTCTCCTGCGGGTGTAAAGCTTACGTTAGGAGAGAGGGTTGTCTCTCCTATGTATTTGTCTCTCGATAAGCTTCCACCGGAATTGAATTCTCTTCCTGCGTCTTTGTGGGCAACAGGTCCCAATGATGTGGGCCTGCTTGACATCTCCCCTTATGTTGTTCAGTTGAAATCTAATGTGCGATTGCCACGTATTCCCCAGTATCGTATCTCTCTTGATGGTGAACGAGCATTGTTAGCGATCATTTATGATTTGATCGAGAAAGACGTTATTGAAGAGACTCGGGGAAACGTGTGCAACAGCCCTGTACTGCCCATTCTTAAACGTACTGATCCTTCGAAGCCACCCGTTTATCGTTTTGTTATTGATTTACGGGAGGTGAATAAAATTGTGGTTCCTCAATTCCCTGTTGTGCCTGACATCACGGCGCTACTGACTCTGATTCCGGCTTCTGCATCGTGGTTTTCGGTGATTGACTTGAAAAATGCGTTTTTCAGCATCCCGATTGCCGAGGAGAGCAGAGACCTTTTCGGTTTCTCTCTCGGTGGACGCAGCTTCCGGTTTAAGCGCGCTCCTCAGGGCTACTGTGAAAGTCCGTCGATTTACAGTCAAGCCTTGAAAGGTCAACTGGATGCGTTTAGGTTGCCGGTTGGTGCGGCCTTAATCCAATACGTCGATGACTTATTGGTGGCTGCTGATACTCAGGACATTTGCAAAATTGCTACGGCGTCGTTGCTGCAACATCTCTGTGAGTTGAATCACAAGGTGTCACCTTCTAAACTCCAATATTGTTGTCAAGAAGTAACCTATCTAGGTCACTTATTGTCAAAGGAGGGAAGGAGGTTGACCCCAGAGAGAATTGCTGCAATTGCACGAATGGCTGTGCCAAAAACCCAAAGAGATGTGCGTGCCTTTTTAGGTATTACGTCGTACTGCAGGCAATGGATTCCTAATTTTTCATTGCTAGCGAAACCATTGGTGGCTCTTACGTGCAAGGATGTTTCAACTCCTTTACCATGGACGGATGAATGTCAGAAAAGTTTTTCTGAACTGCGTGATTCATTGTGTTCGGCTCCTGTGTTGGGTACTCCCGACTATAGCAAGCCGTTTACATTATATGTTCACGAGAGGGAAGGTTGTGCTTTAAGTGTCTTAACGCAACCTTTTGGTGGTAAACAGCGTCCATGTGCATATTTTTCCTCGACCTTGGACCCGGTAGCGAGAGCATTGCCGAGTTGTTTGAGAGCAACAGCGGCAGCTGCGGTCTCCATCCGACAATCAGCAGGGTTGGTCATGGATAATATGCTTACGGTGATGGTTCCGCATGCAGTCGATACTCTTTTGAATCGTACGAAAACCCAGCACTTGACGAGTGCGAGATTGTCTGGGTACGAGTTGACGTTGCTGGCAAGTCATATTCAGATAAAACGTTGCAATGTTCTGAACCCGGCAACTTTGTTACCAATTAGCGCAGAGTCAGATGAAGTAGCAGAACATGATTGTTACTTGAGGACAGAAGAAGAAACAAAAGGTCGAGTGGACCTTAAAAACACTCCTTTAGAAGATCCAGATGGAACACTGTATGTGGATGGTTCGTGTTTTAAGTTGTCGAATGGCGACGTGACTACTGCTTATGCTGTTGTAACGTTGAATACTGTTGTTGAGACTGCAAGATTGAATCAGAATTCTGCCCAAGCTGCAGAGTTGATCGCTCTCACTAGAGCGTGCGTGTTAGCGAAAGGGAAACGTGTGAATGTGTTTACCGACAGCCAATATGCATTTGGCGTCGCACATAGTTTTGGACGATTGTGGAGAGAGAGAGGTTTCTTGACGTCGCATGGTACGAAGATTCAGCATGGCCAGCTTGTGAATGATCTTTTGGATGCACTTACGTTGCCTAAACAAGTAGCGATTGTTAAGTGTAGTGCGCATCGTAAGGTGACGGATGATGTTGGTCGTGGTAATGCGTTCGCGGACGAGATTGCTAAGGAGACTGCCCGGAACCTTAGCACTCGAATGTATGTGACGAGTTCGGTTAGGTGGCCTACAGAATCGAGCATGTGTGAAGACACTATTGAAAGTGTGAAAGAAATTCAGAATGAGGCCACCGAGACTGAAAAGGCGAAGTGGAAAGAAAGCACGGGAAAGTTGGAAGCGAATGGTTGTTGGATTGATTTGTCGGATCAGAAAAGATGGTTGTTGCCCGATGCGTATGTGCTGGCCGTTGTGACAATGGCGCATGGGTTAGCACATATTAGCGCGAAAGGTATTTGTAAGTTGCTGTCCCCTGTGTGGAAGAATGATGGTATTACGAAATGTGCTGAACGTCTGGTGAAGAATTGTATGGTGTGCATGATGTACAATCCTGGCAAAGGAACCCCAACTCCTCCTGGCAGTTTTGCTCCCCCTTCATGTCCCTTTGAGGTGATTCAATTGGACTTCATCCATATGGAGCGATGCAATAACCTGAAATACGTTTTAGTAGTGGTTTGCGCATTCTCCCGATGGATTGAGGCCTATCCTCTCAAAGACAATACTGCTTTGTCTACTGCGAAAATCCTACTGAAGGAATATTTTCCTCGGTATGGAATGCCTAGAGTCGTGTGGTCAGATAACGGAAGTGAGTTTGTGGGAAGTGTGATGAAGAGTGTGTGTAAGGGCCTTGGAATTAATCAGAAATTCCACAGCGCCAATCATCCCCAGTCAGCTGGTTTGGTTGAAGGGTATAACGGCACCCTTAAACTGAAACTAGCAAAGGTTCAGGCTACGACTGGTCTTTCTTGGCCTGACGCTTTACCCTTAGCATTACTGTCAACTAGGGCGACTGTACTCTCCCGAGTAGGGCTTAGTCCCTATGAAATAGTGTTCGGCCGTCCTGCGAATGTTTGGGGGGTTCCTAGGCCAGGTATGTTCTGTGATCTTGAGTATCCAATGCTGATCGATTATCTTCATGACTTGACTGCTAAACTGAGGTTAATTCACCAACAGGTTTACGACGCACTGCCGACGCAGACGGAGGGTCCAGGCCACCAGCTCCAGCCCGGAGATTGGGTGGTGACGCGCAACTTTTCGCGCAAAAATAACTTGGACCCGAGGTTTACCGGACCCTACCAGGTTCTCCTTGCCACGAGGACTGCTGTTCGTCTCGAGGGACGTAAGAATTGGGTGCATGCCACCCATACCAAGAAGGTCCCTATCCCTTTGCCGGCAGACCCGTGGGTGAGGAGAGGCATTGCATCAACTGAAAATATTGTGCATTAAAGGCCGTAGGGCCGCGCGCGTACTTCCTTCTGGTTAGTAGGTCTTGACGCTAGGTTAAAGACCGTCGGTTCCTGGGAACTCCTAGGGATTGACCATTGCTACACAGAACGAAGTGCGTCAAGAAACGTTGCGGATGGTCGTAGGGAATGGCATTTTCGAAGCTGATGGACTTGGAAGAAGCTCAAGCTCAAAGATTCAAGCTGCAGCAACTTAGTCGTACCAAATGTTTTATGTTTCAAATATCCGTATTGTTTTTGATTGTTTCTGCATTAATGGCGGGTGGGGTGTATTACACAATGTCTTACTTCTTACCTTCTGCTACACCTACTCCTACCCCTGACCCTAAACTTACCTCCACTGCTTCCCCTCATTCCTTTCATGTCTTACCCGAACACGAGCAGGCTAGACGTGCAGAATTCCGCAACAATTCCTTTATTCAGCTCCTTCACCAGCATCAGTTAGTGGTTAACACTACTAATTGTTGGGTGTGAGGGTTGATGCCACATACCACGGATAAGGGAATTCCATATCTGGTGTTACCGTATAACTCCCAAGGGTCTGCTCGAGCATTTCAAACAATGTTTCGAAGCGCACTGGGTTTCCACCCCATTCGAGAACCACGTTCCCCCTACTCTGGTCCTACCTCGTATCAAAAACCTTTGTCGATAGCAATAGAGGATTTAGATAGCGATATCTATGATCCTTCGCTTATTCCTGAAGAAGAGGTACAAGCTTACAGGGTCCTGAGTAGAGGCGAGTATAGTGTGTTCACTAGTGAAAAGCAGCTTAAAAGCTCACCTCCGATATGGGTCGTACCCCACATTGGTAATTTTTGTCTAATGGGTCGTGGTCGAAGATCGAAAGCCCGACTTGGAGAGAGTGCTTGCACTGAAAATTACATTCTGCCGATGGTCTCGTCCCCTGTGTTTCTGGCTGCCAAGGGTACATACTTTATCTGCCATGATCGTGCGTACGCATGGTTGCCCGTTGACTTCATGGGCTCATGCTTCATCGCAAATTTGTTGCCTCCGACGTTTACTGTAGATGCAGATTATCACAAGACTAGAGTTGTGAGGGGCGTAATTAGCGAAGAGGACACTGCCGGTCAAGAGGCAGGAGACTTTTTCAAGGGTTTCCTCCCGTTTTGGGGACCTATGGTTAATAGTAGGAACCTGAGACAGTTGACTCGAGTGGTAGAATCGACAGCTAATATTACTGCCAGTGCCCTTGGTAATATCACCACAGAACTTCAGGCGGATAGACTTATGACATTACAAAACCGTATGGTTTTAGATGTCATCTTAGCAGACCGAGGTGGGGTATGTAAGGTGATCCATTCGAGCTGCTGCATTTTCATTCCAGATAATGCTCCGACAGTCTATCAAGCCATCTCTAAGTTGCATAAAATCTCTGAATCCATACACGTGGATGTAGGGGATTGGACGCTACTTGGGTGGTTTTGGGGCCTAATGTCGACTTGGGGTTGGAAGATTCTGATGATTATCGGAGTTGTCGTGGCGTTTCTGTTCACGTGTTGCCTTTGTGTGCAGTGCGGTCCTGCCTTATGTGGCCTTTGTGCTACAACGTGTATGAGAGAGCCGCCTGTCACCAATGGGACTCGGTTGGACAGAGCTATGCTACAACAACATCTGGATGGTCTGATGAATATCGAGTATGATTCCGACTAGTGCTTGCCTACATGAGGGCAAAAGGAGCGTCTGAGGTTCCGTGACAATTGTAAGTGGTGCTTTCGACTCGCACGAATATAGTCGAGTCTGGTATCTATGAACCGCAAATGACGAGTTTAGTGGGTGTACGCAGTTCCGTTGTGCTAACCTAAACCGTTCGCCTGTTACGTGGGTATTTCTGTCTGTACCCACGGGTTCCATCTTAGATACGGCATCCATTTTGTCTCTTGCCCTCAAGTAGCCAGCGAACGGACGTTGTCCGCTTCGCGACCCTGGGACTCCCGAGATATTTGCGGAAGACACATGTCCTTTGTAAGTGTCTTTATGACGAGGGGGATGATATTGTAAAGCAGATGGCGCCGCTCGAGGCTCATCTGGCCGCACGGACTTATTGTCTCAGCCGTGCATCTCATTAGGCACGTCCCTTTGATGCCTGTATCTCGTGTCTCTCGATACCTCCCTTTTACACCCTTTCCGATCTCCCCACTGTCTCCGTCTTCCTCCACACCTGTCCTTGTTCCTATTTCAATCTGTTTTACTGCCGATTGGAATGCACTAATGTTGGGAAGATGGGTTTTTACAGTTGGGAACCGCCAAATGTTTCCGCACTTATGTTCCGGGCCTTATGAGTATCAAAGTGACCAAAGCGACCCCTCTGGGGGATAATTATGGGAACCGGGTCATAAACTTTTGTGTTCAATGTAACTCTATGGGGAAATTGTGTTTAAAAGGAGCGATTCACAGAACCAATTTGAAGCAGTCTCCCCAAGTTGCACGTGTGTTACTTGTCGTGACTTCTGTGTTCCCTGCAGTAAATAAACCTTGAATCTTTGACGCCGAAGGAAGTGTCCCGTGTCTCTGTGATTTGTACGCCGGAGCAGGTTACCCACGAAGGTTTCAGGTGTTGTGCCCTGGCACCGCTGGGTTCTAAATAACCCAGTCCTTCAGTATCTTATCATTTAATGTAAGACCCAGATAATCGAACACGTACACCATTTCCAGGGGTCGATCCTCCATTAATGAATGGGGACAGTTTCTGGTGTTTGCATTAAAAACCATGTACTTGGTTTTGTTGATGTTAATAACGAGGTTCCTTTTACTGCAGAATTGACTGAACGCTTTTAGGACACGCTGCATGCCCATGGATGACTTTGAGAGCAGCAGCGTGTCATCAGCAAACATAAGGGTGGGGCAGCTTCGCGTCCCCAACTTCGGGCAGTCTATGTCCTTTATGGTTAACAGATCGTCAATCAACCCATTTAAGAAAAGGGAAAAAAGGGGCGGCGCTAAAACGCAACCTTGCCTAACCCCCTTTTCTACGGGGAAAGGTGCGGTCAGTTGCCCATGCTTGCCATACCTTACTCTTGCGATGGATCCTTCGTGGAGAAGCCTAAACTGGTGGCACAGATATGGTGGAACGCCCAAGCTCAAGAGTATGCTCCAGAGCTGATTACGGTCCACCATATCGAATGCTGACTTCAAGTCTACGAAGGTTAGATATAGACTACCACCGCCTAGTGTAACATGCTTCCAGTGTAATAACTGGAGCCTAAACAGCTGATCAATAGTGGAGGTTTTTGCCCTGAATCCTGCTTGTAAAAGAGTAATGATGTCTTGTTCGCTCATCCATTTTTGTAGGCGATTTAGTAGAACCCTTGCATAGATTTTTTGGGATACATCTATGAGGCTTGTTGGCCTGTAATTCCAATTTTTATAGATGGGGATAATCTCTGCCCCCAACCATGTGGCGGGGCAGGTGAACCCCCCAAGATGGCATTAAAAAGTGCTTGAAAATATGGGGCCCAAATTTTTTGTTCCTCCCTATACAAGTCTCCTGGGATCCTGTCTAGGGCAGGCGCTTTATTTCCTTGCAACCAATTGGACCTCATCCAAGGTGCAAGGTGGAATATCCCATGAAGGGTCAAGATTTAGAAGGCATATTGGGAGCTCGCTCGCTTCGACTGTAGAGTCGGAATAAAGTTCTTTAAAATGTTTGCGCCAAGCTTCTTCACAGATTGATGGGTCCAAATTAGTCTTTCCCTCTGGCCTCCCGGTGTGAACCAGGTTCCAGAAGGTCGTTGCATCTTTTGCCTCCAGTGCAAGTTTAATAGATTCCCATCTTTCCTCTTCCCATTCTTTTTTTGCATTTAGGATATTTTTTTTTAAAACAGCCCTAGCTTCCCTAATGCGTGACTGTTCCCTCCCCTTAAGAGTGGATAGGAGGGTACATTTTGCTACCCTACATCCTTTATTGTACCACAGATTCCTATTCCCATTAATTTAATTAATTTTAGGCTTCATAATTTTAGGATTAAAGAAGAAGCCCACCAGAGCTGCAGCCATTTCCTGATGGAGTTCTCAAAAATCCTCTCCATGTACGTTGTTGGTAAGGTTATCCGAAATTGTGGATGCCCTCTCCAGAAAAGGAATAATACTTTTGTAGATTCTGGCCACCGCTTCTGGGGATTGAGATAGTTTGGCCCAGCGGATGCGTCTCCCTCCGTCTCTAACTCTATAATATCCATTTGAAGATTCAATGGGACCGTAATCTGCATCATTACAACTAATATCTACCAGAGCGACCAAGGGGTGGTGGTCACTTTCTGTACGTTGAATGACGCTGAAATCTAAAATCTTATGCCAATTCGCAATACTAATTAATAAGTAATCAATTACCGAGCTCTGGCCTGTGCGTTCAAACGTTGGGTGAGCTGGATTATCTTTTGGGAACCTCCCATTGCAGGCCCTTAGGGAAAAGGTCAAGGTAAGTGAGGTTATTTAGTGAACACCCTTTGGCGGGGTATGTGTTGGAAGGGAGCACTGATAAGGTTTCATCCTCATTGGCAGTGATAGGTTGAACTATGCCGTTCAACGTCTCATAATGGCAATTAAAATCCCCTCCAATTATAGTTGGCGTGTCACCCGGGAGGGAGTTTAAGAGAGCAGCCAGTTTTTCTAGAGAACCGGAGGTCCAACCATACTGTACTGGGTGGGAGTAGATGTTTATAAGTACAGTTTTTTCCACTTTTTTAGATGTCAATAAAATGCAGGTTATGTCCGGACAACCGGTGTCTAGTCTTTTTGCCATGAAGCCAAGATCGATGCCCAACCATATGCACAATCCCCCAGACGGTCTGCCTTTGGGCCCCTTGATTGCAGGCTCATGATAGGTTACAAAGCCCACTCTATGGACGGGGGTTGGGACCAAGTCTCTTGGAGGAGACAAATTCCATGTGCATCAACAAACTCCCCCCAATCTGGAGTATCAAATTTAGATACAAGCCAGCTATGTTCCAGGACAATAGTTTTAGTCCTCTAGTGGTGGTTCCTAATGAGTTCCCGACCGTGGCCTCCGGGCGTAGGCTCATCTTAGTACAATGATCATCAGGACTTGGGGTACAATTTGCAGAGACGTCGAGAGGGCGGACAGCCATACACAAAGAATTAGTAAAAACCTTAGTATGATCGGGTGTACAGCCCCCCACTCTATGGTCATTGGTAGTTAGTTCTGCAATATTACAGTTTTCTACTGTATCAACTCCTAGGTGTTCAGACTCCATCCTCCCCAGTAACCCTGCTCTGGATTCTGGAAACAGTCGACTGGCCAACTATGGTGGCACCCTGAGATGCCCCACCTGAGGTCAGTCAATCCACTGAGTCCAGTCGTGCAAATCTATTATACAGAGGAATGGAAAGTGATCTCTCCCATTAAGGCAGATTGGCTTCCTACCAGTATTGTTCATTCTGCCTGCTACCCTCTCAAATTTCCCTAGAAAGGGCATTAAATCTGGAGGAAGGTAGAAGTAACTTAGGTCTTTAACCTGGATATCGGAATTTGGATTTCCCAGGTCTCCCCAGACAACATGTTCGGCTGTCCTTATTTCCCTAAAATTGATGACGATGCTATCCCCTAAAGTATTTTTCTTTTTAGGTCCCACCCAATTTACTCGTCTAATAAACAAGATCTTAGATTGAATGTCAATGGGGAGTGGTCCGTTAACATTTAGCCAGTGCATCGTCTTATTCCTCAATTGGTTGTACGTTTCTATCTGGTCCTGCATAAGTGTTGGGACACCGGTCAGGACAGCCACATAAGGTGCACACTCTGCGGGGAGGTCAAGATGATTGTGTGTGCCTTCAGACCTCTTTCCATTCTTGTATCCCATAGGGGCATTGTCATTTTGACTGAGGCTGGGGCTGACCCTCACAATTATTTATAACAGTGCTTTGGCCGCCGGGGTGTGTTACGAGTTGCTGAATGGGAGGAGGAATTCTACCGGACTTCCCAGCAGCGTGCTCAATTAAACCACTTTTAGACCCTGCCTTTGCAGTTACTGTTAGATCTACTGGTAAGACAGACACTGCGGACACCCCACCCTCCCCCGATCTTACGGTTGCTCTGTTGTCCCCACCAGTTGTTGCTCTAATCTGTGTAGCATTTGCGACAAGGGACACTGATGCCTCAAGTTCCACAAGCTTTTTTTCAATTGAGGTGAGTCTTAATAGAATAGGATCTAATAGAGTTTTCATCAGGGTACTCAAATTATTGGGATAATCACTCTTCATTGCTGATGTGACAGAGTCACTTCCATCCAAAGTCACAAAATTTGACCCTTGTACTGGTAGTGGATTAGCTTCAGTGATTGCCTGGCATGCCGATGTATTTTCGTCTGGTTTGTTTAATTTACAGACTTTGGCCTTCCTTCCTTTATGTTGCACTCCACCCCTTTTTCTTTTTGGAATCGCCCCTTGAGCAGGGACCATCGGAAAGCTGGGCTGATTGTGGACCAATGCTTCACATATTACAATGTTCTTAGAGATAGAATGTAGAGCTTCGTTACCCAGTGTCACCTTTTCCCTGGGCTTGGCTGTCCTTTGTTTGGGGAGTAGTTCTCAGTATTTGTGGCAGTGCTGGGGTGGGGGATTTATGCCCTCTTGGAGGTGTGGAGCTATTCATGATCTGACCCAGTGATGACCTTTGTAAAAAAACTGGGTCCATTGAAAGTCTTCGCTCGGTAATTTCGATCTCCTGGGCCAGAACAGAAGTGGCCCATGTAATGAATTGGTCGAGCGTTCCTGCGACGGAGCCACCTCCAGCCGCCCTCCTACCTCGCCCCTCCCTGGCCATATTGTATCCAGACAGTATAAACTTGTTACTATAGTACACAATTGGATAGATTAGGTCCACTTACTGAGCAAGTTTGTAGTATTGTTGAACGATTTTCCTCATGGGGCCAAGAGATGTAGCCCAGCCCAGCCTCTGCTGCTAAGGATTCTGTGGGCTGTAGTCCCCCCCTCGGCAGCCGCATGGTTGTTCAGAGAGCGGCGGCGGGGAGACTAGCAGCCGGTTGCCCACAGCGCTAGCAGCGCGGTGTAGCAGGTAAGTGGTCAAAGTAGCCCCAAGAGAGTTTTTACCACACGCTGTCAGGGTACAGAAGCTCCCCGCACCTCAGGTTCCAGGCACCACGACTCTGAGCACTCCAGGCACTCCAAGCACCCGCTGCTGCACCTCTCCCGCTGGTGCCGCCGGTGCTGGTGCAGTAAAGATGGCCACTACAAGAACTACAAGCATGGGGAGCACAGGAAAAGCCCTCCCCGCTCGACCCAGATGCCTGCCGCCTGCCGCTTTTGTGGAAAAAACGGCTGCCACAAGTACGAGAACGAAGGTATGTCCCCTGCGCTCGACCCCAATGCTCGCTGCTTGCTTGCTGCTTGCTTGCTTGCCGCTGCCGTTTCCCGCCGCCGCCACCTTCTCCTTCTGACCTGCTTGTGCCAAGCAGCCAGAGGATTGGGGTTAATTTAGTGACGTTTGTGGTTCACTTTGACGGGGACTGTGGCTGTTGCTTGAGAAGGGCATTTACCTCCTTAAATACCTAAAATTCTTACACTCAGCTATAATTATGCTTGATTATTATGTATGAAATTATGTAATCGTGTATTATTGTAATAATTCACCTTGCTGCAATTATCCCCTTAGCCCTGCGACAGCAAAACCGCTTTCATCCATTCTCTGGGCTATATCTGAGGAATACACAAACTCTGTCTTCATACCCATTCCAAACAGGGCACCCTTGACCCCAGACAATATTTCAGGACTTTTCGCTGACTAGTGTAGGAGACGCCCATGAAAGTGTTAGCGAAACATCTGACTTTCAGGGCTCTTGTTCTGACATAACAACTTTCCCGTCAGGTGATGGGACATCTGCTTAGAGGTTTTGCACCAGCACAATGTACAACGTATTCTCTCATTAGAATCTGAGGAGCTCTGTACAGACTTCTTCTTCCCTAGTGCCTTGTAACATACAGATAAAGCACAAAACAGTCGTACTGCACAGGGCAATGCTGACTGTCTTAAGAAATAGCACAATAACACAACACAAAACATATAACATATAATACCAATATTGTTGCACGAGTCCACAAAATATTGTCACACTGCTAGTTAAAATGACTCCTTAAGCAAATGAGCTGTATATGGTACGTGTAATCAAATAAACACGCAGGGGCAGATTTATAAGCCCCTGGCGCCACTTTTGCATCACTTTTACCATGTTAAAAATTACGCAAAAGTGGCGCAAAGGGCTTGTAAATCTGCCCCGCAATATGCTTGTATCTGCACAGATACATAGGGTTTCCGCCTTTCAGTTGTTTTTCTTTTCTGCTGTGTCTTTGTCCCCGAATGCGGCATATTCTCTTCCTCAAAAGCAGCGTGGAATGAGGAATCCTGAAGGTCGAAGCAAGATGCGGGTTCCGGACTCGAGCGCAAGGACTGGAACCTCAGGATCAGGAGAGCTGCAAGCACACAAGTGTTTTCAAAGGAAGACTGACAGCAAGCAGTGTTTTCTGGAATGGGCGTGGTTAAAATACTCCAGTTCAAGACCACACCCATGGAGTAACTCCCAATGGAGCATCAACAAACACTAGCACACAACACACAAGCATTGGTACCCCCCCCCCCCTCCCCATGGCAAACAAGCATTGGAAAATGCACCTGGCAGCGATTGGGGGCAAACAAGCATTGGAAAATATACCTGAAAGCGATGGGGGCATATCACAAACATTACTGGGATTGTGCAAATGTAATGTAATTACCAGGACCACATGCCTGACAAAATTGGCAAGAGTTACATGCAGAAGGTGATAAAAACGGGCCACTGCTTGCCAGGCTCACTAAGAAGAAGGCCCAACAAGTTCCAATACTGTCTATCTGTACTGTTTAGAGATCCATGATTTTCGTCCAGAGGGCCACCAATCAGGTTATTGAGCTCCACTTGAGCTCAATATACGCTATGCTGGGAGGGCCGTCGGAGACACACCTAGATGGATACATAGCGTAAATCCCAATCTCAATGTAGATCCTGATGACAGGGATTGCCTAGATAGACTCATCACCCAGAAAGAGATCCTTGTGACGATTAGGAACATGAAAACCACAAAGATACCGGGCAGCGATGGACTACCCACTGGATTCTACCACCGTTATGCAGACCAAATGGACAACAAACTGTTAGAGGTCTACAAGGAGGCTCTCCATAGTGGGTCCCTCCTGCAATCAATGCACGAGGCCTTAATCATAATGATACCAAACCAGGCAAGGACTTGTGAGCCTGCAAAGCTGCTGCTGCACTTCTTCGCCGCCCCCGCAAATCGAGGCGGGAAAGTGCCGAAGTCCGGGCCCCGCACTGATCGGACCTGCCACGGCCCTGTGGTCACCCGAAGCTACTGCGGTCCGGTAATGGGGAGTCAGAAGCCGCTCCCCGGTGGGGCTGCCCCCCGGGGCACAGGAGAGCCGCACTACAGCCGCCGGCAGTGACGGGACGCTTCGCGCCTGAAACGCGCTGCAGCCCGGGCGGTCCCCTAATTTAGCACCCGGCTTGGGCCTGCGCGGACCCCGGAACTGCTGGCGTGAGAGGACACAAACCCCGCGCTGCACCGGCCGGGCTGTCACCAACGGACTGGGCAGGACACCAGCACACAACACCTGTGGCTACTGGGTCTACGCTGTGTAGCGGGAGAAGACGTGGCCGGCGCCCGAGGCGGACTGCGGCCGGAGGACACTGCACGCCAGGCCCCGGCTCAGGCCTATACGGCAAAGAGAGACATTGGGCGCGCACACGCAGGAGGCCCGCCTGACCCGACGAGGTTGTGCCCAGGATCCCCAGTGCAACTCCCTCGCACCGCACAACCCCCTGCCTCGGGCCCACACAACGGCACCTCATTCAGGCCCAACCCAGCCTGAGCTTCTGTACTGCAGCAGTGGGCCCGACGACGGCCAGGAGCACCGGTCGCACCTCGGAGTGGCTGCTTGGATCTGCCCCGACCGGGGACATCGGGCCTCCCACACAGCCGTGGGGGACCTTGGAATAGCACCTGCACCCCACCTGCAACGAGGACGATCCGAGGCATAACACCTACTGAGGTGAGGAGCTGGGGGAACTCGGGGGCCTGGTGTTCGTGCCCCCGGCGGGAGGAGAGATGGTGTAGGCCCAAGGCCAGATCCCACGCCGGGCCCACTAACAACTGCCTGCAGAGGGAAGAGCTGTACCTGAGCTGCGCCCTGAGTGCGTGCTGAGAGCCCTGTGGACCACTTGTCCGGCGGTATGTGGCCCCTGTCTGCACCACCACCTGCTACTCGGGGGGCACAAGCCGAGCCTCCGGCGGGGGTAGGACGCACGCAAAACTCGCCTACGCTTCAAGCCCCATCGCCAGGGCACGCAGGAGACTGGATCTGCGAGCCCCCGCCTGAGACTGCACTTTCACTCCACTGGGGCACAGACTGCTCTTCTTCT
The DNA here is from genome assembly GCF_964263255.1 of Lissotriton vulgaris. NCBI lineage: Eukaryota > Metazoa > Chordata > Amphibia > Caudata > Salamandridae > Lissotriton > Lissotriton vulgaris. Next base: position 747,511,012 of record NC_141694.1, read on the forward strand.
CACCCCACAATGTCGAATGCTAACCACAGAGGGGGCCGGCCGATTAATGAACTACTAGTGAAGACTTCCTCTAAATCAGAGAAATCCCAGGCGCCCACATCGCCGGCAGCTCAGTCACCCCAACCAAGGAGACTGCGGATGCCCCTATCACAAAATCGTTTCTAGAATCCCTCTTCAACACATTGCGTGAAGACTTTCAGACTCTAAAGCAGGAACTGGTGAGTGAACAGAGGGAACTGCGCCGGGACCTGGATGGTCTGGGGGAAAGAGTGGTGGCGGTGGAAGAATCTAATCATGCACGCTGTGAAGACTTGGTGCACCTCCAACAAGAAGTTATCCGTCTCCAAGAGCAGCAGGTAGGCCTCCAGGCCCACGCAGAGGACCTTGAAAACCGCTCTCGGCGGAACAATATACGGGTTCAGGGAGTGCCATTGAAAGCAGAGGGGAACAGCGTCATGGAATATCTCCAAGACTTCTTCCGAGAGGTTCTCAACGAACCTGCCGACTTCCCCATCCGTATCGACCGAGCGCATCGAGTGGGATTGGCAGCGGCCCCCCCCGCCAGACATCTTGGCGTTCCTCCCGGACTTTCCCCTAAAAGAGAGGATACTGAGAGACGCATGTAAAGCACAGCCCATCCGTTTCCGAGACAGCCCCATTGAACTCTATCAGGATCTCTCAGCTATTACTCTTCAGAAATGCAAAGACTTCAGGGTCGTCACTACGTTTCTGAGGGACAAAGGAGTGCCATACTCCTGGGGTCACCCGTTCCGCCTGATCTTCAAATGGGAGGGAACCTTGCATCAACTCCGCTCACTTCAAGACACCTGCGCCCTGCTAGGCATTGAGCTTCCCGACGACACCTCGGACGGGGATTCCACCCCGGGATCTTCGCAGGCGGCCCGGACCCATTCGTCTAGAGGAGACTGGCAACAAGTGAGGAGACGCCGCGCGCCTAAACACCGCCTCCGCCCGGACCCGGGAACAGTTGCCAAGGATAAGGCCGCAGCCGTTGAAGAGGTCGTTAAGGACACTACCACCAAATCCTAAAATGTGCCTCGGACGGGGGCCATGTTTAACACGCTATTTCAGAGTGGGGGGAGGGGGGGAAGAGGGGCGGGGGGCACAAGGGCTGCCACTGCCACAGTCTCCTTCACTTCTTTGACCTACAAGCCTGAACTGACTCTAGATAGGCCTGGGACTATGACTTTGGGTTGGGAACCACAAGTTGGGGTTAGGGTGGGAAGGGGAGGGAGGGGGTGTTGGACAGGGAAAACAAGGGGGATTCCGGGCGAGAGGGAGGACAAAGGTTGGGGAAGTTGGGGTCAGGGGTGGGTGGGGAAGGAGGTATCGGGTCCCTCCCGGTGTGGTACACTAGAGTCGAAACAGGCCGACATGGGGACCTGGCGGACCCCGGGCAAGCCGAACATACTGTGCTACTTACACGACTCACATGAATGGCTAGTTCTACGCTGAAGATTCTCACCTTAAATGTGAAAGGGCTTAACAACCCCGTTAAGCGCAGAGCTGTCCTGTCCTTCTTAGAAAACTCAGGTGCGGAAATTTGTCTGCTCCAACAAACTCACCTGCTCTCCAAAGACTGGCACAGGATGCGCTCAAGGGCTTTCCCGATCCAACACTACTCCTCGATCCTAGAGAAGAAAGCGGGGGTGGCCTTACTGGTGGCACGTCATTTTAAGGGGACAGTAGGGGACAAAGTGGCTGAAATTAAGAGGAGATTCCTAGCCCACACAATTCACATAGGGGGGCTGGAAATGGTTGTAGGCTCTCTTTATGCTCCAAACACCAGGCAAGAACCATTCCTCAATGGAGCACTGACAGACACACTGCAACCTAACTCTAAGGCGATACTGGTGGGTGGAGACACAAACCTAGTGATGGACCCCAACATTGACCGGTCCGGCCACCGACAGGGGTTTGCCGGGGCGATCACACAGGAGGGGAGCCAATGATTGTCGGAGGAGGGGTTCATGGACTTATGGCGCAAACACCATCCCGTCACCCCGGGATACACTTTCTACTCCCACGTACACCGCACTTGCGCACGCATCGATCATTTTTTCGGCAGCGCGGACGTGTCTTCCTTGATAGAAGATGTGGAGGTGCTCCCGGCGGCGTTGTCGGACCACGATGCGCTCTTGCTACACATGCAAGCCCCTATGGTCACTCAAAGGAAAGGTAGATGGCGCCTCAATGATGCCCTCCTGCAACATGAGGGGTTGACGCAGCGGCTTCAAAACCTCATCACAGAATATCTGCAGACCAATGACACTCCGGAGGTTTCCCTGGCTGCGGTGTGGGGGGCACTTAAGGCAGTAGCGAGGGGGGAGCTGATTTCAGTGGCCGTGGCGGAAGCCAAGACACGGAAGGAAAAGAGGCACTCCTTGTCCGCACAAATGCTTGAACTCGAGCAAGTTCACAGTCGGACCGGGGCTCCCAGGATATGGAGACAGCTTAAGGCAGTCAGGGCCCAGCTTGCCACCTTAGATCTAGATAGGGCAGAATACGCAGCCCTGCGACTGCGCCATACTTACTATGTGGGGGGGACAAGACAGGGCGCCTACTGGCGAGTTGCCTCAAGGCTAAGACCCTAAGGGCGAAAGTCTCCTCCGTCCATACCCAAGATGGGAAAGTCGTCCGAGACGATGACCAAATAGCAGAAGCCTTCCGCGAGTTTTATGCCTCGGTGTATACGGCGGAGCCACCGAACGAGCGGACCTCCGCCGACATTTATCTCCGAGACACGGAGATAACACCCCTGGATGAACCCACCAGGGCCTTTCTCGAAGCTCCCATCAGAACCGAGGAGGTCATCTCCGCGATTGCACGTCTCAAGCCTCTGAAGGCCCCGGATGGCTTCTCGGCCAGCTTCTACAAGGCTTTCTGCCCCCAAATCGCACCTCTATTAAGCAGACTCTTCAATTCCTCCCAAGGCAGGGGTTCCATCCCTCAGGACATGCTAGACGCTGACATCGTAGTCATCCCTAAACCGGGCAAAGATCCGTCCCAGTGCAAAGCATATAGGCCCATCTCCCTCCTTAACCTCGATCTAAAACTATTCACAAGCGTACTGGCAGCCAGATTGGGCCCATGCCTACCAGGAATCATTGAACCGGACCAAGCAGGATTCATCCCCAATAGACAGTGTGCGGACAATACCAAGCGCCTGCTTCATGTCATTGATAAAGCCCACTACAATGACTCCGACGCGGTCCTCCTGTCAGTAGATGCCGAGAAGGCATTCGACAGGGTGGACTGGGGATATCTGAATGCCGTCCTGGCGCGCTACGGATTCGGAGACCGGTTCCGCACGTGGGTCGCTAGCTGTTATGCCGCCCCGCAGGCCAAGATCACAGTTAATGGGGTACGCTCGAGACGTTTAGACATCCGAAGGGGAACCAGGCAGGGGTGTCCTCTTTCACCCCTGCTTTTCGCTCTGTACATCGAGCCACTACCCTAACGGATCCGAGACAACAAGTCCATTACAGGCGTCCGTTTTGGCAAAGAACAACAGACCATAAGTCTGTATGCAGACGACGTCCTAGTGGCCCTGGAGAACCCCTCAATGTTGGTACCGGCTTTCCTGTCGGAGATAGAGAGTTTCGGGAAGGTATTGGGGTTCAAGATGAACGTGGAGAAATCCCTAATCTTGCCTTTTGGTCGGAACGCAAAATCGGCGCGGCGCGGCCACCAGACATATGGGGACCTTCGAGTTCAGATGTCCATACCCTACTTGGACATCTCTCTGACCCCGAGCACAACCCAAACGGTCGAGGGGAACTATACAGCTCTACTGGCAGCCCCAAAAGGGGACCTGGCAAGATGGCGCCGTCAGCCGCTTTCCTGGTTAGGACGGGTGGCAGCGATAAAAATGACCCTATTGCCCAAGTTCTTGTACTTATTCCAGACCATTCCAGTAACACCCCCGATTGGCGTGCTCAAACAACTGCAGGACTCCATCACACACTTTGTGTGGGCAGGTAAGCGCCCGCGTCTACGCAGGGACCAGAACACGAGAACCACAGCGGAAGGCGGACTCGGGGTACCTGACTTACTTCGCTACTTTCATGCAACACAACTTCGCTACCTCCTAGAATGGAGCAGGCCCGAATCGGAAAAGCGGTGGCTATTTCAAGACCGAGCCATGGGTCAGATGTCCCTATGGAAAATCCCATCCCTGAGACGAACGGACAGGCCCTCATACCTCAGGAAATCACCCATTACGAGGACGGTAATACAGATATGGGACAAAGTGGCGGTACCGAAAGGCCTTACCACATTCCCGTCCCCGATGTCCCCCCTGTTTGAGAACCCAGCGTTTCCTCCGGGACTGACCCCCGGGTCGTTCTCACAGTGGCGGGAGTCAGAATGCAAGGCAGCCGGCGATCTCTTCGACCCCAAGGGCTTCATGCAGATAAGCACTTTTCAAGACTTCCAACTCAGACACTGGCTCACAGAGAAAGATGTGCAACCTCACGTAAGCAGACCCCTAACAGACTTTGAAAAATGGCTCCACACGAAAAAAACTGACAGACACGCAATCACTGACCTCTACATGATACTAGGCCCACTTCCCCCTGCTGGAAGTTCGGCGGGGCAGAATAGATGGGAACGCGAACTAGGACGCTCCTTCACAGATAAGGAATGGCAGGACATATGCTTCAGGGCTCATCACACCGCCCGTAATGTAGCCAGTAAGGAGGCGGCGGTGAAAATAACGTACTACTGGCACCTCACACCGGCACGGCTTCATCGAGGCAACCCACGCAGGGACCCTAGGTGCTGGAGGGGGTGCAGGCAACAAGGGACACTCACTCACATCCTATGGGAATGCACAGAGGTTCAGGGGTATTGGGAGGAGGTGCTCAAGAGCTTCGACACACATTTCGACACCAAAATTCCCCAATTCCCGGCAAACACGCTCCTTGGCTTTCCCAACGCCATCACGTTCCCTCTCAAATCGATCAGGGGAAGACAGATGGGGCTAGCGATGGGGGCAGCCACCCAACATATCCTATCTCTCTGGGGCACCCCTAGAAAACCTACCCACACGGGTTGGCTCCATCGCCTGTGGTATATCATGGGCATGGAGAAGATACAGGCCTCCCTTACCCAAACACAGAACACATTTCTCGATACATGGCAGCCCCTCGTCTCTCTCCTATCAGAGGAATTTAATGAAATCACCTGCCCAAAATACCTCAGGGTGCTTAGGCTTCCAGACGACTTCCGGGGGGAACCTCGATCACCCAACTGAACGCCGCCTACCCTACCGGACCTGAGAGAACTGATATCATCGCACTTGCCACACCGGGAAAAGGGAAATGGGGGTGGGATGTGGGAGGGAGCGGGGAGGGGGAGGGATGGTTGAATGTTCATGGGACCGGATTAGAGCTTCACTTCGCTTACGGGGCCTCCCCAGCTCTCAAGGACACACTCTACACAGCACCAATGGGCCCCGCCAATTGGGAAAGGCGGGATAGCTGTTCCTTGAAGGGCGATCGCATGCACGCCCGTGTTGTTGATGTGTCCTATGTCTGTCTTGTTAAAACTTCAATAAAAGATTTAAACCAAAAAAAATATATGAAGTTTTTAATTTTTTATTTTTAGCATCGCTTTCAAATTTATATATTTTTCATTTAGGTTAGAATTCATAAGAAACATACAATCACAGTGTTAGCATTTCATAAATCATTTCATGGTTCATTCAAAAAAAGGGAAGGAATAAAGTGACAATAACTAATCGTGAAAAAAACAATTTATACCAATACATATGCCCCTGATAACACACAACCAATCACAACATACTAACACATTCATACTGTCATTGCATACACATACACTACGTCTGAAAAAGGAATCTGGGTACTAATCAGCAGGGAACCCCCTGCCAACTGACGTGTCTCAAATCTAAGTATGAGACCCCGCACTGTGGTCGACGCGCATTTCGGCGGCACACGGCCACCTTCCTCAGGACCTCTTCCAGGCAGCCAACACCCACATAAACAGGGGACACTTAAAATCCATTAATTCTGCTTAATTCTCAAAGGGCAGTGTCATAGGCATGAACCACGTAGAGAGGTAACTCATAGGTTTATCAATATCTATATTTAGAATGTGGGAGTCTCTATAGGTATCCAACGAGTTAATGGGGAGGAGATATCGCAAATCCAGAAGAGCAATTTATGATCTTTTTATTCAACTTAGGATCAAATGTATTATTCTGATTTATGTACTCGTATTACTCCTTTCGATTATGTTTCATTAATGAACCGGGTATAGATGGACTGCGTCTCATGTCCTCAGCAGTCTGAGCTCTTGCACAAAGTGCGGATCAAAGTAAACTCCCACAGGGACATGTGGTTCCAAACCTTCAAAAACCAAGTACAGACAAAACTATTTAGGAAGGCCACAGCAGGCAATAGTTTACTCCATGCTTTAGCAGCCACCCAAAAATTCTCAAGTGGAGCATCCCCTACGGGGAACTATTAAGGGCTAAACGAAATTGCAGTACTGAGGAGGCCTTTGCACAAGAACAAGCGGTTATGTTCATCAGATTTGCTGAATATCCCAAATGGGTTCTGCGCTGAGCTGTGGAGAAAGTCCATTCGGTATCCAGAGCTTCCACTTTGGCAGAAAAGGATAAATTCACTCTCCCACAGGATGACAATGAGGCCACCAGGGTCATCCTCACATACAGCAAAAATGCGAACGAGGTCCAGAAGATATTGGCCAAGAATTGGGAAATCCTCACCAAAGATCCCATCATTGGGAACATTGTCACTGAGAGACCACGTAACACCTACCGAAAGGGACACAACCTGAGAGATACCCTTGTACACAGTGATATCACAACGGTTGGCATTCCAAACAATTCTGTCCTGCATGGATTCTTTCCCTGCGGTCATTGCAAGGCATGCCGCAACAGCAAGATTATAAAAGAATGCACTAATGAAACCCGAGGTACCAAGACCAAGATTAATCAATTTCTCACATGTTGTACCACTTTATGTGGTATACGTTTTAGAATGTCCGTGCAATCTGTGGTATGTTGGGAGCACCAAACATATGGCCAAGAAACATGTCTTGGAATATATGTGAGCCATAGGGAATAAAGATCATCATTATCCAATTGCCAGATACTTTGAACCCTTTCACTATTCTGACAGCTCTAAACTCAGGTACTTCATCATAGAACAGGTCCTTCCCAACACCTGAGGGGGCAATAAAGAACTTTCACTGAGGAAAAGAGAGTCCAAACACGCAATTGATCTAGGGACTCGCCATCCGGGGGGACACAACATCGACAAAATGATGGCAACTCACCTGTACAATGAGTGATGTGGACAAGATCATTGTCTGACCAGCTTGTACTGTTTCCAGGCCTATATGCTGTGTTTTATACTATCTTCTTGACCATGTTAACTCCACCTTCAGATACCATTGTCCTTTCCATTTCTCTCTTTCCATCCTCTCCAATATCACTGTCCTCTGCCATGAATGTTCCCATGACTTAGCCTAGGCACACTTGTTGTGTACTTCTATTGAACATTGATGTCATTGTACAGACAGAAAAAATATTTGTGATTTTCTCAATTTCTTCTTTCAGGAGGAAAGGAAGGAACCATCAGATCTGATTTTCAGCTTTTGGGATCCCTACCCTTTTCATCATACCACCTTGGAGTTGATCTCATCTACCCCAGATAAGAACTATTCGTAAATGTATACATATACATATATATTCTCAACTGCTCTGAGTGGTATAAGTGCCATATTTAGTACAATCCAGGTGTCCTGTGATGTTTGGATAAACAGCAAGGGCATAAAATATTTCCTTCACTTCATTCACAATTTGGTTGTTAGTAGGCAAAACATTGTATTGTGGTGTAGATTGGAGAGGGCACCAATTACCTATTTCAAAACGTTGGAAAAGGTGGGATGTGCCACAGAATGTGGACCTCCCTTTTGAGTTTAAAATCCACCTATTACCCCCAAATTATTTTTAAGAGTGATCAAATGGGAGTCCTTATTCCATTCTTGAATTGTAAAATAGTCCTTGTTACATCCAATAAGCTAGAGGACCACAGTGAAGATAGCCATGTGAAAGATTGCCGTGTGGTAAGAACTGAAGCCTTGTGTTGTAGTGGTACTGCAACTTCCTGTGCCTGGCGGGACCGCAGAGGAAAAGCCCCCGGATGCAAGGATGGGCCACTGTGAATAATTTCACCATAATGACTGGGCCAGAGCCCGTGGACAGTGAGTAGCTGTGACACCTTTTGTCAAAGGGGGTCACAGAGAGCATCAAAGACTACAACTTGTTCTGTATCCCCTGTCAGAAAAGCGAGGATGCCATGGGAACACCTGTACATCTTCAACTAGGTGAGGGACCCTGGACAGGATCAACATACCCACCTCCCATAGGGAGCCAAATGACCATTTATCCCGTAGGAGGAGCTGCAGAACGCCTCCAGTCACTTTAAGAACGTGACCCCGTGAAAGAGAATTTTTAACCGGGGAGCTGCCTGCACTGTGTGTGCCCGACTTATCCAGAACTTGGCTGCAGCCTCTGTGAGTGCCCGCGGACAGGGTCCACTCCAAAGCTCTGGACACTCCACAGGTGCTGGTGTTAGCAAGACTTGTTTCTGGCCTAACGAACCTGGGGGAATCTGCTGATAATTTTATCACATTTGTGCTGGAACAATATTGACTTTAAATCAGAGTCGGCGTGGACTCTAGAGACTGGATTACCACTGTAACCTACCCTGGATGTTACCAATAGTGACTGTGGAATAACCACAATCTCTAATGCAAGGAGTGAGTGGGACAGGGCAATGCCAAAGAAATACTAGAACCCCGGCCAAAAAGTATTTTTACTTTGTGTGGATATTTGTAGAAATAAAATACTTTTCTGTTTTTTACAAAAGTGATTATTTGACTGGACAATGATGTATTCCTACTGCTGGGCGCATGTTGAGTTGCGAACCCATGTTCACTAATCTGTGTCCCATTCCCCCTTCCTCCTGAAGGTAGCCTTGGACTGGTCACATCACGTTATCCTAAGAGACAAGGGCAGAAGGGGATCTTGGTCCAGTTGTTCAGGGACCATAGTAGGTCAGGCCCTGACCCAACAGGAGTAAAAGGCCTCAACCACCAAAATTGGGTCCAGTAGCCCCTGCATGCCGCGTACCCTATGAAAGGGGTTCTGACACATTAAACACTATGGTTTTCTATTTTAAAACATTTGAATAATTTACCATCTGCTATGACCATGTGGCTTTTTCCGGGGCAAATTCTGTACCTCAGCAAGGCTCCACTGTTAATTGTAATAGGAATATTATTTCTGCACCCAATTGTACCACGTACAGTTTTCCACATACAGTAAATCAGAGAGCAGTAAAATCATGTGAGGTAAATCTGGGTGCAATTTTACTGATACCTTGAAATGGTACTGAGTAGATTCAATTGAAAAACACCATGCAGAAAGTCCACTCCATACACCTTGTAATGAGGACCTAAGTCATTAACTCCAACAATCTCCCTGAGAAAGTCTTGGACTGCTCACCTTGCTACCATAAAAGTCAAGTGGTAAAGATGTGCATTTTGTGCTCAATTTTAGAGAGTCCCCAGGAGAATGGCCTCAGCAACATCAATGGTGAATGGACTTAATCACCACAATTGGGACCCAATAGCTCCTGTTTGATATGAGATCCCCAACGGGTTCTGGCAGCCTGCATGAGTCAGAGTGTCCTGGGTAATGGTAAGTCTTCTGTTATTTGAAAACCTAACATTACATACTATTAGCCCCACAAATGGAATTCTGAGATTGAGTTACCCTACATTTCTTACTGTCTGTAACACAAGGTCTGTGGCATGCCCTTCTGATGGATTATGTATCATCAGTTTCTAAAACAACATGGTTAAAACTTGCATATCAAGTTTCAAGTTTCAAGTTTATTTTATTTAGCAGAGTTACTTAAAACCATTGCTACAAATAAGTCATTGCAAGTTCAAAAATTAAAATCGATAAAAATACATTAAAGTATTTACAGTCCAAACTTGCATATGTTAAAGTGATTCATTTAATTATTTTAGTTTTGTAACTTGGACTGCACCCTGTCCTATGTGAAATACTATTTGGTGTGTATTTATGGTTCTATCTGCTATGGCTTTTATTAATTAAGGCACAAAACTGTTTAATTTAAATTTGCAGATCAGAGATTTGCTATTCTGTTTATAATCACATTGTCGGAATGCCCCATTGTTAATGTGCATTAGACCTGATCCTATGTTAAGAGCTCCTGATTCCATAATTTATTCGTCTGGTGTACAAAAGCCACATGAAATACTGACAGGAGACTTGTTCAAGCAGAAACCATCACAGTTCACATTGGTTTTACTGTTCCTGTGAGATATTTTCTGCTTTAACCTTTCTCCTGTGGTTAAAAATTACATGAAAGAGGCTATGCAGGAGTTGGAAAAAAATAATGCGAACTATGTGAAACCCATCAATTAGGACTCATGTGGCAATGTGCTGACATAACAAAAATGTCCCCTGGGCCTAAACCTGTAAATGAAATTATATGTACTGATGTATTCTTTTTACAACCCTTGATCTCAGTTTTTTAAGTCGAGCATTCAAGACCTCACGTATATACTTTAGTATATACTTATATGTGTATGTACTTTGTGGGCTCTGGGGATCAGCCCTAGGACTTGTCTGCTTCCGCTTAGGGACTTTTTTTCTGTTCAACTGCCTCTATTTAACTGTCTTGATAGAAAACGACCAGCAGAGGTCAGTAAAATACCAGAATTGCTTTCTCCTTTGGGATTTTCTTTTTCTTTTTTAAATTTTCTGGCAACTGCCTCAATTTAGCTTTCTTGATAGAAAACGACCAGCAAAGGTCAGTAAAATACCAGAATCACTTTAGCATTCTCTAGATTACACGTCTTAGAAATTGTATTCCATGAGCACTAGTCAACAAAAATATTTTTCACATCTTGTATTTTCAGTGATATGACCACCGAAGGCCCTGATTTTATATTAAAAACAGAGCTTTGGACTATACCATTTCCAGCTGAAAGGCAATATTTCTCTCCATGTGTTCTCATACCTGGCATGTCATGCAGTTGGTTGCTTACTTTCCCTCCATGTTAATGAACAGTAGATGTTTCAGCACGAAGGCTAATGTGCTGCAGAACTAAATACATATAAGGTCCCAAAGGCGAGACCGATTGCATTGAAAATGCTTGTTTTATTACACCATGCCGCCAACTATGCCATGCAACTGCATCGCATTTTGAATTTGAGTTTAAACTGACAGGTTTGTTATGTTACGTTATGTTATGGTTTGTCGTTTTGTATAGCACACTACTCACCCGTGCTGGGTACCAGTCTGCTGAATGTCTCAGAAGTGAGGAGTGTGACTGTAGAATGTCATTGCACCTTGCTTATAAGTAAAACAAAGTGTGTGTGGCCCACTGCTCTATTTCAAAGCTGTAACGCTCCAGTTCAATTTGTACCAACGACATTTAAACTGTCAAACGGGCCCATATTAAATCATTCGATATCGAATTTCTCTGTGTACTCTAGAGGAGAAAGGTGCACAATGCCATAGCAACGCGCCCTCGTGGCATCCAATCAATCTTGCAAAGCTGACAGCATCGCCAGTAACCTCAGCAGGTACGGTCATTCAAAGAAAGAGTACACCAGGTTCACAACATTGATGTACCGAGCATGACGCGACATTGTCATCCTGGGTGAATGGATCTCCCTGAAACCATCAGCAACAACAATAGCCCCATGTCAGCGGTCCCAAGGTCTCTGTTTCACAGACCATCTGGACTGTACATACAGTTTAGTATAACAGAGTGACGCGGGTGTCTTTCAGCCCCAGCTGCCTGTATCTCATAGCCATATAACTAACTTAAACTAACGACTGATAAAGCAGTTTTAGTGATAATGCATTTCCTAAAAAAATAATATTCTTTCACTGGATACTTTGTCAAAGTATGGATTGAGGTTTGGTTTTCTGGCGTCCGCTGCATCAGTATTTCCAACTGCGTAGAATGCCATAATTTATTTTGTCTGTTTCATGTAAAGCGAAGTCCAGCTTTCTGTACTGTAATGTATAAGCTTATACATTCCTCAGGAAGTTGGGCTGTTTATACACGAGCATTTGCAGGAGTTTTACGAGCACAATTGACAGCCTTTCTGGAAGTTACTCGCTCAAGTATCACCGACTCCATCTTACTATAAGAGCGCCTGGTCAGTGGAGGAAACTTGCTAGGGCCATGCAGAAATGAAGGCAGACACAAATTACCCGAAAATACAGGAAAACGCTGACGTTAAAGCAGAAGATTCCAAAAATCATTTCAAACTGACCAACAGCCACTTCCACTTTTACCCATCTGACAGTCACTGCAAAGTTTGAACACGCCCTCTGCTGGTGGAAGGAAGGTCGCAAACAAAACACTTCAAGGACACCTCAGAAATGTCTCTGCAAAAGACAGAAGCGGCTGGTGAACTCCGAGGCTACGTGTTATTAAATACGCAAGCATTATTTCCTCTGAGGAAAAGCTGTTATTTAGTTTGTGGCTGGAGGCTGCGAATGGTTTAAAGATTATTTGACGACAATTTTGTAGTCTCGTCTGAGAAGGGTGGAATAAAAAGAGAGTGCTAGGAAGGGCCCAGGAGGGACGCAAAAAACGGAAGAAGGCGAGAAGCTCAGCAATCATCCAGGCAGCAGGGGAGCAGAGAGTGCGATATCATGACCTTTCTTTATGCTATCCCTTCCTCCCGTGTTAGTTGTGTGTCCACAAGCCCAACTTCCGGAACAGCTCAAGGCAGCGCGGTGACCTCTAAACTCAATTCGGCAGTGAAAAGATGTTTAATCCTCTTTGAAAAATTAATCCTGAAACACAGGAGAAAATTAATACTTGAGCTTCGACAGAAGGTTCTATTGATGTCCTACTTTAAAGGCCTTGTGTACCTGTTTGATTCTCGGCTCAGCTATCCTGTCCCAACCTGTTGGATCATTGTGTATGGCAGCGTGGACCCCCGTGGACTGGCTCCCAGAGAGCATGCAGCAAAGCAGAGACGCAGCAGCAAACAACATAGCAAAGAACATGGGCCAGATGTAGGAGCCCTAATAACGGTCGGTAACGGCCGATTTCGGCCGTTACCGACCGGTATTTGGCTTTTGAGATGTAGGGGACCTATTTGGTAATTTAACCGATTCGGTAAATATACCGATTCGGTAAAATACCGAATCGGTATATTTACCGAATCGGTAAATCCATATGTAGCTGGCACTCCTAAGAGTGCCACAGGCCCTTAAGAGTCGGTATTTTACCACACAATCCTATTGTGTGGTAAAATACTGTGCATGCACACCTGGGCCATGTGACACACAGACATGCCCTTAGGACATGTATGTGTGCCACATGTCACACAAGCCTGTACTTGGGGTGCTAGAGGGTGTCAAAGTGACACCCCCTGCACCCTTGCAGGATTCGGTATTTACCGATTCGGCCCATAGGAATCAATGGGCAATACCGATTCGGTATTTACCGAATCGGTAAATACCGAATCTTACAGATTTGGTAATTGTGTTAAAAAAATTACCTACATCTGCCTCCTTCTAATTTACCGATTCATAAATACCGAATCGGTAAAATTCGGTATTTATGAATCGGTAAATTAGATTTACCTACATCTAGCCCATATTGAGCTGACCTGCAGGGTGAGCTGTACATAACTAGGTGATACTGTCAGGACTGGCCGAGCAGCGCCACCTAAATCCCTGAACTACAACTCCCAGAAATCTAGTGTGGGGGCGGGGCGCCATAAAAGTAGGGCGGCCTCGCATCACGTTGTTCGTGATTTTGTGTATTCTCCTGTGTTTGGGAGAGTCTGGAGAAGAGTGCGTGGCGAAAGACTTCGTAGGAGGAATTGGGCTTTGATTTAACTTCAGGCGCGTGTGCGCGCAGAGACTTGAGAAGCGCTTTTGGAGTTAAGCCTCGAAGCGCGAGGTCGGCGCTTTTCTGTCCTTCTTTCCGTAGCGCGAGGTCAGCGCTTTCAGTCCTTTTTTGCAGTAGCGCGAGGTTAGCGCTTTCAGTCCTTTTTTGCAGTAGCGCGAGGTTAGCGCATCCGGAATATTTGAATCCTCGCTGGAGAGACGAGGATTGTTTGGAGCAAAAGGCTGACGAGAAATTAAGTCCGGAGATTGGAGGAACCCGAGTAACAGCGGCGACAGTACTGTGAGTCATTGAAATACGCGTGAGATTTAACGCGTTAGTTGCCTAGCTGTGGGGTAGTCAATAAAAGCGTCTGAACGTTTAAAGTTGCTTTGAAGGATTTTGTTGACAGTCAGTGAGAACGGAGTACGGCGGATTAAATAGTCTGCGTACTTCCGTTACGAAGAAAGACACTAGTGCTTACTTAAGCAAGTGCCAAAGCGGAAGGTAGTGGGGGGAGATCCTACACCTTTCCGTTTTTGGAGTGGAATTAATAAAAGGAAAGCTGGGTGCGAAATAGAGAGCGGAAGACAGTAGTAGGAGCTACGTCTTACCGTGTCCTTCAGGAAGCATATGGAGAGTATTGTATATATGTGAACAGACTTATTTGCTGAAGAGGATTGTTGTGGAATTCACATGGGATTTTTGGGTTTCTTCACATGATTATAATTTGAACTCACTTCCACACAAGGCAGGGTAGGTTCATTACTAATAGAGAGCATTATCTGTGATTCTGGGAGAGACTAGACAATAACAGTGTTTGTGTTCTTTAGGGACCATTGTGGCGAACATCAACATTAAGGAATACAGGGAGGAGGAGGAGCATTCTTCTTTAAGTAAAGGTGAACCTTTATGCTTACTTAGTGAATCAAAGAGAGTGTAGGGGTTCAAGGTGAATCTGAATAACCTGTATGATTGTTTTCTTGTCTTCCAGCTGTCCCTTCCCTGCAGCCCCCTTCCGTCCCCTCCTTGTTTGTTTTCTGTTTTACCTCGCCCTATCACTCGAACACGCTGTGTTACTATTACTAGCGTGTTGGTGAGATCGGGAGGTGGAGTCATATGTGCATCAACCGGATCCGGCAGCGTGGAGTCTGACAGATACAACACAACACTTTCTCTCTCTCTTTCTCTCTCTCTCTCTCTCTCTCTCTCTCTCTCTCTCTCTCTCTCTCTCTCTCTTAAAATAGATCTTTTTCCACTCTCTATTGTTGAGGTTGTAAGGAAACATCCTATACATTACAAGCTTATTTTCTACATTTTCAATGTTCTAGGGGATTAATTTATGAGAAGTGACGCATCGCTGGTGAAAGCAGCGATGCCTCACTTTTCATGGCACCCTCCTTGCGACATGCTGGATGCGTCTTTACAGTATGACGCACCATGTCGCAAGGAGTTACAGATACGCCAGTATTTCTGACGTATCTGTAGGTGCAAAAATGATGCATTGCTGGAGTGTGTCACACAAGTGACGCATCTCCATCAATGAGTCATTTCACATGGGCAAGTCCCATTTCAAATGTGCCTGCGTCAGATATTGACGCATTTGCGTCCTAGAAGTGACACAGTAAAATCTCATAGATTTCACTGCGTGACTTCTACGAGGCTTACTTGGGTTAGAATGCCCACCCTGCATACATTATACCTGGCGCAGGTAAAATGTGGCGCAGGGGTTTACAAAGTGACCATCTACCTAGATGCGTCACTTTGTAAATATGGCGCAACAAGGCGCATTTTTTACGCCACTGGTGCGTCCGGAGGCGTAAAAGTGACGCACTGCCTCCTAAATGAGGCCCTCGTTTTTTTTTGAGATGCAGTTGGCCCCTCAGACCCATCGCCCAGGTCCCACTACACCTGCTGCAGTATTGGGAGCTATGCCCCTGCATGGAAGCTGAGATTTTTTGGGGCCTTCCCTCCTGCATAAGCAAAGCAACACCAGTAGTGCTACTGGTTAATTAAAGGTGTGTGAATGTTCCCACATATCCGTTAGACACATTTGAGAATGACATATATGATTACGGACAATAACTGGGCCCTGTACTAAAGATCAAGCAGAGTAGAAATATTGGGTGAATAAGAGACCGAATTTGTCTGGGTAGAGATACTACCTTTTATAAGACTTCTAATTTACACGAAAAACGTGGAGTGCCGTTCACACAAAATATGTGTCCCCTGTGAAAGCACTTGTTCAAAGTCTGAACCTAAAGTCTGTCCCCTTCCTAATGTAAAATGCATCAGCTCTGACTAATGGACGCTTTTTTAGTAATTCAAACTTTCGATATGAAAAAAACGCAACTTGACGAAACCAATTTGTTTTCGTGATTAAAAAAAGTACATTTCGATCACAATGTTCCTAATTGGTTGGTTTGTTTATGGCGCATGAATCCGCCTGGAACCGTTTTTCCCCAGGTGCACTGTTAGTGCATGGACATAAAATGGTCAAGGTCGAGGAACGACAAAGAGAACAGATTAGAAAAAGGCAGTCCTGGAATTACATCAAACGGATGATACCAGGGTAACGACCTGTCTGTTCTACGCAGCAGGTACCAGGATATGGGAAACTGATTTTCAATTAATCTTTTGTCAAGGAGAACAATAACCGAATATAATGTATAGCGAAATACATTCGAAATATGGTTTCATGGAAAGTTTCATTACTAATGTAAAAAACAAAATTGGTACTTAACCCATCACTGGGTATAAAATGCAAGTCATTGACCCGTGGCCTTATCTGTGCACCTGCAGAGCTCTCTTTGTTGTGACATGTTATAAAGCATTTTCTCAAAGTTGTGGGAGCCGGAGCTCATAACAAGGAAAGGACAAGCTTAAAGGCTGTCGCATAAAATTAACAGAGGATGTAAGCTCCCACGCTCTGTAGTGATCACAGTCAATGACAATCTAGAGGGCCCTTTCACAAACCTCAAGGGGTTTCTTCTGCTCGTCAGCAGGAGCTGTTCTTGAGAGCAGGTGCTTGCTCATTGATAGATGCGATGCGGATCTGTGGACTGCTAAATCATTATACTCAGCCACAAGCAAGGAGAATTCGGGGCCTATACACAAAGCTGATTTGGAGTATGTAAAGTGGTCCTCCTGTAGTACTCTTTAATGGAATGTTAGATGTGTGTGGATTGTGCCCAAAATATCTAGAATGGGAATAAAATGGGAGTATCATCAATCACAAAAAAGGAAAACGGAGCGATTAAAAGGTCCAGATAACTTGCTCCCAAGATCAGATATGAAATGACTGAAAGGTACTGTTTCTATAGTTGTGTGTCTCAGGGTGGATATGTGACAAAAAGGAGGGAAATCCATATTAGGAAGTAGTGTCCTCACACACCCGTAGGGGTGTCATGCTTCATCATCGGGCTTAGCTCCACGTAGGGTCGGCGGTGCAATACCACACAGGCCCGCAGTAGTTTTATTACACTACTTCACTCATCCCACACACCCACACTCGTCATCACACTATTTTATCAAAAGATCTATAGCAACTAGCCCTCTCGCGGGGCCCATGGGTGATTGAAGCACCGACCCCATAAGGCTCCAAGCCCGATGATGAAGTATGACACCCTTACGGATGTGTGAGGGCACTACTTCCTAATAAGGAAGATTCCCTCCTTTTTGCCACATATTCACCCTGAGAGACACAACTATAGGAACAGTTACCCTTTCAGTAATTTCAATAAAATGGGAGCATTCAGTGACAATTCATATGCAATTAATACAAATAGAAAGGACAGTGCTCTATTTATTATTACTCTTACTAACAGAAAGTTGGATGATTCAAGAATGTGATAGTAGTTAATAAAGTATTCCTCTAGTACTGCTTTTCATACTCATAAATTCGTTGGAGAATCAACTGCAATTAGTGCAAATAGAAATGACGGTGCCCTCTTTCCACTATTACTAATAGGTAATAAAGCATTTCAGGCTGATTCCCAAAGGCATGTAAGACTATGTAAAAGAGTACTATAAACATGAAGAGATAGGGGGGTCTATATGGGTTAGTTTACCAACCTCGACACCTCGCAACCAAATCTATAACAATGGCACGGTCCTCATCCAAGCCTACAACGAGAACCTGGAAGCTTTCGACTCCATATTTCCCGCACTTAGGTCAGCCCTCCCAACCCCCTCTAACCTCGCCCCAACGCCGCCTCCGACCATGACCACAACTAACAGAGAAGACCTTGATACGCCCTTCCGCGATTCTTATTCAGCCCGACAGGCTCCCCTCCACCCAGCCATACCTCACCCCCCACACACAGCCACCCAACATCAGCAGGGCACTCAATCCCCTCCCTCTACCCCTTCCTCCAACTACCTCACCTGCCCTAGCCTCAGTCTCCGACAGCCTCCTACGACAATCACCCCCACGCCAACAGGCGGCCTTCAGCCAACGAGCCTCATCCCCGCGAATCTCCTTACAATTCTCAAACCACCCCTGCCCAAACCTCCTCCTGTCCTCCTCCCTACCTCCCCTTTGTCTAAACCTCCTCCCGGCCCCCCCCCCCGAACCCCCCCGTCCTTCTCCCTGACCCCTATCGCCCAACCCACCCTCGCAAACCCTACCACACTCGGCCCCACTCCGGATGCCCACATCCCCTCCCTTGAGTCCATATCAAAACGGCTCGCAGCCCTGGAAAACCAGGTCGACACTATCACCCAAGGTTTATCAGAAATCCTCTCTAACCTTGGTATAGTCTGTAACCCCCATAAACCCTCCCCCCAGACCCCTCTCCACGCCAATACCATCATCTCCCAAGGGCCCTTAAAAGCCCTCAGTGCCCAGCCTTTCGATCCCCTCCCCAAGGTCCAGGGTTCCGATTAAAAAAAAACCGAAACAACAAGAGCCCCCTGCACCAGACCCTTGTTCTCCATTTCTTCTCCCACTCCAGCGGGCTCAAAACACCTGACCTCCAGGCCGCTTAGATCAGAAGCTCCCATGTCAGACAGGGAAGCAGCCTTACTAGCAGCCACCTACGACTCCCCCATTGCTGATTCACCTAAATCCAAAATCCAAGTTATCACAGGTCACCGGAAAGTCCTACCCATCGTCAAACCACAGAGATTACCAGTCCTCACCGCTATACCCAGAGAGACTAAAGATAGAACCACCAGCAATCAGGAGAAATTCACCAACTGCCTCCTAATCAATTGCAGATCGGCCTCACTACATGCAACAGACTTAGCCGAAGCCATCCTCACACATGACATTGACGTTGCGTTCCTCATGGAGACCTGGCTTAATAAGACATCCCCTCCCTGCCTAGACATGCTGGTTCCACCCGGTTTCTCCCTCATCTCCAAAGACAGGATTAAACAACGAGGAGGTGGGGTCGCTATCATCCACAAGGATAGCTGGAGCATCACAGAAACCTCCTCCTTCGAGTACAACTCGTTTGAATGTCTATCCACCGTCATCAAGACAAAAGACAACGACTCTCTACTGTGCCACCTACTCTATCACCCCCCGGGCAGAAATAATGAGTTTGGAGAACAACTATCAAACCTGATTGCTCAAGACGCACTTGGCGATTCCAAAATCTTAATTCTTGGTGATCTGAACCTCCGATGGAATGAGACCCATAACCCTCTAATCAGATCGCTATCTAGCCTCCTTGATGATAACAACCTCACCCAACACTGTACTGAGGAGACTCATTATTAAGGAGCCACACTGGATGCCATCATTGCCCAAAAGAATTCTATCACGGTCAACCACATACTACCCGTTGACTGGTCAGATCACCACATGATCCTATTTCATATCAATCACCCCATCATCTCGCTTAAACCTCCGCAAGACCCCCCCAAATGGTCGAGAAACCTCTCCCAAGTACCTCAAGATATCCTGGAAGGTCAGCTAAGTTCACTTCTTCCAAATAACACACTGCACCTCTCGACCAATGATCTCGTCGACCACTACAACGCGGGGTTAGTCTCCATAATCGACAATCTAGCTCCTCTAAAGCTCAAAAGAAGCAGAGCCACTCCATCTAGAACCTGGTTCACTGCGGACCTCAACGCAGAAAGAAGAAACTTGAGAGCCAAAGAAAGAAAGTGGAGAAACAACCCAACCACCATTCTCCGCCTCCAACTAAAATCTGCCCGTAGGAAGTACAACAACCATATCAAAAACAAAAAATCCAGCTTCTTCCGCGAGGCACTGGTCAAATCCAAAAACAGACCCAAAGAGCTCTACAACATAATCAGACAGCAAACATCCAAGCCCCGGCCCTCATCCCTGCAGGCATCCAAAGAACTCTGTGATAACTTCGCCAACTTCTTCAACGATAAGGTCTTAAAAATCGAACTATCTCTAGACATCAACAACCCGCACCTCCAGAAGAGCAACTCGGCCTTCCCATTGGAAATCCCATCCGACTCCTTTCCCTCCCCCTGGCTAAGCTTTCGCCCCGTCCAGGAAACTGAGATAATCTCGCTGATCTCGACCTCCAAACCATCAGCACACGTCTCAGACCCCATTACCCCTCTTTAATCAAAAAAATGAAGCTTACCTTAGCGCCCATCTAGGGAAGAATCATAAACAGCTCCTTACAAAGCGGAGTGGTCCTCAATTGTCTAAAAATGGGGCAAGTCACTCCTCTGCTGAAAAAACCCGGTCTTGACTCAACTGACTTGAACAATTTCAGACCGATATCCAACCTCCCTCTGCTTTCGAAAACACTTGAACGCTGCGTACTTCTGCAACTGACGCAACATCTGGACCACATCAATCTCCTGGACCCCCTCCAATCCAGCTTCAGACAAGGCCGCAGCACAGAAACCGCGATGCTGAACATCATAGACGACATTCATGGTTCTCTTGACGCAGACAAGTGCTGCCTCCTCATACTCCTTGATCTCTCCGCAGCGTTCGACACGGTGGACCACAAGCTCCTCATCATGACTCTTCAAGAAAGAGCCGGCCTTGGCGAGGTAGTTCTCAAGTGGTTCTCCTCCTTCTTACATAACCGTACGCAAATAATAAAAATGAAGAACTTCACCTCCGAAACCCAGCAAGTCAACAAGGGTGTCCCGCAAGGATCAGTGCTCTCTCCTCAGCTCTTTAACATCTACATGGAACCGCTCGCCAAGTTACTCAGGAACGCCAACATCCACTTCCACCTCTACGCGGATGACACGCAGATTTTCCTGGAAACCTCTTCTCTTAAAGACATCCACAGACTTAACGATGTCCTAAATGAAGTTCAAGATTGGCTGACAAAGAATCACCTGAAACTCAACCCCGACAAGACAGAAACACTCCTCATCTCAAACAAAGAAGACAACCCTCAAATCACAGAGTGGCTAAAGTCGATCGATGCTCTCAAAGGTAGCCTCACGCTAGCCGACTCCGTCAAATCCCTGGGCTTCACCCTAGACCCAAAACTAACCCTGACAAACCACATTAAGAATTCGGCGAAAAGCGCATTTCTCAACCTCAGACTTCTGAACAAAATCAAACCTTACATTCCCAACAAGGACCTCAAACTAGCCACGCAATCTCTAGTTCTATCAAGACTGGACTATGGGAACTCAATCCTAACAGGCATCCCCAAATCGCACCTGACCCCACTAAAAACAACACTTCATGCGGCAGCGAGAATGATCACAGACTGCAAAAAATCTGCCCCGGCACTCATAGAACTCGAATGGCTCCCTGCGGAAATGCGGAGCACCTTCAGAACGGCCTGCCTCACCCACAAGGCCCTCCACACCGGCAAACCGGAATACTTGGCAAACAAGCTCAAAAAAGCAGGCCAAGCCAGAAACTTGAGAAGCTCCAACTCCCTGCTGCTCATCCTACCAAAAACCAGAAAGAAGAGAACTGCGGACTGCTCTTTCTCAGGAAATGCCCCCAAAATATGGAACGCCATCCCCCCGCACATCAGAACTATACCGTCCTATGCAGAATTCAAGAGCCAACTCAAATCCTTGTGCCTTATCCGTTCCCTTGGTAGCCGGTAACTTGGATCAGC
Organism: Lissotriton vulgaris; assembly: GCF_964263255.1. NCBI lineage: Eukaryota > Metazoa > Chordata > Amphibia > Caudata > Salamandridae > Lissotriton > Lissotriton vulgaris. The sequence continues at coordinate 747,533,031 of NC_141694.1, forward strand.
AAGCGTCCCCTGAATCCATGCGGTAACATTGAATCCGGTTACCAAGAAGTCCTGCTGTCCGAACTTTTCCGCATTCCAAATTGTCGCTCGCTGATCGCTTTTATTGGGTTTGTGTCATGTTGTTCTCTTTTTCATTCCCCCCATTGTAAAGCGCTCTGCTACCTTCGGGTCTTGTTAGCGCTATAGAAAACTTCTAAATAAAAATAAAATAAATAACAAAAATTAACAAGAGATGCCCGGTCATAGAGAACTGTGTGCTGTTCTGAAACTAAGTACAAACAAAGATCATAGACCAGAAACATGAAATTACACTAGGCTGAAAAAACTCCCATCAGCCCACCATTATGGCGGAATCTCATCACGTGGGATACGGATGGTGAATCCAAATCTCGCCCAACCCATCTGTTGATGGTGCAGAGATGGATTACCGAGGTAACCTTCTAGCCACAGTGTATTTCAAGTGGTGCTGATGATGTGCAGTGCTAAGTGAAAGTGAGCGAAAAAATGAAACTAAAATTAACTACTAGAACAGAAAATATGTTTAATAGGCACTATTCTATTGTCAAGATTAAAAGCACGCCTTAATAGTTTGAAAATATAACTATGTGGTGGCGCGGTGCAGTGTGGTCAACATGTTTCAGCTGTTCGGAATAAAGTGTCCAGCTTTCTTCAGGACCATGATGTAATAGCGACTGCAGAGTAAGTGGTCATGTGCAAAAATTATACAGTATTGAATCAAAATACTCCTATCAGGAACTTGGATCCCCAATGTAAACCGTTGGAAAATTAAATGACTCGTCCTTTTCCTAAAAGACAGAAAGATAGTGCACAAAAAATATATGATGTCAAGACAGTGTCCACTACGATCCCTGAGTGACAGAGAAAACAGAACAAACAACACATAAATAGCAAGGAGCAGATAGTATCCTCGCTTCACAGGGGGCTAATGTCCTGGTTCAAGTGAAACTTTTTTTTCATGAACTATTATAAAGGTTTTCTACTCACCCAGCGTTATGTCGGAAATAACCTCACCTCACCCGGCACCCGCTCGGGACGAAATGAGGCCCGCTCTGGTAAAATGGAAGATATAGATGTAATGGATATGTAAACTACTGCAAACACAACTAAAATGTGGTAAATAGCTGTGTTGCTTATTTACTTCCAAACATTATAACAAAGCTCAGTTGTTTCCAGAGATCGACATCTCCCCACCAGCCCTACGGTCAAAGCAATGCTAGTCCAGATCGGATGGTTTACGCAAAGAATCAGTCTAGCAGAAAAGTATATCAACTTGGGTGTGGTGTCCCCAGTTAAGTTGATATCAAAGCAAACAAGTATAGATCGAGCAAGGTTCGCGCATGTAGTGGCTAAGCAACAGGTCTGTAGGGGGTCTGCAGGAGCCTACCTGTCCGTCGGTACCTCTCGCCGGCTTCTGAGTGGGAGTGGAGGTAACGGTCAGGTAGTCAGCGCGCCCTTTTATTCAAACGCTAATTGGGTAATTGGTATCACTCGTGTGTCGTACAAGATACCAGTTGCTTCATTAGTAGAAGTAATGATCGAAAGAGCGCATGCACGAGTCAGGTACGCTCTAGCGCATAGCGCATGCGTGATACAATAAGGAGACTGATTCCTAACGCATGCGCACTAGAATCTGTGACGAAATGTCGCTGGCGGCGCATGCGTGGTGCGAGCTAGAGATTGATTACTCACGCATGCGCACGAAACTCAATGTCGCAATGCCGCCTATAGCGGTACAGAGTGAAGTGGAGTGGTATTTTCATAGAAGCGAGTCGGGGTGCAGCCGCACCTCGATCAGTAATATCGAACCCTATCGAATAGGTAGCAAATAGTGTTTCTTTGTGTATCACAGACAGATCGTGCCTCAATCTATAGTGACAAAACCGAGAAATCGGTGGTATTAGGTGTTCAATAACCGTGCCCCAACAGGGAGCAGCGATGTGATTGGTGATGTTAACTATGCTCACCAGAAGATGAATGGTATATGTATATTTTATATCAATTCTCAGTCAGCAATAGCCTGAAAAGTATGGCCCATATGGCGCTGTTAGCGCAATCCAGTTGTTATTCATATATGGGCTGAAGTATTGTGAACATGAACAATTATTTGTAGAACATGCTGTTCCTTAATGAATAGGAACCTGGATATGTCACTAATATGGGGTGGGATAAAGGGCTGTTCTAGAATAATCCACCTTATATCTTCAGCTGCATGTTTATGAGTAAGAAAGTGATCAGTCAAGCTTGTCGACTGTTTGTGACATCGGATCGTGCTTTTGTGTTCCCCGATCCTTAATTTAATTTTCCTGGTGGTGTATCAGATATACCTCAAGGAACATGGGCAGGTTATCATATAAATGACTCTATCTGTATTGCACTTTGTGTGTTTTCTGAGGAGCCACATTTTGCCTGTTCCTAAGTCAATCTTATCAGTCTTAAAAGTTTGAGGGCAGGCACTACATGAGCCACATGTGTAGTGGCCCTGTATCGGTGGGAGGTCCCAGAGTGTTGTGGGTCTGTCGCTCTCTTGTGTTCTTGGTCTGGTATGTACCAGGCTATCAAGTAGACTGGGTGCTCTTCTAAAAGAGAACAGAGGTAGTGGGATATTGTCATCAGTTATGTTCAGAATACTCCAATGCTTGCGTATTGTTTTCTGAATTTTATTTGACAGCGCACTAAATGTGCTTACAAATGTGAGTCTGTCCAGTTGTGGCTTCTGGGGTCGCTTTTCCAAAAGTGCCTCTCGGTGGTTATTAGAGGCACGTTTCCATGCTCTTTTGACCAAATGTTTAGGGTAGTGTCTTTCCTGTAATTGATGGGATAATTTGGTTGCATGTTTATCAAAAAGTTCTATTGATAAACAGTTTCTTCTGAGTCGAAGAAATTGACCTACAGGGAGATTGGCCCGCAGTGAACGTGGATGATGACTATTGAACACAAGAAGGGAGTTTCTAGCCATGGGTTTGGTGTAGAGCTCACATTGTAATCTCCCTGCTTCTGGAAAGATGGACACATCCAGGAAAGGGAGTCTCTAATGGCTGAACTCAACCGTAAATTTGAGATATTGATTTTGATCATTGAGCCAGTGATGATATTGTTGGATCTCTTCAGTTGAGCCTCGCCAAACAACCAGGATATCGTCAATATATCTCTTCCATAGCAACACCTGATGGAAATACGGGTTGCTATGGTTGAGAACGTAATCCTGTTCGAATTGGTGGACGTAAAGGTTGGCGAGGCTTGGGGCAAAAATGCTCCCCATGGAAGTGCCGGAGATTTGGAGGAAGAATTCTTCTTCAAATTTGAAGAAGTTCTCCGTCATAGCTATTTTAGCACAATCCATGATAAAGTTGACAGGAGTGATACTGTCCAGATCTCGCAGGGACAAAAGTTGTCTGATGGTCTCTAGCGTTTCTTCCTGCGGTATACAGGTATATAGCGACTCCACGTCGAAACTGACCAAAAGGTCTGTTTCGACGTTGAACTCTATGTCTGGTAGAAGTCTCAAAACATCAGCCGTGTCTTGTAAATATGTGGGCATCTCTTTTACAAGGGGTCTGAGAAAGAAATCTACAAAGGTAGAAAGGGGCTCCAAAAGAGATCCGAACCCGGAAATGATGGGGCGTCCTGGTGGTGGTCTAGTGGCTTTATGTATTTTAGGTAAGCAGTAGAAACCAGGTGTGACCGGGTTATGTGTCACCAGAAACCTGGCCTCATAGGATGTTATCCAGCCTTCTATACTGCCCTCGTCTACTAAGGCCTTAATTTCTACGAGAAGTTGTGGCTTCGGATCCTCAGACAGTCTACGATAGAATTGAGTGTTATTGAGTTGTCTCAGACATTCTTGTCGGTATTGAACCACGTCTAGTACGACTGTGGCCCCACCTTTATCCGCTGGTTTGATTATTATAGACGGATCTTTTGACAAGTTGATGAGGGCATTTCTTTCCTTCTTTGGAAGATTATGGAAGCTTTCAGAAGCTACATCATGCAACCCCATGATGTCATGTGTGACCGCTTGTTCAAAAGTAGTCACCTGAGATGGAACTTGGTGACTGAGAGGGGTGAATGTCGATTTGGGACGTAACCCTGTGTTGGTTAGGTTGCCATCTGTAATACTGTCGAGATCAGTTTTATTTTTGAAGAAAAAGTGGAGGCGTACCTTTCTAAAAAAAAATTCAAGTTCTATTCTCATCTGAAATGGATCGCCTTTGTTCGTAGGGACGAAGCCAAGTCCTTCCTCCAGGACAGCTTGCTCAGTAGGTGTCAAAGTCCGAGAGCTCAGATTGACAGTTAGGTTCCGCTCGCTTCCGTGCTGGTACTCTGTTGAGCAGCCCTCCTGCTCCGTTTGTTGGGGAACGAGGGGTCTGTCTCCCACTGAACGGATTGCTGTCCTCTTCTTTTGCCGCGGTTGTGTCCACGGCCACGTCCTAAAAAAGACGGATCTGAAAAGAACTGTGGGTGCTGAGTATAGGGGTTCATATGTTGTGCAAATGGAGGCGGTTGAAAACCCCAGGGGCCCATGGGCCAACATGAGGCAGGATTCTGATAATTGCCCGGATAGTTAAATTGCATACCACCTCTCTGTCTACCCCCTCTTTTGAAAAATCGTTGTGGTTGTCCACCTCCCCGGGATTGAGCTCCGGTAGAGTTGGTACTGTCTGAATCACTGGAGTCTGAACCTGATGTAGAATAGTTGGACCCATATCGTCTCCCTTTACTGTTAAATCCAGGAGCCACATAATTATCACTGGTATAAGGATAAATTTTAACCAGTGAAAAACGGGCCAGGTCTTTCTTAAATTTGTCAATTTTACTGGAGAGTATATTGTCCTTGTAGTCCTTGTTGGTCTTGTTTGTCTCATCTAAACGTTTTTTAAAGAGTGTGTTACATGTAGTCTTAATTTGGCCTTCGAACGTCTGTATCTCGATTAGAATAGTATCTGCTATCCTTTTAGCAGAACTAATAATCAAGATCAACCAGTCTCGCGTGCATCGCCACGCTATAAGAGACCAATCTCGTAGGAAGCCTTTGTCGGTCAAAAAGAGTCTGGGTGCATTTGTGACAATTAAGCCTGTGGGGGCACATTTACCTCTTAAGTATTCTGCCATTATGAGTACATGGACAGCAATACGTGAGTGTGTTTTCTTGAGATTGAGCAAAGTTAACCAATCATCTTTCGCTGCGCCTGTGGTTTCTGGTATAGAATCCAAAATGCAAGGATTGTCTGCTAGAATTGAGTTCAAGACTTCATCATCGAATGCTAGACCCGCAAAGTTGGCCATGATCTAGCTGAGGAAACGTTGGTGCGAAAATCAACTGAGTGAGCTAGAAACACAGGGAATTTCAACCCTGATGTGTACAAATAAGACCCGCAACCAAGGTTGCTCTAAATACTATAAACACGAAGAGATAGGGGGGTCTATATGGGTTAGTTTACCGACCTCGACACCTCGCAACCCAATCTATAACAAAAATTAACAAGAGATGTCTGGTCATAGAGAAATGTGTGCTGTTCTGAAACTAAGTACAAACAAAGATCATAGACCGGAAACATGAAATTACACTAGGCTGAAAAAACTCCCATCAGCCCACCATTGTGGCGGAATCTCATCACGTGGGATACGGATGGTGGATCCAAATCTCGCCCAACCCATCTGTTGATGGTGCAGAGATGAATTACTGAGGTAACCTTCTAGCCACAGTGTATTTCAAGTGGTGCTGATGATGTGCAGTGCTAAGTGAAAGTGAGTGAAAATTTGAAAATAAAATTAACTACTAGAACAGAAAATATGTTTAATAGGCACTATTCTAGTGTCAAGATTAAAAGCACGCCTTAATAGTTTGAAAATATAACTATGTGGTGGCGCGGTGCAGTGTGGTCAACATGTCTCAGCTGTTCGGAATAAAGTGTCCAGCTTTCTTCAGGACCGTGATGTAATAGCGACTGCAGAGTAAGTGGTCATGTGCAAAAATTATACAGTATTGAATCAAAATACTCCTACCAGGAACTTGGATCCCCAATGTAAACCGTTGGAAAATTAAATGACTCGTCCTTTTCCTAAAAGACAGAAAGATAGTGCACAAAAAATATATGATGTCAAGACAGTGTCCACTACGATCCCTGAGTGACAGAGAAAACAGAACAAACAACACATAAATAGCAAGGAGCAGATAGTATCCTCGCTTCACAGGGGGCTAATGTCCTCCTGGTTCAAGTGAAAAAAAAAAAATCATGGACTATTATAAAGGTTTTCTACTCACCCAGTGTTAATTGGGAAATAACCTCACCTCACCCGGCACCCGCTCGGGACGAAATGAGGCCCCACTCTGTTAAAATGGAAGATATAGATGTAATGGATATGTAAGCTACCGCAAACACAACTAAAATGCGGTAAATAGCTATGTTGCTTATTTACTTCCAAACATTATAACTAAGCTCAGTTGTTTCCAGAGATTGACATCTCCCCACCAGACCTACGGTCAAAGCAATGCTAGTCCAGATCGGATGGTTTACGCAAAGAGCCAGTCTAGCAGAAAAGTATATCAACTTGGGTGTGGTGGTCCCAGTTAAGCTGATATCAAAGCCAACGAGTATAGATCGAGCAAGGTTCGCGCATGTAATGGCTAAGAAACAGGTCTGTAGGGGGTCTGCAGGAGCCTACCTGTCCGTCTGTACCTCTCGCCATCTTCCGAGTGGGAATGGAGGTAACGGTCAGGTAGTCAGCATGCCCTTTTATTCAAACGCTAATTGGGTAATTGGTATCACTCGTGTGTCGTACAAGATACCAGTTGCTTCATTAGTAGAAGTAATGATCGAAAGAGCGCATGCACCAGACAGGTACGCTCTAGCGCATAGCGAATGGGTGATACAATAAGGAGTCTGATTCCTAACGCATGCGCACTAGAATCTGTGACGAAATGTCGCTGGCGGCGCATGCGTGGTGCGAGCTAGAGAGTGATTCCTCATGCATGCGCACAAAACTCAATGTCGCAATGCCGCCTATAGAGGTACAGAGTGGAGTGGTATTTCCATAGAAGCCAGTCGGGGTGCAGCCGCCCGTCGATCAGTAATATCGAACCCTATGGAATAGGTAGCAAATAGTGTTTCTTTGTATATCACAGACACATCGAGCCTCAATCTATAGTGACAAAACCGAGAAATTGGTGGTATTAGGTGTTCAATAACCGTGCCCCAACAGGGAGCAACAATGTGATTGGTGATGTTAACTATGCTCACCAGAGGATGAATGGTATATGTACATTTTATATCAATTCTCAGTCAGCAATAGCCTGAAAAGTATGGCCCGTATGGCGCTGTTAGCGCAATCCAGTTGTTATTCATATATGGGCTGAAGTATTGTGAACATGAACAATTATTTGTAGAACATGGTGTTATAGTGATGTCCACGGAATATCGTCGTTAAGGCCCTTACTGTCACTTTTAAGTTAGAAAATCCATTATTGTTCCTTAATGAATAGGAACCTGGATATGTCACTAATATGGGGTGGGATAAAGGGCTGTTCTAGAATAACCCACCTTATATCTTCAGCTGTATGTTTATGAGTAAGAAAGTGATCAGTCAGTCTTGTCGACTGTTTGTGACATCGGATCGTGCTTTTGTGTTCCCCGATCCTTAAGTTAATTTTCCTTGTGGTGTATCCGATATACTTCAAGGAACATGGGCAGATTATCATATAAATGACTCTATCTGTATTGCAATTTGTGTGTTTATCTGAGGAGCCACATTTTGCCTGTTCCTAAGTCAATCTTATCAGTCTTAAAAGTTTGAGGGCAGACACTACATGAGCCACATGGGTAGTGGCCCTGTACCGGTGGGAGGTCCCAGAGTGTTGTGGGTCTGTCCCTCTCTTGTGTTCTTGGGCTGGTATGTACCAGGCTATTACGTAGACTGGGTGCTCTTCTAAAAGAGAACAGAGGTAGTGGGATATTGTTATCAGTTATGTTCAGAATACTCCAATGCTTGCGTATTGTTTTCTGAATTTTATTTGACAGCACACTAAACGTGCTTACAAATGTGAGTCTGTCCAGTGGTGGCTTCTGGGGTCGCTATTGGGCTGGACGTTACAAACCCTTCGTTCAGGCAATGTGCCTTGGAGTCTAATCAACCTCACGTCATTGTTTTCTGAATTTAACCTTACAGATAAACAAATCACACTGGCACAGATGGGGAGCAGACTATACGGTGCTGAGCATTGAAAATCTGGAAAGATTGCCATTAACTGTTTCTGAGAAACCAGTAACAGAATGGATAATGCATGGTACAATCACTCTGCCTGTTACAATTTTCCATTTTCAGTATTGCTTAAAACATATACCAGCAGGCATGTATGAAAGGGTGGGTAAGGAATACATCAAGACATCCTGGGATTTATCTTATTCACACACATGTTGAAGTGGGGTAAAGAAGTGTTTCTTAGTGGTACAAATTGTGAAAACGCACTAAGCGGTTCTCTTCTGTGTCAGGGTATTAATTTACACGGGGCCTGCGATGGTTTCTCAAACAACTTATCCTGCCACCTACAAGGTTCACCAGCTGTGGTGATTGATCCAATTTTTAGGCAACTTTCTAAGTGAAATTATATTATGTTGAATGATCACAGCTGCTGTGGCATGTTGCTAGAAATACCCTCTCTCGTAACTGTGTCAGCCAGAGTCACTTGCTGTATGCAAGTATTGTTTCCTAAAACGAAGACAGGCCGGGAGTCGCTGTTATGACCTTCACTGAACATCTCTTCTATACGAATTGATACTTTAAGCAGAATGAAAGCCATTCTTTTACAAAAAACTGTGACACTGACCTCGGCCAAAGAAACGTATGATCTGCAAGTTGCAAGGACTTCTGCAGAGATACATGCCCTTTTAACCACAAACTGCCCTATACATTTCTCAGAAATGTTAGGTCATATCTTAAACTTGTCTGATACAAGTTGTATTGAACAAGTATTGAAGACAGTTTTTTTCGGGACAGTTAGCACCCTTTGAAGCAGTTCTAGGCTTATCTCCAAACTTTGTGCACTCTGTGTATGGCGGACTGCCTCTCATTTTTGGGACTCGTAATAGGGATACTATTTTTGCTCCTTCTGCTCCGGTATGGCAAGCCAACTCACCATCGACACCCAGATGAACTTGGAGAACACTCTTCTGGCGATGAAGTGTCGTGAGGGCATAATCCAAATTTTAGGATTAACTTGTTGTAACGACCGGATTCTTGGACCAGATGGGATCAGCTCCTCAGAGCACCTCCAACCCAGTCGGAACGTAATCACCTCCCTCCTTAGAACGTATTTACAGTCGATATATATATATATATGTCTTGTACCTAAGGATGGGGATATAGCAATATACATGCATAGGTTTTCTACAATATCCCACTCATACCAGTTAGTCTCACGGCAACTTAGGCCCAGACTAGTCTACCCTAGGGCAGTTCTGATTAGTTACCATTACACACTGACCACAGTCAGTGCTTGCTCGGCAAGTCGCAATCCTGCGTGCCTACACACTAGTCTGCAGTCCTAGTGCTCTCTTCCTCACAGCCCGGTCCACAATCCGGCAGACCTAAGCACTAGTGTCCCCCCTAGTGTTCTCTCACTCACAGCCCGATCGGCAATCCGGCGGATCTATGCACCAGTCTCCCACCTGGTGTTCTCATTAACGCCGCTTACCAACGACGATCACTCTCCTATGAATACCTTTGGAAGGAATCTCTCATTGGCTACTCGGGATATGATACTATAATAACAGGAATTACCATAACTTGCCAAATTAAAGCATGTACCATCTATTCTCCACATCAAGGGGTCCCTCTCTCCCTCATTGCTCAGTCACCTCTTACCTGACCGGGAATTACATCCGTTCATGAAAACAATGCCTGACTAGAAGACCAGGTTACCCTGATTGAACAAGAATACGAGGCACATGTTGGTTCACTAAGAACTGGGGTATTTTATTACAATGATCATAAAAACACAATACTATACTATAACATATATCCTGCAAAGAAAAGTGAAAAGTTAGAATGTGTGCACTATAGGTTATGGACAGACGTCACCTTATTAACACGAAGTCGGGGTTCGGCAGTCATCTAGGTTCCCTTCTCGTCTGTGCCTTGGCTCGTCTTAGAATCACACCTCAGAAGTCACGAGTACACGCCTGCACCGCTATGCTCTGTCTTCTCTGCTTTCCTCTAAGTCACTGGAACCTTCCTTTTATTAGCTGTTGTCTCTCTCTCTCTCTCTCTCGCCGTTCTGCACTATTTCTCTCTTCTCTTCAATCTTTCTAAGAGAGTATCAGCTTCATAATCTTTCTCGGACTTCAAAATGGCGACTGTCTGCCTGGAAATAATTAATGGCATTGATGCTAACTGCTAGCTGCCGCCTACAGACTGACTGACTCACTGCCTCATGCTTTCGCTAATATGGAAGCTTGTCCTTTCATAGAAAGTTATGGCCAGTAACCTGCCGCCCACCAAATTCTTGTACCTCCCCGTACCAAGGACACGTTCCCAGCCGGCCGGCCTGATGTTGTGTCTTCGGAATGGAGAAAAATACAGTCTTTTGATAAGGGCCAGCCTGAGCCGGTTCTCTCCAAGCGAACAACACTTCGAAACTAAAACATTACACTTGACCTAGAAGCATCTCAAGCTGCCGGGGCAGAAAGCAAGATGGAGTCTCTCCCGTTTGAGGCCTACAAGGCCCGAAATAAGCATAACTCCATAGAAGGTATACTAACACTCTTGCAAAAGGATGGATTATCACTAATACTAATGAATCTATCCCCTAACATAAGTTTATAAGCCCTGATCTAAGGAAAAGGGTACGAACGTGCATTACTGTGCCTTATGAATAGGCCCTGTCTGTAGTTCTAATCCCTGCACTAGAATGATAATAGACTAGAGTCATATCCAATCATCCTCCCTCAAAGGAGGGCCGAAAAAGTCGGTCAGAACACTTCACCCTTGACTTTAGTCTATTAATCATTCGCTATATGGAACTAACATCTGTGGAAGAATAATAGGAAACAAAACTAACTGATCTAGTCCTCGTGCCGAATCTACAATATTGAAGTAAGGAAGGAATGCACTGAATAAAGCAGCAAATAGCTACTAAAATACTAATAGAAATCATAATACCCCCTAATGTCTGTCGTAGGGAATGTAAGTCAGGTAACCAATTGAATAGCCAGTCAAACCAACCCTGATCAATGTGTTTTCTAACCTCCTCAGTCAAGTCATGAAGTTTGTCAATATGAGCTTGAATAGATTTAGTATGGTCAGAAAGATTAAAGCAACAAAGACCTTCAAAATCAGAGCAATCATGTCCATGTTTTAGCAAAAGGTAATCAATGGCAGCACGATTTTGTAAAATAGCACGGCGTTCACCCTGGGCATCTAATAACATATCCGATAAAATTGTAGAAGTTTGATTAATTGATTTGACCATCCAACAGGCCATTTTCCCAATTGATTTGGCATTATAAACAGCCAATGCTGGGACACCAATAATGGAAATAGCTAAACTAAGGTATTCCGATTTAGAATAAAGATGTAGGGAAGAATCACAGTCTTCATGTAGCATCATAACATCACGAACAATACGGGAATAGGTATTGGGATGTGAGGAAAACATTAATAAACTCAATCTAGTGATGGCACACGGGCCTCCGGAAATATTTGCGGGAATATAGGGCCAAGAGGTATTGCCACAAGAAAATAACCAACCAGAAGGTAACAACATTGTACGGTAATGGCTAGGGGCAACTACTATACTTTTACAGGTCATATTATTTTTAACAGAAGCACATGATTTCGGGGGTCTTCGGGAACACAAAGTTCGTTCATGAGTCGAAAAAGAGGTGGCTGCTTTAAGTTTCAGTTTTACACATTCAGTAATTGCATTAGGATCGCAAGTCAAGAAAAAGCACAAGTCGCCCTGCGTGATATTATAGGTAGTGATCTGAGAATGAATTGGGGGAATGGAATCTGAAAGAATAGTACATAAAGGGCAATACTCGTGAGCGGCAAAATCGCCGAGAATTACATTGGGTCGGGCATTTGATATATTAAAAATATGCTTCAAGGTCTCCATTGAGGCGGGGACAGCAACCAAGCAGGTCGCTAGAATATCAGTTACTGAACGCATAGGTGTCAGGCAAAAATGCGGAGAATTAGTAACTCGTTTAGCCAGAGTTGTCCAAAAGTTCGATGATGAATCCCAAGCAGCGAAGGAACGCGGTATTCGGGTTCTTGAATCAACCAAAGTCTGTGGGTTCCCTCCTCTCCCGACGTAGCAGGCCAAAAGGAGTCCAACACCGGCACATCCTGCAGCAGCAGTCCAGAGAATGATCTGAAAGAAAATCAAATACAGGCATTATTCATTCTCATAGGTAACATTTGTCAGCCGGGACAGCTTCCCAGCTATCTTTCCCTGGTCTCATTACCAATATGGTATTGTCATGACCGGTTGCAATGACTTCAGCTTGTTCAGGGGGATTTTTAGGCGATAGCAACCATATTCTCGCTCCAGGATTATCCGAAGAGCCAAAGCCTTTCTGGCCTCGCACAGTTAACAACGTTGGGGCAGTGCCTTTCTGAATCTCACCACTGAAAACAGGCATAATTAACAATTGAGCAACTCAGTCAGTCTTTTGAATCGATAAATCAACTTCACTGCTGTTCAGCAGGAGAACCTTATTCTCTCCCTGATAATCGCTGTCAATCACTCCTCCGAGTACTTGAACGCCTTTTAAGGCCAAGCCCGATTTAGGGGCAATCAGTCCGAAATTTCCAGGTGGTATACAGACACCAACGCCTGTTTCAATAATGATTCGATCTTTACTATTAAGCACAGTATCATTCATGGCATGCAGGTCCAAGCCTGCGGAACCTGGGGTTGCTCTGCATGGAGCCAGGGCTCCGGGGGAAATTTCCCAGTACATAACAGTATTACCAATGGTGTTGGGTTTCGCATCAATATTTGGGGGAAACAAACGCATTAAAGGAGATTCAGCATTCAGAGAGGGACAATTGTTCAGAATCAATAATGCTTGAAACAAATGATCTCTCCAATTTTTATACTTATTGTCAGTTAATTTTCGCAATTGTTCTTTAAGCAAACCATTCATTCTTTCAATAAGGCCTGATGCCTGTGGATAATATGGAATATCAAACACCCATTCAATATTGTTTTCCGCACAAAATTCCTGTACCAATCTTCCACGAAAGTGGGATGCATTGTCAGATTGAATTTGAAATGGAGTGCCATAATATAATACAATTAATTCCAATGTTTTAATGGTATTCACTTGGGAAGCTTGTTTGCAGGGAAAGGCCACTAAAAGGCCACTGTAGGTGTCGACAATTGTACAAACATATTGACAATTTTTGCTCATAGGGAGCGGACCAATATAATCAATCTGCCAAATTTGAGCGGGCAATTTTCCCCGATGTAAATGACCTTTAACAATTTGTGGTACTTTTCGTTGTCTAGAATGTTGACATATGGGACAATGCAGAATAGTATCTTTAATGTAATTTAAAGGAATATAAATTCCTCGATCGGCGGCCCACCTGCTAGTGGCTCTCTCTCCAAAATGTCCTGCTTTCTGGTGGGCCCATTTCGCCAATCCCGCCAAATCAGAATCTTGCATGTCCACCACTGCCTCAGCAATTTTAGATTTCTCATCTGCAATGTTATGAAAGAATTTGTCAAGGGAGTCTATCGGGGTATGAGCATCCACATGAAAGATTGTCACAGTACTCTGTGGGAGCATTTCCCAAATTTCTTGCCATAATTCTTTTCCCCACAGTTCTTTTGAATGCAATTCCCAATTATGAGAATGCCAAGTTGGTAACCAAACCGCCAGTCCATTAGCCGTGGACCAGGAATCAGTAAAAATATGACATGTGCCAGGTAATTCCTGTTTCAAAACTTGGTAAACTGCATATAATTCAGCAATTGACTACTCTTTCCTTCACCAGTTGTACTCAGCAGTTTTTGTGTGCTCGGATTATAGGACACTGCCTTCCAATGCCGTTTCTCTCCAATGAACCTCGCTGAACCATCCGTAAACCACACATGTTTTCTGTCCTCCGCGGACAAATCATCAAATGGCTTACCCCACTTGACAGGAGATTCCTGTACTACAGGTACGGAGCAATCACTCCCAGTCTCATTCGATGGCGCCTGCGCCACTTGCTCATGTAAGGCTGCCAAACCTTTCGGACCCACACGTGCCCTGTCCTGAATATACCATTTCCACTTAATCACACTCGCCTCTTGAGCATGTCCAATTCGATGAGTTTTCGGCGAACTCAAAACCCACTGCATAATAGGAATTTCAGGTCTCAAAATTACATCATGACCCAAAGTCAATTGCTCGGTATCCACCAGAGCCCAATAACATGCAAGCAACTGTTTCTCAAAAGGTGTATAACGCTCACCAGCCTCAGGTAACTTTTTAGTCCAAAAACCTAATGGTACTTTTTTTCTGCCTTGTTTTTGCCACAGACTCCAATTCGCATAAAGACCTTGCACGGACACATTCAAATCCACATGACCCTCGCACACAGGCCACAGATCCAAAGCATACTGAATTGCTTCTTTTGCCAAATTAAACGCATTCTGTTGTGGTTCACCCCATTCATACACGTTCTTTTTGCGAGTGACTCGATATAAAGGAGCCAGTATCTGACTCAAATGTGGAATATGTTGACGCCAAAAGCCGAACAAGCCAATGAAGCTCTGGGCTTCCTTCCGATTCCTTGGGACTGCAAAATCTAAAACCTTTTGTTTAACCTGCGGGATCACCTCTCTGTGACCTTCATGCCAATTGATACCTAAAAACATTACATTTTGGGATGGACCTTGTAGCTTATCAGGATTAATTTCCCAACCTTTTTCACGTAAGCACTCAAGGATTTGATCTAATTGGGTCTGAACTTGATCTTGTGTTTCACCTTGAATCAAAATGTCGTCAATATAGTGACATACCTGAATTTGCGGGTGTACAGATACTTCGGACAAATTTTCCGCCACCAGCCGGTGACAGATCGTAGGACTGTGTACATAGCCTTGGGGAAGACTTCTAAACGTCATTTGACGTCCATTCCATGTAAAACTGAATTGTTCCTGACACTCGGGGGCAATCAGAATTGAAAAGAAAGCATTAGCAATATCAATGGACGCATACCATGTACCTGGATGCTTTTGGATTCTTTCAATTAAGGTAATAATGTCTGGTACCGCAACAGTCAAAGGGGGTATATGTTTGTTCAGCTCGCGATAATCAACAGTCATGCACCAAGAATTATCACTCTTGCGCACAGCCCAAACGGGACTATTCCAGGCAGAAGTAACCGGAGTTATAACTCCTGCATCAACCAAATCCTGAATAGTGGCACTAATCTCTTCATGGCCACCTGGAATACGATATTGCTTCTGAGAAACAACTTTCGTAGCGTGAGGGATTTTTATGGGGGGCATTCGTAAACGACCAACCCGTACGGGTCTGGACGATATGTAGTGTTTAGTTCCAAATTGATAACAGCCGTCATCTAAATGCAAAATCATTCCTTTTAAAATGTCAATTCCAATTATGTACTCCAAGAGCGGTACAACTAATACAGAATATTCTTTTCGGGGAATTCTGCCTATTCTCATTTCAAGTGTAGTTTGCACTGCGGGAGTTTCCTTTCCACCTAAACCAGTAATTGTAAAAAATTGGCCCTTGAATTTCTTTGATTTACCATGAATAAGAGTGGCCTCCGCTCCTGTATCTACCAATGCTCAGGCCCTTTGGATATTACGATGTTTCCAAAACATTTCAATATCTACATAGGGTCTATTGTCTTTGTGACCCCACCTGCGTACTGGAGCTTGACCTATTTCCTAGTCATTCTTACTGCGTTCTGTCAACCAGGACAAATCAGGGTAAATGCTCTCATGTTTCTTGGGTATCAAAACATCTTGTTCATATCCATCTCCATTACGAAATGGATTCTTGTCATCTGCATAGTACTGTGAATTACGATCGGAAAGCCTGTGTCGATCCTCCCTTCTCCTCAACTCAGGGGACTGATCCCTTTCATCTCTATATCTGATGTAGCCATGATCATCCCTCCCCCTTTCTTTTTCCCCCTCTCGCCCCCTCTCCTTCTCACGACGAGGGGACACATCACGTTCATATCGCCGATCAGCACGACGATCAGAATCAGCACGACGATCAGAATCAACCCGACGCTTGTCATCACCACTGTCATCAGAATACCCACGATCACAATCATTCTTACGCACACGCCGGGCACCCTCCTTCCGATCCAAACCACGCTTGCGAAACATGTCCCACAAGCGATTATTAGGCTCACCATCAATATCCTCCTTTTTCACACCATCAGCCAACAGTGCAAGAAACATATCACGTCTAGAGAACCTATAATCTCCGGCAGTACGACCCTCCGGTCTGGACTGTCTCTCAGGTTTAAACCAGTCACCCAACTCACCAAGCTGACGAACTGATTCAAGCACCATAGATAAAGGATTGCCAGTTTGATTAATCAACAAAGTCATCATAACCTGCTTATAAGCAACAGGGGAAGAACGAATAATGCGATTCCGCACAGAAGATGTCAATAAACCATCCAACAACCTGTCAGCAGTACTGAGAAAAATCGCAGTTTTCATCACCTCCTCTTTCAATCGCTGCGCCGCATCGCATAAAGTATACCACGGCTTGTCATTCACAGGCCAGTCAGATTCAGTAGGGTATTTATGGTTACAGAACACACAGCAGAGCAGACCAGGTCTGGAAAAAGTGTGTAGCTGTACTGGCCAAGGTGCAATAGTGGATGCATGCATGAACGTACGGTGCTGTAAAACACTGACTAGATAAATCCCATCAGACCACCCTTATGGTGGAATTTACGTCATGTGGGATGTTGCTGATCATTCCAAATCACAACCGACCTTGTAGTGCCGATATGGAAGTGGATGTCAAGAATCTAGCCTTGATGTCCATCATGAAGTGGTATTTGCCTCGTGGTGATAAAGCTATTATGCTTTTCATATAACGCTGAATGCAAATCATTCATGCAGGTGTGTTTTGTCTGTGCGGTCTTTGTGTACTCTTGTGGATGTATGTGTGTAATATGGTGTTTGTTTGTGAAACAATTTTTGTTTTCCAGGAAGAAGATGTTCTTCTCTCCTTCCAGTGGGCAGTCAAATGTGAAGGTTCCTGGTAGATATGTACCTTTTTCTCAGTACATTCTCTGTTTTTGGTTTAACACATGATTTATAGTTGCAGTAGCCTTTCTGTCTATGGTCCTGAAGAAAGCCGGGGCAATGCCCCACGGGCTGAAACATGTCGACCGATTTGCACAAAACGCCATGGGGTAGTCTTACTACTCGGCGTGTTTTTAACTCTTGACACATGTAGTGCAGTTTGAATATTTTACAATGCCCGTGTAGTCAATTTTATTTCACCACTGCCATCTAAGCACTGCACTTTAGCAAATACCACTTCATGATAGACATCACGGCTAGATTCTTGACATCCACTTCCATATCGGCACTACAAGGTCGGTTGTGATTTGGAATGATCAGCAACATCCCACATGACGTAAATTCCACCATAAGGGTGGTCTGATGGGATTTATCTAGTCAGTGTTTTACAGCACCGTACGTTCATGCATGCACCCACTATTGCACCTTGGCCAGTACAGCTACACACTTTTTCCAGACCTGGTCTGCTCTGCTGTGTGTTCTATATCTTAAATTAGGGGAATGAGCAGACAGGCCATTAAATATTCCCCTTGACCCTCCACATACTTGTTTTGTATTTATGGTTACAGCCATCAGTCGCTAGCTGGAGTAGACTAATTGGGCCAACACCATTAAAATTTCGAAAATGATCTTGTACAGTAGAATCGGAACTCAAAGAGCAAAATCTCAAGGCATCTCCTGCATCTAACATGATACCTGCAACGCCCAACTCATAAAGGCGCACCATCCAAGTAAGCAAGGCCTCACCAGGCCGTTGTCGAAATCGTTGCAAAATGTCACTAACTTCCTGTTGAGTAAAGTCTTCAATACTATCCATATGAATACCATTTGGATTACCAGGAGCCTGTTGTAATTTGCGTCGAAAAACCGGGTGTGCAGAAACCTCCGGACGAGCATCCGAAGAAGCCCGATCCATAGATTTAGAAGAACAATCAGGACGAGATACGTCATCAGAATGGGAAGAGCGGCCACGGCCGCTAGAATCATCATTTTTATCACAAGAAGTAGATTTACAATCACGTCCGGAGCGAGAAGGCTCGCGCCTATCAGCCTCCTCAGCCGAGGAGCCAGAATCATTCGAGTCCCAGATATTACCATCCCATTCGTCGGGGTTCCAATCCAGTCCGGCTTTCGCCACTACCAGAAGCACTTTCCGTTTACAAACACGACCGCGACGGTGTCTATACTTATATTTTGCAATGCGAACAGCAGCCCTTTCGGCAATAGTCAGATAAGTTTCAAGTTTGTCGGCAAGCAATTTATTCTGACATCGCAAAAGAGTATGCGCATTTTGCACCTCAACAAACATCTCTTCCATATCCACAAATCGTTGCTGTAATTTCACAAATTTCTCATGAAGAATTCTGTATGCAGTTAAAACAATCCAACCTCTGCGACCTAAAATAGGAAGCTCATCACCCTTCACTACCGGTGCCTTCTGCAAGCAAGAAACCACATCAGCAGGCTCCGCCTGCTCCAAACAAGAAGTCCAATTCTCACTCAAACCAGTAGAATTGGCCCACTCACGGGCCAAGGCCTCGTAAGGCGTTGATTCCCTGCCGGGAATTTCAACAGGTAATTTAAAAGTAGATTTCGATTTCCGCGAAAACATTTTAGCACACAAAAAAGATATACACAAATATCAACAAATAATATACAAAAGAAAATATGTACGAGCCGAGCGCAAACCAACAAGATTAAAACAATACAGTGCACACAGGCTACGTAAACAGTTTGTGACGCCAGATGTAACGACCGGATTCTTGGACCAGATGGGATCAGCTCCTCAGAGCACCTCCAACCCAGTCGGAACGTAATCACCTCCCTCCTTAGAACGTATTTACAGTAGATATATTTATATATATGTCTTGTACCTAAGGATGGGGAAATAGCAATATACATGCATAGGTTTTCTACAATATCCCACTCATATCAGTTAGTCTCACGGCAACTTAGGCCCAGACTAGTCTACCCTAGGGCAGTTCTGATTAGTTACCATTACACACTGACCACAGTCAGTGCTCGCTCGGCAAGTCGCAATCCTGCGTGCCTACACACTAGTCTGCAGTCCTAGTGCTCTCTTCCTCACAGCCCGGTCCACAATCCGGCAGACCTAAGCACTAGTGTCCCCAAGCACTAGTGTCCCCCCTAGTGTTCTCTCACTCACAGCCCGATCCGCAATCCGGCGGATCTATGCACCAGTCTCCCACCTGGTGTTCTCATTAACGCTGCTTACCAACGACGATCACTCTCCTATGAATACCTTTGGAAGGAATCTCTCATTGGCTTCTCGGGATATGATACTACAATAACAGGAATTACCATAACTTGCCAAATTAAAGCATGTACCATCTATTCTCCACATCAAGGGGTCCCTCTCTCCCTCATTGCTCAGTCACCTCTTACCTGACCGGGAATTACATCCGTTCATGAAAACAATGCCTGACTAGAAGACCAGGTTACCCTGATTGAACAAGAATACGAGGCACATGTTGGTTCACTAAGAACTGGGGTATTTTAACCTCATAGATGCTATTAAACATTCCTCCCCAGTGCTGCGCTGTCCATTGGAACTAGTGCTGAATGGACGTCCAATGGTCGTGCGCAGCACTGGGGAGGTAGTGCTGCCGTCGGCCAATGCACCGAGGCAGCACTTAAGGGGTTATTACAATGATCATAAAAACACAATACTATACTATAACATATATCATGCAAAGAAAAGTGAAAGGTTAGAATGTGCGCACCATAGGTTATGGACAGACGTCACCTTATGAACACGAAGTCGGGGTTCGTCAGTCATCTCGGTTCCCTTCTCGTCTGTGCCTTGGCTCGTCTTAGAATCACACCTCAGCAGTCACGAGTACTCGTCTGCACCGCTATGCTCTGTCTTCTCTGCTTTCCTCCAAGTCACTGGAACCTTCCTTTCATTAGCTGTTGTCTCTCTCTCTCTCTCTCTCGCCGTTCTGCACTATTTCTCTCTCCTCTTCAATCTTTCTAAGAGAGTATCCGCTTCATAATCTTTCTCGGACTTCAAAATGGCGACTGTCTGCCTGGAAATAATTAATGGTATTGATGCTAACGGCTAGCTGCCGCCTACAGACTGACTGACTCACTGCCTCATGCTTTCGCTAATATGGAAGCTTGTCCTTTCATGGAAAGTTACGGCCAGTAACCTGCCGCCCACCAAATTCTTGTACCTCCCCGTACCAAGGACACGTTCCCAGCCAGCCGGCCTGATGTTGTGTCTTCGGAATGGAGAAAAGTACAGTCTTTCGATAAGGGCCAGCCTGAGCCGGTTCTCTCCAAGCGAACAACACTTCGAAACTAAAACATTACACTTGACCTAGAAGCATCTCAAGCTGCCGGGGCAGAAAGCAAGATGGAGTCTCTCCCGTTTGAGGCCTACAAGGCCCGAAATAAGCATAACTCCATAGAAGGTATACTAACACTCTTGCAAAAGGACGGATTATCACTAATACTAATGAATCTATCCCCTAACATAAGTTTATAAGCCCTGATCTAAGGAAAAGGGTACGAAAGTGCATTACTGTGCCTTATGAATAGGCCCTGTCTGTAGTTCTAATCCCTGCACTAGAATGATAATAGACTAGAGTCATATCCAATCATCCTCCCTCAAAGGAGGGCCGAAAAAGTCGGTCAGAACACTTGTTTAAGAGATTTGAATACCACGTGGTTTCTGTCATTCAGACCAATTTGGCAAGATTGCATCTTACCTGTTCTGCGATGCCTACTATGTGGAGTCGAATGCGTGCTAGACATCTGTCTGACGCTCCCATCAGTCCTGCCAACTGAAGTTGATACTTTGCTTGGACCAGTAATGGCTCATGCACTGCGTTGTCCCCAGCGGCTACCAATCTTGATGACGGCATTCGTTGGGATCTCACAGACGCAACATGCTGACGGTGAGATACGTGGAGCAACAGGCGCACAGGTACCATCTACATCAAACATTGCTAACGCGACTGATACTACCGGCGATGATTCACATCTATGTGAGGTTAATCTGCTTAACGAGGTAATCCAACTTTCACGTACAATAGTAGACAAATTCTTTACAGACTTAGAAGATTTGATGTTTTCTCCAAACAATGACACTGACTTTTGAAGTTGGCACACAGTGTTCTGAGAAACTCTGAATTCGACCTTCATTTTTTCAAAACAAAGATCTACCTTTGGAACTCTATTGTTTCTATGATCAAACTTTTGTTTTTCCAAATTTATATTTCACTTTTTTTTGGCACAAAGTAATGTGCTTAAAGTAGAACTATTCATGTAGAACTAGAATTCGTTGAAAACTTCAAAGAGACAATATTTGACCTTGTCCACAGTCAAACACTTTATATATTCTGCCATGGAATGGTCTCGACTTTGTCTTCTGTATTTAAGAGCCATTTCATAAATGTATTTTGATTATTCATTCGGATAGCATTTTTCAAAATGTCATTGAATAAAACATTGCTTTTTAATGCGTACAGCACACATGCTCTTTTCATGTACAACATATTCCAATGCATTTGTATGTATTTTGGTTGCGGTTTTTTACACATCCTGTTTAGATAAGTTTTTATGTGTTTAAAACTTAGTAATGTCGTACATAATAAAGTGGAGTGGGTGTTGTGTGGCGTTTTAGGTTCTGAGTGAATTTTCCTGATTCATTCCCTTATATAGGTACAATTCATATTGCCCTAATATAGGCATAGAAAACAAGCCTTTATTTAGACATAGCCCATGCAGACCAAATACAGGCATGGCTACTTCCACCCGTACCAAATGTCACAACGAATCTTGGAAAATCGGCTTAAGCAGTTAGGGAACTTCTTTTTGCTCGAATATTGATTTGTCCAAGTACTCGTGTACTTTGCAAAGGACAGCTATTCCTTAGGGGTTCTTTCCTGACTTTATTATGCCCGACTTTACGTCAAACTATGGCATTCCTAGACACCTTCAAGGTATAAATATACCTTCACTTGCTCTAGCAAGACACGGTGGTTCGGAGCAGTTAGGCTATCTACTTGTCTGACGCAGCTCGCTACAGCAAGTGCCGAAGGAAGCCGACCCTCCAGCTGACGCACTGATCAGGAAGCTGTCCCTTCTCCTGCCGAGAATCCAGCTCCAGTGTTTCCAAGCTCCTCTTGCAGGTTGTTGGGAAATCGAGTCCCGAGACTGAGATACCAGACCTCCTTGATTCTAACTAAGGTATGGAGCTGATTAGAAATCTTGGATAGGTTCTTGGCAAAAACTAAAAACCTATGCTATACAATACTTACCTCAACCCCCGTACAAGACTTAGGTTAGGTACATTGGAGTAGGGGTATTTTAGAAGCACCAGTTGAGTATTTTAGTCAATGTTATTTATGTATCTATTTTTATAGGGCTTAGAAACCATACAATGCTCTTACAGTATTATTTTATAATATTGTTCTCGCAGTACGCATTATACCTTGCAGTCTGCATAACGATTGTAGCCACTCACTTCTCTTGCATGAGAAATCCGACTGTTCAATAAACCCGTTCATTGAAAACGCCCGTCTCTCTATTTCTCTGCAACTCTGTAGAAACGAAGCATGAACAATTGACTGAGTGTAATACTTATCTATTGTTTCTGTGACTCTAGAGATATATTTCTGATTCTTGGGAAACAAAGCTGTCATGTTTAGGCAGTTGTCAGAAACTAATCCCTTCTTGTGTATTCCAGAAAGTTTGAAGTGACCTCTGAGTTAGCTGGCACACTCACTATTAAGTTGAATATATTCGATAGAGACCTAGTCGACCTCAGTCCTACGTCAAATCTATAGGATATATTATTCCAATGCTCATAGCCTATTGGTAATATAGGAACTACAATACAAGTTAAGTTGGTGGAGGCAAGCAGATGAATTGCAAAATGTATATCATTATGCAATGGACAAAAAGATCAGTCTATACAAGAAATTGAAATGATGAATCTCATTACACTGAAACATATTCTTATAGATCAGTTATTAGCACAGCTTTTCCATTTCGAAACAATGTAGTTATAAAGTATTACAATGTCCTATTTGAATGGTACTCCATTTATAAACCTTTCAAGGGATGATACTCTAACTTGGCTTTGACTGGATACGAACTTGTGACTGGAAAGTCATACCTGCTGTCCACAAGGAATGCTTGATTAGCTGAGCAATCGTGCCACAGTCCATTGAATCAGTGGAAAGAGATACTTTTGATCCAATCACATGGATTATAGAGGACAAAATACTATACATTAGAAGAGCTGCACTGAATGAGTACTTAATGTGTGGCGGTGTTTGCAATTGCTTGGCACCGTCACATATTCCTAAACATCCCCACTTTTCTAAGTCTGCCACATGGTGGTGCTATTGTCTATGTTTGGGCAGTACTCATCACTAAAGTGTTTCAAATATTATTAAAAAACCTAAACCAGCATGCCAGACCGTCCTTTCAGCCTGCGGTGAACTGAAATAATCCAACACATCACACATGCATTGTGTGATCCTCAGTCTTTGACAGTGCTGGCAGGAACAGCAGGCAGTGCCAACAAAGGTGGCCTCCTGAGTAATACCTCGGGCTCTGGCACTAATACTCCTTCAAATTCCATTGCCTCCCTCGCCACCTCTGCCCCTCCTTCAACATCATCAGTTCCAGTTGCGTCAGTGTTAGACCTGACATCATTGGCGTGAGTCTCCCTTCCATTTTTGACGGATTGCCTCCTCTGTTTTGATATGTTTTTGCTGGATTTATGCTTTGGGCACTGTACCACTGCTAATCAGTGCCACAGTGCAAGTGCTCCCTATGTTAAATCGATATACTGATTGGATTCCATGATTGGGTTATTCAATTTATCTGTCAGCCCCTAAAAGAGTGCACCATGTGTGCTCAGGGCTTGTAAATCAAATGCTGCTGGTGGGCTTGCAGCACTGGTTGTGCCACCCACAGAAGCAGTTTGTAAAGTGTGTTTCGGGCCTGCCATTGCATGGCCTATGTGCAGTCTAGCACTGCCATGTCGACTTGGCCAAGTGCACCCACTTGCCAGTTCCTAAAACTTCCCTTTGCTTCATATTAGATAACCCTATGGTAGGCCAAATGGCTAGTGCATTGTAAGTATAAGATAGGACATGCCCTGATGTGTGTAG
Source organism: Lissotriton vulgaris (assembly GCF_964263255.1). Classification (NCBI taxonomy): domain Eukaryota; kingdom Metazoa; phylum Chordata; class Amphibia; order Caudata; family Salamandridae; genus Lissotriton; species Lissotriton vulgaris. The sequence continues at coordinate 747,557,505 of NC_141694.1, forward strand.
CATGTTCTAATAGTGAATTACAGCCATTTTCGTTTTTCACTATTGAAGGCTACCTGTTCTCATTGGCCAGAATGGGCAGTTAAGATTATTACATCCTTATAATCCTAACTGACTCAGGGAACATGGTAGAAATTCGGATTTATTATGCCTGAACTCAGAATAATAAGTTACATCTTTTAGTAAAGTTTATTTTAATATTCTGTGTTTGTAAATACCACTTTTAGAAAGCAGGTATTTGCTTCACTAACCGTTTGAGCCTGCTCTGCTGGGCTGTGTATTCCTTGTCTGGGTTTGTGTGTGACAGGGCTGGGGAATTCCAGGAGGCAGGCTGGGGCAGCCCAGTGGTGAATAGAGAGATCTGCATCTAGATGGGAGGGAGGAGTTTCACCTGGGACCTGAATGGGGCTGGGCCTTCCCTCTACAATGCTGGCTCCACCCCCTGTGGCTTGTCTGATGTCTCTGCCCTGCCCTGTGAAAGGAGAGGAGGAATTATGTCAACAGAGTGCTCCAGAGCTGTATCTTCCCTCCCCTGTGCTGGCTCCACCTCCCTGTGGGGCGGCTGATGTCTCTGCCCTGCACAGTGAAAGGAAGAAGAGAGTCATGTAAACAAAGTGCTCAGGAACTGGTTTGGACTAGGCAGAGGCCTCTCTGCCCTCAGAGAACAAAGGATTTTGGGGTATAGATATTGGGACCCTGATCCCAAGAAATTAGATGACTTCTGGAACAAGAAACCTTTCTGCCAAGGAGAAGAACCAAGGAAGCTGCAGGAGTTTGGACTGCCCCTCTGCCAGTGTGCTGTTTGCTCGGTTGGCCTGCAGTGGTTGTTTCATTGTCAAGAGAAAGGAGAAGGAACTTTGTAAGGACTTTCATCTACAGAATATTCTCCAAGTGCTTGAACTGTGCTTGCCTCCTGCTGAAGTCTCAGGGGCAAAATACTTCATCTCCAGCTCCCTCCTGAATTTCCTTGCTGGGAATACTGACTCCAGACACTTGCGTGCCGCTGGGAGCTGGAAGCGCGACGCATCAAGAAGAAGCGTGTTGCCGCTGCAGTTGAAATCGTCACAACGCCGGAGAAGCGAGCCTTCATCGCATCTCCCTAGAAGCGTGTGTTCATCGAAGCTGCCTGCTGTCGCATCACCCGAGAAGCATGACGCCATCGAAAGAGTCGCCATCGCACCACCGGAGAAGCGTGTTGCAGGGCCTGTTGCGGCTCCAAAGTACAGAGTCGTCGCAAGGCTGACAGGCGTCCTCGCATCGTCATCGCATCACCGCATCAAGGGCACCATCTTGCGCACCGGAACGGGCACTCAAGCCAAGAATCTACGCATCACCTCCGCCGGTAAGGCTCACGACGAATCCCCTACTCTGCGCAAGCATTGAGGCAGGACGCAACGTTCCCTCGGGTCACGGAACCGACACATCTCCCCTTTTGCAAGCCTTTGTTCACTTTGCGTTATGCATCCAGGTACTTTGTTGAGAACTTTGTCGCATTTACCAATAACTTGAACTAAGAGACTTTAATCATCTTTTAAGTAATCTTTAAGTGTAGTATTGTGGATTTTTGTTGTTTTAGGTCTGGTGTTTAAGTCTATATAAAGAATACTTATTTTTATAAAATCTGTGTTGGTTCTATCTATAGTGTTTTCACTGTATTACTGTGTATATTCACAAATGCTTAACACACTGCCTCTGAGATAAGCCTGTCTGCTCGTGCCAAGCTACCAAGGGGGTGAGCAGGGGTTATTAAGGAGTGTAATCCCCTTATCCTGACTTAAAAGTAAGGGTCCCTATTTGGCCAAAGGTGATAACCATTGCCAACTGGAGACCCAAGATCTAACAGTCAGTGTCACTTGTGATGGTACAAATGCCATCCTGATAGAACTGGTCATGCCCGTAGGTTGTTCCAAGTATCTGTGGACGTGTTAACTGTTCCTGACCTGAACCCACCTTAAATATTCAACAATCAGATCGTCAATATGTGAAGCATGGCACGAATAATGTTTATTCACAGAAAAAAAAGAAATAGAAACCCATTTCTGAGAGCCCAGATAATTGAAAACTTATTTAGCTAAATACAAGTTCGTTTCTAAGGCTTGGGGCACTAGGAATTAGTTTTTTATGAAACCGCACAAAGCCACACAGAGCAGCATGGCTGACATAGTCATAGATCCACGTACATACCCTATTATGAAACAAGCGATATTTTAAGGGGTGCCCCATATATTTGATGATAAGTCTTGCTTGCTCATGTTAGGGGTGTGTACCTAGAACTGAGAATTTCAATCCTACTTTGGTAGTCAGTCTGTGCTCGAGAAAAAGAAAAACCTGGGTAATTATTGTCATTTGTTTTCATGTTTCTACATTTTGTGTGTCTTGTTATGTGGCACTTTTTCAAATAGGCATTTAAACTGAATGCAGTCTATCTTATTTTTTGACCGAAGTTTCTTGAGCAGCTTGTGTAAAATGTTGTGAATGACGGAATATTGCCTAACATGAGTCTTACCACCTGACCAGGTGCTCTTTGCTAAACATGATGGGGCAGATTTACAAGCCCCTCGCGCCACCGATACGTCACTTTTTGTGTCATACTTGTGGCGCATTTCACTGCCCCATATTTACACCCTGCGTGACTTTTCCTGTCCTTGTATATACGACCCCTTTACATACAACACCTTGCGTGAAAGGAGTGTTCCATGGGTGTTGCTGTGGGGTTACCCATGCAACACCCATGGAACCAGACACATTTTCAGATTTGATAGGAATTGTAAACCTGGAAAGACATCAGAATGGGTGGCGTAGCGAGGTGAAACTAGGAGAAATGTTTTAATTTCTCTGTGTTTTTTCCTCTTTAAAAGCGTGCTGCATTCTATAGCACAATTGAAAGAGGAAAATTCCTGTACTGATTGTTTTTGTGCAGGAAGGTGCCCCTTCCTGCACAAAAACAAACTCCCCACAACGCAGGAATCCTTGCACCATGGTGCAAGGGTGCCTACTGCAGCGCATGTAAGCAGTTTGTGCTCTAGCGCAGGTGAGAGCACAAGAATGCAACATATTATTGTAAATATGTCACATTCCTGTGCTTTGAAAGTGCCGCAGCATGGCACAGACAAAGGGCTTGCATTGCCGCGCTGCAGCACTTTTCTTGTAAATCTGCCCGCTGAGTTTATGCCATTTACGATTTTAGTAGCATGGTATAGGTAGGAGTTTGTCGATGTAAGAGCTAGTAGGGCAATTCCAGGAGGAGTGTTAAGAGGAGCCTCAATTGAGGTGATATAAACAACATTTTAACACTGTTTTCAAGAGAGATCTTAAAGAAATATGTCCGTCAAGAAGACTGCCAAGGTTACCTATTAGTTAAGTGGTAAAAATCAATTTCTAAGCTTTAAGTCACTTTGAGCCGACAAATATACTCTTGATTTTTTGAGAGGGGTGGCTCTAAGTGGCAAACAGGTGATACTCATCCACTATTGAATTCTTTAAGGACAAAGGGGCATATTTACGAGTTCTGGCGCATCTCTGCATATCAGCAGAAATATGCCAGAACAAATGCGTCACACAAAACTACCCTTGTGTCAAGGCAGATGTGCCGCATTTACAATGCGGTGCGCCGTGGCGCAAGGGTAGGCAGATGCGTGATGCATCTCGTGACGTAAGGGTGGCGCATCGCTGGAGTCGCGTCGCAAGCGCCACGCAACTCTAGCAATGCTCAGGGCTGCCCAATACTTAACATGCTGCGTCAGTCCTTACGCCTGCTTCAAGCAGGCGAAAGGAATTGACGTAGCAGCGTCGCGAAAGTGCCTGTATGAAATCTTGTAGATTTCACGCAGGCACTTTTGCGAGGCGTACAGGTGCCGGAACGCCCACCCTGCGTGGGAACGCCCCCATTGTGGCACTGGGCTTTATAAAGTGACGCATCTCCCTAGATGCATCACGTTGTAAATGCCTCGCAGGGATGAGCGACGTTCACGCCGCTGTTGCGTCACGCAAGGCGGCGTAAACGTGGAGCAAGGGGCTTGTAAATCTGCCCCCTGGTGCATATTACTGTGTTGATTCATTATGCCTGGAGAAAGAGAAGGATGTTATCAAAGTAGGCCAGAAATTAAACTCTGGAGGGCGGAGAAATGTAGGATTTATATTAAACAACACAGTCAAAAGTTGAGCTCAGATTAGACTTCATACTCCAAATTTAGGGCGTGTGAAGTGAGAGAGACTATCATAGAAGTCACTATTCTAATATTTTCTATGTGGCACAGGAGGCCTACAATTCAACAAAGTCACAACTTCCTAAAACAGATGCTCGAATTGCTGTTAGGTACACAGTGTGTGTTTTGGAAAAACCAAGGGAGATTCGAGGTGGTGTCTACTTATTGTAAATTGAAGTAATCCAAAATATTTCATATTCATTACTTATCCCGAAAGAATGCTCATTGAGTCCCTCATGACTTAGAAACAGAAGGCTCAAACTGCATAATGATTTAAGAAGTGCATACTTTTCGGACAGTGATCTTAGAGGGGGGTGACTCTGTTTTTAAATGCCCTTCTGAACTTGAGCGGTACAAAAGGGGGTGGTGATGGACGGTGCATCTGAATCAATCAAACACTCACACCCAGTCAAAAGATCTGGGTTTAATTCATCACCGTTCTTTAGCCCACTGTGCCACCCCAGTTCAGACATGGCTATATGCAAATCAGTCTGACCCTGTGCCTCATGGGAACAGTCCAGCCCGAACTGCCAAGCCATGTCTTCCCTGGACCGGAAACAAGCTTCCGAGGACCGGTTTCTGGCATTCCAGCCGTCTTCAGCCCGGCTTGCTTGAATCCAGTGGCAAAGTGAGCAAGGGACTCACGTCTGAGCATACCCTGCCACACTTATGGCGGCCAAAAGCGGTACAAAAGGGGGTGGTGATGGACGGAGCATCTGAATCAATCAAACACTCACACCCAGTCAAAAGATCTGGGTTTAATCCATCACCGTTCTTTAGCCCACTGTGTCACCCCAGTTCAGACATGGCTATATGCAAATCAGTCTGACCCTGTGCCTCATGGAAACAGTCCAACTGCCCGAACTGCCAAGCCATGTCTTCCCTGGACCGGAAACAAGCTTCCGGGGAACGGTTTCTGGCATTCTGGCACTTCTGAACTTGAGGGCATATTAGCAAGGCAATATCGCCGCTTTAGCTGGACTTTTTCCTGATAAAGCTTCAATATTTGTATCGCCCTATTAGCAAGCTGTCGCTAACAGCAGTGAGCGATAGCTTATAGGCGATAGCTACTGGTTTGGGGCCCGCTCTGCATGTCAGCAATATTTATCGCTAATGACATGCAAAGTGGCCGTATCCAACCTGTTAGCGACTGAAAGCAGTCGCTAATACAGCTATCGCCTATTAGCAAGGCAGGCGAAGCGATTAAAAAAATTGTGCTACGCGCGAATATCACCAGAACCTAATGCCTGCTCAGACCATGACTTAACCTGTATATCCAATGGGAGGTGGATATTCATGTTAAGTCCCCATTAGCGATAATGCCTAAATATCGCTGGATTTCCGGCGATATTCACGCATTGAGCCGCTATCGCTGGATATTTTATCGCTTTAGAGATAAACGTTGCTAATAGCACGCTATCTCTGGGATAATATCCAGCGATAGGTGGCGATAAAAAAAAATGTGCTAAGCATTTAGCGATAATTATCGTTATGTGTTGCTAATATGTCCCCTGAATTCTTGATGGTACAAACTGACGATTCTGTCTCTGTAGGAACAGCTAGTGCTTTCTTTTCACCTTTTCCCAGAGACTTATCATACCTGCCTGGCTGAAAGTGCGAGGTTCAATAAAGAGATGTGTGTGGATCCAGCATTTAATGTGCCCCTGTCTTTGATACCAATTACGGGTGAAACATTCATTATTTTGCACCCAAGAGGCTAATTACCAAGGAGACAATTATTAACAGGGGTATTAAGTGCCACACTACTTTAAGGTTCCGTGTCCATATCCTTCCATCAAAAAATCCCAGAAGGGATTTCATTCATTTGATAAATGTTGCAATTCACGGCTGGGGCCTGCATCTTGGTGTAAATTTAAAACTTAGAATCGCTCGAAAATTAATGGCCTTCAAATAAATCCATAGCACCACAAAAATGTGTGGGATTTTGAGTCTAATGTAGGCAAAGTCATTGACATTTTGCAATTTCTAGTAATATATTTACAATGCACTTATTCAGCATCGCCCTCCATAACAGTAAGAGTGAACTGAGAGTAGCCCATGAGAGAAAATGTGGAAAAGACTGAACAATTTTTCTTATCATTTCACCAACATTTCTCTACTAAGGCCCACGGGCCTCATTTATGAGAAATGAAGCATCGCTGCGTGAAAGCAGCGATGCGTCACTTCTCAGTGCGCACTCCTTGGGACATACCTGATGCGTCATATTTAATGTATGACACATCATGTCGCAAGGAGTTACAGATACGTCAGTATTTCTGACATATCTGTAAGCGCAAAAGTGACGCTTTGCTGGAGTGTGTCACAAAAGTGATGCAACTCCAACAATGCTTCCTTTCATATGGGGCAAGCCCCATGTGAATGGGCCTACATCAATCTTACGCCTGCAGTGAGGCAGGCGCAAAATTTTGACGCAACGGCGTCCTTGAAGTGATGCAGTGAAATCTCATAGATTTCACTGCGTCACTTCTATGAGGCTTTTTGCGGGGGACGCCCCCCGCATACATTATACCTGACGCAGGTATAATGTAGGGCAGGGGTTTACAAAGTGACGCATCTGATTAGATGCATCACTTTGTAAATAGTACGCAACAGAAGGCATGTTTTACGCCGCCGATGCGTCCCAAAAAGTGATGCATCGGACATGCAAAACTGACGCAAGGCCTCACAAATGAGGCCCCTCGTCCTTAAGTAATGCAGATTAAGTTCACATTCAGACCATTAAACACAGTAACTTGCCAAAATGGGATTTGATGTTTCACAGGAATACCAACACCTCTCAGATTTCCCCACTGACCTTTCACTAGAAAAAGCCTGACAAAACATCAATCAAGAAAAGTAGCGCGTATTAGAGAGAAATCTGATGAAATAAGTGTAAAACAAATTTTCAAGATTATTCCCCAATTTCAGGAAAAGAATGAACATTACAGACCTCGAAATTACAAATAGCTGCTTATATTGGTAGTGCTTGGATGCAGGGTCTCCAACTAATGATTAATTCAGGACTCTTAATGACTGTCTTAAGCTGCAATTTACATTACAATTGGAAACTTAAAATACTCTCTTGAGCAGTCTTTCTTTTTTGTTTGTTTGTTTGTTTCTCTCTTATTTTTCTGATACGCAGATGTGGGACTCAACGTAATTTAGAGGACTGTGTAAGAAAATTGAATATAAAAAACAATTTTTATAAAATGGATGCGGATTTATAATATATTAATATAATGTCCTGGGGGAATAGAGGGAAAATAAGAAATAGGGTATCCAATATTTAACACATCCATTTTCACTGGACTCCTGAAATATGGTATTTGCAGGGTACTTAAGGAAATAGGAATCAAACTGTAGGTACTCACTGTATGCAAGTGTACAAAACACAGAATGTGGGAGAATTTATGAAACTTTGGAACTTTAAGTCAATGTCGCTCTTCTTTTTCTCTAGAGACCCCCCTGAGATCCAGTAGTTGGAGGGTGATTAGTTTGGGGGACTCACAGTGCTTAAATTGAGCCGGTGGTTGTAGGTGGGGCTAACCAGCTCTTATTTTTGGGGACTGGCACTTTTTTCATTAAGCAGACTTTGATCCAGAATACGAGAGATAAAACATAAAAGGGGAACAGAAGGAGGAAGCGAAAGACAGAAACACAATTGAAAGGGGGAGAAAGCAAGGATGACAATGAACCTGCAAGAGTGAGATGTAGATGCCTTGTGTATCTTGTGGTCGATTAAAGAGGTATCAGGTGTGATGAAGGCTACATTCCTTGGTATTCGGCACCCCGACCTACAATAGTGCCAGCCACGGGTTTCTGACCAAATCTCTGGGCCCAACACTTATTCTTTGACAAATAAAGTAATGGGGACCGAAGATGGAAAGTTCTGTAAATCAGACAGCTACAATTCAATTAACTAGATATCCACAGATAATAAATGGTCCTTCGTGGGGTCTTCATGAAAAAGAGCACAGATGAGACAGTTTTATGAGAGCATTTGGTAAAACATAGGATACATAGTTTACTATTTGAGAAAGGTCGCAGAAGAAAAGAGAAAAAAATAATTCTTCGGCTAACTGGTGTTATGAAATTAAGTATTATGTTTATTTAAGTTGTTTGCTGTTATTACTTTATGGCAGTTTTATACGGTCAACTCTTCTACCTAAGAATAGATTGATACTGTTGGAAGAGGGGCTTGAGTTGGACATGATGGGTGTGGGGCTTGACCCATGAAACCTCAATTTTTGGCGGGTACCTATAGCTAACCTCCTTGGCCTTAGACGCTGGGACATTATAGGTAGATTAAAATTAGAAGATGTTTAGGAAAACGGTCATATGAAGTCATTTTCGGATTTGTGACATGCCCTTGATGCCGAAGGTGATTTGTTGGGAGTCCTCGCCAAGTTCAGCTCTTATGAAGCTAAATTTGGGACAGGCCAATTGGACCAAAAGGGTTTTTCCTTATGTGTTGTATATTGGTCTTCAATAATCCGGATCGATTTTCAGTCGAAGGAATGCTGTTGGAAGCACATTTGGGCCTACTAGAGGGGGTGGATTGAATAAAGGCATACAAACTCATTCCCAGTTTGTCAGAATGAAGGTGCTGTTTATTTCACATGACAATGATTGGGGTTCGAAAGCAAAAGACACACAATTGATGGACGGAATGCGGAACAAATCAAAACATTCACCCCCAGTCAAGAGATCTGGGTAAAATCCATAATTCTTTTGCTCACCTTGCCACCCCAGTTTAGACCTGGCCATATGCAAATCAGCCTTGACCCTGCGCCTCATGGAAACAGTCCAGCCCAAACTGCCAAGCCAGGTCCTCCCTGGACCGGAAACAAGCATCCTAGGACCAGTTTCGGGGTTTCACCCCCAGCCACGGCCTGTATAGGGCGTGCCACCGGGGGGTGACGTGGGGTGGGGAGGGGCAGGTTGGGGGGTTGTAAAATACGGCAAACTGACTATTTTAGGTAAGTAACAAAAAAACAAAAAAAATCGCAGTTGGCGTTGCAGCGCGCGCAACAAAATTTGTTTTAGTTTGAATTATGTGACAAAAAGGTGTTAGTTCAGCTATCCAATAAAGAGTTCTAATGAGAGAATCAATGCACAAGCATAAAGCCTTTGCATATCAAACTGGAATATTTCTCAGACATAAATCAGCAGACACAAAAGAAATAGGCTGAATAACCTCTCATGTGGAGAAGTCTAAGAAACTCAGAGCTGAGACTCTAGTTAACATGTCGGGAAAGTAATACGGGATCTTCGCTAGTTACTCTAGGACACACACTAATATAAACACAAAATATTCTTCAATGCAACATTTTTCTCTTTCATCTTCAGCATCCACCAATAGAATTTAAACAAAGTCTTGGAAATAAGCAAACCCCCCCATTCTCCCATATGGTCACATTATGTGTTCAGACATTAAACCCTGAAAAGGTTCTTTCAATGAATTATCCTTCCGGTTATTGTCCGCAAACAACTATTCAATATGAAAAACAAGCCTTCAAGTGTTAATGCATTATTTTTCAGTTAACATGGCATCAGCAGTTAGGCTAACTTAAATCAACACTTTTATCTATTTGCAGGCCTATAGCATTTAATTATGATTACTTGCTACTAATTTTGCCTTTAGCATATGTTTTACTCAAATGTAAATAGGGACAATATTAACCCCTTATCTGTTAGCCCCCTCTCCCCCCAGTCCCCTCCCCAGTGCTGAGCCATTTTGTAGGCTATTTGACGCCGTTTGAGGTTAGGGCTTTATAACTTTTTTCCTCATTAGGTATCCACACCAAATTTGTGAACTTCTTTCTTGCATCCTTTGGGATTCTAAAGGTACCAAGGGTTTGTGGAGTCCCCTGGAGGAATCAGAGAAAATATGCAAAATATAACTACATTTAGAGTTATTGAGGAAAAGTAGGAAAAATGTGTGCTGGACAAAAGTGTCTGTTTTCCTAAAAATGTAATCAACGAATGGCTTGCTTTGCTAATGTCACCGTCTTCTCAACTTTCAGGAACATACAGAGCTGAATAATAAAAACACATTTTTTTACCACAGTTTTGGCATTTTTTCAAAGAGGTAGCCCATTTTCCCTACTTTTTGTGCTTTCAACCTACTTCCAGTTTGTGGTGGAAACTAACATGAAAATAATGGTTGTTCCAGGAAATCTACAGATTTCTAAAGAGGAGAAGCAATTCTCAATTCAGCAAGGCGTCATATAACTGTTCAAAATGAGTGGGCAAAAACTTCCATTTGTGAACGTTTTCATCTGCAACTTTTTGTCATAATGGCCTATTTACAAAAGCAATATACTATTACATCTGCTAGATACTTTTGGTTGCAGGGATATGTAGGTTTTGTAGGTTCTTCAAAAACGCTAGGCACTCAAGGCACTCTAAGCCAACAACTGAGCTGCCCCATACAATGGTTCATCATTGTGTACCAAGTATAGATCAATTGATGTGGTGAAATATGAAAAGTGAAAAATGGGTATGCATTTCTGAAATGGGCATAAGATGTGAAGTTCAGAAGCAGTAGTTATTTGTACATCCCAAAAATGTGTGGGTACGCGTACTAGCACAAAAATTAAGAGTATATATTTCAAAATGTCTTCTTTCTTAAACATTGGCTTACATTTGGAAGGCACAATTTAAGTGAAAAGTAATTGTTAATAAAAAATGTTCTACTACCCTTTGCTCCCACATGTCTTCCAATGCAAATGGTACCTCACTTGTTTGGGGAGGTTTAGTGCCTGTGACTGGAAGAGGGTCAAAAATTAAAATGGACGCGCCATAATGTTCCACTCAAAACTGACCATTTTTCCCAAAGTGGGTAGCTGTGCATTTTAGACCCTGGCTCAGCTGGCACCTAGGGAAACCAAGCAAACCTGTACAATTTTCAAAACTAGGCATCTAGGGGAATCCAGGATGGGTGACTTGCGTGGATTTCACCAGGTTTTGTTACCCTGAAGACCTTGCAAATCTCAAACTTTAACTAAAAAAAGTATTTTTCCTCACATTTTTGTGAAGGAAAGTTCTGGAATATAGAGCTACACATAACCTTCTAGCCAGCATTTCCCCAAGTCTCCCAATAAAAGTGGCACCTCACATATGTGGATAGACCTAATGCCTGCTACAGGAAATGGCCCAGAACACAACAAGGATTTATCAAATTTTTCCACTCAAAACTGACTTTTTTTTGCAAGGTGGGTAGCTTTGGATTTTGGGATCTAGCTCAGGGAAACCTTGCAAAACTGTACATTTTTTAAAACTAGGCACTTAGGGAAATCCAGGGTAGGTTGACTTGTGTGGCTCTCACAAGGTTTTGTTACTGAGAATTCCTTGCAAACTTCACACTTTGACTAAAAAAACACAATTTCCTCATATTTCTATGATGGAAAGTTCTGCAATCTGAAGGGAGCCATAAAGGTCCTTTTACCCAGTATTCCACCAAGTCTCCAGGTAAATATGGTTACATTACTTGTGTGGGTAGGCCGAGTGCCAGAGAGAAGGAATGGCTCAAAAAGCAACATGGACGCATCACATTTTCCACTCAAAACTGACCCTTTTTTGTAAGGTGGGTAGCTTTGGACCTTGGGCCCTAGCTCATTGAAACCTAGCAAAACTGTACATTTTTTAAAACTAGGCACTTAGGGAAATCCAGGGTAGGTTGATTTGTGTGGCTCTCACAAGGTTTTGTTACTGAGAATTCCTTGCAAACTTCACACTTTGACTAAAAAAACACAGGGGCATATTATCAAGGGGGTTTATCTCCGCTTTTTTGGCTTTAAAAGCCAAGAAAGCGGAAATAAAATTATCTCCCTATTACCTAGCTGTCGCTAACACCAGTTAGCGACAGCTAGTAGGAGATAGCGACCATCTTGGGCCCCACTTTGCATGTCAGTGATATTTATCACTAATGACATGCAAAGTGGGCGTGCCAAGATGTTAGCGACTGGAAACAGTCGCTAACATCGCTATTTCCTATTACCAGCTTTTGGAGATATTCGCGCTAAGCGCGAATATTTCCAAAAGCTAACACCTGCCCTGAGCAGTTCTTAGCCATGTTATCCAATGGGAGGTGGATAACATGGCTAAGAGCATTAGCTTGGTAATGCATGAATATCGCTGACTTTACAGCGATATTCATGCATTGCGGGCGATTTTTATCGCATTTGTGATAAACCTTGGTAATACCAAGGTTTATCTGCGATACAAATCGCCGCAGCTCAGCGGTAAATTTTTGTCTCTGACCAAGCAATAGCGATAATTATCGCTATTGCTTGGTAATATGCCCCACAATTTCCACATATTTCTATGATGGAAAGTTCTGCAATCTGAAGGGAGCCATAAAGGTCCTTTTACCCAGTACTCGACCAAGTCTCCAGGTAAATATAGTTACATTACTTGTGTGGGAAGGCCGAGTGCCCGAGACAAGGAATGGCTCAAAAAGCAACATGGACACGTCACATTTTCCACTCAAAACTGACCCTTTTTTGCAAAGTGGGTTGCTGCTGATTTTGGGCTCTAGCTCTGCTGGCACCTTTGGAATCCTAACAAACCTGCACATTTTTCAGAAGTAGACAAGCAGGAAATTCCAGCCTGGTATGCATTGTGTGACTCCTTGGAGGTTTTTGAACCTACAATGCACTGCACACCACAAATTTTGTCTGAAATCATTTATTATCCTTCTGTGCTAGAAACTTCTGAAAGTGGCTGGAATCCCCAAAATTCCTACCACGCAGCATTCACCCACTTGTACTGATTAAAACATTGCACCACTTCTGTGACTCGGTCTAGTGCCCAAAATAGGAGCAGATCAAGCCAAGGTCAATGGGAGCCCTTGTGAGGTACTCTTATTGACCGAGGTTTGATCTATTCTTTTTGTGGACACTAGACCCAAATACACAAGTGGCACAGCATTTTTATCAACACAAGTGGGGCAAATCCCCTGGTTGCGTAGTTTACAAAAATGCTTTTGTTTGGTAAGTCTCTATGGGTGGCAGACGAGTATGAGCTCAAATCCAGCAGCTACCTCTATTGCTGATCTCTCCACATAGCATTTTAGGGACTTTTGTGTCAAGCTTTCTTGGCCCACCCATACCAGTGAGTTGCCATTTTTATCAAGAGACTTGGGGGAATGCTGTGTGGTAGGAAAGTTGTGACTCCCTACAGACTCCAAAATTTTCCTCACATAAATGTGAGGAAAATTTGTGTTTTTAGTCACCGTTTCAGGTTTGCTGGACATTATGGGTAAGAAAATGGTGTGGAATGCATGCAAAGCACACCTCCCTTGGCTCCCCCGGATGTCTAGTTTTCAGAACTATCTGGTTCTAGTTGTTTTTTCAGGAGGCAGGCTACCCAAGCCCAAAAATAGCAGCCGTTCACCATTTTAAGTGGGTCAATAGTGGGGGTTAGCTACATTCCCCTTGCCCAATGTAAAAACAACACCCAAAAGAATCAAATGTGCTCTTGCTTGCCTTTGGGATGGGATGCTTTAGTTGGCAAGGGAGCTGAAAGTCTATGGAAGTTTTAGGGGGGAGGGTGTGTCCTGAAAGGCAAGCCCACCCCGTTATTTTATTTAGAAACATATTTTTCAGTAATATAGTGGCCTTTCTGCCCACCAGGGATACATTGTGGGCAAACCTCCTGTCTGCCCCTGGGTGGGAAGAAAGACCTGTTTGGGGGTAGGGTGGGGCTTGGCAAATGTCAGAGTGCAACACCTGCACCATTTTCCTTTGGCCCAAAGGCAAAATCACTGGAATCAGGTGGATTTTTAGCCCTGGGGAATGTTCGGGGCAACCTCCACAACTAGGACAAGCCTTCAATCTGCCTCCAGGGAGCAGGAAGACATTATAAACCCAACATGGCAAGTGTATGGTCTGTTGATAGGGTAAGCTGCCCCACTTTATTGTTTATTTCGGCATCATTATGAAATTTATGGTATCGTGTGGTGTTTCTGACCCCCCAGGGGCGGTTCACAGATTGGGGTTACTATCATATCCACCCCCCTTCCCCCAGGAGGTCAAGAAAGTCTATTTGGGCCCAGGGTGGGGGAGCACAGGCACATGGCCAGGGGACCTTTTTACTCAAACATGGTTTAAATTAATTCAGCTCCTAGTGTTTAGTGTAATTATCCTACCCCCATGGGGGGCAGAAAAACTGTCACCCCACTTAGTAGGGGTGGGGAAATACCTATTCCCTTGGTGGGCTGCCCCAACCCTTATCCCAGTATTTAAGGGGCTTTATGCCCCCCCCAGAGGGCATATTGGGTGTAAGTACCTCCATCTGCCTCCCAGGGGAAGCAGAAAGACTGTTGTTCCATTTACTTGGAATGGAGGCATAGCCATGCCCATGGTGGCCAGCCCCAACCCAATATTTCTTTTTTTAACTTTACCTGGCACCTTGTGAGCTTTCTGTCCCCTCCGGGGGTGTAAGATGGAGGGTGATTATCCCACCCACCTACCAGGAGGGGCAGACACACAGTTTCCCCATTTACTTACGGTGGGAAAATGGCCATGCCCATGCTGGGTAGCACCCACTCATTTGTCTTGTGTGCTCTCTGCCTCCATGGAGAGGCATATCAGGGGAAATTAACCTTGATCTGCCTCCTGGGGGGGCAGAAAGTATGTTAAAATATACCATTGGAGTGGAGGTATGGCCAAGCCCCCACTCCCATATTTCTAGAAAAAAATATCCCTGGTGTCTAGTGGGCTTTCTGCTCCTAGCAGTGCTGAGTTGGGATGGGGGCATAACCATGCACTGGTGGGCAACCCCCACCCTTATATTGTTATTAAAATAAATTAAAATTGTGTCTAGTGGGCTTTCTCCCCCGTCCCCCAGGAGGGGCATAAAGACTGACTATTTCAAGGGAGTTGATGGAGCACGAGCCCTTGCCTATGGGGCCTCCCCCATTCTTGGTGTTCAGTGGGTGGATCCCTGCTTTGAGATAGCTCCTATGATCCTCAGGCATGGATACACTCGCCAGAGATACAGTTGGAAAGGGGAGATTCTCTTTTGAAAGAATCAGTAATTGGGGGGCTGAGATATTACCGGAGCACTGAATGAGTGGGTGTAAAATGGCCCATCAGCTTGTTTTCCTTTCACTTTCAGGAGTTATGACGTCAGCATGCCCTGCACGCTGACCCTCATTACAAATACAAACAAAAACTAAGCCGGCTCACAAAACTCTTCCTGAGCAGACTGAGCTGCAGAAAAAACTGAACATCTCTGGTGCTTTGCATCAGAGGGCCCTTTCTAACCCTCGTCAGTGTCAGTCATTGGCCAACAGATGTACTGAGGAGGGAGTGCGGCCATCAGCCATTGGCCAGCAGCTGCATTTAAGGGGTGAATAAAATTATTTTGTCCGTGAATATAAAAATGTGTCAACAGTGTTCACAAACAAGAGAGCACAGCTGGACTGAAAGAGTCTTGTCTGAGTGAGAGAGCTGCCTTGCTTAAAAAGCACTAGCAGCTGTTACATGACAAACAATATTGCATTCAACACGTGTTTTACAATTGTTAAGATGCATTGGAAAGATGCAAAAATATTTTCAAGTTTCAAGTTTTCAAGTTTTATTTATTTATGATAACGGAACTCTCACGAGATCCACATAAAAAACATAGAAATATATTCAAATAAAATCATATAAGAGAAAACATACTAACTAGTACATAAAATAAAGATACACACAGATCAGGGCATCTGAATTGCCACTTAATACATATCCAGAAAACATTTGAAAAATTTGTATAGTTTAAAACAAAACATTTCATTGGGGGGATTGATCATAGCTGCATTAAAAGCAGAAGCGGACAGAATATTCAATTGAAAGCAAATGGGTCTCAGCCATTTCCGCCTATAAGGCATCAGTGCTGGGCAAACATAAATAACATGCAACAAATCCTGCTCCTTCATATGACATAAATCACAGACAGCTGAAGAGCCATACCATTTAGTTAAGAGCAATTTCAAAGGCATTAAATCCTGTCTTATTAGAAATAGTAGACGTCTAACCACGTGAGGAATATTCCATAGAACATATGGTTGAGCTTTCCTCACAAGCCAGGAATCGATAACTGGAGTAATACCCTTTTTCAGAATGCGAAGCTCTCTATCCAGTCTGAACCCTAGTTCCCACGAGGAAGACTTCAAGAGAGTTTTCAACTGATATGGTGACAAAGAAAATAAAACATCTTTATCTAGTTGTAAGTGACTCACAGCATATCTAAAAAATTATAATTAATGAATAGTCATTAAAATTTCCCAACAACTCAGTTTTTATAAGATGTCTTGGCGTACCCGGCTCGCCCCTTGCTAGGCTGAGAACCCAGCGCACGATCCCCGCCAAACCTTGGACCCACCTACTGCGTAAGCCAAATTCCTGTCTCAAGACAGCCGTTGAACTCGCTGTATTGACAGATACAAGGCTACGTAAAATATTTCCTTCCGAGGAATGTAAAAAGCTCCAATTTTTTATATCAATTAGCTCTATTCCGTAGAGTAAGGAGGCAGGGACTTTTGCTCTAAATACGTCTAACAGTATTGAAAGTGTCGCCTACCTGTAGCCTTATACAAGGATACCCAACTCTTTCCCTGGACAATAGCTTTCCGGGAATTATTAGCTATATGAGCTTTTTCGCTTAAATTACTCATAACAATTTTACCAAGGAAGGTATACGATTTCACTGTTTCCAATTTTTGGCCCCCTACAGTCCATGGAAAATTCGCATATTTAGTTTTCTTCCTACCCGACCTACACATCACTTTGCTTTTTGCAATATTTATCAACAAAAAATGTTTTCCTGCATACTTATGTAAGGCATGCAGGCGATTATTCAATCCCTTGGCTGTTAGGTCAAGAATCAAAATATCATCAGCATACATGAGACATACAATTGGGGAACCCCCCAGGATCGGAGCTATGCCTGAGCATGCAGAGAGAGCCAGAGGTAAATCAACTATATAAAGAGAAAACAGCAGAGGAGCCAATAGGAAACCCTGCTTTAACCCATTAGACGTGTGAATAGTTCTAGATAAACCTCTTTCCCCGCCTAGCAACACTCTGCACCAAGTGTCCGAATACAGGGCACGGACTAATTTAACAAGAAAAGATGGCATTCCTAAATCGAATAGCTTTCCCCACAGTAAGATATTTTAAAATTGAGTAATTGTAAAACCACACTAATAAGTTATTATCATTATTATTATTTTTTATTGTCCAAAAAGCGTAGAATAAGAGGAGCGTCTCTAGGACTCTGGGTTGGTGGAGCATGCTGACGTGCGAGACCCCTCTCTGGTGGGGCATGTGCCTCCGGTCTGTCGTGACCCTGCCCGGGTTCCGCAGATGGGATGATATAGGATTCTGAACGTTAGGTGATGTAATGCGCGGGCACACACTTAAATCCTTCCAACGGCTGCAGGAGGAGTTTGATCTACACAAGTCTCAATTCCATAAATACCTTCAGCTTCGCCATGCCCTGTCTCCCCTGATTAAAAACCTTACGACTCTGCCAGAATTTCACCCGTTGGAGGGTAGACTGTTGATGGGGGACCTCGGAGAACATAAAATTCGCCAACTTTACCAGACACTGACCACCCATTCTAAGACAAACCTACACCGGATGATGGCACTGTGGGAGGTGGATATACTGACCCTCTCAGATGATGACTGGACTGAGGCTCTCGCCAGTCCCAGGGGTTCCACAGTGTCCTCCAGATACTGTTTAATCCAGTTTAAATACTTACACCGGGTGTACTACACCCGTCTCCGGCTCTGGAAGATGGGACCTATTCCATCCCCCACATGCCTTAAATGCCAATCTGATGACGGCTCCTTTCTGCACACGGTCTGGGGCTGCACGGCTTTGCAACATTTCTGGTCGCGTGTGTTGTCCTGCCTGACGCGGGTGCTAGGATGGTACCTCCCTGCAGACCCTTGACTAGCTCTGATACATAGTACGGATGACATTGGGGGGAACATATACAAACAGCATTTGTTATTTCTGGGGCTTACTTTGGCCAAGCGGGACATAGCGCAACAGTGGAAGCCCTCTTCTTCCCTGGGGGTGGTGGCCTGGAAATCCGCTTTAGACAAATGTATTTCAGCCGAAGTAGCGGTGTTTCAAGACAGAGGATGCCCACAGAAGCATGGGAAGATCTGCAAAGCATGGGCTACTTATCGGGGCATAGAGTTCTCCCTCTTGTTACCATCAGCAGATTCAGACCCTATAGACAGACTTACTATTTAGTGAATCCTCACTTCAAGACGCGGATGGGCCAATGTGGAGATATGCTTATATGTTTTTATGCCTGTACAATGTTTTTAGTGGGAAAGGCGGTGCAAGGGAAGGGGGTGGTGGGGGTTGTTGGTTTAACTGTGACATTGCTCCTCAAATGCTACCTATATTAGCAGTTTCTATTTCTGTAATTCGTGACTTACATGACCGTTATTTGCTGTGAGAACTACCCATTGGTTGTAAAATTTTAATAAAATGTATTGTCAAAAAGCGTAGAATAAAAGAGCAGAGGTGGTTTGTTCACACAGGAAGGGATGATCTTCTACTGTTAAAAAATATCAAATGTTACTGACAATGTGCAGAATACTTTAAAGTAATTTTATTAAAAAAAGTAATCACATTACATAGCATTCCTCTAGTTATTTGTTCTGTATTCTTTTAGTTATATTTGGTAGAAAACATAATTTTTGCATATCTTAATATTAACTGTTCAGTTCTGTCGAGGAGTATGTTAACCCTATTGTAAATGTAGCGTTGGTCTCCTTTTTATACTTTTGATTTATCTAAATGTTCTCATCTATGAAGTCAGCTGTTCTAAACTGATGTGCACATGCAACCACCTAAGACCTCTCCTGTGTGATGGCCCTTAAGGTATCTTCATGGTAATGCTCCATGAAGCATTGCACTCAGTGGAGCAGGGAATACACATGAGTAATTTAAATATATTTAAATAGTCAATGGCATTGGTTTTACATAACCATGCTTTTCACACCACAAGCCCTAGTCATCAGCATTGTAGATGAGGCAGTCAAGCAGGATAGATTGAAAAATCACGCCTGCTAGATATCCGCAGTGGATAGAAAGTCATGGAACCTGGGACAGCCATGCTGTGCAGCACATACCACCTGCCGTATGTCACAGGGGTCACAACAACATGAAAAAATGAGAAAGTAGAAGGGAACACAAAGAGTTACAAATGCTGCAAAATTAAATATGATAAAATCTGGTTTTCTTCCTGGGCAAAGTTTATTAAAGAACCATTGGTGAAATTGAGTTCAGAATAAATGTGTTCTGAAAAAGTGTCTTCTTATAAATTTACATGTATAATATTGAAGCATTTGGTTTGTGTACTACATTCATAGTAAAAAGAGAATAATGTTATCTGAACAGTTTCAAATGGACAGAATCTGATATGCTGTGAAATACTAGCAGTCAGATGAAGGATACTTAAAAAGTAATTTACAACAGCATTCAACAGGGGACAAGAACAGATATAGCATGGAATGTGGCCTGTGTTCACCTCTGGGACAAAAATTCTGCATTCACCTCAGGCTCCAAAAGCAAAGGGCCTGATTTTGAGACAGTTGTTGTTTTGCGACCCATGATTAAAGCCTTGCTTATGCACAGATCGAAATTATGGGTTGAGTTTTTTTAACCTGTCAAATGATTATTAGATGCGTTAAACACCTCAACATTCATTAAAATTCGATGGGGGCAAACCTGACAAAATGTAATAGGGGAAACTCCTATGGTAATTACTGCATCATGTGGATTTTGGTGTGTTAAACACCAAAATCCTCATGTTTTTTACCCAGAAACTCATAATAGGTGCTATTTATCACAACTGATAAATAACGAACCCTGTGGTATTGTTATCGACCAAGTGAAATATTGAGCACCTATACTTGTAGTCAGTCTCATAGGCATCACTAAAGTAATTATAAAGTATAAAACACTGGCACTTGTGTGCAGAAGTGTTCATTGTGAAAGAGCAAAATGCAGTGACTCAAAGTGAAGTTAACCAGTAGCTGTAGTAGCCTGACGCCCATCCCCATGCTGTATGCTGTAGTGAATGGAAGCTAAATGTAAATGACACAACAACAGACCAATGTATGAAGAAAGGTGCATCAAAGCATATTTAAGCAAATATATTATACATGTAATGTTAGCAAAATCAAAAGGCCTTAGCTAAAATTGTGACGTTAACATACTTAATAACAAATACTACATATATAGATGGGAATCGAGATAATAGCGTGCTTGTTTCATTGACTGTTTTGCTCATAGAGCGTTCACTGGTTAGTAGTTCTGATCAAAGCTACCGCAGAGTTTAGCAGCAACGGCTAACAGAACGATGGGTCAAAAAGCAGCACTTGCTTTGGACAAAAACATAAGAGATGACATTGGAGCTTTGGCTGAAAGACAAGATGAGCTTATGTAGGTTTGTGTATCCCTCTTGAACAGGTGTCACATAAGAAGAATCTTCTCAGGGCTCTGCTTTATTCATGTAAAAATACAGTGCTACATTATGCACTTACGTTTATCGCACTTCAAACAATCGTACAAAACATATGCACAAGTCTCTTAAAATATACTATCAACTGGTTTTTTTTTTAAATGTCTTTTATTTTCTGAGAAATTATATTTTTGTCTAAAATAATGAAGTCTTCTTTTCCCATATTGATGTTTTCAGTTGTCCCCTGAAAGATGGGTTAGGCATTATTCCTAAATAAACAGTGAATAATTTCCAGGCACGGGTACCTTTTGTGAGAGCAAACAATTTTTGAGGAATTTGGAAATTGAGGGCTTCAAGACGAATATGCTCTTTATTTGTTAAATCTCATATATATTCTCAGAACCTGAAATGCCAGTCCAGGTAGCAGGGGAAAAATGAGACATAAGTGAAATAGGCATAACTAACTAGACGCTAACCACAAGGGAAAGCCAGTGTGAATATTTAAGCATGATGCCACATCAACTTAGGACCCATAACTAGGTTAAATGTCTCATATAGAATTCAGGGAAGAAGAATGTATTAGTGTCTCTCAAACAGAAATGGCATTTTTGAAATTTCTATTAGGATTCACTCTAAACTGAAGTCCATGGGTGGTAAAATGTCCTCCTCCGAGCCAAGTCGGAAAAGATTTGAAAGAGGAGACATTTTCACCAGAGAATCTGCCAAAACAATTGCTGCATGAATCGTTTTTTTATGTGGGGCAGTAACTAAAAAATATGCACAAGACAGTAAGGAACACCCAGTCAGTCAGTCAAATTTCTTTATTCGAAAACTTAATATCATAAAAGGGCATAGTACAATCATTACAGTAACAAGACAATTAATTTCCATATTAAAAAATATAAAAAAAATCATTTTAAATTTAAAATTCATACTATACGTCTTATACTTGTTTTGGTTTCCTTTGGCACGTACATCGAAATGATCTTAAAAAGAAAACAGTTTAAAACGTTGTAAAAAATTACACTAGGTTAGGTCTTTAGGGTTAAACTATGCCTCTAAGAGTGGAAGAAAATAGGATATTTTCACTAATTTGGCAATTTAGAATATTACAAATTATCTTGCCTGGCACCTGAAAAACAATCATAATAGAACTAGATGGATGTTTAGTCTTTTCAGAAAGGAAATGTAAGGCATTGTTTTATTCTCTGCCATCAACGAATGCAATAATCTTCTTCTGGAAGTCTGTAAGCCTGGCCTTTCTAGATGGGCCATCTTGAAAGGATCAGAGTGTGTGCTGTTTTTTTTACAATTTACCTCTACGTTGAATTCAGTACGTGTTAGAGAAGAACAATTGCCTATCTATGGTCCATGCAGGGTTGAGGCGTGGATACTGACTATTAAACAAATGCTCTATTGGTGTTGGATACTGATGAAATATGTGTCCATAAAAATGTAATATTTTTATAAGGCCTTCAGGGTTCTTAGAGACATCTGCAAACATTTTGGATGGTTAGATATCATTTAACAATCTTAATGATATAGGCTTGGATCTTGATCTAGTACAACCAATTTGGGTTTTACATTAAAATAGTTTATCAGGAGTATAAATGGAAATATGTAGTCCATAGATATTATCCTGGTACACTTTGGGGTATGTCGTTATGCAACATCTTCATACCTCATGTAGATGTTACATTACAAACTTGGAAAGCTAACACATATTTGGGGTACAATAAATGATGCAGCTATTTTTAGGTCGAGTCCAGGCAGTGCACATTGGCTGTCTCTCAACATGCTGTATTTCCTCTGTGGGTTTAAACCACGGCCATCGTTTTCCAGTTGTTCTTTCGTGTGCCCTCAGAAAATCCTTGCTTTTCAATGGTTAATTGCCCATATATTCGTCCTTCCTTCTAGGCCCTTTTACTTGCGTACTTTCACTTCTCTCTATCTATGTGGTTTTGGCACACTATTGTTTTTGAAGAGAAGCCGACTACTGAGCTTTAAAGTTGCACGATCTCATGGTTTCCTGCTTGTCTCTAGCTTTGGCGCCCGTCACTGTTCGCAGTTTCCTTAATGTCCACTGAATCGCCCCATGCAGTGCTGTCCCCACACCATCAACTTCCGCCATCGCTTTTTGTGTTTGTTTGGCTATTGATAATGGTAGTTGATGAAGTGTCAAACTGATGAGTTTGTAGCTCAGTAATCAGGTTCAAGTCTTGACCATAGAGCGAAAAACCTGCTGGCCTGTAGTTGCACAGGTGAAGAAGGGTAAAGGTGGAATCGATAGAGGCATTATACAATCTGTTAAATACAAATTAAGTGCATTACAAAATGCTGTGCTCAGTCGCCTGGATCTCTGCCAAGCCGTAGCTGTCTTTACTACAGTGGTCTGTCTGAACTATTTAGGAATGCCGGCACATCACCAGCTGACATCAGCGCAGGGCCAGGCTAATCTAGCAGCACTGATAGGAAGGCCGTGGAAGTGGTTCTGTGCATGTGGGAGGCAGGGGAGGAAGTGTGTGTGTTTAGAAACAGGCTAGACTCAATGCACTATAGATTTATTTAGAGATTCTAACTTCTCTGCATTGAGTGAAGGGGGAGAACCTTGTACTTCAGCTTTTTCAGGGCCGAAATTGTGCCACATTGATTGCTAGGTCTCGCCTGAGCCAACGCATGCACTGGCCGGGGAGACTTTTAGAAAGTGAGCCTCAGAAAATGCTACCACTGTGGCCTAGGGCTTACAGTTATGCGCGGGCACGCTTTTACGAGCAGAGGTGCCATCTGGCTCTCCTCTCTCGTCATGGGTCATCAGCTTTTAAGATAAGAGAGCTTTCTTTCACATCCCTTAAGTCAATAGCTTTCTTGTCATTTGCGTTACTATGCAATCCTGGGAGGAGCCAATTGTTAAATTAAATGAATCAGGCTATTCGTGTTTACAAGCATCTCCTGAGAAACGCAGCAAAACTTTCATACGACTGGAGAGGCTTGTAATCAGCTTTCAAGATAGGAGAGCTTTCTTTCACACTCATGAAGTTGATAGCTTCATTTTCATTTGCCTATATATCCATACTTCTCTTCTACCCCTATACTCTACCTCTCTTCTACCCCTCTACCTCTCTTCTACCCCTCTACCTCTACTCTACCTCTCTTCTACCCCTCTACCTCTACTCTACCTCTCTTCTATCACTCTACCTCCCTTCTACCCCTTTACCTCTCTTCTACCCCTCTACTTCACTTCTACCGCTCTACCCCTCTTCCACCCCTCTACCCCTCTTCTACCCCTCTACACTGCTACACCGCTACCCAATACTACCTCTCTACTACCCCTCTACCCCTCTTATATCCCTCTACCCCTCTTTTACACCTCTATTACCCCTATACCCCTTTACTACCTCTCTACCCCTCTATTACCCCTCTAACCTAATTCCCCTCTACTGCCCCTCTATTACCCCCTACCTCCACTCTACCTCTCTTCTACCCTCTACTTCTACTCTACCTCTCTTCTACCCCTCTACCTCTCTTCTACCCATCTACCTCTACTCTACCTCTCTTCTACTCCTCTACATCTCTTCTATCCCTCTACCTCTCTTCTACTCCTCTGCCTCTTTTCTACCCTGCTGCATCTACTCTACCTCTCTTCTATCCCTCTACCTCTCTTCTACCCCTCTACCTCTCTTCTACTCTTCTACCCCTCGACTACCCTTCTATCCTTCTACTACCCCTCATTTGCCTATATATCCATACTTCTACCCCTATACTCTACCTCTCTTCTACCCCTCTACCTCTACTCTACCTCTCTTCTATCACTTTACCTCTCTACTACCCCTTTACCTCTCTTCTACTCTTGTACCCCTCTACCGCTCTTCTACTCTTCTACCCCTCTACCTCTCTTCTACCCCTCTACTTCACTTCTACCGCTCTACCCCTCTTCTACCCCTCTACCCCTCTTCTACCCCTCTACACCTCTACCCAATACTACCTCTCTACTATCCCTCTACCCCTCTTATATCCCTCTACCCCTCTTTTACACCTCTACTACCCCTATACCCCTCTACTACCTCTCTACCCCTCTATTACCCCTCTAACCTACTACCCCTCTACCCCTCTACTGCCCCTCTATTACCCCCTACCTCCACTCCACCTCTCTTCTACCCTCTACTTCTACTCTACCTCTCTTCTACCCCTCTACCTCTCTTCTACCCATCTACCTTTACTCTACCTCTCTTCTACTCCTCTACCTCTCTTCTGTCCCTCTACCTCTCTTCTACTCCTCTACCTCTCTTCTACCCTGCTGTATCTACTCTACATCTCTTCTATCCCTCTACCTCTATTCTACCCCTCTACCTCTCTTCTACTCTTCTACCCCTCTACTACCCTTCTACCCTTCTACTACCCCTCTACACCTCTACTACCCCTATACCCCTCTAATACCTATCTACCCCTCAATTACCCCTCTAACCTACTACCCCTCTACCCCTCTACTACCCCTCTATTACCCCCTACCTCCACTCTACCTCTCTTCTACCCTCTACCTCTACTCTACCTCTCTTCTACCCCTCTACCTCTCTTCTACCCATCTACCTCTACTCTACCTCTCTTTTACTCCTCTACCTCTCTTCTATCCCTCTACCTCTACTCTACCTCTCTTCTACTCCTCTACCTCTCTTCTATCCCTCTACCTCTCTTCTACTCCTCTACCTCTCTTCTACCCTGCTGCATCTACTCTACTTCTCTTCTATCCCTCTACCTCTCTTCTACCCCTCGACCTCTCTTCTACTCTTCTACCCCTCTACTACCCTTCTACTACCCCTCTACTACCCCTCTACCCTTCTACTACCACTCTACCCTTCTACTACCCCTCTACCCCTCTTCTACCCCTCTACCCCTCTTATACCCTCCTGCCCCTCTACCCCTCTTCTATCCCTCTTCTAACCTTCTACCCCTCTACCCCTCTTCTACCCCTCTACACCTATTCTACCCCTCTACCCTTCTACTTTTCTACTCTTCTACCCCTCTACCCCTCTAACCCTCTAACGCTTTTCTACCCCTCTTCTACCCCTCTACCCCTACCACCGCTCTACTACCCTTCTATCCCTCTACCCTTCTTCTACCTCCTTCTACCCCTCTTCTAACCCTCTATCCCTCAACCCATCTTCTACCCCTCTACCCCTCTACTACTCCTCTACCACTCTTCTACCCCTCTACCCCTCTACTCCTCTACTACCCCTCTACTCCACTACTACCCCTCTACCCCTCTTCTACCCCTCTACCCCTTGTCTACCCCTCTACTCCTCTACTAACCCTCTACCACTCTACTACCCTCTAACCCCTTCCACCCCTCTTTGAACTCTCTACCCCTCTACTACCCCTCAACCGCTCTCCCTCTCTTCTACCCTTCTACATCTCTTCTACCTCTCTACCTCTTTTCTACCCCTCTACCTCTACTCTACCTCTCTTTTACCTCTCTACCCCTCTTTTTTCCGTCTACCCTTCTTCTACCCCTCTTCTACCCCTCTTCTACCCCTCTACCACTCTTCTACCACTATACCCCTCTACTACCCATCAACCCCTCTACAACCCTCTACCTCCTACTACCACTCTACTATCCCTCTACCCCTCTACTACCCCTCTATCCCTCTACTACTCCTTTTCTACCACTCTTCTACCCATCTACCCCTCTACCCCTCTTCTACCCCTCTACAACTCTACCCCTCTTCTACCCCTCTACTACCCCTCTAACCTACTACCCCTCTCCTACTCCTCCACCCTTCTTCTACCACTCTACCCCTCTTCAACCCCTCTACCCCTCTACTACCCCTCAACCCCTCTACTACCCCTCTACCCCTCTACTACTGCTTTACCCCCTACTACTGCTCTACTACCCCTCTACCCCTGTACTACCCCTGTACTACCCCTGTACTACCCCTCTTCTACCCCTCTTTGAACTCTCTACCCCTCTACTACCCCTCAACAGCTCTAGCTCTCGTCTACCCCTCTACCTCTACTTTACCTCTCTTCTACCCCTCTACCTCTCTTCTACCCCTCTACCTCTACTCTACCTCTCTTTTACCCCTCTACCCCTCCTCTACCACTCTACCCTTCTTCTACCCCTCTTCTACCCATCTTCTACCCCTCGTCTACCCCTCTTCTACCTATCTACCCCTCTTCTACCCCTCTACCCCTCTACTACCCCACTACCACCCCTCTTCTACCCCTCTACCCCTCTACACCTCAACCCCTCTACAACTCTACCCCACTTCTACGCCTCTACTACGCCTCTGCACCTCAACCCCTCTATAACTCTACCCCACGTCTACCCCTCTACCCCTCTACTACCCCTCAACCCCTCTATTACCTCTTTAACTCTCTACTACTGCTCTACCCCCTACTACCTCTCTACTACCCCTCTACTACCCCTCTACCCCTCTACTACCCCTATACCCCTCTACCACCCCTCTTTTACCCATCTACCCCTTTTCTACCCCTATACCCTCTACTACCCATCAACCCCTCTACTACCCCTCTACCCCCCACCTACCGCTCTACTATGCTTCTACCCCTCTACTACCCCTCTATCCCTCAACTACCCCTCTCCAACCGCTCTACCCCTCTTCTACCTATCTACCCCTCTACCCCTCTTCTACCCCTCTACCCCTCTACTACCCCTTTACCACTCTTCTACCCCTCTACCCCACTACTACCCCTCTACCACTCTTCTACCCCTCTACACCTCTACCCCTTTACAACTCCACACCTCTTCTACCCCTCTACTACCCCTCTAACCTACTACCCCTCTTCTACCCCTCTACCCCTCTTCAACCCCTCTACTACCCCTTAACCCCTCTACTACCCCTCTACTACTGCTCTACTACCCTTCTAACCCTCTACTACCCCTCTACCCCTCTTCTACCCCTCTATCCCTCTTCTACCCCTCTACCCCTCTACTACCCCTCTACCTCTCTTCCAACTCTCTACTCTTCTACACCTCTACCCCTCTTCTACTCCTCTACTACCCCTCTAGCCTACTACCCCTCTTCCCCTCTATTACCCCTCTACTACCCATCTACCCGCTACTACCCCTCTACCCCTCTTCTACCCATTGTAATTAGCAAAGACACTGTGTCACAGCAGCATCACTCAGCACTACCACAGCATCAGTCTGCACCACCACAGCATCAGTCTGCACTACCACAGCATCACTCAGCACCACCACAGCATCACTCAGAGCCACCACAGCATCACTCAGCATGACCACAGCATCACTCTGCACCACCACAGCATTGCTCAGCGCGACCACAGCATCACTCAGCACCACCCCAGCATCAATCAGCACCACCCCAGCATCTCTCAGCACCACCACAGCACCACTCAGCACCACCACAGCACCACTCAGCGCCACCCCAGCATCACTCAGCGCCACGCCAGTATCACTCGGCACCACCACAGCACCACTCAGCACCACCACATTATCACTCAGCACCACCATATTATCACTCAGCACCACCACAGCATCACTCAGCGCCACCACAGCATCACTCAGCACCACCACAGCATCACTCAGCACCACCACAGCATCAGTCAGCACCACCACAGCATCAGTCAGCACCACCACAGCATCAGTCAGCACTACCACAGCATCAGTCAGCACCACCACAGCATCACTCAACAGCAGCACAGCATCACTCAGGGCCAGCACAACATCACTCAACGCCACCCCAGCATCACTTAGCGCTACCACAGCATCATTCAGGACCACCACATCATCACTCAGCACCACCACAGCATCACTCAGCCCCACTAAAGCGTCACTCATGGCCAACACAGCATCACTCAACACCAACACAGCATCACTCAGCACCACCACAGCATCACTCAGCGCCACCACAGCATCACTCAGCACCACCACAGCATCACTCAGCACCACCACAACATCACTCAACACCACATCAGTGTCACTCAGCATCGCCTTTGCAATAGTACACCACCACATCATCATCACTCAGCAAGACCTAAGTGTCATTCAGCATCACCTCAGCATCGTCTCAGCACCAGTCACCACCACCACCACCACCACTACCACCTCAACATCACTCAAAAACACGTCAACCTGCTCTCGGAATCTGCCATCTGTAGATTCTCCCCTAGCGTCTGGCCGCTGCTAGTGTTATAATACAGGTACTAGTTCACAACCTTCAACCTCCTTTTGTTAATCCCCCCTCAAAAAAAACTTTAACAAACAACCATTGGAATAGGCAAAAACAAGTTGCCAGCATTGCAAGAACAAAAGAAAAATGAGGAATTGTTTTAGTGTACATACATTTTTTATTATGGTCGTTCTGTTGGACATAATGCCTTCTTGGTCATATATAAGGTAACAAAAATGCTTCTGGCACTTTTTTATTACAACTTTTCAGCATGCTGTACAGCAGCCACACTTCTCTACACCACAGCTTAAACACATTGGCAAAGTCAATAGCTTTGCCTAAACACTTATAAGGCCCCAAAGGCGAGACCTATTGGCTATGCTAATGCTTGTTTTTGTGCTTGGTGTGTGTAAATATTAGAGATTTTAACTATTTGTAACTCCAAATTATAAAATAAACGTACCGGCTGCGTAGTATTTGCACACACCTGTTTCTACATCAATGCAAAAGTTGCCTTTGCAGGGCCTCAGATGTTTCCATGTCTGTGGGTGGAGGTAGTTAACCTCTGACTGCTTTGCTTGGGAGGGGTCATGGAAAAGCAAGAAGGTTTCAAATGTTGTTAAATGGCAAATCATTTGGGGTATGCCTGCTGCTTTCTAAAGGAAAACTGCCATTGGGGCGTTGGGGCGTAGCCCCCCCCCCCTTGCAGCTCGCTCGGCGTCTCTGAACTTAAGTAAACTGAATCCGTTTACTTAAGTTCAAAGACGCCGAGGAAGAACTGACAATCATGTCAGTCAGCATGACGTCGGACCACTCACCCCTTCAGAGACTGAAGGGGGTGGGCTGTCTGGCCCACGGTAAGTCATTGCAGGATACCAGAAGGCGAGCGTGGCATGCGAGCGGCCTGTTGAGGGATTCCCACAGTGCAAATATTATATGCAAATGTTAATGACCATTGCATAGGACTTAACACTAACACATTTAGCAAATTATCAATCGCATGCAATTTTGTCAAATAGGAGTACAGAGACACGGAGAGGCAGCATGGTTTTCAATGAACTGCGCAGTTCATTGTTGGGGGGTAAGGGAGAGATGCTAGATTATAACCCCGGTATCAGGGGTCGGATGTAACAACTTGACCACATTTCTTCAACGTATTCCTCTGTCACAGAGTAAATGAAGCTGGTAAATTGCACGTGCGGCGGGTGTGTGATGAAATGCCCCCTTTGTTTGGGCGAGGTCTAATACCAGAATAACGCTCTGACCCCCAGTCCTTTAAATCCCCTGCCCCAAACCCTCAGGGGGAACTTTGTGAGTTGTGCTCAGGCCCCGGGCAGAGCTGATTGCATGGGGAAGTGGCACACGGTGCTGCGCAGGGGGCCTGCTGATGAACGAGTCCTGCCTGGGAGCCCATCTGTTGGCAGCCTGCTAAGGAAAGGCAGTGGAGTGCTTGTGTGTGCCACGGGCTGCAGGTTGATCAGAGCATGAGACCCAGCCCTGATGGTGCACTGCACACCAATCCCAGGTCAAACAGGATTACTTTAGAAGCCATCCCAGAGTTATTGGATGATCATCCAACTACTCTAAAAGTCATTTTCACATCATCAAGCTCTTAAAGTCATCAGCAGAGTTTAGAAACCTGAGCCTGATGATTTGAAGATGACTTAAAAATGAGTATCTGATGACTTCACAAGATGTGATTAACCCTGACGATTTCAGGATGACGTGCAAATGAGTATCTAATGACTCCACAAGGTGTGGCTGTTCCTGGTGATTTGAGGATGACTTGAAACCGAGTACCTGATTACTTCACAAGATACATTGCTAATGGTGATTTTAGGATTGTTTGAAACTGACTGTCTAATTACTTGACTAGCCCCATAGTTTTCTAATTAAAAAGACTTGTTCATGATAATTTGCAGACGATTTGTAGATTGCTTCAGGAACATGTTTAACATTTTAGTTTATTTATTTTTAGAGACGTCCAACCCTATGGAAGATTTCAGAATCTCCTTTTTACTGCATAATGAGCACCATTTACACATTACTGCATTTTCAACTCAGCAAATAGTCCTACAGTGCACGCATTAGCAGAGACTTTGATGCTCGAAGGCCTGGGTGCTATACAGATAACAAAACACAAATTCAGTTTATTTGCAAACAGTTGATTTTTATATATGCTAGCTCAAATTGTAAAGCCACCTGAATACATAGCTATCATTATTACACGTAGACCTTCTCTCCTCCCTCCCTGGCTCTGCCCGCCTTGGGTTTGCCCTTCAGCCATCAAACGCCGCAAAGCCCAGGAGGCAGGAGCTAATGAGCAGTGAGGCGCTGTAGATACGCTGGAACAGGAGCTGGTGAGCAGCGAGGTGTGGTACATACCCCAGGGCAGGATCTGGTAAGCAGTGAGGGGCTGTAGATACCCCGGGGCAGGAGCGGGTGAGCAATGAGGGGCTCTCTGCCCCAATTATTGTGCCCCCTACTGTTGTCGCCTCTGCCCTCACTCGTCTCTGTCCATCCTGTGTTCCGATACTGTCTACCCACAGTCTTCAAGTTCTGTACTTTGTCCTCTCCCTCTCCACCCACGTTCACTTCTACCTCTCACTTTTCTGTGCTCTCTGCCGTATCCTGACTTCTCACAGTACTCTTGTGCTCTCTGCCGTATTCTGACTTCTGACTGTACCCTTGTGCTCTCAGCCCTATCCTAACTTCTGACAGTATTCTTGTGCTCTCTGCCCTATCCTAACTTCGGACTGTACTCTCGTGCTCTCTGCCCTATCCTGACGTCTTGCAGTACTCTTGTGCTCTCTGCTCTATCCTCACTTCTGACAGTACTCTCGTGCTCACTGCCCTTGTGCTCCCTGCCCTCTATCCTTTGTGCGCCCTCTGTTACTTGTCACATTCACTCTTACGCCATCTGTCTCCTTCAATCTCTGCCCTCTGCTCACTGCCCGCTCCTCCCTGTTCCTCCTTGTTTATTCTGCCCTCGGACTCTCTTGCATCTTCTCTCTCTGCTCACTGTGCCTGTCCTGTCTGCCCTCCCCCTGTCCTCCATGCCTGTTTTACCCTTGGGGTCTCTTCCATCTCTCCTCTCTGCCTCCACCCTTTATTCCCTCAGGGTTCACTGTGCACTGTCCCTTCGCGTGCTCTCTGCCTCTAATTACTGTCCCTGTCCTGTCTGCCCTGCCCCTGTCCTCCGTGCCAGTTCTACCCTCGGGGTCGGTCCCACCTCTCCCTTCTGCCCCTTGGCTCTCAGCCTTCACCATTTATACCCTCTGGGTTCACTGTACACTGTCCCATCACGTGCTCTCTGCCTCTGCTCACCGTCCCTGTCCTGTCTGCCCTCCCCCTGTTCTCCGCGCCTGTTCTACCCCTGGGGTCTCTTTCACCTCTCCTCTATGCCCCACGGCTCTCTGCCTCTACCCTTTATAAACATCTCTCATCTCTGCCTCTACCCTTTATTTCCTCAGGGTTCATTGTGCACTGTCCTGTCCCTCACATGCTCTCTGCCGCCTGAACTTTCTGTCACATTCACCTTCACGCTGCCCTAGGTTTCTGCTTCCTTTCCTCCCTGCTCTCTGCCCCGACCCCTCCCTGGCGCCAGTGGCCCTTTGGGGCCCCAGTGCATATTTTCCTCA
This sequence comes from Lissotriton vulgaris, assembly GCF_964263255.1. Taxonomy (NCBI): domain Eukaryota; kingdom Metazoa; phylum Chordata; class Amphibia; order Caudata; family Salamandridae; genus Lissotriton; species Lissotriton vulgaris. The sequence goes on from NC_141694.1 coordinate 747,589,981, forward strand.
TCCGCAGAGTTTCACCCTCAGCAAAAGAGAGAACAAGGATTTTCAATACAATAGGTCTCGCATTTATGCGAGTTTGAGCTATTGACTTTGTAAATGATATTGCCTTTTTTATGTTTTAAAAACAAAAATAAAAGGCATTGTCGTTTGCAATGTCAATAGCTCAAACTCATATAAATGCGAGACCTGTTGCATTGCCGATGCTTGTTTAAAAATCGGGGCCGGTGCACGAAACAGACAATTTATAGCACTTCCTAACCTTCAAACGGGTGGTATAACTTATCTCAGCACAGTGGGGAGCAATGATAACGGGAACTGCATTTATCCAGTTAGAAAGGTTGTCAATTTGAATGTATACAGAAACAGGCGAAAAAATTAAGCTGATGGGGAGAAGTCTTTTTTTTCTCGGTTCTTCTTTCTCCTTTTGTTTCTTTTTTTTCTTCTTTTCTTTTTATGTGAATCGCTCACTTTTCTTCCCGAGGCAGAAATGAGATAATTTTTAAGGAGTGAAGAGAAGAGTCTGTGTGTGATGCTGCGAAGGGGGGGGGTTGTGTACATGTACAGCCTCGCCCTCGGGGAAAAAAGAGGGGTACGGTCTGAGGAGAGAACTATGTTGAGTTGCCCTTTGAGGGAGAGAACAAGTCATATACCACCGTGCCTAAAAATGCATTACTTTTTCGTTTTCCCTAGCGCTGACCGGGCCATTTCAAGCGTCTGAGCGCTGTAAAAGTTTATAACAAGTTATTGAGCATATCGTCGTAAGCATATAGCAGCAATCATACATCGTTTAAGTGTGTATTTTACTATAAACAGTTACTAATACTAATACTAATTACCACTGAATTTCGGAGCTCAGGCCGGAGTTCCTGGCTGCATAAATGCCCAGCCCCTCCAGCCTCAGAGCAGCACACAGCGCTACATTTGGGCTCGTTTTGGTAGGATTTTGGCAACCATACCGCAGCAGTCCCTGGCTGGACCGGAAGCGGAAGTTGAGTTGTACAGTCCGTGGCCGTGGAGAGAGAAGAGTAACGTGTTTCTGCATCGCAGTGTGTTTAGAATGGATCGGGCTCAGAGGGAAAGAGAAACCATTGCTGCATTTAGGTGGTATTTTTTGGGTGGGGTTGGGGATGCGAGAGAGACGTGGGAACTGGAAGTAAGGTGGGTGTGATTTCCCGCCGCCTCCACTTTTGGGTGATCTGTAAGTTCCGCGCTTTTATTTAAAAGGCGGGAGCCCGCGCCTTTCTTTATTGTGCATCACTGTAATTTAGTGCTTTATGTGAGAGAGCTGGAGGTAGGATTCCGCCTCTCGGGGAACTTAACGGTGTGTGGGGTCTTTGCTGAGATATGAGAATAGGATCCCATAATTTGTGGGCTTTTGGGATGCTGCTGGACATTAAATGTGGGAATTTAATATTGGCAGTGTTTCTGAGCTCTCTTCGCAACATCGGTACAGATACATTTTGTACTCTATTTACAAAAGCATGAGTGGTAGAGAATGGATGTGGGATTTTGGTATTGTCTAATGGTCACATCTGCTGACTTTCAAACGGAGGGCCCGACACGGAGTCCTAGCGTCGGCTCCTGTGATTCTGGGCAAATAACTTAATAGTTGCGTACCAAGTTGTGCTTGAGGTACTTCTGCATAAAAGTTGCTAAGATCGGATGAGCTGTTTTAGTTGCCCATTAAAACCTGACGATTGGCTGGCTCATAACACGAAGAAGACAGCTTCTGACGAGTCTTCTCAAAGGGGATTTCCAGGCTTTTGGGAGAATATGGCGCCCCAAATAAACCCCTGCAAAGTATTTTAAAGAGCATTAATCAACCTTTAACGTCGTCATTCCACAGCCGTTTGTCTGTCATTTGATGTATTTTACCTTATTAGTTAATTTGCTCAGGGAAAAAATATGAAAACGTCATAATTCTCTCTGCCTATTTTTCCTTTCCTGGTGACGTTTTTATATTTTTTCCCTGAGACAGTTAACTAATAATGTAAAACATATTATTCATGGCAGAGAACCCTGTCCCAGGGAATGAATCTCGATTGTGTGTCTGGCAACATAGTGATGCATTAGGTGACGCCTAGTAATGATATAGGCCTGTCCTCCCTGAATTTTATTTTATTTCTACACATACATATTATAAAACGGAGGCATACGTCCTTTCTCCATCTCCACGCTATTTTTTATTCTTCCTTCCCATTTCACCATGCTCCTTTCCAATGTTCCAGTCTTTCGTGCTCTGTTCTATGTGCTCTTTCTTTCAACTCTCCCCTCTGAAACTACTACTCACCTTGCCCACTTTCCTTTTTCTCCCTTTTCACGTTTCCTCTTGGGGTCTGCTGTTTCCCTTTCATTCCCTTTCCACTTTTAATTATCTTCATCCTCCCTTCTCGCACTGCAATTTCTGCTGTTACCAGTTCTCTTCAATCTTCTCATTCCTTCTGTACCCTGTCTTTGGCTACCGCTCTGATATCTTCTCCTTCCTACCGCTCCCATTTATGTTTTTATATCTTGCAGAGGCAACGCGTGCGCTGTTTCTGCTCGAAATCTTGTATTCAGAATATTGGCTTTGAACTACACCTATTTTTAAGGATTTTCCTAATTACATGTAATGTTACTTAGACAGTTTGTGGAACTATTTGTTCCTTTAAGCTAGAACATTCGAGACCAGTACTTGTAGCTTACCACCACTCTGTTTTACACCAGTCACTCTGCTTTACTCTACTCTACACAACTCCACCCAACTGCATTCGGCACAATGTCACCCCACTCTACACAACTACACTACTTCATCCAGCACCAAACAACGCAGCGCCACCCACGCAACCCACTACTCCACACAATACGCCTCCGCTCTATGCAACACTAATTCAACCAACTGCACTCCACACAATGCTTCACAACTGCACTCCAATTTACTCCATTCTGAGCCATACAGCACCACTCAATACAACGCCAATCCATACAGCCACACCACGCAACATAATTACAATCCACATAATACCATTCAACACCACATAATTCAACTCCACCTAATTTCACACTTCTCATTACCACATAAATCCACTCTATACCACATAACAATCCGCATAAAACACTCCACATAATTGCACTCAACTTAATTTCACTATATCACACTGTTCCATGCCACACTATTCAACTCCACTCACATCCATTCCACACTCGATAATTACAAAAAAAAAACATTATTCCACCACAACACAATTCCACTACACAAAACATACATCCACTTCAATCCATAACACATAGGTAGGAAAGATTTACAACGCCAATAGTTCTAACTCTTTCTCGTTTTTTTAACACACATTTGAATCTTAGCTCCTACCTATTTCCTCTTTTTTGCCACCAAACAGGTAAAGCTTTCCATATTGTCACCGACTCTTAAGAGTGCCACCACTTGCAGTAAAGTTAGATAATGGCTGTAGTGGACTGGCCCACTGTCCTGTCCCAAGCTGTATGCTGCAGTGGATGGATGAAAATGCGAATTATACAATAATAGACCAATAGATGAAAAGGGTCGGCTGAAAGGCTCTGTAGCGAAGTGTGTGTGTGTGTGTGTATATATATATATATATATACACACACACACGGGATCTTCACTTCATCAGTGAGAATAAGCGAGCCACTCCGGTTGTAAGGGTGCAGGTTCTCGGTTTTAATGGCACAACAAAAGATAAGTTTTGACCTCTCTTGGGGGTCTTGGTCACATATGTAATTTTAATAAATTCTAAATGTCTTGTCCAGGGTTCGTCAAAATCAGTCATGGAGGGCTGGAACAATGCCAGATTTGTAATATAATTACATGTATCTAAATGGGGGGGATGCAAAAAAATATAGCATGGATCTTGCCTTCTAGGACAGACTTTGAAGAACCCTGGTCTTAGTTAATGCCCGCAATAGAATATAACTGATTCAGGTAGGCTCCTTGCCTTGTATTGAAATCACATTTGGTGGAAGGGAGTCCTGTTAGTGTCAAGGGTGCCATTCAAAATGCAAATAATTCTGCTGTAGGGTACCATATGGGGATTTCTTACATTTAATGTCTATCACCCAAGTATACATTTTTTATACTATACTTCCTTCTTTTAAGAGCAATGTCTTGCAGTTGTTACTATTACACTCTTTTATCTTTCTCAATGTTCCAATCTCAGAAGGATGGTTGACTGAGTTTGCTCTAAAACTCAATGCCAATCCACATCACTCTACGCTTCGCCATTCTATTCGATAACACCACTCTACTCTTCCACTCTGACACCAACACTCTGCTACCACTGTTCTCAATGCCCCTCTACTCACAGCTTAAGACCATTGCATGCCAATGTATTCTACGCCACTCTACTATATAACACTGCAGTCTACAACAGTCTACTCTGCACTTTCTGCCACTGAACTCTACGATACTGCACTCTTGCGGCCACATGCATCATTGTAAGGTTTTGCGATTCCTTATTTGCGATTTTTAGGGAATCGCAAATAAGGAATCGCAAAATGGGATGCATGATTTTAATCGCATAATATTTGCGATTCGGTAAAAATCGAAATTTTTACTGAATCGCAAATATTATGCGAATTCTAAATTGCAATTTCGCAATTCCCATTGATTCCTATGGGCCTTTTGGCCCATAGGAATCAATGGGAAGTCATTGACATTTTGTGAATTTCAATTAGCGATTTGCAAAATGTTAATGCATTCCATGGGTGCAGGGGGGGTCCAAAGGACCCCCCTCCTGCACCCTGAAATGTATTTTAAAGTGCATGTTTCACACACACATGTCCTAAGGACATGTGTGCCTGTAACATGACAGTGTTTAAAATGCTATTTTGAGCATATTAATACTTTTTCGCAAATTACCACGAGGTTCACCCTCGTGGTAATTTGCACCCCCTAATTGCGAATTCGCAATTTAGAAAACAATCATGCATTGCTTTTAAGGAATCGCAAATTTGCGATTCCTTAAAAGCAATCGCATTTTTGGAAATCGCTAAAAATAGCGAATTTCACAAAAATGCATGATGCATCGCAAAAACTTATTTAGGAATCGCTAACGGCCGAATTTACCGATTCGCACCGTTTGCACTTCCTAAATAGGTTGATGCATGTGGCCGTAAGTCTCACCACTCTTTTCTGCACCACTATTCTGCTCTGTGCTGCTGCACTCCACTGTACTCAGACGCTCTGCAAGACTGCACTCTACTCCAATGAACTCAATGCCACGCTACTCTCCACTAAACACCAAATATTGCTATATTTTATTACTAAACAGGCAGTCACACGTGCAGTTATCTAGCAAGCACTAGGGCCACGATTTTCAATAGTGCAGCAGGTGCATTGTCATCAGGACCAAAAGCTCCAGGCACCCTACTAAACACCAAGTATTGCTATATGTTATTCCTAAACAGGCAACCTCAAGTGCAGTTAGCTTGCAGGCAACAGGGTCATCATTTCAGTGGTGCAGCAGGTGCAGTGACACCGGGTTCCAAAGCTCTAGGAACCCCTCCAAACACCAAATATGGCAATATTTGACTACTAAACAGGCAGTCACAAGTGCAGCTACCTTACTGGCAATAGGGTCATGATTTAAATGCAGCAGGTCCAGTGGCTCCGGGCCTAAAAGTTGTCAGAACTCCTCTAACATCAAATATTGCTATGTTTAACTACTAAAGAAGCAGTCACAAGTGATGTTACCTTGCAGGCATTAGGGGCATGATTTGAATGGTGCAGCAGGTGCAGTGGCACCGGGCCAAAAGTTGTCAGAACTTTACTAAACACATAATATTGCTATTACATCAATTAATTCTGTTATTTCCACCTTTGAAAAGTTTGCTATTGCCTACCAGCACTAAACCACTAGTAACAGCACAGTATTTTGCCTTTTTGTACATAAATGAGTCATACCACTTTAACAGTTTCTGTAACTCATATTGAACAACTACTCAGCAACCTACAACTCACAACAAAATACCAGCCTATTATTGATCACATAGGTGAAACCTAATGCGTTTACCAATGCTTGTTGGAGTAATCTGTTCTGCAAACGAACTACAAAACTACTGATTTCCTAACTTCTTGTGTATGGCAAAGGTTTACACATTACTCTTCCAGATATATTAACAATACATCCGCATATTGAAATAGTCATGCTGTAAGTAATACAGCCAGAACCAATCCTAAGGTAATACATCCCCATCATGAAGTCATGTGTGTGTGTGTGTATGTATGTATGTATATATATATACATACACAGACCAGACTTAAAATAAAGCTATGAGTCAGGTAGGCTCCTTGCCTTGTATTGAAGTCACATTTTGAGACAAAGAGTCCTATTAGTGTCAATGGTGCTGTTCTCATTGCAAATGATTCTACAGTGAAGTTAGGGTACCATATGGTGATTTTTCCTACATTAAAGGTCTGCTATCACCAAACTATGATTCCTTTTTTATACTATACCTCCATCTTTTATGCGCTATATCTTACAGTTGTTGCTATTACACGATTTCCTATTTCTCCATTTACCAGACTCAGAAGGATGGTAAACTAAGTTCTCTACAACTCTATGCCACTGCACCTCACTCTACTCTCTGCCCCTCCACAACACTCTACATTTTGCCACTATACTCGATAATACCACTTTGTGTCACCACTTGACATCACCACTCTGCTACCACTACTCTCAACGCCTCTCTAGGCCCCTGGACTTCTTGCCAATGTATTTTACACCAATCTACCATATACCACTTCACTCTGACAGTCTACTCTGCCACACTGCACTCTGCCACTGAACTCTACGCCACTGCAATCTAAGCTGCACCACTATTTTACTCTGCGCTTCTGCACTCTTGATTCTCAGCTCTACAAGACTGCATTCTATGAAACTGAATGCCACGCTACTCTGCACGACTGCAGTCTAAGTCACTGCAATCTGCATTGCTCTACGCCACTCTAATCTATTCTGTACCATTGCACTCTACACTACTCTGTCACTGCAATCTGCTCCACTCTGCTCTACACCTCTGCAATCTACCCTGCACCACTCCACTCTATGCCACTCTTCTCTGAAACAATCTACTTTTCACCACTGCAATCTACTTTGCACTCTACATCGCTCTACTCTGCGCCAATGCACTCTACACCACTCTACTCAACCAGTGCACTCTACGCCAGTCTACTCTGCACCACTGTTTTTTACACTGCTTCAATCTAGGCTACTGCACTTTAACACACTATAAGCTTTGATATTCCACTCGGTGATGCTCTACTCCATAAACCTCTACTCGACTCTTTGCCACTCCACTCTACAACATTACTATATGCTATAACACTCTTCAACACTACTCAACAACGCTCTACCTAACCCCCTCCATGCCACTTTAGTCCACTCTATTCTAAAACATACTACTCCGCTCTACTCCATGCTACACCACTCAGACACTCGATTCTACAACACTTTACTCCACTCTCCTACACGACTCCACTTTATGCCACTCCACAACAATCTAGTCTACGCAACACTTAACGCCACTTTTCAACATGCAACTCTTCTTTACCCCACTAACTTTTAGCCGTGCTGAACAGCCAGGCTCGTGTACAATGAGGCTAAAACATATTGGCAAATAGAATAGCTCTTGCAAAGGCCAGACCATTTGGCTTTGCCAATTCTTTTTCATTTTAACCGATACTACAGACCATTGACAAAAGACATTGGCAAGTCACATGGTCAAAAAGGCAAAACCTATTGGCTTTGCCAATGCTTGTTTTTGTAACCATTATTTGCTCTGCTAACAAAGTAATAAAACTGTATTTCTTAACATCTTGTGAATGGCAAACAAGCATTACTACTGGAGGTCATCCTAGAACAATACTTCTGCATATTGACACGACCATGCAGTAATACAGCTAGAATCCATCCTGCGGTAATACATCCCCATTATTAATTAATCAACTGGTACGGTTCCAGTCACACACTAAAGTTATCCTTGGACCATCCATGAGTAATGCAGCCTCATTTTGAAGTCCTCACAAAATGATTCTGTAATAATACAGCCCCATCCTGAAATACTCAAAGGATCGTCCTGACGTAATCTGAAATCATCATGGGATCATTCTGGAGTAGTACAAGGTCATCACATGTTTTCCACTGAAGTAATCGGGGACCCATCCTGGAGTAATCCACCCTAATCCTGTAATCAGCATGGGGTCATCCGGCAGTAGTTCAAGCTCATCACATCTTTTCCACTGAAGTAATCAACCCTTAATCCTGGAGTAGTTTCTCTGATGACTCTAGATAAAGTCATCCCATTTAAATAAATAACCCTGTGGGCAGACTTCAGGATGTCTTCGGATGACATCCCCAGTTAATTGCAGAGATAGCCTGGCTGAAGTCATCAAATGACTTCAGAATCACTCCAGGATGATCTTCCTTTTTGACTTGGGATGCCTACATTCCCCCACCTCAGGGCCCGGGGTGAGCGGCTTCCTTCACATCCATAGCTAACTCAACCCCTAGGCCCCACCGGAAGAGCACACTGTAATACACACTCTTGTCTTGTGACCTGTTTTTTTTGTTGGATGTGCTGCAGCTTGATCCTAATCCCAACCACCCTCTGTATCACTTACAAGTCTTACAGGTAGAGAAATACAATTCTGCGGTGATGACTGCAGTGCTTACAGGTACTTCCGGTTGGTGCTTATACCAGGGCTTGCATAGGATGGCATGGCATTGGCAACAAGCTGCACTTCGGTTCAAACACTGCCACAGCAGCAGTGCTAGTGATTGCGGGTTCAGGAGTAGCATCCTCCTGCAACTTGAAAGCAGTCATTTTATAAGGCGTTCGATAATTGCTTGCAAGTTGCAGAAGGAATGCTGAACCTGGCCCCTGAATGTCAGCTCCGTTTGTGAGTTCCAGATCATGTGCTCTGCCTTGGTGGTGCCCTGCGTTCAGAGTGCGTGCTCAGAAGTACAACCCTCCCAGAGTGCTCTGATGAGTACCATGCAGGTCCTTTCCACTGTAGCCGTGACAACACAGAGAAATCGGAAGCAATCTGCAGTGAAATCACTACTATGTGTACACTACAGTCAAAGGTGGATATGTTTAGTGCTGTAAGATATGGGGTATTTTGCAATGCATTTGCATATTTCAAGTCTACACCTTCAGAATTGCTTTATAACCATTCTTGCCCTCTCAAATGTGCTGTAAAATGCTCCATTTGCACATACTCTGCAAGTCTCCCTCCCCTAGAGTCCCTCCTATGATAGTCGGCTCGCTCGCTATCGACATAACACTAATCCTCAACTTTTACGCTTCACCAATTTCAAAAATCACCAGCCGCCCCTGTTTGTTTTAGAACAGTTGCCAACGGGATTTTAAAGCCAGCAGCCCAGATGTCTGTAAAACTTTGAAAACCCAAATGAGACCTCAAACTGAATAACCTGTGGTTTTAGAAGCGTGCTATTTTTTGGGCGCACGAAAGGTTTCAGCTTGCCTGAAATTTAGCTGTAAACGGTGTTGTGGCTGAAGACCTGATTGTGTCTCACCAATCACACTCCAATAACTTTTACATGGACAAGGACGCCTGCTTCCTCTAGACTTGCAGTGCTCTGAAGAACTGAAAGGAGACAAATGGTACTTCATTTTAAGTGCTAGCTTTTAGATTTACAAAGCCTTGGAGCGGCAGAGCTGAGTGCCGAGCACAAGAAGCGGGAGCTCACTTTGCTTTCTATCCGTTGCTTTTTTTTGCAGCAGGGCACGGTGCCATGGGTCGGTGCCCGCAGCCAGCTCGGGGCGAGCAGAGATGCACTTGGCAAACATTCGGTGCTCCCCCAGGAGGAGCTACATAGTGTTTCACTTCAAGCACACAGACTTCAGGCATGGAGCAGGAAGCCGGACTCATCCTGCTGCTGACACTGCTGCTGGGCTATGCTGTTGTGCACTTGTTTTCTCATGAGGTGCTACCTATTCCTTGCATAGCGCATGTCAGCCATGTAATAGCAGCCTATCGTAGCGCTTATAATGGAAATGTCCTATTCGAGGTGCTGAGTGGGAGAGAAGGAATGCAATCACACTGCTTGTTATGTTATTTGTTTTTTTGCATAGTTGACTTCTTCCAATGGGGTGGGGACGTTTTATTCTCACGTTATGCCATTGTCATGTTGTTTGTGTAGCGCTAAAAATCCTAATGGTACTAAGGGAGTAAAGAAGAGGTCAAAGTGACCTGCTTGTCATGTTACTCAGTTTTTGCATAATGCACTTCTGTGACTGTTATCGCCTCTTAGTGCTAGTAACTGCTGCCTCTTGTGAATTATGTGCTCTGCATGCACCCTGTCCCCTAGTATGTAAGTTAATACAACATGCTGAAACTTGTAGACTTTGTAGAGGGGAAGGTAATTGCTATAAACTACAATATTTGATATACTTTTGAATTTCCAAACTATGCTTAAGTGCTCATGTATACAGGCAGCTGTTCTACAAGCATCCATGCTCGCAACAAATTAAAAACATACATTGAAGTCCTATTTAATTGTAATCTCCATGGACCCTGTAATATAGTTACTAGGGCCACTGGGATTCCAACTAATAGGGAACACTAAAGTCTTGTTCACTTTTCCCAGGGAATTCCAGCTGCTAAAAGCAACCGAAATCTTCGGGTAAAAATGTAGGGGCCTCATTTATGAAAAGTGACGCATCGCTGTGTGAAAACAGCAATCCTTCACTTTTTACTGCGCACTCCTTACGACATTCCTGATGCGTCATATTTAATGTATGACGCATCATGTCGCAAGGAGTTACAGATACGTCAGTATTTCTGACTTATCTGTAAGCGCAAAAGTGACGCATTGCTGGAGAGTGTCACAAAAGTGACGCAACTCCAGCAATGCGTCCTTTCACATGGGGAAAGCCCCATGTGAAAGGGCTTGCGTCAGTCTTACGCCTGCTGTGAGGCAGGCACAAGATTTTGATGCAACAGCGTCCTAAAAGTGACGCAGTGAAATCTCATAGATTTCAGTGCGTCACTATTACGAGGCTTTTTGCGGGGGAACGCCCCCTCTGCATACATTATACCTGACGCAGGTATAATGTGGCGCAGGGGTTTAAAAAGTGACGCATCTACCTAGATGCGTCACTTTTTAAATATGGCGCAACGAGGCGCATTTTTTACACCACTGGTGCGTCACAAAAAGTGACGCACCGGCGGCGCAAAACTGACGCAAGGCCTTCCTAAATAAGGCCCTAGGTGTGAATGAAGAAATAGGGGCCCATTATGATGACGGGCAGACTTAGTCCGCCCGCCATCATATCGGGACCCGGGACCGCCCGCTATAAGGGCGGGGGTCCCGATCAGGGCATTAGGATGCGCCCACCACACAGGCGGGCGCATCCTGTATGGTTGCAACTGCGGCGGGTGGAGCAGAAATCTCCGCCCGCCGCTATGTGAAAAGTGCACGTTTTGCTTTTCAAGGTGCAACATGACAGGCACAGCGCGGTGCCTGCCATGTTGCACTTTGAAATGCGGGGGGGTACCATAGGTACCCCCCATGTGCAATCCCCCAAGCCAGGGACTCCCAGGGGGCCCGAAACGGGCCCTCGCAGGGAGTCACTGCATGCCTTTCCGTGGCGGCATTGCCGCCACGGAAATGCATTGGTGAAAGCCCATTGTAATATGGCGGGCGGTGTCTAACAGACACTGCCACCATGTTACTCGTTTTCCGCCCCGGCCGCAAGGCGACTGGGGTGGAAAACATGCGGGCGGTGTTTCTCACCGCCGCGGTACACCCCGCCATACTAATATGGCGGGGGGGAATTGGGTTGTGAATGTTGGGCGGATTTCCTCCGCCAGGCTGGCGGTGGCTACCGCCAGCCTGGAGGAGGAAATCCGCCCGACATCCTAATGGACCCCTAAGTGTGGGAAGGGTGACATATGGTAAATCCGATCCCCCCCATTTCGTAGTGCATCCTCAGGGTCCAACTTGCAATGGTGGGGTCTTCCTTGATGTGGGCACATGCATGATTGTCAATTGCATTTGCAAACAGTGCGAATCGCAATTTTCGGCCGTTTGCGAATGCAATTGACAAAATTGGGATGCATCATGTTTTTCGCAATTTTAGAAATCGCAATCACGTTGCGATTTCTAAAATTGCAATTGCATTTAAGAAATCGCAATTTGAGATTTCTTTAAATGTAATGCATGAACATTTTAAATTTGCGAATTCGCAAATAGGGAGAGGTAAATTACCATGAAGTTTGAAAGTTTCATTTTACACACACACATGACCTTGGGGCATGTGTGTGTGAAAAATGCACTTAAAGTTATATTTCAGGGGTGCAGGGGGGGTCCTTTGGACCCCTCCGCACCCTTGAAATTGCATTTTCAATTTGCGATTCGCAAATTGCAAATCGCAAATTGAAAATGACTTCCCATTCATTCCTATGGGCCTCTAGGCCCATAGGAATCAATGGGAAGGTATTCCTTAATTGAGATTCGCAAATTGTGAATCGCAATTAAGGAAATTTAAGAAATCGCAAAAAAAAATAGCGATTTCTTGGTGCATAGCTGTTTGCGATTTCTTAATTGCGATTCCTTAATTTTTGCAATTAAGAAATCGCAAACGGCAACAAAGATGCATGTGGCCGTTAGAGTTACCGAACTGGTTGGAAGCAACAACTTACAGGGCCTGATTTACCAGTCCCATTACTGGAGACCTTGTCATGAGGCCCTAATGTGTGCGCCTTTATGCAGCTTTATTCACTGCACTCAGTCTGAAAGGCAAATATCTATTTATTTGTGCGAACATATACACTTATACACGCACACAGGTGATTCGTAACGGCTTTCATGAGAGAACTGATACCCTATGATGTTTTGCAAAACCCACAACATTACCTAAGATGATGTTGGAACTATGCTTCCTTCCAAACGAAATCCTAGGGAGGATGTGTGGCCTAACAGCTAGGGCTGCAGACTTTGGGGCATATTTACAAGGGCATAGTGCTACCAGAGCATTTTACTGACACTCCGGAGGCTCTATGCCCGCCTCCATATTTACAAAGCAGCGCTAAGCAACTTTTAGTAGCTTACAGGCAGATTCATCAAGCCGAAATGTTATGTTATGTTATGTTAGTAGTATTTCTAAGGCGCGCAGCTGCCCCAGCCAAGGGGCGTCCCGGCGCCTGATCAGGTACCACAACACAACAGATCGATGCTGGGAAGGAGAAGAGGAATCATTCAGCAGTTGGGAACAGATAAGTTTTTATGGCACGCCTAAAGGAAGTGAGGCTGTTCAAGGCTCGAATATGGACAGGGAGAGAGTTCCATAGTCCTGCCGCTAGTACTTGAAAGGAGCGGCCTCCCATCCTACTCAGTCTAAACCGTGGACTGACTGCCAGATGGAGAAATTCCGATCTAAGAGACCGCGTAGGAACATAGGAGGTAACAAGCTTAGCAAGGGCAGGGGGAGAAGAGAGCTTCAAAATTTAAATGTCAGGCAGAGAGCCTTAAATTTAATTCTCTGTCTGACCGGCAGCCAGTGGAGCGAGGTCAAAACTGCAGAGACAGAGCACTGTCTAGGAAGGCCGACGATGGCACGCGCCGCGGCATTCTGCACCCTTTGCAGTCTAGTAGCCTCCGCCTGATTCACTCCGAGCAGCAGCGCACTCCCATAGTCCAGCCGAGAGAGAATGGAGGCTTGGACCACCAGTTGCCGAGTAGGGGGGTCGAAGAATTTGAGGACCGGTCTCAGCCCTCGCAGAATACCGTAGCAGGTAGCTGCAACCTTCTTCGTGTGGCTGGTGAAGGAGAGTGTAGGATCCAGCCAGACCCCCAAGTTCTTAACTTCGGCAGCTGGGATGGGAGTCACCCCCAGTTCTGGAGGCCACCACTGGTCTCCCCAAAGCTCCGCCTGCTTTCCTAAAATCAGGACTTCGTTTTTTTTAGCATTTAACTGCAAGCAGTTAGTTCGCATCCAATTTGCCACGGCTATGAGTCCTGCACGGAATCTGGGAGCGTTCACCTCGGGATCACCGCTGAGTGTCACCGCCAGCTGCGTGTCGTCGGCATACGATGTCATGGTAAGGCCACATTGTCTGACGACTCCAGCCAGCGGCTTCACATATAGGTTGAACAGAGTGGGGCTCAACGCAGAGCCCTGCGGAACCCCCAGCCCCAGTGGATGGAAAGAGGACTGACCAGGTGGAATAGCCACTTTAAAAAACCGGTCCGAGAGGAAAGAGCGGAACCATTGGAGAGCAGTCCCCTCAATTCCCACTTCCTCCAAACGCCGTATCAGAATGTCATGAGACACCGTATCAAACGCGGCGCTCTGGTCTAACAACAGGAGCGCCGCTGTCTTCCCAGCATCTAGCACCGTTCGCAAGTGCTCGGTCATGAAGAGCAGTGCCGTTTCAGTGCTATGTTGTGCACGAAAACCATTCTGGCTCTCGTCTAGAATGTTGTTACGAGAGAGGTGGGCAGACAAGATGGAATTTACGTGTGCCTCAGTAACCTTAGCGGTCCAGGGCAGGAGGGAGACGGGACGGTAGTTTTCTGGTAATAGGGGGTCAAGGTTAGGCTTCTTTAAGATTGGGCTGACCACTGCCTGCTTCCAGGAAGAAGGGACCACACCCGAAGTGAGCGGTAAATTGATCAAATCCAGGATAGGCTCACGACATAGGGGAGGAAGAAGTCTGAGTAACTCTGGCTTCAACGGATCTAATGGAGAACCAGATTTAATTTGGAGGCTCAGAGTATCAAAAGCCTCGTCAGACATTACTGGCAGGGAGGACAGGGTTTCATGAACCGTAGCCATCACACCGGTTTGCTCAGTACCGGGCACAGATGACGTAAATCCTCGGTAGATTGCCTGCACTTTCTCCACGAAAAAGGATGCCAGACTTTCACAGTGAGAGTCTGTGCAGATTTCTACCGAGGTGGCCCGTTTCCCCATAAGGTCTTTGAGAACCTTAAAGATTAATTTAGATGGGTTGGGGCTATTCTGAAACTCCAAAGCATAGTGAGCGGCCCGGGTTTGACAGATTGCCCTGTGATAGATCTTAAGCTGGGCAAAATACAAAGATTTCAAAGTGGGATCAAAGGATTTCCTCCAAGCCCTCTCAGCTTGCCTGCACGTTCTCTTAAGCTCGGCAAGAGTATCATTATACCATGGGCTGGGAACTTTAGCATGGCATTTCGACCAGCGCATCGGTATAAGAGAGTCAAGGGCGGCCAGGACCCAGTTACGAAACTGCTCATATCCTTGTTCCACAATCAGCAGATTGCCCAGGGGATGTGCCTCCAAGATCTTAAAAAACTCCTCTAGTTTGAGCTTATGCCAATTTCTTTTAAGGATCAGTCTGTCCACGGGTTTAAATTGTGGGTCATCTATAGGACATGAAACTTTAACCAACAGATGATCAGTCCAACCTACCACCATCGGGTCAGAGACCCTAGCCCGCTCCAGTGTGGTAAAGAAGGGGTCAAGGATATGACCTCCTATGTGGGTAGGGGAGGTAACTAGTTGGTTCATTTGCATGGCTTCAAGGTCCGCTAGCAAGGTATTGATAGGTGCTGATGACCTCTGATCAAAATGAATATTGAGGTCACCTACGATATTAAAATTGGCACATCTTGGAGCTAAAGAGCTGACCACGTCAGCCAGAGCGGCCTTGAAGACAGTGTCGTTTCCAGGCGGGCGGTAGATAAGCATACCGCTAAGAGTAAACTGATGACTGAAGGCTACCTTAAAAGAAGCGCTCTCACACGTTGGTAAATCAAGAGCTTTCCATTCAGCCGGCGAAGCAAGATTTTAACACCATAGCTATGCCACCCCCTCTAGAGGTGCGGTTAAGAGTGAACACTGTGTAGTTGGAAGGGAATGCCAGATTGAAATCGGCACGCAAAGGGCCAGATTCTGAGAATCTTGTCCTTTGCGAGAGCTATTTTTGCATTCCTCATCCCAAATGCAAAAATCGCAATTCTAGAAATCGCTAAATTGCGATTCATTGCATTTAAGGAATCTCAATTTGAGATTCCTTAAATGCAATTCATGTACCATTTAAAAATTGCGAATTCGCAACCCGGGGCTGCTATTTACCGCGAAGTCTAACTACGCGGTAAATAGCAAAAACTTAGAAAAATGCACTTTAGTGCATTTTTCTAAGTTGTATGTTACACACACACATGTCCTTTGGACATGTGTGTGCGCAACACCAGTGTACATTACCATTTCAGGGTGCTACAGGGTGTCCTTTGGACACCTTGGCACCCTTGAAATTGCTTCCTTATTTGCGATTCGCTAATTGCTAATCGCAAATAAGGAATGAATGGGAAAGCCAGCCATTCCTTGTTTGCGATTAGCAATTAGCGAATCGCAAATAAGGAAGCAGTAGAAATCGCATAAAATATTGCGATTACTACATGCATCCCGTTTTGCGAGTCTTTAATAGTGATTCCTCAAAATTCGCTAATAAGGACTCGCAAAACGTTACTTTGATGAATCTGGGGGATAATGCCTCCTGGTAAATACAGCCCTTTTTAATGCATCACTTAGCGTGAAAGGGGCATGCAACGAACGGGTGTTGCTGTGGGTGTTTCTATGCAACACTCATTGTATTTTGACGCTGCCCCAGATTTACAAGAATATGTAAATCTGAGGCATCATCAAAAACTAATGCCAGGGAAAACCAGGCTTTAGAGTGGTGCAATGAGTATTTCTCCTCTTTGTTTGCTATCTCTGTGTGCTGCATTCTGCAGAACACATAGACTGAGCAAAATGCCCTCAATCATCGTATCAGTACAAAAGCAATCATTAGTTAATGGCAATATGCTGCTTCTATGTGTGCTGCATTCTGCAGCATACATAGAAGCCGCAAATCACCATTATTGATTATTTATGTGGAGGAAGGGATACCATCCTACACAAAAACAATCATCCCTGCAACACAGACACCCTTGAAAAATTGTGCAAGGGTGTCTGCGCTGGTGTAGGCAGCTATTATTAGCATCGGCACAAGGGAAAACACAGGGGTGTGTCAAATTCTTGTGACTATGGCGCATCTCAACGTTTTTAAATGACGCAGCGCGGGTCTGCAAAATTGCTCGCAGCGCTGCGCCTGTTTCCTAGTAAATATACACCTTTGTTTCTAAGGAACTGCAGGCATATTTACAAAAAATTGTAAAGCGCTGCACTGCAATCAATTTAGCAGTACCCGACTGCGACATTTCAAAAGTGCAGGGTTGCGCCATATTCACAAGGGTACGCTGCCCCTGTGTTTTCCCTTGCACTGGCACATAAGAAAGCTGCCTAACACCAACACAGACACCCTTACACCATGGTGCAAGGTTGCCTGCATTGCAGGTAATCATCCCTGCAACACAGGCACCCTTGCACCATGGTGCACTGTGTCTATATATTGCAGGGATAATTGTTTCTGTGCAGTAAGTGACATCTTCCTGCATATAAACAATCTTTAAAGGTGATTATTTTCCTTTTATGTGTGCTGCAGAATAAGCACACATAGAAAGAGCACAAATGTGGGGAAATAAAAGTATTGCTCCTCATTGTGCCAATTTAACGCTTGCTAGTCAGTGGTGTTAGTGTTAGGCACTGCCTCGGATTCACACATTCTTGTAAATCTGGTTCAGCGTCAAAAAGCAATGGGTGTTGCGGTAGAATGCCCACAGCAACACCGATTGTACTCCCCTTCCACGTAGATACCTGCACGAAATGGTACAACATTTACAAAGTGCTGTTGAGTCACTCAAAGTGGCTAAACACCGCTTTATAAACATGGAGCAGTACATTGCGTCATTGGAGCTTCCTAAAAAGTGACGCTCCAGTGGAGCAATGCCCTTGTAAATATGCCCCCGGGTTTGAGTCCTATGTCTGCACTACCTCGTGTAATTCTAGGCAAATGACTTAGTATCCCTAAAACCAATAATACATCTGACCTTGTGTAATGTAATCTGTGTAGAGCATTCTAATACATTAGTGCCTAGATGCATCAACCTTTTTAGGAAGTGCAAACGGTGCGAATCGCAAAAATCGGCCGTTTGCGCTTCCTAAATTGGTTTCTGGGATGCGTCAAGCATTTTTGGAAAATCGCTATTTTTAGCGAATTCCAAAAATGCGATTGCTTTTAAGGAATCGCAAATTTGCGATTCCTTAAATGCAATGCATCATTCTCAAAACATTTGCGATTTTACAAATTGCAAGTGCAAATTACCACGAAGTTGAACCTCGTGGTAATTTGCAAAATTGTTTAAAAACGCACAAAAATGCATTTTTTAACCTGTTAAGTTACAGACACACATGTCCTTAGGACATGTGTGTATGTAACTTACAGGTAAAAGTGCATTTCATGGGTGCAGGGGGGGGTCATTTGGACCCCCCTCTCCACCCTTGAAATGCTTTGTTGAAGTCCGATTTCAAATTGCGAATTCGCAATTCCCATTCATTCCTATGGGCATTTCAGCCCATAGGAATGAATGGGAATTGCGAATTCGCTATTTGAAACTCGCAATTTTATTGCGATTCTGTAAAAATTGCGATTTTTACCGAATCTCGATAAAATTGCGAAATAAATGATGCATTGCCATTTGCGATTCCTTATTTGCGATTCCATATTTTTCGCAAATAAGGAATCGCAAATGACAACGTTGATGCATCTACCCATTAGACCGAGTTCATGCAATGCAAAATGGAAATTCCTAATGGCAATGGCTAATGCTGCCCGCCTCTGCACTTGCAAAGAAGAAAATGAGTTTCAGGGGTTAAAGGGAGCATTGCTCGCAGGAAAGAATTATTTATGTTTCATTTTCTATAAAATGAATAATATTTTAATGATAACACGGTTACCACATTCATAGAAGTAGGCTGAATTAATAAATGGAATATCAGCTAAACAGACATGCCTCTCTACTGTTCCTTGTTACTCACGAAGCGCCTGCTGATTAGTCATTTAGACGAAGCTGCAAGAGTTTACCAGGGAACCCATTAAGGTTCCTAAAACCCTGCGGGGCATATTTACAACAAAACAGCGAGGCGTGGCATTAAGCAAAAATTGCCCACTCCATGCTTCACTACTCTGAAAACGCGAGGATGCACCGTATTCACAAGAATGCGATGCACCCCTGTTTTTCCCCCGAGCACTGGCGCTAAATCTAGCTGCCTAGCGCCAACACTGGCACCCTTGCACTATGTCTGCTTTAGGGGGAATGATTGCGTATGTGCAGGATGGTGTTCCAGAATGCCGATTTAAAACTACTATGCGTGCTGCGTTGTGCAGCACACATAGAAGTTGCAAATCTGCATTTTTTTAGATGATTGTTTATTTTCAGGAAGGGGCATGCTCCCTCACATAAACAATCATTCATGGCGATTTGCAGTTTCTATGTGTGCTACACAATGCAGCACACAGTGAAACAGCAAAAACGAGGAGAAATTAACCATTTCTCCTCGTTTCGCCTTGTTAAGACCAGGTTTTCCCTGGTATTAATTTTGGTGCAGCCTCCTATTTTCGCCACCCTTGTAAATAGGTGGCAGCATCAAAATCAATGGGTGTTTGGGCGGAGCGCCCACCATAACACCCATTGCACGTCCTTTTCATGCTAAGTGTATCGTGAAAGTGAAAAGTGGCACTTATTTACAAGATGGCGTTAAGCCAAGTTAAATGGCTTCACACCACCTTGTATATAAGGCAAAGAGTTTATCACCACATAACCATCATTAAAAGTGATGTTCCTGTGGCGATAGGGGCTTTTAAATATGCCCTATTTTCATGCCAGGGTGGATATTGTCAACAGAAAATTATCTCATGTCTGTTAATAATTTCCTAATGATGATATTGTAACAAGCTCTGCCGTACCACTTTACACGTTCGGTTACCAATAATCAGTTACCTAAATCAGTAAAATAATAAAAGCCTATGTATGATTCTCTTGACGTTTTCCAGAATTATTTTTAAACAATTTCCTGACCATTTACACTTTAGTGGAATGTCTTCGAAAATTTGTGACGTGATTAGTTTTCAAATTGCACTGAGAGCAAAAAATAATTTATTTCAGTACGGTTTTTTTCTATTAGAAAAACACATGATAGTTTGATACTTCACGTCCATTCAATCAATGGAAAGAAGGTGATGTTAAGACTGAAAATTAGGCAAGTCCTACAGCAGATGTTGTGCAAACTACGAAAAAAACCAAATAACAATAGGACAGAGGTCACTAATTAGCTTAATTATATTTTACAGCTGCTGGGAAGGGACTATAGCTTCCCATTTTTAGAGGTCCACTGATAAGATGTAAATTAACTGTTTTTTAATTATTTGAAATGTGAAAACTGAGGAGCATATTCTCAAGGAACTATCGTAGCATTAATCACAGCCAAAGTTGCGATAAAACTAACGCCCTATTCACAAGCAGGTGATAACAGCCCATATAACTAGTTTACCCCCGATAGCAGCTGCAAAAAACATCGCCACAGATGATCCCGGCAACTATCGCTAATTAGATGCAGAGTACGTGTTCCCGTGCCAAAAGCCGCAACAACACCACTCCGCAACATTCTCAATGACCAGCCAGATCGGTGATAAGACCACAAAACAGGTGAAAAGGCGCGTTGGCAGCAGGAAATTAATACCTGCTCTGACCTGTTGTAAAGTGGGACGTGAGCCTTGCACTACAAAAGAGAGCCCAGCCCAGAGCTACACCTGAAAGGCAACAGATGCCATGGAGCAATTGATAATGCAGCCCAGACACCCAAGAGGCCCACGACACCGACCGCCACCACCACCAGGACCACATTTCACCCCCCTGGACCAACACTGAGGCAGCGCAAGCAAAGACAGCGACCCCTGAAAACGCACCCAACACCAGAGAATGACATTACAGACCACAGGCTCAAAGGGACAACCAACATCCCACCTCAGACAAAGTTGCTGGCCGTGCTGCACCTGTTGGCCTCTGGTACACACCAACCAACAACTGCAGAGTCGGAGGAGTCTCACAGCCAGCCCTATCAAAGTTGTTCAATCCTGGATGCCATCATCAGCTTGGTACCCCAGTGCCTATATTTCCCCCAAACTGCGCAGGAACAGCTGGAGACCAAGCAAGGCGTCTACACCATAGCTGGCTTCCCGCACGTTTTGGGAGCAATTGACTGTACATGTGTCCTACTGGTGCCCCCTGGCAACACTACTCACAATAACCGCAACAGAAAGCACACACATTCCATCAATGTGCAGGCAATAGCGGTTCCCCAGTAAATCTCCACCAATGTTGACGACAACCACCCAGGCAGTGTGCATGATCCCTACATCTCTCGACAGTCCAACAGCAACCAGCGCTACCAGGATGGAACCTAAGGAAATGCACTGCTTGTTGGCAAGTACCAAATGACACTAGCTTGCCACAGTTTGGAGCACTTTGGACATACTATTGGACTCACACTTATCATTGACTACTTGTCTATCTTCTGTGTTTGTTTGTGTTTGTCTGTGTTTTTTCTTTCTACAGGTGCAGATAACATCCTAAATCAGGGGTGTTGGGATTGGGCTATTTGCCCTCCCCTTCGTTTATCTTTTTGCACTTTTTTCACTAATTTTCCTTTTTCACTTTCACGTCCTCAGGTTAGAGTGGACGATTAGAGAGTCCATACCGCCGGGGTTACACTAGTCCTGATGAATGCCTAGGTAAATTAAAACCACTTAACCGGCTGAAACATGTTGACTGATTAATACTCTGAATTATACCAATTCATTACCGTTGGCTGTAAATTCAGACACATAAGACCAATTTTTAACTGTGTTGTAGGGATCTACCAATAAAAAAAAAATTTGAGATACCCTTTAGACACTTTTTATTAATATTCTTCACTGCACGCCCTATCACACAACCAGCTTCGCAGTCTTCTGGCGTCGTAGCACACCGAGGAGGCACTCGGCCTCCGAGGTGGGGCCCTATGATGAAGCATGACACTGACTAGGTCGGTGTGTGAGGGCTTTCCTATCCATCAAAATTGGGTTGGTAAACTTGCTCTTTACATGGCTCCGTCTCTGTGGCTTTTGAGACACATGTAACCTCTCTTTCTTTGTTATGTATCTAAGTACCAAATGAACACAACACAAACCTCAACTCCACAATCATGCCACACACAACACTGAGAATCCACATGTTACAAACTCACGTACCTAGCGACCTCAAAGGAGCAGTAGAATGTTACGTCTCCTCTGAACAGCACAGTTGTCACTGTACATGTGGCTTGCCAATAAAGGGGCCGGGTGCACGTGCCCGTAGCCAGTTCCACATACTATATACGCGTGTCCCTGTGCTCATGTTGTATGCATGAGGGCCCTGGGCCCTACAACATTACATTATGCTGTGTACAGCGGATGCAGACATGTCACCGCAGGCAGCGGGTTAGAGCTTGGACATGTAGCTTTGTCGTCACCCACTCAATACGTAAGAGGAGTGGACTGGCCCATCATATGCAGAGCCAACGTGGGTGTGTGAATGATACTTGCGTGCCTCTGGGCGTGGTTCTGTACTGGAAATGTGTAAATGCATACGTCTGTAGAAGTGTGGGTCTCCTTTGTGGGTGTAGGTGATCTCTGATGGGACATAGACACCTCGTATGTGATATAGTTTGGCTGCCATGAGCTCTGACCCCACCCGCATCTGTTCAGACACCCCCCTTTGGCATTCTAACACCTGGCATTGGAATGCGATGTGTGGCTCGGTGACATGTTGTGAGCCAGCCATGGTGGAGGGTGCTTCCTGCTGTGTGGTCTGTGCAGGGGCTGGGGTCTACTCTATGTAGCTTGGCTGCCCTGCTCCTGGAGGTGAGTTGCCTGGGATGTCCATGAGCTGTTGTAGTGTGTCAGTGTCGAAGGTGTGGGGTCCTCTCCAGCATCACTGATGAGTTGTCTCTTCTGCTTTGCTGGAGGTTTTTTGTGTCCCTCTGCAATGTGAAGGGGAGATGCATGTTGACATTATGTTGACTTGTATGTTGGTGCATTGTTCTTGTTTACATGCAGACTGTGTGACAGTGTACATTGTGACTGTTTGAGCGGTGCAGGCAATTTGACATTTGGACATTTGGATTACGTAACGGATGTGAGGTTGTACACGTACATATGCATCTCACAGTTTCCTGCTCTGGTCAATGTCATTGGCCTGTTTCTGCGCATGAGCGTACCCAGTTGTGACTCCTGTTCTGCAGAATTGGTGTTGCACTTGGTGCCACATTGTCATGGGATGGGCTGTTCCTGCTATGTGTGTGTGCTGCAGTGTGCCACGGGGATCAGGGACATGATCCAGGGTAATTATGGGTGTGCAGTGTGCTACACATCGTTGTGCATGTGTGCCATTGTGCCCACCCCCCGTACACCAAGTCTCTGGTTGTTACTCACAATGTCGATGTTGTGTCAGGTCCTATTGAGCTGTGTCCGTACTTCCAACTCCTTGTACCGTCTCCGCACTGATGAATGTGGCCTCCATTTCCTCCAGCTCCTCCTGTGGTGCAGGTCTCCCACCTCCTGTCGCCGTTGCTGCCTTCCTGTTGGCAGCGGGTTTGTGCTTGGATTTGCTTTTCACATCATGCCAGTGTCTCTTGGCCTCTTCCATTGGCCTCCTCGACACTCCAATTGCATTCATAGTAGTCTAAATGTGGGCCAGTCGATGGTACTGTTCTGTCACCTCTGTGACGGTGATTGGTTTTCTTGTAGACTGCACCCCGTCTTCCTCTCCCTCTTCTCCTTGTTCCTTGCTAGTGGTCTGTGGGGCTTGTGGGGTTCGCGTTGGCCTCTGCGCTCGGTCTGGGTGCATCAATGTTGCTACGCACTTTGGATTGTTTCTGGTATGTTGTTTTTGTAGTTTTTATAGTGCATTTTCCCACGAGACGTGTGGGATTTGCAGGCCTGCTGCTGGTTTTTGCTACTTTTTGTATCGCAATTGGCCTCATCGCAGGTTTTTTTGCATTCGTGTTTTGCATTTTTGCGGCCTGACGTTTATTTTAATACGGTCGCTGGACGCGTTATTTGGAGACTATCGTATGGCACTACTGTGTTGTGAATAATTAGTTAACACAGCGTCCTTTTCCTGTAATAGACTGCAATGTTGAGTGTTGCGTTACTTTTGTGATGGGTATCACTCGTTCTTGAGAATATCTCCCTAAGTGTCTTACTGTAAGCTGAGTAAGTTTGTTTTTTACTATATCGAAAGTTCTTTACATCAAGGAGTTTAGTAATGTCGATTTTAATTTGTAATCGTGTGTTTCTTTTTATTTTAACAAATGTTTGTATTGCCAGTGTGGCAAAAAATGAAACCGTAAAATTAAACTTGAAACTTATACTTCAAATGAGGCTTGGATTTGTTCCGTACTGATTAGCGCAAATGTTACAATTTTGGTAATGAAACCAGGTTAACAATTTGGTCAAGCAAACAATTCAAGATGTTGAAAATCCTTGAAGGTAGGTGTCCAGAAGAAATCCCAGAACAGTTGGGATCTGTTAGAAATTGGGGGCCCCATTTATGAGGTTTTGACACAGGGCACTGCCACAAGGAATCTTGCGATGCCCTACGTCAAAAGAAAATGGCAGAAATTCTCTGTATAAATGAGATACTGTACATTCCTGTCCATTTCCCCAGCCCTGGAGCGCAATGGGCTGCAATGCGCCAATCCAGGCATCCTTGCACCATGGTGCAAGGTTGCCTACTTTGCGGGGCTGATTGATTGTGTGCAGGAAGGCACACCTTCCTGCAAAAAACCTATCAATTCCAGTGATTTCCTTTTTCTATGTGAGCTTCAAAATGCAACACACGTAGAAAAAGGAAAAAACAAGGACAGATGAAAACATTTCCCCTCATTGCATCTCCCTAACGCCGCCCCTGTATTGGAGTTAGATTCTGATGCATTCCCTGGTATAGATTTATTGTAAATCTGGAAATGCTTTAAATTCCATGGGTGTTGTGTGGGAACAACAACACCAATACCCATGGAATGCAACTTTTATGCTGTGTACGGCATGAAAGGGGCATATTTACAAGGCCATGAAAAGCAATGTAAAGTTTCTTTACGTGCCCTTGTAAATATGCCGGGGCACACTGTGCCACTGGCACGTCAAAAAAGTGACTTTCCGCTGGCACAAAAGTGTTTATAAATGAGGCCCTGGGTTTCTGTTTTTGCAGAGATATGCACCATGTTCAAGCAGGAACCACAGTCCTAGTCAGGCTAAGTCACAAACACACCCTAAAGTAACCTGTGATCCCCCACTAGTAACTTGGCACTGAGCAGTCAGGATTAACTTAAGAAGCAATGTGTAAAACAATGAAAACACCACACAAGACTATTCCACACCAAGTTATAAAAGACAGCCCTTTAATTTAATTTAATAAATAAATGAAGATCAGAATGAAAAGAAATCCAAAAAGTAGAACTTGAGATATGAATTTATAAATAATAAACTGGCAAATAGTGCTTATAAGCAATACGTGCCTATTTGGGATATCTGGTCGCTCTGGACAGGGATATAGTCAGAAGTTGGGGCCCGCTGAATAAAGTACATTGATCCTGGTTGTGTCAAGAAAAGTGCGTGATACAGCTAAGACAAAGCTTCAATTCCGATCTCGCAACATGAGGAGATGCATCAGTTTTCTATACGCAAAGTTGGTGATGTGTCGGTTCCAAGGCCCGGCTCTTGTTCCAAATACAAAGCATTGGTTCGGTTCCTGTAGCAGAGGATGCATTGATTCTGAGGGCCGTTCACTGGTTCCGAAGGTGAGGCACCGGATCTCCTCCTTGCAAAGTCGAAGAAGCAGCAGTTTCGATCCACACAACGAAGAAGATGTGCTGGTTCTGCTCCTCCCAAAGTGAAGGTGTGCCAGTTCCAATGATGATACGTGGGTTGGCTCGAGAAGCACCTTAGGCCTCACTTAAAAGGGTCCAGGACTCAAGTGGCACCACTTGGCAGTGCAGTCTTAGAAATGGCAGAATCCAGGAGCAGATGCAGGTAAGTTGGAAGTCTTTTTTGTCTCTGAGACTTTAGATCATGAGGCAAACCAGCAAGCCCTTGGAGTCACTGGGTTCACATGATGTAGGTCCAGTCATTCTCAGTCAGATCAGGCAGCAGGCAGTAGATCAGCACAGCAAAAAGCAGTCCTTCCAGAGCAGCGGTTCAGCAGAATGACAGTCCTTCAGCAGCAGACCAGTCGTTCTTCTTGGTGAAGTCTCACATGTACAGAAGTGTACAGAAGTGGTAGGGCCATAGATCCAAATATTATACCCAGTGGAGCCTTTGAAGAGGGGTGAACTTCTATTCAGGCATAAGTGGGAGTCTGTGCCCAGGTCCTCCCTCCCATTCTGCCCAGGATGGCCCATCAGGATGTGGTGTAGTGTACTTCCTATATTTCCAATAGGCTCTGTGCATTGAAATAATATATCCTATAGAATTGGCGGAGGACAGAGGTCAACTAGGTCTCTATCGAATATACTAAACTTAATTGTGTGTGTGCCAGATAACTCCGAGGTCACTAAAAATGTTCTCGAATACACAAGAAGGGATTCGTTTCTGACAACCGCATAAACATGACAACCTTGGGGCATATTATCAAGGGGGTTTATCTCCGCTTTTTTGGCTTTAAAAGCCAAGAAAGCGGAGATAAAATTATCTCCCTATTACCTAGCTGTTGCTAACACCAGTTAGCAACAGCTAGTAGGAGATAGCGACCATCTTGGGCTCCACTTTGCATGTCAGTGATACTTATCACTAATGACACGCAAAGTGGGCGTGCCAAGATGTTAGCGACTGGAAACAGTCGCTAACATCGCTATCTCCTGTTACCAACTTTTGGAGATATTCGCGCTACAATTGTTATGCAGACTGCAAAGTATAATGCGTACAGCATAAACAGTAATATGAAATAATACTGTAAGAGCATTGAATGGTTTCTAAGCCATATAAAAATACATACATAAATAACATTGACTAAAATACTCAACTGGTTCTTCTAAAATACGCCTACCCCAATGTACCTAACCTAAGTCTAGTACAAGGGAACAAGTAGGTATTGTGTAGCATAGGTTTAGTTTCTGCCAAGAATCTACCAAAGGTTTCTCTGGGTTCTAATCAGCTCCATACCTTGGTTAGAATGCAGGAAGACTGATATCTCTGTCTCGGGACTGGATTTCCCAACACCCCGCAAGGGGAGCCGGAAACACTGGAGCTGGATTCACGGCAGGAGAAGGGCAGCTCCTGATCAGTGCGTCAGCTGGAGAGTCGGCTTCCTTCTGCACTTGCTGTAGAGAGCTGCATGGGAAAGTAGGTCTTCAAACTTCTCCAAACCAATGTATCTTGCTAGAGCAAGTGAAGGTATATTTATACCTTGAAGGTGTTTAGGAATGCCATAGTTTGACGTAAAGTCAGGCATATTAACGTCAGGAAAGAACCCCTAGGGAATAGCTGTTCTTTGTAAAGTAACTGAGTTCTTGGACAAATCAATATTCAAGCGAAGGGAAGTCCCTGACTGTTTAAGCTGGTTTTCCAAGAAGTCGTTGTGACGTTTGGTATGGGTGGAAGAAGCCATGCCTGTATTTGGGTAGCATGGGCTATGCCTAAATAAGGGTTTGATTTCACTGCCTATATAAGGGCAATGTGAATTGTACCTATATAAGGGCATAAATCAGGGAAAATCACTTGGAGCTTAAAAATGCCAGACAACACCCACTCCACTTTCTTATGTACGACATTACTACGTTCTAAACACATGAAAACATATCTAAACATGATGTCTTAAAACCCACCTTGTACTCGTTGTACACGAAAAGCATTTGTGCTGTACGCATTTAAAGCAATGTTTCATTCAAAGCATACAGATGACATTTGAAAATGCTATCCGAATGAATCACAAAAAACATTTATGAAATGGCTCTTAATTACAGAAGGAAAAGTATAGACCATTCCATGGCAGATTATATAAACTGTTTGAATGTGGACAAGGTCAAATATTGTCGCTTGGAAGTTTAAAAAATATTCTAGTTCTCTATGACTAGTTCTAGTTTAAGCAGATTACTTTATGCAAAAACATTTAAAAATACAAATTTGGAAAACCAAAAGTTTGATCATAGAAAAAAATAGAGTTCCAAAGTTAGGACTTTGTTTTGAAAAATGAAGGTCGAATTCAGAGTCTCTCTGGACACTGCGTGCCAAATCAAAAGTCAGTGTTATTGTTTGGTGAAAACATAAATTCTTTTAAGTCTTTAAAGAATTTGTCTACCATTGTAGGTGAAAGTTGGATTACCTCGTTAAGAAGATTAATCGCACATAGATGTGAAGCATCGCCATCAGCGTTGGTCGCATTGGCAATGTTCAAATTGGATGGTACCTGTGTGCCGCTTTTCTCTCTTACTTCACCGTCAGCATTTTGCGTCTGTGAGATCTCAATGAATGCTGTCATCAGAATTGGTAGCCGCTGGGGACAACACAGTGCATGAGCCGTCACTAGTCCAAGCAAAGTATCAACATCCGTTGGCAGGACTGATGGGAGTGTGAGACAGATGTCTAACACGCATTCTTCTCCGCATAGCAGACATCGTAGAACAGGTAAGATGCAATCTTGCCAGATTGACCTGAATGACATAAACTATGTGGTATTCAATTATCTTAAACAAGTTAATCCCAAAATTTTGACTATGCGCTCACAACACTTCATCGCCAGTAGAGTATTTTCCATGGTGATCTGGGTGTCTGCTGTGGATTGGCTTGCCATATCGAAGCAGTAGGAGCTAAAATAGTATCCCTACAGGGAGTCCCAAAATGAGAGGCAATCCGCCAAGCACAAAGTTTGGAATTATTTCTAGGACTGCTTCAAAAGGTGCTAACAGTCCCAAAAAAGCTGTCTTAAATACATGCACAATACCGCCCGTATCAGACATGTTTAAGATACGACCTAAGATTTCTGAGAAATGTACAGGGCAATTTGTAGTTTATAGGGTGTGTTTCTCCGCAGAAGTCCTTGCGACTTGCAGATCATAGGTTTCTTTGGCTGAGGTCAATGGCAGTTTTCTGTAAAAGAATGGCTTTCATTCTGCTTAAAGTATCAATTTGTATAGGAGAGGTGTTCAGTGAAGGCCATAATGGCGATTCCCGGTCTGTCTTGGTTTTTGGAAACAATACTTGCATATAGCAAGTGACCTCGGCTGACACTGTAACGAGATAGGCTAAACCTGGCAACATGCCACAGCAGCTGTGATCATTCAACATAATGTAACTTCCATTAGAAAGTTGCTTAAAAACTGGATCAATCACTGCAGCTGGTGAACCTTGCAGGTGGCAGGATAAATTGTTAGAGGAACCATCGCAGGCCCCGTGTAAATTAATACCCTGACAAAGGAGAGAACCGCTTAGTGTGTTTTTACAATTTATACCACTAAGAAACACTGCTTCCCCCCACTCCATCATTTGTGTGTGTATGATAATTCCCAGGACGTCTTAATGTATTCTTTACCCAACCTTTCATATATGCCTGCTGGTATATGTTTTAAGCAATACTGAAAATGGAAAATTGTAACAGGCAGAGTGATTGTACTGTGTATTATCCATTTAATGGCAGGCTTTTCAACAACAGTAAATGGCAATCTTTCCAGTTTTTCAATGCTCAGCACCGTATAGACTGCTCCCCTCTGTGCCAGTTTGATCTGTTTATCAGTGAGATTGAATTCTGAAAACAGTGACGTGGTATTGATTAACCGGCTAACGCAAGACAAGATGCCTGTTGCACAGTGTCATTCAAAAACATTTGTTCTGGGATGATGGAGGCTCTAAATAAGGCTTCTAAACCCTGCACCTGCCAGTCTTTCGTGACCCAGACAGTTTTTGTCTCAATGTTGTCTTTCCAAAAGTCGAAGACAGCTTAGCATAAAAGTCCGCAGAATACATTTGCTTGGTATTTGTCAACATAGTTTTCATTCCTGTCCTATTAGCATTTTTAAAGTAAAATGATTCTGGATTTGAAACATTAAAACCTGAAAAGTAGGGAAATTTGCCAATAAATGTTTTTGAGCTACACTTTGGTGGCGTTGGACAATGTTCCCATTGGTTATATTTCAATACATTTCTAGGATTGGCAGATTTGTGCAAGAAATTATGAGTATAGTGATTATAACAATACATTTGTTCATAATCAGATGAACCATCTAAGTATTCATGATTTGTAAATACAGCAGACATTTCTAAGTCTAACATCATATTATTAACAGACTCGAAGTCCCAATCATCAGAAAAGGTACTAGATGAAACAAAGTCATTCAAGGAAATCTTGAACTGGTGTAGAATCTTCAAGAGCTCCGCTGGACCGAAAATGTCATAATCAGTTCTGTCTCATGCTATACCACCAGGTATAGGCATGGCCATGATGCTCACTGATGACAAGTCTCTTTGTTCACGATGAGATGATTTGTGTTGCTTGAGGAGTAAGTTAATGTTCTTACATGCTGTGTCCTTTTTAACATATCTGCCATTTATCAGCATTCTCAAAGTTATTACAAGAGTCAACCAAAGTAGAAGAAAAAGTACACCCAACACAATCCAAACTTTAATCCATGGTGAAACCAGATAAGTCTTTTCCAGGTGATGAAAAAGTTATGTTGCTTGTTCTTTCAAAGTTCTTTTTACTGGCGTTATTTCAGGTTCGCAGGGATCCTCCGAAAATGTATCGAAGTTAATGAAAATAGCCAGAGGGAGTTCTGTCAATTGTCGGGATTGCTTCAGGATTCGTTGAAATCGCTGGAACCACTTGATCACTTGTTACATTTGTATAGTCAGATGCTATTTCATTGTAGACAGGCGTTTCTTGACGAACTGTTATTGGGGTCTCAAGGGGTACAAGTTCCATGGCTTTGTTGCATATTTTCAAAGGTGATGAGTCTCTCAGTTTGAACCTTTTACATAGTAGCGAGATTAGGGCCTCTGCTACATCTTTGGAGTCCACTTGGCCTACAGCTTATGATCAGCCACATGATGTGGTTTTACCAGGTCGACGGACACGAACCTGTTCTCCCTTCTACCAGCAAGGGGTGGCAGTAATACTGTTCTTGATCCGTGGATTGCTAGGATAGGTACTGGTTGTCTGTAAGAACGCCCAAATTCCTTCTTGCTCGCGATCTTTTCTCTGACTAGATCAACAATCTTTTGAACCCAGACAGGCCTTGCTGGAACGGTTATTTTCTCTTCAGTGGTTGTTGGCTTCAGGAACATGTTACTTTGGCTTTTTCTTATTTCATTTAAGACCTGCAAAACAGCCAAACGATCTTTGATTTCAAAGGGTTTTTGTTCTACCACTGAAGTCTGACGATCGAGATCCAAAATAATCCTTATTGTTCCAAAAAGGATTTCATATGGAGTGATTCCCTCTAGAGAACTTCTTGGCACATTATTAAGACTACGTTGGACACTTATTAGATGTTTGACCCACCCATCACCCAGCCTAATACCATAGCTGTTATAGATTGCTTGATGTCCCGTTTTTTTTATCTCCACTACCGAATTTCCCTTAGGATGGAATGGACTAAAGTACCACAATGTAACACCCAATTTGGCCATGGCCTCCTTGTAAGATCGAAAGCTAAACACAGGACCCTGATCAGAATGTAGAGTGCCGACTGCTTATGTGCCGATAAAGACTGAGGCCACATCCAAATAAATCTTGAGCATGAATCCATGATATATTTATAGTTACCATCCCTCTGCAAGGGACCGCAGTGATTCAGGTAAATGCAAGCTAAGGGTTTGTCTGAAATTAATTGGGGCGTCTGCGCAGGACATTTCACTGTAGACACTTTCATCTTTTGGCAGATTTCACATTCTAAAACCTAGTTTCTGGTCTGTTTCCTCATGCGCGGCCACCAGTATCTCTGTTTTAATAATGATACTGTAGCCGAAACACCTGCGTGTGCAGAAGCGAGGCCTTCATGTGCTGCTAAGATTAGTCTTAATCTATGTTCCATGTTTGGAATTACTCTATCCCCACTCTAGGAATTCGAACAAAAGGAACGTTATTCGCATCAGTTATGTATGAGTATTTGAGTGGAAACCCTTTTAGTAATGTTTTACCACTGTCTTTGCTTGAAGCATTGACAGCTTGCATTATTTAGCTGTCTATTTTTGTTTTTGAACGAGTGATTGCAGCTACGGAAGACATATGCACAGCTGCCTTTGCCGCTTCATCAGCCAATGAAGTCTCTGCAACGTAAACACCATCACGTTGATGACGCAGTGTATGTATCACATGAGCCTTTTGTAGTTCTTGTCGTAACTGAACTACTTGTTCCCAAAGCAATTTATGCTCAATTGTGCCACCTTTTGCATCTTTGTAACCGTTTTGAATCCAGTTTTGCAAGTATTCTTTGTAAGATTGAACACAATAATACGAATCGCACACTTTGAGTGTGGGGAATTCGCGATCTGTATTTTCAAGCGCCATCCTGAATGCTTGTAGTTCAGCTCGCTGAGCTGTACAATCTCCTAGAGATTGCGTATTAGTGACCATTGGTTGGAATTTACCATCGCATCAGCGACCTTTAACAATTGCGCATGCAGCACTATAAGCTTGTTTACCCCCCTTAGCGGGTTGGGCTGATTCGTCAGTATAAATTATACATTCATACTGCTCTAGAGGCAGAATCTCAGTAGGCAGAGGACATTCTTGTTCGTATTGTAGAAATGCTTGTGTTTTCAAAAAAGGGTCATAAACGTATTCAACTTCTGTTGCATCAAGAGAGTTAACCCACTATATTCATCTCAGATGTAAAGCTTTTGCATTTGGAATGCTCACTTTCGTCACTGCCTCTAAGGCAGGTATAGGAGTAACAACCATTATGGGCTTACCCTGTGCGAGGGCTCTCTCTTTTGCTACTGCAGATTGAACCGATGTCAGAATTTCTTTCTGTTGAAGTGAATTTCATTTCTGCTTGTGTGTACAAATGTGATTTGTAAGCTATTGGTACTTTTTCTCCTTCATTAAAGGTTAAGTATGTGAATCTGCATTGTCCTGGAATGATTCGGATTACTAAGTTGCGTACGTTTATGCGTGTTTCGAAATGTTTTGTTGCTAACATGTCTGTTTGCAATGAACACAAAATTTCTGTGTGTTTTTGAGTCCAATTAACTGTTTAGAAATTAGGTTTGATTAATTTGTAGAGAGGTTTAACCCTTTCTGCGTAGTTTAGAATGTAATTTCTTCCGAAATTCAGGAAACCTAGAATCAACTGTTAGTTTTCAGTGTTTTGGGAGGTTGGAGCAGTGCACATTTCTCTAGAAAATTTGCTGCCAGGCTTTTGCCTTCACTTGAAAGTTCATATCTTAGAAAAAGAACGTTTAAATGGGCAATTCGTGATTTCTTAAAATTGAATTTGTACCCTTCAGAGGCGAAGCCCAATATTATGGTGTTCACCCTGTTCAAGTGCCTATCCAAGTCATCGTCTGTTAGATAGATGTCATCGACATATGATAATACCTCATCATCATAGGTTTGTAGTAACTCTGTTACTCTGGTTGAAAATAACCCTGGACTATTCTTGAATCCCTGGGGGAGACGACAGAATTGACCCTGTGTCCCCATAATTGAGAAAGCGGTCAAGTACCTACTTTCTGGTGCAATGTTTTGACAGAAGAAACCATTAGAAATATCTAATTTGGTTTTTTATTTTTTTATGCACAATATTATTCATTAGTGCTGCACTGTGTGCATTTTGTAATGCAAAAGTTTTGCAACAAGAGTTTAGATGTCTGTAATCCAAAACTAGACAATATGTATTGTCCGGTCTGGAGACAGGAAGCAAAGGATTGTTCATTGACGAGGTGCATGTTTCAATCACCCCTTGGTACTCAAGTTGATCTAATATCTCTCTGACTTGTTTTTTAGATTCTTGCTTAACTGAATACTGCCTTTGTGCAGTTGTTTGATTTTTTAACTGGATTTTATGGTGAGGAGAATTCTCATCCCATCCTACGTGATTTTTATATAATGCAGGAGCCT
Organism: Lissotriton vulgaris; assembly: GCF_964263255.1. Taxonomy (NCBI): domain Eukaryota; kingdom Metazoa; phylum Chordata; class Amphibia; order Caudata; family Salamandridae; genus Lissotriton; species Lissotriton vulgaris. The sequence continues at coordinate 747,624,015 of NC_141694.1, forward strand.
GGGCTACTGTCCATTTCCTGGCATAAGTATATTGTAGATGAATTGGAATGTGGTTGGAGAAAGCTGGCACAATGATTTCTTCGCCATGTGGACGCTCCCTGACAAATTCAGGTGGCCAGTCTTGTTCAGCTAGAAGAATGTTATAACCCTGGGAGAGCTTCTCCCAAAAAAGTGCTCTTATTTTTCTAGGTGTGTCCCCCTCCATCCGGAGTGTTACTTCGTATAACTTATGTGGGACACTAACCCTGGTATCTGCAGTTTCAACTTTAATGTACTCATTCAAGTCAACTGTCTCCAGATGATCCTTCAAGTTCTTGCGAGCTATGGTGACTTCTGCTGCGCTGTCCAACCTCATTTGAGCCCATTATCCGTTCTTGAGTTGTGTCCTCAAGATCCTCGGCATGTCTGATTTTTAGACCTGCTACCTTCTTTTTGGTGAATTAAATTTTCTTATTTTTCTGAACGTGTTGATCGTCTTTGGATTTCACGCATTCTTCCTTGTGTTCAGACCGTCCTCTTCTTTCGGATTTCTGTGACGAAGTCTGAAAGGTACGAGCTGGACGTGTATCAGTATCTTGATATCTATCAGGTTTTCTCAAATTATCCCTATTCCTGAGGTTATACCTCCTTTCAGATGGTTCCTTTTGAGGAGACCTACCTCAGGATTGAGAACGCTTCTCTTTAGAAGTTTGTTTAGTGTTATCCCACGTCTTTTTAGCTGAGTATGCGTATTTTCAATAAAGACCTTTTCAGGACTTTCTGACAGTTGAGGTTTAGCTGGTTTCCCACCCAAGCTGTCTCTTCCTATTTCTTCATGGGAGGATTTTTCAATTATTCTGGCCAGTTCATGTGGTTTCTCAGTTATATCAAATTCTCTTAGCTTTTGGTGGATCGCCACGGATGCTGCTTCACCTTTAATATTAGCTAATATTATTGTTGAGTCCTGTTTGAAATCTTTCAGTTATTTCATGCCCAGATTTAGAGCAGGCTCTGCCCGTAATAATTTTGAATATGTTTCAGGACGTCTGGTATTACCCCCATAGACAGAACACCATATGTTATAGTGTAGATTGCAGCAAAGACTGTACCCCAAGTGTCGCAGTCCTCCAGGTGTGGTGCGATCCCCATTGGTAAACAGGTTGTTAGAATTCATGAGGGGTAGTATCAGGAAATACTGCCTCTATTTGAGTAATTTTTTGAGCTATCCAGAATGGAATTTTTTCCCGTTTTGCGGGTAATTTACCAACGACTGATTGTAGAGTCTGTGGTGTAATTTTATTTATGTTCCCCTGGTAAGGGGTGTGTTGTGGAATCCTTATTGCCGTTTGGACCGTGAAAGTCTGCATGACATATTGAACCAATTGTCTATAGATTTTGATTAACTCTTTAAGTTGAGGAGTAACTCCGCATCTGACATTTCTTCAACGGCAGGATGTGGTTTATAGCTGGCTAATACTGGCCATGTTGCTCCTGGTCTACCTAGTGGACCTAGTCTGGTAATGTGATTTATATGTTTTAGGGCGCCTTTAAACCAGAGTGCATGTTCTTGGTATGTTAGTAGAATTTTGATATCCTTGAAAGGAATGTATTCCTCTGGTGGTTCATCTTCTTTGTAGAAGTGAAACACTTTTGTTCCTGTATTTGCTTTTGGGAAGACTATCTATGAATAGAATACCTCTGTCTGATGATATTCATGTGCCTCTATCACAAAAACTACCCTACTTCCTCTTGCTGATAGGCCATTTCTTATATGTTTTATAGTGATGGCTTTCCTTAAAGTTTCAGGAATGCTTATAGCATCATCGTCGGTCTCTTGGAAACCTGTAGAGTTTAAAACTTGTCCGGCTACATCTGCTGCAGCTCCACCGGTTGAGGTGTTGTCGCTGGTATTCGACATTGTTTAATGAAAGTTGCAGAGCAAGTTTCAAGGAAACAATGATAAGGTGCACAATATTTTTGAACATTGTATCCTTCAACGTTGAACAAACCAAAAAACGAATACATAGGATTTTTCGTCCCACTCAGTTTTGGCCGATATTATCACTTTACCCATTCCAGACGTCTATTGGAGTATTACCGAAAAAGGGGTCTCTGAGAAAAGCACCAATGAGTTACTTTAGTTTCTAACGTTAAATTAGTGCCTTACCAAATGTTGGGCGCCAATGTAGTGTAATTCCTATATTCCCAATAGGCTCTGCGCATTGGAATAATATATCCTATAGATTTGACGAAATAGGTCTCTATCGAATATACTAAACTTAATTGTGTGTGTGCCAGCTAACTCAGAGGTCATTAGAAACTTTCTCGAATACACAAGAAGGGATTAGTTTCTGAAAACCGCATAAACATGACAACTTTGTTTCCTAAGAATAAGAATATATCTCTCAGAGTCCCGGAAACAATAGATAAGTATTTCACTCAGTCAATCGTGCATGCTTCGTTTCTAAAGATGGCTTGGTTGCGCACTGCCATTCTCTGGTTTATCACAGCACCCTCTGGTTCGCCACTGCCATCCTCTGGATCATCACTGCCACCCTCTGGTTCATCACTGCCACCCTCTGGTTTATTACTGCCTCCCTCTGGTTCGCCACTGCCACCCTCTGAATTATCACTGCCACCCTCTGGTACATCACTGCCACCCTCTGGTTTGCCACTGCCACCCTCTGGATCATCACTGCCACCCTCTGGATCATCACTGCCACCCTCTGGTTCACCACAGTGCCACCCTATGGTTCATCACTGCCACCCTATGGTTCATCACTGCCACCCTCTGGTTGATCACTGCCACCCTCCGGTTCAAGACTGCCACCCTCTGGTTGATGACTGACATCCTCTGGTTCATCACAGCTCCCTCTGGTTCACCACTGCCACCCTCTGGTTCATCACAGCACCCTCTGGTTCACAACACTGCCACCCTCTGGTTGATCACTGCCACCCTCTGGTTCAAGACTGCCTCCCTTTGGTTGATCACTGCCACCCTCTGGTGTAAGACTGCCACCCTCTGGTTGATCACTGCCACCCTCTGGTTCATCACAGCACCCTCTGGTTCACCAATGCCACCCTCTGGTTCATCCCTGCCACCCTCTGGTTCATCCCTGCCACCCTCTGGTTCATCCCTGCCACCCTCTGGTTCAGCACTGCCACCCTCTGGTTCAGCACTGCCACCCTCTGGTTCAGCACTGCCACCCTCTGGTTCAGCACTGCCACCCTCTGGTTCAGCACTGCCACCCTCTGGTTCAGCACTGCCACCCTCTGGTTCAGCACTGCCACCCTCTGGTTCAGCACTGCCACCCTCTGGTTCACCAGTGCCACCCTCTGGTTCACCAGTGCCACCCTCTGGTTCACCAGTGCCACCCTCTGGTTCACCAGTGCCACCCTCTGGTTCATCACTGCCACCCTCTGGTTGATCACTGCCACCCTCTGGTTGATCACTGCCACCCTCTGGTTCATCACAGCACCCTCTGGTTCATCCCTGCCACCCTGTGGTTCATCACTGCCACCCTCTAGTTTATCACTGCCACCCTCTGGTTCAGAACTGCCACCCTCTGGTTCATCACAGCATCCTCTGGTTCACCACTGTAGGTTATGGGGGGGAAAGCACACCTGCCCAGCCTCAACTGAGATGAATTAATTTGGGGCTGGTTAATGTGTCACTGAATTTGAGCTTCAAGCCTGGCACCTGCTTCCTTAGCTGTAAGTGCTTCCTGTTGCAGTTTAATTTTTTTTACGGGAGCATTGTGCCATACTTGTAACTATTCTCTGACCCTGCTTTGAGGGTCCGAGCAGGGTCAGAGAATAGTTGGAAGTAGGCAACTGAACTTTGGAGGGGCCCCTCAGGAAGCACTACAGGGAATGATTACAAATTAGCTTGAACTTTTGCACCTGCTAAGTGCTTTCAGTTTTGCAAAATTTGTTTTTGTGCAATTTCGCGAAATTCGCGGGGTGCGAATTCGTGCTAAATCGAACTCGCAATCCGCGCAAATTAGCAGATTGTTTTTTTTTGCTTGTTCACAGGGTTTTTTGCGTCTTCGCAAGCCGCTTGCAGCGCACCGACCATAAAGTTACCCATGCGGTCGTAGATGGGCGCGGCCATCTTGTGCGCGTTGCGTATTTCCGGTTCCGGGCGCTATTGGCAATCTTGCGTTGTGTGCGGCGCGCTATTGCGAGTTCGCCTGTGTTTTTGCGTGCTTGTGGGGAAAATATGGCGCGAACTTACCCACGCAGTCCTCTTTGAGTGCAGCCATCTTGTTTTTCATTCATTGTTATGGTTTTTGGGCATGTAACTTTCTATCCATCTTACATCTTTGTAATCCTATGTTTTTCTGAACTTTTTTTTTGCTTTTTTGTTGCTTATTATCTATCTCTACAATTTCCTACATCTATATATATTTTTTTTTAACTTTTTGTTACTTTATTAACTTCTTTATTTCTTTCGCTCTCTCTTATTTTTTTTCACACCTATTCTTCTTTCCTTTTTCTTTTTTTTTTTTTGTCCTCATTTGCCAACTTGGTTTTGCTTTTATGATGAAGTCCAATGGTATACAGGCGGAGTGCTGTCTCAGTTTAAAATATCTGGCAGGGCTTAGCTTGTCCAACTGTACTCTACCCTCAGCTCATCCTACTGCAACCATATGTAGGCATCAAACAAAAAACAGTGAAAGGTGGAGAATCTTGCCACAATCGTGTCAAGCCCCGGATTTAGTTTTAGTGGCTTAATCATAGGACCCAGAAAAAAAAAACCCGGATACTCAATGTGCCCAGACCAATAAGTGCCAAAACGTTCTTTTATTCGAATTGCCGGCCCTTCCCAGATCTAGCTTGGAGACAGCCAATATGGAAGTGAACCAATCTTCTATTGTAGGGGGTAGAGAGTCTTTCCATGTCTTACATATCTCCCTTCTGGCCAGCAAAATTAGATAGAAAACCAGCTTCTTCTCCAGACTCTGAACACCATCCAGAATACCAAAGATGACAAGTGGGAGATCAACAACAATGTTCAAGTTCAAGGACGATGACAGAGTTTTACTTATTGCTTCCCAGAATGCGGTCAGGGAGGAACACTCAAAAAACATATGGCAGTCCGAAGCGACCGCTAAACCACACTTAGGGCATGTCACCACGCTACCCAAAGAGAACTGTGAGCGCCTTAGAGGGGAATAGTAGGCTCTATGCATGGAAAATATATGATTTCTTCGAAGCCAAGATGGTTTCACAACCTCCCACAACATTTCACAAGATGAGGGCCAGAGTTCTTGCAAATTGCTGTCTCCCATAGGGGAAGAACAAAGCTCGTCAGGAAGTGAAAAGACCCCCTCTCTTTCTTCTATGATCAGTTTATACCATGTTGAGATTTCTTTTTTGGCAGGAGATTTATCAACCAAAAGGGATATTAACTGGCTATGCCCACCTAGGGGAAGTTTGTTTCCACGGATTGGCCTGGAGCTATGTGCATGGGACCAGCTAGAAATGTGTATGTACTTAAACATAGCAAAGTTAGGGCCTATAATGTTTCTCAGGTATTCCCATGAAAATAATTCACCCTCCAAAAATAAATCGCCCCATAAATCCAAACCAGCTTCCTTAAGCGGGCCACCAGACAATCATTCAACCAATCTGGGCTTTCTGGGAGATCGCAGAGCGGGGTCCGACTGCCGTAATGCCCTATTTTAATGGCCTTGGTTAGCTGGGCCCACATTTTAGCCATTCCCTGTAGGATCTTCAGCTTAATCTTTTTTTTTAATTTCGGGTCTCCGAATTTGAACAAGATCCCCGATTGGCTGACACCTTCTCCTGTAAGGAGGGTGGAATACAAAGACCCCACCCCATGCTCAGATGGGTTTTTTAAGAGCATTCTGGCATGTGACAGTTGGAATGCCCAGGCATAGGTCTGAAAATCTGGGGCTGCGATTCCCCCCTTATCTCTGCGCCTCCTAAGCTTCTTCCAAGATATCCTTGCAAGACGCTTATTCCAAATAAAATAATTAATGTCAGACTGCAATTTATTAATCAAAGTATAACGGGATAGTGTTAAAAAGAAAAGAAACCTTAGGTAAAACTGACATCTTAATTAAGTTGGACCTACCTAAAAAAGATAAAGGAAGATGTGCCCATGACTGTAACAATTTACGGCACTCCTTAGCCACAGCATCAAAGTTTATCTTGGCGATCTGATTAATATCCTTGACGATGTTAACTCCCGGATACCTCATCTTATTACCGGGGGATATTAAGGTATTTGTTGGAATCTGATCTACATGCCACCTCATCATCTCCGTCTTTGACGCATTAATCTCATACCCGGAGATTTCGCCAAACTCCGAGGCTGCTTTAAGGACAGCTGGGAGTGCAGTTTGTACCTCTGATGTATATACCAAGATGTCATCGGCGTACAGGGCCACCTTCCTCTCCCACCACTTATACTCGAATGATCAGATGTTCTTATTATCTCTTAAACTCTGGGCAAATGGTTTGATATAAAGGTCGAACAAAAGCGGGGAGAGAGGGCTGCCCTGCCTTGTACCCCTCAAGATGTTCAATGGTTCAGTCAAGGCACCGTTTACCAGGACACGTGCACTAGGATTCTGATATATAAGATCAATTGCCCGCCTCATTCCCCCTCCCACATTGAGCTTGGCCAAGGACTCCGACACGTAGACCCAGTTCACCCTGTCAAAGGCCTTGGTTGCGTCAACGTGAGGATCGCCAGAGGAAGGGATCCCAGCCCAGCCGTATCAATCGCCCCCACTTAATCATAAGTTAGTTCGTAAAGATGACACCCCTTCACAAAGCCCTTCTTATCGAAATGAAGGATTTCAGGGGCCACCACTGCTAATCTTTTAGCTAGTATTGTGGTAAAGATTTTATAATCCACATTCAGGATCGATATGGGTCTATATGAACTGCAAGACGTAGGGGGTTTTCCGGGTTTTAGTATCAATGTTATAGACGCACTGTCCCAGGATGCCGGCGGGCTAATACTATCCAATAAGATTTGATTAAATAAAACGGTCAAAAAAGAAATCAATTCTTGCTCTAGTGCTCTATAGATCTCGGCTGGTAGACCATCGGGCCCAGCCGCCTTTCCCTTTTTGGCAGTTTGGATGGCCATGCTGACTTCCGCCTCTGAGATCTTACTATCCAGGGATTCACTCTGTTCTCTTGATAGAGCTGGAAGGGTGATTTGAATCAGCCACTCCCTGATAAGACCAGGTTCTACCATTTTATCCTCCTGATATATATCCTGGAAGAAATCTCTGAAAGCCTGTCTTATGTCCAAGTCTGAAGATATTGGAACATCATTGATCTTAATCAAGTCTATGTTGTTACGAGCTTGATCTGATTTGGCTTTCCATGCCAATAACTTCCCTGCGCCTTCACCATATTCAAAATGAGCCATCTTGCTGGCATCCCATCTTTTTTGAACCCGCTGATTTAAAACTGAGCTTAATTTAGCCTTTAAAGAGGGTAACTCATTATTAAGGCATGTCAAAAGGTCTGCCTGGGACGTTGGAGAAGCCAAGGTATCGATTTCGCTCTGAGTTCTAACTATATCAGCCTCTATAGAGGCCACGGCTTCTCTGTACTCTTTCCGTCTGAACATCATCTGTATGGGAGAGCAAGGTACGATCGAAAGTCCAGGTCCTAGATGAAATTTTAAGAGCCACTGAGAGCTCCAGTATTACAGCCGCATGGTCAGACAAGTGTATTGGAAGATATTGAATATCCCTTACTCCTTCCACCAGAGTGTTACTAATCAAAACAAAATCTATCCGCGATTTGTGATGGTACTTGTAATTCCTAAATGAAACTCCCTGCTGCGTTCCTGACCTATGTCTCCAGATGTCGACGTACCCGAATTGCTTCATGGCATTAAGTAAAAAGGACCTAGATTTTGAAGGGACACGGGAACGATTATTATGTGACTTGTCTAAGGCTGGGTCTAGAACTATATTAAAGTCTCCCGCAAATATAACGGGATCGGGAAAGGACAAAAAGTGATAGAAAATCGTTTCCAATACCAAGGGGTCATCTTGATTCGGGCCGTAATAACCTACAAATGTGAATTGGACCCCTGATATATTTACTAAGGCTATAACCCATCTGCCACCTGGGTCTACCATAGCAGTGATCAATCTTGCTTTTAATTGTTTTTTAACAATCAAAGAGACACCCCTAGTATTAGTAGGTTGAGAGGAGGAGACTGCAAAGTCAATCCACCTATTCTTCTTCACCATTGCCTCTATTTCAGACTGAGGTAGATGAGTTTCCTGAATCAAAAGAACCTGCGCATCTACATCCAGAAGATACTGGAACAATTTTCTAGCCCTGGGTTTAGTGCGCAGGCCATTAATGTTCCATGAAAATATTTTTAAGTTAGCCATCGTCATATTCTAAACCACAGAGAAAGAAGTAGACCTGCCATAGAATAAGACAGAAACGCTCATAACAAGGAATACCGTCACACTGTTCTACCAAAGGTGAACTCTACTGCCCGTCATAGAACACTAAGTAAACATTATAATAATAAAAAAACCTGCTAAGGTGACACTTGAGGATTTTTTTTATTTTTAGTCCCACCCCACCCCACCCACTTCCTACTCGCCCTCCCCCCCACCCATGGAGAATCCTTGGTGTGTCTAACCGGATGGAATCCAGTTAATGGCGCCCCACTACGGACTCCCATCAGCCCACCCGGACCTGACCCATAACAGAGACCTAATGTCACCTAAGAAATGCCCCCCATGTGATTGTAAAATGTGCAACTTAAAATACAGCTAGATGCTAAAAGCTAAGTGCGGAAAGCTAATTTTTTATGATACATTTTTAGTGATTAGTTTTTATTTTTATATATTTTTTTTATACATTATCTTTTTTTTTTTCCGTGTAATTAATTTGATTCGGTTTATTTTTTGTTTTGTTCTCTTATCAAATCTCTATTTCAGATCCTAATATCTAATTTCAGAGAGAAATAGCTCATTGCTCTACGTGACTATGGGCATTAAAGGCGCTAGTTTCTCCTATTCCGAAGAGGTCTTATTTCCCAGTTCCAACAAAAGCTCATTCGCTGCTTGTACTGTCCTTATATTGAACATTTTATTATTGTACATCACTTTTAGCGCAGCAGGGAATATCAGTTGGGCCGTTGCCCCTACACTCCTAAAAGCATCTAAACGTCTCCCAAGCTCCCACTGCCTTTCAAGTGTGACCCTGGCCAAATCAGATCTTATAGAAAAGGAAAATCCTTTCCCTGAGAGGGATTTCTGTTTCAGTGCTGAGTTAAGAATTTGTTCCTTAAGAGCGTATGTATGGAAGTTGACCAAAATTTTACGGGGGTTGGTTCTTTGTGAATTGCGTCTGAAGGGGTCTCTATGTACCCTTTGAATGTCTGTGGCCAACTCCTCCATTGTGCAATCGAGATTTAATGAATCTTTCAAAAGTTGACTAATAAACGGTTTGATCTCTGTGCCCTCTGACCCTTCAGGCACAATAAGGATGCGGATATTACCGTGCCTAGCGTTGTTCTCTAATATCTCCATCCTATCCAACAGGGTCTGGTCCTCTCGCTTCAACTTAACAATGTCATCTTTCACCTTGTCTACGTGAAGTGACAGCGCCGCCATATTTTCCTCCAGTACCCCAGTTCTTGATGTTAGGTTGTCGAATTTAGTGTTTAATGATTCATAGTAGCTCCTTATCTCGGCCTGATTTACTGACGCTTCCTCAAACCCCTTCTTTATATCTTGGGAAAGAGTGGAAAACATTGTCATTAATGCTGCAGCGGAGATATTAGCGGAGGAGTCCTCCAGCCTTAAACTATCCGAGACAGGTGGATCATCATGTGATTGTACTGCATATAGGGACAGATGCTCCTCTCCTTCAGCTTCCTGCGCCGCCCCACTCACCGAATGCTCCAACTCCAACTCAACCTCCACCTGTGTACCGTCACCCAGGCCTAAACCACCCGTATCTTTCCTTTTTCTTGTGCCCAGGACCATGGCAAAGGGAGCCGACAAGGGCAAGGGGAAGGGCCCAGCACCCCATACCCGGCTCCCTTGCAGGCGTTTGAGGGGGGAGCTAGTCCAGGCCAGGGAGATCTTCTCTGCGGTGGAGGTGGCCGCCTTGATGGTTTTTGTGCAAGTCCACCTCCCTAAGACCGTGGCAGCAGGTGGGCGGATTGCTTCCAGTTACGGCCTCCGGGAGCGTCACCAGCTGTGGGAGAAGGTGTGCCGGCGCATGTGGAAGGAGTCTGGATTCCGGCGCACCTACCAGCAAGCGACGCACCGGTGGACTGACATCCTAGACCGGGAGCATGACATGCTCGACCTGCTAGGATTGGAGATCCCTGGCCTTGGTAAGTAGCTATTTAATAACTCCTTTTTTTCCTTTTGCTCTGTTATATTGCTAATCTATTTCTTTCCTGAAGAGTACGAATACTGCTGATTCGATTACATTGCAGGTAAATTAATCTTTAAATAGCTTCTGTCATTACAGGTGCTCTCCTGGTTATTGGCGTTGCTACTATGCTTACTTGTTTGCAACTTTTTGCTCATTTGAGAGCATTACTGCGTAATGGTAGGGACAGTAGACTCAAGTCTAGTCCTTCTTTGTACTCCTGCTGCTGCCACTTTGAAGAGATAGTGGTGGATGGATACGTTGAGTATATTATTTATTACTTGTTATAGGACATTTTTTAGTAGTCTGCAATCATGATGACGGACTGTGTCTGTCACGCGAAATCTCGTGCTGCTGAGTGATGTCAGTCCTAGTAGAACTTTTTGTTGTTGCTGTAGTTAGTGAATTACATAACTTTCCTATTAGACGGTCTGCGAATCCTGCACTACTGTACTACTATCCTTCTAGTTGACCAGATCAGATGCAATTGTTGTTAATTTGTTTCCCCGACATAATTTTAGATTGTGTTAAAAAAAATCAAATATTTCCAAAAAAACAATCATCCATGTTGTGTTTCTTTATTTCATGTTCACCAGAAGCTCCCTGGGGCAAGGCGGCGGCGGCGACTGAGACTCCGGTGGAAGAAGGTGGACAGGATCAGTCCCTTGCAGGCTCCTCTGCTGGCCCCAGTAAGTTGTTCTATTGTTATATTAATACTTATACTTCCCTAACTTTTACAGCTCCTATTCATTACAAACTGTTTCCTAATAATTCTGTTTTATAAAATAGTCTTTGATCTTCTTCTAATGTAGACTACTTTCTACATTCTTATCCTGCCTCTACCATCACTCTCTGTGTCACTACTATTTACGATTATGAGTCGGTCTGTGTAGGTAGCTAAGCTTGCCCAGTGGGCAAACGGTGTGAAACAAAACTCTGATCCAGCAGTAGCTCTAGGCACTTAGTGCAGTCCTCTGGGTTGCCCTAGCTGTCTATTCCAGTCTTCTTAATGTAAGTGCTTTGACAATTTCCAACAACAAAATGTCATTGTTTACACCAAGTAAAAGGTAGCAGTTGCCTTTTTGATTTGAGAGGAGCACATCCCATACCGCTAGTGTTTCAGGGACTATTCTGCACACAAAGAAGTATGGTCAAGAGAAATAGGACATTGTTGATGATAGGTGCAGTTCGACTTTCGACATAGCTCAGTCCGAACAAAAGTTGAACCCCCAATCCCCTGACCGACTATCTAGTGTGTCTGACCAATGATTTTACGACCCAGAAGAACAGAAGAAGACTACCGCCGAGTCCCGGCCTATCTGAGTCACTGAAACATGACTGCCAAGTGCAGTAGTTCAAACCCTTCCGCTCACTCACTCGTTAACAAAAACGACACAGTGTTTGTTAGTTTTAAAGTTTTATTTTCAATTAAGAAATTAAAACATTATTTCTTTATTTTTAATAGCGTAGTATTCGGAGCGAGCAATGGTGATGGATGAAGACGACGTTAAAGTTTAAACAACATTCCCATGAATTAAATTACCATGACTCAAACTTAATAATAGTTAACAGACACATGAAATTATTAGAATAACTGTGCGGGAGCCCCCACCTTCTTTAAAGTACTTAAAGTACTGCTGATGATGACTTGCTAGTAGTTGGTGAATCGTCTGGCAGAAGGGCAAACGGAATCTTCTTTCTGTAATGAGAAAAATGGTGCACGTTAAGCAAGCATTCATCAGTTGTCATAAGAAGAAGTGTAGCATTTAATGGAATAAGCATATAAAAGGTTAACACTTCCTCCCCAAAACCGTTACTTTTTTTCAATCCCAGTAATAAAAAATGTGTTCTGTAACATTTTGTTCCATTACAAGATAAAATAGGGGGTTGTGTATGCCATCTGAAAATATGACATGTTTTTCCTAGACGTCACAACATCTGATACGGCACAGATGACCACCAGTGCCAAGGCCAGCAGTGCGGAGGGGTCCACTCTGGATGCGGCGGCCGGCGGCCCCAACAGGAGGAGCTGGGGGGGAAGACTCAGCGGCGGCGGACGGTGGTAAGTTATTATACTCCTTACTCATTGAAATGTATTTGAGTAGGCTCCCAAAGGAGTGTATGATGTACTGTACAGTAGTACACAGTACACTAGTATAAGTAGACTGTACTTTTAAGAGCAGTTACTAATTTAGAACTACTTTTTGGGCTACTATCACGGAGAAGACAGTCAACCTTGACTTGTAATAGCATTAGCTGCGGTACTTCTCGGGTAACCAATGGTCCCCTCTATTTCACTTCAACTCAGCTTGCAAATTTTTATTTTGAAGCCAAGTCATATCAGATGTAGTTTAGGGATGTGAAGAACGAAAAGTTAAAGAAGGGTGAAAAGAAGGACGAGCGAGTCTTAATATTTATGACTGTAAAGAATGGTTTTGTTGAATGCAATTCAAGATAAGAAGACTGCGGTTTCCAAAATATAATGAAAAGGGTGTTAGTTGGTTGTTGACAAAAAGAAATTTTGGTACATTTGAGACATTAAGAAGAATCATAGACGTACTTTGTAACTGGATGTTATCTTCTTTATCCTCATCGATAGCAGAGGTGTATGATGTAGTAGAGCAGACGCTGAGTGGATGGAGTATGGCCAGTGGCAGTGCCACCCCTATAAAAAAGTAAGACATTCCTATCCCCACCTGCATGTACTGTTTAAAGTACTGCGAGTCTGCATCATCATGGCCTGTGTCTGTATTTCTTGGGTGAAAGCTGAGTGAGCTGCCATTATGGCGGCTACCACAAGTTCACGTACCAGTAATTTCTTTTGCAACACAAGAGAAAAAAAGTTTAAAAAGGCCTTTTTTTAGTACTCTCTGACTATGTATGTAGTAGTGAGTCCACCCATAGTGCTGCTACTGGAATTCCTGAAACTCCCAGTAATGTCAAAGGCTTACAAAGACGGCGGAAAGATACATGCCAAAAGGTTATACTGTGTTTGCTACTTGCTGGTGTTACTGAGTGTCAACTTTCCGTTGAATTAATTTGACTTTATGTTAAAGACTATTGGCTACAGTATTTTTCTTTCTTTCTTCATAGATGCTACTCCAAAGAAGCTCACCCGCAAGGAGATGGCTGTCCGGGCCAGGGCCCGTAAGCTTAAGGCTATTTTTGCCGAGTATCGGCGGTGGTGGGCTCGGGAGCATGAGGACACATCAACCAGTACATCCTCCTCCAGTGCCTCCGGGTCCACCAGCCACAAGCCTCCAGCCAAACGGAGCCGTGGCCCGACAGCCTCCCGCCACCGCCGCACAGCAGCAAAAACAACAGCTGCCCCCCCCCAGAGCCTGAATGGCACGTGTGCGCCACCTCCGAAAGCGAGTGGACTACCTGGAGCGGTTGGGCGAAAAACATTAGCGCCAGCTCTGGGACCCCCACAAAGAGCTGCGGGACGTGCAGCACCAGCTGTCCACACTACGCCACCGGAGAAAATGACTGTCCCTTGCTCCTTTTTTAAAGACGGTTGGGGGGGGGGGGTGGGAATTGGGTTTTTGGGAAAGGGGATTTTTTGATTTTTGGACATTGGTTTGGTTAGTAAGGGGGGGTGAATTGGGGTAATTTATTTTATTTTTGTGACAACATCAATAATTTATATTTCTTAATAATTATATTTTTCATACCAAAACACAGTATACACGCTCATATTATTTTGTGTGGGGGTTGGCGGTGGTTACTGGACGTTTAGTTTTTCAAACTTACCAGCATGAATGAAACATCTAGTCCTGAAATGTACCAAAATGCAAGTAACTGAGCTAGTCAATTCAGTAGCCCTACTACTGTACTTTACTAGTAGTACTGTCAGTCTCTGCTCTCCTCCCAACTTAGTCCTAGCCCATTATTCTACTACCTCTCCAATATACTTATCTTACCTGTGATTTGTGAATCACGGTTGGTGAATAAGGTTGGTTGTTGACTTGAATCCTCGACGGATGCAATATCATTGTTGTGCTGGTAGCAGTAGTGGTACACACTGGCAGTATCACCATATGAAAAAAAGGAAATGAAACATTGAGTGGGCTGTGCATAGCATTAGAAACAGTACATTAGATAGTACGGTAGAGAACAGTGCCCTAAATTGTAGCCTAAGCAGTGATAAATTAATGTAAATATAAGTACTAGTTGCGTGGAGTTGGACTGCTATAAGAAATTAAGGCAAAGGACACGTCATCAACGTAACGTAAGCATTAAGGATTTGATTGTTCACGTCATGTAGGAGGAGGATGTTCTTATCAATCCACGATGGCGCACATGAATTTCTGATTGTAATGATTTTGGCTGCTTTGACCTTATCCTCCCCAGCAAGTGTGTGGAATTTATTGTTGTTGGCAGTCACACCACAATGAAATACCACACAGCCCAGGGGAAGAAAGTTTAGGGTTTGAAAATTGGATGGGAATGGGGTTTTTTGGGAAAGTTTGGTAGAGAGGAAAAAAAACAAAGCATGGACAGTCAAACAACAAATGAAGAGAAACAAATCTTTGGATTTGAAGATATTTATAAATCTTTAAAGGGACATAAAGGAAGTGCACTACTGCATGCCAGAAGTTGTTTACTAAATGGATGGTTAGGTTACTGCAAAGTAGCACTACTACTTACTGCAACTTACTAGTAACTACGAAGAAACAAGTTGAGAGTACAGGGCTGCAGTCATTACGCAATTTCACTTGCCTCTCTGCCCTCAGAGAGAATAAACACTTAGAACATTAAATTACTGTTAAACATAGCAAAAACATAGCAAATTTAGAAGCAGAGAGCAAAGAAATGCAGAGACGCACTCATAGAAGTTCACAGCAATAACATTACTTAAAAGATAAGTAGAAATGAATAGATACTGTTACTGTATGTTGTTGTACTTGTCCTGTTGAATTTGGGAAGTTGAATGCATCAAGCCAGTCCTCTTATTTACGGTACTCTTCCGTTCCATCTGACGCTCCGTCGATCAATGTTGGTGACCAGAAGACACCCTGTCCAGTGCCTGCCTGGCGGATGCTGAATTGCGGGTCGCTAATGTGAAGCCTGACTTCATCCTTTGTTCCATTGCACAGGGTGAAAGCCTCCCTGTAAATGTTGATGGAAAAACATGAAGTGATATCAAAACACCACTGAGAAAAAAAAAAAGGGTACTTGCGCTGTGTAGTGCAAAAAGTCACACTTTCAGTTTCAGAATCGACAGTACAATAGTTTTAAAAGGGCGTACTCTGAGTCTCCTTTTGAAGGATAAATAAGTATGGGTGAATTTAGCGGATCTATCCCCTCAAGCTAGGTGTAGTGTAAACTATTTTTTTATCACAAAATTAGACCTTCCCAGCAGTGCTCCCAGACCCTTAAACACAGACGCTAAAATGTAGAATACCCCCAATCAGACCACAGAAACGTGCAATACAGCTACCTGCCTGAGGCCTAGTGGAAATGGTGACAAAACGTACTTTGAAAGTAAAGTAGGCCCAAATCCCCCCTTTCCCACCATCGATTTTCTTCAAACCACTTGCAACCAAAATTAGAAATTTTTCGACAAGTGCTCCAAGAGTAGACCCCAGAACCCAGTTGCCAAAATCTCGAACACCCCCAAAGACATGCAATACTGCTAATCCTAACGAGCCTGCGGTTAAAAATAGTGTTAAACGCTTTCTTCAACTAGGCCCCAATTCCCCTTTGCCACCATGGATTTTCTTCAAACCTCTTGCAATCAAACGTATCCATACCCAGCGTTGCTCCAAGACCCCAAAACCCACCTACAAACACCAGGAACCCCCCAAACAGCCCCCCGAAAACGCTAAAGTGAGCAAAATGCCTGAATATGGAAACACTTTTTCACCTTCGATTTTCTCCAAGCCACTTTTATCCGGTATTAGACCTTCCTAGCAATGCCCCCAGACCCGTCAACCCAGGCGGAAACCAGTTTAACCACCACAAACAGCCAAAAAGCAAAAATGACAAATTTTGCATAGTTCCCAGATCACTCCGTGCGTGCTCTGAAGCTAGGCCCTAACTCCCCTTTGCCAGCATAGATTTTCTTCAAACCTCTTGCAATCAAAAGTATCCATACCCAGCGTTTCTCCAAGACACCAAACCCCCCCCCCCCCCCACAAACACCAGGAACCCCCTCAAGCAGGCCTCTGAAATTGAAAAAGTGAGCGAAAACTCTGAAAAGTTAAAAACTTTTTCACCATGGATTTTATCCAAAACACTTTTATCCAGTATTATACCTTCCTAGCAATGCCCCCAGACCTGTCAACCCAGGCGAAAACAAGTTTGCCACCCCAAAACAGCCAAAAAGCAAAAATGGAAAAATGAGGACTTTGACAAATTTCTTTACAACAAGGGGTGGTGAGGGACAGAGTCCCTGAATTAAGCAGAAATCTCTCACCCAGTCAAGAGATCAGGGCTAGATCCAACACCGTTTTTTAGCTCACTGCACCATCCCAGTTTCAGAACCTGGCTGTATGCAAATTAGTCTGTTCCTGTCCCAGTGCATGATGGGAACAGGGCAAACCAAACTACAAAAGCCAATTCTTACACTGGGAAGGAAACAAGCTCCCGGGGACCGGTTTCTGGCATTACAGCCGTCTTCGGCCCGGTTTGCTTGAATCCTGATGGTGCAATGAGCAAGGGACTCCTGTCTGAGTATACCCTTCCACGCTTAGGGTGGACAAAAATATTTACAACAAGGGGTGGTGAGGGACAGAGTCTCTGAATTAAGCAGAAATCTCTCACCCAGTCAAGAGATCAGGGCTAGATCCAACACCGTTTTTTAGCTCACTGCACCATCCCAGTTTCAGAACCTGGCTGTATGCAAATTAGTCTGTTCCTGTCCCAGTGCATGATGGGAACAGGGCAAACCAAACTACAAAAGCCAATTCTTACACTGGGAAGGAAACAAGCTCCCGGGGACCGGTTTCTGGCATTACAGCCGTCTTCGGCCCGGTTTGCTTGAATCCTGATGGTGCAATGAGCAAGGGACTCATGTCTGAGTATACCCTCCGATTTTCTCCAAACCACTTTTATCCGGAATTAGACCTTCGTAGCAATGCCCCCAGACCCGTCAACCCAGGCGGAAACAAGTTTTAACCCCCCCAAACAACCAAAAAGCAAAACCGCAAAAAGTGAGACTTAGCAAATTTAGGGCCTACCTGGAATTCAGTCCAAATGCGCTGTGCAGCTAGGCCCTAACTCCCCTTTTCCACCATGGATTTCCTGAAAAACAATTGCAAACAACATTTAACTGTGCTAGCAGTGCTCCCAGACCCCAAAACCCACCCACAAAAACCTAGAAGCCCCCGAACAACACCCCAAAGACAGGCAAGTGAGCAAAAACGCAAAAACTTTTTCACCTCCGATTTTCTCCAAACCACTTGATTCCGATATTAGACCTTTCTAGCTATGCCCCCAGACCTCTGCAGCCACCCGCCAAAAAACAGAACACACCCAAACAGGCAAAAAGCAAAAATGCGCCTACCTTCAATTCAGTCCAAATACGCTCTGCAGCTAGGCCCTAACTCCCCTTTTCCACCATGGATTTCCTGAAAAACAAATGCAATCATCATTAGACTGTGCCAGCAGTGCTCCCAGACCCCAAAACCCACCCACAAAAACCTAAAAGCCACCCAAACAGCACCCCAAAGACAGGCAAGTGAGCAAAAACACAAAAACTTTTTCACCTATTTGGTCCAAAACACTTGATTCCGATATTAGACCTTCCGAGCTATGCCCCCAGACCCCTGTAGCCACCTGCAAAAAAAGCAGAACACCCCTAAACAGGCAAAAAGCAAAAATGCAAAAACTCATACTTAGAAAATTTTCAGCCAACCAGTCAACATCGGTCCAAACGCGCTCTGCAGCTAGGCCCTAACTCCTCTTTCCCACCATGGATTTTCTTCAAATCACTTCCAATAAAAACAAAAGCTATCCCAGCAGACCCTCACACCCTCCCCCACAAATCTAGAACACCCCCAAAAAGCCCCCCAAAAACATGCAATACTGGTATATTCAAAACATGGCAAATTGCGCTGTTCACAAAACATTGCTGTTTTCAGCACTTCCACTACTTCGATCCTCATGAAACTCACCTGGACAGTCACTTGTTCCAGCGATTCACAAGAATCTCAGCAAGGCAGAACAAAATCGAACCACTGAGCTCTTTGAAGAAGAAGATGAAGAAGAAGGTCTACGACTAGTTTTCACTTAGTTTTCACCCAAACACACGCGCCCGCAAACCCCCCAAAAGGCCAAAATTCTGCCAACTCTAGACCAAAGAACACCAAACCCCCCTAAAACATTGCCAACATCCTTTTGAACGATCCTGCATCGGGCCCAAGCCCTAGAATCAGCGTGAACCATACCAACTTAAACCCAAAAACCCTAGTAAATCTCACTGAACCCTAAACCGTAGATATGCTTTGTCTGTCTCTGTCAAAGAGCCTAGGTATGCTACATCAGGTTGCTTCACTCAGTGGTGCCTGCCTTGACCATCTGCATGGCCCTGCCGCAAGCATGGCCCAAAAATCATTTCCGGTCAAAAAAGTTTGATTTTTCGGTACTTTCGTGAGATTTGCGAAATACCGAAAAACAGCAAATGTTGCAAACATACGGATGTTTGGCCCAAGCTTGAGGCAGTGCCATGCAGAGGTTCAAGGCAGGCACCACTGAGTGAAGCAACCTGATGTAGCGTACCTAGGCTCTTTGTCAGACAGACAAAGCATATCTAATTTATGCAGCAAGCCACATAGCCCCAATTTTATATGAACTGCTGTCTGGAGTGGACTCTTCCTGGCATAACAACAACAGTACACTGCCTCGCCCTCGACCAATACATACCACGAATAGACAGACATGTAGTCCTGCTGTAGTAGTTGTTGTAGACTGGTTTACCTGTTTGCCACTCTCGAATTGCCCATAGTTCTTCCGTAAACCGACGCTGATGATCCATCCATCTCAGTGAGTGACTGTAAAGGAAAAAGATATATTATTTATTCAATCATCATGGTATATTGGCAAGAGAGTCTGCTCCAAGGAAATTTTGCATATTTTGTGAAATGCAATATAGTGGCCCCTGAATTTGAAGTACAATTTTAATTAAACAAGGTAAAGAAAACAGAGTTGTTGACATGAGTTACAAATACTGTGTGAAAGATTAAATAATAACTAAGACAAGACATATGAATCATCATTTCATGCCCAAAAAACAAACAGCAATTGGTTTCATCAGAGCCAGACAGCCATTGCTGTCCACTGCATGTCATCTTCTCAATTATTAATTACCTGTTCTACTTTTTGTCTGCATCTTCTTCAGAAAGTGAGGGCCCACAGGGCAGCCTCTCCTGTCAATTTTAGAAGTAACTCTGTCAGCGATCAGCAAGCATGTAGTCAGTCAGTAATTTCAGTCCCACTTGAGGGGACTCGTCGTAATCAATCCATCTGCCTTGAGGGAAATGGATAGGGGGAGACTGGAGGAGGAGTATAAAGGAGCATGATTGAGTTGTGAACTTGTGAACCTCAGGAATGCAGACTGCGGCACCTTCAAATCAATAAGAAATATAAGATGAAGACAGTGCTGCTGATGGACTTGTTGTGATTAGGTGATTAGAGTTTTGCTGTGGTAAAAGTTGCAAAACAAAGAAAGACACACAGGAATAAAAGTGAATAAGGACGAAAAAAAGGAAGTCATTTTCAGGGCTCGGTGTCAGGGAAGTAGAGCTCGTCCTCAAACTCCATGAATTGAGACGGGAGTAGGTCAGGTAACAGAGAAGAACTTCCGTCACCTAAGTCGGTGTACTCTTCTTCCTGCGTGCATTCACGTATTTTGTAATCTGGTGGTATCAAGTGCTGATTCATCTTGATCAGTGTTAACCTCTCCACATTTTTGGCCGAGAGGCGGGTCCTTTTTGAAGTTACAATGGCACCAGCAGCACTGAAAACATGTTCAGAAGACACACTTGCGAGTGGGCAAGACAAATAATTTATAGTCAGGTTGGTGATCAGTGGCCATAGAGCCATTTTCCTGTACCAATACAGCAATGGGTTCGTATTAGCAAAGAACTGTGTTGGGTCATCCAGATAGGCCTGCACCATCAACTCAAGGTTCTCCACGGTTGCTCCACTTTGCGTACCATCTGTGGCTTTCTCAGCACTGGAACGAGCAAACTCTTGATGAGTTAGCCAATCCACTTCCGACATTATTATGGCTGGGCGTGGTGCAGGTGAGGATGATGATATGGTTGCTGCTGGTGTCGTTAACGGCTGCGAGAGAAAGTGACTCCCTTCGCCCACAGATTCAGAAGTGGAAATTGACGCTGGATGGCCTGCTGATTCAGTTGGACTTCTGACGGCTCCTTGAATATTCTGCCGATCTTTTGCGAACTGACTGACTGACACTGCTAGCCAATGTTTGTACTTTGAAACATCTGCTTCATCAAAAGGAATGAATGCTTTGCTGGCCACTGCCTTTTTGTCCAGTGGATCCAGAATAGTGGCACAAATGTAATGTTGTTCTGTATGTATGTTTTGAAGCCTTTCATTGGCAACTAGGCGGCTTAATAAGTTCTCGCCAACAGATATGCATCTTGCTTTCCAACATCATCTCTGAACTTTGAAGACACCGCCTTCAGTTGGTGCTCTAGCATGACCAACAATGGGATAGCTTTGCTCAAAGAACAGTCCTCCCTGCTGACTTCACGCGTGAAGACCTCAAAAGGACGAAGCATGTCTGTCAGGCTTTTAACTAGCTGCCATTCCTCCAACTCTAGCCTCATGTCTTTCATAGCAGAACCTAGTTTAAAGATATAGTCATTGATTACCATGCACTGCTCAAACAGACGCTCAAGCATGTAAAAGGTTGAGTTCCAACGTGTTGCCACCTCCTGGATGAGTCCTTTGACTGGCACTTTACGTACATGTTGAATGCTCCTCAGCTCCTTCCGGGCCTTAAAAGAATGGCTGAAATGTGTGCAGATTCTTCAGCAGGTAGTCAGTAACTTCTTGACTTGGTTTTCATTTTTCAAGAAATCTTGAACAACCAGGTTTTTACAGTGCGCCAAACACGGCACTCTGAAATATTCACCGTCCTGCATGGCCTTAACTATATTACTGCCATTATCCGTGGAAACATAACCAACTATGTGATTTCTTGTTTGCAGCCATTCAGAGACCTTACTGTTAAACTCCTCCAAAATGTTTTTTGCAGTATGAGTTTTCTCCATGACAAACATGGCTAATGTTGCATGTTTCCGAGTAGCTTGAAAAACTGTGTCCAGGTCAACAACTGCACTTGACTTGTCTCTTACCCCTGCAAAAGACCCTGCAAAAGAGACCCAGTGTGCAGTGATGCACATGTAATCAAGGGCTTGGCAACTGGTCCACATGTCTGTTGTCAAGTGGATAGTGTGAACAGCACTCTTTTGCAAAGCTGCCCCAATCGCCTCCAGCACATCTTGATGTAGTGCTGGAACCGCAACTCTGGCAAAATAGGACTGGCTAGGAACCTTCCATTTAGGGCAGACTGTTGCCACTAATTCTAGAAACCTCACCCCTTCCACGAAAGAAAAAGGGAGAAGGTCCAGCGCTACCATTTTAGCCAGCTTTGCGTTATACAGACGTACCGTTGGGTGGTTGCGTTCAAATGGCGCATCCGACCAAAACATACCGCGAATGGTGGGCTGGATCATTTTACGTGATGATGATGATGATGACGTCTTCAAACCAGTTAGGCCCAGTGATGTAGTTTTTCGCATTGGTGTCTCTCCAACACTCTTAGTGTGCCTCATAGATGTTGCAGGGGTAGAGGGTGTGGGCGATACCACTGCAGTGCTGCTGCCAGGGGTACTGGGTGTACCAGAAAAAATGTCTGTCGCTTCTTCACTTCCCCCCTGCACGATCAGCCTTTCATTATCATCAGATGCAATATCAATGGATACATTTGGATTTTTTTTTCTTTTGCCTTCCTCGATCTTCCTCATGTGTGCTTCCCAAATGATAGTGTGGTGTTGCTTGAGATGACCTCTCTGGCCTCCGGTACCATAGTTGGTACCAAGCTTACCCCGACTAACGCATGCTTTACAAATCGATCAAACGACCATGTTTTCTGCCTTTGCGCTAACAGTTCAAGAAGTCCCAAACTTGAAACTGGTGATGTCTGCTGAAGGTGGAGGTGCTACTTTGACTTTCAATGCCAGATGAAGTGGAGGATGGGCGTGGCTGAATTCGTTTCTGTTGTTCACTTACAGCACCACTACTTGAGGTCGAGCTGGATGGAGGTCCATGCCGGCCCTTCTGACTAAAAAAGATGGAAGCTGTAGTTCGTGTTGGTGTTGTAGTTGACGGTGGTGGTACCAGTGCCACGCCGCCCATATCCCGCTCAGCAGCCATTCGGGATAGGGTGAAAATGTCTGTCTGTTGCATGCCTGCTAGGGTTGGAGTGACGACTGTGATGACTGGGTCATCGTCAGACTGTTCATCAGCAGCAGAAGACACCACTTCTTATTCGTCGTCATCACCCATAAGTCGAAGCTTTGCGGGAGCCTTCCTTTTAGGCTTAGCTACCTTTGGCGGCTCTCAGACTGAATGGCTGGGTTCCATTCATGATCAAGGTCATCAGAAGGAAGGGGGCTTGAAGAAGAACTTGTATTAGTAGTATCCCTCCTTGACCTTTTTCTTGCTGGGGATCTGGAAGACAATGGATAATCATCATCAGGAGGAGTGGCTTCCTCGGATGATACCTCCTTTTGAATATCAATATCCTGATTTGCTCCTACGTCTGGAGGAACAAGGGTTGTAGGCATTTGTGCCGCTCCAGAAACCTCTAGTCGCACCTCTCCATGCACCTGTCCATGCGCCTCTCCTTGCGGCTCTACTTGCCCCTCTCCTTGCGGCTCTCCTTGCAGCTCTACTTGCACCTCTCCTTGCGGCTCTACTTGCCCCTCTCCTTGCGGCTCTACTTGCGCCTCTCCTTGCAGCTCTACTTGCACCTCTCCTTGCGGCTCTACTTGCGCCTCTCCTTGCGGCTCTACTTGCGCCTCTCCTTGTGACTCTACTTGCGCCTCTCCTTGCCCATGTACTTGCGCTTGTAATAGTTGCACCTGTGTTTGTGGCTGTGGTTGTTGAACACTCGTCAGCTGAGTTACACCCGGCGTTGATTGGATGGTACTTTCTTGTGATGAGCCAAGATCACTGTTCGATGGTGATTGAACAACCAAAGTTGCTGCCGGATCTTCTTGAGATGTCAGAACAGCAGGCCGCAGTTGCACGAGTTGCAGAGTTGTCTTGTCTGTGGCCACACATAACGTCACGTGACGTTGTGCTGCACACACCGGTGCAGGACTTCTTCCTGGCACTGGTGGTTCTCTTGTGCACCTAAAAGCAATGGAAGCCAGAGGAACATCAGTTATACATGCCAAAAAGTCGAAAAACACTCAAAAATCACCACAATCCCATGCCATCCATGCCCTCAATGATGTTTAAATTCAAGACACCCCACAGAAAGACTAGGCCCTTGCACCACTGAGTACCACTGGGCATAATGGTTGAAAGCAAGGCAAACTGGGTGCAGGCCTGAGCACATTGCCTGGCTTCAAAATGGCCCCTTGGCCCCCCACCACATGGCCAGGCCCTGCCTGTACAGGCCTCAAAATGGCCCCCACCCACATGGCCAGGCCCCAACACCAACCCAAAAAGTCGAAAAACACTCAAAAATCACCACAATCCCATGCCATCCATGCCCTCAATGAAGTTTAAATTCAAGACACCCCACAGAAAGACTAGGCCCATGCACCACTGAGTACCCTGGGCATAATGGCTGAAAGCAAGGCAAACTGGGTGCAGGCATGAACACACTGCCTGGCTTCTAAATGGCCCCTTGACCCCCACCACATGGCCATCCCTGCCTGTACCAGGTCTCAGAATGGCCCCCACCCACATGGCCAGGCCCCAACACCAACACAAAAAGTCGAAAAACGCTCAAAAATCACCACAATCCCATGCCATCCATGCCTTCAATGATGTTTAAATTCAAGACACCCCTCAGAAAGACTAGGCCCATGCACCACTGAGTACCCCTGGGCATAATGGTTGAAAGCAAGGCATACTGGGTGCAGGCCTGAGCACACTGCCTGGCTTCTAAATGGCCCCTTGACCCCCACCACATGGCCAGGCCCTGCCTGTACCAGGCCTCAAAATGGCCACCACCCACATGGCCAGGCCCCAACACCAACCCAAAAAGTCGAAAAACACTCAAAAATCACCACAATCCCATGCCATCCATGCCCTCAATGATGTTTAAATTCAAGACACGCCACAGAAAGACTAAGCCCATGCACCACTGAGTACCCCTGGGCATAATGGTTGAAAGCAAGGCAAACTGGGTGCAGGCCTGAACACACTGCCTGGCTTCAAAATGGCCCCTTGAACCCCACCACATTGCCAGGCCCTGCCTGTACCAGGCCTCAAAATGGCCCCCACCCACATGGCCAGGCCCCAACAACACCCCAAAAAGTCATAAAACACTCAAAAATCACCACAATCCCATGCCATCCATACCCTCAATGATGTTTAAATTCAAGACACCCCACAGAAAGACTAGGCCCATGCACCACTGAGTACCCCTGGGCATAATGGTTGAAAGCAAGGCAATCCATCTTTGTGCTCTCTTTCGTATACACTTATATTCATCCATGTTACATTTGTTAAAATTTCCATTCCTCTCAGATTGACTCCTCAGTGCAGTTTTTAGAGTATTTGCCCTGCAGCATTGCTCTGGAGATATTCATTCTGGAGATATTTATTCCTGGTACATTTTTTTAATTTATTTTTTTTAATTTCTATTCCTCCCAGATTGACTCTTCGGTGCAGCTATTAGAATATCTGCCCTGGCGTTTTATTCTGGTGACCGGTGGTATTCCGGTCCCTATATCGTTTACGAGCTCATATCTGGTTGACAGCAGCCTACTCCTAAAACATTGGGTATGTTTGGTGTAGGTGTTTTTCCTCTTGAGATGGGATCTACACATTTTCACAGACTCATAGGTGTCATTAATTTTTCTTCTCTTCACTTGGCTTCTTGTTTCATTTAGTGCTGTGGACCCTGTGCCCTTGGTCCTTTAAACCGGTCTCTCTTTTTTACTGCTTTTCAGCCTATTTATTTGGATGTTTGACATGATTGTGTATGTGTGAACCTTGTCTTGCTTCTACCCCCCCCCCCTTTTTTGTGACCAATTTTTGGTACTGTTTTTTTTGCATTAATTGCCTCTTTTGAAATTGTCCTTTCCGCCCACAGATATGCTTCTCCTGCCCTTATGCACTATTGGGACTTGCTCTACACTATGAAGTCATAGGATCTCTATTGAGACCTGAACAACCTGTGTTTCTGATAACATGCGCCCTGATGAAGGAATTCCCCATATTGGCACTGTTCCGAAACACGCATCAGAGCTTTTCAGTGTTTGCCTGATTACATGTGGTAGCTGATTGAGTAGGGTATGAATGCTTATGGTTTGGGAATGAGTCAGTATTTGATAGAATGGGTGAGTGATTTGTGTGCCAATTTTTATTGTCCTTTGTGTCCCTGGGCTGATGATATACCATTTTTTGATTCTTATTTATGAAATAATGTATGTCTTACTAATTAAAATGTGTTATATTTTTCTATGGTTATAAATAAATGATTAAATAACTTGAGAATTTTGAGCTGTTCTGTGGGCGCTTCCTACTTACTGTTGGAACCCTTTGGGTCCACTTAAAGACTGGGAACTCCCCTTTTCATGTTGTTCTTGATATATTCTGCCCTGGTGGGTTGTTCCCCCTCCCTTTATCCTGTCTAGGCTTCAGGGTCCCTCTTCTGGTTTTATACTAAATTCAAGACACCCCACAGAAAGACTAGGCCCATGCACCACTCACTACACCTGGGCCTACTGGCTAGTGAGGCTTTACAGGCGCCCCACATTTTTTTTAGAATCAACATATAACAGTGAGCTAAAATTTCATGACATAAATGAGAATTAAGTTTAAAAAAAATCACAGAAACAGTTGTATCATGCACCCATGACTAACCCTGGGCCTCCTGGATACTGTGGCTACCCACAACAATATATATTTTGTTAAAGTTGTGAAAAAAGTTTAAGAACTGTAGTTGCCTCAACTGTAATGCCCCAAACAAACAACACCAACTTACTTGTAAAATCTCAAGTCCAAAAGTGATCCAAACTCCAAAGTCCAAAAAGTCCTCAAATACAAATATCCAGCAGCAGTCACAAAAAGTAATCCTTCCAGCTCCACAGCCAAATGAAAAGTGACCAGGACATGGACAAAGCACTGGAAGGAGCCTTCTGGACAGGAACAGGAAGTTGGAGACTCTGGGGCACTTCCTTCCTCCCACCCCACCCCAAAAAATTGACTCCTGCACCAAAAAGTGCAGCCAAATGTCAATCTGAGGAGTTATTCTGATCAAAATCATCATTTTCACAAGGTTTATGCTTCCTGCGGTGGATTTCTTGTGCAGAATTGCAATTTGTGCAATTTCGGGAATGCAAGCTGTTCAAATCTCCCGCCGGAAGTCAGCTGCGCGCCGCATCTACGTGACCCTTGCTCATTGCACCATCAGGATTCAAGCAAACCGGGCCGAAGACGGCTGTAATGCCAGAAACCGGTCCCCGGGAGCTTGTTTCCTTCCCAGTGTAAGAATTGGCTTTTGTAGTTTGGTTTGCCCTGTTCCCATCATGCACTGGGACAGGAACAGACTAATTTGCATACAGCCAGGTTCTGAAACTGGGATGGTGCAGTGAGCTAAAAAACGGTGTTGGACCTAGCCCTGATCTCTTGACTGGGTGAGAGCTTTCTGCTTAATTCAGAGACTCTGTCCCTCACCACCCCTTGTTGTAAATATTTTTGTCCACCCTAAGCGTGGAAGGGTATTCTCAGATGTGAGACCCTTGCTCATTGCACCATCAGGATTCAAGCAAACCGGGCCGAAGACGGCTGTAATGCCAGAAACCGGTCCCCGGGAGCTTGTTTCCTTCCCAGTGTAAGAATTGGCTTTTGTAGTTTGGTTTGCCCTGTTCCCATCATGCACTGGGACAGGAACAGACTAATTTGCATACAGCCAGGTTCTGAAACTGGGATGGTGCAGTGAGCTAAAAAACGGTGTTGGACCTAGCCCTGATCTCTTGACTGGGTGAGAGCTTTCTGCTTAATTCAGAGACTCTGTCCCTCACCACCCCTTGTTGTAAATATTTTTGTCCACCCTAAGCGTGGAAGGGTATTCTCAGATGTGAGACCCTTGCTCATTGCACCATCAGGATTCAAGCAAACCGGGCCGAAGACGGCTGTAATGCCAGAAACCGGTCCCCGGGAGCTTGTTTCCTTCCCAGTGTAAGAATTGGCTTTTGTAGTTTGGTTTGCCCTGTTCCCATCATGCACTGGGACAGGAACAGACTAATTTGCATACAGCCAGGTTCTGAAACTGGGATGGTGCAGTGAGCTAAAAAACGGTGTTGGACCTAGCCCTGATCTCTTGACTGGGTGAGAGCTTTCTGCTTAATTCAGAGACTCTGTCCCTCACCACCCCTTGTTGTAAATATTTTTGTCCACCCTAAGCGTGGAAGGGTATTCTCAGATGTGAGACCCTTGCTCATTGCACCATCAGGATTCAAGCAAACCGGGCCGAAGACGGCTGTAATGCCAGAAACCGGTCCCCGGGAGCTTGTTTCCTTCCCAGTGTAAGAATTGGCTTTTGTAGTTTGGTTTGCCCTGTTCCCATCATGCACTGGGACAGGAACAGACTAATTTGCATACAGCCAGGTTCTGAAACTGGGATGGTGCAGTGAGCTAAAAAACGGTGTTGGACCTAGCCCTGATCTCTTGACTGGGTGAGAGCTTTCTGCTTAATTCAGAGACTCTGTCCCTCACCACCCCTTGTTGTAAATATTTTTGTCCACCCTAAGCGTGGAAGGGTATTCTCAGATGTGAGACCCTTGCTCATTGCACCATCAGGATTCAAGCAAACCGGGCCGAAGACGGCTGTAATGCCAGAAACCGGTCCCCGGGAGCTTGTTTCCTTCCCAGTGTAAGAATTGGCTTTTGTAGTTTGGTTTGCCCTGTTCCCATCATGCACTGGGACAGGAACAGACTAATTTGCATACAGCCAGGTTCTGAAACTGGGATGGTGCAGTGAGCTAAAAAACGGTGTTGGACCTAGCCCTGATCTCTTGACTGGGTGAGAGCTTTCTGCTTAATTCAGAGACTCTGTCCCTCACCACCCCTTGTTGTAAATATTTTTGTCCACCCTAAGCGTGGAAGGGTATTCTCAGATGTGAGACCCTTGCTCATTGCACCATCAGGATTCAAGCAAACCGGGCCGAAGACGGCTGTAATGCCAGAAACCGGTCCCCGGGAGCTTGTTTCCTTCCCAGTGTAAGAATTGGCTTTTGTAGTTTGGTTTGCCCTGTTCCCATCATGCACTGGGACAGGAACAGACTAATTTGCATACAGCCAGGTTCTGAAACTGGGATGGTGCAGTGAGCTAAAAAACGGTGTTGGACCTAGCCCTGATCTCTTGACTGGGTGAGAGCTTTCTGCTTAATTCAGAGACTCTGTCCCTCACCACCCCTTGTTGTAAATATGCATCTACGTGTTCGGCATTGTTTACTCCAGTAATGCGTGATCGCGGGCCTTTATGACGTACTGGCGTTGTCAAACTCTCGCTGTGCAAGATGGCAAGCCACGATAATGTAATTGCATTCGAAAAACTCTTGCGCGATCACGCAGCAAGATCGAAAATGGCACAGCACGCGCAAAACCGGGAGAAAAACAACTCGGCGGACTCAGAATCACTGTAAGTCAACGCCGTGCGCATGCGATATTGTATTTTTCAAGCGCGACCAAGCAAAATAATTCATAGCTTGCGAATTTGCAGATTATTGGGAAAATTTGCGCGATTCGCGGATCGCGAAATCGTCGAAAATCCGTAAATTCGCCTGCGAAACGGATTTTACGCCCATAGTTAGAAAGAACCCCTAGGGAATAGTTGGTCTTTCTAAAGTAACTGAGTTCTTGGACAAATCAATATTCAAGCAAGGGGAAGTCCCTGACTGCTTAAGCTGGTTTTCCAAGAAGTAGTTGTGACGTTTGGTACGGGTGGAAGAAGCCGTGCCTATATTTGGGTAGCATAGGCTATGCCTAAATAAAGGTTTGATTTCTGTGCATATATAAGGGCAATGTGAATTGTACCCACATAAGGGCATGAATTGGAAAATTCACTCGGAGCTTAAAACGCCACTCAACAGTGGATGGCCCTTCAAGTCACACATAAGGTCCCTTTGTGTGTGCCTGATGAAAGGGAAGTCCAGCTGTCTCCCACCTCAGACATTAAGAGCAAAAAAATGCCATCTTTCTAAAAGTAAAAGCCACACAATTGATGGACGGAATGCTGAACAAATCAAAGCATTCACCCCCAGTCAAGAGATCTGTGTTAAATCCCTCATTCTTTTGCTTACCATGCCACCCCAGTTTAGACCTGGACATATGCAGTCTTGACGCTGTGCCTCATGGGAACAATCCAGCTGGAACTGGCAAGATAGGTCCTCCCTGGACTGGAAACAAGCATCCTAGGACTGGTTTTGGGCTTCCGGCCTTCATCAGCCAGGATAGCTTGATTCCAGTGGCACAGTGAGCTCGGGACCCACGTCTGGGCATACCCAGCGCACTTAGGGCGAGAAAGCAAAAGACACACTAGCTGAAGAGGGGTGAAACCCCAAAACCGGTCCTAGGATGCTTGTTTCCAGTCCATGGAGGTCCTGGCTTGGCAGTTTGGGCTGGACTCTTCTCATGAGGCACAGGGTCAAGCCTGATTTGCATATGGATGGGTTCAAACTGGAACAGAATGGTGAGCAAAAAAACTATGGATTCAGGCCCAGATCTCTGTACTGGGGTGAATGTATGACATTGTTCTACATTCTGTCCATCAACTGTTGTTTTTGCATTTGTCACCCGAGTGGGACGGGTATGCCCAGACGTGGGTCCTGTGCTCTCCGTGCCACTGGAATCAAGCTATCCTGGCTGAAGAGTGGTAAAACCCCAAAACTGGTCCTAGGATGCTTGTTTCCAGTCCAGGGAGGACCTGGCTTGGCAGTTCGGTCTGGACTGTTCTAATGAGGCAAAGGGTCAAGACTGATTTGCTTATGGCTGGGTTCAAACTGGTATGGCATGGTGTGCAAAAAAATGATGGATTCAGGCCCAGATCTCTGTACTGGGGTGAATGTATGACATTGTTCTGCATTCTGTCCATCAACTGTTGTTTTTGCATCTTTCTAAAAGTGGCATTTTTAAAATTGTATTAATAACTTCAACTTCACCTTTAAAGAGCCTTAACCATTAACATTCCAGAGGTACTGAACATGATAACTCTACCTCCTTCCAGTTGGGAATTACAGCTTATTAAGTGTAATGCAAAATCCCCAATGTTAATCTACGAGAGGGGTAGGCCTCACAGTAGTGAAAAAAAATTAATTTGGGAGTTTTTCACTAACATGACATGTGAAACCTAAAAGTATATGTCCTGCCCTTTAATTACACAGAACTCTGCCATATGGGCTACATAAGGCCTATCTTAATGAGGCCTTATATGTAATAAAAGGGGAGTTTAAGGGTTGTCATTGTGTTTTAATTGACAAATTGACAGGACAGTGTAAACTGCACACACAGGCTGTGCAGTGGCAGGCCTGGGGCATGTTTTAAAGGACTAACTAAGTGGGTGGCACAATCTGCTACAGGCCCACTGATAGCTTTTAATGTACAGGCCCTTGGTTTATGGTATTCCACTATATAAGGGACTTACCTGTAAATTAAATATTCCACATAGGTGTAAACCAATTATACAACGTTTTAGGGAGAGAGCACACACACTTTACCACTAGTTTGCAGTGGTAAAGTGTACAGAGTCCTAAAGCCAACAAATACAAATTCAGCAAAAGGGGAGGAGGAAGGCAAAAGGTTTGGGGTGACCCTGCAGAAAAGGCAATTTCCAACATGATCTGCAAAGTTTTTAAGATAATTGTACTAAGTATTCTTTCAACCTTCACCATATTTCCTTCAACTTCTATCTATTACTCCCCTGCTGGGTGCATAGGTTTAGGATGCTGTACTCTATGGTCATACGGTCACGATTCAACCCAGATCTGTGACTGGGGGTGAGTGCCTGAAAAGTTTCAGCTCTCCATCCAACATCTCCTTGTGTTTGCTTTGTTAGCATTAAGATCCCAGGGTATGCCCAGACGTGGTCCCTTGCTCACTTTGCCACTGGATTCAAGCTAGCCTGGCTGAAGAGGGGTGTTACTCCGAAACCGATCTCAGGATGCTTGTTTACGGTCTAGGGAAAACATGGCTTGGCAGTTCGGACTGGACTGTTCCCATGAGGCACAGGGTCAAAACTGATTTACTGATAGCTGTGTCTGAACTGGGTGGGGAAGTGAGCTAAAGAACGATGATGGATTCAACCCAGATCTGTGACTGGGGGTGAGTGTCTGAAAAGTTTCTGCGCTCTGTCTATCATCTCCTTGTGTTTGTTTTGTTTGCCCTTAGTTGGCAGGGTATGCCCAGACGTGGTTCTCTTGCTCACTTTGCCACTGGATTCGAGTTAGCCTGGCTGAAGAGGGGTGTTACTCCGAAACCGGTCCCAGGATGCCTGGTTCCGGTCCAGGGAAGACATGGCTCAGCAGTTGGGGCTGGACTGTTCCCATGAGGCACAAGGTCAAGACGGATTTGCATGTAGCTGTGTCTGAACTCGGGTGGCAAAGTGAGCTAAAGAACGATGATGGATTCAACCCAGATCTGTGACTGGGGGTGACTGTCTGAAAAGTTTCAGTGCTCTGTCCATCATCTCCCTGTGTTTGATGTGCAGCTTCTGTCATCTATGGTGACCTAGTGTGTTCAATGATGGAATATTTATGCTCAATTGTACAGCTGGTGTTTAAGCAGTTACACTCAAGGGTCTGTGGACTTGGCAGTCAAATAAACCTGTGTCTCCCGTACACATCTATCTTTGAGCCATCAGTGCAAAATTGGCGATGGGTTTGACTACTGTTCCACCCAGATATGTTAAAGAGCAGTATTCGGCCATCAGTAGAACCGCGATTGCCGTTGATGGTGTTAAGTGGAATGTGGAAGTACCTATAACTAAAAGTGGAGGTCTTGCTATCATCTCCTGATCGCTGAAACTAGCACTCTTCTATTTCTGGAGAGCTGAGATTCATCTGGTGTATTCCTGTTTCGTGTATGGTAACGTCAGTGTCAGACTATCACCGTGCTGGGAGGAGCATTGTTCTTAGATAACACTCACCCTACATGCTTTAAAACACCCTGTGTGTCAGGTTGGGTGCGCAAACCCATCTGAGTGTGGCAGCAACTGAAGTGAAGAGCAACTGTGAGTAAGGAAACATTATGCACTCAACTGATACAGTGTCAGTGTGTGTGTGTGTGCTGTGCAGACTTTCTTTTTCAGCATAGGCAGATGTAACTCTGTCACATTGTGTGTGCCACTTTATAACTGGACTAAGTGCTGGGAACAGTGTGCAAAGTTTACACTGCTAACACACAGTAAAGTACTGACAAATTCTCTATCTTTGAGTGGTTTGCAACAGGACTGGTTGAGTAAGTCCTGTGTGGTTACCAGAAAGCATTTCCCAGAATTATTTATTGGGTAAACATTTATTTACTGCATATTTTGGTCAATTTTATCTCAAGCCCAGCTAACATTTATATTGAATCCACAGTTTGCAAAACATGTGCAATGTACAATGTATTATTGTTAGCAAAGGAGGTCACACAGTGTGTTTAAGAGTTAGAAGTTTATACAGAGTACAGGGCACAATTGCTAGTGGTAAAACATTACATAGTTTTAGAGAATTTCAAAATAGTATTGACATGTTCCTGTGTACATTGTGGTAGTTGTTCAACTTATACTTACATAAAAAGTAAACAAGGGGTATTGTTGCAGCTAAATGGACAATATGCAAAGTATACATCCACTACCAGCATTTTTACAGCTCCCAGGAGACCCACCAGTTAGGCTGAAAGTATGGTACAGGGCTTTCATGAAATATTTGGGTGCAGTGGGTGGAAACGGATTTGGTGCTCAACGCAAATGATATATTCTGGAACACAATCTAGGATTCTCGTAAATTTTCCACTACTGGAAATTGGTGAAGGAAATTAATTAAAATAGTGGGTTTCTCATATGTACCCCTTAACCTTAACAGAATTGAGACATTTCAAAAGGAGGGTATCTTTCTCACCAACATCATGCTATCAAAAAGCATTTGCAATGCAATAGGTCCTGCTTTTAGGCAAGTTTAGGATATTGGCATTGTAAATGACAATGCCTAATATTTATGTTTTGGTTTTTGAAACATAAATTAAAGGCATTGTCATTTACAATCCTGATAGTTTAAACTCCAGTAAATGCGAGACCAATTGCATTGCAAATGCTTGTTTTATTTGGTTGTGTAGCTATCAATGTCCCTGTGTCAGTGGCGTGGCTAGACCTTTTGACTCATGTAGGGGGTTTGCGACGTTCCCAACGTCTGCTACTCGTCTGCTACTCGCATCGGCCGCATGTAAGAGCAGGGGGGGACGCAGCCCTCAAAACTCATGCCGCCTGGGGGGACTGCCCGCCACCTTGCTACGCCACTGCCCTGTGTCGAGCGCAAAATGCTCTCTCAGCTGCGTGTAAACATTTCTAGTTGTTAACTAGCTGTGTCCCAAGAGATCAAGCCTGCTGGATTAAAATCCAAAACAAACAAACCTCAAGGTTTGGGTTTTGATCACTTTCTAGGTTATTGAGAAAGAAAATAAAAGAGTCAACAAATTGCTAAAAGTACATTACGCCAGCACAAGGACAGCCTAGCAGTGCAATATTATTAAATGTAGCGCAATATTATGTATTTATTAAAAACAGACCGGTAGATCGGAGGTATTTATTTAGAATATATGACGTTACAACGAAGTGTTTACACCGCAATACCTTTACAAAGCAGGCACTACAATGCAAGTCGTTACAACAACTTGCCCTGGAGGGCGCTGGACTTAGGAATAGTATGAGCTACTATTCCAACTCCAGTCTACGTACAGTAGGAAATGTGTAGGAATAATAAATCACACTATTCCTTAGGTTAGGGCGCCATCCAGCTCAAGTCATTGTAATGACTTGCATTGTAATACCCACGTTGTAAAGGTATTGCGGTGTAAACACTGTGATGTAACCGATGTTTCCCATTTATTTATATTCCAGTGGCAGGCAGTCATTGCAGGAGTAATTCTAAATGTTTTATAAACTCATGTAAATAACTAACGACACACACTAGAACTGGTGGATTTTTCAATGTGAACTAAACACTAAAGGCAGGTGTATTGCCAGATTTGGATTGAAGCCTGACCTTGTGGAGTGGTGCACGTTTTTAGGCGTGATGAAGCATCAGCGCCTAAAACTGGAAGTTACTGATTACCAATGGCAATGCCAATGTACCCCAAATCTCGTTCTTTGGCTTTTTCACAGCCTCGCAACACCCCAGCGCCTTCTCTGCCGCTTATCATGACCCTCACCCAGCCCCCTCCCTCCATGTTCATCAGCAGCACTGAACGCTCGACTGGTTGCAGACATTCTTTTCCCTACCCCTGAGCTGCAGTAATGAGAGAACCAAGGGGAGAACTCCCCCCATTGAGATAATCGGTGCTACTTTGGCGAACTCTGGGAAGCTGGTAGCTGAATACGTGTGACGCAGTCACTTAATCATCCGGAGCTGAAGCGTTATTTTTAATACCAACACAGAAACGCGCAGTTAAGTCAAGGTGCATTCGAAGATGTATCGCGAAAAAAACTGATTTGAATGCATAATTAATTGCACATCTCTCGGCAGATAAATGGGTCCAGCAAATTCAAGACTATATATTCAAAACAGCCCATATAATTTTTTCCACTATATTTATCTTACCACGGTTTTGCGATATGCAGGGCAGGCTACGTGGATATGGGAAACTAAAGTAAATAAAGAGAAAAAAAGTGTGTCTGACTGTTTTTTAATCTTTATTTACTTTGGTATGAAACGCTTATAAATGTCACACTTTTTAGATGTTACAGCCCTAGCTAAAGGGCTAAAAAAATCTTGCAAAAAAATTGTACAAGAGAATTCTCTTAGTGAAAGTAGGATTTGCTGAGATTTTTCACTACCAGCTACTTTGGTAGAGATTTTGTCACAGCGATACTTTGCAACTGTCAAGAAAGTTTCAGAAGCATACAGAGCTTGGAAAGTTGTGAAAGACAATCACAAAGTTTGCTGTGAAAGTTCACATCATTCTAATCATTACCAAAAATCTGAACAATGAAAATTGTAATGAAATCTTGACATCCGAGTTGGGTCATCTTCTGACAGCAAGCAAAGATTTCTGGCACAGGTGAAGTAGTGATCATCTGACACAGTATCCATAATAACAAATGGCTATTTTAAATCTTATAGTTAGTGTTAGACCTGGCACCATTGGCCTGGGTCTCCCTTCCATTTTTATTATTGCCTCATATATTTTTGCTGATGTTAGATGCTTTGGGCACTGTGCCACTGCTGTCCAGTGCCACAGTGCAAGTGCTCCCTATTGTAAATAAATGTATTAATTGGTGATCCCATGTTTGGCTATTTGGTTTACTTGTCAGACCCTAGTACAGTGCACTGAGTTTGCCCAGGACGTGTAAATCCAAATGCTGCTGGTCGGACTGCAGCACTGGTTGTGCCACCCACAGAAGCAGCCTTGTAAAATGTGTCTGCCATTTCAGAGCCTGTGTGCACTCTGGTACTGTCATGCTGACTGGGCAAATGCACTTGCCAGTCCCTAAACCTTCCAATTTCTTCTTATCAGTCACCCCCTATAGTAGGACCCAGGGCAGGGTGCATTATAAGTAAAAGGTAGGACATGCCTTGGTATGTCCTACCTTTTACTTATAATTTTCGTTTTTTCACTATTACAAGGCTACCTGTTCTTCATAGGTCAGAATGGGCTGTTAGAATTATTACATTTTATAATCCTAACTGACTCAGAGAACGTGGTAGAAATTCGAGTTTAGTATGCCTGAACTCAGAATGATAAAATACATCTTTTATTGAAGTTGGTTTTAACATACTGTGTTTGCAAATACCACTTTTAGAAAGTAGGTATTTGCTTGCCTAACTGTTCAAGCCTGCCTCTGCTAGGGGGGATTCCAAGAGACAGGATGAGGCAGCCCAGTGGTGAATAGAGAGATATACATCTAGATGGGAGGGGGGAGTTGCACCTGAACCTTGAATAGGTCTGTGCCTGCCTTCCACATGCTGGCTCCACCTCCTGAGGAGCGGCTGATGTCTCTTCCCTGCACGCTGAAAGAAGAGAAGGAGTCCTGTCAACAAAGTGCTCCAGGGCTGTACTTGTCTTCCACAAGGCTGGCTCCACCTCCTGTTGGGTGTCTGATGTTTCTGCTCTGCACTGTGGAAGGAAAGGAGAAGTCTGGTAAACAGAGTGCTTCAGAACAGCTTTGGACTGGGCAAAGGCCCCTCTCCCCTCAGAGAACAAAGGATTTTGGGGTATGAATATTGGGACCCTGATCCCAAGAAATAAGAACACTTTTGGACAAACAAGAAGAAACATCTGCTGAGGAGAGGAACCTGAAGAAACTGAGGAGAGACTATTCCTAATCGGAAGTGCTGCTTAGGGGATTGGCCTGCAGTGGTTGCATTACTGCCAAAGAGAGGAGAAAGGAACTTTGTTTACTTTGCTTTCAACTTGTGAAGGATCTCCAAGGGCTTGGAAAAGAGCTTGCCTCCTGCTGAAGTCTCAGGGACAACAGACTTCAACTCCCAGCTCCCCAGAGTTCTTTTGGAAGTGCCTGCTGCTGTTTTGGGCCTTCTGAGGACATGCATTTCGCAAGGAGCTGGAAGTGCGATGCAACGAAGAGGAAGCGTGTAGCCGTCGCTGCTGCTGTCGCACTTCTGAACAAGGGTGTCACCGCTGGAGTTGTCGCACTGCATCGCATTGAGAGAAGCGCCTCGCAATGAAGAGGAAACGTGTCGCCGTTGCTGCGGTCTTCCGCTGCACTTCTGAACAAGGGTGTCGCCGCTGGAGTTGTCGCACTGCACCGCATCGTGAGAAGAGTCTCACAACGAGGAAGAAGCATGTCGCCGTGTCTGTTGCTGCTGTCTCACTTCTGAACAAGGGTGTAGTCGCTGGAACTGTCGCATTGCACCGCATCAAGGAAAGGCCCTTGCATCCCCGAGTAGCGCACCACCGTCGGAGCTGCTGCCGTCGCATTTCTGAACAAGGATGTCGCTGCTGTAGTTGTCGCATTGTGCGGAAGCTTCACGCAAACGTGGGAGAATAGTGTCGCAGCCGAAGCTGTTGCCGTCACACTTCTGAACAAGGGTGTCGCCGCGGCAGTCCACGCATCGAACCGAGAA
This sequence comes from Lissotriton vulgaris, assembly GCF_964263255.1. Classification (NCBI taxonomy): domain Eukaryota; kingdom Metazoa; phylum Chordata; class Amphibia; order Caudata; family Salamandridae; genus Lissotriton; species Lissotriton vulgaris. Next base: position 747,661,910 of record NC_141694.1, read on the forward strand.
CTTCTCGCATCCCTGGAGAAGCGTGCCGCATCTGGAAGATCTTCACGTCTTTATTTCTTTGCACCTGAACTTTGACGCATTTCCCTCGCTGCGACAATGCTTGTCGTGGAAGCGCAACGCATTGTAAGGTACAATGACGCAAAGTGTCGCATCTTAAGAACTGAACTAAACTAAGCTAGAACTACCATCTTAAAGTAACAGTATTGTGTATTTTTGTCGTTTATGGTCTTGTGGTAAATCTATATAAAGTATACTTATTTTTTATATAAAACCTTGTGTGGTGTCCATCTGCAGTGTTGTCGCTGGGTTACTGTATGTGGTCACAAATGGTTTACAGACTGCTTCTGAGATAAGCCTGTCTGCTCTTGCCAAGCTACCAAGGGGTTGAGCAGGGGTTATTTTAGGAGTGTAATCCCCTTATCCTGACTAGAGGCAAGGGTCGGTATTTGTCATAAGTACCTATCTGTGCCAACTAGAGACCCCCAAATCTAACAGGTAATTGCAACTGAGGTCAATATAATGTTACTTGATCGCATTACTTTCACTAGGTGACAAAAATGAACCATGACTATATTTTGATCTATAGATGTAACAGAAAATTTGTGAGTACAAGCCAGATAACATGGTCTTCCTCAAATCACGTACTTGCATGCAGCTGTGGTCCATGCAGGTAACAGAGTTGAGGTGGTAGGGCCAGGTGGGGGGGATCCCGCTGGACGAGGCAAAGGGAAAATTAATTGTTTATTTAATATTCTCTCTGTATCATCCCTCGAAATACCCCCCATCCAGCCCCACCGTCCCACCGCTGTTACCTGCATGGACAGCAGTTGCCTGCATGTTCTAAAACTACAGCTTACCCAAAAGTAACCAAGTCAAAACCCTGTGGACACCATGTGAGTTTGCAGCACTATTAATGTAGTTATATATTCATTGATTTGCATAAATGGTTAAGCCTTCTTTATCAGTGGTTTCAAACCCCCTATTTCACAGTAAGAGGACTAACTTGTAATTATGCCCTACATCTCATTGTGATGGATTCATTCTCAGTGTGTTTAGCTTCCCTAAACAAGAAAAAAAAAGTTAATCCCAGCACTGTCTTTCAGTAATGGTTAAGAAAACGTTTCCACAATAACAGCCTTGCTCTTAGAAACATTGATCAGCACACCTGACGAATTCATCCTTGCAGGTTCACCCTTGGAGCAGGCATCTACAAATGATTCCTCCTCAATGTGTGAAAATAAACCTTGTAAATGCAGAACACATTATAGTTCATCATTTGCAGGATATTTGGCTTCCCTAAACAAGTAAAAAAAAGTTAAGCACATCATTTCCTCTCTCTTTCGCCGATAATTAAAAAGCTTTCAATTATAGTGTTGCTCTTAGAACAGTAGTCAGCACACCTGACAAGTTCACCCTTACAGGCCAGCCTTGATTCAAGCATCTACCAAGAATGTAATTCGCAGTGTGTGAAAATAAACATTGTAAATGTGGAATGCATTTTAATTGCTTTTCTTTCTTTATTTAGGTCTTGTTAAACCTACTTCATAGTGTCATTGTACTACAAAGCACACACACATTGCATTTCTTTAATTTCCTTACAATGAACTTCGCATTTGAAATCTGAACTATAACACTCATTTTCATATGAAACACATTTCAAATATTAGCACATTATCCTAAAAATACACTTGTTGCAGTCTCAGGCAAACAATGAAAAACAAGAGGTTAACAGTCAGACTTCAATGCTCTAACCCTTCCAAAAATGTACTAAAGTCAATTAATAAATCATGTAATATAAAAATACATAATGAGTAACATGTAATATGCCAATCATTTATAAACCACTGGTGGTTTGTGGATGTCATCAGAACACTTCCATAGCAGTTAAGACCCATATTACACATCTATAAATTATGTATTCCCAGGTTATTTATGCATTTGTTTTTTTCTCACAGACAGGCAGTGGACCTTAGACACAAACAATCTGAACTGGAGCATTTCACAGCATCATATAAAATACCAGCCTATTTCATCTAAGCCGTACTCATTTAAATTGTGACTCTAATGGCCATGTAGACGGGCAAACTGGAACTGGAAATAATGCACTGAAAGATACCATTGTGAATATTTTCTCTGAACGTGCTTGGCAGTAGGAGTGTGACCTTCAAATGGGTGTGAGGTCTGCAGCACATTAGCAAGTATGACATTTACTGAACCCTACTTCAATGATCAAGTGCTGAAATTCTTTGTTCTTTGAGGCAAGAAAATCAAGCACTGGCAAAGGTGTGGGCTATTTTACTTGAATGCACTGTATTATTGATAGTATATTAGCTTGAGTCTTCGCCTGAAAAGCTAGGTTATTAGAAATATAGGGGCATATTAGCAAGAACCTCGTTAAAATTATCACTTATAGAATTCCAATAGAAGCCCAGGTTAGATGTTCAGGACATCTAACCAGGGCTTCTATTGGAATTCTATCACGCATATTAACAAGCCCATTATTGCCGTTTTAGCGGCAGTTCCTGCCGCTAAAACAGCGATAATTTTAACGAGGTTCTTGCTAATATGCCCCTTAGAGACCTAGCCTAAATTGCAAAAGTGGCGATACAGACCTCTAATTAATAGTAAAAAGTCAAACATAAAACATGATGTGCGGATATGCCGACATTAATGTAGACTTCCTACAGATCGTACCTTTTCCTCAAGCCGCACTCTCCATTTGATTCGCATACTTAGGATGAGCTTGGGAAAGATGGGGTGTTCTTAGGGTGAGCATGGGAAACATGGCAGGGGAGTAAAAAATAGGAAGTGATGAGGATTGCAAAGATTCCAGAACAGTAAAAAATAGGAAGGGGTGAGCCAGCTCACATGACCCACTGTGATCCACCATTCACCATCTTTAGTTTGTTTCCATGGTGCAGTGTGGCAGTTTGGGAATGCAGGAAGAGGTCTAAGGCTTTCTGGAGTCAGACAAAGCCTAAGAATTATTGTATAAATGTTCAAAGCTGGTGACAGTCGCAGAGGTCCATTCTGTGCTCTTAGAACAATATTCACACTATCGTGTGTCAGTTTTGGGATTTCATTAGCTGTAACAGTTAAAAGAACATGCCCATATGTGGACAGGAACAGAAAAAAGGCTGGGTAACAAAATAAAAGTGGCCTCAATTAGTGAATTAGATACTTGAAAAAGTGGCCCATGCTGCCAAATTGGGGCAGTTTTTAACTTGTAAAGACACTCTATTTAAGTGTTTTGCAAGATATAGAAGACTGCATTGATTTGAGCTTGTTGAAGGCAATGTTTTTTTTAAATATCAGGGAAATCAACAGGAAGAACCAGCCCAGCAGACCACAAAACAGACCGATAAACAGCAGAACAAGCATTGGCATGGCCAATTGGTCTTGCCTTTGGGACCTTATTCGTTTTAGCCATGCAGCATATTATCCTGGATGCTACAACAGCTACTGTTAGATAACTGTATTATTGTATAGGAGGTGGCAGTTTATACATCACACATTGGGGGGCACTCCCACTTCATGTTGGTCAATGGACGTAGGAGTGCCTGCGTACCAGGAAAAGTGCCACAAAGAAAAGCAAAATCACACTGGAAACAATAATAAAATGTGCATTTACATATAAAGAAATGCAGGTTCAAAAAGTGAAAGCGTTTAATTAAATAGGCAGTAGCAAAGAAAGATGAAACCACGATTAGCAAAAATACAGTTGTGCAATAAGCTTGCAACTCATGACCGCAAAGCACAGACACTTTGAAAGAATTATAGAAATTGTGAGTAGGATATTTTTTTGATTGCCGAATTCTCAAGGCTTGGGGCACCGCAATGCAACAGTTGCCATCATTTGAAATTATTTTACATGAATGCTTACGGAGATAACAAGGTGACAAGCATGAACCGAATATGTTTCCAGCAAAATAATAACCAAAATATCAAAAACGCACCCAGACTGCTGTAACTGTCCACACCCACACAGAAATTTGCATTCCGGGGAGCAGCTCATTTGGAACGATTAACGGAGCAAGACCTCCGTTTCAAAAATACACAAGCAAAAATCAAGGTGTGACTTAGTGCACAGTGTGAGCCTAGACAGGTGTTGCACAGAGACTGCCTCCTTGACTGTGCATCACGACCCCTAGAGTTTACAGCCCAATCTTCGGCTACCCTCCTGGACCCCTATCCTCTTCAAATGACGTCTATAGGAGTGACTTTAAAACTTACCCTGCATTCTCACATTTCAGAAGATTAAACACGTTTCCAGCATTACATAGCACTAATACAGATGCAGAGGGGACTTCTTTTATCGGCTCCCAGCTGCCCCGGCCAGCAGATAATATTATACCCTCTGAAATTACCCAGGTACTGCTTCAAAGAACTCTTATACAACAATGGCCTGCCCCTGGTAGGCTCTATGGCTACAAGAAATTTGTCTTGTGGCAGAGGAAATGTATACCTTCTGTCAACTGTGTTGACAGAAGGTATACATTTCCTCTGCCACAAGACAAATTTCTTGTAGCCACAGAGCCTACCAGGGGCAGGCCATTGTTGTATAAGAGTATTTTGAGTGGGGGGCGGCCTGCTTCTTATCCCCCTAAGGCTCCTGTTAGTTGAGACTGCTTCAAAGAAACCAGGAACAAGCAGGAGTCTGGGGAAAGTAGACACTGCTCCCGCCCTGCCAGTGGCGTAGCTAGAGCTTGTGGCGCCCGGGGCTATCCCTCAGATTGCCGCCCCTGGGGTGAGGGGGGAGAAAGGATGACGAGCACTTGAAAGAGGTCCAAGAGACACATAGTATTGCCGCTAATAGTTACCTAGATCATGCAAGTTACATGCACATACATGACATGGTCCAAGGCTACACCCTGCATTATTTCTGTTTCCTACCAGGGTTCAGTAAAAAGTCCTGCAACACTGATTTGTGGTTTCACTCTCTTATTTAAAGCCTGGGAGTCTCCTGCCCAGAGATGAAACACTAAGACACAAGGAACTGAAGACTTCACACTATACCATCATCAGCCTTTTGTGGACAAAACAACAGGACACAAACACCGCCTGCCAACTAGATGGGAGTCACACCTGAAAGAAACAAAGAAAATGACATGGCAAAAGGCTATGACTGCAGTACTAACTGAACCTCTGTCTCCAAACAACAAATGCCGCCTACTATCCTGATAGGGATTACACCTCAAAGGAAACAAGAATAGGACATGGTAAAAGGCTATTCCAGCACGACTAGGACAGCTGCCTCCAGCCCTTTTATACTCTAGAGGTTAGCTCAACACAATAGCGAAGGAAAGCCAACAATACATATCACTCACCTGGAAGGTTACTTCAGACCTACATTTTATACATCTTCTCTGCAGTGGAGATCCTAAAAGTGGGCTTTTCTTTGTACATTTGTGCTTCTGCAACTGTATTTGGGTGAAAAGCCTGCACTACTGCTGTCTAGATATTTTTCTCTCTGTCAATTAAGCAAGATGGTAATGCTACAATTTGTGCAGTACATGTTTCACTTCTGGCTGCTTCACTTGCTGTCTTTGCGATGTGTATGAGGAAAGCCGGCTCTAGGGATTTAGGGACCCCGGCAGAAGGGAATGTGTGGGACCCTTCTAATTTGCATCCATGTCAAATCATAAGAAATGACATCACAGGAAGTCCAATCAATTGACTATTTTTGAACGGCTTTGCAAGAAGCAATTTTCTTGGTGCGGATATCAGTAAAACAATAAAAACATAAATATTAAAACTAATAAAATAAGTATTTATTTTAAAGTTCTATACCACCTGGAAATACATTATGTTAGTCCTGTGGTACACACCCTGCCTCCCAGTTGTCATGCTGGCCAACACTGCATAGTGGTTGGTCCCAGAGTCAGTGTTGTGGCTTACTACTGGGATGGGCTGCTTCCAGGATTCCCAGCTAATCTATTTGTTTTGCACCCACTATTGATTATCTCGCTTGCCTACATCAGTCCCTTGGCAAGCAAATAAAGTTAGAAATTTGGCATCCAACAGGAGCTTGCAGTAGGATCCAGGACAAACATATAAAATGAAGAACAATCCTGCACCGTGCCACTCTGCTTTGGTAGGCCTCAGAGCACTGGACCATGGCTATGAGGGCCAGGGGAGAGTATGACTCTCTTGTGCTTCGCAGAACTGGATCATGCTGTGAGGCGCAAAAGAGCGCGACCAGTTGTGTAGTAATGCTGCCATGGGCCATCGTGCAAACAAGGTAAATTGTTTCTTCCCACTACCATCTGGTCATTGACTGGACAGTAAAATTCAACCATAATCTGGGTGCATTGGATCCATAACCCCACTAGACCATGGTCTTATTGCACTTCCTACACTATGGCTACGAGGTGTAGAGTAGGGGCTTCCAATCCCTTAGACCTCGTAACCATGGTGTAGTGTGTGCATTCCTGGTTCTACTAATGTTACCAACTGTTTGATCCTGGAAAAATATTTTTTTCCTGTTCCTCGTCGACTGATTTGACAATATGACAGCACTTTGAAAGAAGCTTCATGTATAAAATAGATATTAGGCACCCCACACTCAACGGTGTCAATAAATATATTACGCTCAGCACATCTGCATATATACTATAGTATTACTAATCACCCTCCTTCTGTATTTCCCTTGCAGGGTATCAGAGTGCTTTACATAAAGACACATTGACAATAAATCATGCAAGTGTGTAAATTAATGTACAAGATGTGTTGCATGACTGTGAAGGTTAAAAGATCCAGCAGTCACACATAGCTCACTGTGCAATAGTATAAGGCTTACTAATTATAAACTGCAAGGAACAAAAGAATCTGCGTTCAAAGCAGTAGCCCACTAACCTAGCTACATTAAAAATAAATCTGTCATTTGCATATTACATGATGTGTTTTGCAGGAGACACATTAACCTTTTAGATTACTTTGATTCAGATCTGGAACTACACAAAGCAGAGATCTCTCCGACAAATACATTAACCTCCAGAGTTCTCACCAATTATTATTCCCTGATATTTACTGGGCATCTCTGCAGATGTCTTAGCCGCATAAAATATTAGAAAACACAGACTTTGAAACCAATTAAGCATGACAGATGTAGTACCATGCTTCTCCTTGTTGCCTGTTTCTTTATGGCAGGGTTTTAAAAACAATTTTAGTACTATGTGTTGAGCTTCACATTTTTCATTGGGATTGTGCCATTCTTGCAGCACAAGCCTAAAGCACAATTTGGTAAATCTCATAATGTGCTTAATGTACTCATGATAGGCTACAAAACAAATGTGTGGGATCTTATCTGATGTTACTTCGCGTGATGTGACAATGTGTGGTCTCACAGTAAGTGACATCATGGGCTGTGATGGCACACGCCATGAGGTCACTTGCATACTGACCAACTAGGCTACTGACTAACTAGGTTGTTACCCCAAGTGCTAAAGCTGCAACTTCAATGCCTTCTATTTTGTGAAGGAATAATTTTACCCAAACACAAAACCTGCTTTGACAACTTTTTAAAACAAGCATTTACAATGCAATGGTCTCGGCATTGTTAAAGTTAGAGCTATTGGCATTGCTCATGACATTATTTTTATTTATGTTTTTGTTTTTAAAACATAAATAAATGACATTGTCATTTACAATGCTAATAGCTCTACTTTTGCAATGCCAAGACCGTTGCATTGTAAATGCTTGTAATTAGAGTGTGTGAAGCCGCTAGGAGCGCAGCCCTTCCTGGAAATGGTCCTGCTCGGGAAATCCTAATTACTGGAGGATTAGAGGCTTGAGCGCTAACAGCGCCAAAGCCTGTGCCTGTACAACCAGCCTATAACTCCAGCAGCCGGGCTCGATCATTACAGAGATCGAAGGGATACCCCGAGCAAGATCTGTCGATCGATAAAGAACAACGTCCGGCACCCGAGAACTCTAATAACTTGAGACGGATTGATTCGGGCATCTTTAGTATGCTACAGGCAACATGTTGGGCCACATGCTGCACTGCACGTCTGTGCGCAATGCAAACCTACGAGTCATGTTGTGCACCGCTGCGATGCACGGAGCAGTCCTCGCTGTTCATGTGCCCCAAGCTCCTCACAGCTTGCACAGGCACTCTGAACTCCTCTCGCTTGTTAATATTAGTCCTGGTATGTCTTAAAGACAGAATGCCCCAATTATTATTCTGTGTCACTGCGAGGCAGCGGTATAGCAAGCGAGAATGCAGTGATGCATCATAATAAAGGGAGAGCCTCGAGGCTACACTAAGGGAATAAAGGCATCAACTGTTAATGTACCGAAACTACTCACAGTAGGCATATGTGCTTTATTCTCTCCCTGGCTGCACACGAGGATGTGGAGTAATGGCCAGAGCTGTTGACTTTGAGGTTTGAGTCTCGGCGTCGGCTCAACATACTGTGATTCTGGCCAAATAATCTCCCCGTGTCTACCAATATATGAATGTGTCCTTGTGTAATGTAACTGCGGCTCATGTAAAGCGCTCCAATACCCCGCTATATAAAATGTCCACAAAAAATTTACACCACTCTAACAGACTGTGTGCTGTCTAAGATCCTGGGATGCCCTTGTAGCTCAAGTCCCCCAGGAGTTGCTGTTTCCATTGCGGCAGGGATGCAGGGTCGAGGCGTTGTCTTACCCTGCTGCGACCTGGAACAAAGGCCCCTGGTTCTCGGAAGGCAATCGCTGGGACAGAGCTGCGCTGGGACGGAGACAACAATTTCACGGAGAGCAGAGGGACTCGCTTTGATCACTGGTCATTTGCCTGCTGGGCCACGAAGTAAGCGCTTGATGCCGGGCAGCGCTGCAAACATACCGGGAGACCCGGGTCCATCCAGGCGGGTCCTACTACTTTACACACTTCGCATTGGAAAGACAAGAGGAGGAGCCGAAGAAAGAAAACAAACACTTACATCGTCCTCGCGCGCTCCGTGGATGGCCGCAGCCCCGGGTCTGCCGCGGCCGGTCCTGCAGTAAGGGGCACGGCGCATGCATAAGCCCGAAACCTTCCATGGGGCACGGCGCATGCGCAAGCAGCGGGAGGTATAGCTAGCGTCTCAGCTTCCAAAGAGGACAGCGCGTTCGCACGCGTGTGGCCGGCGCAAATCGCCTTGCGCGCGGCCAGGACTGTCCTCCTCAGAAGCTGAGCCGCTAACAATAGATCTCTGGCGAGAGCGAGCTTCGCTCGCTTCTAGCCGAGACCTAAAAAAGCTTTGGGGCGTGCATATCTTTTCTGTGTGTTTTAGCTACCCAAGGCTAGGAGGAGGAGCGGGGGCTGGCTTGAGGAGGGAGGGGGCTGGTGAACCTGTTGAACTGCAGAGTTTGAAACTAGAGAGCACCAAAGCAAGCCGAGTCCGGCTCTCAATCCGGATCAAAGGTGGTTTTCGGGTAGAAACCCCTCTCTTCGGGACCACACAGAGGTAAGGACACCGGCGCCCGCGGCTCTTAATAAAATATGTATTCGGGCCTGTACAGCTAAGCTGTTAGGATGTTTTCCGCTCTCGGTGGTTGGCGTGGTTTGGTCCATTCAGAAGGAATTTGGTTCTCTAGTTGTTTTTAATTTTTTTTTTTTTTCAACTCACCATGGACTTTGTTTGCTCGGTACAAATGGCGGTGGGCTGTGTTTGCTCTGGTGCGTAGCTGGGACAAGTCAGATTTGGTTGGTGTGGTTGGTACCAGGTTCGTGTCTCGGTAATGACGCTGAACATCCTGTGATTCATTGCAAATCACTTCATCACCCCTTGCCTCCCGCTTTCTTGCCCTTTTGGTGAGTCTAGGACATGCATGCCAATATTTTAAAACTAGGAAGAGGAACATTTTGGAGAAAAAAATCGAGACCGATAAATCATTTTTGGACTAGAGAGAGTCGGTAAACAAGTTCTAACCTGTTTGGAGGGTCACCGGAGACAAGTTTGATAAAGAATGTACAGATCACTGAGTGCTGTGTTTTAGTCTGTACCTGTATGTCCAGTCCTAAAGCGTGTTTGAGTTGCGAAATGGCAAGCGCTGCCCAGAATCGTTCTCCTTTGTTAGGAGAGAACTGGCGTTGAAAGGCGTACTTCTGTCTCTAGCCTCCCTTTCGCCATTTCGTATCAAACAGTCCGACTATATATGTGCTAAAATCCTCTTGGGCTTGGTATATTCTGGCATTGCAGAGATCGTAGATATTTTGTTTTTATTTTTTAAATGTATGCCCACGCTGCGAACTTTCAAAGGCCCATGTGTGATGTGCTGCTCCAATCCAGTTTTTTCTTTGAATTATGGGACTTCTATTCCTGCTTAATAATGGGTTAAGCAAGACCTCAAGTCCCAGATTTTAGGGGAAATGAAGTGGACTGGAGCTGGACATTAGGCATAGAAATGTGAATGTTGGCATGGCAGTTATGTCCACCGTGACGAGAGGGAGGTAAACATACCCCCTAAGAAGCTTTTGGATTTACGGATAGCCCCTCCCCATTTGCTTCAGTTAATGACCTGTGCCAGGAGGCGGGGTCTGCTCAGTATAGAGGAAGTACCCCCTACCTACTTGTAGGCACTTCCTGAACAACAGACAGAGAGTTCCGTTTTCTTCGTAGAAAGCCGACCCCAACAGAGGCCTTTGTGTATTTTGGTCGCTAAAAGGGACCGCAGGCTGTTGCACTCTGACAGTATTGTGCTGTCATTTTCGATCGTACCTAGTGCGTTTTGGGTGCTGTAGTTTTGATTCTGATAACGATTTGCAGCAGAAAGGCACGGGTCTGAAATGCTTTCCTGGTGCATAAAGTCGTCTTAAGGAGATAATGTATGTGTTTTTAAAACTGCAGGTGGCGCTCGAGACTCACAGCCCCAGTCCCCCATAAGGAAGAAGCCTCAGATGTCCAGGCCACAAGGGTCAGGCAGCTGTAGTCCGGAGGCGCGTCGTTCTAGGTCACAAAGGCTGGTCCTGTCCGGTTTTAGATTTTTCGAGTGCCTTTTAGGAGGGACAAGTTGCAGCTTTTCCGTGGGGGCAGTGCTCCATGCCTCTAGGGGGAGGCTGGGGAATAAGGCTAAAGGTCGCCAGAGGCATTCTGTCCTGTCAAGGGCGGGGGGGTATATTTGCTGGTCACATGGGCCTTACTTCTCAAGTCTCGGGAGAGAAGCGAACGTACTTGGGTTGTCGCGATCTGACAAGCCATACTTTTAGTCGCTATTAAATCTGTCCCGGAAAACTCCGGTGGACTCACTGCCGCCCTTTGCTCACACAGCAGCCCGTGCTCAGCTTCTTATGACTCACCCCGGCTGTCTCTTTATTCCTTCTTTGCGGTCATATGACTGGGACAAACATGGCCACGCGACGTGAGGAGGAGCCAAAGAAAGAAAACAAACACTTACATCGTCCTCGCGCGCTCCGTGGACGGCCGCAGCCCCGGCTCTGCCGCGGCCGGTCCTGCAGTAAGGGGCACGGCGCATGCATAAGCCCAAAACCTTCCATGGTGCACGGCGCATGCGCAAGCAGCGGGAGGTATAGCAAGCGTCTCAGCTTCCGAGGAGGACAGCGCGTACGCGCACGCGTGTCCGGCGCAAATCGCCTTGCGCGCGGCCAGGACTGTCCTCCTCGGAAGCTGAGCCGCTAACAATAGATCTCTGGCGAGAGCGAGCTTCGCTCGCTTCTAGCCGAGACCTAAAAACTAACAACCATTAAGTCCAATATTTAAAAAAATACAATTTACACATTTTCCCTTTAATGATTTGGCAAATTAATACATGCATCCCATGGAATAGGCACTAACACAGGGAAGGTATTTCCATGCTTTCACATCCACACATGCATTCCACAGGCCTGCCCCTCACCTTCGGGTAACTTCACATGTGGTATTCTTCCAACTGTCACCGTACCTTAAAAAAGCAGCCACCCTTTAATTATTTTAACAAATGAGGTTGGCTGGAACGACGCATTGGTCAGTGCACACACACCCTCTGGACAGGGTGACCAGATCTTGACAACTAAAAACCAGGACATTTTGCAAAAATAGAAGGACTACTATTTTATATCAATGGTGCTCTGCAGAATGACAACTCTTATCAACATAGAAACAGAGAAGCAGTAAGAAAATAAATAAAATAGTAATTTCTAAAACCAGCAACATATCTGTTAATTAAACTGCATACTTATAATAGCTGCCAATTAGTACAACTCTACAACATCCAATAAGTTCCTCTCAATGTTTTCCATCTACACATTCTAAAAAGCGGGACATGAGCCAAAATTGCAGAAATCATCCGGACAGCTGGTGAAAGTCATCCTACCATTGTGGCATGAATCTCAAACTAGACAAGTTCCTACTGTATAGGTAGCCTGGATGTAGAGGTAAAAATAAATGTTTTGTCACTTACTTAGATTTGGCAGGATACAGTCAGTCAACCGAACCACCCTGGTCCACTCCTGGCATCCTCCTGAAATTGAAGGCAGCTACTCAAGGACAGGGATTGAAGGCTGGGGCCAGGCCGCGACTTGTTGGCAGCAGACATTGCAGACACAGGCCATACAGGCCAGGCAGCCCAGAGTAACGCGGGCATACCTGAGAGAGACGATGAGAAGATTAACCACCAGTGCCTGCTACTGTCTGGGACGGCAGTCACAGTACCACAGACACTACTAGTCTCGAGCATCTCTCCAACAGTCATGACCCACCGAGTGAGTGAGACTGAGTCACCAAGCTCTTGTACCTCATCTGTTCCTACCTTGCCCTGGCCTTTGGCCTCCTCCAGGCTGGTCACGGTATCAATGCGGAAGGATTAGGATAGTTAGAAATGCATATGGAATATTAGCATACAAGCCTAATACTGCAGTGCCAGCAGGGGCCAGGCCCGTTGAGGAGCCTATGACTGTCTGGGAGAGAAGGTGCAGACTCAGTACAGTGTACTGGAGAGGTGAGTGACCGCAGGACACCAGACCACACAGAGAGGGGTGCATTTTACATTACCCAACATTACAAGGAGCAAGTCTGCCTGATGCAGAGCGATCGGCTGACGCTCGCAGATGCTAATACCGACTGTTCAGCGGTATGAGACCAATTAATGATCGGATTAATAACGACCATTTGTCCACCTGAATCAGCTTTACATGAAGTAACACAACTTAATCAGGAAGGATTCCTGTATTTCTGAATACGGCTCTTCAATGCGGCCGTCATTCAAGATTGGACTCTCAGAGCCGATAAATCCAAGTGCTCATACACCAACACTTGTCCTGAGGAAGACCCCAGAATGAGGACCAATTAACCCTTTGTAAACAGGGGTCAAATCGTTGACAACCTTTATCCAGCAACATACACTATAGGATTGTGAAATAATCTAGTATTGCCATATGTGTAATGTACCAGTATGGGAACTTATGATCGATATTAGACTGTAAACGTTCCACCATATATCACTGAATTGTGTTTTTATCACAACGCCTTTACCCTGTCCCTCACTGACCTAAACACCTCTATCCTACTTCAATTACTTTTCCCTTTCTTGCACCTATGAGCACTGTAAAATATTGTATAGAATACTATTGTGTTCTCTTCAAGATGTTGACATTATTTGGATACAGAAGTATGTATTGACATATTTAACTGAATGAATTAAATTCAGGTTCCATCACAGGAATACACTTGTATATCTTGAATTAATTAATGGTCCACCGTTAAATTGTATCCACAGTTGAATAACACACCGACCACTTCACATTTTGTATCTACGATATGACCCAGGTCGGATAGTTCTGGGGCCAACCCCGTTAAAACCTACTTATATGCGGCCTGCGGGCGAGCGATCACACAGCCTGACCACGCACATCGTTCTCGACCAGGAGTCGGGAGAGAGATGCTCCTCCTGGGTAGAGTCAGTTACGTAATGCGCGCCAAAACTGCTGATAGAAGATCCTGAGTGAGGAGAGCGCATGGCGCGTGAGAGTCACATGTGGGGGTGGTTGGGGTGGGCGTGCTGTGCGCAAAACATAGGCTAAGGCAAGGGGCAGGGCTGCAGGCAGCATATAAGGACATCTTTAGAGGGACAAGAGTTAGTCACATCACGCGCACTGTGCGCACAGGCTAAGATGGTAGTCTCCGCCCTGACCTCCTCCCTCCTTCAATCATACTTCTCCTCCAATCATAACTCACCAATGACCGCCTCCCTCCTCCAATCATACCTCTCCTACCTCCTCCAAACATACCTCACCAATCCAGCTTGCTGCGCGCTCATCAGCAAGCGCATGCCAGTGACTCCTCATGGTCGGCGCCGACCCAGCAGTATTTTTGCGCACAATGGGTTTATACCCACACAAAAAGTAGCCCCCCGCCAGGTATGGGTTTTTCCCACACAAATGGTAAATATGTTTCCGAATTGTGCGGGAAATAGCCCAATCTGGCAACACTGAGCTGCCAGTGCCAAGGTTTCAGATTGCTATGTGTGATATTTTAATAATTTCAGTGTAATTATGAGTGACATTTCAACGACTATGAGTGACACTTTCTTGTGAGCAAAAATCAAGCAATTAAACATATACAGAAATATATAAATATCAGAAGTTACACCCATTTGAGAAACAAGAAACTCTACTTCAATTACTTTTTAAAGTGCACCAACGGGGTGTGCAAAAAGAGACGGTGAGCTGCTCTGCCAATCAGTGCACCCATGCTGAGGGGTGGCCTAAGTAAAAGCATCCATGTAAACTAAAAAGAAGCCAAACAAGGCTTGACTTACAATATGTGTAGAGAGAAGATCCAGTGTGGAAAGCAGCATATTCAGGATAATGTCAGCGACCTAGCCGCCCATTACACCATCCCTAATACCAATAAAGTTATCCTCCAAGCAAGTGATAGTCAGCAAACTCGTCATAAACAACATTGGTGGAAACAATCCTTTTAAACATGCGGCGGAGTTTATCTACAATCATCTGACTGCAAGCTGAGCCAAGAGATAAAAGAAATATGTGACTTTCTGCAGTGATACTGTGCTCATTCACCATGTTTACTATGTGAAAATGACACCATGCACAATGCAAAGGGAAAGCGATAATCAAAACTGTAAACAGTCCAAAACGCAGTGATTGCTGCCTAAATAAACAATAAATTATTACCTTAAACCTAATGATGCAGAACCCTCACAATCTCAATTCAAAATATAAATGATGAATATACTTTGGTGGTACCTGCACCCTTTCGTTCACAACAAAACGAAAATGAAAAAAAATGAAACAATGCCCCATGCATAATTATTCACCATTTGGTGTTGTATAAAGATGACTCCTGCTTAAGCACGGAATACAACTCGATTTTTCCAGGAGGCTTCTGATTTTTCGTAATATGCAAGTGCTATTTCAAACGCTCAGGGTGCAACATAACCAGTTGGGACAGAATGAGAATGAATAATGATCCGAAAGCACTAATTTAATTTCAGGAATGAACCTCCAACAAAGTGAGCAGATGAGTTATAATGTTCATAAACAAACGAGAGGCGGTTGAGTGGGCCCTGCTGGGCCAACATGAGAAGGTCTGGCAGGGCCGGACTGGAAACCAAAACCGGCCCTTGCAAAGTGCTCGGCCACCCCCCCACCCTCAAGGGGGGGGTTGGGGGTGCGACCGCGCTCTTTGCCAGGGCCGGTTTTCGGCCGATTTTGTTACAAAGCCGTTTTTGCAACAACGCTGCAAAAACAGCCCTGTAACAAAAACGTCCCCCAGGGGCCCAAAACCGACCCCAACCCTTGTGGTGCACCGGGGGATTGCCCGGTGCCCGCATCGGCCAGTCCGGGCCTGAGGTCTGGGCAGGTGAATGCGAGTGTGGGTGGGCCGATATACACAAGCCGACTCCGATTTTAAAACTACAACCTGCCTCCTACCTCATAGTGACTTCTGTTGACAAGCTGATAAAAAACAGTAATCACATTTCACTGCGGATCACATGTGGTGTCGGTATGGGTGTGTAGAAATAATTGAGGTACCAAAGAACTCAGCCCAGAGAAATCCCAATCTGCCCGAAGAAACCTGATGAGTTGCAGCATCACATGGAGCAGCAAACGGTGAGGAGTTGCATGGCGCAGTGCAGAGCTCAGCTGTGCTCTTTATTTTATTTAATGCAATTTTCTATAGCGCGAACATTACCCGAAGGTGTCAGAGCGCTTTACAAAAAAACCAGTTTTGTTACATAAGGACTTTGGATTACATAGTTACATAAGAGATATACACAGGAAAAAAAATGCAAATGTACAAGTGGAGGGAAAGGAGGGAAAAATTGCAAATGTGCAAGTTGGAGAGTCACTCAAGGAGGAGATGCAAACAGATAACATAAAATCACATAGGAATGGTAGTAAGTACAAAGGTTTACTACATATACTAGTGGATAGAGTTATACATATATACAAATTGCAAATTCACTCAGGGGTAAATTTTAACAGCGATTAGGCTTGGACAATTATAGATTACGGGGCAGATTTATGAGGCCCTTGCGCCACGTTTACGCCGCTGTTGCTTCACGCAAGGCGGCGTAAACGTGGCGCATCCCTACGAATGATTTACAACGTGACGCATCTAGGCAGATGCGTCACGTTGTAAAGCCCTGCGCCGCTTGTGGGCGTTCCGGCGCAGGGTGGGCGTTCCGGGGCAGGTGCGCCTCGCAAAAGTGGCTGCGTGAAATCTATGAGATTTCACTCAGTCACTTTTAAGCCAATGCTGTGTCAAAACCCTGCGCCTGCTTGAAGCAGGCGTAGGTCTTGAAGCAGCATTGTGAAAATGGGGCACCCCCGAGCCTTGCTGGAGCTGCGTCGCGCTTGCGACGCAACTCCAGCAATGCGCCACATTTCCGGCACAGATGCGTCACGCATCTGTGCCGTTTTTGCACCATGGTGCGCCGCATTATAAATGCGGCGCACCATGGCTGGCGGAGCTGTGGCGCACTGTGGCGCATGTTAACTGGCGCATCCCTGGGCATGCGCCAGTTAACATAAATCTGCCCCTACATATTTACAGAGCAGAACATTCTTGCCATCTTTCAGCCTGCTGTTCAGGTGGTGTTGCACTCAAGGGTGGTGGTTTGGGGTCTTGAGGGATCCACTGAGTTGGAGATGTCCATTGGGGCAGAAGGTCGGATGGTGGTGAGGGAAGCAATATGCTGGATACAGGTTGTGGTGGGCCACACCAAGTAGACAGAGTTGAACAAGGGGGCAGCCGATGCTCTCCCCCTCCAAACTTGCTGTTTTAGATAATATCTACGCCAATTGCTTTTGGGAGGGGGAGGCTTCAAGTACGCAGGTCCAACTAGAGCGTGCGACCGCCATTTTAAGGCCAGATATGTTGCAGAGTTAATGAAGCAAATTGGTACATGTAGGGCTGCGATGCCCCCCCCAGGGGCAGCGGTCATCATGAGGCACGGCAGTCTGCCTCTTCACAGTGGACAGAGTGCTCCGGTGTTGGGTCGCAATTATCTTCTCTCCCAGAGTCAGCCGCTAAGTCCGACTGGCGCCATTTTAAAACCAGGCATCCACGAAGGACTAGTGTTACCGGGATTCAGGTTGGGGCCATAGTACGAGAGCCTCTCGCTCGCTGACCTCAGGTGGGAGGTGGCGGGTCGCTCTTCACTGTTGCGCCTTCAGCCAGTTCGGGTCCAGATCTGCTCCGTAAATGTAAAGTTAAAGCAGCACAGTTTATAAATAAATAAAGCCCCACGTAAAATGATAAACAATTAATAACAGCTTCTTCCAAAGCAGCAAGCAGGAGATGTTGGTGGAAGGCACAAGGAGATTAAGGGAACAGGTTCTGGAGGCAGTGCCATGCAACCACGAGTTGCGAGGAGACGACAGAAAAAAAAGTACTGCAGTAAAAGAAAACATATGGTCACTAGTGAAAGGAGCCATGTAGCAAGCAAGTCGCCTGGACAGTAACAAAACAGCCACAAGGTGGGATCAATGAACACTGTTCACCAGCCGCGGCCCGTGGAGGGAGTTGCGGTAGGGCAGAAAGGCGGGAGGGGGAGGGGCGGGGTGGATGATGATAAAAACCGGAATATGGATAATTAGAGGTAAGTAAACAATTGAATTAATAGAACGAATTTCGTAGCGGGGCTGCATCGCATTTTGCGACGCAGGGCGCGCTACGAAATTCGTTTTATTTAATAAATTGTTTACTTAACTCCAATCATCCATATTCCGGTTTTTAGCATTACCCTCCCTGCCCCTCCCCGCCCCGCCTTTCTGCCCCACCGTAACTCCCTCCTCGGGCTGTGGCTGCTGTTCACCATTGAAAGCAATAGAATTTTTAAAGGCAGACCAAGTGCCAATCAAAAAGTGGGGCGTATTCAATGCCCCCCAAGAGGATTACAGCATGCCTCGCAGAGCAGCGCATGCAAGCTGCCTCTAGGCTTGACCTAAAAACGGCCCAAACGCTGACCTTTCAGAAAACTTTGGCACTGCCTGTTTGCCTTACAGTCAGTATAACCCTGAACATGCCTTTGAAGTAACCCAGTCGGCAAATGCATAAGCGCAGGACTTCTGCCTATCATTTTAGCATCATCATGGTTTATGAACAATGTTCTTGCTCATGTTAACACTCTCAACGCAGGTTGCCGAACTGAGAGCTGAGAGTACTACATTTCTAAAGGCAGTTTCCCATGTTTTAAAAGAAAGAAATTCCAGTTATTTCACCAGTGCTTCGTGCAATGCACTTCACTGTCAAGCCCCAGCTCTGGCATTGTAATGTACAACCCTTATGCTGACAAAAAGCATATTTTGGGATCATATCCAGAAACCCATATTGTGTCCTTAACATTTAAAAGACAGCATAGCATCTGGTATTAAATTAATTGAGGCAATCCTTCATCGGTGACCATGCCAGGTGCAGAGAAGACGTACATTTGGTAACACAAGTACAGCCTGGCAGGCTGCAGCGGAATGCACCACAAACGTTGCTCTTGTCTGTGTGAAGAAGCTGTGGCTTGATCCGGCCTCGCCATCTCATGAACGACCAGTTCCCCAGCCTCCCAGCTCCTTGGAGTGCTGGTGTGCAGAAGACCATGATGCTTTTAGAGGAATGCAGGGGCATATTATCAAGGGGCTTTATCTCTGCTTTTTTTACTTTAAAAGCCAAGAAAGCGGAGATAAAATGATCTCCCTATTACCTAGCTGTCGCTAACACCAGTTAGCGACAGCTAGTAGAAAATAGCGACCATCTTGGGCCCCACTTTGCATGTCAGTGATATTTATCACTAATGACATGCAAAGTGGGCGTGCCAAGATGTTAGCGACTGGAAACAGTCGCTAACATCGCTATCTCCTATTACCAACTTTTGGAGATATTCGCGCTAAGCACGAATATCTCCAAAAGCTAACACCTGCCCTGAGCAGTTCTTAGCCATGTTATCCAATGGGAGGTGGATAACATGGCTAAGAGCATTAGCTCGCTAATGCATGAATATCGCTGACTTTTCAGCGATATTCATACATTGCGGCCGATTTTTATCGCATTTGCGATAAACCTTGGTATACCAAGGTTTATCTGCGATAAAAATCGCCGCAGCTCAGCGATAATTTTTTCACGCTACCCAAGCAATAGCGATAATTATCTCTATTGCTTGGTAATATGCCCCGCATTGTTTTATACACAGAGAGATGTGAAGTGTTGTTCCGAAGAGGACCTCCTTTCTCTCCCAGTGCTCAACCACCAGAAATAAGGCTGGGAAGTAAAGAGGCAAAATTTCATCACACATAAGGCCTTCCACTCCAAATTCCCATTGGCTGTCCCGTGGAATGGCCAAAAATGTGGGGGACACTTTAATGTAAGCAATGGTTGGTGCGTGTGGGCTGATGCAGAGTGAGAATGATTCTCCAACAAAGCAGGGACTAAAGGGGCACACCTGAACCCTCTATCAATGTGCTTTTAATATTTTCATTGTTCATTATTTACCAAGCCTGGAAATCCAGCTAAAGCTGTCACTGTCTCAGACCTAAAAATATAAGTGGAGATGTTTTTAAAGAGCAGCTGGAAAAAGTGGCTGAACAGCTCCTCATTTTGAACTTGCATAGAATTGAAGAATGACCTATGGAAAACGAGAGAAAAAAAATCATCCAATTGGTGAAGTCTTTAGGGTGAAGGGATGCGTCACAAGATGAACTATTTTTTCTGAACTGGGGAATTTTACAAGAAAAAAGTTTGAGTATTCTGTGCATCTGGCTACACAATGTTTTTTGCATCAGAGATGGGTGAAGTGTGTTTTTGCCTTCAGTAATTAAGAGTGAATTTTGGTCACTTCTGGGTCAAAGTTCATGTACTAGGGATGACAACCAGCTTGAGCCACAACAATAATTTGCTGTATGTTTTAGGGGCCAAGGCTCTGTGAGGTCATCATATCTGCCACCGTCATTAGCTTCTACCTCTCTGCTTCAAAAAAGATGAAAAAGAAGGAAAACATGGACGGCCAACCCATCTTACCAAGGGAAAATGGGCTACTGAATCAAAAGGAGCTCATATTTGAGCATCATTAGCCGTCGTTATTACCGTACAGACACTGCAAAGTGTGGTATTTAATTGGTACAACATTACCTCCCCATTGTGAGTACCATTCCTCCAAATGGGGAAATAATATAGTAAGGCTAAGTTTTCCCATTCTTAGCTGCAAAACCAGGAATATTGTGGTGCTGATTCCCACAAGGTCTGCCAGATACGTGTACACTACTTGTACTACTTGAATTTTTGTATTACTTGTGAACCTGATGTGAGTACACATTCTTACAGTCTGGATTAGGATGTCACATCATCTTCAACCACACAATTTTGAACTACTTCTGAACCTGATTTAAGTACAAATTCTTGTAGCCTGGATTAGTATGTCCCATAATCTTCAACCACACAATTTTTAGGCCAGTACGGTGCAAACTTCAATGCACCCTAGAAAAATCAGCATGAGGAATACTGATAGGCCAGTCTAAATTAAATATTTCTTAGATATTTAATAATGCATGTGATAGAGCGAGCTTTAGAAAATATTTTATTCTAGCTCGTGATGTCATACTCTCATAATTTGAATTAATATATTAATGAGTGTTTGCATGATTTGTTTTATTAATCCAACCTAGATTAAGTTTGCACCACACATATACACGCGGGAAACTAATTATATGTGCTCTTGTTGCATTTGCAAGTCTGTTTTTTGTAACACATTATTAATATTGTCCTGTTTGTTATGTCTGTCCTATTGTCTTTGTCACTATTAGTATGCAGCTGATCATTCATGGCATGTGCCTTTATATGTGCTAACATGTATGTCCTATGTTGTGTTTGTCTGTCTGTGTATTATTTAATCATCTTTTTACTCTTTCAGAAACATAAAGCTGGATTACATGAAGAATGGTAGATATTTTATGTGCTGCTTTAAATGTTTGCTTTTGCTAAATGTCTTTTTATTAGTGGGTTAATTAATAATTAGCAAGGGCTGGGTGGTACAGAAGGGTTTGTTTTACCTGAATTAATTATTCTTTTGTGTTTGTTTAAATAATAGTTTTTCTGGAAAGTGACGCAGGCTAAAAGTGGCGCAGTGACGCAATCAGAAGCAGCGCAGAAAAGGCCTGCTGTTGTTGAAAGCCACATGAGACAACTTTATTTTGAAGTGGAAGAAAAGCCTTTTATTGTGAAAACTTTAAAAAATGAACTGCTAAAGTCAACTCTGTGGAGTGGGTTTGGATGTGCCATGGAAAGCTCAGAACCGTCAGGCTCAAGGTTGAAAGGAAGAGACGTGACAAGATTTCATATTGCTTGAACATTTTTGCTACATAATGTAGCAGACTAAGGAACTGTCGTCAGGATTCTGTGCTTGAACAATGACTCTGTGTAAAGCCTGGTCTCGTGGTGGAAGATGTCACAGTTTACTGTGGCGTGAGGTGATTCAGCCAATGGAGAGCCAGAATTCAGCTGTTGGAATGTGAAAAATATTTAGCTCAGCTTAAATTAGGGTATAAGAATAGGCTTTAGCTGCAAACTTTTGGCTTACGCTCTTGATTCCAGAAGGACGTGTTCTGCTGTCCGTTGATTACACGTAAGAAATGTAACTTTTTAAGACTTTGTTTTCAGGCGATGAGGGTAGAGATAGAAGAGATAGTTAGGTTTTGGAAATGCTCTTTTCACTTATTTCTGCTAATGAATAATATTTATCTTGAATTAAGTTCTCTTTATAAAATGCTGAATAAAACTTACTTATGACTTTTCCTAATGCTTGCTTAATAAAGTTCCAAACCTAAGTTTTCTTAAATATGTTTTAATAAACTTTTTAAAATGACAAGCTGGTCTTGTTTATTGTAGATAGTTTATTGCTAAAAGTTATACAACATATAGTATCCATTCACCTCATTCACTATGTTTATGGGCCTGGTATTGATTGGTAAGTGTGATAGTGGATTGAGCCATCATTTATAAAGAATTTTAGTTTCTGGGCTCTATCAATTTGGTAGCAGAGGATGGTACACCTAAATGTTATTTACAAGTACTGTTGCAGTAAGGTGTGTAAGTGCAAATAAAATACATTTTAAACATACCAAATAACATTTAGGTGTTTGTTGTTGCAAAAAAATGTTTTACATTGCTGTTTTGTAAATGCATATTTTTTCCCTAGGTTTATTAAAAATAGTGATACAGGTAAATTAGGAGTTGAATTATTTTGAGCAGGTTATAAAATTTTATTTCATCTGTCCTTGATAATTAATTAATTAATTGATCAGTAAACGCTATTAGGCCAATTAAGTGAATGTAATTACTTATTGTAATTATTTTAAATAATTTTAATAAAGGTAAGTATTTTAAATTATGGATAGTCATTATTTGAAGAAGAAAACATTTTTCTGCTATCAGAAAATGGAAAATATATTCAAAAAGGTTAAAAAGGTTGTTGCTACATGTGAGAGCAAATTAATGAATAAGCAGGTGAGTAATGAAGTAATTAGTAAGCATAATAAAAATACAGATGCTACCCCAAAATAAATAATTTTTAATGAAAATCCAATTCCTGAATTAGCAAATGTAAATAATGAATCTGTCAGAGAAGAATTAATTGATCATTGTAAAAATGATGTTGTAAATACAGATCAGGATAGAAATTCAAGCAAAAGCCCAGAGCAGATTAATGTGTCGCCAAGAGTCCCAGTCCAGACCCTTTCTCAAGGTGTCACAACAGGTAGGTATGATGAGATGTCTAGTATTTCTGAAATTAATATTCCTGATCATGTAAGTTCTACAAGTGATTTAATTGAGCAGCTAACGTCAGACATGGAAGCAGTGACAGTTCCTGTGACAATTGAACCTGTTCCCCCAGTGCTTAGAAAAGATGAAAATAGTCCCACAGCTTTAACGGTCCCAATTCAAAAGTTTGCTGAAAAACTTTATTTTAATGTACCTGAAAATAAGTTAGTAATGATTGCAACTCAGCAAGAGAGAGTGATGACTCTAGCTTTATCTAGTGAAAACTTTGACGTTGACCTGATTGACCTGACACAGCCTGGTGAGTATAAATTACTGGATAATACAATCAGTACAGACAGATTAAAAAGATTACAGGATGATGAGGACATTGAAGGATTGAACAATACAGGTAGGTTTGCCTCTGCCCATATAAAAGATTTAATTTGGGCTTTGAGAAAAAGGGGTAGTCTGAATAAATGGAAAACAAAATGGACAAAGAAAAAGGAGAAGGAAAAAGCGACTTTAGCTTTTGTAGGAGGGTGTAAAAATTCACAGATGCAGAATGAGATAAATCAGCAGCAACAGTTATTGAATGAACAGCTACAAATACAGCGACAGGTGGTGATTCAGCAGAATGAGATACCTTCACCGCTATTTCTAAATTATGTTAATGAGCAGAAATACAATACAGATACAGGATTCAGTGGAGTCCAGGAAAACAGACCAGATCCAGTTAAATTTGCAAACAAGCAAGGAAACTCATTTCCTAATGTTCCACAGTACAAGATGAAACCAGAAACAATTCCTGTTATTGAAACATTCGTTAAGCAGGGTGTCTTAAAAGAGATTGAGTACAGTCTTTATAATTCACCAGATGAAATGTACAAAATAGTACAGGACTTGAGAAAGGTTAATGAGATAGTTATCCCTTGTTGTCCTATTGTGCCCAAACCAGTAGAGATCCTTTGTCAGATACCACATGATACTGAGTGGTATTGGGTTCCAATGCACCCAGAGAGTCAAATCATTTTTGCTTTCAGGTTCCAAGAGAGGATTCCCAGTCAGGTAACTATTGAGAGAAATAAAATGATTCAGGTAATGGAATGCCCACAGGTAAGAATGTAGAATGTTCCTAGGCATGGTTGGATACTGTTGCCAATGGATTAGTGGTTTCTCGGTAATTATGAGGCCATTGCAAAGTCTGACAAAAGCAGATATAAAAGACCCAATTGTCCTGACAGAAATTAAACTTGAGGCCTTTGAGCAATTAAAAAAGAGTTTGAGTGAAGCTCCTGTTCTGGCCATGCCAGACTTCAACAAAGAAATCGAGCTTCTTGACAAAATAGCAGTGATAAAATGTGCTGGAGAGAAAAATGATCATGTCTCAAAAGGTAATGAGCACGCAGGTACCATTGTTAAGTTTTGTGCTCAGAAGTGGGTTGCAATCAATGGGGAAAAATTCAATGAACATGTTTCATGCATCCTCATACTAATCTTTGCAATTCAGACATGGCAAGAGTTAAAACAATTACAAGATGAGGCATATGATGAGGAGAAAAGCACATGGTTCAAAGAAGGTTTCAGACAGCAAGAGGAGGATAAAATTTGGTTTTACAGAGATGACAGACCTATTATGCCCAATTGCATGATTGCTGACATGGCACAGATGTACCATGGTCCAGGTCATTTAGCAAGAGACACAATAATTCAACTGTTCAGAGAAACATGTCTGACATGTCAGAAAAACACATGCCAGAAAAACAATCCAGATCAAAAGACAATTGAGAATTTGGGAACCATAGGCCGAGAGGGTGGTTCATTTGCAAAAATTCAAATAGATTTCTTTGAAATGCCCCAACAAAACAAACTGAGATATGTCCTAGTCATCATTTGTTTACTTTCAAAATGGTTAGAAGCTTTTCCAACAAGAAAGAATGATACAGTTTCTGTATTCCATCAGTTGGGAACAGATGTGGAAAATGAGCAGGCTCATGATTTATTGCCAAGAGACTTGGTCAGAACAAAGGTTCATCGAAGGAGAAACTGTCTAGTACCTAGGTGGCAGAAAGAAAGTCAGGTGACAACAGATACTGGGTGGATGCATATCAATCATGCCCTTTGTGTACCTGAACCTGATAACACTGATGAAGTTAGTAAAGACACTGCAACTGAATCAGACTCTGAAGAAGAAAGTTCTGTAGAAAATCCAGATCTTGAAGATCGACAAGGTGGTCGACATCTGGATGATGATGTCAAAAATCCAGATATTGAAGATCGACAAGGTGGTCGACATCTGGATGATGAAGTCAATGTGAATGAAGCATTGAATGAAGAAGATCTAGAGATTGTGATTCTAGATTCAGAAAATGATGAAAATCTGCTAGAAAAAGAATCTCAAGCAGAAAGAGAAGATTCAGAAGCAGAAAATTCTGAGCAAGAAGATAATCTAGTCCAGGAGAGTATTGAAAAGCAGAAGAGTAGCTCTGAATGCGGGAACAAGAATTCTGAAACTGGGAGGCTAAAGGTGATCCCTGAAGAAGAGGAAGAATTACCAAGTACCAGCTGTAAGGATGATGTTCCTATCGGAGTGAAGCTGCCGAGTAAAGAAGTTCCTAGGTACAGATTTGAAGTCTCAGAAACAAATACAGATGGGAGTAATAAAGAGTCTGAGATAAGAAAATTCAGAAAAAGGGCTTGGAAAACTGAATGTAAAGAAAGCAAGCCTAAGAAGAAACTCTTGAGTAAAGGTGATGTCTGGCCTAAAGATTTAAAGTTCAAATATGAAGTGTCAAGTCAGAAGAGTGATTCAGACAAAAAAGAGCAAGCTGAAGAGAAGAGTGAAATGATTGCCAGGAAGAGCAAAAGACCGTTGAGATCAAATGTAAAATACAAGTCTCCAGAATGGGCCTACATAACTATCTCTTCAATAGTTGAGGAGCGCAGTAGCAGTCAGGTGGTCTTGAAAGAAAATGGTGACAATGACTAAGTTTAGTTTTCTTTAAGTTAAGGTTTATTTTTGGCATAAGGCTGAAGACATTGTGTTAGTTTTCTTTAAGTTGAGATTTAATTTTGGCATAAGGCTGAAGAAATTATGTTAGGGTGACACAAGGTCGAAGAAATTGTGTTAGCTGGAAACACTTTTATGTAAGACGCAAGGTCGAAGAAAACATGTTTTAGAATTTTGAAAAAAAAAAAAAGAGGGGGTATATACTATGTACTAATTTTTCCAAAAAGTTCAAAAAATTACTTTTTTGTTTTTTGTTTTGTTTTATACTACTCAGATTGATATTTGTTTTGTTGGTGCAATTCAAAATGTAGTTATGCAATTTAAAACGTAGTTTTTTTTTTTTATAAATTCATTGGGGGTTGGGGATTCAAAGGTGGAAAGGATTCAACTTAGCTGAATAAAGAAAGGGTAAAGGATACAGAATTAGTAAGATGTAAGACTCAATACTAATTATGAGATAGATGAAATTAGAGCTTAAATACTAATCCAGAGTAAGCCTGAAACATGTTCAATAGATAAAAATTTTAATTAAAATTTTTTGGGTGTTGTTTGGTGATTTTGAAATCACCAGATGAGGGAGTTGATAGAGCGAGCTTTAGAAAATATTTTATTCTAGCTCGTGATGTCATACTCTCATAATTTGAATTAATATATTAATGAGTGTTTGCATGATTTGTTTTATTAATCCAACCTAGATTAAGTTTGCACCACACATATACACGCGGGAAACTAATTATATGTGCTCTTGTTGCATTTGCAAGTCTGTTTTTTGTAACACATTATTAATATTGTCCTGTTTGTTATGTCTGTCCTATTGTCTTTGTCACTATTAGTATGCAGCTGATCATTCATGGCATGTGCCTTTATATGTGCTTACATGTATGTCCTATGTTGTGTTTGTCTGTCTGTGTATTATTTAATCATCTTTTTACTCTTTCAGAAACATAAAGCTGGATTACATGAAGAATGGTAGATATTTTATGTGCTGCTTTAAATGTTTGCTTTTGCTAAATGTCTTTTTATTAGTGGGTTAATTAATAATTAGCAAGGGCTGGGTGGTACATAAGGGTTTGTTTTACCTGAATTAATTATTCTTTTGTGTTTGTTTAAATAATAGTTTTTCTGGAAAGTGACGCAGGCTAAAAGTGGCGCAGTGACGCAATCAGAAGCAGCGCAGAAAAGGCCTGCTGTTGTTGAAAGCCACATGAGACAACTTTATTTTGAAGTGGAAGAAAAGCCTTTTATTGTGAAAACTTTAAAAAATGAACTGCTAAAGTCAACTCTGTAGAGTGGGTTTGGATGTGCCATGGAAAGCTCAGAACCGACAGGCTCAAGGTTGAAAGGAAGAGACGTGACAAGATTTCATATTGCTTGAACATTTTTGCTACATAATGTAGCAGACTAAGGAACTGTCGTCAGGATTCTGTGCTTGAACAATGACTCTGTGTAAAGCCTGGTCTCGTGGTGGAAGATGTCACAGTTTACTGTGGCGTGAGGTGATTCAGCCAATGGAGAGCCAGAATTCAGCTGTTGGAATGTGAAAAATAGTTAGCTCAGCTTAAATTAGGGTATAAGAATAGGCTTTAGCTGCAAACTTTTGGCTTACGCTCTTGATTCCAGAAGGACGTGTTCTGCTGTCCATTGATTACACATAAGAAATGTAACTTTTTAAGACTTTGTTTTCAGGCGATGAGGGTAGAGACAGAAGAGATAGTTAGGTTTTGGAAATGCTCTTTTCACTTATTTCTGCTAATGAATAATATTTATCTTGAATTAAGTTCTCTTTATAAAATGCTGAATAAAACTTACTTATGACTTTTCCTAATGCTTGCTTAATAAAGTTCCAAACCTAAGTTTTCTTAAATATGTTTTAATAAACTTTTTAAAATGACAAGCTGGTCTTGTCTATTGTAGATAGTTTATTGCTAAAAGTTATACAGCATATAGTATACATTCACCTCATTCACTATGTTTATGGGCCTGGTATTGATTGGTAAGTGTGATAGTGGATTGAGCCATCATTTATAAAGAATTTTAGTTTCTGGTCTCTATCACATGGATTCGTGTATACATCAAGTATATTGCCAGTAGCATGTGGGAGCACCAAAGCCTTTAATTTACCTTCTGAACACGAGGGAAATTGTGTAAATATAATAAACACATTTGCAAAGAAGATAGACAGAATGAACATGGAAATCAGATAACTGAATAAAATCATGTGTCGTAACACACAATTGAATTCTGAACTACAGTTGTAAAGTATACTCCGGTAACTTTGAGTAGTCTTCAAGTAATTATATTGGCAACTCTGCACAGCACGTATATTATTGTACATCTTATCTAAGTAACATTTAAATGCAGCTGTCTTTCCCAAGAACTCCAATTCCCCTTAGTTCCATCTTACCTGACTGTGATGTAAGATACATTCCAGACATGGAATGCATCAACACCACAAATTCCCCTCCTGTATATAATGAACAACAGTGAGAGAGAATCAACTATATACAATGTATATTACAAAAATAATAAAAAAGAATAACAATAAAAATAAACAGAGCACTAAATCTCTAAGGTTGTAAGGAGTGTGAATTACTCTTCCCATTCTCCCCAATCTCCTTGAACTAGTTTCCACTTGTTACTGTATTTCTGCAGATGTGTCTAAAGCTTCCTGCACACCCTCTGTCACTTCCTGTTCCATTCCATCTTCAACCTCATCCTCCCACAACCAATCATCAAATATAGGAAATCCACCAACATCCTCCCCTTGTGCTTTTTCAATGTTTTTGCATTTTAAAATATGGCTCATGTGCCAGACACGATTGTCACATAATCTTGTTTTATTCCTCAAACACTATACTACTTTTAGCGGTGCAGAAAATGCCCTCTCCCCTTTAGGTACCTTTCCCCATGTTTTTGTTTTTACTCAGTCCCCTACTTTTAAATCCTCCTCCTTCGTTGGATTCTGTTTGTCAACATTTCTTTTGTACACTTGTTGTGCCTTAATAAAGTTCTCCTTGACTACTTTAGGTGACCATTCCACATGCTTTGTATTGTCCATCCATCCCATGTTGTCTTTTGTGAATGGTTCTCTTCCTCGCATGAGAACAAAAGGGCTAAATCCTGTGAGAGATGGTGTTAAACGATAACCCCACAGCATTTTCTTAATTTCTACCTCCCAATGATTCCTATTTTCACAAGCAAATTTGAATGGTACCTTTGATCATATGATTAAATCATTCAACTGCGCCATTTCCAGAAGGATGATACACTGAAGTTTTGACATGTTGTATACCATTCCTATTCAAAAACTGTTCCACTTTTGATGCTGTACAGTGTATACCATTATCACTTAAAATCCTTTTAGGCAAACCTTCCTTCAAAAACACATCGTTTAAAAAACTTAACTACTGTATCTGCATCTGCCTTCTCAATGACCTCTAGCTCTACCCATTTACTAATATAGTCTAGTAAAACAATATTAAATCTATTTTCGCCACTCTTTGACTGTACAGGACCAACAAAATCCCAAACCATTTCTGGACACTCCATGGGTAATAACTGTGGTCTCATAGTCCTTAAACTCTTATCCAAATCTGCACACTCTCTGCACTCTCTTACTGCCCTCTCTACTTCAATATCATCTACCGACCACCAAGAGGACCATTTCACTCTTTTTTTTGGCCCAACATTTCCAAAATGCCCTTCATGACATAAATCCACCACCCTTTTCCTCAATCCAAGTGGAGGTACAATTTTTCCACCTCTAACTACAAATCCTGATTCTACACTCAACTCACTTCTTACTTTCCAAAAACTCCTTTCTTTAGCTATGTCAGGTTTCTTCACTCCCCATCCATTCAAAATCCTCTATTTAATCTTTTTGATCAAATCATCCTTTTCATATTCTGAAATCAATTCATTTTTCCAATCAACTTCATGCTAGCTTCTTCTACCATTGCAACTTGATAATCATCCCAAATGTTTCTGGGTACCTCTATAATAGGTAAAGGAATTCTACTTAAGCAATCTGCAATGTATACCTGGAACATACTTTATCCTGTAATTATAAACTTGTAACCTCATTGAAAGTCTTGCTATTCCTGCTGATGCTTTCACCATACCACCTGTAGTGAGAAAATTCACCTAAGGCTTGTGATCTGTCCTCACATCAAATTCAGTTCCCCATAACAATGCTCTAAAATGTTCCAGACCCCACACACATCCAAGAGGTTTTTTTTAATTACCGAGTATAACTCCTCTGTGGGTGTAAGACTTCTAGAAGCAAAACCTATTACAACTTCCTTAGTGCCATCTTCATTCTGTGTGAGTACAGCGCCCAACCCTTTTCCACTTGCATATACTGTAAGTACACTTCTCTGGATCAAATCCCTTGATTGGTGTTGCATTACATATTTAATTTTTCGAAGTTTCAAAATTTTCCTTACATTTTCCATCCCAAACAAATGTACGTCTCTGCAAAATATCTTACAAATTTGGAGTAATATTCTGGGAGTACTAAGAACGAACAAAGTTCCTCTTTGTTTTTAGTTTCAGGTGCCTCTCTAACAGCTGTTTTTAAAATATTCATTCACCGCCACACGCTTTCCTTTCTCAATGGCTCGCTCACTGGCTTACCTTGATTTTTAAATTAATTCCTCATTTTCCATCGTTTCTCTGTTGATCCTTCATTTCTCCTTTAATTCTTTTTTTTTTCTTACTTGCGTGGGTTACTGCAGATTTGCCTCCTCGTCGCAAGTTTGTGAAGTATACATACTCCGGTAACTTTGAGTAGTCTTCAAGTAACTTTATTGCCAACTCTGCACAGCACATATATTAAAGTACATCTTGTCCAAGTAACATTCAAAGGCAATTGTCTTCCCCAAGAACACCATTCCCCTTAGTTCCATCTTACCTCATCGTGATGTAAGATACATTCCAGACATGGAATGCATCAACACCACAACAGTATAATCTCTGAACCATATTTCATAAACATTTCAGTAAAACCTATATACAATACAAGCAATTAATTCATTCATCACAGTTTTCACCTAGCGAACATTAAAATGAGGCTGTACAAATTGTTAAGGCAGCTTACAAGGATTACAATTAACACAATATTGGGAGCAAAAACTAGCACATGAACTGCAGCCTATGAGAACAGGTCTAAAATATGGCATAGAAGAAGGTCAGGCACTTTAGCTTGGTGTAGTTCTGCTGACTTAGCATTCAACTGGACACAGGTCTCCTTTTGGCTAATACTGCTGGTCCTATTGAGGAATGAAGAAGTGCACAGAAGTGCATTAATTGGCAGGCTTTCACGTCACATTATAGACCTAGGGCCTTTAACAACCATTGTAACCCAAGGCAGTCAGGTATGATGCTTAAATAACAGGAAAAATATATTAACTAGTGTAAGAGCAGTGCTTGAAACAGAATACCGCAGAATCAGTTGACTTCAAGAGTAAATCCAGTCTCAAGATTTGCCCTTGTCTGTAAAAGCAGGGCTCGTCATTGTTCAATTCTCTGCCCCGGTACTCTGGTAGCACCTTAAAGAAGAAAAAGATAAAATCATTAAAGCAATTGTTTGACTAGTTTGGTGCACTAACCTGTAAATTTGTGACTTGAAAGATAGTTATCACTGAGATTTTAACAGCTGTATGTTGTATTTACAATAACAAAGCCAAGAACATTGTTCATGTTGCGCAAAAGAATGTACGTTGTTTTTAGGTTTTAGAGACTAACCTTGAGCAAGAAAGAGTTGTGATAAAGGTAAAACACAAGCAAGGGCACAGTGAAAATTCTGATAAAGTAATTGAGAGTTATTGGTCTAACCTTACACAAAGGGAGTCTCAGACAAAAATTAGCAACTGACTTTCCTTTGAAGTCAGCTGGTGACTTGTGGAATGTTCATCCATACCATTTTCTTTTGTTTAGGGAGCCAGAATGCGTAACAGAGAGGTTGAATTTAAAAAGGCAGTTAGTTATGCAAAGAAGCCAGAAGGATTTAAGTCTCTATTCCACTCTGCTTCTCTACTTCACACTCCCTCCCATCTAAGCTAAACTGAATCATGCTGTTAGTCATGGTATTGCGGATTGCCCCGGTTACTTACCGGTATTCTTCATTACTCCAAGTTCTCATCTACTTCGCCACAGTAATTCACACATGAGCTTTAGCCTCCCTCAGAAACCCCAAAGTAAAAATCAGCATACTAGTCTACCATCCCTGCGATATGGCTGCCTCCTATATCCAAAAAATGTCACATTTAATAAAAGGAAAGAAGAAAAAAGCATTTATATTAAAGGTTTTCAAACAGATTTCACATAAGCATTATTATATCATAGAAATACATGCATATACTTTTCCTTCCAAGTGCTACAATATAAAAACATATACAGACAGGATTAAAATAGCCAGTGTTGTCGACGCGTTTCGGTGCTTAGTTGAGT
The DNA here is from genome assembly GCF_964263255.1 of Lissotriton vulgaris. Lineage (NCBI taxonomy): Eukaryota > Metazoa > Chordata > Amphibia > Caudata > Salamandridae > Lissotriton > Lissotriton vulgaris. The sequence goes on from NC_141694.1 coordinate 747,694,541, forward strand.
AGAACACCTTCTTCAGGACTATGTTTAAAACTTCATAAATCTAAAAAACAATAGTATATATGACATGACATTAGTATGGGGTACATGAGGATATTTTTTTAACAGAAACACTTTTGGTCTAAATTCATACAGGGTCACAACTACTAATGGTCAAATAGTCTTACTTTTAAAGCATTTTCAATTTGCTATGCCAGTCTTGATCCTGGAGTGGAATATCCTTAGTTTGTAATCTCTTCAGCTTGACCATCTGAAGAATCTTAAAAAGGCAATAATACTCAATTTAGCTCATGGTTCTCTATGTAGTTCATATATTCTTTCTTTACGAGCACCAATGCTTACTTGATAATGATGTAGTGCTAGATGGAGACTTCTGCAAGCGCCTTCGTTTTATCTAGGTCACCTCGAAATATACAGGAACCTTCTTACAAGTTAATTTAAGTTACTTGTTTCTTTGAAGGAAATTTGGGCGAGCTTCTCACCTGCAAACGAAATTAAACCAGCAAGTTTGATTACCGTGTTTAGTTTTAAGTATATTTATGTGCATACAGTCATATTAACAGCAGCAAGCACTTGATCAGTGCTTCGTATTATTATTTACAGGAGCCTAAACGCGCTTAACTGGTGGCTACAAGATTATAGAGCGATATGGTTAGAGTGCCTAGGTTAGTTTACTATAAGGCTACTCATCAAATGGTGGCTATATCGTTTGTGCCTCCTCGTATTAGTGCTGGTTTTTTTTGTTACAATTGTGTTAAAGTTGTAGATGCAAATGCAACCTCCGTATAATAGGTTTGTGATCTGTGGCCTTAAAGTACGCAAGCAATATTCACGTAAGGCACATATTGGGAAATGTTCAAAAAGCTCTGTTTAGATCATGATAGCAGAGCATGATAACAGAGCATTTCAGCCAATACGGGGATTCTATGGCATAAAAACGGCTGCTAGATGCACTATTTTTACGTTAAGTGTGGCGGTGGTATTAATAAAGAATTTTATGAAGGGTATGCTATGGCTAGACAATCAGAGAACTATTTAGATCATGATAGCAGAGCATTACAGCCAATATGAAAATTCTTTGGCACAAAAATGGCTACTTAATGCACTATTTTTACTTTTACTTTAAGTATAGCGGTGGTATTAATCAAAATAGACGAGGAGTACGTTTTGACTAGGCAGCCAGAGAATTATATCTCTGTACACGAGTATCAAGCCCCGTGATCGTAGGCAGAGTCTTACCTAGATTCAATTCCTTTCGCGCGCTCCGCCTGGTCTCCCCGGTCTCCAGAGTCGGTATGGAGGCCGGGGCGCGGAGGTTGTATTTATACGCGTTCAGAAGAGCGGTAAGCGTGCTAACTAGATGCACCTGTTAACTATCAGGTGTGGTGATCGAACAGCCGCGCCATTTTGGTAGTTTTTCACTATCGGCTTTAGGACTCCGAAAGTGAAGAAGGACGTGAATAGGTGCCGATTAGTTGTCAAAGTAACGCATGGATTGCGTTGGTGTCCGAAGGTAAATACGGACTTAGTTTACCGTCGGTGCCATTATTTTGATAGATTGCTACAAAGCGTGCATCTAAAAGAAACGGGTTCCACTGGATTTCTTTATCATATTTAGTTCCTGTTTACGACCTTATAAAATCTAAATATGTATTCACAAGACCTTACAGCGATCTTCAAGCAATTTAATTTGTGTGTAAAGTTGAATTAACAAACACATTTGGTTCACAGATATAAAGAGAAGAACGTTCCTATTATCCAGCCTATAGTCCCAAATGAGCTAGTTACACAAGAATCTAGTCTAGACAGTGCTGGATGTACAAGAGTTACATTACGGCACACAAAAGAATTTTAAGGAGCAGTTATACTTGCCGGGACACCTTATGTTAATCTATGAATATATGGACAATTCCATATATATGGCTATTGATAATGGAACGTTCTTGTACAGCAATGGGACCAATATCATGAACCATCTGAACAGTTATACATCAGTATCATTTGCAGGAGTTGTTCTTTTTCTACATTGTGTCTTCAAGTCATCTTGCACAGTACATAGTTATGATTTACAGACATGTTTAATGAATTCGTAACATGATTATGCCTGTAGTTTTCATTACACATCACATCTTAACATAATCCCTGACATAATCAGCTATCATGTGGTGGAACAGTGTACACATAGTGTTATAACCATAAGAGGGCATTATTTCGTGATGAATATTTAAGCAGAATGATAGTTAAATTATGCTGGTGGGATGACTCTATCTTACCAATCTCTCCCACTCTTCTCTGCTATTAAGGCCATGGTTATAGGTGCGGAACTTAGACATGAAGAACTGCTCCCTTTGTTTACGTTTGAGGTCTATGTTACCACCTCTTGCTGACATTTTGATTTTTTCTACTATGAACCACTTAAGTTCATCCTCCTTGTGATTTTCCGTTGTCCAATGATCAACTAGAGGGGCATTCTTTTTCCTATTCTTGAGCGCCGATCTATGTTCGTTCAGGCGCAATCTCATTTCACGGCTTGTTTCGCCGATGTACCCTCTCTGGCACGGACAAATTAAAAGGTATACCACATTGGACGTTCTGCAATTAACGTGATCATTCATCCAATGTGATGTACCATTCAATTCCACCTTATCAGCTTGAATGATAGATTTACAATGGGAGCATGATCCACAGGGTTGATTACCTCTTACTGGTCTTCCTTGATCTATGCTTAATTGCCTGCTGATCTTTGGTTCTCTATAAGTATGAACCAGGCAGTTCCGTATTGTCCTATTTCTCCTGTAAGAAAAAATAGGTTTTGGAAGTGGAATTCTGCCTTGTTTGTTGAGAATGGACCAGTTTTTATTTATAAGATTTTTAACTTTAAAGCTGAGACCATTGTAATTTGAAACCATAACAATGGTATTATCTGGTTCCTGGGTTTTATTTTTTGGTTCCAGTAAAGACGCTCTATTCTGATACTTAGCTCTTTTGTAGCTGTCTCTAATAAGTCTTTTCGGGTATCCTCGCTGGAGCAACTTGATTTTAAGGTTCTCTGCATGTTTCTCAAAGGAATTTTTGTCGGTACAATTCCGTCTTATCCTTATAAACTGACTGTAAGGGATGCCTTCTTTTTGGTTTTTGGGGTGATAACTGCTATGGTGGAGCAAGGTATTACGGTCAGATGGTTTGACAAAGAGCTCAACATTTAGCTTCCCCATTTCTGCTTTAATTTTTATGTCAAGAAAGTCAACTGCCACTTGACTTTTGTTGCTAGTGAATTTAAGGTTATCATCCCCACAGTTCAGCCACTCAATGAAGGCTGTGAGATCAGTTTCACTACCTTCCCATACAAAGAAAACATCGTCTATAAATCTAGACCAATGTTTTACATTTTCACAAAATGGACTAAGTTCATTATAGATATGATGTTTCTCAAAATTGCCTACGTACAAACAGGCAAGGCTCGGTGCACAGGTAGCACCCATGCTTGTACCTTTTATTTGGCAGAAGAACTCATTGTTAAATAGGAAGATGTTATTAAGTAGCACAATTTCTATACATTCAACAATAAAAGTGTTCTGGGCAGAAAGATAGCCTTCTTCATCACTCAAAATCTCTCTCATCATCCTAATAGTATCATGTTGAGGTATGTTGGTGTACAAGGACTCAATGCGGTGGTATTAATCAAAATAGACGAGGAGTACGTTTTGGCTAGGCAGCCAGAGAATTATATCTCTGTACACGAGTATAAATACAACCTCCGCGCCCCGGCCTCCATACCGACTCTGGAGACCGGGGAGACCAGGCGGAGCGCGCGAAAGGAATTGAATCTAGGTAAGACTCTGCCTACGATCACGGGGCTTGATACTCGTGTACAGAGATATAATTCTCTGGCTGCCTAGTCAAAACGTACTCCTCGTCTATTTTGATTAATACCACCGCTATACTTAAAGTAAAAGTAAAAATAGTGCATTAAGTAGCCGTTTTTGTGCCAAAGAATTTTCATATTGGCTGTAATGCTCTGCTACCATGATCTAAATAGTTCTCTGATTGTCTAGCCATAGCATACCCTTCATAAAATTCTTTATTAATACCACCGCCACACTTAACGTAAAAATAGTGCATCTAGCAGCCGTTTTTATGCCATAGAATCCCCGTATTGGCTGAAATGCTCTGTTATCATGCTCTGCTATCATGATCTAAACAGAGCTTTTTGAACATTTCCCAATATGTGCCTTACGTGAATATTGCTTGCGTACTTTAAGGCCACAGATCACAAACCTATTATACGGAGGTTGCATTTGCATCTACAACTTTAACACAATTGTAACAAAAAAAACCAGCACTAATACGAGGAGGCACAAACGATATAGCCACCATTTGATGAGTAGCCTTATAGTAAACTAACCTAGGCACTCTAACCATATCGCGCTATAATCTTGTAGCCACCAGTTAAGCGCGTTTAGGCTCCTGTAAATAATAATACGAAGCACTGATCAAGTGCTTGCTGCTGTTAATATGACTGTATGCACATAAATATACTTAAAACTAAACACAGTAATCAAACTTGCCGGTTTAATTTCGTTTGCAGGTGAGAAGCTCGCCCAAATTTCCTTCACAGAAACAAGTAACTTAAATTAACTTGTAAGAAGGTTCCTGTATATTTCGAGGCGACCTAGATAAAACAAAGGCGCTTGCAGAAGTCTCCATCTAGCACTACATCATTATCAAGTAAGCATTGGTGCTCGTAAAGAAAGAATACATGAACTACATAGAGAACCATGAGCTAAATTGAGTATTATTGCCTTTTTAAGATTCTTCAGATGGTCAAGCTGAAGAGATTACAAACTAAGGATATTCCACTCCAGGATCAAGACTGGCATAGCAAATTGAAAATGCTTTAAAAGTAAGACTATTTGACCATTAGTAGTTGTGACCCTGTATGAATTTAGACCAAAAGTGTTTCTGTTAAAAAAATATCCTCATGTACCCCAACTAATGTCATGTCATATATACTATTGTTTTTTAGATTTATGAAGTTTTAAACATAGTCCTGAAGAAGGTGTTCTACTCAACTAAGCACCGAAACGCGTCGACAACACTGGCTATTTTAATCCTGTCTGTATATGTTTTTATATTGTAGCACTTGGAAGGAAAAGTATATGCATGTATTTCTATGATATAATAATGCTTATGTGAAATCTGTTTGAAAACCTTTAATATAAATGCTTTTTTCTTCTTTCTTTTTAATAAATGTGACATTTTTTGATATAATTTCTGGTTTGATGTTATATGTACTACTGAGGATACTTGAAAACTTGTCTGATAACAGGGGTCTTACTCTATTGGTCTGAATGAGTACGTAATGATAATGAAATAACCACAGAAAGGAAACTCTCCCTTTTTTGTTGTCACTATTTCCCAGTCCTTTCTGGGTTTATTCGGGAAAACTCTCTCCTGTTTTTCACTTGCCTCCTATATCCACCATTCATTAAAAGGAGTGACCACACCCCAGGTAAACCTGTAACCAAAGTCACATAAATACATGAAGTCTCACACAACAGGGCCGGGAGGAATGAGAAACTATACTGTGGCGAGGAAGACTAGGACTTGGAGTAATGAAGATTACGAGTAAGTAACCAGGGCATTACCTCCTCGTCTTCCTTGCCACAGTAATTTACGCATGAGCAGATACCAAAGCAAGCAAAAGCTTCATTAATATAAGAAGATTAGCCAACACTCAGGAGAGATTTCAACACGCTGTTTAATACACTCACTACAGAAGTGCACAAACAGAAACATCAAGGTGCAACAGCAACCAGCACAGAAGTTGCAAAAGAAACAGAGACACCACCCCCAATCTCCAGCCTGTAATGCTCCATAATTGTATAAGGAGTAGTCCAAGTGGCTGCTCTGCAAATATCCTCCATAGAAACACACTTAAAAGAGGCGCAAGATACAGCCACGATCTTGTAGAGTGGCCCTGAAATGGGTTCTCCACCACCATTGCCTGTAACTCATAAGCTACCAGAATGGCCTGTTTGAGCCAACAACTAAAAGTAGATTTAGAGGACGTCAAGCCATGCCTGCCCAGACCAAATGTGACAAAGCGACTGTTCCTTTTACAGGACAACCTTGTCGGTGTCAATTACACCATCAACGTCCTCTTCATATCCAAGAGATGTAAGAGAGACTCCTCATCAGAATGAGGCTCAGGAAATAAAACAGGCATCAACACCTCAGCAGACCAGTGAAGACATTAAGCCACCTTAGGCTCAAAAGTAGGGTGAATTCTCAACACCCCAATATTATACAGAGACTGGAAAAATGGGACAGACTGTAAAAAATAACCCAATTCACCAAATAAAATTCCAAGGGGTGCCACTAAATCCAGGACCCTGACAAGAGCCACATCCTCACAAGAAACCCCTTTCTCAAACATCAACCAGAAAAATTAGACCTATGCTTGGCATAAGCCCGCAAAGGGTGCTGAGTCTTTTGAATCAGACTGGACACCACCTGGGAACAACACCTACTAATCAGACTCTGCAGTTCAAGAACCAAGCCTAAAGAAGCATTGACTGGAACACCTGGAAAGGGAGCTGGGACCCATCAACGGATAAGGCTAAAAAGGAATCATCCTTCATGGTTGAACCTCCAACAAGAGGGGAAATCAAAGGAGTTGCCTCCACCCCGGAACCACCAGAATAACCAAGGCCTTGTGCAGCATGATCTTCCACAACACCGCCGGAATCAGGGGAACCAGGGGAAAGGCATACAACAGATCCCGACACAATTCGAAGGACATCGCATCCACCCTCCACGCCTAATGGTAAGGCATAATCGTGGAAAAACAAGGGAGCTGTGCATTTACCAGGGAGGCAAACAAGTCCACCCTCGAAGACCCAAACCTACTCCTTAAACCCATTAACACCTTCTGAGTCAACTACAGGGAACTCATGGACTGAAACACCCTGCTGAGCCTGTCTGCCACAACATTCTCCCTTCCCATCAAGTAGATGGCAGACAGGTATCTCAATTCCTCCCAGGAGCAAATGAACCGAATGAGACAACTGAGTGACTTCACCCGGCAACGCCCTTGATGATTCAAGGAACTCAGGACAACCTGCTTGTCAGTCTAGACCTGCACATGCTGATCCACCAGCTGCAGAGCATAAGCAAAGAGACCCAAGTGAACTGCCCTCAGCTCCCTGTAATTGAAAGAACAAACCGCTTGAATATGGGACCACTTGCCCTGTACCAACAACTCCACCAGAGAGGCACACCAGCCCTGAAGACTGGCATCAGTTGTCACAATATGGGTAGAAACCACATGCAAAAACAATACTTTTATTAACCCCATCGCTGCGGCGCGAATTCCCCGCGGTTCCGTCATCCGCACAGCTCACCCGACGTGCATGACGGAACCGTTCCGTCAACAGCATCGAAGGGGTTAAAAAAAAATATATATAATTTTAATGGCACTCGGAAGCGTTCACATTTCTGTCTTTTAATAACATAACCACAGAAATGATTAACATGTTTTGCCGTTAATAGCAGTTGTTTTGTCACCCCTCCATAGGCAAAGGTCTTTCTATGAAAAATAATTTGACTCCAATTTCAAAACAGTCACCAAGATTACCAAACTGATAAGTTAGGAATCATTGTAAACAAGAAACGAAGCGGGAGACGTGGGAAGGATGGGAGCAACAACTGGGGAAGGAGGGGGAGGATGGAAGATGCAATAAAATATGGCCCAAACCTGAACATGCACCCGCAAATGTAACCCGAGCAGGAAAGAAATATAAAAATAGTCCCCCAAACAAACAGATAAACAACCAACGTGTAAATTTACGGTACTTGGTGCCTGCTCCTTGGGAGGAAATGAAAGACAAAAAGGAGAGACAAAGAGGATGGATTGACCACTAGAAAGCAAGGATTTTTTAAAGGACACCGAAACAAACAAATGAAAAACAGTGGGCAGGCTGTAAGACCACAAAGAAGTATATACCAAAGTATACAGAACAGGTGTTGAAAGCTTGACCTAAAAAAGAAGGATCTGCATCTATGGAGGTTTGTCATTGACCAGCATTTTTTGGTACTTTATTTCTTTATTCCCCAAAGTAGCATGAATTTTCTCCACAATCCTGTCTGCATGGGGAAAGACAGTCAGCTGATTTAAGCACTCCAAATTATGGGTTTTCTACAGAAAGTGGAGATTTATATGTCCCTCCAAACTTTAAACGAGTCTCTGTGTGTTACACATTCATCTATCAAACTTTTTACATTGCCTAAACATTTTTATGGAAAATGAGCATGCAACATACAAGATGTTATCAAAATATTTCACCGTACTCATTTATTCATCACCCACTCTTGCAGTCACTCAGTCATTTGTTTTCCTGGATTTCAAATGAAAAATAAATCACAGAGCTATGTTACTCTTAATTTTTTAATATAATTCAACTTTATGAGCATGGGGAAATTTATGGGGGCTCATTGATAGAATTTTGGCATACAGCAGTTCAGCAAGGCACTTTGTTACGCTGAGCCATGCCAAAGTGAAAGGGCAGGAATTATCTGCATTTAAGCAATACAGTGCATTCCTGTCCTTTCTCCCTGCACTGGCGCTGTTTCTGCAGCCTAGCACCAACATAGGCACCTTCCTGCACAAAATCAATCCTAAGTGTGCTTCAGAATGTAGCACACCCTGGGAGAAGTACAGATTTGTCGCTTCCTCAGGTTTACATCACTTTGTAAATCTGGGGCAGAGTCAAATTCTATCAGTGATGCATCGGAAAACTCATGCAATGCCTCCAGGGTGCAGAGTAAGGTGATGAAGCAATTTGCGCTGCGTCACCTTTCTCATGATTTATTATTCCACTCAAAGCCAGGGTGGATTTGCATGGCTTCATAAATTGAAATGAGAGACCTGCATCAAGTACGTACCACTTTACGTGGTGCAAAAGTGATGCAGGGCTCTCATAAATAGGCTGCAGACTTTCTGTTGCCTCCTGTATAAACAGTAACTACACTTTGCATCCTACTACCCGTAGTTGTATATTGATTATCTAAAGAGTAAAACAACAAGTAGCCAAATGCAGGTGGTTGTTGGCTAACCACTGTCATGTACCAGACTGAGAGCTCTATGCTCATGCTGCTCACTTCAAATTGCACCATTCATACCATCAGCAAGACCTTGTGACATGCTTGCTTTAGGGTCACTATGGCCAATCAGAATGGGTAGAGCTTCTTTTTAGGTGGCCATTGGAGGTTTTCAACTCTTGAAGGACTTTTGAGCTGTGCGGAAGGCACCCAGCACCTTAGATGGTGTCCCTTCAGGGATCAACATCTCCGGGTATTCTACTTGGGTCACAGAGCCCACAGTAGTGGTATGATGTCTCTCTTAACTCACCTTTTGGGTAAGTACCAACATACTTTCTCAACCTGGTTTTCACTACCGTCAGTGCTTTTCTATATTTGACTATTTTAGCTGCTCTGTGCTTTTATCAACCTTGTCTTTTGCTGCTTTCAGCACTTCTCTGTACTTGGTTGTGTGTGCCTTTAGCATTATTGTTCCATGCGATTTATAGGTCCCCATTGCGTAATTATGCAGTAACTCTTTCGCAACCTTAGTAACAGATTTCTGTCCAATGAAGAGTAAAATTCTCATTGAGGCTTTCGTTATCGTCAAATGCTTCACAGTGGCTGGATTGGTGCTTTAACGCCACGTTCAACCAATGTTGATCTTCACTTCAACTGAGGCACATGCACAAGCAGGACCACAGCAAACTCTCTGGGAGAGCACTGTCGATCTTTGGTTAAGTATCCCCTATCTCATTGCCAGTTGTAATGTCCTCCTCGGATAAACTGACTGAGGCCCGTGCCCTGACGTATAGAAGTTCTTGTTTCAGCAGACCGCTGGCGGTTGAGCCTGATACCGGGATTACTACGTAACCCGAGTTACTGTGCTGTATTATATACATGGCCCTATTTTGAATTTGGATACACAGCCAAGTTTTTTCCGAACCGTTTTTAAGATTATACAAGAATGCCGTCCATGGGTAAAAGATAGCCATCCTAATGACATTGATTTGACAATCAGAGAAATATCAGAGAAATATGAGATTCCGTGCGATCCTTTTATGAGATGTTAGTTTTGGGGGATTCAATTATCATATCCTGAAGAAGGTGTGGGCTCCTAAATACTGTGCCCACCGAAACGCGTTGATGCCCTGTGTTTGAGTTGAAATACTCTAAGTCTAGGTAATAACAACTCTGACCGATAAACTAGACGGATGTCAGAGTGTGATTTCGAGTTTGACTAGTGTACTTCCTTATGTCAATAGGATTTATGTATTCCTTTAGTTCTGTTTCCCACTTATAACAATTGATTGTATTATGTAATGTGATTTTATTCTGTATAAATTGTGTAATTTTTAAATATGTCTGATGATAAGAACTGACAAGTCTTTGAACAAATCTAATTGAATAAACTGTTTTATTTTAATTAATTTTTCCTTTCTGCTCCTATCTGAATGAGTTGTTGTGGTTTTTAATAATTTTTGTGATATAGAGTTGCACCTAAAAGGTAACTTCTTTCTGACAGTAGTGTCCTCCCCAGCCTGGGCACTCGTAAATTAATATGCCAAACGCAGAGCTTCGTATTACATGTCTTTTTTCCGGTGTGTAACTGCAAACTCAGTGTTTTAAACATGAACTCTATTCACCACACCTGAACACATACGTCACAGTTCTACAGAGTCCATCAGGAATCATTGCTCTCACAAGACTTCACAGCGAGCAGCAGCACAGATGCATTTCTATCTCTGCAATGAGCTGATTTGGTGGCCTTCCGTTTTAAAATGTAATCCAGGTTCACACTTCCAAAAAACAACTAGGCAAACTTGTGGCACACTCCTGTTCTTGATCATGGGCTGAAGACTAAAATTAGCCAAAATAGTCTTCCAACAACTAACAAACATATCGAATTGATTTGAATATGATATACGCATCTAGGGAGACCACTTTTGAGTCTCCAAAGCGTGCAAACATTAGCTGTCATTGGGGATCCGTTTTTTTTATAGTACCATTATAGTCAATGATGATCTCCGGTAATTATTCATTTATGTACTGGCATTTATTAGAGTGAAACATATGCTCTCAAGGAGGCTCTTGTTACTCTCAAAATATGAAAGGGAACTTGTGGGCACATGCATCAAGCTATTTTGTGATCGAGAACAGTTCAATTCGCAAGGATCACAGTTTGCGATCGCAAAATGGTTTTATCAATGCACGAACGGTTTTTGGATTCGCAATTGAGGTAATCACAATTTTTGGCGATTCCCTAGATTGTGAATGCAAATAGGGAATTGCAATTTGTGATTAGCTATTGTACATGCAAGAAGCCTTTCCTGAATGCAAACTGTGCATTTAGGAAACACTATTAACATCAAATTCAAGTTGATGTTAACAATGTGCATACTATGAAAAATGCACAAAACTGCATTTTTCACAGTGCCATAGGGCATGTGTAGGCCTTACATGTGCACCTTTTTTTGTTAGGGGACCTTAGGCCCCTGGGCACCCTTGCCTTTGCATTACCTAATTGTGCGATTACTATTTAGGTAATCGCAGTTTAGGTAATGCAAGACTATTCTTACCTATGGGCCTTGAGGCCCATAGGAAAGAATGGAGTCGCAATTGCAAATAGCGATTCCCTAATTATGTTTGCGATCTGAGAATCGCTATTTCCTTAATGTTTGTTGCATTGAACTTTGCGATTAAAAAATAACGATTTATTGAAAATCGCTATTTGGTATTCAAAAAATTAAACTTGCATGCATGTGCCCCTTAAATCTCACAGTAGCTAGGTGGTAAACAGTAAAGTTTTAACCTATTTCCTGAATCTGATGTGAAGTAGGAGGAAATCTAGGGGGGAGCGGCAGACTGGTCCAAGTAAGGACACTCAGAACATGAAACGCCCTGTATTCCAATTTCCTCTTTGGGTCCTTAAGCACTTGAAATAGGAGTAGCTGCCTAAGGATGTAAGGTTATGGGCAGTATTTCATAACTATCTCGAAATATATTTCTCTTTTATACATATTATTAGACTTCACCGGTCAGCTATGACACCTCTGAAAGGCGTCCATTTTGGTAAAGTTAAATAGAACACCAAGTATGAATGTCTGTGATGCTGAGAGAGCCCTAAAGAGGAAATTCAGTCAAAGAAGAGTCTAGGATTGTTTCCATAATAATATGGATGCAGAGGACTGCTCTATTGCCAGAGAAGAAATAAACCGTGGTGGTAATTTCATTTATTGGTATGGAAGAGAAGTGCCTTAGCAAAGCAATATAGTAGGTCCCTTTGATAAATTTGCACACTCAAGGTATCGTGCGAATGCTTGTAGATAGGAATTTCAGACATGAAAAATCCATAATAAATAATGACAGGCAATGTAGTGAGAATAGCAACTATCCTTGCTTAGCTAACAAAAAATAAATTGCAGGTATTCAGTGGTCAAAGAGAGCACTGTTTGATAACTTGAGATAAAATTATCAAAAATGAAAGATAGGAGCGATGATGCCATAACTGGCAATGCATTGGAAACACACTTTATTTTTTCAAAACCACAGCTTGCTATTGTTTCATGTTTACACAAGATATCTGCAATTCTTGATACAGATGAGTAATTACTTAATGGTATATGTAAAAATATCTATTTTAATTTGCTGTGCTTGCTTTCACAAACCCATTTGGGAAAATATTGAAGGGTAATATGCTCATTATTTTATGCCTTAATGGTAAATGCGTGCCCGCCTTAAAGATCCGCTTCTTTGATGTTTTATGTGGGTAACGTAGTCATCACTTTTTAGGGGTAGTTGGCATAAATGGCACGGAAATATAGATGGGTAAACAAAAAGAGTAGTTCAACAATATCTCGCATAAGAAACCATTTTCTATACCAGGGAAGCTATTGTTTTGTCCCGGTTGAGCCGGCGTCATATGGCAGGTACATTCTGAGGAGCTCTGCTGATTGTACTAATATCATGGTGAATTGTGTGTTTATGGAGTTAACACGTATCAGATAGCATTAAAAAAGTTTTTAAAAATCTTCTCCACCTCATACATTGTCGACTAGTGATTTGCACTGATGCTAAACTTTACACAGAAAATCGCTGCCTTCATAATTTGCTCTTCCAAGTAATTTAGCATAATTTTAGCGACTGAACAAAAGTAGTTCCAGATTCAACAAAGCGAGCATAGCAACTAAATGAAAACCCCTGCAAGTGAGCTTAGAACATTTTGGAAAAAATGATGCCACAATATTGTATTTATAGCAACATTTCCAAATATATTTTTCTCTGTGGAAGCAGACTGTGAATAGTGAGGTGTAAAACCCTTACATCACCACATTGATTCAGGAAAACAGGTAAGCTCTCATTGAGAGCGGACTTTACACAGGCTGGGTGTAAAGTCCGCACACAAAATTAGCATTAATCCACGGTAGTACACAGTCAGTAGCAGGCACTTACAAACTATTTTCCCATTATGGGAAATAACTGTTTGGACTCTGGTGGAAATCCACATGATTTTCTCTGTTCCAGAGGGATTAACACTCAAAATTAACACCTGGAAGACAAATGGAATATTAGTTGAGTGGGTGAGAAACCACCTCAAATATTCGTCACAATCTTTGCCAGGGTGAGCCCCTTAATAAACTAAATACGCGTGTGCCTAACCTTCTTGTAGCTTGACACAAATCAGTCAGACTTAAGTTAGAGGCAATTTATAAAGTAGTTATGCAGCACTTAAACATTAATAAAGTGAAATCGTAACACAAGAAAAATCCCTTAAAAAAAAAGAGAATATTTTAATTTATAAAATGAAGAAAAAACAACAAAAAACCAATTGGTAGAGCTGGACATATACATTTTTTAAGTTTGAATACAAAATAGTACTAACAAGCACAAAACACAAAGGAAGACGGGCTGCATTTAAAAAAAGAAAAATGAAACGTTTTCATTTCATTATTTAAGGGCAGGTAGTGGTCCTTGGGCCCACTGTCTGACACTAAAAAATATTTTCTCCTGCATTCGCAAAGGGGAATGTGTCCCCTGGGGAACCCTTCCCATTTGTGAGTGCTTTACCTCCCTCTTAAAGAGGGCGGTAAATTGCAAGTGTTTTGTGACTGCAATTGGGGTCGCAAAACATTCTTACATAGTCCTCTGACTCGCTATTAGGAAGGGGCGCCCTTGGAATGCCCCTTCCTAATAGGGACTCGCTATTCCTATTTAGCGAGTCGCAATATTTGTGACTCGCTAAATAGGGATTATACATGGTCCTATTAGATTTAGCATGCATTACACATATTAGAACCTTTTTTGCAGCACTCTCGTTAACTCAAATTGACTTGTGGATATGGAAATTGACATGTCGGGGTAGCTGTACTTAAAGGCCAGGGACGCCTGGACATGAGATTGTCGAATTGCCTAGAAAAAGTCTTGTGATTAAGGCGAAACAAGTGTCGACTGATGTTTGCTGCACTATACAAATAATAAATCAACAATGGAAACAACAAACATTCTGGACTCTTAAGTGGAGAGGTGTGGCTCACTGGTTAGAGGCGGCAGACCCGGAAGCAGAGAACGGCCTGGGACCCGGGTTCAATTCCCGACGCGGCAGGGTCGTGGACCAGGATCAGCGGACTCGATAATTGTCACCTCGGTGCCTACTCTAACCAGGGATCACACTCGGCAACTCTGGGCATTAGCTTGCCTCATCTCTACAACAGCCCCCCACATTCGCCGGGGATGCCTGGTTTCACCTTGGAGATACTCAGTAGGGACCATCTCACAGGGATAGCCAGGACGGGTTCCCCAGCGGTCTACAGCGCCACAACGCCTCAGGGCAGCAGTGCGATTTACAAGACACATACACACATTAAGAATTATTTCTGTTATGAGAATAGAAAATATCGACTTGGGATCTCTGTTTCGTATTGGGAATATTGTGGACAATTATATTCACACTGCTATTATACCTAGGATTAAATGGTCCTTTGTTTTACTCCAAAGAGAGTGCTAGTTAAGAGGTTCTAATATGTGTAATGTCTGCAGCACATTAGTTATCTAATGTGCAATTAGCACCTTCTGGTAGTAAGGGGCTGACCCTAATTAGCACCTTGTTTGAATTTAGATATTTTCACACAGTATTGGCTCTAATAATGATGTCACATTGTTTGATGTGCTGTAAATTGCTTTTGAGAGGCACTCCTACCTTTTTTGTGAAGTTACTGTAGATTTTTCATGCGTAAACCGGTCGCAGACCCGTTTGCGCATGCAAAATAGGGTTGTACATCTGCCCCCTAAACATTTATTAAGAAAAAGTGGTTATCGATGAATCATCAGTGAGGCAAGCTACAAGCTGCAACTGAAGTGGTGTTCAACAACGGCGGGTTGCTGAAGAGCGATGTCCCAGTGCACCGGTCAAAGAAGGCAGAAAAACTCTGAGCCGAAGTCTCTGCCCACGAAGGCCTCAACATTGATCAGATGCTGCTCGGTGTCGCTCCTAAAGAAGCCCTCTATGCTCATACTTAAAACTTTTCTGAAAATCAAATCTTCTTCAGTGGGGCACATCAGCAATTTGCAACCGACTGGCAATTCAATGTCCACGGCTGTAGTTTCAACAGCGATCCCAGTTCCCTCAGGCAGAAAGTTGGCAAAAAGGTTTTAAGTCCCACTTCTTGCAGTGTGGGATAGGAGGAGCATACTCTAACACCAGCCACAGGTGTAGAACCTGAGGGGGGGGGGCACAATCTGGTGGTTAGGATCACTCTACAGACACCAACTACAGGGCCAGGGCTCGTCCAGTTGGAATTGGTCAAGTGGGCAGTTGTACGGAGAGAGGCCTCTGAAAGATTGGTGTGTCCTCCTAGCTCAAGAGGATGTCAGTCAACTGGCCCTTGGAATCAATTTTGGGGTCCAGGGTTTCAGGCAAACAGGTCTAGCCTTCCTTCAGGTTCTTCAGACAACATGGCAGGCAGTCCTTCTTCTGAGTCTTCACAGGTCTAGAAGTGTTCTGAGGAGGTCTGTGTGGACCACCTTTATGTCCAATGTCAGCCTGTGAGTGATGGGCAGGCCTTTGACCACCCTTTAAACCAGTTCTGGTCAGCTATTATCCTCCCACTAGGTTTAGAGACACCCTGTTTAGAGAGATAAAAAGGAGGCAGGCCTATAGGTTAGCTTCATCTGTCAGTGATATGGCAGAATCCTTTGATGCTCGGATGAGACTGGGCACAGCCCCCAGGTCATCCTGAGAAGGGTGAGGCACTTCTTTCCACATCCACAACCCTTAGTCCACTGTCTGTGAGCAATATGTAATCCCCACTAGTAGCAATCAGGTGTCAGGCCATTGCAGGACACTGACAAGAAAGCCTTTTGTTTCAGGAAGTAAATTTACAAATTTCTAAAAGGGCAGTTTCCAAATACGATATTTTATAATTCAACTTGACCATCAAGCTGGATTATAGATTGATATTAAATTCACTCTTTGAACCATTTTTCTACTCCAAAACTGGTATTAGGGCTTATTACAGGTAATAGTATAAATCAGTGTTAACCTTTGAGAGAGCCAGCCTTGCCACAGTGAAAAACCACGACGGAGGTTTCTCACTGTCGCAACATGTTAAACATATACATATGCATGCCCTACTTTTTAAATACCATGCACACTGCCCTATGGGCTTTTAAGGCGCACCTCCAGAATTACTTATATGTAATTAAAAGGAACGTTTAGGACTGGCAAAAGGTTTATTTTGCCAGGTCTATATGGCAGTTACAAATTGCACACAGGTTGGTGTGGCCATCCTGGAGATATTTATTACAGTGTTACTGTAATGGGTGGCACAAAGAGTGATGCAACCCATTAAATGTTTTTAATTTGCAGGCCCTGGGTATAGGTAGTACCATATACTAGGGACTTACAAGCAAATTAAATGTACACCAACTAAGTGTATGTTCATTTAAACAGGTTTGATAAAGGAGAGCACAAGCACTTTACCGCTGGTTATCAGGGGCAAAGTGCACAGAGTCCAGTGGCTAACAAAATGGGCTCAGCAACAGAAGGCAAACGTCTGAGGGCATGCTACACAAAGAATGGTCAATTCCAACACCACCTGTTCTGAGTGAGTGTTAAATGTGAGGTGGGGGCGAGTAGAGTAGAGGAGGGAAGAGTGCAAAGGTACCCTGGCCCTTTTTATGCTCCCCTCTGGTTGGAAAAAACCTAGAACAGGGATGAACACAGAGGCTTGACTGCAGTTGCAGCCAAGACCTCTTGCGATTTTATCAGCTGGAGTTATAGGCCAGTAAAATTGCGTCTGGTGTTCCAGAAAATAAAGATCATAATGAGCGCAGAAGTCTAATATTTTAGCAATCACATATGGGTCCCCATTAGATGTTTGCACTGTATATTATGCGTCTTGCAGCTGTCTGCATTCACAATTTTTATGTGGCATTCTTGTTCACTCTTTTAGGCTTAAAAAGTAATCACTAACCCATTGTCAAGACTCAAACTGTCCTCAGGGACTAAAGTTTTCACACACAGTTTTAATTGATGAGGAACTAACTTAGGTTCCATTTATGTTTTTGCAATCATGAACCATGGTCCTTGAGTACCTGGCTACTTGGATAAAATATTTTATCTCACTTGGTGAAGGAGTCCGAAGAACAAAAAGGCTGCAAAGGTACTCTGTTTCATGGATATCGGCCACCGAAGCTTCTCCCTAATGGACACCATAAAGATTCAATAAAGTTTTTGATATTTTTTTTTGTTCTCCTTCCTTGAATCATTCTTTGTCTGAATTCTGGCTCCTGCGCCTAAGCTTCTAAAAGATCGGGTAGCAAGGGATAGTTCCTTGATGAACTTCACTGGTTCAATTTAAAGTGACAGTGCAATTCTCTTCAGAAAATAACATCTTTTAATGAGAATACACTGGCAGAAGATTTAATCTTCACTTTTGGTATTCCTCTGGATGATTTTTTCTTGAGCTTTGGGCGACCTTCCTGGAATGCTGAACTATAGAATAGAGAAGAAAATAATGGCGGCTAGGTGAGTAATCACTGTACCACCCAATATAGTCACATATAAATTAAATACTTTCCCATCAATGTTGCCCACGTCAAATGACCAGCTGCCACATGGTCATGAATAACAGACAGTCACACAAAACGGATGAGAGACAACACAATCACAGTTAGCTCAGTTCAGTAGAAAGCAGTTAGTCCATAACTCCCAGTTACACACTTGAGAATTATCGGTTTTCAATCGTACCAGCCACACCATGTGTCCTTTTAGTTAAAACAGTCCGCGTACATATGGACAATTGTGTCACTCTTACCAAGAGTGCTTTATTTGGAGATGCCATCCAGCCGGGCGGGCCGGATGGCGTTGCTGAATTAAGTAATCTTGTCGACAGGAACATGATTGTACATGGACACGGACTGTTGTAACTAAAGGGACACATGGTGTGACTGATATGATCGAAAAAAGATAATTATCAAGTGTGTAGCTGCAGCTGTTGTAGGACTGTTTATTGAAGGCAACAAGGAACTTGGAGCCGTCACAGGACTCTGGCTATTTTTACAGTGATGGGTAACAACATGTTAGCTATAGGGCCCTGAAGAAGCCCTTGTTTAGGGGCGAAACACATTGGTTGTATCTGTATGTCGGAAAAGATCAAAGAAGGATATTGGAATTACCCAAAGAATAAAAAAGAATATCCTACAGGACCTGAGAGTTTTGGACTTATGTGTCTAAAATTCACTATAGAATAGTCTTTTTCCTCCTAGGTCCTCAAATCTTATAAAGAAAACTTAGAAACTACTAGAACACCTGCTTGAAATTGAGCTGGCACTATCAAAACGTGCTCAATATGAGCAGACAGTGTGTTAGGACTGCTACTGGTTTTAGCAGAGCTAATGATATTGTGCAGGGTTACTAATGTATTTTTAAAACTATGGTTTGAGTTATTGTAACAGACATATTATTGAGGATAATACTCTCTGTAATACTGTAGAAAGCTGTCTCTCTATATAGTGCACTAAAAAGAAATGCACTGTTTAGAGAGTCCAGTGGGGCCCCAATTGTCTTACAAAGCTAAAGTGGATAATACTAACGCTCTCTTTTGTGGTAATGTGGGCGAGCAGGTAGGCTTATCAGAGGGTAGTGCTAAGCATGTATTGTACCCACAGAGGCAATAAATGAGACACATGCTTAAAGAATAAATCCAAGGCCAAATTAGAAAAATAACACTTCTTTTTATATATGTTTCAAAACCAAGAACTTAATTCAAATGAAAGTACAGTTTTCAAAAGAAATATTCGAGGTAAGTTGAGCGTTAAGGGTATTTTAATGTCAAAGCTTTGCTTAACCCATGTCTGCCCTTTCCCTTACTGTGGCTAGTATTGTGTTCTGCAGGAATATTCTGCAGGCAATCTCTCCAGAAGGACCCATTCTCTGGGAGATCTTCAGTGTACTTTGAATGACCCAGGCCATTTTCACTAGAGGCAGGGGATCTTGGCACATTGGATTGGTCGAGAATTAGAGGTGCTGAGTCCTCTCTTTCGAGTGGGGGCATGTCTGGTCTTTCTCCTCACTCATTTCACCCGATTCTCAGGGTTGGCGGCCTTATCCAAAAGATGGGCCAGACCATACTCTGCTAATAGCTTCTGAAGCATTGCAGTGGTTTGGTGTGAAGCAGTTTTTAGGTTTCGCTGGGGAACGGAGCCTTTAGGCTCCGCCTCCAGAGAAATCTCTTGATTGCAGTAGTGACTCTGGAATACGCCCCCCCGTCCCATTGGCTAGCTCCATAAATGGAGGCTAGCCATTGGAACAGAGAGGCGTCCGTCATGGCCGGAGGAGACTCGGGGGCGTTCCCGAGATTCTTTGGCTTTTGCCGACGTCACGCGACGCCGGGAACGCCCTCGAATCTGGTCCGGCCGGGCCGTGCTTGCTGCTGTCCTGCCTTGTGTCCCTCCTCCCGCCGTCCCCCCTCCCCTCGCTGTCCTGTGTACGTTTCCCGCCTCCCTCCCGCCGTTCGTGTCCTCTCCCGCCCCCTCCCGCCCCCTGTGTCCTCTCCAGCCCCCCTCCCGCCGTCCTTTCCTCTCCCGCCCCCCCCGTGTCCTCGTAGGTGCTGCCGCCATTTTTTAAAAAATTTTTTTAATCATCTGCCGGTGAGGATCGTCATTTCTCGTCACAAAAGAACACTAAAAAAACGATGAAATATCATGCATGGTATAACTGGGAACTTGCTGTCTACGGATGGGTATTTAAAGCTGGGCTTTATTGAAAATAAAACAAACGCTGGGACATACAGCATGAAATGAAATAAAAAGTTTCTCGCGCGACGCCTCAATAATAACATCCAAACGAGATCTGTGCTGAAAGTAAAGCCTGCGTCGCTGAAGGGAGCCACAGCTCCGTACAAACAGTTCGAGGACGCTAAACATGCGCCCCTGCGACCCGTTGCAAAATGGCCAATCTTTTGATTTTTGTTTTGACTTGTTCCGGGATAGACTGGGATTTACACCGGATGTAGCACTTCGTGGTATTTCCGGGTTGTGGGCGGGTCCGGAAGTGCAGTAGCGGGTGCAGGGCGGGGCTGTTACCGTTTCACTTCTCCGGATACCGAGCTTAGAACAGAAGCTGCAGTCATGGGAACCCGAGACGACGAGTATGACTACCTTTTCAAAGGCAAGTGGGGGTATTGATGGAGACAACCAATTCTACACGTATGGTTATTTTCTCCTTAAGAAGGTGTGATTGTTAGTCTAAATAGGGTGGGAGATTGCATAGAGGAAAGGGTATTGACTCTTATTCTGACTATGGGTAGGTCGGATGGGTCTGTTGGCTGATGAGTATTATCTGCTCGAAGGGGCGAGAGTAAAAATGGCAGTCTGTCACTGGGCGCACAGAACAGCTACTGTCACTGTCGCTTCAGATGGTGCAATGCCTTGTTGTAATGACTGACGTTTTAGAGTCCGTTAAGTGAAAAGGCACCTGCCCGCGATTTGTGCTACGATTCAACCAGGAAGGAGGAAATGAGGTACTGTAATAACGAGTACTAGCATTATATTTAGAGGGACTGGAGATGCCCCTTTTTTTCGGGACAAAGAAAATGGCATTAGTGTCCAATTGGTGTCGATAGGCTATTGGCCCAAGTATATAATCTTCTGGTCTATTGGAAGTTTCTGGTATTAAAATTTGGTACTTTCTTGATAAAAAGTTAAATGTATCACCGTGTGATAGTTGAGGAGAAAGGGTCTGGGACGTGGGGAGTGGATCTCTGGGATGCTCTGTCTTTACAGCCCCCACCTGTCTACTTCAAAGTAACAACCTTCAACTTTTCGTCAGGTGTAGTAAGCTCCAGATAAAAGCAATTTAAACCTCCCGTGTCCTAGTGACGTTAACAGAGCTCCGTTGTGTGAAGCAATCAGACCTACGCTTGAAACCTGTTCTGTGAAGACTTTCCAGCTCATCGCGTTGATTTGCCTAGTCATTGTGTGATGAAGTGTGAATCCGCGCAAGTTGACAAGTTGTGTATTGTTATAGATGGGTACCTATTACTTGGGGCTTATTTTGTACTCGGGCACTCTGACAGCTCCCCACCAAAAATATGAACGCCCTCTTTAACTATTTTCAGCCGACCCCTGCTTTTGGGAAACATTAGTATATGCTTAGTTTCTAAGATGATGTGCTTTGACAATACACCATGAATTTTGGTGGAGCCCTAAGTATCACTGAAGTTCAGCCTTAAAAGGATAGTGGGGATATTTCTGACTTTAGGAGGCGGGCCCGGGTGTGTTTCTCTGAGGCGGCAACGCTTCACCTTTTGGCTGAAGAGGAGTGTCTCCAGCATGTTTGAACTGGATATCGGACTTGGTTAATGGTTCGGGGAAGGCTCATCTGACTCCACAGGGCCGGGCGAGCAGCAACACATTGCAAATACTTTCAAATTGGACAATGCTGCGCGCCGTCTCCTCTCATTTCCTCGCGTGGCACTGGAAATTGACGTGGCTGTGACCTTACACTAGTCCCCGTTGTGCGAGAAGGGTGGGCGGGTGAGGGCGAGTTCCAGGAGGCCTCCTGACTGGGTTCATGTACTTTGTAGACCCCCACCCCCGTCAAGTTTAGTTGCGCCACTGGAAGATGAAGGACACGTTAACAAGTTGTGTGTCTGTCTTGTATGAGGATACAGGTACCAGTTTGAGCGACTGATGTTGTCATCTCCCCATCCACAAAGTGATCGAGCACGGTCCGGATCGGGCTTGTATTTGGGCAAAACTGCATGGTATAAGAGTATAATGGGAGGTGGCATGCACAACACTGCCTTTCTTTTCTTTTCTTTACTTTACTATATTCGATGTTATCCAATTAAGATCATAAAAGTACAGAAAACAACTACAAAAGCAACAACAATCGATATACAATCCCCATGCAGCCCACGTTCCTGTATTGCCCTCCTCCAACTCTTCTCCCCCCGCTTTCTTTCTTTTTAATTAATCCACTCCTTCAATGCTCGCCCACCCCTCGCAGTCCTTATACAGCATTTTAAAAATGAATATTACATTTGCTGGTGGGCCTGGCAACTCCGGTTTGCTACTAGCCACTACGTTTCCAGAAAAGGCACTTCGATCGAATAGAATTTTTTTTACACATATTTTCTGCAGCAAGTGGCGTTCACCATCTTGGATCTGTAAATTAAACAAGCATTTACAATGCAAAGGTTTCGCCTTTGGAAAAGTTAGAGCTATTGCCATTGTAAATGACAATGCCATTTATTTATCTGTTTTCAAAACCAACACATAAATAAAAAGTTTGTCATTCACAATGCCAATAGCTCAAACTTTTCCAAAGGCGAAACCGTTGCATTGTAAATGCTTGTTATATTGTACCCTTTACAGAGGGTCTTTAACTGAGCATATTTCAGCTGCAGATAAGAAGTAAGGTCGAGCTCCTTAGCTACATCCTCTGTGGTACTCATCATCTTACTAAAGTTGGGACCTTTTTAGAGCTAAATGCTAACAGTTTTCAACTTCAGGGACTTAACCAAAGCCCCAACAGGTAATTCTTAGAATTTTGAAAAAATTGAGCAATCGAGAAAAAATGCTATTTAACTAAAGCCAATTTTTGGATTTACTTGTGCAGTCACATATTCAGCAAGTGGTATCAGGAAACACATAGCCATTGACCCCACCGCTGATCCACCAATGTAGGAAGATGGCTCTCTATTTAGTGCACTAAAACAAATACACTGTGTAGAGAGTCAAGTGGGGCCCCAATTGGCTTACAGACGCTAAAGTAGATAACACTATTTTGTGGTAGTGTGGTTGAGCAGTTAGGCTTATCAGAGGGTAGTGCTAAGCATTTATTGTACTCAAAATGGCAATAAATGAGAAACACACTCAAAGAATAAATCTGCGACCAAATTAGAAAATAGCACTTTTTTTATATATATTTCAAAACCAAGAACTTCATTCAAAGGTACGTACTGTTTTCAATAGCAATATTCACAGGTAAGTAAAGCACCCAAACTGGTACGCCTTTACTCAAAGTGTAATCCTATGGGAGGTAAAGTCAAAGATTCTTAAACATAAGTGCAGTCAGTTTCAGGGGGTTCACTGTCAGGGTTAGGAGTTGTAGTGGGCTAAGGTAAAAAATAATACCAGCAGTTCTTCAGGAGTGGCCTGGGTTTCAACTGGAGCAGGGTGTTGATGAGGTTGTATTTTGGCATGCTCGGTAAGGTGGGGCCTCCTAGAACTAGGCGGCACAGGGAGACTTGTAGACAAGTCAGAGACCTCCCAAAAGGGGGCTTAGGTTGCAAGGGGTCTTGGAGCAATGGGGCATAGGCGGCCGAATGGTTCGGGTGCAGAGTGGTTAAGGTGGTTGGGCTGGTGAACAAAGATGCTCCGTGCAGTTCAAGGCAAAATCAGGACAGCTGGACAACTCACAAAGAGGGTTTCAGGTATGCTGACATCCCTCAGCAGCTGCTTAGTCGTGGTGCAGTGGGAATCCGGACTGGCCTCTAATTTTTGTGTTTGATGCAGGGCGTCCGGTGCTCCAGGGGTCAGTACTGCATGGCTCCAGCTGGACCTGATGTCCTCATACTTGGTGGGAAGACAGATCTGACCTTCCAGAATTGTAGCACCTTTCTCTGATTGTCTGCAGCATTGGGTGAGCCAGGGAGCTGCTAGTTGGTGCCTGTGGACTGCAGGAGAGTAGCTCTTCTACTCCAAGGGAGGCTGTAGGTGACTTTCCAAGGGTTGGCAGGCTACCCAGGTCTTTAGTAGTTCTACATCTAGGAGGACTAATCACTCTGTTGTGATTGCCGAGAGAGAAATGAGGACAAGCAGGGTTTTTGCGCCAAGTTCCACAGATGTGCTGCAGTTCTCGCCAAGTAGTGACTCTTCTTCGTCCTTCTTCTCTTGATCCATCAAATCTGAGTTCTTGGATTCAGGGTTGCCACCTAAATACTCAATTTAGGGGTGCTTAAGGGGAGTGGCAGGTAGTAGCTAATGGGATACCTACCTTTAGGGTGTTGACACCATATATATGACCACTTCCTGTGAGAAGTGAGCATAACCCTGACCCTAGAATGCTAATTCCATCCAAAGCTAGATGGAAGAATCTGAAAAGTGTGGTCCCCATCAGTTGGCCCACCCTAGGGGTGCTGGCTGAATGTGGGCACACCTACTAATCTTACTAATTTTCCCGCCTGTCTTGAGGCCTAAAAGTGTGGTTAGGACTTTCGGCTGGACTTCTCCACTAGGCCTGGGTTGCATAACGAAGGTAGCAGGGCCTTTGAAGCTTCCTACCCAGGAATGTACATCCTGCGTAGAGGAGAGGTGAACACTTCCACCCAGAGCAGGCTTTGTTCCTGGCCTCCAAGAGCAAAGGCTCTAACCTCAGGAGGACAGCAACCTGTCTATGGTGGCTGGCTGTTTAAGACCGGTCAGTCAACACACTAGTAGTTGGCAGGTTGTCAGGGGGCACCTCTAAGGTGCTCTCTGGGTGAATTTATTAATAAATTCAACACTGGCATATGTGTGTGTTTTTGTTTAAGAGGTGTTTGGTACCAAACACCTTGGGGTACAGTGAAGCTATCATGTAGCTGGGGAACTCATAGACGAGTGTGTTCAGACCATGTACTCGTCATGGCTTCCCTGGGCACTTGTAATATCTAAGGATGAGCTTAGATATAACAGGGACATATCCACTCCCACAGATATGCCCACACATGGGTATTGCACCCTGCCTTAGGACTGTAAGGCCTGCTGTAGCAGTGACTTACCTGCACCACATGCACTGCTGGGTAGGCATGGCACTTAGGGATGTGTGTCATGTTGACTCTTCATTTTTCCCTGGACCAAGCCATGCAGGCTGCAATGGCAGTTTGAATGAGCTGCATGAGGGGCCCCTTAGAGTGACACAATGCATGCTGCAACTCATAGGCATCCTCTTTAGTTCCGAGGCCCTAGGTACAAGAGGTACCACTTTCTAGGGACTTCCAGAGACCCTAAACGGATGGCAATTATGGAACAATGGTACAGTTTGGTGAAAGAATTCTGGTACTGGGGTCCTGGTTAACAGGAACCCAGTACACTTTCAGCCAAAAGTTGCACCAGATACCAGGCAAAAAGTGGGGGGTAACCATGTTAAAACGGGAACTTTCCTACAAATGCCAAAAGGGTTTCAGAGTATTGAACATAGTCACCAGCCAAGTTGAAGGAACTTTCAAGCAGCAAATTAGAATGTATTGCAAGGTCAGTATCTATTACAGATTTACAGTAAACTATTGAATCAATTGAGAGTTCCTTTCTGAGTCCCCGAGGATCGCTGAACTGAACGAACCTGATCTGTGTCTATTTCTGGGCGCAAAAACTCCATTGGGGCTGTACATTCAAGGATAGAGTAGAGCTGGATTAAATTTTCCTAAGAGAGGCATATGTCTTTTCATCTCTTCCACTACCCAGTATTACCGCTTTACCTACTTTGCTCTCTATAGCGTGTCACTCTTTTGAAATACTGTTTTTATACCTGGGATAGTTGTTCTTTATATTTTGACGGCACCTTTACAAGTTTGCATTTAGGAAATAATGTTGGAATTGGCATTAGACCACATAGGGCACAGCATGGAGCAACCATCTTCTAAATACTTTGGCTCTTGTTTGCATTACTGATCTTTTCGCTATTAGCCTCCTGGAACCCAATTTTCTGATGGCCATTGTAATTTCCTAATGACTTCTATACAGAGGACTTTAGTTGTGCCTCAGTGCTTTCTCCATAGATCACCACAGACTCTTTCCATTAAATATGGTAGACAGAGTCAGCCGCTATCAGAGACTATGGCCCCTTCTGACTGAATATAAGCATATGCCAACAAGACTTGATGGACTCTCACTTTAAGTAACGCAATATGTTAGGACTTAATTTATATTTTGGCGGATGGAGCATGTACATCAGTATGGCGGAATAATTTACTACTGCCAAGCCAAGAGTTCTCCACCATCTTAATTTAAACATGTCCACCCACCCTGCAGACATCTCTTGCATTGGCAGGAACCACAGTCCCAGCAGTTGCTATCAATGCATTGAACATTTGACAGATGGCTACATCAACATGACTAGGCCAGGTGGCAAACCTTTAATTTTTTTTTTTATTATATTTTAAAAAATCCTAGGCACCCAAACATACTGCCATCTCCCCAGCACCTACGTAGACACAGAGCTGCAAAGTCGACGCACCCTGGTTGCCTGGTCTTTCCTGGAAATTATGGGAATTTCCCTGATACCGAGCAATGCCGTCCAGTGCACTACAGGTCCATTGGGCCCCTTAAAGACCCTCAGCCCCATCCTGTTCAACCTTAATATGGTTCCTTCATCAGGTCTACTTAGGTGTTCTATAGTTTCTTTCACGGTCTGTCAAATGAGAACAAAATTACTGTCAGGCTAAATGGGAATGTAAAATTCTCAAAGTGTAACTTTCTCAGCTGTTAATCTATCTGTAGTTCCCAACTGGATTAACATTTTTTTTCATTTTGAAGCCAGAACAACAAAAAACAGGACTAATTTGTAGTTGACCCCCTTTTTCTAGTTGACCATCTGGTGCCCTTTATTCTAGATTAATAAAATAGAGCAATTGCCTTTGTCATAATGTTTCATGATAAGCATACCAGACCTACTGCATCAGACATAATATTTCCAGGCCATATAGCTTGTCACCCAATCCAATTTAGTCTTACAGATTTGAGCATAAACTTTTTCCACAAGGCCACCATTAGACACACAGTCATACAATTAGAAAGGGATACAGTCACAGTTGCCTAAGCAAAATATTTTCTCTCCTAAGACGGCCTAACAAGGGTTCCCCCAGAGCATAACTTTTATATCCACAGTTTGATACACTAAATTAATCTGTGAGATTCCTTGTAACACAATACCTATCTGTAGGCTTTAATGTAGGGCAGTAACTGTCCACCCTTAAATACCAATGTTAACATAAGCTCTCCACAATAAATAACTCGGAATGAGTACCTGTATCATAAAATTTCATAAGAAACAGATCAGGTTTAAATCCATGATCATTGACTTACCACCATATCCACTAAACTCAGCCCTGCTGTATAAAGTGCAAACATTGCCATAAGCCAAAAAGTGCAATGCAAGCAGGCGTTAAGTAAAAGCACAGAAATTCTTCCCAATCAAACCCTGTACTTGTGACAAACAGAATATGTTTGCAGCTTAGTCCCTCTCTCAGTAGTACTCTGAAAGCTCTATTTTGTGAATCACATAAGGTGAGGTGACACTCTCAAGCCAGACCAAAAAATCCATGTAGATTAGGGTAGACCTGGTCTCTCAAACACAAAACTCTAAATTGAAGTCAAAGGTTAATGACTTCCTTCTCCAATCTGTGCTACTGCTATTGAAAAACAATCACAGTAAATTATCTGGTTATCTAAAGACACTTTAATAACATTATAATGATGTGCGCCCTTGAATGTTCAAGCTTAGACACACTGCTGCTGGCTCTGGCGGTTTCATAAATAAACAAAATGATGAAAGCTGCGTGGAAGGCAAGCACTTTTTTGTGGAAGCACACAACGTATGTGCAATCAAAACATGTACTCTTGGCTACCACTCATGGGTAAAGCCCCCTCTCCTGGTAGTGCTGCTTAAAGCCCTTTGTAGGTTAAAAACATAGGGCCATATATATAAAATTTGTGGCGCAGGGCAGTGTAGCAAGTCTCCCTGCTGCACTGCCATGTGTCACAGGAAAGGGCAGGAATGCTCCATATTTATCCAATACAGCACATTCCTGGCCTTTCCCCTGGCAGTGGCGCCATTTGGCAGCCTAGCGCCAAGGCAGGCACCCTTGCACTCTGGTGCAAGGGTGCCTGTGTTGTCGGTGGGGCACCTTCCTGCGCAAAAAAATCCTGAGAGGTGTTATCCTCTTTCCACACATTCGGTCTGGACTGTTCCCATGAGGCACAGGGTCAGACTGATTTGCATATGACCATGTCTGAACTGGGGTGGTAGAGTGGGCTAAAGAACGGTGATGGATTAAACCCAGATCTGTTGACTGGGTGTGAGTGTTTGATTGGTTCAGAGGCTCCTTCCATCACCACCCCCTTTTGTACCGCTTTGTTCGCCATAAGTTGGCAGGGTATGCTCAGATGAAAGTTCCTTGATCACTTTGCCACTGGAATCAAGCAAGCCGGGCTGAAGACAGCTGAAATGCCAGAAAACAGTCCTCGGAAGCTTGTTTCCGGTCCAGGAAAGGCATGGCTTGGCAGTTCGGACTGGACTGTTCCCATGAGGCACAGGGTCAGACTGATTTACATATGGCCATGTCTGAAATGGGGTGGCAGAGTGGGCTAAAGAACGGTGATGGATTAAACCCAGATCTGTTGACTGGGTGTGAGTGTTTGATTGGTTCAGATGCTCCGTCCATCACCACCCCCTTTTGCACCGCTTTGTTCGCCATAAGTTGGCAGGGTATGCTCAGACGTGAGTCCCTTGCTCACTTTGCCACTGGATTCAAGCAAGCCGGGCTGAAGACGGCTGAAATGCCAGAAACCGGTCCTCGGAAGCTTGTTTACGGTCCACAGGAGGCATGGCTTGGCAGTTCGGGCTGGACTGTCCCATGAGGCACAGGGTCAGACTGACTTGCATATGGCCATGTCTGAACTGGGGTGGCAGAGTAGGCTAAAGAACGGTGATGGATTAAACCCAGATCAGTTGACTGGGTGTGAGTATTTGATTGGTTCAGATACTCCATCCATCACCACCCCTGTTTGTACTGCTTTGTTCGCCATATGTTGGCAGAGTATGCTCAGACGTGAGTCCCTTGCTCACTTTGCCACTGGATTCAAGCAAGCTGGGCTGAAGACGGCTGAAATGCCAGAAACCGGTCCTCGGAAGCTTGTTTCTGGTCCAGGGAAGGCATGGATTGGCAGTTCGGGCTGGACTGTCCCATGAGGCACAGGGTCAGACTGATTTGCATATGGCCATGTCTGAACTGGGGTGGCAGAGTGTGCTAAAGAACGGTGATGGATTAAACCTAGATCTGTTGACTGGGTGTGAGTGTTTGATTGGTCCAGATGCTCCGTCCATCACCACGACCTTTGGTACCGCTTTGTTTGCCATAAGTTGGCAGGGTATGCTCAGACGTGAGTCCCTTGCTCACTTTGCCACTGGAATCAAGCAAGCCGGGCTGAAGACGGCTGAAATGCCAGAAACCGGTCCTCGGAAGCTTGTTTCCAGTCCAGGGAAGGCATGGCTTGGCAGTTCGGGCTGAACTGTTCCCATGAGGCACAGGGTCAGACTGATTTGCATATGGCCATGTCTGAACTGGGGTGGCAGAGTGGGCTAAAGAACGGTGATGGATTAGACCCAGATTTGTTGACTGGGTGTGAGTGTTTTATTGGTTCAGATGCTCCGTCCATCACCACCCCCTTTTGTACCGCTTTGTTCACTATAAGTTGGCAGGGTATGCTCAGACATGAGTCCCTTGCTCACTTTGCCACTGGATTCAAGCAAGCCGGGCTGAAGACGGCTGAAATGCCAGAAACCGGTCCTTGGAAGCTTGTTTCCGGTCCAGGGAAGGGATGGCTTGGCCGTTCGGGCTGGACTGTTCCCATGAGGCACAGGGTCAGACTGATTTGCATTTGGCCATGTCTGAACTGGGGTGGCAGAGTGGGCTAAAGAACAGTGATGGATTAAACCCAGATCTGTTGACTGGGTGTGAGTGTTTGATTGGTTCAGATGCTCCGTCCATCAACACCCCCTTTTGTACCACTTTGCATGCCCAGAAAGGATCGTACATCACTAATATTTATCCAATACAGCACATTCCTGACCTTTCCCCTGGCAGTGGCGCCATTTGGCAGCCTAGCGCCAAGGCAGGCACCCTTGCACTCTGGTGCAAGGGTGCCTGTGTTGTCGGTGGGGCACCTTCCTGCGCAAAAAAATCCTGAGAGGTGTTATCCTCTTTCCACACATTCGGTCTGGACTGTTCCCATGAGGCACAGGGTCAGACTGATTTGCATATGGCCATGTCTGAACTGGGGTGGTAGAGTGGGCTAAAGAACGGTGATGGATTAAACCCAGATCTGTTGACTGGGTGTGAGTGTTTGATTGGTTCAGATGCTCCGTCCATCAACACCCCCTTTTGTACCACTTTGCATGCCCAGAAAGGATCGTACATCACTAACGTCTCGGTGGCAAGGGGTGTCAGCTAGTGCCATCACTTATTGGGGGTCAGGTCACATTCCGTCACTCGAAAAGATGTGGCTGTAGAAATTCAGCATATATTTGTGAAACTAGCACTTGTCTCTATCGAGTGTGAGGTTGGTCTCGATCTAGGGCTTTGTAATGTTCCTTGAGGGTGTCACCAAACACCTGGATGTCGTCACTGTAGTTGAAAGAGTTAGGAATATGATGAATGACTCGCCATACTGCTTCTTGGAATATTCCTGCAGCTGATGAAATTCTGAAGTTGAGGCATTTGTATCTGAAAAGCCCTTGATGAGTTGAGAAAGTGGTGATGTCGCCGGATTTCTCGTGAAGCTCGAGCTGGTGCTATCCAGTGTTTCAGTCCAATTTTGAAAAGACCTTTGCCCCATTTAGGCGAGTGATCATGTTGCTGAACTGGGGTCCCGGGTGCCCTTCTCATTCTATGGCTGTGTTTGGGGCTCTCATGTCCACACAGATGCGCACTTTGTTGTCTGATCTTCGTTTGGGATACCCACGGGTTGGTCCAGTAGATCTCTCGATAATGTCAGCTCTCCGAACAGTTTGTTGGAGGTGAAAAGGCATTTTCTAGTGATATTGAGCTATGGGTGTTACTTGTTCATTTATGTGTAGTTGAACTTTGAAGTGGGTTAATTTTCCAAGTCCAGTAAACAACTTTGGAAATTTGCTAATGATGTCTGGCGTATAATCTACTTTGTATAGTATCTCCACTAGTTTTAGGCCTCTGCGGTGGGCAGGCTAGAAAGGTAGTCAGCTGCTTCCGGTCCTTCTATGACATGAATTTGTGCATGAACCGTTCTGTCTTTGTATGTTAGAGACATGCAAAATTGTCCCAGACATGGTAAGGGTTCATTGGACATCCATGTGTAGGCGCACACAGCAGCCTTCTATAGCTTGGGTTTTGGATTTATTTTCTTGTATTCTGTTGCGCATCTGTAGTTGAATGACGCTCCTGTGCCTAAGACGAATTGTGCCAGGTGATTTCCCATTTGGATATGCATCCTTCTGTATTTCTTTAATCTGTCGAGGTGTGCTACCATGCATATGTATTCGTCACTGTCTTGGGAGATAGGAAGGAGGGCCGAGGATTCCTTTGATGACGATCGTCGAGAACGGTGTGTGAGGAGCGACCGTGTACTGGATCTTGATGAGCTGGTTGAGCTGTCTCGCCTCCTGCATACCACTTTTGCATGGTGATGAGGTCCAGGGTTTTGTTTTGTTGGCGCAGATTCCCTGCGGGATGCTTGGTACACTATTTCAAAGTGGTTTTCTTTCCCACAGCGGTGGCAGTGTTACCCCATGGCAGGACAGGGGCCGGTGTTAGGGTAATCTTGACCGAAACAATAGCATTGTAATTGTTGTTTACGGTTACTGCTGCTCTTGCTCAAGCTGCGAGTTTGACTTGCGGGTGTCCGGGGCCTATTTTCATCTGACTGGCGTCGTGGATTTACCTGAGAGGGAGGTCAGAAAGTTTGTTCACGTTTTTCTGTTTTTCCAGCTTCTATCTTCCTGGCATGTTCTTCAGCTTGATCTTTTTTTCATGTCAACTCATCAATGTCGTCAAGTGAGTAGTATTTCTTCAGCAGGTGAGGATGTAGTGATTCTGACTGGCATTCCTCTATGATTCGTAGGTGAAAGGCATCTTCTGTAGTGCAGTTATCAAATTCTTATTATCGAGCTAGGCGTTTGAGGCGTGTGATAAAGTCACCCATCGACTCGTCCTTTTCCTGTGACGCCAAGTTGAAGGGTAGCGTTCGTAGTCTAGGTTTGGTTTATGGAGGAATTTTCTGTTCAGTGCATCTCTTACATCTTGATATGAAGTAGATATGGTAGGCAGCAGTTCTATGATGACTTGTCCAACGTCTTTGCCAATCAGGTTGCACAGGGCGATGAGTCGTTGGTTGGGGTCGATAACTCGCGACCCCGTCATGAAGTCGTCAAAGTCTTCTAGCCAGACTTGCCATCTAGGACCCATGCTACTGCCAGATGTGAGAATCAAAGGTTCTTGGGGCCCGATGTAGGTAAATGGCTTTTTCCGATTTCAAAATACCGAGGCGGGCCGAATCGGTATTCTGAAATCGGAAAATGATATGTAGGAAAAAAACACCGAATCAAAACCGATTCGGTCGGCCTCGGTATTGTGAATCGATACGTACCGAATCGGAACGGACCGAATCGGAACGTACCGAATCGGAACGGACCGAATCGGAATGTACCGAATCGGCTACCACCGAATCGGAAATTGCCGATTCGGCAAATACCGATTCGGCAATTACCGAATCGGAGTTCGGAATACACCCCCATGGCAAAATGCCCATAGGAATGCATTGAACAATCCGAAACGGTAAAATCCGAATCGGTAAAATCCGAATCGGTAAAATCCGATTCGGTAAGATCCGATACAGCCAATGAGGTGGATCCACCCTCCCCCACCCAAGCAGGGAGTGGCTACCCAGGCAGGTGCATCTCATAAAGAACTTTCTGGAGAGCCAGCCTGAGCTGAACACTCACAGTGAGCAGCAGTGGGAGCAGGAGCCAGAGAACTGTGGATAGCAAGATGGCAAGCACCAGTGAGAGCCAGAAGGCTGGCCAGAAGAGAAAGCCCAAGTTTAGTAGCATGGAGCTGCAGGTGTTGGTGGAGGAGGTGGTGAGGGTGCACAGGCAGCTCTTCGGGAAGCTGTCCCTCACTGTGCCGGACAGCACGAAGAGGAGGCTCTGGAGCGAGATAGCTGAGAAGGTCAACTCAGTAGGTGTCACCCCCAGGTCCATTGATGACCTAAAAAAACGATTTTACGACATCCGCAGCCTGACCAAACGCAAGATGTCTGAGCTGCAGAGGCAAGCTGGATTCACTGGTGGAGGCAGGAACCCGGCGCCACCCCTCACTGAGCTGGAGGAACTGGTGTCCAGCACCATCGAGAGGGAGTGTGTGACAGGAATCGGGACCCTGGATAGCTCAGCCAGAGCTACAGCTACAGGTAAGAAGCATGCGCATCATGACACACCCAACCAGACACCTCCCCTTTAGACACAATGCACAGCCAAACCCCAGCCCAGTACTGCAACCAACATACAAGAGAAAAGCATCATGGTACATGTAGTCAGCAGAAGTTAGCAAAATATGGCAGTGCAGAACCACAAGATAGAAAACAGTGGAACACATTCAAAGGATATGCAAGGACATGTGCAATGCTTTAATTGTAGTGACTGTAATACATCGGCACTCAATTTACAAATGCTTCTTTATACCTAGGGGCACCATCAGGCGGAGGACCACAAGCTACAGAGGCACCAGCACCAGCACCAACTACCAGTGCGGTGGCAGGGCCTAGCACAAGTCAGGCTGCGGAGGAGGAGGAGGACAACACCATTGGCCAGGGAAATGAGGGAGACCTGGTAATCGACTATGCATTCCTTCACTCCCCACAAATGTCAGGCACACCCCCATTGCTGTTCTCCCCTGAGTACTCTCCAGCAACGGCCCACCCTGCACCTACCACCCCTCCTGCCAGGAGTATGGCTGTGGCTCCACTCAACCCTATCCAGGGAGCTGCGGGTCAGGCCCCGGCCACCACCACCACAACACCAGTGGCACCCCAGCCCGCACAGCAGGGCGGCAGCAGCAGTACCCAGAGGCGTGCCATTTCCAGCACAGCACCGGAGGCACGGGAGAGCAGCGTCTTCCAGGGGCTTGAAGGCAGCATGGTCAAAATCCAACGCATGCAGGCAAAGTCCATCATGGCCTGCCAGCGCCAGCTCCGCCAGCACAACCTGCAGATGGGCGAGATGGTGCAAGGGTTCAAGGCTTTTGTTGACACTAACATGGAGGTTGCTGCAGGTCTTGGCAGGCTGACCACAGCCATCACTCAGCTATGCGGAAGACTAGACGAGCACGAGCACTCGCGCAAGCGGGATGCCCGCATGCAAAACCGATCTATTAGCCGCCTTGCTGCTGCAACCCCGCAACTGTGCCAACGCGGGGCTAATATGGAGGCAAGTTTGACACAAAACACCGCTGAGGTCACCAGGGGAATGGCCCGCATCACAACAGCCATGGAGGCAATGATAATATCCAACACTGCGGCCAATCCAGCCCTGGACCTGGGGGATGCTGGGGACAGCAGCAGCCGCAGCAGCCCGGCCAGCGCTGTGTCGGAGCCGCGCCGGAGCACCAGGCGCTCCGCAGAAGCCGCAGGACATGCGGAAGGGGGTGAGGCACACCCCAGTGGGGCTGCCAAGCGCCCCAAAAAGTAGGCTTGCCAGCGCGGGTGAGGCAACCCGGAGCTTTGATATTTGTTTAGTTTACTTTGACATTTTATTTTGTTGCACATCAGTGCAGTAACGGTGTTGCAACATTATTAAAATTTGCTTTTCTCCACAACCATTTACCTGTCTGTGCATCTGTACTCACTCAGAAATAGTTTTCTGTAATCTCCTCACGTCTGTATCTGCCATCACTTGGCGTAGACACCCCAGCAGGTTGTGTTAGTGGCACAGCATCGTCGTCGTCATGGTCCTCGTAGTCAGACAACTCGACCTCAGTGCCCTTCTTCACCGCAAGGTTGTGTAACATTGCACAGACAGCTATGATCTTGCAGCAGGTGATGGGGGTATACTGCCTTGCACCTCCACTCTTGTGCAGGCATCTAAATCTACTTTTCCAGATGCCAAAGGTCCGTTCAACTACATTCCTTGTGCTTTTGTGGGCCCGGTTATACCTCCTTTGGCTGGGTGTGGAGGGGTTGAGGTAGGGGGTGAGAATGAAAGAGCGGAGGGCATATGCACTGTCGCCTAGAAGGAAAAGGGGTAACATTACTCACATGCATACACGTATTACACTTAGCTACTTTGTGTTATGGGGGTCTGATGATGTGTCTCACCTAGGAGGTATCCTTCACCAAATTCGCCAGCCATCAGCCGTGCATAGATGCCGCTCTGTTGAAAAATGTAGGAGTCGTGGGTGCTCCCTGGGAATTTTGCGACCAGGTCTGTGATGGTGCACTTCGCATTACAGATCACCTGAACGTTGATGGTGTGCGTAGACTTCCGATTGCGGTATATGTATTCTGTGTCAGCGGGGGGGCAAATCGGAATGTGCGTGCCATCAATGCAGCCAATGATTTGGGGAAATTGTGCCATCTGGTAGAAGTCAGCTTTAGTTTGTAGCAGTTCTGCGTGGGTTGCAGGGAAAGAGATGTATTGGTCCATCCTGTGTATCATGGCGTCAAGGAATGTGTGGAAGAACCTTGACAGGCTGCTCTGGGTCACCCCTCCTACCGCTGCAACCCCACTTTGATAGCTGCTAGACGCAAGCAGGTGCAAGCTGCATAGCACCTGGACGTGCGCTGGGATGGCGTGTGCCCTTGGGGTGGGGTGGTCCAACAGTGGTTTGAGGTCCCTGATGAGCTCCAGAATGGTGTCTGAGTCCAGCCTGTACCTCTGTAGGATCTCTGCCTCTGTGAGCATGAACAGGGTGATCCTCTGTCTGTAGACCTGTTCCTCTCTTTGCCATTCCCTCTGTCCTTCCTGCTGTAGCCGTAGCCGCCTTGCAATGACATAAAAAGCTGCCATCCTGCAAGTTGCAATGCATTTTGGGTCTGTTTTTATGGGTTGGAGTTGGTTACCACCTGATTGTAATCCATGGTAAATACCGAGTGAATAATACCGATTTTGAGCCAAAATCGGTATTTCTGTGCTTCCCTACATCTCCCTATCTGTCCGAATCGGGGACTTTCCCAATCGGTGATTCTTCCGAATCGGTGGGTTATTCGATTCGGCTTATGTCCGATTCGGTGTCACTACCGAATCGGTACATGGACCGAATCGGATATTTTCCGAATCGGTGTCACTACCGATTCGGTATATGGACCGTTTCGGATATTGTCCGAATCGGTGTCACTACTAATCGGTACATGGACAGAATCGGATATTGTCCGAATCGGTGTCACTACCGAATCGGTACATAGACCGATTCGGTATTTTAATCCGATTCGGTGTGTTACCGATTCGTTACTGTTCCGAATTTCGGTATTTACGTATCGGATTATTTTCGAATCGGTAGTCATTCCGATTCGGTATTTGTACCGATTTGGACGTTTTTCTTTGCCCTACATCTCGATGGCAGTATACCGATCGGTACGGGCCCAAAATCGGTATTTAAGGCCGTTACCGATCGGTAACGGCCTACCTACATCGGGCCCTTGGTGCCCTAGGAAGGATACACCTAGCATTACTGGACCTGGCTGCGCATTTTGTGAGGTGTCTGGAGGCACCGACATGAAGATGTTCAGATGGGACTGACTGGCTCTTTACAAGGGTCAGCAGAGCTTTCCGGGGACAGGCCTCCGGAAAGTAACCAGCAGGTCACTGGGTCTCAGCCTTCGTCACCAGTTTGTTGCATCTCTAAATAACAGGACGGACACAGTAGTGCTGCTACATTTTATTTATTTCTTTTTGCCTCCATCCTACAACCTTGTTCTTCCCCATTATACTTTCTACCCTTCTGGTTCCGGGCCCACACCTCCTCCTCCCTTCCCACGTCTCATCCTGCCTCGTCCTAGCACCATTCAGAGGAGCCAGGCATGACGACATTACAGGAGTGTACTGCTCTGTTATACAGATTCAGCATAAAATGGATTTTCAAATCAGCTAGGGGCAGGGATACTTTAATTATGCGGCAGGGAAAAAACAACTAATGTGGCAGGGTTAGGTGGCAATAAAAGGCATATTAAGTGGCATAATGCAGCACATTTGGTGACAGTATAACTACATTATTTTGCTATTTTTACCAATTCTAACACTGTATGGGCAAAGGTTTCATCTCAGTAGTACCAGTTTAACACTCAAGCGACTCAATAGGCTACTGAAAGGTGACCAGTCAGTCTTTGAGAAGGACCTTTCTCTGTGCTGCAACACATGTTGCTGTGTTTTAGTAACTTTTGATCCGTTTGAGTTAGAAACAGCTTTTCCTCCTAAACTCTACAGATAATGCGGGAAACAACCTTTACAATGCAACTTTTACAACGCACTACCATTACAACGAAACTTTTGCAACGTAACATCCATTACAATGCATGCCATTACAACGCAACCATTACAATGCATGACACTACAACGCATACCACTACAACGCATGTCATTACAACGCAGTCATTACAACACATACCATTACAATGCATACCATTACAACGCATGGTACCCTTACACTATCCAACACTTACCCTACTGTTGCACCCCCTGGAGTTAGAATAGTAATTTTTACCCCTACACTATCCAACACTTACCCTACTGTTGTACCCCCTGGAGTTAGAATAGTAATTTCTACCCCTACACTATCCAACTCCTACCCTGCTGTTGCACCCCCTTGGAGATAGAATAGTAATTTTTACCCCTACACTATCCATTACTTACCATACCTGCAATGTAATGGTATGCGTTGTAATGGTATGCATTGTAAAGGTAGTATGCGTTGTAATGGAATGCGTTGTAAAGGTAGTTTTTAAAAATTTGTTGTAATGGCATGCGTTGTAATAGAATGCATTGTAATGGATGTAGCATTGTAAAAAATGTGTTGTAATGGTATGCGTTGTAAAAGTATGCGTTGTAACGTCATACATCCGATAATGCAGCAGAAAATGGATTATATAGCAAATGTGGCAAATCCATATTTATGTAGAAACCACTTGGGCCACAGAATAGCATAATTCCAGTAGCCCTTTCCGTGGGGTAGGTAGGCTCCAGGCCGCCAGCACTGGGCGCTGCAGGAGAATCACCCACATTCCGTCCCCTGCCACAGGGTCTACCCTGTGTTGATACTTACCTATTTTAAATTCGATTGTCCAGTTCATATGTATGATTCATGTTTTCTGGAAATTGCAGCTGGGCTATTTGCAAGGTTTACAACCTGCAGCCCCGGAACAAAAATGCTATAGTTTTGTAGATGCACCAATGTTAAAAGCACCTTATCCCTACTTCTGGGCAAAAATGGCGGAGGAAACATTCTTTTATTGAAAGTGTTGATTTTGTATTTGCTTTTTAATGTACTTTTCATATGGAGTGAAGATAATGGGGCAATACCGAGATATAGATATTCCTACAGACTGTATCAAGCACTTGCATTACGTTAAAGAAGTGCTGATGAGGTCAACCTTTTGTAACACACAATTGCTTGATTATGGATTCCCTCGCAATATTGAACGGTGGGTTTTAATGGCATTTCATGAAGATTGCATGGTAACAAACAATGCAGCCGGCTAATGATGATTAATGAGCATGACGCCTACTCCATCATATAGAGTGCTTACAAGGAGACAAATCCAATGATTAATGCTTTCTCCACCACAACGCCCCTTTTCATATCCATAAGCGGCCTTCTGGTATTTTTAGACGTTGCTAATATACAATATACTTGTTACAGTTCTAATAGTACAGTCATTATTTTTAATGATATAACAAATGTCCCTGGGAAGAAACCCCAAGGTTGTGCAATCTGTAGGCACTAGATTAGGAATTGTATTAGTGTCTCAAGTCATTCGAGGCAGAATGCATAAATAATGAGAACAATGTAACTCCAAAGGTGAAATCATAAGGGGCTAATCACATATGCGAGAATTTAAATGGGATGACAGAGGCCAAATTATTTACTATGGCATGAATTAATTATGACCCATCCATGACCTGATTTTTTTCTCAGAATCGCATTTCCTGATTTCTTTCATGTTCCCACATACTATCAGGGCTGTTTTGCAAATAAATGAATACAGGGAATGATGCATTGCGAAAAGGTAGCTTTAATTTCCTGTAATTGCTTTCACATAACCGTTTTGGAAGATGTAGAAGGTCAGCCTGTTTTATATTTCATGCTGCTATTAGGTTGGAATCCATTTACAAGACTTATGTGTTGTGCTGGCGTTGCTGCTGGTGCAGCATTCATCTCTGGATAACATTCCTGAATTCTACAGTGGATGTAGTGACAAAGGCATGGCTTTCATCAAGATATTTTAGAAAAGAAAAGCATTGTGGTGTCTGGTACGATATAGGACCTCATTCTGATGTCGGGCGGAAAGCCTCCGACCGACATCCCTGGTTTGACATCCGACTGCCTAATTACAAAGTAGGCTGTCGGTAGTCAAACCGGCCAGTCATTTCAGCTGGCTCCCGACAGACTCAAGGAACCCGTCGGCTAGCTGGTAACCACAACATAATCCCTACAGACAGTGCGCTACTGGGATTATGATGTCAGTTTCAAGCAGGCTTTCCATGTCGGGCTTTTCCCAAGCAGGTCCCCCATCTCCCTGCAGCCTCCATTTGGGGGCCAAGGAAAATCCCTACACTGTGAGGTGCCGTGAGGTGCCTGCCACACGGTGCAGGGATTTACACAAACTTTAATTTCTCTATGGGAGCTTGTGCTGCAGGCGGAAACTGCCCACAGCACAAGCTCCCATAGAGCTATGAGAGTTTGTGACCACACCATGAGCGGTCCCATTGTAATAGTGTGTTTGGAACCGCCGAGTAGTTAGGGCCATTGTGTTAAGAGCACATGATGTCCTACTGCTGAACTTGTGTCTCACTTTAACAGTATTTTGTTGATGGAGTACTGTTACTGTTCAGTACACAGTACATTCTCAGCTGAAAAAATTTCCTCTCCTGAGTTTTTTTGCATTTAAAACTTCTCTTTAACTCTTTCCCCACCCGGAAATAGTCAGAAATGTAGTCCAGCAAAGTCCTGGAGTAAATCCTCTTTCAGTGTGGGAAGTGGAACGGAACACCCCAAACTTCCTGCGAGTGTAGGGACAGACTTTTCCCCACCAGGAAAAATGTTTCTACAATGAAGACAAAAATGAAAGAGAAAATAAGCGTAATTCCACAGCAGGCTGCATTTTCCAGATGTGGATGTATTCCTTGCATATTGGGGATATAGCAGATGCTGCATGACATTCCCAGTGGAATATCTGCAAAAGCCCATCCATTTTTTCAATCTTTTTATTACGATGTTATGATTGGCTTTGTCATATGCGGCAGCTACGTCTAGCAATACTAGTGCTGCTCTGTTGCTGAGTAAACAGTAGTTAGCAGCTTTCCAGGTGTAGTACTGGGAATGTTTGTGCATTTCAAAAGTTGTACAATTTCACCTATGCGTAGCAGTGCATCTAGGGGTGTAAAAGTACATCTTCACTTCAGAATCTGAACCTCTGGTGCACAACTGAACCTGTAGCCATGTTAAAGAGGGCCACGAGTTAGCCAGATTTTACAGCTTCAGAAAACTGCATTCAATTCTCTTAACATGGCCGAGTTGTACTACATGATGCCACCATTCTGTAGTTTTTAGAATGGACATTCCACTTTATCATAATTTATATTTTCCAGTGCAATTTGTGATGTTATTTAAACGTTTTCCCATGCTTCTCGTTTTACTTTCTGGACGCCTAATAACTGGTAAGCCTCTATTTTACTGATACTTTTCAAAAACGAAAGGGGTTATTTTCGAGTATGGCAGACAAATTCTCCTTCACAAATGTGAAAGATATCCTGTCTGCATTTTGCAAGTCCCATAGGATACAACCCACTTTTAATAAGGCAGAAAGAATATCAATCACATTGGTGATGGAGCAAGCCCTACGCCAAAATGTATATCAGGACCAATGTCTGCCATGTTGTCCAAAGGTTAAATGAACTCAGACAGATGAATACAATGGCCACAAATAGTAATATGACTTTTAAAATTAGTCTTGTCACAAACTCTGTAGTATTATGCCCAGGAAGCATACATATGCTGAGTAATTTCATCAGAAAATTATGATGGAGGACCACATGTGTGTTACACAAAAGCCAACAGAATGGTAATGAATGAGTTTGGCATTTCAATCTGGTTTGTTGTTGCTCGAGCAGTACTAAAGTCCATTTGTGTAAAGCTGGGTCCTGTCTGAGGTGATATGGTGGACAAAAAATGAAGGTCTGGAAAATAACAGTGGCTGAGATTAATTTAGGCAATCCAAACCTTTACTTTTTTGTTTTGGAGAGACTCATTTTTGTGTTTTTCTCAGTCCATCCCCCTACGTATGACAGTTATCCCTAGACATGGCCATGTCTCCACCATGCTATAGGGCTAAAGCCTCACCCTACCTATTGCTTTATTACTAAGTTTGTCCCATGTAACGAAGCAGCTTATTCTTTACATTGTCCTCTTTTTTCAGCAGTAACCTTTTGCACATATTTGCGTGCAGGACAATGTTGGATTTGTTTCCCTGAAACTAAACGTGTTTTCACATCTAGCTTCACACATTATCACATTGCCCTGAACATCATATAAAAGGTCTGTTTTCGCACTATGTACAAATGTCATTTCTATCTTTATCTATGAGGTGACAGTGCTTTCTACTTATCCATAACATTCCTAATCTATACGCACATTACAAGGCTGCTTTCTATTTTTAAAGATGAGAATCCTGATAGATTAGCAGAAGAGGCACTCCAGCTCACACCAGAGGTCCATGCATGCTGACAATTCACCATGCAGTGGTCTGACATCTCATGAGGGGTGTCCAGTTTGTGACCAAGTTGGGGTCCTTCATTTTCTCCCACCAGGTAATGGTCACTAGGGGAGATTCTTGGCTCTGCACCTACACACACTCTAGGTACACTTAGAGTAAGGCTCGCATAGTAAGAGTACTTTCAATTACTGTCTTGTTTTATATGCCACAAATAGGTTCTGTCGAGAAAAGAAACAATTGCTTTTGAAAAATAAAGTTTGTCCTGTTCTGCTAGAATGACCAGTCAATGGTCTACAATCTATGCTAATAACCACAATGAGAATAAAGTTGAAACTGACGCTGTATTGTCAAATTTCGACCGCTATATTATAAAATTATATATCATGTAAAACAATACATATATATCAATATTTATGAACGCAGGACTGTTCCAGAACATATAGGATCACATACATTTATAAGTGCCTTATACATTGCATTACATAGAAAACAATCAAAAAATATAAGACCAGTGAAAATATCAACACACATAAAACATGATAACTTATTTTACATATTCAAACATTTGGCCTTATTCGTTGGCGTGGCTACATCAGATATTAGAATGGAACGCCTATTCTTTAGATCGATGTTTTGACCCCAATGTACTGTGTTTATATAGAACATCACCTAGGGTCTTCTTCAGGACTGTGAACATATTTCTGAACAGCCTGTATGATACAAAATACTGTGGGTCAGTGTGGTAGCGAGCCTATTGTATTTAAAAATACATGGTGGAGACATATGTGTCAATGTCACCTGTTACGAAGGTGTCTTTGTTAATATAGGGAAGGTGGGATCACACAATCTCGTCACCTCTTAATAAATACCTGTATTGGGGGAAACAGTATTGAATACATATCAGAGATATAAGCCATGTGTGAAAGAGTGTGTGTGTGATGCTCAGACTTTTAGTATCCATACCTTCAAATCAAATGGTCCAATACATGGAATGGGACCTTTCTGTCTGGTTGGGACTGTAGCAAGGAGCCAGTTAGTACTTCCTGAATAACAAATAAATTCTATGAAAAAAAGAGGTAAGGAGCTCAATAGTAAATCTATAGCACCAGCTTGGTGCTCTATGTAGCACATATATATTGGGAAAGGTGACGCAGAACTTGTTCCTTCATCTATGCTGGTTTTGGGTTACAGGAGCTGTTAGTGCTTCCTCTATGGTAGGATCCGATAATACTTCATGCATCCCACTATTTACATTATTTTTATTGTGTACAAATAAGAAAACAGATTGTACCTGATTGTGAGATGTAATAAATGGCAGACGGAAAGTTTGTTCATTTAAAATACTTTCAATTTTAAAATAACGTTTAAGGCCTAACGTCAAAGGCCGTACTGAAAAATCATTCTGACTCAGTGGCATGTGCGGGGTCTAATGAGCAGACGCGGGCTGCATAGTGTAGATAAAAGGGACGGCCACTACGTAAACGTGCACGTCTGTGTCAGTGTCAGTGATTGTGCTGATAATTACCTGCTTATTGGCTCTGGTTGACATGGGGCCATCATACCAGAGCTTGCTGGTGTTTATGAGAACATGACGCCGGTGGAGGTCTGAATCCAAAGAGGAAGGGACCAGGCGCTGCATAACGCACGTCCGTGTCAGTGAATGTGCTGTGAAAGACCTGCTAGATGGCTCAGGATGACATAGAGACTGTCACGCTGGAGCCCGCTGGTAGTCATGGCAACATGGTGCCTGGAGAGATCAAAAACCTAAACTTACCACTAGCTCAATTATTCTGGATGGCAGGAGCTTTACGGTGGTAATGCGGTGAGGAAAGCGGTCATAATCGGATTCACTGGATAAGAAAACCTCTATTAGCCGTAATCAGCAAAGAACAGCTGGTGGAAACAGTGCCTCACCAACTGTTGGTTGGCGTTGGAGGAAATGGATAAAGGTGTATCGCAGTTACTTATGTATATGTCAGTGAAGATGCTATTCGTGCAATATCTTAACATTATACATTATAGACATAGTGAGCTTAGATCATCTGAACCCATTTATGAAGATGGCAGGCAATACACTTTATCATCAGATCAACATTGTCAAGCTTCTACATTATTTGTGAAGAACTTTATTCACATGAATAACTTAGGGTATGTAAAAAATGAATATAGAAGACATGACCTAAGTACAATACAACAGCGATTTACTCCAGTTATGTAAATTGACGTACAGATAATATTAGCGGTGGCCGGCCCAGGTAAGCGCAGTGGGGTGGTGCGGTGGGGCATATTGGAAGTCGACAGACAACAGAATAGGTATAACTAAATAAATAAATAATACCTATTCCATTGTCTGTCAGCTTCCCCCTGCCGCACCATGCTCCACCTCACCGTGCTTACCAGAGCCGACGCCACTGGATAATATGCAGATACACTTGTCAGATAGAGTGCATGCTAAAAACATATTGTGCTCATTCTTAGGCTGATCTGTTACTGACAACCAGAGTTACAAAAAGATTAGCCCATGCATAGTAGGGAAAGCTGTCTAGATATTTCCTCAGATTAATTTAACCCCTTGTTGACTGTATCAAGCAAGTGTATCCATTTGTACACACGCAAGATTAGAACGGATGTCAAATCCCCTC
This sequence comes from Lissotriton vulgaris, assembly GCF_964263255.1. NCBI lineage: Eukaryota > Metazoa > Chordata > Amphibia > Caudata > Salamandridae > Lissotriton > Lissotriton vulgaris. The sequence continues at coordinate 747,739,477 of NC_141694.1, forward strand.
CTCTGGGGTTTTGAAAAACCTTTTTCAGTACCCACCATCTTATACTGTCAGCTGTATGTTGCAAGCGATTGTAGTGTTCAACCAGGGTGCACCCTGTGTCTTGCATGGGATCCTTGAGCAATGTTGTAGGATTCTGGTTTTGAATTTCTGCCTGGTCTGCCCTACATATAGCATGCTGCAGGGGCATCTTTAGAATTGCAAATAGTGTGATGTATGTATGTAGTTGTAATTGAAGTACATACATTCTTTTCCTTCCAAAGCAAGGTCACAAGCCTTACATTGTCCACTTTTTGAATTGGCCTATTAAAGGAGGCAACAATAATTGGGCCCTGAGGTCCGGAGCTGGTGATGTCCTCAAATATGACCTATCCACAAAGTCTCGTACTTTTCTTCCTTTTTTTTTTTTTTTTTAAAGACCTTTATTGTACCCGTGAAATCATACACAGCTTCTGGCCTACAACCCCAGGGGCCGGCGCAACACAGTGACAAGCGTTCAGTAGTTTCTGGATCACACAGCCCATGTGCCGACATCCCTGGGGTACGGCGGCGTTCCAGTACCAAGCGGGTACATAACTTGCAAGGTGAATACCAATCAATAAAGGTCCCGTTTTTAATTTTAAAACCATAATCAATGTAACTAAAAAAGATACCACATTTAGGTCGTAAGGTAAACTAAGAGATGGGTGCTCATTCCCCGTCCCGTCTTGTAGGCATGGAATTTCGTTTGTGTGTAAATAGTTCTAAGTCCCTGGGATCTGCTGATACCACTGTTCCTCCTAGTTGGTTCTTTCTGTGTATTATTCCAAGAGAACCGAATAGCCTACCCACCAGTACCGCCCCCTCCTATATTTGAACTAGAAATGGGTCTAAAGGTCGCTAAACTCGTCCCTCCTCCCCCCGCTCCTCCTACTCGTCTTCCCCCTCCTCATCTGATGTCAGTGGGTCGTCTTCCTGCATGGGTTCACAAATCTCCCCCCTGTACACATTCCACGGGGTCCATTTCTTGTTCCATTTACGCGGACAGGCTCTGCTGGCATATACTGCCTGTTCTGTTATCATCACCCTGTCCATGTTCGAACACCATTGTGCCAGTGTAGGGGTTTCTGCCGCGCCCCATTTCTGTGCTATATCACGTTTAGCTATCGTCATATCCAATGTGGACCACTGTTGGCCGTGTTTGGAGAGATCGTTCGGGTCCCATACATTTAGCAGGCATTTTCGCGGCTCAGGGACCAGGGACACCCCCAATGCCTGGGATATAGTGTGCATCGTTTGTCTCCAGTACTCCTGGATGTGTGTACAGTCCCATATAGTGTGGAAGAACGTTCCCTCCTCCCCACAACCACGAAGACAATAGGGATGTTGTGCCCTCTGTATTAAGTGTATTGTCGTTCTCGTGTAGTACACCCTGTGTAAAATCTTGAGCTGCACCAGCTGGAACTTTGCTGATATGCCCACCTCCCTTGGTGACGCCAGTGCCTCGTTCCACTCGAACTCATCCATTTAACCTAGGTCCACCTCCCATTTGTCTTTCAGTTTTCCCACTGGGTCTGGCAAGTTATTTATCAATTTACGATAGATGAGGGGCGTAGCGCGTTCTTGCATGAAATCCGTGAGGAGGCGATCTTCGAGTGGAGATGCCTCTGGGACCTCCGCCTCCTCTGAGATAGTGGTAAGCAGAGCGTGTCGGATCTGTATATACCGGAACGACTCCCTGGGGCCCAGCTCGTATTGCTGTCGCAGTTGCGCAAAGGGGATCACCGTTCCATTTTCCCACAGGTCCCCCACTGTGGATATTACTATACTGTCCTAGTGTGTAAAGCCCTTGCTGCGTCTCAGGTTGCCTAGGGCCCTGGTGTCCCACAACGGGGTGAGCTTCGTGATTCGCCCCTTCCACCCTAGTGCCGCTTTTGCCGTGTGCCACAGCGTTGTAGTAAGTCTTGTGGGTCCTACAAGTTTATGTACTAAACGTCGGTCGTAGAGAGGTGCCAGTATGCTGTTAGTGCCCAATTGTGTTCTGTTAGCCCTATATGCTGGGTCCTTTTGTGGGGGCATGCAGCCATTGATTGATGGGCTTTAGCTGTGCCACCCAGTAATATAGCTGCAGGTTCGGTAACGCAATCCCCCCATCGTACCATCCCCTGTGCATTTTAGCCTGAGCAATGCGCGCCGGGAGGTTACTCCACATGAGATTAGATACTAATGCTGACACCTGCCTGAAATACCCCGGCGCCACCGGATACGCTGTGTTTTCCAGGACATATAGGAAATGTGGCAGCGGCATCATTTTATAAAGTGCCGCTTTGCCCAGCAGCGTCAAGGGCAGCGTCGCCCAGAACTTCACATCCTGCTTTAGTCACTCAAATGGCGGTGCCAGATTTTTCCTGAAGAATTCCTTCGGATCCATGGTGATATGGATACCCAGGTATCTAAAGGATGACCCTGCTGTTCACAGGGGACAGTCATCGCTCAGAGGCCGGGCCTTGCAGAACATATACTTCCGACTTTGTCCAATTCAAGGTGTATCCTGATACTTTCCCTTGTTCGTCACACAGGGCCAATAACGCCGAATGCTGTGTTCCGGCTCCGTCAGGTAAACTATCATATTATCAGCGTATAATGATAGGGGGTCTTCCCTCCTTCCGCCCATGTGATTCCCTTCAACAGCGGAGTCCTGCGTATCAGTGTTGCCAGTGGTTCCAATGCAATCGCAAAGAGCAGCAGTGACAGGGGGCTTTACCTGTCAAGTACCCCACTCCAGAGGGAACGCTCGGGAGCTGTGTCCGTTCGCTACTACCCGCGCTACTGGTTTAGTGTAAAGTAACCGGATCCAAGCAATGAAGTTGGGTCCGAATCCCAGATGCACCAGGACCTCGAATAGGTATTGCCATTCCACCATGTCAAATGCCATCTTTGCGTCCAGTGCCAGTATGACCGCCGGTTCCAGGAGCGACTCCGCCCCCGCCAGTACGCCATGCACCCTGCGTAGATTCAGAGCCGTGTTCCTATGTGGCATGAATCCTGACTGGTCTGGGTGTATTAGGTGTGGGAGGTGTGCAACCAGCCGAGTAGCTAGGAGTTTAGCGAGGATTTTAACCTCGGCATTGAGAAGTGATATAGGACGGTATGATGTGCATTCCTCAGACGGCTTCCCAGGCTTTGGGATCGCAACGATAGTCGCGGTCCTTTGATCGAGCGGAAGTTCGGCCACCGCCAAGCTTTCAGTATACATAGCTAATAAGGGCCCGCTGAGTCTCTCCGATGATGTCTGGTACCACTCTATCGGGATGCCATTCGGTCCCTGTGCCTTGCCGGGCTTCATTGCATGTATGGCCATTTGTATTTCCTCCGCAGTGATGTCTGCCTCTAGTTCCGCCACCGCCTCCGGTGTCAGTGTCGGGGTAGGAATGTTACTTTAAGCCACACGGGCCATGTCTGCCGACACTACCCTAGCCGGGGTGTACACTCCTTCAAAGTAGTCAGCCAAGGCCTCCACTATCTCCTCGGGGCTTGTATGCATCACCCCCTCCCCGTCTCTCACTCTTTGTATACCTCTGGCGCTTCCCCCTTTTTTATCCAGCCAGGCCAACATTTTACCTGCCTTATCTGCTATGTCATAGATCCTATGTGCTGTCTCCGCTATTTAACCAGTCGTCTGATGCCCCAAGTGCTCAGTGTACTGCTGCTGTCTCCGGAGTAGGGCCTGGAACGTGTCTGGTGCAGGGTTCCCCGCATGCGCCACTGTTGCTTCTTGCAGAGCTATTTCAAGCTCAGACAGCTCAAGTGTCTTCTCTCGCTTGTAGCCTGTAATTGATGCTATAGCCTGTCCCCTCAGAACCGCCTTGTATGCTTCCCATAGTGTAGCGGAAGACCGTACCGAAGCGGTGTTTTCAGCAAAGTAATGTGCGGTCGTTGTTTTAAGCGCTTTTCTAATCTTCGGGACCTTGAGATATGATGCATGTATGGGATAGATTCTTTTACGTGATTTCTCTTGAGTGGATAACACCAATGTGACCGGAGAGTGATCTGATATCCCCCTAGGCTGGATTTCAATGGTATCTACGTGTTGCAGGCCGTCACCCAGTGCCAGGAAGTAGTCAATCCGAGATAGACTGTTATGTACAGTGGAGTGGTAAGTGTATTGTCTCCCCGCGGGGTGCGTGTGCCTCCATATGTCAACTAAACCCATGGAGTTCAGGAATCTTTTGAAATGTGAAGGCCCACCAGCCTGAGCCACGGCCGGGAACCTGTCCACCAGGGAGTCTATTGTGGCATTAAAGTCCCCTCCAAGCACTATATCCCCCTCAGGTAGGGTCAGAAGAAAGTCGCTTAGTGCTGGAAGTGTGATTGTGTGGAGTGCCGGGGGGATGTATACCAATACCACATTAAGGAGCCTCCCCTCCCATTGCCCCTGCAGCCCCGGGAAACACCCTTAATCATCTAACTTAGTGCTCAGTGTTATGAACCGAGAAGACTTCTTAACCAAAATGCCTGTGCCCCTTGAACCCGAGGTGAATTCCGAATGGACCGCCATCTTGTACCCCCTCCTGTCAAGAGCCTTGGACCCCCCACCAGTAAAATGTGTCTCCTGTAGGAGCACCAGGTCCGGACCCTGCCTCTTCACCACATTCGTTACCAACCCACGCTTTATCTTGTCGCCCAGTCCTCTCACATTCCATGTCATGAGTCGGAGAGGCGCAGACCGCAACCTTAATGTCCCACCCTCAGGTGTGTGTAATTGTGAGTCGTGCATATTCGGTCTTGTATCGAAAGCTAATCCAGCTAAATCTCGTTATCGGATTGCGATGACCATCCCAGTAACCAAATAGGTGTGTGAGCGTATTAACATCATGTGACCTGATTTGTGAACCTTCAGTACCTTCAGAAACCGTGTGTCTAGCCCTACCCTGTTTGACACACATAACCGTACAACTACCCCCCCTTACCACCCCCCTCCCTGCCTCCCTGCTTAACGGACCCAAAACTGTTCGCCCCCCCCAACTTAGCAGAGTGCTTTACCCTTCCCCTCAACAATGTACTTGCTTGCTGGGGTGGAGCGTTTCTGGAGCAGGCGGCTCCCCTGCCCTCTTCGCGGTCTCCCAGGCCAGTGTCCAAGCATGAACTTTCCGATCAATTCGCCATTTAGTGACACACCAGGGTGTATTTGTACCTCATGCATCTGCATCTTCCTCCACTTCAGAAAGTTCCTGAGTTGGAGATTTGACCGTCCCATCTCTGCCCGATGTCTGTGATCCAGTGCGGCTGTCTCCCAGTTGGTGTCCGTTTTTCCTGTTGGATCGGCGGGGCTGCCCTGCCTGTCTCCATCCGTCCAGCCAGTCGCGGGCAGCCTCCGGCGTGTTGAAGAACCACACTTTGTTGTCTGCTACGACTCTTAGTCGGGCCGGATACAGCATAGAGTAAGTCACTTCCTTTGCTCTCAACTCCTTCTTTACTTCAAAGAAAGTTCTCCTACGACACGAGACCTCCGCAGTGTAGTCCGGGAAAAAGGCGAGCGTTGAGTTTTGAATTTGGATCGGCGTTACTACCCTTGACGCTTGTAGAATGGCGTCTCGATCTCGAAAGTTAATGAGTCTCGCCAATACCGGTCTGGGGGGGGCCCTGGTTTGGGCTTTCCACCTGGGACTCTGTGCGCCCTTTCCACCGAGAAAAACTGTGAGAGTACCTTTGGTTGCAGCTGCGTCTTTATCAGTTCTTCAACATAGAGGTCCATGGCACGGGTTCCCTCCGACTCCGGAACCCCAAGGATCCGTACGTTGTTCCTCCGTGAGCGCCCTTCCTGATCGTCCAGTTTTTCCCTGAGTGTTTTGTTTTCAGCCTCAACACGTTCCATCGCTATTTGTAGTTCCGAGATGTCCTCCACCAAGGGTTTCCTGACCACCTCGACCTGTTTCACTCTTTCCGCCATTTTGTGAAAGTCGGGCACGTAGCAGCGTGACCTCCGTGGCCGTGGACCCCACCGTTGCTTGCACTTGGGCCAGGGCTTTCATCTCATCTTCAAGCGTTGCTTTCTTTGGCCCTTCCCCCTCCTGCGTTTTCCCGGTGGACGTACGCTGTTCCGTTGGCTGAGAGCTGTGCTTGTCGAATGCATATTTATCCAGTCTGGATTGTGTAGAGCTGTTTTTAGAGCCTCTGCCTGCCATATTGCCTATAGGCAGTGAATCCTCGCTGTTTCCTTTCTTACGTGTTCCCGGTTGCACCTCTCTTAAGCTGTTCCTATGAAGTGCTATTTCCTTGGCACTCCGTCTCCTTTCTGATTTGCGGTAATCCGGGCTCCCTGCTGTATGGTGCGCTATTGTGGGTGGCCAAGGACGCAGGTTTTGCTCACCCGATAGTTGTGTCCGAAACCCTCTACATGCACTCAATAAAGGCCCCCGGGTCTTCCCCTGCCGCCTGTGTGTCGTTGGAGCTGCCGTCACGCAGGGCTATCCTCCTCCGCCTCCTCCCAGTCGCCTACCTTGAGTGCAGGTCCACCAGCTTTGTCCAGTTGTCTGCCTCTCTCTCTACTCTGCTTAGGGCCCCTGCCTCGCTTCTCACAGCGAGTCCAATGTCCGCCTGTATGTGACCATCAGCCCCACACGTGTTCCTCAGATGCAGAGTCAGTACAGTGATGTCGTTTAATAGCGCCGGTGCAGCGCGGGCAGACTGAGATAAGCGGGCCCTTACTTGCCAGTCAGTGGTAGAGCAGATGCAACGCTGGCAAGTGGAGTTAACTGGGCCCCTGCGTGCCTACTATTGGTGTAGTGAGGATTCGGCACAATGCGGGCTAATAGGACCCAACAGGATCTTCGCACGCCGTTTACTGGTGTTGCACATTTATTGTGGGCGAATTAGAGTTACTAAGACCTTGTTCAAAAATGTTATAGGGAGCCACTGCCACCAGAGAGTGCACTGCGTGTTAATTCCAGGTTTCTAGGCGTCTAGGTCCGGCCAGGAGCATCATTCAACTAACCGGTTCCCACTCTGCCGGAGCCAGGTGCCTCACTCTATTTACAAGGTGCCGCTGTTATGAGAAGAGGTAGCGGACCGGCTGCTGGGTATTCTGCCTCCCGGATGGGAGCTTACCGGCTTCGTATGTGTCACTGCGGGGAGGCGAGCTTGATAGCGTATCTCCGCATCTGCGCTCCCGATATCGTTTCTGATGCGTCCCAGCCTCGTCTGTCGCCCCCACTGCTCCCGCTGATAGCCGTTTGTTGCTGTTTGTTGCTTATGCCGGTCTGAAGCACCTCCGTCAGTCAGCGTCGGTCCCCACCAGCGCGGACTTCTGGCTTCAGTCCGCCTCCACCACCACACTTCCGCCCTGTCTGTGCACTTGCTGTGGCTCGGTGATGTTCGCTGCTTCAGGCCCACAGGAATCGGAGCCTGTAACTTAACCACCTGGTGTCCGATTTTTCTCAAAATGCCGTCGGTCGGACTCCGCCCGGTCCTAGACCCGGTGTTTCCCTCTTGAGGCTTCAATTTTGCGGATAAATGTTCGGATTGTCGTGGGAAGGCCTCCTCACCCCCAGAGCTCCTCAACTAAGCTGCCGCCATATTTGGCTGCTAGCCACGCCCCCCCACTTTTCTTCCTTTTTGAAAGCAGAAATTTGTTTCTCAATGCTGTCAATCTCATAGGAGATACGAGCCCTATGATGGTTAATTTTCTTTTTAATCTCATTGCTTCTATTGCTGAATTTGGATGCACATACTATCCTGTTGTTAGCTCCACTACAGTTGTTATTAACTCCAAGTAACGCTTCTAGTTCTTTTCAATAAACGCTTAGGATTTCCACGTTCTGTCAGTCGTGTTATGAGGTGATAATTTTCTTTAAAGAAATCAGACCTATGTGTACAGTTTCCATGAAGCCTTAGAAACTGACCATAAGGTAAGTTATCTTGCAGGTTCCAGGGGTGATCGCTGAAATACCTAAGTAATGTGTTACATTCCATTGGTTTCCTGAAAAGTGTGGTGTATAATGTGTCATCCAAAATCTTGGTTCTCAAATTAAAGAAATTGATCTCATCTTGGCTATGTGTCATAATGATTTGTATGTTCGAAGACAAGAAAATCCCTTGCAGTTTTTCTTGTTCTCCTGTCCAAATCATTAGAACATCATTGCTGTATCTTTTCCAAAAGGTAATGTTATCAAAAAAGGGATTCTCAACATTATATATATATATATATATGTGTCTATCCTCGTATGTATCCATGAACAGATTAGCTTTGCTTGGAGCAAGTCTGGCCCCCATGGCCACTTTTTGTCTGGAAAAAATATTCATCCTTGAATACAAACATTTTATTTTCATGGCTATTTTGAAAAGCCCACTATGAACTCAGTAGGGACCCAATTGGGTCCATCCCTTTTCTCGGGAACATTCTGGACCACTTCCAAAGCCTCTTCCTACAGCATATTAGTGTAAAGAGAGGCTACATCCAATGTCACTAACAGTTGTTTATCTCTGCCAAAGGGCTGGTTCTCAACTAGTTTAATAACCTCAATGGTATCTCGAAAGTATAATCACATCACTGTAACCCATGGTTGTAAAAAAAGGTATATTTGCAGAACGGCACAAAGATGGACCCACAGCCTGAAGCTTCCCTGGTGGTTTCTCCCTGTTTTTATGTACTTTCGGTAGGGTATATATGGTTGGGATGCGGGGTCCTTCTTGTTCAGGAAGCCAAATTCCAATTCAATGAGGTACCCTTTATTGAGACCTTCCAGAATGAGTTGGTGTATACGTTTATCAACCTCTTTGGTGGGATCAACCTGCAGCTTTTTGTAATTGTCCACTACCTGCAGCTGTGTCATGATCTCTGTGATATAATCCTTAGTGTCCTGAATCACTATTGCTGCCCCCCTTTGTCCGCTGGTTTGATTATTTCTTTTAAGGGATTCTAGGCTTAGTCTCTCATCTTTTCTTGTATTGTTCTTAATGTATTTCTTGTCATCAAAGAGTTTCATCACATCTCTCAGACTACTTGCTCAAAGGCCAGTATCTTAGTGGACATGAAATGAGTGGGAGGTGTGAAAGTGGAAAGTGTCCCTAATCCTGTGGCTGAGACCCTCCTGTCCTGTGTGGGATTAGGGTCCTTATAGAATTCGTGGTATAGGCGTACCTTTCTGAAAAATTGATGTAATTCAACCTTAGTGTTGCAGCAACTGGTGGGTGCTGTGGTAACAAAGGATAATCCTTTTGCTAAAACCATTTGTTCAGCAGGGGTCAATCTATGCTTAGATACATTGATGATATGATCTCTCAAATCTTCATTTTGTTCCATCAAAGGGACGTCTTTTTTCTGTTGGACTCCACCCTGTGTTTCTGCCCCAAATTACCTTAACTCCCAGAAGAGTTTGCAGGGATTACAATCTGTGTGTCTGTCTCCTGGTTTGAATCTCCTCATGTAATGCCAATAGGCCACTTCAAATGTGGAGGATGTAAGGCTTGTGACCTATGAAGTATTTCTGTAGTAAAATCACAATTAAATACTCAAACATCACTAACTGTAATTCTAAAGATGTTATTTATGTCATCACATGCCCCTTCGGCATGCTATATGTTGGGCAGACCAAGCAGAAAGTCAAAACCAGAATATGTTTTTAGCATGCACTCTATCTGTCAAGTATATCAGCATATTATCCAGTAGCGGTCGGCTCAGCTAAGCGTGGTGAGGTGGGCAAGGATCTTCAGGGGTAAGCTGACAGACAGCGCAATAGGTATTTTTTTTTTAATTATACCTATTCTGTTGTCTGTCGACACAGTTGTGCTCGCTTATGCAACGTCTCGTCCTTCCTTCTTTGGATTCTAACCTCTGCTCTGTTCTCATGACCACCAGCAAGCTCTGGTATGACTACCCTAAGGTCATCCACAGCCGTAAGCAGGTGATTATCAGCACAATCACTGACACAGATGTGCACTCTTACGTAACAGCCGTACCTTTTATCTACACTCTGCCAGCCTCCATCTGCTCATTAGACACCGGACATGCCGCTGAGACAGACTGATTTTTTCAGTACGGCCTTTGAAGGTAGGCCTTACATGTTGTTGTAAAATGGAAAGTATTTCATATGAACAAACTTTCCATCTGCTCATTATTACATTAACCCAATTTCCAGCACAGATGAAGGAACATGTTCTGTGGTGTCCTTCCCAATTGATATGAGCTACATAGACCCCTAAGGTAGGACGCTCCCTTTCTGAGCACACTGCCCTGCTGGATCTATAGATCTATTATTGAGCTCCTTACCTCTCTTTTCCATAGAATTTAGTTTCTATTCGGAAGCGCTTACTGGTTCCTTGCTACAGTTCCAACCAGACTGAAAGGTCCCATTCCATGTATTGGACCATTTGAAGGCATGGATACTAACAGTCTGAGAGCCATACATGCTCCCTTTCATGCATGGCTTATATCTCTGATATGTAGTCAATACTGTTTCCCTCAATACAGGCATTTATGGAGAAGTGACGAGATTGTTTGATCCTACCTTCCATTGAGCAAGAAGCCTTCGTAACAGGTGAGAGTGACACATATGTCTCCACAGGGTATTTTTCCGAGCAATAAGCTCGCTCCCACACTGACACACAGTATTCTTATCCTTCTGGCTGTTCAGAAATATGTTTATAGTCCTGAAGACGACCCTAAGGTTATGTTCTGTAAAAACACTCTACATTGGGGGTTGAAACGTCGTTGTAAAGAATAGGCATTCAATTCTAATATCTGACATATCCACACCAAATAATAAGGCCGTATGTTTGAATATGTAAAATAAGGATACACGGACGCCCATTCTAGTTATCATCTTTTATGTGTGTTGATATTGTCAATAGTCTTATATTTTGTGTATTGTGTTCTATGTAATGTAATGTATATAGCACTTATATATGTATGTAATCGTATATGTTGTGGAACAGTCCTGTGTTCTCAAATATTGATATATATATTGTTTTACACGATCTATGATTTTATACAGGCCAGCCGAACAGGACAAACTTATATTTTCAAAGCAAGTGTTCTTTCCCGAGAAGACCTATGTGTTTTATACACTGTCATAATTCCCCAGGTTCTTTGACATACTGGGATAACCCGTTGATATTAATTGTTTTATATGGAAGCATGTATACATTGTTTTAGTGTCATGGTAGACCTATATCTACTATTCACGCTTTTGGTGCTTGTAATCACTTTCATATGCTTCTATTACTCATTGCAGCACATGTATTCTATGTAAGAATAATGCTGCTTGAATAAATGTACTGAAAACGTCCCGCTGTGTATTCACTGTATAGAGTGACTGAGCAAAATATTCTGTACTGTTTCCACAATCCTTGAGGGGTGAGGGTTGTCATGTTCAGTGGTTGCCATAAACCATTAGCTTCCTGGTAGGTTATGGGGTCTTATGGGGGCACTGATTGCTAGCTAGTCTGTAGGACAACATATCCTGCGGGGGTGTCCATAATCAGTCTTGTCACCATGCCCCTAGTTTATTTTGTCCAAACAATCTGCAGATCCTACAGATTAGTAGAAACTACATGACACTATGAGGCCCAAATAGTCTAAAACCGGTCTTAGCCAAAAGTGGCCTCTGGTGTTCGTGGTTTCGTTTAGAGGACAATTGGTCATGCAGCTTGCACTTGATGATTTCTATTGGACCAGAACCAAGGCTGATTTGCATATGGCTCGTTCTAATCTGAGGTGGCATGGTCAGCGCACAAATGAGGGAGTGGATTGCAGCCCAGAGTAAAAACTAGTGGCTGAGATTAACTTCTTGGCTGCTAAACCTTTCACTCCTGGTGATAAGCCTATTTTTGGAAGTTTGGGTTGTTCATGCTTAAACCTTCATACGTTTTTTCCACAAAAGGTATACATGCCAAATGTGCATCCCTTTTTCCCAATATCCTTGGGATTCCAAAGGTATTTAGGGAAATTGGAAAATAGCAAATAATTGTAGCTAATATTTGTTTTTCAGAGAAAGTGGGAAAGGAAGACCTACTGGACAGATTTGCTATGCTAGAATCACAATCTCCCAGCTTTTAGGAACTTGCAGAGATGTACCAAAAATAAATTGTTACCACGTTTTTTGCACTTTTTGAATGGTAGTCCATTTTTCCAATTCTTTTGGGTTAATAACTACTTGCAGTTTGAGGTGCAAACAGGTGTGAAACCAACTGGTGATCTGGGATAGCTACACATTTCTTAAAAGCAGATGTAATTCTCAATTAAGTAGGAGGTATTTCTGTAGATCCCTCAAGGTTTTCTAAAAGAAACAAATCATTGAAGTAAAAAAGAAAATAATGAAAATGAGGAATAAAATAGCTATTGGTGGAAAAGCTTTCATCTGTCATTTTTTCCCAGAGTCCCAGGCAAACTCAAATGTTGGCTAAAACACACACACACATTTCCTTTATTTCTGTGAGTGAAAGTTCTGAAATCATTGGGTATTCACAAATTTCTTACCATAAAGGGTTTCTACATGTCCTTATAAAAACAGTACCTCACTTTTGAAAGTGGGTGTAGCTCGTGTGACTAGAAAGACTCCAAAACGCAACATGATGGATCCAATGGTTCCACTCAAAATCAGGCCTTTTTATACAATGTGAGTAACTTTGGATTTTGGGCCTTGGCTCAGCCGCCACTTAAGGAAACATACCCTACCCAGACATTTAGGAAAACTAGATACCAAGAAGAGTCAAGTGTGGTGTACATTGTATGGATCTTACGATATTTATTCTCTTCTAACCTCAAATGCTAGCAAAAAATCCACCTTTTTCTCATATTTCTATGATAAAAAGTTCCAGAATCTATGTTGATGCACAAATTTCTTATGAGCTACTGTTCTCACGCTTATACATCTAAAAATTGTACCTCACTTATGTGAGTGGGCCTAATGCCCATGACAGGCACCTGGAGGAAGGGGATAGAAAGACTATAAACTCCTTCCGGAATGGCGGTATGGTAGTGGATGGCATCTAGTATGCTTTCCACCCCTCTAGGAGGCAGAAAAACTGTTTAGTGATTGGGTGGGGTGCATAGGGGTCCACCACTCCTCAAGAAAATAACTCCCTGGGTCTGGTGGAATGGATCCCTGCTTGGAAGTTGCTCTGTGCTATTTGAGGACAAGCCCCAAGTAGGGATGCACTAAGAAGACATACCCCTAGAAAGAGAAATGTGTTACTTTCCAACAATACCTCAGAATGAGTGCTGGTAGGGCTAAAAATTTCCTCAAGCATTGATGTAGCAATGGAACTTTCATGAGGGACCAGTTCCTGCCTTCAAATGAGGCTCAATGAAGGTTTGATTTTGACATTTTTCAATTTTTTCTAGCACAGTTCTCTTCTCAACACATCCTTTCAGAACATTTGTTAAAAGCCACCTACCTGGATCCCAGATGATTCCAATGGGGCGGCAACATTAGCTCCTGAATATTCCTGAGAATTGCCCTCAGTTTACAGGAAACAATTCCGGTAGAAAGAGGATGGGATGGAGAGAGAGTGGATAGAGTAAAAAATGTTGTGGCTTGCCTACTCAACAGCAACACTGCAGCAGGCATTCACACCAGTCTGATGAATGGTACCGGCAGATATGGTACATATAAGCAAACAAAAAATAAGGCTTTAGTCTAGTATTAACTCTATCTCTTAAAGAAGCACCTCACAAAATCTTTTCAAATCTCAACAAACCTTTAGTTTTGTTCTTGTTTTGTAATCATTTAGATTGTCCATAGAGGCTCCTTTATCATAAGATTTTTGAAACTGTAGAAAGTATGATTTCAGCATCAAATTCATGAGCAAATTTAAATGGCATTAGCTTCACCAAAGTCCTCTCTAGCAGATCCCTGCCAACAGTATGCACGCGTTGAACAAAAACACTAGTTACCTTTGTTTTCAAAACAATGTTGCAACTGAGCTCAGCATGTAAGAAAATCAAGTTTGTTAATCCATCCCTCGTTTTTCTTCTTGTTCTTTTTTCCATCCAGGTGCGAAATTAATGTAAGACGTGCTTTGCAGTGAAGTCCAAGTGAGAAGATCAAGGGAGCTGGCAAGACAGAGTCCTGGAAGTCGGGAAACAGGTAAGTGGCAGGCAAAGAGGGTAAGCAAAGAGGTGGCCTGTGGATGGCCTTTAAATAAGACCGCTTTAGAACATTCATAAAGGTCGCATTCTAATTGTTTCTAACAAGGAAGAGTTGCAGATAATTAACTTGATGAGGCTGCCTTGTAGCAGGCGCTTTAGAATGTTCACAACTGTGATGTTCTATTTGCTTATAGTAATGAACAGGTGCAGATCATTAATTTGAGGAGGCTGTATTCTAGAAGGTGTTTTAGAATGTTCACTAAAGTCACATTGTAAGAGCTTATAGCAAGGAACAGGTGCAGGGGATTAATTTGATTGAAAATGTATCAGCAGTCAGATCTAGGAAACAGATTCTATCGACTGGCAATAACTTGCTTAAACTATGGTGGACAGAAGTAAATAATTTCTTTCTTTGAGACCTGCACTTAGTTTCCTTAGAGCCTGTATCAGACTGCTTCACCTGTTTTTGTTTAAGGTCACCTATAATAATAGGACTTACACCTATGAGGACCCTACTCATGAGCGTTGTTCTTCAGGAACACAGTGGAATTAATGGACAATTCCCAATCTACTAAGATTTGAGATATATTCTGTTCTATCCCTGTGGCAGCCTGTTATCTTTTTAGGCATCTTTTATGCTATTTATACGCCTGCTGTTACGTTAATCTTTTTACATTGCTTTAATATCTATATATATATTGTTATATGATACTTGCCTTACTCTTCTCTTTGCAGATTTTTGTTTCCATTATCTTTTAATTACCCCAGTACATCTCCTATATCATCATCTCTTGTCGTCTCCTGGAGCCTGGATGTGTTATTCTTTCCTGTGGACACCCCGTTCTTCCTTGAAAATATCTGTAGGTATGTACTCTACCACTCGTATCCTTCATTCTATTTCTACATTCTTTTGCCTTTCTGTTTTCTTAAGTATGTCTACCATCTCATTCTCTTTGTGCATACTTCTCTTCCCTATTCTGAGATATTTGTGCCTTCCCTCCTCCTATTTTCTTTCCCTTGTTGTCTCCTATTGCTTCCAATTTGGGCCATTACTTATATTCTTCCTTCATGCGCAAATAACCTTCTTCAACGTATTATTTTATTACATTAAAAATTATATCTAGGAATGGCAAGGGCTTGGGTTCACCAATTAAACGTCAGAGGGTTTGTCCCATGTATCAGGTTTTAATGCTGATATTGCTCTTATCCAAGAAACGCACCTCACAGAAGCTGAATCTATAAACATGAAGAGAGGGTGGGAGGGTAATGTTTTTTTTCACCAGGCAATGGTAAGAAAAATGGTGTGGGTACGTTATTTCATAAATCGCTTAGCATTGATTTAATTTCACAGGAATGTGATTCAGAGGAGAGATGGTAATTAACAGTTTTTTGGAATAATTTTATCTGATTTAAAAATTAAAATGTATACAGCCCTACTAGTTCTTTTAGTCAATGTTGGTCTGACAGCACTAAAGTAGTTTTTAACTCCTAGACACTTATTTCACTTTTGCTTTTTCTCTTGACTTCTTTGAATTGAATCACACATACACACTTAATCTTCACTACATTTGGGATACTTTCAAAGCTGCAACCCCTGATTTTATTATCAAATATGCTTAAAAAAAGAAACAACTTTCCCTTCAAAAACACTACTGATCTGCTTCATCATATCAAACAATTAGAACATTCATAAACTCAAAGATTGCCTTCAAGGTCTCATTAACCCCTTTCCTGTGGGGGTAATTTCCCCATGGTGTGGGGGGCGGGGTGAGCTCCGCGCTGCTGTGCTCATGACGAGACCAGCTCGTCATGAGTCACGGTGGAGCTGTGCTCATGAGGAGCTGGTCTCATCATGACCCCGCCCACTGATTAATTCGCCCGCACAGGAGGGGAATCAATCGCGCGTGGGCGCAGCGCAGCCGTTATGACGAGACCAGCTCGCCATGAGCACAGATCCACTCTGACTCATGACAAGCTGGTCTCGTCATGAGCACCGAAGAGGTTAAAGCAAAACCAGTATAACAAACTCTCCAGCAATGTCACCTCCTCCTTTCTTCAGTCTTCAGTTCAGTGCCAAGTATTATGCCGGGCAAAACAAATTTTGAAACGTATTATCCAATGATCTCAAAATGAAAAAGTCTAAGAACAAAATTGATTGTACTGCTGATAATCAATCTAATTTATTAGACAAAGAAATCTTACAACAGTTTGTACAATTCTACAAACAACGATATACCCCTAATCACCCTCCCCTGACATGGATATTAACAATTACTTCTCTAACACACACAAAGAGTTTGATAAAACTTGTGATTCCACTGAACTAGAAATGGATATTACCCTGTGTGACCTTATCTTCCCATTGAATTTGACAAATCACTAGGGCTTCAATAATGAACCTTTCTTACATTTCTCCAAATTACTCATTCCTCAACTATGTCTTCTTATCACAGCCTTCCTCCTACTAGGTAAATGATTTGCTCTTTCTCAAATGCCCTTATTTGTTTCCTTCTGAAAGAAGGCAAAGAGCTAGATTAATGCAAAAATTAATTACAGGCCAATTTCTCTTGTAAATATTGATATAAAACATTTTCTAAAACTTTATCTCATCGCCTGTAATGCCTTTTACCTAACTTATTTGAAAAAGAATAATCTGGCTTTGTTAAGGGCCGCTATATAACTGACAACTTTTGTCTATTTTTTGACGTCTTCTCTAAATCTCTGCAATCACTTCATTCTTTAGCAGTTGTTACCATAGACGCTGGCAAGGACTTTGACCACATAAATTTGCCCTTTATTTTTCATACTGTAAAAAGGTTTTGCTTTGGGCCAAAAACTAATTTCCCATATTTCTCTTATTTATTTTTCCCCCAAGTGGCCATCTTTGCTAATGGTCATACTTCATTTTATTTTCCTTTGGGCAGAGGTGTTCCTCAAGGCTGTCTTCTTTCACCCTTTTTCTTTAATCTAGCTTTAGAACCTTTCCTCTCCATAATTAGACACATTCCCAGTTTACATGGTTTCTCGTGGAATACCCAACAAATACAAACAGCAGTATGTGCGGTCAATATTCTTTCATTTATATCCCAACTCCACACTTTGCTTCCTGTCTTTGTTTCAGAAGTTTCCTGTTATTCTATCATCTGAGACTATAAATGAAATCATTACCAGTGCACATTCTTACCTCTAAACAAATGTATTTTCAGACATCAATTTTCAGCAATTGATTTTTCCTGGTGTGCATTCAAACTTAAATACTTAAGCTATGGTTCTCACATTCGCCTAAAGCCTCCATCTCTCTGAGTCTGGTGGTGTGCAAACTTAAGATACCTACCCTGGTCAATCATTGGCATCCCTTAAATCCTTCCTGGTCAGGTCATTTACATGTCATTAAAATATTGATAGTACCTATTGTTCTCTGTACTATTTCCAAAACCACCCTTTCTAGTCCTCTAAACATTTTTAAGCAAATCAATTCCATACAGTCTCCTTTCTTGGGGAATAGGAAGAAATATCTCTAACAAAATTTAAATTACTTAAACCAGATGGTGGTGTTAATTTCCTGGATTTCCAGAAATATCATTTAGCTTTCATATTGAGACAATCTGTTCGCTGGATCCAAGAGTCCAACAACTACACTCCTTTATGTGTATAATTGGAAAAATATTTTCTCTCTCCCTTTTCTTTCTGTGAATATTTGGTTTTAAAAAATAACTCAAAACTTATATTCACTCATTTATAAACATCTTTGCTCTCTATTAAAAACTTTGAAACTGTATGATCCTATAGACATTTCCTCTTTTCTTAACTCTCCCATTTGGTATAACACTACCATATTGTACAATAATTGCTCCATTTATTGGAAACTTTGGAAGAAACCTGGACTAATCTGGGTATATCAACTCTTTAATGATGACTCATTTCTTACTTCTTCTCAGGCTCAATCTCTTTTAATATTCCAGATTTTTGCCACATAAAGTTCACCTCTTGCAATCCATTATGTTAGAAGCTCTCATCAATTTTACCTCCATCCGAGTGCTAACTTCCACACTCTCTTCTAGTCTAGACAACCATTTACACAGTAATCCTGACGCTTCTGCCATATAACATGACTTATACCATACTTCCACAGATAGATGAAAATCAGATATTAGGATAGTGTGGGAGAGTGATTTGTGAATGGATTGGAATTTTTAATTCTGGAGACGAATTTGGACAAAAATACGCTCCTCATCCCAATCCGCCAATACTACATAGACGATATTCCATATTTACAATAGGCTTCTTTTTTCTCCAGTTTGCTTTCATTGTATTGTATTGTGGTATTGTATTGTGGTATACTTATAGAGCGCAGCCTGTCACCACCAAAGGCATCCTGGCGCTTTGAACCCTGATCCAGCAACTTCAGCAGCTAGCCTGTCCTCTGGAAGAGGTAGGTTTTCAACGCCTTTCTAAAGGCTGAAAGAGTCTCAAGGCTCCTGAGGGATAATGGCAGGGAGTTCCAGAGTTTGGCCGCCGCTACTCTGAACGATCTGCCACCCATCCTCACTCTCTGGAAGCGCGGGACTACTAACAGCTTGGACGACGAGGAGCGTAAGGCTCGAGATGGAAGATACCATCACATCTACCCAGGTCAATCTGATAGTTGTTGGCTATGTCACTCACACCATGCAGATAACATCCAATGCTTTTAACTTGTCCACTTGTACATTCCTTCTGGAAACAAATTTGGAATGAAATCAACACAATTTTTAACACCTTGGTACCCCTCTCATTCACTAACGTCTTCCTCTGTAGTTTACTACTGGGAATACGTTTCATCTCATGTAAAAATCATTGATCTTCCATTAGCAGTTGCATTTCAACAACTCACCAAAAACTGGAAGGATTATTTCAAGTTGTCTTTCCAGTTTGCTGTTTGTGACAGCCACAGACTCGATACAGCATATATTCACCCTATGTTACTTGCTATTAAACATTC
Organism: Lissotriton vulgaris; assembly: GCF_964263255.1. Taxonomy (NCBI): domain Eukaryota; kingdom Metazoa; phylum Chordata; class Amphibia; order Caudata; family Salamandridae; genus Lissotriton; species Lissotriton vulgaris. Next base: position 747,758,523 of record NC_141694.1, read on the forward strand.
TATCTAATTGAGTCCAATTACAAATTTCCTAGATAGTCACGCTAAAGCCTCGCTTAAAAGTCAGTCCATCAAAGATGAGGTTTCTAAACCCCCGATGTTCACATTTTCTCTCATTACTAATGTATTACATTTCATACCCTTACTTTGTTTGTAATTATTTATGGGCATGTATTCAACTATCGGTATATTGTTATCATGACATTGCACTTTATTCCTTTTACCCTCCCTCTCCTCCTTTTCTTTAACCTCTGAATACATTGTAATGCATTGTTTTATCTGTACTTCTTTCAGCCTAATACAATTATTTTAAACTAAATACAAAAAGAAAAAGCATAACAACCTCAGTCTGCTGGGGATTGTTTTACCCAGCAGGTCAACATCAAATAAAATGGGATTCCCTCTGGTGCGAACACCAGAGAGATACCCCACGCTTGCCATTTTGAAGTGATCTCTACATCAATCATGCCTGGCTTGGAGCACTCCTCACATGTAGATCATGGTGTCATAGGGCCATATGTATCAAGCCTTTTTCCCATTTGCAAATGGGCCAATTATCAGAATCTGTCCGTTTGCGCATGGGAAAAAGCCTTTTGGGATGTATAATCCCACAAGGCCATCGCAAAATAGAGAATCGCAAAATTAGCAATTCTCTATTTTGCGAATGCAATTAAGGAATTGCAAATTGCGATTCCTTAAATGCACTTCTGGAAGCACCAGATATTTGCTATTTGGTGTTAAGAAATTGCAAATTACCACCAACTTCAAGTTGGTGGTAATTTGCGATTTTCTAGAAAAAGGCACTTTTTTGCTATTTTCAAAGTGCCATATGGCGCACATACATACCCTTAGGGCACATATGCGCGCAACATGTGCACACATGCATATTTCAGGGGTGCAAACGGGTGTACTTTTGGCACCCTTGCATCCTTAAAATTGCATTCTCAAATTGCGATTTGCTATTTGGTAATAGCAAATAGGGAATTTCTTCCAATTCATTCCTATGGTCCTCTAGGCCCATAGTAATGAATGGGAAGGTATTCCTTAATAGCGATTTGCAATTTGTGAGTCGCAATTAAGGAATATGTAGGATTTTCAATTTTTTTTGCAAATCCTTCATACATTGCCTTTTGCGATTCTCAAATTGCAAATTGCTAAAAATCGCAATTTGAGAATCGCAAAACAATTTTTTGATACATATGCCCCATAGTGTCCCAAAGTCAAAAATTTCTAAGACAGTTCTTTACTTTAAATAGAGTGTTGTTGCAATTATCAAAACAAACCTAAGAGATACCCACATCTCAGAACCCAAGAACAAAAGTTTCAGCTCCAGGAGTGCTGAAATTGATGTAAACTTATCCCAGGATCAGGGAATCAATCTCCTGGTAGAGGATGGGCCAGTTTCTTAAACAAATTCCTGAGCGCTGGTGCACCTCCTGCAGTCCCCCCACACATTTACAAAATGTTAGTGCTGTCCCTGCCCATTTTGGGGTACCACAGACGCATACTGGTATGCAAATTACCTGATATTTCAATGCCCAAGGCATCAATTTTAGCTGAATGGCTTAACTGCTTGTTTGTTTTCCTTCTGGTCGTCTTGCTTTTCATATTGAATCCCGGGTGCTCACTTTTGGTTGGGGATTTTGTGGGGAAGCCCCAAGATCCTTGCAGCCCCTGCCAGCTCACAACCTGCATTGCACTCAGTATGCAGAAAGTGGAAGTCAGCCATACTGCGCAGTTTATTTTCTGCTCTCGCCCATGGGTAGCAGAGGTTCTGTCCCAGCCTCCAAGCAGTGCGGGTAGGGAGAAGAAAGGCTGGAGCAACCTCCCCCAGACACAGGCGCAGGCAATGCACCTGGCAGAGGTTGCTGCTACCCTGGGAGATGGGGTCCCCAGAATCTTTCCTTGTTTTGTCAGTAATTCCCGGGAGATGGGCTACCAGGGCGAGGAGTAGCTTGAGGGAAGGGGGTACCATGCACAATCCCTCCCCACAGAAACAGGGATATCAATACACTACAAATGTGGTCTGCATTGACTTCCAGCAATTTGACCCTCCTCAGGGGAAATCTGCTCCGGGTCACGAAGCTCCATGCGCTTTGTTCTCTGCCTGGTCCCCACGGTGGACCAGACTGAATCTCAGTTCTCCTAGTGCCTATTTTCTCAAGTGAGGTGCCATTCTGCTTCTGGTGATGAGCTTAATCCACCAGAGACATCCTCTGAAGGCCTCCTAGCCTCTAAAGGTGGACTTTTCATAGGGATCTGGATTGTCTGACTCCTTGCAGGAGGTTGTCTCCTACTGACTGTCTCCTGGTTGTGTGGGCTTCTTGCACAGCCAAACCAAAACAACCTCCCTGTTGTTCTCTCCAGGTTCTGGATCCTTTAGGTGACATAAAGGGGCTAGCATCACTAGCTTTTGTAGAGATCCAGCTTTGTCAAGGGAACAGCTGGAGTCAAGGTCCCAAAGTCCATCTTTGTTGGGCAAAAGATGGCTTCTCCTTCCAGCTGGGCATTCTTTCACTGCAGTTGCTCCCAGGTCCAGTGCCTTCTCATCTGTCTCTCCATCATGCAGGGAAATTTAAGTAGGGGTGGAATTATCTAGAAGCCAAGCTCCACTGGCCAATCCTGGGATGCCACATCATCACTCGACCCCTGTCACAAAGCTAACTAGCAATTTTCTGGTTTGGCCTTGGCAAAATATAAATATATGTTATGTTACTGTAATTTTCACAATTTTGGGGATTTCATGTTTTGCGTGTTACATACAATTGTAAAAGTACACCATTATGCCACTTTACTTAATTTCGAGAGATTTGGGGTAAAAAATGTCAGCAAACGCGCAACTCGCAGTAAAAAATTACAGCAATTCCATGGGAACAACAGAACTTGAGTAGCAATTGTTCGCTGTGCTTTTGTTTAAATGCATCTTGATGCCAAAATGATGCTGGGATGAATTTATCACTAAAGTATAGCTGGATACCGTCCTGCACAAAAACTATCCTTTGATGCTCTTTCCTTTTTATATGTGTTCTAGCAGCCCGTCCCGACGTTGTCCGGGTATGAATTGCTGCCGGCCAGTAGTATATTGATTTGTAGGATTTCGTTTTGATAGCATTTCTTATCTGTGACAGGCCTGTTAAATGTTCTGATTCACAGTGCACTGCTGATGCACTTAAGAGTGCGCGTTCAGTAGTGTGTGAACTCGAGTTTCCCTACTTCATTTTTCCTTGCAATATTATATAGCGTGAACTCGACAACATGGCATGACCACAATTTACATTACAGAAGAACACATTCATTTGTGGTAGGCACAGGGAGACAAAGCGAGTTGCCTGGAATCACAGGATGTTGAGCTGATGCCGAGATTCGAACGTAGCTCCCCAGCTCTAAAGTTCGCAATTCTAGAACTTGTGGCGGGAGGTGTGTCTAAAAGTGTATGTCAGTGCTGGCAATCAATGAGAGAGACCTGTGCATTTTTCAAATGGGTGGTGAAAAAATATGAGTATGTTGCTGGAGATGTGGGCCGCCGTGCCACCAATGTACTTACCGGGGGAGGGTAAACACCTATTATTCCGCAACTTTCTTTCCGCATACCATCACTCCGCATACTTTCATTACGAAAGTACCATGACTCCGCAATGCCATTACAACGCACTGCATTACATTTTGTAGGCTTTTACCACGCATACATTTACAACAAAATTCGTTGTAAATGCATGAATGGTAAAAGCATGTTTTTTTTTAAATGTTTGGATAAGGTAAGTATGGGTTTAGGGGTATATGTTTTGGTGTACTGAGGTATATGTTTTGGGGTGTTTGTGTATTTTAAGGGTTCAGGTATAGTTTTGGGTTATGGGGTACAGGGGTAGTTTTAGGGTTTAGGTATGGGTTTTGGGGTACAGGGGTATTTTTAGGGTTCAGTGCTAGGTTTGGGTTTTGGGGTATAGGGGTATTTTTAGGGTTCAGGGGTAGGTTTGGGTTTTGGGTACAGGTGTATTTTAAGGTTTCAGGGGTAGGTTTTGGTTTTGGGGTACAGGGGTATTTTTAGGGTTCAGGGGTAGGTTTTGGTTTTGGGGTACAGGGGTATTTTTAAGGTTCAGGGGTAGGTTTGGGTTTTGGGGTACAGGGGTATTTTAGGGTTCAGGGGTAGGTTTGGGTTTTGGGGTGCAGTGGTATTTTTAGGGTTCAGGGCTAGGATTGGGTTTTGGGGTACAGGGGTATTTTTAGGGTTCAGGGGTAGGTTTTGGGGTACAGGGGTATTTTTAGGGTTCAGGGGTAGGTTTGGGTTTTGGGGTACAGGGGTATTTTAGGGTTCAGGGGTAGGTTTGGGTTTTGGGGTGCAGTGGTATTTTTAGGGTTCAGGGCTAGGTTTGGGTTTTGGGGTACCGGGGTATTTTTAGGGTTCAGGGGTAGGTTTTGGTTTTGGGGTACAGGGGTATTCTTAGGGTTCATGGGTAGGTTTTGGTTTTGAGGTTCAGGGGTATTTATAGGGTTTAGGGCTAGGTTTGGGTTTTGGGGTACAGGGGTATTTTTAGGGTTTAGGGATAGGTTTGGGTGTTGGGGTAAAGGGTATATTTATAGGGTTACGTTGGGTTAGTGCTTAAGGGTGTTGGGGTATTTTAACACCTTGGCTGCTATGGGTTTTCCCCCTGGGTGCTGAAATTCCATAAATCCCACTTTACATGACAAAGCCAGCTCGTCATAAGCACAGGGCAGGTAAAGCCCATGACGAGCTGGCTTTGTCATCAGCACTGAAGGGGTTAAGGAGTATGGGTCGATTATGATTATGGGGTGCAGGGGTATTTAAAGGGAGCAGGGTGAGATTAGCACACAATATGAGACATGGCATGAAGGGCGGAATATACCACACGCCCCTAGCGTTTGTCACGCCCCCAGCACACGCCCACAACACAACGCAGACCAGCCCACAAGAGATTACTTTGCTGGCACGGTTCTTTTACCTTTTAAATGTATATGGTGGGCGCCTGCATAGCCAATGTCCTTCTGCTGCAACTGCCCTTTCCAATGCTGTATTGGGTGTTGTGATTGGTGCTGTGGTTCCTGAGATTACCCGCCTCAAAGGTTTGGGCTCTCTCTTTATTATATTAGTATGGACTGTCACCCCAAATCAGTTCTGCACTCACTGATGCCCCATATCTTCCACAGTCACTTTTCTTCATCCCCTTACTCTGGCACTTTGTCTCCTTTATCTTGTCACCACATCCCTACACCAGCTTCAACGTCTGGTCCCATGGACTGCCTCACTACATTATCACCCAGAAGCTGCGACTACATGTCTCCACAAGAAGGCATCCTTGTGCAGCTTCTTTTATGAGTTGTCTCACTAAACCAGCCCCAGGCAGCTGCTGTCAAAAAAGGCTGCACCAAGCCAGTATCTAAGCCTTCCTTAATTCCCTGGGCAAGGGAAAACCGACAATGCATGGCTTGTTAATAGTGATGGTAAGAAAAAGGGTAAAAGAAGCTGCCATGGAAAAACACATCGAGAGAGACATAGCTGTGCATTCAAGTCAGGCTACAATATTTGGCTACGATAGAAATATCTTTAAGCAAGTCAGTTTGTTCCCAACTTTTGTCGTATTATTACCTACACATCTCACGAAGAACAGACCTAAAAAAAGGAAAAAACTATAAAACAATGAATGAAGGGAAGGAATAGTATTATAAAAGTGCCTGATTCAATATTTTTCCAGCTCAGTGCCTTTCCACTTTCAAATTAACACCAGCTTTAAAGTAACTAAATAAATGAGCAATTAAAAAATACAGAAACTTGAGGACACTAAGAGATTAACAGAGATATTCTTCACAGTTTTTTTCAAGTCTGTCAATACATTGCAATACTCATCTCTCAAATCCCCTTTTTAGGTCTCGCCTACGCAGCGTGCATGCGCTGCATAGGAAAAAGACCTTTAGCCATCGCTACACTTTTGCAGGCAAAAACGTGCACGCGCTGCATTGCTTTTAATGGCAACGCGTGCACGTTAGGCGATTCCCTTGCGGTAGCCAGCAGCAGCGCCATATGTTAGCAATTATCATGCTTTGCTGCTCGCTCCCGCAAGGGAAACCTGCGCAGGCCCACTCCTGTCTCCCCTCCCCCTGCAGCCACGCGAGGCGCGCGCGCTTGTTATTGAAACAGCGCTGACATGTTTTTTTAACTAGCTCTTCCTTCACAGCCGTAATTGTCACTGAAAAGCAGTGTGAGGCAGCTGAGCAAGCTGATGTGTGCATCTCTTGCTGTTGCCGCCTCTCCTATCAGCCAGAGGCCGCAAGGCCCAGCTCTTCAACTGGAAGTAAAACTATAGGACAGGGCTCCTCCCTTCCGAAGTGAAGTCAGGGATGTGGGAAGAAGGGAGCCATTAAAGCGTCATTTGGAGACACCCTTTCGCTGGGTCATCACTGCTCGTTTGTAACAAGTATTCACAAGCGAGCAGTAACTTTTCACTACAGACTTACGCTGATATCAGAAAGCACCCATGTAATAGGAAGATCATGAGCATTCTTTTAGGGAGCTTATCCACTCTCACCTATTAAAGGGTGTCTAATGATGCCCACCCCGTCTAGAGTAGTATGCAGTGTGCACAGTACTAAGCAGCAGATATTGAAGCACTGCACTCAGTAAACGTCAAGAACCGCATTTTTTATCCCGTCAGCAAATCCACACAAATGGTGGGGTCATTCATTTCTTTGAGCAAGCTGTGTCTGAGTAACAGATGTCCCTGTAACGTCTTGTCCAGCTCCCCATTCCAGACACTTCCAGTAACGAACAAAAGTAGATTGAGTTGAGAATTCACAGATTTGTTTTTCTTCATCTTTAGTTAATCTGTGGCCAGAGAGGCTTCAAAGATCCCATCAGTTAATTCGCTCTGCACTTTGTAGAAGATTCTGGAATGTTTTGCCTCGGCTAAGCCGGTTATAAAACTGAGATACAAAGTACAGGTCATTAAAATACAAACTGTCGGAGCCTGTCTCTTCAAAGTGCAGACACCATGTGCGAGATAAGGGTCTCTTTGGGGACAGTCAGGGATGAAGAGAGCCGCAATGACGGCGGTGGGAGATAGGCTGACTTATTACTTTTTGATTAGCCAATATATATTTTCCTTTTTATCCATTTGAGGGTTGGTCATTAAGATTTGTTAAGACAAGGTTTACACATAACGTGTATTTTTTGTGCATGGAAAATATCTTTTTTTTATATCTTTTTTCTATTTTCATATATTTTGTTACTGTTTTTGCGCTCTCAGGGTAGTATAGCTCTTACTTTGTTGTGATGGCTTCTTTTCCCGCTTTTTCTCACCCATTGCAGTGATGGCGACCTGCAGATCAACCTTGCCCTAAGGATTCATTGCCACTGGAGGCTGGTTTTTAATCTGTAGCAGAAACGTACTAGTGCAAATCTGCATTATGTGTCAGTCAGATTAAAACACGATTGGATTCCACAAATTACGTTTGTTTCACTGACTAAACATATTTGCAATAACCTGCTTTGTAAGGAGGAAAACAGTATTTTTTGTGTCAACCCTTTCTTGTACAGGTGGTACCAACTAACAAACAAGCATTGGCATAGCCAATAGGTCTCGACTTTGGGACCTTATAAGTGTTTGACCATGCAACAGTTAATGTTGTTGCACCAAGGATATTGTGCTGCATAACTAAATACTTATAAGGTCCCAAAAGCGAGACCTATTGGCTATGACAATGGTTGTTCTACTTGCATCATGCTGCTTCTCTGATCACGCTTACATTGCCACATACTTTCCGCCGATCCCCATCCAAATAAAAATCACCTTTCTAACCGCAGACCAGAAAAATAATAGCTGGTGTGCTGCTTCCGTTTCTAGATCCAAGTTTACCCAGACATTCCCTCTTTCACTCTTCATGTATCTCTTTCTCTCTCTCTGTCTCTCTCTCTCTCTCTCTCTCTCTCTTTCTCTCTCTCACTCACACACACTCTCTTATGACCACATGCACACTTCATCAGAAACACACACGTTCAACGGGCATTAGGATTGAACTTGATTTTTCTGCACCCATGGAGAGGCAAAGGCAAACCATTTTACTCTGTTGTCATGCCAAACATGTTAGAATGGACAAATAAAGTTGTTATATCCATGAGAGCAGAATCATAAACCACACATGCACATTATCATTTGAAGGCAAAATCTCACTATTCATGGTAGTTGAGGAATCTTTCATTTAGGTAAAGCACAGTAAAAGATACAAAGACACCTGGTAATCATTAACAGAAAGACTACTGTCACCTGAATCCAGAGTAGAATACTTCAATGGAGGTTTCAGAATCCCTGTCACAAATTGGATGATTTTCTATTACCACCTACTACTGAATCGCCCATTTTCACATACACAACACCTTAGATTCTCAATAGTAACAACAATTAACTGTTAGAATCTAAACAGTTCAGATAACGTTGGGCCTAATGTACCCAGACCATTTGCAGTCTCTAATCCTGTAATTCAGAAAATGACAGGGTAGAGAATGATAGGGTTTGCCACCACAAAATGACTTTACAACAACAAAGTAAATACCTGTTAAGGTTCTGAAAAGCCTTTTCCAATCTTAAAAAGGGTTTTATGGCTCACTTTGAATCACAATTAGGAGGCTGCCTGAAATGAACATGCCTTCCTGTTTGCAATATGCAATGAGATGAATCAAGTGTTTGTGGCAGCATTTGAAAAGTTACTGACACCTCAAGACTTACAAACGAGAAGCTCTCCCAATTGGATAGCATCCTTTTTGTGAATTGTAGCAGGAGGCATGGGGAATAGAGCAGGCAGTGATCTGAAAGACCATTGACTCCTCAAAAGGTCTTCCTAATCAGGAAACTTCTTTAAAGACACACCTCTTCCTTTAAGGAACACATTTTCCTATTAAACATGTTTTGTTAATGCAAGTGCATGGATGAAGGCAAGTCACAAGGGGTCACAAACAGCAAACTGTCTAATTAAAAATTATTGGACAGGTTGTTCTGCAACCTCTTGCAAATGGGAATTTTACCATGCAACATCTTTATACAAAGGTTTTCACCGGAAACTACTAGGCAGAGTGCAAAAAGTCAATAAGCTATTTGCAGCTACTAGTTGCAACCTGTCTGTTCATAAATAAGGCACTATTTTAATCATACCTAAACAAAAAAAAATACAATTATTCACAAGAAACAACCCCTAATGTAATAGAGGGCTAGGTTACATTGAATTGACGATGATAGTTCAATTTACAGTGATATATAAGGCTGTGAAAACTGTGCAGATGTACAGAACAGGAATGTGCAAGTGGCTTAAAGGGATGAATGCAAACAGTACCTAACAAAAGCAACAACAATCCATAAGTGTATTTATGTATATCTAAGGAGGAAAAAAGAAGGGCAGGGATTTAAAGACCCAGATACAGAACACTGCCATGCTCTGACAGTCAAGGCTGCTGGCAGTCTTCCAAGCTTCATTCTCTTGCTATTTTCAAGTCAATGGTGACATTGTGAATGACATATAATAGCTTGCACTTGCTACATATTGAAGCAAGTATCAAAGGTGACACATAGCCATCACTGGTAAATCCAGGACATGCAGCTTTTTTTTTAAAGGATTAAAGGTGAATGAAACCTCTGCAGTTTTATAGTGGCATAGCTTTCATATTCCGTTGGCGACATTATTTTAGTTCAGACAGAAGTTCTGAACACAGTGTCCTCAAAAAAGGATATTCATGGATTTCGTTCCTAAACTCATATGAGTATTAAACCAACATATATGCCTTTCTTTCTCAATTAACCATATTATAGTGCGTTTCAACAAAGATTGGAATTGCTAGTTTAAAATGTCATAAATGTATTAAGCAGTTTGAAAAGTGTAATTGGTAATTGTAATGTTGTAAAAGCTGTTTCAGAATTCATGTCCCTTCCTGAGAAAAGAAAAACCCTTACTTTTTATTCAGAAGAATGCGAAAAATTACACAAAATGGTTTAGACAATACATTGGAGAGCATAATTCACAGTTTTCATAGCTTCATAAAGCTGAAGTAGATAAAGTTTTAAGTTTTATCATTTCGGACATTACTTTAAAATATATTGAAGCTATTTTTTCAAAATGATTTCCAATCTCTTTCTGGGTTCTGACATGCTATTCAAAATCATCTATCATTCAGAAAGGGCCACGTTTTTTTGAGATCCTCCAGCGAATAAATGCGAAATATTGTGCCATAGTTAGCAACTTTGTTCAACAAATTTACAATTCTTCAACACAACTGATTTCGGCCACTTAAAAACCCCAAAAACCAAATCTGAGAGTAATAAACCAGTGGGCATATTTATGGGGAAATGGCACAGGGCAGCACGGTAAGTCACCTTGCTGTGCTGTCCGGCGTCAAAGTGAAAGGTCAGGACTGCTCATTATCAATAGCATACAATGCATTCCTGTTCTTTCCCTCTGCTCTGAAGCCGTTTCGGAAGCCTAATGCCAATGCAAGCACCCTTGCACCATGGTACAAAGGTGCCTGCATTGCATGCAAGATTGATTTTTTGCAAGAAGGGGCACAAAAACAATCCTAGGAGGCATTCTACAGCAAACATAGAAAGAGGAATGAAAAGGGAGATATAAAGACGCCAGATTACAATCTAGAGGGTCAGACCCTAAACGATAAAGGGGAAGACTGACGTCTCTGACAGGAGCAATGATCCAGTCAAGGCTGCGGTTGGAATCGCAATCCAAAATGGAGTCGGTGCCAAGACATACACCGCCATCGGGATTACGATATCCCTTTCCAGTATCCTTTTCATGTGAGAAAGAGTGCCATAAAAAAGCTGTCAGAAACAGATTTTGGGGTCCCCTAACAGGACCCCACGCACCTTCAAGCCCCGTGGGTCATATGCCAAGCATCACATGGTCCATGGTGCATGGCACACGGTGTATGGTGGTACAGGAAATACTACTTTACACGGCTGCTTGTGCTGCGGTCCTTTTCCTGGGCCACAGCACAAGCTGGCGTGTATAGGAGTACTGTGTGAACTCCAGCCCTGCTGTCACAATGTACTGTTGCGGTCGGAATACCGGCTGCTTGTTGGCGGTCTCCTGACTGCCATGATAGAGGTCGGCGATCTGAAAGACCGCCATGATAATAAATCCTACATTTATTTCTCCTTGTTGTGCCTCTCCTGGGGAGTTGTAAGGGTTTGACACATCCCCAGGTTTACATGGTCTTGTAAATCTGGGAATGTGTCAAAATCCATGTGTGTTGAGTGGAAAAGCACACCGCAGCACCTATGGAATGCCTCCCTAGCACAGAATAAGGCAACACAGCAATTTGCACTGCTTTGCCTTACTCCATATCTATGAGGACTTTCGAAGCAATGCAAAATAACTTTGTGTGGCCTCATAAATATGATTTGGTGGTTGTTCTGCCATTTTATAACAAAAATCGATGCATTGGCAGTGCAAGGGGCTCGTAAATATGTCCCCCAGATATTGATACCTGCTTTGTGGTCCCCTCGATCCCTCAAAGGGCCCAGTGAAAAACCTAAATGCCAGCTCGTCACCCAGGGACATCATACCCACCAAATTCCTCAAGATATCCAGAGAGACTTTCATTTATTTATTTGCAGGAGTTTGAAAGCAAAACATACACCCCAAGGGTTTCATAATCCTAATAACAAACATTGAACCCAAAAGCAGAGGAACCTATCAAGCAGAATGGTTTTCAGATATGGTTTAAACAACAATGTATGTGTAATGGATAATTAAACTGTGGTTGGAGCCTTCCAGTATTTGTGATCCAAGACTTAATGCACACTATGGAGTGTTACAAAATTTAATGGGGGATGATAACCATTTCCCCTAGGTCCCTTATGTCCTCGTCCCATTCATTGAAAAAGTGGAGATAACCATCTCCCGACAGAAAAAACTACCAGAGGAATTCTGTGACCCTAAAACTGTCCCTCCCAACGCGAGTACATAAGCAGTCCTTACCCAGCATCCCGCCTGTTCTTTTTTCTCTGTCTGTCGACAGAATGGAAGTAGATGTGCTGGTGCTGCTCCTCCTGGGCTGGAGTGGCAGTCTTCTCTCCTCTCCCCGCCCGTCTGCCTGGCTGTGCGGGCACAGGGTTTCCTGGGCTGTCTCCTGGCCTGCCAGGCTTGCTGGGAGTCAGTTGCTGTCCATGGATAGCCCGGTCTTGCATCTCGGGCCTTTGCGGCTGGTGCATGGCATCCCGGTTTCTTCCGGGTTGTGTGCACGCCTTCCTAGGCACTGGCCGGGTGGGGGACGATCCGCGCTTGTAGTATTTCTGCTTCTTCCTGGGCTGGCGTTTGCAGTGGGGGCTTTGTTTCTTGTGATTGCCTTTCTCTGTTTCACACACAACGCTGTTGTAGTTTGCTTATGGCTTCATGGCTCACTTGCAAGCGATGCCAAGCTACGGTGCGGTGCTCCAGGCTTGGTGCGCTGTGCCGTGGAGGGTCCAGTTGATGTGTGCTGTGCTGCTCTGTGGTACGCGACAGCATGTCGGCGGGCTAGCTTTCTGGTTGCTGCCTTGTTAAGCGGCAGAGACTCCTGGAGCTGCAGGGCATTGAACCCAGGGCCTTATGCTTGCATAGCTTGTGCTCCACCACTGGACTTCCTCCCTGCTTCAGGGCTCAGCTGCACAGCCAGCCACATCAAATGCACGCCGCAACTACCGCTCTGGCTGACTGTTCTATCTCGATGCCAGGAGGTAGTGTGTTCGCGTTTCGGCATCCTTGGCCAGCTGTGGGGTGCTCAGAAGACATGCTTGGTGATGTCGGGGTATTTTTGGCTGGTGGAGCCTTTGTATACCTCAGCTGTTGGATTCGGGCCGCAGAGCTTTTGGTGGACTTGGTGCTCACAGGGTTCCTTGTCCCTGCCTGCCGATGTGTGGCCGGCCCTTGGTGGGAGTGGCTGTGTCCGTGCTCCTCTTGCGCCTGCATGGGGGGTCCTGCCATACTCGTGCTTGCCCTCTCTTGTGCTCCTGGTAGCCTGCCGATGTCTGCCTAGCTTTTCTTTGCTGTACCTGTGCGGCACTGCTCCTTGGGGTGTAGCTGGTGCGGTTGCTGTGGTCTGGCATTGGGTGTGCCTGGTCAACGTGTCTGCCTGCCCTTTTCACAGGCTTTGTTCATCTGCTTATGGACTGTTCAGGTGTGGCGTGTGCTCCTGTGGGGTATGCTCTGTGTTCTCATCCGCTTCCTGGCTTTTGCGTGGCAGGTCGGGGTAGGCGCACTGGAGGCTCCTGGTTCCTGTTCGGATTTTGCTGGGTCTCTTCAAGGCTGCTCCTTCTTTCAGTGGGGTGCGGTGTTCGCTTCCTTCCCTGGTTCCCGTAGGCTGCGCCTGGTTTCTCTCGGGGCTTCCAGGTGTCGTGCCTGGTACTCTGTGTGGCACTCTGCCCCTGGTGCCTTCGGGTCCGGTTTGCGCTCTTTGCCTGCTGCCGTCCCGTTCTGTGGGCTGGCCTCTCTGTGTTTCCAGGGTTGGCTTACGCTGGGCTGCGTCTTTCCCTCGGACTGCCTACTTTGTGGCTGGCCTTCTCTCATTTTCTTTGGCCTTTGGCTGCAGGTGTTTTTCCCGGGCCCCCTGTGTACTTGGGTTGCTTCATGGGGGCTGGTTGGCTGGTGCTGTCTCTGACTGCTTGCCTCTTCCATGCTGGGTGCTTCTGTCTTTGGTTGCTCCTTGCTCTGGTGCTCTCTTTGCGCTGTTCCTGGATTCTGGGGTTTCCTTGGTGTTGTCCTTGTGTTTCCCTGCTTCTGCTGCGCCTATGCTCTAATTCCTGTGATTGCCTTTGGCTTGCTTCAGTGGGTCCAGGTCGCCCCCTCCTGGTTCCACCGATGGTGCTGCTCGGTCTGGGTTGGGTGTCTGGCGGGTGCCTGTTTCCCCTCTTCTATGCTGCGGTTCTCCTGTTGGGGGTCTGTCTGGGCTCCGGGTGCGATTGCTCCCTGTGGGATCCTGGTCTTGTCTGGTCCTGGTTGTGGGTGCCTGGCTGGGGGTCCGCTGGGGCTTTCCGCCTCCTGTGATTTTTCAGCGCCTGTTGCTCACCATCTTCGGCCCTACGTCCTTGCCTGTGCACTCTCTGGGTGTCCTGGTATGGGGCTCCGATGGTTTCAGGCTGTGTCCTTGTGTGTCCTTCTGGGCCTGCTCCTGCCTGTGGTTCTGTTCCCGGGCTTGGTCCTCCTCTGGTTGGGTGTCCGTGTGTCTGCCTGGTCCTGGGGTTTCCGTTGGATGCTGTTGGGCTTTGGGTTTCCCCCGTTGCCCCTAGGCTCCTTCTTCCTTGGCCCTCTCCCCTGTTTCCTCTGGGCTACGACTGCCTTGTTTTGGCCTGTGAGGGGTCCTGGTGTTCAGTGCTACTGGGTTGGCGTTTTTGGGGTTGCCTCATGTTGCTCCTGGTCTGCTGGCTTCCTGCTTGTTCAGCGTGGCCTGTGGCTATGCCTCCTTGGTTTTGCTGGCTGAGCTATCGCTTCCCTGACAGCTCTAGGGTGTGTTTTGCTGGGCGTTCCCGGTTCTTTCCTGGTTCCGGTGTCCTGGCTCACTCCTGTCTTCCCCTGCTTCCCCAGACTCTGCTCCCAGTGTGTGTCTGTTTGGGGTGCCCTTTGCTTCAGCCTGTGTGCAGCTTGGGCTCCTTCTGGGGGATGGTTAGGCCTGGGGTCCTCCTGCATCAGTGAGTTGATTGGCTCTCATCCTGGCTTCCTGGTTCCTTTTGGGGTTGTTGCCCTGGTTATGGCTGTTTCTTTGTTTGTCTCCTCTCTGGCGTTGGCTGGGGTGGGGCCTGTTGGGTTTCTGGTCGGGGTGCTGTGCGCCCTGGGGCCTTTTCCACAGCTCCTGCCCTTGCTGCGTCCTGGGCCTGGGTGTTGGGTGCCTGTGCGGTCCTTTAGCTTCTGCCCGGCTTTGGTTCCTCTCTAGTCCTACGCCCTGTTGGCACCTCTTCTTGTCTGCCCTCTGTGGTTCGGCGGGTTTGTGCCTGGTTTGTTCCTGGTTTAGGGACTGCCAGGGGTTCCCGGTTGCCCTGGGCTTACGCCCTGCCTGGTTTTTCCCTCCCTTTGAGGCTGGGGCTTTTGGGGTTGTGGCCGTTGGCCCTGTTCCCTCCTTTGCTGTGCCTGTTTGGTTCTGGTCTTTGCTGGCCTCTCGGGTCCGCTGTCTGCTGGGTGTCTCCAGCCTGTGGTATTTGGGGTTGGCCTCCTCTGCCCCTGCTGCTCTGGGGTTATTTGTCCGGTCCTGGTTCAGTTTGCAGCCTCCTTCCTTGTGGGGGTTTTTACCTCCTGGGGCTTCTGGTCTCTGGCTCGTTCCCTGTCCTTTTTGGTTTGGTTGGGGTCTGGCTTCTGGCTGCTCCTGGGCTCTCGCTGTGCCTCCTCCCTATGGGCTGGGTGATTGGCGGTTGTCGCTTGGCGGCCCTGGTGGTGCTGGCCTTTCTTTCCTGGGGCCTGGGCCTCCTCTGTGGCGTTTGGTTGCCCTTGTCCTCTAGGCTCTCTGGGGGCTGGGTAGTTCGGTTTGGTGGGGTGGGCCGGTGCCTGGTCTGTGCCTCCCTCCTTTCTTGTTGGTCTGGATGCTTGAGCCTGCTCCCTGTTTGCCTGCCTTGACTTCTTTTCTTTGGCCTTCTCCAGAGTGTTCAAGGTTAGCTTGGTGTCTTTGCAGCTGCCGGGTCCTGAGTGCCTTCCTGCTGGTTCTGGGCTGGTCGGCCTTGTCCGGTGGGTTCCCTTGCCATGTCCTTTTGGGTTTTAAGCCTGGTTGCTCTGTCTCCGGTTTCTCTGGTTGCCGGCCTCCTTGTTGTGGCTCTGGCCTTTTGGTTTTTCTGTGTTGTTTTCAGTCCTTGTTTGTATGCCTGCTGTCCTGTTCTGGGTTGCTGGCTGGTTTATTCCTGCAGCCCCCCCCTTTTCTGTGCTCTCTTGGGTTGCTGCTTTTGGTGTGATTTTCCTGGGTGAGCTTGTGCGAATTTGCGGTCCGCGAATTCGCGCGAAAGCGAATTCGTGTTTTTTTTGCGTGTTCGTGTTTTTTTTTGCATATTCGCCAGTTGCTTGCAGTGCACCGACCGCGAAGTTACCCATGCGGTCATACATGGGCTCGGCCATCTTGTGCGCGTTGCGTATTTCCATTACCGGGCGCTATTGGCAAGCTTGCGTTGTGTGCAGCGCGCTATTACGAGTTTGCGTGTGTTTTTGCGTGCTCGCGGGGGAAATATCGCGCAAACTTACCCATGCGGTCCTCAATGGGCGCGGCCATCTAGTTTTTCATTCATTGCTATGGTTCTGGGACTGGCTTTTCTATCCTCTTTTAATCTTTGCAATCCTTTGTTTCTTTGAACTTTTTTTGCTCTTTTTTGCTCATTATCTATCTCTCTATTTGTCTAGATCTATATTTTATGTTTTTTACAACTTTTTGTTACTTTAATAACTACTTTTTTTGTTTAGCTCTCTCTTTTATTTTTCTCCGCCTATTCTTCTCTTCTTTCGCCCAGGACCATGGCAAAGGGAGCCGGGAAGAGTATGTTGAAGGGTCCCGCACCCCGCACCCGGCTCCCATGCGGGCATTTGAGGGGGGTGCAAGTGGTTGCCAGGGAGATTTTCAAAGCGGTGGAGGTGGCCGCCCTTATATTTGTTGTTCTGCGCCACCTCCCTAAGACCGTGGCAGCAGGGGGCAGGCCCGGTCAAGGGTATGGCCTTCGGGAGCGTCGCCAGCAGTGGGATAAGGTGTGCCGGGCCATGCGGAGGGAGTCGGGGGTCCGGCGCACCTACTACCAAGTGACGCACCGGTTGGCCGACGTCCTCGACCGGGAGCAGGACCTGCTCCACCTGCTAGGTGTGGAGATCCCTGGCCTTGGTGAGTAGCTATTTAATAACTACTTTGTTTTCTTCTGCTCTGTGTTATATTGCTAATCTATTTTTTTTCTGGAAGAGTACGAATGCTGCAGATTCGATTACATTGCAGGTAAAATAATGTTTAAACAGCTTCTGTCATTGCAGTTGCTCGCCTGGTAATTTGCTTTGCTACTATGCTTACTTGTTTGCAACTTTTTGCTCATTTGAGAGCATAACTGCGTAATGCTAGAGACAGTAGAGACTCAATTCTAGTCCTTCTTTGTACTCCTGCTGCCACTAAGAAGAGATTGTGGTGGATTGATACGTTGAGCATATTATTTATTTGTTAGTGGTCTGCGATCATGATGACGGACTGTGCCTGTCACGTGACGTCTCGTGCTGCTGAGTGATGGCAATCGTAGTATAACCTTTTTGTTGTTGGTGTAGTTAGTGAATTACATAACTTTCCTATTAGACGGTCTGCAAATCCTGCAGTACTGTACTATCCTCCTAGTTGACCAGATCAGATAGGTCAATACATGTAGTGCAATTGTTGTTAATTTGTTTCTCCGAGATAAATTTAGATTGTGTTCAAAGAAATCAAATATTTCAAAAAAACAATCATCCATGTTGTGTTTCTTTATTTCATGGTCAACAGCACCTCCCAGGGGCAAGGCGACTAGCACCATTGAGACTCCGGTGGAAGGTGGACAGTCACAGAATTGGTCCCTTGCAGGCTCTTCTGCTGCCCCCAGTAAGTTGTTCTATTGGTATATTATTACTTCCCTAACTTTTACAGCTCCTATTCATTACAAACTGTTTCCTAATTCTATTTTTTACAAAATAGTCTTTGATCTTCTTTTATTCTAGACTACTTTCTACATTCTGTTCCTGCCTCTACCATGACTCTCTGTGCTACTACTATTTACGATTATGAGTCGGTCTGTGTAGGTAGCTAAGCTTGCCCAGTCAGCAAACAGTGTTAAACAAAACTCTGATCCAGCAATAGCTCTAGGCACTGAGTGCAGTCATCTGGGATACCCTTGCTGTCTATTCCAGTCTTCTTAATGTAAGTGCTTTGACAATTTCCAACAACAAAATGTCAATGTTTACACCAAGAAAAAGGTAGCAGTTGCCATTTTGATTAGCTAGGAGCACATACCATCCCGCTAGTGTTTCAGGGACTATTCTGCACATAAAGAAGTATGGACAAGAGAAATAGGACATTATTGATGATAGGTGCAGTTCAACTTTCCACATACCTCAGTCCGAACAGAAGTTGAACCCCAAATCCCCTGACCGACTATCTAGTGTGTCTGACCAATGATTTGACGACCCAGGAGAACAGAAGAAGACTACCGCCGAGTCCCGGCCTATCTGAGTCACTGAAACATGACTGCCAAGTACAGTAGTTCAAACCCTTCCGCTCACTCACTCGTAAACAAAAACCACACAGTGTTTGTTAGCTTTAAAGTTTTATGTTCAATTAAGAAATGAAAAAATTATTTATTTATTTATATAGTATTCGGAGCGAGCACTTCTGATAGATGACGTTAAAGTTTAAACAACATTCCCCCGAATCAAATTACTTTAGCGTAATAGTTAACAGACACATGAAATTATTAGAATCACTGTGCGGGAGCCCCCACCTTCTTTAAAGTACTTAAAGTACTGCTGGTGGTGACTTACTAGTAGTTGGTGAATCGTCCTGTTGCCAAAAGGGCAATGTATTCTTCTTTCTGTAATTAGAAAAATGGTGCACGTTAAGCAAGCTTTCATCAGTTGTCCTAGGAAGTGTTGCATTTAATGGAATAAGCATATAAAAAGTTAACACCCTCCCCAAAATCGTTATGTAACATTTTCTTCCATTAAGAGACGAAATAGGGGGTTGTGTATGGCATCTGAAAATATGACATGTTTTTTCTAGACGTCACAACATCTGATGCGGCACAGATGACCACCAGTGCCGGGGCCAGCAGTGCGGAGGGCTCCACTCTAGGGGCGGATGCGGCGGTGCCACCAGGAGGAGCTGGGGGGGAAGGCTCAGCGGCGGCGGACAGTGGTAAGTTATTATACTCCTTTCTTATTGAAATTTTTGAGTAAGCTCGCAAAGGAGTGTATGATGTACTGTACAGTACACAGTACACTAGTACAAGTACACTGTACTGTTAAGAACAGTAACTAATTTAGAACTACTTTTTTGGCTTTCACGGAGAAGACAGTCAACCTTGACTTGTAATAGCATTAGCGACGGTACTTCTCAGGTAAGCAATGGCCCCCTCTATTTTACTTCAACTCAGCTAGCAAACTTTTATCGTGACGCCAAGTCATATCAGATGTACTTTAGGGATGTGAAGAACGCAAAGTGAAAGAAGGGTGAAACGAAGGACGAGCGAGTCTTAACATTTATGACTGTAAAGAATGGTATTTTTGAATGCAAGTCAAGAGAAGAAGACAGTGGTTTCCAAAATATAATGAAAAGGGTGTTAGTTGGTTGTTGAGAAAAAGAAAACTTAGTACATTTGAGACATTACGAAGAATATTAGACGTACTTTGGAAGCCTGGATGTTATCTTCTTTTTCCTCATCGATAGCAGAGGTGTATGATGTAGTAGAGCAGACGCTGAGTGGATGAAGATTGTTACTTTGAACAGCATGTCCGTGCCAGAGTAGCAAAGCTGAGGAAATCCAAATACTAGAATTTGGGATTGTTCACAAATACTCCCTGCCTTGACTAACAGTACAGTACTTTACTTTGCAAGCACACCATCTATTGTGTATGGATTGTATAGTTGACAACATTATATCAAGTCAAGTCCCTTCCTCTGCCAATTATGGGTACCACACTCACTCCCTATGTTAATAATAATTTTATTTCAGCTGTGTCATGGGTGGACTATCGCTGTAGTTCACTCAATCTATCAAAACAAAGCACCTAAAGGCATCCATCATATAACTAAAGATCATGTGATCGGCAGGATAATTATATAAGATCAGAATTGAATAATCTTCATTCTTCTTTTCTTCAGTCAAGGCCTGGGGGGGCAGTGCAAAAGATATCATTACATTGAGCAGTAGCCCTTGATGTAACCGAGTATGGCCAGTGGCAGACCCACCCCTATAGAAAAGTAAGAGCTTCCTATCCCCACCTGCATGTACTGCTTAAAGTACTGCGAGTCTGCGTCCTCAAGGCTTGCGTCTGTTTTTCTTGGGTACAAGCTGAGTGACCTGCCATGCCGGCTACCACAAGTTCACGTACCAGTAATTTCTTTTGCAAAACAAGAGAAAAAACTGAAGAATTTTTTTAGTACTCTCTGACTATGTATGTATCAGTGAGTCCATCCCTAGTCCTGCTAGTGGAATTCCTGAAACTCCCAGTAATGTCACAGGCCTACAAAGACGGTGGAAAGATACATGCCAAAATGTTATACTGTGTTTGCTACTTACTGCGAGTCAACTTTCCATTGAATTATTTTGACTTTATGCTAAAGACTATTGGCTACAGTATTTTTCTTTCTTTCTTCATATAGATGCTACTCCGAAAAAGCTCACCCGAAAGGAGATGGCTGTCCGGGCCAGGGCCCCTAAGCTGGAGGCTATTTGTGCCGAGTATCGGTGGCTGTGGGCTCGGGAGCAGGAGGAGGAAACAGCAACCACTGCATCCTCCTCCAGTGCCCCCGTGTCCACCAGCCAGAAGCCTCTAGCCAAACTGAGCCGTGGCCCAACAGCCTCCTGCCGCCACGCACAGCAGCAACACACTCAGCTGCCCGTCCCAGAGCCTGGATGGTACGTCAGCACTGCCTCCGTAAAAGAGTGGAGTACCTGGAGCGGTTGGCCGAAAAACATCAGCACCAGCTCCGGGACCTCCGCAGAGAGCTGCGGGACGTGCAGCAACAGCTGTCCACACTACGCCACCGGAGGAAGTGACTGTCCCTTGCCCCTTTTTCAAAGAATGTTGGGGGGGTGGGACTGGGGTATTTGGGAAAGGGGACTTTTGGACTTTTGGACATAGGTTGGGGTTAGGCAGGGGGTGAGTTGGGTTAATTTATTTTACTTTTAGACTACATGAATATATTTCTTAATAATCATTTTTCATACCAAAACATAGTATTCACGTTCATATTATTTTGTGTGGGGGTGGGCGGTGGTTACTGGACGTTTGGTTTCTTCCAACTTACCAGCATGAATGAAACATCTAGTCCTGAAATGTACCAAAGTGACAATAACCGAGTTAGTGAATTCAGTAGCCCTACTAGTACTTAACTAGTAGTACTGGCAGTCTCAGCTCTCCTCCCAGTCCTAGCCCATTATTCAACCTCTCCAAAATGCTTATCTTATCTGTGATTCGTGTTTGAGAATGGTGATTAAGGTTGGTTGTTGACTTGAATCCTCGACGGATGAAATATCATTGTTGTGCTGGTAGTAGTAGTGGTAAACACTGGCAGTAGCAGCATATGAAAAAACGGAAATGAAACATTGAGTGGCCTGAGCGTAGCATTAAAAACAGTACGATAGATAGTACGCTACAGAACAGGGCCATAAACTGTAGCCTCAGCAGTGCTAAATTAGTCTAAATATAAGTACTAGTTTCGTGGACTATGGCTACTATAAGAAATATTATGAAGGTAATGGATACTTAAACATAATATTTAACCATTTCATACATCATGTGTATGAGCATGATGTTTGATGCTCAATCCACGATGTTGCACATGAAATTCCATTTTCCAACATTTTTCTGGTGTTTAGACCTTATCCTCCCCTGCGAGTGTGTGGAATTTCTTGTTGTCATAGTCATACCTCAATGAAAAACCACACAGCCCGGGGGAAGAGGGTTAGGGTTTTTGAAGATTGGATGGGAATGGGTTTTTTTGGGAAATGTTTTGTGGAGAGAAGAAAAAAAAACACTGCATGGACAAACAACAAATGAAGAGAAACACATTTTTGGATTCAAAGATATCCATAAATCTTTTAAGGGACATAAAAGTAGTGCACTACTGCATGCATGAAGTTGTTTACTAAACAGATGGTTAGGTTACTGAAAAGTTGTACTTACTACATCTTATTAGTGAGTATGAGGAAACAATTTGACATTGACACTAGTACAGGGCTGCATTAATTACGCAACTTCACTTGCCTTTCTGCCCTCATAGAGAATAAACACTTATTATAAGTACATTAAGTTAGTTAAAAATAGCAAATAAACGTATGAAATAGCTGGAGAGATGACTTTAAAGCAGAGAACAAAGAAGCGCACCTAGTCACATTCGTAGAAGTTCAAGTTTCTTTACAAAAATAACATTTAAAAGATAAGGAGAAGTTATGAGAGAATACGGAAACTTTATGTTGTAGTTGTCCTGTTGAATTGGTGAAGTTGCATGCATCCAGCCATTCCTCTTATTCGCGATATACTCCTCCATTCCATCTTACGCTCCGTCGATCAACATTGGTGACCAGACACACTGTCCACTGGCTGCCTGGTGATGAGTAATTGCGGATTGCGTCTGAGTTCAGCGTTTGTTGCATGGCACATGGTGAAAGCCGTCCTGTAATTTTTGATGGGAAAAAACAGGAAGTGAACCAGTTAAAAAAATCTAAGGTACGCTGTGTAGTGCAAAAACTAACACTTTCAGTTTTCAGAGCTGACATTATTATTATACACAATCATCATCACTTCAAAAGTGCGTAACCTGGTTCTCCTTTACAAGGATAGCAATAGTAACTATGGTTGAATTCTGCTTATCTACCATGGATTTCCTTAAAGAAAATTGCAAACAAAATTAGACATTCCCAGGAGTGCTCCCAGACCCCTGAACCCAGTCGGCCAAATGTAGAACCCCCCTAAGTAGCCCCCCAAAAACATTCAATACTGCAACGGGGATGAGGACTAGTTGAAAATCAAGCAGAAAGCGCACTTTGAAATTAGACCCAAAAGACCCCTTTTGCACCATGGATTTTCTTCAAAACACTTGCAATGATTATTATACATTCCCAGGAGTGCTCCCAGACCCCTAAACCTGGTCACAAAAATCTAGAACCCCCCCAAGTAGCCCTACGCAGAAAAGCAATTTTGGTAAAAATACAAAAAATGTCACCCCGGATTTTCTTCAAACCACTTGCAATCACAATTACACATTCCCTAGGAGTGCTCCCAGACCACTGAACCCAGTCACAAAAATGTAGAACACCCCCACGTAGCCCCCAGAAAAAATGCGAAAGTGCTAACCCTAACTCCCAATCGTGCCAAAACGCACTCTGCAACTAGGCCCAAACCCCCCTTTTCCACCATGGATTTTCTTAAAAACACTTGCATTCAAAATTAGACATTACGAGTAGTGCTCCCAGACCCCTGAACACATTCGCAGACATCTAGAACACCCCCAAATAGCCCCATAAAAACAAGCGATACTGCTACCAGGTTGAACCCGAACTCCAAATCGTGCCAAAACGCACTTTGCAGCTAGGCCCTAACTCTCCTTTTCCACCATGGATTTTCTAAAAAACAAATGCAATCAAAATTAGACTGTGTCTGCAGTGCTCCCAGACCCCAAAACCCACCCCCAAAAACCTAGAAGCCCCCCAAACAGCCCCACAAAAACAGGCAAGTGAGCAAAAACGGAAAAACTTTTTCACCATCGATTTTATCCAAAACACTTGCGCCCGATATTAGACCTTCCCAGCAATGCCCCTAGACCCCTGAACCCACCCGCAAAAAAGTGGAACACCCCAAACAGGCAAAAAGCAAAAATGGAAAATGTGAAACTTAGAACATTTCAGGCCTACTTTCAAAATCAATCCCAAGCGCGCTCTGCAGCTAGGCCCTAACTCCCCTTTCCCTCCATGGATTTTCTTCAAACCACTTGCAACCAAAATTAGGCATGCCCAGCAGTGCTCCAAGACCCCCCAACGCCCCCCAAACACCAGGAACCCACCCAAACAGCCTCCCAAAAACACCAAAGTGAGCGAAAATTTAAAAAAAAATTCACCATGGATTTTGTCCAAACCACTTGATTCCGATATTAGACCTTCCCAGCATTGCCCCCAGACCCCTGAACCCAGCCGCAAAAAATTAGAACACCCCCAAACAGGCCAAAAGCAAAAATGCAAAAACTCACACTTAAAACATTTAGAGCCTACATTCAATTCAGTCCAAACGCTCTCTGCATCTAGGCCCTAATTCCCCTTTTCCACCATTGATTTTCTTAAAAACAAATGCAATCAAAATTAGACCGTGCCAGCAGTGCTCCCAGACCCCAAAATCCACACCAAAAACCTAGAAGCCCACCAAACAGCCCCCCAAAAACAAGCAAGTGGGCAAAAACTGAAAAAACTTTTTCACCATAGATTTTATCCAAACCACTAGCGCCCGATATTTGACCTTCCCAGCAATGCCCCCAGACCCCTGAACCCACCCGCAAAAAAGTAGAGCACCCCAAAACAGGCAAAAAGCAAAAAAAGAAATGTGACACTTAAAACATTTCAGGCCTACATCCAAAATCAATCCAAGCACGCTCTGCAGCTAGGCCCTAACTCCCCTTTCCCACCATGGATTTTCTTCAAACAACTTGCAACCAAAATTTGGCATGTCCAGCAGTGCTCCAAGACCCCCCAACTCCCCCAATCACCAGGAACCCCCCCAAACAGCCCCCTGAAAACACCAAAGTGAGCGAAAATTAAAAAAAAAAATTCACCATGGATTTTGTCCAAACCACGTGATTCCGATATTAGACCTTCCCAGCAATGCCCCCAGACCCCTGAACCCACCTGCAAAAAAGTAGAACACCCCCAAACAGGAAAAAAGCAAAAATGGAAAATGTGAGACTTGAAACATTTCAGGACTATTTCCAAAATCAATCCAAGCGCGCTCTGCAGCTAAGCCCTAACTCCCCTTTCCCACCATGGATTTTCTTCAAACCACTTGCAACCAAAATTAGGCATGCCCAGCAGTGCTCCAAGACCCCCCAACCCCTGAACACGAGGAACCCCCCCAAATAGACCCCCGAAAACACCAAAGTGAGCGGAAAAAAAAAAAAATCACCATTGATTTTGTCCAAACCACTTGATTCCGATATCAGACCTTCCCAGCATTGCCCCCAGACCCCTGAACCCAGCCGCAAAAAAGTAGAACACCCCCAAACAGGCCAAAAGCAAAAATGCAAAAACTCACACTTGGAAAATTTAGAGCCTACCTTCAATTCAGTCCAAACGCGCTCTGCTGCTAGGCCCTAACTCCCCTTTTCCACCATGGATTTTCTTAAAAACAAATGCAATCAAAATTAGACTGTGCCAGCAGTGCTCCCAGACCCAAAAACCCACCCCCAAAAACCCAGAAGCCCCCCAAACAGCCCCCCAAAAACAGGCTAGTGAGCAAAAACGGAAAAACGTTTTCACCATGGGTTTTATCCAAAACACTTGCGCCCGATATTATACCTTCCCAGCAATGCCCCCAGACTCCTGAACCCACAAGCAAAAAAGTAGAACACCCCCAAACAGGCAAAAAGCAAAAATGAAAAATGTGACACTTAGATAATTTCTGGCCTACTTCCAAAATCAATCCAAGCGCGCTCTGCAGCTAGGCCCTTACTCCCCTTTCCCACCATGGATTTTCTTCAAACCACTTGCAATCAAAATTAGACCTTCCCACGAGTGCTCCCAGACCGCTCAACCCAGTCACAACAATCTAGAAGACCCCCAAACAGACCCCCAAATACATGCTATACTGCTACCTCGCAGAGGCCTGCCCTTCCACCTCTAGGAGGCTGTGATTGTTTTCTGTTTTTTTCACCCTTGCAACATATCTAATTGTATGCAGCGACTGCAACATAGCCCTAATTTTACGTGAACTGGTGTCTGGACTCTGCCTGGCATAACAACACTACACTGGCTCGACCACTCCACCACGACTAGACAAACATGTAGTTCTGCTGTACTAGTTGTTGTTGACTGGTTTACCTGTTTGCCACTCACAAATTGGACATACTTCTTCCGTAAACTGACGATAATGAGCCATCCATCCCAGCGAGTGACTGTAAAGAAAAAAATATATTGGTTAACTTTGATCATCAACACTCATCATCAATCATCATGGTATATTGGCAAACAGTGAGTCCAAGTACATTTAACATATTTGAAAATGCAACGTAGTGGGCCCTGCAGTTGAAGTACAATTTGAAATAAACAAGGTAAAAAAAAACATAGTAGACTTGAGTTTCTTTAAGTGTGTAAAAGATTAAATAATAACAGAAGAGATTCATTTCATGCACAACAAACAAAACAGCAATTGCTTCCATCAGAGCCAGACAGCCATTGCTGTCCACTGCATGCCATCTTTTCACTATTCATTCATTACCTGTTCCACTTTTTGTCCGCATCTTCTTCAGGAAGTGAAGACCCACAGGGCAGCCTCTCCTGTCAATTTCAGAAGTAACTGTGTCAGCCATCATTAATGTGGACTCAGTAATTCCAGTTCCACTTGAGGGGACTCGTCTACGAAGACAAAGCTCTTTCTTCATTGTGCGGAATCCAGCCATCTGCTTTGAGGGAAATGGATAGGTGGAGTCTGGAGGAGGAGGATAGAGGAGCATGATTGAGTTGTGAACTTGTGAACCTCAGGAATGCAGACTGCGGCACCTTCAAATCAGCAAGGAAAATAAGATGAAGACAGTGCTGCTGATTGACTTGTTGTGAGAGTTTTGTTGTGGTAAAAGTTGCAAAGCAAAGAAAGACACACAGGAATAAAAGTGAATAAGGACGAAAAAAAGGAAGTCATTTTAAGGCCTGGGTGTCAGGGAAGTAGAGCTCGTTCTCAAACTCTATGAATTGAGACCGGAGTAGGTCAGCTAACAGAGAAGAACTTCTATCACCTAAGACGTTGTCCTCTTCTTCCTGCATGCATTCACGTATTTTGTAATCTGGGGGTATGAAGTGCTGATTCATCTTGATCAGTGTTAACCTCTCCACATTTTTGGGCGAGAGAAGGGTCCTTTTTGAAGTTACAATGGCACCAGTAGCACTGAAAACACGTTCAGAAGACACACTTGCAAGTGGGCAATACAAATAATTTAGAGCCAGGTTGATGATCAGTGGCCATAGAGTCCTTTTCCTATACCAATACAACAATGGGTTCTTATTAACAAAGACCTCTGTTGTGTCATCCAGATAGGCCTGCACCATCGACTCAAGGTTCTCCACGGTTGCTCCACTTTGCGTACCATCTGTGGCCTTTGCAGCACTGGAACGAGCAAAGCCTTGATGAGTTAGCCAATCCGCTTCTGACAATATTATGGCTGGGCCTGGTGCAGGTGAGGATGATGATACGGTTGCTGCTGGTGCCGTTAACTGCTGTGAGGGAAAGTAACTCCCTTCGCCCACAGATTCAGAAGTGGAACTTGACGCCGGATGGCCTGATGATTCAGTTGGACTTCTGCCGGCTCCTTGAATTTTCTGCCGATCTTTTTCGAACCGAGTGGCTGACACAGCTAGCCAATGTTTGTACTTTAAAACATCTGCTTCATCAAAAGGAATAAATGCTCTGCTGGCCACTGCCTTTTTGTACTGTGTATCCAGAATAGTGGCACAAATGTAATATTGTTCTGTGTGTATGTTTTTAAGCCTTTCATTGTCAACTAGGCGGCTTAATAACCTCTCCGCCAACTGATATGTGTCTTGCTTTTCAGCAGCATCTCTGAACATTGAAGACACCGCCTTCAGTTGGTGATCTAGCATGACCAACAATGGGATAGCTTTGCCCAAAGATCAGTCCTCCCTGAGGACTTCACGCGTGAAGACCTCAAAAGGACGAAGCATGTCTGTCAGGCTTGCAATTAGCTCCCATTCCTCCAACTCTAGCCTCATGTCTTTCATATTAGAACCCTGTTGAAAGACATGCGCATTGATTACCATGCACTGCTGAGACAGACGCTCAAGCATGTAAAAGGTTGAGTTCCAACGTGTTACCACCTTCTGGATGAGTCCTTTGACTGGCAGTCTACGTTCATGTTGAATGATCCTCAGCTGCTTCCGGGCCTTAAAAGAATGGCTGAAATGTGTGCAGATTCTTCGGCAGGTGGTCAGTAACTTGCTGACTGTGTTTTCATTTTTCAAGAAATCTTGCACCACGATGTTAATACTGTGTGCCAAACACGGCACTCTGAAGTAGTTACTATCATGCATGGCCTTAACTATATTACTGCCATTATCTGTGGAAACATAACCAACTATGCGATTTCTTGGATGCAGCCATTCCTATCAAACTCCTCCAAAAGGTTAGGTGCAGTATGAGTTTTCTCCATGGCAAACATGGCTAATGTTGCATGTTTCCGAGTAGCTTGAAAAAGTGTGTCCGGGTCAACACCTGCATTTATCTTGTCTCTAACCCCTGCAAAAGAGACCCAGTGTGCAGTGATGCACATGTAATCAAGGGCTTGGCAACTGGTTCACATGTCTGTTGTCAAGTGGATAGTGTGAACAGCACTCTTCTGCAAAGCTGCCCCAATCACCTCCAGCACATCTTCATGTAGTGCTGGAACCGCAACTCTGGCAAAATAGGATCGGCTAGGTACCTTCCATTTAGGGCAGACTGTTGCCACAAATTCTGGAAAACCCACCCCTTCCACGAAAGAAAAAGGGAGAAGGTCCAGCGCTAGCATTTTAGCCAGCTTAGTGTTATACAGTCGTACTGTTGGGTGTTTGCGTTCAAATGGCGCCTCCGACCACAACATTCCACTAATGGTGGGCTGGACCATTTTACGTGATGATGATGATGACTTCTTCAAACCCTCCTTGACCTTTTTCTTGCTGGGGATCTGGAAGACAATGGATCATCATTAGGAGGAGTGGCTTCCTCGGATGATACCTCCTCTTGAATATCAATTTCCTGATGTGCCCCTACTTCTGGAGGAACAAGCGTTGTAGGCAGTTGTGCCGCTCCATGAACCTCTAGTTGCACCTCTCCATGCACCTGTCCATGCGCCTCTCCTTGCGCCTCTACTTGCGCCTCTCCTTGCTGCTCTACTTGAGCCTCTCCTTGCGCCTCTACTTGCGCCTCTCCTTGCGCCTGTCCTTGCCCATGTACTTGCGCTTGTACTAGTTGCACCTGTGGTTGTGGTTGCGGCTGTGGTCGTCAGCTGAGTACACCCGGCGTTGATTGGATGGTACTTTCTTGTGATGAGCCAACATTACTAGTCGATGGTGATTGAGAAAGTAAAGTGGCTGCCTCAGCAGCACTCATGGTCTTGGACCTAACTTGGCGTGGTGGCTCTGAACCCAATGAAGTGGAGGTGCTGCTTCCAGCTTGGTCCCCGGCGGACACCGCTGCTGCTGCAGGCGTAGTTTTTTTTCTCCCAAAAAAGGTGTCGGTGGGCACACCAGTCTTCTTGGTAGGTGGTGCCACTTGCTTCTTCTGCTCCTTCTTACTGGCAGTGGCACTGGCAACTTTTTTCGCTGAGGCACTACGGCCACCTTTCTTTGGGGCCATCTTCTTCAGATGTCACAACAGCAGGCCGCAGGTGCACGAGTTGCAGAGTTGTCTTGTCTGTGGCCACACGTGACGTCACGTGACGTTGTGCTGCACACACTGCTGCAGGACTTCTTCCTGGCACTGGTGGTTCTCTTGTGCACCTAAAAGCAATGGAAGCCAGAGGAACATCAGTTAAACACCCCAAAAAGTCGAAAAACACACAAAAATCACCACAATCCAATGCCATCCATGCCCTCAATGATGTTTAAATTCAAGACACCCCACAGACAGACTAGGTCCAGGCACCACTGAATACCCCTGGGCATAATGGTTCAAAGCAAGGCAAACTGGGTGCAGGCTTGAGCACACTGCCTGGCTTCAAAATGGGCCCTTGACCCCCAGAAACATGGCCAGGCCCTGCCTGGACCAGCCCTCAAAATGGGCCCCACCCACATGGCCAGGCCTCAACAGCACCCAAAAAGTAAAAAAACACACCAAAATCACCACAATCCAATGCAATCCATGCCCTCAATGATGTTTAAATTCAAGACACTCCACAGAAAGACTAGGTCCATGCACCAATGAGTACCCCTGGGCATAATGGTTGAAAGCAAGGCAAACTGGGTGCGGGCCTGAGGACACTGCCTGGCTTCAAAATGGCCCCTTGACCCCCACCACATGGCCAGGCCTTGCCTGGTCCAGGCCTCAAAATGCCCCCCTCCCACATGGCCAGGCCCGAACCACACCCCAAAAAGTCAAAAAACACACAAAAATCACCACAATCCAATGCCATCCCTGCCCTCAATGATGTTTAAATTCAAGACACCCCACAGAAAGACTTGGTCCATGCACCACTCACTACCCCTGGGCCTACTGGCTAGTGAGGCTTTACAGGCACCCCAAACTTTAAAAAAAATCATCATATAACAGTGAGCTAAAATTCCATGTCATAAATGAGAATTAAGTTAAAAAAAATCACAGAAACAGTTGTATCATGCACCCATGACTAACTTTGGGCCTACTGGATACTGTGGCTACCCACAATATATATTTTTTTAAAGTTGTGAAAAAAAGTTTTAAAACTGTAGTTGCAGCAACTGCAATGCCCCAAACAAACAACACCAACGTACTTGTAAAATCTCATGTCCAAAAGTGATCCAAACTCCAAACAGTCCTCAAATACAAATATCAAGCAGCAGCCACAAAAAGTAATCCTTCCAGCTCCAGATCCAAATGAAAAGTGACCAGGACAATGACAAAGCACTGGGAGGAGCCTGCTGGACAGGAACAGGAAGTTGGAGACTCTGGGGCACTTCCTTCCTCCCAACCCCCCCCCCAAAAATGGACTCCTTGCACCAAAAAGTGCAGCCAAATGTCAATCTGCGGAGTCATTCTGATCAAAATCATCATTTTCAGAAGGTTTATGCTTCCTGAGGTGGATTTCTTGTGCAGAATTGCAATTTGTGCAATTTCGGGAAAGCGAGCTGTTCAAATCTCCCACCAGAAGTCAGCTGCGTGCCGCATCTACGTGTTCGGCATTGTTTACTACCGCAAAGCGTAATCGCGGGCCCTTATGACATATTCGCGTTATCAAACTCTCGCTGTGCAAGATGGCGAGCCGCTATGACGTCATTGGTTAACAAACTCACGCGCAATCACGCAGCAAGATCGAAAATGGCGCAGCACACGCAAACCGGGAGAAAAACAACTTGGCGGACTCACGGTAAGTCAATGTCGCGCCGCTATATTGTATTTTTCAAGCGCGACCAAGCAAAATAATTCGCAGCTTGCGATTTTGCGGATTTTGGGGCAAATTCGCAGACCGCAAATTTGCCAAAAATCCACAAATTTCGCGAGCGAAACAGATTTTACGCCCACGCTTAGAATTCTCCACTTTGTCAATGAATGGAACAAGGACATAAGGGACCTTGGGGTAATGCTCTATTACTTACTGGTAATCTTCATTACTCCGGGCTCTGCTGTCCTCCTCCCATTCAAACGCCCCTCCCTCCCTCCCGGGCAGCCGGCATTCCTGTGTCGGCTTGGTTGTTCAGGCTGGATACCTGGTAAGTACTGCTTATGTACTACCGGTGGGAGGGGCAAAATTAGGGTCCCAGCATTCCTCTGGTCTTTTTTTCTGTCGGAGATGTTTATCTCCACTTTATCAATGAATGGGACGAGGACAACGGGACCCGGAGTAATGAAGATTACCGCTAAGTAACAGAGCAAACGCTTAAACTTTAACTCTTTCGGGGCTCTTGATGAGACCAGCTCGTCATGAGTCATGGTGGAGCTGTGCTCATGACGAGCTGGTCTCGTCATAACAGTGCCGCTCCGCCCATGCGCAGTTAATTCCCCGCCTGTGCAGACAAAT
Source organism: Lissotriton vulgaris (assembly GCF_964263255.1). Taxonomy (NCBI): domain Eukaryota; kingdom Metazoa; phylum Chordata; class Amphibia; order Caudata; family Salamandridae; genus Lissotriton; species Lissotriton vulgaris. The sequence goes on from NC_141694.1 coordinate 747,790,150, forward strand.
TAATCAGTGTGCGGGGTCGTGACGAGACCAGGCCATCATGAGCTCAGCTCCACCATGACTCATGACGACGTTGTCTCCTCACGAGCACCGCGGCGCGCGCTCACCCTCCCACCATGGGGGAATTACCCCTGCAGGGAAGGGGTTAAATGCAACAGTGACATTTTGACAAGTCAACTTAAAGAAAATAGCTGTATTTTAATAGAAAGAAGCGAATAAACAAGGCCAGATTTTGAGAGATTAACTAACTGCTCTTTCAGTAAAACTTTATGAAAATGCAAAGCAGACCTTTCAGATTTTCTGTGATGCATTGTCAAGTTTATATTGCAACTACTGTTACAGAAATAGTTTTTTATTGAAATAATGTTTAAATCTTATTCATTCAGTCAATATAACTTTATGAGGCAAACTCGCCAAAAGTACAGAATAAAATGCAGAATTAACATCACATCAATCAATCATAGACAATAATTAAATAGAAGAAAAAATGTAATTATTATTACATATGTCTTGTGCAAAAAACAAATAACACTCAGTCAATGATTTGTAACAGCTAAAAAAAGCACATTAATCAATTAAAACATTCACCCATTTCAGAAACCTGTTATAAGAGATGCTGAATTAATTAGCAACTAGAATTAAAAAAAATCACCAGTTCAGAAATAAAAATAAATAATATATTTTTCTCATGTTTAGCGAGCATCTAAACTAACTGGTTAGCACATGGCAGACTTCTGCAAAGCCTAACAGCAGTATGGAGCATTATGTTCATTTGTGTTTTATTCCAACAAACTTCTAAATGCTTGCATTGCAACGTTTTAATTATTTTCAACCACCATTCTTTTTGTTGTTGTCACTTTTCAAGGGCAGAATTTTTATTATTTTTATTTTAACTTGACATTTGTATATTTGTTAGAAACATTTCATACAATTGTTACTCTAGAGTTTGTGTATTTATTCAGGAGCTATAACAATCAGTTTGTGATGTTCACAGTCAGTTACTTTACCAACAGTCTATGTCCTCCCAAACCAACATTTTAAATTCCCTGCCATTGAAGTCTTCAACCCCCTCGCCACCATTCAAATATTGTCTTTCTATTTTCATCTAATGAAATTCCTTCCACATTATTTTTTTCTGATAATCAATTTTATTTCCATTTTTGGAAAGCACCAACATAGACATAGCACCATAGAGACACAATAAATACTGTGATACAGTTACAAGGGATTCCCCCAATCTGTTCGTAATGCCAGACAGTCAATCCAGAGATCCCAGTCATTTACCCCATACACATTTATGCTTAGCTGGGCACCCTCTTGCCTCATAGACGGCACCTTCCACATCATTTAATATCATTTGTGTGCAACTATACTACTCATTTTCTCGCCTTACTTTAATGCTGATTTTATTTGTGAAGTTTACACCATTTTCTTTAATTACAATCCTTGTGGATTCCATTCCAATTAACTGTATTTATTGCTGTGCTTTTAAGAAGTGCCATTATAGGAAATGTAAGCCCACAGTTACAGTGGACACTGAAATGCCTTTCCTCATCAAGGTACTAATCTGGGTCGGTATGTTGGTGGTGGGGGACTGATCAGTGTTCTGACAAGTTCCAGTTGTGCACAGAGTTTTCTAGGTGAATGCTGTACTCCATGATTTTCCTGTTGATATTTTCAGTTTTTTAAAATACTTTTGCATAATCTCTGCTTTGCCTATGCTTTGTATCTTTGTGCAGAGGTCAGTATATGGGATTCTATTCTGTGCCCAGTCAACTACACGCTTGATAAATTTGTTTTAATCCTGGAGTGCGGGTGCTTCTACACACTACTCTATTCCTCACCCTATACATCTATCAATATATCCTCTACATCCACTTTCGCCTTTATTTCAAACCCCATACCACAACTATGATCCCCAAATTAAAGATTTCTAGACTCTCCTTTACTGCACCCCTCCTTGGATCATCTAACACCTCTTTTTACTATACCGAGCCCCCAAAACAAACCTTTCTAAACTCTCCCCTCCTCAAAACCCCTTTTAACTAATCCAAAAGCCTCCTCCTACTGCTATGACCTCCAAAATATATACATATTACCTACTGGCGGTCGCCAGTAGGTAGTTATAGTTAGGATTGGCTACCATAGGAAATCCGCAACATTCTATTGGTAATAACTCTGGCGTCGGTTGGGGAATTTGTGTGTAATTTTCCAAAATTTTGGCCAGCTCTGCTGCGCTCCTTCCCTGAAAGTTTCGGGGGGGTTCGTGAGGTGGGGGATGAGAAAAAAGGGGGTCCCAAAACGTGTTTTCCCCATGTTAATTTCCATAGGCCTGTCTGACAAGTCTACAGCCCGAACAGCTGAACGGAATTACGCCAAACTTGGCAAAATTGTAGGGACTGGTACGCAGATGTGCCTTTGCTATATTTGGTGAAAATTGCTCCAGTGGTTTTTTACGAAAATTAACTTCAAAAACACATATATATCCATAGGCGCTCTCCGAGCGTTCACAGGTTCGCGTACCGGTGAGCGCACCCGGCGCGCTACGGGAGTGCGCGAGCGGAAAGCTGATTGGCTGTCGGGCGTCTGTCAACATTCTAAACAGACCGGAGAGTCCGCCATCTTGTGTTTTGGTAGAATCGAGACAACACAAAGAGGTGAAAAAGAAAGGGGGAAATAATTAAAAGGGGGCAGAGTAGACACCCCCTGACCCCCTAGGTTTTCTGAGGGGGGCCTAGAAGGACCTTGAAGGGCTAAAAAACTTTTTTTTTTTTAAATTTCCGCGGGGTAAGCGCTGGCGGCGCTCCCCGGTACGCTCTCTGGTACGCGTACCCTGAGTGCACCACGGGGAAAAACAGTGTAAAAAAATTGAGTAAAAAAATAATGTTGAATGTTTACAGGAAAGTGATGCATTGCTGGAGTGTGTCACAAAAATGATGCAACTCCAGCAATGCATCCTTTCACATGGGGCCAGTCCCATGTGAAAGGGCCTGCGTCAGTCTTACGGCTGCTGTTAAGCAGGCGCAAGATTTGGACGCAACAGCGTCATAATAGTGACGCAGTGATATCTCTTAGATTTCACTGCGTCACCTCTACGACCCTTTCTTGCGTCAATACACCCCTTTTGCATACATGTATAATGTGGCGCAGGGGTTTACAAAGTGAGGCATCTACCTAGATGCGTCACTTTGTAAATATGACTCAATAAGGTGCATTTTTTACAGCACTGGTGCGTCACAAAAAGTGACGCACCGGTGGCGTAAAAGTGACGCATGGTCTCATAAATGAGGCCTTCAGTCTTCTACTCATGCGTCATATTTAATATATGACGCATTATGTCGCAAGTACTTACAGATACGTCAGTATTTCAGACGTATCTGTAAGTGCAAAAGTGATGCATTGCTGGAGTGTGTCACAAAAGTGACACAACTCCAGCAATGCATCCTTTCACATGGGGCAAGTCCCATGTGAAAGGGCCTGCATCAGTCTTACGCCTGCTGTGAGACAGGCGCAAGATTTTGACACAACGGCGTCCTAAAAGTGACGCAGTGAAATCTCATAGATTTCACTGCGTAGGTATAATGTGGCGCAGGGGTTTACAAAGTGACGCATCTACCTAGATGCGTCACTTTGTAAATATGACTGAACAAGGTGCATTTTTTACAGCACTGATGCGTCACAAAAAGTGACACATCGGTGGCGTAAAAGTGACGCATGGCCTCATAAATGAGGCCTTCAGTCTTCTACTCATGCATCATATTTAATTTATGACGCATTATGTCGCAAGTACTTACAGATACGTCAGTATTTCAGACCTATCTGTAAGCGCAAAAGTGATGCATTGCTGGAGTGTGTCACAAAAGTGACACAACTCCAGCAATGCATCTTTTCTTACCCTTCCAAACCCCCGTTCCTTTTCTACATTTTCTTTGAATATCCACATTCCCCATGTTCACTCTCCTTCTCCTTACTTTCCTGCCCCACACTCACCTTCTTTCAGTCCCCCTACTTCACTTCCTTTCTCCTCTCATACCTTTCTGATCTTTCTTACTCATTTTCCTCTCCTTTATCAATGCACTCCACTTCACTTACTCTTTTTCATTTTTTTAAGAACATAGCTCTTTGATGAGAATTGGAGGTAGTTCTGAAAAGAACTTTTTTTTTCTTCTTTTTTCTTTTTTTAGAACAAAAATTGGGAATGGAAACTGCTCAACAGGAGCAACAAAAAAAAAAGAATTAGGGCCGGGAACGGCAGCGATGCTTCTCCAATGCTCGAACCATGAGCAGAACACTTTGTTCCCCATAGCAAAGTAGCTGATCAAAGTCTCTGCATTTAAGGACGCCTTTCTTAAAAGCAGGCTGAATGTTCGGAATCAGCTCTTGTGATCTCCCCCTCACTGATGTTGTTGGTCCTCCTGTTGATGTAGAGGCCCCATCCCTGGGAGCCTCTTGTGCTAGAGCCCTAACACTCTCCCGGGCATAGTTCTGGGGGTGCCTCCTTTCTACGTGGCGAATCATAGTTGAATTACCAAAACTGTACTTCTTTCGGGGGTCTCCACGGGAAAGTACAGTTTGGCAGATTTTACATTCAACTTTTGGTGCATTTACTTTTTTATGCACATCAGGTATACAAATTTTTGTCTATATGAAATGTTCTTTCACCTTCGGCTGAGGAGGCTCTTCATCAATGAATTCATTGGTGTCATCTTCACTGCTGGATGGTCTGGCAGCCGTGATCATCCAAGATATCCAACAAAGAACCGAGAGCAAAAAAGCAGGTCTTGCAGTCACAAAAGTGAAAGATGCAGTGAAGGAAATGGGTGGGGATTTCATTCTTTGTAAAAAAACTGTTAGCAACCAATGAAAAGTGTTATTTTAAGGTCACATGACTTGACGCGCTTACGCTGCGCGCACCGAAGCGCTTCCGGGGGCGCTTACGCGGCGCGAACGTAGGCGCTTCCGGGGGCGCATACGCGGCGCGAACGTAGGCCCTTTTGGGGGCGCTTACGCGGCGCGCCTAAGTGACGTTTCGATAGTTTCACGGAAATGTAAAATCATTAACATTTCGTAAATCAAAAATACTGCTTTTATATGTGTGGTACTAAATGTCTTGCATTATTATTTACTTTTCATTCATATTTTTTTACACGAACGCAGAAATAGCGCTCTGGGTGCGCTCTCCGGAGAGCTTACCGGTGCGCGCACACAGAGTGCCCTAGGAAAAAATTATTTAAAAAAAACATTTAAAAAATATTATTATTAAAAAAAAAAATAATAATAATTAATACTTACACAAAACAGCAAATAAAAAAAATAAAAAATCGTAGGTTACAAACTCGATATAGAAAGGAATTAGCTTTTAAAAAACCTTTGAAATTCAGTGTAAAAACCAGAGGTTTCACAATCGTTATAGTTAGGAATTAGCATTTAAAAAAACATTGAAATTCACTGAAAAAAACATAGGTTTCACACCAGTTATAGTTAGCTGGACATTTTACTCATACAAAACCATTGTAGTTCCCACGTTATAGTTAGTTGGACTCACTCTAACTCGCGCGCCCGCAATCCACTGCTGATGATGTCACATATTACATCATTCATGACATGGTCAGTGACATCACTGATGACATCTCAAATGACATCACTGATGACATCTCAAATGACATCACTGATGACATCACGGATGACATCATTCATGTGATAATACGATACACCTCCTCACACTCTAATCTAACCTTTGATATATCCAGTGTTAAATACAGACTACCATTCCAGAAACCATTGACACACCAATACCAGTTACTACACACGCACTCACTTATTCGTAAGTCTACACACACATCCACTCATTTACCCATACCATCACTCATACATACAGTCACTCATCAATACAACACTATCATATGCACTCATACACCTATAGAGATACTCACACACTGCCACTCATTCATGGAGTTACTCACACACCTAGTCAGTCAGGCAAAGAATCAATCACACTCCCCTTTCCTCATCTATACAGTTATACACACATAACCTTACTTATTCAAACATATACTAACACATACTTACTCTCATTTACAATCACTGATACAAGTACACATTGATCCATACAGTCACTTACGCAATCACAGGCTCTCATGTATAGTCATTAAAATATGCCAACTCTTACATGCACTGTGTTTTACATATGTACACACTTGGACATGTAGCACTGAGATATCCATACACTCACCAACACACCCATGCACACAGTCAACCGCCCATACAGCTGTTTCCACATGCACTCTTAAACCCATACACCAAGTGAATCAACTGCTCACACATCTATGCACAGAGTCACACACCTCCCAGCCACCCCTACACACTCACCCTCGCATACAAATCAATCAATCAATCAGGAGTTTGTTAAAGCGCAACTACTCACCCGTAAGGGTCTCAAGGCGCTAGGGGTGGGGGGTTGCAGGTTTCAAATACTTGGGCAACCAATCAATAACCCATATAGCCACTCATATAGCTACTAATCAACATATTCAGCAGCTTACACAACAACAGACATAATAATGCACACATTCAGACAGTTTAGTCACTAACCCATGCCTTCAGTAAGACACATTTAATCACTCACTCATACAGTCAGTCACGCACCTACTAAATCTGTCATCCATACACTCATACATACACTCATTCTTCAATATGTAAAACATATTTTATTTTTACAGAAACACACATTCACTGGATGATGTCATCAGTGATGTCATCAGTGATGTCATTTGAGATGTCATCAGTGATGTCATCAGTGATGTCACTGACCATGTCATGAATGATGTAATATGTGACATCATCAGCAGTGGATTGCGGGCGCGCGAGTTATAGTGAGTCCAACTAACTATAACGTGAGCATTTCAATGGTTTTGTATGAGTAAAATGTCCAGCTAACTATAACTGGTGTGAAACCTATGTTTTTTTTGTGAATTTCAATGGTTTTTTAAATGCTAATTCCTAACTATAACGATTGTGAAACCTCTGGTTTTTTCACCGAATATATATCTATATATATATATGACAGCTAGTCTTTCTCCAGGTAAGGACAAAAGAACGAGACATCTCCGGGATAAACTGCAGCTGACTTTTATTCGTTCCAGGTGGTTACTTGCCCCTCCTCCACCTACGGGGTTGCAGGACATCTCTGGCTCCACCCCCCGGCTGCTGCATCTTGGGAGTTGGAGTCCACCATGAGTGCCTATACAGTGATAGGGTCTCTCAGGCAACAGGTGAAGCCCCAAACCAGGTTGGATGGTGGGCCCCACTCCTTCGCAGTTCCTTTGAGGGGTGTAAGTCAGTTCCAGTCTCCCTTTTCAGGCAAAAGCTTTGCCTCCTCTCTCCTCTTGTGCCGGTAACCTCCGTTTGGAAATGTAGAGCGTCGGGGGGTATCACGGTGTAGACAATACTTCAACCAAAGGTTGCAGATGTCCCACGATACTGCCAGAACGAGAGGGCGTCTCGCTAAAGCCAGCACCTGCAAGCTGGCAAAACACGACAGCTAGTCTTTCTCCAGGTAAGGACAAAAGAACGAGACATCTCTGGGATAAACTGCAGTTGACTTTTATTCGTTCCAGCGCTCTGTGTACAGCAACCTTGAAACACATGACAGAGGCGTTTCGCATAAATAGCTTCCTCAGTGCCCGTTTCAAAGTTAAAACAATGTCCTGGGGGTCTGCTGATGTTTAAGCTGATATTGTGGCCACGCCCAGTCAGGTGGTTACTTGCCCCTCCTCCACCTACGGGGTTGCAGGACATCTCGCGCTCCACCCCCCGGCTGCTGCATCTTGGGAGTTGGAGTCCTCCATGAGTGCCTATACAGTGATAGGGTCTCTCAGGCAACAGGTGAAGCCCCAAACCAGGTTGGATGGTGGGCCCCACTCCTTCGCAGTTCCTTTGAGGGGTGTAAGTCAGTTCCAGTCTCCCTTTTCAGGCAAAAGCTTTGCCTCCTCTCTCCCCTTGTGCCGGTAACCTCCGTTTGGAAATGTAGAGCGTTGGGGGGTATCGCGGTGTAGACAATACTTCAACCAAAGGTTGCAGGTGTCCCACAATACTGCCAGAACGAGAGGGCGTCTCGCTAAAGCCAGCACCTGCAAGCTGGCAAAACACGACAGCTAGTCTTTCTCCAGGTAAGGACAAAAGAACGAGACATCTCCGGGATAAACTGCAGCTGACTTTTATTCGTTCCAGGGCTCTGTGTACAGAAACCTTGAAACGCAAGGCAGACGTGTTTCGCATACATAGCTTCCTCAGTGCCCGTTTCAAAGTTAAAACAATGTTGTGGGGGTCTGCTGATGTTTAAGCTGATATTGTGGCCACGCCCAGTCAGGTGGTTACTTGCCCCTCCTCCACCTACGGGGTTGCAGGACATCTCGCGCTCCACCCCCCGGCTGCTGCATCTTGGGAGTTGGAGTCCTCCATGAGTGCCTATACAGTGATAGGGTCTCTCAGGCAACAGGTGAAGCCCCAATATATATATATATATGTCAAATAAAACTACTTTGATGCAAGCTGATGTTCATGCTTCCATACTACCCTTGAGGATCAAGGAACTTGCAGTCTGAATTGAGTTTGATATATATATATATATATATATATATATATCCGAATGGTAAATACTTCCATGCAGTACACTGTTGGTTACTGTGGTTTTTCGATGGACAGTAGTTTCAAGTTGGCCATTTTTTACGTAGACTTTAGTGTTCAAAAAAACAATCTCATCGGCACTAATTAAATATGTGAACTTCAGACCATTGTCATTGTTGTTTAATATCTCGAAGAAGTTCAAAAACTCTGTCTCTGTCCAGTTCCAAATTAAAAAGCGGTTGTCTGTAAAGCCTAGCCAAAGTACTACTTTGGCTACGTGATGGTCGTTCTCCTCTCTCCAAGCTATGGTTTTCTCCCACCAACCCATTGCTAGGTTGGCGTAGCTTGGAGAGAAGGAAACTCCCATGGCTGTACCACAGCGTTGGGAGTAGTAAGTCTTATTGAAAAGGAACATTTTATTCCTTAAGCACAGCTCTGTCATCTCAAGGACCATCTTACAATGTTGAAGGTGTTCTATGGGTTTCTGTTTTAAGAAGTATTCCATAGGTGTCAATCCAAGATTATGATTGATAGACGTGTAAAGTGATACTACGTCGATGGTTACCAGCCGGTACTCATCATTCCATGCTATGTTCATTAGATTTCTCAAGAAGTCGCCGGTATCCTCAATGTATGATGTTAGGGTCGGAACTATCGGGGCTATAAAGTAATTGTTATAACTTGGTATGCCCCACTCCCCCTGCTTTCCCTCTCCACCCCTTGGTCCCTCCCACCTGTAGAATGTTGGAGGAAGCTCGCCTTAGAATGTTGGGGAGCTCACTGGAGTAGTTGGCACAGAAGAATCTGGTTTGAATTAGATTTTAGTTTGATCTTGTGGAGGAACCCTTTAAGTTGCCCTAACTTGTCTGTAAATACCTCGGGAAATTTCTCACAAGCCTCCTTCCCAACCGTAGGCCTGTCAATAAGCAACACTTAATCAGGAGCATTCGGATCTAATTTGATACCTAGGTCTTTTTGGTGTTTCCATCCTAACAAATTAGATCCACTTTTTGTGATATACACTTTACCCAAAGTTGACCTATTTTTAAAATCAATCTGCATTAATAACATTCCGACCAAGGGAATTGGATCAGAAGTGTATCCCCCTGGTTTGATATCGGGAGGCAATAGGTCGTACTCTTTATGGCCTGAATATTCTTTGAACGCAGACTCCTTTATGAGAGTGTAAGGTGAACATGAATCAGCAAAAACATCATATGCCACATTGTCCAGTAATACTTTACATTCAGGATATGCATTAACATTCTGTTCACCAATGTTCAACACTTGAAAAATAATGTCCCCTTGCAACGGTTGGTCTAACTCTTGGACCACCATGTGAGTAGTACTTTTCTTTTCGTGGCATACCCTTGAAAAATGGCCCCTTTTCTTGCAATTACTGCAAGTGACTCCTCTCGCTGGACACTTTACAGCATTCGCTAGAAGGTTTGGGTTACCACATCTATAGCACTTTGGTTTGTTGGGCTGACCACTGTGTTTATTCACCTCGGGTTGGTTAGACTTACTTTTAACATCTCTCTGAACAACTTTCTTCACCCCAAATTCATTAACAAGTTTTACCTCACCAGCCTCCTTCATTTCATTCATGCAGTAGCTTGTGTGCTCAATGCTGATGGCAATATCTATATCTCTTTGTAAATCTGGGGCTTCTGCTAGGAGTCTCTTCTGAATTTTCTTTTCACACGTGCATCTAACTAATTGATCCCTGATTAAGGACTCAGTAAGTGGACCAAAATCGCACGTGGCTGCCAAACCCCTCAACACTGCAACATCATTCTTTACTTTCTCATTTTTACCTTGAACCCGCAAGAAAAATTTATGGCGTTCCAGAACTATATTAATCCTGTCCCCAAACTATTCTGCCAATTTTTTCACGGTAGCCTCATACACATCAGGTTGACCACCTCCATTCCCTCCCACATTGACATTAGCACCATCAACAGCTACTTCAGGTAAGTCTTCGAACACATCCCTTCCATATTTTCCCAAATTATGTAGTAAAATGTGTTGCTTCCTTAAAGATGAAAATCTATTACCACCTATAGCAATTAAGTATGATTCAAACAAATGAAACCATTTCTTCCAGGGAATAATTGGATCCCCTGCTTCATCCAAAAACGGTGGTGGCTGAGACATATTTAAAGCTGTCATAGTGGTAGCTAGAGAGAGAAGGATACAAGAAAAATATTAGAGAGAGAGATAGAGAGAGAGAGAGAGAGAGAGAGAGAGAGAGAGAGAGAGAGAGAATAATAGGATTGAACACCCCAAAAGGTAGAAATCAGAAAGATAGTTAGAAACTTGTCCAAATGCTTTGAACTTAGGATAACCACATATAATGAACTGGTCAAGGTCAAAGATTTTAACTGGCAATACTATGCCAAATGGCGAAAGAAACCCCAGGTGGCTATTCTCTGTACTGAAATAAAGCTGAATATATTGAAATGATGGTACCAAGATAATATTGCATTAGCGTTATGTAGGTATTGAATACATTATTTCCAAACCTTCAGATTTAACAGAAAACACACTAAACCTGTATTATCCTCCCAAAACTCATTTCCATAATACCTCCAATACACATTTTATATTAGTAAAACATGTGCATTCACGTCCCTTGGGGTCAAAAACCTTAGGTGGCAACTGCACTTATTGCTGACTGGATCTCAAAATGACACACCAGTATGCAGGAATGTAAGTCACAGTGTTGCTCTGGCTGCTAAACGGCACGCTCCTTGAAAAGACGAACGCTGTCTTTCAGAAGAATTTACCCTTCCTTTGACTGGAATGAAGACGGGTTAGACGTTCACCTGTTCCTTGTTAAAAGCTTGCTTCACAGATGAAACAGTGCAAAAGAAGGAGACTTACTCCTCGGCGTCTCCTACTTCAATTCTGGCCCCAATACCCTCAGAATAGAAGGGGTTGCTGCAATGGACGTGACCACACCGGAGAATTTACCTCATTTTACCTCATTGAGTTTCTTAAAGAGATGGAGCATCTGAGGATGAGCACAACAAAGTATTGGAGGTGGTACTATCTAAACTCAGCAAAGCGGGAGTCACGACCCAGAAAGAAAAATGCAAGGTGGGGGTGCAGCCGGTGGTGTATCTGGGGCACACCATTTCGAGCGAAGGTATCAAACCCAAGGCCAGTTCGGTGGACGCAGTCAAATTTGCCCCTGCTCCGGAAAATAAAGAAGAATTGAAGTCGTTCCTGGGCCTGGTTGAATATATGTCAAAGTTTGTGAAGAACTTTGCTGACCAAGTACAACCCCTCCGTGAACTGCTTAAGCTAGGAACCAAATATGAATGGGGCACTGCACACCAACAAGCATTCCAACACGTCAAAGAAGCCATTGTGAACGCCCCTATTTTACACACATTTGATCCCAATGCAAAGTCCACACTCTCAACTGATGCCAGTAATAAAGGGTTGGGAGCTTCCTTGACCCAAATGGTAAATGGCAAAGAAAGAGTGATAGCCTTCGCTTCAAGGACCTTGAAGACGGTGGAAACTAATTATTCCACCATTGAGAAAGAGGCACTTGCGTGTTACTGGGCCATTCACCATTTTAAGTACTTCTTGTGGGGAATTCCGTTCTGCTTAAAGACGGACCACAAACCACTGATCCCGCTTTTTGCTACCAAACTGCTGGAAAATACTACACCACGCATCTCCAAGTGGGTTCTAGGACTGCAAGGGTTCAACTATTCCATCGTACATGTCCCCGGCTCAAAAAATTCCTTGGCGGATTGTCTATCACGAATGCCAGGAAAATGAACCCGTGGAGGCCCAAGAAGAAGAAACCATCCTTGCAGTTGATATCCCAGCCATAAAAAAAGAGGAGTGGGAGAAGTCACTTCAGGAAGATTAGGTGTTGCACGGATTAAAAGAAATGATTTCAAAGGGCTGGCCAGAGACAAAAGAGGAGGTGCCAGAAGATCTCCAAGAGTTCTGGTGCGTGAAGAATGAATTATCCATTGTGGAAGACAGGGTCTGGAGGAGTAACAAGTTAGTCCCTCCGTCTGGTATGAGAGGTCACATCATATGGTGAGGGCATGACGGTCACCCTGGTCGGAGTCTGACGAAAAGTAAAATTCGTCAAAGCTATTGGTTTCCGAGAATGGACACACAAATTGAAGAACTGGTAAAAAATTGCATTGAGTGTGGTACCAGTGACAAATCCAAGAATGTCCGTAAAGCTCCTTTGGTTCCTGTCACCGTGCCTACAAAACCTTGGGATAAGCTAGGGATGGACATTATTGGCCCGTTGAATATGTTAAACCTGTCTCAAAAGTTCATGTTCGTTCTGATCGACTATCATTCCCATTGGATAACCACCAAGTTTGTCCCTTCCATCTCAGTGACGAAACTCCTGATGTACTTTCACGGCAGAGAAGCTGTGGGGCTGCGAATGTGCACGTTTTAGACTGGATATAAACCCGCACTTTGCTTTTTTGGGTCTTTACATCTATCGCCCTCCTGGTCATGCTTCCAAATTCTGTGAAGTCTTATTAGAATTAGTGGGCTAATTGGTGTTGCAATCTGCCAACTTCTCTATTTTAGGCGACTTAAATCTCCACTTTGACCAAACACAGGATTATGCTATCCGTAATCTGATAGCTGACTTAGCAGCTTTCCAATTAGACCTACTGTTACGGAATACAACTCATGCCGCAGGACATCTATTGGATCTGGTTTTTTCCAACATCCCAGCTGTTCAGGTTGATCATCCTCTTCCTATGGTCTGGACTGATCATTATTTGATCAAAGTTAGTTGGAAGATGACACAACTCCCAAAACCTAATAGGACAACTCTGACGTTCAAAAGGCCTTGGCATAAATGTAATCTAGACGATTTCCACACCTACCTGAGAGAGACCATTGTAGAAGATTTGGCTGACCCTGAGATCGCATATACCGCCTTTTGCGACTGGATAAGTGGAGGGCTTGACGCTCTGATTCCAGCTAGATGGGTCAGGGGACGGAACTCGATATCCAACCCTTGGTTCTCAGATTCTCTTAGAATACTCAGGAAGGAGTGTAAAAGAACCGAACGACTGTGGAGAAGGGACTATGACAAAGACCTTAAATCTGTGTACTCTGCTAAATTACAACACTACCATAAAATGATATGCTCCACACGCGCTAATTTTTACGCGGAAAAAATCAGGGATAGTTCGAATCCCACGAAATACATCTTTAAAATTGCTCAGGAGCTAAAAAACACCAAAACCTTAGTCTCACAGGTAAACTCAGCACAGCAATGCGAGGACCTTGCTCTTTTCTTTTTGAACAAAGTGCAGAAAATGTATGCCACCTTTCCTCAGCATTTCTCTGCTCCAGGTTTTGTCACGGTTAGAGAGGGGACATCCACTCTCACCATGATACCTGAGCTCTCGTGTGACGAACTTGTGAGACTTTGTAAAAAGGTTAAATCAGGGTCTCTATCTGACCCTATGAGGCCGGCACAGTTTTTGGATTCTATGGATCTTGTCCTGAAACCTCTTCAGCAGATACTTAACTTGTCTTTTACCACTTCGATAGTAACTTTGGCCTGGAAACAGGCGCTGGTCTCTCCCATCATTAAAAAGCCCACACTTGATCCCTCTTTGCCTGAGAATTTTAGGCCGATCTCTCTGCTTCCATGGGTGGCTAAAATAGCTGAGGCTCATGTGAACGAGGTGCTGGCTCGCCATATGACCCTTAACAACATTCTGGACCCATCCCTAAACGGCTTCAGATCGGGTCATAGTACCGAGTCAGCCTTGTTGGCCTCCACGGAGTACTTAAAATCTACCCTTGACGCCGGTCAGAGTGCAGCGCTTATACTATTAGATCTTAGAGCTGCCTTGGATACGGTGTCCCATGACATCTTGTTGTACCGTTTGGAGGCAATTGGGATCATGGATCAGGCCCTGGAATGGTTCCGTGCATTTTTGACGGATAGATCATTCCGGGTCTCGGCACCACCTTTTCAGTCTCAAGCCCATCCCATCTGCCAAGGGGTTCCGCAGGGCTCTGCATTGAGCCCGACGTTGTTCAACCTGTATGTTCAAACTCTCGCGGCTGTGGCTAGAGAGTGGGGCCTAACGTTAGTTTCGTACGCTGACGATACTCAGCTGATTGTTACCCTGGCTGAAGGTCCATCGGCCGTGGCCTCGAGGTTCTGAGATGGTATGACTGCTGTTGCCCAATGGATGGCTGAATATTGTCTTCAACTAAATGCCACTAAGACCGAGGTGATGCTGGTAGGGAAAAACACCTCCCTTTGGAACGAACATTGGTGGCCAGCCTCCTTAGGCATTATGCCTTCTACCAAGCCAGTGGTCAAGAATTTGGGAGTGTGGCTGGATGTAGATCTTAATTTCCAGTGCCATACGAAGAAGGTGGCAGCGACATGTGTGGGCCTGTTGAGGGGCCTCCGCCCTATTCTGAAGTTTTTCACAGCGCCTGTTCGGCAGCTTATTATCCAGGCTACAATTCTATTGCACTTGGATTATGTTAGCGCGTTAATTTTGGGCGCAAATAAAGCTGAGATTCTGCGTCTTCAGCAAGTTCAGAACTCAGCAGCCCGAGCCCTTGTCGGACTACCTCGCAGATGCTCTGCTAGAGCCACCATCAGAGCCTTACACTGGCTACCGATTCAAGCCAGAATCCAGTTCAAGACACTCTGTTTTGCGTTTAAAATCTTGAAAGGTACCAGCCCTGAGTTACTCCGTCCACTCTTAACTCCGTACACTCCTCAGCGTAACATGCGCTCCTTAGGTCAACATCTGGTAAACATACCCAAGTTCAGACTCTGCCGTGTTGGAGGTCGCTCCTTCCGACTGTTGGCGGCCAAACTGTGGAATTCCTTGCCTGTATCTATTCGTAGCATTGATGAGCTTCTCCCTTTTCGGAAAGCCATTAAGACTTTTCTTTTTCCTTTGACTTAGGTTCTTCTCTCTTGCAGTTTCCTTTTCCGGTACTATGTTACAGTCAGCGCCGGGACGCCCCTTAGCTGGGGCAGCTGTGCGCTCAAACAAACCATTAACATAACATAACATAACATAACATCTCCACTGCTTACCTCATTGAGTTTCTTAAAGAGACCTTTTCTAAGGAGGGCATCCCCAGTGAAGTAGTGACAGACAATGGGGTGCAATTCACTTCAGATGAGATGAAGGAATTCTTGAACGACTTATCCATTGTTCACATCAAATCTCCATTGTACTCTCCAAAATCCAATGGGTTAGTAGAAAGGGCAAATAGAATGCTGAAGGAGACCATTCAACTAGCTGTGGTTGCCAAAGATTCCGTGGTAGACTGTTTAAGAAAAATGTTGTGGTCTTATCACATCACACCTAATTCAGTGTCCGGAGTCTCCCCATTTACCTCTCTTAAAGGCAGGAACCCAGGTTCTAAGCTCACCCCCAATTGGTTAAATGGAGGCTCCCCTGTGTGGGTTGACAGGAACAATGTTGCAGAAAAGGTGAAAGGAAATCAAGCTAAGTACAAAGACAAGTATGATGCTAAATGGGGGACTAAGGACAGAGAATGGATGGTTGGGGATTGGGTGGTGGTCAAGAAACCCACTCTAGTGAAGTCTAAACCTTCCGTTTTCTCCAAACCCCTTAGAATAAGGAAAGTAAACAATAATTCTGTTCTGCTAGAAGATGGGAATCTGTGGAGCATGGATAGATTAGCTCGTTGCACAAATGTTGATGTCTCCGAATCCTCTAGCAATGATGACGCTGGTGAAGCGGTAGGTGACTCGAGTAGAGGAAGAGTTGCACGGCAACGTAGGGGTCCGACATGGCAAGCTGACTACAGCATGTAATGTATCCTTGCTGTGCGCTCCATTGTTCCTCCTACCTTTGGTTCTGTACCTATGGTTTTATATGCTATTTCAATGTACTGTATTATGTTGCATGAATTGGATCTTTTCCTCATTTTTTTTCTTTTTTAGTTTAAGCTAGGCTGTTGCAAAATTTTACTGCCTCTTTGCTTTTACCCTTATGTTGTGTTACAGAGGGAGGTGTGTTATAACTTGGTATGCCCCACTCCCCCAGCTTTCCCTCTCCACCCCTTGGTCCCTCCCACCTGTAGAATGTTGGAGGAAGCTCGCCTTAGAATGTTGGGGAGCTCACTGGAGTAGTTGGCACAGAAGAATCTGGTTTGAATAAACTCCTCTTCTTCACCCTACCTTGTGTGGAGTTTTACTTCTAACAGTAATCCACGTATGTTGAGATGTTCTCGTATAGTGATCCACAACTGGAAATAATAGGCCTCCCAGGTGGTCTTCTTAAGGTATTGTGAACTTTCGGGAGAAAGTACATTGTTGGTGTTGTTGGGTCATTGTTCGTGAGAAATTGTACCTCTTGATAGTAGACCTGATTGTTGCCATTTTTTGAGTCTATTATTGAGATCCAAAATCAAATCATTTGTTAGATTCCTCTTCAATTTTTCATAGTTATTTATGACATCCAGTTGGCGCATCGCTTCCATTATATAGTCTTCCTTGTTCATTATGACTATATTTCCGCCTTTATCTGCAGGTTTGATTTCTATTGTGTTGTTTTCCATAAGCGATTTCAAGGCTGTTCTTTCTTCACTGGAGAGATTTTCTTTCTTGCCATTCTGTTTGGCATTAGTAATTTTTTCCAAATCCATATTTACTAAATCGAAAAATGTATCTATCCTGTTCCCCGGATATAATATGGAACAACATTTTAATTGTTTTCTGAATTTCGTTCCCTGATGTTCATCTGTACTGTGGCCCATTTCTTGTAATATTTGACTATCAGGAAGTTTTTCCTCATCAGTTTCACTGGCTAAACCAAATGCTGTGCGTAGTGCAGGTATTTCTGCAATCGTCATTTGTTGAATTTCACTATCAGCGGATGGGGCTGTAATTTTATCCAGGGAGTTGGTCTATCTTCCTTGTTTCTTAAAAAATTGGTTTCGCCATTTTTTGATTTAGTAGATATGGATTTGGAAAAAATGACTAATGTCAAACAGAATGGGAAGAAAGAAATCTCAGTGTCCCTCCGCATCTCTTCCTTTCTCTCCCTCACACTTTCTCTCTCTCTTCCTCTTACACTGTTTCTCTCTTTCTCTCTCTCTTCCTCTCTCTCGCTCTTTCTCTCTCACTTCGTCTTTCTCCCTCTCTCTCATCCTCTCACTTTTCTTTCGTTTTCTCTCTCTCTCTTCCTCTCACTCTCACCATTTCTCTTTATCTTCTGCTCACTCTTTCTTTCTTTTTTCTCTCTTCCTCTCTCCAACACTCTTAATCTCTTTCACTCTCTCTTCCTCTATCACTCACTCTATCTCGCTCTTTCTCTCACACTCTTCCTCTGTTCCTCTCTTCCTCTTTCTCACACTCTTTCTTTCTCTCTCTCTTCCTCTCTCTCACTGTTTCTCTAACTTCGTCTCTCTCACTCTTTCTCTATCTTCCTCTCACTATTTCTTTCTTATTCTCTCTCTCTTCCTCTCACTCTCACTGTTTCTCTCTTTCTCTCTTTCTTCCTCTATCCTTTGATAAACGCATGACACACAATATTATCTTGCTTTTTATCTAACAGGCTGTGATTCACGGATCAACTTCCCCCCCACCCCACCCTACACCATCAGAGCTGAATGCGTGTAGAACCTGCGAAAATGCTTGGCCATCCTGAAAACGCCTGAGAAAGTTGCTTCGGCACGTGGTGGACCCTCTTACACACACGCCGATGGCAGAAGGTGAGCAGAGAGATTTCTTTCCGCAGCAGCGGGCAGTCACCTCTGGCTGGTAGGAGTGGATAGTGTGCACCACCCTGGGCACACAGGAGCGCACACCTCTGAGCAGTGGGAGTGGATGTAGTGCATGAGCCTGAGTGCGCATTGGCGAAACAGAGAACTACGTGTGTGCAGTTGTATGTACTCTGCAATTACTAATTCTATACTATCTTTCAGATCACTAAACTTGAGGGTACACTATGTCCCGGCACGTGGTTGGAGACACACCGGTGGTACAAAGGTGAGCTCCGAAGATTTTCTCCAGTGTCAACACTCTCCCTCTCCATCTCTTCCTTTCTCTCTCTCACACTTTTTCTCTTTCTCTGTCTCTTCTTATCTCTCATTCTTTCTTGCTATCTCTTCCTCTCTCTCAATCTTTATCTCTCTCTCTACCTCCCTCTCACTTTTTCTCTCTCTCTCTCTCTCTTCCTCTCTCTCACTCTGTCTCTCTTTCTCTTTTCCTTGTATCTTACTCTTTCTCTCTCTCACTTATTTCTCTTTCTCTGCCTTCCTCACTCTCTCACTACTTCTCTCTTTCTCTGTCTTCCTCTCACTCAATCTTTCTCTCTTTCCCTCTCTCACTCTTTCTCTCTTCCTCTCTCTCACACTATTTCTCTCTTTCTTTGGTCTTTGTGTCCCACTCTTTCTGACTCTCACTCTGTATCTGTCTTCCTCTCTCTCACTCTTTCTTTCTTTCTCTCTTCCTCTCTCTCACTCTTTCTCTTTCTCCTTTGCTGGACGCATGATGCACCATCTTATCTTTCTTTTTTACTTGCAGGCTGTGATTCACAAATGCTCCAGTGATGACACGCCACAGCTGTACATAGTTTTATTTTTGTTGTTGTTTTGTTATAATAAAATGTTTAATATGTTAATCCATACATGACTAAGATTTTTGTTTGTCAAACCTCACAAGCATATTCTTATTAATAATTAAACAAAATTACCCAATTTTTTACATCCAGATTCCCTAACGTGACTGTCGCATTTGTTTGTGGGGGTGGGGGTGAGGGGGGATGGTGGACAAGGAGCTCCTGCTGAGGGATATCAGAGCAGTGTTGGATGTCCAAACTGCATGATCGTTGCCTCTATTGCATCTGTTCTCAGAGTCTTACGAGCTGGCGGGCTGACTCATAGATGAAGAGCCACGGCCCGTCAGTTCACAAAGGGAGAGCTGCAGGCAAGCCCTGAGTGGAACACGTGCGGGGCGATTGGTATAGGGAAAGGTGCGGGCTGTCTGCTTCCAAAGGTATACCTGTGGAACAGTGATGTGGGGAGAGGGAGCGTGAAGAGGGTATCTCGCAGAGAGAAACCTGCGGTATATTTCCAGTCTTGGCTTCAGAGATACAACTACGGGCCCGAGAACTCACACCCGAAGAGCTGTGAGCCGACAAGTGGTTCGCAGAGGGAGACTTGCGGGCCCAAGAAGGTTGTTGGAGGTATGCTGGTGATGTGGGAAGAAGGTGCGTTACCTGCTGATGTGGGGAGATGCAGCGTGAAAGGGATACCTCTCACAGACAGAGCTCCGGTATGTTTTCAGAAATTCCACGGACAGATGCCAGCTGACTGACTGAATCCCAAAATGGCTTTTCAATGCTCATATAGTGTGACTTATGAACAGTTCGCACCCAGGCTCACAGAGGGACAACTGGGGCCCCTGGGCTCCACTCGCAGAGGGAGAACTATGGGCCATCCACTCCCAAAGGAAAAGCAGCGTAGTAGCTCTCAGACGTAGAGGCACAGCACTGTACTAGCTTGCCAAGGTAGAGAGCTGCGAGCCGAGGGACTGGCTTCTAAAGCCAAAGCTGCGAAGTGGTGATGTTAAGAAGAGGGAGCGTGAAAGGGTTATCTTCCTACTGGTGTCCTGGAGTGGAAGTCGTGTAGCCTGGTGCTCACCTGTTTCTCCTTTATTGTTAATAAATCTTAAAACTTCACTGCATCCATATCATCATTACACAGAGCTCCGGCATATTAAATTGCCCCCCGGGCCCTTTTTTTTATATTTTCACTCGATGCGAAACATAAGATGGCTGCTAACACTTCCTGGTTTAAAGTGTAAGCAGCCAATCAGAGGACACTTCCGGCTTTCGAGTGTTAGCAGCCAATCAGAGCCAAGCTTGTGCTTGAAGTTAGGCACTGACCAGATATGTATATACATATTTTTCCTTCACCCCCTGGCTGCGGCTGCAATTCTGTGCCTGTGCGGCACATTCCAATAGCGGGTGCGGTCATGACGGCCGGGAGCCGTCATCAGCACACGAGTACTGTGTGCCATGACGGCTCCCGGCCGTCATCAGCATGGAAGGGGTTAATATCTCAAAAACTACTGAACTGATTTACACCATTTTAGCAAAAGCGCACTTTCTGGACCTAGTCCTTTCTGCCTGCCAATTTGGCATAATTCCATTCAGCAGTTTGACCTGTAGCCTTGTCTAATGTTTCCTTTAAAAAAAGCATTGAGGAAACACGTTTTGGGACTCCCCTTTTTTCTCAACCCCCCTTGACCAACATTCAAGACAGGAGCTGATCCAAAGAGAAACTTCTTGGAAATTTCGTACACAGTTGTTAAACAACGCCAAAGTTCTAAGCACATAGAGGGCTCCAGGAGGGGGGCCATGCAACCCCCCTCCCAACATGATTGAAGCCCCGGGACTGCAGGGACCCCTCCAGGACCCCGCATCCCCAGCAAGCCACACTATTTTTTTTAAGAAATTCCCCCCCGTACCTGGCTCAACCCGGGGTCTCTTTAAAATAAAACGCGGTAACCCATGACCCGAGTGCTAAAATGCATCAATGTTTTATTTTTTTGCTTTCTTTGGCCCTGGGGGTCCTTCTGGGACCCCCTAAGCATCCCTAGAGGGTCAGGGTGGTTCTACCCTACTAATTTGGGGTAATTCCGTTCAGCAGCTCGGGCTGTAGCTCATCGCGAAATTTTCAATGGAAATTAACATGGGGAAACCGCGATTTGGGACCCCCTTTTTTCTCTGCCCCCCCTTGACAAATCACCCCCAAACCTACAGGATAGGAGGTGACCTGGATAGACTTTTCTTTTGGAGAATTTTGTAATGATTTGTCAAACAACGCCAAAGTTATTAGCAAATAAAAAAAGGCTTTTCCTATGGAAATTAGGTTGTAACTATAACTACCTACTGGGGACCGCCAGTAGGTAATATATTCACTGAAAAAACCATAGGTTTCACACCAGTTATAGTTAGGAATTAGCATTTAAAAAACCTATTAAATTCACTGAAAAAAACATAGGTTTCACACCTGTTATAGTTAGCTGGAAATTTTACTGACATAAAACCATGGAAATTCCAACGTTATAGTTAGTTGGACTCACTATAACAAGCGCGCCTGCAATGCACTGCTGATGACGTCACATATTACATCACTCATGACATCGTCAGTGACATCACTGATGACATCATTGATGACACCAGCCAGTGAATGTGTGTCTTTCTTTAAAATTAATATGTTTAATATTTGTATTTGTAAAGGTTGATGGAAGAATAAATGGTTAAATAAGTGTGTAAATGGATTTTTTTTTAAAAAAATGATTGGTTAACTGCCTTATTAAGTGTATTTTATTGAATACATATATTAGCGAGTAACTTTTAAATATTGAAATATATGTATCAGTGTTTCACTTTGTGTATAAGTAGCTGCATGGGTTGGTGACTGACTCACTGTTAGTATGTGTTTTGAAGACAGCATATGTGCAGGACTGTATGGGTGGATGAGTGTGTATATGTGTGTGTTAGTGAGTGAATGACTGTCTCACTATTGTGTTTTTAGTAACAACATATATTTTAATCTAGTGTATGTGAGTTTTGATGTATATAAGTGAGTATATGTGAGAGTAAGAGATTGTAAGAGTTCCTGTTTAAATAAGTATATGTTTATATAAGTGATTGTTTAAGATTGTGTAAGTTTCCTTATAAGTAAAGAGGTAGTGTGTGTATAGTTTTATATGCAAATTGATGTTCAATAATTTATTTGCATGTGTGAGTATGTGTGTGAGTAACTTTTGGATGACTGTCGGTGTATAACAGGATTTATAGATGTATCACTACATATGATGAGTGAGTATATGTATGAGTGACTATACAGAACTGTTGGTAAATGAGTGGATGTGTATATAGATGGTGGAATTACTGAATTGGTTGTTGTAACTGGTATGGGTATCTCCATTTTTTTGAAAATTTTAGTTTCTATTTTTGAATATCTATTTCAAGGGTTACATTACACTAAAAGGAGGTCTGTCACTCTGTCACAAGGATGGTGTCATAAGTGATGTCATGAGTGATGTCACTGACGATGTCATGAGTGATGCAATATGTGACGTCATCAGCAGTGTATTGCAGGCGCGCTTGTTATAGTGAGTCTAACTAACTATAACGTTGGAATTTCGATGGTTTTATGTCAGTCAAATTTCCAACTAACTATAACTGGTGTGAAACCTATGTTTTTTTCAGTGAATTTAATAGGTTTTTTAAATGCTAATTCCTAACTATAACTGGTGTGAAACCTATGTTTTTTTCAGTGAATTTCATAGGTTTTTTAAATGCTAATTCCTAACTATGTATAGGGCCTCAAACCTATGAAATGTAATATTTTTTATAATGAATCCTATATTGTATATTTATATAATACTATTTAAAAAAAAAAAAATTGCCCTGGTGCGCTCCCGGTGCGCGCCCCGGTGTGTGCACTGGAAAGCGCATTTTTCCGGAGCGCCCCGGGTTGCGCACTGGTGAGCGTCCCGTTAGCGCTATTGCCGCGAACGAAAACATCATGACGTAACGTGTAGCCGCGTCCGCGTGATACGCACGGCATAAGCGCACCCGGAAGTACTCGAGCGAATACGATCATGCAACGTAGCATCTGACGCGCTTACGCGACGCGCCCCGTGGCGCTCCCGCCGGGCGCGTCCGGGGGCGCGTCGCGTAAGCGCGTCGGGTCATGTGACCTGAAAATAACACTTTTTATTGGTGCAGAACAGTTTTGGTTTTCAAATGATGAAAGCCCTGGTCATGTGCCCTGAAAATAACACTTTTCATTGGTTCAGGACAGGTTTTTTTCCAAATGATGAGAGCCCCCACCTTTTTTCCTTATTCTGACTTTGTCCTTTGACTGAGGAAGACCTGTTTGGAGATCTAACAGAAATATTTTGTACTTTAAAATGGCTACAGTAGCAGCAGCAGCTGGAGCATCTGCACCACCACCACCACCACCAAGAGGACCACCACAACATCACATTGGTGGTCAAGAAGAAGAGGAGGAGGAGGAGGAGGAGGAGGAGGGGAGGAGGTGGCTGCCAGAAGACAATATCCCATACAGGCCAAGGCAGCACATTGTATGGGAGTTTTTTTTTATCCCAGAGGGCAAAAAGAAAGTCAATGCGCCAAAGGTGACTTGCCAAATCTGTGGCATTGAACTCTCGAGGGGGAACCCTAACAAAAAATATTCCTTTGGTAATAACACCATGATTAGGCACATGCAGCGCAAGCATCCCAACAACTATGCTACCACAGAGGTGAGAGAACTGGCCTGTAACCCTCCCCAATCTTCACCCAGCACCTCCAAAAGAAAGCATCCCACTCTATTGGGACCAGAGACAAGGGAGACAATCCCTTGTATACAACCACGGTTTGGTGAATTCAGGATCACATGTATTTCTTGTGGAAAGACCATCTCCTATGGTGAGCAGAGCATAAAGCTCATCCTCCTTGCTGGTGACAACCACAATTGTCCCAAAAAACCCTTATTTTTTCCTGGTTTTTTTTTGCTCCAGTTGAGCCATTTTCAATTCCCTGTTTTTTGTTTCTCCCCATAAAAATAACAAAAAAAATATAAAATAGTTCATAAAAGCCAACAAAAGTACAAAATGTTCAAAAAACATTAAAAAAATATAAAACAACAAAAAAAAGAAAAAACAGTTCGTTTTAGAACTACCTCCAAATTATAAAAAAAAGCTAAATTTTTTTAAAACTCTATCATTCTTTTTTCACCATGGAACGCTTCCCGGTACTCTCCGCGGTGCGCATACTGGGCGCTCCCCCTGCGCAAATCAAAAAAAGAATTTTTTTTTTTCCCCCGCGGGGCCCTTTTATAGCTCCCACAACAAACCTAGGGGGTCAGGGGGGTCTACTCTGCCCCCTTATGGTCATTTTCCACTTTGTTTTTGCCACCTCTTTTGTCTCGATCCTACCGAGACACAAGATGGCGGCCGCTCCGGACTGTTTGGAATGTTGACAGACACCCGAGAGCCAATCAGCTTTCCGCGCGCGAACTCGCGTAGCATGCTGGTTAGCGCCCCGGTGCGAGTACCGGGGAGCGCTTATAGATATATATATTTTTTTGAACCTAAATTACTCAAAATCCACTGGAGCACATATCTTGAGACATAGCAAAGGCACATCGGGCTACCAGTCCCTACAATTTTGCCAAGTTTGGTGGAAATCCATTCAGCCGTTTGGGCTAATAGTGAGGTCGACCGCCCTATGGAAATTAACATGGGGAAAACACGTTTTGGGACCCCCCTTTTATCTCGGCCCCCGCTTGACAAATCCCCCCAAAACTCTCAGGGAAGGACCGGGGCGGCGCGAGGCAAATTTGAGGAAATTTTCAGGCAGATTCCTCAACCAGCGCCACAGTTATTCACAATAGAATGTTGAGATTTTCTATTGAAAATAATCATAACTATAACTACCTACTGGCAACCGCCAGTAGGTAATGTATTTATATATATATATATATATATATATATATATATATATATATATATATATATATACAGCAAACGTCCCTTGTTTAGGAGGAGCGACCAGTCAGCTGGTGCAGGCGACGAGTCAAGGACTGGACTCGTGATTTATTACTTAAGCAAAAAAATAAATATGCCGCACTCTTCTCGGATCTGTTTTCAAGCGATTTATTCCAGCTCAGATAAAACTTCCTTCACCTACGCGTTTCGAACAGTAAATGCTCCTGATCACGGTAGTTTTTTGAACTTCCTCAACCTGATTAATGGCCTAATTTGGGAACCTGAATTTTTATTGGTTACATTAGATGTAACCAGTTTGTATACATCAATTAAGCATGACTTAGGCATCCAAGCTATGAGACATTTCCTCCGGCAAGATCTATAAAAACATTGTTACACACTGAGATGTTGATAGAGATAGCACATTACTGTTTGACCAACAATTTTTTCTTCTTCAATGACAAACTCTACAGGCAAACACAGGGCACGGCGATGGGCACCTGCTTCGCCCCCAGTTACGCGAATTTATTCATGGGCTGGTGGGAGGAGCAGGTGTCCAGTAGCCGGGACTTCCAAGGAGAACAGGTGATTCTTTGGACTCGTTTCATAGATGATATCTTTTTAATATGGAGAGGAGACGAGCCAAGTGTTAAAGCCTTCATATCTTCTTTAAATGATAATGAATGGAACATCAAACTGACTTCCCACATTAGCAGAAAGAAGGTGATATTCTTGTATGTGGAGGTAGAAGTCGTGAATCAGAGGCTAGTAACAAAACTCCATAGGAAAGCAACAGCGGGCAACAGTCTGTTATTTGCCACAAGTGCCCACCCGTACAGCCTAATTCAGAGTATCCCCTACAGGGAGTTACTAAGAGCAAAAAGAAATAGTAGTACAACTGATGAGTTTGAAAAGGAGAAAAAGTTGATGAGCGGCAGATTTATTGAAAGTCGTTATACAAAAAAACCCATTGATCTGGCAATTGAAAAAGTCAATAAAGTGGAGAGAACAGCATTACTGACACCTAAACAAAAAATATCAGAGGAGAGTAAGAACACAGTGAGGTTCATCACCACCTATTCAGGTCAGGCCTTTCAGGTGCGTAAAATCCTCGCACAAAATTGGCCAATTTTAAAAACAGATAATTATGTGAGCCAATGTCTAAATGAGACTCCTGAAATCCCCTTTAGAAAAGGTAAATCATTAAAGGATGAACTAAGCATTAATGCAATTTCAGCCTTGGAAAGCAAGCCCAATAAAATCTCAGGAGGTTTTGAATGTTGCATGAAGTGCAAGGCATGCAAGGGAAGCAAAAACTGTGTGACAATAAAAGTACCCAACAGCACTAGAGTGTTTACTATCAAAGGGCCCTTTGATTGTAATACTGAGTATTGCATGTATTGCCTCATTTGCCCTTGCCAAAAGTATTATATCGGTAGCACGATACACAGTGCAAAGATAAGAGTACTTGAACATAAAAGGGCAACCCGCAATAATAATGAGCAATATCCAGTTGCCAGACATTTTAAAATCTATCATGGCCAAAATGACAATTTGTTATCTTATGTGGTGTTAGACTCTGTCAAACGATCAATCAGAGGTGGAGACAGATTACATCAGTTAAGAGTGCTGGAGTCAAGATTTATCATTGACTTCGAAACTTCACAACCCACAGGTATGAATTCTAATGAAGAGCTAGCAGTACACATAGTGTAAATAAGAGACCAATGATCTGAAGTTTAGACATTTCTTTCAATGAAGTAAACTGTTTTTAATGTGACACTAATTTTAAAAATGTACCTTTATGAAAAAAAATTTGCACCAAAACACTTCACATCTCACGCACATTTATGTTTTACATTTAGGACATCCAAACTGTATGGTACCACTGGATTATCAAGAAATCACCCCTTTGGAAAGAATGAATGAGGTTACACTTAATCAAGTCCTATGAACTCATATGCCCACATGGGCGGGAGTGAAGCAAAGATCAGACAATTGTGATTTTTTGAAAGATATGCCTTGAAACAAAGATATTGCCCTTTGATGATGTATGCCCACTTGGGCGGGAGTGTTGCTGATTTCAAAAGTTCTGAAATTTGTAATGATCTAGGTTGAGAATCATGTAAATGAACAATGATATTATGAATACATTGATGTAAAGCCTAATTCTACGCTAATGGGTATGAACACACTATACCTATAAGGGTTTTATTGCAATGTTATGAAGGAATTATAATAGACATGGATGAAATATTTTTTAACCTTATTTTCATTCCAGTTACTGGGTGTGATACACGTCAAAATGTGTTAAGATACGATGAAGGATGATCAGTAATCGGATTTACGAAAATGACTAGTTTAAAATGTCTGCCACTAATATTTTTTTGTGTGGAATTTAGTCCTACTTCACTGTTCGTGGAATTGTATGTAAATAGCACAGTCACTTTAACAGCTTTACCGTGACCAAGCCGTAACTGGCGAAACGCGTCGGTAGGCAGTTGCCACTTTTGCCTTATTAAACACCTTTTGAAGCATCCATAAGTATCCTGTGTTGTCTTCTTCTTGAGAGGGGAAACTTTGTGTGAAATATATATATATATATATATATATATATATATATATATATATATATATATATATATATATATAAATATATATAAATATATATATATATATATATATATATATATTTCACACAAAGTTTCCCCCAAACGACAAGTTATTGCCAGCTGGCGGTTATTGCAGTGAGGGGAGAGAGTAGGCAGTATTTATGCTGCCTGATAAGGATACCAGCAGAGGTAGAGCGGGACGATTCTATCAGGACATTGTCTGCGAGTGCTGTGCCCAGCGCCATGAATTTGGGGCATCACTTGGTGTTTTGAGTCCGCTTCACTGTATGCTTGGACCGAGTTGGACCACAGCGCCCAGCATGCACTTTGCCCTGATCCCCAACCACACCGGCGCAAAGGAGGAGGAGCCGAGAGACTACCTTAAGGGAGGGGTCTCTGAGTCCAAGGAGATTACCACCAGCCTGTGAGACCGGCACTGATGACGGCCGAATCCGGCTAGAAACGCGTCTGCCACAAAGCGTTTCACGGACTGTGAGGACTGGTTGTGGTGTGCTCAATAAATCCCCTGTTTGGTATCCGGAGCTGTGTCCATGCTTGTTTTCTGTGGAGAGAAGCAGTGGTATGGATATATAAATATATATATATATATATTTTTTTTTTCAAAAGTGTATAGCAAACTCACATCAGCTGTGCAGAGAACAAGGGGCTCATTGTTCAAAATGACATTTTCAATTGAATATTGAACCACATTTTGTGATCTACATTGGTGTGCCTCCTTCGGGGATGTACCTGCAGTTCTCTGCAAACACAACTTTATTGATATCTATAGGTGTTCAGACGGACAACACCACCCTTTGAGAGCACCCAGAACCTTGGAGCTTCCTTCTTTAACATATCAACCCACACAGTTGTGCACCCTCCCACCTCTATCATTTGTACATATTGGTGGGACATTGATAGTCAAGAAAAAAGGGGCCAATGAAACAACGAATGAGGAAAAACCACGCCTAATCTTGACATATTCAAAAGAAAATGCGAAAATCAGGAAAGTGGTCACTAAATACTGGAGTGTATTGAAAAAAGATCCTGACATTTGAAATGTGATAGGAGAGAAGAAACCTGGCTGGAAAAAAGACAAAAAGGATTCACCAAATGCACATCGTGCAAAGCGTGCAAGATTGGCAAAAATCGTAAATCCATAACAGATCCGAAAGGCCAACCATTTGAAATACGGAACAAGATCACACGTGAATCCCATTATGTTGTCTATCTTTTAGAGTGTGATTGTGGAAAGAGATATATCGGATCGACAATATGTGCCCTTAAGAAAAGAATGCCAGAACACATTAGGGCTATGCAAAACAAGGACCAAACTTATGCAATGGCAAAACACCTCATGACTCACAGAAACAAAACCTGGCTAAATGTGAGATACTCAGGAATAGCAACGATACCTGACAATGAAAGAGGAGGCAATCGCCTACAAAAACTCAGACGTTTGGAATCCAAATTAATAATAAAATTCAAAACCAAGACCCCCCAAGGATTGAACGGGGACGAGGAATTATATGTACATCTATAAACTAATTGAGATCCAAAATATAATGACAATCACACAACAGTAACAATGAAAGTCTTCACTGACTATGATATCTATCTCAAAAGAAAAGTGTTTAGAGTAAAAGAACAATAGCCATATGAAATGTAAATTTGAAACTGAAACTAGACGTATTGGTTCCTTTGAGTACATAGTGTTTAGATCTTTGAAATGTAAGAGGTTAACTAAGAATATATGGAGAAATTTAAGTTTGTTATTTACAGCGTTTATTTTAAATAATGTCAGGCTCCTGGAACAAGATACAAGCCAATGACCTTGGGATATAGCACTTAGCTATTACCCACCAATATGTACAACACCGGTACATATTGCTGCAAGAGAGTTAATTACTCAGCTTGCCTTGGAGTGATCTATTCCTCCAAGCCCAGGCACTTAGCCGTCAATAGTAACACCTCAATAACGTCATCTAAAAATGACTTGTTAACTTGGAAAAGGAACCTGACATGGTTGTTTCAACCAAGAACTACCCCTCCCATAATGCATCCTAACGGCTAAATGGGTAGGAGGGTATATATAGTGAAAAGTAAAAACGGACTTGTAACTACCGTGAGCAAGAACAGTAATCTGTTTGAAACGCGTAGGTGAGGAAGTTTTTTCCGTGATGGATTAAAAAAGCTTAACCAAATCCGAGAAGAGTGCGGTGATTATTTCAATTGCTTTGAAAAGGTTACTACGAGTCTTGTCCTTGACTCGGCACCGGCACCAGCTGAATGGTCGCTCCTCCTTCAGAAAGGGACATTTGCTTTGACAATTTTTGTTACGTGAGGAGAGAGCCCAGCACTTCATCACTCCGTATATCTGCAACAACCAACACCGTGAAACGCGAGGAAAGAAAGGGGAGAAAGCCGTCGGAAAAGTGCACAAACTGACTGGAGCCAAGACGCCTTTTCCAAATCCCGGACTAAACCCTAAATCGAAAGCGATTCACAAACGGAGCACAAAACAATCAAGTTACCGGCAAAACGGAGCACACACCTACCGATTACCAGGTTGAGCGCAGACGCGAAAGTGCCGGAGGGCATTCAGCGTTCCAGGAGACTCCCGGGTAAGTGAACGCCGAAGTGTGTGTATATGTGTATGCCAGCTTGTAACTGATTAGTGCTGCAGCGAATGTTATGCTAAGATCCAGACTACATGGGACTTCGCATTTAGAAAAACAATTTTTCATTTTCTCGGAAAAGCGTCCATCCAGCCAAGGCAGCCAGCCTTGCAATTACAATTGAACAAACTTCCCACGTTTAGTCAACAAGCTGTTTGTTAAACGCAAGTAAAGTAACAGACAATCGAATAAATAACACGAACACAAACAAACAGTGTTCTTTGTCTTGTTAACCCAATTAACTCTTAAGCAAGATGGAAAAAAGATCAGCCAAGCGCCTGGAAAAAGCGGAAAGTTTATTTTCAGATTCCCAACAAACGGGGAGAAACCAAACTTCGGATCCCAAAGCTACGACCTCCAAAACAACGCAAACAACACTAAAACAACTTTTCCAACAGCTAGAAAAACTCCTACGCAAAGAGATATCGCGGTCTTGGGAGATAATAACATTGGAAAAGTATTTGGAAGTGGGCCTTGTCCCCAGGGGCCTACGTATATTCACCCTTCCAAATCATCCAGACACCAGCCCTGCTATGCTTGAGGAAGGGGGGCACAATAATATGGAGTGTTTAAAAAGAATGATAATGATAATAATCAAACACGCAAAAATTGGAGTAGCAGATCTACACACCAAAATAGAGGAAACAGAACAACTAATAAAGGCCTCACAAGAAGGAGAAGATGAAATGAAAAAACTAAGAACCATAATGGAAAACAACTTAGATAAACACGAAAATGAGATAGAAGAACGCAAACAGCACAAATTCAGGAGAGATCAATATGATTATGCAAACGGTGCAATATTCACATTTGCCAAACGATTCGATGTCTTAAAGCAACAAGGAACTAATAAATCCAAACCAAAGCCTGGGGCAAGTGAAACTGAATCTAACGCTAGCGAAGGGGAACATAGAGGGAGAGAAAGAGCAACCAATCAAAAACAGTTCTCTTTTTTAGAGGAGATGGAAATGCTGTACAACGACCAACAAACCCCGAGAACATCAGGGAGAGGACGTGGAAGGGGAAGACAGAGAGGACGAGGAAGGGGCCAATCATCAAGTTCAAACACAAACGCAAAACCAGAAGAGCAAAGCGCTCCAAGATACCCATTGCGCAATCGCGCCCTGTCAAAGAAATAATATCGGACAATACAAATAAAAACGACACTGGTCCAGATTTAATTATAAACCTATCGGACTACACCCTAACGACCAATGAAAGGAAACTACTAAATAAAGGCTTAACATTCAGCCTAGAAAAACATCAGGATGATGTGGAAACAAAGATTGATATGTACAAATATATAAGAAAACTAAAATTAAAAAAGTTTTTTGTCAAATCCAAGAAGAAAAGTACTAATGAGTCCAATGACACTAACAGTGGAGAGGAAGAAGGATATACAATCTCAGATCTCCCAGCACTGATAGTAGCTCATGACCTGGCAAATGATGACAATGACACATCATTAACGGAGACACAAATTTTGAAAGAAATGGATATTCCACATAACACGCATCCAAAAACAACTTTCTAAAATCCATCAAAATTCTGCCCAACATTACATCCTGGTAACAGAATAGATGCATTCCATGACCTGATTACCACAAACTAGAAAAAATGAAAAATGTCAACAACAAAAATAAGGAAAACCTTACCTTGGAGGAACACCAAGCATTAAACTCTCTAAAATCGAACTTGAAAATTGAAATCAAGCCGGCCGATAAGGGCGGGAATATTGTGGTTCTAAACAAGACTGATTACATAGAAGAGGCCTATCGACAACTGCAAGATACAAAAAACTACACAAAATTGGAAGAAAATCCAATAGCGACGATGACAATGAAAATACATCACCAAATAAGAACATGGCAGGAAAACGGCTTGTTAAGTCAAGAAGAAACCAAGTTTTTGACTGTAGAGAATCCGATAACACCATCAATTTACTTTCTGACGAAAGTTCACAAGACATTGCACAAACCCCCAGCTCGACCAATTATCTCCAGCTGTGGATCGCTATACGAAAATATTGCCTCTTATGTTGATCATTTCTTAGCTCCCATAGTGCCAACACTAAACTCCTTCATCAAAGACACTGGAGACTTTCTACGAATAATAATGGACACACAATGGCAACCAACATACCTTCTAGCTACAATAGATGTAGTTTCACTCTATACATCGATTAACCATCAGATAGGACTAGAAGCAATTGCTTACTTTCTGAGGCAGAGACCAATAGGGGAACTCAAACATTCAGCTATGCTCTTGGATATGATACGCATATGCCTTACAAACAATGTGTTTCTCTTTAATAATGGAATCTACTCCCAGAACTGTGGAACTGCAATGGGTGTTTAATTTTCTCCGAGCTATGCTAATCTCACCATGGGTTGGTGGGAGAAACACATAGCTTGGAGAGAAGAAAACGAACCTTATACTGCCAAGATAATTCTCTGGCTGAGATTTATCGATGATCTCTTCCTAGTGTGGAAGGGAACAAGGGAAGAGTTGGTAGAATACATAATGATCTTAAACCAGAATGAAGTTGGTCTACAATTCACGTTTAACATCCAAGAGAAGGAAATTGATTTTTTGGATACAAAAGTATACATTAAAGACAATACAATGCACACGACCCTCTTTCGCAAAAAAACCTCCACTAACAGTATCCTTCATGGAACCAGTTTTCATCCAACATCCCTGAAACAAAATGTACCTTATGGAGAGTTTCTAAGGATGAAACGCAATTGTTCTGAACCATCGGAAATGGAACACAAATTTGCAGAAATGGTAAATCGATTCTCCCAAAGAGGATACAATATGAGAACAATAAAAAGAGGAGAAATGAGAGCACGACAAAAAACAAGAACTGAGACATTGATAGTCAAGAAAAAAGGGGCCAATGAAACAACGAATGAGGAAAAACCACGCCTAATCTTGACATATTCAAAAGAAAGTGCGAAAATCAGGAAAGTGGTCACTAAATACTGGAGTGTATTGAAAAAAGATCCTGACATTGGAAATGTGATAGGAGATGCACCTTTAATCTCCTTTAGAAAGGCACCATCAATCGGTGACATACTAGTCAACAGCCATTTCATTAACAAAAGAGAAGAAACCTGGCTGGAAAAAAGACAAAAAGGATTCACCAAATGCACATCGTGCAAAGCGTGCAAGATTGGCAAAAATCTTAAATCCATAACAGATCCGAAAGGCCAACCATTTGAAATACGGAACAAGATCACATGTGAATCCCATTATGTTGTCTATGTTTTAGAGTGTGATTGTGGAAAGAGATATATCGGATCGACAATATGTGCCCTTAAGAAAAGAATGCTAGAACACATTAGGGCTATGCAAAACAAGGACCAAACTTATGCAATGGCAAAACACCTCATGACTCACAGAAACAAAACCTGGCTAAATGTGAGATACTCAGGAATAGCAACGATACCTGACAATGAAAGAGGAGGCAATCGCCTACAAAAACTCAGACGTTTGGAATCCAAATTAATAATAAAATTCAAAACCAAGACCCCCCAAGGATTGAACGGGGACGAGGAATTATATGTACATCTATAAACTAATTGAGATCCAAAATATAATGACAATCACACAACAGTAACAGTGAAAGTCTTCACTGACTATGATATCTATCTCAAAAGAAAAGTGTTTTGAGTAAAAGAACAATAGCCATATGAAATGTAAATTTGAAACTGAAACTAGACGTATTGGTTCCTTTGAGTACATAGTGTTTAGATCTTTGAAATGTAAGAGCTTAACTAAGAATATATGGAGAAATTTAAGTTTGTTATTTACAGCGTTTATTTTAGATAATGTCAGGCTCCTGGAACAAGATACAAGCCAATGACCTTGGGATATAGCACTTAGCTATTACCCACCAATATGTACAACACTGGTACATATTGCTGCAAGAGAGTTAATTACTCAGCTTGCCTTGGAGTGATCTATTCCTCCAAGCCATCAGGTACTTAGCCGTCAATAGTAACACCTCAATAACGTCATCTAAAAATGACTTGTTAACTTGGAAAAGGAACCTGACATGGTTGTTTCAACCAAGAACTACCCCTCCCATAATGCATCCTAACTGCCAAATGGGTAGGGGGGTATATATAGTGAAAAGTAAAAACGGACTTGTAACTACCGTGAGCAAGAACAGTAATCTGTTTGAAACGCGTAGGTGAGGAAGTTTTTTCCGTGATGGATTAAAAAAGCTTAACCAAATCCGAGAAGAGTGCGGTGATTATTTCAATTGCTTTGGAAAGGTTACTACGAGTCTTGTCCTTGACTCGGCACCGGCACCAGCTGAATGGTCGCTCCTCCTTCAGAAAGGGACATTTGCTTTGACAATATATATATATATATTAAAAAAAATAAAAAATAAAAAAAAAAATATATATATATATATATATATATATATATATATATATATATTCACTGAAAAAACCATAGGTTATAGACCATATATAGTTAGGAATTCGCATTTACAAAACCTTATTTTACTCACACAAAACCATTGAAATTCCATATATAGTTAGTTGCACTAACTATATATCGCGCACCCGCAATCCACTGCTGATGATGTCACATATTACATCATTCATGACATGGTCAGTGACATCACTGATGACGTCACTGATGACATCTCAAATGACATCACTGATGACATCACTGATGACAGCATCCAGTGACTGTATGTTTCTGTAAAGTTAAAATATGTCTTACATATTGAAGAATGAGTGGATGTATAAGTGTCTGGATGAAGGATTTAGTAGGTGCATGACTGACTGTATGAGTGAGTGATTAAATGTGTCTCACTGAGTGCATGGGTTAGTGACTAAACTGTCTTAATTTGTGCATCATTATGTCTGTTGTTCTGTAAACTGTTGCATGTGTTGATAAGTAGCTATATGAGTAACTATATGGGTTATTGATTGGTTGCCCAAGTATTTGTATGGGAGACTGAGTGTGTGTGTGGGTGGCTGGGAGGTGTATGACTCTGTGCATAGATGTGTGAGCAGTTGATTCACTAGATGTATGGTTTCAAAAGTGCATGTGGAAACAGCTGTATGGGCGGTTGACTGTGTGCATGAGTGTATTGGTGAGTGAATGGATATCTCACTGCTACATGTCAAAGTAAGTACATATGTAAAACACAGTACATGTGAGAGTTGACATATATAAATAACTGTGCATAAGAGCCAGTGAATGTGTGAGTGGCTGTATGGATCATTGTGAACTTGTATCAGGGATTGTATAAGAGAGTAAATATGTGTTAGTATATGTTTGAATAAGTAAAGTTTGTATAACTGTATAGTTGAGGAAATGGAGGTGTGATTGATTCTTTGCATGACTGACTAGGTGTGTGAGTAACTCCATGGATGAGTGACAGTCTGTGAGTGTCTGTTTACACTGATTGTATCTAAGGTTATATTAGAGTCTGAAGAGGTTCATCGTATTATCACATGAATGATATCATCAGTGATGTGATCAGTAATGTCAAATGAGATGTCATCAGTGATGTCATCAGTGATGTCATTTGAGATGTCATCAGTGATGTCATTTGAGATGTCATCAGTGATGTCATTTGAGATGTCATCAGTGATGTCATCAGTGATGTCACTGACCATGTCATGAATGATGTAATATGTGACATCATCAGCAGTGGATTGCGGGTGCGCGATATATAGTTAGTGCAACTAACTATATATGGAATTTCAATGGTTTTGTGTGAGTAAAATAAGGTTTTGTAAATGCGAATTCCTAACTATATATGGTCTATAACCTATGGTTTTTTCAGTGAATTTTCAAGGTTTTGTAAATGCTAATTCCTAACTATATATGGTCTATAACCTATGGTTTTTTCTGTGAATTTTCAAGGTTTTGTAAATGCTAATTCCTAACTATATATGGTCTATAGCCTATGTTTTTTTCAGTGAATATATATATATACATACATATATAAACATATATCATCTGTATATCTATATAAATACAAACATAAATGCATGCATACATATACTTATATGCATACAGATGCATGTTATTTACATGAAAGTTGAAAAAACACTAATAAAAGCAAAGCTAAAAAGCCACCTCATTACAAACAGAATGGCTTTAACTTAAACGAGGGCGAGATCTATTGCATTTTCAATGCTTGTTTACTTTGGTTCCATCAAGAAGGCATTCAGACGTGTCACACATTTGCCATAAATTCTGAATGTTAGCACTCTAGTTGCACATTAGATCACTGTAGTAAAGCTACTGCTCACCAGGGACGTCTGCTGCTGGTATTCAAAGTGCATGTTTCAGTCTGCATGTCAGAATTTTTTTAATGAAATAGAAGAGGATTTGAGAAGTCACTCAAAATGATCCCTAATTTTTCTTTCTGAAGCACTAATCATACTTTCTATGGCAAAATTAACCCCCTCATGTTGTTCCTTTTTAAATTGAGTGTTTTCAGACTTACCACTTCATTCCAATCAAGATGGCTTCTGGTGTGCCATACTTTTGTCATAAGTAAGACTGTTAGCGCTCTAGTTGTTCTTTAGAACACTCTGGGACATTCTGTCATTGGGCTATACTTGGGGTA
This sequence comes from Lissotriton vulgaris, assembly GCF_964263255.1. NCBI lineage: Eukaryota > Metazoa > Chordata > Amphibia > Caudata > Salamandridae > Lissotriton > Lissotriton vulgaris. The sequence goes on from NC_141694.1 coordinate 747,827,218, forward strand.
CATCTGGGTGATATTTGGGCTACATTTAGGCTCTTTTGTCTCTGGTGGCCATCTTGGGAGACTGTATGTCAGAATTTTTTAATGAAATTGAAGAGGGTTTGAGAAGTCACTCAAAATGTGCCCTAATTTTTCTTTCTGCAGCACTAATCATAATTCATATGGCAAAATATACCCCCTCAATTTGTTCCTTTTTAAATTAAATGTTTTAAGAGTTACCACTTTATTCCAATCAAGATGGCTTCAGGTGTGCCATACCTTTGTAATAAGTAGGACTGTTAGCGCTCTAGTTGTTCTTTAGAACACTCTGGGACATTCTGTCATTGGGCTATACTTGGGCTACATCTGGGTGATATTTGGGCTACATTTGGGCTCTTTTGTCTCTGGTGGCCATTTTGGGAGACTGCATGTCAGAATTTTTTAATGAAATAGAAGAGGATTTGAAAAGTCACTCAAAATGTGCCCTAAGTTTTCTTTCTGCAGCACTAATAATACCTTCTATTGCATAATATACCCCCTCATTTTGTTCCTTTTTAAATTAAATGTTTTAAGAGTTACCACTTTATTCCCATCACGATGGCTCCAGGTGTGCTATACCTTTGTAATAAGTAGGACTGTTAGCGCTCTAGTTGTTCTTTAGAACACTCTGGAACATTCTGTCATTGGGCTATACTTGGGCTTCATCTGGGTGATATTTGGGCTACATTTGGGCTTTTTTGTCTCTGGTGGCCATTTTGGGAGACTGCATGTCAGAATGTTTTAATGAAATAGAAAAGGATTTGAGAAGTCACTCAAAATGTGCCCTAATTTTTCATTCTGCAGCACTAATCATACTTTCTATGGCAAAATATACCCCCTCATGTTGTTTCTTTTTAAATTAAATGTTTTAAGAGTTACCACTTTATTCCAATCAAGATGGCTTCAGGTGTGCCATACCTTTGTAATAAGTAGGACTGTTAGCGCTCTAGTTGTTCTTTAGAACACTCTAGGAGGCTGCAGTAGAACACAAAGGAATCAACTGACAGTCTCTGTCCTTGTTGGATGTACATGTTTTACTGAGAATGTCAGACTTCATTTTCACATGACTGAGAAAGATAATGTGAATTTACAGAAAATATGCTTTCAGTTTAGCTTATAGATCCCCTTCCAAACCACTGTGGGAAAATCATGAGATATTAGTTTTCTTTCAAACAATATTCATGATATCACAGCAGAAGGTTTTTTCACATGGTAAAATCACCTTAGAACCCACCACAATTCCTAAAACGAGTATGGTACCATCAACAAATGATTTATAATGTAACTAAAGTCCTAAAACCCTCTATTAACTACAATGCTTTTTAATGAGGTGCTATCATGTATATTGGTCCCAAGATGGCTGCCAACACTTCTTGGATGAAGTGCTGACAGCCAATCAGATCAGATGTGTGGTTAGGCTCCGCCCAGATATATATCTTTTTTTGAACCTAAATTACTCAAAATCCACTGGAGCACATATATTGAGACCTAGCAAAGGCACATCGGGCTAACAGTCCCTACAATTTTGCCAAGTTTTGTGCAAATCCATTCAGCCGTTCGAGCTAAAAGTTAGGCCAACCGCCCTATGGAAATTAACATTGGAAAAACGCGTTTTGGGACCCCCTTTTTTCTCGGCCCCCCCTTGATGAAACCCCCCCAAATTGTCAGGGACTGCTCAGAAACAAAATGCTCCATTTTCCTGAAAATTTCAGCCAATTCCGTCCACAAACGCCAAAGTTATTAGACATAGAATTTTCAAAAATCCCATAGAGAAAAAATCCTAACTATATATACCTACTGGCGACCGCCAGTAGGTAATATATATATATATATATATATATATATATTTGAAAATACAAAGATTACACTGATGTTATAGTTAGGTCAAAATGTCAAAATACACCAGTGATTGTTAACTAAAGTAACTATAACTTATATTCACTGGAACAAAACAAAGACTACAGTACCATTATACTTAGGTAAACATGTCATCTGAAACTTAACTTTTAAACTAAACAAAACTGAAATTCACCAGTTAAAGTTATCTCAAAGAACTATAACTCATGCAATAAAGTAACTATAACTCACACCCTCTATGATTTCAGATGTGATTAAGGATGTTATTAATGCAGTCATTGAACATGTCATGAATGATATAATATGTGAAGGTACAAGGAGTGCACGGCGGAAAGGAGATTAATAATACCACTTTGACAAGTAAGAAATCATCACTAAAGCTATTTCATTCCCAAAACATATGTATTGCAATAGGTGTCATTAAACATTTAAATAAAAAAAATTTATTCACAGCAACATTAAACATGTGTCCAAGTCTTACTTTATATATTTATCTGGCTACATAATGCAGCCTTAAGGCCAGCCACAAAGAGTCCCTATGTTTCCGAGCTAAAGAGCAAAAGCTGTAGCTCTGGAAATGCTTGAAAGCATTATAAGCTTTTCCTGGAGTCATGTTGTGCAGATCTCAGAAAACCTAGTGTTAATTTTTAAAAAGTATTTAGGGGGCTGCTGGAATCACTGCAGCCCCCACAACACTTAAAAAAAAATGTTGGTGTTCCTGCCGAGTTTGGGGCACCACCATGCATCAACATATATATAAATTAGCCCATGAAGGGCAATATGGTACACTTCATACTAGAAGCAGTGAATATTAAATAAACAGCTCATTAATTATTCTTTTTCAGCTGCTTTATTTTTTTTTTACTGTTGTGGGTGTCCCAGTCCCACTAGGACACTCACAGTTTTTTTGTTGTTGCTGGCATAATGGCGAGAACCAGGGCCCCTGCAGCTCTGCCAGTTCCCTAGCAGCAGCCCCATTTGTGTGGCCACTCTAGAGCTGGACACAATTTGTTTTCAAATGGGTGCCCCACTCCCATCTGGGTCAACCACCAATATTTTTAAAGTTTGGAGTTGCGTGTGAAAAATACGTTAGCCCCAAGAGCTGAGGTACATGTGTCCACTAAATGACTCAGAGAGATGGGGTGCATGCCCCCCTTTTAAGTAATTAGTATATTTACTGAGGCCCAGGGGCATGGGGACCCCAGGTCCATTAAAAGGCTCAGGGAGGGGGGTACCAGGCCCCACTCTTTATTTGAAGATATGGCTTTGGCCCATGTGGGGGGATTAAATTAATACAAGTCAGATCCTGCTCTTTGGCTAAAAATGTTTTACCATGGATCCACGGTGCAGTTACAAATAAATCTGTTTTGGGGAGTCCCACTGAGAACCGTCTGTGGGGTTCAAAATATTCCTACATGCCCTTTCTATGATTTTTTAATCTTTTCTCAGGACAGGGCAGTGAGTCCTGAGCCGTAAAATGAATGCTGCAATATCTTTGTTAATGTGGTTAGCAGCCAATAAGATGCTATCTTTTAATCTGTTTAGTCAACAGATCCTCCACGTAAATACATTTTAAACCTTAATTTCCCAAAAACTACGCCACGGATTTACACCAAATGACAAAAAGCTTGCATTCTGTGCAGAAATCTAGCTTCCTGCCAAATTTGGTGTCATTTTGTTTAATCATCTTTTTCGGTATTACTGTTCAATTTTCGTTTGGAAAATTGCATCCGGACTACACATCTAGGGACCCCCCAAAAGAGGCGGATCACCCCAAAACTTTCCTGGAAGAAGCTGAGGTGGATGAGACTTTTTGGGAAAGTTTTATGAAGATTTGTGATGATTTTCAAACATCTCCAGAGTTATCATCAAGCCAAAAAATCAATTTGCTATCGAAACATGGTCCTAACTAAAACTACCGAGAGGCAACTGCAAGGCCACCTACTACTATGCCTAGTTTTATTAGTGATAGCAAGCATATGCCTAACATTTTTAGGCAAAAACCACAGTTGATGGACAGAATGCAGAACAATGTCATACATTCACCCGAGTACAGAGATCTGGGCCTAAATCCATCTTTTTTTGCACTCCACACCACCCCAGTTCAGACATGGCCATATGCAAATCAGCCTGACCCTGTGCTTCATGGGAACAGTCCAGCCCGAACTGCCAAGCCATGCCTTCCCTGGACCGGTTTCTGGCATTCCAGCCGTCTTTAGCCCGGCTTGCTTGAATCCAGTGGTGTGGAGTGCATGGGACTCAAGTCTGAGCATACCCCTCCCACTCGGGGTGACAAATGCAAAAACCACAGTTGATGGACAGAATGCAGAACAATGTCATACATTCACCCCATACCCATCCCTGTCTGAACTGGGGCGGTGTGGAGTGCAAAAAAACGATGGATTTAGGCCCAGATCTCTGTACTGGAGTGAATGTATGACATTGTTCTGCATTCTGTCCATCAACTGTGGTTTTTGCAATTAACATTTTTGGGCAGAAGCATGTTTTTTGTTTATTTTAATTTTATTTTATTTATACACTGCAGTCTGACCATAATTTAAAAATATAACATAAATGCTGAAAGTAGAACAGCTAGAATAATCATTGGTGTTAATGCAGAGAACAGGATTTGTTTCTCAGACTGTGGAAGCAGCGCGAGGATTGTGTGCTCCACTTCTGCCTGGCAGATGCACAGATGCACACATTGCATGGTTATCCCGCATCTGAAGGTAATGGCATATTTGTTAAAGACCTTAAGGCCAGTGTTAAGGATGACAGCTGTGATGATCTAAGATGTCGCTCACTCCAGCAAATATTGATTTTGTGTTAATAAACCTGCTTTGGAGGTGGGGGCCAGAGGAAATAAGTGGCAAGTCAATGATTATGAATGTCCAGGCTGAAGATCTATGTAAAGTGCACGCATTTGTCAATAGTTTTCCATCAGTAGAAGTGTGAACCAGGGCATTTCCGAGTTATTATTAGATGTATTTCATCATTTGGATTGCACTTTAAACTATATGTATAGCGGGAGGCCTTTTTCTCATCTGTCTTACAGTAGAGTCCCCCGCCTGCTGCATTGCAATTCTAAATCGGCCGAACTGCGCCTCACTTTGTCCCTGAATCTGATTAGTCATGGACTCGAAGAATGATCGCAGAACTGGTCGGATTGTCCAACAGGCCATCTGTCAGCCCTGTCTCAATAAACAACATTAGTAGCTAGAGCCAGAAGCAGAATGCCCTGAGAGTCCCGGATGATTCGCGAGGTCTCACAGCATCGTCAAGACTCGTGAAGAAACGCAGTGAAATATCTGAGAAATACACTCCCATGGACACTCCAGAGCAGCTTTATGATTTCAACACACTTTTCAAAAATGTAAAAAGCTAGGACGAAAATGTACCATGTAATACAAAGAGATCATCATTAACGCTCTGAGTTTTTCATTTTTACTAATTTTACAGAGTTCTACATTCAACCCGACAATTTTTTATGTCTGCGTTTATTTTAAAAAATATCTAAAATAGGAAAACGGGTCTTCTTAAGGACGTTTCGGTACCGTAATATTATGAACAAATGTTGTCTGATTGAAAATTGTGCCTTATAGTGTACCCTAAATATCCGCTATGGATATCTCACCCCAATGGAGTAGATAATAGAAAATCTATAACCTATGAGAGACATTATTCTTGTAAAGTTATTTAGAATTAGATATTTATGTTGGACAGCATTTCTGATAGTGATATTCTGAAAAGGGACTGCTGTGCCAACAGCAGTGCTGGTTAATAGATAGAGGAATTAGGAAAGGGAAGATATTTCCTGATGAAGCTTAAACAGCTGCTGACGCTTATATGTTTGTACTGCATATACCAATAGATACTGATGCATAATAGTAGCTACTTATAGGACCGAAACCCATTAGGTATTCAGGAGTGAGTGTTTGTTTAAACAAGTATGGGAATTACTCGTCCCAGCTTTGTTCTTTCACAAAAAATGTATAATTACAGATAAAATGAGCTTAAAATAAATACGCCAAAATACACACGGAAATAAAAATATAGTAGCTACAATTAGATGGGAAGCCCTAATCATGATCATGCATTCGGAGACACCTTCTCACTTCTCCAATCTAGGCGGGTCGAGGAGTGCCTTCAAAATGAATGCATACAAAACATCCACTTTCACGACTGGACTCTTTCCTACAACAATGAAATGCTAAAAGAGGAAGAAAGCTTGCTAAATACCAGTTTTTTAATTTACAGAATTAACTTAGGGGCCGATTATGATAGCCGATAATCCGCATCCTCCGGGCCAGCGGAAGTCACCGCCGGGCCGGAGGATGCGGATTATCCGCTGCGGACTGAGAAAAGACCCGCCGGCAGATTATGGTGGCTGGGGCATCTTTTTTTCCTTCAGCCACTTTTCCGCCGTGGTCGCCTTCAGACCGCGGCGGAAGAGCTCTAACATGGCTGGCGGTGTCTATCAGACACCGTCAGCCATATTAGGATGGCGGCGCTCCTATGCCTTTCCACGGCGGCATTTCCGCCGTGGAAAGGCATACAGTGTTTTCTTCGGGTGCCCATTGCGGGCCCCCAGGGGTGAAGGGGAGGTGGGGGGTGCACATGGGGGATACCTATGGTACCCCCCTGCCTTTGCGTGCCCAAAGAGGCAGGCACCACGCGGTGCCTGCAGCTTTGTGCATGCAAAGGTACACATGCCTTTTTTAACATTGCGATTCACAAAAGGGGGTGGTGATGAACAGAGTGTCTGAATTAAGCAGACCACTCTTACCCAGTCCAAAGATCAGGGCTTGATCCATCACCGTTATTTATCTCACTGCACCATCCCAGCTCAGAACCTGGCTATATGCAAATCAGTCTGTCCCTGGCCCAGTGCATCATGGGAACAGGGCAGACCAAACTACCAAGCCAATTCTTTTACTGGAAAGGAAACAAGCTTCCGGGGACCGGTTTCTGGCATTTCAGCCTTCTTCGGCCCGGCTTGCTTGAATCCTGATGGTGCAGTGAGAAAGGGACTCATGTCTGAGTATACCCTGCCACACCTATAGTGGCCAAAAACGATTCACAAAAGGGGGTGGTGATGAACAGAGTGTCTGAATTAAGCAGACCACTCTTACCCAGTCCAAAGATCAGGGCTTGATCCATCACCATTATTTATCTCACTGCACCATCCCAGCTCAGAACCTGGCTATATGCAAATCAGTCTGTCCCTGGCCCAGTGCATCATGGGAACAGGGCAGACTAAACTACCAAGCCAATTCTTCACCAGAAAGGAGACAAGCTACCAGGGACCGGTTTCTGGCATTTCAGACGTCTTCGGCCCGGCTTGCTTGAATCCTGATAGTGCAGTGAAAAAGGGACTCATGTCTGAGTATACCCTGCCACACCTATAGTGGCCAAAAACGATTCAGAAAAGGGGGTGGTGATGAACAGAGTGTCTGAATTAAGCAGACCACTCTTACCCAGTCCAAATATCAGGGCTTGATCCATCACCGTTATTTATCTCACTGCACCATCCCAGCTCAGAACCTGGCTATATGCAAATCAGTCTGTCCCTGGCCCAGTGCATCATGGGAACAGGGCAGACCAAACTACCAAGCCAATTCTTTCACTGGGAAGGAAACAAGCTTCCGGGGACCGGTTTCTGGCATTACAGCCGTCTTCGGCCCGGCTTGCTTGAATCCTGATGGTGCAATGAGCAAGGGGCTCACGTCTGAGTATACCCTTCCACGCTTATGGTGGACAAAATAATTAAACAACAGGGGGTGGTGATGGACAGAGTTTCTGAATTAAGCAGAATACTCTCACCCAGTCAAGAGATCAGGGCTTGATCCAACACCATTTTTTAGCTCACTGCACCATCCCAGCTCAGAACCTGGCTACATGCAAATTAGTCTGTCCCTGGCCCAGTGCATCATGGGAACAGGGCAGACCAAACTACCAAGCCAATTCTTTCACTGGGAAGGAAGCAAGCTTCTGGGGACCCGTTTCTGGCATTACAGCCGTCTTCGGCCCGGCTTGCTTGAATCCTGATGGTGCAATGAGCAAGGGACTCACGTCTGAGTATACCCTTCCACGCTTATGGTGGATAAAATAATTAAACAACAGGGGGTGGTGATGGACAGAGTTTCTGAATTAAGCAGAATACTCTCACCCAGTCAAGAGATCAGGGCTTGATCCAACACCGTTTTTTAGCTCACTGCACCATCCCAGCTCAGAACCTGGCTACATGCAAATTAGTGTGCCCCTGGCCCAGTGCATCATGGGAACAGGGCAGACCAAACTACCAAGCCAATTCTTTTACTGGAAAGGAAACAAGCTTCCGGGGACCGGTTTCTGGCATTTAAGCCTTCTTCGGCCCGGCTTGCTTGAATCCTGATGGTGCAGTGAGAAAGGGACTCATGTCTGAGTATACCCTGCCACACCTATAGTGGCCAAAAACGATTCACAAAAGGGGGTGGTGATGAACAGAGTGTCTGAATTAAGCAGACCACTCTTACCCAGTCCAAATATCAGGGCTTGATCCATCACCGTTATTTATCTCACTGCACCATCCCAGCTCAGAACCTGGCTATATGCAAATCAGTCTGTCCCTGGCCCAGTGCATCATGGGAACAGGGCAGACCAAACTACCAAGCCAATTCTTTTACTGGAAAGGAAACAAGCTTCCGGGGACCGGTTTCTGGCATTTCAGCCTTCTTCGGCCCGGCTTGCTTGAATCCTGATGGTGCAGTGAGAAAGGGACTCATGTCTGAGTATACCCTGCCACACCTATAGTGGCCAAAAACGATTCACAAAAGGGGGTGGTGATGAACAGAGTGTCTGAATTAAGCAGACCACTCTTACCCAGTCCAAAGATCAGGGCTTGATCCATCACCGTTATTTATCTCACTGCACCATCCCAGCTCAGAACCTGGCTATATGCAAATCAGTCTGTCCCTGGCCCAGTGCATCATGGGAACAGGGCAGACCAAACTACCAAGCCAATTCATTTACTGGAAAGGAAACAAGCTTCCGGGGACCGGTTTCTGGCACTTCAGCCTTCTTCGGCCCGGATTGCTTGAATCCTGATGGTGCAGTGAGAAAGGGACTCATGTCTGAGTATACCCTGCCACACCTATAGTGGCCAACAACGATTCACAAAAGGGGGTGGTGATGAACAGAGTGTCTGAATTAAGCAGACCACTCTTACCCAGTCCAAAGATCAGGGCTTGATCCATCACCGTTATTTATCTCACTGCACCATCCCAGCTCAGAACCTGGCTATATGCAAATCAGTCTGTCCCTGGCCCAGTGCATCATGGGAACAGGGCAGACCAAACTACCAAGCCAATTCTTTTACTGGAAAGGAAACAAGCTTCCGGGGACCGGTTTCTGGCATTTAAGCCTTCTTCGGCCCGGCTTGCTTGAATCCTGATGGTGCAGTGAGAAAGGGACTCATGTCTGAGTATACCTTGCCACACCTATAGTAGCCAAAAACGATTCACAAAAGGGGGTGGTGATGAACAGAGTGTCTGAATTAAGCAGACCACTCTTACCCAGTCCAAATATCAGGGCTTGATCCATCACCGTTATTTATCTCACTGCACCATCCCAGCTCAGAACCTGGCTATATGCAAATCAGTCTGTCCCTGGCCCAGTGCATCATGGGAACAGGGCAGACCAAACTACCAAGCCAATTCTTTTACTGGAAAGGAAACAAGCTTCCGGGGACCGGTTTCTGGCATTTCAGCCTTCTTCGGCCCGGCTTGCTTGAATCCTGATGGTGCAGTGAGAAAGGGACTCATGTCTGAGTATACCCTGCCACACCTATAGTGGCCAAAAACGATTCACAAAAGGGGGTGGTGATGAACAGAGTGTCTGAATTAAGCAGACCACTCTTACCCAGTCCAAAGATCAGGGCTTGATCCATCACCGTTATTTATCTCACTGCACCATCCCAGCTCAGAACCTGGCTATATGCAAATCAGTCTGTCCCTGGCCCAGTGCATCATGGGAACAGGGCAGACCAAACTACCAAGCCAATTCTTTTACTGGAAAGGAAACAAGCTTCCGGGGACCGGTTTCTGGCATTTAAGCCTTCTTCGGCCCGGCTTGCTTGTATCCTGATGGTGCAGTGAGAAAGGGACTCATGTCTGAGTATACCCTGCCACACCTATAGTGGCCAAAAACGATTCACAAAAGGGGGTGGTGATGAACAGAGTGTCTGAATTAAGCAGACCACTCTTACCCAGTCCAAATATCAGGGTCTGATCCATCACCGTTATTTATCTCACTGCACCATCCCAGCTCAGAACCTGGCTATATGCAAATCAGTCTGTCCCTGGCCCAGTGCATCATGGGAACAGGGCAGACCAAACTACCAAGCCAATTCTTTTACTGGAAAGGAAACAAGCTTCCGGGGACCGGTTTCTGGCACTTCAGCCTTCTTCGGCCCGGATTGCTTGAATCCTGATGGTGCAGTGAGAAAGGGACTCATGTCTGAGTATACCCTGCCACACCTATAGTGGCCAACAACGATTCACAAAAGGGGGTGGTGATGAACAGAGTGTCTGAATTAAGCAGACCACTCTTACCCAGTCCAAAGATCAGGGCTTCATCCATCCCCGTTATTTATCTCACTGCACCATCCCAGCTCAGAACCTGGCTATATGCAAATCAGTCTGTCCCTGGCCCAGTGCATCATGGGAACAGGGCAGACCAAACTACCAAGCCAATTCTTTTACTGGAAAGGAAACAAGCTTCCGGGGACCGGTTTCTGGCATTTCAGCCTTCTTCGGCCCGGCTTGCTTGAATCCTGATGGTGCAGTGAGAAAGGGACTCATGTCTGAGTATACCCTGCCACACCTATAGTGGCCAAAAACGATTCACAAAAGGGGGTGGTGATGAACAGAGTGTCTGAATTAAGCAGACCACTCTTACCCAGTCCAAAGATCAGGGCTTGATCCATCCCCGTTATTTATCTCACTGCACCATCCCAGCTCAGAACCTGGCTATATGCAAATCAGTCTGTCCCTGGCCCAGTGCATCATGGGAACAGGGCAGACCAAACTACCAAGCCAATTCATTTACTGGAAGGGAAACAAGCTTCCGGGGACCGGTTTCTGGCACTTCAGCCTTCTTCGGCCCGGATTGCTTGAATCCTGATGGTGCATTGAGAAAGGGACTCATGTCTGAGTATACCCTGCCACACCTATAGTGGCCAACAACGATTCACAAAAGGGGGTGGTGATGAACAGAGTGTCTGAATTAAGCAGACCACTCTTACCCAGTCCAAAGATCAGGGCTTGATCCATCACCGTTATTTATCTCACTGCACCATCCCAGCTCAGAACCTGGCTATATGCAAATCAGTCTGTCCCCGGCCCAGTGCATCATGGGAACAGGGCAGACCAAACTACCAAGCCAATTCTTTTACTGGAAAGGAAACAAGCTTCCGGGGACCGGTTTCTGGCATTTAAGCCTTCTCCGGCCCGGCTTGCTTGAATCCTGATGGTGCAGTGAGAAAGGGACTCATGTCTGAGTATACCTTGCCACACCTATAGTAGCCAAAAACGATTCACAAAAGGGGGTGGTGATGAACAGAGTGTCTGAATTAAGCAGACCACTCTTACCCAGTCCAAATATCAGGGCTTGATCCATCACCGTTATTTATCTCACTGCACCATCCCAGCTCAGAACCTGGCTATATGCAAATCAGTCTGTCCCTGGCCCAGTGCATCATGGGAACAGGGCAGACCAAACTACCAAGCCAATTCTTTTACTGGAAAGGAAACAAGCTTCCGGGGACCGGTTTCTGGCATTTCAGCCTTCTTCGGCCCGGCTTGCTTGAATCCTGATGGTGCAGTGAGAAAGGGACTCATGTCTGAGTATACCCTGCTACACCTATAGTGGCCAAAAACGATTCACAAAAGGGGGTGGTGATGAACAGAGTGTCTGAATTAAGCAGACCACTCTTACCCAGTCCAAAGATCAGGGCTTGATCCATCACCGTTATTTATCTCACTGCACCATCCCAGCTCAGAACCTGGCTATATGCAAATCAGTCTGTCCCTGGCCCAGTGCATCATGGGAACAGGGCAGACCAAACTACCAAGCCAATTCTTTTACTGGAAAGGAAACAAGCTTCCGGGGACCGGTTTCTGGCATTTAAGCCTTCTTCGGCCCGGCTTGCTTGTATCCTGATGGTGCAGTGAGAAAGGGACTCATGTCTGAGTATACCCTGCCACACCTATAGTGGCCAAAAACGATTCACAAAAGGGGGTGGTGATGAACAGAGTGTCTGAATTAAGCAGACCACTCTTACCCAGTCCAAATATCAGGGTCTGATCCATCACCGTTATTTATCTCACTGCACCATCCCAGCTCAGAACCTGGCTATATGCAAATCAGTCTGTCCCTGGCCCAGTGCATCATGGGAACAGGGCAGACCAAACTACCAAGCCAATTCTTTTACTGGAAAGGAAACAAGCTTCCGGGGACCGGTTTCTGGCACTTCAGCCTTCTTCGGCCCGGATTGCTTGAATCCTGATGGTGCAGTGAGAAAGGGACTCATGTCTGAGTATACCCTGCCACACCTATAGTGGCCAACAACGATTCACAAAAGGGGGTGGTGATGAACAGAGTGTCTGAATTAAGCAGACCACTCTTACCCAGTCCAAAGATCAGGGCTTCATCCATCCCCGTTATTTATCTCACTGCACCATCCCAGCTCAGAACCTGGCTATATGCAAATCAGTCTGTCCCTGGCCCAGTGCATCATGGGAACAGGGCAGACCAAACTACCAAGCCAATTCTTTTACTGGAAAGGAAACAAGCTTCCGGGGACCGGTTTCTGGCATTTCAGCCTTCTTCGGCCCGGCTTGCTTGAATCCTGATGGTGCAGTGAGAAAGGGACTCATGTCTGAGTATACCCTGCCACACCTATAGTGGCCAAAAACGATTCACAAAAGGGGGTGGTGATGAACAGAGTGTCTGAATTAAGCAGACCACTCTTCCCCAGTCCAAAGATCAGGGCTTGATCCATCACCGTTATTTATCTCACTGCACCATCCCAGCTCATAACCTGGCTATATGCAAATCAGTCTGTCCCTGGCCCAGTGCATCATGGGAACAGGGCAGACCAAACTACCAAGCCAATTCTTTTACTGGAAAGGAAACAAGCTTCCGGGGACCGGTTTCTGGCATTTCAGCCTTCTTCGGCCCGGCTTGCTTGAATCCTGATGGTGCAGTGAGAAAGGGACTCATGTCTGAGTATACCCTGCCACACCTATAGTGGCCAAAAACGATTCACAAAAGGGGGTGGTGATGAACAGAGTGTCTGAATTAAGCAGACCACTCTTACCCAGTCCAAAGATCAGGGCTTGATCCATCACCGTTATTTATCTCACTGCACCATCCCAGCTCAGAACCTGGCTATATGCAAATCAGTCTGTCCCTGGCCCAGTGCATCATGGGAACAGGGCAGACCAAACTACCAAGCCAATTCTTTTACTGGAAAGGAAACAAGCTTCCGGGGACCGGTTTCTGGCATTTCAGCCTTCTTCGGCCCGGCTTGCTTGAATCCTGATGGTGCAGTGAGAAAGGGACTCATGTCTGAGTATACCCTGCCACACCTATAGTGGCCAAAAACGATTCACAAAAGGGGGTGGTGATGAACAGAGTGTCTGAATTAAGCAGACCACTCTTACCCAGTCCAAAGATCAGGGCTTGATCCATCACCGTTATTTATCTCACTGCACCATCCCAGCTCAGAACCTGGCTATATGCAAATCAGTCTGTCCCTGGCCCAGTGCATCATGGGAACAGGGCAGACCAAACTACCAAGCCAATTCTTTTACTGGAAAGGAAACAAGCTTCCGGGGACCGGTTTCTGGCATTTCAGCCTTCTTCGGCCCGGCTTGCTTGAATCCTGATGGTGCAGTGAGAAAGGGACTCATGTCTGAGTATACCCTGCCACACCTATAGTGGCCAAAAACGATTCACAAAAGGGGGTGGTGATGAACAGAGTGTCTGAATTAAGCAGACCACTCTTACCCAGTCCAAAGATCGGGGCTTGATCCATCACCGTTATTTATCTCACTGCACCATCCCAGCTCAGAACCTGGCTATATGCAAATCAGTCTGTCCCTGGCCCAGTGCATCATGTGAACAGGGCAGACCAAACTACCAAGCCAATTCTTTTACTGGAAAGGAAACAAGCTTCCGGGGACCGGTCTCTGGCATTTCAGCCTTCTTCGGCCCGGCTTGCTTGAATCCTGATGGTGCAGTGAGAAAGGGACTCATGTCTGAGTATACCCTGCCACACCTATAGTGGCCAAAAACAATTCACAAAAGGGGGTGGTGATGAACAGAGTGTCTGAACTAAGCAGACCACTCTTACCCAGTCCAAAGATCAGGGCTTGATCCATCACCGTTATTTATCTCACTGCACCATCCCAGCTCAGAACCTGGCTATATGCAAATCAGTCTGTCCCTGGCCCAGTGCATCATGGGAACAGGGCAGACCAAACTACCAAGCCAATTCTTTTACTGGAAAGGAAACAAGCTTCCGGGGACCGGTTTCTGGCATTTCAGCCTTCTTCGGCCCGGCTTGCTTGAATCCTGATGGTGCAGTGAGAAAGGGACTCATGTCTGAGTATACCCTGCCACAACTATAGTGGCCAAAAACGATTCACAAAAGGGGGTGGTGATGAACAGAGTGTCTGTATTAAGCAGACCACTCTTACCCAGTCCAAAGATCAGGGCTTGATCCATCACTGGTATTTATCTCACTGCACCATCCCAGCTCAGAACCTGGCTATATGCAAATCAGTCTGTCCCTGGCCCAGTGCATCATGGGAACAGGGCAGACCAAACTACCAAGCCAATTCTTTTACTGGAAAGGAAACAAGCTTCCGGGGACCGGTTTCTGGCACTTCAGCCTTCTTCGGCCCGGCTTGCTTGAATCCTGATGGTGCAGTGAGAAAGGGACTCATGTCTGAGTATACCCCGCCACACCTATAGTGGCCAAAAACGATTCACAAAAGGGGACATGGGACATGAACAGACTAATTTGCATATAGCCAGGTTCTGAGCTGGGATAGTGCAGTGAGCTAAAAAACGGTGTTGGATCTAGCCCTGATCTCTTGACTGGGTGAGAGTATTCTGCTCAATTCAGAAACTCTGTCCATCACCACCCCTTGTTGTTAAATATTTTGTCCACCCTAAGCGTGGAAGGGTATACTCAGGTGTGAGTCCCTTGCTCATTGCACCATCAGGATTCAAGCAAGCCGGGCCTACGACGGCTGAAATGCCAGAAACCGGTCCCCGGAAGCTTGTTTCCTTCCCAGTGTAAGAATTGGCTTAGTAGTTTGGTTTGCCCTGTTCCCATCATGCACTGGGACATGAACAGACTAATTTGCATATAGCCAGGTTCTGAGCTGGGATGGTGCAGTGAGCTAAAAAACGGTGTTGGATCTAGCCCTGATCTCTTGACTGGGTGAGAGTATTCTGCTCAATTCAGAAACTCTGTCCATCACCACCCCTTGTTGTTAAATATTTTGTCCACCCTAAGCGTGGAAGGGTATACTCAGATGTGAGTCCCTTGCTCATTGCACCATCAGGATTCAAGCAAGCCGGGCCGACGACGGCTGAAATGCCAGAAACCGGTCCCCGGAAGCTTGTTTCCATCCCAGTGTAAGAATTGGCTTGGTACTTTGGTTTGCCCTGTTCCCATCATGCACTGGGACATGAACAGACTAATTTGCATATAGCCAGGTTCTGAGCTGGGATGGTGCAGTGAGCTAAAAAACAGTGTTGGATCTAGCCCTGATCTCTAGACTGGGTGAGAGTATTCTGCTCAATTCAGAAACTCTGTCCATCACCACCCCTTGTTGTTAAATATTTTGTCCACCCTAAGCGTGGAAGGATATACTCAGATGTGAGTCCCTTGCTCATTGCACCATCAGGATTCAAGCAAGCCGGGCCGACGACGGCTGAAATGCCAGAAACCGGTCCCCGGAAGCTTGTTTCCTTCCCAGTGTAAGAATTGGCTTGGTAGTTTGGTTTGCCCTGTTCCCATCATGCACTGGGACATGAACAGACTAATTTGCATATAGCCAGGTTCTGAGCTTGGATGGTGCAGTGAGCTAAAAAACGGTGTTGGATCTAGCCCTGATCTCTTGACTGGGTGAGAGTATTCTGCTCAATTCAGAAACTCTGTCCATCACCACCCCTTGTTGTTAAATATTTTGTCCACCCTAATCGTGGAAGGGTATACTCAGATGTGAGTCCCTTGCTCATTGCACCATCAGGATTCAAGCAAGCCGGGCCAACGGCGGCTGAAATGCCAGAAACCGGTCCCCGGAAGCTTGTTTCCTTCCCAGTGTAAGAATTGGCTTGGTAGTTTGGTTTGCCCTGTTCCCATCATGCACTGGGACATGAACAGACTAATTTGCATATAGCCAGGTTCTGAGCTGGGATGGTGCAGTGAGCTAAAAACGGTGTTGGATCTAGCCCTGATCTCTTGACTGGGTGAGAGTATTCTGCTCAATTCAGAAACTCTGTCCATCACTACCCCTTGTTGTTAAATATTTTGTCCACCCTAAGCGTGGAAGGGTATACTCAGATGTGAGTCCCTTGCTCATTGCACCATCAGGATTCAAGCAAGCCGGGCCGACGACGGCTGAAATGCCAGAAACCGGTCCCCGGAAGCTTGTTTCCTTCCCAGTGTAAGAATTGGCTTGGTAGTTTGGTTTGCCCTGTTCCCATCATGCACTGGGACATGAATAGACTAATTTGCATATAGCCAGGTTCTGAGCTGGGATGGTGCAGTGAGCTAAAAAACGGTGTTGGATCTAGCCCTGATCTCTTGACTGGGTGAGAGTATTCTGCTCAATTCAGAAACTCTGTCCATCACCACCCCTTGTTGTTAAATATTTTGTCCACCCTAAGCGTGGAAGGGTATACTCAGATGTGAGTCCCTTGCTCATTGCACCATCAGGATTCAAGCAAGCCGGGCCGACGACGGCTGAAATGCCAGAAACCGGTCCCCGGAAGCTTGTTTCCTTCCCAGTGTAAGAATTGGCTTGGTAGTTTGGTTTGCCCTGTTCCCATCATGCACTGGGACATGAACAGACTAATTTGCATATAGCCAGGTTCTGAGCTGGGATGGTGCAGTGAGCTAAAAAACGGTGTTGGATCTAGCCCTGATCTCTTGACTGGGTGAGAGTATTCTGCTCAATTCAGAAACTCTGTCCATCACCACCCCTTGTTGTTAAATATTTTGTCCACCCTAAGCGTGGAAGGGTATACTCAGATGTGAGTCCCTTGCTCATTGCACCATCAGGATTCAAGCAAGCCGGGCCGACGACGGCTGAAATGCCAGAAACCGGTCCCCGGAAGCTTGTTTCCTTCCCAGTGTAAGAATTGGCTTGGTAGTTTGGTTTGCCCTGTTCCCATCATGCACTGGGACATGAACAGACTAATTTGCATATAGCCAGGTTCTGAGCTGGGATGGTGCAGTGAGCTAAAAAACGGTGTTGGATCTAGCCCTGATCTCTTGACTGGGTGAGAGTATTCTGCTCAATTCAGAAACTCTGTCCATCACCACCCCTTGTTGTGAAATATTTTGTCCACCCTAAGCATGGAAGGGTATACTCAGATGTGAGTCCCTTGCTCATGGCACCATCAGGATTCAAGCAAGCCGGGTCGACGACGGCTGAAATGCCAGAAACCGGTCCCCGGAAGCTTGTTTCCTTCCCAGTGTAAGAATTGGCTTGGTAGTTTGGTTTGCCCTGTTCCCATCATGCACTGGGACATGAACAGACTAATTTGCATATAGCCAGGTTCTGAGCTGGGATGATGCAGTGAGCTAAAAAACGGTGTTGGATCTAGCCCTGATCTCTTGACTGGGTGAGAGTATTCTGCTCAATTCAGAAACTCTGTCCATCACCACCCCTTGTTGTTAAATATTTTGTCCACCCTAAGCGTGGAAGGGTATACTCAGATGTGAGTCCCTTGCTCATTGCACCATCAGGATTCAAGCAAGCCGGGCCGACGACGGCTGAAATGCCAGAAACCGGTCCCCGGAAGCTTGTTTCCTTCCCAGTGTGAGAATTGGCTTGGTAGTTTGGTTTGCCCTGTTACCCTTCATGCACTGGGACATGAACAGACTAATTTGCATATAGCCAGGTTCTGAGCTGGGATGGTGCAGTGAGCTAAAAAACGGTGTTGGATCTAGCCCTGATCTCTTGACTGGGTGAGAGTATTCTGCTCAATTCAGAAACTCTGTCCATCACCACCCCTTGTTGTTAAATATTTTGTCCACCCTAAGCGTGGAAGGGTATACTCAGATGTGAGTCCCTTGCTCATTGCAGCATCAGGATTCAAGCAAGCCGGGCCGACGACGGCTGAAATGCCAGAAACCGGTCCCCGGAAGCTTGTTTCCTTCCCAGTGTAAGAATTGGCTTGGTAGTTTGGTTTGCCCTGTTCCCATCATGCACTGAGACATGAACAGACTAATTTGCATATAGCCAGGTTCTAAGCTGGGATGGTGCAGTGAGCTAAAAAACGGTGTTCGATCTAGCCCTGATCTCTTGACTGGGTGAGAGTATTCTGCTCAATTCAGAAACTCTGTCCATCACCACCCCTTGTTGTTAAATATTTTGTCCACCCTAAGCGTGGAAGTTTATACTCAGATGTGAGTCCCTTGCTCATTGCACCATCAGGATTCAAGCAAGCCGGGCCGACGACGGCTGAAATGCCAGAAACCGGTCCCCGGAAGCTTGTTTCCTTCCCAGTGTAAGAATTGGTTTGGTAGTTTGGTTTGCCCTGTTCCCATCATTCACTGGGACATTAACAGACTAATTTGCATATAGCCAGGTTCTGAGCTGGGATGGTGCAGTGAGCTAAAAAACGGTGTTGGATCTAGCCCTGATCTCTTGACTGGGTGAGAGTATTCTGCTCAATTCAGAAACTCTGTCCATCACCACCCCTTGTTGTTAAATATTTTGTCCACCCTAAGCGTGGAAGGGTATACTCAGATGTGAGTCCCTTGCTCATTGCACCATCAGGATTCAAGCAAGCCGGGCCGACGACGGCTGAAATGCCAGAAACCGGTCCCCGGAAGCTTGTTTCCTTCCCAGTGAAAGAATTGGCTTGGTAGTTTGGTTTGCCCTGTTCCCATCATGCACTGGGACATGAACAGACTAATTTGCATATAGCCAGGTTCTGAGCTGGGATGGTGCAGTGAGCTAAAAACGGTGTTGGATCTAGCCCTGATCTCTTGACTGGGTGAGAGCATTCTGCTCAATTCAGAAACTCTGTCCATCACCACCCCGTGTTGTTAAATATTTTGTCCACCCTAAGCGTGGAAGGGTATACTCAGATGTGAGTCCCTTGCTCATTGCACCATCAGGATTCAAGCAAGCCGGGCCGACGACGGCTGAAATGCCAGAAACCGGTCCCCGGAAGCTTGTTTCCTTCCCAGTGTAAGAATTGGCTTGGTAGTTTGGTTTGCCCTGTTCCCATCATGCACTGGGACATGAACAGACTAATTTGCATATAGCCAGGTTCTGAGCTGGGATGGTGCAGTGAGCTAAAAAACGGTGTTGGATCTAGCCCTGATCTCTTGACTGGGTGAGAGTATTCTGCTCAATTCAGAAACTCTGTCCATCACTACCCTTTGTTGTTAAATATTTTGTCCACCCTAAGCGTGGAAGGGTATACTCAGATGTGAGTCCCTTGCTCATTGCACTATCAGGATTCAAGCAAGCCGGGCCGACGACGGCTGAAATGCCAGAAACCGGTCCCCGGAAGTTTGTTTCCTTCCCAGTGTAAGAATTGGCTGGGTAGTTTGGTTTTCCCTGTTCCCATCATGCACTGGGACATGAACAGACTAATTTGCATATAGCCAGCTTCTGAGCTGGGATGGTGCAGTGAGCTAAAAAACGGTGTTGGATCTAGCCCTGATCTCTTGACTGGGTGAGAGTATTCTGCTCAATTCAGAAACTCTGTCCATCACCACCCGTTGTTGTTAAATATTTTGTCCACCCTAAGCGTGGAAGGGTATACTCAGATGTGAGTCCCTTGCTCATTGCACCATCAGGATTCAAGCAAGCCGGGCCGACGACGGCTGAAATGCCAGAAACCGGTCCCCGGAAGCTTGTTTCCTTCCCAGTGTAAGAATTGGCTTGGTAGTTTGGTTTGCCCTGTTCCCATCATGCACTGGGACATGAACAGACTAATTTGCATATAGCCAGGTTCTGAGCTGGGATGGTGCAGTGAGCTAAAAAACGGTGTTGGATCTAGCCCTGATCTCTTGACTGGGTGAGAGTATTCTGCTCAATTCAGAAACTCTGTCCATCACCACCCCTTGTTGTTAAATATTTTGTCCACCCTAAGCATGGAAGGGTATACTCAGATGTGAGTCCCTTGCTCATGGCACTATCAGGATTCAAGCAAGCCGGGCCGACGACGGCTGAAATGCCAGAAACCGGTCCCCGGAAGCTTGTTTCCTTCCCAGTGTAAGAATTGTCTTGGTAGTTTGGTTTGCCCTGTTCCCATCATGCACTGGGACATGAACAGATTAATTTGCATATAGCCAGGTTCTGAGCTGGGATGATGCAGTGAGCTAAAAAACGGTGTTGGATCTAGCCCTGATCTCTTGACTGGGTGAGAGTATTCTGCTCAATTCAGAAACTCTGTCCATCACCACCCCTTGTTGTTAAATATTTTGTCCACCCTAAGCGTGGAAGGGTATACTCAGATGTGAGTCCCTTGCTCATTGCACCATCAGGATTCAAGCAAGCCGGGCCGACGACGGCTGAAATGCCAGAAACCGGTCCCCGGAAGCTTGTTTCCTTCCCAGTGTGAGAATTGGCTTGGTAGTTTGGTTTGCCCTGTTCCCATCATGCACTGGGACATGAACAGACTAATTTGCATATAGCCAGGTTCTGAGCTGGGATGGTGCAGTGAGCTAAAAAACGGTGTTGGATCTAGCCCTGATCTCTTGACTGGGTGAGAGTATTCTGCTCAATTCAGAAACTCTGTCCATCACCACCCCTTGTTGTTAAATATTTTGTCCACCCTAAGCGTGGAAGGGTATACTCAGATGTGAGTCCCTTGCTCATTGCAGCATCAGGATTCAAGCAAGCCGGGCCGACGACGGCTGAAATGCCATAAACCGGTCCCCGGAAGCTTGTTTCCTTCCCAGTGTAAGAATTGGCTTGGTAGTTTGGTTTGCCCTGTTCCCATCATGCACTGGGACATGAACAGTCTAATTTGCATATAGCCAGGTTCTGAGCTGGGATGGTGCAGTGAGCTAAAAAACGGTGTTGGATCTAGCCCTGATCTCTTGACTGGGTGAGAGTATTCTGCTCAATTCAGAAACTCTGTCCATCACCACCCCTTGTTGTTAAATATTTTGTCCACCCTAAGCGTGGAAGGGTATACTCAGATGTGAGTCCCTTGCTCATTGCAGCATCAGGATTCAAGCAAGCCGGGCCGACGACGGCTGAAATGCCAGAAACCGGTCCCCGGAAGCTTGTTTCCTTCCCAGTGTAAGAATTGGCTTGGTAGTTTGGTTTGCCCTGTTCCCATCATGCACTGGGACATGAACAGACTAATTTGCATATAGCCAGGTTCTGAGCTGGGATGGTGCAGTGAGCTAAAAAACGGTGTTGGATCTAGCCCTGATCTCTTGACTGGGTGAGAGTATTCTGCTCAATTCAGAAACTCTGTCCATCACCACCCCTTGTTGTTAAATATTTTGTCCACCCTAAGCGTGGAAGGGTATACTCAGATGTGAGTCCCTTGCTCATTGCACCATCAGGATTCAAGCAAGCCGGGCCCACGACGGCTGAAATGCCAGAAACCGGTCCCCGGAAGCTTGTTTCCTTCCCAGTGAAAGAATTGGCTTGGTAGTTTGGTTTGCCCTGTTCCCATCATGCACTGGGACATGAACAGACTAATTTGCATATAGCCAGGTTCTGAGCTGGGATGGTGCAGTGAGCTAAAAACGGTGTTGGATCTAGCCCTGATCTCTTGACTGGGTGAGAGTATTCTGCTCAATTCAGAAACTCTGTCCATCACCACCCCTTGTTGTTAAATATTTTGTCCACCCTAAGCGTGGAAGGGTATACTCAGATGTGAGTCCCTTGCTCATTGCACCATCAGGATTCAAGCAAGCCGGGCCGACGACGGCTGAAATGCCAGAAACCGGTCCCCGGAAGCTTGTTTCCTTCCCAGTGAAAGAATTGGCTTGGTAGTTTGGTTTGCCCTGTTCCCATCATGCACTGGGACATGAACAGACTAATTTGCATATAGCCAGGTTCTGAGCTGGGATGGTGCAGTGAGCTAAAAACGGTGTTGGATCTAGCCCTGATCTCTTGACTGGGTGAGAGTATTCTGCTCAATTCAGAAACTCTGTCCATCACCACCCCTTGTTGTTAAATATTTTGTCCACCCTAAGCGTGGAAGGGTATACTCAGATGTGAGTCCCTTGCTCATTGCACCATCAGGATTCAAGCAAGCCGGGCCGACGACGGCTGAAATGCCAGAAACCGGTCCCCGGAAGCTTGTTTCCTTCCCAGTGTAAGAATTGGCTAGGTAGTTTGGTTTGCCCTGTTCCCATCATGCACTGGGACATGAACAGACTAATTTGCATATAGCCAGGTTCTGAGCTGGGATGGTGCAGTGAGCTAAAAACGGTGTTGGATCTAGCCCTGATCTCTTGACTGGGTGAGAGTATTCTGCTCAATTCAGAAACTCTGTCCATCACCACCCCTTGTTGTTAAATATTTTGTCCACCCTAAGCGTGGAAGGGTATACTCAGATGTGAGTCCCTTGCTCATTGCAGCATCAGGATTCAAGCAAGCCGGGCCGACGACGGCTGAAATGCCAGAAACCGGTCCCCGGAAGCTTGTTTCCTTCCCAGTGTAAGAATTGGCTTGGTAGTTTGGTTTGCCCTGTTCCCATCATGCACTGGGACATGAACAGACTAATTTGCATATAGCCAGGTTCTGAGCTGGGATGGTGCAGTGAGCTAAAAAACGGTGTTGGATCTAGCCCTGATTTCTTGACTGGGTGAGAGTATTCTGCTCAATTCAGAAACTCTGTCCATCACCACCCCTTGTTGTTAAATATTTTGTCCACCCTAAGCGTGGAAGGGTATACTCAGATGTGAGTCCCTTGCTCATTGCACCATCAGGATTCAAGCAAGCCGGGCCGACGACGGCTGAAATGCCAGAAACCGGTCCCCGGAAGCTTGTTTCCTTCCCAGTGTAAGAATTGGCTTGGTAGTTTGGTTTGCCCTGTTCCCATCATGCACTGGGACATGAACAGACTAATTTGCATATAGCCAGGTTCTGAGCTGGGATGGTGCAGTGAGCTAAAAAACGGTGTTGGATCTAGCCCTGATCTCTTGACTGGGTGAGAGTATTCTGCTCAATTCAGAAACTCTGTCCATCACCACCCCTTGTTGTTAAATATTTTGTCCACCCTAAGCGTGGAAGGGTATACTCAGATGTGAGTCCCTTGCTCATTGCACCATCAGGATTCAAGCAAGCCGGGCCGACGACGGCTGAAATGCCAGAAACCGGTCCCCGGAAGCTTGTTTCCTTCCCAGTGAAAGAATTGGCTTGGTAGTTTGGTTTGCCCTGTTCCCATCATGCACTGGGACATGAACAGACTAATTTGCATATAGCCAGGTTCTGAGCTGGGATGGTGCAGTGAGCTAAAAACGGTGTTGGATCTAGCCCTGATCTCTTGACTGGGTGAGAGTATTCTGCTCAATTCAGAAACTCTGTCCATCACCACCCCTTGTTGTTAAATATTTTGTCCACCCTAAGCATGGAAGGGTATACTCAGATGTGAGTCCCTTGCTCATGGCACCATCAGGATTCAAGCAAGCCGGGCCGACGACGGCTGAAATGCCAGAAACCGGTCCCCGGAAGCTTGTTTCCTTCCCAGTGTAAGAATTGGCTTGGTAGTTTGGTTTGCCCTGTTCCCATCATGCACTGGGACATGAACAGACTAATTTGCATATAGCCAGGTTCTGAGCTGGGATGATGCAGTGAGCTAAAAAACGGTGTTGGATCTAGCCCTGATCTCTTGACTGGGTGAGAGTATTCTGCTCAATTCAGAAACTCTGTCCATCACCACCCCTTGTTGTTAAATATTTTGTCCACCCTAAGCGTGGAAGGGTATACTCAGATGTGAGTCCCTTGCTCATTGCACCATCAGGATTCAAGCAAGCCGGGCCGACGACGGCTGAAATGCCAGAAACCGGTCCCCGGAAGCTTGTTTCCTTCCCAGTGTGAGAATTGGCTTGGTAGTTTGGTTTGCCCTGTTCCCATCATGCACTGGGACATGAACAGACTAATTTGCATATAGCCAGGTTCTGAGCTGGGATGGTGCAGTGAGCTAAAAAACGGTGTTGGATCTAGCCCTGATCTTTTGACTGGGTGAGAGTATTCTGCTCAATTCAGAAACTCTGTCCATCACCACCCCTTGTTGTTAAATATTTTGTCCACCCTAAGCGTGGAAGGGTATACTCAGATGTGAGTCCCTTGCTCATTGCACCATCAGGATTCAAGCAAGCCGGGCCGACGACGGCTGAAATGCCAGAAACCGGTCCCCGGAGGCTTGTTTCCTTCCCAGTGTAAGAATTGGCTAGGTAGTTTGGTTTGCCCTGTTCCCATCATGCACTAGGACATGAACAGACTAATTTGCATATAGCCAGGTTCTGAGCTGGGATGGTGCAGTGAGCTAAAAAACGGTGTTGGATCTAGCCCTGATCTCTTGACTGGGTGAGAGTATTCTGCTCAATTCAGAAACTCTGTCCATCACTACCCCTTGTTGTTAAATATTTTGTCCACCCTAAGCGTGGAAGGGTATACTCAGATGTGAGTCCCTTGCTCATTGCACCATCAGGATTCAAGCAAGCCGGGCCGACGACGGCTGAAATGCCAGAAACCGGTCCCCGGAAGCTTGTTTCCTTCCCAGTGTAAGAATTGGCTTGGTAGTTTGGTTTGCCCTGTTCCCATCATGCACTGGGACATGAACAGACTAATTTGCATATAGCCAGGTTCTGAGCTGGGATGGTGCAGTGAGCTAAAAAACGGTGTTGGATCTAGCCCTGATCCCTTGACTGGGTGAGAGTATTCTGCTCAATTCAGAAACTCTGTCCATCACCACCCCTTGTTGTTAAATATTTTGTCCACCCTAAGCGTGGAAGGGTATACTCAGATGTGAGTCCCTTGCTCATTGCACCATCAGGATTCAAGCAAGCCGGGCCGACGACGGCTGAAATGCCAGAAACCGGTCCCCGGAAGCTTGTTTCCTTCCCAGTGTAAGAATTGGCTTGGTAGTTTGGTTTGCCCTATTCCCATCATGCACTGGGACATGAACAGACTAATTTGCATATAGCCAGGTTCTGAGCTGGGATGATGCAGTGAGCTAAAAAAAGGTGTTGGATCTAGCCCTGATCTCTTGACTGGGTGAGAGTATTCTGCTCAATTCAGAAACTCTGTCTATCACCACCCCTTGTTGTTAAATATTTTGTCCACCCTAAGCGTGGAAGGGTATACTCAGATGTGAGTCCCTTCCTCATTGCACCATCAGGATTCAAGCAAGCCGGGCCGACGACGGCTGAAATGCCAGAAACCGGTCCCCGGAAGCTTGTTTCCTTCCCAGTGTGAGAATTGGCTTGGTAGTTTGGTTTGCCCTGTTCCCATCATGCACTGGGACATGAACAGACTAATTTGCATATAGCCAGGTTCTGAGCTGGGATGGTGCAGTGAGCTAAAAAACGGTGTTGGATCTAGCCCTGATCTCTTGACTGGGTGAGAGTATTCTGCTCAATTCAGAAACTCTGTCCATCACCACCCCTTGTTGTTAAATATTTTGTCCACCCTAAGCGTGGAAGGGTATACTCAGATGTGAGTCCCTTGCTCATTGCAGCATCAGGATTCAAGCAAGCCGGGCCGACGACGGCTGAAATGCCAGAAACCGGTCCCCGGAAGCTTGTTTCCTTCCCAGTGTAAGAATTGGCTTGGTAGTTTGGTTTGCCCTGTTCCCATCATGCACTGGGACATGAACAGACTAATTTGCATATAGCCAGGTTCTGAGCTGGGATGGTGCAGTGAGCTAAAAAACGGTGTTGGATCTAGCCCTGATCTCTTGACTGGGTGAGAGTATTCTGCTCAATTCAGAAACTCTGTCCATCACCACCCCTTGTTGTTAAATATTTTGTCCACCCTAAGCGTGGAAGGGTATACTCAGATGTGAGTCCCTTGCTCATTGCACCATCAGGATTCAAGCAAGCCGGGCCGACGACGGCTGAAATTCCAGAAACCGGTCCCCGGAAGCTTGTTTCCTTCCCAGTGTAAGAATTGGCTTGGTAGTTTGGTTTGCCCTGTTCCCATCATGCACTGGGACATGAACAGACTAATTTGCATATAGCCAGGTTCTGAGCTGGGATGGTGCAGTGAGCTAAAAAACGGTGTTGGATCTAGCCCTGATCTCTTGACTGGGTGAGAGTATTCTGCTCAATTCAGAAACTCTGTCCATCACCACCCCTTGTTGTTAAATATTTTGTCTACCCTAAGCGTGGAAGGGTATACTCAGATGTGAGTCCCTTGCTCATTGCACCATCAGGATTCAAGCAAGCCGGGCCGACGACGGCTGAAATGCCAGAAACCGGTCCCCGGAAGCTTGTTTCCTTCCCAGTGTAAGAATTGGCTTGGTAGTTTGGTTTGCCCTGTTCCCATCATGCACTGGGACATGAACAGACTAATTTGCATATAGCCAGGTTCTGAGCTGGGATGGTGCAGTGAGCTAAAAACGCTGTTGGATCTAGCCCTGATCTCTTGACTGGGTGAGAGTATTCTGCTCAATTCAGAAACTCTGTCCATCACCACCCCTTGTTGTTAAATATTTTGTCCACCCTAAGCGTGGAAGGGTATACTCAGATGTGAGTCCCTTGCTCATTGCAGCATCAGGATTCAAGCAAGCCGGGCCGACGACGGCTGAAATGCCAGAAACCGGTCCCCGGAAGCTTGTTTCCTTCCCAGTGTAAGAATTGGCTTGGTAGTTTGGTTTGCCCTGTTCCCATCATGCACTGGGACATGAACAGACTAATTTGCATATAGCCAGGATCTGAGCTGGGATGGTGCAGTGAGCTAAAAAACGGTGTTGGATCTAGCCCTGATCTCTTGACTGGGTGAGAGTATTCTGCTCAATTCAGAAACTCTGTCCATCACCACCCCTTATTGTTAAATATTTTGTCCACCCTAAGCGTGGAAGGGTATACTCAGATGTGAGTCCCTTGCTCATTGCACCATCAGGATTCAAGCAAGCCGGGCCGACGACGGCTGAAATGCCAGAAACCGGTCCCCGGAAGCTTGTTTCCTTCCCAGTGTAAGAATTGGCTTGGTAGTTTGGTTTGCCCTGTTCCCATCATGCACTGGGACATGAACAGACTAATTTGCATATAGCCAGGTTCTGAGCTGGGATGGTGCAGTGAGCTAAAAAACGGTGTTGGATCTAGCCCTGATCTCTTGACTGGGTGAGAGTATTCTGCTCAATTCAGAAACTCTGTCCATCACCACCCCTTGTTGTTAAATATTTTGTCCACCCTAAGCGTGGAAGGGTATACTCAGATGTGAGTCCCTTGCTCATTGCACCATCAGGATTCAAGCAAGCCGGGCCGACGACGGCTGAAATGCCAGAAACCGGTCCCCGGAAGCTTGTTTCCTTCCCAGTGTAAGAATTGGCTTGGTAGTTTGGTTTGCCCTGTTCCCATCATGCACTGGGACATGAACAGACTAATTTGCATATAGCCAGGTTCTGAGCTGGGATGGTGCAGTGAGCTAAAAACGGTGTTGGATCTAGCCCTGATCTCTTGACTGGGTGAGAGTATTCTGCTCAATTTAGAAACTCTGTCCATCACCACCCCTTGTTGTTAAATATTTTGTCCACCCTAAGCGTGGAAGGGTATACTCAGATGTGAGTCCCTTGCTCATTGCAGCATCAGGATTCAAGCAATCCGGGCCGACGACGGCTGAAATGCCAGAAACCGGTCCCCGGAAGCTTGTTTCCTTCCCAGTGTAAGAATTGGCTTGGAAGTTTGGTTTGCCCTGTTCCCATCATGCACTGGGACATGAACAGACTAATTTGCATATAGCCAGGTTCTGAGCTGGGATGGTGCAGTGAGCTAAAAAACGGTGTTGGATCTAGCCCTGATCTCTTGACTGGGTGAGAGTATTCTGCTCAATTCAGAAACTCTGTCCATCACCACCCCTTGTTGTTAAATATTTTGTCCACCCTAAGCGTGGAAGGGTATACTCAGATGTGAGTCCCTTGCTCATTGCACCATCAGGATTCAAGCAAGCCGGGCCGACGACGGCTGAAATGCCAGAAACCGGTCCCCGGAAGCTTGTTTCCTTCCCAGTGTAAGAATTGGCTTGGTAGTTTGGTTTGCCCTGTTCCCATCATGCACTGGGACATGAACAGACTAATTTGCATATAGCCAGGTTCTGAGCTGGGATGGTGCAGTGAGCTAAAAAACGGTGTTGGATCTAGCCCTGATCTCTTGACTGGGTGAGAGTATTCTGCTCAATTCAGAAACTCTGTCCATCACCACCCCTTGTTGTTAAATATTTTGTCCACCCTAAGCATGGAAGGGTATACTCAGATGTGAGTCCCTTGCTCATTGCACCATCAGGATTCAAGCAAGCCGGGCCGTCGACGGCTGAAATGCCAGAAACCAGTCCCCGGAAGCTTGTTTCCTTCCCAGTGTAAGAATTGGCTTGGTAGTTTGGTTTGCCCTGTTCCCATCATGCACTGGGACATGAACAGACTAATTTGCATATAGCCAGGTTCTGAGCTGGGATGGTGCAGTGATCTAAAAAACGGTGTTGGATCTAGCCCTGATCTCTTGACTGGGTGAGAGTATTCTGCTCAATTAAGAAACTCTGTCCATCACCACCCCTTGTTGTTAAATTGTTTAGCATTGCGTCATATGCTGCTTCCAGCAGCACCCGCCGCAAAGTTAAGAATACAGGATGTGACCCCCAGGGTGGCGGTCACATCCTAATTAGCATGGAGGGACCGCCGCTGCCCCTGCGGACGGTCCCTCCTCCTCTGGAGTGGCGGACGGATGCAGGTCCGTCCGCCATGCTAATAGACACCTTAGTGCCTATAGATCTTGAAAACCAGAAACCCGTTTGGACATATGCAAAGTTGTAGTAGTTGAACTGCAAACTTAAGGGCCACATGTACTAGTTACTAAGCATGGGCGGAATTTGCAAATTTGCGATACGCAAATTCACGCAAATTCTTAATCGCGATTTTTTTACCAGTTCGGGAACGAGAACTTGTGCATGCGGTCGCAACGGTTGTGAACATGTTGTTACCACTTAACCAGCCTGCTCGCAATGCCTTTTTCCTGTTTCGGGTCGCAATGACGTGTTCGCGTTCGCAATTTCCTGTTTTAGGTCGTAATGACGTGTTTGCGATCGCGGCGTCGCTCGACCAGCTACCAAAATCTCGAAGCGCACGCGAACAGGAAGGAAAAGTCATCAGCGAATGCGTGATTAATGGTAAGTCAATGCCGCGCGCGCAAGATTGTATTTTTGAAGCGCGAACAAGAAAAAAAAATCCACCAGCTCGCGAATTGGGGATTTTTGGGCAATTTCGAGTGATTCCCGGATCGCGAAATTGCCAAAAATTTGCAAATTCCGCAAGCGGAACGAATTTTCCGCCCATACTTACTAGTTACCGGCCTTAAAATGCTGGTCGCAATTTGCAAACAGTGCATATTCATGTACCTAAGTACCAATAGGTCGGTTCATTTAAAAACAGAAAAGCATTGAGTGAAAATCTAACTTAGCTAATTACCATTCATTAACATTCATTAAGTAAGTCGCAAATTGTGACGAGTAAATACTCATGTACATGTCTACCATTAGCTTGGTTAGTAAAAAACAAAATCTCATTGAATTTCCATCTTACCTAGGTAGTTAACCTTCATTGTGTAGGTCGCAAACTGGGACTCAATCCGATTGGTCAAAATCACAGCGATGGTGTCCTTCAAGGATCAGCAGGCTATCACCATGTCTGTGACTGATTGTCAATAAACAAAACATTTTGTTAAACGTGGCCCATTTTCCTTAAAAGAAACGGGCTGTTTAATAAAACGTTTTTGGTTTTTTAAAGTGTTTTGGTAAGATGTGTGAAGCCTTTTTCCCGTTTGCAAACGGGTGATTCTCAGAATCGGCCCGTTTGCGAACGGGAAAAAGCCTTTTGGGATGTATCATCCCAAAAGGCCCTCGCAAAATAGGGAATCACAAAATTTTTGATTCCCTAATTTGCAAATGCATTTAAAGAATTGCAAATTGTGATTCCTTAAATGCAGTTTTGGAAGCACCCAAGTTGTGCGATTTTGCCTTAAGAAATAGCAAAATTGTGATTTCATTGAAAAATTCACTTTTTTTGCATTTTTTAAAGTGCCACATGTGCAAACATGCATATTTCAGGGGTGCAACATGGTGTCCTTCTGGCACCCTTGCACCCTTGAAATTGCATTAGCAATTTGCGAGTACCTATTGGGTAATCGCAAATTGAGAATGTCATCCCATTCATTCGTATGGGCCTCTAGGCCCATAAGAATGAATGGGAAGGTATTCCTTTATTGCAAATCGCAATTTGCGATTCGTAATTAAGGAATATGTAGGAATCGCAATTATTATTGTGAAACCTACATACATTGCATTTTGCGTGTCCTTAATTGCGAATCGCTAAAATTCGCTATGAGGGACTCGCAAACTGCAAAGATGATACATCCGCCCCCTAGAGTACCACTGCTTACTCTAAAACCTACACTTCCTACCACTGCCAACAAACTTCTTTCTACACTCACGAAGGGATAGTGTTTCTGAGAATGCTTTTCCACCTCCTTTGACATTTCAGTGAATTTTCACAGTTTTGCAACTGGATTTCTACTGAAAAATGTTAATATGTAAAATACCGATTATTTGGAAGGGACACCTACAGCACACCCGATCCAGATACCCAATCAGTAACTATTCAGAATCCCATTTTAGAGTAACAAGATCTTTTTTGACTCATAGCAATGGAGAGGAACATAGGAACACCATTTTCTAACAGTCACAAATGTGGCCTCTCAGTTCTGTTTTTTACCATTGTTTACTGCTTGAGTTGATATTGCATAAAAATGTGTTCTGAAGATATGCATATTTTCAGTCACATTTAAGACCTCCAGGACAGTAGTGCTTAGTTAATGTCTCAGACGGTGCTCTGTGCATACACACATGCTAGACCCATAAACTGCAAAATATCCACTATAAATAATGTACTTTTTACTTGAGCTGTGGGAAAGAATAAATTAAGGTATATTTCACCTAACAAGCTGCAATTCCACTGGTGTGCCATGAAGTAATTGCTCAATGTGAAAAGACATCCTTGCTGTTGGCAACTGTGTTGCACCATTTAATGCATCAATGCTGTACATAAACGGGGCTATTCACAAAGATAACCTACACTTTTGAGTATGTTACACATGTAAGTTTCTTCTGACACGTTTTGGTAACTATACTACTTTTTGCTACTCACAAAATCTAAATGATCAGTTACTCAAAAGTGTTGACTTACACATCCTCGCTTCCTCAACCAGGGACTGGAGCCACATTTAAGAGTGCAGTTTGCCAATGCCAGAAACAAACAATACTAAGTTCAGCACCACACATGGCCAAACAATGGTATTGCAAAATCCTCCCATAGAAATTATTAGAGGTATGGGCTGAAAATAAAACCCAAGAGGAAATAATGTTAAGTTAAATTCAATTATGTAAAATAGATACATATATAAATAAATATCATTCAATATACAAATAATATCTAAATCATATTTATTTTTTATTCCTATATCCACTTTGTTCACTCTTACAGATAACTTACTCATGACCTGGAGGCATTTCTAAAAAGTTGTGAGCATGTTATCAAGGTTGAAGTCAAAATAACTAGGTTGTAATTTTGACAGTGCCATCCTACAACATTCAATTTGCGACATCTCTCCGCATTGTCAAAACATTTACACCAACATTGTCAATACTTTGGCTGCCAAGACCACCGCATGCCTCTGTTCCTTAAATTGCTAGTGTTAGAACTGGGGGTCTCTAGTGGGCAGAGGTAGGTACCACTGTCCAAATAGGGACCCTTGCTTCGAGTCAGGGTAAGAAGGATGCACTCCTTAGATAACCCCTGCTCACCCCCTTGGTAGCTTGGCACGAGGAGTCAGGCTTATCAAAGGCAATATACTAAGTATTTGTACCAACACTCACAGTAACACAGTGAAAACACCATAAACTGACTCTACACAGTTTAGAAAAATAAAGGTATTTTAATCTAAACTACACAAGACCAAAACGACAAAAATCCAACATACACAGTTCAAGAATATGGTTTCTAATGAGTTCTTTCGGTTGTGTTAAAATAATCCACAGTTGCTTCACATTTTAGCCAACAGTACCTTTAGAAAAGTTCCAAGTGAAAGCTGCAGTGTTGAAAAGCAAGTGATGCGTCACTCCTAAGACCCCGGGGAGGCGACAACCCCACTGAACTTAGGGGGTGTGTTGCTATGACTCTGGTCTGTATGGGGAGGGATGCGATACCTTGCGTGGATTCCGGTGCACAGGTTCGGTGGAAGCGGCTTGCAAAAGGTACGATGCGACGATCTTCGGGACGGCAACGATCTCCAGTGCTGCGACGATGAGCAGCTCAGCGTCGATCTTCTCTTCTCACGGCCCCTCAATACTATGGCTCTGCGACGACTCTCGCAGCGACATGATGCGGTCCGCAAACAAGCGGTGCGATGATCTCACCCAGTGACGACAGGCTCTGCGACGATACTCGCAGCAATGGTAATCTTCCTGCACCGGTCTGGTGCGGCCCGCAAGCAAAGGATGCGACGACTCTTGCAGCAGCAACAGGTGCTGCAACGATCTAGGTCTTCGTGGCGGCGGGATTTTCCTCACACTGACGGTGATGCGCTCTGCAAGCGAGTGATGCGTTAAAACTTGCAGAAAGTCTTTAAAATCTTGGTTTCCAGCTTCCCTACACAGGAACAACTTCCAGAGGCACCACAACTGGTCCAGGCACTCTAGGAAGGACAGAACTCTCCCAGTAGAGTTCACGGAAGCTGGGGGTGAAGTCATTTTGTTCCTGGGACTTCTTAACAGGGAAACAGCTCTTCTTCAGGCCCTTGGATATTCCTTCAAGCAAGGGGACTAAGCAAAAAGCAAACTCCTTCCCCTCTCCTTGGCAGCAAAGCAACGGCAGATCAGTCCAGAAAAGCAACAGCAGGACAGTCTTCCTTCTTCAGTCTAGCAGCTTTCTCCTTGGCAGAGGTTCCTTCTTGATTCCAGGATGATCTAAAGTTCAGTGGTTTGAGGTCCTGGAGGGCTCTGAGCCCAGTCCAAACCAGTTCAGGAGCACTCTGTTTACATGACTCCTTCTTTCCTTTTACAGTGCAGAGCAGAAACATCAGACACCCCACAGGAGGTGGAGCCAGCATTGTGGAGGGAAAGCACAGCCCTGGGGCACTTTGTTGACATGATTCCTTCTCTCCTTTCACAGTGCAGGGCAGATACATCAGACGTACCACAGGGGGGCAGCACTGTGGGGGGCAGACATAGTCCTATTCAGGTCCCAGGTGCAACTCCTCCCTCCTATCTAGATACAGATCTCTCTATTTACCACTGGATGGACTCATTCTGTCTCCTGGAATCCCCCAGCCCTGTTACAAACCAGGCAGTCAATTAACAAACAGGCCAAGGCCCACAGAAAGGTCAGACAAGAAAGCAGCCACTATCTAAAAGTGATGTTTTCAAACACAGGATTTAAAAACCATCCTTCCAAAAATATGTGTTATTAAATTCTGAGTACAGGGATACCAGACTTTAATTTTCTATCTTGCTCCTATGGGAAGATATGCAGGTAAACATTATACACAGTATTCCTCATTATAGCCTATGGGTAAGATAGCCTTTCAATAGTGAAAAACAAAAATGGCTGTAATTCACTATCAGAGCATGTCACCCACACTAGTACATGCTCTACCTTTCACATACACTACACCCTGCCCAGGGTGGTACCTAGGGCCTTCCAAAGGGGTGTCCTATGTGTACAGAAAGGGAAGGGCTAGGCCTGGCCAGTGTGGACACTGGTCAGGTCAGCATGGCAGTTAGCAACTGCACACAGGCACTGCGGTGGCAGGCCTGAGACACCATTTTAGGGCTACTCCTGTGGGTGGCACAATCAGTGCTGCAGGCCCACTAGTAGCATTTGAGTCACCGGTCCGGCACACCCAGCGCACTTTACTAGGGACTTCCTGTTAACACAAATATGCCAGTCATGGATAACCAATCACAATAACAATTTATAAAGAGAGCATATGCACTTAAGCACTAATCAGCAGTGGTAAAGTGCCCAGAGTCCTATTGCCAACAACCACTGGTCAGGAAAAATAAGGGAGGAAGAAGCAAAAAGTTTAGGTATAACCCTACAAAAAGGGCCATTTCCAACAGCTAGTGTATATGATTTTGGACATGTGATGTTCAGGTTTTCACAATATTAACGTATGTCATATTGATGGCAGTGTGCCATACTTCTTTAGTGCCCATACTCAGTTAAATGTTTTTAACAATTCTCCACATAGTAGTTTGTAATCGTGCTAGGTTTTCACTAATGTTACAGGGAAATTTGCACTGAAATATACTGCTTGGCCTCATTCCTTTAAATGTTCTCAGGAACACCTCTCCCCCTCACTATTCCACCCCCAGTGACCTGCCAGGATGTGTACTCTCTCATTTCAATTTAAGGTAGGCAATTACACCCCACAATTATCAAAGTTTACCAGTCATTGCTAGATTCTTTACCTCAAGAACATAGCTGAACATTGCATTTTAAAGAACATGTGTCCAGACATATTAGGTTTTTTAAGCAGTTCGGAATATGGACGACTGAAAATTATCCTATCCTTTAGGGTCTCCCACACTATCTATGGGCAGTATACCTATTCATGCAGAACAAAATACATTTACGTGGCATATATAAAAGTGTGTGTCAGTAGAAACACTGAAAAAAACATACACTCATCTGACACATTAATTCACAGCTGAGAACTCAGTTCAAAGACAATGTAAACATGCGCCTCTTTCTTTGCCCTATCTGTGAGTGGAGTCTTGGGAGGCGAGCATTTGAGTGGTTACAAAAGACTTCAGTGGTCATGAGGGAATACACAAGTGTTGTAGTTCTTACTGCTCATAGAGCTTCTGAATACACAAGTGTTGTAGTTCTTACTGCTCATAGAGCTTCTAAATTTGTTCTCCCTACAACCGATGAGTGAAAGTACGATCTATACTCGCATTAATATGCTCTTTTCATGTGTAATTTTTGGGAAGATTAACAATGATGATACCCCTTGCCTACATTTTCATATTTTTCGATACAATTCCAGACGCCTTCTTACAGACTCTTCTTGAAAGGATGAACTATTTTTTAGTACCAAAAGAAGACACATTGAGATATAAAGGTACTTCTCACATCATTTTCCTGTGTGCCTTAATTATACGGTGGTTAGACACTATTAATCAGGCATGTCTTTTCTCACATATATCAAGGTTTTACCTTTGAGAGGAACTTTTCTGTGCACTAACACTTGG
Organism: Lissotriton vulgaris; assembly: GCF_964263255.1. Classification (NCBI taxonomy): domain Eukaryota; kingdom Metazoa; phylum Chordata; class Amphibia; order Caudata; family Salamandridae; genus Lissotriton; species Lissotriton vulgaris. Next base: position 747,862,830 of record NC_141694.1, read on the forward strand.
AAGCACAGTGTCTCTCACCCTAGAACCTATCAAGATACCCAGCACCCATGAAGTTAAACAACATTGTTTTTTAATAATCTTCTACTTAAGAACCATCCTAATGACCCCCGATCAATGAATATGCATGGTGGAAACACATCAACACTTTAAACTAGGAATTATATAATGAACACAAGAAAAGTAATTGTTGGGCTTGACTACTATTGAAGCTAGCACTACTATTTGTTGCCTTTGATCTACTCCACAAACTTTTCAACAAAAGGGGCTACCATAAAGAGCAATTTCTTGCTTCATACTCCCCTAGGAGTAAACATTTAGTGGCCACTTGAAAATGATGTATTATTTTATGTTATATATGATGGTGTTATCATTGAGTGTGCACTATCCCTTCAAACATCACAGGTTAATTTTGAGAGGTGGTTGTTGGTTATGTTTGCAAGCGAAACCATCATTAGAAAAAGTTATGCATATTATGTAAAGTGAAACAACAACTGTATTTCAAACCTGATATAATCACATATTTGCAGTCAGATTGAATGCCACACTTTCTTCTTCACTAGGAGATATACTTTTCTTTTACATATACATTTTTCAAAGAGCTATGAAGAACTGGTAGCCATAAGAATTTTTTCGGCTTATGTCACAGGTTTTTAAACTAAGGATATTGTTGCCAATTCATCCAGTAACTCATACACTCATGATCAGTAGATAAACAGTCACCAGCAGCCCATTACTTTGAAGATATGGGAACTAAAGTTCGCTTTTTTAAAGCTTAGTTCAGAAGCAAATGCCCTGCAATTATGCAGCACTGAACAGGTGAACATGTACATGACATTTTTTTTCAGCATGCGCTTAATCCAAGCTCGTTTTACAACCTTGGAATAGAATCGTTTGCAATGTTGTCAATAATGCATAATAGTGATTGGGTACATTCCTTTACTGGAGCAGATGGACAGGGATCTCATGGGCATAGTGTTGGTTCAAGGCACTTTTGTACCTTTTGTACAAAAGCGTCCTGAATGTTGACCACATCACATGTTCCACACACTTTACATGTATTCTGATACTATATTCTGAGCAATTCTTTAGTGCTGCTACCAAGTGTCACCACCCATTCCGAATACTTTTGTCTTGTTATGCTTCCTCGATGAGTTGTCAGTTCTATTGTCTTAATCTGTTTATTGTAGTACTTTGTCAACTTGCATATTCGTTTTCTGCCATGTCACTGCTGCAGCCCTTAGCTTTACTTTCAGCTTCTTCAAATGATCAGGATGTTTCTTCTGCAGGGTTTTGTTTCTCCTTCTTACTGTGGATATTGCCTAATTGGAGCTAGTATGCAAAACATTGCCCTAATGGTCGATGAATAACTCTCTATAAGACCCCAAAGAAGCTTTTTTTTTATTGATGTTCTACTTGTGGGTCACTAACCAAACCCTTCAATTGTCTCTTATCTCACTTCAGGGTCTTCATCCCTTGTGGTAGGATTTGTATTAGACTGCTGCGCCACAAATTGGCATGATATTAGTGAATAACCAGATCCCAGGATCGGTTGAACCAACACTTCCCTCTCATCCAAGTTTTTCAATCACAATAGCAACCCGGAATGTGCCCTCACTCATGCATGGGCTGCTTCATTAGGCTTCCAAGTGCAGTAAACTTTATGGATCTAATTTCAGGATTCACAGTTTTACCAGACTGGATATTAAGATCCTCCATATACAATCCATAAATTACCATTTAGGTCCATAGCACGTCTGCTGGCATATTGATTGGAGATAGAGGTCACTTGCTCTTTGTGAATGTTCATACTCCTTCCCAAATACCATGATCTAGATTGCCCTTCAAATTCTTGCATTTTCTCGCAACATCAGATTAATATCCATAATCTAATGGGCTGTAAGCCATAATTGATTTAAGGCCAATACACCTAATTGAACATCATCTAAAAGCGAGTACATGCCAATGGCTTTCCACCACAGAGCTCACATTTAACGGGAATACGCATATTGACTGCGGTCCATCATCTGTCCCCTGTACTCCCCCTATCTAGCCTGTTTTTTCCAAATTAAGTCATAAATCAGATTGTCCTGTTTTTTTTAAGATAAACGTATCTATCACCCATCATATTTCTCAGCCTGAGAGAGTCATCTAGTTACCTTTTCACATTCCCTAGTCACCTGCTATTGGTTAAGGGGAATAATTGTTTCAGCATTTATCTCTGGAATGACCCTCCTTCAACACAGTCTCAAACAACTACATATATTATATGTGTACTTACTGCACATTGTCCTTCGCTCCAATGTTCCTTCCACTTTGACAGCTACACAAGGCCACTTAAGTTGCTGTGTATAAACCTATAGGTGTAAATGCCCTCCTGCCCTTACAGGACATGTAAAGGCACAAACAGACCCAGGGGTGTAGGCCTTGTCAGTGGTGCACCACTGCTAAGCGATCTGTCTTGATGAGCCTGGTCTCAGAAGCCAGCCCTTAATTGTTTGCTACTCTCTGAGTGGCATTGGTCAGTAAATAATCATGATAAATCACATTGTGTTCAATAGCTCATTCAAGATTTCCCTTCCTCATAAGTATAAGTAAACAGTTCAATACAAACTAACGTTTATTCCTTTAGTAAAAATCAGCTATTCATTTTAAAAACAGGGACTAATACCCCACCAAAAGAAAAGAAATACACACCAGAAGCTTATGTAATATTTTAGGGTATCTTGTGAAGCTTGCACTTGCTGAGTGTTTTAGATGAAGGGCAATACTTCTTTTAAGCAATCTTTATTGACATATTCTGGGTCATGGTTGGCCATGAGGCAAGATGGTCACCTTAGCAAAAACCTCTAAACATAGTGACAAATCCTGAAAAGAAAATACAGACAGAGCACCCCTTGTCACAATTTTGGTCTTTGGAGATAGGCGGAGATGCCAGGGGAACAGCAGAGTGAGTCAACTTTGACAAAAGATGAAGCTTTGTAGTGGCATAGTGGGCCTGGGCTGGTGATGCCTCCATCCCACCAACCTTGTCCCAGCAGATGGAGCCATTGGCTCACAGCAGCGAGATGTCATTACAGGAGTTTTGGGGAAAGAGCAACATTAATGCCTAAATAAGGCAGTTGATGCAGGATCAAGAATGTGTGTGGTGGCTGAATCAAGCTACATTTTGCTTGTAGGAGCATATGATAAACCTGTGGATCTACACCAGACTGCCAGTGGAGGCAGGAAGCAAGACATGCAACACACCGGAGATAGCCGGAGGCTGTGAGTGGTTGACGGTCTACATGCGTCAGCTTGTCCGGTGCCAGCTTGGTGAAAAGGAGGGTGAGGACGTTGGTTGCATTAGCAATAAAGGCGAGAAAGAGGGGGCCCAATATACATGACCCCCTGAGAGGAGACCTGGGGCGCTACTTTCTAGGTGGTAGGGACAAGTGTGACTACCTGGGTTACTTTCCTCAGTGTCAGGGCTGCTCAAGTGCCCTGATTTCGGAGGTATAACCTATGTATTCTCAGGACAAGCCTTCACTTCTTCCCCCTCCATCTTTCTTTGCTGCATCTGCCTATATGGCCCCTTAATAGACAGGCATCTTTGGTGAGAATCTGCCCTGAGGAAAAGAGACCTACCAGGATAGGGACTGAGTAGGTTTAGTTTCCCTGTGCCACATGGTAAATAGTGTGTTAAAATATATAGGCCCTTATTTGTTAACACTTTTCCACATAGAGACAGAATGTTTAAAATGCTTTTATACATCAGCCTTCTAATGATTTATCTGCAATATTGCATTACAAGATTCCTGGTGGGAGACAGTGGTGTAATTGACCGTCTCTGTATGAGTTGGCCATATTGGATTCCTTGACCACCATCAGGTTCTATAGTTGCAACATACATTTTCCCTATCAAATATGGCCTCCATTCGCAATTTCCTTTCACTGCAGACATGGACTGAGTAGGAGTCATTCTTTGCCTGTTTCTTCTTGGCAGAACAGCATATGTGAGTGTACTACCTGGGTTGAAGAGAATTATGTACTCAAAAATGTTACATCACCAATATCTGGATTTTTAATCCACTATCTTTACCTTTTATAGCTCTCCTGCTCTGGTGGTGAGCATATGATTAGCATAACTCCTCCCTAATTTGGTTTCGTGTTTCCCCACAGTCCTGATATCCAGTAGTGCTTCTGACAGTCCCAGATGTAGAGATAACTGAGAGGCAGGGGGGTCAGTAGCGGGATCTGTCAGCCCTCTTTGTTTGCTTGGTACCTTACAAGGCATCCTATCCTATCTGTAAGGAGTCTGATGAACACATGAAAAAGTGAACCCCAAAACTGATTTTGATATGGGGAAAAGACTATTTGAAAAGTGACCACTTTGGCTCAAGACTGACCAGACAGGACGACACAACATAATAAATTAGAAAAAATACAGCTTCCTAAGGGAGTCACAGAGAGAGAAATGTGATAGTTAACCAGATGTAAACTTGAAGAAAATGCAGGAGAATGTTTGATCAGACCCATTCCTGAGAAAAGTTTAAATGTGTGTCATAAAACGTGAACAGAAACACAATTAAAGAGAGATTCTGTTGAACTGACTTCATAGACATAAACCAGTGTGGTGCTTATGCAGGAGATGACTCAGGTCGGGGGCATAATATGATCCTGTTAAGGGGAAGGTACTTCCTATTGACACACAAAAGCTTCACATCATGCTCCAGAGGTCAATCATATTACTAAAAAGGTTCACACCATTTTTGGGCGCAGTAGATTGGATGGAGTGCCATGGGTGCTGTTAGACCCGGCATCATTGGCGTGAGTCTCCCTTCCATTTTTGACGGATTGCCTCCTCTGTTTTGATATGTTATTGCTGGATTTATGCTTTTGGCACTGTGCCACTGCTAATCAGTGCCACAGTGCAAGTGCTTCCTATGATAAATTAATGTACTAATTGGTTATTACCTGATTGGGTTATTTGATTTATCTGTCAGCCCCTAGTACAGTACACCATGTGTGCCCAGGGCTTGTAAATCAATTGCTGCTGTGGGCTTGCAGCACTGGTTGTGCCATCCACAGCAGCAGCTTGTAAAGTGTGTCTCAGGCCTGCCATTGCAAGGCCTGTGTGCAGTCTAGCACCGCCATGTCGACGTGGCCAAGTGCACCCACTTGATAGTCCCTAAACCTTCCCTTTGCTTCATATTAGACACCCCTATGGTAGGCCCAAGGGCAGGGTGCATTGTAAGTATAAGGTAGGACATGCTCTGATGCGTGTAGCATGTTCTAACGGTGAATTACAGCCATTTTCGTTTTTCACTATTGAAGGCTTCCTGTTCTCATAGGCCAGAATGGGCAGTTTGATTATTACATTCTTATAATCCTAACTGACTCAGGGAACATGGTAGAAATCCGAATTTAGTATGCCTGAACTCAGAATAATAAAGTACATCTTTTAGTTAAGTTGGTTTTAATATTCGGTGTTTGAAAATACCACTTTTACAAAGTAGGTATTTTCTTGCCTAACTATCCAGGCCTGCCTCTGCTGGGTTGTGTATTCCTTTTCTGGGTTTGTGAGTGACAGGGCTGGGAAATTCCAGGAGACAGGCTGTGGCAGCCCAGTGGTGAATAGAGAGATTTGCGTCTAGATTGGAGGGAAGAGTTGCACCTGGGACCTGAATGGGGCCGGGCCTTCCCTCTACAATGCTGGCTCCACCCCCTGTGGCTTGAGTAATGTCTCTGCCCTGCACTGTGAAAGGAGAGGAGGAATCATGTCAACAGAGTGCTTCAGAGCTGTATCTTCCCTCCCCTGTGCTGGCTCCACTTCCTGTGGGGCGGCTGATTTCTCTGCCCTGCAGAGTGAAAGGAAGAAGAGAGTCATGCAAACAAAGTGCTCAGCAACTGGTTTGGACTAGGCAGAGGCCTTTTTGCCTTCGGAGAACAAAGGATTTCGGGGTATAAGTATTGGGACCCTGATCCCAAGAAAATAGATCACTAATGGACAAGAAACCTTTCTGCCAAGGAGAAAAACCAAGGAAGCTGCAGGAGTTTTACTGCCCCTCTGCCAGTGTGCTGTTTTCTGGCTTACCCTGCAGTAGGTGCTTCATTGCCAAGGGAAAGGAGAAGGAACTTTGTAAGGACTTTCATCTATTGAATATTCTCCAAGGGCTTGAACTATGCTTGCCTCCTGCTGAAGTCTCAGGGACAAAAGACTTCACCTCCAGCTCCCTCCTGAATATCCTTGCTGGGAATTCTGACTCCAGTCACTTGCGTGCCGCTAGTAGCTGGAACCGTGACGCATCGAGAAGAAGCGTGTCGCCGTCACAGCTGAAATCATTGCAACGCCAGAGAAGCGAGCCTTCATCGCATCTCCCTAGAAGCGCGTGTCCATCGAAGCTTCCTGCTGTCGCATCACCGGAGAAGCGTGACACCATCGAGAGAGTCGCCATCGCATCACCGGAGAAGCGTGTCGCGGCTCCAAAGTATAGGGGAGTTGCAAGGCTGCCAGGGCATCATCGCATCGTCATGGCATTGCCGCATCAAGATCGCCTTCTTCTCGCATCGCAACCGGATCGTCGCATCGCATCAAGGCGCCAACTTGCGCACCGCAATGGGCCCGCAGACCGAGAATCTACGCATCACCTCCACACCGGTAAGGCTCACAACGAGTCCCCTACTCTGCACAAGCATTGAGGAAGGACGCAACCGTTCCCCCGGGTCACGGAACCGACGCATCTCCCCTTTTGCAAGCCTTTTGTTCACTTTGCATTACGCCTCAGGTACTTTGTTGAGAAATTTGTCGCATTTACCAACAACTTGAACTAAGAGACTTTAATCATCTTTTAAGTAAACTTAAGTGTAGTATTGTGGACTTTTGCCATTGGTGGTCTTGTGTTAAGTCTATATAAAGAATACTTATTTTAATAAAACCTGTGTTGTGTCCATCTGTAGTGTTTTTACTGTATTACTGTGTATATTCACAAATGCTTAACACACTGCCTCTGAGATACGCCTGTCTGCTTGTGCCAAGCTACCAAGGAGGTGAGCAGGAGTTATTAAGGGGTGTAATCCCCTTATCCTGACTTATAAGTAAGGGTCCCTATAGAGACCCCCAGATCTAACAGGTGCCTTGCTGCAGCCATAAAAAAATGGGCTGGAGAGCCACTCACGTTAATATCGGTGTATCTGCCAGAAAAGCACTTTAGACAAACTGGGCCTGGCTGGACATGAACATGGTAATGAGATCGGAGATGGACAGGTAGATAGTATGAGGAGCCAACCACAATGGGCTTGCAATGGTTTGTTACCTCAGTAAACTTAGATGCTTTAGTGGGATGGGTGGCCTCTTTGCATAACTTTAGATACGTTGAAAAGAAGAATTTAGGGTGGAGGAATGGCAGTGTCAGACTTACAAATCATTATAAGAGAACTCACCGGCTAGTGATAAATTAGTGGGCCTTCAGACCCCAGCAGCAACCATCTACCAGAATAGATAGGCATGCTATGAGGAGAGAAGGGTACCTGGGGGCACTGTACACAAGGGACATTGAATAATGCCCTAAAAGACTCTGTGATCAAAGACTGAAGTGTGGCCTCTAGATAACTAGGATTGGAAGGCAAACTTACTGGGAATATGTGTCTATGGACAGAAAGTGACCTCGGTGAGCTAAGTAAGCAGAAAGGTTTTCAGATATGAAATATTAATGGTATCACCTTGCTAAGGGACATCGTGGCAGTGGGTGGACTAAAGGTATACATGGAACTCGCAGAGGAGTTTAACTTAAAGCCCACAGAGGTGCTCAGATATATAAGACTCTGCACATCTTGGTGTCCACACCAAGAGTATACCCAAATACCTGTTGTCATCCGAAATCAGAGCAGGCTTTAGTCGGAACATGTGTTGAATAATGCAATCTCTATGATTTATAGAACACTAGTAAATAACACTCAGGAAGACCTCTGAAAACTGAGGGCCAAAAGGGAGATAGATTGGGGGACTTACAAGGCTCAGACTGGGATAATTTATTGGAATACTTGAAAAGGTGGCTATGGGGGCAGGCCTAAGGACACTTCAGATAAAGTTGTTACATCATGTGTACTACATCCAGTCTAAATTGAAAAAAAAGGGAAAAGTACGATTATACCTGTGTCTGTGGGGATTTATCTCATGCAATATGGTTGTGCTCCGAGAGAGGGAGTTCTGGGGCGAGGTTTTAAAGTGTCTGATTATTATGGTGGGACTCTGGTTATAACCCCACCTATTGACCCAACCCCGACCATACATTCCTGTCTGCTTGATAATAAGTCTATTGGTACCCCTGTTGGTGACTCTTATTCCACTCCAGACCGAACAAGATGGTCCTCCCTTATGCCCAATACCCTGTTTGGATTCTTCAGTACCACTAGAAAGGAGACTTTGAGGTCTCCTGAACTCGCTGGGGGTAGTGAAAGGGATGCTATGCGAAAACAATGTGCATTTTGGATAAATAATGGTAATATTTATAGCGTTAAAGATATCTGGTCGACGTTTGGTCAATGGACGGCCATACAACAAACAGACATGGCCGAGTACATGTGCACACTTATAATGAAAAGATAGGAAGCATTGTTCATAGACACTCCTAGGGGATTGATTGATTTAAAACTAACTACTGCCAAGGGTCATGTTCAGGGAGATGATATGCATGAAGCCCTTGTTACCATGAGTGCGTTCAGAGACACAACAGCTTTTCCGTCATCTCCGAATGACAAAGCTATGCCTATGAGAGAGACAGCTCCTGTCTTTATCCCTGCATTGCTCGCCAATAACCAGGGTGTTGGAGCAGCCCCAGCACACTGGCGTAGGATGTGGGTGCATGTCCCATGGAAAAGATCGGATGTTCTTCAATTGAAATCCCAATTACCAGACCCCCGTAAGAATCCAGCTCTTTACTATCAGGAATTAGGCCATTGTTACCTGATTCCAGTACATAACACTTATCTTTTTGGTAGTTTGTATATAATATGTGTTTATATTGTTATGTTTGACCATGTTCAGAGACAGTAAAGAAGAAATAGATGCCATATTGCAAAAAACTCCATCCCTTCTAAGTGGTAATCAGTTAGTTGCACAAACGTCTAACTTAGATAAAATAGAAAAGTTGAAACAACTCAAAAAGAAAAATATTAGAACACAATTACATGCTAAAGTGTTGTCTGAACATTTGAAGAACCATACTATTCCAGTAGCACTTCAGGTTCAAAATTTTCCAGTTATATTTATTACTGATAAAACTTATTTAAATAGATTTGGAGGGGTTGGAACAAAATGTTCAATTGATTGGATGGTCTTGTCAGTAGAAACGGCCCTAAGACTAAACGAGGAAGAACTAAAAGAGATTGAAACCTTAGAGAGAGACATACTTGGTGATACGACAATTACTGATTCCAAACAACTTCTGGAGTCTTTGGAAAAAACTATTGCCGATTTCACAGTACACAACACCAATTTGAAAATTAACAAAGTAGGAAGAGATCCTAAAAATTTCAAATTAGATGAAGTATACCCTTATTTAAAGGAAGATTTCTTTGTGAATAACAATCCAAGTGCCTTAAACCTACAGTATAGAGGTAGGTTGAGAAATAAATTCATCACTTTCTCAGAGAGTTTGTCAGACTCAGACCAAGGACCATCTAGTGGTCAGTATCCTTTTCCTCAATACCCCAGATCGGTTCCACCTTTTTTAGGCAGAGGCAGGTATCGACCGGGGGGGGGGGGGGGGGGGGGGGTAGGCAGATGGAGAGGGCACAACCAACAGATGGGTTCGTTTCCGCCACAAGGCCATTTTCAACAGAACGACCAGTATCAAAACCAGGAATCCGAACCATTCAGAACACGCAAGAAAACGTACAGACGTTAAATATGATAGAGAACAGACAGAAAATTGACACTGTCCCTATCTATAATTTATCAAAACATGTACCCACTAAGGCTGAAATCTCCATCTTATCGAACGGACTCTCATTTGTGCCTACAGCTTTACAAAATCCGATAGAGACTAAAAAAGAAATTCTTTTGTTCCTCAGAAAGGTTAGATTAAAAGCCTTCTTCTTAGAATGTGAATCACAAGAGTCAAAAAATATCAGCGGCCTAAGGAATAAATCGAAATTTATTCCCGAAAGTGTGTTGCTACCACCTGAAATCCTGGTTTTTGAGGATGTTGTCCTCAGAGAATTGGATGAATTGCAATCCAAAAAAATTATTTCAATTCAAATTGCGAAAATATTGAAAAAATAGCACTAAAGACTTTATCTTATAACCCGTCACTAATAATTAAACCGGCGGACAAGGGCGGTGGAATAGTCCTTTGGGACATAGATAAATATGACCAAGAAGTAATCAGACAATTGTCCAATGTAACACACTATAGAACATTGGATAATAATCCTACTAAGAACTTGAGAGAAAAAAATCTTAAACATAACCAAGGAAGGGCTTGAGCAAGGTTGGTTATGCCAGAATGAATTTGATTATCTGAATACTGAACAGAATAAAATACCTAATATCTATGTATTGCCTAAAGTGCAAAAGTCAACAACAGAACCCCCGGGCAGACCTATAGTGTCGGCCTGTGGCTCAATGTTAGAACCATTAGCTAAATACATAGACTTTTTCCTGATTCCTCTGATTAAAGAAACTCAATCATATATAAAGGACACTATGGACTTTATATCGAAAATAGAAGAACTGCCTTTTAATTTGGAAAATCAAGTGTTAGTATCTTTTGATATAGAATCACTGTATACTAATGCTCCTCAAGATGAGGCTATAGCTGTAATGAGATTAGTTTTGGACTTCAGGGAACGTCCACATCAAGTACCCACTGAGTTTTTGGTATCTCTGGCCACCATTTGTTTAAAAAATAACTTCTTTAACTTCAAAGGCCAACTATACTTTCAAATCTCGGGAGTGGCCATGGGTTGTAGTTTCTCCCCAGAAATAGCTAACTTAGTGATGGATCAGTTCGAAAAGCAGTGGATATATAGCGACACCAATCCTTTTAAGAACCAGGTAAATCTTTGGTATCGTTATATTGATGATATTTTTATGATTTGGCAGGGAAATGAGACAACACTACAGGAATTGTATAATTGGTTGAATTCCAGAACTTGTGAGTTTAACTTTACAATGTCCAGCAATCGGAAAAAACGTAACTTTTTGGATGTTTACATCCAAGAAGAGAATGGCCACCTTGAAGTTAGTCTGTATACTAAGTCCACAGACCGCAACACACTATTACATTTCTCAAGCTGTCACCCCCGCACACTTAAAGAAAATTTGCCTTATGGGCAATTTCTTAGAGTGCGGAGAAATTGTAGTAGAAAAGAGGAATATTTCAAAAGTGCAGAAATCTTAAAAAACAAATTGGTTGCTAGAGGATACCCAAAAAGGTTAGTCAAGATTGCTCTGAAAAGAGCTTGGTTTACACCAAGAGAAACATTATTAACACCTAAAATTAAAGATGTAGATACACCTTTGACGTGTGTGCTTACATACGATCCTAAAGCAAATAAATTAATAAAGTTGATCCAAAAACATTGGAAACTTATTGAACATCTGGGAATTAAGAAGCCACTTTTCGCTTTCAAAAAAGGTAAAAATATTAGACAATCTCTGGTAAGAGCAATGAGAGAAGAAGACTCCTCACCTAAAGATTTGAGAGCACTTCTAAATTTACCACCTATAATAGGACATTATAGATGTCAAAATTGTGTGGCATGTAATCTAACAACAGATACAAAGGAAGTTGAAATAAATGGGTTCAAAAACCATCTCAAAAGCTTTTCAAATTGTAACACAAAAAATGCACTATACTGTATAAAGTGTCCGTGCAATAAGGCCTATATTGGACAAACAACACAAATAGTGAAAAAGCGCATTCTCCAACATAAATCAAGGGTGAAATGCAAGGTCCAAGGAGCACCATTAGTGCAGCACTTTGAAACTTACCAACATACGGAGAATGATATCACTTGGACAATTTTATGTGTGCTGAATAAGGGTAAACCAGAAGAAATTGAATCCAAATTAGATAGGTTAGAGGCCAGTCTAATCGAAAAATACAAGACAGCAACCAATGGTTTGAAAGACAGAGATGAAATTTGGGCACTGATATAGAATATTCTGTTATTTGGCTGTATTCTGGTACGTTTCTGTATTATATCAACTGTAACTTTGATACTGAATATTATGTACAAAGGAGTTTGTGCGATTTGGTCTTTATTGTGAGGAGTAGCAGACCCTTTGTAATTGGTGACGGCTTACCCTATTTCACTTTTTATTTTATTTTTAATTCACAAACATCTTACGTTGTTAAAATATATAGTCAAAAGAGTTTAATAAGAAGATAGGTTGAAACAATATAGACCTTCCTTGCTCTTTGTTTGATTTCTGGTTAGATCTTGTTTCTTAGGAATGCTTAGTTGTACATGTTTATAGCATCCTCTTTTTCAAACATTTGGGCTAACATATTTGGAAAGAGATACAAAAAATATGTGTGGATATATATATATGTGTAAAAAGTAATGTGTGTATATATATGTTTGGTTTGTTACTGTACCTAAATATTGGTTGGTAAATCAATAAGCCGTTGAGGTAAAGAATTTTTCTAATCAACATAAAAAAAATAAAGTACAAGTCATAAATTGGTGTTTTGTTTGGGATTGGGTATGGAGTGATATAAATGAGGTAGAATTTGTTTTATGGAAATGATTAATTTCATTTAGGAGGAGACCATTTATATTGCTCTTTCATAAACAGATTGTTTGAATCAGACCTAAGGCATTGCTTGTTTTGAAGAAGAGAACAACATTTTCGGGTAAGGGTGGACCTATCATCCACCACTTGTGCTCTGTTTTCTGTCTGTATTGACTTTTGCAAAAGCCAAGCCAGTGACGTGAGTGTTTTTCTCCCACTGTTGTCAGCCTGAAGTAAAAATATGCCAGTCAGTAGTAAGTTCCGAAAGTTATGTTGTTGCGTATGTACAGAGGACTCCCTTCTGGAGGCAGCCTGCCCACTTCTTCCAGATGGAACTCCAAATTATGAGATGTATGTTAAATATGGGCCATCTGCTATCATGTTTTCTTCCTTATGGGTAAAATATACGAAACAAAGCAATGTTGAATTACAGTGGCCACAGTTTGGCTCCTTTGATCTCCAGGCCCTCTCGAGCCTGGAGGAGCAGCTGCTCTGCAAACGGACTCGTCAAGCCATGTTTGACGCCACCGCGTTGTGGAGGAAAGAAATGGATCAAAAAATGAGAAAAAAGAAAGCGTTGAAGAAAAAGAAAGAGAGGATGTCTATGGCTGATCATGCGAAAGGGCATTTAGAAAATAAGGTGAGGAAGGGGTTGGAATGGGAGATAGGCATCATAGGGCTAAGGCGACAAAATGTTACCCCGCTCATTCTCCCAGGGACCTTGACGTTGAAGGAGAAGAGGGGGACTCGTTGTTGAATGCTATTCTTAAATGTCCATAACCTGCATATGCTCCGGCTCCTATGTATCCCGCTATTCCTCAAAATGTTCCTAACCCTCCACCCCCACCAGTGGTGGTTGAGACTGCCCCACCCATTGTACCACTGCCTGATCTTTAGACTCCTGACATCCTGCCAGCACCTCTTCCTCTGACAGTTCATACCACCCCACCTATTGACCCAACCCCGACCATACATTCCCGCCTGCTTGATAATAAGTCTATCGGTACCTCTGTTGGTGACTCTTATGCCACTCCGGAACCTAACAAGATGGTCCTCCCTTATGCCCAATACCCTGTTTGGATTCTTCAGTACCACTAGAAAGGAGTCTTTGAGGTCTCCTGAACTCGCTGGGGGTAGTGAAAGGGATGCTATGCGAAAACAATGTGCATTTTGGATAAATAATGGTAATATTTATAGCGTTAAAGATATCTGGTTGACTTTTGGACAATGGACGGCCATAAAATAAACAGACATGGCGGAGTACATGTGCACACTTATAATGAAAAGATACGAAGCATTGTTCATAGACACTCCTAGGGGATTGATTGATTTAAAACTAACTACAGCCAAGGTTCATGTTCAGGGAGATGATATGCATGAAGCCCTTGTTACCATGAGTGCGTTCAGAGACACAACGGCTTTTCCGCCATCTCTGAATGACAAAGCTATGCCTATGAGAGAGACAGCTCCGGTCTTTATCCCTGCATTGCTCGCCAATAACCAGGGTGTTGGAGCAGCCCCAGCCCACTGGCGTAGGATGTGGGTGCATGTCCCATGGAAAAGATCGGATGTTCTTCAATTGAAATCCCAATTACCAGACCCCCGTAAGAATCCGGCTCTTAACTATCAGGAATTAGGTCAGATTGTTTTCTCTGGTGTCCTTACCTTAGAGGATATTGACTAATTATTTGGATCAGTAGTACCACCCGGCATATGGGACAAAATACGCCATGCTTACCATAATGCCGCTTTGCATGATGACTGGACCGACTTTGAGAGGATGGAGAATGACAGAGAGGGGGGTACTAAGCCTGATCCAGCTATTCTGGCTCTCCCAGGCCATCTGTTGCAACTCATGAAGACCCTTTTGCCCGAAATAGCTGTTAATTGGGATAAGATAAATGAATGTAAACAACGTAAGGATGAGTCTGTTGCAGATTTTTTCACCCGCTTCGAAACTGAGTACAAAAGTCACAGTGGATTAGACGCTAGAGCCCCTAGCTCGGGCTCAGGGTTTATTGAAAAAGTTGTATCTAATTTATTAACGGATCTCTTGGCCCGCCTTTAGAAGATTGAGAGTACATGGTCAGCTCAGACTATGGCAGGCATCCTTGCCATGGCCCAATATCATGAGAATAGAGAGAATGAAGATAAAGACAAAGAGGTTAGGAAGAACAAGGACCTTAAAATGAACGTTTTGTTACAACAAGCTTATCCACCCTGGGGACAAAATGCTAGAGGCCCAGGTCCGCCTTCGGACCAGTTCCAGAGGCTGCCCCAGCGCCCCCTTCAGTCTCCTTTACAGAAGTCCATCAGTTCGGCAGGTCCCGTTGATAAAGACCAGTGTGCCTACTGTAAGGCTTATGGCCACTGGGTTAGTGAATGCCCAGTATTAGCCCAGAATATTCAGTCAGGAAACACTAGGCCCCGAACTCAAAAGGAAGGAAATATGGTACCTCCTAGGGCAGAGGTGTGCATCAGATCCTAATGTTCGAGCCCGTATGGGTCTGCCCCAGGGTACAGTTAACAGGGTATGAGGCCACTAGGACATACTTTTACGATGATTATGATGAGACCGATGAGACAGATTTCTACCAGCCATAGGAAAGCCAGGAAAGGGGTAATGTAAGAGAGCGGATTCCTATGGATCAGCGAGGTCCTTATGTCCGGATGTCAGTTGCAGGGGATAAAAAGAAGTTTCTCCTAGACACCGGGGCTGCTAGATCCTCTGTTGTGCACACCTTGATAACGGAGGCACCCCTTTCTGGCTCTCTCAATGTCTCAGTGGGTTTTTCTGGGGTCCCTGTCACCAACCCTGTCTCTAAGCCTCTCCCGCTGGATCTCAGTCCAGCTCATATGGATGCTCCTTTGATTCTCACGACTGGATGTAGTGAACATTTGCTGGGTATGGATTTGTTAGGCTTTACATGCTACCATTTCTTGTAGTCCTGATGGCGTGTCCCTTACCATATCAACAGATTCCTCCGCCAATATGTTCCTCTCTGGACCCCTCCCTCCCGTTCTGCAGGCCTTACCCTCATCACTTTGGGCCACTTCTCACACTGATGTAGGACTTCTCGACATTGCTCAGCGTACTGTCCGTATCCAGCAAGGTGCCCAACTGCCCTGGCTTCGCCAGTATCGCCTTCCCCAGGAAGGTGAGGCTGCCCTATTATCTATAATATCAGATCTCATGAAGACGGGAGTAGTTGAGGAGACACGTGGTAATGAGTGTAAGAGCCCAATTACTCCAGTTCTTAAAAAATTTATTGATCCCTCTCCGCTGCCCACAAAATGTATCGGTTTGTCATTGATTTGCGGGCTCTCAACAAAATTACGGTCTCACAGTATCCCGTAGTCCCTGATATCACAACCCTCTAGACCATGGTCCCAGCGACCGCCACTCATTTTTTGTTATTTACCTAAAGAATGCGTTTTTCAGCATTCCCATACATCCAGACAGTAGACATCTTTTTGGTTTCTCCCTTGGAGGGCGGAGTTCACGGTTCTGCCGCTCCCCCCAAGGTTTTAGTGAAAGCCCCAGCATCTATAGTCAGGCTTTCAAAAATCAGTTGGACTCCCTGATAGTCCCAGCAGGAGCCACTCTGTTGTAATATTTAGATGACCTCTTAATTGCAGCCATGTCTGCTCCACTTTGTGAACAAGCAACTGTACGTCTGCTTCACCACCTTGCCTCCCACAATCATAAGGTTTCCTTGAACAAATTGCAAATTTGTCGAGAGAGAGTGACCTACCTCGGCCACCTCCTCTCGAAGGAGGGAAGACAACTTACCGCTGACCGAGTGTCCCGTATTACCTCCATGCATTCCCCTTTTGACACAGAAACAAGTACGTGCCTTTATAGGCCTCACTTCCTATTGCAGACAATGGATCCCTAACTTCTCGGCCATTGTCAAACTTCTTTTAGCTCTCACTACTAAAGATAAGCCAGAGAGAGGTTTTCCATGGACAACTGAGCATGTGGCTGCCTTTCAGACACTCAAAGATGCCTTATGTACAGCTCCAGTGTTAGTCACCCCAGACTATGGCAAACAATTTTTCCTTTTTGACCATGAGACAGATGGCTGCGCTTGAATGGTCTTTTTTGTTTTTTTGGGTTTCCTCAATACCATTATGGAATTCTTGAAGGGAACTTAGGCAGCTCAAACTGAAAGAGGTCAAACCTGTCCGGCCCTGATGGTAAATGACCAAATTCAGAAGAAGCAATGCCCGATCCCTCAAGTTGCCACTGCTTCCCCAATCCACTCCTGTTCTCGCCGTAACTGGCACCCTGCGTAACATAGGAGATATAGGAACCAGCAGGGCCCAGGATGAATCATAGGAAACCAAATTACCGTTTACCTGTCTTGCCATGCCACCAGGGGCTTCCAGATCTTATCAATGCTTGTGGGATCGCATGCCATATCCGATTTACTGGTGAGAATAACGTGTTTAAGACAATTAGAAAAAGAAGGAGATATTGGATCCTTCCAGGCTCTGCATATTTCGCGCCTTGCAAGAAGTATAACATAGAAAATAAACCTTGTATTAAGATTGTTTATGTTATAGGCAGCTCCCAAACCAAAAAAAATAGTACTAGTAGTTATTACTATCGATATTTGGAGAACATCTTCCAGAAAACCCTGAACCAGATTCCAATAGTTCCTTATTTCTGGGCAAACAGCCAGCATATGCACATCATCAGCGGCCAAAAATCTACATCTTGGGCAATAATATTCTAGATTGGAGAATTTCATGAGTTTTTTTGGAGATATATATGCCCTATACATAGTGTATAAATGGTTCAGTTTTAGAGTGGCCGGCTTTACCACAGTCTGCAAGATGGTGAATGAATCAGTCTATAAACCCATAGAGATTTCATTATATAGTGTTGGTGTATTTTTCCAGAGTTTTTGTATCTCAGGTTCGGAGATGTTCTCAGCTTCTAGCATAGCTGTATACCAGTACGAAATTTGATTTTTCCACCTGTCTCTTCTAAATATTAAATCAAATTTAGGGTTGGGTTTATTAAGATTCCAGGGTTTAGTTAACCACCATCTGGACAGTTGATGATATTTAAACCTTGTGAGGGTTCCCCCAGTCAGACTATATAGTGCCTCCCAGCTGAGAAGCTGTGAATCTTCCTGGAGATCCCCCAACACTTCAGCCCAGCTGCCCTAAGGGGTCTGGGAGGCAAGCCGGAGTTCCAGGTGATTCCCAGATCGGAGCCTGCTCTACGTAATAAGGAATATCAAGTTTCTGCCTCACAAAGACCCAATTTCTTATACCTGTCCCCAGAATCTTAAGTCTTATTTTTTTTTTTTATTTCGGGTCCCAGTACTTAAAGAGGAAGTGTGATTGGCCCTGTGGTACCTCTTGCAATAGCGCTAAAAATAACAAGCCTAAAGACGTTGCCTCTATCTTACCTGCCAGAAATCTAAAGTTTTTAAAATGAAACGTGTGACAGTACACAAGTAAATCGGGAAAGGCCAGATCTCCTGTTTTTAAAGTCCTCCTGAGCTTTTTCCAGGATACCCTTGGCGCTTTTGAATTCCAGATTAAGGAACCTAGTTTCCCTTGCAGTTTTTTAATCGATAAAGCATGAAAAGAGAAGGGGATTGAATTAAATTAGAAAGTGAGTTTAGGAAGGATGATCATCTTAATAAGATTAACCCTCCCAAAGATGTTTAAAGGGAGGGATGACCATCTTTGCAGAAGGGCACAAACATCCTTGGATACCTTATCCAGGTTGATTTTAGTAATATCTTCAATTTTATGGGCCAGCAAGACCCCCAAGTACCTCATTTTTAACTTAGCTCCCGCTGTGCTCACCTCTTGGTTCCACTCCATAATCTCGGTTTTATCTTTGTTTATGGAGTAACCAGAAACCTCACCAAATTCTTCAGCTAAAGATACCATTCTAGGCAGGGCGACCCCCGGGTTTGAGGTGTACATAAGAAGATCATCCGCATATAATGCGAATTTCAATTCTAAATCAAAAATCTTAAAAGGTTTAAATGCCAAATCAGATCTAAGTAAACAAATGAAAGGCTCTATATACAAATCAAACAACAAATGAGACAATGGACAGCCCTGCCTAGTCCCGCGAGCAATTGGTACCCACATAGTTAAGAGGCCATTGATTAATATCTTTGTCCGAGGGGAGCAATATTGACATCTCATAGTGGTTATGAAGTTACTTGGAAAACCGAAAGCAGACAAAACCCTCCATAGATATAGCCAGTCTACCTGATCAAACGCCTTGGCGGCATCTACTGCCGCCAAGGTTAAAGGGAGCTTCTTACTGATGGCAACGTCTATCGCTGCGATTACCTGAAATGTCAGCTCATTTAGTTGTCTATCTGGAATGAAGCCCCTTTGATCTTGATGGATAATTGTTTTAGCTATTTTGGCCAATCTCGCTGCCAGCACCCCGGCAAATACCTTATAATCGGTATTTAACAGCGAGATTGGCCTATAGGATTCAATTCTTGAAGGCTCCTTATTTGGTTTTGGGATTAAGGTTACAGTGGCCTCTGCCCAAGAATCTGGGGCACTCTCCCCTGCTATAAAGATTTTATTACATAAAATTGTACGGGCAGGAACTATTTGATCCATTATTATCCTATAGATCTCAACAGGGAGTCCGTCAGGACCAGCTGCCTTTCCTTTGACCATTCTCATCAGCTGGGTTCTAACCTCGTCTTCTTTTATTTCTGAAGAAAGGTAGATCTTGTTCTCCTCGGACAGACAGGGAAGCTGTATTTTGCTCAACCAGTTCTCGAACAGCTGGGGATATTGATTTACTTTTGCGGTGTATAGCGTTTGGAAGAAAGATTCAGCCTCCTTCCTAATTTGCCCATCATCGCTTGAGATTATACCAGAAGTTCCCAGATATAAACTACTAATCTGATTCTTATTCCTATCCATTTGAGTCTTCCATGCGAGGAGACGACTACATTTCTCCCCATAGGAGAAACTTTGGAGCTTGCTAGCGTCCCAGCTGCTCTTAAGAACCTTCAGGCACATGCATCAAGCGATTTAGGAATCGCAAACGGTGCGAATCGCAAAATTCGGCCGTTTGCGATTCCCAAATCACTATTTGGGATGCATCATCCTAAAAGTGATGAAATCGCTATTTTTGCGATTTTTTAAAGTGCGATTGCTTTTAAGGAATCGCAATTTTGCGATTCCTTAAAAGCAATGCATGAAACTGAAAAAAATTGTGATTTCGCAATTAGAGAGAAAAAATTACCATGAGGTTGGACCTCATGGTAATTTTGCGAAATGTTAAAAATATGCAATTTTGTGCATTTTTTTACCTTTCATTTTGTGCACACACATGCCCTTAGGGCATGTGTGTACACAACATATGTGCATTGTTTGATTTCAGGGGTGCAACAGGGTGTCCTTTGGACACCCCTGCACCCTTGAAATCGCAATCTCAATTTGCGATTAGCTAATTGCGAATCGCAAATTGAGATTGTCTTCCCATTCATTCCTATGGACCTCTAGGCCCATAGGAATGAATGGGAAGGGATTCCTTAATTGCGATTCGCAAAATGCGAATCGCAATTAAGGAATTCTAAGGAATCGCAATTTATTTAGCGATTTCTTAATGCATAGGCATTTGCAATTCCTTAATTGCGATTCCTTAAAATTCGCAATTAAGGAATCGCAAATGCCGAGATTGATGCATGTACCTGCTTGTCCAGACCAGCCTGATAGTCTGCCGCCAGCCCATCTAGTTCCTTTTGTAGGCGAGATATAGTACTGGATTGATTAACTGAGGCGGCCTGAAGTTCTGACTCTTTTAATTTAATTTTACTAAGCTCTTCTTCCTTCTTCCTTTTACTCATCTTGTTCTTCCCGATTGACAAAGTGGTCAACATACCTTGTAAGAAAGCTTTAAATGTGTCCCAGACCACTTGCTGGTGGCTGAGCCGCTGTTGTTTTTAAAAAAAATCCTCAGTCAAAGTTATCAGTTCCATTCTTGTTTCATCCTCCTGTAACATTGCTCTATCCAGAGTCCATCTCCTTTGCTGTTCTTTCACTTTAAAGTTAATTACCAATTCCACTGTCGAATGGTCCGACAGAATAGCTGGAGTATATGCGGTTGAATCCACGGAGGCAAGTAACGACTGATCGATAAGGAAGAAATCAATTCTAGAATGGTGGCCATGTCTACGACTATAAAAAGAGAAATCCCTCTTTATGCTGTTTCTAACTCTCCAGACATCTATCAGGTTATAATCCTTAACTATGTTCTTAAGCTCCCTCAGGGATTTCGCTGGGGGCGTAAATTTAACCCAAGAAGTACGATCTAGCTTATCATCGACAATCAAATTAAAATCGCCCCCTAGAATAACAGGCCCTGAATAATCTAAAAGAGTTGCTCTAAGTTTCAAGAGTGCCCCCGGCAGAACTTGATTGGGGCCATAGTAGACAGCACATACAAAGGGAATACTCTGACACTGTAGAAATGCCACCAACCACCTTCCCGATAACCCTGGGCGTAGTGTGCGGAGTGGGGCTACGCGGAGCTACGCGAAGTGGGCACAAAACTACGCCCACCAGCGCACTCCGCGTAGCCCCACTACGCGCCGCCCTCCTCCCTCCCGCCCTCCCTAAATACTTAAATAAAAGGATAGAAAGCTTTTAAAAACACTTACCTTGTCCGCCTCGTCCCCGGGGCTCCCTCTCGCCGTCCCGCGATTCGCGCCGCCACCGATTCAGATACTAATGCGCATGCGCGGGCGCCCGCGCATACGCATTAGTATCCGAAATGGCGGCGCGAATCCAGGGACGGCGAGAGGGAGCCCCAGGGACGCGGCAGACAAGGTAAGTGTTTTTAAAAGCTTTCTATCCTTTTATTTAAGTATTTAGGGAGGGCGGGAGGGAGGCGGGTGGCGGCCGGCTACGCACCGTCTGCGGAGCGCGCGTAGTGCCGCCTGGCTACGCCCGCTACCCAAAATGCGTAGGAGACGGCACTACGCGCACTCCGTGCACGGAGCGTAGCTGGCCGCCCACCCTTACTTCCCGACTGATCAGTTTCATATTGAACAACCCTGATACCTGCATTGGCTCTAATCAAAATTGCCACCCCTCTCGTATTTCCATTCTGGTTGGAACATAAGATGTCCTGAACCCACCTGCACTTTCCCAACCCAACCTCACACTCCCGTCTCTCTAAGTGAGTCTCTTCTTGCAAGCAAACCTGAGCCCCTGCATTAAATAAATATTCCTTAACCCTTGAAAGTTTCCTTCTATCTCCTAGGCTGTTCACGTTTCAACTGATGAACTTAACTTTATTATTCATATTGGCCATACTGACTGCATTCCCAAAACCTGCTCCCTTCCATATCCAATGTGTTCTTCTATATGTATATGAGAAAACATTTTCCCCCTTTTTTCCCCCACCACCCTGCATGCCACCCGCCCTACCTGAGGAACCCCTCCCATACCTACTCTGGCGATCTTGTCGCCTATTGGGGCTCTTGTGATCCGACCTGGGTCACTCCCACCGGGTACTATAGAAAAGACGGGCACCTTTATGCACCTATGTACAGGATGCATAACTTATCGTGACTTATCGTAACTAATAACTAGTGGTCAAAATGTTTTATTTTTTTTCCTGTGAAATGTGTGTATATGAATGTGTTCATTATTATCTATTCTATTCCTCTTTTTTTTTTTTACTATTCCTTTTACTAAGCTCCCTCCCCTAAATACTTTTAAACAAACATCCCCTCTCCTACTCCTTGATCTCTCATTTAGCTTCCACTAGGAAGTACGACCCCACTGGTGGTTCAACTACGGATTCTCTCTTATTAAAGTCATGAAGGAATCAACTTCATGTGGCAACAGGAAGTTGTGGGTGTTATTTCTCCAGATGACTTTTAAGAATGCAGGAAATTTCATTTGAACCAGGGCTCCAAGACTCCTTAGATCTGGCATTCTATTTCCTAACTCCCACTGCCTTTGCGCTGTGGCCTTCCCTACGTCGGACCAAATCAGGTATTTGGTCAAATCCACCTGGAGAGTTGTGTCAGATAGTGCTCTACTCAGAATTAGCTCCTTCACTGTATAGGTGAGGAAATTCACCAGGATTTTCCTAGGTGCCTTCCTCTCCTTGTGGAGCCTGTAGGGATCCCTGTGGGCTCTCTGGATTTCAGCCTCAAGATCAATGTCCGGCCTGTCCTTTAATATCCCCTCTCTAACAAGGTTACAAATAAATAATTTGACGTCCCCCTTCTTGGCTCCCTCAGGAATCTTTAGAAATTTCAAATTATTCCTTCTGGAATGTATCTCAAGTCTTTCGATATCCATTTGGAGATTTTTATTTTGCGCTCTGAGAGCCTCTAAATCCCTCTCATGGCGCTGGGAAGCCCCTGTAAGCAGGGCCATTCCTCTTCCAATACTCCGGTACGCTTAGACACTTCATCCAGTTTGGCCACTAAATTTGTTGTTCACGTATATTTTTCTGATTTGCCTCGGATTTTTCAAATTTTGATAGTAAGTCCTCCCTCATAGTGAGTAGTAAAGAATCTAATTGTGAGAGGCTAGGTCCTGCTGAGCTGTCCATTGTCACCTGTGGAACCTCCTCATCTGCAGGGGGAACCTTTTCTGTTACCAAATCTTGACCCAAGGCAGAGTAGCTATTGGTTAAAGGTATCAACCCCACACCGTATCGGCGGAGGTTTGTGCGCCTGAAGTTGGACCCTTAGATGGTTTAGCCACGGATTGTGTAGGACTCGAAGAACCCTTTGGTGTAGACTTTGATGTAGACTTTGGTGTAGAGTTAGAAGGGGGAGATATAGAAGGTGAGTTACCTCAGTTGGAGTCCATAGCCTGCCCCAATATTTTAAAATAAGATTTTAGTGAGGGAGTTGGTTTACCTCGAAGAGGCAAGTTCTTCTGTAACCTCTGCTTCGGCTCCCCAGACCCCGCCTTTAAGTTTTTGCCTTTCTTCTCCTTTTTCCGCCCCTTAGGTAAAGAGGCGACTGTCCCTACTTCAGACGGGGCGCCCCCTGCTTGAAAACCCACCTTATACAGCTCTGAGTTTGATCTGAGCTGATATCTGTTCCTGGTGCTCCCTACTCTAGGGGCGTCGGAGGCAGAGGCATTGGAGGCTTTGGAGACCGGGGATATTCTTTCTGGTTCCTACAGCTTCTCTCTGGTGAATGTGTGGAATCCCCTCCTATCTCTAACTGAGCTGAATGAAATAAGCTTGAAAATTGCAGGATATCTGAGCTCATCCCCTTTAGTGGTTCGAATTGCGGAAAAACAGATATGGACTCAGCATGGGGGGGTGTAATAGCAAGCTCACATTCATTGATGGTTAAACTCCCCAGAAGCCCCCAAGACGCAGCTTCCCCCTGTCTTAGTTGACTTTAAATGGCGTGCTCCTGCAAAGACGCGGTAATTAACCCTGGCAAGCACCAGTCTAACACTGTACCAAATTTTAGCGCGACCAAAAAGCCAGCTCCTGTGTTTCCACCTAAGGTCTTGTGCTTGCGCTTGTACTCGTGCAGAAACTGGCACTTGTGCCTCAATTGTAGCGTCAATTGTAGCCTCGACTGTGTCCTTTATTGAAATACTGCTGGTTAGAGTACCGCACCCCCCCATGACACTCTCACCACTGTTCCAGGATGTTGACTGCGTTGACTGCTGAGTACACACACCATCGAGACGAAAAACTTCTGCAGGCTACTGTGGGCATCCCGTAATCCTAATGTCCGGCGCTCAAAGCTGGCGAGGAATCAGGAGAGGGAAGCGGGCGGGGCCAGCCGTGGGATGCAAGCCGGAGCCGTGGCCGAAGCGAAGCAGGTCAGCAACCGCGGGAAAGTGTACAAAAGAAAAAAGAGAACGCCGGTTGTTTGAATAGAGGAATCGTGCATTTGGTGGGGTTATAATCGCCCACTCACCGCAAAAGGTGCCTCCTTGAACCGCATACAGTCCGCATTCTCACCGTGAGAGATCACCGGTCGGATCAGGTCGGAGCTCGCGTGGACGGCGTCAGCCCTCCGCCATGTTCCTCTGGACCTCGCTTGCGTGGTCTTAACTCAGATTGTTGGAGACAAACATCACCCTTGTGCTTATTTCTAGGCTACACTTGACCCAGTAGCCCGAGCCCTCCCTGGATGTTTATGCGCAACTGCTGCTGCTGCACTTATGGTCCGCCAGAGCGCAGGTATTGTTATGTCTTCACCCTTGACCTTAATGGTCCCACATGCAGTAGATCAGGCATGGGCGGAAAATCCGTTACGCTCGCGGATTTTGCGGATTTTCGGTAAATTCGCAATCCCCGAGATTCGCAAATTTCCCGCAAAATCCGCAAATCCACGAGCAGCGGATTTTATGGCTTGCTCGCACTGTTCGCGTGAGTTCGCGGCTTCCCAGTTCAACTTCGCGCCCCGCGAATAAGCGCTAAATTGCAGAAATACGATCTTAGCAAAACTGAAACTACTTACCAGGTTCAAAAGTTCAAGCTCATCATTAGTAGCCATTTCCTGTAGTGCTTCCTGAGGGGCACCTCCAGAGTTCAGTTGCCTACTTGCAACTATTATGTGACCCTGCTCTGACCCTCAGAATAGTTACACAAAGGTCCTGAATTACAGCTAAGGCAGACAAGCAGGAGCCAGGCTGGAAGTTCAAATCCAGTGACACATTAATCAGCCCCTAATTCATTATTGTCAGTTGGGGCAGGGCAGGTGTTGTAACTAATTTTGCAACAATGAAAGCACTTAGCAAGTGCAAAAGATCACTAATCAGGAAGCACTAAGGAAGCAGGTGCCAGCTAAAAAAATATTCTGTGACACATTAATCAGCCCCAAATTAGTTCAGGTCACTTGAGGCAGGGAAGGTGTGCTTTGCTTTGCCACAATAATGTACACTGGACAACCAGAGGGTGCTGTGATGAAACAGAGGGTGGCATGGGTGGGCAAGAGGGTGGCATGAGTAGTCAGAGAGTGGCAGTGGTGACAGAGAGTGGCAGTGATGAAGAAGAGTGTCCCAAACAGGCTGGACACGTAGAAACAACAAGTTCGCAAAACTTGCGACCCGACAGGTAAGTTCGCATTTGCGAAATTGTACAAAACCCTCGCGAACTGGCAGAAACCCGCGCGAACAAAAAAAAAAATCCGCAAATTCGCGAGAATTCGCGGATTTTGCGGATTGCGAGTTCACAAATCCGCAAAATTCGGGAACGCGAGATTCGCAAAATTCGCCCATGCTTACAGTAGATACCTTGCTCAACAACACCAAGACACAACACCTTATCAGTGCAGGACTTACAGGTTATGAGCTCACTCTTTTTTCCAGTTTCATTGACATTAGGAGATGTCATATTCTAAACCCAGCTACACTACTCCCTACTGAGACACAAGGGAAAAATTCTGACCCTCATGACTGCATATTACGGACTGAAGAAGAGACAAAGGGTTATGTGGACCTACAAGACACCCCCGTAACAGATGCTGAGGGAACACTATACATAGATGGTTCATGTCTTAAAAGATCGGATGGAACTACATCTGCTGCATATGCCCTCACCACTCGTTACAGTAGTTGAGACAGCACAAATTCCACAGGCATTGGCCCAAGCGGCTGAATTAATGGCCTTGACACGAGCTTGTGATATCAGTAAAAACATGACTGTTAGTATCTATAGGGACAGTCAGTACGCCTTTGGGGCGGCTCACAATTTTGGTAGGCTCTGGAAAGAAAGACATTTTCTCACCTCACATGGGACCAGAATACAGCATGGCCCCCTGATATACAGACTTCTAGACGCCTTGACATTACCTAGAAAAGTTACAGTGATTAAATGTAAAGCCCACCAGAAAGTGACTGATGATGTAGGGGAAGGCAATGCCCTTGCAGACCAAACAGCAAGACAGACTGCTCTAAGTAAATCAGATGGAATGTTTGTGACAGGACCAGCCAGATGGGTGGTGGAAGGAGGAATGTTGGAAAATACTAGTCAGAGTGCGGTCGAGATTCAATCTCATGCCACTGCAAAAGAACTGCACACATGGGAGGAACATCTGGCAGAGAAAGAGATAGAGGGATGTTGGGTACGTATATCCGAAGGGAGGCAATGGATGTTACCAGACAGTCATGTCCCCCCAGTTGTCACTATGGCCCATGGCCCTGCCCATATCA
Organism: Lissotriton vulgaris; assembly: GCF_964263255.1. NCBI lineage: Eukaryota > Metazoa > Chordata > Amphibia > Caudata > Salamandridae > Lissotriton > Lissotriton vulgaris. Next base: position 747,889,717 of record NC_141694.1, read on the forward strand.
GTGCAAAGGGAATATGCAAGTTACTAGAGCCAACATTTTATAATGAACAAATACCCCTATAAGCTGACCGAGTGGTTAAGTCATGTATGATCTGCCTTATGCACAATCCAGGAAAAGGTACAGTTACCCCCGCTGGTGGCTTTTCCCCACCTACGTTTCTTTTTGGAGGCCATCCAGATAGATTATATCCACTTGGACAGGTGTGCGAATTTGAAATATGTCCTTGTAGTGGTCTGTGCCTTCAGCAGATGGGTGGAGGCCTACCCCACCAAGGATTGCATAGCTATTACAATGGCCAAAGTTTTGTTGAAAGAATACTTTCCCCGATTTGGGTTGTCCCGTTTGATTTGGAGTGACAATGGCCAACATTTTACAGCCAATGTGGTCCAGTTTGTGTGTTCCGTGATTGGTGTCAGACAAAAGTTTCATGCTTCTAATCACCCCCAGTCAGCCGGATTGGTGGAGAAATACAATGGGGTACTTACATTAAAATTGGCCAAAATAGTGGTGGAAACAGGTGTTACCTGGGTAGATGCCCTACCCCTTGCTCTCTTGTCAGTAAGACGACTGCCCACTCAAGGATAGGATTATCTCCCTACGAATTGGTATTCGGTAGACCAGCTAATTTATGGGGCATACCAAGGCCAAAGAAATTATCTGATGTTGAGTTCCCAGTATTGACTGACTACCTGTACCACTTAACCGATTCTTTTCGCACTCTTTATCATCAGGTACACGCTGCTATCCCCGACAAGAGCGAAGGCCCAGGTCACACCATTCAACCAGGTGACTGGGTGGTGATCCGAAATTTTCAGTGTACCAAGTGTCTGGAGCTCTGCTGGTCGCACCCCCGACAGGTTCTTCTGGCCACCTGCACTGCTGTAAAAGTCGAAGGGAGAAAGAACTGGATACATGCTACCCATTGTAAAAGGGTGCCTCTCCCCCTCCCGTATGACCAATGGGTGAAAGAAGGACTGCCAGATTGCGACACAGAAGTAGTACCGACCTTTGTCCCTTTCAGTGATGCTCAGCTTCATTACACCACTACGGAAGCCGAAACTGATCGAATCTTAGGTGGTACAATCATCTCTCCTCTGCAGGACCAGAGGAAGGAACAAGAAGCTCTCTTTCCTGAGCACAATGGCAGCAGTCCGAGGGTCTGAAGCGCACAAGAAATATGTCAAACGTCTGAACAATAAATGCTTCCTTTCCACAATAGTTATACTTTTTGCTCTCCTCGTCTTGCTGGTTGTCGGATGGTTTCTGTAACTGACCTCTCCCCCAGCTCCTTTGGCCTAGACACTGACACCTGCAGAACATCTCCACGCCACCTTGTCACCCCATGAACTACCACGACGCCTGGAATTCATGAACAATACTTTTGTACAATTATTGCACCAGCATCAACTTGTGATTAATACCTCGAACTGTTGGGTATGTGGGCTCATGCCGCACTCTATGACACACACTGTCCCCTATTTCGTCTATCCATTTTCTGTTTTTGGGTCCTGTCTGGCTTGGAGGATGCTCGTCACCGATGCATATACGATCAATGGAACAACGAGCTCCATCATTGGCGATTTTTATGACACTTTCACCCGAAACAGAACAGGCAATGTCAGTAATCCTTTCTGCCCTACTATGACATCTGACATCTTGAACATCTCTCGTGCTGAACGCAATGAGATGGTTATGTTCAACACCTCAAGTAGAATAATCTTCTCCCGCTTTCGGTCCAGATGCAAAGTTCCCAACAAATTGCAGGTTTTCAATGTGATCAACACGCATGGCCAAGTGTGCAAAAAGGACTAGGGACTCGGGAGGTAGGAGTCAGTGACTGCACAATAGTCAGTACACTGAATATTACCTCACCGCCACTCCTTTTTTTTTTTTTATATATTTTTTATTAGACATTTTTAAAAAAAAAATCTGCAAAATTCCTGTATGTGTTACAGCACACAACAGTACAACAAGTGTTTATGCAAGATAACCAAATTACAGCGTGCTTCTAGTACATGGCATCGTAAAAAAAGGAAAAAGAGAAATAAGCATCCATAAAGAAAAGAGAAATATACACGACTTGCATATTGACCTAACCCACATTATGTACCAGATCTTTTATAGCAGATATTAACCTTCCCCCGCCTGTCCTATGTCTAGCCTACGGCTTTTCCAATTTGTGATAGGCTGCCATATCCTTTGACCTAATAGCTTAGCTTTCCTACCTTTCCTGTCGTAGATTGCCTTTTCCAGATTATACATAGCAAGTAGGCTTGCAATCCATGCTTGAAACGGGGGAGGAGCCTTGTCCAACCAAGTTCTTGCTATGCATATACGAAACACCGCAAGGGAGACAAACATGAATTCTACTGGCAATCCATCTGACATATCCCCCACCCCCAGAATAATTAGTTCATCTGTGAGCTTTATCTTAATCTTGAGCGTATTATCCAAAAACTCCTCGATGGCCTTTTTCACGGTGTACAATTGAGGACATCGTGCAAACATATGTACAATGTCTGCGTCAGTTGAGTCACAGCGGGGGCATGTTATTCCAGTCGTACCCCCCCATTGGGCGATTCTAGCCGGAGTGTGGTAAAGTGAGTATACAGTCTTAAAATGTTGGGATTGTAAAGTAGCTGAACATAACACCGTTCTTCCCAGATCCAGAGATAACTGAAAGCTTTCTGACTCTGCCCCCAGTTTTTCTAACCATTTTAGAGCATATTTCAGCCTGTCGTCAGTTTTACTTACTTTCAGCTCCGCGTACAACTGCCTTATGGTGCACATATTAGATCCTTCTATGTACTCCATGACTTTACATTGACCCAGCCCTGCAGGGCCACCCTGCTTTTGATTAAAGAAGCTTCTAATTTGCAAATACTTGTAAAAGCTACGATGTTCTAGCCCAAATTTTGCTTGCAGCTCCCCAAACTGTAATATGTTCCCCTGGCTATCCAGCAGATTACCTACTTTCACTATCCCCTTGCTATGCCAGTCCCTCATAGTAATATCCCTAAAAATATCCCTCGGTAATGAGCAGTTTGTATACAGTCGTGTGTAATTATTATACCTTCCTAGGCCAATTTTTTTTGTAATCCCTTTCCAGACCCTGTAGGCCGCCTTTAATGTCTTGAACCGTGTGTGTTTAAAATAACTGAAATCAATTGTGTTTAAAAACCCGTTCTCTGCCCCCTCACCCAATAGTGTAGAATAAACATTGGTAAATCCCGAGCTATCCTCCGCTGTGTGACCTGAACCTCCCCCTCCTATCAACCCCTGACAATACTGCAAGGCAGCAGCCCAGTAATAGAGCCTAAAGTCTGGTGCCCCCCAACCACCCTTTTCTCTGGATACCGTTAAGTGTCGATAGGCTCTCCTTGTCTTCCCCTTAACCCATATAAACTTATTCAAAATCGCTTCAAGTTTATTAAACGGGCGCCAGGACGCTCCTTAGCTGGAGCAGCTGTGCGCCAAATAAAAACCACATAACATAACATAACATAACATAAACAATGTGTTATCAAAAAATAACGGGATGGCTCTAAACAGATAGAGGAACTTCGGGAATGTTACCATCTTTATTACATTGATACGACCCATCAGGGTCAGATGCAGATTGTTAATTCTTTCCGTATTCTCCTTTACCTTTGCCAGCAGGGGGCCCATATTTATTTCCACTAGCCTATCTAGGTCAGCTGTAATTTTTACACCTAAATACGTAACTTCTGAAGCCACCCCTATATCCTGGTAATTGACCAAGTTATTCTGTACAATTTGTGTCTTTTCTTTATTTAGGGAGTAGCCCGACACTCCACCAAAAGCTGCGGCCTCCTGCTCTATTTCTATAATTGCCGATTCCGGCTCTGGCGTGACCACCGCCACGTCGTCTGCATAAGCGAGTGTTTTATACTCATAGCTATGTAGTTTTACCGGGCAAATGTTAGTATTCCCTTCCAGCTTGCGCAGAAGGGGATCCAAATATAGCGCGAAGAGAAGTGGCGAAGCCGGACAGCCCTGCCGTGTGCCGCGCCTTATTCGTATTTCGGCGGTATACCCTCTGTTTACCCTCACTTTTGCCATAGGTTCCACATAAAGAGCCTGAATGGCCTTTTTAAAACCTACCCCTATACCAAACCATTCCAAGACCTTCCATAGATAACCCCAGGAGACCCTGTCAAAGGCCTTCTCCGCATCCAAGAAAATGGCCGAGACAGGGTCCCCCGTGGCACCTGCTGCATCCAGTATGGTAACCATCTGTCTTGTATGCTGCGTAGTCCCTTTCCCTGGTATAAAGCCGTGCTGTGTTGTATAAACTAGACCCTCAATCACCTTGCTTAACCTTTGTGAGAGTGTCTTAGAATAGATTTTTGCGTCAGCGTTCATAAGTGTTATTGGCCTGTACGATCCCGGCTCCAAGTGTGATTTGTTTTTTTTCAGAACTACTATGATGTTTGACCGGCCCAAGATCGAGGAATAGCTTCCCCCCTCTGTGCTTGTCTTAATGTCTCCAGCAGTACAGACAACAACTGGTCCTCGACATAATTTTGCCAATAGGAATAATCATAGAACTCAATCAAGTAAAACGACTCCACATCCATAATAAATCTGTAGTCTTAGTGGTATAGAGGATAATAGCCCACACACTCAAAGGAATATTGTTACAATAAGTGCCAAATAACCAATGAAACCAAAGAAAGTCCAATTGGGACGATTAATTTAATATACCATACAGTAATGTTTGAAAATCAATATATCTATGTACATGTATTTACACAAATCATGAAGCAAAATACACTTTTTGTTAAAAAAGAGACAGTGCACAGAGAAAGATAAAGTAAGTGCTCAAGTGAATGATCAAGAAGATCAGAAGAAAGTGTGGTTGATTTATGTACAAAAGAAAAATGAGCCTGTCCTAGGAACTGCTTGTAAAAAATACTTCTTTTTTACTCGCTAATTGCTATGTACAATTCCTTAGTCCTTCAATTGCACCATTGGCAATGAAGAGAGGGGGTAGGGAGTGGACAAGGGACAGGGATTACTAGGTACAGGCTCCCAAGGGGGAATGTCGTCAACGTTTCGACCCAAAAATATAGTGGGTAGTTCAAGTCCTCATTGGCGGGTCTTCATCAGGACGGAGTGATAGGGAAGAATTTCTTTCAGAGTGCACGTCAATTAAAAACATTCATTGGGCACCTGTAAAGATAAATGAATAGTGGGGCTAAATATCACTCTATCATATCAATTAAGTTCACTAATGGCCTTTCCAAAAAAGCACTCACCCTTCCGTAGTGCCTTGTCAAGACAAAGTGCGTCGATTAGTCCGCACCCACAATGTGAGAGTATCCCAAGTTATACTGTAAGGACAAAAAGAAGAAAAACGGGGTAGCCATTAGTGCTACACAGCTATTCTTCCTTTTAAACTCCATAATCATGAGAATTATTTACAATTACGGAGGTAGGCAAGATCCATCAAGTGATTGCCAATTTCCTGATAGTTCAATATCTCAATTGGTTTTTGGGAATGTTCTTAAGATCTGAAGTTAAAATCACATGGGGTCCTCGTCATGGAGGTCTATCCCCTATCTAACTATTACATAGAGACTGTTCCCTGTCTAACTATTGCATAGGGACTGTTAACCAAGAGGCTCACAGTAATCACTTACCTACAGCGTTAATTCACAGCTGTTATTCAAAAGTGTCTATAGAGCCAATCTGACTCTGTTTGAAAGTGCATTCGTTAGCCGGTATCGTTGTGTCTCAATTGATACAGACACCCGGTGCTGAAAGAAACAAGACAGAATGTGTCTTCGTTAGGTCGTTACCCTCGTTATTTTTATCAAAAACAGCTTGAGATCCTGAGTTAAAAAGCGCGGTTGCTACGTGTTTGTCAATTGAGACACAACGAAACCCAAAAGGTTCTATAGAATTCCGCCGGAATTTGATCGGGCCCTGCTGCCTTCCCTGAAGGGAGTTTGGTCACTGCACTTTGAACTTCCATCAGTGTCAGTGTTAACTCCAGTGCTTCTTTCCTCTCATCGCTCAACTGCTCATGTGGAATACCTGTTAAATAACTCTCTATCTCAGCATCTACATTACCCAGGTCTTGATCATATAGATCAGAGTAGAACTCCCTAAACACTTCCCGCACATCCTCTACCTTGGTCACAACCCTTCCCCCTCTATCCTTAATTTCTTTTATTTCACCAGCTGCCATATTTTGTCTAATACGGACTGCTAAGATGTGACCTACCCTTTCATTAAATTCATAGCATTTTTCCTTTTTCATTAAATAATTGCTCGCAGCTTTCCTTGCCAAGCTTTCGCTAGCCTCAGCTCTTTTCAACTCAATCTCCAATAAGATCTCCTCTAATGGTTCTTGACTAATGACTGCTCAAATAAGTTGCTCTTCCAGTTCCGTTAGGTCATTCAGTCTTTTAGCTAATGCTGATTTTTCACTTTTGCCCCTATGGAGTGTGTAGGCCAGTGTTTCCCCCCTTACACCTGCTTTAAAATCCCAGACCACCCCGCAGATGCCGTACCTATATTTACTTCCCAGAACTGCCTAATCCATAACCTCATTCTAGCTACGTAATCTTCTTCCCTAAGTAGCCCTCTCTCAAACATCCAGTTGTACTCTTTGTGTTCTCCCCTAGGGTTCTGGGGGATATTTAATACTAAGGGATTATGATCTGAGAAGACACGGGGGAGCCTCTCTATTTGTGCGCCGGACACTAAAGAGCTAGAAACCAAAAAGTAGTCTAATCTAGCTATAACCCTATGAGGAGCAGAATAGAAAGTACTGCCTGTCCCAGTAGGATTGTTGGCTGCCCAAACATCTACCAGTGCATTGTGGTACACTAAATTGCCAATAGCCCTACGTGTTTTCTTTTTGCGATCCCCCTGCATCCCCCCTCCTAACAGACCCAAACCTGACAGGCCGTTAACATTAAAATCCCCACAAAAGATCACAGGTTCTGGCCAGAGGGCTAATTCCATATCTAGGAAGTCGAATACTTCAGGTTCATCGTCGTTTGAGCCATATACTGAGACAATAGTATAGCGCCCCGCAGGTGTTTCCCCTTCTATCATGACCCATCTCCCCCCATCATCTTCCTTTCTTTTCTTCACCTGTATAACTCCCTTTTTAGCAATTATAGCAACTCCTTTTGTTTTGGAATCCGTAAATGCTAAGACCTCAAAGCTAAGCTGATCCATGAAGTATTTATCCTTTCCCCTCAAATGTGTCTCCTGAAGGCATATAACATCCAGTTTCAGCAACCTAAGCATAGCTGCCACCTTCTGCCTTTTCCCGCCCTCGTTTAGCCCACAGATATTAATAGTGGCAATCTGATCTTAAAGACTGATCTAACCAGTCGCCATCCTCTTAGAATATCTAACACTTGTTTGTTCCTGTATGTCATCCTTCCTTGTGCTGTACATGTCCTTGATTTATCTCCACCCCCCAAACCCCCCTGGACCCCGTCAGCCCCCCTTCCCTTGCCTACCCCCCTACTACAGGCAAATAGGTCAATCATGACCTATGTGTGACCGCTCACTACTGTAGCGTCGCCTCCCCCTCCTTCCCATCTCCACCCAGTCTACTGACATATTCAATACTCTCCTGAGTATTGCATTATGCATCCTTGGCTGCCTCAGTGTCTCCATTATTTCTTCCCCTTTGATTCTCTGTGATTTCTGCAAGATACTCGCCTGCCTTGATTTCTGAAAAAAACATTCTGACGCGACCCCCTGTGATAACTTTTAGTTTTGCGGGAAACATTAGGTATGCTTCGGAGCCCTGTCGCTGAAAGGGAGTAATTAGCTGCCTAAGTTTCCATCTCCTTTCAACAGTCGCGTGACAGAAGTCCGGCCTTGCGAAAAAAGTAACCCCTTCAAATGTTCTCTTTTTGTCTGGCCTAGCCGTCTCCATGATTTCCTGCCTAGCCAGAAAGTTTCCGAAAAAGACTAGCATGGCCCTCGGCAATGAGTCCTGACTACCACCTCTTGGCTTTTTCTGCGTGAGTGGAAATCTATGGGCTCTCTGGACCTCGGCTTCCCATTGCCACTGCGCCTCTGGGTATGCTCCTCTCAGCAAATTGACCACAAACCCTCTTGGATCCTTCCCTTCCACCCCCTCTTCCAGGCCAAGAAGTCTCGGGTTGTTCCGCCGCTGGCGGTTCTCAAAGTCCTCCCGCTTCCACTGCAAGTCCTCGACCACCTTCCCTTGCTCCATTTTGTACGCCTGCCATGTCTGTTACCTCATCCTCCAGCCTGCCAGTCCTTTCTTCCACCTGTACAACTCTCTCTTCCACTTCTTCATATTTATTATTCATTTTCCTAATACTTGCTTGGATTTTTTTAGTATCCTGTCTGGCTCTCTGGCTTTCAATTCTAGCCTCTGCGTGCATTTGTTTCAGCATAGCAAACATACCATCTAGTGTTGCCTGTGGTGGTGATTCAGCGTTAGTATCCTGAGAGACATGAGTGGCATGAGTAACAGCTCCCTCTTCTATGTACTGCTCCTGATACACTCTAGAGGTATTGCCATAGTCCCAAAGTAGTTTCCTCTTTGTACTAGATGCCGATCTGTCTCTATCCTGTCTTATCACTGATCTCCTTTTCTTCTGTGTTTCCTTGCCTCTATAGGTGCTAGAGCAGGATCCCTCTGACTCTGACTCTGACGCTAGTTCTGTAGTACTGCCCTCCTCCTCCGTACCCACTTGTGAGGAGTCAGAGCCTTCAGTCACTGAATAGAACTTCTCCCCTTCTGGGGATCGGACTCTCCTTCCCTTGGCCCCCTTATGCACCCTTGAGGCATGGCTTTCCACACTTCTCATACTCCCCCAGGTAGCAGATTGCAGTAACGTATTCTTGTCTCCAGGGGGGGGCGATGTTTACCTGCATCAAGGCTTCTAACATTTGGGCATTGTTATAGTTTCCAGTGCCCCCCAAGCCTGCCCCCGGCTCCTCCAGCTTCCCTCCGCTCACCGTGTCTGTGCTCTCTGTGTCCTCCTTTCCCAGCGCGGCTCCCGCGTGGGGCGTATGCAGCAGCAGCTCCTGTTGCTTGGCAACCGCCGTGCTTGCGTTCTCGAGGCCAGTGAGTACAGCATCAGAGTTCGCTTCCACGAAAGCCTCGGAAGCCTGATTTTCCGGCTAGATTCTGCCCGCAAAAGCCTCTGAAATGGTGAGCTGCCTCGAATATTTGCTGGCAGCAGCGATCGCTTGCTTTGACACCCTGCCTTCTTTGAAAAGCGTTCCGCCGTCTGATTGCGAGCGCTGCTGCTGCTGCCCTTTGGTGCCGGGAGCGCCTGCCTGCGCTGCTGCCTTGAGTTCCGATTTTTCTTTGCCGGCTTTCTCTATCTTCTCGCCCTTCTCACCCTTCTTGAGCTGCTGTTCTTTTTGGAGGGTACTGTTTGCCGGGGTAGATCGTTTGTTCATACTTGGGAGCTTCGAGACTGCTCCTGAACGTTGTGCCATTTTCGCGGTTGCACTGGCTCTGTCCCCTCGAGCGCACAACTTCCTCCAGTGCCTCCCGAGGAAGACGAAAATTGCCGAGAAGGTTTTCCGTATTGCGCCAGTGCTTCCTTCGTCCTGGATCTTGCTAAGCCCTTGGAGAATCGGCATACCTATTCAAGCTGCCAGCCACATGTTCCGTGGGTCAGGAGAGGGAGTAGGTGCGACTGCTCTCTACAGCAGCCTAGCGGCCATCTTGCCCCCCACCTCACCGCCACTCCTAATCGCTTCTCCAAATACCTATTTTGTTTGTAGAGAGTCCGCTTACACCTGACTTCCAGGAAATTGGTCAGGTGTGTGTTATTTGGCCTTTCTTTTTTCCCCTATCTTTACTGCTGTTGGGACACATCACTTGACCAATCCCCACCTCCGCCATCGTATGCCTAGGGGAGTAATTAATTCTGATGACACTGCAGGACAAGAGGCGGGGGACTTCTTCAAAGGTTTCTTGCCGTTCTTGGGTCCTATGGTTAACAGCCGCAATATACGACACCTTACCCGAGTGGTGGAGGCAACCATTAATGAAACAGCAGGGGCATTGGGCAACATCCTTGCAGAGCTTCAGGCAGACCGCCTGATGACGCTACAACATCGAATGGTACTTGACATCATCCTTGCTGACCGTGGTGGTGTATGTAAACTAATCGGCTCCAGCTGCTGCATTTACATACCTGATTACTCTCCATCAGTCTATCAAGCTATCCAACGTCTGCATAAACTTTCCTCTGAGATTCATCAACAACAAGACAATTGGTCCCTCATGGGCTGGATTTGGGGCCTCCTTTCCAGATGGGGATGGGGGATCCTCATTTTTTTTGCCTTAGGAACAGCAGTCATTATCTCATGATGCCTGTGTATCCAGTGCTTGCCTATGCTTTGTGCTATGTGTACACAGGCCTGTAAAAGTTCCCCAGTCAGTACCCGTGACACCAACGTAAGGATAATGCTTAAACAAGAGATTGGCGACCTAATGTAGATAGACATTTCCTACGAACATGTTTTGCCGCTCAATGGCAAAAGGAGGGTCTGAAGAAAATAAGTTTTTACTAGGTCCTATTAATTTTCTTACATTCCTCCATTTCTTGCCATCTCATGACAAAACCCTGCCTACAGCCTCCATTTCTGCTAAAAAAACTATCAAACAGCAAAAAGAGGGACGGATGGCCTGTTTCCCACTCAGAGAAGAGTGGGGAGGTCCTGCATAAGTGAGGCCTCAAAGTACATTATACAACAAAGAGTTTTACGCTGTTCCTCCATCAAAAGTGCTGGTTGGAATCACAAGTAAATTGGTCCCACTGTACTCTAGAGAGAGCATAGGTGGGGATCCATTTGTTGAATCATGATGCCCTCACACACCCTTGCAGGTGTCATGCTTCATCATCTGGGCTGCTCCTCGTTGGGTCGGCGGTGCAATACCCAACGGGCTGCCTAAAAAGGGGCTCTTTGTCGGAGATCTTCTATCCAACTGCCATTTGGTGAAGTGCAGGTGTGGGGCCTGGACTGTGTAGATGCTGTGTTGTGATCTAAAATAGGACTGGGAGTACCTAGAAGGATACGTTTTATTCTGGGGGTCTCCTGTCCTAATAAAAAAACAGTATACGAGGCACTAGCCCAAAGAGATTCCGTGCGTGATCGTGTCCTTGTTTAAAATACGTGGGTCAACATGTTTCTCGCTACAGGTGTATTAACCCTGCGATTCTTCAGGACCTTACAAAAAGAAAGCTATCTGCAGTTAATGGTAATTGCTATAACGTATCACATATTCGGGTAAAGCTTTCACCCAACAGTTACCTTTAACCTGCCTGGATCTACCTTTTCAGGGAGAAAGAAAGTGTTAAAGGAAAAACAATGTGATATTGTATTTTGCACATATACCAACAGTATTTATAGTGACTCCAACGACTACTAATATTAAGCGTGTGTGTGCACCAATGGCGTTTTAAAGAACAGTTAAAAACAGGTACATAGTGAAAAACGATGTGGTGGCTGTACACAGTGAGCTATGGTGACTGTTGCTCCTGAAAAGGAACAAGAGAGTTTAAAAGAAAGGCAGAAAAACATTAGCAGGACGGACTCACCCACTAATTGTGGTCCCTAGGCTTCAACAGTGCCCGATGGATCCACGTACAAGGCTTTGCTCCTGTATATGCTGGTGTGTGGAAAGATAAATACAAGGTATGTAGAAACATAATGAAACGGCCCATTGTTTAGGCAATGGCCAGATATCACTAAACTCTCTCAAGATGTTAATGTTAGATTTCTGGTGCTCATTGGAGTTAGCATTTAGGCAAACATAGAGGATGTAAACGTTTGCTCATGGTCTATTTGAAGTTGCAATGCACGATCTGTGCTGATTCAGAGTACACCTATAAGTATGGCACAGGGTGTCCTTTAAAATGTTAACACTGTTGGTATGATGCAGTGGTGGACTAATGCTGGGGGGTTAGTGTGTCAGATTTACTGTAGGCAGTGTTAAGATTAGCTTTTGGGTTTAAGAAAGCCTTCAAAATATCGCTCTTAAAAGACGACTTCAATTATGCAAAACATCCTGAAGGATGGTGTCACACGATTCGACTGAATGTCATTGTGTGGTTTCACTCAGATATCATGTTTAGGGGAGGAAGAGGTAGCTTGTTACGGAAGGCAGTGATGTGTAAGTGTTGCGTCTCTCCTTATATTCACTTGGGCCATCTGTGAACTGGAGGCCCATGGTATTGTGTACGTCTAACTGGAAAAGGGGGGAATGGCACCCTTTGAGGTTAAACCTCGGGTTGCGAGGATGGTCAGGAGAATTAAGGTCCCAATCATTCTCGAGTGTCTGTGCCTTGTCAAATGTGCATATCCGTGGTGGATAAAACCTATGTCGGTTAGTTCTAATTTGAGATGACATGTCTTCTCCTTTTCCCTAGATACGGTAACTCTCAGTGAGCGTGCAAGGTTGTAATTCAAATACAAGTTACCAGCGTATCTGTTCAGTAGCAGCTTTAGATGCTGTGTCATTACCCTTTACTCAGAGACGGTGAGACTCAGTGAGCATGTAAAGCGGTACTTCAAAATAAAGTTATCTGCGCGTTTGTGAGCGAAGCAAAAGGGCGGCCACAACGTGTAGTCTCAAAGTAACGTGTAGTCTAAAAATAAGTGGCGTAACGCATCGCGCAGTACATTAAATTGGGGTGCCTAAATTAATCATACAGTTTAGGTGTTGTACTCACGAATGCCGCGTTGTTCGCGTGTCCTCTGACCTGCCCTCATCCACCGGGTCCGGGAGGTGCCAGAGTAGCCCTCCACGGGACGTTAAAACAGTGTTGAAGAGGTCACGTGGTAAGTCACATGATGCAGTGAGGAGGTGAGAAGGGATCGGTTTGCCTGTGTCAAACTGGTGAACATTTCTCAGTGGTAACTTACTGGGAACTAAGGCAGTCACCGGTGTAATATGGGATTGTGTGTTTAATAAATTGTTTCCCCACACTTCGTGGCTTACTAGTCTAAATTAATGTGAAAAAATAATGTGTGTGAAAAAATAATGCGTTAATAGCGCTGTTACCAGTTTTAGTTTGGTTAATCATGTAACCTGTTCTGTCTCGCCCTAGTTAGCTCTCATGTCCTAACTGAACAATGGGATAGTATCTTGTGTACGTTTAGGAGTGATGCGAGTGGCGGCTATTGCTTTGTATGGGCTGGTGTCTCCAAGGATATTTTTTTTTAAAAAGGGACATCTGAATTTATATGTTTTTGCGGTGGCCATTTTAACCTAGTTATATTGATGGTTATATGGGGCTCAATAGATAGGGACAAATATATATTAAGGGAAGATGTGGGCATTACAATCATGTGTGAGATCCATCTGATGTAAGCCTATATGTTTGATCCCCTTATTGGACTCGAATTTCTGTGTAATTATTTGTGAAAGATACACAAGCTGCCTCAGGGTATATCTTCGTTTAGAGCTTGGTGGTGTGTTTATTAGACGATGTATCCATCTCTGTTCTTTAAAGAAAAGGCTTTTCTTAGAGGTATTGGGGGAGGCATCCAAAATGAACCATTTGAGGGAATCTGGTGTATGCATTTTTTCCAAGTAGTGGGTATACATCTTGGTGTTTGTCTTGCGGCAGCGAAAATTGCTGCGATGCTCAGAGATACGTTGTTTGATGGGTCGTGTTGTCATCCCTATATAGTAGAGGTCACAGGGGCACGTAAGTAGATATATACAGTTTGCAGTGTTGCAATTTGTGTGGGTACGCATTTCCTATGTAAAGTTGTTATTCAGTATGATGTTTTTTTGGACGGAGGTGAACGCACATGCAGCGCATGAGCCACAAGGATAATGATCCTGAACTGCTGGTAATTGCCATAATGTACCCTGTTTGTTAATGGCCTTAGTCTTAGGTCTGGTATTGATGATTATGTCTTTTAGATTTTTTGAACATTTGAATGCAAAACGTGGTTCCTCCTTTTGTAGTGACCCTGTATTTAGTTTATTCCAGTGCTTCCTCAACACTTTATTCAGTTGATTCTATACCGGTGTGTAAATCGTTACACATGTCAAGGTTTCTGTTTTGACTTTTTCTTTCTCTTCTAGCAGTCTTTCTCTATTGTTGTTGCGTGCTCTCTTTCTTGCGAGAGTGATGTTTCTCTGAGGATAGTTTCTATCAGAAAGATTTTCTGCTAGGTTTGCTGGTTCAGTCTTATAGTCAGCAACTGAACTACAATTCCTCTGTATACTTAGAAATTGCCCAAAAGGCAAGTTCTCCTTCAGCGCTTTTGGGTGGTGACTGCTGAAGAGCAAAAGGCTGTTGTGATCTGTGCTCTTTTTGTACATTGATGATGTTAGGAGCCAACCTTCTAAATTAATAGCCAAGTCCAAGAATGGTATTTCAGAAGGTGAGGCAGAGATAGTGAAGTTCAAGTAGGGATTCAGGTCGTTCACCCATTTGAAGAAGTTGTTATAGCTTCCACTATCCCCATGCCAGAAAATCAGAATATCATCAATGAATCGTTTCCATAGCCGGATGTTGTCACGGTATGGATTTAGATCATTGAGGATGTGGCGTGCCTCAAAGGAAGCCATATAAAGGCAGACTACACTGGGAGCAAAGGTACTTCCCATGGAAGTACCCTGGGTCTGGTGGTACAGTTGGCTTTTGAACTCGAAGAAGCTTTCCGTTAATGCCAATGTAGCACACTCCATGATAAAGCTAGGAGGTTTAGGTGACTCCCAATTGGACCTCATGAGGTCTTCCTCCATCACTTCTAGGGTGGCTCTTTGTGGAATGATGGTGTAAAGAGCTTCCAGGTCTAGAGTGATGAGGAAGTCAATCTCTTCAGCTCGTGGGAACTGAGAGAGCAATCGTAAGTCATTGGTGGTGTCTTTGAGGTAAGAGGGTATTGATTTAACCAATGGTTGCAGGAAATGATCATAAAACTGTCATAATGGTTCCAGCACTGAGTCTATGCCAGAGACGATAGGTCTCCCTGGCACAGGGTTTACTCCTTTGTGGATTTTGGGTAAGTTGTAGAAATAGGGGGTTCTTGGATCTTTTTTGATGAGGAAAGAAGCCGTTTTCTTAATCAGCCACTCTTGGATTTCTGCCGAGTCCACTATGCCAGTGATGGTGTTTATCAGTCGTTCAGTGTTTTTTTTTTTGATTGAAGTATAGTATTTACGGTCACCCAATTGTCTTAGGCACTCTGTCTCGTAGTCTGAGGTTGCCATAATCACAGTTGCCTCGCCTTTATCGGCTTGTATAATGGTGATAGTTGGGTCATTGGCTAGTGACTGAACTGCTAGTGTCTCTTTTTTGGAAAGGTCATTGAAGCCTCTAGAGGTGTGCAAAGATCGAACATCCTTGAGCAATCCCTGTTCGTAGGTTAGGACCTCATATGGGATCATCCCATTGTGTGCGGTAAATGTGGAAGGATTGTGTAGTCTTGAATCGTCATTTTCATGGTGCTCTTTGCCATCGAAAAATGCTTTCAATCTTATTTTTCGAAAGGACTGGTGGAGTTCACACGTTGTTTAAAATTGTCCACCTTGGGTGTGGGTACAAAACCCAACCCCTTCTGGAGGACCTCCTCTTCCAGATCGGTCAGGATTCTTGGCGAGAGGTTGACAACTAAGTTATTTTTTTGGTGTTGGACGTGTGGCTCCTGGTCTCGTACACTCGCTGTTGTGGTTCCTCCCATTGTACTCGCTTTTCTGGCTGATTCCCTCTTCTTCGCCGTCGCCCTCTGCCCCAACCTCTGCCTAAAAAAGGCTGGCTCATGCCTGGGGCTCCAAATTGTGGTGGGCCTGTGGAGAACATGGGGTATTACCAGAAGGCGGGTCCCGGGTATTGGGGTGGCGGGTAGTTATTAAAGTTTTGTCTGCCTCACCTTCCCCTCTGTTGATGGGGTTTCCAGCTTTCAGTACTGGAATCGCTGCTGCTAGCAGAGCCTCTTCTTGTTGAGTTCGAACTGGTATCTGATAGGTAACCCGTCCCTGGCGATACAAAATCCGCTTTGAGGTATGGGTATACCTTCTTCTTATCGAAGCGCTTGATGTCTTTTTTAAGATTGACAATCTTTTGTTTCACTAGGAATTCTTTGTGTTCAGCGAACTCGTTGTTAATTTCAGTGAATTTACTCTTAAAGCTTGGGCCTGGAGTCGTGTTTTTCAGGGCACTTTCGGCCATCTGAATGCGAGTCAACAGCTTGTCTGCCAATCTTTTCGATGTGTTGATAATGATGATCAACAGATCTCTGGTACACTTCCAGGAGATCTGTGACCATTCGATTTTAAACCGTCCGTCTTCCCAGAAAATCCTCCTGAAGTTTTTTTACTATTAGGCCATTCGGAGCAATTTTGGCTCTGAAGTACTCAGTCATAGGGGGACCGTATAAGGTGACCTTAATCCATTCTCTCTTTAAGGCCGTTAGTGACTGCCACTCCTCCGACTGGCTGCCTGTGGCACTGTCAATGTCGGCCAAGAGGATTGAGGGGGTCCTTAATATTTCTTCTGCCTGTTCTTCACCATAGCTTAATCCTAAGTCTTCCATGTTAATGTAGGTCAGGTCTACGATGTAAATAAAAGGAAAGTCTCAGTGAGAGGTTACCACTCAGAAGTAGTGGATGGATTTGTAGTAGGGAGATTACAAAAGTCTTACCCACCGAAGAAATCGTTCCAAGGGTGGACCCGTGCAAAAGATCAAACAACAAAAAGAGGGACAGTTGGCCTGTTTCCCACTCAGAGAAGAGTGGGGAGGTCCAGCATAAATGAGGCCTCAAAGTACATTATACAACAAAGGGCTTCAACCCACAATTAGTGGGTGAGTCCGTCCTGCTAATGTTTTTCTGCCTTTCTTTTAAACTCTCTTGTTCCTTTTCAGGGGCAACAGTCACCATAGCTCACTGTGTACAACCACCACATCGTTTTTCACTATGTACCTGTTTTTAACTGTTCTTCAAAACGCCTTTGGCGCACACACACGTTTAATATTAGTAGTCGTTGGAGTCACTATAAATACTGTTGGTATATGTGCAAAATACAATATCACATTGTTTTATATTTAATGCTTTCCTTCTCCCCTAACAGGTAGATCCGGGCAGGTTAAAGGTAATTGTTGGGTGAAAGCTTTACCCGAATATGTGATACTTTATGCCAATTACCATTAACTGTCGATAGCTTTCTTTTTGTAAGGTCCTGAAGAATCGCAGGGTTAATACACCTGTATCGAGAAACATGTTGACCCACATATTTTAAACAAGGACACGATCACGCATGGAAACTCTTCGGGCTAGTGCCTTGTGTACTGTTTTTTTAATTAGGACAGGAGACCCCCAGAATAAAATTTATCCTTCTAGGTACTCCCAGTCCTATTTTAGATCACAACATAGCACCTACACAGTCCAGGCCCCACTCCCGCACTTCACCAAACAGCAGTTGGATAGAAGATCTCCGACAAAGAGCCCCTTTTTAGGGAGCCTGTTGGGTATTGCACCGCCAAACCAACAAGGAGCAGCCCAGATGATGAAGCATGACACCAGCAAAGGTGTGTGAGGGCATTATGATCCAACAAATGGATCCCCACCTATGCTCTCTCTAGAGTACAGTGGGACCAATTCACTTGGGATTCCAGCCAGCACTTTTGATAGAGGAACAGCGTAAAACCCTTTGTTGTATAACGTGCTAAAAAAACGATCACATACCCAAGCCCCCTGTTCTTTGCAGTTAACCAATTCATCAACAGAGAGCCATGAGACACCTACGCCCTGTGTAAACAAGCTTGTTTATCATCTTCTGCTCCCTTCTTGGTAAATGCCATGATCAGGTAATCTGGACAATTGTCTTCCTGACTGAGCCTTGATCAAGCTGATTGAACAATGGTCTGAATGCCGAGTCTTGATCAAGCTGATTGAACAATTGTCTGAATGCCAAGCCTTGATCAGGTCATCAACTACAAACACCGCCCTGATTGTACAATGGACTGAATGCCAAAAGAGTGGAATAAAAATGTATATAAGGCTTGTTCGCTGGGGAGTAAAGCAGCAGCCTCCAGGGTTTTGTCTCTGACTAGCTTGGAACTTTGTTCCATGGTCCGGGCTATTGTAATAAAGGTGGTTCTCTCTGCAGACAAAGGTTTCCAGGTCCACTTCATTATATAAGGAGGGTAAGAGTAGACTCGGGTGATTCCCGCACCACCAAGCCCCCACTCCTCCTTGAGGTGGGCTTTTCTTGGTTCTACATTCCTGGGATGGTTCCTGGAAGTCAGCTCAGTCAAGGGGGCATCAATGGTGCCACATCCCTTGACAAACCTCCTGTAGTACCCAGTGAGATCTAAAAAGGCTCTCACCTCTGTCTGGGTCTTGGGAGGCTCCAAGGCCAGGCTGTTTTAAATCATAGGCTGTAGGAGTACAACCTGGCTGCGTCCTACTTGGTTCCCTAAGTACACCAATGATCCCAGCCCGATCTGGCACCTGCTTAGCTTAATTATGAGGCCTGCCCTCTGCAGGGCCTTCAACACTTCCCAGAGGTGTTGCGATGTTCTTCCCAAGTGGAAATGACCACTGAAATGTCATCCAGGTAGGCAACACTGAAATCCTCCAGTCCAGCCATCACCTGTTCAACCAACCTCTGTAAGGTGGTAGGAGCATTCTTCAACTCAAAGGGCATCACCCAGAACTGGTAGTGCCCCTATGGGGTGGAAAATACAGCCCTTTCCTTGGCCCCATCAGTTAAGGAAATCTGCCAGTACCCTGGGGGTGTTTACTTAAAGCTTTCTCTCTGCCTTCCTTGACCAGACTCGTAGGTCCCTTTACAGGATGCCCATACAGGAGCTCAAAGGGACTGAATCCTAAGGACTTCTGCTGTGCCTCTCTGTAAGCAAATCGCAGGCATGGCAAAAGGACATCCCAATTATGCCTCTTGGGTTCTCCAAGACCCTTAATCATGCCTTTGAGGGTCCGGTTGACTCTCTCAACCAGCCTATTCCCTAACACCACACTCTCCCCATAAGGACGTCATATACTTTGATATGAAGTTTGTACTCCGGTCGCATACCATCTCTCTAGGGAACCCCATACAGGGAAAGATCTCCATCAACACCCGGCTTCCAACAGGGGCAGTCGTGGTCCTGAAAGGGATAGCCTCGGTGTACCGGGTGGCATGTCTACAACGACAAGGATGAACTTGTTGCCCATGGCTGTCTTGGGATCCAGAGGCCCCACAATGTCAAAACCAACCCTCTCAAATGGGGTGCTGACCACAGGAAAAAGTTGGAGAGGAGCCTTACACTTCCTCCCACTCCTGCCACTTGCCTGCAAGTTAGGCAAGACCTACAATGAGTGTCAGAGTGCTTACACATTTGGGGCCAAAAGAAGTGGGTGAGAATCCTTTCAAAGTTCTTGCCCTGCCCCAAATGCCCTACCAGAGGCACATCATGAGCCAGACCCAGTAGGAAGGCTCTAAAGCACTGGGATACCACCAGCACACGGGCTTACCCAGGCTCAGCTACCTTAGGCTTCTATACAGGAGACCATTCTCCCAGTAAATCCAATGTGATCCAGACTGATCACCTCCTGCCTGCTTTGCAGCCTGCTGCCGGAAACCAACAAGAGAAGGACATTCCTGCTGCTTCTTGCAAAATACATCCCTGAAGGGGCTCCCTTCCTGCTGCCAATGGGTCAGCTCAAGCAGGTCCCCCAGTTCAGCCACATGCTCCCCTGTAGGCTCCAGGGCATCCCTCTCAAGGTCTGCCTCCTCCTGGACCAAAGGGAACTTTGGGGGACGGTTTCCCATGCACTTTGCCTCTTCTCTTTCTGGCTGGCACCAGGGCCACTCTTTCAGCCTCCAAGTCCTCTTGATTGCCCTTACCTGCTGCCATTGACTGGGTGGTCACACACACCCACTCACCCAGACCCAGCATCTCCAGATGAGACCTGTGTTCGACCCTTCTCCCAAGGGGAACTCTCTAGGTTCCTACAAAGCAAACAGGCATGGCTGGTCTCACAACTACTTCCAAAGTATCTGAGACCACCCTCACTGAAAAGGATCCTGTGCCACTTTGCAGAGGTACTATCAGTTGTCAGCTGACACCACTGACTGAAGTTCATTGGGGATCACCTGCTCCTCAGACATCAGCCGACAGCTGACAGCTGTCACACTAGCCCTTGTGTCTCCCAGAGCCTGCACCCTATGGCAATGAATGGTCACCCACTGCCTGTATTTCTTAGTGTTTGCAGGGAGGTGGGTCCTTAGGACCATATCACTGTCCCTTAGTAAGACAAGGGTCAATTCTGCTGGTTCACACCTTTCCTGTGGGCTCAACTTCTCCTCCAATGCTAAACTAGTCAACCCATGTGGCGGTGCACCAGTGGGTGCTGGTGGAGACTTAGGACACTTAAGATCCCCAATGAAGTGTCCCCACCTGATCACAAGCATAACATTTGTGGGGACCCTTCTCTGAAGGCTTCTCTGTAGAGACCCATGGCTTCTTACCACCAGGGAGCTGGGAACCTTTTTCATGGCAATTATATTTTGGGCCCTTTTGGAACTTCTTTTGTTTACCCTTGATCCCCCCATTCTTCTGCTGGGGACCCTGCCCAAACTTGGCTGAGTCTCATACATACTCCTTGTGGACTCTGGGGCTGACTCAGTGGTCCGCCTCCACAGCAAGCTTCCTGGGGTCAGTCAGCTTACTGTCTATCAAGTGCTATTGTAGATCTGGAAAACTATTAGCAGACAAGTGCTCCCATGCCATCAAACCATAGAGCCCATGAGAGGCTAGTTAGGTGTCTCTCCCTTCTGCAGTGAAGCAGCTCCTTAACCCCGCTCCCCAGTCTCTCTCAGGGACTCTGTGGAGCATCATTGCTACCTCATACCCCTTGAACCACTGACTAATGTCATCACTAAGCACAACATTCTTGATCACCTCCCTGGGAATATGCACCATCCCCTCCAGATGCACGGAAGACAAGCTGCCACCATTGGAATTGGACTCCACACTCTTGGCTTTTATGTAGCTCCTTCAAACTTCTCTCATGCTCTAAAAGCATCCTCTTTTCCTCCATGGCATGTTTCTGTCTTTCTAACTCCAATTTATTTTCCTTCATGTCACTCTCTTTGTCCAACCTGAGCTTCGTGAGCTCCATCTCATGCATTCTGCTTCTCTCTCTGTCCTCCAGTTCCTCTGGAGACAGCTCATTTGAAGGCACGCTGCTTCCCTCCCTGGAAAGCACCCTCCCTCCAGGCAGAACAAATAGTCCATCCTGCTGTTCATCTAAATTCTCTGCCTCCACCATAGGCTCCTTATAATGCCCACTGGCATTCCTTGATTCCAACCAGGCCCTTAGCACCTTTTGGTATTCCTCCTTTCTGGTGAGGCCTCTCACTGAGATTTGACATTTCTTGCTAATGGATTTTAATTGTGGCACAGTGTAGATTTCCACCCTAGCCTCTTCAAACTCAATATCCACAGATGCCATAGCTGCTGGTATTAGACATGACGAACATTGGCAGTTCACAAGTTGTGTGTCAGCAGAAGTATTTAAGGGAACACTCCATGACTTTTATTAGCAAACAGTAGAGGACATCTGAATTCATTACCATAGGTACATTTACCAAAGTTTTCTTCAGGTAAATATTTGGGGTTTGTAATGAAGTACATTAACCCCGTGTCAAACTAAATAACTGTTATGCACAGGCTGCTACTGTGCGCTTTGAGCTTTGGGTACAGCATATTGCCTGTGCTATGCCCTTCATTCAACCTCTATTACCAAGATAGCTCTCGGTGAATAGTATTCAACATGTTCAGCCGATTCTAGTTGCAAGGCTTAGCCTTTTCCCCAGGCTTGCACACGGTTTCCATGTCCACAGAACCCACTGCTAATGGTCTTCTGCAATATGCTCTGGGCATTGCCTATTAGATGGAAGTTACAGTTCACTGCCATGCACAGTGGTCAACATCATACCCACTGAATCAGCTGCTCACAAACATTAGGAAAGCACACAATTCTTGATGTACGACCTACGATGTTATGAGGCACTGCACCCAGCCTCATATCCATTACACTCAATGTGCATGAACTTTGGTGATCAGCATTGGGAGCTGAGAGCAGGGTGTAGTCGCCGGCCATGCCTTGCACCCATCCTCTGTATGCAGTCTGGGAACACTGTTTGTTCAGAGGCTTGGCCCTGCAGCCAGCCTTCAAATCATCAGAGCTCGCTGCACTTATCATTTGGCTATGCCTGTGAGCCAATGGGCATATATTTTGTCGGTAGGCACATTCTACTTCTAGTCCCTGGGGAATCCAATAATTTAGGCTCTAGATGCAGAACATGGGATGAATTTCAAAACTGTAGATTTACAAGCCCCTTGCGCCCCTTTTATGCCACTGATGCGTCACTTTTGTGACCCAGCGGCGGCGCAAAAGATGCGCCATTGTGCGGGGTACTTACAAAGTGACGCATCTGGGAGATGCATCACATTGTAAAGCCTTGCGCCAGAAGGAGGCATTCCTGCAGGGGGGGGGGCGTTCTGGCGCAGGAACGCCTCCTAAAAGTGGCTGAGTGAAATCTACAAGATTTCACTCAGTCACTTTGGGGCCCATGCTGCGTCAAAACCCTGCACCTGCCTGAAGCACGCGTAAGGATTGACGCAGCATTAACAAGATAAGGCCCCCCAGAGCCTTGCTGGAGCTGCCCCGCGCTTGCGACGCAACTCCAGCAATGCGCCACCTTTACGGCACAGATGCGTCAATCATCTGTGCCGTTTTTGACCATTGGTGCGCCGCATTGTAAATGCAGTGCATTAATGGTGGCTGAGGCATGGCGCACAATAAGTGGCGCATCCCTGCTAATATGCAGGGAGGCACCACTTATTGTAAATCTGCCCCTTATTACTTTGCAATTTCACCAGAGGCATGTGGTTAACTACAAATACTAGCTGCAGTAATTCAGCACACATATAGATAATGGTTTGTGGTCAGTGTGATGCTGTTGACTTCACAGAGACATATTTTCACAACTTGTCGTCCTGAGCGAGTGGCATAACGAAACTTGAGGGGGCCCCACTCTAGGGTATATGGAGGGGGCCACTCTCCCCGGCCCACCATCTACCCCTTTGCTGTCTTTACGATTTGTGTGTTTTTTCTTCTCCTGTTCTCTGTAAATATCTGATGTGGCAAAATAATGCTGGTGGCCCCTCACCAGCAACCACCGTCTCAAATTAAGCACGGCAGACAGTTGTGAACTTCAACTGCCCCAGGCATCAATGCATGTGCCCAGGCTGTAATTGTCTATATGTAAAAGATTCAACATGTAATTAAACAAAAAAGGTGTATCATATTGATGACGAAATCATCCAGTGATGCAGCAATAGCACTGGCTCCGGCGTAGGCATAGGGATCAAGGTGACTGATGCCAGGAAGGTCAGACACACAAAGAACACCGGGAGACTGACTCGCAATGAAGATGACCACTTCCTTTAAAGGGATTGACAGGATGTGGGAGGGACCGGAAAAGAGGGGCAGTGGGAGGCAGGATGGACACAGATGGCGCAGCATGGAGCAAGCCTCACCATTTGCTGACAATGAATGCTCGATTGGAGTATGCCAGGTACATAAAAATAGTAAGCTACCTTCCTGGTGTCAAGAGTCCTGTTTCCTGAGCAGTGCTTCCTGGCCCCGCATTCTCCAGAGACTCCCTCTAGCTTTCCAAAGCTAACAGTCTGTATGCCAAGGTGAAGCCGCTAAGAGCACTTCAGTTGTTTATTTTTCTTGAGAATTAGGAATTTTTTTATGTATTCTTTTTTCAATTATAGCTCAGTATGGACGGTACAGGTGTTCACTTCTGGAAACTATTTTCCTAAACAAAACACATTCTTAATCAGTCATTGTCATGCTGCATTTCCAAGCATTGAAAAACTCAATTTCTCCCTCTGCATGCACTATCCCATCTGCTACCCCCCTTGTGTAAAAATTAATTGAAAATATTTCTTTTTAGCCATCGACTCTCTTCTCTTGCCTGAAGTCGCTTCCTTCGCTTACGCTGTGAGATCATTATTTTTGTTCTATGCTTCTGCTTGGAGGAGAATATTTATTAATATTATCTGGGCTTTCTACAATAATCTCATTATTATGACTCCAGATGACTAATCCTGGTAGCCTTCTAGATATCTATCTTAATATTCTCTTCATGGTTTGGATTAAATATTCTCTCCCACATACTATTTTCATTGTCTTCATTACATCTAATCAATTATTACTGTATTTTCACCAATAATATGCATTGTCATAATCTAACATCACTGCAATTTGAAATGTCTTTACTATGTTTTAATAATACCCAATTTTGATTCTACCACTTGTCCCTTCATTCTGTTGCTTTAAGAGCTCAGTGTAGGCCTTGTACGAGCTATATAAAACCTCAAAATACTAAATAAATGAATATATAAGTAAAGTGATATATTATACTGCCCCCACCATGCTATGTTTTCAGCTCCAACAAACACACAAAAGGGAATGCGAATGCTTTCAAGTAGTCTAAGCCACTGTCTTCTGCTCTAGGTAGCGTTTGAAACCATCATTTTCCAAGAGGCGCTTATGTACATCAGATAATACACAACGTTGGTGGTGTGGGAGCAGGGCGGTGGCGTTTCTTAGTGCTGTGTTGTCAGCCCTCTCAGGAATGTCACCCAGTTTAACCATCCCTTAAATGTGGCCTTGGCTGTGTTCTTCCAATTAGACAGTATGATCTTTGTGGCACTAGTTAAGAGAAAGTCGAGAAGGTACTTGTCTTGTTGTGTGTCGATTTCGGTGTTAAGGAGTGCTTTTGCTAGCGTGTGGAACTCTCTCTTTAGGTAGCAGCCTAGTGTTTCGTTGGTGAAATCGAACACTTTGTCCCAGACCTACAAGGACCACCAACCGAAGAGATGGAGGACTCTGCACCGACGGGAAAAAGAAGCGCATCACCCAGCCCCACTACCGACAGTGGCTAATCACAAGTCAATTTCGAAAAACCAACAAGCTATCACAACAAATATACAAAGAAACTTGAATAAGGAAAGAAGCCATGCTACCATAACGACTCTAAGTCACTAAGGAAAAGTAATTTTTTTAACATAGAAATGTAATAATATTTTTTTACAATTTTCCTATATAAAAAATAATGTATCTAAATATTTGTATACATTGTTTTATCTAAACAATCTTTTTCTTTTGTTTTTTTATATAAACATGTTGAATATATTTTTTTCCATTTTTATAACATGCTGAGACTCAGGAATGCTCATGGATGCCCGGTCAAACAGGAGGTTGTGGTTGTTGCAACACTCCTCTGTGAGAATCTACAGTTCCTGCTCAGAAAACTTCAGTTTTCCCTTCCTCCCCCCGCCTCCTTCCCTTGCTCCTAGCTGGCTATTTCTGGTGTTGGCTGACTGGTGTTTGGGGTCCTCAGCCTCCCGTCCTGGCTGCTGAGATCCTGAACTTCCAGTTCCTGGAGTCATCACCCTGATCAAAGAAACAGAATTGCTATTTTTTTTAATGGGGTCTCTATTTATGACCGCAAATTTACATCCGAATAGACAATCGCAAATTGCGATAAGACTCGTTTCCAAGTTGCAAAATCTGGCCGACCAGCGACTGTACATGTCATTTAGTGATTTCCTAATTGTGAATCGCTCAAATTTGCAATTAGAAAATCGCTAAATGGACTTTTCGTACATGTGGCCCCTAGTCTCAAATTTGTCTTGCATTCACATTCTGAATACTATAAAGATGTACAAAAATATCAAAGTTCCAACACATCCACGAGCAGAGGAAGTGGATTGTAAGAATCCTGACAAATTTCATTGTTTGCAGACAGTAATTATTAGCAAGACATATTACTATGCTAAACCAGGAGCCCCAGGCTATTGACTCCCGGGTAATGGGACTTGCCATTTCCTCGATCTAGCTTGTTTAGGGACTTGGGCTGCACTGGAGGCTGGTAGGTTCAAGGTCACTTCACTGCAGAAGTTCACATGTATCCTTCTGTGCTACAGACTCTCCGTACCAGCCACCTTCTAGTAAATGATAGTTTCTCACATACTACTCTGTACAGCTCATGTTAACTGAGTACAGGGAAGTGTGAGGGCTGTTTCAGTTGGCTCCTGTTTGTTTGACATCTGCAGGGACCTAACACAGGACCCTGAAACACCAGATATGGCGAGACAACCTTTGAGGGGAACCCAACCCTTCAAGGGGGCATTCTGCCCAAGGCAAATTAATATTTGTGTGATATAGACAACCTGGGTGACCCTCATCACATTCTGCAGGGAGGCACCTACATTTTGCATTACACCACTGGGCATCTTACTGATGAGCATGTCTCTGTCTTGTCAATTGTGAGGTGTAAAACGTGGGACATTTGGAAATTCACACCCGTAAGCTGCGGGACAAGGTAAAGGCAGCAAAAAAGTAAAAAAGAGAGTTGTCCACCCTACCTGCCATCTTTTCAAAATAAATTGCTCTTTCTCAGTACATGCAGACTGCCTAAATACTAGTTAAGGGTATGTGCTCCAGACAATTCCAGTTCAAAAACAAGGAGTGACATTTACAACTTTGTGTTTCTGAACTTTAGTCTTTGTAGCATATGAACAAACATACAGACTAAGAGCCTGATTACGAACTCAACGGTCCCCATGCTGTACCGCCATTGTGGCGGTCCGAGGACCCGAGCGGCAATGGTCTCCCATCCATCGTATTATGATGATCTCGCTGGTCCTGCGGTGGTCTTTCTGTCAGCAGTGTATATTTATTTCATATATGTTGATGCTGGTGTGTATATTTTGACTGCAGTGTACACATGTGCATGACACGTGAACAAATACATACTACCAATATATTCCCATTGCTGGAGTCTGGACCATATGTGCCCAATCCAGTCAATGAGTCCCGCTACGCTTCCTGCGCACACCGGAGCTGCTGTTGTTGCCCCTGGAGGGGCTCTGGAGGGATTAACTTGCCCATCACTCGTGAGGGGGACGTCTTCTGGCCATCAGCTCGCCGCACGGGACTCAGGAGACCAGGAGTCCGTGCGTGCCTGCAGCTGCTAGGAGCCCCGCCCACCCGCACACCGGGGATTGAAAACTCCTTGCCGGACCCGCTGGCGCGGGTCCCGCTACGCTTCCTGCGCACACCGGAGCTGCTGTTGTTGCCCCTGGAGGGGCTCTGGAGGGATTAACTTGCCCATCACTCGTGAGGGGGACGTCTTCTGGCCATCAGCTCGCCGCACGGGACTCAGGAGACCAGGAGTCCGTGCGTGCCTGCAGCTGCTAGGAGCCCCGCCCACCCGTACACCGGGGATTGAAAACTCCTTGCCGGACCCGCTGGCGCGGGTCCCGCTACGCTTCCTACGCACACCGGAGCTGCTGTTGTTGCCCCTGGAGGGGCTCTGGAGGGATTAACTTGCCCATCACTCGTGAGGGGGACGTCTTCTGGCCATCAGCTCGCCGCACGGGACTCAGGAGACCAGGAGTCCGTGCGTGCCTGCAGCTGCTAGGAGCCCCGCCCACCCGTACACCGGGGATTGAAAACTCCTTGCCGGACCCGCTGGCGCGGGTCCCGCTACGCTTCCTGCGCACACCGGAGCTGCTGTTGTTGCCCCTGGAGGGGCTCTGGAGGGATTAACTTGCCCATCACTCGTGAGGGGGACGTCTTCTGGCCATCAGCTCGCCGCACGGGACTCAGGAGACCAGGAGTCCGTGCGTGCCTGCAGCTGCTAGGAGCCCCGCCCACCCGCACACCGGGGATTGAAAACTCCTTGCCGGACCCGCTGGCGCGGGTCCCGCTACGCTTCCTGCGCACACCGGAGCTGCTGTTGTTGCCCCTGGAGGGGCTCTGGAGGGATTAACTTGCCCATCACTCGTGAGGGGGACGTCTTCTGGCCATCAGCTCGCCGCACGGGACTCAGGAGACCAGGAGTCCGTGCGTGCCTGCAGCTGCTAGGAGCCCCGCCCACCCACACACCGGAAGATATAGATCCATCTTACTCCCGCAGCGCGGGACCGCGCGCGGATCGGCGCCGGGCGAAGCCCGGGCAAAGGGCGGGCCCTCTGTGGCCCTCAGGGGACCGAGGAGGACGGGACGGGCCACTCCCCTTTCATCTGCGTTAAGGTACCCTAACACCCCTTGCTCTCTAATCGCTGCACACTAAAGGGGAGCCTCTCATAACTGTCATACCTCGGAAAATAACGTGAAGATGTCAAAAACTAGAAAGACCCCCGTGGCCACTAGATCTGTAACAAGAACAATAAGTGCTCCCAAAACCCCTCTTCCTACAATAACCGCTATTGACTTAATGTTACAGAAAACAATCAGCGTGGTGGCTGACGCTATCCAGGACACCGAAAGACGACTATCTCTAACGCCAGATCTGTGTTTTCCGGATCTTTCTCTTCATACCACCGAAAACGTTAATTCTAAAGACAATACAATGAATTCACAAGAATCAATCTTAATGCTGTCCTTCACAGGGCTTCCAAGTCCCCAAACAAGAGACAACACTTCAACTGCCCTGACTATCCCCTCCCTAGGCAGTAGTAGGGACAATAGCCTTATAGTGCCTAGTAACAACGGAATTAATACATGCTTGCCGTCAATAGACCACTCAGATTCTGGGCCTTTAATCTCGGCAGATTTAACATTTACTGCACCTACAGGAATAGAACCTCCCTCGGCCAAGAGCTTAGGGCCAAAACATACAAATAGGTCCTGCAGACTGCGAAACAAAAAAAAAACAACTATAGGCAAAAAAATACCTTGTCTAAAGGCCAAAAAACATCATCTAGCCAAAGATATCTGGTCCACTTTTAGACTGGCTAACCCTACACCCATAGCAGTAAATTTCTGCTCTCCCTCAGCCAGTCAGGAGCTAGGGTCGTCCCTGAGCAAGCAGCAGACAGGCCCTACAGACACGACTACTGCCCACTCAGATCAGTCAGACAACATACTGACAAACAACAAGCTACTCCTGGGTCAACTAGAAACCCTTTTCAAGACCCTCCTGAAGCCCATTAGTGAGAGAGTCATTAATATCGAGAAGGCACTAGGGAAATTCGAAAGGGCACAAAATGATGCAACTTCCACTTTACTTAAAATGTTGAACGCACCAAAAACCACCTCCACCTTTGTACCAGCTCGCAGCTCACTTGCCTCAAGTCATAATAAAGCAGTAAGGTCAAAGCAAACTACTCACAACACTGCAAATAACCACACTCTGCCAGCTTGCCTGGATAAAACCCCCCACTCTAAGTCGAGAAAAAATCTAGACACGGTGCCTAACCCCCCTCCCATAGTGGTCACTACCCTGACAAATGTCCAAATCCCACCAGACAATGAAACCGATGAAAGTGAATGGGCCGCTGAAAGTTCCCCAGCCAAACTAGTACAACCCCACCTAGAACAAACGAGTCAAACTAAAACTACACATTTGAGTATCCCTATATTGCAAACAGGGGATAAATTGCCAAAACCAGTGGCAGTTAAAAGACCACCCCACATAAACCTTCCACCAGAATCCAGTCCTTACACCAGCGTTATGATTGGGGTTCCTAAATTACCGGAGGAGAAAACAGAATCTCACGTGGAACTAAAAAATAAGGTCAGCCATTGGCTGACATTCCATAGACCGATTCCACAACACATAACCGGCCATATCTCACATGTGAAAAGAGTAGACTGGGTGGGCACCAGATTTAAATCAACTGAGGGTGACTGCATCGTGGTAACCTTCGGTGACAGTCGCGCAGCTAGCTTTGTGAACAGCTGGAAAAGTGGCGTGACCAACAGCCTGATCCGCACAATGGATCTAAGCTATTTTTACCCCTCCAATAATCCCGGTCACAATGTAAAACAACCACATTTAACCCATGGACAGGGGGGGCCACCTGAGCAAATGGCGTACCACCTAGCTAGGGACACTCCTTGGATGTATGAACCGTCTACCCCGCTGGACCACACTAACCAGAGGAATGACCCCTTATGGCTTAACAGGCAAAATAGACATCGTTCATACCATCAGGAGAGAAGGGAGTTTCTACCCCGCCCACAGTTTCAGCATTATCAACATCCACAACAGTTAAACATGCACTATGGGGTCCCTGTCTCAAACAGATATGATACGCTTTATGCCCCAGATTATCTGGATGAGATCGATTGACATACTGTACCCCTAATCCCCCTTCCTATACACTCAGAGTCTTTACGCATAGAAACAGCTCCCAATAATTCAGTGAGTACTATACTAGAGTGTACAAATAATTCCACTCCAGGGTTAGTTGAAATACACGAGGCAGCTTCTTTAGCAAATCAGACAGAGAGCACACTGCCCCCGCATGAGCCCAGTCCCTCACATCTGCCTACTCAAGTCCATTGCGGTATCATCGGTGCTGTAAACTCTCTACCCAGCACTGATACACAAGCAGATACAATAATTGACCAAGGGAATCAAGTGACACCACCACCTATAACCAACGCCCAGGATGTAAGCCTAAATGACACATCACCAAGCCCCATAAAACTTTTGTCCTGGAACGTCGCAGGCCTGGCCTCCAAGGTAAAGGATCCAACATGGGTATCATATATAAAAGACTATACCATCTTGTGTTTCCAAGAAACATGGCTGGAAGACGTAAATGTCCATATCGAAGGCTTCCAAAGCTTTTTCCTACCAGCAATTCCATCGAACAGTGGAAGATCAAAGGGGGGCTTGGCAGTTTACGTTAGCCTCGCACTCATCTGTCAGGTCTCACAAAGGGAATCCAACAACAGACATATTCAAATTCTGGTACTCAGGAGGGGCAAAAGGGCATTGACCCTTATTAACTTCTATAACGCTGTATCATCAAATAGGGAGTGCAACATTCTTCATCTACATAACTTCCTTAAAGTTAAAGCATCAAGCCTGCCCCGCAGCACCATCATTGCTGGAGACCTTAATACGCATCCATGTGGTAACCCTGCAGAAACACCAATTGGACTTTTAGGATGCAATAACAGATCTGGATTCCACTTTGATCATTCGCCACGAGGTACCCATGTTAACAACTTAATTGATGACAGGAACCTGACAGTTGCAATGACCATAGCAGAGGATTCTTACATTTTTGACGTCCCCACGTATAAAGGTCCTAGAAACGGTACTTATATAGATCACATTCTCCTTTCAAGAGACCTCGCTGATCTAGTAACTGACTTTGAAATTCAAACAAGCTTGTTTAGTGACCATAATCCCATCTCCATGAAAATCAGAGGAGGTATCTTCGAACTTCGAAAGCCCAGGAAAGATTGTGGCCGTTTAAAGCCAATAAATGGAAATCGTCGTTTGAAGTGGTCAAAAGTCGACAGGGTCACCCTGTATAACTCAATTAATAACAGCTGCGGCAAAGAACTCGCACTTTGTGCCTCTTCCACCACCTTACCTGAAGTGACCTTAACTGCCTTCTCAGTTGTGGTAGACAGAATTGGTGAACTGTTAACTATACCAGCGAAGGGACATCATGAACCCCACCCGAAATGGTTTGACCAAGCTTGCTCAAAGGCCGGACGAAACTTAAAAAAAGCACTAAAGGCCAACCCCAGAGATCCTATCCTTGTAAAAGAACTGAGAAACATCTACAAGACATCTCTAGCAGCCCGAAAGAAAGAAGTGAAGGCAAGCATTTGGGATTCTCTGAGCGATCCAGCAATTCTGGGAAATAGTTCCAAGTTCTGGAAAATTATAAATCAGCCCCTGTTCGATGACCCCAGTAACTCTGTGATCGGGACAAACATACCCGAGGATGAGTGGTTAACTCATTTTAGAACAATTTTCCAAAGTGACGATGCACAAGCGGACATAGATTTTAATACCTCTGACGAAGAATTATTGTGTTTTACAGTGGGGGAGGTAGTAAAGGGTATCCAGGGCCTGACTAGCAACAAAGCACCAGGCCCTGATGGTCTTCCCCCTGACCTTTTAAAATCAGACACTCAGCTATGGGCACCAGTCCTCACTGCAGTAATAAACGCCGGGATCTCCAAAGGTTGCCCGAAATCATGGGGGTCCTCGACCATAGTGCCTGTATTCAAGAAAGGGGATCGTAGAAGTGTAACATGTTATAGGCCAATATCATTGATCAACTCAATTGCCAAGGTGGTGGGGGGTATTATTTTAAATAGGCTAGTACACTGGGCCAAGGAAAAAAACATTCTGTCACCCATCCAATACGGGTTTAGACCAGGCCATTCCACGATAGCGCAATGTCTGAACTTGTATTTAATAAACGGCAAATACACCCTGGCCAGAAAAGGGTCTATCCACATGGCCTTTATGGATTTATCATCCGCTTTCGACTGTGTCGACAGAGGTAGGCTCTGGGAGGTCATGCAAAAAATGGGTGTGGAGCAAAATCTCATAAACTTTTTATTAGCTTTACATTCGGACACCAGAGCAAATGTTCGCCTCACACAGGATATGAAAGTAACTAGGGACTTCAGGATAAGCCGCGGGGTTAGACAAGGGTGCATCCTAGCCCCGTTTCTTTTTAATCTTTATATTAACGACCTGGAGGAACACCTTCTAAAAACCGGTGCAGACTACCCATACATAGGGAGGAAGGGCGTGCCCGTCTTGCTATATGCTGACGACGCCGTCCTAATCTCTAGAACAGCGATCGGCCTTCAAACTCTGCTTGATTCTTTTTTTGTATTTATGAATTCCCGTGGTCTGAGCATTAATAATTCGAAATCTTTCACCATGATGACCGGCTCAGGCCCCAAAAAAAGTTACCCCCATTCTGTTAACAACGAAAAAATACCGACAACTAGGACTTTCTCGTATCTTGGTGTCCTTTTTGACCACAAACTAACCTGGGCACCTGCAATACAAAAGAAAAAGGGCGAGATAGTGCGTGTAAACGCAGGTATAATGGATTTTGCTAAGAAAATGGGAAATAGCCCAGTGGCCGCTGTTCTGAAGTTATACCAAGCTAAAAGCATTGCAGTCGCATGCTATGGGAGTGAAATATGGGGTTCTGAATCTATAGATGCCCTTGAGGTCACCGAAAACAACTTTTTGAAGCAAGTTCTAAGGCTCCCTAGGGGTGCGGCAAACTTCTCTGTCCACACAGAATTAGGTATGCCTTATCTAAGTGATAGGATTGCGGTAAACCCCCTGCTATGCTGGCTAAACAGCTGGCTAAATCCAGATATACCCCTCACTAGAAACATCCTGCAAGAGGCTTTAGAGTGGGAAGGGAAGTACAAGATCCCGTGGTTAAAATATATTAAAAGATGCCTCTCTGAATTAGGCCGGCCTGACCTCTTTCTAGTCCCAGAGAATATAACCAAATCTGATGTCATTTTCGTGAAGAATACCTTTATGACAACTAGGTACTTAGCAAGGGAGGAAAGAGAGTATGCGAAAAACAGTGTGAGATTGCACGCTCTCACCAAAACGACCCTCCATATAGAACCCTACCTAGTCTGGCCCTTGTCGGGACACGAACGCTTTTTGCTCACAAGGTTCCGATTTGACATGTTCCACCTCTTGCTAGCTGTACCAAGTGGGGCACACAGGGGCCAAGTGTTGCCAGCTTGTGGCTGCGACAACAAGTCTCCACAAGATCTGGCACACTTTTTATTCTTTTGCTCATATTATATAGTCCCTCGTAAATTGTTTTTAAAACCTTTACTACAACGGCTCCATTTTGCACAATACAGACCAGCACTTTATTACCTCCAAATGCTAAATAGCGACAGCACCCTGTTTTTATGTAGTTTTTTAAAACTTGCACTTAAATACAGGAAAAGCATGGAAGGTTAATCAACTCTATTTCCGATGTGATTCTTCTTTTTAACATTGTATATTTTCTACTGTTTTTAAACTACAAAATTGAAATTTCCGCTTGTGCCCATGCTCATGTTGATGTGGTAACATATTTTATTTTTCGCACAAACTGTACCTTGTGACTAATGTTTATGATATGTACTTTTATGATTGTTACATGCAAACAATCGAATAAAGATATTTTACTTACTTACTTACAGTCAATGAGTAAATACTGTAAAATGGACTTACCTGGATTTCGACGCCAAAAGGATCATTTTCTTTGGGATCAAGATGCTGCTGGGAAGGGGGACCTGGAGGAAGAGATTTACGTGGGAGACTGAAGGGTAGAAAGGTAATGGGTGAGTATGCACCCTAAATCCTTCGTTTCTGGTGACTCGTAGAAGGTAGTTACACCACCATAGTTGGCTCATAGGAAAGCAAACGTATATTTGGGCGATGGTGAAACTTCTCTGGACCACCTTATGACTGCTGCTTTCCATATACGCCATTGACGAGGTCTGGGAATGGATGATGGTGTTGGCGGTGCTCTGGCTGTCTTTCATTCTGAAAGCTGACAACACCAAAATATATTGGGTGGAAGCAACTGCAATATCTGAGCAAGTATTTTGATTTGTACACTTATCAAGGAGATTGGTTTCTATCTGCTGCAGTCTAGGTGATTCTTATGCTCCTGAGGAATGAGTGACAAAGGTGCTTGATTCGATGTGCATCCAATAGTGCCCATAATTTTGGCTTCTTTGTAAGTGGCATATCACATAGGCGTAAGGAGTGGTGTCCCTATCTCATAGAAATCTCTGGGAAGCCATCCAGGAAACATGCTGGTGGGGAGGTTATTGATGGCTTCTGAGATCTTATGGAAGGTAACCTATCCCACTGAGAGCTGTGGCCATTCTGGGGAATATGGTGGCTAATTAGTCAAACAGGCTTTTTGCAGCTTTACCTCCAATTTTCAGCCTAATTTTGACCACTAGGTCAAAAGAGAAATGCCCTAAGCTGCTCTAATCAGGACGCAATGCATGTGCTCTGACCATTAAAATGGTGTATGGTTTATTGGCTTATACCCAATTGTCATAGTGTACCTTACTTGTAGGTCCCTAGCATATGGCTCCAGGAGTATCCAGGGCCTGTAAGTTAGAGTTTCCCCTCAGAGAATGTAGCCCTTGCTGTGCCACCATGAGTGGGGCATGGTAATACATGGCTGCCAGTCTGCCAAAGCAGACAGGAAGAACAGTTTTAAACTCCTAACTCGACATTGAAATGTAAGGTATTGGGAGGCGTACCTCACACAATTGGTCTCGAAGAAAGCTGCTCCACCTCAATGGAGTGCACAAGGCTGAAACATGTCGACCATCACAATACTGTGACTGGTTTATCCACTCCTGGTACAGGTCTTGATCTTTATCCTAACCCTGGGGCAAGATGGCCGCTGGCAGGCCGTAGGGGGAAGACGTGTCCTCTCCTCACTCCCGAGGCAGCGGCTTTGAGCAGAACATAGAGCACGCCACCCTTTAAACTGACGGCGATGATAAGAGAACGGTAAAAATCCCCCTTCGAGAGACTCCTCAAAAACTCCCCGATGAGAACTAAAAGCTACTTTGAAATTAAATATCAAAGTAACTTATCTACGGTGAGCCTGCTACTGAGTGAATTAGATTCTCCTACTGGGGCATTAAGGCCAGTCCTGATTTTAAAGGACAATATAAAAGGGAACCTGACTCGAGCATATGAACTTTTGGAGAGAATTATCGTCACAAGCCAATATTGTCTGTTTCGATTGAGGAAGCATATTATGGCTCCAAAACAAAGAAACACAAAGGAGGATAAAGAGAAAGCAATTTGTAACGATCCTGATGCTCCAGCAGCAAACCTTAGAACAAAGACAAATATACGGAGAATGGAGGACCCGGAATCAGTTAAAGTGACTAGTAACAATGTAACAGCAAACGCAGTAAACGCAGTGGTAAACCAAAGGGAAAAAGAGAAAAAGGAAAAATTAAAAGATAAGGCTACTGTAATCAGTAGAAATAACAACGGCACAAAGGCATTTGAACAAGCAGGATTGAGACAACCTACGGTTTTGGAGGCGTTTTCTCCTGCAGCAGCTACAGTGCGATTGAATGCTAAGGCGACGACGAGCGCTAAAACAAATGAAGCGACAGGTAAAGTGATTGCTCACACCCCGCTGTCAACGGTCCCTGAGAGTCCCCAGGAGGTGAACGGGACACTCACCAACGGTACTGGCAGCACTCAGGAGCAGATTGTTACGATGACTGCGGGATCACCGGCTCTGCTGGGGGCGGGACCGCAGACGGAGCAGACGGAGCAGTGGGCGGGGCGGACCTCGCAGATTGAGCAGATTGAGCAGACGAGGCACCCGGAGTCACCGGAGCAGAGATCGGGAAGGGCTTCGCTCCATACTGAGAAGGAGTCAGAGCGGTTGAGCGCCACACAAGGCAAGGAGCAGAACGGGATACAGGATTCAGAGAGGGTTCCTGCTACTAATCAGACCCTGGTTAACACGGAGACCCAACAAATTCAGACAATGCAGGTAACACAGGAGGAAGGGGAGGAATGGGAGGTACTCTCTAATGCTGAATTACTATCAGACTGTATGGAGGAGCTAGGACCCAAAATACAGGACATGAACCGTACTGAAGATACTATGGGAATAGGGGAACAAGATAAAGATGGAGTGACAATGTCCATATCAATAGGGTCACAGCTTGATAAAAATGTACTGGTTTTGGACTCTAATACTATGAGTGTTACTCCACATTCTCCTTTAAATCCAGGCTCACCGAGTGATGATTGCTTTTTTTCATTGAACGAGGGCGGTGACGAGGAGGAGGATGGGGCTGTGGGAGGGACCGAACATGGTTCAAGCTCAGAGTCAACTAATGCTTCAAAAGATTCTGATACTGATATTGAAGTGGAAATGGAGTTACTCCCAACAGGATTAGACTCAGATATTACAGATAGTTCAGAACTGATGGAGGAAACAGCTCATAAACTCCCCTCCAGACGTAAATCAAAGACCTTAGTGAAAAAGAGACGGAATAGAACTAAAAGTGGTGTAAGCCCTCTACAAGTACAGGTTGTAAAAAGACTGGATTGGGACTACTCTGCGACATCGCAAATGTACCAAGAGACAGCTGGTTCTGCACCAACCCAAGATATGTCACAGAGGCAGACTACAGGTCAAGGTCAAGGTCAAGACCCGCTTGGATTTGAAACGATGTACACTATGTTGAAACAGATTCAAGTGGAGGCTAGAGTGGGAAGCCGTAGAGCGAGACAGGAGAGTAAGAAGATACAGGGCTCTCTTAGGAAAGTTAATAAACTGTATACAGATCTTGTGGGAAGGGTTACTGAAGTTGAGGAGAGAACCGGCAATCTGGAAGATGAGGTTAATAAGTGGCAAGATTTCAAACAAGACCAGGAAAAAACTAAGTCTGATGTTTTATGGAAACTCGAGGATTTTGAGAATAGGCAGCGAAGAAATAACATACGATTACTGGGCGTGGCAGAGGGAAAGGAGGGGCAAGACGTGAGGGCATATGTAATTGAATTGCTCAGAGGTGCATTGCTGGATATAACAGGTTGGAACTGGGAAAGTGAAATACAGCGCGCACACAGATTCCCGTTTGTACAGAGCAAGGTTAATATGTCTGCTAAAGCCAGGGCAATACTTATATATGTTGGAAATTACCTATTAAGGGAAGAAATTATGGCAAAGGCAAAACCCCAGGCTAAATGCAGATATAAAGATGTCGAATTTTTTGCTAGGACCGATTTTTGCCACACAACAGTTGAGAGGAGATGGAGGATGAGGGAGCTAATAACCCCATTTCAAAAACTAGGATGTGAGGCATACTTGATGTTCCCTAGTAGACTAAAGGTAGTCAAAAATGGACAATTTAAGGTTTTTTATTCGGAGATTAAGGCCCAAGAATATTTGGTGTGGTTGGAGGAAAATAGATCTCAGGATGGTACAATGGCTCTGATTCCACACGGAAATCGTAAAACTTAAATAATAGAGTTCAAAAAGAGGATCACGAGATTGCTACATATTTAAGAATCTCTGACTATGACATAAGAATAGTAGAGAGAAGGACAGTGTAGGGGAGGAAGGGGGGGAAATGAAAAAAAAGGGGGGGGAGACGGGAGAAGGGGGGGAAGGATAAAAGAAATAAGGGGAAGTGGTGTTTTTTTTTTTTGGGAGGTGCAGGGGTAAGGGAGATGAGTGAGAGGGAGCGTCACCCTTGAGGGGTCAGAGTCGCCACATATAGGTCTTATGGATCTATTTGCCAGTAGGGGGGGTGGGACAGTCGGGGGGGGCTTACGGGGGGACCTTTTGGGGGCAAGGGGCACAACATGGAAATAATGTATATAAAAATGCAAACAAAACAAAGGAAAATAAACTATAAGGAAATGTGGAGGCTATATCTGGTGAAACAAATATCTGAGTTGAAATGGCTAAAAAGGATTGGATATGTGTTCGTTGTTTACCAATGGCTGTACGAATAATGACATGGAATATATGTGGCTTAAATGAGAGGCAGAAGAGGCACACGGTATCTGTTCTATTAAAAAATACGAGAGTTGATTTTTTACTCTTACAAGAAACAGACATTATGGCATCTGAAATATATCTCTTGGAGCAATTGGGTTTTGTAATCTCAGCCTTCTCGAGACAGGGCTCTAGAAATAGGGAGGTGGAAATACTATCAAGGCGCCGGGATATTACTACGAGGAAGAAATTAGAGGATGCTTGGGGGAGATGGGCGCTGGTAGAGTGTATGATTGGAGAAGAGTGGATTACTCTAGGCTCGATTTATGGTTCCACAGGGGATGACCCTGAAATTTTTGAGCACCTGGATGTAGAGCTGGCTACATGGGCACTTTGTATTATTCTTGGAGGTGACTTTAATATCAATGGTGCAGGGGGGCTAGGGTTAACGGCAGGATCCCATACAACGTATAAAGGTAGGAAGAGAAGAGTATTCCGAGCAATTTGTTCTATGGCTAGGAATAATGCATTAATAGATTTATGGGATAATTTAAAACCACAAGAGAAGGGATACACATATTATTCCGCCCGCATAGGGTGAGTGTAAGATTAGACTACTTCCTCGTAGCAAGTAATTGTTTATCTAAATCTCAGATTGAGAGGATGCCTCGCTTATTGTCTGACCATAATCCGCTAATCTTAAACTATACTGCCATGTTGAGCTCTAGAGAGGCTACAAGGTGGACATTTGAAAGAGTGCTCCTAGAGGATGAGATCTATATTCAACATATGACGCAATGGATTGAGGAGTATTTGACAACAAATAGAGGTACTGAATCAGATGGTATTGTATGGGATAGTTTCAAGGCGGGGATAAGGGGGGAGACCATCAGCTATAGTGTGAACAAACGTAAACAGGAGCGACTTAGAATCCAAACAGTTAAATCAGAGTTGCTCTTAGCCGAGGAGGAGTTAAATGAATGTATAGTAACAGGTAAATCGCCTGAGTTCTCTCTTACTAAATTAGCAAAGATAAGGATGGAGGCAGAGGAAGATATAGCAACTAAGGCGGCAAAAAAATATGTGGCCCATAGAGAGAAGTGATAGTGAAAGGGTGGGACGAACATTGGCAATACGAGCAAGGCAAAAAATTGCGTTAGGAGAGATAAGGGCGATTAAAGACAGTTCAGGGAATGAGGTAACAGATACACAGGAGATTAAAGAAGTTTTCAGACAGTTTTATATGAAATTATACGAAGAGCAGCATGGAAAAGACCCAGTGGAAATTGCACTTTACCTAGAGAGTATTGAAAAAGTGATGTTAGAGGAGGAAGAACGACAAAGACTAGATTTACCCTTAGAGTCTCAGGAGATCGAAGCCGCTCTTATGAGTTTACCATCAGGAAAGGCAGCAGGGCCTGATGAAATACCTATAGAGTTTTTTAAGGTATTTTGGAAAGTACTAGGAAAGGACATGGTGAAAACCTTGCAACAAGCACAGATAGGGGTATCTGTTCCAGGCTCGTGGTCAGGCGCAGAAATTGTGGTTATTTTAAAAAAAGGGAAATCATCTAAGGAACCTGGCTCTTATAGACCTATCACACTCATGAACGCTGATACAAAGGTCTATTCTAAGGCATTAGCAGTAAGGTTCGCTAATGTGATAAGACCACTAGTTTCCATCAATCAGCATGGATTTATTCCAGGGCGGGGAACGACTCACCATACTCGGAAACTTATTACCTTACTGGACACCATGGAAGTCTCAGGGGGCCCGATGGCGGCGATGTTTTTAGATGCCGAGAAGGCTTTTGATCGGGTTTCCTGGGACTATCTATGGTGTGTTTTAAAAAGAGTGGGATTCGGGGAGGGATTTGTTAAAGCAATAAAAACACTCTATAGGAATCCGGTAGCTGCTGTAAGGGTAAACTCGGGGTTGACTAGGGAGATTCAAATTAAGAGGGGGACAAGACAGGGGTGCCCATGCTCCTCTCTGTTGTTTGCTATGTACTTGGACCCCTTGATTCGGAGGATGGAAAGAAATGATGATATAGCTCCACTGATTACGCATAGGGGGGAATGCAAAATACTTGCTTATGCCAATGATGTGGCAGTTCTTACATCATCTCCCACGGAGGCTATTCGAAGAGTGTAAATAGAGGCAAAAAATGTTGGAAGGGTTTCAGGCTATTCTCTGAATACTAATAAAACTCAAATAATTAAGAATAACAATGTAGTATGTCATGATCATAGGGTTGTACAAACAGGCGTTTATCTTGGCATTACAATTGCCTCAGAATTGGACAAAGTGGTGGAATTGAATATAGTCCCTATTATAGCTAAGGTTCGAAGGTATCTAGACAGACTGCATAACCTCCACCTCTCATTAGTTGGCAGAACAAATATTATCAAGATGCTAGTGTTACCAAAGTTTCTATATATATTTAGGGCAATCCCACTGATGTTTGACAACTCCTGGTTTAAAAAGTTAGAAGCCATGATTAATAGGTTTATATGGTCCAAAGGAAAGACTAGAAGAGCACTACGTTTCATGGCACTCCCAAGACAACGAGGAGGATGGGCGCTACCAGATTTGAAACTATATTATTGGGCCGCTGCCTTGCGAAATATGGTGGGGCTAATCGGTGGTGCAGAAAAGGAGGGGGATGATGAGTTAGGAACCCTGGCAATATATGGAATCCTGCTGGAAGAAGATGTTAACAATGTACTCCTTAGATATTTTGATTCAGCATACTATAAGAGAACTCGTTTTAAGACACTTATGGCAGCATATAATATCTGGAAAGCCTTCAGTAAGAGATATGGCTTAGGTAAAAATAATAGATGCACAAGAATGAAGACTAATTTAAATTTTCCTAATGACATTTTTTCTGATCTAGCATTCACGGTGTGGGTACAAAAAGGAATTATTAAAATTGGTGATATGATGGGACCTGATGGTCTCATGCATTTCTCAGAGATTCAAGCAAAATATGGGATAGAAACAAGGCATTTTTTTAAGTACCTTCAAGTAAGAAGTTTTTTGTTAAATAAAAGAGGGGGAACTGCTGGATTTGAGAAAAACAATATTCTGGAGCTGGTACAGGAAGGAATTGATTGTTGTATTAAAAGGTTCTATTATGAATTAATAGAATCAAAACAAGATGATTTGGAGAAATGGGGGGAAAGCTGGGCAACTAAATTAGATGCTGAAATAGATTGCTTTAATATGTCATTAGAGTTGGGTCAGAATGTTCTGTGTTCTGCAGCATTGCAGGGGCAACACTACAAGACTTTGTAAAGGTTATATTATACTCCAGCAAAATGGGTAATAGTCCGGTGGCTGCTGTCTTGAAGTTATATCAAGCCAAAAGCACCGCTATTGCACGTTATGGGAGTGAAATTTGGGGATCAGAATCACTAGGTGCCCTTGAAGTTACTGAGAATAA
This sequence comes from Lissotriton vulgaris, assembly GCF_964263255.1. Lineage (NCBI taxonomy): Eukaryota > Metazoa > Chordata > Amphibia > Caudata > Salamandridae > Lissotriton > Lissotriton vulgaris. Next base: position 747,931,536 of record NC_141694.1, read on the forward strand.
CTTCTTAAAAAAGGTCCTAAGGTTACCCAGGGGGACGGCCAACTTTCCGGTACATGAGGAACTTGGCATTCCACACCTAAGTGACAAGCTGGCCGTGAATCCCTTGTTATGCTGGCTGAATAGCTGGCTAAACACAGCCATACCTCTCACCAGAAACATTCTTCAAGAGGCACTACAGTGGGATGGTAGACTTAAGATCCCATGGTTAAAATACGTAAGAACGTGGCTTTTTGAATTAGGCCGACCAGATTTATTTTTATCCCCCGAAACAATAACAAAAACTGATGTAACCTTTGTAAGGAACACTTTTATGCTGTCTAGGTGCATGACACGGGAGGAAAATGAATACAAGAAAAGCAGTGTGAGACAGTATGCCTTAACCAAAACCTGTTTATATATGGAACCCTACCTGTCCTGGCCCATGTCTGGTTATGACCGTTTTTTATTAACAAGGTTCCGATTTGACATGTTCCATTTTTTATTAGCTGTACCAAGTGGAGCGCACAGAGGACAAGTGTTGCCAGCTTGCGGCTGCGACAACAAGTCTCCACAAGATCTGGCACACTTTTTATTTTTCTGTCAGTTTTATACACTCCCCCGAAACTTGTTTTTAAAACCTTTACTTAAGCACCTGAATTTTGTACAATACAGACCTGCACTGTGTCACCTTCAAATGCTAAACAGTGAATGTACCATGTTTGTATGTAGTTTCTTAAAACTCGCAGTTAAATATAGAAAAAGCATGGAAGGGTAACTAACTCAGCTGCTGATTGCACTCTCACTTTTAATGTATTTTATTCTTTTTAACCATATTATTGTGTATACGCCTGTGAATGTCTTGCTGTAATACTACTCTCCCTATTTTTATCATTGTATGGATTAACTTGTATGAAATGCTCTTTTATGATTGTTACATGTAAACAATCGAATAAAGATATTCTATTCTATTCTACTCCAGCAAAAATTGCACAATGGGGAGCTACAACCGGAATTAATTGTGCAAGATGTGGAATCCTGCAAGCTGATATTTTTGCAACATGCCCATTATTATGTACAATTTTGAAGGAAATAGAGACTTATATGCAAAGGGCGTTGAGAATAACAGTTAATTTAACCCCCACTTTAATCTTGTTGGGTGTAAATTCAGACGGTACACAGGGGGAAGAATGTTATTTTATTTTTGTGGCCATGGCAATATTAAGGTTATGTATTGCTTCAGCTTGGCTTGACCCAACACCACCGACATATCAACAATGGTTGGCAAGGATTTTGAATACATATAATTTGGAAAAAGCAATCTATGCTAGAAGGGGAAAGAAAGGGAGGAAACTGGGATTGAAAATATGGGAACTAATAACTAGATGGAAAGATGAGATCTAGGATAATTGAATTGTATATAGAGATGTATTGATGAACGATGTCATTAATCATTGAGATAAGCTGTACTAGCTATGATGTATTTATGTTATTACCTTTTGATTTTTTATTATTCCCTGGTCCTTGTTTATATATCTTTGGGATTCATGAATTTATTCTTCACTTGTGTATTTACAAAGCAAATTTCATTTCATGACATTTTGTGCTTCTTGCCCTCGGTTTAGGGGGTAAAATTGTTTAAAAAATTCAATAAAAATATTTAAAAGAAAAAAAAATGAAAGCTGACAACACCATAATATATTGGGTGGAAGCAACTGCAATATCTGAGCAAGTATTTTGATTTGTACACTTTATTAAGGAGATTGATTTCTATCTGCTGCAGTCTAGGTGATTCTTATACTCCTGAGGAATGAGTGACAAAGGTGCTTGATTCGATGTGCATCCAATTGTGCCCATAATGTTGGCTTCTTTGTAAGTGGCATATCACATAGGGGTAAGGAGTGGTGTCCCTATCTCATAGAAATCTCTGGGAAGCCATCTTTTCCAGGAAAGATGCTGGTGGGGAGGTTATTGATGGCTTCTGAGATCTTATGGAAGGTAACCTATCCCACTGAGAGCTGTGGCCATTCTGGGGAATATGGTGGCTAATTAGTCAAACAGGCTTTTTGCAGCTTTACCTCCAATTTTCAGCCTAATTTTGACCACTAGGTCAAAAGAGAAATGCCCTAAGCTGCTCTAATCAGGACGCAATGCATGTGCTCTGACCATTAAAATGGTGTATGGTTAATTGGCTTATACCCAATTGTTATAGTGTACCTTACTTGTATGTCCCTAGCATATGGCTCCAGGGGTATCCGGGGTCTGTAAGTTAGAGTTTCCACCTCAGAGAATGTAGCCCTTGCTGTGCCACCATGAGTGGGGCATGGTAATACATGGCTGCCAGTCTGCCAAAGCAGACAGGAAGAACAGTTTTAAACTCCTAACTCGACATTGAAATGTAAGGTATTGGGAGGCGTACCTCACACAATTGGTCTAGAAGAAAGCTGCTCCACCTCAATGGAGTGCACAAGGCTGAAACATGTCAACCATCACAATACTATGACTGGTTTAATCCACTCCTGCTACAGGTCTTGATCTTTATCCTAACCCTGGGTTGCCCCAATAAAGTCTTTGGTGTCCTTGCAGTTAGTTTTAACTCACATACACTTTCCACAAACTTTTGCACTACCCCCACCACACACTACTCATCTACAGCTTTTAGTGTACATCTTATCCTATCCTTAAAACATCACTGAGTTCCTCCTCAGTGAGGGGTTCTAGCCGGCTTTGTGACCAGGCTCACATTGTGAGGAGGTTACCCTATGATGAAGCATGCCACCTTCGCGTAGGTGACACTCCTGCACTCCTCTGCTATCCCCCACCAGACCCAGGGACCTGTCTGTGTAATATGACTTTGTTGTAGGAGAGTCGTCTGATGCCGGTCTTTAAATCTCCTCAGGCCCTTTTTGTGTGGTTACCTAAACAAGGCACCCAAGGCACCTGAAAATCAGAACTTGTCTGAAGTGGAAGAAGGCCCAATGAAGGACTGCCATGCTGCACAGTGGAACTGGCAAAGATAGACTGCACTGGCATGGACTACATCTGCTGATCCTGATGATTAGCAAATGAGAGGGACTGTACCTACTGTATCCTGCTTATAGAGAAGACATCTCAGGAGCCCAGCAAGAAACTTCAAGAGTCAGTTTGCTGACTTCGTGTTCACAGCGCAGAGCCGCCAAAGCTGAAGAAGTCTGCTGGGGTGAGTTGGTAGCCCACATCTTCAAGCTGCTGCTTCTCGTCCCCACGCAGCACCCGAGACCAGGACCAAATGCACAAAGTTGCACCCAAGTTTTCTGAAGCAAGGAGAGTCATCTGAGTGCTGTCTGGTTATTCAGAAAGTGAGCTATCATCCAAGGAACTCCAAAACTCCACAGCCCGGCTGCTCTTCGGCCTAGCCAAATTTTCATCAGCCAGACAGACTCTCGATACCTTGCACTGGTTGCCTGTGGCGAAGCGAATTAAGTTTAAGGCACTTTGTATCACCTACAAAGCTCTGCATAACCTTGCTCCTGTCTACTTAGCAGATCGCTTCCAATGGCATTTGCCAGCACGTACACTTCAGTCTGCCTCTTTAAGCTCATGAAAGAACCCAATGTCCGCCTGCTTAGATGGGGTGATAAAAGCTTCCTATGCGTCACATCCAGATGGTGGAATGAGATGCCAACGGAGTTAAAAAAATCCCCTTATCTGCTCTCCTTTAGGAAGAAACTAAAAGCCTGGCTTTACACCCATAAACATCCAGATGGTTGGTTGGTCTTTGTGTTGAGCACCCTTGGGTAGTGGTGCGATATATAAATATATAAACAAAATAAATGAATAAATAAGGAAGGATTCTGTTGTGACCACAATCCTGGGCGACTAGTTGCCCAGAGGTGACTAGGCTTCTGCCAGGATCGAGAGGGCTTTGAGGGACGTCACCCCTGTGACCAGGATCACCTCACTAAGCCTGCGGACTGAGGAGTAGCTGCTGGAAGACCTACAGCATCCTTGAGCATCTTCAGCATCCGGTATCCCGTGCAGGAGGATCATTCTAAAGGAACCTACAGCAAAGATATAAAAGTTCTTGGAACTCACTGAAGTCTGCTCCTACTTTTGAGGTAGCTGTTTCTGTGGACCTTGCTGGTCCCCCAGACTGGCTACAAGCCAGATAACTACATTGACACTGACTGGCCCAAAGTTTTACTTGAAAAAGTTTCTAAGTGTGTTTGTTAAACTGGCCAATGCTTGTTCGTGGTTAAGTGAAAAAGGGAAAATTTAGTATACCTTGTAAACTGTATATCTCTGGAACCCTCCGGGGGATCTTTTTCATTGTGGTGTCTAAAAATATATAAAAATACAGTCTATCTTTATAAATTGGTACTGATTGCTTGAGTCTCTTCTGTATTTCTTCTTCAATTGTTTTGGCACTGTTTAAATGCTCTACACTTGTTCCCTTGTGTAATCCTTCCTGTCCAATGCAACAGCTACCCAGGGTTGAGCTTAAGGGTTGACAAACAGAATCTCTTGGTCCTAAAGGGGATGGTAATTGTATTACATGGTGAGGTCACAAAACCACACCATATAGTGCGCCCCATTCCCACTGAGGCAGTTTGAAGGAAGGAACCCTGTTATGTTTTTGTTGCATTGCCATTTTGCTTTGTGTTATGTCATTGAGCTGTACTCTATTTTTACTTTAGAGAGGCCCTCACATGCTGCTACATTTCCAGTCAAAAGTGGAACACTCTTTAAAGATCCAGTGACAATCATTCACCAGTGTCTAAGGAGGAGAAATATCACTGCACAAGCTCTTCAAACTGTTCAACAGCAAGCCAGTCCAAAACCGTGACAGAAACCTGTTGTAAATCAGCAAATCCAGGGCTCCAGACACCTAGACCCCGCCAGCCAGAACCGGTTTTGTGGTGTGAAAAAGCACGCCGAGAGCCGGAGTAGCCCCCCACTTGGTAGCCACGGCGGCGCCAACTCCCCCGGCCAATGGGCCCCCATGCACAATTCAAACGGCCCAATGGGGGTGTAGGGCGAGAACCGTGACAACCTTCGCTTGGGGGGATATAACACTGCTTCCTCCAGGGTGGCTCCTATCTTTGGAGCGGGGGGAGCAGCACGGACAGAAGAATTGTTGACGAGGACTGGAACCTGGTGAAGAAACTACCGTGCTGCAGTGGAGGTCGACCGGTGAGGAGAAGACCGACAAGGGCGCCATTACCAGCGATCTCCCAGGACCAGGAGGGCGGAAGAGCACCTGGGCGACGGGACCACGAGGCCAGTGGCAGACCGGATCGCCCGGACCGGAGAGGAGAGGAGCAGCAAGGGCGCTGGTAACACCGATCTCCCAGGACCGGGAGGGCGGCGGAGGAGCACCGGGGCGATGAGGTGAGCATCGCCAGCCCCCCCATAAAGGCAGCAACGCTGAGGACAACACCACCTCCCTGATACCAACTTACCGTGCTGAGCACCGCCAACAAAGGGGGTAAACGCGGCAGAATGCGGAGACCAGGTTTCACTCTGCAGCGTCGGCACAGGAGGTGGGGCACCGCAGGCAGGCCTGGGCGGGAGCGGTTGCCAGGCAACGCGAGCGAGGCGCGGCGAAAGCAACAACCATGCCTCATGCAGGACAGCCGGATCTTGTCTGTTTGGGGGCAGCTACTGGTTGTGCAAGGAGAGTGGGCAGCTCCACTGCACCGCCCCCCCCCCCACAGCAGCGTGGGTGAGGCGCAACAACAAGACAACAGCGCCTCACTCGACCACCTCCAAACAGGCTACACTTTGGTGCAGGACAGGGCTGTGGCAGCACCCCACCAGGCACCAAGCAAGCAGGAAAGCAGGAGGCAGCTCGTAAGCCCACCCTCCCCTTCCCGGGAAAGGGAGAGCAAACAATCACAGGCTGCACCAACAGAACGGGGGAAAAAACTTGGTGCAAACTTTCAGTGGCAGCACCCCACACAAGGCAGCAGATTTGAAGCCATCAGGCAAGCGCGGAGCCCAGGTTGGTGCATATTGGAGGCGGCAGCACCCCGCAAGTCTTGGTTCAGAGTACACAGCAAGCAGGTGACTGCGAGGGGTCTCACACAAGGGCACGCAGGATGTCGCGGAGAGGCAACAAGCGGCAACAGGAGGACCTAGGAGAGCTGATAAAGAGGATACGAGCGGCATCACAGGAGCATGGCAGTGACTGGATGGACCGCTTTGCGTCGAGTGACGACAGCGACGAGGGGTCAAGCGGGCAGCGCCAAGCGGCCTGGGGGACTCAAACACACTAGGCAGCAATGCAGCAGCCCCCCCAGGGGCCGACCTTTACACAAGGCCTTCCCCAGGGCCAGCATCCATGACTACAAGAGCAACAGGGCTGGCTTGCCTCATACCACTAGCAGTAAAGGAGAGAATATGGAGGAAAGAGTTTATAGACATATTTTCCCTCTTGGAAATACAGCTGGAGGGGCTTGACCTGACAACATGCGATAAGAAGGACGAGGATAGAAGGGAGAGGTGAAAGGAGCGCAAGGAAAGGAATTTCGACAACTGGCTAGACGCGTTCAGAATCATGGTGTGCATAATAGTGGAGAAATTCCTGCGATACGCAGCAGACCTTTGGCTTTATGAGGCCAACATTGATAGGGCCCAGAGGCAATTCCCGGGTGACGCCTGGCTTGAGAACGACAAGGGCTTTATGCTCAAGATGCAGACACACACTGAAATGGTATGGAATGAGGAAGATGTATTGGGCTTCATCCATAAGATGATGGTGGCCAAGGAGGCTAGGTCATGGGCAAGGAGGAGCGAGCAGCCCTTTTGGACCTCCTTCCACAAGGGGAGAGGGAGGCCTTTTCAGAGGTCCAGACAGGCCATCACATGGCAGACAGCGCATGCTAGCGGGGCACCAGCAATATGCTGGAAGTTTGAAACAAACAAATGTACTTATGGAGCGGCATGCAAGTTTCAGCACACATACTCATCCTGCGGAGGAGGGCATCCAGCAGCAGCATGCAAGCGTAGAAAGGACCAGGAAGGAGACAAGAAGGAGGCAAAGAAGCTGTAGGGAGCCCGCAGGGGCGATGAGGGGGGAGAAGGAAGGGGTGGCCTACAAGCTAGCATGGTCACCAATCAACACCCACCAGTTACGTAGGCTAGCAAACAGGTATCACAACAAAACAGACGCAAGGACACTAGTACAGGGTTTTGAAGCAGGGTTCCCCATCCCTTTCTCGGGCACCCTCCCTCCGGGGAGCACCAGGAACCTGAAATTGGCATTACTACACCCAGGGGTAGTGACTAAGAAATTGGAGAAGGAAAGAACCTTTAGGTAGAATAAAAGGCCCCCTCCCCCCGAGGGGTGCAAGGTCGTGGTTGTCTCCCCATTGTGGGTCGTACCCAAGAAAGAGCAGGGGCAATACCGGCTAATACACCATTTATCTTTTCCCGATGGGATTAACACCGAAGTAAGCTCTGTGAGCTACTCCTCAATAGACAATGCCATTGACCTGGTTAGGGCAACAGGGTGGGGGACACTCATGGCTAAGGCAGAAATAGAGTCTGCCTTTCGCTTACTCTCCGTCCACCCCAACAGCTCCCACTTGCTAGGTTTCCAGTGGGAGGGACAAGTGTATTTCGACAAGGCCATGCCAATGGGGTGCTTAGTCGCCTGTGCTTACTTCGAAATGTTCAGCACCTTCATAGAGTGGGCGCTACATGACAGACACCCGGCGGGTGGGAAACTGCATTACCTGGACGACTTCCTCTTCACGGGCCCGGCTGGGTCAGCAGAATGCGAGAGCACACTGGCAGCATTTGAAGGCTTAGAAGGCGAACTAGGCATCCCCCTGTCAGCAGATAAGACAGCAGGCCCAGCGACGACCATGATATTCCTGGGAATAGAGTTAGACTCACTCGCTGGGACAGCCAGGCTTCCCCCAGAGAAAGTGGCAGACGTCAGGGCAGAAATCAAGTGCCTTTGTGGGCGTGAGAAAGCCACTCTTAGGGAGCTACAAAGTCTCATAGGTAAGCTGAATTTTGAAGCAAGGGTGATCCCGGCAGGCAGGACATTCGCCAGGTGCTTGACACAGCTAATATGCGGAGTGACCCATAAACACCACCACGTCAGGTTAGGGGGGGCGGTCAAGAATGACCTACGCATGTGGGAAACCTTCCTAAAAGACTTCAACGGTACTCTGATATGGAGGGAAGGCTGGGTAACTAGCAATCAGATCGCACTGTTCAACGACGCTTCGGGCAGTACAGGCTTTGGCGCAATCCTGGGCGACAAGTGGTGCACAGAACAGTGGCCCAGTAGATGGCACAGGGAGGGGGTGACCAACAATCACCTTCCTAGAGCTATTCCCCACCATAGACGCACTCATGATATTGTGGCGTTCGCTGAGAAATATGAAGCTGACACTATTGTCAGATAACAAGGAGGTGGTTCAGGCAATCAACAGGGGGACAGCCAGGTGCCCTGACACTGGGAGACTATTGTGCTGACTGATCAAATTGCAGTTGGAGGGCAACATAGATGTGAGGTCCCTACATGTGGAGTTATAAGAAGTACGCCGCCACCGTGATGCAAGTAGGTGGCTTCTGGTCACTGAGCAACATGGGGGCAATGAGCAGGGCAGACGAGGCATTCATAAAGTGGGCCCTCAATGCCAACAAATCCAGGTCATGGGCATGGCCCACCTGTCTGTAATAGCACATTACAGTAAGCTAGTGACACGGCAGGACCCGACAGCATCACACTACATTAAGGCAGCTATGAAAGGATGGCGACTCGCCAAGGTTACGAAGAAGGACAGCAGGAGCCCAATAGACTACACCAAACTGGGCGTACTGCTGGGGGCCCTGGAGTGCATTGCAAAAGACACCTTTGAGATTTGTCTATTAAGGGCAGCATTTTCAACAGCTTTTTTCTAGGCATTCCGACTTAGCAAGCTGGTGGCATCAGCCAAGACAGGTGCTGCGAGGCGCTGCCTACAGGTGGACGATGTGGTACCAAAGGCAGGGGAAGTCGAGATCCTGCTCAGACAATTGAATACAGATCAGGCCGGCAAGGGAGCATTAGTGCAGCTGCGTTACATCAAGGACCAGGCTTGTTGTACAGTTTGTTGACTGATGGCCTACGTGCCCATTCGCTCGGCCGGCGAGGGCCCCCTGTTCAGGCACAGAGATGGGTCACACCTGAGCAAATTTCAGTTTAAGGTGATCCTGCCACTCACGCTCAGCAAATCAGGCTTGCCGCCCGCAGGCTTCGGGTCCCATTCATTCAGGATAGGAACAGCCACAACAACTGCGCAGCAGGGCATGAGCGAGGCAGGGATCCAAGCGGTAGGGAGATGGCAGTCAAGGGCGTACCGCACTTACGTACGGCCACAACTGCTAAAGGGCAACGGGACCTGCTAGGGGGAGGGAGATGCAGGGCACCTTCGGCAGTTGGACAACCAAGTGACTGATTTGCGTGTCCTCTCTCTAGCAGGGTGAAGACCACGGCTGGTATGGGTGATGGGCCACTCATTCATAAGCAGGATGCACACCTGGTGGTGACAAGGGGGCCACAAGCGGGAGGGATGGCCAGTGGATACATGAGTATGTTGGTACGGCTGACCCGGGATGAGATGGGACCCTGACAGAATTGCAGGCGGAGGAGTCCCGGCACCGGGATATCCTGATCATCCATCTCGGGGGAAACAATCTGGCCAAGCTGGGGAGGCGAGCCCTCCTCCACAACATTCAGAGGAACCTCACCGAGGCAGCCAGAGCTTTTAAGTGCACCACCGTGATCTGGTCGGAGCTGATCAGCCGGCTGGATTGGCGTGGGGCGGAATCCCCAAAAGCGGTCGAGAATTTGCAGAAGAAACTGAACCTCACCATGAGCAAATTCTGCAGGATCAATGGACTGGAGGCAATCAGGCATGGGCTCATCCACACAGGCCGCCCGGAGTTCCACGCACAGGATGGAATGCACCTGTCCGAGGGCGGCATGCGCATGTTCTGGAGCAACCTGTGGGGCACCATGACTATGGTAGGGTGCAGATAAGGCTTTCCCCTGGGTGAGGGGGAGCCCCCAGGAAGACGGAAGCCTCCTTGGCGGCATGGCAAAAACAACAGGGAGAATGGTTTGCACAGAAGCACACTGTAGGGCAGTGTTCCGGGACAGGACCACTTGCCTTAGGATGCCTCACGGTTGGATGGGGGAACGGGGTAGGACGGTTCACCTTACGATGCTTCACGTCTGGGTGAGACGGCCTACCAAGAGGGGTAGAAAACGGAGATGGCGCTGGCAGCCCAGCCCCTGCCTGTTGGCAGGGCACAACAGGAGTTCAACAAGGTAGCGAGTTGGGCCTAACTCCAGGACAGCAGCTACACCCCCCCTTCACACAGATGTCAAAGCAAACCCAACCGAATCACCTGTCAGAAAAAAGAAATTTTGCAAATATGTCATGCCACACTGCCATTAACAGCCGAATAAAGGCGGTACTGAATACCCCAAAATGATATGTATCCCTAATAAAAACAGTGTCCAACAAATGACCACCACAAGAAATGTGTATGTTGGCTTATTTACAAGGAGAGGGGTACTGTTCACAGGGAACACAAGGGGTGAGAGAGTGGGGCTGAGTGCGGGAGTTATCGCAGAGGCCAGCCCCCAACAGGGGCATAAGAGGCTGGCGCTATAACAGATGCCCCTCCCCAGCCAGAACTGGTTTTGTGGCACGAAAGAGCGCACAGAGAGCGGGAGGAGCACCCAAGCCCCCACTAGGTAGCCATGGCGGCGCCAACCCCCCCGGCCAATGGGCCCCCAAGCACCATTCGAACAACCCAATGGGGGTGTAGGGCGCGAACCACGACAACCTTCGCTGGGGCGGGATATAAGCCTGCTTCCCCAGGGTGGCTCCTATCTTTGGAGCGGGTGGAGCAGCACGGACAGAAGAATTGTTAACCCACCCACCCACACCTAACGAGCAGCTATGTCGCAGGGCTGCGGAAAAGGCAGGACACTGGCGAAAACAACAGGGAAAATGGTTGGCACAGAAGCACAACGGAGGGCGGTGTGCCGGGACCGGACCACTTGCCTTAGGATGCCTCACGGCTGGGTGAGGGGACTGAAGGACAGCGGGTACCCCCCCCCTTCACACAGATGTCAAAGCAAACCCATCCGAATGACCTGTCAGAAAAAAGTAATTTTGCAAATATGTCATGCCACACTGCCACTGACAGCCGAATAAAGGCGGTACTGAGTAGCCAAAAATGATATTTATTTATTTATTTATTTTTCGGTTTTTATAGAGCGCATCAATCATCCCGAAGGATATCACGGCGCTAAGAGCCAGAGAAGCTACTAGGGTGACAGCTGGGATTTATGGTTTAGTATAGAGATACGTTTTAAGATTCCTTCTGAACTGAAGATAATTGGAGGTGTGTCTTAGCTTGGGGGGAAGCTCGTTCCATCTCTTAGCTGCTAGGTGGGAAAAGGAACGTCCACCTGTTCTGACCTTATGGATGCGTTTAGGTTTTGCCAATGCAGATTGGCAAGATCGCAGAGTTCTGTTAGGTTTGTAAAATTCGATCCTTCCATGCATCCCTAATAAAAACTGCGGCCAACAAATGACCACCACAAGAAATGTGTATGTTGGCTTATTTACAAGGAGAGGGGTACTGTTCACAGGGAACACAAAGGGTGAGAGAGTGGGGCTGAGTGCGGGAGTTATCGTGTTTAATTGCAATGGAAATTGTGCACTTTGCAACAGCAAGAACACAGGCGATTACGCAAATATCTAAAGGGCTTTTCAGTGGTGACTCATTCTGTGTGTTGTAGGTAATGATGATTCGTTTTCTTCGACATTCTAAATTGCCCTCTGAGGCCTGCCCTGGTGCAAAACTGTCACCCTTGCAAGGCCAGTGGCCCTACAAAGAAATAATCTTTCATTAATTTATTACAATTTAAAAACGAATTATTTGTGCCCTGTTCATTACATTGCCGCGCTTGCTAAGTAACCTACGAATAGACGCAAACACATGTTTTATTTTGAAAAATGCATAGGCAACATCTCTACGTTCACAAACGTTCTCCGCGCGGTTTCCATGGGCTCGTGACTAACACGGCTGGATCTCACCTCGTAAAAGCTCGCTTCCTGCCGGAGGTCAGTGTCATTCGTTGCAGTTCGCCTGCCTACCGAGGACGTCTGGAGCCACTTAATGAACCGCAGCAGGGAGTGTATCTAAGGGAGCGTGACACGTGACGCATCATTGTTTGGCTGATGCGTTCCATACTGCACTTTTGTAATTATAAGGTTAGGCTACGCATGATAGAAGGCCAGCAGTTTCTTAGTGTCAACTTCAATGGGCAAAATTAAACGAAGCTAGAAATTTCTATATACATTTTTGGCTGCTCGGCATTATCACCTTATTTTTCATCTCTTATCCTATTGCTTCGAAGATGGTCAGCTGAACTTTTCTTCAGTGGCTTTGTTAAATTATTCAAGGCTGCGATGTCTGCAGCTGAAGTTCAATCAATGCTTGATCTCACTCAGGCTGGTGATGGTTTCTTGTTAGCACTCGGCCAGCTGGGAGTTTCTGCAGCTTTTCGCTCTCTACTGACATTACTGTCAGCATCTCCATGATGGGTGCCAGTTACTTTTTTTTTGCTATTCATGCATAACAGATGGAGCTCGAGACAGTCAACATTTGCTTATAAATATAGTTGAGTTGTATTTCCAAGGCGTCTTTTATTGGTTTTTGCACCAACCAGAACTCTTCTAAATGACCTCATTTAATCAAGAATAAGGTACACACCACTTAGGAGCTGGCTGCATTCTGCACAGAACACATTTTGTGTAATGGCTGAGCTCTTTTTTCAATCCAATACTTTTCTTTCATCTATATTTGATAGAAAAGAAAATATTCAGCAGCACAACATGTAATATTTAAGTAGGTTTGGGAGAGGATGTGGCCTAAGGGCCAGAGTGGCAGACTGTGGAACTGAGTCTCGGCATCGCCTCAACATCCTGTGATTCTGGGCAACTTACGAGTTGGGCGAAACCGTGACCGCCCTACCCGCGGTGAAGGCCCGACTACCATGACCTCGGCGGTCCAACTGCTGTATTACTAGACATGCGGTTACATAGCAGATAGATTGCTGTGGTCCTGCCGCAACTCCCAGTAAAATATGAGTGCGGTGGCTACGGAATTAGCCAATGAGTCTGTCAGAGGCTCAGACAGTCAGTGAAACCTCGGGCCCAATTACGAGCTGCTTTACAGGCGATATGACCGTGGCGGTCCAACCACCTAATCTGAGCTTGCGGAATGGGTGGGATATAAGGCCAAAACGCACCTCTGCTCACCTCTACACGTCCTGTGCCACCATGGAGCTGCTCGTACACATCCTGCTGCTGCAGTACCTGCTTGATTACATCCACAACCCACTCTGTCACGGGCGCACCCAACAGTAAGTTATAGTACTACCTGTTTGCAGAGACTCATCAGCAAAACGATGTTCCGCCATTAACCTGACAAGGGTGTGCTGGTGGGTTTGGTTAAACATATCTACTGGGGCACTGTGTGGGATTAATTTAAATGTTTTACCCAAATACATCTATATAATGCCCCTTGTCCCAAGTCACTGTTCAGCACATGTACATTGTACACAAATGGACATGGGTTGACAACTCATAATCAGGGATAGTGATGTGTGCATTAAATTGTGTCACACAACAGCATCTCCTCATTAATATCACACCTATCATTATCCCATACACCCTCACATTGCACACATCCTAGGTCCTGTATCATCCTAGGTCTGTACGGATGTGCCATTAAACTCAAATACACCCTCTCTGCTACAACTCTGTATTGAGCTCTCACACATCACCCACAAGAAAATACATTGTCAGTAAATGGGACTGTGACTGTATCTCTAACTAAGATGCTACACTCCCTTTGCCCCTTCTCATAGTCTTCCCTGTTACAATGATGTTCACTCATCATGCAGGTCACCTTTTGTCAAGTGTTGTTAAGTAGAGACAGAAACGTTACCACTACTCTCATGAGGCCCTGTGACTGTATCTCTAACCAAGATGCTATTCTCCTTTTGCCCATTCTCACTTGTCTGTCCTGTTACAACTGATGGTCCCTTATCATGCAGGTCACCTTTTGTCAAGTGTTGGTAAGTGGAGATAGAATTTCCTACAACTACCATGAGGTACAGAGAATCAGTAAGAGTATTCTAAAGGCACAATGTAAACACTATCTGTAGTATAGGTATGATGTTAAACCCTAATAGTCTGGGTCCCTGGGGCACAGTACATTACAAGTTTAATTTGCACAGGACCTGTGACTTCAAATAGATCTGGGCAACCACTAGCAAAACCAAGTGCCATGCATGTGTAGTTAATGTGTAAGCGCAAGTCATTAAAGCAAACACAGCACGAACAGCATTTGTCTCACATCTGCATAAAGTAGGTTTAACACAGGAAAATGGACACTTTCCATACAAAACTCCACAAAAGTAGGACAATTTAACACCCTTGATGTGTGGATAAACAAATATCTATATTGAACACTACTAAAACATATTTAGTCTACATCACAGGAATAAGTGCAACCTAAATGATGTAGACAGTAGCCAGGCGATACTGAAGTACTTACTATGTAACATGTCACCCAATGCGTTGTCTGCCCCATTTGCTATTTCATCCAACATAGGCATACATTCCACATTTACCCTTCTTCTGTGTACCTTAAGCCATGGGTCAAAGGTCAGCTCATACTATCCACTTCAACTGGATCAGCAACCAACAATAAAAGAAACACAACTGTAGTCACACATCACTAACTATACATTAACATCAAATAATTTGAAAAGTATTGGTAGGACTATTGTTTTCCAAATTTTTAATGAATGGAAAACGTCATCAAATCAAACAAAGGCCAAGGGCCAGTTCATAAGTGTAAACATGTGCGACAGAACAATGATGTGCCAATACACTTACCCTTTCTGGTCTTGGTCAGACTCTCTCCCCAGCAGCTCCGCAATGCCATCGCCGTGCTGCAGCATCTAGATCTCCTCCCTGTGAGGGGTTGCGCCTGCTGCCAGATTACTGCCTGCCCTGCGCATCCTCAGCCTTCAGCTTCAGTCTTCGCCTGATATCCCCATTTTTTGCTGTTTCTTTATATTTCCCTGCGCCTATCTTCAGTTTTCGTCCTCCTGGTTTTATTTGTTCTGCCGATTTTACTGCAGCTGCTGCCCCTGTAGCCCCTCTTCAGACAGCCCCCGCTCCTACCTCCCAGTCCCTCATCCCGTCCCCCTCCCCAATTTCATGGTGGCCACTGCCCGGTTGCACCGCCATTGCCAGACGTTGCCTTCTTCACGGAAACTTGGACCAGCGCCACCACCATTCCCGAAGGATATAAAATCCAGAGAAAGGACCGCCTACATCGCCCAGGTGGAGGGCTCACCATCTGCCAAAAAAGCTCCCTCCGACTCTCCACCTCCAGCATGAACGACCCCCTCTCCAACACGGAGCACCTCCACTTCCAGAGCCAGACCAGTCCCAGAACCACACTTACAGACCCCCAGTACTTCGCCCCTCTCCCGCCACCACCATTGCCGACCTCGTCACACCCCACGCCATCATCTTCAAGGAATATATCATGATTAGGTAAATCTTAATGTGTTACTGTTATTATTTACATCTTATATGGGATGTAATTTTCCATAATAGAGTCCTTATAAAATTTAGAGTAAAAACAGTATTTGGGCCATTGGAGAAAATGTGCCCCCCCCCCCGCCCCCCAGCACAGCGGGGCGCACAGCGCCCCGGTGCTCATGACGAGCTGAGCTAGTCTTGAGCCACGGTGCTCATGTGCTCATGACGAGCTGAGCTCGTCATGACCACACCCGTTTGTGTAGAACGTTCTCACAGCAGGGGAATTTCCCCAGCGCGCGAGCGTTCTAACGGCTTGAGCACACGAGCATAGTGGCTCGAGCGTTCAAGGGGTTAATAATATTGGTACAATCAATAGTGGTTCCAAATAATGGAGAATGCTAACAGCAATAGACTATAGAGCTGTCGCTTTATTTGTGACATAAACCATTTCTATAGCGTTACATTATAAGTGACGTTCCGGTTCATCAACATAAAAGAGAAATAGAAAGTTCACCAATGGGATGCAGCGCTCACGAATATGACGTATGGTCATGTACACTTTTTACATACCGCATTGACTTATACGGCTTATCAGATTGCACTATTTAAACCAGTAGGTAAACGCTGCCGGGTCTATAGAGCGATATCCACGCCAGCATTGACCCAGGATCACCATTTATCCTAAACTCAAAGTAAATAGGTAGGCGCGAACCCAAAATAACATTAAACAGTTATAGCTTAGATATTGAACATAACAGTTAGTCTCTCTCTTGAATTTTGTCTTAATTAGGCTTTTAAATTTAAAGAGATTGCAATTTTAGCGGTGCCATTTTCATATCTACATCTATCGTATGCTGACCTAATAACTCTTTTAAAAGGTAAGCCTCTAAGGATAACATCCTAAACAAAAGACTACAAAACTCTCACATTGAACACGGACATCATAATCAAAGAAGCTGACAAAGGCGGGAATGTGGTGGTCATGAACCAAACTGATTATCATAACGAAATCTTGTCCCAATTACAGGACACATCCTGTTACGAACAGCTCTCCTACAATCCCACTGCCATATTAGTCACCAAAATCAGCAAAAGCCTATCCAACTGGCACTCGTTGGGTCTCATAGATGAACAGGAACATCTCTACCTGAAGGTTCACAAGCCAGCATTCCCTTGGCTGTATACCGTGCCCAAGATACAAAAGTCAGCGCCATTTCCACCTGGGAGACCGATAGTATCAGGCATTGGCGGTCACACAGAGAGGCTCGCACAATATGTGGACCTTTTCCTGGGTGCCATGGTTAAAAACTTACCATCGTACATACAAGATACCAAACACATCTTGAGTATCTTAGCTGATGTCCAATGGGAACCGGGTTTGATCCTGGCCACCCTCGATGTGGTTTCCCTCTACACCACTATCGAACCAGAGTTAGGACTGGAAGCTATTACCAACTTACTACACAACAGACCAGCTACCTTATGGCAATACACCAACATGCTAGTGGCAATGATGGACATCATCTTGAACAATAACTTTTTCATATACGACAACATCTGGTATAAACAGAACAAGGGTGTGATCATGGGCTCGAAATTCTCACCCTCCTTTGTGAACCTATAGATGGGTGTCTTGGAATCCAAATGGATCTGGAGCCCCAAAGGAGCACCATGGGTGGATTCCATAATTTACAGGGGGACGCTACATAGACGATTGTCTCTTACTCTGGTCAGGGTCAAAGGACAGACTAGACAAATTCTGGAAACATCTAAACTTTAACAACATGAACATGCGATTCACCAGTAACTCCAGTACCTCCAGTATCACCTTTCTAGATGTTGAAATCTATATCAAGTTAGACACCCTACACAGTAGACTATACAGGAAGGAAACATCATGCTATGCCATCTTACACGCTGAAAGCTCCCACCCGTCCCATCAAATTCAGTCAATCCCCTACGGGAAATTTGTCAAAGCCAGGAGAAATTGCAGTGAGGACCTGGAGTTTCAAAAATGCTTGGCCAACATGAAACACAGATTCAAGGCGAGATGTTACAATGCTCGCACTATCCACACAGCCGAAAAGAGAATCAACAACATTAAGAGGCAGGAGACATTATAAAACCAGAAGAGAATCAGTGAACATGACCAACACGTCACACTCATTACAGACTTCAGTGACATAAAAATAGCAATAAGGAAAAGCCTAAATAAACACTGGGACATTCTACTGGCAGACACCACAATCAGAGAAGTCATTACCACCAGACCTAAAATCACCTGCAGAAGAGGCAGAACACTTAAAATGAGACTCAGCCCTAGTGTTCCAGGCCCCCTCATCAGCCACACATGGCTTACAAACCACACCCTGGAGTTCTTCAAATTTGGTTGCTGCGGGGTATAGAGGCTAGCTCACAACAGGGTCAAAACGGTCACAACCATGAACAAGCAACAATACCAAATCAAGTACAACATCAACTGTAATACCAAATTTGTGGTATACATTCTCGAGTTCGCCTGCAAACTCTGGTACATCGAGAGCACAATCAGATCATTGAAAGTGCGCATTGGAGAGCACATCAGAGCTCTGCAACACCAAGACACCAGATACTCCATGGCAGAACAAGCAGCCACATGCCCCAACCAAGGCGCCAAGAAACAGTTGACCTTCTTCGGATTCGATGTGGCGGCAATCAATGCCAGGGGCGGTAACAGAGAACTAAGATGCAGGTGCCTGGAAGCAACGTGGATCATGCATCTTCGAACAGTACAATACAGACTCAAGATAGATCATGAACTACACTACTTCCTGGAGGAATGACTGCCCAGTAATGAACTGCACGTTGGCTACTCACGGTCCGGTTTGTGAATGTATACATTGGCAACTGTACTATGGCTACTTACAGTTTATATTGTGAATGCATATGCAACGCATATGTGTCACTCAAAATACATAGCACTGGTGAACTGCATGTTGCTAACTATGGGATTAATCATGCCCCCCCACTGGTCACTTCTCATATTATTATCCATCATCCATCATTATCCATCATATGACTAGCATACAGCATACTGAGCATGTCCCTGCACACTAGTGCTTCTCTTAACTCAAGGGTTTCCTCACCACACCTTCATAGTAGGTATCCTCTTTTTACTTGTCCAATTGCTCCCAATTCAAGCCCAATCACTGTGCTTCCACGTTAATTGAAACACTGCTTATTATGCGACATCTAGGCGTTTCTCCTTCTTTTCCAGATTCACATTCCTTTCCCCACCTACCTTCCTCCAGCTATTCTCAGTTCACTCCCACCATCCTGACTACTTTTCGCATCCCAGTTTTAGCAGCCTTTACTTTGGACCACACTGGACATCTTAACATGCACATGCTGCTCGGCCGAAGACTCATGAGCACGCTCATGGGGTTTCCACTAAACGGTCTCTATCCACAGACCAGTCTCGCACTGTTCATACGCTCTAGTATTCCTGCCCTAAGCGCAAGTGCACTGCGTCCTCTAGTCACACCGCCAATCATAAACACAGCGTTCTTGGCCTCCTACTATGGGCACGCACGGCCACGCCCCATGGCCTCTGTAATGTACTAGAGCGCAGTCTAGTCGTCACTAGCTGCGCAAGTAGAACCGAGACCCGCCCAATTTTGACATCTTCCGCATCCGGAAGCAGTTACAGAACCAGTGTCTCTCAACCTCCATCGCAGGACTAGCAGGTAATGCATACTCCACCATGCTTCTGAACCTCCACTGTTATTTTCGTGTGTCCCCTCCGAGCATAGCTCAGTTTCCGATTACGTTTGTTTTCTCTCGCTTCCCCACTTTCATCATCATAAAATCTTTATTTCGGTACAATGATACCATAAAAGCACATATTTAAAAGTCATGGAAAATCCTATCGTACATTTAAAACAGAATAAAAAATTTGTTATAAAAACACACAATTGATTATTATAGTCATAGTAAAGTCCCAATGCATTATTCTTTAAAAAATAAGAGCACATTATGCAGAATTCTAGGGGATTGTGGGGATGGGAAATGTCACTGTGACAAAATACAAGGCTAGTCCAAAGGAGAGAGCTTAGCCCCGAGAACTTGTAGATCTCCTTATACGCCACATGGCTGCTAAAAAATGCGAAACTGCAAAAACAATAGGTCCTGCAGTGTCATATTACATTACTCTGAGTGCTTGTGCACACTGCCGAAAACCAAGATTTTTACAAAGTGGGACAAGCAAATATTTCCTTGGTTTGGCGTATGCAGGGCAGAAGAAAAAGACATGTTGCTCTGTTTCACTGTCACATTGGCATGAGGGGCAGTTTTTTATCGGTGCCCACATACACCATTTACATGTGAAGGCCCGTATAGGTAGTACACCATGCCGCCATTGCACGTAAAGTTTCCTTGCCATGACGGCATAGATAACATCCATAAGACCTTCAAAGTGGTACGTATCTTTTACCATAAGAAAGGATGCAGTTCTGGAGCCGTGCTTAGGATTGCGCAAAGACATATCCAAACTCTCAGCACAATATTCTTTCGAGAGCATGGCAGCTGAGATCTGAATACAGCCCCTCTCTGGATCAGTCCATAGGCTTGAGAGTCCCAGTCTAAAGAATTCCTTCTTGATGAAGGCAAGCCATGGAATTTTGTGTGCACCGCTACTAATAGAGAATACTTCTTTGAGCTCTTGCCTGTAATTAACCAGATCCGGTGTAACCCAGAGGCGGCGCCAGTACCTTAATGGTCTAAGAGCTAGCTCCTCCTCGATTGGGGTAATCCCCAGATCAAGTCTCAATGGGAGAAGCGGGGTACTGGGCGGAAGAGCTACTAAATTCCTTAGGAACCTATTCTCAACCCTGGAAATTTTAGAGTTATTACAGTGACCCCAAAGCTCACCACCATACATACTTGCACCTCTGACCTGTGATTTGTAGACCTCCAGTGGCGCACCCAAAGGCTTTATCATTGAGGCATTGGATAGCCTCAAGATCCCACCTGCTAATTGGGCCAGTTTTAGCTGGGATTTGGTTGCCTGGGAACCCCACGTCAAGCTCTCATTGATCGTGACCCCCAGATAAACAATAGTGCTAACCCTTTCCAGTGTTATTTTACCCAGGGTGGGATTGGGTCTTGTAGTTCTGGGTGGGTTGAAAATCATAATTTGTTTTTCAGAGAATTAATCTCCGACCACTGTTTGTTACAGAATTCTACAAATCCATCCAGTATTCTCTGGATGCCCATCGGGGATTTGGAAAGCAATAGGGTAGATTTGGCGAACATTATTGCCGGTATCCTATTCCCGACTAACTTCGACGCGTCATTATTCAGCACCCCATTCAGATGCGTGATTACCCCGTTGACATAGAGGCAAAACAGGGTCGGTGTGAGCACACAGCCCTGTCTCACCCCCCCTGCCAACGGGGAATCTGGATGTAAGAGTACCACTCTTCCCGCATCTGACTTGGGCAAAATTTGCCTCATGTAACCTGATCAGGATTGAAAGAAGCACTGATCAGGGATGCCCAGATCTAAAAGGACTTTCCACATTTTGCCTCTCGGTACCAGATCAAAGGCAGACCGCAGGTCTACGAACACCATATAGAGGCTGCCACCCTCTTTATGCACTGTTTTCCAATGTAATATTACTGGTCTGAAGATTTGGTCTATGGTGGAGGTGTTCTTCCTGAACCCTGCCTGATAGGGGCTAAGTATTTCAAATTCCTCCATCCAATCCTGCAGTTGGTCTAAAATAAGTTTCACGAAGATCTTCTGCGGGACGTCAATGAGACTTATGGGTCTGTAATTGGATGGGAGCAGAGATGAGCCCGTTTTTAAAATAGGTACTATCTCTGCTCCCAGCCAAGTACTAGGGACCCCCATTCCTCTCAAGATTGCTTTAAATACTGAACAGAGATATGGGGCCCAAACTTTTGGTTGGTGCTTAAAAAGGTCACCCGGACGTTTATCCAGGCCGGGAGCTTTGTTTAACGCAAGTCTATCAATGTCAGTGCATACTTTGGCCACCGTGACCATATACTCCTCAAAGCACAGAATTTTCAGACCGTAGGACAGTGGATCTACAGACACATCTTCAGGAATAGCCTCGCAGGAATACAAAATCAGGAAGTGATCTTCCCATACTTCGGACGCAAGGTTTGGTTCTACTGCTTGTTATGGTCGTCCTGTGCCGACATTAATAATAGACCAGAATGTTTTAAAGTCTTTGCAGTTAAGGGCTGTCGTTAGACTGGACCACTTCTCCTGGTCCCATTCTTCCTTTGCACATTTAATTTTATTCTTATAGTGAGCCCTCTTAACTTTTATTAGAGCTCTATTATTATCCTTTACGGCTGCCGCTAACTCCAACTTTGCTTTTCTACATGCCTTGTTATACCAAGAGGAGCAGGAGGTAATATTTCTTTCCCTAGACACCCTGGGATTCAATACTTTAGCCAGGCTGCATGCTAGGGTCCCATGCAAGGCCTCTATCCGATCAAGAGAGTCAGGGGATGGTGGGAATTCATTCAGAACAGCTGCTTCTACCAGCAGCGAAACTGCCAGATTATATAGATTCGCAATCTGTTCTGGTTTTTCCTTTAGTCGTGACCATCTAATTCTACGCCTATTATTTGTCAGGGTCAAGTTATTAATGCCTTCACCCCTCGAAGGATCCAAAGACCTGGCGATCTTTGGCAAGGTCATTTCTCGAATTAAGCCGTTGTGGTCACTGTCCTCTCTTGGCATAACCGCAAAATTAATAACATTCAGCCATAGCCTGGTTTCCACCATAATATAGTCAAGAAGTGATGTACGACCAGGTGTATTGTAGGTATATTTGTTAGGAATGTCTGACGGAGTGCGACCATTACATGCTCGTAAAGAATGGGTAATAGTTAGTCCAGTGACTTGAACAGCTAGGGGAGACCATGCCCTAGCATATGGGGCCTGGGTCATGGGTATTGACCAGTGATCATCCTCAGCTGCAAGGGCACCTTCATTTAAACCCTCTAGGGGCTCAAAATGGCAATTTAAGTCGCCCCCTACCACTATGTTGCAATCATTCGGAATGGTGTAAATGAAGGTGGAGAGATCATCTATGGTTCCAGACTCACTGCCTACTTTGACAGGGCGTGAGTAGACATTGATCAAAGCTAGCTTGAAACGATTTAGCCAGACAAGGACCACACATTGTATGTCACTGGTGTAGGTGGTAAGATTGCTAGCCCTACAGCCCAGGTGTGTTCCGACCCAGATTGTAAGGCCTCCAGAGGGACGCACCCTCCCGTTCCATATAGCTGGGATGTGGAAGGAGGCAAAGCCCCATTCTGGAAATGTGATTTTATTGGATAGTCCAGCAAGATTCCATGACACAATTTTTATTAAATCTAAGTTTGCGGCGGGGACACCTTTCTCGAATTGTACCTCATTCCCCACATCTTTAGAAGCAGTCCTCACGCCATTATCAATCATCGGCATGCCCCCGCTGCTATCAGTTGCAGACCCTCTGGCTATTTGGAATTTGGGTGCATCTGCTGGCCTTAGTGGTGCTGCCACAGCACATGTGTCATTCCCTATCAATTTTTCTTCCTGCATGCATCTTCCCATTTCCTGCCCCTGAGATTCACTATTCGCCGCTTGTGTGCCCCTGGGATTAATATCCATTTCACCAGAAGTTAGTCAGTCCACCATGTCTAAAGGACTAAATCTATTGTATAGACAGATGTCCTCACCTACCAAGCATTCTCCGCGTCTACCCTGTCTTGACCCTGTTCTTGTTGTGGAAGCTGCACAGTTCCAGCCTACATCCCTGTCACTGGTACTGTGCGGTAAAACAGCTGGGTAAAAGTACGAGAGTGAGAGGCACTGAATGGTGGACGCTGATGTGGGATAGGACCACTGTCATACATGGGACACAGTCCTTGTGTCCCTAAAATTAATTAGGACACAGTCTCCCCCTAAATATTTCGTTCTGTGGCCTACCCATGCAACTCTTCTGACCATCAGGATTTCGCTGGTTGCATCTTGTGGTAATGGTCTATTTTTATTTAACCAGTCAATGACTTTATTCTTAAGAGTGGTGTGTGTTTCCTCTCGCCCATTTATCAGTGGTGGTACCCCAGCAAGAACCACTACAAGGGGACTGCATTCAGGGGGTAGGTCAATTCATACAGTCGGAGATTTATTCTGGCTAAGTGGTTGTGGGGCAGAATTCGAGTTTGGCATTACTGTATCCTTGCTATGGTGGTGCCTAGCCGGTCGCATCAGACTGGCGCACCCGCCCTCTCGCTCCCTTGATAGCCTGAAGAACCCCCCCAGGGCTTCAAACAGGGTAAGATTCCTGACGATACCGCAATTGCTTGGCCTATACTTTTGCCTCCCCACACTAGGTTTTAATTACATTCAAATTTGCAGGTGCGGATCCTTCTACGTGCTTCACAACGTATCACCATTCCCGCTCAATTTCCAGACTGTGGAAGGTTCCCATACCCGGTTCTCAGGGTAAGACTCACCCCCCTTTTCAATCCAGTCTCGTCTTGTCACTCTTGAATCACCTTTTACGTAATATTTGCAGACTCCACGGTAACCCACGTCACGGTGCACCCGCCCTTGGTACAGTACTACAGACATTGGAGTTCCCCACATTACCTGCCACACTCAGCACCACAGTCGGTGCACCGCTTACCTGAGCTCCTCCAGAAAACCCCAGGCCGGGTAGGAATTATCACCGGCTCTGAGGTGAGCACCTATTCTTTATCTTCAGACAAGCCAGATCGACACCGATCAGCACCTGCCAGAGGGCACCTCTATACTACGTTACCTCTTACACTGCTCATCCTCGCCCTCTTCTTTCCTTGTTTCCTTTAGGGACTCTATCAACTTACCTTTCGAACACTTCACAGGTATTTCTTCAATATTGCTGGCCCTGATAATGCAGTCTCCCATAGGTTTCCCTATACCCCTGACATCCCAGACACCATTGTTTGCTACTTTTATTCTGTAATCTGTCTTGCCAGTTACCCCTCCCCAGGCACCAATACCTTTGAATGCAGATTAGCAGCTGACATTGATGTCTAAATTCTGCGTTATCTCAGATCTTCAGTAGAATTATTGTCAAGCCTTAGTGTGTTTCTCAAATTGCCCTACACGGGTAGCCTTAAGTAACCAGCACAGGACGCCCACTATGTTACACAATATCATGTGCACCCACTTGCTGATGTTTTTCACCATGTCACACAACTCATAAACAATGTTTTTCTGCGCTATTATCATGGAGACCACACCATGAAAGCGGCATGCGCACTAAAGTCACATTTTTGCTCATTTTTTTACTTGAACCACATGCTCAGCTTACAATTAGGGTGATCCCCTTTCCCATCAGGGTTTGTCACACTATCCATATTTGTTTCTCCAATTGTTTTTCAAACTCCCCTCACCCCATGTTTCGTATCCTCCCCAGCCCTGAAGAGTCACAGTTCAATTGCTTTGTGACGAAACATGTGTTGGCTGGTTGTTTGATTTAATTTTGTCCTTTCCTGATTAAATACCTCTAAAGATTACACTGGTGTTGACCACAGCAATTTCGATCTTTAATAGACATCCACATGCTTCTCGACCAGGGCCTCATCCTACCAGACCTCTCCAGAGCCTTCAACACTATCTCCCACCGCGCCCTCACCACCAGACTCCACAACACCAGCATATAGAGAAACTGCCCTTGACTGGATCAGCTCCTGTCTCACTGGCAGAACCCAAAGGCTCAGATTCCCACTCTTCCTCTCACTACCCACTAAGACCATCGTCAGACAGCATGGGCTCAGCATTGTTTCCTACGCCTCCGACACCCAGCTCATCCTCTACATCGTGAAGAAGCCCGAAGACACCAGACTCAGCTTCCAGGAAGTAATGAGAGACGTTGCAGCCAGGATGAACAACAGCTGCCTTAAGCTCAACTTGGAGGAGAAAGAGGTCCTCGTCCTTGGACCCTACTCCTCTGCCTGTGACAACACCTGGTGGCTTTCCGCCCTCGGAAACCCACCCACTCCATCAAATCACGCCCATATTCTCAACATCATTCTAGACTCCTCTCTCACCATGACTCGCCAAATGAACGCCGTCCCCTCCACCTGCTTCAACTCCCTCTGAATCCTCCACAGGACCTTTAAGTGGATCCCACCTGAATGCAGAAAGACCATCACCCATGCACTCATAACCAGCAGACTGGACTACAGCAATGCCCTCAACGCCGGACTCGTCCTCAGGACCCCTCGACATGAACAGATGACCCAGTTCCTACGAGACCTCCACTGTCTTCCCGTAGAAAAGAGAGTAACCTTCAAGCTACTCACCCACACCTACAAATCTCTCCACAACATCGGACCCAAATACATCAACGAAAGGATCTCCTTCCACGTACCCAAAAGGAACCATCGCTCCGCCGACCTCAACCTAGCAGAGACACAGCACATCCGCAAGACCAGAGCAGGAAAAATAGAGCCTTCTCCTATGTAGCAGCAACAACCTGGAAGAAGCTCCCAGTCGAAATCAGACGCTCCCCCACTCTACAAATTTTCAGGAAGAACCTCAAGACCTGCCTCTTCGACTGATCCGGAGCTGCAACCCCCACGCCTTGAGACCCTCATAGGTGAGTAGCACGCTTCACAATTTTCTGATTGATTGAATGATTAATTGATTGATTGGAACTGCCAGAGAACCTCCTCACAAAGGGGTATCCATTGGGTGTAGCAGGCACCTTGATGATGGTACTGGGGAGGCTGTAGTTGAGGGAGGGCTGGGTTTAGTATTGAGAGGGGTTTTCATGTTTTTTGGGGGGGTTGGGGATTTGGTTTCTCGGGGTGGAGTGGGAAGTGGAAGGGATAGTTTGGGCTTTGGGAGGGTATTTTATTTTTAGAACAGATGGGTTGGGCTTTTGGAGGCGCCTTTGAGACTTTGGGAGTGGTGGGCTTGGGTTTCGCAGGGCTAAGGGCAAGGGTAAACAACACATCCTCACAGGGAAAATGGGTTGGGTGTTCAGGATGGAGTTCGGGTTGGGAGGTAGAGGGAGTGAAAGTGTGAGCTGTGTGTACTGTCTGAACTGTCTGTTGTGTGGGTGACTGTGTGTTTGCGTTTTTGGTGTGTGAGTGCTGTGGAAATGCTGGGTGTTGTGGAGGGGTCTGTAGTTGTTGCATCAGTGCCTGGGTGTATGGTTGTGGCTGTGGAGGGGTCTGTGTATGTTGCTGTGGAGGGGGTCTGTCTGTTTTGCTGTGGTGTCTTGGGGGAATGTCTGACAAAATATTGAAACCAAAAATATCGATATACAAAAATATCGAAGTCAAAAATATAGGAATCCTATCCCTAACTAGGTAAGTACAAATATATCGAAAATAAAATATAGAATGACAAAAATATCGTTTTTTGTAAAATATCGTTTTTTTAAAATATAATAAAAATGTAATATTAACAAAATAATACTTATAAATCTAATAAACATATTTAAAAATGTACTATAATATTAAAAATTAATACATAATGTAATACAATGCTTCATTAATAATAACTCTAAATTAATTATTGTCATAACTTAAAAACAAATAAAAATGTAATAAATTACTTAATACATTTATTTACATAAAATATTCACATAAATAACAATAACAACATAATACTAATAAAAAAGCTAAATACATTTTAGATAGCGTATGAGTAAAAATTACTATTCCCACTCCAGAGAGTGCGACAGTAGGGAACGTGTTGGATAGCGTAGCAGTAACAATTACTATTCCCACTCCAGAGAGTGCAACAGTAGGGAAAGTGTTGGCTAGCGTAGGGTTAAAAATTACTATTCCAACTCCAGAGAGTGCAACAGTAAGGAAAGTGTTGGATAGCGTAGGGGTAACTATTACTATTCCTACTCCAGAGAGTGCAACAGTAGGGAAAGTTTTGGATAGCGTAGGGGTAAAAATTACTATTCCAACTCCAGAGAGTGCAACAGTAGGAAAAGTGTTGGATAGCGTAGGATTAAAAATTACTATTCCAACTCCAGAGAGTGCAACAGTAGGGAAAGTGTTGGATAGCGTAGGGGTAAAATTACTATTTCCACTCCAGAGAGTGCAACAGTAGGGAAAGTGTTGGATAGCGTACGGGTAACAATTACTATTCCAACTCCAGAGAGTGCAACAGTAGGGAAAGTGTTGGATAGCGTAGGATTAAAAATTACTATTCTAACTCCAGAGAGTGCAACAGTAGAAAAAGTGTTGGATAGCGTAGGGGTAACAATTACTATTCCAATTCCAGAGAGTGCAACAGTAGGGAAATTGTTGGATAGCGTAGGGGTAACAAATACTATTCCCACTCCAGAGAGTGCAACAGTAGGGAAAGTGTTGGATAGCGTAGGGGTAACAATTACTATTCCAACTCCAGAGAGTGCAACAGTAGGGAAAGTGTCGGATAGCGTAGGGGTAAAAATTACTATTCCCACTCCAGAGAGTGCAACAGTAGGGAAAGTGTTGGATAGCGTAGGGGTAGCAATTACTATTCCAACTCCAGAGAGTGCAACAGTAGGGAAAGTGTTGGATAGCGTAGGGGTTTAAATTACATACTTATAAATTACATTTATCAATTAATTAATTATTTAAAATGAATTACCAATTAATTACATTTATTTACCAATAATTAAAAATAAATGTATGCTTCCACCTAATCAATAATTAATTCTACATAATGAAATTACTTCCCACCCTATTCCCCTATTAAACCCATAACCCGCTACAGAACATATTTATCAATTAATTAAAAATAATTACCAACATAATTAAATATAATTACCAATTATTTTTAATTAATGTATGATTCCTACTAATTAATAATTATTTAAACATTATTATATTACTTCCAACCCTATTCCCCTATAAACCCATAACCCGCTACAGAACATATTTATCAATTAATCAATTAATTAAAATTATTTACAAATAATTCTCAATTAATTAATTAATAATTCCTACTAATTAATAATTAATTTAACATAATTAAATTACTTCCCACCCTATTCCCCTATAAACCCATAACCCGCTACAGAACATATTTATCAATTAATCAATTAATTAAAATTAATTAAATATTAATTCTCAATTAATTAATTAATAATTCCTACTAATAATAATTAATTTAACATAATTAAATTACTTCCCACCCTATTCCCCTATAAACCCACAACCCGCTACAGTACTAAAAGACAATATTTAATTAAATTACATTAAAAATAAATAATAAAACATAATAAATACAATATAATATACATATTTAAAAAAAAAATCGATATTACTAACATCGAAATTATGTATTTCGATATTATTGACATCGATATTTAAAACTTCGAAATTACTAATATCATACTAATATCGATATTAAGACTGTCGATATTACTTACCTTCTATATTATGTCCCATCGATATTTAAACTTCGATATAATTGTATATCGAAATTTAAAACTCAATATTTTGTCTGTGTACCGTCTTGGGGTGTAGTGTGGCTATGGAGGGGTCGGTGTATGCTGCTCTGGTATCTGGGGGTATGGTTATGGCTATGAAAGGTTCTTTGGCTGTGGCAAGGTCTTTTTTTATTTTGCTGTGGTGCCTGGGGGTATGGTTCCAGCTGTGGAGAGGTCTGTGTGTGTACTGCAGTAGGAGCTATGCTGGTGATGGGGGGTGGTGAGGGCGGTGCCTGCTGAGTGCTTGCATGTTTCCCTTTTTTGTATGTTTTCTGTTTCTGTGCAGGGCTTATGTCTGTTGAAGTGAGTGCTTGCTTAGGTGTGCGTGTGCTTGGGACAGGAATGGAAATAGGGAATTTGGATGGAGAAGGGGCAGGAGGTGGGGTTGAAGGCTGGGATGGGTGGAAGACTGCCGCTGAGGGAGGAGGCGAGAGTCTGAAAAGATCTCTGTAGGCCAAATATTGTAGTGTGAATGCTTTCCAGCTGGGCAACCATCTGTGGAGGCATTGCCCCTGGATGGCATTCAGGATTTATTTTGACCCACAGAGATGATCCTCAGGAGGTCAATAGCCTCCTCACTCAGGGCAGCAGACTAACAGGGCAAGGGATGAGATGCCTGGAGCGAAGGAGACTGCTCCCCTCTTAGGGGAGCGAGGCTAGCCAGCTTGTTGGGGGACAGTAAAGAGGGTGGCGATGGAACTGCGGGTGACGGACAAGGATGAAGATGGCACTGATCCGGTGTAGTCTGCCACTTCTCAGGAGTGTCCACCGGAGGATGACTCTGATGATGATGAGCTTGAGCTGCTGTCCTCTTTGGCACTCCTCACACCCTCCTAGTCACTGGGTCCCTCCGTGTTTGAAGGTTTCACGTCTGGAGCCACCTTGACCAGCTGTATCCCCACCTATGTTGGCCCCTTCACCTCCGCTTGCCATGGATGTATCTGAAATGACATGTAACATGGGTTTATTGCACCTGCGTATCCACACCTGACCATCACAAATAAAAAAAGCATTGATCAAGAGCACATATCTCACCAGCTTCATAGTTCACTCTAGAGGCTTCAAATTTAGCATGAGCACATGCATGCACACAATATTACTTGCAAACAGTTGGGTCCACTCATGTCATAACCACAGACAGGCTAAAATCTTTGATGGAGTTGGCTACACTTCATCCTTACTCCCATACTAGGATAGTTGATGAACTTGCATACTTTCGCATTTGTATAACCCTGGGCGGAGTTCGCTGAGTTGCACTACACGAAGCTAAGCAAAGTGTAAATAAAACTCTGCCGCACTACGCGGAACTCCGTGAGCAGCGGAGTATGGTAGAAAGATGCTGTTCGCGGTGATTGCACAGTGCCAGATGCTTGTCTGCACTGTGCAATCATTGAGAACAGCACTATGCACAGCGAAAGCGTACCTTTTCTGCTGTTCGAGTAGATTTTTACTCGAGCGGCAGCTTTCTCAACGCGAATGGGCCGTTTCTCAACACGAGCGGTCGCGAGCATACGCGACCACTCGCAATGAGAAACCTGACCCCCGCATTGAGAAATCTCGCCAGGAGGTTTATTTTCCACGCTCGCACTCGCCTACTTGATGTTGGCGATCGCGAATGAGGAAAAATCTCGCCTGTAGGTGTATTTTCCTGGCTTGCACTTGCCAACTTGATTTTGGTTTACGCAAGCGAGAAAAAAAACTCTGCGAGCTACGCGTAATGTGGAGTATGGGAAACTCCACAATCACCACGAGCGGAGCAGAGTTCACCACCCAGGATTACATTTGTCTCATTATATTGTAAAACAGATGTAACCAAATATAATGGATAACATTTGAGATATACACCATGGTCATACAAGGCCCAGAGTCCAACAGATCTACCTATCCATCATAACACATAATGTCAAGAAGGTCAAGTAAAACACCAATTTACCATCAAATAGTGTTGTGGTAGACATCATGTCATATGTAAATGCGATTGGCACATTGATCAAACTTAGGATTCCAATTTACTTCATAAGTCCACTTCAAGTAAAGTCTAATGAAGGCTGTACAACAGTAGTTTAACTATGTATCACATGTAACATATAAAATTGGCGGAAAACAATGAGGTCCACACATTTGTGAGATAGTTATTCTGATTTCACACAGCATAAGTCTTCATATAGCCATATGAACATCACCAACCCTGCTTGGTATAGGTGATAACGCCATTCATAGATTGTACACCTACTAGCCAATACACCTTTGAAGGTTTTGGCTGTCCCTGAATATCTATAACAGGAAGATGTAGGATCACTAGAGTCCCAGTGGGATGGCACATCACAGCACTCTTTGGTATTGCAAACTAAGATTGCCTTGTAAGGATCAGAGTTGAAACTCACATACTATCTCTACTGTTTTACATCTCACTCCCTTACGAATGACACCAGTCAGTGAATGAGTGTTGTGAAACACTTTTGCAGATGAACCATCTACTTGCAAATGCACAGTGGTCAACATGTAGGCACTTATGCAGATGACACCAGTGATGTTTGCACACTCATTTCACTGTATTACCAGTACTTACCAATGGGAGCTGTTGTACAGTCACTGAATGAACGGTGCACTCCATGTCATATCACATGCATGAAGGGGCAGAATGACGTGAATAATAAACCTAGAGCCATAATAATATTCTTTGGCACCTTTCTTGTGCGACAAGCAGTTTTTGATAAGGCGCGCCCTGAAGCAAGATGTTAGGCCGAGGGACATTCCTTCTTTGTCAGGCAGGATTTTTGCCACACTACTGTGCAAAGAAGGTGGCGGCTTCGACAACGAATTACTTCCTTCCTGAAGCTAGGTGTGAGGTCTATCTGCTGAGTCCAGCTTGTCTCAAAGTCATTAATCTGAGAAATATATGGATATTTTCTTCTGAAATACAGGCACAGTATTTTTAACGAGAAATATCCAAGATTTAAAATCAGAAAGAACCTGAGGGGTAATGAACCAGGACAAATATTCACATTATTTTTTCTTTGTTGTTTTTTTGGTGGAGCTTGATGGGTGGTGGTGGGAAGCAGTATCCTGCAAGAGGCGTCAAAAGGGTCTTTGGACCTTTTTTGTGCTTCGAGGTAGGGGAGGAGGAGGGGTTGGGGGGGTGGGGAAAGGATTTGATGAAGGGCTAGTCCAACAGGTCACATTTTATGAGATGGCATCGATAACAATGAGGTCTTCACTTTTGATTAAGACAAATGGGAATGGGTAAACCAATTATCACATCTGTCAACATTTGTGGATTAAAAAATGCTCAAAAAAGCGCAGGGTTAATGAGGACATTCAATATTTGAAGGCAGACATAATATGTCTGCAAGAGGCACACATTGAATTTGTTAGACATAAGATGGCCGAACTAGCAGGATACCAGCTGGTTTCCACCACAACACGTACAAAAGGGGTGCATATTATGGGTCGTAGATTCCCACACTCCAATGCTGATCAGCTGGGCAGATAGGTCATTACTCAATTTTATGCGAATAATTTTTCTTTTAGGTTGTGTTTGGTGTATGGTTCAGTCTTTGTCGATCCTGCCCTTTTTAATTGGCTAAATACGGAAATAGTTGGGTGGCCGCTGCCTTTAATTGTCTGTGGAGATTTCAATATAAATATGAGCACTAATAATATCAAGCTAGGGCCTAGTCTATATCTTGGTCAATTTATGCATGACACACTGACTCATTGGTGTCTGGGCCACGCAAGAACCCCAAGACTTAGGTATACCTTTTTTCTGCCCACACCAGTCACACATTAGGCTAGACTATTTTTTTGTGTCTCAGTGGCTATAGACCAGCAGCCGGATTTTCAAATTTCCACGCATAATGTATGATCACAATCAAGATCCCCAAGACTTAGGATATACCTTTTTTTATCCCCCGCACCAGTCACGTTAGGCTAGACAATTATTTTTGTATCTCAGGGGCTATTGAAAAGCTGCCGGATTTGCAAATTTCCACGCATAATGTCTGATCACAATCCGCTAGTCCTTGAAAACTCATCTAAACCTCAAACCCTGTGGCACCACAGTGGACCTTTGATAGAGCACTCCTTTACTAAGTGGAATACATTGCACATATTAAGCTATGGATTCCAAGATTCATAGCTGAGAATAGGGATAGCACACAGGTGGGGGTGGTATGGGAGGCTCTGAAAGCTGGCATAAGATGGGAAACATCACGGTATGGCTGAAGATCCCAGAAGAAGGGTAAACAGTGCATGCAGTAACCCTATAGAAAGTCGGTTTAAGCAGAAACACAACTAGTAGAAGTAAGTACAAGTGGGAGGGATGTAGGGCGGGCACAAATACAAGTGGCATTAGCAAAGTCTACAATTTTAGACGTTTCAGCGACCAAAGTGGCTGGGAGAACGCTGGGTGGTAGGAAATTTGTGGATCCATGCAGATTCCAGAACTTTACCACACAGAAATATGAGAAAAATCAGACCTTTTCAGCTAAATTATGGGCTTGCAGGGGATTCTGGGTAGGAAAACGTTGGGGGGTCCACGCAAGCCATACCTCACTGGACTCCCCAAGGTGTCTAGTTTTTAGAAAATGTATGCGTTTGATAGGTTTCTCAAGATGGTCGCCGAGCCTGGGGCCAAAAACCCAGGTGACCCCGCTTGCAAAACCAGATTGTTTTGTGATAGGGAATTTTGATGTCTCCTCAATAAGTTTTGGGCCTTTGCCTACCGCAGTTGCTTGACCCACCCAGGTGAGTGAAGTTACATTTTTATCGTGAGACATAGGGGAATGCTGAATGGTAGGAAATGTGTAGATCCATGCAGATTCCTGTACTTTCCCACAGAGAAATTTGAGAAAAATATGTTTTTTTTCATCAAAATGTGAGGTTTGCAGGGGAATCTGGTTCAGGAAACGGTGGGGGATCCACAAAAGCTATACCTCCCTGGACTCCCCCAGGTCTCTAGTTTTCAGTCATGTGTGGGTTTGGTATTTTCTGAAGGTGGCCGCTGAGCCTGGGCCAAAAACCCAGGTGACCCCCCTTGCAAAACCACGTTGTTTGTAACAGGTAATTGTTATGTTTCTGCAATACATTTTGGGCCCATGCCTGTCATTTTGACCCACCCACGCGAGTGAGGTACCATTTTTATCAAGAGACCTGGGAGAACACTGGGTGGTAGGCAATTTTTGAATCCATGCAGATTCCAGAACTTTCTCACACAGAAATGTTAACAAAATTTGATGTTTTCAGCTAAATGTGAGGTTTGAAGGGGATTCTGGGTAGGAAAATGTTGGCAGCCATCTGAGGAAAACTACCAAACCCATACATTTCTGAAAACTAGAGACCCGGGGGAGTCCAGGCAGGTATGGCTTGCATGGATCCCCCAAAGTTTCCCTATCCAGAATCCCCTGCAAACCTCAAATGTTGATGAAAATATAAAAATTACTGACACAAATTTCCTACCACCCAGCATTCCCCCACTTCTCCCGATACAAACTGGTACCTCACTCTTGTGGGTAGGTCAAGTACCCGCGACAGGCAAAGGCCCAAAATGTATTGTGGAGACATCAAAATTACTTATCACAAAACGATCCATTTTTGCAAGGAGGGTCACATGAGTTTTTGGTCCAGGGCTTGGCGGCCATCTAAGGAAACCTACCAAACCCACACATTTCTAAAAACTTGAGACCCGAGGAAGTCCAGTGAGGTATGGCTTGCGTGGATCTCCCAACGTATCTCTACCCAGAATCCCATGCAAACCTAAAATTTTGATGAAAAAATCAAATTGTTCTAAAATTTCTGTAAGGGAAAGTTGTGGGATTACTGGGCTGACACACATTTCTTACCACCCAGCATTCCCCCAGGTCTTCCGATAAAAATGGTACCTCACTCTTGTGGGTTGGTTAAGTACCTGTGACAGGCAAGGGCCCAAAACGTATTGTGTAAACATCATAAAAACCTATCACAAAACGATCTGCTTTTGCAAGTGGGGTCACATAAGTTTTTGGTTCTGGGCTTGGTGGCCATCTAGGGAAACCTGTACAACCCACATATTTAAAAAAAAATAGAGACCCGGGGGAGTCCTGCAAGGTATGGCTTGTGAGGATCCCTCAACGTTTTCCCACCCAGAATCCCCTGCAAACCTCACATTTTGCTGAAAAAATCTAATTTTTCTAAAATTTCTGTTTGGGATTGTTCTGGAATCTGCATGCATCCTCAAATTTCCTACCACCCAGCATTCTCCCAGGTCTCCTGATAAAAATGGTACCTCACTCGCGTCGATGGGTCAAGTACCCGCGACAGGCAAGGGCCCAAACGTATTAAGGAGACATCAAAATGACATATCACAAAACAACCTGGTTTTGCACTGGGGCTCACCTGGGTTTTTGGTCCTGGGCTCGGCAGCCATCTTGGGAAACTACTAAACCCACACATTTCTGAAAACTAGACACACATGGGAGTCTAGCGAGGTATTGTTTGAGTGGATCCCCGTTTTCCTACCCAGAATCCCCTCAAACCTCAAATTTAGCTGAAAAACCCCATTTTACACATATTTTTATGTGGAATCACCATGCTGGCACAAATGTCCGACCTCACAGCTTTGCCCTCAGTCTCCTGAGTAAAATGATACCTCACTTGTGTGGGTGGGGCAAGGGCCTGTGACTGGGAAGAGCCAAAAACATAGGGATTAAGGGTATAGCACCGAGAATTCTAAACGCTACATTTGTTTAAAAATATGTTATGGGCCAATTCTGCATTGTACACCCGCACAAGGGAGGTATCATTTTACTCAAAACACTGAGGGGAATGCTGTGGTTTAGGACATTTGTGCTGGCACTGTGATTCCACACAAGAATATGTAGAAAATGTGTGTTTTTTTTTAGCTAAATTGAAGGTTTGCAGGTGGGTTCTGGGTAGGAAACATTGGGGGATCCACACAAATCATACCTCTCTGCACTCTCCCGGGTATCTAGTTGTCAAAAATGTGTTGGTTTGGTAGTTTCCCGAGATGGCCGCCGAGCCCGGGTCAAAGAGCCAGATGAGCCCCTTGCAAAACCAGGTTGTTTTGTAATAGGTAATTTTGATGACTCCTCAATAAGCTTTGGGCCCTTGCCTGTAGCGGCTACTTGACCCAACCACGCAAGTGAGGTACCATTTTTATCAGGAGATCTGGGGAAATGCTCGGTGGTAGGAAATTTGTAGATCCATTCAGATTTCAGAACTGTCCTGCACAGACATATGAGAAAAAAGTGATTTTTTTCAGCTAAATATGAGGGTTGCAGGGGATTCTGTGTAGGGATACATTGGGGGACCCACATAAGCCATACCTCGCTGGACTCCCCCGGATGTATAGTTTTTTTAAATGCATGGGTTTGGTAGGTTGCCCAAGACGGCCGCCAAGCTCGGAGCCGAAAACCCAGGTGACCCTCCCTTGCAAAACCAGGTTGATTTGTGATAGGTAATTTTGATGTCTCCTCAATATGTTTTGGGCCTTTGCCTGTTGAAGGTACTTGAGCCAACCAACGCGAGTGAGGTACCATTTTTATCGGGAGACCTGGAGGAATGCTGGGTGGTAAGAAATTTGTGGATCCAAGCAGATTCCAGAACTTTCCATCAAGGAAATATGAGGAAATTGTGTTTTATTTTTACAAAGTTTTTAGGTTTGAAAGGGATTCAGGGTAACAGAACCTGGTGAGAACCAGACATGTCACCCCATCCTGTATTTCCCTGGGTGTCTAGTTTTTAAAAATTGTATAGGTTTGCTAGGTTTCCGTAGGTGCCTGCAGAGCTAGGGTTCAAAATCTACAGCTATTCATTTTGTAAAAAAGGGTCAGTTTTCACTGTGAAAATGTGGTGTGTCCATGTTGCGTTTTGAGCTGTGTCCTGTTGCGGGCACTAGACCTACCCGCACAAGTGAGGTACAATTTTTCTCAGAAGACTTTGGGAGATGCGGGTTGTGTCAAATTCTGTGGATCCACACAGACAAACTTTGAGGTTTGCAAGAAATTCTGGGTAACAGAACCTGGTGAGAGTCAGACAAGTCACCCCATCCTGGATTCCCCTGGGTGTCTAGTTTTCAACAATATATATGTTAGCTAGGTTTCCCTAGGTGTCGGCAGAGCTAGGGTTCAAAATCTACAGCTAGGCATTTTGTAAAAAAAGGGTCAGCTTTCTTTGTAAAAAGGCGGTGTGTCCACGTTGCGTTTTGGGACATTTCCCACTGGTTCCTGGATCCTCGGTGACTGGGGTTGTAATAGCCATCTCAGAATCCAGGACTGAGCGTCACAGGATGGTACGGGCTTTGCTAGGTAGACAGGTTGGGGGAGCAAGGGTTTCTTGTGTTGTTGCAGTTGTGGGGGGAGGTGTTGTGTACACAGTAAGCCCCACTCTTGCCGTCTGCCCAGGCTGACCAGATGGGCCAGGACTGTTATCCACATCCTCATCTCCAGGAATGTTGTCATCACTCACTGAGGACTTTGTCCTGGGATAGAGCGGAAGTCTGTTAGCGGTTCAAGCTCTAGCCAGGTGCTGTGGCCTATTGACCTGTTGCGAAATAGAGAATATTGTTATTGAGAAAGTGTGGTATCTACATCCACATTGTTTGTGTCAAAGCAAATCGAGACCAAGGATGAAACAAAATAGGTAGAGATTAGTATTGTCATCTATTTGCATGGAGTTGAATTTGGTTACTAGATTTTTTAAGACATTCAATTCATGTAGTAGAATTGATCAGTGCATTAGATGGGCTGATATGTGACATTTTGGCTTTAGGGATAGACATAACATCTGCAACACATTGCAAACAACACACTGTCAGTGTGAACTTTGTATTTGACCATTCCAAGGCCTATTTGTGCATAATACAGGCAATCACACACCTTGGTTGTAGATTTAGCATTTTCCATCATGTGAGAAGTGCAGAGGCAATGGCTCACATGCCACTGCTAATCAGCTGAGTTTCCTTCATGGCCTACTGTTATTTGAGGTACACAGCTTGTATGATGTCACTCATGCCATTAATAGTTTCAGTTGATGAGACTAGGACACCATCAAACAAAGTATTCAAACATGTTTCCGAGTAGAGCATTGTGTGTACATTGCACAATCCATGATGAGTGAACATCCATTGTGACAGGGCAGACATGTGAGAAGGGGCAAAAGGAGTATAGCATAGCACCATAGTTTAATTAGAGTTCCAGTCACAGGGCCTCATGGTATTTGCAATGAAATCTGTCTCCACTTACCAACACTTGACAAATGGTGACCTGCATGATGAGTGTCCATCAGTTGTAACATGGCAGACAAATGAGAAGGGGCAAAAAGAGTATAGCATTTTGGTTGGAGTTACAGTCACATGGCCTCATGGTAGTTGTAATGCAATCTATTGCAACATACCAACACTTGACAAATAGTTACTGTGACATACCTGTTGCCAACATGCATTTGGGATGGATAAAACATTTGCATATTAATACATATCATGGGTCCTGGAATTATATATTTATGGTAATCGACTTACAGACACCATTCCAACATGTGGTACATGTGCTCTTATATGCAACAATACACATTAACACAGACAAATCAATATCGCTGATACTTTGAGTGTTGCATGTTATGAAAGTAGCTAGACAACACTATAGCAAACGCAGAGTTGGGAGCAAACAGGACATTGTGGTTTTGTGACATTTAGTGAAGTGTAACTTGTCAGACTCCACTCCCCAAGGTATTCCTGTCAAGCCCTCAGAATGCAGGATAGGCAAGACCTTCTTCTCCCAGGGAAAGATTTGTAATGGGGCGCTGTAAGGGCCACCACCAGTCCTCTTGGCCTCTTGTGGTGGGTGTTGAAACAGGAATGCATCTTAAACCTGAGTTTGTTTCACCTCCTCATAAATTCCAGATGTGTGCGCAGGGCGGTGCCAACAGCGTTTACTCTGTTGACTATCCTGTCCCGCATTTCTGTTGTCCTACTTAAAGGAGTATGCTGGTCTTGGGAATCATAAATTTGAAGATCTGCTTTAACGATTTCATCCATCATAACTGGCAACGCATCCTCAGTGAACCATGGGTTTTAGGGGCCAGGCATGATGAAAAAACACTTTGAAGTGACTATATGAACGGGAAACTAACAATTGATATTGGTGGAAAAGAGCAAAATAAAGTTAAAGGTGGTGGAGAGTTCTAAATAGTGAGATTAAATAAAAAAGGGGGCTATCTTGGGTCACAAAGTTATCTCCAATCTTCTGTGTTGTGGGTGAGAAGCAAATGATCCTGGTCAGGCATGGGTTGTGTTTTATATTGTGATTTGCAGGTGTGTCCACTTGGCAAAAGCACATCAATTGTGTAGTTTTTGAATCCATCCAATGGTCACTGTTGTGGTGATTTGCTGCTGGCATACCATAGCATTCTACCGCCATTGGGTAACCGCCACTGGGAGACCGCCAGTATGACTGTGGTGTGACTGTAGTGTCATAATAGGTGTGGTGGCATCGGAGTACATATCGCCAACATTGCAGACCGCCGTCATTGCGGTCAGCGT
This sequence comes from Lissotriton vulgaris, assembly GCF_964263255.1. Lineage (NCBI taxonomy): Eukaryota > Metazoa > Chordata > Amphibia > Caudata > Salamandridae > Lissotriton > Lissotriton vulgaris. The sequence goes on from NC_141694.1 coordinate 747,971,173, forward strand.
TCCGGGCTGTAAAACTTGTAATATGGTGGGTGGAAGATTATCGGTGCTGCGGTGTCCTGGAGGCTGCAGACGCAGAGATCAGGTGGTCAGAATGAAAGTGTCCTTGTGGTATGTAAATGGTTCTTATGTGAAGCACTCCAAAACATTTGGGGTTGAATTGCACTATGAAAAATTGCTAGAAAGATTTTTATCCTACCTTTTTGTAGTGACAGTTCAACCTGTCTATATCTCTTATGCTTTGCCCCAGGTTTATTATTACTTAGTGTGGGTGCTTGCACATCGCCTAATGGTACGTTTAAAAAAAAAAATTGCTTAATTGCCATTTTTCTGACACACCTCCTCTATTATCTTTGCAAAGGGGGTGTAACAGGGCCTCTCAGGAAAAACACCAATATTTTTTTCGACAATGCAAGATCTACTAAAATAGCACGAAACCCGGGACAGATAAGGCGCAATGGATTGTTACATTATATTTGTGGGTATAAGGTTTATAATTACCATGAGGTTATATATTTTACATGTCTTAGTCTTGGACGGTTATCCTCATGGTGAAACGTGTACTGCAGAAATGAACCCTGAGTACAGTTCTTTTGCAAAATAATGCTGACTCCTATTTGCTTCGTACCACAATCCTTTGTGTCATAATAAGATTTTTGTTATCATGACCGCAGCGGATGTCATCATCAATTTACAACTTTTACTAAATATGATGCTACACTATTTTCATATGTCCACCTAGCGTAGCACCATACATTTTCACACAGCAGTGTCTGATCATTCAAAAATCTTGTCCATAATATCTACTGTTCCATCTAAACTACATGTGCTTACCCTAGGACATCCAAATGCCATAGTTCGTGTTACATCCTTCAAGTCCTTAGAGCATCCTGATTAACAAGCATTGGAAAAGCATGTCAGTCTCACCGTTTGAAAGGAATTCAGACCGATTTCCTTGCTAATGCTTTTTGACAAAGCTGTTCCATTCCAACAAAAAGCACAATCACTAGTAGGGTCAAAAGATCTGATGTGGCAAGCAAGCAGGTTATTTTTTTATTGCAAGTATGTGCCACAAAAAGAAAAGGAAAAAATAAACCATGCCTCCTCCTAAGAGTTTCTGCCATATGCTTGCATATAAAAATAGATAAACACAAAATCACTGATGTGGCTGTCTCACTAGTATCTTTATAAATAGCAAGACTTTCAGCTGAGCCATGCATTTAATTATTGTTGTTATTATTTGTGAAGTAGAGAAGAATAAATCAGCACCTAACTACAAATAAAATTTCAGCAAGGTGCAATGTTACAATGCTACTTAAGGACTTGATATCAACTTTAAAAAAGAGATAGGAAATAAATCATCATGTATCTGGGCACCAGAGCAGCAGGCAAATTAATGAGCTGGTACTTGAAGTTAATACACTTTAAACCACCTTTGTCACTGAAGAGAAAGGAACTATGTAGCTGACCAACAGAAATCTCGGTACATGCTCATGCTCACACCAGAACTAAGATTGTTGCTGGAATGTAGAATAAAGAACACTGTGTTACCATTCCAATTTACTGTTTCTTGGGTCAGCAGTTGCCTGTTGACCTTTGCCTGCGTTGCTGGTTCTGGGTAGCTCTGTGTCCAATAAACTCCAGTTTGATCTGGAAATTCTCGGGGTCAGTTCTTTCATCTTTTCACCAGACAAAATGGCTACAAGTGGTTTATGATCATTTTTCACCGTAAACTTTCTACCCCATACATTCAGTTTAAATATCTGGATTGCCCATCAACATTTTAACAACATGCCAACAATTCTTCTACTATAGTAGAATACTGCATTTCCACCTCCCTCAACACTCTAGATGCATAACTGTCCATGTTTTCAACTACACCATTGTGCTGAGTAAGTACCGCACCTAAACCATAACCATATGGGTCAACCGTGAAACAACATGGCAACCTAGAATCAAATGGTTTTAATGCCCTTGACCTGGCCAACAGTGTTTTAACCCATTCAAAAGCATTGTGGAGTGACTCATCCCACACAAAACATCCGTTTTCGTTAGTAATTTGGTTAAAGGTGCAATATGGGAAGCATATTCAGGAACAAAAGGAGAATAAAATTTGCACATACCCATGAATAACTTGAGTGCAACTTTATCCATGGGAGTTTGTAGCTCCATTATAGCGTCAACCAGCCCAGGTCTAGGTTCAATATCCTGACCCAATATAACATGATAACAATAATAACAGAATATGATGGAGGGTCCTAGGAAAGTTATAGACCTACCACTGATTAAGTCCCCAAAAACTATTATCAAAAACAAACAAGAAATTCGGGGGTCTGGTGTGCCAACTACCTACCAGAGGAGAAGGATAACTAACTGCCTATGTCATGAAAAGTACCAAAGGACAAGTTTATGTAGTGAAGAGACCCTTACAAATGATTGAATTCCCATCACTCACAACAGTGATCAGTATCATCATCTGTGTATCCATCCTTCCATCCACTTGCCCTCTTGATCATAGAGGGGTATTTAGTGGATCCTATCGTAAAAGGGTCATGTGGGACGGACAGAAGAAAGAACCGAATCAAACTCTCACGGACCTCATGGAAGTGATCCAGAAGGAGTTTTTGTGTGAGTAATAAGTGCAGTGCAAAAGTGTAAGTGTGAATTAAAAAAGAATTTACAAAAGAGAAAAACTTTTATTAAGGTATCTATTGTAATCCTTATCAAAAACAGTGCAAAAAGCAGTTTCAAACGTCACTGCTTATAAATACTGTTTACATGTTTTAGCCTTCAGGACTGATAGTCCACAGCTTTCTTCAGCACCTAACTAGTTGTTGCTACTGCATTAAAAATAGTGTGTCATGAACAGTGAAAAAATAGTAAATGGAACACAATCACAAATATAGGTTGGAATGAATACAACCTTTTGTGCCAAATACGAATCCTCTGTATCGACGGGATCTAAAAGGCACCTGAAAAGAAACCCAATGTTACGGTACTTCTAATAACACAAACGTCAGAATCTCAAAACAGGTAGAGAAAATTGAGGTACACAAATTATTATCAGCCTCAGAACAGCTAGATGCTTGTGATACACTATAATTAGTAATAAGTTTCTTCGCTCACCCGTCTGGTATGAGGACTGGACCACACCTCGCCTGGTAACAACTCAGGTCAAAGAGGCCCGCTCTGGCAAACACAAAGGGAGAGGGGACAGGTAAAGATAGATCTCCTGGGCTCTGATACAAGTCATGATCTCTGTACCATGGCCTACCAAAATCCATCCTTCACAGGCTTCAAATAGTACAGAACCAGGCAGCCAGACTGGCCTACAAGATCCCGAAGTGGCAGTCCGCAAAGCCATTACTCCGCAAACTTCATTGGCTGCCGGTTGAACGGAAGGCCGCTTTCAAGATCGTCTGTTTAGCATTCTCTGGAACCTCTCCCGCCTTTCTTAAATCTCTGGTCACCCTCTACCGCCCGGCACGCAATCTACGGTCCTCTCATCAGCTACTCCTAGCTACTCCCCTGATTAAGCTTAAAAAATTTGGTGTCCGCAGATTCGCTCACTTAGCCCCCAACCTTTGGAACCTGTTGCCTTTTCCGTTCAAATCTTCTAATTCTCTTTTGGAATTCAAAAAACTCCTGAAAACTTTTCTTTTCGTACAGTCTGGCTAGACTCCCGTGCTTCCACCTCTCAGCACTCAATCAGCGCCAGGAAACTTATGGTGACAGAGCGCTATACAAAATACCCTTAAGATAAGATAAGATAAGACTTGATAAGTCTATCTACCCAGTCATCGCCCATGCCCCAACCCTTTTTGCACCATTCAAACAACACCAATGCGACATGAGCAGAGAAGTGGAGTAATGACTTGATATCTAATGTGCTTTTTTTTTTTTTAGAAAAGAGCATGGCATAAAATCTATATCTGGTAAAGGTCAGCTGTGCGGAAGGCAGACCTAAATGTGATGTAAAGGATATTCATGAAATCAGGGATAATAATCTCAAGGACTCCAGACATTAGAGTGAACAATGCGCAACTGCGAAAACCAACAATTTGATGTTGCAAAGTGAAACCAATCAACCTGATAGGAAGAACTGTCCACATTATTATTTTCATGCAAATACTCAAAAGAATGCTAGTGTAATATTCAATTTGTACGGTTCAGGTAGCACGAAGTACAAAACTGTGAGAAACATCACTCATTACAGGTTAGGCCTTGCTAACCCTAAGGGGAGGAATGTCCTTACGGTGATTTACATGCAGGCCAGGTGAACAGAAAGTATAATCAAAAAAAGAAAGAGTAAGTCATCCCGACCAACAAGAAACTGCCCCCAGCACCTCACCTGTCGTCGCCTCAAGCTCTACCTGAGCTGGATGTGGAGGTAACGTGCAGGGAGTGTGGTCAGTTTTGATATCATCTAAAATCACAGCTGAAACGCATTCGAACTGACTAGTCGCGCCCCAAACACGTAGTCAAGCACTCCCAAATGAAGTCACACTTATAGGTTGTGTAGTTTATTATATACAATCTCAACACACCCCTCGAACGTGTTTACAACAGTAATTACGATTGCCAAAACACCCCTTGTGTCGACTACCCCTCTTAGAATATTTAAAAAAAAGTGCTTCATGAAAATGCTGAACACAACAGCAGTTGTTTATGGGAAAATTGTTCGGGATAAGCAGGAACTACAAAATGACATCACTTGCATCGGGACTTGTAGTTCTTGTACATCCCGCCCATGCTGGAAACTTGCTTATTCACGTCAAAGCACAAGGAAACAATCGTACCTTATTCAATGACCCATACATAAGTGAGGGCCAATCTGGGACAGTAGCTCACCATTTCTAGAGTACTCAAAACTGGTATTCACATATCTCCTATAGTACAGTTGCTCTCCAAATAACGTTTTATGTGAGCGTCCCTGTGTGAGCTCTACTATCACTAGAAAATAGGTTGATTCACAATTTCTAAAAAAACTGGTTGATTAGGAATTTGTGAAAAACTATCCTCCTATGCGTCCAGAATTACAGTAACTCACAGGCTCTGTTAGAAACTGCTTATTATGACAGACTGAACCTCGTGTGAACAAGCAGATATATAAGACAGTGGAGTGGAATGTCAAAACCGCCTGTTGTGCCAGGTATGGTCTCACCACCAATATAGTATATAACAAGCTGAAGGCTCCTTCTCTACCCGCTGTCCGATACACATAGTTGGAAAATAACAGGTATCGCATAAAGGTCCCATCATAATGACACCAATTTGTGTAAGGCAGTCCATGGTATGGCATCATTTAAGCCTGCTGTGTCACTATGTAATTAAAATACCCACTTCTGTTCTTTGGTAAAGAGGAATTTCGACACGTCACTGATGTGTGGAGGTATGTAGGGTTTTTCTAGCACTGTCCAGGAAAAATCTTAAGCTTTGTGGTCAAACTCAACAAAGTGTTTCGTCAACTTTGTGGTAGTGTTTTTGCACCTGAACGTACTCTTGTGCTCTAGCATACGCATTCTGACTTTACGAGTAGTCATGCCAACGTATTGACATTTGCAAGGGCACATGATTAAATAAATCAAGTTGTCACTATTGCAGTTAGTGAAATTAGTCTGGGCTCATGGTCTGTTTGTACCTATATCAATAGTTTTTGATTATTGAGTTTGGGGGCAAATAGCACAGGCCCTATAGGGGAAATGACCTTGGAATGCAGGGAGGTCCCGAAAGAGCAAACCGCATCACAAGGAGGCAAGATGGCGGTCGCTTGAGACTGTGGTGTGCACTGACCAGTGCTAACTATGAGAAAATAAGCGGAATCGATGTCTACCTGCTCGGAATAAACTAAAGGAGACCCGCTAGAAAATATGGACTAAACAATGGAGAACGGAGCCTCTGCGAACCTGATGGTGGCTGTGAAAGATCAAGTGTTAACGCTTGGCTCTCTAATCGGCCTCTCCATTATCCGATATCTGTGCACTATCACGAACCATAGGAGCTCCTGCCTGACCTACCTTGTTGCAGAAAAGGAGCAGAGTGGCGCTCCGATCTACGGCGAAGGCACCAACGAAGGCAGCATGGCTTTGAAGAATGCTGCGGTGGCATCTGCGGGGGCGGCCGCAGAGGCAAAGGCGAGAGCAGCGAGATTGGCCGCACGGGACGCAGCGGATGGACGGGTGGGTCCTGAGCCTCCCTTGGGGGTCGGGATACCCGAGAGGACGCCGGACAAGGTCCCCAACAAGGCAGAGGCAATGCAAAAGGGGAACCAGACTACTCCCTCCGTCGTGGACCTTCTTCGACAAACACTGGCGAAACTCCTTCCGTGTCAGAGCGGAAGGAGTCAGTCACCAGTTCCCCACACAGGTCCGCATACACCAGTGCCGGCTCTCACGGAGGGGAGCGAGGACGCAAGCGAAGCAGCAAGCAGAAAAGTGAGCGGTGATGCGCCGAGTGCTGTAACAGACGCCGTCATGATAAATGACAACAGGAGGGGACAGTAAGCATTGTACAAGCTACACCGATTGGTGGGGCTGATGCTAATAACAATCATGTAGGGGTGGAAGAAGTACAAACACAATCAGAATGCAATTTAGTGGAAGGAGATATTACTTCCAGCACCTCTATAATTATTGATGCCACTACCCATAAGGGCAATCAGCTTCTAACTGACACTTGTGCCCTTGGCAACCCGCATGTTAAGATAATCCAGATGGTCCCCCCTGCAACAGAGGTAACAGAGCTAACAGGGACAGTTGGATCTCTGACTGCTCAACCTCAACCTGATAAGGATCCTAGTGATTTTTACTCATTTTCGGATGAGCAAAGGAAGTCTGACGATACAGATTCCCCCCTAAGTGACTCCAGCGATGATGAAACAAGCGCTAAAGAGAACAGAACAACACAAAAAAAGGTGCTAAAACATAGAAATAGTCATCGGGATTCTGCAGAGATGACTTGGGATTATACACCTTCAAGTAGTCTTTTAATATCAGCTCCCTCAGCCCTGCAAATAAATTCTACTGCGCCTCAGAACTTGGTGGCACCTACAATTGAGACTGTACTCTTAGCCATAGCGGCACACAGAAAAGAGACATCTCATGACGGGCGTAAGGCCCAAGCAGAGCTTCGTAAGGTGCAGGGTGTGGTCCGCAAACTATCAAGAGAGATGGGGTCCTTCAATGATCGAATGACTGAGGTTGAGACCAGAGTGGTTACAAATGAATCAGATCAAGAACAGATCAATCTCCATGAGACTGAGCTATCAGATGTCAGGTGGAAGCTCGAGGACATGGAAAATCGGCTACGCCGAAATAACCTTCGTGTTTTAGGGGTTCCTGAAGGAATTGAGGGGGGGGATATCCGATCCTCTCTGATTCAGTTATTTTGAGACACTCTCCCCGGGCTGTCCAGTTGGAACTGGGAGCTGGAGGTGCAGCGTGCACATCGAGTCCCCCTCACGATCAGACATACACCAAAACCTGGCGCTTATCCGAGGGCTCTCTTAGTGTACTTTGGCAACTTTCTTTGTAGACAGGCAATTTCTGATAAAGCTAGGCCAGAGGCTAAGAGAACCAGAGGAGCGATATCATATTTTGTAAGACCTGACTTTTGCCACACGACGGTGGAGAAGAGGTGGCGTTTACGCCAACTCATAAAAACCTTCCAGGATAAAAAACTTCAGGCGTACCTGAATAACCCTGCCCGGTTGAAAGTCATTAATGGAGAACAAACAAAGTTTTTTACCTCTGAAATTAAGGCAAAAGAATATTTGGATAGTTTAAAATGATGTTAAGTCTTGTTTTTCTAAACGTAGGAGGTCACTAAGTGCAAGGAAAGTGATACAGCATAACTTGTTTCTCTTTTAGGGGGGGAGGAATTAAGATTAGACACAGATATTAGATCCAGATATAGACACAGTTACAGATTGGTTTATGGTGATGGTACATGGGTTGTAAGGTTTCCGAGATTACATGTTCTGCTGGGTGTTGTGTAAAGTTTAGTCATTTAATAGCACTGGTCAGGAGTTGCACTTCTGTCACAACAGACTCTTATGGAGTCTGCATGCCTCATTTTTGAGAGATTTGGGGGAGGGGATGAGGGAGGGGATGGGGGTGGGGAAGAGTGGCTAGGGGGCGGAAATATGTAAAAAAGGCAACCATACTGGTACGTATAGAGACATTAGGCTCAAGATGAAAGTTTCACATGTAGTAGAGATAGCACTTAAAGCAGCTAAAGTTAATCAGAAAAATACAAAACAATATGGATAGGCTGAAGATATGCTCTTGAATTGTGACGGGGCTAAATGATAGGGAGAAAAGGGAGCGAATGTGTGCGGTATTTAGACAGAATGCATTTGATATAATTTGTCTTCAAGAGACCCATATTCCTTGGGCAGAAAGAGATGTTTTGAGGGTCCCTGGGTTAAATCTGATAGTAAATACAACTCAAGCCACGAGAACCAGAGGTGTTACTATATTAGTAAAACCGTTTTTGGGGCCTGCTGTACGCAAGGCAGCCGATCCTCTGGGAAGGGGGGGTTATCGTGGAGCTTAAGATGGGTATCACAATTTGCTCAATCCATGCTTCTAGCCAGGATGATCCCTCTGTCCTTACTGAACTTGAGTTGGAGTTGGCTTCTTGGCCCCAGGCACTGATATTCTATGGGGATTTTAATATTTCCTTGACGCAAAGGGAGGGGGACACAGCCAAGCTCAATATATATATTCTGGTCGTAAACCTAAGGTATACAGAGCCATTTCACACCTAAAAGAGAGTTTAGGCTTAATTGATTTATGGGAAACGAAAAAACAACCAGACCCAGGATATATGTATTTCTTGCATCCACATAGCAAATACGTTCGTATTGACTATATCTGGGTAACAAGAAACTGCTCTGATAAGGCATTAATTAACAAGCTACCAAAGACTGTCTCTGACCATAATCCCTTAGTACTTACGTTGGAAATTACTAACTCAACAAGACCGCGGTCAGTGTGGACATTTGATAGGAAACTACTTGTTAACAATTAATATATTGAGTATATTAAAACATGGACCGAGAGGTTATTTAAATGTAATCGATATAGTGCATTAAGGGGTATGGTGTGGGACTGTTTCAAGGCCGCAATCTGTGGAGAGACAATAAGCTACGTAGCCAAGCAGAGAAAGGAAGTGGATAAGGCTAATAGACCACAGCTCCTAGAGTTGGCTAAAATAGAAGAGAAACATACGGCTCTAATTATGCAGGGGCAAGATGGAGGCTCAACCTTAAGAGAACTGCTGATCCTCAAAACTAAAATAAATAGTGGGCTCTTAAAGAGGGTGGCAGAGATTTATTAATCTAACCGCAATAAGATCTATGAAGATGGAGAGAACGTCGGGAGGCAATTAGCCCTTCGCACCCACTAGAAACAATCACTTAATCTAATAACTAGTATAGAACTGGAGTGCCAGGAGTTTACATCACCTGAGGACATACTAGATACCTTCAGAAAATATTACCAAATACTATACCAAAATGAAGACATCTTAGATTCCGGAGCTACTAAAGAAGCTCTCACTAATTGGTTAACAGAATCTGAAGGAAGCATAGGGATAGACGAGGCTACTAGGAGAGATCTGGAAAGTGATATAAGGCACACTGAAGTACAATTGGCCCTAGCGGAATTAGCTTCAGGTAAAGCTGCAGGCCCCGACAAATTGCCATTGGAGCTCTATAAAATTCTGGGTGATATTATAACACCTCTTCTTCTCAATCTATTTATAGGAATCCAAGGGAACGGTATCTCCCCGAATTCATGGAGGGAAACTAATATAGTTATATTCCCGAAGAAAGATGAGCCGTCTAATCTACCCTCATCATATCGGCCAATATCATTGATAAATTCAGACTCAAAACTCCACTCTAAGATCTTGGCTAATCAGCTCAGGGGGGTCTGGTCTCCCCATGGCAACATGGCTTCATCCCGGGTAAGGGCACCACGGATCACACCCGTCGGGTTATAACACTATTTGATGCCATGAGTGCGGTGGGGGGCCGGATGTCGATGGTCCTCCTTGATGCCGAGAAGGCCTTTGACCGAGTGTCCTGGGAATTTTTATGGGTAGTGTTAGAACAAAATAATCTGAGACCCTGCCTTATAAAATCCATCAGGGCAATGTACTACTCTCCTAAGGCTAGGGTTCTGGTGGTGGGCCAGGAGTCGGGGTTATTTGATATACTTAGAGGTACTAGGCAGGGGTGCCCTGATTCTGAAACTACTCGCAAGTGATGCAATGAAACCGATCACTTTTGCCCCCTTCGATACTAAGATATTAACATACGCCGATGACGTGGCGGTCGTAACACCTGACCCAACAGAGGCAATCCTAGAAATTGAACAGATCACCCAAGCCTTATATATATGGGGCATATAGCCAGGTTCTGAGCTGGGATGGTGCAGTGAGATAAATAACGGTGATGGATCAAGCCCCGATCTTTGGACTGGGTAAGAGTAGTCTGCTTAATTCAGACACTCTGTTCATCACCACCCCCTTTTCTGAATCATTTTTGGCCACTATAGGTGTGGCAGGGTATACTCAGACATGAGTCCCTTTCTCACTGCACCATCAGGATTCAAGCAAGCCGGGCCGAAGACGGCTGAAATGCCAGAAACCAGTCCCCGGTAGCTTGTCTCCTTTCTGGTGAAGAATTGGCTTGGTAGTTTAGTCTGCCCTGTTCCCATGATGCACTGAGCCAGGGACAGACTGATTTGCATATAGCCAGGTTCTGAGCTGGGATGGTGCAGTGAGATAAATAACGGTGATGGATCAAGCCCTGATCTTTGGACTGGGTAGATCATAACCTGATCCCGTTCTCTGGTCAGATCATAACCTGATCCCGTTCTCCATCAGAACCACGCACCCTAAAAATTCAATCAAACCCAGTTCACATCCAGAGAACCACATCAACTGGAAAATGGTAGAAGACACTTTCAAACTCAAGCCTACCTTCGAGACTCAGACCCCTAGCCTGACGGGTAATGTGGAACAGGACTCCAAAATCTTCCTCAACTGGATACAACATGAAATTAGAGTACGAGCTCCACCTAAACGCACCAGGAAAACTGATAATAAAGGCAAAATAAATGCCCCCTGGTTCACGCCAGAATTAGCCAAGGCCCATCTTCTCTATAAAAAAGGGGAACGCAAATGGCGTAAAACATACGACAGTATGGACAGAAACTCCTATGTCCAACTAAGGAAAAGCTACCACTCCACTATAAAAAGCGCCAAAAAAGATTTCTACACTAAAGCCATCAATGAGGCTAAGCAAAAACAAAAAACCCTGTTCGCAATAGTCAAAACCTTCACCCATCCCAAAGCCTTACAGCCTGAAATACCTCCCTCCCAAGATTTCTGCGATCAAATAGCAGACTTCTTTGAAGAGAAAATCAACCTCATCCAGAAAGACTTTCCCCCATACCAAAGCTCCCAGTCCCCCATCCTCCCGGAACAAGCAGGAAAAATAACTGGAAATTTAATGATGTTTTCACAGGTCAGTCTAGCCCAAACTCGGGAAGTAATTTTAGCGTGCAAGTCAGGTGCCCCCTACGACCCCTGCCCTCCTAGAATCCTTCACCAACTGATTGAAGTTGTTAATCCCATCATAAACAAAATAGTTAATACTTTCCTCAACACAGGCATTGTCCCTAGGGCATGGAAACAAGGCATCGTAAAGCCCTTAATGAAAAAACCAAATAAATCCCCCTCTGATCTTACCAACCTCCGCCCAATCTCACTTCTCCCAGTTCTGGGAAAAAATCACAGAACAGATAGTCTACAGGGAACTCAAAAACCATCTAGAAACTAATAATATCCTCCACCCCCAACAATCAGGATTTCGCCCCCAGCACTCGACGGAAACAGCCTTGATCGAATTGACTGATTCCATAAAACTATTACAGGACCAAAGAAAGAACGCCGTGCTGATTTTATTAGACCTCACAGCAGCGTTCGACACCATCTCCCACTCTATACTCCAGGACAGACTTAAGGACATTGGTATCTCCGACCTGGCATTGGACTGGATAACATCCTTTCTTACAGAAAGATCACAATCCATCACACTAGGACCTTTCAGTTCTGCAGAGAAAAAGATTCGATCTGGAGTCCCTCAAGGCTCCATTTTAAGCCCCATGCTTTTTAATGTCTACCTTATTCCTCTCATTTCCCTGATCGAATCGTTCGGCATTACCGTTACATCATACGCCGACGACACCCAACTCATAGTCCTGTTAGATAAGAACTCAACGACTGCCAAACAAAATCTAAAAAACTGCTTGAAGGACGTCTTTCTGTGGATGGAAACAAACCACCTTAAGTGCAATACTAGCAAGACAGAAATCCGCCCCATGGGGAAAAATGTCAACTTCTGTCCCTCACTTTGGTGGCCTGAGGACTCCACAGCTCCCCCCCAGACCGTTACAACAGCAAGAAACCTCGGAGTCATCTTCGATACTGACCTATCCTTCGACCAACACGTCAGGAAGGTGGCAGGAAGCTGTTTTGGAATTATCAAATCCCTCAAAAAATTCTTTGATTTCCTACCAACGGATGCTAGAAAGGCAGTAGCCGTCGCGCTAATCCTCTCGCGCCTGGATTACTGCAACGGTCTAATGGCAGGTGTGAAAAAAGCCACACTCAAAAAACTTCAGAGTGTCCAGCATTCCGCTGCCAGATTGGTGCACAAACTCCCTAGGAGGTCCTCAGCATCAACTGCTCTAAGAACCCTACACTGGCTGCCTCTGCACAAAAGGATTCTTTTTAAGATCCTAATCGTTGACTCTGAGATCCTCCAAAAACAACCTGCTAAAACATTCAACTTAAAAACCAAAGGGGGTAAAACCCTGACCCATCTATCCTCCAGAGCATGGAACTCCATGCCCCACCATCTGAGGTCCCTGACCATAGAAACTCAGTTTAGGAAACAACTTAAAACATGGATCTTCAGTCTTCCAGATGAGTAGGTGTTGGATGCCATCTAAACCTGCCTCTATAACCTCAACTTTATGCATACCTTCCAGTTAGCGCCAGGATGCTCCTTCCGGAGTGATTGTTGTGCTCTACAAATACCGTATACCAATACCAATACCAGTCTGCTTAATTCAGACACTCTGTTCATCACCACCCCCTTTTCTGAATCGTTTTTGGCCACTAGAGGTGTGGCAGGGTATACTCAGACATGAGTCCCTTTCTCACTGCACCATCAGGATTCAAGCAAGCTGGGCCGAAGACGGCTGAAATGCCAGAAACCGGTCCCCGGTAGCTTGTCTCCTTTCTGGTGAAGAATTGGCTTGGTAGTTTAGTCTGCCCTCTTCCCATGATGCACTGGGCCAGGGACAGACTGATTTGCATATAGCCAGGTTCTGAGCTGGGATGGTGCAGTGAGATAAATAACGGTGATGGATCAAGCCCTGATCTTTGGACTGGGTAAGAGTAGTCTGCTTAATTCAGACACTCTGTTCATCACCACCCCCTTTTCTGAATCGTTTTTGGCCACTATAGGTGTGGCAGGGTAGACTCAGACATGAGTCCCTTTCTCACTGCACCATCAGGATTCAAGCAAGCCGGGCTGAAGACGGCTGAAATGCCAGAAACCGGTCCCCGGTAGCTTGATTCCTTTCTGGTGAAGAATTGGCTTGGTAGTTTAGTCTGCCTTGTTCCCATGATGCACTGGGCCAGGGACAGACTGATTTGCATATACCCAGGTTCTGAGCTGGGATGGTGCAGTGAGATAAATAACGGTGATGGATCAAGCCCTGATCTTTGGACTGGGTAAGAGTAGTCTGCATAATTCAGACACTCTGTTCATCACCACCCCCTTTTCTGAATCACCCAAGCCTTTGGGCAGTTCTCTGGGTACTCTCTTAATAGGGATGAAACAATGGTTATATGTACCACGAACATTCCCTTTGAAGATCATAAAAAGGTAGAAAGCGCAGTTTACTTAGGAGTACGTATAACTCCCAAAATAGATAAGATCATTGAGATAAACTATGAGCCCCTTCCCCAAAATATAAAGAAAGACTTGAAAAGGATTGATAGTCTAAATCTTTCAGTTATGTTATTGGAAGAGGCAATTTCCGAAAAATTAACATACTCCCTAGAATACTGTATTTATTCTGCGCTATTCCCCTAATCGTTGAAGACAAGATCATCAAAGCTCTTGAGTCCCAAATGAGTCCATTTGTATGGAGCTACGGTAAAATAAGGAGATCTATGCGGTACCTCTCTCTCCCATTTTCAAGAGGTGGTATAGCAATCCCTAATACAGTATTATATCTTTGGGCCTCGCTACTTCAGCAAATGACGCCACTATATCTCATAAAAACACCAGAGCCAAATATAGATAATTATATACTATCAATCTATGAGTTAGCAATTGGAAGTAAGGCTAATTGCTTATTATTGAAACAAGTTGAACCATCATACTTCAAGAAAGTCAAATTTAAGATAATAACCAGCGCCTGGAGAATCTGGAGGAAAAGTACCTTAGTGTTCCTAAATTTAACAAGTATACTTCATTATGGCACTCCTCTCTATTACCCGAGCAAGCCAATGATGACATCCCGAGGAGATGGGAACGTTTGGGGGTGCTTACTGTAGGGGATTTTTTACAGCCAGGTTCTACTAACCGGTTCCAATATTTACAAGAGAATTTTTTGGTTCCAAATACAGACTCATTTAAGTTTATCCAGATTAATACAATCCTTAATTTGAAATTTCCCGACATTTCTTTAGGTAGTATCCCCTTATTGGATTATTTGGGAAAGGCTACAACCAGGATCGGTACTATCTATGACATCCTAATTGAAAATCAGGGGGATGATATGGATACTACGGAAGTGGGTTGGGCAAGGAAATTAAACAACTCCAATGTAGATATTGATATGTCCCTACACCTTTTAATTTCAAATGTATTTTATTGAGCCAATAAGCATGGTAAAGCATCACATTACATAGCATTCGTAATAGGGAAACCACGCGATAACGGCATGCAGGCGTGACTTCAACACACTGTACAATGTGGCGGAAGTTATGGTTTCCAAATGAGAACAGTGCGATGCCCATGAGGCAAATGGTAGGCAAAGTTAGCAAACAGTTTTGAATAAACAATACCCACAACTCCCCCTCCCTCTGAATCACCCCCTTCCCCCCTCCCTCTCCAGTGTGCCGTATGTAGGAGAGCCCTCGGGCTCTGGTCAGAAAGGAGCAGTCGCGTTTACCCCGGAGGGTCCTGTACCCCGCCACTCGCATCCGTGAGTCGAAGCAAGCGGAGATATTATTTCGGGCAGGTTATTTCGTTGAACTCCTTAGACAGGAGAGATATAAACGGCTGCCAGATCTTTTGAAATGTATCCGCTGTTTGTGTTAGAGTGGCCTGTATGCGTTCCATGCCCAGCGTGTGCCAGAGTTTATGCAGCCATCCAGTGTGTGTGGGTTTGGTTGGCGTTGCCCAGAGTGATAGGACATGTTGTGTAGCCGCCTGTACAGCAATGCCCATCTGGCGGCCCCTAGTGGATTTCAAGGGGAAGGTAAGTGCGTTTGGGAGTCCCAGGATGGTGTATGTGGGAAATCTTGGAATTTCGGTGTCGAAAGTTGAGTCTATGTCATTCAAAACAGCGTCCCAGTAGGTGCGGACTTCTCTACATTCCCAGAGGATGTGCGTTAGAGTGCCCCGTTCCCCGCACCCTCTCCAGCACAAGTCGCTCCGGGATGGGTTGCCCTTGTGAAGCCGGACTGGTGTAAGGTGCCAGTATGTCGCCAGTTTCACGGCCGTTTCCCTGCCCGCTGTGTTACGTGTAGTGTGCGATGCCCTGTGGTACACCTGGCTCCATTCTTTAGGCGTGAGTGTTCTGCCCAATTCAGCTTTCCATCTCTTTTGACCCGCTGTTTTACCTAGCGCTAAGGGGGGGTGTAAGCATTTGATATAGATCTGATATAAGATGGCGATCATTGGTTTTAGTCAGGAGCCACCTCTAAAAGGGGGTTAGTGGGCGCCCCACCAAGGCAATGATCGCGGGGTCAGTCAGCCAGTGGCGCAATTGAAAGTATTGAAAAAGATGAGGGTCTACGATATCATAGCCAGTTTTGATGCCTGCGAGATTGAGAAAGCCCTGTGTATCGAAGAGGTCCCCCGCGCACTTGCATGCAGTGCCGCGCCATTGTGTGAAGGAGCGGGGGCCGTTGCCCGGTGGGAATTCTGGGTTATCGAAGATAGGGGTGAATGGAGAGGGAAAAGTGGTCAGCCCTCTTTTGACTGCTACCGCCTCCCAGACTGTAGTGACAGTGCGCGTTATGGGTGAATTTGAGAGGTAAGTCGGTCGGTGCTGTCTAGGTAGAAAGGGGACGTCCCAGAGGGATCTCTGGGCCATGGCCCTGTCTTGAAAGAGCCACCTTTTCTCTGACTCTGGTCTATACCATTCCACTAGGTATCTAAGTTGTGCCGCTTGGAAGTATTGTTGTAGGTTGGGGATCCCCAAGCCCCCCTCATCTATACTCCTATGGGACAGTTGTTTATGCAGACGCGCCCGTTTGCCCTCCCAGATAAAGTGATGTAGCGCAGTCTGGAGAGCCGGGATAGTTCCTCTCGGGGGGATCACCGGTATGGTCTGGAAGATGTACAGGAGTTTGGGCAAGGTCGACATTTTCACAGCCGCAATTCTACCCAGGAGGGACAGGGGTTGCTTAGACCAGCGCGTGAGGTCCGCCCGGATCTGAGTGGTGAGAGATTTGTAGTTAAGAGCAACGGTTGACGCTGTCGAGGAGGTAAGGGTAATTCCTAGGTACGGGAGTTCCATAGCGATTTGGAGATTACAGCCATATGTGGCGGTCGGATCTCGATGGCGAGCGTTTCTCCCCAGTGGTAATATTAGGGACTTCCCTCTGTTGATCTTAAAGCCTGCGACCTCGCCAAATGTGTCCAGCTCCTCTAGAAAGGCGGGGACCGAGCGGGCAGGTTGGTCGAGAGCGACTATGATGTCGTCTGCATAAAGGCTGATTGTATGGGGTTCACCGCCAAATGTGACGCCTGTGATGTCTGGGTTGTCTCGGATTTTCTGCGCCAGGGGTTCGATGTAGAGGGCAAACAGAAGGGGGGACAAGGGGCAACCCTGTCTTGTACCGCGTTGGATCTCGAAGGGGTCAGAACGCACACCTCCCAGCCGGACACGGGCTAGGGGATGGTGGTAACAGCTGGCGATCCAGGAGCGGAAGCGGTCGCCAAGGCCAAAGCGTAACAGCACTTGCTGTAAGTATGTCCAGTCAACGCGGTCAAACGCTTTTTCCGCGTCTATGGCCACAAGTACCGCGTCGGATTCCTGGAAGTGTGCTTTATCTATGAGATGCAGCATTCTTTTGGTATTATCGCTACATTGGCGATTGGGCACGAAGCCCGATTGGTCAGGCTCCAGAATGCCGGGTAGGAGCTGGCCCAGTCGGGCCGCTAGGACTCCGGTGAAGAGCTTCAGGTCTAGATTGAGCAAGGAGATCGGGCAGAATGCTGAACAGTGTGTTGGTTTCTTACCCGGTTTGGGCAGGACAATCACCTCGGCCGCCAGCATATCGGAGGGAATAGAGCCAGGACCTTCAAAAGAATTAAAGAGCCGGGCAAGCACAGGAGCCACAAGGTGGCCGAACATTTTGTAAAACCCCGCCGAGAATCCATCCGGCCCGGGGGATTTCAGTGGGCGGAGCCTAGATATGGCTGCTGTGACCTCCTCCAGGCGGATAGGAGAATCCAGTGCAGTCGCACTGGAGTGGGACAGTTCCGTGATTGTCGACGAGGACAAGTACGTTTCAATACTCCTACCGGACTGCACCTCAGCACTGTATAGGGAGGCGTAGTAAGTTCGGAACGCGTTTGCGATCTGGGGTTCCTCGGAGAGAGTGTTCCCAGAGTCGTCGGTGAGGTCAGCTATTTTGGCATGCTGGGTTTTAGCCTTGAGGGCACTGGCCAAGAGTCGTCCCGTTCTATTGCCCCCAACATAGTACGTGTGCCGAAGGCGGAGCGCAGCGAGTTCAGCTCTATCCGTGTCGAGGGAGGCCAGTTGGGCTCTGGCAGCTTTCAATTGCCGCCATACCCGCGGAGCGCCCGTGCGACTATGCACCCTTTCCAGTTCAGCCACCTGGGCTGTGAGCTCAGTGCTCTTCTCCGTCCGAACCTTGGCCTCCTGGGCAGCAATTGCGATTAATTACCCGCGGACCACAGATTTTAAGGCCCCCCATAAGGCTGTCAACGACACCTCGGGCGTGTTGTTAATGGCCAGGTAATCAACAATGCATTTGTGCAAGCGGTCTCGGGTGTCCGGCCGTTGCAACATGGTTTCGCGGAGGCGCCATGCACCTCGGGGGCGGGAGGGGGTAGGGGCAGTGATAGTCAGTTCCACTGCGTCGTGATCCGAGAGCGCCGCGGGAACAATGTCAATCCCAGCTAAGTTAGAGATCATCTCTGATGATCCAATGAAGTGGTCTAGCCTGGCATATGTGTGATGGACGTGAGAGTAGAAGGTGTATTGCGTTGCGTTCGGGTGTGCGGTTCGCCATAAATCCACCAAGCCCCTGTCCCGCAGCCATTCCACCCCTGACTCAGAGAGAGCGCCGGTGTCCCCATAGCGGTGTCCCGATCTGTCTTTAGTGGAGTCCATGACTAAGTTGAGGTCCCCCCGATAAGCAGAATTCTGTTGGATGTTTTGAGGGATTCAGAAAGTGCATCTTTCAAAAATGCTTCTTGACCCGTGTTAGGAGCATAAACTGACCCTATTGTAAGTCCCATGCCGCCTAGCTGGAAATTGTGCGCGAGAAGACGGCCCTTGACCTCACCCGCTTTAACCCCCACCGTCCCGCGAAAGTGTCTAGAGATCAAGATGGCCACCCCGGCTTTCTTTGTGGGAAGGGAGGAAAAGAATTGTTGGGGAAAGGCGCGTGAGCGCATCCTGTGCCCGTCCTTGGGTAGCAGGTGAGTCTCCTGAAGTAGACGGAGGTCGGCCTCAGAATGTTCCAAATAAGAGAGAATTGCCCTTCTTTTAATGGGATTGTTCAGGCCTTTGACGTTTAGCGTCAATAACTTCAGTTTAGGGTTAGCCATGATCGCAAGGTATGAGTCGGACAGCGTTCAGTAGCGCAGTGACACTCAGGGCAAGGCAAGGTTTTCGTGTGGTGCATAGAGAGGGTATGGGTGTACTAGGCAGATTTGTGTAAGTTGGTAGGTGCACCCCTGGAGGGGGTGTAGTAGTGAGGTGAGGATAAACGATGCAACTGCATCACAAAAATCATTGTCCCCCCGGCACACTGGTTCCCACCCTGGTTCCCACCCCAACAGCCCCCCCAAAACACCCCAAACAGGCACAGTCAGAGGCCATGAAGTTAAACTTTTGCAAACAGTCCCCTCCACCCCCCACCCACATCCCAGGCCCCAACACCCAAAAGTAAATAGGTATAGTCCCAGATCTGGTATTCCACACAGGGCTGTGGTAAAGGTTCTCGTGTGAGTCATGTCCCGTGGCGGTCACATCGGCCCCCCGCCCGAATCCCGCCCCTCATTTGGAGATGAGTTAAGGTAAGGTTGATCACCCGGGTAGTACAGACTTCACCCAGAAGAAGAGGTCTCTTTGGCTACTTCTGCCACTGCTGTCGCTCGTTCCTGCGTGATGATGGAGGCGTCCGGCTTCAGGTGGTGCGAGGGTGATCTCCTGCGTTTCACTGTCTGCCAGTCCCCTTCAGAAGGCCTTTGGGATGAGCTGGGGGTGAGTTCGTCATCACCGTGTTCGATACCTAGGAGGGTGCACGTGTCTTTAAGGGAGCGTAGCTGGTGCAGCTTCCCGTTCCATTTGAAAATGAGTCGAAACGGGTGGCCCCAGGAATATGGAGTCTCATGCTGCCGTAGGAAGTCTATTGCTTTCCTGAATTCTTTGCGTTTTTGCAGGGTGATGGCCGAGAGGTCCTGGTACAGGGCTATAGAGTTCCCCTGGAATTGCAAAGGTTGGGCCCGCCGTGCCTCTCGGAGAATCCGCTCTTTCAACGGAAAGTCGGGTAGAAAGGCCAGTATGTCAGGTGGCGGAGCAGAGGAGCGTCTGGGCAACCCAACCCTATGCGCCCTGTCGATGCGTATCTCGAAGTCTTCCGGCACGCCCAGAATGGCCCTGAATAAGTCCTGTAGGTAGCTGGTGACGTCAGACCCCTCCGCTTTCTGAGGAACACCCCAGACCCGTATGTTGTTCCGACGGGAGCGGTTCTCAAGATCTTCTGTGTGGGCCTGGAGGTCCATCTGTTGGTCAGTGAGTCGTACTATTTCCTGCTGGAGATGTGTGATTTCCAGGCTTCTGGTCTGATCCGCTTCCTCCACTGCGACCACTCGCTCCCCCAGGTCCTCCACGTCCCGCCGGAGTTCCCGGACCTCTCCCGCCACCTCTTCTTTTAAGGACCTGAAGTCGTCCCTGAGTGAATTAAAGAGTGTCTCCAAAAAGTTCCTAGTGATGGGCGACTGATCGTCCGCCGGTTTCGGCGATGTTTTTGCGGTGACCGGAGAGGGCGGGTCCTTGCTCAACTTCGGTTGGTTTTTGGCCAGGAGTTCTGGAAGTGTCTGCGACCCCTTCTTTGATCGCTGCCCCGCCATGTCGTAGCCGGGGCCCCGCGGATTGTGAGCTCGTCAGAGGGGGTGTTGCGGCGTTGCTTTGTCGCTGTGTGAAGGCAAAGGTGGGACTGGGCGTCCCGGGGGGTCGGTCGTTCCCTGTCCTCGGCTCTCTGATGGCGTTGTATGGCCTTCCTGGCGGCGGTCAGCAGGATGGGTGCTCGGGTGCTCGCCGCAGGTGGCAGCTTGGTGTAGGGTCAATATGGGGAGCGGGCGGCGCAGGAGTGCACAGGCGGGCCCGTGGCAATGCTGGGCAGCAGAAGTCTAGCGCTGATGCAGGTACCCCCTTACTGTCGCGATAGGGACGCGGTTTGGCAGCTCTGGGAGACCCCTCGCCGGAGGCTCGATTCTGCCCCCCGAGTGTTGTGGCTCGGCCCACTTCAGCCCCTCTCACCTGGATACAGTTGACTGAAGCCGATGCTGAGGCGACCCGGTTCTGGCCTCTGTCCTGTAGTGCCTCGAGGATCCGCTAGGCCGTAGGTGATCAGCTCTCTATGTAGGCCCGGAGCTCAGCTCAGCCCAGGCCAGCGGGGTGCAGTGGTGGTGCAGTCCGTCGGATCCAGCAGCGTCTCTCTACTGGTGGGGGCCCTTACGTTCTCCGCAGCGTTGCCAGCCCAGCCGCCACTATGCCGGGTGCCCCACAGGGCCACCTCTGCTCCGTCAGATCTGTCTGTCGGGTGGCGCCAGAAGGCCCAACGCCGGGGAGTCAAGTAGCGCGGTGTCAGGTCGGCCCGCCCCCTCCGCTGGCCAAGCCCTGGGAGCGGCGACGTGTACCAAGCAGAGACGCTCCGGGTTACTGTCCGGTCATGTGGCGGTGTTGGGCAGCCAAAAAAGTCAGTTATAGCTGTGAGCGTGTCCCCCCTGATGCAATGGGGATGCAGTTTAGCAGCTCTGGTTGTCTTCACGCCGGAGGCTCGGTTTTGCCCCCGAGTGTTGCGCCGTAGCCCCTCTCACCTGGTGATGGTTGCCCTGAGAGATGATGCAGGGGTAGCACCAGTGCTGGTCTCGATCCATTAAGCCTCGGCCGGCCAGCCCCTCAGGTGGGCCAGAAGTGCAGTCCCGCACCGGCTGCCAGGGTGTCGTGGTGGTGTAGTCCGTTGGCTGTAGAGGCGGGGGCCTCTGTGATCCCCCGGCGCCGCCGGTCAAGCCGCCACGTCGTCAGGCGCCCCACGGGCCCAGCTCGTCCTCGCTTGGTCTGTGCGCCAGGCAGCGCCAGAGGGCCCAAAGCCGGGGGGTCGAGTAGTGCGCCGCCCGGCCGGCGTGTGCCCCTCCGCCGGGCGGGTCTCGGGAGCCGCGGCGTGTGCCGGTCAGGGCCGCAGAAACAGGGGGTTCAGTGAGGCCGTGCAGGTGGATGTCTCGGGTCACCGCCGAGTCCCTCAAGTCCGGGGGCAGTGAATATGTTGAGCCCTACGGGACCGCGGCGGCCGCCATTACACTGCCGCCTTCTGTGGGTCTTAGTGTCCGTGGACCCGCGCCCGGCTCCAAAAGTCACAGTCAGGGCACCGGAGGCTCGGGCGGGCTGCAGGCTGCCGGCGCCGTTGTCGGGATGGCCCCGGGGAGATCTGGCGGTGCAGTATGGTGCTTTCCGGCGGGATCGGGCAGGGAGCCTTCGGGACCTGCGACCGATCACGCCGCCATCCTGGCCACGCCCCCCGTCCCTACACCTTTTAACTAAGCTTTTTGTTTCTTCTTATCTGAAAGCCCAGCTATATAAAACAATATATAATCTTTATTATACCCCTGCCAAATTATATTCATGCGGGAAAAGATCGAACTCAGGCTGTCCAAGATTTGGAACAAGTCCTGCACATCTGATTCACATGCTGTATGAATGTGATAAATTAATACCTCTTAGACGAGGGGGAGGAGCCAAGCGAGTGACCAAGATGGCCGTCGAGCCTATCCTGAATTAATCCTGATGCCCGAAACCTACAATCGGTAGGGGAAAAGACGCTGGTCCCCCTAGTGAAATTTGGGACCGAATCGAGCATTCCTACCCATCGAAACGTCATCGGGAGTTTGGAGGCCTTCACCCCATCTCATCCGGGGACCATGGTGCTTCGTGCACCCGGACTCTAGTTGAACAACAGCGGATAGTTCAACCGCAAGCTGCGGCCCACAACCGAAACCGAAACTCATCCGCTGAAGATGCGATGAATTTGGATCGATGTCTGGTGAAGATAATTGAGAGCTGCCTTCCGAGCTGGGCTTGAGAGTCAGTGGTGGAGCTACAGTGGTGCCCTGGGGTACTAACGAGGTTCTCTTGGTGAGGTGTGAATACTATAATGGCGTCGAAGCAGGAAACCATGAAACCTGCATCGATACCAGGGCGTGGGCGGAAAAATGTGCAAACCCACAAGATAGACCGATATGTTCAGTCCAAGGGGTCGCCCTCGGAGCAAAGGAAGACCCAGAAACACGGAGGGGACCCACTAAGCGAACCGGTCAAGCCGACAAGGATAGATCTCTTGGCGGCGATAAACAACATCCAGGCCACCATGGTCGGGAAAATGGACGCAACTGGATGCCAAATTTGATTCTGTGAAGTTGGAAGTCAACTTACTGAGTGAGGACTGATCACGCCAAAACCAGCGAAAAGGTCAAATCCATTGACATTAAAACTTCCAGCTTGGTGAATGATGTGGCGGAGTTGCAAAGGGCAGTACGGGATCTACAGGCGGCGCAGGAAGATACCCGCCGTAAGCTGGATGACTACGAAGGGCGCAATCCGCGAAATAACGTACGCATCCTTGGTGTACCAGAGAAAGCAGAAGGCCAAACATCTGATCTTTTTGTGGAAGATATTGTGCTCAACCATCTGAAGCCAAGGGGCCTCAGCAACTTTTTCACAATCGAACGGGCACACAGGGTGCCAGGAGGTCGGCCAAAACTAGGTGCACCTCCCCGCCCGATGATTGCCGGGGTGCTGAACATTCGAGACAGTGATGCGATTCTACAATCATCACGCTCCATGGGCCCGCTGCAATATGAAAACACTACGCTTTCCTTCTTTCCAGACTTTACACAGGCCGTGCAGAAAATGAGACAGAGTTTTCTCCCGGTAAAGAGGAAACTAAGGGACAAGGGACTGAGGTACTCCCTGCTCTTTCCGGCGAAACTGCGAGTGGAAGTGGATGGCAAGGCCTGGTTCTTCGATAACCCGGAGGTGGCATTAGATTGGGTGGACAGCATAGCGTCGGAACTTCCCGAAGAGCACCAGCACGCAGCTGAGGAAGATGGACAGGGATGAGGAAGGTGTTGCCGATAATTGTGTTTTATTTATGGACTTGGGTAGTGGACTAATGTAGCGTTCAGAGGGATTTGGCAGATGTGTATGATTTGGGAATAATACTGTGGAGGGGGGGGGAGGGGCTGGGCATCGGGCTCCTCCCCGTTACTACCTTTAGGGCTAGATGTAGGTAAATAGGTTTTACCGATTCTTAAATACCGAATTTTACCGATTCGGTATTTAAGCATAGGTAAAACATATGTAGGTAAAAAATCAGTAAAATATACTGATTCAGTAAGATTCGGTATTTACCGATTCAGTAAATACCAAATCGGTATTTGCTATTGAATCCTATAGGCCTTGAAGCCCATAGGATTCAATAGCAAAAACCGATTCGGTATTTACCGAATCTGTAAAAATACCGAATTGCCAAGGGGGACAGGGTGTCACTTTGACACCCTGCTGCACACCTGTTTCTGGCTTGTGTGCCATGTGGCACACATACATGCCCCAAGGGCATGTCTGTGTGCCACATGGCACAGGTGTACATGCACAGATGTGCATGTACACAAGAATTCGTTATTTACCATGCAATTGTATTGCATGGTAAATACCGAATCCTGAAAGCCCTGTAGCAGTGTTAAAAGCGCTACCTACATTGGAAACATACAGAATCGGTAATTTTACCGATCGGTATATTTACCGAATCAGTAAAATTTACTGAATCTGTAATTTTACCGATTCGGTAATTTTACCGATTCAGTAATATTATAGAATCGGTAAAATTACCGATTCTGTATGTTTTCAAGGGCCCTACCTCTCCATAGCCCAATACCGGTCGGAAACGGCCGAAAACCGGTATTTTCGGCCGTTTCCGACCGGTATTGGGCTACCTACATCTGGCCCTTAGTTCCTTAGACTAGTGGGGGGGGCGAAAGGCACACTGCGAGTTGGGGTTGGGCTTAGGCCTGATGCAGGGGTGCAGGGTGGTGGGGTGGGGCTGGGGGTTGCGGGATATTGTTTTTGGTTTTCGTTAAATTTTTCTGACACCATTGAATAATTGTGCATGTTCACGTCGGGTGTTTACGGTCATGGGAATTTGGTAAATGTTGCAAGAACCGTAAGGATTGGGGATGAAGATACTGAGCTGGAATGTTAATGGACTGGGTGACAGGATCAAGCTGGGATGGTGAATCAGTTCATACGAAGACACTCCCGGGATGTGGTATTGTTGCAAGAAACACACCTGATTGGCAATAGATGTATGGCACTGCATAAAGGAGGATGTAAATTGGTGGCACACGCGGGGTTTACCACAGGTTCAAGGGGTGTCGGAATTTTGTTCAAAAACTCCTTCTCCTTTGAGATTCAATCGACATGGGTGGACCAGAGGGGCAGGTATGTTGGTGTCTCCGATCAGTTGGGGAGTAGGACAGTTACATTCTTGTCGGCATATGTCCCGCCTGGCCTGCAATCTGACACCTTCCGAGACCTGGGCGCTGTCTTTCTCACGCTCCTCCTGGGCCCCCTCGTAGTAGGGGGTGACTTCAACGCAGTGTTAGATGGAGAGCTTGATAGACACCCAGGGAGGGTTCTCCATCAGTCCCAGCGGTGGCTCCCAGAATTTCTAGAAACATTGGTTCTGGTAGATAGCTGGAGGACACAACACCCCACACAGAAACAATTCACTCACGTCTCTGCCAGGCATAGTAGCATGTGAAGGTTAGATTATATTCTTATACCAGCCTTGGAAGCAGTGAATATCAGGGAAACCGGGTGCATGAGCAGAGGTATATCTGATCATTCCCCTGTGTGGTTGCGGCTAGACAATGGTGGTCCGTCGGTGGGTAGAGTTGCCCCCATTAAAGCATTGTATCTCAAGGACCCGTGCGTGAAAAAGTAGACTATACGCCTCTCAGATCAATATTTTAGTGAAAACGTTGGCAGTGTAAGCTCGGCAGGGATACTTTGGCAGGCCTACAAAACAGTTATTAGAGGTGAGGTTCTGTCCCTGGTAGCGAGGAATAAATGGAAACACCAGGCAGATATTGTTAGACTGGCAACAGAGGTGATGTCCTTAGAGAAAGAAATATCGGAGTCGCCGAATCAGAGTGGTCTCCACCGGTTGAAACTCCGTCAGGATGAGTATAAGAGTATGGCACGGGAGAAGGCAGTAGCCCAATACAATGATATACAGAGCAGGATCTATAAACATGGTCATAAAGCAGGGAAATTGATAGCTTGGCTCGAGAGGGGGGAGAGAGCCTCCAGACTGGTGCCTGAGTTGATTGTTAGTGAAGCGTGCAGTTTTACTGATCCACAGGAGATGGCGGAGGAGTTTGCCACATATTACAGAGGGGTGTACACTTCGGCAGCCTCTTACACCGAGGACGAAAATAGTGCTATGATCAAGGATATTGCTATGCCGACTTTGTCTGACGAAGATAGAAAGTATTTAGATTCCCAAAGAAGCAAGTCGGATGGTGGAACCTTTCTTACCGGAGCACCTGACCACAATAGCCAAATTAGTATTTTCCCTCTAAATACGAAAAAGGGAGCAGTGTGCACACTGAAAACCACCCACCATCACAATGGCAGTTCTGTACAGAACTTGAAATACAAATTGTAATTTTAAGCAAAGGTGCACCACAATAAAGAAATGTGCAAACTAAGGTCTCTAGTTTGTACACAAGAAATATCAAAGAGTACATATGGAACAATTTTTTTCAAAAAAGATTTTTCTTTATTCACTCCCAATGTCAAAGGACACAGCCGGCGCGTTTCGTCCCTGAGGGGACTTCTTCAGGGCAAAGTTAATCGTTGAGGCTCCTTGGACACGAAGGTATGTTTATCAAAGATGCAAAGTTGCAAGAACAATGACTGGTTTGTATTCAGTCTCAGGATCTCTAGCTCAAATCCATAGGGTATGCAGATCAATTTATTATATAGGGAGTTGTTCTGTTATGAAAAGTAAGGGGACCCAAATTCTGTGGGAATAACATCCATAAGTCGATTTAAAAATTTGGATGCGCGTTTGTGCTGGAGCATCCAAAGAAGCCAATTCGTGCAAGGATTGCGGCGAGTCAAGGATCGTGCTGAGCCCTTTATTAAGTGGCTCCAATCGGCAGTTCCTTTTTTAATTTATAACACAGTACGTGGTGATTCGATCTCAGCGGCCGACTCGCCAACAATGGATAATCCCAAATCGAGCGCGATCCCCTTCTCGTCTTGACCAGTTCGTATAGAGCCTGGTGGGACTTTAATTTTCATAACAGAACAACTCCCTATATAATAAATTGATCTGCATACCCTATGGATTACAATTAGTAATTAGATTCCCCTTTCACTGACGACGAAGTTGCACAGGCCATAAGAGGCACAAAGTCAATCCGGTGACGGCGCACAGCACCCGCCTCTAGCGCGATCCTCAGCACTGCGGAGTGCTGCGACAGCAGCACAGGTGGTGGCGAGAGCAGAGACAGCAGTGGGCTGTCCTGAGCACCCGCCTCATAGGGATTTGAACTGGATCATTCTCAGACAAGGTACAATAACCTTTGTTCCCATGATACCACTGCCATCTTGGCAATTCCTTTGCACTGGCTAGTGCACGGTGCAGATCCGACCAGCGGAGCTCCGTGAAGGTTGCAGAACAAGCAGCTGAGCGCAAGAATTGGCGCATAAAAGGCGGTGCTATTGTCATCTTAGACACTGATATATATATCGAGCGGAATGTCTGTGCCAGTTGTGAGACAGAAGATTCTACCGCCCTCTTAAAGAAGACCCCACAAAAAGGATCAGGAAAGCCATCTGTGATTTGGTAGAGGAAGCTACCAGTGCAGGGTGGATAACTACTCAAGAAGCAGGTTTCCTTCAGACTACGCATCCAATGATGCCATATTTTTACTACTTGCCTAAAGTACATAAACTCCAAAGACCACATCCAGACAGACCCATAATATATGGCCTAGAATCCATTTTGGAACCGTTATCCACATTTATGGATTACTTTCTGAGGCCCATAGCCAAGAAAATGCCCACGTATCTCCAAGATACGAAAGATGTTTTACGTCTTCTATCGGAAGTAGAATTCAACCAGGAGAGAGACTTTTTAGTCTCTTTCGATGTCGAAACGTTATATACCTCCATTCCGCATGAAGAGACGCAGATCATGATTCAATAACTCCAGTTCAATTCATCATGGCCTGCGCCCAACTGGCCATGAAGGAGAACTTCTTTAGATTTACCTTCAGATCTCAGGAACCAGCATGGGCAGCATTTTTGCGCCAAGCCTGGCCAATTTGTACGTCCATTCCTTTGAACAACAGCATGTCCTCATAACCGGTAACCCATTCCATGAGTCGATCCGCCAATGGATGCGGTATATCGACAATGTTTTGGTATTCTGGCGAGGCACTCCTGATTCTATCTTACAATTCCAACAGTGGCTGACTATTAGGAATGATTTCCTGAAATTTACAGTTGAGCTCGATAGGAACAAAATAGCTTTTCTGGATCTCTCTATTTTTTCCACATCCACCGGGTTAGAGAGTGAACTACACCGGAAGCCCATGGTACAGAATTTGATACTATGTTATGATAGTCAGCACCCAAAATCTCTGTGTGATAATTTGCTTTATGGACAATTCCTCTGTGTCCGGAGGACTTGTTCCACTTTGAGCAAATATAATGAACACGCAAGCAATTTAGCTGATCAATTGAGAGCCAGAAAGTACCCTAAAAAATGTATTAAATGTTCCTACAAACGTGCCACCAATAACAATCGTGAGGCACTACTTGAGCCACCTATGGAGGAACCACCATTAGGACAACTCACCTTTGTCAACACTTACCGCACCCTTAGGAATGGTATACAGGAATGTGTCCGTAAACATTGTCGGATTCTCAACAGCTGTAATGATAAGATTCCCCTTCCACTCTTCTCATTAAAAAGAGGCACAAATTTACGAGACAAACTAGTACACACTCGACCCCAAGGTGGGCTACCTAGAGCAGTAGGAACACTATGGGACCTCCCTGCAGTCCAAGGTCATTTCCCCTGTGGGGCCAGTGCTATTTTCCCTCAGACTCAACAATCAAAAACTATTGATATAGGTAAAAACAGACCGTGGGTCCAGACTGATTTCACTAACTGCAATAGTGACAACTTGATTTATTTAATCACTTGCCCTTGCAAAAGTCAATATGTGGGCATGACTACTCGTAAAGGCAGAATGCGTGTGCTAGAGCACAAGAACACGTTCAGGTGCAAAAAACAACCACTAAATTGATGATACACTTTGTTGAGTTTGACCACAAAGCGGAAGATTTTTCCTGGACACTGCTAGAAAAACCCTACATACCTCCGCCCATCAGTGATGTGTCGAAATTCCGCTATACCAAAGAACAGAAGTGGGTATTTAAACTATATAGTGACACAGCAGGCTTAAATGATGCCATACCATGGACTGCCTTACATAAATTGGTGTCATTATGATGGGACCTGTAAGCAATACCTGTTGTGTTCCAACTATGTGTATCGGACAGTGGGTAGAGAAGGAGCCTTCAGCTTGTTATACACTATATTGGTGGTGTATCAATACCTGGCACAACAGGCGGTTTTAACATTCCACTCCCCTGTCTTTTATATGCACTTGTTGACACGAGATTCAGTCTGTCATAATAAGCAGTTTCAAAAATATAGCGCCCGCTAGTTACTGTAATTCTGGCCGCATAGGAGGATAGATTTTCACAAATTCTGAATCGCCCAGTTTTTTCAGAAATTGTGAATCAACCTATTTTCGGGTGATAGTAGAGCTCACACAGGGACGCTCACATAAAACATTATTGGGAGAGCAACTTTACTATAGGAGATATGTGAATACCAGTTTTGAGCACTCTAGAAATGGTGAGCTTCTGTCCCAGATTGGCCCTCAATTATGTATGGGTCATTATATAAGGTACAATTGTTTCTTTGTCCTTTGACGTGAATAAGCAAGTTACCAGCATGGGCGGGATGTACAAGAACTATAAGTCCGGATGCGAGTGACGTAATTTTGTAATTCCTGCTTATCCCAAACAATTTTCCCATAAACAACTGCTTTTTCATGAATCACTGTCTTTTGAATATTTACGAGGGGTAGTTGACACAAGGGGTGTTTTGGCAATCATAATTACTGATGTAGACACGTTTGAGGGGTGTGTCTAGATTGTATATAATTAACTACAAGATCCTATAAGTGTGACATCATTTGGTAGTTCTTGGCGACCTGTTTGGCGAGCGACTAGTAAGCTCGAATACGTTTCAGCTGTGACTTTAGATGATATAAAAACTGACCACACTCCCTGCACGTTACCTCCACATCCAGCTCAGGTAAAGCTTGAGGCAACAACAGACAGGTGATGTGCTGGGGTGGTTTCTTGTTGTTCCGGATGACTTTCTCTTTCTTTCTTCGATTATACTTTCTGTGTTACCTGGCCTGCATGTAAGTCACAGTGAGGACATTCCTCCCCTTTGGGTTAGCAAGGCCTAACCTGTAATACTGGAGTGATGTTTCTCATAGTTTAATTCTTCGTGCTACCTGAAGCGTACAAATTGAATATTACACTACCATTCTTTTGTGTGTTTACATGAAAATGATAGTGTGGACTGTTCTTCCTTTCAGGTTGATCGGTTTCACTTTGCAACATCGGATTGTTGGTTTTCGCAGAGATTATTATCACTGATTTCATGAATGTCCTTTACATTACATTTAGGTCTGCATTCTGCACTGCTGAACTTTACCAGATATAGATTTTATGCCATGCTCTTTTCTAAAGAAACACCCACATTAGATACCAAGTCATTACTCCACTTTTCTGCTCATGTTGCATTGATGTTGTTTGAATGATGCACAAAGGGTTGGGGCATGGGCGATGACTGGGTAGATAGCCTTATCAAGTGGCCAGGAGATCTTTCTTTATCTGCCCCCTCTCCCTTTGTGTTTGCCAGAGCGAGGCATCTTTGACCTGAGTCGTTACCAGGCGAGGTGAAGTCCAGTCCTCATACCAGACGGGTGAGCGAAGAAACTTATTACTAATTGTAGTGTCTCACAAGCATCTAGCTGTTCTGAGGCTGATAATAATTTGTGTACCTCAATTTTCTCTACCAATTTTCTCTGCCAGTTTTGAGATTCTGACGTTTGTGTTATTAGAAGTACCATAACATATGATTTCTTTTCAGGTGCCTTTTACATCCCGTCGATACAGAGGATTCGTATTTGGCACACAAGGTTGTATTAATTCCAACCTATATTTGTGATTGTGTTCCATTTACTATTTTCTCACTGTTCATGACACACTATTTTAATGCAGTCGCAACAACTAGTTAGGTCCTGAAGAAAGCCGTGGAATATCAGTCCTTAAGGCTGAAACAAGTCGACCGTATTTATAAGCAGTGATGTTTGGAACTGCTTTTTGCACTGATTTTAATAAGGATTACAATAGATTCTTAATAAAAGTTTTTCTCTTTTGTACATCCTTTTTTAATTCTCACTTACACTTTTGCACTGCACTTATCACTCCCACAAAAACTCCTTCGGGGTCACTTCCATAAAGTCCGTGAAAGTTTGGTTCCGTTCTTTCTTCTGTCCATTCCACATGACCCTTTCACGATAGTATCCACTAAATATCCCTCCATGATCAACAGGGCAAGTGGATGGAAGGATGGATACCCAGATGATGATACTGATCACTGTGGTGAGTGATGGGAATCCAATCATTTGTAAGTGTCTCTTCACTTCATAATCTTGTCCTTTGGTGGGTTTTCATGACATAGGCAGTTAGTTATCCTTCTCCTCTGGTAGGTAGTTGGCACACCAGATATAACATGACCTAAATACTCAATTTGTTTTTTTGGGAAAATTCATACTTGTCAATCTTCAATACAATGCCCTTATCTTGAAGAATCAATAACACCCACTCTAGAACAGACAAATGATCTTCCTTGGTTTTGCTGTTAACAAGAACATCATCTTGGAAGATTAAAACTTCCTCAACATTTCTGAATAACTGATGCATTATGCTTTGGAAAACAAAAGCCACCAAAGCGAGTCCGACTCCGAATGGCATCCTGCAGAATTGAAAAGAGCTCATAGATGATTCAAAAGCTGTGTAATGTCTAGAGTCTGGATCCAATACTACTTGGTGGTATGTTGATGCAAGGTCCAACTTTCTGAAACAGTTAGCACCTGATACAGCAGGCAATGAGTCTGAAATCTTATCAAGAAGATGTGAATCAATCCAAAAGGCTCTATTGAGGCTGCCTAAATCATCACAGGCCCTGAGTTCACCATTTGTCTTGTGAGCTACCACCAGAGGAAAAAACCACAAGGAGAAGTTAATTGGTTGAATTACTCCCTGGTTATCTGATTTCTGATAATGGGTTACATTTTCTAATGACAATTGAAAAGTTCCTTAAATCTGGGGATGTTAAACATTTGAAAACATCTTTGTACCATCCTCAAATCAATGACCAAGTTGAGCTCATGAACCGGGTGCTATTCAAGTGGGCAGTTAAAAACATATGTGTGGTGAGTAATGCAGTGAAAACCATGTTATGGTTCTAACGCACCACTCCACAATCTACCACCTCTGTTTCTTCTTTCGAGATATTGAGAGTGAGGAAGCCAGCCACGAAAATTTTCCTGGGTGAATGAGCAAGTGGGTCAAACTTGAGATTGACCCTATGGCATGTGAATTTGAAGTAAGAAATATTGTGGTAGTGGTCAAGTTGAAGCAAAAACTCAGTTGAATAGTCGTAATCGAGTTAGGTTGTCCAAATTTAATGTGGGTGATGCTGTATTCATTAAGAAAGGGGGTTATGTTCACAAAATGTATATTAAGTTCAGTGGACCATTTGTGGTGGACAAAGTGTGGGGCAGCGCTGTGAGAGTAAGTGGTGCCAATTGGTGGAACATGGGAAGATTGGTTAAAGCTGTTCCTGATTCGGACTTAAATGTTTTCAGGTGTGCAAATCAAAATTCCAGTGCTCTGGGAGTTCATCAAAATAGTATTCCTAGGGAAGAGAAGAAACAGAAAAAAGGGGAAGGTGTGGAAGAAAAGGCTGAATGTATTCTGCCTAGGAGTGGGAGATGTTCAAGGTTACCTATCAAGTTCAGACAATGAAGTATAGGGCATTATTTCTTTGCTAGGTATTTGTTCCTACTCATCTGTGTAGATTTTGCTATGTAATATGTATTTCTGGGGGATATTTTGTTTCTTTGTACATTTTATCTTTACCTATGTATATTTTGCTATGTATTAGTTTTATTTGCTAAATGTTGTGTTAGGAGAAGGAAAAGGTAAATGTAGCATCCTAACTGCAATCCTGGTATATGTTTGTGCTCACACCAGAACCAAGATTGCTGTTGGAAGGTAGAGTTAGGAACATTCTGTTGAGTTGCCTGTTCAAGTTACCTTTTCTTGTGTCAGCAGTTGTTTCTTGACCTTCATCTGTGTTGCTGTTCATGGGCAGCTCTATGTCCAATAAACTCCAGTTTGATCTTCACTATGCCTACAACGTTTCTTTATTTGTGGAAATACCACAAACTACTTTCAGGAAGATGTAAAAAATATACACTGATCTTGTTCAGTCACTCAAAGCTGAAGGAGTCAGTTGGAAAAGTTGGCTGGCTCATTTCTCCTTTTGTGTGCTGTGGGAAGGGGAGGAAACAACATGGAATGGCAATTTAATAGACCAATAGAAAAAGACAATTGACCAAAACCTGTCCGTATTTTATGTAGGATTTTCTTGAAAAACAATGGCCTGTAAAGACAGAGATAGCTAAAGTTGCATAAAAGTCCGATAACATGCTTTTTTAACTATGCAGAACAGCATTGACAAAAACCCCCAGAAAACTGTGATGAAGTGTACATGCACGTGTCACAATGTGTGTTTGTATTTGGCAGACACACTGGTGTAACAAAGGCCCCTGCAGCCCCCGCATTGCAGGGGCCCCTCAGTGCAGTACCCTGGCCTGAGAACTCCTGAGTAAGTACAGAAGAGCGCCCCTCCATGCACTTTGCAGGGGGCACCCTCAATTTTCATTGTAAAGTTCAGTTGCTACAATTATCCCAAATCCTAGAACTACTATATCTACTTGTGTATTTGTGAGTGGTCTGCATAACACATACGTGCAAGGTGTCTGATTGAACCAGAGTGAAGTAAACCTGCATTTTCCATTTGGAATGGCCCTGACCTTTTCATTCGCACAAGCTGGGGGTAAGGTTGCTTTCCCAGACAGTGGAAGTGCATTGCTGATTCTCCTAAAGATTGGAGGGTGGGGAACTAGATATTGAAGCAGGAGAAGAGGGGACATCATTGCCTTTAGAAATATAATTAGGTCCTTTTTCCTTGGATGGTTGCTGAAGAGTCTTGCCGAGCACTGCCATTTGGTGGATGGTGGGGGCAAATAGTGGGTCTTGCAGTTTTGACTGTCTGAAAGGTCTTTTAGTTGAGGCCAGGCTTTTGTTCCCCTTCCTGATCACTGTTATTTTAGCTGTCTATAGACAGGTGCTTAATGCTCAAACCCTTTTATGCCTCTGTTATGGGTGCAACAGCCTGGAGATGACTCTGCTGTGTTGAGCATCACTCTATGCAGAGGCTGAGTTTAGAAGACTGCCTGACAGCTATAGGTGGGTGGAACTCACGGAGCTTCACTACACAACATTCTACAGAGTTATATAAAAACTCTGTGAGATTCCACAGAGTTCCCAAGCAGCTGGAATTGGCAAGCCACAATGATTATTACCACCAGGAGCGTGTCCATGCTGCAAAATCAGAGCGAATGGCACCATGCGGTGTGCCAGAGGGTTCTGCTTCTTTGCTGCCACTTGAATAGATTTTTTACATGATCTGCAACTTTCTCACCATGAATGGTTGCAATTGCCCGTTGAAAAAATCTTACTAAGGGACGGCAATTCTTGCTCACGCTCCGAAAATTAATTTTGGTGAGCCACCTACAAGAAAAAATCAGCCACCCTATGTTTGGTGGAATTTTACCAGAACTATGTGTTACAAGCATTAGGAGGAGTGGGCAATACTCTGCAAA
The DNA here is from genome assembly GCF_964263255.1 of Lissotriton vulgaris. NCBI lineage: Eukaryota > Metazoa > Chordata > Amphibia > Caudata > Salamandridae > Lissotriton > Lissotriton vulgaris. The sequence continues at coordinate 748,006,157 of NC_141694.1, forward strand.
CTCCGCCAGTGAAGCGTAATTTATCACCCATCCCTATTGAGAAGGATACATGAAAAGAGAACTGACCTAGCCGGTTCTGAAGGTGAAGATGATATACATCGCTTGTCCGACGCATCTGTATACAATTGGAAGGTATTTACCCACTTATGGTGGGATTACGAGTCTGGTGGTCCAAGGACCGCCGGACTCATGGTGACACGGCGGTCCAGCCACAGCCACACCAACAAGCCAACATGCCCCTAAAGACTTTGGCGGTCAGACCGCAATGGGACCGCCGCCAGGGAAACAACATTCCCTGGCAGTTGCGCAGCAGTCCTGAGGCAGATATATTCTTGGCGGGGCCACTCTGGACCCACCATGAATATTGCAAGTTTCCTCTCCACCACGGTTTTCATAGCAGTTCCACAGCCATTAAATCCCTGGTGCATTGGAAACAGGGGGCCCCACAAGGTCCCTTGGGGCCTTACGCCATGTGAATGCACACAAGGCACAACATGTTTTAGGGTTCCCATTGCAATGCCCATTTTTACAGGCACTGCCCCAAAAAATGCCTGCCAGATGGGAGGGAACTCATAATCTGGCAGATGGCCCGACTATGACTTTGGCGCAGCGGGTGCATGGTGGTGGTGTACCACCCTCTGCTGCTGCACCAAAATTCATAAAAGGCCCTTTTTGTTCCAGTTCCAGGTTCTTTTTGGAAAAAGGGTCGGGTGCTCTGCAAACAACTCAGAGACGCTGTGTATCCAAGGCTGCCTGTCATCGATCTCCTCAGAGGTGTCCTGATATTACCTGTGTCTGATCAGAAGGACTAGTTGTATCCCTGTTCTGAAGTGTGATGAAGAACCCTACCTGCTATAAAAGAGTAGGGGTGAGCAACACTTGCAGAAGGAGCAGACTGTCCGCCTTGCCAATAGAGAGGATCCTCAGCACTTACCTAAAATGTGCCTCAGTGGATCACAGTGCTGAACAAACTGTTGCTAAATCTGTGTCACTTGCCTGAAGTTTGCCTTAACAGACCACTGTCAAACCTTTGGCACTTGCCTCAAGTGTGCCTGAATGGTCTCTGAAATTGTAGCCCATAGCACTTGCATAAAATGCACTGGAGCACACTACTTTATTGGAACTCTGAATGCGACTGCCTAAGATCCGAAACCAACGTGTGCTCAAACGGACTTTGATGCCACTCAAGACTAAGCTCCATGAACATTAAGACCCTGCTCAGATTATGCAAGAAATATAACCTCAACACTCTTGAAACACTTCTTGCAGATTCCATTCTAGTAACTCTTTGATGGTGGGACAGTTTTTTGCCAACCAGGAAAAACTGATCACACTCTAAACCTACACCCTCCCTCAAAATTGATGGAAGTCAGGCTGAATTTAAAAAAAAGTAGTAAACAGGACACCTTAAAAACTATGTAAAAAAATCAAAAACTTAACTCTGGCAAGGTTTGCTTCCACCTCCACAGCAAAATCTATTGCACCATTATCAAGACTTCACGACAGGACTCAGTTGTTCGAAGCAACCTTCACATCAAACAACCTACACAAATTGTTGCTGAATTAATTATAAAATCTAGATTTGCAATAATACTGACATTATCCACTCTTAAGAGCTTTGTAATGCATTGGTTGCCGCCTTTACCTCAAGGCCGAAAATCTCAGACACCTTCCTTCAAGCTTGAGTTGTGTGAAATGTTTGTTAAGGCCAAGAATTTCATTTTTAAAAATTTTACATTTGCCAATATTTTTTAAATTCCACAAATTCTGAAAGTGTGACATTTCACGAACTCTTCTCCAGTGGGTGATTGGCTCAAGCAGAATACGTCTTGCAAAAAAACTAGTTAAAACAGACATTTTCTTACTGGAGGCAGTCCCCTTGCCTACATCTTGTCTTTAAATGAAAGGTAGCTGTCTGTTCAGTTTTCACTCAAGATACTACAATGATCATTTCATGAACTCGTATCTAATTTTCCCTAAATTTACAGAAAAAAAAGACAATTTCGGACACCTTTACTCAAGGCCAAGTCAGACAACGAGCAACTACTTCAGCTCTCTCCATGAATGACATGTTGTTCCAGAATTCGATCAAAACAATTCTCTTTTAACCTCCTCACTGCCAATGGCTTTATAAAACTCAAAGCCTGCACTACTGGCTCGGCCATAGACTCTTGTTCTCCTGAGGTCTTAATAATATCTTTTTAGAATTTTTTGACATCATTGTTAAACAAGTTGTGGGTTATATAATTGTAATGTATAATATTTATATAGTTTATAGTGCCGATAATAGCATTAATGTTTTAATGTATTACATTAGATTTTTTAAAGTTTTTTTTAGTAATAATTTTAGGATTTAGGCTTGATAGGGGAGTATAATGGGGCATTATTTTAAAAAACTATTTGTATTGTGTTATGTTTAAAAGTGTTATTTTGTTATTTTTTCCTTTCTGATTTGTTAACTATTTTATAATAAATCCTTTAAAAATATATATTTATTCGATTTCATTTATTGTTTTTTATATGTAAATTCAAATGTTTCTATGTAAAGTTTTCTTAAATTTCATTTTGAATATTTTTATGTTTTGTGCTTCTAATAAGTATGTTTTTTGTTTACAATTTTAATATTATTGTTAGTTCCATGATAATTCACATTATTTTTATTTGTTTTAATTAAAATAAATGGATCTAATTTATTTTATTATATTTTTTCATCTCAATTAAAAGTGGTTTTGTAATTTGGCCATTTACTACATTGGGGTTTTAATGTTTATGTAATGTCATGTTATAAATTTAAAAAGCACATTTTTCAAACGGATTTTTTTAATTTGAATGTCTTATTAATTGTATTTATAAATATGAACGTTTTAGCAAATATGTGTTATTTTTTAGTAGTACTCAATTGTGTGGTTTACCTTTTCGAGATAATTACAATGGATATCTGTAAAATATTCTTTAAGTGTTATGTCTATTATTTTTTGTCAGAGTATGAGAGTAGTTTATTATGGAACCTAAAAGTACTGCACTTTTCCTCATGTCATGAAGTTCAGAGAGGGAATATTAAATGTAATCACAAAATCCCCCCCCCCATCCAAAGTCAAACACTTTTACCCAATGTGGTTAAGTTTGGAGTCGGAATTGTCTGATCCCTTGAAAGTCCAACATTTTCCCTAATGTGCTTAAGTTTGAAGTTAGGATGGTTTATCTGCTCCCTCCAAGGCCAATGCTTTCTCTAATGTGGTTAGGTTTGGATTGGGAATAGTGTTACTGCCTCCATCCCAACAAATCCAAACACTTTTCCTAATGTGGTGTGCGGTACAAACAAGAAACCTGAACCCCCTAAGTCCTTCCAATGGGTATAGTAAATTTGAACCCCACCCCATAGTCAAACTCTTTCCCAATGTAGTGATGTTAGAAATAGTACATCTGACCCCCCCCCCCACCCCAAAGCCCTACACTTTTCTCAGTATGGTTCAGTTTGGAGGGGAATAGTACACATGACCACCAAAGTTCAAGAGTTTCCCCAATATGGTTAAGTGTGGTTTTGGAAAATTAAAGCTGAACCCTCCAACATGCAACACTTTCACCAAGTGAGTTGCGTTTTTTTTTAGAACATAAATGTAATACTCATAAACTGTTAGCATTTGTTTATATTTTTTATTTTGTAGATTAAAATGTTGCAGTCTTGATAGTATGAATTGTTAGTTGCTTTGTTTAGTAATATCATTTTATGAAGTATCAGTTTTTACATTTTATTGTCATATGTATTTTCTAAATATCTCCTTAATATATATTATTTTTACTGTGCATTAGTTTTCAGTATTAAAAAAAAATATTTGTATGAAAAAATATTTTTGCTATAACATAATTACAATTCTACATTGTTCTTGTCATAGTGCACATACATTTGTAAATGTAGTAATACCGTTTTTTATCACTTGTCTACGCAATTGTGATACACATGTATTTACATTACCATCATTTTAAACATTATCCTATTAAAAAAACACTAAACAATTGGTTTTGTATTACTTATAGTACTTTTCATGATATTTGTAAAATACATTATTGTTAACATTTCTTTTTATTGAATAGAAATTCTTTTTGTTTTCACTTTTCCATCATTTGATTTTGTTGTCTTTCTTCTTTCTTTTGGGATGTTACTGAAGTTTGCAGTTGTTATTTCCTCCTGTTCATGTAAGACTATTTTTAATAAATTTTCGAAGAGTTCAGTGATGGGGTGAGGTGTTGAGACTTGGGGCCTGATTACGAGTTTTGCATTCTTGAGTGGGCCACCCCACCGACACCTCGCTACAAGACCAACAAACTTGTAGTCTGGCCACCTGCCTTGTTAAAATTGGAATACAGGTCAGACGATCCTGTGGCAGCAGTCACACTGCAGTACATTTTAAAGTCTCATATCCGAGCCTTAGAAAGGCAATGCAATGGGGGCACCACTGCATGTTCCTGCATGGCAGGGACTGTCAAGCCGTGTAGGAACTGAGGATGCATGCATTCAGGGGGGCACCACATGTGACCCCCTGAATGAGATCCCTGGCCCTGAGGCAACAGGCCTCAGGTAGGGCCCCCTTTAGTTTCCTCACCACCACATCTTTCATGGCAGGCTCACCACCATGAAAACTGCGGCAGTGTGGAAATATATAATATGCTTGGCAGTGCAGCAGCTGCAACACCAGCATATTGCCGGCATCAGACCGCTGCAAGACTGCCCTGTGGTAGCAACGGTCCAATGGTGGTATGACTGCCCAATTCTGAATATGGCCGTCAGACCCGCCTTGGGTTTGACTGTCCATTGGACAGCCAAACTCAGAATTGCCCACTTAGGCTAGTTTTTCAAGCTGGATGCTGTTTTAGTGTATTGTTTAGTGCAGATTATGTTAGTTTCCACTATTGCAATAAGTGACATTTTATATTTTTGTCTATTTTATATATATTAACGTTGATGCAATTTATTTATTTTCTATAAAAAAGAGTTACCTATGTTTTTAACCAATTTTTTTAAAGAAAAGATATATATTTTCCTGGATCATTAATTTATTTTGCATTTTTATGAATACTTTGGATCATAGGAATTATATTGCATGTTCTGTTTATGGTTTATTTTTGCATATTTTTGTGGGTTTTTTAGTGCAGTTAGTTGGGTATTTTAGTTTCTTAAGTTGTCATTTCACTGACCAGGATGTCAGCTACATGATCTTATTTTATGAAGCATATTATACTTTTTTGTGATCTACGTATACGTTTGTAAATGGACAAGTGTTTCAACTTTTAACTGTTTTTAAATGTATTTTAAAAGGTTATTTGGAGCCTAGTTTGAATTATTTTTCTCCCTTTATGGTGAATGCTAATTAGGGTTTTCTTCATGTATTTAATGTATATACATTTTATTTGTATTTGTCTATATATATTTAATATAATATTGTGTTTTGTTTTAGCATTAGGTCGATTTTCTGCTGCTTGATATTTTATTTTTTTGTAATTGTTGTTATGTTTTCTAGGTTTCATGTAAAGCAATGTTTGGTATTTCTTTTTTTTTAAAAGATTCATTTATTTTAGATATTTTTCAGTGATATTTTTGCTAATGATAGTTGTGTGTTTGCTGTTTAAGAATATAGTCATGATATTTTTATTTTAGGTATTTTCTAAGCCTGGGCAAAGTTTGCGGAGTTCCGAGAAATGCAAAAAAACTCTGCTGTGCTACGCGCAGCTCCGCGAGCAGCGGAGTGAATTAGATAAAGACTGTTTGCGGTAATTTTCAGTACCAAGTGCTAGTCCACACTGTGCAATCAACGCGAACAGCACCATGCACAGTGCAAGCGGCCGCTGCTTCCTTTCTGCTGCTCGAGTAGATTTTTACTCGAGCTGCAGCTTTCACAACGTAAGCGGTCGCGAGCATACAGACCACCCGCAATGAGAAATCTGGAGGTTGATTTTCCATGCTCGCGCTTGCCAACTTGAGTTTGACGATCACAATTGAGGAAAAATCTCACTGGGAGGTGGATTTTCCTTGCTCACCAACTTGACGTTGATGAACGCAAGCGAGGAAAAAGCAGAGTAGGAAAACTTTGAAAACTCCATGAACAGAGTGGAGCTCACAACCCAGACTTAGTATTTTCATGGTGATATTTGTGTATGTCAATAGTGTTTTTGTCAATATAGTGTCATACAACCTTCTAAATCAGAGCTCATTATAAACCATTTCTTGATGTCTAGAAAGGTTCTCTTTTAGCATAAACAGTCCCATGCCTAACCAATCTTAAAGCAAGTCTTTAACCACTGAGGCTATTTCCTGAACAAACTCACAGAAAGTCATTGAAAGATCAGCCTAAACCCAGATCTGACTTTTTCAAGGAAAACAACTGACTCTTAGATCACCAAACAGGATTCCCACAAGGAAAAGAAATGGAATTCGCAATGATTACCACCTGGCTTGACTCCAAAATGTATTTTATGTTGTGCACCACCCCACCTTAGCACAATAACTGAGCCAGTTCGGAATTCAAGCTTGCAAACTGGATTGGATCTCATCCTATCTCAATAAATTCTATCTTATAATCATTCTTCGTTCTTTCGCATCCACCCCTTTTACTTCTGATAAAAACTGTCCTTAGAGTTTCACACATGGGCCTCGCCTACTCAATACAACCTCTGTCCTCACCTGGTCTCATTAAACTGCATTGTTGCATACCGATCCCTAGGCCTAGGTCCTAACCTCCAAACAGTAGGCAATCAGATTGTACACATCCACTTTAAGTTCAAATTCAACTTTTCAAAAAACAAAGACCTCATTTGTAGAACTTAGACAACGTATTATCTCATCATCATATCATGAGGAACTTGGACACCACCAAACCCATCTACTAAAGCAAGAAACCTAGGAGTGGTTGTTTCACAGGTGAACAAATCCAACAACATGCAAAGCTCGGTCCAGTCTTGCCTAGACAATACCAACATATTTTATGTGAGGGTGTCCATTTTCCTTTTCTTCAGACTCAACCAGATCCAGAATGAAGCCATTGAACACTTTCTGCACTGATGCTCTTTAATATAATGGTTGCCAAATCCAAAATGTATTTCACTAATGACTACATATTGCCCTGGAGCAGTCCTGGACCCAGACTGCCAATTCCATTAATCAGAATGCCTTACACTTGCAGTGCATCATAAAGTATGCAAATTGCCAACCTCTAGAACTCACCCCCAACATGAAAAAATATCCTCCACAACCAACCTCATGTTCATAAGAGTTGTAAAGACCTCTATGTTCCCATGTAACTAATTACACCTTATGCATATGTCAGACTAGATGACTATCTTATAAGTCCAAAAATTATCGGAACCCAATACTTTCCACATATATTCCTTATAAGTCGCACTCATCCAAGAACACCTAACAAAAAGGATAGCCTGCTACCAAACCAACCAGCTAAACAGAAAGAGGCCCAATCATTCATATGGAATGCTACTCAAAACAGTCAATACAATACAAACTTAGGACCTTATCATGAGTTTGGCGATGCAGGATCAGGTCTGACCTGCTCCCACACTGCTGAATCTGTGGATGAACCACCAGCCAGATTAGGAGTTTTATCCTGTCTGGCAGGTGGTTGTTTGGTTTTCCAAGGCGGTGTCTATGAAATAGGCACTGCCATGGGAACATCAAATAAGTACCTGCATGGTAGTCCAGGCCATGTAGTTACTGTGGTGCATGCACACAGGGGAGCACAACATGTGCCCCCTCACCTGCTTGCACCACATGGCCCTAAGGCAACAGGGGACCCTGTAGGGCCCCCTTTGTTTCGTCTCTGCCACAGTTTCTATGGCGGTCTCACAACCATGAAAACCAAGAAAAAACTTGTAATATGCTTGGCAGGAAGCATATTGTGGCCTCAAGACTGTTGCTCCACTGCCAGGGATCTCTGATCCCTGGTGGTTGAGGTGGATCCAGGGTGTTCTGACTGCCCTGATCATGATAGGGCAGTCAAAAGACCACCACCACCGCGCCCAGCAAGTCTGGCAGTCTGTGGACTGCCAGACTCATATTTAGGTTCTCAGGCAGCTGAACTGTTTGGTTTTCAATTTGAGTTTGTACTAGGTTGTAAATTTGATGGCCAAGATATCTATTAAATTATCATGACAAATCCAAGCCTACACCTTCTTACACTTTGCATTCCTCAAAAACCAGTAAATGGAAATAAATCTAACCAAAAAATCTGTATATTCTTAGTAAATCTCTTTCTTAAGGATAAGTTTAGTACAAATTTGTTTAGCAGTTTTTTGCATTAAAGAAAAGGAAAATTGCTGTGGTAATTAAACGTAAATTAATCATTGATATTCCCTCGCTAACTGTGGCTGTCTATATGTGACCAATCTGTAAGAAAGTTGGAAAGATAAACAATGCCCTAAGTTGCTCATGAATTCTTTCAGAGTCATCATGAGTGGTCAAAGATATTAGCAAATCAAAATAACACATTTCCTATCGACTAAGGTTCTCCTTCATGATTGCGTTATAGTCATTTCTGACTCAGTAGTACATTTAAAATAGTTAACTATTACTTGATTAGTCTGAGGCAGAAAGTGCATTTTGTAAGTATATGATCTGAATCTCTGCAGTGAGCTATCATTTTGTGTTAGTGCATCAAGGGTGCATAGAGTATAACTGATCATAATAGAGTATAACTTTTTTAACAATGTTGTTTTCTTTGATATTATTTAACACTTACACATGAATCCCCTTCTTACATAAAAGCCAACATATTACAAAATTAGGAAATCATCGGTATACTGCCCCCTGGTCCCATTATCTTTAACAGGTCTTCTTGCTGCCAGAAATGTTCAATTATTATGCGTGGCCCTTTAATGGCGTTGGAGCTACTGCAGCAAGATTTGTGCTGCATGCAACTCACCGTACTTGAGAAGAGGTTGTCTCAATTTGATGAGATCATAGGACACAGTGTCTTGATGTCTTCCTCCAGTGGATGTGTCGGTTTTATTTGGTCTGTCTGCCAAATCTGATGGCTTTAGCTGGAGAGCATTGACAACTGTCATTTTCAGCTTTACTTACAGACGGATTTTATTTACTTATTTATTTGAGTTTTATATAGCGCTGGCTAGACCCGGAGGTATCAGAGCGCTTTACATGAGGTTCCACAATGTTAGAAAGTTACATCAATTACAAGTTACATCTGTTGCTATAAATATTTAAAGAGCATAGAAGAAGAGAGAAGTGTGGAGTAGAAGGGTAAGGGGGTGAGGAAGAAGGGTAGGGGGGAGATAGGGTGGAGAAACGAAGGAAAGGGGAGGAAGGAGCAATAGCAGAGAGACGAAGAGGAAACTGTGCCCAATGTCTGGCTGGTAGGTGACGTCGAGGAGGAAACCCAGGACAATCTCCTCTACAGCTGTCTGGCAGCTCCACAGGGCATCAGCCATGTTGCTCAGGTCTCAGTGTTCAGAAAAGCAGATTAGAATCAAAACATGGGCTACAGTTGCAAAGTCAGAAAGCAGAGGAAGAGGCCCCCACTAAGGGGCATAGCTAAAAAGGAATGCAGGAGGGGGAGTAATCCAGAGTAGGAGATGGGGCTGTCTTTAGGAACGAAGGCAGAAGCGGCCGCCATAATAAAGTCAGGCACATCATGTCCAGGCCTCTGTGGAACCCTGTGTAGGACCTGCTCGAGCCCACCTTTGATCAGATGTGGTGGCTGTTGGAGCTTGCAGCGGTTGGAGACAGAGTCAGAATCCTCATTGGGGTGCAGGGCAGATAAGAGAGAACAGTCGGGTGCTACTGCAGTGCATGGGGGATCATGGACAATGGACGATGCCGGACATGGTAGATCCCACATAACTCCACTCAGCAGCATGGCAGACTCCGGCGTAGTCACGCTTCAACAGTCACTGAGGTGACCTTAAAGGTCCACTGTTCCGGTGCTGGCCGCCAGGGCTCTGGTCGAGTCCACCGGAATGTGGAAAGACGGCAGCAGGAAGCAGTGCTATAGGTAGCAAAATGGCTCCAGAGGGCAGATGGGCCCGGTGAAAAAATTCCCCCCCTGCTGATTAAGCATGGGCGGAAAATCCGTTTCGCTCGCGGATTTTGCGGATTTTCTGTAAATTCGCAATCCGCGAGATCCGCGAATCTCCCGCAAAATCCGCAAATCCGCGAGCAGCGGATTTTATGGCTTGCTCGCACTGTAAACGTGGGCGGAAAATCCGTTCCGCTCGCGGATTTTGCGGATTTTCGGGAAATTCGCAATCCGCGAGATTCGCGAATCTCCCGCAAAATCCGCAAATCCGCGAGCAGCGGATTTTGCTCGCACTGCTCGCACTGTTCGCGTGAGTTCGCGCCCCGCGAATAAGTGCAAAATTGCAGAAATACGCTCTTAGCAAAACTGAAAGTAACTACTTACCAGGTTCAAAAGTTCAGGCTCATCATTAGTAGCCATTTCCTGTAGTGCTTCCTGAGGGGCCCCTCCAGAGTTCAGTTGCCAGTTGAAACTATTATGTGACCCTGCTCTGAACCTCAGAATAGTTACACATATGCCACAAAGGTCCTGAATTACAGCTAAGGGAGACAAGCAGGAGCCAGGCTGGAAGTTAAAATCCATTAATCAGCCCCTAATTCATTATTGTCAGTTGGGGCAGGGCAGGTGTTGTAACTAATTTTGCAACAATGAAAGCACTTAGCAAGTGCAAAAGATCACTAATCAGGGCGCACTAAGGAAGCAGGTGCCAGCTAAAAAAATATTCTGTGACACATTAATCAGCCCCAAATTAATTCAGGTCACTTGAGGCAGGGAAGGTGTGCTTTGCTTTGCCGAAAATAATGTACACTGGACAACCAGAGGGTGTGGTGATGAAACAGAGGGTGGCATGGGTGGGCCAGAGGGTGGCATGAGTAGTCAGAGAGTGGCAGTGGTGACAGAGAGTGGCAGTGATGAAGAAGAGTGTCCCAAACAGGCTGGACACGTAGAAACAACAAGTTCGCAAAACTTGCGACCCGACAGGTAAGTTCGCAAATTGCGAAATTGTAAAAACCCTCGCGAACTGGCAGAAACACGGGCGAACACAAAAAAAAAAAAATCCGCAAATTCGCGGGAATTCGCGGATTTTGCGGATTGCGAATCCGCAAAATTCGCGAACGCGAGATCCGCAAATTCGCGTGAGTTCGCGGCTTGCCAGTACAACTTCGCACCCCGCGAGTAAGTGCTAAATTGCAGAAATACGATCTTAGCAAAACTGAAACTACTTACCAGGTTCAAAAGTTCAGGCTCATCATTAGTAGCCATTTCCTGTAGTGCTTCCTGAGGGGCCCCTCCAGAGTTCAGTTGCCAGTTGCAACTATTATGTGACCCTGCTCTGAACCTCAGAATAGTTACACATATGCCACAAAGGTCCTGAATTACAGCTAAGGGAGACAAGCAGGAGCCAGGCTGGAAGTTAAAATCCATTAATCAGCCCCTAATTCATTATTGTCAGTTGGGGCAGGGCAGGTGTTGTAACTAATTTTGCAACAATGAAAGCACTTAGCAAGTGCAAAAGATCACTAATCAGGAAGCACTAAGGAAGCAGGTGCCAGCTAAAAAAATATTCTGTGACACATTAATCAGCCCCAAATTAATTCAGGTCACTTGAGGCAGGGAAGGTGTGCTCTGCTTTGCCGAAAATAATGTACACTGGACAACCAGAGGGTGTGGTGATGAAACAGAGGGTGGCATGGGTGGGCCAGAGGGTGGCATGAGTAGTCAGAGAGTGGCAGTGGTGACAGAGAGTGGCAGTGATGAAGAAGAGTGTCCCAAACAGGCTGGACACGTAGAAACAACAAGTTCGCAAAACTTGCGACCCGACAGGTAAGTTCGCAAATTGCGAAATTGTAAAAACCCTCGCGAACTGGCAGAAACACGCGCGAACACAAAAAAAAATCCGCAAATTCGCGGGAATTCGCGGATTTTGCGGATTGCGAGTTCGCAAATCCGCAAAATTCGCGAACGCGAGATTCGCAAAATTCGCCCATGCTTACTGCTGATATTGGACGAGTTGTCGGTCCTCTGGGAAATAAGGGAGAGGAATTCCTCACAAGCCCATATCAGTCTGCCAGCTATCAGGCCAGATTTAGAAGTAGCAGAGAGAGAGGCTGCAAGAAGGGTTGCACTGGGTGGCGCCGGACATCCAATGGGGCTGGCTACCACGGCCGGGAGGTCAGGCTCCGACGCAGTGCCAGAGACTGCATAATGATGCCGGAGAACAAGTGGGGATGGAGGATACTTCCCCCCTGCTGAAATTAGGCGGCTACGGTCAAGTCCTCCGGGATGCAGCCAGCAGAGAGGAGAGCAAGTGGTGTGAGAGAGTTTTGCCCCCCTGATGAGAAAGGGTGAAACGTTGATTCTCTGGGGGTGGAAGGGAAAGACCCACTGTTCAGGTGTTGGCAGCCTGGGCTCCGGTCGGGTCCTCCGGGGTGCGGAACGGTGGCAGCAGGCATTCGTGCCAGGGACAGCAAAATGGCGCCGGGTAGCAAATGGCCCCCGTGAAAATTGCCCCCTAGCTGATGTTGGATGAGACGATGATCCTCCGGGGGAGGGGAAATCCCACCCTTCAGGAGCAGGTTGCCGGGGCTCCGGTTGGGTCCTCCAGGACGTGGGTCAATGGTAGTGGGCATAGTCTGATCCCCTAACTCCTCAGGCCAGCGGGAGAGACCGTATAAATCGCACCTCCATACGGGGTCTTCACTGGTGCCAGGAGACATTGATCTTCGAACATCTGGAGGTCGGTAGGCACGGGATCAGAGGAGACCCTAGCGTTGACTCCCACGGCTCGTCGCAGTGGATATCTGCCTTCCAGCAGCAGATTGGCTATGGAGCGGGCAATCAGCTGAGTGGTGCCGGAGTCCGGGCAGTGTAGGACCAGAGCAGCCGCGGTGGTTGATCCAGCAGTAAGATAGATGTACGGAACCACTTCAGCTGTATGTTTCAGTAGTGGTGCGCAGTGCGGTCCTGGGGCAGGTGAGGAAGGGCCAGTGCGGTGATTTTTTCAGGGATAAACTACCAAATTGGTAATCCCTAAACCAGAAGCCTCTTCGGGAGGCTCCTACGCGGCGGCCATCTTGGCACATATCACCATCTTGGTGTTATTGATAATGTGACTTTCCTTAGTCTTGAAGGGCCTGTTGCTTAAGGTGAATTATAGGTTCCACATTAGTATACAATTTGTTGGTATTTGGTTAACCTAACTAAGTGGAGGATTGGAGAGGCACTGGTATCCATAATTTACTTACTGCTCAGAGAAGTCTGCAAATGCATTGGTCAATGTATAAACAAAACATGCTTGCTGCCTTTTAACCCTTGCAGCGGCGGTCCAACCAAGAACTGTGGATAACCTTGGTGAAGGGCTAGTCTCAGCAGTGGTCTCGGTGCAGGGAGATGGTTCAATGCTGGTATTTTGTTTCCTGGAAATATTTGTCCACATAATATTGGATTTAACTCTGCATAGTGTAGTGTTTCTATCAAGTGATATATCCTAGTGAATCATACAAACCTTTTGACTGACTGAAAAAACGAATCTTAAATCTTCCAAATGGAACTGTTAAACCATGCCTAGGCTTACGTCATATAGGATATCATCCGACCTCACTGAGCAAACATTTTCCTTGTGATCAAAGCCCACTGGTTATAAATGACAGTGTCTTGATTTTCTTTTCAATATTAATAAAGGTGGAACAGTGCTAGGACTGCAGATGAAATACACAACATTTGACTAATAGGTCATTCTCTTAATCTTTGTGATTACCCATAAATTTGCCTTCCTCTAAGTGTCAGAAATTCGTCTCACTGAGGAAGAGGCAGTGTTTGGACAAGGTGTCCTTCTATTCCAATTTATTACTTGATTCATCAGGGTATCCTACTGCCAGACCCTCCTGTGATAGGAAGTGAGCGGAAAGGTTCCCTGACTGAACAGTCCAGTGATTTTTACACTTTTCACTGAGCCTCCAACAAAATGTCCACCGATACACCTGTCAGCTGCTAATCATTTACCTATAGTACATTTGGGGCCAGATGTAGGTAATTCCTATTTACAGACTCTTAAATACCGAATTTTACCGATTCAGTATTTAAGAGTCGGTAAATAGGAAGGGGGCAGATGTAGGTAATTCTAATTTTAGAATTACCGAATTTGTATGATTCGGTATTTACCGATTTGGTAAATACCGAATCGGTATTGCCCATTGATTCCTATGTGCCATGAAGCCCATAGGAATCAATGGGAAATACCGATTCGGTATTTACCGAATCGGTAAATACCGAATCCTGCAAGGGTGCAGAGGGTGTCACTTTGACACCCTCTAGCACCCCAAGTACAGGCTTGTGTGACATGTGGCACACATACATGCCCTAAGGGCATGTCTGTGTGTCACATGGCACAGGTGTACATGCTCAGATGGGCATGTACACCTGAATTCGGTATTTTACCACCCAATTGGATTGGGTGGTAAAATACCGAATTCTGAAGGCCTGTAGCACTGTAAACAGTGCTACCTACATCTGGGTTTTTCCGAATCGGTAAAATTACCGATTTGGTATTTTACAGAATCAGTAAATTTACCGAATCGGTAAATTTACCGATTCTGTAAAAAAATGGCCCCTACATGTCAAAAACCAATTACCGGTCGGTAACGGCCGAAATCGGCAGTTACCGACCGGTAATTGGCGACCTACATCTGGCCCTTGGTCACAAGTAGTCAAAGGTGAAAAATTCTAGTGAAATATAAAAAATCCATCTTTGACAAATTTATCTTGCAAAACAAATTGATACAAAGTAACCCATTTGGTGGAATTTCGCAGTAAGTAGAGAATTTTTACCCTCCACTTCCCCACGTGAGCTGCATTACCAACACAAACCACAAACGAACAGCACAAGTTCAGATTTTTTCCACTAATGTGTAAAAATTTAATAAAAAATGATGGTTAAGCTACATTAAAACAGTAAATCCACCCAGGAATAGGCAGCCACAAGTAAATGATGCTTTTGTAATCTGCATAAAAGATGTACATGCTGGCTGTAGCTTCACATCTTCACGATGAAAACGTATCCAGCCTGGAAAAAAATACCTATCCAATGTGGTATTAAGTGTAGATGGTGATACACTCTGGCAGGAAGACAAGAGTCACACTAAATACTTTAACTGTGCCTCAGGGCAATGTAAAAGCTCCCTCTACAGTACAATATTTTTTCATTGGTTGCTGCAACTGAAAGAACGAAATGTACCAACAGCAGCATATTATGAGTTAGCGACAAAGCGACAAAAAGAATAATATACTAACATTATGCTCCCAGGCATCAGTGTCTTGTAATAAGGACACTGTTATGATTTTATTGCGCTGAACAGTAGGCCTTTTGAGGGTAACATACTGGGCATGGATTGGACAGCAGGAGCTGTTGAGGCCCTCTTCGAAATTCAATGAGTTGCTTCGAGAAGCAAAAAATACGTAAAGTTGTACAGCCTGGGGCAAAAAGAGACTAGGGTTTTCTAGCCTTATAACAAGCAAAGCTTTGTTCCTCTGTGAAGGCAGAAAATGTCTTCGATGCCTGGAGCTGAAATAGAGAATTCAAAAAACAGATTTTTCTTCATGCCTGCCAATAGAATAGGCAGAATGAATAAAACCTTACATTTACGTCACTTAGAATTATTGTTCCCGACACCCGATAGTAACATTTTCAGAAGTGATATGCGGCAGCCATCAAAATGCAGCTGCGCCTCTGCAGTGACATTAATCACATTTGTACAATACAGTCTACAGTTAGCTTTTTGACTTGTAGTGATCACAGAAGGGTTTGTGAGACACAGGCCGTGCATAATGTGGCCCACTCCTCACTAGTTTTTAATTACAAAATATATAATATATATTTACTTTAATTTTGAATAGCTATAATGTTCTTTCTATATTTTCTGAAGCACATCTCAAGTGCTAAACCATCACTTCTATGCCACGACTTGCGAAAAGTTGTGCTGTGCCTTGCAACTCTAAAGACAAAAAGATGATGGAATGGATGTTTGAATTAATCACTCATTTTGCCACTTTAGATGGAGACTTGTCTTATACAAATCAGCTTTCAATCAATCAATCAATCAATCAATTAATCAATCAATCAATCAATCAATCAGGGGTTTGTAAAGCCCTGTGTTCGGCCAGCCAGGAAGGAGTGGAACCAGTCCAGTGCCTTGTCGCAGATGTTGGCGTTGTGAAGTCTGATTAGAGTGCTGTGGAAGGTGGTGGAAGACAGTGTTGAAGGCGGCCGAGAGGCCCAGTAGGATGAGGCCTGTGGTTTTACCCTGGTTAAGGAGGGAGCGGATTTCGTTGGTGGCAGCGAGGATTGCTGTCTCAGTGCTGCTGTTGCTTCGGAAACTGGATTAAGAGGTGTGCAGGATGTGGTTCTCTTCGATGAACTCAGAGCATTGGCCGTTGATGGCTTTCTCGATGACCTTGGCAGGGAAAGGGAGGAGGTAAATGGGTCTGAAGTTTTTGAGGTCTGTCGGTTCGGCGGACTCTTTCTTCAGTAGGAGGTTGATCTCGGCATCTTTCCAGTTGTGTGGCAAAGTAGCTGTTTCAATAGAGCAGTTGATGGTGTGGCGAAGCTGGGGGGCAATGGGGCAGCTGCTCTGTGAAAGCTGTGGTATGAGCAGTATCTGATGGGGTCTCCTGAGTTTATGCTCTTCATGATCTTTGGTGTGTTGTCTGTGGTGAACGGAGTCCAGTTGAGCATGATCTGTTGGGGTGCAGCATGGTTGCATACGGTGGTGATGGGCTTGGTGTCGGGATCTTGGGTGTCGAAGCTGTCATAGATCTGATCTTCTGGTGGAAGAAAGTGCAGAGTGTGATGCAGAGGTCTTGGGAGGGTGGGATGTCTGTGGTCTCGCTGTTGGTCCTGGCGAACTCCTTCATTATGGCGAAGAGGTCTTTGTTGTTGTGTGCATTGGTGTTTATTCTGTCTTGGAAGTCCGTTTTCTTTGTGGTTTTGAGGAAATGTGGTGTGCATTGATGGTGGATTTGAAGGTTGCATGGGTAACCGGGGTTTTGTTGTTCCTCCAGCTGTTGGTCGGCTGTGCTGCAAAAGAAGCTAGCGCGTTGGCAAGGGTGAAGGTGTGGTTGTAGTTCCAGCAGACAAAGAGTCCATGGGTCTCCTTCGGCGACTCTAGGTGGCAGGCAGCCTGTCGCCCTGAGTTGAGGGTGAGGAGGGTGCTTGGATCATAGTTGTGGAAGGTCCTAGAACCAGGATCCCTGCTGCTGGGTTCGGTCCAGGCGCGGAAGGGTGCCGAAGGGCACAGACGGGCTTGCCTTTGGTCGAACAGCAGCCACCATTAAGTAGTGCTGCGGGGGACTAGACAGCTGGGAAGCGGAAAAACACAGAAGCGGTAAGGGTCACTGGAGGAGTGCGGGCCACGGGAAATCGCAGCAGCTTCGGAGACAAAGGAGGAAAAACATGGAAAAAAAGTAAAGAAAAAGCACAAAACGAAGAGGCAGGAATAAATAAAGAGAGAGAGAAAAGCAGAAAGAGAGGCAGAAGGGCAGTCAAGCAGCAGAGCAGGGAGGCTCTGCCACTAGACCACCAGGAACCTGCAGTCGAGGAGGGCCTTGAACTCTTGACTAGGGGCCAGCAGCAGCAACGGGGAACAGCAGCAGCTACCAGCCTGAGCTGCGGTGTGAAAAGAGCAAGTCCACCAAAAGGTTAGTGGACTGCACTTTCACTGCGCAGCGGCCGTCATTCAGTAGTGCTGGCGGGGCTTGACAGCTAGGCAGTGGGAAAACATCAGTGGGAATGGTCAGTAGAGGAGGGCAGAGCCACCGGGGATTGCAGCAGCAGGGGCGACAAAGGAGGAAAAACAGGAAAAAAGGGAAAACAGAAAAGCAAAAGCAGAAAAGGCAGAGTCAGGAAAAAAATTAAGGGAGAGAGAAAAGCAGAAAGAGAGACAGAAGGGCAGTCACGCAGTAGAGCAGTGGCGCTCTACCACTATACCACCAAGGATGAGGCGCAGGCAGGATCCTGCGGGTGGAGGAGGGCCTCAAACACCTGACCAGGGGGTCTGCAGCAGCAACGGGTACAGCAGCAGCTACCACACAGAGCTGAAAAGTAAAAGGAGCAAGTCCACCAAAAGGTAGGTGGACGTACTCCAGTAGGAACAGTCCAGCCTAAATTGCCAGGCCCGGACCTCTCCACATGGGAACACACACAACTCCAGATTGGCTCCGACCTACTTATGTCTCATCAGTGACATATAACTTGATTGCTATGGCACAGTGAGCACAGGACCCACCTTTGGGAAAAAATGTCACATTTGGAGATTTCCACTTCAAAAATAATAAGATGATGGAATTGATGCTGGAATTATTTATACAAATAATGTTTATTCCGGCTAAACTTATAAAGCATAAAATAAACATATCAATATATTTCAAAAATACAATGTTATAAAAATCACCTCTGGCTAAAATTCAAATAGAAAAAAAAATCAAGGCCTAAAATTGTGAACATTTCGGTCAGTCTATCTGCTGAATGCTCACTTCCACGGTGCTGTACTTCTGATAATCCATGCTAGCAAAATATTTTGCCACGCTTAATGCTTGAATGCTTAAATTAATCTCATCCACTGGTGATCGCTTGGGGGCATGTACCATATCACCGTTTTTCACTCACTGTGCCACACTAGACAGAACTCCCCTATGCAAATCAGTCTAGGTCCTGCTCTTATAGCTTCAGTCCAGCCCACTGCTTGTGGTTGATTATTTGCAAGCATTCCTTGCCTCACTTTTATGTGTGTATGGTAACTTGCAATTATAGCATAACATGCAAATCTGTCTCATATTAGTTTTTGTTGTACATGGCAGGACAGGATAACAGAATAAGAGGCCTGTAGTGCACATAGTCCATGAAATGAGGTTATATTTGGAGGGGTCATCCTCAGGTGGAAGGTAGAGGCCTTACCTCACGTCTCCTTACAGCCATGAATCTCTCTCACTCCAGAGGTTGAATTCCTCCTCTGATCCTCCCATGGTTAGGTACCAACACATTTCTGAGCAGGTGAGCAGCGCACTCTTTTAAACTAGATTCTGTAATTCTTGTTCGATAGGTGTGCGGTGTTAGAATAGTGTCTGCTGGACATCTATGCAATACTACTAAGGAAGTGGCCTAGCTCCAAATAGGACAACTAGGACTCTAAAATGCATCAACCAGTTACAATTTAATAAAGTAAATTCAGTTTGATCCATCCAATTGTACAATCCAAATTCAAATAAAGTTTCTGTACATGTTCAAAATTTACATCTCACAAATAAACATGAGACCTTCTAACAAAAATCAATTATACATGGCATCAAGTTTTAAATGAGCATTTTTTGAAGACCCAACCCAATGCATTTCGGGACTTCTGTCCCTTCCTCAGGAGTTACCTAAGGAAACAAAGAACAGGAAAGAAAAGGAACAATTTTCTTTTCTGCACAAAGCGCACTCAATTGTTAGTATTAGTCTGAACAATCTGGGTGACATTGACACCCTAGGGTAAGTGCTACCTTCACCTCTGTGTCAAACAACGAGAGCATGCTCTGCACTCCCAAAAGCCCTTTGAAACAGGCAATGAACCAAACATATGAATATTATCCACCTTTTCCTCACCACAGCAATTACAGCAGGGTTAGGGACTTGCAACAAAATTTGCTCACCTTTAGGGCGGTTAACTATATCCTGTGCCAGGTAAAAAGATGATTCTTACTTAGTGGGGCTTATTTCACTGTGTAGTATAGGAGTTGTAAAGAATAGTGACAAATATCAGGATTTTCCTCTACTGGCTGGCATCTGCCCCAGAAATGAGAAGGGACACTACATCTCTCTTCATCAGCTCTCACCAGCTCCCAATACCAAATGGAGATCTGCTTTTTTAGTGGTCTAGGATCTAATGTCCTTCCCTTCATCCACAGCTCCTACCCGCACACACTGATCTGAACCCCATGAGGACAGTTGCATATACTTATACCATGACAGAATTTTCCCAGAGTTCCTACCTTTAGCTGCTACCATGAGTTGAGCCCTGCAAAGTCCTGTAGCTGGCCCCACTGAGTAATTTCTGCTCTGATTACAGGAGTACACAACATGCCCAAAAAGAAAGTTGTGGACCAAGAGAGTTCCAAACCGGAGCAAACTCTTAGTATGAATCGAATGGAAGGATTCCCCTTATGTGGTACCATACTTCCAAGAATGCCCACAACACTTTCAGGCGAACCTTCTTAAAATATATCTGGTCCCCAAACTTATACAAAAAGCCTTCCTGCCCAATGAAGTTTAGCAGGCCTGCACATGTTCTACCTCTACTAGAACATTAGGTGAACCCAACAGCATTCTGCAATTTTTGAATTGGAAAGAGAGATAGTACAGATAAACATCCCGGTGTTCCAGACCGTCCTTTAGCAACTTCCTTCTGAGATTTTTCTAGCTCAATCTAGGATATTTAGAATCCCAAATGAAACACCCTAGTTGCCTTTGTATCTTATCCAGGCTGCACTTAGGAAAAAGCAAGGAAATATTAGCAAACAAGAAGATCAATTTAGGAAGAATCATAATTTTCACTAGATTTGCCCAAACATAAAAAGTTAGTGGTAGGCACCCTATCTCAACAGTAACATTTCAATCTCTCTTTATAACCACTTCAGATTACAGTCTGTTACCGCATCCAAATTCAGTATAGCTTAGATACCCAAAACACGGATATCCTTTTTGATGCCCATCCCAGTGCTGGCAAGGTTCCACACCATTACCTCTGTCTTCTCCTTGTTTATAGATGATCCAGCGTGAGCCAATACCAGATCAGGGTTCAATGCTCAATAACATCACAGTACAATGGGCCATACACATTCACCCTGAATACCTGATGCGCTGGGGGTCAAGTTTTAGATGTTCAATTCTTTTCTTTCATAGATTCATGTGTGACATCTCAAAATACATAACTAACTTATACATCAACTTTCCTTCTACTTTGTTGATGAACCAATTAGTTGAATAGTTGATGGTAATGATAATACTATCTAACTAACTATCAAGTCAGATAATAATCACAGACTCTCGGTAAGGTTAATAAAGTTTTATCACAGATTATTGTTCATTTTATAAATGCTCATTGCATATGGCACAAATGCAAACAATGAAATTCATCAAGCGAGAGAAAACATTAATAAATGCAACCAGAGTAAAATGTTGTCATTCAATATAGGGCGTACACATGAAGGAGTGGAAATATGAAGGGACATACATTTCAGCATAAATAGATGCAAAAACAATATATATTATGATGGAGTGGATAGGTGAAGAGACATGAGGTTCAGAGACAAAAATACATTTGCAAGTAATTTTGCAAGTTCGAGTCAGAATAATACAAACCCAAAGGATCTGTAGAAAACCACCCCCTTGCCAAGGTTATGGTGGGGGTCCCCTGCAATAGAGACAGGGAACAAAGATTTCAGGGATAGGAACAGGACAGGACAGGAACAGCTTGGCCTCTCTGCAAAACTGATGGACAGCAACGCATCTGCTCTCTCTCTCTCTCTGTAGCCAGCCTAACTTAACTAAACCCCTAAGGGCACTCCAATTATACCACATCAGTTGAAACATCTAAAAAAATATGACAGTTGATTGGTGGACTTAGGAGGTGGTCTGTCACACCATTGTGACTTCATTCAAAATTTGGGCATATTCATTGTTCTACGTCCATGCCCATTACTTCATATTTGTCTCGTTCACATGATTTATTACGTGTTACAATTCAACATTTTTTGCACATAACTTTAAGCAATGTCCATGGAAGGAGTCTTTATTTCCACGGGCAGTCACATCCTTTTGGCAGCCACTCAATATTCTCCTTCAGCATATCGGCCTTGAAACTCTGTGTCTCTTCTGCTGTGCTCAGCGCTTCTGTCTTGCCTTTGGCAGATCAATTTCACTCATTTATCCTACCCCTCCTTTATCTGGCCAACTTAAGCATAATGGAGTCTCATCCAGCTCACATCTACCAAGAGCTCATTATTTCTATGCTTCATAGATTACAGTGCCGTGTTTGACCACGTAGACGGGAGTAAACTTTAGCAGAAGCTGGAAAAATGGGGGATCCCCAGGCCTTTTCAACAGCAGCTGATAATGCTACACACCAACACCTGGGTCAAGATCAAACTGGGCTCTGGTAGGCACCTCTCAAGGAAAATCAACACCACCAAAGACTGAAAACAAGGCTGCGTCCGAGCCCCTATGCTGTTCAACCTCTTTCTCGTAGATCTCCCCGCAGAACTGGAGAAAACCAAATCACATGCTGACAACCTGGTCCTTATCAGTCGGCCCCCAATCGGACTCCAACATCTTCTGGACACCACCAACACATTTTCCACAAACAATGCACTAAAGATCAACTTAAATAAAACAATAATCATGACAATGAACTACAACAAAACAAAGAAACTTGCATGGTTTCTGGATGGACAGAGGTTAGACCAGGTAGCCACTTACAAATACTTATGCGTACTTATAGACAGTAGAGGCTTGTTCAAACACCTAGAGGACATCCGTCAGAAGTGCTCGACATAATAAAGCCCTTGAAGAAAGCTCTAACTGACCTGTCACTGGACCACCATCTGCAGGTGATTAGAGCGCGCTTACAGTGCATGCTCACAAATGGTAGTGAATCCATGCAAGAAAAAGATGTCACGACATTAGACAACACCATCAGTCGAGCATTCAGGGCAATTTTCCACCTACATGTACCCATCATACATGGGGTAGGGCTCATACACCCCTCGTACATGGGGTACGGCTCGTGCACCCATTGTACATGGGGTACGGCCTGTACACCCATCGTACATGGGGTACTGCTAGTGCACCCATCCTACATGGGGTATGGCTCATACACCCATCATACATGGGGTACGGCTCGTACACCCCATGATCGCAGGGGTGTACGTCCATACGATTTGTATCCGGAGCCCTCCCCATATGAATCATACCCATCCGTCCGAGTCGCGTAGTACGATCCGTATTCCGTGAATCCGTTCGAATCGTCGCGATCCGTACTTATTGCAAGGCTGAAACGGTGAACCGTACGACTCGTACACATGCCGTACGGCTCGTACACATGCCGTACGACCCAACGAGTACGATCTGGACCGGGGTATGAGGACACGATTCGAACGGTCCACGTCAGGTAAGGGCGAGTCGTACGGAAAAGCACACAAACAGATGTGGACGGATGGGTACGATTCGTATGGAGTGGGCTCCGGATACAAATCGAACAGACGTTTTTTTTCCCCGCATCAGAATAGACCCCCAAATGTGCCTAATCTGCCTCAATTCATCAGGGAAGGCGGCTACAATTTGAAAACTGTGAGGGAAAGGGATACCAAAATCGAATACTAATATTGAAAAGAAAACAGGCATGAAGGAATTACACAAGGGAGTGTAGCAGGGATCTGGACAGGGAGAGCACAAAGTGAACCCTCTGGGGGAGTCTGTATCTTCTTTATGAGGTCTTCAGCCTGCTCAACTCTCCTAACATGCATTTGGTTTGATGCAGCGCTCCTCCGGAAATAATTTCTAAAGACATATCACCTCTCCCTGAAGTATCATTTCTAACATACTCTCAAACAGTGGGGCCCATATCGCTGCGAATCACTCTTAAACACTTACACTTTACTTCATGGATCGGTGAAATTCAAAGGAAAAGCTGCTGTATCATAGTGGAGTGTCTAAAAACTAAATTGCATATTTATACTAGTTACACCTGCAGTTTTAGATGTATTTACCATGGTTTCATAAAATACGACATTTTACTAGACATCACCACCATTGAGATCAATGGATCTGCTAGTAAAAAAATAGGCGTAGGAAAACGCAAGACCAGATCGATTCTCTATTTATCTAATTTTTATTAATAGCAAATTCAGCATGTCTATGATTATTCACTTTATTTATTTTTATTTCAGAAAAATTTGACATTTAAAATATAAGGATTCAGTTTCAGGACGGTTAAATCATTTATTTAAAAAAAAACAAGAATAGACATTTTCCGTATTTTGAATAGATCAGATATTAGCAAAAGACTGATAGTTCCCAAATCATTTACCTATTCTCCTAACATCCCTTACTAGACTTCCAGATAAAGTGCACTTCCCTCTAAAAAAAAAAAACGAGTTAGGCAGGTTTCTTACATCTCAGGAAAAATCAGCAATCCGGCAGCATCTCAGGAGGAAATTGAAGGAAGCGATTCCCTTCAGTAAAATCAGCACTTTTTATACCTTTTTCACTAGCTCTATCTAACTAAAAGTGTATCTTTTAACTTAAATTTGAGTTCTGATTGGACAATTTTGGGGTAGAAGAGCATCATCTCTTCATTTAAACTCAAATTTCCTTCTGTCCGCAATTTTTTCTAATGGGTCCATTGTATTATTCAGTGTCCAGCCTAGTCCGGCTTCCTACTCGCAACGTTCCACAGTTTTCCCACGTTCTGTACCACTGTGCTCATCACTTGGCATACATCTGCACTTCCAGTTCAAATCGACCTTGAACCTTAGTCAGTCCAGGCTCAAGCTGCTCGCATTCAATTCTCACACATGCGCAGTTCTTTTGTGGCCACAATAATCCAGTGACTCCATTTTCTCTTAGGCCTCACGATTCAGAAATGGGAACTATCATAGAAACAAACACAAATGAACATTAATTTAAATCATTTAACCCCTCTGTTTACCTCCCCCTTACTAAGGTTTTCCCAATTAGTATTTACCTAGCAAATAGCTACATTTAAGCGCAACATACTTACTTTATTTTCGCGTTTTTACACAAAGAAATATAAACATAAGCACATTTATGCCGCATTCCATTAATTTTAAAGCTGCTTATTAGATTTAGAATGACAAAATCCCATAATTAGTCGATTATGATTGCAACATAAGCAAGATTCATTTCTCACATGTATTTGTGTAGGTGCATTTCTTATTATAAGTTGGTTATACATGCACAACATTTCATTATTACGAGTTATTGTTATTAGAGTATGATTTCACAAGGGGTACACAAAATTTGGTTTCATCACATTGCTCCATCAACTCCCCCCTTTGGTGATTTATCACCAAATACCACCCAAAATTAGCAATTTTTAATTTTCCAAGAACTTGTTCCAAATTCTTCTGGTTAGTATTTCTACACTTTAGTATCCTTTTCTCTTGTCTCTTTAAAGACTTTCTCTTGAAACTCTTCCATTTCTATATCACCTTTTTCTCTTACTCTTTCTCGTTTTTTCTGAATCATTTTCTTTAATGACTTTCTAACATTCCTTCTTTTTATATATATATACAACATAACCTTATCATCAAAATGACTAATACTATTACTGTTACTGGAATTAGTATTTTACCTATAACCGAACTACCTATATCTTGAAACCAATGTTTAATAGCTGTTAATCTTTTACCAAGTCGTTTAAGGATACTATCAACCTCCAGTGGCTCAATTTCTCTATGCAATTCCGTAATATTTGCAATATACTTTTCAATGTTTAGACTTTAATCTGGAACTAGCAGCCCGTCCCGACGTTCTCCGGGTATGAATTGCTGCCGGCCAGTAGTATATTGTTTTGTAGGATTTCGTTTTGATAGCATTTCTTATCTGTGAAACGCTCTGATTCAAGTGCACTGCTGATGCACTTAAGAGTGCACGTTCAGTATTGTGTGAACTCGAGTTTCCCTTCTATTTTTTTTCCTTGCAATATTATATAGCGCGAACTCGACAACATGGCATGAGCACAATTTACATTACAGAAGAACACATTCATTTGTGGTAGGCACGGGGAGACAAAGCGATTTGCCTGTAATCACAGGATGTTGAGGTGATGCTGAGATTTGAACGTAGCTCCCCAGCTCTAAAGTTCGCAATTCTAGAACTTGTGGTGGGAGGTGTGTCTAAAATTGTATGTCGGTGCTGGCCACCAATGAGAGAGACCTGTGCATTTTTCAAATGGGTGGTGAAAAAATATGAGTATGTTGCTGGAGATGTGGGCCGCCGTGCCACCAATGTACTTACCGGGGGATGTAAACACCCATTATTCCGCAACTTTCTTCCCGCAACCATCACTCCGCATACTTTCATTACGAAAGTACCCTGACTCCGCAATACCATTATAATGCATGGCATTACATTTTATATGATTTTACCACGCATACATTTACAACGAAAATCGTTGTAAATGCATGAATGGTAAAAGCATGTTTTTTTATGTTTGGATAAGATAAGTATGGGTATAGGGGTATGTATTTGTTTTGGGGTACTGAGGTATATGTTTTGGGGTGTTAGGGTATTTTAAGGGTTCAGATATAATTTTGGGT
This sequence comes from Lissotriton vulgaris, assembly GCF_964263255.1. Classification (NCBI taxonomy): domain Eukaryota; kingdom Metazoa; phylum Chordata; class Amphibia; order Caudata; family Salamandridae; genus Lissotriton; species Lissotriton vulgaris. The sequence continues at coordinate 748,032,559 of NC_141694.1, forward strand.
TATGGGTTACAGGGGCAGTTTTAGAGTTTATTGATAGGTATGGGTTTTGTGGTATAGGGGTATTTTTAGGGTTCAGGGCTAGGTTTGGGTTTTGGGGTACAGGGGTATTTTTAGGGTTCAGGGGTAGGTTTGGGTTTTGGGGTACAGGGGTATTTTAAGGTTTCAGGGCTAGGTTTGGGTTTTGGGGTACAGGGGTATTTTTAGGGTTCAGGGGCAGGTTTGGGTTCTGGGGTACAGGGGTATTTTAAGGTTTCAGGGCTAGGTTTGGGTTTTGGGGTACAGGGGTATTTTTAGGGTTCAGGGGTAGGTTTGGGTTTTGGGGTACAGGGTTATTTTTAGGGTTCAGTGCTAGGTTTAGGTTTTGGGGTACAGCTGTATTTTTAGGGTTCAGGGGTAGGTTTGGGTTTTGGGGTACAGGGGTATTTTAAGGGTTCAGGGCTAGGTTTGGGCTTTGGGGAACAGGGGTATTTTTGGGTTCAGGGGTAGGTTTGGGTTTTGTGGTACAATGGTATTTTTAGGGTTCAGGGGTAGGTTTGGGGTTTGAGGTACAGGGGTATTTATAGGGTTCAGGGCTAGATTTGGGTTTTGGGGTACAGGGGTATTTTTAGCATTTAGGGATAGGTTTGGGTTTTGGGGTACATGGTATATTTATAGGGTTAAGATGGGTTAGTGTTTAACCCCTTCCATGCTCATGATGGAACGGTTCCGTCATGAGCGTCGGTTGAGCTGTGCTCATGATGGAACCATTCCGTCATGAGCCGATAGGCTCATTAGAACCTTCAGCACAGCGCGAAAATTCGCGCCGCGCTGAAGGGGTTAAGGGTGTTGGTGTAGTGTAGTTCCTATTTTCCCAATAGGCCCTGCGCATTGGAATAACATAAACAGTAGTATCGACGTAGAAGTGCGGATCTTCCAGGCCTCTACTGACTATGCTAAACTTAATTGGGTTTGTTACCAACTAGCTCAGAGGTCACTGGAAACTTTCTTGACTAAATAGGAAGTGATCAGCTTCCCTGGCACAGCCAAGAAGGGATTCAGTTTTCCAACAACCATGCAACATGACAACTTTGCTCCTCAGATAAGAGTCAATCTCTAGAGTCGTGTGAAACAATAGACAGTTATTTTACTCAGTCAGTTGTTGTGCAGATTACTTTCACAATATGTAGAGAATAGAGAGACGGGTGTTTTCAATAAAAATGTATTATTTATTGAACAGTCTTTCTTCTCAGACAAGAGAAATGAATTGCCACAATTGCAAGACTAGTTATTATAAAAAGTGCGTACAGTAAAATGAGTATTGCGAAATAATACTGTAAAAGCATTGATATGGTTTCTTAGCCATACAATGGTTTAAAATGAATAAAACATATATACATTCATATATACATTTGACTAACGTACTCAACTGGTGCTTCTAACTACGCCTAACCCAGTGTACCTGACCTAAGCCTAATACTTGGAAGGGAGTAAGTAGCTTGAGTTAAGTTGGTTTTGCCAAGGTTTGCTTCAAGAATTCTCTCTAAGGGTTTAGTCAACACCATACCTCTGGAATAGAATGTTGGAGGGCTTGTATCTCCTTCAGGACTCGATATCCCAGTCACTTGCAAGAGTAGGCTGGAAACGCCGGAGCTGGATTTTCTCGGCAGGAGAAAAGACAGCGTCTTTCTCAGCGCGTCAAAGAGGAGGAGGAGGGGCAGCGTCCATGGGCTGGTTGCATCTGCTGGGCTCTGCAAGGGACGGCTGTTCAGCTCCTCTGTTCACCACACCATCGTTCGCTTGTTTGCAGCGATAGCATCAGCAGCGATAACGGCAGCGATGTCTATGAGGCAGCTAGCATTTGCTTAAGGCAACGTTGGTAATATTTATACCTGAAAGGTGCCTTGTTTGACGTAAGTTTTTGGACATAAGACGTCAATAAAGATGTCACTAGGAAGTGATCGTCTCTCAGTGCTCATTAAAGTTCTATTACTAATCAAAACATAGCAAGCGGGGATTTCCCAGGTTGCTGAGTTTTTATCTTGTTGAAGAACTCGGAGTGTTAATCTAGGAATCTTAGATAGTGGCTTCTGCTGTGTCATTTACTAATGAGCTGCAAAGGAAGTTGCAGAGGAAGCGATTCTGAAATGTGGCTCTGTTCGTTGTGAGGCCAGAGACGAGTTTCTGAATATTGCATTTGATCGGTTATGCCAATATAGGGGAACAAATGGATTATAGCCGTATAGGGGCATAAAGGTCACAGTATTGATCAGGGTCCTAGATTAGAACGCGACACCCACTCCACGAATTTATGTCCATCAAATTACTAAAACTAGAGCAATAAGATGCATGTGTAACATTGCCCACCCCAAAATACATATTTGCATTTGAAATAGGCGTATTTGAAATACGTGAAAATATAGGTACTGTATGTCTTTAAGCATAGGAATCATTCAAAAAATTATAGCATATGTAATCTGTTTGAACGATTTTGCGAAGGAATTACACATGAAATATCTCTTAATACAGAAAAGAAGGGCGAGATAATTTCATCACATATAAATGCATTTGTTGTAAAATGAGCTAGAGGCTGGTGTTAAGTTATCATGTCTCTAGATTTACCTAAATAGAAGTAGAAGCTTCTGTTCTTTATGAATAGGTCTACTTTAAGCAAAGAATTCGTGCCAGAAAAAGGGGAAAATATTATGAAAAATAGTTCAATCCCAAAAATATTTTCTTGTGAACGGGGAAATAGAATTCCCACGCTTTTAGCAGTTTTTGTTTTTCAAAACTGAAGGCCGAATTCAGAGTTCATGGGAACGCTGTGTGTCGGAATGCTTTTCAAAAGTTATTGTTTCTGTTCGGGGGAGAACATCATATCAGACAGGCTCTCAAAAAATTGGTCTACAAAATCAGGTGACAGTTCGACCAAGTTCGATAGTGCTGTAACTTGACAGGTGTGAGAATGATTGTTATCATCAAAGTCTGGATCAGCAATGCTCACAGAAGGTCGTACCTGGGTGATGTTGCTTTTGTCACTCACTCCACTGCTACCACCTAGTCGTAGTACAGGAGTCTCAACGAATGCCGTCATCAGGATTGGTAGCCGCTGGGGACAACACAATGCGTGAGCCGTTACAGGACTGAGCAAAGTATCGATATCCATTGGTACTGCTGATGGAAGTGCAAGACAGATGTCCAACACGCATTCATCTCCACATAGCATACATCGTAGCACAGGTAAGATGCAGGTTTGCCATATAGGTCTGAATGAAAGGAACCAGGTCATGTTTAGATCTCTCAGCCTGGCCAATCCAAGGACTCTAGTTATTCTGTCCCGGTAGCGTATTGCTATGATTGGTTCTTCCATTTTTGTAGGAGTCATGTCTGAGCTGTGGCTTGCCATATCAAAGCAGGAGGGTCAAAAATAAAATTCCTGCTACAAGTCCCAAAAATAGGGGTATGCCGCCAAAGACTGAATGGACAAAATTGGGAATGATTCCCAGAATTGCTTGAAATGGTGTTAGCAGTCCCGAAAAAATCGTCTTAAATATGCCTGGGATGCCTATGGCACTAGACATGTTAAGAATTTGGCTAAGCATTTCTGTGAAATGCACGGGGCAATTTGTTGATAAAAGGTCATGTATCTCTGTAGCTGTCCTTGCAACTAGGAGATCATACGTCTCTTTTGATGACGTGATGGGCACTGTTGTCTGTAAAAGCACAGACTTCATTTTGCTTAAAGTATCAATTCGTATAGAAGAGAAATTCAAGCGAGGCCAAATGGGAGTCTCTATGTCTCCAGGGCCGTTTGGAAACAATGCTTGCATACAGCATTTGACCATGGAAGTTACGCTTACGAGATAGGCTTTCCCTGTCAAAAGGCCACAACAGCTGTGATCCGTTATTAGAATGTAACTCCCATTTGAGAGCTGCATAAAGAAAGGCTCTATCTGCGTTGCAGGTGTGACATGCTGGTGGCATGAAAGGTTGTTAGAATTTCCTTCACAGACTCTGTGTAAATTAATACCCTGGCACAAAAGTATACCGCTTAGTGAATGGTTACAGTTCTCACCACTAAGAAATACATTTTTGTTGCTGTCACTATAGCATGTGTGTGTGTATGGTAATTTCCATGTTGACTTAACGTATCCTTTACCCAATCGTTCATACTGGCCAGTAGGTATGTATTCAAGGCAATTTTTAAATCGGAAAGTTGTTATCGGAATTGTGATAATCCCGTGTATTATCCATTCAATGACAGGACTTTCTGACATTGTCAATGGTAATCTCTCAAGTTTTTCGATGCTCAGGATTGTATAGTCTGCTCCTTTCTGTGTTTATCAGTAAGGTTAAAGATGGAAAACAAGGACGTTGTGTTGATTAAACGCCAAGGCACATAGCCTGAACAAAGATTTTGCAGCGTCCAGCCTAACTGTACAATAGAACGCAATTGCGATTGGCCATGCTGTAAAATTAGCATGTCTCTGTCTATTATATCAATGGCAGATGATACAATGCTGTCCAGTGAATATATTCTGGAGGACAGAGTCATTAACCCATTCACCACAACAGAAAGTGATTTTTCCAAATGAATACGATCAATTTCTCGTATTTTTTCAGCTGTTTCAATTTGTGTGACTTTCCAAGCCTCGTTGTATGCAGCATAGATACTGGTCGCTATGAAATGCTTTTGACGCTGTTTGCGTGGTCCCATAATAAAATAGCGCAAATCAGCACCATCTTTAAGTAAAGATAAGTGTTGCTTAATTTCAGCCAGTGTGGATGATTCTAGCCATTCAAGGCACAGCTTCCCTACACTGATGTTGTTACTATCCCTGGATGTTGTCTCTGGGAGTATCTAGGGTCTTGTCTGGTCATTGTTATCCCCTGTGTTTTGTTCAGGAATCTATCTTGACAGATTAACCACTTATTCCAAACAGGATGTTTTCTGTTTAAATGTAAAATTTTAGATACGTCTATCTCAATATCTGTTGTTGTATTCTCAGGTATTGGCTTTGGAATAGACGGTTTGTTAAGGTCTTTAATCTTAGCTAGGCCAAGACAGGATGTTTGGTGAATTGTGTCATTTAAAAACATCATTTGTTCTGGGATCATGCAGGCTCTGAATAACGCTTCTAGGCCTTGTACCTGCCACTCTTTTGTACCCCAGATGTTTTTTGTTTCAATGTTATTTTTCCAAAAATCAAAACCAAATGTCATCATATTTTCATAAAATGCTTCTGAATATATCAATTTAGTATTTGTCAGCATTGTTTTCAATCCTGCTTTATCTAACAGTTTATAATAAAACGTTTCTGCATCACTGGTGTTAAACCCTGAGAAGTACTGGAATTTCTCATAGAATGTTTTAGAACTGCTTTTAGATGGTGTAGCACAATGTTCCCATTGATTATACTTAAAAACATTTCTAGGCTGTGCAGATTTATGCAAATAATGATCACCATAATGTGTGAAGCAGAACAACTGTTCATAACTAGACGAACCTTGCAAATAATCATGATCTGTGAATCTAGCTGACATTACTAATTCAGACATCATATTATTAATACTTTCAAAGTCCCAATCATCAGAGAATGTACTAGGTTTTACAAAGTCACTTAAGGAAACCTTGAATTGATGAGGATACTTCAGGATTTCGACCGGACCATAGATTTCATAGTCAGTTTTCTCCCATACTACCCCACCGGGTATTGGAATGGCTGTGACATTTACTGTTGACAGTTCTCTTTTCTTCACGTGGGATGATCTGTGTGGTTTGAGGACTAAGTTGATGTTCTGACTTGCTGTGTCCATTGTACTATATTTTCCCTCAATGAATTTTCCCAAACAAAGTACCATGATGAGCCAAAGCAGGAGGAAAAATACACCTAGACCAAACCAGAACTCTAACCATGGAGAAATAAGGTAAATTTCCTTCAGTTGATGAAAGAGTTCCGCTGCTTTTTCTTTAAAAGTCTTTTTTATTTCTGGCATCACTTCGGGGTTGCTTTGATCCTCGGAAAAGTTGTCGAAGTTGATGAAGTAGCCAGAGGCAGTTCTGTCAATTGTTGGGATTGTTCTTTCAATTTGTCTTTCGGTAGCACATTCTGATGCCACATCATTGTAGACTGGTGTTTCTTGATGAACTGTTTCAATCTGTGTTTCAAGAGGCACGAGTTCCATGGCATTATTGCATAGTCCCTCTCTGTGCACTGCAGGCTGATCGAATGTGATTAGTCTTTCAGTTTGAACCTCTTGGATTGTTGCAAGTTTGGGTATTCTGTTGTTTCTTGGGAGTCCACTGGGCCTACTGTTGATTATAGGCCACATGCTTGTGGTTTTACCAGGTCGATTGATACAACTCTGTTCTCCTTTTTACCAGCAAGGGGCGGTAGTACTACTGATCTTGTTCCGTTGATTGCTAAGACAGGTACTGCTTTTCTGTAAGAAGGCCCAAATTCCTTCTTCACCGCTATTTTTTCTCTGACTAGATCCCCAATCTTTAGAATCCAGACAGGCCTTGCTGAGGCTGGTGCTGGTGGTGCCTCGTCAGTGGTAGCTGGCTGTTGCTTTAACTTTATGTTGCTTAAGGATTTTCTTGTTTCATTCAAGTCCTGTAAAGCAGCCAAACGGTCTTTGATGTCAAAGTCTGTTTTCTTATCTTCTACCACTGATACCTGACTATCTAAGTCCTGAATTCGCATTCTAGTTCCGAACAATAGTTCGTATGGGCTGAAACCTTTTAGAGAATTTCTTGGCAAGTTATTTAGGCTTAACTGGACACTTATTAAATGTTTGACCCACCCAGCACCTGAACCTAATACCTTCGCTGTTATAGATTGCTTTATGTCCCGGTTTTTTCTTTCTACCACACTGTTCCCTTCGGGGTGTGACGGACAAGTATACCGCAACCCAACTCCCATGCTGGCCATGACCTCCTTATAAGCTCGAGAGCTGAAAGCAGGACCCTGGTCAGAATTGAACATGGCAATTGCGTATGTGCCGATAATGACTCGCAGATCTTTTATAACCGTTCTGGCGTCAGCCAAGCGCTGGGGCCACATTTTTTAAGTGTGTTTAGCCTTAATGATTAATAGGACGCTGGATGGCATGTAGACAGCATTACGCTGTTTCTAATTGGTAGCCGGGCAACAGACTGGACCAGTTCACTACTGCGTTCCCTGTCACAGTCGGGACAGTTCTTTACATATATTTGATGTTGCACGCTCATTCCCGGCCACCAGTATGCTGATTGTAATTCAGTCAGAGATTCCTTGATCTTTTTGTGTCTAGGACCCAATCCCATGTGTGCGTCTGCTATTAATAATATTCTCCTGTTCATGTTTGTAATTACCCTATCCCCCACTCCAGGGATTCGAGCAAAAGGAACGGAGTTTGCATCGATTACGTATGCATAATTGAGTGGATAGCTCACGGGTAGTGCAGCACAGTCGCCTTTTACGGACGTTTTTACTGCCAGCATGGTTTCCCCGTCTATGTATTTTTCTGAACGCTTTTTTGTGGCTACGGAAGCCGGTTTAGTTGCTTCCGCTGTGGCTGTATTAGCCAATGAATTCCCTGCAATGTGAACTCCATCACGTTGAAGACTCTGTGCGTGTATCACGTGAGTCTTTTGTAGTTCTTTCTGTAAAAGAGCTACCTGTTTCCATAGCAATTTATGCTTTATTGTGGCACCTGTGTCATCTTTGTAATCGTTTTCAATCCAGCTCTGCAACTTATTATTGTAAGAGTTGACGCAAAAATGAGAATCGCACACGATTAGTGTCGGGAATTCACGTTCTGCATTTTCAAGCGCCATCTTTAAAGATCTGATTTCAGCTCTCCGAGCCGAACAGTACCTCACCGATTCAGTTTTTGTTATTTTCGGTCTGAATTTACCGCACAGCCAACGACCTTTAACAATCGCATAGGCTGCATCGTAAGATTTGTTCTCTACGTTGAAATGCTGTACAAATCTATCTGTATAGATTATACAGGCGTACTGTGGGAGAGGCAGAAGTTCGATTGGCAGAGGATATTCTTCTTCATATGTCAATTCATTCAGTTCTTCGAATTGCGCGGCGAAATAGTATTTCGAGTCATCCGCTCCAAGAGAATTTATACACTGTATCCATTTCGGATCCAGTGACACTGTAGGCAGGTCGAAGGCGGATTCAGCTGTGAGGATATAAATCCTTTTGCCGTGTGCTAGTTCTCGTTTATTTGCTATTGCAGTTTGCACTGCTTTCACAGTATTTTCTGTGTGACTGAATGTTTTTTTTTCGCTTGTGTGTACAAGTGAGATTTAATTGAAATTGGTACCTTTTCTCCCTCATTAGAGGTCAGGTATGTGAATCCGCATCTTCCAAGGATGACTCAGATTACAAGATTGCGTGTATTGTCACATGTTTCTAATTTTGTTTTTGCTAACATGTCTGTTTGCAGTGATCTCAACATTTCTGTGTGATTTTGAGTCCAGGTGATTGGTTTAAAATCAGGTTTAATTAGTTCGCAGAGATGTTTAACCCTCTCTGTGTAATTTAGAATGTAAGTTCTACCGAAATTCAGGAAGCCTAGAATCGATTGTAAATTCTTCAGCGTTTTTGGAGCTTGGAGTACAGCGCACTTCTCTAAGAAGTTGTCCGCTAGGCTTTTTCCTTCACTTGATAATTCGTATCCTAAAAATAATACTGTCAGATGGGCAATTCGAGACTTTTTAAAGTTGAATTTGTAACCCTCTGCTGCGAACCCAAGTATAATGGTGTTCACTCTTTTCAAGTGAGTCTCAAAGTCGTCGTCTGTGAGATAGATATCATCTACGTAAGATAATGCCTCATCATCATACATTCGTAGTAACTCTGTTACTCTAGCTGAGAATAGTCCTGGGCTGTTCTTGAACCCCTGTGGGAGCCTACAGAAATTTTTCTGAGACCCCATTACTGAGAAAGCGGTCAAGTATCTGCTTTCTGGTGCAATGTTTTGACAAAAGAAACCATTAGATATGTCTAATGTTGTTTTATATTTTTTCCTAACTAAGTTATTCATTAGTGCAGCACTATGCGAATTTTGTACTGCAAATGTTTTGCAACATGCATTAAGGTGTCTGTAGTCCATAACTAGACAATATGAATTGTCTGGCTTGGAGACAGGAAACAAAGGATTGTTCATTTGAGAGGTGCATGTTTCAATCACCCCCTGGTATTCAAGTTGATCTAAAATCTCCCTGACTTGTTTTTTAGCTTCTTGCTTAATGGGATACTGCCTTTGTGCAGTCGGTTGACTTTTTAACTGGATTTTGTGAGGAAGAGAGTCCTCATCCCATCCTACATGATTTTATATAATGCTGGTGCCTGGGCTACTGCCCATTTCCTTGCATATGTATATTTTTTGTGAATCGGAATGTGATTCAAGAAGGCAGGCATAATCATTTCTTCGCCACGAGGGCACTCCCTGACAAACTCTGGGGGCCAATCTTTTTCAGCTAACAGAATATCATAGCCTTTTGAGAGTTTATCCCAAAATAGACCCCTTATTTTCCTAATCTTACCACCCTCTATACGCAATGTTATTTCGTATATCTTATGGGGCTCGCTAACTCTGGTGTCGGCAGTTTCAACTTGAATGTATTCATTCGTGTCCACTGTCTCCAGATGACTCATCAGGATCTTGCGGGCTATACTGATTTCTGCTGCACTGTCTAGCATTGTCTGTGCCCACTCCCCGTTTTTCAACTGTGTCCTCAGTATTCTCGGCATAGTTGATTACTCTAATACTGGCTACCTTCTTTTTCGGAAATTGAGATTTTTTACTCTGAGCAGGTTCCTTGTCTTTGGACTTGGTGTGCTCTCCTGGGTCTGACCGTCCTCTTCTTTCTGATTTCTGCAAAAAAGATCGAGAGGGACGTGTATCAATACTTTGATATCTATCAGGCTTTTTCAAATTATCCCTATTTCTAAGGTTATATCTTTTCTCAGAGGGCTCCCTCTGGGGAGACTGGTGTTCTCGAGTCGGAGTTCTTTCCCTCCGTCGAGGAGACCTTCCTCTGGACTGGAAAACTTTTTCCTTGGGAGTGGATTGTTTATTTCCATCCCAGCTCTTTTTAGGAGTGTTTGAATTATTTTTAATAAATAATTTTTCAGGATTTTCGAGCAGTTGGGGCTTTACTGGTTTTCCACCCAAGACGTCTCTACCTAATTCTTCATAGCACTTTTCTATGATTCTGGCAAGCTCAATTGGTTGATCTGTTATATCTGTTTCCTTCAATTTCTGGCGGATCGCCACAGATGCTGCTTCTCCTTTTATGTTGGCTAATAATATAGCCGAGACCTGCTTGAAGTCTTTCAGTAATTTCATACCAAGAGTTAAAGCAGGTTCTGGACCGTATTCATTCTGAATCAGTTTTAGCACTTCTGGTATTACTGCCATTGACAGAACACCATGGGGCAGATGCATCAAAGAAAATACCGGGAGCAAACGGCCAGATTCTCAGAATCTGGCCGTTTGCTCCCGGTATTTTTGCATTTGGGATGCATCATCCCAAATGCAGAAATCGCAATTTAAGGAATCTCTAAATAGCGATTCCTTAAATTGCTCCTGCATTTAAGGAATCCCAAAATGAGATTCCTTAAATGCAATGCATGAAACCCAAAAAAATTGCGAATTTGCTAATAGGGGGAGCAAATTACCATGAAGTTGAACTTCGTGGTAATTTGCTAAAACTTTGAAAAATGCACTTTAGTGCATTATTCAAAGTTACATGTTGCGCACACACATGCCCTTAGGGCATGTGTGTGTGTAACATTTGTGCACAGGTCCTTTTCAGGGATGCAACAGGGTGTCCTTTGGACACCCTGGCACCCTTGAAATAGCGAAACATTAGCGATTCGGTAATAGCTAATCGCTAATAAGGAATGGCTTTCCCATTCATTCCTATGGACCTTTAGGCCCATAGGAATGAATTGGAAAGCCATTCCTTATTAGCGATTAGCTATTACCGAATCGCTAATAAGGAATCTTAAGGAATCGCTAATAACATTGCGATTCCTACATGCATCCCGTTTTGTGAGTCTTTAATAGCGATTCCTTAAAATTCGCTATTAAGAACTCGCAAAACATAACTTTGATGCATCTGCCAGTAAGTGTTTTTGTGTAAATGGAAGCAAAGACTGTACCCCAAGTGTCGCAGTCCTCCATGTGTGGTGCGACCCCCATAGGAAGGCAGATGGTCAGGATCCTATGTTTCTCAATAGGGGTAGTATTCGGAAATACTGCCTCTATTTGAGTGATTTTCTGCGCTAACCAGAAAGGAATTTGTTCCCGTTTTATGGGTGTTTTACCAAGACATGACTGTATGTTCTGTGGTGTAATTTTATTGGTGTTCCCCTGATGAGGGGTCAGCTGTGGTACATTAGCAGCTGATTGGATTGTAGCAGTCCGCATTACATATTGGACTAATTGCCTATGTATTTTAATTAATGTTTTTAGCTGTGCTAAAAGTTCTTCTCTAGACATTTTATCAATGTACGGATGTGGTGTGTAGCTGGCTAGAACCGGCCGCATTGCTCCTGGTCTACCTAGTGGACCGAGCCTGGTAATATGATCATTATGTTTTAGGGCGCCATTAAACCAGAGCAGGTGCTCTTGGAATTTTAATGGGATTTCAATCTCCTCGAAAGGAGCGTACTCTCCCGGTGGATCCTCTATTTTATAATAGTGGAACTCATGTGTTGCAGCGTTTGCCGCTGCAAATTTTATCCATGAATAGAATACCTCTGTCTGCCGATATTGGTGTGCCTCTATCACGAAGACGACTGTGCCACCTTGTGTGGTCAGTCCATTTTCTATAGGTTTTGAAGTTATAGATTTTCTTAAATGTGCCAGGATGATTATTGCACCCGGTTCAGTAGTACCGGCGTCCCATTGATTTGCATCTGCTGCGGTTTCAACGGTCCCGTTTTCTAACACTGACATTTTATAAATGCAGGTTTTGCAGAGCAGGTCTCCAAGGAAACAAAGATTAGGTGCACAATATTTTGGAACACTGTATCCTTCAACGTTGAATAAACCAGAGCTTTACATAGGAATCTCTTCCTACTAAGGTCGGGCGGATTTTAACCTTTCACCCACTCCAGACGTCTATTGGAGTATTTACGGAAGAAAGGGGTCTGTGTGAAAAATGCACGACTGAGTTACTCTAACGTCTTGCTTTAGTTTATCGCCTTACCAAACGTTTGGGCGCCATGTAGTGTAGTTCCTATTTTCCCAATAGGCCCTGCGCATTGGACTAACATAAACAGTAGTATCGACCTAGAAGTGCGGATCTTCCAGGCCTCTACTGACTATGCTAAACTTAATTGGGTTTGTTACCAACTAGCTCAGAGGTCACTGGAAACTTTCTTGACTGAATAGGAAGTGATCAGCTTCCCTGGCACAGCCAAGAAGGGATTCAGTTTTCCAACAACCGTGCAACATGACAACTTTGCTCCTCAGATAAGAGTCAATCTCTAGAGTCGTGTGAAACAATAGACAGTTATTTTACTCAGTCAGTTTTTGTGCAGATTACTTTCACAATATGTAGAGAATAGAGAGACGTGCGTTTTCAATAAAAAGGTATTATTTATTGAACAGTCTTTCTTCTCATACAAGAGAAATGAATTGCCACAATTGCAAGACTAGTTATTATAAAAAGTGCGTACAGTAAAATGAGTATTGAGAAATAATACTGTAAAAGCATTGATATGGTTTCTTAGCCATACAATGGTTTAAAATGAATAAAACATATATACATTCATACATACATTTGACTAACGTACTCAACTGGTGCTTCTAACTACGCCTACCCCAGTGTACCTGACCTAAGCCTAATACTTGGAAGGGAGTAAGTAGCTTGAGTTAAGTTGGTTTTGCCAAGGTTTGCTTCAAGAATTCTCTCTAAGGGTTTATTCAACACCATACCTCTGGAATAGAATGTTTGAGGGCTTGTATCTCCTTCAGGACTCGATATCCCAGTCACTCGCAAGAGTAGGCTGGAAACGCCGGAGCTGGATTTTCTCGGCAGGAGAAAAGACAGCTTCTTTCTCAGCGCGTCAAAGAGGAGGAGGAGGGGCAGCGTCCGTGGGCTGGTTGCATCTGCTGGGCTCTGCAAGGGATGGCTGTTCAGCTCCTCTGTTCACCACACCATCGTTCGCTCGTTCGCAGCGATAGCATCAGCAGCGATAACGGCAGCGATGTCTATGAGGCAGCTAGCATTTGCTTAAGGCAACGTTGGTAATATTTATACCTGAAAGGTGCCTTGTTTGACGTAAGTTTTTGGACATAAGACGTCAATAAAGATGTCACTAGGAAGTGATCGTCTCTCAGTGCTCATTGGAGTTCTATTACTAATCAAAACATAGCAAGCGGGGATTTCCCAGGTTGCTGAGTTTTTATCTTGTTGAAGAACTCAGAGTGTTAATCTAGGAATCTTAGATAGTGGCTTCTGCTGTGTCATTTACTAATGAGCTGCAAAGGAAGTTGCAGAGGAAGCGATTCTGAAATGTGGCTCTGTTCGTGTGAGGCCAGAGACGAGTTTCTGAATATTGCATTTGATCGGTTATGCCAATATAGGGGAACAAATGGAATACAGCCGTATAGGGGCATAAAGGTCGCAGTATTGATCAGGGTCCTAGATTAGAACGCGACATTGGAGTATTTTACGGAGTAAGGGTGGGTTATGATTATGGGGTACAGGGGTATTTAAAGGGAGCAGGGTGGGATTAGCACACAATATGAGACATGGCATGAAGGGGGGAACGTACCACACGCCCCCAGCATTTGTCACGGCCCCAGCACACGCCCACAGCAAAATGCAGACATGCCCACAAGGGACTACTTTGCTGGCATGGTTCTTTTACCTTTTAAATGTATATGGTGGGCGTCTGCATAGCCTATGTCCTTCTGCTGCACCTGCCCTTTCCAACGCTGTATTGGGTGTTGTGATTGGTACGGTGGTTCCTGAGATTACCCGCCTCAAAGGTTTGGGCTCTCTCTTTATTATATTAGTATGGATGTATGTACAGCAGTGCTGTACCTTCAAAATTCCACAAACTCCTCCTTCTTTTGCTAATATAATATCAAGTGCAAGATGATTTTGCATTACCATAGTTCTCATAGCAATCATTTCAGTGTTTACCATTAGGAATCCACCAGCTATATCTGTTGATAAGCGATCTACTATCGTTGACAATCTCCGAATTCGATTTGCATTGAAAGATATTCCCACTGCTGGTATCAGTGCTTCAAAAACATCACCTATTATCTCTATAACACTCTCTCTTTTTCTACAACTAAAAAGGTTTACCTATCTCATGAATTCCATTTGTTCCTCTATCTACATGGAATATTTTAGGAAAGACCAAACCCACATAACATGTCCCATACCAATGGTCAGGCAATCTATAATAAGCTTTGTTTCCACATATAAAATATACTCCAGGAAAAACAGGATCATTCCCACCTTTAAATCCCCATCCCCCTAGGATGCGATAAGTATCTTTACATTGACTTGCTCCCACAAAATATTTGTCATACATGGTATTGTCTCTCCTGATACAAAATTTCCCTAACAATGGAGTATCTATATTTATTGCTACATTCACATTTCATTGTTTATAAGCAATTCGTCTTTCTTCAACCATGTCTAAGAACGCCTTTTCTTCTGTTCTCATCTTACAAGTTACATTGTTTTAGAATGCATAGTCATGACTCAACTCATCGACTTCTAAAAAATATTCTCCCATCACTGTAGCAGGCTTTTTCTTATTTAATGCACCATCTATTTTCAGTTTTGCAAATACTTCATCCGAATTGGAATAATGATACTTCAACTTGCCTGTTTGATAAAACAAGCTTGCAATCACACTACATGTAACTCCATATGTAAGTGGGAGACGATGGTAGGTCACCCCTTCAGAAACAGATGCAGGCAACTTTACACATACATAACAGTCACTAGCATCCATTGTTCTAACATATTCAGTTAACAATCTTGAAAAGGTGTTTTTCGTAAAGTCACTTATAGAGCTATCTTGATGCAATTCTGGCCTGTATACATGCTGCTTATTTGGTTTTGATTTAACATTTTCTTCATTTGAGCTTTCATTATGTTTCAGTTTTACTAAGCTATCTTGGAAAGGAATAACAATAGCTAAAATTATCCATATCAGTATTAATAATCCAGTACAAAACAAGCACATTATACACCATTATCTAAAAATAGAACATTTTGTTTTATGATCATTAGTAACCATTTTTTTTTTTACACAGCGAGTTTTGCTTACAAGTTTATCTTCAGCCTTATGTCACCTATAAGTTCTAATGCTTCAAACAAGTTTTCTTCGACCTAGTGTTCTTTACAAGCTTTTGTTTTCTAACAGGATTTTTTCGACCTTGTGTCCCTTACAAAAATGTTCTTTCTATTTACAATGCCCTTCTATCCTTTCCTTCTTCTGAGATTCCAAAATGTTACTTTTGATCAATTACCACTTTTCTTCCTAGTTCAGCCTTTTACTCACTTTTCCCATTTGACCTTGGGTAGCTCAAATTCTCTTGACTGCTGTTTAGTTCCTCAATTGGAGGTAGTACTATGTAGGTCCACTCAGGTGATTTAGACTTCTGATTTGGTCTTCCTACTCTCTTTGGCCTTCGTACAACTTCTATTTTCTTTCCCAATGCTTCTCTTTGACTGGTTATTTCATTAACCTGTTCTTCTTCTTGTCTTTCTTTGTTAACCATTTTAAATCTCAGTCCATCATTCCCTTTAGGCCAATTATCTCCTTTACAACATCTTTTTGTCTTAGGCTCTGTGGTGTTTTGTTCCACTCTCCAAGCCCTTTTCCTTGGACTCTTCCTCAATGAAGTTTCATCTGCACTGTCATCAGTCTCACAGTCAGTGTCTCCAACAGTTTTATTGATAATGATTTTCACAGTGTCTTTCTCCTTTTCAGAGTCAGTTTTATCTTTAGACAGTTAGGAACATCTTCATAGCTGGTACCTGGAATCTCATCTTCTTCAAGAGCTGTTTCCGCCTTCCCAGTGTCGATTTTCGTTCCTGCCTTCAGAGCTTTCCGTCTGTCTTTCAGAATTTTCTTCTCCACCAGTTTTATTTTAACTTTGCTCAATGTCCTTATTGGTGTCTGTCTTTACCAATTCTCGATCTTCAGATTGATCTTCAGAATTCGGTATTTCAGTACTTTCTCCTTCTCCTTCAGATGCAGAACTAGTATCTGATACTTCCAGATATCGATGTTCCAGTCGATCTTCAGTCTCTGGTTCACTTTCTGAATCTGAATCAGCTGTGCTTTCACCTTCCTCGTCAAGATTTTCAGGTTCAGGCACACAGATGGTATGACTTGCATGTGTCCATCTCTTTACTCCAGCACATTTGATTGTAGTAGTGCTAACCAAAACAACCTGGCTGGGTATCTGCCAGTGTGGCACCAGACAGTTTCTTCTGCGGTGTACCTATATCCTCACCCAGTCTCCAGTGACTAGATCATGTGCTGGACTTTTCTCTTTGGTGTTTGATTCAGTTCCCACCTGATGGAACACAGAAGTTACTACATCAGACACGTTTTTGCTGTAATCCAGTATGATGTCATCATTAATTGTTAACAATTTATCAACTGGTACATACGCTTGTCTCATTACCCTGCCCATCAAGATCTCATGCGGACTTAATCCAGTTTTCCTGTCAGGAATGCTTCTTGAGGTCATCTAAACAAGTGGCAAGGCATCAGGCCACTTTAATCATGTGGCTAGGCACATTTTTGCAATTCTGTTTTTAATTGTTCCATTGACTTTCTCTACCACTCCTGAAGCCTCAGGTCGGTAAGCACAATGCAGTCTCTGACGAATGTCCAGTGCTTCACATACCATGTGTATGAGCTCATTCTGAAAATGTGGACCACGATCAGTTTCAATCGTCACTGGGAAACCAAATCTAGGTATGATTTCCCTTAAAAGCAGTTTTGCAACAGTTAGCCCATCGTTCCTTCTTGTAGGAAAGGCTTCTACCCATCGAGAGAACAAACAAATGATCACCAAACCATATCTGAGTCTGTTACATGGCGGTAGTTCTATGAAATCCAATTGCATTCGCATAAATGGACCTCCCTCCCGTCCTATGATTCCCAAACTCACAATTGTTTTCCTATTTGGATTAAATTGTTGGCAGACTAAACATCTTTTACACAGACTCTAAGCTATCATCCTAAACTTGGGGTTATACCATGTCTGTCTGAACAAGCGAAGCATGGCATCTCTTCCAATGTGTGCTTGACCATGATACATTCGGGCCATATTTGAGATCATGCTATCAGGCATTACTGGTCTTTCATCTTTGTAAACTCAGATTTCATCTTCCTCTCTTTGTCTGCACCCTGCTTTTAACCAGACATTTTTCTCTTCCTCATCAGCTTCTTCCTGCATTTGCCTTACTTCCTGCCATGCTTCAACTACAGTGGTTAGCTTTAAAGGACATGCAGCATGCTCATTCTTCGGTTCCTTATTAATTGATGAAAGATTTCTGGCACAGTATTTAGCAATTGAATCTACATACCTGTTACCTCGGGTGATATAGTCATCCCCCTTTTTGTGTGCTGCACATTTTACCACAGCCAATTTGTCTGGCAATTGTATGGCATCCAACAACATTCGTACAAATTCAGCATTACATATGGGTGTTCCTGCAGAAGACATATAACCTGTTTGGGACCACAGTTGTCCATAATCATGAACAACTCCAAAGCCATACTGACTATCAGTCACTATGGTCACTTTGATTTCTTTTCCCAACTCACAATGTCGAATCAGGGCATTCAACTCTGCTATTTGGGCAGACTGAATTCCTTTCAAACAAGAAGCTTCCAGTACATCTGCCACGGTACAGACATCATATGCTGCACTTAAAGCACCCTCATCTGTTCTTAAACATGAACCATCTACAAACATCACATAGTCTGATCAGGCAGAGGCTCATCTCTGATGTCTGCTCTTGGTTTGGTACAGTATCCAAGAACATCCAAGCATTTGCGATCAACTTCATTTCTCACTTCTGTTTATATATATATATATATATATATATATATATATATATATTTTTTTTTTTTTAAACTTGTAAGGCGCACAGCTACCCAAAAAGGGTTTCCCGGCGCCGAGACACAGCACAGAAGAATGATATGGGGTTCGCAGGGTCGTTCTTGTTATTGCTCGAACAACCAGGTTTTGATGTTTTTCCTGAACCTAGCGTAGTTTTCCTCCTTGCGAATATGGGGAGGGAGTGCCTTCCAGAGAGTTGGTCCTTGGTGTGAAAAGGATCTACCTCCCATTCTTGAGAGTTTAAACCTAGGCACACAAAAGTTGGATGCTGTTTGTGACCGTAGGTTGCGTTTGGGAGTGTAGGGTTGGACTAGTGCTAGTAGGTATTTTGGTGCAGTGCCCGCTTTTATCCTGGACATATAACTCAGGGCTTTAAATCTAATCCGGCTCTCTACCCTGAGCCAATGCAGGTCACGCAAGTGATTCGAGACCCTGGCGGTTTTTGGTATTCTACACAGCAGCCTGGCAGCTGAGTTCTGAACAAGCTGCAGCCGCCGTACTACGGCTTTGTTGGAACCAAGGTACAGGATGTTTCCGTAGTCAAGCCGAGATGTAATAAGGGCATTGAATACGTTTTTTTGGGTGGAGATGGGCAGCATCCAGAGGATTTTTGTTAGCCACTTTATGATAGTGAAACATAGGCCTACAACTTGGCTGGCCTGTTGTTTCATTGAGAGGGAGCTATCCACAATGGCCCCCAGGTTGCGTACCTGGGTGGCTGGTGCTGGGAGGTTTCCCATCTGGGAAGGCCAGTGGGAGGGGTTCCACATGTCGTGTTGTTTTCCCAGAAGGAGGATCTCCGTTTTTTGTCTGTTTAGTTTCAGCTGGTTTCTAGTCATCCAGCTGAAAATGTTGTGGAGACCTTGTTTGAGGAGAAATGGGGATGATGGGCTGGATTCTGACATAGAGAAGATGATCTGTGAGTCATCGGCGTAGGTCATGAGGGTGAGTCCTGATCTGTCTGCTAAGTCGGCCAGAGGTCTAAAATACAGATTAAAGAGCAGCGGGCTCAAGATAGAGCCCTGGGGCACTCCGTGTGGGGCACTGAACATTCCAGAACATGCTGAAGAAGATGTAATTTGGAACATCTGTTGTTTCAAAAAAGACCTGATCCACTCAAGTGCCACACCACAGATCACATTTTTCCTAACGTGGTTAGTAGCCTTTCGTGCGATATGGTGTCAAAGGCCGCACCCAAGTCTAAGAGAATGAGGGCAACTGTTTGACCGTCATCAAAGAGTTTCCGGATGTTTTCGGTGACTCCCTGCAGAGCAGTTTCTGTGGAGAAACCTGCCCGAAAACCTGATTGAGACGGGTGGAGGAGAGAATTTTCTTCAGTGAAATGAGTTAGGGCCGAGTGAACATGTCTTTCCAGTAGTTTTGAAAAGGCAGGGAGAAGTGATATGAGTCTATAGTTTGACAGTATCTTGGGGTTTGCTGTGGGTTTCTTCAGTAGTGGGCTTTCCATGGCGTGTTTCCAAAGTGCAGGAACTGTAGAGAATTCAAAGGAGGAATTTAACGTGTCCACAATGATTTCAAGAGAGGGGGCATCCAGTTGTTTTAGTACATTAATGGAAATTGGGTCACATGGGGCGCCAGATTTAATGGTCTTAAGGATGGACTTCAATGTGTCTGTCATAATGGGAGGCCAGTATTCTAGGGTATCCTTAACTATGGGAACATAATCCGTATCAGCCTGGGAGGTAGTATTATTTTTATTGCTATTAATTTCAATTATTAGCTTATCAATTTTGTCGGTGAAGAATTTTGCAAGATCCTGACATGGTCGTTCATTGAGTGGGCGGGCAGTTGCTGTGGTTTGCACACCTGCTAGTTCCTTAACTGTGTTGAACAGTGTTTTAGGTCTATTTGTTGCTTCCAAATGGTGTTGGATACATACAGGGCTCGGGCTTTCGTGCAAGCTGCATGGTATATGTTTCTTGCCTTATGATACCTCACCTTTTTGTCAGGTGCATAGTCTTTTCGCCACTGTCTCTCTAATGCCTTGCATTTGGTTTTCTCAGTTTTCAGTGAATCATTGTACCATGGGGCTGGGGGGCGGTGGCTATTTCCCTTTGTGAGAGGGGTGGGTAGGCAGAAGTCAGCGGCGTCACTGAGCCACTGTTGTGTTGCTTTTGCTAAGCATTCCATGTTTTGGCCTTTTTTTTTTTTTTCGCAGAGTACTTTGTTGAATTGTACAATGTCGAGTGTTCTCCAGTTTTTCCTTGACGTGGCTGGGAAAACAGGCTGCACAGGAGTAATGGCTGGTAGTTTAAGGCTAAATTTTATTAAGTAATGGTCTGACCAGCATATGGGGGTTGTTTCCTGCTATACCAATTCCGTTAGATTTGTAATTATTGGGTCGAGCAGGTGTCCCGCCTTGTGTGTGGGTCCGGAATTTAGTAGTCTAATGTTTAAAGCTGTCAGGTCTTCTAGCAAATTGGTACATGTGGTGTTAGATGGGTCTTCTAAATGCAGGTTAAGGTCTCCAATTAGTGAAAAAAAATTTGAGGCTACAGAAAAAGGTGTGATGTAGTTAGCTAATTTGGAAGCCCATTGGGTGGAATTTCCGGGGGGCCGATACATCAATATGCCAGATAGCGTGAAATTAGGATTCATGGTTATTTAAAAAAAGGCAGCTTCACAGTCTAGGATGTTGACAGGGTCGAGGCTACATTTCAGCTCTCTGTTAAAAATGATTGCGATTCTGCCATCAGTTTGATCTGCTATGTCTTTTCTAACAATCGCATAGTTGGAAGGGAGGGCAGTGGCTACATCGGGGCCTGCACTATCGTGTAGCCAGTTTTTGGTCAGGAAAAGTGCGCTAGGTAGGTCTTCTAGTAACAAGTTAAAGATATCTAGCTTGTGTTAAAGATATCTAGCTTGTGTTTAGGTGTGTTAGGCAATAACGTGGAAGGGTTCACATTTACACATCTAGAGATGGTCACATTTTCTGCTACTAGAATTACCTTTTCGTACTTGGTCATCCTGTTGTTGGTCAAATATTGTGTTTTCGTTCTAGTAAGGAGAATCTCCACAGAGTGAGGTACATAAACTCTTACAGGAAATCCCATCACTATTCCTTCCCTTTGTTCTAAACTAACACTTGTAGCTGCTACTGCTTTCAGACAACCTGTCAATGCTTTTCAACAGGGTCCAAAACAGCTGAGAAATACGCAATAGGTTTTCTCAGTTTTCCATGTCTCTGAATCTGGACCTCCCCCTCCCTCCTTTTGGTGTGCCACCACCACAACATGCACACCATGTGCCCCTGTTGCCATTTGACCTGCACCAGGGCCCCTGTAACTCCAACCAAGGGCATGCCCACAACACCCACCCCTACTCACACTAAAACCCTTACCAACAAGCCCACCTACAATCTTCGCACAGCTGTATTATACCTGCTGCTTAACAGCTGCTCACTCAGCAAGCACACCATGGGGATCTGGTACGCGCTGGACGACAATACCCCAGACCTCTCTTTCCTCACAGAAGCATGGCTGACCACAGACTCAGTGGCAGACATCACTATCGCCATCCCCGCCAGATTCAAGATCACCAAGCAAGACTCCCTAAACAGACCCGGAGAGAGATTTCCCATTGTCTGCAAAGACACCTCCACTGTATCCAGAACAAACTACATGGAGTATCTCAACTTTAAACTACAAATCACAGCAAATGTCACCCTCTGTGGATCCCTAGTCTACGACCTCAGGTAACCAAGCCATCTTTGTAAGAAACATTATGAACTTCATCACTCGTTTAGTCCTTGACCCCAGCGCTTTCATCCTCCTAAGAGACCGTAATCTGCATCTAGAAGACTTGACTGACCCCAACTCAGTCGCCCTTCTTGACAACTTTAAAAACCTGAGATTAATCTAAAGTGCCAGGGAGCCCACCCACTCTGCCATACACATGCTAGATCCCGTCCTCCTTTCGTTCAACAACATTACTATCAACACACCTAGACCAGTTACCTGGACAGACCACACCATAGTCAATCCCACAATCAGCATTCATCAACACAGAAGAACATTTATAGCAGGCCCAGCACGTAGATCACAAACTGTGCTGACATTCTTGACTCCATGAAATGAAGTCATACTGCTAAAACTAGAACACAAGCCAGCCTGTACACAGAAGACCTCAGAATTACCAAACAACACTGCACACATCTGGAATAGAAATGGAGAGTCAGAAAAGGCAAAAGTGCCCAGAGAAGGTACCCCAGCTAATTGGAGAAACTAAGAGGAAGACCCTTTTCAAATGAATAACCTCTTCCTCCAACAGAAAAAAAAATCTTTGTTATTGTCAAAGACTTCACCACACCCACTGCTGCCATTGGCAACATCAGTCCATCACAAGATCTGTGTAACAACCTCTCATACGTTGCAGCAAAATCACAACCTTGTTCTACAACTTCACCGAACAAATTTACCATCTAACCCTCTCCAGAGGTCTCACAGTAATGAACGAAGACTACACAATCACAAAAATCATGAAGACCATTCATTTCTGGGTCCTCTGCAGACCCCTGTCCCCACCATCCTTTTGACAAAGGATTGATCCCTATCAACAAGGCCCTTACCTAAACCGTCAACACCTCCATTAATACAGCCATCTTTCTCGAACCATGGAAACATGCAACCGTCACTGCCTTCCTAAAGAAACCCTTAGCGGACATGACCAAACTCACCAATTACTGACCAATATTACTCCTAAGCCCCCCTCCACCCTTCTGCAAAGTCTTTGAAAAAAGTACTTCCAAGCCTTTCTCCAATCACCTTACATGGGCTCCTCATTCAGCCTGACACTCTTCAATATCTACATGATTCCTCCGGCCAACATCATATGAGCCCACATCATAAACATCCTCACATAGTCCGACGACACACAACTGACACTTTCCGTCTTGGACAAAACACCCAACACCAGGAAAAAGTTCACCACATGCATGACTGAAGTGGCCATCCAGATGAAATCCAATTGACTCAATATGAACTCAAACAAGACTGAAGTGGTGGTCTTCAGGAAAAATGCCTTGCCATGGGACTCCACAGTGTGGTCCACAGATCTTGGACCCATCACCATGCACTGCTCACAAGCAAGAAATCTCAGACTCATCATCGACAACAAAATGGACATGACCGCCCAAGTCAATGCAGTGGTCTTATCCTTCTTCAACACCCAAAGGATGCTGAAGAAACTCAGGGTGCTAAAGGGTCTCAAAGGCAGACGAACACCAGTTGGAAAGCTCTGTTCAGGTCATGGCTCAGGCCCTAGAATCCCTGGGACCATACACATGCAAGGATGAACGAATATGCACTTGATCGATTGCTGCCTTGACAGGACAAAAACAAATCAGCTCACCCTCTATTATAATTCTGCCTATTGGCCTGTATTCAAACCCAATACGTTTTTGAGATCCAAGAGACCCTTGCTCTTTATAGTTTTACAGGACAAAGCAAACTCCTAACCCTTTAGAGTTTATTCCCAGGCAAACTTGATTTTCTCTATTCGCAGGGAATATTATTTTAAGGTAAAACAGAGACAATGAAGTAGAAAAAGGCTTACCCTGCTTCCATTGTTTAATCTAGGAGAACAGCATGAGAAGCAGTCCACTCCCACTGTTCAAAGTGACTTCAAGATTTACAGATGCATGAACACAATGCAGCAGCTAAAGAAGGTCTGAACTGCATGTGAGATGGGTAGATCCTGGCAGGGAAAAGGTGGGTTTGGGTCGTGGGGCTGCAATGAAGCCTGGGGTGAAGGGTGGGAAAAAAACAGCAGCAGAGCAAGGCAAAGAGCACAGCATTGGTAGAAGAACAATATACTTATTGGATGAAAATGATATACAGATCAAGCTATAGCTCTAAAATTGGGGCTCCAACAGGTTTAGCATGTAACATCCTTAATGCAAACTGAGCAGTCAGCCCCTACTCAAAATGGGCCAGAGGTCAACAGAGACCCAAACAAAAGTTATCTCAGTGTGTCATACTAAATTCAAGAAGGCCTACACTTGGGATGAGAAGCGGTGACCAGGCATGGGAGGAGTATCTGGAGAAGGAGAAACAGTGGAGCCTGGGGAGAGCAAATGATGGTGGAGGAACCAACAGCAGAGAAGGGAAAACAATACACATTCAGAAAGAAGAGGACGATAGATCAAGTTGCAGCTCCACCAAATCGGCTTCTAGCAGCTTTAGAAGCAGAGCATTGTTAATTCTGCACAAGAAGCAATCTTCTCCCGCTTTTCAAAATGGCCTTTAGGTTACAAAAGGTACAAGCATAAGTTCCCTCAGTGTATTGCCATGAGCTAAAGAACCCTAACTTGAGGAAAAATCTTTGGACCTGGAAACACCATCACCTGGAGGATTGGGAGGTGGATACCAGTCCATCTCCCAACAAAGATTCAACTTTGGGGGTCATGGGGAGGTTCAACGTTGGTGCTTTTTCCATTTTAAAATTCTTTGCAGGATCTTCAAAGCTGCAGCAGAACTACCTATTCATCATATCAAACCTTTTTGGGGTATTCCTGCCTATAACTTTCTGGTGCAACTTACTTCAAGTATTCCTTTTCTATAAAATTGTGTTAGAGCAAAAACTTTAACTGATATTTTTCAATGAGATAACGTCTTTTCTCATGCTCTCCTATGTTTAATGATTTTTGTATTCCCTAAAACTGTTAATGCATTGAGCCACAATTCTTCAATTCTTCTTAAACTTATCCATAAACCAAGCTACCAAAAAAAGCCATAGATTTTGTACAGCAAGAAACTATTTACTATCGTAGATCATACTGATTCAGCCTTGCTGTAGCTCAGTTACTATTTACACAAGGCTGTGGCCTCTTTCTCCAAAAACCGAATACTTCAATTCCCAACACAATTCAACTTGCTCTATAGGAATTTTGCCTCTGAAGGGATTTCAACAGTAACCAATGATAATACCTGCTCATTGAGGTCTACTTACAATGCATATTGACCTGCACTGACCACATACATTGCCAGTGGTCGCTCTCACCTGTACTGGTTCTAGAGGACCCAGACACCTGATTTATACTTTGGCAATAAGTAGAAATCTAATTGGATTTTTCTTTTGGAGGAAACTCTAAATCCATTGGATGATAACTGTTAGACTTCTCTAGCTGTTAAGATTGTGTGGTGGAGCAAATTCTAGCTGTGGATTTTTGACAGAATTTAGAGATTCCTCTACAAAATTAAAATTTTTAACTAATATACAACTCTAAATCCGACCCATAATTTCTGAAGGAAACGGATAGTGTCAATAACTTTTGCTACAGATACATGTGCATGGCAACTTTGTTCCATACTAGCTGTAGTTTCTGTGACTTTAAGTACTCATACTGGGGCCCTGCTCATAAAGGACCTGCTTCATGGCATGTTTCCACTGAACTTGTTAGATTTCTATTTAGGCTTCTTATATGCAGGAACGTATTCATTAAACTATGTATTTTTAATGTGCTTTTTCTCTTTGATTGTTTTTTTCTGGTAAACAGACAAAATATTGACTACAAAATATCGAATGGACATAATATCGAGTAAAAAATATAGGCTGGACAGAATATCGAATAGACAGAATATAGACATGAAAAATATTGTTTTGAAGGTAAGTAATGTAATATCAAATTTTAAAATATAGATAGTCAAAATATCGAAGTACATAATATAGGTTAATAAAAATATCAAACATTTAATAATATCGAATTTTTTATAGTGTATTTTATGTGTTAAAAGTATTTTTTTATGTTATAATGTCATTTAATTAATGAGTTTAATGTTATTTAAATTTTGCGTAATTTAATTCTGTAGCGGGTTGTGGGTTTATAGGGAAATAGGGTGGGAAGTAATTTAATTATAATTAATTAAATATGTAAATTTATTTATTGGTATTTGTTTATAATTAATTGTTAATTAATTTTAGTTTTGTAATTAATTAAATTTTAATTTCCAATTAATTTTATTTAATTGATTAATTTAACCAATATAATTTCTGTAGCGGGTTGTGGGTTTATAGGAGAGTAGGGTGGGAAGTAATTTAATTATACTTAATTAAATATGTTAATGTATGTAGTGTTATTTATTTATAATTAATTGTTAAATTATTGTTATTTGGTAATTAATTAAATTTTAATTGCCAATTAATAATATTTATTTGATTAATTGATAATTATGTTAATTTAACTAATTTATTTTCTGTAGCGGGTTGTGGGTTTATAGGGGAATAGGGTGGGAAGTAATTTAATTATAATTAATTAAATATGTTAATTTATGTAGTGTTATTTATTTATAATTAATTGTTAAATAATTGTTATTTGGTAATTAATTAAATTTTAATTGAGAATTAATTTTAATAAATTGATTAATATGTTAATTTTACTAATTTATTTTCTGTAGTGGGTTGTGGGTTTATAGGGGGATAGGGTGGGAAGTACATTAATTATAACTAATTACATATGTTAATTTATATTTGGTATTTATTAGATTTTAATCGTTAAATAACTTTTTAATTGCTAATGAATTAATTGTTAATTTGTAATTAATTAGTATTAATAGATAGCTAATTGTAATGATTACATTAAATTAGTATTTGTAATTAAATATTATATTGTATTAAATTGGTAATTACTTTTAATTATTTTTTATAGATATTGATATATATATTTTTAAATATTATATGAAGTATCTACTTTCCCTACTGTTGCACTCACTGGAGTGGGAATAGTAATTTTTACCCCTACGCTATCCAACGCTTTCCCTACTGTTGCACTCTCTGGAGTGGGAATAGTAATTTTACCCCTACGCTATCCAACCCTTTCCCTACTGTTGCACTCTCTGGAGTGGGAATAGTAATTTTTACCTCTACGCTATCCATCGCCTTACCTATTGTTGCACTTTCTGGAGTGGGAATAGTAATTTTTACCCCTACGCTATCCAATGCTTTCCCTACTGTTGCACTCTTTGGAGTGGGAATAGTAATTTTTACCCCTACGCTATCCAACGCTTTCCTTACTGTTTCACTCTCTGGAGTGGGAATAGTAATTTTTACCCCTACGCTATCCAACCCTTTCTCTACTGTTGCATGCTCTCGCTATCCAACGCTTTCCCTACTGTTGCACTCTCCTGAGTGAGAATAGTAATTTTTACCCCTACGTTATCCAACCCTTTCCCTACTGTTGCACTCTCTGGAGTGGGAATAGTAATTTTTACCCCTACGCTATCCAACCCTTTCTCTATTGTTGCACTCTCTGTAGTGGGAATAGTAATTTTTATCCCTACGCTATCCAACCCTTTCTCTACTGTTGCACTTTCTGGAGTGGGAATATTAATTTGTACCCCTACGCTATCCAACGCTTTCCCTACTGTTGCACTCTCTGGAGTGGGAATAGCAATTTTACCTTTACGCTATCCAACGCCTTATCTACAGTTGCACTCTCTGGAGTGGGAATAGTAATTTTTACCACTCCGCTATCCTACGGTAATAATATTGGATATTTTTTCATTATATTATGTTACTATATATATATGTTTTAACAAATATGATTGTAAACATTTTTTTATAACTTTAATTAATTATTTAATTTTTATAAGGTAATTTAAGTATTTTTAAGCATATTTTAGTAATTCATTTTTAATATTAATTTAATTTAACATTGTTTTTAATAAAGTCGATATTTTTACAAACTATATTTTTGTAAACAATATTTTTTACTCGATATTTTTGTACTTACCTGTTTGTAGATACAAAGTCGATATTCTGTCTGTCGATATTTTTTCGCCGATATTTTTGCTAGTCGATATTATGTCCCTCAATATTATGTCAGTGATCCTTTTTTTCTCTCTGGCCTAGAGCACTAGCAAATGGTTTTGAAAGCAACTTGATTGGTTCAGGTGCATCTTCAGATGTGAGAGGGTCAGTCAAGTTCCACTATGTGACTAATGCCACCTCAAATCTCAAATGCCTCAAGCCCTCAATTGGTAGATTCAGGAATGTGTCCAAGGTTTGATGTGGTAAGACTCCTAGCAACGTACCTCAGAAAACTGCGCAAAGTAGACATTCCATACAGCTCACATCTTGGATCTAGTAACTCATGCTACTCATCTACTTCGAGAGTCTCACAAAAATCTGCACCACATCAGAGCTCTTGAAATTCTTTTGACAAAGGAGTTCATATAAAAAAGAGCTACACTCCTCCTAAGGGCAGAGTTTGTCCCACACAGCTTTTACAATGGAAGCTATATACAAATACATTTTGGAGCCTCAGTTAGGCCCATGTAAAATACTTCCATCTTTTACTGTGAACATGTTCTGTGCATTAACTTCCCTTTTACACAATAACCTTTTACACACATTTGCATGTGTGACAATGTTGGATTAGTGTCCCTGAAAGTGCTTTGCTTACAGATTCTGCTTCGCATAACATTATCATGACTCCTTGAAAACCACGTACAAGGCATAGCTGTTTTTGCATCCGAGGTCCAGGTTCAGGAGTTCCTTGTGGTGTAGTGTCTGGTGGTGGAAGGGCCTGGGGTCTTGGTGCTGGGAGTTGTACAACAGGCGGTGCATTGGCAGCATGTCCACTGCGCGGGTCCGATGCGGGTCATGCTTCAGCCTCCATTTGTGGTCTTGATGGTCGTCCTAGTGCAGGCAGTGCAGGGACAGCAGGTGATGCATGAACAGCAAACAGTGCAGGTACAGCAGGCATCACAGCAACAGGTAGCAGGGGACAGCATGTGGTGTAGGGAAAGCAGGCAGCATAGGGACAGGGACAGCAGTTGACACAGGGACAGCAGACAGAGCAGAGATAGCAGGCAGTGCAGGGAATGGGACAATACAAGATTTCTAGATTGTTGTATATGCCTGCATATATACACTGTATTAGCACAAGGGTGGAACTCTTTATTCTGTTTAGTGTCTTGAGAATTCTAAAAACTTTCATCTGCCTCAAACTATTGATTACTGCAGCACGTACAATTTACTCAAGAAGCACGTTGGTACAGTAAACATTGAAAAGAAGTCCCTCTGTGTACATCGTGTATATTTCTCTGCAAGTACATGAGTGTCTGGGCAAAAGGGTTCTAGATCTGTTACCACGATTCCGGGGGAATCAGGGTTGTCATGTTCAGTGGTTACCAGAACCATTTGCTATCCACCTGGGTTGAGGGGTACTTATGGTAGCACTGTGAGCTAGCTGGCCTATAGGACAACATATCCTGAGGGTGTTCATAGTATTATTCTGGCACCTGCACAATGGTTATGCCATCAACAAACACAGAGTTTTTACCGTAGGGTGGCAACTACACAACTCCTGTAGTACTATTTAATGTTCTCTTTTATGCCTTTGTGACCCAACTACATCTAAGAGGGCATTATAATGTGAATATTCAGGGACTATTTGTGTACAGTTAGTACAAATAGCAAGGACTGTGTCCTCTTTGCATTTTTATGGTCTGGCTTGAGAGCACAGCTGTTGCCGGACAATTATGTGAGCAGTGGATGAATAATACTGCCTGAAATTAAACTCCAGTAATTCAGAGGTCATTATTTTTGGCAATCAGATTTCTTTTTGGTCCCTATCCAGTGGTCAACGGAATTGAGAACCCTTCCCACTCCAGTTAGGAAGGCAAAAAAGTAGGAGTTCTAATGGACAACAAGTTCACTTTTAAAGATTAGGTAAACTCAGCTTTCTCATCCTCCTTTTAAAGAGGAAACTTAAATAAAATTCTCAATTTTATTTCCCTAGACGCACAGAAAACGAATGTAACATCTCTGGTGCTCACAAAAATAGATTATCGCAATGGCCTTTATTTAAACTTGCAGCAACAACATTTGAATAAACTTCAAACCTTACATAATGCCGCTGCGCGTCTTTTGTCAGGGATCCCCAAATTTCAATTTGCTTCTCGAGCCATACATAAATTACACTGGCTTCCAATCAGACAACAAATCAGGTTTTAGGTCTTTTGTACTGCTGGCTCTGGCTATTTGAGAAAGAACTTCAAATGGTATGAGCCTAACAGGAATCTGCGCTCCTCCTGTTATATTTCCGAGTTAGGCCCATGTAGTGAAGCTGCTTATTTCTTACATTTTCCTCACAGATGGAATTTACAGCTGTGATCTTTTGCATACAATTGCATGCAAGACAATGTTGGATTTGTTTCTCTGAAACTAAACTTGTTTGTACACCTAGCTTCACACAACATTATCACAATGCCCTGAACATCATGTACAAGATCTCATTTCATACTACATAAAAATGTCATCACTCTCTTTACCCACAGGGCAACATGGTTATCTACATATCCATAAAATCACTAATCTATGCATACATCGCAAGGCTGCTTTCTATTATAAGAGATGAGCGTCCCGATAAATTAATAGAGGAGGTACCTCCGCTGACACTGAGGGTCCTTCTATGCTGAGGAATCATTATTGCCTTATTTATAAGCCTGCATATAAACCTTGTTTAGCCCCATGGTAGAACTATGGCCTAGATGTAGGTAATCTAAAAATACTGATTCTAAAATACCAAATTTTACCAATTCGGTATTTTAGAATCGGAATTTGGGATGTAGGTAAAAATGTGGTAATTTTTACTGATTCGATAAAATTCGCTATCTGTCATTTGGAATGTTCCGAATCGTTATTTACCGATTCGGTATTTACAGATTCCGTATTTCCCATTCATTCCTATGGGCCTTGGCCCATAGTAATGAATGAAAAATACCAAATCGGTAAATACCGAATCGGAAAGGATAGAAAGTGAAACCTAGGGTCAGCCAATCAGGTGCTACCACCCACCCCCTCCCAACCAGGAAGTGGCTAGGTCCAGGCAGCTGGAAGTAATTTGAAGCTTCTGGAGAGGGAGAGAAAGCAGAGCTGAGTCACTGAGCCACAGGAAAACTTTTTTTGTGCTTTTAAAGTTTGAAAATGGCAAGCAGCAGTAAAAAGGAACATCCAGAGAGGAAGATAAAAATTTAATTTAGCACCATGGAGCTGCAGGTCCTCGTGGAGGAGGTGGTTAAAGAACACCAGAAATTGTTTGGAAAGCAGTCCCTGACTGTGGCTGAATCGGTCAAAAGAAAGATTTGGCTAGAAATACAGACAAAGTTGAATGCTGTAGGAGTGACTCCAAGGGACATAGAAGACCTGAAAAAGAGGTGGTAGGACCTCAGGAGCATAACCAAGAAGAAAATTGCAGAGCTCCACAAAGAGGCAGACAAAACTGGAGGAGGGAAGAACCATGCACCCCCCCCTGACTGAGCCAGAGCTGCCGCCAGAAAAGGTAAGACACATGCACAGCAATCACCCCCACCCCATCACCTTCCCTTTTCCCTATGTGGCAAAGTTTACCCCACTGCAATAGAGGTAGTATTAGACAGGAGCAATGCATCATGGGACATGTAGTATTTAAAAGACCAACCATGTCATACAGCACAGCAAGCAACAAGTTAGGCAAAACATATCAGTCATAATGAAGCTGAGGCAATATATACAGTGTTTCAGTGAGAATAATGTATTTGTAGAAGCAGTGAGGCAGGAGCACAGAGCTAATGTACGCTTTTATGTCCACAGGTGAGACATCTCGCAGGCGTACCAGGGAGAAGGAAGGCACTGCACCACAGAGGGATGAAAGCCAGGAGGCAGGCACAAGTGCAGAGAATGTCACAGAGGACACTGGTGCATCAACACCACTGCCACCATCCCAAGACCTTGAAATGTCTCCACATCTGTAGGCGTACCCAGAACGTTCAGGATCCTCTCTGCTACTGTTCTCACCTGCACTGCCTGCGTCACTGCCGCAAACAACACCTGCACCTCAAAAGAGCAGGAGGCATTCAGTTGCTCCACTGGTAGAAATGGAAACTTCAGCAGGTTAAATGGAGGGTGAAGACACTCAAACCTTGGCTGGGGAAGGAAGCACTGCCACACAGCAGTCCAGTGCAGAGGTTGGCTGTATAGGTATCAGACGCCGCAGGCCCAGAGATAGCAGTGCTGCACAACATGTGGAGGGTCCCAGTGTCTTCCGTGGGCTGGAGGGTAGCATGATTAAGATCCAAAAGATGCAGGGGAAGGCTATCCAGTCTGTGCAATGCCAGAAGAGGACCCTGAATATACATATGGAAAACATAGGGAAGGGCATCAGTGCACTGGTAGATGAGAATAAAGACATGGCATCAGGTATGAGGGAGATGGCTGCAGGGATGCGGGAGATGGCCACAGGTGTGCGGGACATGACACAATCAGTGCAGCTCCTGTGCAGTAAACTGGACCAGGACAGGTTAGCAAGGCGCAAGGACAGACAACATGCGCAGCAACAAACTAAGGCTATGAACCGCCTGGCCACAGCCACTTCCCTTCTATGCAGACGATTCATCAACATGCAAGTGGGACTAACACACAGCAGCAATGAGGTGTCTAAGGGCCTTGCAAGGGTGACCAGTGCTGTAGAGGTGCTGCTTAATGCATAGACAGCACAAACTGCTACTCTGAATGTACCGGAAAGTGAGGAGAGCACCAGTAGGAGCAGCATGACAAGCCCCCCTGCAGTTGAGACACGGAGGAGCAGCAGGCGCCATGGTGAGCCAACACCCCAAACACCCAGTGAGGACAGCCAGCCACTTTCATCTGGCACTGGTAGGCTTGCCCGGAAACGACTTATACAGCCCACACTCCATGAACTTAAATGGGGAAGTGTGACAGGACTACCATTATTGAATGGATGACATTTGTGTTGCACATTTGTGCATTTGAGTACCTGCGAGGTGCCAAATATTAAACTATGTTGGGTGCATACTCCACCTGTTTGTGTGTGTTTACTTACTCAAAAAAAGTTCTGTGTGATCTCTGCCTGTCTCTGTCTGCCATCGGTTGGTGGCGTAACTCCTGCTGTGTTTGGTTTAGGCAGTGCATGTTCATCATCGTGGTCCTCACAGTCGCTCAATTCCACCTCTGTGCCCTTCTTTGTAGCAAGGTTGTGTAACATTGCACAAGTTGCAATTATCTTACAGCAGATTATTGGTGAGTACTGCCGTGCCCCTCCACTTTTGTGGAGGCAGCGGTACCTGTTTCTTAACAGGCCAAAGGAG
Source organism: Lissotriton vulgaris (assembly GCF_964263255.1). Taxonomy (NCBI): domain Eukaryota; kingdom Metazoa; phylum Chordata; class Amphibia; order Caudata; family Salamandridae; genus Lissotriton; species Lissotriton vulgaris. Next base: position 748,065,780 of record NC_141694.1, read on the forward strand.
CGCTCCACAACGTTCCTAGTGGATTTGTGTGCCACGTTGTGTCATCTCTGGCTGCAGGTTGAAGGGTTGTGGTAGGGTGTCAGGATGAATGAGCGGACAGCATATGCACTGTCCCCTATATGTAAATGAAAAAACATTACTCACATGCATACATACACATACACATACATCTGCTATATCTATCAGGGTGTGTTATAGTGTTTTACCTAGCAGGTATCCTTCGCCAAATTCCCCTGCTGTCAGGCGTGTGTAGACCCATTGTTCTGAAAGATGTAGGAGTCGTGGGTACTTCCTGGGAACTTGGCCACAATGTCTGTGATTATGTTGTTGGCATCACAGATTACTTGTACATTGATGGAGTGGGTTGACTTCCTGTTTCTGTAAATGTACTCTTTGGAAGCAGTGGCATATAGGGATGTGGGTGTCATCAATACAGCCAATGACGTGTGGGAAATGTGCAATTTGGTAAAAGTCAGTCTTGGTCTTCAGCAGTTCCGCATGTGTGTCAGGGACGCAGTTGTAATGAAGCATCCTCTACATCATGGCCTCTAGGAACTTCCTGAAGAAACGGTACAGGCAGCTCTGAGACACCCCACCTGCCACAGAATGACCCCCTGGTAACTCCCAGATGCAAGCAGGTATAGGCCACAGAGCACCTGCACATGGGGAGGGATGGCATGCGCCCTTGGGGTTGGGTGCTCCAAAAGTGGGTGCAGGTCCCTGTTCAAGTCCAGGATGGTGTGGGGGTGTAGAATGTACCTTTGCAATATCTCTGGCTCAGTGAGTTCCTCTGTCTGTAGACTTACTCACTTCTCCAGACCCTCTCTTCTGCTGCCTGTAGCCTTAGCCACCTTGCTATCATGTAGAATGCCGCCATTCTGGTCACAATGTTGCATTTTGGGTCCTTTTTTATGGCCTTCACCTGGTTACCACCTGCTTTCAATCCATGGTAAATACAGACTCTTAAATACCGAATTTCATGAAATTCGGTATTTTTTAAGTTTGCTACATCTCAAAACTAATTTTTTTCCACTTCTTATTTACCGATTCGGTAAATAAGAATTCGGTAATTTCCGAATCAGTAAATACCGATTCGGAATATTCCGATTCGGTAAATTCTGATTCGGTAAATTCCGATTCGGTAAATTACCGACTTGTATTTACCGAATCGGTCTTTTTTGGGCCCCTACATCTCAATATCCAAATAACGGTTGGTAATGGCCAAAATTCGGTATTTCCGGCCGCTATCGACTGGTATTTGGCTACCTATATCTGGCCCTATATCTACTATTTACACTTTTGGTTCTTGTAATCACGTTTATCTGCTTCTGTCTACTAATCATTGCAGCACACATATTTTATGCAAGAATAGCTTTGGTTCAATAAATATTATTGAAAATGTCTCACGGTGCATTTTCTGTATATGTCTCTGAGAATACGTGAGCACTTGTGAATAAGTGAAAGGTTCTGTACTGTTTCCACGATTCCTGAGGGGTCAAGGTTGTCATGTTCAGTAGTTTCCAGAAACCATTCACTCCCTGGTAGGTTAGGGGGTGTTACAGTGGCACAGTGATATAGCTGGTCTATAGGCCAACATATCCTGTGTGGGTGTCAGGAATCAGTCTTGACACCAGGACCATAATTTATGTTGTCCAAACAATCAGGTCCTACAGATTGGTAGCAACTACACAGCACTCCGGGCTAAGAATCTCATAGTATTTAGGATCAATCGTGCCAACTGGGGTGGATGAAGCTCTGTGATAGGTACAGCCAAAGCATGTAAACTTCTAACCATTCATAGTCAAATCCAAGCCCAGCCTGTTATCTTTCAGGGAAGAATTGAAAACTCCGCTTTTCTGTAATTAGTCTTTTTCCGATCCTATTGAGCAGAGCCAGCACCAATGCACCTCTGGGTATTAATGCACTTTAAAAGTAGCTTTATTATTGTAGTGAAGGTAGGGTCTTGTTTGGGATCATTGCTATGTTAGCCTAAGCTTATTAGAAGTTTAAACGACATTTTACATTTTTGCCGCGTTTGCACAGGACACTGCATGAAGCTGTTGTTGTACGTTTGACTATGCGAATATCTTCACATGAGAATGTCTTGTTTTCAACATCCCTAGACTTACATCGCGACCTTAGTCTGCACAGTGAGTGCTGAAGCCTCCAAGGTTATCACAACAATGTTAGCTGTTATTCGGCTGATCAGTTCACGCTTAGACACAACAATGCATGCAGCTGCAGCTAACTGAAATTCTGGCGACTTTAATGTTGCACTGCATACATGATTTGAAGCACTCAGAGGAATTCCGTTTCCAGAGAGACAGAGAGTTTTTGCAAATCCTGATGTGATTCACTCTTGCTGATCGTAGAGGTATGGGGTCCTCTATCAAGCCTAAGAGACCTTCCATATTTTATAAAACTATGGGCCAGATGTAGGTAAATATAATTTACCAATTCTAAAATACCAAATTTTACTGATTCGGTAATTTAGAATCGGTAAATGATATGTAGCTAATGATTCAGTAAATTTTACTGAATCGGTAAAATTTGGTAAATACCGAATCGGTAATAGGGGGTAGACCTACAAGGGTGGCAGGGTGTCACATTGAAACCCTGTTGCACCCTTGAATGGTGCATGGGTGCACATGTGGCACACATACATGCCCCAAGGGCATGTATGTCTGCCACATGCCACTATTAAAAGAGCACAAAATTGCTTTTTTAACGGTTTTCATATTTACCACCAACTTGTAGTTGGTGGTTAATAACGAATCCTTAAATGTGAAAAGCACTCACTTGAGTGCTTCCTACATTAAGGATTCGGTCATTTACCAAATCAGTATTTAAGAATTCGGTAATTTACAGATTCCTTAAATTACAGATTTGGTAAATTACCGAATCCTTAAATTAGGCCCCTACATCTGAAAAGCCTAATACCAGTCGGTAACAGCGGAAATTCGGTAATTTCAGCCATTACCGACCGGTATTAGGCTTCCTACATCTGGCCCATAGCTCCTAGCTTTGGAGGGTGGCATACAAGGCATTATAAGACCTGTTTCCACCATCATTTTAATATGATTTCTCCTTTTGTGTTTTATGGAGTTGCTGCTTGTATTATTTTTATTCATATGCTTGCTTATACTCTCAAAAATACTGCATCTTAGAGCACGATGTTGAAATAAATATTTTAAACTGTATTGTGTCTCTTTTTTTACCCATGTTGTGGACTGGTATGAGAATAACAAACGAAAGAGTGTTCTTGATTCCCACCATTCCTGAGAGTAACCTAAGTCGCATGTTCTAGGTTGTCTAATCATTGATTGCTTTGCTATAGGACGAAGAGCTAATGTGATACTGATGTTAGTCGGTTAGGGGTTCTAGGTACTAAGGTGAGTTTTTTGGTCCACCACAATTCACTGAGGTCCTGGATCTCTGTGCACAGTTCTGTGTCTGAGCAGAATGCCTGCAACATGGTGTACCTAACGTAGTAGTCTTAGTTTTGGGACTCTCGAGTAGTGCTTATATCAGTCCACGACCCCCTCACTATTGTTTCCAGTTGACAGTGGTGACGGATTAACCTGCCTATAGTTACATAGGTTTTTTCAAGCTTGATAATTGAAAATGGTTCTTGCATTGAGTTACTACCCATTAGTGTAACATTACATTTTTCTTTGTTCCTCTTCTCTAAATTGTCCTTATGGCTGACGTTGAGATCCCTCAGCATAGTAGGGCGGCCATCTGCAATCATTTGCAGATGTATGGCATCACTGTGGATGGCATGGCGGTAGTTTTTGTGTTGAGGGCTGAAGCAGCATACCCATTTGAGCTTTTCTACTCTTGGGTTACCTTTCCGGCAGTCAATGCGGATTCTGGCATGTTTCACATTTCTACTCCCACGGCCGTGCCTCTAAACTACACCCCATATAGGACACTGGAGATTCCTATTTTGGCTTGGCAGCATCGAGTTTGGTTTAATGGCGCCCTTCCCCAATCAGTAACACCAGTTGATTACGCCCTTTGTCTGTTCACGGGGCCTCGTGGCCGGTTTTGGCCGGTTACACTCCGCATACTTGTTATCTGCAAGTAACTATAGATGAATTGCATGCTCTCTATGCATCCCTCGTTGGAGTACATCGGGCTCTTGTGCAATACATCTCCCGCCACGTCGAGGAGGGGCCACCCGGTGCTGCAGCGCTTCCAGATGGACATGCCAGGATGAAAATGAATCCCGTCATGGTTAATTCGGTCATGGGCAAGCGGCCTCAAGAAAAGGACGATTTGCCTTTTTGGCTTGCTGAGAAATTTGACCAGCTGGAAGCAGTATTCGCTAATACGACTCGTGTTGAGAAACACAGGATCCTAACGATAAGTTTGCAGAAAGACTTTATACCAGAGGTAGCTGATTGTGAGACCTGGGGTAAGATATTTACGACAGACTATACTAAGTGGTTTGGCACTCTGTCCATGGTTGTCTTACCCTCCGTCATTAAGAGTGTCCAAGATGAACACGGAGTGCAGGCGGCTTTTGAATTGGGAATGAGACACATTGGGGCGTTTGAGGTTGTTTCAGATCTGGTCCTTGCTAATGTCAAGGGTGATACAGTAAACTTCCAAGTGTCTAATGCTCTGCGCGATGTCCCCAATGTCGATAAACCCAGACAGTTACCGAAAATAATTGCGGAGGCTTATATGACCATTGGCCGCAATAGTTTGGGTGTTAAGCCTTTTGCTAAGACAGCAGCGCAGAAGCAAACTAAGGTGGCGACTTCTGATAAAGATGAGTGCCCCAATTTTCCAAAGCAGAGTTGGAATAAGAATAAAAAGCAGGGGAAAAAACAACAGAAACAGGGGTCACGTCCTTCTTCCCCAATACCTGTGTCTACTGAGCGCACATATGATTTGCGTGACCGTGCTAATATAAAGTCACCTGATCGTTTTCAGGTTCCTGATCAACGTTCTCCCCGCTCTTGGCAGGATACATCGGTCTGACCAACCGGTGGAAGAGACGGCGGCAAAGGTCGGGGTGCCCAACAAAGCTGTGAGCAGCCCCGTAAGACAGAAGGTAAAGGCAAGCAAGATGACTTTCAGCATCATCGACCCCAGTATCAGAAGAAGACAGTTGCTGCTTTAACAGCGAGATATGCCACGGATAGTGAGAACACAGCTTCAGAACCTGACATGGGCACTGACACTGCAAGACAGCGCGGCGGAAATTACAGTACTGCGGAAAGCATTGCGTCCATTTCTGAAGGTGACAGCAACTGACAAGTTTGTTGCTGTTGAGACTGCTGACACTAGAGTGGCTCCCCCTGAAAAACTCTATGAAATGGTTCTTTTAATTGAAGGTGACATACAACGTACTATAAAAGGGGTATTTTGGGAGAATCTTACGACTACTATGACATTTTGGTAGCAGAGGCAGATTGGCCCGCCTTTCAGTTTGGCAGCTCCGGAAGGGGAGGAGAAAATCCTCCCTGCTTTCACGCACACAGTGCCGAAGGAGCAGGCCTTGCACTTTGCAGAAGAGTGAGCTAAGGTGCTTGCACCGGCAGTGCAATGAAAAAAACAATATATTGAAGATTGAAAATGAATAAGAAAAGTAATTTTGATATATATGCTAAAAAATGAATAAAAATACTAAATATATTTTGAAACAAGTGTACCTGTGTTGATCTGAAGGAAAAATTCTTGTTCTTTGAAAGTATTTGAGTAATACCATTTGAGAAACTATGGTGAGGTCACGAGGGACTGTTTTGTATTGTGGCTTGCACTGGCAGTGTACCGTACTCAATGTGGATGGGAAAAATTTCCCCCAGATATGAGATACCATTGTGGTCAATGCCACAGCGTCAACCCCAATATCCCATCCGGCGTGAAGCAAAAGCTCCCGTGGCCGAAATCCTTGAACAATTGCAATATCAAGGTGTGATTGAAACGTGTGTGTCTCCGATTAATAATCCTCTTTTTACTGTGACTAAGCCTGATGGCTCATACCGTTTGGTATTGGATTACCGGCACTTAAACTCCCATTGTCGGACCTGCGCATTGCAGAATACTCACAGTTCTGCCCTTGTGAATAGCCTTGTGTGTAAAAGGTTTAAGACCACACTTGACATATCCAATGGCTTTTTTAGCCATAACCTGTCCCCTATTAGTAGTCAATGGACAGCTTTCACCTGTGGCGGTAAACAAAAACAGTTCCGAAGATTAGCTATGGGCTATAAGAACAGTCCAGGCGTCTTTGCCGCCCGCATTGTCTCTCTTTTCGTGTTCGTATGTTGCTGACATTTATCTCACAGACAACGCATTATGGCTGCATCTGTGTCCCGTTGACCGCATCATTTGCATGTTTGCAGACTTCGGATACAAATTTAACTTTGCAAAATCACACATTGCAGAGTGCACAGTGTTGTTCCTGGGCTATGAGCTCAACAATGAAGGTTGAGTTTTAGCACCCCCTCACTTCCTGGAGAAATGCACACAGCTGCGCGATCCGACAACACTGTTGAAACTACAATCTTTACTGGATTTTTTTCACTTTGGGCGTACTTACATTCCTGATTATGCCCAGTGTATCAAGCCGCTTTATGCCTTGGTACAACCCACTTACTCCAAATCTTGCTGGCTGCATGAACACTCAGCAATTCTGCAATCTTTGCAGTCTGATCTTCTTGAACCTAAATACCTACTGACTTATCACAACCACACCAACCTGGTAATAAGAATTGTGCCGGGGTGGTGGGTTTCACGTACCTGACTTTTAATGAGGGTGACACAGTCCCTATCACTTACAAGTCACACTTGCACACTTCGGCTGAAATGTGGTTTTCCACTGTGGAAAATGTTTTGACTGCAGTGCAGATGGCGATTCTGAAAGAACAGGCGCTATCACAGGGGAAACGCATGTTGGTTGTTATCCCGTAGCCTGCCCTAGAGGCAGTGACAAAGCCAGTGTACCAAATTCAAAAGCTATCCATCCAAGGTGGATATAATGGGCGACATCTTTGACGTCTTCGGATGTCAATTTTATTTTTGATTCCTCTCTGCAGACTCAAGAGTACTTGTAGTATGAATTTGTTCATCCTGCTCCTCTCACCATGCGTCTGCTGGAGTATTTCCATTGTATCATTTACACGGACGGATCCGCGCAACCCGCGACAGAGTCTAAGCATGCGTATTCTGCGGCCTGTGCAATTGTGGTCGGTACCATGGTGAATGGAGAGTTCAAGTCCGATGTCGTGCATCTACAGACATTTGGGGACTGTACCGCCCAATTGGCAGAGCCTCGTGCTCTGATGCTTGCACTGAAGTATGCGGATCCTAGTGTGACTACTCTTATTGTGAGCGACTCTTACTACTGTGTACAGTCATACAATGACAATTTGTTCTTTTGGACTCAAAATGACTATTGTGATTCCAAAGGTAGCACGATTAAGCACAAAATGCTATGGGTTAGAGTAGCTGAGCTTAAAGAATGGCTCCCCCTCCTCTTTGTAATTCATACTCTTGGTCACCAGCACATGGGGGTACACACTGTTGGTAACTGTCTTGCTGATGAAGCAGCGAAGACTGCAGTGCGACATACTTAGTAGCAGCAGTTACACGTTCCAACAGTAGGATTGATGATGACATCTTGGCAGCTATTGCCGTTGCAGAGAAGGGAGGTAATTACCCTAAAGGTATCCCTTCTAAATACTCTTATCATTTAAGTCCTGATAAAGTTCCATATGTAAAAATTAACGACATTGGTGACAGGTTGATTCCCAACGTAGACCGCAGGCAGTCCTTGATAAAAGCAGCTCACGAGGGCATGGCCTCGGCTCACGCCGGCGTGTCAGCCACTGTATCTCTCCTTCAACAGCGTTACTGGTGGCACGGATTGTACAAACAGACGTATGATTATGTCCTTCATTGTGACATATGCCAGCAGATTAAGCCTTCAACTGCTGCGCGCGCGCCCCAGACACAGTTGTACATATCTAATAAACCACTTGGGTGAGTTTACTTAGATCACTGCAGTCCTTTCTCTTCTGATACTGCGTATAAGTACATCTTAGTTTCAGTTGACTCGTGCACACGCTTTGTTTGGCTGTGGCCACAAAGGAGTACTGATGCCCGCACTGTCATCATGGATTTGCGTGTCTTTATGGGAATTTTTGCATGTGGTACCAGGGTCCAGCATTCACCTCTAAGGCGTACAAGGATGCCATGCAGTCATTGGGGATCCAAGTCAAATTTTCATCTCCATACAGGCCTGAGGGCAATTCGGTTGTAGAGCGAATGAACCGAGACTTAAAGCAATCCTTGACAGCTGAGGCTTTAGGTACAGGCCGGAACTGGCTAGCCCATCTCTATAGCGTACAGCATGTACTTAATAATCTCCCTAGAAGGTCTCTGGGTGGGCAGACCCCATACGAAATGCCCTTTGGCATCAAAATGTTTGTTCCAGACCTTGAGGGTCTAGAATTGGCGGCGTCTGCCGCATCCTTTGACGTAGATGAACATTCTAATGTTTTGCAGAACCTACAAAACACCAGAGGCAGTCTTGCGAAGGAACATTTGTCCTCCACATCTGATGCTGCTCTTCAGATTCCGGTAGTTGGCTGGGTACCCCTAGTTGGTGATCTGGTCCGTGAGAAGGTGGAGAACAAGAAGGAGTTTGGCTCCTCATATCGTGCACCAGTTCCTGTGCTTGGCGTGCAGGGTACAAGAACAATCATTTTACCTATTCTTCCTGGTCGCAAGGAAAACAGGTACATCTCCATTGACAATGTCAAATTACAGCGAGTGGCCAATTCTTTTTAGTATGACACCTGCGGTCTCTTGTCCAGCGATGCTGAGAAATTCAGATTTGGCTCCAGCGATTACCACCAGGCCTGACGTTGAAATCGAGTTGCCAACAGTTACTAATCCTTTACTGGGTTCACCGTCTGGTGATCCCCTTAATCCCCTTCCAAGCCGCTCCGGGACACACCCATGGACCCTTCACCTGCCACTCCTGCAAGTTCGACTGCATAAGGACCCACCCCAAATCCACAGACTCCAAACAGAGCTCCGACACTAACCACCTGAAGTGCATCCTGCTGAACACCCGCTCGATCCACAGACACGCCATTGAACTTTGGAACTTACTCGACACCACATCGCCGGACGTCGCCTTCCTCACAGAAACCTGGATGAACGCCTCATCAGCTCCCAACATCGCCATAGCCATCCCGGACAGCTACAAAATCATCCGAAAGGACCGCATCAACCAAACAGGAGGAGGCATCGCCATCGTTCATAAGAACTCCATCCGCATCACGACCACTTCAGACGAGAACCTCGCTACCGCCAAACACCTTCACTTCCAGATCCACACCGACCCCAAGACCACACTCAGAGGCACCCTCATCTACAGGCCACCAGGAGCCCGCACACAATTCAGCGAAGACATCACTGACTTCATCAGCCCACACGCCCTCCCCTCCGAGGACTACATTCTACTGGGAGACCTCAACTTCCACCTGGAAAAGAAAAACGACAGCAACACCACCGCCCTTCTGGACAACCTGGCCAACCTAGGACTCAAACAACTTGTTGACACCCCCACCCACTATGCCGGGCACACGCTCGACCCAATCTTCACCTCCAGCAAGCACATCTCCTTCAACCACACCACAGCTCTCTACTGGTCGGACCACAGCTGCGTTCACTTCAAGTACAAAAAGACCACGACCCACAACCTCCCACAACCAACCCCCCGAAGAAACTGGAACAAAATTACCACCGACCAGCTCTTCACGTCGCTTCACCAAAACCCTCCTGCCAAATCATCGGACCCAAACCAAGCAGCCACCAACCTCACACAAGGGATCACCCACAGCGCCAACGAACTAGCACCCTTGAAATACCATCAAATCAAACAAGGTAGCAAAAAAGCCCCCTGGTTCAACGATGACCTTAAGAAATCAAAGAAGTTATGTTGTACCCTCGAGAAAGCCTGGAAAAAAAACCCAACCACTGACAACGTGACCACCTTCAAGAACGCCACCCGCAAACACCACCAACTGATCCGATCCACCAAGAAATCAGCACTCAAGGATCGACTTGACAACAACGCCCTCAACAGCAAGGAACTATTCAACATCGTCAAAGAATTTACCAACCCCACCCCGGGCACCAACGACATCACTCCCTCCCAAGACCTCTGCGACTCCCTAGCTTCATTCTTCCACAACAAAATCGCCGACATACATAACAGCTACGAATACCAGTCCGGAGACCTGTCCATCCCACCCACCTCTGAACCTAATCCCCCCTCTAACAACATTTGCGCCTGGAACCCAATCACCACTGAAGACACCATCCGCCTGATGAACTCCATCCACTAAGGATCGCCAACCGACCCATGTCCCCACCACATTTTCAACAAAGTAGACTCCATTATAGCACCCCATCTCCGAGACGTCATCAACTGCTCCCTCAACTCCGTTACCTTCCCAGAAAGCTGGAAACATGCCGAACTCAGCGCCCTCTTGAAGAAACCTACAGCAGACCGCACTGAACTTAAGAACTACCGTCCCATCTCGCTCCTCCCATTTCCTGCCAAAGTCATTGAGAAAGCTGTCAACAGCTTCCGAGCCAAACACAGCACCGAAACCGCCCTCATCGCAGCAACAGACGACATTCGAACACTACTGGACAACGGAGAAATAGTTGCCCTCATCCTACTTGACCTCTCCGCAGCCTTCGACACAGAATGTCATAGCACCCTCATACAATGCCTCAGCAACGTCGGAATACAAGGAAAAGCATTGGACTGGATCATCTCGTTCCTTGCCGGAAGAACCCAGAGAGTCCGCCTCCCCCTTTCAGATCGGAGGCCACTGAAGTCATCTGCGGCGTACCACAAGGATCTTCACTTAGTCCCAGCCTCTTCAACGTATACATGAGTCCCCTCGCATCCATCGCGCGCCAACACGACCTCAACATCATCTCCTACGCAGACGACACCCAGCTGATACTCTCCCTCAGCAAAGACCCAAACACCGCCAAAACCAACTTACACGAAGGAATGAAATATGTAGCCGAGTGAATGAAGAACAGCCGCTTAAAACTGAACTCGGACAAAACGGAAGTCCTCATCTTAGGCTCTTCCCCCTCTGCTTGGTACGACTCATGGTGGCCACCGGCCCTGGGAACAGCACCCATACCAACGGACCACGCACGTAACCTGGGCTTCATCCTGGACTCCGCCCTCTCGATGACCAGACAAGTCAACGCCGTCTCATCATCATGCTTCAACATCCTACGCATGCTCAAAAAGATTTTCCGTTGGATCCCCACCGAATCAAGAAAAACGGTCACCCACGCACTGGTCACAAGCTGACTGGACTACGGAAACACCCTTTACGCCGGAACAACAGCCAAACTACAGAAAAAACTCCAACGCATCCAAAACGCCTCAGCCAGACTCATACTAGACATCCCCCACCAAGCTCACATTTCCGGTCACCTGAAAGACCTCCACTGGCTCCCCGTCAACAAGAGAATAACGTTCCGACTCCTCACCCATGCACACAAAGCCCTCTACGACCTAGGACCCGAATGCCTCAACACACGCCTGTCCTTTTACACCAACTACGATCGATCGTCCAATCAAGCCCTCGCCGCAATCCCGCGCATCCATAGATCCACCATGGGGGGAAGACCCTTCTCCTACTTAGCGGCCAAAACCTGGAATTCTCTCCCCACCCACCTCCGCCTTACACAGAACCACCTCTTCTTCAGAAAGCAACTAAAAACCTGGATATTCGATAAGTAAAGCACCCCCCCTCTCTCAAGCGCCTTGAGACCCTCTGGGTGAGTAGTGCGCTATACAAATTTTTGAACTTGAACTAGAATTTGAACTACCCTACAGACTTGTCGATGCCTGCTTTGCAAACATCTGCAGTTAACCAGTCACGTTTTTCATTTTGACACTGACTCTATAACATCAAAGTCTCCTTCAAAAGTTTCTATTTTTGCTGTTTGGTTTAAAAAACATTGTTTGATACCTCCTTGGACGTATATTTGGCTAGTGCTTTTTTAGAATTTTTTTAAATCATGTCCATTGGGTTTGTGGTGTGTTTTTTACGTTTTGTAAATGGACCCTATGTTAAAGAAAGAACTTCAATTAGACTAATTGATGGAACTTTGGTACCCCACTCCTCATCACATAGAAGAAAGAGGGACCAGACTTGTGTTAACATCACAGCTTGGCCAGTTCTAGATGGGATTGTATGGCATGCTGTCAAATTTCAGATACATGGCCCGACAGAAGTTATTAATGTTCCCAATGTAGTACATGTTTCAATGGGGGATGTGGTATAACAAAATATACGCTCTGATGATTGGGATGTCCAAGTAGAAGAGGCTCTGTTTTCTGATTTAACGTATTATGCTGCTTTTGATGCTGAAGATTTGTATTTAGACTCAACCAACTATGCTGATTTGTTTTGTTACCAACATTATGGCAATCATTTTCTGCATAAAGCTAACACGTTTAGAAATGGATTAATTACACACAATGGGAACATTGTCCTGCTCCAGTTGAAGACAGCTCAAACACTCTATTAAAGAAGTTTACTTATTTTACTGATTTTAATCAGTCCAACCCTAAGGCATTTTATTTTAAGATGACTGCTAAGTCCTCTTCCAAAGTTAGACTTACCCACACTTAGGGCCTCATTAGGATCGCGGACGGACTTGCGTCCGTCCGCGACCCCAGAGCAGGAGGGAACCTCTGCATGGCATGCGGAGTTCCCTCCTGTGCAATTAGGATGTGACCGCCACCCTGGCGGTCACATCCTCTATTTTTAACATTGCGGCGGGTGCAGTTTCAAGCTGCACCCGCAGCAATGTTAAAAATGCAGGTGTTGCATTTGTATGCAGAAAGAGGCAGGCACTGCGCGGTGCCTGACGCTTTCCGCATACAAATGCAGGGGGGTACCATAGGTACCCCCCATGTGCACCCCCCACCCCCCCTTCACCTAGGGGGCCCGCAACGGGCCCCCGCAGTGAAGTTACACATGCTTTTCCACGGCGGAAAACCCGCCGCGGAAAAGCATCTGAAACAGGCCATCCTAATATGGGAGACGGTGTCTGACAGACACCGTCACCATATTAGAGCTTTTCCACCGCGGTTGTAAGCCAGCCGCGGCGGAAGAGCTGCGGACGGAAACCAGGACCCACCAGCCATCCTAATGTGGCAGTGGGTCTTTGGAGGGTCCGCTGCAGTTTTCCCGCATCTTCCGGGCCGGCGGTGGCTTCCGCCGGCCCAGAGGATGCGGAAAATCTGCAATCCTAATAACCCCCTAAATTATTGTATTCAAAGTCCTTTATTGACCAATTGGCTATTGGGGGCTATGAGCTGTGGAAAGATACTATTGATCTTAAATCTGTTTGGGGTTCTAAGGGCTGGCAGGTACAAGGCACTGAGGCTTTGCATCATGCATGTCTCAAACCACCTGCTTTGAATTGGCTACGCCTGAAAAATTAAATGCTCCTTCTCTTCCTCATTTGGGAAAATACCCTAAATGGTACAATCACACTGATAGGTTCCTTACTGAATTGCAATCTCTGATTGCAAATTCGTCCTTTAGCATTTTTGGTTTTGATTCCCAAGGTTGGTTGTTATGGCAAAAAAAGTTCAGATTTGTGTCAACATCGTTTTCTGGGTCTGGTCCCTGGATATAATACACAGGTTGGGTGGATCCCCCGTTTCGAAAGTGACCATAACTTTACTACCTATTCGGTAGGCAAATTATGTCAAAGTTGGCTCCAACAGTCCACCTTAGCGTCAGTTAAACTTCATTTGTTCAAATTGATTGATAATGTTGATCTAAATGATTTTGTTAAAGGCCCTGCAGGTGGGCAGGTCGAAGAGATTTATTTATGGTTTATATGCTGTTCATAACAAAGTGTGGAAATTATCGCAAATTAAAGCTGCATCTAGATTACGTGCTATCGACCAGGCTAATTTGGAAAAATGTGCTTGCAGTTGATGATAACAGAATTAACACCCTTTCTTCCAGAATTTACACGTTGGACAATATTGTTTCATCTGTTGTTGATATCGTGCAGGATGAAGCGTCTGTTTTGTACCATGGTCAAAATCAATTGCGTTCAATCATGCAATTTGCTTGGACGTTGCAAACGTTGAAAGCTGGGAAAATTCCTTGGGACTACATGAATACTTCTTCTTTGTTTTTACCTTTCAATTTGACTTTAAAGCAACAATTTATGTCTATGAAAGATGCTACGTATTCACTGTTGCATATTGAAAATTCGTCCTTTAACAGTTTTGGTTTTGATTCCCAAGGTTGGTTGTTATGGCAAAAAAAAGTTCAGATTTGTGTCAACATCGTTTTCTGGGTCTGGTCCCTGGATATGATACACAGGTTAGGGTGGATCCCCGTTTTGAAAGTGACCATACCTTTACTACCTATGCGGTAGGCAAATGATGTCAAAGTTGGCTCCAACATTCCACCTTAGCGTCAGTTAAACTTCATTTGTCCAAATTGATTGATAATGTTGATCTAAATGATTTTGTTAAAGGCCCTGCAGGTGGCATGAATGAATGAATGAATGAATGAATGAATGAATGAATGAATGAATGATTGAATGAATTAATGAATGAATGAATGAATGAATGAATGAATGAGGGTCTTATAAGGCGCAACTTAGCCCACGGGCATCAAGGCGCCTGCCACATCAATGGCAAAAGAGGGAAAAGAAAGGCATATAGACTTACAGCACCGAATCCAAAATCTACGGATAAACCTCCAAAAAGAGCCAGGTTTTTAATTGTTTTGCAAAAGAGCCCTGGTGAGGATTGACCAGCCAACTCCGGAGGAAGGAAATTCCAGAGCTTAGGCGCCAGCGAGGAAAATGCTCTACCCCCCTATCTTGCCTTTGCAAATCTCGGTACCAGAAGGAGATTTTTAGAAGAGGAGCGAAGAACTCTGATGGGACTGTAGGGTTGAAGAAGAGACCTAATACCTTCAGACCCCGGGCCATAGAGGGCCCCATGAGCAATGCAGAGCAGCTTGAAAGATATCCTGGACTGGACTGGGAGCCAGTGAAGGTTTTTCCGAGCCAGTGAAGTTAAGGAGCGCCGAGGAAGATCCAACACGATCCTAGCCATGGCGCTCTGTACCACCTGGAGACGGTGAACCAAACTCTTATTCATGCCCCCATACAAGGCGTTACAGTAGTCCAGCCTCGAAGAGACCAGAGCCACTGTACCTTGCTTCTGGGCGGCTGGGGAAAGGTAGGCCGCAATCTTTCTGAGGATCCTGATGACACCACAGCAGGTGGAGACAGTCCTACTGACTTGAAAGTCGAAGGAAAGTGTAGTATCAATCAGGACCCCCAGATTTCTGGCCGATCGAGAGAGAACAGGGCAGTCCCCAAGAGAGGACAGCCACCAGTCACTGGACCAGATGTCCTGACTGCCCCCGAAGATCAGGACCTTCGTTTTTTCTCCATTAAGCTTTAAAAAGATTTGGATCATCCACTGCGAAACCGCTTCCATGCAAGATCTAAACTTAGAGGCAGAGTCCGCAACCGACTGGATGAGGGAGACCAGAATTTGGGTGTCGTCAGCGTATGACAGCACCTCAAACCCAAAGGATCTCACAACCCTAGCCAGGGGGTCACATAGATGTTGAACAGTAAGGGACTTAAAGAAGAACCCAGGGGGACCCTACTCTGCACGGCCTTGGAAGGAGAGAGGAAATCGCCCAGCTTGACTCTTTGTTCCCTTTGGTGAAGGAAGGCTAAGAGGCTAAGAGCCGAACCTCCGATCCCTATCTCCCCCAGCCTGGAAACCAAGACCGAGAGGGACAGGGTGTCGAAGGCTGCTGTGAGGCCGAGAAGGACTAGAAGAGTGATATGTCCTCTATCGACCTCAGATCAGATATTATTAATCACGACAGTAAGGGCAAAGATATTTATTTATTGTTTATATGCTGTTCATAACATAGTGTGGAAATTATCGCAAAATAAAGCTGCATCTAGATTATGTGCTATCGACCGGGCTAATTTGGAAAAAGTGCTTGCAGTTGATGATAACAGCATTAACACCCTTTCTTCCAGAATTTACACGTTGGATAATATTGTTTCATCTGTTGTTGATATCGTGCAGGATGAAGTGTCTGTTTTGTACCATGGTCAAAATCAATTGCGTTCAATCATGCAATTTGCTTGGACGTTGCAAACGTTGAAAGCTGGGAAAGTTCCTTGGGACTACATGAATACTTCTTCTTTGTTTTCACCTTTCAATTTGACTTTAAAACAACAATGTATGTCTATGAAAGATGCTACGTATTCACTGTTGCATATTGAAAAATTCGAACCTTTAACGTTTTCTGTGACCGTATATAATTCAGCTGTATGGCTCATTCATGAGTTAATAAAGTTAGCTTTTCCACTGTTCAAATTCGATTTGTGTATGAAATACTGTGCCATAGACATATATGAACCTTTGGTAAGTGCCTATCTCCATGAAGTTTGGTGTCTGCCATTCACCTATAGATGCCTGAGGGAGGGTAAAGAAGTTTATTTGAAGGGTGAAGATCGCACATCAACGCCTGATCATTCATTAGACTGCCCGAATATCCAACTACATGGCTCTTGCAATTCTGACGCCCCAAATTTAGCATGCATTCACTTCAAGTACAAAAAGACCACGACCCACAACCTCCCACAACCAACCCCCCGAAGAAACTGGAACAAAATTACCACCGACCAGCTCTTCACGTCGCTTCACCAAAACCCTCCTGCCAAATCATCGGACCCAAACCAAGCAGCCACCAACCTCACACAAGGGATCACCCACAGCGCCAACGAACTAGCACCCTTGAAATACCATCAAATCAAACAAGGTAGCAAAAAAGCCCCCTGGTTCAACGATGACCTTAAGAAATCAAAGAAGTTATGTTGTACCCTCGAGAAAGCCTGGAAAAAAAACCAACCACTGACAACCTGACCACCTTCAAGAACGCCACCCGCAAACACCACCAACTGATCCGATCCACCAAGAAATCAGCACTCAAGGATCGACTTGACAACAACGCCCACAACAGCAAGGAACTATTCAACATTGTCAAAGAATTTACCAACCCCACCCCGGGCACCAACGACATCACTCCCTCCCAAGACCTCTGCGACTCCCTAGCTTCATTCTTCCACAACAAAATCGCCGACATACATAACAGCTACGAATACCAGTCCGGAGACCTGTCCATCCCACCCACCTCTGAACCTAATCCCCCCTCTAACAACATTTGCGCCTGGAACCCAATCACCACTGAAGACACCATCCGCCTGTTGAACTCCATCCACTAAGGATCGCCAACCGACCCATGCCCCACCACATTTTCAACAAAGCAGACTCCATTATAGCACCCCATCTCCGAGACGTCATCAACTGCTCCCTCAACTCCGTTACCTTCCCAGAAAGCTGGAAACATGCCGAACTCAGCGCCCTCTTGAAGAAACCTACAGCAGACCGCACTGAACTTAAGAACTACCGTCCCATCTCGCTCCTCCCATTTCCTGCCAAAGTCATTGAGAAAGCTTTAAACAAGGTCAAGGTGCACCACTTCAGAATTTACATGAACTGATAACTTTGATGAGGTTAACAGCAATAATCACATTAGTTGTTACTTGTGTTCTTTAAGAGTTCTTTTATTGAGTTCAGTTGTAAGTAAAAAATCACACACAGGAGCTACAGCCGACGCGTTTCGTCCTCTTGGGACTTCTTCAGGGCTGTTTACAGAAAAATGACAATATACAAAGACATACAGTTAAAATTTACATTAAAAACAAAAGCAATTCTGCTTCTATAGACAAAGCCAGGCTTAAAAAAACAGTACATTGCAGGATTAAAGACTAGTGCAAGGATTATATACAATTTGCCAACAATAGTTAGAGTAGAAGATTTTGAAAAATTAAAAGACAACATTTTAGAATTTTTCAAAAGCGGTCAGCATGTTCTAGGTTGTTGCATATTGTTCACCATAAAGGTCTATCCCTCTTATGTCTGTAATCCACCTCAGAAAGCCATAGAGCATTCTATATATCTATAAAGAAATGGGAACCCCAGCATCCAGAGGTAACATGGAGGAGTAATCAACAACTTTTCAGCAGCAATAAGTAGCGCTTAAGTAAAGAACATACCAAAGTAAAAGATAGGATAGTGTCCTTATATCTTCTCCCGTGACTATCAGGGTGCGTGGATATGTCTGTAACGATTTATTATGCTCGAAAGGGCATCTAAAAATGATTGATGAGAAAACATTAGTGAATGGTCAAATGTCAGACGTATTAGATCAAAGGACACTCTAAGAAACTCGAAAGCTTCCAATAACTCTCGATAGTAGCGAGTAAAGACTATGACCTACCCTGTTGAACAAAAAGATCTCTGTGGAGGAATCTCGTCTGTCCGAGCCGTTCTTATTATTAGGCGACATATATCTATTTGTAGTCTGTACTGCCAAAATTCTCTTGGAAAGGTATTTCAATATTGTACATGTAAATATCCTATAGGGCAAACAGAGTGTTTTAGAAACTCTCCTCAAAGACAGCTCCACAACAATAATGCTTTTTCGATTAATAAGAAAGAAAAACTAATTACATATTGTACATGTAATTATCCTATAGGGCAAACAGATTGTTTTAGAAATTCACATCAAAGACAGCTCCTCAACAAAAAAGCGTTTGCGATTAGTAAGGAAGAAAAGCTAAATCGATGAGCTAAAGGCAATGGACATGAACACTTCCATGGGGCTTTTTTCATAGTGGTCATCCACAACCATTAGGGTAGCCAGGTATTTACATATACGAAATGAACAGACAGCAACTCACTTACATCAAAAATATGGATGATGGTCCAAAAAGAGCTGGAACCAGGGTAGTAGAAAATGTAGGTTCAGTCTGGCTATCTACAACAAGACAAGGAGGGAGGATGGGGATAAGAATTGTTAGAAACTAAGCGTGCACGACATTGAAATGGGAATCCTTCCCATGGCTATTCCTATCTATAGAGTCTTTGTTAAGCAAAGCATTTTTAGTATACAAATTTATTTATTTATTTATATGACTGCTCATTGCTAACTAAGGAGCCAATGTAGGCAGAACCTTATACAATGTACGTCCTCTAAACATCAAAATATGTGCTTGTTAATATATCTTACCTATTGTTGTTGATTTGTTATAAGGAAAGGGGTATTAATCCTTCTGCTTAGGCACTCTAAGTAGAATGTAGAGGAAGGAGAGGGGAAAAAAGTAACAGGAATTCAGTATAAAAAAGTAACCCCAAAGGGACTTAATTTTTAAAAAATCCTATCTCTCTGTATATGGACACCTTTTATTGTATCTGCTTAATTTAAGTGGGCAAAAATTAAATTTAGTTAAAGAACCCCAGTTTCTAGAGTTAATGAACTAACATAATAATTTGCCTATGGTGATCTCTCTAAAGACCCAAAGTTCTGATAAGCCCATGTTTAATCTGTTGGATAAACCCTCTTACCTTAATAAAGTGAGCTAAGGTATCCCCTGGTTCCTAGATCCACCTGCAGTACAACGTCCTCCTCCGTCAGGTAGCAGCAGACTACTGAAACATTTTAACTCAGTTTATATATGGGCTTTAATTAATCTTAATTGAAAACGCCTGGTTTCGTTTTGCAAGTGAATTGATAATTGGCATGGCGGCCATGTTATGTAAGTACCCTATTGCCATTCTGCAATGCAGTATGAAGTCTAAACAGGCGCCATATTGGTTAAGAGCGTCTATGTCCCAGAGAGATTATTTGTCTATATTATAAAGACATTTGGCACTATTATTGGTAGACAGTGGAAAAGCGGAATCTCATGGATCATTGCGCTCTCTCAAAACAAATGTGAAGCGCAAAAAATAAAATTAGAAACAACATTCGGGACAAAATTGCGTTGGCATTCTAAATTATCCGGGGGGCCCAAGTGAACTATTATTGAGTAATTTAATGATCGCATTGAAGGGATTGCATCCCAGAATGAAGGGAAAGGTAGTTAAAGCCTTTCTAAATAACATACAAGGATCGATCCGAAATACGGCGGCCATTTTGTTTTCGTCTGTGTTGTGAAGCCTAAACGGGCGCCATATTGGTTAAGAGCGTCTATGTCCAAGACAAAATATTTGTCTATATTGTGCAGGCGTTCTGCACTATTGTTGCTAGACAGTGAAAAAGCGGAGCCTCAAGGATAATTGTGCTATCTCAAAATAAATGTAAAGCACAAAAATGAAATTAGAAACCCCATTCGGGCTGAAATCGCGTTGGCGTTGTAGATTACCCGGGGGGCCCAAGTAAGCTATTATTAAGGGATTAAATGATCGCATTGTAGGGATTGCATCCCAAAATGAAGGGAAAGGTAGTTAAAGCCTTTCTAGATAAAAATACAGGGATCGATCCGAAATACGGCGGCCATTTTGGTTTGGGCATGAATGCAAGAAGCTTTAAGAAAGCAGAGACTGTTCGATGCAACATAAGGGGCATGCATAAGTACCCGTAACGATTTCTATAGTTTATTTTTTAATTTTTTAAAGATATATCTGTGTCCTTGAGCTTTTTAACTAGAAACCCTATTGTCCAAATATCAATGTGCACAGCTGCTATGCTGGATTGACTCTTGTAAATATTATTGATGAAGTATTCTGTACAATATCAGTATCAACTTTAAGGTGACATGGTATGGCTACCAAGTGATAATGTTCAGAGAAAGGCTGTATGTGGTATGTTCCTCAGGCTACAAACTTCATTAAAAAGGGGGGTGTTTAAATATAGATTTCGCAAAAAGCAATCAAGACCTTGTATATTTTAAAAGGATCTGTTACCCAGACCTATTGGCTCTGATCCATATAGGAACAATACGCTATATGCAAGCTTTAACTTGTCATTCACACAAAGGCTATTTTGTGTTATAGACACAGTACAAGTCATTAACATAATTTATCATTCATTAATGAAAGCATTTTATATTCCATTTCATAAACATTTGCCAGAAACATTCTACGCATACTAGATCTTAATGTTGGTGGATGAAAGGAAGGATACTGGACATGATGATATTAAGCTCATACACTTGCGGAGAAACTAGCATGGCGGTTAGCACGACGTGCGACCTATGGAAATCAAGTGTGACCATCTTAACAGGTTACTCATAGGTGTCTACATACAATTTATGAGATAAGATAATGCATTTCATCATCATAATTGTGTCCCAATTCCACGCTCCGCAGTCTACATATCCATTCTGCTTCACATTTTCTTAAGGCTAGCGTTCGGTCCCCTCCTCGAGGGTTCACAGGGACATGATCAATTCCCATAAACCATAGTGTGTCATCTGGTGTGTGCTTGTCCTGCATATGGAAGGTCATCGCATATTTATGATCATTATTGCGATAGGCCCGTACATGTTCCTGAATCCTTTGTTTCAAAGGTCGTTTAGTGCTGCCCACATAGATTATGTCACATGGGGAGCCTATGATGTATACTACAAAGGTAGTATTGCAGTTTATGAAATGCTTGATTTTGTGTGTTTTGTTTGTGTTAAAACAGAAATTGTTGGTCTTGTCCTTTCCTAAGTTACACACGTTGCAATTTCTACACGTGAAAAAACCCATGGTTTTAGGCGGAAGCCAACAGTGTTTCTGTTCCACAGCGGTCACCAAACTGGGACAAAGCATGTTCCTCAAATTATGACCACGTCTGTAGACAATTTTGGGTTTGGCTGGAAGGTCATTTTTGATGCTGGGGATCTCTGTCAAGAGATGCCAGTGTTTTCTTAAGATGTTGAAAACTCTACTGTTCTCATCAGTAAATTTTGTAGAGAAAGCAAGAGGAAATTTGTTGTTATCTTTTGGGACCCTATTTTCCAATGTGCTTTCCCTAGTTATTTTGGCAACTCTCTCCTTTGCTTTGTTAAGTACTTTTCGAGGGTAACCTCTTTGGAGGAAGCGTTCCTCGGTTTCTCTAATGTTAGTTTGGAAACTTTCATCAGTGCTGCAATTTCTTCGCATTCGTAACATTTCGCCAAATGGTATGTTACTAACCACATGGCCAGGATGCGCGCTTTTGAAATGCAACGTGCTGTTGCATGCAGTGCTTTTTCTGTGTGTCTTGCTTTGAATCATATTGTTCTCAATAAAAAAGGTTACATCCAAGAAATCAATTTGCTGTTCACTATATTTCATGGTGAGCTTCACATTGTACGGGTTGTCATTCAAGAATTCAAAATATGACAGTAAGTCCGGGGCAGGCCCATTCCATAACATAATCATGTCATCAATGTACCTGCCCCAGAAAATAATGTGATCCGACCACCTTGCCGAGTGACGGCCCCAGGCATGCTCCCGCTCAAACCAGCCCATAAAGAGGCCAGCGTAAGCGGGAGCAAACCTCGAACCCATCGCTGTGCCCTGTATCTGCTGAAACCACACTGAATTGTGGAGAAAAAAGTTCTTCGACAGTATGATCTCAGTCATTTCCATTAGTACTTCATTGTGTAACCTATGATCTGCAGTACGTTGTCCCAGAAAGAAGGCCAAAGCTCTCATTCCAAATTCTTTTTTAATGCAAGTGTATAAGCTTGACACATCCATGGTCACAAAAAGCATGTTTTCAGACCATGTTAGATTTTGGAATTTCGATAAAATGTCTTTGGAGTCCCTAATGTAAGATGGTAAATTCTGGACAAAAGGTTGGATGTAAGTGTCCACATATTCCGACAGTCTCTCCGTGGGTGAGTTGATGCCTGCAATAATGGGGCGGCCCGGTGGAAAGGGACCGCCTTTATGAATTTTAGGAAGAATATATAAGCAAGGCGAGATCGGTGAAGTTACAGCCAAATACCTATATTCTTCTTCACTGATTAGCCCCGTTTCACGCCAATCTGACAGTCTCAGGTTAATGTGGGTGATAAGATCGCCCACTGGATTTGTAGTCAATTTTTTGTAACAGTCAGTGTCCGATAATTGACGTTCAATTTCATTCATATAGTCAGCTTTTCTCATGAGGACAATATTGCCCCCTTTGTCCGCCTCGCGGATGACTATAGAGTTATCAGCCTTAAGGTTTTTTAATGCAGTAAATTCTTGGGGGGTAAGATTTTGGTTCTTGTCACTGCGATTAGTCGGAGAATCTATAAGTTTGTAAAATCCTGCCGTTACTCTTTTTTTGAATAAATCTATGTTGGGATGGGTGCCCACTGGTACAAAGGTAGATCTTGGTTTTAACAAGAAATTAGTGATGGGAAAGGCACTGGTCTTTCAATTTCAGTGTGCGAACAAATTTACATAAATCCACCAATATTCCAGTGTCGTCCCCTGTTTGATTTGGACAGAAACCCAATCCCATTTCAAGTACAGACTTTTCATCCTGAGAGAGACATTTATCCAAGAGAATCTCAATGATTGATTCATTCATACTTCCTTTCCCTCTCCCAATTTCAATGTTGACATCAATTAATTCTTGTTGGACCTTGTTTTCTTTGCAACCGTTTCTGCATTTGAGTTCTTGCCTCTGTTTGGATCTCTTCCAACTGCGCCCCCCCCTCCTTGTTTTGGGTCTTTGGGTCTTGTTCCTAGCCTCACCCTCTCCATTTCCACTAAAAAAGGATTCTGGCCTGGTCTTGTCTCTCCTGTCACTGTGGGTGCCGGCACCTCACTCAAAAGTGAGCTTGCAGTGGACGAGAGGGAAGTCAAACTACTTGCTGATGTTAACTCAGGGGTGTCCTCTCTCTGTCTTTTACCATCCCCAGGTACTCTGATGTTATCAAATTTGTGTGAGAAGGTATATATTCGGCCCTCCTTGTAGTCTTTATCATCTCTTTTGATTTTCTTCATTTTTTTATCATGAAGGTATAACTGGTGATTCTCAAGGATACCATCTAATATATCGTAGTTCTTCTTGATGGTGTCTTTCAAAGGGGATGTTTCTATATCCTTTTCTAAGTCTTCTATCTCTTTTTTGAGTTTTTCACCCTTGATTTCTGAGTTTCTTATCAGTATCTTCATCATATTGAAGGAGGCATTCTTTAAATTACTTTCCCAGTCCTCTAACTGTTCAGGGCTAAGGTCCTCAAACGTAGGAAATATTAAGATTCTTAGACCCCTGGGAATTTGTTCATTTTCTATATATTTGCCTAGGGTGGTCCCATCCCACCAGCGGGACATTTCACTCTTTTTAAGTTTTTCTAGTTTCTGAAATTTTATTTTTAGTCCCTCAGTAGAGGGGGTGGTCCTGTTGTTCACATTAGGATTGTTGGCAAATAGATCTTGGGCTAATTCCTGTCTCCTATCTTTAAAGCCTGGCATGGTGATCCGCTATTGAATAAATAGACTGAATCTTTTGTTAATCTTATGGCAATAAGTCAAATGCAGAGTTGGCCTGTGCTACTGGGAATTGTGACAATAAGTTTTGGAAAAAGAAGAACAACGGTGGAGGATTCCCAACAGAACAGCACCTGGTCAAATATTCTCCCAAAATTATTTTAGACCCACACTATAATACATGGGACAATATGTGTGCACACTTCAAAAACACCCACCGTTACAATGTTGGTTCAAAACATGAACTATGAAATACTTTAAACAAGGTCAAGGTGCACCACTTCAGAATTTACATGAACTGATAACTTTGATGAGGTTAACAGCAATAATCACATTAGTTGTTACTTGTGTTCTTTAAGAGTTCTTTTATTGAGTTCAGTTGTAAGTAAAAAATCACACACAGGAGCTACAGCCGACGCGTTTCGTCCTCTTGGGACTTCTTCAGGGCTGTTTACAGAAAAATGACAATATACAAAGACATACAGTTAAAATTTACATTAAAAACAAAAGCAATTCTGCTTCTATAGACAAAGCCAGGCTTAAAAAAACAGTACATTGCAGGATTAAAGACTAGTGCAAGGATTATATACAATTTGCCAACAATAGTTAGAGTAGAAGATTTTGAAAAATTAAAAGACAACATTTTAGAATTTTTCAAAAGCGGTCAGCATGTTCTAGGTTGTTGCATATTGTTCACCATAAAGGTCTATCCCTCTTATGTCTGTAATCCACCTCAGAAAGCCATAGAGCATTCTATATATCTATAAAGAAATGGGAACCCCAGCATCCAGAGGTAACATGGAGGAGTAATCAACAACTTTTCAGCAGCAATAAGTAGCGCTTAAGTAAAGAACATACCGAAGTAAAAGATAGGATAGTGTCCTTATATCTTCTCCCGTGACTATCAGGGTGCGTGGATATGTCTGTAACGATTTATTATGCTCGAAAGGGCATCTAAAAATGATTGATGAGAAAACATTAGTGAATGGTCAAATGTCAGACGTATTAGATCAAAGGACACTCTAAGAAACTCGAAAGCTTCCAATAACTCTCGATAGTAGCGAGTAAAGACTATGACCTACCCTGTTGAACAAAAAGTTCTCTGTGGAGGAATCTCGTCTGTCCGAGCCGTTCTTATTATTAGGCGATATATATCTATTTGTAGTCTGTACTGCCAAAATTCTCTTGGAAAGGTATTTCAATATTGTACATGTAAATATCCTATAGGGCAAACAGAGTGTTTTAGAAACTCTCCTCAAAGACAGCTCCACAACAATAATGCTTTTTCGATTAATAAGAAAGAAAAACTAATTACATATTGTACATGTAATTATCCTATAGGGCAAACAGAGTGTTTTAGAAATTCACATCAAAGACAGCTCCTCAACAAAAAAGCGTTTGCGATTAGTAAGGAAGAAAAGCTAAATCGATGAGCTAAAGGCAATGGACATGAACACTTCCATGGGGCTTTTTTCATAGTGGTCATCCACAACCATTAGGGTAGCCAGGTATTTACATATACGAAATGAACAGACGGCAACTCACTTACATCAAAAATATGGATGATGGTCCAAAAAGAGCTGGAACCAGGGTAGTAGAAAATGTAGGTTCAGTCTGGCTATCTACAACAAGACAAGGAGGGAGGATGGGGATAAGAATTGTTAGAAACTAAGCGTGCACGACATTGAAATGGGAATCCTTCCCATGGCTATTCCTATCTATAGAGTCTTTGTTAAGCAAAGCATTTTTAGTATACAAATTTATTTATTTATTTATATGACTGCTCATTGCTAACTAAGGAGCCAATGTAGGCAGAACCTTATACAATGTACGTCCTCTAAACATCAAAATATGTGCTTGTTAATATATCTTACCTATTGTTGTTGACAAGGAGGGCCGAATATATACCTTCTCACACAAATTTGATAACATCAGAGTACCTGGGGATGGTAAAAGACAGAGAGAGGACACCCCTGAGTTAACATCAGCAAGTAGTTTGACTTCCCTCTCGTCCACTGCAAGCTCACTTTTGAGTGAGGTGCCGGCACCCACAGTGACAGGAGAGACAAGACCAGGCCAGAATCCTTTTTTAGTGGAAATGGAGAGGGTGAGGCTAGGAACAAGACCCAAAGACCCAAAACAAGGAGGGGGGGGCGCAGTTGGAAGAGATCCAAACAGAGGCAAGAACTCAAATGCAGAAACGGTTGCAAAGAGAACAAGGACCAACAAGAATTAATTGATGTCAACATTGAAATTGGGAGAGGGAAAGGAAGTATGAATGAATCAGTCATTGTGAATCTCTCGGATAAATGTCTCTCTCAGGATGAAAAGTCTGTACTTGAAATGGGATTGGGTTTCTGTCCAAATCAAACAGGGGACGACACTGGAATATTGGTGGATTTATGTAAATTTGTTCGCACACTGAAATTGAAAGACCATTTTGCTAGAAATCCTGTTAAAGCAAAAGATGTTTGTAATGATGGAAACACTGTGACTCAGTATACCATGAATGAAATAATTTTGTTACAATCACTGATAACTATTGAACTTGAGACTTCTATTGATACAGAGGATATTTGTAATGAGCTGAATGTGTGTGAGAGTACATCTATAACAAGTGGTTTAAAACCAAGATCTACCTTGTACCAGTGGGCACCCATCCCAACATAGATTTATTCAAAAAAAGAGTAACGGCAGGATTTTACAAACTTATAGATTCTCCGACTAATCGCAGTGACAAGAACCAAAATCTTACCCCCCAAGAATTTACTGCATTAAAAAACCTTAAGGCTGATAACTCTATAGTCATCCGCGAGGCGGACAAAGGGGGCAATATTGTCCTCATGAGAAAAGCTGACTATATGAATGAAATTGAACGTCAATTATCGGACACTGACTGTTACAAATAATTGACTACAAATCCAGTGGGCGATCTTATCACCCACATTAACCTGAGACTGTCAGATTGGCGTGAAACGGGGCTAATCAGTGAAGAAGAATATAGGTATTTGGCTGTAACTTCACCGATCTCGCCTTGCTTATATATTCTTCCTAAAATTCATAGAGGCGGTCCCTTTCCACCGGGCCGCCCCATTATTGCAGGCATCAACTCACCCACGGAGAGACTGTCGGAATATGTGGACACTTACATCCAACCTTTTGTCCAGAATTTACCAGCTTACATTAGGGACTCCAAAGACATTTTATTGAAATTCCAAAATCTAACATGGTCTGAAAACATGCTTTTTGTGACCATGGATGTGTCAAGCTTATACACTTGCATTAAAAAAGAATTTGGAATGAGAGCTTTGGCCTTCTTTCTGGGACAACGTACTGCAGATCATAGGTTACACAATGAAGTACTAATGGAAATGACTGAGATCATACTGTCGAAGAACTTTTTCCTCCACAATTCAGTGTGGTTTCAGCAGATACAGGGCACGGCGATGGGTTCGAGGTTTGCTCCCGCTTACGCTGGCCTCTTTATGGGCTGGTTTGAGCGGGAGCATGCCTGGGGCCGTCACTCGGCAAGGTGGTCGGATCACATTATTTTCTGGGGCAGTACATTGATGACGTGATTATGTTATGGAATGGGCCTGCCCCGGACTTACTGTCATATTTTGAATTCTTGAATGACAACCCGTACAATGTGAAGCTCACCATGGAATATAGTGAACAGCAAATTGATTTCTTGGATGTAACCTTTTTTATTGAGAACAATATTATTCAAAGCAAGACACACAGAAAAAGCACTGCATGCAACAGCACGTTGCATTTCAAAAGCGCGCATCCTCGCCATGTCGTTAGTAACATACCATTTGGCGAAATGTTACGAATGCGAAGAAATTGCAGCACTGATGAAAGTTTCCAAACTAACATTAGAGAAACCGAGGAACGCTTCCTCCAAAGAGGTTACCCTCGAAAAGTACTTAACAAAGCAAAGGAGAGAGTTGCCAAAATAACTAGGGAAAGCACATTGGAAAATAGGGTCCCAAAAGATAACAACAAATTTCCTCTTGCTTTCTCTACGAAATTTACTGATGAGAACAGTAGAGTTTTCAACATCTTAAGAAAACACTGGCATCTCTTGACAGAGATCCCCAGCATCAAAAATGACCTTCCAGCCAAACCCAAAATTGTCTACAGACATGGTCATAATTTGAGGAACATGCTTTGTCCCAGTTTGGTGACCGCTGTGGAACAGAAACACTCTTGGCTTCCGCCTAAAACCATGGGTTTTTTCACGTGTAGAAATTGCAACGTGTGTAACTTAGGAAAGGACAAGACCAAAAATTTCTGTTTTAACACAAACAAAACACACAAAATCAAGCATTTCATAAACTGCAATACTACCTTTGTAGTATACATCATAGGCTGCCCATGTGACATAATCTATGTGGGCAGCACTAAACGACCTTTGAAACAAAGGATTCAGGAACATGTACGGGCCTATCGCAATAATGATCATAAATATGCGATGACCTTCCATATGCAGGACAAGCACACACCAGATGACACACTATGGTTTATGGGAATTGATCATGTCCCTGTGAACCCTCAAGGAGGGGACCGAACGCTAGCCTTAAGAAAATGTGAAGCAGAATGGATATGTAGACTGCGGAGCGTGGAATTGGGACACAATTATGATGATGAAATGCATTATCTTATCTCATAAATTGTATGTAGACACCTATGAGTAACCTGTTAAGATGGTCACACTTGATTTCCATAGGTCGCACGTCGTGCTAACCGCCATGCTAGTTTCTCCGCAAGTGTATGAGCTTAATATCATCATGTCCAGTATCCTTCCTTACATCCACCAACATTAAGATCTAGTATGCGTAGAATGTTTCTGGCAAATGTTTATGAAATGGAATATAAAATGCTTTCATTAATGAATGATAAATTATGTTAATGACTTGTACTGTGTCTATAACACAAAATAGCCTTTGTGTGAATGACAAGTTAAAGCTTGCATATAGCGTATTGTTCCTATATGGGTCAGAGCCAATAGGTCTGGGTAACAGATCCTTTTAAAATATACAAGGTCTTGATTGCTTTTTGCGAAATCTATATTTAAACACCCCCCTTTTTAATGAAGTTTGTAGCCTGAGGAACATACCACATACAGCCTTTCTCTGAACATTATCACTTGGTAGCCATACCATGTCACCTTAAAGTTGATACTGATATTGTACAGAATACTTCATCAATAATATTTACAAGAGTCAATCCAGCATAGCAGCTGTGCACATTGATATTTGGACAATAGGGTTTCTAGTTAAAAAGCTCAAGGACACAGATATATCTTTAAAAAATTAAAAAATAAACTATGGAAATCGTTACGGGTACTTATGTATGCCCCTTATGTTGCATCGAACAGTCTCTGCTTTCTTAAAGCTTCTTGCATTCATGCCCAAACCAAAATGGCCGCCGTATTTCGGATCGATCCCTGTATTTTTATCTAGAAAGGCTTTAACTACCTTTCCCTTCATTTTGGGATGCAATCCCTACAATGCGATCATTTAATCCCTTAATAATAGCTTACTTGGGCCCCCCGGGTAATCTACAACGCCAACACGATTTCAGCCCGAATGGGGTTTCTAATTTCATTTTTGTGCTTTACATTTATTTTGAGATAGCACAATTATCCTTGAGGCTCCGCTTTTTCACTGTCTAGCAACAATAGTGCAGAACGCCTGCACAATATAGACAAATATTTTGTCTTGGACATAGACGCTCTTAACCAATATGGCGCCCGTTTAGGCTTCACAACACGGACGAAAACAAAATGGCCGCCGTATTTCGGATCGATCCTTGTATGTTATTTAGAAAGGGTTTAACTACCTTTCCCTTCATTCTGGGATGCAATCCCTTCAATGCGATCATTAAATTACTCAATAATAGTTCACTTGGGCCCCCGGATAATTTAGAACGCCAACGCAATTTTGTCCCGAATGTTGTTTCTAATTTTATTTTTTGCGCTTCACATTTGTTTTGAGAGAGCGCAATGATCCATGAGATTCCGCTTTTCCACTGTCTACCAATAATAGTGCCGAATGTCTTTATAATATAGACAAATAATCTCTCTGGGACATA
Organism: Lissotriton vulgaris; assembly: GCF_964263255.1. Taxonomy (NCBI): domain Eukaryota; kingdom Metazoa; phylum Chordata; class Amphibia; order Caudata; family Salamandridae; genus Lissotriton; species Lissotriton vulgaris. The sequence continues at coordinate 748,096,276 of NC_141694.1, forward strand.
GACGCTCTTAACCAATATGGCGCCTGTTTAGACTTCATACTGCATTGCAGAATGGCAATAGGGTACTTACATAACATGGCCGCCATGCCAATTATCAATTCACTTGCAAAACTAAACCAGGCGTTTTCAATTAAGATTAATTAAAGCCCATATATAAACTGAGTTAAAATGTTTCAGTAGTCTGCTGCTACCTGATGGAGGAGGACGTTGTACTGCAGGTGGATCTAGGAACCAGGGGATACCTTAGCTCACTTTATTAAGGTAAGAGGGTTTATCCAACAGATTAAACATGGGCTTATCAGAACTTTGGGTCTTTAGAGAGATCACCCTAGGCAAATTATTATGTTAGTTCATTAACTCTAGAAACTGGGGTTCTTTAACTAAATTTAATTTTTGCCCACTTAAATTAAGCAGATACAATAAAAGGTGTCCATATACAGAGAGATAGGATTTTTAAAAAATTAAGTCCCTTTGGGGTTACTTTTTTATACTGAATTCCTGTTACTTTTTTCCCCTCTCCTTCCTCTACATTCTACTTAGAGTGCCTAAGCAGAAGGATTAATACCCCTTTCCTTATAACAAATCAACAACAATAGGTAAGATATATTAACAAGCACATATTTTGATGTTTAGAGGACGTACATTGTATAAGGTTCTGCCTACATTGGCTCCTTAGTTAGCAATGAGCAGTCATATAAATAAATAAATAAATTTGTATACTAAAAATGCTTTGCTTAACAAAGACTCTATAGATAGGAATAGCCATGGGAAGGATTCCCATTTCAATGTCGTGCACGCTTAGTTTCTAACAATTCTTATCCCCATCCTCCCTCCTTGTCTTGTTGTAGATAGCCAGACTGAACCTACATTTTCTACTACCCTGGTTCCAGCTCTTTTTGGACCATCATCCATATTTTTGATGTAAGTGAGTTGCCGTCTGTTCATTTCGTATATGTAAATACCTGGCTACCCTAATGGTTGTGGATGACCACTATGAAAAAAGCCCCATGGAAGTGTTCATGTCCATTGCCTTTAGCTCATCGATTTAGCTTTTCTTCCTTACTAATCGCAAACGCTTTTTTGTTGAGGAGCTGTCTTTGATGTGAATTTCTAAAACACTCTGTTTGCCCTATAGGATAATTACATGTACAATATGTAATTAGTTTTTCTTTCTTATTAATCGAAAAAGCATTATTGTTGTGGAGCTGTCTTTGAGGAGAGTTTCTAAAACACTCTGTTTGCCCTATAGGATATTTACATGTACAATATTGAAATACCTTTCCAAGAGAATTTTGGCAGTACAGACTACAAATAGATATATATCGCCTAATAATAAGAACGGCTCGGACAGACGAGATTCCTCCACAGAGAACTTTTTGTTCAACAGGGTAGGTCATAGTCTTTACTCACTACTATCGAGAGTTATTGGAAGCTTTCGAGTTTCTTAGAGTGTCCTTTGATCTAATACGTCTGACATTTGACCATTCACTAATGTTTTCTCATCAATCATTTTTAGATGCCCTTTCGAGCATAATAAATCGTTACAGACATATCCACGCACCCTGATAGTCAGGGGAGAAGATATAAGGACACTATCCTATCTTTTACTTCGGTATGTTCTTTACTTAAGCGGTACTTATTGCTGCTGAAAAGTTGTTGATTACTCCTCCATGTTACCTCTGGATGCTGGGGTTCCCATTTCTTTATAGATATATAGAATGCTCTATGGCTTTCTGAGGTGGATTACAGACATAAGAGGGATAGACCTTTATGGTGAACAATATGCAACAACCTAGAACATGCTGACCGCTTTTGAAAAATTCTAAAATGTTGTCTTTTAATTTTTCAAAATCTTCTACTCTAACTATTGTTGGCAAATTGTATATAATCCTTGCACTAGTCTTTAATCCTGCAATGTACTGTTTTTTTAAGCCTTGCTTTGTCTATAGAAGCAGAATTGCTTTTGTTTTTAATGTAAATTTTAACTGTATGTCTTTGTATATTGTCATTTTTCTGTAAACAGCCCTGAAGAAGTCCCAAGAGGACGAAACGCGTCGGCTGTAGCTCCTGTGTGTGATTTTTTACTTACAACTGAACTCAATAAAAGAACTCTTAAAGAACACAAGTAACAACTAATGTGATTATTGCTGTTAACCTCATCAAAGTTATCAGTTCATGTAAATTCTGAAGTGGTGCACCTTGACCTTGTTTAAACTATTTCATAGTTCATGTTTTGAACCAACATTGTAACGGTGGGTGTTTTTGAAGTGTGCACACATATTGTCCCATGTATTATAGTGTGGGTCTAAAATAATTTTGGGAGAATATTTGATCAGGTGCTGTTCTGTTGGGAATCCTCCACCGTTGTTCCTCTTTTTCCAAAACTCATTGAGAAAGCTGTCAACAGCTTCCGAGCCAAACACAGCACCGAAACCTCCCTCATCGCAGCAACAGACGACATTCGAACACTACTGGACAACGGAGAAATAGTTGCCCTCATCCTACTTGACCTCTCTGCAGCCTTCGACACAGTCTGTCATAGCACCCTCATACAATGCCTCAGCAACGTCGGAATACAAGGAAAAGCATTGGACTGGATCATCTCGTTCCTTGCCGGAAGAACCCAGAGAGTCCGCCTCCCCCTTTCAGATCGGAGGCCACTGAAGTCATCTGCGGCGTACCACAAGGATCTTCACTTAGTCCCAGCCTCTTCAACGTATACATGAGTCCCCTCGCATCCATCGCGCGCCAACACGACCTCAACATCATCTCCTACGCAGACGACACCCAGCTGATACTCTCCCTCAGCAAAGACCCAAACACCGCCAAAACCAACTTACACGAAGGAATGAAATATGTAGCCGAGTGAATGAAGAACAGCCGCTTAAAACTGAACTCAGACAAAACGGAAGTCCTCATCTTAGGCTCTTCCCCCTCTGCTTGGTACGACTCATGGTGGCCACCGGCCCTGGGAACAGCACCCATACCAACGGACCACGCACGTAACCTGGGCTTCATCCTGGACTCCGCCCTCTCGATGACCAGACAAGTCAACGCCATCTCATCATCATGCTTCAACATCCTACGCATGCTCAAAAAGATTTTCAGTTGGATCCCCACCGAATCAAGAAAAACGGTCACCCACGCACTGGTCACAAGCTGACTGGACTACGGAAACACCCTTTACGCCGGAACAACAGCCAAACTACAGAAAAAACTCCAACGCATCCAAAACACCTCAGCCAGACTCATACTAGACATCCCCCACCAAGCTCACATTTCCGGTCACCTGAAAGACCTCCACTGGCTCCCCGTCAACAAGAGAATAACGTTCCGACTCCTCACCCATGCACACAAAGCCCTCTACGACCTAGGACCCGAATGCCTCAACACACGCCTGTCCTTTTACACCAACTACGATCGTCCAATCAAGCCCTCGCCGCAATCCCGCGCATCCATAGATCCACCATGGGGGGAAGATCCTTCTCCTACTTAGCGGCCAAAACCTGGAATTCTCTCCCCACCCACCTCCGCCTTACACAGAACCACCTCTTCTTCAGAAAGCAACTAAAAACCTGGATATTCGATAAGTAAAGCACCCCCCTCCCTCAAGCGCCTTGAGACCCTCTGGGTGAGTAGTGCGCTATACAAATTTTTGAACTTGAACTTGAATTTGAACTACCCTACAGACTTGTCGATGCCTGCTTTGCAAACATCTGCAGTTAACCAGTCACGTTTTTCATTTTGACACTGACTCTATAACATCAAAGTCTCCTTCAAAAGTTTCTATTTTTGCTGTTTGGTTTAAAAAACATTGTTTGATACCTCCTTGGACGTATATTTGCTTTTTTAGAATTTTTTTAAATCATGTCCATTGGGTTTGTGGTGTGTTTTTTACGTTTTGTAAATGGACCCTATGTTAAAGAAAGAACTTCAATTAGACTAATTGATGGAACTTTGGTACCCCACTCCTCATCACATAGAAGAAAGAGGGACCAGACTTCTGTTAACATCACAGCTTGGCCAGTTCTAGATGGGATTGTATGGCATGCTGTCAAATTTCAGATACATAGCCCGACAGAGGTTATTAATGTTCCCAATGTAGTACATGTTTCAATGGGGGATGTGGTATAACAAAATATACGCTCTGATGATTGGGATGTCCAAGTAGAAGAGGCTCTGTTTTCTGATTTAACGTATTATGCTGCTTTTGATGCTGAAGATTTGTATTTAGACTCAACCAACTATGCTGATTTGTTTTGTTACCAACATTATGGCAATCATTTTCTGCATAAAGCTAACACGTTTAGAAATGGGTTAATTACACACAATGGGAACATTGTCCTGCTCCAGTTGAAGACAGCTCAAAAACTCTATTAAAGAAGTTTACTTATTTTACTGATTTTAATCAGTCCAACCCTAAGGCATTTTATTTTAAGATGACTGCTAAGTCCTCTTCCAAAGTTAGACTTACCCACACTTAGGGCCTCATTAGGATCGCGGACGGACTTGCGTCCGTCCGCGTTACCAGAGCAGGAGGGAACCTCTGCATGGCATGCGGAGTTCCCTCCTGTGCAATTAGGATGTGACCGCCACCCTGGCGGTCACATCCTCTATTTTTAACATTGCGGCGGGTGCAGTTTCAAGCTGCACCCGCAGCAATGTTAAAAATGCAGGTGTTGCATTTGTATGCAGAAAGAGGCAGGCACTGCGCGGTGCCTGCCGCTTTCCGCATACAAATGGAGGGGGGTACCATAGGTACCCCCCATGTGCACCCCCCACCCCCCCTTCACCTAGGGGGCCCGCAACGGGCCCCCGCAGTGAAGTTACACATGCTTTTCCACGGCGGAAAACCCGCCGCGGAAAAGCATCTGAAACAGGCCATCCTAATATGGGAGACGGTGTCTGACAGACACCGTCACCATATTAGAGCTTTTCCACCGCGGTTGTAAGCCAGCCGCGGCGGAAGAGCTGCGGACGGAAACCAGGACCCACCAGCCATCCTAATGTGGCGGTGGGTCTTTGGAGGGTCCGCTGCGGTTTTCCCGCATCCTCCGGGCCGGCGGTGGCTTCCGCCGGCCCAGAGGATGCGGTAAATCTGCAATCCTAATAACCCCCTAAATTATTGTATTCAAAGTCCTTTATTGACCAATTGGCTATTGGGGGCTATGAGCTGTGGAAAGATACTATTGATCTTAAATCTGTTTGGGGTTCTAAGGGCTGGCAGGTACAAGGCACTGAGGCTTTGCATCATGCATGTCTCAAACCACCTGCTTTGAATTGGCTACGTCTGAAAAATTAAATGCTCCTTCTCTTCCTGATTTGGGAAAATACCCTAAATGGTACAATCACACTGATAGGTTCCTTACTGAATTGCAATCTCTGATTGCAAATTCGTCCTTTAGCATTTTTGGTTTTGATTCCCAAGGTTGGTTGTTATGGCAAAAAAAGTTCAGATTTGTGTCAACATCGTTTTCTGGGTCTGGTCCCTGGATATAATACACAGGTTGAGGTGGATCCCCCGTTTCGAAAGTGACCATAACTTTACTACCTATTCGGCAGGCAAATTATGTCAAAGTTGGCTCCAACCGTCCACCTTAGCGTCAGTTAAACTTCATTTGTTCAAATTGATTGATAATGTTGATCTAAATGATTTTGTTAAAGGCCCTGCAGGTGGCAGGTCGAAGAGATTTATTTCTGGTTTATATGCTGTTCATAACAAAGTGTGGAAATTATCGCAAATTAAAGCTGCATCTAGATTACGTGCTATCGACCAGGCTAATTTGGAAAAATGTGCTTGCAGTTGATGATAACAGAATTAACACCCTTTCTTCCAGAATTTACACGTTGGACAATATTGTTTCATCTGTTGTTGATATCGTGCAGGATGAAGCGTCTGTTTTGTACCATGGTCAAAATCAATTGCGTTCAATCATGCAATTTGCTTGGACGTTGCAAACGTTGAAAGCTGGGAAAATTCCTTGGGACTACATGAATACTTCTTCTTTGTTTTTACCTTTCAATTTGACTTTAAAGCAACAATTTATGTCTATGAAAGATGCTACGTATTCACTGTTGCATATTGAAAATTCGTCCTTTAACATTTTTGGTTTTGATTCCCAAGGTTGGTTGTTATGGCAAAAAAAAGTTCAGATTTGTGTCAACATCGTTTTCTGGGTCTGGTCCCTGGATATGATACACAGGTTAGGGTGGATCCCCGTTTTGAAAGTGACCATACCTTTACTACCTATGCGGTAGGCAAATGATGTCAAAGTTGGCTCCAACATTCCACCTTAGCGTCAGTTAAACTTCATTTGTCCAAATTGATTGATAATGTTGATCTAAATGATTTTGTTAAAGGCCCTGCAGGTGGCATGAATGAATGAATGAATGAATGAATGAATGAATGAATGGATGAATGGATGAATGAATGAATGAATGAATGAATGAATGAATGAATGAATGAATGAATGAATGAATGAATGAATGAATGAGGGTCTTATAAGGCGCAACTTAGCCCACGGGCATCAAGGCGCCTGCCACATCAATGGCAAAAGAGGGAAAATAAAGGCATATAGACTTACAGCACCGAATCCAAAATCTACGGATAAACCTCCAAAAAGAGCCAGGTTTTTAATTGTTTTGCGAAAGAGCCCTGGTGAGGATTGACCAGCCAACTCCGGAGGAAGGAAATTCCAGAGCTTAGGCGCCAGCGAGGAAAATGCTCTACCCCCCTATCTTGCCTTTGCAAATCTCGGGACCAGAAGGAGATTTTTAGAAGAGGAGCGAAGAACTCTGATGGGACTGTAGGGTTGAAGAAGAGACCTAATACCTTCAGACCCCGGGCCATAGAGGGCCCCATGAGCAATGCAGAGCAGCTTGAAAGATATCCTGGACTGGACCGGGAGCCAGTGAAGGTTTTTCCGAGCCAGTGAAGTTAAGGAGCGCCGAGGAAAATCCAACACGATCCTAGCCATGGCGCTCTGTACCACCTGGAGACGGTGAACCAAACTCTTATTCATGCCCCCATACAAGGCGTTACAGTAGTCCAGCCTCGAAGAGACCAGAGCCACTGTACCTTGCTTCTGGGCGGCTGGGGAAAGGGAGGCCGCAATCTTTCTGAGGATCCTGATGACACCACAGCAGGTGGAGACAGTCCTACTGACTTGAAAGTCGAAGGAAAGTGTAGTATCAATCAGGACCCCCAGATTTCTGGCTGATCGAGAGAGAACAGGGCAGTCCCCAAGAGAGGACGGCCACCAGTCACTGGACCAGATGTCCTGACTGCCCCCGAAGATCAGGACCTTCGTTTTTTCTCCATTAAGCTTTAAAAAGATTTGGATCATCCACTGCAAAACCGCTTCCATGCAAGATCTAAACTTAGAGGCAGAGTCCGCAACCGACTGGATGAGGGAGACCAGAATTTGGGTGTCGTCAGCGTATGACAGCACCTCAAACCCAAAGGATCTCACAACCCTAGCCAGGGGGTCACATAGATGTTGAACAGTAAGGGACTTAAAGAAGAACCCTGGGGGACCCTACTCTGCACGGCCTTGGAAGGAGAGAGGAAATCGCCCAGCTTGACTCTTTGTTCCCTTTGGTGAAGGAAGGCTAAGAGGCTAAGAGCCGAACCTCCGATCCCTATCTCCCCCAGCCTGGAAACCAAGACCGAGAGGGACAGGGTGTCGAAGGCTGCCGTGAGGCCGAGAAGGACTAGAAGAGTGATATGTCCTCTATCGACCTCAGATCAGATATTATTAATCACGACAGTAAGGGCGAAGATATTTATTTATTGTTTATATGCTGTTCATAACAAAGTGTGGAAATTATCGCAAAATAAAGCTGCATCTAGATTATGTGCTATCGACCAGGCTAATTTGGAAAAAGTGCTTGCAGTTGATGATAACAGCATTAACACCCTTTCTTCCAGAATTTACACGTTGGATAATATTGTTTCATCTGTTGTTGATATCGTGCAGGATGAAGTGTCTGTTTTGTACCATGGTCAAATCAATTGCGTTCAATCATGCAATTTGCTTGGACGTTGCAAACGTTGAAAGCTGGGAAAGTTCCTTGGGACTACATGAATACTTCTTCTTTGTTTTCACCTTTCAATTTGACTTTAAAACAACAATGTATGTCTATGAAAGATGCTACGTATTCACTGTTGCATATTGAAAAATTAGAACCTTTAACGTTTTCTGTGGCCGTATATAATTCAGCTGTATGGCTCATTCATGAGTTAATAAAGTTAGCTTTTCCACTGTTCAAATTCGATTTGTGTATGAAATACTGTGCCATAGACATATATGAACCTTTGGTAAGTGCCTATCTCCATGAAGTTTGGTGTCTGCCATTCACCTATAGATGCCTGAGGGAGGGTAAAGAAGTTTATTTGAAGGGTGAAGATCGCACATCAACGCCTGATCATTCATTAGACTGGCCGAATATCCAACTACATGGCTCTTGCAATTCTGACGCCCCAAATTTAGCATGCATTTTTAAAAGAAATCCTGTCCTGGGCATAACTCCGACTTTCACATTGCTAGCAAACGGTAGTTATTTGCTTTTAAATAATGAAGATTGCTGTGACATGTTGGGAGGGATTCAGTACATTGTGACTGTCTCCCAACGAGTAGTTTGTTGTAAAAATGTGCTGTTCCCTCCTCCGCATGGGAAGCTTGATGTATCCATCTTGTCTTCCATTCCGACCTTGAAAGCAGGGTTCAACAAGATGAGTCGAATAAGGGCTCTTTTGTCTCAAAAAGAAGTCACCCTTACATCTTCGTGTGAAACATTTGTCCTGCATGTGGCAAACACTTGCACTGAGGTGCATGCCCTTCTGAATACTGATCTCGCCCTGCATTTTGGTGCTTTGATTCACACTATATTCAATGCTTCCTCAACCACACGCTTTGCTCACTTTCTTAAAATTGTAAGTTATGGTCTTGTGACCTCATTCCAAATTATATTTGGTGTGATACCAGCATTTTTTCATTCTATTTTTTTCCAGCCTCTTCAGCAGTTTACCGTTGATTCTCGCGCTGGCTGCCAGTGGACTACTGTTAATTTGCTTGCTCAAAAATGGCTGCACAATCTGTGTCCCACGCCAACCTACCACGGTTGCTCCACCTTCGTAACCGGATGCTTGATTTCTATGGAGCGCTTCCACTGGCTACCTTGAGTGTGGCGTATGGATTATCTTTCTGGTTCTCCTACTTTACATGCGTGCAGCCTGTATTTCAATGCTTGGATTGCAGTATTGAATGGGCTCTGGATTTGTGTTTCTGCAACACAGTGTCTCCTAACTCGGATTATGATCTACTGATGACTCCCTTAGTTTCTCATGAGTTAGACTGTTCTGGTATTGGATTAATGGCCTGTGCAGCGGCACATGGAGTCCTAGGTAATTGGAATATATGGACTGCAGCCCATGACTTTTTGGCATGCAGTTATCTCCAAGCACACCCGAGTTGTCCTCTGATGGTGCTTTAGGCTCCGGCTGTCGAAGAACATATATGTTCTTTTCCATTGATGATTGGATGGCTGAGGGGCAAAATGGCGGCTGTGAGCATGGTCGACTGAGCTGGTGTGTCTCGCCTGGATGATTCACCCCTCGGAGTTCGGGTTAGTTGTTGGATCCTTCCCTGGCTCTGGATTACTACGGGCTGAGTGTCCCTTGTTCTAAATGTTAAGACTCTCACTGTGCACCTCGAGCGCTGTATTCGATAGCGCATTTAGGGTCTGGCGTGTGCCGGCGTTTTACTTACCGACATTCCTGTGCTGTGCCGATTTCTCATTTTGTCAACGTCTCAAGAGGTCTCCTGGCGGCATTATGGCTCCCAAGATTACGGCGAAAACAGCGGCTGTAAAGGCTCGATCAGCTGCGGCGGCTGCTTGTGCAAATAGCTCAGGAGATGCAACTGAGGCTACCAAGAGCTTCCAACCGGTACAGCCAGCGCGAGCAGGAGAAGCCTCTGGAGGAGCAACGCTTGGTACAAGTCGGGCAGTAAATGAAAGTAAGAAAAAGTCGACTTTGCCGTCATTGTTTTAAAATGTCATTGCTAAAACAAATATATCAGTAAGCAAGGAGGGAGGCAAGCAGCAACTTCAGAGCCCCCTACATGCTCCCGATGTTGTCAATAGAACAGAAGATTTCTCAGCTTCTTCACAAATTGTTGATGAGTGTCCTGCACTCCTTCCTGGTGGTGCGCTAGTGTACATGCATTATGGGGGGAACTGTTGAATGCTCAGTGATAGTTTTCCATGCAGAAGACTCTGTAAACAAAATCCATCAGCCTATTTCCAGCTCATCGTTGAATGGGGTTGTGGGAGTTGTAGTCCAACAAGCAGAGGACAAGATAAACCTGGCAAGCTCACCCCCAGCTGATCTCACCGCGTTGAATAAGATTGTTGCTATAGGTACTACCGATGGCATTACTGGCAGTAGTGATGGCCCTGAATCCCTCAAAGAGTCTGAAGGGGCGATACATTTTTTTCGCTATCAAAACACACTGGTTCTTCAATTGATGATGAGGACGGGGAGTGGATTGATGATGGAAGTGATGTTGGGGACTGGCATTTAAATGAGGTTCTTAATGATGAGATCTCACCCTGCGGACCTTGTACAGTTCGCAAAGTCAATGGTCTTAAAACTCAGGGTGATTTGACAGAGGTCCCCGGTTGCACGGATTATCTTTTGAGGATAGCACTTTTTTAGGGCAACAAAGTCTAGCAGGGTCTGCATCAGCGAAGAGCTTGCTTCCACCACCTGATCAGGCTGAGCTCCCAACAGGAGAGATTACTCTTGCGGTTATTTATCAAACTATTATGGCGCATCGTGAGGAGTCTCGTTAGGAGAATGTCCGCACACAGGGGCTTGTCATAGAGTCCAGAACTCCATTTGTAGAGTCGCTAAGACTTGCACGGACATTGCAGCTAGAATTGGGGAGGCTGAGGAACGGATTTCCAATTTAGAGGATGCTCTAGCTACCAAAAGGTGACAACAGACGCTATCAGTGCACAGAAGGATGACGTATTATGGAAATTGACTGACTTAGAAAATAGGGTGAGGAGGAACAACCTCAGGATCTTAGGGATTCCGGAAGGTCGGGAAGGAGTAGATGCCAGGAAATTTGTTGTCGAACTTTTTACTGAAGCATTCCCTGATGTAAAACAGTGGGACTGGGAGTTGGAGGTGCAACGTGCACACCAATTTCCCTTTAAACAGAGACAGAAATTGGGTGAAGCAATTTTGATTTGTCTTAATAATTTTCTTGCAAGGGAGAAGCTCCATGATTTAGCCAGACCCGATAGAAAAAGGTTAGGGAAAGAGTGTGAGTTCTTTGTTCGCACCAGGATTGTAGCAGCGAACCCTACGATGCCGCACCTCGAACCCAATTCCAAAAAGTTTGTAAAGTTTTGTGTCGCAAACCCCGACGTCAGCTGCTAATTGGCGTCACTGTGCTTTCCAGATCAAAGGTACTTTGTTTGGTTTTCTATGGGGGCGCACAAGAAAGAAGTCCAGAAAAGGTTGTCACTGTGTATATAGAAAAGTTCTTTATTCGTTAATATTCATTCTTTTAAAAGTAGTCACCGTGCAATTTACAACCAAATCAGCCAACGCGTTACACTCCCTACCAGGGAGTTTCTTCAGGGCGACTAAAAGTTAACACCTGTGGCGCACGCCCGGATCCTCCAAATTCGTAAACAGAGTTTATATCTCTTATTCCTGAAGGTTGAGTTTCCTACTTGTCTTCGTTTGTAGGTTCCAAAATCGTGAACCTGGAAAAGTTTCCTTGATCGTCTCACAGTACCGGCGTGGATGATCCCAAGCACGACTGTGGGAGGAGGAAGCGACACAACTTCCCTTACCAGAAAATTAACGCACCGGAGCGTGAGACACCACCAATAGGGAATTCCACATCATCCTTATCGTGAGGTTTGTTGAAGACTTTTGATCCATCTGAAAATCAATACATCCGTACTTAATACCACGGAACCAACAAGACAATTAGGAAACTCAACCTTCAGGAATAAGAGATATAAACTCTGTTTACGAATTTGGAGGATCCGGGCGTGCGCCACCGGTGTTAACTTTTAGTCGCCCTGAAGAAACTCCGTGGTAGGGAGTGAAACGCGTTGGCTGATTTGGTTGTAAATTGCACGGTGACTACTTTTAAAAGAATGAATAATAACGAATAAAGAACTTTTCTATATACACAGTGACAACCTTTTCTGGACTTCTTTCTTGTGCGCCCCCATAGAAAACCAAACTGAGTTCTTTGTTTGGCCTGACTTTTGTCCAGCTACAGTTGAGCGGAGGTGGCTGCTCCACCGACTGATCACACCATTTCAGTCTAAGGGGGCTCAAGCTTTCTTACTTTTTCCCTCCAAACTCAAAATTATTCATCAGGGGCAGACCAGATTCTTCCGCTCCGAAATACAGGCAAAGGAATTCCGTGCCACTATTTAGTTAAGAATTTATTAGCCTTCTCTATGGCATCACATGTTCTCCTGTTTTTTCATTATTTACTTTTTTCTGGGGGGGTTTCCTGGAGTAGTGGGGGGAGGCAATTGCATAGGGTAGTTTCCCCTATTTATCTTCTTGTGTTTTTTCTTCAATTCATCTTGTCGTTTAGGAAAACAATCGTCTTTAGCCCTTAGGTTTAGTTTTGAGGGGTTGAGGAGATCCAGGCGAGAACGGGCCATTGGTTCATCCCATCACAAGGACCTAGGTCCTGTTGCCACTTAAGGGGTGTGTAGGAGGGGGGTGGGAGAGGGTGGGGGGGTTGCTTGGGGGGAGGGTTTGGGTGTTTGGGGAGGGGGTTGGGGTCACGTTCACGCTGGTTTTGGTTTTTGATATTCACTGCAGTTGTGGTTATAAAATGGTGTAATGATGTTATCGAACAGTTGAAAGGTAAAATTTCTGGAAAAGATAAAGTGGGTCTTAAGTGCTTTTTTATGTGCTGATGGGGCAGGGTAAACTTGACGCTAAAAACCGTGCACTTTTTTCCATTATGAAGTTTGATATATTATGCATACAGGAGACCCATCTGCCTTGGGGGAGGCGTGAGTGTCTGAAGTTGCCTGGATATGATTTAATTGCCTGCAATAAACAGACATCTATGATTAGGGGTGTTGCCATTCTATTGAAGCGTGGAGTTGGGGTCTGTACTAGGGTCTGAGAGGACATAATGGGTAGATGGATTATTGCTGAATTTTTTGTTGATAACAGACCCTTAACACTATGCACTGTCTATGGCCCAAATCGGGACGACCCAGAATTGTTTAAATATTTAAATGTAGAATAAAATTTCTGGCCGTTTTCCGTTGAGTTAGCAATAAAAACTCTAGCTAACGGGAAAGCCTCCGGTCCGGACACTTTGCCTCTGGAGTTCTTTAAGGAGATTCGACAGGATTTGTTGATGATTGTTAGGTTAGCGCAGAAAGGTATTGTTCCTGAATCATGGTGCCAGACTATAATAGTTTTGTTTAAAAAAAAAAGGGAAAGCCTGAGCTTGATCCATCATCCCTTAGACCTATTTCCCTTATAAATAGTGATAGTAAAATCTACTCCAAAATGTTAGCGTCTAGACTGGCAGAGGTAAAAGCCCCATTGGTCTACTTGCGTCAACATGGGTTTATCCCAGGCAGGGACACCGCAGATCATGTCCGGTGTGTCATTGCCCTATTGGATTGGGCCCAGGTCTCAGCCTCTCCCCTCAGAGTGATCCTGTTGGACACCGAGAAGGCGTTTGACAGGGTCTCCTGGAGGTTCCTGTGGGCCGTGCTACGGTGTAAGGGCTTCAGTTGCGAACTTATCCAGTCAATACAGACTTTATATACCGCCCCAGTAGCCGCATTACGTGTTTCTGGTCAGGTGCTAGGGTATTTTAATATCAGTATAGGTACAAGGCAAGTGTGCCCTTGCTCACCCTTGCTCTTCGCTTTATATATTGATCCGTTCCTTAGTAAGATCGAAGGTCATCCAGATATATCACCCATAAGGATCGAAGGCACAGAATATTGTGCTTTGGCTTATGCGGATGATATTGTGCTATTAACTTCAGATGTCTCCTCCGCATTTTCAGCTCTTAAAGCATCCTCTGAACAGTTCGGCTCAGTGTCAGGAAACAAACTAAACGTGGCTAAAACTCAGGTCGTCCAATTATCTAATATGTCTTCTTCCGATGCACCAGTGGTCACAGTAGCAACTTATTTGGGAGTTAAGATCTCGACTGCAGTCGAAACCATTCCGGATTTGAATATTCTTTAGGTGGAGGATGCTGTAAATACTTAGCTGGAACAATTGGATCATTTACATCTTTCTTTATATGGACTGTGCAGTGTTCTTAAAATGCTGGTACTTCCAAAGTTCCTATATCTTTTTAGAACAATTCCTTTGTAATTCTCTCAGAGAAGCTTGTTGAAGGCAGATAGGATTTGTTAGAGGTTCCTTTGGGGATTCCGCCGCTCTCGTAGAGCTGCTACGTGGATGTGTCTACCTCGTGATCGTGGTGGCTGGGTTGTACTTAATTTATTAATATATTACTGGGCCGCTTTTGTTCAGTCTTTGGGAGTGCCACTTTTGGGTTCAAGCGCTGAGGTCCACCCATGTAATAGACCTACTATCTTTGAGATTGGTCTTGGCACGGCTGCCAAGGGTATACTGGCGCAGGTTTTGGAGCCCATCTACTTTAAGAAGACCAGGTTTAAGGTCATCACATCTATGTTCCATACTTGGCAGAAAATGCGGCGGAAATTGGGTATCCCCAATGTTAATATTTATACTCTACTTAAAGCTGCTCGCCTTCTTTCTCCCATTTTTCAGGATCATATTATTTTTAGATGTCGTGCCTTAGGTATTCAGACCATAGGGGATTTAGTGTGTGCTGGGCCAATACTTTCTTTCTCGTTTCTTAAGGAGAAGTTCAAGCTGAATATGCATGATTTTTTAAAATACTTGCAGATCAGAAGTTTTATTCATAAATGTCTTAGTTGTTTTTGTAAAGCTTTATTCGAGATATATACTCATAAAAGCACAGACATACATTTAAAAATACATGTTAATTAAAATCCGTATTTCATACATATAAATACATTTAAAACAGTTGTGCGGGCTTTAACAAAAAAAAGTTTTTTAAACTTATATAACAATATCAATTCATATTAGCAGATATAACCCCCCGCCTAATGGAACATGCCCACCCCAAATACTTTGCTGTTCCCAGCACAATGGGCATATCAGTGGAGGTACAGATGATTCTTAGCCCCTCAACACCACTAGATGCCCCAAGGTTTCTACAAACTGGGGCCAGCCATACTCTCCTTGGGATAGCATAGGCCTCGCACAAAAATAAAAAGTGGCCTATGCTTTCATTAGTTGCACCACACACCGGACAGCATGAGGTATTCGAGCTCCGCCATCTACCCGTCAAGGATCTCAAGGGAAGGGAACCAGACCTTAACTGGAAAAATAACTTCCTGTCCATTGGGACAGTGATACTGTCCCAATATATTTCTTCTAATACAGGTCTCATTGTAAATTCCAAAAATCTTCCCCCCATTGTTTCGGATTTTGTACTTCTCCAGAGTCTTTCTTCTATGTAATCCCAATAAAGGGTCTTCATGGTGTTTTTACTTGGGAATACTTCCCCAGATGGATTATCCCAAAGATTAGGGAGGCCGAGCTCACCCAGAACGACCCTGAGTTTCTTCAACCATGATATTTTGTGGAAGGTGTCTGCTTTAATTAGGGCTAGAAACCCGTCGGCATAGTGTCGAATCTCCGGGGTAGTCCATAGCCGTCTCCAATAGAGAATAGGCCTTAATCGAGCTCGGTCACTAACAGATCTCCTCCATAGATCAAGACCGAGCGGGATTAATGGCGCACTCTGGGGGAGACCCATAATTCCCCTTAGAAGCCTATTCTCTGATGTTTGTGAAGTA
Organism: Lissotriton vulgaris; assembly: GCF_964263255.1. Lineage (NCBI taxonomy): Eukaryota > Metazoa > Chordata > Amphibia > Caudata > Salamandridae > Lissotriton > Lissotriton vulgaris. The sequence goes on from NC_141694.1 coordinate 748,112,227, forward strand.
GGGAGCCTCTCGGAACCCCACACTTCTGCCCCATATAGGGCTGACCCTATAGCTTTGGCATCGTAGACAAGAAGAACCGGTTTTATAGGCTTAGTTTTTCATTTTACTTGCTCCACCCGAAGTGCCCCTGCAATCTGCTGATGCCTCAGTACCGCCTTTTCTATATGGTGGGACCAACCTGGCTTGCTAGATATCTCAACCCCAAGATAGGTAAAGACACTAACTACCTCGAGCTCAATGTTGTTCAGAAATATCCTTGGTCGAGGTCTACGCCTTTGGGAGAAAGCCATCAGCTTGCTCTTGCCAACATTAACTTCAAGGCCATGCTCCCCACAGAAAACATCAAATATATTTAAAGCACGCTGCAGTCCAGCCGGGGTTTTGGACACAATTAAAGTATAGTCAGCGAACATCAGGATCGGGACCCTGATGCCCGCTAGCGAAGGTGCATCCACACTTGCGTCCAGCATCCTACCCACAATTCCATTAATAAATAGGGAAAAGAGCAAGGGTGCCATTGCACATCCCTGTCGTACCCCCGTTCAACCGGGAAGTCGACAGTGGATTCCCCATTCAACCCCCATTGGACTTTGGCAAAGTTGCACTCGTGGAGCCTCATGATCAAAGTGAGCAACTCAGGCGGGACCCCCATTCCATTCAAAACTGTCCAGAGCTTGCTCCTTGGGACCAGGTCGAAGGCAGCCCGTAAGTCGACAAAAGCGACGTATAGGCTGCCATCGCCAAGGAGCACCGTCCCCCACCGCAACATAGTGAAACGGAATATTTGGTCTACCGTACTGGTTGCCCACCTGAAACCTGCCTGGTAAGGGGACAGAGCATTGTTCTCCTCTACCCAGTCCATCAGCTTGTTTACCACCATCTTCCCTACCACTTTTTGGACAGTGGCAATCAAACTTATTGGCCTATAATTGGCCGGGAGTGACCGATCACCTTTCTTGTAGATGGGTATGATTATTGCTCCCTTCCATATTTCTGGGATTACAGCCCCTTTTGCTATGGCATTTCCCAGTAGGGTCACATACCTGGCCCACCGTACTTTATCATCTTTGAATATGTCAGAGGGTATCCCATCTAAACCCGGTGCCCTTCCCCCTTGTAAGGAGCAAATTACCAATTCTACTTCTTTGGTGGAAAACAAACTTTCCGTACAGAATACAACTGGAATTGCTTCTGGAGCCACGGCCTCCCTAATCTCTGCTTACTGGGGCTTAAAGTACTCCACCCAGGATGCCTCATCAACATTGTTATCTGGTTTATTTGGGGTGCCACCTCTACCCCACTTCACAACTTTCCAGAAAAGCCTGGAATCCCTTGCCCCTGAGGCCTCCAGCAATACATCCCAATACTCTTCATCCCATTTTTCTTAGCCAGGCGAACACTAGCATTGTAGTGTTTCCTGGCTACACCAATCATAGCCCTATCCCTGCTTCTAATTGCTCTACCCAGTTCTAATCTGGCTGCCCTACACTGTTTATTAAACCACCTAGCCGGTTTGGGTGGGACTTTCCTATTTGTCTTGGACGATCTCATGAAATGTGGTTTTAAAAGGGAGAAAAACTTGTCATGTATGGCTGTGGTTACACTGGACCCAGGAATTACAGGGCTTGCTATCTCCATGGCGGCGATTGCAGTATCCACCTCTGAACTTATATAGTCCATAGATACTACATTCGTCAGCACATTTGGCCATAACAGGTAATACTCCACCACGAGGTTGCGAACTGCCTGGCATGGCCGTCCACCAAGTGTGGGTGACACAGAGGGGATTGTGATCACTTTCCAATCTTCCCTTTATTTCCATATCGCATACCCCCTGCCATAAATTGAGGCTACAAATGACATAGTCTATTCTACTTTTGTTATGGCCATTGTCGAATGTACAAATACCTTCCTGGTCACTCTTAGTCCTTCCATTAAGGGCCCTCAACCCGTATTCCAGGCACATTGCATTTAATAGCAATATATCTTTCGTCCACCGTTTGACCGGAACCAGGTTTAGAGTCGGGACACCCCATTGGATATCTTCCTCTTGCCCTAGTGGATTTTCTGTGTTATCCAACGGTTTGAAGGTCCTATTAAGATCACTAGCCACTACCACTCTGTTTCCCAGGGACTGTGATTCGAGGAAAGTGGACAAGGCCTCTAGGGTGGGGGAGCTCCCGGTGTTGGTACCCCTAGCATAAATGTTATATATGTCTATCGCACCCCACTTGTCCGATGCCATTCTTAGCAATTGGATACCCTTACAACCCAGGTCCAGCACTTTCACTTTAATTTGTAGACCTTGCTTGACCCAAACTGTTAAACCTCCCATAGGTCGACCCCTGGCACCTCTGTTCGCTGGAATGGAAAAATTTAAGTAGCCTGGGAGGAAGATGGGATCGCAAGCCCATGTCTCCTGGAATAGACACACTTCGAACCCGTTGACAAAATCTATCCAATTTTGGGACAATAGTCTACTGCCTAGCCCCGCAATATTCCACGAGAAAAACTTCCCCGGGCTAGGGCCATCTCTGATTCCCACCTCAATAGCTAACGTGGATGGAAGGTTAATCGGACTCTCAGAGTTCCCTTCCTGGTCTACAACAATATCCGCAGAATTAGCGTCAGTTTCCTGGGTATCAGTGGTGCTTGTTATGAACGATTCGTCACCCCCCAAACTGTCTCCCCTCCAATTCACGATCTTCCCACCACTGATCACTTCTTTTGGATACGCTATTGTATCCAAGGTGGACACCACAGAATTCTCACATAAGTCCCCCATGCCACACTTCCCCCGATATTCAGGAAATCACCAGACTTTCGTCAACAACCCCACCCGAATTTTTCATCCCATCATAGGAATTGTAGGTTTGACCATTGTAGAAGTTTGGTCGTAACAAAGGCACAGTAAAGGGGGTGATCCCTGTCAGTGATAGATAACTAGAACTGCCTAGATCACTATTCCCACCAAATTGGGCACCAATTGGTCTTGGGTAGAAAAAGGTAAGATCCACAATACCAATCCCACCACTGCCAGTGCCCCAGCCCGGCCTCGTGATCCAACCTACCACCCTTGGATCTTGAAAATTAATTATAATACATTCCCCCCCAAATTTTTTGGAGTACAACCTATCCAATTAGCCCTTCTTACCCCGATAATCAAACCATCAACTTCACCGGGCAATGGTCTATTAGCCCTTAACCAGTGCATGACCTTGTTTTTAACATCTGGAAGGTTTCTCTTTGGCCTACCAATAAAGGTGGAACATTGGTAAGGACAGCCACATAAGGGTAAGAATCCGGGGTAAGATTTATCTGGGGTATCCTAGGGGGAGGCTTTGTCACAAGGAGTGTGGGGCGGCTTGTATCTGGAACAGCAGGGCGGGATATTGGAACATTTTGTGGAACCTGGGAAACCTGGGAGTTATTTGGTACAGCATTGCTTTTTCTGGAGCTGTCAATACCACCAGTTACAGGACCAACATTTTTTGGAGCCTGGGAAGCCTGGGACTTGTTCAATACAGCATTGATTTTTCTGGAGCTGCTGTTACCACCAGCCACAGGACCTTGACAGGGTTTCAGGGTGCTTGGTGGGTGTTGGATACCATTACTTAGAGGGGTGACATTTTTAGAACACTCTTTACTACCTTTAACCACAGTATCAGGGAGCTTAGTTTTCCCCCCATTGTTATTACCTAAGATAACTGGCAGTTCGGTGTTAGTCTTGCGGCTTTGTTCCTTTCCCTGTGGCCCAATTACAGTGCTAACCACGGGAGAATGGAATTCAACAGTGGGAACACTTTCATCCCGCCCAGGAGGTTGCTGGGGGTTCCTACTCTCTCCCGTCCTAAAATAGGACTTAATTAATGATTTTGTGGAGAAAAAATTATCCAGACTGGCCTGCTCTAAATGATCTAACTGGTCTGCTAGTTTTTTAACTCGTTCCTCAATGGGAGTCAGGAGAGACCGTATTAGTCTCTCCAACTCCAGGAACAGTGGCGGAATGGGCGGTAGTGTCTCGGGCGATGCTATCACTATGGGGTCTGGACCTGGTGGGACAACTTCCCCCTCACCCATTGGTGGCCCACTAGGACTACTCCCAGTAGGATCCCGGGATCGTGTACATGTTTTTTTCGGGGGTTTTGGAACATAACATTTCTTTGGAACTGCACTCCTCTTCCTTTTAGGACAAGGTTTAGATTTTACTACATGTGTTAAAACACTAGGTTGAGCCGTGCATAACTGATCAATAGGTGGATCAATGGGGGTACCAGGAGGGATTGCAGGCAAAGTAGAGGTTTCGGATTCCAAAGACAGGACAACCGGTGGCTCTGTAATTGGAGGAAAGAGATAGGGAGTTTCCGATGCAGCCGGCAGTGTAATAGATGATAAAGGGGTAACCAATGCCGGAAAACTTTGAGAGGGACGTTTGTCAACAGAGGTTTTCAAGAGTTCAATGGATAACCTACGTTCTGCACGTCTTTCCGCCAGGGCAATTTCTCTATCAATGTCTTGGGGTACTCGTTTAAAGTAGGTGTCCAGGGGACCCATAATGGCTGCCCCTGCCTCATTCAAAGGAGGCAACAAAGTGGGAGTGCTTGAAGAAGAAGACATACTATAAAACCTCCTACGCCTTCAAGAATGATGGAGCACTTTAAATTACAAAATCACAGCTCCTCTCCCAGGACAGCTCCGGTTGAATGCGGGACGCTGCGGGACCCGCGAAGCGGGTCCGGCGAGGAGTTGGACCCCCACAGAGTCAAGAGGTCGGTGGCAGCAATAAATCAGGGTGGCCAGCAAAACAACAGCAAATCCGCTATAGGAGGGTCCCCCTAATGTCTTAGTGAAACCCCTTCAATGCTAGATAAGTTTGATATATGTCAATTAATACAAAAAAAAGTCAGAATAGGGATGTTGTACCAACATATACTGGTAAGCTTACCGGATGATTTAGAGGTGCAAAATCTGAAGTGGGAGGCTAAACTTGGCAAAGTTGGGATTGATCTGAGCCCTGCTTTGGAGCTAGGCAGCGAGGCTTTGATTTCTGGCAGTTTACGGACCCAAAGTTACTTGGCTGTTTTTGATCTTTATTATACGCCTGCAAAAATAGCGAAATGGGGCTGTAGGAAGGGGGATCATTGTGGCAGGTGTGGGTTATATGACGCTGACTCTATCCATATGTTCTATTTATGCCCGAGCCTTCGCAACTTTATGCTTGATGTGGAGCGTTTTATTAATTGCATGCCTAATATCCCTTGCACTTTGTCTCCAGAGATGGTTCTAATGGTTCTGAAGGTTGATCACGGGCAAGAAACTCTTGGTATGTCACTGCATTTCTCTTTATAGCCATGTCTGTGATCCGTTTGTGTATCACCTCTCAATGGTTATCTACTGATCCAACTTTATTTACTAATTGGAGAGCTAGGTTGCTTGCTATCTATAATTTGGAGTTTTCTGTATTCACACTAAAGGGTATAAGGAAGCGAAAGCAGGCTTGTAAGATCTGGGCCTCAGTGGAGGAATGGTTAAAATAGGCATGGCGGGCCCATTACATAAACATAATTTCTTTATCGTTGACCTGCTGTTTTTTCCATGAATCATTTTTTTGTTGTTTTTTTTTCTCTCTGCCCTATGTCATTGTTTAACCTACATTTTGATAGCTTCAGTTGCTTATCAAATTTAACGTATGTATATATTTGTTTTGTTTGCCACAACTGCATTGTCTGATGTCAATAAAAAACTTTAAAAAAAAAAGATGATTGAATGGCTGAAATGTTTTCTGATGATAACAACGACTTCCTATTGGAGGCAGTTGCAACGTACTATGCCTATACGCTGTGGGATTGAGGTGACATTTTTTTTTCTTTCTCTACTTCATGGACACATACTGGACTCATGAATTTGTGTTTATTTTTTTTTTCTTTCTACACCTTGCAGATGTTGAACACTATGAACTCCTGCTGGGTTTTGTAAAAAAATGTTATGGTTACTAATTCAGAATTTTGCTCCCAATTATTCAGTTTGGCAAAATTTTGAACTTGGTTCTGTCTCATTCGAACTTGAACTATGCGTTCCAAAATTGCCCCCCTTTTTGTTTGTTTTCCAATCAGGGGAGGGTGTAGTGAAGGCAGGGCCTTGTTTGCGCACATTGCTATGTTAGCCTAAGCTTATTAGAAGTTTCAATGCCATTTTACCTTTTTGCTGCTTTTGCACACAACACTGCATGTAGCTGTTGTTGTAAGTTTGACTTAGCGAATATCTTCACATGAGAATGCCTTGTTTTCAACATCCCTAGACTTACATTGAGACCTTAGTCTGCACAGTGAGTGCTGAAGCCTCCAAGGTTATCATAACAATGTTAGCTGTTATTATAATTTACCGAATCGGAAAATTTACAGAATCAGTAAAATTGCCAAATCAGTAAAATTACCGATTCGGTAAATAAGAAATGGTAAAAATGACTATTGAGATGTAGGTAACCTCTAAAATACCGAATTTACATGAAATTCGGTATTTAAGAGTTTGTATTTACCATGGATTCAAATCAGGTGGTAACCAGGTGCAGGCTATAAAAAAGTGCCTAAAATACAACTGTTTGACCAGAATGGCGGCTTTCTACGTGATTGTGAGGCGGCTATGGCTAGGCAGAAGGAGAGAGGGTCTGGAGAAGGGAGGAGCAGGTCTACAGGCAGAGAATCACCCTATTCCAACTGACTGAGCCAAAGATCATAAGAAGGTACAGGCTACACCCCCAAACCATCCTGGATCTGATCAGGGACCTCCACCCACTTTTGGAGCACCCAACCCCAAGGGCGCATGCCATCCCACCCCATGTGCAGGTGCTGTGTAGCCTACACCTGCTTGCCTCTGGGAGTTACCAGAGTGTGGCTGCTGCGGTAGGTGGGGTGTCCCAGAGCTGCCTGTCACGTTTTTTTAGGAAATTCCTAGAGGCCATGATGCAGAGAATGCATTATTACATCAGCTTCCCTGCAACGCACGCAGAACAGCTCAGGACCAAGACAGAGTTTTATCAAATGGCACATTTCCCCAACATCATTGGCTGTATTGATGGCACCCACATACCAATATGTCCACCTGCGGCCACAGAGTACATTTATAGGAACAGGAAGTCTACCCACACCATAAATGTACAGGTAATCTGTGATGCAAAGTACATCATCACGGACATAGTTGCCAAGTATCCTGGAAGTACCCATGACTCATACATCTTTCAAAACAGTGGAATATACACACGCCTGACACTGGGGGAATTTGGTGAAGGATACCTGCTAGGTAAAACACTGTGTGACACTCCCTTGATACATATTGCAGATGTATGTGTATGTGTGGATGAGTAATGTCTTTTTCTGTTACATATAGGGGATAGTGCATATCGGGTCCGGTCTTTCATCCTTACTCCCTACCTCAACCCCTCAACCCCCAGCCAGAGGAGATACAACAGGGCACTCAAATCTACCAGGAACATTGTGGAGCGCACCTTTGGGCTGTGAAAAAGCAGGTTCCGATGCCTCCACAAAAGTGGAGGGGCACGCCAGTATACACCAGCGACCTGCTGCAAGATTATTGCAACCTGTGCAATGTTGCACAACCTTGCCATGAAGAAGGGCACCGAGGTGGAATTATCTGATTATGAGGACCATGATGACGAACAAGCATTGCCTGAACCCAACACTGCTGGAGTAGCAACACCAACAAATGCAGACACAGACGGGAAGAGATAACACACAACTACTTTTAAGTAAGTAAAGAGACACAGACAGGTGGAGTATGCACCCAAAGTAGTTTAATATTTGTTACTATGCAGGTGGTCAAAAGCACAAATGTGCAACACAAACGTCATCCAGGCAATAATGGTAGTCCTGGGTTACTTCCCCATTTACTGAACAAGTCATCTACGCCCACGCCTACCAGTGCCAGATGTAAGTGTCTGGCTCTCTTCACTCTGCGTTTGGGCTGCTGGCTCACCATGGCGCCTGCTGCTCCTCCGTGTCTCCACAACAAGGGGGCTTACCATGCTGCTTCTACTGGTGCTTTCCTCACTTTCTTGTGTATCCAGAGCAGCAGTTTGTGCTGCCTGAGAATTAATAAGCACCTCTATTGCACTTGTCAAACTAGCAATGCCCCTAGACACCTCATTGCTGTTGTGTGTGAGTCCATCCTGCATGTTAATGCTTCTTCTGCATAGCAGGGAAGTGGCTGTGGCCAGGTGGTTAATAGCTCTATTTTGCTGCTGCACACGCTGCCTCTCCTTGCGCCTAGCTGCAATGTCCTGGTCGAGTTTGGTGCACAGAAGCTGCACCGATTGTGTCATCTCTTTGTTCACATCTACCAGTTCTCTAATGCCCTTCCCTATTCCTTCCATATGTGTGTTTAGGTTCCTCATCTGGCATTGCAAAGACAGGATGGCCTTCCCCTGCATCCTCTGTATTTTGACCATGCTCCCCTCAGGACCATGGAAGACACTGGGACCCTCAACATGTGCTCTTACAATGCTTTCTCTGTGCCTGCGGCGTCTGGTAGCTGTACAGGCAACCTCTGCAGTGGACTGCTGTGTTGCAGGGCTACCTTCACCTTCCAAGGTTTGTGTGTCATCCCCCTCCATGTCACCTGCTGATGGCTCCATTTGAACTAGTGGGGCGACTACATGCCTCATGCTCTTTTGTGTCAGAGGCAGTGATGCAGGCAGTTCAGGTGAGGACATTAGCAGAGGGGATCCAGAACGTTCTGGGGACGCATGCAGTAGTGGAGCCATTTCTGTGTTTTGGGATGGTGGATGTGTAGTTGGTGCACCTGTGTCCTCTGTGACATTCCCTGCACTTGGTCCTGGATCCTGGCTGTCATCCCTCTCTGGTGCTGTGCCTTCCGTCTCCCTGGTGTGCTTGCGAGATGTCTCGTCTTTGAACATATAAATGAACATTAGCTCTGTATTACTGCCTCACAAACACTACAATTACATTTTTCGCACTTAGACACTTTACATGTTGCCTGCGCTTCATTGTGTCTGACATGATTTGCCTGCCTTTTTGCTTGCTGTGCTGAATGACATGGTCTTTCATTTACTGACTACATGTCCCATGATGCATTGCTCCTGTATAGTGCAACCTCTACTGGACTGGGGTTAACTATGCCACATGGGGAAAAGGGAAGGCTGATGGGGTGGGGTTGATTGCTGTGCATGCATCTTACCTTTTTTCTTGCAGCTCTGGCTGAGCTGTCTGCATCTCCCAGTCCACAGATGCTCTCAGGTTCAATGGTGGACCCCACCAGCTCCTCCTGGTCCATCAGGGGGGGGTGCACGGTTCTTCCCTCCTCCAGTTTTGTTTGCCTGCTTGTGGATGTCTGAGAGTTTTTTCTTGGTGAGGCTCCTGAGGTCATACCATCTCTTCTTCAGGTCCTCTATGTCCCTTGGAGTCACTCCAACAGCATTAACCTTTGTTTGAATGTGCAGCCAAATCTTTCTCTTGGCAGATTCAGGCACAGTCGGGGACAGCTTGCCAAATAAATTCTAGTGTTCCTTCACCACCTCCTCCACAAGGACCTGTAGCTCCATGGAGCTGAATTTTTGTTTCCTCTTCCTCTCTGGCTGCTCCTTTTCACTGCTGCTTGCAATTTTCACAATTTAAAAGTACAAAGCTCTTTCTGTGGCTCCTGCACTCAGCTCAGCTCCAACTGCCTCTACAGAACCTTCTAATTACTTTCCGCTACCTGTGTAGCCACTTCCTGGTAGGGAGGGGGAGGGTGGTAGCACCTGATTGGCTGCCTGATTCAGTTTCAGTTTTACTTGCTTTCCGATTCGGTATTTACTGATTCGGTATTTACCGAATCAGTATTTCCCATTCATTCCTATGGGCCTTTTGGCCCATAGGAATGAATGGGAAATATCGATTCGGTAAATACCGATTCGGTAAATACCGAATCTCAGATACCAAATTTTACCGAATCGTTAAGAAATACCGATTTTTTACCTACATAGCATTTACCGATTCTAAAATACCGAATCGGTAAAATTCGGTATTTTAGAGTCGGTAAATTACATTTACCTACATCGGGCCCATAGTTCCTAGCTAGGAAGGGTGGCATACAAGGCATTATAGGACCTGTTTCCACCATCATTCTAATATGATTTCTCCTTTTGTGTTTTATGGAATTGTAACAATGCTGCTTGTATTATTTTTAATCATATGCTTGCTTATGCTGGCAAATATTCTGCATCTTAGAGCACGTCGTTAAAATAAGTATTTTAAACTTTGTCGTGTCTCACTTTTACCCATGTTGTGGACTGGTATGAGAATAACAAACAAAAGAGTGTTCTTGATTCCCACCATTCCTGTGAGGTAACCTAAGTTGCATGTTCTGGGTTGTCTAATCATTGGTTACTTTGCTATAGGACGAAGAGCTAATGTGACACTGATGCTAGTCGGTTAGGGGTTCTAGGTACTGGGGTGAGTTTTTTGGTCCACCACAATTCACTGAGGTCCTGGGTCTCTGTGCACAGTTCTGTGTCTGAGCAGTATCCCTGCAACAATATAACCTTCATAACATCACTAGAGAGGGTCTTGGCTTCCTATAAAAATGTAAAATGTATATCCGTATTTGTAAAGCGGGAACTACTCACCCTTACGGGTCTCAAGGCGCTCGGGTCCATCTGTGGAAATTAAGTGAGCTATTGCCCAGAGTCACATGGTGCTGAGCTGAGCTGCCGCCAGAACCGAGGATCAAACCGTGAACTCTGTGCTCCGAAGTCAGCTGCCCTGGCTGCTACACCACACCTCTCCTTCCATATGTTGGGACCCAGGAGTACATATTTTGATTGGGACAAAGTTGTCTTCTTCTCGAAAAATGCATGCCTTTGAGGCAGCAGCAACCAGCTGCCTAAAAGTGAATTTAAGGGGCACACACATGATATTGGCATGCTACTAATTTAACTAGATTATTTATGTTGCTTTTCTCTGGCAGCAGCAGATATGGGATGAGGGCATTCATGAGCTCATGTGAATTTTTAGGTCTGGCTTGACAGTGCAACTATCACCTGACCTTTTAACCTACACCAACTTTATTCTACGGTTCTTAGCTTTCACACAAATGCATATCTTTCCCAGTGCTAATTACTAGTAATGCCTTACTTCACCATACAACATTCCTTTAAAGCCAGATTTATTGGCATTGCCAGTGCTTGCAACTAATAGGGAGCTGAATGTTTCAAAGCCATTTCACAAAGGCTTGTAAGAGCCAATAAAAGAGTGCTCCGGTAGTACTACTTCCTGTATTCATAAAAGCTTTTAAGAATCATCCTCAATCTGTCCTTTAATATGTGTCAGTGTGTAGGTCTTCTGATATTTTTCATATCTAGTTATCTGGTTAGTGTTAAAGAAAAGTACTGACATGTATCTACCTACCAATCTCATACATATAACCTAGTCTTACATTCTGGGTACATTTGTGGTTTCCTTTTTTTCAGATTGTCTTCATTTGGTTAATGAAAGGTCATGAAAGCCAACTATTTTCTTCAAAAGACGAATTTTAATTATGAACAGAGCAAGAGGGAACAGTGACATCAGTAGTACACCAAGGGCCAGATTTATAATTCCTTCACGCAGCGCAATGGAACGCAGTAAGCCACCTTGCTGCCCAGTGTGAAAGGGCAGAAATGCACCATACTTACCAATATATGGCGCATTCCTGTTCTTTCCTAGCGCTGGTGCACTTTTGGCTGCCTAGCACCAATGCAGGCACCCTTGCGTCATGGTGCACGTCTGCCTGCATTGTAGGTAGGGTTGTTGTTGTGCAGGAAGGAACACATTCCTGCACAAAAACAATCCTGAGAGGACTTTTTTCCTTTGTTTGTGTACTGCAGAATGCCGCACTTTTAGTAAGAGCAAAAAAAAACGAGGCGAAATAAGCTATTTCTCCTCATTATTCCTCACCTGGGGAGGCGTACCATTTTGACGCATTCCCAGGTCCACCACTAATGGTAAAACTGGGAATGCGCTAAAATCCATGGGTGGGAGCATGAAACCCCCCCACATCCACCATGCAAGGCATTGGTTTGCACTGCCTTGATTACTCTAGATTTATCGAGCCATGCAGGGCCATGCAAGGTAAATCTCACTTAGGTTTTGTGTTGCCCTTGCGCCCCCTTGCATGGCGTAAGGGCGATGCAAAACCTCTGGCCCCAGATGTTTAGTGCAGTTGGGCAGATTATTCATGATTTTCCATCCCTGAATTGTTCAATAGTTACAGAGCGCCACAGAATTAGGAGTAATCTCAGAGATGTAGCAGGTGAAAGTTTGCTGGGGCATTTTTTTGTCTTTTTGCATTTGTGTACCTTTCGTGTATTGATAATCTGTCTAGGCAAGGACACGAAGTGCACAGCTTTTGTATGATAACAAGAAACAAACAGAAGCTTTAAGCATCCTTAAGAATCTGTGGATTTTAATCTCGGTAGAAGCTTTTATTTGTATTCCACCCTCTGCAGTCACTTCAAAATGATGAGCATTGTGTTTGTTTTGAAGCAAGGAATGTAAATTATTGATGCCAGCCTAAAAAGAGTGGTGCTTTAATTCTCTATTCTGTAGCGTCTGCCCAGAATGAAGTGACTTCAGGCTATGAAAGGTCTCAAGGGGGTTCACTTCATTTGGTCTAAAACACATATTTAGCATGTAATAATTCACAATGAAAAAATATATTGCACGCTGGGATTTCTGCTTTTCGACAACAACTGCTGTGATTGTAGCAGTGGGCCAGGAGAAATTCTCAGAAACGGCCTTTGAAGCTACTGAATTTTTTGCATTCTACATAAAAGCATTTGCGTAAGATGAGAACAGACGTGTGCATTCTTTTGCAAAGCTGCTATTTGCTTTTTTCTCTTTCTTGTAATGGATTTTCTTTTCCTGACGAGTTTAGTGTTTGTGTATGAATCACCAGTGCGAGACAAATCCCTTCTGTGTTGCTGGAGTTTTAAAAAAGCTTTTCTCCTTGAAACACACACGAGCTGTCTCGGTTGCTTCTTCCCAGATAAAACAGAGATTACATAAAAACGGATTTTATATGTAGTGTGTGTATTCTATTGGTAATTGTAACAACATTTATGTTGTTACAATTACCAATAGAATACACACACTACATATAAAATCAGGGGCAGATTTATGACGGACTTGCGCCACGTTTACGCCACCGTTGCGTGACGCAACGGCGCGGAAACGTGGCGCATCCCTGCGACCTATTTACAACGTGACGCATCTAGGCAGATGCGTCACGTTGTAAAGCCCTGCGCCACATGAAATCTGCGTCAGGTTTCATGTGGGCGTACTGTCGCAGGGTGGGCGTTCCCTCGTAGGAAAGCCCCGTAAAACTGACGCAGTGAAATCTACAAAATTTCACTGAGTCAGTTTTACGAGGCTGCTGCGTCAAATCCTTATGCCTGCCTGAAGCAGGCGTAAGGAGTGACGCACCACGTTATGTATGGGTGGCCTCTGTAAATTGCAGGAGTTGCGTTGCACTTGCGACGCTACTCCAGCAATGCGCCGCCCGTACACCACAAGATGCGTCACGCATCTGCCCTTCCTTGCACCATGGTGCGCCGCATTGTAAATGCGGCGCATCTGTGGTGTCGCAAGGAGGCAATTGCGTGACGCATCAGTTCTGGCGCATCCCTGCTGATTTGCAGAGATGCGCCAGAACTCATAAATCTGCCCCTTAGAGCCCCTAGGGCCTGATTTAGAGTTTGGGGGATGGGTTCAGGAGTGGCCCGTGCAGGTAAGAGTGGTGAGGGCGGGGTTTAGAGGGAGTAGACAGACTATGACTCGGCGATGCGGTAAAATGGTTTTCTTTTTTAAATTGTATTTTCCCTCTTTCTCTTTCGACTCCCACCCCACCCCCCTCCTCCGCCCCCCGCCCCCACACACACACTGCCACACTGCCCCATCACTCTTACCTGCTTGGGCCGCTCCTGCACGGGTTACACCTTCATAAACTTGATGGACACCCCGTCTGCCGTATTACAAGCCTATTATCCTATGGCACTAGCAATATGGCGGACAGGATATACATTATAATAACCCATCCGCCAAACTCTAAATCAGGCCCCTATTCTGGTATGTGTTCGGTTAAGATACATTAGGATCCCTGGTGTTGGGTGTGGTCTTTCCATGGCTACCTACAGAAGCCAGGAGCGAAATCAGTAAGTCTCCATTGATTTTTTGCATATGATGTTGTGTGGATGAATGACGGGATGAGTGTGAAAATGATTGGATCTATGAATAAATTAGTGAATACATGGCAGTACGGAAACATTGAGGGGGGCAGTGTATGGATGAAATGTGAAATGAGTAAATTCGTGCTTGGACGAATGGCAGTTAATGGACACTGTAGCTTCACTAGAAACTGGTCCAACTCCATTATCCACCAGTTTAGGCAACCAATTCTGAGCCAACATAGGACCCTGGTGGCATGATGGAACTGACTGGATTTAAATACTTGGAAATTTATGTCTCTGGGTTTTTTAGAGCAGGTCTGGTTTCATATTATCCCTCCCCTTATTTACTCTCCACTGAGGGGCACTGAACTCCACTTTGGCTGTCCTTTTTAAGATGTAAATGTAAATGTAAATGTATAGGCATTTATATAGCGCGCTACTTACCCGGAGGGTCCCAAGGCGCTTCGACCGCTGCAAAACTCTTCCTGGATTCCCTGAGAGATGGTCCCTTAATGGGTATCTCCAGGGTTAGACCAGGCATCCCCGGCGGTCTGGTGGGGCCGTTAGTGAAGATGAGGCAAGCTAATGCCCAGAGTTGCCGAGTGTGATCGCTGATCAGAGTGGGCACCGAGGCGAGAGAATTATCGAGTCCGCTGACCCTGGTCCAGAAACCTGCCGCGCCGGGAATCGAACCCTGGTCCCGGGCCGTCGTCTGCTCTCGGGTCTGCCGCCTCTAACCAGTGAGCCACTGGTTAGAGGGTCGTTATCATGAAAATGTTGTCCTCAACAAAGATGTGGTATACTGTACAAAACTGTCCCTTCGCCATCCCTTTCTTCTTTTTCAGAAAGGTCAATTCACTTCTCATGATCTTTCACTTTGAGAGTAAGACTATCCGCATTTCTATGACTGAATGTCGTACTACTGGCGGCCCACTAACATGTCGATTATATAGGAATGGATTTATGGGCTGCACTACTTGCCATTGTACATCATGGATGGAAGACACTGTGTAAACACTTTCCTGTGGCGCCACTGCTACTGCTGCACCAGCCATATCTATCCCCCTTCTGGGGAAAGGGTAGAAGGTTAAGAATAAAAAAACAGACACTCAATCAATCAATCAATCACGGCATTTGTATAGCGCGCTACTCACACGGGAGGGTTTCAAGGCACTGGGGGAGGGGGGTAAGTTACTGCTCGAACAGCCAGGTCTTGAGCTGCTTCCTGAAGGAGAGATGGTCCTGGTTTCACCGAAGGTGGGTGGGGAGGGAGTTCCAAGTCTTGGCAGCCAGGTAGGAGAAGGATCTTCCTCCGGCGGTGGCTCTGCGGATGCGCGGTACGGTGGTGAGGGCGTGGCTGGTCGATCGTAGCTGGCGGGTGGGCGTGTAGAAGGTCATTCGGTCATTGAGGTACTTGGGGCCCAGGTCGTGGAGGGCCTTGTGTGCGTGGGTGAGGAGTCTGAACGTGATTCTCTTGCTGACGGGGAGCCAGTGCAGGTCTCTCAGGTGTCCGGTGATGTGGCTGTGTCGGGGGATGTCCAGGATGAGTCGTTCGGAGGCGTTCTGGATGTGTTGGAGTCTTTTCTGAAGTTTGGCTGTGGTTCCGGCGTAGAGGGTGTTCCCGTAGTCCAGTCGGCTGGTGACGAGTGCCTGGGTAACGGTCTTCCTGGTTTCAGTGGGGATCCACATGGATATTTTCACTCTACCTCTTCTCACAGCTTTGCTATGCAGAAGCAAAGACTTCTAAAATAAGAAAGAATCATTTAAGGATTTAATTGTTCAATCTCTGTGTTTCTGACTCTCTGTAGGAGGTTGAAACTACAAGACTTCTTAACGTTGAAACGTAAATGGAATCTATATAACGGATGCAAAATAATACTTGAACTACTGTACTTGTTTCTATGTCAATAGGTATCTTCAGTGATTTGTAAAGTAAATCTGTGCTCTGAAAGAATACTTTTAATTAAGGAGCTTCGAGCCAAGAATTCAAATATGCACTGGGAATACATATACAGTAATACATTATATTTTACATGTTTGATGCACAGCAAACAGATCCATGAATAAGGTAGTGCTTAACATATTTCAACATTTGATGGGTACTACTCTTTCAATTACCAACATTTATTCATTTAGCTATTACATCAACGGTCATCCAACATCCATCTACTGCCCAGAGTTAATTATGCCGATCAGTCAGCTACCGATGCCCAGATCAAGGTTACTCACTTCCCTGCTTTACTACCCTTACAGTGATACGATTTGATCTCTAGATGATACATATATAGCAATCTAGATAACCATTGGTGGTTTGTTGGAAGTCCAGGTTCACACAAATACGAGCCATTGCCATAGCTACAAAAATAAAATAAAATTTCCGCTTATTGCTCACAAAACCCTCATCAATTCCAAACAACATCCGTTGAGGCGTAATCACAACCTGCATCTTGAGGACAGTCCTTACAAAAATGTTAATCCATTCCTTTAGGACCCTTAACCTTGTATAAGTACAAAACATGTGTGTCGCTCGCATTGGCCTCTGAAACATTTTTAATATTACAAGTCATCATCTCTTGCATAACATGTGATGTTCTTCTTTCTTTGTTATCCATCACATGTGAAACTTGTTTTGCCAAGTAAAAGTGGGTTTATCCAGAGTTCACTTGCAAAATTCATGTTGTATGCTTTATGAATAGTTCCTGCTTTGTCTTGTTGTAAATTCCAACATATCTTTGTGGCAGAATGGATGGAAAGCTGGATCAATAACTACCTGTGTGGGTTTTGGGGTGTGTGTGTGTGTATACGTGTGTAAAAACTGTGTTTAGGGGCAAGGGCAGTGTGATGAGCTGGGAGAGAAAGAGGAGCAGTGTGGAAAAAGAGGCAGGATACAGCCAGCGCACCTGTGAGTATATTGGGTGCATGATAGAAGAATGAAGGCATGGATAGGAGGTTGAATGGTAATATCAGTGCATGGATAGCAGCTAGATGAATGCAAAAATAAAACTACCAATCCCATAGTACAAATGAATGTTGTTTCAGGTAGGGCTGTCACCTTACATCACTTAGAAATAGAGTGAAAGGTTCCATAGTAGCTGCCAAGTGACAGCTTTAGCCATTTCTGGAACTCTATCCAATATTTAGCTCTATTCTTTGACTTGCACTTTAAGGTTGTGGCTGACAATGGCACAATAAATGTGGTTAAAAGCTTGCAAAGTGGCCATAATATACTTAGGGCCAAATTACAAATCTGGCGGTCCGAGGACCACCAGGCTCATGGGGGCACGTCTGTGCCTGGAAACCGGTCCGACCGCCCAATTACAACTTTGGTGGTCGGACCACCAATGTACTGCTGGAGCTACCAGGAATTCGCCATTCCCTGGCAAGGGCAAGGCAGTTAGGGACTAAGCAATATGCTGTTTGTGCCGCTGTAGCACCAACATGCATATTATGAGTTTCAGGACCACCAGAGGTGTAATGGAAGTCTTTCCTCCATGAAAATGCTGGCAGTCCTGAAACAAAGAGGGCCATACAGTTTTCGCTGTTGCCCATGTGCATGGGGATGTATGCAGTGGGGCACTACATGTGCCCCCTGTGTGCATGAACCCCAGTTCCTGCAAGGCATGCACTTTCCAGTTCATGCAATGCAGGTTGTGTTCCCATTGCAGTACCCATTTTCAAAGGCACTGCCACAGGGCCACCAAAACAGCCAGCCAGACATGAGGAAGCTCAAATTCTGGTAGGCGGTGCGTTTACAGGTTTTGGAGGCACAGGAACAGGCTGCTGGCATGGCGGTCCACTCCCCACCACCAAACGCATTATCAGGCCCTAATTAAAGCGCAAACCAATAGATACAGGCAAAATTAGGCCAACTGGGAGAGGGCCCCACAAGGAGGATCATAGGTGGGGGGTTCTCTTCTGTGTAAGCTTTAGTGACCAAATGTCAACAGTGAATTGACTGTTATGCAACGGATGCAATAATAAAAGTTGTGGTAAATATATGGAACTATGAAGTATGTTACTAATTTAAAGTAAAGAAAGTGATATATGAGCATGTCAAAGCATAACATTTAAGCTGCAAAGCGATAATCAATATAATTTTGTTTTATATGCAGCATAATGGGGTCTATGTTAAGAAGTGTGAAAATGATCCTGAGCCTGTCATGATTGCAGCCACGGATTCCTGTTCAAGCCATGTGGCGCAGATGAGAACCTGGATATAAGAAGAGAGGCCAAGGCAGGGGATGCAGTCTAGTCTTTACGCTCTGCCCTGCGATGGTCTTCCTCCCAAAATCCTCACTAGCAATGTCTAGGTTCCTCAAGTGTGGCAGCATAAAAGCTGTACTATGGAACCCGGTTGTGGCTGTAATTTCCCCCAATTTCTGCGACCTCTGGAGAGATACCCTCATTTCTCTGATGGCTGCTCCTGCACTGTGGTCATCTACTTGGTGTGCTAGTAGTTTTGAGAAGTATTCATTCTTTCATGTCCTGTGTAGACAAATGGGTAGGAAAAGATTTCAGGAAGCCAACAAGGTTAATATGTGTAATGGGTATAAAGTGACCACCTGGAATATCTGCGGTCTTAAAAGCAAAATAGGTACGCCTTCTTGGTCTGATTTTCTAACGGCCCAACATGACATCATATGTCTACAAGAAACATGGAGCACTGAAACAATCTACGTAGAGGGTTTTACTTCCCATTGGCTCCCAGCCCAGGCCTCCCCTTCAGGTAGAGCAAAGGGAGGCCTATTGATTTAGATCTCTACGAAACTGGTAAAATGTAGGATCAAGTGTTGCGCTACTGTTGGTACCCATTCCCAGATTATGTGGCTGATATCTGCCGTGGGTAAAGATGTTATTCTGATTAACTTTTACAATAATGTGCTTAACTCTCCCCGAGGGCCAGTCATCCATGCCCTGGAAAGGGAACTTGTTAGGCTGACTAGTACCATTAGAAAATCGATTATTATCCTTTGGGTTGGTGATTTTAATGTTCAAGCATGTCCATTATCGTTGACTAAAGTTTGTGGGCTCAGGAGAGGGGATTCTGACGATGACTGTTATGGGGACTTCCCCCACTGTGAATATGGTACAGCTTTAAATAATGTTATTGATAAGCTGTATTTAGCATTGTTGCAATGTGTTACCGATAAACAAAATGTGAAATGCCCCACTTTTACAGGAAGGAATACTATGCCCAATATTGATCATATTGTAATCTCATGTAACAGGGCACATTTGTTTTTGCCACCCTGGATAACGGTTCAACCAATTAGCGACCATAATAGTGTCTCTCTTTACCTATTATGCTGGGGTTTTAAAAATGTAACCAATGTCTTTAATAGTCCATCCATTGCCCCCATTAAACCGAATGGTGTCCAAATAAAATTGGCTGGTTTGGATCTGATAAAACATTCAGCATGATGTTATTATGCATTGTCAAAATGAAATCCAAGTATGTTTAAGGGACACGGTCGACCCCCAAATGATGCTTTCTAATTTCACTAAGATCAATAATTCCATTGAGAATTTACTGACAAAACCAGCCCGTGGAAATAAAAAACCCAAGGTAAGCTGGTTCAATGGTAATTGTACTGCGGCCTTACGTCACCTTAAACAAGCTCTTGGGTGTGAACCGAGAAACCCAGATACAATTAATGTTTTATGTGCAGCATATACCTCCGCTATTAAAACCAGAAAATTATTGTTTGAAGAAATAGCCTGGGAAGATCTAAGTCAAGCCGCAGATACAAAAAACAGTATATTGTTCTGGGACACGGTCAATAGTTCCTTTCTGAAGGATGATCATATCCCAGAACTCAACTCCTACATTAATTGTAATTGCTGGGTAGAGCATTTTCCAACATTTTTTACTCCCACTGACAGAGATGCCTTTTTGTCCACCCAACCTCCTACTGATTGGCTAATTATACCCTTGTCAATCAGGATAGAGGAGGTCACTGAGGCTATAACTAGTAGCAAGGGGCAAAGGCACCGGGACCCGATGGGGTCCCAATAGACCTTTATAAAAACAACAAAATGGCTCTATGGTCCCCGTTTTTAACCAGAGTTTTTAACGCTGCCGCTGTGACCCAATTTCCTTTATCATGGCGTCAGTCAATTATAATACCAATATACAAGAAAGGAGTAAAAACCGACGCCCGAAACTACCATCCAATTTCTCTTCTGTATTTCTCTATAAAGATTATGAGCCGGGTCAGGCTATCAAGACTAGAAGCCTGGGTTACCGAGAAGTCGATCCTTACACAAGTACAATACGGATATAAAAAGGAATTGGCACATTAGAGCGGTGTGTCAACTTGGAACTCTTGATTGGCAAATATAACCTAGCAAAGGAGGGTCATTTATATTTATGTTTTGCTGACCTTAGTAGTGCTTTCGATCTGGTAGACCACTCTATCTTATGGCCCATATTGCTGGAAATAGGTGCCCCTAAAGAGATAGTTTATTTCCTGGCAAGACTTGATGAGGAACTGTCTAGCAAGGTGCGGTACGGTTATTCAGGTGAATATACCCCCTTTTTAAAGTTAAAAGAGGCATTCGACAGGGCTGAGTCCTAGCTCCACTACTTTTTTCATTGTTTATCAATGATGTGGACGCAGCCCTGAAATTGTTGGATGCCCCGAGGGTGGTCAGGAATACCATTCCATTTTTTTTATACGCTGACGATGTGGTTTTACTCTCTCGCACCCCCATTGGGTTACAGCGTCTTATTAATAATTTTACTGTTTTTATTGCAAAAAGAACATTTTTAATTAATAAATCTAAAACTTTTGTTATGGCTTGCGACAGGAACCCAATTACATCCAGATCTTATTACATAAAAGGCTCTAATGTCCAGACAGTCAAAACTTTTTTCTACCTGGGTATTACCTTTGCAGGGATCGGGTCTTGGGCACAGGAACAAGGTAATGCCTGTGCTAAGTTGCTGAGGAATATAAACAGTATTTTTAGATTTGCTGCTAAACTGGGCAATCGACGTATCAGAGATATGTTGACAATTTACGAGATACGATGTGTCACTGCCGCACTTTACGGTGCAGGGGTTTGGGGACATTGCCAAGGCAATCTGTTACAACAAACTGAAAATTCATTTTTAAAACGCTTGTTGTGTGCCCCACTATCGGCCTCCATGGAAATTAATCACTGTGAAGTGGGCATTAAATATATCTCTGATTTGGCTTCATTGCACCCTCTTTTACTCTGGAAATCTATATGGTCAAAAGAGGAGACATTGTTTACTCAATCTATAATACGGGATTGCCTAAAAATGGAGAATTGTTCAAGAATCCCTTGGCTTAATTATATCTTTCAATTCAAAAGGAACCTGAAGCGCACCCTTTGTTTTATCTCAAAATATTGGTTATTCATCTCATCCAGTTTGGCGTGCATACACTTTTTGAACGCTCCGTTCCGGGTACGCATATCGAATTAATCATTAGGTGGTGTCACAAAGGGTAGCACAGCCTGATCGACATTTGTGATAAACTTGTTCACGTACTCAGTTGCTTGTCCAAATTCATCCAGTTTATTGACAGTTTTATTTCTTCTTAATGCGTCACGTTAAAGACACAAAGTTACATAATTTCACGCATCTTCACTTGCTCAGGAATTGCCCATTGGGGCCTATTCACGGGCACGTAAATGAACTTCATTGCTCCATAATATTAAAATCACCCAATGCATTTCGGTCTCTCAAAGACCTTCTTCAGAGGTGTCTACAATAATTAAAAAATATGCATCAAACCACCGCAATTGACATTCTATAAAGGTGAAACTTTTTGTAAATATTTTTTGAAACCTCTTTTAAATCTAAACAACAAGCATAATCCACCCAGTTTTATCCACAAATGACTGGCCACACAACTCCCTCGTGCCCATGCTCCCCCCCATGAGCAATCATACCCACACCCTGAACTTCATGTACAGAAAACCTCAAAACGTCCCAAAACATATAAACTAAACTTGAACCCTTGATAGTTGTACCGCCTGTATGCCAAGCGCTCAAACCCCAACTAACTACTTCCCTAATCTTCCCTCTCACTCATGATAGAGTGATTCAATCCCCCTTTATTTACCAGACGGTCACTTGTAGCTTCATGAATGATTTACTTGCCCAAAAACTCGAATGCTATGCTCTACACGTTCTCTCTGCATGTTCATATCAAACTTAAACTCCACCTACCCCACCTGTGTTCAATTAATGATGCATGGCTCCCATACTCCAACCCTCAAGAGTTTCAGCAGTAATGATGTACCGCCCTCATTTACCACACAACCAAAATACTCAATGTCCCACAATGCCCTGGTGACAGTTATTTCATTGATGTTAATTCGGAGGGTCTAAGACGTGACACTCAACGTTCTTCATGTTCCACTTGCTTTATCAATGGGGTGCTAACAGGATTAATACGGTTTATAATGTTTCAATTCAAAAGGAAATTAAATATTGGTTATTCATCTCATCCAGTGTACTCAATCTATAATACAGGATTGCCTTAAAATGGAGAATTGTTCAAGAATCCCTTGGCTTAATTACATCTTTCACTGGTTTAAACTTTTGTTCAATTGTGATATCCAATTGGATCCTGAATGTGCAGATTTTGTCGCTAGAAGTGAGATAAAATCAACCCTACTAGCCCACAAATTAGAGGCCCGTTCTCGTGTTCTTAAGAACCAAACAATTTACATCTTTTATCTGCAACTGGGTCTTAAACAGGGGTTTCAAAGTTACCTGTCAGTCGTGACAAGAGCATCACATCGATTTGTGTTAATACAACTAAGATTGGGTACTATACATCATCTTGTCAATTTTCCTGTTATAAAACAATGCTCTACCCAACCATGCCCATGCGATGGAGTCTCCCGCCAAAGCTGCTGCCATATGGTATTATTTAGCAAATTCTATTCCAATTTTAGGAAATGTTATTTAAAACCATTCTTTTTATATTATAACATAAGATCCACTAAAGATGCTATGAATTTGCTCTTTAGATTAGAGGAACCAGGATTGTGTTTTTATACAGCAACATTTCTCTTGAAAGCTATTAGCATTAGGAAATCAATGATCATCGATATTTGATCACATGATCTACAGGGTATTTTATGTGACCTTTGCACTTGCACTTTTTGTACTAGGATCATACATGTTTACATAAATCGCCAGGGTCTATATATGAATCATGTACTTGCACTTACTGTACCAGGAATGTATGTGCCTATGAATTTTATGAATATATTGCCTATTATCTTGTTGCTTCTGTAACTCTATTATTGTGAAGACTGATTTAGGACTGTGTTTGCTTATATGGTTTATTTACTTAACCGAATAAAAGCTTTAAATGGGTAGGAAAAGCATTTACTAATACCTGACTGTTCTTCTAATTTTGTAAGGTTGCATGCATGCAAGTCATTTTGTATATTTACTCATCATCCTATGTTGGGATCTCACAAACTTAATAGATATTGTCATGTTCATTCTGTAAAACCGAAAACACTAATAATGGATGTTTCTTCTGCTCAATATCGCAAGTTAATTGTGTATATTTCAAAGACATTTTGAGGCGCTCCTTGGGACACACTTAATCATTGGATTTCTATGGATTTTGTTTGAGAGAGTTTGATAGAATGATGTAATTTCTTTTCTCATGTTGCTCCTTTAAAATTCCAAGTCACTTAAGGGTGTAGGTACTACTCAGCAATATGGACGAGTGTGTAGAGGTAAGAAAGTTTGGTTTAGGATGAATTCAGCATCCTGTATCATTTTTCTTCCCTTAGGATTAAAGTGCATTTATTGGGTGCCTGCTACCAGATACTAGCAGGAAAGAGGGAGATTTTAGGTAACACCCACTTACAAGATGTTAAGTGATTTCCAAGTTGTTCATGCTTTAGAGTGATAGTTCTGAAAGTTCATTATGTTTTATTTTATACGCACAACGGCCCCAGGATGCTCAATGAACCTCTAGTGCAGTGGATTGATACAGTTACCTTGAAGGGTAAAATATTTTATGTTTCTCCGCTTCCACTTCCCACTGGGTGGTGTTATCGCCTGGAGCTCTATCCAATTCTTCAGTGGTTGCAGGCCTCTAAGTGGTGCGGGGAATCAGATTTTGTTATCCACATCTCGCTCCTGCAATATTGCACTGCCAGATACTAAACTGGTTGTTCCCAGACATTATAGAGCCTTAATGCGTGTATGGGACAGGCACACAGATGGAAGAAGTGGCAACGGTGTAATTTAGTAAGCCTTTCAGTGTCGAAGTAGGTTTCTCGTAGTGAATGGCATGGTCTAAAAGGGACAGGAAATTGAGGTGAGAATCTGTACTAGGGTGTTATTGAGGTATACAATTAATGAACGGGTAGTGGGAGATTTCAGTTGAGGGTTTGGGAAATGATGGGACGTTAGTTAATTTTTTTTTCTTTTATATTTAAAGACCTTTATTGTACAAGACTTCATTCACACAGCATATAGCCTACAACCAACAAGGGCTGGCAGCATAGGATGGTGATCAGATGAAATACCAGCGAGTTAACACAGCCATTCAGCCGGCAACCCTGGGGTCCGGCGGCGTAGTATAGTATGAGCATGCAGACATCTCGTAATACACAGCACGACTAGGAAGCAGGCCTGTGAGTTTTTTTTAGATGGGACGTTAGTTCATGTTGTGGGATTACTTGGTCAGAAGAAAAGTGTGGTGAAATGACCTGTTGAAGGAATATGTGTGAGTTCTTTGAGTACTTCTGTAATATTCACTTAGTTGGAATCTAGTGTTCGCAATATGGCAGATAGGGGTAATCAAGGGATTAACATATATCCTCGGTCATCTACTGAAATATGGATTGTATTGTAACATTTATTTAGCACATACTACTCCTATGGGGCACTGGAGTGTGTGCCTAGCTGACAGCTGTGTCTGAACTGGGGTCGTGAAGTGAGCTAAAGAATGTTGATGGATTCAACCCAGATCTGTGACTTGGGGTGAGTGTCTTAAAAGTTTCAGTGCTCCGTCCATCTTCTCTTTGTATTTGCCTACATGGTTACCATACTATGTAAGATGTGAAGTTGGAAGGGCATCTTTGTATTGATCCTATGTGGTAAGTGTTTCCATGTCATGTGTGCTGACGAAGGGAGTGCACTTTCTTTATTAATGGATGCAACTATTATCAATGTGATGAGTGTGAGAGATAGGTATGGTTTTCAGTACGCTAGAAGCTTTAAACTGCTATGAATGGCCATTTACAGTATTTACCCTGATCATAGTCTTCTTAGCTGGTTATTGTACTAGAGTTTTTCATGCTGAGCTGAGCATAATTAAAGATTATCGTCCTGAGCAGGCATAGGTTGGAGAGAGTGGTGGTGGGGCGATCTGCTGGCATTAACTTTGTTACTGTCTTCCCACACGTGCTTTCCATTGTGAGACACCAAGAAGCGGTCATAGATTTGAGCTGCTTATTAATTGAAGTGGGGACTAAATTAGAGTCCTCGGATAGCCAGAGGTATGTGTCAGATCTCTTCAGTTATTCAATGCATTTTCAGTTTGTGATCGTTGATTTATTGCGGTGTTGTGGTACTGTACTGGGTGATGAACATGCATATGGTTCTGCATTATATGAGTGTATGAGGGTCAAGCAGTATGAGGTAACTCTAATGCAGCATGTTTAAGCTAAAATTGGCTGCCCGACTGATCAGTGTTACTGTATTAGTATTAGTATGGGCCCCAGAGGGTTACATGTGAATTGATATTACTATACAATACCCAGACATAGGTCAGCTATTTATTACTTACTTGGGTACAGAAAGTTGTGTGCTGATTTGACTGTTCCATATCTGTGGCTGTAAACTATAGATTGTACTTGAAGAAGCAATTATTATTATAGGTTCTCTACCAATTTTGTGAGAGTATATAATTATCTTGTAAAAAGCCAGGTTTTCACCTCTCTTCTGAAGTTTATATGCTCCTCAATGCATCAGGTTTCAGTGGTTTGTGGCTTGTACCGGTAAGTCAGTGCTTCCTTATAGTAAGGTGGAATGAAGATCTGTGGTGCAGGCCTGGAGTGCATTGTCCTATTTTATTTGTATTTCTTATATTTAAACTTGTGAATATAGTAGTCCTTTTTCGGTCATACCAGCTGTCCTAAGCCATGAATGCAAGAGAGTCATGAAGCACATATGTGAGGTGGTACTATTAGAACCAACATTATTAGGGAACACAAACAGTTTATAATAATAAAGCAAGGCTTTCTTACATTTTCACTTCATGATCTTTCAGATGTAATTCCCCATTATTTAAATTTCAAACAATTACATTGAAAAAACACGTAAAAACAAATTGCTATTTAAATACGTTTTAATGTACTCTGGAAAAACAGGCTATATTGACAAAGGAATAATAAGAGAGCCGAACCCCAAACAAACTCTTGTGCTTGGGTTAAACAGACCACAAAGAAAGATAACGGCATATTGCTTTCCAGGATTTACTAGCTAAGGTTTGTTTCAAAATTCTATTGACTTGTTATTAATGCTCATTGTATTTATTGCAATACTAGTGCAAACCTTCCTCTACTACACTACAATGATAAATTTCCTAGTACAATGTTATGTCTGGGCTTAAAAATCAAAGTTCCAAAGTTATAGTCTCCTCTAGTTCTTTAGGGATTCGCAGGTAAGATATCCGAGAACAACTAATCACTCCTTCTAAAGCAGAAAAAAGAAATCCCAAAAATGTACCAGAAATAAGAGAATACTTGCAATAGAGATTTGTATAACCTCTAGATTAAAGTTTCAGATGTCAGTGTGGAGATACTAACTATCCCGACATTTTTACTTACATTACCCATGATTCCTGTCAGGTGTCTGATGCTTTTATGAGCAGCCAAAACATCAATTGTTGTGCTGGAGTAGAAATAACTGTTTTAAAAAAAGAAGTGTTGAAAAAACAACTAAGGGCCAGATTTTACTTTTGATTAATAGGGTATTCCATTGCAAATGTGATATAGTACCCTGTCTGGAGTTACAGATTCTGCACTCAAACTTCTGGCATCTTTTCTCAAAGATAGATCTAAGAGGATAATGGTGGAACAGTTCTGCTAGGACTCCATAATGCTGCCTTGTGGGGTGCCGCAGGGCTCTTCCCTTACCCCTACCCTTTTCAATTTGTATGTCTCACCACTAGCACAACTCATTAGATCTTTTGGGCTTCAAGCATTGTCCTATGCTAATGACACCCTAATCATTGTGTCTATCGCAAAGGATCTCAATGCAACTGCCTCTAATTTTAAAATTTGTATGCATGCAGTTGCCACTTGGATTGAGAGAAATTACCTATGGTTTTTGGTGGGCAACCCTCCATATGGTCCAATCTGCAATGGCCAGACAGATTAGGGACCTTACCCACCTCAATGGACTCGGCAAAAATCCTTGGAGTATTAATTGACACACAATTATTCTTTAGCTTACAGGTAAACAGGGCTGTTTTGACCTGTTCATGAATAACTCAATCCCTGTGAAAAGTATTTCCCTTTTTTTCTCTTCAGGCACCAAAACAGGTGACCTTGGCACTTGTTATGTCCTGACTGGATTAATGTAAAACTCTTTATCTGGATATTAACAAGACAGTCATTGCAAAACTGCAACTAGTCCAGAATGCAGCTGCGTAACTTATTCTTGATGTTCCTAAATCTCAGTCTGTCTCTGTAGAGATTCATAAACTCTATTGACTTCCTGTTACCAAGCGAATCACCTTTAAGGCTCTTTGCTTGGTCCACAATGCCCACAACAACAGAGGCCCTCAAGAACTCAGGGATCTATTTCACCGCTATACCCCCGAGACATCTTCGGTATTCAGGAAAATGTCTTCAAAAGACAGGTAGGTACAAGAGATCAAGATGGGGAGGCAGAGCTTTCTTGGTGACGGATTCCACGTTGTGGAACCCTCTTCCCCTATTAATTTCTAGCCTTCAATCTCACACCTTATTCCATAAGGATTTCAAAGACCTTCTGTTCACTCGTTAACAGCCACTAGTTAGCTTCTTCTACTTCTCTTCTTCTGAACATTATCTTGCTATTAGCTGCTTGGCGCCTTTTGCCACTTGTTGCACTTTTTAACTCTTTTTCATTCATTCTGCTAAACTCTCGATTCACTCACCTTACTTAGAAACAGGCAGATGCTAAGCTTTCATTTGACAGAGCCACCAATGGCTCTGACAATTGAAATCTTCCTCCAATGGAGGCGGCGCCATGGGAAAAAAAAGAATTACAGTGCCAAACCTATTTAGGGTGGACGATTTCACATCTTTTTTTCTGTCCATCATTGCCAGGTAAAGACTAGTAGTGAGGGACAGAAAAAGCAAATAATGATACCCAGAGCCATGGAGAAAAAAACTCAAGAGTATGGCGGTCATTCGTTTTTCGTTTTTCTGAGACAAACTCCCCCTTTGGGAGTTTGCTTCTGAAAAACAAAAGTTGAAACATTTGGAGGATGGCCTTCAAAACTGATGGAAGCCATTCACCTAACATTTTATACCTTGAAGAGAACCACTGTGACAGTGGTTCCTTTCAATGTACAGAGATGACCTCTCCGATGGCCGTTATGTCTAAATGTGAGGAGCAAGAGTCCATCAGGGTGAAGGAGGCAATGTCCAGTGTGGTGGAGAACTGTCCGCCAAAGTCTAAATCAAGAATTTAGTATGTTGGTTTTAGTCAGTTTAGGAAGCATTCACCAACGGATCAGAATTTTCACTGATTAGTAGTTCGATAACTCAGGTTATTTTTACTGTTTCGTGCTCTCTCTGAGAGAAGCGTGTATGTGTACTGTTCTGTATGTACTAGTATTAGGCTGCTGAAGTGTCATTGATATTAATTTTGGAAAGTTGGAGGTCTTGTCGAAGAAATAGGAGAGTATGGGATAGAGGTGACTGAGCAGCTTGAGTCATGAGTTGACCATGTAGTGGCAGGGGTAAAAGCTGCAGTTAGGTGAAGGTAAGCCAGCTAAGAGACTTTGCAAAATAGCTCTGGGGTTGATTAATAGTTGAGTCACCTGGGGCCTCTCCTCAGCATATACAGAGAGAGGTCCAAAATCTACTGTGTACGCAGATGGATTCAGTGAAACAAACTTTCATTCCCAGTAGGACAGCTGCTTGGTAAGAGGTGGACCCTGTAAAGATACTGTATTCATGTCAAATGGAAGGATTCCACTGTGTTGGCAGCATTGAGTTAGTGGAGTTTTTTCGACGTGTGTACCTGACTAAATGTAAAGGAGTATCAGGTAGGATTCATAAAAAATGTGTATTATTGTGTGTATTATTTACAAAAGATACACTATGTCCATTTTACCGCAGGTACCTCCATTAAATTGAAGAAACGTAGAGCAATGGCCCAAAGCAGAGTCTACCCCGTATGCACATTTACTGAGAAAGTCATGGCAGGGATAAGTTTCAGTTAATGTAATGGTCAGCATTACTAGTGCCCATACCGCGCCTAGTGTGGACATTCCAGGCGTTTCTTTTTGAAGTTATATTTCTTTTTCATAGGCTTCCCTCCTAGGAGTACCTTCCATAAATCCCTTACCCCCATTTGGCCTCTTCGTTACTCTAGTGATTACAACGCAGAGCCTGAGCTGCCGAGAGGTGGACCTTTGAGGGGTACTGTTCCTGAGGATCTTGAACTTGACAGAATAGCAAACCCAAGAAATATAGATCCTCCTGGACAGTATCACTCAGAATGGCCTCAATAGAGGATTTGTGAACTCCATTGGCAGAATTAAAAGGAAAGCTGTTAGCCTTTAGGGCTGAAACCTCCGCTCTGGCCACAAAAGGGAATCAATTAGAGGTGAGATTAGAAGCTACCCCCAGTGTACCTACTTCATCTGAGAGACTAA
Organism: Lissotriton vulgaris; assembly: GCF_964263255.1. NCBI lineage: Eukaryota > Metazoa > Chordata > Amphibia > Caudata > Salamandridae > Lissotriton > Lissotriton vulgaris. The sequence goes on from NC_141694.1 coordinate 748,142,338, forward strand.
GGGAGTCAGGGAGCACTACTCCAGTGGTAGCAGTTACCGTTCCATAACCATTACCATTGGCTCCACCAGAGTTTACTTTCTTGGGGATCCTGGGAAAGCGCAAACTTTTTTAACCCAGTGCAACTGCACTTTATGGTATGCCAACAGTCATTTCCACACAATCATGGGTGGCTTTCCTAATCTTGTATCCAGGGATGAAGCTGCAGTTTGGGCCACACCATTTGTGAATGAGGACAATAATCTGTTGTATATTTGGGCAAGGTTTAAAACTGAGTTTGGGAAGGTCTTTGATTGAAGGACTATTACCAGGTGTGCAGATCCTGAGTTACTAGAGTTGCGTCAAGGCAACTAAGATTTGGTCTCTTTTCTAAAAAAGTTCAATAGATATGTGGCAGAAAAAGGATGGCCTGAAGAGAAAAGAGCAGCCTTCTTTCAAAGATGTCTCAAAGAAGAGTTAAAGGATATTATGACACAAATAGAACCCCAAACAGTTACTTGTTCTGAATTTATTCATCTTTCTTTGGGGTTAGGCCGCAGGCCAGCAGAAATGAAGAGCGGAATAAAGGGTGGAAGCAAAGACTTTTTATTGGACTCGTTCTAGTCTTTCCACAGACACACCTAAACTTATGGGTATAGGTGGGGTGAGTGGTCCTTTGACTAGAGAAGAGAGCGACATCTGCCGAAACAATGGATTGTGTCTTTACTACGGGAAAGCCCACCATCTTAATAAGGAGTGGCCTACCTGTCACCAATTCAGCAAACAACATGGGGTGGAAATCGAGTTCTCCCGTTACAAAGACAGGGGGGGCAAAGCAGGAGTAATGCATGAAGCTCCTGCGAAAAGTGCAGCTAATACGCTACAATAGGCAGTTCCCCACCTCATTTTGAATGCTGTCATAGAAACACAAAACCATAAGCAGAATACGGTGGAAGCCATGATAGATTCAGGTGGCACAGGTAACCTAATCAATGCCAAATATATCTTCAAGTTAGGACTTGGCACCCATGATAAAATACAACCAAAGATTATTCCTGCAGTGGATGGAACCATGTTATCACCCGGTCCCATTAGGAAACACACTGCACTGGTGACACTATGCTGCTGGGCTCAACCTCAACAGCATGAGGAAAAAATGTAGTTTGATATTATTTATGACCCTCCATTTTGGCTCATATTAAGAATGCTATGGCTTACCTCATAATCCCATTAGAAAAAGATTTTTTGTCCCTGTTTTGTGAATAGCAGATGTAATTTGCTAAGTTTGTCATTAATAGAAAGGGTCTAGCTTCAGTAGGGTCAAACTATCTATACCAATGTAAATTAGAGACACACACAAGGCAAAGTCAAGTCAAGTCAAGTCAAATGGATTTATATAGCGCGCTACATACCCAGAGGGTCTCAAGGCGCTTGAGGAAGGGTGGGGGGATTACTTGTCAAATATCCAAGTTTTAAGTTGCTTTCTGAATGCTAGATGGTTCTGAGTGAGACGAAGGTGAGTGGGGAGTGAGTTCCAGGTTTTAGCAGCCAGGTAGGAGAAGGATCTACCTCCCATGGTGGATTTATTGATGCGAGGCACGGTAGCAAGGGCTTGGCTGGAGGAACGTAGCTGGCGGGGGGTGTAGAAGGAAAGTCGAGTGTTGAGGCAATCGGGTCCGAGTTCGTAAAGTGATTTGTGTGCGTGGGTTAGTAGGCGGAAGGTAATCCTCTTATTGATGGGGAGCCAGTGGAGTTTTTTCAGGTGACTGGAGATGTGGTCTTTACGTGGGATGTCAAGTATGAGTCTGGCTGATGCGTTCTGGATGCGTCGGAGTTTTTTCTGGAGTTTTGCGGTGGTGCCAGCGTATAGGGTGTTTCCGTAGTCCAGGCGGCTTGTAACCAGTGCATGGGTGACTGTTTTTCTGGTTTCGGTGGGGATCCAGCGAAATGTTTTTTTGAGCATGCGAAGAATGTTGAAGCAGGATGATGAGATGGAGCTGACCTGTCTGGACATCGAGATTGAGGAGTCTAAAATGACGCCCAGGTTCTGTGCGTGATCCGTCGGGATGGGTGCTTTTCCAAGAGCCTCTGGCCGCCAGGAGTCATCCCAGGCGGAGGGGGAGGTTCCTAAGATAAGGACTTCTGTTTTATCTGAGTTAAGTTTTAGACGGCTACTTCTTTCATTCCTTCATGAAGGTTGGTTTTGGCGGTATTAGGGTCTTTGGTGAGTGAGAGGATCAGTTGGGTGTCATCTGCGTAGGAGATGATGTTGAGGTTGTGTTGGCGTGCGATGGCCGCGAGGGGGCTCATGTATACGTTGAAGAGGGTGGGGCTGAGTGAGGATCCTTGCGGTACGCCGCAGATGACTTCAGTGGCCTCTGAATTGAATGGTGGGAGGCGGACTCTCTGGGTTCTTCCGGTGAGGAACGAAGTGATCCATTCCAGTGCTTTTCCTTGGATTCCGATGTTTCTGAGGTGCTGTAGAAGGATGCTATGGCAGACTGTGTCGAAGGCTGCGGAGAGGTCGAGGAGGATAAGGGCGACTGTGTCTCCATTGTCCAGTAGAGTTCGAATGTCGTCTGTTGCGGCGATGAGGGCGGTCTCCGTGCTGTGTTTGGCTCGGAAGCCGGACTGTGAAGGGTCGAGGGATTTGTTAGTTTCGAGGAAGGCGGCGAGCTGGTTGTTGACGGCTTTCTCGATGACTTTGGCCGGGAATGGTAGGAGCGAGATGGGTCGGTAGTTTTTGAGTTCGGTGGGGTCAGCTGTGGGTTTTTTCAGAAGGGCGCTGAGTTCGGCGTGTTTCCAGATTTCTGGGAAGGTGCCGGAGTTGAGGGAGCAGTTGATGACGTCTCGGAGGTGTGGTGCTATGATGGAGTCTGCTTTGTTGAAGATGTGGTGAGGACATGGGTCTGTTGGGGATCCTGAGTGGATGGAGTTCATCAGACGGATGGTGTCCTCAGTGGAGATTGGGTTCCAGTCATTAAGGATGTTCAAGGGGGGTGAAGGTACGGCAGAAGGTTGGGTGGGTTGATCTCCGGGTTGGTTGTCGAAGCTGTTGTGGATGTCTGCGATTTTGTTGTGGAAGAACGAAGCTAGGGAGTCGCAAAGGGTTTGCGAGGGAGTGATGTCGTTGGAGTTGGCGGAGGGGTTGGTAAATTCTTTGACGATGTTGAATAATTCCTTGCTGTTGTGGGCGTTGTTATCTAGTCGGTCTTTGAATGCGGCTTTCTTGGCAGTCTGGATAAGTTGGTGGTGTATGCGGGTGGCATTTTTGAAGGCGTCCCTGGTGCTGGTGTTTGGGTCTTTTTTCCAGGCATTCTCGAGGGAGCGACAGAGTTTCTTAGATTTCTTAAGATCATCGTTGAACCAGGGGGCGTTTTTGCTGCCTAGTTTGGTTTGACGTTTTTTCAACGGTGCTAGGATGTCGGCGCTGTTGGATAGCCATTGGGTGAAGTTAATGGCTGCTTGGCCGGGGTTTGAGGTGTGGACAAGGGGTTTTGAAGCAGCGATGAGGAGATCTGGTCTATGGTGATTTTGTTCCAGTTTCTTCGTAGAGTAGGTTGAGGGAGGTTGTGAGTTGTGGTCTTATTGTAGGTAAAGTGAATGCAGCTGTGGTCCGTCCAGTGTAGAGTTGTGGTGTGACTGAAGGTGATATGTTTGCTGGAGGTGAAGATGGGGTCGAGTGTGTGACCTGCGATGTGGGTGGGGGTATTAACAATTTGTTTGAGTCCGAGGTTGGCGAGATTGTCCAGGAGGGTGGTGGTGTTGCAGTCGAAGCTCTTTTCCAGGTGAAAGTTGAGGTCTCCAAGTAGAATGTATTCCTCGGAGGGGAGAGCGTGAGGGGTGATAAAGTCGGTGATGTCGTCACTGAATTGTGCGCGGGATCCTGGAGGTCGGTAGAGGAGGGTGCCTCTGAGTGTGGTCTTGGGGTCGGTGTGGATCTGGAAGTGAAGGTGTTCGGCGCTGTCAAGGTTGACGTCTGAGCTGGTAGAGATGCGGATGGAGTTCTTATGAACGATGGCGATGCCTCCTCCAGTTTGGTCGGTGCGGTCCTTACGGATGATCTTGTACCCTTCCGGGATGGCAATGGTGATGTCTGGGGCTGAGGAGGCGTTCATCCATGTTTCTGTAAGGAAGGCGACGTCCGGTGAGATGGTGTCTAGTAGATTCCAGAGGTCGATGGCGTGTCTGTAGACCGATCGGGTGTTGAGCAGGCATAATATAAATTTTGGTGATTATTCGGCTCATCTCGGTTCTCTTGGATCAGGTGCGGTCTGCTGCTGTCTAAATCTACTAGGATCTAAGAGGGCCTCATCAATTTGCATGCATTTGGGAAGGGGATAAGTGGAAAAGGCTTTCCGTACTAGATTTGGGTTGTATGAATATTGCTTAATGCCGTTCGGCCTACGTAACTCCCCTGTGGTGTTCCAATTCTTTATGAATGAACTGTTGCTCCCTTATTTGGTTTACTCCGTCTTTGTCTACAATATACAGATTTACTCACAATCTGAAACAAAAAATGGTTTGCATGTCTAAACAATCTTGACAGCCTTGAGACAACACAGTCTCTTTTGTAAGTAACCTAAGTGTTAGTTTCATGTTTTTGGGGTTCATTCAAGGACCACAAGGGCTGCACATGTCTGACTGAAAGGTGCAAGCCAGAAAATTTAACCTGTTCACCAGAATGTCAAGGATATCTAAAGGTTCTTCGTATTTGTAAATTTTTATGGATGCTTTATTCCACATTATTTAGGTTTGATTGCTCCAGTTTCTAAGTTATTGTGCAAAAACACTCCTTTTCTATTGACCCAGAATGCCAGGAAGCCTTTCTACAGTTGAAAACAGCTTTCACAACTGCTTCTGTCTTAGCTCATCCTGATGTGAGAAGACCTTTCATAGTGGGAGCCAACTTTTGCCAACAAGATGTCTTCACGGGCAAGTTTCATCCAGTAGCATATCGATCTAAAAAATACTGTCCAGCAGAGATAAATTATACCATGGCCGAACTTAAAAAAATTAGACTTCTACTCTTTCCCATACCAGTATTTTGGATATTGTTGTGTTTTATGTTCAGGCAATACTTTCTTGATCTTCAACACATACCAGTCATTGTAAAAAACAAATATTGATTTATAAAGGGGGGGGTTACTTTGCTCAGCTAATGACTTTTCACTGTTTATGTATTGTTTGTTCCTGTATGTTTTAATACAAGGAAAGTGTGTATTGTTTTCTTTGAGACCATATATTATTAAATTATTTTAGAAGGTACTAATGTGATTTTGGTCTATGTAGATATTTCATAGTGCATTTTGTACCCAAATTTATTTTATTTCATGAATGCAAAGTCCTGTGAGTTTTGGGGCAGCCTTTATGTTTATGAACACACCAGTTAGACTGGCATCATTTTGGGTGTGTGTACTTGTGCCTGGTGGATTTGACATTGTCTAAATGTTGCCATATAATATTTTCATGGTACAAATGGCTAGTTGACATGTCATTGCTTGAGATGTATATTCTATTGATCCGAATTTTGATACGGCAATCCATATGATTCTTGCTCATTCTTTGAGATTTTCTCTTTGAAGTTATATTTGTTTTCACAGGTTTCCCTCCCAGGTGTACCTTCCCCAAATTCCTTTCCTTCATTTGGCCTCTCTGTTACTCTGGTGATAACAATACAGAGCTGGAGCTTCTGAAAGCTGAGGGGGTACTGTTCCTGAGGATCTTGAACCTTTGAACAGTTAACGTCAAAGAGTAATTTCTTACAAAAAACATGGCATCTAAGTCTTTGAAGATGTTATGCGGCAAAAGAAATACGGAGAACTTGTTTAATGTAGACCATTAAAAGTTAAATGAAACTGACTGATTTGCAAATGGCTGGATCCAAACCGAGGTGACATGGTGGGCAAAATTGAAGGATTAGGATGCGACCTAAGTGATCGTCAGTGGTTGAGATTATTTGAAGCATTCCATCCATCACCTTGTTATTTTTGTATTTGACACCCTAAGAAGTGCACCAGGTATGCCCAGACGTGGATTTTGGGCTCACTGTGCCACTGGAGCCAAGTTATCCCTGTCTGAAGAGCCCTCACGTTGGCAAAACTGATCATAGATTGATTGTGTTCCATCTCAGGGAAGTCCTGGCCAGGCAGTTCAGGCTGGACTGTTCCAATGAGGAGCAGGGTCAAGACTGATTAGCACATGGGTGGGCCCAAACTGAGGTGGCATGGTTAGTGAAAATGATGATTTTGGAAGCGGCCAATCAATTGCCAGTAGCTGAAATTAATTCAAGCTTTCCATCCTTCACCTTGTTGTTTTTGTATTTGACAAGTGTCATAATATTAGCACCCGCAACCCCTGTGGAGTGCAGGGAGGCATTGAGCTCCAGGGTGTCACTTCCCGCACTTTACATAGGTGGTGGACTCCTGGCCTGAGATCTCCAGACAGGGTCCAGAGCGTGGGGCACCCCTTCCATGTACTTTGCATGGGGCCCACTCAAGTTTCGTTTAGCCACGGTATGTGATGCCTTAAGTGCATTGGTATGCCCAGACATTTGTCTTGGGCACTTCGTGCCACTATAACCAGGTAATGCCTTGCTGAAGAGCCCACATTAAACCGGAACTGCTCTTAGGGCGAACCTTGCCTGACAGTTCTGGCTGGATTTTTCACATGAGGAGCAGGATCAACTAATTTGCATAAGGCTGGGTCCAAACTGATTCATTCAAACATTTCATCCATCACCTTGTTTTTGTATCCTCCTTCCGGTGGCATCAGTTGCACAACTATCTGCTTCCACAGATTGCCCTGGAATCTCAATACAAGATTTCCATTATCACTGTGTATAAGTCTGAAGGTTTCCTGCCTTAATGCTCTTGGGCAAGAGACTAGGCTGTGTGTGCCTTTGACCCTACTGACTGCCCCTATCTTCTAGGTTATAATTGGTCGCTATTTCTAATAACTCTCTACACTCCATGACCTTTTCGTGCCTTGTGGACATATTTTCTTAGTGCAAGAACATAACCTATGTATAGGTGCGAACAGCTGCAAATCCTCTCACTGTATATTAATGACCTAATGTATTGTGTTAAAAGGCAGAATGACTTGCAATACCCACACCAAAATGAGTGATATAGCAGCACTCCTTCAAGAAATCCATCCAGCAGAGTGACATTTGGCAAAGCTTAGATGAGATTGGGTGATTGTTAGCCCTGAGTAGCAACAGAATTACTGAAGGTCAGCCCACAGGCCATAATGATTAACAACATTCCTTCCTTATATATAAGATATTGAAACCTGGCTGAATCCAATGGACAGGTTTGTTTTTGTGAAAATCTGTACCATGGACAAAATGTGCCTGTCTACTCTCTCTAGGCTCTGGAAATGGGATGCCACTGTTCACAAAGTATCTCTTGGGATCCAATATTTAAAGAACTACTAAGGAAACAATATGCTGTGGCCCCACATGACCATTTGCATGCAGAAGAATGGGTAGTTTGTGACATCAGGTCAGTAGCTTTGGACAGCAGGAAAGGACACTTGGTGCAGCCTATTAATGTGTGACTCTGCATTATCCAAACATCAATCTAGGGTGAAAAGTCAAATCTGAAGCATGATAGGTGTTCTTTGACATCCTGGTATGCATTGAATCCCTTTTGTAACACCAAACATGAGCTTGAATCTGCCCAGCTAAAACTGAATGTGCTTTTCTCTTACTGGCTGTCATTAAGTTACATTGGCTGCACTATAAGCATGACAGTAAACGGTCTCCACCATTAATAGAAGCCCAGATGAGGCTTTAATTAGTCACCTCCCAGTTATTATGGAAGCATGTTAGACCTGATATCCTTAGTGTTATATTTCTCCAGACTTTATTGTCTTCAATTCCCTATATTTTGCTGAATTCATTTTGGTTGGCTTGAGGACTCAGTTCATTTTTCACCTGTTACTGTAGTGTAGTTCCTATATCCCTGATAGGCTCTGTGCATTGGAATAATATACACTATAATTTTGACATAGGACAATATGTCTCTATAGAGTACATTAACCTTAATTACTTGTGGGTGTGCCAGCTAACTCAGAGGTCACTAGAAACCTCTTGAATGAACAAGAAGGGATTAGTTTCTGACAACCGCATAAACATGACAACTTTGTTTCCCTTAGAATCGGAACACAGTAGATAACAGTCAATTGTGCATGCTTCATTTCTACAGAGTTACACAGAAATAGAGAGACAGGTTTTTCAATAAAAGGGGTTTTTTGAACAGTCTTATTTTTCATGCAAGACATATGAACTGCTACAATCGTAAGACAGAATGCGAAGTATAATACGTACAGTGTTAGCAGTAAGATAAAATAGTACTGCAATAGCATGGTCTGTAGCTATAACATATATTTATAAAAATACATACATAAATAACAAAGGCTAAAATACTCATCTGGTGCTTCTAAAATAATCCTACCCCATTGTACCTAACCTAAGTGTAGTACAAGGGAAGAAGCAGGTGCTGTTTAGTAATAGTCTAGTTTAGCCAAGAGTTGCCAAAAGTGTCTCTAGGTTCTAGTCTGCTCCATACCTTAGAATGAGAGAGGTTGAAACCTCTTTCCGAGTCTCGATCTCTAACAACCCGCAAGGGGAATCAGAAACAGTGGAGCTGGATTCTCTGTGAGAAGGATGAAAGCGTCTGGTCAGTGTGTCAGTCGGGGACTCGATCTCCCTCTGAACTTGCCGTGGCAAACCGCGTTGTGCAAGTATGCAGCCGAGCTGTGCCGTACCATGGGTTATGAGGGCAGGTGAAGGTATATTTATACTTTGAAGGTGTTTAGGAATGCCAGAATTGACGTAAAAGTCGGGCAGAGTAACGTCATGAATGAAACCCTAAGGAATAGATGTTCATGCATAATAAATGAGTTCTTGGAGAAATCAATATCCAAGCAAGGGGAAGTCCTAAAGGCTTAAGAGTCTGGTTTTCCAAGAACTCGTTGTGACGTGGGTGGACGGATGTATTTGACCATACCTGTATTTGGTTAGCATAGGAAATGCCTAAATAACGGCTGGATTTCTATGCCTAAATAAGGGCAATGTGAAGTGTACCTATATAAAGGGCTTAAATTAGGAAATCTATACACGGTATCTATATTGACACACAACACCCACTCCAGTTTCGCATGAACGACAGGCCAGGTCGCTCCACACATCACACAGCTCCACCAGCTGGCCCTGTGCCTTCCCCCCTGCAGCCTCCTGCCTCGTGAGTTCGCCGCTGCCCAGCAGCTCTGCTGGTTCTGCCACTCCTGTAATTTGGTGATATTGTTTTTTGTTGTACTGTTCTTGGGTTCCTTACCCATGTCGTTCCCGCTGTGCCCCCTGTCTTTCCAGCCACACCGCCCCCTACACACTAGACCCCTAGCTCCAGCAGCTGCTCTCCTGCTGCCACATCCCCTTTTCTTTCTGTATCCCGCCCTGCTCCCGCCTCCCAGCTGCTCCTCCCTCCCACCTCACCTTAAATGGTGGCTCCTGCGCGGCCGCACCTAAGGCAAGCCTGTCTGCACCCGTCCGTGCATGGACGGTGCCCAGCGCCAGAACCCCTGGATCCCGCGAACGCCATGACACCAGAATCCACTACGACGCCAGCACCCTCCACGCACTCAATGCCGGCCGAAACAACACCTGCTTCCAGGTAGCCCAGAAACGGACCCTTCTCCTGCCGCACCTGTAGCTTCACCTGCGACAGAACCACCAAACCTTCAAGGACTGTACCCAACCACCTCCGCTGCATACTCCTCAACACCTGCTCCGCACGCAAACACGTCATCGAGCTCTGGGATCTGATCGACACCTCCACCCCAGACTTGGCCTTCCTGACCGAGACCTGGTGGAACGTCTCCTTGGCGCCCGACATCACCATAGCCATCCCAGACGGCTACAAGATCACCCGCAGGGATCACGCCAATGGAATCGGAGGAGGAATAGCCATCGTCCACAAGTCCACCCTCAAGGTTGCCACCCACGCAGACGACACACTCAACCCTACTGAACACCTGTACTTCCGGATCTACACCGACCCCAACACCACCCTCAGAGGAACACTCATCTACAAACCCCCCGGACCCCTGGCTCAGTTCAGTGACTCCATCGCCGACCTCACCAGCGCCCACGCACTTGCCTCCACAGACTATATCCTCCTCGGGGACCTGAACTTCCACCTCGAGAACAACAACAATGCCAACTCCACCATCCTGATCGACAACCTCGCCAACCTCGGCCTCAGACAACTCGTCACTGCACCCACCCACGCCGCCGGCTGCACGTTGGACCCTGTCTTCTCCACAGGCTCCCACGTCACCTTTGACCACACCACCAAACTCCACTGGACCGACCACCGCTGCAACCATTTCACCTTCAAGAAACTAACCACCGCACCCAACAGCTGCCTCACCGCTGCTGGAGCAAAGTCTCCGACGACCAGCTGATCACCACCCTCACCCAGAAAACACCCACCAACCCCACCACCCCAGACGCCGCAGCCCACAACCTCAGACAGAGGATCATCAACGATAGCGCCAACACCCTCGCCCCGCTCAAGAAACCCTCCAACAGCCATGCCAGCAAGAGAGCCACCTGGTTCACCGACAAGCTCCAGACCTCCAAACACGCATGCCAAAAACTGGAGAAAATACGGCTCCACAAACGCACACCGGACAACCACGCAGCCCACAAGAAGGCCACCCGCAGACAACACCACCACATCAAATTAGCAAAGAGATCCTCCTTCAAAGACCACTTGGACAACAACGCACACAACAGCAAAGAGCTCTTCAGCATCATAAAGGAACTCTCCAAACCCAGCACCAACACCAATGACATCCTGCCCTCACAAGAACTTTGCGACTCACTAGCCATCTTCTTCCACCGCAAGATCGCTGACATCCACAACAGCTTCAACACCACGACCGCCCGACTACGCCAGACTCCACCTCCCCTGTGAACACCACCAGCACCAACTGCCCGACCTCCTTGTCCAACGTCAACGATGACGAGACACGCAAGATCATGAACTCCATCCAATCAGAATCTTCGTCAGACCTGTGCCCACACCACGTATTCAACAAAACAGACGCAGCCATCGCACCCCAACTACGGAAGGTCATCAACATCTCCTTCGAAACAGCGACAATCCCGGAAAGCTGTAAGCACGCCGAAATCAACGCCCTCCTCAAGAAGCCCAAAGCGGACCCCAAGGACCTCAAGAACTTCCAGCCCATCTCCCTGCTCCCGTTCCCGCCAAAAGTCATCGAGAAAATCGTCAATATGCAATTGGCCCGCCACCTGGAAGACAACAACATCTTGGACCCGTCCCAGTCAGGATTCAGACACATCCACAGCACCAAGACAGCCCTCATCGCCGCCAAAGATGACATCAGGTGCCAACTAGACAACGGCAAAATATCAGCCCTCATCCTCCTGGACCTGTGAGCCGCCTTCGATAGGGTATGACATTGCACTCTAAAAACACGCCTCCTAGAAGCCGGAATCCAAGAGAAAGCCCTTGAATGGACCACGTCCTTCCTCTCAGGCAGAACCCAGAAAGTCCGCCTCCCACCCTTCCAATCCGAAGCCACTGACATCATCTGCAGCGTCCCCCAGGGCTCATCCCTCAGCCCAACGCTATTCAATGTCTACATGGCCCCCCTCACACAAGTGGCCTGCCATTACGAGCTCAACATCATCTCCTACGCCGACCACACACAGCTCATCTTCTCCCTCACCAAAGACCCACACACCGCCAAGACCAACCTCCACGAGGAAATGAAGGCCGTCGCCAACTGGATGAGAAGCAGCCGTCTGAAGCTGAACTCGGACAAGACGGAGGTCCTCATCCTCGGACCCACCCCCTCAGCCTGGGGGGGACTCCTGGTGGCCGACCACACTAGGAACAACACCCACCGACCATGCACGCAACCTAGGATTCACCCTCAACTCATCCCTCTCCATGTCCAAACAGGTCAACGCTGTCTCCTCCTCCTGCTACAACACCCTCCACATGCTCCGCAGGATCTACAAGTGGATCTCGACCGAAACAAGAAGAAAAGCCTTCGTCAGCAGCAGACTGGACTATGGCAATGCACTCTATGCAGGAATCCCAGCCAAACACCTCCGACGACTACAACGTTTCCAAAACGCCTCTGCCCGACAGATCGTGAACGTCCCCCCTTGCAGCCACATCACCCCCCCACCTGAGAGACCTACACAGGCTCCCCGTCGACAAGAAGATCACCTTCAAGCTCCTCACCCACGCACACAAAACACTCCACAACGCCAGACCAGCCCACCTGAACAGCAGACTCAGCTTCCACTCCCCACCCCCCCAGCTCCGCTCTGCCAGCCTCGCCCTCGCCGCTGTCCACCTCATCCAACATTTGACCACCTGTGGCAGATCCTTCTCCTACTTTGCCACCAAGACCTGGAATACCTTCCCCATCCACATACGGCAGACCCAGGACATACTCGCCTTCAGAAGACTCCTCAAGACCTGGCTCTTCGAATAGTAGCAGCACCCCCCCTTCCCTCAGTGCCTTGAGACCCTCACGGGTAAGTAGCGCGCTTTACAAGTACTCTGATTTATTGACTGATTACTAAATCCTAAATATGTTAAACATATCTCAAATATAGCTACACACGAAGTGCTAAAAACATGTCTAAATACATTGTAAAAAATGCATTAAAACTGTTGTTATGCATAGAATGCAATGGTGCTGTACATATTAAAGCAATGTTCCATTATTATTATTTTATTATTTGCTGTTTTATAACGCGCTCCATTACTCCAGAGTATCCTGGCGCGAAGAAGGAAAACAAGCAAGTGGCCATCTAAAGGAAAAATAACACTAATAGGCTGTTCTAAAAAGATGAGTTTTTAGTGCTTTCTTAAATGAAACAAAATTTTCAGTCGATCTCAGGGAGAGGGGAAGGGCGTTCCAAGTCCTAGCTGCAACAACAGCAAGCGAGTAGCCTCCTAGTCTTACTCGCTGGAAGCGGGGCACACTCAAGAGGTTGCAGCCGGCTGAACGTAGCGGCCGTGTGGGGACATAGCGGCTGAATCTTTTTCTTAGATAGGATGGTCCCATGTCATGGACTGCCTTAAATGCTAAAGTGAGAATTTTAAAAGTTATCCTTTGAGCAATCGGCAGCCAATGAAGTTCCTTTAGGTGTGCTCGCACGCTTTCTCTGCTAGGAATGTTATACAGCAGCCGTGCTGTCGCATTTTGGATAATCTGCAGTCGGGCAACTAAGAAAGCTGGAGTGCCGCTAAAAAGAGAGTTGGCATAGTCGAGCCTAGATAAAATTAAAGCTCTAGCAACCGACTCTCTAGCTGATGATGGCAGATACAGGAAGAACTTTCTCATGGCTTTTAGAGAGCCGAAGCACACAGCAGTAAGTTTTTTTATGTGTGCCTCGAATCTCAGATCCTCTCCAAACCAGACTCCCAAATTCTTGGCAGCGATAGTAACTGAGCCTGGCTGGGGAAAATCAGACGGCCACAAGAGGTCTCTGAAGTTGGATGGAAATTGGCCATACAGCAAAATTTCTGTCTTGTCTTCGTTGCACTTCAGCTGTGCAGCTGCTAACCAGTTAAACACAGCGGAAAGGCACGAACGGACAACCTCTGTGTTAGTTGCTGCATCCTTCCAGGTAAATAAAAGCTGCGTATCATCTGCGTACGCTATGATTTTTGCTCCCATTTGTTCGGCAAGCACAATGAGGGGGGTAAGATAAACATTAAAAAGCAGGGGACTCAATGTGGAGCCTTGAGGAACCACGGTAGTGAGGGGCCTGACCGAGGATGAAAAAGGTGGGATCCAGACCTGCTGAGACCTGTCCGATAAAAAGGATTCTACCCATTTCAATGCTGAGCCCACCACACCAATCTCCGCTAGGCGGGTAAGAAGGAGTGAATGAGGGACAGTATCGAACGCGGCAGAGAGGTCTAATAAAATCAGAGCCGCTCTGCCGCCACTGTCTAGACACTCCCTAATGGCCTCAGTAATCTCCACCAGCGCCGACTCAGTGCTATAAGCTGCACGGAAGCCAGACTGGGCAGGGTGTAAGAGCTCCGAGGTTTCTACAAAGGCATTAAGCTGGGCGAAAGCTAGTTTCTCCCCAATTTTTGCCATGGCTGGTAGTAGAGATATAGGTCTATAATTACTAGGCACAGTAGGATCTGCACCCACCTTTTTTAACAAAGGAAGCAACTTAGCCTGTTTCCATTCGTTAGGAACTCTGGCTGATGTAAAAGATAGACCCATTATTTGAGAAACCTCAGGTGCCACTGCTTCTGCCACTTCAGCCAACACCCTGGCCGGGCAGGTGTCACCAGGGGCACCAGATTTTAACGATTTGATTGCCACTAAGGTGTCCTCCACCGAAGGTGGGACAAAGCTCTCCATGGTGTGTGTGGGTTCGACATTAGATCCAACCCTATCCTCAGTCCAGCTCCCCCCACCGATAGCTCTGAGACTTTGCTGGATTTTGGCAATTCTAGTCAAGAAAAAGGAGGAAAGGCTTTCGCACCATTCCGTAGAGGGCTTGATAGAAATTTGTTCAGCACATGGAGAAAGGAAACGTTTTACTATAGAAAAGATCTCACGGCTATTGTTATTCACCTTCTCAATTCTTCTGGCAAAATATTCAGTTTTGGCCAGCTTGATATTGGCATAATATTCCCGCTGAGCAGAGCGGTAAGATGCCTTAGCTTGTGGGCAATAAGCCACCCTCCAAGCTCGCTCCAGTTTTTTACAGACTAATTTACCAGCTCGAAGATGGGGCGAATACCATGGTTGTGAAGGAGTCATCCTGCTTCTGCCTTCTTCTAAGCATATGATGACATTTGAAAGCAACATGAATGAATCATAAATATATATACATATGATAAAATGGCTCGTAAATACAGAAGAGAAAGGGCCGATACCATTTCATGTCAGATTTACATAAATCAATTGTTGTTGACAAGGTTACACATTGTCTCTGGAAGTATTCAAAGAATTCTGTTCTCTATGAATAGTTCTACTATTAGCAGATTACTGTGCCAAAAATGAAAAATACAAATTTAGAATAAAAACAATTTATCATAGGAAAAAAGTTCCAAAGTTGTTTTGAAAGAATGGAGGCCAAATTCAGAGTTTCTCAGTACACTGTGTGCCAAAATCAAAAGTCTTGGAGAAAACATGAAATCTTCTATCTCTGTATACAAAAAGTCATCTACCATTGTAGGTGATAGTTGGAATACCTTATTTAGGAGATTAACAGCACATAAATGTGAACTATTGCCTTCAGCATTGGAAGCATCAGCAATGTTCGTATCGGATGTTACCTGTGTGCCTGTTGCTTCCTCTCGTACCTCAGCAGCAGCAATTTGTGTATGTGAGATCTCAATGAATGCCGTCATCAGGATTGGTAGTCGCGGGGGACAACACTTCTCCGCAAAGCAGGCAGTGTAAAACAGGTAAGATGCAATCTTGCCAGATTTGTTTGAATGACAGAAACCATGTGCTATTTAATTCTCGTAGACGAGGTAAGCCCAAAATTTGGATGATGCGCTCATGACACATCATCTCCAGTATAGCTCTCTCCACGGTGAATAGGATGTCGCTGGTGCTTTGGCTTGCCATATCGTAGCAGTAGGAGCAAAAACAGGATCCCTGCAACAAGTGCTAAAAGGAGCGGCAGTCTGCCAAACACAGAGTGCTCGGAATTTGGAATGATTCCAAGGACTGCTAACAGTCCTGAACACACGTTCTTAGATACATGTACAATACCGCTCGTTTCAGACATGTTTAAGATACGTCCCAACATTTCTGAGAAATGTATAGGTCAGTTTGTATTGAAAAGGGCATGTATCTCGGCAGAAGTCCTTGCGACTTGTAGATCATAGGTTTTTCTGGCCGAGGTCAGTGGCACTGTTTGTTGTAAAAAATGGCTTTCATTCTGCTTAGAGTATCAATCTGTATAGAAGAGATGTTCAGTGAAGGACACAAAGGCGACTCCCTGACTGTCTCTATTTGTGGAAACACGACTTGCATACAGCAAATGACCCTGGATGTAACTGTTACTAGATATGGAATACCTGGCAACATGCAACAGCAGCTGTGATCATTCAACATAAGGTAACTTCCATTTGAAAGTTGTCCAAAAATTGAATTAATCACTGCAGCTGGAGAGCCTTGCAGGTGACAGGATAAGTTTGTAGTGGAACCATTACAGGCCCCGTGTAAGTTAATACCCTGACATAGGAAAGAACCGCTTAGTGCGTTTTCACAGTTAGTACCGCTAAGAAACACTTCACGCCCCCCCACTCCAACATCTGTGTGTGAATGGTAAATCACAGGATGTCTTGATGTATTCTTTACCCAACCTTTCATATTTGCCTGCTGGAATATGTTTTAGGCAATACTGAAAATGGAGAATTGTAACAGGCAGAGTAACTTTACCATTTATGATCCACTCATTAGCTGGTTGTTCTGCTACCGTGAATGTTAATTTTTCCGGTTTTTCAATGCTCAACACCGTATAGTCTGCTCCACTTTGTGCCAGTTTGATCTGTTCATCAGTGAGATTGAATTCTGAAAACAGTGACGTAGTGTTGATTAAACGCCAAGGCACATAGCCTGCATGTAAGTTTTGTAGCTTCCAGCCTAATAGCATGATAGAAGGTAATTAAGAATGACCATGTTGCAACATGACACAATGCTGTCCAATGAATATATCTTGGATGACAGAGTCGTTAACCCATTGTCTACTACAGAGAGAGATTTCTCCAAATTAATACAATCAATTTCTTGTTTTAGTTCTGCAGTCTCTTGCTTGGGTAATCCTCCATATTTCATTATAAGCAGCATAGATACCGGCATATATGAAACGTTTTTGACTTGGTTTTCCTGGTCCTATCAAGAATTTCCTAAGATCTGTGTCTTCTTTAAGTAAATTAGGTGTTGTTTTACATCCTCTAGAGTAGCTTTCTGTAGCCAATCAAGGCATAGTTTCCCTACACTATATTGTGTTACTACCCCTGGATGCTGTCTTTGTCGATATCGTGGGTCTGGCCTATTGATAGTGAAACCCTGTGTTCTGTTCAGGAATAGATCTTGACAGTTGTTTGTGTCTGTGGGCCAGAGCAACCATTTTGTCCGTTCAGAATCTTATCTGTTGAGATGAAAAATAGTATGTACGTCGACCTTCCCTGTGTAGTGCTATTAATTGCAGGTGCAGGTATGGACAGAGTGTTCATGTCTTTGATCTTGGCTAACCCAAGGCAAGACGTGTGTTGGACAGTGTCATTCAAAAACATAATTTGCTCAGGGATGATACAGGCTTTAAACAAAGCTTCTACCCTCTGCACTTGCCAATGTTTTGTACTCGACAGTTTTTGTCTCAATGTTGTCTTTCCGAAAGTGGAAACCCTGTGTAGACAGCAATAAAGGCTGCAAAAAAAATCTGTTTTGTATTGGGTAACATATTTTTTGTTCCAGTTTTGTTCACATTTGTAAAGAAAAATGTCTCAGCATTGGATTCATTGAACCCTGAAAAATATGGAAACTTAATTGAAAAAGTTTTTGCGCTACCCTTTGGAGGTGTAGGACAATGTTCCCATTGGTAATACATAAATACATTTCTAGGTGACACAGATGTGTGCAAGAAATGATGACCATAATGGTTATAACAGTACATTTGTTCAAAGTCTGATGAACCTTCTAAATATTCATGATTTGTGAATAATGCAGACATCTCTAGATCAGACATCATGTTATTAACAGTCTCGAAGTCCCAATCATCAGAAAAGGGACTAGAGGTAATAAAGTCACTTAATGACATTTTAAGTAAGTGTGGAATCTTCAAAAGCTCAGACGGGCCACAAATGTCACATTCCGTTTTGTTCCAAACTATACCATCATGTATAGGAATGGCTGTGATGTTCACTGCTGACAAGTCTCTTGCTTCACGATCGGATGATTTGTGTGGCTGGAGAAGTAAGTTCACTCTTTTACTTGCTGTGTCAATCTTAATATATCTTCCATTGATCAGCATACCCAGAGGCATTACCAGAGCTAACCCTGGTCAGAATGTAGGGTGCCTGTTGCGTATGTGCCGATAAAGACTCGCAAATCTTTTATAACAGTTCGAGCGTCAGCCGAGCGCTGAGGCCACATCCAAAGGAAACTTGAACACGAGTCCACTGCGACCATGATATATTTGTAGTTACCATCCCTTTGTAAGGGACTGCAGTGGTCCAGGTAAATGCAAGCTAATGGTTTATATGAGATTAACAAGGGCATCTGCGCAGGACGTTTCACAGTAGATAATTTCATCTTTTTACATATTTCACAATCCAAAACATAGTTTCTGGTCTGTTTCCTAATGCCTGGCCACCAGTATCTCTGTTTTAATAATGATACTGTGGCGGAAACACCTGCATGAGCAGAGGCGAGCCCTTCATGTGCTGCTAGGATTAGCCCTAATCTATGTTCCATGTTTGGAGTTACCTATCCCCCACTCCAGGGATTTGAGCAAACTGAACATTGTTTTTATCAGTTACATATGAGTATTTGAATGGAAACCCTTTAGGTAGTACTGCACCTCTGCCTTTGCTTAAAGCATTGACAGCCAGTATTATTTCACTGTCTATTTTCGTTTTTGGACCAGTTATTGCAGCTATTGAAGCCGTTTGCACAGCCCCCTTCGCGGCTTCATCAGCCAATGAATTCCCTTCAACGTGAATGCCATCACGTTGATGACTCAGCGTGTGTATCACGTGAGTGTATTGTAGTCTGTTTCGCAAATGAACTACTTGTTCCCAAAGCATTTTATGCTTGATTATGGCACCTTTTGCATCTTTGGAACCGTTTTGAAGCCAATTCTGAAAATATTCATTGTAAGATTGAACACAGTAAAAAGAATCGCACACTATGATTGTGGGGAATTCGCAATCTGTATTTTCAAGTGCCATTATGAATGCTTGTAGTTCAGTTTGCTGAGCTGTACAATCTCCTGGCGATTGCAATTTTGTGACCATAGGTCTGAATTTGCCATCGCGCATACAACCTTTAACAATCACGCATGCTGCACTATAAGCTTGCTTACCCCCCATAGCAGGATGCGCAGATCCGCCAATATAAATTATAGATTCATACTGGTCAAGAGGGAGAATTTCAGTAGGCAGAGGACATTCATGTTACTATTGTAGGAATGCTCGTGTTTTCAAATAAGGATCAAAAACGTATTCAACAAAAGTTATAGCAAGAGATTTACCCATTGTATCCATCTTGGATGACAGAATGTGAAGTATAATACGTACAGCGTTAGCAGTAAGATAAGATAGTACTGCAATAGCATGGTCTGTAGCTATGACATATATTAATAAAAATACATACATAAATAACACAGGCTAAAGTACAAGGGAAGAAGTAGGTGCTGTTTATCTATTGTCTAGTCTATAGTCTAGTTTAGCCAAGCGTTGCAAAAAGTGTCTCTAGGTTCCAGTCTGCTCCATACTTTAGAATGAGAGAGGTTGAAAACTCTTTCCGAGTCTCGATCTCCAACACCCCGCAAAGGGAATCAGAAACACTGGAGCTGGATTCTCTGTGAGGAGGATGACAGCATCCGGCCAGTGCGTCAGTCGCAGACTCAATCTCTTGCTGAACTTGCCGTGGCGAACCGCGTCATGCAAGTATCCAGCTGTGCTGTGCCGTATTGTGGATTGTCAGGGCAAGTGAAGGTATAATTATACCTTGAAGGTGTTTAGGAATGCTAGTACTGATGTAAAAGTTGGGCAGAGGAACGTCATGAATGAACCCCTAAGGAATAGATGTTCATGCATAATAAATTAGTTCTTAGAGAAATCAACATCCAAGCAAGGGGAAGTCCTAAAGGCTTAAGATCCTGTTTTCCAAGAACTCGTTGTGACGTGGATGGATGTAGTTGACCATGCCTGTATTTGGTTAGCATGGGAAATGCCTAAATAAGGGCTGGATTTCTATGCCTAAATAACGGCAATGTGAATTGTATCTATATAAGGGCATTATTTGGGAAATCTATATACGGTATCTAAATCAACACACAGCATTACCAGTGGCAAAGGGCTGGTGCTCTCTCGCTTAGACATGGAAAAATTGGAATACACCTAAATCACGCCTTTAATTTACTTGGAAATCCCTAGCATATGATAATACATTTACCTGGGGTCAGAAAAAATCTACCAGTGGGCTGCAGCACACATTGTGGTCCCCACTAAAGTAGAACTGTAAAAATAAATGTCAGGCCTGCCTCTGTAGCCAGTAGTGCAGATTTTAACTGACATTCTGACCTGGCAAAATAAACATTTTGCCTAGCCTCAACCTTCCTTTTTAATACTTATAAGTCACCTCAAAGGTAGGCCCTAAAGTCTAATACAACAGAGTGCAGGGTAGTTAAGAAGTAGAACATATGAGTGTAAATTTCACATTTTCTGAGAGCAAAAAACTCTGAAAGACATTGTTCACTGTATCAAGTCTATCTCTCCCATAGACCAACACTGGTTTACCGTATTATACTTAATAAGTCTGTACTTCAGTTTGGAAACTGATCGAGAAATACCTCTTCCACCCAGTTCAATTGTAATTTAAAATCCTCTTTAATGGTAAAGTTGGATTTTAAGTTAATATTCTGAAAAAGCCACTTTGGTAAAGTTAGAATTTTCCTAGTTAAACCAAATGTTTCTTTTTTCTAGTGTCTAGGGTCACATGACTGTAAATGGCTCTTGTGTGGTGTGTTGGTTATTCCTTCCAGACATGGGAAAAATGGGCCTAGGTGTAGAGGGATTGGGTCTTCCAAACATTATGGTTAGGGAGCAGTTGTGCATGCCCTGAATATACTTCATAGGACCCTGCCTGGCACACACAAAAAGGAACCTGTCACCAGGCCTGCCCTTGACGTTGTCTTCCTAGACAGTTGGTAGTCAAACCTAGAGGAAGAGGACGAACTGATCAGAACCAGTTTGGGAATAGGCCAGGGATTGCCACCCCACATGAAAAGCTGGCCCTAAGTATCAATGTGGCACCTTCAGAACCTCTCATCAGAAAACATCTGAACCTATGTAATATTCAGAAGAAAGACTGCCCTAATGTCTGAAAAAGACTGAACTTGTTTCTCTTGAAACCAGAATCCCCAAACGTGACTTCAAGGGTTAGTTGTCTGACCTCCTGTTTGAGCTACAGGAACACAACATGTTACCAGAGGCCTTTCTGCAACTTTCTCGCTGACCAGCACCTGCCTGAGCCCTGTTGCTGCCTCTGCTGGAGTAAGTGTGATCCCCAGAAGGTGTCCCCAGGTCCCAGCCCCTTGGGTGGCATCAGAGTGTACTCCCCCTTCCCCAAAACCATGCTCCAGCTGGAAATTCAGAGGTTTGAGGCTCTTTGCAACCTAAAGTGGGCTCCGTGCATCAGCAACAGTCACTGCGTGTCCCGCCATGACAAAGTTCTGATGGGGACCTGCTTTTGTGCCACACAATGAATGCCCTTGTCTTCCACCAACACAAACTTCTGCCACAACTGTTCCTCGTGCAGACAATTACCTTCTTGTGACCCCTGCCAACACAAAGCTTCAGCTGATGCTCCTCGTATGGACTTTGACTTTGAGAAGGTAAGGTCTTTAATGAGATGAACTTGGTCCCTCAATCATGATGGGCCAGAACTTATGACTTTGACTTGGTTCTGGGAGCCCATACTTTTGACTGTCACTTTGTGCTTTTTGGTGCAATTTTCACTTAAAGCCTTAAAATTTCATAACTACAGTTTTACTTATTGGTTTTTGTTATAATTTGATTTATTATAATTGACTATATTTTTTTCAAATTGGTTTAAGATTTCTCTTGTGTAATCTCTTCATGTTTTTACTTTTTGAGTGATGCATAAATACTTCACACACTGCCTATAAGTTAATCTTGACCATTTTTGTGCCAAGCTTCCAGATGGTTAAACACAGGCTTAATTAGTGACTGTTGTGGTTCACCCTGACAAGGATTGTGAAGCTCTCACCCTACTCAACTAATAACCTAATTTCCTAGAAAGTGTTTATGTAATTTTACAAATACTTATCCCACTCTCATTGCCATGATAGGCCAGAATTGGAAGAACTATTTATGAAACGAAAGCGATAGGTGTTGTAAGTTCCCTAATATGGTTTTCCTTGAACATTTTGTTAGACCCACAAGCTTCACCTCAGACCCTTTCTTTATAATGTATTTATAGAGGCTGAGTCCCTAGTTTTCATAGGGCTAACAACTAAAAAGGCTGTGATATCATCAGGACATCAAGGTGGACTCACGCTCAAACTGGTGTGTGCTAGCTAGTCCTCAATTTCTTTAATAAATATTGATATCAAGATCTTGACTAAAATCTTAGCAACCTGACTGCATAAGGCAATACCATCCCTGATGCACTCATACCATGTCAGGGTTGCCCTTCACTGTTTATCTAGCCACCAACTTAGAACCTTGACACATCTGTTCTGGCCAACCAAGGACCTATCGGGACAAGCTTTGACTCTCACTGAATTCTGATTTTTGTTTAAACCAGATAGAATGGGTGTACCTTCATTTGATGGCTGTACAACTCCCATTCTGTGAGCATCAATTTTGGGGGATTTCTGTTGCAGCCTTTCCTGCTCCATAGAGGTATCTGCTAGGGTTATCCCCTTTTAAGGTCTCGCCCACGCAGCGTGCATGCGCTGCATAGGAGAGAGACCTAATGCCATCGGCACAGCTTAGGGGGCAAAAACGTGCACGCGTTGGATTGCTCGCAATGGCAACACGTGAACGTCTGGCGATTCCCTTGCGGGAGCGCGCTGCGCCATATGGTCGCACGCTCCCGCAAGGGAATCGCGCAGGTCCCCTCCACCTACAGCCGCACGAGGCGGGGGCTTATGCTGGTTGTTCATTGCATGCATGCGCTTTAACGGGACGATTAATAAACTAGGCTAAAAGTGTTTCATTTTTGTGCATGTTCATTAACGTTGCAGTCCTTGTTTTAAAACTTGCTCGCACAGACACATGTATCCTAGACTCACCCACATGACAAATAGCCGTCACTGACTCTTAATTGGAATTTATTACTTACAAACCTTTAGGAAACAATGCTACTTTTCGCATTGAATCGCCTGCTTTGGATGTGCAATGTTTGAATAGAACCTTCCAGAGGTGTAGTGAAGCACTAGCTCTGATTACAGTTGCGCATGCACCCGTCAGTACTCGACATTGGACGTATGTGACACCTATTGTAAAATCTGTCGAGTAGAGTGCAAAACGACCTGCAAGAGTTAGAGTTTTTGCCAAAGTTTCCACCCCGCCTTCTCTAATGTTGAAGACAGCCCGTTCCATACTGAAATTTAGCTACTCTATTTCTTGTTGCCGTTTTTCCTTGGCAGCATTGCACCAGCGTCTCCAAAGTAAATGCATGCTGTTTGGACAGGTATCATAAAACTGCAAATAACACAGCACTATCTGGGGTTTATTTAGATGCCATGTGCTTTCTTGCTGATACAGTTATTCAGTGTGGGGTAAATGATGGAATGTATTTGGAAAAAGTAAATTCAGTTTGTACTACTTATAAGCTCAGTTTAATTGTTATTTAAATAAAGAGTGGCTTTTCAGCTTAGTGTCCCTTTGTTTTGTTACACCGTCAACTATCAAACACTGTGGACCAACTGCACTCAACCAGCAGACCAACTAACCTGGCAGTCCAGACACCACTCCATCTTCTGGTCAAGCCCATGTGCACAGCTTTGGGTACTCAGCAGTTCCAAGCAGCTGCCATAACTTGGCAATTTTGCACATCTCAATTTTTAGTCACAACCTTGTCTTTGGTATCATTGAGTCATCTGCCAACCTTGTATATTTTTCCTCTTCAAAATTAAACTAATGAATCTTAACATGCAAGTCAAGTCAAGTCAGCTTTATTTGACAATTGTCATAAAAGCAAGCTCATTATATACAAGTGCATGTGTAAACCTTTAGTATTAAAACCATTATAAAATCAGAATATAAATTTCATGAATAAATTGATAAAATTATTACAAAAACAGTACAAATGTGCAAAATATTACTCTCAACAGAGGTGCTTAGCCTACGAACTTTTAATAATGTATTATTCTTTCAAGATTCGGGCTCTAATCGTCCATGCCCATCCTAAGAATTTAACCACGGCTATGTACACAGACATATTAGGGCTGGTCTGGATGAGTCTAACTGCAAACACTCCTTTCCTTGTCCCCAATGACCTACATATCGGTTTTAGCCACTTTCGTCTCGGCGCTGCATACATTGGGCACTCAAACAGAAGATGACCAACGGTTTCAGTAACATCTGAGCAAGCTGGACAAGCCACCTTGCCCCCACTGGACCATCTGTTTGAGAATGCCCTTATAGGCAGGCTTCCCACTCTTAACTGAAAGTAAAGCTTGCGGTCAAGGGGCTTCGTAATGACATCCCAGAATTCCTCAAGTTTGGGACAATCTTTGATTTCTAAGAATAGACCTGCAAGAGATTGTGAAGGAGTAGTACTAAAAATCTTTGTAGCCACCAAGTTCCAGTACATAGTCTTTAATGTCTTCTTCGGTGGGAACCTGGCGTGCAATGGATCCTTCCACAATTCACCTAGTCCTAGCTCAATCAAAAGATTTTGAATGTGACCCAGCCATTTAACTTTCCGGGAGCCGTCACTATTGATCACATCCAACAGCCCTCTGGTGTATGTTTCCAATTCCGGTGTAGTCCAGATTCGCCGCCAATATAATATTGGGCGCAAAGATGCGATTAGAGCTATTGGTGATATACCCAGGTCATAAAACAAAGGGTTTGATGGGGTGCTTTGTGGTAATCTTATTAGTTTTCTAAGAAATGTGTTTTCTGAAACAGTCATCTCCTTTAGCCTTTCATTTCCCCACATTTCTACACCATACAGAGTAGAACTAACTACCTTGCCATTGTGAACCGCTAACACCGGACTTATCGCTTTAGTCAAAGACCTAGAATGCTCTGTTGTCAAGGCTCCTGAAAGTTGTTGGTGCTTCAGGGTGGCCAAATCAATCTGCTGCCTCCAGGACAAGTCCTGTTGAATGCAGATACCCAGATAGCTAAATGCCTGTACCTTCTCAAGTGGGCCGCTACTCATATGGACAGTACCCCTGATGGCTTTAGGTGCATTAAAAGACATGTACTTGGATTTAAGAACATTAACTTCCAAACCACGGGCGACACAGAAGTCCTCAAAAATTGTCAGAGCCTTCTGTAGCCCACTCGGGGTTTTAGAAACTATAAGACAATCGTCTGCAAACATTAATATCTGGATTTTGCCTCCAGCAAGAATAGGAGCATCAACATTAGAATCAATTAAAATTTTTGCAACATCATTTATATATAAGGAAAATAATGTTGGTGTCAGGGCACATCCTTGGCGGACACCTGTTTCTACCGGGAACTGTGGTGTGACATTACCAGGACTACCCCACCTAACATGCATTTTTATCCTCTAAGATAAGGTTATACAACTTATATGGTAACCTTCGTTTTGATTAAAATAAGCAAGTGTCTGTGTATAGAACATGGCAGTTACTAATGACTTTGGGCCCTAAAAATGATATTGAAACTCAAAATGCTGTCTTAAGGCATGTAAAGGTGAGGCGATTTTGGAATGTTGTTGTTTGCTCTTTCTTATTGATTGTTTTAATTTCACAGTCTTTCTTTGAAAGTCCTCCCAGCTTTGTGTGTTTACTGTATTGTCAAATGGGTTTTTTACCTGCATTGCACATCCTACTTGTATGAGACTGAAGTAATAAACAAGCATTGGCATAGCCAATAGGTCTCACTTTTGGGACCTTCTAAGTTTTTAGTTATGCAGCACAATATCGTTGGTGCAACAACATCAACTGTTGCGTTGCTAAACACTTATAAGGTCCCCAAAGTGAGACCTATTGGCTATGCCAATGCTTGTTCTACTTTTGTTTCCTCTGGCCCTAGAGCATCAGTCAGTGGCAATTAGACAAGCTGAATAAGTACTGGACACCAAACCATGTCTGACCCTATCAAAGCATTTTTACATGTGGATGATACTCTTCCTAAACCTCTGAAAGCCTGCGGAGACCCTCTCTAAAAAGAGAGTTAGACTATCTGAAAATGTAGAAAAAATATAATGACCTGCTTCTTCCCTCAGGTATAATGGGAGAGATTTTTGGGTAGCAGCTGGAAATAACTGCAAGGCCTGTTTTAGCGATACGATACCTCAATGGAGTGATACAAGCTCTCTTTAAAACCCCAAAACACCTGGGCCTGATGTCACTGATTCAATACTTTTTACTGTAGTGTTCTTAGAGTATAGCATCATCAGTGGCAAATGTTAGGCCCTTTCTATGCCCGAGATCACAGCAATGGCTCGCCTATGTAGCTACTGCGTGGGATGGGTCCCTAAGGGCTTTAATCACGTGGCCATTCATAATAATAGGGCTTTAGAGAAGATGGCCAAAGATAATACATTGCTCCATGACCCACAATAAAAAGGCCTTGATGGATGCATATCCATCTACCCATGTGTGGAAGAGTGCAGGCTTTAAATATGAAAGTAACACTGAGTTAAATATATTTTCAGTTTGCTTCCAACTGCAATTCACAGATTGCTGCTTACCCAGATTGACACATAAATCAAGTCTTATGCTTCAGGAGGTATGCTCCCCGTGTTTAAATCATCCAAACTATGGTCATATACTTCATCTGGGGGCCTGAAGCTAACCCATATGAAGTGGCAGTTCCTGGCAGAGAGCGTTGCTGCTCTGCCCACCTAGTTTTCTAGGTTCTAGGTTATGTGGATGACAATTGCTAAAACCAATTACCATCCACCTAAGACTTAATAAAATAATCAAAGCCCATACCACCCTCAGTACCTGGCTGCCTCTTGTGACTCATCAGGCATCCAGGCACATTCCCGATAGGCACATGCACTGGTGAACATGCGTCCAATGACATTTACTTTTTTTTAACATAAGCATTGAAGGCCAGGGCATACCTAGGAACAGCCCTGGCATGCAGTACTTTGGATTCCCAACAGACTTCCCACTTATGATGTAAGTAGCTTCAGATTTTACAGGGCTGCTTGTGATCACTACACAGGGCACCAACACCCATTTGATGAGTTGGAAAAGGGTGACGTCACAACTTGCTCCCTGTGAGTGATCTTGTGGCCTTGTTGCCCCTTATGGAGCTTCAGCTACTAGCACAATATAAAATAGTAGTTTGACACAAACACTGTAAAATGAAAGCAGAGGGAGTTTGTAAAATAATTCAATGGCGGCCCTCACAGCTTGCGGGTCGGGGGTGGCTGAGTGGGGATGGCGCGGGGATTGTGGGGGAGGCACGTGGACCAATGTTAAAGCACCCAGGCTACCCTGACCAATCACAACGCTGCAATGTGATTGGTCTGTGCACAGTAGTTCGCCCTTCAGCCAAGGACTGGGGGCCTGGGCTTGTTCTGTAATGCAGCCTGCATGGAGAACAGGGAAAGTTTGCATGACTGGATTGGGCTGCACAAGAGGGACAACTAATCGATCATTGTGCACTTAGGAGGTGTTCTACCACTCCTCCCCTGCTCTGCAGCCCCGCCCCTTGTTGCAAAGATGCTGCAGCAGGAGGAAAAAATAAAATGATAATAACATTACATTATTATAAATTCGTTTTTTCCTTTTTTCACTGCTTCAAGACAGTGGGGTAATGCTCCTCCGCCTTAGCAGAGGAACTGCCACTGAAATAATTGTTTTACATGCACAGGGCACAGTCCAGCTCAACTGAATGGGTGTGCTGATTGGCAATTGAGTAAATGCTACAGAGTTACAGAACAAAAGGAGGCACAGGAGAAGAGAGTTCATTTTTGATTCAGCTGGGGAGAGTTGTCTTGTGAGTGAATGCAGGTTAATTCCTCTGAATGTAGGAGAATGTGATTTAACTGCTTGGAAAAATTTGAAAGAGCAGCAAACACAGGTACGATACTAACCAGGCACTGTTATGGTTAGCTGTTCTTTGACAAATAGTTAACAATTTAGTGCTATGTCTGAGGTCACTTGCAGGTGAGGCCTTGTAGTAATGCACATGGGTCAAGTGGAGGTGTGCAGCAGTTCCCAATGCCACGTATGATTGTGTGCTTACAGCCCAACGCATGAACATTAGTTTGACATCTTTTTTTAAGACTGGATTTCGGGGTCCGGTTCATTGGCGCATTTGTCGGTGCTTCCTTGTACATTCATGTTTTTTTTTTTTAAGGTAAAGTCCTTCTCTTGCAAATTGCTAAGCAAGGTTCCTTCCTCCTGCTTGAAACATACTTAGAGGTTCATTTATGCACTTTGTGACGCAGTGCAGCAAGTCACCTTGCTGAGCTGCATGACATGGAAATGGCAGGAATGCACCGCATTTAATTGAATACGCCACATTCCTGTCCTTTCCCATGTGCTGGCGTAGAATGGGCTGCCTAGCACTAACGCAGGCATCCTTGCACTTAAGTAGAAGGGTGCCTGTGTTGCATGCATCATTGTTTTTGTGCAGGAAGGGCCAGAGGCTTATTCCTTTCTATGTGAGCTGTCAAATTCAGCACACATAGAAAGAGGATGAAACAAGGAGAAAAAGAGATATTACTCCTCGTACGCGTCCCCTGGGAAGGTGTGAGTTTTTGACGCAACCACATGTTTAGAAGTTCTTGTAAATCTGGAGATGCGTCAAAAACCAAGGGAGTTGCGTGGGAACACCCTTGCAGTACCCATGGAATGCCTTCCAGGGCATAGTAACATAATGAAACAGTTTGCTCTATTTCTTCAGATTTTTTAGGTCAATTATAGTGACACAAAGTGACTTGTGTGGCTTAAATAATCTTACTCAAGGTTTAAGTCGCTCTTGCGTCATGTTAAGTGGTGCAAGAGCGACACAAACTGGGTGATAAATTAGCCGCTCAGGGTACATAAAGATTTGCGGACTGTTTATGACATAAATGCAATGTGAGCCATAACCTGAATTTGCTGGGAAGTGGAGTGCAATTATGTTATTTTTTTGAAACTTTAGGCTCAAAATAGAGAGGTTGCAAGTGATTAGCTTTGGATAGGATGGAGAGAAAATGCTGAGTCAGAAAGATTTTCAGGGTATAAGCACATAAATTACATTTGTGATTTCCATTGTGTGCCAACCAACTGGTATTTTGGTGTGTCTTTGTATTTTTGCATCCAGAAATATTTTGTTCTGAAATGTTCAGATTGTCCAACTGTGAAATAAATGTTACTGGGCCTGTGGAACTGGTAGTGGTCTTCAGAGTGCCTCCATCACATCTGTTATATTCACCCTGTATGACTCCCTTTTTCTCTCCGATCCTCGTTCACCTACATGTCTTATACCTCATCTCCTTCCTTTTTAGCAGCATCTTTTCACTCTCTCCTGAATGCACTTCCTCACATCTCCTTCACCTAACCACCCCCAAAACACAGAACACACCCACTCACCTGTAAATACTGCGGGCATTTTCACAAGGTCTGGCGCATCTCTACAAATCAGCAAGGATGCGCCAGAATAGATGTGACTTGCAATTCTCCCCTTGCGCCACCACAGACGCATTTGGTTTAAATGCAGCACACCGTGGCGCAAGGATAGGGAGATGCGTGTAGCATCATGTGGCGTAAGGGCGGCGCATCGCTGGAGTTGTGGCGCAAGCACAATGCAACTCCAGCAACGCTCAGGAGCCGCCCATACTTAACGTGGAGAGTCAATCCTTATGCCTGCTTCCAGCAGGCATAAGGGTTTGACTGAGCAGCGTCATAAAACTGACTCCGTGAAATCTTGTAGATTTCACTGCGTCACTTTTACGAGGCTTTCCTGAGATGGATACGCCCACCATGCGATGTAATGCCCACATGAAACCTGATGCAGGTTTCATGTGGCGCAGTGCTTTACAAGGTGACGCATCTGCCTAGATGCGTCACGTTGTAAATAAGTTGCAATGTGGTGCATGATTTATGCCCCCGCTGCCTCACAGAAGTGACGCAACGGTGGTGCAAATGTGTTGCAAGGGACTTGTAAATCTGCCCCTACATTCTTTTACTTTTGCCTCATTATTTTGGCAACTGTATACTTCCATCAAGCACTTTATCACAGAAACACAGTTGCAATTGGATTGTGTAACCATTGCTCTGTGCGCTCCTTCAGAGAAGCCAACGATTGGATAACAATGTATTCTGAACACCTTTAGACTCTGTGGCAGGCAGACTGAGCAACTGGCACTACCCTCAGCTTCAACTCCTGAGCTCTAAATTGTGACCTGCCAGCGACTCAATTCAACTCATGCAATATACAAGAGTTATAAGCTTCATAAGCAACAAGTAAAAAATCCACAATTTTCCATAAATGTTGCTGACAATCGCACTTATATAAGGAAATTTTTGCAAATCTTCTTGGGTGAAGAACTACGCTTAACACCCATGAGAAACATTGGGCTGTTCCACTCATAAACTATTTGGTCTTACACACCACTTTCAAATTCCACCAGCTGCCACTGGCCATTGGCCTCTTGTTAGAAATAGGGTCTCTAGTTGGCAGAGGTATGCATGTTGTCCAAGTAGGGACCACCACACTTGCCAGGGTACATCAGATACTCTCAATAAATAAACCTGTGCTCATCATCTGATTGCTCAGAACAGAGCAGGCAGGCCTAATTTAAGAGGCAAAGTGTAAAGTATTTGTGCAACAATTATTATAGTAAAACAGTGAAAACACTACACAAAAAGAATCCCCACCTGTGTAGAAACATAGAGCTTGATTTACGGAATAAAGCAAGACCAAAATGAACAAAATCCAATGAATAGAACCAGAGTTATGAATTTTGGAAGAGTTAATCCCAAAACAGTGTTTAGAAGTTTATAGTGTTAAAAGGTTACTTGAGATTGCGGTGGACAGGGGCAAATCTGAACAGTCAAGCTGACTGCAATAGAGCTCGGGTCGGATACAAAAGCCACGTAAGCCTTGATGAGAAAGTACCTTATAAGGAGCAAGAGTTGGCATCATTGACTCCCTGCATCAGTTCCAATTCGCCCAGTCGGGTTGTTGAGTCGGTGTCAAGGCTCGCAGTCGGTGTCGAATTGTCAGTGCTGTGTCGAAGCAATGCCTTGCAGCAGCATTTTCGGATTGGTGCAGCGTTGTTGCCTAATCTTGTGGTCAGGAACATATTGTCGTCAAATCAGCACTGCATTGGTATTGATGGCAAATGCATCAGTTCCGACCTGCGCAAAGCAGGAACTGCGTACGTTTTCCAGCAGAACAGCACAGAAACGCACCTCTGCGGCCCTGGACTGGTGGAAGCACATCAGGCAAGAGTAGGACTCATAGCTGGCAGAATCCAGTTGCTGGATTGCAGGAAGTCTTTGATGTCCCTTAGACTGCAAAAACAGGGGGCAAGCAATCTCTCTGGGATCAAGTGGTGAAAGTCCAGTCCTTCTCCCCCAGGCAGAAAGCAGCTAGCTAGCAGGGCAGCAGGCAGGAAAGCACAGCCCAGCGCATAAGAATAGCAGTTCTCTCAGAGCAGCAGCCCCACAGAGTAGCAGTCCATCAGCGGCACAGCAGCCAGTCTTCCTGGAAGAGTATCCACAGGTCCACCAGTGTACTAAAATGATGGGGTCAGAGGTTCAGTATTTATACTTTTGTGCCCTGGTTCTGGACAATGGAAACATCTTCTGGAAGGGCCATTTAAAGTACACACAGGTCTGCCATTTCCTGCACAGGCTCCAGACACACTGCAGGGAAATAGGCAGCTCTTTGTGTGGGCACAGGCAAACCCTATTCAGGTGCAAGTGTCAGCTCCTGACACCCATCTACCTCAGGAAGGCATGAGGTGTGAATAAGACACCTCAGCTTCCTTTATGTGTGCCTGACTGGAGGGAATTGACAACACCCAGCTGTAAACCACCCCAGAAGTATTCTGAGGCAGGTATAGGCCCAGGGCTTAAGAGCAGAACAATGCCTACTTTCCAAAAGCCGCATTTTTAAGATTGTAATCATAAATCCAACGTTACCATTAAAGAGGATTTATCATTACAAGTCCATAGATACTAAACACTACTATTCTACTCCTTCTCAGTCTGGAATTATACTTAATAGATGCGAGGGGTAGTCCCTGGAAGTTTTTCACTACCAGGACATTTAAAACTAAACGGTATATGTCCTCCCTTTTACTTGCACAGCACCCTGCCGGATGGGCTACCAAGGGCCTACCTTAGGCGAGTTTAAGACTTGGCAAGGGGTTTTAAATGCCAAGACGACGCAGCAGTGAAATTGCACATGCAGGTCCTGAAATGGCAGGCCTAAGACATGTTTTAATGGCTACTTGAGTGGGTGGCAATGTTTGTAAAGGAGAGAGGTACCCCCGACTATTATTCCTAAACCGGGGCATATAAGTCACCTGTGTAAATATATTTGGGAAAAGAGAATTAATACTAATGAACCTAAACAATCAACACAATATTACATAATCAATAACAGTGACATGGCTGTAAATTCTGGTAGGAACTACCAGAATTTACAGCCATGTCACCATTAATTGATGCTCTTTTTATTAAATGTGTCCTTTGAATTAATGAATTAAAAAAGTTAGTAGTAGGGCTTTATATACTGTGACAATTAGGAACAAAATCCAAGCACAGTAATACAATTGGTACTGAACAAACCAAGCTCTATGAATACTTTTGTTAGATAATCTTTATAATAAACTAGCAGCCCGTCCCGACTTTGTCCGGGAGCAATCAGGCTTCCCCAACCCCCGCCCGCCCCGACATTGTCCAGCAGCCCGGGTCCCCGCCCGCCCCGTCCCCTGCCTGCTTCGACCCCGCCTGCCCGACAGCCAAACCTATGTACATTGGGCCCAAAAAACAATGAGGCAAGATGGTGGAATTGCATGCATTGGAAAGGGAGTGTGCATTTTGTTAACTCTTGTCAGTGCGAGTTAAAGAACCATTTGTGAACATAATTAATTAAATGATGCACTTTGCTTCCCCGACCCCCGCCCGCAGCCCGGACACGCACTTGGCTTTCCCACCTGCAGCCCGGACCCCCGCCCGCTGCAGTAAATGATGCACCTAATTAAGTAAATGATGCACTTGGCAACCCCGAACCCCGCCCGCAGCCCAGACCCGCACTTGGCTTTCCCCCCTGCAGCCCGGACCCCCACCCGCAACAGTAAATGATGCACTTGGCTTCCCCGACCCACGCCCGCAGCCCGGACCCACACTTGGCTTTCCCGCCCGCAGCCCGCAGCCCGGACCCTCGCCCGCAGCCCTGGCAAACGCTTGCCCCGTCCCCCACCTGCCCCGACCCCCACCTGCTCCGACATTGTCCGTGGGTCCCCGGAGCCTTACCTCATCCGCCGCTCCTCCCCCACGCTCCTCAGTTCACCGCTCCGCTGCTCCTCACCGTCTGTCCGCCGGTCGTCACCGCTCCTCCCCTGCTTCATATCCGCCACTTCTCCTCGCGCTCCTGGACGCTGCTCCTCCCTGCGCTCCTGACGTGAGCACGCAGGTCGCGGCCGGCGCTACTTCTCAGGGACTACTTTTTTTTAATGTACATTTTTTTAAATATAACGTATTTTTTAACTTTATATAGCCTATGCCCATCTGCACGCCCTGAGGATTCCAACGATGTATCGGGTGTGTGGATTGGTGCTGTGGTTCCCGAGTTTACCCGCCTCAAAGCCTCAAAGTTCTTCCTTTATAATAGTAGTATAGAAAAGAAAAGAAATAAATTAACAAAACTGAAAAGAACGAAATGTTGTCCACTGTAAACTAAATATGTTACATATACACTGTTATTGATTATGTTATATCGTGTTGATTGTTTAGGTCCATTAGTAATCATTCTCTATTCCTAAATATATTTATTTCACATGGTACTTAAGTGGGTGGCACAATCGGTACTACTGGTACCACTAGTAGCATTTCATTTATAGGCCCTGGGTACATATAGTGCTCTTTACTATAGACATATGAGTAAATTAATTATGCCAAGTTTGGATACACCAAATTTGTACCGCCCTCTTGGAACCACAGTGATCTGTTCTCAAAACCGTCCCAATCTTGCTCAGTAATCCTATTTTGAAAAATATGCTGCTGGTTTGGTGATCTGACCACCAAGATGTTCAGATGCACCAATTTTTGCACTCTTACACTCCAATCAGGTACAGTGCAGCTGTACAGATAGGGTACAATCAAATCAACTATCCTCAGTGTCTGAGTCCAGCGTGCCACGTTTAGAGCGGTTATTCATGGCAGATCATCTTAAAACATTGTATGGGGATTGCCCCATTACCCCAGCAATTGCCTATTTCCCCATATTTAAAAATGCGCGGTCTGTTTCGAGGCTCGCTGTCTAGGTTGTGCAATGTCCTCATAACTGCAAATGTGTTGAGACTGTTATGGCAGGTCAACCGTCATATGGCTGAAGTTGTGGAAGATTAGTCTAAATGTGTCAGGGAAGCAAAACTGAAATTTCCGTATTTGAAGATCGTGACAGACTGGTACTGGTACTGGTTGTGTCATCACCTGCATAGAGCGGGCCTCCTCAACCATTCCAAGTGCTTGCAGTGTTTCCGGGTGCGGTGTGATTCACCTATTTTATTTGACAGTCCTACATACAACCCTACTGGTTTGCAGTATGCAATATGGGCTAGGCTATCCGAAATCAGCAGGTTTTGTATTCCGCCTGCTAAGCATCTACTATTGCATCATGACGTTTCTGGCATTGACAGAGTGCCCAATGCTGCTCGTAGTCAAATCACGTCAATATTTTTTAATTGGCTGACCAAACTCGTATGGATCACATACTGTGAATTCATCTATAGGATCAATAATCGTTTGGAGGTCTTTGACCACACTTTGGGTGAGTTCCTGACTGACTCTGTTAATGCATGATACAGCATTTCGCTGCATTACCTTCACCAGCAGGACGAACCTGTTGCCTCTGACCCACCCCCATGAAGACTCACACTGATTCCACACCAGTGTTTACATCAACATGCACTTGACTCAAGGACATCTTGGATGGGTTGACACTCTTGTGGGGATACTATTAGTATCTCTCACCTTCTGTTAAATGACAGTAGGTTCTTATACTGTCTGTTATTAGAATTACTTTGTTGCTGTCTCTATCCTGACTGCTGAGAGTAGCCCGGACCCTGTGGTCTAGCATTATGTTACATTGGAGTGTTTGAAATCATTGGACCTGCCTGCACTGTGTACCCTGCGATTGGAGCGAGGTACACCCGACTCACCTTGACTCTTTCCAAACTTCCAGCAGCTTCTGCATCTGTTCGCCAGGACAGCGAGTGAGCGTGGGCTGCGGAGGCTCAACGGGGCTGCGAGCGTAAAGTGCAGGGACTCCATTGTCCCGGAGTCCCTGCATGGCCAATCGGAGTTACCTGGCCCGCTCGCTCTGGAAGCCACGCCCCCAGCACCCTGGACCCTTGATTACTGGCCCTCCCTTGTCCATCTGGTGGGACCTGCCTGCACTGTGTACCCTGCAATTGGAGCGAGGTACACCCGACCCACCTTGACTCTTTCCAAACTTCCAGCAGCTTCTGCAACTGTTCGCCGGTCCCGCTTTGCGGGACCTGCTTCACCAGGACAGCGAGTGAGCGTGGACTGCGGAGGCTCAATGGGGCTGCGAGCGTAAAGTGCACAGACTCCATTGTCCAGGAGTCCCTGCGTGGCCAATCGGAGTCACCTGGCCCGCTCTCCCCGGAAGCCACGCCCCCAGCGCCCTGGACCCTTGATTACTAGCCCTCCCTTGTCCATCTGGTGGGACCTGCCTGCACTGTGTACCCTGCGATTGGAGCGAGGTACACCCGACTCACCTTGACTCTTTCCAAACTTCCAGCAGCTTCTGCAACTGTTCGCCGGTCCCGCTTCGCGGGACCCGCTTCACCAGGACAGCGATTGAGCGTGGGCTGCGGAGGCTCAACGGGGATGCGAGCGTAAAGTGCAGGGACTTCATTGCCCAGGAGTCCCTGCATGGCCAATCGGAGTCACCTGGCCTGCTCTCCCCGGAAGCCACGCCCCCAGTGCATGCGTTCTTAATTCGAATCTTGCCCGTGCTCGCGGGACGCACGCGGTACGAAGCGCGGCGCGAAGCCTGGGCAAAGGGCGGGCCATTTGAGGCCGTTCGAGGACCTGAGAGACCGGACCAGGCCTCTTTTTTTTCATCTCTCGCTCCCCAATATCATTCCTTTGCCCTTTGCTCACAAATCCGCCGCTAGAATCTAGGAACAATGTCCACACGCGAAAGTAGAAGCAGGGCAGTCAAAGGGAAGCAGCCAAATGGGACCCTGGATGATTTCATAGTGAGGACTAACACTGCCATTGATATGGAGATACACAAAATGCAGCAGAGAGTCTCTATTGAACTCGACGCAGCCAGAAGGCTATCACAGGAGTTGGCTATGTCAAATCTAAAATCACTGGAGCTGGAATAGATATCTCCTACCATTGGGAAGTGCTTTTGGAGAATGCTTTAGAGTGTCTTGTTATTCTTGTACTAAACCCACCTTCTTGGTGTAGTTGTAGGTCTCTGTCATAGGGTGGGCTCCGATTACTGGTCTTGATTGCTTTGGGAGCTAAGGTTCCCACCTGGTCTTGTGGCCACCCGCTATTGTTTTCAATTGATGATTTGGCATTTCTCTTATGTTAATGGGCTGGCTAGTTAATGTTGAATTTGAGGGTAGTAGGGTTGTGATGTAGTTTGCATGCACTTTATCTCTATCACTTGAATATAACAATGATAGCTGTATTGCTATTTCCAATGCTATTTTTTTTTTCCAAAACTGGTTTCATTGAATCACAGAAATAAACATCCACAGTGCCCCGAACCCCGGAGGGGCTGTGACTACAATCACGTTTCATGTTGTGCGAAACATTTAATGAAAATACCCTCTACTCTCCACCCCCCCCAACTACCCAACCTCCCCCCACCCCCTTCCTGCAACACTCCGTCTCTTCACCACTGTTATGGGTAAATATACAATCATCCGTGGATATAACTGTGCCTCAATATGCCCACTACATCTGTCCTTCCTCGCCCCTTGGCGGCGGTGGGGGCTCCAGCCACAATCCCATGTAGTCTGCCCATCTCTTCCATATTTTATAGTGTTTTGTGGGACAGCCTCTGGGCTCGAACACCGGCCGCTCCAGTCCCATGCAAAGGTCCAGTCCTTTCCTCCACCCGGCTACTTTGGGAGCCTCAGGGTTCTTCCAGGCCCGAGCCACATCACGTTTGGCCAGTGTTAGTCCCAGCAGCAGCAAGTGTCGCTTGTAAACATTCCCGCCCACCCCTTCAAGCACATGAAGCAGGCCCAATTTCGCCGTGCGAGGGAGCTCCCACCCCAGCACCTCCGACAAACAGTCCCACACACCCTTCCAGAATCTCGCCAGGCCACTACATTCCCACACTGTATGCAAAAGAGTGCCCAACTCAGGACCACATCGCAAGCACGCCGGGGACTCAATCAGCCCTGCCTGCCACAGTCTCTCTCTGGTATAATAAGCACGGTGCAGGTATTTGAGTTGTATTAGGCTTAGGCCGACTGCTATTGCTGCTCCCCTGGGGGACTCAAGAGCCTTCCGCCAGTCCTCCTCTTCCAGCTCTCCCACATCCCGCTCCCAGCGATCTCTCAAGGGCTGTAGATCCGAGGAACAGTGTGTCACTAATGTTTGGTATATTTTGGATATCTTTCGATCCTCTAAATCCCCCATAAAGACTTTTGCCTCTATCGGGCTGAATTCGGGTAGCGTAGTCAAGCCCACTAGCGCGGGTGCCAGAGCGTGCCTAAACTGTAGACAGCGAAAGAACTGGGTGCGGGGCATACTGAACTCTGCACTGAGGTCTTGAAAGGTTTTAAGCGTGGTGCCTCTGAGGACCTGGCCCAAGGTTGAAATACCTATCAAATCCCAGCTCCTAAATCCCGGAAGGGACATCAGGGCCGGGAGTTGCCCGTTATGCCAGAGCGGGGTCTCCCCGTCAGCTTTCCCCACCATCCCATGCGCTGCAGGGCTTGCCGCCATACCTGTAACACCACTTGCGTTGCTCTAGGCAGTCTCTTTCGCAGCTGCAGTGAGTATAATACCATGTGTAGGGAGTCAGGTTCCATCAGGTATTATTCTAGGGCATAAGCCGGGGTCCCACCCGCCACAGTACCACCAGTCATTCAGGACCACCAGATGTGAGGCCTGGTAATACGACAGAAGATCTGAGGTCGCCAGTCCCCCACAGTATGTGGACAGAAAGCAGGTCCGCAGCGCTACTCTCGCCGCGCCACCGGCCCACAAAAAACGACCGAGAGCCGAGTTGACCAGTCGGAACCAATGCGGCGGGATTGGGAATGGGTGGTTTTGTAGTTGATACAGTAATCTGGGAAGGGCAACCATCTTAAAAATAGCTGATGTACCATAAATATTGAGAGGCATGCGGGACCAGCACTTCATTTCCTGCTGCACTTTGTCCCATACAGGAACCATGTTGCGCTCCCAGGCTATCGTCGGCATGGTCGTCAGGAACACTCCCAAATATTTAAGGCCCCCGATCGCTCTCTGCAGTGTCGAGGCCCACGGCCCGACTTCGAAGTGGTCACTCAAAGTCCATAGGGTGGATTTCTGCGGTTTCAGGTATAGTCCGGAGACTTCGCGGAAGATTCTCATGATGTCTAGGACCCGCGGCCGGACCGGTTCACGTCTGTAAGAAAGAACAGGACATCATTCGCATATAGTGCGATTCTGTCCGATAGTCCCGCCTGTCACTCAAATCCCTTAAGCTGTGTATCTATTCGGACCCACGCCGCCAGCGGCTCCATAGCTAGAGCAAACAAGTAAGGCGAGAGGGGGCACCCCTGCCGAGTGCCACGTCCTATCGGGAAGGCTGCCGACACCTCCCCCGCCACCCTCACCGAGGCCGTCAGACCGGTATAAAGAAGTCGGATAAAGGACAAAAAGTGGGGCCCTAGGTTAAGGCGCGGAAGGAGGACAAACAAGTAGGTCCAACTCAGGGAATCAAAGGCCCTGTCAATATCAGCTAATAGTAGTGCCGCCTGATCCCCGGTTTTACTCATCGCCTCCACAGCCACGTGGGCTCGTCTAATATTATGCCGCGTCGCCCTGCGGGACATAAATCCAGCTTGATCCGGATGGACCAAATCTGATATGTAAGGGAGAAGGCGATTCGCAAGCGCTTTAGCCAGTATTTTGGCCTCAATATTCAGAAGAGAAATTGGCCGATAGGACTCGTGGCGGTCAGGAGACCGCCCGGGTTTGCAAAAGACAACTATTTCCGCATGTCTCCAGTCCGCCGGCAGAAGGCCCTCTTCTCGTGCTGCCTCCAGGGCGGCTTTGTAGTGTGGCCCTAGTTGTAGATGATAGCGCTTAAAAAATTCACTTGGGAAACCGTTGGGCCCGGGGGCCTTACCAGTATTGAGTTCCCCCAGTGCCGTGCCCAATTCATCGGCTGAAAGTGGGGCTTCAAGGCGCTCACGCACATCATCAGGAAGCGCGCG
Organism: Lissotriton vulgaris; assembly: GCF_964263255.1. Classification (NCBI taxonomy): domain Eukaryota; kingdom Metazoa; phylum Chordata; class Amphibia; order Caudata; family Salamandridae; genus Lissotriton; species Lissotriton vulgaris. Next base: position 748,181,930 of record NC_141694.1, read on the forward strand.
GGGCGGGAGATCAGTTATAAACTTATCGATGTCAAGTGCCGAGAGAGAGTCCCGCGGGGCGCATTGCATTGCAAAGTAGCCAGCGAAACTGTTCGCCAGTTCCCTTGGAGCTGAAATGGAGGCCCCGGTATCGTCTCTTAGGCCCGGCAGGTCCTGTGCCTGGAACACTTTTTGGCAGAGTCTATGAAGCATGGTGCTGGACTTGTCGCCCCATTGATAAATCCTACTTCTGGTCGCTAGCCAGATCTGGCGGGCCTCGTCCAACTGGAGAGAAGCGTATGTCTGCTGCGCCAGTAAAAGTTGCCCTACGTCCTCTAGGCGATTCGCCACCCCACATTGAGTTTCCAGCTGCACCACCCCCGCTGGCACCCGCACTAGTTCCTCCCGTCGTCTGCGACGCGCCACCGCGCACCATGCTATATCTACCCCGCGCAGCGTAGGTTTCATAGCCTCCCAAACTGTCCGTGTGTCAGAGACCGTACCTAACTTTTCTTCCCAGTACTGGGCGATAGCCACCTCCTAGATGTTGCTGATACGCCTCCTGCTGCAAATGCCAGGTGGAGAGGCGCCACCTGAATGGGCGTCTCTCTCTGTCTAGGGCAACCTCTACAACTACCGGGAGTGATCCGAAAGCCCCCGCGGCAGGATAGCCGCCGAGACCACTCTGGTAATGACCGCGGCAGGAACAAAAATGTAGTCTAGTCTCGAAAACGAGCGGTGGACCGCCGAGACGTACGTGAACTCCCTCTCATGTGTATGCAAATATCGCCATGCGTCTACCCAGTTCAGGCCACTCGCCATGTAATCTAGTGGGGGCATCTACAGCGGGGTCCCCCCTGAGTCTGAGGCGATCAATTCGACACTGCATGACATCATTCCAGTCCCCCCCTATCACCGCAAGGCTCTCTGGGATCTCTGCCCATACCGGGAAGAGTTTTTCAATCAGGGCCCATTGCAGTGGGGGTGGAGCATACACACTCCCAAGAACCACTGATTCTGAGCCCACCGTCCCCTGCACAAAGACATAAAGGCCCTGGGGGTCTATCCAGTGTTTAGTGTGTGTGTAGGCCAGTCTACGATGTATCAGTAAGGCCACCCCCCTGGAACCTCTCCCAAAGCCCGCATGGTAGACCTGATCATAGCCATATCTCTGTAAGCTCAGTGCTTTGTTACCCATGAGGTGTGTTTCTTGAAGCATCAGGACATCCACATTCTCCTTCTTCCCTTGTCTCAAAACCCCCCCATGTTTGATCTTGTCCAGCATACCCCTCACATTCCAGCGCATCACTCTCATTAGGGCACCAAATTGCGCCCGCCTAGGATTTTCAGCCCCCATCTAAGCGCAGATGAATTCGTACAGCAGGTAGTAGGCTCAACAAGCGTGGACGCCACAACAGCATCATTCGAGACAATCGTGTGCAGGACAGCCCTCCCCCCCACCTCCCTCAGGCCCCAACCACCCCTCGCCAACTGCAAACAACTTCCCACAACTCCCCCCCCCCCACCTCATACCTCAATGAACAATGAAGTATCTGTCGCGGTGCAGCGTGGCTCCTGCCCCCAACATGAGACAGACCGCCCACCCCACCAATGGACCCCCATCGCTACCCAAAACCCACTAACAAACTAGACCTAACAGAGGGGTCGAGTCCGCCCTCCCTATGCCGTTCCCCCACCCGAGTCCAAAACCACAAAGTTACTTGTACAAATGAAGTTCTTTGCTACGGTCCGCCAAGGCTGTCCACATCAGGGGGGAGCAAACCATCTCCCTCATATCTAGATGGAGCAGTCACTTATCGCTGCGGTAGCTAAGACGCCGGATCCTGAGAGTCTGGAGCCCCAGTAGCTCCCGCCGCCCCATTCTCCGTGGAGGAGTTCTTCTTAGAGCGGGACCTCCAATTGCTTCTGCTGCGCGACCGCCGTGGAGTCCGAGGGGGCCCAGTCGTGGAGGAGTCTGAGTCCCGATCTGGGGGGTGTGCACTCTAATACGGACTGTCTCGTCCGTCCAGGCGAAAACTTCCTCTGGGGTGTTAAAGAATAGGGTCCTGGATTGAAACACCACCCGCAGGCGGGCCGGGTAGAGCAGGGCGTATTGAATTTTCAGACCCCGCAGTCTCGCTTTGGCCTCAGTGAAGGATTGGCGCTGCTTCTGCACCAACTTAGTGTAGTCCGGAAAAATTAGGATCTTATGATTGTCATACAGCAGAGGGTCCTTCATACGGGCTTGCCGTAGGATCGTGTCGCGGTCGTGATAATTGAGGAGCTTGGCTATCACAGGTCTAGGGCGTTCTCCCACCGGCGGCTTCTGGGTCAGCGCCCGGTGTGCCCGTTTGACTATAAAGCAGCGCGATAGGGACTCCGGCGGCATCCAACTTTCCAACCAAGTGGTCAGGAAGGCCTCCATATCACCCTTCTCACAATCTTCCGGAAATCCCACAAACCGTAGGTTGTTCCGTCGGGCGCGCCCTTCAGCATCTTCTGCCCTCAGGGTAAGGCCCCTCTGGATGCCCTCCATGTTGGCCACCTTCTTCTTAAGGGTCGCAATGTCATCCTCCACTCCAGTAATCCTTGTTTCGGCTTCCGTTATGCAAGCCACTGCATTGCGTAGGTCTTGGCGCAGTAATGTCACATCTGCTCCAACTGCCCCAATTTTTGCGTCTAACGGGTCCCGGGACTGTGTTATCGCCGCCATGAGGGCAGCATTACCAGGGACAGATGCAGGAGGTCCCCCAGCCGTGCCGGCACCCCCCGGCGGCCCCGTGAATTTGTCTATGGTGCCCTGCTTGGAGGTGTGTCCGCTATTGCCGCCCCTCGTCATAGCTGCCAAGGTATGTGGAGATCAGGCCCAGGGCGCTATCAGTAGAACCAACAAGGTGTAGGTGGCCCCCCTCTCGGTCAAGACGCGCCTCTGCCTAGGGCGCTGCACCTCTGCGCTCCAGTTGTACCTCCACGGGGTCGCCTCACCCTCCAACGACCAGCAGATGGGCCCAAGCCAGGACTAAGGCCACGTGAATTGCTCCGGAGGGCGTTCTCCAGGGGGGGGGCTTACCGCCACTGACCCGCAGGCCGTCACCGCCAAGCCAGACAACAGCCCCCACGGGACCAAATCGCTGCAAGTTTATATATGGCCGGTCGCCGCTGCCTGTTGCCACCCCCACGTATTCGGGCCTGCCCTGCGGCCCTGTATTGTTTCTGAGCCAGGGGAGGAGAAAGTCCAGAGCACTGCGGGAGAGGCGGCGGATTTTGTGTCCCCAGGCCAAATGTCACCCCCCCCTTCGAGCAGCACCAGGAATCGCCACTCAGAGGTAGGAGAAGAAAAAGGGGGGGGAGTCGTATCGCCAGGGGAGGAGGGGGGGGGCTCTCCGCTGCCTCACAGAGCGGACGCTACCGCTCGGCCACCGCGACCTCGCCGCCGATCCTGCCGTCAAACCAGCCGGTGTTGTGGAGCGGGAGCCCCCAGCAGTCTATTCGCCGGCCTCCTTCCCAATCACGCCCCCGGTACCTTCGCCGTAGCCGCCGCTGTGGCCCCGATGGTCAGGGACCGGCTCCTTCCTCCGCGGCACGCCGGCCGCGCCTCACTTCCGGTCCGCCCCTGCAAGGCGAGAGCCCTGGCTCCACTCGTGGCCGCAGGCCGCACCGCTCTAGGGCCCAAATCACCACACAGCAATTCACCTCCGCCCCCAAACGATCACCACTGCTCCGCAACAAGGTCCGGTGGGCGAATTCGTCGGTTCGGGCTCTTCGGGATGAGGGAAGCGGGGGATAGATGCAGGATATCTGATCGGCGGGACGGAGCTCACTCAAGCTGCGTCCGCCATGATCGCCGCCTTGGCCACGCCCCTCCAATGCTATTTTTGGACTTTGTGTTTATTTTTTTATTTTTAAATAATGCTTCAACTACTGTGAATATACATTCTCCTTATGCATTTCTCAATCAAAGGCTACTGCAAAAACATTGGTGTTTAGTTTAGTTCATGTAAAACAGATCTATTCACATCAAATAATGTCAAGAGCTGACAGTGCAGTTAAGAGTGGAGGGATGGGGCTAGTCCTTGTCTGTTGAGTCCCCCCACCCCACCGCTCTTTCCTGCATGGCCGCACCTGAATAATGTATTTATTGATTTATCTAATTATTTATTTACGTAATTACCCCATCGGGATCCGGCCTCAATCGGGTGTTGGGGGCGGGGTTGGGGTGGGTTAGAGGATGCAGGTGGTGGGGGGAAGATTAGGGAGGGGGGAGAACGCAGGGGAATCGGCTATACATTTTTTTTAAGTAATATGTACCTTCTTGCCACGTCTCTCCTCTTTGGTCCAATCTGGTGCGACCACAGGAAGCGCACCGAGGCTCACAGTCAGCCAATCAAAACACTGCCTTAGCAGAGTTGTGATTGGTCTGAGCACCATGTTTCGGTGCTCAGATGTTGACTGGAGGCCTGGGAATGTTCTCCATACAGCCTGCATGGAGAAGATGCGAAGTGCACAAGACTGTTCTGGGCGGCCCTAGAAGGCCGTCCAAGCAGTCATTGCGCACTTTAGGAGGGTGCTACCACTCCTCCCATGACCCCGCACCCTCACGCAAAGCTGTAAGCAATAGTAGGGGAAACATTTTTTATAATTACACAAGTTATTCTCATTTTATTTTCTCTGTGTTTCACTGCAAAAAAGCAGTGGGGTAACGCCGCCACTGAATTACACTGACCCGAACTTACCATTGGAGTAACAGACGTCACCATGAAGTGTGTGGTTAAATCAGAATACCAGACAGGATATTCAGGAGCTGACAGTAATTAAGGTACTGTATGACTTGTAATAGAAGGGAAATAGGAACATCTCGACAACATAACCGAAGAGCAATATAATTCTGCACTGACCTTATTCTTTCTTGCAGAAATAATTGCAGGTTTTTGAGTTCTAGTATTTTGAATGAAGAGCATTCGGGTTTTAAATATAAAGGAAACACAAGTAGAGCTATTTCAGGGTGTCTTTCTTTATTGGTGTTAAGATAGATCTTAGCAATCTTTTTCAGAGAAAAAGATAACGATATTGGACACAAAGTCATTACATTATAGGAGACAGTTCTAGGTCATATTTAATTTCGTTTTTGGGCGCATGCATGCTCTTATGGGGACACAGCTCCTTTGATTTATTTCTTGTTTTGGGACTTGATTAGTGATGACGGCAAACTGAGGAAAATATTGGAAACCTTTCTCATATGTATCCTCAGTGGAACACTTTTTCATGTCTGAAAATCCCTTCTGAAGGTCTAATAAAGTGGTGTGTGAAGTACATAAATGTATATTAAGTGCTTGCACAAGTGAATCCTTTACAGTGAGCTGCTCCATAATCTTTATTATATGAATGCCTGACATTACAACACATGCTGTTACCACGTATTAGGTTCAATAACAATGTATCAGAAAAACCAGCCTCCAATCACGTTTTGAGGGTCACAGCTCACGGCATAGTTTCTGCTGTCTGTATTAGTCCAACCAGTTACCCCAAATTTTAGAGAATTTCTGTGGAAACCCCAGGGCAATGTATTGGTTCCTCTTGTTTGATACACCAATCCAAGCCAGCTCACCACAACTTCAACTTCGGCGGGTCTGGTCATTTCTAGGCTTGTGCTATGTTTTTGCAGTATTGTTAGTCTCCTTTGGTCACTAGGACCGCAAAGCCCACCCGAGCCCTGTCCCCAGGGGTCCCCCCAAAATCATCCATTATCCCCAGCAGGGCCACCCTCAGGGTCAGTATGACTGGTTTATCTAGAATCGCAGAGAGGGTGGTACTTATTCAGGTCCAGTATTGAGCAGTCTTTAGACACTGCCAGACCAAGTGTAAAAAGTCTACCATCAGAGACTGGCAGAGGGCACATCTGGGATCAGAAAGGATTCCTGCATGTCCCACTCACACGGGAGTCATGAAGGTTTGGTGAAGGTAATGTACCTGGGTCAGGAGGAGTCGTGCAGATATTGCTAATTCCCTGGGAACCTTACAGGTTTTTCACCATTCAGGCTGCACAACACTAGCCTTTCCCTGACAAGGTGGCAACAACTTAGACTCTCCACTATGGGAAGTGGTTCAAAGGATGAAAGGGCGGCAAAGGACGAGTAACTGATGGATTTCTTTCCCACACAGTGCGATGTCTGGTTGTGTGCTTTTCTAACAACTTTCAGCACACATTGACTCATTTAGACACTTCTCATTTTTTGCCACATCCTTCGACCCACAGTTATTTTGTGTTGTATTTACCATTCAGGCTCCTCCATCTCCCCAGCCCATCCCTCTCCTTTCTGTTGGAGCGGATCCAGTGTCTCCGGGGCATTACATACAAGGGCTTGGTATATCTGGGAAATACCCCTGCGACTCAATACCCCCATCAACAGTCAAAACTTTAAGGGGCTAAAGTAATTTCTGTAAGCAGGCACTGTAGTGACCCAGGGTGTGATGCAACTTTAGATCCTTTTGAGACTGAGTGTGGGAGACTGTAAAATGACATGGAGGTTGGTGTAGGAATACATTATAGACCCCTGCCACACATTCTAGTTGATACTCCGTATAATCCCAACGCCGTCAGCAAATTGTTTATAAAAGTAGATGGGATGCCCAGTAGTACAGATGGATATCCACTGCCCCAATGCCGCCATTTCAAACCTACTGATGACATTTATCCTGGCCGATGTGGGGGGGGGGGGAGGGGGGGCTCTACAGAAAGGACAAAAGCAACGTCGCTACCTCATTATACCACGCATTAACATTGTGGATTTGGAAGTTTTGCAGCATATAAAGAGAACTGGGCAATATCAGCAACTTAATCAATGTGAACCTACCCAAGATGTTGAGGGGGAGATATTGCCATGCTGTCAGACTGGCTCTTGCCCCCTTTAAGAGTGGTGTATGGTTGAGGGCACGGCTGAGGTCAGGCAGAGTTGAAATGTGTACGCTCAGGTATTTAAAGCGGAGGCAGCGACCATGAATTCCTGGCCGCCAGTCACTCAACACATTGATTAAATAAGATGAGTGCACGTGACCCACAATTCCTCGATGGCTAGTCTGTTTTGGTAATGACCACAATGGTCGCAAGGTCAAATTCCGGAGGGAAAGTCCCCCTTGTTTTGCAGCCTCTGAGAAAAGCTTGGGAAGTTGGGGGGTTAGAATGTCATGAGGTTTAGCGTAGTATTCAAGACAGAAGCCACCCGGGCACGGGGTTTTCCTGGTTTTCAAGTTTCGGATGGCCGCATGAATCTCATCTTCTGTGATTGGTACCTCTAGAGGCTTTTGCTGGACCTCTGTCAGGCGGGGAGGGATACATCCGAAAGCAGCACATGGGCAAGTTCAAGAGAAGGCTGCAGCTGATAGGCATGTAGATAATAGGCTGTGGGCAAGGACAAGACTAGCTCTGAAGTTCTTATTTGGCAGTCGATAAAGGAACATGCTACTTTTATCGCCATATTCATATACTCCTTGGGAAGCGCCGCACCTGCATGGGTGAGCCTCTTTAGAGACCAGCTGATGTAAAGTGTCCCTATCTAGTTCCAGTTGGTGGGTCAACGCTTTGGTTGCTTGAAGCGCAACCGCTGTCTCACACTTGAGTTTTACTATGCCACACTGCTTATCTTTGTCTTTGCGCTTGAGGGATTCCTTTTCTATTCTTCGAACTGTCTGCTTGCTCGCCACCCAGAGTGTGTCAGCTTTCTGAACTGTCCTTTTGTTGTTTTAAAAATAGGGGTGCAGCTCCTTGTACAAGTGGCCCACCAGCCCCTCGTCCACAATGAACCAGGCATTTTGATGCCACATGGGTCATTTGTGGTGTTTTGGGGTCCCAGCTGAAGGAGCAGTTGTGTGTGGTCTGAAACAACATGTGGGAGCATGGCGCCTCCCACCATGGTGGAAATGTCCACAGCTGGGAGGACTATATAGTTGACGGAGGAAATAACTTTGGTAGAGATTGAAGTGTGTGTGTATGCTCACTCATGTGTGTTCTATACCCTCCGTGCATCACAGGGTCCAAGGGAGTCTGTTAAAGAGTTGAGGGATGTTGAGAAAGGCCATTGGTCACATGAGACAGGGCATGAGACATCTAACACTGAGTTGGCAACACCATTAAAGACTCCCTCGAGGAGCTGTACTCTGTATGGCAATGTTATAATAAATTCTGTTCGGTCACAGAGGGTCTGTCCCTGCAGTTGGCAAGGGAAGTAAATGCCTAACAAGTTATACAGCTTTCCTTCCAGGGTTCCAGCCACCCACACATACCTACCTAGTGGGTCACGGAAGACCTGGATTACCATCAAGGGGAATTTCTTCTGAAGAAGGATTGCCGCCCTCTCAACCCCCTAGTAAAGCTATAATGATAGTCTCGGATGTAGCTGAATTGACACAGGAGGGGACAGAGGGTGCCCAGAATCTGTGTTTCCTGTAGGAGAGCCACTCCGGGTTGTGACAACAGAGGAACTTAAGCACCATAGTGAGCTCGATGTTTTCCAGTAGACAATTTACATGATATGAAATAAGATTAAACTCCATATTGAAATTGGCCTGGGAGCATGGGAGTTACCAAGTGAGTCCACCACAGGCAAAGTAGGAGGGAAGTCCAAGCATCAATGGAAGAAAGCAACACAAGAAAAACAAAACAATCAACACATATTCCATGTCAACATTTCCCAACAACTCCCCACCTCACTCTTCTACCCCTGAAGCATCTGTCACCCAACATTGCCCAGCAACAAAAACTAAGAACATGGGGACATCCTCCAATGCAGGATCTAGATTTAGGGGTTTGATCATGGATTAGTCTCTCTGAGTCAGAGCTTTTAGCAGTAATTTTTAAAGTAGTGTTGAGCCACACTGGAGCCTCCAGTGGGTCCTCATCATTGGAAGTGACAGCCTCTGGGGTATCGAAAAAGTAAGATCAGTAGTCATGAATAACTTGCAGTCATGTAGGTAAAAGCGAAATGTATTTTATGGACATCGTCCTAAGTTTCTGTTTTAAAGCATCAAAGGATTTGCGTAGTAGTTGTGTTAATTTTGTATAGCCTGGGAAGATCATAATGTGAGATAATTTAAAGTAGAGCTTACCACAGGTGTAGACCTCCCAGTGGACAGCATCTTGTTCTGAAGTTCAGGATCTTGTATTAAGGCCCTGGCATGTGATCTTTATCGTTCCACATCACAGAATTGCGCTCAAGCCAGACTGCCTGGCAGATGCCGGTAACTGTAATGTAGTGGGTCTCACCAGTGGGGGAGGTTTGCCCCTGGTCTCAGTGGTGGGGAAGTGACAAGCTCCTCTACTCCCAGCTTGCGTACCCCATGTGACCATGGGGCAGCATAAGCAGCCGAAATAGGGTGCAACAGGCAGGCGATGGAGAGTAGATGCCCATAGCCCCCACACCTCCAGAATTCACACACCTGCAGACCCCCTCCACTGATGAATACAGAAAATATAAAAGTTTATTTGCCACAGGTAAGCAGCCTGCCCGGCACAAAAGGCCATTTCAGTGCAGTGAGAGTCAGATTGGGCAGTTGGGGTCCTCCAGGGGAGAGAGAGAGAGGGCCTCCTTCTGTAAATCCGGGGCCCAGGCTGGGTTCCAGTCATGTGGACGGCCCTACGCAATCGTCTTCCACCTCGGAGAGGGGGGTCCCTCCAGGAGGGCCAGGGCCTCACCACTCTTCATCATACAGGCAGGTTTCCTGGGTGGGGGGACATCACTTCCTCCCTCACGGGCTTGGTCTCCTCGGCACCAGATTATCACTATGCCCCCAAGATTTGGACATCAAAGGAGGCCGGGGGCAAGGTTGGGTCAGCCCAATGTAAGTGTGATGTGTCAACCCTGGATGGGAGTCAGGATCACATACCAGGGAGTAATGCAAGGCATCGTGTGTCCATCCAGGTTCGGTGTTTTAGTGCCAACCTCTGGCAAACTGTGGTGCCTCACACAGTGGGAGGAGAGCAGGAGCTTGTACATGTGGCCTCCATTTGTCGCTTGGGTATCCACTCTGATCTGTGGTCTTCTCTTTCTCACCGTGGCCTTCCCCCGTGATGCAGGATCAGGGCAGGAACAAGTCTGCGGGTGATGCTGTGCCTGTATTGGTGACCATCTCCACTCAGCCCTGATTACAAGTAGCTTCCTCCAATCCCCTCCGGGCTCAAGACTATAAACACGAGCAGTCTTGGGCTCCTCCACATTGACTGCAGGACGCCTCCATTTTATTTCCAGGGTAAGCAGACAGGGTCCTCTGGTGACTCAGCTGTCAGTATCTGGTCACATGAGACTGCTCAATCAATGAGGAAGGCATCAGGGGCAGTAGGTGCTGACTAGGAGGACCCAGGTGAAGGATTCCACTGGATGGTTGCAGCGGTCCCTGGAACGCCATTAAGGTGTGTCAACCATTTTGGCTACTTTGGCCACACCCACTACTATGCATGCCTGTACCACCAAATGCCTGCAAAACTAAATGCTTTAAACTAAGAAACCACTTAAATTCGCCAGTTAGGCAGTTATTGAACATGTCATGAGTGATGTATTATGTGACAGTACAAGCAGTGCATGGAGAGAACACCAGTTATAGTTAATTGGCCTAATACAGTGTGTTACAATATTGATAAGGAGATACTGTAAGCATATTTGGGATGCTGATGCACCAGATATACTAAGGATTCACTCAACATAGCCCATTGTGAAAGTTTGCTGTTCTGGTTTGACTGAAAGGGAAGACAAATGATCACTCTGTTATTAAATGTATTGCATTCACCATTGTATTTCTATAAGGTTTTTCTACCCAGCTTTATGATGCTCTCAGAGAACATTGTGCATGTAATGCCGGTGTGTCTTCATCAGGTTTTGCACTGGAGGAGCTGGACTAAGGGAAAAAGTTGGAGCCTGGTGTGATGGTCACAGGATTTATGCCTTCTTTAATAAACATCAGGATTCAACAATTCATTCAATTCAACATAATTTGGTGACAAGAATGACCAGGCACCTATCTCCCATACTAGCAGAAAATACTGATGACTATGTTCCCCAACTTTAGTTACAGTAGGTTTATTCAGTGCATCCTGCTTCTCTGCCTCGCTTTGCCTCTGTGTGTTGGGAAACAAACAGCATGTATCTGAGGCAAACTTTGTGTGGGAAAGGGTTTGTTTTCTTGCCTAAACATGAGAGGTATGCTGCAGTTTTGGTGGAAGACAAATCCAGGTGTATTGGCTTTCAAGAGGTGTGTGAGTGGGAAGGCTATCATCGCAATGTTGGGAGAAATTTTCAGAAGAGAAGGAATTACCTCAGTGCTTGTAACTGATAATGGCACATGGTATACTTCAATTGAAATGAAGGAGTTCCTGAACAACATAGGGATGACGCATATTGTACTTCTTTGCACAACCCACAAGGTAATGGACAGGTGGAGAGGATTAACCGCTTGATTAAGGGGATCATGGAGGAGGCCAGTTGTGCAGGCTTGAGTGTTCAGTGTGCAGTAAAGATAATGTTGTGGGCGTATTGCACCACAACTCACACCAACGCGGGTAAACACCATTTGAGATGATGCAAGGTCAACAGGTGGGGTCAAATTTGGTTCCTTTGTGGATTTGGGAACATAGATCAAAAATATTGGAATACACGGCACAGGAGAGTTACAGTGGGTGCATTGTCAGAGTAGGTTATTGGGTTAAGGCTCAGGGTCTCTACTGTGTGAAAATGTTGGTTGACAATTGGATTACGTTGGAAAATGGGCAGACTTGGAATTTGAGGACGGTTGCTCTGTTTCAGAAGGGCAGAACATGCCATGGGAAGACAGAAAGGGGAATAGAGAGGTGTTCAGGGTGGCTCTTGATGGAGGATGATAATTTTCAAGGTAAAGTACGAGAAGTAGAGGGAAAGTCAAATGGTATTCCCTCTTGTTGTGTCTGTTTTTTGGGTGTTTGTGTTAGTTATTTGGGAACAGGGGTGGAGCCAAATGTATGAGTTAAGGTTACTACTGCCCAAAAATACATAGTAAGTCCAGCAACACACATTGCCAATCGCTGGTACTGCAACACCCTCTCTTTGAAAATAATGGTGGCCTTTACTTAAGATAATACCCCATTATAATAATGTTAAATTAAATTGTATTATATAAATAGTTCAAAATATAAATGAATGCAGTTTATTGTTAACAACAATATCTAAAAAGAGTACATATGTATTATTTAATTATCAAATGGTTTAATGAAATAAAACATGAATGTAACATTATATTTAATTATGTTATGATTAAATTACTTTTAATTAATTCATAAATTAATTTTAATCGATATTACTACATAATAAAAAATATATTTACTTTAGGTGGAAATGTAGTTTTTTTAATTTAAACTTCAGAAGAATAATTTGAATTTAATTTAATATTTACAAAATGTTTAAAGGTGTAATTCAAAATTAAGTTAATAGTGCTGTAGCATTTTTTTTATTTTCTTCTACATTTAAATGCATATTTAAAATGAATGTACATTAATATTCAACATACAAATATTTTAATAAGTTTTTGCACGTTTATTAAACATTCTAACTATCCCTATTCTTTAACATGCAGAGATCAAATCTGTAGAGTTGGCTATTTCAGCTGTGAATATTTTTGATTTATGGTCAGCCTAAGTTGATTACAAATACAGAATGTATGACTCAGACACTACTGGACCACAATCTCTTAAACCCTTATGCTCATAGGACGGCTTGAAGCCACCCTATCAAACAGTGGGCATTTGCTGAGGACTGCTTCAAGTCATACTTTCACCCACCCAGGGGATAAGCATTGGCGGTCCCCCTGTGGACCACCCCTCTAAAGCCCCCCCCACCAAGGATGGCAGCGGAATCACTTCCGCTGCTACCCCACCCCCTCCTCTGGTGATTTGATGATGCCAGTGGGCACATCACGTGCCGGCCTCATCAAAACAAGCCGGAGACAGGTGAATTTCTCCTCTGGATAGGGTTTGGGGAGGTTTTCATTTCCCTTCAATGTCTCTTTGCAGTGCATTCCTGCTGCACGATTGGGGTTGGGGCCCACATCGCACACCAGGAATGCAACTACTAGATCACCAGGGATTTTCTAGAATTTATTTTTAGTTTCGGGAAGCGGCCCCTTGGGGAAGAGTCGTTCCCCTTCATGGGGCATATATTTTGTCAGTTTCTGCCACCTTGCGGCAGAGTGCCCATATTTATAGGCTGATCTGAAATCCACTAGACACCAGGGATATGGATATGAGCATGTTGGGGAGCGGCCATTGAGCAAGGTTCACTCCTTTTTAGGTTTCGCCTGGCGTCCACTGCGCAGCAGTGTTCGCGCAGGCAAAATCTTTTGTTTAGCAGTACAGGGCTTTGTCCCGCCTGTCTCTTCCATTGGCTAGCTCCATAAATGGAGGCTAGCCATTGGAAGAGAGTTCTGTCCGTTATTCTCCGAGCAGATTCGTGGGCGTTCAGGAGAATTTTTCTCATCCCGCCCCTTTTTGAACGTCATGGGGCGGTGGGCAGTTGTTTATTTTTTTTCTTCAAAGGTTTTTTTTGTCATTCCTCCAGGCCGACCGACGCCGGAAGAAGTCCAGGTAAGTGCTTTATTTTTTTTTTCTTGCCTTCTGCCTTTTGATTGTGCCCGTTCCCGCCCCCCCTCCCGCTGTCCGTGTGCCAGTTCCCGCCTCCCCATCCCGCTGTCCATGTGCCCGTTCCGGCACCCCCTCCCGCTGTCCGTGTCTCCGTCCCCACTTGTAAATGCTTGTTACTCCCCTTGCCACTGTTTGGTCTCAGCCTCCATTTTTTTTAAGAGTTAGTTTCTCTCCCAGCTTGTCACGCTCCGATCCGCGTAACATTCTACCATTCCCCAATACATGTCTGCTTTCTTTTCTTGCCAGTCTTCACCAACACCAGGCTCCTTACAGACTCCCTCCAACTTTCTGCTGAGAAAAGTGAAATTGTTAAAAGCGCTGTGGTTGTTGGTTAAGTGCCATTGTCTTTTATTTTTGTTGCTGAAGATGCATGGCGGAAAAAACTGCTTCATTTCGAAGTGGTCACGGTGATAATTACTTCCCGTTTTTTAATCGAAAGTAATAGGTTTGCTGCTTTAGGGCCCGGCTACCATTCTAACTTGCTGCGAGTATACTTAAATCCGTGATTCTCAATGTACGGCCCATGGGGCTGCTTGCGTCCAACTTGACCTTTACATGCGGCCCCTCCTTGTAAACAGCAGCAGTGTGTGCGGCTCGCAGTGTGTGGGGCTCGCAGTGTATGTGAGCTCCTCACCCCCTCCCCCCTCGTTGCTAATGTGCAAGCGCTCCTCACCCCCTCCCCCCTGGTTGCTTGTGTGCGTGAGCTCCTCCCCCCTCCCCCTGGTTGCTTGTGTGCATGAGCTCCTTACCCCCTCCCCCCCTCGTTACTAATGTGCAAGCGCTCCTCACCCCCTCCCCCCTGGTTGCTTGTGTGCGTGAGCTCCTCCCCCCTCCCCATGGTTGCTTGTGTGCGTGAGCTCCTTACCCCCTCCCCCCCTCGTTACTTGTGTGCGTGAGCTCCTCATCCTCCCCCCGTTGCTAATGTGCGTGCGCTCCTCACCCCCCTCCCCCCTGTTTGATTGTGTGTGTGAGCTCCTCACCCCCTCCCCCCTCGTTGCTTGTGTGCGTGAGCTCCTCACCCTCCCCCCTCGTTGCTTGTGTGCGTGAGCTTCTCACCCTCCTCCCCCTTCATTCCTTGTGTGAGTGCGTGCCTCACGCCCCTCCCCCCTCGTTGCTTGTGTGCGTGAGCTCCTCACCCCCCCCTCATTGCTTGTGTACGTGAGCTCCTCACCTCCCCCCTCGTTGCTTGTGTGCGCGAGCTCTTCTCCCCCACCCCCTCGTTACTTGTGTGCGCAAGCTCCTCACCCCCCTCCCCCCTTGTTGCCAATGTGCGTGCGCTCCTCACCCCCTCCCCCCGGTTGCTTGTGCCCGAGCTCCTCACCCCTCCCTCCTTGTTACTTGTGTGCGTGAGCTCCTCACCCCCCCTCGTTGCTTGTGTACGTGCGCTCATCACCCCCCTTGCCCCCCTCGTTGCTTGTGTGCATGAGCTCCTCACCCACCCCGTTGCTTGTTTTGCACATCTTTCCAGAGTGTCTGTGGGGAGGCTCGCAGTGTGTGGGGGGCTCGCAGTGTGTGGGGGGGCCATGTGTGGGGGGGGCTCGCAGTGTGTGGGGGTGCTCGCAGTGTGTGGGGGTGCTCGCAGTATGTGGGGGGGCTCACAGTGTGTGGGGGGGCTCTGTGTGGGTGTGTGGGAGGGCTCTGTGTGGGGGGGCTCTGTGTGGGTGTGTGTGGGGGGCTCTGTGTGTGTGTGTGTGTGGGGTCTCTGTTTGGGTGTGTGTGTGTGGGGGGCTCTGTTTGTGTGTGGGGGGCTCTGTGTGGGGGGCTCTCTGTGGGTGTGTGGGTGTGGCATTTGCGAGAGATTAAGCTATTGGCATTGTAAATGACAATGCCATTTATTTATCTGTTTTCAAAACCAACACATAAATAAAAATGTTGTCATTTACAATGCCAATAGCTCTAACTTTTGCAAAGGCGAAACTGTTGCATTGTAAATGCTTGTTATTCGAGCAGTAAATTTGACCATTCCTACCCCCCTTGCAGGCATATCTGCCATATTGTTAGGCTGATCTTCCCCCAAGGGGGAAGACAGCCAATAGCCACAAGGGAAATGTTTATGGGCGTGTCAGGGAGCAGCCCCTTAGACTAGGGTTGCTCCCATTTATTGGGGAATATGTTTTGCCCATTGCCTGGGGGGGTGTGGACAGGCACATAGCTGGTGGTGTGTATGGACTGGCGTTTGGCTCACAGTGTGGTTGTACTGGGGATGTTTCTGCAGTGTGTGTTGACTGGCTTCTGGCTGGCAATGAGTGTGGCTGGAATTTGGATGGTGATGGGCAGGCTTCATAGTGTTTTATAACGTTAACTCTTTTATTTCTTTTCATGATTTTTATGTGTGATCGTAATGTATATATATTTGATTTCCTTAGCTAAAATTCCTGCATGTGGTTTCCGCACTAGTAGATCTGCAGTTTGTGTAGTTGCAAGTGGTTGGTAAGAAAAACATTTTGTATTGTTTATTCCAATTGATTATCATTGCTCTCCATGAATGCATTTTTTGTCTGTGTAATAGTAGAATCATATTTAGCTTGTGTTTTACTGTGTGTCAAAGATTGTATTGTGTTGTCTTGTGTGTCGTTTTTGCTTTCTACTCAGATATTATAGGTGCTTGCTGTGTCTGTACCGAGAAGGTGAAGGTGATCCTCAGTCTAGCTGTCGCTAGCAAGTGAGTGGTATAGTTTTAGAGTATATTGGATTTTGTGTGCTTTGTATTGATTGACTTTACCTACCAGAATACTGTATGTCAGTAGTTTTACTTTCAAATTTGATGAAGCCACAGTATTTATATTACTTGTTTTACACAGTGTTGGCTATTGTTGACTTATTTGGCGTGTCATGTGTTCACATTAGGCCCAGACAGTAATGCTGCCATTTTACATGCTCACATTTAAAGCTGGAATCTTTTCTTGAAGCTTGACTTTTGACACACATTTGCTAGCAGGCTTGTATGGATAATCTTCCATAAAATTACTTTGCTTACATTTACACATGTTCACAGGCATATTATCAGAGCCTTGAACATTCTCCACCACAGCTTAAGTTTACTACACAAAATGTTGTTGTTTGTTATTGTTCGCTCAGCTACAGCTTTGTCAAGATAGAATCAATAATGACAGCCTGACTGGGACTTCGGCATGGCCACATGGGTGAAGTTTATTATATAAACAACATCACTACTTTGTTGAGTTAAAGGAGCATTTTGCTGTACCTCCTGAGAAGAATGGTGCCTAGCAATACACAAAGATGGGCTCCCATAAGAAACATATCCACAAGTACCTGGGGAGTTAGATCTCCATACAGGGATTCTGGCAGATTCACCCACCCTGGCACACTAGGATATGGAGTGCTAGGTAGGAGCACATATATAATTGTCTTATATGCAAATAAATATTCTATGTAACAGTACACTTGCTGAAATGTTCATTTTCTTTACCATTCTCACGATGATGATTATTATGTTTTCTTTTCTTCTATTGATTATTGTGGCACATGTATTTTACACAAGAATTGTATTTCTTCAATAAATATTGAAATGCCAATTTGAGTATTATTTGTGTATATCTTTAGGCATGCATGAGTTTCAAAACTGTTTCCACAATTTTCTTAAGGAGTCGGGGTTGACATGTTCTGAGGTTGCACATACCACTTGTTACCTTGTTAGGTCAAGAGTACTGTTGGTGCACTGTGAGCTAGCCAGGACTCTGGCCAACATATCCTGATGGTATGCACAATTTTGATGTTTATGTTTTCTAACAAACGCACAGTTTTACTGATAAAGTATGAACCGTATCACATGGCCCCACCAATGTTCTCGCCTGGGTACCTATTTAATGGGTCTCCTGAGTAGTTTTTCTTTTGTGTGCCTAAAGTCCCACTAACTTACTAACCAGAGACATCTGTGGTGGTAGAGAAAAGTCCTCCACAGTTAAGTAGGGAACCCCAATTTTATGGCTTTAGTTTATTCATGATTGAACCTTTAAAAACGATCACTAGACAGAAGCACCACCTCTGAATTCCCCAATTTCTAAATACTTCCATGGCTAATCCAGCAAAGGTGGTTCTACCAATTAATTGCAGACATGGATTAACAGAAATGTTTTTACCATACATATTCAAGCAAAAGGGAGGGGATGTTAACTTCTTGGTAGAGGCCCACGAAGCATACAAAACAGAGATATTCTATTCATGGGTCACATTCCATGCAGTAAATGCCAACTCAGGGAATTGTAGCAGGACCAAACCAATACAGAGCATATGAGGAATTAGAAATCCTGCTTACTCATTAGGAACACATGAATTGAATTCATTCCTAGGTGCCAAACCACATAAAGTGGAAAATGATAGACTAGGTTCTCTCAGCACTTAGGGAGAAACATGACCAGTTTTAGCTTGCTACACACCATATCTAGATATAGTAAACATTACTGATGTAGAGCTTGGAGAACTATACAAAGAATTAGTTACCCTCTATTGATGTCTAGTACAATTTGTTATGCAAAACATATGGCTATCCCACAAAGGGCTGCTCAAGCTGCACAACCACAATTGGCTATATTTTGAGTTAGTCCTGTAACCATTGTTCTAATAATGGGTAAGTTTCCCATCAGAAGGGATGAGAATTCGTTCTGGATTGCACAAAAAGCAAGTCAACTTGAAGCAGTATTTCCCCTTACAGGACCCAAAAAGCCCATAGAAGTCTCACATTATGCCTGCCAATGGGAATTGCTCCCTGGTGGAAGACAGTGCCACTTGGGGCACAGTCTTTGCTGCAGTATATACCAAGAGATATGGTACACCACCATTTTCTGTATTGGCTAAGGTGCCTAAACAGATCGAAAATAAGTATGCGGCAACCACTGCCCTTGATTTGGGGATTAAACAAATAGGCAGTTTTGCTGCAGTATCCTTAATCAAACTAAGCAATATAAAGGTAAAGCAGTAGCGTTGGTGATATGCCAGCAGATCACGCAGTTTGCTCCAGGAGAGCAGGAGCGCAAAGTACCTAAGATTATTGAAGAAACCTATCCATCCATCACTGGAGATAATTTGGGAGCCAAACCTAATAAACCACAGTTCAAGGGTAATTCTAAAAAGGATAACTTAAAGCAGGCACCTGAGTTGTTTTCGTTTCAAAAGCTTTATTCGATTATTTCACAAAACAATCATAAAAGCATACAGAATATGTGCAAAATACATTCCCTCCAAATACACTCTAGTTCCAATATCACTAAAAAAAATACCAGTTAAAAAGAGGAAAACATTGATAAAAATGTGAACATGATGCAGCTCATAATAATTAAAAGAACAGCTTAGAAGATTAAAAGTCCATACTTTTCCTAACGGCCATTGATTTCAGAATAAATGTAGCTGTGAAGAAACAGATATCAGGATCCTCTAGGGAAAACAGTAAGCTCATTGCTGATTTTATCGTTGTTACAGCCTTTTTTTTAAATAAAGGTTTCAAGTAAGCAATTTGAAGGTGCAAATAAAGATCACAAATAAATGAGAAGTGTACGGTGCTCTGTTTAGTATCCTTGTCACAAGGGCAGGGTCAGGAAGGATGATTTTTCATACGAGGGAACGCCACCAAATGTTGAACGATTCCTAATCGTATTCTAGTGAGGACAAACCAATGGGATGGTCTAGTAACTATCCTCAGATAATTTTGAAAGCCAGGTGTCACCACATTGGAATAGTAAAATTGTGATGTAATTAGCAACATGTTAGCATTTCTCTGTAATTGTGCTTTCTTACTCAAATAACGGCACTTTAACTCTTTCTTGGGGATATCGGATAGACTGTCGGGGTCAGCCTGGACATCTAAATTAAATACATCTCTAGCTGTTGCCGCCACATACTGAATCCATGGGATCAGTGAGCATTTATCTAGGAGAAGGCAGTCACTAATAATACTCCTGGTAAAACCAGTTTCTTCCTTCATCCAGATTTCTCTCCATACCATCAAGGGCTTTGGGGTGATTAAGTCAGACAAATACTCCAACCTCAATTCCTGGTGTGTTATCTCAGTCGAGGCTGATTTGGGTAAGCATAACAATTTTTTAATAAAACAATTTTCCTCCACCTGTAGATCCACGTGACGAGTATAGCCCCAAACACCGGATCCATATAATGCGATTGAAACACATCTGCAGCAGTAGATGTGCAGCATATCATGGATACAACGGTCCCTAAGCTTAGTCGCAAATTTAAAATTTCCATGGGCCCTTTTAGACATTTTGGCCTTCACATTAATTATCTCTTGGGACCACATGCCATTACTGCTAAACGTGATACCTAAATAGCAGAATTTTTTTACGATTTCTATTTTCTTATCCTCTATATAAATGGTTTCAACTTCCTCATTTTCTTCCCACACTGCATAATAAAAGTTTTGGTAGTATTAATTTTTCACTTCCTACCCTTGATAAATCCCACAAACGTGTCCATTAACCTCTGCAGGCCACAAGGAGTTCTAGATAAGAGCACCGAATCATCGGCATAAAGCAGAATGGGAATAGCCAGACCATCTGCTTGTGGGGCATCAGAATTGACCTGCTTAAGTTCGGTGTCAATTGCGTTGATAAAGAGGGAGAAAAGAAGGGGCACAAGTACGCACCCTTGTCTAATGTCCAGATTAACTCTGATGCTATCCGTACATTCTCCCCCTTGGCCATATCTTATGCGGGCAAATAATTTTGAGTATAATCTGGCCAAGAAATAAATAATCCCAGGAGGAGCGCCTTGCTTTAACAGGGTTGACCATAACAGTGCATGATCAACGAGATCAAACGCGCTACTTAGGTCCGCGAAGCAGAGGAACAACGAACCCTTCTTGGCGCGCGTATACTTTCCTATTAGGAGGTCTAAATTTATGCACTGTTCTATGGTTCCCAGGCCTTTACGGAACCCAAATTGGGACTGCGCAAGGATGCCACCAGCTTCCGCCCATTCCTCTAACCTGGCCAGCAGTACTCAACTCATCGTTTTAAGTGATGAGTCTAAAAGGGAGATAGGTCGGTAGTTCTTCGCATCCGACCTATCTCCCTTTTTATATATTGGGATAATTATAGATTCACCCCAAGTATGTGGGGGGCTTTTCTCAACTACCGCATTAAAAACCTTGGTCAAGACGGGGCCCCATAATTTTATATCGGCCTTATATAGGTCGATCGGCACCCCATCAGGACCTGGGGCTTTCCCACCCTTACTACATCTAATGGCAAGCTCTACATCTGAACCAGTAATGCCTAGTGGGATGGTAGGCCATTGGTTGGCCACCATGGTCATTGAATCGCCCACCCCTTCCGGGTCAAAAATGCTCATAAAATGTGAGACCCAGCACTCCTCACTAACTTGAGCAGTAAGGACTGGCGTGTTATCGCTCTTAAGGAAGGGGCAGTTAACAGTGTCCCAAAAAAGTTTACTGTCTGAGAGTTCGACAGCCCTGGCCAGCTTATCCCATGCTTCCTCCTGCAATTCATGTTTCCTGCGCTTTATCTGCCCTTTATAAGCAACCCTCAGGTTTTTAATAATCAGCCTATCTCTGGGCCTGCTAGCTAGAGTCTTCTTTAACTTCCGCAGTGACTCCGAACAAGCGGTGTCAAACCATCCAGTCCACGGTTTCTTATTACTAAACTTAGTGATGGTCATAATATTACCAATTAGGGCATTGATCTTGCTAAAATTTATCAAAATGTCCCTCGAGTCAGTATTCACATCCAAGCAACAATGGAGGTTTGGCAAGCAGGCCGCCACAATTTTAGCAAATAGGCTTTCAGAATTGTCTCCCCTCCATTTAATCCGGTAGCCATTTGGTCTGCTTGGGACAATATCAGTAACCACCGTTTTAGCTGCTAGTACTTTATTGTCCCAGATGGTTAGTACCAATGTGACACAGTTATGGTCACTCATCGCAAGGTCCAATACGACTGGAGTACCACAAAACCCACTGATGTTGTCTGAGATCAACACATGATGAATAACTGTAGCGGCATTTCTCCCAGTGAATGTTGGAACAATGTTGCCCTCACGATCCTTTGCAGCTTGTAAAGCAACTAGATTATATTTTGCTAAAACTGAGTTGAACGACTCTTCATAAACGCTGTGAGTGAAATGTAAACAACCATCACCATTCTCATCATTGAAACCACATACCTTGCTTAATGATAACAAACACATTTGAATATTAAACCCCCCCCTCCAGATGAATACAAAATTAACATGATTAGCCCGGCAGATCTTGTCCATAGACTTCTCCAATTCATTAACTGCAGTCTGGCGTAATGGGTCCGGTAGGCTGTTATAATAATTGATCAATAAAACGTTACTGCCATTTTTGTGACACAACCATAACAGTTGGGAATGACATCCAACTTTCACGTGTAAAATAACTTGCACAAGGAGGTTAATAGACAGCAGAATCAGGAGACCACCTCTAGCTCTGCCCATGGTCGATCCTTGGGCAGGTAGATTAAACGAGACAAATCCTTCATAACTTATGTCTTCCACACTCCATGTCTCTTGGAAGCAGAGGATGTCATAACTATCCACAATGTCTCTCCAACCCAAAGACCCTATTTTGCTATTCCAGCCTGCGATATTCCAACAGGCAAATTTATACTCTCTCTGACCTTTAGCTTGTTCCAATTTGGGGATTCTTATCATTTCCCTGGATACATCATCTCTAGGCCCCGAGTGTGCTAGGTTGGGGTTTAAACTATCATTCCCTGTCACAGGAAGGCTCAGTTGACATCTTAACTCACCCTCGTTCACATCCTCCTGCATACCTAGATCTATACTACCTTTTGGGTCGCAAACCTCCGTAAGATTAGCCTCTGATTGGCTTAATGGTTCTAGTTGTTCTGGAGGGACCCTTAGCACCCCTTCCTGGTCCTGATGCAACCCTATCTTTTGTGATGAGCTCAGTCAACCTACCGCCTCAAGACAATTAAAACGATTATAGCTAAGGAACATGTTCGGTATGTACATAGGATCTGGTCTATTCCATTACATATGATCCGGTCTATTCCACGTTCCCCTATTCACTCCCCTCATTGCTACTCTTGTCCATTCCACAGAATTTCCCTTATCTGCCTCAGCATAGTAGGGTGGGTAAAAAAAGGTTAGTGGTAATGTCTGGATGATACTATCCGTTCCTGGGTTTAACCAAGCACATATGTGAGAGACAGTTCTAGGGTCTTTAAAGGTGACCACTATACAGTCACCTTCAATGCTTTTAACTGCTTTTACCAATCCATGGGGTCCTCCTAACCATTACAATCTCACTCATAATATGGTAAGGCAGCAGCCTATTCAGATTGAGCCAGTTAGCTACCTTGTTTTTGAGTGAGACAAAGTTTTCCTTCACATTCTCTCCCAAAGTAGGCACACCCGCTAAAATAACTAGCAGGGGATTAGCTTCAGGGGACAAATCAGGTGTTAGTGTACTCCCCATCCTACTATTGGTTGCTATTCCCTTGACTCTGAGCGGGGCAGCTAGCCCGGTAGTAATACCACAGCAAAGCTGGGGAGCAATATTGGGAATAGCTGGGATATTACTTGCAGGCTGATGACCATTTGACTTTCTACCGTCTTCTGTTGAGGTAAGGATGGACTGCTGACTAAGTGCGACCTCCTTCACCCCAGATTTAGAGCTGCCTGGTAGGTTTTTACCTGCTAGGTGCCTCTTTTGGCCTGGTTTGTCGGGCTGGCTATTTGTCTTGGCAGCCAGGATCGGTTGATTCACCCTAAGACCATTACCCGATCCTAGGCCCCCTACGTTGGTTAGGGGGATTTTTCTATTAGCCATACCACTTTGCATGTTATCCAGTTTATGTGAATTTCCTAAGACCTGCTTCTCAATCTGGCCTAATTTGGAGGCAATCATCCTATTTCTCTCCAATAATGGAAGCATCAGTGATTTTACCAAAATTTCGATTTTTCCCAACAGACCACCATCGTCATAAACATATGGGGGATTCATTAAGAACGTCTATTGCAGCCATTAGCGGGCTAGGGGGATGGACAACAGCTAATGGGGTCGGAGTGATACTACTGTTTTTCTTCTGTATTTTAGCAGGCCCACCCTTGGAGGCACCACCCCCTCTTTTCCTTTTATTATGTATTGGAACAATCAGTGGTCCCTGATTCTGTGCTATTTGAGGAAAACTATGTACCAAAACAGGATTAGATACCTCTGTGACACTACCATTACTAGAACCCAAGCTTAAAGGAGATACATTAGCTATAGAGCAGTCCTCAGCATTAGAGTCAGTGGCAACTACCTGCTTAGGGCTAGTACCACAGCCTAACTGACTCAGGGGTACAGGGGATACTACAGTCCCATTCGCACCTAACGACGAGCGCTTTCCTGTAATTAAATCCAAGGATAAGCGCTTCTCAGTGAGTGCTATCTCCTTTTCAATAATTATAGTTGCCCTTTTAAAAAATTGATCCAGGGTACCAGTAACCACCCCTCCAGAGGAAGAAAGCATAACATTTCTATATTTTCCTGAACACAAAGGAATAATGACTTCCTTATCAGCATGAAACACACTTATAAGAGATATGCTTTAAGGATGGTTATCTTGACTAAGTCAACAAAATACAAATCATCAAGGAGTCAATGAATGGGAAATAACCGTTGAAAGAGGGCTGGCCCAGCCCGGCCTTGTTCGTCCTTGGACGGCCGTAGACGGCCTGCCCTTTGCCCGGGCTTAGCCCTGCGCCAGCCCGCGCACGTTCCACGTGCGCGGATGATGGAGTGCCTTTATAGGAAGAGGACGGGAAGAGAACACAGGTGCGGCAGGCCACTCAGCCGCAAAGCACTGTGGTCGTCGCAGTCCCGCGATGCAGCAATGCACCCAGTTCGGCGTTTCTCCCAACAGCCAAAGTAGGTACGTCCTGGAGGGGGAGGAAGCAAGGGTTTCAACTGGCGCTATCTCCCAACTGCGAGCGGCTCCCGCGGAGCGGGGGCCGCAAGTCATTTAGTAAGCACCAGTGGGAGGAGGCAGGAAGAGAACACAGGTGCGGCAGGTCACTCAGCCGCAAAGCACTGTGGTCGTCGCAGTCCCGTGATGCAGCAATGCCCCCAGATTGGCGTTTCTCCCAACAGCTAAAGTAGGTACGTCCATTTATCTTGGAACCTTGAAGAGTGAAAACTGAAAAACTGGCAAAATCCGAAGAAACTAATGCCGATGCATCATTACCGTGGTAACTAAGGTTTCCCCAAAATTCCCGCACCTGAGTCTTCAAAATAGAAGTGGAATAAAGAAAAGACTAAAGTACAGGTGGATCTCCTCAACAGGAGTCCACCGAAAAGCACTGTAATCTGAATAACTGTGATTCAAATGAACAGCCTCATAGGTATCAGGATATATTTTTTGTTCCTTTCAGAGAGAGGAGGATGATCAGAGTGCAGATCAGAAGAGTATGTAAAGCTCACAACGCTCTTCTGACTACATAATGATAAAGGAAGACAAACCTACACTGTCTAAACCTCAATTTAAAAAGAAGACAGTGGCTGGGGATTAATGCAAAGCATACCATGGATATTGAGGACTCAGCTTCTGAATGAGGAGTGGGCTTTGACCATGCTGGACTGCGCAGCAGAAGTCATGATTGTTCACCAGATTCTTATGGAGTGTCTGGAGGCAGTCACAATGAGTGAATACGTCCAGGTGGAAACACTGGACCAGAGACTGAATGTCCCTAGTCAATTATATGAATTGCAACTCCAGATGGAGGGGGATATACAATATACTATCAATGTTAATTTTGGGAGAACCGAAACATTCTTTTGGCAGAAAAAGATTGTCCATCAGAGTTTTTTAAGTATTGCCCACAAGGATAAACAGTAATAATACCAGTCGCTTTAAACCTCGTTTAAGTATCTGTTAAACATACATAAGCCAAGGAGTGCTTAGCCTTAGCACATTGTCCGGCGTTATACTGCAAACACGTTGGCTGGAATGATGGCTCTCCTTACCACATTGTACCCGTGAGGTCTACCCCACAACACAAAGACAGTACCCCATTAAACATAAGGTGGAAAAACAGGTTAGAGAGATACTTCCACAACTTGAATACCATGTTGTAATAGAAAGATGCACCTCACTAATGAATAATCCCTTGTTTCCAGTAATGAACCAGACCATTCATATCTTTTAGTGTTAGATTACAGACACTTGAACACTCCTACATGACATTTTCTGTATAAAATGCTCATAGCGCTGCACTAGTTAATATTATAGTGTGCAAAAATACAAACCACATTAGACATTTCAAAAGCAGGTATTTGACTGCATTTAGAACTAGTGGTTCTCAAAAACAGTTCTGTTGGATGACTCAAGGGTATAAAAATAACCCCAGGCTTTTTTTCAGCCTGGGTAGAAGAATTTTACAAGATTTTGATGACCAAGCATTATCCTATTTGGATGACATTTAACTAACAGATGATGACTTTATAAAACACTTGACATATTTTAGATCCTATAAATCCAGAATGTTACTTTTATTGACGTTCTGGTGGTGCAATGCCCAGCACCATATTTACAAAGTGGCTTTACACCACTTTTTGTGGCTTAACACCACTTTATTTGATTTAGTGTCTTGTTCTTAGGATGCTAGCTGTCAAGTCAGGGCAATCATAAAGAAGAAATGGCCTATCCTGAACAGTGGACATCGACAGTGGGAATCCCCTCTGTTCGCATTCAAGCAAAGCAGGAATCTGAGGGACGACCTGGTACACTCTAAAATCACACATGAAGACAACAACAATCAGATCACCCTCTGGAGCCAACCAAAAACAACAGGCCATTTTCCATGTGGGAACTGTGTGTGCTGCCGCCTGACCATCGGTACCAGGGAAGTTGACATCTGCACGGACAACCCATGGAAATTGAAAAACTTCAGCAATTGTAACATGGAAAACGTGATCTACCTCCTGACCTGCCCATGGAACCTGAAGTACGTCGGGATGACAACAAGGAAGGTCAAAACATGGATCAGCGAGTATCGCAGTACAATCTGGTGCAGGAAGATGAACACCAAACTGACTAAACATTTCACCAAAAAAAACACAATGAGTCAGAACGACGTTGGGTGGTTCTGGAGGTGATGAGAAAACAAAAAACAGACATTACAAGACAATTGCATGTCCGGGAACAAGGCTGGGTATACCGGTTGCGCACATGGGAAAGAGGTCTGAATGATGAAATACCTTGGCTACAGCTGACGGGGTAACCCTATCCAGTATTATGAACTAAGTATGAGGGCTTCATCAAACCGCAGTGGTTTTGCCCACGACTGGCATGTTATATAAATTAACACTTTAAGGAACTCACTACCACCTGTCCCGGCTAATACAGACATCGACCCCCGGGCATTTTAGCCTAACAATATTCTAAAGGACCATGGTGGTTTTTACGTGTATTGCTTTTTCCTCTAAAATCCGTTGCCAAGTAATAGTGGTGACCAACTCATGCTCCAGTCCCATAGAACATGTCAGGAACCCCACAACGGAGTTGCCTTTATAATAATTACATGACTATGAGTCATTAGATACACATGTCCCTAGGCAGGCGTACCTGCACAAAGTATCAATTTTTCGCCCACAGTGGGGCCACACAAGCAGGTCCCTGTACCAAAAAGCAGTAACTCTTCTTTACGCGGGACTCTTTCTTTGTTAAAAACAGCACATTCGCAATGACACTGTAAACATAGGCGCATGCTCGCAACTAGACACTGGGGTCACAAAGCTCATGTCCACTGCGGTGAGCGGAGAATGACACTGCCACTATTGGCACCACTTGAGAAGCAAACCCACAATTGATACTCTGGTCATTTAGCGCATGCGCACGCATGGGAACACTTTAGCGGTGCACAAAACGCGACTCAGATGGGCAGACCCTCAACCTAACCAATGAGGGAGCAAATAAACAAAGGCATGCCCCACACCAGGCAGACAGGCATGTTCTCAACTGTACACAGGATACGCAGCAGGCAGTTCCAATTACCAACTAATTAGCGAGTAATTAGCCATTTGACCACCGTATATAAACCCGCTCCTCACTCGCCACAATCCAACGGCGGGGAGGTGTAGTGGACGATCGTAGCTGGGACTGTTGGAAACGCTGACGTAGATAGTAAGGGTGTGATTGACATAGATGATTGGGAATGTGCAACCTTGGTTCACTCTCTGATGAGTGTATATGCACTGCCTACAAAGGGAAGGCATTTTTTTAAAACAGGACATTTGTATGTTTTTATGTATGTCATAGACCTGTATCCACAACAACAGGCTTTGACTTAGTGTACCTCTCCCTTGCAGAATGTCACAGTAGGCCTTTCCTTCCTCGACCTCCCATGGAGTAAGTAGGATGCTTATCCAAGGTAAGTAGTGTACTTAAGTAATTTTCACTCATTTGTCTTTGACGACACATATGAATGCCACATGTCTCACATAGTTTCCATCACGCTCGCTGTAAGTGTGGTGATGTTTGAAAGGCAACTATGCTACCAGTATATATTTACACTTTTGGTATGTATATCTTTTTTGTTTCCTTTCTTTTTCCTACAGAAACGCTCACACTAGTACTACACTGATTGGGGAGTTTGATTTTCACTGCCCCGACTATTTAGTGGTAGCTCTATTTTGCACTACGTGTAGAAAGGTTGAACCCACATTTAAACCCCACCCCCCGGTCCTGACCAATGCTATGTACCCTACGGGGACACATAAGCAGAAACATGTTGACCTCCTTTAGCATGGTGAAGGGACAATAAAATTCCATTTCACCTCCCACTTCTTTTAATACCATGCATTCGCTCCTTGAATAAAATGAGTTTATTGACGAATGTAAATGGTTTTTAGATCACCTTTCACTTAATCACTGGGCATCACTTAGCTTTAGAAGTGCATCCCTGTCTCCAGGTGTATGCCCGCCCTCTATCAAACTGACTTTTTAGAGGGTGAGGACAACCTATGATGAAGCATGACACTGGGCGGTGTGTGAAGCCAGTTACTTTTTATGAGAGACCTCACTGGTGATACATCTCGAGTAAACTCTGTGGGAATCAATAGGAGCCCGTACTAGGGGCTGCCCCATTTTGTGTACACAAGTCAGGGCAAATGCCTGAAGCTTGGCGACACATTTCTTAGAGAAGTGTGCACTCCGAACACACTGAAAAAACTTCAACCAATATTGGGTCTCATGTAATTTTCCAGAACCTACATACCAGATTATGCACAATGGGTAAAACCACTTTACGATTGACTCTTCCAGACTTTTCAAGCACTCCCTGAGCATCTGAATATGGATTTTATGTTCAATGCGAACATGTATATCTTCTGCCCAATTAAATAATGACCCTAGATCAGTATGATTTTATAATCTATACTGATGGTTCTGCCCAACCTGCATCAGAAACAAAACACCAATACTCTTCACTTGCACAGCGATAAAGTCTATATTTGGACCAACAGAAAGTTTACAAGTCCCATATGTACTACGTATATCCCTAGATTATGTAATCTCTCCTGGTGCTGTCTCCGATGATTGGGACATCAACTAAGTGCAGGAAATGCGTGCTGATTTAGAGCATTGCATGGTTTTGATAGTGGAGAACTCTATGATGGCATAACTAATTATGTTGAAATGCTCTGTTTACAGCATTATGGTCACCATTATTTACATGAAGCACGTACTCCACATGTAATTGAAATGTATCTGCAACTGTTACATGGTCCACGCTGGTAACTGAAGAGGAGTACTCTCCTAAGTTGATATGCTTGAAAGATTACTTATGTAACAGTTGAAGATACCCCATATTAAGATATATACTGCTTCTAAATTATATCAACCCTGAAGAAGTTGAGGCTTAACTTGTTATTCAACTAAACATGTGTTGGCTGTCAGTCTAAGTTGTATCACTGCTGTTTCAATTGGATGTACAGGAAGTTTCCCTTTGGCTTGATTTGATTAATTGGATTAAGTGATGCCCAGCGATTAAGTGAAAGGTGATCTAAAGAATATCAACCATGGGATTGGACGTCTGATTCTATTTTGTACTTTGAGTACTCAGAACTTTCTATTTACAGTGGCTGACTGATTTAAAGGGTTATATATGTGATTGTATTGGTAGCTGACCTTACTTTTAGAGCACTAGCAATCTATTATATAGGTTTCTACCTTTTTTTCCCTTCACACATTGAAGCGCACCCTAACCTGTAGCATTGCTAACAGTTTCTTTTTGTCTCAGGGGAAACAATACTTGTCTCTTCTTTACGATGACATCGCCCTTCGGGATGTTTTGTTAGAGCCTCGAAAGCCACGTCAAAAGCACTTTCTGCATGCAATATACAGAGAAGTGTTGAAACTTTCACAGCAGGAAGCTGCTGACTGACTTCCTAAAATTGACAGAGCAATTTTAGAAAAGGCTCTAACAGTAATTGACAACCGTACAAATACATTATCCACTAGGATATATTCTCTGGGTAACTTTGTGATGTCTGCTATTGACATCATACAGAGTGACATGTCCTATTTGCAATATCGGCAATCACAGCTTAGGTCAATTATGCTACTAAGTTGGACTCTACAGATGCTATGCACTGGTTGCGTTCCATGGAAACACCTGAATGCCACTAGTTTGTTTCTACCATTGCACTTAACAAATTAACAGACCGTTATGGCTACAAAAAGTTGCAACATACACTATGCTACACATAGAAAAGTTAGAGAAATTACCATTTACTGTTGCGGAGTTAACAGCTGCAGATTGGATAATACATGGATTTTTTTCTCTGCCATTTTTAACTTTTCGCTTCAAATACTGCTTGCAACACCACCTGGTAGGCACGTATGAAGAGCTAAGAGAAGGGTTTGTACATGAGGAATGGATCCTATCTTTGGGGGAATGGTGTAACTGAGGTTTTTCTCAGCGGTACAGGCTGCGAGAATACTTTAGGCCATTCTCTAGTTTGCAGGGAGGTTACGCTTTATGGTGCATGTAAAGCGTCCAAGGAGAACTTATCATGTTATCTTAAAGGTTCCCTGGCTGCTGTGATTCATTTGGCATTTAGATTGCTCTCTAATGGGAGTTATTTGATATTGAATAGTCATGGTTGCTGTGGGAGGAAACCAGGAATATTGTATCTAGTGATAGTTTTGGGTTTGTGACCTGTTGCACACAAGTGCTATTTCCACCTGCCCATACAGTTAGAGATGCAACAATTTGGCCTTTGGAAAAAAATAATTATGGGAACTTTTATGCATTAGGCAGACTGAAAGCCTTATTGTTCCAGATGGATGTGGCCTTAACGTCTGCAAGGGGGATTTTTGATTTTCAAGTTGCAAGGTCTTCCTCTAAAATACAGTCGCTACTTCGTACCCATCTTCCACACCCTTTTGAGGAGTTAGTGAACCGCATGTTTTATATGTCCAATACTGCGGGGATAGTGCACTTTTTTAAAACAATTGGCTCTGGGTTGGTTAGTACCTTCCAGAATGTCTTTGGAGGTATTCCATCTTTTATACACTCTGTGCTGGGAAGCATTTTTGAAGGCTTACCTCTTGTCCTATTCCTAATTTTTGGGACACTGATTTTATTCATTTTGCTCTGTAATGGATTTTCCACCTCGTGGCAAAATAAGGATGGCACTACCACATGTGCTACTGTGTCGTGGGAAAATGATGCAGTCCTTTGGGGCAACCTTGATTACAGAACTGAATGACAACTGGTTCTTGCCTTTTTAGCCTGTCTGGCTACACTGCGTGCAGCCCGTATTCCGCTGTCAGCTGTGCACTTTCGAGTGTGCCCTAGATATATGCTTGGGATGCAACAGGTCCAATCTATGGACATTGCACTGCTGGTGTATCTCCTAAAAACTCACTTGTACAGATGCCCTGCGCAATTGCTGTTGTTACAAAACACAGATCATGAGCCTTCCTGGGATGCTTCAACACCTGGTGACTTGGATCCTG
Source organism: Lissotriton vulgaris (assembly GCF_964263255.1). Taxonomy (NCBI): domain Eukaryota; kingdom Metazoa; phylum Chordata; class Amphibia; order Caudata; family Salamandridae; genus Lissotriton; species Lissotriton vulgaris. The sequence goes on from NC_141694.1 coordinate 748,213,541, forward strand.
GTTTATTCTCTGCAGATGCACTACTGGCTGTCACTCCTTCTGAGGCTACTGACGGGATTGGATTTGAGCATGTTTGTTCCCTGGGGCAGGTGAGAGGGTTACCCCTGGACAGTCGTCAGCGTCAGCGAATGCTGGGAACAGCAATGTTTTGTCACCTCCTTGGAACATTTAAACAATCTGGCAATTTCGAGCTGTAGAGATTTTTTAATTCAGCTATGTTTTATTTGCTAAATTGCTATTAGAATGCAATAATTATACTTATCTTTTTCTAATGTGTTTTTTAAATACAGTCTGGTTTTATATATGCTTTTATCTTTTACGATTTTAGGTGTAATATTCAATCTATATTTTTAGCATATGTTTTAGGAAGCTTTTAGTTGCCTCACATCTGCCATAATATTTCAATAGTGCAACAAGAGACATCTGGATTGCAGCCTGAGGCTGAAAGGCTTCCCTTTGGAAGGGCTGAACTCGGGGTTGCCGCAAACATGGTGCACCTGCTGCCTTTGGTGCGGCGGAGGGTGTAGAGTCAGTACTGAATACAATACAAACACATCAATTGCACATTTCTTTTGTCCAAAGGAATCACGTAGTTTTTATCCAAAATCCAAGCTTTATTTCTTTTTAAGACACAGTTCTTGATAGCCGAAGCGTGTTTCGCCCCCTATGGGCTTTCTCAAGGCTGCAAGTCATACATAAAACAATACATTACACACTACATTATCCTAATATTTTAAATACCATTTAAATACAATAATTTATTTATGCTTCATCCATCCATTTAAATAGATGTTGCAATTTATTATTAAAAAACCTAACATATAGCCATATGTGAAGTGACCACCCATGAGTTCTTTATTAACATCCTTATACATAATAACCTCTTCATGTGTTGAAGCATATGAAAATCCTACCACACATGTGGCATCGTAGTGCACACCGAACCGTCACCACATGAGAAAACCAATATAGGTGCCATGCCTGAAGCCATTAATATCCAACCACTACAATTCAATCCACAAACACCCAAAACACATTAAAGCAGGAAAGGCCAAGAATCCGTTATTAAATTTTAAAGCCCCCTGGAAAACACAAATCCAATACATGTGCTCAGTGATAAACCAATGTGCATCTCCACACATCTAACCCAAACAACATTAGTTCAAAAAAAGAGCTTACCAAATCTTCAATTTATACGATACTTTGTCTTCCAATACTAGAGTGTAGTATGGTCCCTATTAGGACAGATATCCATATTAAGTGACATGGGCAGTTAATCTATATACATTCATTGCATTATCTGTATTAACACGAAATTTCATCCATGTCCGATGATCTTATCTTTGAAGGGCGTCCGCCCAATCAACAATATCCAATTCTAGTAGCACTCTAATAAAGGTTGTAGTTGTCCTCATTTTTACTGTGGAGCCATGATAAGTTCCAACTAAGATATAAACAAATTAGGTCGGTGAGCCCAATGTAATATATATGTATTTTCTCCCAGGTTCCCACCTATTTAGGCCCATCTATTTCTAAATTTCATTGTGCAACTCGGTTTTTGCATTTTTTTATATATATATATACATATCCTCATGTGTCGGGTTCTTTGATGAGGATTCCCGGTGATTTAAATGTGTTCACCATGGTGTACTCTCAACAGACCATATCACTCCCTATATTCATATGGGATTCCCCATTATTTAAAAAAAAAGTCTGTTTCAACACTTTATAATTAATAACATCTAAATTGTGAGGAAGGTTGGATTTCATATTGATTCTTTCATATATATACTAGATTATTTCCGCCTTTTCAAAACGGTAGTCCCCTTGTCTCAACTCTTACAAAACGACGCTCTACCCATTAAAACGATATGAGTATCAAACGTATCTTCACTTACTTCTTTCTATTTCTTATAACCGGGTCATACTTCCTTAATAGCAATCCTTTCTAACAAACTTGAAAATTTATCCTCGAGTACTATAATTGCAAATGCCCGTTTCTGTTTCATATGTATCACAGACAGGCGGTATTTGTCATTTACGATCTCTTCTTACACTGTTACATCTCTTTTTAGTAACCTCCCTTATTTCACACAATATACAATCCATGCCGGTATAAAGCATGAATATCGACGGGAGAATATCGACTAGCATAAATATCGAGGTAAGAATATCGACTAGCAAAAATATCGTTGTTGTAAATATCGTTGTAGTAAATATCGTTTTTTTAGAATGACAAAAATATCGTTAAAATAAAATATTGTCGAACAGAATATCGTTTAGGAAAATATCGTTGTATATAATATCAACAAAATAATAGAATGTGTTATATAAGTGTTTAAAAGTATGTATTATGTTTTAAAAAATTATAAAATATGTCTATTAGTATTAATATGTTTTTAAAATTTATTTAAAAAAATAATATTAGTAAAAATTCTAGGAGCGGGTTATTGGTATTATAGGGGATAAGGGTGGGTAGTAATTTAAAAATGTAGTGTAAATAATTTAAATAGAATAGTAACAATATTGAATTATATTAAAATTTTAAATTTGAAATTCGAAATTTCAATTTTTAAAACGAAATTAAAATTTTAATATAAAATTAAAAATTTGACAAATATTGTATGGGTTGTTGTTGATACAGTGGATAAGGGTGGGTAGTATATTATAATAAGTGATAAGAATTGTAAATTTACTTTTAAATAAATTTAATTTAGAAAACGAAATTTTAGTTTTCGTCGTTTTAAATTTTGGATATTATGTAATATTATTCAAATAAAGTGTGTGAATAATGAAATATAATGTTCAAAAGTAATTAAATATTTTAAAAATGCGAAAATCAAAATTTAAAATTTTTAAATTTGTGATTTTAATTTATAAATCGAAATTTCTCAATTAATAAATAAATACTTTATTTTTTTAGTCTTTATTGATGTGTTTTTGGTTTAATATATGGTAAGAATTATTAACAAGTATGTAAAAAATAGAAAGATAAATAAAATATTAAATTTAATTGTAAAAAATTCTAATTTCGAAATTGTAAAAAAATATGTTCACAAATATGATTTATTGGTATTATAAAATTTGAATATTGTACAGTTGGAGTTAGAATAGCAAATTATTATGGTTTAATATCCAGAACTTTCCCTGAGTTATGTTGGATTGGAGTTAGAATAGTAATTTATTATGCTTTACTATCCAGCACTTTCCCTGAGTTATGTTATGTTTGGAGTTAGAATAGTAAAATATGATGGTTTAATATCCAGCACTTTCCCTGAGTTATGTTGGATTGGAGTTAGAATAGTAATTTATTATGCTTTACTATCCAGCACTTTCCCTGACTTTATGTTGGCTTAGAGTTAGAATAGTAAATTATTAATGTTTACTATCCAGCACTTTTCCTGAGTAATGTTGGATTGGAGTTAGAATAGTAATTTATTATGCTTTACTATCCAGCACTTTCCCTGAGTTATGTTATGTTTGGAGTTAGAATAGTAAATTATTAATGTTTACTATCCAGCACTTTTCCTGAGTAATGTTATCTTTGGAGTTAGAATAGTAAATTATTATTCTTTACTTTCAAGCACTTTCTCAGAAATATGTTGGATTGGAGTTAGAATAGTAAATTATTATGGTTTACTATCCAGCACTTTCCCTGAGTTATGTTGGATTGGAGTTAGAATAGTTAATTATTATTGTTTACTTTCCAGCACTTTCCCTGAGTTATGTTGGATTGGAGTTAGAATAGTAAATTATTATGGTTTACTATCCAGCACTTTCCCTGAGTTATTTTGGATTGGAGTTAGAATAGTAAATTATTATGGTTTACTATCCAGCACTTTCCCTGACTTTATGTTGGATTGGAGTTAGAAGAGTAAATTATTAATGTTTACTATCCAGCACTTTTCCTGAGTAATGTTATATTTGGAGTTAGAATAGTAAATTATTATGTTTACTATCCAGCACTTTCCCCTGAGTTATGTTGGATTGGAGTTAGAATAGTAAACTATTTTTGTTTACTATCCACCACTTTCCCTGATTTATGTTATATTTGGAGTTAGAATAGTAAATGTTTATGGATTACTATCCAGCACTTTCCCTGAGTTTATGTTGGATTGGAGTTAGAATAGTAAAATAATAATGTTTACTATCCAGCACTTTTCCTGAGTAATGTTATATTTGGAGTTAGAATACTAAATTATTATTGTTTACTTTCCAGCACTTTCTCAGATTTATGTTGGATTGGAGTTAGAATAGTAAATTATTATGGTTTACTATCCAGCACTTTCCCTGAGTTATGTTGGATTGGAGTTAGAATAGTAATTTATTATGGTTTACTATCCAGCACTTTCCCTGAGTTATGTTATGTTTGGAGTTAGAATAGTAAATTATTATGGTTTACTATCCAGCACTTTCCCTGACTTTATGTTGGATTGGAGTTAGAATAGTAAATTATTAATGTTTACTATCCAGCACTTTCCCTGATTTATGTTATATTTGGAGTTAGAATAGTAAATTATTATGGTTTACTTTCCAGCACTTTCCCTGACTTTTGTTGGATTGGAGTTAGAATAGTAAATTATTATGGTTTATTATCCAGCACTTTCCCTGATTTATGTTGGATTGGAGTTAGAATAGTAAATTATTATGGTTTACTATCCAGCACTTTCCCTGACTTTATGTTGGATTGGAGTTAGAATAGTAAATTATTATGCTTTACTATCCAGCACTTTTCCTGAGTTATGTTATGTTTGGAGTTAGAATAGTAAATTATTATGGTTTACTATCCAGCACTTTCCCTGACTTTATGTTAGATTGGAGTTAGAATAGTAAATTAATAATGTTTACTATCCAGCACTTTTCCTGAGTAATGTTATAATTGGAGTTAGAATAGTAAATTAATAATGTTTACTATCCAGCACTTTCCCTGAGTAATGTTATATTTGGAGTTAGAATAGTAAATTATGATAGTTTACTGTCCAGTACTTTCCCTGAGTTATGTTAGATTATAGTTAAAATAGTAAAATATTATTGTTTACTGTCCATTATATTTCTTAAAAAATATATTTAAAAGTTATAATAATAATATTAATATATGTAATGTTGTAATATTATTTTAAACAATAAACAATTAATAAATGTTTTAAACATTTTTACATACATATGAGAAGTTTCAACATTTATTAAATAAAATAGTTATTTCGTTTTGTACAATAATTTTTTATTCATACTTTCATTTGTTAATGCAAACATTTTTATGATTTGATTACAAATTTAACACATTATTTGTTTACAAATTAAATTGCAATTTTTACCATATATACATTTGTTTTATACATTAATTAGTATATTAAATTTTAATATTATTTATTAAAATGTAATATGTTAATTAATTTACATGTAATTGTATTTTCCAAAAATATGTACATAAAATAGTGCTTGCTTTTGTACATTAGAGAAAAATATTTAACAATCAAAAACATATTTTAATATACAATAAATAATTAATACATAATTATATTAAAAATATTATTGTATATTTTACATTATTCATATGTTTTTTCAAAATAATAAGAAAATTATTAGTAAACATGGAAAAAAATATGCTATTTATTACAATTTTATTTGGAAAAAATGGGTATTTAGTCCTATTTTACTTTTTATTATGCTGCCATTTTGTTTTTGCAACTTCACTTTTTTGTCTATCGACATCGTTGTTTGGGTCATTTCAGAAAACGGAACCTCGCGGTTGGGAGCTGCTTCGTGTTGGTGAAGGTAAGTTTATTTTACATTAATTTTAACTACATTGTAAGGTATTTGAGAGCTAGTTGTAGTGTGTACGTGTCGATATGTGTAGTAATTTACAGTTTATGTGATAATTACGTATTATTTCAGGTCGCTATGGATAACGTACTTTGTTAGGTATTTCTAATGAAACTAAGGTTTAGTATTGTATTAATGGATTACTTAAGGTGTTTTCATATGTTTTATATGCTATGTGTAGGCTTTGTGTATTTCGTATGTATTGTGGGTGGGTTTTGCTTGTATTTATTTACAGGTGTTCGTTTTGGTGAGCAGATGGATTTTATCTCGTTTTTTTAAATACAGGTAAATGTTTAATTACATTTCCTGACTTTTCGGGATTTTGTAGCTTTTTTCTCGTGATTATTTTTCGTGTTTTTAATGGTTCCATTCTCCTTAGGATTGCGACGTGGGACTCTTATAAAACAGTTGTATTTTTTGCATTTTGTTGGGATTTTTAAATACTATATGGATTGATTTTTGTTTTATTCCTGTGGAAATAATCGCCATGGAACATATTCTACAGCAGCAGAACCGTAAGTAAAAATTATATTTAATCTTGGGGTGGATTGTGTTATAGTGTACAATTTTGTTTAATGTCGTTTTATTATGTCTTGTAATAATATATTACATTTATTTTTACATGACATAATATAACTACATTGAAAAAAATAGTATTTTTTTTATGATTTGCTACGTTTTTAGGTTTTGCTTGTTAAAGGATGGATTTTGCTATTAGGTCTAAGTATTCTAGACCTTCTATACTTGGGTACATTCTGTTTTTTTGCTGTAGGTATTCGTACATATTTAATGTTTGTTTACTTAGTTTAGGGCCGATTTTAGATAGAGATTGCTCTATTCTGAGTTCTTGGTAGCTTTGTTCTTTTTTTATGCTTTGGATTAGTTTATGAAGTGTTGGTTGTGTTCTTCCTAAAGTGGCTTGGAAGGCATTATGCCATCCTTCAACTGTGTTGTTAGTTTTTGCTTTTTGTGCTATTGTACTAGCATACACATTCCACCATGGAATTTGAAATTTAGGTTGTCTGCGGTGACCTGAACGATGTAATCTTCCCACCCAGGTATCTTCAAAATAGTCTAAGAAGGGAGTTAGTTTTTTCTCATTGGTGCGGTAGAAAGGGCTGTCAAGTAGTAAATTGTAGTAAGTAGCTACTTCTGTTGTTGGCACATATGCCAATGCAATCAACTTTTTAATCTGATAAGCAAAGTTACTGTTTGTTGAATATTCAATGCTTAAAGTAGATTTTTGTAAGTGCCTCCATATACTTTGGTTGTAGTGATAATAACAACCTTGTATTGAGGTGTGGGGATATATTTTAAGGATAGCTTGAATCATGGCAATTTCAAAGTCAATTATTCTTTGCGGATAGTAATTATCTGTAAATTCTTTGATAGTTGTTAAAATTTCTACGTAGGTAGCATTTGTTTTATTTGGCAGCAGAGTATAAATTAGAGGGATATTTGTTTCTTGGTATTCACCATGGATGGTGTAAAGTTGATAGAAAGGTTTGGGAAATACTTTAAAAGTTCCGTCCATCATCCAGGTTTCACATGATTGTAGTTTTTGCAAATTGCTATTTGTTGCAAAAAGTAAAATTCTTTTATCATGACTGTGGTTATCATACATTAAGAATGTATCTTCATTGTGTGTAATAGTGTATTCAGGATATATTTTTATGTCTTGAAAACTTTCTGGAGTTGGTGGAGTTGGATCAGAAGCACGTTTTGTTTTAGCTATTAATCTTTTTAAGTTGGGGATTGAAGGCAACTGTCCTGTTACATGTTCTGGCACTTTGCTTAAAACATTTTTCAAAATACTAGTGCTTGTTTCTTGTGAGCCTGTACTAGCATCTCTCAATGTCTCTAGTGCTTCTCTAACTTCCACTTCTGTTACATTGGGTGGGTGGTTATGCTCACGTACATTTACAACATTGTTATCAACAGTAGTTGCTCTACCATAGCATGCACTTGAGTAATATTTACTACATTTCCAATGGGTCTTATTCCCTTTGATTCTTTCTTGGGTGTAGGTGTAACCCATGTAGCTCAGCATTATTTTCCCTTTTTGAGAAGTAATAAAAGTAGCTCCAGTTGCCATGTATAAGGTAGATCTGTGGAAACATATATATGTATTTTTAATAAAAGTGAAAAACATTTATAGAGATGTGTATATGAGAAGGAAAAAGTGTGAACACATACTTACAATGTTGCTTTACTGCTAATTCTTTAATTCTTATTTTTCTTTCTTGAGTTTCTCTTTTTAATGTTCTGTAGTAGTGGTAAAGAATAATAAAAAAAAAGGATTTAGTGTTATAGTTGTTTGTTTTAACTTTCTGATTTTTAATACATACAGTGACTATACTTACTTGATGTAGTAGAAGATGTTGGTAGTGTAGTTGTAGATTGGTAGATGAAGTTTGTATAATCTGTTGAAAAAAGATTATTTGTGTTATTTATTGTATTAGGATAATAGTAGTTCATAACATATGAAGTCTATTGCACGTTTACTTTGCTGATTTTAAAATTATTTTACAGCTATCTAAGTAGACATGGATAAGGCAGTTCATAATTTTATTTAATTAATATTTTCTGGTGGTTGTTGGTAGGTTATTTTATTTGTGTTTTAACAGAAAAGAAGAACAGGTTTTAAATTAGGGAGTTTAGGTAGTTTTTGGTAGGTTAGAATGATAAATGAAATGGGACTTCACTTACTTGAATTGTAGTATGAAGTTTTGTAGTTGTTGTAGTAGGTTTGTATTCTCTTCTCTTCAGCAAGGTAACCGTTTTTCTCCAAGTTTGGGCCAAAAAAGGTAAATTAACCCCTTCCATGCTGATGACGAACCCCATCCGTCATGCACTACGGTGCTCGTGTGCTGATGACGGCTGGGGTTCGTCACGGCCCTCCCCTGTTCGTGTTGTTTACAGCACACCAGGGGAATCGCGGCCGCATGGAAGGGGTTAAGTTAAGTGTGTAATTGTTTTTATAGTAGTTAGTTAATTAATGGTAGCTTTTGATTGGTTCAATTACATATATTTTAAAATCATTGGTTGAGAACATTATTTTGAATTTAAAAGCCGTTATTTTGGGAAGAGTTTGTTGCATCAATAATTGTTTGCTAATTAAAATAGTAAAATTTATTATATGTGATTTATTTTATTATAATGACATTTTTAAAATGTAGAAATTAGTGAAATGTGTTTTAAAATTATGCAATCGGAGTGTATGATAGTGTTAGTAAATGTATTTATTAGTAAACGATATTGTGTTTTTATATATAAATAAATAATAGGAATAGTAAATACATATATGTGCGAAAAATATTTTTTACCAGTAAATAATTATAAAAATGAGAATAATATGAAGGTATTGTGTATATTTTGTTGTTAATAATATGACGATATTTTTTGTATATTTGTATAAGTAGAGAGGTAGTCGATATTAGTGTAGTCGATATTAATGTAGAAGGTAATGTTATTTTAAAGAATGTCGATAATGTAGTAGTCAATATTTATGTAGTCGATATAAGTGTTAACGATATTAGGGTAGTCGATAAAAAAAAACCGATATTTGTGTGAATCCTTGTTTAAGTATATGATGACGATATTTTTGTAAACGATATTTTCGTGACGATATTTTTTTGGGACAATGTTTTTGTAATCGATATTTCATCATGGAACCATCCATGCCGCTCACCTTGTATTTTTAAACACCGTCTTCCACCGAAATCGTGTTCCAGACCAGGTACCATCTAGCCTCATCTTGCCACCCATATTTGTTACCGATTATTTCCTGTCGAGGAGCGCGACAGAGGACTGCCCCCCGATACGATAACCAAGTAGTGGAAAATATGGCAGCCATCTTTTACGTGCCTATATATTATATCACCGCCTATTTCACATGCATTTGTACGTATTTGTATTGCACTCCAGATGAAAATTAAAAAAGGAATTAGTGCATGTGTTATAAATCTCATAATTATCATTACTATAACTTAAACAGCCGCCTTAATTGTATAGTTCATCCATATTTCAATCGAGCATGGCACAATATATTGGCGCTCTCATCCAGAAGCCGCTCCATCTGTCTGGCACAAATTCTAAGCACAATAGTAAAAAAGACAGTATATATACATTGAGATCATATTTCACTTCCCCTAATCCTTTATATGGTCACTCATGATTACAAAAGGCTTTTCTACCTGTTCATTATATATAAAAATAACCAAAAATAGAAAATATTATATTTGTTTCTCAACGCTATTAGTATGGTTATTGTTAAAATATGCTCTTGATTAATATGTTATAATCTGTATTTATTATGTGCAATCCTCATATCGTGGCACAAGTGATTTATGACTCTTATGACCCTTTTGTCCTTAGAAGTAATTGAACATGTCCATTTTCAATACCTTTCTCATGATATAACTACACTGTTATGTTTACCTTAGCTTCTTCCCTAGCGTATTCCAAACCCATGTTCAGACATTAGATTTCTGTTCCTCTTGCAAACTAATTCCTTTTATAAGTCTCATATCTTGTTTCCCTCTATGATGATAAGGAGAAGGCTTATTCAAAGCGGCAAAGCTGCTCTTTTATGCCAACCCATATCCAACATATGAGTCCATTTCCTACAGAAACTCAAACATCTCCTTATCAATTTTGGCGCCCAATTCAACTGCCCGTAGTGTAATGATCCATTTACTCTCCATTTAGCGCAACTTAAGTACCCTATTGCCTCCTCTTGCCCCTGCCATTGCAACATCTATACCATGAAATCTTATTCTGTGCCGATCATTGTTTGCATGTATTGTGTTGAAATGTACTGCAAAAGGATATTGCATGTTATTATTTCGTATTGCACGAATATGCTCTTGTATTCTTTCCATTAGGGGCCTTATTGTGCTGCCTATGTAGATTTGATTACATATACATTTAAGGCAGTACACCGTGTAGGTGGTATTGCAGTTTATACAATACTTTATATTATGTATTTTCAAGCTGTTGTATTGAAATGTCAAGGTTTTATTCATGGCAAATGCTGCATCCTCCACATTTGTAAAATCCCTTGGGCGCCGTTGGGAACCACATATTTACTTTTTTTGGAGGGATGTAACTAGGACACAGTTCTTGTCTTAGTGTCTTCCCTTTACTGAAAGTGATTGAAGGTTTTGTCCCTATCTTAGCATGTAGGGTGATGGCCTCAGTCAAGAGGTGCCAGTATTTATTAAGTATCTTATATAAATCTGTACTCGCTGGACTATATGGTGTGATGAATCTTATTTTGTTATTATTTTTACTTTTTTCTTTTTGCGTTTAAGTAATGCAGCTCTTTTTTTGTTTTTGATCACTTGTCGGGCCTTGGATACTATGTCCTTCTTATAGCCCCTGGCTAAAAATCTTTTTTCCACCATCAATAGTTCTTCTTGCAGTCTACTCTCATCGCTGCAATTTCTTTTAGTTCGTATCATCTCACCATATGGTATGGCCTTGATTTGTGAACTAGGATGGGCACTTTCCGCATGCAATAAGGCATTGCAGGCGGTTGTTTTTCTATATGGTACTGATAATAGTTTGTCATTTTTCACCACAATTGTAATATCCAGAAAGTTGATATTGGATATACTATGTTCTTTTGTGAAACTTAAGTTAAATGGATTTGTGTTCAGATATTCAAAGAACTGTTCCAAATCCTCTAATGATCCTGACCAAAACATTAGCATATCATCTATGTTTCTACCTAGATACAAGATGTTGTTTAACAGATGTACTGGTCCCTTACGCCAAATGTGTATTAGCTCAAAGTATCCCCTATATAGGTTAGCCAATGAGGGCGAAAATTTCGCCCCCATGGCTACACCCCTTATTTGTCGGAACCATTCTCCATTGTGCAAAAAAATGTTGTTTTTAAGTACTAGTTCAATCATGGCCATTAGCATCTTTGAATGTTCATAGGTTTCTATTGATCTTGTGTCTAAGAAATGATGTACTGCCGTTATTCCCATTTCATAGGCTATGCTTGTATATAACGAGCATACATCCATTGTGACCAAGTAATGTCCCGGTACCCAGTCCACGTCCCGAATCTTATTGAGAACATCACGCGTGTCCTGTATAAATGAGGGCAGATTTGTGACCAAAGGCTGGAGAAAAAGGTCTATGTATTCTGAGATTTTTTCCGTTGGGGATCCAATACCAGCTATAATTGGCCTCCCCGGCGGAAAAGAACCCCCCTTGTGTACTTTGGGTAAGCAGTATATGCAGGGATATGTTGGTGTATTGTTGAATAGATATTTCATCTCCATATCTGAAATTAAACATTGTTCGTTCCAAGATTTAAGATGATTTAATATATTTTCTTTGGTGTCATTGATCGGGTTGCCAGTTAGCTTGGCATATGTGTTTGTATCACTCAATTGTCTATTGATCTCTGCAACATAATCATGACGCATCAATACTATGTTACCTCCCTTGTCAGCCTCCCGGATGACAAGGGAGTCCATAGCACTGAGATTAGTCACTGCCTTGCGTTCTGCCATCATGATATTTTGCCTTTCTAACTTGTGATTTGTGTGGTATTTGTCTTCCAATTTGTATAAGTCCAACATAACATTGTGTTGGAATCTCTCAATGTTGTTCCCACCTGTGAGCTGTGGAGTAAACCTAGATTTGGTTCTTAAACCACTATTTATGTCTGTGTATGTACTCAATTCCAAGTCACAGGCATCGATTCCAAGCTCGGTATTCCCTCTTCATCATCCAAGCTCAACATCAGATGAACATTTTTGATGTCCTTGATAGATCGATTCTCTTTGTTAATGTTCATTTGTACCACGCTATCTCTAATCTGTGGCTTGTCCTGGAAATATTTAAATAGTTTGAGGTTTCTGGTGAATTTAAAGCAACTGATATGAAATTGAGCAAAATCAGGTATAGCACTGGGACAAAAGCCAAGTCCTTTGCTTAGTATTTTAATTTCAACTTCAGATAACACATGGTCAGAGAGATTGACAATATTGATGTTATCACAAGAATCCATTGTACAATTTTCCATTCCATTTTTTGGTTGCGAGTCCCTGACCTTGTTGTGACCCCTACCTTTACCTTTTGCTCCTGTTCTTTTGTTACCCCTCCTCGTTCTTTTTGGTTCATATCTCTATTGTAGGCTTCCTTGTTGCCCTTTCTGAACCGCTGCAGTTCTAAAAAAAAGAAATCTGGGGCTGGGCCTACTGCACCACTCGATGTTTGTGCTAATTCATTGCTTGTCGTACTACTTATACTAGATATATCAGACATGTTTGTTGTTCCTACTGACTGTGATGTACATGTTGAGCCACTTCTGTTATTGGAGGGTTTTATATTGTCAAATTTTCGTGCGAACGTGTATACCCTACCATTTTTATAATCACGTTCGTCACGTTTAATCTTCTACAATTTCTTTTCACGCAGATACATCTGATGTTTCTGTAACTCCTCTTTTAGGATGGCCCAGTTACGTTCTGCTACTTCTGATAAGTTAATTTCTTGTATTTCTTTTTCTAAAATGGCTATCTCACCAAGACGTTTCTCACGTTTTAATTCAGCATCTCTTATGAGAATATCCACCATTCCCATAGATGAGTTTAACAGCAGTTTTTCCCACTCCTTGAGGTGTCCTTTATTTAAATCCTCAAATGAGGGGAAGATGAGTACTCGCAGTCCTCTTGGGACCTGTTATTTACTTATATATTTATGCAAGACAGTGGCATCCCACCATCGGGAAAGTTCTTGTTTTTTTATTTTTTCTAACCTCATGAATTTCTGTCGCATTCCCTCCTTAGTTGGCAATTTTGGATTCGCTAGGTTTTTGTCTGTGTTGTTGCAGAATAAGTCCTCAAGTCTCTATTGTCATCAAAGGTAGCCATTCTTGTTACTTGACTCTTATCTAATTGTCAATTCTTGTTTTGCAAGTATTTCTATTGTAATTACACACAAATTGTATCAATATTTCCGGAAAACACAAATCCAATACATGTGCTCAGTGATAAACCAATGTGCATCTCCGCACATCTAACCCAAACAACACTAGCAGCGAAGGGGTTTATACCACAGTGCTACTAAAACTACAGATACTTCACAATTCCTCCATTGTGAGCAAATTGGTCAGTTAAAGTGATGCCAATATTCAGCAGCATTACTACCCAACATGTGCTAATGATAGATGCTCATGCCCCAGTTACATTGGCAACATAGTTACCTTTATTTTGCTGGATCACATGTAAAGTTTTTGTTTCTTCAAAGAAGGTGAGGAAATCCTGCAAGCTTTCCAGATACTGCATCGGTCTCTTGCTTTGTTGTTGTCTGTGTCTGTGTCTGTGTGTGTGTGTGCCCCTCTCTCTCTTTTTGGAGATAGTCATTATTGCTAGCAATATCCGGCTTTTCAAAGTCATATGTTTCACGGAGATGAAAGTAATGCCTTTACTGGGCTTTGTGTCATGGGAACTATGAGCAAAGGCATGTTTGCTACATTCACAGCCATGCCATATCTTTTATGTGATGTTGTTTGGTGTTGTAAAAATGCCAAAACCTATTCAATTCAATTGTGGTTGACCTTGTGGTCATTTAGGCTCTACACTCCTTGTTTCCCTGTGATTTCTTTTTATCATACCAATAATGGTTAATAGTATATCGTTCATTTTCTGGTATAAAAATAAGCCATCCACAGTTAAAGTAGCAGCCTAAGGCAGTGACATCGTTACATGGTTAGGAAAGGGAGGGGTAAAAAACAAAGAGGCTGAAAGATGGAACCTGTGACTTTGCAAGTTCCTGCTTTTGATTTCATGCTTCATTGGTGTTTGAGATGGGATGGAGCTGCGTGCGTGCCATTGGGGTCAATGGGTCACCAAGCTGAATTGGATCCTGCGCCTGAAGTGAGATAAGTCAAAATAAAATGTGCGTTAAAAGGAGGGGTTCGTGTGTGCAGGTATATGCTTGTGTGATAGAAAGCTCATGGATGTTTCAGTGTGTCTCTGTGTGTAAGTGTGAGCATGTGTGTATGTGAGTGAAAGTGAGTGAGAGTCATTGACAGAGGTGGTCTTTCAATAACAGTGAGTGAATATCAATGAGTCAGAGTGAGAGAAAATGAGTGAAGGTAGAGGTCAAGGCAAGTGAGTGAATGAGAGTGTGTGAAAATGATTGACTGTGCAAGAATAAGTTTGAGTGCAAGGTGCAAGTGAGTGAGAGTTAGTGAACGTGATAAGTAAGAATGAGTGTGTAGAGACTAGAATGAGGGCATGGAAGAATGATTGTGAAGGAGAGAGAAAGGAAGTCAGTGACAGTGGGGGGGCGAAACTCTGAGTGAGATTACGGACAAGTGAGTGGTAGCGAATGAATATAATTGTGAGAAAGAATGAGTAAATTAGAGTGAGTATATGTGAGGGATAATGAGTGAATGAGAGTGTGAGAGAGCAGAAGTAAGTGTATTTGGTGTGTGACAATACATGTAAATGAATGAGTAAGAATATGTGAGGCTGAGTGAGAACAAGAGTGAGTGTGAGTGAGTGAGCGTGAGTCTGGTGAGCGAATACATGTGAGTACGAGTGAATGAGATTATGGTGTTACACTTCCAAGTCAGCTGTAGCCCTGGCATATTGAATGTTATTCTTAGCTTGTAGTGGCACCCATGGGAAAATACAGGGTTACTGGAGATAATATGTAGCATAAAGGGCACCAGCGCCACAATACTGGCACTGACTTGCTAGTGGTAATACCTGCTGTAAAGGGAAACCCTTGGAATAATGCTGTTGCTGGCATACTGGACGAAATTCTTGTCATATGGGGCACCTGTGGCAAAAGGTTGGTGTGGGCACAATAAAGGTAGTTCCAGGCCTATGGGAGACTGACCAAGGCATGCAGGAGAAAGGCAGACATGAAAAAATGGCGGCCCTGACCTACTGGGAAGAATGCATTAGAACATTAAAGAGATTAACAAGAACAACAGGAATCTACATTTACTTCACAAACGTCCTTGAGATTGTACAGAATTCCAGGGACTCTCATAAAAGAAGTTGAGATATTCTATATGTATAATTTAAGTGATCATCAGAACATGCTGAGCAAACGAGAGTCACTATATAATTTAATTACATGTGTTTGAATTATTACTGTATACACTTTCAGAAAATTCTAGTATTACATGATTAATACATAGATATATTACAATACCTTTTAATATATTGCATTTTTAGAAAGAAAGTGGCTGGTACACACAATTGGGAAACTCAATATTAAAGTATACATAAGAAATTCCATATTAGGTGCATTGTTTATTTGAAGAATAACCTGTGTTTTGAAATGCAAAAGACTGTTCAACTCCATTAGAAACTTTTTATATAAATATAAAGTTTATGTAGTGAATGCAACACAATTATGAGTGAAAATATTTGCTAGTTGAAAGTATCAGAGCAAAAACCATTTCAGAAAATCTAGTAATTATGAGAAATGATTATTACATTGTGAGATTTAAAGGAAATTGCTGGTCACTTCTAATAGAATAATTTATTTAATGGCTGTGAATGAATTGATTGAATGTTGGAGTTATACGCTATACTCATCAGCACAAGAAGTGATAACTGCACTCCATTGGTCAAATATTAATAAACTCTTGCGTGCAAATGTTAATAAACTGACAAGCATAATTGTAATGTTTTCAAAAGAAGATTTAGTGCCTAATTACATCTTTGGTGGTGTTGGAGCGGTACACCACGCCAGTGCCCCGCTCCCACACCACCAAAGCCGTAATGACACCACCTGCCAGATTACGAGATTCCTCGCTTCTGGCAGGCAGTGCTCTGGTGGTCCCATGGTGGTGCCCAATAAAAAGGCACCACAATCGGAGTACCAAAGTCTGTTCCTGCACAGCATGGACTGTGCAGTTAATGCTGTGCTGGAATGGAGTTAAATGCCTGCAGGGTGGCACAACATTTGCACCCTGAGGGCACCACATGGCCCTGATAAAACATGGGGTCCTGAATTTTTAATGCAGCATAACCACCATGAAAACCGTGGTGTTGAGGAAACTCCTAATAATCTTGGTGGTGCTCCAGGTGCACCACCAGCAGATTAGGGCCTCTTATTGCTGCACCACCGCCACACGATACATGATCCCTGGCAGTTGCAGCAGGCCTGTGGCGGTCCCACAGCAGTAATCGTAGTCCGGCCAAAGGACCGCCACCACGGGTTCGAGTCAGCCCTGTAGTCTCATAATCAATAAGTGAGAATTACAAAGCTGAAATTCAGATAGTGCATGCATGGTGACACAGTTATTATAGGCAATGCATCCAATTTCATTCATTGAAGGGTTAGAAAGCATATTTCATGTGTTTAACATGTCAAGCATAATACCACACATAAAGACAGCAGGAACAAATACGTTAGAGTTATTTTAAATAACACTAGGATCACCTCTGCCACATTAGCGTATATATATTTTCAAAAATGTTGCACTGGATTAGTTCCAATCATAATAGCGCATTAATGTGCATTATTCGTGATCTTGATGATAAAGAAATGAATGAACTAGTAGACCGAAGGAGATGTAGAAAGTGTGGGTAAGCTAAAATTGGAAAAAATGTGTTTGCCTGTCACTTTTAGCAAGAATGCATTTACCTCCCGAGAGCTGAGATTGAAACTCAGTGCTCTCCATACTCACCGAAGAATAGCACCCTGAAAAAAACTGGTGTGAAGCACTGAATGTTGATACACGTAGCATGCTTTACATTAGATGGTAACTGATTTATATGGTCTTAATACCAAAATGCTTGTCATTATTAAGTCAAAATAAAGCATCCAAGATGGAGTTATCTGTTTATCCTCAAATAAGTTAGGGGGGACGAACGTAGAATGGCTTTTTCTAGTGACATGTGCATGTTGCATATACATGAGGCCTAATTGTATGATAAGCATAACTACACTTATCCTTTAGAGTTGGTTGGTGAAAGGCTTAAGGCCTAGGAGACTAATGTTTGAAATTGTGATAATAGCTAACGGAGTGTGCAAGATTGCATGTTATTTTGAAAATGGGTTGCCATTAGTCATGCAAGCAAAAATAGCAGAAATGCAGCAAAGAGAACATTTTCAATTCCGCAGTTTAGGAAGCTATATGCAGTAAGCAACATTGCAAGGGTGTCCGAGTATGGACCTGATGTGGAAGAAAGCCTTCTGATACAAATGCCTGCCTTTCAGGTATGTCTCTAAGAGAGGCATTGTTCATGCAATAATGTAGAAGTGAGGAGATGCACATTATAATTGATAATATATTTAAAAAATGTGTGTGATTATGGAGTACTGATTATTGTTTGAAATTGTCTAATTTTTATTACTTTCTATACAAAAAATGTAAATTCCACATAGTTAGCATCCAACAGCTTTTTCAAATATCCTAATATTGGAGTGGGATTATTAGATGTTACCCTTTAGTGTCCAACACATTCCTCCAATATGGCTGGATTGGAGAGGAAATAGTAAATATCAAACACATTTACTGTCCAATGTCTTCCCCACATTGGTTTAGATTGGAATAGGAATAGTACATTTCAACCCTTCAGTATCAACAACTTCCTCAAATTGGTAGACATTGGAGTGGGAATAGTTAATGTCACCCCTTTAGTGTTCAACGCCTTCCTCAAATTGGTTTAGATTGGAGTGGGAATGGCAAATGTCATGCCTTTAGTATCTAACACCTTCTTCAAATTGGTTTGGATTGGAGTGGGAATAGTAAATATCAACCTTTTAGTGTCCAAGACCACACCTAAATTGATTATGATTGGAGTGGGAATAGTAAATATCACCCTTTTAGTCTCCAACACCATCCCTAAATTGGTTATGATTGGAGTCGGAATAGTAAATGTCACTCCTTTGGTGTCTAACGCTTTCCCCAAATTGGTTTAGTTTGGGGTGAGAAGAGTAAATTACACCCCTTTTATTGTCCAACACCTTCCCAAAATGTATTTAGATTGGAGTGGGGTTAGTAAATGTCACCCCTTTGGTGTCTAACCCCTTCCTCAGATTGGTATACATTTTCAGTGGGAATAGTAAATGTCACCCTTTAGTGTCCAACATCTTCCTCAGATTGATATACATTGGAGTGGTAATGGGACCTGGCACCAATTTAGTATTCAATGCCTTCCTCAAATTAGTTTGGATTGGAACGGAAATAATAAATGTCACCCCTTTAGTGTTCAATAGCTTCCCTAAATTGGTTTAGCCTGGAATGGCAATAGCACCTTCCTCAAATTGGTATAGATTGGTGTGGCAATAGTAAATGTCACCCTTTTGGTGTTCAACGCATTCCCCAGGTTGGTTTAAATTGGAGTGGAAATATTAAATATCACCCGTTTAGTGTCCGACACCTTCCATAAATTGGTTTAGATTGGAGCGGGAATAGTCAATTTAACCCCTTTTGTGTAACATTTCTTATAAATGATTTATGTTGGAGTGCCATAAAATTATTATTTTGTTTATTCTGCAATGTTTTATTTTATATTCATTTGCATGTAACAGAAATATGTTGTTATTTTATTATTACTGTTTGTCATTAGTAGTACAATAAATAGTTCTGTTTGTAAACAACAATAGTATTAATAATATTGATTACATTGTTTTGTATGAAGACATGTCACACATTTTTCTCATTTTGTTTCTGTTTTAAAAGTTAACTTTCTGCATATTTTGACACTTTTAATGAAATATATTTTAGCTGAATGACAAAGGGCCTTATTTTGATGGCGGTCGACCGCCATCCTGTCGGGAGCGGGAGCGGCTGACAAGAAGTCGGCGGTCCCGCCAGACAGAATACGATCTGATCGATGTGGAGGCGATTGGAAACATGCCTTGTAGCATTGAGGCTTGTGCTGCGGCCAGAAAAAAGGGCTGCAGCACAAGCCTCAATGCTACGAGGCATGTTTGTAAACATCCCTGCAGTATGTGGCAGCACCATGCGGTGCCTGCCACATGGTGTAGGGATGATTAGGGGGGCACCCCCAGGGTCCATAGCGGAGGGCTAGGGGGAAGAGGGTCCCGCTAGGGGCTACCAATGTCACTTTCCTGCAGCCTTTTCATGGTGGGTTAACTGCCATGAAACGGACGGCGGAAAGGGACATTGTAATCCCTACCGCGGTGCTTGAGCAGGCACCACCATTGTTGTAGGGATTGCAGTCCCTCTGACAGTCTGATGGGCTCCTTTAGCCTGTCAGATATGTGGCGGACACTCTCTCCGCCTGCCCACTTTCTTCTTGCCATCGTAATGCGACAACGGACCTGCAGGGGCAGATGGAGGTGGGAGAGCCACTGACGGCCTGACGTGGCTGTCCCACCACCATCATAATCAGGCCCAAAATTGTTTATAAAGGTAAGTAAGTAAAATATTCTTTTTATTTAAAAAACAACATGTACATTATATTTACATACTATTGGGTGTTGTACATTGACAACTTTTATTGCATTGTTATACTTTTTGTTGTATATTTTTGGGGGTTGAAATGTAACTGTAATATGTTTTTGTTTAACTTATGTATGTGTATAAAGCATTTTAGTTTTATTTCAAGTAACTGTTTTATATTAAAAGTGTTTTTTAAATATTTATTTGTGAATCATTAATTATTTTGGTAATGTTATTGTTATCGGTATTGCATGTACCAATATTTTTGACATACTATATTTTTATTTAAAGGGAACAATATTTTTGCATCTGATATTTTTGTTTTCAATATAGTTAAAAATGAATATTTTTAACAATGACATTTTTGTTCTCGATATTAGTGGTTTTACTAGATAAATTAGAAATCAATATTTATGGAGATCCCCTGTACATGAAATGTACATTTACTCGAAACCTCATCAGCCGTAACTCCTCCCCGTACAGGGGAGGAGTTACGGCTGATGAGGTTAAAATGAGAATAGGTGTTTAGAAAGTAGATTAGCAGTTCAATCCAGATGAGGTGAGGCTACGGCACGCGAAACAGGTATGATAAGTGGAGTGTAAGGTTGAAAAGAGGAGTGTAATGTGTGTTACAACAGGGGGTTCCCTCACAAAATAGTACTAGGAAATCAGAAAGGTTAGTCATCTCACTAGAGTCGTATAATGAGTAATTAGAGGGAAAATGCTGAGTGTAGCACGTTTTTTAAAAACTTTCGAGTAAATGTACATTTCATGAAACTGCACAATTCGCTGTCCGCATATGCATAAGACTTAAATGTTCCCTTTTATACTTTCAGTGAAATCCCTGACGACGGGCCAGAAATTTAGGCCCGAAATGCATTGGATATTATTCACTACCGAAGATGAATTATGTATAAATTCCTACCGTAGAAATTGAAAGTCCTGTTGGACACGTCTACTGTATCAGAATCAGACATACATAAATATGGCTTCTCTTGCGACAGATTAAAATGGAGTAACTTTGGAACTAATTTGATTAAAAAGATAAACAACAGAACTTTATTGTGGTACTCTTTTTGCAAAACACATTTTTAAGCTGTGCTTCTAGTAAGGGAACAGGATCTCGTTCCCCAAACCCAACACTGTTCGAATAATCAACGTGGCCAAAGGGCGGAAAGCCACGAACTCAGAACGCACGCACAAAACATATGAACTCGATAAATTGGATTCAAATGGTGTGCACCCGACCTCTTCATTCTTGATGAATTTACTTTGGCCCTTCCTTCGAGGTAGCACCCACGGAACTCCATTTACATGAAAAACACAAAGGAAATTGGATTGTCGCATGGCTAACCAGTTCTTTTTGCAGGAGGGAGTTAAAACAGTTTTGAAGGATACGGACATCGTGGAAGAAATATCTGCAATGACATTTTAACAGCTATTGTTTACATACTTTGAGAATGATCAAACGATAAATGTGTATACTTTTTGAATTGTACTTTTACATATGTTGAGCACAACAGCATAGATATGAACATCATAAGGGTGGGCGGGGTAATTTAGATTATGAAATAAGTAATGTAACGGATATCGACTAAGGTGTATTATGGGTATCGTAGTATTATGGTTGATTGGGGAACGTACAGGGAAGGAAGTTATGGCTGATGAGGTTAAAATGAGAATAGGTGTTTAGAAAGTATATTAGCAGTTCAATCCAGATGAGGCGAGGCTACGGCAGGCGAAACAGGTATGATAAGTGGAGTGTAAGGTTGAAAAGAGGGGTATAATGTGTTTTACAACAGGGGGTTCCCTCACCAAATAGTACTAGGAAATCAGAAAGGTTAGTCATCTCACTTGAGTTGTATAATGAGTAATTAGAGGGAAAATGCAGAGTGTAGCACGTTTTTTAAAAACTTTCGAGTAAATGTACATTTCATGAAACTGCAAAATTCGCTGTCCGCATATGCATAAGACTTAAATGTTCCCTTTTAAACTTTCAGTGAAATCCCTGATGAAGGGCCAGAAATTTAGGCCCGAAATGCATTGGATAGTATTCACTACCGAAGATGAATTATGTATAAATTCCTACCGTTGAAATTGAAAGTCCTGTTGGACACGTCTACTGTATCAGAATCAGACATACATAAATATGGCTTCTCTTGCGACAGATTAAAATGGAGTAACTTTGGAACTAATTTGATTAAAAAGATAAACAACGGAACTTTATTGTGGTACTCTTTTTGCAAAACGCATTTTTAAGCTGTGTAAGGGAACAGGATCTCGTTCCCCAAACCCAGCACTGTTCACTTATTTATAAGAGCCCTGCGTCACTTTTGCACCAGGTAAAGTGGTACATGCATGATGTGGGGCTCTCATAAAGATTTATAAAGCCACACAAATTCAACCTGCATGGCTTTGAGTGCCCAGGAGGATTTCCATGGGCATTTTGGTGGGTTTTCACATAGAACACCCCTGAATTTTAATGCTGCCCCAGATTTTCAAAGTCATGTAAATCTGGGGAGGCGTCAATTCCATACACCTTCTGAGGTGAGATGTAAGGAGGAGCAATATGATAATTTCTCCTCGTTTTTGCCTGTTTCCATGTGTATTTCATTCTGCAGCACACATAGAACAAGGAAAATGCCTCTTAGGATTGTTTTTTCACAAAAACAATTGTGCCTGCAACAAAGGCATGGTGCAAGGGTGCCTATGCTGGCGCTAGGCTGCAAAAACAGTGCCAGCGCAGGCAGAAAGGTCAGGGGTGCACTGTATTGTTTAAATACAGTGCATTTCTGCCCTTTTACTTTGGCGTAGGGCAGTACAGCAGGACCTTGCTGCGCTGCCCTAGGCCAATATACCATAAATGAGGCCCTATGTTTCCCTTTATTAGCAACAGTTTTAAGTCATAATCATTTCATTGATTTTGTTGTGCCTTGTTGCACCATTGGTGGTGCAGAGCGGCTCATAGTTTGCTGATTAATTGAATGGTGTTTTATTTCCGGTATCATTACTCTTTGGGCCAGACTTTACAATGAGGATGTTATTCTACTGTCCACACACTATTAGTAAAGCTGATGAAACAATGTGACCTTCAGTATTGTATTTCTGCCTCAGCTAGAAATATGATTGGCTTGATTTTCTTCTGGATAGTGACAGAATTTCCTTTGAATTCTGGAGGAAGTGCTAAATCTGGTGTAGAATCCACTAGATGCATCTCCTTCATTACATGTAACATTCAGGGGCTGCAATTCTGCTGGGAAGTTTAAACACTTCCTTTAGAATCCCACAGATTTCTCATTACTGTCCGAAATTAGGATCACAGGGGCATATTATCAAGGGCTGTATCGCCGCCTTAACTGCACTTTTTGCCGCTAAAGCGGCGATTTTTTCATCGCCCTGTTAACAAGCTGTGGCTAACAGCTGTTAGCGACAGTTTACTGTCAATAGCTCCCATTTTTTTGACGCTTTGCATGTTAGCAATATTTATCGGTAATGACATGCAAAGTAGGCCTTCCTCACTAAAAGTAAAGGGAAACAGTCATAAACACATCTTCCTACTATTATAAATTCCCGCCAAGTGATAAAAAAAAAGACTAGCTAACCGAGATTATCACTTGATTTTAACGCCTGATAAAAAGTTGACTGAGCCATCTTGTCAATGGGGTGTGGATTGTTAGGTTAAGAATACACTTGCCTATTAGCAAGCTTTTCATTAGCACAGTTAATTTAGCGCTGGTATTCTCACGCTATTTCTGGTTTTCGCCGCTATCACTGGATTTTTTATCGCCTTAGAGATAAGCGGTGCTAATAACGCGCTATCTCAGTGATGAAATCTAGTGATAGACGGCGATTTAAAAAAATGCTGCAAACCTGGGTTAGCGATAATTATCGACTCTTCTTGCTAATATGCCCCATAGTTTTCTAGTACGTATCCCGTCAAAGTATGTGCCCCATAAACAATACTATGACTGGGGTAAGATTTGTTTGCAATCTTAGCACAAAACACAAGTATGGAATTAGAAAATGTACTCTTTCCATTTTCTAAACAAGCAGATCTTAGTATATATTTCTGTACCACTGTGACGTATGTATGAGTACTGCTACTTTATTTCCAGTGAAAGCATGGCGTTATGAATTTTCTAATCGTGGCCATTTGAGGTTTCTTCTGAAATCATCCATGTGAAAAGGCTTCGGTACTATTTTAATATAATTGTATGATAGTTACAAGGCACTGAACTCTGTGATCATCATCTCATGACATCCACTTTAAGCGGACATTACATCTGGCAGCGAGGATGATTCTGAGCGCATCATGACTGTCAGCTCCAGTAAATTGCGGTAACTTGTCCTCTTACGCTTGACTGGCACTAACACAATTCAAAGCGTCAAGCTGCAGCCGCCGCAGTCAATATGACACGGCTTCAAATAATATACCCAGCTTTGTAACCTGTTTATGTTCATGCACAATTTTGTTTTTTTCCTTTTGACTTGAATGGTTTATTCAAAAGGAGCCTCAGTAAAGAAAGTCAAGACACAATATCGAAGCCTGTGAAGTAAAAGAAATAGCAGGCACAGCCGGAAGACCACAACACAGAAGACAATAATTCTATAAAGTGCTAAAGCAAATGCAAGCACTTATAATGTTCATTTGTATTTGCGTATATGAAGGGCGTTAAGTGGGAGGAAAAAACTGGGCGGTCGCTCAAAGGGGCATGGCCAATGTAATGAAGGGTGTGGCTTAAAAACACATAAGCTAAAAATTTGCGCTTAGCATAGTGTGCCGCCCAAATTGTATTTTGCTGTTTCTGTAATTGCATTCAGATATAGGATACAACAAGTACCATCATACCTACAACAAGTCAGGACTATTGGCTTTGTCAATGGTTGTTAGTTGCATAAGATACATAAGCAGCAACTATGGCTTATATAAAACATTGAAAATGTTTCCACGTGGGGAGGAGCCAAGATGGCGACCGGAGCAGAAGCGTAGGCTCCCGGCTCCGCCAGCCTTTGAGCCCCGCACCGAAATCCTGCTCACTATCCTGGTATATTTTTGCAGCGGGACGCCTGCGAAGACGCGCTGACATCGCTTGCGTTCCCCCGAGGTCTCTGCTTGCCTGGTCACCGGAGATATCTGCGAAGCCGTCTGGCGGCCTCCGCGGCCCTGGAACCGTGCCTGAGCCGCCGAGCGCTGCCAGACTCGGATGGATCGATAGCGGCCAGATTGGCCCAAGCGGTGCCGGTGGTTGGGAAGCGTTGACTCCTGAAGGGGGCACGGACCGGATTGCGTAGCTCCGACATTGTTTATCGCACAACGCGGTTGCAACACGCTTGCGAGGAAGGGGCACACTGTGCGTGCATCTTCTTTGTTGTGCGCTGGAAGTGTGCCATGCAGACTCCATTATTGCTCTTGTCCGACATCGGCGGACCACTCCTGGATTTGCCCCAGCTCTGTACCGGAGACGAGATGGCTCTCTGCAAGGGTCGTTTAATTGCAGTTGGCCTTGCTAGCACCAGTAGCTCAGATTGCAGCTCACCCATGCCGCACTCGCCCCAGCTTTCCCATTGCCTTTCCGGCGGGATGGACATGCCCGATGGCTTTCAGAATGGGAAAGATCGCTTACCCCTGCCCTGGGACTGCAGTACCCTGACTGATGTTGAGCTGGGGGACGGACTGCATGAAACCTCTCGTGATGTTGAGATAGGGGGACCGCAGTCTGTACTGTCCTATGGGGCCGTCCTAGCTGCCCTTTGTGATCTACGGTCTGCGCTGGAAGATGGCTCCCGTGTATTAGGAGAGAAGTTTGATCACATCGCATTTGTACTGGGGCGGACGCGGCGGGCCTGCTCCCAGCAACGTCTGGATTTGCCTTTCCCGGTGATTGAAGGGGCTACAGTGTTTTCACATGTTCACAGCCAGGAGTGGACTGTTTTTGACTGTACTGGCACCTGCGGACGGCCGTCCGCCAGCTCTAACTGTGCTACAATGTTTCCCCCTCCTCCGAGGAATGAGTCTTTGTCTGTTTTACCACCACTATTGACTCGGGCACCGCCTGTGCAGCTAATGGCCCCCTCGACTGCTATTTCTTTGCGGACCCCGCTCTCCCCATTGTGGAACTTGTGCCATCGGGCGAACCTGGAGGCGCTATTCATTGAGGAAGACGGAACTAATGGTGACTGGCGATGTCCATTTTGTATTTACATGCCTCTCCTCTCCCGTTCGTGGCCATTTTGTCTCTTTGTTTCAGGTGGGGCTGGCTTTCCCCAGGGGGTATGTTTCGGGAGGCATCCAAGATCGGGCCAGGGCTAGGTGGTTTCCTTTGTAGTTGTGATTTACTGGCTGGCGGAGAATAGGGTTGGAATGCTTTTGTAACTGATTCGGACGCGCAATATGTGATGACTCTCCCCATTTGCACTCGTAACTGTTATTTGCTATTTTGGTACTGTTTCATGGGGTGGAGGATGTATGCGTGGCTGGGGAGACTGGGAGCACATAGATTTGGCCCTCCTCTCGGTTCATATGTGACTCCTTTTTCTTTTTTCTTCCTTTTCTTTCTTGCCTGCATTTCGGGAACTCCTTTTGGGCGACAGGCACACTGTCATGACGTAATGCCGTAACTTCTCCACTAGTGAGAAGTGAGCAGTGTGAGCACGCGCACATCGATGTGCCTGCTGTCAGCAGTCTGAAAAAAACAGACGCCTGTGCCAGGGCATAAAACAGAGCCTAATAGAGACCGGTTTCGAGGCCCCCTTTAAAAAACTGCTGGTGCTCAGCACTGGTGAGACCCGGCCCACTTAAAGCGTATATGCATGTGCTTAATTATTCTTCACATGTCACAGTTTGCTTTCCATTAGTGTTCAACGCAACTACCTGAATTTTTTTGCCCCAAGAAAGAACATAATACAGATATTTCCATATTCCTTCTACAGCTGTGAGCAGGCATCTGCCTCGCTCCCTGCTGATATGCAGATGTGATATTTAAAGGAGCACATTTCTACAAGCAGGTTTATTTTTAAAATTTTGTAAAAGGGGAAGCTTTAGGGGTGAAGAGTGTGTGTCTGTGTGCATGTGCGTGTGTGTGTGTTTATGTATGTGAGTAAATGTAAATGTAAATGTATTTGAGCTATAGAGCGCACAGCTACCCACAAAGGGTTTCCCGGCGCTTGCTTAGGGAACCCGTCCTGGTATTCCCCTGTGAGATAACCACGGCAGGGTATCCACAAGGTGAAAGCCAGGCATCCCGCCGCGAGGGGCCGTTGTGGAGATTAAGCAAGCTATTGCCCAGAGTCGCAGAGTGTGAACCCGTGAGTTGAGAAGGCACCGGAGCGAGAATTATCGAGTCCGTGGAATTTTTGAGCCCAAGACCCGCCGAGGCAGGGAATTGAACCCTGGTCCAGGGCCGATCTCAGCTTCCGGGTCTGCCGCCTCTAACCCCTGAGCCACACAAACCTTATCTATTATTACATGTAAGGTATTCCTAAGGTAGGTCCTAGGTAGCTCCATGGACAGGGTGAAGTGTCTTGAAAAGGTAGGGCATGTGCTTTTAAGTTTTACATGTCCTGGTAGTGAAAAACTGCAAAATTCGTTTTTCACTACAGCAAGGTCTATCTCTCCCATGGGTTAACATTAGAGGTGCATTGTAACACTTTAAAAGTATAACTCCCAATTGGTACCAGATAGAAACTTGGAGTTTGGTTTCTCTGGATTCACAATTTAAAAACACATCTTTTAGTGAAGTTGGTGTTTGCATTGCAGGTCTGAAAATGTCCCGGTAGATTGGCGAACCATACTCCTTGGACGTACACTTCTTGTTGGAAAGACCTAGCCTAGTCGGCAGTAGAACCGTGCACTAGGTGAGATTCTGTCATCAGTTACCTAGCATGAGTAATCGGTGTACAATTATAGTGTCTCGGTTTTCCATGCTATAGACTCATACTAGTATGTATTGTTGTTACAGGCATAGTACTGGCTTTTGGGAAGCCATACAGGTAGGGACTGATTTTAAGAGTGTGACTTGGTGAGGTTTTGACACAAATGATGCATGTGCATGCATCACCACACCCTGTTGAAATGTTACCATACCTATGAGAGTGTCACTACATGGCTCATTTGTTTTTGAGTACACAGCTTTCACTTGTTTCAATTCCCCACCTTTTTAAAGACCACGTGTTAAATTCCCTTTCTTTACACTCTCTGGCTGTTTTTCTAGTTGATTCCCACCACTCTCAAATGTGATTGTTCATCCCATTGGGATTATATACCATGTGAGCACTCTAGAGGTGCAGTGTAACACCTTGAGGTTATAAGGGTTCACTCTCTGCACCATTTATGTTTGTGCAATTGGAAGCATGCTCATTTGATTTGAGTCCCGTTTCTGTTATTTGCAACCCTAAAGAAGTCGAGGGTTATTGTCCCAATGATGAAACACATGTTGGCTGGACCCTGTGGTGTTCTTTGGAATAAAGAAAAAAAAGTCTTGCAAAAAGACTTTATTGGCTCTGATTTCAAACTTTGGATTTGACTTTCAAACTAGATGAACACGTGTGCACAGGATTAGACTGTGTTTATTTAGAACCCATCGGTCCCAATTTTGGGGGTTTAGGGGTTTTCCCCTCATCTGTTGCACCGTTTGAATGATATGTTTTTGTATACATTAAGAATCACAGCAGGCGCCAAACTTTCCTGTGTGAATTAACACCCCTTTTCTAGTTAATGCTACTTTACACATTGTCTCTTTAGTTTAGCGTGACTGTTGTGTGCCAAGCTACCAGAGGCTGAGCACAGGTAAACTTTAGTGTGTACTACACATGCCCTAACAAGGATTGTGATTCCTGCTTGGACAGGGTGCATACCTCTGCCAACCAGAAACACAATTTCTAATAACCCACACAACAGTGTTGATATTTAAGTGTGTCCTGTGTTTCAAGAACCCCAGGTCTAGGTGTAGAGGCCAGTGTCAGCTGCAATTCGAAGTGATGAAAGACTGACTGTGACTTGTGATCCTTAACTTGTGCACAGTTTTTTTTAATTGTGGCAGTCTCGTAACCCGGTGGACAATGGTTTACTTCATGCTCTTCAGTGGTCCCTGACTAACTAATGATGGACTTTGTCAAAGGATCTGCTAATACCTACAAGACTTGCACAACTCTGGGACCTTAAACAGCCATGAGTAACATAGAGCTCCCTTTGCTTATTTTATATCTTACTTGTGTTAACAGCCGTTTCATCTTCTAATGAGTTATGCATACTCATAATCCCTATCTTGAGTCTCTGCAACGTATATTTTTAGGGAGGAATTTTACAGCACTGGTCTTGTTTCTGGACTCGTCAGTATCATGTAATTCACTTTTCTGATTTTGCTATGTTTGGACCTTGGAAGATATCAAGTATGCCCTTTGATATAAGACAGACATGATTGAGCCATCGCTCCAAAGTTAGTCTATTATCCCTCTAAGAGACCCGTGAGTCTCTTAAGAGAAAGTCGGATTTGAAGAGATTAAAGGTGCACTTCAGCGGGAACAGTAAAAAATGTACATAATCCAAGTCAAAAGGGTTAAACGGATACAGAGAAGTGACAAGTAATTCGGAAATGCATTTCAGGACAGTTTGATGTCAGTGACACAATAATGGAAGAGAAAAGTGTGACATTTTGAGCATTTTACAACAGCATGAGAGATGACAGGTGCACTTTGTTTGGTGATCATAAAGTAAATGTGGTTCAAAGACGCTCAAAGTGAATTTATTATTGGCTTAAAGATCGAGTCAGACTGATTAAGTGCACTTACTTTTCTTTCCAAAGGTTGGAACTCAAAAGGTGTCATGACCTTGGCAGGGTTACAGAAGGCAGTAGAACATGTGAATTATGTACATGGAGACAGGGATGCAAGAGAACAGTGGACAAGGGCCCTACATTCAGTGTACACGGGGAGTTTGCGACCGGTGGACACAATATACAAGGGAAAAGAGTACAAAGGAGCTAGGGAAAAGAGCACAAAGGTAGCTAGACAAAAGAGTACCTAGCGATAGAATGGCATGGGCAGGGTGATAGATGGAAAGGTGTATATTGAGACAAGAGTGCACGTGGCATGAGGAAAAGTGCACGAGATAGAGATAATTGGGTATATGTAGACGGTGGTACAATGAAGGCAAGGGGAAACAAGTAAATATACAAGGGTGTTACATGAC
Source organism: Lissotriton vulgaris (assembly GCF_964263255.1). Classification (NCBI taxonomy): domain Eukaryota; kingdom Metazoa; phylum Chordata; class Amphibia; order Caudata; family Salamandridae; genus Lissotriton; species Lissotriton vulgaris. Next base: position 748,243,960 of record NC_141694.1, read on the forward strand.
AGGGGCTTGGAGGCAGGAGTGTATGGGAGTAGGGCAGAGGTCTTCAAATTTTTGAAGGTTGAGCCCCCCAGCTGAATTTTTTTAAATGTCGGGCCCCCCCACCACCTGACAGAAATTTCTGGAATCTGGTACATAATCGACCGCCACCCGCATATCCCATGCCATATCCGGCAAATAATGTTCAAAACAATGAGTGTTTCCTCCTTCTCCATGATTTCCCTCACTACCACTCACCAACAATGCACCTCATCTCTCTATAGCACCTTTCTTGCAAGCATATAATTTTTTTTATAGTGCTACTCAAAGTTTCATCATACTCAGGGGTATATGTACAAGTCTGTATAGACACCACACCATCACTTTTTACGACGTTGTGGTGGCGATAGGGGCATTGCCGTATTTACAAGGCAGAGTTAAGCCACTCCGTATTTACAAGGCAGAGTTAAGCCACTTAACTTGGCTTAACCCTGTCTTGTAAATAAGGCCCCCTTTCATGCTATGCTTAGCATGAAAGGGTGGGCAGTGGGTATTGTGGAGGGCATTCCACTGCAACAGGCACTGATTTTTATGTTGCACCCTATTTACAAGGGCAGTGTAAAAGTGAGGCAGCGTTAAAATTAAGAACAGGGAAAACCTGGTCTTAAACTGGTGAAACTAGGAGAAATGCTTTATTTCTCCTCTTTTTTGCTTCATCCATGTGTGCTGCCTTGTGCAGCACACATGGAAAAAGCAAAATGCCTTGTCTTTGTAATCTTTACAAAAAAATACTTTTGTGATTTCTGTGTGTGCTGCATTACGCAGCACACATGGAAGTGAGACAAATGGCATTTAAAGATTGTTTATGTACAGGAAGGTCCCCCTCCTTACGTACAGGAATGTCTCCCTCGTGTACATAAACAATCTTTTCCCTGCACCCAGACACCCTTGCAGTATGGTGCAATGGTGTCTGCGTTGGCGCTACACTGCCAATTGTAGCGCCAGCGCAGGGGAAACACAAGGCTGTACCATATTGTTGTAAATATGGTGCAGCCTTCCGTTTCTGAAGTGGCGGAGAGAGGCCTTAACCCATGACTGCTAACGCCTCACTCCCCAACTTCCTTTAACATATGCCCCTCAGTTCTTTGATCTGCATGGTACACCTTCTTTGTAGCAGGCACATGAACCATCTGTGCTGTGAGGGTGGCAGGAGTGCTCATGTGAGTGGACAGTGACATATGTAACAGTGTGAGAGAAGGGTAAGTGTAGTGACTGCAGGGTGAGTGAGGTGACCATATGAATTTGGGTGTGCATGTTAGTGCAGAGTGGGACTAATGAATGCATGGCTAGTGATGGGCTTGTTTAAGTGAGATTGCAGATTGAGCAGTGAGTGAGACAGGTGAGTGAAGTGTCACATGAGTGCAGGGTGGGTAGTGTGCTTGTGTGGCTGCAGGTTGAGGTACAGGGAAAACCGCGCAAAGTGCATTGTGAGAGCAGAGTGATCACTGAGTGCAGGGTGTGAGTGCATGGGGGTCAGTATGAGGGAATTGTGATCGCTGTGAGTGCAGGGTGAGCATGAATGTGAAGGGCGAGAATTTGGAGCAAGTTGTCTGAATGCAGGGTGCAATCCCAGACACTTGCAGTAACTCAGCATGCTATTGACGGCAGCGCAGGATTTCAGATATGTTAAACTATTGCTATTGCAATTATGGCATTAACCAGGGATTGAGGGGGGAGGATATAAATACTGGGCGGATCTTGCAACAAACTTCCAGTTTTATGATTAGGGTTGCCAGCTCATTATTTTGATGTCCCAGGTGGTACAAAAATAAGCAGTCACCTAAAGCTCTATTTTCAGCACTTATGTGTACATACTCTGAACAGCAAATATAAATAGCACTTTAAATTGTTCTTTTAGGGCTGCCTAAATGATATCACTGATAATAAAAGGGAATAAAGACAGAAAAGTCACATCATGAATGAATACATACTTCTTTATAACTCATATTTAGTGTCAAGATAAGCAATTTGCAGGCTGTTTAAACACCTGACTGGGATTTGTCTTTTGGCAACTTAAAACCTTTTTAGCCCTGTGATCATTGCACCCCTGCCAGTGTAATTTAAAAAGCAACATTGTCACCTTTCCGGGAAGAGCTGTCCCTCCCTGGACGGAATTCCGAGAGCTGAAATGCTTCAGCTGGCGTGGGAGGCAAGCATTCCCAGCTAAAACTGAAAGCAAGTAACTGACATTCATTTCATCTGCAGTGTGAGGCAAGGAGTCTCCTCTGCTCTGAAATAGTCGCTTTCAGTTTTAGCAAAGGGGGCTCTTTGCCTCCCACTGCAGCTAACGCATTTCAGCTGTAAGAATTAACCAGGATAACCCCCCCCCCCCAACCCTGTGTGTGGCAGTGGCTGAGACAGCTTCCTGGTGCACCCGAGTACTTCATATGTCTTAAAAAATACCTTTTTTCTTGTTAATGAGGCTTTAATGGTTTTCACCCCTTCTTAGGGCCCCTGCAGCTCCACTCTGCCAGTTGTTTGAAGAATCAGAGGACAAAGGTGAGATTTTAGGGAGGAGTGCGCGCCCCCCCTGAGATTGAAGAACTCTGGAGTAGAGGGACAGAGTTACATGTTGAGATGTGTAGAGACATGGCTACATGGAGACAGTGGGATAGACGATACGCATACATGTTTGTCTATGTTGTTCATGAAATCCTACAGTTTTGCTGCTAACCTGTGGATGTCCAGTCCATGCAGCTTCGAGGGTGGATGATGGAGACAGTATACGCACTAGGGAGGAGAGACAAGGCATTTTCTAGGCCCTTCAGGTAACACTTGTATCATATGATCTTTTATTTCACCCACAACTTATTATCACCACCTCTTTTTAACTTCATCCTGAGTGTGCATCTCGAATGCCAGACAAATTAACAATGTTGGTGACTCCTTCCCACAGGACCAGCTTGGCTACTACGCTCAGATTGTGGGGTTCAAAATTGTGTTGTTGGACACAGTAGCCCATTACATTTCTGACAGTGGTGTCTGTGTCATCATTTATTACATTTAGCTATATCTTTAGGCACTTCCTTTCCTTTCTGCCCCGAATAGGCCATATCACAGTTCACACAGTAAAAAGAAAGTAATCTTGATTTGACTGGTAACACAAGTTACCGCCCACATTGAGACTGCAACTTCTGGATGAAGATTGCAGTCCTGATGTTCCCTTCTGAGCAATTCTACTTGCTCAATACTGGGATACCTGTGAGAGGAACATCAACCAAAAATGGGGAATTACGGCAGGAAGCAGATGCAGTAACATTGATTCTGACATGAATTCCCAATTTTTCTTGGGGCCTTCAGGGTGCAAGTCAGGATACAAAAGCAGTTAAACACTATTAAACAGATATCAATTTATGTGATAAATAGGCTTTTGCATTGTATAATATATATGTTTTCTCTCTCATCATACAATAGAAATGTTCCAAGTTTGATTACAGTAAGGCAAAGAACCTTGTGCTATCATGTCTATCCATAGGGATAAAGGGGTTTCAAGTGATATCTGACATTTATATAGTTTTGCAAAGATAATATTTCTGTTAGTTTGTGCACTGGATAATATTTGTAACTGATATTTTTGTGTACAGTTTTTATACATGCTTGCATTTTTCTGTCCAGAGTGTTACACAATACTGATTGGCTTTGCGTCAAAGGCATAGAGATTTTCATCATTAGTGACTGTTTCTGGAAATATTTGAATTGAAGAAAGTCATTCAAGCTGAATTGAGGAAAGTCATTAAAGCCTGATGTACAAAGTTCTCCCCCACTAGAGCGTAGCTCTCGATGCACATAGTCCTACATTTTATGTGTAAAGGTGGGAGTAGAAAAGAGGAGTGGCTGAAAAATGAGGAGGGAGAAAGAAAAAAGTAAGGAAGAGAAATACAAACCACACCTACAAAACAGTAAAGGCCTGATTCATTGTATGGAGATTTTACCACTGTCCATACAGATAATCTTAACATCCATTACCTTGACAGAGGACTGCCATATTTAGAAATCACTGCCAGCGTGGCAGGGATCTCTGCATTCACAGGAGCCACTGCCATGGTGCAAGTTGGTTCATGGCTCTAATACCTCATTCCTTAATAAAGTAATATGTACAAAAGTAGCCTGGATGATGTCATCAGTGATGTCATAATGATATCAACAATGATGCCATCAGTAATGTCATAAATTATGTCATAGAACATGTCATGAGGAATATATTATATGAGGTAATAAGCAGTGCATGGCGGGGGTGCAAGTTAAAGTTAGCTACACAGAACACTGGTTGCGTATTCTGGTTGTAATTGCAATTCTGTGAACATTTGTGTGAAGGGAATGCACAGATAGTAAAATATTTACAGGACAAAAGCAAAAGGGAATGCATTGTTTAAATGTGAGTGAGTGAATGTATGTTTGGAAGTGGTGAAGTGAGGCAGATGCGAAGAAGTCATTCGGGGAAGAGTGAAAAGAGGGGAACATCCTTTACAACGTACTACCATTGCAACAAAACTTTTACAACGCAAGTGCTTTTACAACGCATGACTTTACAACGCATGCCATTAAAACGCAGATGTCATTACAACGCAAGTCTTTACAACGTAAGTATTATGTATTTTTTTAGATTTCTTTCTATTTTTAAATTTTTAAATAATTATGGAATATTTAATACTTTTTTAATTTACATTATGAAATGCTGAAATGGTTTATATCCCATTAATACTCCAGTAACAAAGAAAAAAATTATTTAATATTTCGATTATTATCAATACAATTTTAATACAATTAATACTCAAGTAACATTTTAAAAAATGAAAAGTAACAATTTTAAATATGGAAAATATGTTTCATTAATAATTGATAATTTATACTTAAGTTTAAATTATTAACTGAAGGTATATATTAAATAATTTGTTAAATGTAAAATAAAAATAATAAAACAATTAATACTCAAGTAACATTTTCAATAAATGAAATATGAGTAAATTTATCTGATTAGATTTAATATATTTATGTATTTAAAATATAATACTCAAGTAATTAAAAATAACTGAAGGTATATATTAATTAATTTGAAATAATATTATTATTACAATTAATACTAAAGTAACAATTTTAATAAATGAAATATGTGTTTATGTATTTAAAATATATACAAAAATATAGAAGTATAATATAAATTTAAATAATCCTGTAGTAATAACATATTTTTTTCAATTAAATGTTTAGGATTATTAATTAAAATAAAAAAAATAATGCTTTATTATTAATCACTAAGTTATAGAATATATAGAAAAAAATATAAAAAATAATGTTACAAATATTACATCAAATTACAAAAAAAATTAGTAAGTATAACATAATTAAACATTTAATAAATACTGAAGTTTAATTTTTTCAGTAATGGAATGTCTGTAAAAAACCTAATTTTAAATGAATCATTACATTTATAAAATAATATTCGAATAACATTTAAATTATTAATAGAATATTGATTAATTAATAGATAATTAAAAATAATATTATTTATTTTGAAAAAAATTAAGAAAAAAAAAACATTTCTAGAACATGAACAAATACATTATAAAAAATCTATAATGTCAAGAAATTTAAAAACTTTAAAAAAGTGTGTTTTAAAATATAAAAATGACATTTTCCCACGCTTTTGTATTGAATTGTCAAAAAGTGTCAAAACCTGGCTGTTTCCGAACGCTTAACTTGCTGGTCACTTTTTCCTCTGCTTCTCTCTCGTGCGGCCACCCCGCGAAGTCTCAGCGCCAGGATACCTGTAAGGTGATAGCTGCGCTATACAAATATTTTAAATAAATAAATATAAATTCAATGGAGAGTTTTGTCCTTTATTTATTTCCATAGTTGAAGGTATGAATCCCGCGGAACTACTTTTGAAGCTGCTTCAAAGGTAGAATACAGAAGTTTGGGATGGAAATGGAATAAGTATAGAGGTAAGTACTATTTATCATTATTATCTATGATATAAAATCTATAATTAATTGTAATTTAAAATAATAACATTATAAAAAACTAAGACACAATAGTTTTCCTTTTAGATTTTTTATTAAAAAAATTATTATAGAATATGAATGATTTCATTAAATTTTGTATTATTTTAAAAAAAAATTAAATGTAAAGAAACATTAATAAATAAATCTTTTAATACGTTTATTATAAAAAAATAAGAAATAGTCCTTTTTTCATCTTTGTAGCTCCTGATGACGTCGACGCGTAAACGTCCATGCAAGCGGACATTTTCAACAGCGTCAATGGAGGAAGCAGCAGGAAGCTGATCTGCGCTCAGGTAGGAAACTATTTAAACTTTATTTATAAACATTAGAATGTTAATTAGTATATATATATATTGTAAAGAAAGGAAAAGGAGAGGTTGCATATGATAAATGTAATGTTTACGTTGTAATTTTAGCATGTAGCCGATCATGTTAGTAGAGTATGCCTTTGTCGGGTCGCTATAATAATGGGTTAATGTTATTTAAGGATGTATTTTGTTTAAGAAAGGTGAATGTTAATGTTATTTTAGGATGTCTGACTATTTATTGCTTTAAGGAAAGTTATAATTTAAAATGCATTGATAAAAAATATCTAAAAGTACATCGAATACATGTATTATTAAATAATTTGGAGATCGAGATTGAAAGATAGCTGGTTTCATGGGTTTTGGATTATTAAGGTGATCTAGTTGGAATGAACTTTGTTTTCTGGAATTTCGGTTTTTATGGCGTCTTTGAATTTTGAAAATATGGGCTATCGGGAAATTTAGAAACCTTGCAAGATGGACATAGTAAGAACATTGATTTCTAGGACTTAGTATTATTTTCTGGATGGATTTAGAAAGTTTTTGGATTTCGTGCACGTTGTTTTACTTTCAGGATGCACATGGAATTTGGAAACCTGTCCAGATTGATTTTAAAAGAATATGGATTTTGTGGACTTTGGATTACTTTCAGGATGAAGTTGAAGTTGAAGTTAAAATATTTATTAAACGCACGTTTACCAAGCGGTGGCTTGGCCCTGTGGATGCAGACCCAAGTGGGCAGCGGGTGGGTGCTTACGACGGGAATGCTTGCAAGAAGAGTAGGGTCTTCAAGGCTTTGCGGAAGTGGAGGTAGGAGGGTGTGGATCTGATAGTGTAGTGTAGGGTGTTCCAGAAGGTGGGGGCGAGGACGGAATACTTCACGCCCCCAGATTTTTTCTTCCTGAAGCGGGGTATGGTCAGGAGGGACTGGGTAGAAGAGCGCATCTCTCTACTGGGAGTATAAATATTGATTGCCGAATTGATGAAGGCTGGAGCAGTTCCAGCACGAGCTTGGAAGGTCGTGCAACCCATTTTAAATAAGGCGCGTTCCCGGATAGGGAGCCAGTGCAAGGATTTAAGTAGGGGGGTGACATGGTGGAATTTCGGGAGACCAAAAATAAGACGGGCCGTCTGGTTTTGAACCATTTGAAGGCGTCGCAAGTCATAGGCGGGAACGCCATTGTACAGGATGTTGCCGTAGTGGAGGCGTGACAAAACCATAGCCAGTAAAATCAGTTTGGGAGCAGAAAAGGAAAAGAACCGAGAGATCTTGCGAATAGTGCAAAGGACCAAAAAAACAAGATGACACCACTGAGCTGATCTGAGAGTGGAGGGTGAGGTGATTGTTGAGAGTGATCCCTAGTGTCTTAACTGAGGAAGAAGGTGAAGGGGGGCACCCAGGGAGGAAGGCCAAAGTAAAGGGGTCCAGGGACTGGAGTTGCCACCTGTAAGAAGTAGTTCAGTTTTGTCTGGGTTTAATTTAAGGTGGTTACAGTTCATCCAGTCCCTGATGAAAATCATAACCAATTGAAAATTGTGAATAGACTCGGGAGAGGAAGAAAGGTTAAAAATAAGCTGGAGGTCATCGGCATAATTGAAGACCGTGACCTCCATCTGCTGTAAACCAAAAATGAGAGGAAAGATGTAAATATTAAAAAGGAGAGGGGAAAGGGAGGAGCCTTGAGGAACGCCACATTGGACCTTGCGAGGGAGTGCGGAAAAATCGGCCAGGTGGACGGCCTGTGTGCGGCCGATCAGAAAGGAGGTGAGCCAAGCCAGAGCATGTCCCCCGATGCCAGCCACCTCGACACGGGAAAGAAGGATGGAGTGATCGACCGTGTCGAAGGCGGCAGACAAATCGAGGAGGACCAATGCCTGGGGCGTGTTGACATCCAGCCCCCCTCTGAGCTTGTCCATGACGGACAGAACTACCTTTTCCGTTGAATGAGATGGGCGAAAGCCCGCCTGGCAGGGGGATAAGCAGCCGCTATCCTCCATAAAAGCACTCAGGACTTTAGTGACGTGACTTTCAAGGACTTTACCCAAGTATGGGAGAAGGGAGATGGGGCGGTAATTAGGAAGGGAAGTAGGGTTAGTGCCAGGCTTCTTAAGGATGGGGATAATGATTGCTGATTTGTGGAGGGCAGGTACTGTGCACTGGGTCAGAGAGTCCTTGAGGAAAGTGAGAGGGGGCAGGGGACAAGCCATGAATATCTTTCTTAAGATGTAAGCCGGGCAAATATGGGAGGGAGATACTGATTTGATTCTAGTGATCAGGGCCAAAAAAGATTCTCTGGTCAGAGGAGGAATGTGATCTAGGTAGAACTGATAGGAAGGGGTTTGAGGGTCAATAAAGGATGGGGAGGGAGGTGGAATGTTGGATTTAATGACAACTATTTTCTCAATGAAATACTCATTGAGAGAGTCACAGAGGGTTTGGGAAGGGGAGGGTTTGAGGGGGGTTCTCTCTGAGGAAGCCAACTCGTGGACAGTAGCAAATATTTCCCTGGGTTGATTTTCGGCCAAGAGGATTTTTGAGGAGAAATAGTTGGTCTTGGCCAAGAGGATGGCTTTTTTGTATTCATTAGATACAGAAGTGTACTGCAATTTCAGTGCGGGCAGTAGGCGCGTCTCCAGGCGCGCTCTGCCTGTCGCACAATGAGCTTCTTGTCCTTGAGCTCAGTGTTGAACCATCTGTTGGCGTCATGTGTCCGCCTGGTTCTAACGCGTCTTAGCGGGCCACTTGATCACACGCTGTAGACAACCAGTTGTTAATAGTGTCTGCTTGGGATGAAGAGGACAAATCCGTAAGAATGGGGCAGGAGGTTGAGATGGAGGAGCACAGAGAAGGTACATCTACCCGGTTCCAGTTCCGGGCCCAGGTATTTCTAGGAAGGGGGTCTTTTAACAAGACTTTGGTCTAAAAAGAAAGAGACCAAGAACTGGTTGGACCAGGAACAGGGCGTGACAACAGGGGGGATACAGCTAAATGAAGTGACCAAAGCTGGTCCAAAGTGTGGCCTCGGACATGAGTCAGAGTATGGATGTGGGATGAAAAGTTTAGACTAAGGAGGAGTTCGGTGAATTCTTTAGACATCGCGTCCTCAGCCGGGTCGGAGGGCCAAAAATTAAAATCCCCTAGCAATAGAACCAACGAGTTGTTGACTGCAAGAGTTGCTAGTAAGTCCTGGATAGCAGTGATAAAGTGCGGTGTCTGCTGGGGGGGCGGTAGGCAAGTACACACGTGATGGGGGTAAGAAAGGATGGTGAGCGAGCGCCTAAACAGTCAACCGCCGTAATGGACGGGGAAGATAACAATTGAAAATGAAGCCCAGAACGAGCAATCAGGGCAACACCGCCTCTGGACTTTCCCACGGGCCGGTCGGCGCGTAGAATATAGTATGAAGAGGGGAGGGCAGCTAATACGTTGGGCAGTGAGTCTGGGCAAAACCATGTTTCTGTTAAAAACAGAAGATCTGGTTTTATGGTATCTAAAAAAATGAATACATCGAGATGGTGCTTGACAGCCGATCTGGTGTTGAGGAGGATGCACATGGACTTTGGAAACCTTTATAGATAGACTTGGAAAAAACATGGATTTTGTTGAGTTTGGATTACTATCAGGATGCACATGGACTTTGGAAACCTTTCCAGATGGACTTGGAAAAAACATAGATTTCGTGGACTTTGGATTACTATCAGGATGCACATGGACTTTGGAAACCTTTCCAGATGAACTTGGAAAAAACAAGGATTTCGTGGAGTTTGGATTACTTTCAGGATGCATATGGACTTTGGAAACCTTTCCAAATGGACTAGGAAAGAACATAGATTTCGTGGACTTATTTTTAGAATGGAGTTGGAAAGATCTTGGATTTTGTGGACTTTGGATTACTTTTAGGATGCACTTTAAAAGTAAAATGATTTCCTGGACATTGGAATAAAGAATACATATTTTCTAAAAAAGGAAGATGGATTTTCGTGAAAAAATAATACCTTTGAAGACATTGATTTACACATGGGTTTCGATTTTGACTTTGAAACAATAAGATTAATGAGAGGACTCAAAAAGAAGCTTTTTTTTGGAATATGTTGTATTCGATTCAAGAAGATATTTTTTTTAAAGAAAATAAATGCCTTTTTTAAATTATAAACAATGGATTTTAAAATAAGGAAATTAAAAAAAGGTGATCTAATTGGAAAAACGAAAAAAGGAACACATTTTCAACATCCTTGGATTGCTTGGGTTATTAGATTTTGCCACAAAATGGATTTATTTTGGGGAAAGAAGATGAAGAAAAAGAAAGAAGACAACTACAGGTAAGCTGACCCGATGTTAATTTTTTAAAAATAATTTACAAAAATGTTATTGCCAATTGAATTGAAACGTTTATATAATTTAGGTAAAATCAGGAAAGTAAGGTGTTAATTATATTTAGAAATGTAGAATGTGAGCAACATTATCAAGGTAGTCTAAAGCCACACACTACGAAAACTGTTGTAGAATAGCCAATAGTCTCTCAGACATTTCCTTTGATTTTTTGGAAATGCGTGGGTTTAGCCTACCAGTTAATGTTTGAGAGATTCTCATTTCTTGAAAACTTTGCTCCTTCTTCAAAATTTCCAAAAATGAATAGAAGTTAGGGTATGGTTTGCCAATTGTATGGTTGAAGGAGTTATGCCATTGTTTGTTTTTGCTTCTCCTTCTAAACAGCTTGTGTAGCAGTTCTACCACTCCACATGGAAACGTGGCTTCCTCCTGCGACCCGATCTGCTTAGATGTCCAATCCATGTGTCCTCAAAATAATTTAGTAAGGGTGCCAATTTATCTTCATTTTCGTTAAAAAATTCTGAATCTGTAATTGCAGTGTAGTACTCATCTACATTTTCAGGAGGAACAAAGCAAAGAGCTGTTATTTTTTTTATTTGAACTGTAGTTTGCTATCAGTTGAGTAATCTGCAACCAGGGATGTTTTTTGTAGATTACGCCAGAATCCCTGGGAAAAATGAAAAAAAAAATCCCTGAATTTTGGCATCCGTGTACATTGATCATAGTCAATAAAAAATCAACAATTATCTTCCTAGGACTTTTATTGGATGTTTTGCTTTTAATCACTGATAAAAGCTCAGTGTAGGTTGCAGATTGCTTATCAGGTAGCAAACTATATACTAATGGAATTACATTGTGGTTAATCTTTGCGTGAATAGTGTAAATGTGGGTGAAAGGATGAGGTGTACTTTTAAACGTCCCATCCATCATCCAAATTTCACTGTTCTCTAACTTAACAAGGTTGCGGGGTGTACTAAAAATAAGAATATGTTTATGAGGGTTTTGGTTGTCATGCAGGAGGAAAGGTTCATTAGAAAAAGAAATAGTGAGTTCATCAGGAATTAGAATGTCAGAAAAGGTATGAGGAGTTGTAGTATGTGTATTACTTGCCTGCTTTTGTCTTCCAATAATTCTTCGCAAATTAGGAATAATAGGCATACTACTAGCAACATGGCTGGGGACATGCTGTGCAACCTCTCTTAAAATAGATCCAGTAGTGTCATTGGGGGTGCATGCAATATCTTTCATTTCATTTATTGTTTCTCTTACTTCAATCTCCATTGCAGAGGCAGAGTGGTTATGATCTGTTGTTTTAATAATGGTTTCACCAAGGGTAATCGCTCTGCCACTGCAATGGGATGAGCAATATTGCACACACCTCCAATGTCTACGTGGATCACTTATCCTTTCTTTACAATATATATATCCAGCATTTTCTAACAAGTGGTTTCCCTTTTTAGATTTAATGTAGGATGCAATTTCTTGAGTTGACATTATCTGTTAAAAAAAAGAAAAGAAAATGTATTATGTGAATTTTTACATGTTAATCTTAAACTACACTATCACACACTTTCCCTACTGCTGAACCTTTCTGAAAGTAGAATAGTAAATTACAATACCCTACACTATCCCTCACTTTCCCTACTGCTGCATCTTCATGAAGTTAGAATAGTATTTTACACCCCTACACTATCCCTCAGTTTCCCTACTGCTGCACCTTCCTGGAGTTAGAATAGTAAATTGCACCTCTACCTCACTTTCCCTACTGCTACACCTTCCTGGAGTTAGAATAGTAATTTACACCCCTACACTATCCCTCACTTACCCTACTGCTACACCTTCCTGGAGTTAGAATAGTAAATTACACCCCTATACTATCCATCACTTTCCCTACTGCTACACCTTCCTGGAGTTAGAATAGTACATTTCACCCCTACACTATCCCTCACTTACCCTACTGCAGCACCTTCCTGGAGTTAGAATAGTAAATGGTACCCCTACACTATCCCACCCTTTCCCTACTGCTACACCTTCCTGGAGTTAGAATACAAAATTACACCCCTTCACTATCCCTCACCTTCCCTACTGCTGCACCTTCCTGGAGTTAGAATGGTAAATTAAACCTCTACACTATCACTCACTTTCCCTACTGCTACACCTTCCTGGAGTTAGAATAGTAAATTACACCCCTATACTATCCCTCACTTTCCCTACTGCTACACCTTCCTGGAGTTAGTATAGTAAATTACACCCCTACACTATCCCTCACTTACCCTACTGCAGCACCTTCCTGGAGTTAGAATAGTAAATAGTACCCCTACACTATCCCTCACTTTCCCTACTGCTACACCTTCCTGGAGTTGGAATAGGAAATTACACCCCTTCACTATCCCTCACTTTCCCTACTGCTGTACCTTCCTGGAGTTAGAATACTAAATTATTGCTCTATGTTTAGTTTCATATTGTTGCATTTTGATCTGTTTTACCTTTTTAGTTTGGGGTATTGCCTTTTTCTGGAAACTGTTTTCTTTGTATTGGCTTTGCTTTTCTTTTCTTTGGAAGGTAGTTGTAAATCTGTAAAGATTGACAATAAAGAATATGTTGTTATTGTTTAAAAACGTTGACATGACTGCACCTTCTTTGAGATAGAATAGTAAATTACACCCCTACACTATCCCTCACTTTCTCTACTGCTACACGTTCCTGGAGTTAGAATAGTAAATTGCACCCTTATACTATCCCTCACTTTCCCTACTGCTACACCTTCCTGGAGTTAGAATAGTAAATTACACCCCTACACTATCCCTCGCTTACCCTACTACAGCACCTTCCTGGAGTTAGAATAGTAAATGGTACCCCTACACTATCCCACCCTTTCCCTACTGCTACACCTTCCTGGAGTTAGAATAGTAAATGACACCCTATACTATTCCTCACTTTCCCTACTGCTACACCTTTCTGGAGTTAGAATAGTAAATTACACCCCTACACTATCCCTCACTTACCCTACTGCAGCACCTTCGTGGAGTTAGAATAATAAATGGTACCCCTACAGTATCCCTCACTTTCCCTACTGCTACACCTTCCTGGAGTTGGAATAGGAAATTACACCCCTTCACTAGCCCTCACTTTCCCTACTGCTGCACCTTCCTGGAGTTCGAATTCTAACATATTGCTCTATGTTTAGTTACATATTGTTGCATTTTGATCTGTTTTACCTTTTTAGTTTGGGGTATTCCCTTTTTCTGGACACTGTTTTCTTTGTATTGGCTTTGCTTTGCTTTTATTTGGAAGGTAGTTGTGAATCTGTAAAGATTGAAAAGATAGAATATGTTATAGAATGTTTTTATTGTTTAAAAAAGTTTACATGACTGTATTCCTTTGCACTATCTATCCCTTTCACTACAGATTCAACTCACTGGAGTTAGAATAGTACACTACACTCCTACGCTATCCCTCACTTTCCCTACTGCTGCACCTTCCTGGAGTTAGAATGGTAAATTGCACCCCTACACTATCCCTCACTTTCACTACTGCTGCACCTTCTTGGAGTTAGAATAGTAAATTACACCCCTACACTATTCCTCACTTTCCCTACTGCTGCACCTGCCTGGAGTTAGGATAGTGAATTACACCCCTCACTATCGTTCACTTTCCCTACTGCTGCATCTTCCTGGAGTTAGGATAGTACATTACACCTCTACAATATCCCACACTTTTCCTACTGCTGCACCTTTCATGGAGTTACAATACTAAAATATTGCTCTATGTGTAGTGTTTTATTTTTGCATTTTGCTCTGTTTTACCTTTTCAGTCTGGGGTATTGCCTTTTTCTGGAAACTGTGTTTTCTGTATTGGTTTTCCTTACTTTTTCTTTGGAAGGTAGTTGTTATTCTGTTATGATTGAAAAGAAAGAATATGTTAAAGCATGTTTTAATTCTTTCAAAAAGATTAGATGACTGTATTCCTGTGTACTATCTATACTTTTCTCTACATATTCACCTTTTCTGGAATTAGAATAGTAAATTACACCCCTACACTATCTCCCACTTTCCCTACTGCTGGACCTTTCTGAAGTTAGAATACTAAATTACACCCCTACACTATCCCTCATTTTCCCAACTGATGCCCCTTCCTGGATTTAGAATAGTAAATTACACCATTACACTATCCCTCACTTTCCCTGCTGCTGCACCTTCCTGGAGTTAGAAAAGTAAATGGTACCCCTACACTATTCCACACGTTTCCTACTACTGCACCTTCCTGGTGTTAGAATACTAAATTATACCCCTACACTATCCCACACTTTCCCTACTGCTACACCTTCTTAGAGTTAGAATAGTAAATGGTACCCCTACACTTTCCCACACTTTCCCTACTGCTACACCTTCCTGGAGTTACAATATTAAATGGTACCCCTACAGTATCCCACACTTTCCCTACTGCTACACCTTCCTGGAGTTAGAATAGTAAATGCTACCCTTACACTTTATTTGTAAATGTTACCTTTTTAAATATCGTCCTTGGTATTTTTGATCATGCAAATTCTCCTTTTTTTCTTTTGTTATTTATCTTTGTGAAAATGGTAATAATTTTCTTTGTATCAGAAAAGGTTCTTTACGTTTTACAAATTAACAAATATTTTTTAATATTTGAAAATAAGTACCTTTTTGATATTGTTGATAGGGAGTTTGGCTCCTTTTTGAAAACGCTGTTTTTATGTATTTTATGGCTTTCTCAAAGTTAATTATTTTGCTGTCAAAAAATTACATTTGACATTTGCTTATTTTTAAATATAAGTAAATCGATTATCTCTTATTCTTTTTTTTTTAAAACACTATTTAAATACATTTCTAATACTGGAAAAAATGTCTTATACTGTGTCCCTTGACATTTAGCAAACTTGTTTTCATTAAGTTTGAATTAATAAGCATTGTGGCTGTTTAATTTTTTTTATATGTTACCACATTTAAACAAATTGAGTTATGCTGCTATTTTACTTATTTCGCAAACTTATGATTAATATTTATAGGTACTTACATATCTGTCAAAATTAGCTTTATCTTGAAAAAATTGCTTTTTAAATTAGGAAATTATGGTAAATCTGTAATTTAATTAATTATATGATTTAGTATTAATACTCAGATATTATGGATAAATCCTTTTTATACTTCTATTTCTTTTTAAACTTACTTGTATATGTCAAAATATCTGTTTTTCAATGACTACGGGTCATTGCTGTGTGAAAAGTCCAGAGGGTCAGTTTTAGGTGTCTGCTCTCTCTGGTAGTTGATAATCAACTGTTTTCAAAATGGTGTCTTGCTCGTATTTATAGGTTTGTGTCAGTGTGTTCTTAATTTTTGAGAAAACCTGCGTTTTAAAAAGCTTTTGAAATCCTTTTATTTGCTTTGTAAACATGCAATTTAAAACATCGATTTAAAAAGTGTTGTTTTAAGTTTCTAATTCCGTTTTGCCATCTATTTTGTTTTCAGTGTTTTGATGTTACGTTCATGAAAAGAGTTGTAGGACTATTTTTTTATCTTCACTATTTAAAATGGCTGGTATGTGTTTGTTATTTGTTGGTTATTTCGGATAGTTATTTTTATTTCTCGTTCTTTTTTTTAATTGTTATTTTTAAGTCTCGCTTATTTTGTCAAAAAATTACATTTTAGAATATTCGAGTGCTTTTCTTAATACTCGAGTATTAATTTTAATACTCAAGTATTAATTTATTAAATATGCTTTGATTTTTGAACAATTTACGTACAGTTTATTACCACATTTTAATACACTTCCCCACCCAAAGCCCCTATTTTATCTGCATCCCGTGCCAGGTTTTATTTTACAAAAAATATATATATATTTTTGTTTACTTTATGCGTTGTAAGGGTATGCGTAATATGTGTTTTCGTTGTAATGGTACTTTTCCATTACTTTTACTATTTTGCGTTGTAATGGTATGCGTTGTAAAGTCATGCGTGGTAAAGGTGCTTGCATTGTAAAAAATGCGTTGTAAAAGCATGCGTTGAATAGTATGCGTTGTAACGTCATACATCCGTGAAAAGATGGCCCTGAAGAGGAAAGAGAGGTGGTTGAAGATGTGCAGATAGACTAGATGAGCAGAGAAAAGGACATACATATCTAATATAAAGCGCACATAACTGAATGGAATGGAATGGATGGAATGGAAATGGATTTATTAAGCGCGGTTGCTGCCCAAGGGCGTCCAAGCACTAAGGTAAGAATTGGAGTGACGTACTGAGTGACAGATTAGAGCTCGGAGGCTTTGGCGAATAACAAAGTTTTCAACTTTTTGCGGAAAGCGAGCAGGTCCGGGTTGGAACGGAGTGAGAGGGGGAGGGTGTTCCAAAGTTTAGCTGCGTTCAGTGAGAACAGCCTGCCCCCGGATCTAGCTCTCTTCACTCTAGGCACCACTGCCAGGAAAGCCTCGGTGGAGCGGAGGTTCCTGTTTGGGTGATAGGGGATGACAAGGTTGCTGTTAATAGCGGGTCCTGTTTTCCAAAAGGCCCGGTGCGCAATGCACAGTGCCTTGAATGTCACCCTGTGCTTGACTGGTAGCCAGTGAAGACTTTTTAATGCAGGTCTGGCTGACTGGGCTCGTGGAATCTGTAGCAGGGTGCGTGCTGCGCAGTTTTGCACCACCTGGAGTTTCCGGAGAGTCATCTCGGGAGCCCCTACATATAGGGCGTTATTTGAGTCCAGGCGGGACTGAATGAGGCCTTGTACTGCCACTTTCTTGGCTTCTAGAGGTAGAAGTGGAAGGACTTTCCTTAAAGATTTGAGGATGCCAAAGCAGGTGGCGGATAGCTTAGTAGCCTGGGTGGCAAAGGAGAGTTTCCTGTCCAACCACACTCCCAGGCTCTTGACGCTTTCCTTGGGGGTGGGGGAAGTGCCCAGGGCTTGGGGCCACAAGGAAGTAAAAGGTATTGGCGAGGCTGGGCCTAGGAGCAGGAGCTCTGTTTTGTCTCCATTTAGTTTGAGGGAGGAGCTGGTCATCCACTCCTTGACATCTTCTAGGCAGCTCAGCAGGCCTCCATGTAGTTGACTGATGTTATCTTGAGCCAATGATACCACTAGCTGAGTATCGTCGGCGTACGACACAATTTTAATGCCGTACGGTTCGACGATCCCAGCCAATGGTCTCATGTAGACATTGAATAGCACAGGGCTCAAAGAAGAGCCCTGTGGTACTCCGCAACTGAGAGGCTTGCTGGTAGATGTTATGTCGCCATCGAAGATCTGAAAGGATCTATCAGACAGGAAGGAGTCGAACCACCTTAGAGCGTCGCCTGAGACTCCGATGTCCCGGAGACGGTTCAGCAGGGTGGTATAGCTGACTGTATCGAAGGCGGCGCTTAGATCAAGGAGGATCACTGCCACTGATCCTCCCTGATCCAGGACCCTTCGGGATTCCTCGGCGACTGCTAGTAAGGCAGTTTCGGTGCCATGTTTCGGCCTGAAACCTGTCTGGGAGACCTCCAGTAGGGAGTGATTTTCAATGAACTGGACCAGCTGGGCATTTATGTATTTTTCCAACACCTTGCCAGCCCAAGGGAGGAGTGAAATGGGACGATAGTTGGAGTGATCATCGGGGTCCAGGGTAGGCTTTTTCAGCAACGCCCGTACCATGGCTTGTTTCCATGCTGTAGGAACAGCGCATGAGGCTATGGATGTATTTAAAAGTTCCAAGATAACAGGCAGGGTGGCTTCGTGTGCTTGTATCAGAACTTCTGGTGGGGCTGGGTCACGCGGGGAACCCGATTTAACTTGGCGTGCCATTTTGCCAAGAGTGTCGAGGTTTAGGGGAGGGAAGTGCTCGAGGGTTGACTGTTCTGAGGAGGGAAGAATTTTGGGAGAGGGTCGGTCCGCTATCTCCGGAGCTGTGGCTCCCGTTTGGAAGGTGGAATATATTTTCAGGACTTTGTTGTGGAAAAAGTCTGCAAGCTCGTTGCATTGGTCTTGAGTTTTGCTCGGAGGGGGGGCGGTAGTGACACTTGAGCAGTTTTTTATTATCTGAAAAATTTCCCTGGGCTTAGATTTAGCCTCTAGGATTTTGTCAGAGTAGAAGGTCGCTTTTGCCGTCCTAATCCCGTCTCTATAAGCTTTTATCGCCTCTTTGTAGGCTACCTTTTTTTCCGGGAGAAAGTCTAAGCGCCAGGCTCTCTCTCGTTGCCTGCAGCAGCGTTTTAGTTCTCTTAAGGAGTCGGAGAACCAGGGCGCGGATTTATACATTCTCTTAGATGAGGATCTCCGGAGGGGAAGGATCGTGTCTAGTGAGTTAGTGATCCAGCTGACATAATTTTCGTTTGCTACAGTGGGGTTTGAGCAGGGAGGCGGGCGGGTAGAGTCCAGGTTGTGTATCCAGGAATCCAGCTGGAGTTTTGACCAGTTCTTCCTGATTGTTGTCCGGGGGGTAACTGGGGAACCTTGTGAATGGCCCAAGAAAACGGAATTAAAAAATGGTCTGACCATGGGAGGGGGATAGGAGAGTCAACATTCAGGTCGCTGCAGCTGCTGAAAATTGGATCGAGCAAATTGCCCTTCTCGTGGGTTGGAGCTGTGACCAGCTGGAACAGCTGAAGAGCTCCGAGGTCGTCTGTTAGCTCCTTAGCAATATTGTCAGCGGGGGAGTTAAAGTGAAGATTCAAGTCTCCTAGGACCGTGTAATTAGCCGCGGATAAGGTTCTTTTCGCTATGATCTCCGGGAGTGCCCTATGGAACAGTTTAGTTGGGTCAGGGGGACGGTAGATCAGCGTGCCCGAGAAGGAGGTGTTGGCGTTGAACTCTATGCAGAATTCCATGCTTTCGCACTCGGGGATACCTTCTGCTTTGATGCGACAACGGTACTGGTTTTTGTAGATAATAGCCAGACCGCCGCCTCTTCCTACTGGTCTGTCCGATCTGACGATGTGGTATCCACTGGGTAGAGCTGCGACTATGTCTGGGTCAGAATGAATGGAAAGCCAGGTCTCTGTTAGAAAGATAACATCTGGCTTGCGGTCCTCTAGCAGCATGGACATTTGGATGCTGTGCTTTGGCAGTGACCGACAGTTTAATGCCAACATACAATATTTCTGTGTCGAGGGGGCTGCCAGGGTGTTTTGGAAGGAGTGTTTGCATTCGGAGCAACGAGAAGGGAGAGATGTGGCTGCGAAAGTGCAGGTACATAAGGCAGTGGCTCTGCTTCCTATGAGGCGTAGAGCAGCGGGGCTGTAGGTCCTGGCCAGAGGAACGGAAGAGGCAGGGGGGGTGGCCCCTGGTCCCGTCTGGTCGCGGACGGGCGCAGACGGGCTTGCCTTAGGCGCGCCTTCGGCGCGCAAACGGCGCTCCCGCTGTGCTCGTCCGCTGCGCTTGCGTGGGACACACATTTATGGAGAGAGAGGGTAGGCGTGGCCTCTCGTGTGGGCGTGGCCTCGCGTTTCCCAGCGATGGCATCCGTGTGCCGATTCCCTTTCCCAACAGCGCTATGTTCCGCTGATTGTGGGTGCCTGTTTGGCAGGGGGAAGTGGTTGCAGTGGCTGGGGGTAAGTGGACAATTTTAAAAATGCAAGTAATTCACAGTATCAAGTTTAAAAAAAAATCGAGCGTGAGGACACCTCCGGCTTCCGCCTCAGAGGTCAAGCAATTCTGTGGCCGGCGCTCTAGATCAGCGCTTACATAGGGAGTGGGCGTTGCCTCTCGTGTGGGCGTGGCCTCGCGTTTCCCAGCGATGGCGTCCGTGTGCCGATTCCCTTTCCCAACAGCGCTATGTTCCGCTGATTGTGGGTGCCTGTTTGGCAGGGGGAAGTGGTTGCAGTGGCTGGGGGTAAGTGGACAATTTTAAAAATGCAAGTAATTCACAGTATCAAATTTTTAAAAAAATCGAGCGTGAGGACACCTCCGGCTTCCGCCTCAGAGGTCAAGCAATTCTGTGGCCGGCGCTCTAGATCAGCGCTTACATAGGGAGTGGGCGTGAACTGAATGCCAATACTCCTGCCACAGGCATCAATACTATTGAAATTTCAGATTAGAAACGCTTTGAAGGTTAAATATTTATAACAAATCCTTGTTGTTACTCATTTATCTAATACAAATAACACCCATTGACAAAGCCAATCATACTTATAGCTTTTAGGTGTAGGGCAGTTGTTATGTTATATATCTTGATGCAATTACATCTCAGAGAGTAATCAAAATACCAGTTGGGTAGCACACTATGGAATCACAGAAATGCATTTTACATGTTCCCTTTTAGAGGACCCCCACATTTTTCATCCCACTTAAAGACCTGTCTTCACATATTTCTATTTGACTGATTGCAATCAGCAGCTGTAGGTCCTTCCCAAAGCCTTGTTAAAGCAATTTCCTTCAAAGTGTATGCTGCGTTCAGTACAAGACACTGTGCAGGCTAAAGTTGTTGTGTGGTACAATTTGCACAATACACCAGCTGTTGAATATATTAATGCAGTAAGTTACATAGGGTAGTTTTTAATGTTGTCTAGAGGAGTACCCATCCTGGACCCCATGTTTGTTCATCTAGCTCACTCGCGTCGCTCAGCATTTAAAAGTCATACCAAACTTTTACGCTCTACCACTTTCAAATGTCACCGGCCGCCAGTGTAAAAAAATATATTAGGAGGGGACGTGTGGTCCGCCTCCGCAAGTCTTCAGAGTCCTTGAGAAACCACCTGTAGGGTTAAATACATTAACATTAGGGTGGTTGAAGATATGCAGATGGATGAGATGTGCCGAGAAAATGGACATACATATCTAACATAAAGCACAATTAAATGAAGGCCAAATCTTTTTTCACAAGCCTCAATACTATTGAAATTTCAGAATAGAAACCACCTGTTATGGTTAAGATTAGGGGAAGGAGGCGTTTTGTCCCTCCTCGAGCCTTAAGAAGCCCAGGGGACCCTATCCATCGAGGCCAAATACTTTAACATTAATGGAGTGGGGTGCATGGCTCCCTCGCCCCAAGCCCAAATGAGCACCCTGGGTAATATTTTAATTATAGGGGAATAAAATATGTTTGTAGTGTCTCCCAATCAAAACCCGAATGTTAGTTCTTTCACCAGCATGTCTGAAAGTATGTCAATGGTCAATTAGTGGATGTTCAAAAATTTTTTTAAACTTACTCCTAGCAACACAGTGCTTCTGACCACATGTTAGACATTAGTGTTACAGATTTAAATTGGTGAACCTGTATGTGTAATCCCCTCTCTGGCAAAATCCATTCACAATTTAAGGCATCCACATCGATTCAAATATGAGTTTGGAGACACATATAACTCATAACTTAAAAATTAAGGGCCAGATGTACGACAATTGCATTTTGCGACTTGCAAATTGCATTGCTTTGCGACTCGCAATTTGCGACTTGCAAAATGCAATGTATTACTGGTGTCTCAGACACTTTTATAGGCACATGCATCAAAGGAAATTGCATTCGCAAATGGTGCGAATTGCAAAATTCAGCCGTTTGCGAATGCAATTCCCATTTTTGGGATGCATTAACATTTTTGTAATTTTCGCAATTTAAGAAATCGCTAAATTGCGATTTCTTAAATTGCAATTGCATTTAAGGAATCTCAAAGTGAGATTCCTTATATGCAATGCATCAAACTCTAAAAATTTGCGAATTCGCAAATAAGGGGAGCAAATTACCATGTAGTTGACCTTCATGGTAATTTGCGAAAACTTTGAAAAATGCACTAAAGTGTATTTTTCAAAGTTCCATTTTACACACACACACACACATGCCCTTGGTGTGCAAAATGTACTTCTAAGCAGATTTCAGGGGTGCAACAGGTTGGACACCCCTGCACCCTTGAAATCGCATTCTTAATTTGCGAATTTCTAATAGTGAATTGCAAATTAAGAATGTCTGGATGGGGAGGTATTCCTTAATTGCGATTCTCAATTATAGAATCGCAATTAAGGAATTTTAAGAAATCACTATTTTTATAGCGATTTCTTGATGCATTGCAGTTTGTAATTCCTTAATTGCGATTCCTTATTTTTCGCAATTAAGGAATCGCAAAATGCAATATTGATGCATGTGCCTGTTTGTGATTCCCAACGGGGTCGCAAATTGCATGCCTCATCAATATTCATGAGGCAACTCAATTTATGACCCCATTGGGAATGGCTAGCACTCACAGGGATGGTGGCCTGCTGGGGTCAGCAGACCACCATGTATTTGACTACTTTTTCAATAAATCTGTTTTTTTAAATGCAGCCCATTTTCCTTAAAGCAAAACGGGATGCATTTAAAAAAGAAAAATTTAACTTTTCAATAGAATTTTTGAAGGGCAGGCAGTGGTCCCTGGGACCACTACCTGCTCTTAAAAAATATTTTCGCACCCATTCACAAGGGGGAAGGGGTCCCCTGGGGACCTCTTCCCGTTTGCAAATGGTTTACCACCTACTTGACATGGTTGGTAAACTGGGAGGTTTTGCCACTAGAAATGCGGTGGCAAAACAATAGTACATACCATTTGGACTTTCTATTGGGAAGGGATGCCCTTTTGCGATTGCAAAAGACAGTCGGACACCTGGCCCTCCCTTTTCCTGAGGTTATGAAAAGAGCACTGGTAGTCACCGCTGTTATTCAAGCGAGGATCAACTATGGAAATCCAACTAGTCCTAAAAAAAGCGATTCACCTACTATGTGGATTAAGGAACGCAAATTCCATAAAAGAGACAAGGAAACATCTTTATAGGCTGCATATCCATTCACATTAAAAATTTCGGAAAAAAACATCTTTGACAAGGCTCATGGAGGTATTTAAAATCTAATCCTCTATTTCTGCTTCAAGCCCCCAAATTACATACCTCCAGATATGGGATAAAGCCTTTTCTATCGCAGCACCCAAAACCTGCAGCATAATGCCAATAGCCCTTCACTTTCAATATTCCTGTAGGAATATTTAGAAAGGCGTTAATAAAATGTTATTTTCACCAATAATATGAACATTAAGAAAATTTACTGTTAGCTCGAAGAAGCCTATCAGGTGAAAGTTGATCTTAATAAATACCCTTGCCCTTGCCACTGCCGCTGTCTCTTTGTCCAGTGCAATTTTCGCTGTTTTTAGTGTGAACATCTTTCATATCCAAAATTTGCACACCTTTATACAACCTCAAGTTGTGCAAAGGATTACTGGACTTATTTCCGCTACCAAACATATCTGCATATCACAAGGAAATGAGAGAGGCCTCAGGCGCTGTTAACCAATGAACTACCACTTGTTAGTCAGGGAGGGGTGCCCAAAATGTCCTATGGCTTTATCTGTTGAATGCAGTGTTTAATTTGTGCTGGTGGAGTAAGTAGTGGGCACCAGGACTCATTATAATCATGGTTATTAATATCATCATTATTTGTCACCAGACGTGGAACCAAAGCAAGAAAAAGAAAGTCAGAAAAGGAAGAAAGAAGGAAGAGAAGGATAGTAATACATTGACAAAGAGGAGGCACAGATGAAAAATAACCTGCAAGAATGAGATAAAGTCAAAGGAAGTCAGTGGTGGTGGAAGGAATAGGCAAGAGATGGAAATGAAACTAGGCAGTCTTTGTACTGGGTGAATGGCAGCATTCAGCAATGCCTACCCCTATTTTACACATTAAATACTGATCTGATTTCCCCTGGTATGAGCAGCACTAAGAGTTCAAGTGTACGACCCACTGGTTGGTGTGAGTAGGACAAAAGTTCGAAAAAAGTACATTAGACCTGTCAGCCTTAGGTTAGGGTGGTCTTCCTCCAAACCTTTTTGCCTTCACCTTCTTATTTTGCTGAAGTTTATATTGTTGGCCATAGGACTCTGTGTAATTTACCAATACTA
The DNA here is from genome assembly GCF_964263255.1 of Lissotriton vulgaris. Classification (NCBI taxonomy): domain Eukaryota; kingdom Metazoa; phylum Chordata; class Amphibia; order Caudata; family Salamandridae; genus Lissotriton; species Lissotriton vulgaris. Next base: position 748,268,478 of record NC_141694.1, read on the forward strand.
CCCAGTGCTAAAGTGCTAGTGATCACTCCATAATGTCACATCCTGATGCCAGTTGCATAATATTTCCTCCCTTGGTGCCTCATTTGCTGATGTTTAATCCACTGGTTCTACCCTGCCTTACTTCCACAGCAGTGTGTCTTGTGAGTGCTGAGTTTTTGTTGGTGTGGTGATGTGCGAGGTTTTGGAGGGGTTCCCTCGAGTTCATGAAGGGCTGTTTTCGGCTCACCTTGTGTTTCATTTAGTTCTACCTTAGGTGGTACTGTGCCTCCTTGTTTTCCATCCGGCCTCTCAGGGAAGCTTACTGGTTGTGATTATGGTGATTGGTGGAACGTCTGTCACATGATTGGGGGCACGTTATTCTGGTGATGGAGGTGCAGGCTCTTTCTGGCTCTTCCTCCACCAACCTAACGCTTGGATTCATTTTTACCTTTTCCTGCATTGCGAAGGAATCTCAGACGCGGCTCCTTTTTTCCTGGCTTCCTGCTTTCTCCACTGTTCCCTATTGCATGGACCATCGCAGCTCCTCTACAATATACAAGGAAGTGTAAGGATGAAAGGCATCCTTTTTCCCTTGATTATACATCCCTATCCCCTCCATATCAGTGCACTGTGCCTTTGTCCACATTATCTGGGGTGGTCGCTTGCTTCCTCGGACTTCCTGTAGCAAGTTAACCCCCTCATATAAATCCTGTTTGCAGCCCGTCCCAGTTACTCCTTGCCTGCTCCTAGGGATGCGAGTCTATGTTTTTCCTCTCACCTCATTGTCCTTGTTGTTTCCATGGCTGTGGCTCGACATCCTGATTTCATGTTCCCTATGCTACTAATAGGAACATTGTTGTGGAACTACTCATATGGGTTGATGGGAGACTTGTGTGTTTATGCAACTCCAATGGATTAATGGGAGTTCTATATGGGATGTGATGTATTCCATGTTGGGTGAGAATATTCCGCTGATGTTTCTTTTGAGATAGTCAGATTGTTTGAGACACATAGGATAATGCCATAAATGGCTACAAAATATTGGAGAGAGCTCCTGTAAACCTGCAACATAGAGATTTATTGTGTAAGTTAAATTGTACAATATGTTGCACACCGGATGGTGTAGCATTTCAGAAACATGATGAGGATGTGGACTATAAAATGATTCAAAAACAGACATCTACATACATGTTTTGATTGTTGACAGTTGAGGAATTATCTGCAGATTTCAGAATCACAGTAAATACAGTATTTTAGGATTTCACAAGAAAGGATATTGGTCTAATCAAATGTGTAGAACCTGTCCGAATTACAGTCAAGGCAAATGCAGTGTATCCTAGAACACCACCTTATCATTTGACTTCTGAAATGTTTGCATGAAGAACTTTTGTTAATAGAGGTTATGTTGCAGAAAGGGATTTTGAGAGAACCGATGGGAATCCCATGTAATTCTCCAATTATGGGGTTGCAGAAATCAAACGTTAAATACAGGATAGTGCAGGATTTGTGAAAAATAAATTAAATTGTATTCCAGTGTTGACCGATGGTACCGAATTTAGCCACCATATTGTTTCAGATTCCAAGTACTTCGAAATGGTTTGCAGTAATTGACCTGTGTCAGGCTTTCTTCTTCATATCAATACATGGAGAAAGACAGTTCTTGTTCTTCTTTGTCTTCAAGCAGAGGATATTAGCATGGTGTCATGTCCCACTGGGGTAGACGGAAATTCCATCTATTTTCAACCAGATTTTGAAGAAAAACCTGGAGTCTTTACAAATGTCCTATAAATTAGTACTTGTACAATACATAGACAAGTTATTAGTGGCATCAGAGACCTGAGAAGCTTGTAAACAAGACACTGCTGCCTTATGGAATCACTTGGCTGAGAACGGACATAAAGTGTTGCCAGGTAAATAGAAATACTGTCAATAAGAAGCTCAATATCTGGGACACATAATTGAGAAAAAAGTAAGAAAGATGTCACCAACGAGAGTGGAAGTTATTCTCCAAATAAGTCCACCTCAAACTCAAAAGGAAGTCAAAATGTTTTGACTACATTAGATTGTGGATACCAAACTTTTCCTTAGTGGCAAAGCCTCTACTGAGGTTGACACCCCAAGATATGTCTGATCTGATTCCTTGATGCATGAGAGCTTGCTTGAGAGCCTTTCTAGCCTTTCTAGAGCTGAAAGAGAGATTGTATCATAAGTTTGCAGTGAGAGAGAGGACTACACTCTCTCAGCACTGACTTAGATGCACGGAATGCCCGAAAAGCACAAGTCTATTTTTCAACTATACTTGATCCTGTAGCCACCGGACTTTCTGGTTGCTCAAAAGCAGTTGCAGCAGTGACCACTAGTTTGGAAAAGAGTGAGAACATAATGATGGCATACCCTTTAACTGTTATGGTGCCACACTCTGTGGAGCTTCTATTGACAATAACAAGCACATAGTGCATGACCCCTTAATCGGTTGACCCAATATGAACTGACAATTTTGTCTGCAGATAATGTAATCTTGAAAGGATGTCAGACACTAAACCCTTCAACATCAATGCCAATTAATGATACTATTTGTGATGATGTTGAGCACAATTGCCTAGATGTCATGGATGTATGCATCAAGCAACGACCAGATATTAAGGATGGACCCCTGATTGAACCATGGTATGTTTGTTTGTAGATGTCTCGTGTCTCAGAATGAATGAATTCACACTGAGCAGCATATGCCGTGTGCACAATAAATGATGTTGCTTAAGCTTCCTGGCTTTAAGGTTCTCCATCAGCACAAGTTACAGAATTGGTTGCCCTTGCAAAAGCATGCAGTTTAACTGCAAACATTAACAGGACTAATTTTACAGATGCTGCTTTGATGTTGTCCGTGATTTGGAGCAATTGTGGGCACAGCGGGGTTTCCCACTCTCTTGGAAGCCTTACAGTTGCCCGAAGAAATTTCAGTGGTTAAATGTGCAGCTCCTCAAAGTGGCCATGGGAAATAGATACATTAATTAAGTAGCATGGTATTGTGCTTTGTTGGCTTGCACAATTAATAAAAATGTCATATGTGAATTGGAGGAGGAGACATATTTTCCCAAGCTTATTAAAGTTACAGATACTTGGGATGAATTGTAAAGAGTACAAGAAAACGTGCCAGAGCAAAACAGCTGGATAAAAGCAGGTTGTGAGAAAAACTCCAATGATATTTGGATGTTAGCAGATGGGAGACCAGTGTGTCCTGACAGTTTGTTGCTCCCAATGACTAGGTACTATCATGGTTATACACATTTAGGCCGGGATTCTATGGTTTGCTTGTTCATACAAAATTGGTTTATTCCTAGATTAAGAATACTGGCAGAAGAGGTTTGTCAAAGTTGTGTGATTCGTCAACAGATGAATGCAGAGAAAAGAACATGTTATTTTGAGTCACATAGGGAGATCAGGTGATCCTTTCAAAAGGATGCTGATGGATTTTATCGAGATGCCTGCTCACAATGGAATGAGGTGTATCCTTGTGAGAGTTTGTGTCTTCTCGAGATGGGTGGAGGCCTACTCAAGCAGAAGAAATGACAGTCTTTCCGTAGCAAACCTGTTATCATGAGAATTACTTCCATGTTACAGGAGGCCTGTTTCTCTTTCTTTCTTTTGAATGAGAAAGGAGGACCCATTTCAATAATGAGGTCTGGAATATGATTTGCATAGCTTTATAGATTGAGCACATTTTAAAAACATTGTAGTTATAAACCAGAAGCCTCTGGAAATCTTAAGTCAAAATTGGCAAATGTTTGCACTTCTAAATCATTCAAAAATCCAGATGCACCTCCTTTGGTATTGATGAGTATTCAAAATATCCGAGATAGGAAGACAGGTTTATTGCCTCATGAAATGTTCATGGGCTGGGCTACGAGACTGCCTGCAATACCTGCAAATGCACTTTTGAACATCACAGATGATATGATACTGGATTACTGCAAAGGGTTGGCTTATGTGGTCCATTCTGTTTCCTATCGAGCTACAGCTTCCACAAGAGATCCGCACCAAGAACAGTGCCACAACCTCAATCCAGGTGATTGGTTTCTTGATTAAGAAGCATATTCAGATGACTTATTTGGAACCAAGATGGAAAGGCCCTTAAAAAATCATCTTAGTTACAAATACTGCTGTTAAATGTGCTGGAGTTCTCAATTGAATTAATTCATCTCACACCAAAAAAGTGAAAAATCCAGAAGAAGCAATTGTGGTCTTTGATCTTGTGCGAATAGCATTGGTGACCATATCAACAGTTAAGAGACCACTTAGACCGGTGGCTCTGCCCCCACAAGAACAGCAGGAGGAAGAGAGGGGAGAAGATTTGCAAGTTGAAAAACAGATTCAAGTGGCTGATGTTACTCAAAGTGGCATCGAAGTTTAAATGGAAGTAGAGACTGTTCATCAAAACTAGGCTTGGGCGGAGTTTGCAGAGTTCCGCTACACAGAACTCCACGAAGTGACCAAAGATTTCTGCCATGCTACATGGAGTACCATAAGCAGCAGAGTGCGTTAGGTCGCACCTTTCGTGCTGATTTTTAATGTTGGGTGTTTGTCTCACACTGGGAAATCAGCATGAACGGCTCGATGTGCAGCACAAGAGGGCATTGCTTCTTTCTGCCACTCGAGTAGATGTTCTACTCGAGTAGCAGCTTCCTCATCGTGAATGGAAGCCTTCTTAGCCTGAGCAGTATTGGCCATCGGCGACTTCCCGCATTGAGAAATATCGATGGGAGGTGGTCTGGAGTAAGATTTTTCTCACTCACTCTCACCAACTTAACGTTGGCAAGCGTGGAAAAAGCTTGTGGAGTGGAGTTTTTTGGAACTCCATGCGCTGAGTGGGAAAGACTTTGGGAGCGGAACGGAATTTCACACCCAGACCTACTCAAAACAGAGTAAGTACTGACAATTCGTTAGTATCCCTGGAAGGTCTGGGTGAAGGTAAAACACTGGCAAAAGGAGAGTCACCCATAGAACTGAATGTCTGCAATCCTATAAACAAGAAAAACTGAGAAAAAAGTAAATCAATTGATTGTATTCCAGCAACTATACCTGAAGAGTCCAATGATGAAAGTGCTATAGAACAAAACAAACAATCACTCCGAAGGTAAAAAAGAGGAAGAGTGGCTTGCTGAAGTTATTCAGCACCTGAATGGATGTACTATGTTGATCAAGTACTAAATGTTTCATTGGATGGCCTGTGTGATATGAGATCTGAACTTTATGAGCCACCCTGATTGGAGATTTAAACAGAGAAGTGAGCAGAAAAAACTGACATAAATAATCTAAAAATTGTTGAGAAGCTGAAAGAAAATAAATTATCAATGAAAAAGAACTGTTCTGTTAGTCCTTTGTTATTTTAATTTCTTATTTTACTGAAGATCAGCATAGGTCCATTGCAGAAGAGTAGGGATAACAAAATAGAAGAACACAGAGAAGGGTTAAGGATTGTCTAATAAGAAGCTGAACTGCTTTCGGAAGCAAAACTACTAACTGTTAGAAAAGGGATTTCTGGTTGGCTAAGGCTTGCGCCAAAGCCAGGCAGACACCACCACTCTAGTCAGGGCAAGGGAGTTACATGCCAATGATAACCCCTGCTCACCCACTTGGTAGCTTGGTACGAGCAGTCAGGCTTACCCCGGAGGCCATGTGTAAAGCGTTTGCGCACGCACACAGCAACAACATACCAGGCACACCACAAAAGGAACTCCACACAAGGTTATATCAAAAATAGCCTTTGTTTTCTCATAACACATTAGAATAGTAATCACATAATATACATTGTGCCACCTGGCACTAGGTAATATCTACCAGGGATTATATATTCCTGATAGGGCCAACTGGACCACTGTCAGAACCATCACAAAGTGAACTTAGTAAATGTAGGACATATCATAAACGTAGAACACAGCCAGTAATCACTGGCAAACATGGTACTCAGCATCATCCTGTAAAAAAAAAACATATTATGCACAGTATCACATTTAGGCGTGTATTACATTCTGCGCCAACCTCACCAACATAAACACATTGTGCAATCATCTCATAAGTCTAAACGCATTAGACAATAACCTAAGCACAACTCTCATTAGGGGCATAACTCACAGTAGAGAATAATCTCACTAGCATAAACCACAGAATGCAAATAACCTCATACATAAACCACAGTTAGAGGCAAAAACCAGGGCGCGTAAATCATAGTACATGAATCACATTTACTAGCACCACATAAATCGCATTAGGCCTGGCGCCCTTCAAACCTCACAGTCTCCCTGGCGAACTAGCCTTCTCAAAGGGGCTCAAATGCCCTTTGTCCAGCAAAGTCAGGGCTTGTGGCTGCCACTGCAGCAACCTCACAATGTGCACAATGCGCAGATCTAAATGGTGCAGCTGACGCTAATTGTCGTGTAGCTCTGAACATCAAATGGGCCCTGGCACGACTGTGCCCACAGGGCCACACTGGGACTCTCTAGTTAACTCCACCCCCATCGTTGCAGCTGCCTGTGCTCTCGCAGGACAGCTGGGTTCATGGCTAAAGAAGCCCGGACCCACAGTGCCCTCTGGGCCCCCACGGGGCTGTTAAATAAGCTTGCCCCCATGTTGGGGCTGCCCGCTCTCTGCGGGACCGCCCAGGCACCAAAAATGTGCAGCGAAATGCCCCCAAGTCATTGGGGCCATGGCACCTCTGTGCCTCTTCAGCCCCACTGGGCTTCTCTAAATCCAACTGCCCCCAAACCATTGCAGCTGCCCTCTGGCAAGCAGGGCAGCTGTATGAATTGCCTAATCTGGAGGGCAAGGGCCTTTATGGGCCCTCTCAAAACAAAATTTGCCCCATTGTTGGAGCGGCCTGCTGCCAGACGGGGCTGCTCAGACTTTGTGCCTCGAACAGGCATCAACAACAAAGAGCCATCACTCACCGGCTCTCTGGTTTCCAACGCGGCGGGGGCAGTCTCTGCTCTCCTCTGGTGGTTCGGGGCTTCCCTCCTCTCACGGGAGTCCTGCCGATCGGCTGCCACACCTCTCTGCACTTCACCCGGGCCCCCTCCTGGGACCCGGGACTTCTAGGTGGAGACCCCGAGGCTCTGGACTTCTTTGGCGCTTCCCTCGGGGAGCCGGAAGTCTGCATCACGCTGCCTGACTTCCTCTCCTACCGCGGCTCGGGCCGCAACAGTGATCTAGTTTCTCCTTCACTTGGCGGCAAATGAGGGGTAGGCTCCCTCTTAATTTAGCATATAAAGCGGGGTGAGCACCCGCTCAAAGTGGCAAAATGCGGGGTAGACACCCACGAAAACTGCAGCATCAGCGGGGTGGGCATCCGCAATTCAGGCACCATGCGGGAATCCCTCACACCGGATTCCATCTTCAAGGGCTGCAGTGCCGCGCTTTGAAGCCCAGGTTTTCTCCCATCGGGGAATAATTAAAATATAGCTCTCAAGAGGCGCTAGCTGCACAAAGTCAGGAAGGATAAAGAAAAACAAAGCAAAAGGTCCCTGGGGGATAGCAGGGACCAGGGAGGCAGCCCTCATGGCAGTTCATCCTGGGGCCCAGCAACAGCACACCCCAGCAGGATAAGGAACATCACCAAAGTACAGAACTGAACAACTTCTTGGGGTCACAGCCCTTATATTTAAATCAACATTTCCTTTGTCTGTAGTGTAGGGCATGGGGCAACCAGATGCAACTGGTTCAGGGGGGAATTGGATCACTTTGTTTTGAAAGCTTCTCTTCCCCTTTGTCAGGTGGGGGCTAAGTGATCAGACACACCCCAGGGGGTGGAGCCAGCATTCACTAGGGTAAGCGCCCCCCCTATTCAGAGTCAAGGGATTACCCCTCCCACTTTTCCCAGCCCAGATGTCCTATTCTGCCCCGCTCTGACTCACCCTGCCCCTCCTGGAGTCACACACACCTCCCAGCCCCTGTCACTCACAAGCCAGACATGCAATTCACATCAGGCAAGCAGTAAGCATGGGCGGAAAATCCGTTTCGCTCGCGGATTTTGCGGATTTTCGGTAAATTCGCAATCCGCGAGATTCGCGAAACTCCCGCAAAATCCGCAAATCCGCGAGCAGCGGATTTTATGGCTTGCTCGCACTGTTCGCGTGAGTTCGCGGCTTCCCAGTACAACTTCGCGCCCCGCGAATAAGCGCTAAATTGTAGAAATACGATCTTAGCAAAACTGAAACTACTTACCAGGTTCAAAAGTTCAGGCTCATCATTAGTAGCCATTTCCTGTAGTGCTTCCTGAGGGGCCCCTCCAGAGTTCAGTTGCCAGTTGCAACTATTATGTGACCCTGCTCTGAACCTCAGAATAGTTACACATATGCCACAAAGGTCCTGAATTACAGCTAAGGGAGACAAGCAGGAGCCAGGCTGGAAGTTCAAATCCATTAATCAGCCCCTAATTCATTATTGTCAGTTGGGGCAGGGCAGGTGTTGTAACTAATTTTGCAACAATGAAAGCACTTAGCAAGTGCAAAAGATCACTAATCAGGAAGCACTAAGGAAGCAGGTGCCAGCTAAAAAAATATTCTGTGACACATTAATCAGCCCCAAATTAATTCAGGTCACTTGAGGCAGGGAAGGTGTGCTTTGCTTTGCCACAATAATGTAAAACTGGACAACCAGAGGGTGCTGTGATGAAACAGAGGGTGGCATGGGTGGGCCAGAGGGTGGCATGAGTAGTCAGAGAGTGGCAGTGGTGACAGAGAGTGGCAAACACAAAAAAAAAAAAATCTGCAAATTCGCGAGAATTCGCGGATTTTGCGGATTACGAGTTCGCAAATCCGCAAAATTCGCGAACGCGAGATTCGCAAAATTCGCCCATGCTTAGCAAGCAGACACATAGCACACAGAAATGCCAACGTCTAAAAGTGCAATTTCTCCACCAGTCATCATAAGTCTGCGCACATTATTGTGCAGCATTTATTCTCACAATTTCATACATACTAAACTCGACCTGGCTGCTCCTCTCATAAAAGGAATTACCATGGACACACTTATCCCCAATGCATTCCTATGGGAAGGCAGGCCAACTTCACCAAATGTGCACAGAGAGCGCACGCACTTTACACTGGACCACAGTGCTAAAGTGCCTAGAGGCCTAAAAGCACCAACACCATGTCAAAACTTAAGGCAAAAAGTTTAGGGGTGAACCTGCCAAAAAGGGCCAAGTCCAACACTAACGAAGATCTGCTGAACTGCTATAATGACTGAACTACTGGATTATTATTGAAATTCAGGAAATTCAAGACAAACCTAGCTTGATTTGAGAGAAATGTGTTGCATTGGAAACAAGTGTAAATATGTTATTTGTTACATCTTCATAATAACAGTTCTAATGATTACTTTAGTTTTAATAGGATTTTACTTGTCCCCAGAAGTAGTTCATAGAAACGCAACAAAGCCACATACATACCATAGTGATTAAGATCAACTAAGAATTAATTTTATTAGTTACAAGAAGGATGGTTTTCTACCAATGTTTATTCGAGATTTGTGCAAGAATACACTTCATGCTATAGCTGCAAACGTTTGCTATGTTTATGCTCATTTACCTGCATCTGCGTCTGGTGAAGTTCCATATGCTCTTATCTTATGCCATCTCCTGTAGTATTTTACTTTCACTTGTGTATAGACAACAACATTTTGAATATTTTTATTCTAACTATGATTTAATCCTTTCAAGAGTGCCTTTCATAGAATGCACAAGTTTAGACCCGCAAACAAAGTCAATGGACACTGCTTGCTATTATTTCTTTCCCTATGGATATTGTTAAGGCTTACAAAAATAATCTGACCCGCTTGATGGAACCCTTAGAGAAAGCTTGCATTATGGCATTAGAAAAAAGATACATGAACATAACACGTACTGAAGATAAACATAGTGATGTTGTGAAAAAACATTGGAAGAATGAAGAAGATGAGTTCAGAAAGCAAATGATTTGCCTAAAATTAAGGCCAGACAGTCATCATAAAGAGAAAATATCTGAATACAGAAGAAGAGAACACCAAACTGAACTAGACATGCAGGGTGTAGTAGTTGTAAACATACTTTTGAATTAACAGAGTGTACATGGCAAATTTTACAGAGAGAAGAATCTGTGATTCCTGGAGTTTATTTTATTTGTGGACTGAATGCTCATTTCCCACAACCTGCTAATTGGGCGGGTATTTGCCATTTAGGTGTTTTAATTCCTAAATGTACCATGTACTGAGCTTGGATGCATTAACAATGACACCTCCACATAGACATAAACGTAGAGCTGCAAATGGAGCTGAATTAATGGGAGACATATTAAGGGCAATCATTCCACCTGCAGGAGATATATTAAATTGAAAAAAGATTAGAAAGCTGTTGACCGTTTTTGACAAAATTGCACCAAGCATTTCTGGAGCTTTGCTAGTAGTTAATACTGAGATAATTGCCATATGGTCCATGGTACTTCAGTATCGTCTTGCTTTGGATATGTTACTCACAGAGAAGGGTGGAGTTTGTAAGAGGATTATATTAACCCATTGCTGTTCATATATTCCTGATGACATTAAGGAGATTGACGGTTCTGCAAAGAAAATTTCAGACTTAAAGCCTGAATTAAAAGAATTAGAATCACCTGGCGTGTTTAAAGACTTTGGAAAGGGAGTTCAAACAATTGGAAATTGGCTTTCAACTACAGAAAGACAGATTCTAAAAGCTGTACTAATGCCAATAATAACAATAGGGCCCTGTTTGGGGTTTCTGTACATATTGGTCTTGAGCTGTAGATATTTGCTATGGAAAAGAAGTAAAAGAAAATTACAAAAGAGATTTTCAAACATTTGGCCCTAAATTACATTATTAATGATTATTATATGAAATCACTAAAATACAGAGGTCAAAAGAGAAAAAGACGAGATTTGCAGATGATGAGAGTGTTCTTTGAAAACGATTTCACATGTGAAATAAGTGTAGTATGATGGTTAATGTAACCATCAGACGGGGGAACTGATAACTCAGAAAAATTATGTTAATTTCCCTTAGGTTGAATAAAATGACAAATAAAAAGAACATTCTGATCTGTTGATGAGAAACAAAGGTTTTTGAATCTTTCCTTAAACTCTGATCATTGACTGAACTTAAATGTGACTAATGCCAATGATTAATTTGATTTGATCTGGTTTCCATTCATACATAGTGGCAAAGATCTGTCACCTCTAACAAGAAGAAAATATAGCGTGGAGGCGGAGTCTATTCTTGTAAGTAAAAGGTTAAACTTATACTGGAGAGCGTATTTGTACTCTTTCACAGGATTATTTTGATTTGAGCTGGTTTCCATTCGTACATGGTGGCAAAGATCTGTCACCTCTAAGAAGAAGAAAATATAGCGTGAAGTTGGGGTCCATTCTTGTAGGTAAAAGGTTGAACTTATACTGGAGAATATATTTAGACTCTTTCTGTACTATCACATGTATGATTGTAATTGATGCTCACCACTCTTGTACTTTGTTTTCATTTAAAGAACACATTGCCTGAACACAGTAACGTGTCGCCTGTGACATTTCCTGGTCAACATATAATGAGCAGGTACCTTGAGTGAGCCAAATCACATCAGGAGCAGTCCTTCCCATTTTCCTTTTACCTCATTTCCCTTATGGCTAACTGCCCAGGTCTGCTCTCTAGTCAGCATGGACGGTTAGCACTGAGGTGAGAAGATGGACTGTCTCCATTTCCGCTGTACCTGGAATTCAGGTGAGTGGGGCCGTGACACATAATGAGTTTAAGAGGTGGTGAGGTGCACACCTTGTAATCTGGTTTTATCTATGTTTATACATCAATTCAAACCTTCTTGGCGTTCATACTTGCTCCACGCTTCGCCCCATTGCGCTGCAATATTACAAACTACGTGGGGAACCATCAGTTTTGGTTCCACCAAGCTGCACAGCCACACAACTAGATGAATCCAATTAATTAAATTCAAATTATGTAATCTTTTTTGTCCACATTTTTTACTGTTACTTTTTAACCTTCTTGCCTAACTGTTTATTCAATCCATTTAATTCATTTCAATGTTTTATGTCGCTGTTCACAAAAGCTTAGGAGCAAAAGTAGATTCCATATGTCATGATTTATTCCAACAACCAAATGCATTTCGGGAAGGAATTCCCTTCATCAGGGGCATCTAAAATACAAACACATATATGTTTTACCCATCTTTATCAACATATTAGTACTTTTCGCAGGAATTAAAATCCATCTATTGTACAGGAGAATAAACAAAGCTGTGACACATAAAACATGGTGAAATTGGCTTACACATGAATGGCATATTTATTATACTTATAAGTCCCTAATAAAGTGGTATACTATACCCAGGGCCCGTAAATTAAGTGCTACTAGTGGGCCTGCCGCAAATATTGTGCCACCCACTTAAGTAGAACCTTAAAACATGCCCCAGATCTGTAATTGCAGCCTGAATGCAGTTTTAAACTCCTATTTCCACTTGGCAAAGTAAACCCCTTGACAAGCCTCAAACTCCCCTTTTATTACAAGTAACTCACCTCTAAGGTATGCCCTAGGTAGCCCAAAGGGCAGGATGCATTGTAATTACAATTTTGGACTTGTACTTTTAGGTTTAACAAGTGCTGGTAGTCGAAAGCTCCTAAATTCATTTTTTACAACTGTGAGGCCTACCTATCCCATAGGATAACTTTGGTTGATTTAGAACAGATAAACATTTCATGTATGGTGCTTGAGAAATTGTAATCAAACACCTTCTTTAACTATAAAGTTAGAATGCAAGTTACAATTTTGAAAATGACACTTTTAGAAAGTTAACAATTTTCAACCCTAACTATTTGGTGCCTGTTCCTGGGTCACATGTTTGGGTGTTGTGAGCAATTGGACTTTGTTTATTGCTTCCAGGCAGCCACACAATAGCTAGATTAGGTGGGCCTGGAGGGCCATCAATGGCAGGATGGGGGCAGACCTTGGCACAGCCCCACTTGCAAATCAATAGGCTGTGCTCTGCCTTCACACAAAGGACGTCTGACCCCTGCATTGTTCATGTAGCTAGGGTGCAGAAGAAAGGGAACTTCAAGCACTACAAAGAGAATTCTCTAGAAACTTCTCCTACTTCAAAGAAGGCACAGGATATAAAAATAGGACTTGGCATTTCACTTCCTAAACCCGGGGATGGACTTTCTGAGGATTGATTTGTACTCCAGAAAACCTGCTTTGCTGCACCTAGAAGGACAGCTTTGGTGCCTGGAGTCCACCTTGAACTCTCAGAGACCTGCCCTGCTGCTTGACCCCTGCATCACTGCTTAAACCTACTGCTACCAGAGTTACTCAAGGGGCTGGGCGGCTCGCCTCCTGATCAGAGCCTCAGAGCCATAAAACACTCCAACAATCTTTAACCTATATCTGAACCAAGACTCACTGAGTCCTAACACCCCCCTCCCCAAGTGGTACCCCCTCCAATCTTTAGTGACTTTAGTAGTTCACCCTGACAGAGATTGTGACTGTTGTTTGAGCAGATTTAACACCCTACTCAATCAACAACCCAATTCCTCACAATAATGCATTCCTATTTGTTTATTTGCTAATATAGGGGAAGCAGGAAATGTGGTTAGACATAGCTTTCGAAGACCCAGGTCTATGCTTGACTTGGTCATTCAGTCCAGATTTTCCTCTTCTTTCTTGTACTGGTAGTCCCGTTTAAACCATTATAAATTCATTACTATCAATATCAGAGAGCAAAGACAAATCACAGACATAATGAATTACTAATGTATGGCCCTGGGAAGCATAAGCGTTCTGGCTTGGAGTCCTCCATAGGTCTGTTCGTAATGCACAGCTCCTTCTCTTTACCAAGATGGCAATGATGTTTAGGTTCATTTGGGCATCTATCAGTGTTTTATGTCTTTTGTCTTCTTAAAAAGCTATTGTGTTGAATGTTCAAAGGCACTTTTGTCAGTACAGCATTTTAGCAGGTATATGCTCATTACATATTGGGCCCTTCTTCCCAATTTGAGAAACATGGTTTATAAATTACGGTATTGAAATTCACCCCTTGTGACTGTGGAATTTGTGGACTAGACACAATGTATAATTTTGTCTCTAATTTTTGACAATCTATGTATCTTCTTGTGCCTCAAATTGTAAAAATGTTTAATGTAAATAATAAGTAAAGAGGAAACGTGCTGCAAAGCATGCTGTCTTGTAATTTCCTAATAGCATGTTGATGACATTCATTGGCTCATTACATTCCTTTTCATGCATGTTTCATTTTAAACAGAGTCCGTACTCACAATATAAAACATATAATAAAAATGCTGTAAAATATTATCTAATCCACAGCACCTTGGAATAAATGTCATACTTCATAAAATACAAAAGATAAAATATCCCCAAGGTTACATACATATTTGTGCTGAAGGTGCACTAGCCTACCAGCATTTATCATTGGCACTTGAAATTGGTACCTGTTAGTTACACATGTATAAATGCAGCAGACATTTTAATCTTGTGTCATATCTATCGGATTTCAGCATGTAACTTGCAAGTTACATAGTGTCACCTGCATGTGCTCAACTCACTGACCTATTTAGTGCCACCTTTTCCCAAGCCAGTGTCTATTTTGAGCCGTTGGTTGCAGTTAAGTAAGTAAAACTTTATTGCATGATTTAAAAAAACCTTTGCACAAAACAAAAGATAAAACAATTTTGATACTTAGTCAATTGATAGACTTATCAAATAACAGTAGTGAGAGTAAAAAACAGAATGCCCAGCCCACCATATGTCCGAACTCTCTTATTTCTACCCTGCACCTATGGAAACTATCTCATTCAAAATGGCTCTTGCCAGGTATATATTTAGCAGACTGAAGGTGTCCAGCCAGTGTGCACGACCCTTTGTTTGTGTTGATTCTACCTTTAGAGTTCTGTTTGATTTTCTCAAGGTGCCCACAGGGCAGTATTGACCTTCTTATGGAGGTCCAAGCATCTGCGCCTCTGGCTGAGCTGGCGATTGGCATCTCCCCTTCCCTAGTCCTTAAACCTCTCCAGTGCGCAATTTAAATATGTGTTCCGTGGGTCGAAGCAGGCCAATACTGCGGATCTGCATAATCTGACTTCCTTATTGTTCCAGGCCCTCCGCAGGAGAAGCCTTCTTTCTTTCAGGAGGCTGGGGCACAGGCACACAACATGAGTTATATCTTCCCTATGCTTGCCGCAAAATCAACATGTCTCCGGGGCTTGTTCTCTTTTCCATTTGGGGAGGTAGCAAGACAGGTTAATCACCCCCAATCTTAATTTTTGAAATCTGAGTTTGATACGTGCATTAAAAGTACAAGTTAAGTAGCTCTGAGGTGTCAGCTGATCGTATGTGATGAGGGTCATCCAACCATGGCTTGTTTTTGAAAGGCTCACCTTATCTTCCATTGAGGAGAGCTTCTTTGTGCATTTTTTTGCTAGCCTTTTAAACTCATGTTGGCTGACGTGCAGGTCCCATGGTTGCAGTTGGGGCACACCAGCAATAATTTTTGGGGACTGGCAATTATTTTTCCTCATCAGACACAAAGAAAGAGAGTTAAAAAAAACAATGTGGGAAAGAAGAGAAAGACAGAAAACCCATAACCAACCTGCAAGAATGAGCCAAAGAGGCAGGGAGTGTCTACTGGTGGATGAAAGAAAAATGGGTTGAAATCAACACTATGCAGCCTGGTATTCGACTTGCCAATATTGGATAGGATCAGCCGCAGGCTTCTGAGCAATACTTTGGACCCTGACACTTATTCTTTTACAAATTAAGCACCGCCCCAACCTTATTTTATACATTTGACAGAGACCTTGTCTTGACACTCCATCCTATTTTCACCTTTATTACCCATCCCTCTACAAGTTCAGTACCTTTGCTATAATCACATCATGCCCTCCCACATGCTCTTTTTTAGTCAAATAGCATTCTTTTTTTATTAATTGAAACTTCCTCAAACAGTCATGGCAATTCAGGCAAGACATAGGCTACAACTTTACAACTCAGCACACTACCGTCCTTCCCCCAATAGATGAGCAAGCAAATTTACTATAAAACCAATAAAGAAAATCTTTTAGGAAAGGGAAAGATTAGAGGGAGGGTGCACCACCAAATGTTTAACCCCTTGTGTGCACATGATTGAATGGTTCTGTAAAGTGCCACAGTGCTCAGGTGTCGAGGACGGAACCATTCTGTCCTCTGCACACGAGCACCAAATCCCTCTGCTGTAAACACCAGAGGGATTTCCTTTTCATTTTTTCAGCCTTGGGAGCTGGAGAAGTGATTCCCCAACCTCCCGATGCATTTCACTGTGATGACGATTGGTGCACGTTGCACAGGGACTATTACACTCAAAAAGTGAAAGTAAAATGAGACGTTTCACTTTCACTGCCTACATGCTTGCGGGGCTATATCAGCCCACCAAGCACCCAGGCAGATGGGAGAGGTACTGGAAAGGGGAGATATTCCCCTTTCCAATGCTATCCTTCCCCAGTGGATCCCTGCTTGGGGCTCGCAACTGGAGAGCGATCCCAAAGCAGGGATCAACTTTATTAGGCACCAGGGAGCAGGAAGTGGGCCATTGGGCAAGGGCTTTTGCTCCCCCATATTCGTTGGCCAGATCCATCTTTCTGCTCCCGCGGGTTCAGAAATGCCACTAGGTCGCATGGATTATTTATTTTGCAAACATAGGTGTGGGGGATGCCTACAATGTGCATACTAATGCCACAGGCCCCCCCCCCAAAAAAGGATAGCCTTTCTGCACCCCTGGTGGCAAATGGGGGTTAAAACCACCGATCTGCCCCCCAGGCAGGGTAGAAAGCCCACTAGGCGCCAGGAATTATTGTTTTTTATAAAAGAAGGGTGAAGGCTCTCCACAATGGGAATGCCAATGCCTCCACCCCCAGACGCTAATAATAACGGTCTTTCTGCCCCCCTGAAGGGGCAGATGGGGGTTGTTAAACATGACCTGCCGGGGGGGGGGGCGGAAAGTCCACTAGGAGGCAGGGATTTTTTTTAAATATGTTGTGGGTGGCTGCCCAAAATTGGCAAGCCAATACCGCACTCCACCAATCACAAAAGGGACAGTCTTTCGGCCCCTAAGGGGTATATGGGGTTATTACCCCAATCTGCCCGGCCCGGGGGGCAGAAAGCTTGGTAGACATCATTAATTCTTTTTAATAAAAGAGGGGTGGGGGCTACCCACAAAGGGCCTGCCAGTACCCCTACTCCCCCAAAAATTGGCACAGTCTTTCTGCCCCATGTGGAAATATGGGTGCAATAGCCCCCGATCTGCCCCTTGGGGACAGAAAGCCCACGAGGCATCAGGGACTATTTTCTTTTCTTAAAGTAGGGGTGAATGGGCATGCCATTTCTCCCACCCTCCCATGAAAAAAGGGCACAGTCTTTCAGCCCCCGGGGGCATATTGCAGCAAAAGCCCCGATCTGCCTCCCTAGGGATGCAGAAAGCCCACTATGCACCAGGGACTATTTTGTTCCTTGTGCAGGGGAGGGGGCTGCCCTGAAGGGGCATGCCGATGCCCCCCAACACCCCAAAACAATGGGCACAGTCTTTCTACACCCCCTAGGCTCCATATACGGTAACTGCCCTCTATCTGCCCCCTTGGGCGGCTGAATGCCCACCAAACACCAGGGACTACTTTTACTTTGTGTAGTCATGGTAAAGACCAGAATGGGCATGCCGATGCCCCCACCCCCTAAAAAAAAATGGGCACAGTCTTTCTGCCCTCCCAAGGACAAATGGTGGTTATTACACTCGATCTTCTCTTCTGGGTTGGGGCAGAAAGCCCACTAAGCATCAGGGATATGTTTATGGGCATGTTAGTGAGCGGCACCATAGTCAAAGGTCACTCCTCTTTCTTTTAGGCACACATTTTAGCCTTTCTGCCCCCTTGGGGGCATATCAACGATATGTTTAGGCTCATCTGCCCCCAAGGGCAGATAACCACTAGATACCAGCACCTTGAGACCCTCACAAGTGAGTAACAAGCTTTATAAATGTTCTGATTGATTGATTGATTGATACCAGGGAAAGTGTCTGTGTGTGTGTCTGTATGTTAACTGGAGTTTGACTGATGGTCTTTATGTACTGACATTTGGCAAGTGGTGTGCGTGGATTTGAGCTTGGCTGGCAGTGTGTGTGGACTAGTGCTTGGTAGTGGTGTGTGTGGATTAGGCCTTGCCTGGCAGTATGTATGAACTGGAGCTTGGCTGGTGGTGTGCTTTGGAGGGTGCCTGCCTGGCAGTGGGCGTGGATGGCACTTGGCTGGTAGTGTGCATGAACTGGCACTTGGCTTACGGTATAGGCGGACTGTTGTTTGGCTGGCGGTGTGGCTTGCATGAATCTCCCAGTGTTTTCTTACCCAAAATCCACTGCAAACTTAACTTTTTGCTAAAAAGTCCCATTTTCCTCACATGTCTATGTGGGAAAGGTGAATGATCATCGCACCGGCACAAATTTCCTACCACCCAGCGTTCCCCTCTATCTCCTGATAAAATTATACCTCACTTGTGTGGGTGTCCGAAGCAGAGTCAGCCTAAAAATGTATACAAAAACATGCCGTTATGGACACGCTTTAGTTCCCCTTCAGTTTTTTCATTTTATACGTTTTTAGGCTGACTCTGTTTGGGCACCCACACAAGTGAGGTATCAATTTTGTTGGGTAACACAGGGGAACACTGGTTGGTAGGAAATTTGGGCTGGCACACTGACCCCACACAGAAATGTGAGGAAAATTGATTTTTTAGGTAAATTTGTGGTTTGCAGGGGTTTTTAGGTAAGAAAAAATTGAGGGATCCATGTAAGCCACACCTCCCTGGATGCCCCATTGTGTCTAGTTTTCAGAAATGTCTGGGTTTGGTTGGTTTACCTAGAAGGCTACCAAGCTCTGGAACAAAAAACCAGGAGTCCCACATCTATCACAAAACAACTTGTTTTTGCAGTGGGCCCACCTGTGTTTTTAGTCCTGGGCTCAGAGGCTAACTAGGAAAACCTACCAAAACCAGACATTTAGGAAAACTAGAAACCCAGGGGAGTTCTGGGAGGTGTGACTTGGAGTGGATCCCCAACGTTTTCTTACCCAGAATCTCCCCCAAACCTCAAATTGGGCTAAAAAGATAACATTTTCCTCAGATTTCTGTGTAGGAAAGTTGTGGGATCACTGGGCTGACATGCATTTTCTACCACCCAGCATTCCCCTAGGTATTCCAATAAAAATGGTCCCTCACTTGTGTTGGTGGACCACGTGCCTGCACAGTGAAGGGCCCAAAACTAATTGTAGAGACATCAAAATCATCTATCAAAAAACAACCTGGTTTTGCAAGGGGGCACCTGCGTTTTTGGTCCCGGCCACTGTGGCCATCTAGGAAACCTACTAAACCTAGACATTTCTAAAACCTCAGCAAGCCACACCTTCCTAGACTCCCCCGGGTGTGTAGTTTTCAGAAATGCCTAGAATTGGTAGGTTTCCCTGAATGGCAGCTGAGCCCGGGGCCAAAAACGGAGGTTTCCCCCTTACATACCAGGTTGTTTTGAGATAGCTAATTCTTATGTCTCCACAGTACATTTTGGGCCCTTCCCTGTCGCAGGTATTTGGCCCACCCACACAAATGAGGTAGAATTTTTATCGGAAGACCTGGTGGAATGCTGGGTGGTAGGAAATTTGTGTCTGCCCAGTGATCCCACAACTTCCCCACATATTAATGTGAAAACAAATAGATTTTTTAAGCCAAATTTGCAGGGGATTCTAAGCATGCAAACTTTGGGGGATCCACACAAGCCACACCTCCCTCGATTCCCTCGCATATCTAGTTTTCAGAACTGTTTGGGTTTGGCAGGTTTCGAAAAACGCAGGTGACCCTTTGCACAACTAGGTTCTTTTGTAATAGATAATTTTGATGACTCCACAATACATTTTGGGCCCTTCCCTGTTGTGGGTACTTACTGGGCCCACCCACACAGTTGAGGTAGCATTGTCATCAGGACACCTGGGGGAATGCTGGGTGGTAGGAAATTTGTGTCAGCCTGGTGATCCCACAACTTTTCTCACACAGAAATGTGAGGAAAATTTGGGGGCATATTATCAAGAAACGGAGTTAAAGTTATCGCCGCTAAAGCGGCAATAATGGGCTTGATAATATGCCCTTGAGAGTTCCAATAGAAGCCCATGTTTTGGTGTCAACATGGGCTTCTATTGGAATTCTCAAGGGCATATTATCAAGCCCATTATCGCCGCTTTAGTGGCAGTTATCTGCTACTAAAGCGGTGATAATTTTAACTCCGTGCTTGATAATATGCCCCTTGGTTTTCTTTAGCTAAATTTCACGTTTGCAGGGGATTCTGGGTAGGAAAACATTGGGAGATCCACACAAGTCACACCTCCTTAGACCCACCCGTATGTCTAGTTTTCTTGGTTTAGTTGGTTTCCCTAGATGCCTGCCGAGCCCAGGACCAAACATGCAGCTGGCTCCCTCCCAAAACTAAGTCTTTATTGTGATCGATAATTTTGAAATCCCCACAGTATGTTTTGGGCCATTTTCTGTCGCGGGCACTAGGTCTACCCATACAAGTAATGTACAATTTTTATCAGGTGAATTTGGGGATTGCTGGGTGGGTGAAAGTCTGTGGCTCCCCTCATATGCCAGAACTTTCCATCACAGAAATGTGAGGACCATTTGTTTTTTTGACAAAGTTTAAGTTTTGCAAGGCATTCTGGGTAACAGATTGTATATAACAGTCCTAGGCAATAACAACAACAGCATAGGACTCAAGGTTGCAAAAAAGGGACATGAAAGAATACACTCTATTATAAACCTATATTGTATTTTAATAAACATTCATATTACAATCATAAGTCATATACAACATAATACATACTAATATATATACAGTTAAATTAAAACCATTATTGTATAAAACAACAAAATAACAAGGAATCAATTAAAAAACACTTAATTAATACCAAAAGTGGCAATTGATTTAATTGACGCGTGTTTCGGCGTTAAAAGAACGCCTTCTTCAGGAGCCACAAACAATTCTGAAATACATAATAAAAAATAAAAGACAAATAAGACTTCATTATTTCAATTATACAAAATCCATTGCAGAAAAAATACAATTGATAAAATTCATTAAATTCACATGTGTAATAACTGGAGGCCACCTTAAAAGCAAACCTTTCCCTACACTGTTAAGATAATAAATATATAATAAACATTTAGTTCAACATTAGAATAAAATATCAGAGCAGTCGCATTCCAAATTAATTTAAATGAAAGAAAGGAGTTGATAAGTGTACTGGTAGTCATAAACTTACTTAAAAATGGGAGATCCCAAAATTATGATGCACGATCTCACAATGTAGAGAACATCAGACCAAATAGTACTATTTTTGAGGTAGGTTTAATGAATTCTAAATATCCCTTGAGTAGTCACCTAACTGTGGAGTAAAGATATATAAAAAAAACACATGTAAGATTGCACCTGCATTATGCAAAACTTATTATACAACTAGAAATCGACAAGTTACCATTAGCAGAAAAACTTAATCTGCTCACCTTTTTGGAGACTAGAGTATTCAAACAAGCGATTGTAATATGACCGTTCATATGTATCCCAATGGAACGTGCTTCAAGATGCTGCACACGTAGTATCTATGAAAGGAATACAACACAGAACGTATGTCTTTTTGTTCATTTGCCATAGAAAAGCGGAGGGCATACTCTATCCTACTAACCTACGAATCAACAACGAAATTAGTATCACTTACCAAAATGGGGCTAGAGACGATTTCCCACAAGAAAAAGAATGACTACTCGACGTGCTCGAGATAAAATGCAACGCCACGCACATTGGAAGTGGTGCGGTCACGATTACTGCCGTAGTGTTCGGAAAGATCCCAAGGTAAAGGACTCAATATACACGGGTCTAGAAAAATAAATAAACATACCAGATACTATCGTCAAAAAATGGATGCTAAAATAATGAAGT
This sequence comes from Lissotriton vulgaris, assembly GCF_964263255.1. Classification (NCBI taxonomy): domain Eukaryota; kingdom Metazoa; phylum Chordata; class Amphibia; order Caudata; family Salamandridae; genus Lissotriton; species Lissotriton vulgaris. The sequence continues at coordinate 748,290,500 of NC_141694.1, forward strand.
ATTCATTTAGTTCTTTCTGAAAAACCGCTGCAAAGTCGGCTTCTTATCAAGCAACCGATCCTTTTGATCGACAGCGCTTACCAAAGTAAAGCCGTATGGGTAGCGGAGCTTGCGCGGTAAAGATCTATGTTGTATGTTTTGGTAAGCTTCCAAGATAACTGATTCATGGTACACGGGTCTAAAAATATAATACAATCAAGGATTAATATTGTAGGGAGTAAGGCAAACATTTAATTATTTAAAACCTACATCGCGCCCTGAAGTCGGTTTCTGATAAACTACCCGTCCCTGCAACGGGAGACACTCACCTAGCTACGGCCGCTTGTCCAATACATTGACGTCTAAACAGAAGATAACTATTGGTGTCTAACGGCTTATTCAATGATATGTCAAACGATCTAAATATAATGAAATCAAGAATTAAATATTAGAGGGATAAGGCAAACACTTAGTAAATACAGACAACTTGCTAAGAAGTCGGTTTCTGACAAACTGACCGTTCCTGCAGCGGAAAGCACTCACCTAGCTACGGCAGGTTGTAGAGAACAGAGATGCCCGAACAGAAGATGGCTGTTGGCGTCTCACGGCTTCTTTGAAGATTCTGGGTAACAGAACCTGGTGAGAGACACATACGTCACACCATCCTGGATTCCCCTCAATGTCTTATTTTAAAAATGTACAGTTTTGCTCGGTTTTCTTAGGTGCTGACTGATCTATGGTTGAAAATCCACAGCTAGGCACATTGCAGTAAAGGTTCAGTTGTCACTGGAAAAATGTGATGTGTCCATGTTGTGTTTTGGCCCATTTCCTGTTGCCGGCATTAGGCCTACCCACACAAGTGAGGTATCATTTTTATCACAAGACTTGGGGAAATGCTGGGTGTGTAAAATGTTGTGGTGCGCCACAGAGTTCAGTACTTTCCATCACAGAAATGTGAGGAAGATCTGTTATTTTTCAAAGTTTAAGGTTTGTAAGGGATTCTGGGTAACAGAACCTGATAAAAGCCACACAAGTCACCCCATCCTGGGGTCCCCTGGTTGTCTAGATTTAAAATATTGCTTTTCAAATTAAGCCATACTTACAAGAAGGCACAGGGGAAAACGTAGGCCCAAACGGCTGCTTTTTTCAACTCAATTTCATTTTTTTTTAATTTCAACTGTTAGTTTCTATTGGAAAACCTTGAAGGATTTACACATATGACCCCTTGCTGAATTCCGAAGATTGTATACTGTTTAGAAATGTATAGCTGTCCCAGCCAGCCTAGGGCTGATCCAGTCACCCCCAAATCCTCCAACCTCTGTAGCAGGATATTTTTATCCACTGTTTCAAATACTGCTGACAGGTCTAATATCACCAAGGCAACACTGAGTCAAGTCAAGTAAAAATAACTTTATTTGGTTCAAATGGACCATAAAAGTTTAACATACCAAAATGATACTTAAAATTGACGTGTCCAGTTTATACAATAATGTAGCTCTTAACTCTAAAACTCAACACTTAAAAAACTTTTGGGCATATCAACAAGGCCTGGCGTTAAAATTATCGCCGCTTTAGCGTCTGTTTTCGGGCGAAAAGCAGCGATAATTTTATTGCCCTATCAGCATGGACACGCTCACACGTAAATCCATGCCTTTGCACCCATTTTCTTTGCACCTTGCCTCGCATCGCTAATGAGATGCGAGGTAGGCGTTCCCGACTGAAATTTAGCCGAAACAATCGCTAACACAGCTTCTCCCTATGAACTTACTTTCTAAGATTTGTAATTGGGTACTTTTATGATGACCCCACACTCCTGCCCCATAGGTTGCAACAGACAGGCATTTTGATTTGTATAATGTCATTAGTTCCGTTACCGGCTTATGGCCCAACTTACAAGCGAAGCGGAATAGCCTTCCACTACGCGGCTAGTATGCTGCACCCTAGCTGTTACAAGATGATCCCAGTTCAATTTGTTGTTAAAAACATTGCCCAAATAAGTAAAATTGGACACTTTATCAATGTTTTTGCCCTTTACGATAGAAGTTTTTGTTTTAGTTTGCTTCGGCCACACACCATGATATAGGATTTGCTCAAATTTACTTTTAGGTCCAGTGCTAGCATAAAATCAGTACAAATATTCAAGGATTTCTATAGGCTATTAACGGTTAAGGCCATTAAAACCGTGTTATCCGCATACACCAACAAAGGCACTGGGTTGCTTCCAATTTTCGGGAAGTCTAGAGCCTGTTCTATTAGAGCTGTCTCTAGGCCATTTGCATACAGAAGGAAAATAAATGGGGCCAATATGCACCCCTGTCAAACTCCCTCTGTGGAAACAATAGGCCCAGTCTTCTCTCCCCATGACCAAATCCTATGGTGACAGTAGTGGACGCATGCAGCCTGCGCAAGAGGGTAATTAGGGGTTCCTCAAACCCCATTTTCACCATCTGGTCCCATAACTTCTCTTTATTAACTGTGTCAAAGGCACTGGACAAGTCCATGAAGGCAAGGTGGATTGACCCCTATCTTGCCCTCATGTTTTTGCTAATGATCAATGACAGGTTAAGGTTTGTTTGTCCCCATGCCCCTTCTGAAGCCATATTGTGTTTGAGACATATTTCCAGAGGCTTCTGCCCAGGTCTCGGGCGTGCTAGAACAACCTTTCCCAACACCTTGGCCGTGTTGTTGATTAGAGAGATCCGCGTGTTACAGGCTGGCTCATCCCTGTTTCCCTATTTGTACATGGGTACCACTGTTGCCTCTTTCCAAGACAATGGGATAGGGCCTATTATTACTGCTCTAAAAACACTTGTCAAGAGGGGTGCCAAAGTTGAGGATTGCATTGAAACAAATCCAAAGGTACTTCATACGGGCCTAGGGCTTTCAGGCATATCCCCTTCGCAAGCGCACCTTCAATCTCAAGCACTGTCAGAGAGGAGCTCAGTTGGTGTGCGGTAATTGGGTCTATTGGGACGTCTAGGCAGGACTCCTGGGGTATAATTCCATTTGGGTTAAATATAATATGGAAATACGTTTCCCAAACTTTCCCCGGTATCATTGAGACCATACCCCTTCCATCCTTTGAAAATTTACAGCGGTTTATTACCTCCCAAAAACCTCTAGAATCTTTACGTGCGCTTGCTCTCTCTAAATCTTCCCAGGCTAACCTTCTCAGTTCTTCTTTCCTTTTGTTGACTGTGTTTTTATAAGTAAGCCTGCCTTGCATTTTTGATTAAGGTTTTATCTCAGGGAATTGCTTGCATTGCCTTCTTGAGGTCCTTTTGGGCCCTTGAACATTCGGCACTAAACCATTTTGTTTCCTTGGCTTACCCTCTTCCAATTATCTTTGTAAAGTTTGTAAATACATCCATACAGATTAATTGGAAGCCCTTTATTACCGTATCTGGGGGAGAGTCTTGATCCAGGCATTCCAAGATGGAGCTTAAATCAGTTTTAACTATGTTCTCTTCGAATTGGGATGGATTTATTCTGCTCCATTTCAATCTCACCCCTTGGTTTGAGGTGTACTGGAGAGGTTGGCCATCCCCTTTCTCCTCTTGAGCTGTTACATGTAGGGAAGCGATAAGGGGATTATGGTCGCTGTCATTATGGGGCTCTATCTCAAAGCTATCAACGCAAAGAGAACATTTCCTGGATGTCATTATGAAGTCAATTATACTTTCCCTTCCACTGCCAAAGTAGGTAAGGTACCATATTTGGGAACTGCTAACCAGGGTATCGTCAAAAACCAAATAGTTTTCAATAATAATGGCATTTTTGCATCACCCTGTGGGGCATGTATGAAATGCACTGGCGATTGCCCCTCCGTATCCAGTAGCCCACACACTCGTTGTGAACTGTGCCGGCATAAGAAACCATTAATATCCCCGAACCAATAAATACACAGGAGCTGCCACTTTCCTGCAATCTTATCAATTTCATCCTTAAGAGTATCAATGATGGCACAGCTATTCTGGTCAAATATGTTGGATTACCAATTAATCAGTAACATCTTGGACTGAAATACATTAGAAATCAAAATAAGTTGATACCAAGGGAAATCAGAAATGGTTGGTGTTACATCTTGATCTGTTCTACAGTAATGTTCCTTTAAATTCTCTTAGAATGCTGGTAATGCTGACTTGATAGAATGTGGGGTTTAGCTGTGAACTGTCTGGAAGAACAGTTACCGGAGCAGTATCTCGGGGGTTTTACCACAAATAAACTTATTAGAAATCATGTTAATTGTGTGATTCCACTTTGTAAAAGTGGCGAAGAGGGAGAACCCACCTGATTTGACTCCCGAGATGTTGTAAAAAAAAAGTGATTCGCAAAGATTGTAACTTGGAAAATCAATAGGAAAAGCGGCATATTTTAAAATTGACGAAAGCATTTTGCATCTTGCCGAAAGAAAAGAGAATTAACAACAAGATCAAAACAGCATATTTCGAAATCGATGTGAACGTTGAGCCTGCTTTCATCAAATTGCCGTGAGTAGCTGTGGCACATTGAACTACATTTTTTTGTCTTGTTTTATCATCAAGGAAAGACTGTGGGCAAGGATTGGAGTTCCGGTTGATGGAAAAGTGTTTTATCGGCCGATGTAACTGTCTTCTGAACTGCCAACTAAATTCATCTTTAAGGATTAAATGACTGTGCATGGTAAATTACTCTTCTACCACGGAAAAAGAACTGTCAAATTAACGCATTTAATTAGTAAAGCGAACTTGAATGCTGATATAATTTAAAGGGGTTTTACCACAAATAAACTTATTAGAAATCATCTTAAATGTGTGATTCCACTTCGTAAAAGTTGGCGCCTCAATAGACCCATGTTTTACGGAGATCAGTGTCGCCAGTCCTCCTTTTGCAGTCCCTGCTGGTGAGACTATTGCATGAACAGTGAAAGAGCAGTACCCATCTAGCTCAACGTTCTCCCTGTACCATGTTTCCTGAACACAGATGATATCAAAGGCCTTTACGTACTCTAACCACACCTCTTCCTCTAGTTTGGGCGGATGCTTGCAATATTACTGGGGACGATTCTGAGGGAGCTAGCTTTATAACTCTTTGTCACTGAAACTTCTGGGTTTCAGGTGCTAGCGAGCATAACGGGGGTAAGGTCCAGATCATGCCCCCATTCTCCAGAATTACATGTAAATTGAGGTGAAGATGAATCAACCACGGTCTCTCTTTCATATATGTCGCTATGAGTGATAGATGTATTGTTTGGGAGATGACACACACTTTTTGACCACCGCATTCCCTATTGTTCTTCCCACTACGTTAGGGTCTCTCCCTAATAGCCCACTTGTTGGTCACATCCTGTCTGGGCTTCTAAGGTCAAAAAGTAATTGATCTATGTCTGTTAGGCCAGAGAGGGCCTCAAAGCGATTAGGATGGAGCCATGTTGGGCCTTGGGGGTTGTGGGGTCTGTTCAAGAGTTGAGGGCATGACTGAGTCACAAATCCAGGCCTGCTTTGATGCCTCCGGAGATCTCCAGTAGTGCCATCTTGGGCTATTTCATGTCCTGAACCTGGATTGACTTATTTTCCTTTCCTGTAAGGCCTTGCTGAGAGGGCGCAAGAAATACATCAATGGTGTGTTATTTAAATGTGGCTACAGTGTGTATTTAGCGCACCTAGATATATGACAAAAATATTCAGCTCAGTATAGCTGGGTTGCAATTTAAAGGAACTGTAGTGACAGATTACAGAAAAAAGTGTTGTGCCCAGGTAGGAAAAACAGTTTTTATATATTAGAAATGTCACTCCAAAGGTTTGCCTTTTTAGAGCACTTAATATACAACAATGTGGCTTACTCAATATTGAGAATAGTATACCCTCACAGTGATATTACCCCGAAAGTTGTTTTCACTATACAGATAAGGCATACTTTTCCTCGCAAGATTCCAAACATAAATAAAATCCTCGCTTTAATTCTTAGCTTTTGGAAATACTAACAACATGATTCTGACTTCCTTTCGACTTAGTTTCCAAAACATAATTCACTTGTGAATGTTGATGTTTGATAACTTCCCTACTGCGCCCGTCCGCTGCGCTCCCCTGTCATGTCCGGTCTAAATAGGATCTAATGAGACGTCAAACAACTAAACCGCCGACTAAGATGGCAGGTCAGTGTGTGCTACCGGAAGTAGCTCTTTCCTGTCCTTGCTCTGAGACGGCCCTCCACGACAAACAGCCACAAGACTGCGGTGGAACGGGGCCTAGAGCGTCACAATGCTGGGGTTAGAAATTAATCAAGTAGGTGTTCAGGGCGCAATTTTAAAAACAACAACAACGTATGTTTAAAAACACAAAGGTGCCCTCCACCCAACCAAATTATACTGTGCACACTGCAAAGTGCTCCGTTCCCTTCAAAGAGCAGCAGGAAATAAGCTGCAAGTCAATCAGAGCGGACAAGGCAAACAGCAAATTATTGGTATTTCAGTTACATGACAACTAGACCGCCGACCAAGATGGCAGGTCAGTGTGTGCTACCGGAAGTAGCTCTTTCCGGTCCTTGCTATGAGACGGCCCTCCACGACAAACAGTCAGAAGACTGCGGTGGAACGGGGCCTAGAGAGTCACAATGCTGGGGTTAGAAATTAATCAGGTAGGTGTTCAGGGCGCAATTTTAAAAACTACAACAACGTACGTTTAAAAACACAAAGGTGTCCTCCACCCAACCAAATTATACTGTGCACACTGCAAAGTGCTCTGTTCCCTTCAAAGAGCAGCAGGAAATAAGCTGCAAGTCAATCAGAGCGGACAAGGCAAACAGCACATTTATGGTATTTCAGTTACACGACAACTAGACCGCCGGCCAAGATGGCAGGTCAGTGTGTGCTACCGGAAGTAGCTCTTTCCGGTCCTTGCTCTGAGACGGCCCTCCACAACAAACAGCCACAAGACTGCGGTGGAACGGGCCCTAGAGTGTCACAATGCTGGGGTTCGAAATTAATCAGGTAAGTGTTCAGGGCGCAATTTTAAAAACAGCAACAACGTATGTTTAAAAACACAAGGGTGCCCTCCACCCAACCAAATTATACTGTGCACACTGCAAAGTGCTCTGTTCCCTTCAAAGAGCAGCAGGAAATAAGCTGCAAGTCAAGGTTAGCCCGTCTGCGCCCGTCCACGCCAGGCCATCGCCTCTCGCCAGGGACGCTGCTCCTACTAAGCTAGATAGAGGTATTTATACGAGAGACGTGCTGTTAAGTATACTGCAGCAAGTCCAGCAGAGCGAACATTCTTCCCTCCACCCGCTTTCTGGCCAGTTTAAATGCCTGAATGTTAACTTCCTATTTTACTCCCCTACCCCTATTAATGCTCTTGCTGAACCTCTGACTCCACGCGACCTTAAAATATAGCAGCTTAATGTTAGATCATTGGTCAAACACCACACTGAAATTTGCAACCTTATCTCTGAGGAAGCCCCTGATATCTTCTTCATAACTGAAACCTGGCTTCATGATGAAGCAACGGCTGAGCTAAATTTAGCGCTCCCCCCTGAGTACTCCATTTACACGTGTAATCGTAACTCTAGAGGTGGGGGTATAGCAGTAGTTGTTAAATCCTACTATCCGTGTGTGTGGAAGAAACTGGTGATGGATGGTTGCAAGAGCGCGCACTTTCGCATTACAGTTAATCACCACTTTACTCTATCAGGGCTATTGATTTACAGACCCCCTGGGAATTACATCACTTTTAGGAAAGCCCTCCATGAGACAGTGCTCTTGTGATGGGTTCGGCCAATTTTAATGTTTTTGGAGATCTTAACCTCCATTTCGACCTTTGCCAGACTCCATCCATCAGCAGTATACTTGCCGATTTAACGGCATTCCAGTTATGTCAGGTGATTACCCACCCTACTCATGTGGGCGGCTATATTTTGGACCCTATATTTACTAACTTGACAACAGCTAAGGTCCAACAGCCGATCCCGGTGGCATGGTCAGATCATTTTTTGGTGGAGATACTTCTCCCGATCTTGGACCCTCCCTTTAAAAATATAGGCAGAGCCATTTTCAAACACCCTTGGAGGAAACTGAAGCTCGAGGATTTTCATTGTCTTCTCAGTGAAAAGCCCCTGGACCCATTCAATAAAGTAGAGTCTGGTTATGACCTGTTCTGTGAATGGATCACCCGAGCTCTTGACTCCCTGGTACCTGCTACATGGAGTAAATGCCGCACCCTTGAGCCCAGCCCGTGGTATGATAATTCCTTGATGCTAGTGAAGAAAGCTTGTAAACAAGAGGAAAGAGATTGGCGCAAAACCAATGACACAGGGAAGAAAACTCAGTACCTAGCCAAAGTTAAAATCTACCATAGAGCCATCTGCAGAGCACGCGCAACCCACTATTCCAGGGAGTTCAAATGCAGTCCCAATCCGACTAAGCTGATCTTTAAAGTCCTTAAAGACCTCACTGCTAAGAGAGCTCCAGTGGCAGAGATCTGCTCAGTCTCACACTGTGAAGATCTTGCCGTTTTCCTTCTGGAAAAAGTACGTACCATCTAAAGCTCATTTCCTAGTACTGATTCTTTGACTGAGAGGCAGAGGCCTCATTTCTGTACCAACACGGGCCTTACCATCTTCCCTGGATTGACGGAGCTGGAATTTGACAGGATGGCGGCTAAAGTGAAATCAGGGTATCCCGCCGACCCCCTTAGGCCCGCACTGTTTAAAGACTCGGCGACACTGTGTCTACCCCCTCTGCGCCAACTCATTAATATGTCGTTCGCCACTGGGACAGTACCGACCAAGTGGAAACAGGCCTATGTCACCCCGATTTTGAAGAAACCCATCTTGGACCCAAATAAATTGGAGAATTACTGGCCGATATCCCTTCTCCCTTGGGCAGCCAAGGTGGCCGAAGCATACACTAATAGCGTATTGACTAAACATCTCCAGTTGGCTAACATCCTCGATATCTCAAAGAACGGGTTTCGGGCGGGTCATAGCACCGAGACTGCTCTCCTTGCTATGACTGAACACCTTCGCTCCATGCTCCATGCTGGTCAGATGGCGGCACTGGTCCTACTTGATCTCAGTGCCGGGTTTGACACGATCTCGCACGCAGTACTGCTACACCGCCTGGAAGAGGCTGGGATCTCTGACATGGCCCTCGTATGGTTCAGATCATTCTTGTCAGGCAGATCATTTAGGGTCGCTACACCTCCATTCAAATCCCAAGCTTACCCTACTGAGCAGGGAGTGCCTCAGGGGTCAGGTCTAAGCCCCACGTTGTTCAATCTGTATGTGCAGCCGCTGGCTGCGGTCGCCCAGCACTGGGGCATGACTATGGTCTCTTATGCTGACGACACACAGCTGGCGGTTGCGCTTTCTGGGTAATCTGACCTCGAGGCCTCTAGGTTCAGGGACGGTCTGGCACCAGTGGCTGGCTGGATGACAGCTAACTGTCTCCAGCTAAAGGCCAATGAAACGGAGGTCTTAATTGTCGGCAAAAACAGCTATCTATGCGGTGATCAGTGGTGGCCTTCGGTCTTGGGCAAGACACCTGTATCAGTGACTGAGGTAAAAAATCTGGGTGTATGGTTAGACCCCTCCTTCAGTTTCTCTGGACACACCAAAAAAGTTGCTGCCACGTGTTTTGGCATTCTACGTGGGATCAGGCCAATCCTGAAATTTTTCAATGCTTCCACTACACAGCTCATAATCCAGGCCAGCATATTATCCCGGCTGGACTATGCCAGTTCTCTCCTGTTGGGGGCTAATCAAGCTGAAGTTGCAAGGATGCAGCGCGTTCAGAACGCTGCGGCTTTAGGCTTGATGGGCCTACCTAGGTTCTGCTCGGCGAAGGAAACCATCCGGAAGCTCCACTGGCTCCCAATGGCTCAAAGGATAGAATTTGAGACTCTTTGTCATCCTTCAAGATTCTCAAACAGTCCTCCCCTCAAATCCTTGAGAACCTGTTAACATCTTACGTTCCCTCCCGCTCTTTGAGGTCTATGGGCCAAAACCTGGTAATAGTACCACGTTTCAAACGTTGTAGAGCCGGTGGGCGGTCCTTCCGCTATCTGGCAGCAAAGCTTTGGAACGCTTTACCAGCTCATATTCGTGCTCTCGACCATCTCTTTTCTTTTAGGAAGGTGATAAAAACGCACCTGTTCCAGCCTAGGTTCTAATTCGCTGTTTGCTCCTGCCACTGTATCTGTTTCCTTATGCTCTTCATGACATTCTGTTTTTTTTTCTGTTGGTCAAAGCACCTTTGCTTGGTTAGCTGTGCGCTATAGAAATTTAAATAACATAACATAACATAGTGCGGAGAGCGGACCCACCTCTACCAATCTCTCCTCACTTTCGCCCACAAGACACTTCCGGTTTGGACGCGTTCTAGTCATCCACCAGAATTACGCATATAACGGCCAGATGGTGTGGACGCGCAGCGGACTCAATATAGCCCTGCTGTTGCCTCGCACCTTTAGCCTTGCCTCATGATGTGTTTTAATTGTTTTTACTGTGGTTGTGTTGCATTCACTTTTCAACATTGCCACTCTTTTACTGCTGTTTTTAGACATTTACTGCTGCTAATTTGAAACTTAATTTTGCTGCTCACCGGTATCCTGCACTTTAGCCTGTTCCTCGTACTGAGTGGGTTCCGACCCTTTTCCGCCACGGCTGCTGTGCCGATTGCGCGGAGGGCAGACCCACCGCTACCACTCTCTCCTCACTTCCGGTTTGGACGCTGTCTAGTCGTTCACCAGAATTATGCATATAACAGCCAGATGGTGTGGATGCAAGCACCGGGTGTGCCTAAGGCAAGCCCGTCTGCACCCGTCCACGCCTGGACCGGGCCCACGGCCAGAACCCCAGGTCTTTTGAATTCTCATACACTAAGATACATCGCAAAGGAGCTACTCCTCCTCAATAACCCCAGGGACAATTGCTGCTTGTTAATTCCTGGTGAAGAAAACACAAACTGTCCCTGCAGTTTTACACTCTAGCAACTACGAAGGATTAGTGCCTTTCAGCCCTCCAAATCTTCCCTGAGTCATAACTCCTCCAAATCCCCGGAGAGTGCTGAAATTCATTGTGACCTTGCAAACGTCAGATCACTGGCAAAGCACAAGTATGAAATTGCACATATGATTTCAAACTTTGACTTGGACATACTTTTTATCACAGAAACTTGGGCAGATGCTGCCTCCGACCAAGATTTTTTCACCGCAACGACTACCGGACTTCGGGCTATCAGGGTAAATATGCCATTAAAACGAGGCGGCAGAGTAGTAATTATCTTCAGGGAGCACTTCCCAGTAACCTTCCACCGCACTTCGATGCCTTTGTATGAGGTTCTTTACTTTGCCCTTGAACTCAGCCCAAGGTTGACTTTCAGAGGCATTTTATTGTACCGGCCTCCAGGCACTAGAAGTACCTTCAATCTGAATCTAGATAGCCTTCTAAAACCTACTCTTTTAAACAATGATTTCACTATCCTCGGAGACTTCAATTTCTATCTTGAAGACAAGGACAATAGGGAGACAGGTGTACTTCTAGACACATTGGGAGCTGTAGGCTTAACTCAACTAGTACAGACCCCCACCCATGAGGCTGGGCACACGCTAGACTGTATTTTTACCTCCTCCCAAGGTCTCATGCTAAAAGACACCCTTCCTTTGACATGGTCAGACCATTCGTTAGTCAAGTTCAATCTTCCAGTCACTTCTGTCAGACTCGGAGGAAGCTCTAAGCCCCCTGCCTCTACCCACACAAAGTGGAGTAAAGTGGACAAAACGGTCCTCCGTACACATTTGGAGGGCTCACGTCCACAACTAAATGGTCGCTCAGAATTAGCCGTCACCAAATATAGTGAATGGCTTAATGAAGCTGCTAAGGCCTCAGTACCCACAAAAAAAACCTCAGGGAACAGAAGTACCTCCTCGGCCCCCTGGTTTTCTGACGCACTAAGGAAAGAAAAGCAAAAATGTCGTCAACTAGAAAGGTGTTGGCGAGCAAATTATCACATACTAGAGAGAAAAGCGTATAGTACTACCCTACCACAATATAAAAATTAATTGATATCAGAAAAAAGGGATTATTTTACCAAACTGATCTAGAAAGCAAAAAAATCCCATAAAGGACTATTTGCAGTAGTAAACAAACTTACTATACCCAAAAATACAGGGATCAAGGGCAATCAAAAGTTCTGTGATGACATTGCAGCTGCTTTTAAAGCCAAAGTCCTGGATATTTTTAAGGTCTTTGATGATACATCAGTTCACCTCCCCACCCCTCAACTGACAATCCCTGACTCAGAAAATAACACCCTGCTCAGCTTTTCTCCCACTTCATCTGAAGCAGTGGAAAATATATAAAAGAAGCAAAGTTGGGATACCCCTCCTACCAATTCTGAAATAAATAGTGGATTTGGTGAGTCCTGAGCTCACAGAAATCTTTAACTCTATGTTTGACTCTGGCAATTTTCCCTCCAGATGGAAAGATACTTCCATCCTTCCGCTGCTAAAAAAAATCCAACCTGGATGCAACTAACTCATACAACTATCGAACTATAGCCCTGTTGCCACTGCCAGCCAAAATAATTGAGGAAATCATGAATATTCAATTAGCCCAATTTATTTGCAAAAATAACTTGCTTGATCACTCCCAGTTTGGATTCCGACAAGAGCACAGTACGGAAACGGCACTCATTAAAGCCACAGAGGAGATCAGAGCGGTGATGGATGGAGGAGGCACAGCCGCCCTTGTGCTCCTCGATCTGTCAGCCGCTTTTGATACTGTTAATTACTCTCTCCTGCAACAGCCGCTGGGGTGTCTGGTGGTCAGCGGTATGTCATTAGCCCTTCTGTCCTCCTTCTTCAAGGATAAGAGATTAACAGTATCAGTTGATGGGTATCATTCAGAGCCTTATACCCTCCCATGCGGAGTACCACAGGGCTCCTCCTTGAGCCCTTCTCTTTTTAATGTCTACATCTCTGAACTGGCTCCCCTGATCCGGGACATTGAGTTTAGTCTGACGTCTTATGCCGACGACACACGGATAGTGGTGGCTGCATATAAAAATCTGGCTCCTCCTACTCAACAATTTCAGAACTGTATGTGTATAATAAACAGATGGATAAGTACACATTGTCTCAAACTCAATTCTGAAAAACTGAGGTCCTGATTTTTGGTGATATGCAGCCAAACTGGGGCAATCTGTGGTGGCCGGCAGAAATGGGAGAATCACCAAAACCAGCGGTCAAGGCTAAAAATCTGGGAGTATGGTTTGCCAAAAAATGATCGCTTTCTCAGCAGACAAATGCAACTGTCTCTGCCTCCAACTTTCTTATAAAGAAAATAAGGAAGATTTTTCCTTATATCCCCGCGGACACTAGGAAAATTGTGGTAACATCACTAATCCAGTCCAAACTGGACTACTGCAATGGGCTTTATTTGAACATACAGAAGCAGTGTTTACAAAAGCTTCAGATCGTTCAAAATACAGCAGCACGATTACTGATCAACATTCCTAGGTGCAAATCTGTATCTAAAGAGATTTGCGGTCTGCACTAGCTTCCAGTATAACAACGCATCAAATGTAAGGCCCCGTGTCTGGCTTAAAGAGCACTGAATCACACTGGTCCTTCCTTTCTTCAAAACCCTTTTGCCTGGTATGAACCAACCAGACAACTCAGTTCTACAGGGGCCAGACTCTTGACAGTACCCAGAATATGAACATCTCACTGGGGTGGCCGTAGCTTTCACTATGGCACCTCCAAACTCTGGAACACTCTTCCAAGTGAACTCAGAAGTGCTAGCTCTCTCACGATTTTTAGGAAAGGACTAAAAACCTGGCTGTTTCAGAACTAGATGCTTGATTGGGCTTACTGGGTACTGAGGGACAAGGCACTTTATAAATCCTGTTAACATTAACATTTACAAGAAAAACAACTTTTATGAAAGTGTAGTTTGTGCTACCTGAGACAATCGAGTCTCAATGCACATTCCTGTCTGGAAATTAACAAACCTGTTGCAGAGGACGGTGGCCTAGTCTCCTGGCCTACAAAGCCAAGGTGGCTGGGAAGACAACATCAGAAGAAAGAAGATCCTGTCAGAAGAATGGAAGTCAAGAAAGCTGAACCATGCTGGTACACAAGGCATTTTCTACTCTTAAGGTGTCAAGAAATGACCTACGGTTGCTTGCTTCAGGGATACAAAAAGTAGATGGAATCCGTGTACTAATGAGACTCAGATGACCATGGTGGAGTGGACCCTACAGAATCCCTAGCTTGAGAGAGACTTGCTTTTAACATGCCTTCCCTGCCAGAGTAAGCAGGAGGAACTTTCCCAGCCAGTGGAGAAGGGTTGGACTTTTTTTCACCTCTGGAGGACTGGGACAAGGTGCTGAGGCTTCCTTATGGAGGGTATCCAACATGTGGGAAAGCAAACCAGGTTCTTCCCACTCAGAGCTTTTTGTTGTGTTGAAATCGGGTTCAGCTGGTCCTTATGGTAAATGTATCTTGGCTTGTGGAGCCCTGCCCAAAGTTAGCTTCCTGCCTTGTCCCACTGTAGGATTTTCTGAACCAAAATTTGACTAAGTATACAGGTAAAACCTTAGACCTGCAGATGTGGCAAATCTATCCCAGTAGCAAAGCAAGCTCGACCTTTCCCCACCCCCAGTACTGAGCCTTTTTTTGGCTATTTGGGGTAGTTCGCACTTAGGGTGCCATAAGTTTCTTCCAAATAAGGCATCCATGCCAAATATATTTTTCAGCATCCTAGGGATTCCAAAGGTACCTAGGATTGGTAGAGAAATAGGTAAACTATAGGGAAAACGTGCACCAGATAAACGTGACTGCTTAAAAGGGACTGCTTTTTTCTTAGAAATAACATCCATGAGCGATTTTCTGTACTAAAGTCAATATCTTCTCATCTTTCAGAAACATGCAGGTCTGAAACTAAAAAACTAATGTTGTCCCACAGTTTTGGAATTTTCAAAGAGTTGGCCTATTTTTCCTATTTTTTTTGCTCTCAAAATACTTCCAGTTTGTGTTGGAAGGTAGCATGAACCAGGAAAGCTATAGATTTCTAAACAGTCTAGTAAATTCCAAATTAAGCCACGAGTCATGTGTGTAGATCCCTTAAGTTTTTCCCATGGATAAATAACTGTTGAAATAAAGAAACATTTAAAATGAGAACGAAAAACAGACATTTGTGATAACGATTTATGAAAGCACTGTAACAATGCATTTGCTAGATCCTTCTGGTTGCTGACATATGTTGGGCTTGTAGGTTGTCCAAGAACCCAAGGTACTTAGAGGCAACAACGGGGTGGCACCGCAAACTGTGTTTTCATTGAGTACCGAGTATGGACCGATTTATATAGAGGAATAGGTAGAGTGAAAAATGGATATCAAGGTAAACTATGCATTTCTGAATTGGGCACAAGACATGGAGTTTAGGAGGAGTGCTTTTTGTGCATCTCTAAATTTGTGTGTACCCGTACTAGCAAATGATTTAGAAAGTATTTTTCAAAATGTCTTATTTCTTATTTCTTTCTTTCTTATTCATTGGCTTACATTTGAAATTCACAAATGCTGTAAAATCCAATTGGTAATAACAAATGTTCTACTATTCAATTCTTCCGCCAGTCTTGAAATAATATGCTACATCACGTGTGTGGGTAGGCTTGATACCTGTGATAAGAAATTGGCCAAAACACAACATGAACGAATCACATTTTTCCTCTGAAAACTAACCAATTTTTTCCAATGTGGGTAGCATTCGATTTTGGACACTAGCCCAGCTGGCACCTAGTGAAAACTAGCAAACCTGTACTTTTTTCAAAACTGGACCCATCGGGGAATTCAGGGTGGGCGGATGTGCACAGCTTTCACCACCAGGGTATTTTATCCAGAATTCGATGCAAACCTCAAACATTGACTAAAAGACATATTTTCCTCACAGTTCTGTGATAGAAAGTTCTGGAATCTGCAGGGAGCCACACACTTCTGCCTACCCAGCATTCCCCCAAGTCTCCCAATAAAAATGGTACCTCACTTGTGTGAGTAGGACAAATCCCTGCAACAGAAAATGTCCCTGTATCACATTTTTCCATTGAAAACTGACCCTTTTTTTCAATGTGGGTAGCCTTAGATTTTAGACCTTGGCTCTGCCACCACCTAGGGAAACTGAGCCAACCTGTACATTTTTTTTTAAACTGGACACATACGGTTGTCCAGGTTGGGCTGAATTGTGTGGCTCTCATCAGGTCTTTAGACCCAGGCTCAATTGCAATCTTTAAACTTTAAACTTTGACTAATAAAAATATTTTCCTCATATTTCAGTGATAGAAAGTTCCGGAATCTGTGGGGTGCCACAAACTTCCATTCACCCACCATTTCCCCATGTCTACTAATAACATTGACACCTCACTTGTGTGGGTAAGCCTAGTACCCACAATAGGAAACGGTCCAAAACACAGCATGGGCACATCATATTTTTCCACTGTAAATTGACCCTTTCTTCCCAATGTGGGTAGCTGTACATTTTGTAATCTAACTCAGCCAGTACCTAGGGGCATGTTGGACATGGCCCTTCTTAGGGGATTTCCCCAAAACGTTTTGTTTTTTTCCTCTGTTTTTTTTTGCTGATTCTTTTTTTGTAGATTTAGGACTCTGGGCACTTTCCCAATGTAATGCAGTGGGGAAACATCCTTTACAACACAACCATCTAAAGCTCATTTCCTAGTACTGATTCTTTGACTGAGAGGCAGAGGCCTCATTTCTGTACCAACACGGGCCTTACCATCTTCCCTGGATTGACGGAGCTGGAATTTGACAGGATGGCGGCTAAAGTGAAATCAGGGTATCCCGCCGACCCGCTTAGGCCCGCACTGTTTAAAGACTCGGCGACACTGTGTCTACCCCCTCTGCGCCAACTCATTAATATGTCGTTCGCCACTGGGACAGTACCGACCAAGTGGAAACAGGCCTATGTCACCCCGATTTTGAAGAAACCCATCTTGGACCAAATAAATTGGAGAATTACTGGCCGATATCCCTTCTCCCTTGGGCAGCCAAGGTGGCCGAAGCATACACTAATAGCGTATTGACTAAACATCTCCAGTTGGCTAACATCCTCGATATCTCAAAGAACGGGTTTCGGACGGGTCATAGCACCGAGACTGCTCTCCTTGCTATGACTGAACACGTTCGCTCCATGCTCGATGCTGGTCAGATGGCGGCACTGGTCCTACTTGATCTCAGTTCCGCGTTTGACACGATCTCGCACGCAGTACTGCTACACCGCCTGGAAGAGGCTGGGATCTCTGACATGGCCCTCGTATGGTTCAGATCATTCTTGTCAGGCAGATCATTTAGGGTCGCTACACCTCCATTCAAATACCAAGCTTATCCTACTGAGCAGGGAGTGCCTCAGGGGTCAGGTCTCAGCCCCACGTTGTTCAATCTGTATGTGCAGCCGCTGGCTGCGGTCGCCCAGCACTGGGGCATGACTATGGTCTCTTATGCTGACGACACACAGCTGGCGGTTGCGCTTTCTGGGGAATCTGACCTCGAGGCCTCTAGGTTCAGGGACGGTCTGGCAGCAGTGGCTGGCTGGATGACAGCTAACTGTCTCCAGCTAAAGGCCAATAAAACGGAGGTCTTAATTGTTGGCAAAAACAGCTATCTATGCGGTGATCAGTGGTGGCCTTCGGTCTTGGGCAAGACACCTCTATCAGTGACTGAGGTAAAAAATCTGGGTGTATGGTTAGACCCCTCCTTCAGTTTCTCTGGACACACCAAAAAAGTTGCTGCCACGTGTTTTGGCATTCTACGTGGGATCAGGCCAATCCTGAAATTTTTCGATGCTTCCACTACACAGCTCATAATCCAGGCCAGCATATTATCCCGGCTGGACTATGCCAGTTCTCTCCTGTTGGGGGCTAATCAAGCTGAAGTTGCAAGGATGCAGCGCGTTCAGAACGCTGCGGCTTTAGGCTTGATGGGCCTACCTAGGTTCTGCTCGGCGAAGGAAACCATCCGGAAGCTCCACTGGCTCCCAATGGCTCAAAGGATAGAATTTGAGACTCTTTGTCATCCTTCAAGATTCTCAAACAGTCCTCCCCTCAAATCCTTGAGAACCTGTTAACATCTTACGTTCCCTCCTGCTCTTTGAGGTCTATGGGCCAAAACCTGGTAATAGTACCACGTTTCAAACGTTGTAGAGCCGGTGGGCGGTCCTTCCGCTATCTGGCGCAAAGCTTTGGAACGCTTTACCAGCTCATATTCGTGCTCTCAACCATCTCTTTTCTTTTAGGAAGGTGATAAAAACGCACCTGTTCCAGCCTAGGTTCTAATTCGCTGTTTGCTCCTGCCACTGTATCTGTTTCCTTATGCTCTTCATGACAGTCTGTTTTTTTTTCTGTTGGTCAAAGCACCTTTGCTGGGGTAGCTGTGCGCTATAGAAATTTAAATAACATAACATAACATAGTGCGGAGAGCGGACCCACCTCTACCAATCTCTCCTCACTTTCGCCCACAAGACACTTCCGGTTTGGACGCGTTCTAGTCGTCCACCAGAATTACGCATATAACGGCCAGATGGTGTGGACGCGCAGCGGACTCAATATAGCCCTGCTGTTGCCTCGCACCTTTAGCCTTGCCTCATGATGTGTTTTAATTGTTTTTACTGTGGTTGTGTTGCATTCACTTTTCAACATTGCCACTCTTTTACTGCTGTTTTTAGACATTTACTGCTGCTAATTTAAAACTTAATTTTGCTGCTCACCGGTATCCTGCACTTTAGCCTGTTCCTCGTACTGAGTGGGTTCCGACCATTTTCAGCCACGGCTGCTGTGCCGATTGCGCGGAGGGCAGACCCACCTCTACCACTCTCTCCTCACTTCCGGTTTGGACGCTGGCTAGTTGTTCACCAGAATTATGCATATAACAGCCAGATGGTGTGGATGCGAGCACCGGGTGTGCCTAAGGCAAGCCTGTCTGCACCCGTCCACGCCTGGACCGGGCCCACGGCCAGAACCCCAGGTCTTTTGAATTCTCATACACTAAGATACATCGCAAAGGAGCTACTCCTCCTCAATAACCCCAGGGACAATTGCTGCTTGTTAATTCCTGGTGAAGAAAACACAAACTGTCCCTGCAGTTTTACACTCTAGCAACTACGAAGGATTAGTGCCTTTCAGCCCTCCAAATCTTCCCTGAGTCATAACTCCTCCAAATCCCCGGAGAGTGCTGAAATTCATTGTGACCTTGCAAACGTCAGATCACTGGCAAAGCACAAGTATGAAATTGCACATATTATTTCAAACTTTGACTTGGACATACTTTTTATCACAGAAACTTGGGCAGATGCTGCCTCCGACCAAGATTTTTTCACCGCAACCACTACCGGACTTCGGGCTATCAGGGTAAATATGCCATTAAAACGAGGCGGCAGAGTAGTAATTATCTTCAGGGAGCACTTCCCAGTAACCTTCCACCCCACTTCGATGCCTTTGTATGAGGTTCTTTACTTTGCCCTTGAACTCAGCCCAAGGTTGACTTTCAGAGGCATTTTATTGTACCGGCCTCCAGGCACTAGAAGTACCTTCAATCTGAATCTAGATAGCCTTCTAAAACCTACTCTTTTAAACAATGATTTCACTATCCTCGGAGACTTCAATTTCTATCTTGAAGACAAGGACAATAGGGAGACAGGTGTACTTCTAGACACATTGGGAGCTGTAGGCTTAACTCAACTAGTACAGACCCCCACCCATGAGGCTGGGCACACGCTAGACTGTATTTTTACCTCCTCCCAAGGTCTCATGCTAAAAGACACCCTTCCTTTGACATGGTCAGACCATTCGTTAGTCAAGTTCAATCTTCCAGTCACTTCTGTCAGACTCGGAGGAAGCTCTAAGCCCCCTGCCTCTACCCACACAAAGTGGAGTAAAGTGGACAAAACGATCCTCCATACACATTTGGAGGGCTCACGTCCACAACTAAATGGTCGCTCAGAATTAGCCGTCACCAAATATAGTGAATGGCTTAATGAAGCTGCTAAGGCCTCAGTACCCACAAAAAAAACCTCAGGGAACAGAAGTAACACCTCGGCCCCCTGGTTTTCTGACGCACTAAGGAAAGAAAAGCAAAAATGTCGTCAACTAGAAAGGTGTTGGCGAGCAAATGATCACATACTAGAGAGAAAAGCGTATAGTACTACCCTACCACAATATAAAAATTAATTGATATCAGAAAAAAGGGATTATTTTACCAAACTGATCTAGAAAGCAAAAAAGTCCCATAAAGGACTATTTGCAGTAGTAAACAAACTTACTATACCCAAAAATACAGGGATCAAGGACAATCAAAAGTTCTGTGATGACACTGCAGCTGCTTTTAAAGCCAAAGTCCTGGATATTTTTAAGGTCTTTGATGATACATCAGTTCACCTCCCCACCCCTCAACTGACAATCCCTGACTCAGAAAATAACACCCTGCTCAGCTTCTCTCCCACTTCATCTGAAGCAGTGGAAAAATATATAAAAGAAGCAAAGTTGGGATACCCCTCCTACCAATTCTGAAATAAATAGTGGATTTGGTGAGTCCTGGGCTCACAGAAATCTTTAACTCTATGTTTGACTCTGGCAATTTTCCCTCCAGATGGAAAGATACTTCCATCCTTCCGCTGCTAAAAAAAATCCAACCTGAATGCAACTAACCCATACAACTATCGAACTATAGCCCTGTTGCCACTGCCAGCCAAAATAATTGAGGAAATCATGAATATTCAATTAGCCCAATTTATTTGCAAAAATAACTTGCTTGATCACTCCCAGTTTGGATTCCGACAAGAGCACAGTACGGAAACGGCACTCATCAAAGCCACAGAGGAGATCAGAGCGGTGATGGAGGGAGGAGGCACAGCCGCCCTTGTGCTCCTCGATCAGTCAGCCGCTTTTGATACTGTTGATTACTCTCTCCTGCAACAGCCGCTGGGGTGTCTAGTGGTCAGGGGTATGGCATTAGCCCTTCTGTCCTCCTTCTTCAAGGATAGGAGATTAACAGTATCAGTTGATGGGTATCATTCAGAGCCTTATACCCTCCCATGCGGAGTACCACAGGGCTCCTCCTTGAGCCCTTCTCTTTTTATTGTCTACATCTCTGAACTGGCTCCCCTGATCCGGGACTTTGAGTTTAGTCTGACGTCTTATGCCGACGACACACAGATAGTGGTGGCTGCATATAAAAATCTGGCTCCTCCTACTCAACAATTTCAGAACTGTATGTGTATAATAAACAGATGGATAAGTACACATTGTCTCAAACTCAATTCTGAAAAACTGAGGTCCTGATTTTTGGTGATATGCAGCCAAACTGGGGCAATCTGTGGTGGCCGGCAGAAATGGGAGAATCACCAAAACCAGCGGTCAAGGCTAAAAATCTGGGAGTATGGTTTGCCAAAAAATGATCGCTTTTTCAGCAGACAAATGCAACTGTCTCTGCCTCCAACTTTCTTATAAAGAAAATAAGGAAGATTTTTCCTTATATCCCCGCGGACACTAGGAAAATTGTGGTAACATCATTAATCCAGTCCAAACTGGACTACTGCAATGGGCTTTATTTGAACATACAGAAGCAGTGTTTACAAAAGCTTCAGATCGTTCAAAATACAGCAGCACGATTACTGATCAACATTCCTAGGTGCAAATCTGTATCTAAAGAGATTTGCGGTCTGCACTAGCTTCCAGTATAACAACACATCAAATGTAAGGCCCCGTGTCTGGCTTAAAGAGCACTGAATCACACTGGTCCTTCCTTTCTTCAAAACCCTTTTGCCTGGTATGAACCAACCAGACAACTCAGTTCTACAGGGGCCAGACTCTTGACAGTACCCAGAATATGAACATCTCACTGGGGTGGCCGTAGCTTTCACTATGGCACCTCCAAACTCTGGAACACTCTTCCAAGTGAACTCAGAAGTGCTAGCTCTCTCACGATTTTTAGGAAAGGACTAAAAACCTGGCTGTTTCAGAACTAGATGCTTGATTGGGCTTACTGGGTACTGAGCGACAAGGCACTTTATAAATCCTGTTAACATTAACATTTACAAGAAAAACAACTTTTATGAAAGTGTAGTTTGTGCTACCTGAGACAATCGAGTCTCAATGCACATTCCTGTCTGGAAATTAACAAACCTGCTTGCAGAGGACGGTGGCCTAGTCTCCTGGCCTACAAAGCCAAGGTGGCTGGGAAGACAACATCAGAAGAAAGAAGATCCTGCCAGAAGAATGGAAGTCAAGAAAGCTGAACCATGCTGGTACACAAGGCATTTTCTACTCTTAAGGTGTCAAGAAATGACCTGCGGTTGCTTGCTCCAGGGATACAAAAAGTAGATGGAATCCGTGTACTAATGAGACTCAGATGACCATGGTGGAGTGGACCCTACAGAATCCCTAGCTTGAGAGAGACTTGCTTTTAACATGCCTTCCCTGCCAGAGTAAGCAGGAGGAACTTTCCCAGCCAGTGGAGAAGGGTGGGACTTTTTTTCACCTCTGGAGGACTGGGACAAGGTGCTGAGGCTTCCTTATGGAGGGTATCCAACATGTGGGCAAGCAAACCAGGTTCTTCCCACTCAGAGCTTTTTGTTGTGTTGAAATCGGGTTCAGCTGGTCCTTATGGTAAATGTATCTTGGCTTGTGGAGCCCTGCCCAAAGTTAGCTTCCTGCCTTGTCCCACTGTAGGATTTTCTGAACCAAAATTTGACTAAGTATACAGGTAAAACCTTAGACCTGCAGATGTGGCAAATCTATCCCAGTAGCAAAGCAAGCTCGACCTTTCCCCACCCCCAGTACTGAGCCTTTTTTTGGCTATTTGGGGTAGTTCGCACTTAGGGTGCCATAAGTTATTTCCAAATAAGGCATCCATGCCAAATATATTTTTCAGCATCATAGGGATTCCAAAGGTACCTAGGATTGGTAGAGAAATAGGTAAACTATAGGGAAAACGTGCACCAGATAAAAGTGACTGCTTAAAAGGGACTGCTTTTTTCTTAGAAATAACATCCATGAGCGATTTTCTGTACTAAAGTCAATATCTTCTCATCTTTCAGAAACATGCAGGTCTGAAACTAAAAAACTAATGTTGTCCCACAGTTTTGGAATTTTCAAAGAGTTGGCCTATTTTTCCTATTTCTTTTGCTCTCAAAATACTTCCAGTTTGTGTTGGAAGGTAGCATGAACCAGGAAAGCTATAGATTTCTAAACAGTCTAGAAAATTCCAAATTAAGCCACGAGTCATGTGTGTAGATCCCTTAAGTTTTTCCCATGGATAAATAACTGTTGAAATAAAGAAACATTTAAAATGAGAACGAAAAACAGACATTTGTGATAACGATTTACGAAAGCACTGTACCAATGCATTTGCTAGATCCTTCTGGTTGCTGACATATGTTGGGCTTGTAGGTTGTCCAAGAACCCAAGGTACTTAGAGGCAACAACGGGGTGGCACCACACACGGTGTTTTCATTGAGTACCGAGTATGGACCGATTTATATAGAGGAATAGGTAGAGTGAAAAATGGATATCAAGGTAAACTATGCATTTCTGAATTGGGCACAAGACATGGAGTTTAGGAGGAGTGCTTTTTGTGCATCTCTAAATTTGTGTGTACCCGTACTAGAAAATGATTTAGAGAGTATTTTTCAAAATGTCTTATTTCTTATTTCTTTCTTTCTTATTCATTGGCTTACATTTGAAATTCACAAATGCTGTAAAATCCAATTGGTAATAACAAATGTTCTACTATTCAATTCTTCCGCCAGTCTTAAAATAATATGCTACATCACGTGTGTGGGTAGGCTTGATACCTGTGATAAGAAATTGGCCAAAACACAACATGAACAAATCACATTTTCCCTCTGAAAACTAACCAATTTTTTCCAATGTGGGTAGCATTCGATTTTGGACACTAGCCCAGCTGGCACCTAGTGAAAACTAGCAAACCTTTACTTTTTTCAAAACTGGACACATCGGGGAATTCAGGGTGGGCGGATGTGCACAGCTTTCACCACCAGGGTATTTTATCCAGAATTCGATGCAAACCTCAAACATTGACTAAAAGACATATTTTCCTCACAGTTCTGTGATAGAAAGTTCTGGAATCTGCAGGGAGCCACACACTTCTGCCTACCCAGCATTCCCCCAAGTCTCCAAATAAAAATGGTACCTCACTTGTGTGAGTAGGACAAATCCCTGCAACAGAAAATGTCCCTGTATCACATTTTTCCATTGAAAACTGACCCTTTTTTTCAATGTGGGTAGCCTTAGATTTTAGACCTTGGCTCTGCCACCACCTAGGGAAACTGAGCCAACCTGTACATTTTTTTTTAAACTGGACACATACGGTTGTCCAGGTTGGGCTGAATTGTGTGGCTCTCATCAGGTCTTTAGACCCAGGCTCAATTGCAATCTTTTAACTTTAAACTTTGACTAATAAAAATATTTTCCTCATATTTCAGTGATAGAAAGTTCCGGAATCTGTGGGGTGCCACAAACTTCCACTCACCCACCATTTCCCCATGTCTACTAATAACATTGACACCTCACTTGTGTGGGTAAGCCTAGTACCCACAATAGGAAACGGTCCAAAACACAACATGGGCACATCATATTTTTCCACTGTAAATTGACCCTTTCTTCCCAATGTGGGTAGCTGTACATTTTGTAATCTAACTCAGCCAGTACCTAGGGGCATGTTGGACATGGCCCTTCTTAGGGGATTTCCCAAAAACGTTTTGTTTTTTTCCTCTGTTTTTTTTTGCTGATTCTTTTTTTGTAGACTTAGGACTCTGGGCACTTTCCCAATGTAATGCAGTGGGGAAACATCCTTTACAACACAACCATTACATCGCACTACACTTACAACGCACTCATTACATCACAACATCCTTTACAACGCATGTCACTACAATGCAAGCATTACAACGCATACCATTACAACGCATTACACTACATCGCATGTCACTACAACGCAGGCATTAAAACACATACCATTACAACGCATAGTACCCCTACCCTATCCAAAACTTACCCTACTGTTGCACCCCCTGGATTTAGAATTGTAATTTTTACCTCTACACTATCCAACACTTACCCTACTGTTGCACCCCCTGGAGTTACAATAGTAATTTTTACTCCTACACTATCCAACACTTACCCTACTGATGCACGCCCTGGAGTTAGAATAGTAATTTTTACCCCTATACTAACCAATACTTACCTTAAATGCAATGTAATGGTATGCGTTGTAATGGTATGCGTTGTAAAGGTATAATGTGATGTAATGGAATGCGTTGTAAAGGTAGTTTCGAAAAAATGCGATGTAGTGTCATGCGATGTAATGGAGTGCGTTGTAAAGGATGTTGAGATGTAAAAACTGTGTTGTAAAGGCATGCGTTGTAAATGTATGCGTTGTAACGTCATACATTCAATGCAGTGTGAAAGCGTGCAAGCCCTTCGTACACCTGCTAGGAGGTGGTGCTTAGTTATTTGGGTTAGTGCCCTGTAAAAAGGTACCCCACATACCCAGGGCAGGTACTGCACTGGCTAATAGTGGGATGCAGCACTGTTTGTGCCACCCACCAGAATAGTCTGTCAACATGTATCAGGCCTGCCATTGCAGGTCTGTGATTGCGCAGTTGCGCTATGCTGAGGTTGGCATTTCTCACTCATTAGCCAAACCTGAGTGAGCCTTCTAGGTAATCCCTGAGGGACAGAACAACTGGTAGGTGAAAGGCAGGGCAGGCACACATGGGTGTTCCATGCCCAGGTAGTGATGAACCTCCATGTGGGTTTTCCCTATCTTGGAGGTCAGCTTTCCCCATGGTACACCACTGGGGTGTTGCTGATTCTCTGCTTGTGGCCTAAGGGTTCTGTGCACTTTCCCAATGTAAATGCAGTGTGAAAGTGCATACGCCTTTCCTACACATCTTAGGAAGTGGTACTTACCTGATGTTTTTAAACATGTCTCAAGCCTGCCATTGCAGACCTGTGTGTGCGTACTTGCACCTGTGGTGTTTTTAAATGTGTTAAGCTTGCCATTGCAGGGCTGTGTGTACCTATGCTCATATTGGCCTTTTTAAACCACTGGCCAATTCCAAGGGGTCCTTTCAGTACCAATAGAGCACCCCTGGGATAAGTCTCAAGGGGGTAAGAAAGTGATCATTGATAGACAGGGTGGGTACACATGTGTGTTCCCTGCCCAGGCGCTGCACCACTGGATTAAACCTAGCCTGGCTGATGAGGAGTAATACCCCCAAACCATTCCCAGACTTCTTGTTTCCAGTCCAGCGAGGACCTAGCTTAGCAGTTCGGGCGTGACTGTTCCCATGGGGAGCAGGATCAAGACTGATTTACATATGGCTGGATCCAGAACTGGGAAGATGTGGTGAGGAAAATATATATGGATTAAACCCAGATCTTTGGCTGGAGGTGTGTGATTGAAAAGTTTCAACACTCTGTCCACGATACTAGCAGTAGGAGTTCTACCATTTACTTGATTTTTTTACCTGTTGAGATTGACACTGCATGGGAGACCTGGGGACATTGATAAAAATATCGCATTGTGCATTTTGCCAGTAAAGAGGTGTTTTTACATAGTTCATCTTTTATTTTAAAAACCTACTGTTTGATGTTTTTGTGAACTCCGCCCTGCCTTGTCCCGCCGCGGTTTGTGCCGTTTGTTGCGGCGGGCTGAGGGTCCCGATACACCTGATTCCACTTTTGGGTTGGGCAGCAGCTGAGGGAAGCGCCGGACGCCCGACCCACTGTTATTTAAACAACATGTCGGGGCAGACGCAGCAGCGTGCGCGCCGAAGGTGCGCCAAAGGCAGGCCCGTCTGCGCCTGTCTGCACCTGGTCCGGGCTTAGGGCCACCCCCCCTGCCTGTTTATTGCCAAATCCAGAAATATTTATTACATATTCAAGAAATACTCTCTTAAATCTTAACATCCAGCTAAAGGAACCGTGCCCGCTATTGGATCTTGTTAAAGAGCCTGTGGTTTGCCCTTGGTGTAATTTAAAGCCCCTTTTAACTAAAACTAGATGCTGCTCTGGGGCACAACAGACTTTTAATTTACATACAATGGCACAAAAATGTTTGCTAGTTCTACTTTTGAATACTCGCTCCTTGATTAAACATAACACTGCTTTTGCGGAACTGTTGGAGGCCCATGATATAGATATGGCATTTGTTACAGAGACTTGGGCAGACGATACATCTGACCTAGGCTCTCACTCGCTATTCCCAAAGGATATCTATTAATTAGGAATGACAGACAGGAAAAACGGGGAGGGGGCGTAGCAATTATTGCTAAGGATAACCTAACAATAAAAAGTTCCACCTTAGGAAGTGGTCCTGAGTGCGAACCTCTCTCATTTGGAATTACTATTAGTGAAAACTACACATTTAATGACGTACTACTTTATAGGCCAACCAGGAACTAAGAGCAAATTCTTAGAGATAATCATCTATTATATTGAGGCTAGTGTTGACCATCTGGAGTTTTCCATCTTGGGTGACTTTAATTATCATCTTGAAAACACTGATGATACATATACACATTCACTTTTAGAGCTGATGGCCACTGCCTCGATGATACAAATTATTAAACATCCTACTCATGAGGCTGGACACATCTTAGACGGTATATTTACATCTAACCCTTATCTGGAAATACAGGAGATTTTGCAAATTCCCTGGTCAGATCACAAAGCTATTCTGTTTTCACTTACGTCATCCCATCATCTGGCTTGTCCTCATTCTGCCTCTAGGTCCTTTACAGGGAGAAACTGGAAGGAAATTAGCCCTCTGCGACTGCAATCAACCCTAGCTGCCTCCAGACCAATACTGATGTCTGAAGTTAATACAGCTACTAACACCTTTAATAATTGGATAAAATCAGCAGTAGATACCCTGGCCCCTGAAAAAATATTCACCAGTAGACGGCTAAAAAATCAGAACCTTGGTTCGACGATACGTTACGTCTTCAGAAACAAAAATGTAGGCGGGCTGAAAGGCATTGGAGAAAATTCTATGGAGATGCGGAAAAAGCGACCTATACTCAGTCATTGACTGTCTATAAAAAAATGATCTTGGAGAAGAAATGTAGTTATTTTTCTAATAAAATTGAGCAGGCATGCACATCTAGCAAAACACTTTTCTCGGTGCTAAAGGAATTAGTGACACTCCCAACCTCACCCTTATCAAACAGTGATGCTGCACTGTGCAATCAATTGGCAGATTTCTTTAGGGATAAGGTGCTCTCTATTTATGAGACATTCTGTGAAAATAATGGTAAGATTCAAGTGAGTGAACCCTCTCCTTCGCCAAAAAAGTATGACTTTGATTTGGCTGTCTTTGTTCCTCCAAACATAGAACAGATATTGCAAACAGTTAGACAGATGAAATTAGGAGCTCCCTTTGACCCTTGCCCCCCAAAAGTATTTCACTATGCCGCTGAGGAGATTAGTGAACTACTCTATCCCCTATTTAAAGGGATTTTTGATTCTGGCATCTTCCCTGAGACATGGAAGAGGATCTCTATCCTTCCCCTGTTGAAAAAACCTGGGTTGGATCCTGGTGTTCATAGCAATTATCGACCTATAGCCAGGATCCCGTTCCCAGCAAAAGTGCTGGAGAAGATCATGAATTACCAGGTTACGTACTTCGTTGCCCTACATAACTCGCTAGATCCATTGCAATATGGCTTCCGGGAGGTGCACGGTACGGAGACAGCCTTGGTCATGGCAGTAGAGGAGCTCCGATCATCATTGGATTCAGGTGCGAAGGCCGCCTTAATTCTTTTAGATCTCTCGGCTGCCTTCGACACCGTGAGCCACGACATTCTCATCTTGAGGCTACGTGGGTTGGGAGTTTCAGGTCTGGCATTAAGCTTGCTTAGATCTTACCTTAATAATAGATGCCAGTTTGTTGAGATGGACGATCAATGCTCAAAGCAATTTTTACTTCCGTGTGGGGTCCCGCAGGGCTCTTCTTTGAGCCCCACATTGTTTAATTTATATGTTACCCCTTTAGCAGACGTCATCAGGCAGTTTGTTTTTTTGTTAGTATCCTGTGCTGATGATACTCAGATCGTGGTCTCTATCTCTGGCAATCCAGGTGAGACAGCAGTTCGTTTCAATCAATGTATGACATCTGTAGACCACTGGATGAATACAAACTGCTTAAAGTTGAACAGAAGTAAAACTGAGGTGCTTCTCTTGGGCTCAGATCCCTCCATATGGTCCATGAAATGGTGGCCTCAGTCAATGAGTACTCCTCCTATTCCAGTAAAAAAGGCCAAAAACGTGGGAGTAATTTTTGATGATGGTCTTACATTTCAATCTCAAGTTAATAAAGTTGCTTCTCAGGTACACCTAACCTTAAAACTGATTCAGAAGGTGAAACCTTATATTCCCCCATCTACTGTCAAGACATTGGTAACATCTTTGGCCTTAGCTAGATTGGACTATGGCAACGCCTTGTATTTGGGTCCTCAAAAACAACATCTTGCCAAGCTCCAACGGGCTCAAAATTCCGCCACCAGGATGCTGCTGAACATTCCTAAGTTTCAGTCAGTGTCCCAGGGCCTTAAACATCTTCACTGGTTACTGGTGAAAAAAAGAGCGGAATTTAAGGCCTTATGTCTCACCTTGAAAACACTTCAGGGGATAGGACCTGAATATTTGAAACAACACCTCCTATGGTATCTCCCAAACAGAACACTTTGTTCTGCCACAAGCAAACTTCTTCAAGTATCTAAAATCAGAAGGGCGCACTCGGGAGGAAGTAGTTTCTTTTTCCATACTGTTAAATTGTTGAACAGATTGCCGTTATTCATAAAGAACAGCACAACTCTTCTCTCTTTCAGAAAGGCGATAAAAACCTTGCTTTTTATGCACTGATTTTCTCCTTGGTATTTTCTCCTCCGCTGTAGCGCCTAGACGCCCTTGGGCAATCGAGCGCGTTATAAACATTCATCATGTTATTTTGTGAAGTTCCTATATGCACCCTAAGTGGACAAGGATATGCCTAGGCCTGGGCTCCTTGCTCACTGCACCACTGGATTCAAGTTAGCCTGGCTGATGAGGGGTGATACACCAAAACCAGTCCCAGAATTCTTGTTTCCAGTCCGGGGAGGATCTTGCTTGGCAGTTCGGGCTGGACTGTTCCCATGGGAAGCAGTGTCAAGACTGATTTTCTTATTGCCGGGTCCAGAACTGGGGTGACGTTGCAAGCAAAATAAACATGGATTAAACCCAGATCTTTTATTGGAGGTGTGTGTTTGAAAAGTTTCAATACTCTGTACATCATGTTATTTTGTGAAGTTCCAATATGCACCCTAAGTGGATAAGGATATGCATAGACCTGGGTCACTTGCTCACTGTACCACTGGATTTAAGCTAGCCTGGTTGATGAGGGGTGATACCCCAAAACCGGTGCCAGAATTCTTGTTTCAAGTCCGGGGGAGGGAGAAACATCACTGATCCGTAAAAGACTCTGGCTTAGGTAAGTCCTTTACAACAGTACTTAAGGAGGGTTACCTTATTTTGTTAGATCCTATTACAATCCACAAGACAGAATTTGCATTGCCACTATCTCACTTAGGTGTATAATTTAGTGTCCTCACCTACAGGTACCACTTATGGCCTGCTTCATCATAAGACCCTCGTCCCACTCACCTAGTGTGGGGGGACGGGCTCAACACGTTTGTAAGTGGAGTTCTTTGGCTATGTGGTTTTAGGGATTGTGAGAAGAAATTAAAATTGACTACCGGATCATACTACTTTTTCAATGGTTGGTCCATTGGCAAGGCTACAAACGGTGCAAAGTCATAGAGGAGTAGTGACCCTATACATCTGAGGTCAACATGTTTCATGTGTTAGAATCTCCCGTGTGGGTCGGTCGGCTTTCTTCAGGACCTTATTTTTGCGCCTAATCCCTATAAGTATAACTGGTTTTCATTGCTGTGTATATACATCTTTTTAAAAGTTTTCAAAAAGGCATGCATGCAAATCATACAGGCCAGTATTTTGAACTTTTTCCTTTTTGCATGGTCTGAGCTGAGGGAGAGAAAATCAATAGCGTTATGCAGTAATGGAATATCTATTTTTTATGCAGTGTACGTATTTTCTCCAATGCAGTTGTACGTCTTGTCATGGACACTCGTGTTAAAAACCTCTGACTAAGAAAAAAAATTGGATTAGATTCATACAGTATGGAGTGATTATGACCGAGTACCTCAGTGCAAACGCCGCTACTAGGGGACTATTGGTTAATAACACAGCCAGAATCTTTTAAGAAGATGCCATCTTTCGAAAAGAATGGTCCAGATCACTTGGCTTTGCACAAGGGACTGGCTCATCATTGTGACAAGACATACCATTGGGGAGTGGACCAGAAGCATGTGAAGACATACTGGCGGTAAGTGCACTGCCAGTGAATAAACTAAGACACATCCTCACAGCTCAGCCCACCATCTCTGACACTCCACTGGGCACTGATCAACATGACATCACACACTGGCTGAAACGGTGATGGATCAAGCTCTGATCTGTTGACTGGGTACGAGTATTCTGTTTAATTCAGACGCTCTGTCCATCACCACCCCCTTTTCTGAATCGTTTTGTCCACCATAAGCGTGGAAGGGCATGCTCAGACATGAGAACCCTTGCTCACTGCACCATCAGGATTCAAGCAAGCCGGGCCGAAGACAGCTGTAATGCCAGAAACCGGTCCCCGGTAGCTTGTTTCCTTTCCAGTATAAGAATTGGCTTGGTAGTTTGGTCTGCCCTGTTCCCATGATGCACTGGGCCAGGGACAGACTAATTTACATGTAGCCAGGTTCTGAGCTGGGATGGTGCAGTGAGCTAAAAAACTGTGATGGATCAAGCCCTGATCTGTTGACTGGGTACGAGTATTCTGTTTAATTCAGATGCTCTGTCCATCACCACCCCCTTTTCTGAATCGTTTTGTCCACCATAAGCGTGGAAGGGTATGCTCAGACATGAGTCCCTCGCTCACTGCACCATCAGGATTCAAGCAAGCCGGGCGGAAGACGGCTGTAATGCCAGAAACCGGTCCCCGGAAGCTTGTTTCCTTTCCAGTATAAGAATTGGCTTGGTAGTTTGGTCTGCCCTGTTCCCATGATGCACTGGGCCAGGGACAGACTAATTTGCATGTAGCCAGGTTCTGAGCTGGGATGGTGCAGTGAGCTAAAAAACGGTGATGGATCAAGCCCTGATCT
Source organism: Lissotriton vulgaris (assembly GCF_964263255.1). Lineage (NCBI taxonomy): Eukaryota > Metazoa > Chordata > Amphibia > Caudata > Salamandridae > Lissotriton > Lissotriton vulgaris. The sequence goes on from NC_141694.1 coordinate 748,322,753, forward strand.
GTCGACTGGGTACGAGTATTCTGTTTAATTCAGATGCTCTGTCTATCGCCACCCCCTTTTCTGAATCGTTTTGTCCACCATAAGCGTGGAAGGGTATGCTCAGACATGAGTCCCTCGCTCACTGCACCATCAGGATTCAAGCAAGCTGGGCCGAAGACGGCTGTAATGCCAGAAACCGGTCCCCGGAAGCTTGTTTCCTTTCCAGTATAAGAATTGGCTTGGTAGTTTGGTCTGCCCTGTTCCCATGATGCACTGGGCCAGGGACAGACTAATTTGCATGTAGCCAGGTTCTGAGCTGGGATGGTGCAGTGAGCTAAAAAACGGTGATGGATCAAGCCCTGATCTGTTGACTGGGTACGAGTATTCTGTTTAATTCAGATGCTCTGTCCATCACCACCCCCTTTTCTGAATCATCACACACTGGCTGAGCAGCATGGCACAGAGAATCTATTGAGAGGGAAAATTACAATGAACAGCAAGTTATAAAAAGTTCCTTCAGTTGTAGTCATTGTAAGTTAAATTAAAGGCCTACTTTGTAAGATGTGATCTTGTTGGACCTTCCCTTTCTCAGGGCCTGTCAGATACATTATGGTCCTATGTTCGCTCTGTGATGAAGGGAGCAAACCACTTCTTCTTCATTGTCTCTCTACCAGTACATAATTCCCAGTGGGAGTATTCATAGGATGGTCGTTTTAGCCCATAGTCTTTGCTCTGAAATTAACAATCTATTCACATCCCTTTCCTGCTCTAGCTTTCTCCGTCCCCAAGGTATCCTCTCGACAATCTATTGAATTTGTGAGTGGGGCCATGTAATGAAACCTTCTTAATCTGACTGTGGAAACCAGGCGCCTCTCACCAACTGAGAACTGTACCGGCCTCTTAAGGCCTCTCTCCCTGCCCAACAATAATAGATGACTTTTGCAGTATGGGGTAGGTTACTTTTAGATATGGGTTGAACACTTGTGATACTTTCTGCAAGGAAATCTTAGCACTTTCCCAAATTACTGCTTCATCGACAGACTATGCCTTTTCATACATTGCAGCAATTATATGCTGTGCTTGTGTAGCAGAGAGTTTTGAAACATGGCCTGGGCTATACTCAGGACTACTGCGTTTCCTAAATTACAGTGGAGCACATAGGTCTTTATTTCAAAGTTGGCCTGTGCATTTGCAACCCTACTACATTCTGCTGTATAGCGCTCATGATGTCAACAGGACGTTAATTTGGATTATAAAGCTGGGGGGTTCTCTCAAAGGGGCGTGGTCAATGTAATTAAGGGTGTGGCTTAAATACATGTAAGCTAAAAATCTGGGCTTAGCATAGTGTGCCACCCGACTTGTATTTTGCTGTTTCTGTCATTGCATTCAGATATATGATGCAACAAGTAACATGATACCTTGTCAGGACTATTGGCTTTGTCAATGATTCTTAGTTGCTTAAGATAAATAAACAGCAACAATGGCTTCTATATTATATTGAAAAAGCTTACACTTAAAGCCCTGGTGACACCACAACAATGTTGCTGCTCCCGAGTTTCAAAAAGAGAAGGGAAATCCTGACAGAAAATGACTCTCTCTAAAGGATTTCCCTTCTCCTACAATGCTCACCTGCCATGACGTTGATCCAGTGGTTCAACAATAACAGCTACTCTACTATCATATACTCACCTGGGCCCATAAACTCACAGTGCGTAAAATCGCTGGGGTCAAGTTTGTAATTTCCACAATGTTTAGGATTAGTTATTTAATACTCCTAACTAACCTTTCACTGATCAATAAGTTCTTTCCTCTGGTCAATGGACCATTACTTGAACTAGTTGATGGTGAGAATAACAAAACTAACTGTTCTTTTAATCAAAGTAAATTACCACAGACTCAGGACAATTTTAAATCTTTATCTAAATATATGTATGTGAATCATTTCAAAAATACAGTGTAGTCACCAACATTCATAGGAGAGAAAACTCAATTCATTAACTCCAAAACATTTACATCGGACTTATACAATAATCAATGCTCAGAAAGGGAGAGGACAGAGAAAAAAGAACATCAACAAATAACGCGAAATTATATTTACCAAGGATGGTGTGAAAGACCAATCCCTGGCCAAAGGGCTGGTAAGGGTCCCCCAGGATAGGTCAGGAGACAAAGACTTCAGGACAGGATAGTTGACTTTTCTAGAATACCGACGATTGCGCCGCACCCCTCTCTGACAATCTATTCCTCCTTGAGATTCTTCCACGATCTTCTGATCTAACCCAATTGAATTAGGATGGAAAGTTCTGCTTCAGATTCAGTATTCAGCAATTCATCAGCATCTCACAGCATCCCTCCCAGCAACATCATCTCTCGCAGCAAATACAGCATCCACGACTCACAGCATCTGTGTCTCTTCTTCCGTCAGCATAGCGCACTCAAACTAACTAACTAAAGCTATCTTAATTATACCTTTGTTTCTCCATGCTCCACCCACTAAAGCTTCAATATCGTAAACATATGAAATATGATAGGTTAGGCAAGGGGGGAAGCTCTATCACACCATGCTTACATGTCATCAAAATCAGTTCAACTATTGTTCGCAAACCCATCCCCTTAATTTTTATTCCTACATTTGATTCTCATACGCTTTCACATTTCACTTTGAAACAATATAATAACATTTTGAATAAGAGTCTTCATCGTTGAACTCTTCACCATCTGTTCCCAGGGTGTATAACACTTGTCCTTGGCTCCCATTCAATCTCTCAGTCATCTTTTTAGTTTAACTTTCAGTGGACATGTGCAGACTTCACATTACTCAGCTTAATACAGTTATACCAGAGAGGCCCAAATGTGCATTAGTTATAAAGTCAGAAAAACAAATATTAATTTCACAAATAAAGTGGTCGCACTGTATACCACCCACCTCTACTCTGTTCCCCTTTACTTATTAATACTTTTCACTCATTAGCAATGGTAAAATAGTTTGTCTTTGTTTCAATTAAGCAGATGCCATGCACACGAGTCTTCAAGACTCCATTTTAGTATCTTCTGCTCATGCACCAGAATTTCCCTCCAAGCATTAGTTTGTCATACTGCATAGATGCAGTTGAAGCATGCCCACAACAGTTTCCCGTTTAAAGCGACATTAGTCCGTCTTCATTGTTATCCACATTAGTACACACATCAGCAAGATTCACTAACCCGTGTGTTCATGTGGTGCATATTAGTTATTCACAACCCCTTGTTAATAACTTTGTTAACAAGTTAGACAAGTGGATTGCATCTGAGCAAGTCTCTTTTCCACAAACCCTTGCTCCATCAACGTCAATACTGCCAAAGTTACCTAAAGAGAACTTCATAGACAATGAAGAATGGTAGTTTTTGACACACAGGGTAGTCAGAGAGAATGTAGCATATGTCTTATCTACTGTTATGTGCCGTGCAGTGCTGAGACTACAATGCACAAATGATAGAGCAAACTGAACATCTACCCATTCTGATGGAGGATTAATATAGCAAGCATGACAAACATTTTACTCATACATGTAGCATAGGTTTCAGAGTTCTCTGTAATGGTATAAAAATAGTGGGGCATATTATCAAGGGGGTTTAGCTCCGCTTTTTTGGCTTTAAAAGCCAGGAAAGCGGAGATAAAATTATCTCCCTATTACCTAGCTGTCGCTAACACCAGTTAGCGACAGCTAGTAGGAGATAGCGACCATCTTGGGCCCCACTTTGCATGTCAGTGATATTTATCACTAATGACATGCAAAGTGGGCGTGCCAAGATGTTAGCGAATGGAAACAGTCGCTAACATTGCTATCTCCTATTACCAACTATTGGAGATATTCGCGCTAAGCGCGAATATCTCCAAAAGCTAACACCTGCCCTGAGCAGTTCTTAGCCTTGTTATCCAATGGGAGGTGGATAACATGGCTAAGAGCATTAGCTCGGTAATGCATGAATATCGCTGACTTTTCAGCGATATTCATGCATTGCGGCGATTTTTATCGCATTTCCGATAAACCTTGGTAATACCAAGGTTTATTTGCGGTAAAAATCGCCGCAGCTCAGCGGTAAATGTTTGTCTCTAACCAAGCGATAGCGATAATTATCGCTATTGCTTGGTAATATGCCCCAGTGTGTCCTGTCACCGAAGCATGAGCAGTCAGGAGTAACCATGGAGTAACCTTGTCAAAGAGCCAAGTGTTCAGCTTGGTGCAAAATGCACTAATTTTAGAGACAGTGCTTATGTGCAGACAGGTCAGTCTGCCCTTTTGGATCCCATTAGGAGAATTCTATTCTCCTTGCTACGGTGCTGCCTATGCTGAGTAAAGGTATCTGGAAGGTTTTTGAAATCTAAGGTAGTATTGAGGTATTCTGGACCAGTGCTGTGTAAGACTTTGAATGTGTGTTAGAGAAGTTTGAAAAGCGTGAAGCTGTTTCAGGTACCAGGTGTGTGTGTGTTGGGATGTTGAGGGAGGAGGCTGCCTGCTGTGTTCTGTATGGTTTGGAGTCATCTGTACAGTTGAGTGAGGAAGTAATTTAGTATTGGGGTGAGTGCAATGTCAATGGATTTCTGTCCATAGTTGATGATGAGGTGAAGGCATGTGTATCCGTACTAACCCTACTATCTGCCTTTTACCTATGCTACATCCTTGTGAAAGCACACCTACCCTAAGCTTTTTGTACCCGTTCATGTATCTGTTTTCATCAGTGTTTCAATGTCCTGGCTAATCCTGTATATTTGCCAAGTGACCCCATACTAACAAATTCTGTCCCTAGCTACTTGAAGCTAAAGAAAACGTGTCTTTCATGCGCCTTCAGCGCACTCACTGTGATAAATCCAACTCCTTCTAGTTTGCGAATGCAAGTTGGGGGATTCCAAGTATGCCTTCTGAGGCCTTATTCCTCAAACTAAGTGAGCATATCTTCCTTTGAAACTAAGGCAAACATGCTGGGGAATACTGCCTAAGTTCCCTAATGCAATAAGCCAAACAAATGACACTTCTACGTTTCTTTGAAGGTGTGAAAGCTCAATCACTAACTTGTATCATATCATACCTGATGTTATTGAAAAAGGGTATAGGACACAAAATCTTGTATGATGCTTGTTTTCGCATCTTTATTATAAGGACAATATACATTTCCTTATATATCCAAATTACTGTAGATGACCTTGTGCTCAGACAGTTAACAAGTATTTACACTTCTTATGACCTCACATATTATATCACTCATGTCATGGGCAGTGACATCACTTATAACATCACGAATTACATCTCAAATGACATCACTGGTGGTATAATCTAGTGATTATGAGTGTTTTCTAAAGGTTTTTGTGTCTTTAACATATATACTAAGGTGCCACACAAATTAAAACAGCTTTGTGTACTACTAATGACTGATTACTTTTTTAACATAGTTTATGTGAGTCACTGTGTGTCTGTGTGTGAGTGGGTGTCTGACTGACTACAGTTGTGTGAATGGCTGTGTGGGCGTAGAAGTGGGTGTTGGATTAGCTATGTGGGTGACAAGTGGCTGCCTGAGTGGCTGTATTGGTGAGTGAGTAGCTGTGTGAACGGCTGTACCGGTGAGTGACTGGGTGTGTCAATGGTAGTATGGGTGAGTGAGTGGCTGTTTGGTTAAGTTATTTGGTGTGTGAGTGGCGGTATGGATCAGTGAATATCCGTGTGATTGGCTGTATGGGTGAGTGAACGGCTGTGTTATTAGTTGTTTGGATGTGCGAATGGATATGTAAGTGGTTGTGTGGTGCAAGAGTGGCTCTGTTCAGAGGCTTGATGGGTGAGTGGGTATGTGAGTGGCTGTATAGGTGAATAGGTTGATGTGTGACTAGCTCTATGGGTGAGTGTGTGGCTGTGTGATTGACCTGTTGTATGATGAGACTCTATGAGTGAGTGGGTGAGTGAGTGGCTCTATGGATACATGATTGGCTCTATAAGTACTTGTATGGGTCTGTGAATGAGTATGTGAGTGGGTGATTGGATATGTCAGTGGAAATATGAGAGGTTCTATCGGGTTGTGAGTGGGAGTGGGAGTGGTTGTGTGGATAATATCATCAGTGATGTCACTGATCATGCCATGAGTGATGTAATATGTGAGGTCATAAGCCATGAATTGCGGGGGCATAAGTTAAAGCTAGTACAGGAAACTATAACTGTTGAATTTCACTGGTTTTATACGAGTGGAATCTGAGACTAACAGCTCTGTAACAAGAGAGGTAGTTGGCCCCCATGGACTTTTTTTTACATTTCTTTTAATTTCTTTCCATTAAAGAGATGGGGGCGTAGTACGACAATGGCCGACCCCCTTTCAAAATCCCTGGTGGCCTAGTGGTTTTCCTGTCTGTGGATCCCACCCACACTGTGATCCACAGCTAGGAAACTGTGCAAGAAAGGCATGTTTAAAAAGGGGAGACTCTCCTCTTTCCAACAATGCCTCCCTGACACCTGGGGAGGCATTTTGGCACCACAAAACCCCACTGGATGATTACGCAAGCTCTTATCTTGAGGCTTCTCCGTCACCAATAGGAAGCTGTACCGCCAGAGATGGGTGGCAGGTGGGTCGCGAAACATGAGAAAATGATTCCATGTCTCCCCCATTCTTTTTTTTTTTTAAAAGGAATCTTTCTGATGCTTGCACTGGAGTCTCCTTTTTATCCCCATTGTCCAACACACGAACCAAAGGATTTAAGGTGCCAAAACCAACTACTTCACAAAGAACTTGATGACAACATATACAGCCGTAAATATTGATTGAAGTGAAGGTCTTCCTAGTTTCCTTCTTCATTTACCAAAGAAAGGGTGGCTTTTTCCAGAAGCCTTTGCACCACCCTGCACATTAATTTACATTTGACATGTGTCTTCTGTAGAGGGTCCCACTTAGGGGGCAAAAGGTACAATGAGCAAAAAAAACATCCTTGCTAATATTGGTAATTCTTGATTGAAGATATTAGACAATACAAGGACTGATAATTAAGATAACAAAACCACCCTGAATCAGTGTAGACAATAGTGCAGTATAAGTATTCCAGAAACAAGGAAATAAAGAGGAATCCTACTGCAGAAAATATAGTGCAAAAAGTCTGATAAGTGGGCAAAAACACACTGAAAAATAAGGATACTAGTTTGTTGAAATGCATCCATCTTAAATGCAAAGGAGACCAAGATGAGAGTAATGTTTTCAATTTTGATTTTATGAGTGTATTGAAAATAGTAAGAGAAAACTAAACACCAAGATCTTTAATTTTATAGGAACACCATGTAAAATCATTGTTGCCACAAATATGGTGATAACAAAAGGAGTTAAATGTTAACATTTCAGTTTTAGAAAAAATAAGTTTAAGTCCAGAAATACTAGAATATAAAGTGATCTGTTCTAAGAAAGGGTCCAGGGAGGTCGAGGACATGGACATGTAGATGAGGACGTCATCAGTATTGATAGCTTAATCTCTAGGAATTTTGTTGAATCCAGAGATAAATGTATTACAACAAATACGTTCAAGGAATGGTTCTAGACAAAGAACAAAAAGTAAAGGGGAAAGGGGCAACCTTGTCTAGTACCTCTAAGTAAAGCAAAATACTGTGAAAAACGAACATTGACAAAACGCTGGCATCAGTCAAACCAATGAAGCGTGGTGAACATGAATTGACAGTTAATGCGATCAAATGTTTTTTTAGCATCTAGAGATACGACCGCAAGAAGGATACTGCTTTTACTAGCCAACGCAATACTGTTAGAAAACATTTGGGCATTGTAAGTAGCAAGTCTGCCCTTAATGAAGCCAAATTGATAGGTTTTAACAAGAAGAGGTACAACAGTTTCTAGGCAAGATGCTAGGATTTTGGCAAATATTTTGCAATCATAAGTAATCAATGAGATGGGTCAATTTTGCAAAGGGTTGGATCTTTATCTGATTTGTGGATAATACCAATTAAGGCTTCCAAAAAGGAACCAGTAGCCTTCAATGTCAAAAGGAAGGAATTAAAAAGCTCTAAACATTTTGGGGCAAAAAATATTGGAAGGGAAGAATACATTCTGGCGCTCCCCCAATGGGCAGTCCATCTACCCTCCCTCCAAACAGGGATGGCAGTGGAAGAGTTTCTGCTGCCACCCAGACACTCCCCTCGGCAATCCCATGACATCAGCACTCATAGTGTGCACTGACATCATTAAGAGCCCCCAGACTCGCTGGAAGGCATTTGCTTCTAGGCATCCGGGAGGAACGGGTAGGCGTTTCCTGCTGCAGGGAGGGATTTCTCCGTGCATTGAGGCATCAGGAAGAGGAGAGAGTTTTTCCTCTCCCCTAATGTCTCTTTGCAGGGCATTCCTGCTACACATTTGTGCATGGCACGCACTGCACTGTACCCGCTGAAGCTTTGGACAAACAAGTTCTTTTAGGAAACCTTTAGAGTTAGAGGGGATTGTGCCTCAAGCAACAGTGCCCACTTTGGCCAATTTCCTGAACAACTGCACATCAGTGTAGACAATATCTACATATAAATGGTTACCTTCGTTAAAAAGTCCTCTACCAAGTTCTCACACAATTTTCTCACTCACTCTGAAAGTGGACGGACAACCAGGGGGGTCAATCCTGAAATCCCTACCTGTGTACACCCTGAAATTTGAGACATATCCAGTCCTACTGTCACACAGCATATGCATCTTAATTCCAGAGTGTGCCCTCAAGCTAGGAATGTACTGCCTAAAAACCAAGCAGACCTTGTACAAGACCAAAGACTCAAATTTCCTTCCCTGGAGCATAGATCTCAGAAAATTGTTCTACAAAGTGATCAATGACAGGCCGAATCTTAAAAAGACGGTCACAATCAGGTTGATCTCGTGGTAACGCTAAACCATTATCAACAAAATGCAGGACACAAAGCAGAAGAAAATAATGATCATGACTCATGATTGCCAGAAATATAGCAGTTGCTATCAAGGGACTAGTAGACCAATATGGAGACATTGATGACTTCCTTAACAAGCCGATCAAAAAGTTAAATGCAAGAACATCTTCAACTCTTCCAGATTTGGCGGCGTCTACGAGGTAGGTCTAGAGTGGGGCCTAAGTCTGCTACTGTTGTCCCTCAAATACTGTTCAGCATACAAATTAGTATGCTCAACAATTGTCCATAAACAATTGAAAAAAATGAATAGGTAAAAAGTTTTTAGTATCCACACTACACCCTGGAACACCAGTAAAGTCAGGCAATGCTGGCTGCACCATGCCCGGGGCAACCCAGTGGTCAGCTCTTCCAATAGGAAGCCTTTCATCCCCAGGCTGTAGTCTAGATGCATTTTTGCTGCACTATCAGCTCATCAATGTCCTCCTCTAAAACAGGCACTTCATCTTCACTAAGAGTAACTTCATCATCCGATGATTATTCTTGGACAAAAAATTCACTGCCAGAATCTTCCACTCCCTCCTCTGCCTCAGATGCAGAGTCAGTCTCTGAACCATGGTCAGAGGAAGACTCGAAAAGCATACCAACAAACTGCTGAGCAGTCATCCTGCAGCTAACCATGGCTAGCCATAATCCTTACTAAGAAAGGAGACTTCACAAACAAGTCAACAACAATTAACACTGTGCAAAATAAATATTAAAAAGTGTGACTTTATAGCAAAGATCTGTATACTCAAAAACAATATGATTCCCTTGCCAGAGACAGCTACACTTACCAGTACATACTCTGCAGAGACACAGCAAAAACCAACGATCTCCCACTAAAAAGAAAAAGAAAATACTCAGAAGACAAAAAAATACACAGGGCCTCATTTATGAGGCCGTGCGTCACTTGTACGCTGCTGGTGCGCCACTTTTTGTGACGCACCAGTGGTGTGAAAAAATGCGCCTTGTTGCGCCATATTTACACTTAACACTTTCTAAACGCCTGCGGCACATTATACCTGCACCAGGTATAATGTATGCAAGGGGGCGTTTTGACGCAAGAAAGGGTCATGGAAGTGACGCAGTGAAATCTATAAGATTTCACTGCGCCACTTCTAGGACACAAATGCGTTAATTTCTTACGCCTGCCTCACAGCAGGCGTAAGACTGACGCAGGCCCTTTCACATGGGGCTTGCCCCATGTGAAAGGACACATTGCTGGAGATGCGTCACTTTTGTGACACACTCAAGCAATGCGTCACTTTTGCGCCATACAGATACGTCAGAAATACTGAGGTATGTGTAACTCCTTGCGCCATGATGCGACATACTGTAAATATGACGCATCATTGGTGTCGCAAGGAGGGCGCAGTAAAAAGTGACGCATCGCTGTTTTCAAGCAGCGATGCATCACTCTACATAAATGAGGCCCACATTGAGCACAAATGAAAAAAGATTTTCACACTCAATAAAACACAAGCTAAACATACTGCTATTAATACACAATTTACAAAAACACATTCATGCAGTGAAATTAAACGTATCTAGATTAAATAGTACAAAAAAACAATTCTTACCAAATACATGCAACCACACAAACTCCAGAACCATCCGTGATGGAACGACAACCTTGAACGTCAGTCAAAAGAGCAAAAGCCTTGACCTAGAATAAAAAGGAGAAATAAAACATTACAATCGCAATTCACAAGAAATAGAACAATAAACATTATAACAGCTATGTCACTACCAAATGGCCAATCTCCCAGCATTGAGGACAGAAAACAGCCAAAAGCTAAATAATAACTGATGCCCCATCCCATTGGGGCAACCCTTGCCCAAGAGCCACCACCAAACATAAATATATTTAAATATATATCCCTGGTGCTAGTAGATATTCAGTGCAAAGACAGAATTTCGAGTAAAAAATATAGAGTTGCACAAATATTGAGTCATTAATACCATGGTTCAGAAATATCGACAGCAAGTATATCGTGGTCAAGAATATTGACTTGAATTAAGTAATATATATTTAAAAAATATCGACATGTTTAATATGGCTTGCAAAAATATAGTCGTTTTTTTATTAATGTTAAGCATTTTAGTATATATTTTATATGTATGTTTTTTTGGATAAGAATTGTTTGTATTTTTAATATATGTGTTACATTTGTAGTAGTTATTATTTAAATTTTGTATTTTTAGTTTCGTAGTGGGTTGTGGGTTTATAGCGAAATAGGGTGAGAAGTAGTTTAATTATATTAAATGTATTGATTACTTTTTTATTTATTAATATTTGTTTAATTGAGATGTTATAGTGTTAAATTTGTAAAGTAAATTGTTATTAATTAATTACTAATTGGTTGTTAATTAATTTAAATTAATGAATTGGTAATTAATTATGGTAATTGTAATATTCATTTTAGGTGTTTGTTGTGATGTTTATAGGTGTAAATGGTGGGAAGTAATTTATTTTTAATTGATGAATTTATACTTGGATGTTTTAATTGGTATTTAATTATGGTAATCGTGTAGTTCATTTTAGGTGTGTGTTGTGGTGTTTATAGGAGTAAAGGGTGGGAAGTAATTTGTATTTAATTAATTAATATATAGTTGTCAATTAAATGCTTTGCTGTTTATTTTGGGTAATTGTTGATTGTTTTTACTTTTAAAGGGGTAAAGGGGGAGTATTGAATACATTTTAATTACGCTATTATTAGTTGTTAATGGTAATCATTTTTAATTTATCAATACTTTTCAATTTGGTTTTAATATTTTATAGATTAATTTAGGTGTTGTAGATATTATAGTGTTAACGTGTGTTGTCAATTAATATTTATTTGTTTTTTTATTTATACTTGTTTAATAGATTATTAATTATGTTAACTATGGAAATAAATTGAATTAAAAATGTTGAAGTGTGTTTTTTATTGATGTGGTATAGGGTAATAAATATATTAAATACATTTATGTATTAATTATTTTTTGTTTGTAAATATTTTAGAGTTTAAAAGAATTATTTTAAATGTATTTATTATTTTATTTAAAATATTATTTCTAGGTTTTTGTTATATGTAGTTAATATTATAATATGTTTTATTTTTATATATTAAATATATATATATATATATATATATCTTTTTATGTTGTTTATTTATTTTTATGATTTCTTTTAAAATGTTATAATTTTTTTTTTTTATTTTAACTGTTTGAGTTGTTGTCTCTCCTCTGTCCAATACTTTTCCTGAAGTTGTATTCACTGGAGTGGGAATGGTAATTTTACCTCTCCTCTATCCAGCACTTTCCCTACTGTTGCACTCACTGGAGTTGGAATAGTAATGTATACCCCTCCACAATACAACACTTTCCCTACTGTTGCATTCGCTGGAGTAGGAATAGTAATTCATACCCCTCTGCTATCCCGCACTTATCCTACTCTTACACTCACTGGAGTTTAATAATTGTTCTAATGTAAATATATATGTATAAATGATTATGTTTGTGTTTAATTTGCTTACTAAGTTTATCTGCTATATTTTATTAAAATGTACATTAAATATATGGTATTTTGTTATACTTATATTTAATATTTATTATATTTAATATATATTATTTTATTTTATATTTATATAAAAGTCGATATTTTATGCAGCTATATTTTTTACATGGATATTTTTTAGTCAATATATTTTTACTTACCTGTTTAAGAATATAAGTCAATATTATTTTTTTTATATTTTTTACTAAATATATTTTACATCAATGTTGTGGCAGTGATCTGGATTGTCTACCCCACACCGAGGGCAGATGTGCCTTCAAATAGGTCTGAGAAGTTTAAAAAATAAATAAATTGAGCGGCGATCTTTGCCCAGGGGATCAAAATTGGCTCAATCTGTCCCAGGCGAGGGAGGGGAGCAGAAAACAGCCGATGAAAATACCCCAATTGGAAACGACCCTTGCTCATGGGGTTGCTTCCATTCACAAAAAATCCCTGCTTCTAGTGGGTTTTCTACTCCCCCCAGAGGCATAAAGGACTTCAAAAGCAGCCTATCCGTCCCCTGGGCGGTGAGCAGAAAACGGCCACAAGTATAAAAAAAAGTTGGGGGCGACCTTTGCCCAAGGGATCACCCCATGCACTTTTAATAAATCTCCCTGGTCTGGAGGGGTTTTCTGTACCCCCAAAAATAGGCCAATCTGTCCCCAGGGAGGGCAGAACATGGGCCATAGAAAATCAACCGCTTTGGAAACAACCCTTGCCCAAGGTGTCCTTGGTCAAGGAATCACCCCATGCCGTTTAAAAAAAAGTCTCTGGGTCTAGTGGGGTTTTCTGCTCCCCCGGGAGGGAAGACAGAAAGGATAAACAAAAAGGGCCAATCTGTCCCCAGAGGTGAAGAAAACAGGAGAAAAAAATCGCCCCCTTTGGAAGAGACCTTTGCCCAAAGGGATCGTTTCCATCTGTAAAAACAAGCATTTCCAATGCAATAGGTCTCGCATTTACATAAGTTTAAGCTATTGGCATTGTAAATGACAATGCCTTTTATTTATGTTTTAAAAACCAAAACTTAAATAAAAAGCATTGTCATTTATAATGCCAATAGCTCAAACTCTCGTAATGAGACTGCAATGAGAACTGTAAACAATCAAGAGATAGGGCATCATTATGATGGCGGGCAGACTTTGTACGTCCGCCATCCTCATGGTAAAAGGGACCTCCCGGCATAAGGGCAGGGGTCCCGTGGGGGCACTCAGCACCGCCCGCCACAATGCCAGGAAGGCATGTTGTGCACTTCCATGCACCGCATGGTGCCTGCCATGTTGTGCATGGAACTGGTGGGGGGTACCATAGGTACCCCCCATGTGCACCCCCCACCCCCAGAGTACCTGGGGCCCGCAATGGGCTCCCGCGGTCAATTCCTGCATGCCTTTGTTACCACAGGAAGGCATCTTTCTGCACCCATGTTAATATGGCTGGCGGTGTCTAACAGACACCGCCACCATATTAAACCCTTTTCTGCCCGGTGAACTCGTTGACCGGGCGGAAAAGCAGTGGATGGTCCCCCGCCATAGTAATATGGCCGGGGGAAATGGGTGGCGGGCAGGGTCGGATCCGCCTGTGATCCTAATGGGCCCCATAGACTACTGAGAAAAGAACCCATACACTGATCTAAATGTGTAACCCTATACAATAGTCACAGGTGTGAATAGTGAAAACTTACACAATATGCGGAAGTGTGCATTTGAAAACATTAAGAGCTGCTGTTTAATGTTAACATCAAACATATTAGTAACGAAGAGAGGATGAAAGCAAACGCAATTTTAGGATAGCGATGCTCGCTGCCAAGAAATATGCGCCAAATCTCTGAGAGAAGGCTACAGAGGGAAACGAGCACAGGAGAGATAAGAGTGGCGAAAGCCGTATTCGGTCGCCTGGTGAGGCTCAAGCAACCACATGTAATGAAATCCTAGTACCAGCATCAAGAGGCCAGACAATCCAAGCAAGGCAGAGGAGTCAGCAATGGCACTCAACAAGCGAGGACCAAATAACTTCAAACACAGAGCCCGGTGCTTCACTCACCTCCCCTTCTGCACTGATACCATGCAGCACAGACAAAGCTTTTTTTCCGCCCCTCACGCACTGCAGTACCAGGAAGATGGCGGAGGCAGACTTCCCGCCAATCTCTGAGGTCCAGCACAGAAGCAGCCGGCTGACGATTCTTGAGCGATGAGATCAGGTCAGCTTGCGGCGCTCTCCCCGTCATTTATATAGTTGGTAGATTGGAAACCAACTCTAGGTAGCACCATTGCTCACCCTACCTGATCTCATAATGGAGTCAGGAGCGGCCATGCTGGATTGGGCAAGCAGTAGATTTCAAGTTTACAAACGTAGCACTAGTTTATCTACTTATATAATGTAGAAAAGGGAAGTACGTTATTCACACGTCTAAAACAGTGGCAAGGTGAAAAACCTAGAAGAAACAGACTAAACTTTGCACTGTTACGATCTGACAATAAATTAGCACTTTTACTGCTATTCATTTTAACAGATGTACCTTTTCTAAAAATACTCCAACCTACCTCACATTTTTACACGGACCATTCAGAGCTATTAATGCACAAATGTTAGAACCAGCGTCCGCCATTGTACCGGATGCACGTGTCATCCTGCCTGCTGTAGTAACAATAAAAAACTTTCTTACCTACTGAGGACATCCCGAGCTGAGCGTGCATGTGCATTAAGAAAGCGAAACTGCTTAAGGCTTGCAACGACGTCAGTTGCATGGGGCATGGGCGGGGCATGGAGCGTGCAGCCCTTAGTGTCCAGGGCTCCTGTGAGCTGAGGGAGGCCAGTGTGTTGGAGAAGCGAGGCGGGAGCCCACCCCACAGAGGGAAGTCCGGCGGGAGCCCACCCCGCCTTTGTGAATACCGCATGGTGCGGCCGGAGCAGGATTTCAGGCGGGGCTCCTGCGAGCAAGCTGGAGCCCTGTGTGTTGCTGCGCCAGTGACCGGGTGAATAAGCGAGTCCCCCCTGCCATTGAGGAGACCAGCCTGGGAGCAGCGCAGAGTCCCCACAAGAGCCGGTGAGTGGGGTTGAGCGGAAGGCATGCTGGGCGACGCGCCTGGACAGGACATGTGCACGTGTATGGTGCGAGCAGGAGTTGGGATAAAGCCGCGAGCCGTACATGTGGACATCTCCTGTCTGTGAAGCTTCAGCACAGACAGTCGATTTGCAGGCGTATGGCTTGCAGCGTTATCACAACTCCTGCTCGCACCATATGCGTGCACATCTCCTGTCCAGGACTTGCCATACGCATGCACCTGCCCTGTCCCCCTCCGCAAAGCAAGTCGGCAACAATAGATCTCGCCTAGTCGACAGCGCATGGCACTGCATCGCTAGGCGAGACCTAAAACATTCCTGGTGCCTATTGGGGGTTTCTGCCATCCCTGGAGGTCAAGAAGGCCAAGAAAACAGGCTGATCTGTCACTGGGGGGCAGAAAACAGATACAAATAAATTCCCCCCATTGGAAGCAACACTTGCCTATTGGACATTTGTGCTGGTGCAATGATCCCACACAGATATGTTATGAAAATATGTTTTTTAGCTAAATTTGAGGTTTGCAGGGGATTCTGGGTAGGGAAACATTGAGGGATCCATGCAATCCTTCTTAGACTCCCCTGGCTGTCTAGTTTTCAGAAATGTCTGGGTTAGGTAGGTGTCCCTGGATGGCCGCCGAGCCCGAGACCAAAAACACAGGTGATATCCCTGCAAAGCCAGCTCATTTTGTGATAGGTAATTTTGATGTCTCTACAATATGTTTTGGGCCCTTCCTGCCGGAGGTACTTTTTCCACCCACACACGTAAGGTACCTTTTTTTTTTTTACAAAATTTGAGGTTTGCAAGGGATTCTGGGTAAGAGATACTGGTGGGAGCCACACAAGTCACCCCATCCTGGATTCCTTCTGGTGTCTAGTTTTCAAAAATGTATAAGTTGGCTAAGATAGGTTCCGGCTAAGCTAGGGTTCAAAATCCCTAGCTAGACAAATTGCAAAAAAAGGGGCAGTTTTCACTGGAAAAATGTAATGGGTCCACGTTGTATTTTGGGATGATTCCTGTCACGGGTACTAGGCCTACCCGTGCAAGTGAGGTACCATTTTTATCGTAAGACTTTGGGGAATGCTGGGTGGGTGGAAGACTGTGGTTCCATGCAGAGTCTAGAACTCTCCAGCACAGAAATGTAGGAAAAAGTGTTTTGTTTTTTTTTACAAAGTTTGAGGTTTGCAAGGGATAGGGATTGTGGGTAACAGAACCTGGTGAGAGCCACACAGGCCACCCCATTATGGATTCCCCTGGGTGTCTAGTTTTCAAAAATGTACAGGTCTGCTTGGTTTCATTAGGTGCCACAAGAGCAAGGCTTTAAAATATACAGCTAGGCACATTGTGAAACAATCATTGGCATAGCCAATAGGTCTCACTTTTTGGACCGTATGTGTTTATTTAGAAGGGTTGGCTATATTGTAGAGTATTGTGGATGATGTGTTTTATGTAGAAAAGTTGTAATAAAAAGTGTTATATGTGGTACTTAGTTGTATTATGTGTAGTGTATTAATGTTGGATTGAGTATAGTGTAATTATGTGGTGTGTAATTATGTGTTACTGAGTGTTGTTATGTGTAGTGGATGTATATTATATTGAGTGTATTTTTGAATTGGTGTTCTGTTATTATGTGGCATTGAGTGATATTATGTGGATTGTATTAATGTTGTATTGAGTTGAGTGTAATTATGTGGTATGTAATAATGTGTTATTGAGTGGTATTATGTGGGTTGTATGTTGGTTTTAGTAGAGTGTAAAAGAATAAGTGAGTGAAGTGTGGGGATTCAATGATTGTGTGTGGGGGAAGTAATGATTAAGTGAGGAAATATGTGCCCAAGCAATAAGTGAGGGAATAAAAGAGTGATGACTCCAATGAAACACTGAGCAAGCAAATGAGCTAGTTTTTGTGAACTACAACCCGAAAAAACATCCGAGCACTGACAGGGGAAGCATCTGGAGGGCTAGTGGGCATTTTCAGATTCCATTCCAGGGATGGAGACCTGACTCAGTGGTGATGTGTACATTACAAAGGCAGAGTCTTTGACGTGCGCACAGATATTCCAATTCCCTGAATTCCTTGATGTGGGTGTTCAACCTCTTTAATACTGTCTCTGTCTAGCAAAACAACGGTGGTAACAACATGTGGCGCTTCATGCAGTTTAACCATTAAACAATAGAAACCCCACACGTCTTATTAGAAATAGGTGCGTCTGCGTGATATCTCCCCCGAGGAGGTAACATCACTGAAAAAGAATACCGTGTGTATCAGTCCCACAACAGTGGCTGCATTCTTCCCAAACAAAAAGCATATGGGGTGCAGCGGAGAGGAGGACCACCCCGCGCCGGAGACTGCATACTTCGGATTTGTCTAAAGTAAATAGAAGCGCTTTTCAGGCGCGCCCTGGGTAGTTACTCGTATTCTGTGGGACAAACCTGGGATATTACTTAACTTATCTAAATAATGTAACTCTGTCCAATGCAAAGCTGCCAGGCAAAGCATCGTTGTCACAACATTCAGTCAAATCCCCTTATCCATTCCCTATACTGTGTCTCGCCAAGGACACGGAAAGCGCTATATAGATAGCGATACAACACAATTTATACAGCGCCTCCCATTCCGTACTTCCGGCCTCTCGCATCATCTACAGCGTTCCTGTCATTCTAGTTTCTTCACCAGCCTCGTTTTGAAGTTAGCCAATCACGGGTCACTGTTTGTTAATATCGCGCGGATCTCAGCCAATCAATAGCTGCTTCCGAGGTGGAAGTCATGAAAAAGCCAACCAAGCAAGCCCTGTGTGGAGCGCAGAAAACAAACCCGACTGCACTGTAGAGCTTTTCCGGCAGGTCAGCGGGTAAACACGTCAAAGCATAGACCGCGACATTAAAGAATTTGGAAAGGAATAGATTAAGGTGGTGAGTTCGATAGCCATCTTAGTGAAGACTGTTTATTAGAGCAGTGGAGTAGACAAGCCACATAATACCAAGTAGCTTAAAAATAACAATAGAACGATTCTTGTTAACTATACTTTATTATTTATACTAGTACAGAAGAATGGTCTATAATTTAGGTCTGACTCCAACTAAAATAGGCATATATCGTAAGACAAATAAATTAGATCTACATTTTGACCAGTCTTGTTGATTTCTTTAAACGGGCCGATTTGGTAGCAAAAGTACAAACGTCTTTAGAGACTGAAGGCCACTTCTTGTAACATGTCTGTGTTGGCAAGCGCAACGGAAGTGACGTAAAATAGCTGCGCCCGATCTTTTCCTCTACTTGCTGTATCGTGCTAAGAGTACCTACCGGCTGCATGGGAGACTATGAATGGGAGGTTAAGGTCTGCAGGGGAAGGGGATCACTTCAACGGGAATTGAGGAAGGTACCTGGGAGGGTATTGCACCTCTGCATACCCCTGATCTCAGTGCTTTAAACCTCAATCCCAGTGGCAGCATTTCCCTTTTTTTGTGAAAATGGCCCAAGAAGGGATCACGTTTGAGTGTCTGTTATCGGAAGAACAGCAGACTGTCACACCAAATCAAGCAAGCCCCTCCCTACTTACCTTAAGAACATTTATGTGGAACATTTTAGTTATAAATTAAAAGTACTAGCTGGTTTCTTAGGATTTGAAATATTTTTGAATGGTCAGAAACCTGGGTTAACAGTGGAATATTCAAAATTAAATTCATACAACGGCAAGTTACATACTTAGGTATGCAATCTACGAGGAAGGTGTAGCACCTACGTTTTTTTTAATGAAGGCGTGCACGCTCCTCGCGCGGCAGCAGGGGGAAGGAGGGAGGCCTGCGCGATTCACTTGCGGGAGCGATAATTGCTATCATATGGCGGCTCTCGCTCCCGCAAGTGAATCTCCACACTTGCAGAAGTTGCCATTGAAGGCAACGGAATGCGTGCACGGTTGTGGGTGAAAAAGGGAATCGATTGCTAAAGGTCCCCTCCTAAACAGCGCATGCGCGCTGCGTAGGGGAGACCTAAAAAGGGTTAGTTTTCGCAGGAAAAATGTAATGTGTCCACTTTGTATTTTGGCCCGTTTCCTGCCACAGGTACTTGGCCTACCCACACAAGTGAGGTACCATTTCTATCAGGAGAGTTGGGGGGATGATGGTTGGGAGGAAGTTTGTGATTCCATGCAATTTCCAGAACATTTCCATTACAGAAATGTAAGGAAAATGTTTTTTTACAAAGTTTGGAATTTACAAGTGATTCTGGGTAACAGAACCTGATGAGAGTCACACAAGTCACCCCATCCTGGATTCCCCTGGATGTCTAGTTTTCAGAAATGTATAGGTTTGGTAGGTTTCCTTAGGTGCTACAGAGCTAGGGTCTAAAATCCACAGCTAGGCGCATTGTGAAAAAGGGTCAGTTTTAACTGAACAAATGTGATGTGTTCACGTTGCGTTTTGGACCGTTTTCTGTTGAGAGTACTAGATCCACCCACACAGGCATGGTACCATTTTTATCGGGAGACTTGCGGGAATGCTGAGTGGGTGGAAGTTTGTTTCTCCCTGCAGATTACAGAACTATCCATCACAGAAATGAGGAAAAAAATTTTTTTGACAAAGTTTGTGTTTTCAAGGGATTCTGGGTAGCAGAACCTGTTTAGAGCCGCACAAGTCAGCCCATCCTGGATTTCCTTTGGTGTCTAGTTTAAAAAAATATACAGCTTTGCTAGGTTTCCTTAAGGGCCGGCTGAGCTAGGGTCCCAAATCCACAACTAGGTACATTGGAAAAAAAGGGTTGGTTTTCACGGGACAAATGTGATGTGTCCATGTTGCTTTTTGGGCTGTTTCCTGTCGCTGTTACTAGGCCTACCCACATGAGCGAGATATCATTTATATTGGGAGACTTTCTGAAAAGCTGGGTGTGTGGAAGTTTGTGGCTTTCCGCAGATTCCAGAACTTTCCGTCACAGACATATGAGGAAAATGTTTTCTTTTTACAAAGTTTCAGGTTTGCAAGGGATTTTGGGTAAGAGAACCTGGTGAGAGCCACATACGTCACCCGATCCTGGATTCCCCTGGGTGTCTAGTTTTCAAAAAGTATAGGTTTGCTAGGTTTCCATAGGTACTGGCAGAGCTAGGGTCCAAAACCCACAGCTAGGTACATTGCAAAAGAAAGGGTAAATTTTCACGGGACAATTGTGATGTGCCGATGTTGCATTTTGGTCTGTTTCCTGTTGCAGGCATTAGGCCTACCCACACAAGTGAGGTACCATTTTTATAGGGAGACTCAGGAGAACCCAGGATAGTGGAACATGTTTTATTACCAAGTGACTTTCTTTTCATTTCTGTCTTCCAAATGTAAGACAATTTGTGAAAAAGAAGGCATCTTGAAAAATAACCTCTAATTTACATGCTTGTATGGGTATCAACAATTTTGGATATGTGCAAATAACCCCTGCTTCTGAACTCTATATTTTGTTCCCATTTTGGAAATATATAGTTTTCCTTGGTACCTATTTTTCACTCTTTATATTTTACCAAATGAATTGCAATATACCCTTACACAATGAAAAACCATTGCAAGATGCAGCTCAGTTATTGCTCTGGGTTCCTCGGGCTCTTGGTGAACCTAAAAGTCCTATATATATCTGCAAGCAGAAGCATCTAGCGGTTGTAACAAATTATTGCTTACAAAAATCTGCCATACTTGCCATACTTGGAAGAAGTTACAAGTGAAAATGTAGGCACAAATGGCTGTTTTTTCAAATCAGTTTCAACACACAAATGACCCCTTGCCGAATTCAGAATGTTATCTACTTTTTAGAAATGTATAGCTTTCTGGGATCCATTATTGCTTTCATACCCATTCATTTCTACCACTAACTGGAAGGAGGTTGAGAACACAAAGGATAGCAAGCATAGGTTTTGTCCCAGTAAAATGCCAAAACTGTGTAGAAAATGTTGGTTTTCTGACAAAAGTCAGCCTGTCCCTGAAAGCTGAGATTATGTGATCAAAGCCTTTGTTGATACCATTTGCAGGGGGAAAAAAGATGCTTTCTTCTGCAGCACGTCATGCAAATATTTTTTTTTAAATAACCAAAATGTAGCTGTATTTTGGCTAATTTCTGGGTGCCCTCCAGGGGAACCCACAAACTCTGGGTACCTTTAGAATCCTCAGGGTGTTGAAAAAAAGGACACAATATGATGTGTATACTTTATGTGAGCAAAACGTTACAGGGGCCTAGGTGCGAAAAACCCCAATTTGCCAAAAAATGGCTTACACAGGGGCGGGGGAGGATAAGCAGCAAAGGAATTAAAACTTCTTGGAGCACAATGTCAGCTTTTAGGTATTCAAACATGTTAGGAAGGGAAGGAGTTTTACTATTTTTTTATTTTTTTTATTAACAGATTTATACAGCGCATAGCTGCCCCAGCAACGGGGCGTTCCAGCGCTACTCCAACAGTACCCGTAAGTTGTAACAGCCCGGGAGAAGGGATGAGAGTAATGCTGGGAAGAGCCAGGTCTTCATGACTTTCCGTAAAGCTAGGTGATCTAGAAGTCCTCTAATAGCAGCCGGAAGGGAGTTCCAGAATTTAGCCGCCAGAATTTTAAAAGAACGACCACCAGCTCTGGCTCTTAAAACTCTGGGGTTGCATGCCAGTCATTGGTCTGCTGACCGCAGGCAACAACTTGGAACATACAGCCCGATTCATGAAGCTAAATAGCTCTCGCAAAGGGCCTGATTCTGAGAATCTGGCCCTTTGCGAGTGCGATTTTTGCATTTGGGATTTATCATCCCAAATGCAAAAATCGCTATTTGCGATATCGCATATTTGCGAGGAATTGGATTTAAGGAATCTCTATTAGAGATTCCTTAAATGCAATTCATGAACCAATTTTAAATTGTGAATTCGCAATATTTGGTCGCTATTTACCACGAAGTCTGACTTTGTGGTAAATAGCTAAAAAGTAGAAAAAAGCACTTTAGTGCATTTTTCTCTGTTGCATGTTACACACACACATGTCCTTTGGACATGTGTGTGCCCAACACCTGTGTAAAATTGCATTTCAGGGGTGCTATAGGGTGTCCTTTGGACACCCCTGGCACCCTTGAAATCGCTATCTTATTTGCGATTAGCCTTTAGGCCCGTAGGAATGAATGGGAAGTTATTCCTTATTTGCGATTAGCAATTTGCTAATCGCAAATAAGGAATGTGTAGGAATCGCAAATTATTTTGCGATTCCTACATGAATCGTGTTTTGCGAGTCTGTAATAGCGATTCCTTATGAGTCGCTATTAAAGACTCGCAAAACGGGTCTTTGATGAATCTACCTGATACTGTGTTAGCAGGTCTGATAAAACCAGGGGGGCTTGTTGAGTTTAGATTTTATGAGCAACGCTTAGAGTCTTGAACTGAATTATTTTCTCTACCGGTAGCCAGTGCAGTTTTGGTATGGACCTAGGCATAGAACATGTTTTCGGGCAGCGCCAATAGAGCGCAGGCTGCTGCGTTTTGTATTCTCTGAAGGCGCTGAATATAGGATTTGGTGGCACCTAAATAAAGGGAATTGCCATAATCCAATCTAGATAGGATTGTGGCCTGTACTATAGTCTGCCGAACTTTGGGCCTCTCAGGAGCCCAAAGCAGGTCCCTGCGACTACTTTGGATTTGACATCAAAAGAGAGACCTCTCTCAATCCAGAAGCCCAGGTTCTTGACCGCCTGCTTTGGCGGTGGTGCTGGTTTTAGTTTGTCTGGCCACTTTTGTTCTGACCACATATCACTATCTCTTCCAAACAGCAACATTTCTGACTTATTGGCATTTAGCTGCAAACAATTTGTTGTCATCCAGTTGCCGACTGCAAGCAAGTCCTCCTTAAATTAAATGAGATTGTTTTTACAATTCTTGGAAAAGGCGTTGACTAATTGGGTGTCATCGGCATAGAAAACCAACGACAGCCCTCTGCTTCTTGCTATCGCAACCAAGGGTTGTACATAGATGTTAAAGAGCACGTGGCTCAGTGTCGATCCCTGTGGAAACCCGTGTCTGATCACTGAATCCTGGGAGTGATAGGGTGGCACTATGACCTGGAAAGTTCTACCTTCTAAGAAGGAGCGAAACCAGGCAAAGGTCAAAACCTCAATCCTTATCTCCTGAAGCCTGCACAGTAGTATTTCATGAGACAGTTTCGAAAGCGGCACCTAAATCTAACAGAATTAAGGCCGCAAACTTTCCGACATCTAAGCTTCTACAGATTTCCTCTGTCACTGCCAACAGAGCCGACTCCGTACTGTGAAGCCATTTTGCGAGGAGTCCAGGATGGCGTTCTCCTCTATGAACTTTTTCAGAATGGTGTTGACATGGGATTCAGTAACCTTGGCTAAAAAAGGGAGCTGAGAAATGGTGCGATAGTTACCCGGTTCAGATGGATCTAACGATGCTTTCTTCAGAACAGGTGTCACTTTTGTGTGCTTCCAAGCTGCTGGTAGGCACGCTGAGGTCAGGGATGAATTAATCAATTCCCTGGCCACTGGTTGAATGGGGTTTTGAAATTGACAGAATTGAGCTGATCTCAGGGAATCAGCTGGAGATCCTGATTTAAGTTTCAGGCAGAGATGCTCAGTCTCCATAAGGGATATTTGGGGAAAGGACCACAGTGTATTATACGTAGAGAGTTCCTTATCCTTGTGCCCTTCCCTCTGGTCGATGTTAATATTGACTGGTGGAAAACTCCTATACATTTTTTCCACCTTGTCAAAAAAATATCCGGCCAGTTCGTTGCACTGCTTATTGGAAGTAACAGGTGAGTCAGCTTTCAAGTTTGCACATTTTCATGACTTTAAGAAGAGAAAAGATAGTTTTGGGAGAATTATTAATCTCTGAGATTTTACCAGCGATGTACTCCACTCTAGCTCTCGGACCAGTTTATGATAAACTTTGATGGATTTGCGGTATTTGGTTTTTCCTTCAGTATCATACAGGCCCGCTCAAGTTGTTTACATTTTTTCTTAGCGTTAATCAGGGATTCATTGAACCAGGGGGTTCAACTCTTTTTTTGTTTAAAACTAATTTTGACAGGGATACAGCTGTCCAGAGCTTGAGTCAGCTAATCCCGGAAGCAAGTATTTGCTAGCTCAACGTTTGATGACAGCTGAGGAGTGTGGTTTGACAATACATCTGAAAATGTATTAGCCTTTAATTTGTGCCAGGGTCGTGTCGATACCAATGAAGAGCGGTACGAAGCTGGCTTGGCTTGCCAGCAAAAGGAAAAAGGGACAAGAAAATGGTCCGGCCAGGCCATGGGGATCGGAGGCTCAGGTATTAGAAAGCCTAAGTTAGAAAATATAGGATCTAGCAGATGGCCTGCTACATGTGTAGTATTAGAGACCTGTTGTGCCTCTACGTCGGCTAATAAAATAGTAACGCCTGTCTTGCCACTATCATCTAAATGCAAGTTGAGGTCTCCTAAGATGGTGAAATTTGCTGCCTTGCTAGCAAGCAAAACAGCTTTATTTACTAATTCTTCCCTGAAGACTTTAGATGGCCCTGGTGGTCGATAACTAAGGAGTCCAGAAACTGTAAGATTGTTGTTAAGCGTAATTTTAAAGAATGCACTTTCGTACTCTGGGATATTCTCTCTAACCAGGCTGCAGGAATATAGCTCACTATGGATTAATGCAATTCCTCCACCTCTATTTCCGGTTCTGTTAAGTTGTTTCATAATGTAGCCTTGGGGGAGTGCAAGCCAACATTCTGCAACGGAATCCTGCGTTAGCCAGGTCTCGGTCAGGAATAATCAGTCCGGAGACTCTTCTGTTAGTAGATCGAATATCTCGGCATGATGCTTTGTCAAAGACCGTCAGTTCAGGCTAAGAAACCTGAACTTTGTAGAGTTGGAGAGAGGTATGTTCGTCCCATGTTGCTTAATTTGATATAGACATTGTTTACATTTCAAGAAGCCGACCGGTGGGGACCAACCAAATTTTATACAAGTGGCGCAGTTAGTGTTATATGACAGGAGCTCAGCACGTGAATATTGGCATATATCTTTGGCGGTCTGGCATCTGGCGACGACCAGGCGTGGACGGGCGCAGACGGGCTTTCCTTTGCTGCGCGGCCGGCATACCATCCGTCTTAAAAGCCGATTACCCCCGGAAGTGACAATGGCAAGGGGAGGAACTATGTCCCTCCACTCAATCGGTCCGAAAAGACTGTGGTGGGTACGGGGATCGTCTAATCCCTAAAATGCGGTGTGCGGTTGTGCCGTTGCTGACAGGTACAGAATTTAAAATTAGAAATTCATGTTTTCCCAAGTTAAAAAGTTGCCCCAAAGACAGTTAGCACAGTTAAAAAGATCACATCCTATCCTTCCGGCGTGCGCAGTAAGATCATTGAGAACATTTTGTATATTCTTTTCTGATAGGGTGGTATCTTCTGTATGTAGTGAATGGTAAAAGGCTTGGAAGAAGCTGCTGATATAAAAATTGGAGATCACAGTGGTATTATCAGATTCATTGTGTATGGGGCTTATATTTTTACATTCTGTTTTTATTTTTAAGAAGTTAGTTAGCATATGACCTCCATGGATTTTAAATTTGATTTTTAGCAAGATATTGCATGCCTCACTGGAGGCAAGTTTGTTGAGGATGGATTTAGCTGTGAATAATTCATATAAGATCAAGGAAGATTTGTAGGTAAAATAAGTATGTGCAAGTGTTTTAATTTGTTGAAGTGAAGTGAGGCATCGAGAATTAAACCTTATCTTTCTTCTGGCGGAATAAGCTATAGGGAAAGCTTGAAATGAGGCTTAGAAAGCATTCCAATTGCAGGAAATGGATGTATCAATAGGTTTGTAATCTTGATTAAAAGCAGCAGCTTCAGTGATAACGTTTTTTATCAGAATAGGGAATTAATAAATCTCCATTTGCCAGTTTTGGAGGCAGTAAGAAATTAATCTAAAGAGGATATATAGAATCTATTTATGATGATTGTATAGAGAAGAGTAAGACTTTTGTAACTAAAATATAATCAATTCTGGACATTGTGTGATGTACATTGGGGAAAAAAGTAAATTCCCCTTTATCGAGATAATACGTTTTCCAAACATCACATGATGGTTGAGATGCGATGACTGATTGGAATGCCTTATGAGATTTATTGGGGCTAAATATGCGTTAGACTTTCTATCCGAAAAGGGGTCCAACCATTGCTGAAAGTCACCTGCTATAATATTATTGGGGTTACAAATATTAGCAAGTTTGCATTAAACAATATGTCAAAATCAGGATCAAGTTTTACTGGGACATAGATATTAAACAAGGAAATATGCTTATTATGAATAATGGCATTAACTAATACCCATCGACCATTGGTATCATATTCAGTTGACACAATTTGTGCATGCAATGCTTTATGACAAAGAATAGCAACACCACCCTTGAGGTTAATAAGCGGAGAAAAAAAACCCAAACCAACTCATTGGCGTTTCAATTTAAGTGATTCAACAACATTACAGTGAGTCTCCTGTAAAAAAGGCAATCTGGAAGTTAAGCTTGGATGTATGACGTTATAACGCATACCATTACAACTACCTACCATTACAACGCAACCATTACAACGCATACCATTACAACGCATAGCGCTTAGAGGTGCTGGATAGTGGTAAGTATAATTTACTATTCCAACTCCAGTCCCCGTGGACACTAGGGAAGGTGTTGGATAGTAAATTAAACTTATTCCCTATCCTAGAGCGCCCCCCAGCGCAATGCGTTGTAATGGTATGCGTTGTAATGGTCGCGTTGTAATGGTAGGTAGTTGTAAAAGTTGCGTTGTAACAGTTGTATACCGTTAAGCTTAGACAAATGAGAAAGTACTGTTTGTCTTTTAACCAGATGCCCTAGTCCATAGACATTCCACGAGACAACATTAAGCATTTTGAAGACACAGGGAATTGGAAACAGGAACATGAGTAAAAAGCAGCAAAAAAAATGGGTAACAAAATAACACCATATAGTAAAAACAACATAGAGCATGATTGAGGTGACATATTAGTATTATATGACAGGTGAACACTCACATATTAAAGAGAAAAAGAAGAACAGGACAGAAAGAAGAAAGGGACTATTGGAAAGTAGAAGAAGAGGCAGATCAAGGATATAAATCCAGAACTGATAAGGAGAGTATTGAAGAATAACGTGAGACGAATAAACACCATAGCAAGAACAACAGCAGAAATAAGGAAATTAAAATTATGTAGGAAAAGCAATGTATAAAATAATTTGGGGAAATAAAAGAAAACAAGCAAAATACATAATTCATAACATTTTTTAATATTAGTGTCCATTGCATGAGATGCAATAGTTTAAAGAAATGTTCTTAATTTAACAGGATCATCCAAAGATCTTGAAGGTCCTACATAAGTGATTTTGCATAGCCAAAGATGAAGGATGCTTAGCGGACCTTCAACTGTCTCATTTGAGGCCGTAGGGCAAGGAACTTCTCACATCTGCCATTAGTCGCTTTAGAGAGATCTTGAGAAATTAATATATTGTGGCCGGACTAGACAAGATGATGTTTTTCCATACCAGCTTTCAAGACACATAGAAGGTCCATAGCTTCAAGAAATAGCATATTGATTCCTTTAGGTTTGAAGAGTAAGGTTGAGGAAGACCCAGACGGAGTGCTTGTTGAATATTAAGAGGAAGAGCAGTGGGAAGTCCAAGAAGATCTGAGCAGAATACAAGTAGGTAAGGACCTTCATGAGACTCCGGCAGACCATATAGGCGAAAGTTGTTGCGTCAATTCCTGTTTTCAAGATTCTCTGTGTGCAGTTCTGGGTTTTCCTGTTCGAGAACAGGAATCTTAGTGGACACATACTAAAGAGAGCTAACATGTTGCTTCATTTTAACCGTTTTAGCCTCTATAATGATCCAGCGGTCCTCAATTCGTTGAAGCTTTTCATTTGTAACACACATAAAAGGTTTTAGGCCTCTCACTGCTTCAAGGAAGGTGGCTAGAACTGGTTTGTGAGAGAACGATATAGGTTATGAAGAATCATTTTTCACCCCTTTTGGTTTCATGCAAAGAAGATGTAGTCTTTGCTGATGTAAGGAGGTCACTGACCATCTTGCTGTAGTGTACAGTGCGACTAGAGGTAGACCTACCAGGTTTTGTTCTGCCCATATAACAAAGAAAGAAGTAGGCATAGTTTGAAGAAGGAAGTGAATAGTATTAATCCTTAAACCCAGTCTAGAAGAGATACAATGGTGAAGCTGAGCTAGATAAAATGTATGATGAGATGATGTTACAGATCACATATTGAAAAGGCACCATTGAATGTTCAAAGAAGGGCCACCATATAATTGACAAGCAAGGTCTTGAGAAAAAAGAAAAAAACTTGAGAGAAGAGTAGAGGAAGTATACCTTGCTCATAGGTTCTTAGGAAACTGGAGCCAGCATAGATAAAACAATGTCTTACACCACACCTGAAAGTACATGCCATTCCTTCATGTAATTGTAATGGTATGCACCAAAACAGAAAAATATATAGCTGTGAAGGAAGTAACAACGCCCAGGAAAGTGTAAGATAAAATGCTGGTAACACTTTGACTGAAAACGCAGTTATGTGCATTAATTGCATAAATCCCTGCTGAGGCTCCCCATGCCAGAAAAATGATGGCCTCAATACTGTAGTGAAAAATAAATAGAGCAGGTATGTCCCAAAATAGATTTTCACAAGAGCTATATCTTTGCAGTTCTGAGGAGAGGAAAAAAATAAATGGGTGGCGTGCTACACAAAATCGCAGCCCCATGCGCTGTTACCGTGAATCACTGCCACGTCTCAGTATATGAAAGCCACTTAATTAAGTGAAAGCTGAAGGGCCTCCATTTTTCAGGAACATCAGTGGTGCAGTTGAGGCATTTTTTCCTGTAGATTGCGCCGCTATAAGGAGGCTAAATGTATGAGAAAAGCTCAGCAATATTGTAAAGCTCAGGGGATTGTCACCATCTTGTATGGCGCATAAGCCACACCCTGCCTCCTATGTTCTATTTGTCCAAAAACTTTAAAAATAGAAATCTCTCATTCCCCCTGTTCTGAATGTAATCCTGCTTCATCATTTTGGTAATAGAATCCCGCTCTATCTTTCTTAAGTGTTGTCTTTTTGGCTTTCAAATTTTCTCAATTTTCCCAAACTGTTTTGTGCATATAATTTTGTTGTTTCCTTCACTTGAATTTAACACACATTTCTCTAGATTATTGCCTACTGTTTGTGTCACTGCTATCAGGGGTTGTTCAGAGTTTCATTGAGAACTGTATTGAGATCTAACCAAAGTGTGTTTGTTATGTTGGTATGGGTGCCCCCTTTTTCTGACATCACTCATTTGGCTTCCCTGCTAATCAGCACTCTTTGGCCTTGCTACATCGAGGAGTTGTGCACCTAATGTATTCTTAGGTGCACAATATGCTCACTTCCTGCACACAATGACAATAAATTCAAAATTCTGGTTTGTTGAATGTTTGCAAATCCTTACATTTTGCCAGTATAGGCGAATTTATATATTCACAACGTTATCATAAGGCATGATTTAGTGAATGTTTCTGCGTGGGCATGCCTGCAAAAGTAGATGGGCATCCACAGACTTGTAAGTTTGTGGGTATTCACCTAGCTGTTGCATGTAGTTTCTGACCACTGTCTTGGTTCATCTCCACTTGGCTGCCTTTACCCTATTGCATTATTTTTAAGGCTTTTTGCATTATCTACAAACCAGAGGTCCTCTCACAGTCACTGTGATCAGCTAAAAAGATGCTAAATTCAAATGGAGGGTAGGAAAGGAAATTCCATGGGAAGTTGCAGCTGGGAGATGCAGAAGTTTACCAGCTGTATCACACTTCGGTACATCAGCACCTTATCCATTCACATATCTGCCTTTGTTCACCTTGATCAATTTTCTGAAGACTTTAATTCTTAAAGCGTACCTAATCCTTATCTGGTTAGAGCATGTTAGCCCCCTTGTGGTCTTCATTTCTGAGTTTGCAAAGTTCCGTTTTTTCAGTTCCGTAGTGCTTAGTGCTTATTTTGTATAAATGTGTATTTTTTGTGTATTCTGTGCATAACAATACACGGAATGTCATTATTTTTGGAGTTCAGACGTTGTACTCTATTAAATGGTTTCAATAAATACATACACATATCAAATACATGTGTAATATCAGTTAGGCCATGGCATCGGCCATAGATGGGCCTGCATGCACAGGCTGGCTTCAATAATAGTTTCTAGTTTTGGGAACCAGTAACATCAAAGGAAAGAAATAATATCACACCATTTCTAGTGAAGACCATTAAACTTGAAGGACGAGGTCGCTTGACATATAGGAAAAGATTTTCTTCCCATAAAGCCCTTAACAGTTAAAGTAGTAATTTGTCATTCTCTTTTTACCTTCTTGAGTTTTGCTAGCAATGTATTGCATTTTTTACATGTTTTAGAAATGGGCCGTGGAATGCTGGAGGATTAATGGACAAAGGTCGCAATTTGAAACACAAAGGCGATAGTAAATCTGACAGAAGGAACAGACTAAATTGTCAAAAAGTAAATGAAATGTCAGAGAACATGAAAATAATTACACCCATGTGAAGGGTGAGTGCGCATCTGCCACTCAGAGAAACGCTGACCTATCGAAGAAGCCAAAGTAACTAATTTATTCTGTAGCCTCATTTTGTATATAAAGACAAGACACCCTGGCAGTAGCTTTATGTGCTTCTCCAAGATAATGATGCAATTTTTGCTAATTTGTACAGTGTGTGCAAAATGTTTACTTGTTTCTTTTATAACTGCAAAGAACAGGCCCTGTTTTGATATTTAAAACAGGAGTACCACCTGTAACTTATACATGTGCTACTGGACAGGCTCCACGAACGCACAGGGATATAAGGGAAGGCTCTAAAGTGGTTATGGTCCTTTCTACATGTGGACAAGTAACTCCAGTCCACTGGTACACAACATCAACATGCAAATAATTATTGTCCCCCCATTGTTTTTTCTTTTCAAAAGGAAAGGTACGTTTATTACACCCACACTCCTGAATTCTGTGCATTAAGGGCCATATGTATCATTATTGTAAATAGTAATTACATAATTGCAATTCTCTGTGAGTTACAGCTATGTAATTGTTATTCCTAATGTGCGGAACTCCATGAGTATCATTTAGCGTTTCCTAGTGGGTTACAAATTGATGTGCCTCATGAACAATAATGAGTTAAGTCGCAGTTTGCGACTCCATAGGAATTGCTAAAATCACAGGGATGGTGGTCTGCTGGGGTCAGCAGACCACCATGTCCGTACATATAATAAAGCATTTTTTTTAATGAACATGCTTTCCTTACAGGAAAACGAGTTGCATTTGAAAAAGAAAAATTAAAAGTTTCTTTTCATTTTTTTAAAGCAGGCAGGGGTTCATGATCCTCTGACTGCTCTGAAAAAACTTGTTCTCTACCATTCCCAAAGGGAAAGGGGTCCCTTGAGGACCCCTTCCTATTTGTGAATGGGTTACCACCTACTTGAAGTAGGTGTCAAAATGTGAATGTTTTGCTACTGGATTTTGGTTGTAAACCATTCCTACATACCGCTGTGATGCAGTATTAGGAAGCAATAACCTAACCATGCCCCTTCCTTATACCAAATCAGCATGTATTCTCAATTGCAAATTGCGATTCGGTAACATGGTACTGAATCGCATATTGGAATTCATACATATCAAAATACCTTTTACCGGTCCAAACCAATCAATCAGAACACTTGTATAGCGCGCTACTCACCCGGGAGGGTCTCAAGGCGCTTGGGGGAGGGGGGCCGCTACTGCTCGAACAGCCAGGTCTTGAGTTGTCTCCTGAAGGCGAGGTGGTCCTGGGTCAGCCGAAGGTGGGTGGGGAGGGAGTTCCATGTCTTGGCCGCCAGGTAGGAGAAGGATCTGCCTCCGGCGGTGGCTCTTCGGATGCGTGGTACGGCGGCGAAGGCGAGGCTGGCGGACGGTAGCTGGCGGGTGGGCGTGTGGAAGGTCAGGCGGTCATTGAGGTACTTGGGGCCCAGGTTGTGGAGAGACTTGTGTGCGTGGGTGAGGAGTCTGAACGTGATCCTCTTGTTGACGGGGAGCCAGTGCAGGTTCCTCAGGTGGCTGGAGATTTGGCTGCGTCGAGGGATGTCCAGGATGAGTCGGGCAGAGGCGTTCTGGATTCGTTGTAGTCTTTTCTGTAGCTTGGCTGTGGTTCCGGCGTAGAGGGTTTTTCCGTAGACCAGTCGGCTGGTGACGAGGGCCTGGGTGACCGTCTTTCTGCTTTCGATCGGGATCCATCGGAAGATCTTGCGGAGCATGCGGAGGGTGTGAAAGCAGGAAGAGGAGACGGCGTTGACTTGTCTGGTCATCGAGAGGGAGGAGTCCAGGATGAAGCCCAGGTTGCGTGCGTGGTCTGTCGGCTTGGGGGCGGTGCCCAAGGCTGGGGGCCACCAGGAGTCGTCCCAGGCGGAGGGTGATGGTCCAAGGATGAGGACTTCTGAGTCTGAGTTCAATTTCAAGCGGCTGTTCTTCATCCACTCGGCGACGTTTTTCATCCCTTCGTGGAGGCTGGTTCTGGCGGTGTCGGGGTCTCTGGTGAGGGAGAGGATCAGCTGGGTGTCGTCGGCGTAGGAGATGATGTTGAGGTTGTGTTGGCGTGCGATGGCTGCGAGAGGTCTCATGTAGATGTTGAAGAGGGTGGGGCTGAGTGATGATCCTTGTGGGACGCCGCAGATGACTTCGGTGGCTTCGGAACGAAACGGGGGGAGGCGGACTCTATGTGTTTTTCCAGCGAGGAATGAGATGATCCACTTTAGTGCCTTTCCTTGGATGCCAGTATTGCTGAGGCGTTGGACTAGGGTGCGGTGGCAGACCGTGTCGAACGCAGC
Source organism: Lissotriton vulgaris (assembly GCF_964263255.1). Classification (NCBI taxonomy): domain Eukaryota; kingdom Metazoa; phylum Chordata; class Amphibia; order Caudata; family Salamandridae; genus Lissotriton; species Lissotriton vulgaris. The sequence continues at coordinate 748,356,137 of NC_141694.1, forward strand.
GGAGAGGTCCAGGAGGATGAGTGCTGCTGTTTCCCCGTTGTCGAGAAGGGCTCGAATGTCGTCGGTGGCTGTGATGAGGGCGGTCTCGGTGCTGTGGTTGGCTCTGAACCCGGACTGCGAGGGGTCGAGGGATCCATTCGTCTCGAGGAAGGCGGCAAGCTGTCTGTTGGCGATCTTCTCAATGACTTTGGCAGGAAAAGGGAGGAGCAAGATAGGGCGGATGTTTTTGAGGTCGGTGGGGTCCGCTGTAGGTTTCTTCAGTAGGGCGCTGAGCTCGGCATGCTTCCAGCTCTCCAGGAAGGTGGCGGTGTTGAAGGAGGTGTTGATGATGTCTCGGAGTTGGGGTGCGATGGTGGAGTCGGCCTTGTTGTAGACGTGGTGGGGGCAGGGGTCAGTCGGGGAACCGGAGTGGATGGTGTTCATCGTGCGGGCTGTGTCTTCGGTGGTCACTGCGGTCCAGGTGCGGAGGGTCGTGGTGGGGTGCGGTGGTTCGACGGTTGGGTGTGAGGATGGTGTGCCGAAGCTGTTGTGGATATCGGCAATCTTGCGGTGGAAGAATGAGGCGAGGGAGTCGCAGAGGTCTTGTGAGGAGGTGATGTCGTTGTTGCCGGTGCTGGGGTTGGAGAACTCCTTGACGATGCTGAAGAGTTCCTTGCTGTCGTGGGCGTTGTTGTCCAGTCGCTCCTTCAGTGATTTCTTCTTGGTTGTGCGGATGAGCTGGTGGTGCTTGCGGGTCGCGTGTTTGAGGGCGGGCATGTTGTCAGTGGTCCGGTCGAGTAGCCAGGCTTTCTCGAGGGTGCGGCAGGTCTTTTTGGAGTTCTTGAGTTCGTCGGTGAACCAAACCGCCTGATTCAGCGAATCGGGACATTTGCAACTGCTAAAATGAATGATAAATGTGTCCGTAAATTATAATTTATTTATTTATTTATTTTATTTGCTTGTAAAGCGCCTGGTTGCTAGAGCGGAGTGCTCGTCTAGGGCAGTATGGTATACATTTCTCTCGTAAGTATTTGGGGCTAGTACCATACAGGCATCTGTGTATGATGTTACAGATTTTAAAATTGATGCACTGCTTCACAGGAAGCCAGTGGAGTTGGTGCAGTAGGGGGCGGGAGGGCGTTCTGGGGGGGGCGTTGAGGGCCAATCTTGCTGCCGTATTTTGGACAACCTGAAGTTTGTCTATTTGTTCTTCATTCGCCGATAGGTAAAGCCCGTTGCAATAGTCCATTCTGCCTATGATTAAAGTTTGGATGAGGGTCTTTCTGTGGTTATCTGGCAGAAAAGGAAAGACACGTCTAAGGAGCCCTACCACGTGAATGCAGGCACCTGCAACCTGAGTGGTGTGTTCCTTGAGCAGGAGTGCTTGGTCCAGCTTAACACCAAGGTTTTTTGCTAAGGGCTTGGGGTTGGGGACAGGGCCTAATTCCAAAGGCCACCAGTCTGGTGACCAGAGGAGAGTCGCTCCTCCAAACAGCATGACCTCTGTTTTGGTCACGTTGCACTGAAGAAAGTTTTTTGCCATCCAGTGTGCTATCATTCTCATCCCACTGGAAAATGATGAAAGAATTGCCGGTGTGAGAGTTGTGAAGGGAAACAGAAGTTGGGTGTCGTCAGCGTATGACACCGGAGTAAATCCAAAGGATCTTATCATATTTGCTAAGGGGGCCACATAAATGTTGAAGAGCGTGGGGCTAAGGCATGAGCCCTGTGGCACACCCTTAGTAAGCACTAAGTAGAGAGCCTAGTCTGACTCCTTGGGTGCGATCCGATAGAAAACTTTTTAGCCATGCAAGAGCCATGCCTCCTATTCCCACATCACTCAGTCTTTCTAGGAGGAGTTCATGTGATACCGTGTCGAAAGCAGCGGATAAATCTAACAGCACTAGAATCACAGATTCCCCCCTGTCCAGTGACATCCTGATGTTGTCGGTCACGGAGAGGAGGGCTGATTCAGTGCTGTGATTAGGCCTGAAGCCAGATTGGGATGGGTCCAGGGCTTCCGCTGCTTCGATATATTTTGACAGGTGTGTATTGACATGCTTCTCTGTAAGTTTGCTGAGGTAGGGTAGGAGGGAGATGGGTCTGAGGTTTGAAAGGTCCGACCAGGGTATTGTGGCGTTTTTCCGAATTGGATTGACTACAGCTTGTTTCCATTCTGTAGGTACCTGTCCTTTGCTCAGGGATTGATTTATGATGGCTTGTGTGGGTGGACCTAGGATTGAGTTTAGAGGGGCCATCATTTTCGCTGGTAAGAGATCGTTAGGAGAGCCAGATTTTATCTGGTTAATTAGGGGAGAAAGATCTGCATTGGACACTGGGGGAAAGGAAAGTAAAGATGGTGAATTTTTTGGTTGCGGGGTCATGGGGACGTAATTTCCACAGTCGGTGCTGGTTGTATTCAGGATTTTTTCGTAAATCGTGTTGATTTTGCTCTCGAAGAACAGGGAGATCTCGTTACACAGTGGTAGTGAGAAATCATCTGCGCTAATACAAGCTGTGGGTTTCACGAAGGATTCCAGTATTTTGTACAGTTCCTTCGAGGAATTTCCTGCCTCTGACAGTTGCTGTGCCAGACAGTTTTTCCGAGCTTTTCTAATGTTTTTGTAGTACTTCGATTGGGCTTCTGAGTGGGCTTTTTTATCCTCTGCTAGGTGAGATTTTCTCCATTTCTTTTCCAGTCTTCTGCACCCTTGCTTCTCAGCTCTTAGTACCTCTGTGTACCATTTTTCCTTTTTATGGGTGGGGAATTGTTTATGGAGTTTTAGCGGTGCTAGTTTATCTATTGCTTCCAATAGAGAGGCATTAAATTTAGCAAGCATGTCATCTACGTTATCTGTGTCTGGGATTGAGGGTAATTTCCAGGTTTCCTGTAGTATTTCTATAGTTATTTTATGCCATTGGCGTCGCCAAATTGGGGGAAAATTTTTGTTTGTTGTCTTTTTATGTGAAATGGGGAGATTAAAATTCTAGCAAATAGTGGTCTGTCCAGTTCAGGTGAGAAGTGGTTTTGCAGGGCAAGGTGGGGCTGTTTGAAAAAAGTAGGTCTATAAGGTGTCCCCCTTCATGGGTGGGGTCGGAGTTATGAAGTTGGAGCCCTATTGTGGACATGTCTGCAAGCAGAGCTTTGGTTTCTGTTAGTTCCAGATTGTCTGCGTGGATATTAAAATTGCCTAGGAGAACAAAATTTTCTTTGGCTCTGAGGTACGGGGCTATTAATTCCATAAGAGAGAGGGAGAATCCGGTACATGATCCAGGTGGACGGTATATGAGTGCACCTTTCATAGCTATTATGGTAGATAGATTTATTCGGAAAGTAACGATTTCCAGAGTAGGGCTACATTTTTCCTCAAGAATGGTTATTTTCAGATGTTCTTTATGAATAATAGCTAGTCCGCCACCTATTTTAATAGGTCTATCCATATGTAGAAACTTATAACCTGGGGGAATTGCTATTGCAATTGCGGGTGTGGTATGGGGCTTCAGCCAGGTTTCTGTGAGAAAACACAGATCTGGTTGATTGGTATGTAGTAGGTCCCAGATCTGAAGCTGGTGTTTGGGCATTGATCGTACGTTAAGCAGAATGCATTGTAAACTGCTTACATGTTTCCTTGCCTCAGATGTCTTGAGGTCTTGGCGGGGGAGGGTAGTGGCTTGAAAGCGACATTAACATTCCCTGGGAACATTATAATACACACAAGCATTCCTTACAATGGTAGATTTTGTATTTGTTTGATAAAAACGTTTAATAACGTTTTTCAGTTCACAAAATGAGCCTTTAAGTTGGTCTTTTACATTAAGTAGACTGCTGTTGCAGTCACAGGATCAACACAAGGAATTCATCCCTGCGCTCCAGATCCCTAGACCGAAAGCTCCAGAAGTGTTGCAAATGTTAACAAACCTCTCTCAGGGGCAGCTCCCAAGTGAAGTCTGTGCGGCAGCCAACTGCAATTATCTGTGCTCCAGCCGGGGAGAAAACTCCTTTCCACTTGGCTCCCACCTGCGACAGAAGCAGCACAGTTTCCCTTGCATGCAAGGAACATGGGCAGGGATGCCCGAGATCATTCCCCCCACAAAGACATGGGCATGAGGGCAATGCTCCCGGCATTGTGTACTTTGGTCCTATTGAATGGAGTCCATGGGGCCTCAATCTGTTTTGGCAGCCCCCAGGAAGATGGAGGCCCTGGGCTCTATAGAATACAGAAAGGGACCCACGCACTCTGCCTCCCTGGTATGATCAATAAAAATCGATGCACCAACCCCTGGGCCAAGGCCTGTTTTTCCTTCCAGGGGGCCAGACTGCTGAGGCCCATTTCACTTGTCCCGTAGCGCCAATTGTTATGATCTGTGGCTCATTTTGCATTGATGACCAGCCCTAGCGACTAGGAGCAATTTCTTTGGGTCTCCTAGCCTCTAAATGTACTTTTTGCGGGGATCTAGATTTTAAAGGGTTCTCTGACTTGTCCTCTGTCTAGCTCCTGGTGCTCAGGTTATCAGGGCATCATGAAGGTTCATCCTCTAGCTGAGTATTCTTTGATGTCTTTACTTCCAGCGCCAGTGTCTTCTTATCTGTCTCTCCCTGATGCAGGGGCTTTTAACTGATGATGGAAAGCTCCAGAAGCAAGGCAGCCAATTGCCAATCCTAGGGTGCCACACCATCACTCCACCCCAGTTCCAAAGCTCCTGCATAGCATTCAGGACAAACTGATATAGCCTGTGGAAAGAGCTCCCATGAGAGCCTCAGCTCCACCCCTAGATGACACAAATGCCAAATCCCTTCCTACCAAAACATCAAAGGTGGCTCGAGAGTTCGGCCCTGCTCTTTTGATCTACTGAAACTGGACTGTCCCAGCCCAGGTGCAGTGTGGCAAACAAATTAACCAATGCAAAATCCCTCCCTACCCCTTATTTTCCCAGCAGTTGGTTCAAGCACTGTTAATTCCTCTATTTTGTGGGGAGGCTTTTGATCCAATTATCTAGGTCCAGTAGTGAGGACAAAGGCCTAGCATCTGCTTCTTAGCTGAAACAGGAAAATATGACAAATCGTAAAGCACCATACGGTGTGCATATGGAATGTTACAGACTGTAAATTCAAACTCTGGTGCATTTAATACATTTATTTATAAAAAAAAAGCTCTGGTGCATGTTTATACCCAGATTGATACCTCGCTGGACCCTGTAGAGCAAAACTGTACATTAAGGGAAATTCCACCTATAATGTGTAACGACCGACCTTCAGTATATGCTACAGACCTATATTATGAGTGCCCACTCACATTTTAAGGCCTACACTAGGTCAGGACCAATCCCTTTTGAGTCTCTTCTGTGACAGACTACTTGTGCGCAAATACCAAGCTCTGCATGATAGTAGTCTCACATGTGCAACTCACACACATGCCACACATGTGTGCTCACCTGTTTACATGTAACCATCTCAGTGTTTCTTACCCTAGCTGCAAGTGGCACCCTTATCTTAAAAGGCCAATGCTAGCGGTTAGAACTCTCAGTCCAATTACTTTGAATTTACAGTGAGTGAGACTTAGGTACAGTGAGACTCACCAACAGTAAAGTAAAACAACTGGGTAGTCAATTGTAAAAAATCCAGGGTGACTAAATGGGCAGAACCCAATTTGCTTTAGTCTCCAAGCACTAATTCCTGCCGAATTACTTCTCCTGTCCAGGAGTTGAATGGCCTAGGCAGCTTCTGAGAATCTTTTTTATAATGTAATTGTGGTTTAAATGCTGTGAGTCATAAAATATAGAGGCCCGACTGTAAGGAGAAGAAATAATTTTGATCCCCTGGGTGGGGTGTTGGGACGGGAATTTCTCATATGTGTTGTATAATTTTGTTCTGGTGCCCTTAGTGCCCGTCTGCATGCTACAGGTATCCTTTCTTTTTTTTTGGGCCTTGGTGTCATGCTAATCGAGCATGTATGCGGGGCCTAGGCCAGTCGCTTGACATCAAAAAGGTCCTGGACTTGTTACAAATGGGCTTACCAAGTATGCCCTCATTTACAGATAGTGACCTATTGTCCCTGTTGTGTGTTTAGCACATATAGATCTTTTTAGCTGCATCACTAAAGTGGAGGCCTACTGGCCCACTTCTGTAAAGTTCTGCCTCTACCCAAATTGAAATGCTAACATCCCAGGTATATGCTGTACATGTTTGTGTACGTAGCCTGCGTGGTGCTTGCACGCTGTGTGTGTGTGTGAACTAAAGTAATGTAGACCTGTGTGATCCACTTTGAATGCCTCTGGTCTAGCCTGTTCTACAAGATGGAGGTGAGGTTGTTTTAACAGAGAGTGGAAGCATGTTTCGTACATTCCAGAAGCTGGAGGAAGGAGACCTGGACACTGAAGTGAGTGAAGAGATAACAAGGATCCTTTCAAATTCAATTTGGCCTTTTGATGAGCTAGGAGCACCTGATTTGTCTTCCTGAACTGCCATGTGGTGGATGATAGGGGTGAAGGATAGGACTCTCTTGCTTAAGGTGAAAAGGACCCTATAGTTGAGGCCAAACATTTTGTATTTCCTTGATTACACTTTCAGTTGGCTCATGATGGCCAATTAGAAAAGCCTCACACCTCTTTCTGCCTCTGTTGTGGGTGCTCTAGGCTACAGACTACCTTGCCGTGAGAAGGATCACTCTACATAAAGACTGTGTCTAGAGAGCAGCCTGGAAATGACTCTTGAAAGGAGAACCACCCCAAACCAGTTCTGAAAATGAAGACAGTAAAAACACACCTTCTGCCTGATTTTCTGTACAAAAGTGGTCTTCCATTTTCCAACTTGTTCTATTTCCAAGTCCTCTCTGGCCAAGGAAAGGGTTGTTCTGCAGGGGGCTGCTGTGAAAACAGGGCTAGTATTTGCCTGACATTCAGATTTCCATTGTTAAAGGACCATTACCTGCATATGGCTCCTTGCTAGAAAAGCTAGTGAAGGAGTGACTGTCAAGGGGAAGTGTGGTGCAGTGGGTCCACAGTGCTGGGGGAACTTCCAAAAGAGAAGGATAGCATGGAGCTATTTGTATGCCTCGAGCCTGAAGGCCTACAGTCTCTCTGGAAACAATTCCTGGAGGGGAACCTTAACAACTTGCCCTGGTCAGGACTGTGATATTTGTCCAAATCGCTCTGTGTGTGGCCATATCCCACAGCAAGCTTGACCTTTTTATTTTCATATTTTCAAGATTAGCCTTTGCATGAGGGTTGCCCAGAAGAGTCTTTACATGACCACATTGTTGAGAAGGTGATTAGCCTATGTGTGGCCACAGCACCAGAAGGAGATCATCCAGGTGATGGCTGCACCTCAGAATGGAATTGGGCCACTGTTTGGCAGCCACAATCCTAGGGAACCTGTCTGTGGAGCGCCCATCTGTTCAATATTGAGATCAAGCCTCCCGTGGAAAATCCTGCCTGTGACAAACGTATATATGCACAAGCAGGCTGGGTGAGGATGCTTATGGCAGGTGGGCTAGTACTGTCAGCGAGGAGATGCCAGACGACGCTGCGTGTGAGTAAGCCTCCTCCCAGACAAAGTAGGGAGTGGGTGTACTGAGATGCAGCTAGGCAGCTGCATCAAAAAACTGTTCCACTGTGGGTAATAAGAAGTAAGCAATTGAACTGCATTGGAACTAAAACTGGTGGAACCAGGAGAGACTGAGCACACTACTCTAAGAGGAGAAATATGCACCTGAGCCGTAATTATGCTCTTGTCCAATTTCCAGGGTGGAACCTTCTAGAGCACGAGGGGGGGGACCAGGAAGGTAGGCTGGATAAAAGCACAGCCCTGCCAAACAGCACTTGGAACACAAACTTGTCCTTTGCCTATTTTTGTAGTATTCAATTTTAGAGTGCATTAAAGTACTTTTCTTTCTAGTAAGATGAGCACTGGGTTGGGTATTCAGTTATTTTGCTACTGTGTGATTGTGAAGTCCTGAGCTTGAGCACCCCCTTGAGAAGTGTGTGTCTGTTTTCCATCACTACCAATGATAGTTATATGCCAGCTTACACTTGGATCAGTTTGCAGACCCATAGTATGATGGACCCCTGATCATTAGAGGCAAATGATCACAACCACCAGTGTAATGCCCACTAGCCATTGCTTGTCCCTGTTAGAGGTCTAACAGGGAGCATAGTCAGGGAAGCCATCAAATACATGCTCCAAGGAATTAAGTGACACTGGGTAGGAGGATAAGGCCTCCACAACCTCTGCTCTTCAGAGGTAGTACATGATGTGCAGGTCTTGTACTCAAGACTAATGTAGTTCATCCTTCTAAAGTTAAACTGGTTCCTAAAGCAGCCGGTTCAAGACATTTTCTATGTTGCAGCTCCCCCTTACCTGTTACCAAATGGTGACTTCTCTAGTATCAGCAGCGGCTCCTTCACTAAGGCGGAGGAGTGCCACCCCACTGCATTTTTCCCAGTGGAATAAGGAAAAATACAATAATAATAACACTATGTTTTTTTTTTTTGTTGAAGAACCTTTATTGCAGCATTCAAGAAATACAAAGACGGGCCTACAACCGCAGGGGCTGGCCGCTAAATAGTAGCAAACCTTGACGTTTCGGAAGACAACACAGCTCTTCAGCCGACACCCCTGAGGTCCGGCAGCGATTCAGGATGGATATTGTATCTGGACGCATTGATAAGTCACAGGATATAATAAAGGTCTTCATTTTCATAATATTTAAATGATCGGATCAGGTGCCATACAATCTAAACAACAGGGTACGGGACAGGCCAAAGAAACAGGATATGCGTGGGAAAACAGTCATTTGTGGGTCTCTGGCGTTGATACCTATATATCATTGTGAACAATAGAACAGTATACCTCATTGTGACCGCCAGCTCTCAAGGCCCGCCCACCCAACAATACGAATAACATAAGAAGCATGGACACTAATTTCGAGCACAATGAAATCAGAATAAAACACAGACCATACCGATCCTAAAGGAAATATGGGAAGGGAGAAAAAGGCCATAGAAAACAAAAAAGGAAAAATAACTCCCCCCCCCCTCCAACCTCCCACCCTGCACCCCTGCCGATGGCTATAGTCTAACCCCACTAGCAGCGTGCCTGTCACCCTACTAACCTAATCCCCTAAAAGAAGGGAAAAGAAGAAGAATGGAGGAGGGCCTGATCATACGGTGTTCCCGGCCCCTTGGCTCCCCTGCCAAAACACAGACCCCCCCTACAGCCAAAGAAGGAAGTGAAGCAACTTGTACAAAAATCAAGAGGGGGCACCGTGATACACCGCCCAGCTTCCAGTATTAGACAGTACCAATTTGAACTTCCATAACCAGTGTTCCTAGCCATCCCAGTTCAGTTGATTCAACCTTGACCCTTTCGACTCATCACACGAACCCTCCCCAGCGAAACCCCCGAGGACACAAATAAGTCATAGACGAGAGGGAAAACATCGAAAGGCAGTCCGTTACCCCACGTGGCTAGCGACTCCAAGAGGTCTTCACGCGAAGAAAATTCCCCTCCCCAAATTGGAATGTCCCGATAGTTCTTGCCCCGGAATCGCAGAATGTCCAGAAAAGGGGGATACAACCACAAGGTGGGGGGAGAGTTCACAACACAGTTTCCCAGGGTGGGAGCGCCTTTCGAGACCTCTGCAGTCGATGATGATGAAAGGCACTGCGATACACTCGTGGTCCCGAGGACATCGTCTTCCTGGGCGCCATCCGTTGAATCCGATAGTGACATCCACTCTCGATCCCACACGGGGTCCTCGCACAAAGTCAAAATGGCCGCAGCTTGAGGGGTTGTTGTTTGCTGGTACGACCGTAGGGCAGGGTCCGGCACGTCGAACAGTATCCCAGTCAGACTGACATCCATTTTAGCCATGAGCACAGTCGCTTGCGAGTGAAACCCCCAAAGTTCTGCCATTATTGTTTCCAGCGTTGGCCCAGATGCCGTTCGATCCACTATGCCACGTTCGGTGGCAGTCACACTCGAATCCCCGAGTGAATCAGGCATTTTCGGGGGGACGAGCAGGATACTAAGGGGGCAAACGTGGACAGCGACCCGTAGTTATCCACAGCCGGGAGAGCCCGGCGCAGCACCGCAGTCCAGGGTCCCGACCCGCCGAACCCCGGCAGGAATCTATACCCGGTCTGTGGTACAGGGATCCCCCCACACAATCAGTAGCAGCAGATCACTTCTCTCACAACACTGGGCACGGAAAACAATAGCCATCAAATTCCGGCGTAGACAAAGTCTCCATGTCTGTAGACCGGACCCTGCCAGGGTCTCTCAGCCGATGTTGTTGAACTGCAACCCGGCCTTACAGTTACTCGAGGCCCCGGCTTCACCGCTGGAACAGGCCACAATCTATAACTCGATGTAAGTTTGTGAAATCAAATGATAAAAGCTTGGGGATTTCACCACCGGAGTGAGGAACACTTCATCCAGGTAGAGGCTGGGTGTAAGATCAGGATATCGTACAGGATCTCGTGGCGGATTACGGAGGTCGGCGGAGCCGGGAACCTAAGCAGCCATCTTGGTTGACGTCGTAGCTCCTCCTCTGATAATAACACTATGTTGTTATTATTTTATTTTGCCTGTGGGCAGGTTTGCTGGGCTGGGCGGGGCGGGCCAGGCTGGGTCTTGGCTGTTGTCACAGCCTGGAAGGGAAGGAGTGGTGGGCACTCAAGCGCGCATGATGGTTTGGCTGGCCGTCTTGGGCTGGCCATACAGTCATGCACACTTTGCATGTTCCCCACTGGTGAGGAACATGTGCAGACTCCCGCTGCCTGTCTGAGCACCAAACCACAGTGCTCAGACCAATCGTAACGCTGTATTGCAGCATTGTAATTGGCTTGAGGCAGCCTGGGTGTGCTTCCTGCATCAAGCAGGAACCGAAGTGGACGATGTGAGGCGAGGTGGCTTTCCGGCACCAAGGTAGGTAATTTTTGATGTGCTTATGTTTCTTTTCCCCACCAGTGCTATCTGGCAGCAGCTGTCACTGTCTAGTATAGAGCTCTGCAGAGGTCAGGTATACAGTGCCAGGGCTGGGACATAATACTATACAGCTCCAGGCTACCTAGACAGCAAAATGACTCTGTAAATCAGATAGGCTGCATCTATCCATGTGGTGGAAAACCCAGAATCTTGCAACACGCACCACCTTGGTGCTGGCAAAGGGATAGAAAGACACAAGTGTGGGCCAAACCCATTAAAAAGCCACACAGGTCTGGGTCCTCTTTACTCAGGAGACCCAGGAGAAGACAGATGTGGATCAAACCTTGGTAGGCATGTTTCTGCCCGAGGAAGAATGGAGGGTATTGATATGGTTTGGGAAATAATAGCTGATAATTTGGTAACAAAGCAAACAAAAGTAGATGATGGACAGAGCGCAAAAACTTTTCAGACACTCATTCCCAGTCCCAGATCTGGGTTGAATCCATCATTGTTCTTTAGTTCACTTCCCCACCCCAGTTCAGACCCAGCCATATGCAAATCAGTTGTCACCCCTTCCCTGTACTGAAAACAAGCATCCTGGGACCGGTTTCGGGGTAACACCCCTCATCAGCCAGGCTAGCTTGAATCCAATGGCAAAGTGAGCGAGGGACCCACGTCTAGGCATACCCTGCCAACTTAGGGCGAACAAAGAAACAAACTATAAAGGTAGCTTTTGTTTTATCTTCTGTACTCCACATAATACATGAATGCACAAGCCTTGGCACTGACGGAAGGGCAGGATGTTACACTCATTCAGCTGGTGTTTGAGGCAGTATGTATACTTAGCATGACAGATAAGGAGCCGTCTCATCTCCTGGTGGCCCATAAAGCTGCTTCTTTGGCTACTGCAGGGGCCAAATGATTGGAGCACTTGCAACACCACCACTGTAACGCACCCTTGATGAATTGCATCATCTGCGGCTGTTGGTGCTCTGCTAGGGCTGTCAGTGGACATTAGTGAGATTTACTTATAAGAATACATGCCTAAAACAGTACACCCATTCGGGGCTCACCACTAGCTTCTGGGTGCTGCGCACGACCAACGGCTGACGCAGACCCTCCCACTGCGTCGAACGCCCGCACTGTGGTGTAATGTCCGCAGTGGTAAACAGGTTAAAACCCTGTTTGATGCATTCAAGATGCAAGGATCATAATAACAGATTAACAGAATGCATGCTGGTACAGAATCAACATGAGTGAGCAAATGCATAGTTAGATTTGCAGAAGTCAGAAAAGATAAGTTTTTAACTGTTTCTGAAAGACAACAAGGTCTGTTAGTGTCCTGAGTAGGGCCCGAAGGATGTTCCAAAGGCTAGTTGTAGCACCACTGGAAGACTGCTGCAATTCATGAAATGTTTTCCATTTCTGTTGAAGATTTATTTGACTTCTTATTGCCTTCAATCCGTGGCAGAGTTAAGCAATGAAACCTGTTAAAATGAAAATTGCCACCATGTAAACTTGGCATCTGTCATAACATAAACGGTGCACCCCCTAAACTGGCAAATTACAGCCTGTTCTAAATAAACAAACAAGCATTGGGAAAGCCGATAGTGTGCCTTTTGAAATTAAAGCTTGAAGGTGTTCTGCTACTGATGCTTTACTTTACAATCAGTGCAAAGTAACTTAGCGGTATTACCTCTCAAAAGAGTAAACAGGAACACATGTTAGCTTTCACTTAAATAGGAAATCACAATGAACACACTAGCTTTCTCTTTCCTCATTCACAACAACACTAAGAACTTCCACCTTAGTAGAGAGGCCTTGGATTGTCTAGTTTGGGTGTTTGAACTCCTTGCCACCCTCCTGGCAGTTCTGATGCACACAAGTAGACAGGCTGAGGTGCTTAAATAGCAGGCAGTGTGAGACCATGGAATTGGAGTGATACAAAAACTGACTGTTTCTTGAGCTGCAGGAGTTAGAGTTCCAACCCTTTGATTCAAGGACATATTTAAATACATTAACAATGAATGAGAAAGCCAGATGGACCACAAATCTGGTACTAGACTGCTGAGCAATCCTGGGCAGACAGTGTTTTCAGGTTATTATCAGTCTTTCCAGATGAATTCAAGGGCACAGCTGCAATTCAAACGATCCTTAGTTTATGAATAACACACTCAAAGATAGGACTAAGAAATGGGCACATGTAGTTTAAAATATTTATTTTAAAATCCTCAGTGTCGTGAATAAATTGTGCACAGTAACCACACAGAATGCAAAAATAAAATCAGTTCAGCATGTTATGGTCAGCGAAAACAAGATAAACGTTTCGAACATTGTTAGCGAGTTTCTCACATCCTAACACCCTAAGCTATTTCTAAGTGCTAAGCTCAACTTTAGCTAAAGTGATTAATAGCAATCAATCAATCAAAGACATTTATAGAGCGCACTACCTACCCGTAGGGTCTCAAGGCGCTTAGGGGGGGGGGGGGGGGGGGCGGGGCGTTACTGCTCGAACAGCCAGGTCTTGAGCTTCTTCCTGAAGGCGAGGTGGTCTTGGGTCCGGCGCAGGTCGGCCGGGAGGGAGTTCCAGGTCTTGGCGGCCAGGTAGGAGAAGGACCTTTCTCCTGTTGTCGCTCTACGGATGTGTGGGATGGCGGCGAGGGCGTGGCAGGCTGATCGGAGGTGGCGTTTGGGAGCGTAGAAGTTGATTCGGTTGTTGAGGTAGCTCGGGCCTTGATCGTGTAGGGCTTTGTGTGCGTGGGTGAGGAGCCGGAAGGTGATTCTTTTGTTGACGGGGATCCAGTGCAGGTCTCTCAGGTGTCCGGAGATGTGGCTGTTTCGTGGGATGTCGAGGATGAGTCTGGCTGAGGCGTTCTGGATCCGCTGGAGTCTCTTCTGGAGCTTGGCGGTGGTTCCGGCGTAGAGGGCGTTGCCGTAGTCCAGTCGGCTGGTGACGAGGGCCTGGGTGACGGTCTTCCTGGTCTCCGTGGGGATCCACCAGAAGATCTTCCGAAGCATGCGCAGGATGTTGAAGCACGACGAGGAGACGGCGTTGACTTGCCTGGTCATGGAGAGGGAGGAGTCCAGGATGAAGCCCAGGTTGCGTGCGTGGTTCGTCGGTTTGGGTGCGATGCCCAGGGCGGGGGGCCACCAGGAGTCGTCCCAGGCGGAGGGCGAGGAGCCCAGGATGAGGACCTCCGTCTTTTCTGAGTTCAGTTTCAGGCGGCTGGTCGTCATCCACTCGGCTACCTCTTTCATCCCTTCGTGCAGGTTGGCTCTGGCGGCGGCGGGGTCGTTGGTCAGGGAGAGGATCAGCTGGGTGTCGTCGGCGTAGGAGATTATGTTGAGGTTGTGTTGGCATGCGATGGCCGCGAGGGGGCTCATGTAGACGTTGAAGAGGGTAGGGCTCAGCTAGGATCCTTGAGGGACGCCGCAGATGACTTCGGTGGCCTCTGACTTGTACGGTGGTAGGCGGACTCTCTGCGTTCTTCCGTCGAGGAAGGAGACGATCCATTCCAGTGCCTTCTCCTGGATTCCGACGTTGCTGAGGCGCTGCACTAGGGTGCGGTGGCAGACCGTGTCGAAAGCTGCGGAGAGGTCTAGGAGGATGAGGGCCGCTGTTTCTCCGTTGTCCATCAGGGCTCGGATGTCGTCGGTGGCGGCGATGAGGGCGGTCTCGGTGCTGTGGTTGGCTCGGAAGCCGGACTGTGAGGGGTCGAGGGATCCGTTCGTCTCGAGGAAGGCGGCCAGCTGTTTGTTGGCGGTCTTCTCGATGACTTTGGCTGGAAACGGGAGTAGCGAGATGGGGCGGTAATTCTTGAGTTCGGTGGGGTCTGCTGTGGGTTTCTTGAGTAGAGCGCTGAGTTCGGCGTGCTTCCAGCTCTCGGAGAAGGTGGCGGTGTCGAAGGAGGTGTTGATAATGTCCCGCAGGTGGGGTGCGATGATAGCGTCGGCTTTGTTGAAGACGTGGTGAGGGCAGGGGTCGGTCGGAGATCCGGAGTGGACGGAGTTCATCATGCGGACGGTGTCTTCTGTGCTGATCGGAGTCCAGGCTTGGAGGGTGGTGGTGGGCGGCGTTGCTGTGGTCGTGGCGAGGGTCGGTTGAGTGCTGAAGCTGTTGTGTATGTCCGCGATCTTGCTGTGGAAGTAGGAGGCGAGGGAGTTGCAGAGGTCTTGCGATGGGGTGATGTCGTTGTTTCCGGCGTTGGGGTTGGAGAGCTCTTTCACGATGTTTAAGAGTTCCTTGCAGTTGTGTGCGTTGTTGTCCAGTTGGTTCTTGAAGGCCGTTTTCTTGGCGGCGCGGATCAGTTGGTGGTGCTTCCGGGTGGCGAGCTTGAGGGTGGTCCTGTTGTCCGGTGTGGGCTCCTTTCTCCAGACTTTCTCGAGGGCTCTGCAGTTCTTCTTGGAGCTCTTGAGTTCGTCGGTAAACCATGGGGCTTTCTTGCTGCAGGGTCTGCTGGGCGGGGTCTTCATAGGGGCGAGTTCGTCCGCGCAGTTGCTGATCCACTTCGTGAGGTTGTCGGCGGCCTGGCTGGGGTTCGCTGAGCTGGCCGGAGGGTGCTGGCTCAGGGAGGCGGCGAGCTGGTCGGCGGTGATCTTGTTCCAGCTTCTACGGGCAACCTGTTGCTGGTGGTGGTGGGTCGTCGTTCTTTCGAAGGTGAAGTGGACACAACTGTGGCCCGTCCAGTGGAGTTCTGTGGCGTGGCTGAAGGCGATGTCTTTGCTGGATGAGAAGACGGCGTCGAGTGTGTGTCCGGCGAGGTGGGTGGGGGTGCTCACCAGTTGCTTGAGTCCAAGGTTGGTGTTGCGGTCGTTGTTGTTCTCCAGGTGGAAGTTGAGGTCCCCCAGGAGGATGTAGTCAGCGGAGGGGAGGGCGTGCGGGCTGATGAATTCGGCGATGTCCTCGCTGAATTGAGTGCGTGGCCCTGGGGGTCGGTAGATCAGGGTGCCTCTGAGGGTGGTCTTCGGGTCGGTGTGGATCTGGAAATGCAGGTGTTCGGCGGTGGTTAGGGTGTTGTCGGTGCTGGTCGTGATACGGATGGTGTTCCTGTGGATGATGGCGATGCCTCCTCCCACCTGGTTGGCGGTGCGGTCCCTCCGGGTGATCTTGTAGCCCTCTGGGATGGCAATGGCGATGTCGGGTGCTGAAGAGGCGTTCATCCAGGTCTCCGTGAGGAAGGCGACATCAGGGGCTGTGGTGTCGAGGAGGTTCCAGAGTTCGATGGCGTGTCTGTGGACGGAGCGGGTGTTGAGCAGGATGCACTTGAGGTGGTTGCTGCTGGTGTTCGGCTTGGTAGGTGCTGGTGCAGGGCAGGTCCGGATGCAGGTGAACTTGCAGGTGTGACAGCTGAAGGGTCCGTGGGAGCGACGTGGGGTGGCTCGGTAGCATCCTGGGATTCGGCCGATGTTGAGTGCGTTGAGGGTGGCGGCGGTGTACGTCACGCGGGTGGGCGGGGGTCCTCGTGGGCCAGGGGTCCTGGCACTGGGCGCGGTCCAGGCGCGGACGGGCGCAGACGGGCTTACCTTTGGCGCGCCTTCGGCGCACAATCGGCGCGCCCGCTGCGCGTGACCGCTGCGCGTTCGCACGGTCGCCATATATGGCAAAGTGCGCGGATGGGCGGAGCAGCTGGGAGGCGGGAGCGGGGAGGGTACAGAAAGAAAAGGGGCGGGGTTAGCGGTGATGGCGGGAAGCGGGGAGCGGGGAGGGATGCGACGGGGGCGGCCGAAAGGGCGGCAAAAAAAGGCACAAATGGGGCAAAAAATACAATTCAACAGTAAAACTCACAGAACAAATTGGCAAAACAGAGACAGGGACACAGGGCAGGAAGCTAGCACAGACCACGCCGCTCGATGGCAGGGGGCGTGGTCACGCGGCGGAGCCGGGGCAGTGAGGCACAAGGAGAGGAGGCACACGCGGCAGCTGGTGGCCGTGCGGCGCGGGGGTGTCCTAGAACTAGGTCACACTCACCTGCGTCGCACGGTCGCCATATATGGCCAAGTGCCCGGGTGGGCGGAGCAGCTGGGAGGCGGGAGCGGGGAGGGTACAGAAAGAAAAGGGGCGGGGTTAGCGGTGATGGCGGGAAGCGAGGAGCGGGGAGGGATGCGACGGGGGCGGCCGAAAGGGCGGCAAAAAAAGGCACAAATGGGGCAAAAAATACAATTCAACAGTAAAACTCACAGAACAAATTGGCAAAACAGAGACAGGGACACAGGGCAGGAAGCTAGCACAGACCACGCCACTCGATGGCAGGGGGCGTGGTCACGCGGCGGAGCCGGGGCAGCGAGGCACAAGGAGAGGAGGCACACGCAGCAGCTGGTGGCCGTGCGGCGCGGGGGTGTCCTAGAACTAGGTCACACTCACCTGCGTTGCACGGTCGCCATATATGGCCAAGTGCGCGGGTGGGCGGAGCAGCTGGGAGGCGGGAGCGGGGAGGGTACAGAAAGAAAAGGGGCGGGGTTAGCGGTGATGGCGGGGAGCGGGGAGGGATGCGACGGGGGCGGCCGAAAGAGCGGCAAAAAAAGGCACAAATGGGGCAAAAAATACAATTCAACAGTAAAACTCTGACGTAAATAATTAATTTACTCTCTTAATTTCTATGCAGATAAGTACTTAATCAATAATAACTCAATCAGAATGAAGGAAAACAGAGTCCGTGGTGTAAGAGTTTCTAAGGGTTTTATTCCTCATAAAGGAATCAGGATATCATGTTCTGACCACCACACAGGGTGTCAGAAGGGATAGATGAGCGCGCTAACATTTTATTAACAGTACATAGCTTATATACTTATTTCATAACATAGGTTTACAGTGCAAGAGGCGTAACAGCTGAGAGAAGACAAGATAACAATATACACGTGGTGCATGTGCGTAATCAAGAGGCGTGAACTAGAGGTGTGTTCTGGAAACGTCACTGATAGGTGACACGAATGGGTGGCACTAACAGAAAAGGTGGCAATGTCAGCAGAAATCGGAAACTTGGATGCGCGCGCAGCTGCATGACGTGTGATTGGAGGGGTGCAGGGGACTTGACATTTACACTGACGGAAAGAGACAGAAGTCTGGCATGTCAGATCAACTTGTGCTTCTATCATATCTGATATCTGATGTTTAGGAACTAAGCTATCTGGGCAGAAAGGTCTCTAGAGCAGAAGCTATTCTATACTTGCTGTGAGTGCGTGTATAAGCGCCTGAGTGTCTGTATGAGAATCGTGGGGCGAGGGGCCTTCCATGAAAGCATGGCAACGGAGGCTATGAATTACTTGCATAGAGACAGGTCGGCCCTTTAGCCCTGCAGCTGAGGAAGGATGTTTACTGAAACTAGCAGGCTGGAATGTATTTTCGGGGAGGGAAACAGATAACTCGAAGGTTATAGTCAATCTTGGCAGGCAGCAGGCTGAGCTGAGCACGGAGGGCCGCGCTAGAAGTAAGTCAGAGTTCACGGGTACGGGGGCTGCTTGGGCAGGGGCCCTCGCAGTCAGAAGCCAGAAAAGAGGCTCGGTGGCAGAGATTCAGGGCCTACTTTCAGCCAGGCTGAAAAACGTAGGAGTACACTTCAAAAAGACGTTGGCATAGCATACTTAGGAACGGACCATCCAACCCATTCATGGTGGGTCTGAAAGAGGACAAGTTAACGTTGGACGCAAATGTATTTGCGTCTTCATAGCTGGTACAGGAGGGAAGTTACATGCACTTTAACTCGTACATGGAGTCGGTGGGGTACGCGCTAGGGAACATAACTTGACCATAAAATTTATATTACCTCATTCCCTCCTTGTTCCCTACGGACCCTTCATGATATATCAATCCTCATGAATCTATCAGTCTGTTCTTGTAACATTATATGTTCATCTTTCTTTCTTTGACTGTTTGAGAGACAACTGGAATGCTCAATGCAGGATGTGGCACACAGTCCACATATCGCTGGCCCACACTGTAGGCACAGGCAGCAACTGAATACTATAACAAGGCCAATGCCTAGGAATGATAAGATCTTCCATCCCCAAGCGGTTAACGTTGTCCAGAACCAACCGGACCAAGTCCAGGTGCCTGGATTCTGATGTATCTGATTTGCAATTTTATGCAAACGGGTAATAGCTTGATAGACAGATGGTGCGTTTTGTGGAATGAAAACACAGCAACTTGACCCGATGACCTTACAGGCTCCACCTCTATCTGCCAAGATGACGTCAATCACAAGACGATTTTGAAGGACAACAACCCGCATAGCAGATTGCTCCTCTGTTAAGTTACCTAAGGCGGAGGCAGTTTCATGTACTACTGCTTCAAGTGTTCTGGTTAATCTGCGTATTAATTTACTGTTTTGGACAGGTCCTAGGAAGAAAAAGAATCCTTTATTAAAATCAGTGTACTGTTCCCATGCCGTTTCTGTGTAGTCGACAAGGGGAATATCTCTTTTGGGTCTATTCGGTGCTAGATTCGTATTTCTATGGTAATCAGGGGGAGCTAGAAAAACAGGTGGCAGAAGGAATGCAATGTAACAGGTACCATCCCAATCTGGAGGTAGGCTAATGTATGCGGTATGACCACAAACAAAGTAAGAATGACTGGTAGCTTTAAAGGACGATTTACCATGGTCACTGAACTCGACCACAGTAGTGCATTTACTATGACCTACGTGTACTGAACCTTTCTTGCTAACACATAATTCACCTGTGACTGGTAATACTAACATATGGGGCAAAACTGGAGCAGCTTCGGATTCAACAGTAAGGATCATAAGGCTAATTGTGTAATTACCTAATCCATATACTTCATTTTCTAGATCAGTTCCTATTCGAGTGGGAAGTCCCTCTTTATCAGGGTAACAGACGTTGAGCAGGACTAAGTTCAAGTTTCCCCAAACCCAGCCTCCATCGAAAACAGCAGTATCAGGATCTAAGGAATTAATTATTTTGAACCATGCCCCACAGGAGCCATTGTGAGTGAATGGATACGGAAAGAGGGGCAGAGCTCCCTTGTAATTCTGGTAGGGAGGGAGTCGGCCACATATCCAACAGTCGGTGGCATTATTTGTCTGATGGGAATGGTGTAACATACTAATGAATGTATTGTTGCGCAGCGCAAGTCTGTAAGAGAGTTCATGTGCAGGAAGTTCACTAAAAGTGTGTTCAGCAGAAACATTGTAAGCAGATTGTTCACGGCTGAAAATAGGCCAATATATAGGTAGCAGAATGCTGGCAATAATAATTAGAATACTTAGAAAAAACATTATTAACAACGTCACTATACAGTGACTACGCAGTGATTTACAGTATGTACGTTTCTTTGCTTCTCTCTCTCTCTCTCTATCTCGATCTAGGGGATACATGTCAGAAACTATTTAACCGATTCACCTAGGGGAGGACTTAAACAATTAAACTGTCTGACTTGCTAGATCGGAGTTTCATTCGGTATAGTTCTTGGGGAGTCTTTTCTCGTTTAGAGACGGTAACGTCTTTTGCTTCAACACAGTCTTTGGTGGGGGTGGACGAGTCAGAGTCCTGTTTCAGTCCGTTTTTTAGTTCATTGCATAGTTTGATGTGACTCGTGTGGACCCACCCCTTTCTCCCCTCGATCTTCACAGCGGTCCTGGTGGTAAGGAGGACGGTCTTCGGAGACTTCCAGCGGGGCTCCAGCGGACCTTTCCGGTCGAAATTCCGGACGAGAACCAGGTCCCCTGGACGGACCTCATGCGCCTTTACATCGGTATTGTCAGGGAAGGCTGCGGCAACCTGTGAACGACATGATTGGAGTGCAGACATCAAGGAGGCAAGGTAATCTGTCAACATGTTACAATCAACATCAGTGATCTTTTTCGGAATGGGCGTCCCCCACATATTCGGTGGTCTGCCAAAGACCACTTCGTACGGGGATAGCCCTGATCTTGAGTGGGCGACCATTCTCATATAGAATAGTGCCACGGGCAGGGCGACTATCCAGTCGACCCCTTTTTCCTGACAGATCTTGGCAAGGCGGATTTTTAGTGTCTGATTATGCCTTTCTACAAGGCCAGCTGCTTCGGGATGTCGGACACAGTGGAACCTCCACTGATATCCTAGCAAGAGGGAAACTTGTCTCATCAATTCGGACGAGAATGGCTGTCCGTTATCTGAATACACGACACGGGGCAAACCGTACCGTGGGAAGAATTCGCGAACCAACTGTCTGGCAGTGGTCGGAGCAGTGTAATCTGGGACTGGGTATGCTTCGGTCCAGCGGGACAGAGCACAAACAATTACAAGGACATACTTAAATCCTCTACAACTGTTCATCTGGATATAGTCCATCTGGAGGACTTCAAAAGGGTGATCGGGAGGATGGAATCCTCCTTGCTCAACAGGGACGCTTTTACCTGGATTGAACTGACAACAGATCATGCAAGTACGCACTTTCTGTTTTGCTGCTGCTCGTAAGTGTTTGTTGTACCAGAGATTCTGTAAACTGTCTAACATCGCCTTCTCTCCTAGATGGGCCGGGCTATGTGCTGTATTTATCATGACCTGAACCATTGAGTCGGGGAGAAACCATATAGATTTTCCCGTCGTCACCCAACCTTGATCTGTCTGAATCCCTCCTAGTTCAGTCCATTTCTTTATCTCCTCTGGAGTAGCATGTGTCTGGATATCAAATACGTCTAGGGCGGGATCTCTAACTGCCATACACTTTGTCGGTACTATTGTCTTTGTCACATCAGTAGTCTGGGTGTGAGTCAGTGCTGTATGTTTTGCTGTCTGGTCTGCCAGGTCGTTACCCTGGGAAACAGAATCTGTGACTTTAGTATGTGCCTTACACTTCATGACTGATATGCCCGAGGGCAAATGTATTGCTTCTAACAGTGCTTGAATGAGGGGGCCATGTTGTATCTTGGCCCCATGGGAAGTCAGAAAACCTCGTTCTTGCCAGAGGACTCCGAAGTCGTGTACAACTCCGAAGGCATAGCGGGAATCTGTGTATATGTTAACATTTCTGTTCTTGGCTAGAATACAAGCTCGGGTCAGAGCGATGAGCTCTGCTGCTTGAGCAGACAGTGTGTCAATACGATGTGTTTCTTTAATTTCAGTTTCAGTGGTCACGGCATACGCGGCCACTAATTCTCCTGTACTTGTTCTCATGCATGAACCGTCCACATAAAGTGTCAGGTCTGGATTTGTCAATGGGACATCTGTTAAGTCTCGTCTAGGCTTAGTTACTGCATTAATTATTTCTATACAATCATGTGGAGCTGGATCTGTCATAACTGTAGGTAACAGTGTTGCTGGGTTCAAGATACTGCAGCGTCTGATTTCTATGTGTGGCTGGAATAGTGTTAATTCATACCCTGTCAATCGTGCTATAGTCAAGTGTTGAGTCTGGGTTCTGTTTAACAAAACCTCTACAGAATGTGGTACTTGAACTGTTAACTGATGACCTAAAACAATTGAATCACTTTGTCTTATTGCTAACGCTGTTGCTGCTACTGACTTTAAGCACGCAGGGAGTGCTTGGGCTACTGAATCCAATGTACTAGAAAAATAAGCACAAGGCTTATGTGAACCTGCTTGATCTTGAGTGAGGACAGACAACGCTGTACCATCACGTTCTGTAACAAAAAGTGTAAACGGTTTGCTGTAACATGGTGTTGCTAAAACGGGTGCTTGGCATAAGGCTTTCTTTAAGTCTTCAAAAGCTTGTGTATGTTCCTGAGTCCAAGGGAGGGCAGTCGAAGTCGCTGCCTCCTGTGTCGTTAACTGGATGAGTGGTTTAGCTAGAAATGCATACTGGGGAATCCATTGTCTGCAGTACGAGGTGAGGCCTATGAAGGCCCGCACTTCCTTTTGTGTCTG
This sequence comes from Lissotriton vulgaris, assembly GCF_964263255.1. NCBI lineage: Eukaryota > Metazoa > Chordata > Amphibia > Caudata > Salamandridae > Lissotriton > Lissotriton vulgaris. Next base: position 748,378,866 of record NC_141694.1, read on the forward strand.
GGGTTGTGGCATATTTGCAATTAACTGAATGCGATCGGGAGTGAGCTGTCTCCCCACTTTGGACAGCAAGTGACCCAAGTACACAACTTGCTGAACACAGAATTGTAGCTTCGAAGGAGACACCTTGTGTCCCTTGTCGGCCAGGAAATGTAAAACTGTCAGTGATGCTTTTTCACATTCGGGCTCACTTCGTGCGGTGATCAGCAGATCATCGACGTATTGCAGTAAAGCGGTGTTAACTGGCATTTGAATACAATCTAGTTGTCTTTTCAGTGCTTGACTATAGATGCTGGGGCTTTCTGTGAATCCTTGAGGTGCGCGCGAAAATTTGAAACTGCGTCCATTTAAACAGAATCCGAAGAGATATTGGCTCTCTGGATCAATAGGCACGCTGAAGAAGGCGTTCTTGAGATCAATTACAGTAAAGAACGTTGCTTCTGAATCAATAGCAGTCAATAGAGATGATATATCGGGGACCACAGGATACTGTGGGATAATGCATTTATTCAATTCTCGAAGATCAATCACCAGCCGATATACTGGCGGGGCATTGGGATCAGTACGTTTAAGAATCGGAATGATGGGTGAATTACAGATATTGGAGTCGGTTTCGACGACCACTCCTTGGGCAATGAGCTCTTCAATGATTTTCAGTAAAGCCACTACAGCATCGGGTGGTAACTTGTATTGTCTGATTCTGGGTAATACAACACCTGCCTTGAGTGTAACGCGGTATGGTGTAATGTGCATACATCCTACATCAGTTGGGCCTTTTGCCCACAAGTAATCAGGTACATTTTTCAATCTGACGTCAAACTCACGAAGAACGTAATGACCCTTGAAATCCCGCAGAAAGAGTCTAACTCCCTCCGGGGAACAGCAGATTATGGCTCCTAGAGCCTTCAATGTTTTAATTCCTAACAGATTTTCCGGACATGATTTTGTGAGTAACAGGTCTGTAACGCGTGATAATGGACCCACAGCCAGGGGGACTGGTTCGGATACTTCATTTACAATAGGCTGTCCTGAAAAACCAAGGGAAACATTTTGTGAGCCTGAGAGGGGTGCCCCTGGAACTTCGTCATGACTTATTGTAGTGCGACTTGCCCCTGTGTCAATTAAAAACTTTCTGTCTTTCCCCAATACTTGACTGTGTACATAAGGACCTTCTTGATCTACAGGAATCTCAATAAGAGGCAAGCCACCTTCCCTCTCTAGGCTGTTTCATGTATATCGGGAATATTCGGGGTAAGCAGACTGGGCATACTGGTACATCTGTTGTGAGACTTGCTGAGTTGCAGCAATGGGCTGTGGCTGTGGTACTGCTACGGTCTGTGCTGTCTGTGCGGATGCATGCATAGGCTGTGTATTCTGTGTAGACTGATGCTGGTTATGGTCTTGTCTAGGCGGATGCGGTCTTTCTTTAGTTTTACCTGTCGCTATGTTATGTTTCAGAACTGGACATTCGTGTACGTAGTGACCTGGCTGCTTGCAATAATTGCATGTCCCTTTTACAGGAGCTGCAGTGTGACTTGTCTGGGTCGTACCTTTTCTGTGACTGTCGGATGGGACCGTCTGAGCTACTAACATTTTCATTTTCGTGTCTTTCATACGTTTCTGTTCCTGATCTTGTTCTTCCCTAATTCTATTCTGGTGATATTGTAACATTTGTAACATCTGGGATGGCGTATTTGCTTGCCATGTACTCTCGACTTTATACACTCTATTTTTAACTAACGGTAGGGAATTCTCGACTAACTTTGATACAAAAAGATGTGGGTACGACTCGCTACTTGGCTGGAGGCCACTATTGATAATAAAACATTTCTCGAATCTTGAATAGAAGTCGCTAGTATCTTCATCATGTTTCTGTTTACAGGACGAGATGGCATCCCAATCCTCCTTTCTAGTTGTCAATAATCTGGGCAAGACCTGTACTATCAAACCTGGTAATGCTTTAGTTTTGTCCCCAAGGCCTAACCCTGGAACCCGTTTTTTCTCTTCTTCTTCTATTTCTGCCCAGGCAATCTTTGTGTCTCCCACCTCCCATTCCTTTTCCTTCAGTTTCTCGAATATACCCGTAGGCAGTAATACTTTCAACATTTTCATGATATCATCATACGTGTAGTCTCCCATCAGTAACATATCTTTGAGCTCTCTATGAAAACCTGCAGGGTCTTTATCATGGCACGGGACTAATTTCTTCATTTCTAACAGTTCTAATTTAGTCAGAGGCGTGTGTACATACACGCGTTTCAAAACCTTATCCTCACCCATAACAGGGTGCACTTCTCGTAAGGGGTTCTGACTTTCAATACCACCCCCGCACTGCATATGGTACATTTTCCTCTCTGGAGGTGGGGCGGGAACATATTCAGAGCTTACAAAGGTATCATATCTGCGTCGTTGTTCTAGAATTATTTGAATTAATTTGGTACTTAAGCCTCTCCATCTATCCACCAGTAGTGCTTCTAGTGTCTCGTGTAAGGGACCTGGATCGGAATAATGTTTTCTGTATTTAATGAGAAGGTGCTGAATCATGTATACACCTGCTAATTTCTGTTCGTCGGGGGAGAGGTTCAGAAATGTCTGTGCTACGGTATCATCATTATATATGTCTGCATTCTCGGCCCATGATACAGCTGATCGGGCTAGTTCTTGTTCATCCATAGAATTGAGTACATGGTACCCAACTCGATCTCGAAGCCGTTTATCAGTTTCCTGGAACTGATGCTCAGCAGAATTCGGATTTGTTAAGGCAGAGAAGAAAACTCTCTTGCTCTCCGGACGGACACCTTTCCTAAGGTAGTTTCCCCTACCTACATATGCTATAATGTCTGTAGACTTTCCTGATGTCTCATCTTCATTTTCCTCCTCGGAGGAAGTTTTATCAGTTTCTTCCTGGTGTGCAGCTAATACTGCCTTTCTAATTTTCTGGGACATAGCGGCTATGCAAGTCCCCTTGTCATGTTTTGCTTCTGCTATATTTTGGCCCCACTTGTTCAATGCGTCTAATTCACTCTGATCTGTTCCGGGCCTGTCTCGTTCTCTTATTACACAATTAATGAAGAATCGTAATATCTGTTTTTGAATGTCAACTTTCTGTTTATACATGGCAGCTTGGACACTGTCGGGGTCTTTCCCTGTCTGTATGAATTTGTATAGTCTGTCGAGGGCTTCCTGCATTCCCACACAGCATAACAAGCTATCGGTGGCAGATCTTAAGCGCAGTGATGCTAATACCATTAGATCGTCTGTTCCGGGTACTGGATCATATCTGCAGAATGACATCCTATCTTTCAAGGCCTCAAGCCGGGATGAGTAGTGGGGAGACTGGAAAGGATTCTGTGTGTCCTTTAAATGCAATCTGTGTGTCGGTGGCGTGGTCTGTAGACCCGCTGTCGCACCTCCTGAGGCGGATGCTTGGGCATTATCTCTCCGCGGAGTCTGTATCTGAACGTGAACTTGTCGTTTAGGTGGATCAGGCAAACGTGGTTTCGGTAGGTCAGTTTTGAGTAGGGGAAGTGGCGGGGCTGGCGGAACAGGAGAAGTCTGTTGCGGTACCGGCGGAACGTGACCTGGGGGTGGAGTACCACCCCCGTCCCTGTCTGTAGGCAGGGCACGAACAGGCAGATTGGTGTAAGCTGGTGCTACATCGTCTAGATAGGAATTTAGGAATATGTCTTTAGTAGTCTTGTGCATTACTTTAGTTGGAACCAATGGTGACGGCAAATTTTTCGGTATTTCTGAAATGGCGTCAGGGGTACCTTCGGCCAAAAGATACATGTTGTTCACTTGGCTATTTTGGATACGATCTATTTGTTCTAATTTTACTCGAATTCCCTCAGTAACTAATTCGTTTTCTTGGGCCTTTTCTGATTCTTGAAGTCTGTCTTCTCTACGGAGTGCTCTTTCAGCACGCTTACGTGATTCCTTACGCCAAAATTCTATGGCGTCTTTCTGAGATTGTCTGGCTTTCTTTTTCCGTAATACTTCTTCTACCTTTATGATGCACTCGGCATCCCATGTTCCGTTAACTGGCCATCGGTATCTTTCCTCTAGGTGCTTGGTATAATCGGTCCATAACTCTAGATACAGGATGGCGTCTATGCCATGTTTATTGTACATAAAATTACCTGGAGTGTCCCTAGGGGGGATTGGAATCTCTTCCTCTAACATCCCTTTCCTAGTTCCTATCTGCTTTAACTTGTTGAAAAACGGCATTGTGCCTACTTGATACTGAAATGCTTGATCCTTGATACTCAATTTCGACTGTAACTATTTATACAAGAAAACACAATAATGCACAAAAACAGTCACATTCATACCACGACATTAATTACAAAAACATTTAAAACATAGATGACTACCCCTCTATACTAGAAGTACTGCTCCACAGTACAGATACACTGTTGTAACAGTGCAGAATTTCAGAAATTCGGAATACTAGATATACTGCTAAACAGTACAGATACACTGCCTACAAACAGTGCAGACCGGACTTGCGTACCCAAACCCGTCTAGATACGACCCAGCAATGGTACTCACCGGGAAGCACGGAAAACAGAAGGCCTCGGAAAACTCGACTGGACTCGACTCGGAACTTCGGAAAACTTCGGAAAAACTTCGGAAAACTTCGGAAAACTTCGGAAAACTGGTGGGCCTCTTCACACCTCGGACCTTGCTTCTTTCGGCTGGGCTCTGGTCGGGATCCTCCGCACTCCTCACCGCCTCGTCTGGGCACTGATTGCAGTCTTCGTCACCTCCGTGGGTCAGAGGGAGATGCAGGAAATCCTGCCAGTACACGTGTATTCCATCTAACTGATGGCAGGGGACACAGTATGCAACGCGCCAACCGGCGCGTGAGGTGGGGGAGGGGTCCCTATTCGGGCGCCAAAATGACGTAAATAATTAATTTACTCTCTTAATTTCTATGCAGATAAGTACTTAATCAATAATAACTCAATCAGAATGAAGGAAAACAGAGTCCGTGGTGTAAGAGTTTCTAAGGGTTTTATTCCTCATAAAGGAATCAGGATATCATGTTCTGACCACCACACAGGGTGTCAGAAGGGATAGATGAGCGCGCTAACATTTTATTAACAGTACATAGCTTATATACTTATTTCATAACATAGGTTTACAGTGCAAGAGGCGTAACAGCTGAGAGAAGACAAGATAACAATATACACGTGGTGCATGTGCGTAATCAAGAGGCGTGAACTAGAGGTGTGTTCTGGAAACGTCACTGATAGGTGACACGAATGGGTGGCACTAACAGAAAAGGTGGCAATGTCAGCAGAAATCGGAAACTTGGATGCGCGCGCAGCTGCATGACGTGTGATTGGAGGGGTGCAGGGGACTTGACATTTACACTGACGGAAAGAGACAGAAGTCTGGCATGTCAGATCAACTTGTGCTTCTATCATATCTGATATCTGATGTTTAGGAACTAAGCTATCTGGGCAGAAAGGTCTCTAGAGCAGAAGCTATTCTATACTTGCTGTGAGTGCGTGTATAAGCGCCTGAGTGTCTGTATGAGAATCGTGGGGCGAGGGGCCTTCCATGAAAGCATGGCAACGGAGGCTATGAATTACTTGCATAGAGACAGGTCGGCCCTTTAGCCCTGCAGCTGAGGAAGGATGTTTACTGAAACTAGCAGGCTGGAATGTATTTTCGGGGAGGGAAACAGATAACTCGAAGGTTATAGTCAATCTTGGCAGGCAGCAGGCTGAGCTGAGCACGGAGGGCCGCGCTAGAAGTAAGTCAGAGTTCACGGGTACGGGGGCTGCTTGGGCAGGGGCCCTCGCAGTCAGAAGCCAGAAAAGAGGCTCGGTGGCAGAGATTCAGGGCCTACTTTCAGCCAGGCTGAAAAACGTAGGAGTACACTTCAAAAAGACGTTGGCATAGCATACTTAGGAACGGACCATCCAACCCATTCATGGTGGGTCTGAAAGAGGACAAGTTAACGTTGGACGCAAATGTATTTGCGTCTTCATAGCTGGTACAGGAGGGAAGTTACATGCACTTTAACTCGTACATGGAGTCGGTGGGGTACGCGCTAGGGAACATAACTTGACCATAAAATTTATATTACCTCAACTCACAGAACAAATTGGCAAAACAGAGACAGGGACACAGGGCAGGAAGCTAGCACAGACCACGCCGCTCGATGGCAGGGGGCGTGGTCACGCGGCGGAGCCGGGGCAGCGAGGCACAAGGAGAGGAGGCACACGCAGCAGCTGGTGGCCGTGCGGCGTGGGGGTGTCCTAGAACTAGGTCAATAGCAAAGTGTGCCTTGCAAGTTTCTTAGGATAGATAGCACAACATTCTTTCAAATAGCTGGCTACTGTTATCCTTTACCAGGTCTCTGCTGCAGAAGCAGGATATTTCCTCAAGGTCCAGGATACGTGTGAAATTCTTAAAGCACACGAAAACATGGTGATCTCATCATGGCTGATCAGTCTGCAGGCTGACATGTCTTTTTGTTTATATTAGCTGGCCCAGCCTTTGTGATATGGCCCCTTGCAGTGTAAGTTTATTCTTTACAAAGATGGATGCCTAATGTCAACATGTGGATCAAGTTGATGCATTTTGCGCCATGTTAGTTTAGTATGAGAGCAGGCTTAGTAGTTTCAAAACCTGTTTTTTGATAAATATAAGACAAAAGCAAAAAGCAGTGGTCAAATGGTATAAAACCACAGGATATTATCATAGATTAAGGGCCATATGTATCAACATCCAGATTTGCGAATCTCAAATAGCGATTTTTTAGAAATCGCTATTTGAGATTTGCAAATTGGTATGTATGTAGAAAATCACATATTTTTTTCGATTTCTTAAAATTCCTTAATTGCGATTAGCAAATTGCGAATCACAATTAAGGAATAATTTCCCACTCATTGCTATGGGCCAGGAGGCCCATAGGAATGAATGGGAAGGTATTCTCAATTTGCGATTCGCAATTTGAGAATCGCAAATTGAGAATAATTTCAAGGGTACAGGGGTGTCCAAAGAACACCCTGTTGCACCCCTGAAATTAGCATGGGTGCACCTGTGGCGCACATACATGCCCTAAGGGCATGTATGTGCTTCACATTGCACTTTGAAAAATGCAAAAAAGTGCATTTTTCAAGGAATTAGCAAATTACCACCAACTTGAAGTTGGTGGTAATTTGCGATTCCTTAAGGCCAATTTGCATTTTTTTTATGCTTCTTACATTGCAATGAAGGAATCGCAAAATTTGCGATTCCTTAAATGCAATCGCAAAATAAGGAATCACAAATTTTGCGATTCCTTATTTTGCACTCAATTTTGCTACATATATACCAGTTAGAGAAAGTGAGTTTGCAAACGCCGAAACAGAATTTCGGAGTTTGCGAACCGATTTGAGCTGCGTACATATGGCCCAAAGAGACGCCTTCATGCCAGTACTAACACCAGAGGTCGCGCCAGATTGCCAAGTCTCCTGCTCCCAGTCAGAGAGTTGATTCCAGAAGCTGTGCCCCTGGGACCTAAGAACAGTGGAAGACTGAAGGAGCTTTGTGCGCACATCAAGTGGGGAAAGGTTTAGCTGACCCCTTCTTAAGTTGAAGCAGAGAGAGGATGTAGGAAGTTTATCAGGCAAAGAACTAGTTACAAGATGTTTTCTGCTTCTTATTTTAAATGGTTAAGACACTGCAGAACACTCACCAAAATAATGAAATAAGCTGCTCTTCAGTTCTTTACAGGAATTTGCTTAAAGCTGATCTTTTCATGTGCACTTATCAGTAAGGAGATGTTTCGCCTCAGGGCAGAGCAGCGTGATGACTGGAGCTTCCGTTCATCAACTTTGCATGGTATTCTGTACACTATAAGCCTGGTGCATGTCAGAATATTGATAACAAAATGTGCCTCTGATACAAATATTGTGAACTAAATATTATTTGGAAAAATATCACTCTATTGAGCGTAGACTTACTTTTGTTAAATGTAGTGAGGTATAGTTTTTTTAAAGGATATTCACGACGCTATTTTTTGCTGGACAATATTTCTCCAAGACATTCTGATATCATGCCCTGTTGGATCATGCTATACAAAGATGTGAGGCCTAAGAACGTATAGCTTTTCATTAATGAACATAAATAATTATTCTTGTGTGTACCAGAGTGGGCAAAGGCCCACCAACTCCGATGAATTATTAATTTCCAATCCATATTTCTTCCACTCTCATGCAGCTCCTGATTCTTGCCTTGTCTCACCATCCACCTCTTCTCTGATCCTGGACTGTGTCGTTGATAGAACAGTGTTCCCGACACACGAACGGGCATGAACTTAATCATGTGTCAAGGAACTAGGTGGCAGGAGGGCAGCAGAGACACACTTGGTTGCAGGGAGATCCATCAACAGGTTGTGGCATCTTCAATGCTGGTAAGGCTGAGTTAGAGTCTATCATATTTCAGTGACAAAGGTAAAGATCTGCCTGTCCCCAACTCTATTTGCCTTACAGAGGTAATTTCCTGTGTGGGAATTTCCCTGTCGGACAATCTTCCCCTGTGTGCCCTCTATAGAACTGTCCCTGACACTGACCATTTTACTTTTTGTCCTTGTACATTTGTAGAAGCAGCGAGATCCTTGCCTTCTGCTAAAACGCCTTGTTTATCCCCTTTTCTCCGGAGCTAGGCTACATTTAAGAGTTCTTAAATCTGCAAAACAGATCAGGTATGTGATTTAACCAAAAAGAAGAAGTATTTGGTAACTTATTGTTTTTCAGCGTGTACATTTACTTCTACAAAGATACAAAGAGGACTCTCTATGGGGCAAATACATCAAGCTTTTTTGCGATTCCCTAAATTGAGAATGCAATAGGGAATTCACAATTTGCTAATTATGGTAATCATGTGCATACTTTGAAAAATTGACAAAAATGAATTTGTCAAAGTGTCATGTAGTGCACATATACCCTTTACATCTGCACACTTTCGGTTTGGGGGGTGATTCGGGGGGGGGTTTAGGCACCCAGGCACTCTTGGCTTTCCATTTGCTAATTGTGATTACCAATTTGGTAATCGTAAATTGGCAAATGCAAAACCATTCATTTCTATGGGCCTTTAGGTTCATAGGAATGAATGGAGCCATATTACCTATTAGCGATTATTAACTGAATCGCTATAAGGTAATGTTAAGGAAGGAATCGCAAAATATTTTGGGATTCTTACATGCATTGCATTTTGCGATTCCTAAATAGTGATATGGTCAAATCGCTATCTTAGAATCGCCAAATGTATGCTTGATGCATCTGGCCCTATATGTTTTAGTGCAGTGTGCAATGGATACTGCTTAGCAGATGATGGAGATGCAGGACAAGGACGCTGCAGGTGCCTGTTGTGAAGATCTGATTGCATAACTAGGGTAACTGATCAATGGAAACACAGAAAACCTTGGCGCAGACTCCTGCACAACATGATGGACACATCCATCTCCAATCTGAGACGACCCTGCACAGAGTGCTCCGCCTCCAGCAACCTCACTGGGGTTCACACAGGCTGTGGTAGGACGAGGTAACAGATCACTGGCATACCTACTACCAATGTGTCTCAGTCTTCCTGTTTTGTGCTGCTCATTGCACCACTTGCAGGCTTCCACTTCAAACAGTTCTTGAAATACAAAAATGACTGCAATGGAACAACTGCTTCATCACTTGTGTTAAGCCGTGGACTGGCTGCTGATTCAAAATAGTGAAGCATCCATTTGCATGAAGAGATGAACATGCCAATAGACATTCTGTGATGCATGCACTGCAATAGAAGCACTCTTTTGTCAAAGCAATGGTAGGATGTGCATCCAGCGCCTTTATACTTTATAGTCAATTTTTTTATAATTCCACTCCAAAAAATTACTTTCCCTTCTGACCCAATTCAAGGATCTGACGGAAGAAAATCCCTCTCATCTTGCTATGATGCCTCTAACACATCAGGAATTATGCTATGATAATTTTCGACAGCATATGACATACAAAATCATAAGTAAATTGTTACCTGGAAATTGGCAGTCTAGTAGACATCAAGTGATTTTGCTTAGGAAGTAAACTGTTATACAAACATTCTTCAGTATTCTATTTGAAGTTTAGGAAAAATATTATTTTTACAGTAAAGTAATATTATTTATCTTCTCAAAATATTGCATTTGAGCGACTATTTTAGGGAACTTTACAGAAGTCCTTTACTTTTTGATAAGCCTCGTTAATATAGAGAAGACTTGATTTTTCTTGCCACAATCTATTTTTGATGGTGATGTCAATTTTAAACTATAGCAATTCCTCTGAGTCGAAAATGCATTTTATCAGGATAAGCGTCAAAAAAAGAAATGTTAGTATGCACCACAAGTCTAAACCTGGAATTATTTATATTTCCCCAGGTTTGTACGTGTACCTTGCCAATAATTTATTAGTTCAATGAGCTAGAAACTATTTCTGTGTGTAGTTGCCTAGTGATCTGTAAAATTGCAATATAAATGTCAATGTTATTTGAATCAGTCACATCCTTGTCGAGTGATTGGTGACATGAATACTTGCTCACGTTACTACTTGCAGAGCCAAGAGGGAAGTCAGGAGGAGTGTCACGTTTTGCTTCTAAGCAACTGTATTTTGTCCATGTTTCTACATTAGTGTGTTATATTCTGAGCAGTTTAGATTGCTGGTTATCGGCAAAAGCCTGGTTCTGGTTGAAGATCTTTTTGTGTCTACAATTCAACTATCATTCCTATACCTGTGCCTATGATAATATAGTGAGAGTTCTAGACCTTAGCTTCTGAACACGAAGGACTGATGCTCCTCGTTTCGGCGTCTTCAGAGAGTTGGAGTTTGGACGAAACACGTGTCAGCTGTTTTGATATATAACTTTAAAATATTTTAAAGAAGTTAAAGTGGGAAAACTAAAGGTAAAGAGCATTGACTATGTCAAATGGTACCTGCTTTTGTTCTGTATAGAGTGCAACTGGCATCTGTGTACATTTTTTGTTATGCCAATTTCTTTATCTATGGTCAACCCCTATGACAATTGGGTTCTGAAAGGCTTATACCTGAATTAATAAAATGTTTTGATTAAACATTGACCTTGTTGTTATTTCTATGTTTTCTGGTGCGTGCTTCTCTGTTGGCGGTGCTGCTTTTATCATGTTGGCATATCTCTCTATAAATGATTTTGGTTCGGTCTTGACATTTGTCAACATGTCCAGAGAGTAGAGCAGCAATCTTCATAAACCGCACCAAGGCCATCATATCATACATTTTTAAAGACATAATTAAATCTTGTCCTAAAGATAGTCCTGGGACTGGAAAAAGCAAATGAAGTTCAGGTTTGCATGTTTGTTGATAATTAAATACAGAAACCTGATTACGGCAAACTGTAATATTTAGTCTCCACTGATGGTATTTACATGCTTTGCTTTTATATTTACTGCAAAGTTATTGTTTTCTGCAATTATGCGCTTTCATGTTCTTTGCATTGAAAACCTGCCTGAACTCACAACAAATCAAAATACCTGACACACTCTACCCTGTTGTTATGTCTCTAATGCACATTATTTCCAAGTAAGTTGAGAGAGATGCATGGGTTCATAACTGGTCCTTCCTTCTGCTCAGACTGGCAAGTTCCCAGATACCTCTGTTTGCCTGAGGGCCAGGCCCAAGAAAAATATACTGGGTTGTCTTCACATATTACTTGTGAAAACATTACTGTTGTAAGACGAGGTAGCATCTGTGAGGCCTGCACAAATAACATGACTACATTTTTCCTTCACTGGGAACCAAACACCCAATTGTAGCGCCCGACTCTCAGAGGGTAGCGTTGCAGAGCAGTCTGAGGCTTACTCTAGAGAGGTGGTGTGGGATAGTAATCGCCATTTGCAGGTGCGCAAAAATAACACTCAATAATTAATTGTCCATTCTGTACTTTGCTTTATGAAAGTTAGAGTACATTTATTAAACACCCACACTACTCAATACTATGCACCAATTTACAAATATACATAAGCTGCTGGAATTACTTTGTGACATTGCATAACATCTCCAGCCCTCCCGCAGGGGGGTGGGGTCTAGTACCACCACTCCCATGTATGCACATAATCTTGCCCCAATGCAGTTAATTGAACATAACATGCAGCGAGAGCCCTGCGCACTGGCACCATCCTAGTGGCGACCCCCCCCCCCCACCCCCCATTATCCCAACAACCACTTGAAAATAGGTAACCCTGCCTTGGTGACAACCAACCCTGACTGAGCATTTCCTACTGATCATGATGTATATACCTCTACATCTTAAGGGCTAGCAGTCTGGGTTCTTCACCTAAGCGCAGCAGCAAGAATACATGTTTAAATAAATAAATAATAATAATAAGCATATATTGAGCGCCTGGCTACACAAAGCTGTGTGTCCCCGCACTGACTGCAAATGCAGACCCATCAAGAAGAGCTTGAACCATGAGATGACAAAAGTTAGTATTTAGGGAAGAGATGAGTTTTAAGTTTAGCTCTGAAACTCATTTCGGAGGGCTCCATCCGCAAATGGATTGGCAGAGCATTCCAGAATTTAGTGGCCAGATACCGAAAGGATTTTCCTCCCATTTTAACTTTTGTGATGCGGGGGACTTTAAATAGCATCATGCCCGACGATCTTAGATCTCTAATCGGCCGATGGATGGCGATGAGACCTTTCAGATAGCTTGGGCCTTTGTTTTGAGCAATGCGATGTGCATAGCAGAGAGTCTTAAATATGATTCTCTCTTTAATAGGGAGCCAGTGAAGTTTAGCAAGTGCGTGTTTGGTAGATGTTTTCCGAGGGAGACCGAGCACCAAACGTGCTGCTGAATTCTGTATGCATTGTAATTGGTGCAGTCCCTTCTGATTTAGACCAAGTAAGAGAACATTGCCATAGTCCAAGTGAGGGGATATTAAAGCATGGACTATGGTTTTTCTCGCTTCGGTCGGCAGAAGGTCAAGTACTTTATGAAGTACTTTTAAGGTGCCATAGCATTTGCTTGTCACCTTATTCACCTGGGCTTTGCCTGAGAGGTCGGCGTCCAGCATGACGCCAAGATTTTTCACTTTTTCCACAGGCATGGGTAATTCTCCTAGTTCGCTAGGCCACCATGCATGGGACCAAGCAGAAGCAGTTTTACCTACTATCAATACCTCTGTTTTATCTCCGTTTAAACGGAGGCAGTTGGTATTCATCCAAGTCGCTATCGCTGACATACAGTTAGAGAAGTTGGTAGCTAAGTCTCTACTGTCTGGAGTTATTTTGAACACCAACTGAGTGTCGTCAGCGTAGCTGACAATGCCCACCCCAAATTCCTCCGCAATGTGTGCCAGGGGTTCCATGTAGATGTTAAATAAAGTAGGGCTCAGACTAGAGCCCTGTGGAACCCCATGGCTAACACCGCGAGGCGATGACTTAAAGGGTGGGCAATGAAGTTGGAATGTTCTGTCAGTGAGGTAGGACTGGAACCAGGTGAGAGCTAGGCCTTTTACTCCCATGTCTGAGAGTCGAGACAGCAGCGTTGAGTGCAGCACGGTATCAAACGCTGCACTTAAGTCCAATATGACCAACGCTGCTGTCTCTCCCTCATCCACCATCTTCCGGATGTTTAAGCATCATTTTGGAATGACACTACTCATCACATTAGAGTTCATTGCAATTACAGCCCCTAAAGACATCACGGATAAATTCACAGGATTACGCATATACAGTCTGACACCCTAGCAGGAATGTCTGACAACATACCCCGACTTTGCTTATGACATTACCTTACACAGGCATTACGGATGCAATTACACTTCTTCACCTCCAGGGGATACCCTACTCCAGACATCCCCAACTCAGCCTTTCACTCCTTGATTCACTTCTCAACCCTCCTCCAGCTGTAGAACAAAAGTTCCAGCCGAAGAGGGGTTAATATGCTGGATGAGCCCTTGAAGGGTTATTCTTTACAAGTCCCCATGAGACTTAGGAAGGGACTTTTCTTCGTTGTGCTGGGGAAACTGCGTTCCTCCTGCAGCTCCCCCTTCACCCTGGCACACATATGGTGGTGACCCGTCCTCCTGGGGCCACCACAAGCTGAGAAAATGCTGATTTACCCTTTCAGACCATTCCTGGCCTGCAAGGCATTATGGGAACTTGTGCATGCTAGTGCAGCGGCTCCTCCGCTGCTCTGGGGGGAGCCGCGCTGCACTTTTTTCTGGCACTTTGCGCCTCGTTCCATCCTCTGTGGGGGGCCCGGTCCCAGCCGGACTCCCAGGTGAGTGTGCGTCTCGGGGAGCCCACCCCCGGCTGATCCACTTATTGTTTGGGGACCCCGGCCCACCCTGGCCCCTGGCTCCTCTTTGTGGTACTCTTGTTGTCCTGGTCCCCCATGGGACCTCCGCATGCCTCTACACTGGAGGGCAGCCTGGGAAGCCCACCCCAGGCTGCCCCCGCCGGCTCCCCGCCCGGCCAGCACCCTTGCGTGCACCCGCGGTAGCCGGCAGTGTAGATTTGGTCTGACACAGGCACTCACGCTGGCCTAGGGGGAGTGCAATGGCACTTCCCCCTCCTCCTGGCAGCTGGGGGGGAGTGCGATGGCACTCCCCCATCCTCCCTCTGCACTGCAGGGGCCCGGAGATGGGGTCCCAGGCCCCTTGGGACATTTCTTCAGGGTAGCGCAATGGCACTCCCCGGCTTGCCTTCTCCGCCGGGGCCTGGAGTTGTGATACCAGGCCCCTTCTCTGCCTTCACGGGGAACGCGACGGCGCTCCGCGACTTGTGTTCTTCTGTGGGGCCAGGGTGGGCTCCTGGCCCACGTGACCACCTCTTCACGGGGAGCGCGATGTCGCTCCCCGGCTTTGTTTTGTGGCCCGGGGATGGGGTCCGGGCCCCATAGAGACCCCTCAGCTGGAGTGGCCCGATGGGGCTCCCTGCCTCCTCCAGATGTGGGCCCAGAGTTGGGGTCCCGGGCCCGGAACATCTTTGAGGGGGGGCGCTATGGCCACAGTGCGCGGGGGCCAGGGTGAGCTCCTGGTACCCCCGCTTGCTTCCTTTTTGTGCTGGCTTTCTCTTCTGGTTGGGGGCTGCCCCCAGGGCCTGACCCACCCAGGGGGCACATTTAAGACCGGTGGCGGAGCCCCACACGGTCGTTGTCGGTCTTCTTGGAGGTCAAAGGTCGCCTACTTTCTGGGGGGCGTATCTCAGCCCCCAGGGGTTCGATCTTCGCGATCTTGGTCTCCTCTTGCTCCTGGTGGCGCACCCAGCCACTGGGAGAGCTTTCCTTCGCCCTTCTTGTCTCCAAGAGGGTGGATTCAGCAGGGAGCTGCCTTCACTGGCTTCCTGCGCCAGCCTTTCACCTGGCTCTCCTCCTGGGTCTCTCTTCTCCCTGCGCAGAGGCCCCTGCTTCTGCGCATTGGTCCTGGACTCCTCTTCTGGCACTGTTCAGGATTCTGGAGCCGTCAGGGGGTTCCTCCTTCCAACTGCCCCTTGCGCCAGGCTCCAGCACCCTCTGCCTCAGCTGACCACACCCCAGAAAGAGCTTTCCTTCCTGTGCAAGAACTTTTTAAAAGTTGAGGAGGGGGCTGGCAGGAAGTCTCTGTACTATCAAACAGAGACACATCCCTTCGCTGCCCCTGCTCCTTCCTTCCTGCCCAGCCTCTGGGTTTGTTCAAAATGGCGTCACCCAGGGTCGCCTGCCACGTGGTCTCTGAAGCCCCTCTCCCCGCTGCCTTCCCTCCCTGGTGCAGACTGGTGCCTGGCAGCCAGTGATAGCTGCTGATGGATGGGCCTGGAGCCCCACCCATCATCTCTTCATGGAGAGGAGGCCTCAGCTTGTGGAAAAAAGGTTATCAATCCATCCTGCTGTGGTCAGCCCTCAGCCAGGCCCTGGTTATGGCTGACTCAGAGAAATGTGACATTTCTGGATGACCAAAAAGCAGTATAAATATGACTTTGGACTCTGCAGAATACTTCTTCTCACACCCGTTACAGTGGACTTTAGTGGATGTCTGGAATCTGTAGGCCTTAGGAACATTAATCTATCCCATGGGCTCCACATACACATAGGGGAATAATGAAGTGAAAAACAGTAAAACACACTGACTTTCCCTGGCATGTTTCTTCCCGGTGGATAAAGCCTATTCCATGTCACCATCCAATTCTGCATAAGTCCTGCCACACCATTCACTTTGTAGGTGCTCCTGGACTACACACGCTAGGAATCTTTCCTGTGTAACCCCAACCTGTGTACACACACATGTACTCCTGTGTCTGCATGTAACCAGCCCGGTGTCCCTTACTCCAGCTGCTGTGCAGTGGCCTGGTCAAGCCAGGGGGACACCAGTGAAATCTCCATGCAGTCTCTTTCATCATGCGGTCACTGTGGGTGAGTCCCAACTTATGATGCTCCCCCAAAGTAAAAAGCTCAACAATTGGGTGCTCAAACAGCAAAAACCCAAGGTGGCCCATAGTGTCAGAACCACCTTCTAACAGTTACAAAGTCCCTCTGTGAGCCCTTGCCATTTATACACTGTCCCTTCATTTACTGAGTGTGTGCTCACGTTTTTCTGTGAATACTAAAAAACTACTTTACATTACATAAAGGCACAGTTATTGGGTTTGTCTATATTACTATCATAAAATGAAATGGTTTAAATGAATACTGAAAAGACCTTCCTCAAATTCTGTGAGGCAATGTACCATCCCCACAATCCTCATTAAGGTTCTATGACATAGAGAGGTTACATTTTTGTTTCCCTGATAATCAGTACTATATGATTTTTGTAATTCCACTACTATTTAAAATTATGCTAGTTTCATTCCATGAGAAGTACTTTTATTTTTGCCCTTTCTATTTTCTTCCTCCCTTCCCCCTTATCCTGTTTTGTACATTTAATTGCAAATATTTTCCTGTTCTATCTTATTATCATTCAAATGTTTTCAGTACATTGTTATTATATTTATTGTGAACCTGCTGTTAGTTATTTCCCTTTTTCCTATTTAATAAACTTTACTTTTAAAACTTAAAAAAGAAAGGTTGGAAAGACTATAATGAAGGTTGCCTTTCTAAACAACACTCTTTTGACATATAGAGGAAAGCATTGAATCCAATGAAGCCTTCTGTATAGCCGGACTTTCATTTTTACTGACATGAAAATAAAAAACATGCTCTAAGTCCCGCAGCACTTATGAGAAGCCTCTGCAAAGACAGAGGAAGTGGGTCAACAATGAGAGGAAGGAAGGAGGGGCAGCAGGGAGAGTTGGTAGTGGTGCATTCAGGGGAACACAGAACCTGCAAGAGAAGGAGGGAGGAGCGGGAGAAAGACATCAGTTGGTGGCATGTGGGGGAACAAGGAGAGCACATGGGAAGCAGTTAGGCAGAAGAACAGGAGAGGAACAGAGCAAGACACACAGGGGAGAGACATTAGAGGTGAACTGAGAAGACGAAAGCAGTAAAGTAGCTACTCATGCAGTTCAATGCAAGCTCTCAATTGGAGACAGAAAAATACAACTCAACAGCCAAAAGAATTAGCACCTGGGCCATGTCTTTGATAAAGTCTCACTCTAGTGGCTAAAAGCCGTTGGCTGAAGAAAGCCAATGGTTGACATGGGAGGACGACACTCCCACACCATGATATTGTATGCAATAGGTCAATTTGAAAGCAGCGCTTTCAGACCAAAAACATAGCTTTGTGCTCACCTTGTTCCATCTATTATTTAGATCATGGCTCTTTGTTAAAGTATTTTATCGGAACATACCCTAGCAATAATTTCTGTATTAGGCCGCCTGTATTTTAAAAACTCCAGTAGAGGAACGAAGTCTCATGTCATGAGATGGAACTTTGAAAAGCTCTCTCACCTGGTTTCATCCTCTTTTAACTGAGAAAGATGATAAAGCAAACCTTAGACGCTGATGATTTTAACAATTATTTTCATACTCCCTTAATATACAGTAGGTGTGTTCCCTCTTCTTTAGTACCTCCTTTTTAACCTCTCCCTTTATCTATTCTGCTTCGTGAAATGTTGTGTCATGAATAACTCTTTTTTCTAATGCGTCTGTCGTTGAGGATTTCCAGCTGGTACCACTGTGACTTAGGTGAGGCCCGATGGCATGCGCCACTCTAAATATCTGAAACATTTGCCAAGTGTTGAGTCTAATAAAAGAAAAATAGAGGCAGATTTACAAGCTTCTTGCAACCCTTTTGCGCTGCTGTTGCTTCACTTTTGTGACGCAGCGGTGGTGTAAAAAATGAACCACATTGCAACACATTTACAACGTAATGTATCTAGAGAGATGCATCACATTGTAAAGCCCTGCATCACATTGTACCTACATCAGGTATAATGTATGCAGGGTTGGTGTTCTGACACAAGAAAGCGTTGTAAAAGTGAAGCAACTTCTATGACACCATTGCGTCAAAACCTTGAAGCATGCGTAAGGAGTGATGCAGTACAATAGCTTTAGGCCTTCCTGAGCATTGCCAATTCTAGAGTTGCGTTTTGCTGGCGACACGACTCCAGCAATGCGTGACCTTTGCACCAACAGATGCGTGACACATCTGTCAATCCTTGACCATGGTGCGCCGCATTGTAAATGTGACGCATCCATCATGGCACAAGTTTTTTTTGCATGACGTAAGTTTCTTGTAAACCTGCCCCATAGTATGTCGCCGAAATCTAACTATATTAATTGATTTGACATTGAAGCTTTGTGAAAAGATATTTCCTGAAATTGTAACCAAGAGTTTGCGGATCTGATCGGAAGAGGCAGTCTCGAATACAAAGTGAACTATACTCAAAATAAATACACTTTCTGTATGTGAGAGTTGCTGAAGGCCAACGTCATGAAACTGGTGATTGTACAAAACAGTATTGTTTACACCCAGTATCACTGAAGGGACGTCATGATTCCTTTCCTTAACTTTAGAAGGCATGAAAATACAACATTTTATGGTGGGCAGTCTCCTCCGAATATATTCTAGGTATTATAGTAAAAGTATGTATTTCCTACGAATTTTGTGGTATCATATTAATAATTCATGCACAGGTCTAATCATCCAATTATTTTTTATCACGCCTGGATTATGAGTGCATCGAGTCAGTCATTAGCTCAGCGAGGGAGAAGATGTTTCTGACTGTACTTGCCAAGTGATCTGTAATCTAGTAATATAAAAGTCAGTGCTGTATGAACTGTATGAATCATTTGTATCCCTGTAGAACCATCGAAGACAAGAACTCTTGCTTTTTTTATTTCTATAATATTCAAAAGATAATACTTTTAATGCCATTCGAGTGTTTTTGTTTTGATAGTTTTTAGATATAAGGTTTGTATTTTTCATACCATACTGACTGAGAGCTATGCCTTTCACATTGTAATAAAATATGTTTACAACCCAGTGAGAGCATTGAAAGGATCAAATCATACTTTCTGTATTTCAGATAGGTAATTTAGTGCAAACTTCAAAAAAAGTGGATTGGCTTGCACAATATAGGACTAAAATTGAGAGCGAATTTTGGATAAAAGATACGTGTTCAATGGTTTTGAATCATCCATAAAAGAAGCTATGAGACAGATGTATTAAGTAACTGTTTTGTGATTCCCAAATTGTGAATCCTTGCAATTCGCAATTAGGAAATTGCAAAACGGCATGCATGAAAGTGTGTTAAACACTTTTTGCGATTCTTAGGGGGGTCACAAATGATCAACCTCATGAATGAGGTAGGTCGCAATTTGCAACCCCATTTAAATCGTTAAGATCTCTGGGATGTTGGCCTACTGGGGTCAGCAGACCATCATGTCTGTGATTGCTTTTAAATAAAGCAAACGTTTTTTTTAATGCAAAACATTTTACTTTAAGGAAAATAGGTTGCATTTAAAAAAGAAAAATGAAAAGTTTTCTTTTCCTTCCTTAAGAGGACCACTGCATGTTCTGAAAAAATGTTTCGCTGCCATTCCCAAAGGAGAAGGGGTCCCATGGAGATCCCTTCCCATTTGCAAATGGGTTACCACCTACTTGAAGTAGGTGGTAAAATGCAAATATTTTGCGTCCGTATTCACTGTCAAAAAACATTCAAACATACCATTACAATTCGATATTTAAAAAGGATGCCCTTTCAAAATACCGAAACGCAAACTCATTTTGCGATTAGGTAACAGGTTACTGAATCGCAACGTAGAGTTTGATACATGTGAAGAGCAATTTTTGTGTTCGCAAATGGGCTGATTCTGTGAATCGGTCCGTTTGCGAATGTAAAAACTCTTGATGCATGTGGCCCTTTGTGTCAACATTTTTGGTCAGCCATGTCCTCATATAACTACTAACCATTGGTGGTGGCTTGCCTCTTAGAGCCCATCCAGCTGTTGGTTCCAAAGGGATGATCCTGCTCACAGGCTTCATCAAGACAGTGAGAAGTTTCTAATAAGTAGACAGAAAATCATTCTTTACTTGGGTGTCATGAAGATCCTGCTCACACGGCTTCAGATACTGCAGAATGCGGCAACAAGATCGCTACTTCATCCCCCTAACCTTCATCCCGCTACTAGTTTGCTCCATGAACTTCATTGATTACCAACTGAACATAATTTTTAATTCAAAGCACTATGCTATGTGCATTAATGTATTTCTAACTCTGGCCCCATCTATGTTAGATATCTGGTGTCACTGTCGCAGCGGGAGTCTTGTCAGGATCCCCAACCCAGAATGCACAACTTAATAGACTTCTAGTTCGATTTAGTGAGAACTGTTGCAAGTTACACAGCTGCGCTGCAATTTTTCATTATTGGTTGCTTAAGCCTTTTCGTGCACAGCAATGATTTATTTAGAAGTAATTGTTTTATTTATTTTGGAGTACATTTATGATGTACATTAGCATATTAACAGGGTGGAATTTGTTCAATCGCTGTATTTTATGTGTTCATGGTGATTTTGTTTTCATAAGGAGGATATACAAAACATTTTTTCTATGTTGTCAGCGGGCACATTTGTCAAGTGATAGAGTTCCAACACATGAAACTATTCATTAATATTCACCGCACCTGGGGCTCGATGTAGGTAATTCCTATTTACCTACTCTTAAATACCGAATCATACCGATTCGGTATTTAAGAGTAGGTAAATAGGAAGAGGGCAGATGTAGGTAATTCTCATTTTAGAATTACCGAATCTGTAAGATTCTGTATTTATCGATTCGGTAAATACCGAATCGGTATTTCCTATTGATTCCTAACGGCCTTGAAGCCCATAGGAATCAATGGGAAATACCGATTCGGTATTTAACGAATCGGTAAATACCGAATCCTGCAAGGATGAACGGGGTGTCACTTTGACACCCTGTAGCACCCCAATTCCAGGCTTGTGTGCCATGTGGCACACATACATGCCCTAAGGGCATGTCTGTGTGTCACATGGCACAGGTGTACATGCACAGATGTGCATGTACACCTGAATTCGTTATTTACCATGCAATAGTATTACATGGTAAATACCGAATTCTAAAGGGCCTGTGGCACACTTAAAGTGCCAACTACATCTGCATTTACAGATTCGGTATTTTTACAGAGTCTCTATTTACCGATTCGGTAATTTTACCGAATCGGTAAATACAGAATCTGTAAAAATACCGATTTGGGGAATGCATGCACCCTACATAGGAAAAGGCATTTACCGGCCGGTAACGGCCGAATTCGTCCGTTACCGACTGGTAAATGCCTACCTACATCGGGCCCCTGGTATGGTATTCCTGAGCACAGACGCTTGGTTTGGAACGTCCATTTGAATTGAGTGGTGGAGCTTTGTATTATTAATTCTCTTGTATTCAAGGGGTATTAAGCTTTGGGTTTTATGATTTAAATTCTGTTGCATGCACGGATAGGTTTTTATTTTAATTTAAAAAAAATTCTGATGACTTTCTGTTTGTATGTATGTAACGCGACAATAATATGATCACGGAGGGAGGAGCACAGTTATCCAGCACTGCGAAACATTTTCGGTTAATTTAATTTCAGTTTTCCTTTCGGTCTTTCAAACACAGTCACTGTGGGAGAACACATATTTTAGACGCACAGTCCACTTCAGTGAGAATTTGAGCTATTTTGGCAGTGACAATATGCATAGAGAATTTGAGTTAGTGTTGGAAATATGTGACTCTTATTATTGACCTTTTTTTCATCATAGTTACTCCTGAGGAATTATCATGCCCGAAATGCATTGGGGTTATATAACTTCACGTTGAATTATAAGGAATCTTGAACCTCCATACCAAATGTGTTGTAGAATGCACGATTTTCCCCAAGTTTTCAATGGGAGAAAACCCCCTAAGGCTCTCTTTGTAATGGTCAGGCTTGCTTGCTGCACTTGCTATGCACAGTATGTGGGCCTGTCTGCTAAAATTTGCAGGGCTGCTATGGGTTCCCAGTCCGGCTCTGGCTGCGATCTTTCTTAAGCATGGCCAGCGATTGTTCAAGATAGCTTTGTGACTTTGCTAAAGTAAGTGTCCGACTGTGAGACTTAAAGAGAAATATCCCATTCCGGTGGTCTCTGGAATGCGAATAAAGTTTCATAGAAATAAAACGTGATTGAGAATGCAACTGAAATTATGTATTTTGACCCCAAGTTACATACTGAGATCACAGAAGATATGAGCCCAGTGGGGATGGAAGCAATCTTTTCTCAAAACAATGGCCATCTGAATGCCCAGAGACGCCTTGTGGCCTATGCCAGTAGAAGCCTGTCTGAAATAGATTTGCCTACTCAGTCTCAGCCAGACAAGCCCAGTCTGGCTGTTGTGTGGGCCTGCAAACATTTTCTTGTATTTTTTTATATGAGAAACATTTCACTATCATCACAGACCACTAGGCATTGCTCACTATCTTTGGAAACACAAAAGCTAAGATGCCCCCTCACATCAAGAGGTGGGAGTTGTGACTGCAAGAGTTTGACTATGCAATTGTACACAAGCCAGGGAAAGACCAAAACCGTGAAGATTACTTATCATGTGTGGCACTACCTCGCCACAGTTTGACCTTCAAAGCGGCTGAAGAGTATCTCAACTTCATTGCAAAGTCCAGCACGCCGGCAGCTCTATCCATTGAACAGATCATTGCTATTACCAATGCAGATAAAAACATACTCATCCCAAAGACATCATTGCAACAACATCTTAGAAGAAAAGTATTCAACCCCTTGCTGATGATGTTGAATTTCAGCAATTCCAAAATGTACAGGGTGAGTTATCTGTCTCCCAAGAGGGTATCCTATTGAGACGCTCCAAAATCGCCATACCGAAAGCCTGAGACAGCAAGTCATTGAGCTAGGCCATTAAGGACATCTATATAAAGAGCCGTAAGAAACCGAATGTGGTTCCCTTGCCTAGATAAATGAGTTGAAAAAGAGCTGAAAGGGTGACACCTGTGTAACAGTTTTTCCCTAAAAGAGATGCAGCATCCAATAACGTGTCTGACTTTCCTGCATCCAAAGAGTACATCTCTCTGGCACCAGGGAAATTGTGTTCTTGAATGATATATGGGCACACTCAAGAGGGTAATTAGGCAAGCATCGATCTAAACCATGTCATGTGTCAAGCTCTTCATGACTATAGATCAACTCCTCACTCCACAACTGGTGAGAGTTCTGCAACCTTGCTATTTGGAAAAGCCATTGGAACCAAACTACCACAATGGACATTGGACCGATCAATATATGCCAATAAGGTTTGGGTCACAGACACTTCTAAACAGTGCAAAATGAAAACTTATGCTTATCAGTGCTGATGCACCCAGGAAACAGTCTTCAATAATGGGAACTGGGTAGTGGCCCAAAATAAATGTGAGAGGAAAACTGACACTCTGATTGCTGTTGACCCTTTGAGGACATATGGTGACAGCTCATCATCCCGGAAAGTCCCTCACAAGGGCTTAGTCACATTTTGAACATCTACCTCAATGTTCGTCAGCTCCTGAGATCAAGAGGGAGGGCAGTCCTGCCTGAATGTGTCGATCGAACATCTGAGCGTTTGTCATCGGTGCCTAATCAAGATGTATCTCAGCTACCTCATACCACCCAGTCTGGAAGACAAGTGCATGCACCTCAGCGACTCATTGAGGGAATTTAAAGTTAATTGTTAGAAATTGAGGCTTCAGATTGGCAGAGTATACTCCATGTCAAAGCAGGAGCCATAATATTAGTCAGGGTAAGTCAGATACACAACCCAAACGGGGGGGGGGGTATGCAGCTCTTTATGTGGGGACAGGCACAGCCTTATTCAGGTGCATGTGTCAACTCCTTCCTTCCAATCTACCTCAGGAAGGTCCAGCAGCCTGGTGATGGGCCATCAGGATTCAAATGTGAAACCCCTTCTCCCTTTGTGTGACTGTCTAGAGGGAAAGCACAAAGCCCAGCTATCACCCAATCCAAAGGCAGGCAGTTGCACAGAATGGTTAAAGTAAGAAAACGCCAAATTTCTAAAAGTGGCATTTTTAGACTCACAATTTAAAATCTTTCTTCACTATCAGTTGTGATTTTAAATTGTGAGCTCAGACACACCAAACTTAATTTTTTCTATCTTGTCTCAATGGGAAACTACACTTTTAAAATGTTACAAGGCAATCCCTGTGTTAACTTATGGGAGAGATAGGCCTTGCAGTAATGAAAAACTAATGTAATAGTATTTCACTACCAGGACATGTAAAACACAAAAGTACATGCCCTACCTTTTAAATACACGGCATCCTGCCCATAGGGCTGCCTAGGACCTACCTTAGGAGGGACTTATGTATAACAAAAAGGAAGGTTTGGGCTTGGCAAGTAGGTTAACTGCCTGATCGAAATGGTAGTTTGAAACTGCACACACAGGCTCTGCAGTGGCAGACGTGAGCCATGTTTGAAGGGCTGCTGAGTGAGTAGCACAAGGAGTGCCGGAGGACCAGTAATAGCATTTAATTTACAGCCCCATGGCATTTATAGTGCACTCCTCTAGGGACTTATTAGTAAATTCAAATTTCAAATTTCAAATCTTTATTTCGATCAATTGATCATAAAAGATATACAACAGTTAATCATTATTAATTTTTTTTTTTTTTTTAAAGTTAAAACAAGAGTAACAGTGTATCAAAAACGAGAGATTTTCAGTGGTCCCCTGCCATCTTTACATGTCGGGTTCTGGCATACCACATTGCTGTTAAAAATTTGGACAGGGCAAACACCGTTGACGGGGATAAATCTGTTTTTAAAACTCTAAATGCAGGAAGGAAAGTTCTGAATCCCAAGTTTCTCAATAGTGGGAGCAACCAGTATCGTCTGCTTTTGAGGTAGGCTGGGCAAAAAAAGATGACATGAACTTCACTCTATTTAGTATGAGCACAAGCAGGGCATAACTCGGTAGACTGCTGTCCCGCCCACGCTTTAGTGAAAGTCTTTAGGGGAAGAGTCCCATACCTCCATTGTAAGAAAAGTTTCCTTGTTAAAACAGGAGCCATTACATTCAAAACGCTTTCGAAATTGTATAAGTCTTTAATTACAATAAAGGCATATGTCAGAGAACCCTCTCGAGCACTGGCCAGGACTCGGGTAAGCATTTTTTCAAAATATACTCTGGAGAGTGCTTTCCTTGAAATCCCGATACTTGTGCTTTATGGGTGTGACCACAGTTCTGGTAATCCGAGGGTCTCACATGTTGTCTTAAAGTAATTTAGCCAAGGTATCTTGGCAGCGTTAGGTAGAGTTAAAAATTCCAGCAGCTCAGATCGATAGGAAGTGAGGTCCTGGCTGCTCCAAATGCGGCGCCAGAATGTTATAGGCTTTAGCCCTAGTTCCTCTCCGATGGGCCTCAGAGCCAAGTCCAGTCTCAGGGGCAGGAGTGGAGTACTTGGTGGTAGGGCAGTGAGCTGTCTTATAAATTTATTTTCCGTCACCTGTAGGTTGGAAGATGACGTGTGACCCCACAACTCCCCCCCGTAGATAACACCGCCCCGAGCCTGCATTTTATAAATTTGGATAGCAGGGGACAAAGGGCAGAAAGTTGACTTTGACGCAATTCTCATGATGCCCCCTGCCTTCTGGGCTAACCTCATATTGGCTTTTGTCTGGTGGGCCCCCCACGTCAAGTTTTGATTTAGCGTTAACCCCAAATACTCTATGGTGTGTACCCTTTCCAGACGCACAGAACCGAGTAGGGGATTTGGGCACTTTGGGGACTTGGGATTTAAAGTCATAAATTTAGTTTTTTGGGGGTTAATTTCGAGGCCCCTTTCTGTGCAGAAGTCCTGGAAGCCATCGAGCACCCTCTGTATGCCCATCAGGGTTTTAGATAGCAGCAGGGTGTCGTCCACAAACATAATGGCAGGCACCCTGCTGCCGGTCAGTTTTGGGGCGTCGGTGTTGGCAATCCCGGTCAGGTGTAAGATTACTCCGATCACAAAGCGGCAGAACAGGGTAAGTGCGAGCACACAACCCTGCCTCACCCCTCTGCGAAAGGGGAATCTTTCAGTCAGTTTTCCACTTCTCCCACATCTGACCCTTGCGAAGTTGTTGTGGTGTAGTTTAATTAAAATCGCAAGGATGTCTTTTGGGACGCCTAGTTCTATCATTACCTCCCACAATTTTGCTCTTGGCACTAAGTCGAAGGCGGCACGCAGGTCCACAAAGACCATATATAGGGTGCCGCCCTCGATAAGTGCCCTCCTCCAGTATATAAGATTTAATCTAAATACTTGGTCAATTGTGGAAACACCCCTCCTGAATCCAGCCTGGTAAGGGCTGAGAGTGTCCGTTTCCTCCAGCCAATTCTGCAAGCGATTCAGTATTAATCTACCAAAAAGCTTCTGCGAGACGTCAATGAGGCTTATGGGGCGATAGTGTGCTGGGAGCAGAGGGGATCCCTTTTAGAATATAGGGACCACCTCTGCGCCCAGCCAAGTATCTGGAACCTCCATGCCCCCAAGCACCACATTAAATATCAGCAATAGATACGGTGCCCATATCTCTGGTTCCTGTTTGAAAAGGTCTCCAGGGACCCCATCCAACCCCGGTGCTTTGCCTCCTGCCAGCCCCGCAATTGCGGCGCGGACTTCTTTTAGCAAGAATGGATCACCCGCCTGACCAGTCATAGCAATACTATTAGGAGTAGTGTGGGGCATGCCCTCCATTGAATATAGGGATTGATAATGTTCCTGCCATAGGGCAGGGGCAATATTGTGTTCAATGGCAGAGGGGAGATCCTCTGACCCGTGGTTAACCACTCGCCAAAATTTGCGAGAATCTTTATTGGCTAGTGCCTCAGACAGATCTTCCCAATGCTTTTGGTCCCATTCGGCCTTGGCATTTGCCAACAGTGTCTTGTAAGCCCCTCTTTTCCCCTGTATTATCTCGCGGCATTCATGAGCCTTAATTACAGATAAAAGTTCTCGTTTTGATTCCCGGCATGCGGCATTGTACCAGGATTTTTTGTTTAACACACTGGTTTTTGCTGGCGCTTCTGCGAATAGGTCTAACTGTAGTGTGTTTATTAGTTCTTTATGGGTTTGTCCCAGTGATTCTAGATTCCCTCGGTCATCTAATTTATCGGCATGACCAAATGCCTTTTCAAGTACTGGAGTTATTCTGGCGTAAAGCCTAGATAGTTTTACGTCATTTGTTGCCAGCTTCCCCCACCTCACTTTCCTCCTGTTGTTCTCTAAGAGTAGCCCAGTGGGTGCATTTCCGTTATCCGAACCCGTATCCTCTATACCTGGAATGGCATATTCAAGTATGAGGGCGTTGTGGTCACTATCCTCTCTACTCAGTACCCTAAAATCAATTATTCGAGTCCAGTTTGATATTTGGACTAGAATATAATCTAGTCTGGATTCACTGCCTGGTTTGTTGAAAGTACATTTACAGGGGTTGTCTGATTTTGTACGCCCATTGCATGCTCTTAGACCATAATTGAGGGTCAATGCTGTAATTTGTAATGCAAGGGGTGTCCAGGCTCTTGGTGGGGGAGCCACCGTGTCTGGTATCAGGCAACTAGCATCCTCCTCTAGGGAAGGTCCTTCCAACAAGCCAGGGAGTGGCTCGTAGTGGGAATTGAGGTCTCCTGCTACCAAATGCGGGAGATCCCGTGGGACATCGCTCAGGATGGCTGAGAGATCCTCAATCGTTTTTGATTCCCCTGATATAGGCACGGGTCTCGAGTAAACGTTTATGACCAACAACTTGACCAGGTTTGGCCATTCTAGGAGGACGGGCAAAATGTCCTCAGAATCCTCGACTAAACACCTAGCCTTGCAACCCAGGTGGGAGGCAATCAAAGTTGCCAACCCTCCTGACGGACGTCCCTTGCCCCCCCATTTTGCTTTTTTTGAAAAAACTTCGAAACCTGGGCACGTGAACTCCTCTCTTGCCCAGGTTTCCTAAAAAAGGCAGATTCCTTTTGAGCTGATGAATGACCGCCAATCGGGACATTCGATTTTATTGCCAATACCCGCTACGTTCCATGAAATTATGTTGAGCGCAGCGGGCCTTGGAGGTGATAGCTCGGTGTTGAACAGGATGTTCTCTGTGGGGGCGAGAGTAGGATTTGCCATTGAAGTTTGTGGCAGTTCTCCTTGTTCAACCTCTGAGTTGGTAGTATTGTCCCCTATGTCAACTATACGACTAGGGTGGTCTTGGAAATGGTTTAGAGTGTCGGGAGTGGTTTTTAATTGGATTTGTGACCAGAGTTGATCTCCGGTGGTAGGTCTATCCTCACCATAATTTGCTATAGCAGGGTGGTCCACCGCCCTTATGTCCAAATCAACCAGTCAATCAACCATTTCCAGGGTGCCATACCTATTTGAAATCGGAAGGTAGGCTGGGTGATGCAATCTATGTGGGCCAGAGACTCCTCTCGGTCTGCCACCCCATCCCCCTCTCCTTCTGGTGCTGTACTCCCACCCCTCCCCCTCTTCATGTAATGGTGGGTATTCAGGGAGCGTGTTCCTACGGTAATAAGGCTCCCTTCTCCCCACACTGTTGCTTTCCCACTCTCCCAATAACTCCTGATGGTACCCCCATCTAGGATCTTCAGATAGATAGATACTTGATGGGTAGAAGAACGAGAGGGGTAGAGCCTGGATTAAGTTCCCTTGGTCGTCCGGGGCCCAGCTACAAATGTACGAGGGTGTCCTTGGATCCCTAAAGCTGACCACGATGCAATCACCCCTGATTGTCTTTCTCAGGTTACCCACCCAGGCGACGCGTCTCACCATGAGTACATCGCTAGTTGTTCCTTGCGGGAGGGGTCTGTATATGGACAGCCAGTTGATGACTTTGTTTTTAAGCGAGGTTGTCGTCTCAATGGAGTTGGGAGATAGTTCAGGCACTCCTGCCAAAATCACTGTGTAGGAGGACGCCTCCGGAGGTAAGTTTACGGGTTTAGGTTTTCGAGTATTGGTCTGGATGTTGTCCAGGGTCCTCGTAGCACTCTTAACTCTGTCTGGGGGATCGGACTTATGTGTGGGTTTGCTAGTTGTGTTTGAAGTCGTAGGGGTTGGTGTCTGAATTTGTGTGGGTGATTGAGTTGATGTGGATGGTATAGTTTTGTTTACACTAGCAGGGGCTTGCATCGTCTTGTTTTGGTTGGGTATAGTTTTTATATTTTGCGAGGTGGGAGGACCAGTTTTCTTCATCAGGATTGTATGATCTATACTCTTTTTAAGCATGCTATCTGACCCTAATTTGGTGCCCTTGGTTTCTGACTTAAGACTATCTGCCAGCTGGACTGTTGATTTCTCGATATTGACCAGCCTTGCTTTGATCTTTATCAGTCGGGCTTCCAAGGGGCTTAAGAGTGACCTGATAAGTGTGCCTATATCTGCAAGAGTAATATCCTCATTTGTGGAGTCTATGGAGATATCAGCTTGGTGGAGGAGTGGGTCTGTAGGTCGAGAGGCAGTTTTTCGAGTGTTCCTGGTATTCATGGGTGGTTGTCCCGGAGTGTTACCACCAAGGGTACCAGCGTCACCCACACGTTTGGGCTCTGTTGTTTTTAGCTTACTGCCTCCTTTGGGTTGCCCTCCTTTCTTCTTTTTTTGAATGGCTCACTCCCTTGCCCCTCTCTGTAATTCTGGGGTATTCTCAGTAATGCAGGGGGTAGCCAGGTCCTTACTAGAGGCTGGGGGTGGCACTGATGATATGCGAGTCATCGGTAGGGTCATGAGGCTCATGTCCTCTAGGTCCTTAGAGCCCTCCATGGTTAGATCTATGTTGGAGGCAGAGTGGATTGTCTCAGGACCATTCTGGATGTTACCATGAGGTTCTGGCCTTTCTTCCGGTGTCTTAGCCAGAGCCATTGGCCCCATTGATGATCTCCTCACCCAGTCAATCTCTTGAGAGATGCGTCGTTCTAGCACGGAGATTTCATCTATCAGCAATGAGCCAGCTTTAACAAAATAATTATCAATAGTACCTTTGGGAACTCCAACTCCGGCCAATGCGGTTTTACTTCTCGTTTCCCTTGTCGTCATCGTTGGATCCCGGTGGGCCAAGTCCGTTGAAAATGAGGCGATGGTACTGGGCCGGCCAGGGGGAGTTGCCCGGGCCCGGTCTCTCCAGGCCTCGAACGGCCTCAAACGGCCCGCCCTTTGCCCGGGCTTCGCTCCGCGCTTTGCCCCGCGCGCGTCCCGCTAGCGCGTCCTGCGCAGTCTGTTTAAAACTGGAGGTGGGCGGGAAGAGGACCAGCTGTGGCGAGTCTCCAGACGCAACGCCCGCTGGTCCTCGCAGTCCCGCAGGGGTTGGGCGTCGCTGCAGGCTCCTCTCGCTGTTGTTGGTAGTCGGTAGCCCTAACGGCGCCCGCAAAGCGGGGCCCGCGAGAAGTAGGCAGAGTCTGCTGGGTCAATGAGGGATTTCGCCAGAAGTCGGACAGGCAGAAAGTCAGCCCGTCCCGCAGCACACACAGCACCCAAGCCCTCCGCAGATTTATCCGAGCGGGAGGGGGGCGGGAAGAGGACCAGCTGTGGCGAGTCTCCAGATGCAACGCCCGCTGGTCCTCGCAGTCCCGCAGGGGTTGGGCGTCGCTGCAGGCTCCTCTCGCTGTTCTTGGTAGTCGGTAGATCGAGCAGCGCCCGCGAAGCGGGGGCCGCGAGAAGTAGGCAGAGTCTGCTGGGTCAATGAGGGATTTCGCCAGAAGTCGGACAGGCAGACAGTCAGCCCGTCCCGCAGCACACCTCTTATAATTGCAATCCGCGGAGTTAGGAGTGGGGATGCACTTTACTTAGCCGCATGCACTCACGTCATCACACTGTGCTGAACGTCCGTTTGGTAAACGGTAACAAATAGGACATTTAATAATTTGGTCAACCCTGAATTAGTAAATTAAATATGCCAGTTGTGGATAAGCCAATGTTACCATGTTTTGAGTACAGAGCAAATGCACTTAGGTACTGGTTAGAAGTGGTAAAGTGCCCAGAATCCAAAAGCCAGCAAAAATGAAGTCAGCAGAACAGGATGTCAGGAGGCAAAATGTCAGGGAAACCACACCAAGGATGCCAAGTCTAACACTAATGTTGTCTGTATTTTTTTTAACAAAGAGGGAGATGTAGTGTTTGATATTATGCACACTTGAACCCTTGCGGTTCAAGACAGGCTATAATTAGGAATTAAGTAATCTGATGGGAGATGGTAAGGTGTGGTTATGAAAGTTATTATGTAATGCGTACAGAGTGTGATTGTCCGTTGAAAATTAAAGATGTTTGTTAAAGAGCGCTGTGTATGGTGTGTTCATTTGCATGCTACCGGGTGATGCTACGCAGTGCAAGGGACTCATAAATATGCCCTTAAGCTTTCCATGTCTGCCTTAAAAAAGTACCCTCTGCCACCATAACCAGCCATTTGCCATGACATATACTCAAGCACTCCTCTCAAGAGATTCAAAACTCTGTTTCCAATTCTTATCAAGCTTTATCTGTTCAGCAATGCCATGCACTAAGAAGGTGTCCTGAACACAGCCATGCCAGGTACCCACATCATTGCACCACCCTGTGTATAACTGCCTGTGCCATTTCAAAGGTGATACACTGAAACCAGTCGGCTCAAACGTTTTGACAAAAGAGGCCTGATGGCATAGCTCGAAAAGTTACACTATATCATGATGGGCTTTAAAAAGTTTAAGTGTGGTAAACCAACCAGCAGCTTCAATTCAATGTGGCAGGCAGTTCATTATTAATCTACAACCTCTGTTGTGTGGCTTGCCAAGTCTCTGATTTCTGCACCCTAGTATCTTTGTTTTTCTAAGTGTGTGGCACCATATGGAGTGTCATGCTGCTGATTGGCAAATTTCCATCCATTGGAATAATGTAGTTTTGTATCTACCTGCTCTCAGAATACATGATGAAGTGTTCTTATCTGTAAGACATAGGCTCCGTATTCACTGTATTGTCACCCTTTCCTGTTTTCTGAGTAGTATCTGTTACATAGAATCGTTTTGTTAGGGTACATGGGATATGTGTAACATAAATTGTGTCAAAAAATCATGACTGTCACATAAAAGTTTGTAAGTGAGAAAGACTGAAAACTTCACAAAGTTGCAAAATTATCCATAGATTTCGTAAAAGTTGCAAAAAAAACCTATCCAGCTTCCCCTACCAATAACAAATAGACGTGCAATAGGTGTTCATATTTAAGATTCCCACTTTTAGGGCCTTATTCATGGCATTTTTGCGTAGGGCAGTGCAGCCAGGCACGTTGGTGCACTGCCCTACTCCAAAGTGAAAGGGCAGGGATGTACTGTATTTAAGCAATACAGTGCATTCCTGTCCTTTTTAGGTCTCGTTCGAGACCTATTGCTGTGGAGTCGGGCCTCAAGGGACTTAGATCTGGGTACGAGCGCAGATTGCACATCGTGGCCGCGCACGCCCAGCCCCCCCCCTCCCCCAGCCGTGCACATCTTTCTCCACATTCACAGCCTCTCACAATCACGCACGCGCGCACACACACGCAGGCACACACACACTGCATACACACACGCCCACGCACACACACGCACACACACAGGCACACACACACACACACACACATTCCGCACCACTTACTGGGCTCTTTTGTCGTTGGCTCCTTCATTCCGTCGCATCACCGGATTTCTCTCCTCCTGCTGTCTCCCGAGAACGCCAGCACTCCCGGGATCCCTGCTTTCTTCTGGGCTCTCTGCTACCCACACCCCTCTGCCTCTAAGGTGCCCGCTCCGGACAAGCTACATCACTGCGAGCCTGGCTCAGAGGCGGGGCATCTCCCGGAACCTCGCAGGTTCAAAAGAACTTTCCTGCCTTTCAAAGCAGAGCCCGCCTCTCTCGCCTGCGCTCGTAATATACGTGCGCGTGCTTGCTGCTGTGCGTTGAATTGGAAGGAGGTTTCCAGAAGAGTTCTTTCGAGGGGGTGGAGACATTTGGCAGCGGAGCTGTAGCTTTAAACTGGTTTTGCATTGCGCCGTGTTTTGGGCTGTTAAACCTCCATGTACGATAATTTGTACATGCATAGATTTGGAGATTCGGAGGCAGTAAGCCATTTCTGAGATTATATTTTCTGTGGATCTTTTGTGCGGGTGTAACGGAGGGGGGGGCGGCTAAAAGAGAGAGAGCATTGTTGAACGTAGCCGTCTGATAAGGAATGCAGTTCAGGCACCAGCGCTAATCAGCCAATAGCATAATATCGTGTCCGGATTAAAATTAAGTGTGGGCCTTCCATGTAAGAGCGTCCGTGCACCCCCTCGTTTACGGCATACATGCTGCACTTCCGTTCTCGTGAGGCGCACGCTCAAGCTGACCTGTATTTAATATTCATCACATCCTCGGTGCCTGTATTCACAATTACATTTTCTTAGCTTACGCGGGATGTGGTACACTAAAAAAACCCATGCATGAATACTGTTGTTTGCACAAATGATGTATAAATCCATGCATGTATAGTGCTGTGTGTTAAAAATGATGTGTATCGCATGCATGCATTACGCGGTGTGCTTAAATGATCTAATGTAAACAATGGTTCTCTGTTGAGTAGATAACTGCAAGTTTGGGGCAGAATCGGGTATTCGCCTTAAGTAGGACACATGTTTTTGAGCATGGTTTTTTAAAATACTGCATTCGAGAATGTCGAGTAAACTGCATACAACCGCATGCACCTTAGGGGCGACAATGTATGTATTGCAGTGCTTGTGAAATGGTTCAAAAGGAACCTTTCAGCCCCCTCAGTAGTGCGATAAGTGCGCTGGGAGCAGGACACGGAGAGAGCTGGTGCCACCCTGCCCCTTTATTCGGCACTTTACATAACATGGAGGTGATGCCACCTGAACTGTCCAGCGAGGTGTGTTCACTGCAGGCCGGCTCGTTCCTAATGCCAGGGAGCCCGAGTTAATGCCATCTGTACCGCTCTTAAATTAAAGGCCATTACAGTGCAGCACATCTGCTTATTCGTGTGTCAGTACAGACGTGAAACTAGCGCGGTGGGCACAGGCGCTGTGCCACCTACAACTGGCACCGTGCCCACAACAGGCACCAACTTTGATTCCTGACAAAGGAGCTCGTGTGGTTGGCACTCTATGGCCCCGCTGCGTCTTACGTGTGGGGTTATATAAATTGGGTGCACGTGGGAATAGGGGAGCCTACACCAAGCAGTGGGTGCAGCGTGAGCGGGTGGAAGGATGCTGGTGCCTGTGGCTGAATCGGCACGAGCGCTCACATGGCGTGTCAAGTGCAGAATTTCAACCAGCCCCCTTGTTTCTTTAGTCAGTGGTAAAAGGAGGGAAGGAGAAGCACTGGCGTGGGAGTGGGCGGGTGCGGAGTGGGAGGGGGTGGGGGGGCGAGGCTGACGTTTTGAGATCCCCAGGTTGGGATTCAAGGTCCGTTTTTTGAAGGCTGGCGCACTCCATGTACATGGGGGGGTCATTCTAAATAAGGGAGGTGGATCGAGTCTCACGAGAACTGTGTAACAACCGCAACCCCAGTAGGAACGAGCTTCTTCAGGATTGTAATCATTCTAGAAGGATAGTTGATTTAAATAAACTATTAATAAACATTAGAGGAATATTTTGGGAGTTTCATTAGGAATATAGCATTATTTTCATTCAGAAGTGAAATTAGTGAATGTACATAAGTTCCTTGCTAGTAGTGGATGCAACGTAGTATATCAATCGCATTGCAAACCATATAGAAAAGTAAAAACACTAGTAATGCAAAAAAAAATCAGAAAGCATAAGGCCTCTATTTAAAATTAAAATAGTATACTCAAATTAATTAGCATATTTGCCACGACAGACTCGACGTGTCCGACTGATCCTATTTCCCTATTCAGTTTACTTTCTGTGATCATTTGAAAGTTGCTGCTGATAGTTAAAAAAATTAATTAAAAAAAGACTGTTGCTCCTTCCGTAGTGCATTTGACCTATGGATTTTTGAGGAAAGCCATGTTAAACTCACTAGGAGTACATTATCGTTAACACTCTACTTACTTTTAAAATGTTATTCCCGTCCGGTCTTCCACTTGACAAAAATACACGGATGTTCTGTAGCGTGTCAAGCATCGTTTGTTTTTGTGGCTCTTAGCTCTGTCTGCTGCTTAGTTTCAGCAACGTGAATACAGTTTTTTTTTTTGGGGGGGGGGGCATTTGACCATTCACAGATTTGCGATAGCATGAACCGAAATGAAAGGAATATGAGGAGTTCAAGCTGAGCCATTGAGCCGAAAGGAAGCTGCCTCATAAAAGCTTTAAATAGTGTAGTCCTGGACAAAGGAGGAGCTTAAATATACATGCTTCTTTCTTCAAGAGGGCATGAGGTTGGGTAGTTAAACTCTAAATAATATATTCTATTTATATATATCCTATTTCCATCCTCTCTTTGTAGAGTTAGAGATCAGAAGACGGGAGGATGAGTACAGATTTTCAAGTAAGTAGCCTCTCCGGATGTCCTCTTTTGAAGCGCCCCTGTCCTTTGGTGGTGGTAGGCACACTTAGTTTTGAATCACAACAGAATGCATGAAGGACTGGTAATGTGTAGGCACATCTGCAAGCAGCGGTAGCAAAGTATAAAACAGTAACTCAATTACAGAAATGGCCTTGGCGCCAGTAATCTAATAATGCAAATGAAAGTCCGTAAACTGAAGAGTAAAAATGTACGGTTTGAAAATAGCCAGGAATCCACCTGACTGTTCTTCTGAACTACTGTAAAATGTGTAAGTTTTCTTGACAATTCTAAAAATAAAAACACGGAGAACACACATTGTATTGAGAAGTCGAGTAGATATAGTGTGTATATTATGACTATCTACACACCTCTCAATCAGCTTCCACCTAGCAGTGTTTGCATGGGAAAACTCCACAGAGAAATTACTGTAGCAAGTTTAAAGTCTAGCGGTTTTTGGCGTTCATGGTCAGGTCTTGAAAGACCCCGAGGTGGAGAGAGGAATTTTATTCTGGTTTCCGTGTTTAGCGTCTGAAAACTGGTCGCCTGAATCTTGCATTACATTTTGTTCAAAGCCACTTACTTCCCTTTGTTGGTTTCGCCTGGGCGATACTGAACCAACATATATCAGTCCTATAGAAACAACGACTATATAACCTATTGGTAGATGGAAATGACATTGTAAACCCGGGGTAAAAGTATTACAATTGTGTAAATTGTTTTCACGTTTGCATGACGATCCTGGTCAACCGGGCTTGCAGGTGTGAGTACTTAAGAAAACCAGTTAAAGGAATTTAGCAGTTGCAATTTTTTATATTCTGTGGCATTTTTTTTATTGTTATAGGAGATATGTTTGTTGAGCATGACAAGAAAATCTTGTCACTGCCCACAAAAGCAAAGTTAACCCCTTCCGTGCGGCCGCGATTTTCCCCGTGTGCGGCCGCCGGCAGAACACGGGCGGGCCATGACGAACCCCAGCCGTCATCAGCACACGAGCACTGTAGTGCATGACGGCTGGGGTTCGTCACCAGCATGGAAGGGGTTAAATGTTTTGGTACTTAGGGGAATTTGACTATTTTATGATAGCTATGTTGATACACACACTTTTTGAAGTGATCTCCATGCCCCTCATAGGATACAAGTTCCATCAGGGCTAACTCTACTTTTCAATATTTGGAGCTGGTGATGTGAGCATAATTGCTTTGGATAATTACAACTTATTCCAGTGCTGTAGTACTACAGACTGCCACACTATTGTTAACAAAACTAGTTAATAATTTTAGAATATGTGTTCGCAGTAATTAAGTATGAAATCTATAACACCTCAGTTGAAAACCTAGAAATCTGAGGTTTATGACAGTTTCACTGACCAGCAGGCCCATCTAGTGTGGCTACTGCATCACAATCTTGTTTTAAATAGTTAGTTACTTGCCAGGTTTTCCAAAAGATGGGGCTGCACTAATAGATTTGGTTTTGTAAATGTAGGTAAAGCACTTAAAAAGACTGGTTTACACAGACCTTCAATACAGCGAACAATGTGCTGTTTTATTGGTTCTTTTATTGTATGATTTATTGTTGCTGTCATCCTACCGTAATTCTATTGTATTTTTTAATTACCGTATATTTACTTCACAATTGCTGTTTTTTTGGTGTGTGTTCATTTAGTAATCGTTAGTAATTTACCCTACTGCACTTGTACCCATTGATATGTTCTCTTGAAATTTAGCTGCTGTCAAACTCTCAGGATGTTGTTTCTTAGAACAAAGTGTGTGCATGTAGAAAACCTCTCACTTCATTCATGACCGATTTTCTTCTGACCCCATCGCATATATTTAGCTCTTTATATTTACCTAATCGTTATCTAGCTTACTGTATACCTCCCCCGCCCCTTCCGCTGGTGTTTTAGCAGCGATTTTGCCTAAACCTGTTTTATCAGTTTTCCTGTACACAACAGATTAGAAGGAAAAGACAAAACCGAAGATGTACTAAAGCATGACCAGATAAAACTCTATTTGTCCTAGGCATCGTCTGGTGCTTAATTGATATGTCTGCTGCTGGTTGAAGTGGCCACCTTTAAGGAGCAGAAGAGAAAATATGCTTTTTTCGGTGCTTTTCTACTTTGAAAAGCTTGTGCTGCAGGGTGGTAGGCTGTATTCCTGGGATCATCATGAAAACCCTTATTGTTAAATAGGAGGAAATAAAATAATTTGCAGGCAAATTACAGAGGAAAGGAGTGGGCTCAGGGAGATCTCGTCCTTTTTAGGTCTTGCCTAGGTAGCGCGCATGCGCAATCTCTCAAGACATGCTGTATCTACTGTATGGGTATTCTTCCACTTCCCCGGCCTTCAGTTGACATGGCATGTCAGAGCGTGTGGTTTAAATGCCTCTTGAGTACAGAGCCGCTACTATTCTACTGGGCCTCTATGCTGAAATCAGAAACGTGTTGGAAACTTGCGGACCACCATCTGCACCTGCCCCCAATCCTGCAATTGTCTAGGGATGCGGGCTGCCCATGAAGCAATAGCCTGTCCCATGCAGAACAAGAGTTACTAGAACATACGTGGAAATACCAGCTGCCTTCAGGCATGAGCTGTGCAACTGTTATATACCAGGTTTATGGTCCATCCCAGCCATATTTTGCACCGGCCTAATGCCCATACCACCAGGTATGCAAATCCCCTTTATTTATGCATAGATGCCAACATTTGATCAATGTTTAATTTCTCATTTGCATTAACCTTCATTTGAGAGCTTGAATCGATAGTAGCAATCTCCAAAAAGGCAAATCTTTCCACACATTTCCAGCCCACACTTTTCAACACCATACATTTCCAATACATACCACATAATTCAACACAAAACCAGATAATTCAACTCAACAACACAATGTCACAACACACCACATACATCCAATCCACAACCCACAATCCCACTACATGCCACAAAATTAAACAGCACACTACATAATTAAACTCTACTACATACCACTCCACAAAATGCCATTCCACTTAATTACACTACATAACACACAATCGCAGTCCACATAATTCCAGTACAATTAATACCATGTAATTACCAACCACATAATTCCACATCACACCATGCCACATAATTCCACTACACAAATCCACTCCACTTCTATCACTCCACAACACGCAATTCCAAGCCACACAATTCCACAAATAACTAATCCAACCCACATAATTCCACAGCACATACATACACTCCATAACACATGGGTAAAAAAAAACATTGCCATTTGCAATGCCAAATGCTCTAACACAAACAAATGCGAGACCGATTGCATTGCAAATGCTTGTTTACCTGTGCTGGTGCCATTTCTGCAGCCTAGCATCAATGTAGGCACCCTTCCACCATGTTCAAGGATGCCTCAGTTGCAGAGAGGAATATTTTTGTGCATTAAGGGGCACCTTCCTGTATAAAAACAATCCTAAGACGTTTCCCTCTTTCTATTTATGCTGTAAAATGCAGCACACGTAGAAAGAGGAAAAAACAAGGAGAAATAAGCATATTTCTCCTTGTTATGCCTCACTGCTGAAGGGATACGGATTTGGTGCTTCCCATGTTTACATTGCTAGTGCTATTGTAAGTCTTGAACGGTGTCAATTCCATGGATGTTGCATGGGAAAACCCACCACAATGCCCATGAAACGCCTCCGGGGCGTCGAGTAAGGCCCAACCTGGGTGAGCGCCAAAACCTTACACCTCCCAAGAGCAGGCGTAACGAGGTGTAATATTCTGCAGCACACAAAGAAAGAGAAAAACGCCTCCCTGGATTGTTTTTATGCCAGAAGGTGCCCCTTTCTTCACAAAAGCAATCCTGCCTGCAACCGAGGTACCCCTGAATGGTGCAAGCGGGCCTGCATTGGCACTAGGCAGCAAAATTGTCGACCAGTGCAGGGAGAAAGGACAGTAATGCACTGTATTTCATAAATACAGTGCATTTGTGTCCTTTCAAATTGGCGCAAGGCAGCTCAGCAAGACTTGCAGCACTGCCCTATGCCAATTCCTCATAAATGAGGCCCTTAGTTTCTTGCTGATTTTTACACATATGAAGAAATGGAAAAATCTTCCCTTCTTGCATTGAATTTTAAAAATGAAAAAATTACAGAAATGTTATCTTCATTTGAGTTGCTCTTCATGCAAAAATGAATGAATAGAAGTGACAAGAGACAGCGTGAAGGGAATAAAGAAAGAAGCACGATTTTCAAATAAAGCTTAAATTGCTGTATATGTGCACATTTACAATATCTACAAGGCTAACATTTCTGGTTTAGCTTATTGTTTTACTGTGTATTGCTTCTTAGTGCACTAGGACCCAAATGACATCAAATCCGAGTGTACATTTATCAATTAAATGAATATGGATTTATACTAGCGCTAGATCAGTTTTTCACAATAAAAAACCTATTAGATGAGAAAAATACATTTGGATGTTTATATGACAAAGGTCAAAAAAGGAAAAACTTAAAACCTAAGGCCTATTCATGTTCATGCATGATATGCATTTGCATAAGGAAAGCACAAAATATCACTTTACCTGTATGCACAGACTCCTTCCCTATGGAGGCCTTCATTAGTGATATTATGTAGGTAAAAACATCCACAAATAAACCAAA
Organism: Lissotriton vulgaris; assembly: GCF_964263255.1. NCBI lineage: Eukaryota > Metazoa > Chordata > Amphibia > Caudata > Salamandridae > Lissotriton > Lissotriton vulgaris. The sequence continues at coordinate 748,419,405 of NC_141694.1, forward strand.
AATCAAATGTGTATCACTGTCATATACTTGAATGCGCTCAGACCTTACAAGCATTAAACAGATTTTCTTTGTGATTGTCAGGCAAATCAATAAAAAGGCTTTTACTGTGACAGCGCACATCCATCAAGCATTTCTCTGGAATTTTAAAAGGGAATGTGCTATTTCCATCTCGTATACCCATGATGTTTTGAAAAGATAAGTAATAGCTCCGACTCTTCTCAGTTGTGACATTTTTGTTGAAATTTGTTTCCTTTTGTTCGGAATGTCTTTTCTGCAGCCACAGAAAAATGTATCTTTCATGACACCCTTCAGCGATGCATCTTTTACTCTGGCTCTTATAAACTTTTCCTTCTTAGAAAGGTTCAAAGGTTCATTGACATAAGGCTAGCAGTGAGTTACTGTTTGCCTGTGGGCTTATACAAGGGTTATGCTCGCATCAATCGATAGATTTGTTATTTTTGGGAATCTGCCGTCATTTCACCAAATATTTGGAACAGTTACTCTTCTAAAAAGTAGAGCTTATTTTTTATTAAGCCTTTGTTTCTAGTTTTGACAATTATCATTCCTTGTCATGAGCCTATACAAGATTTTGCTAAAAAACATAAAACACTTTATACTATTTTAAGATTAATAGTTTTCAGGGTTTTTGTGTATTGTTTTTAATTCAATTAAGTGGAAAAACACTTGGCAAAACAAAACCTAGATTCTAGGTAATACAAATAAAATTATTCATATGTAAAAGGCTGCATGAAAAAATAAAAATAAACAAAATAGTCTCTTTAGTTTGAACAACAGCACATGGAACTGTGAGAGCATATTTCTGGCACACAGTTGTATGGCGTTTACCTCTTCACCGCTGCTTATAATAATGCTAATTGTGCTGTAACTGCCATCAGCCTTTAGAAAAGGATTGCTGCTCAGTATGCGAGTTTTGATGGTTCTTTTGTTTAGAGTTTGTGTAGATAGAATCTCAAGTATCCCCTCAACAACCCATGCTGACACAATAATGAGAGAATTCCAGTTTTCCTGCTAATGCTTCTGCAAATAAATAATTTATACTGTTTTCAAGATCACTGGACTTCACATGCTGGGCTGTTTCCAGGATTGTTCAAGTAGTTCCACACCGAGGGGCATTTTATCAAGGACCGGTGTTAAAATTATCGCCGTTTAATCGTCAGGAAAATGCCGATAAAACGGCGATAATGTGCTTGATAATACGCCCTTGTTAATTCCCATAGAAGCCCATGTTCTGGTGTTAAAGTGGGCTTCGATGGGAATTAACAAGGGCCTATTATCAAGCCCATTATCGCCACTTTATCGGCAGTTTCCGGCCGATTAAACAGCGATAATTTTAACACTGGTCCTTGATAATATGCCCCCACATTTTTAAAAATCATTCCTAAAACTGTTCATGTGATGCAAGGTATTTGAGGTTGAGGGGCACTTTAACCACGTTTCTACCTTCACACTATTTATCGATGGATATTTGCGATTGTGTAGTTGCATCTAATGGAATTCTCAAACCACAAAATTAGGAAGATGTGCTTAAACTTGAAAATGATTCAGAAAAGGGGGTGGTGATGAACAGAGTGTCTGAATTAAGCAGACCACTCTTACCCAGTCCAAAGATCAGGGCTTGATCCATCACCGTTTTTTAGCTCACTGTTCCCATGATGCACTGGGCCAGGGACAGACTGATTTGCATATAGCCAGGTTCTGAGCTGGGATGGTGCAGTGAGATAAATAACGGTGATGGATCAAGCCCTGATCTTTGGACTGGGTAAGAGTGGTCTGCTTAATTCAGACACTCTGTTCATCACCACCCCCTTTTCTAAACTTGAAAATGGGCCTTTCTAAACCCATATATCGTTTATAAAACAAAGAGATCCACCTCAAAGTGGTTCGGGTATGTCTAGAGGTACAAGGCATACCCAGTATTTGTTAAAATACCCCTCACACACCAAAAGGGCCCTTGGTGTCATGCTTCATCATTGGGGTCATCCCGCCCCGTTGCGGGACGGGCGTGCTGCGACTGGCGACTACGCTGGAGCACTTAGTTTTTGTAAGTGCTATGTCAGGTGTATTTGTAGTGCGTGAAGTAGGGTCAGGGGTGAGTGAAGAAGTGATGTTAAAAGTACCTGGCCTTATGGGTACAAAACAACTTTATTTGGTCACAGGCTGGTACAGTTAAATAGGTGGGTCGGAGAGGTCATGCTAGTAATGTGCTGAATCTCCTGGGAGTGTCAACATGTTTTGAAGCTGTGAAAGCTTCTTCGTCAGGACGGAGTAAGATGCCTCTGTCACTCACTATGTTGCTGTCAATATGTGAAAAGATATATACAAGTGATCTAAAAAATACAATACCTATGTGGCACAAGTATATGTTTGTAAAGCTCTGTCAGTATTTCTGAGAATAGGCCAGAAACGTTAGGAGTCAATGCCCCATGAGCCTTCGGGTCGAGAGGTGAAAAATGAGATTTTCATATGAAGTAGTGCAATGCTCGCTTCCTCTCTCGTCACCCGCGCTGGAGTGACCCAGTGCTCCAGCGTAGTCGCCAGTCGCAGCACACCCTGTCCTGCAGCAGACGGGAAGACCCCAATGATTCATGAAGCATGACACCAAGGGCCCTTTTGGTGTGTGAGGGGTATTTTAACAAATACTGTATATGCCTTGTACCTCTAGACATACTCGAACCCCCTTGAGGTTGATCTCTTTGTTTTCTAAACCATTGCATGGAGGAGGATGCATCTGCCTAGTGCTCTTGCTTAGCACTACTTCTTCACTCCCTAACTCTTGATTTTGATCGCTAAACCCTTAGATGGTCAGTATTTCAAATGGAACCCAAAAGGAAGGGAGAAAAAATAATATCAATATGGAAGTCACAATCACTTTAGGGGACATTGCAGTTTGTTGTCCATTATTCATGTCACCTTTTGAACAATATTTTAATAAATAATTGAATTCTACTGTTCAAATATATTTCTTGAGGAGAACATTATTTTTGGAATGTTTAGTTATTCTCATTCAAGGTTTTCTAGCAGTGGCTTGTTGGGATACATTGTTTTGAAATGCTATTGTATTATTGATTATTGATTGATAATTGATTTTATGAAAATGTATGGTAATGTGAATAGGATTTTAAGGAGTGAGAGGAGACAATACATATGCCTGTCTAATTAATTTCAATGCAAAAGTACAAATGGTTGTGAATATTCACCACTTACACCATAATGACTTACATTGAAATTAAATCAGACATAAATACATAGCATATTTTATATGTTTATTTTGACAACTTCAGTCCAGAATAATTAAACTCGGGGACATGCATATGTTGTAGCTTAGCAGAGCAGTACTGAAGAAGAAGGGATGGGAAATGAAGAAACTAGAAATGGTTAAAGAATCTACAGTTGTCCCAAATAAATTAATTGAAATTCAAAAAAGAAAAAAGACGTCAACCTGTGAAGAGGTGTAAGAATTGACGGGAGAACTGATAGCTACTTTAATAGAATAAACTGTGAAAGCAGAGTTAGAGAGGAAAAAAGCAGCAAACGCAGGGGCAACATTAGACTGCAATAAGTCTTGCAAAGCGCGCTTAGCTCTTTTTCATTTATCGCTGGAATTTTTCGCCCGGTTAGCGCGTTATTAACAACGCGTACCACCGAGGCGATAAAAATTCCAGCGATAGAGGAGATATCGACGTTTTCCATGGAACAAATCTGGTTTTCCAGCAATGTTCCATGGAAAACGGTGATATCCTTGATGATAGAGCCTGTGGTCTTAGGTACACAAACCAACCCCCATGTAAGGTATGCCTTAGTCTGGAATTTAACAGATGTTAAATTGCAGCGATAAGGCCCGGTTAGCGTGAAAAAAATCAGCGCTAAACCGGACGGGGCTTCGTTGTAAATACAACGAAGCACCGTTACTGATATTTTATGATGTAGTTGTGAGGGGCACGCATACCTTGCATCTCATTAGCGATGCGAGGTGAGGCGATAGGGAACAGGGCGTTAAGGCAAGGACACACGCTCTAGCGCTTCCTTGCTAATAGTGCAATGCCATTATAGCCACTTTTCGGACGAAAAAGGCTGCTAAAGCGGTGATAATGGGTTTGATAATATACCCCTATGAGAGGTAAGGAAGAAGTAATTAAAAAACAAGCTCGTGTAAAGCTAAAGACATATTTCAGTGGTCCAGATGAATAAGCAAGAGGGCGTAGAAAAATAAGAGTCAAGCGAAAGCCACAATAAAAGTAAAGGTCTCAGCAGAATGACGTTTAAATAAATTATTGGATTCTTCTGATTTTGTATAGTGGACATTCTCAGACAAAAGTACCTTTGGAGATGGGAAGAAAAAGTATAGAGTAGAGCACAAATGATATCATTGTGCGTGTGTGAAGAGCAACAGAGAAGAAAATGGTGGAATGGCAGGAGCATTATAGGTACTGGGAATTCCAACCTTCACAGAGTTACTGTACAGAAACTGAGAAAGCTGCACTAATAGGACTCAGCAGAAAAATGGGGTAAGACAGACAAGGGTAATGATTTTTTTTGTTAGATTCTAATGGTAAATAATGTATTAATATGTATGGAGTTTAATTTTTTTTTCCATGAACATGTTTTAGGTAGGCTATATTTTAGTTTTCAAATGCTGTTCCCTGCTCACAGACGAACATGCCAGCAACAGCCTGGTGTGGGACTATGTCCCCCAGACTGCTATGAGTAGGAGGAGGCGGGCCAAGGACAGGCCAGGTGTCGGATGCACTTCTATGTTCTAAAGCTGTCCAGCAGCGCAGGTTGCCAAACGTTCCTCCCTGCCCACAGACAAACTTGCCAGCAACAGCCTGGGGTGGGACTACATCCCACAGACTGCCATGAGGAGGAGTCAGGGACAAGGACCGGCTACCTGCCAGATACAGATTTAATCGCCAGAGCTGTCCTGCACTGTGGGTTGCCAAGCAATCTTCCCTGCCCACAGACAAACCTACCAGCAACGGCATAGGGTGGTAATACATCTCCCAGACTGCCATGAGGGGGAGGCAGGGCCAAGGTCAGGCCAGGTGTTGGATGCACTTTTAGTCGCTAGAGCTGTCCCCAATGGGGGATGCGCCCAGGCCAAGACCGCCTGTTTTAGTCCATCAAAGCCCAGAAGAGGCTGAGCTGGGCTGGACCGCCCCTCTTGGCTCCTCCACCATAAAAAAAAGTATTCAAGTCTTTTTTTATTCAAAACCAGGCTATCCTTTTAAGAAGTGAAAACTCTGTGCATCTTAAGATATAAACTTTTCTAGGATGGGGAAGATAAAAACAGTAGAAGGGGTCCTGTCCAATACCCCAAACTTGAAATATACCTCCAAAGATCGCATGCTTGAGATAGTAATAGGGCTAGTCAGGACTGACATAGCAGTCTCAGAAAGGAGGCTGTCATCAAATTCAGGATCCCCTTATTTGGCTTCACATTTCATCCTAGAACTCAACCTAGACCACAATTCAGAAGTCTGCACATCCCAGGGTGTGGGCCATAGCTCAACCCCAGAAAAATTACTTCAGGCACTGCTAATAGCCCCAAGCCCAGAGACTGACAATAATACCTTAGGGCATACTACCCCACAAATCCCTGCTACAAAATCTAAAATGATAAGCTACCCAAAACAGCCCATTAGGAAAGGGAAAGATCAGGTCTCTGATTCTCCAAGACATTCAACCCCACAATTAGATAACTCCTCTAGGTGTAGTGTCCTGCTTTCACAGCCCCAGCACCAAGCGGTAAATGAGAGTTCTCGTGAGGTGCCATCACAGATTATCTCTAAACTACTGGAAAGCTGTGTAGATAGATTTAGGCATGTAATAAGGGCAGAACAAACCCCTCTTGTATCTCCACTCAATGTGATGGACACCAAAATAGAGGCCTTAGAAGCCCTTCCTACACAGCGGTAGGGAATAGATGTTCGCCCATCATTGAGATGATGCATCAAACTGTATTGCAGTCACAAGATAGGTCTGTTATATCTCCAAAAGTGCCTATCATAACCAAAGCCACAATGGACCGGGTCCTGAGGATAAGTCAGGGGGGCAAGCCCAAGGTGCCACCAGGGCACAACTAAGTGATGGTAGGGAAAGACTTAATCCACCTACATACTTTGGTAAAATAATGCTAAAGTTCCCCCAACTGCCACCAGAATGCATGCCCCACCTAATTGTTCTGAGGGATGTTCCAGAAATGGTACTCAGTATAAATTAGAATTACCAGGCATTGAAAAACAAGACTGTCCACTGGTCAAAAATAAATGTGAGTTAGTCACAGGATCTCTCCCAGGAAGTTATATCTATAAGAAGAGTTCCTTGGCTAGGCATACAATCCAAAGACTACCCTGGATATTGCGTATTAGTAAACTTTAAGACACAGTCATTAGTGGAACAGCTTCTACGGCAATTAAACCTGATTTTTCTTTCCTCAGCCAGAATTAAAGCATTACCACATAGAGTCTTTTATAGACCACCTCCTGCCCTTTTCTTCCAATAGAGATGTACTCAGATCCGATAACTCTACCAACAACCCTGGTCAAACTCTATTTAATATAGCTATTTAATATTATTTTGAACCCCTCTTATTCTTGGATGCTCAGGATTGATTTTGTTCAAATCAAGCGATTTGGGGCACTGACATTTCACCAAGTTGCCGAACTCACCAACAGGATGATCTTGGAAAAGCCACTATTTTAAATATAGCTGGAGCAAAGGGTACACATTACCCTCCAGTGGACCATGGTTTCCCAATGAATACATTATTAGTGCACAAGGTTCAATTCAAAAACAGTGATTTCAAGAGAGTGAGCTTGGTACCAGAACTACCTCAAATGTGGAACCTAAATATAGATCCCCCAACTTTGTTTCCTCTAACCAATGTACTTCAGACGCAGGTAGGACTGGCAGATAGGCAGGTTGTGGAACCATTTCCCAATGGCCATATCCACACATCTAGTGATGCAATTAAAATCCTCTTGTGGAACATTGGGGGTATTAAGTAGGGGTGGGCATAGTTTGCGAAGTAGCGCTACGCGAAGTGCACTTCGCACTATGCGAGCTACGCGTAGCACTACGTGAACTGCGTAGTAGCATGTTCACACTGTGCAAGATGTCATTTTCAATGATTGCCCAGTGTGGACAAGCAGCCGGCACAGTGCAATCATTGAAAACAGCATCTTGAACAGTGTGAGCTGTACTTTTCTGATGCTCAAGTAAATTTTTACTCGAGCTGCAGCTTTCTCAACGCGGACTGGTAGTTTCCCATCGCGAGCGGTCGCGAGCATGCGCGACCACTCGCAATGAGAAATCTGACCTTGTGCTGAGAATCTCGCCGGGAGGTTTATTTTCCATGCTCGCGATCTGCAACTTGATGTTGCTGATCGCGAACAAGGAAAAAGTCTTGCGAGAATGTCATTTTGCTTGCTCGCGGTCGCCAACTTAACGTTGAGGACCGCGGGCAAGCAAAAAATGACCGCTGCACTACACTACTCTACGCTACGCATGTTCGCACTGTGCTACGTGCAGTTCGCGTGGTGCAAAGTTGCAAACTACGCGAGCGTAGCGTAGTGCTTTGCCTAGGGTCAGCATTAGGTCCAAAGAATCAGTACCTGTTTGGAGGGAACATATATCACAATATACCATATGCCTATTTCAAGAGACCTGGCCAATTGATTCTCTGCAAAAACCTGGCTATACTACCTATTTTGTTAAAGCTTTACCATCTGCACGTGGCAGGGCATCGAGGGGTTTTATAATCTGGGTAAAAATATATCTAAACCTGCAAATTGAACATTGACTCCCAGGATATTTTGGGATTAAAAATCCGAATTGCAGGAGGGAATTGTATGTATTTGTTCAACATTTATTGTAGACCCAGAAGTAGAAGTATGTAATCATCTACTCAGACAATCTTACAACATTTTGTCAGTTTAACTAATGCAAAGGATTTAGGGCCATATGTAGGTAGCTAAATACCGGTCGGTAATGGCTGAAAATCATTAATTATCCCGTTACTGGACAGTATTTAGCCTTTTCTTATGTAGGAGGCAGGTTTTAAGTATTCGGTAATTTACCAATTCCTTAATTGAAGGAATTGGTAAAATCCAAATCCTTATTTTAAGCAATCTGTAAATTACCAAATCCTTAAAAGCTATGTAGGTGGCACTCAAGTGAGTGCATTTTTGCTATCAGGATTCGTTATTTACCACCAACTACAAGTTGGTGGTAAATACTGAATACCTTGAATAAAGCAATTTTTTGCTTTTTTCTCAGTGCCATGTGGCAGACATACATGCCCTTAGGGCAAGTATGTGCCCCACATGTGCACACATACATGAAGCAGGGGTGCAACAGGGTGTCAATGTGACCGAATCGGTAATAGTGAATGGCTTCCCATCCAGTCCTATGGGCCTCCAGGCCCATAGGAATGAATGGGATGGTGATTCCTTATTATCGAATCGGTATTACCGATTCGGCAATAACGAATTTTACTGATTCTGTATTTTTTACCGATTTTTTAGCTACATATGAAATACCGATTCCTAAATACTGAATCATTAAAATTCTGTATTTAGGAATCAGTATTTCATATTTACCTACATCGGGCCCTTAGTTTTTACAGGCAGTGATTTAAATATTGATTATGAACCTACATTTCATTATGATTTGAAGGTGGAGTTTGAGGGTGAAAGCTGGGGTATACCTTCTCCTAGCCTTGGACCATATGTCCTGAGCTCAGTGGCTGCAATGCAAGTTTTCCATTTTACAACAGTAAATGGGCTGAGGGCTTGTAATGGCAAGTCTTCAAAGGATTGTAGATTGGCAAAAATGGTGTTGATAAGTGCTTTTAAAAGCAAAAAATACCTTGAGGTTTGCATAGCAAGATATCAGTATGAGAAGACTCTAAAACGGGCATGGGCCAAGTGTGAGAAATCCCAATTGAGTGATATGGTAATAGCTGCAAGATCCTGAGACACCAGATCCTTTTGGAAAATAATTGCCCTTGGGAGCAGGAGCTCCAACTTACAGATCAAATGCTATTTGAACCCTGGGGCTTGGGTAGATCACTTTACCAATTTATATGACCACGTTCCAATTGAGCCTATTGCCTTTTCTTGCTCCCCTTTAGATCTCATACCTTCAAACCTCCCCTTTATGTAGAAGGAGACTACAGTAGCTATTGTTGCAACTGAAATACCAGACAAAGTTTGCAGGGAATTACTACAACATGATGTGGCAGTTTGAGCCCCATATGATAACTGTGTGAGCAACGCTGAAGCAGCAGGAGCTCTGATACCCAAAACATGGAAAGGGGCAGAAATTATACCCATCTATAAAAAAGGAGATTGCAGAAGCCCAGGAAATTATAGGGCAATGAGCCTCTCGGATATTCTCCAAAAGGTGTACGAGAGGCAGTTACTAAATAAACTACACAACTGGATTGAGAGCACAGAGAGTATAACTCCATACCTAGCTGAATTTAGACCTGTTAGCACCATAGATCAAATCTTGCGACTGCTCCTTATAATCTGGAAGAATACACTGCTTTAAGAAGGTCACCTAAATATAGCCTTTGTTGACCTCAATTCCAATTCACTGAGAGGTGAGACAAGTGTGTGTGTTGGCTCCAACCCTTTTTTCTTTATTTGTCAATGACTGTATAAAGGTTCTCTGCCAAGGAAATGTAGATGCCCCAAACTAGAAGGAGTTAGTGTGCCTACCTTACTATTTGCAGAATACACCCTCCTAATATCCCAGACCCCAATGGGCCAGCAGAAATTGCTGGAAAACTTCAATACTTTTTGTGGGGATAGGGGCCTGGAGATTAACGTCTCGAAAACTACATTTATGGGTGTTAGACACCTTATATAATTTAGAAATTCCCTAGTCCTGGGTAATGAGAAACTGAAGCAAGTCTTCAGAATTAAATACCTAGGCATTATGCTCAATAGCAAGGCCTCTTGGGTATCCCACATTCAGAAAAGGGGTCAACTTCGAGGGCCCTACTTCCGGCTTTAGAGCTTTAAAAATCAGAGATTCAATCAGTTGCCCTATACGGCACTGAAATATGGGGAAATGTAAGTGCAGACCCACTTACACAGAGTGTAAACAAATTTGTCAGGTTCCCAAGAGCATTCCCCTTATTCCCATGTTTGTTGATGTGGCACTCGGACAGATTGGAGAAATTGCACACTTAAGGTCACTCACATATTTGGTGAGAATTTAGACCACTGAAGAACTTAAGCATATTGAAAAGTGGTATAAGAATTGCTGTCTATTGACAAATAAATACTTGACCTTCTCATGGTTCTGGCATGTCCAATCCTGGTTCGTAAAATTGGGACTTAGCTCTTTTTGGAAGGACCCAGCATTGCTGATTCTTGACTTAAAGATGCAGCAAAAAACCTGCTACTGGGAGTATATTCAGGCTAATCTCCTGTATACCTCTAGTTATGGGAAATTGACCAACCAATTCCTCCTTTATAAAGATTCCCCTAAATACGAAGATTTTTTAGACATTCCCTTGCAGTAACTGGCAAAAACCTGGTATTTGAAGTTTCACAATGATGCATTTGATATAGTGATCTTCGCAATAACGAGGAATGCTTCCAGAAGCGACAATTACACTGATCTCTGCACAATGTGCTCTCTGCCCTGCTAAGGAAAATATAAGTCACGCTCTCTTTTTTTGCCCTGCATATAAAAAGCCCAGAGGCAAATGGATTTGTCCTTAAGTAACTACCTAGGCATTAGGAAGAAAGCAGAGGCTTTAACACCTTAGATGCGTCGAACATTCAGCACCCAGTGCTGAACGTTCGAATAACGAGCGCTGGCCCGTCGGCCAACGATCGTGTGCAGCACTGGGGAGGTAGCGCTCGCGACGACCGTTGACCGACGGCAGCGCTTAAGGGGTTAAGGATATTGAAAGGGAATACCTCTGTGTATATCCTGTAGCCTCTGTAAGCAAATATTTTTTCTCAGTACTGTTGATAAGGAGAGATAAAGGCCAGATATTTTGGGGGTAGTAGAGGAGCAGGGTTGAAAAGAACGCTTGGTTTTATTAGTACATTTGTCTTCGCTACCATAACTAGTAGTTAAATATTGATTTACCTAGTCAACTAGGAACTAAGGGTTCACTTTAGGTTATTATCTCCCACATATTTTTTACTGGAATTAAATTTAATTTGTACGACTTTTATGTGTCTTTAACTAGCCTGCAGGTACTTGTCAACAGAATAGTAGGCTTGATCGATGTAGCAAAGTTGTAAAGGTAGCAATTGTGTTTATTAGGCATGAATTTTGTATGTTTGTTTGCAGTGACGACCGGTGCAGGTAAGAGGGGTGAGGCGGCAGGAGAGGGGGAGTCGACAGCTGATGTTGAGGGAAAATAAAATTAAAAAAAGGAAAACACTTTCCTTGTGTTCGCCGCATCGATGATTCGCAATGCGGTAAGCATTGGGTAAGTGGTTTACTTTTTAAAAAATGTATTTTCCTTCAGCGTCATCTGTCGACTCCCCCCTCCCCCTGCACCAGCCATCACTGATTGTTTGTATAAAATACGTAGAACAAATTAAATTCCCACCAGTACTTGATAGAGGGGAATTTAATAGATAGCAAAAGCACCAAAGATACATGCACATCACATTTTGTCGATAGAATTTGATATTAATGCTGTGTTTAGTGTTGGATTATTTTATAGAATGACATTTTTATTGTATGTATGTTTTGTGGAATTCTTTCTGAAATAAACATTTGCTATAATTAAAACTATAATTTAATTACTAGTGAAAAATACCATATTGGGTAAATGGATACTTTTTCTCCCTCTCTGTCTCCGCTCCTGCATTCACCCCTCCCATCAGGACTTTTCGTGTCTCATCTCTCCTGGCAGGCATCACAGAACAGCAAACAGAATTATATAATTAAGGGCCAGATGTAGGTAATCCAGATTTACCGATTCTAAAATACCCAATTTTACCGATTTGGTAATTAAGAATCGGTAAATGGGATGTAGGTATTCATTTGGTATTTTTTACCGAATTGGTAGGATTCGGTAAATACCGAATCGGTATGTACCGATTCGGTATTTCCCATTCATCCCTATGGGCCTCCAGGCCCATAGGAATGAATGGGAATTACCGAATCGGTAAATACCGATTCAGTAAAATGCGGAACACATTCAAGGGTGGCAGGGTGTCACTTTGATACCCTGTTGCACCCCTGAATAGTGCATGGGTGCACATGTGGCACACATACATGCCCTAAGGGCATGTATGTCTGCCACATGGCACTGTTAAAAAGTGCAAACAATTGTTTTTTTCACGGTTTTCGATATTTACCACCAACTTGTCGTTGGTGGTAAATAACGAATCTTGAAATGAGAAAAGCACTCAGGAGTGCTTAATAAACTTCAGGTGGTTCAGAACACCGCGGCCCGCCTGGTGACCAATGCCCCCCCAAGAACTCCATCTTTGCCCCTTCTCAAGGCCCTCCACTGGCTTCCCATCCGGAAACGGGTGGAATTCAAGATTTGCTGTGTGGTACACAAGAGTCTCCACAACCTCGGTCCACACTATCTGGCCGAGAAATTTGTATACCACCGCCCCTGCCGCAATCTTAGGTCCAGCAACCTGCTATTACTCCAGGTTCCTAGACATTACAAGACCAGACAGGGAGGTCGTGCCCTTTCCATCATGGGCCCGCGCCTATGGAACAATCTCCCCCTTTCCCTTAGAGAGTGCCCGAGCCATCTAGCTTTTAGGAAACGCCTAAAGACAACTCTATTCTAGTTGGAGCGCTGCCCGTCCTGTTCTTCACAGCACCGCGCGGAGATACACCTTCGGGTGTGATGCCGGCGCGCTACAAGCCCATAAATAAATAAATAAATAAATTTGAGTGCTCCCTATATTAAGGATTCAGGGCCCGATGTAGGTAAATCTACATTTACCTCTTCATAAATACCGAATCATACCGAATCGGTATTTATGAAGTGGTAAATTAGAGGGGGGGAAATGTAGGTATTTCAGATTCGGTAAATACCGAATCTGTAAGATTCGGTATTTACCGATTCTGTAAATACCGATTCGGTATCCCCCATTGCTTCCTATGGGCCTTGAAGCCCATAGGAATCAATGGGCATTACCGAATCGGTAATTACCGATTCGGTAATTACCGATTTGTGCAAGGGTGCAGGGGGTGTCACTTTGACACCCTCTAGCACCCCCAAAACAGGCATGTGAGCCATGTGGCACACAGACATGCCCTAAGGGCATGTCTGTCTGTCACATGGCATAGGTGTGCATGCACACATGTGCATGCACACCTGGATTCGGTATTTTAACACCCAATTGGATTGGGCATTAAAATACCGAATCTGAAGGGCCTGTGGGACAGAATGTAGTCCCACCTACATCCCAAATTTAAAAATCGGTAAAATTACCGATTCGATATTTTTGCGATTCAGTAATTTTACCGAATCGGTAAAATACCGAATCGGACAAAAAAAGGTCCCCTACATCTCAGTAGGCCAAATACCGGTCGGAAACGGCCGAAATCGGCCGTTTCCGACCGGTATTTGATACCTACATCGGGCCCTCAGTAATTTACTGAATCAGTATTTTAAGAATTCAGTAATTTACCAATTCCTTAAATTACTAATTTGGTAAATTACTGAATCCTACAATTTGGCCTCCTACATCTGAAAAGCCTAATACCGGTCGGTAACGGCCGAAATTCGGTAATTTCGGCCATTACCGACTTCCGGACTCCTACATCTGGCCCTTAGTGTTTTTCCAAAATATGCATGTAACATGAATGAACTTTCTGTTGTTATTAGATGTTGCAATTGCCCAAGGACTCTTGTGCTGTAATACCCCTGTTGGGTTAGCACTCTTTTAGCAGTGCGTAGCCCATTGTTCAAGAAATGCTGCATTTTAACCCCTTCGATGCTGATGACGAGCTCAGCTCGTCATCACCCACGGGGGTCGTGTGCTGATGACGAGCTGAGCTCGTCATGGTGCCACTAAAATGGCATTTTCCAGCACACAGCGGGAAAACGCCTAGCATCCAAGTGGTTAACTGAACTTTCTATGAAGTGTTGCTTAGGCTGCTCAAAGATTACTTAGAAATGGATTCGTGTTAGCATTATTGGTGTGACATTAAAACATCTGATTTGTTCAATATTAGTAATACCATGGCGAATCTATCTCTTTAGCTAATATTCAATGCAAGAAACGTGTATAAGAAGCCTTTTCTGTTGGGGGTGAGGCACATTTTTCTGAGACTTCTCCTTTTCTACTATGCATGCTGCCTGTTTTACTTGTGAATCTGTTTTTTTTGTGAAACTTTGCACTTTAGACTAGAGATGCTGTCCAGATTTACTAATTTTCCTGCTCATTTGAGACTTAGAATGATTTATTGACTTTTAACTTTTCTACAATAACTCTCCAAGTTTTAGACTTCATGGCATTTATTCTGTACCACTTGATTTTTGAGATTTTTTTACTAAACTTCTTTAACTTTTCCTATGATCTAGAACACAGTTTTTTAGTGGTCTTCATGACTTAATATTTTATTCTGCTAAACTGATATTGGTGGGTGTTCTCTTACTCTAGATCAGTTTAGAAGTGGTACCTCCAGAGGAAAATAGCGATATTTTTTACATTTTGGACTGCCATCAGTATTGGGGTTCGGGGTTCCGCTCAGATAACTACATAACATGCTGCCAGGTGAAACCTAAAAGTCTAGTGAGTCTAAATAGTGCTGTACCTCTCAGCACCCAGAAGGGAACTAGGAAGTGAGTAATTACTGCTATGCTGAAGATAGCAGTTTAGCGTTCTTGCACTTCATAATTTCCACTTGACCATTCACCAGCTTCCTCATCCTCCTGGCACCTGCCTTTCCACCCTGAATTCTTATATGTCATCATTGCACAGAGTCTCCACATTATTTATCCCAGTAGGAAGTTATTGCTTTTCATGCCCATGTCATATGTATGAACAACAATTCTGATTCACCATATCTAGGGCAGGAAGAAATGTTTTTTGGGGGGGGTAAAGTTTGTTAATTTGCGATGGCTTTAAATATGTGCAGTGCAGATAATTAAAAGGTTTTCGTTTAAATCTAGCATTGCTTGATATCTCCCTCGCTTGTGAGCACATCTTCTTCAATTCTGATACAGCAATGGATTTTGTATGTTATTTTCCCAATGTTTTTTGGCTGTGATGGGTATCCTTAATCAATCCAATTTTAGTGCTTTGTGGATTAGGGAGGACTATTTATGCCCTAGTCCAGGGGGATGGTCTCCTGATGTGTTGCAGCCTCCCACCCTCCATTGGACTAGAGACATGTATTGGCTTATACATCTAAACGATTTAAGTGCCAGGTCTCTACCTGTCTTAAAAAATGGGCGATAAGAGTATTATCCTGCCTGCTATTTCATAAGCAACAGCTGTGTGTTGGACTAGGTATTGATAAATAAGGAAGTATATCTCCTGCCTCTAAAGGGAATACTGGAAAAGGTTTTCCCTCAACAACTTTGCATAACAACCCTTTCCCTCAAATGTCTTTAGACACTCATCATTTGGTTGCATGCTGAAGTTGACTGGCCAAGTGATGCATCACTAAATCAAGTAAAGCAATGCTTCCATCTTCCCAGTCTAATTTCAGAGTAACAATTTGACTCTGCTTCATATCTCTGCCCATACTAAAGATATTAGTAATCTATCCCTCTTTCTGAATGTCTCCTTTGGTATAGGGCATATGGTATTTTGTACGTTGTATAAATATTTAGGAAAGAACAAAATCTTACTTAGGGTAATGCATCACATAAATGACAACAGGTGTATGTTTCAAAACTGCATTGATGAAACGCTTCTTTGTTTAACCCTGCCCTTGTTACGCACAAATAACCTTCTGGCTGTGTGTACTACCTATATCCCTGGGTTTCTAAATTAAAAAAATGTGTCTGCTGACGCCTCCTTGGCATTTTTTCCCTGTGTTTTTGCCCTAACACCTCCTGGTTTTACTGACTTGGTTTTTGCTGGCTTTAGGACTGTGGACGCTTTACAACTGCTAATACCAGTGCTAAAGTGCATGTGCTCTCAACTTAAAACATGGTAACATTGCCTTATCCACAAATGGCATATTTAATGTACTTATAAGTCCCTAGTTAAGTGCACTACATGTGTCCTGTAAATTAAATGCTAGTAGTGGGCCCGCAGCACTGATTGGGCCACCCACTGAAGTAGCCCTTTTAAACTTGTCTCATGTCTGCCATTGCAGAGGCTGTGTGTAAAGTTCAAACTGCCATTTGAGCTGGCAAAATTAACCCTCTTGCCATGCCCAAATCTTACTTTTTAATACATATGTCACCCTTAGGTTGGCACTTAACAGCCCAAGCGCAGGGTGCAGTGTAGTTAAAAAGTGGGACATGTATTTTTGAGTTTTACCTGCCCTGGTAGTAAAAAATATCTCTCCTACAGGATAACATTGAGATTACCTTATTATATCTTATAAATTTAATTTTCAATTGGGACGAGATGAGACCTTCAAGTTTTGTGTCTCTGGAATCACAATTTAGAATCACAACTTATGGTGAAGTCAAATTTAAAATTGTAATTCTGAAAATGCCACTTTTAGAAAGAGTCTTATTATAGCCATTTGGTGCCTTCTACCTGTCTCTGAACACACTTCTTGGTAGGATAACAGCTGGGCTGTGTGCATTCTCTCTACACACCCACACAAAATGGAGCTTAGGTGTGACTGATGGGACATCCTGGGCAGGATGGGAGGAAAGAGTTGTCATTTACACCTGAAGAGGCTTTGACCTGTCCATACATAAAGGGCTGCATACACCCCACATTCCCCTGGTGAGTCTGGAGCCATGGCAGGAAGGCCAGGGACTCTGTGCACTTTAAGGGCACCTCTTTAAAGCCTCCCCCATTTCAAAGGTATAACTGGGTATAAGTACTGGACCTCTGACACCACTACTTTAGTATGCTTCTGAACCTGTGTTTAATCTGCCAGGAAGAAGGACTATTGTGCTGGTTTAAGGACTGCCACTCTGCTGGACTTCTACTCTGCTGGCCCTCTGCTTTGCTGATCTGCTGCCTTCTAGCCTCTTGCCTGGAAGTGAGAAAGACTGTACCTTCATCTCTCCAACCCAGAACCAAAGTAACTCCAATCGCTTGCAGGTTTGCCTCCTGATTGAAGTCTCAGAGATATAAAAGACTTTCAACTCACTTGCTACAGCACCTGGACTCTGCCATTTATGAGTCTTGCCCTGCTGAGAGGTCCCAACCCTGTCCTGTCTCCTTAGAAGTGGGTATAAAGTGCTGTTCCAGCACAAATCCATGCATCAACGCCATTGTGCCACTCTGAACTAGCACCTCTCCATCGACGATGATGCATCACCACTGAGGCAAGGATCCAGTGACTCTCATCACCGACTGCGTAGTGCATCATCTTGATTTCCGATGCATCTTCAACTTTGCACTTCTCAACGACGATGCATCGTCTTCATCCTACGGATCGTCAATGAAGCATCGCCACTTTGCTCCTCGCATCCCATCTTCGATGACGACGCATCGCCTCTTTGCTACTCGCCTCCCATCTTCGACGTAAACACAAACAAGGTACTTTGCAGAGGGCTAAGGCTGGTGCATGTATCTGACACACGCTCTATCATGGTCCCCCTGAACTTTTGGATTTGACCCAGCCTAACACGGCCAGATAGCCCCGGTTGGCACTTTATGCTTTTAAACACTACATTTCATTTGATTCTTTTGAAAATTCATAACTCTGGTTATACTTGTTGGATTTTTGTTATTTGTGGTCTTGTTTTCTCCATTACATTAAACAGCATCTTTTTATGTGGTGCTTTCACTGTTTGTGTTGCACAAATACTTTACACATTGACTCCTAAATTAATGAATCATCCCACCAGGCTGCCAATGGTAATATTATTGTCTTATTTCAATTAGTTTGTAAACCTGATAACTCTCTGAATCTAGTGCCTGAAAAAGCAAGTGAGCCTCCTCACATGGCACATATCAAAGTGTACACCCACAGTGTGTTCATTCATACCTCCCCCAGTCCTGCAAAACCTTTCTAAGCGCTATTGCCAAAGCCTCCATTTCTAATGCAATAGCATAGATGTGCCTCAATCTACTCCCCAGCTTTCAGATAAAATCCCCTCATCATCACTATTGCTGTTGGTTCAGTGTAAAGTAAATAAACCCTAATAAATTGACCCTGGGCTCTGCCTAACCAGGCCCGAGCCAGTGGTATGCTGAAAGACAATTAGAATACAGTGAAACACCTACATAGACTAGGGTTCACTACGGGTTGGGGTACCCTGGTTTTTGGCATGACTTCCCCGGTAAGGCCCTAGTACATACTAGGGGAGGGGGATTAAAACTACCTCTAAGTCCCTAGCATATATTAGGGCATGGCAGTTTAGAGGCCAGCAGCCCTTTTCTGCACTTGCATGTGTGCACAGCTAAGCCTGAGGTCAGTTTAAAAGTAGCCCTGTGTGTGTAAAAAGAGGTGCACAAAATAGCAATAGAGGTGTAGAAAGAAGCAAGAGAGGTGCAGAAAGAAGCAAGAGCAGTGCAGAAAGAACCAACAGAGGTGGAGAAAGAGGCAAGAGGGGTGCAGAAAGAGGCAAGGGAAGTGCATACATAAGGAACAGAGGTACACAAAGAGGCAAGAGGGGTATAGAAATAGGCAAGAGAGTTGCACAAACAGGGAAGAAAGATGCAGAAAGAAGCAAGAGCAGTGTAGAAAGAAGCAACACAGGTGGAGAAAGAAGCAAGAACAGTGCAGGAAGAAGCAACAGAGGTACAGAAAGAGGCAAGTGAAGTGTAAAAAGAGGCAAGAGAGGTGCAGGAACAGGCAGGAGAGGTGCAGAAAGAGGGAACAATGATATAGAAGAGGCAAAAGAGGTGTACAAAGAGGGAGGAAGGGTGTAGAAAGACGCAAGAGGCATACAGAAAGAAGCAAGTGGGGTGCAGAAAGAGGCAACAGAGGTGCATAAAGAGGCAAGAGAGGTGCAGAAAGTGGAAGAGATGAGCAGAACAATGCAAAATAAGTGCAGAAAAAGAAAGAAAGGTACAGGAAGAAGCAACAGAAATGCAGAAAGAGGCAAGAGAGGCCCAGAAAGAGGCAGGAGTGTCTTGCATACCATTAGTACCCGTTTAATACTCACATTTAGTAGTAAGTAACAGGTGACTATTGTAGATTTGCAAAGGACCTTCCACCACGCTGTAACACGCGTCGCTGCATTTTTGGTAACACTTGAGCCGTATGAGGCAAAAACAATTTATTTTTTGTTCAAATCTATAGATGATGGCTTATGTGGCAAATGGGGAAAATTGATAATTGTGCAAAAGTCAGTGCAGCCAAACTGTCGCATAATTCCAGTGGCCCTGCTCATACCTTTGACTAGGTCCAGAGTGCTCCTCAATGGTTCCTTCTTTTTTGTCTCATTGAGTTTATAGTTTAGCTTCTATGGAAATGAGGAAGACTAAACCTGAGGATACCACTCCATACCACAGACTACCATACCACAAAATTACTCTCTGTAATACATAATCTCACTCAACATGATTCCTATACACTAAATACCGCATACTTTCTATCCACATAATTTCACTGCACATCATACCACATAATTCCACTACACACAACTACATCCACTCCACTCCAAGAAACATAAAAAAAATACTTTTACATTTACAACGCCTATAGCTCTAACTCATGCTAATGTTGCATGTTACATTGCAAATGCTTCTTTAACTAGTAGTTGCATTTGCAGAGTGGTAGAGGAAGGAAGTGGGCCTACATCCAACACTCAGGAATTCTGCTGCATAGGACTTCCAGGAAGTACCAGGAATGCTTCTTGGCCCCCAAAGTCCGTCAGGAGCAAAGTGGACTTCATCCCCCAACCTGTAGTGTGTCAGGAGGTGCATTTGTAGAGCGGTGGAGAAAGGAGCATTGCCTCTGAAGACACGAGGGGTAGTTGGCCCCCAAATACAACCTTGGGGGCCGACTACCCCTCCTATTCCCTCGAGTTAGTCCCACACAACAGCATTGCTAAGGTTCTCATTGCATGCCACTCCCCCTTTTCCCACCACTCTGCAAACGCGCTCCCTGGGGTGCTCTTAGATGGGAGCCACCTCACTGCTGGGGTACCTTAGGGTGCAACTAGTCTACCTGATACCTCCAGTATGCTCCAGGCAGTGGGATAGCTCACAGGTGGACACAGGCCATGCCCCCTTTCTCCACCACTCTGCAAACGTGCCTCCTGTCATGTTCTGGTTTGGGGGATTAAGTCCCCATGCCTCATGAGGATCCTTGGGGGCCAACTAGCCCACCAGGTAATTCCAGTAAGACCCACACAGCTGGATTGCTGAGAGTGGCCTGAGGCCATGCCGCCTTTTTACACCACTCTGCAAATGCACCTCCTGGTGCACTGCTGCCCGGGGGATGAAGTCCACTTTAGTCCAGGAGGACCTCTTTGCCCACCAGCAATGCGCCAAGAGACGCGTTTCCAGACTGGTGTAAAAAAGGGGGTGGCCTCGGACCACCTCTCAGTAATCCCACTGTGTGTGTCATTCCTGAGGTAAATGGTGGGCTAGTTAGCCCCCAGGGACCCTTAGGATTCAAGGGGACTTAATCCCCCAACTTAGAACGTGCCAGGGGGTGCATTTTCAGAGTGGTACAGTGAGGGGGTGGGGCCTCCGGGGAGATGCAGCTTTTCTTTTTTTTTTTAGAAGGAGGGCTGTGTGGCCTCCCTTCTCTTAATATATTGAGGGCCCTGGGAACCCCCTCGCCCAGGGCCTGACCCTCTTAAAAAAAATGGGAAAGGGGAAGCGCAGCCCCCCTCCCGATGCTGATTTTGGAACTGGGGACCCCATCCCCCAGGGCATGGCCTCGTTTTTAAATTTTATTATTATTAATACAGAAGGGGGGCCACGTGGTCCTCCTTCCCAAGGCTGCTATTGGCCCATAGAACCCCATCTCCTAGGCTTGGCCTCGGTTTTTGTTTAATTACAAGAGGGGGCCGCATGGCCCTACTTTCATAGGCCGCTTCAGGCCTGGGGGCCCCATCTCCCGGGGCCTGGCAATCCTTCATTTCAAATTTTAGAAGGGGGCCATGTGGCCCCCCCACCTGTCGCCAATTATGGCCTCAGGGACCCCATCCTTTTGGTTCGGCCTTCCGCTTTAAAAAATATTAAATGGGAGGGTGGCTGAGTCCACTTCTGGCCCCAGGGACACCATCCACCGGAGGCGGCCCTCAAGTTGGGGACCGTGGGGGGAGCCCCAATGCCCATGGTCACTGCTGGCTCCCCGCCTCCTGTGGTAGGTGACTAAGCATGGGCGAATTTTGCGAATCTGGCGTTCGCGATTTTGCATATTTGCGAACTCGCAATCGGCAAAATCCGCGAATTCTCGCGAATTTGCGGATTTTTTTTTGTGTTTGCAAGGGTTTCTGCCAGTTTGCGAGGGTTTTGTACCAGTTTGCAATTGCAAACTTACTTGTCGGCTCGCAACAGTCGCGACTATGTTGTTTCTACGTCTGGTTCATCATCACAGGTTCCCAGCACCCTCTTTTTCACCACTGCCACCCTCTGTTTCACCCATGCCACCCTCTGGTACAACAATGCCACCCTCTGGTTCATCATCACTGTAGATTATGGGGGGAAAAGCAAGCACACCTGCCCTGCTTAAACTGACATGAATTAATTTGAGGTTGATTTATTAATGTGTCACTGTTTTAAAATTCCAGTCTGGCACCTGCTTCCTTATCTGTAATTTGCTTTCTGTTGCAGTGCAATTTTTTTTTCCAGGACCTTTGTGGCCTACTTGTAGCTATTCTATGAGCCTGCTGTGAGGGTCAGAGCAGGGTCATAGAATTGTTGCAACTAGCAACTGAACTCTGGAGGGGCCCCAGTCAGGAAGCACTACAGGGAATGGTTACTAATGATGAGTTCGAAGTTGAACTTTTGCACCTGCTGAGTGCTTTCAGTTTTGCAAAACTCGTTTTTCTGCAGAACACCAACTGTAATGCCCCAAACAAACATAGGCAACTGAACTCTGGAGGGGCCCCTCAGGAAGTACTACAGGGAATGGTTACTAACGATGAGTGAACTTTTGCACCTGCTGAGTGCTTTCAGTTTTGCAAAACTCGCACAGCAACTGTAATGCCCCAAACAAACTTACTTGTGAAAGTTGATTTCTAATCCAAAAGTGATCCAAAGAAAGTCAAAAGGCCTCAAATCCAAAAAAGTGCAGGCAAATGTCAACCTGAGGAGTTATTCTGATAAAAATCATCATTTTCAGAAGGTCTATGCTGCTTGCTAGTGGATTTCTTGTGCAGAATTGCAAATTTTGTAATTCCGCGAGTGCGAGATTGTTGCTGCCCGCCGCACCTACATGTACGCAATTGCGAACTCTCGCGATGCGTCGCCAAACTCCCGCGGGATCCCGCAGCAAGATCCAAAATGGCACAGCACTCGCAAAATATCGAGAAAAACAACTAGGCAAACGGTGAATGACGGTAAGTGAACGCTGCACGCCGCAATATTGTATCACCAAGAAAAAAAATCCGCTGCGTGCGAATTTGCGGATTTTCGGTAAATTCTCGAGAGTTCGCGGATTGCAAATTTACCGAAAATCCGCAAAATCCGCGAGCGGAACGGATTTTCCGCCCATGCTTAGAGGTGACATTGCTTTTGGGCAAGGTGAGCTGCTAACATGCAGCTCCCCTTGCCAAAAAGAAATTCTGCTTTGCTTTTTGGAAGACCTATGCTTAAAGACTTTGCTGTAGAAATGGCAAAAGACTTTGTCCGTTTCTATCTCGGCGTGGATGGCACTGTGCTAATCCTATGCTTAAAGACTTTGATAGAAAAACAGACATTTGAGGTGAGCAGATCTAGAGTGTCGGTGGTATTGAGAGTGCTCTAACAGGAGCTGCTTTCCACCTAAACTTGAGAACTACCCAGAGTTCTCTCCTTCTTTTCTGTATAATATATGCGTCACTCTATGCCTTAAAGGGTTTTGTTTTGACTAATACTGGGTGCTCCCTTGTGTCTGGACAAAGCTATACCTCTCTGAAGAGCTCTAATTAGAGTGAAACACTGTGTCAGGGGTTGCTTTTACTCATTTCAGGTTGGCTTGAGTTGGTATTGGTTGTTGATTGGTTGTGTGAGTATTTGTATAGGTGCCTGAGTGTGTGTGTGGGTGAATAGGAGGTGTGTAACTGTGCATAATATGTGAGTGCTTCATTCACTGGGTGTATGGGTTCAAGAGTGCATCTGGAAACAGCTGTATGGGTGGGTTAGTGTGTGTATGGGCTTGTTGGTGAGTGAATGCATATCTCAGTGCTACATGTCCAAGTAACTACATATGTAAAACACAGTGCGTGTGAGTGTTGGAATCCTAAATTAAGTATTTTGTCTTAAATTAGGATTTTGTCTTAATGAACCAATTGAGAACAGGGTTTTTTAGAGTGAGGGAAATGCTGGGCGCACTGCTCACGGTTGATGCGCAGGAGGTGTAAATGTTGTTTTGTTTGGCAGTAGGTGCCTGCAGGTGAGGGGAAAAAGCCCTATAACCCCTCCAAGAGTGTGTGGCGGAACACACACTGTACAAGGTAAGCAAAAACCTGTTGCACACTAAATTAAGAAAGTACAGAAAATAGATGTCTCAATGGACATTTAAAAGTTCAAGTTTCCACCGTTGAAGAAAGGGGACAACCAGTATTTCGGCTCCTCTTTTATTGCTTATGAATAGCCAGCCGACACGTGTTTCGTCGCAAAGAAAATATAATAATTCCGCGACTCCTCAGGGCTGTAGTTAACAGGTGCTTAACCATAGGTCGCTGTGCCGGTGATAATTCCAACCCGGCCCCGCTCGAGACCAGGTTGAATAATTTCAAATCGTCGTCATACGTGGTCCAGTACTAATCATGTCCAATGAGAATTGGGAGATGCTTCGAATAAGGGTATTAGTGTAGTGGGTTGACTTCTGTAATGGATTGCTTGAAATGGTATAGGCGTCCACTTGATCAATCATGGGGAGTGTGGAGGCTCCTCAGTATTGGATTCCCCGTAATGCGGGGAAAAACCGGCAGAACGAGTGCTTCCGGGGTCCGCACCCAGAACCATTTCACAGGAGCCTGGGTGTGCAGCAGCGGGCACATACCTCTGGGTGGCGGAAGTGGATGGGGTACAGCAGCCTGGATGCACAAAGGTTGCACAACGATTTAGGCGTATGCAGTCGAATGTACTCTGCCATTACTTATTCTGTGCTATGCTTCAAATGTGGGAGCTTGAGAGTTCCACTAGGTCCCGGCACATGGTTGGCGACAGAACAGTGGCATGAAGGTGAGCTGTGAGGGTTTTGTCCACAGTGTGAGCGCTCAGTGTCCCTCCTCATCTCTTCCTTTCTGTCCCTCACACTCTTTCTCTCTCTTCCTCTTACACTGTTTCTCTCTTTTTTCTCCCTTACTCTCTCTCTCTCCCTCACTCTTCCTCTGGTTCTCTGTTCCTCTTTCCCACACTCTTTTGCTCTTTTTCTCTCTTCCTCTCTCTCACTGTTTGTCTCTCTCTTCGTCTTTATCCCTCTTTTTCTCTCTCTTCCTCTGACTTTTGTTCTTTTTCTCTCTCTCTTCTTCTCACTCTCAATGTTTCTCTCTTTCTCTCTGTCTTCTGATCACTCTTTCTTTCTTTTTTCTCTCTCTCTTCCTCTTTCTCACACTGTGTATCTCTTTCTCTTTCTCTTCCTCTCTCTCCCACTCTTTCTCTCTCTCTTTCTCTGACACTTTTCCTCTGTTTCTCTCTTCCTCTTTCTCACACTCTTTCAATCAATCAATCATTTCATTTGTAAAGCACACTACATACCTGCAAGGGTCTCAAGGCGCTAGGGGGGGCGCTACTGATCGAACAGTCAGGTCTTGAGTATCCTCCTGATGGTCAGCAGTTCTTCGGTATGTCGTAGGCTCAGTGGGAGGTTGTTCAATGTCTTGACGGCGAGGTGGGTGAAGGATTTTCCACCGGTGGTTGTTCCTCGGATGTGTGGGCCGGTGGCGAGGGAGAGGTTGGCGGAGCATAGCTGGTGGTTGGGGATGTAGAAGGAGAGCCGTCTGTTGAGATAGGCTGGGCCGGTCTTGTGGAGTGCCTTGTGTGCATGGGTTAGGAGCTTGAAGGATATCCTGTTGTTGATGGGGAGCCAGTGCAGGTTTCTCAGGTGGGGGGTGATGTGGCCGTGGCATGGTACATCGAGGATCAGTCAGGCGAAGGCGTTTTTTATGACGCATTGTAGTCGTTTGATGAGCTTGGTTGGGGCTCCTGCATAGAGGGCGTCCCAAGTCAAGTCTGCTGCTGACGAGGGCATGTGTGACTGTTTTTCTTCTATCTGTCGGGATCCATCTGTAGATCTTGTGGAGCATGCAGAGGGTGTTGAAGCAGGAGGAGGAGACGGCGTTGACTTGCTTGGTCATTGAGAGCGTTGAGTTGAGGATGATTCCCAGGTTGCATGTGTGGTCGGTGGGTGTAAGGGCTGCCCCCAGTGCTGTAGGCCACCAGGAGTCCTCCTACGCTGAAGGGTTGGAGCCGAGGATGAGGACCTCCGTCTTGTCCGAGTTCAGCTTCAGATGGCTGATCTTCATCCAATCGGCAACGGCCTTCATTCCTTCGTGGAGGTTGGCTTTGGCGGTGATGAGGTCCTTGGTGAGGGAGAGGATCAGCTGAGTGTCATCAGCATAGGAGATTATGCTGAGGTTGTGCTGTAGGGCTACGTGTGCGAGCGGGTCCATGTAAATGTTGAACAGCATCGGGCTGAGGGATGATCCCTGGGGTACGCCGCAGATGATCTCGGAAGCTTTGGAATGGAATGGGGGGAAACGGACGCTCTGCGTTCTGCCGGAGAGTAAGGAGGTGGTCCAATGCAGAGCCTTGTCTCGAATCCCTGTGGCGTGGAGGCATCCGCGTAGTGTGCGGTGGCAGGCGGTGTCGAAGGCGGCAGAGAGGTCTAGGAGGATGAGTGCTGCGGTCTTGCCGTTGTCCAGCAGGATCCTGATGTCGTCAGTGGCGGCGATGAGTGCAGTCTCGGTGCTGTGGTTGCTGCGGAACCCTGACTGGGAAGGGTACAGGATTCTGTTTTATTCTAGGTATCGGGTTAGCTGTCTGTTGACGGTTTTCTTGATGACCTTGGCCGGGAAGGCGAGCAGAGAGATGGGCCAGAAGTTCTTGAGGTCACTTGGGTCTGTCTTAGGTTTATTGAGTAGGGCATTGATCTCGGCGTGTTGCCAGATCTCTGGGAAGGTCGTGGTCTCAAGGAATAGATAGATGACGTTGCGCAGGTGGGGTGCGATGGAACTGCTTGCTCTGTTGAAGACGTGGTGCGGGAATGAGTCTGACGGAGAGCCAGTGTGGATTGTGCGAATGGTCTTGATGGTGTCATCGATGCTCCCGCTGGCCCAGTCTAGCAGGGGGTCATGGTCGATGATGTGCGGATGGTCTGTTGTGTGGCTGTCTGTTGGGGCTGTCTGGGTGTTAAAGCAGTCGTGGATGTCTGCTATCTTGCATTGGAAGAAAGTGGCGAGGGATTCACACAGGGCTTGCAACAGCGGGATGTCGTTGGGGCTGGGGTTGGAGAGTTCTTTCAGGATGTTGAAGAGCTCCTTGCTATTGTGTGTGTTGTTGTCGAGGCGGTCTTTGAAGGAGGTCCTCTTGGCTGCCCTGATGAGGTGATGGTGGTTGCGGATGGCCTCCTTGTGTGCTGCGTGGCTGTATGGAGTTTGTTCACTGTGCCATTTCTTCTCTAGTTTCCGGCATGTTTGCTTGGAGGCTCGGAGTTCTGGCGTGAACCAGCTGGTGTCTCTGTGGGGCGGGTTTCTTCAGCGGAGCAAGGGTGTTGGCGCAGTCCTTGATCCAGAGTCTGAGGCTGTGGGTAGCGTCGTCAGTGTTGGAGGGTTCGGTGGGTGGGCTGAGAGCAAGGTTTGCGTGTAGTTGGTCTTCGGTGATTTTGCTCCAGCAGCAGTGGGGGATCTGTTGGGTGTGGTGTTGTTTGGTGGGTTTCTGGAAGGCAAAGTAGATGCAGGAGGTGGTCGGTCCAAAGGAGTTCAGTGGTGTGGCTGACAGAGACGTGCAGGTTTGAGGAGAAGACGGGGTCGAGCGTGTGGCCAGCAGAGTGGGTGGACGTTGTGACAAGTTGCTTCAGCCCAAGTTTGGCGAGGTTATCGATCAGGGTTGTGGAGTTGTTGTCGTTGTTGTTCTCAAGGGGAAACATCAGGTCTCCGAGGAGGATATAGTTGGTGGAGGTCAGGGCATGCATGCTGATCAAGTTGGCGATGTAGTTGCTGAACTGGTGGCTGGGTCTGGGGGGTCGGTAGACGAGGGTGCCTCTGAGGTGGAGTTAGGGTCTGTGTGGATCTGCAAAGCATGTGCTCAGCGGTGCTGAGCGCGTCGTCGATGCTAGTCGAGACCTTGATGCTGTTCTTATGGGCGATGGCGATTCCTCCTCCGACTCCATTGGTGCGGTCTCTGCGGGTGATCTTGTAGCTATCTGGGATGGCTATGGTGATGTCAGGTGTGGAGGAGTCGTTACATCAGGTCTCTGTCAGGAAGGGGATGTCCGGGGATGTTATGTCGAGCAGGTCCCAGAGCTCGATGGCATGCTTGCGGGTGTTTAGTACTGTGCATCGGAGGTGGTTGGGGTCGGGTCTGAAGGCTGGTCAATCTGCAGTTCCGGCAGGTGAATGGGCTGTGTGTGCATTTCTGGGTGGCCTTGAAGCAGGTGTGGCTCCGTCCGGAGTTCAGAGCGTACAGAGTGCTGGCGTCGTAGTGGTGGCAGTCGTCGTGGCGGGTGCGGGGGCCAGGGGTTCTGGTGCTGGGCACGGTCCAGGCACAGATGGGCACAGACGGGCTTGCCTTAGGCGCGCCTTCGGCACACCAGCGGCGTGCCTGCTGCGTGGCCGTGCAGCGGCCGACATATATGGGAAGGTGGAAGGGAGGAGCAGCTGGGAGGTGGGAGGCGGGGGCAGCGAATGGGCAGTGGGCCGTCAGGGGGCGGGCCACAAGGGATGCAGAGGCAAGGGCAATGAGGGACCACAAATGTAACAGAATGAAAAAGGGGCACAGAAATTAGGGAAAAATGAGTGGCACAGAGGGCAGAAGGGCACAACAAAATAAGTGGTACAGAGGGCGGAAGGGCACAAAAACAAGTGGAACAGAAGGCAGAAGGGCACAAAAAAACGAGGGAAAAACGAGTGGCACAGAGGGCAGAAGGGTACAAAAATCGAGTGGAACAGAAGGCAAAAGAGGCACAAAACAAGGGAAAACGAGTGACACAGAAGGCCGACGGGCACAAAAAATGAGTATAACAGAAGGTAAAAGGGGCACAAAAACAAGGGAAAACGAGTGGCACATAAGGCAAAAAGGGCACAGAAATACCGGAAAAACGAGTGGCACAGAGGCAAAATACAGAATACAGAAATACAGGGGCAGCTGAGAATAGAAGGCAGAACGGGCAGAGAGGCACTGGGGCAGCGAGGGGAACAGAAGGAAAACCGGGCAGAGAGAGCACAGGGCCGTGAGGGGAACTAAGGGAAGAAAAAGGGGCACGGACACGTACAGGCAGCGGGGGAAGACAGACAACATCAGTCACAGATACAACAATGAAAATACAGGCAATACAATAAAGCGGGGGATGAACAAGCCTACCACTGGCCACCAGGGATGAGGCGCAGGTGGTAGCCTGTGGGTGGTGGAGGGCCTCGAACGTCCTCAGCAGCGGCGGTGGCAGCTGGGGCGGGGAGACACAGGTGGTGCTGTGCAGAGGGGAAGCGACCTACCTGGTAGGGTCAAGGGTCGCTCTTTCTCTCGCTTCCTCTCTCTCACTGTTTCTCTCTCTTTGTTTCTCTCACTCTTTCTCTCTTTCTCTATCTTCCTCTCACTCTTTCTTTCTTATTCTCTCTCTCTCTCTCTCTCTCTTCCTCTCACTCTCACTGTTTCTCTCTTGCTCTCTGTCTTCCTCGCACTCTTTCTATCTCTCTCTCTTCTTCTATTCTTTGATGAAAGCATGATGCACAATCTTATCTTGCTTTCTATCTAACAGGCTGTGATTCAAGAATCAATGTCCCCCCCACTCTCTCCAACACCACCAGAGCTGAACACGTGTAGAACCTGCGATGATGCGTGGCCATCCTGACAACGCCTGAGAAAGTTGCTTTGGCATGTGGTGTACCCTGAGGTTCTGTAAATTACAAATTTGTTCGTGTTCAGCTTCCATTTTGTAGTCCCCGCCATTTTATGTTGCCCTCACTCAGGCAGCGCGGCAAACGCAATGTTTTTGTCATTTCTGCATTTATGTGTCAGGTGGCTTCTTTGCCTATGTTTACTAACGAGTGTCATGGTCTGACCGAGTACACTAATTCCTGTCTGAGCTGATTAATCCCCGTCCGGACTATTTTTTGGTTCACACCATTCTTTCCTCTAAGTTATCTTATCTGCTGTCCTTCGCTACATGTCTCATGCATTCTCCTGTTTCACAACTGTCCTTCTAAAACATGCAGCTGTGTTTTCTCTACTCGTAAATCAAATTGTGTGGATTCATTTGTAATTTGCTTAAGGGGTCGAGTGACAAACATAACCGGGAACTTGAGTTGCTTTGGACTTAAAACATTGTTTATAACGTTTGCCTATAGCTCATGCTCTTTTGTGATTGCATTTTGCATTGTACTGTATCGTATATAAACCTGTGTGCCACGGAGTTAAGAGGCAGTCTCTTTTGAACCTCGTTATACCAATGACTTCTAAGACCACTGTATTAGCTGCAGCTATCTTCTACGCCAGACGAAGAGTCCCTGTCTCTGTTTCTGACAAGGCAGGTGAATCCCGGGGATTTCAGGCATACCCTGCGCCGCCGGGCCTTAAGGCTGCGGTTCTCCAACTGGTGCCCAACCTGGGGCGACTTCAGCGGTAGCGGTTGAGCCCAAGGGTCGTGAGGAGCCCCGCAAGAAAATTCCGGAGGATCGACCCCTGTATGTCGGAAGTGGACCGAAGGTTTTTTAGAGCGGGGCTACTCCTCTCTGACGGCTGCTGCCCTGACTGTCGCCCTGCCTTGATAGACGGACCTTCGCTGGTGTAGGACGATCCTTAGTTAAGTATTTGGTGGCTCGCTCCCACAAAACTTTGTTTTGTTTTGTTTTTGGGTTTTTATTCGGGTATTCCAATAGCCGAAGCCAAGGGGTAAGTATGTTTGTACTGTTTCATTGATTTACACCCCTTGTTGTTTGTGAGCAGTCTAGAGAAGTAACGATGCCTGGACTGAGTAAGTTCAAAATAATTTGTTGCTTAGGTTGTACGAAGGATTCCCAGTTGGAGGAATCATGTCTGATCCCTCCAGTTGGAACTTCCACTTATGAGCTCTATTCAAAACATGGTATTGGTCCCATTACCTTTAACGAGATATGGGTCCGATACACGAAGAATAGTGGAGTTTTGAGATGGCCCCAGAATGGTAGTTTTGACCCCGCCATACTAGATAATTTGGAAACGATTCTGTTTAGAAGAAAAGCCCGGCCAGCAATGTTTGACTCTTTTCGCCTTTGGCGTAAGGAAGCCATACAGAAAGAAATTAAACAAGCAAAATAGGATAAGAAATCACAAAACATGTCAATTATACAGGCGGCTCAGCAGTTAAAAAATAACGAAGTAGACGGTGCGATTGAGATACTGAAGAGACAACATTGCATGGCGATAGATAGATGCTATCCGATGCTGCCTACTTCCTCTCCAGAAAAAAGTAAGGAATTGGAAGAAGATTCCCTAATGTCTTGTTTATTAAATTCACCTCCGCCCTATGCCCAAAATTCTAATGCACCTCCATTACCCCCTCCTATTGCTCAACCAGTGGTTGCGCAATTGCTAATTGTTCAGCAACCGGCTCAGCCTACTAATGCTCCTTTGCCTACCTCACCTCCGTCTTTACATCCTGTAATTCAGCCCCCACCTCCTCTACAATCCCCCGCTCTTGTTCCTCAGTCGGCTACGTTTCAGTCTCCGTTGCCTTCTACATCTGTAATGCCTCCTATTCTCATAAGGGATTCTCCTACCTCACCTAGCAGAATTGCAGATGCCTTTTCAAATTTCTTTTCTCCTCTTCTTGGGTCTTTGAATCTGTCTCCAGCTTTCTCTAGACAACAATCTTGTTGTCAACTTCCTCTTACGGACGAGAAAGTAGTTTTGGGTTCCCTCGCTCATAAATGGATTGAGAATGGACTAGAATATAGTACAGAAGACATTATGAGTTCCTTCCATCAATGGGTAGAGCCCACACAGAGATATGTTTTTAATGTCATGTGTCAAACTCTTATTAAAGATATGGAGTTAGATACAGTCCCTTTGGAGCTACTGAAGTTACAAGCTGATTTTGATAAAGGTTTTATTGTAGGACCACGAGTTGAAGAAGCGGTGAATAGACTCATTGTCTTTCGAGCCATGTTTTTGTCCCTGTCTTTTTCTGAGGCTAATCCTGCTAATAAACAAGGCATTAAGAATTATCCGATGAGTAAAGTTCCTCCCGTATGGAGAGAAGCGGTGAATGGTCCACCTCCTGTCCCTGCTCATTTCCAGCGTATATGGGTCCACGAACCCTGGAAAAGGTCTGAAGTATTGGCGCTTAAACAAACTCTTCCGGACCCCCGTAAAAATCCTGCTGGATATTACAAGGAATTGTCTCAAACAGTTGAAGCCTGCATTATGAATTTGGAAGATATTGATATGTTATTTGGAAATGTTGTTCCGCAAGCATTATGGGCACGGATTTGTAGGGGAAATCATGTTGGTGAATTAGGTGGTGATTGGGCTGCCATTAGGGCTGCCGATGCAAATCAAGTGGGTGGTGCGAAACCCGAAGATCTGATTACGGCCCTACCAGGCAGAATAATTGAATTGATGAAGACAATGATGCCTGCGGTGCGAGTAAATTGGGATAAGCTGGCTGCATGCAAGCAAAAGAAAGATGAAAGCGTCTCGGATTTCTTCACTCGTTTTGAAGAGACGTTTATTGATCATAGTGGTCAGGATTTGAGTGTAGAGGGTGGCCAGCGGTTGTTTGTGGATACGTTTGTATATAACTTGCTTCCCGAATTGTCAAATAAATTAAAGAGTTCTGAAAGTGCATGGGCTGTCTCTTCCCCTGCTAAAATATTGGCTACTGCACAGTATTATGAGAATAGAGATAAGGAGGAGAAGGAGAAACAAGAGAAGAAAAATAAAGATTTGAAAACGAAGGTTCTTTTACAGCAGGCTTATCCTCCGCGTTCTGCACAGCCTCAGTTTTCTCAACCCCCACAGTTTCAGAAAGTGTTCCAGAAGCCTGAGGTTTTTGTACCACGACCTATGTTAGGTCCTAATCAATGTGCATATTGTAGGGAAGAGGGACATTTCAAGAATAGTTGTCCGGTTTTATTACAGCGTAATAATGGGATGTCTGCTCCATGACGTCGTGGTTATTTCCAGACAGGATCTAGAGGTAGAGGACGAGGTGTGTCCTCTCAGGAGCAGCGTTCTTTTCCTCCATCTACTACGAATTACTTTGATCAGCAGAGAGTTCAGTCTGCGCAGTATTATAATGATGATTATTGTGTTGAAGATAGGGCTGAAAATTTTCATATCGAATAGGACAGCCATGGACGAAGTAAGGGAGTTGTGTCGATTCCAGTAGATCAAAATGGGCCGTATGTCACTGTCAATATTATGGGTGTTTCAGAACCGTTTCTTTTGGATACTGGTGCGATGAGTAGTTCTATCATTCATTCTAAACTCCCTGGGGCACCTTTGTCTGGCTTAATGAATACTTCTGTAGGATTTTCTGGCGCCCCAGTCCGTAATCCGGTTTCTTGTCCCTTGCCCGTTTCGATTGGTCCTTATGATTTGGACGCTTCACCTATTTTGGCAACTGGTTGTGACGAGAACCTGCTGGGTCTGGATTTGTTGAAAAGACTACATGCAACATTGTATTGTTCCCCTTCTGGCGTGCATCTTACGTTGGGGAAGAAATTGACCTCTTCCATATATTTGTCCAGAGACCAGTTTCCACCTGAGTTGCTTTCTCTTCCTGAAAGTCTTTGGGCTACAGGCCCAAATGACTTGGGTCATCTCGCAATCCCACCGTATGTTGTCACAGTTAAAGAGAGCGTTAGAATGCCACGCATTCCCCAATATCGTATCTCTAGTGATGGAGAGAGAGCACTTTTGGCTATTGTTGATGATTTTATTTAGAAGGGTGTGGTTGAAGAAACGAGAGGCAATGTTTGTAACAGTCCTGTTCTTCCGATTCCTAAGAGAACTGATCCTTCACAGCCTCCTGTTTATCGATTGGTTATTGACCTTAGAGTAGTCAATAAAATTGTTGTGCCACAGTTTCCTGTTGTTCCGGACATTACAGCTTTGTTGACGATGATTCCCGCTTCGGCAGCTTAGTTTTTATTCATAGATCTCAAGAACGCTTTCTTTAGTATTCTTATTGCTGATGAAAGTAGGGATATATTTGGATTCTCTCTAGGTGGCCGAAGTTTTCGATTTTTAAAGAGCACCTCAAGGTTATTGTGAAAGTCCCTCCATCTATAGCAAGGCTCTTAAGTCACAACTTCATGCTTTCTCTTTGCCTCCAGGTGCTACGCTTATTCAGTATGTGGACGATTTGCTGGTGGCTGCTGATACGGAAGATGTGTGTAAGAGTGTGAATGTTGCGTTGTTGCATCATTTTTCTGCTCTACATCATAAGGTGTCACCCTCTAAGCTGCAATATGCCCTCCAAGAGGTTACCTATTTAGGTCATCTCTTGTCAAAGGAGGGAAGGCGATTGACCTCAGAATGTATTCACGCTATTTCACAGATGTCTGTACCTACCACACAGAGAGAAGTGCATGCCTTTTTGGGTATCGCTTCCTACTGTAGACAATGGATTCCCAATTTTTCACTTTTGGCTAAACCATTGTTGGCACTAACGTTGAAAGATACGCCCCATCCGCTCCCTTGGACGGATGAATGTCAGAAAAGCTTTGTTGACCTACGTACTGCTCTGTGTTCTGCTCCAGTGTTGGGTACCCCGGATTATAGCAAGTCCTTTACACTGTACGTTCACGAGAGAGAGGGCTGCGCATTGTCAGTTTTGACACAGCAATTTGGAGATAAGCAGAGGCCATGTGCCTATTTCTCCGCTACACTAGACCCAGTAGCTAAAGCTTTTCCCAGTTGTCTCAGAGCTATGGCAGCTGCTGCAATTTCTATTAGACAGTCTGCCGAATTAGTGTTGGATAACACACTCATTGTTATGGTTCTACATGCAGTGGATACCTTGTTAAATAGAACAAGAACACAGCATCTTACGAGTGCTCGTTTGTCTGGATACGAGCTGACGCTTTTAGCGAGTCATGTACATATCAAAAGATGTAACACGTTAAATCCAGCTACACCGTTGCCACTCCCAGATGAGAAAGACGCTCAGGAAAAACATGATTGTTTTCTTCGAACGGAAGAACGAAACGAAAGGTAGGA
This sequence comes from Lissotriton vulgaris, assembly GCF_964263255.1. NCBI lineage: Eukaryota > Metazoa > Chordata > Amphibia > Caudata > Salamandridae > Lissotriton > Lissotriton vulgaris. The sequence goes on from NC_141694.1 coordinate 748,454,000, forward strand.
TTGATTTAAAGGACACTCCGCTCAAGGACCCGGATGGGATCCTATTGGTGGACGGTTCTTGTTTCAAGCTTCCAAATGGGGAGACTACTTCTGCCTATGCTGTCACCACCTTATGCACAATTGCTGAGACGGCATGTATCGGACATAATTCAGCCCAAGCAGCTGAATTGATAGCTTTGACTAGAGCGTGTGTGTTGTCAAAGGGAAAGAGAGTGAATGTGTACACAGATAGTCAGTATGCTTTTCGTGTTGCGCATAGCTTTGGTAAATTATGGAGGGAGAGAGGATTCTTTACCTCTCACGGGACAAAGATCCAGCATGGTTAGTTAGTGACTGATCTTCTTGAGTCACTTACCTTACCTGCACAGATAGCGATCATAAAGTGCAGCGCACATAGGAAAGTCACAGATGATGTGGGTCGTGGAAATGCGTTTGCAGACGAGGTAGCAAAAACTACAGCGAGAGACACTGCTAGCCGAATGTATGTGGCAGGTCCTGCAAACTGGGTTAGGGAAATTGGAATGTGTGAAGACGATTCAGGGAGAGGCTACTGAGAAGGAATTGAGTACATGGAAAGAAAGTACGGGAATGTTAGACTCGATGGGTTGTTGGATGGAGTTGTCGGAACATCAGCGAGGGTTATTACCGGACGCTTATGTGTTGCCGGGTGTAACTATGGCTCATGGTCCAGCCCACATTAGTGTGAAAGGCCTATGTAAGCTCTTGGCTCCTGTGTGGCAGAATGAAGGAATCCCGAAATGTGCAGAGAATGTGGTTAACCATTGTATTGTTTGTTTAATGCATAACCCAGGAAAGGGTATCCCAACTCCGGCAGGTAATTTTGCTCCCCCTTCATATCCTTTTGAAGTGTTGCAGATCGATTACATTCATATGGATCGATGCAACAACCTTAAGTATGTTCTGGTGGTGGTATGTGCCTTTTCCCGCTGGATAGAGCCTACCCCTTGAAAGATAACACTGCTCTGTCAACTGCTAAAGTGTTGCTTAAAGAGTTCTTCCCCAGGTTTGGTCTGCCGCAAATTGTCTGGCGTGACAATGGAAGTGAATTTGTGGGTCAAATTATGCAGAAAGTGTGTTCTGGTCTTGGTATTAGGCAGAAGTTCAATGCGGCAAACCATCCACAGTCAGCGGGTTTGGTTGAGTGTTACAATGGTACACTCAAGCTTAAACTAGCCAAGATTCAAGCCAGTATGGGCCTTGCTTGGCCTGATGCCTTGCCCCCAGCTCTTTTGTCAACCAGAACTACTGTGCACTCTCGTATGGGACTTAGCCCATATGAAGTGGTATTCGGACGCCCAGCAAACGTTTGGGGTGTCCCTCGTTCCAAGAAATACTCAGACATACCATATCCTCTGCTAACTAACTACTTGCATGATTTGACTACTAAATTGAGTATTATTCGTCAATAGGTACAAAGTGCTTTGCCGGAGGCCTCCACAGACCCAGGTCACACCATTTTGCCCGGTGACTGGGTCTGCATCAAAAATTTTCAACGGACTAAGAACTTGGAGCCTCGTTGGTCTGCGCCTAGGCATGTTTTGCTCGTCACCTGCACAGCTGTGAAAGTGGTCGGGAAGCGGAACTGGGTGCATGGCATGCACTGTAAAAAGGTGCCATTGCCATTACCTTTTGACCAGTGGATCCGCAGTGGCGTACGGAAATCTGATTCTACAGTGATTCCTTGTTTTGTGCCTTTCAGTGATGCTCAAATTTATGGAACTCAGTCTGAGAAAGTGGATGACGACATTCTTCAAGCTGCTGTGCCTGCGCATCTTCGAATAGACACTACCAATCCAGAAACTTTATTTAAGGACCAGACCGTGCTGAGCAAAACACGTTACAACCTGAGGCCGAGAGCTGACCGAAGGAACTAAACACTTTGAACACCTTTTTCCTTATTGCTCAAAGAATTTTTTGTTTTTGGGTCTTTTTGCCTTTTAGTTTTTTTTGTGTGATATTTAGTATTAGATGTGCCATCTGTCTCCGTCGCAGGGTCACGGTAGGAGACTCAGACTATAACCTGGTTTTTGTTCTTTTAGTAAGTGGCTAGTGCCTCAGGATATACAGAAGTAAGTAGCTGAGTGATTGAGGAAGATTGCCGTGAGCGACATTTTTTTTAGATAAAGATGGATGGTACAACTTCCATGGGTGGGAAAATAGGAAGCAGGAAATGAGATCGAAGTATTGCAAAATATTGCGTAGACGATTTGGCGTAACTTTGTGTGTTTTTATGTTTTTGTGTATTTTATTAGCCTGCACAGGTTGGATCGTACATGTTCTGCAACAGAGAAATGTTGTTAATTCTACAACTTCTTTGACTTCTCGTCTTTCTGTCTTTTCACATAAAATGCATGCTCTACCTCCTCATGAACAGATAAGGAGAGCCGAATATATGAATAATACGTTTATTCAGTTGTTACACCAACATCAATTGGCTATTAATATGACTGACTGTTGGGTGTGCGGACTTATGCCACACAATACACAAAAGGGAATGCCATATTTGGTTCTTCCTTTCTCATATGAAGGTTCAGCCTGGGCCTATTTGACTCTGTTTTCGGCTGCATACCACAACAGACTTAGAAGCCCTGTAAAGACTTCTGCGAATAGATTGGATTTCAGCCACAGCTCCTTGATTAAAAGTATAGTGGTAATGGCTAAGATTGTAGAGAAGAACAAGATTCTGTTAGACGAGAAAAGAGCTTATGAAGGATGGAATGTTACCCACAATGTTTCTAGCCTTGGTGACAAAACTAGAAAGGGTGAGTCTTTTCCAGTATGGACTGTAACCCATCAAGGTAATTTTTGTCTCCAAGTCAACAGTAAGAAAGCTGACATCAAGCAGAGTTGTTTGTACACCTACATTTTCTCGTCCCCTGATTTTCCTCCGTTAGTTCCGTCTCAAGGAACACATTTTGTGTGTAACGACCAAGCTTATACATGGCTCCCTTCCAACTTTTCTGGAACCTGTTATATAGCTTTTCTTCCCCCCCCTACATATACGGCTCCGTCGGACCATCACAGAGTTAGATATAGCTGAGGTGCATTCGATACCAAGGACACGGTAGAACAAGAGGGAGGAGACTTCCTTAAAGGATTCCTTCCCTTTTGGGGCCCGATGGTCAACAGCAGAAACATCAGGCAATTGGTTCGTGTGGTTGAGACCACTATTAATGTTACAGCAGGTGCGATAGGTAACATTACAGCAGAGCTTCAGGCTGACCGTCTTATGACGTTGCAAAATCGGATTGCGCTAGATGTGATCTTAGCAGACCGAGGAGGATTGATCGGATCTAGCTGCTGCATTTATATTCCAGATGATGCTCTGGCAGTATACCAAGCCATTTCCAAATTGCATACCATCTCCGAGTCGATTCATCAGGACGAAGGGGATTGGTCTTTTATGGGATGGTTTCGGGGAATATTGTCAACTTGGGGATGGAAAATCTTAACGTTCCTTGGAGCAATTTTGGCCATCATATTCTCTTGTTGTCTGTGTGTTCAATGTGGTCCTGCAGTTTGTGGCCTACTGGCTACTTTATGTGTTCCGCAACCTGCAACTCAGAGGACAGAGAATAGTAGGATGATGGTGCAGCAACAGCTTGAGGATTTTATGAACATCGATGCTGATTCCGACTCAGATTAGCATGAGTTGGTTTGTTTTTGCCTGAGTAATGGCAAAAGGAGGGCCTGAGGTTCTGTAAATTACGAATTTGTTCGTGCTCAGCCTCCATTTTGTAGTCCCCACCATTTTATGTTGCCCTCACTCAGGCAGCGCGGCGAACGCAATGTTTTTGAGGTTTCTGCATTTACGTCTCAGGTGGCTTCTTTGTCTATGTTTACTATAGAGTGTTCCTGTCTGAGCTGATTAATCCCCGTCCGGACTATTTGTTGGTTCACACCACTCTTTCCTCTAAGTTGTCTTATCTGCTGTCCTTCGCTACATGTCTCATGCATTCTCCTCTTTCACGACTGTCCTTCTAAAACATGCACCTTTGTTTTCTCTACTCGTAAATTGAATTGTGTGGATTCATTTGTAATTTGCTTAAGGGGTCGAGTGACAAACATAACCGGGAACTTGAGTTGCTTTGGACTTAAAACATTGTTTATAACGTTTGCCTATAGCTCATGCTCTTGTGTGATTGCATTTTGCATTGTATTGTATCGTATATAAACCTGTGCACCACGGAGTTAAGTGGCAGTCTCTTTTGAACCTCGTTATACCAACGACTTCTAAGACCACTGTACTAGCTGCAGCTAATAAATACCATCTTCTACGCCAGACAAATAGTCCGTGTCTCTGTTTCTGACAAGGCAGGTGAATCCCGGGGATTTCAGGCATACCCTGCGCTACCGGGCCTAAAGGCTGCGGTTCTCCAACCCTCTTACACACACGCCGGTGGTGGAAGGTGAGCAGAGAGACTTCTTTCCGCAACAGCGGGCAGTCACCTCTGGGCAGTGGGAGTGGATAGTGTGCCACACCCTGGGCGCACAAGAGTGCACACACACCTCCGAGCAGTGGAAGTGGATGGGTTGCATGACCCTTAGTGCGCATTGGTGAAACAGAGAATTATGCATGTGCAGTTGTATGTGCTCTGCAATTACTAATTCTATACTATCTTTCAGATCACTAAACTTGAGGGTGCACTATGTCCCGGCACGTGGTTGGAGACACACTGGTGGTACAAAGGTGAACTCCGAAGATTTTCTCCAATGTCAAAACTCCTTCTCCATCTCTTCCTTTCTCTCTCTCTCACACTTTCTCTCTTTCTCTGTCTCTTCCTCTCTCTCTCAATCTTTCTCTCTCTTCCGCTCTCTCACTCTTTCTCTCTCTCTCTTCTTCTCTCTCACTCTTTCTCTCCCTATCGTCTTCTCTCACACTCTTTCTCTCTCTCTCTTCCTCGCTCTCACACGTTCTCTCTTTCTCTTTTCCTTGTATCTTACTCTTTCTGTCTTTCTCTCTCTCTCTCTTTCTCTCTTTCTCTGTCTTCTTTCTCACTCTTTCTCTGTCTTCCTCTCTCTCACTCTTTCTTTTCTCTCTCACTCTCACTCTTTCTCTCTTCCTCTCTCACACTGTTTCTCTCTTTCCCTCTTCCTTGTATCTCACTCCTTCTCTCTCTCACTCTGTCTTTCTCTCTCTCTCACTCTTTTCCTCTCTATCACTCTTTCTCTCTTTCTTTTTCTCCTTTGCTGGACGCATGACGCACCATCTTATCTTTCTTTTTGTCTTGCAGGCTGTGCTTCACAAATGGCCCAGCGATGACATGCCACAGCTGTACCTCATTTTATTTGTTGTTTTGTTTTAGTAAAATGTTTTATATGTAAAGCCATACATAACTAAGATTCTTATTTGTACAACCTCACAAGGATCTTCTTATTAATAATTGGACAACAGTACCCAATTTTTAATGTTCCAGATTCCCTAACGTGACTGTCACTTTTGTTTGTGGGGGAAAGGGGTGAGGGGGGGTGGCAGAAAAGTAGCTCCTTCTGGGGGATGTCGGAGCAGTGTTAGGTATCCGACCTGCATGATTGTTGCCTCAATTGCATCTGTTATCAGAGACTTACGAGCCGGCGGGCTGGCTCGCAGGTGAAGAGCTGCGAGCAGACTAGCTGGCTCATAGAGAGAGGACCGCAGCCCGTCAGTTCGCAGAGGGAGAGCTGCAGGCCAGGTCGCAGATGAACACCTGTGGGCCAAATGGTATAGGGAAAGGTGTGGGCCATCGGCTTCCAAAGGGATAGCTGCATAACAGTGATGTGGGGAAAGGGTATCTCGCAGAGAGAGACCTGTGGTATATTTCCAGTCTTGGCTTCACAGATACAACTGCGGGTCCGAGAACTTGCACCCGAAGAGCTGTGAGACGACAAGTGGTTCACAGAGGGAGACTTGTGGGCCCAAGAAGGTTGTTGGGGTATGCTGGGGATGTGGGAAGAGGGTGCATTACCTGCTGATGTGGGGAGACGCAGCGTGAAAGGAGCATCTCGCACTGACAGCGCTCCAGTATGTTTTCAGAGATGCCTCGGACATATGCCAGCTGACGGACTGCATCACAAAATGGCTTTTCAATGCTCATATAGTGTGAATTACGAACAGTTCGCACCCAGGCTCGCAGACTCGACTCACAGAGGGAGAACTACCGGACATCCGCTCCCAAAGAAATAGCAGCGTAGTAGCTCGCAAAGGTAGAGAGCTGCGAGCCGACGGACTGACTTCTAAAGGCATATCTGCAAAGTGGTGATATTAGGCAGAGGGAGTGTGAAAGGGTTATCTCGCACAGACAGAGCTCCAGTATATTATATGGCCCCAAACCTTTCTTTATATTTTTATTCGATGTGAGGCACAAGATGGCTGCTAATACTTCCTAGTTTGAAGTGTTAGGAGCCAATCAGATGACACTTCCTGGTAAGAAGTGTTAACCCCCAATCAGACGCAAACTTGTGCTCGGGACTTAGGCACCGTCCAGATATATATATATATCTTTCCTTTAATATCTCAAAAACTACCGAACGGATTTACACCATTTCAACACAAGCGCTCTTTCTGGACCAAGATCTTTTTCCCTTTCTTTGGCCTAATTCCGTTCAGCAGTTTGACCTGTAGCCTTTTCTAAAGTTTCCTATGGAGAATGCATTGAGAAAACACGTTTTCAAACCCCCTTTTTTATCAGCTTCCCCTTGACCAATCACCTCTAAACTTTCAAGACAGGAGCTGATCAAAAAAGAGAAACTTTTTGGAAAATTTAGTAAAGATTCATCAAACGACACTAAAGTTATAAGCACATGGAGTGCTCCAGGAGGGGGCCACGCAACCCCCTCCCAACATGAGTGAAGCACTGGTACTGCGGGGACCCCAGCGGGCCCCCGCAGCCCCAGCGAGCCCTCGCAATGTTTTTTAAGAAATGCCCCCGGGACCTAGCCCACCCCGGGGTCTCATTAAATATAAAACATGGTAACCCACAACCCCAGCGTGAATTGGGCCACATTTTTTTTTATAAAAATGTTTTCTTTAGCCCTGGGGGTCCCAGACCCACTAAGCATGCCTAGGGGGTCAGGGTATTTCTACCTTACCCCCTTCTCTTGTTTTATACCTTTGTTTCTCTGTTTTCTGGTGACTCGCTTCTACTGAGTCAACACTTCCTGGTTTGGAGTGTTGGCAGCCAATCACAGTGAAGCTCCTGCTTGGGACTTAGGCTCTGCTCAGATATCGAAACTTTTATTTTTCTAATTTCTCTGCAACTACTGAATAGATTTACACCATTGAAAAAAAGGTCACATTCTTATACAAGCACAATCTTTTTGCCAAATTTGTGGTCATTCCGTTCAGTAGTTTCGGCTAAAGCCTTGCACAAAGTTTCCAATAAGAAATTGATTTTTTTACTCTTATTTTTTTAATTTCTCAAAAAACGACTGAACGGATTGACATCATATAAAAAAAAGGTCGCTTTCTGAACAAAGCTCTACTTTTCTGCTAAATTTGGGGGAATTCCATTCGGCAGCTCGGGCAGTAGCTCGTCGCAAAATTTCATATGGAAATTAACATAGGGAAAAAGCGTTTTGGGGCCCCCCTTTTTTCTCAGCCCCCACTTCACGAATCACCCCCAAGCTTTCAGGATAGCACCTGACCTGGATAGACTTTTTGGTGGAGAATTTCATGAGGATTCGTCAAACGATGCCAAAGTTATTAGCAAATCAAAAAAAATCCTATGAAAACTAGGTTGTAACTATAACTACCTACTGGCGACTGCCAATAAGTAATGGTGGAACTGGTATTGTACATATATGATGCTCTTGTGATGGAAGCACAGTAGTTGTCTCTTAATAGTCAATCCTTAAAAGTCAGTCCTTATTAAGAGTGTATTTACTTGCTTACATTTCTTGACCACATTTTTCAGCCAATAATCACCAAAGAAAAGCAGACAAGGAGGAATATAAAGCTCTATAGATATGCATATATACGTATATATATTGTGTGGAAAAAAAATATATATATATATTCACTGAAAAAAACACAGGGTTCAGGGACTTTATAGCTTGAAACTAGCATTTAAAAAACCTATGATATTCACTGATAAAACCACACGTTTCAGGAACGTTAAAGTTAGTTGGACATTTCACTCATACAAAACCAGAGAAATTTAGCCTTTATAGTTAGTTAAGCTAACTATACCTCGTGCCCCTGCAATGCACTGCTGATAAAGTCACATATTACATCACTCATGACATGGTCAGTGGCATCACTGATGACATCACTGGTGGCATCTCAAATGACATTACTGATGACATCACTGAGGACATCATCCACTTAATAACTGATGCACCTCCTTGTACCCTAATATAACCTTTCATACACCCACTCTAAAATACAGACTACCATTCTCAAAACCATAGACACACCAATACCAGTTAGTACATACCCACTCACTGATTCATAGGTCTATACACACATCTACTCACTCACCAATACAGTCACTCATACACGGAGTCACTCATGAATACAGCCTCTGATATATGCACTCATTCACCCATACAGACACTCACACAACACCACTCACCCATGGAATTTCTCACACACCCAGTCAGTCACCCTAAGACTCAATAACACTGCCATTTACTCACCTATACAGTATAGGCACACCACCTCACCTTTTCATACAGCTACTACCACATTCTTACTCTCTTATACAATTACTGACACAAGCACACACTCATGCATACAGCCACTCTCACAATCACTCACTCTCACATATAGTCACTGATATACTCCAACACTCACATATACTGCCTTTTAAATATGTAGTTACTCACATATATATCACTGCGACATGCACTCACTCACCAACACAGCCATATGCACACTCATCCATTCATGTAGCCCCTCGCTTAAGCACTTATGAGCCCATACACCCAGTTATTCACTCACTCACACATCCATGCAGGGAGTCACACCCCCCATCAACATAGACACTCAGGCACCCATACAGGTCCTCAGACAACTAATCATGAACCCATATAGACACTAATGTAGCTACACACCAACCCATGCAACCACTTAGACACCAACTGACAGACTGATAAAGACCAATATCAAAGGTTTTTAAATACTAATTTCTAATTATAACGTCCCTGAAACCTATGTTATTTTCAATGAATTTTAAGTATTTTAAAATGCTAATTTCTAACTATATTGTCTCTGAAACCTATGTTTTTTTTTGGGGCTTTCTAAGGTTTTTTTCATGCTAATTACTAACTATATCGTACCTGAAACCTTTGGTTTTTTCAATGAATTTCAAAGGTTTTTTAAAATGCTAATTTCTAACTATAAGTTAGTAGTCGTGTTTGCAGAGTGGGCTAAAAGGGGCCTGGGTCTCCGACCAGCGCTCAGGAATTCCACTGCGTAGGAATTACAAGAGGTACCAGGAGGGGTGCTTGGCCGCCAAAGTCCACAAGGAGTAAAGTTGACTTGATCCCAAACCCGTACTGTGCCAGGAGGCGTGTTTGCAGAGTAGTGGAGAAAGGTGTGTATGGCCTCCAAAGACCTCTTAGCAATCTTATTGGAGGTAACAGGAGGGGTAGTTGGCCCCCAAGGTCAACCTTGAGGGCCAATTACCCCTCCTCTTACTTCCAGTAAGTCAGACACAGCAGGATTGCTAAATTCTCATTGTAGGCCACTCCCCCTTTCCCCACCACTCTGCAAATGCACTTCCTGGCATGCTCTTGGATTGGGATTAAAGTCCACTTCGCTGCTGGGGGTCCTTAGGGGTCAACTAGCCTACCTGATACCTCCAGTATATCCCAGATAGTGGGATTGCTGACAGGTGGACACAGGCCGTGCCCCCTTTCTCCACCACTCTGCACATGTACCTCCTGGTGCATTCTGGGTTAGGGGATTAGGTCCCCTTGAATCCTGAGGGTCCCAGGGGGACAACTAGCCCACCAGGTATCTCCAGTAAGCCTTACACAGCTGGATTGCTGGTAGTGGTCAAAGGCCACGCCCCCTTTTTACACCACCCTGCAAACGCTCCTCCTGGCGTTTTTAAAATTTTTCAGTGGGATTCGCAATGGATTTGCAAATCCAGATGATTTTTTTTTAATGCTTTTTTAGGCTCTCATGGTCCCTTTGGGACCCCTTGAGCAGGCCTAGGGAGTCAGGATGGTTCTACCCTGCCTCTTATCTTCTTTTTTAATCATTTTTTGACCTTTTTGCTTGTGACTCGGTTCAACTGATGGCTGCCAACACTTCTTGGTTTGGAGTGTTGACAGCCAATCAGAATGAAGCTTGTGGTCAGGAGGGTTTGCGGATCCACCTCTGTCACCAGATATTGTTTTATTTTTTAATTTCTCAGAAACTAATGAACGGATTTACACGATTTAAAGCAAAGAGTGCACTCTGGACCAAGAGCTCCCTCTCTGCCAGATTTGGTGTAATTCCGTTCAGTAGTTCGGGCTGTAGCCACGACAAATGTTTCCCATGGAAATTAGCATGGAAAAAACGTGTTTTTTGACCCCCCTTTTACTCAGCCCCGCTTAACGAATAACTCCAAAACTTTCAAAACAGGAGCTGACCAGAGTGGGCCATTAGTTTTGAAAGTTTCGTGAAGATTTGTCAACCGGCGCCAAAGATATTGGCAAATGAAAAAATGCTTTTCTTTTGGAAACTAGGTCCTAACTATAACTACCTACTGACAACCCCAGTAGGTATCATATTGGTGCGAGCAAGAAAGAGAAGCCGAAACGGGAAGCAGCAAGTGAGAATAAACATGATGAAATCCAATCCAGCCATGGCGTTGGTGTCTGGTTTCTACTTGAGAATCGGAGCTGGTGTGCACATATATATATATATGCATGCAGGGGCATTTTTGGGAACATATATATATATATATATATATATATATATAATGATCACGTTGTAACTTAGATCCGATTTATTGACGTTCTGTTTGTGTGGTGTGATGGCTCGTAGGATTCAGCTAAGCAATTTATGCAGGACATTAATGAAAACGACCTGAATTTGAGATTTACAGATTGTATTAGCAAGTCCAGTGTGTCATTTTTAGATCTAGAAGTACATGTTCAACAGGGGGTGATCCATATCCTCACTTTCAGAAAACCGACTGCGGGAAATACTATCCTGCATGCAGACAGTTTTCATCCTCAGCGACTCAAAATGAGCATTCCTTATGCGAAGCATCTGAGGATTAAGCGCAACTGCAGTGAGGCATTGGCATTGGCTTTGACAGAAGTCCAGGACTCATTAACAAAAATATTTGTTCAAAGAGGTTAGAAGTCTGAAGTATTGAATAAGGCACGTGAAAAAGTGAATAAGATTGAAAGAGATAAGCTCCTGAGGAAAACCACAGAAGATCAACTAAGGATGATTACCAGATTCAATGCCTACCAGTCTAAAGTGAGAGATGGTCTGTGTAGGCATTGGTATCTGGTATAAAGAGACCCAATACTGAATGGCTTAGTGTCATGTAGACCCATGAGAACCTTCAACAAGGCAAAGTCAATGAGGAATGATTTGTTCAACAATAGCCCGGAAGTGAGCAAAGTGCGCAAAGTGCAAGGTTGGTTGGAAGTAAGTCCCGGCTTCCACAAATGCTTTAAATGTAATGCATGTAAGATTGGTCGGAATAAAAAGCAGGTCATTTCATCACTCATGAACAGGCCATGGAAGATTAGATGTTCATTGAATTGTAGAAGTGAGTACGTTGTTTATATCTTACAATGCACATGCCCAAATATGAACGTTGGTAGTACCATCCACATGGTGCATATCTGCATTCTGTAGTACCATAGGGCAGTAACAAACAATGACAAGACTTGTGTGGTTACACAACATATAAATGAGGTACACAAAGGCAACATCAATTACCTGTCATACTTTGCAATAGACCAAATCTCTAAACTCAGAAGAGGTGGTGATCGAGAGCGCAAACTTCGCCAACAAGATTCCAAATACATTTTGCTGTTAAATTCCAAGGAATACCTTTGGCTTGATTGCTTACGAAGATCTGCATGTTCATTTAACTTAGTAGAGGTATTCATTGCTGAAGTTTTTCATTTTAATTTTATTTTAGCAGAGTATGAAACATTATAAGTAACACACACAGACGTTATCCATGTGAAATGTATAAAAATAATGGACGTAGGTTGAATATGAAAGTTTTTATAGAAATAGCAGTAAGGTTTTAGTAATTCATCAAGGTGGTTCTCTATGTATGATGATATGACTTGAAATGCTAATAAGAATACTTATGTATTCTAAATTGAGATATTAGGTTGATGCACTTGCACTTCTCTGTTCACTGCTGGACCATAAAAAGCCTATTTCTCAGTACTGTAATGCACTTGCACCTCATTGCACAACTTTGCACATATCTAGGTATTGTAATGCACTTGCATTTCATTGAATAGGATTGCACAAGTATGTAGATCACCAATTGGGAGTACAATAATTAAGCATTTGTACTTTGATTAATTCTTAGATACATATCTAATCAAAATTGAAAACATCTGAATTCAGCTTATGTGAAGCAAACAGAGGTCCAGAGACACCTGATGAATGGCACTTGCACTTTATTGAATACTTTATACTCATGACTAAGTATATGTTTTTTCTTCTTTGAACTGTTTTTAGATCAATCACGGTTATGACTCAGCTAGTAGTATTTTGCTCAAAGTACTCTTTTTATTGGATCAAAATGGGTGCACATTGTTTCATGCTATTTTAATGAAGTATATGTAAGGAACCTATGATGTAGGATGGTCCATTTTGTAATCCTTAATGAGATGTATCATTATGTGGAATAACTCAACAATGCTGAGTATTAAGCATCAGTTTACATGGGCAGATTGTGTGCATGATATATTGTGAGAATAGAGAAAAATAAGAGCACGGGCATGTGCCCTTTATTAACATGCCACGAAAAACTGTGTTAGGCTATGTGTGTCATAACTTTAAGAAAGTTACAAGCTGGTCATTAATGACAATGACATTTTTATTGTTGTATTAATCATGAAGTAGTCTTATAATTTAAATTGTAAATTGTAGCAAGATTGGCAAACAATATTGAGTTGTTGAAAAGCTATTAGACATTTTCGTTTGTACCTGCTTTTTTTTCCACTCAAAGGCTGTCTTTGCTGCCTACTGAAAATCGTGAGTCATGTGACCACACTACTCTGCTTTTTGAATGTGTTGTTTTTATGGCGATTGCTTTGTGATAAAGGAGGTGTGCCGAAATGCGTAACAGCGTACATGGATTAAATAAGAGACGAAATTACCATCCCTGTGTCAGAGTTCGATTCTTTAGGGGTATTCAGAAATGGGGTGTGTATATATATATATATATATATATATATATATATATATATATATATATATATATATATATATATATATATATATATATATATATATATATGAGAAAAGAAGGTTGCCCTCGTAGGAGACCACACAAGAGGGGTTTGCAGCACACGTACCACCGGTAGCAGCCTTGCAGCCTGTTACATAAAATTCCCTTCTGCTGCCATACGCGTTTCAAGCGTCTCTGCGCCCTTGTTCACTGGCTGACAAACGGAGAAACAGTGGCTTAATTTCATGCACGTGTTTTATTGAATTGTTCAAGTCCCGCCCATGCAGGTTGTGACAAAGCATTCTGGTTTTTGCTGTTTATATTGTCATCACTCGATCGTGCAAACCCAAGTGGAGGTCACTGCTGCTCCATTGAAATATTTCCTTAGTAGGTGGAAACAAATGTAAAGCACTGCTCCGCTCCCAATATTTGCCGGTGGCTCAGGCCCCCCTCATTCTCATCACTGCTCGAAGTTCATGAACAGCTGAGATCCGCCAAAGTCCAGCGGCGGGGCACTCCCGTGGCCGGACTAGCCACAATACTTGAGAAAAGAAGGTTGCCCTCGTAGGAGACCACACAAGAGGGGTTTGCAGCACACGTACCACCGGTAGCAGCCTTGCAGCCTGTTACATAAAATTCCCGTCTGCTGCCATGCGCGTTTCAAGCGTCTCTGCGCCCTTGTTCACTGGCTGACAAACGGAGAAACAGTGGCTTAATTTCATGCACGTGTTTTATTGAATTGTTCAAGTCCCGCCCATGCAGGTTGTGACAAAGCATTCTGGTACTTGCTGTTTATATTGTCATCACTCGATCGTGCAAACCCAAGTGGAGGTCACTGCTGCTCCATTGAAATATTTCCTTAGTAGGTGGAAACAAATGTAAAGCACTGCTCCGCTCCCAATATTTGCCGGTGGCTCAGGCCCCCCTCATTCTCATCACTGCTCGAAGTTCATGAACAGCTGAGATCCGCCAAAGTCCAGCGGCGGGGCACTCCCGTGGCCGGACTAGCCACAATACTTGAGAAAAGAAGGTTGCCCTCGTAGGAGACCACACAAGAGGGGTTTGCAGCACACGTACCACCGGTAGCAGCCTTGCAGCCTGTTACATAAAATTCCCTTCTGCTGCCATACGCGTTTCAAGCGTCTCTGCGCCCTTGTTCACTGGCTGACAAACGGAGAAACAGTGGCTTAATTTCATGCACGTGTTTTATTGAATTGTTCAAGTCCCGCCCATGCAGGTTGTGACAAAGCATTCTGGTACTTGCTGTTTATATTGTCATCACTCGATCGTGCAAACCCAAGTGGAGGTCACTGCTGCTCCATTGAAATATTTCCTTAGTAGGTGGAAACAAATGTAAAGCACTACTAAACCACCTACTAAGGAAATATTTCAATGAAGCAAAAGCCCTTGAGCTTTGGAAAGGCACACACCGCTCTCTTGTGCCATACGGCTGTCTGTTGCCTCGCTGTTACATGCCTTCTGCCTTCCTTTGAATGAGGTAAAAATCCGACGCATTTCGAGGCAGTATGCCCCGTATTCATGGATGAGTAGGAGGGGAGTGATGTCTCCATGATTGCATTCATTTCGGTTGATGAATAAGTGCCGCCCTGAGTGGGTGTGGGCTTCTGGTTGCACGCTACGCATGCTGATTATTGAAGTCCAATCACACGGAGTTTTTATCAGACCTTAAGTAGGCTCAGTCTCCAATTCTTTTATTTCTTTCGTTAAAATCCTTGAGTAGGAGTAGGAATGCAGGCAGCAGTTTAATCCCCTATCGAGAGTGCGTGCTTGATCAGGAGATGAGAAGTTCGTCTCCGAAGCCGTTGCCCATCTGACTGTGATGTCCATCAAGGTGCTGGTGCTCTTTTCCACGGCCAGGGCAGCCGTGTAAATATGTGTTGAAGAAAAAGCCCTTGAGCTTTGGAAAGGCACACACCGCTCTCTCGTGCCATCCGGCTGTCTGTTGCCTCGCTGTTACATGCCTTCTGTCTTCCTTTGAATGAGGTAAAAATCTGACACGTTTCGAGGCAGTACGCCCGGTATTCATGGATGAGTAGGAGGGGAGTGATGTCTCCATGATTTCATTCATTTCAGTTGATGAATAAGATCCGCCCTGAGTGGGTGTGGGCTTCTGGTTGCACGCTACGCATGCTGGTTATTGAAGTCCAATCACACGGAGTTTTTATCAGACCTTAAGTAGGCTCAGTCCCCCCTTCTTTTATTTCTTCCGTTAAAATCGTTGAGTAGGAGTAGGAATGCAGGCAGCAGTTTAATCCCCTATCGAGAGTGCGTGCTTGATCAGGAGATGAGAAGTTTGTCTCCAAAGCCGCTGCCCATCTGACTGTGACGTCCATCAAGGTGCTGGTGCTCTTTCCCACGGCCAGGGCAGCCGTGTAAATATGTGTTGAAGCAAAAGCCCTTGAGCTTTGGAAAGGCACACACCGCTCTCTCGTACCATCCGGCTGTCTGTTGCCTCGCTGTTACATTCCTTCTGCCTTCCTTTGAATGAGGTAAAAATCTGACGCGTTTGGAGGCAGTACGCCCCGTATTCATGGATGAGTAGGAGGGGAGTGATGTCTCCATGATTGCATTCATTTCGGTTGATGAATAAGTGCCGCCCAGAGTGGGTGTGGGCTTCTGGTTGCACGTTACGCATGCTGGTTATTGAAGTCCAATCACACGGAGTTTTTATCAGACATTAAGTAGGCTCAGTCCCCCCTTCTTTTATTTCTTCCGTTAAAATCCTTGAGTAGGAGTAGGAATGCAGGCAGCAGTTTAATCCCCTATCGAGAGTGCCTGCTTGATCAGGAGATGAGAAGTTCATCTCCGAAGCCGCTGCCCATCTGACTGTGACGTCCATCAAGGTGCTGGTGCTCTTTCCCACGGCCAGGGCAGCCGTGTAAATATGTGTTGAAGCAAAAGCCCTTGAGATTTGAAAAGGCACACACCGCTCTCTCGTGCCATCCGGCTGTCTGTTGCCTCGCTGTTACATGCCTTCTGCCTTCCTTTGAATGAGGTAAAAATCCGACACGTTTCGAGGCAGTACGCCCCGTATTCATGGATGAGTAGGAGGGGAGTGATGTCTCCATGATTGCATTCATTTCGGTTGATGAATAAGTGCCGCCCAGAGTGGGTGTGGGCTTCTGGTTGCACGCTACGCATGCTGGTTATTGAAGTCAACCACAAAGGTACCTGCTGCATAGAGAGAGCCCACACCAGGTGAGTCTGTTGCCACATTAATTTATTAGAGCGCATGATGAGGAAAAGCCTTGCATCACAAAATTAAAAGTCCTTACTGCCGGCACGTTTCGTGTCAGTTCACTTCTTCATGGGCAACGGAAGATATGATGCAAGTGCGGCAGTCTTTCAGCACCTTTTTCAATCAGCCCTCTCTGCCTCCATGGGCGTGGCCACCCTGTGGCATAATGGTAGTGGTAGTGCTGCTATTCTGCTACAGTGAGTTGCCGCTGACCTTGCAAAATTAATAACATTTGACCCCAGTGGGTGTCATTTGAGATGTCATCAGTGATGTCATGAGTGATGTCACTGACCATGTCATGCGTGATGTAATATGTGACGTCATCAGCAGTGCATTGCGGGCGCGCAAGTTTATAGTCAACTATAACGTGGGAATTTCAATGGTTTTGTATGAGTGAAATGTCCAGCTAACTATATCATGTGTGAAATATGGTTTTTCAGTGAATTACTAAGGTTTTTTAAATGCTAATTTTTAACTATAACGTGTGTGAAACCTATGTTTTTTTCAATTAATATATATAAAGATATATAGATATAGATATTACATACTGGCGGTCGCCAGTAGGTAGTTATAGTTAGGATTATTTTCAATACAAAATCTCAACATTCTATTGTGAATAACTTTGGCGATGGTTGAGGAATCTGCCTGAAAATTTCCTCAAATTTGCTTCGCGGCGCTCTGGTCCTTACCTGAAAGTTTGGGGGGGATTCGTCAAGCAGGGGCCGAGAAAAAAGGGGGGCCCCAAAACGTGTTTTCCCCAATGTTAATTTCCCTAGGGCGGTCGACCTCACTTTTAGCCCGAACGGCTGAATGGATTTCCACCAAACTTGGCAAAATTGTAGGGACTGGTAGCCGGATGTGCCTTTGCTATCTCTCAAGATATGTGCTCCAGTGGATTTTGAGTAATTTAGGTTAAAAAAAATATATATCTGTAAGCGCGCTCCGGTACGCGCACCGGGGCGCTAACCAGCGCGATACGCGAGTTCGCGCGCGGAAAGCTGATTGGCTCTTGGGTGTCTGTCAACATTCCAAACAGTCTGGAGCGGCCGCCATCTTGTGTCTCGGTAGGATCGAGACACAAGAGGTGAAAAAAACAAAGGGGGAAATGACCATAATGGGGCATAGTAGACCCCCCTTGACCCCCTAGGTTTGATGTGGGGGCTATAAAAGGTCCCCGCAGGGCAAAATAATATTTTTTTTTTGATTTGCGCAGGGGGAGCGCCCGGTACAGGGCGCGTCGCGTATGCGCGTCAGATGCTTACGTTGCGCAATTGTATTCGCTCGAGTGCTTCCGGGTGCGCTTACGCCGTGCGTATCACGCGGACGCGGCTACGTGATACGTCACGATGATGTTTTCGTTCGCGGCAATAGTGCTAACGGGGCGCTCACCGCTGCGCGACCCGGGGGGCTCCAGAAAACTGCGCTTTCCAGTGCGCACACCGGGGCGCGCACCGGGAGCGCACCAGGGCAAAAATAAAATTGTATTAAATAAATATACAATATAGGATTCATTATAAAAAATATTACATTTCATAGGTTTGAGGCCCTATATATATTTAGGAATTAGCATTTAAAAAACCTATGAAATTCACTAAAAAAACATAGGTTTCACACCAGTTATAGTTAGGAATTAGCATTTAAAAAACTTATTAAATTCACTGAAAAAACCATAGGTTTCACACCAGTTATAGTTAGCTGGAAATTTTACTGACATAAAACCATTGAAATTCCAATGTTATAGTTAGTTGGACTCACTATAACTTGCGCGCCTGCAATGCACTGCTGATGATGTCATATATTACATCACTCATGACATCGTCAGTAGATGAAAAGTGGGTACTTAACGGGTTCCAATTTTCAGATTTCTTTGTGGCAAGCAGATGCATTTCAGGACGCCATTATGACAGTTCCATTGAAATGCAACATAACATTTCCAATGGAGGATTCTTTGTAGACGCAGAAAGAGGTCTAATGCCATCCGAGTTGAATACTCTATTTACGGCCACCATATCTGCACGTCATATATATTTTTGTTTGTCCCTCCTCTCTGCATTGCTTTTATACTATCCTTTTGATTGGGACTCTTATATCCTTCCACTGCTCCCATTCAAGGAACTACTTTTTTGTTTCATGAAACTTTACAAGACTGCATGTTTTCATGATCTCCTCCTTGTGTGCTACTTTCCAGCCCACAAAAACCTGCTTCCCAAATGCTCTGTATTATTCCCTTCCTCTCCCACCCAGCTTCCCCGTTGCTTCCACCTCAGCATACCCAGCTCTTGTTATTTTACTTATTTTTCTTTCATTTCCTACCACCTGAAAGACCTACATGGATCTCCGGCGTTCCCACTCCCCATTGCTTTGCCAACTCCCTGCATTTATTTCTAATCTCACCCTCTTCTCCATTACTTCCCTACACCTTCCCATTGTGATCTTTTTTTATAAAAAGTTTTATTGGAGGTTCCGTCAGCTGTAATTTCCTGCTTGGCAGATCCCTTTACAAAATGCACTTTTGCGCATGTTTTCAATTTTTTTATTTAGCGCTCTAAGATTGGTGTTTGGTATCTTGGAACAGTAAATAAAAAAAATATACAAAACAACATCTGCATCAGACCACCACAAGCAGAAGAGTCAGGGCAGGCCCGAAGCAATCTGGGTAGCCCAAAGAATTCAAATGTGACCCTCAACATGACCCACAGTCCGGAGTCACTGGTGTCGCAAGAGGATCTTGAGCAGCTCACAAAAGAAGCAGGCCCATGGTGCAAGCAATGTGGTGTGGTCAAAGATTCTGGTCACTTGAGATGCTTGAGGTTGGGGCTCCTGGCAGCCTGAAGATCTTGATGGAAGGAAGCCAACAAGCCTTTGGAAGGGCAAGTCGACACATTGCGCAGGGGTTCGGTTCCTGAGGCACTGACGAGGGATACTGGCCTCAAACTTGGTGAGAGGACAGGGCAGGCCTCGAGGGATGTGGAGAACCACCACCTGTGTTGCTGAGCCTTTCGGAGTCTGTGGGAGCCCAGGAACAGCAGATTGGTCAGCCTAGTTACGGGCACTGTAGATGCACGGAAGTGACTCCTTCACTTCAAGGGAGATTCCTTCAGGAGTCTTGGATGCCCACAGGCCTTGAAAGGTTTCCTGTAGAGAGCACAAGCATGGACATTGCAGCTGACGAGCAGGTCAAAGAGATCGGGAGCAGCATAGGTGTGAAGTGGCGTCGGAAACCGCCGTCGAACCCAATCGATGTCTTCAGGAAGATGCGGCTGCAGGGAAAGGTGAAAGAGTCCGATGGAACCCAAAGTTGGATTCAAGATGTGAAGAACCTGCAAGCAGAGGTGATAGACAATATGCCACTCAGCAGTAACCAGGAGGCATGGAAGATGAATGCCCACCAATGTAGGGTGCTGCAGGAGTGCTGACAGTGATCTTGAAACAGCAGTTGTGTGGCTCAGGCAATGCTGTGGAAGACCAGGAGCCGTACATGAGCTGTCCCACATTGGATGTTGAGAGTTGAGGGATCGGTACCCGGCGGGAGTACCAACAAGCCTTGGCAACTGCAACTAAAGAGCAAGTTGAAAAAAGTGCATTGCCGGGACCAGGTAGGTCCTGGAGACTCATCACAAGCAGGGAAGTCAGCGCATGCCTTGAGTAATCAGGGAAGCTCAAAGAATTCAAATGTGACCCTCAACAGGACCCACAGGCCAGAGGCACTGGAGTCGGTAAAGGATGTTGAGCAGCTTACTAAAGAAGCAGGCCAATGGTACAAGCAATGTGGTGTGGTCAAAGATTCTGGTCACTTGAGATGCTTGAGGCTGGGGCTACTTGGAGCCCAAAGATCTTGATGGAAGGAAGCCAACAAGCCTTAGCAACAGTAATTCAATGCGATTCAGAGGGGTTCGGTTCCTGTGGCTCTTATGAGGGATACTAGCCTCAAACGTGGTGAGAGGATAGGACAGTCCTCAAGGGATGTCGAGAACTACCACATGTTTTGCTTAGCCTTTCGGAGTCTGTGGGTGCCCAGGATAAGCTTAGTTGCGGTACCTGCAGATGTAGGGTGGTGACTCCCTCACTTCAAGGGAGATTCCTTCAGGTGTCTTGGATGCCCGCAGGCCTTGGAAGGTTTCCTGTATGGAGCACAGGCATGGACGTTGCAGCAGACAATCAGGGAGAAGAGATCAGGAGCAGGAGTCTTTCAGTCCAGCAAAGTTGAGAGTGCCCAGATGGTCGAAGTTGAAGTGGTGTCTGAATTGAACCTTGTCCCATGGTGAATCTAGGGACCCACCCTCAGGTTAGCCCTTAAGTACCCTAAGGAAAGGATTGGGACAATTCAGAGGTCCCTCCCTAAGGAGGGTCTGGACAAGGGGGAGGATACTCTTCTGTCCTTTGTCCAGTTTTGTGACAGAGCGGGAGCCTGTGGCTCCCTGATCTGGTTTGAACTGGACTATGCATGGAGGGCACAAAATGTGAAAAGGCCTGCTGTAGGGGTGACTTATAGGTTTTAAGTGCAGTGACCCTAGATATAGGGAAACCTGTATCTTTCATAAGCAGTGCTAGCACCAGCTTCCACAGGCTGCAGTGGCAGGTCTGTAGTGATATTTTGAAGGGTCTCCCAAAGGTGGCATAATACATGCTTCAGCCTATGGGGGATCCCTGTGGGTCCTATTCCCTGGGTACCTTAGTACCATATACTAGGGACTGACAAGGGTACCCCAGTATCCAATATGGGATGTACCTAAGTACTTACTATGCAATTTAGGGGAGAAAGGAGAGAGACTGGGGTCCTGATTAGCAGGCTCCCAGTCAGACTAGTAAGCAACAGCATTACATCAAGCAAAATGTGGGGGTAACCATTGAAGCAGATCCTACTTTCCTACACTCATGAATGAAAAGCTTTTAAGAACTTAAACAGCAGTGTACCCAGGTGGGACTCCCCAATATTTAGCAAAGTACTCAACCACAATTCCACTGATGTGCCTCGGTATTCCCTGAACACAAAGTACACTACATATGTCAGACTTTCGTAAAAAAAAAGAAAACATGGATCTTTCCTTCCTTTGTAATGTTATTGACTTGTGCCTGTAGATGACAGACTTGCAATGGGAAGGAAAGCAGCGGGCAAAATTACATCTCTGTGATGCTTGTCATTCTTGTATATTTGTATGTGATAACCACCTCAATGTTGCTGTGTGGACAGTGTCAATTCTGACACTGTGCTGCATGGGTCTCCCATGGCTCACCCAAGTACTTCCATAACTATTATTACTATACACGAAGTCTGCTCCACATAAGAAATATTACATAACTTTTTATGATGAGTTGTATAGTGTAGAGGCATGAATACATTGCTGCCAACCTTAATCTGTGCCGCTATTACTTTAGTTTGGTGTTCATACAGTCCTCCTCCAACAGTCTTGACAGTTTTATTAAAAGCATACAGAATTATATGCATATGCCTGTATATGGTACTAGCAGCCTGTCCCGACCTTGTCCGGGAGCATTCAGGCTTCCCCTACCCCCGCCTGCCCCGACATTGGCAAGCAGCCTGTGCCCCCGCCCGCCCCGTCCCCCGCCTGCCCCAACCCCCGCCTGCCCCGACATTGCCTTTCCTCAGCCGATCTGTTTTCCCGCCTGGCCCGACCCCCGCCTGGCCCGACACCCGCCTGCCCCAACATTGTCCCCGGAGCCTTACCTCAGCCGCCGCTCCTTAGCTCACCACTCCTTGCCACTCTGCTCCTCACCGCCTGTGTTGTTGTAACTCCCCGTCCCCCGCCTGGCCCAACACCCGCCTGCCTTGACATTGTCCCCGGAGCCTTACCTCAGCCGCCGCTCTTCATTTCACCGCTCCTCACCGCTTTGCTCCTCACCGCCTGTACGCCGCCGCTCCTCCCCCGCGCCATGTCCGCCTCTCCGCTGCTCGCACCGCCGCTGGCCTGTCCGCTGCTCCTCAGGTCACCGCTCCTCCCCCGCGCCATGTCCGCCGCTCCTCGCACGCCGCTCCTCCCAGTGCTCCTGACGTGAGCACGCACGTCGCGGCCGGCGCTACTTTGGAGGGACTACTTTTTTTTATATAAATTTTGTAAATAACGTTTATGTTTTTAATTTATATAGCCTATGTCCTTCTGCTTGCCCTGAGGTTTTCCAAGATGTCTTGGGTGTTTGGATTGGTGGTGTACTTTTTGAGTTTACCTGGCTCAAAGGACACAGTTCTCTCTTTATAATAGTACTATAGATATAGATATAGATATAGACAGGGATGAAGCTAACACTTTAACAACGTCACACTAGATCCGCTCAGTGACATTCACAGCTCAAACAGTCATTTCTTTTCATGTGAACCCTTATGAAGCGCAAAAGAAATGGGTACAGTAAATAAACTAAAATGTACAATGCTACTTACTGGAGTTTGTACCGAGATTAGTTATGCATACTGCAGACGCATCTGAGCAATACCAGGCTTGAAACTGTGAGGCAACTAGAAGATCTGTAGAGCTTGATTTTCTCTTTGTCTGCTTTTCCTTGGTGATTGGTGCCTGGAAAATGTGGTCAAGAAATGTAAGCGATTAAATACACCCTTTAATAAGGATTGGCTTCTAAGGATTGACTATAAGGAGACAACTACTGAGCTTCCATCACAGGAGCATCATTTGCCTCTTTGGAATCCCTTAAAGTATTTTGAAATAAAAAAAAAAATTGCTTTGCTATACCTCCAGGCCCTCATCGTGATCATTATAGGAAACTGTGGGGATCAGGAACATGGCCTATATGATGGATTTAGCACTTTTTTCAACCTGACCTTTGCACGCGCTTTGATGTATTGCAGTAGCCACATCCTTGCTGTACCCTTGAATGCAACCGGAAATTCTTCAGCCCCAAAAACATCAATTCTCAAAAATTGATCGATCCATAGCCGCAGGTCTATCCCCCTATTGGTACCATCCTCTCACGACCATCTTTCATACCACAGCAAAACCAAACAGTTATTTTAATGCGTTTTGCTTTCGAAATAAGTGCTATCGGGGGATTTGTTATCACATCATGAACGTAAATCCTTTAAGCCAATTTACTGTGTGAAATGAAGCAGAATGCAATTTGCAAATCAAAGAGTTCGCATTTATTTATCAATACCCACAATATTGCCATGCAATGAATCATGAAAAAAAATGCACAGCGGTATATTTTCTGTGAAGTCAAATGTTCTCTACACTGGAAAGCGCACTTTTTAAAATGAAAGACAAGCAAAGTCAATGTAGCAATTTAATGCACTGCCCCCGTAGCAGATCGAGAGTTACTTCGATAGCAATTAAAAATATATACAAGCAGCAATATTGTCTGAAAAAGCAATTTCAAATCTGCAAACTGATGCTCTTGCACCTCAGATTCCAGTCATTGCCAATCCGAATTGAGGGTACAACAGCAAACTATTTCAAAATTCAAAGTAAACAAAATCAGTGGAAACCCCAGCTGAGTTAACCCATTGAAAGTTGCTTGCTCATAAAAGCACGACCAAACGGCGTTAAAAAAATTGTTTATATTTGCAAGCCTTATTAATGTATTTTAGCAATATTGTAGTACAATCTTTTGGTGGGGAAAGCCAGTCAGTCATTCAGTAATTCACACTATCCAAAAGTAGTTTCCCTGGGAGTTCTTGCTATTGCTAACATCATTATCAAACGTGGCTGTAAATTTACCCATCTTCCACATTCATTTTCATGGTGAAGTTAATGTTTCAATAAATGTGGCATTTCAATAATAAAAAATATATATCTGTGAGAAAATGCACCTTTTTGAGCTGTCACCCCTGATTTTTGCTTAATTGTATTGCTGGTTTTTAGAATCAGCACTGCTGTACAGTGTCTAGTGTATGTGCTCTGACCCCCAAAACATGTAAAAATTGATAGTCCCTGATTGGCATATTTAATTTTCCTATAAGGCTATAGTATATGGTGCAGAAATATACTCATGAGATGGAAAATAAATATCACCTGTCAAATGCAGCACTTAATGTGCCATCCACTAGAGTGACAGTGAAAAACTTGAACTCGGGTCTACTAGTGGAGCCTGACTGCTGCAGTTTAAACCTACAAGCCAACATTTCAAAATAATCATTTTGATTGTGGAAAAACGTCCCTTTTAAATATTTATAAGTCACCTCTACGTAGGACTTTTAGCCACAAAGCAAAGTGAATGTTTTTTAATAGATATTTAATATTACCATATCCCTGTAGTAAAAAGCCCTCAAAAGCTATTTTCACTGTGGAAGGCTGTGTCTTTCGTTTGAGGAAACTAGTGTAGAGATTAAAATATTAATTCCATAGCTCAGGTTTGGCACCAGCTTGAATAAAAACGCAAACAGTCTTTGTTATTAGTTATTAAAAGCCCAGTTCAATGGTGAAGTTGGGGTTTAAATAAACATTTTAGAAAAGTAATTTTTAGAAATTTACCTTTTCCCTGCCTGAAGTTCATGGAGGCTAATTTACATAAGTTCTCCAGCAGCTGTCAATGAAGTGCTTGACTCTAATGAGGTGTGAAAACTCCTCAGGGAGCAAAGACAATGACCTGGGAATGGGAAGCCCCCCCCCCCCCGCAGGAAGACAAGTTGAGGTAAGTCCAGTAACTTAATTAACTTCGAATAGGTCTGTTGTTTCAAACATACATTTCAGGTGACACCTGGAAAGGCACAACCTTTGTCCCACAATCAGACTGTCAGCAAGCTCAGTGGGAGGAAAACAACCCTCAGAACACGATTTGAGTAACAACAGAGGAGGGAACTGCTAATTACCCTGTCCACACTCCTGGGTGGGCACACAAGCTCAAAGGGAGAAGGGTTTCCCCATCTTGGATTCTGGGAATAAGGTGCACTGTGGCATTGTTTGCATTAGGGCAAACAGGAACTTATGCAAAAGTCAGTAGGATTACCCTTGGTAACTGTTACCCCATTGGTTAGGAAAGATCTAGGAGATTGCATTTCATCAGCCCCTGTGCAGAAATATCTGCACATTCGAAAAACAACTAAATCGCATTCTGCATAGGAACTTATAAAAATCCAGGTCCAGGGCATCACTGTGACCAATCTGTTTCAGGTATCCTGTCTTCAGTTCCACTACGGCAGCTACAGTTTCAACAGCGACCACACTGGGAGTAACTTTCTTCACAAAAAGTGACAAAGCCCCATTCTGCATGAGGTCTTAGAAGAAATGTGAATATTTTTATTCAAAATTCCCTCTCTGAAGTGGGACTTAGAAACCTTTTCAAACTTTTTGACATTTACCAAGACCAATTGACGTGGTTTAGCCTAGCTAGATTCCATCACAGTCAGCTTGAAACCACACTTTGATCCCAGTCTAATTTGACCATTGAGTTTCATTAGTGTTTTACTTGTTATTGGTACTTTTTTAACTAAATCTTCAAAAAATAATTTCTCTGGTTCCCTCTATTTTATTCTTGCTGTTTTGGTGTCTTTTTGCTTTTTAAGTTTGTCTCGATTGTTATAAATTCTAATGGGATTTTTGACTTTTTAACTCCTTTGATACTTCCAAATGCTTTAAACATTTTCTTTAATCTAGATTTGTCTGCTCTGTGCTGCAGCTACCAGGGGTTGCGCTTAGGTTTATAATACTGAAACCTTTGAATGAACCAAACTGGTTAGTAACTTTATTACTTGTGTTGGATTACCATCCACGTCAATTAATAATTCGCTTTCTTAGTGTTTTAATGTACAAACTGTCTTCTCTTCAGTCTTCCAAATAGTATTACCCAGACTCTAATTTTGGTACAGTTCCCTTAAACCTGTGTCATTGAAAATACATTATAACTAACCTTCTATATTACAGATAGTAATATAGCTGGGTGTTCCCTTATTCATGGGGTTGTGGCCCCATGCAAATGAGCTAAACATGTTGCCTCTGCCCGCGTGCTTTATTCTGTATGTGGGTGAGGAAGTCAAGAAGATGTAAGGCGACGCACTGCCTGTATGCCACAAACAAATGGAACACAGTCACTGTGCCCCTCACCCGAGGAAGAGCCCTGAAAGGACCCACCCAGACAATTCACTGCACCTTCCTGCAGAGATATCTCTGCCTCTCCCCTTTGAATTGCAGACCTAATACTAAAGTGAAAGGCGGAGCTTCAAAGAACCGCTTCCCTTTCATTAATGTGCTACTCTGTGGCAGCTGTGAGTTTAATCTGCCCAGGGAGCAGCAATATTTGTAGTAGGGTGCACTGTCCATTTTGAAATAAAGGGCAAGCTGAAGCAGAGTGCTCTTTACGTAACACAGTCTGGGATAACCAGAAGATTCCATCATTGTGGCCAAAGAAAAACAAGTTCACAGAATGCCAGTTCTGAGAAACCATTTCACCTAAACGGTTTAATCAAAATTGGCAAGATGATGAAAATGTGCCAAGCAATAGAATCCAATGAATAGATTGTTTTTGATTTTCACGTTTGTCTTTGGATTTTCTTTTTTTAAAGATGTAAATGCCATTAATCTTCAGCATTGATTCTCTCTGTTGGCTTTTTTGCAGGGTTTGCCTGAATCATTGTTTCCTTAACTCATTTTCCCTTCCCACGTCTAGCCACTGGTCAATGTTTTACGTTTTTATAGGTAAGGTAATAAGGATTTATTTCGATATAAAAAATATCTTAAAAAGCACCAACATTAAAACACATTAAAAACACAGTTTTTATATTCCTGTTCTTGGGGTCACCTCCAAGCCCTTCTTCCCTCTTTCCACAGTTTTCCCCTCCATGTTTCTTCTCCCTGCTTTCAACTCCTCAACCTTGATGCTCTCCTGTTATTTTTTGGGGACATCTCACTATACCGCCCCAAACCCATTTTAAAAATAGTTTGTGACAATGAAAAATTACAACATTTATAATGGTATTTTCTTATTTAGGCCATTAAACAGGCATAGCTGCTGCTACTTGCACTGTGTCCTAGACAAACTGTATTACTTGTGTGTGTTTTTTTCATAGCATAAAAGATTCCTTACTGCCCAGCATGACAGGGAAAGGGCAGGAATGAGATGCATTTAAATAACAGGGTGCATTCCTGCCTTTGTCCCTGCACTGTTACTGTTTTGGCTGCCTAACGCCTATGCAGGCACCCTTGCACCATGGTACAAGAGTGCCTGTGTTGCATGTGTGCCTGTGTTGCATTCAGGAGTGTTTTTGTGCAGGAAGGCACAACTTTCTGCACAAACACATCCTGAGAGGTATATTGCTCTACCCATGTGTGCTGAAGATTGCAGCACTCTTGGAAAAAGTAAGTAACGAGGAGAAGAAATAAAGATATTTCCCCTTGGTACACCTCCCCTGAGAAGGCATTTCCTTTTGGCACATTCCCTGGTCTACTACTTTTGGTAAATCTGGGATCTCGTCAAAAACCATGGGAGTTGTGTGGGAACACCCACGTAACTCACATGGAACACTTTTCCAGGACAGAGAAAAACAATGCAATGATTCAATCTGTGTTGCGTTACTCCAGATTTATGAAGCCACTCAGGGCCACCCACGTTACTCCAGATTTATGAAGCCACTCAGGGCCACCCAAAGTGGCCTTGTGTGGCTTCATACATCTCATTTGGACTTGCCTCACTCTTGCACCACGTTGTGTGGTACCATAGTAACACAACTCAAGTCATAAATATGCCCCCCAGTGTTTGGTAATGAACAAACTAGGTAAAATATATAATGGTGTCGGTATCATCAAGGTGAATACATTCAGTTAAGTATAGATTTGCTATTATTAACTCATCATCTACAAAGTTTGAAGATATAGGAACCCTTCTCTACTGCTGAGCCGTCCATTGGATTGAAAATCCGGCCCCCCAGAGGAACCCGCGCTACAAAGACCGCTGCAGCCGGAGCTGACAGCGTAACTAACCTCGCCGGACCCGCTTCGCGGGTCCCGCAGCGCCTTGTGCCCCAGAGGCTGCTGACACTGTGGGAGCCTGCAAAAGGAGGCGCGGGCAGGTGAGAGAGTCGGCGGGGCTGCAAGCACGCAGGCAGGGGCTCCACTGTCCAGGAGCCCCTGCGCGCCCATTCGACACACCTGGGCTGCTCTCCCCGCTGGCCACACCCCCCTGTCCTCCAACCAATTAGCAAGCAGCAACATAGTTCAAAGCTGACCACTATCTCCGCTCAGCGGGAGCGAGCGGGAGCGTGCCGGGAGAAGCCCGGGACAAGGTCGGGACCGTCTGTGGCCGTCCGGGGCTGAAGGAGGCTGGGCTGGGCCCACCCTCTTTCGCCCGTACCTTCCGATACTAGCCGACCCAAGGAATAGATCACGAATATGCCCTCACCTGCACCATGTGAAACTCCATCAAGGGCGGGGGGAGCAATACCGGGACTCTGGACAACTATTTTAAATCCGCCAAGGGAGAAGGGGGTAAAGATAGCTCTTTGGAGAAGCGCAGGGCAGAGCGTCGCCGCTCCATTGAAATCATGAAAAGTAGACCCCTTAGCGAGATAATTCCCTATCCCACCTCCCAAGAGGAAGGCACCCTTAATGACAGTCAGGATCCATCAACTCAAGATGGTGTCCCCCTACTATTAAGGATAGTATTACCACGCAGGGTACATTGTCCGAAGAGATCACGGAGGCTATTCCACCTTTAAATTCTACTAACATGGCTGTTGACCTGGTTACCCAAACCCCCCCTCTAAATAAAATCAAGAAAAATAAACCTAAGCACATTGTTGTGGCGGAACTGCATGGCCCCCCACCTAACAAGCGCAGAAGACAGACAAGGAAGGGACAGGAGAAAACCAAAATTTCCCACTTAGATTTTGGTAAAAAACACAAGCCTGTACTTACCCCTGTTAGGGTTAGAGACAATGTGAACACCACTACTTCTACTAAGGATATAAGTGTTATCACTGCTGCTACTAGCAGCGACTCAGGGGCTAACCTATCCAACGAAGCGCCCTCTCTTACTCTATAGGGAGTATAGATTTTCTACTCCGTTCACAATTGCAGCCCATTAGTGAAAGCCTGAAAAAAGTAGAGATCAGGCTTACCATTCTAGAGGCAACTCTAACTACCCTCAATACCACCATCAGCAAGCAGACTAGAGCTATGGGGCCCAATCCACCCACAAGAACTTTTCTTAACAAACAAAATCCCCCTTCTAATATAGGAGACCCACAGGGCGCTAATGTGGGAGCTCCACTGGGCGCAACCACTGCCCCCCCTTTGCAGTCTCTTATGGCTATTCCAGTCCCGACCCCACGAAGTATCTCTAATATCATGCCTCCTCAGTTAATAGACCCGGCCCTCCCTAATTTAGAGACTGGCATAAATCATGGGCTTCCCCCCATTGCTAGTATTCCCTCTCCCCCTCCTGGCCAACCCGCTCAAAGACCGCAGAGACCAGACCTGCCACCGGAAGCCAATACTCTTATGGTGGTTTTAGCGGGTGCCCCCTCTCTACAAAGGGGTGAAAACGAAGATTTCCAATCCCTCAAGAAGAAAGTCATCAAATGGCTCAATTGGAACAGACCCCTACCACCACACTTTAATAATGAGATCATTATGGTTAGAAGGGTGCCATGGCTAGGGAAGACGAGGAAATCAATCATGGGGGACTTTATAATGGTGACCTTCAGGGACCCTGGCACTGTTTTACATATCTGCGCTGGCTCAAACAGATCATTGGATTCCACCATACAGACCTTGCCTGTCTCCTTCTTTTTTCCACCTATTCGTATGTATGATGACCGGCCACAAGGAAACTGGACAAGGGTGGAATGGAGACCAAGATACAAAGAATATGTCCGACGTCCAAATTACCAGCCACCTGAAACACCCTATTTCCATTTTAACCGCTTCAACTGCCTGAGCGGGCTTGACGGGGTTGATTGACTGTCCACCAATAAGTTTGCGACCTTGGACAATGGTTCCTGTAATCTCCCTGAGCCATCTGAATCCGCCGTGGACAATGTTCTCGATGCAATAACTGGTGCAACACCTGGAACTGTCACCCCCCACTCTCCCATCCCGGCAACTCCAACCATTGAACATTTGAGATTAATCTGGTGGAATGTGGCCGGATTAGCTAACAAGCTGGCTGCTCAAGATTGGGAGACTTACATTGAGACTGGGGATGTTTGCATGTTCCAGGAGACTTGCGCAAGGGAAGACTATGGACACCAAGGCTATCAGTCATTTTTTATCCCGGCCAGGTGGGAGGGCAAAGGACGCCCTTCAGGCGGGCTAACAACCTGGGTGGCATCCCACCTAGGCTGTGAGGCTACACGGTTACCGGCCCCTTCCAACGACATCCTTGTGGTTCTATTGTCCTGGCCAAACCAAGCGAAACTTGCCCTAATAAACATTTACTCTAGGCCAGTTGGAATTGCCAGGGAATCGTCCACTATAGACGAACTTTCGGATTCTCTATCCGAAATACCAAGTGATCTACCCTATGTAGTGGGAGGGGATTTAAATTCCCATTTTGAACCATTGCCAGGCCTGTTAGAGGGTTTTCCAATGGAAGAAGAGGTCAGGTGGTCAGTGCCCTCGGTAGAAGCTCCCCCCCCCCCGAAGGCATGGACTCCTGTAGCATTGCAGATCACAGCCCTTACCCTAAAGTTCGGAATTAGAGCCTGTAATGGGCGTATTAGATCTGACATACCTAGCAGAACCACATATAATAGAGTGGGAAGGGAATCTCGCTTGGATTATGTCCTGGTACAGATGGCGAACTGGCCAGCTATTCAGGACTTTAGGGTTATGGAAAGGCTAGATAGCAATCACAATGCCCTTGAACTTGACCTTATTCACCCCGGTCGCCGAACCTGCACAACGTCTGGGGAGGGGACCAAACCTGAACTTCTACTGGAAAACAACAGGAGAAGAATCAGGTGGGAACAACTGCCCTCAAGTGAGGAGAAACTCCCGAGGCTTTATGCAGGGATAATCCCCATTTTGGAATCTGTGGGAGACTTGGCTACCGAGGTGGGTAACAAAGACTCACAGGTTAAACTATACCAGGCCCACGAGGACCTTGTAAAGGCTGCGGCTCACGTCCTCTTTAGTAACGTACAGAATTTGAGGAGGGGGCAGCCATATAAATTCTCATGGTATAACACAGCCTGTAGAAGGGCAAAGGGGGAACTCCTTAGATCGATCAAGGAGGGTCTAGGCGGGGAACAGCTAAGAGAGCGTAGACGGGCATATAAAAAACTCATTGCCCATGCCAAAGCTGAATGGGAAGAGAATCAATGGGAAGAGCTCACTAAGTCCCTAGCGACAAAAGATCACCGAATGTTCTGGAGAATAGTAAGCGGGGGGTCGGGGAATCTCCATTCGGCAATTGAGCCAAACATTGCACCAGAGGTGTGGCAGGCACACTTTCAATCCCTCTATAGCTCTGAACCGGGAGAACCCACCATCAACACCGGTGCTGGTTGGCCTGACTACAAGGGAGAGCCAATAACACTGGGCGAGGTTAAGGTTGCAATAGCAGGACTCTCCTCGGGAAAGGCGCCAGGTTTGGACGGCCTACCAGGGGACCTGTTTAAGCAGGAGCCCAATGTTTGGGCGCCCTACCTTGCCGCGCTGTTTAATGGAGTTCTCAGCGGCATGGAAATCCCCAGTACTTGGCTGGGCGCGGAGGTGGTCCCTATTTTTAAAAAGGGCTCGCCTCCTCTCCCAGCCAACTACAGACCAATCAGTCTAATCGATGTGGCACAGAAGTTGTTTGGTAGGGTATTGTTGAACCGGCTCCAAGATTGGGCAGAAGAGTTGGGCGTCCTTAGCCCGTACCAGGCGGGATTTAGAAAGGGAGTTTCCACAGTGGACCAGGTTTTCCGACTGAATATTATCTACTGGAGGGCAGCGATATTCGAGGGCGGCAGCCTATACACAATTTTTGTGGATCTGCGGGCCGCTTTCGACCTGGTGCCCAGAGGGAAACTGTGGAGCGTCTTGGCCGAGATGGGCGTTCCCCCGGACATCTTGATAATCTTGCAGAGATTACATGACAATAACTATGCTCGAGTGAGGTGCGGGAGGTCCGGGGCTCTGACGGATAGATTCCCCGTTGACCGAGGGGTTAGACAGGGTTGTGTGCTGGCACCAACCCTGTTCTGCCTCTTTGTCAATGGGGTGATCGCCCACCTAAATGCCACTGAATACACCGACGCCCCCAAATTGAACGGCAGTAGGGTGCCTGCAATTATGTTTGCAGACGACGCCCTGCTGCTGTCCAAAACCCCAATGGGGATACAGAGGATCCTCGATTCATTCGTGGCCTTTTGCACTGATAGGGGCTTAGAAATTAATGCGGCTAAAACTAAGTTTATGGTTTTGAACCCAAGTCTTAAATTGCGGCCAAATCCACTATTGGGAGCCTCGCGGCTCGAGAGAGTTTCCACTTTCGATTACCTTGGCGTAACTCTCAATGAAAGTATGTCTTGGGGATCACACCAGAGCAGGGCAAATCTAAAATTGGTACAGACCACAGGGGGTATCGCGCGGATGTTGAATGGCTCCACATAGCGACCACTGGGGTCGCTCATCCAGATCTACAAGGCGCAGGCCAGGGGTGCTACTATGTATGGGGCGGAATTGTGGGGACACACATCCTGCCGCAGTCTGTCCTTAACAGAGAATAAATTCATCAGACAGATAGTTGCACTTCCGCCCAGCACCCCGCTCCTCCCCTTGAGGTTAGATCTGGGGTTGCGTCCCATAGCTGATGAACTAGGCTTGAGACCCATAGCCTTCTGCCGAAGGCTGTGGAGCAGCGATGAACTTCTTGCCTATAGGACGGAACTAATGGAGCTATTGACCCATCCGAAAGCGCTATTGATCCCCTGGATAAAATACATCCAAAACTCCTGTATGGTACTGGGTCTCCCCGACCTTTGGTCTAACCCTGCAAATGCCTCACTAAACATCTCAAAGAGAGCTCTGGCTATCGCTTATCATGAACAAAAATTAGCCACGACCCTAGACAGTCAGTGTGAAGGGTCTCTAACTTCTGTTTTCGTGCAAAGCAAGGACTCGTACAGGCAGGAGAGGGTATTAGATGCCATCTCCCCCGTGCTGGCCAGGAAGCTGTTTCTACAATGGAGATATGGCACATTGCCCCTACGATCCTTTACCAGCTCCTGGTCATCATCTCCCTCCACAAAGCAGTGCCCGGCTTGCGCTGCCGCGGAGGAAAGCGATTTACATGTGGTCCTGTTTTGCCCAGCTTACAAGGCAGTGAGGAAATACTGGCTCCTACCATTGATTAGAAATCTGGGTTGTAGGGAGTATCTCCCAATGTATAGAATTTTAAAAACTGATGCCTCTAGTTTAACTGTGTTTGTATTAGCAAAATTCCTCACCAATGTCTGGCACACTCGTACCCGTATTTTGAAGATGCAGGTTCCCTCTTAATTTTAAGGTTTACAGTTTTTAACGTGGTTTTATTAGTATGTAACTTCAAGGTTTTTTATTGTGTTTGATTATGTATGTTGATTTTATAATGATTATGCATGTTTTATTGTATATCTTTGATGGCCAACGGCCGAAATAAAGATTGAATAATAATAAGATATATACATCTGTAAGTTACTTAGATATGGAGTTCAGAATAGCAAATCTACACTCACCTCGATAAACTTACATGGATGATGTAACGGCAGAAAATATTCTGGATTCTATATTTTTGCAGGCCAATATAAAAAACTCTGGGGCATATTACCAAGCAATAGCGATAATTATCGCTATTGCTTGGTTAGAGACAAAAATTTCCCGCAGCGCTGCGGCGATTTTTACCGCAAATAAACCTTGGTATTACCAAGGTTTAACGCAAATGCGGTAAAAATCGCCGCAAAGCATGAATATCGCTGAAAAGTCAGCGATATTCATGCATTAGCGAGCTAATGCTCTTAGCCATGTTATCCACCTCTCATTGGATAACATGGCTAAGAACTGCTCAGGGCAGGTGTTAGCTTTTGGAGATATTCCTGCTTAGCGCGAATATCTCCAAAAGTTGGTAATAGGAGATAGCGATGTTAGCGACTGTTTTCAGTCTCTAACACCTTGGCACGCCCACTTTGCATCTCATTAGTGATAAATATCACTGACATGCAAAGTGGGGCCCAAGATGGTCGCTATCTCCTACTAGCTGTCGCTAACTGGTGTTAGCGGCAGCTAGGTAATAGGGAGATAATTTTATCTCCGCTTTCTTGGCTTTTAAAGCCAAAAAAGCGGAGATAAACCCCCTTGATAATATGCCCCTCTATATTTAGATACACCACCCACATGCTACAGTCAGCATCATTCACTTGCTTGATGCTTTGTTGCAATGAGATAAATTCTTCTTTTCAGGTTTGTTTGCAGCCTATCCATGGCACCAGCAAGATCCTAACTCTATGTCATATGGAACGTGATAAGTCATCCCTCTACATGTTAATTATATTCTGCCCAGGGAAACGAAAAGATGGACAACATTGTCCTTTTTATTAATATAGGACATGTTTCCCAAATACAAGCAACCAGAAAAAGCTCCTTAATGTATATATACAGATGTAGCAATTGCAGTTCTAAAACAGTTGAGGATTATGCTCGCACATGTTTTTTTACTTTGCAGCTGGCCATGTGCTTGTTATTTCGATTTTACCTTGCACTGAAGCATGAGCAGCACAGTAAAAGAATAAAGCCTCTAGTACATTCTGCTACTGCTAGAGGTCCTTCTCCTTTAGTAACTTTAAGACTCCCCTACCTCTCCAGGAAATACAGTCTCTTTTAATTGACATAAAATATACTGCAAGGCATCAATCAATCAATCAATCAATCAATCCATCAATCATTTGTAAAGCGCACTACATACCCGCGAGGGTCTCAAGGTGCTGGGGGAATGGGGGGTGCTACTGATCGAACAGCCAGGTCTTAAGTATCCTCCTGAAGGTCAGCAGGTCTTGGGTCTGTCGCAGGCTCAGTGGGAGGGTGTTCCATGTCTTGGCGGCGAGGTGGGAGAAGGATCTCCCACCGGTGGTTGTTCTTCAGATGCGCGGGACAGTGGCGAGTGAGAGGTTGATGGAGTGTAGCTGGCGGTTGGGGATGTAGAAGGAGAGCCATCTGTTGAGGTAGGCTGGGCCGGTCTTGTGGAGTGCCTTGTGTGCGTGAGTAAGGAGCTTGAAGGATGTCCTCTTGTTGACGGGGAGCCAGTGCAGGTTTCTCAGGTGGGGGTGATGTGGCCGTGGCGTGGTACATCAAGGATCAGTCGTGCGGAGGCGTTTTGGATGCGTTGTAGTCATTTGATGAGCTTGGTCGGGGCTCCCGCGTAGATGGCGTTACTGTAGTCAAATCTGCTGCTGACAAGGGCCTGGGTGACTGTCTTTCTTGTATCTGTCGGGATACATCTGTAAATCTTGTGGAGCATGGAGGGTGTTAAAGCAGGAGGAGAAGGCGTTGACTTGCTTGGTCATTGAGAGCGTTGAGTCGAGGATGATTCCCAGGTTGCGTGCGTGGTCGGTGGGTGTCAGAGCTGCCCCCAGTAGCGTCGTCCACCAGGAGTCGTCCCAGGCTGAAGGGTTGGAGCCGAGGATGAGGACCTCCGTCTTGTCTGAGTTCAGCTTCAGACGGCTGGTCTTCATCCAGTCGGCGACAATCTTCATTCCTTCGTGGAGGTTGGCCTTGGCGATGATGGGGTCCATAGCCAATAATTAAAATACCAAAAACTGTTCCATTGCCAGATGGTGAGGGAAAGGATCAGGTGAGTGTCGTCCGCGTAGGAGATTATATTGAGGTTGTGTTGTCGGGCTACATGTGCGAGCAGGCCATGTAAATGTTGAACAGCGTTGGGCTGAAGAAGGATCCCTGGGGTACACCGCAGATGATCTCGGATGCTTTGGAACAAAATGGGGGAGGCGGATGCTTAAGTTCTGTCGGAGAGGAGGGAGGTGGTCCAATCTAGAGCCTAGTCTCGGATCCCTGCGGCGTGGAGGCCCGCTATAGTGGGGGATAGCAGACCGTGTCGATGGCGGCAGAGAGGTCTAGGAGGATGCGTGCTGCGGTCTTGTCCAGCAGCGTCCTGATGTCATTGGTGGCAGCGATGAGGGCAGTCTCAGTGCTGTGGTTGCTGCAGAACCCTGACTGGGAAGGGTCCAGGATTCTGTTTTCTTCAACGTAATGGGTTAGCTGTCTGTTGACAGTTTTCTCGTGACCTTGGC
This sequence comes from Lissotriton vulgaris, assembly GCF_964263255.1. Taxonomy (NCBI): domain Eukaryota; kingdom Metazoa; phylum Chordata; class Amphibia; order Caudata; family Salamandridae; genus Lissotriton; species Lissotriton vulgaris. Next base: position 748,490,802 of record NC_141694.1, read on the forward strand.
CGAGGGGAGCAGATAGATGGGCCGGAAGGTCTTGAGGTCTCTAGGGTCTGCCTTAGGTGGAAGGGTATACTCAGACGTGAGTCCCTTGCTCATTGCACCATCAGGATTCAAGCAAGCCAGGCCGAAGACGGCTGAAATGCCAGAAACCGGTCCCCGGTAGCTTGTTTCCTTCCCAGTGAAAGAATTGGCTTGGTAGTTTGGTTTGCCCTGTTCCCATGATGCACTGGGCCAGGGACAGACTAATTTGCATATAGCCAGGTTCTGAGCTGGGATGGTGCAGTGAGCTAAAAAACGGTGTTGGATTAAGCCCTGATCTCTTGACTGGGTGAGAGTATTCTGCTTAATTCAGAAACTCTGTCCATCACCACCCCCTGTTGTTTAATTATTTTGTCCACCATAAGCGTGGAAGGGTATACTCAGACGTGAGTCCCTTGCTCATTGCACCATCAGGATTCAAGCAAGCCGGGCCGAAGACGGCTGAAATGCCAGAAACCGGTCCCCGGTAGCTTGTTTCCTTCCCAGTGAAAGAATTGGCTTGGTAGTTTAGTTTGCCCTGTTCCCATGATGCACTGGGCCAGGGACAGACTAATTTGCATATAGCCAGGTTCTGAGCTGTGATGGTGCAGTGAGCTAAAAAACGGTGTTGGATTAAGCCCTGATCTCTTGACTGGGTGAGAGCATTCTGCTTAATTCAGAAACTCTGTCCATCACCACCCCCTGTTGTTTAATTATTTTGTCCACCATAAGCGTGGAAGGGTATACTCAGACGTGAGTCCCTTGCTCATTGCACCATCAGGATTCAAGCAAGCCGGGCCGAAGACGGCTGAAATGCCAGAAACCGGTCCCCGGTAGCTTGTTTCCTTCCCAGTGAAAGAATTGGCTTGGTAGTTTGGTTTGCCCTGTTCCCATGATGCACTGGGCCAGGGACAGACTAATTTGCACATAGCCAGGTTCTGAGCTGGGATGGTGCAGTGAGCTAAAAAACGGTGTTGGATTAAGCCCTGATCTCTTGACTGGGTGAGAGTATTCTGCCTAATTCAGAAACTCTGTCCAACACCACCCCCTGTTGTTTAATTATTTTGTCCACCATAAGCGTGCAAGGGTATACTCAGACGTGAGTCCCTTGCTCATTGCACCATCAGGATTCAAGCAAGCCGGGCCGAAGACGGCTGAAATGCCAGAAACGGGTCCCCGGTAGCTTGTTTCCTTCCCAGTGAAAGAATTGGCTTGGTAGTTTGGTTTGCCCTGTTCCCATGATGCACTGGGCCAGGGACAGACTAATTTGCATATAGCCAGGTTCTGAGCTGTGATGGTGCAGTGACCTAAAAAACGGTGTTGGATTAAGCCCTGATCTCTTGACTGGGTGAGAGCATTCTGCTTAATTCAGAAACTCTGTCCATCACCACCCCCTGTTGTTTAATTATTTTGTCCACCATAAGCGTGGAAGGGTATACTCAGACGTGAGTCCCTTGCTCATTGCACCATCAGGATTCAAGCAAGCCGGGCCGAAGACGGCTGAAATGCCAGAAACCGGTCCCCGGTAGCTTGTTTCCTTCCCAGTGAAAGAATTGGCTTGGTAGTTTGGTTTGCCCTGTTCCCATGATGCACTGGGCCAGGGACAGACTAATTTGCACATAGCCAGGTTCTGAGCAGGGATGGTGCAGTGAGCTAAAAAACGGTGTTGGATTAAGCCCTGATCTCTTGACTGGGTGAGAGTATTCTGCTTAATTCAGAAACTCTGTCCAACACCACCCCCTGTTGTTTAATTATTTTGTCCACCATAAGCGTGCAAGGGTATACTCAGACGTGAGTCCCTTGCTCATTGCACCATCAGGATTCAAGCAAGCCGGGCCGAAGACGGCTGAAATGCCAGAAACCGGTCCCCGGTAGCTTGTTTCCTTCCCAGTGAAAGAATTGGCTTGGTAGTTTGGTTTGCCCTGTTCCCATGATGCACTGGGCCAGGGACAGACTAATTTGCATATAGCCAGGTTCTGAGCTGGGATGGTGCAGTGAGCTAAAAAACGGTGTTGGATTAAGCCCTGATCTCTTGACTGGGTGAGAGTATTCTGCTTAATTCAGAAACTCTGTCCATCACCACCCCCTGTTGTTTAATTATTTTGTCCACCATAAGCGTGGAAGGGTATACTCAGACGTGAGTCCCTTGCTCATTGCACCATCAGGATTCAAGCAAGCCGGGCCGAAGACGGCTGAAATGCCAGAAACCGGTCCCCGGTAGCTTGTTTCCTTCCCAGTGAAAGAATTGGCTTGGTAGTTTTGATTGCCCTGTTCCCATGATGCACTGGGCCAGGGAAAGACTAATTTGCACATAGCCAGGTTCTGAGCTGGGATGGTGCAGTGAGCTAAAAAACGGTGTTGGATTAAGCCCTAATCTCTTCACTGGGTGAGAGTATTCTGCTTAATTCAGAAACTCTGTCCATCACCACCCCCTGTTGTTTAATTATTTTGTCCACCATTAGCGTGGAAGGGTATACTCAGACATGAGTCCCTTGCTCATTGCACCATCAGGATTCAAGCAAGCCGGGCCGAAGACAGCTGAAATGCCAGAAACCGGTCCCCGGTAGCTCGTTTCCTTCCCAGTGAAAGAATAGGCTTGGTAGTTTGGTTTGCCCTGTTCCCATGATGCACTGGGCCAGAGACAGACTAATTTGCATATAGCCAGGTTCTGAGCTGGGATGGTGCAGTGAGCCAAAAAACGGTGTTGGATTAAGCCCTGATCTCTTGACTGGGTGAGAGTATTCTGCTTAATTCAGAAACTCTGTCCATCACCACCCCCTGTTGTTTAATTATTTTGTCCACCATAAGCGTGGAAGGGTATACTCAGACGTGAGTCCCTTGCTCATTTCACCATCAGGATTCAAGCAAGCCGGGCCGAAGACGGCTGAAATGCCAGAAACCGGTCCCCGGTAGCTTGTTTCCTTCCCAGTGAAAGAATTGGCTTGGTAGTTTGGTTTGCCCTGTTCCCATGATGCACAGGGCCAGGGACAGACTAATTTGCATATAGCCAGGTTCTGAGCTGGGATGGTGCAGTGAGCTAAAAAACGGTGTTGGATTAAGCCCTGATCTCTTGACTGGGTGAGAGTATTCTGCTTAATTCAGAAACTCTGTCCATCACCACCCCCTGTTGTTTAATTATTAGGTTTTTTGAGTAGGGCGTTGATCTTGGCGTGTTTCCAGATCTCTGGGAAGTCCGCGGTCTCGAGGGTGAGATTGATGATGTTGTGCAGGTGGGGTGCGATGGAGCTGCTTTCTCTGTTGAAGACGTGGTGCAGGAATGTGTCTGACGGAGAGCCGGAGTGGATTGTGCGCATGGTCTTGATGGTGTCATCGATGCTCATGCTGGCCCAAGCTAGCAGGGGGATGTGGTTGATGGTGTGCGGAGGGTCTGTTGTGTTGCTGTCTGTTGGGGCTATCTGGGTGTTGAAGCTGTCATGGATGTCTGCTGTCTTGAGGTGGAAGAAGGTTATGAGGGAGTCACACAGGGCTTGCGACGGGGGGATGTCGTTGGTGTTGGAGCTGGGGTTGAAGAGTTCCTTCAAGGTATTACTTTGCTACAGTTAGACAATGGGTGCATACTACTGTAATTGTAAATTGTATTTATATAGCCTTTACTGCCCCTGAGGAGCCACAGAAAAGCTTTGTAGTAAGCAACATCCTACTCCGGAGCCCAGGATAAGAGGTTAATAGAAGGGTACCAATTTTTTTCTATGTAGATTATTGTGTTAGGCTTGTGCTCTTTATTTCTTGTGTGTTTAGTACACTTTAGAGTAGAGATAGAATGATGGGTGTGAATTTGAAAGGGGAGGTATTAGGTTGTTTTTTTAGTAAGTAGAGGTGGTGTGTACCTGTTATTTGAGTGAAATGGAAGTTTCAGAAGGATGTTGTTGGGGTTCATAGTAGATTGAAAGGTTTGGGGTGAGTCAGAGAGTTGAGGGATGGGACAAAGGTTGAAAGGAGGATTTTGATTTTATCAAAAAATTAAATTAACTTAGACATTCATGTATGCAGATGACACTTGGTAAGGTTTATTGGATGGAGAAACCTGCTCTATGTAAAATACCCTTATGTGCACAGAAGCAGTAATATTTAACATGGTTTGATGTGCACAGTTGTCTTGTGGATATAAATATACATTTTTTCATGACTTTTTTAGGGCTTTAATAGCAGGCATAAACTCTTCTATATATGTACTTATATTTACATAGATACAGCAAGTATGACATGGGCTGACATGCATGTGTGTTTTGTGGTATAATATTATTTTTTTCTTTGTATGTGAATGTGAATGCTTATAACAAGAAGAATAGTTCAGTGTGCAATGATACATGTATAACAGCAACTTCATCTCCATACCATGATAGGTATTGGTGGTCATGTCTGAGTATACTGTAGTGGTGCACTTTTATCTTGTGAGTATAGCTGTCATGCGGGGAAGAGCCAGCTCTTGCGTAATCGTCTGCAACTAAGATGGTTAACAGTGGATTGTATGTGTCTGTGTAATGGAATATAATAATTTGGCTGCTGCAGAAAAAATATGTCCCCAATGATTTTTCATGTATATTGGAATGGTGGGGACCTATTCGCGAGCTTAGGTTCCTTTGTTGTACGTATTTGTTGGTTTTCGTCCTGATGAAGAGTGGCCCTTCACCATTTGATTCTTTGACTGCTATACAAAGCAGCTTGAAGGTGGTTCTTCTGGTAACAGGTAGCCAGTGTAAGGCTCTCAAGGCAGTGGAGATGTGTGCTTGTGGCTTTACATTAGCGGTGGGAGGAAAACTCTGTTCCACCCACGGAATGTGCAGAATTTTGCCTGTTCTGCATTCCGCGAAGTAGGCGGAGCAGGCAAATCTCCACGCACTCGTGGTGAAGAGGAGTTGGCCTCCCACCCGTGCTATTAAAACATTTAAAAAATCAATTTAAAAGACCCAGAAAAACTCCTTATCTTATCGGCGGCGTCCACAGGCTGCCCTCTCCCTCTATTGCAACTTCTTCATGAAAACTGCGAATGCGCAGGCGCCCTCGCATGCGCATTCCTTGCGAGAAATGCTGGTGCCATACCCTTCCCCAGCCATGATACATTTATGAAAAGTTGAGAAGGTTCTATATCTTAAAGGAGTGCTTGATCTAAACACCTTTTACCACTTTATCTTGGAAACAGAATTCTGGAGGTGGTAATGCATGATAAGAATGTTTGTACATATTTGTTGAGTGGTAATTTGTTGTAATGGTGATGTGTTTTATTGTTTTTTATACTATTTTTGCTCCGCATCAGTGGAATGTGATTTTGTTTTATTGTACTGTGGTAATTGGGCTGTGTTCTTTACGCTGTTTTTTGTTATATACCCTGTAATGTCTTAAATGGGTTATGCTGCTTTGTGTATGTTATTGTGGTATGTCCTGTTGTTTACTCTACATACATGAACAAAAGCTGCTACATATTCAGATTACAGCAGCAAATTATTTTATATGTCTGATGGCAAACAACCATTTGCCACGGTCTAATGTGGTAAAATAGCCCTGCTCCTGCTCTTCTACGCGAGATACTATCAATCCAAAACAGTGCCCCATATTGAATCTAACCTTAGTGCTCAAAGTGCTCAAAGTGCTCAAAAGAGGTAGTGCGGGGTTTAATAAATGTACAGGACAATATAAATATTACAGTTGCAATAAAAGTACAACCAAAGTTTCTATTTTGTGTAAAAGACCACCACTTTAATATAACTTCGAATATATAAATATAGGTAGTGTAAAATAGTACTTAAACACACCAAACCGCTAGAGTGGTCGAGCTCGAAGCTGAAAAATGTGTTTGAGTCTAGGTAGGGATGCTCTACATCCTGTGAATCTGCCAAAACACTTAATCTCCCCATGTCTAACAAGAAATTAATGTGTCTGTCTGTAAGGTAACTGGTGCTCATGTGAATGAATGAATGAAATTGTACTTATATAGCACATGGCTATCCTGAGGCCCCCAGCGTTGTTTGATAGAAGAATAGAGCAAAGCAGAATCTGTGATTTTAAGGGAATGTCCTAAAGAGGTGGGTTTTTAAGAGCTCCCGGAAGGCCAAGAGGTTGTTGTCCAGTTCAAAAACAAAAGTGAATACGAAGGATAAAGATTCCCCTCAGAAACGTGGTAACTATTTACAAACTGTTTATGAACTCTAACTGTGGGGAAACAAAAAATGTATCACTGCTCAGAATTTAAATGGTGCAATTTAAAGGGGAGAAAAACAAGATTCAAATGTAATGGAGGCAGGTATCTCAATGTCACTACATTAAAGTTAGAAGAAAAACTGCTTACATACTATTTTAAAGTTAATGTTGACCAATACCTTAAAAAGTGCATACTCGTAACTGGAGTGTTCCAGCAACTCTTCGTTAACAGCTACAGGAGGGGTAAATTTAAGTATAGAAGGGGACAGAATCTTAATAGTGTAAGTAATCAAGATGTGACCACTTTTGAGCAATCAGGATATGACTTGCATGTAGGCTGACCATTTAGTCCAACCAGGTACTAAACTTCTCCAAGACAAGGAGGCAGGTTCAGGAGAACTCCAAGTGTTGTTCATTAACACGTCTTTAGGCAGCCGTGCCACTGAGGATAAAAATGGGACCATACCCCTCTCACTCTATGTCATGAGCAGCTATTCCTCGGAAAGGTTAAAGTTGAGTGTCCACAATGGAGAGGGAAATGCAGCAAATAAATCTTGGCACTAGGAGGGAGTGTTCTTAAGAGACAGAGTCACCACTCGCCTCATATCTACATTTAGCTAGATGACCCTTAGACATCCCATATTTCTGGATTCCATAGGGTGATTCAAGGCTTCCACACAAGCAAGTTCGGTAGCGGAGCTAGCCTGAAGATCTTCAGTAGGGCAGCCATCTTAATCATTGCCATTGGGAAACTGGCAGTACACAACTTTTCAAAGTTCATAAAGAACACACAGGAGTTTCCAAGCAGGCTTGTGCTGAAATAAATCTGGTATAAGTAAAGTGGAAGTCAAGCTCTACTCAAAGTGCTTGGTGGTTACCATCTGGCGCTTTTAAAGCAGTGCCAGGACATCTTTAAAATTCAACAAGGTTAGAGCACAGTTTCCCTTCTCGGGCATGCGTCTGCTTCGAGCAGGACTTGAATGCCCACTGGGGATGGGGCCTCTGAAACAATAAGCAGGTCGCTCTCCAGGAGAAATTTTTTTGGTCAGAAAACCTCATGTATTTTTCTCAGACAGAACAAGGAGGCAAAGGAAGTTGAGGAGGGACATTGTTTCTCCATGGGCAGCAGCCATTCTCCATCTACCACTCACTGTTTTATAAAGATGTTCCCATAAAGATGTATCCTCACCAGGTGTACTGAAGGTGATTACAATCAGTATACTAGTTGCACATGCTATAATATTTGTGATTAGTATTGTGAAAACAATGCACATAATAGTTGTGGTCATTCGCATTCAATAAACAATTAATACGCACAATGGCACACCATTTGCTAAAGGTCCTCTGACTTAGTTTACATGGGCTAGCCAGTAGGTATTAATCATTGGCACAGTTACTGCAACCCTGAAAATGTAAAACTCTACCACTAGTCACAACCTGGGCAAAGGAGAGAAGAGTCTCTAAAATGAGGTCTCCCTTAATATGGGGCACTATAAGTGTGTGCCTTGGGAGTTCTATAGTTGCAGTTTGGGGGGCTCCCTTAGGAATAGGGGCTCCTTAAATCGAACCAAAAGGCAACACTGCAAGGGAGCCTCTGGAACAATAGTAAAATGGCAGTAATGGTACACATGCATAGTTTTTCTGGAACAATTACCTTACTGTAACTGAAAGGACTGAAATGGAATCATGTAAAATATTGTTTAAATAACGTATACTACTGGAAGACGGCACTTTCCTCTTCCTCAAAGGCACAAAATAGTAAACACAGCTACTCGGTGGACTGGAAAAATGCCACGTACATTACCTCCAACTCTCAAACCATTACCACTCCCGGAAAAAATGGTACAAACCTAGGAGTAATATTCCACTTGGTTCCATATTAGTTACCATCCAAAAAGGACGATAACAAATGATATTAGCCTTCAATAACCTCTCCTGCTCAGCATTCTAACTGCCCTTACAAGAGATCTTCGGGCTAAACAAACTTGATCACAAGTCACGGGCCCGCTACATTTCCACATAAGTTCCTTTACAGGATCATTGGAAGTCTTCTAAAGGCACAACTCAAAACACTGAGGCTGGCCCTCAATTAGAATAAGTATATATATCAAGCATAAATTGAAAGCACTACGGGGCATATTATCAAGAACGGCGTTACAAATTATCGCCGGTTTAGTGGTAGAAACTGCCGCTAAAGCACGATAATGGGCTTGATAATATGCCCTTGAGAATTCTACTAGAAGTCCATGTTCTGGTGTGAGCATGGGCTTCTATTGGAATTCTCCAGGGCATATTATCAAGCCCATTATCGCAGCTTTAGCTGACGTTTTCTGCCGCTAAACCGGCAATAATTTTAACGCCGTTCTTGATAATATCCCCCCACATTTGCTAACGGTGGCAGCCAGGTCAAAGTTCAAAGCACCTTACACCTTTCAAAAGGTGATTGGGAATAGGCATTCAGGATATGTGCAGAAATTGTCCACTGACTGCATTCAAAAAAGGGATGATCTGTAACCTAAAGTATGGATTGTCTGTTAAACAAAGTTCAAGAGACCTGAGAGGAGTAGGGGAGAGGACAGTGAGCTAGGAAAAGACGTGCGTTCAGCAACAGTACAACCAACGGATAGAGCCGATACCCATGTTCATGGCAACCAAAATTATTTAATTATCAAGCTGCTGCATTTTCTGCCTACTTATAGGTTGGCTCCACCTACTACATATTCCACCATCTACAACATGGTTTGTAGATTTCAACAAATATATAATTTCTGGCTCAAATGGACTCAAATGGATCATAGATTATTGAACACAAATATGATATACGTAATGCAACGAGGCATCATACATTTCGTTAACTTTATCAGGTCACCTGTCAGTCGTTGATTACTGCATTAATATATTAAACCAGTGCAAATAAGGAGAAACGTTTACTTACAGAGTAATAATGTTCCCCACTGATGGGCTTGGGGAGAGTTTTGGTCACTGGCAGGACAAAATCCGAACAGATTTTAAAGTAATTGAAAATGGGTTGTCATATTTGTCATGTATTGTTTCATTTCTCATTAACATTTAGGAGAACATTCCTAAATATTTTTAGTTTCTTTTTTAAGTTCTCGTGTTTTAAATCTTACATTGCCGCCTCGTGAGATCATTAGATTAAATATATGTAATGTGTAATAGTGTTCTTTTGAGCTATTTTTTTATTGGACGGGTGCTCCTAGAAGCTGATAGTCGCATGCAGAGCATACCCAAGATCAGTTCTAAAACTAATTGGGACATGCAGAATAAAAGATGGGAAACTTTTATTTGCAGAAGTGTGCACATGAAGGCTTTTTTTTTTTTTTTTAGAGTATTTTTTTAGAGTGTGACACTATGTTTACATGAACTATTTTACTCTTGAATTATTAAAATGCTGTTCATGTGCTTCCATGCAAATGAAAATCTATATTTGATGGTAAATAGCATTTTCAAAAGGATCTCCTTAATGTGAATACACTTTAGTGAATTTTGTTAATTAGTTCATTAGAATACATGTTTTTATCCCTAGGATTTTAAATGATAAAATAGCAAGATCACACTACCATAAATGTGCTGTATTATGCACAATTTCGTTTATGATTACCTCATATGATACACCCTGGCTCCTATATTCCAGGGGCCCTGCATTATAAGCAAGTCCCAATATTCCAAAATGCAGTATTGAGCAAATCCATGTGGATGAGCTGAAACTGTGGAATACCTTATACATTGGTTTTCACCTGTAACCTGACCCTCCTTACTGGAAACTTCACTACCAATAGCTGTTATCCTTATGATAAGATACTCTTACTCGAACTCCTAACACTACACTTAATCTTTCTTTCATTTATACTTAGTTTTGTTTATGCTCACTTAGTCTGACTCTCACTTCTCCTACTCTCCTCTTATTTTTACCAACTCACACTCTTCTTCCTTAGGTTACTCTTTCTCTCTTTCACTTATTTTAACTTCTACTCTTACGGCTATACCACCTCATCTTAGTTTTACTTACCTACATTTTCTTCTATTCACCACTAGTTTTATCCCTACTTATTTTCCTCTAAGATCTATTCTTACTCATTCTCCTACTCCTATTCCTACTCTAATTTGTTCCTACTTTCTCTAACCCTATGCAGAACTCATACTCCTTTGTGCCGTCTTTTATTTTGTCTAATAATTATACTTACTGGTTTTGCCTCATATATTCAACTACTGTATGTACTCCCACCACAACTCCTACTTCCATTCCCCTACCTTCCTTCTATCTGACTCCTTCCTTCTATAGTCATCTGTCCTGTACTTTCTCATCACTGCAGTTAATCCCACCTAACTATGTGGTCCTAACATAGCTGATCAAGTCTTCATTTCTCTAAAGTCAACCTACTGTTCACTGTTTAATTCGCCCAACAAATATAACAATGAGGCTACATTCATCACACTTTCTTATTTCTACCAACCTACACTTGTACCTTTGCACCAAAGGCTCTCACTCCACTGACAGCAAAAGACACAAACTCATCAGCATAAAACGCACTTACACCTATGCACCTTCTCATCCAAGCATCAACTCTTATCTAATGTGCATACTATTAAATGCCGGGTCAGTCAATTCTCATCATCCTGAAAACGTTGATGTCATTTTCACTGTGATCTGCACAAGAGTCTTGCCTTACTGTACTTTCCTAATGTATCATTAAACTACTTGTACTTCAAGGATAAAAGATTGTCCATACTTACAGAAAACATAAATTAGGAGGCAGCACTGCAGCTTTTCCTAACAACATCCTCTGGAGCAGATTTTTCCTATCCGTAGTCAATGACACATTCAACTACATCAATCTTCAAAGATATGTTGTATATGGTGCTACAATCATGGACCTTGTGTTGTGATTGTGCAGGATCTTTCTGTATCACTTATGTAGGATCTGCTCATTTGTATGGTGTTCTCCTGTGCCTGTAAATTATTTGGTGGTGTCTATGTAGAGGCTTCCATTATGTTACCTTAGGGAAGGTTTACTTTTCTCATTTATTCTGGTGCATGATACTGCAACACTTCCCATTACCCTCTCACCTTGCTCGATAATGTCCTGCTGCCCTTACAGTGTGGTTAGTTCTGAACTTCACACAGACATCTTCCCTCAATTTCATTTAGTAGTAAGAGTTGTGTGAGACAAGCACAGACCAAGGTTCCTGGGACCTTGGGCTCTTTTTCCATAGAAAAAATGGTTGCTGGTCTTGGGGAGTACTTGAAGTGTGGAGTTTTGTGAATCCCTTGAAAGTGGATATTTACTGCATTTAGCACCTATGTTTAATTTGGAGAATTTCTTTCACATAGACCACCTTTGCTCAACCCTCCCAACTTTGATAATTTATAGTGTTATCTTGAATTTTAAGTGCTTCACAAAAATCCCCAGGAGTGCACATGCAAATATATACATGCTGTCGATTTCCATATGTACGTCTGCTGCCCTACACATATTCTCCACCTCAGTAATTAAATATGTAAACAAAGTTGCTGTCTTGGAGATGACAAAAGTAGCAATATATAAGTTAAAAGATTCTATTTAGGCTTCTCATGGCCACATTACGAAGGAACCGCAACTGCTATATCAAAAGTGAATTTGTAATAGACATTTGATTAAGGACTAGCTGTTTAGTTTACATGCACCACATACATGAAAATAAATTATTTTAGTGAATTACAGGCAAAAAGAATAGTCTTTGTTTACCGTTTAGGTGTTTTACGAGGAGGCACCTTAATGGATATGTATATGTGGAATCCGGGGTTATTCCTCAAAAATATCCTAAAATTATTCTTGGTTTGTGGCAATTTGCTCATTGAGGGGCCTATTTATGAAATGGTGATGCAGTCAGCTTGCTGGCCTGCACTGCATGACAGGGAAAGGGCAAGAATGCACTGTATTTAAGCCAATATGCATATTCCTGCCTTTTCCTTTGCGCTGGCTCCCTTTGTCAGCCTAGCGCCAACGCAGGCACCCTTGCACTGTGGTGCAAGGGTGCCTGTGTTGCATGCAGGATGGTTTTGTGCAAGAAGGGGCACCTTCCTGCACAAAAACAATCCTAAGAGACATGTTCCTCTATCTATGTGTGCTGCAGAATGTAGCACACATAGAAGAAATAGCACACATAGAAAAAGTAGCACACATATAGAAAGAGGAAGTAAAGAGGAGAATTAATGATATTGTTCCTCATTTCGCCTCTCTTGAGAAGGCATATCTTTTTGGCACATTCCCAGGTTTACCAGTTCTGGTCATCTGGGAATGCGTCAAAAACCAGGGGAGTTGAGTGGGAATACCCACGCAAATCCCATGGAACACCTTCCCAGGGCAACACAGCAAGTTGCGCTGCGTTGCTTTACTCCAGATTTATGGATCCACCCAGGGCCATGCAGCATGGCCTTGCGTGGCTTCATACATCTGACTTAAGGTTTGTGTCTCTCTTGCACCATGTTGCGTGGTGCAAGAGTAACACAAACCAGCTCGTAAATAGGCCCCTTAATTTCGAACTGTGGCTGTTTATTTTATGCCAGGTAACAAGTGAAACAACTGAAAATACAGGACATGAGAAACTTTGGGTAGACAGTAACCATGCCATTAGACAGAAAGAATGCACATTACAATGGTTAAGAACATACAAAGGGCCAGATGAATCAAGGCTTTTGCTACTCGCAAAGGCCGAAATTCGCAGAATTTCGGCGTTTGCGACTCGCAAACGGCCTTTTAGCATGATTTGCTATGTATCAAAAAATCGCAAATTAAGGAATCGCAAAAAATTGTGATTCCTTATTTTGCCATAGCATTTAAGGAATCGCAATTTTTTGCGATTCCTTAAATGATATGTATGTAACTTTTAGGAATTGCAAATTTGTATTAAGAAATCGCAAATTACCACCAACTTGTAGTTGGTGGTAATTTGCGATTTCTTTTAAAAATGCCCTATTTGGCATTTGTGAGGGTGGCATGTGACACACATACATGCCAATAGGGCATGTATGTGTGCCACATGCACACACATTTAAATTTCAGGGGTGCAGCAGGGTGTCTTTGAGACACCCCTGCACCCTTGAAATAATTCTCAAATTGCGATTAGCAAATTGCGAATTCGCAATTTGAGAATTATTGCACTATCATTCCTATGGGCCTCCTGGCCCATAGGAATGCATTGGAAATTATTCTTTATTTGCGAATTCACAAAATGCGAATTCGCAAATAAAGAACAATAAGGAATCGCTAAAAAATAGCGATTTTGTACATACATTCCATTTTGCGAATTCTAAATAGCGATTCGCAAAATATCGCTATTTAGGATTCGCAAAACGGAATCTTGATACATAGGTATATTTTATCTATGATTGTTTTATGATGTGGTTCAGGATTTAAATGTAATAGATGTGCAGTTTATATATCATGCAAAAAAATACATATGAATTGCCCCTTGTTTATATTATGTTAACTGAGTTGACAGAATGTAATATCTGTTTCTCCTATGATAACTTAGGGCCTGATTTAGAGTTTGGCGAATGGGTTACTCTGTCCCAAACGTGAGGATATCCCATCCGCCTTGTTACAAGTGCCATCGGATATAATGTAATTGCAATATGACCAACGGGTTATCCATCATGCTTGTGATTAAGTAACCTGTCCACTAAACTATAAATCAGGCCCTTAGTGTGAACAGAAATAAATTAAAATGAAAAACCTGATAATTTTATTCTACGTATAGTGAATTTTTCCATTGATAAGAAGAACCTTAATATATTATTGTTGATGTGGAATACTTGCTAAATTTCAGATATGGAGTGTGAAGTTTTGTATAGAAGGCTGCATATATTATTTGTGCCGAAATATGAGGTCATGTATACTTTATTTCAGCCCTGAAGAAGTCAAAAAACGTTAAGAGAGTGAAACACGTTGGCAAAGTATAACTGGAATGGGATTGGAGAGAATTCTTTTAAAAAAATCAAGTAACCTTTGACTCAGTTTTTGTTTTTTTGTTATTTGTTTGAATTCCTAATTCCTATTCTATCTCCATCCATCATTGATATGTATAAGGTCTCTGAGTTCATCCTCCAAGCAGGGCCGGCTTTAGCCTCCGTGGCGCCTACTGCAACAATATTTGTTGAAAGCCCCCAATTACCTCGTTCTCCACCAATTCCCTCACTAACACCCTTTTATAGTGCCCCTCAAGTCTCCAAAACCACTCTCTCTCTCATGCATTTCTTTTGTTTTAAGTCCTGCTGTTGGAACCTTTTTGAGGTGACTTTTGAGCGGAGGTTGCCTGAGCTATGTTCCGTGTGCTTCTAAGATTTCAGGATGTCTCTGAAATCAAGAAGGTTTTCTCCCCAAAGGCAGATTCTGACAGCGTGGGGAGCTTCTTTTGATCATCCTGAACTGGGGACGGTATCCTGGCCTTCAAAGAGCATCTCTTTTTTTGTGTGACTCCCTGAGGGGTCGGGGTTGTGGGTTTTGGGAAGCTTTCCACTTATTATGGAGGAGGGCTGAAGGTGACTGAAATTGCTGGTTGGCAGAAACTTCAGCATGAGTCTCCTACCTCCGAGGATTTACTCTGCACTTAGGAGGTGCTCCAAACTCTATTGAGGGAAGTGGCCTCAGACTGTGGCAATGACTTTCAGACTCTGGTTCTCAACAGGGGCCCTGAGAGGGTATTTCAGCTTGTGAATTCCTCTCCCTCACTCCTCTCCTCGCCGGTAGAGCCTAAAGTCTCTCACAGTTCTCAGGCTTTGGGCCCCACCGTCCTATCTTTCCGGGCCTCCTCCGATTGAATGTGCAGGGAGCCAGAAAATCCTATACTACAACTGTTGGACCACCACTGCTGCAGAGTGGGCTGGGGCTGGGGCTGGGTCAGTTTCTTCCTTGTATACCGTTCGTCTGCCTCACTGGAAGTGCTGCTGCTGGCTAACCATCCCAGCGGCAAGGGAAGGCTGAGCTTAGCCAAGCCTAGCAGCCCCGGGGTACCCACAAGCAGCACACGGTCCTCTCCATGCCAGGCTGCCTCTGCGGGGGAAACACAATCCAGAATGCTGATGACTCCCGGCATCTTGAGGCAGGGTGAGGCTGCAGGTCCACAGGGGGTGCAACAAGGCGGGACTTGGAGGCCATTCCCGGTCTTTTCTCCTCGCCAGACTACAAGCTGCTGCCTCTAGGAGGAGGGGGGCACAAGCTGGGCACAAGCAGTCACCAGCAGGGCAGTGGGTCAGCAGAGGGACCAGAGGAAGCTTTGCTCACTCTCGCATCGCCATTGGTGTTGGCATCTAACGCCAGACTATCGGGACTCAGACCTCCACTTACCTGATTGGATATGTAATTCTTAGCTCTTTGGTAGAGGTGTTTGCTGCCTATTGCATCTGGGTATGCTCCCCTGCGGTGTTTACCACAGCAGAGGTAGCCCGAGAGCTACTTACATAAAAGTTCTGAATCACCCCACTTCTGATTGCGCTCTCTTTGAGGAGGAGATAATGGAAGATGAAAATGCAACAGCCAAAAGGAATTTTTCTTCAAGCAAGAAGGTGGGAGCTAATGGCATACCTGTTGAGACGTATAAACTGTCAGGTCAAGACTTGGCCCCTCATATTTTCCACATTTTCAAGGGGAGAAGCCAAAGGGGCTCATTGCTCTGTGATCAGAGACTCGCCACGATAGTGGCCATCCCAAAAGAGCGGAAACCCCCCAACGGCTATTCCTTCCTACAAGTCGACCTCCCTAAGACGACCTCTAAGATCCTGGCCATGGTCCTGACCTCCAGACTCACCAAAGTAATCGTGGATTTGGTTCACCCGGACAAGTTGGGTTCTATGCCGTGTCATAGTACCACCCTCAACCTGAGGCGCTTTTATGGCATGCTCAGTCACGCTGTCAACATGCAGGAGCATGCACTGGTGTTCACATTGCATGCCAGATTGGCTTTTGACTCAATGTAATGGGTGTATATGTTTGAGGTGCTGGCTAAAATGGGCTTTGATCGACGCTTCATCCGCTGGGTGCAAATCTGTTCTGCTGACCCACTATCACAGGTGAAGGTAAATGGGGGCAATATTGCAAAAATGTGGGCTTCAATAAGTCACTCAACAGGGTTGTTCCTTGTCGATCCTAATCTATCTTCACCCTAGCGCTGGAACTCTTGACTGCCTGGATCAGATAGGATCCACTGGCCCACAGTATGCAATAGACCAACCACTAGGAAGGTAAGATATCCGTATACGCGAATTATGTCTTTATGTGAGAGATCCTAAGAACATCTTGGACAGAATCATGTAAATCTTTACTATCTGTGTCTGCTATTCAGGACATACTATAAATGGGCATAAATCCCAAATATATAACCTGCAGTGCTGATTGCCAAAAGTGTGCCACAATTGTGCAGCGGAAGTAGTTACAGAGGAATTTCGAGCATTATGTGACCACTGGCCCTGACGCATTCTGGCGCCTCCCTTAGAGAGGCCAAAGACAATGTCCAACACTGGAGGTCGCTCTCACTTTCACTCATGGGTAGGCTGGCACTATATAAAATGATGTCCATGTCCCATATTCTTTATGTCCTGCAATACTCATCATACCCTGTTCATAATTCATATTTTAAGAAAATCAAGACCGACGTCTGGAATTACTGTGGGACAGAGGCCCCCTTGCACACAGTGCAACACAAATTGACGAGGGGATGGTATGACTGGGGAGTGGCACTACCAGACATCCAGAAATATTATTGGAGGGCTTTTGCTGCACATACAAACCAGACTTCCGGATGGATAGACTGGTGATGAAACCGGGGAGACATCTTTGGGTTCTCTAATGGTACTCCTTGACACCTTAAGCTTCATGGCCCCACTGCAACAGTGGTAAACCTCTGGCATACAGCCACATGGGTGGAACACACCAGCATTGGGCACAAAGGGAAGTGTGCTAGGTTTTGATAAATGGGACCTAATTGGTCTCTCCTGGGTGGGCGACTTATGGAATCAGGGAGATGTTATCCCCCTTGCTGACCTACAATGTGACTATCAACTAGCACCCACTGAAACACGCCGCTACATACAGGTCCGTAATGCGCTGAGGGCGGCAATGCCAATGGGAGTGGAGCTTCCGGAGCCTTCGTCCCTAGAAGACAGGTTGCTTGATGAGCACATGCTGTGCAGAGCCACATCGCTGATGTACTAGAAGCTGCTTACCAACACATTGGATGCACTGAGGGATGGGTTGTAGACCTGGGTGAACTGGAGGGCGACAGCTCGGTGGGGGCACTGGCATCCCCTATGGAAGGGACCATGAAGTCAGGTTTTTGTTTATTCCAATTGAAGATCCACCACTGATCCTACTATGCACAGACCACACTGCTTAAAATGGGTAGGGCTTGGGCTGCTGAATGCCGAAAAGGCTGTGGCCATACCAGCACTTTTTTTGTATGATACGGGATTGCCCCTCACCACAGGGCTTCTGCCTGACGGTGATTGCCTGTTTAAGCAAGGTATGTGGGGCCCCTCTCATGGCCTCGGCTAAATGGTGTCTCTTGAATGTCTGGGAGGAAACAGACGATTCTGCATGGAGCAGATATGGATCACCTTGGAATTGGTGGTGTGGGGGGCGGATCAGGTACCACAATTGGGAAATGGAAATGCAACATGGACAGGTGTATGAAAGCTGAGCAAGTGGTGTACAAAGGCCATGGTTGCCCCCCAAAATGGGCACAAATGTTGGCCCACTGGAATGAATACAGAGGTAAAATCTGTGAAGGTCCAGTCCACAATACCCTGCGGGATCAGTGGTCTAAGGCATTTTCATTGGGCCATGCAAGAGGTGATGTTGAGGGAGAAAGGGTGTTGGAAACTGGGGGGTCTGAAGTGTCTATGATGGTGAAAATAAGACATTTTACAGTGCTTTGTTATGTTTTATTTGTATTTTTACATCAAATATAAAAGATTTGTTAAATAAAAATAGCATGGTGTGTTGTTTACATGCCTCTGAAATTATTCTTTTCTGACCATTTTGGATAATATGCTTTAATTGTGTGCTGAATTGAATAATCATAATTTGCCACCTAAAATTAGTAAAACATTCTATAATTTTCTAGCTGTTCTGAGATTGTCTTCAAGTGAAGACACCAAACTATCTATGCCAAGTGGCTATTGTATATACATCATTATAACATATTGACCATGAGGGTGTAACAAGTCCACGGGACATTGCAGAGTGTGTGAATCAATGTTGGCTCAATCCCAGGTTTACTGATTGCTGTAAATCTGGGATTGTGTCAAATTTCATAGGTGGATGCTTGGGAGCGCCTATGCTCCACCCATGAAATGCCAACCATTATGAAATGTAACGCAATACAGTAAAAGCAGTTGCATTACATTTCTTTACAAAGACATGCAGGGTGGCATACATATCTCCTTGCATGGCTTTGTTAATATCATTTAAGGACGTGTCTCACAATGCATCAATCAAGGACAATACATATCTTTAATAAATGTAGGCCTGAGTCTCTTGGAGAACCTCTCACAGAAATAGGTATGTCATTTCAATACACCAATGACAGACACATGTACCTTAAGATTGACTCTTGTGAATAAGTCGACATCCTATCTAGGTCACATACAGAAATGGATGAAGCAATACAACTGAAATTCAGTCCTCATCACTCCAAAACACAATAATGATTTGAAAGACTCTTAGACATACATTGTGGATGGAGCAGCGCAATTTAGACTCCACACTTACACATCACAGAAATGCTCCTTGGCATTCCTCAATAAAAATCTGTCTCCCAAGAACGGATTAAATTACACTGGCTCCCAACTCGCAAAAGAATCCCGTTCCAATCGTTATGCATAGCTTTCAAAGCACTGCATATTATTGGCCCAGATTTTCTTAAAAAGCATTTCATTTGGTACCTCCCATCAAGACACTTAAGATCCTCCAGTGCCAAATTTTGTAAGGTCCCCAGCATAAAAACAGCTCAGTGGGGTGAATGACGTTTTATTGCAGGAACAACGAGACTGTGGAATCCCCTTCTCATTAAACTCAGAGATAGTCCAAATCTTCTATCCTTCTGGAAGTCACAAAGAACTTGGCTCTTTAACAACTAGTCATGGTACATGCAAGCTCCTTCTGTGCCGAACGTAGTGCCAAGACGCCTCTAGGCATTTGAGCTCTTTATAAAATTTAAATCAAATCAAATCAAATCAAATTATATATGTGCATTTGACATTCATAGTGTGCCTTAACTTCATTACTGTGTGTGAAGCATTAAAAATGTATTAACGGAATGTATTCACTGTAGAGGCTCGAGATTTATACACTTGTGCACAAATGTTCAGTTTAAACATAAAAAATATAGATCCTTTATTCATGTTTTACACTTACACTTCAAGTTATATTTGTATATGTGAACATGTACTCTTTTGCTCATTTTATCTTTATATTTCAAGGTACACATGTGCATGTATAATTATGTATTTGAAGTGCACATTCGGGGTTGCATTACAATGTAGATCGGAGTTGCCTCGGACCAACATCATCGCGTACCGTCAAAGTCTCATCACATTACGATGCAACCAAACACTGTTCCGTCACATACTCCCATTTCTCTATGGGAGCTTGTGTTATAGCCATACAAACACTGTAAAACAAGCTCCCATAGAGAAATGGGGTGTGTAGAAAACCCTGCCCCCTGTGGCAAGCAGCCCATGGTGCCTGCCACACAGAGCAGGGATTTACAGGGGGGCACCCTGGGTACCCCCTCGGTCACAGACCGTAGTCCGCAGAGGCAGGAGGGCCCTGATAGGGGCACCCAAAGTCGCTATCCAACAGTCTTTCCATGTCCGAATGACCGGCACGGAAAGGCTGTTGGAAACTGACATCGTTATCCCGACAGCAGAAACGCCGTCCATAGGGGATTACGGTGCGGTTACAACTAGCCAGAAGACTCCGAGAGCCGGTCGGAACCACATCAGAATGACCGTCCAGTTTCCGTTCCAAACGCCGTCATTGTAATTCGTGGTCGGACCGCTAACCAACCGTTTTGGTAGGAAAGCCTCCGACCAGTGGTCGGAGGCTTTCCGACCTACATCGTAATCGGTCCATAAATGTTTAGTCAAAGTTAGCCTGACTACAGTCCGCAGTCGAAATGTAATCTTCGTTGTTAGCATATATTTCTTTTGTTACAGGTTTATTATTTTGTTAGTTAGGGAAAGGTTTATTGTCTGCATTAGACTTCTGATAGAGAGGTCTGGAGGGAAATTTGGCAGTGAACTTGGAGAAACACATTTTCAAAGGAAGCTTTCTGTTCATCCTGTACCAGGATGGTAAGATGTTGAAGGTTGAGAAGCTCAGTCTCAGCTTAATGCCTTTGAAAAGTGAAGCTATGTTGCAGATGCACTCAAGTAATGGTCCGACGGTCCCTGGTGGTGTGAAGGGAGAAAAGGACTGTCTGAGTCTCCTGTTACTTTTATATTGGTGTTCACACAGTTAGAGTCACAACAAATCCATTTTAGACTTAGAGAGTTAAAGACCTTTCTGCTTGCCTTTATCTTGCAAGTGTGAAGATATATGATAAACACTCTTTTCCTTTTCCCCAGACTTCTACTAAAGTCTGATCATGCTGTCACTTTCTATGCTCCCTATTTAGAGTTCCTTCACGGATGACCCTATATTTGACGAGAAGAGAGAAGGGAAGTTTCTTTATGGAACACCTATTCACTTTCATTTGATTCTGTATAATTGTGACTCTCACAATTCGGTATCTCATTCTGTTGCGTCTCAATAAAATGAGATATTTTACTCTACCTATTGTATTTCTGTACTTATTGGATTTACTCTTGGTTTGCATGTATACTGGATTGGTTGGTAATTCATATAAAACCCTTTTATCATATTCAGCGATTACTGGTCCTTATTGTGGAGTTACATGGGCTTCACAAGTTAGATATGTATTGTTGATGTTTTTTTCCCTTTCAATGCTTCATGTCAGTTAACAAAGGTCCATATAACCGATGGGGAGAAATATTTAATGGCATGACTAAGAATACGTTGTAAGGCCCAGTGCTCTTACAATTGTAAAGGCAACAGGTTCAAACCCAACAAATATTTTTGGGGACAAATCCTTTGATTTAATTTTGGAGGAGAACATATAGAGACCACCTTCAAGCAATGGGTATTTCAGGGAGATTTAAGTTACAGGCAATACAAAACATAACGCACATTGTATACAAGCAAGTGATTAAAATAGATCTTATACCAGCATGACTACGGGTATCCTGACTTTTCTTCTTAAAATAACATCCAGGCACCTTAAGAACTGTTTTTATGCATGCAACAGTGAGAATTCTGACCAAAATCAAAACACTGATCACATATCAGTCTTAATTTCAGCCCTCAAAGGACTACTAATTGAAGTCTGATACACCCTAAGAACAGTGGGGCTCATTTATGAGAAAGTGACACAGTGCAGCAAGTCACCTTGCTGCGCTGCGTGACCAAGAAAGGGCAGGGACATGCCTGTATTTAAGATAATACAGTGGATTATAGTTCTTTCCCTTATGCTGGTGCCCTTTCTGTAGCCTAGCACTGACACAGGCACCCTTGCATCATGGTGCACGGATGCCTGTGTTGCATGCAGGATTGCTTTTATGCAGGAAGGGGCAACTTACTGATTGAAAACAATCCTGAAAGGCATATTCCTCTTTCTATATGTGCTACAGAATGCAGCATACATATAAAGAGGAAGAATTGAGGAGAAATAGAGATAGAGAATGGGAAGGCATAATTGTTTGGCTCATTCCCAGGTTTACCATTAATGGTAAACCAGGGAACTTATCAATAACGGTGAACAGCCTTTACGACGCGGCTGTTACACCGCCGTGCCGTTACAACGCGGTCTTTTCAACGCAAGTCGTTACCACGACTTGCGCTGGAGGGCGCTGCAGGACAAGGAATTTTTTAATTTACTATCCAACACCTTCCCTACTGTACGTAGGCTGGTGTTGGAATAGTAAATTTAAAAATTCCTAAGTCCGCACCCCCTCCAACGCAAGTCAAAACTGCGTTGTAATGGCACGCTTTGTAAAAGTACGCGTCGTAAAGCCGTACATCCATCAATAACCATGGGAGTTGCGTGGGAAAACCCACGAGACGCCCAGGGGACACCTTCCCAGGGCAGAGTGTCCCAATACAGCGATTTGCGCTGCATTACGTTTCTATAGATTTTTTAAGTCAATCAGAGCCGCGCAAAGTGGCTTTCCATGGCTTCAAAAAGTGAACTAAGAAATTTGCATCATGTATGTACCACATTGCGTTGTGTAAACGCGATGCAAGGCTCTCATAAATATGCTCCAGTGTGCCTTACTAACAAAGCTCTTCTTCTCAGTACCACCCAAATACCTCTTTGCATTTAAAACTATCTGGCCTTCACCCTCTGATAACCGAAACATTCTACCGACAGTAACCCCATCTTTAAAGAGCATTCAATATTTCCTACTCATTCAAATTCGAAAAGAGTACTAGGAGAAAATCCTACCTAATGTTCGTAGCAGATATCACCGCAACTTATCCACATGCACTGATTCTCGCTCTCCTGCAAATGCTTCTGCTCCTATATCTCATCCTAATTCCTCACGAATGCCCCAATCTTTTTTTCTCTCTTGCATTTTACATCTTAAACTACTCTACGTATTTCTCTTTATGTCTTCTTATGCATGTTTTATCTATTGTGTTTCATGATAAAAACTATTACTCTTATGTCTAAAAGATGCTACCGACCTATTCTCTTGATACTCTATTTTAAATTGGCAATACTTACTTTTACCGATATTTTTCTTTCGTGCCTATTTGTTTGCTTCTAAAATCTTTACAACTGTAAAAATAAGTATAATATACACCATCTCTTTTTATAACAATTTCCAATTTACCAATACTTTCTTTTTTTGTGGTTGTAACATTAAATTTAGTTGAAGTGCCAAATAGCATTTCACGAAAATGTTTTGTCCACTTAATTTCTGATTTTACTCGGCACAGTGTTCTAAAGCCATATTTGGCAAATTCACAACCGAAAAAGCAATTACATATATCGTTTATTCCCCCATAACGAAGCATTGTCCTAACCACAACTCTGTGCTGTTCCGGACACACATAGTCATTTGTCTATCCGCCCATTTACTCTTACTTATCCGCTCATGTATTAATATAATTATATTTCCATCCACAGACATTACCCACCCCTTCACACAAATATACCTGGACCCATCCATCCCCATGAATTCATCATTCTCTCTCACCCAGGCAAATATCCATCCATTAGAACCCAAGCATTCATTCCTCAACCCACAACGAAATATGTATCCAACCAGCTAATCACTCACACACATCCCCCTAACGCAGGGGTCTCCAAACCGGTCATGGATGGCCGGATCCATGCCAGAATTTTAAAATTACTACATGTATCTCAATGGGGATATCCCAAAAATCTGGCATGGATCCGGCCCTCCAGGACCGGTTTGGAGACCCCTGCCTTGCGTATGCACTGACAGCCGAACAAATCTGTGCTCATCCTGGTATACAATCACAGCTATCAATCTATCCATGCATCTAACCATCAACCACCTTGGGTGCACGTGCCCATTTGTGTACAGTGTAACTCCATGTGCCTGTATGTATGACGTGTGTGTGTATTATGGTGTGTGTGTGTGTGCGTGTGTGTGCGGGTACACGCACGTGTCTACCTGTGTACTTACTGTTTGTGCACCCAAAGTCCACAAAACAACATACAGCCATGACAATAAAGAACGCATGATGCACCAATGCTTGTTGAGTGCATGTTGAAGAACCACACCGGGCTCTTTTGCTGATTTAAGTGCAGTGAAGTCTCCCTTGTTTGCATTTTCTCTCAGCTAGTGTGGGATGCACCTCCCTGTCAGTGGGTGTGCTTGTCTGGGAGACAGCGACAATAATTTGACAGATCTCAGGGCACTGAAATGCTGCATCACGGTCTGCATTTGATCCCTACGCAAGGACTGCAACGCCTAAGCCTGTGTGCAATTTTTTGACAAGGTCGAGTTGATGTCACTTTTTTTTCTTTGCAAAAAAGACAGATGAGAACCATTTCAGGGTGTATGCTAATTCCGAGTCTGGCCCATGAATCACAGGGTGCTTCGCTGTTGTTGGTAGACAACTGGAAGCGTTTGGAATTCCAAAAATATTGATTTGCCTCACTTCCGGTATGAGAATAGCTCGAGAACAGGTTTTAGGTGAATTTTAAGTAGACTTTGAAGGTCTCAGAAAAGGTGTTTAACCTTGTGATGTGCGAGGTAATTCAGGATTTTTTTAATCAGCCGCGGCCCGTGCAGGTAAGTAAGAGTGGTGAGGTGGTGGGGGATTTCGACAGACGATGAACAGGGAAAATTAATTATTTATTTAATTTTCCCTCCTCATCGTCCCCCCCGCTCTTACCTGCTCAGGCCGCGGCTATTTTGAATCATTTTCTGTACCCTAGTGAATATGTTAATTTCCTCCTTAAGTTGAAAGAAGAGCATATAGTTTCAGTAGCCATCTTAAGTAGCTGATCTCAAGCACGCGCTCCTAGATATAGTGTTCATGAAGCCTTGACCCAGGCTGCTGTCCACGTCACACCCTCCCCTCTAGAAGTGCATTTATAAATCATATCCTGTGGTGCTTTCAGCAATGCATCGTAAGTGTAGAGCAGTGCTGCCTGGGTAACCTGATGCTACTCGAATCCATACTGAAAGCCTAATGATTGCTCTCTTGCATGCTTAATAACTCACTTAGGGACCAGTTTGCAAGAGAAACGCAGGCGCACTTATATTGTGCAAAAAAAGTTTGAATTTGTAACAAGCTATTTTCACTCTAGGCATCATAAGGCTGCGATTCATCTACCTTGCATTTACAGTTAATTAAGGAAACTATTGCTGTTGTCTCCTTTAGAGACCCTGAATATAAAAACTTAAGGAACTGCAGTGAGTAGCCAATGAGGGGCAGATGTCAAAAGGTTGGAAATCAGCCTAGCAAAGGATCTCCTGTGTTTGGCGCACATTTCTGTTTTTTTTATAGATTTACAAAGAATCCCATTACTGCTGCAGGAAATCTGTGGCGTTTATAGATTTCATAGGGTTCCTCAATCCATAAAAAGTACACAATAATTGTGGTGTAAAATCCTTCACGTGTAAAAGTGGCACAAACAAGTGACGGCCAAACATAAATTGCAATGCTAGAGTCCTTCTTTTTGGCCTCAAGAGCTGGGTCCCCCTCCTACTCCAAAAAAAGTGCTTAAGAGCCTCGGCATTCTTGTCGATGAAGATCTATCAATGAAGCCTCAGATTGGAGCAGTGACCTCTTCCTGCTTCTTTCAGTTATGCAAAACAAAAAAGATAAGGATTTTTTTTCTCGGTTGAGGCCATCCTTCAGATAGTAATCGATCTTGTGATGTTCTGTATCGATTATGCCAATGCTCTCTACTACTTAAGTCTACTTAACCCCTTCACTGCGGGGGTAATTGCCCCCATGGTGCAGGGGGTGTCCACGGCGCCGCTGTGCTCGCGAGAAGCCCAGCTCTATATGACTCACAGTGGAGCTGTGCTCATGACGAGCTGGGCTCGTCACTGACCTGCCCACTGATTAATTCTCCAGCGGGCCCGGCTGTTATGACGAGCTCAGCTCCTCATGAGCACAGCTCCACTGTGACTAGAAGGGGTTAAGGGCCTGAGTCAAAGACTGCAGCTCATCCAAAACCAAGCAACCAGATTGGTCTATCATCAACCTAGATACATTCATACAAAACCTTTGCTAAAGGAACTGCACTAACTCTCCATTGCTCAGAGAACTCTGTGTAAAACGGGATGTATGATCTTTAAAATCTGCCATTTGTAAAAGCCCCACCTTTGTGGCTATTAGAATATGGAACTACACCCCCAGACATAATCTCAGATCAGCACACCACAATCTCTTAGAGGTTTCCAAATTCATTAGGAAACATTTGGGGGGGAACAAGATTTACTGAGATTGCTTCTGGCATTTGGAACCCCTCCCCGGATCACATAAGAGCTGCCATCTCCAACCAGCATTTCAGAACCCTGTTAAAAAGATGGGGCCTCATTTATGAGGCCACTTGGGCCATCAGAACGCAACTTTTTGTGATGTTCCGTGGCGCAGAAACCTGCGTGATATTTATCAGGCAGCACTAAGCCACTTTTTTGCGCTTAATGCTGCCTGATAAATATCAGCCCCTTTAACGCAGTGTTCTGCGTTAAAGGAGCGTGCAATGGTGTTGCTGGGGGCGTTCCCAGCAACATCTACGGCCTTTTGACACTGCCCCAGATTTACTAGAAAGGTTTCTCTTCCTGTACAAAAATAATCATCCCCGAAACACACGCACCCTTGAACCCTTGTGCAAAGGTGGCTGCGTTGGCGCAGGCAGCTCATTGTGCGTCGGCGCAGGGGAAAAAACGGGAATGCGCTGTATGTTATAGATACAGCGCATTCCTGCCCTTTTCTTTTGCCGTAGCAAAGCGCAGCAGGAAGGGGTGGTGTGGAGTGCAAACAAACAATGTATTTAGGCCCAGATCTCTGTACTGGGGAGAATCTATGACATTGTTCTGCATTCTGTCCATCAACTGTTGTTTTTGCACTTCCCTACGGTAAAACCTCATAAATGAGACCCATGACTTTTCAGACAAGCCCACGATTAACTGTTCTTTTCACACTGCCGCAGTGCTCTCAACGCCAAAAAACTGGCTGGTGAAAGTGGGCTTTAGAAGTCCCTTGTAACATAACATAACATAACAACACAAAGGAGATTTAGCGTATGTTACCTTTTCTCGCCATGGGGAAAAGTGGAAAATATGTTTTCCTTCCAAACCCCCCCTCTTCCCTATGCCCTCATCAAATTTGGTAACGGTGCCTCCTCTTTCTCACACTGGCAAGGCACACACGCGCTCCATTCAAGAGAGCACTTTCCTATGTGTTTCCATGGTTTTCTATAGCACACGCCAGATCTCAAAGCGCTTTACAGTAAAATTATTTGAGTAGGTAGAAACAAAAGTGATATGCAATGGAGATCTAAACAGACTGGTGTGCAGTACATAAAATGTTGGAAGCAATCGCACAAACAGATGCTCCAGCCAAAAAATCGACCCGTGGCCTTTTAACAGTAGGGAGAGAGAGCCTTGCATGAGTAGCGGATCACTGGTATAAGGTAAAAGATGGCACTTATACCTACAATGCTTTGAATGGACGATTTCCTGAAGGAGAGCGTGAGGGTGGGGGCTGATCCATAGCTTTCCTGCAGCTGTAGAGAAAGCATATTTCATTGCAGTTGTCTTAGAGGTTTAGAGTCTTTTGCTTCTATAAGACCAAGCTCCCCCATATATCTTATGTATTTTCTAGAGATATTTGGAGGTGTGTAGATGGTCAAGGAGCTAGGTACTGCATGCAAGATCATAAGAGCATCTTGCTTAAAGAAGGAGTCACTAGAGATCATGGCGCCTCAGAGTGGTGTGGCTCTTTTGCAGTGCACAAGTCCTAAATGTTGGGGACTAACCAAGTTAGCTAGTATGCAAGTGACATCATGGTGCATGCCATAACAGCGCATGAAGTCAAGGCGTGTGACATCATAGGAAGTGATCGCACTGGAAGTGGCATCGCAAGAAGTGACATCAGATTTTAAGACCTCACACATATGTTTATCGTGTACATTGTGAATACATTTAAGTGCATTTCAAGATTTACCAAATTAGATTTTGCCTCGAGGCTGTGCCAAAATCTCACCCTCAACTAATACATATATTTTCTTTTAAAACCCTGCCACAAAGAAATATGGCAACAAGGAGAAGAATGGTAGTAAATATGTTCTAGCTTAATTGGTTGTAATGTCTGCATTTGAATATATCTCATGGGCTTAAGGCACCTGCTGCACAGATCGTTGTGTACCCAGTAAATATCAGGGAATAGTAATAATGGTAAAATAACCCTGGAGCTTCGTGCTTTTGCTGGATAAATCTGTGCTTTGTTAGTCCCATATTTGAATCAAAGTAGTAGTAGTAGTAAGGCTTTATTTCGATATAAAACATATCTTAAAAGCACCGACATTAAAATTTTACAATTAAAACACATTAAAAACACAGCTTGGAACTCTTGAACTCCACTGAATTTCAACAAGCTTTCGCAATTTACTCTAAAAGACAAATTTACACATTGCGGTACATTAATAATTCCCAAGAACAGTTATACATTAAAAACTTTAAAATAAGAATTAAACATTTTCTTTCAGCCTTTTTGCTTTAATCATCCAAGCCCAACTCAGATATTTGCCCAGGCCAGTGACACACAAAAGACTAGAGTTCGATGAGAGGATACGTAGTGCTACAACATAGTCTCTAGTACCCAGTGCTTTGCACAACGGTTTGAGCCAGTAACCCCTTGGAACTCTGTAGGCCGGACAAGCAAACAAGAAGTGCGCCATAGACTCTACTCCTAGTGTACAACAAGGGCAGGCAGATGACATTTGGAATTGGGTTTTCCAGCGTGCATTAAATTCCCTTACAGGTAGGGTACCGATCCTAAAATTTAAAATACAGTGCCCTATCTAGGGGTTTATTGATGATATCTAAATATGGCTCGGTAGACATAACGTCCTTTATCATTAGGAACCTATTCGTTACGCTTCCCCACTTAGGGTCAAAGTAGTATAGAAGGTTAATGTGTTTCCTGCAAAGCACTTCATGTAACATGCAGATGACAGATTTTTATTTTATGTAGATAGGTAAGTGGGTTACTGCTTTCAACAGGGATCCTTTTGTTACTTGCAGTTCATAGATTATAATCCTCCTAATATAGCACAGTGAGCTATGAGGACATGTGACTCCTATACCTTGTAACCCTCACTGTCTTATATAACACATTGATTTACCCACTTACATAATTTATTATTGTCAATGAATAATGTGTATGTTACATAAAGCGCTCCGACACCCTGCATTGGGATGAGTAGCACTATAAAAGAAATAAAATTGTGATATTTAAATTGTTATGTATGTAAATACTGAAACAGACCAACACATCTGACATTTTTGCATGCACTTATGTATAGGGATTGAACAAAGTCAAAGGCATGCCTCTCTTAAGTACCTGTGAAGTAATAATAGGCAGTGTGCTTTTGTTTTCCCTCCGTTGCATTTGAATTTAAGTGTGAGGCTTCAGGGCTGTGTCCAGTCAGGATACTCAATCAAAAGGAGGCCTGATGGCCCCTTAACTCCTTCCGTGCTCATGCCGGCTCCCTGCCGTCATGAGTCCCGGTAGGCCTGTAATCATGACGGCCGGGAGCCATCCGAATATTGCCGCTCTGCCCACGTGCTGTTAATTCCCTGCCTGTGCAGGAGAATTAGGCAGTGTGTGGAGTTCGGACCGCTCCTGTCCGTCACGAGTACACGCCCACCGTGATCTATGACGGCCGGGAGCCGTCATGAGTAGGGGAGAGCCACGTCCAACACCGCCGCCCTCGCACCGCAGCAGAATTTGCCCCACGGCGAAGGGGTTAACTTTGGCCTAATGGGTTACCTATGGCTCAGCTGGGGATGTATGTCATTACAACGCATACTTTTACAACGCATACCTTTACAACACATTTTTTACACCGCAACATCCATTACAATGCATTCCATTACAATGCATGCGAGTACAACAAATTCTTTGAAACTACTTTTACAACGCATTCCACTACAACGCTTACTACATTTACAACGCATACCATTACAACGCATACCATTACATTACATGTATGGTAAGTATTGGATAGTGTAGGGGTAAACATTACTATTCTAACTCGAGGGGGGTGCAACATTAGGGTAAGTTTTGGATAGTGTAGGGGTAAAAATTACTATTCTAACTCCAGGGGGTGCAACAGTAGGGTAAGTATTGGATAGTGTAGGAGTAAAAATTACTATTCTAACTCCAGGGGGTTCAACAGTAGGGTAAGTGTTGGATAGTGTAGGTATGCGTTGTAATGGTATGCGTTGTAATGACTGTGTTGTAATGACATGCGTTGTAGTGGTCTGCATTGTAGTGACATGCGTTGTAATGGTTGCATTGTAATGGCATGCGTTGTAATGGATGTTGTGTTGTAAAAGTTTCGTTGTAAAGGTAGTGCGTTGTAAAAGTTGCGTTGTAAGTGTTGTTTCCCCTCAGCTGGAGGTGAAAATAAAAAAGCCCCTCACAGTCTGCACATTGCTGCTAAGAATAGAAAGCAGACAACATGCAGGCACTGCTGAACATCTCCTAGTGTCTGAATATGACACAGGGACAAATTCAGCTTATTTCTGTGGGGCCCAACTTCAAGGCAGGCTGGACGGTATCTAACCTGAGAAAATAGTGAGTGGATGCCGACTACCCACGAGTACCCCCGACTTGTGCCCTGCTTTAATGGCAGCTGACACTTACTGTTAGGGGTGCAAGCCAGAATTTTCAGAGGACATTAAGGAGCATTAAGGAGCAAATTGCGTAGTTGTCACTGTCTACCAGACAGCGTAGCTGTCTAGCTATTCGAAAGACATCTTAGGGACCTTCAGAAAGCTGACTTGTAAAGCCAATCCGCCCCTGACTTTCTACAGGCTTTGTGGTTTCTAACTCATGTTTTCTGCCTTTCTATTTGCTGGCTTTATGTGATTTAGGCTGTGCAGCTTGAGTTCAAACCTTTCCTCATGAAAGCCGGGTTTACAATATTATTCCTTGAACTCGTTTTCTGTAATAAACAGGTCTTTAAATCTTGTTCTTGTCTCGTCACATTTGCTGGGCATTTAAAGACCAGACTGAGGACAAAAGTCAAGTTGTGTTTTCGTGGGAGCCTGCTGTTTGTTTTGCTTTTGGCTGACGTCAGATTGAGACAGTTTATAGGAAAGAGGAATGCAGCGTCCTTTCTCCATGGTGCCTGCATGTGCTTTTTTTAAATTTTATTTTATTTTAGACATAGCCATCTCAAAAGGTATGTTGTTTTACAGCGACACAAAACATTGACAAATCTTTTGCAAAATTCATCTTCTTTCGTTAGTCTATTTAATTTGTGAAACTCCGTTTTTAGGATCAAAATACAAAACAGCATTTCAGTCTCAGTATCAGACTAACATATGGTGATCTTGGGCAAGTTACACTGTTTTTGGCCCATTCATCCAAGCAGAGGACAAGATCTTTTCAAAGGAAAAAGCCAGCCACATTGTAACACAATTTGGCAATGCCTGGTTTTTACTTTGATGTGTAAAGCATAAGCTTTATTTATGACATCTGTAGCAGCTCAGTTTAGAGAGTTGGATAAGTTCAAAGGAACTTTTTATGAAAGTTTTTCTGTTTATGTTAGCTATACAATAATTATGCATTCTGTCTGCAACTGTGCCTTTTTTTCGGACCATATATTACTTGATGTAAACGATTTCGTATTGCTTTATTTTACTACTAAACAGAAGTAACAAGTACAGACAACTTGCAGGCACTAGGGTCCTTATTTGAATGATGCAGTACTTGCTGTGGCACAGAGGCCAAAAGTTCTAGGAAACCTACTGAACATTGATTATAACTGTATTTTACTACTAAACAAGCAGTCAAGCGCAATTACTTTGCAGGCACTAGGGTCTTGATTTGAATGGTGCAGCAGCCGATATGGGGACATGTCTGGTCTAAAAATAAACTACGACAAATCAGTCCTTTTCCCTATCACAGATGCGGCAGTGGCGGACGAAACTGAGCAACCCCTGTGGAGGGCAGGTGACACCACTAAATACCTTCGAGTTCACCTCCACAGAGACAAAGAGCAGGTCATACGCTTAAACTATGGCCCTGCAATTGAACAACTTACTGCACAGATTGAGCGGTGGATTAAACTACACCTATCTATGGCCAGTCGCATCACCCTTATCAAAATGAAGGTATTACCCCGCTTCTATATCTCTTCAACACTATACCTCTACTGGTCACCGATGCCTTCTTTATTCAACTGCGGGCTCTACCTATCAGACTGATCTGGGTAGGAGGTAGGCCAAGAGTCTCCTGGGACACTCTGACACTCCCATATAGCAAAGGCGGGTTTGCGGTCCCTGACCCCCAGTTATATTTTTTTAGTAGAACATGCACAATTTGCCCATCATTGGTTCTATCTTGATGCCCAGTTTCCAGATATAAAACCAGATCGTGAGCTAGTAGCCCCCCACACCATTATAAGCCCAGCTCCCTGAGGGTGTGCCACTCGATCCACATGACATTCAACTCCTATCTACTACCTGCTGGGCATGGGGCAAACTTAACCTTTTGCTGGGTGACGGCCCTCTTTATTCCCCGGCCATTCCCCTATTCAATAACCCATTCCTCCTACTTACCTCTGAAAAGGTAGCTCAGCACACCCTCACCAAACTAGGCTTGGACAGCCTTGGTTCCTTATTCTCAGAGGAGCGAGTACATACCCTAAAAGAACTCTCTACATGTCCTGGGATGACAGATATGGATAATTTCATAGTTGCCAAATTCTTGGGTACACTTCGCTCCACTATAGCTTCTTTCTCGTCCTCACCGGCAGACTTCATCCCACTCACTCTGCTTATATCTGACTAGGAAGGTACACATCTGGTTAAAAAACTGTACAAGGCTTGCATGGCGCTTCAACAGGTTCAGGACAGAGGGGTCCAACAGTGCAGGGAAGAGGACTTGGGGCACTTGTTAACAGATTGAGACTGGGCATTCTGCCTCGATCAAACATGGAAGGTCTCTTCCAATCATAGTCACAAACTTCTCCATTGCAAATTTATACATAGGGTGTACAACACCCCGTGACAACTAGCCAGATTTGACCCTACCAAATCATCCAGTTGCCCTAAGTGTAGAAAACAAGATGATGACTTTGCACATATGATGTGGACGTGTCCCCGAATCATGCCCTACTCAACAGAGGTTTTCTAAACAATAGCTAAAATAATTGCCGCACCCCTCATTCCCTCTCCACGATTTGGCTTGTTGGCGTTGGTCAACCATATTAATCCTCATTAATGTCGATTTGTGGCCATTGCCTTGATCCTTGCAAAAAGAGAAATAGCGGTACATTGGAGGGCTAAACACAGACCTACGAAGGCGGCATGGATACGTGGCATGTCCCATTATAGCTTACAGACTGATATTTATGCCACGCTTCAATCTCCAACCTTGCGGCCCAAAGACATAAGGCGCGTCTACCGCATGTATTTGCAACACGTTCCTGACACTGCCCAAGCTTTAACTACAGAAGCCAGTGAACCCAATGTGAACGATGAGAACAGACTTCCTCCACTGCCATGTGACACCCAAACACATATGTCAAATTCTCTACGCCCCCTACTATGGCCCATACCCTA
Organism: Lissotriton vulgaris; assembly: GCF_964263255.1. Lineage (NCBI taxonomy): Eukaryota > Metazoa > Chordata > Amphibia > Caudata > Salamandridae > Lissotriton > Lissotriton vulgaris. The sequence goes on from NC_141694.1 coordinate 748,524,388, forward strand.
GAGGACATACACTAAAGCTTTGCCGCTAAGACTGCCAGTACCAGCCATTTTAGCTAGTGCGAAGGTGGAATCCCCCTCCCCCAGTATTTTCCTCATGTATTGCCCTATTTTATTTTTCTGCTTGATATTTGTATTGATTAGAGTCTTTGTATCCTAACTTGCTTCTTTTTTATTGTGCAATGTATGTTGATTTCTTTTGTCTCAATAAACCTTTAAAAAAATAAAAAATAAACAAATAGTGTAGCAGGTGCAGTGCCACAGTGGTCAAAGAACTCTGCATTACTCGCCTGAGGCTTGAGCCGGGCTTGGCATCTCACCGATTTGAGGGTGCAGATAGCATTTTAAATTGCTGCTATTATTTTAATTTCACTCACTTTAGTCAGCGCTGCCTCCCCCAGAGGGTCCGGCCGATTCTAGGGCTGGGCTTCCTGGGTCTCGGGTGGAGCAATTACGGCGGCCATCTTAGGTGAGTCAAGACTATAAAAATAAGGAAGGGACTTAAATCGCGAGAACTCTGCATTACTCGCCTGAGGCTTGAGCCGGGCAGTCTTTCTTTACCTTATCAACTCTTTTATACTGATTGCACTTGCCCTGTGTGTCCGACCCCCCCCTAGCACCAGCGCGCCAATTTTAAACGCGACGCTTGGCATCTCACCGATTTGAGGGTGCAGATAGCATTTTAAATTGCTGCTATTATTTTAATTTTACTCACTTTAGTCAGCGCTGCCTCCCCCAGAGGGTCCGGCCGATTCTAGGGCTGGGCTTCCTGGGTCTCGGGTGGAGCAATTACGGCAGCCATCTTAGGTGAGTCAAGACTATAAAAATAAGGAAGGGACTTAAATCGCGAGAACTCTGCATTACTCGCCTGAGGCTTGAGCCGGGCGGTCTTTCTTTACCTTATCAACTCTTTTCTAGTGATTGCACTTGCCCTGTGTGTCCGCCCCCCCCCCTAGCACCAGCGCGCCAATTTTAAACGCGACGCTTGGCATCTCACAGATTTGAGGGTGCAGATAGCATTTTAAATTGCTGCTATTATTTTAATTTCACTCACTTTAGTCAGCGCTGCCTCCCCCAGAGGGTCCGGCGGATTGTAGGGCTGGGCTTCCTGGGTCTCGGGTGGAGCAATTACGGCGGCCATCTTAGGTGAGTCAAGACTATAAAAATAAAGAAGGGACTTAAATCGTGAGAACTCTGCTTTACTCGCCTGAGGCTTGAGCCGGGCGGTCTTTCTTTACCTTATCAACTCTTTTCTACTGATTGCACTTGCCCTGTGTGTCCGCTCCCCCCCAGCACCAGCGCGCCGATTTTAAACGCGACGCTTGGCATCTCACCGATTTGAGGGTGCAGATAGCATTTTAAATTGCTGCTATTATTTTAATTTCACTCACTTTAGTCAGCGCTGCCTCCCCTAGAGGGTCCGGCCGATTCTAGGGCTGGGCTTCCTGGGTCTCGGGTGGAGCAATTACGGCGGCCATCTTAGGTGAGTCAAGACTATAAAAATAAGGAAGGGACTTAAATCGCGAGAACTCTGCATTACTCGCCTGAGGCTTGAGCCGGATGGTCTTTCTTTACCTTATCAACTCTTTTCTACTGATTGCACTTGCCTTGTGTGTCCGCTCCCCCCCAGCACCAGCACGCCGATTTTAAACGCGACGCTTGGCATCTCACCGATTTGAGGGTGCAGATAGCATTTTAAATTGCTGCTATTATTTTAATTTCACTCACTTTAGTCAGCGCTGCCTCCCCCAGAGGGTCCGGCCGATTCTAGGGCTGGGCTTCCTGGGTCTCGGGTGGAGCAATTACGGCGGCCATCTTAGGTGAGTCAAGACTATAAAAATAAACGTTCATGGCTCCGCGCAGCGGACGCGTTCAGCGGGCGCGCCGCATTTGCGCCGGAGTCAAGCCAGAGTCCAGCCCGTCTGCGCCCGTCCACGACCAGACTGGGACGTAGGGCGACCCCTCTTAGTCCCCCGAAACCACCTGACACCATGGATCCGGCCAGGTACCACTTGCAATATACGAAACAGGAGTTGCTCCTTTTAGGCCCTACTGTGGCTAATCACTGTGATCACAGCTACCAAGTCGATCAATTACCAACTGCTTGTGACTCATGCGACCACACTTTTCCTTTACCTAGGATCAACATACAGGCAATATCTAAACCTAATATGATACTACTAAATTGCAGGTCTTTAAAAAAACATAAATTGGAAAAATATGATTTAATAACCACAAATAAGCCCGACCTGCTTTTTTTAACCGAGATGTGGCTGGATGAGGAATCTTCTCAGGAAGTGCTTGAAGCTACCCCCCTGGCTACTGTCTACTCCGTTTAGATAGACAAAAACAAAGAGGGGGAGGGATAGCCCTCATTCATAAGGCTGAGTTAGCATGCACCTTAGTTAAAGCCACTCTATTGCACAGTGAAAGCGGCTTATTTACCATCAAATTAGGACCAAGAAACATCATCAATGGCATGTTGGTATACGCCCACCTGGAGTAGCTGGACAATTTGAGAAACAGCTCTTAGACTTTATAACAGAACCATCTCTCCGTTACAAAAAGTTCATAATTTTAGGTGACTTAAACCTTCATTTTGATGATAGGGAATGTAAGGAGGCACAGGAGGTGGCAACAGCTCTGGCGTCATTGGGGCTGAATCTACTTTCTACTGCCCCATCACACCAACTAGGCCATCTCCTAGACCCCATCTTTGCCAACTGGGAGGGCATTACTGCCTTCCCTCCGGTCAGAATAATCTGGTCAGAACATTTCCTTATCCCGTTCTTGGTTGAAAACTCACCTACTGAATACAGAGTTCTGAAACCCACTTCCCTAAAATGTAGAAATTGGAAGAAGTTTAATCAAGAAGCCTTTAGACATGCCCTTCAAATAAATCCCCCTCCGCAAAGCAAATCTCTTCAAGAGGCTTGGAAAAATTATGAAAATAGGCTGTCCAATGCTCTGGATGAGATAGCTCCCTGGACCTCCAAGCCCCCGATCAGGCAATCCAAAACCGCCCCCTGGTTTTCGGAAAAATTAAAATCCGCCAAAGCCAGGTGTAAAACCCTAGAACGTAACTGGAGAAAACACTACAATCTAGAGGATAAACTACTATATAAGAACGAACTAAACAAATACCATAAACTAATAAGATCGGAAAAAAGCTGCCATCTCAAAAATAGAATTGATTTAGCGGACAACCCCACTAAAGAATTGTTTTCTATTTATAAAGAACTCACGATTCCAACCAGATTGGAGGCTCAAGATACTCCTTCGAAAGAATTATGCGACTCCATTGCAGATTTCTTTGTAAATAAAATCGATAAAATCCATGCTACCTTCACTAAGGATGAGGCCAGTCCTAGTAAACTCGCAGAAGACAACAACAACAGAAATACGGGGACCTCTTACCTCACGTGCTTTACTACTCCTGACAAACAAGAGTTACTCAGCATCGCAAACAGCATAAAATCTGGCTCTCCCAGCGATGTCTGCCCGCCTACCCGCTGTAGAGGAGTCATGGAGACTGCAATATTCGACCACATTAGTCTTATTGTATCGCTCTCCTTTAAAGAATGCAAGGTATTAGATGCTTGGAAAACCGCCCAAGTAATCCCCCTTAAAAAGAAGGCCAACATCCACATCTCCCAATTCCAGAATCTCCGCCCCATCTCACTCCTCCCTTTTTGTGCTAAGATTGTGGAGAAAGTAGTGAATAGGCAGCTCATGAGTTATCTGGAAGAGCACTCTCTCCTGCACTCCACTCAATCAGGTTTTAGAGCTGGATACTCTACTGAGTCAGCCCTACTTTTTTCCACCGAGAGTCTTAGACACAAAGTGGATGAGGGAGAGACAGCAGCGTTGGTACTTTTAGACCTAAGTGCAGCCTTTGACACCGTGCTGCACTCAACGCTGCTGTCTCGGCTATCTGGTATGGGAGTAAAAGGGCCAGCCCTTGCGTTGATGGAGTCATTCCTGGTGAACAGGAACTTTCAGCTGCACTGCCCCCCATTTAGGTCCTCTCTCAGAAAGGCGAGCCATGGGGTTCCTCAGGGCTCGAGTCTGAGCCCCACCCTGTTTAATATCTACATGGAACCCCTCGCTCGCATCGTTGAGATTAATGGGGTGGACATTGTCAGCTACGCTGATGACACCCAATTTATGTTTAAACTTACGCCCGACCGCAGTGAAGATGCCACCAATTTCTCCAACTGTCTCTCTTCCGTGGCAGCCTGGATGAATAACAACTGTCTCCGCCCTAATAGCGATAAAACCGAACTGCTGGTGGTAGGTAAATCTTCTTCCGCATGGTCTCACATGTGGTGGCCTGCGGAATTATGCAGTCCTCCTAGTCCTGTGGCCTCGGTGCGTAACTTGGGCATCATACTGGACTCCAACCTTTCATACAAGCCCCATATCAGTAAAACCACAGCCAGATGTTTCAGCGTACTGAAAGTTCTTCGGAAAGTACTGGATCTCCTTCCCATGGATTCCAGGAAGACCATTGTACATGCCCTTGTAACCCCCCATCTGGACTATGGTAACGCCCTGCTACTGGGCTTGAGCAAAAAGGGACTCCACCAACTCCAGTGTGCCCAGAATGCTGCTGCGCGTCTTGTGCTCAAACTTCCTCGAAGAGCCTCAGGCAGATCTGCTTTGTCCAAACTCCACTGGCTCCCCATCAAGGAGCGAATTAAATTTAAATCCCTATGCTTTGCCCACCATATTGCCCACGGCACTGGCCCAGATTATCTTCATCGCTTACTCACAATACATCGCCCAACCAGGAATTTGAGATCTTCTGGAATGATGATGTTCAAAATCCCTAAAATTACCAGAGCCAGGATGGGCGGCTGCTCATTCAGATACTTGACTGCCAAGGGCTGGAACGAGCGTGCTCTCGAGATCCGCATGGAACCCTCCGAAATCAGGTTTCGGGGGAAACTCAAAACTTTCCTATTCCCTCACAATTAATTATTATTTCCTCCCTTGCCCTGTTTGGATCTACCTGTGTTCTTTCCTCTGAGCTTTTATTGTAGTTTTCAGCGCGGGGACCCTCTGTTTTTGAGTAACCAGGCACTTTACAAATGGTTTCTATTCTATTCTATTCTATAAAGTGTCTAGGAAACCCACTGAATATCAATTATTGCTATCCTTTACTACTAAACAAGCAGTCAGAAGTACAATTACCTTGCAGGCACTGGGGTAATGATTTGAATGGTGCAGCAGGTGCAGTGGCATGGGTGCCATAAGCTATAGGAAACCAGCTGAATACTGACTACTGCTATATTTTACTACTAACAAGCATTCACAGACACATGTACCTTTCAGGCACTAGGGTCATGATTTGAATGGTGCAGCATGTACAGCAGGACAGAGGTCAAAAGCTCTAGGAAACCCATTGAACACCGATAAGTGCTATATTTTACTACTAATCAACCAATCACAAGTGCAGTTATCCTGCAGGGACTAGGGTCATGATTTGAACTGTGAAGCGAATGCAAAGGCACAGAAGGCAAGGCAAATGGACTAGAAAAACCCACTGAATACCGATTATTGTGATATTTTACTGCTAAACAGGCAGTCAGGACTGCCTTTCTTGGTTCTTTTGTAACCATTGCGCCCAAAGTAACACATAGCCTAAAGCATCACTGTAATAAAAGCTATAACCTATTGGGCTTTTCTGTCTACCTACAACTTATGCTACATTTGTGCATTTATATGGCTCAATTTCACATTTTTGTATGGTTCTAAAATGCGTCTGAATCTGGACACACTTACACCTTGGCAAGGGCAGTGTATATTCGATAGCAGTAGCACTGTAAACACTATGAAAATGCCTATAACTTACCATATGGCATTCCATACCAAGCATTGGCAATGCCAACAGGGCTCGCCTATGCGAGACCTATTGGCTTTGTCAGTGTTTTTTAGCCATATTATACAGCACCGCTAGCTTCAGTGCATTATAACTGAAAAAAAGAAAGCGCTATAACGCTGACAATGCTGGCTGTGTCATACAGCTTTTTTACAATACTTTCAGCCATTTGCAACATAGCTAAAAAACATTAGCAAATCCAATAAATCTCACATAGGTAAGACCTATTGACTTTGCCAATACTTGTTTGTTAGTTGTAATTGTAAATGTTGTATAGCACTAATTTCAACCGATGAGGCATGGAAACGGTTTGTGACAAACAGCACGCAACCTGATCCCAAGGTTTGAGATAAATAGGTCAAGAATCACGGCTTGGACAACATGACTAAAGGCCGGGTTGTTGTCCTGGAGAAGTCTCTTATCAAGGAGGATACTCCTTTGGTCTTGTTTACTAATAACAGTGTGATACCAACCAGAGATAGGGAAGCAAGTCAGGTTTATATTTTGGTATAATCCTCAGAAGACAAAATAACTAGGAACTCTCTTTTAGGAGGGTTTAGGCTAAGCTTTGATTTCCTCTCAGCATTTTGAAAGAAAATAGACCCCCTCAAATGATTCTACTAAAATGAAGAGCTGATTGCCATCACAATAACAGTAGTAGTAAATATTGAGGTCTTTTAATAGGTCAAACAAAGACTCAGTGTATGGATTAAATAAGAGGAGGGTAAGGATGGAGTCTTGAGGCACTCCGTTCTGAGTTGGGTGTTGGGAGAGTAATGGTTATCCATTTGAATTCAAGACTTTCTGTTGTAGAGAAAAGATAAGAACAATTTTAGCGGAGCTGCTGTCATTTAGACTCTGGGAGGTGGCCAGCTTGCTTGTCAGGTTAGTATTGGATGACCGCCTTCCAAATTTAGAGATCCTTGGCAGGCAGAAAAGGATCTCTGTGTCTTCCATTGAGAATACTGAAGATTGTGTGGGTGACATGTTGGATGCACCAATTCCTCAACGGTTTTTGTTAAAATGAAACTAAATCCCAAAGCAAGACTTTGCTTCTTAAAACAAAAAACAGTGGCCTGACGCATAGGGATATTTCTTCCTGCATGAAGGTGCCATTATGTGTTTTCCCTACCCAAGGACAATCATGCCTCACCGTACGGTACAGACTAATAGAAACAAGTGACAATCTGTCTTAATAGGTGGAATGGCCAATACTGTGACAGGATGGCCCTATGAAGGATGAGCCATCAAGTCAATGCGTCATGCTGACAGAGCCAGCTCAGTCAATGTCAGAGTAAAGCCAGAACTCTGTGACTCTAAAAAGAGTGTGGGTACTACAAGTTTGGGGGTGGAGCAGACCCTCAGAATCTCCAATGCCAAGCTCTTTCCAGAGAATGGTCTGAAGTAAATTAGGACCAGGGATACTGATTGCTTTTTAAAGGTCAAGTAGTAAAGACTCACCCTAGCCAACAATGTTAAGTCATTGTCAATACCAAGAAGGATGACATATTTGGAACTGAGTGATGACCTAAAATCGGGAAACACCGTTTACTATGCGGACAGAACCACGCGTACCATGCTTGCCTTGTCCCCGTACATGCGTGGTAAAGGCAGTCAGCGCTAAATTCAGAGTGGCTGGGCGGGGAGCACGGAAGGAACATGAAGGTTTGGGATGCAGCTTGGTAAGGCTCAGCGTGGAGGGGTCAGGCAGTTTTTAGGGCTGGGGCCAGTTTTAGGGCTCAGGGTGGGGGGGCAGAGGTCAGGGTAGTTTTGAGGGATTTAGGACTCAGGGCGGGATTGTTTTAACAGCTGGGGTGGGGTCATTTGTAAGGCGGGGGCAGGGTTTTAGGGCTCAGGCCGGGGGACTGCTGTGTAATCTTTACCACACAAATGCCTTTACCAATCATGCCTTTACAACGAAATTCAACGAAATTTGTTATTAAGGTATTCATGTTAAAGATGCAGTCGTAGTAAAGATCACATTGTTAAGGCATGCAATATAATCAAACCTCTGGGTCCAGCATACAACTCCAAAAATAAGATGGTATGTCTCCTTGAAAATCATTGTTTGAGATATAGCTCTTCAGTTAAGCGGCTACCCGGTTTTCTAGAAATTGGACCAATGAAGGTAGGCCATTGGTGGGCATAATGTTATAGGATCCGCTGGGTTACTGCTAGGTTGGCTGAGTAGGGGATTTTCTTGGTGTCAGACACAAAGTCCCAAAAAAGGGAGGAATTTACGATGTTGGGAGCTCAGTTTTTGAGCTAAGGAATTCAGAGTGTGGTCATATTTGAGGGGTTTGTGCTCATAATTGCTTGACTTAATGAGAGTGTGGGAATGGGTAGGGTTTTTTTAAATGTTTAATTAGAGTTTGTAATTAGTGAGAGTCAATGACATCTTTAATGTGAGAGATATTTTCTGTGACAAATTCTTCTTTTTTTAACCACCATGACTGAAGAAGAGCATTTTACAGAGTGCTGGGACTTGCCACTTTTTAGCAGTTCAAATAATAGTTTGGTCTATTTTAGGCTTGACTGATTTGGTAGTGGCAAAAATATGCCTTGCTTTGTAGATATATTTATAAAACCTTAAACGTTTGTGGGAATTCACCAAGTTCTACTGAGTGCACCATCTAGATCAATTCACAATTCCACTCCACTCCCGAAACTTACAAATCAACGACACTGTCAGATTTGATGCATATATGAATACAGATTATCCTACTCAAGGAAGAAGATAGTGACAACAACTCTAAAAAAGCTTTCTTAACACACTGTGAAACTCGGATGAGAACTGATGGATCTCAGGATCAGCATCTGTTTTTTAGGAAACGGGCAACAATTATGTATTTCACTTTTAGAAAATCATCAGATATGGCTGGTGATTCATTGATGTGGTTGGTGTTGGTTGGAGCTAGAATGGAAAAGTCCTAGATAGGGATGCTTTTTTCTGAAATTAAGGTATAATATGATACAACCATTGTGATTTTAGTCACTAGGACATGAGCAAACTGGCTTAAGGGTGACTGCTGTTTGCCCTGCTGTTTGTGATGGTATAAGGATCTGGGTACACTATGCTCGTTCAACATGTGTAATGTTTATTCCATTAAATTGTCATCAGATGTTTGTGGAGATTTGCTATGTAATGTAGGGTGGATTTGTAGAATGCTGCCTGTCACCCATGAAAGTATCCAGGCACTGAGTAGGTGAGTGTAGGCATGTGGTGAGGCTGGGTGTGAATAGAGGCAATCTTGATAGTCAGAGGACTGGTTGATTAGCCAAGTCTTCAGCTTCTTATGGAATTCAAGAAGTGAGGAGGATGCCCATATGTGTTGGGGAGGTTGTTCCAGGATTTGGCAGCATGTTAGAAGAATGATCAACCTCCTGTTCTGTGGATGTGGGGTGTGTGTGCAAGAGAGAGTGATGCTGAATGAATTTGTCTGCTGGGTTGGTGGAAGTGAAATAAGTGAGTGAGGTATGCGGGTCCCGTGTTGTGTAATGACTTGAATGCATGTGTAAGAAGTTTGAACTGGCAGGACTTCTGGATGGGAAGTCAGTGGAGCTCTCAGAGGAGTGGAGTGGTGTGGTATGGGTTTGGTGCAGGAAGTTGAGGATGAGCCTGGCGGCGGTATTTTGGTTGGGTTGAAGTCTGTGAAGAAGATGGGCTGGGATGCCTACACAGAGTGCGTTCACGCATGTCCTATCTGCTTGTGAATATGGCTATTCATTTGAGTGCTGGCTCATTGTATTCCCACTGTGTGTATTCCGGCAATGAGTGGGTGGTGTTGTAAGTGGGCGGAGAGGTTGAGTATGGTGAGGGTGGCGATCTGTCCATTGTCAAGGATAGTGCGTATGTCGTCTGTAGCAGTGATGAGGGCTGGTTTGGTGCTGTGGTTGTTTCGGAATTCTGATTGTGAGTTGGAAAGGATTTTGTGGTGTTTTAGGTGGTCAGAGAGTTGTATGTTGTTAATCTTCTTGGTGACTTTGGCAGGGAAGGGGAGCAGGGAGCTGGGTCGGTAGTTGCTGAGTACTTGGGGGTTGGCTTAGGGTTTTTGAGGAAGGGACGTGACTTTGGTGTGTTTCCAGCTATCTAGAAAGGCGACTGTCTTGAGAGAGGTGTTGCTGATGGGAGATGGTGGACTTCCCAGGATGTAGATATGGAAGCTGGGGTGTGTGGGAGCCCCTGAGTGGACTCTCTTCATTATTGCTGCAGTGTCCTTGATGGATAGCGGGTTCCATGCTGTCAGTTGGTAGTCTTTAGTTGATGAGGTTAGCAGTTTGGGGAGGTTGATGGGGGGGGGTGTGGTTCAAAGTTGTTGTAGCCCTTGGTGATTTAAGGAGAAGGAAGTTGGAGAGGGTGTGGGATGGTGGCTACTAATTCTTTACAGACCTGCATCAGCACCCCACTTTATCCTTCGCTCTCTCTTCTTAATCTGGTCACATTGAAGTCACGAGAAAGTACATTATATGCAGTGTGATTCACTGGTAATTGTAACTTGTTTCGATATCTCTGAAGTGACATGCCTTGCCACTGCATTCTATCATGCAGTTTTTGTCATTATAGCAGTTGGTTGACCTTGAGGGAGGAGCCATCCATTAGCTAGGAGAACTTGTAAAGGAACTTAACCTTTGAAGTCTTCTGTTTTCAGCTTGTTAGATTCAGCATAACATTCAGTTTCTGACACAATTGATTTTTTAAAAATGTTTTTTATTTACTAACATAAAAAGAAAAAATTTGGGAAAAGAAAATAGAATATACATTTCAAATAGGCAATCAATAATACTAACTTACATTTACAGCATACAAAAGTGAACAGACTTCAGAGATACTAATTGTCCCCCTAAAAAAAAGGGGGGGGAGGATGGTAGGGGAAGGGGGAAAAGGAAGAACACAGGGCTAATCGACCCAGACTATTCCACACTATTTCTTGGATTCCTCAAAATAATGGTCCCCAGACTTTCTGAAGTTTACATAATGTGCAAGTCCCTCTTATTTTAGCCAATGCTAATTCCATCTCTTATGTTTCTTTATCCAAGCACACTGTGCTCTCATCTTTCTAATCCTAAGAGAGAGCCTAGTATCTCACCAGACCCCATAAGAATAAAAACATCATAACAATTATCACCTCTTCACATTGATAGAATCTCATTGTTTATACATTCCTGCTAGGAGGGTGATTCTATCAGCACCTCTACGCTTCCTCTCTTGTTTTGTAATATTGTTTGAGTCACCTTCTGCCAAAATTCTGCTAATGCAGGACACAGGAAAAGCATGTGTTTAAGATCAGTTGCCTGTAAGTCGCACTTCGGGCATTTAGTTTTGTCACTAAAAGAATCATGAGATGACCATTTCGATATCTATTCAGGTGTGTAGTATAATTGACAGATTGTTTTATATTGCTGCAACCTCAAGTTAGAAGAATGTACTGAATTATTGATACTGGTGAAAGCCTGTGATATTGTATTAGCTGAGACTGATATCCCTATACTGCTGCACCAGCGCTCAGCTAATCTAGCACAATCGTCTTCCCTATAAGTGCATAGGGTTTTATATCCTATACTAATCAAAGATTTTTCATTTGTTTCATACAGGCATTCCCATACATCAGAATCCGATACATTTATCAGTTTCATACTACGTATGAGATAGTCTCGGATCTGGTAGTATTTAAATTGCATGTCTGATGATAAGTTATATAGAATGCTCAGTCTTTCAAATGTAATAAGCCGATTATAGTGATATAAACCCCCTAGGCATTTTATCCCAGAGCTAGCCCATCGCTTGTCCTCTGCACCTTGTGGGGTAACCCGGGTTACCCCACAAGGGGAGTTTGCAATGATAGAACAGTGTATTGCATTTAAGCTTAATAGCACGCCAGATGTTTACAATATCACATGCAGTCTTAAATTTGACCCGCTTTAAATAGTTCGGGTCGTTGGTTCTAAAAAGAAACATATTATGATCTTCTCCTAGCATAAATCTGAAGAAAATGGTATTAATTATGGGATTTATTAAACTGCGGAGGCGGCCTAAAAAAGCTATCCAAAAATAGAGTTCAAAATCTGGGAAAACCAATCCCCCTTGATCAAATGGAAGCTTTAATAGGTCGATAGCTCTGCACGCTTTCTTGTATCCCGAGATGAAACCACTACAGATTCCATCTAGGCGTTTAAAAAAAGAAACATTTAGTCGTAAAGGAATAGAACGGAACAGGTATAAAAATGTAGACAAAATTTTCATTTTGATTATGTTTATGCGCCCGCTAATACTTAAAGGCACCTTGTGCCATTTCTGGAGTGACTTATCAGTTTCCTTCAAGAGTTCCTCGTAGTTTAATATAACAATCTTGTCTATTTTAGCTGATATTCTAATCCCTAAGTAAGTAGCCACACTACAGACTCCAGGTACTGGGTCAGAGGATTTATAATTCAATAGAACCTGAGTCTTATTGGTGTTAAGTCTGTAACCCGATATTGCGCCATATCTCTTTGCCTCCTCAACAACCCCCTTCAGTGCTTCCTTAGCATCAGTCGAATATACAGCAATATCATCAGCGTATGCCGTGACTTTAAGACTGTTCAAACTAGATGTAAAAGGCATGGTCCGAGATTGGCTTTGCAGAGCCAAAATAAATGGTTATATTGACAGTGCAAATAATAACAGCGATAAAGGGCACCCCTGGCGGGTGCCACAAGATATTGGAAAAATAGTAGATTGTAGTCCTGCATAAACTAGTTTGGCACTAGGATGGTGATATAGAGATTTAATCAGATGCAGGAACTTGCCTTTGATGCCCTATGCTATTAATGTGGCCCAAAGAAAGTCCCACCCCACTCGGTTGAAAGCTTTTTCAGCATCCAATAAAATCAAACCGTGTGGGGTTGCCTTTGTATTTGCAACATCAAATGCTGTTACAGCCATGTTAACATGGTCCACAGTGTCCCTCCCTAAAATAAATCCATGTTGTTGAGGAGACACCAATTCGGGCATTATCGGAGCAAGGCGAGTCGCAAGAATTTTAGCAAAAAATTTTGTATCAGTATTTATAAGTCATATGGGTCTATATGACCCACATACCTCTGGAGGTTTATTCTCTTTTAAGAAGAAAACAATGTGAGTAACATTCCAAGAATCAGGAGCGCTTCCACCTGCTCCGATAGATCTGATCAGCTGAGTAAAGAGTGGAAGTAATTCATCCATACAAAGCTTTGATCATTCTAGAGGAATGGAGTCCTCCCCAGATGTTTTACCGAAGTCAGAGCAGCTATCGCCAACTTAACTTCTTCGTTCAAAATATCAAATGAAAGTAAGTCAGATATTTCGTCGCCCACGCTTTTCATTAAGTGGGTCTGCAAGTATCTATTTATGTCAGCCAATTCCGGCCAAGCCTCTGGCTTATATAATGTTTGATAGTAATCAGCAAACTGCCCTAATATCTGACTTGGGTGCTTGTACACTGCATTATTAGGCCCTCTAATCTGCTATATGCATCTTGGCTTTGTCGTCTGCCACCTTAATTGCTAAAAGCTTCCCGATTTTTTCACCACTTTCATATTGGGATACCCAGTATCTATTCAGCTTGGCTGCACTTTTTTCTCTAAATACCTTTTTTAATGCAGATTTTAAATCAATGAATGCATACCCTAAAGCTTCTGCATTTGGGAGACCCCTTAATAATGCTTCCGCCCGTTGATTCTCAACCATAAGAATATCCTTAATTGTCTTTTCTGTTTGTTTCTTGTGCTCCCCATTCTGTTTCCAAATATACTTTTGGGAGAATCCCCTAATGCTAGCCTTACATGAGTCCCATACTACATTGGGTGCTGCAGAGTCAGTATTAATTTCAGATGTTTCTTAATGCATGCTACGAAAGTTTCATCTGAGAAGAGGTATCTAGGAAACGAGAAGGTCCTCGATCGCCTTCTCTCAGCTGATATTGTGAATGACAGAAGAATGCGATTATGGTCAGAAGTGACCCTTCGGCATATCTCCATTATACTTGAATCTCGAATTTCGTCTGAAAACCAAGCCATGTCTATCCGGGAGCATAGCTTATGTGCAGCCGAATAATAAGTATAGCCCGGTATATTTGGATGTAATACCCGCCAAGCATCTCTGATAGCATGCAAACGGCCAAGCTCTTTAATTACAGCCCGTGTCTTTTTCATCCTCTGGAAAGCGCTTCTTCTAGAAGTATCTATCTCATAGTTCATAATGCAAATTAAATCACCCATCACCACCCTGTCACCCTCCCAGCTTAACAATTCCATATTCAATCTATCTGAAACTAAAGGATCATCAATATTTGAGCCACATATTACACAGAAGCATATTTGCTACCTTCTAATTCCATCTGTGCGATAGCCCATCTGCCACTTTTATCTGTTAATGATTTGTCAAGCGAAGCTTTGAGCTATTTATGTTTTAAAATGGCAACCCCTCTAGTTGAAAATGTTTTATCCGAACTAACAACTACCTCATATCCCAACTGTTTTAATAAGCCTCGATCTTTATAAGGAATATGCGTTTCCGACAACAGCACGAACAACAGCACTAGCTGTAGATTATCCATCCGATATTCTTCCGCTACCAACTGTCTCTTGTTTCTATTATTAAGCCCTGCAACATTCAAAGCTAGGCACTTTACTAACTCCATCTTATGAAGAATAATACTCCTCTTGCTTCATTTTTATGGATTCATCTTTATAAGGTCCTAACTTTCGTCCTCTTATTTTGTGAAATTTTCATGTTGTTTTTTTTATTTTTTTGCCCCTCCCCCACCCCTGAGCTCCGACTCCCAGCCCTCCCCCACCCTGTTTCTAGAAGGGGGTATCGTCTTCTTCTTCTATCAGCTGCCGTTGGAATGGCAGGCATCTAGGATTCGACCGCCCCCCTTGGCTCCCGAGCTGGAACACCTCTATGCTTTAAACAATCAAAATTAAATTATATTTTCATTGGAGAGAATACAAACATAAGATTTTACATCTAAATCTGACCCGTCCCTTCTCTTTGCCATTTCTGCATCATTTCGGTCACATCAGACTTATAAGAAAAAAAGTGGCTCTGCCCCTTTCTGATAACTTTCAGACGAGCAGGCTCTTGTAGAAATACTTGAGCCCCATTTCCTTCAATGGGTCGATTAGCTGCCTCAGCTGCCATCTCTTGTCCATTGTAGTTTTGCAAAAGTTTGATCGAAAAAATATAGAAACAGAATCGGCCACTATTGGTGATCTGGGGCCAGCCTTTAATGAAACTGCTTGTCGCAGCAGAAAGCTGCCAAAGTAGAGTAAACATGGCCTTTGATACTGAGAGTCCTGCCAGCGTTGTACCATTGGGAGTCTGTGTGCTCGCTTAATCTGGCGGTCCCAGTCCCAATCTCCCAGGTCAGGGAAGGCCTTTTGCATAATCTGAACTATGTAAGCTCTGGGATCTGCTCCCTCCTGGCCTTCAGGAATTCCAAATAGCTTAAGGTTCTGTCTCCTTTGTCTGTTTTCAAGATCCTCAAGTTTGGACTGCACATTCCTGAGCTGTTCTTCATGTTGTGCAACAGAGCTAGCATTTCTAGATCAAATCTGTTCCGTACAGACAACTGTCTGCTGAAGATCTGTCATTTCTTCCGTCACAAACCCAACTTTCTTCTTGACCTCCTTCAATGTTTGCTGAATGTTTTCATTATCAGCTCTAACTTGGGCAAAACGTTCTTGCATTTCTTCCCTTTGCTCTTTCAGAGTCTCCAGAATCATAGAGAGTATAGCTGCTTCATTACCCTGAGTACTGCTGCTCTGAGGATCTTCTTCCGAATGAGATGTATAGGGGAATGGAGATGCTGAGAACAATCCTAGAGGCAGAGAGGAAAGCAGAGTAGGAGAGGAGTCAAGATTGACTGTGAGAACTGGAGAGATCTCACCACTGCCTTTTTCAATAGATTCTTTAGTGCCACCTTGTCTGCCAGATATCCTTATCAAGTTTGCCATGATTTCAGGAGAAGGACAGCCCATAGCCTTAACTACCGCCACACCTGTGCCTGCCACTGACACTGGGCTGCCGGACACACCTTCTAGTCCTCCCCCGATAAGTCCCACATCCGAAAGTCTAGCGATAACCTTCTTGATTCCACCTTTAGCCTGCACCCATTTCCTCATTGGACTATGTCTCATATCTTCTTTAGCCTGTATTTTCTTTTCTTTTACGCTGCCTGTGTTAGATGTATTTATCATTTTCTTCAAATCTTTAACATGTTTGGCTTTAGAGTATCTGAAGCAGTTGTAGTCTTTTTCTTTGCTTCTCTTTGAAGCCGTTGTTCCCGTTGTTCCCCATGTAAATTTCCCAGATGTTGCCTCTGGCCGCCATCTGGAGTGGTTGAATTGCTAACATCCATACCAGGAAGCAGAGCCCTCAAGGTCCTCCTTGGATAAGTCAGTGCACTGTACCCTTGGGGAGTCATCAGATAATTCCTCAATTCTGTTATTATTACTGTACACTTCAATGCTAGCATTATCTGTACCCCCGCTCCATCCACCCACGTGGGCTCTGTTCCTTTATCCCCTATCTCTGTCTCCGCCTGCGCTGTGTCTCTAGAAATATTGCATGTATTTTCTAAGCTCTGAGCCTCGGTGAAAGAACATTGCTGCAAGAGGTCAGAAGAAATGGGGCTCTGTAACAATGAGTCAGTGCACCACTGTTGCTTATTAGCAATAGCATTGGTTATAGTGTCCGGTAGACGGCCTTCTCCGAGGGGCTGTATAGCAATATCTGAAAGCTCTGGTATTCTGTTAGACTGAAGGTATTGAATTACCTGCTTGCCGAGCTTCATGTTTGATTTTAAGACATGCACAGCTCCAACGTTCTCTGAAACCTCCAGTCCACCTGCTAATTCCTCCACAACTCTCTCTGCCTTTCCCAGCTGGGAGTCAGGCGCAGGCCCCAAATCTCTTGCTTGTGAGTGCTCCCCCACTCACCGCTAAGTCTGCCGGCTGGCGAGCTGTTCCGCGCACACCTCGGGTCATGCTTCTTGTCAGGGCCATGGCTGATGTAGAAATGTTGAGTAAATGGTGAGCGGGGACAAGAAGGGAGCCCTGGTAGAATTGAAACGGAGAGCACCAAGCAGGAACCCTCGCAGCAAGCAGAGCTGATAGTGAACAGCTGATGTGAGTCCGAGGGAAAAACTGCTTTGGAGCAGAGTCGGTCAAGCCATCTTGTTTTTCTTTTAATACAGGTACGCCAATTCTATCGATTTCTCTCCGCTTTTTTCCTTAAGCAGAGAACATCTTCATTGTATATTCGTATTTAAACATTATAGTTAGTGTCAGCGATTAGCGGGAGGGTCCAGTGCACCAGGAGCCACAGCGGCCTGCTCCTACAGACGGCGTTAATCCGCCATCTTGTCTTTTACCCCCAGACACAATTGATTTCAAATACTATCAGTAACAGACAATTTGATATAGGTGTTATCTGGTCAAAAGAGCGTCAGGTGGTGTTATAAATGGTCTGGTATAACAAAGAGTGGAGGTCAAAGGTGTGGCTTTCCTAATGAGTTGATTGTCCAGACAGTTTGATGAAGCCCAAGTGATACAAGTGTTATGTAATTCTCGTTGTAAAGGAGATAGATTGCAATTGGTAAAGATGCCAAAGCCCCCAAGATGATGTCATGGCTAGCGACGCTAAGAATGTGTTTTGGAAATAAAGGAGGTCAGTTGAGGAATTGCGAAAACACTTTTCGAGAGGGAGGAAATGTAATGTGCAAATGGTGGATGTATAGGGGATGTAAAGCATTTTAGTAGCAAGCATTTAAAGTATTAAAGTGATAGGTCTTGGAGTTCATTGCATTTTAATAACACAACTGTTGGAAAGTGGGATACTGCTGAACGGGTTTAAATCCTACTAAAGCAGCAACCATAATTCTTGTCAGGGTGAAACCCAAGCAAACGCTATACTAATCTGTGCTTAACCCTCTCGTAGCTTGGTACAACATCAGTCAGGCATAACTTAGATGAAATGTGTAAAGTATTTATGCAGCACTTCAAACAGTAATAAAGTGAAAACACAACACAAAAAAGTCCTGTGCCAATTTCTAAAAATAGAGCAAAATGTAATACATTATTTGAAAACAAAATTACAAAAATCCAATCAGTGGAACCAGAAATATGCATTTTCAAAAGTATTAGGTAAGTATAGAGCGTTGCCAGGCAGAGCAGATGGCAAGATATTGGTGCAAACAGGCTTGTTCGCTGTTGCGAAGAGCCCACACATACAGGATTTCTCCTTTTCTTTAAGAGGAAGTGCAACTAATGCCACATCAAGGGTCCAGGACCTGAGCGACACCTCTTGGGGATCAGGAACACTTCAGTGGAGGAGAGCAATGCTCAGGCAGGTCCAGGCACCAAATCAGCTGGGTAGATGCAAAGGGCCTCCGGAGCTTGCTATGTCCCTGTAGCTCAGAACAGGTCAGTCAGCTGACCCGCGAAATCGGTGCAGCCTGGGATGAAGGGTGCAGGTCCACTCTTTATTCTTAGCATCTTATCAAGCAGGGAAGCAGGCAGCGGGACAGCAGAATAAAGGGACAGCAGGGTAGCAGTTCTTCTGGCAGCAGAGCAGCACAGCAGTTCCTCTGTGGTATCTACAGGTCCACAGGTTTACTGAAGAGTTGATCTGAGGGTCCACTGTTTAATCCTCGATGCCAGCCTTGAAGTAGGAGAGGTATCCACCCCCAGAGGTGTTTGGAATTTCCTGCCTCTCTGCCCGGCCCCAGATTGTTTGGGGTCACAAATTGCTAGTTTAAACCCTTTGTGAGTGTGCTCAGGAAGAGGCTTTGTGATGTTCAAGTGTGGTGGGCAGCAGTCCCACCCTCTCATCAAGTCAGAGATGACCCATTCTGCCAATACCTATTCCTCCTTTGTCTCACTGTCAGGGAGCAATACACAAAGAGCAACTGCTGCCTACACCTAGTCATGTGAACTAGGATACATGTTGCAGGCACCAAATGGCTAGGATAAGAAAATGCCAACTCTCTAAAAGTGCTCTTCATGCCACTGGAGTCAAGCTATCCTGGCTGATGAGGGGTTAAACCCCGAAACTGGTCCTAGGATGCTTGTTTCTAGTCCAGGTAGGACCGGGCTTGGCAGTTCGGGCTGGACTGTTCCCATTGGGCAAAGATTGAAGGCTTTTTTTTCATATGGCTGGGTTCAAACTGGAATGGCATGGTGAGCACAAAAATGATGGATTTAGGCCCATATCTATGTACTGGGTGAATGTATGACATTGTTCTGCATTCTGTCCATCAATTATTCTTTTTGCAACTTTTTTAAAGTGGCATTTTCAGAATTGTGATTTAAAATCTGCCTTTACCACTAACAACGGTTTTAAATGATATTTCTTTAGACACCAAACTTGACCTTCCTATCTGCTCCCAATGGAAAGTTATTAGATATTAAATGTAATAAGGTAAAACAATGTTTCCCTATGGGAGAGGTAGGCCTTTCAGTATTGAAAAACAAATGGAAGAGTTTTTTACTACTAAGATATGTAAAAGTAAAAAATAAATGTCCAACTTTTAAAAATACACTGCACCCTGCCCAGTCACTAGCCATTTCACTTAATGACTAGCTTCTATGACCATTATCCAAAGAGGGTGAGTGATAGGTACTGTTGGATAGCAGCCCTGTAAATGTGCAACACAAAAAAACAATTCTCAGAAGCGGGGTGGTAATTGGCAGACATATTCATGCTGTATTGACCATATCTGTTTTCCCTGTAGACTACCCAACGTTTTGTTTGTTTTTATTATTTTTTTAAGTAATTTGTACGTATTTGTATATTAGTTGATGCAGTCTATGTTTTGAGTGAACTATAGACTTGTTAGTCTCTTTGCTTACAGTGCTTCCACATACATTCTTATCATGTATTTCCACTAGTTATTGCTGTATTACACAGATCCTGCTGTGGACCTGCACCTCGACTGCAAATGCTTCGTAACTTGGTTTGTGGGGCCTAACTATAGGTATCAACTTTCAATTCACTCTAGTCTGTTGTTTCTTTGAGGGGTTATTGTTATGAAGGAGTCAAGCAGTTGCTGGAGGCTAGGATGTTGGCAACTCCGGGATAGTATGATTGCAATTCAGGGTTCTACCTTTTTCTGTATTTTATTATTTTTTCGTAGGTTGTCCCATGATGCCGTCAGGGATATATATCTTGGTAAAATCCAGGCAAGTTTTAATGTACAGATAACGAATCTGGAGTCTTTGGCACCAAGGTATCTGTTGGTTCAAGAACACCAAAAATAAATACAGCACCCAGGTCAGGATCAGCTTTTACAATGGAATTGGACCTAGATGGACACTGCTCTCATGAAATACATGTTATTCCTGTGTGTTTCAGTTTCCTGTAATCTTGCAGGATATATGGCAAAGGGCATAGAGAGGGCAATGGAAACTACTGAGTCTGCATGGCATGCTGGCCTCTATCATAAAACAGGCACTAGATGGAGTAATTCTTTTCACAGATTTGAGTTTGGATGGATAACAATGCTGGAGCAATTGAACTGAACAAACATTGTTGAGATTCTTAACAGAGTCCCACATTCTTTCTTCAGGGCTGATCCCTTCTGATTATTAAGATGCAATAGGCTCTACCATTTTGAGTCAAGGAGAGCCTTGAGTTAGTTTTTCTGTGTTTGTCAAATCAACCTGTGGATGATTAGATGTCATTTGGGTGTCATAATGCAATGGCTTAAAAAGCTAGAAATGAAAGATGGGGCAAAGAGAAAGAGAGGAAAGTGAGTCCAGCTTAACTGCAGCAGGGTTTATTAATCGGATGATGTTATAGATTCAGGTATCAAGGTTGACTTGCTTGACCTCTAAGAGATTGATACTTTTGGTGTATAGTTGTGAGACTAATGATATCAGGAAATTGCTTGTAGTGAAACAAAGAAAAACTAATGCAGAGAATTGTTGTTAGCAAATTACTCTGAGGACAAGGGTACTAATTAATACTATGTATCTGGAAAGGCTTGAAACTGAGAGGCATATTTATGAGATTTGTGGTGCAGAGCAGCACAGCAAGTCAACTTGCTACGCTGCTCTGCATTACAGGGAAATGGCACGAATGTGCCATATTTATCCAACACGGTTCATTCCTGTCCTTTACCCTTGCCCTGGTACCGGTTTGGTAGCAGAGCACCAACACAGGCACCCTTGCACCATGTTGCAAGCGTGCCTGTGTTGTAGGCAGGATTGTTTTGTGCAGGAAGAGGCACCTTCTCATAAAGCACCACTAAGAGGTGTAATAATATCATGCTGTATCGCTTGATAAAGACACGTCACTGCCCTAAAGTGACCTGGCGTAGTACACAGTGCCTGGCAAGCAATGTGTTGCAGAGGCTCCTTCACACCAATGCCCCAATGAAGATGCACCTTGGCTATTACCGCCCAATTTAGTAAAAACTGACCTCTCTGAATCTCAAAAGTAGTTCAAATATCTTCAAACGTTAGAAATTACCCATCTCGATAAATGTCCCTGATTCTATATATCCCACAAGCAGACCTTTCCACTAGGCCCCTCAATCCCCCACCCAGTGTAATATACTCCAAAACCTTCAGTGGGATATCTGGGGCTTAGGGAACGAGAAGAGCACAGCACCAGCAGTGTTGGATGATCCGCAGTGCAGAGGGAATCACCTGAGCAGGTCTCCTCATTGTCAATAGAATCTGGTACAATACACAGAGATTTAGCATCAAGCCCCCACATTCTCCTCCTTGAGAATGGATCCATTGAGAAAACTACTGCAGTTGTGCCGTCAAGTAGTAGGCCTTAAAATCTGGAGCCGATAATCCCCCCATTGTTGTTTAGATAATAGCACTCTGCACCTACCTAGTCCCCACATAAGACTCATCAATAATGAGTCAAGTTTGCAGAAGATCCTACCAGGCATCACTATAGGCAGCTCAGAGAAAAAGTATAGCAATGGGGGGAGAGCCACCACCTTTGCTACCGCTATACGTCCTGCCACCGAAATTACTTAAACATTTACCATATCTTAAGTTCAACCATGTGTCAATGACAGGACTTCGTATTCTTCTTAGTCTGCTTTTTCATCTGCAACATTGATTGAGCAAGTAACAATATTTTAAATAATTCATAGTTTTCTTGTGAACTCTTTGCTTGTTTGTACAGACTTAATTTATGGAATGTCACTTTGAATTCTGTGCCAAGAAACTACAGAGTGGCTCTGGAGACTTAAATGAAAATACATGCATATGTGTGCGATCAAAGAACATTCTGCAAGAGCAAATTTCAACTTGCAAATGTGCCCTAGGCAACTACTCTATACCATACTTTATACATTTGTTACATTAGCCGTAGACAATTTCAACCAGAACTTGCAGCAGGTATAATAGCACCTGTTAACAGGCAGAATTTCAGCATTCACAAATATGATTTCCTTTCGCGGAATTTTGTAAAAATGTGGAAAAGTTCAATACAATTACAGCAAATGCAAATCCGGCATTTTGCGCTATATTTTAGTGTGAAAGGTGTCCTTATGTCATTTTTAAATGCAAGGATTCATTTTACGCAAACAAAAAGCACATACAATGCAAGTGCTGAGAACAACATCCACTGTTCAGTTGCTCCCGTGCTTGTGCAATAGCATTTTTCTCGAAGGACTTGAAATTACGCACCATGAAGTAGTTGCAACATTTTAGGAATGAAAAAGTCGAATACAAAATGACAAAGATTATGTGAGATTATGCTGCAAAATTACTGGTACAACTTCTATCCATAGTCAGTGACCCTCTGTACATGCAGCACCAGCTCACCAAGAACTTTCATGAACTACTCCATCCAGCAGCCAGTTTGTAACTTTAACCCTCACTTGTGTCACCAATCACATTTAATACCACCATTTCAAACACACACACAAGCACACAGCATAATTATGGTCTTTAATGAACAAACACATCAGCTATGACCTTTGCTCCTCATTGTCCTTTTTATTTAACTTCTGCTACTAACGTTTTTCAACGTATATGTTAGGCTTTAGTGTTTCGTATCCATGTTTCTCCTCAGCCTGGCCCCATTTAAGCCACCTGCCTGGAACCATTATATACAAACTCAGGACTTAGAAGGAGGGGCGAGCAAACAGTGCACATTACAGCAACAGGGGATACAAAGGAAATTAGTACAGTTACCTTTCCTAATACTGGCAATACTGATAATGCTACCTTCCGTTGTGTCACTGCATTTATTAATGCTGATATTACTACTACTAATAATGCTATAATACTACCACTCATAGCCCATTCGTAATGCTATTGTTGTTCAAGGTGATACTACAAGTAACATTACTTGTACCACACATGTCAGATACAGCAGTGGTGCTAGTTATGTGCCAATATTTCTACTTCAAAGAGTATTTTGCTCTAACTGATATTATTATGATCAATGTAAACCAAATAAAGGTATCAATAGTAGTACTAATACCAGTAGTGGCAGTAGTGATTATATAAATAGTTGTAATAATAGTAGTGGAAAGAGTAGTGGAAACTGACAGTGACAGTTGCAATTATGATAAAACTGTGCTGCACCAGATTTTACCAGTCGATGAGGTAATTTGTGAGACTGGTGCATAAAAAGGTGCTTTGCACCGTGCAGAGGTCTGTACCCTGCCTCTAGGATGACTCATCCCTGTCTAGTTTAGGATTTGGGCTTGAGGTACGTCCTCAGGAACACATTCCAAACGCAAGCACAACCGCAAAGGATCCACCTTGTAAAATGTATGCTTTTGTGTAAAGCTCAAATGTTATTTTAGGTATACTAACCCGCTTGTTCGCACCTGATTTCACTTATGTAGGATTTGGCACAAAGATAGCACTATTTCACCTGCTCTGGCTTTTCATCAAAACCTAATGGTGTTTACACTCTTCCGCCCCAGACTGCCCCTGTTGGTTCTGCACATTACAAAGCAGCTTTGGCTCTGCATGAGGTTCAATTATCGGTACTAAAAACATTCAGCGCTTAAAAGTTGATTGATTCTACCGCTCTGCAGTGCTGTGTGTCATGTGAAGGCCTGCATAAGTCTTTCGCTGATATAGGCCCAAATCTGTTACCTCGATTAGTTCGCTGAAGTGTCCACCTCAATGTGCTGGACTCAGTAGCGTGGAGATTGAGCAGGTCCATTTTGCAATATATATTGGTTACATGAAAAACATTGACTCCCGGAGCTGTGTACAACTGGGGTCATTTTAAAACAAGTTCTGAAGTAAACTTAAAACTGCTGCTTGCTTCAAGGACATCAAAAGTGGGTCTGAGTAGTCAGGTGAATCTTGAAGTGAGGTCAAGGGTGCAAAGTGAGAAATCATTTTAAAAATTGATCTATCATTGTAGGCCTGCATTGCAGGTCTACCCCTGGCAGGAAGAGTAGGTGTGCATTGTTTAGAGTGGGGTGCAAAGGATGTTTTTACACCAAAAGCACAACAGGAGGGTGTTGTGTCATAAGACTATGGGGCATATTAGTAAGAACCTCGTTAAAATTATCGCCGTTTTAGCGGCAGGAAATTGCCGCTAAAACGGCGATAATGGGCTTGTTAATATGTGTTATAGGATTCGAATAAAAGCCCAGGTTAGATGTGCAGGACATTTATTGGAATTCTATAACGCATATTTGCAACCCATTATCGCCGTTTTAGCTGCAGTTTCCTGCTGCTAAAACAGCGATAATTTTAACGAGGTTCTTGCTAATATTCCCCTATGTGTGCTTAATAGTAGACTTAATAGAGGAAGTATATAACCTGCTAGAAGGTGTTATGGTGTGGTTATTAACCGTTACAACATAATCAGAGAGTGTAATTGTATGTTGAGGAATAAAGATGTGCATTCCAGAGCTCCATGTGTGGCGTATTCATTTCCATACTCCCTGGCTGGGGAGCATGCTACAATTGATGACAAGTGTGGGATCTGTGCCCTGAAGAAACAACACAGCACTCCCTGGAAGTTTGCAACTTTACAGCAAACTAATCTTGGGTACCAAGTGCGCCCAATTTCGATGAGAAGCAGTTCGAAGTTGAAGTGTGTGGAATCAAAACCCCATTCCAGCAAATATATGGCCATCGAAGAAGTTGAAGGCCGTGCATAGGAACACAATTGTATGCCCACCAGAAACCCACTGGTAAGGCTAAAAGAAGAGGTAGTACACCACACCCTAAAACAAAGACATTATCTATGCAAAGCAAATGCTAAAGGCAGTAACAGCAAGGTAAAAAAGTACAAACATCCGTAGCAGCACAAGCATAGGAAGTGACACACGACCATGAATCTGGTATGGTGACCAAGCGCGTGCAAAGCGGCAAGTGGCATCCAGTACACCAAAAGGCCTTCGGTGATGGGATATATTTTAATGACTGCTGAAGGAAGCACAAAGTCCGCCATGGCTAAGCTTCTGAAACCATCACCACTGCCATTCGACACTGCCAAAAAGCTGAATATTAGCACCAGGTGGACTGCTTGGATCAATACATTTGATTACTTCATAGATTCCCTAGAAGAAGTAGATAATAAGAACATCATTAATTAACTGAAGAACCTTGCCAGTAAAGAATTGAAAGAAGCGATAAAGAAAATATCACAAGCTGGTACACTATCATACCGTCAAATCAAAAAAGCATTGAAAGCGAAGTTCAATTCTATGCAGTACATTGACTATTTTTCAATCAAGCAGAACAGCAAGATGGTGAAACGATGGATAAGTTTGTGAAAGTACTTGATGTGCTTATCAAACACTGCAATTTTGGTGAATTTAATGATGAATAAGCCATACGTCTCCGAGGTATTGATTGTTGTCTTTCAGACTTCTTCCGAAGATTTGTGTTGAGAGAGACACTCATCTTATAGAAAGTACTAATGGCCACCAGGGCCAAAGAAAGAGCTGATCGACAAGCTGCTGGCATGAAAACTGGAACAATGAAAAGTTAATCAGTGCTGGCCATGAAGAGTAAGAACAAACACAGAGTAGATGCATACAAGTTGCCATCTACAGAGGAGAAACGTTATGTTTCTGATGTGGATTTTTATTTCATATGAAGACAAATGTCCAGCCATAGACCAAGCATGCAAAGACTGCAGTAAGGAGAACCACTTCATAATGGTTTGCAGAGCAAAAGCTAATGTACTACGTCACAGCGAGAAGAGAAAATGGTCGCCAGAAATTTCCAGAACCATTCTCCACACGCTCACAAAGTAAAAAAGCGACATCAGTTACAACAGATAGTAACCAGACAAAGTCGACCATCATCAAGTTCATCCGTCAATGTCATTATCGAGCGCCATTGAAGGAGATGGATGGGTGCCGATGGCATCAACCAACGAACGACAGGCAGATGTAGGTCTGGTTGCTAGCAAGAAAGAATTATCAACAAAGGTAAACCACCATACGAAACAACAAAACTCATTTGGACATTGCCCCAAGGTTACAATTAAGGTCAAAAGTTGACCCTTAACCTTTAGAATAGGCAGTGGTGCATTGATTAACATCATGACAGTCGAAAAGTTCTTCAGCCTTTCTCCTGTGCCATGCCTCACCCATCAAACACAAAAATATGCACATGGGCCGATTCTAAACCATTGCAAAGTCATGGGTCATTCATAGCAACTTTGAAACATAAAGCAGTATCAATGCAAGCACCAATTCATGTTCTTCAAGGATCTTTGTCCAGTGCTTGCCTACTCAGGTTTCCCACGGCTGCTGACATGGGACTGATATCTATCAATTACAAACCCCACACTCAGTCTGAAGTTGCAAGTCAGTTCCAGTCATTATTTTACGGCCTTGGCAGGCTCAAAACAATGAAAGTGCTACTTCACATCAATGATGACATTCACCCTGTTGCCCAGTGTTACGAGGAAACCAAACTTATCTGCAACTGTACAGGTTTTGTAAATCTGCCAATTATTCATATCATGTTATTGCCCATTCTATGTCACGTCTGTAGTCATATCAAGTAATGTATTCTTGCTATTACCAATGCGTGTTGTTTCTTGTCAGCGTTATGCTAATGCTTGATGTTAAACTTTAGTTATGGAAACACACAAGATTACTGAAACACACGAGTTCACTGAACATTAGGATAATGAGTCTGTAATCATTGTAATACATGCACATGTAAACAGTTTCAAGGTGGTTCCTGAAAAACACGAGTTTGCTGAACATTAGGATAATGAGCCTGCAACCGTTGTAATATATGCACGTGTAATTGGCTCCAACGTGTACACGTGAGAACATTATCTGAATCTGAGCACTCAGGTATTTAAACACCACTTGCCCTTGCTTAGATGTTTCGCTTCATCGCTGTAACGCTTACCTGACTCCGGACCTGCATTTACTCCGACCCCCACCATAATAGATCTAAGTGCTCACCTGACCTCGGACCACTCCAGCGCTGTTTCCGATCCTGCTCCGATGCTCCTGACTTCCGGGGCTCCCAGCTGAGGATCACCGGACCGGACGTCCCATCGTGCCGCTTCCGACACCGGCACCCTGCAGCAAACAAGAAAAGAGAAGATTACTGATGGTTGCTTGGCAACGCCTCAGTTAGTCCAGTGAAAGCCAATCCTAAGGGAACAACCCAGCGGTAAGGCTTTGCAGCATATTTGAGGCGTCTCATTTAATTCTCTGACACAAGGTAAACTCATTGGCATATTTTGAATGCAGTAAAACTATTAGCATATTTGGAGACACGAACAGTCTGTTTACGCATAGTAAAAACCTGAGAAACTGTGGGCTAGATGTAGATCAGCTTTTACCGGTCAGTAATGGCCGAATTTGGCCGTTACCGACTGGTAAAAGCCTTTTCCAATGTAGGAGGCTATTTTTCCGGTTCGGTAAATAACGATTCGGTATTTACCGAATCATCATTTACCGATTCGGTATTTATCGAATCAGTAAATGAAATGTAGAAAGCACTGTAAACAGTGCCATAGGGCTTTAAGAATTCGTTATTTACCACCAACTATTAGTTTGTGGTAAATAAGCAATTCCTATGTAAATGCATAAATGTGCATTTACACCTGTGCCATGTGACAGAAATACATGCCCTTAGGGCATGTATGTATGACACATGTGCACACCAACACTAATCAGGGGTGCAACAGGGTGTCAAAGTGACACCCTGCCACCCTTGACTTATTCACAATTCTACCGAATCGGTAATTACCGATTCGGTAATTGACATTCATTCCTATGGGCCTCCTTGCCCATAGGAATCAATGGCAAATATCGATTCGGTAAATACCGATCCGGTAAATACTGAATCTTCCCGATTCTGTATTTTTTACCGATTTTTTACCTACATAGGATTTACCGATTCTGAAGTACCGAATCGGTAAAATTCTGTATTTTAGAATAGGTAAATCCAATTTACCTACATCTAGCCCTGTGTTTCTTACAAGGAAAAGTTTATTTCTAGCATTTAATCTACAAAACAACATAGAGGCAACGTAAAAGAGCTTTATTTTCTGCAATGAAATACATTTTAAAGAGTAACCAAGGACATTATAGAAAAGTCTTATAAAGGTTCAAAAGCATATTAGCTGGTCGGCTCGTTTATGCAAAGTATAGTAACACTTGATTGCAATTGTGCTTTGTGTTTTCTTTTTTGTTTTATTTGTTTTAGTTTTAAGGACCATTTGAAAGAAGCAAAGGCAAGGTATGTAGTATATCATAATCTAAATAACGTTTAAGGATTGTATAAGTGAAAGTGATCACTGATGTTATTTTTGATGTTTGTATTCTATTTAGATTATCTATGACGGTGTTCATAATAAAAGTTGTGTAATTACAGTCGCTTCTGAGCAGAAGAAGCTTGTTCATCTTTATAGAACTGGTAGATGGTTTCTGAACCCAAATAGTGTATAGCAAATTCACGTGAATAATGGTACATAAATAGTGACGTGTGTTGGTTTCTTTAGATAACTGTGCCTATCGATCAATGTTAGATTTGGGGGTCTCTAGTTGGCAGAGGTAGGTACCTTTGACCAAATAAGTACCCTTGCGTCTAGTCAGGGTAAGGGGGTACACTTCTAAAATAAACCCTGCTCACCCCCTTGGTAGCTTGGCACGAGCAGGCAGGCTTTTCTCAGAGGCAGTGTGTAAAGCATTTGTGAACACATACAGTAACCCAGTGACAACACTACAGATGGACTCCACACAAGTTGTAGTATAAAAATAAGTATTTTTATATAGACTTAACACAAGACCGCAAACGACAAAAGTCCACAATACTGTACTTCAAAAATGGTAGAATTAGCTTAGTTCTCTTAAGATGTAAAATGCAACACTTTAAGTTCAATGTACCTTTGGATGCGTAACGCTATGTTTCATGGGTGATAGTAACCATTTTGCTGCTTTCATGAGCCAATGTTAGTTCACTTTTTGTGTAAACCACACATTTTCACCACCAATACTTCCAAAGTTGCCTTCATTATCTCTTACTTAGGAGGAGTAGCAACAAATTGGGCCATACCTTTAGTCGATTCTAATGAACCCTTATTGCACAATTTGGTTGCCTTTAAAATAGCTATGTCACCTTTGTTTGCAAAACATGTATTCATTCAAGCCTCTGATAACGAGTTGTTGAACTTACGCCAAGGGTCCAAAGATTTAATAACATACATAACAAGTTTTAATGAGTTATTATCCGAAACACGCTGGCCTGATGAGAAAAGAATAGCTCTATTCTACCGGGTACTTAGAGGTGAATTAAAAGACTCTTTAGCACATATCGTGAACCTGCCAGATGATTAAACCAAATTCCTGGCTTTAATGGTTAAGGTAGATCACAGGTTAGGAGAACGGAAGAGCGAAAGACCTAGAGGAGAACTAAGAACTTTACACTTTAAGAATGAGTAAAAAGATTCAGAAGACAAGAATAATAATGTAGAACCAATGCAAATTGGTGCCTAAAGGGAACGGAGACATGAGGGTAATCTTTGTATTTACTGTGGCAAGGCTGGTCATTTTGCCAAGGATTGTCGAGTCAAACCTAAGAAAAAAAAGACTGTAGCTGTCTCGGATAAACCATCCAGTGAGTCGGAAAACTAGGTTTCTTGAAGAAAAAAGAGATAGTTTCTTCGAGAACAAATCCATTAAGGATCTCACAATATGCCACCAATGTTGTGAATCATACCCCAAAACATTTTGGCAATTAGACTAACATTCTTAACAGCAGCCCAACAAAGACACAGTCTATCTGTTTTAATTGACTCAGGTGCCACCGATTCCAAAAACTGAACCACAACCAGTCAGAGCGGTTGATGGCTCAGCCTTATCTTCTGGTTTAATTAAATTTCATACTACACCTCTGACCATTGTAGGAGTGAACAGTCACTCTGAAGAAACTGTTTTCGACCCAATTGATACACCCACTTTTGGCATCATACTTGGAGTTCCTTGGTTGGAGCTAAATAATCTGAAAATTGATTGAATTAAAAGAACTGTAACATTAGATTCCCCTCACTGCAGATCCCATTGCTATGGAAACTCAAGATCCCATAGTTCCCTTATTTTGTTCTGCTCTGCAACAATATTCTCCTCAGTTACCAAATGAATACCTAGATTATTATGATGTATTTGACCCTGTCCAGGCTACTTAGTTAACACCACACAGGGTGTATGACTGCAGGATAGATTTGATTCCTGGTACAGACTTGCCCTGTAGCAGAATTTATGCTTTAACCGAGAACCAATACTTGAAAACCTATTTAAACGAATTATTAGAGATTGGCTTTATTAGACATTCAACTTTCCCCATCTCTTCGCCACTTTTCTTCGTGACAAAAAAGTCTGGCTACTTGAGAGCATGTATTGATTTTGCGCAGTGAATAAGGCAACTATTACAAATCTTTATCCTTTGCCTTTAATTCCTGTGCTGCTAAACCAGATTAAAGGGTCAAGTGTCTACCCCAAACTGGATCTGAAGGGTGCGTACCATCTCATCCGCATTAAGGAGGGAGACAAATGGAAGACCGCATTTCGCAAGAAATACGGTCTATTCAAATATATGGTCATGCCATTCAGTCTCTGTAACGCACCAGCTGCTTTTCAATATTTCATAAACAAAGTCTTGCATGATTTACTAGATGTTTGAGTGATTGTTTACATCAATGACATATTGATTTTTTTCAAAACAGAGGAAGAACATACTCAACATGTTTGTTCTGTCGTACAGCGTTTGAGGGACAACTCCTTATATGCCAAACTTGAGAAATGTGTTTTTAACACAAAAAAGGTGGAAATTCTAGGTTACTGGCTCTCCCCTGAAAGTATACTCATGTATTCTAAAAAGATGAAAGGGATCCTGAATTGGCCCTCCCCATCCTCTGTAAAAGACACACAGCCTTACTGGGTTTTGCCAATTTTTACAGGTGTTTCATATCAAAATTTTCCAATGGTTTTTTTTTTTATAGTTTTTATTTGCAACATGAGAAATACAAGCCGACAACATATGTAACAGGAATCCAGCTGAACAAGGAAATAAAGTATACTTTTCTGAGACACATTAAACCGATTAGGAAAAATTAAATGGTACATACATATTTGCAGTACAACATAAATGTCTAACAAATTTTAAATAAATATTCCCCAGATTTTTTCCAATTTCCATAATGATTGAGTCCCTCTCATTTTAGCTAGTGAAGATTCCATATCATATGTTTCTTTAACCAGAG
Organism: Lissotriton vulgaris; assembly: GCF_964263255.1. Taxonomy (NCBI): domain Eukaryota; kingdom Metazoa; phylum Chordata; class Amphibia; order Caudata; family Salamandridae; genus Lissotriton; species Lissotriton vulgaris. The sequence goes on from NC_141694.1 coordinate 748,555,980, forward strand.
ACCACCATTCTAACACAGAGTGTGGACTCTGTAATATCCAGACCCGAGCTATAGTCATTCTAGCGCAGGTGAGTAAGATAGTTATTAAATCTTTCTAAGAGATGCTCGCAGCCTGCCAACCTAGCATTACCCCTAGTGCAGTGAGAGAGCAAGGTCTCCCAAGTTTTTGGGTTAAGACTTGAGCGACTCCTCGCCAAAATTCCGTTAGTTCCGGACAAGAGTAGAGCATATGTCCCAAATCAGCCGCGACTAAATCACATTTTGGGCATTTTGTCCGATCACTGTTGGAATTGTTTGAAGACCATTTTGATATCCTTTCAGGTGTATAATAGAGTGAGCATATTGTTCTATATTGCTCTAATTGTAACCCAGAAGAATGTGCAGATCTATTAATACTGCTGAGAGTGGAAGAGATGGTACCAGCAGTGATGTTAGTACCTAATCTTACACTCCATCTCTCTGCAAGTCTCGCACATTCATCAACCTTATACGCGTTAAGACTTCTATATTCATCACTGATCAGTGACCTGTTCTTGCCCGTGTAGCAACAATCCCAGATGTCAGACTCCAAAATAGCTGTTAGATTCATACTGCGTACAAGGTAATTGTGAATCTGGTAATACTTAAGCCGCATGGCTTCTTTTAGGTTAAATAGGATTTTTAATGTTTCAAAAGTCATGAAGCCACTGTAGTCATAATGATCCCCAAGAGTTTTTATTCCCAAGGTAGCCCAGAGCTTACTAGCCCCGTCGTGGAAGATTTCAGGGAGGCCTGGGTTACCCCACAAAGGGAGTTTAGGGTGATAAAGCAATGTCTTGCAGGTAGTAAGGATAGCACTCCAGATTTTAGCACTTTCTCTCGCGGTCTTAAATTTAACCCCTTTAAAATATTTTGGGTAATTAATTATTAAAAAGAAACATATTAGAGTCTTCACTTAGCATAAATTTATGAAAAAAATATTCGTTACTAGGGTTTAGTAAACTGCAAAGACGACCAAGAAAGGCTGCCCAAGAATATAACCTGAAATCCGGGAAATCCAGAACCCCTTGGTTAAATGGAAGCTTGAGCAGAGAAATTGCTCTGCGAGCTTTTTTGTATCCCCAAATAAAACTACTAAAAATCCTGTCTAATTGTTTAAAGAAAGAGTTATCAATACATAGTGGGATGGACCTGAATAAATGGAGAAATTTAGACAGAACCTTAATTTTTATTAGGTTTATCCTACCGATGATACTTAATGGCACCTTGTGCCACCTTTTTAATGAGGTAGCCGTTTCTTTGAGCAGAGCTTCATAATTTAGTGCAACTATTTCACTTATTTTAGTAGAGACTCTGACCTTCCATGCTTGTTGTCAACTCACCACCCCACACCGGGTAAAAGTCTGGCCACTTTGCTATTTGGGAGAGACACTGAAACCTAACTGCAACAATGGATAGTAGGACGATCCTTGAGTTCTGAGAAAGTTCACATCGCCGAAACGTTTCGAAAGTGCAAAATGAAGACATATGCTGATCAGCATCTATTAGACCTGGCATACTTGAAGTGGTTTATCCAGATTTTGTCTTCTGATCTCCTGTTTTGCTGACTTCCTTTTTGCTAGCTTTAGGATTCTGGGTACTGGGCCACTGCTAACCAGTGCTAAAGTGCATATGCTCTGTACTTGGCATATTAAATTTACTTATAAGTCCCTAGTAGAGTGCACAATATTTTCCTCGGCCTGTAAATTAAATGCTACTAGTGGGCCTGCAGCACTGATTGTGCCACCCACTTAGTAGCCCTTTAATCATGGCTTAGGCTTTCTGTTGCAGAACCTGTGTGTGCAGTTTTAAACTGCCAGTTCAACCTGCCATGTTAACTTACTTGCTAGGTCCAAAACATAGTTTTTATTATATGTACCTCACTCCTAAGGTTTGCCCTAGGTAGCCCCATGGCCGGGGTACAGTGTATTTAAAATGTATGACGTGTGCTTTTAACTTTTACATGTCCTGGTAATGAAATATTTTACATTTGTTTTTTAGTAGTGAAAGGCCTATCTTTTTCATATGTTAACATTGGGATTGCTTTAAACACCTTCTAACTGTCATTTCCAATTGAGAGCAGAGAGAAATTTGGAGTTTGGTGTCTCTGCAAAAACAATTGAAAATCACAACTTACGGTGAAGTCTAACTTTAACTTTTACATCTGAAAATGTAACGTTTAGAAAGTTGGAATTTTCTTGCTTTAACCTTTCTGTGTCTCTGCCTGTCTCTGAATACACTTCTGGGCTGGGCATCAGCTGGACTTTGTGCATTTCCTCCAGACAGTCACACAAAGGGAGAAGGGGTGTGACATTTGCATCCTGATGCCCCATCACCAGGCTCAAGACCTTCCTGAGGTAGATTGGGAGGGAGGAGCTGACACTTGCACCTGAATAGGGCTGTGCCTTTCTCCATACTAAAAGATGCATACCCCATTCTAGTGTGTTTAGAGCCAGGGCACGAAAGGCAGAGACCTTGTGACCTTTCAAAGGTGTCTTTGATGTCCCCTCCCACTTCAAAGGCACATCTGAGTATACATACTGGACCCATGACACAACCAGTTCTGAACTTTGCTGGAACCATGACTAGTCTGCCTGGAAGAAGAGCTGCTGTGCTGTAGGAGGGATTGCCACTTTGCTGCCTGCATTGCTGTGTTGGCCTGTTGCCTGCTACTTCTTAACTGGGAGTGAGAGGGACTGTACCTGGTCTCTACATCCTTGAACCCAAGATTCTCCAAGGGCTTGCTACCTTGTCTCTTGTTTTCCGAAGCCTCTGGGCCCCAAAAGACTTCTTGCAACTCTGCTGGTGCTTCTGGGCCCTGGAATATGTGAGTTCTACCATTGCCTGTGGTGCTCCCTCCAGTCCTTGGCCTCAGACCTGGGTTAAGCAGCTAATTTCTGCAAAAATGTACGCAGTGACACCTTTGCTCCAATCAAAATAGAGGCGATTTCCCTCTGACGCAGTGCTGATTCGACGATGATGCAGGTCTTGTCTGTGAGGTTTGACAATAATGCAGTGCCAGTCCTTCAAAACACCAACTGCAAGGCTCGACTCTGATGCATCGAACCAACTGCATGGATTGGAACTGACGCAGTGAAGTCTTCGACGCAGATCATATATGGTACTTTTTCACCAGACCCTGCTTGGGTCTGTAGCCGGCCTGTCCTCCATCGTGATCTGCCTGAACTTTGGATTTGTACCAGTCCCTCACTACCTCAAGTAACCTTTTGACAACTGGTTACTTCTAAGAAGTAATTATGCATTTAATCTTCAAAAAATCATATCTCAAGTACGACTTATTAAATTTTTGTTGCTTTGGTTTTGATTTACTCACATAATGATTCTCTGTTTTTCTAAACTGTTGTGGATTCTTTTTGTGGTGATTTCATGGTGCTACTGTAATTAAAGTGTGCACAAATACTTTACATATTGCCTCTTAAGATAAGCCTGACTGCTATGTGCCAAACTACCAGAGGGTGAGCACAGGTTAATTTTGGTTGTGTATCTGACTTACACTGACTAGGATTGTGGCTTCTGATTGCACATGGTGTATACTCTGCCAACCAGAAACCTCAATTACTAAAAGCGTCAGAGAGCCCACAAGACAATCTTCAATTGAAGTGACTTAGTACTGGTCAAGCAGAAACAAAGAGTAAAACAGACACTCCATTTGCTATCGATCCCCTGGAGTTGTGACGTGCAAAGGACACATCGTGACTACACATCATCCCAGACAGTCCATTACATGGGACTCATCACATTTTAAGCTCACACCTCTGCAATCATCATCTCCTGCACCTACAAATGAGGCTGTCCCACCTGACAGTCCAGATAAAGCATCAGAACCTGTACCATCAGTGGATGAACATAGTGACTCTAAACCACTTCTTGGTACTCACTCTGGCCTATTAGTGCGAGTGCCTCGAAGATTCATCAAAGAAATATAATGTAACTGTTATCTGTACTTTTTATTTAACAAAGGGGGAGATGCAGTGTTTTAAGCCTATGTGTGCTGGGACCCTTGCAGTTCTGGGCATACTTAGGGGAAGTCCATAACGTGCTGTGAGGTGTTAAGGTGTGGTTATGAATGGTTATGACGTAATCAGAGAACAGAGTTTCATTGTATGCTGAGTAATAAAGAAGTACAATCCAGAGCTCCATGTGTGGCATATTGAATTGCATGGCCCTGGGTGGTGGAGGATGCTACAGAGAGTCTATTGCCAAGGGTCCAAAATAATAGTTCCATTTTATGTAGCAAGTTTTTTCATGGTCGCAGTAAAAATGACATGAAACCTGCATATTTAAGGGGTAGTGACACAGTGCTGGCAACCAATAAAAAATACATTTCCTAAGTAGGTTTTGGAAAAAGGCAACTATGATGAAAAATGTTCATAGCATCGATGATTAATTGTGTTCAATTTTATCATCTTCATTCAACAATAATTGTGCTATAAGAAAGCAAAGGCTAGGCACAATGTATTTATTAAAAAAGGTGCAGTGCTATTGCCATGTGATTGACCTTTAGTAAAAACCCACTGGTGTCAATGTTAATTTAGCACAGGCTACTTTAAGTAGGTCAGTTGCCATCAATGTAACATCAGGGAAAAGAGTCAATACACTAGGAGAAGGTAAATATACGCACAGGAGATTGTTGCAAGGAATAACTTGTACAACGAAGCGGGCTCTGATGTCGCTGCTCTTCAATTACAGACGCTAACTGCCTTTGCTCCATGTTATTGGCAACATCATTCAGATGAGTGACAGACACACACAGCTTCCAGAAGTGTCCAATTGAACAGTATCTTATCAGAGCTTGTTCAGGCGCTGAGCTGTAAACGATGACTCCATGGGAGTTAGGTCATTTATAGCTACAAGGAGATTAAATGTGAAAATACACCGTAAGTAAGTAAATCCTTACTCCCTGCAGGCAGTGGCTAAACCATGCCAATTTTAAGTCCGGAGACAGTTAGCTTTAGCTGTCTTAAGTACTTCATGTCATCAATTCTTAAAAAATGTTCATGACAAGTAGGAGCAGGCTATCTGTCACCCCCTCTTCAGCCTTTGGCTTTCATCTGTTTTTCACGTTTTGTGACTGCTTGGCAAAGGCACTGGAAGTAGGAGTGTGGCCGGGGCCCAACCGGCCTTTCATTCCCCATTGGACTGGAGGCATGGGAGACCGGTTTTGAAAAGCCAGAGCCGCTCCTTGTGCCCCTATCACTATCCCCATCTGTGGGCAGCAGGTAGAGTAGGCTTCAAGAGAGGGAAAGAGATAGTGAAATGGAGGGAGGGGGAAAGGCAGCGAGAAAATGATGAGAGGCAGAAGAAAGAGATTAGAAAAGGAAATAGAGCGAGAATGAATGAAAAGAAAGGGTTAGCATGAGGAGATGAAGGGAGCAGGGCTGGTTTTAGCCCTTTAATTTGGGAAGAGGTGAGGCGCAGCGGCAAGGGCGACTGACATCGGAACCCAAGGGCTCATGGTACGATTGCCGGCGGCATATCAGCCCAGCACCATGTGACTCTGGGCAATAGCTCACTTAGGGCTGGATATAGGTAATTGAAATTTACCGATTCTAAAATATCGAATTTTACCGATTCGGTATTTTAGAATCGGTACATGCTATGTAGATAAATATTCGGTAAGTATTACCAAATCGGTACGATTCGGTATTTACCGAATCGGTATTTACCGATTCCGTAATTCCCATTCATTCTTATGGGCCTGAAGGCCCATAGGAATTAATGTGAATTACCGAATCGGTAAATACCGGTTTGTTAAAATAGGGACACATTCAAGGGTGGCAGGGTGTCACATTGACACCCTGTTGCACCCCTGAATAGTGCTTGTATGCTCATGTGGCACACATACATGCCCTAAGAGCATGTATGTCTGTCACATGGCACTGTTGAAAATGCACAGATTTGCATTTTCAAAGGTACTCGTTATTTACCACTAACTAATAGTTGGTGGTAAATAACGAATACTTAGAGCACATAAGCACTCTTAAAAGTACTTCCTACATGCCATTTACTGATTCATAAATACCGAATCGGTAAATAATGATTTGGTAAATCTCGAATCGGTAAATACCGATTCGGTATTAATGGAATCATCACCTACATTGCAAATGGCTCAATACCGGTCGGTAAGCCTGAAATTTACCGAATTTCGGGTTTATCGATCGGTAATGAGCCACCTACATCAGGCTCTTAATCTTTCCGACAGCCCCCAGCGTCTAGGCGCCCTCGGGTACATGTTCGCGCTTTACAAATACTGGAGATTTTCATTTACATTTAGCATTTGTGCCAGGTCTGGGTTTGGTTCCCCAGGCCAGCCTGGGTGTGGGAGGTGATACTACACTCCCAAATCAACCCTGTACATATTCAGAATGAAAATGAGAAATAAACAGGCCTTTACATTTTGTTTTTATTCTGTTGCTTTTGATTTACATTAAAAGAGACAGGTGGAATGTAAGGTGAATTACTTCCGACAATTCATATGGGGATAGTGTTTATGTTTCCTTTCTTTGAATGTGATGGAATTTTACAAAGTACACCAAGTGGCAACCTTACTGGGGAATAGAGTTTGAGAAAGGACAGTCTGTAGGATGTCAAATGTTTTTTAGCACAGAATAGTTGAATAAAAGTATACAAATATTTTAAGAAATATCAGCAGTAAGGAAAGTACAAATAAGGTCCATATTTTGTAATTCTGAAGTGTGACGTAAACCATGATTTTAATACGCTCAAAACAAAACAAGAAAATTTACTTTTGTGATGTGCAAATAATGTCTGAAAAAATCGATTTCCACACATTAACGTTTGTGTACCATATATGCTTAGAAATAAAACTGCATGCTGGATTCTACTATAGTGTCCATTTTTAAGCGGCTATTTAAGTGACATTGTTCACTCTGTAAAAAAGCAGAACCCTACCACACCTTACATTAGTAACCTATTTGGGACAATAGACTCCAAAATACACTGCTGGAGTCATACTATTCCCCTTCCACTCTTCTGTGTAATTTGATTCATTTGCTACACTTATCCTTTGTGTAACACTTGGGGGCATATTTTTGGGAAGTGCCCAATGTTTTGGTGCCTTAGCTTGTATTAAAGACTTGTCTCTAGTCACTAATTACCCTTGCATGTTAAAATTGATTTACTTTGCTATTATGAACATTTTCAATTGATTTTTTGGCTTTTTTTCACAAAGTAAAGACGTGCACACACAGAGGTTCTCTTAAAGAGTCAATGAAAATAACGGGCATTTCTTAAAAGTACTTATTATGAAATAATTTACTGTGTATGGCTTTTAATTTCTTCATTTACAACGTTTAGTTTATCTTCAGATGCCTTTTCACAACACTCTTCTTTGAGGGTACAGCTTTTCTGTGCTAATGTAATCTTTTCAGCAAAGAGCCCCTACATCCAGCATTAATATTAATGCAGGCCAAGATGTTTCTTCAATATGGTATTTTCTTTCTGGTACCGCTGAAGGAAAACACACACAGTTACCAAACTTGTATCAAATATTTCTTTCTTGCTTTGGTTAAATTATGACTTTTTGTTTGCTGATTTATTACTTTTTTGTTTAGGAAGTTCATGATATTTAACTGCTTTTGCCTAGCTTAAAGACATGGCACTGCTCACTAATCACCCTTGTACCTTCATTTGATTCACTTTTCTGTTATGATAACATGCATTAGGATATATAGTTATTTTTATCACGAAGTAAATATGTGCACAGACAAGGCTTTCTTTAAGAGGCATGGAAAAGACTGGCCCTTTGTCAAAAGTACCTACTGTGTAATATCTTGATAGCTCTGCTGTAGGCTTAACATCCCATTATCTAATGAAGGAGAATGTGATTTGCTATCAAACAATTTCTGCATTTGATCAAAACATTCTGAAAAGTTATAAAAGAAAGTTTCAGGAACAAGCATACCATTGTACCTGATGTGAGTAATATACCCAACAGTATCTTCGCAAAAATACCTATGAGGCTGTAGCTAGGCTTTGGGTTCGAGGACTACTGGAAAAGTCAAGAATGGGACTTCCAGGTCATGAGTGACAAAAGCAGGGGCGTGGCTGGGGTGCCGATTGTGGAGGTCGCCTGAGCGCTCGGCTCCGCGATCGAGCCGCCATTAATCCTGATTCCTGGGCGACAAGAGCACCCCGACCCCCCAGATCGTTGGGTGAAGTGGGTGCTGAGCCGGTGGGCGACTTTGGAGTCCCGCAACGAGGCACGATCGAGGTGAACGAGGATTGACCGAGTGCCCACGGAGCGAGCGGCGCTGAGCTCAAGATGGCGCCCGCTCCATCTTCATGGTCCTGAGGCGGCCTGCGGACCTAGGAGACCGGCAACTCCGGCGAAGCCTTCTTCTTCTTTCCCCTTATGGAGGAACGACGCAGATGCCGGCTGCCTGAGAGACCGATGATACTTGAAAACTTCCCAAACGGTGTCCATCGAGCCCGCCGCTCGGCTGGGCCCTTAGCACGCTGCGGAGCTGCGGAGGGAGGGGGGAGCTGCCCGGCACCTGGTCATACTCGAGACGACATTTGCCTCCGCCATCTCGGTCTTTGGAATCGTTAGCGTGTGGACCCATTTAGCCCGCGCTAGAGGGGACCCAGGCCCAGCCCGGGAGCTGGAGGCCGGGAGAGTGGCTGGACAGAGATCGGCCTAGACACCGTAATCACGTAGACCGGTAATGGCGATTGGAAAAGCCTAGAATTTGTGACGAAGGTGACGGTGGCTCGAGGAGATCGAAGGCCCCGACAGCGCACTATGGCCCGATAGTGACCCTTCTCCCCCCCTCCGCCCTTTTGCTTCCAGGGGGAGTGCTGCCGACCTCCGCCTGGCCCATTGCTACTGAGGCCTGACAAGGGGGACGACTCGTTGGTGCCCGTGCCACGTGGCACCTACAACGGGCGCCATTGTTGCTTGATCCACCAACAGTTATCACTGAACTCCTGTACTTTCTGTGGTCGGATGAGCCCACTTGGGTGAGCACCCAGTTCTGTGCGCATGGTCTGCGAGCGGCCGTGATCTACCCTGCTGCCACACCGGAGATTGGTCGGCGGACCGCACCGATACGGGTTCTTCGCCGGGAGTTGAAGGCATTCCGATTGACCCCCTCTTGTCTGGGCAATCACCAGATCCACCGCTGGAGACCGCGGCCACCATGGTGAAGCCGAAGAGCACTAAGGGTGGTACTCAGGTCACCTCGGACGTGGAGGCGCCGGACAAGGAAGATCGATTGGACCCAGAGACATCGGGGGGCCCACACCTCCAGCTACAACTGGACAAGATCCTGGCAGCGATAAATGATACGAGGTCGGCACTCCAGCAAGACATTGCACAAGTCGCGGCGTGCCTGGGCTTTCTCTCAGAGCAGACCATGGTAAGCTCTCGGACAGAGTCAAGGAGGTGGAGAGCTCTGTCGGAACCCTAGAACCTTCGCAAAAAACATTAGCCGCCGCCATGAAGGACGCTCTGACCCGCATAGATGCTCTGGAGAGAAGAGCAGAGGACGCGGAAGGGCGCAATAGAAGGAACAATATCCGTGTGGTGGGCCTGCCGGAACAAAATCGAAGGTGGGGAGATGGTGGCTTACTTAGAGGACTGGCCCAGGACGGTGGTGGCACCTGATTAGCTCTCCTCCTTTTACACCCTAGAACGGGCGCACAGGCTGCCGGCCAGGCTGCCACAGCAAGGCCGACCCCCACGCCCAGTGGTGGCGTGGTTGTTACACTTCCGCGACAGAGACCTGCTTCTAAATGCCGCCAGACTGAATGGACCATACCAGGTGGCAAACAGTAGGGTGAACATCTTTCCGGACTACACCTATAAGACCCAGCGGAGGCGAGCCTCCTTCTTAGCGATCAAACGTGAACTGAGAAGTGAGAGCATCCTGGATGGCACGACCAAATTCTTTGATACCCCGGACGATGCGTGTAGCTGGCTGGAACTGTACAGGGCTGGAAAAGATGGCCCTGGATCCTCCTTCTCGACTACTTCGGAGGTGGGCCTACGGCGGAGGTCTAAGAGGATCCGGAATCGCCGGGGCAGACTTGGCCGACCCTCGACAGTGGAGACTACAGCAGAGCGGCGGGGAGTGTTGGAGATGGTATCCAGTATGTCAAGCTCTCAAGGTGGACCCATAATTGAGGATTCAGAACCTGGTGGAGGGGAGGGCCACACGGACACGGAGGACTCCGAGACTGATAGTGTGAACCTCCCTGTGATAACCCCAGAGACGGCAGAGGGTCTGCTTGATGGCCAGGGGTGATTTCGGGTGAGCCGGTTCCAACAGAGAGGGAGGTGGCAGGAGGGGGGTGAGCCCTCGCGGGGACTATTGGGTAACTGGATGGGGAGTGGGTTGGGGACAAGTCCAGTGTCAGTCCTCATAACTCATGGCTGGATCGCAATTAGGTAGCTCTGAGGTGGGGAGACCCCCTATCGTCGCTCGACCCCCATTTTGCCCCTAAGGCACACCTGCAGTGGCCACCGTTAGGATAGTTTTTGGTTTCTTGGGTACAGTTTGGATGGGAACTAGATGGCACTATTTGGGACCTGTTCTGGGGAGGGTGGGGGGGGACATGCTTGGGGGTTGCATTGTTGTTGTTGGGGGGAGGTACGCCATCGGTGCGGAGCAATCACTGTGTTGTCTTTACTTGAGCACGACTGGGAGAGACTTGGAGAGACACAATGGGACAATGGCTGACCTATCCACTTTGAAATGCATTACCTGGAATGTGCGCGGGCTGCATTCCATGTCCAGGCGGCATAAGATACACGCTTACCTAGTGCGTAGAGGAGTACAGATTGCGCTTTTGCAGGAGACGCACCTCACGAAGGCGGAGGGACTAGCATTACAGCGCAGGTGGAGAGGACAGTTATACAACACCACATATTCAGCGTATGCTAGGGGTGCGCTGATCTGGGTGCGGGCTGGGGTTCCCCTGCAGGTGACTAAACACACTGTGGATCCAGAGGGGAGGTTTGTGGCCATGGCGGGTAAACTGGGGGGAAAATATCTGAACATCTGCAGCATTTATGCGCCCAACGTGGACCAGCTGGCATTTTTTGTGGCGCTGTCGGGCTCCCTGGCCCACTATTTAACAGGGCCACTCTTGATCGGAGGGGACTTCAACTCAGTGGTGGATATTGATCTTGATAGATCTCACCCTCCCCTTGCGGACTCACCAACCCAACGGGTAGCCAGGGGTAGACTGGAATCGCAGACTAAGTGGGGACTGACGGATATCTGGCGAGCCCAGCACCCGCATACCCTGGACTACTCCCACTTCTCCGGCATGCATGAACTGCATGTTCGGTTGGATGGGTTCTTGGGATCGGCGGAATTAGTGTCCACGGCTGCGAGGTCTGAGTATTTGACGAGGACTATCTCCGACCACAACCCTCTTCTGGCCGACTTTAGGTGGTTCCCGGGTACCCCCTGTGTTCCAACTTGGAGGTTACGCCCCGAGATGCTGGAGGATCTAGTGTTCCGGAGTGAACTGGAAGACAGAATCGCTGCCTACTTCGCGGAGAACGAGGGGACGACTGGTGCAAGGGCCACAGAGTGGGATGCCTTTAAGGTGGTAGTTAGAGGCTATTGCATCACGAAGAAGGTGGGGATGCGACGGGTCCTTCTGGAGGACCTTGGTAAAGCTGATCGAAAACTTCGCGAGCTGGAGCTCCTCCGACCCGGCCAACCGGAGCTCCAACAACAGACCGCGGCGGCGAAGGAAGCTGTAGCTGTTGAAGTCGAACGGCTACGTAGTTTTGACTACAAGGCTTACCTGACCAGATCGCTAGCTGAGGGTGATAAATTGGGGGCGCTTCTAGCTGGGCTGGCTAACCCTACGAGACACACCTCTCCCACGGTAGCTATGCGGGACGCTGAGGGAGTGGAGGTTTATACCCAACCAGAAATCCTTAGTTGTTTTCTGAGCTACTACGAAGAGTTGTACCGGAGTAGGATGACACCGGACACTACCCCCTTTGATGACTTCTTACAGGATATACCCATCCACGCTCTGGAGCCCGAACAGGTGAAGGAATTGGGGAGAGACGTGGAGCTAGGGGAGATTCGTAGCGCCATAAAACGAATGGCATGAAACAAAACCCCGGGTCTGGATGGATTTCCTGTGGAGTTCTATTCCACCTATGTTGACCTCCTGGCCCCGCAGCTTTTGATAGTCTACAGGGAGGCGAAGTGTCTGGGGCGCCTGCTGGGCTCAATGCGTGAGGCCCTCGTGGTCCCCTGCTCAAACCCGATAGAGAGAGCAACGACCCGGCGTCTTATAGGCCGCTCTCGATGCTCACGGTTGATTATAAGATTCTAAGCAGCATCCTGGCGTCGAGATTGCTGGGTCACATGGGCTCTCTGGTGCATAAAGACCAGGCGGGGTTCATCCCCAAGCGTAACACCACAATGAACATCCGACGCCTGCTCCGCCTGTTGGAGGGGGACCACGACGAGGCTCCCCAACCTATGATCCTCTCAATTGACCTGGAGAAGGCTTTTGACAGTTTAGAGTGGGAATACCTCTGTAGAGTGCTTGGTTGCTTTGGGCTAGGGGAGGGGTTCCTGCGCTGGACTGCGGTGCTATATGCCTCGGCGATGGCTAGGGTAAGATCGGGCCCGCTGATCTCCCAACAATACCCGGTAGAGCGAGGTACGAGGCAGGGCTGTTCATTATCCCCGCTGCTCTTCGAGCTCGCAGTGGAACCCCTGGCATTGTCGGTTCGCACCGGGGCCCATTATGGAGGACTGCAGACCTTGTCGGGCGGTAGTATATTTCCCTATATGCTGATGACCTGCTGCTTTTTCTAGAGGATGCTGGGGGGCCTTGGCCGGTGCCGACGCAGTACTCACTGCTTTCGGTGAGATATCGGGCCTCAGAGTGAACTGGTCGAAAACTTGTTTGTTTCTGATTCGTGGGGGGGAACCCCAGCCCAACACTCCTCTGGCGATCAGATGGGCGCCCACTTGCCTCAAGTATCTGGGGGTTTATACCTACCACAGCCCTGCTGACGTCCTGGAGGGCAATATCTCCCGATGCGTTCGGGCACTAAAGGGTAGCATGTCCTTCTGGGCCACCCTGCCGTTGTCGGTGGCAGGACGTATAGCGCTGCTAAAGATGGTGGCGCTCCCCCGGCTACCATATTACTTCAGGACGCTTCCGATCTGGATTCCACCGGCCGTCTTCCGGTACTTGAGTTCACTGCTCGTGGCTTTCATCTGGGGATCGGGCCGCCGCAGAGTTGCGCTTAAGACCTTAATGAGACCTAAAGCGGAAGGGGGGCTGGCTGTTCCCGACTTTGACACATATTACTTGGCCGCCCAACTGCAGACCTACACCCAGGAGATAGCACGGGAGTTTCAGGGTCTGGAGGAGGAGCGGGGGCTGGGCATACCCAGACACGTTCTTTCCTATATTGCACTGCAGCAGAGGCTGGCTATGAGGGACCTCACGCAGGAGGAACGCACTATCAGATCGTGCTGGAACCGTGTACAACGCAAGTCGGGAATGAAACACCCCTATGCCCCAAAAATCCCATTGGGAATGCTCACAGCATTGCCACATGGTGGAGATTGGTCGCAATTGCGAGTTTGGGAGGACGCGGGCATACAGGTCATAGGCGACCTATACGAGGATGGAGTGCTACTGCCCTTCCAGGCAATTTTAGACCGCTTTGACGTCCCCCGAGGCGACTTCCTGCTTCACGCGGCGGTCACAAGGGCACTCCAAGCACACTGGCAGAATGGTTTTGAAGAACCACAGACGTCAATGGCATGTCAGTATGTTATGATGGCGGCGGGAACGATAAAGGCTGTAACGTGCCTATACTCCAGGATGGTTAATGAGCGGTTGCCTCCATTGGAGACACTCAGGGCCCGGTGGGAGGCATACATAGGGAGGGACATCCCGGAGACCACGTGGGCCCAGCTGATGCGCCGGGCCTGGAAGAGCACGCGTAACGCTCAATTCCAATTGGTCCACTTTTATATATTACACCGCGCATACCTGACCCCAGAGAAGATACAAAAGTACTTCGCCTCTGACACTGCGGCCTGCCCTAGATGTCGGACAATTGGGGCTGACCTTATTCACATGCTATGGTCCTGCTCCGCTTTGTCCTCCTATTGGACATTGATAGGGGACACCATTAATAGGGTTACAGAGCGGTCCTTACAATTCGACATTGCAGTAGAGATCTTGCATTGGTTTCCACATACCCCGAAAACAAAGTTACCAGTAAATTTATTGACATGGGACTGCTCTTGGCGAAACGAGAAATAACTTGACACTGGAAGGCACGAGTTGGTCCAACGGGCACTAAATGGCGCAACGAGTTTCTTAAGTGGGCTGAGGGAGAGAGCACCCTGAGATATCAACTAGCGAGGTGGCAGCAGAATGAGAAGGCGATAGAATCAGCTAAGGCATGGGAAGCATTGGTGCAGGCCCTGCACGATCACAGCACACCTAGCGACACTGATAGTGATGCCAATGAGCAACCTGCATCCCGGTAGTGCGATAAGTTCACGCCATTCCCTTTAGAATGCGCAAAGTCTCCTGCCACATGCTCTTCGAACATCTACCTAAGCACCGATGGCATAGGGGGGAGGGGGGAGGTGGATAGAGGGAGGAGAGAGCACTATATGCTTCCTAATAAACTGTTAGGTTCTTGAACCTGCTGCTTGGACACTAGACCTCTGGTCAAAAGCAGAATGAAACTTTAATTTATGACTGGTCATATTTGGAAGTCCGCAGGACCCACACGCATCACTTAAATACAAATTGCCACCCGACCCCCGGGTTGCGGCTGAATGGCCGTGTAACAGTGCTATTTCACGTTGGTGTTGGTGTTACCGTCACCTACTGCCTTATCGTTGACCAATGTATAACTATAACTGATTCCTGCAATAAAAATATATTTAAAAAAAAAAAAATGAGTGACAAAAGCACTGTTAGAAACTGAGGTTTCTGGTTGTCCAAGCAGGAACCACAATCCTAGTCAGGGTAAGTCAGATGCACACCCTAAATTAACCTGTGCTCACACTGTGGAGCTTGGCACAGAGCAATTAGGCTTAATTTAAGAGGCAAGTATAATGTATTTGTGCATACTTTAATTATATAAATAGTGAAACTTCCACAAAAAGACTCCACCGCAGTTTAGACAAATAGAGAATATTTATCTCAGTAAAACGACCAAAACAGAGCTTAGACGTCACTAGCGGTCAAAAGGTTGCTTGAGGTTGCAAGGGGCACATACGAATCCAAAGTTCAGGCCAACCGTGATGGAGGGGAGGCTGGCTACAGAACCCATGCAGGGTTCACTGAAAAAGTATCTTGTTTGGAGCAAAGCTTCGATATCGAGAGCACGATGCGTCACTTTCTTTCACGCAGTTGGGTCGATGTGTCAGAGTTTACCCTCGTAGGCAGTGTCAAAGGGTCGACAACGCATTGCTTTGGAGTCTCGCAGACGGTGTCAAAGGATCCGGGCTGTGTTGTTGTCAAAGCTCGCAGTTGGGACTCACATTGTCACTGAATTGGCTTTGCGTTGGAGGATTGTGCGCCAGTTCTGATCGGCACAAAGGGGTCACTGTATCGATTTCTGAAGAAAACAGCTACAGACCCCACTCCTGAGGCCTAGGACTGGAGGGGGCGCCTGAGGCAAGGGTAGGAATCACAGAAGGCAGAATCCAACAGCAGAGTGGCAAGAAGTCTTTTGAGTCCCTGTGACTTCTTAACATAGGAAATAAGCTAGCAAGCCCTTGTGAATCTTGGGATCAAGGATGTAGAGAGCAGTTCCAGTCCCTTTCACTCCCAGGAAAGAAGCACCAGGCAGCAGGCCAACCCAGCAGATCAGGTAGCAAAGTGGCAATCCCTACCAAAGCACAGCAAACAGCAGGTCAATACAGCAATGTAGGCAGCAATGTGGTAGTCCCTCCTATAGCACAGCAGCTCTTCTTCCAGGCAGAATGTCATTGGTTCCATCTTCCAATAGTGTTCTCTTTCGGTGGTGTCAAGTACCCAAATGTGCCCTTGAAGTGGGGGAGACATCAACGAGGCCTTTGAACATGAATCACACGGTCCCAGACTTTCCTGCCATGGCTCCAGAATCTCTATAGGGATTTATGCAGCTCTTTGTGTGGGGACAGGCACGTCCCTATTTAGGTGCAATTGTCAGCTCCTTCCTCCAAATCTACCTCAGGTTTCCCCACCAACCTGCTGAGGGCCATCAGGATACAAATGTCACACCCCTTCTCCTTTTGTGTGACTGTCTCAACTGCGATGTTATTTCTGTATTTCTGATTTGGAGTTATCAGATTCAACAAAGTAGAAGAGGTTATGAGGCTGGTCTTCTTTTCTTTTTAAATTAAGATTGTGACCCGGCAAAAAGAAAAGAAGACCGGCCCCATAACCTCTTCTACTTTGTTGAATCTGATAACTCCAAATCAGAAATACAGAAATAACATCGCAGTCGAGTAGGATGAACCTACATGAAATAAATACAAGGAGTGTTTCAGTGTAATCAGAGGAACATCAAGAATTCCGGTTAGCCTAATTAAAGCAGACATAAGTGACAAAGCCGGGAACTTGTTTCCCCGGATTTGAAACGCGTTGGCATATTTGAAGGCGGGAGTAACATCATTCATTGTGGAAACCAGCAAATGCTGGGTTCGCTATTGGTCGCCTTTTGGTGAAATTAACTCCTTCGTATTGACTTTGTCTTTGAATTGTTTGAATATTGTTATTGGACATTGATTTGTCATTTGAATACAAAACTCACAAAGATTAATTATTTGTTTGTTCAAACTAGTACACATAGGATGTATTTTGTCCATTGAAAATGTGGATTGTAAATATGTGTTTGTAAATATTGTTGTATATATGTGTAGATTTTGTTGAATGTTCCTTTTTAAAACAGCACTCACCCCTGTCCTTATAGCACCTCGAACCCTGGTCCTCGCGCAGCGATTGGCAGCTGCCGCGATCGGACACAGGGACGGCCGCATCTTGGGGTGGAAGAAGGGCAGCGCTCCAGTCTTGCGACGCCTCCCACCCTCCTCCACCTGTCTATGAAGAACAACAGTTCCAGTCCGCGCAGCGGGCGGGCGCAGCGGGCGCGACGACGGCGCACCGAAGGTGCGCCAAAGGAAAGCCCGTCTGCGCCCGTCCGCGCCAAGTTTGCGCCAGGTGCAGGGAGTGCTGGTCCATCTCACTCTGCCCGATCATACCAGGTGAGCGAGCTTATGAGCTTCAATACACTCACAGGCTGTCCCTGTAGGATTGATATGGACACAATTAAGGGACCTTTTTCATGCCGCTCTTGTCATTGGCACTCACCTTGGGCCCCAGTTAAGACTCAAACTCTTCCTAACAACACTAGGGCCAGCCACTCTCACTTTAAAGGGGGGCTGATAAACGCTCGCTCCATTGGCTGCCATAGTCAAGATATAAACGATCTTATTGTAAACACACAGTTAGACTGTCTCTTCATAACTGAGACATGGCTAACAGAGAACAGCAACCCTGACTTAGCAGTTGCTCTTCCACCTGGTTACACTATCTTTCGACAAGATAGACCGAAAGGGAAGGGAGGAGGAATAGCTGTGGTGCTCAAAAGCCATATAAAATGTCACACCTTTACTTTAGCTCCTCTTAAGGGTGCCGAAGGACTGGGTTTTTCCATCAAGCTAAATGAGTCCTCCTCTTTTTCAGGTGGCTTAATTTACCACCCAACAGGCAGTGCCGTAAAGTTCCTAGATTCACTTAGTGATTCCTTGGGACAATTTCTACTTCGCTACCCACACTTTACACTCCTGGGTGATTTTAATTTACAATTAGAGTCTACATCCGACACGCATGCACTGAATTTCCTCCAAACCTTAGAGATCTTCAACATTCAACAAGCAGTGGCACAACCCACCGATCAAGCCAGTCACACCCTTGACGGAATATGTACTAACTTTCCCCTTCTGGAAATTCAAAATCCTGTCCCCCAAATTTGGTCAGACCACTGCTTGATTCCCTTTTACATTAAACTCCCATGGTCCCAATCAACAGCTAAACCTACCCATAATCCAGGTCAAATGGACACGAGTAGAAGCCAATTTTAAGACCAACCCCATTGTCGATGCACTTATCCCGAATATGCCTGGAGATGCTGTCCAGGGCTCCAAATGTTTTCACACTTGGTTGCAATTTGGAAAAGAAGGGGACCCCTACTTCTAATGCCTTCACTACTAGTAGGGAATAAATTGAACTGTTTTTTGGAAAAGCGAACAGTAGTGAGCTTAATAGTTAAGCCAAAAAACCCAAGGAAACCAATAAACTAATTAGATGAATATTGTGACATGTAAACAAAATTGATAGAAACAAAACATACTGTTTATATTCAAAATAGTTTTTGTGATTTATTTAAATATTTTCTTCATTTTTGTTGAGATTTTCTTTTATAAAAATACATATAGTCCATTAAAAAGTCATTGACATACATTTTGTGATTCCAGATAAATATCTAAACATACCCAAAAACAAGAAAAAGAGGGGGAGAACAAAAAACAGCACAAATGACTATGGTGATAGATCGGGCTAGTGGAGTAAGCAAAGCGGTGGATGGAGACGCTACGCGCGTTTCGGCAATTGCCTTCTTCAGGAGTCCGTCATATGCAATAGGACAAAAACATAACGCTGAAAAACATATAAAAATCATGTCACACAAACTGGTACATTAATGATGTCATACTATAGTTATAAATACATTATAGGAGCCTTGGGCTCTCTAGACAGAAATTGCCTAAACTCATGTTCATTTGGTGTTTCCTAATGCTATATCACAGAGCAGTTACATATTCAGAAGGCATTTTGTTTTATTTACATAGGATGATCTCATATCTGATATATGGATGTACTAGACATTTTTAACTTGAGACAGTTGCAACCTTAGTTTATACTTCTTATATTTCACCGAATATCTTTGGGTCCTAATAGCACCAAAAGATAACCAAAGGCGTACCATAAAAGGGCTATATAGGAGATCTCGTAGACAAAAGAAAAACTGGAAAGAATGTAAAGAAATAGGATAATGAAAGAGAAAAACCTAAATAATTGCTACGCTGGTATATATATTTGGGTTGTAGTTGTGGTTTTGGTTATATTTCCCCATATTGGGTAAGGATAGACCTTTAGAATATTGTCCGAAATTGTAGTTGCAAATAACTTGATAGTGATAACTTACACAGTAATATGGAGTTCACCTATTTGGATATATTTTGTGGGGGAGTTATATCAGCTGGATGGAACCGTACTCAATATATCACTGAATAAGAAAAACAGCCATTATGTAGCGAGATATAGTAAAAGGATATAATAGAAGCCAAAAACAGATAGAGGATAGCGATTTACTGAAATACTACCTATGCTTAAGCGATATTTCGATTCTTAATTAAATACATAGTTGCCTGATTCTCTCAGGTTGTTAGACAGGTTTTTTAATAAACAGTTACACAAAGAGGTATAACCAGTGAAAACCCCTCTCATAGGCAACTATAAATGCGGTAGCTGCAAGACTTGTCCCCAAGCAATTGAAGGGAAGGACCTCACATTCAACAATTTAACAATTCCTTGTAAAACAATGACAAACTGTAAAACCCAAAACGTAGTATATCTAATACTATGTCCATGTCAGAAAGGATATGTGGGTGAAACCTCCAGAGCCATTAACAAAAGAATAACGGAACACAAATCTGCAGTCCGCACTAAGAAAATCAATGCCCCCCTGGTGGCGCATTTCCTGGAATGTGAGCACTCACCTGAAGATATAAGGTGGTTTATTCTTGAAAATGTGCAACCTAGGTCAGGACTATGCCCTGACAAGATTCGAAAAAAGAGAGAGGTATACTGGATCTTTTCTCTAAACACAGCAACCACGGGGATCAATTTCGAAATTCCATGGGAGCAAGCAATTATCTGAACAATAACCTCCTTGGTATTTACTGACAGCTTATGCATGACAAAACTGACTGACAACTTAGGGACTTAAACAGTTTGCGACTTTCCTGAGGTCTCTGGCTACTTTTTTGAATACCGGAACAATCCTAAATAATTTTATATCTGAAGTACAAGGTCAGTCCAATATGGTTATCATGCATAGTTTTGTAAATGTACTAACTATCGTGACTGATAATATGTAACTATCCCATATGTGTCCCGTACATTACGGTGCAACTCCATTATTGTAGTTCGTCTTTAGCACTACTATTGTGTGCCTATTGGCCCATAAAGCCAGTATACACGACACCACTATGGACGTAACTATCACGGGCCCGATGCGCCGCCTCGCCCCTGTAGTTCTACACTTTGAACTACGAGCGCATGCGTGTTGGCCCACGGGATCATCCTACAGCGTTACATCCTGGATGCAATCACCACTTGCCTGTCACCACGCCCCCTCCGTAACTGACTCACCGGCTCTATATTAAGATTAGGGGGTAGAGAGATATATATAGCACTAGGCAACTAGGCATCAGTTCCTTCGGTTCGACGATGCAGGACATCCAGAACCCCAGTTTATCACGGCGCCCGATGCTACTTCGGTATGTAGCGCGACTAAGCCTAGCAAGCGGATCACTTAGAGCGGAATAGAAGCCAGGCTTTAACCATATTTACACTTTTTACTGGTTTCTCTCTTGTTTTTTCTACCCGTACACCTACCTATTATTTAGGTTTGCTATTGTCCCGAGGCCTTTCATTATCAAGGAAGGATACATATCATCAAAAGAACTCCAACTACACTTGGGCGCCTAATACCAAGAAGGTATGTAGCGCACCTTAATTTAGCAATTAAACAGTAGAACTCTATTGAAAGCCAGACGTCAATATATATTTTCTTTTGTTTTCCTTTAAACAAACCCCTCCCACCCCCCTCTTTTTATTTTTGTAACATTTTAGATTGCCATCGCTTGTGGCACAACAAACAAATAAGAAATGTATCCATAGTAACCAAGGCAATACTGGACTGGCATCGCGTTGCCCTATAATCTCAATACTGAGTAACAGCCACCCACTAATAAGGTATACAGTCTAATATGTTACTTATGTCATCATTTTGTTAGATTTTTTCTCCCCCCTATCAGCAAACATTACACATAACCTCTTCTCTATTGCAGTGTTTAATATCTACTGTCATAATCTCAATACCTCTGCAAGCCCTTCAAGAAGTGTATCAATAAGGATAACATGGACAATAGCAAGGTACAGATATTAGGATCAACATTGACATGTCTCTATATAATGACTAAGCATGGGCGAATTTTGCGAATCTCGCGTTCGCAAATTTTGCGGATTTGCGAACTCGCAATCCGCAAAATCCACGAATTCTCGCGAATTTGCGGATTTTTTTTTTGTGTTCGCGCGGGTTTCTGCCAGTTCGCGAGGGTTTTGTACAATTTCGCAAACGCGAACTTACCTGTCGGGTCGCAAGTTTTGCGAACTTGTTGTTTCTACGTGTCCAGCCTGTTTGGGACACTCTTCTTCATCACTGCCACTCTCTGTCACCACTGACACTCTCTGACTACTCATGCCACCCTCTGGCCCACCCATGCCACCCTCTGTTTCATCACAGCACCCTCTGGTTGTCCAGTCAGTGTACATTATTGTGGCAAAGCAAAGCACACCTTCCCTGCCTCAAGTGACCTTAATTAATTTGGGGCTGATTAATGTGTCACAGAATATTTTTTTAGCTGGCACCTGCTTCCTTAGTGCTTCCTGATTAGTGATCTTTTGCACTTGCTAAGTGCTTTCATTGTTGCAAAATTAGTTACAACACCTGCCCTGCCCCAACTGACAATAATGAATTAGGGGCTGATTAATGGATTTGAACTTCCAGCCTGGCTCCTGCTTGTCTCCCTTAGCTGTAATTCAGGACCTTTGTGGCATATGTGTAACTATTCTGAGGTTCAGAGCAGGGTCACATAATAGTTGCAAGTAGGCAACTGAACTCTGGAGGGGCCCCTCAGGAAGCACTACAGGAAATGGCTACTAATGATGAGCCTGAACTTTTGAACCTGGTAAGTAGTTTCAGTTTTGCTAAGATCGTATTTCTGCAATTTAGCGCTTATTCGCGGGGCGCGAAGTTGTACTGGGAAGCCGCGAACTCACGCGAACAGTGCAAGCAAGCCATAAAATCCGCTGCTCGCGGATTTGCGGTTTTTGCGGGAGATTCGCGAATCTCGCGGATTGCGAATTTACCCAAAATCCGCAAAATCCGCGAGCGAAACGGATTTTCCGCCCATACTTAATAATGACCTGAATAAGTACATTGTCCTACAATAGCTATTTTCAATTACTACCGATACTTGTTCCTAGTAAAGATGAAGAGTTCAACACAGAAAATAGTGCAATAAAATAAATACACCTATGCCGAATAAATTGGCTGTTAGTTAAATAACTGTTTAATAAAAAACCTGTTTAACAACATGAGAGAATCAGGCAACTATGTATTTAATTAAGAATCGAAATATCACTTAAGTATAGGTAGTATTTCAGTAAATCGTTATCCTCTGTTTTTGGCTTCTATTATATCCTTTTACTATATCTCGCTACATAATGGCTGTTTTTCTTATTCAGTGATGTATTGAGTACGGTTCCATCCAGCTGATATAACTCCCCCACGAAATATATCCAAATAGGTGAACTCCATATTACTGTGTAAGTAATCACTATCAAGTTATTTGCAACTACAATTTCGGACAATATTTTAAAGGTCTATCCTTACCCAATATGGGGAAATATAACCAAAACCACAACTACAACCCAATTATAAATACCAGCGTAGCAATTATTTAGGTTTTTCTCTTTCATTATCCGATTTCTTTACATTCTTTCCAGTTTTTCTTTTGTCTACGAGATCTCCTATATAGCCCTTTTATGGTACGCCTTTGGTTATCTTTTGGTGCTATTAGGACCCAAAGATATTCGGTGAAATATAAGAAGTATAAACTAAGGTTGCCACTGTCTCAAGTTAAAAATGTCTAGTACATCCATATATCAGATATGAGATCATCTTATGTAAATAAAACAAAATGCCTTCTGAATATGTAACTGCTCTGTGATATAGCATTAGGAAACACCAAATTAACATGAGTTTAGGCAATTTCTGCCTAGTGTGTATTTATTTAAATTAGACCTAGGCCCAAGGCTCCTATAATGTATTTATAACTATAGTATGACATCATTAATGTACCAGTTTGTGTGACATGATTTTTATATGTTTTTCAGTGTTATGTTTTTGTCCTATTGCATATGACGGACTCCTGAAGAAGGCAATTGCCGAAACGCGCGTAGAGTCTCCATCCACCGCTTTGCTTACTCCACAAGCCCGATCTATCACCATAGTCATTTGTGCTGTTTTTTGTTCTCCCCCTCTTTTTCTTGTTTTTGAGTATGTTTAGATATTTATCTGGAATCACAAAATGTATGTCATTGACTTTTTAATGGACTATATGTATTTTTATAAAAGAAAATCTCAACAAAAATGAAGAAAATATTTAATTCACACTTGGATGCGACAGGAGATCAAGGACAGGCTACCTCCAAACCACCCCCAGGGAAAAGGGAAAAACAGGAAGATAAACGCCCCTTGGTTTACATCTGAGCTAGCAAAAATACATCTTCTATGCAAGAAAAGAGAACGCAGCTGGCGTAAAACTTATGACCTTATAGACAGAAGTTTATACATTCAGCAGAGGAAAACCTACCTCAACGCCATTAAATTAGCTAAGAAGAACTTCTACGTCAATGCCATCAACACAGCCAAGCAAAAACAAAAAATGGTCTTCTCTATTGTCAAGTTATTTATTCATCCAAGATCTCTCCAACCTGAAATCCCACCTTCCTCAGAGTTCTGCAACCGGATTGCAGACTTCTTCGAGGAAAAAATCTTATCAATACAAAAGGACTTCCAACTTCCTCGTCAAGCCCTGTCCCCTATTCCTCTGCCCTGTGGAGAGAACTTGTCAAGTTGCCTTAGAACCTTCACCCCGGTCACACTTCTCTAGACCCGGGAGGCAATTCTGAGATGTAAATCAGGTGCCCCTTCTGATTCATGCCCCCCTCGAATTCTTCATCAACTAATTGAGGTGGTCCATCCCATCATTAATGAGATTGTTAACGCTTCCTTGAGCTTAGGCGTTGTGCCTCGCAAATGGAAGCATGCAATCGTGAAACCCCTCATGAAAAAATTAAACAAATCTCCCACAGACCTCACAAATCTACGCCCAATTTCACTCCTCCCTGTTTTAGGCAAGATAACTGAACAAATGGTCCATAAAGAACTAAAAAATTATGTTGAAGCTCATCATATCCTTCATCCCCAGCAATCGGGTTTCCATTCACATCACTCCATGGAAACTGCTGTGATAGAACTCACCGATTCTATAAAACTATTACAGGATGGAGGGAAGAACGCCGTCTTGATCCTATTAGACCTCACGGCGGCGTTCGATACCATCTCTCATTCCATACTGATAGACAGACTGATGGATATAAGAATCACAGATGTAGCATTAGACTGGATAATTTCCTTCCTAATGGATAGATCCCAATCCATCTCCTTGGGCCCTTTTCTTTCTAAAGAGAAGAATGTACACTCTGGAGTCTCTCAGGGCTCAATATTAAGCCCATTACTGTTCAACATCTATATGGTCCCCCTCATCTCTTTGATAGAGTCATACGGCATATTAGTGACATCATATGCCGATGACACTCAGCTCATTGTCCCCTTGGAGAATGATTCTACAGATGCTGAGCTAAACCTTAAAAAGTGCCTAAGAGATATCTTCCGCTGGATGGATCAAAACCACCTTAAATGCAACACCAATAAGACAGAAATCCTCCCCATGGGTAAAAACCCCGAATTCTGTCCTTGTAAATGGTGGCCTGAGGACACCCCTGCACCCCCCCAAGCTGTGGCATCAGCAAGGAATCTGGGCGTTCTATTTGACGCCAAATTATCTTTCGATCAGCATGTCAGGAATGTTGCAGGAAGTTGCTTCAACATAATTAAATCACTGAAAAAGTTCTTCAACTTCTTACCTATAGATTCAAGAAAGGCAGTAGCAGTGGCCCTAATCCTCGCACGTCTTGACTACTGTAATGGTCTGATGGCAGGTGTTAAAAGGAAAGCCACTCTTAAAAAGTTCCAAGGCGTACAGCACGCAGCGGCTAGACTTGTTCTCAAGCTACCCAGGAGGTCATCAACTTCGGCTTGAAAACCCTTCATTGGCTGCCACTCCCCAAAATAATTCTGTTTAAAATTCTAACAATAGCTTTCCGTGCATATGACGGCACTGGCCCACTCTATCTTATCAGACGATTTCCCCATTACAATCCCTCCAGGACCTTGAGATCCTCAAATCAAGACCTGATTAAGTTGCCGAAATTCAAATACAAAACTAAAGGAGGCAAGTCCTTGTCCTTCTTATCTGCAAAAGCCTGGAACTCAATCCCCAACAATCTCAGATCCCTAACGCAAGAAAACCACTTCAGAAAGCAGCTTAAAACATGGATCTACTCTCTCCCTGATGATTATGTAATGACCTTCATTTAGTCTTCCTTTTTTCAACTACTGCACACGGTTTTCTTTCAGCGCCAGGATGCTCCTTTCGGAGCGATTGTTGCGCTTTAAAAATACCAAAATACAAATACAAATACAAATGTATTATGTTCCTTTTCATACACAAAAAAAGATAAAGAAAACTACAAAAATAGTTGGATAATTCAAAGGGTGTAAATAAAAGTACCTGGACAAACTAAGAATTAATTTTGTTTGCTCCTTAAGTATATAGTTTGAAAATAAGAATGGTGTAGGCAGTTTGTGTGTTGTTTGAAACGGTGTGATTGGAGTCACTATACAACAACAATGTGTTAAAACTTGGTACCACTCAAGGGAATTAGTAATGCCTATGAATCTGAATTCTTAGAATAGAATCTGTGGGCAAAGGTACATGACTCACATCGCTGCTAACATATTCCCTATCTTTTGTTTCATTGTGCCTACTCCTGGATACAGCATCTTCTTCTGTGAAACTGACCTCCAGCTTTAATTTAGGTAACCTTCTGGGTCTGAGAAAGGGTAGCACCCACATCCAGTGCTAATGCTGGATGACAATGAGGGCTACGCAATCTATTGTGGTGCACTAACCTTGTGTGCAGAATCCAATGGGAGAAATGCATTTTGAAACCTTCACCAGTAACCACACTCACATGAAGAAAGAGAGATACTGGATTGTACCATTCTGACTCTTGAGTCCTGTTGATGAAGGATATTTGTAGAATGTAGTGGATATCTTCAAGGCAACGAAATACATTGAATAACTTGCCATAATAGGTCCTATGCTCAACTGCACTGGTGAAAGAACATACCACAGCAATATCTCTATGTAACCAACTTTCTGTAGTAGGATTTTGAACTTCTAATTTCTAAGAACTAAACACCCAAAGAATGAGTACCTCGCATACATTTTCAATAAAACTACTCCCTATGACTTCAATATCTACCTCAAGATTTGTCACTAAACAATCTGTGGAAGACAAGTTACAGTTTCTACTTGACTCTTGTGGAACTGCATTGTAACTAACAGTGTGAATTTTTTGCTATTCCCTAGTCCTGGCATTTCATATGTTTATACTAGATCTATAATACCTTATACATAACATTCATAGATAGCATGAGCAACAAAGTCAAGACTAAGAAACTTTGTTGTTCCATCAAATGATAACCCTTAGCAAATGCAAAACTGTTAGTATAAATATTTCAAAATATTGCTCTAAGTTTGTTTGTATCCACTGTCCTTCAATGCATCGGAAAGCGATGGGTCTTGGCAAGGAAATCCAAGATCTATGTATCAATATCCTGGCTGCAGCAATAATGTATTACGAATGCCTAGAAAATATTTTGAGGGTCACTAGGGAAGCTATATGCAGATATCCAAGATGGCTACTATCTCTCTAAAGGGAGTGAGAGCTCACGATCTGCTTGGAACTGTTGCTCATGGTTACAAAGCTGTTTTGTATTGAACTCTTTACTCATGCACGGCATCAGTCCAGACAAAGCGGACATTACATGATGACTGTCAGAATTTCCTTCCCTGAATTAAACGCAGCATGAGTGGTTTTGGCATATCCGTCTCATGCTCTCTTCCAATGCCATGCAATATGAAATGTTTCTAGCCCCACTTCCCGACACTTGCTTGGTTCTGCATTCGTACTATAAAGTCACTTAAATACTGTGATTTTTGGCAGAATATATATACGCTCACACATTAATTGCATGTGATTATGGGATAAATAAGAGCTCTTCATTAATAAGGTATGCAAAGCTAATGAATTGCCAGAATATTTATACCAAAGGTGAAAGAAATGTGAATGGTTGAAGCGTTCCATTAATTACAAAAACCTTTTTGAAACCTTTTTTGAGTTCCTGGGGCTGTTTTCTTTAAAATAGTATCAATACAGTCTGCTGGTAAATGTTTTGCTGCTACCATATGACAAAATCTGACCTTCTTTAGCAAGAGATTAGGCTCTTAATGAACACTGCAGCCAACTAGTGTTCTTTAGAACGTGGTGCTGAATTACACTGCACTGTTTCATCAGGTTGAGAGGGTTATTTAGCTTACGTGGTGAGGTGTTGGAATGTACATAGCATTCATGCAAAGAAACCAGCAGAGCAAGCGACCTTGCACATTCTACTGCTAACTGATAAGCCATTAGAGTCCTGCCCATTTCATTTGATGGAATTTGTATTGCATACCACTCTAGCAGCCTTCCCTGGCATGCCTCAGTTCACACTTTCTTCTTTCTCCAGGTACAAATAGCTTTTATTACTAACTTTGCATGTGCCCACGTTTTGCATCACGAACGTAGCACATAATAGAAGTGCTAATTCCCAGAGTTCGTAATTCTGTTTTGTATATCTTTAATGTAATGCTAGGAAAAAAATTCTATGCAATGCTGAAATAGCTGTTGATTATGACAGCTAATAATAGCTGAGGTCGAAATTCCACATGGACAGTAACAAATAGTTTCTAGTTGATGTAATAGTGGATTCAGTGATTTTGGACACTGAGGTATATATGTTCAGTGGAAAAAAAACTACAAGGAGCATTCTGCTAGCTAAATGAAAAGAAGCACACAAAAACAATTGATAAAATTAGACACTTGCAATACATGGGAGCCCGAAATCTCTGTATAGAAGCCCATATCCAATTAACTTATTGCAACTGACATGTGACGTCTTTAGTCTCCTGTAGCAATGAAATGGCACAGTCGCTCAGCACTTTCTTACCCGGCTTACATTAAGCTGATTCTAATATAATTTTGCTGTTAAAATACTAAATGATTTGTGGTGTTTGTTCAACTTCAGACTAGAATTCACTATTATTCTTGTGCAGGAAGGGTGACAAGGGGACTATAAGGAGTAAAATACTCCCTGTCATACAATTTGAGGATATTTCAAAACACCTCAGAGTTCCATGATCCTTTTAAAGGACTCAGCTTTTGGCCTTGTTTTTCTGTATGGTAATGGAACTCCACAGTGATTTGCAATATTCTTTTAACATGTGTCAAGAGGTTCTTTATCCCGAATATAGCCTGTGATAAAATGGCATTAGGATCAACTGTGAATGTCTTTTCAGCTGTTATGTAAGTACAAAACACATGCGAGGAAATAGACCCAGTAGATGCTATTTGAAATCAACTGGTTAGAATTGATATTCAAAACCAGGAATTACAATGGCTCAATCTTGCATAAAATAAATGTGTTTAAAATTATCCTTTTCGAATATTTATAATTTCTTCTATAAATGCTTACTATATATTACAACCTTACTACTTGTCTTTCTCTTTTTTTAAATTCCGCTTAAACCTTGCTTGAAAGACATTTAAAAAGAGCTTGTGCGGTCATGGATTTTTGAGGATGCTGCTTCAGACTGGAACCAAAACCCCTCCCAGGCAAGGCCACAACAATTCGAAGTGATTAAACCATAATACTTATGATGCACTTGTTTTGTGATGTTTTAAGAACTCTACCCTTATCTCCCTCGGGGCATAGCACAAAGGATAATCCTATAATCCACAAGTGCTCAGGCAGCACAGGACAATGTGAGAGAAACAGTTTCCATATAATGAAACATGATGGCGTCGATAAAACATCAGACGCAGTCTGGCCTGCAGAGTCTCGGAATTCCAACATAGCAGACGAGATAATGGACAGCAAGCAATTGCGTCATGCAAATAGGACAGAAACAAGTGTTTTCTTTGAAGTAAGAACGTGTGTGCATGTAGTGAGGACACAAAAGGTGTCTAAGAGATGGTCATCATTTATGTTTTGTTATGTTATGTTAAGGCCGTACTTTTAGAGCGCACGGCTACCCCAAGGGGTGTCCCGGCGCTTTGGCAAAGAGAACCTGAAACCTAAGAACACAGAGGCAGCAGCACTACAGTCACAGTGATTACGCGGAAAAGAGCATGGTCTTCAGCTCTTTCCTGAAAGCTAGGAGACTCTTAGCTTTGCGGAGGGAGAGAGGGAGCTCGTTCCAAAGGCATAATAATTACAGGCATGAATGTTCTTTCTCAATTAGTGAGCTTTAGAGTGAATGATTAAATACGTGATTTGTTAATCCTTCATAGTATCAATGAATATGTGAATGTTTGGGTGAATGAACTGAGTGAGTGGCTGAGGGCAGGCAGCCAGTGATTTACAGAGCGGTAGAAAAAGGACTATAGCAAAATATAGAGGGCAGGAGAAGTTAAAGGGCTCCATCATTCAGCCAGCGAGTCAGTCATTTAAACAGCCAGTCAGTCAGCGAGAGATGCAGGAATTCACATTGATTAAAGTTTGCAGACGAGTAAATGAGTCACAGTTAGGGAGTCCGTAAGGAATATATATGTTTACAACGCATGCTTTACACCACATGCTATTACAACACGGTTGTTACAATGACTGCGTTGTTACAACGCAAACCATTATATCACAAGTCATTTCAACGACTTGCTGTAGGGGGCGCACTGGGTTTAGGAATAATATAATTTACTATTCCTACTCCAGTTTGTGCAACAGCAGGGAAGGTGTTGGATTGTAAATCCAACATCATCTGCCCCCTACAGCAGGTCGTTGTAACGACTTGCGATGTAATGGTACGCGTTGTAACAACGCGGTCATTGTAACAACCGCATTGTAATAGAACGCAATGTAAAGCCTGCAATCTAAAGGCTGTTTCCCATCATTGAGTCAATTGGGTGAGTGATTCTGTCAGTGAGTGCCACCTATGATTGCCTCTAAAAGGTATTGGCATTTTGTCCATGATTATGAGAGAATGTGTGGTTTTATCACTGTTAGGAGAGCGTGTTTACCAATGCAGGTGCTAGCCTGTTGAATGATGTGTCTGAACATTAAGAATTATTCTATTAATTTCCAAGAGAAATGGATGAACCTCTTCCTGCCTCTTTTTTTAAAACCAACTATCTTTAAAAATTTCTTTTCAAGAATTTGTCACAACAATGAAAAACATTAGAGGTGTCATGGCAGCATTGTTTTATCAAGAAAGTATCAAGTCAGGTAAAAGTTTTTTTTGACCGAGTGGCCAGGGTTCAAGAATTAAGGGTGAATGTCCTTTGCTTGTACATTTTTAATATTTGCCATAATGGCAAAATCTCATCAGCCTATTCAATCCTGATTAAAAGTCCTGGGCTAAATACTAATCCCTAAATGTGTGCAGGGAATGGGATTTTGAGTTATGTGAAATTTATCAAACCCACACAGTTTAAGCATGAAAAATTCTAATAGGCCAAAGCCAACGAAATTGATCAGGGGAAAAGACACAGAAAAAAGCCAAAACATGTGGAATAAGACATAGTAAAAAGTGATTCTGCATGCTACACTTTATTTCCATGTCAAGAACTCATAGTAGTAGGTATTCACCACAACATGCTTCAGATCAGATTTTCATTTTTAAGGGATGTTGTAAATATCTTACCCGATTTCACACAACTTCTAATGAGGTCCTAAATGGAGCTAAATTGGAACAGTCGTAATGTGATATTCTATCAGACTTACATGTTTTGCCACACATTTCCCTATGGCTAATGAACTGTGTAGTTGTTTTATGGTCCTATGGCCCACATGCATCATTGTGTCATTTTGCATTTCTTAATTTGCGAAAAATAAGGAATCGCAAATTAAGAAGTGCAAAATGCTATGCATCATTTTTTTCGGTATTTCTTTGTGATTCGGTAAAAATCGCAATTTTTACCGAATCCCAAAGAAATACCGAATTCTTAAGTTAATTTTCGCAATTCCCATTGATTCCTATGGGCCAAAAGGCCCATAGGAGTCAATGCAAATTGCGAGTGGCACTTAGAAAATTTCATGGGTGCAGGGGGGGGTCCAAAGAACCCCCCCATGCACCCCTGAAATGTATTTTTCGCATCATGTTGCACACACACATGTCCTAAGGACATGTGTGTCCGTAACATGAATGTTGAAAAAAAAGCATTTTCAACATTTTAAACACTTTTTCCAAATTTACCGAGTGGTTCAACCACTCGGTAAATTTGGCACCCTATTTGCGAATTTTCACTTTTTAAAATAATGATGCATTGCTTTTAAGAAATCGCACATCTGCGACTTCTTAAAAGCACCCGCAACCCGCAAACATGTTACGAATTCTAAAATTGCTTCATGCATCCCAAAAAGCACTTTTGCATTCGCAAACGGCCGATTTTAAGGAATCGCACCGTTTGCGAATGAAAAAGTGCTTGATGCATGTGGGCCTAAGTGTTTTAGGTTTTTCTGACTACTATTAATTTCAAGTAAAGAAAGTGAAGCATAAACCTTGCTTCTTGTCCGGTAATATAAGATATCATGTGTTAGAAATGGGATTTCTGGACGGCTAGGGCTTGCGCCTAAGCCAGGCAGAAACCACCACTCTAGTCAGGGCAAGGGAGTTACACGCCAAAGATAACCCCTTCTCACCCCTTGGTAGCTTGGCACGAGCAGTCAGGCTTATCCCGGAGGCAATGTGTAAAGCATTTGCACAACACACAGCAACAACATACTAGGCACATCACAAAAGGAACTCTACACAAGGTTATATAAAAAATAGCCTTTGTATTATCCTAACACACATTAGCATAGTAATCACACAATATACACTGTGCCGACTGGCACCGGGCAATATTTACAGGGGATTATATACACATGACAGGGCCTCTTGGACCACTGTCAGAAGCATCACTTAGTAAAGATAATAAATGGAGAACATATAATAAGCATAGAACACAACGAGTAATTACTGGCAAACACTGGACTCAGCATCACCCTGTAACATAAATCATATTATGCACAGTATCACATTAGGCGTGCAATACATTCTGCGCCAACCTCATAAAGCTAAACATACTAGACCATAACCTCCTAAGCATACCTCACCTTAGGAAATAATCTCACTAGCATAAACCACAGTCGAGAATAACTCAAACACTTATACAGTATGAAAAACCTCACAATCATAAAACCACATTTAGAGGCATAAAACAGGGTGTGTAAATCATACTACATAAATCAAATTTCCTAGCACCACATCAATCACATTAGGGCCTGGTGCCCTACAAACCTAACAGTCCCCCTGGCCAAGTGGCCTTCTCAAAGGGCCTCAAAATACCCTATGTCTAAAGTGTCAGGGCAGCTGCCAATGCAGCAGAATCCATTTGCGTGATTGCGCAGATCTAAATATTGCAGCTGGCACTAAGTCCTGCACTGCTGTGGAAGTACGGGACTTAAAGGTGGGCACTCAGCGGCACAGCTCCTCATCTGCAGCGGCCCACAACAGCAATAGAGATGATTTTCATAGTACGGCAAATGTGGGCAATCAGTGGCACAGCTACACAGCTACAGCGGCCCACAATAGCGGTAGCGATGATTTTCGTAGGGCAGCAAATGCGGGGACTCAGTGGCACAGCTCCTCAGCTGCAGCGACCCACAATAGCGCTAGCGATGATTCTCGTAGGGCGGCAAATGCAGACTCTCAGCGGCCACAGCTCCTCAGCTGCAGCGGCCTACGATATTGATGATTCTCGTAGGACGGTTAATGCGGGCACTCTGCTTCCACAGCTCCTCAGCTGCAGCAGCCCTTAATACCGATAGCAATGATTCTCGTAGGACAGTAAATGCGGGCACTCAGCAATCACTGCTCCCCAGCTGCAGCGGCCCACAATAGCGATAACGATGACTTTAGTAACACAGGCAAATGCGGGCTCTCAGCGGCAACAGCTCCTCAGCTGCGGCGGCCCACAATAGCTATAATGATGACTTTGGTAACACAGGCAAATGCGGGCTCTCCGCGGCAACAGCTCCTCAGCTGCAGTGCCCACAATAGCCATAACGATGACTTTGTTAACACAGGCAAATGCGGGCTCTCCGCGGCAACAGCTCCTCAGGAGTAGGCGGCGCACAATAGCGAGAACGATGACTTTCAGCCTGCGTTCCCTGCAGTAGAACCAGTGGCTCTGGAATTCACAACCGAGGCCTCACCAGCGAGGAGAATTCCCCTCAAATAGGAATATGAACAGCTGATGGGTGAAATCTAATGTCCCTGAGACTCCAGCAGGAGGCAAGCTCAAATCAGGCCCTTGGGTAGTTACTTCAGCAAGATGGATGAAAGTATCAAAGTCCTTACCCTCTAGTTACACGGACAGATGTTCGTCTTGGAATCCAGAAGTAACACCTTCTTTCTCCAGGAATGAATTAAAATATAGCTCTCACAGGGTGCAGGGAGCCACTCGCAATTTGGCTTTAGGCCGAAGCATTGTACGGAGTCGGCACTACTCTCAGTAACGGATGATCTACACATGTACCAGGATAGGGGTTACTCTGTAGTCCTGGTACTGTTAGATCTGTCTGCAGCGTTCGACACTATATCCCATAAAATTCTGCTCAAACGGCTTGCTAAGATCGGTCTTGTGAGTACAGCGCTGGCCTGGCTAAGAAGTTTCCTATCAAACCGGACTCAATCGGTCAGTATTGGTACTTTTCGTTTGGTGGAAACCGAGATCACCAAGGGGATGCCACAGGGCTCTTGTTTGAGCCCAACTCTTTTCAACATCTACGTGGCCCCCCTGGCTAAAATCTTGAGAGAGTTTGGTTTCATCCCAGTATCATACGCGGATGATACACAGCTCCTGTTTCCTTTTCAAACTCTTACCGACGAAGTAAAAACATCTTTCTCCAATGGCATGAAGGCAGTAGCAAATTGGATGATCTCTAATTGCCTCCAATGCAACGTAGGCAAACAGAGGTTGTGCTTTTTGGGGAAGCAGAGATCTTGTGGACTCCAGACTGGTGGCGGCAAGACCTTGGCCCGGTCCCAGACCCTAAAGTAGTTGTGAAAAATCTAGGAGTGCGCTTGGATCGCAAACATTCTTTCAAGCAGCATTGTAACATCATTGTGGGTTCCTGTTTCCATGTCATCGGCCTGTTGTGAAAGATCTTTCCCTTGTCACTGGACTTTACCAGAAAAACCTTGGTGCAAGCTCTGATACTTAGTCATTTCGACTATTGCAATGGCCTCCTGTTATCGGCCAATGATGGAGTATTAGCCAAACTCCAGATCATTCAAAATACTGCACCCAGGCTGGTATTAACGCCCCCCCTAAAACACCGTCTAAACCTCTCTTGGAGAAACTGCATTGGCTCTCAGTCCGTAACAGGGTAAAATTTAAGATCTGCTGTTTAATACACAAGAGCCTAAATGGACTAGGGCCCTTATACTGGAGAGATAAATTCATCTCATACAACCCGGTTCGGTCTATTAGGTCCAGTAACCAGCTTCTCCAGAAAGTGCCAGCTGCAAGAAGGGCCAGACAGGGTGGCAAGGCCTTATCTGTAGTTGGCCCGATTCTATGGAACAAGCTTCCCTTTGAGTTGAGGCAATGTCCTGAACATCTGAGCTTCAGGAAGAAGCTCAAAACATTCTTGTTACAGAACTAATTTGCTATCCATTGATTGCTTGAACGTGCTTCTGGTGTTTTTGGGCGCAGAGATACTCCGGAAGGAGTCGATTAAAGCGCGTTATAAACCCACAAATAAATAAATAAATAGCTGCAAAAGCCCTCAGCAATCATGGGGGCAATGCAGGGCCCAGGGAGGCAGTTCCTCCTGGGCTCCAGGAGCAGCATGCCCTAGCAGGATCAGGAACAGCACATCATCCTGGAAGAGCACCATGGAACTGAACCCAGCCAGAACCAGTTTGGTGTGGTCCTGAAGCACTTTGCTTACAAGGCTGCATCCTGCCTTTTAAGGAAGAGGGGGTCTGCCATCAGACGCACAGTGGAAGGTGGAGCCATCATTCACCTTGTCAGGCACAGGCCTGCGCAGATCGAAGGGTCATCCCTCCCATACTCCAACTGCAGATTTCTCTATTCAACCGACATCTGGCTCAGCCTGCCCTGTCCCTCCAAAACAAGACATGCAATTCACATCAGGTAGGCAGACATATAGCACACAGAAATGCCAACTTCTGAAAGTAGCATTTCATACATAGTCAGAATAAATCTGCACACACCATTGCGCAGCATTTATTCTCATAATTTCATACATACCAGACTTGACCATACTGCTACTCTCATAACAGGAATTACCACTGATACACACTGAGCAGGGGATCCCTCATGCATTCCTATGGGAGGGCAGGCCCCTCTCACTAAATGTACCACAGAGCGTATGCACTTTACACTGGACCACACTGCTAAAGTGCCCAGAGGCCTAAAACCACTACCACTACACAGAAAAAAAGGCTGGGAGAAATGCAAAAGGCTTAGGGGTGAAACCTGCAAAAAGGGCCAAGTCCAACATCATGCAAATAAAAAGATTGACTCTATAGATCTCATTACGAGTGAGTGGCCTATGGAGGGTGTGTTAATTTTTAAAACCTCATCAGATTCCACAGGGATTGGAATGTAACAGGTGCAATTGCTTTAAGTGTTGCCCTTTCAACAGGTGCATAGCCTGCTGATTTTGGTCCTTTGTTCACCAAAATCTGTGTTTACAGGTAATTGCCCTCAATAACTTATGGGGATGTGGCAATTACCACAAAATGTATTAACGTACTTGACTCAATGGCATTTATATAGCACTTACTGCCCCTGATGAGGAGTTGAAGCACTTTATTCTGGGCAGCACGCTACTCTGTTACCCAAGGTTAGTTGTTACTAGTTTAGTGTTGTATATTGCGGGTTACTGGGGTTAGTCTAGTGCTCTCATTAAACTGTTTGAACAATTTCCACCAGTTTCTCGTGGTAGATTAAGGTAATAGGAGTAAAAGAGCAGGAATGGTTTCAGAGTCTCGGTTTTCTATCATCAGCTATCTTATTATCTCTACTCTGGTCGTCATATATTTGTCATTGTTTTAGAGAAGATTAAGAGCTGCATAGCACATTAAACTATCACAATTTCTATCTGTCAGGCAATAAAGAGAGTTTGTTATGAGTTAAATGGTTTTATTATTCAAATTCGTAGTAATTCATCTCTTTTAAAGTTAAAAGTTAAATTAATCAATCTCAGTTATTATAATCTCATTAGGGGTCAATAATCATTTCGTAATCAATAAATGGCAGTAAAGTGCATTACGCGTGTTCCATTAAGGAGAAAAATCCCTACTCTAAGAATGAGAAGGAAAAGGTGTCAGTTTCAGTGACCTGAAAAGAGTTCAGATATCGAGAGAAATCATAAAGGTTTCAGCATTAAAAATAAGCTCAATAAATCAATAATCAATCAAATCAGAATTTACTATAAAGAAAGGTTCAAGAAGTTTAGTAGAGTCTCACAGCAGAGTGGGGAAAGGGTGAATGAAATGAAGTGATCTAATCTGTCTTTAAAGTGTTGTAGTAGTCTACTACAGGAACACACACTACAGACAAAAATATTATTTCAATCTTCATGTAGCTTCTTCTTTCTTCTTTTGACAGCCGCAGCCGGCATGATTCACAAGTGGGTGTGTGAATGCGGATCGCGTGGGGGGTTATGTGGGTTCACGGTGGGGAAGTGGGATGGGTTTAATTTAAATTTATTAAAACATACCTTCCCGGGTCCCGAGACTCTTCAGCTCCTGGCCGGGTCCTGCTGTCCTAAGCAGGAAGCAGCCACAGGCAGCTTCCCTCCCCTAAGCCAATCACAACGCTGCAATGGCAGCATTGTGATTGGTGAGGACTGCGCCCAGCCGGACGCCTATGGGGAGGCCATTTTCTCTATGTAGGCTACTTGCAGCCTACATAGAGAAAAGGCATAGTGCGCATGACTGGTTTGGTCAGCCCCAGAGGGCCGACCAACCAGCCAGGGCCCACAACATTGGGCAAGCCACTCCTCCCCGACCTGCCCACCTGCCCGCCCCCAACTAGGTATACCCTGCTGCTTTCTCACAGTACGAGAAGCAGAAATATAAAACGAAATTTAAAATACCATTTCATATTTCTGCTTTTCGCACTGCGAGAAAGCAGTGGGGTGACGCTCCTCCGCCCTAATGGATGAGCCACCCCTGGTTGTTAACCAATTAGCTTCAGATTTGCCCATGGGAATGCGTTCACTCTTTGTCTTCTCACAGGAACACAATATTCTTTAGACAGCAACTTCTAATGATTCAACTATTTTTCATCTTCTCTAAGGTTCTCATAATTCATTCTCCCACTTGAGTCTACATTCCCACTTTTGAAGCTTAATTTTTAACCTTCTAAATAACATGTTTATTCATTAGCTAACACTGGTCTTTTTTGGAGGTTGAAAAATCCATATGAACTAAAAGAAAAATGATTTTGCACAGTAGCCATTTATTGAAAAATCAAGTCTGTATAAAAGGTCAAGATCAATATAAATGCTGAATTTACAATTTCTTAGCTCTGCTAATTTTAATAAGGCCTTGTCCCTTGCATGTTCAAGTTTGATTGCCTTGTGCAGTTTTGCATTGAATTCATTTTTTTCTGTCTCATTAGCTTAGCACAATATTTAACATTAGTTCTCGATATTTTTAAAATGCTTCTGCAGGAGTTAGATGTGATTAATAATGTAATTCATGCAAGTGTAAAAATCAGGTAAGTTAGCAAAAGGAGGATTAGATCTTGTTAGACTGCAAGGAAGAACAAAAGTCTGTGATTTGTGAGGAGAGATAACGATTAGTTTATATAGTAGAGAGTAAGGCGGACAGGCACATGACAGACTATGTTACACTCAGAGGCAACACAGGCATGCAGAAGATGCAGAGTAAGGTGAAGATCAGTCAATAGAAAGGAAGGAGAGAGAAAAATCCCTGGCTATGAATCAAGGTCAAATTTCACATAGATTGGGGTTGGACCACTCAATGAACCTCAATTTAACTGCCCATGAGTGCAACATCTGTAAAACCAGTCCAGGAAGATGAGAGCTTTCCAAATTTTCCAATAGGAAAGACATCTACGCAACTTCATAGATCTTAAATTGAAGATAGCAACGGGGCCAACCAGTGAATGCAAAAAACACAATCTGTTCCTTTCCGTGTGTACATTGAAGTATGCACAGAGATTGGAAAAGAACTGATCACTCGTAATGAGATCCTAAGTTGTGAAATAAGATACATTCCTGCCCCTTAAAATTCAGCTTTTCTTTGCTATACTTGTTTGGTTTTCTTCCTGCCTACAAAAGAGGACAAGTATGACAAGTTCTGCCTTCTAGTAGTACACAAAAACTGGAAGAGGGGATGAGGTTACTTCTGACACCTGTGGTCAGATTTCTTTCAATAAAAGAAAAACTGTTTGCCGTTTTTTGTACAGATTAAACACTAACAGCAAAAATATGGAACACTGCTCAATCACAGTTGGGATCTGTAAAAGTATGGGTTTTAGCTTCCATAAATGTTTCTGAAAGAAAGTCTTATATACATATAAATTTACGATACTGTACACTCAAGATATATCACACACAAAATCAATATTATTGTATGTGTGTTTTTTAAGTTGGGTAAAGAGTATGTGAAAGATGTAGTGCAGCCAATCAGAATAATTTTTGGGGCTTTATTATGATAAATAATGTATAAAAGCAATCATTGTCACAAAACACAAATTTCTAAGATAATTTCAAACAAATTATTTACACTTTTATTTACAGTTTAACAGGATGGTATAGACAAGCAGGCACTACACCTCACAGAACCCACTACGTCTTAGTATACTTCCTTTCGGTTGGAAAGATCTGAATTAGAAATTCAGCAGTCGAAGCAGCAGAATGACATGCAGACGACACGCAACTTATAGTGGGACTCAACCAAGTGAACAATTCTTCATCCAGCCTCCATCCTTGCTTGGTAGAGGTAGCCAAATGGATGAATAATTCCTTTTTTTAAATTAAATGGAGCAAAACCGAGATGATGATCTTGGGGAATTCATCTCCCGTCAACCTCAACACAAGAAGATTCTATCGGAGGCTTAATATGGGTTCAGGAAAGGTAAAGGTTCAACTGACCAATGTTTGAATGTAATGATGGTGACTGTTAAATATACTAAGGCAAAACAAGGTCAACTCTGTATGGCCTATATAGCCCTCTCCGCCCCGTTGGACTGAATGGTTCATAGCAAGCTGTCGGCCATCATGGCGGCATGGGAGGACAGGAACCGATAAACACTTTCATTAGGCAGCTGTATGGGGAGCCACAGCCAGCGTGCAGTAGGGAAACAAGGGGAATCAACAAAAACCTTTAATATTGAAAATGGCGTGAGACAAGGTTGTGTTACGATCTTTACAATATAAGGCTGATACCTCATTATTTTATGATACGCAATTAAGAATTGAGATGTTTTTGAATGTAGGCTGCAAATTGTTCGTTGATTGCACTGGGTGGCACTTATCAGCTGGACCGTAATACCCCTGTCCTCTGTTACGTCTGGAACTCACCAAACATGTAAAACCGAAACAAGATATTTTTACATGCTTGTTTTACGATGTCCCCATTATCTACTGTTATGTACCCAAATGTACCCCAATATCGGCCTAGGTAGTTGCACAACCT
This sequence comes from Lissotriton vulgaris, assembly GCF_964263255.1. Lineage (NCBI taxonomy): Eukaryota > Metazoa > Chordata > Amphibia > Caudata > Salamandridae > Lissotriton > Lissotriton vulgaris. Next base: position 748,596,098 of record NC_141694.1, read on the forward strand.
TTTACCTACATTTGTCCTACCATTGGTCTACACAACGATTCTGGCACTGACCTTATTATTGTCATGTGTCTATATGCATGCATATACTCATTGTTTTAGCACTATGGTAGATTTCTACCTTCTGTTTACTTTATTGGTGCTAATAGCCAAATATATCTAATTCTGTCTAATCGTTTTTGCAGCACACGTAATTTTTACTAGAATGATGCCGGTTCAATAAATGCTTATTGAAAACTTCCCCATCGTTTATTTTGTAATTCTCTTTGAGAACAAGTGAGCACGAGTGACTGAGCGGAAAGTACTGTTTCCATGTCCCTGTCAGGGTTCTCATGTTCAATATTTGCTAGAAACTATTTGCTCCTTCGTAAGGTTGTGCGGCATATAGTGCCACTGTGAGATAGCTGGTCTACAGACTATCATATCCTCTGGAGTGTCTGCAATCATTCCGGACACCAATCCCTTAGTTTGTGTTGTCTAAACACGCAGATCCTATAAAGATTTGTAGCAACTATACAACATGGTTCTGCCAGCGTTGGTTTAGTTCTTATTTAATGGTCAAATCTGAGTAGTTCAGTTGTGCTTTCTTATAGACCCCTACTAAAATTTATCCAGAGATGTCTGGAGTGGGAAAGGAAAAATCCGCCACATCTCAATAGATATCCCCATTTATTGGCTGTAGGTATATTCAAGCATAAAGTATTATAGTTCCCAATATTTATCAAACTCTTATTACCTTTGCATACTAAAAATATCCTTGAACAATGTCTGTCCAAGATTTACTTACTTTAAAACAAGCACATTTTAGAGTCTCAGAATTAGGTGGGACTGTTACCTTCGTGACTGAGGCACACAATGCATACGGGACAGAGGAGTTCTATTCTTGGGTCAAATTTCCATCTGCAGATGCACATACACATACATTTCATTCTTAATAGCGGATAAAATACCAGAAGAATACAATGCATACGAATACATAGAGGTCCTGTTAACATACCAGGAACATATAAACGTGTTTAAAGATACCGTCCCACACACCACAGAAAAAGTTAGACTTTGTCCGCTCAGGATAGACCGAGCTACTTGGCCAGTACTAGCTGCGTACATACCACATCCAGAAATTGACATATTGCCAGTAGCAGGCCCAAGTCCACTTCACAAAGAAATAATAAAACTTTACAGAAATCTGACACAGTTCGTTATGAGAACACTCACATTTCCACCTACAAAGGCTATTCCAGCAGGTCAACTGCAAGGAACCGAAACTAAAATTACCCCACAAACACTGAACGTGGTTATGAGAAGAATGCCCACTAAACATGAGCAAATGTCATTCTGGATAGCACAGAAAATTGCACAGCTAGAGGCAGTGTTTCCACACACAGGCCCACAAGAAAAACAACTAACAATCTGCTTGCCAATCGGAATACCTCCCCAGACAGAGGATTGTACAATTTGGGGCACAGTCTTCCCTACCATTTATACTAGGACTCATGGCACCCCGTCAAAAGCAGTGATGCCAGAGGTATTAAGGCAAATACAGAATGAGTACGGGGCAGAACCAGCTCTGAACTTAGGGATGAAATTATAAGGCAATTTTTCCCAGGAATTGACGATTATGTTGGCAAACATAAAAGGGGCGGCAGCAGTGGTGGCTAAACGCCAATGCCTAGGGGAATGCACTCCTGCACAACAGGAGCGAGATTCTCCCAAAATTATCGAAGAAACCTATGCTTCATTGGGTAGAGATAATTTGGGACCTAGACCTGCAAAACCACCAATAATGGGTAGTCCTGAAAAGGATAACTCCAAGCAAGCACCTGATTCTTCTACAAAGAAATGGTATAATAAACAACAACAAAAAATAGAGCAGCTCCATTGACCGGTGCCTGCGGAGAATTGAACACTCCAACCGCGGACCAGTTATTCGTCTGGCCGCACCGCCACACTCAGCGCTAATTCAAACCGCTGGAGGACGGCGATCCTGCCTAGAAGCACCCGAGGTTAGCCATATAATTGTGCGCCAACCAGCTAGACTACATCTTAGTCTCCTTACCTAACACGGACTTCTGCAAACCACCGATACCTCCAACTCAACTATGCCAGGTAACTCATAAGGACCATTGTCTCTGGCTGACCAGGTACAAGACCTGTTATTTCGGTGGTATACTCCCTTGCAACATAAACGATTGGGCGTGACTCCACATTAATCTCGGCGCCTGCACAGAATTCCCAATCAACCGCACCCAAAAGGAACGGTTCACCTATGAAGAACGACTTGCGTTGATGACACAAAACGGACCTTCCCAGTTGAAGATAATCCTACTTCAACCCACCAACTAGGTGTTGTAAATGACTTTTGTTCAGGCAAAACTATTTTCTTGTCCTGATGATGATCCCATTATAACTGAGCTGGGGATCGAAACGTCGACCGTAGAGTAATTCATACATGTAACTCCCTGATACTATTGTTTGTATGAATAACTCCAGGATACACTGTCAATGTAAACTAATTTCAGTGACCTGCAAGCTCACTCTGTTTGCCTGATAATTTTCTTCACTTACCTTTACTTTCTCACCTCTCCCCTTCTTGTATGGCACAGGACTGTGCCCCAATGTAACCCTTATGTCTTGGGTTATATGTTATTTTCTGAGATTATAAACTTATCGAACTAATAAACATTCCCTGGCCGGCTGGTCAAGGAATCCTGAACTATATAGAATTCCATTGTGATCTATATACATCAATTGTTTTCCACATTCTTGTAAGCTCAGGACCACTTGTTGTTTTGATAAATACTTGCTACCCATGGTCCCAAGCGATTTAATGGGTTCCCCTTGTCCCTTCTTGATGCTCCAACCTCCAAAGACCCTGAAAAAGTTCAAATCCACTTTAAGGTTCCTACATTTCGGCAAAACATACATTTTATATTACGCAGAGAAAGTCAAACCTTTCTACAACTTAATTAGACCTGATTTCTCAGTTCGACATTGGGCACAGGAACATATAGAAATTCTTTATTCCTTACAAGCTGACATGATAGCTTCCAAACATTTACATACATGTGTAAATACTACAAATGTGGTGATCCGTGTAACCGCGGGACAATCCAAATACATTTACCTAACCTTCAATGAAGGCAAAATAGTACCCATTGCAAACAAATCTCATTGTACACAAACGCTGAAATGCGTTTTGTATCCACTGAAAAAAATACTGACAGCAGTACAAACTGCTGTAGTGAGAGGAAGAGCATTGGCTTGGGGGAAACAAATAATCGTAGTAATTCCAGTACCAACCTTAGAGGCTGTTACTAAAGCAAGTGTTCCTTACGCTGAAGCACTGTATCCACAATGGATAAAATGGGCTAATTCTCTCACTGTAACAGATGTAGACTCCAAATTTGATTCTACATTGAAACACAAGCATTTTTGCAGTATGAACAAGAATATCCTCTTCCGAATGAAATAATGTCTTTAGTTCAGTATGAATACATAATTTACACTGACTGTTCTGCTCAACCAGCCATAGGAAGTAAACAGCAATACAGCGCTGCTTGTGCAATTGCAAGGGGACGTATGCGGGACGGTAAGTTCTGTCCCAACAATATGCAGACACAAACTCTAGGAGATTGCACAGCACAGCTGGCAGACACAAAAGCCCTGATACTGGCGCTAAAAAATATGGATCGAGGATTCCCCACACAAATTGTATGTCATTCGTTTTATTGTGTCTAGTCTTACAATGAATATCTTCACTACTGGTTCCAGAATGGATTTAAAGATTCAAAATGTTGCATAATAAAGCATAAATTACTTTGGGAACAAGTGGCAAAGCTGAAAAAAGGCTTGCACTGGCTCACATGATTCATAAGCTGAGTCATCAATGTGTTGGCATGCACGTTGAAGGTAATTAATCAGCTGATGAAGCCGCCAAAGGGTACAGTGTGAACTGCTGCTGTTGCTGTAATCACTCATTGAAGCAAAAGGGTAGACGGACAGATAATGGTTGTGTCACCTCTTTGCGTAAAAACAGCACAGCCTTGCCAAACGGTTTTCCACTCAAGTACTCCTACAAGTTTAGATGCACAAAATATTTTGTATGCTGAAATACCAGGAGTGGGGGATAGAGTGATACCAAATATGGATTGCAGATTAGGTTTCATACTAGCTGCACACGAGGGTCTGGTTTCAGCACACACAGGTTTTACTGCAACAGTTTCAATACTCAAATAACATTATTGGTGGCCAGGTCTTACCAAGCAGACCAAGGGCTTTGTCTTTAAGTGCAGTTATGCCTGCCGGTCTCACTCCCAAGTGCACGTCACTGTGGGGCACAGGAAAACTACCATAAAGGCCGGACCCGCTACAGCGCATGCGTGGGATCCGGCAACAGAGTTCAAAGCCTCTCCAATCCTGAGCTGAAATGCTTCATGTTCCAGCTTTGGGACTCACAGTATTCCCTTCCAGTTTCTTACCTGAACTTCTGGGTCTCCTGCTCTCCGTATCCTTCGTTGAGTCTCCAGCGTCCCACTTCCTTCTTCGTCGCGTCTCTTACTTGTGGCCTCCTGCTCTCCTTCCTTGGTTTACTGGCCGCTTTTTGGGTCACTCTTCGTGTCTGCTTCTATGTTTGACCCCTGCTCCCATGCGACTGTTTGTCAGATGAACCCCATTGAAAAAGAAAAAAGAAATGAAGGAACAACAAAAAGCTGCATTAATCCTTTACGGTAACAGCCCTTCTAGCGCTAAACACACTTATTATTTTTTAAATTACGTTGATACTTATCTGATGTGGACCTATGCCCTTGGAGATCTGTTTTTTCCTGCCTCAGTTCATTCCTGAAAGCAAAGGAATTTCTGTTAGGTCTACCTGATGACAAGGTGGACTTTATTTAGTTTTATGTCATTTTCATTGTCGCATGTACTCTCGTTTGGCTTTACATTAGAAATTAGTCCTGAAGTTACAAACCCTGCCATCATGTGCCTATAGATGGGCTTCAGTGTGCATTTTTTTTCTTTTTACTTTTCTCATTTCCTGAGTTTTTTAGTGAAGTTCTTCTTTTCTATGTCTTTAGATAAAGAAACCCCACCCCACCGAACAACTTATCAATAATAGTGGAAGAAGTGAACTATCCAGGTAGTTAGAATTGCTCATATTTTCCTATATAGACTTATAGGATTAGAACTTCCCAGTATACTCACACTTTCTGTCTTTTGTTCAGCAGAGATCTCCCCTGGCTGTTTGGTCTTGTCCTCGAGTAGGGTACTTCATGGAACATTCTTATTTATTTATTTTACCTTCTTTCCCTGGTTACTGTTGACACTTTGACGTAGTTGGGTGCCATACGTGATCAGGAGAGGTTGGGACCTTTTCATCTTTGCATACCGTTCCTGCTGAAACGTAAGTAAGAATTTTACAAGTGCGACATATGTCAGCAGATGAAGGGTTCCATCGTAGCACGTCCACCACAGACACCACTACTATTATCAGGCAGACCTCTCTCATGTGTCCATTTTGACCACTTCGGCCACTTACAATCTGATTGGGCTTATAAATACCACTTGGTGGCGGTGGAATCATGCTCTGGATTCCTGTGGCTTGGCCACAATGATCATCTGATGCTCAAACTATTATGAAGGATTTGTGAGTCTTCATAGGGACGTATGCAATTACCACATTACATTCTGACTGTGGCCCTGTGTTTAACTCTCTTTCTTACAAAGAAGCCATGGGAAGTTTGGGTGTTACATTCTGGTACTCCTGTTTGTACCATCCAGAGGGAAAATTGATTGCGGAGAGGAAAAACCGGGACATAAAGCAATCCTTAACAGCAAGGGTATTAGTTTCAGGTGGGAAATGGGTCAATCACCAATATGTGTTCTAGAGGGCACTTAATAACATACCACGAAGTTACCTAGGACGCCATACTCCATACGAGGTCCTGTTTGGGATGAGATTATGGGTACCCGACCTGAATAGTGGCAGCACAGTGGTGGATGAAAAACATTTGACATCAATGATCGTTTTGCTGTTTTACAGCAACTTAATTAATTCTGGTCACTACAAAGCAACGTCCAAGTAAAAGGCACAGCCACTGGGGAAGTGAAAGTTGTCTCTGCAAGACCTGCCTGGGTCCCAAAGATCGGGGGCCTGGTTAAGGAAAAGATTGTAGAGAAGAATACATTTGAGCCAAATTACAGAGTGCCTGTACCTCTCCTGGCTGTTGAAGGAACAAGAACAGTATTCCTCCTGCCACTTACCAGCAAGAAAGAAAAAAGATTTGTGTCCATTGATCTGATAAAATCACACTATGTGACCGATACTGAATAGCAGGCCGCGTGGGCTCCTGAGGAGGCGTCAATCTCCTCTCACTACCATACAGGAAGTTCAAAGAGAAAGACTAATAGTGCTTGAAGAGCCCACTGTACAAGTAACAGAGTTGTCAACAATGGAATGGAACTCGTGCCTGTCAAAATTGAACAACAACAAAATACAAAGGAAACCCCAGATCTCAATTTGACCTAATACCAACATCCATGTGAATATGTCTCGCAACAAGTCTTCTACCAGTTCAACCAAACCTGCTGAGCTACCAAAGATAGATTGAACAGCCTCTGGCTACTTCATTGATTTTTTTTTTTTTTTTTTATTGCAAAGTTATATAGAATTTTCCATCACAGTACAAATATGCGCCTACAACCCTGAGGCCGGCTTGCAGTATGAGGTAAAGATGATCAAAGCAAAGACCTTGTAGCCTTGTCTAGTTGTAGAGATAGTATTAAGTATCAGGATAGGCAGTCATGTGGAACGAATGAAATTTACAATGAAAATACAATTTGCATTTTGTGTTTTTTGTTTTCATTTTAAACCTAAACTAAAAAACTGCACACATGAGTCAGTACGACAATAAGTTACACTTGGCGTGTTATCTAGCATCGAAGTTGCCCTGTGAGAGACCAGTTGTGCAATACTCCCAAAGTCACATCCCGCCCGCACACCCCCCTTTGTCAAACCCCACTGCAATGTGACCAGCCCCGTCCCCTGCACGTGAATTGCCCACTGTTGGCCTCGACCCCTATTCAGTGTCCTCTTCGTCCTCAGAACCTTCAAGATCCTCTTCCGGCAATGGCTCACAAATATCCCCCCTGTAGGTGTTCCACGGTTGCCAAACCCCATTCCATTTACGCGGGTTATCTCTCAGTTTGTAAACTGCCCTTTCTGTCAACATAAGCATATCCATGTTCCTGCTCCACTGCGCCAGTGTGGGGAGATCCGCCGTTCCCCATTTCTGTGCGATATCTCGTTTGGCTGTGATAAGGCCTATCGTAGTCCACACCCTCTCATAGAAAGTAAGATCTGTAGGCCCCCACACATTCAATAAGCATACCCGTGGGTCTAGTGTGAGTGAGGTGTGAAGTGTTTGGGCGATAGTGCGTAGTACCCGCTGCCAGTAACTGACAATACGTGGGCAGCCCCAGAGCGTGTGTATGAACGTGCCCTCCTCCCCGCAACCTCTGAGACAATATGGATGTTCTGCTCTCTGCAGTTTGTGTAGTGTTGTTCGGGTGTAATAGATCCTGTGCAAAATTTTTAGTTGTACCAAGCGGAATTTAGATGATATACCCGCCTCACATGGAGATGCCATGGCTGCGTTCCAGTCGGATTCGTCTAGGTCTCCGACGTCGGTCACCCATTTGTCTTTTAGCTTCTCCAGCGGGTCAGGTAAACTGTTGATTAGCTTACGATATGTTAATGAGGTTGCGCCTTCCTGCATGAAATCTGTGAGCAGACGGTCCTCCAGCGGGGAGGACTCTGGTGGAGACGTGTCTGGTGGGATCGCCGCTTGTAGGGCGTGTCTGATCTGTATGTATCTATACAGCTCGCTATCTCCCAGTTCGTACTGTTCCTGAAGGGTCGCGAATGGAATCACTCCCTCCCTAGTCCACATGTCTCCCACGGTCGATATCCCAATGTTGTCCCACTGGGTGAAGCCCTTTGTGCGCCGTAGATGTCCCAGTGTCTTGGTGTCCCACAGAGGTGTGAGCTTTGTGATGGTCCCATCCCAGTGTAGCTTCGCTTGTGCCTTGTACCACAGTTGAACGGTGTGTTTAGTGGGCCCTATGAGTTTCGCCGCCGTGCCCCGGTGGTACAGAGGTGCCAGTAAGCTATTTGTACCTAGTTGTGTCCTGTCTGCTTTGAATGCTGGGTCATCCTGCGGGGCGTGCACCCACGGATTGAGGATCTTGAGTTGGGCCGCCCAATAATATAATTGCATATAAGGCAGTGCAATTCCTCCATCATACCAGCTCCTATTTAGCTTCGTGTGCGAAATTCGGGCTGGCCGGTTTCCCCAAAGCAGACTTGAGATCTGTGCTGTTACCCTCTGGAGGAAGTTGGCGGGTATCAAGTGTGGGGCGTTTTCAAGGACGTATAGAAAGCGCGGCAGGGCCATCATTTTAAATAATGCTGCTCTGCCCAGCAATGTCAGCGGGAGTTCTTTCCAGTGTTGCACATCGTTACGGAGCCGGAGCAAGGGGGGTTGCAGGTTGAACAGTGAGAACTCTGTTTCATCTCGAGTGATGTGGATTCCCAGATATTTAAAGGAAGAGGGAGCTATCTCCAGCGGACAGGAGTCTGGCAGGGGCGGGAGTGGCCACTTGAGCTCAAAGAGTCTCGACTTCGCCCAATTGATGGTATAGCCTGACACTCGCCCATGTGAGTTGCAGATTGCTAGGAGGCTGGGAAGGCTGTTCTCTAGGTCTGTGAGGTATATTAACATGTTGTCCGCGTAAAGGGACACTCTGTCTTCCCACTGTGGATCCCATCGTATCCCCTTCAGAAGTTGTGTAGTACGGATAGTGACCGCCAGCGGTTCTAGGACCAGAGCAAATAGGAGGGGCGAGAGTGGGCACCCCTGTCGCGTACCACGTCCTAAACGTATGGTGCGAGACATGTGTCCATTCGCTACTATCGTGGCCATGGGATCCTTATAAAGCATCCTTATCCAGGAAATAAAGACTGGACCAAAGCCCATGCGGGTGAGCACCGCGAAGAGATAGTTCCACTCCACCAAGTCAAACGCCATTATAGCGTCTAGTGATAATATCGCTGCTGGTTCCCTCAACATTGAGAGTCGCGCCACAACTCGGTGCACTCTGCGAAGGTTTAGGGCCGTGCTTCTATGCGGCATAAAGCCGGACTGGTCCGGGTGAATCAACTGACTTAAGCATGGCATAAGTCTGTTCTCCAGCACTATCGCTATTATTTTGGCCTCCGGGTTCAGGAGGGAAATAGGCCTGTATGATTTACAGTCGTTGGGCGGTTTACCTGGTTTCGGGATGGCGACTATAGTTGCCATCCGTTGATCTGGGGGCAATGTTCCCTTCATCCTACTCTCTTCATACATTTGAAGAAGGGGCTTACTCAGGGATTCAGACATGGTTTTAAACCACTCAGTGGGCACCCTGTTGGGGCCCAGAGCCTTACCCGAGTGGAGGGAGTTAATGGCCAACTGAATTTCGTCAGTTGTTAAGGGGGCGTCGATGTCCTTCGCCGCCTCTTCCGTCAATATTGGCAAAGGCACACATTCGAGGGCGTCCCAGGCTTCGTCTTCTGTCACCACTATCGTCGGAGTGTATACTTCATAGAAGTGATCAGCCAGGGCTTCTACTATGTCCTCCGGTTGGGTGTGCATAGTGCCACAAGAGTCCGTAATTTGTAGTATGTTCCTACCCCCCCTTGTTTCTTGTCCAGCCACGCTAGGAGTTTACTAGCTTTGTCCCCTATGTAATAAACCCTGTGTTTAGTCGCGGCGATGTCCGCCATGGTCACACGCCTCAAGTGATCGTTGAGGCGGCGCTGGTGTATCTGTAGGTCATGAAGTGTGTTGTCTGATGGGTCCGCCATATGTGCAGTGTTGGCCCTCTCAAGGCCCAACTCCAGTTCCAACGCTTCCTTCCTGTGCGCTCTTTTGTGATTCGTTATCGCCTCAATAGCCTGACCCCTGAACACTGTTTTGTAGGCTTCCCACAGTATTGAGGGGGAGTCCACCGAGGACTGGTTCTCCTCAAAATAGAGCCGGGTCACTTTCTTCAGGTCTTTACTAATCTGTGGGGCTTTGAGATACCCTGGAAAGATCGGGTACATCCTCCTACGTTTGGTGCCTGTGCTAGCTACGGTTAGAGTGACCGGCGAGTGATCCGAGATGCCCCTCGGCTGTATCTTCGCCTCGCTGATGTTGAGGAGACTGTTACCCAATGTGAAAAAGTAGTCTATCCTTGAAAGACTATTGTGGGTCGCTGAGTAATAGGTGTACTGTTGCTGATCTGGGTGCAGTGTACGCCACACATCCACTAAACCCTGCGCTTCTAGAAATTTCTGGAGCTTGCTAGGGCCATCTGTTTGCGTTCGTGTGGGGAACCGATCAAGGGTGTTCGTGAGTGTCATGTTAAAGTCTCCACCTACAAGCAAATCCCCTTCAGGGAGTTCCAGCAGGAATTTGCCGAGGTCCGGCAGTGCTACTGTTTATAACGCAGGCGGGATATAAACGGAGACCACGTTTAGCAGTCTACCCTCCCACTGGCCATGTACTGCTGCAAAGCGGCCTTGGTCATATATTTTTGTGGATTTCACTATGCACTGGGAAGACTTTCTTAGCAATATGCCTGTGCCACGTGACCCTGAGGTAAATTCAGCATGTGCTATCATACGGTATCCCCTCCTGTCCAGAGCCCGTGTGGCCGCCCCCACCAAGTGTGTTTCCTGTAAAAGAACTAGGGTGGGTCCCTGTCTCTTAATACCTTGCAGTACCAGGCCCCTCTTGATCTTGTCGCCCAGGCCCCTAACGTTCCACGACATGATTTGCAGCGGGGCTGGTGTAGTGTGGCTATCTATCCGGGCCATAAGAATTGTTGGTGGTCGGGCCCGGAGGAGCCCGTTGGATGCAGCCCCTCTCTAGTGTTACGGAGGGATCACTATAGGCCGCGAGGCCTTCTCGCCATGAGTGAGGTGTTGTGCGGGACGAGCGTAAGGCAGGTGCGACTCTACCGTACCTCCCGATATCTGGCTGTCCCAGTGACGTACGATGCTTTCCAAATGCTGAGTCATACCAATAAACCTGTGTGTGCGTAAAACCAGAACTTGAAGGACCAAGTGGTTCCAAACTTTAACCATTCTTGTACCCCTACCCACCCCCCTCCCTGCCCCCCTGCTACACGGACTCCAAACTGCCTGCCCCCCCAACTGAGCAGAGTGCATACCCCAACCCCAAAACAGTGTACTTGCGCGTTGGGGTGAGGGACTCTCCGCTGCTAGCGGTCTCTCATTCACACCCTCGGAGGTCCATCACCCAGTGTCCAATGGCGGGTAGCGTGTGTGCAGCACAATAAGTCTAATAAAGTATGGAATCCTAGAGATTACTGTTCCTCGTTTTCCTCCTGTCCGCCATCTTCTCCCAAGGGCGAGCTGTTCTCTGGGCCCCCTCCCGATGCCTGGGAGTCCGGATGTCTTTCTGCATTTCGGCCCTTTGGGGGTCGGTTGGTTCGTCGAGGGTGGTGTCCCGGTCTCCATCCAGTCCTGCACCGCTTCCGGGATGTCAAAGAACCAAGTTTTGTTTTCTGCTACTACCCTAAGCCTCGCAGGGAAGAGCATGGAGTATGGTAGTTCTCGTGTCCTTAGTTCTTTTTTAACCTCAAGAAAGGTTCTTTGCCTGCGTGCGACATCTGCCGTATAGTCGGGGAAGAAGGCAATGGTGGAGTTCTGAAGTTTGATAGGAGGGGATGTCCTGGCCGCCTGCAAGATGGCGTCTCGGTCACGGAAATTGAACAGGCGGGCAACTATGGGCCGCGGAGCCGCCCCCGGCTTCGGTTGACCGCCTGGCATGCGGTGGGCCCTTTCCACGGAGAAAAAGGTGAACAAGCCCTTTGGCTTAAGTTCCTTCGTGATTAAGCTCTCCACAAACAAGTCCATGGCTCTTGTGCCTTCCGACTCCGGCACTCCAATAATACGGATGTTGTTCCGCCTAGAACGCCCTTCTTGCTCATCAAGCTTCTCACGCAGCAGTTTATTTTTATTTATTTATTTATTTATGCGATTTTATATAGCGCGAACTTTACCCGAAGGTGTCAGAGCGCTTTACATAAGGACCCAGTTTCAACCATAAGGACTGATGGTTACAATCGGAAAAACAGATTTGCAAATTTTTGACTTACATGAGAACCAGTTGAAAACAAACGGACTTAGGATTACATGCGTTATAAAAAAAAAAAAAAAAGGTACAAACAGAAAAAATTGCAAATGTACAAGAGATAGAATCACACAAGGAGGAGATACAAATGGATAAACTCTAGGCATATACTAGTGATATCTCTATCTACTTAGGGAGGGGATACACATGGATATACTCTAAGAGTCACATAGGAATGGTAGAGAGCACAGCGGACTCCTGCATAAACTAGTGATTAGAGTTATCTCTATATACATAGGGAAGGGGTAAGACTGGATATACTCTAAAAGTCACATAGGAATGGAAGAGAGCAAAGCGGACTATTGCATGTCTTAGTGATTAGAGTTATCTCTATATACATAGGGAAGGGATACACATGGATATACTCTAAAAGTCACATAGGAGACTAGTCATTAGAGTTATCTCTATATACATAGGAAGGGATAAGACCGGATATACTCTAATGGACACATAGGAAAGGTAGAGAGTACAAAGGTCTACTGCATACACTAGTGATTAGAGTTATCTCTATATACATAGGGAGGGGATAAGACTGGATATACTCTAAGAGTCACATAGGCAAGGTATATGGTGCAAGGTCTAAAGCAAATACCATTGATTAGAGTTATTGCAATACGTCAAAGAGCAGAGTTCCATAAGTGTGGATGCAGTCAGAGAACAAAGGGAGGGTGGGAGGGGTGCAAGGGTATGGAGAGAAGGGGAAGCGGAAAATGCAGGGAACATTTGAGGATCATTATTGTCCTGTGCCATCTTCCCCATTGCCTGTTGAAGTTCGGAGACATCCTCCACTAGGGATTTTGTGACCACCTCCATGTCTTTGACCTTCTCCGACATTTTGTGGAGGTCGACTCTAAGCAAAGTGACATCCGTGGAGATCGAGCCCACTGTAGTCTGTAGTTGAGCCAATGCTTGCATCACATCCTCCAACGTTGCCTTCTTTCCTCCCGGGGCATCTGCAGTCTTGCCCCCCGTGTCCTTCCCCGTCACTGGGGAGGTAGCTGGCTTGTCTGACGTGTATCGTTCAATGCGGGTCTGTGTGGCGCCGCCCTTAGGTCCTTTCCCTGCCATGCCTTTAGGTTTCGTGCCTTTCGGGCCTCTCCGCTCCAGTTTGTCCGGAGTGGCTCACCCACCTCGGCCACGGAGTGTTAGTGTTCTCGTCCACACGTGAGCTCGGCCAGGGAGCCTCTCAAATGGCCGCCGGTACCAACGAGCTGTCCCTCCCCGGGCCTCCGGGAGATCGTATTGTGCTTCCGAACCGAGTGTTTTCTGTTGCGTGTGTTCAGGCCCATCAGTCGGGCACCTGTAGGGTGTTCCGCAGGGCGAAATATGCCAACGGTCAATAAGTGCGCAGTGACTTCCTCGGTCTATAAAATGGCGGCTGTCCTTCACCTTCCTAGGCTCCCCCTCGCTTGTGGCCGCCGGTCTGTCCGCGAACAGGGCCGGGGGTGTCGGTCACAGTGCAATAGTGCAGTCACACTTCCCTGGATCGTAGGTGGTGCCCAGTCTGGCTGCGTAGTATTCAGGTTTCGGCCGTCCTATACGGCGTGCGGGCACTTCCGGCCCAGGTCCCCCGGAACAACTGTACTTCCTGCCGGGCCACTCGATTAGGGAAGGTCCCGGTTCAAGTGGTTGAAGTAGGCCAAGCCGCAGCCTCGACGGAGCTCGATCCCCAGGCGTCGGATTTGAACGCCGCTTCTCGCTACTTGCTCCGCCCGGTCCTGGGCTCCGGTACCCTCCTGCAGGGCTTGAAAATTGTGGCGGATTATGAGTCGGATAGTCGAAGAGGCCGCTTCAGCTGCGGAGCCTGTCCCTTATGCTGCCGCCATGATCGGCTGCTAGCCACGCCCCCCTACTTCATTGATTTTTACATTTTTTCTCTAGAACCTAGTGTACCTGAGTCACCGCTAGCCTCTGTTTCCCATAAAGAAAGAATATATAATATCTACCTTTGGCTGAAAAAGACTTACTTTGTTTCTCCTTGGCTACAGCTCTGGATGGCAATTGATCTACTGTTCCTAGTCCTGTGGATAGGTGTGGTGACGGTCTTTTTCTTTCTCCTGAATGGACACTATCTCCCAGAAAGCTCCACAGTACAACATGCAAACTGCTGATTGAGACTTTGGAACTGTGAATAGTATGCTGTCTGATTTAAAACAATCTGATGCATTCTCTAAAAATGAATGGTATGATGATACATTTGATTTTGATGCCATGTATTGTTACCAGCATTATGGTCATCATGTTTTGCACAGAGCGAGTATCCCACATAATGTTTTCAATGGGAACATTGCCCTACACCACCAAAAGGTAATTCTCAAATGTTTGCAGTTCAGACCCGACCTCATATTTTTATAAGGTTGCACCTACACCTACCTGCAAAGAAAAACATGCTTGCTAATACAAAACATATATCCTCTGCTTCCTTTATTTCTCAGCTGTCTTTACAGGGTTTCAACTTCTGGAGGGACATCATAGACAAAAAATTGGGTGACTAGCCAAGATTATGGATTTGAACATACTTCAGATTCCCACGGTTTTACACTTTGAGGGATGCCGAAATTTATACACAATATAGTGAGGATACGCCAGATGAAATTATACATGAGGATTTATACAATTCTTCAGACCACAATTGGAAGGGATGGTTGGTTTGTCCTATCGACACAAATAGGTGTCAGTCAGTATGCAAGGAATCCACCGAAGGGTTTCGTATCCATAGGCCCGACCTACACTACATACAACGAGAACATCTGGGGTTGATGACATCTTACAGTGTTGAGAAGTTATGACTAGAGTGGCTGAGAAATTCAACACTGTCCCAGGTGAAACAATACTTATTTTTACTTTCAGATGATATAAATCTAAGGGATTTTTTTCTAGTTCCCCGGTAACCACGTTGTAAATGCTTCTTATACGCTATTTACAACCAAGGATGGAAAATGTCTGAACAAGAAGCTGTAGAGAGATTGCTTGAAATTGATAGGATGAACCCAGAGAAAGCTTTGGCAGTGGTCGATAACTGCATCACCACACTACCATCCAGAATGTATTCACTAGGCAACATTGTGTCTTCCGCAATAGATATAATGGAACAGGATCTGTCCATTCTTCAACATGGGCAATCACATCTATGATCAATTCTTTTATTAGGATGGACGCTACAGTCTTTGCATTCTGGTCATGTGCCCTGGCGATATATATATGAAGAGTATATCTCTGTTCTCTGCTTATCATCTAACAGAAAGGCAGACAACAATGGCACAAAGAGATGTGAAGTATACAAACCTGCACTTTGAAAAATTGGACCAATTACCTTTCACTGTGACTGAGTCACCTTCCACAGAATGGTTAATCCATGGCCATATAACATTGCCAGTAACAAAATTCTAATTTTAATAATGTCTACAATACCACCAGGTAGGCAGATATGAAGCGTTGGGTAGGAAATACATACATGAATTGTGGGAATTACCATACAGATTTAGATGCAAGAATGGGGACACTGAAGTATTTTGCAGCGGTACAGACTGCGAGACTTCGTTAAGTGGGTCTCTAATTTGTCAGGATATTATGCTTCACAAAGACTGACTGACTGACGGCATTTGTAAAGCGCACTACTGCAGAGGCCTCTTGGCACTGGGGTGAGATGACTGAGACATAACAACTAACGTATTAGGGTTGGGGAAAAAGCCATGTATTGATTTCTTTCCAAAAAAACGATCTAATAGGCAACCTTCTCAAATGTACAGGTAGTGTGTTCCAAAGTTTGGATGCTAGGAAAGAGAATTGTTTTCCTCCACATCTTACTCTTTTTATCTTGGGGGGTTGTACCAGGCCAAGAGTAGCTGACCTTAGAGACCGCAAAGGGAGGTAACTTGAAAACAAGGATTGCACATCCTCGGCCCCACCACCAAACAAGGCTTTGTGCACCAGGCAAAGTGTCTTAAAATCGACACGTCGTCGTACTGGAAGCCAGTGAAGCTATTTTATAGCTTTCGATTTAGGATGATGTTTAGGTAACCCAAGCAGAATTCTGGCTGCTGTGTTCTGAATGGATTGAAGTTTAGCAAATTAGGCAGCGCCTGCTCCCAAATAAAGAGCGTTAAAATAATCGATTCTAGACCAAATGGTGGCTACTACCACTGTTTTCCTCAGGGAGAATGGGATGTAAGGGAGAATCTTTCTCAAGCCCCTTAACATAAAAAAGCATGCAGAAGAAACTTGATTAATCTGCGAGGCCCATGTGAGGTTTTTGTCAAACATAAATCTCATGTTCCTAGCCTTAATACCCGGCACGGGGCAGGAGCCGGCTGTAGTAGGCCACCATAGTGATTCCAATTTGAAGCTTTCTCACCAAACTCCAAGACCTCCATTTTCTCAGTGTTCAACTTCAAAAAGTTAGAATTCTTCCAGGTCATCAAAGGTGCAATTACACCGGACTCAGTTACAGAGACTATAAGCTGAGTGTCATCAGCATATGACACCAGTGTGAAGCCATAGCTCTTTATTAATCTAGCCAAAGGGGCTACATAATTGTTAAAGAGTGTAGGGGATAAGGCTGAGCCTTAAGGAACTCCACCAGGAAGTATAAATCCCTCCGATCGATATCCATCCCTGAGGATCATTTGTTTTCTAGATGATAAAAAGTAGAATAATAGGGGGAGAGCTGTACCACTGATACTTGCATCCTGTAGAATTTGAATTAATACTGCATGACTTAGAGTGTCAAAGGCTGCTGTTAAATCGAGCAGGACCAGTATAGCCCTTCCTCCCTCATCCATCACTTATGTATCGCCTCTGCTGTCATATTCAAGGCTGTCTCTGTAGAATGTTTCGAACGGAAAATGTGTTGTGTGTTATCAAGGATGTTATTAATCTCTAGATTCAAGGTTAATTCTAGGTTTATAGCCTTCTCAAGAGCTTTGGCAGCCAGCGGCAGGCAGGAGATGGGACGATAGTTCTTTTCATCAAGTGGATCCAACTTAAGTTTTTTTAGAAGGGGACGGATACAGGCTTTTTTCCATGCCTTAGGAAAATCTCCTGATAACAGAATTTTATTTAGTACAGGAGATAATGAAATGCTAATCATCTCCTATGGGGACAGATGTAGTATATATGGCGGGCAGGGGTCCAGGGGAGAGCCTGATTTGATGTTTAACAACAGATCCGCCACTTTCTCCTCTGCCAGTAATGGAAAATACTGCAGGCCACAGTGCTCGACCTTATTTTCAGACTGAGCTGAAGCATTTCCTCCTATATCCTTAGCTGATTTTTCCAGGCCGTTATATACAGATTGAACCTTGCTTTGAAAGAAACCCGCTAATTTGTCTACAAATTTTTGATCTGGTGTGAAAATTACTTCCCGCAGGCATTTCAACAATGCAGAAACTGTTTGAAACAGATCTTTTGGAGAATTAGTGGCTTCTTGGATTTTGGTAGTGTAATATGCAGTTTTAGCTTGTATGATTGCGACCTTATATTCTTCAACTAAGTTTTAGGGAACAAGGGTTCTTAGCTTTTTCAGAAATAGAACAGTTATCATATAGAACACAATAGGCTGCTATATGTTTAACTTCCTTGTCCAGCCGGGCAAGGATTTTATTTATCAACAGATAAAAGATAATTGGTTATAATACATTTCTACAACAGTAGCAAGACACAATCCTGTGCTGTACCGGGAGGAAAAAGGAAAATAGGAAAGGGTGAAAGGGGTGTTTCAGGCAAAGGAAAAGAGCAGGCAGGGTACTGTTATGAATGAAGAATATTGACAGTATCGCCTGGAGTAGTACATACAACCACAAATATAAATTATTTTCATGTATGGCCACTCATGGGTGTCGACGTTTCGATCCCTCGCTCAATTAATAAAGGGGATCATCTTCAGGACTTAAGTAATTAGTTTTGCCTGAGTTAAGAACGCCTGTTTAGGAAACAATGAAGAACAAAGAAAGAGGGAAATTGTCAATAAAAAGGATCCTGGAGAGCGGTCAGTACATACCCTTCTTAACACTTGCAATATTCAGAATCGCAGTGGGTGTGAAGTGCTGGTGAAAGTGATAACATATTAAGTCAAGTACAATATTCAGTACAAATAGTCTCCTCGGAATCGCAATGAGAGGCTCATACTTTCAGTGGGTGGTCTGGGGTTTGTGCAAAAAAGTGACTAAGCAGTTTGCTCAAGACTCAGTGGCATGGTGGTAGAGCGATGCAACGTGCACCTATAACTAATCAATGTAACGTATTCTCTGTGGATGGGATAGGAGGGTGAGACCGGGGAAAAACACGCATATTTCAGCCTGAGCGTTGCGCAAAAGCATACCTCTTGGTTGGAGCTATCGGGTCGCGATGCTGATGGCGTCGCCGGGGCTTTTAGTAGTGAAGCAAGTTGGTAATACCAACTCCTGCAGTGGAGGAATTGAAAACGTAAGAGCATGAATTAGCCTGTATTGCGTTATTGGCAACCCGCAAGAGAAAATGCGGCGTACCTTGGGCTGAATGATTGATGCCCTTTATTTACTTCGAAGCAGGATTTGTACGGCTTCCTGTTGTGCCGTTTGTTGGACCCGTGGGCGGCGTGGAGCCGAACTGTGGGTTAAAATGAGACGCGTTAGCTGGGAATATTGCGCGCTAAAGTGCAGCGGGAAATTTCAAGTATAAACCATACCGTTAATAACGCTATTGTTCCTACTGGGGAGAGTTAAAGACGGGAGGCTCGGTGGCCGTCGCCGCGGTGCGGTCAATACCGTAGATGATCCGCTGTAATAACAATTTGGAGCTGTTGAGTAACTGCTCATCTTGTTAAAGGCAAAGAGAGGGGCTGGCATGGCAGAAGAGGGTGCTTACCGAGTAAAGAATGAGCTCGCGGTGGGAAGCCGGCGTGCCTGGTCCTACTGCCGGTGCATTGTCGGGAGTTGGGCGGAACCATTTGTCAAAGCAACCAAGAGGTCACGTGATAGTGGGTTTAGGCACCATCTTGGAGTGGGTCAATAGTCTCCCGGACATTATTATAGATCAACGAGTAAGGATATTATCTCCAGAGCGATGTTAAGACTATTATTGGGGTGATTTTAAAAAAGGACCTCATTTTATGAGGGACTTTTAGGACAAACCACCAACGAGTAATATGGTGGTCTTGAATGGGCTATAGAGCCAACATGCTGGACGTAAACATGTAGTAGATAGAGAATTAGTCCAGGCTCATGACGGCATCGAAGGGGCTCTGGTTAAAAAAGGGGTGGCGTGCTCAGAATGGGTCGGCTAGTTAAGTGCCTGGGTTATGCAGATTTCATGGGTTAGGTGATTTGGCCGGGATCGCAATCGTGAAGGGGTGATAGCATGCGGGATTGTAAGTGGCATGCGATTATAAAAACATGAGATTATAAAAACATTCTAAGTTCAGTCAACATGGCAAGCAATATAAACAGGTTACTGAGCTCAGCAACACTGTACAATTGGTATTTGTTCAGCTTTATATAAGCCATTTTGGGGAAATTGTTCTTTCAGAGGAGTGTTGTCCAGTCCTCACTCCGGTTAAGTCCCGTGTGGATGGTGTTGAATTGAATTATGGATTTAAGTTCCTCACGGTTCAACAGTTGTTGTAGGTTGCCTCCTCTTGGTGGTAGTTTTACAGATTTCAGAACTGTCCATCTCAGGTCATCTGCCGTGTGTTTCAAATCCGCAAAGTCTTCAACTAGAGGGGCATTTGGAGTTCCACATCTAATGCGGCTTCTATGCTGGCCTATTCGTGTCTTGGCCTTTTGGGTAGTTTGGCCCACATACATTTTGGGACATGGACATACAATTGCATAAATCACATTAGTACTGTTGCAATTTGTAAGACTTCTCATATCAATAGTTACATTGTTGTGACTAAAAGTGCATCCCTCAATTGTCAAATCACATACTGTACATTGTCCACATTTGACATGCCCTATGATAGGTGACACTCCCCAGTTATATTCAATCGTTACGTTTGGATTTGATGCTGGCAGAGCTGCACGGACCAGATGGTCCCTTAGGTTCTTTCTCTTTTTGAACGCAAAAAGCGTTTTTTCTAGGTTTATTTGGCCTGCATTTATTGTTGGCCAATGTTGCAAAATGGTTTAACAAATGTTATTAGAGACCGGGGAGAAGGTGGTGACACCTGCAATTCTCTCTGCTCTGTCGTGAATCTTAGGTTCCAGTAGGGCTTCGCGAGGGCAGTACCAGGCTCTTTTGGAAGCGTTCTTGACTAACCTCCTGGGGTAGCCACGGGCTTTCAGTTTATTGGATAAAATGTTGGCCTCCCTAAAGTAATCTGGTTTAGATGAGCAATTACGCCTGATCCGCAGGAATTGGGAATATGGGAGTGAGTCTTTGAGGGCTCTCGGATGGTTGCTGTCATATCTCAACAGGGTATTGCGTTCAGTAGGCTTTCTGTATAACCGTGTCAATAGTTCACCTTCCTCGTGGTAGATGGTCAAATCGAGAAAGGGTATCTCTGTTTTGTGGTGGGTCAGGGTGAATCTCAGGTCAGCACAATTGTTGTTTAGCCAGTGGAGAAAGGATTCTAAGGTGTTGTTGTCAGAATTCCAAATCATAAAGATGTCGTCTATGTAACGCCGCCACATGACAATACCAGATCGGAAAGGGTTCCCATCCGATAAGATCGTGCCAGTCTCGAGCGCGTCCATAAACAGAATTGCCAGGTGGGGGGCAAAAATTGCCCCCATTGAGGTACCCTTTACTTACTGGTAGAATATGCTGTCAAAGACGAAAAAATTCCTGGTCAGGCAAAGTTCGAGACATTTGTAAAATAAAAAGTGGTGGGGTCTAGGTCGAGAGTCCAATGTTTTTTGGATAACCAGTAGAGCCGCTCCTTGAGGAATATTAGTATAGTGTGACTCTACATCCATGGTGCAGAGTGTATGGGTCTCAGGGTCATAAGGGGAGTGCTCTACCAGATTTATCATTTCCATGCTATCGGGTACATAGCAGGATGTGGAGGGCACAAATGCCTAGATGCATCAACCTTTTTAGGATGTGTAAACGGTGCGAATTGCAAAAATCGGCCGTTTGCACTTCCTAAATTGGTTTTTGGGATGCCTCAAGCATTTTTGGAAAATCGCTATTTTTAGCGAATTCCAAAAATGCGATTGCTTTTAAGGAATCGCAAATTTGCGATTCCTTAAATGCAATGCATCATTGTCAAAACGTTTGCGATTTTACAAATTGCAAGTGCAAATTACCACGAAGTTGAACCTCGTGGTAATTTGCAAAATTGTTTAAAAATGCACAAAAATGCATTTTTTAAACTGTTAAGTTACAGACACACATGTCCTTAGGACATGTGTGTATGTAACTTACATGTAAAAGTGCATTTCATGGGTGCAGGGGGGGGTCCTTTGGACCCCCCTCTCCACCCTTGAAATGCTTTGTTGAATTCCGATTTCAAATTGCGAATTAGCAATTCCCATTCATTCCTATGGGCATTTCAGCCCATAGAAATAAATAGGAATTGCAAATTCGCAATTTGAAAATCGCATTTTTTATGCTATTCGGTAAAAATTGCGATTTTTACCGAATCACAAAAAAAATGCGAAAAAAATGATGCATACCATTTTGAGATTCCTAATTTGCGATTCGGTAATTTTCGCAAATTAGGAATCGCAAAACAGTACTTTGATGCATCTGGGCATTTATCCTTAATGAAAAAGTCCACGTAAGAACCCAGAGGTTCCAAGATTGAACCGCAGGCAGAGACTATGGGTCTGCCCGGGGGGTTGTCAATACTTTTATGAACTTTTGGGAGGGTGTAGATTACAGGGAGACGTGGGCTTTTAACATTGAGAAAGGTATATTCCTTCTAACTAAGGTAACCTTCGTCTCGAGCATTGGTAGTGAGTTTCAGTATGATGCCTTGAATCTCACTAGTTGGATTACGAGCAAGTCTTTGGTAGTGTTCTCTGTTACCCAGTTGACGGTTAATTTCATTTTTGTAAGAATCAATGTTTTGAAGGACAATCCCACCGCCCTTGTCAGCACTTTTTATAATGACTAAGGTATTGGTTTTGAGTGTGTTGATGGCATCTTTTTCACACTTCGGGATGTTGAAGGGGACATATAGCTTTTTCTTTTCTAGTGCCTCCAAATCTTTGAGGACTAATTTCTCAAAAGTGATGATCTCCGATGGGATCATACTGGCAGTTGGTAAAAAGGTTGATGGAGGGCTAAAGGGTGTATTGAGGTTGGGGACGGGGGAAGGGTGCAGCTGAAAAAATGCTTGCAGACGGATTAGTCTGAAGAATCTGAGTAATTCAGTTTGCAGTTCCATAAAGTTGGGACGAATGGTGGGAACAAAGGACAGTCTTTTTTTCAACAATTCTGTTTTGGAGTGCTGCAATGTGTGACTAGATAAGTTGAAGATTGGTATCAGCTCAGAGGCACTATGGTCAGGGGATACTACCATTGATAAAAGTTGTTCCGGGTCTTCCGCTCGCCGGGGGCGTTGAACCATCTCTGGGGTTTTTTTACTCTCCCCCTTTGGGGGGTGCCTGGTTGGCCTTTGGATAAAAAATTCCCTTGGGCACCACCTCCTCCCCTTCTTTGGTTACTGCGTCATTCACCGGGATCTGAATTGTCAGAAGAGTCCTCAGAGGTATCTGAGAAACCGACTATATTTTGCCGTTTATTGTAACGGGGACAAGGTCTATTCTGGGGGTTAAACTGAGGCCTGTTGGTATAGAAATCTTTATTCAGATAAGGATAGGTATTCTCAATATTGTAGCTTTTTATGTCTTTTTTAATTTTGTTTGATTTTTTATTTTGCTCGATGCGATGAAAATCCGCCAGTGTTTTTTCTACTTGTTAAAGTAGTTTCTTACAATCTGGAGTGGGGTCTGAGTCATTGATCTGTTTTAAGAGGTCACTGATTTCTGTCTCTAGTGCTTTAAGGGTCTCAGTAGCAATGTCAATGCCTAATGCTAACCAGTGTCTAGAGCACGTGGTGCCAATATAGCTGAAGTTTGAGACGTATTTGGGATTGTCCGTAAAAATACCTGGGATATTACGGACCTGTAGACCAAGCGGTATAACCTCGGCTTTGAGGTAATCCGTTAACATTAACACCATGAGTTGTAGGCGAACCTGTTTCTTTTTTAAGTTTTTCAAGTTGTTCAGGTAAGGTAGAAATACTGCCTGACGGAACATCAGGAGTTTCTGATAGTAATGAAGGTAAGGAACATAGATGTTTGATATAATCTACGGTGTAGAGTGGGGCATGGTCTGACATCTCCTGGGTATTGAAGTTTGGGACAAAGAGTCAAGGTTAAAGTAGAGGTGCAGGTAACGTGGCACTAGGGTGGCCACCCTTGTGGAACGAGGTATATTAGTTTACAAGAAACCCTGCAATCTACCGATTGCCCTTAAGTGATTTTTAAGAAAACAAGGGGGACCCAGCGGGTAGCTATGAACCATGGGTGTCAGTTAAGTTTTAGGGAACAAGGGTTCTCAGCTTTTTCAAAAATAGAACAGTTATTATATAGAACACAATAGGCTGCTATATGCTTAACTTCCTTGTCCAGCCGGGCAAGGATTTTATTTATCAACAGATAAAAGATAATTGGTTATAATACATTTCTACAACAGTAGCAAGACACAATCCTGTGCTGTACCGGGAGGAAAAAGGAAAATAGGAAAGGGTGAAAGGGGTGTTTCAGGCAAAGGAAAAGAGCAGGCAGGGTACTGTTATGAATGAAGAATATTGACAGTATCGCCTGGAGTAGTACATACAACCACAAATATAAATTATTTTCATGTTTGGCCACTCATGGGTGTCGACGTTTCGATCCCTCGCTCAATTAATAAAGGGGATAATCTTCAGGACTTAAGTAATTAGTTTTGCCTGAGTTAAGAACGCCTGTTGGGGAAACAATGAAGAACAAAGAAAGAGGGAAATTGTCAATAAAAAGGATCCTGGAGAGCGGTCAGTACATACCCTTCTTAACACTTGCAATATTCGGAATCGCAGTGTGTGTGAAGTGCTGGTGAAAGTGATAACACATTAAGTCAAGTACAATATTCAGTACAAATAGTCTCCTCGGAATCGCAGTGAGAGGCTCATACTTTCAGTGGGTGGTCTGGGGTTTGTGCAAAAAAGTGAGTAAGCAGTTTGCTCAAGACTCAGTGGCATGGTGGTAGAGCGAAGAAACGTGCACCTATAACGAATCAATGTAACGGATTCTCTGTGGGTGGGAAGGAGGGGGGGATGGGGGAAAAACACGCATATTTCAGCCTGAGCGTTGCGCAAAAGCATACCTCTTGGTTGGAGGTATTGGGTCGCGATGCTGATGGCGTCGCCGGGGCTTTTAGTAGTGAAGCAAGTTGGTAATACCAACTCCTGCAGTGGAGGAATTGAAAACGCAAGAGCATGAATTAGCCTGTATTGCGTTATTGGCAACCCGCGAGAGAAAATGCGGCGTACCTTGGGCTGAATGATTGATGCCCTTTATTTACTTCGAAGCAGGATTCGTACGGCTTCCTGTTGTTACCGTTTGTTGGACCCGTGGGCGGCGTGGAGCCGAACTGTGGGTTAAAATGAGACGCATTAGCTGGGAATATTGCGCGCTAAAGTGCAGCGGGAAATTTCAAGTATAAACCATACCGTTAATAACGCTTTTGTTCCTACTGGGGAGAGTTAAAGACGGGAGGCTCGGTGGCCGTCGCCGCGGTGCGGTCAATACCGTAGACGATCCGCTGTAATAACAATTTGGAGCTGTTGAGTAACTGCTCATCTTGTTAAAGGCAAAGAGAGGGGCTGGCATGGTAGAAGAGGGTGCTTACCGAGTAAAAAATGAGCTCACGGTGGGAAGCCGGCGTGCCTGGTCCTACTGCCGGTGCATTGTCCGGAGTTGGGCGGAACCATTTGTCAAAGCAACCAAGCGGTCACGTGATAGTGGGTTTAGGCGCCATCTTGGAGTGGGGCAATAGTCTCCCGGACGTTAATATAGATCAACGAGTAAGGATATTATCTCCAGGGCAATGTTAAGACTATTATTGGGGTGATTTTAAAAAAGGGACCTTATTTTAAGAGTGACTTTGAGGACAAACCACCAACGAGTAATCTGGTGGTCTTGAATGGGCTATAGAACCAACATGCTGGACGTAAAAATGTAGTGGATAGAGAATTAGTCCAGGCTCATGACGGCATCGAAGGGGCTCTGGTTAAAAAAGGGGGGGCATGCTCAGAATGGGTCGGCTAGTTAAGAGCCTGGGTTATGCAGATTTCATGGGTTAGGTGATTTGGCCGGGATCGCAATCGTGAAGGGGTGATAGCATGCGGGATTGTAAGTGACATGAGATTATAAAAACATGAGATTATAAAAACATTCTAAGTTCAGTCAACATGGCAAGCAATATAAACAGGTTACTGAGCCCAGAAACACTGTACAATTGGTATTTGTTCAGCTTTATATAAGCCATTTTGGGGAAATTGTTTTTTCAGAGGAGTGTTGTCCAGTCCTCACCCCGGTTAAGTCCCGTGAGGATGGTGTTGAATTGAATTATGGATTTAAGTTCTTCACGGTTCAACAGTTGTTGTAGGTTGCCTCCTCTTGTTGGTAGTTTCACAGATTTCAGAACTGTCCATCTCAGGTCATCTGCCGTGTGTTTCAAATCCGCAAAGTGTTCAACTAGAGGGGCATTGGGAGTTCCACATCTAATGCGGCTTCTATGCTGGCCTATTAGTGTCTTGGCCTTTTGGGTAGTTTTCCCACATACATTTTGGGACATGGACATACAATTGCATAAATCACATTAGTACTGTTGCAATTTGTAAGACTTCTCATATCAATAGTTACATTGTTGTGACTAAAAGTGGGTCCCTCAATTGTCAAATCACATACTGTACATTGTCCACATTTGACATGCCCTATGATAGGTGGCAGTCCCCAGTTAGATTCAATCATTACGTTTGGATTTGATGCTGGCAGAGCTGCACGGACCTGATGGTCCCTTAGGTTCTTTCTCTTTTTGAATGCAAAGAGTGGTTTTTCTAGGTTTATTTGGCCTGCATTTATTGTTGGCCAATGTTGCAAAATGGTTTTACAAATTTTATTAGAGACCGGGGAGAAGGTGGTGACACATGCAATTCTCTCTGCTCTGTCGCGAATCTTAGGTTCCAGTAGGGCTTCGCGAGGGCAGTACCAGGCTCTTTTGGAAGCGTTCTTGACTAACCTCCTGGGGTAGCCACGGGCTTTCAGTTTATTGGATAAAATGTTGGCCTCCCTAAAAAAATCTGGTTTAGATGAGGAATTACGCCTGATCCGCAGGAATTGGGAATATGGGAGTGAGTCTTTGAGGGCTCTCGGATGGTTACTGTCATATCTCAACAGGGTATTGCGTTCAGTAGGCTTTCTGTATAACCGTGTCAATAGTTCACCTTCCTCGTGGTAGATGGTCAAATCGAGGAAGGGTATCTCTGTTTTGTGGTGGGCCAGGGTGAATCTCAGGTCAGCACAATTGTTGTTTAGCCAGTGGAGAAAGGATTCTAAGGTGTTGTTGTCAGAATTCCAAATCATAAAGATGTCGTCTATGTAACGCCGCCACATGACAATACCAGATCGGAAAGGGTTCCCATCCGATAAGATCGTGCCAGTCTCGAGCGCGTCCATAAACAGAATTGCCAGGTGGGGCGCTAAAATTGCCCCCAGTGAGGTACCCTTTACTTGCTGCTAGAATATGCTGTCAAAGACAAAAAACTTCCTGGTCAGGCAAAGTTTGAGTATTTGTAAAATAAAAAGTGTTGGTACTGGGTGGGGTCTAGGTCGAGAGTACAAGGTTTTTTGGATAACCAGTAGAGCCGCTTCTTGAGGAATATTAGTATAGAGTGACTCTACTTCCATGGTGTAGAGTGTATGGGTCTCAGAGTCATAAGGGGAGTGCTCTACCAGATTTATAATTTCCATGCTATCGCGTACATAGCAGGATGTGGAGGGCACAAAATCCTTAATGAAAAAGTCCACGTAAGAACCCAGAGGTTCCAAGATTGAACCGCAGGCAGAGACTATGGGTCTGCCCGGGGGGTTGTCAATGCTTTTATGAACTTTTGGGAGGGTGTAGATTACGGGGAGACGTGGGCTTTTAACATTGAGGAAGGTATATTCCTTCTTACTAAGGTAACCTTTATCTCGAGCATTGGTAGTGAGTTTCAGTATGATGCCTTGAATCTCACTAGTTGGATTACGAGCAAGTCTTTGGTAGTGTTCTCTGTTACCCAGTTGACGGTTAATTTAATTTTTGTAAGAATCAATGTTCTGAAGGACAATCCCACCGCCCTTGTCAGCACTTTTTATAATGACTGAGGTATTGGTTTTGAGTGTGTTGATGGCATCTTTTTCACACTTCGGGATGTTGTAGGGGACATATAGCTTTTTCTTTTCTAGTGCCTTCAAATCTTTGAGGACTAATTTCTCAAAAGTGATGATCTCCGATGGGATCATACTGGCAGTTGGTAAAAAGGTTGATGGAGGGCTAAAGGGTGTATTGAGGTTGGGGACGGGGGAAGGGTGCAGCTGAAAAAATGCTTTCAGACGGATTAGTCTGAAGAATCTGAGTAATTCAGTTTGCAGTTCCATAAAGTTGGGACGAATGGTGAGAACAAAGGACAGTCCTTTTTTCAACAATTCTGTTTCGGAGTGCTGCAATGTATGACTAGATAAGTTGAAGATTGGTATCAGCTCAGAGGCACTATGGTCAGGGGATACTACCATTGATAAAAGTTGTTCCGGGTCTTCCGCTCGCCAGGGGCGTTGAACCATCTCTGGGTTTTTTTACTCTCCCCCTTTGTGGGGTGCCTGGTTGGCCTCTGGATAAAAAATTCCCTTGGGCACCTCCTCCCCCCCTTCTTGGGTAACTGCCTCCTTCACCGGGATCTGAATTGTCAGAAGAGTCCTCAGAGGTATCTGAGAAACCGACTATATTTTGCAGTTTATTGTAACGGCCCCAAGGTCTATTCTGGGGGTTAAACTGAGGCCTGTTGGTATAGAAATCTTTATTCAGATAAGGATAGGTATTCTCAATATTGTAGCTTTTTATGTCTTTTTTAATTTTGTATAAAACAAGGGGATTGTACCTATGCCTCGGGGATGTATTACTAAATCACTCAGTAAGACAATAGATAAAGCTAAATGAATTAGTTTTACCAAGACAATTTATTTTGTCAGTATCTTTAGAATCAGTTTTTTAGATGATTATTTTTTAGGCAAGAGAATCAACATTATCAACTCAACCTCTAGCGACTGAATTTTTCACAAAAGACTAATGTACAAATAACATACAAAAAACATTGAATTAATCATCAATAGACCTTAACAAAAAAGGACTAATGTACATGTGACATACAAAGACCATTAAATCAACATATATCATTTCATTCCAATTATCAAAAAACAGTTAATCATGGACAGAACTGGGTAACAGAGAACACTACTAAAGACTTGCTCGTAATCCAACTAGTGAGATTCAAGGCATCATACTGAAACTCACTACCAATGCTCGAGACGAAGGTTACCTTAGTAAGAAGGAATGTACCTTCCTCAATGTTAAAAGCCCACGTCTCCCTGTTATCTACACCCTCCCATAAGTTCATAAAAGCATAGACAACCCCCCGGGCTGACCCATAGTCTCTGCCTGCGGTTCAATCTTGGAACCTCTGGGTTTTTACGTGGACTTTTTCATTAAGGATTTTGTGCCCTCCACATCCTGCTATATACGCGATCGCATGGAAATGATAAATCTGGTAGAGCACTCCCCTTATGACCCTGAGATTCATACACTCTGCACCATGAGTGTAGAGTCACTCTATACTAATATTCCTCACGGAGCAGCTCTACTGGTTATCCAAAAAACATTTGACTATTGACCTAGACCCCACCGAGTACCAACACTTTTTATTTTACAATTACTCGAACTTTGCCTGACCAGTAATTTTTTCGTATTTGACAGTATATTCTACCAGCAAGTAAAGGGTACCTCAATGGGAGCAATTTTTGCCTCCCACCTAGCAATTCTGTTTATGGACGCGCTCGAGACTGGCACGATCTTATCGGATGGGAACCCTTTCCGATCTGGTATTGTCATGTGGCGGCGTTTCATAGACGACATCTTTATGATTTGGAATTCTGACAACAACATCTTAGAATCCTTTCTCATTAGCTAAACAACAATTGTGCTGACCTTAGATTCACCCTGGCCCACCACAAAACAGAGATATCTCCTCGATTTGACCATCTACCACGAGGAAGGTGAACTATTGACACGGTTATACAGAAAGCCTACTGAACGCAATACCCTGTTGAGATATGACAGTAACCATCCGAGAGCCCTCAAAGACTCACTCCCATATTCCCAATTCCTGCGGATCAGGCGTAATTGCTCATCTAAACCGGATTACTTTAGGGAGGCCAACATTTTATCCAATAAACTGAAAGCCCGTGGCCACCCCAGGAGGTTAGTCAAGAACGCTTCCAAAAGTGCCTGGTACTGCCCTCGCGAAGCCCTACTGGAACCTAAGATTCGCGACAGAGCATAGAGAATTGCATGTGTCACCACCTTCTCCCCGGTCTCTAATAAAATTTGTTAAACCATTTTGCAACATTGGCCAACAATAAATGCAGGCCAAATAAACCTAGAAAAACCACTCTTTGCGTTCCAAAAGAGCAAGAACCTAAAGGACCATCTGGTCCGTGCAGCTCTGCCAACATCAAATTTAAACGTAACGATTTAATCTAACTGGGGACTGCCACCTATCATAGGGCATGTCAAATGTGGACAATGTACAGTATGTGATTTGACAATTGAGGGATGCACTTTTAGTCACAACAATGTAACTATTGATATGAGAAGTCTTACAAATTGCAACAGTACTAATGTGATTTATGCAATTGTATGTCCATGTCCCAAAATGTATGTGGGCCAAACTACCCAAAAGGCCAAGACACGAATAGGCCAGCATAGAAGTCGCATTAGATGTGGAACTCCCAATGCCCCTCTAGTTGAACACTTTGCGGATTTGAAACACACGGCAGATGACCTGAGATGGACAGTTCTGAAATCTGTGAAACTACCACCAAGAGGAGGCAACCTACAACAACTGTTGAACCGTGAAGAACTTAAATCCATAATTCAATTCAACACCATCCACACGGGACTTAACCGGAGTGAGGACTGGACAACACTCCTCTGAAAGAACAATTTCCCCAAAATGGCTTATATAAAGCTGAACAAATACCAATTGTACAGTGTTGCTGGGCTCAGTAACCTGTTTATATTGCTTGCCATGTTGACTGAACTTAGAATGTTTTTATAATCTCAGGTTTTTATAATCTCATGTCACTTACAATCCCGCATGCTATCACCCCTTCACGATTGCGATCCCAACTAGCCGACCCATTCTGAGCACGCCCCCCCTTTTTTAACCAGAGCCCCTTCGATGCCGTCATGAGCCTGGACTAATTCTCTATCCACTACATGTTTACGTCCAGCATGTTGGTTCTATAGCCCATTCAAGACCACCATATTACTCGTTGGTGGTTTGTCCTCAAAGTCCCTCATAAAATGAGGTCCTTTTTTAAAATCACCCCAATAATAGTCTTAACATCGCTCTGGAGATAATATCCTTACTCGTTGATCTATAATAACGTCCGGGAGACTATTGCCCAACTCCAAAATGGCGCCTAATCCCACTATCACGTGACTGCTTGGTTGCTTTGACAAATGGTTCCGCCCAACTCCCGACAATGCACCGGCAGTAGGACCAGGCACGCTGGCTTCCCACCGCGAGCTCATTCTTTACTCGGTAAGCACCCTCTTCTACCATGCCAGCCCCTCTCTTAGCCTTTAACAAGATGAGCAGTTACTCAACAGCTCCAAATTGTTATTACAGCGGATCATCTACGGTATTGACCGCACCGCGGCGACGGCCACCGAGCCTCCTGTCTTTAACTCTCCCCAGTATCCCACTATTACGTGACCGCTTGGTTGCTTTGACAAATGGTTCCGCCCAACTCCCGACAATGCACCGGCAGTAGGACCAGGCACGCTGGCTTCCCACCGCGAGCTCATTCTTTACTCGGTAAGCACCCTCTTCTACCATGCCATCCCCTCTCTTAGCCTTTAACAAGATGAGCAGTTACTCACCAGCTCCAAATTGTTATTACAGCGGATCATCTACGGTATTGACCGCACCGCGGCGACGGCCACCGAGCCTCCCGTCTTTAACTCTCCCCAGTAGGAACAATAGTGTTATTAACGGTATGGTTTATACTTGAAATTTCCCGCTGCACTTTAGCGCGCAATATTCCCAGCTAATGCGTCTCATTTTAACCCACAGTTCGGCTCCACGCCGCCCACGGGTCCAACAAACGGCACAACAGGAAGCCGTACAAATCCTGCTTCGAAGTAAATAAAGGGCATCCAATCATTCAGCCCAAGGTACGCCGCATTTTCTCTTGCGGGTTGCCAATAACGCAATACAGGCTAATTCATGCTCTTACGTTTTCAATTCCTCCACTGCAGGAGTTGTTATTACCAACTTGCTTCACTACTAAAAGCCCCGGCGACGCCATCAGCATCGCGACCCGATACATCCAACCAAGAGGTATGCTTTTGCGCAACGCTCAGGCTGAAATATGCGTTTTTTTCCACCGTCTCCCCCTCCTATCCCATCCACAGAGAATCCGTTACATTGATTAGTTATAGGTGCACGTTGCTCTGCTCTACCACCATGCCACTGAGTCTTGAGCAAACTGCTTAGTCACTTTTTTGCACAAACCCCAGACCACCCACTGAAAGTATGAGCCTCTCACTGCGATTCCGAGGAGACTATTTGTACTGAATATTGTACTTGACTTAATGTGTTATCACTTTCACCAGCACTTCACACACACTGCGATTCTGAATATTGCAAGTGTTAAGAAGGGCATGTACTGACCGCTCTCCAGGATCCTTTTTATTGACAATTTCCCTCTTTCTTTGTTCTTCATTGTTTCCCCAACAGGCGTTCTTAACTCAGGCAAAACTAATTACTTAAGTCCTGAAGATGGTCCCCTTTATTAATTGAGCGAGGGATCGAAACTTCGACACCCATGAGTGGCTATACATGAAAATATTTTATATTTGTGGTTGTATGTACTACTCCAGGCGATACTGTCAATATTCTTCATTCATAACAGTACCCTGCCTGCTCTTTTCCTTTGCCTGAAACACCCCTTTCACCCTTTCCTATTTTCCTTTTTCCTCCCAGTACAGCACAGGATTGTGTCTTGCTACTGTTGTAGAAATTTATTATAACCAATTATCTTTTATCTGTCTATAAATAAAATCCTTGCCCGGCTGGACAAGGAAGTTAAGCATATAACAGCCTATTGTGTTCTATATAATAAATTTTCTACTTCTGAAAAAGCTAAGAACCCTTGTTCCCTAAAACTTAACTGACACCCATGGTTCATAGCTACCCGCTGGGTCCCCCTTGTTTTCTTAAAAATCACTTATATTCTTCAACGGCAGCACAATATACTTTATTGAGATCTCCAGATAAGTTCTTTTTACCTACACTTAATTTTGCACTGCTTCCGTTGCAAAGTTATCTTGTCACTTGAAAGGGTCTTCAGCTGTGGTGATTCATCCGTTGTTCAAACCACTCTCGAATGGGAGTTATTTGATATTGAATGATCATGGTTGTTGTGGGATGCTGCTGGGTATCACATATCTGGACACAGTAAGTTCCAGGGTTACTTGTTGTATGCAAATATTGTTTCCACCGACCCTCACAGTCAGGGAGGCGCTGCTTTAGCCTTCATTGAATGTTTCCCTTATACAGTTTGATTCTCTGAGCCGACTGAAAGCCATACTTTTACAGAAGGAGGTGGCCTTAACATCAGCTCAAGAACTTATGATTTCCAGGTTGCAAGGCTGTGACCTGACCTGACCTCGTCAGAGCTGGTCGCTCCACCCGCCGCCGCGTGGCTCCTCCAGAGTGCGCCGGTGTCCCCGCTGCTGTTTCCTGTGCGCCGCTGCCCCCTGGGCTCAGGTGTCCCTGGCTGTGCTTTTTTGTGATTCTTCCCGTTTTTTGTGCCTCGCTGCTGACTGTTGTGCTGTGTTTTTTCTCACTGCCGTGTTTTACTTTTTAATACTATTGTGCCCACTATTGTGCTCACTGTGTGATCGTCGTGCCCTGTATTTCCCAGTCTTGTGCCTCCCTGCCACCTGTTTTCCCGCTGTTCTCCCCGCTCCCTGCTCCCTGCTGCTGCTCCCCCTCGGCCCGCCCCCCTTCTTCGTTCTGTATCACCGCCCCCTTCTTGCCGCCACCCCGCTCTCGCCTCCCAGCTGCTCCTCCCTCCCTCCCACTTTGCCATAAATGGCAACCACGCGTACGCGCAGCGGTCACGTGCAGCGGGCGCACCGATTGTGCGCCGAAGGCGTGCCAAAGGCAAGCCTGTCTATGCCCGTCCGCGCTTGGACCGCGCTTAGTGCCAGGACCCCTGGCCCCCACCGACGCAAGATGACCCGACAGACCTACGACGCCGCCACCCTCAATGCACTCAATGCCGGCCGGAACCCCGCCTGCTGCCGGGCCGCCCCAAAACGCTTCCATGGACCCTTCACCTGCACAACCTGCAAGTTCACCTGCCTCCGAACATGCACCGCGCCCGCCAAGCCAAACCCTAGCAGCGACCTCAAGTGCATCCTGCTCAACACCCGCTCCGTCCACAGACACGCCGTCGAACTCTGGAACCTGATCGACACAACATCTCCAGACGTCGCCTTCCTCACTGAAACATGGATGAACGCCTCCTGAGCCCCCGACATCGCCATCGCCATCCCGGATGGATACAAGATCATCAGGAGGGACCGCGTCAACCAGACAGGAGGAGGCATCGCCATCGTCTACAAGAACACTATCCGCATCACGACCGACGCCAACAACACCTACACTGCTGCCGAACACCTCCACTTCCAGATTCACACCAACCCAAAGACGACCCTCAGAGGCACCCTCATCTACAGACCCCTGGGACCACGCACACAATTCAGCGAAGACATCACGGGCTTCATCAGCCCTCACGCCCTTCCCTCTGCCGACTACATCCTCCTAGGGAACCTCAACTTCCACCTGGAGAACAACAAGGACCGCAACACCGTCACCCTGCTGGACAACCTCGCCAACCTCGGACTCAAGCAACTGGTCAACACCCCCACCCACTACGCCGCCACACGCTTGACCCCGTCTTCTCATCCAGCAAGCACATCGCCTTCAGCCACTCCACCGGACTTCACTGGACCGACCACAGCTGCGTCCACTTCAGCTTCAGAAAAACCACCACCCACCACCACCCGCAACAGGTTCCTCACAGAAGCTGGAGCAAGATCACCGCCGACCAGCTCACCGCCTCCCTCAGCCAGAACCCACCTGCCAGCCCACCGGACCCCAACGAAGCAGCCCGCAACTTCACGCAGTGGCTGACCGCCTGCGCCGACGACCTTGCACCACTGAAGAACCCTCCCAGCAAACCCAGAAGCAAGAAGGCCCCCTGATTAACCGACGAACTCAAGGACTCCAAGAAGACCTGCAGCACCCTCGAGAAAGCCTGGCTCCTCGACCGGACCACTAACAACATGACCGCCTTCAAACACGCGACCCGCAAGCACCACCAGCTCATCCGCACCACCAAGAAGAAATCACTGAAGGATCGACTGGACAACAACGCCTACAACAGCAAGGAACTCTTCAGCATCGTCAAGGAGTTCTCCAACCTCAGCACCGGCAACAATGACATCACCCCCTCACAAGATCTCTGCGACTCCCTCGCCTCGTTCTTCCACCGCAAGATTGCCGACATCCACAACAGCTTCGGCACACCATCCTCGCACCCAACCGTCGAACCAACTCACCCCACTGCCACCCTCCGCACCTGGACCGCAGTGACCACCGAAGACACAGCCCGCACGATGAACACCATCCACTCTGGATCTCCGACTGACCCCTGCCCCCACCACGTCTTCAACAAGGCCGACTACACCATCGTACCCCAACTCCGAGACGTCATCAACACCTCCTTCGACACCGCCACCTTCCCGGAGAGCTGGAAGCATGCCGAGCTCAGCGCCCTACTGAAGAAACCAACAGCGGACCCCACCGACCTCAAGAACTTCCGCCCCATCTCGCTCCTCCCTTTTCCTGCCAAAGTCATCGAGAAGATTGCTAACAGACAGCTTGCCGCTTTCCTCGAGATGAATGGATCCCTCGACCCCTCGTAGTCCAGTTTCAGAGCCAACCACAGCACCGAGACCGCCCTCATCGCAGCCACCGATGACATCCGAGACCTTCTCGACAACGGGGAAACAGCGGCACTCATCCTCCTGGACCTCTCCGCCGCGTTCGACACTATCTGCAACTGCACCCTAGTCCAATGCATCAGCAAAACCGGCATCCAAGAGAAGGCATTGAAGTGGATCATCTTGTTCCTCGCTGGAAGAACACAGAGAGTCCACCTCCCCCCGTTTCGTTCCGCGGCCACCGAAGTCATCTGCGGTGTCCCGCAAGGATCATCACTCAGCCCCACCCTCTTCAACATCTACATGAGACCTCTCGCAGCCATCGCACGCTAACACAACCTCAACATCATCTCCTACCCCGACGACACCCAGCGGATCCTCTCCCTCACCAGAGACCCCGACACCGCCAGAACCAGCCTCCACGAAGGGATGAAAGACGTCGCCGAGTGGATGAAGAACAGTCGCTTGAAACTGAACTCGGACAAGACGGAAGTCCTCATCCTTGGGCCATCACCCACCGCCTGGGATGACTCCTGGTGGCCCCCAGCCCTGGGCCCCGCCCCCAAGCGGACAGACCACGCACGCAACCTGGGCTTCATCCTGGACTCCTCCCTCTCGATGACCAGACAAGTCAACGCCGTCTCCTCTTCATGCTTTCACACCCTCCGCATGCTCCGCAAGATCTTCCAATGGATCCCGATCGAAACCAGGAAGACGGTCACCCAGGCCCTCGTCACCAGCCGGCTGGACTACGGAAACACCCTCTACGCCGGAACCACAGCCAAGCTACAGAAAAGACTACAACGTATCCAGAACGCCTCCGCCCGACTCATCCTAAACATCCCTCGACGCAGCCACATCTCCAACCGTTTGAGGAACCTGCACTGGCTCCCCGTCAACAAGAGGATCACGTTCAGGCTCCTCACCCACGCACACAAGTCTCTCCACAACCTGGGCCCCAAGTACCTCAACGACCACCTGACCTTCCACACGCCCACCCGCCAGCTACGATCCGCTAGCCTCGCCCTCGCCGCCGTACCACGCATCCGAAGAGCCACCGCATATCCTTCTCCTACCTGGCGGCCAAGACATGGAACTCCCTCCCCATCCACCTTCGGCTGACCCAGGACCACCTTGCCTTCAGGAGACAACTTAAGACCCTCCCCCAAGCGCCTTGAGACCCTTCCGGGTGAGTAGCGCGCTATACAAGTGTTATGATTGATTGATTGAAGGTCTTCAAACTGAGATACAGGCACTAGTCGGAACTAACTTCCCGCTCCATTTTGGGGAAATGGTACATCGTATGTTTAACATGTCTCATAGGAGTGGGATAGTACACCTATTTAAGAACATAGGTACTGGGCTATTAAATACCTTTCAGATGATTTTTGGAGTTATTCCTTCTTTGATACAGTCCGTATTGGGAAGTGCTTTTGTAGCGCTTCCGCTGGTCCTACTACTTGTAGTGGGTATCCTGGTTTTAATTTTCCCGCTACGCAAAAGCAGTCCCAATTGCTAAAGAGCGATGTTGCCATGAAAGCATGGTTTTTGTCATTCAGATCAGTCTGCGTTGACTGCGTCTTGCATGTACTCAGCTACTTATTCTGCGGACACTAATGCATTTTAGACATCTATCTAATACTTCCATCTATTGCGCCTCCGGACTTGGATATACTGTTGGACCCATTAAAGGCCCATGTAGTGCAGTGTCTTCACCGTATTCCAATTCTGATGTCAGCATTCTTAGAAACACAATGGGATGCTTCAACTCCTGTTGGAACGAACACCGGCTTTGTACCAGGCTTACAGGCATCAAGTGCTTCCTCACCAATGGCTGTGGGAACTGGAGAAGATCACCTTTGCTCCATTGACCTGAACCAAGAGGTGTTACAGGGACCGTCGTCTGTGAAGGCAAGGACCAGTGATGTTGCATCTCCCAGACAGGACGCAAACATGTGTCTCTCTGTGTGCTGGAAACAATTCAGCCTTTTTCAAAAACAACATAAATTGAAATTAGAAAAAATAATTTTTATTTAATTTTTCCTCTTTAGCTCTCACTGAGCACTACGCCTTTCGGCATGCTCAGTTGGTTTAACAGTATATTGACTATTTAGAGGACTTATAGAGCTTTTTTTAACTTTTACATCACTTTTCAACACATATCATGTTTTTAAGATGTTTTTACACTCATATTTTATAAATTTCTTTTTATGCTTTTTAAACATACATATTTTAGCATTTGTTACTTTGTTGTCCACTTGGATGAGGAGTGGGTGTTATGAACGCAAATGTGCCCCAATATAGGCCTAGGTGGTTGCACAAACTTTTACCTATTTTTGTCCTACCATTGTTCTACATAACGGTTCTGGCACTGACCTTTTACCTAGTTAGGTGCTGCATAAATGTTGTATGGTTTCCTTTGAAAACTAGCATCAGTTATTATGCATGAGGATTCTCGGTATCACAGAATGGAAACCATCTTCTGGATAATAACTCTGTATAAGGGTCACCACTATCATCATCCTTGGCCCATAGTACCATGACACATCTAGGTAGAACCCCTGAGTGTACCTTTTGAGTATATAAGCACCACATCTTCGCAGTTCAAACCAGAGCAGAAGAAACTTCCATGCTGACACGCTGACATGAGATACGAAGTCCCTGCATGCAGACAGTCCAGCACGCAATGGTCTGACATCCCTTGTGGGGTGTACAACTTGAGACGAAGATGGGGTCCTTCGTTCTTTCACATCATGTAATAGGGATGGTTTGTTCCTAGCAGTATTCATGGATATATACCTACATACATGCTAGGTACACTTAGGTTAATCTAATTAGGGTTGCGTGGTAGAAGTGTGCATTATTATTGTCATATGTCTATATGCCTGCATATATTCATTGTTTTAGCACTATAGTTGAATTTTACCTTCTATTTAATTTATTGGTGCTCATAACTGTATATATCTGTTTCTGTCCAATGGTTGTTGTAGCTCACGTATTTAATACTAGAAAGACGCAGGTTCAATAAATGTTTATTGAAAACGTCCCCATCATTTATACTGTATATCTCTCTGAGGGGTCAGAGTTGTCATGTTCAATAATTGCCAGAAACGATTCGCTCCTTGGTAAGGTTGTCGGTGTATAGTGGCACTGTGAGCTAGCTGGTCTACAGACTAACAATATCCTTAGGGGTGTCTGGAATCAGTCTGGACACCAATCCCTTAGATTGTGCTGTCTAAACGTGCAGATCCTATATTGATTTGTTGGAACTACACATCACTTCCTTTCTCCATGTTGTGTGTGCTTTTTTCTTATTCCTGTTTATATACGCCTGGCATTCACCTCAGTTACAGACACACATTTTGGTCCACTAGAAGGGACATTCTGGTTAATAAGACATTCTTATGCCAGATACATAACTACTGTTTTGCTTCACCATTATCTTTTCCTACAGGTTGGACAGCCAACACCAAGGCAAGTAGATACTACACTTAGGGCACCGACACCCACACAAATGTGGTTAGGAAAGTGCACCCATCATTATTTTCATCCTGAAGAAGCGGTACAGATCCTTATGATGACCAGGGGTTCGAAACATGTTGATTAGCGTTTAAGCCCACCTTCAGGTACAACCAGTCAGCTACTAGGGTACCTTGTCATCTCATCGGTAGCACCAACCTTAAAATAAGGTGTTTTCATCTGACGGACAATCCAGCTATTAAAGGTTTAAGTGATACTCCTAATCAGTTTTAACTTTTTCATCAATATGCACCCTTCACCCCCCCACCTAGATCTCACTTGCACTCATCATATGGCAACAAAAACAAAAGATCTCCACTAAAGTGACCCTTCAAGGGATCCAAAGGGCATTGCAGCGCCAATCCAATAAGGACAAATGCCCTATGATGAATCTTGACATCCCTTGGGATGTGTTCCGGCAACATGGAACAGTCCTGTTGACTCCCATTCCATTAGTGTGTCTAACCTCAATACAACTCTCTCTAGTCTCCCTGTCCACACTAGGAACAGTGACCCCAAGTTTTTGCAGTGGCCTTACTCCAGGGGCACAGTCACTCTATTCAGCTCCTATTCCCCGCACCCTTCTATTTGTTTGACAGATCATTAGCACAGCAGCAAACCCAGAGACTTTTAAGACTCTCCTTTCACCTCAGGTCTCTTGACCACTCTTCTACTGAACACATCAAAACAAGGACACCAATTTAGGTCTTAGTTTTGGTAAAGACATTGTCGCAGTGATCTTGAGAACACCATCATTATTGGGTGAAGATGATGACATTCCTTCAAGCAATAGCCAAAGCAACTGGAATTCCATCAGCTTGCTGAACAAACAACAGATGAAGATCGCTGTACATGGTGCTATAACGACCGAATATCTGCGAGCCAATACAGCACAAATGGCTTGATAGTGAAAATGGCACCACTCCTGTTTCTAGAAGACAATATTTCGAAGGGAATGGAGCCAATTTGCCTCGAAATGCACATGAGATTGGTTGATCCTCATCATAAGTACGGCAAAACACATATTTGATGCCCTATAATCAAGATCAACATTGTGTAGAAGGCCTTCAAGATCAGTGTAAGCATCTCTGCTTTCAAGTCACGTCTGGCAGAAATAAACTCTGAAATAAAGAAACACAAGGATTACCTGATGCAACAGAAGATATGGAAACTCCAGCAGGACATCTGGAGATTTGATACAGAGAAGATTTACCCGTACACCAAAGAAGACTACCTACCATCCGGCAGAGACCAGTCATTTGACGATGGCTCAGTATCGTCCCACAAAGCATCACAGTCATCCAACAGCGACTCCAGCAATGACAGCTGATGCATAGACAGAAGCCGCCAAAGATTACTACCAACACCCCGGTGTACGGTTTCCATGCACCACCGTCCTCAGGTGCCAACACAATGTGGTATCCTACAATGCACAAGAAAAAAGGTCAGGGCACTAAAATCATGCACTGTTACAGATATATCTATATGTGATTAAGCAATTGTGGTAGTGCAGGAGCTGGAAACCTGACCTCCCTAGTTCCCTCAACTTTTGGATACCCCAAAAAATATAAAATTCAAAACTGCTCAGCCCATACCCATGTATTATATAATGCGTGTCACATGTTTAATAATCTCAAAGCACAAAGACATTCAATAAACAATCTTCCAAAGAAAATGTGCAAAGCGACAATATTTTTTTAAGAAAATACTTGTTTTCTTCCTTATTTAATGTTTTGATAGACGATCATTCATTTAAAATACAGTGCAAACAATATAGCCATCATTGCCGACACGTTTTGTCTCCATGAGACTTCTTCAAGGCTATAGAGTTGTGCATAAAGAAAAGAAAAAACTGTGTTTATGTTAACCAATTTCCAAACAATTTTTAAAAAATTTGTGCTACATTAAAACTGTACTCATTTAATCATTAAAAGCACTTTTCAATTATATATATATACAGGAGGATTGTTGTATTTATAACCAAAGAGATGTGTACATGGTTCAGACTTGATGTTTTTACTGTAACATTGACCTGTATATCAAAAAACATACAAAGTGACCTATTTTCATAAAACCTGTACCAAAAATAATTTTCACTGGCCCTCTGACAACATATTCCATAACACGAGGGTAATAAAGAAACATGACTAAAAGGTAACAGTTCAAATTATTTCCAAAGTATTTAACATCACATGGTTGGAAGCTATCATACACATTTTTGCTCTTTTGCTTAAACTGAACATTGTCGTCAAGCAGTTCTTCAAATCATGGAATTGTCATGAATACCTTTCTATATTTATATTTATTCTTGCATAAAGACCAAAGCTAGAGCATCACAAAAAACTTCAATGGTGAGGAGAAATGTTCTCATTGAAAGTAAAATCTGGAAAGACGATATTCACTTGATTATAATTACCAGTTTCTATTTTCAAAAATTAATTAAGCTAATATTACCAAGCCCACTAGAATTATTGCTAGAATGTAGAAACTTTTCATACCGTTATATTTTTGAAAAGTTCAAGTGTTTTCTTTTCATTAAACCTGTTGTGAATATTGTCAAATTTCTCCCAAAGGTAGTACAATTGCCCCTGGTCTGTAACCAAACAAAAAGCATATTAGTGTCTTTCATTGAGTTTTTATATTATTTGCATTTTATTAAAAATTAATCATTATAATTGTAGGCAAGTCACACCAGCAACAGTGTTTATTTAATTATGAAATGCACAGCCTCTACGAGCGTCATTATAAGATGGCCACCATATCCACAAGTATGGCCATATAAACAAACTCACGACTTTTAAGAATAAAGTCAAACAATGAGACGGCCAAGATTTGTAGGTCTTGGTCAACTTCAAACAGTGCGTTTATCATGCAAATATGTACAGCATTAGTAAAATGTGCTGCACAATAAAACGGATTTATAACATTGGTCGAGTTTTAAAGTTAAAAACGCGCCAATTCTACAAAGGGCAATTAATTGGAATGCAAGCGTATCAGCATATTTATTTATATAGGACAGTGAGCCAGTCATTTGGTTCTGATGAAAACCATAGCTTGTGCAATTGTAAAAAGCTATGACCATCATTATTTCGAGTTGGCCACCATAAGCGCATGTGCACCGATAAATATGAGCTTAGTCTAGATCTTTGGTTTTCGGCAAACAGAAAGACGAGCATTGTCCCATAAGTGCATGCAGATCAGAAGTGAGAAAAAAATAGGCTGACCATCTAACGTTACTTGTCAGACTCACAATACAAAATGCCTATAGATGTTTATCGGGTGTAACAGGGAGCAGTAAAGACCATGAGGCTTTGTCGCAAAGATTTGCAGGGAATCGCCATACTAAGTGTATACGGACGATAGCAGAAATGCGATATACCAAATACCATGTTGGAAAAGTTTTCTTTTATAATTACCTAAAGCAAAAAAGTTTACGAAAGTACGAATTACTCTACGTAACCTATTTAAGTACGTCTCTAATCGGGTCAACTTACTTCTATTTGTCCAGCGTTCAGCGTGGTATCCGAAATCGTTAGAGCAGCAAACAAAGTTAGTGGCTTTTGGGCTATGTATTTATACTCTTAATTGCAATAGTCTACACCTGTGTCTAGTACCATACTAGTCGACACACATAATGGTTATTTGTTCCAAAGGTTTTAAAGTGTCGATGTTGTCGGCCATTTTGGAATGGGTTCCAATAGGCACGAATTGAACAGTTTCTATTTTTTAAAATAACAGAACCCAAATTTACAGCTAAAAAGAAAAAAGGTTATGTATTATACAGCAACTGAGTATAATATAGAAGCGATAAGGCAAATTTTTCTAGGAGTATGGCCAATTAAAGTACGGCTCTAATCGACATTAGCTTAGTTCTATTCGTACGAAATTCAACACAGCGTCTAAAAGCGGACGAACAGCAGACAGAAATAGTGACTTTTGGGCTATGTATGTGCTCCCTAAAATTGCAGTATCCTACATCTGTCTCTGTTGACACACTTTGCAAAATCAATAAAGATTATTAATTCAAAGATTTTAGTACAGCGAAAACGTCGGCCATTTTGGAATAGGTTCCAATAAGCAC
The DNA here is from genome assembly GCF_964263255.1 of Lissotriton vulgaris. Classification (NCBI taxonomy): domain Eukaryota; kingdom Metazoa; phylum Chordata; class Amphibia; order Caudata; family Salamandridae; genus Lissotriton; species Lissotriton vulgaris. Next base: position 748,639,250 of record NC_141694.1, read on the forward strand.
AAATCTTTACGTAAAACCTTCCACTTTAACAATATATCCATCAATATGCAAACAAATGTTTTTACATAAAGAGAAGAGGATAAATGATTAGATAAAAGGCATTATAGGCCATACATGTTCAAACATCTTTTTCCAGATTATGTAGTAGATGTTATACCAAATATGCTTTGTAGTAGCACGTAGCAGGATAAAAGGACAATGTATGTGGAGAACCATTTAGTTATCGCTATACATGAAATTGCGAAAACAGAACATGTTCAGACATCTTTCCACAGATATGTATTATAATACTAAGATATTATCCCAATTTTGCTTTACATTGTATAAGACAGAAATGAATATGAGGAACCACATAGTTGTCGCTATACATAAAAGTATAAAAACAGGACATTAGTTGTGACATATACTGATCTTATTGGGCACAATAACAGCCCCAGAAGGGGAACATGTATTTTCAAATTGCTTCACTGTCTTTATATGTGCATTATTTCAAAGAAAATGATGCATCTCATTATTGATATTAAAACCAAATGAAACAGTTTGTAAACAAAAAATCCAACGTGCCTCGACCTGTCTTAAATGATTGGTTCTGTCTCCTCCCCTTTCATTGACAGATATGTGATCAATAGCATGAAATGTAATTTTTGCATTTTCTGGATGTTCTGACTGTATGTGGACAGCGACCGGATATTTATCGTCCTTATTTGTAATAGCACGAACGTGCTCTTGTATACGAGTTTTTAAACTGCGCACACTACTACCCACATAGGCCTTGTTGCATGAACATTTTATCAAATACACAGTGTGAGTTGTGTTGCAATTGATAAATGACTGGATTTTGAATTCCCTTGTTGTTGTACCGGAAATTCACAGTTTTATTATCTCCCAATTTGCATACACAGCAGCTTCCACATACATAGAAACCCAAAGGTTTTTCAGGTAGCCACGTAGAGGGTGCTTGGCAGCTTTGTTTAATATAGCTGGGACATATCATATTCTTTAAAGTTCTACCTCTTTTGTATACTACTTTTGGTTTTGAAGATACTATGCCAGAAGGAAGCGAGCTTGATTTTAAAAAATGCCAGTTCTTTCTTAGAATGTTAAACACATGGCCACTGTAGATGTTATATTCCGTTATAAAGGAGACATCATTGCGATTAAAGTGTTTTCTTTTACTATTCTTTTTTTGAAGTGTTTTTCCATGATCGATCGTCTTAACTTTGTTCTCAGCTTTATTTAAACATTCTACATCATATCCTCTTTGGCGAAAGTTATTTTTAATGGTGGTCACATTTTTTGTGAAATTTTGTTCTTCACTGCAATTTCGCTGTGCTCTTATCATTTCACCAAAGGGAATGGCAGAAATGGTGGTTGTCGGATGACAGCTTGTTGCATGGAGAACATTAGTGCTCGCTGTGTGCTTTCTAAAGACATCACTTTGTATGGTGTCTTTGTTAGCATACAAATGGAGATACCGAAATTCTATCTCCTGTTTGGAACTTTTTATTGTGAGTCTCACATTAAAACTATTAGCATTCAGATATTGGTGATATGCCATCAGTTCATCATCGCTGCCTTTCCATATAAGGAAGACATCATCAATATATCTTCCAAAAAATAAGATGTTGTCAATCCATTTACTCGTGCCTGGACCCCAGGCATGCTCCACCTCATACAAACCCATGAATAGGTTTGCATAAGATAGAGCAAACCTGTAGCCCATCGCAGTACCCTGCTTCTGTAAAAAACAGTCACCGTTGTGCATGAAAGCATTCAGGGTGAGAATGAGCTCAGACATTTCCAATAGCATTTGCGTGTGTTACAAGTGCTTCGCATTTCGTTTGTATAGATAGAATCTCAAAGCTCTCATGCCACAATCTCTCTGGATGCAGGTATATAAACCTTCTACATCCATGGTCACAAAGGTTAAAGTATCCTCCTCCCATTTGAAATCTTCCAATTTACAAATTAAATCCCGACTGTCTTTGAGAAAGGAGGGCAAGTTAACAACAAAGGATTGCAAGAATTTGTCCACATACTCTGCACGTCTTTCAGTGGGGCCCCCATTTCCTGATATAATTGGTCTCCCTGGTGGGAAGGGGCCTCCTTTATGTAATTTGGGAAGTGCATAAATGCACAGATATCTAGAGTTCTGTGCAAGTAAATATCTATACTCCAAATCAGCGATGAGACAGCACTCGTGCCATTCTGTTATTCGAGCATTGATATTTTTCTCAATCATCACTGTAGGGTTGCTTCTTAGTTTCTCATAGCATTCAACATGACTGAGTTGTCTGTCAATTTCAGCCAGATAGTCTGAGCGATGCATTAAACAATATTTCCTCCTTTCTCTGCTTCTCGCACTACTAGGGTTGGATCTGTCTTTATAGATAATATTAAGTAATTATCTTGCTTTGATAGATTGTGTTGGTGATAACATGAATTGCCTCGGTTGTGCTCGTCCTCAAATTTGTATAACTCTTGTGTTACTCTATTTGAAAATTCATCTATTACAGAATTGGTTATTGCAGGTGGAATAAATTTGGATTTGCAACGTAAACCACTATCCACAATCAAATCTTCACAAATGTCTAAATCCAGTGCAAACTCATTTAAATCCCCAAAATTTTCATCACCGTCCAAAGTCGAGATTAGGCATGAAACATTCAGATCAGAGATTGTAAAATCTGACTCTTGAGCTATATTGGGTACAGAGTGGTGGACAGACGTATGATCTGCAAAGTATTTCTTTAATTTAATTTTTCTTACAAATTTAAATAAGTCAAGATGTACATTTTCAAACAGAGGTTTGTGCGTAAAACAAAAATTCAAACCTTTGTATAAAACAGAGGATTCCTGTTCCATTAACACTCTAGAAGATACATTTACAATACTCAATGAATTTGTTTGGTCACAATCATTTCTGTCCTCAGACGGGCGCACAATCTTTGCTATTTTTTGTTCTGTTGTGTCTCTATCCTTGCCTTGGTGCCTGAACTTGTGTTTCTGGCCACCCCGCCTTGTTCTTCTATGGGATTTCTTTTTTTGTTTCCCAATCGACAACATTGTACTTCCCGTAAAAAAACGGAAGGGGTATCGAGGGCAGCTGAACTAGTTCCTTCACCAGGATCACTGTCTACTGATGAGATCTAAGTACTACTAGAGGAGATGCTTGAATCTCTTACCTCATTCAATGGAATGGGTGTTGGTTTAGGTGCCATATCATCATACTTTCTGGCGAAGGTGAAGATTCGCCCCCCGTCATAATCTCCTTGGTCACGCACTATCTTTTGCTGTTTTTTGTCTTTTAAGTAGATTTGATATTTAGCCAAATTTTTTATTTTTAAGATTTCTTGTTTTTTTGCAATGACATCCGTCATATTTGTGTCATTGATTTCCTTTTCAAGCTTTGCAATTTCTTCTCAAATTCTCTGTACTTTTCGATCAGAATTTCGTATTAGAATGTCCATCATTTTATAAGAGGAGGCATATAAACCTTCCTCCCATTCACTTAGTAAATCTGAGTCGAGGTCTTCGTAGTTTGGAAATATGAGTATTCGAATACCTCACGAGATCTTTCTATTCTCAAGATACTTTTTAAGGGTGGCCCCGTCTCACCACTTAACAAGCTCTTGGTTTTTTAGTCTCTCCAGGTGAATGTACTTGTTTTTTAGACTTTCATTCTTGGGCTTTGGGATTATTAATCCTGTGATTCGCATTATATAATACATGGGTATGTGCTGAGCAGTTTTGAATTTTATACAATGTGGTATCCTGGCTTCCCTGGACAACAACAACCTTTCTACCCTGCCCCCCAACATTTTTGGAGCAGAGGCAAAGGAAGAAGAAGAGACAACAACAAACAAATACGATGGGAGGAGTCTTAGACCCAATGCCTAACCAGGAACCATTGTCGATCTATCGGATAGGATCCTAAACAAAGAGGAAACCACTATCCTACTGCGAAATCCTGGATTTTTCTCCACCCTATGTGAAGACCGTTTCGTCTTATGTGAGCTACATACAGTTTTGCAGAAAATCAGATTATGTTCTTTTTCCAGGACCAGGCTAGTCCTACAGAAACAGACTCAGGACTCAAACTCCACCCACCTTCACCCCCACTGTATTGTATTGTATTGTATGTTGGATTTATATAGCGCTTATCACCCTGGGGTCTCTAAGCGCTTGCCTTGGGAACCCGTCCTGGCTTTTCCCTGTGAGATAGCCCCTACAGGGCATCCCCAAGGTGAAAGCCAGGCATCCCGCCGTGGGGGGCCGTTATGGAGATTAAGCAAGCTTAATGCCCAGAGTTGCAGAGTGTGAACCCATGATTAGGTCAGGCACCGAAGCGAGAATTATCGAGTCCGTGGTCATTTGAGCTCAAGACCCTGCCACGTAGGGTAATTGAACCCTGGTCCCGGGTCTGACCTCTGCTTCAGGGTCTGCCTGCTCTAACCAGTGAGCCACACTTCTCCACTGCAGCTATGACTCCTAGCAAAGTCTTGACATTTTAAAATGCAGTTGTCCGAGACAGCCGCGGTCCATGCAGGTAACAGCGGAGGGACAGTGCGGCCAGGTAGGGGGGGATTTTGAGGGATGATGCAGAGGGAAAATTAAATAAATATTTAATTTGGTCTTGTTATCATCCCTCAAAATCCCCCTTCACGTGGCCCCACCGCTGTTACTTGCATGGACCGTGGCTGCTCCGAGACGTGGAGGGACTAAAATGAAACAGACCTTTTAACAATCTGAGGACAGCCCTAACCTCCCTTAGACAAGATAATGGTATCAATTTAAAACCAGCTGGGAAAGGAGGCCCTATTGTGGTGGTGAAAATGTAGAAGACTGTGACCTGGAGTGCTGAAGACAAGTAGCTGACACAAGATACTAAAAAAGGACGGACGGACACTGACCCGTCCAACAATCTACTCAGACTTATCAAAACCAGGGTTCACTCAGCAGAGAACCAGGGTTGGATCTCTAAGAGAGAAGCAGCCTTCTTGGTGAATGATTCACCCACCACACCTTAGTTTTATGTATTACCTAAATTCATAAGGAAACACACCCTCCCCCTGGCAGACCCATCATCTCTGGGATAAGGTCAGTCCTGGAACCTTTGAGCCAATTCTGTGATCACTTCCTTCAGCCACTGATGCAAACAGCACTGTAATTTCTAAAAGATACCAAGGATGTACTTAACCTTATTGAGAATCTCGAGATCCCAGAAGAGATTTCCCTCCTGATGACACTTGATGTAGAGGCTTTGTACACCAACATCCCTCTAGATGCAAGAATAGAGGTGATCAACACATTTCTGAGAACAGCCTCTTCATCGACCCCCACCCCTGTGGACTTTATCATCGAGTGTGCTTCCCTAGCTCTCAAAAACAACATCTTCATGTACAAAACCTAAATATATCAACAGGTACAAGGGATGTCTACAGGAAGTACATTTGCTCCCAGCCTGGTCTGCCAGTATATGGCTGATTTTGAGACAATCACTAAACAAGAAAAGAGTGTCCAATGGTAGTAGTCAACCACCGTCAGGAGCAGGTAAACGGCTTCACTTAAAGCGTTAAAGAAAGCCGTCACTCACCACCTAGTGATGACATGCTTCATCATCGGGCCCCACAAAAGAGACAGAGTGTCTCTTTTGTGTGCTACAACACCAGATTTACTGCGGAGCGGGTTGGTGAGTTCAGGCAGTGTTGTGCAAAGTAAACTAGTGAGTGGTGGATAGTTAAAAAATAGTCAGTAGTGTATCAAAATTAACTTTATTCTAATGATCACTAAGGACTGGTTAATTAAAACTTATGTGTTGGAAATTCGTCCACAGTTAATTAAGTGGGAGTTTGCTAGTTATCAGTCGACATGTTTCAGCCACGAAACTGTATGAATTTACCTGGCATTCATCAGGACTCAGCGTGTACTAAACCCTGGTGGAATGGACTCTCTAAGGCCCACCCTTACCTAGGGACGTGAAAGTGAACAATTAACAAAAAGGTGTAAAGTGCAAAAATATTAGGAGGAAATAATGTCTTCCTAATTACTCCTGGTTTAGGAGGTTTCCGAACTTACGGTTTCTGCACCTGTAGATAAAAAAGACAAGGACATACATGTAGGACAGGACATACATTGAATAATGATGCTTATCACTTTATGTCAATCCTTTGTGCTCCAGTTAGTGGTTTAAGAGACATTGTGTGGTAAAATAACAATTTAGTTATCACCACCATGGCCCCAGACTTTTGATTGCTAAAAGTGGGTAGTGCTGTGTGCTATACGTGCTATGGAAAAGGAGTGTTACTTAAAAAGGAAAGAAATTTCCTAGATCGCTATCAAAGTAAAGTGCATGCGCAATTGCGCTAACAGATTTAAAATTCTCACTTTAGTGGTGTTAAGAATTCACACCATGGGTCACAGGAGGGGGGTGGGAAAGTAATTGGCACACCCTGTAAAGTTGCCGAAACAAAGGGGAAAACGTACAATCATTCATATCGCATTGGTTAGGTACTTAGCTTAGAGAAGTAATCAGTGGGCGGTATTAGCCTTTACTCACGCCCTCGACGCTCGGCACCCGCTGTGTACCTGCATCTACCCTCAACTGGACCCCGAAGATGTGGACGCGAGGCCAGGAGAGCAGTAAATAAAATGCATTACGCTAGTCAGTTTCCAGGTGGGCGCGGTCGGACTGCATCGAGGCACATGGGTAGGCCAATCGGGGAGTAGCGTCGTCATCTGACGGCTAACGTCACGTAATCACGTGGTTGCGTCAGCCAATCAAGAGCGATGTTGTCTGTTGCTAGGGAGACAACCGAGTCAATGACCGAAGGGTTCATTCTCTGTAGCAGAGAGGAATGCTCCAATCGGGAGCCAGTTGTTATGGGGCCCAGGAGTTTGTTGACATTAACGATTCAGTGGAAAAGTCAGAAGTCTGAACGGTGCGCAGAAGTGAACAGATATGTATTAAGCATTTAGGTAACAGAGGGTTATTAATGCAGAACACAGAGTCAGATTTATTCTATGGGGTAGTTGGGTAGGACATTCGCTTATTCTGCCATATGCCAATGTTTAAATAGACATGGGTAAAAGATTGCAAACGGAGCAATTGGTGAGCAGTGGACCATACAGATTAACGTTGGAGCATCCCACAGATAGGGGGACACCTGAATGAAGGAAGGCCCCTAGTATTCATTTAATCACAGAGTTCCATGGGATATCGTCATTAAGTCCAAGAATATGGGTCCCAAGCCTGTAGACCCACGGCTGTTCTTTTTCAAAAAGGCGGTGATTGATATTATTACCACTGCCAATGTGTTCGATGACTGTCCATTGCATGTCATTTGTTGTATGTTTGAGTTCCAGAAAGTGTCTGCTAATTTTTGTTGTGGATTTTTTACATCTGATATTAGACCGGTGTTCACAAATTCTCTGTTTTACCCTTCTGCTGGTCATGCCTACATAGCGCAATTCGCATGGACACGTAATGAGGTATATTACGTTCTGCGTGTTGCAGTTAGTATGGTCTCTTTGTGTCCATGTCTTGCCAGGCTCGAGTTCTAACGTTTTGGAGTGCGTTGTTAAATGGCAGACGCTGCAGTTAGAACATGGGTAGTGGCCGACCACTTTTGGAAGGCCCCAGATGTCAGTCACTGATCTTACTGTCTCTGTAATTTTTCGTCTTGGCGGGGTATGAACCAGTGCATCCTTTAGGCTGCGACCTTTCTTAAAGGAGAAGAGAGACAAACCACATTTTTTCCTACTCTAGCCCTTTCCAGTACAACATCATCCTGTGGAAGTGGTATATAGATGACATCCTCATCTTCTAGAAAGGACACAAGACTGAGTGTCAGACCTTTGGAAATTGGATCGATTCCCTCAAGTCTTTTCTACAATCTACCAGATCTATCTTGGATACAGAGGTTCAGTTCCTGGATCTTCTTAACTGTCTCACCCAAGGCCAGATACACACTTTAACCTACAAGACAAATACAGACTGTAACATCCTCCTATAATTTAAGAGTCACCACCGTAAAGCTCTTTGTGAGAACCTCCGTACGGTCAATACCTTCGGCTCAGGAGGAATTACAGTAGCTTGAGTGACTACGACAGACAGCCAAGAGACCTTAGTGAGAATTTACTTGAAAGGAAGTTCCCTCCACGAGTAACTAGACATGCTGAACAGAGAGCCCACAATAGCAGTAAAGAGGCCCTTTCAGAAAACACTATACAACCAAAAGAAGACACCATGACATGTGTAAACACCTTCTTTGCCCCTATCTAACAAGGTAAAAAACATAATGTAACACTGGAAAATTCTCAGCACAGGCAATTTGGATCTGAACGTTCATGATTCGCCTATAAGAAAACTTACAATTTGAAGGCTCAGCTGGTGCACAGAAGACCATAAACCAAAGATCCTAAACTACAAACCACACTCTGGAATTTACCACCTATAGGTGGACACTATCTATGTGGGAACTGCACTGCGTGCACATCGACCCAACATTCCAGGGCAATACAGTTGGGATCATTCTCTCGGACACAGATACAGCAAACAAATTGCAATACCAAACATTGTATTTATCTGATTAAATGCCCATGTCAGATGGCCAATCAAAACAAGAATAAGGGAACCAAAGAACAACATACGATGTTGACACACTGCCACTAAGATGTGCAACCACTTCATTGACCAAAAACACTCCATTGACGATTTGAGATGGACAATCTTAGAATCAAATCCCCTATGGAACCCCACCACGCTATTCAAATGAGAACAACGCTGGGTACTCCACCTCCACAACAATTGTGATGGGCTGAATGATGACATCCCCTGGATCGAGATATAGATGTACAATCTTAGGATGACTGTGAGTGACTTTGACAACATCCTTGTACTGGCCTTTTACATCCCGGACAGCACATTGCCTATGACACTATCAGTGACATTCCTCTGTATACCATTTTCAAATTCGGGTTTGACCACTCAGGTGGCCACATACGGCAACTGCCCTCAAAATATAATCTTGTAATACATGTTTCCATGCTTGTACTACAACATAAACATTATTGATCATGGTATTAGAACCATTCCAACATGGCTGACACAGACCAAGAATTACTGACCGGCTACAACAAGTCACCTTCACATTCTGATCTCAAGACATACACTCTTTTTTCCGATACCATACTTATGAGTTAAGCCCACTTATGTTATTTCCACACTAACTTACAATATGAATTAAGTATATGTAACCTATGCTTGTTTCTATTCTACACATTTTTATATGAAATGTATTCTCCATGGCAACAAGAGCTGCACCATCTTAGTTGCCTTGCACTACTACCTGGTGATTGACTTCAATAGATCCCGTCAAAACACCAGTTTTAAGATGTAAGATCCACTTTTCCTTAACACTAGTTATGGTTCTTTTCATACTTAAACACAGAAACCGGCCCCAGGATTATTGTTTCCGGTTCAGGGAAGACCTGGCTTGGCAACTCGGGCTGGACTGTTCCCATGAGGCACAGGGTCAAGACTGATCTGCATATAGCTGAGCCTGAACTGAGGTGGCAAAGTGAGCTAAAGAACGATGATGGATCCAACCCAGATCTGTGACTGGGGGTGAGTGTCTGAAAAATTTCAGCGCTCCGTACACCATCTCCTTGTGCTTACCTTCTTTCTCATACGTACCCTTAACAACAATTAATTATACACAATAATATAATCAAGGATACATTAGTGCTGCATAACAATCTGTTTACCTTACTTAACCGAAAATCATTATCTACCTTTCTCCATGTTGTATGTTCTTCTTTCTAATTCTTGTTTATATACGTCTGGCAGCCACCTCAGCTCCAGGCACACATGTTGGTCCACTAGAAGGGACATTCTGGTTAATAAGATTTTCTTATGCCAGATACATGACTATTATTTTGCTTTATCGCTTTCTTTTCCTACAGGTTGTGTAGTGTAGTTCCTGTATTCCCTATAGGCTCTGCGCATTGGAATAATATATCCTATAGATTTGATGTAGGACTTAAGTCAATAGGTCTCTATCGAATATACTAAACTTAATAGTGAGTGCCAGCTAGCTCAGATGTCACTAGAAACTTTCTCAAATTCACAAGAAGGGATTAGTTTCTGACAACCGGATAAACATGACAACTTTGTTTCCCCAAGAATAAGAACATATCTCCCAGAGTCATGGAAACAATAGATAAGCATTTCACTCAGTCAATCGTGCATGCTTCATTTCTACAGAGTTGCAGAGAAATAGAGAGACAGGCGTTTTCAATTAAAAGATTTATTGAACAGTCTTCTTTCTCCTGCAAGAGAGGTGAACTGCTACAATGGTTATGCAGAATGCAAAGTATAATGCGTACAGCGTAAACAGTTATATGAAATAATACTGTAAGAGCATTGTATGGTTTCTAAGCCATATAAAAATACATACATAATTAACATAGACTAAAATACTCAACTGATGCTTCTAAAATACACCTATCCCAATGTACCTAACCTAAGTCTAGTACAAGGGAAGAAATAAGTGTTGTTTAGCATAGGTTTAGTTTTGCCAAGAATCTACCAAAAGTTTCTCTAGGTTCTAATCAGCTCCATACCTTATTTAGAATGAAGGAGGTCTGGTATCTCTGTCTCGGAAATCGATTTCCCAAAACCCCGCAAGGGGAGCCAGAAACACTTGAGCTGGATTCTCTGCAGAGGACAGATTCTTGATCAGTGCGTCAGCTGGAGAGTCAGCTTCCTTCGGCACTTGCTGTAGCGACCTGCGTCGGGCAAGTATGTCTTCGAATTGCTCCAAACCACCGTATCTTGCTATAGCAAGTGAAGGTATATTTATACCTTGAAGGTGTTTAGGAATTCCATAGTTGACGTAAAGTCGGGCATATGAACGTCATGAATGAACCCCTGGGGAATAGTTGTACATTGTAAAGAAACTGAGTTCTTGGAGGAATCAATATTCAAGCAAGGGGAAGTCCCTAACGGCTTCAGCTGGTTTTCCAAGAAATCGTTGTGACGTTTGGTGAACGGATGGAAGTAGCCATGCCTGTATTTGTGTTGCATGGGCTATGCCTAAAAAAGGGCTGGATTTCTTATGCTTATATAAGGGCAACAAGAATGTGCCCTATATAAGGGCATGAATGTGGAAAATCCATTCAGAATCTAAAACGCCATACAACACCCACTCCCCTTTCTTATGTACGACATTACTAAGTTCTCAACACGTTAAACATATCTAAACATAATGTGTTATAAACCCACCCAAAATGCATAAAAATGCACTGGTACTAGTTGTACACGAAAAAGCATTTGTGCTGTACACATTTAAAGCAATGTTTCATTCCAAGCATATAGGTGACATTTTCAAAATGCTATCTGAATGAATCATGAAAATACATTTATGAAATGGCTCGTAAATACAGAAAATAAAAGGTGCCGAAACCATTTCATGACAGAATATATAATAACTGCTTGTGTATGCGGACAAGGTCAAATATTGTCTCTGGAAGTTTTCAAAGAATTCTAGTTCTCTAGGAATAGTTCTACTTTAAGCAGATTACTTTGTGCCAAAAAAATGAAAAATACAAATTTGGAAAAACAAATGTTAATCATTAGAGAGAAATAGACTTCCAAAGTTAGAACTTTGTTTTGAAAAAGTGAAGGTTGAATTCAGAGTCTCTCAGAACAATGTGTGCCAAATCAAAAGTCAGTGTTATTGTTTGGAGAAAACATCAAGTCTTCTAAGTCTGTAAAGTATTTGTCTACCATTGTAGGTGAGAGTTGGATTACCTCGTTAAGAAGATTAACAGCACATAGATGTGAAGCATCGCCATCATCGTTGGTCGCATTAGCAATGTACAAATTGGAAGGTACATTTGTTCCTGTTTCCTCTCGTACCTCAGCAGTAGCGTTTTACGTCTGTGAGATCTCAATGAATGTCGTCATCAGAGTTGGTAGCTGTTGGGGACAACACTGCGCATGGGACTTTACCGGGTCAAGCAAAGTATCAACATCCGTTGGCATGACTGATGGGAGTGTGAGACAGGTGTCCAACAAGCATTCTTCTCCGCATAGCAGGCATTGTAGAACAGTTAAGATGCAATCTTGCCAAATTGGTCTGAATAATAGAAACCATGTGGTATTCAATTCTCTTAGACGAGGTAGTCCCAAAATTTGGACGATGCGCTCACGACACTTCATCGCCAGTAGAGTGGTCTCCACAGTGAACTGGGTATCGCTGGTGACTTGGCTTGCCATATCAAAGCAGTAGGAGCAAAAATAGTATTCCTGCTGCGAGTCCCAAAATGAGAGGCAATCCGCCAAACACAGAGTGCACGAAGTTTGGAAATATTCCTAGGACTGCTTCAAAAGGTGCTAACAGTCCCGAAAAAACTGTCTTAAATACATGTGCAATACCACTGGTATCTGACTAGTTTAACATACGGCCTAACATTTATGAGAAATGTACAGGGCAATTTGTAATGAATAGGGTGTGTATCTCCGCAGAAGTCCTTGCGACTTGCAGATCATTCGTCTCATCGGCCAAGGTCAATGGAAAATTTATTTTTTTTGCAAAAGAATGGCTTTCATTCTGCTTAAAGTATCAATTCGTATAGAAGAGCAGCCGCGGCCCATGACACCGGAATATGAATTTCGTTCCATGCCCTGCATCGCAATTTGAGATGCAGGGCACGCTATGAAATTCCTTTTATTAATTTAATTGTTTACTGACCTGCAATCATCCATATTCCGGTGTTTATAACCCCCCACCCTGCCCCTCCCCTGTCCGCCTGTTTGCCCCACCGGAACTCCCTCCACGGGCCGCAGCTGTAGAAGAGATGTTCAGTGAAGGCCATAACAGCAACTCCCAGGCTGTCTTGGTTTTTGGAAACAATACTCGCATACAGCAAGTCACCCTGGCTGACACAGTTACGAGATAGGGTAAACCTGGCAACATGCCACAGCAGCTGTGATCATTCAACATAATGTAACTTCCATTTAAAAGTTGTCTAAAAAGTGGATCAATCCCCACAGCCGGAGAACCTGGCAGGTGGCAGAATAAGTTGTTTGAGGAACCTTCGCAGGCCCTGTTTAAATTAACACACTGACAAAGGAGAGAACCGCTTAGTGCGTTTTTGCAAGTTTTACCACTAAGAAACCCTTGTTCCCCCACTCCAACATCTGTGTGAGTATGGTAATTCCCAGGATGTCTTGATGTATTCTTCACACAACCTTTCATATATGCCTGCTGGTATATGTTTTAAGCAATACTGAAAATGGAAAATTGTAACAGGCAGAGTGATTGTTCTGTGTATAATTCATTCAATGGCTGGCTTTTCAGCGACTGTAAATGGTAATCTTTCAAGTTTTTCAATGCTAAGCACTGTATTGTCTGCTCCCTTTTGTGCCAATTTGATCTGTTTATCAGTGAGATCAAATTCTGAAAGCAGTGACGTAGTATTGATTAAACGCCAAGGCATATAGCCTGAACGAAGGTTTTGCAACATCCAACGTAATAGCATGATAGAACAGAATTGCGACTGCCCATCTTGCAGCATGACCAAGTCCTGTTCCATTATGTCTATGGCAGAGGATACTATGCTGTCCAAAGAATATATTCTGTACGACAGAGTCGTTAACCCATTGACATCTACAGAGAAAGATTTCTCTAAGTTAATACAATCAATTTCTCCTGTTCGTTCTGCAGTCTCTGCTTGCGTAATCTTCCATGCTTCATTATACAATGCATAGATACCGGCGTATATAAAACGTTTATGACGCGGTTTAGTAGGTCCTTGCAAGAAGTCCCTTAGATCAGCGCCATCTTTAAGTAAAGATTAGTGTTGTTTTACATCCTTTAGTGTAGGTTTGTGTAGCCACTCAAGGCACAGTTTCCCTGCACTGTATGTTGTTACTATTCCTGAATGCTGTTTCTGAACATATCTTGGATCTGGCCTAGTGAATGTGAACCCTTGTGTCTTATTCAGGAATCTATCTTGACAGTTGTTTGTGTCTGTGGCCCAGATTAACCATTTTTTTCCAATCTGGATCTGTTCTGTTGTGATGCAAAATAGTATGTACGTCGACCTCCCCCTCCGAAGTGTTGTTACTATCAGGTATTGGTTTAGGAATAGACGGTTTGTTTAGATATTTTATCTTGGCTAACCCAAGACAAGATGTCTGTTTGACAGTGTCATTCAAAAACATTATTTGTTCTGGGATAATGCAGGCTCTAAATAAAGCTTCTATTCCCTGCACTTGCTGGTATTTTGTGCCCCAGACAGTTTTGGTCTAAATGTTGTCTTTCCAAAAGTCAAAACCTAACGAAGACAGCTGAGCATAAAAGGCCGCAGAATACATTTGCTTGGTATTTGTCAACATACTTTTCATTCCTGTCTCATTAACATTTTTAAAGTAAAATGATTCTGGATTTGAAACACTAAAACCTGAAAAGTATGGAAATTTGCCATAAAATGTGTTTGACCTACCCTTTGGTGGCTTTGGACAATGTTCCCATTAGGTATATATCAGTACATTTCTAGGATTTGCAGATTTGTGCAAGAAATGATGACCATAGTGATTATAACAATACATTTGTTCATAATCTGATTAACCTTCTAAGTATTCATGATTTGTAAATACAGAAGACATTTCTAAGTCTGACATCATATTAATAACCATCTTGAAGTCCCAATCATCAGAAAAGATACTAGATGAAACAAAGTCATTCAAGGAAAATATGAACTGGTGTAGAATCTTCAACAGCTCTGCCGGGCCAAAAATGTCATATTCAGTTCTGTACCAAGCTATACCACCAGGTATAAGAACGGATGTGATGTTCACTGATGACAAGTCTCTTTGTTCACGATGAGATGATTTGTGTGGCTTGAGGAGTAAGTTGATGTTCTTACTTGCTGTGTCCTTTTTTACATATCTTCCATTTATTAGCATTCCCAAAGTTATCACAAGAGTCAACCAAATTGGAAGGAAAAGTACACCCAACACAATCCAAAGTACAATCCATGGTGAAACCATATAAATATTTTCCAGGTGATGAAAAAAGTCTGTAGCATGTTCTTTAAAAGTTATTTTCACTGGCGTTGATTCAGGCTCACTGGGATCCTCCGAAAACGTATTGAAGTTAATGAAATAGCCAAAGGCAGTTCTGTCAATTGTAGGGATTGCATCAGGATTTGTTGAAATCGCTGGAACCACTTGATCCCTTGTTACATTTGTATAGTCAGATGCTATCTCATTGTAGACAGGCGTTTCTTGACGAACTGTTACTTGGGTCTCAAGAGGTACAAGTTCCATAGCTTTGTTGCTTAGTCCTTCATTTCGCACTGCAGATTCCTCAAAGTGATGAGTCTCTCAGTTTGAACCTCTTGGATAGTAGCCAGATTAGGGTGTCTGCTACATCCGCGGAGTCCACTTGGCCTACTGCTTATGATCGGCCACATTATGTGGTTTGACCAGGTCGATGGACACAAACCTGTTCTCCTTTTTACCAGCAAGGGGCAGCAGTAATACTGTTCTTGATCAGTGGATAGCTAGGACAGGTACTGGTTGTCTGTAAGAAGGCCCAAATTCCTTCTTGTAGACAATCTTCTCTCTGACTAGATCCCCAATCTTTGGAATCCAGACAGGCCTTGCTGGGACGGTCAGTTTCTCTTCAGTGGTTGTTGGCTTCAGGAACACGTTACTTTGTTTTGTTCTTATTTCATTTAAGTCCTGCAAAACAGCCAAACGATCTTTGATATCAAAGGGATTTTGTTCTACCACTGAAGTCTGACAACAAAGGTCCGATATTATCATTCTGGTTCCGAAGAGGACTTCATATGGAGTGATACCCCCCTAGAGAACTTCTTGGCAGATTAAGACTACGTTGGACACTTATTAGATGTTTGACCCACCTGTCACCTGAGCCTAATACCCTAGCTGTTATAGATTGCTTTATGTACCGTTTTTTCTCTCCACTACCGAATTTCCCTCAGGATGGAATGGATTAGAGTACCGCAATGCAAAGCCCAATTTGACCATGTAAGCTCGAGAGCTAAACGCAGGACCCTGGTCAGACTATAGCGTGCCGACTGCATATCTGCCGATAGAGACTCGCAAATCTTTTATAACAGTTCAAGCATCAGCCAAGCACTGAGAACACATCCAAATGAATCTTGAACATGAATCCACTGCGACCATGATAGATTTATATTTACCATCCCTATGTAAGGGACCACAGTGGTCCAGGTAAACGCAAGCTAATGGTTTATCTGAGATTAACGGGGGCATCTGCGCAGGACGTTTCACTGTAGAGACTTTCATCTTTTGGCAGATTTCACATTCCAAACATAGTTTCTGGTCTGCTTCCTCATGTGTGGCCACCAGTATCTCTGTTTTAATAACGATAGTGTAGTGGAAACACCTGCGTGTGCAGAAGCGAGCCCTTCATGTGCTGCTAAAATTAGTCCTAATCTATGTTCCATGTTTGGAATTACTCTATCCCCCACTCCAGGGATTCGAGCAAACGGAACATTGTTCGCATCAGTTATGTATGAGTATTTGAGTGGAAAGCCTTTTGGTAATGTTTTAGCACTGTCTTTGCTTGAAAAATTGACAGCTTGCATTATTTCGCTGTTTATTTAAGTTTTTTAACGAGTAATTGCAGCTACGGAAGCCGTTTGCACAGCTGCCTTCGCAGCTTCATCAGCCAATGAATTGCCTGCAACGTGAACGCCATCACATTGATGACTCAGTGTATGGATCACTTGAACATTTTGTAGTCCTTGTCGTAACTGAACTACTTGTTCCCAAATCAATTTATGCTTGATTGTGCCACCTTTTGCATCTTTGAAACCGTTCTGAATCCAGTTCTGCAAGTATTCATTGTAAGATTGAACACAATATTACAAATCACACACCATGAGTGTGGGGAATTCGCGGTCCGTATTTTCAAGCACCATCTTGAATGCTTGTAGTTCAGCTCGCTGAGCTGTACAATCTCCTAGAGATTGAGTTTTTGTGACCATTGGTCGGGATTTGCCATCTCGCCAGCGACCTTTAACGATCGTGCATGCAGCACTATGGGCTTGTTTACCCCCCGTAGCGTGCTGTGCTGATCTGTCACTATAAATTATACATTCATATTTCTCTTGAAGCAGAATTTCATATTGAAGAAATTCTTGTGTTTTCAGATGTGGATCAAAAATGTATTCAACGTCTATTGCAGCAAGAGAATTAACCCACTGTATCCATCTTGGATGTAAAGCTTTAGCATTTGTAATGCTTGCTTTTGTCACTGCCTCCAAGGCAGGTACAGGTGTAACGACCATAATGCGCTTACCCTGTGCGAGGGCTCTCTCTTTTGCTATTGCAGTTTGAACCGCTATCAGAATTTGTTCTGTAGAAGTGAATTTCATTTCTGCTTTTGTGTACAAGTGTGATTTGTAAGCTTTTGGTACTTTTTTCCTTCGTTAAAGGTGAAGTAACTGAATCTGCATTGTCCTGGAATGATTCGCATCACTAAGTTGCGTACGTTTACGCGTGTTTGCAAATGCTTTGTTGCTAACATGTCTGTTTGCAATGAACGCAAAATTTCTATATGTTTTTTTGTCTGTTCTGAAATCAGGTTTGAATATTTCGTAGAGAGGTGTAACCCTTTCCGCGTAATTTAGAATGCATGTTCTTCCACAATTCAGGAAACCTAGATTTGACTGTAAGTTTTTCACCATTTTTGGAGGTTGGAGCAGCGCACATTTCTCTAGAAAGTTTGCTGCCAGGCATCTGCCTTCACTCGATAACTCATATCCCAGAAAAAGGACGTTGAGGTGGGCAATTCTCGATTTTTTAAAATTGAATTTATACCCTTCTGAGGCGAATCCCAATATAATGGTGTTCACCCTTTCCAAGTGCCCATTCAAATCATCATCTGTTAGATAGATGCCATTGACATATGATAATGCCTCATCATCATAGGTTTGTAGTAACTGTGTTACTCTAGCTGAAAATAACCCGGAACTATTCTTGAATCCCTGAGGGAGATTACAGAATTGAATCTGTCTCCCCATAATTGAGAAAGCGGTCAAATACATACTTTCTAGTGCAATGTTTTAACAGAAGAAACCGTTAGAAATATCTAATGTGGTTTTAATTTTTTTACGCACAATGTTATTCATTAGTGCTGCACTGTGTGCATTTTGTACTGCAAATGTTTTGCAACAATAGTTTAGATGTCTGTAATCCAAAACTAGACGATATGTATTGTCTGGTTTGGAGACAGGAAACAAAGGATTGTTCATTGACGAGGTGCATGTTTCAATCACCCCTTGGTATTCAAGTTGATCTAAGATCTCCCTGACCTGTTTTTTAGCTTCTTGCTTAATTGGGTACTGCCTTTGTGCAGTTGGTTGATTTTTTATTTGGATTTTATGGCGAGGAGAATCCTCATCCCATCCTACATGATTTTTATATAATGCAGGACCCTGGGCTACTGCCCATTTCCTGACATAGGTATATTTTAAATAAATTTGAATTTCGTCGGAGAAAGCTGGCATAATGATTTTTTCACCAAGTGGGCACTCCCTGACCACTCCCGCACAGACAGCTCCTAGCAATGTCCCTCCCTCACTCCCATCCACTTTGACGTAATTGCATCATGATGTTTCACAGTAGTGCAGCTCTCAAGCATTAACACACGTGTAACCACAACATACGACGCAGTGCACCCCAGTTTTTCTACCCCAAGTTTATTCATGGTTAGAATAAGGCTGATATTTTAAAGTCCCTGCGAACTCATGTGCGGGGAGTCGATGCACCTAACATCCGCAGCGCGACACGGAGAGCAACCTATGCGAAGGTAATATGTATATGGACACAGACCCATGAGGGTCATCGCTAATTAATAGACTGGGTGACAGTATACAACAACCTTTAACCTATGTATTAGTATAGCAAAGTATTAAGTACCAGTGTGGGATCACTTGTATGCCAAAACCATCGGCAATGAATGATGTGCTGTATGTAATAATATAAAATGCCAATAAACATGTTTAACAAAAAAAAAAAGTGGGCACTCCCTGACAAATTCAGGTGGTCAGCCTTGTTCAGCTTGAAGAATGTCATAACTCTTAGAAAGTCGCTCCCAAAAGAGTGCTCTCACTTTTCTAGCTATGTCCCCGTCCATCCGGAGTGTTGCTTCATATTACTTATGTGGATAACTAACCCTGGTATCTGCAGTTTCAACTTGAATGAACTCATTCAAGTCCACTGTCTCAAGATGATCTTTCAAGTTCTTGCGAGCTATGGTGACTTCTGCTGCGCTGTCCAACATCGATTGAGCCCATTCCCCATTCTTGAGTTTTGTCCTCAAGATCCTCGACATGTCTGATTTTTAGACCTGCAACCTTCCTTTTGGTGAATTGAGTTTTCTTAGTTTTCTCAATGTGTTGATCGTCTTTGGACTTCATGCGTTCTTCGTTGTGTTCTTACCGTCTTCTTCTTTCGGATTTCTGTGATGAAGTCTGAAAGGTACGAGAGGAACGTGTATCAGTATCTTGATATCTATCAGATTTTCTCAAATTATCCCTATTACTGAGGTTATACCTCCTTTCAGAGTGTTCCTTTTAAGGAGACCTACCTCTGGATTGAGAACGCTTCTCTTTAGAAGTTTGTTTGCTATTCCCCCACTTCTTTTTATAGGAGTAGGAGTTTTTTTAATAAAGACCTTTTCAGGACTTTCTGACATTTGGGGTTTAACTGATTTCCCACCCAAGCTGTCTCTGCCTAAATCTTCATAGGATTTTTCAAATATTCTGGCCAGTTCTTGTAGTTGCTCAGTTACATCAAAGTCCCTTAACTTTTGGCGGATCGCCACTGATGCTGCTTCACCTTTAATATTAGCTAATATTATTGTTGAGACCTGTTTAAAATCTTTCAGTAAATTCATACCTAGATTTAAAGCAGGGTCTGCCCCGTATTCATTCTGAATTTGTTTCAGGACATCTGGTATTACCGCCATAGACCGAACACCATGTGTTTTGGTGTGGATTGCAGCAAAGACTATACCCCAAGTGTCGCAGTCCTCCAGTTGTGGTGTGATCCCCATTGGTAAACAGATTTTTAAAATTCTGTGTTTCTCATGTGAGGTAGTATTAGGAAATACTGCCTCGATTTGAGTAATTTTTTGATCTATCCAGAATGGAATTTGTTTCCATTTTGTGGGCAATTTACCAACGACTGAATGTAGAGTCTGTGGTGTCATTTTATTTGTGTTCCCCTGGTAAGGGGGATATTGTGGAATCATTATTGGCGGTTGGACTGTAAGAGTCTGCATTACATATTGAACCAATTGTCTATAGACTTTGATTAGCTCTTTGAGTTGAACTAATAGTTCTGCATCTGACATTTCTTCAATGGCAGGATGTGGTGTACAGCTGGCTAATACCGGCCATATTGCTCCTGGTCTACCTAGTGGAACGCGCCTGGTAATGGGATTTGTATGTATTAGGGCGACTTTCAACCAGAGCGTAAGTTAGTGGAATTTCAATATCCTCGAAAGGAATGTATTCCGTTGGTGGTTCATCTTCTTTGTAGAAGTGAAAGACGTTTGTTACTGGATTTGCTTCAGGGAAGACTATCAACAAATAGAATACCTCTGTCTGATGATATTCATGTGCCTCTATCATGAAAACCACCCTACCACTTCTTGCTGATAGGCCATTTCATATGAGTTTTATGGTGATGGCTTTCCTTAAATTTTCTGGAATGCTTATAACATTCTCGTCGGTCTCTTGGAGACCTGTTATGTTAAAAGCTGCTGGATTAGCTGTAGCTCCACTGTTCTCGGTGTCGGTATCCATCATTTTGGACTGAAAGTTTGCAGAGCAAGTTTCAAGGAAACAAAGATAAGGTGCACAATTAATTGAAACACTGTATCCTTCAACTTTGGAAATAAACGAAAACTAATACATAGGATTTTTCATCCTACTCAGCTATGGTGGATATGATCCCTTTACCCACTCCAGACGTCTATTGGAGTATTACGGAAAAAGGGGGCTCTGAGAAAAGCACAACGGAGTTACTTTAGTTTCTAGTGTTAAATTAGTGCCTTACCAAACGTTGGGCGCCATGTAGTGTAGTTCCTATATTCCCAATAGGCTCTGTGCATTGGATTATTATATTCTACAGATTTGACGTAGGACTTAAGTCAATAGGTCTCTATCGAATATACTAAACTTAGTAGTGAGTGCCAGCTAGCTCAGAGGTCACTAGAAACTTTCTTGAATTCACAAGAAGGGATTCGATTCTGACAACCACATAAACATGAGAAATTTGTTTCCCCAAGAATAAGAACATATCTCTCAGAGTCATGGAAACAATAGATAAGTATTTCACTCAGTCAATCGTGCATGCTTCATTTCTACAGAGTTGCAGAGAAAAAGAGAGACGGGCGTTTTCAATTAAAAGGTTTATTGAACAGTCTTCTTTCTCCTGCAAGAGAGGTGAACTGCTACAATGGTTATGCAGAATGCAAAGTATAATGCGTACAGCATAAACAGTTATATGAAATAATACTGTAAGAGCATTGTATGGTTTCTAAGCCATATAAAAATACATACATAAAGAACATAGACTAAAATACTCAACTGATGCTTCTAAAATACACCTACCCCAATGTACCTAACCTAAGTCTAGTACAAGGGAAGAAATAAGTGTTGTTTAGCATAGGTTTAGTTTTGCCAAGAATCTACCAAAGGTTTCTCTAGGTTCTAATCAGCTCCATACCTTATTTAGATTGAAGGAGGTCTGGTATCTCTGTCTCAGGACTCGATTTCCCAACACCCCGCAAGGGGAGCCGGAAACACTGGAGCTGGATTCTTGTCAGAGAAGGGCAGCTACCTGATGAGTGCATCAGCTGGAGAGTCTGCTTCCTTCGGCACTTGCTGTAGCGAGCTGCGTCGGGCAAGTAGGTCTTTGAACTGCTCCGAACCACTGTATCTTGCTATAGTAAGTGAAGGTATATTTATACCTTGAAGGTGTTTAGGAATGCCATAGTTGACGTGAAGTCGGGCATATGAACGTCATGAATGAACCCCTGGGGAATAGTTGTTCATTGTAAAGTAACTGAGTTCTTGGAGAAATCAATATTCAAGCAAGGGGAAGTCCCTAACGGCTTAAGCTGGTTTTCCAAGAAATTGTTGTGATGTTTGGTGAACGGATGGAAGTAGCCATGCCTGTATTTGGCTAGCATGGGCTTTGCTTAAATAAGGGCTGGATTTCTTATGCCTATATAAGGGCAACGAGAACTGTACCTATAAAAGGGCATGAATCTGGAAAATCCATTCAGAATCTAAAACGCAATACAACAGTTGGACAGCCAACACCAAGACAAGTAGGTGCCACTCTTAGGGCACCAACACTGACACAAATGTGGGGTAGGAAGTTGCACCCATTATTATTTTCATTCTGAAGAAGCGCCATGGATCCCAATGACCAGTAGGGGGAAAAACATGTTGACCAGCGTTTGACCCCACCTTCAGGTACAAACTAAACTATCAGCTTCTAGGGTACCTTGTAATACCACTGGTAGCACCGACCTCAAAATATGTTTTTTTTATCTGACAGGGAATCCAGTTATTAAAGATTTCAGCGATACCCTTAATCAGTTTTAACTATTTCATCACTACACACCATTCACCACCCCACCTAGACCTCACATGTCCTCATCATATGGCAACAAAAACAAAAGATCTCTGCCAAAGTGACCCTTCGGGGGACCCATAGGGCATTGCAGCACCGGCCCGATGAGGAGCAAACACCCTATGATAAAGCATGACATCCCTCTGGATGTGTGAGGGCTACATGGAACAGTTTTTTTGACTGTCATTCCATGAGTGCATCTAACCTCGATAAAACTCTCTCTAGTCTCCCTCTCCTCACTAGGAATAGTGACCCCAAGTTTTTGAATTGCCCTTTTTATTTGCCCTTTATACTAATAAATTGGAATCGGTATTGGGGGAGAGTGTGAAGGACATCCCATACGTAGAGACTGTCCCCCTCCCAATACTCCTCTGTGCAGCCAACGCAGTGATCTTGGCTAGAATTCCAATGGCACTGCAGAGACTCAAAGAGGAATACATAAGCTTTATGGCAAGCTTGGATCAATATGTCAACAAGACTAAAACATTTGTCTTAATTGCAGTGACAGGTTCTAAAAAATCCTAGACATTCTTCATAGGTAACAGAAGATTAGAAATGGTGGATAAGTTAATTGATCTGGGAGTTCTTTTTGATCGCAAATTAAACTGGAAGGACGGTGAAAATAAGAGAAAATTTTATGGTAAAAAAGTATTGCTGCATTTTTTTAGATTCTCTATTCCGAAGATGTTTAAGATTTATTCAGGTAAAGCAAAGGCTATTGTCACACAAGGGGCAGCAATTTGGGGCATGGCAGAAGTTGGAGAGCTGCAGCTCGTGGAGAATGCTTTTTGTAAAAGATTAATATCTGCCCCGTGCTTGCTCAAATTTCATCTACCACATTGAAGGAGGTTTACCTTTGATCAGTGATGTAATTAAACTAGCCCCTATACTGTTGTGGCACTCAATATGGAAAAGGGAGAGTGTCAAACTGAACCAATAAGTGGTAACAGATATTTAAAAAATGGACCATGCACTTAGAATTCCATGGTTATGTTATATAAAGACCACGTTGACATTGTTGGGCCTCTGTGAATCGTTGTGTGTCACCTTCTCGAGGCATAAACTAGAAGAACTGTTCTTGGCTAAGGCAGCAATTGATAGAGTGGTCAAAAACAAATATAAAAGCACAATACTTTTTATATCAGAAGCTACATCCCATAAAGCATGGTGCTCTTTCTTATATGGGCTTTGCTCAAAACTTACAGCATCGATTTATTTTGAAACGATTCAGTTTATATTCTATTTTACTTATGGCTGGTTTACTTGAAAATACATATTCACTGAATCAGCTGTCACCCCGTCCCTGTGATGGAAAATAAACACAAACTATTATGAATGTATTTTTTATTTTGCTCTTTATGTACCTCAGAGGAAAAAAACCATATTGTTCCCTTTCTATGCAAATATGGCTTTAGACACTGAAGCTATGACTTTTATTCAGCAACTAGAGGATGTTTATATATGTTACACCATTGCTCATTTTCTCTGGGCAGTTATTACGCCTGCGATTGTTGTAGTCATGATGCTTCTCACTAGGATAAGTATTTTTTTAGCAAACAGTCTTGCAAGCAGCCTACTATAATTGGATGGCATACAATTTTAACTGACTGGAAGAAACGCTTAGATGTTTATACTATTTTATAGATCTGAATCCATATGAGACAGGATATAGCTGAATTACACTTTTGACTGTAATAGGCTGCTTGCACATTCTTGGGAGCCCAGTGAATTTTATTAACCAGATTTTTAATGAAATATGTTCTGTTTACATTTAGAAATGGTGTCCAAGTACCAAAATGTTTTATTTATTTAATGTACTTTTATGCATTATAATATAATTGATGCAAAATAACGTTTCTTGACTGACTGACTGATTTTTATTTATGTGTTTTCTTTTTTTTAGAGAAGAAGTAGTGCACATAGAATGTTATCAGTAGTAAAAGTTGCAGGAAGGTAAACAGGGTACATGAATGTATGAGCTGTTAGATAAGGTTGCAGAAATTAAACATGTATACTTCCTGTAGTGGAGTAGATGTTGATTACTGACATGAATAGTCTCATGTTGACCGTGCCATTTCTATTGGGTATTTTAGCATGCTATTGGCAGTAATCTTGAAAGCCAGTGGGCTAGTGTGATGACGAGAGGTACAGTGGTGGCATTCCAATGAAAGTGACTGAAAAGGGCAAGTGAACGAATGTGAGCATGTGCACCCGGTGGCTCTGGTTAGGTTAAGAGGTGCTGGTTGGAGGTTGAAAGAGAGAAGAGTAGTGTACAGGAAATCCCACAGTTCCCCAAAAGCAGATTCTCTGCAATAGCTGTGAGCTGGTGAGCAAATCTGGGAGAGGAAAACAGTTCTAAGGCCGAAAAATCGATCAATAGGTGCTTAAAACATTCTAGAGTCATAGGTCGCTTGCTCTATTAATCCTGTTAAATCTCTACAAAACAATAGGTTAGTGTGGGGCATTCAGAAAATAGATGTTGTTACAATTAACATGTACAGTGACAACTTAGATTCTTTTAGCTTTTTGTAAAAAGAAGTGCCAGAAGCAACAACAGAGTTACATACCTTCCCTAGCACCATAGGAATATGGAATTGGTCCATCCATCACTAATGAACCCGTATTTATAGAGACAGTGCCTCTTATGACTATATGTTCATCAAAAGAGAAAACATTACTTGGCAATGATTTTCCAAATTTGAAGACAGAGTACATTCACAGCAAGCTGGCAGAATGCCATCAAATGAAATGATACAGCAATTTAAGGACAAAAATGTACAATTTGTTCTGGATCACTCTCATTGATAACTGTTTATATTAAAATTGAATAGCGGCCAAGGACGAGAAAATTGGCCATATCACGTTGCCAGCATTTTTCTCAGCATGTTTCAGTGCAGATGGTCATAGTACCTGGTATTATGTGGTCCGAAAATGTTATAAACTTTGCAAAGGGTGTGGAGAGCCCACCAGATGCAACCCTTATCCTGATTGAGCTGTCATAGATGTCAGTGCTCTAGTCACAGCTCTGCCTTGGGCCTGATATCCTTTCTGTGCCACTGGCAGAGAAGGAAGGACCTGTCTATGGCCTTAGCATTACTAATGGAGCCCAACCTGCCTGGGGTTGGGGTTCTTCCTTCTGTGTGGCTGATTGAGAGTCATTGTATCGTACCTGAAGAAGAAGAAGGGGTTTTACAGGAGAATCTATCTGCATGTTAAATGACAACTCCCCCTAGTGCTTGTGGCCCCACTTCCTCCTAGTGGTAAGTGACAGCTGACTCCCACAGATAATGGTCACCCGAGTCACCAGAGGACCACAGCATCTTCTCTTACTAGTGAGCACAAGTTGCCTGAGTGGAAAGTTGGCAGCACCATATTCCTCCTGTCCTTCAACCATGTACCAACCCAGCCTAGAGTAAAGTCAGCGGTAGGGGCTCCACCTTACGAGTACAAGCTCGAGATCCTGCATCCTCCTCTGTAGCCACCTCAAAAAGTATGAGTGCCCACTGAAATGCCATAGCCAATAAGCTACTTGGGACGAACCACCTCATGTATTAGGTGCCCTTGGCAGCGGCCAAAACATCACTAATTCCTCTAGGGCTTCAGCGGCTCACATTCCAGGTAGGAAGTACCACAGGTAGGGTACCTCCTCATGGCCCTACTTCTGCCAAGGTCTGCTTCCACAGAGTCTGGAACCTCCTCAGAAAATGCTGGCACCCACTGACCTGGACACCATGCATGGAGCCCAACCAATTAGGATAAAGACATGTGAAAAAGGGGAAAATTGTATAAAGGCCCAAATTGAGATTCATAACTAGCACAGCATGTGCTGCTGCCTCCCGCTGTTTGCGATATTTTGCTGTACAAGGCTACAGCACTCCTTCTGCTATTACCTCCCTTTTCTGCTGCTGCACTTGTTCACAAACTTGAGAACTCCAGAGGTCCTGATGACGAAAAACGTTTCAAGCCACACTCAGCAAAAATGAAGCGGTATGGATAGTCAATGCCCGCGCATAGGGTTCCTCCTCACGGACAAGACCCTACGAAAGAGACTTCTTCAAGCTCTCTATGCAGTTGAAGAGGGTGCCACACACTGGAACAGCTTGAATCGAAGCGAGGGGCCTTCCTATGCACACTGGAGAATCTGAAGCCACTCCTGAGAAGCAGCCGAGACTTAGCACAGAGGGTACAAAAGCTGCAGCTCAGACCTCACTGTGAATCACTGTGTCCAGAATGAAACACATCACTATGGCCACTAATCAATCGTGATAGATGCCCACAGGTCCTGTGCCAGGAACCAATGCTGTGAGATCTCACTACAGTGACAGACTTGAGGTGCTGGCATGTAGTCCTATGCCCCTGCTGCCAATCCTACCCCAGAGCCCACTGTGTGCATATATATGGCCTTACACACAAGCGGGGCAGATTAAGAAAATTATAGTTATTCTTAATCTCATTTTAAGGTCCCTGGGTAAGACATATTTTGAGCCTTCATTCGTAACAATTTTGAATTTTATTAACTACTTCTTTGATAATTGTAGCCTGCGTGATGCCGACCAAGCTTTCAGAAATGCCTGTCAGAGGACCCAAAAAATCCTTAATATGACACTGGGCAAGTACAGACCAAAGTAGAGGCAGGTACAGAAAAGAAGAGAGGCCAAATATAGAAATGGGGTCAAGGAATAGGCAGATAAAGTTTACTTTCTCTGGGGGGCCCTTGGAATATCCCACTTTACCATGCCTTTAAATGTCTCTGGCTTCAAGTGCAGCATAAGCAGACAATGCTGCAGAATCACCCCGAGTGTGCTGGGTATACTCAGACGTGAGTCCCATGCTCTCCACACCACTGGAGTCAAGCTATCCAGGCTGATGAAGGCTGATAGCCAGAAACCGGTCCTTGGATGCTTGATTCCGGTCTGGGAAAGACATGGCTTGGTAGTTCGGACTGGACTGTTCCCATGAGGCACAGGGTCAGAGCTGATTTGCATATAGCCAGTGTCTAACCCAGGGTGGTGTGGAGTGCAAAAAAACGATGGATTTTGGGCCAGATCCTTGTACTGGGGTGAATGTATGACATTCTTCTACATTCTGTCCATCAACTGTGTTTTTTGCAGAATCATTTTAAGCCATATATAAGGCTTTACATTCAACCACTGGTAGCTGGTATCAATAGTACAACAGGCCCATTTGTACAGGAGCCCAGGGATGCGGTGGGCCAACTGAACCCAATTAAAATGGTCGTTCGGTGGCAAGAGTGGCCATTTTTTATTTTTTTACTTAGGGCCCCGTGGCTCTCACTGATCCCTTTGATTTTGCTCTGCTGTATCTCTCTTTGCATCGCCTTTTACACATGGTAAAAAACCTGGAAACCCTTCCGTGCTCACACAGAACTCTGCTGGAATCATTTTCTCCCTTCGGAGTTGTGCCTGGTGAGTTGGCAGCTGTGAAGAAGCAAGGTGTCACGAGGTCTGATGCGCGCCCTCCGGCGAAATGCAGGCAAGAGCTCTTCCGTCTGATTTATGCCCTTATGGCGTGAAGGAACGGTGTCTCTTCTGCCCCGAGGATACGAATTTTAAAAGAATATTTGTCTCTTCCACACTTTTTTTTATGATTTCTAGCATTTGTCAAGTGATTTGAATCTATATGCTACGTGTGTCCGCGCGTTCCAGTGTACCCGTTCAAACAGAATGCGCAAGTAGTTGCAGGTCACATGTAAAATCTTTGGAGATTCCAAAGAAACAATATTTCACGTTTGCCTCCAATATTCGAACAGATAAATGTGTTAGTTTCCAACTCTCTTCTTGCCTTGTCGGTCACAGACTAGTCTTCCCTTCTTCACCAACAGCGGTTCGCATCATTCTGTTCTTAGTTACCACTCCTAACATGGCAGAACCAACCTAAAATCCCAGAATCCAAAGTGCTGTTGGCGAAAAATGAAATGCGAACTGACTAAAAAGTAAAGGAAAGAGAAATGTTTTTTCTAACCCCGAAAAAAAGGCAATACACTTAATTTTTTTGCCTATTGTAATTTTATAATTGACCTGAGGCGTTGTGATGATTTTAACCTGCAGTTTGGTGGAGTGTTGATGAGGAGTTTTGCTGTCAGTAAAGTATATGTGTTTAGTTAGATAAAGATGCTAGCAATGTATGAAGTGAAGGGATTCAATTTCTCACTTCACTGCATTGATTCAAAAATAATACTTACATTCCATTATAAGATAACAAACATCTTACAAAGAGAAACTTTGTAAAATCTGAAAGAGACATTAGTGACAAAATCAATTGTTTAAACAATTGCTTAATAAGAAATATATCTCAGACTCAAAGCAGGTGCACTATAAACACTAGCAACTCCATTGATAATCACAGAACAAAGCCAGTGTGGCTGCATCATTTCAAGTTTTCCACATATTCAGAACAGGTACAAAATGAGTAGCAATAGTGCGTGCTTACACGCACACTCGTGCACTCACACACGCACACAAGTACAACATATGCAACTGGTGTACAAGCTTTCATCACAAACACACAAACGTGTAACTGTCACGCACAAATAAAAACATGCAGAGCCCAGGCAACAGAAGCAGTGAAGTTCTTCTCACACAGAACATTAATACTTCAATAAAGATCAGCAGTGCAAGTTTTAATTTGAACATGCAGTGGGGCTAAGCCAGAACCATTGAGTAGCTGAGAGCTAGGTACACGAGCTGATGTGGCTTTAGGGAAATGGGGACAAAGAAGAAATGCTAAACAAGAAGCACATGGTGATAGTGGAGACATTTGGGAACAGATGAGGAAGAGTAGGGACAATAAGGTGGATATTGTGGCTGAAAGGGAGACATATAGGCCAAGTAAAGACAGGAGGATAATGACAGTGAGGCACAAAAACATAATCCAGTGCACCTCTATCCCCTGAGCTGATCTAAAATCCTATTTGTAACTCTTATATGCCCATAAAGGGAAATATTCTTTGTTCTAATTATGGCTCTTAACTGTCCTATGGGCTAGATTTATCAAAAAGGTAAAGGTATAACAAGTTTTTTTTTAAATGATGTGCTGTTGTGGGTGGAATTAACAGAGAACCACTAAAGAGACATAAAAACTGAACTAGAGGCTAGAGGGGACAATGAGGAGAGAAAAATAATGTTGGTGATTGATGTAAAGAATAACGTGGCATGATGGAGACTTGAAGAGGACAGGGAGATACAAACTGGCCATAAGAGTCGACATGTAAGCCTGCATTTTTGAGTAACTTTACACTTGCAAATGGTGAATAGCCATAAGTAATAAAGTTACTCAAAAGTGTAAGAGTGACCTTACATGTCTAACTTACAAGTGCAAATAGCCCCAAACATAGTTTTATATGAGAAAACAATATTGGGCCTACTCACGAAGGTAGACTTACACATGTGTTCAATCTACATTTGTAAATTTACTCTTGCACTTTTGGTGCAAGACTAAATGTGATATTTCAATTTAATTCAATATAACTTTATTTAGTTAAACAACAACCATAAAAGCATGCATGAAATGAACACAATAGAATATTTGCAAATGCTCATTTACCATGCTGAAATTCAAGACGCAAGAAAATACATAGAATATATTAAAATCAGAAAAGGCGCTAAAATACAAAATAAGTTATCCAGCCAGTTACAGATACAAAAAATCCCACAGGGTATACACCACAAATAAAATAATAATATTAAAATCAGTTTGTTAAAAAGGCATTGTACCCCATGAGCAAACGGCTGCAAAGAGAAATAAACTTACGTAGGTACGCGTCTCTTCATTCGGCAGCTGCCTGAAATTTCTTGATTTCATAAAATGGACTAAGAAGGTTTTTGTGTACATTATATAAAATGAAATGAAATGAAATTAAATGAAAATGGGATTTGTAGAGCGCTACAGTTGCCCTGAGGCGTCCAGGCGCTGGAAAAACAGAAGGTACCCTCAAAAGGTTTATTATTTATTGAACAGGAGAGTTTTGAGCTGTTTCCGGAAACTAGTTAAGTTGGGATTGTCTCGCATCTGCAGAGGGAGGGTGTTCCACAGTTTGGACACATTGTACGAGAACGAGCGTCCTCCTGCTCTGGCTCTAAAAATTCTGGGAATTATAGCTAATGAGGCAGTTGAGGAGCGAAGTGTCCTGTTGGGCAGATATGGAGAGATCAGTGAGCAGTTGATTTCTGGGCCAATTTTCCAGAAAGTCTGATGGGCAATGCATAGAGCTTTGAACTTCACTCTGTCCCTAACAGGCAACCAGTGTAGAGTTCTTAGGCCAGTTTTTATTGAGGTCCTCCATGGGACTCCCAATAGCGCACGGGCAGCACAATTTTGAGTGCGCTGAAGGTTTTGTAGGGTGTAGTCTGGTGCTCCAAGATAGAGGGCATTATTAAAATCCAAACGGGATTGGATAAGGCCCTGTATGATTATTTGTCTGGCCTCAAATGGGAGAAGGGGAAGAATTTTTTTAATCACCCTAAGGAGGTCGAAACAAGTGGCTGACACCTTGGTGGCCTGTGTATTAAGGCTCAGCGATTTATCAAGCCATACTCCCAGGCTTTTGATATTATCTCTGGGCCGTACCCATGCTTGTAGGCCATATCAGCTTCAAGGTGGAAGGGGCCGCCGGGCCCAGGAGCATGAGCTCAGTTTTGTCGTCGTTGAGCTTCAGACATAAGCTCAACATCCAGCTCTTTACATCCTCCAGGCAAGCCGCTAGATTTGGCGGAGATTGGAGACCGCTCTTCTGTGCAAGGGAGACCACCAGCTGGGTGTTGTCCGCATAGGAGATGATATTGACACCATGCGGACGAACAATCCCAGCCAGTGGCCTCATGTATGCATTGAAGAGCGTGGGGCTCAAAGAGGAACCCTGCGGAACTCCACACCCCAGAGGCCTACTTGATGATACGGATGTGCCGTCAAAGACCTGGAAGGTTCTGTCCGATGAAAAAGGCTCGAACCATACCAGGGCTTCTTCGGACACTCCCAGGTCGGCAAGACGGTTCAACAAGATTTTATGATGTACCCTGTCAAACGCGGCACTCAGATCGAGGAGGATCACTGCCACTGACCCCCCTCGATCCAAGATCCGTCTTGCCTCCTCAGTTACGGCCAGTAGGGCAGTCTCTGTCCCATGTTTTGGGCGGAAGCCCGTCTGGGAGGCGTCGAGGAGATGGTTTTCCTCGAGGAATTTCGTCAGAGTGGTATTGACATGCTTCTCCAGGATCTTAGATGCCCATGGGGAGCAGAGAAATCGGGCGGTAGTTGCCTGGGTTGGCTGGGTCAAGGGTAGGTTTTTTTAGTAGGGCCCACACCATTGTGTGTTTCCAGGTCGCAGGTACCGTCCCACTCAGTATGGAGGAGTTCAGCAATTCCAGCAGGGTGGGGAGAATGGTTTTACTGGCCAGTCCCAGTGAGCCCGGAGGGGCAGGGTCACACGGAGAGCCAGTTTTTATTTGTGGAGCTAGACTCTCCAATGTTTCCATTGTCATAAGAGGAAGAGACTCCAGCCCATTGTCCCTGTCCAGAGCTGAGTCCAGGCGTGGAGAGGGCGGGTCGGTGGGTGGGTTAGGGAAGGAGAGGTAGATTTTATTCACTTTTTGAAAGAAGAATTCCACCAGATCATTAAATTTGGACGATGAGCTGCTATGGTCTGTGACAGGCAGGGAGGGTTTTATCAGGGAGTTTACTATGCAATATATTTCTTTCGGCTTCGATTTAGCCGTTGTTATTTTGTGGTTGTAGTAGGCTGCTTGCGAAGTTTTTATGGCCAGTTTGTAGTTCCTAATCATTTCCCTGTAGGTGGTTTTTTTTCCGCGGGGTTATGGGACATGCGCCATTTTCTCTCTTGTCTCTTGCAGAGACGTTTTTGATTTCTGAGGTCTTCTGTATACCACGGGGCTGATTTACTTTGTCTCTTTGATCTAGATGGATATGAAGGAAGAACCGAGTCGAGAGAGGTGGTTATCCACTCGTCATATTTAATGTTATTTAACATAGGGTCATGGGAGAGAGTGGGTCTAGTGGTACTGAGAACCTTCATCCAGTTGTCGATAGGAAGTTTGGGCCAGTTTCGAGTTTTACGAGATGTAAAGGCGGATGGGGGGAGTTTGCTCGTGGTCCAGGTGAAGGCTATCAGGAAATGGTCCGACCATGGGAGGCTACTGATGGTACCCACTTTAAGCTGGTCCCTGTTACTGAAGATCGGGTCTAAAAGATGCCCCTTTTCATGTGTGGCAGAGGGGACTAGTTGCTCCAGTTGAATGGCAGCCAGGCTTGACAACATCTCTAATGCCGTGGGGTCCAACAGGTTGTCAAAATGGATGTTAAAATCTCCCAGTAAGTTAAAGTTGGAGGGAGAGACAACTAGTTGGGAAGCCACTGATAAAAGAGAGGTGTTAAATTGTCCAATGGAACCAGGAGGGCGGTAGATGAGAATACCGGTGAAGCTGGTATTAGGGGAAAACTCGATTGCAAACGAGAGATTTTCGCAGTCCTCAATGTCCTCCGCTAAACAGCGGCAGACATAGCTCTCTTTATAGATAATCGCAAGGCCGCCACCTCTGCCCAGCGGTCGATCGGCCCGCGCTATCTGATATCCCGGAATAATGGCCTGTGCTAGATCCGGCTGAGAGTCTTGATTTAACCATGTCTCGGTCAAAAAGATTGCGTCTGGTGAATGTTCCTCTAGTAGCAGGGAGATTTCTAGGCAGTGTTTCACTAGAGAGCTACAGTTAAGCAAAAGCATAGAATAATCCTTTACCTCAGATCTGGCATTGGCGGTTTTAATGATTAGTTCGGATTTACAATGCATGCAGCAACGAGGGATCTCCAGGGGGTGTCTAGGAATGCCACAACTGTGTGTAGTCGGTGGACGTAGCTGATGTAGGAGGCTTGAGCTGTATACATATCTGTCACCCCCAGAGGGGCCAGGGGGCATGGTCCCTGGGCCCGGCCGGGCATGGACGAGCGCAGACGAGCTTGCCTTAAGCGCGCCATCGTCGCGCAATCGTCGCGCCCGCTGCGCTCGTCCGCTGCGCGTCCTTCGAGTGAGCATAGTTTTATGGGGTGGAACTGGGTGAAAAAAGTGGCATGGCCTGCCCGAGTGGGCGTGTCAGCTGGGCCAGAGATGGCGTCAGGGATGAGGCAACACTCGTCCGCGACAGCTTGCAATCAGCTGTGCGGGGTGTCGGATAGTCCGAGTGAAGAGTGCCCAGGGGGGTGAGTGAATTTTAAAAGCACAGGATTGACACAATAAATTTTAAAAAGCGGCGATGTGGCTCCCGGCTTTTCGCCTCAGGAGGGGTTTCTGTAAAGTGCGACGCTATCAGTCAGCGCACGCTTTTATAGGCGGAAGGGGGCGTGGCCTGCCCGAGTGGGCATGTCAGCTGGGCCAGAGATGGCATCAGGGATGAGGCAACACTCGTCCGCGACAGCTTGCAATCAGCTGTGCGGTGTGTCGGCTGGTCCGAGTGAAGAGTGCCCAGGGGGGTGAGTGAATTTTAAAAGCACAGGATTGACACAATAAATTTTAAAAAGCGGCGATGTGGCTCCCGGCTTTTCGCCTCAGGAGGGGTTTCTGTAAAGTGCGACGCTATCAGTCAGCGCGCGCTTTTATAGGCGGAAGGGGGCGTGGCCTGCCCGAGTGGGCGTGTCAGCTGGGCCAGAGATGGCGTCAGGGATGAGGCAACACTCGTCCGCGACAGCTTGCAATCAGCTGTGCGGGGTGTCGGCTGGTCCGAGTGAAGAGTGCCCAGGGGGGTGAGTGAATTTTAAAAGCACAGGATTGACACAATAAATTTTAAAAAGCGGCGATGTGGCTCCCGGCTTTTCGCCTCAGGAGCGGTTACAAAAAAATAGAAAGTGCAGCATAGATTGATTGAAGGTCCATTTACAAGGGCATAATCTCTCTTCAAGACTAAGGGGCAGGGCCGGACTGGGAACAAAAAACCGGCCCTGGCAAAGTGCTCGGCTGCCCCACCCGTCCCGGTAGAGGGGGGGGTCCGCCCAGCGCTTTGCCAGGGCCGGTTTTGGCCAATTTTGTTACAGGGCCGATTTTGCAGCTATGCTGCAAAAACAGCCCTGTAACAAAAAAACGGCCCCCACCCGTGTGGCGCACCAGGGGATTGCCCGGTGCCTGATACGGCCAGTCCGGGCCTGCTAAGGGGCCTATTACGATGGCTGGCGGATTTTGTCTGCCCACCACCGTAACGGTAAACGGGACTGACCGCCAGAGGTGCGGCGGTCCCGCCATGGCAATTAGGATGCGACTGCCACCCTGGCGATTGCATCCAGCACATTTTACATTGTGGCGGGCGCTGCTGTCAGCAGCACCCGCAGCAATGCAAAATATGCATGTTGTGCATTGGCATGCACAACGTAACAGGCACCGCGCGGTACCTGCCACCTTGTGCATGCCAATAAAGGGGGGGGGGTACCATGGATACCCCCAAAATGCAGGCATCCACCCCCCCACTCCACCAGGGGCCCGCAACGGGCCCCCAAAGGCATTCCCTACATGCCTTTGCATGGCAGAGTCTCCGCCATGGAAAGGCATGCCTCCGCAGGCACGCTAATATGGATGGTGGTGCCTGCAAGGCGCCGCAACCATATTTACTGCTTTTTCCACCCGCCCCGCAATCCGACCGGCAGAAAAGCGGTGGACAATCTTTCCGTCCGCTGTGGTGCCCCTCGCCATACTAATATGGCGGGGTGAAAAAGGATATCTGGCGGGCAGATCACCAGCGCCGGGCCAGCGGTGGTAATCCGCCAGATATCCTAATGGCCCCTATGTTGGTATCCAAGGAGAAAACACAATACAAATGTAATACTTTAATACTTTTAGCCATTAATACGTGTAAGTACAATTATAACTGTTTTTAGTCCTTGTAAACTGTGGTAATTCTAGTGCAGTTAGTAAATAGGAATGGGCTGTCTTTTGTGGGTAGGTGCACATTACTCCCTTAATCGCTCCTTGCCCCTCATTTAACCCCTTATTGTTCTGCCCTTAATCCTTCTCCTTCTGTAGTAAGAATTGCCCATTTTCCAGCCATCTCCCACATTCACTGCTAAAACATATACTTATGTGTACGAAGACTCTGCAGATGGTGCGCAGATCACTGAGCAGAAAAAAGATAGGAAAGGCGGTGGCCAAATGTCCACACTTAGGTTTGTGAAACACATTTTATAGTCGTTTGTAGTACTACTGTAGTGCTACTAAATGCACAATAACATGCAGTTGGTTACTATATGAATAAACCTACATTGTTCCTTCTCATGGACAGTGTCGCTCCCAGCACTACTCTTTCAACCCAAAAAGGATTTTCATTTTTGTTTCGGATTTGTTTTCTTTAAATTATTCCTTGATTATGTGGTGTGTCCTTTATCATGTGTACATGACAATATAGATTGGAACATTCTCAAAACTTGTCTTTCATTAAGTGTTATTTTTATTCATTTCATTTGAAATTCATTGTGAATAAACTTGTAGAAAGATTTTTTGATGATGAACATTGTATCAATCCCCAATGTTTTTCGGACCTATATTGGTTCTCCATCAGGTGGTTAAACACAATGACATAAATGAACGATTAAGAACAAGCTCAATATTGTCATACATCAAACTTTTGATTATCATCTATAAAAAATGCAAACTCAAATATGTGAAAACGCATAGACTATGCAAACCAATATTATTGGTAGTTGTTTTTAATTTGTGTTTCCCTCTCTTGTGTACATTGTAATCATATGCGAAATGGTTGGTTCCCTGGATGTTTGAGTGGTCATTACTTTTACATAGATTGACCCTTTACATGTCAAAATTCCAATTCCCCACAATTCAGTTGTTAACCACTTCATCCAACTATGCAGCATACTTCTTAATCAAGTAAATGAACTCTGGAATGTTGTGTCTCTTATTACCTTCCCTCCCTGGACATAATTGATAAATTGTAATAATGTCCCCACGGCATTCAAACTCATGACCAGTCCCCTATGCAAGCACTTGCTGGCAAGTTATAACATTATTCTCAATTTACTGCGCTCTAACTCGGAGAGGAGCCCCGACATATTGGTGCCTCAAAAAAAACCTCTAAATAAGTCTTTGCAATTCCACGCATAATCAAGAAACACAAACATTTACATGTGTTCAAACTTACCCTCGAAATTGTGCGGGGTAACCAGGAGAATTCATGTGCGTGGTGAATCACCGCCATGTTTGTACCTTTTTATCGGGAGATCTATAGTTATCAATAGAGGACTATGCGAGCAGGGGCGGCTCCTCCTCTAAGGTGGAAGAGCGTCGCCCCACTGCTCTCAGAGCAGGAAAAAGGAAGATTAAAATAATAACAACATTGCTATTATCATTTTATTTTTCTGAGCCAAGGGGCTGGGATAGGGGGGGGCTGTTGCTACAGGGGTAGGAGTGGTTCATGCACTTAAGTGCACGTGTGGTTTGGCCGGCCATCTTGGGCCGGCCAAATAGTCATGCGCACTTTGCATGTTCCCCACCAGGCTGTAATGCAGAGCCTGCTGGGGAACATACAAAGGCCCCCTGACAAGGACTTAGCGTCGAACCACAGTGCTCAGATCAATGACAGCGTTGCATTGCTTAGGTGAGCCCATGTGCTTCCGGACTCATCAGCAAGCAACGACAAAGGAGAGATGGAGGCGGCTGTGAGCAGGTAATTTTTTTTATCTGCCCTCCTGCCAACATTCTCTGCCAGCCACCACTGTATGCACGTTCTCCAGTGTTCATGGACGTCATGTATATAAAAAGAATATTATTCTATAAGCAATCTATTGCAATTAAGCTATTTATTTTATTTTAATTTCTTGTATAGCGCAAGAATCGACCCCATACGGGGTATCTCCGCGCTTTTGCTCGCAATGAGGTATGGCAGGTGTTACTAGAGGGTGGAGTCGTCGACTGATGATTAGTTATTTATTCTTCCAGGAACAAGCAAGTTTTTAGTTTCTTCCTGAAGGAGGAATGGTTGGAGGTTTGTCTGATGCAGGGGGGTAGGTTGTTCCATAGGTTGGGTCCTATCAGAGAAAAGGCTCTGCCACCTTGTCTGGCTATGCATGATGCCAGCTGAACTTACATAAAGTGCAGCATTCCAAGTAGAAAATGCATATTCAGTTGAACATAATAGTGCCACAGATAGGCAACAAAGACACAGGGTAAAAGGAAAAACATACAGGAGTTGTGGACCTGATAGTAATTGTCTGGGGGACCCACTAAACAACAGGATCATGATTTGAATGGTGCAGCAGCTGCAGTAGCTACGGGCCCAAAAGTTGTAAGACCCCCCCATCAACACATAATATTGCTATATTTGACTATATTTGACTGCGTAACAGGCAGTCACAATTGCACTTACCTTGCAGTTAAAAAGTATTGGATTTGAATGGTGCAGCAGGTGTAGTGGCACTGGCGGCCAAACGCTCTAGGGGCCCCACTAAGCCCACATTAATGCTAAATTTTACAGCAAAAACACAGTCACAAGTCCATTTATCTAGCAGGCAATAAAGTCACAATTGTGTTCGGGGAATAGTGCATGATGCAGACCTGAAGCAGACCCCCTACATTTATTGATGGACTTGGCTCTAACATATTTTTTGATGTAAGCAATTTGTTTAGCCAGCCCAAGAGTGATCCTGTGGTGCATTGTAGTTAGATATTTGTCCTGATATATGTGTTCTGTTCCCTGTGTAGCCCCTTTTCCTCTCATATGTTTGTATATCAGTACTGCAGCTGACCTGTGTCCCAAAGCATGAGCAGCTGATGCCCTCAGTCAGTTCATGCTAAGAAGCTGTGTGGAGTGTGCAAGGGCTCCTCAGAATCGTCCCAGGCACTACGATGTAACAATATATCACAACATATAAATGCCTCCAATCATAAGAACCATAACTGCAGTAACCTTAGATATACTCTTAATTAAGGATGACATTTAATAGGCTATGTGCCAAATTTTTGTCGTCAGAAAAGTGTTCTTATTACAGCAGAATTGCCACAAGCCATCCTGTTGCCTTAACAGGGATAATGGACCGAAATGAATTAATACACAGCTGTAATGGCTATGACCGTCTAGAAGGGACTCACAAAATACACATAAATCATACATTTCTCACAACAATCATAACTGTTCACAGTAGAGCTCCATCCCTCAAGAGTGAAAATCCAGATGTAATATTCTTTCTTGTGCTTAAATTTGGGGAATTTGTTCCTATCAAAAGGAAATCAAAGGACTCTCTCACATACACTACTTGGTGTTTTCACCTATCTGATGCACGTGGATAAAAAATTAATGAGGCATATATGTGGTGGCATGCTTTAGTTTGACATGCTTACACTCTAAGGTCCCACTCAAGTCCACGGAAATGGCTTGCCTGTGAACTTCGGATGAGAACTGCGGCTTGGAACCTCTTTCTGTGCAATCTTTGTGGTTGACCCACTTTTGAGCTCTTCCTGTGTGCATCCTATTCTAGAACCCCTCTCCAGGTTGTTGAGCCTGTAGCAGTGCCCTGTCACGTGGCAAACTTGCTGTTTTAGGGGCTGATTACGACTTTAGTGGTGTGGGAGTAGGGTGGCATGCAACCACCCGGCTTCTGCACTGCCAAAATCGACCACCGGCCGCCCGCCAGATTAGGAGTTTTCTCTTGATCTGTTGGGTGGCCCTTTGGCGTTCCTACGGAACGCCCTCATCCATATTCACTTCCACTACTGAGATGAGCCACAGAGTTAAAGCAGCCATTAGGCATTTATGAAAGACGCGGCCCTACATCCCTCGGGCACACTACACCATGATACATCCGAATTAAAAAGTATACCTCCCGTCCATCCACTCCCACCACCATCGTCATTTCCAACCCCTTCCATCCAAATACAAAGAAATAACCTGGTTTCCACCCTCCACCCTCCCCCTAACCCACTTTCCCCCCTCCATCAACCACATATAAACAGTTTGTCTGCCTTGGGTCCACCCTGCCTCCCACATGCCATGCTTGTTTTTCCTCCACCATCCAAACTGAAATCACTCTCTTCACTTTCACATTGAATGCAGAATAGATGATGTCACATTGACAGTGGCTCTGTGAGGGCCCTTCATCAGAATGGGTTTCATTTCCCTGTCATCACTGGACTACAGAACCCGTGGTGACAAGGGCAGCAGTGCTTCCTACCTTTCCATCCCTCCCTCGGGTTGCTATAACCTTATGTATTCTTAACATGACGAAGTTGTGTCGGTTGACATTGTGGAGTCGATATTTATGTGCATTGTTATTATTGAGCTCTATATGGCTCCAAACATTTGAGGCAATAGGCATAGATTACAAATAAGTGTCGTTTTGAATAATATTGAAGAAATATCCTTTAGGTTAGAAAACCATGATGTATGCAAATGTTCCCCTGTTAGAATAAACCTGCACTACTAAGCTATCTTTTTCAGATAAACAAATTGTAAATTTAGTGTTACTTTTACAGTTGTTTATGTTTGAGTCAATAAACTGTCACACTGGGAGCTTTACAAGTGCTTGTTGTAGAAATAGCAGCATCCGGGCAGCACTCTTCTATAAGTGTTATGATCAGCTAGCGTGGGCACTGAAAGTTTGGCAACTGGCAGACTGTAATTGATAGGTAACTATTACCTCATATCCAAAAATCCTCATCAGATTAATGTGAATGTTTGTAATTGAAAACCTATCCTGCATTTACGTTTTGTTAATATACATCTGATATTACCTCGATCTGATTTGGAGCACAGCAACTACAGTCCTACACTACCCACATCATCACGCCATGTTGTGGCAGATCACTATGTGAGAGAATAAGGTAGGGAAGGGTAAAGGATAGGAGGTCTGAGGAAGCAGAGGAAGAGGGTCAATTTTAAGAAGGGGGGGAACATGAAATGTGAAAGTAGAGTGCAGCCTCAACCAAAGGCTAAATAGTTTTCTATAATAACAACTTTGATGAAGAGTTGTGCTCACCCATTATAACAGTATCATTTTTATTAAGTGAACACAGCCTTTTCAGTTGAATTAGTATTTTTCCATATTTTACTATTATCACTGTTCTTCAGGCACTGATATAGGAGGAACATAATGATGCAGGCTGTACAAAGACCCCAAAACTGCCTATGTATAGGATTGGTTTTTGTCCCTGTTGTCCTGAGACAGAGTTGTAAGGTGTTCTCCTCGAAGGCTTACTATTCCTGGTCAGCAGCAACTTAGCCAAGGTTGTGTCCATCACACTGCTGTTGGGCCTGCTTACACTGTTCTGACCTACTTATAATCATAAAGGGCCTCTTCATAGTCACTCCAGAAGGAAAGAATCACCCCAAACTACTCAACTTTAATCATGAGTCCAACAGTGTGAGACAAAGTCAAAACCATGAACAAGGAGGCAGGGACAAGTTAAAGTAATTGAAATTGTAAAGTAATTATTAGTAATCAATAAATATCTACTTTACTATGTTCAGCAAATATAGAATAGAGCACATTCAGTAGTATAGGTAGGGGGAAAATATGCTAAATACAATATCTCATCAAAGAATACTACAAGTGCTCCTAAAGTAATGCAGTTTCCTCCTTCTTCAGCAATATATCCTTTATTGACGAAACAGCCGAGTCCCTTAGAGAACTGAGCATGCAAGGAAAAGTAGACCATGAGAGCCCAATGGAAAATCTCATCACCACTCTGGGTAGAAGAAATCAATCGGCAATGACACTTAGCTTTCAGCAGCTTATGATATGAAGAACCGCGAAAGCCTACAGAAAAGGGACACTGGTGTTCATAATTGAACATGAAGGATACCGTTTGGTGTCCCCAGCGGTTCCTCATTCCACCCATATGTGTCCTCCTGTATGCACATAATGGTGCCTTGTAATGTACATTTCAAAATATATACTACTGACACCCAAATTCTTATCTGACTGAACAACAGTTTCACGATACAGACTCACAACTGAATGCACAGACCACAAGCTCCATTGGCTGAAAGAAAAATGTATCTATCCTAATAGGGTAAAACATAGACCTTGATACAAGAAAGGCCAGAGCCTGACAAGTCACCTTTTGCATGGCCTAAACCTTTGGGATCTCCTCCACACAGGTCTTAAAAAATTAAATGTAAATGCATACCTGTTGTTTTTTCACCAAATCCGTGCAATAGTCCTTGGTGTAATCTAAGAATTGTCAATGTTCAGAATGAGTCTCCCACTTTTGAAAATTAATTATCAATGTGAAATGGAATATAAGGCAACTAGACTGCTGTACTGTAATCCACATAGGGCTGCAAAAAAATCACATACGGACTGCAAAGACCAGAAAATCATGCAGACAAACTTTCTCAAATTCCAAAAACACAGTCATGGAAAGCCAGCCTTGAAAGCCTTCAGTTGGTTCCCAGTGTTATTTACGGTCAAATTAATTTGCCCTGTCCACAATATTCCAGGAACAAATTGTCCACCAAATCTGCCTCAGTACAACACGTCTGCTGAGAACCTTCAACTTATCTAACAAAGAACCTTCAGATGCCAGAACCGTGGAGGCATAGTGTGAGGCCAGTACTGACAGTTTTGCTTCTTTCCACTAGCATCACAACGCCACAACACTGATTAACTTTAATTCTGGACAGCTAGGTTTCTCTCATAGACACTTCACTCTCCTAAAGTGGCAAGTGGGAGCAGTCAAATATTATTCCAAGAGATGAAAGATTTTCAGGACTCAGATTTGGTAAGACACTTTCAATAATGCTCAATAACATCAATATCCAACCAGAGCTTTACTTTTTAAATACATAACCCTATTTAACAACTAAGTAAATAATCTAGTTACAAATAAGATACTTACAATAAACCGATGATGCTAGCTCCTTCAGAGGCTGGGCTAGGACCCAAATCCTTTTATAGCTCCTTAGCGCAGGATGCAAGATCTCCATTGTTACAAGACCTGCAGACAATGTTATCCTCTGCAGCTTGGTTTGAGTTGGCTTATCAATTTTCAGAACCATTTTAGTCTTAGTTGCATGGGGATGCAAGACTTCCAACTATGGGCTTGAAAGGTAGGCAGGGGTGACTGTGGACCAACATTTGATCTCAGGGTACCACTCTCTAACCAAGGGAGCAATTAAAATTGTCTGCCTTAATATGGTGTCTGACTAGAATAAAAAGATGGCACTGCAAAATTGTAGAGCCCAAAAATCCACGACCTAAGCAACTAGGATTGACTAAGAAAAGGTTTTTATGCAGGTGCTCCTGGTTTGTGGTGTCCTGGTCACTTAATGTTTCGTCACTAGTTCCTGTTTAGATGTCGATGTCCAGTGAATTGAAATACAGATGCCATTAAGGACCCAACGGCTCTCTAAGCTTCTTGATGGGTAAATGTGAAATGATGGGCTAGTACGTAGTATGGTACCTCAAGAATGCCTTAACCTTTGAGGGCATATATCTTGTGATCTACCATATGAAGTCAAGCGGTTCAGGTAGTATGGGCACTCCTGTGACCATCGGTACCCACAGTGGCCAGTGGTGAGAACAGTATGCACTAGTAGCCAACTTCATTTGGCAATATCTCCTGAAATACAGGTAAATGGATTCAGGAAGCTTGATGACCTTCTGCAGCATGAGAATGTAGGGTCCAGGCCAAGGGTGTTAACATCTACTGACCTTTGTTCAACACAGGGCAGAAGAAAGTTGTATAAAGGCTTTCAACAGGCTCATTCCTCTCAATGTATGAAGTTGATGGAGTAGCTCTTTCACACATGCATCTGACTGCGGTCACCAGGTTGCTCTTGGGCTAACATGCTCCATCATTTTCATACATGCCAACAGACCTTATTCAGTGGGAGACTTGCAATTGTTTTTAAGCCAAAAAACACTTTCATTTAGCTGTCTCCCATCTAACATTTCCTCTGCCTCAAGAGAAGTCACTGGGGGAAATACATTCCCCAGATTTTGTTTTCAAATTCTCCCACTTTACTGGCTTAAAATCTTGGCATGTATGCATGTTGTTCTCATGAAAATGATTAAGCAGGGCATTGTGCCTGTCTTGCTAGGGATTTGCTCACAAATCCAGACATGTGCACTCCAGTTACCTGAGAAGCAGGAAGGGCTTTATTCTTTCCTCAGCTCGCGGTGTGAGGTGACTCTGCACACTTTTCTAGACTCAGGCCCATTTATGAGGGAAAGTAGAAATCCAGCATTCAATTTATACAGAGTTATATTCTCTTTTCATCTACCCTGCTTTGACTAGTGGAGGATTGACTAATCCATCTACTGCTGGGTTCACAGGTTCCAATGCTAGTGGGACCAGTTAGCCTTTCATATTTTCGAGGTTGATAAAACGTGCACTATTGATTTAGGTGATTATTATGTGTCAAAAGTGCTAAGAACCACTTGGGGTAAATGTTGACCACTACACATACACCTGTTATGTTATACTGGTTTGCAGACTTCCTTGTCATTTAGGCGATAATGATTAACCAAATACTGGCTGAAGGGTCCAGTAGTTATATCCCTCAAAAGGTTAATGTAAGATTTCTGTGCCAACCACAGGGCAAGCAACATTTAGAAGTTGATATGCTCCTCTGATTCTAGATGAGCATCCTTGTTTCTGTCCCCACCCAAATGTTGTGACCTTATGAGCTCAGAGCCCTATTTGTGCCACATGAAAAAGAGGGATGGGTAAGTTTCACCAAGCCACAGGACATCTATGGTGGTACAAAGTGAATTTGATGGATTCCTCAGTCACACCCTAGCAGTGGTGACTAGCATGTAAGGATGACGGAAGGGCGGGGGGACAAAAATAAAAGTAAAAAATAAGTAAAAAAATAAATAATTCCACTTACCTTCCTGGTGCGATGTCCTCCTCGCTCGGGTCTT
Source organism: Lissotriton vulgaris (assembly GCF_964263255.1). Lineage (NCBI taxonomy): Eukaryota > Metazoa > Chordata > Amphibia > Caudata > Salamandridae > Lissotriton > Lissotriton vulgaris. Next base: position 748,683,855 of record NC_141694.1, read on the forward strand.
CTCCAGGTGGGTAGGCTCCAACGTGGGAACCAGGAAAATGCAGTAACCAATCCTGGCCCTACTCTCATGCAGCATGAAAGAAGTGCCAGGATTGGAGCGAGCGGCCTCATTCGGCGCTCCCGAGGACACTGGAGCCTTAAGCTGTCTCTAAGCCCACTGTATTAGACAGCTGGATTAGAGCGGTTTAAAATGTGATTGTCTGGCTGGCTGTCACAAAACGTCCGGCCAAAAAGACATATGCATTTTAATCTTAAAGTGCCCTGCCCATCACTGCTTTCTGCTGCTGCCTGCCCCGTCCCAGACGTTCAACTCGGGACGGGGTTTTGAAAAATAGAATGGTAATAAATTTACTTTATAACCATTTTATTTTTCCACTTCTGGGGGCAATTTTTTAGTTAGGCAACACTCCTCTGTTTAACGTAGAAGCCGCCCTTACCCACTAGGTACACAGTTTCAAGATGGAAAACAAGGGAGATATGTCCAAGATGGATATCACTGGGTTAGCATGATTTATACCACCATACTGTTCAGAACCCAGCATGAAGTCCAATAATTCCCACTATTCTCCAGTCAACCCATGGCCCACGCATTGCACATACACACAGCATAAACCCTACATCCATAATTCAGACATGATGAAGGTGGAACAGTGCAGTTATGGGGTAGGAATTAACCTTTATTGTGGGATACATTAGGTGGTTTCACCTCAGGGATAAAGTTAAAAAGGTCTGTATTCCAGGATTTGAATTTCATTAGACCCCCCTCGGAATGAGGGTACACTTTGTGTGTCTACCTGTGATCAAAGCATAACTCTCATGTCTGCAAAAGTCAAAATGACATGGAGAGCATTCAGTAAACTCACAATGAATGTCAAGCTTATTGGTAAAATAACATAAGGCATTCCAGAAACATGTACAAGGAAATAGCAGCATAGTTTCTTCTGAGAGTCGCAAAGGACATTTGTTAGAATACAAATCACCAGATGCTCAGAGCCCAGACTTTGGAAATCTTTAAACAGACCCCCATCACATCCAGTTCAGAACCAATCTGAAGACAAAATAGTGTTTGGTTACAATTTTTCTCACTGACAAATATTTTCAACAATATTCATTGATGCTACTAAAAGCAGTAAAAACTGTTTGTTAGCACCTATAAATACATCAATTTGCATAGAAAGTTCTAAGTCGTCAATTGGAGGATTGTTCACCTGTGGCAACTTGACGTGTTGAATTCCATCTGCCACTCGGAGGCAGCATTAATGCAGCACCATTCAAAAACATTGCATAAAATACATATTCTCCCTCTGGCAAAGTTATTCTGGAAGCACATTTTCCTTTGGCAGAAAAATCTCTTTGAAGGAATTTACCTCGCCCAACATAAATCAATGAATCTAAAGCCACCGCCCAACTCTAATCGCTTTTTTAGCTTGCCAAAAATCAGAAAACTCCAGTGTTTATTTATTCATTATACGTTTTGTGAGACACATTGGTATGTCACCTTCGAGTTAGTTCTGAGTGCTTTTTACATTTCGGGCGGTTTTCACGATGTTAGTACATTTTTCTGGGAGTTTAATTCCAATGGGTCCTGATGAAGGTCACATATGTGTTCATATTAGTCCATTTTGGGGTGGCATGTTTGAGGATAGGTTATGATATGATATGATATGATATGATATGATATGATATGACATGATATGATATGATATATGATATATGATGTGACATAACATGATATGAAATGATATGATATGACATGACATGACATGACATGATATGATGTGATATGATATGATATGATATGATATGATATGATATGATATGATATGATATGATATGATACCAGTGTCGATTCAGGTAGTCAGAGTTCAGATCAAATCAGAAATGAATGCTTAGATTGAACTTTGTCAGTCCCTACATGTTGAATGATACCAATTTCACTGTGCTTAATCATTTATTCAGAAGGTAAGTAAGGTTCCCTGATGTTTCTATACTTCTTCCTTATTTTTGGGTTGTCTAACCCGTCTGCATTTTAAAGACTAAATTAAATGTTGTTACCCCTGTGTGTTTGCATAGTTCTTCTGTTGTGTACTGGTCTCACGTAGGTTGGCTCCATTGAGTCACTATGATCTCAAGAAGGATCTCAACGGGACTGCGACCTTGGACTCTGGGATGGATGCGGAGCACCACGCCTCCACATAGCCACAGGTGATCTCTGTCCCGCCTCACCCCCAGGAATGGTGGATAAACATGGTATGTGGTGGCATGCCAAAGGCTGGCAGGCAGGCAGGCTGGCGTTCTCGTTTCTGTGAGCCCTGAGGAGTGACGGCTCGCGCCGTGCTTGGTTCAAGTAGCGCTCTTTGCTTCTTTGATGCTTTCCCCCCGCTTAACCGTCTGATCGCTTTTTGGACGGAAGCGTCAATGCTCCCCCGGCTGGTTCGAACGGAGCCCACAGAATGTGAGGAGAGAGAGGCTGTGGCGGTGGCGGCTGCCTTTATTTGATTGTGGCGGTTAAGCTTTCCCTGAAGGCTGAGGGAGAAAAAAGGCAGCAGGACAGCGGATCTTTGCCGTGGCTAGGAGGATGCATCACGGATCAAAGAAAGAAAGTGCAAATAAGTGAAAGGTGGCGAGGGCAAACAGCAAAGCGGTGAAAGTGGCAGGATAGGCTGCAGCAGCATAAGGGGCGGTGGCTGTAGCTTTCCCTGAGCGCTGCAGACACCTCCATCTGCCTGGAGGGTTCGTCTGCTCGCGAGGAGTGGGGAAAGTGATTGGCGCCCTCCTGCAGTGTTTTCTAATGCTCCTGATTTGCAAGGTCTCATACTTAAGCACAGAATATGGTGGCAGCAAGAAGAGAGCTCTGAAGGTCTGGAACTGCGGCACTTTGGCAAGCAGCTCTCCATAGCATTGTAGATGCACTGAGGGCTGCGAGGGCTGAGAGAAACAGCCGTAACAGTAAAAGCAGCAGTAAAAGCAGTTCTATACAGTAAAGCAGTAGGAAAGTCATTCTATTTATTGTGAGAATTAGTGTTTTTTCAGTACTCCTTCTCCTGTTTCTGCTCAATATTGAAAAGCAACCAGCGGTAAGCAGTATATGGATCAGCTCACCTGATACACTTGCTATTGTACTGTCAGTAGTACACAGTACCCACACAGCGAGTTCAACCTGTTGTCATCAGGAGACTGTTATCAGGACCCCCATCTATAAAAGGACAGGGATACAGCAGCCAGAATGGGAAAACTGCTTAATGCTCGTCTTAAAGTTAAAACCCGCCGAGCCCTTGCCAAGGAAGCAAAAGAGGTAGTTCGATTGGCCAGTAAAGAGAATGCCTCCAATCTGCTTGGCCTTGATTCTACATTTCAGAGCACAAAAAAGGAGGATCTCTCTATTGTTGCATCTTCGGGAAAGGTGGGCGTGGCGGATGTGGCAGACGGGGCAGACAAGAATGGTGTTACAACTATGAATGCAACATCTTCGCAGGATAACGCGGGGTATGAAGGTCCTAAAAAGGTGAAATGGACAAAAGAAGTAAAACAAGCAAAACAATTCACACTATTTCTGAAAAAGGCAATGCCACAATCTCCCTCTTTAAGCTCCAGCCCAGCTTCAAAACATTTAAAGGAAACCTCAGCCGCTACAACACCATCAGCTCCGGTCCCAGCAGTAGACTTGGCCTCTATGAGTAAGGATAATTTGCAAGGTAGCCTGAGAGCCGATCCCCTCACAATCATGGAGACATCTGTAGGACAAACTCCTAGTCAGGATGAGCTGACCTCCTTAATTTCATTGACCTTACAGATCCGGAGTCAGGTGGGGCAACCAGATATCACAGAAACATCTGGTCAGACTGTTGTCGCCTCCAATGCCCCCATTATATCGTCGACTCCCCAAGCCCAAGCCGAAACTCAGATACAGCTGCAGGCTCCTCTACAAAATCTGGTTCCCCTGACTGGCCCGAGGTCTCCTGAAGGGGTTATGGCAGGGGATATCTCTTCTGCTGTAGACCCTCCTCAAGTTCTCTCCAGTCCAAATAGAGAGCTAGCTGGGGAATTTCAGATGAATATCAAAGATATGTTGAATCTAATCTTGGAGGAAGTCCGTGAGTTGAAGAGAACTCAAGAAAGCTGAACTTGCTTCTCTCCATCAACGACCGGAAAAAATTGAAGAGTCAATGTCATGTTTTCCTATTAGACTCCAGGAGGCTGAAGCTAGGATCTCGGTTCTGGAGGACCGAATGACTATGGTAATGGGAGAAGTCAAGGCGGCGGCCAAAAGTAAGAACCTCCTCGAGAACATACTGGAGGAATTAGAAAATCACTCCCGGAGATCCAATCTTCGGATAGTTGGAATTCGGGAAGGAATTGAGGGCTCCCAAACCTTGCAGTGGATTAACTCATTCATTAAACAAAGGGTTATCCCAGAGTTTGAGGGTGATCTTACTATCATAAGGGCCCATTGTGTTCCTGCCCGCCCGTTCCCCAACTCTACAATGCCACAAACAATATTGTTAAATTACACAGATTGTCGTATAAAGGAGAGAATACTGACTAAAGCAATCCAACAGGAACAGTTTGCAGTGAATGAGACTGTAAAATGTTGTATTTTCTCCGATATGACTGATGCAGCGGCCAGGAGGAGAAAGGAATTCGTGAAGATCCTCCACCTATTCCAAGCCAATGGGGCGCAAGCTTCTATTGCCAAGCAGTCTAAATTGAGAGTATTGGTTAAGGGCAAATTTTTCATGTACTCCGATTTGGATGAAGCCCAGGAATTATTAAAAGAGATCTCGCAGGGCTCTAGGGCTCAGAAAGACTTGTTTGATGGAATATTTTGGTCATTGTCATTGTTATAATTTGGGGGGTCAAGGGGGTGAATCTCCTCTGCTTCTGTCAATGTAAGGTCGAGTTGTTTGCTAAATAATTATTTGATCTTAATTAGGGTCTATCACTGATAAGATATGTTTGCTGGCATGCTGCATAAATATTTGACAAATTTGAGAATTGCTAGGGGGGCAAAGGGTAGGATCACTCGGGTGTAATTACATGACACCCAGGTTAGAGGGGGGAGTGAAATGTGGTTAGCGTGGTTGGTGGGGGTTTTCCACATTTTGGAAGGAGGGTTCACGAGGGGGGCTGGGCAGCATAAGGGGGAAAAAATGAAGTACTTTTTTGGGGGGATTTCATTCAGGTCTTACATACCCGTTTTGTTAGCTTAACTCTGGGTAAGATCTTTAAGGGGCTTAAGCTTGGTTTAGGTTTTAACTATGGCTAGTAAAGAACTGCTGAAAGTCGTTTCTTTTAATAATAACGATCTCAATAACAAAAAGAAAATGCGGGCATTTGAATCATGGATTAAAACAGAAAACCCGGCAGTGATTTTGTAACAAGAGACCCATATACCAGCGGTAAAGTTGCCCGATTTTTTGATGTTCAGGTCCAGGGCAGTTTATAAGGGATTTTCATCGTCTTTGGTTTCCCATAGAGAGACAGCAATATTTTTAAGTAAAAAACTTCAGGCAGAGGTTGTTAATTTTGACAGAGATCTGCATGGTTGCTGATTTTGGGTTACCTGCTCTCTTAGACAAAGTCAGAGACGGTTAACTTTTGTTAGCATTTATGCCCCGGTTGAGGACAATTTTAGGGCCTATGAGGATCTTTTTCAGTCCATAATTCAGGTTCCTGGGGAGTTGGTTGTGAGATGCGATTTTAATATCCTAATGAATCCTAGAATAGATTTGTCAGTGCAGGGTAAAAAGCAGCTGAAACCTAAATCCTTAAAACCTTGCAACAATATGGAGTAAACTTGGACCTGTACGATCCATGGCGTGTGTCCTTTCCAACCAAAATAGCGTACACTTGTTGGTCAGGTAGATTTGGTTCTTCTTCACGTATTGATTTTGTTGGGGTTTCACGGAAGTTGAGTTTTAGCCAGCAAAGATTCCTATATAACAGATTCTCTGATCATGCCTTGTTAGTTCTTGAGCTATTGTTAGGAAACTGTGCTAGATCCCCAAAATGGTGGTCGTTGAACAGACAATATTTTAATGAAGAGGACTGGGTGGGCTTCATTGGGACAGAGATTAAGGAGTTTTTATCACGAAATATTGAATGCACACCTCTGAGCGTGGTCTGGGACACACTTAAGGCCTTCATTCGGGGGCTAATCATTGGTAAAGACCCAGAACTTGTTAAAAAAGTTAGGAAAGGTAAGAGAATCCTGGAGCAGAAGATCCTAGTGTCCTACTCTGCTTTTCTTATTAACCCTTCTGTATCTTATCAGCGTCAGCTGGAGCAGGCTAAGCGTGCACTTAGTGCCAATTATTACACTGTGTGAAGTGATGCCTCCTATCAACAATATCGTTCAAAAACTTTTAGGAAAGTAATTTCACAGGCTGGTTTTTAGCTTGGCAGGCCAGGGAGCAAGCCGCTTCAAATCAGATCAAGGCACTGAAATGCCTCTTAACTGCCTCACGTGTAGATGACCCAGTTAAAATTGGGGAAATAATGCTACAGCATTATGAATCCATTTATGGTCAACATCAGACTGTGGATATGACCTTGCTAGAAGGCTTTTTTGCAGAACAACAGCCCCCCAACACTTTCGGTTTTAGAGAAACTTTCCATGGCAAGCCCCTCCACTATGGAAGAGTTGGAGGGCATCATTAAAAATCTGCCAAATTGCAAAGCCTGTGGCCCATATGGGTTTCCGCCTGAATTTTTAAAAGTTTTTTTAGTTCAGTGGCGGACTTTTTCCTTCATTTGGCGAATTCTATGCTTGAGGGGGGGTAATACCAGAGTCCTTTAGACAAGGCAACATAGTCAGCTTTCTGAAAAAAAGGCAAGAACAGTGAGGATCCGAACTCTTATAGCCCGATAACTTTGTTAAACTCAGACTATAAAATTGTTACTAAATTGTTGTCACTTCGGTTTAATCATCACGCGGCGCAATTGATACATCCGGACCAGCACGGTTTCATCACCGGGAGGCAGCTAGCATCCAACACACATTATCTATCGGAAGCGTTAGGCTATTGTGATACCCAGAGGATACCTGCGTTAGTCCTTCTACTAGACGCCAAGAAGGCTTTTGACCTTGTTGTGTGGGAAACATTGTTTATGATTCTAGATTACTTTGGTATCCCCTTAAAGATCACAGCCCTGATTTAAATGTATACAATAACGCTGAAGCCAATGTAATTGTCAACAACTTGGTGGCCGGGCAGGTCAAAGTAAAACGGGGCACAAGCCAAGGGTGCCCATTATCACCAGTTTTGTTCGCTTTTTTTATCAAACCATTGGCGATAGCTATAAGCAACTGTGCTGATATCCGTCAACCTATTCCATCTATTTTGAAATTGAAATTAGACGCTGACGATATCATGCTCATTATCAAACCGGAAATAGAGGTTCAGGCTAAATTCTTCCAGGTCTTTGAGGACTTTAAGGCTCTAGGTTGGTATCGCATTAATAAAAGAAAACCTGAAATTTTACAATGCGGTGGTGCAAGCTTAGATCTGCACCCTGATATCCTTGCTTGCGCCAACACCCATCCTAAAAGATATCTTGGGGTATATTTCTCTGAAAGAGTTTCTGATTTATATCATCTGAATTTTTTACCGCTCCTTCGAAAAAGTCAGGCTTTGTTTTCACGCTGGAATTCTTTGCCGCTATCCATTTTAGACCGGGTAGCCTTGATTAAAATTTCGGTTCTTCCTTTGTTTAACTTTTTGTTTTCACCCATTCCTTGCTTTTTATCAGGCTCCTTTTTTACCCAAGTAGAGTCTATGGGGCATATGCATCATTGCACCCGTTTGCGATTCCTAAATTGCGAAAATTAAGGAATCGCAATTCAGAAATCGCAAACGGCAATGCATGATTAAATCGCAAATATTTTTGCGAATTCTTAATTTTCCTTAATTGCGATTCACATTTTGCGAATCGCAATTAAGGAAAACCTTCCCATTGATTCCTATGGGCCAAAAGGCCCATAGGAATCAATGGGAAGGCACTAACATTTGCGATTTTCATTTTGCGAATCGCAATTTGTTAATGCATTACAAGGGTGCTGAGGGTGGTCCAAAGGACCCCCCCCTGCACCCTTGAAATGTTATTTTAAGTGCAAGTTTCACACACACACATGTCCAAAGGACATGTGTGTGTGTCACATGACACTTTCAAAAATGCTTTTTTGAGCATATTTGAAAGATTTTGCAAATTAACACGAGGTTCACCCTCGTGTTAATTTGCTCCCCCTATTTGCGAATACGCATTTTTATAAACATTCATGCATTGCATTTAAGGAATCGCAAAAATGTGATTCCTTAAATGCAATCGCATTTTTAGAAATCGCAAAAAAATTCGATTTCTAAAAAATTGTTTAACGCATCCCAAAAAGTGATTTTGGAATCGCAAACGGCCGAATTTTGCGATTCGCACCGTTTGCGAGTCAAAAATCGCTTGATGCATGTGGCCCTATGTCCACAGCTTTTCTTTGGGCAAAGAATTCATCACGCATGCACTTAGCACTTTATACGAAGAACAGGATCAAGGAGGCCTAGCCCTCCCGAATCTCAGGGATTATTACTATGCCTATTTTGCACAATATCTGTCTAGATTTAAATCTCAACCACAGTCAATTCTTTTTATTAATTGCTTTATGGATTTAATGTGTAAGAAAAGTCAAATTCATACCCCATTGTCCATTTTCCGATCCCCTAAGTGTGTTCGCTATAAGTACCTTCACTGTTTTTTTTTAAAACTACAGGCGCTTTCTAAAAGATATTCCATTCTGTTAATCAACTCAACCACTTTACTAGCTGACATTTACCACTAGCAGGGATTACACAATCCTCAGAACTCACTTTAAAATGGGCGTCGGCATGATTTTGTAAGGCCTCAGATTTTCTGAGGAATGGAAAATGGCTGACTATGAGCGAAATGGCGCATTTAATTGTTAATGATTTCATTCTTTTGGGGTCATATAACATCTTCCTTAAATTCCTTGCTGAGCTAAATGTTTCTCAAATTAGCGAACAACATCAACTAGCAATCAAACTTTTAGAAGATGCATCTGGCAGGAAACCTTAATGTATTGTAATTTTTGGACTTCAATAAAAAAATTATATTAAAAACAAAAGAAGGATCTCAAAAATGATTGAAATCCAGTTTCTTGAAATAGAGAATGTTAGTTTCTGATCTCAAAGTCACAATGAGGAAGTCACTAAAGTTTCTATCCTTGCACTCCTACTGCTCTTCCTTTGTGCTTCAGCTGTTTCAATAGTTTGGAACAAACGTGAGAAAGTGTTGATCTGAGTTTGAGACAAGATTGTGAATTTGATGCTGGCGTGTTGTGAATCACTTCTTTTCAAGTTTGATCACGAAGGCACATTATTCTTCACTTTGTTTATTTATCTACTAAATTGAAAATTTGTTAACTCTTGAATCATTGAGTTTTGTTGTTAATCTTTACAGAATAATTTCCCTGAAGAAGGGCTTTGACCCGTAATGCATCAGGAATATGGATACATTTTAAGAGATTTGGAAATGTTTTACAATTAAAATTGTTGTGTATGAAGAACATCCATACATGTGATGCAAAATTGTGGAGAAAGTTAGGAAAGAAAATTTACAGAACAAAAACAATTGCATTATTAGTTCATTCCAAAACCTGAAAATAAGGGTGATCCGCCCCTGACGGAGTGCAATGTGGGGGACGCTGTCTACGGTCAATACAGCGTTCATTCTTATTTTTATAAATCCATTATCAATTAAGCAGCCAAATTTAAAACCACTTTTAGTCTATTTGGGGGTTTTCAAGGAGGCTAGTGCACATTGTGTTCCAATAGTCCTATATAACCATTGCTAGGGCTCAGATTTCTTCCATGCAATGGTTGATTTGAGGAGAGTTGGGATTTTTGTTAGTTTGAGGTAGCTATAACTTGGGGGATATTTACTTACACTACACTCAAAGTAGAGCAGCAAGCAAAGTTGCTGTGGTAAGTTCTGTGAAAGGGAGATGGCTGAATTGTAAGCATGTGCTATATGAACGAAGAGGTGGCACCTTGCTGTTTTCTCCTAGTGCTGGCATTCTCTGTGCTGTCTGACTCCAAAGCAGGCAAGGGTGCCTGTGTTACAGGCAGGATTGCTCCTCTTTCTGTGGGTGCTGGAAAATGCAGTAAGAGTTGAAAGAGGAAGTAACAAGGAGAAATAAATATATTTTTTAGTTGTTACCCCTGGTTCAGGGAGGCACAGTAATTTGATGCAATGGAAAATCTGGGAATATGCCAAAATCTATTGGTGGATGCACAGGAATGCCCGTGCACCACCCATGGAATGCCTCCCTAATGCAAAGTGAAGCACAGCAGCAATATTCTCTGCCTTGTGTTGTTTTTATTTTTAGGAAAAATCCAAAGCAAAGCCACACAAATCACAACTAATGTTTGGTGTTATGACTGAGCCAAAAAAGGGGTGCTTGTACAACATAAAATGTTAGTAAATGTGCCCCTTGGTATCTTTGAGCACCTCATTAAATAGAGTTCCGAAGAATATGTCTCCACCTAACACAATTGGCAGGTTTTTGCCTGCTGAGTCTTGAGCAGGACACAATATTTGGGTCCATTCAGAGGGGAGCGGCATATTCTTGGTGTGGCCTCCAGAGAAGATCGTTTTTGACAAATGTTTAAAGAGCGGTTTTCCTTCCTACTGGTTGTTTTTATGCACCTTTGCTTGCAAAAATACATGTTGTGTGCTATTGAAGTAGCATGAGTGAAAATCTGCAGTCAGGAAAATGTTGCCACTTATGCAGCAAAGGGGTTTAGAACCTACACGACAAATCGTTTGCAGAGATATTCTTCAATTGACGAATCCCACTTGTATTAGTTCTCATAAAATCACAATGCAACAACTGTTAAACATGGTTTATTTGAATATTGCTTACAACAACAATGCCAATACGTCCTGCTTAGATTGGAAATTGTAGTAGGATTTTTTTAATGAATTGTGCAGGATATATTAATAATATGATTTCTGGAATGAAGCTGTACATACTTGTTTGTGGTTTCTTAGAGATCAAAACAAAATCAAATAAAAAAATTAACTTAAACATGTAATAGCCAATACTTATTCCGATTTGCTTTTAGTATCTACTCAACATCATCTTCAGTCTTGTTTTTTGTAGTTCTTATACAATTAGTTTGTAGTAGTAAATGTACCCACTTTTTTTGTGATTTCAATTAAAAAAAACATTTAAAAGAAACAACTAATCTCCAAGAAAATAAATTGCACTTCTCCTCTGTGTCTTTCACTGGTCCTTAGGCCATTCTATGTGTGTGTAGAACCAAAGACTGCACCCCTGTAGAGAAACCTCGTTTGGAAGCACTATGGCCCTCCTTTATCGGATTTTGATGTAAGGCAGAGCACCAAGGCACCTTGTTGTGCTGCCCTAAATCAAAGTGAAAGGGTAGGAATGCACTGTATTAATGCAATATGTTGCATTCCTGTCCTTTCTCCCTGCGCTGGCACCATTTTAACACCTTGGCTGCTGTGGCTTTTCCCCTCCTGTGCTGGAAATTGCCATTTTGCTGGTGTCATGACGAGCTCAGGTCGTCATCAGCACACGACACCCGTGGGTGATGACGAGCTGAGCTCGTCATGAGCATCGAAGGGGTTAACAGCCTAGATCCATTGTAGGCACCCTTGGACCATGGTGCAAGGGTGCCTCCATTCCATGCAGGATTGTTTTTGTGCAAAAGGGACACCTTCCTGCACAAAAACAATCCTAAGAGGTGTTTTTCTCTTTTTATGAGTGCTGCAGAGTGCACCGCACATGGAAAGAGGAAAAAGCAAGGAGTACAAACATATTTCTCCTTGTTCCGCCTCCCCTCTGGAGGCGTACGGATTTGGCACTTCCCCAGGATTACATGATTTTGTAAATCTGGGGCAGCGTCAAAATCCTAGGGTGTTGTTGGGAAAACCCAACGCAGTGCTCATGGAATGCCTCACAGATTAAGGCAACGCTTTTGCGCTGCGTTGCCGTACTCAAGAGTTATGAGTCCTCTCAAAGCCACACAGGGTGACTTTGTGTGGCTTCATAAATCGGATTGAGAACCCTGCGTCATGCATGTATCACTTTATGTAGTGCAAAAGTGACACAGGGCTATCATTAATAGGCTCCTATGATTTTATAGATTTCCCATGAATTCATTTGTAAAAGAATAAGTGGAGGACCCAAAGCTTTGATCAGGAGGAAATTGCAAGCACTGTGGAATGTCAGCGGTGCACTATACCAAGGCTGCATAGTCGAGACTCTTTCATCCACCACCAAACGCTCCCTGCTTCTTAATTTCACTTGTTCAGGTTGTATTTCATCCCGGCTTTCTTTCTCACTGTTTTCTACCTTTCTCTCTTCCTCTTTCTTCCCCCTTTTGTGTTTTTTTCTCTCCTGCTCTGGGGCAAAGCCTGATGAGAAAGAGTAAGGGCTGGTCCCCAAAAATGAGTGTCCCCCTACCAGCAGCCACCCAGTCAAATTAAACACAGAGCTGTGGCCTCTCAGGCTGTGCATCCCTTGTTGTTACGGAAATAGCGATTATTGATGACAAATAACCATCTCTCAGAGAGAAAGAGAGAGACCGAGATGCATATTTATAAGAAAGCGGCGAAGCGTGTTGCTAAGCGAAGAAGGATAATGACACGCAGTGTCACTTCAGAAACGTAGGTCTGCACCATATGTACTAGAATAAGGTGCAGCCCTGCGTTTCCCCCTGCACTGGTAGTAAATTTAGCTGCCTTGCCCAAATGCAGGCACCCTTGCACCATAGTGCAAGGGTGCCTGTGTTGAGGGGAAGATTGTTTCTGTGCAGGAAGGACCCCCTTCCTCCACAATCTTGAAATGCTGTTTTGTAACTTCTTTGTGCGCTGCTTAATTCAGCACCCAAAGAAGTTGCAAAACAGCATTTTTTTAATGATTTTTTATGTGCAGGAAGGGGGACCTTCCTGAACATAAACAATCATTGGCTTTTTTCTGTTTTTTGCTGTTTTATGTGTGCTGCCTGTGCAGCTCACATGAAAACAGCAAAAATGAGGAGAAATAAAGCATTTCTCCTCATTTCATCTGTTTAAGACCAGGTTTTCCCTAGTCTTTATTTTGGCGCTGCCTCCAATTTACGCTACTCTTGTGAATAAAGGGGCAGTGTCAAAATCAGTGGGTGTTGCGGTAGAAGGCCCACCACAGCACGCATTGCCTGCCTCTTTCACACTATGTGTGGCATGAAAGGAGGGCTCATTTACAAGGCAGTAACACTGCCTTGTAAATAAGGCACAGCTCCTATCACCATCACAACGTCAAAGTGACATAGTGTTAGCAATAGGGGCTTGTTAATATGTGCTGTGTGTCTGTATAAAGTTTCACAATTTAAAACCATTCACCATGCACCCTGTTAATCGACATTAGAAGAAGGCATTTCCCATTATTTTACGTGGTTTAGCCTCTCATTAACAATTTGCTGGCAAAGGCAGCCATTTCACGAAGTGTCTGAGTTTCAGCTCCATACTATACCTCTTCTCACACAGCAAGGAGGGTGTGGCTGCAAAAAGCAAATGCATTCCATCAAAGGCAATCTTGGAGAGGGACTGTTTTCTTTGCCTATCAGCAATGCAAAAAGTATATAGGGAAAATGTAAACACCCACAAAATGCCGTGGGCAAATTCAAACTATGAATGACACCTCATAAATATATTAGGTGATAGGTGTCATATATACAAGTCAATGGGATAAGGCCCTCTCTATATTGTTGTTTTTCCATTGCTCTTGGTGAGTTGACATGAGATTTGGAAGACAGCCAAATCTATCATTGCTAGATCTAGCAAGCATCTGCAATGCAATCGGTCTTGCATTTGGAACCTTATAAGTATTTAGGGATGCAGCACATTCTTGCACATTACTGCAACGTAGCCTTGCTTACATGTATTTTCAGCACAACTTATCCCCAGGTGATGGTAATCCCCACAAAACAGGGAAGACCCAAAGATTTCTGGTGATTATTACATATTTGTTTTTTAATCACAGAAGCACAGGTAAAAGTAATTCATAATGGCATTAGCCACTGAACTGGAATGTGTATTGATAAAATACTTGGGATAATCAAAGGCCTGCAATATGGGACATGGTAAAAGATTGTTGGGTGAGATGACTCAGCAAGTTACACAAATATAGAAGAAGCCAATAAGCTTTTAATAAGTGCTGTAACTGATGTAATGAATAGTTATTGCTGCTTAACTTTATAAGGATGAAAGTCCAAGTTAATGGTGCTAATAAGAACGATTGAAGAAATAACAGTGGCTTAACATAAATGCCCACTGCCTATACTTGGGCATCTCTTCCCCAGACGCTTTTGAACTGTTTGAGCTCATCTAACAATGCAGGCAGCACAGAGATTTCTTAGTAGTATAGCATCTCTAATGGGCTGCTATGGCTGGGGCAAGCAGTTGCTTTTGTTTCTAATATTTACGCTGACATTTTTTAAATGCGCACCACAGTACATCATTACTTTAAAACAAGTATTTTTTTAAACGCTTCATAAAACGTATGTGCGCTTTAAATGAGTAAAAAAACAAATTGCCAAAGCACACATAAATGTTTCCTGATGGGTACGAAAAATGTATTGTTTTTTGGTAATAATATTGAGTGTGTGCATGTTTAAAAAGCTTCTGGTTGCAAAATAAGGAGTAATGGGTGATTACCAAGCATAGTCAAACAATAAAAAAGGCTCAACTATTATACTGTGTGGTGAGTGGGCCCGCGTGCTATCGTGATCCATGCACATGCAGTGTTGGGACTTTTAGCACTTCATTGCTTAAAGCAAGATAAAAGCAAACAAAACAGGTTAAACCAACAGAGTGGTACACACACTCAACAGTAAAACTAAAATAAAAAACTTGTTTAGAATGCTTCATTAAACGTGTATGCGCTCTAGGAAATTAAATAAATAGATTTTAAAAGCTAGCAGACACGTTTACCAAAATGTAATAAAAATGTTTTGGTAAATAGTAATTATAAACAATGTGTGCACATTGCAAATATATATATCGATTTTAATATGGGCAGAGCGGGGCATTTCACAGGTATAAGCGAACAGTAAGATAGCTCAGCGAGTTACACAAATATAAAAGCAAGCAAGAAAGTTCAAATTAGTTGCGCGACTTAGTAATGTAATGTTTTTTGCTGCTTAACATTTAAAGGATCAAAGTGGAATTTAGCAATGCTAATAACGAATATGTAACAAGCATTGGCATAGCCAACAGGTCTCGCTTTTGGGACCTTAAGTGTTTATTTTGAAGTTTTTGCTATGTTGTATAGTATTGTGTTTTATGTGTTTTATGTTGAAAAGATTTAATTGAAAGTGTTATATGTGGTACTTAGTCATATTATGTGGAGGGTATTGATGTTGCATTGAGTATAGTGTAATTATTTGGGTGTAATTATGTGGTACTGAGTTTTGTTATGTGTAGTGTATTTATATTGCATTGAGTGTAGTTATAAATGTGTGTTGTGTTATTAAGTGGTACTGTGTGATATTATGTGGGTTGTATAATTTTTTGTATTGTGTTGAGTGTTAATATGTGGCATGTAAATATGTGTTATAGATTGGTATTTTGTGGGGTGTATGTTGCATTTAGTTGAGTGTAATTATGTGGCATGTAATTATGTTGCAGTGAGTGGTGTTATTTGGATTGTATTTTGCATTATAAATATGTAGCATATAATTATGTGGCATAGAGTAGTATTATGTGCAGTGTTTTGTGTTGTTTTGAGGAGAGTGTTATTATATGTAGTGTAATTTTGTGGCACTGATTTGTTTTATGTGTAGTGTATTTATGTTGATTTGACTAGAGTGTAACTATGTTGAATGTAATTATGTGTTAGTTAGTGGTTTTATGTGGAGTGTATGTTGCATTTAGTAGAGTGGAATTATGTGGTCTAATTATGTGGTTTTGAGTGTTGTTGTGTGGAGTCTATTTATATTGTATTGAGTAGAGTGTAATTATGTGGTGTGTTAATACGTGTCAATGTGTGATAATATGTGTTATGTAATCATGTGGTATGTAAATATGTGTTATTGAGTGGTATTATTCGTGGTGTATGTTGTATTTAGTAGAGTGTAAATATGTAGTCTAATTATGTGGTTTGGAGTGTTGTTGTGTGGTGTGTATTTAAATTGTATTAAGTAATGTCTAATTATGTGGTGTGTTAATATGTGGTAGTGAGTGATATTATGTGGATTGTATTGATGCTGTATTAAGCGTAGTGTAATTATGTGTATGTAACTATGTGGCAATGAGTGGGGTTATGTGTGGTGTGTGGTATGTAGTATCATGTAAATATGTGTTATGTAAATATGTGGCAGTGAGTGGTATAATATGGAGCTCATTTATGTTGCATTTTCTGTAGTGTAAATATTTGTTATGTAATTATGTGGCTTTGAGTGGTATAATGTGGAGAGTATTTATGTAGCATTTATTCGAGTGTATTTATGTGTTATGTAATTATGTGTTAGTGAGTGGTATTAATGTGGGGTGTATGTTGCATTTAGTAAAGTGTTATTAATTGTTATGTAATTATTTTGGTGTGGTTTTTTGTGTTGCATTGAGTACAGTCTAAATATGTTGAGTGTTATTATATCTCAGTGAGTGGTATTATATGTAGTGTATGTTTTTTCATTGAGTATAGTGATTTTGTGTTATGGAACTATGGGGTAGTGATTGGTATTATGTGGAGTGTAAGTTGCATATAGCACCGTGAAATTATGTGATGTAATTATGTGGTTTGGAGTGGTGTTGTGGGGAGTATATTTATATTGTATTGATTAGAGTGTAATTATGTGGCGTATTAACAGGTGGCATTGAGTGATAATATTTGGATTGTATTAATGTTGTATTGAGTAGAGTGTAATTATGTGATATGTAATTATATGGCAGTGAGTGCTTTTATGTGGGGTGTGTGTTGGTGTTAGTATAATGTAATTATGTGTTATGTAACTGTGGTATGTAATTATGTGTAATTGAGTGGTATCATGTGGGGTGTATGTTTCATTTATTCAATTGTAAATATGCTGTCTAATTATGTGGTTTTGAGTGTTGTTGTGTGGAGCGTATTTATATTGTATTGGTTAGAGTGTAAATATGTGGCGTGTTAATACTTGGCAATGTGTGATAATATGTGTTATGTAATTATGTGGCATGTAAATATGTGTTATTGAGTGGTAATACAGAGAGCGTGTGTGCAGCCGAGTGGGTGAGACTAAGCACTAATAGCGAATCCAGGACGCCTGTGCTGCGTTTCTTTCCCTCTCTTTTGTGCATTGCAGCTCTATGTATGTTTTCATCAGGCCAGGAGTGTCAGTCTTAGTGCTGGACCCTCAAGTGTTAGCTGCAGCATCTATATATCGCATCTCTGCAGCTGAGACTCAGCCTGGCTTGCCTACAGCGGCATTCACGTGACATGGTGTTATGTGACTGCACAAGTCCGTCGGTGTGTCTCCATTTGCCAGCAAGTGAAATCTGGTAAATGTAGTGTGGCCGTTATGGGTCTTTAGCTATTGCCGGTCCCTCAGCCTGCTGTGCTGTAGAAATAAGGTGCCTAGCCTTAATAGGTACGATAGCATGCAGCATTGCCCGGTGAACGTTGCAGAGTCAGCGCACTTGCAGAGGCAGGCTCATCAAGAGATCATCATACTCTGAGTGCCTCTGCCTGTTTTAAGACTGTCCTCGCGGCTCACTCAGGTCTGTGTGAATCGGTGTTTTTAAAATATACAAATAATATTGTTGAGCATATTTAATTCACAATCTGAGCCTGTAGATCATTGCTTACCTTCGGCTGCCGGCGGTTGGCTAAGGTCAGTTCACGTGCAGATCGGCCCAACTGACAGACATGCTGGCAGGCAGCAGCTTTGAGTTTTTCATTTCTGAGCTGCTTTCAGGAGGAAGTAGCAACTACTAAATGCATGACCCCTTGCAGTGCTCTCTACTGTGGTGAGGATGTCTTGTGGCACTGCACGATATTGTTGATTTCTGCAATCGGCCGGTCCGACTTCAGGTGCCCGCAGCACCCAAGCCAGCGGCCTGGCCTGCAATTGCAGGTCCCAGCCCCATCGGAAATTATGCTTGTTGAGTGACAAACAATCTCTATTACTGACCTCTTGTCCTCCAGTTACATGTGTTTATTTTAGGAACCCGGGGCACAGTGTGTGTCCAGTCGGAGCTTGGCCGCAACGGACGGCAGAGCGCACAAGTTCTGAAGTGCGACCACCAGCCAGCTGGAGCCCTGTTCCCCATGTATCCTCGGTAACTGTCTGGTAACCCCCAGCCAGTACTTAGTTGTTGTTTGTTCCGTACAGACAGCGTTTGTCGAGCTTTTGTAAAGGCAAATCTTTTATAAAAAAATGTTTATTATGGAGGATGAAATATTTTGTGTTTTACATTACACACTCACATACACATAGAAACATGCTAAAACATGTACAAACAAGCAAGGCACACATTCACTAATTTATACATAACCGTATAGATATACACATGCAAACATACAGTCACAGAAACAAACAGGTGTGCGCACAAAACAGGGTAGCGTATGCAAACATACTAAAAAGTACACACACTTGCAAATAAATCCACAGACACACAAAAACAGATTAACACACACACTACAACACACGTACACACACACGCACAACCACCCACAGACACACATACACGTACTGACAAAAAATGCAACACAGAACTATTGACTTTATCAATCCTGTCCCTGGTCGTCCGGGCCCCTTCTCAGTGGGTTCAAAGGTCCTGCCCTTGCTCTCTAGCCCCAGTCGCCCCAGGCTGCTGCTCCGTGCTCCTGGCGCTGCTCCTTTTCCCCTCTGGAAACTTTCCACCAGAGTCTGCAATAAAATTAGGCATTTTTTTTAAATGTGCCAATATCTAGCCTCTTCAAAGCACGGAGGATGAGAAAGAGGGCATCCTGTTGGGCAATACCAGGGAAGGGGGCATACTCAAGAGGGTATTTGGGGGAGAAATCCAATGCAGGCATAGCTGGCAAGGTTTCATATTGCTATTTGTGACAATGTCATAATTTTATTATAATTAAAAAGGACATTTAACAACTATAAGTGACACTGTGTAGTGATGCAGCGTGTGTGTGTCACTGACCAAAGTACAGGAGCTGCGTCTCTCACCGCTGAAAGTGAAGCGAACGTGCAACTTTAAATATCTCGCCAAGGCCTCTTCGAAGCACGGTGGATGAGGAAGAGGGCATCATGTTGCGCAATGACAGGGAGGGGGGCATTCTGAAGAGGGTATTTTGAGGACAGATAAGTGACACTGTCTAGAGATGCAGCGTGTGTGTGTGTCACTGACTAAAGCACAGTAGCTGTGTCGCACACCGCTGAAAGTAAAGCAAACGTGCGACGTTAAAGATATTCCAGGGGCTCAAAGGGGCAGTGGCGCGATTCTCTAGCGGGAGCGAGCTTTAAACCATCTGTTTGCAAGTTAATTGCAAACAGATGTTTTAAAAGCTCACTCCTGCAAGGGAATCGCCAAACGTGCATTCGTCGTCATTAAAAGCAATGCAACGCATGCAAGTTTTTGCCTGCAAAATTGAATCGATGACTAAAGGTCTTTTCCTATGCAACGCATGCGCGCTGCGTAGGCGAGACCTAAAAATTCCATCAATTTCACGCAACATTAAGAAGTATGCCTAACGAGCTGGTAGGGCTGAAAAACGTTTGGATGCTCTGTGTTAGTCAAATAGAAAACCGGAACGGAACGAAAAGCAAAGCAACTACACTGAGGAGTTGTCATGAGCAACCAAGCAACTAATTCAGGAAAGGGGGGCCGCTCGGCCCCCACGCACGTATGGTGGGGCCCGGCTTCCTCTCTCCCCATATCCTCGATGGTGGGGCGTGCTCCCCCTTCTTGCTGCGTCTTGATGATGCGGCTGGGGGGCACCCCACCACCGATTGATGCAGGTCCCACTGTTGACCCGGAAGCAGTAAGAGTGCTTCCGGGTCAAGGGGAGGGGCCAGGTGAGGTTAAAATCCCTGGGGAGCATGGGAGGCGCCCTCTTGCACTCGCGCTCTCCAGGCTCGCTCCGTGCCCCTCAGCTAGGGGCTGAATAATTTTTCTTGTTTCTTTTTCAGGTCTTGGTAGCCGAAGGATCGACACTGTGCGGGACAAGAGGTTGCGGTGTGCCAGTGTCGGGTCCTGTGGAGCGGAGCGGCTGTGAACGGCGAGCGCAGAGGACGGGGTGAAATCTGCTGGCGGTAACCGGTGAGAACACCTCGTGAGGGGTCGCGTGCAGGTGGTGGCATATCATACGCGCATCTACACGCGGTAAGGGGCAGGGTGCGGTGGAGTGGGCCCCGGGGTGCGATTGCCATTAGCATTGGACATCGTATTAAGTTGAGTTTATGGCGCTGGCCCTGCTTGCTAGTAATCAGCAGTTTTGGTACTCGGCCACGCTCTTTGTTTTGGGCGTTGCTTTAGAGAGAGACTGTGCTGCAAGCTAGGATCCACGCGAAGCTGTAAGAAACCAGGAACGCTACTATAGCGAGTGAATGCTACTGAAAGTGGAGGGGAGACCAGTAAAATAACATAGCCGGAATAGGTGTAACATTGCCGAGCCTCAGTAAAAAGAAGCGAAGCAGGGTCGGCCCTGGTTAGTACTTGGATGGGAGACCAAAGCTGAACGCCTCCCAGTTGCTTCCATATATTGAAGTCAGCTAGGATTATATAACAACAGGAGTTTTTTTGTGAATTCCAATAAATAGTAAAAGACTGTTTTGTTAAAACTTTAATGCAGAGGGCCTATTGGAATAGAGGCAAGATAGGGGAGAGTTAAGATTGCATTGACTTTTGAATAGTGTGCAGAACGAAGTTTGGAAGTTTTACAACTGTGAGGTTCGCTGTCTCTTGGAGCCAGGATTGTTTTTAACTTTTCTTTCATCGTTGGCTTACATTCGGGGGGCGCTGCGAACGGAGCTGCCGGAGAGTGCACGGTGGACGTCGCGATCCAAGGACACGGGCAGGCCTGCATTTCACTGCTTATGTCGGGCCGCCAGGCTAGAGTGCGCTCGCCCAAGCACCCAGGCTAGCTGGGGTGTTGCGGTTTCAGTCGCGTGGTGCATACGGCCAGCCTGTGAGCCTCCAACTTAGGTGTAGGTACAAGGCACATCGTGCCCATAAGTGTGTCAATGTGTTGCAGTGTAGGTTTGTGAATCACAGAGAAAGAATGTCTAGTAAGCGGAGTGCAAAAAATTCCCACATGGAGCTCATGTTTCAGAGCATGATGCGCAAAATGTCAGCAAAGGACAGGAAATTAGGGAAAGTGGATCAGTTGGGGAGGAGCATGGCGGAGATGAGTCAGAGGTTTGAGGCTCAAGCAGGGCCATCAGGGAGACCCAAGCGGGTGATAGTGCCCCCTCAACCCAGGGGGGAACTGGATGCGTTGCCTAAGCGGGGCAGAGCCAAGAGGAGTTATGGTCGGGCCCCCAAGTCACGGGTAGTAGGGGGGTCACCTGGGGCGGTCCCGACGGAGGGTCTACATCACCTGAGGTGCCCTCACCTACTCCATCAACCCCGATAGGTGTACCGGTGGGACCGGCTCCAGCCAGGCCACCGGCACCCCCAAACCTAGTGCCACCAGTGGTACCAGCAGTAATTCCATGGGTCCCAGGGGTAAACCCTGCGCCGTCCATGGTGCACGAAACGGCATCACCCTTCCCGGTCAGTGAACCCTCTGGGGTTGTTCAGGTGCCCCCTGAACTGGTGGCACAGATAGCGGCAGTACTCCCCTGGTTGGGGGGATGTTACCCTCCTCTGCTGATCCCTCTGCAGAGGCGCATAGAAGGGTAGCAAAAATCATGGTGGCTAGGGGTGGTGGTGGAGTGCCAAACGCACAAATTTCTCCCCAAACAGGTTCAGCCAGCGATGCAGGGAAAGTCAAGAGCTTAGAACCAATGCGAGTCGCTGAAAGTGGTAAGGAGGTTGCTTTGCCGGTATTAAGCGAAGGTACAATACCCTCCAGGAGGGAGAGCCTGGCTCAACATGTTTGGCAAGGGGTGAAGGAGCTAATTTGGGTGGGCAAATATGTGAACATATTTTCATTGCTAATTGATAACAGAGAGATGGAGTATGCCAAGTCACAAAAAGATTTAATGTTTCCTAGCGAATGTCGGTCTCAATTGTCTAAATTCAGGGTGGAGGAGACACTGATTAATTGGATTAGAGCCTTTTCTGCATTTATGGCAATCACCGCGGAATGCTCACCCAACTTGCAGGCAGAAATGGCTTGCTACCAGAGTAGAATTACAATGTTCAGTGACAAACATGGGGGGATGGATGGAAAGAATATGACATAGCTTTCAGGAAAGCTAGAGAATTTGAACAATCATTATCCTTGGATTAGGTAGATTCCATTTCATGGTATGGCCAGTTTTCAGGCGGTCAGTCAGCGGGGTGGGCACAAGCTGGAACAAAGGCTATCCGTCCAAGCCCCAGCAGCCCTTTCGCCCAGCGCAAGGGGGTGATGCCGCCGGTAAGGCCAGAGGCAGTGGGGATCGAAAAGGCGTGTGTTGGGACTTTAACAGGCGAACATGCACCAGGGCCGCGGACACTTGCAAATTCAAACATGCATGTTACATATGCGGCCACTCTTCCCACCCAGAAACAGCATGCAGTTCAAAAGGTAATACCTCAGGGGACAGGGGGAGAAGGAAACAGGAATAGGGGGGGATCCTTGCAGGTCGCTCACTCACCCAATGAAGTGCAGGCTATGATTCTTTGGCTGAACAAGTACCCAGACCATGCCTCCGCAAGGATGTTGCAGGAAGGTTTCTCACATGGCTTCCGGATTCCAGCGAGGGGGGGTATACCGGGACGCCAGAATGTAGGAACCAGCTGTCAGTTAGACACAACTCAGTTGTGGTGGCGTCAAAAATTCAGAAAGAGCTATGCCTGGGTAGGGTAGCGGGTCCTTTCAATGACATCCCTGTACCTAATTTTGCTTGCTCACCCCTCGGGGTTTTCCCAAAGAAAGAAAAGGGCGAATTCAGACTCATACACAACCTCTCAGCGCCTAGGGGCGCATCATTGAATGATGCGATTGACAAGGGCATTTGCAGCGTAAAGTATGCGTTTTTTGACCAGGCAGTGGAGATGTTGAGAGTTCTGGGTCCCGGGGCATTGATTTCGAAATCAGACATTGAATCAGCTTTCCGACTGCTGCCAGTACATCCCTTGGACTAACACCTGCTAGGTTTTTCCTTTGAAGGCAAATACTATATGGATATGTTTATGCCCATGGGCTCCGTGCTCCGTGTCATGTGCCTACTTTGAGACATTCAGTTCTTTCCTGGAATGGGTTATGAGGCAGACAACAGGGCATCAGCATGTGATGCACTACCTGGATAACTTTCTTTTGCTGGGGGCAGCGGGCTCACCGGAGTGTGCGTGGGCATTGCAGAAATTTTGCGTGCTCATGCAGGCTTTTGGGGTCCCGCTGGTGCCAGGAAAAATGGTGGGGCCGTCAACATGTTTGGAATTCCTAGGCATTGAATTGGACTCGCTTGAAGGTTGTTTCAGGTTAACCAAAGAAAAGATCACGAAATTCAGAGCAGCCCTACAGCAATGTTTGGTTAAAGAGAAAGTCACATTACAGCAGCTGCAGCAGACGGTGGGACAGCTGAATTTCGCACTAAGAGTTATACCTATGGCACGCCCCTTTTCCCGCTCAATCGCGCAGGCCATGAAGGGCCTGGGGGACAAACACCATCACACTAGACTGTCAGTTGAAGTTCGCCGGGACATGCATATATGGATGGCATTCCTGGAGGATTTTAACGGCAGAGTGGTGTGGTGCGGCCCCCCCACTACGTCGGCTGAGTGAGGTCTATGGACTGAAGCTGCTGGCAGTGTGGGGTTTGGTGCCATACTTGGCAACAAGTGGGTGGCACAACGGTGGCCGGAGTGGTGGGAGGAAGGCGGCTTGACAGCGAACATCGGGTTTTTGGAGCTTTTTCCAGTATGGGTTGCACTAACGGTCTGGCCTGAACAATTGTCCAATCAATCTGTGATCTTCTGGTCTGACAACATGACTGTAGTGAAATGTATCAATCAACAGGCAGCGCGGTGTAAGTTTATACTCCGCCTCATGAAGGAGATTGTGCTAAGATGCTTGAAGTTGAATGTACAGTTTAGGGCCAAACATGTACCAGGGGTCTTGAATAACGCAGCTGACACACTCTCTCGCTTTAAGATGCAGGTATTCAGAGAACACCTACCATCTGCAGAGGCTCACCAGCACACTTCCCAACAACACTTTGGCAAATTGTTGCCCCCAACTACAGAACCTTGTGGCAGCCTGCCTAGCACCCAGGACCAGGACAGCCTACGAAGGGGCATTTATGTCTTATTGTTGTTTTTTTGGAACAGGACTGGGAGGTTAAGTGGGAGCACAAGGGGAATTTTACCTCGGACATGGACACATTGCACAGAGATGGGCGCTCAGCGGCGACAGCTAGCAGACACAAAGCGGCCGTCTCTTTCTTTGCACAGCTAAAAGGTGCCAGGGATCCCACAAACAGTTTTATAGTGCGAAAGGCATTGAGAGGGTGGCGGCGCCTACAAGCAAACACCACCGATTCCAGACGACCAATAGGTTTGGAGCGGTTGGCAGTAGTATTGGATGCCTTGTCTGACACGTGTAGCTCCCCAGGGGAGGTACTCCTATTTAAAGCCACTTTTTGCTTGGCTTTTTATGGGGTATTGCGGGTAAGTGAACTGGTGGCTAACAACAAATTAGACATGTTAGGTGGTCTTCAGCTTGATGACACTAAGATAAGGGGTGAGTCAATGTGGGTAAACATACGGAAATCAAAAACTGATCAGGAGGCCCGGGGGGATAGCCTGGTAATACACCTGGCACCGACCAAGCCATGCTGCCAGTGTCACATGTAGAGGCATTCATCAGGCAACGGGTGGGCGTGGCAATGGGAGCATTGTTAATACATGCAGATGGTACCCCATTGATCAGGTTTCAGTTCAAAAGAGTGTTGGCAATGGGAATCAGCAAGGCGGGTTTGAACCCCAATGAATTTGGGATACATTCATTCCGAATTGGGGCAGCCACTGAAGCAAAAGCGAGAGGGTTGCATGCCAACAGTGTAAAGAGGATTGAGAGATGGTCTTCCAACGCCTATAAGTGTTATGTGCGGCTGCACATGTTGTAAGGTACAAATAAATCACCCTGACACCTGCCTTGTCTGTTTATCTTTCAGTTTCTCGAGCCTGTGAAGTAGGGAGGAAACCGGTACCGGGTCATCAACAGCATCCATCATCATCACGGCAAAGGCGAGAAGACAGAAAGAGGACACATGTAGTATGGGTTGTTGGTCATTCATATGTAAAACGTGCTAAACCAGTTTTCTTTGCAGGCGAATATAGATGGAGGGTGGAGCATGGGGGTTTCAAGGTTTCCTTTCATGGTAAGGGGGGGGCTCTGCCTTAATTAGCTTTGGGGCTTCTTTTCAGAATTACTCAACAAACACGCCCCACCGCCCTCAGGTGTTATCTTACACCTGGGGGGAAACAACTTGGTTACGCTGGGCAGGAGGGTCCTGTTAGAAGAGATTATCTCTGCAGCGGGTTGGCTGACGAAGTTGCTCCCAGGCTGCACCATAGTTTGGTCTGAGTTGATACCTAGACTGCAGTGGGGGGGAACCTCAGTTAGGGCGTTGAATCACTCGGTAAAGAGGATCAACAACAAGATAGAGAAACTGTTCCGAACACCTCAATTGCAGAGTATTCCACATGGGTGCATCTGGGTGGATCATTTCTACTTACAGGATGAGGTCCACCTGACTGAGACAGGCATTGAGTTACTAACGAAAAACATATTGGCATGGTTAGAGGGTTGTGAGAGGTAGGTATGACCTTTCAGTGTAGGAATTGGGGGGGCAGATAGTCGGTCAACTATGCTGGCCTGTGGCGGTAAGGTCATAATCGGTGAGCAGCAATTTAATGTCCTTAGGGGGCGGCACTATTCTCGAATGGGGTTGCCCAGGGGGAGGGGCCAATGGTCTCTCCTAGAACTTCAGGGGCAGGATATCCGCTTGGTTGGAAGGGTGCGGGGGAGGGAGTCACGCTTTCCTTGGGCTGTTAGCCACCCTGCACATACACTATGACGTGATCAAACGGTGCAAGTGAAAGTGCCCTTCTTTTTTGTTTAATGGAGTTCACGGAGCGTACGGGGTAACCAGGAGAGGGACGTACTCTCTCGGTAACCGGGCCCTGTCACGCATGCGCACTCATACGTGAGGGCGTAGCTGGATAATAAGGATCTGACACCGGTTAACGACCTTGCCGTAGACCCAAAAAATGTTAGGATGCAAAATTCATACGTAGGATGTTAGATTCGGTTTGGAACACGTTGTATTAGACATTTGTTAAGGTTAGCCCTTCATACCTGTCTACATTGCTGTAAATCTAATGTCAGAATTTTGCATATTAATGATTGTGTAAATAATGTTTATTTTAGCAATTTTAATTTGGTTTCATATTTTAATAAATACGGCCGGGGGGTCGTGAGACCCCCTACCTTCCAAAGAAAACTCCTTGCTTTGCTAATTACTTTAGGGGTTGATGTGGTGGTTTACACGACAGGGAGGGGGTGGGCGGTAGACCCAGACCATAAGGAAAGGGGGTCCGCTCGCCCCCCACGCACGTATGGCGGGCCCGACTTCCCCCCTCCCCCATATCCTTCATGGTGGGGCGTGCCCCCCCTTCTTGCCGTGTCTTGATGCCGTGGCTGGGGGGCGCCACACCACCGATTGGTGCAGGCCCCACCATTGACCCAGAAGCAGTAAGAGTGCTTCCCGGTCAAGGGGAGGGGCCAGGTGAGGTTAAAAGGTCTGGGGAGCGCGGGAGGCACCCTCTTGCACCCGCTCTCTCCAGGCTTGCTCCGTGCCCCTCAGCTAGGGGCTGAATAATTTTCCCACCGACCAGCCCTTGAAGCAGAAGTTCAGTTTGAACGTTAGTTGGTATTACCGTTAATGGTACTATGACACTGTAAATATGTTTGGTGTGAATTTCTTTCTTAGGCCTTTTCTCCCCTTTTTTACAGGCGGTATTATTGGAATGTGAACAATTTTGCGTGCATTGAAGTGTGTATACTTGGTTTTGTCCTTAGGCCTTTTTTTCCCTTTCACAGGTGACTTATTTGTCGTATTTATTGTAATCATTGGTCAGGCGGTAAGGTCTTGATCGGTGAGCAGCAATTTAAAATCCTCGAATGGGGTCGCCCAGAGGGAGGGGCCAATGGTCTCTCCTAGAACTTCAGGGGCAGGATATCCGCTTGGTTGGAAGGGTGCTGGGGTGGGAGTCATGCTTTCCTTGGGCTGTTAGCCACCGTCATCAAACGGCGCGAGTGAAAGGTCCCCCCTTTTTGATTTAATGGAGTTCACGGAGCGTACAGGGTAACCAGGAGAGGGACGTACTCTCCCGGTAACCGGGCCCTGTCGCGCATGCGCACTCATACATGAGGGCGTAGCTGGATAATAAGGATCTGACACCGGTTAACGACCTTGCAGTAGGCCCAAAAAATGTTAGGATGCAAAATTCATATGTAGGATGTTAGATTCGGTTAGGCACACGCTGTATTAGACATTTGTTATGGTTAGCCCTTCATACCTGTCTACATTGTTTTAAATCTAATGTCAGAATTTTGCATATTAATGATTGTGTAAATAATGTTTATTTTACCAATTTTAATTTGTTTTCATATTTTAATAAATACGGCTGCGGGGTCGTGAGACCCCCTGCCTTCCAAAGAAAACTCCTCGCATGGCTAATTACTTTAGGGGTTGATGTGGTGGTTTACACGACAGGGAGGAGGTGGTCGGTAGTCCCAGACCATAATGGAGTAATGCGTGTTGCATTCCGATGAAATATTTTTCTAAAGAACAATAAAAAAACATCGGATGGAAACGCATTTAAAAAAAAGAATGTATTTGAGTTTTGGTTTGCATCCGCATTACCTCCTCTGTCTGACGTTCTGATTGTGTTAACCATCAGGACATTTTTATCCTGTCCTATAATCCGTACACAGAAGTTTCATATTGTTTATGGCTTTGTGCTTAAAATAAATGAAAGCTATGCTCCGCTTGGGCAAAATGTAAATGTCGTGCTTGCAGCTTCGGACTGTGTCTAATTGCAAAAATTGTATTAGTGAGTGAGAATGACAGCGTGGGGAGGGGGGCCTACAATCGGTTTTGCTCCTAGTAATCCATAAGCAGTCAAAATACAGTTGTTCACAAGGAACTCATTTGAACCAAAAAATAATTTTTTTAGCAAGGAATTAATATCTTGCGCGATTTAAATGAAATTAGCATATGGTAGAGTCAATATGTATTACATTTGTTGTAAATAAGTAATATAATTTCCTTGATTATATGGAAAAAATATGACTCAGGAGTAAACAGCCCCACACAAAACAGTTTTTATGCTACAACCACTTCAGCCGAACTGAGCGTATTTTATTTGCAATTATAATTAGGGAAAATAGAAAATTAGACATATGCTGTGTATTGACACTATTTACAAATTTATATAACGTGACTTATGTGACCCCAGTAGAGTTGTGGGCCTAGTAATCCATAAGTATGTACACTTACTCCAGATCTGTGAAGTAACTGTGAGAAGACACCTAGCGCTACATGAAATTAATTAGTAAATACAATCCCTGCAATTAGCGCCTCACTATGCGGAAGGCGCTGCCTTTCCCAAAAGGCAACTAGGGACGGAGAGAACCTCTTGGAGTGGGAAGTAACTGTAGTCTCAGACAGACAACGGAAGCATCTACTCGGGCCACAATCTATTTGAGTCAAGTTTAGCCTGATAGGTATTGGTCTGTGCACTGATTTATTCTCTAATTAACAACAGGTCTCCCTGTCAGATTTGGAAGGGTTTACTGTCCACAGAAACCAATGAAAGCGTTGCTTTGAAGAAGGTGGGTCCCTGTGTGCGTGGGAGAAGGCTGGGTGAGTAACTATGGCAGCCATTTCTTGGCCACCCGATGATTTCAAATCCGCAATTTTCACAAATACGATTAATTAAATAAGCCATTTTTCACACAATGTGTCAATCCCGGATGGAAA
Organism: Lissotriton vulgaris; assembly: GCF_964263255.1. NCBI lineage: Eukaryota > Metazoa > Chordata > Amphibia > Caudata > Salamandridae > Lissotriton > Lissotriton vulgaris. The sequence goes on from NC_141694.1 coordinate 748,713,043, forward strand.
TCACTGACAGGAGCAGAGGCACTCCAACAAAGACTAGGTAGGCGAATGTGGAGGGCTGGGGCTTTCTGTGGAATAAAGGAGGCACCTCTTTTATTGCAGAGATTAACTTTGGAAACAACAGAATTCGGAAAACGAAAACGTGGGTTTTCTGAAGAGCAAGGAAGGCTGGTGTTCATTTTGTTTAAAAGATGTAGGATGGACCAGCTACTGTGTGAAGCAGGGACAGAGAGAGCAGACAGGGAAGATCGATCTGCAGATCTGGGAGCTCACATTTAAACGCTATGGCATGATGGTGAAACGAAACATGAAATGTGAAGCGGGGGCGGCTCTAGGCTCATGGCGGCCCTGGGCAGGGATCGTAGATAGGGGGCCCCGGAAGAGGGGGTCTGGGCGCGGCGGAGCACGGAGGCCAGTGAAGAGGTTGGGGGGGGGGTTCAGGGTGTTTGGAAGTGGAACCGAGCCGGAGGCCGCCAAATCCCTGCCAGGGGCTGCCATGCAAATATGTATCCATCCGCAAAGGATTATTATTTTAAGGATATATATTGTCGTGGTGGCCCCTGGGGTTTGGTGGCCCTGTGCAGGTGCACAGCTTTCACATGCCTAAGGCCGCCCCTGGAAGTGGGAGCTGTGCTGAGAAAACAAACGCCACTAAGTTTGTATACACACAGAAACACATGCTACTCGTTAGGAAGTTCAAAAGCTTTCAGAAACAAGAAGTGCAGTGTCCTGAAGCAAGGGCAGTGCTGATACACAAGCAGAGGCAAACAAAAAGTGCACAAACAAAAAAAAGAAAGATCCTTTAGAAAAAGGATTCTGGAATAAGTCAATACTCCATTGGAGGCGTAAGACATGAGAAGGTGGGACATATGCCTGTTGTGTCGGGGGGGCCCTAGGCCCACATGGTGGTAAGGAATGGACACGCACTCAGGATCTGTAGTGGGTTAGTAAGCCTAGAGCACGTGCGCTCGGCCCCTTTTATTATCTGTGTCACGTGCCTCGTGACATCAGTGGTGGGTGGGTGTTAAGTATGGAATTACACTTTAAACAACTAGACTGTCACTAGGACACAACATTCCTCCCAAAATTTGATAAAAATTAAGGAAAGACAAAAGTCCGAACGTGTGGGAGGAAGGACATAAATATACACTAATTACAGATTTACATTGAGTCTCTTCAGCTGCTTGCTTGATGAAGACGGTGGAATTTGCTGCTGAAATATTAATTCTTCTGCGCTCAACGTCCTGGTTCTTGGTGTGCATGCTCTTCTGGACTTACGCCCTGGAGGGGTGTTGGTCAGTCCACTGAGATCTTGCTTTTGAGGGTGACGCCAAACAGGATGACCAGATGTTAGACTGAAGGATGTTGTATTCTATGGGTTCGTCGGTTTCTTCACTGTAGGCAGCTTGGCTTTACATTACAAAGGATGGAGTGTTTGAAGGACATTCTTCTCACTAGGACACCACTCTCTCGGGTGTTTTCATCAGGTTTCCACTGGGCCGGGTATTCTTCCACAGCGTTGCTCCAACTCCACAGTCTGCGTGTGAATGGAGGAGACGATGAGGGTACTACCTCACAAAGTCCGTAGCTCCACCTGAAGGGTAGTTGTTGACTCCTGCCTTTGCGCACAAGTTCCTCTTCTTTCTGGGACGTGCAGGTTAGACGGCGATGGATCCATCTCTCTGCCACTGGTGTCCTTGAGGCCTTTGCCCCTTGGATCTCCACGGGCTGGTGTGGATTGGTCAGTTCTCCTTGTTCAGGCCGGCTGAGCTCCCTCCGCATCCAGGTTTCCGCTCGATCCCAAAGGTGGGTGTTGCCAATGGTCCGGCCTGTGCTCTCCTGTAGTCGACTGGTCGTCGAGGTCGTGTAAGTAGATGCCTGATCTGTTCCTGGTGCCATCAGTGTTCTCCTGGACGTGTGGGTCACTGTACACGATGTTGTGGTGTGTGTCACCTCTTCTTGTAAGTGTGTAGACTTATCACACCTCTCCTCACCTTTTCCAGATGTTGTTCTTGGCATCGTGCCACATGACTTCTTTCTTCATTTTCCTTTTCACGACACGGTGCTGTCACCTTTCTATCTTAGTCTTTCTGACCTGGCTTCTTCAAGCAGCATGCACTCCGCCTGTTTCCTTCTGGTCTTGTCCTGTCTTTCGGACACTATCTTCTTCTCTTTTGTGACTGGACCGGTCATTACGATCTTTTCTCTTGCCTCCTGTTGCTTCCACTTCTTGTAGGTGTTGCATCCGTCTCTCCGGGTCTTCTTCTGGACATTCTCCTGATCTCTCAGTTCAAGGACGTCTTACGGCAGGACATCTTCATCCTGACTTCCTGGCAGAATACCTTCGCTGCACCTTTATGGCGGGTCAGCTTTCCGGCGACCTATTGGCAAGTCGGCTTTCTCTTTTCCTTTTCGGGCGACCATCTGACTGGTCGGCTTTTTCTGTGGGTGCGCATCTGGCTGGTCGGATCATCCTTTTCTTCGTAGGCAATCTTCCTTGCTACCAGATGGGGTGGACAGCTTCCTCTTCGAGAATCTTTTCGCTATCCACGATCACTGGGATCGCCATTTGCTTCTGCTGCAGTGCTTTTGCGTTGGTGCAGTTTCGTCTGCGCTCTTCGTGTGCTCTGCTGTTTCCGTAGGGTTACTTCACCGCTCCATGGACCTTCTCCGGTGGGTGCACTTTTCGTGCGCGCTGCCGGTGAGGCTCTTTAGCTTCTTGGCGTGGTGATCTTGCGTCACTCTTTCATTGAACATCATTTTGCATGGCAGTTGCAAGTTCGTGCTTCACTTTGTATCGTTTGTGGTAGATCTTCAGTGTCGCTTTGTTCCTTGCTCTTCTTTAGCTTCTCTGGCATCATCGCTCTACTCCACGTGCGTGCTGCACTTCTGCTTCTTCCAGTACTTTGGTACTTGCTGCATACCTCTTCTAGTACCTGAGGTGTGGCTTCCTTACTGTCAGGCGCTGTCCTGTACCGTCCGCGTCCGGGGTACACTTGCACTCTTTCATTGGTTGCCTTTGAATCTTGCTGCTTGTGGTAGACTTTTAACTCTCCTGTGGTTGCGGTGAGCACCTGTGGCCACCAGGTGTCACTGCAGCAGGGATGATGGGTCTCCGTCTTCGTCCGCGTCGCTGCAGGCTTGCCTTTTTGGTTGAATTCTGTGATTGGCTTTTCCAATGCTTGTTTGCTGGTTGGATTTGTTTCCGGGCTGTGATTGCTGCATGAGGTCACTAGATGGCAGAGTTGCTGCATTGCTGTTGCATTTCACCGGCAGCCTTCTGCATGTTGCTGTCTTCTGCTTTCACCTCTGATCCAACCGTGCACCGGCTCATGCAGGCCTGTCCGGACTTCTGAGGGTCTCACCACTGCTGCCCCATGAGGGGGCGCTCCGGTCAGCACTGCACACGGTTCTCTCCTCCACCGCTCCTCGCAGCTGGCCCCACTCCTCCACAGGCTGCGCAGGGAGGGGGGTATTGGCGCCGCACCGATCAGCCCGTTCTTCGTTAGTTCGGCTGTTCAGGGCACACGCAGGCAGTGGGGCACTGTTGGAGGACTCTGCTTCTGCACGGTGAGTCCCTTTTGTTCTTGGGTCCTTCCCGCCCCTCTACACTGGCGTGCAGCGGGGGCGGGTGTGTGTGTGCCGGTGCCAACCCTCATTGCGCCGGCAATGCACCTTCTTCTTGCAGTCTCCACCCTACCGCCGCCGGCTCGCTCCTTCTGCCGCGCGGCGTGGGGAATGTCACTCGGTACTCAGGGCTGCTCTCTAGGATCAATGGGCATTGTCCGGTCCGCCTGGTCGTGGGGCACAGCTAGTTTCCCTCTCTGCCTCTCCTCCTCCCGGCCTCGGCTCCTCACACAGCTCGAGACAGAGGAGAAGGTAGCCGGCCACGTGCTGCCTCGTCTCCCTACTGCAGCCTCACTTGTGGTGCAGCGGGGAAGTCGGCGCTGTCCTCCTGAGCCTGGCGCTTCACTTGCACCGGTGGGGCAGGCTTCTCCCTAATGCGGGTAAGCTCCGCTTTGGTATCGACAGTGCCCGGCAGCTTTTCCACACGCTGCAGGCTCAGTTACTCCACCGCCGCGGCAGCTTCCATTACACCCTGTGCGGCCGGGGTCGCTGCAGGCAGGCCGCGGGTGGGCTCTGCTGGCACTGCTTTGTTTCAATGTTTAGTGTGCCGCCAGAGCTCGGCCAGGCGCCATTACTACGCGGGCGGGCTCTGCTTGATATGGAGTCATAAGGGGGGTCCCTCCTGGCATGCGTGACCCCCGGGGCCATTCACAGCCCCTGGGCTCACCTCCGGCCGACGGGCCTCGTAGTCAGCTGCGGCCGTGGCGGGTGGGCACCGCATGGCCTCATCGTGGCGGGGGTCAGTGGTGACCGGAGCAGTTGGGCTCTGTCCGGTCCGCTTTTCTCCGTGGGCACTCCTGCGTCGCAGCCGCTCACAGCTGGGCTAAAGAGGTGCGGGTGGGCTCCCGGTCACTCTCTCCTTATCTCGGACTAGGCCAGGGGCATGGCACATGCCCCTCGGGCCTCTCGGCGGCCGTCGCTGTCTCCTCTGGGGGTGCCCTTCGCTCGGGCAGGATTCACTCCCCCTCACCCACGAAGAAGAAAGGCTGTGGCACGCTGGGCACAGCTACCAATCCGCGTCGCCAATGTTGTGTCGGGGGGGCCCTAGGCCCACATGGTGGTAAGGAATGGACACGCACACAGGATCTCTAGTGGGTTAGTGAGCCTAGAGCACGTGCGCTCGGCCCCTTTGATTATCTGTGTCACGTGCCTCGTGACATCAGTGGTGGGTGGGTGTTAAGTGTGGAATTACACTTTAAACAACTAGACTGTGTCCACTAGGACACAACAATACCCACAAGAAACCTTTGAGAAGAAAGCTTTCAGGATCGACACACACTTGATTCAATTGGCAGCAAGGGCGTGGCCAAAGCCTATTGAAGGGGATAATATAGCATGTCTTACAGAGCAGTGCATACGGGCTTCTCGGCTTGACCTAAAAATGCGAAGTTCTGGGCAAAAACAACAGGAAAAACCAACACAATAAGAAGTTGCCAATAAAAAGGGCTAATACCCAAACCACAAATTCATTGTAGTAAGTTGTCTGCAAAATAAAAGTTATGCATAGTTCACATCCCTCACTGCTAACTTACTTAAGGCCTGTACCAGCCCAATGGGGCCGATTTCTTGAAATCATTACAAATCAGAAGAGCGCCTCACAAACATTGAGGGGCAGATTTACAATAGGTGGCGCATTACTGCACATCAGCAGGGATGCGCCACTTATTGTGCGCCATGCCTCCACCACCATTAATGCGCCGCATTTACAATGCGGTGCACCAATGGGCAAAAACGGCACAGATGCGTGACGCATCTGTGTCGTAAAAGCGGCGCATTGCTGAAGTTGCAAGGCTCTGGGGGGGCCCTATCTTGTTAATGCTGCGTCAATCCTAACGCCTGCTTTAAGCAGGCGCAGGGTTTTGACGCTGCATGTGCCCCAAAGTGACTGAATGAAATCTTGTAGATTTCACTCAGCCACTTTTAGGAGGCGTTCCTGCGCAGGAACATCCCCCCTGCGCAGGAACGCCTCCTTCTGGCGCAGGGCTTTACAACGTGATGCATCTCCCAGATGCGTCACGTTGTAAGTACCCCGTACCATGGCGCTTCTTTTGCGCCACCGCTGCGTCACAAAAGTGACACAACCGCGACGTAAAAGGGGCCTAAGGGGCTTGTAAATCTGCCCCCGAAATGCGCAATAATAATCTTTCAAGCTTCAATTCAGCACTCAATGAAGTTCTAGTAATATGAAAACAGAACTACATTAAAACTGCTAATGTGGACATGAGCGTACTAGCAGCAGTAATCAACAAGAACAATTGCTTGCAAGCTTTTGAGGCGATGAATCGTGGAGCAACTTTAAAAAATAACTTTTGAGATGCTCAGTTAGAAATCATAAGAGCACTGTTACAGTAGAAATGCAGTTTTTTAGCAGTGCAGTTTTTGCGTCCACCAGGCAAGTGAAAAAAGTGCTCAGCAGACATTTTCCCAATCATCTTGCTGTGTTACCAACCAGATGGAAGCCACTTACCTGAATGTAATACAAGCATCATTATTGGTCATATTTATCAAGAGGTTGCTTTGCCCTTGTGTCTCGCAATGGGGCGCAAGTGAGACACAACGACTAAGTAAGATTTATCAAGCCATGCAAGGCCACATTGAGTGGATTGATACATCTTGAGTAATGCACCACAGCGTAAATTGCTGCATTGCATTACTCTGGCTCAGGGAGGTGGTCCATGGGTGGGCACAGGGTCAAGGCTGATTTGCATATGGCCATGTCTGAAATGGGGTGGTGTGGTGAGCAAAAAAACGATGGATTTTGGCCCAGATCTCTGTACTGGGGTGAATGTATGACATTGTTCTGCATTCTGTCCATCAACTGTTGTTTTTGCACTAAAGAATGTAGGCTAGACAAAACCAAAATGTTAGAAGTGGTAACAAAAGGAGCAAGAGGGACAATTACTCTAGCTGGAAAATAATGCAGAGCTACCCAGATACAAGCTAAAAGGCATTGGAGCAAGAGCAGTGGGACGATCTAGCCGAAGCCCTCCAGAATAGAAATATCTAAGGCTTCTGGAAGTTAATAGCGAAGGGATCCCGTACCATATATGATCACTTGGAATCAGTGGTAGAACCAGAGGCTTGGGTAACCAAGTTTGCTGACCTCTACAGGGAGTGGCACACAAATGTAACGATGGGGGAGTCTGAGCCGCCCTCAGTTCCTCTATTCATGTTAGACCAGACAATCGAGGGAGACCCGAAGGAACTAGAAAAGAGAGAGTTAGAAATTCTCACATCCACTACCATAACCCCAATATGGGACTTCTTAGGGGACCCCTTTGTTGTTTTTAATGCTGAGGAAATGTTTCAGGAACTATAGCTAATGAAAAATTAGAAATCCCGAGGCCCAGCCGGCATCCCTGGGGATCTTGACCTGTAGCAACCTGAAATATAGATCCCCTATCTGAATGCCCAGGGAAACGCTATACTGAGCAGTGAGGAGATTCCCCCGTCTTGGAAGGGAGCCCACATAGTCCACATTTATAAAAAGGGGAGGAGGCATTTCCCATCAAATTATAGACCAATCAGCCTGATTGATAATAGAAAGTATTTTTTGGGCAGGTGCTAGCAAGATTACACTCCTGGATGACAAATAATAATATTCTTTCGGACTTCCAGGTGGAAGTATGTCACAATCAGACGAGACCATCCTTATGCTTGCTTTATTGATTTAAGGGCAGCATGTGATTTGGTTCGAAAGGACAACTTTTGGAAAGTACTTGATTCCTCCGGTGAATCTTACGTCTTTTATACACGGGTACATATGCTCAGGTGAGGTGGAACTCTGGCGGTGATCTTACTCCATGGATCCCAATTAATCATGGGGTCAGAGAGGGATGTGTATTACCTCCTACACTTTTTAGCTTGTATATAAATGGAGCAGTAAACTGGCTACCTCAATGCAGACACAATGCCACTAAATCTGCAGGCTATAATCTGCCAATGCTCATGCTTGTGAATGACACATTCCTAATTCCCAGAACGCCTGCAGGCCTCAAAATACTCTTGGATAGCTCTCGGGAACTTTGCACTGCTAGAGGCCTCGAGGTGAACCCTTCTATATCATTCAGAGGCAAAATGAGGTTGTGTGGGGTCCCCCTTGAGAAAGTCAAATGTTTTGACTACCTAGGTGTCAGACTCGCTGATAGTATATCCTTGGTCCATCTGGGTGGGGAAAGTAGGTCAGCCCTTAATCAGAGAGCATCGGTCATAGTGAGGAGATTCAAAAACACTTTTAGTAGCATTGTGTCCCCTGCATTGGAAGCTTAGAGGGGTACTGCTATGGTGGGTACCATGTATAGTGCAGAGCTTTGGGGATGTGCTGATGTGTCTTCCCTCACACTTATTGAAAACAGATTTATTAGATCGCTTTGCAATCTTCCCCAAAGCACTCATCTCCCTTCAATTGGACTTTTATTTTTTACAACAAATTGACCATGGAGCCCACCTAAAACCATTGACATACTGGGTGTGGGTGTGGTCTGCAGAGGAATTGACCCAGTATAGGAAAGTTCTGGTTGAATTTAAGGAAGCTTGTAAGTATGCATGCACCCCTTGGTTGGGCAGAATTAAACTTTCAAAGTAAGGCCATTTAGATGTTAATATGGGCAGACCCTGATTCGTTAAAGAATGGCATCCTCATCAAATTGAAACAAGCTTATTGGGAGTATACCCTACAGTTAAGTTGGAATTAGCATAATGAAGATAGTATTACTGGGAAGTTTTTATCCTATAAATCTTTTCATAGCTTTGAGTTGTATTTAGAAAGGATTAGCCTGCCCTCAGCAAAAATCGTGTTGATTGAAATTTTGATTTGACTTTTTGCCACTGAACTCATTTACAAGTAAATGGGACAAGAGGTGTTCCACAACTGCCAATTGCCAGTTCTGTCTGACTTTGCCAGAAACAGATGACCATTTTTTGTTTCTATGTCCGCTTTATGTAGTCCCAGAAGGAGGTGGATTGTTCCTTCATGCAAGTCTTTAGGGACATCCCACTGTTGGGAACCACGCAGAATCTTTCAGTATGACTCTAAGGAGTATTTTGTTTTTGATGTCCCTAGGTTTTTGCTGCTAAGCTAGCAGCACAGTGAAAGGGCATGTTATAGCTTTCTCTTAACTATTTTGATAGCTTTTACCCACCCAAAGTCCCCATGATGAATGTTTTATTGTATTAGCAGCTATTGCCAATGATTGCAACCCAACAACTTGATTGATATAGATTTTGCACATGATTCTTAATCTATGGTGCACTGTATTTTAATTATTTATTGTGTATGTCCTGCTTTTATGGTTTATGCAAACTGAAATAAAGTATATATATATATAAGTAGGCTATAAGGAGTCACTTGCTTTTAAACATGGTGATATAAGGACAAGAAAAGGAGGCTAAAAAGATAAGGGTACAGATTGGATAGATGAGGGACCAATGGGTAACCACAGGTACAATAACAGTCAGGCTAAAAAGTAAAGAATAGGAAGCCTAACAGGCAAGGGTACGGATTAGTTAAAGATAGGGACCAATGGGAAACCAACTTCCTGTATAAGTCAAAAATAGCTACATGTCCCAGTTTTTCCAAAAGAAGGAACAACTGTTTCTGTTACTGCTGAACCCTGAACAAGGTGAGCTCTAATTAGGCAAAATAATATCCAAATACGTAGCTTTTAGCATAGTACCAATATAAATATGCCTATATGTGTTTTTAGAAGCACGGGGCACTGTATTGGCAGCCTGCAAGACCTGTGTTGGTTCCTAAACTAGCAGAAACAACAAATTGTGTGAACCACGCCGAGCAGACAGGTGAGGTTTTCTTTTAGTGACAAGCTGGACACAGGAAAATGTATGGTGGCTATAGGGGAGAGAGCACATTAAAAACTCACTTTGTGTAATATAAGTTGATTTGCAAAATGGATTTTCAGACTGTGCAGGCAATTGAAAATGCTGCTTTAAGAATCAATTTATTGACTGCTGAGATCATTATTATCATAGCAGCAGTCTTGCTCAGGGCAGTAAAGGAATAGTAGACTTGCATAGTTGGTTTATCCACATGAAGTTTGAGCTGCTAAGTCTCAAATATTTGTTAAGGCCAAACATGATATTTATGGATTAATAAAGAATGTATTATTGTCATTATAAACTAATGAAAAAAAGCCTTTTATGCCTACAGTTTCTTATCTCATTGGGAAAGAACCAGGCTAAATGTGTACTATCATGGGCGTTGGACAATAAAAGCAAAGCACCTTCAATATACACAATTTAAAATCCTGGAGAACATCAATGGGTAAGAACACTGTTACTACAAGTTAAAATATAAAGGATGGAAATTAAGGATGTCCCATAGGATCTTTTTATTTGATACTAATGGCGGCAAAATATACCCTAAGCATATTAATGAAATGTGTATTAAGCATGGGCGGAAAATCCGTTACGCTCGCGGATTTTGCGGATTTTCGGGAAATCCGCAATCCGCGAGATTTTCGAATTTCCCGCAAAATCCGCAAATTCGCACGCAGCGGATTTTTTTTGCGGCGCGCGGCGTTGGTGATACAATTTTTGCGGCGCGCGGCGTTTATCATCGTTTGCCGAGTTGTTTTTCTCGATATTTTGCGAGTGCTGCGCCATTTTGGATCTTGCTGTGTGATCCCGCGGGAATTTGGCGAGCGCGATTACGTCATCGCGGCTTGCCAACTTGCACAGCGAGAGTTTGTCAACGCGAGTACGGCGAGATCACGTCTCGCGGTACTTCGCAATTGCGAGATTTGAGATGCGGCGAGCAGCAACAATCTTGCACAAGCAAAAATATAAAATTTGCAATTCTGCACAAGAAATCCACCAGCAAGCAGCATAAACCTTCTTGAAATGATGATTTTTATCTGAATAACTCCTTAGGTTGACATTTGTCTGCACTTTTTTAGCGAGGAGTCCATTTTGGGGAGGGGGGAGGGGGTGGGAGGAAGGAAGTGCCCCACAGTATTCAACTTCCTGTTCCTGTCCAGCAGGCTCCTCCCAGTGCTTTGTCCATCTCCTGGTCACTTTTCATTTGGATCTGGTGCTGGAAGGATTACTTTTTGTGGATGCTGCTGGATATTTGGATTTGAGGCCTTTTTGACTTTCTTTGGATCACTGTTGGATTAGAAATTTTACAAGTAAGTTTGTTTGGGGCATTACAGTTGCTGCAATTAAAATTTTGGAATTTTCGATTTTTGGGCTGTTTTGGGGCCTTTTGCCCAGGGGTACTCAGTGGTGGGTGGACTGAGTCTTTCTGTGGGTTGTCTTGAACTTAAACATCATGGAGGCCATGGATGAATTGGGATTGTGCTGATTTTTCTGTGTTTTTCGATTTTTGACCTGTTGTTGGGGCCTTGACCAGGGGTAGTGAGTGGTGCATGGGCCTAGTCTTTCTGTGGGCTGTCTTGAACTTAAACATCATGGAGGGCATGGATGGAATGGGATTGTGCTGATTTTTCTGTGTTTTTCGATTTTTGACCTGTTGTTGGGGCCTTGACCAGGGGTAGTGAGTGGTGCATGGGCCTAGTCTTTCTGTGGGGTGTCTTGAATTTAAACATCATGGAGGGCATGGATGGAACTGATGTTCTTGCATGGGCCTAGTCTTTCTGTGGGTTGTCTTGAATTTAAACATCATGGAGGCCATGGATGGAATGGGATTGTGCTGATTTTGCAGTGTTTTTCGATTTTTGGGGGTGTTCATGGGGACAGGCCATGTGGGTGGGGGCCATTTTGAGTGCTGGTACAGGCAGGCCCTGGCCATGTGCTAGGAGGCAAGTGGCCATTTTGAATGCAGGCTTTGTTGTTAGGCCTCCAACCATTTTGCCTACTTTTCAACCTTTATTTATGCCCAGGGGTAGTGAGTCTTGCATGGGCCTAGTCTTTCTGTGGGTTGTCTTGAATTTAAACATCATGGAGGCCATGGATGGAATGGGATTGTGCTGATTTTGCAGTGTTTTTCGATTTTTGGGGGTGTTCATGGGGAGGGACATGCCATGTGGCTGGTGGCCATTTTGAGTGCAGCTACAGGCACTGGCCATGTGCTGGCAGGCAAGTGGCCATTTTGAATGCAGGCTTTGTTGTTAGGCCTCCAACCATTTTGCCTACTTTTCAACCTTTATTTATGCCCAGGGGTAGTGAGTCTTGCCTGGGCCTAGTCTTTCTGTGGGTTGTCTTGAATTTAAACATCATGGAGGCCATGGATGGAATGGGATTGTGCTGATTTTTCAGTGATTTTCGTTTTTTGGGCCTGTACTTGTGGCCTTTTCACCAGGGGTATTTGAGTCTGGCATGGGCCTAGTCTTTCTGTGGGCTGTCTTGAACTTAAACATCATGGAGGGCATGGATGGAATGGGATTGTGCTGATTTTTCTGTGTTTTTCGATTTTTGACCTGTTGTTGGGGCCTTGACCAGGGGTAGTGAGTGGTGCATGGGCCTAGTCTTTCTGTGGGGTGTCTTGAATTTAAACATCATGGAGGGCATGGATGGAATGGGATTGTGCTGATTTTGCAGTGTTTTTCGATTTTTGGGGGTGTTCATGGGGACAGGCCATGTGGGTGGGGGCCATTTTGAGTGCTGGTACAGGCAGGCCCTGGCCATGTGCTAGGAGGCAAGTGGCCATTTTGAATGCAGGCTTTGTTGTTAGGCCTCCAACCATTTTGCCTACTTTTCAACCTTTATTTATGCCCAGGGGTAGTGAGTCTTGCATGGGCCTAGTCTTTCTGTGGGTTGTCTTGAATTTAAACATCACGGAGGCCATGGATGGAATGGGATTGTGCTGATTTTGCAGTGTTTTTCGATTTTTGGGGGTGTTCATGGGGAGGGACATGCCATGTGGCTGGTGGCCATTTTGAGTGCAGCTACAGGCACTGGCCATGTGCTGGCAGGCAAGTGGCCATTTTGAATGCAGGCTTTGTTGTTAGGCCCCCAACCATTTTGCCTACTTTTCAACCTTTATTTATGCCCAGGGGTAGTGAGTCTTGCATGGGCCTAGTCTTTCTGTGGGTTGTCTTGAATTTAAACATCATGGAGGCCATGGATGGAATGGGATTGTGCTGATTTTTCAGTGATTTCCGTTTTTTGGGCCTGTACTTGTGGCCTTTTCACCAGGGGTATTTGAGTCTGGCATGGGCCTAGTCTTTCTGTGGGCTGTCTTGAACTTAAACATCATGGAGGGCATGGATGGAATGGGATTGTGCTGATTTTTCTGTGTTTTTCGATTTTTGACCTGTTGTTGGGGCCTTGACCAGGGGTAGTGAGTGGTGCATGGGCCTAGTCTTTCTGTGGGGTGTCTTGAATTTAAACATCATGGAGGGCATGGATGGAATGGGATTGTGCTGATTTTGCAGTGTTTTTCGATTTTTGGGGGTGTTCATGGGGACAGGCCATGTGGGTGGGGGCCATTTTGAGTGCTGGTACAGGCAGGCCCTGGCCATGTGCTAGGAGGCAAGTGGCCATTTTGAATGCAGGCTTTGTTGTTAGGCCTCCAACCATTTTGCCTACTTTTCAACCTTTATTTATGCCCAGGGGTAGTGAGTCTTGCATGGGCCTAGTCTTTCTGTGGGTTGTCTTGAATTTAAACATCATGGAGGCCATGGATGGAATGGGATTGTGCTGATTTTGCAGTGTTTTTCGATTTTTTTGTGCTCTATAACTGAACTGATGTTCCTCTGTCTTCCATTTTTTTTAGGTGCACAAGACTCAAGAGAACCACCAGTGCCAGGAAGAAGTCCTGCAGCGGTGTGTGTGTGCAGCATAACGTCACGCGACGTCACGTCTGGCCTCAGACAACTCTACAATTCGTGCAACTGCGGCCTGCTGTCTCACCTGCTCTGAAGAAGATGGCCCCAAAGAAAGTTCTCCGTAGCTCCTCTAGCAAGAAAGTTGCTAGTAAGGAGCAGAAGAAGCAAGTTACCAAGGAGGCTGGTGTGCCACCCGCCACGTTTTTTGGGAGAAAAAAAAAAAGTACGCCTGCAGCAGCAGGATCTGCTGGGGACCAAGCTGGGAGCAGCACCCCTGCTCCATTGGGTTCAGTGCCTCCACCACCACGCCAACTTAAGTCAAAGCCCTTGAGTGCTTCAGAGGCAGTCAGTGCACTTCTCCAATCACCATCGACCAGTGATGTTGGCTCATCGCAAGAAAGTAGCAGCAATGTCCCTGAATCAACACAGGTTGTTGTAACTCATCTGACAAGTGTTGAACAACCACAGCCGCAACAACAACACCATGTGCAAGTACACGCCCAAGTACATGTGGAAGGAGAGGCAGCAAAAGGAGATGCGCAAGCAAAGGTGCATGGAGGTTCACAAGTGCCCACAATAGTTGTTCCTCCCGAAGTAGGGGCACATCAGGAAATCGACAATGAACCCGAGGTATCATTGGAAGCCACTCCTCCTGATGATCATTCATTGTCTTCCACATCCCTAGCAAGGAAAAGATCAAGGGGGGTGTCTACATCTTCTTCAAGCCCACCTCGTTCTGATGCAAGTGATCTGTCTTGGGAACCACAACTGCGGTCTGACAGTGAGGCACACCATGATCTGACACCGGTACCTAAGCGTAAAAGGAAGGTCGTCCAAAAACTCAAACCTATGGAGTGTGATGAGGCTCAACAAGAAGTGACAGATACTGCTGGTGATGAAGCCTCTCACAATGACGACGAGCCAGTCATCACAAAGGTCACTGCAGCCCCACCGGGCATGCAGCAAAGAGACATTTTGACCCTATCCCGAGAAGCTGCTGAGCGTGATGATGATGTCGGCGAGGAGGCAATGGAAATGGAATCATTAGATTTGGAGTTAAGTAGTACACCAAAACCTACCGCTTCCATATTTCTTCCTCGCAAGAAGGTACCCACCTCGTCCTCGACCTCAATTCGTGGTGGTGAAAGTGCAAAACGTACTGAAGTTCGGCAATCCACATCCTCCACTTCATCTGGCATTAGCAGCAGGACCACCACCACCAGTATCGCCGCCTCCTCCGGCCCCCGAAGACATTTCAAGTCTCCAGTTTGGGACTTCTTTAGTGTTTGCCCAAAAAAGGAAAACATAGCCATTTGTAGCCTTTGTAAGCTTCGAGTTAGTCGTGGTAAGCTTGGTTCTAACTATGGTACCGGAGGCCAGAGAGGTCATCTTGAGAGAGCGCACCCTGTCCAATGGTTTCCGCACCTAGAGGCGGTCAAGAAAGCCGGAATTGCACGTAATGAAAACGTTGATTTTTCATCTGATGATGACGAGGAGGTAGAAGACGATTCAAACACTTCACTTACACCCAGTTCCCCTGTCAGCAGCAAACCCCATGGGAGCCACACTAAGAGTGTGGGAGAGAGTGAGACATCAATGCGGAAAAGTTTATCAGCGAGCGTAACTGGGTCGAAGAGATCATCATCATCCCGTAAATCCTTGGTCCAGGGCAACATTAAAAAGATGTTGTTTACAGAAGCGCAATATGAACGCAACCACCCAATGACCCGTCTGTATAACACTAAGCTGGCTAAAATGCTAGCTCTGGACCTTCTCCCTTTTTCTTTTGTAGAAGGGGTTGGTTTTCTAGAATTAGTGACAGCGCTCTGCCCTAAATGGAAGGTTCCTAGCCGGTTCTATTTTGCCCGAGTTGCGGTTCCAGCACTACATGAAGATGTTCTGAAGGTGATTGGGGCAGCTTTGCAGAAGAGTGCTGTTCACACTATACATCTGACAACAGACATGTGGACCAGTGGCGCAGGCGCTGATTACATGTGCATCACTGCACACTGGGTCTCTTTTTCAGGGGCTAAAGCAAAGCTAAACGCAGGTGTTGACACGAACATTGTTTTTAAAGGTGCTCGGAAACATGCAACACTAGCCATGTTTGGTTTGGAGAAACGTCACACAGCAGAAAACATTTTGGATGTCTTTAACACAAAGGTCCTTAACTGGCTGTCCCCACTAAAACGCAAGGTTGGTTATGTTTCCACGGACAATGGCGCCAATATAGTTAAGACCATGAGGGACGGTTACTATTTCAGAGTGCCGTGTTTGGCGCACTGTATAAACCTGGTTGTCCAAAAATTCTTGGGTAATAAAGGCAGTGCAGCGTACAGTGTATTGGACACCTGCCAAAAAATGTGCAAGCATTTCAGCCATTCTTTTAAGGCCCGGAAGCAGCTGAGGAGCCTGCTATATCAACGTCAAATGCCAGTGAAAGCACTCATCCAGGAGATGGTAACACGTTGGAACTCAACCTTCTACATGCTTGAGCGTCTGTATGAGCAGTATACGGAACTCGATCAATATTTCCTTAAAGAGGGTACAGAGGAGCTGAGGATGGGTGGGCCGCAATGGAACATAGTTGAAAGCCTGACACGCATGCTTCGTCCTTTTGAGTTCTTCACGCGTGCAGTCAGCAAGGAGGACTCTAATTTGGGAAAAGCTATCCCATTGTTGTACATGCTGGAGGACCAACTGAAGGAGGTGTGTTCTGTGTTTGGAAAAGATAAAAACCAAGACTCTTTGCTTCTGGCTGAGCAATTATTACAGCTCCTACAAGGTGATGAACGTCTTAAAAAGATCCACTCAGAACAGCATTACATTTGTGCTACTATTCTGGATCCACGCTACAAAAAGGCGCTGGCAGGCCAAGCATTCTTTCCTTTTGATGATGAACATGTTCCAAAGTACAAACGTTGGCTAGCCTTGTCAGCCAAGAAGTTTGAAACAGAACGGCTGGAAATTGAAGGAAATGGCAGTACATCAGCAGGCCATCCCCAGTCAAAACAATCCACTTCTGCACCTGTGGCTGTGGCACAAGTGACCTCTCAGCCGTTAAAGACACCGGCAACCGGATCATCTGCACGAAATACAACAGAAACATTGGAGGCTGAAGAGGATTGGCTAGCTCTGCGTGGGTTTGGTTCTCAAAAGGTCAGAGGCACAGCAAGAGCTAAGCAAAGTGGAGGAACCTTGGATGAGGACCTTGAGTCGATGGTGAAGGACTATCTGAATGACTCAACAGAGGTCTATGTTAATTCTGACCCATTGGCGTATTGGCATGGGAAAAAAGAATTGTGGCCACAGCTCACCAACCTGGCTTTAAACTACTTGTCTTGCCCACTCGCAAGCGTGTCTTCTGAACGGGTTTTCAGTGCGGCTGGTGGGATTGTAACTCCCAAACGGAGCCGCCTCTCGCCCAAAAATGTGGAGAGGTTAACAATGATCAAGATGAATCAGCACCTCATACCACCAGATTTCAGAGTACGAGAGAGCGTGCCGGATGAAGAGGAGGTGGCCAGCAACATAGATGAGGGAATTTCTACTCTGTCAGGTGACACTGAGCTCACCCTGCCTGAATTCGCAGAGTATGATGACGAAGCCTTATTCTTATTCCTGGACCGTGATACCGAGCCCTGAAAATGAGACAACGAATCAATAACTTTCTTTTTCATCCTTATTCACTTTTATTCCTGTGTGTCTGTCTTTCTTTGTTGTGCAAAGTTAATATAATTCAAACTTTAATCAGATAATCACAAAAACAAGCCCATCAGCAGAACTGTCTTCACTTGTTTGCGAATTGATTTGAAGGTGCCGCAGTCTGCATTCCTCAGGTTCAGAAGTTCCGAAGAACATGCTCCTCTATCCTCCTCCTCCAGACTCCTATTTCCATCAAAGCAGAGGGCTGGTTTACGCCCAATGAAGAAAGACTCAGCACTTGTGGGGGTGTTGTTCTACCTCTTTGCAGGTGAGTTGACGGGTCTCTGGGGCCATTTCTGGGAAGCACTAAAAGTGGTTTGGACCAAATCCCAGGCGGAACATTTTTTGTGTTTTTGATGACTTGCTTGCCTTTGAGGTGCTCTTAGGGGGGGTTACGTCTGTTTGTGGGTGAGTTTCGTGGTCTGGGAGCATTGCTGGGACACTCTAATCTTGATTGCATTTGCTTTTCAGGAAATCCGTTGTGCCAACCCCGACTTATGGCCTAGCTACGCAGCGCGTTTGGACCGAATTCCCAGAAATATTGCAAGTATGAGATTTTGCTTTTGGCCTGTTTGGGGGTGTTATGCTTCCTGGCGGGTGGGTTGGCGGGTCTTGGGGCATTCCTGGGAAGGTCTAATACCGGGTAGAAGTGGTTGGGACAAAATCCAGGCCTATTTTTTTTTTGGCTATTTCTGACATTTTGCTCTATGTAGCGTTTTCGGGGGCCTGTTTGGGGGGCTTCCTGGTGTTTGTGGGTGAGTTTCGTGGTCTGGGAGCATTGCTGGGACACTCTAATCTTGATTGCATTTGCTTTTCAGGAAATCCGTCGTGGCAACCCCGACTTATGGCCTAGCTTCGCAGTGCGTTTGGACCGAAGGCCCAGAAATATTGCAAGTATGAGATTTTGCTTTTGGCCTGTTTGGGGGTGTTATGCTTCTTGGCGGGTGGGTTGGCGGGTCTTGGGGCATTCCTGGGAAGGTCTAATACCGGGTAGAAGTGGTTGGGACAAAATCCAGGCCGATTTTTTTTTGGCTATTTCTGACATTTTGCTCTATGTAGCGTTTTCGGGGGCCTGTTTGGGGGGCTTCCTGGTGTTTGTGGGTGAGTTTCGTGGTCTGGGAGCACTGCTGGCTATATATACTTTACTTTGCAAGAGGTTTGAAGCAAATCCATGGTGGCAGAGGGGAGTTAGGGCCTAGCTGCAGAGCGCGCACGGAGTGATTTGGGAAATTTGTGAAAAATTGACTAAGTCCCCATTTTTGTACTTTTGCTCTTTGGCTGTTTGGGGGTCTTCTACTCGTTTTCTCCTGGGTTGACGGCTCTGGGGCCAATGCTGGGAAGCTCTAATACCGGATAAAAGTGTTTTGGACCAAATCCCAGGCGGAATTTTTTTTGTGTTTTTGATGACTTGCTTGCCTTTGAGGTGCTCTTAGGGGGGGTTACGTCTGTTTGTGGGTGAGTTTCGTGGTCTGGGAGCATTGCTGGGACACTCTAATCTTGATTGCATTTGCTTTTCAGGAAATCCGTTGTGCCAACCCCGACTTATGGCCTAGCTACGCAGCGCGTTTGGACCGAAGGCCCAGAAATATTGCAAGTATGAGATTTTGCTTTTGGCCTGTTTGGGGGTGTTATGCTTCTTGGCGGGTGGGTTGGCGGGTCTTGGGGCATTCCTGGGAAGGTCTAATACCGGGTAGAAGTGGTTGGGACAAAATCCTCGCGGAAAAGCCTTTTGGCACTTTTTGTAACTTAGGGTTCGTTAGGGTTAGCCCTAGCAGCAGGATTGCATGTGTTTCGGGGTGTTCTAGATTATTCCAACTGAGTTCTGGGGTCTTAGAGCACTCGTGAGAATGTGTAATTTTGGTTGCAAGTCATTTGAAGAAAATCCAAGGTGGGAAAGGGGGGATTTGGCATAGTTAAAGAAAGCCTTTGCCACTATTCTTAACTTAGGGTTCGTTAGGGTTAGCAGTATTTCTATTGCATGTGTTTGAGTGGGGGGGATTTCGAGTCTTGGAGCGATGCTGGCTATGGCTACTTTTGCTTGGTTGCTTGCAAGTGGTTTCAATGCAATCCACGGTGGGTAATGGGTAATTAGGAAGGGGGTACTTCGGCCTACTTTTACTTTCAAAGTAAGTTTTGTCACCAGTTTTCTGCTAGACCTCGTTTTTTGAGATTTGATTGGGGGTCTTCTACATTTTTGCGACTGGCTTTAGTAAGGGTCTGGGTGGGAGCACTGCTAGGAAGATCTAATTTTGTTCTAAAACACAGTTTACAGTACACCTAGCTTGAGGGGCAAGATCCGCTACATTAATTTGCCCATACTTATTTATCCTTCAAAAGGTGACTCAGAGTACGCACTTTCAAAAATATTGTACTGTCTACTAGGAAAATCAAATTGTGACTTTTTGCACTCCACAGCCTACATACCTTATATTTATTTATCAGTGGTGTTGTAATATTATATCACTTCCTGTTTTTCGTTGAATAATTACAGGCCGGGTTTCAGTCTCTGTAATGGGGAAAAAAGGATGGAGTCAGGCTTCACAGTAGCGAGCCACAATCCAGCATCAGGCAGGCAGTGGACAGGGTGTCTTCTGGTGACCAACATCGATGGACGAAGCGTCGGCTGCAATGGAGGAGTGCCGCTAATAAGAGGATTTTTTTTCTGCAGGCAACTTACTTACCACTTCCAACAGGACAACTACAACCACATAGATACAGTATCCCTTGCCTTTTTCTCTGACTGTGACTGCATTTCTTGGATCTCTCTCTGCTTCTAAATTGATCCCTTAACACATCACTTAGTCCACTCCACTATCACATCTGCACCACACATAGTCATTTGTAAGTGCTCCTACGTAATTCGCAAGTCGCAGCACGCCCCAGGCCGTAGAGGACTGGGATGGCCCCAATGATGAAGCATGTCACCAAGGGGCAACCCTGGTGAGTGAGGGGACACCTAGAAAACAAGCAATTTCTCCTTTTCTATCTACTATACCTTCCAGACCAACCCCACTGAGTGTTGTTGTGAATGGATTTATAGTGACCAGCAAGGCTCTCGGGTATCTGGCTAAGTACAGAGACCTTATGTTGAATATCGTTATCAATAATTCCACACAGGCCCTGTACTGTCGCATTCTTTCTTCCACAGTTGTCGAATGTACTACTTACTTTTCACTGACATGCATGCAGTAGTGCATGCACTTTCAAAGATTGATGGATAGGTTTGTACCCAAAGAATTGTTTATGTTCCATTGTTTGTCTATGCTGTGCTTTTTTTTACAGGGTGTCTTCTGGTGACCAACATCGATGGACGAAGCGTCGGCTGCAATGGAGGAGTGCCGCTAAAAGGAGGATTTTTTTTCTGCAGGCAACTAGGACCACTACAACCACATAGATACAGTATCCCTTGCCTTTTTCTCTGACTGTGACTGCATTTCTTGGATCTCTCTCTGCTTCTAAATTGATCCCTTAACACATCACTTAGTCCACTCCACTATCACATCTGCACCACACATAGTCATTTGTAAGTGCTCCTACGTAATTCGCAAGTCGCAGCACGCCCCAGGCCGTAGAGGACTGGGATGGCCCCAATGATGAAGCATGTCACCAAGGGGCAACCCTGGTGAGTGAGGGGACACCTAGAAAAAAAGCAATTTCTCCTTTTCTATCTACTATACCTTCCAGACCAACCCCATTGAGTGTTGTTGTGAATGGATTTATAGTGACCAGCAAGGCTCTCAGGTATCTGGCTACAGAGACCTTATGTTGAATATAGTTATCAATATTTCCACCCACGCCCTGTACTGTCGCATTCTTTCTTCCACAGTTGTCGAAAGTACTACTTACTTTTAACTGACATGCATGCAGTAGTGTATGCACTTTCAAAGATTGATGGATAGGTTTGTACCCAAAGATTTGTTTATGTTCACAATTGTTCGTCCATGCTGTGCTACTTTTTCTTGTCTCCCAAAACCTTTCCCAAAAACCCCCGTACCCATCCATTTTTCAAACCCTAACCCTCTTCCCCCGGGCTGTGTGGTTTTGATTGATGTGTGACTAAATTACAGCAATAAATCCACACACTTGCTGGGGAGGATAAGGTGATAGCAACAGGCTGGTGAAGAAATCCGAGGATATATTCTTACTCTGCTTGACAAAGACCCATGGCTAATGTCAAAGAACTTCAACCGAATTAGTTATACTTTAACATTTGTTAGGCTACAACGTGGCACTGTTCTAGTGTACTTCTGTCACCTGCTATATTCTGTATTGTACCTTTGTATTGCTCAGGAGGACAAACCAGATTTCATTTTCTTTTTTTTCATAGGCAAGCAACTGCCACTGTGTCACACCACTAGTACCACCGCTATGAGGAAATTTTATCCGCCCAGGATTGCAAACCTTATTTGCTGTTTCCCGTGGAGCCAGCCCTGGGCCTAGCCCTACTTGCAAACAGAAATTACAGGTAAGATAGGCATTTGGTTGGAGGTAGTATAATGGAGTATTAGGAGAGACAAGAGATTTGATTGACGGTAGTACTACTAAAGTCCTAGGACTATTCAGGAAAACAAACTTACTGTTATGTTAAACCCCCACCCACCAGACTCAAAAGCAGTAAAAAACAGGTATGGTCAGATAAAGTTTCAAAAAGTATATTTTTATAGCCCTAACAAAAGAATCTCCCGCAAGATCCTCCCTAACCCCAACGATTGTCCTTCAAAAGTCCCCAAAAATCACAACTCCCAATTCCCACCCCCCAAAAGTCTCTAAAAAAGGGGCAAGGGACACTATGGCAGGGTGCTGTTGGAATTAGCAGCCAGGGCATCATGCTCCTTGCGGAGGGTGGCAAGTTCGAAGCGGAGGCCCTCCACCACGTTCTTATAATTATGGACCTCCTGCTCCAGGTAGGACAGTCTGAGGGATAAGCGGCGCCGGTGTGCCTTGCAAATCCTGTGAGGGGCAGCTGCTTTCTTTGCTGCTGGGCGGTGGTGTTTGGCTTTGGTAGCCCGGCTCCGTACCGCTGGAGCACTGCGCTGGCTGGCAGCCCGCACGGAGGAGGATGCAGCTGTCCCAGTGGACGTTGTTGTTGTACCAGACTGCGTCTCCTCCTCCTCCAGGGCCACCAGCCGCCGATATTCAGCAACAGTGGCATCCAGCCTCCGTTGCCGGGCCATTCGAGCCAGCTCCTTCCTCCTTGATGGTGTCTTGGATTTGGAAGGAGCAACTACATGAAAAAAGAAAGACATAGTCTGTAACCAATGCTCCTTAAGATTAACACAAAATGATTGAGCAGAAAGTTGTCACAGTACAAGTAGCAAATTGAAAGCACAGTGCATAACTATTGAGGACAGTATCTATGTAACCTCCGACTTCTTCATCCTTGCTCTAACATTAGTGGGAGTTTAAGGAACAAATTCTACGAGCACTATGGACTTCTATTACAGTCGACTATGACAGTACACCACTCTTATTCTTCTTCTTCTCTCTTGTTTAGGAAAATTGGTACGTTATCTTATGCAAGCCGGCATAATGCCAGCGCAGTGGACTTGCACCCGAGAAAAACAGACGCACACCATGGTGAGTGAGACAGACTTGCGTTACTGTACCGGTCCAGTACATGCAGGTGGTGAAGCTCTTACTTTTCTATTACGGGTGGCACTGAGAATACTCTGTTAAAAGGGCTACTGCTTAATTAATTTAGCTTTCACCCTACAGTGCAAATGAGTATTAGAAAAGGAAAATGAAGAAGCTAAATTATCTGATTATCTATCACTTCACATGGGATGTATTTGATGACATATGGGATGACTTTAGGTGCTTTGCTTATTATTGAGTGAACAGTGATACCCCCACACATGAATGACGTACTACTACTAAACTAAAGTTATTAAGGGAGGTAGGGAGTGTCCACCGTAATAACTGGATATATGCTGTGCTTGCAGTTGCAATACAAACTACTGCTACTATTCATGGTAGTCTTTGGACAACGTTACAACTTCTTTTCCTTGCCTTTCCTACACTGGAACGGACGTGCGGGTGCGGTGTTACATGCTCTTCAAAGTAACACTTAGTTCATCCAGTGACCGTCTACTCTCTCTAGATACACATATGCTATCTAAGAGTCAGATAGTACCATGAATGATCCAGGCATCCATCCATTCAAAGTATATTGCGCACATACAGTTTCTGTCTCACCCACCCAGGCTGTTCTCCTTCCACCCATCCTTGCTTCATCATTCACCCAGCCATGCACCATACCATTTTCTTACCTTCCCAGCCACCTCGGGGACCAAGCAAACACATATCATTCTTCTTTGCCAGTCATCATTACATTTCTCGTGCTTCCACACTTACTTACACCCTTCTTTCGCTTTTCGTTCATCCCATCCATCAAGTTCACCTCAGATCTGATTGGGATTCTTCTCGCCAAAAACTTCACAGCTAAGTCGAAGTACATTTAGAGGAGGCTACTACCTGCTTTTTTTATAATACACCCGTGCAGAAAGCACACTCTGCAGTCTTCAATCTCAATGACTAAGGAATGTATAGCTTACCTCTGCCCGCCACCACCGTGTGAACCCTCACAGGCATGTCCTTTTCCGGCACTTGCACCGCCTCCTCCCCAGAGTTGTCCTCCTCGTCCAATGCCACCACCACCTCCGCGCTGGCCCCGTCTCCAGATGTTCCACCTACAAAGTACATTTAATAATGTTAGAATACACCACTCACTACTATATAATATTTGGTCTAGGAGGAAGAAAGAAATGTGAAAAAAAGTGTACAATTTAATAATTTTTGACTGTGTACTCTAGAGTAAAAATGTCCCTTTTTCCAGGGAAGGCTGTTGTCTTGCTGCACTTTTTGGCACAACTGATGAATGTTTGCTTTTTACTTTTTAACACGCACCACTTTTTCTCCTAACAGACAGAACCTTGACTTCTAAGAACACGAGCAGGATCAAGTTCAAACCAGGTGAGAGCTCGGCTCGACCACAAGAAATGTGTCCAATTAATCGTCAGCACTAAGCACTTTTCCATTTTCAGTTACACGTTCACTTTTATGACAAACTTGAATTTAATAAATGTGTTTACTTTTAATAAAGCTTTTAAACTTAAATAGACTCTGTGGTTTTTGGTCCTCCAGACTAGAGTGGATGAGCTAAAGGTTTTCGAATTTTTGCAAGCATGAGTCCGTGCCTCTGCCATCGGTGACTTTGGGAGCTAAATGACTCTGCCACACTATCTAGTCAGTAAGGAGATTGGGGGTTCAACTACAAAGTCTGTTATCACTGAGGTATGTGGAAAGTCTAACAGTTACAGCACCTATTATAATTGATAAGCTAAGCGATGCATTATTTAGTGTCCATAGTTCTGTTTGTGCAGATTTGTCCCTGCAACAGTAGTAGAATGGATTGTCCTCCTATCCAAACCAAAAGTAAAGTAGTATCTTATTATTTCTTGGTGGTGGTCATTCACCTTTTTATTGTTGGCAATGGTCAAAGCATAAACATTTAGAATACTTGAAAAGACATTATGGACAATCCCAGAGGACTACACTCAGTGCATAGAGCTATTGCTGACTAGAATGGGAGTCCAATGGAAATGCCAAATGTGCAATCTTAGTTAGCTACACAGACAGACTAATAAGAATAATCTAGTAATACCACACGGAGTCATAGTCGAGGCAGGATAAGAATTTAGATCCTGTCTACAAGAAGATCAAAGACGATTTAGAAAAAATCGACTGAGGAACGCTAGGAAAAAATAAGTACTCTATATTAAAATTAAAACTTACTGGGGCCAGCAAAGGAGCCCTCGACTGCCCGGTCCTGGCCTGCATCGACAACAGCACCCTCCTCCTCCTCCTCCTGTGTCCTCCTCTTGCCCCTGGGGGAAGCTGATGTACAACATGAAAGAAAGAAAAACAGAAAACATGGATGATATTTCTCAACCAAATCAAACATTTAAAAAAGAACTAACAAAGTAACAAAATATTTTTGCGAAATAGCAAATAGGGAACGACTCCACGGTATATATTATTGACCAATCTCATGTGGTCGACTACGTCATTACTTTAGTATTGCTTGATTTGCGGACCGTCAAATTGGAAACTACCCTATGTAACTCACTAAACAAAGTACTAAAAAGGTTTGCCTAGGATTGGCAGGCAGCAGTCCGCAGCACGCAAAGTGACAGCCAAAGTCCATCGTGATTGAAGATCAGCGACAACACTAAAGTTTCCTACTACATTCACCAGTCATTAAAATACTCAAACTATTAATCCACCACCACTATTTCTTCTTATCGCCATGTGTACAAAGGAAGGACTGGACTTGAGTCTGTAGGGGCTGATTTAGAAGGCCCTTGCGGCTCTTTTGCTCCATTGTTGCGTGACTTTTGTGACGCAGCGACAGCACAAAAGAGGCGCAATGGTGCGGCGTATATTAACAACGTGACGCATCTGGGAGATGCATCACGTTGTAAAGCCCTGCGCCAATAGGGGTGTTCCGGCGCAAGGGAGGGCGTTCCTGCGCAGGAACGCATCCTAAAAGTGGCTGAGGGAAATCTACAAGATTTCAATCAGTCACTTTGAGGACAATGATGCGTGACTCAAACCCTGCGCCTGCTTGAAGCAGACGTACGGCTTGACGCAGCATTGGGGAGATAGGGCACCCCAGAGAATTGATGGAGCTGCACCATCGTTGCGACGCAACTCCAGCAATGCGCCGCCTTTACGGCACAGATGCGTAACGCTTTGGTGACGTTTTGGGCCCATGGCGCGCCGCATTGTAAATACGGCGCACCATGGGTGATGGTGGCGTGACGCACAATTACTGCCGCATCCCTGCAACTTTGCAGGGATGCGCCGGTAATTAAAAATCTGAACCTTAGTGTGTAGCATTACGCAGTTCTTTCAACTACACTCATACATAATTTCACAGGCCAATGAAATGAACACAAAATCTAAAACAAATAAGCATAGTAGCAACACTACTGAGAAGAAGGAGAGCAGTGTACCTGAAATGCACAGAAGATTTTGAAATAAAATGTACCTACAATGTAATGAGCAGCATTATTGCTCTTGGTAAAAAACAAAAATTTGCAATATAATAACACAGCAGGAGAAAACATAGTAGTAAAGACATAGCTCCTACTACTCACTAAGCCCGGGGATCTCAAGGCCAAGGAGGTCGAGCAGATCTCGCTCACGGGTCAGGACATCCGTCCAGCGGTGGGTGGCCTGGTTGTAGGTGCGCCAGACCCGAGAGTGGTGGTAAATGGCCTGGCACACCTTCTCCCACCGCTTCCGGCGCTCCCGGGCCCCGTACCCGGCACTGATCTTGCCGCCTCCCATGATGGTCCTGGGGAGGCGGCGCTGAACATAAAAAATGAGTTGGGCCACCTCCTCCGGGGTAAAGATCTCCCGTGGCATCACTAGCTCCCCCCTCAAACGCCCGCACGGGAGCCGGACACGGGGTGCGGGACCCTTCCCCTTCTCGGGATGCTTCCCGGCTCCCTTCACCATGGTCTGGGCGGAAAGGAATAAAGAAAATAGAATAGGGAAGAGAAGAAAAGAAAAGAGTTTACAAAAGTAGTTTAAAATTAACCAAAAGTAGCAGTAAACACAAAAATATAGGGCTAGAAAAATAGAGGGATAGATAATAAGTAAAATAGATAAAAAAAACTTCAAACAAGCAAAGGATGGCAGAGATTGACAGAGGATACAAAGACCATGCCCAGAACCATAGCAATGAATGAGAAACAAGATGGCCGCGCCCGTTCACGACCGCGCGGGTAAGTTCGCGCGAGATTTTCCTTGCGAACACGCGCGAGACTGTACTGGCAAGCCGCGGACTTTGCGAGATTACACTTCGCGCCCGGAAACGGAAATACGTCAGGCAAACAAGATGGCTGCGCCCTTGAACGACCGCGAGGGTAACTTCGCGTCTTGCGGTACGAGCGGCTCGCAAAAACGCACAAAACCTTGCCAACTAACACGCCGCAAAAAAAACAAATTGCATATTCGCACGAATTTGCGGGTTCCGAATCCGATCTCGCGCGTGTTCGCACCCCGCGAACCCCGCGAAATTGCAGAAAAAGGAGTTTTTCAAAACTGAAAGCACTCAGCAGGGGCAAGAGTTCAAACTCATCATTAGTAACAATTCCCGGTAGTGCTTCCTGACTGGGGCCCCTCCAGAATTCAGTTGCTAGTTGCAACAATTGTATGACCCTGCTCTGACCCTCACAGCAGGCTCATACAATAGCTACAAGTAGGCCACAAAGAAGGTCCTGGGGAAAAATAATGCACTGCAACAGAAAGCAAAATTACAGATAAGGAAGCAGGTGCCAGACTGGAATTTTAAAACAGTGACACATTAATAAACTAACCCCAAATTAATTCATCTCAGTTGAAGCAGGGCTGGTGTGCTTGCTTTCCCCCCCCATAATCTACAGTAATGATGAACCAGAGGGTGGCATTGATGTAACAGAGGGTTGCAGTGGTGAAACAGAGGGTGCTGGGAACCTGTGATGATGAACCAGACGTAGAAACAACATAATTTGCGACCGTTGCGCGACGAAATGTAAGTTCGCAATTGCGAACTGGTACGAAACCCTCGCGAACTGGCAGAAATCCTTGCGAACACAAAAAAAAAAAAAAATCCGCAAATTCGCAAGAATTCGCGGATTTTGCGGATTGCGAGTTCGCAAATCCGCAAAATTCGCGAACGCGAGATTCGCAAAATTCGCCCATGCTTAATGTGTATGAAATTAGACATGGTAAAGAATAATACATAAAAATAATCATGTCTATTGATGCTTGATATGTAGAAATATATACCATGGTGATAATCATGTATTTTTGTTTTAACATGTGGTATGTGTAACAGAATTGTACTAAGAACAACATTATATTCCTAACCATATATGTTTAGATAATCTGTGTAACAACAGTGTTTATGGAGATACTTTTTTTATGTTTTCTCCTAGTTTTAATTCAATTATTAGTCCTGAATTTTTGCTTTGGGCTTGGAGAATACGTTCTGCTAAGCAAACAGCAAAGTGAAAGGGCATGTTGTAGCTTTCTCTGAACTATTGTGATAGCTTTTACCCACCCGAAGTCCCCATGATGAATGTGTTACTGTATTAGCAGCTATTGCCAATGATTGCAACCCAAAAACTTGATTGATATTGATTTTGCACATGAGTCTTAATCTATGGTGCACTGTATTTTAATTATTTATTGTGTATGTATTGCTTTTGTGGTTTATGCAAACCGAAATAAAGTATATCTATAAGTAGGCTATAAGGAGCCACCTCCTTTTAAACAAGGTGATATAAGGACAAGAAAAGTCAGGCTAAAAAGATAAGGTTACAGATCGGATAGATAAGGCACCAATGTGTAACTACAGGTACATGAACAGGCAAGCTAAAAAGTTGATAGGTAGGTTAAAAAGATATGGGAACGGATTGGATAGATAAGGGACCAATGGGTAACCACAGGTACAAGAACAGGCAGGCTAAAAAGTAAAGAATAGGAAGGCTAAAAAGGCAAGGGTATGGATTGGTTAAAGATAAGGACCAATGGGAGACCAACTTCCTGTTGAAGTCAAGAATAGCTACAGGTCCCGGTTTTTCCAAAAAAAGGAACAACTGTTTCTGTTTCTGCTGAACCCTGAGCAAGGTGAGCTCTAATTAGGCAAAATAATATCCAACTACATAGCTTTATCATAGTACCAATCTAAATATGGCTATATGTAATTTTAGAAGCACAGGGCACCATATTAGCATCCTGTGTTGGTTCATAAACTAGCAGATACAACAAACTGTGTGAACCGCACCAAACAGACAGGTGAGATTTTCTTTTAGTGACAAGCTGGACACATGAAAATGTTTGGTGCCTTTAGGGTAGAGAGCACATTAAAAACTCACTTTGGGGTATATTCACAATAACGTGTGCTAAACATCACCAAAAAATGCTAACGCATCTTTACACATCGCAGCTGATCGCTGGAAAATAACCACGCGTTAATGTGAAATTCACAAAAAGGTGGTAGCATGGGATAGTCTGCCGAAACCGCAGCCGATGTCCACGATACAACCACCGCAACGGAGATAAAAACACAAACCACAATGCGGAAAAACACGCAATATACCCAAACATGATAAGAAAACAGTGACAACCAGCTCGAGGCCAGCAATACCCACATGTAATGCTTGAAAAAGCACAAGAACAGCAGACTGAAAATGCCACTGAAAAAACGACACCAACTGCGGAGTACCACGGATGCACCCTGACCCACTGCAGAGGACTACATGAACATGAACCCCACAATCTCCACGGAGGAACACCCAGGAATACAGGGCCTGTGGAAGAGGAAGAGGAAGACGGGGCACAGTCACCAGGAAAATCCGAGGACCACCATGAATGAGCCAGAACTCCACCACCAACTGTACGCCACCTCCAACATGACATTGGCAACAAAGAGGCAGAGATGGCACACCACCTCGGACCATCTGAAAGCCGTTGCATGGCAGTGGAGGCCAATGGAAGAGCACAAGATGCCCTGGACTGATGTGAATGTCAAAACCAAGTAGAAACTTGCTGCCAACACAGAAGCAGCAATGCACCCCGGAGGAGGGGGGCCAGCAGAACACCAGGAGCTGAATGACATGGAGAAGATGGTGGCCACAGTCACCAGGTAGAATACGGACAAAAGAGTCGGGGATCCGGACACTGTCCAACATGACTCGACACAGCATCAACAGGGTGTGCACCGACCATGGAGTGGGTGGACAGGGGGAGACGGATCCAGTGGCATACATGCACAAATAAGCAGTGCACATTGCACATCCACAATGACTCAGGATCATGTCCCTGATCTCATGGGAACACCTCAGCACACACACAAACACCAAGTAGTCCCACGTACACAATGTGCCCAAAGGAGCACCCACACAACACAACAACAAGCACACACATGCACATGTGTGAAACACAGCAAACAGGCATATTCGTCAGCCACACTGACAATGCAAGAGACACCACATGACGAGTAGCATGGCTGCTGTCCAATCACCATGACAATGTACACAGCACGACACTGAGGTGGGTGAGTGCGGACCACAACCGGAATGAAGCAGGTCACACTCGGACACAACCACCTGCACAAACAGCCCTTGACGTCAACAACGCATCTGTGGACAAACCATGCCCAAGTGTCACAGCTCGACAAAGAGCACACGTTACCTAAGTCTGCAACATCTCAGCACAATGGAGGCACTGAACTGACAGGTACACCGCATGAAAGGGACCAGTGGCAGACAAATCAGAGCCACAGGAGTGAATCACCAACTGTGCAGAATACGAACATAAGTATGAGTGCACCTCGACATTGACAACATCCTGGTACAAACAGCAACACCTCCACAACTGAACACAGGCCACAACTGGTGCCGCAAACGTGCACCAAATGGCAAATCACATCTGGCCCAGCAGGGTACAGTGACATCACAATGTACTAGTACAACCTGTAAACTGCAAATATGTTTTATTCACACATGCTGTATTTTTTTTACATTTTGTACTGTTCCATGATTGCCAGGCATGGCCACAATGTCACGTGATCAAGGGAAGTAATTGTCTATGATGGTGTTCCTACCAGCCATTCCTGCCGCAGCTGCAGTGGGATGGGGGCCACCTGCCCCAGCGTCCCCATCATCATCCGGAACTTCTGGAACTGGAATCCATGGGGAAATGGTGCCTACGCAGATGTGCAAGACACAACATGCCAAATCCTCTTGGACACAATCCCTCGGCTGTACAGGATCTTTCCACCCGTGCCATCCAGGCACCTGAAATGCGACTTCAACGCACGAAATGTGCATTCAATGATGCCCCTGGTGCGTATGTGGGCCGCATTGTACTGCCCCTGGGGGGGTGAGTTCGGATCTCGGAGGGGTGTCATCATTCAAGGGCAGAGTACACATCCTTGATCACCTGTGACAGTGCAGGGAGAAAAGAGGCAATACTTGGTTTGGCAGGATGCGATGGTAGGCCCACTAATCCACTGGCGCCTATGCTGGCTATGTGTGGGGTGACTGTAAGCCAGCCCTCTGGGAGTAGCGGGTGCTGGCAACAATTCCAACAGTCATAAGGCACTCAGACAAGCAATGGCAGGACAACAAGGGGGGATGACTTGAGTCGCAAAGGGTTAGTGGCCTCAGATGCACAGCGGCCGACACGGGGCCACCTCAATGGGACGCTGACCTGTGGGAGACTGGGGTAGGGCCACGAGTATAGAGCAGGTTCTTGTCAAAGTTGAAGAAGCGTGTTAGGAGTGACTCGGTGGACAGTGGAAGGTGTACCCCCACGGCATGATGCAGAGGGCACAAGCCAGCTGTGCCCTACAACATGTAGGATATGAATGCCACAGACTCATGCCAGACACCAAGTCCGTACCTGCCCTTTGCTGATGACAACCCCCAGGCCAGAGTCTCAGACACCAACGATGTTCCGCCGGAGGCTGACAGTCACTCACGGCGCACAGGGTTAGTGGCACCACGTGTTGCCAACTTGCATTGAACAGGGTTAGTGGCACCACGTGTCTCCAGCTTGCGTTGAACAGGGTTAGTGGCACCATGTGTCGATGGCCTGCCATATGTAATTGTGTCTCACTGATTGAAGGGAGCCTGGCGCTGTGCCGCCACCATGGATTTGGGGTCACTGTCATTCAGGACTCAGGACACAGTTCCACATGCGGGATCCACTGTGGTGAAGGGGACGCCGGTGGAGTATGTCAATGAGAAAGGAGTAATGTGGGCCAGCGTCGTGGGGGTGAGCGATGGTCTGCGGAGGCTGCAGAGCTTCCGGGACTGGGGCGTGGAGCTTGCCCTGGCTCGTGGTGGGCCCTCTTTTGCACACGACGGTGTTGGCAGGTGAGCGGTGCAGCCTTGAAGCGCTGGTGCGGGCAGGCCTGGTCTGGGTATCAGCGTCCTGGGGTGCAGCAGGCGCATAGGGTCGCAGGCCCTGCTGCTCATGGTGTCGGCCTCGTTGCGGACTGCCAGGCGCCGCCCTGTCAGGGATGTTGGCCTTTCGGGGAGAGAACCATGCTGTACGCCACAGGGTTTTTGTCCACACCCCTTGCAGCCCTGGCGTACTCAGGGCCCACCCACTATGCTCACACACGCAGGGGGTAGCAAGCGACATTTTCCCTATCTGAGCCCCAGCCTGGTGTTCGCTACTCTCCAGTCACCAGCAGTTGTGGTCTGCATGGACATATCTTTGGTTTGCCTACCCATGTCTGCCCTACACATCCACACCTCACTTGTCATTGTGTACATTGCCATTCACGGGTCACTTGCATCCTTCGCACATGGCTGCATTCCCCACCTGCACACGTTCATCTGTTGTGTGGCTGTGGTGCCATGATATGGCTGTATTGTGTGCAAGGGTAGGCCAGGATCACCATGGAGTGGTGTTGTTGAGTCTGGTAGGTGGGCATGCTGAGTGCTATGTTGTAGGTGGTTTGGTCTCGTGTGCATTCCCACAATTGTGTGTTGGGTGATGGTGGCTTTGATGTGTGTGGTGTGTTGATTTGGAACTGACCAACGAGCAGTCGAGTTCCATATGTGCCATCCTGGATGCGGTGGTTGATGATGGACTGTTGGAAGCTGTAAGAATCGTGCACACTGCCTGGGTAGTTTGCGATGACATTGGTTAAGAGTCCCCGATGGTCCACCATTGCCTGCACATTGTTGGAATGCGTGTGCTTTCTGTTACTGTAGTGGTGTGCTGTATCTACAGGGGGCACACGTGGGACATGTGTGCAGTCTATTGCCCCAACACAGGCGGGAATCCGCCTATGGCGTAGAAGCTTTGCTTGGTCTTCTGCTGTTCCTGCGCAGTGTGCGCAGGAACAGCTCTGTGCTGTATCTGCAGGGGGCACAAGGGGACATGTGTGCAGTCTATTGCCCCCAACACAGCCGGGAATCCGGCTATGGCATAGAAGCCTTGCTTGGTCTCCTGGTGTTCCTGCCGCAGTGTGCGCAGTGTGACGGAAGTGAAGGTACTAGGGTATGAAGCTGAGGATGGCATCCAGGACAGGTGTGATGAACTTTGATAGGGCTGGCTGTGAGACCCCTCTGACTCTGGCAGTTGTTGGTTGGAAGGTGGCAGAGGCCAACAGGTGCAGCACAGCCAGCAGCTTTGTCTGCGGAGGGATGTTGGTTCTCCACTGTGTTGGGACCGTCAACCTGTGGGCGATGTGGGTAATGATACAGATGATGGTTGTCCTTTTGAGCCTGTAGTGGGCAATGACTACCTCGTGCACTAGGTCTGTGAGACTGGTGCATTTCGGTAGATCTGCTGTCTTACTCTGCGCTGTCTCTGTGGTGGTTAGGGGGGCAGGTCCGGGTCCTGGGGGTGGTGGCAGTCATGGGGGTGGTGGAGGTGGGTGTTGTAGCCGTGTTGGGGCTCCAAGCTGCATGATGAGTAGCTCCATGGTGTTGTTTGTTCTTCGGGTGTGGCTGTGTGCCAGGATCCGTTGCCTACTGCAGGTAGTTGTCCGGCTTTACACCTGCAGGAGGCAGGTGTTAAATACCTGCTGCTACCGCGGCTTATCGCAATGTTGTGGTTCGCATCGCAGATCTTGCATTTCGTTGTGAAAGTAGCGTTGTGGTTTTTCCATGTGTTTTTGCAGGGGTACGCCTACTCTGCATCTCATTAGGGTTAGTTGTTGGTGTCCACCGTGGAGATAATTTTTGGGGCAGTTATCGCGGTAATACAGGCTATGTCTGCAGTTTGCACCATCTTGTGAATGGGATGTTAAATCTATCTCCACTTTTGATGCGTTAAGGTGGGGATGAATCGGAGATGAGTCCTTGTGAATATCCCCCTTTCCCCTTTATATTTTATAAGTTGAGTAGCAAAATAGATTGTTACACTCTGCAGGCAATTGAAAATGCTACTTTAAGAATCAATTGATTGACTGCTGAGATCATCATTATTAGTGGCGGTCTTGCTCAGGTCAGTAAAGGAATAGTAGACTTGCATAGTTTACCCACGTCATGTTTGAGCTGCAAAGTCTCAAATATTTGCTAAGACCAAAAGTGATATTTATGGATTAATAAAAACAAATTATTGTCATTATAAACTATTAAAAAAAAGCCTTTTATGCCTACAGTTTCTTATCTCATTGGGAAAGAAACAGACTAAATGTGTACTATTATGGGCATTGGACAATAAAAGCAAGGCGCCTTCAATATACACAATATAAAATCCTGGAGAATATCAATGGGTAAGAACACATAAATACAAGCTAAATATAAGGGATCGAAATTAAGGATGTCCCATAGGATCTTTTTGTTTGATACTAATGGCGGCAATTTATACCTGAAGCATATTAATTAAATGTGTATGAAATTAGACATGGTAAAGAATAATACATAAAAATAATCGTCTATTG
Source organism: Lissotriton vulgaris (assembly GCF_964263255.1). Taxonomy (NCBI): domain Eukaryota; kingdom Metazoa; phylum Chordata; class Amphibia; order Caudata; family Salamandridae; genus Lissotriton; species Lissotriton vulgaris. Next base: position 748,747,582 of record NC_141694.1, read on the forward strand.
ATACTTGCTATGTACAAATATATACCATGTTGATAATCATGTCTTTTTGTTTTAACATGTGATATGTGTAACAGAATTATACTAAGAACAACATTATATGCCTAACCATATATGTTTAGATAATCTGTTTAACAACTGTGTTTATGGAGATACATATTTTATGTTTTCTCGTAGTTTTAATTCAGTTATTAGTCCTTAAGAAGGTGAGATAACGGACAAGGATTCACTGAAATGCTGCATCAACACAATAACTTATACCGGCTCACCATCCTCCGCATCCATGAGCATCTTAAAATCCTGTATTTCTTCCACCAGAACCACTCCATTGATTTCTATGGTGGTTCACCCATAGATCCTGGAACTGACCTGGGTACTGCTCTCCTTGTGAAGCAACTTCTCTGTTGTACCGTATTGGTCCCTGTGACTGGCACTCTGTCAGAGGTGGTCACCACAACAGAACCCTTAAAGCTGTTTTTAAGTTGGGGAGAGGAGTTGGTCTAACGGCTAGGGTGGTCGACCTTGAATCCGGGAACTGGGTTTGAGTCTCTGCAATGACGCTGAACATCCTGTGAATCTGGGCAAATAACGTAAACTCCCCGTGCCTAACAAAAATGAATGGGTTCTCATGTAATGCAACTGGTGCTATGTAAAGCGCTCTGATACCTGATTCGGGTGAAGTTTGCGCTATATAAAACTCTGTAAAATAAAATAAAAAATGAGTTAAATGTTGTAGCTAACCCTAAACCATAAGTTTTATTGCGCTAATTGAAAATGTTTGATATATTGTTCTTTTAAAGATTCATACCCCCTGAACCCACTCGTGGATATTTGTAATTAAGGTGTCTTTTTAAAGATAAATATGCAAACTATTTTTGATAACTTGGTGTCAGATTTTTATTGTGTTGCATTATCTTCTTATTGAACTGTTTGGTACTTCCTAATGCTTTATACTTGTTCCATTGACAAACCTCACTGCTCTGAGCTACAGTTACCAGGGACTGAGCTAAGGCTTTACAAACAAACCTGATTTTACTGGATACAAATTGTGACTTTAATATATGCTGAGGTTGTACAACCACACTATATAATAAAACACTTTCCTCAAAGTGATCTTTTACACAGTTCCATGTTATAGCAGTATTCCATAAATGCGATATCACACCCACCATAACCTATGTTCATCATAAATGTATTTTTCCTAATATATGGGGCCCATTAAAATGGCTCTCCACCTTTTTAACCCTTTTCCATTACGTCGATTACTTGCAATATCAGGGGGTGAATTCCCCTTAAAAGTAGTATAAAATGAATGCTGCTTTGACCTGACGAAAAGCTCACAGTGGTCCTCCAGGCCACACACTTGGTAGCATTGGAGGTCTCTAGACTACAGCATAAATGGCAGTGGCAGGTGTTTGGCATGGGATATTTGGGATATGCTAGAGGAGTTGTGCTGTGGATTAAGACTGCTGTTTCTGAATAAGAAACTCTACGTTTTGATGATGATGACTATTATGTGTTAGCTAAGGGGTACCCTATAATGAGACTCCTTGTCCTGTGTCGTATCTATGACCCAATGCTGACCAGATTCATTTTTGTCATTGTGTAGTACACTGTTTTTCTGATTAGGTCTCTATATCCTAGATCTTGAGAGTGACTTCAATTGTGTGTGGGATGTTATCCTGGACTGCTTGCCACCGCCACTCCTTGAATCCTCCCAAACTCCTTCAATCTTCCACATCATACAATGCTAGTGGTTTCTGACAATGACTGGAGGGTTGCACATTGTCATTTGTAATTTATTAAGAAAGAATCTGTAGGTATCCTTCTGTTCCACTTGACGTGCATTCCAATTTCATGTATAAAATGTGTAAATATGATATGCCAATAAAAATATTTTTTGAAAACGAGGACTCTTTAGGATTCAATGCAGTGGCCCTCATTATAAGTGACCCAATCACATTTGATATGTGTGGCTCTTCCTGATACTGCACATATTGGAATTATTCGAAGGTGTGCCAATGGCAAGCCCGTCTGCGCCTGGAATGCACTCAATGCCAGGAACACTGGCCCTATTAACAGCCAATGCAACAGCACAACCGCCACCAGAGCCAACAAACTCTGTCACTACTCCTCCACCATCCCCAGCGGCCTCAACAACACACCCCAGCAAACATTCTGCTGCTGCACATAAACCAGCACCACAGTAAGACCTTTCTCCTGCACCACACTGACACCTCCAAACAACCGATACACGCCACCACCCCACACAAACTGTCATGCTTCTGAGCGTCCAATGCCTCAGGAAACACTCCACCAAAATCTGGGCCCTCCTAAACTGCAACACACCCGACCTTCGCTAGCTGACCGAAACATGCTCCACCCAGCCTCCAACCCAGACGTCGCCACAGCCATCCCGCCCACCTACAAAATCATACACCAGGACCAAACCCACAAACCAGGCAAAGAACTTCTGATCATCTATAAAAAAAATGTTGATTGCACCACCAGGAATTCAGAAGGTGAGTCATGACCTAGCTATTCAACTGATACCACCCGAACAGCTGGCTCTCAACGCCTAGATACCCTCACGGGTGAATAGCTGAGCTTTACAAATCCTGTTTGATTGATTGATTGACCACCTCCATGGACTTGGACACCAACCTCATGGAACACTTCCACTTCAAAATATGAATGGACTACAACACCACCTTTAAGGCAACCCTCGCCTACTATCCCCAGGCACCCAAGTGGAATTTTGAAACCACAAAGCAGACTTAATTGATACCTTTTTCATCAAATCAACCAACTACATCCTCCTCTGGGACCTCAATTTCCACCTGGAAGAAACCACAGACACTAACTCCACAGCCCTCCTCGACAGCCTCAACAACCTCAGACTCATCCAGCTCATCCAAGGACAAACCCACACAGCAGGCTACACCTTCGACCCTATTTTCCCCTCCAACAACAGGATCACCACCACCCACAAGACCCTACTCACTACATCATACGTTTTAAGATATTCAGCCACCCCACCAGAAAAACCAAAAGCACCATTAGGACACTGGGGCAAAATATCCAAAGTAATTTGGACCAAGACCCTACAGAAACACCCACCCAACCACACCAGGAACCTCAACGTCAATACCAAGCTCTTCATTAAATGGCTCGCTGACTGGCCAATCACACTGCTCCCACCAGAAACAAGACTGAAAAAACAAGTGACCCAGCTGGTAAACAAGCGACATCAGAGAGTCCACTTGACAAAAACACCACCACAAGTTCCACATATAAAGCCGCTCTAAACCTCTACCACCAACAACTTTGAGACGCAAAGAAAAAGGCCATTACTCTCAGACTTGAAGCCAGCTCCAGCGAAAGCATAGAACTTTCCACCATTGTCAAGGAGTTCTCCAGTCCTACAGCTGCCAACAACAACATCATCCCACCCCAAACACTCTGCAATGACATCTCAAACCTCTTTGAACAGAAGGTTACCAAGATCTGCAATACATTTGACCCACAGCATTCCAATGCGAACTCCTCCGACCAGTCAGGCCTCTCCTACATCGCCAAACAGAAGCTATGCAATTGGAAGCACCTCTCGAATTAAGAAACCACCACCCTGAAGCATACCATCCACTCAGGAGCCGCCTCAGACCATTGCCCATTCTTCATCTGCAGCATTTGAAGAACCATCATCTCCCCCATATTCACTGCAATCATCAACACCTCTATAACCACTGTCAACTTCCATCTTGCTGGAAAAATGCAGAAGTTATCGCCCTATAGATGAAATCAACAGCAGACCCCATCACCTCCAGCAGCTACAGACCCTTCTCGCTCCTGCTTTTTTCCAGTTAAAGTATTTGAGAAAACCATCAATACTCAACTCGCAGTCCACCTAGAACTCCATTAACTCCTAGACAGCTCTCAATCAGGCTTTTGAACCAACCACAGCACAGAGGCAGACCTTATTGCGGTCACCAATGACATCAGAAACATTCTCAACCGAGGGGAAACAGCCACACTCATCCTCCGTGACCTTTCCTCAGCTTTCAATATGGTCTTGCAGAAGTCACTTAACAGAAAGGTTCAGCACATGGTATCTGTGGACCGGCTCTCATTTGGATATCCTCCTTTCTCAAAGACAAAACTCATCGAGTTAGGCTCCACCCCACACCTCAGAACCCAAGAAACTCATCTGTGTAGTCCTTCAAGTGTTGAAGCTCAGCCCAACACTGTTCAAATTCTACATGATGCCCCTCGCGCACATCATCAGAGCCCATGGCATCAACATAATATCCTACGCTGATGATACACAGCTTATCCTCTCCAATACAGACTCAACCATGGCCGCCAAAGCTAACTTTGCCATCCGCATGAGCAATACCCTGGAGAAAAAACAGCTGCATCCAGCTCAAAACAGACAAAACTGAGGTCCTTATCTTTGGCAACAACCAATCCCCCTGGGATGCCTCTTGATGGCCCTCTGAACTTAGCCCCCACCCCTGCGGACCATGCCAAGAACCTCATAATCATCCTGGGCACTAACCTCTCCATGAGCAGACAGATCAACGTCGTCTCCTCGTCATGCTTCCTCATCCTGTGAATGCTATGCCAGATTTTCAAGTGGATCTCACTGAACATCAGATGAATGGTCACCCAGGCTGTTATCACAAGAGTTTTAGCTATTTCTAGATTGTTTTCAGGATGTTGTGTTTCTGTATTATGTTTTTCGTGAATCACTGACATAATATCGAATTCACAAATATAGAATTACCAAAATATCGAAGAAAAAATATAGAATGCAAAAATTTCGAGTTCCTATCTACAAACAGGTAAGTACAAAAATATCGAATCAAAAATATAGTTTTAAAAAATATACAAAAATATCGAATCAAAAATATAGTTTTAAAAAATATACTTAGTCAAAATATCGAATCAATGTGTGGTGGAATTTTTCTCCCGTAAGGCTTTAGAAAATGTGAGACTTGGGTCCTCTAGCACGATTTTCTAACATGGACATCACAGTTAGAGGGCTGCTTCTTGAGTAGATTTGCTGGCGTTCTACTCAAGCAGCAGCAAAATCAACTTGAATGGCTGCATGCTCCTGCGCAAACCATGGTGCTGTTTGTGCTGATTTTTCAGCACTGCTTGTGCTACTGCCACAAAACAGTAGCTTGAGCAGTGCGAGGGGCATATTTTCTGCCCAATGACAGAACTCAGTAGAATTCTGAGGAGTGAAACTCCATGAGTTCTGCTCACCCCTATGAGATGTACATTCAGGAGAGAGAAAAAAAAGAGGGTGCTGAAGGGAAAAGAGGAGAGGTGTACAATATGCTGATGGAGGAGATGTGGAGAGAAACAGGTCGCACATGTCTAAAAGACTGAACATAATAGGAATGACACTTATCTGGCTCCCAAGGCGGACCCATCACGGAAGACTCGGAACCTGGTGGAGGTGGGGGCCATTCGGACACAGAGGACTCTGAGACTGACAGTGTGAACTTACCTGTGATTACCCCTGATTCAGCAGAAGGCCTACTAGATGGACAGGGATGAACTCGGGTGAGCTGGTTCCAGTTGGGTGAGGGGGCATGGCGGGGGGTGGGGGGGACCCTGGCGGGAGCTGCTAGGCCATTGATTACCGGGTGGGTTGGGGTAGCACCTTCTTCCCGACCTCCATGATCTGGAGCTCGGTCAAGTCTCGGCAGCATTGAGACACGGTGATCCCCTATCGACGCTCGACCCCCACTCAGCCCTTAAGGCACACCTGCGGTGGCTACCGTCAGGTTAGTTGGGGGGGGGTTCTAAGGGTACAGTTGGGATGGGAACTAGATGGCACCATTTGGAACCTGTTCTGGGGAGGGTGGAGGGGAGGGTGGGGCAGGGGGAAGTTTTGTTGTTGTTGGGGGGGGAGACCGCCATTGGTGTGGGGCTAACAGTGAAACTGTTTGTATTTGAGCATTGCTGGGGGAAACTGGATGAGACACTATGGGACAATGGCTGATTTAACTAATTTGAAATGTATCACTTGGAATGTGCGGGGCCTTCACACCATGTCCAGACGGCATAAGATCCACGCTTACCTAGTGCGCAGAGGGGTACAGATTGTGCTGCTACAGGAGACACACCTCACTAAGTCAGAAGGACTGGTGCTGCAGCATAGGTGGAGAGGGCAGGTATACTGCACCACATATTCAGCTTATGCGAGAGGTGTGTTGATCTGGGTGCGGGCCGGGGTTCCCCTGCAGGTTACTAAATCCGTGGTGGATCCGGAGGGGCGATTCGTGGCAATTTCCGGTATATTGGGGGGTAGAGCTCTGAACATTTGTTGCATTTACGCACCTAACGTGGACCAACTCGCTTTCCTGACCGCACTGTCGGGCTCCCTGGCCCATTTCCTATCGGGATCCCTCTTGATGGGAGGAGACTTTAATTCGGTGGTGGACGTTGATCTCGACCGATCACATCCCCCCTCCCGGACTCACCAGTTCGTCGAGTGGCCAAAGGTAGGAGGGAGTGGCAAGCCCAATGGGGACTGACGGACATTTGGCGAGCACAGCACCCGCGCACCCGGGACTACTCCCACTTCTCTGGCATGCATGAGCTGCATGTGCGGCTGGACGGGCTGCTGGGATCGGCGGAACTAGTGTCCGCGACCGTGCGATCTGAATACCTGACGAGGACCATCTCCGATCACAATCCCCTAATAGCAGATTTTCGCTGGTTTCCGGGTGCCCCTAGTGTACCCACTTTGGAGCTGCGCCCCGAGATATTAGAGGATCTGGTGTTTAGGACGGATCTGGAAGACAAAATTGCCGAGTACTTCGCGGAGAACGAGGGCACGGCTGGGACGAGGGCCATGGAGTGGGATGCATTTAAAGTGGTGGTTAGAGGATACTGCATAACCAAGAAGGTGGGAATGAGGCGGGTCATTCTAGACGACCTGGCCAACGCTGACCGGAGACTCCGCGAGATGGAGCTTCTTCGCCCCGGCCACCCGGAACTTCAGGAACAAACCTCAGCAGCGAGGGAAGCGGTGGCTGTGGAGGTCGAACGACCGCGTAGCTTCGACTATAAGGCTTACGTAACCAGGTCGCTAACAGAGGGGGATAAATCAGGAGCGCTCCTGGCTTGGCTGGCCAACCCCATGAGACGCACTACACCAATGATGGCAATGCGTACCGCGGAGGGCAACAACGTATGCACTCAGCCAGAGATTCTTGATTGTTATCTGCGTTACTATGAAAGGTTGTACCGCAGTAGACTAACGCAGGACACTGCCCAGATTGATGAATACTTGCAGGGTTTGTCGATCCCCGCTCTAGAGCCTGAACAAGCGAAAGACTTGGGGAGAGATGTAGAGCTGGGGGAAATCCGCAGCGCCATAAAGGGGATGGCGAGAAACAAGACTTCGGGCCTAGACGGACTCCCAGTGGAGTTTTACTCCACCTACGTGGACCTCCTGGCTCCCCGGTTATTGGTGGTGTATAGGGAAGCGAAGCGCCTGGGACGCCTCCCCGGCTTGATGTGCGAGGTCCTGGTGGTCCCCCTACTTAAGCCTGGCAGAGAGGGCAATGACCCGGCATCTTACCGACCTCTTTCGATGCTAACAGTAGACTACAAAATTTTGAGCAGCATACTAGCGTCGAGATTGTTGGGTCACATGAGCTCCTTAGTGCATGACAATCAGGCGGGATTCATCCCCAAACGCAACACGACAATGAATATCCGGCGCCTATTCCGCCTACTACAGGAACCTCACGTTGAGGCCCCGTGCCCCTTAATCCTCTCGATTGACCTTGAAAAGGCCTTTGACAGTTTGGAGTGGGAGTACCTCCGTAGAGTGCTTGTACACTTCGGTCTGGGGGAGGGGTTTCTCCGATGGACCACGGTACTGTATGCTTCGGCGATGGCCAGAGTGAGATCGGGCCCACTGATTTCCCAACAATAACCAGTGGAACGGGGTACGAGACAGGGATGCTCGTTGTCCCCCCCTGCTCTTTGCACTCGCGGTGGAACCACTAACGCTGTCGATTCGGACTGGGGCCTACTTCAGAGGGTTACGGACCTCGACGGGGCAACAATACATCTCTCTCTATGCCGATGACCTGCTGCTCTTCCTTGAGGACTCGGACGAAGCCCTGACCGGGGCTGATACGACCCTTACGACCTTCGGGGAGCTCTCGAGCCTTAGAGTGAACTGGGCCAAAACTTGCTTGTTCCCGGTTCGAAGGGCGGAGCCCAGACCTGCCACCACCAGGGTGATTAGATGGGAGCCTAGCTGCCTCAAATACCTAGGAGTATACGTGTATCATGACCCCGCCGATATCCTAGACGGCAATATCGCCCGGTGTGTTCGAGCACTACGGGGCAGTATGGGCTTTTGGGCCACCTTGCCGGTATCGGTGGCAGGACGTATTGCACTGCTGAAAATGGTGGCGCTCCCTCGGCTACTATATTACTTTAGGATGCTCCCGGTCTGGATCCCGCCGGCCACCTTCCGGTCCCTGAATTCCATGTTAGTGGCGTTCCTCTGGGGATCGGGCCGCCGCAGAGTGGCACTCAAGACCCTGATGAGGCCGAAATCAGAGGGGGGGCTGGCGGTGCCAGACTTTGAAAAGTACTATTTGGCTGCCCAGCTGCAGACTTATACCCAGGAAGTAGCGCGGGAGTTCCGAGGCCCAGAAGAGAGGAGGGGAAGTGGTATGCCCAGACATGTTATATCCTATATCACACTGTGACAACGGTTAGCCTTGAGGGACCTCACACACGAAGAACGCACCATACGGTTGTGCTGGTACCGTGTACATGGCCGGGCGGAGCTGAAACGTCCGTATGCTCCGGAGATTCCGCTGGGGATGCTCACTGCCTTACCACACGGTGGCGACTGGTCGCGATTAAGGTACTGGGAAGACGCAGGGCTACAACTGGTGGGCGACCTCTATGAGGATGGAGTGTTGTTGCCCTTTCAGGAGATCCTGGACCGCTTTGACATACCCCGGGGAGATTTCCTACTTCACGCGGCGGTCACGCGGGCGATCCAGACGCACTGGCAGAAGGGCCTGGAGGAACCACCGACGTCACTGGTGTGCCAATATGTCCTGATGTCGTCGGGGACGGTCAAAGCAGTAACGTGTTTGTATTCCAGATTGATCAACGAGGGGCTACCCCCGCTCGATACACTCAGGACTCGGTGGGAGGCTGACATTGGGAAAGACATACCAGAGACTACGTGTGCACAGCTAATGCACCGAGCCTGGAAGGGAACGCGTCACGCCCGGTTTCAGTTGGTTCACTTTTATATACTCCACCGGGCCTACTTGACCCCGGAGAAAATTCAGAAATACTTCGCCCCGGCACGGCGGCCTGCCCCAGATGCCGGACGCCTGCGGCTGACCTCAAACACATGTTGTGGTCCTGCCCTGCGCTGTCCTCATACTGGTTGCTGATAGGAGACACCCTTAATGGGGTCACTGGGAGGACCCTGGTATATGACGCTGCGGTAGGGATCCTACATTGGTTCCCTCACACTCCTAAAAACAAACTCTCCAATAAATGTATTGATCTGGGGCTCATTCTGGCAAAGTGGGAGATACCTAGGCATTGGAAAGCGCGGGTTGGTCCAACAGGCACTAAATGGCGCAATGAACTTCTAAAGTGGGCTATGGGGGAGAGCTCCCTGAGGTATCAAATGGCGAGGCGGCAGCAGAACGAGAAGGCGTTAGAGGCAGCACAGGAGTGGGAGACGTTGGTGCAGGCCTTGCGCGATTACAGCACTTCCAGCGAATCCGATAGTGATGATGGTGAACAGCCTCTCTCCCAGTAGAAATGTATCACAACGATCTCCTATATAGAAGTAAATGGTTTACTTCCACAAGCTCTTAGCACACACACAGCGCACCGATGGCGGGGCAGGAGGGAGGGGGGTGGTGGATAGAGGTAGAGAGAAGCGGAGTAAGCTCTTACTGACATTGCTGTTTTCATACCATATGATTGATCCTTCGTCCTATGGGGGGGTTGGGTCGGGTGGGGAGAAAGGGGTGTTTTCAAGTTGTTTAGAAAAGCAGAAGAAGACCGTTCACTTATTCGGATCGACACCAGAAGACCGCTAGACCCTCATGCGTGGACTCACCGCAAACGCCGCCCAGCCTCCGGGATGTGGGCTGAATGGCGGTGTACAAGGGGTGTTCCCCTATAGGGGTTTCTCTCTTATGATTGATACAGGTGATGTGTCTCTGAGCTGATATGTAATTCTGGCTAATTCCTGCAATAAAAATATATTTAAAAAAATAAAATAAAAAAAATAATAGGAATGACAAGACACTCTGATGACCACTATCCTTTCCACAGGCCTCACTAATGTTTAAAGTGCTACAGCAACAAATGCTGGACGGAATGCTCAGTAAATCAAACATTCACCCCCAGTCAAGAGATCTGGGTTAAATGCATTGCTCTTTTGCTCACTACGCCACACCAGTTTGGACCCACCCATATACAAATCAGTCTTGACCCTGCTCCTCATGTGAACAATACAGCCCGAATTTCCAAGCCGGGTCCTCACTGGACCGGAATCAAGCATCCTGGGGCCGGTTTCACCCCTCATCAGCCAGGCTAGCTTGAATCTAGTGGCACAGCGAACAAGAAACCCACGTCTGGACAGATCCATCCCACTTTGGGCGGAAAAGTGCTACAACCACAAATGATGGAAGGCATGCTAAGTAAATCAAACATTCACCCCCAGTCAAGAGATCCAGGTTAAATCTATCATTCTTTTGCTCACTACATCACCCCGGTTTGGACTCAGCATTAAGCAGATCAGCCTTTTCTCGCTATGCCACTGGATTCAAGCTAGCCTGGCTGATGAGGGATGATATACCCCGAAACTGGTCCCAGGATGCTTTTTTTGTTGTCCTCATTTACCGCCCTTCTGCCTGTGAGTGTACTTTTCAGACCGACCGTGCCCACACTCAATGAACAGAGAGGCATAGACGGTTTTGTTTTAAACCTTGCCTGCCTACCGGCACCAAGACGTGCTGATATGTACCCCCAAACGGCCTCTGAGAAAACTATTGTACTAGCTTCTAGAGCTAGATGGCCTTATCTTAGAAGCTCTCCGATTGTACTGGAAGAAATCCGGACCTGACCTTAGAGTATTCAGGCAGCATAATCATAGGACCCGGGAAAGGGGGGGGGTAACCTTCCCATCTCGGGATCTCATTGTGATTTCAAAGTGTTCCAGAAAGTTCTCTTCTTTTGGCTTCCAGTTCTTGATAAATCCAATTTAGACGTCGCCAGGACCGAAGACTGCCATTCTAAGAAAGTGGGAGGGATACCTTCTGTCCATTTTATGCAAATGTATCTCCTGGCCAAGAGCACCGCGTAAAACAGTAGAGATCTTGTATGGCCTGTAATGTTCTCCTGGAGGCCGAAAAAGACCAAAGGGACATCGATGCTTACAGGATTCCAATTAGACCTGACATAAATCTACAAATACTGTCTTTAAACATATGGATATCAGAAGCCAGGTCTAAACCGCATTTCTTGCAGCATGCGTGCAGATCTTTGTTAATTTTAGAAAGCTTCAGAGGAGTAAAGTAAACCCTGTGGATGGTATAGAGATGGTTCCTTTTTAGCCATGCTGGCTTTACTATTTAATTCATAGTTTACACAAAGTCTGCCAGAGAGTATCTCACTCATAACCTGGAATAACAATCTACCATAAATCTTGGGGGAGTTTGAACTCTCCGTCCACTGCCTCCAGCATTGCCTGATACCAGAAGGAAGCTCCTTCTTCCCCCTCGGTCTAGTCACAAGGTTAATCTCTAAATCAATGCCTGCCCCTAGCAATCTACCCTTGGTAGTTTGTGTCTGGGCCTGAACCCAGCAGACAGCTGGAGGTATTTGAACCTGGAAAGTCCTGGTCCTACCGTCTCACTGAGTTCTTCCCATGTTAACAGGGTACCATTCAAGATCAGGTCCCCCCAAACTGCCAAGCCCGATTCCCTTAATGGGACTGCTAGACTATCCCTCAGACATTCTGGACTCCCGGGTGAATCCCATATCGGGGCCATACTAGAGAAATAACCCAAGGTGACCAAGCTCCTCAGATCTGCTCATGTTTTGGCCAAGCCCTGCAATGCCTTGAGCGTGGTCCCAGGATGCATGTTTCCGGTCAAGGGAGGGCCAGGCTTGGCAGTTCAGGCCTGACTGTTCCCATGAAGGGCAGGGTCAAGACTGATTTACAAATGGCTGGGTCCAAACTGGGGTGGCATAGTGAGCAAAATAACATGGATTTACCCCAGATCTCTTGACTAGGGGTGACTGTTTGATTAATTGTGCATTCTGTCCATCATTTGTTGCAGCATCCCTAATGTTTAAGTCACAGTCTCAGAATTTCAGGATTGAAAAATGTTCAATATTATTTACAATAAAACCATTGCTCTTGCTCATTTATCTTAAAAAACTAACAACCCCTGACAAATCCAATAGACCTGGCTTGTTTTAGGTGTATGTCAGTTGTGTTATATATCTGGATGCTGTAACAGAATTCTCAGAGAAGAACAAAAATACAAGTCAAATGGCATCTTATTACTATGGGCTGGGTCATTTTTAGACACCACTAACATTTTTCATCCTGCTTAAAGCTGTTTTTGTAGCATACACGGCTCCCTCTACCCCTCACAGTCGGATTCCGAGCCAAACACAGCACCAAGACCGCCCTCATCGCAGCCACAGACGACATCCGAACACTACTCGACAACGGGGAAACAGCTGCCCTCATCCTCCTGGACCTCTCCGCGGCGTTTGACACGGTCTGTCATAGCACCCTTGTACAACGCCTCAGCAACGTTGGGATACAACAAAAAACATTGGATTGGATCATCTCGTTCCTTGCCGGAAGAACCCAGAGAGTCCGCCTCCCCCCTTTAAGATCAGAGGCCACCAAAGTCATCTGCGGCGTACCACAAGGATCATCGCTCAGCCCCACCCTCTTCAACGTCTACATGAGCCCCCTCGCATCCATCGCACGCCAGCACAACCTCAACATCATCTCCTACGCTGACGACACACAGCTGATCCTCTCCCTCACCAAAGACCCAAATACCGCCAAAACCAACCTACACGAAGGGATGAAAGACGTAGCCGAGTGGATGAAGAACAGCCGCTTAAAACTGAATTCAGACAAGACGGAAGTCCTCATCCTAGGATCATCCCCCTCTGCATGGGACGACTCATGGTGGCCACCGGCCCTGGGCAGCGCACCCTTACCAACGGACCATGCTCGCAACCTGGGATTCATTCTAGACTCCTCCCTCTCGATGACCAGACAAGTCAACGCCATCTCATCATCATGTTTTAACATCTTACGTATGCTCAAAAAGATCTTCAGATGGATCCCCACTGAAACAAGAAAGACGGTCACCCAAGCACTTGTCACAAGCCGACTGGACTACGGAAACACCCTCTACGCCGGAACCACAGCCAAATTACAGAAAAAACTCAAATGCATTCAGAACGCCTCTGCCCGACTCATCCTAGACATACCCCGTCACAATCACATCTCCGGTCACCTGAGAGACCTTCACTGGCTCCCCGTCAACAAGAGAATAACGTTCCACCTCCTCACCCACGCACACAAAGCCCTCTATGACCTAGGACCCAAATACCTCAACACACGCTTGACCTTTTACACCCCCACCCGCCAACTACGATCGTCTAATCAAGCCCTCGCCATGATTCCACGCATCCGAAGAGCCACCATGGGAGGAAGATCATTCTCCTACTTAGCGGCCAAAACCTGGAATTCTCTCCCCACCCACCTCCGCCTCACACAGAACCACCTCTCCTTCAGAAAACAACTCAAAACTTGACTATTTGATAAGTAGCGATCCCCTCCCCCCTCAAGCGCCTTGAGACCCTCTGGGTGAGTAGTGCGCTATACAAATTTTGACTTGACTTGACTTGACAACTCTGTGCTTAATTTGAGGGCGTGGTTTCCCGTGCTCAGCATCGGCACTTAATTGCCGGAACCTGCACTTTTAACAGCTGCCACACGGTGGCGCTGTTTGTGTAATTTAAAGATGAGCAGAAACATAGTTGTTTGTTAATTCAATATACATTAAAAACAACAAATACCTGCCACCCAAGCCATTCTTAAACCTTAGGCGGCCCTGAACAGTCAATCATCACACTTGTAGCAGTGTGATGGTTAACAGTTGTATAAGTACAGTGGCAATGTGTGGTGCAAACTGCAGTGGCCTCCTGACCAGGACCTCAACACTTACGTATTTTTTTTTTTTTTTACAAATTATTCACTAGCCCAACTGTATTCCAGGCTGTTTAAATTGAATACATAACCGTAAAAATATGCCTGTTTTCCCTATGTTCTGAAGAAGACCATGGTTTACAAACCATTTTTCTCTCTGACCCATGTGTAGCTTATGTCAAAGACCCTAGCGGAATGCAAATTACCAAACTGAACCTTCAACGCAATTTAGCAAACTATACTTCCCCTGCCCCAGAATATATATTTTTTTCATTTTCATCATCCAATCGGCACTCCCCACGATATTCAAACGCATGCTGATGTACTCGGTGGCATATTTTCGATTTCATTGCTGAGTCATCCAGTGCCGTCGTTTTGTTTTGTTAACGCCCTTGTTCTTCGGAAGAGACAGAGCTCTTTCCGAAGAACAAGGGCGTTAATAAAAGGACGGCTCAGATTACCACAGATATGATATCGCCTGGTAAGTGCACGCATGAATCTTTGAAACTCAAGAACTCTTATCAGAAGAATCTGGATTTGGACACACTCCCTGCACGTGACAGCGTTGAGCACAAAATTAGGTTGGATACACGCCGGCTGTCTGCATAGGTGTGAAAACCATAATAGCTCTCAATATCTCTTGTATGAGTTGAGTAACACTGAAGGTCAGCAATTACCTAGTAATTCATTAACTTTTGGAACGGAGTCATTTTTCCATATACAGCCCTATTGCACAAATACTTTGAGGGTTAAACCTGCATCCGCTCTATTATAATTCCTCTACTTTCTTTCTTTATTCGCTCTTGCTTTGGAAAGTCACACCGCCGACGTTCTACGCGGGTGCACTCTCTGGCCTTTGGCGCCATTTCATTTTCACCTCAGAATGGACTGAATGCTCCCGCTCGGTGTCAAAAATAGATTTATTTCGTGTTCGAAACCGTCAATGCTGGTGAGTTTTCACTTCATCCTTGACCTCCCGTGACAGCAGGACTAATGTCTGCAGGAGAGCTCTCGGGAGGCGGCTGCAGGAAATGTCATAATCTCTGTTATTCACTGATATGAATTTAATGTGCGCTTTAGAGAGGATAATCTTTGTTATCAGCCAGGCCTATGGAGCTCAGAAGGCAGGGCAGCCTTGAGGTACTTTTCAAACATTTTGTCAATTCTTCATTTTGAGAAAAGAGCTGGAAACAGTCCCTTATCAGTTCCAAAATGGTGAATATAGTGAGTATATTTATGCCAGTGAGGGAACAATATGTTATGTATGGCTCTCAGCCTTTAGTATGAATGCCGGATTCTGAAACGAGTTTTTCACTGCTATGACGTAATGTCCCTTTTCACAGGGCCACAGGGCAAGGAGAAATTACTGGGCCCAACTGTGGGGTTTGAGGCATTTTACTCCTGATGTCCTGGGGTCTGACTTACCATGGGCTCTGAGTAACCGGCCAAGGACTGACCCTACAGCTCTTGACTCTGTGTAGTTCTGGTCGTGCAGTCCAAGGCTTCTCCAGTGGAACTGGTAAGTACGAGTCTTGGATATTCATTCCATGATGGCTTTTGAAGTCAAGGTGTCTCAGCGTCATAGTGCCATAGCGCCATAGCGCAATAAGCAGAGCAAGTTCCGCAGGGGCCCTGCAACCCAGGTGATCAGTCTTACCCACTCCAGCTTGCGTTTTATATGGAAGGCTCTAGGTTGTGCCAGTAGCCTGGAGCCCTCTGCTGATTCGGCTCGTGGTCGACGTCTGCAGGTGCCGGGCAATGAGTAGTAGTCTCATAGCTGCAGGCAAGCAGCTGGATGTCCACGGCGCTCCTTCAGTTGTGCGGTATGTTCTCCTGAACCTGGCGGTAGGTCTAGGGCAGCTTCTTGCCTCCGATGGCAAAGTTGGTGTTCTGGTGACACTGGTGGCAACCTGCTATGCTTCCCTTTCACAGGGCACACAAGGGCAAAGACCCTCTTTTCTCCATAGCACCCACTGGCATATGGGGGTCTCTAGTAGGGGCACACTGGGCAGCGGCCCTCTCAGGGCACAGCTCTTTACTCAACAGCGATGCCTCAGTGTGACGGCACTCAATCTTCAGAGCGCTAAAGTGTGATTTGAGGGTGCAAAAAGTGCACTCAATGATGCCTCGTGCAAGTTTGTGTCCTCTGTTATAACTCTCTGTTGAGGCTGTGTTGTTTATCGTCAGAAGGAGGTGAGAAGATATAGAGAGAGAGTATATCCAGGATCATATGCAACAAAGGCATGCAATGTGTGCCATTCTGTGGTTATCTTATGAAAGTGGAAGCATTCATTATGTGTGTGTTTATTTTGATGTGGTAAAGATATAAGTGGCTATATTTGTGATGCCATTCCATAGAAATGCATACAATCTCAATGTGAGTTAGTTAAACGTACCTATAGTCACTTGTGACTGAAATCCACAGTAACCAACTGACCTGCAAGAGCAGATTCTTGGAAGTTATAGTTGTCATCTTTGCACCCAGCAAAGGCAACAGGTTCACCAGTGAAGCAAGCCCTGGCACCACATACAGCTTGCATATTTTTGGAGTGCTAGTAGTGCCTGCTGCAGAAATGCTATTCCTGGGTCAGGATGGTTGAAGTGCCCCATGGGTGTAAGCATCAGCGTGTAATACCTTAGGAAAGTTGGCAATTGCACAGAATTCTCTTCCCACCTGTTGCCTTTCTATCAGTAACTGTGTCATTGCTGTAAAGGGGTGCACCTAGTACAAGCACCATCATTGAATTGCCTGAGAGATGTCCACTCTGGCCCCATGGGTACTCTGAAAATATCTAGGAAGTGCTGCTAATTTTTTTGACACTTTTTTTGACACTTTTGACACTTGCAGGGATGGCCAGGGAGAGGGTCACAGGTGAGGTGAGCTCCTGCTACCAACCTTTCACCAGGCCAAGTATAGATTATGGATGTGCCACAGTGCATGAAAAAAAATTTGCTAATAACTAATATGGCTCCTGGTGTATTCTCTGGTCAGGTCAATGGAGAGATCAAGAAATTATTAATGAAAGGGTCTGATGTTCTTCCTCGGTACTCACATATATGCCTTTTTTCTTCATATGTAAAATTGTGAAGCAATTGATTCACCGTAGGCCTGCTGTTGTATATTTTTATTAACTGCCTGTGATTCGATCATGGTAAAACTTGAATGATGTTTCTTCTTGTCAAGACATTTGATTCAAGGATTATGTTATGTAACTTTTTTTGATGTGATCAGGGAGTCAAATAATGTGTGTTTTATTTTCTGTTTCCAAGGTAACGTCCCAGGTAACGTCAGTGAAATGACATCAATGGGCTTCACATGTGATGGAACAATATCTGATGAGTAACAATTGTAGTAAAATATAGTAAAAACCAATACAGTTATCCGTTACTAATATTATAGTTCTTTACGGAGAAGCATGGATGATTTTTTTAGTATAAAAAGGAAAAAAAACGTACGCCTCTTCACGGGCAGCTTTAATCCTTTTACAAACATTTTCTTGCATGGCTTTGGACATGAATCAGCAAATAAGCGAATGCCCACATCCTAATATCTGGGAGTTCTGACTATATAGTAATTAGTACAAAACAAGGTACTCTCAGTTGTTTTATTAATTAAACAAAATCCATTGAAGACCAGCCTGTCACAGGATCCCCATGAGTTCTGGAAACTGATACAAAATACAGTGTCATAAGAAGTATATTCAACTAGCTACTAAGTATTACCTAAAAAAAAAATCTAAAATCTAGGTATCAGGAGTGTAGAAATAAAGGAAATGTTGAGAACTTTTCTTCTCGCTCGATGGGGCCATTGAAGAATTGGTATTCCATGCCTGAGGTAGAGATAGAAAAAATGGGGTTCATCCAAGATGGAGCATATTGACTGGTGCTTCCTGCTTCTACAGAAGCCAGGAAGAGGACGGAGTAGAGGCGGCGGCAGGTCGGCCGCATCCGGATAAGTATTTTTTTATTTTTATTTTTTATTCCCTGCCCCCTCCACTCCCAAAACCCAGCCCTGCCCCCACACCTGTTCCATAGCAGCCGCTACTAGAGACACAACCCAAGGTTTAGAATGACAAACTCATGTGACCCACCTTATTTTAAGGGACATGAGGCTGGCTGTTTTTTAATTAAGCTAAAGCACAGTGTGGTAGCACATTGCCATTTTTGGACAGCTCATTTTGTTAAAAAATGGCCAAGTGATTCGCACAGACATTCAGACCTACTGATAAAAACATATTGCACACAAATAATAATGTGTGGAAATTGGGTTTCATTGAATATTTATCATTTGTGTGTCACCAAGTTAAGATTTGTGTAAATCCAATAAAAATCTTTGTTTCCATCCCATTTCGGAATTACAAAACATGTGCTTCATTTTGCTTACCTACCTACTGAATGCGTACAGTTCATTTATAGGTAAATTACATTTTGTTGTGTATTACAAAAAATGTCATCCTACACCCTTTCCTTTCACAATCCTTTACCCCAGCAAGAATGTCACATAATTCACTGTACTGTTCTGTCTCTGACTTCAAAGTGAGGGGAGTTAATCAATCCCTATGTTAAAAAACATAAGAAGTAA
Organism: Lissotriton vulgaris; assembly: GCF_964263255.1. Classification (NCBI taxonomy): domain Eukaryota; kingdom Metazoa; phylum Chordata; class Amphibia; order Caudata; family Salamandridae; genus Lissotriton; species Lissotriton vulgaris. Next base: position 748,766,439 of record NC_141694.1, read on the forward strand.
ATTGTCAGAAATTGTCAGAAGTCACAGCCTGACATTTGACCTCTGTCTATGAAGAGCAGCAAATGTGACAAGATAAATACAGAATTTAAAGGCATATTCATTTATTCCTTGGACCTCCACGACCACCGAAAATCGACTCCACTCACAAGCCATTGCCTGGGAAACACAGTTATATTGTTTCCTTTGTTGAGGTTTTCAGGTTTCTCTAAATTGGATCACATTTTATGACCTTAAGTAGCTCAGCCATTGGCAAACTCTAATTTCAGTCATGCTGTCCTTGTGTACCAATACCTCTTTTGGCCATAATTCGTCCACAAAGACCAATATTAAATCTAGCTAATGATTTTGCAAATACTTATATCAAAAATTAGTATGGGATGGTCATAGTTTCTTCTAACTTTTCCAAAAATCGTAGAATCCTCTTAACCAGTTTTGGGTAGAACAGGAAAGATTTTTGATAGCCCCATTTTATTGCAGTTCTATTATTGTTTGTGTTAAGGCAATCCTCAGACAGCCCCTAAGAGTTAATACTTCTTCTCTTTATCAAACATTGTGTCAACCGGAGGAATATAGTCACTCTTACCCCTAGGCTTAACCTTAGCATACTTTAGGGACACTTGGCAGGATGGTGAACTCTTCTGGAAAAACTGACTGACTGACTGTTATTCCTACCATGATGGTACTGACTTCTCACAATATGCTGGTTCTGCTCGATGGTGGCAAGTTTTTGAATACTGTGAGCATTTACTGCCTCGGCACGAGTGGTTGATGGGTTGAGGAAAGGTGCCTGTACTTATCATTCTGTTGATGCCAAGCAATGCCCACAGACTACTTAAGCAATTTGTATTATTCTTACTAGTCCTCTTCATCTGTTCATCCATGCAATCACAGATCAACGTATCTGTTTATCTGTCTATGCGCTTACTCATTTATTAAACTATGCACTCACTTAACATTACATCTTCCCACATATCTGTCCATTCATGTAACCATCTATCCATGGGGGTAAACAACGTTAATGACGAATTTTTCTTCCCGCATGGAATCACAACACGGTTGTTACCACGACTGCGCATACCATTACTCCGCAAGTCAGAACAACAACTTGCGGAGCGGGGGGGGGGTGTTGGATTTAAAATCCAACACCTTCCCTAGTGTCCACACCACAGACTGGAGTTGGAATAGTAAATTATACTATTCCAACATCCAGTGCCCCCCTCCGCAAGTTGTTGTTCCGACTTGCAGAGTAATGGTATGCGGAATCGCAATGCGGTCGTGATAACGACTGCGTTGTGATTCCATGCGGGAAGAAAGACTGCTGGACAAAGAGGTATATTCATCCATGGGCTCACTCACTAATTCATCCACACACATCCATCTGTGCAGCCAGTCACTCATTCATTAATTCATGCACTCAATTGTGCATTCATTCTTTCATCCATTGACTCCTTGTCACATTCACCCACTATCCCGCCAGCAGAATTAATAAATGCAAACCAATGACAAAGCACTTACACTAATGAAACCGACCTGTTTGAGTTGCCAGTGGGTGTTATGAACAAGACAGAAGGTTTGAAGACTCAGAGCCTTTGCAGACTTTGACAGAGGAAACTTTGAACCAGTGTGTCCTCAACTGGGCCATCGGTCAATGTATGTTAGACCATGGGCCTTATGTACCACGTAAGTTCAAAAATATTTTTTTTTTGTACGTAACTGCCATAGAAAATTTGATGGCTGTGAACAAGAAACTAAAGATAACCCCCATGCACTCGGATAACACTCCCAGCAAGTCAAGGACATCTTTTTGTTTATTTTTCAATAACAAACTCACAGTTTGTTTTTGATAACAAAGTCTTTGCATTATTCATGGTGCCTGCGCAGCAAGGCTCCAGCGCCTTCAGCAGAGGCACCACGGTGAGGGTTCAGCTCAAGGCGCATAGATCTCCAAACAAGGAGGGCAGTCTTCCACCAGGTCAACGGAGGACATCCCTCCACTAACATGGCCGACCAGCACACTGTCCGCCACACTTGTCTTCCCTGCAGCGTAAACAGATGCAAGCACTGGCAGTGCAGAATTGAGTTGGCACAGATTGCAGTCATATTTTTGAAATGTATTAATGTATGCTGAAGATTGGCTTTTAAATTTAAAGCGTTTCATTCATAGAGACGATGGGCTCTATCTACAAATTAACCACCTAAAAATGCACTTTTCAACTGTGAAGGTAATACAGAACTATTTCTGTTTTATAAGACATTTCATAGGCTAAAGCACATTCAATAAACTAGGAAATTCTCAGTGTTAGCCCTATGGCAGCCAGACAGAACAGCTCCCAAAAAGATGGAACAGGCAGTGACTGATCCCTGTACTGCCTGCATTAACAAAGTTAAGTGCTTGATTTACTGTTTTGCGTCATGGTTGCACCACTTTTGTGGCACATCCAAGACGCAAATTACTGCTAAATATTTACACAGCCATGCAAGGGGCGGCGTGCGCCTCAATGCGTGGCTTTGTGAAAAAAAAATGTACTGCGATGCAGTGCTGCGTTGTGTTACATTTCATTCTGGCAGGTGTTCCATGTGTGGAGCTTGGGCGTTCCCAATCATCGACCCATGGATTTCTCTCAATCCCAGATTTACAAAGGTTTTTAAACCTTTGATTACATGAAATCGCAATGCCTCCCAGAGGATGATGAAATGAGGAGACATTTTTTTTCCTCCCCGTTATTTTCTCTTTCTATGAATGCTGAAATCTGCGGCACACATAAAATGAGGAAAATGCCTCGAAAGCCTGTTATTGTGCAGGAAGGTCCCTTTCTGCACAAAAACAATTCTCTTTGTAACACAGGCGCCCTTGTGCATTGGTGGAAGGGTGCCTGCATTGGCGCTAGGCTGCCTGAAGTGTGCCAGCACTATGAGAGGGCAGAAGTACGCAACTTAGTAGCTATAGTGCATATCTGCCCTTTCACACAGCACAGCAAGTTGCTTTGCTAGACTGCGGTGAGTGAAAGGTTAGTAAATCTAGCCCTTAGCGTATACCCTTTCGACAGTGTAACATCTTAAAAATCAGTATAACTATTCCCCGAGACAGCAAATCCGTTCATTAAAAGGCCCCAGAAACAATATGGGGCAAATACCAGTCAAGCCCAATATTGCTTATGTAAAAGATATAGGGAAACATGGCACAGTCTACAATCTGGATCCTAATCTGTGAATTAATTGTAGGCTGGAGTATTCTGGTGACATTATCTCAGTATACTACGAATAAGCCCTGATGCTTTACTGGTGTGTAAAACTGATGATATTAAAATTATGAAGGTCAGCTGAAGGCAAACATCTGGGGTCTCTTTGCAATACCAGACTTGTCAGGGCTGATTCAAGTGGAGGACAAATACAAGTTCAGCTGCTGCTATTGCCTCTGGCTGAGTGTTTTTGCAAGACGTCTTCCTAAATGTCCAGTAGCCTGTGGGGACAAAGTGATGATTACTCTTACAGACAGCAATAGTCCGGTGGCACTCACAGAAGCTAGAATATCTGAGAGGGTGTGGGGGTGGGGGGTGGATGCAGATGGTGCAGCGATCATAGTGCGACCAGACCACGTACTCTGATCACCGCGAGCTCAGCCAGTTTCCTTTGGTTGGAGGGGTGGACATCTGTGCATTCACGTGCACCGGCCTGTTTCTATCTGCCCTGGCTCTTGCTGGCCTGCTTGTGCATGCTGGATGGCACACCAGCGAATACACATTCAAGTCGCAGGCGGTTTCTGCCTCCACGCTGTATTACGGTATGCAGCTGTCTTTCATTCGTTGATGCAAATATTAAATGCCCTTCTTTACATTTTACTTAACCGTAGTGGTAGGAAAAACAGTTTCTGCTAGTTGCTTCAACCGTTGTATACCACCTTCCATGCTCATGACGTGCTGAGCTCATCATGAACAATGGGATTCAAGGGAGTGCAGCATCTAAGATGAATCACTGTAGCATTGAAGGTGTTTAAAATGGTGTAGCAAGAGCTCCTTGGACCCCAATGCAAGGAACTAAAATGAGCCCCTGTGCTCTGGTTGAAAGTCAGCTATAATTGGTGCTCGGTGGACCCATCACACCCCGGGGCCCTGGTGCCACTCCACCTGCTGCACCATTGGCATCACCTGGTTATATGTAGATGTCAGCCCTTAATGAACACTTTCATCCTGACATATTCCTGAAAAGAAAAACTTTTTTTAGCTTTGATTAATAAGTGCAATTGCCTCCTACCAAGCTGTGCCTTTTGAGTTGCATGTTTTAAATTCACCCGTTTTTAATTTTAGAATTACAACAAATAAATGAATATAATCCTCTCTGGGGAAAGGGGTGTATCTTCAAGGTGGAAAGGGGGTGGGGGGTGTTAAGGCCCCAATAAATGTATTTTGGGATAAATAGTTGGGTGCAGGTGCTTTCAGTCTGGTATAGTCTGTAGGCTTTCACCAGGAATTTTTACACACACAGACAAAAACGCACCCACACTCTCTGTTTGGAAAGACTTTAAAAATGTTGGTTATTTAACAAAATAATGTGCTTTCTCTCACTTACTACTCCTATCTATACACATTCCTCTCCCTTTCCGCTGCTCCTTGAGCCTCTCTTATGCGCCCTGCTTGTCCTTTTATGAATTATAACAATATATGCCAGTGTCATTGTTGGGGAAACCTGAAGCTCACAACCCCCAAGCTAGACCCCTGTCTGGGGAACTAATGAAATGAGCTGTTAAACTGTGACTTTGGGTGCTTACATCCTTGACTCTTTTCCGGGGTATTCCAAGTAACAACCATGTTTTTTATACAGTTTTGGAGTATATGGTACACGCTTACTGCACCATATTTGCCTAGTATAAGGAATACGCAGCCTGTGCATTTTATTCACGTGCAGAAATAGGAAATGTGACAATTAGCAACCATCCTTGTTCTGATCGAATATTTGCGAAATGGGTGAGAAAAGGAAATGTTGTGAGACCCAGGAAGGAGCTAGAAGAGAAACAACAATAATGGCTGACTGCTTCTAAAGAGAGAAGAGCTGCAGTGTCACGTGCCTGTGAGAAGTGTAAAGCCAGGACTTAAGAGAGAGGGAGAGGCATGCTTCAAAGGCTGGCCCCCAGTACCGCGCAAATAGAACAGAGCTGCCAAGAAGTACTGAGCCAGTGGGCCCTCCCCTATCTGACGTTGCAAAGCCTTAACGTTCATTCCATGGTTTGGGTGCCTTCAGTTTGCTGAGTTTTGTCCTGGGCACTTAAGTAAGTGAATAGGCTTAGGTGGAACAACTCGATTATCATTGACCTGGCTGATGGTTCATTTACTTACCTGTAATCTTCATTATTCCAATTCGTAGTCCTCCTCGTTCCGGTATTTACATGAGGCGAAGATACCTCATCATGTAATTAATGGGAGGAGAATGAGGAGAGATATGAGGGCGTAATAGGAATGAACCTCTACCTTTGGGAAAGTTTCAACAGCATTGCCCCTGACCAATTGTGCATTAGGCATGAACACATTTCCCATGGTTATTTCCAAAGTATGCTTAGTAGCCATTTTAACTGAAGTAGTTGGTAGGAACATTAAGGGAATGAATGGTTCATGGATTAGCATGTTAGTCCAACTAATTGGATTAAATGTAGACCAGGAAATAATAGGCTAGATATTCGACCAATCATGTTTCTCAAACTTTCCATTCCCATCACACAGCAAGTCAATGTAAATCAAAATGAATGTGGTACATTTTGCTCTAGGTGGTATGGATTGAAACACCTGGTTTATTTGCCAGCTCAGAGCACATCATCCCATCCCTCCATGTAAGGAGTGTGTGATGTTGGATGTTCGTTGTTGAGAGCCTGAGATGTGTCCCATCAGCTTTTTGCACCATAGGAGAACTTTGGTATCATAGTACCATAGAAGGACTGCTTGTGCTTCCTCCAGATTCCTTCGGATCGCACGTGCAGAAATTAACACAAGGGGAAGTTATTTCACCCCAATGGGGGTGTGGCCACATACACATGAAGAAATGCGGTGCCTCTGTGCATGTGGCGTATTACAGATGAGGGTGACGAGGCAAAGGAATATTCGAGATGCACCCGCCATAGAAGTGGAACACAGATAGTGCACCTCAGAGGGTGCCTATGGGGAAGAGGGCACGAGGATCTCAAAGACACCCCAGACAGCCGCTGTAGTCTGATGCAGCCATTTACTGCAACTGCCTTCAGGGGAACCTCTGCTCTCTTTTCAAACACTGGCAACGCTGTTGCTTGTACAGTGAAAGGAGTCCAGTGGCTTTAAACAGCTGGTCCACCTTTCACAAATACACAGTTACCAATGCAGGCTCCTGGTCGCACCTGCACTCTGAGCATCAAATTCTCTGCAATAGGGTGCAGTACCCTGGCCTGCATTTCAAAGCACTGCAGTGACAAAGACAATAACACCCTATAAAATTTTACTCAATGTACTAACCCCAGAAAGATGAATAGACAAAGTCTACCTATGGGTATTAATATTCACTTGCCACCACTTGCTTGAGGAGAAAGTAAAGAACCCATGCTCTTATTTGGATAGATCAGGCGTGTCAAATGAGTAGCTTATGAGCTACTGGGAGTTCTCCAGCTACTTACTAGCCAGTAGATTTCCTGTGTGCATCCCAGCCTTCTAAATTGGAACTGTGCTTGGTTAAATTAACAAAAGTATGGCAAAACAATGTATTCCAAGACGAAAATATTTTCAGAACTCATAAACTGGTGTTTGGAGAAAAAAGGCTGAATTTCCAAAATATATTCAAAGGTGATTTTGAGTGATAAATCATGTGTTCAGACTTTCTACTTATACGAATACTTTTGTGCCAGGGGCACTGTGTCTGGCATGTACTACCTATGTATAACTTTCCAAATTGACAAAGCCTTTTTTACATTACTGCTAGCAACCTTCAGGATGCACTGAGGTGATCACTGCTGGTAAACTTGAACATGGTGATCACTATTATAATCTTGTCTGATGTGGTCGCTGTTAAAACACTAATAATATTTCTAGCTCATGATGATTATCATTTAACATTAGTACACAAAATGTGGGGGGTCCCCTGGGATTGATGAATGCTGTGTGCATTTGAGCAATGCTATATGTTAACTTTTCAAAGAAGAGTAATATGATGATTTGCGTATGTAACATACAGAAAACAATAAAACTGTATTTGTTCAAAGCTGGTACAGGGAATTTTAGTCAGTCTGCTTTTTATCTCAACTTTATTATGCCGTAGGATTATAAACAAGAATATTAAGAACCACCCAGAAAGATGAGTCCTTTAAATTCATTATTTGGGATCCACTTACTGAAATATCCAATGAATGTGGGTGAGTTGTCTCATGAGATCCAATCTGAACAGGCTAAAGCAGATCAGACTTTTATTGCTAAATCCTTCCAAATGGCCTATATCAATAGGATTAGAATAGCATCAGGAGTTCTAGCTACATATGCCATATTTCCCAGTTTATATTGACAGTTTCTGGTAATAAACACAAGATACCAATATAACGTACATAAGACAGCCACATAGTGAACTTTACTTCATCACTCGATTCTCCCATTCAGTGGTAAAGATAAATCTATAATACATATATGGTTTTCTTAACCAGGGCATCACGTATTATAAAATAAAACATTTTAGCACACTGCCATGGGCAATGAATGTTTTTCAAGGCCCCAAACCTTGGTTATAGCCTGAGGCAAAAGGGCTCTAAAGTTATGAGAACGTTCCACCGACTGGGGGTAGAAAGTTCTAATTTGACAAAAGAGAAACATACATTGGAATGGAGTAACATATTTGTACCAGTATTTATTAGCCCTAAACCAGTACTTTTTCTACAGGGGAGCTCTAAACAATCCATTGTTCTAATATATTTTAGAACATTGGATTGTTGAGAGTTACATTGAAGAATGTGGAGCAGAAGAATATCAATTATATCTGGGTCAGATCTTTTGGTTCAGCAGTGCATAATATAGCCTTATACCCCACCACTGAAGGATGTACAGGTTGTTAAAGGCCCTGAACCCAAGTTACAGGACTGAGCCACAGGCAAGGGCCTATAACAAGGGAGAGGGCCTTTAACAACCGGTACTGCCAGAGACAGAAAGGCCATTAGAACATTACACCTATTAAGATTAGAACATTCTAAATTAAAAAGGGAGAAACACAAAGGCAAACATTAGAATATTGGAGCAGAAGGCTTATACCAGTCATTACAAGGCTGGAGCCACTCCATTGTCTTCAGTGGATCTCTCAACATGCAGTTTAAATACCCTCGGGTCCGCGAGGCCTTTGAAAACAACATTGGAATGTAGCTTTGCAGGCATTTACCGGCCCGTAAAAGCATAGAGCACTCCATTGTCTTCAATGGAGCTCCCAACATTCCAATGTTCTATTATAGCCTTAAAGCCCACAGTAGCGGGCTCTACTGGATATTAAAGGCCCTACAGGCAGAATGTTCTTATTTGAAAAACAAACAACAATGGCCTCACAAAACATGAGGGGATTGGAATCCCCTTGGGCTTCATGAGGCCTTTTGTTCACAGCAACAGCTGTGGAAGGGCTTTTGAATTCATGAAATCAGGAATCATCCATCAAACATGGAGCTTTGCCCATGATTCAAGAGTTTGTTCTTCTTTAAACTTTTCATTTCTAGTTTCTTTTCCTGGCTAACATAACTTTACCCATGTATTTGTTAAACCCACGTTCACCCAAGGGTGTCTTAGTGCTAAAGAGGAGAGGTTAGAATAGCTTTCAGAGGGATGAATGTACACTGTACAATTTCTCTAGAATATATTTCTGTTCTTTTACCCCTAAAGGCTCTCTCAATCAGTGAAGAAATCCCTACAGTTTTATAGTTAAAGAAAATGCAGATTGCCTATTACGCACCCCCTCATATTTTTTTTATTTTTTTTGCCCAAGGCGAGGCAATTTCGATGGTGGAGTTAGGGTATGATTGAGAGCTGCATTCACAAGGATATAATATTTTAAGCATTTTTATCTTACTATTGTGTTAGATGTGAGTTATATCCAAATATCCATAAGTGATTCACAAAGCTGTTTGGCCAGTAGTTCTTCGGAGTAAATCCAGTTTATTCACCGAGATGGAGAACACGTATTACTTATTCCTGGAAATTCATGTGTAAGTCACACCTACGCCTGGAATAAGTCACAATTACTCATAGAAAACTTTGAGTATCATGCTTGGACATCAAGGTGTAATTAACATATAGGCCTGAGTAAAAACACACATGCTCATAGAAAGCTTCCTGAATGTTACTGATCATTGAAATGGTTGTGGGATGGAACCATGTATGCGTTTACCTTGCATGCCGGTTCCATGCAGTCTCAACAAAGCAAGTCTTAACCACCTTAATTACAATCCCTGCCCCCGCCATGAGCCATAAATTGGCCCCCAACCCCCATGACATCTGAAACTACCCCCTCCTAAAAAAACAACCCCCTCCCTCCAGCACTGAAAACTATCTGACCACCCAGCCCTTAAAGCAATCTGACCACCCAGCCCTGGAAACTACCCCGAACACCCATCCCTTAAAACTGCCTTGAACATCCCCAGCCCCTAAACTACCCCAAACCCTCAGCCCTTAAAACAACCCCCAGCCCTGAAAAGTACCCGGCCCCCCATTATACAAATTGCCCCCCCCAAAACCTGGTCCCAACCCGCTTACCTCACTGTTTCACGTCCACTTCCGACCCTTCCTGCTGCTTTGCTGCTTCTTGCTTCCGCCAGCTTGCAGCTAGATCGCATACTGCCTTAACCACGCACCTACTCATAAGAGTGACATTTTGCGACACACATCACATCTGGCCCTTTTAGGTAACCTGAGCCTCACCCTCAGCATTTTTTTTGTTTTGTCCAAATCCTAGTCTCTTTATTGGGTCTTTTAAGAGGAACCCATGTAGATTTGTGGGATCCTATGTCAATTGATGCACAGATTACTTACTGGCAACTTGAGTAATGGGAGGAGATATTGATATGGGCAAAGTGTGCTTGTTAATATATTGTGTTTTGTTATGACTGGGGTGAGGAAGTCCAATGGGGAGTAAGTTAACTAAATTGTCCGTCATGTCTTTTATATTTAAATGTCCATTTGCCTATTTTCTCCTTTGTGGTGTGTATCTTCTAACAAAGAGGCAAAATGGTTTAAATAACCTGTTTATTTTCTTGTTCTCCCTTCCTAGTGCGAGATAGCTCGAAATATAACACAGAGGGCCAGATGTACAATGCATTTTAATGGTTGCAAATGGCCCTTCGGGCTATTTTTAACCTGTAAAATGCATTTTTCTATGTACAAACCCAATTTTGTGAGTCGGTAACCAACTAACAACTCACAAGATAGGGTTTGCGAGTTGCTATTAGGAAGGGACTTGCCAAGGCGTCCCTTTCTAATAGGGAGCCGCAGGGGGATGTACAATTGTTTTACGACCGGAATTCGGTCGCTAAACAATTATAATTTGCCACCTATTTCAAGTAGGTTGTAAACCAGTCGCAAGCGGGAAGGGGCCCCCAGGGGGGCCCTTCCCCTTTTTGAATGGTAGGGAAAAGTTTTTTAAGTGCAGATAGTGGTCCCACGTATATATGCCTACCCTTACAAAATGAAACAGAAATGTTTTATTTTTATTTTAGAAATGCATCCCGTTTTCCTTTAAGCAAAACGAGCTGAATTTAAAAAAAATGTTGCAGGATTAAAGAGCAAACACGGACATGGTGGTCTGCTGCCCCCAGCAGGCCACCATCCCTGTGTTATTGCCCAGTCCCAATGGGTCACAAATTGTGACCTACCTCATGAATCTTGATGAGGCAGGTCCCTTGCAACCAGTTTGGGAATAGCTAATGTGTCTGAGACACATTAGTATATTTTATTTTGCGAGTCTACAATTGTGAGCAATAAGAGACTCCCAAATGAAATGTTAGTGCATCTGGCCCAGAGCCCCTGACCAATACTGCACGATTAAGATTTTTTCCTTTTGCACATTTTTTAGGTCGAGCCTGGACAGCGCATGCGCTGCTCTGTGAGCCATGCCGTATTAAGGTACAACATAGAAGCTCTGCCCATTTCCTGCCCCTCTTTCCAATTGGCTCCTGTTACTGTCCTTGAGAAATCATTGCTTTTCATTTGTGAAAAGGCTTAGTAATCCCTCCTTGGTACCGACTTGTCTGCTTTTGTAACCTCCCATAAGTACTGGATCTTTTAGTTTTGGCATTATACGGTCTGTTTTATAAGTCGGTGAGTGCTATTTTCTTTAATCATCGCCTCCTCCAGGCCGTGGGGGTGCTTAAATAATGGAATGGGAAGCTGCCCTTGGGTGAACGCCACTATCTCCTGCAGCTATTACATAATTCATTTTTTAAAGATCCTGGACATTATCCATTTGATACCTTAATGAAAGCTGAAACTTTATTCACCAACCCTAAAATCGAATGTTTTATGGAGGAATACAAATGTAGAGCATTCCAGTCCCCTTTTTCAATACATGCTTTTCATGCCACTTATGCATTTATTTTACTCGGGCCATCACTTGCATGCGAGGGTGGTGCCTGATCGGTGTACCCTAAGCCTGTGATCGACGCAAACAACTGTGCACCATGCAATTCTTTGAAGCTATGCTGTGGCTCAAATAGCACCAAACGAAGCAAAACATTCAGCATTAGCTGTTGTGGGCGGTGTATTTTTCCTATCAGGGAAGGGGGCAGGGCAATACAAAGAGAGCTGTGCTCCTCCTTTCCCATAGGTTTCCATGATTGTCTGCTGTCCCCCAGACCATCCTCACTTGCAAGAGAAGAGTGGTAGGTCACTGGCATAGGTCTGCTTTCTTTTAGCAAGGCCACATCAGAGTGCCCTATTAAGCTGTAAAGTTTAAAGTTTAAAGTTTTATTAATTTAGCACAGGTACTTAAAACCATTGCTATACAGAATGTACTTTAGCACGGGTATCAAATTTAGCTTTTAGCACGTTTCTCATATAAAAACAGGGCTAAAAAACAATTTTCCAGGTTTAGAGACCTGTATGCTTATTGAAAGAACAGCGTTATAGTTGCCTGTGTGAACGTGTTGCTGTGCTTAGCCTGATAAAAATAATTAAGACAGAGGGTACTGAGCCAAAGGACGGAAAAAGTCTGAAATGAGTCTTTGAGAGGGAGGGGGAGGAAGCATGGCTGCCAAGGGAGGTAATAGAAGATTGTCCAAAAGTCTCACGATTTTACCAAACCTTGGGAGCACTTGGATGTCAGTAGATGTAAAGCACAAGGCCGAGGCCTCCCAGCACGTCCTAGCACCCCATTTTAAAAACAAGGGTTTCAAAAGGGACCTTCTGGGGGCTGCTAGTGCCGGGCAGCAGCACAGGAGATGCAGCCATGATTCAGAGTGGTATTTGCACAGCCTACAGGCCCCCCTCGATTGTTGGAGCCCATTTGTTGAAGGCAGTTGAGCGCAGGCCTAGAAGTCGCATAAACGTTATATTCTTCAGAGCCACTGCGCTTAAATTTTCCTGGAAATATGCTTGTGGGATCCCAGGAAGATACGAAGAGTTCAAGGGGAGCAGAATGGTTGATGACTTTACAGCCTACAGATCCATAGACTGAGAGATAAGTTTGACTTGCTTGTTGATGGCGCTTTTCCAGGCCGAGTATGGAATAGTGACTGAGAGGAGAGATGACTTGTCAATCTCTAACACTCTTATGGCATTTACAATCTGGGTGTTCCAGGGATTGCCAGGACTGGACAGGATTCCTTTTAGCTGGGCTTTAAGAGTGTTATCACCTGCTTTTAAGGTCCTTATGAAATATTTCAGGGTGTCGGCCTCGTAGTAAAGAGATTGTCTTTGTAGACCCAGCTCCAATCGTAGTCTTGCCCGCAGAATGAAAATTGGCAGATGGAAATTTTTTTTGTAGGTGGAGATTTGGGTGAGCTCAAGACTGGGGGAGCATGCGCCAGGAAAGGCCTGGTGTCCGTAGGTTAACGCAGGAAGTAGAAGAGCTTTAGTCACCTTCAGGATGGCTTCTGCAGAAGGGCTGCTCAGGGTTTGGTTCAGCCAGCTCAGGGAGTATGTAATTGCGCCTGCTCCCTTTTGCAAGGCAGCTAGGGGAGCTGTAGGCCTGGACGTCTCATTGAGCCAGACTCCCAAGTAATTATATTTTACTATTGTGTTAATCCTGGCGGGCCCGATGTTCCATACCAGCCTTTTCTTATTCTTGCATCTGCCGAATACCAGTACCTTCGTCTTTGCCTGGTTGATTTTTAGAGCATTGGCGGTGTTATATATATGGAGCGTACTTAGTGCCCGTTGGAGACCCGATTTTGCTTGGTCCATTATTACGATGTCGTCTGCGTATTGTAATATGTGAAGAGGCTTTTTGGCGGGTCCTAGTTTTGGCGGGAGAAGATTACTATTCTCCAGGAATGTACCAAGATCAGCTGTGTAGAGATTAAACAACAGCGGGGCAAGAACACAGCCTTGCTTTAGCCCATCTTCGACGGCAATTCTTGAAGAAAGTGTCTTTGGGCCGGTTTTAATTCGCACCACGTGTTCTTATGCAGGGAAATTAGTGCTCCTAGTAGGTCGTGCGGAATCCCCCATTTGTTCAGCTTCCTCCACAAGATGTTCCGAGACACTTTGTCAAAAGCCACGCTGTAGTCTATGAAGCAGCAATAGAGTGGAAGATGGTTTTTTTGTACTGCTTTTTGACCCAGAAAGGCTAGAGTAGTAATGTTGTCTATTGTGGAGGCCGATGCCCGGAACCCAGTTTGGTAGTATGGAATTATGTTATTTTCTACGACCCATTTTACAAGCAACCGAAGAATACACAGGGCATATGCCTTTGCCTCCAGATCTAATAGGGCAATGAGGCGGTAGTTAGCCGGTGACGCAGGGTCTCCTTTCTTGAATATGCGGCATAGAGTCGAACCTAACCAAGAGTCTGGTAGCTGGCATGTCGCGAACACATTGTTAAATAGGGGAGTCAAAAGGTCCGCCCACTCTTCCGGGGCACTTTTGAATATCCCGGCAGGGAGTCCGTTGGGCCCTGGAGCTCTGTCTTTTTTCATGGCTCGCAGATACTTGGCGACCTCGACTGCAGTGGTCAGTTCGAGAGTTTCTATTTGAATGGAAACAGCGCGATCTCTTAATTCAATCACTGCGGGGTCCCCAGAGTCACTGCGATAAAGATCGGACACGTGCAGGGCCCAGGCTTCTTCACAGACTGCATTTCCTCTCGTCTTGTTGGTGGAGCGGAGTTTGTTCATATGATTCCAAAACTGGGACTGACTTTTGCCCTTGAGTAGGGCCAACATTTTTACCCACTCAGACTGTTCTTTGAGTCTCTCTTGGTCTCCCATAAGGATTTCTTGTAGGTCGTCCGCAGCGATGCCACCTTGTTGGCAGTGTGTACGGTTCCAGTCAGTTTGTGCTGGCGGACGGCCTTCCTGAGGATCTTTCGTTGGGAGGCTAACAATGGGTCATGGGTTTGCTTCGGATGTGGCCCGAGTGTTCTGTGATGAACCGCAGGCCCTGCCAGGAGATCCTGTAGCTTACCAATTGCCTTATCCCACCGATAGTGTGATTTTGTCGGAGCACTGCGTCTGAAGTTAAGTGTTTCGCCCTTGAGCCAGGCTCCAACCTTGGCAGATCCACGTGAGTTCCATTTAATTCTTCTAACCATGGTGTGCAGTTCGGCCCGCGATGAATGCCCCACTTCTGTCGTTTCGAGGGTGACTTGCATTTGTAGGTGCAGTGTAGCCATTATGGGGTTGTGGTCGCTCTCCAAACTATAGGGAATTTCCATCCTGGCCAGATGATTGCCCAGGAGCGCTGAGCGAAAAATATAATCGATAGTTGAGATTCTCCTGAATGTTGGCAAGAAATGAGCGTCCGGGTGCTGTTCCAGCAAAATTTGCTGAGCCGAGCGGAAGTTATGAGTTGTTAGAAAAGTGGTCATCTCTTCTTGCTGTTTGTTTTTCCTTGCTAAGAGGCCGTTGGTTGCGAGGTCTTTGATGTTTAAGTCTTCTAGTAGCAGTACCTCCGTGGATGCGAATTCCACTAAAAGATCTTCCAGTTGTTTTATCATTTGATCAGTTACAGTTGATTTTGCGGTTTTTGCTGTATTGTGGTAAATGTTAAATAGGAGGATAGAGCGTGCCCTGCCTGAAAATGACAGACCGGTAATCAGGACCGTCTGTCCTGCCGTCAGGTTCCGAGGGATAGGTGTGGCCGTTATCTTGCACCTGTGACTGATGATAATAGAAAGGCCCCCTGAGGGTCTTCCATGAGAATTGACCTGGGCGGCCGGTTGAAAGAGTTCATAATAGCCAAGCAGAGGCGATGGAGATAGAGACCCTATCTCCTGAAAACAAATGATGTCGCTTTTGTTCAGGAATTCCACAGCTGATTTTGAAGCAAGGGTTGACTTTAGCCCGCTCGTGTTCCAAGATATGATAGTTAGTTTGGAATCGGTCCAGTTGGTGTTCTTGTTAGGAGGATCGCGGTTGCTGGGCGAAGTTGATTGACGGCTCTGGGACGGAGTCTCTGTGGCGCATGTCGTTGGCATGGGGGACAGGGCAATTAAGTTTGCAGCTTATCATACGTTGATTGTTTTAGCATGCAATGTTTAGGAGATTGTCAGCTTTCGACGCATCTGGGAGCCAAGCATGGGTTGCGCCTCGGGACCCCTTCAGTACACTGGTGAGCTGTTTCGCAGGGGCCTGTGGGAGAAGAACGTGGGGGTATTTTTGTTGAGTAGGAACCCACATTTCAATGCCCCAGTTTTCAAATCGATTGGCTTCCTTGAAAATTGTATTCCTGCTGGATTCCTGGGACCACATTGTAGTGGTGGCCTCTGAGCCCCCTTTCCCTGGTATTGTTGAGAACTTGACTGATATAAGGTCTGAGGAGGTGACCCCGGCTAGCGCTGGAATGCAGTTGAATAG
Organism: Lissotriton vulgaris; assembly: GCF_964263255.1. Taxonomy (NCBI): domain Eukaryota; kingdom Metazoa; phylum Chordata; class Amphibia; order Caudata; family Salamandridae; genus Lissotriton; species Lissotriton vulgaris. The sequence goes on from NC_141694.1 coordinate 748,782,415, forward strand.
GCGGAGGAGGTTGCATCTGTTAAGAGTGTTGTGTGGGCCCTTGTGCTCGCAGTGTGGATAAAAGACTAGTTCTGCTCCCTTTTCCAGGATCTGGTGATCCTCACTCCTGGCTGTTCCAGGTAAAGGGGCTGTCGCTATCAAGAGTTGGAAGCGTGCTTCAGGTGGGTAAATAGTCCCCCCCCCCCCCGGTTGACTTGTCATTCCCGAGACTTGTGGCACTTGAGGCAAAAAGTGCCTCTGCGGATGCATGTGGAAGTCCCAGCAGGCTTTAGTTGGGTCTTCTAATGGATGGGGCGCACAGCGGTCTGTTGCCTTGCCCGCTGTTGAGCTATGAAGATCCGTGTTCGTGATTTCTGCCATTACCTGGGGTTTAGGTGGACTTTTCCGGTCTTCCATTATTGCTTCAGTGGTCTGTACAGGGTTATTCTGGTTCACGACGCTGTAATCTGGGGTACTTGTTCCTGTAGATTTGTTTGGCGATGATAAGTTTACTGTAGTTGTGGTGTGCACTTCAGTTGCTCTTGTGATCCCGGGACTGCCCAGGGTTGATGGCCCGCAGGGGTGGTACTTGTCTCAATATTTTTTATTTCGGGTTTTAGAGGCGGGTTGAAAATGGGGAAATAGGGGAGACCCCTTGATTTATTAACTGATAGACTGGGTGCCGCTAACCCTTCAAGCCCCGCTCTTCTTTTCGCTAAGCGTTGTTTGTTAGATTGTTTTTTACATTTTTTTCTCTCCCTCCTTGACAATGAAGTTTTCATTGGAGGCTTAGAAACGCTGTGAGTCGGGCCCGTGTGGGTAGTGTCGGAGCGATCGGGTCACGTGGTTGATACTTACGTTGATGTGGTTTCAGTGAGTTCCAAGCCCGCTGTAAGCGAGCTGGGGCTAGTCCCTGATGAAAAACTGGCCAAACTTTTGGTAGCTTGGTCGGCGCGAGGGGGAGTGTTTTTTCTCACAGTGCATGGGCCGGCTGGTGTGGCGGGGCGTAGAGGCTCTTCAAGGATGGATGGAGTTTGAGACTCTTGCATGGGTGTGGGCGGACATGTTCCATGTCTGATGCTGTGGCACTCTACACTGTTCAAGATTGCGCCCAGGATTTCGGGGAGGGATGAAAGTTTGTTGATTATTGGGCTGCAGGGACAGGAATTCCGATTGCCCATTGTCCCCGCCAAACCTTCGAGGGTGCTTATCCTGGAGCCCAGATCCGACAGTGCTGAGGCCAGAGTTTGCATTAGATCGATCTGCAGCTCCATTTTCTGCGACTGCAATAGCGTGGCCTTGGCAATCACGTCTTGTTTGCCATGGAGGGATGTCAGTGAGACCGAGCTAGAGTATTAGGCTGTAGCGTACCGCCCCCTCTTTTTATTTACTTGAAATGCAACTTGGATGCCCTAGCTTGCTGCACATCTGAAGAAAACGGCACTTATGCCATCTTTATTCTCAAACGTGCCTTCCACAAAAACGGCTTTTCAGCATGTTTCTGGTTATGAATGTACCTAAACATAACTCAGACCACTGTTGTTTACTGTGAAGGGTGTCGAATTACCTTCAGATTATAATCTCGTTTACAGTACATTGGCCTCAAAGGACGGTCCCATTTCGGCGCTTGTGCTTAAGTGATGCTCGCTCCCACAATATATATTTTGCAACTTTTGATTAAATAGCGGATGATCTACTCGTACATCATCTGTATCTAACAAGTGGAATCAAATGTATTCACACTCTTCTATTTCCCTGGAATTTGTAATCACTGTGCTTCACCACTATTTCTGATTATATTTTTGTTCATGAAAAATATTGTTCCCATTCAGTCGTAAAATACAAGCAGTGCCTATCAATGTTAACAAAACATTACGCTGATATAAATTGCGATTAATATAAAAGAAAAAACCTTAACTGTTAAACCTTTGCTTCCTATATTTTAGCCAACATTTTGCACGATTTACAAGGCCACTGGTGTTGGCGAAATCCTAACTTGCCATCTTTTCCTCCTTTTATGTGAAGGACTTGTCCGGCTTTGTCCAAGTGCTGAACCAAACTTGTGAATGGGGCTCATTATCTATGCAGATTCCCCTTGCTCCATTCAAGCCTCTCATCCTCCTCTGCTCTTTTCCCTGTGGGAAGGAAGAGGCACTCTCTTCATAAACACAAAAAGTTAACAAATGAAACGTAGTATTAAAGGATATCTAGACCATTAAGTGCAGTCCACTTCCCAAACGTGAGTATCCTCTTTACTCTGCAGCCAAAAGATAATGCTATCGATACAGAAGACCTGGAGTCTTTCATCCACATTTTAAAGTAAAACACGTGCACAATTGTTTTTCCTGATTTGCAGACCATGTGATTTCACGGTATCAGGGATAAGTGGTTTGATGGTCCACATACGACCGATAAGCAAGTATGTTATGGAGTAAATGAGCGTCTCCAAGAAATACTTAATACATGGTATATTGCATGTTTCTAAATTTGTTGGGATTTATACAGTACTTGTAATGGCTATTTCTCTATTTTGTTGATTATTACTTCGCTTCTTTCTCTCTTGCACTAGCACCTAAATGTGTCCTTGGTTCATCCCACAGGTGCCGCTGAGGTACTCTTTCACACTGTTCCTTTAAAAACCAAAATGTCAGCTGCTTGAGTCTTTCTGTGTGTTTGTATATTTATAAACAAGGTTGCTTAGTGAACACTATAACCTTTGTAACTACTGACTAAATATAGGAAGGCACCTTCGTAACACAGTGCTGCAACTGCTCCTCTGGTCCCAATGGTAATTCCTTATTCTTAGTCCTCTAGGCAGTGCTGCTAGCCGCTTCTCTGGTCCCTTCAGCAATTCCTCATTCTGAATCCACTAGGCAGTGCTGCAGCTGCTTTTCTGTTTCCAGTGGTAATTCCTCATTCTAAGTCTTCTAAACAGGGCTGCAGCTGCTTCTCTGGTCCAATTGGTAATTCCTCACACTAAGTCCCCTAGGCAGTGCTGCTACTCTGGTCCTGTTGGTAATTCCTCAATAAGTCCTCAAGGCAGTGCTGCAGCTGTGTCTCTGTTCCCAGTGGTAATTCCTCAGTCTAAGTCCTCTAGGCAGTGCTGCAAACTGCTTCCCTGGTCCTGTCAATAATTCCTCCATTCTATGTCTTCTACACAGTGCTGCAGCTGTGTCTCTGTTCCTAGTGGTAATTCCTCATTCTTAATCCTCTAGCCAGTGCTGCTAGCTGCTTCTCTGGTCTCAGTGATAGTTCCTCATTCTAAGTCCTCGATGCAGTGCTGCAGATGTGTCTCTGGTCACAGTGGTGATTCCCCGTTCTGAGTCCTCTAGGCAGAGCTGCAGCTACGTCTCTGTTCCCATTGGTAATTCCTCATTCTTAGTCCGGTAGACAGTGCTGCTAGCTACTTCTCTGGTGCCAGTGGTAATTCCTCATTCTTAGTCCTTTAAACTCCTCTAGTAAAAACAATATCATTTACAACGCCAATAGTTCTAACTTTAAAAATGCAAGACCAATTGCTTTGCAAATGCTTGTTGCTGTGTTTGTGTCAGCTCAGATTTAATATGACCTTGGCCAGATGAAGCTGTACCTTCGGGAGATGCTCAGACTTTGGGTCTGATTCACAAAGGTAAATGTACACATTTGTGTAAATTGACTATTTTTTTTGGTGTTTGCAAACTACAAGTTGTGTGTGGTTGGTACAAGTTTAATAACTGAGAATACACACAAAGTAGATGTATTACATCACAAAGAAATAAAATATATTCTTTTTGTCTTTTCATTTTAGCGTTAGTGGTCCTGTACCTTTATCCATCATGTGCCAAACATCTTGAAATAAAGGAAGAAGTCACTTTAGGAAACGCATGTCAAACATATACTGATTTTGTCTTCAGACCAATGAACATTAAATCCAATGTTGGAATAATGAGTACAGATCATCTGGATTGGCAGATTAAATGATGCATATAGTGGTGGAACATTTTCAGAGGAAAGATATTTAAGAACATCTTGCTAATTGTTTTGTTGCAAGCACTGAGGGTCAAGCGGCAATACGGAAAGTATTGAAAAATTGATGATCAATGCAACTGTCAATATCAGAATTGATCGCCACTCAGAGTTATGTGTCCTAAAATGGAGGCAAGGATGCATGACAAATAGGAAGATAAATTTTCCCGACAAAGGTACAGCTTCGACAGTCAGTCTTTTTATTAACTAACACTCATAAATTAAAATCAAAAGAAAATTTTACTTGTCTGCTCTTTGCCACACTTTGAGTTATGGTGATCGTTATAGGTGGCCTCTCTCTGCCCTGCGGTTAAAAAGGGCCAGCAGTGGCATAGCTAGTGCATGCAATGTAACTGGGCCAGAAGAACAAGAAACAGTCACACAGCACTGAAGTAACAACCAAAAACTTTATTGAAATACTACACAAAACACCAATGCGGAAGACTCATGTCGAGTCCGTCCGGGACAATCTCGACATCACAGCCAAGAAAATAAAGCACAAAATCAGGATGTGAGTCATGCGCACATCAAAGAAGCGAGACACAGATAAACAAAGAAGAAACGAAAGCCAGAGAGATAAAGAGAGGGAAGAAAATGGAGGGAGAGAGAGAGCGAGAGAGGGAAGGGAGACAGAGTGAGAGAGAGAGAAGGAAAGGAAGGGAGAGAGAGAGAGGAAGACCCTGCCACCCCTGCGCACTCTGGCCCACTGTTCACCTGCAGCCACTGGTGTGTCCGCCAGTAGGCACACCACGTGCCCATTCTAGCTCAATGCCCCGGTCACGCCACCATGGCATGGTCCACATCCTGCGGGCCCGTCCCACGGCCCAAGAGGTCCCACACATGACGCTGAGTCCTAGGTCAACAAGGGCGGAGACCACATCACTACACACGTCGTCAACACCACCAGTCATCGCCACGTAGTGGTAGGCCTGTGATGGCTGCAAGGCTCCGGGTGCCACTAACCCTGTGCTAAGACATGCACTCCTCTCCCCGGCAGTGCCACGGTGCTCTGGTCCGCCTGTAGCCAGCCAGCCCCTCTCCGTTGCAGGGTTCAAGACTACCCTGGGTCAGGTCTCCCTCAAGTGCATAGTGTCTGTCCTTCCGTACATTTTTGTTTAATCGTACTGTGTACTGTGTTAGCTTCTACTCTATTGTTCTGCTCTGTTTGCTGTTTTTCTCTTTTTCTAACTCATACTGCTCTATTTTCACCACTCACTGCCCTTGCTGTGGGCTGTCGCTTGCCTTCGTCTCCCCTCTATTTTTTCCCCCTGCTGCCGAACCTTCCCCTTACCGCCCCACCTCCCACCTCCCATCTCCTTATTCCTCCTGCCTCCCCAACATTATGGTGACCTATGCGTGGTCGTGCAGCTGGCGTGCGCATCGGGCATGCCCCTGGCACGCCGAAGGTGCCCTAAGGCATGCCCGTCTGCACCCATGCGCGCCTGGCCCGCGCCCATGCCAGACCCCCTGGCCCCCGCGAGCGCCACAATGCCCAATGCCGCTACGATGCCAACACCCTCCACAAACTCAACACCGACCGATCATCTACCTGCTTGCAAGCCACCCCAAATCTTACCCATGGACCCTTCACCTGCAGAAGCTGCAGCTTCACCAGCCAGCGAACACCTGCATGCCCCCCCCACCAGGGCAGGCTGCAACCACCTCAGATGCATACTACTCAACACGTGCTCCGTACACAAGCACGCTATCGAACTCTGGGACCTACTCTACTCATTCTCACCGGACTTCGCATTCCTGACGGACACCTGGATGAACCCCTCCTCAGCGCCCGACATCGCTATAGCCATCCTGGAGGGCTACAAGATCACCCGTAGGGACCGCACCAACAGACCGGGAGGAGGAATCACCATGATCCACAGCAATATCCTCAGAATTTTGACCAGCACAGAGGACACCCTCAGCGCTGCCAAACACCTGCACTTCCAGATCCACACCAACCCCAACACCTCCCTCAGAGGAACCCTCGCCTACAGACCCCCTGGACCCGGGCACTATTCAGCGACGCCATCACCGACATCGTCAGCACGCGGGCCCTAGCATCCACAGACTACATCCTCCTCGGAGACCTGAACTTCCACCTCGAGAACACCAACAACAGCAACTCCACCACCCTGCTCCACAACCTCGCCAACCTCGAACTCAAGCAGCTCGTCACAACACCCACTCACTCCGCCCGACACACGCTCTACCCCATCTTCTCCACAAGCAACCACATCACCTTCAGCCACACCACCGAACTATACTGGACCAACCACCGCTGCGTCCATTTCTGCTTCGAGAAACTCACCACGCACAACCACCTGCAACAAATCCCCCACTAATCACCGCCCTTGCCCGAAACCCACCAACCGACCCCACCATCACTAACACGGCCGCCGCAACTTCAGACAGTGGATCGATGACTGCACCAACACCCAACACCCTCGCCCCGATCAAGAAACCCTCACACCGACGGAACGACAGAAGGGCCATCTGGTTCACCACCGACCTCCAAGCATCCAAGCAGACCTGCCCAAGACTCGAGAAGAAATGGCACCACAAACAGACACCGGACAACCACGCAGCCCTCAAGAACGCCAGCCGCAAACACCACCAACTCATTCAAACCGCCTTAAGGACCTCCTTCAAAGAATTCATCACCAACAACGCGCACAACAGCAAAGAGCGCTTCAACATCGTGAGGGAGCTCGCCAACCCCAGCTCCAGCGCCAACGACATCCCATCGTCGCAAAACCTCTGCGATTCCCTAATCACCTTCTATCACTGCAAGGTCGCAGACATCAACGACAGCTTCAACACCCAGACCCCCCCCCGACAGCCACAGACACCTCAGACTCACCGCCCCCCAGCCACACCAGCCACACCAGCCTCCTGCTCTCCTGGAACCACGTCAACGACGACAACACCATCAGAACCATGAAGACCATCCACTCCGGTTCACTATTCGACCCCTGCCCTCACTACGTCTCTAAGAAAGCGAGCCCCATCATCACACCCGAACTCCGGAAGATCATCAACAACTCCTACGACACCGCCACCTTACCGGAGAGCTGGAAACACACCAAGATCAACGCCCTACTCAAGAAACCTAAGGTAGACCCAAGGGACCTCAAGAACTTCCGGCCCATCTCCCTGCTCCCATTCCTAGCGAAAGTCATCGAGAAGATTGTCAACAGGCAACTGACCCACTTCCTCAAGGAGAACAGCACCCTGGGCCTGTCCCAATCCGGATTCCGTAGCAACCACAGCACCGAAAGCGCCCTCATCGCCGCCACCGATGAAATCAGGACCCTGCTGGAGAACGGCAAAACCATGGCCCTCATCCTCCTGGACCTCTCAGCCACCTTTGACACCGTCTGCAACTACATCCTGGGTACACGCCTCCATGACGCAGGGACCCGCAACAAAGCCCTGGACTAGATCACCTCCTTCCTCACCGGCAGAACCCAGATAGTCAGCCTCCCTCTATTCCGCTCCGAAGCCACCAAGATCACTTGCTGTGTTCCCCAAGAATCATCCCGACCTTTTTTAACATCTACATGGCAACGCTCGCCAACATCGTCCGAGCGCACAACCTCAACATCATTTCATATGCCAACAACACCCAGCTGATCCTCTCCCTCACCAAGGACCCCACCAATGCCAAAATCAACCCCCATGAAGGAATGAAGGCCGTCGCTGAATGGATGAAGAACAGTCACCTGAAACTGAACTCCGACAAGATGGAGGTCCGCATTCTTGGCTCCACCCCCTCCGCCTATGACAACTCCTGGTGGCCGGCCACACCGGGAGCTGCCCCAACCCCCAACCCCCACCGACCACGCACGCACCCTGGAGTTCATCCTGAACTCATCACTTTTAATGACCCAGCAAGTCAACGCAGTCTCCTCCTCCTGCTTTAACACCCTCTGAATGCTTTGCAAGATCTACAGATTGATCCCCACCGGAACCAGAAGAGCGGTCACCCAGGCCCTCATCAGCAGCAGGCTGGACTACGGCAACACCCTCTATGCAGGAGCCATGGCCAAACTACAGAAAAGACTCCAACGAATGCAGAACGCCTTCCCACGCCTCATCCTTGACATCCCTGCCACAGCCACATCACTGAACACCTGAGAGACCTGCACTGGCTGCCCGTCAACAAGAGAATCACTTTCAAGCTCCTCACCCACCCTCACAAAACACTCCACAATGCCGGACCAGCATACCTCAATAAACGACTCACCTTCTACACCCCGAACTGCCAGCTTTGCTCCGTTGACCTCGCCCTTGCCACCGTCCACACATCCACCTTACGAACTCCGGCAGCAGATCGTTCTCCCACCTCGCCGCCAAGACATGGAACACCCTCCCCATCCACCTGCGACAGACCCAGGACCTGCTGACCTTCAGGAGACCTCTCAATACCTGGCTGTTCGAGCAGTAGCAGCACCTCCCCACCCCCTCAGCGCCTTGAGACCCTCAAAGGTGAGTAGTGCGCTCTATAAAGGTTTTGATTGGATGATTGATTGTGCAATGCCAGTCAGAGCAACGTCGTGGTAGACCCATGACGGCCTCAAGGCTCCGGGTGCCACTAACCCTGTGCAATGCCAGTCAGCGCCACATGGTGGTAGGCCCGTGGTGGCCGCAAGGATCCGGGTGCCACTAACCCTGTGCAACGCCAGTCAGCGCCACATGGTGGTAGGCCCGTGGTGGCCGCAGGCTCCAGGTGCCACTAACCCTGTGCAACGCCAGTCAGCGCCACGTGGTGTTAGGCCTGTGATGGCTGCAAGGCTTCGGGTGCCACTAACCCTGTGCGTAACAACTTATAGGCCCTTTACGATTGAGAACCGTGGAGCGACCAACATCCAGTCACCACGGCAGAGGGGAATATGAAGTTGTCGGCCCCTTATATTTGCGGGGTCACATGGGGTGTGGTGTGTGTGCAAACCTGCTCTCAGGGAGTGGCCATGACATGCTGACAACTAGACCAGTGGCCTGCACACCATTAGCGAGTACGCCTGCAACGGGTAGCTACGTGGGCTCCCCCTCAGAACGTAAGGGGAGTGGTCTGGCTTGGCGTACACCGAACCAGCGCAGGGCATGCAACGATGACACAGGGCTCTGGGATTGGTCCAGTCCATGTCCGGACAAGGAAATCACTAATGGGTGTGTCCCTGTTGTAGTGTCCATGGCACCCGGAACACAATAGGCATTGTAGCACTGTGATTGGGATCCTACTGGATGAGCATCATTGCTGTAAGGTAAATCACTGTCCCTACATGTATCCACACATTCATACATGAATGATGAAAGACATGACACAGCAGTGCGTTCCTGGATGTTTATTGCACATCCAGTGGAGTTTTGCAGCTGGAGCGCTGCAGGGCCATGCCATGCTCACTACACAATAAGGGCCTGTGGAGGGCCAGGCAGAGTCCATCCGGGGATGAAAAGTGCTGCGGAACAGGAAAGGTACAGTCAGCAATCCTGGTCGCTGTGTCATTGGTCATCAAATAGGATATGGTAGTCAATGCAGTGGTCCAAGGTGAGTGCAGCGGAGTGTATCGGGGGTCAGTGGAAGGTCATGGGGCCATGTGCGGCACCAAGCAGAAATAGGCGGAAATGAATGGTAGTGCCTCCTTCTGACCACAATCCCATCCACGTCCGCTTCCGCTGCTGTGTGCTCTACCCCACCTGTGGGTGTTGCAATACCGGCTGCAGCACTTTGTGCAACTGACACATCAGGGGCCAGAGGAGGATTGTCGGCTGCACTGTGTGGCAGTGACACATCAGGTCCCAGAGTGGATACACCTGCCGCAGTGTGAGGCACTGGCACACCAGGGGGCGGAGACATGGATGGTGTGGGGGCAGCAGAATTCATCTACGCCATGCCTTGTGGCATCAATGCCATGATAAGGATCTGCAGGGCATGGTAGATCCTAGCTACATTTAGCTGATGTACAGCAATGGCTGCCATCCTTTCCGCCTCCATCCGTACTATGTCCTCCATGAGCCTCCGCATGTGTGCCAGCTCACGGCTGGAATCGATGGAGCCACTCTGAGCGGACAGGTGTACTTCTCTGCGTCATGACTCCAGCGATGTTAGTCAGGAAACATTGGAGACCATGGAGCAGGCCATGGGTATCCGTTAGGGACTGGAGATTGCCCCTGATGGGACCTTGACACCCATGGATGGAGTCTAGTTTGGTAGCCATGAGGTCGAACCCCACCGCACCTGCTCAGCTGTCTCCCTCTGGCCCTCCAGCACACGGCGTTGGAAGGCCATGTGTTGTTCCTGGCTGTAGGTGCCTTCTGCTGGGTGGTTTGGGAAGTGGGTGTGGTCTTGTCGATGCAGCTGGGCTGCCCTGATCCTGGAGGTGAGTTGCCGATGATGTCAATGAAGTCTTTTGGGGCTTGGGTGTTGATGCTGGGGTGTCCTCCTCGTCATCAGTGAAGAGTGGCTGGGACTGCTCTGCAGGAGTTGTTGACGGTGCCCCTGCAATGTGAAGGGGAGGTGGTGTATTACAATGTGTCCACATGTATGTAGCCGCATGGTACATGTTGATATTCAGACAGCATGGCATTGTACATTGTGACAGTCTGTAGTTCAGGGCCGTGACCCAGAGTCATTGTGGGTGTGCACTGTGCTCTGCATGATTGTGCATGTGTGCCATTCCATTGTGGCCATCTCCACCCATCCCCCCAGCTCCTGGTGGTCACTCCCCCTGTTGCGGTTGTGTTGTGTCCTGTCGAGCATTGTCCGGTCCCCCGACTCCGGCCACAGTCTCCACAATGATGACTGTCGACACCAGCTCCTCCATGTCATCCAGCACGAGATGTGCTGCTGGGCTCCCACCTCCAGTCTGTATTGCTGCCTTCTGGTTGGCTGAGAGTTTTTCCTTGGTCTTGCACTTATTGTCAATCCATCGCCTCTTGGCCTTGTCCATTGACCTCTTGTGCTCTCCGATGGCATTCACCTTGTCCACGATGGCCAGCCATATTTAATTTTTGGTGCCCAATGACATGTTGGAGGTGCGAACAGTTGTTGATGGTGTTTCATCACCTCCATGACTATGATCCTGTTTTCCTGCGGACTGAACTTCATCTTCCTCTTGTCCTTGCCCTTCCCTGTCCCGAGGTCCCAGGCTGGTCATCTGGGGTGCTTCGGCTGCCACTATGGTGCTTGGGTGTTGGTCAGTTTGTATTTTTTCTACTTTTATAGTGATTTTCCCCACCGGCCATGTGTGTGTTGCAGGCCTGGCGCTGCTTATCACTGATTTCCTCTTTGCGCTTTGGCCCATTGCATGTTTTTTCACGTTGAGGTTTGTATTTTTAGCTCCGCCGAGGTGGTTGTATCGCGGACATTGGCCGCTGTTTCAGCGGACTGTTTGCATGGTACTGCCGTGTTGTGAATTCCACGTTGACGGGGGTTATTTTCCAGTGATGGGCTGCGATGTGTAAAGTTGCGTTAGCATTTTTTGGTGATGTTTAGCACACGTTCTTGTGAATATACCCCATGGAGTGAGTGTGGGACTGCAGGAACAGTACACGTTTCATTCAAAGACATGTAACAAGTGTGGTACTGCACTGTCAGCCAGTGCAAGCTTCCCTCACAGATTTGGAGCAAATGTGGCACAATGCAACACCATTTAATGCCTCTGTTGCCGTGTAAGTGATGTTAACTAGTTGTATGACAATGAACACTGGATATGTTAACAAAACCACACACAAAAGCGAATGTGCATCTTGCACACATTAAGTGAATGACAATGATATTGTTTAAAGATAAAATTACAAGCACCATAAAAGTGTGCTTTGAGATGCAGAGATAGAAAGAATGCACATATTGTGTGCTTAACATGTCTAATTATTATCTTTTTTGATGGCTTAAATGTTCAAAAAAGAAAGTTCATACAAAAATATACACTGATAATATGCCAACTAATGTGAACTAAAATAATAAGTTATATATGCATGCATACATGAGTCTCGATTATAATTGTGCTACGTTTATAATGAATGCAAAGCCATCTTTTAATGCTTCTATTGAAATGCACCATAGAGATCGACAAGATGGTGCAAAATCTGCACACAATAACTTACATGAATGTCACTTTCTATGTAGATGCTTTACATTGATAAGTGTTTGGATATACTAAAACGACAATGCTTATATGTTTTGTAAAACTATTTTACATGTAGGTACTTTGTGACTCGTAGCAATAGGCCATAGTTAAGACTGAACATTTCTATGCAATCACTTATGAAAACTTATAATGTTTGAATATTTTACATGAATACTTAAATTAATTTTACTATGCTTGGATCTAATTGCATATTCATTCATGAATTACATTTGAATTGCCTTTATATGCATAAAGTGCATTTTCCCTTAGGTGTGTGTTTTACTTCATGGACTGATGAGAAATGATTTTGCTTTCCTTTTTATGTAACTCTTCTGTACTTTCAGATGACATTCCCTGATGTCTAATGGATACTTTTTTGATACTTTGACATGGACTATAATGTGAGAACTCGAACTGTTGACCCCTGAGATGGAAACTAACATTCTGAATCATTCTTTGTGGACAAACCTGTGTGCCCAGAACGGACGATCGGTTCCCATGACTTGCTTGGGAAATATCTCTAAAGTATCTACTTTTGCACCTTGTGAGTGGATGTTGGTCACATGAGTGATGGACCGTTATGGGAGGATAGTTGATGTCACCTCTGGATTCTGAAGTATTATATTATTGAAGAGACCTTTAGGAGGCGGCAGTTTTATTTTTTGCAGTCCTTGTTTTCCCAAATGTTGAGGCTGTTGCTGCTGACTTCCCTCTCCATTGCTACCTTTAGTCCTCATGTCAGTGAGGCTTGCTGACACTACTGGGTTGCCTCCTTTTCTCATCCGAACTTCAACCAAACTCTATGCTTATGCTGAGAGCTTTCCTGAACTGTCCTCTTGCCATTATTGGTGGTAGGAATTTCCCTTGCTTAGTGAATTTCTATGGACTCCGTGGCTGATTAATAGTTCCAGATCTCCTTGTAAGATGGTCTTTTGATTTATCTCTGCTAACATGTGGTTTTATACTACATTTTGTAATATCTTATTGAGACTTACAGCCTGATTCATCAATCTCCCGTTTTGCGAGCCCCTAATAGCGATTCATAAGGAATCGCTATTAAGGACTTGCAAAACGGGATTCATGTAGGAATTGCTAAATAAATAGCGATTCCTACACAATCCTTATTTGCGAGTAGCAAATTGCTAATCGCAAATAAGGAATAACTCCCCATTCATTCCTATGGGCCAAAAGGCCCATAGGAATGAACGGGGAGTATTCCTTATTTGCGATTAGCAATTTGCTACTCGCAAATAAGATAGCGATTTAAAGGGTGCCAGGGGTTTCCAAAGGACACCCTGTAGCACCCCTTAAATGCAAATTGAAACAGGTGTTGCGCACACACATGTCCAAAGGACATGTGTGTGTGCAACATGCAACTTAGAAAAATGCTTTTAAAAGCATTTTTCTAAGTTTTTGCTATTTACCGAGAGGTCTGACCTCTCGGTAAATAGCGGCCCGAAATTGCGAATTAGCAATTTAAAAATGGTTGATGAATTGCATTTAAGGAATCTCAAATAGAGATTCCTTAAATGTAATTCCTCGCAATTTAGCGAATTAGCAATTACCGATTTTTGCATTTGGGATGATGAATCCCAAATGCAAAAATAGCGCTCGCAAAGGGCCAGATTCTCAGAATCTGACCCTTTGCGAGCCGATTTCGGCTTGATGAATCAGGCTGTTATTGCTTAAAATGCCAATTATTGCTTTGAATTCTAAATCTATCTAATACATTAACTAAATTCAACCTTCATTGCCTGAGTCTTCTTTAAATCATAACTTTGAAATGTTTTTCCACATAGATTGTGCATACAATGGCTTAGATTCTAATGCGTAATGGGGACAGTCATAGGTTATTCTCAGAACACCAGATTATTTTGTTTTTATTCTGCACTGCAGTGGCAGAACTATTGGTTTGTATGATTTTGGTCCGATTAAACTTCTTTAGGAGGTTTACTCTTCCCATCGTCATCCTATACATTCATAGCATGATCTTGAGAGTTGTATACTTGAATTTGATTTCCAATCTTTGAGTTGGTTGCCAATTTTCTTTGTCCTCATTGGGTAGCAAAGGGAGACACCCTAGTTTCTCATCCCTCAGTGCAACAGGCAAGGTTAATTGGATGGTCAATGCCTCTATGGGTGCCATTAGATGTGTGAATTAGATAAAGTGACCATAATCAGTGATTGTGTATGTGTGGGCCCAAAGGATAAAGAAAAATTCAAAAGGCTTCAGCTTCAACACCTAACTTGTATACATTGAATATGCAGCATTTCAAAATTTGTACAAGTGTGAGGAACATCCCTGGGGTGTAAGAGTGCATGCTTGACTCACAGGCATAGCAAGATTTCCACACGCAAAACAGATACAGCACAGGGCAGGAGGTCACGTTTCGCTCAGACAAAGAGGACAGAGACCAATTGGGCCAGACACATGCAAGCTTCCCTTGCTTGAATGGAATATGGACAGCTTCTGCAGCAGCAGCTTCAGCCTGTGTGTAGTTTCAGCTCAGCCTCAGGTACCCTAGAGATATTTTCCTCAAACTAAAAGGTAACAGGAAACCCCTCTCGTGTACCACTTTCTCCTTCCAGATTCTCTATGACCAGCAGCTACACAAATGCCCTTACTGCGGGTACAGGATGTCTTTTTGCCGCAATCTGCCCAGACTGATCGGTGTAAAGAAATCCATTAATAGCCCTGAGAAACTAATCCTGGGTACAGAAGAGAGTTACCAAGGCTTTCTCCTTAATGCTCACTCCCTCATCAAACATAAGATGGAGTTTGCCATCCTCCTAGCAGACCGCGAACCAGATTGGATCCTCATCACTGAAACCCGGGACAATACCGCCTCAGCACCTAACCTGGTAGATACAATCCCAACCAACTACTCCAACCTATAGAGATTATGAAAAATCCAAGAATCACACAAAACACATGTGTTACAAATAGACCTCGCCCATTCAGCAAGAGAGTGGTATAGGTGTAATATGAAGCTTATGTTGCATTTAGGAGCACTATGTCACAAATAAATCAATACAGTACGTTGTGGTAGTAAAGCACTGTCATTTATAGACAATACATTTTCCATTGAAATGGACACTGTCTTTGCACAGATATTCAGTTTTACAGATAATACTATGTAGTGCACAAACTATAATATGTGTACATTGGATTTTTGTGAAAATTCATCATTTACATGTCACCAAGCAAAGTGTCTTGATTTGTTATGATTCTATGAAAATCTTTGTTTCCATCCGACTTTGAATTATAAAAAAGGTCTTCATTCATGCTTTCCATTCTAAATAAATATTTGCACAGTTTATTTACAGGTATTTAAATTCTGTTGGGCTGGAAGAAAATGCCATCCTACAGCCTTTTATTTCACATCAGCATGATAGTCACATAGTTCACTTTACAAACTCCTCACACTTTTTAGTAGGAGAAAAAAAAGTAAAGTAAAGTAAAGTCTCTAAGTTAAAAGAATATTCAGCAATTTATCAGAAGTCTAGACTGATATTTGGCCTCTGAATTTGAATGCACAGCAAATGTAACAGGATAAAAACAAACATTAAAGTCACCTTTAATACTCATTCATCTTTGGAAATCCAGCATCTATGCTAGTAGTTGTCCTCTAAGGCTTCAAGGGTTTTTTGTAGATGCGCCCCTGCCCACTTGTCGGCACCAATGAATAGCACATTCTGCACCACTGGCAGCTATGCCCCTCAGAGCGGGCAGCCTTTGGATTCCAAGCCTGTTGGCCATGAGGATGTAGGGAGGACACCAGGAGCAAAATAAAGAATCTTCACAATTTTGTTTTTACATGAGCAGGTGTGATTTTCTCGTGGATATTTAAGAGTAAGTCTCACCCATATGAATCTGGTTTGGGAGATCTCAGGGCAATCATAAGTTATTGGGCACCAATTTTGCAATATCCTAGTTCCCCTATATCATAGAGCCTCAAACTGGGGGCCAAGTACCAGCACATGACTCTAAGGGTAGAAAAAAAGAGCAGATTAGGGCGTACTCAGGGAGTTTCAGTGGAATAGAAACTCAGGGCCATATTATCAAGACGGGGCGATAAAATTATCGCTGCTTTATCGGTAGGAAACTGCCGCTAAAGTGGCGATAATGGGCTTGATAATATGCCCTTGTGAATTCCCATAGAAACCCAGGTTAGACATCTAACCTGGGCTTCTATAGGAATTCTCTAGGGCATATTATCAAGCCCATTATCGCCACTATAGCGGCAGTTTCCTGCCGATAAAGCGGCGATAATTTTATCGCCCAGTCTTGATTTTATGACCCTCAATTCTCAGCTCCACACAAAATAGCTCTAAATAAATAATTTTCTAGGCGGTGTTATTTTAAAAAGACACAACTAAATACTATGCATACATTTAAGAATTGCCCACGTTCAAGCCCTAAAGCTAAGAACAGCAACACACGCTCCCATAAGTGTCTTTAACTTGAAAATAAGCACATTTTCTCCATGCTTACAGGGCTCCTAGGGTGTGGTATGGTTTCCTTTTCTTTCTGTTTCACAAAAGGGTCCTCTGGTACCGTCCATGAGGGATTATTCTTTTTTACAATGTGGGTGCCCCTACACTCATGTTGCATTCGCATACTTGTACTCTGGGTCATATGACTGTGTAATTTCCCTGCTGAACAGCACTCATAGTTCTCATGCCAAGTGGGTGAAACCTCTGTCTTTCTCTCTGAAATCTGCTCCTTGGTTGCTCGTCTCAGCACATGAGTTGGCAAGGATATCTGCTGATGCTCCAGGGAGACCCCTCCTTACTCATGGCCAATGCGGTTTAGACCAGTGTCTGCCGTAAGGCATGGGGCTATTATTTTGGTGTCCCCCGATGTCAAAATGGCCTGAAATTGTTACCTCTAATGCAGCCTCTCGTTTGTGACAATTTACACAGTGCTTAATCACATCTAGGTCCCACAAAAGATCAACTACAATATTATCTTTTTTTAGCAAACAGCATCTTCACACTTGTGGTTTATCATTGGCAGAATGTGCCCCAGAGCTGCAGGGCAACCAAAAAATATTTGAACACACGTTAAACAAAAACCCTGCTATCTTGGACCATGCTACACCAACCAAATAGGGTTTCAGGCATTCTGCCAGTGGGACCTAGCCACCTCAACTATGCTCTTGGGCTTGTGATGCCAAGAATTACAAAATGATTTTCAAGAAAAATTCCAGAAGTTCTTCAAAAGCTTATAGCACAACTGCTTTCACCTCCTTAATATTAGTTTAACTGTAGGGGACGGGACTTCCTCTCCTGTCAAGCCTTGGTGATCTTCTGACCTAAAGTCTTCCTGGTAACAGCCCCAAGTACCCCCAGGGCACCTACTACAGGACCATTCAAAAAGATGTCCAGGGGACCCCTTTCTTCAGTCAACCCTCCTCTGGTCTAGGCAGGAAGTCAGGGAGCTGGTATGGCCAACTTTAGAGAAAGTCAACAAAGTCCAGAGTATAACCCTGATTCCAGAGGGGGGATGCAGAATCTGCACCAGTCCTTCTCTGTTTTTTGAGCCTTCTTTTCATCTTTTTGAGTCTGTTCAGGGACTTAAAAAGAGAGGTTGAGTTTTGTGTGATTTGTGGGGCACTCACCCAATCTGGATGTGTCACATTTGCGCAACCCCCCTCATTCCTCAGTGTCACTAATAGGAATCATTGCGCTGTCTTTCCCACCACGGTGCTGCATTCTGGGCAGGATTCAAGATGCCAGCTTACTCCACAAGGTTGACACATCTCCCTCTGAGCCAATTTTCATCCATGCGGGTATGCCTATTCACTCCTCAGCATTTCAAAGAGACCCACTGCTCGGAAGCAAAAACAAAAAGCTGGGTATTCCTATTGTTGAGTCTTGGGAGTATCTCTTCCCTAGGTTAGCAAGCAAGCGCAGGATGTTGGCTAAGCAGATTTGACCAACATGCCCAGCACATCAGGAGTTGTTTAGTCTTCCTGGAATGGTCCATCACTTTCAGGAGCATTTAATCTGCTGCTTGGTATAAAAGAGTAAATAACTCAAACTTCATGCAGCTGAAAGGACAATTCTTAATTAAGGTTGGCTCAGAAAAATATACCAAGCTATAACAATATTAAGGCATCCTTATATGTAAAAAGATACCTAATGTTCCAGCCTGATAAATTATATACAAGGCAGCAACACTGATATTTGTATTATGTTTGAGTCTGGAGTTAAAGCTTAGTCACAATTTCATACATAAAAAGTACAGTAACAACATTTCACGATACACATTATCAGTAAGGATGTTTCATTTGCTTCATTAGAATTAAGGATCTCATTGTGACATTGGTGGGACCGCCACCGGCAGGCCATCGGTCCAACCGACAGACAGCCCTTCCGTCTGACTTTGCATTACAGTGCTGGCAGTCGGGCCCCTGTCTGTCGGGGGACAAACCGCTGCCGTCATCAGGATCAGTGATCCCAACGGGGCGGCGGTTGGAATCGTGATCCCGAATGGAGACGGTGCTGAGGCAGCACCCCAATTGGAAATATGAATGCCCGCCTCTGTGGCCTCTAGGGCAGTTTTATAGTTTTGATCTGAATAAACCTTTTGCTACGCCTACATCTTCCTTTTTAATATTTATAAGTCACTCTTAAGGTAGGGTCTATAGGCACATAGGGCATGGTGTGTGGTATTTAAATAGGAGGACATGTACACATGTTCTAGCAGTGAAAAACTCCCAAAGTAATTTTTTTCACTGCAACTTAGCTAGCTGTCCCCTAGACTAAAACTGTGTTACTTATTTACATTTAATAAGTGATAATTTCAGTTTGGAAACAGCTATAGAAATACTTCTTCCACTCATTTGAATTTTAATTTGAAATCCTCTTTAATGGTAAAGTGGGATTATAAATTACTTTTTTGAAAATGCCCCTTCTAGAGAGTTGTCATATTTCTGCCGAACCCAAGTGTTCCTCGCTGCCAGTGTTCAGGGTCACACTACTGTTAATTACTCTCTGGTAGTGGAATGTATATTAGATGCATTTCCTAGTTACCCTATTTAGGTTTAAGTATTTTTTATTGAGACAACTTAAAGAGACAGAACATTCATAGCATATACAAAATTAGTTCGTTGTGATTAGGGTTGCATACAAAGCATTGATTGTCCCCAAAGCAACTCAAGTTCAGATCCTTCCACAGCAACCCCTCTAAATATACATTGCCATATTCAATGAGCTGTCCCTTACGCCAAACACCCCCCCAAAACTCCCCCTTCCTACCCCCTCCCCTCCCTCGTCCAGTGCGCAGGCCCGCCCCTTGCCCTCTGCCCCGATCTCCCTGGAATGAAAAAAGTGAAGTCAGATGTTATTCAGTAAGGTGGCTCTGCAGGTGTCGTAAGCCTTAAAAGGCGTAGGTATCGAGGACAAGTGATTAATCTAAATTCGGTGAGCAGCAGTGACCGGAATGGTTGTCATAGGTCATAAAATTGCTCTATGTCCCCCGCCACCGTGAGCGATAGTTTCTCCATCCCTAATACATGCCATAGTCTATGAAGCCAGCCCGTAACAGAAGGGAGTGTAGTAGTGCGCCAGTGTATTAAAATGTTCTGTACCGCTGACCCCAGTGCAATAGCTATTTGTCTGCCCCTACGGGATTTGAGGGGATACATCAACCCGTTCGGGAGGCCTAGCAGTATATATGCTGGGAAGCGCGGCAGTTCTGTGTCAAAATGGGAATCAATTTTGTCTAGTACTTCCTTCCAATAGGATTCTAGGAGTGGACAGTCCCATAGGATATGTGTCAGCGTGCCCATCTGCCCCCACCCCCTCCAGCAAGCGCTATCCTTACTACGGTCCATCTCGTGAATTCTAACTGGGGTGTAATACCAATAAGTGGAGACTTTAGTCAAGGTATCGGTGAGGCTCATGTGGTACGCTGAGTGCCGTGCTCTGTACGAAATCTGTTCCCATTCTTTATGTGTCAGTGTCCTGCCCAATTCTCTCTCCCATCGTTCCGTCCCTGGATTATATAGGTGTGAGGCAGGTGGCTGTAGTAGTTTGTACAGGTCCGTGATCAATTTTGTGTCCGATGAGCGGGTCATGAGCCACTTCTTAAAGGGGAGGAATTGCCTATCTGCTGCGTCTCGCACCTGTGGGTGCAAAGCCCAGTGGCGGACCTGCATATAACGAAGCCTCTCGGTCTCTTGGAAGGAGTACTCCTGTCCGAGGCGCAGGAAGGGAATGACACCATCTGCGTCATAAATATGGCACAGGGCTCGGCATCCGGCCGTTCTCCAGTGGGTGAAGGTCCCTCTCTCAGTGCCCAGGGTGAAGTCCGGGTTATCTACTATGGGCGTAAGGGGCGAGGGGAACAAAGTAAGATTGAATTTGATGTTTGTCGCATCCCATACCCGCAGGGGCTATCTAGTAATGAAGGAGGAGTAGAGATTCGCGGGTCGATGGACCCGGCGTAAGAACGGCACTTCCAGTAGAGCCCGGCCTGCCACTGCCTGGTCCTGAAAGAGCCAGTGCTATATCTGATTCCCACCTGCTCCATTCTACCAGATAACGTAGTTGTGTGGCTTGGAAATACTTTCGGAGATCCGGAATCCCGAGTCCTCCGGCCTCAGGTGTTAACAGCGAGACTGATCTCCTCATTCTGGGCCTCTTGCCCTGCCAGATAAAATGCGCAAGGTCAGTTTGCATCTGTTGGATCCACCCAACGGGCGGCTGGAGTGGTAGAGCTCGGAAGAGGTATAGAATCTGGGGCAGAACCGTCATTTTAACCGCAGCTATTCTGCCCAACCAGGAGATGGTGCTGCGGTTCCATCATCCCAGCTCCTCCTGAATCTTCTTTCCCAAAGCGGCATAGTTAGCCGTGACCATAGCCGGCAGGGTGGGGGCCAGCTGGATTCCCAGGTGAGGCACAAGATCTGATGACCAGAGCATGGGGAACATGCCCTGTAAGTGTGCCCTAGTGGCTGGGTCAAGGGACACGTCTAATGCCACTGACTTCCCCATGTTCATCTTAAAGCCTGCGACGGCTGCCAAGGAGTCTAATTCCCCAATGCATGCTGGGAGGGCCTTCCGGGGTTCGTCCAACGATAATATTATATCGTCAGCGTAGAGGTTTATGGTGTGAGTAAAGCCCCCGAACCGTATCCCTGTCGCTGCCGGATTCATGCGAATCCGTTGGGCAAGGGGCTCCATATACAGTGCAAAGAGCAGGGGTGAGAGTGGGCACCCCTGTCTAGTGCCTCTCTCGATGTCAAAGCTCTGTGAGCTGTATCCGTTCACCCGCACTACCGCCGTTGGAAATTTATAGCAATTGAGTACTAAGGATCGAAATTTCTCTCCAATGCCTGCCTTCTGCAGGACCTTTTCTAAATAAGGCCAATGCACCTGGTCAAATGCCTTTTCGGTGTCTACCGCCAACATCATCCTTTCCCCTGGGATCCGGGAGGCCTTCTCAATGAGGTGGATGATCCTTTTGGTATTGTCCACCGTTTGCCTCCCAGGAACGAATCCCGCCTGATCCGGGTCAATAAGGCCTGGCAGGTGAGGGGCCAGTCGGGCGGCAAGCAGTGCTTAATTTGTGCCGGTGCTTTCCGGTGCTTAGCACCGGCACTTACTTTTCAGGGCCGGGTCTACATGCGTCTGCACAACTGGCTGCACGTTGTCACAAATGATGTTATAACACATTACCAATACTGACTCGGAGTGGGCCCACTGGCGTAGAGTGTTGTTCTGGGTCTCCTCTCCTGAGTCCAGTGTGCTTCGGTTCAGTTTGAATAGGAGCCGGAGCAACAGCAAAGAGATTACTGCATCATCATTAATCATAACGATCATTATCATGTGATGGCGTCATCACGGCGGCGTCAGGCAGGCAGGCGCGGCCCTTAGTTGAGTGGACTGTTGCTAGTGTGGTGGGGTGGGCGGGACCCGGGAGCAGTACTGGGCGGGAGTCAGACATTGATTGGGTAGGGTGAATTTGACTGCGTGCGCGCTGCACGCAGATTTTTTCCCACTTGCAAGTTGCCACGCTTCGGCACACCCAAACCCCCACGAGTTAGAGGAGCCCGACCACGTTGAGGGCAGGCAGCACCACCATGTGGCCTATCAATTAATCAAAACAGTGCCCTACAGCCCCGGCCAACCATGACGAGTATAACCGTAAGTACTACCTTAAGTAGCAGCAGAGACATCATACTACGACATGCCCAGTGGTGGCGTGTCGGTCACCCGGGCTTCATGCACAAGATTTGATGACGGCAACACACTCCACTGTTTCTGGTCCTGACCCGGCCCACGGTACACATATATTAAATACATCATTATATCATAATAGGCTAGGTTAGCTAAGATGAAGCATGCTCCTGCCTGGGCTCAGCTGGCTTGGCTACTCCTAGTAGCAGCAGCCGGCCGTCCGTGCATACACATAGCCCGTGTACGCATTAATGTATCACAATGGCTGCCGCCGGTCGGGGTTAGGTTGTTAGAAGGCCCTACCCCTTGAAGTATCCTCACAAAAATTTGAATATGCATGCACCGTGCCCTGGTTGGCCTGGCATAGTAGCGGCCGCCGATGCTGTAGTACCGAACACATGATCACGATATAAGGCCGGCCGGTGTTTAAACTTAAAGGCCCTGCCTTTAAACTTAGTATCATCGACCTCCCCTAAACAGTTTTGCTGCTTAACTCCATGGCTGCTATGCGTTTTCCCCATCTGTGCTGCAAATTGTTGTTTTACATTGTTTTATGACGAGCTGGGCTCGTCATCAGTGTTTGAGGAGGCTACACCATGACGAGCCCAGCTCGTCATGAGTGTGGAAGGGGTTAACAGTGTACTGTAGCCGGTGCAGAGTGTTGTTCTGGCCTGGGTGGGTCTCCCGAGTCCGTGTGTGCTTCGGTTGAGGCCAGCCCCCGGCGTCCGCCTGGGTTAAGTACGTTATAGAAAGTTTTAGGGGCTGTGCGGTAGGCAGCGTGCGCAGGTTGTTTTCCGATTGCCTCGCCCGGCACTCCCGCACCCTACGAGCTATCATCAGCCCGCCTACATTGAGGGTTGAGGGCAGGCAAACAGCAGAAGCACCATTACGTTACTCTGATGGGCAGAGTAATAGCTCTTGAATTAGGAATGATTTGTGTAGTAGAAGTGTTCAATAACTTTTGTGAAGAACCATTTCGGCTAAACTAGATGCATGCTGCAAATAAATTGATTGATTAAACATTTTTCTACGTAGATGACTGTGTCAGTGAAAAATCAGTTCAATTGATTTGCTGTGTCATTTCTTCCACGTAGCCCATTTGATTAAGAACGTTACAGAATATTTAACTCCGGTATAAAGACGTAGGTTTCAATGCTCAGATAGGAAGAGACCACTGGTCTGAATCACAAATAATGTTTTCCTTTACCTGGAGCAAATGGGACTTGGAGAAACTGCGAATAACTCCTGGATAAACCATTGACCGATTCGTACGTTGTCTAAACAGCTCTAAGCGCTACAGTGCCTCATAGCGAGCCCGGAACTGCTGTGTCTGCACTCAGAGCTAGCTTATCCAGTTGTATCTTTGTAATGTGCGCCTCACTGATTTAATAAACTGTACTCTCTTTAACAGTAGCACGTTTCTAGTTTTAACCCTTTAATGAAAGGAACCATACACCCAGTGTAATCTAAAAGAAAAGAAGCAGTTATGCTTCTACCCACTGGAAGCTGGTTGTTTAATGAATGCGTTAATGAGTTCAGAACTTGTGTGGCCGCTATGTGTGTCGGTGTTATCTTTTTTTCTTCTGTAGTAGCCCTTGAATAATTTATCTGTATATTCTTAAGCTGTGCATAGTGTGCAATATTTATTGTTGTGATGCGCTCTGTCGACCAGTTGTGCTCACTATCTGTCAGCATTCACAAAGTGACGCTTGTCCTGACCGGATCAGGTTTAACTGGGTGTTTAAGCTGGATTGTAAAATGCAAACTCTATAATTTCGTTTCTAAATGGATTCCACAATCTGACCCATTTTTCTGCGAAGGTCTTGGTGCTGACGAGACAGGGTGTCTGATGAATTCGGCTCTCCTTACATGTCCTCACTCCCACAAAGCTCATTTGTGCCCACTCTCTGCCATGGGCCTCTGTGTGCCTCCTGTGTGTTCAGGGCAGAGCCTGCCTGTCACTTCCCTTCCTCAATTGTGTCCCTCGTCCTACAGCCAGAGTTTGCGCTGTTTTCTAGAATCCCCCAAAGTTGCCATTTTTGAGTGAGTGGGAGGGATGTGTGATTTAAAACAGATTTAAAAGTTATGATTCTCGTCTCCCAGCCGCCTGGATGGTAATAGACTAAATACCATAGACCACAAAATGTTTGTAACAGTTCTTGAGCGTTCTACTTTTTTAACGTCCCTTTTCTATGTCAGTAGCCTTTTCAAAGTGTCATCATTCTGAGCGTTGCTGAAATTCATCTGACTTTACACTGTGCCAGTTGAGGATGTGGGTGGAGCCAGCGGAGGAGGTGGGTGGAGTTAGAGGAATGCAGGTGTAGCCTCTGACAAAAATTTCAGCATCTGCACTTCATATTTTACAAATTAAGCACTGGCGGCAAGGATCTCCGTATATAGCTTAAGATCGACGTTTAGGAGTGATATCGGCCTGTAGGAGCCGCAGAGCATCCGATCTTTCCCTGGCTTAGGGATGACTGTAAGAGAGGCTCGCAGGAGGTCAGGTGGGATGGCCCCCGGGGTCGGGAACGAGTTGAATAGACGGGTGAGGAGCGGAGCCAGCATTGCACAGAATGTTTTATAGAATAGGGACGTATATCCGTCTGGACCTGGGGATTTTCCGTGTTTAAGTTTGGCAATAGCAGAAATCACCTCCTCGATTCGAATGTCACTATCTAGGTGTTCAGCCTGTTAGTGTGCCAGGGATGGGAGGGTAACAGAGTCTAGAAACGCCGTTGTTGCAGGTTCGTTAATGGGGTCCCCTGCATAGAGATTAGCGTAAAACCTGCGGAAGGTTTCAGCTATTTGGGCATCTTCCGTGACCATCGTCCCAGTGGGGTCAGAGATCTCCTTCACCATTTGTTGCTGGCTTTGTACCCGAAGTCTATTTGCCAGTAGGCGACCATAACGGTCCCCCCCAGTATAATCGGCATGACGCAGTTGCAACTCTATGTATTCCGCACGGTCCATATCTAGTGCCGTTAGGAGTTTCCTGGCTCCCTTGAGTTGTTTCCACACCCGGGGCGCCCCTGTGCGGCGGTGTATCTGTTCGAGCTCACGACCCTTTGAGTGAGTTCCTCCCTTTTACTCTGCCTTTCCCTATTTTCAGCCGACGCAATGGCTATAAACTCTCCCCTAAGTACCGCTTTCAGGGCAGCCCATCTTGTCGCCAGTGTGGTGTCGGGGTTATCATTGTGGGATAGATACTCCTGGTTAACCTCTGTTATACGTTTAACCAACTCTTTCCTATGAAGTAGAGTGTCCCTAGGACACCAGACCCGAGGGGGGCAAGTCACCGGTGGCAGGCTTAATGTAGCGAGTACCGGAGCATGGTCCGATATGGAAATCACCCCCATTTCAGTTGTCGAGGCCAACGCCTTTACCTGGGTCGTCACCAAAAGGTTGTCCAGTCTCGCATACGTCTTATGCGCCTGGGAGTAGTATGAGTACTCCCTGTCAGTAGGGTGCATACAGCGCCAGAGGTCGTAGAGGTCCACTTCTGACAGCTGTGTTTTACAACCGGCGGAAAATTCCCCAGTCTGTGGGTTACGCTGCGCCGATCTATCAAGGGCCGAATCGAAAACCATATTAAATTCGCCCCCGATGATAATGTGTCTGTCCTGCGAGGCAGTAATATCCACTAACGCCGATCGTAAAAACTGCTCCTGTTTGTCATTGGGGCCTACTGTAAACGGGAGTCCCCCAATTTTAAATCTGTAGGCCAGCAATCTGCCTTTGTGCTCTGCATGTTTATGAAGGACCTCCCCCTTGAAATGTCGTGCCACTAGGATCGCCACCCCCGCAGTCTTAGTGTTGCTCGAGGAAAAGAATTGTGTTGGAAATTTATGGGAACGCAGCCTATAGGAATCGCTAGGTAGCAAGTGGGTGTGACGACCGGATTTTCGGACCAGATAGAATCAGCTCACAGAACACCACCAATCCAGCCGAAACGTAACCATCTCCCTCCTCAGGACCTATTTATCCAGGCACCTGGGTACCTACCTGAGGATGGGGGATTAGCAATATACAAGCTCATATCATCAAAAACACCACTAAATCTATAGGATCACTAGGAATACTCACTGATTACTAAGGACTTCCATGCTCTACACCACACTCATACCTTATAGTCTCACGGTAACTCAGACCCAGACTATGCTACCCTCTTACTCATAGTGAAGGGGGCAGTTCCGATTACTTACCATTACACACCGATCACAATCAGTGCTTGAGCAAGCCCGTCTATCTTTAGAGTCCCGTAAGACTGTTTTCTATCTTTAGAGTCCCGTAAGACTGTTCTCTATCTTTAGAGTCCCGTAAGACTGTTCTCTATCTTTAGAGTCCCGTAAGACTGTTCTCTATCTTTAGAGTCCCTTAAGACTGTTCTCTATCTTTAGAGTCCCGTAAGACTATTTTCTATCTTTAGAGTCCTGTAAGACTGTTCTCTATCTTTAGAGTCCCGTAAGACTGTTTCCTTTACACAAGCCACAATCCTGTGGGTATACACACTGACCACAATCAATGCTCTCACTAATGCCACTCTCTCTCTAGTGGCAATCTCTGTCCTATGAATACCTTCAGCTCTCTCTCCCTCTGTTGAGAAGTTTCTCTCATACATCTAATATCTACTGGGGATGTCTCATTATATTTTATATGGTACACAAGAATGGCCAAATTACAATATGCAAAGGTTATTATCAAATACAAGTGCTCCTCTACTCCCCTTGCTCAGTTACCATTTACCTGGACGGGAGATGCATCCGTTCACATAACAGCATCTGACTAGAAGAAAGGTTAACTTCATTATGAATAATAACAGTTACACAGTTGTTCACTAAGAACTAGGGTTCCTTTATTACACAATATCAAATTATACCATCACAATAACTAGCAATCTAGACATAGCCTGAAAAGTAAAGGGGAATAGACACATACACAGATCTGCGGGGTCTCTTTATTATAATGGAAAGCTTTATTACTAGCACATAACTGTAGATAGCTAAAAAGGGAACTGGATTATAACAGACTGCACACCGCTGAAAGAAAAAGGATTAACAATACAGTAGGGAATCTAACCTAGGAAATAAAAGACAAGATTAATGTATATGGGCACTACTATAACAGGACAGATATCACCTGATTAGTATGAAGTCTTGTTCTAGCTGTCATCTGGGTTCCTCTCTCGTCTGTGCCTTGGCTCATCTCAGATTCTCTCCTGCACTCTTGGACACACATCTGCGCTGATCACTCTGCACTGGATTCCTCTCCCCCACAAACTGTCTTCACCTTCCAACTTCAGTCTAATGTTATAGTTTCAGCCGCTCTGATAACCGTTCGCTCCACTAGCTTCTTCACTCTGTCTGATTGCTCCAGCTCCAATGTCCAACTCACTCCAGCTGCTCCCACAGACTAATCCACGATATAACTTCAGTCTCTTCCAAAAGGCATCACTCCAGACTACAGCTGTTAACTGCCTGCTCCAACTGATCACAACTCCTTCTGATAAGTAACTGCTTCTGACTGCTTTCTTCAGCTCCAAAAATCATCTGACTTCTCTCTCTAGCTCCAAACACCATCTGCACTCTCTTCAGTTCCAGACACCATCTGACTTCTCTCTCCAACTCCAACTGACTGCTCTCTCTGGTTCCAACTCACTGACTGATTTCTCTCTCTGGTTCCAACTCACTGACTGACTGCTCCGCCTCTTCTGCACTTCGCTAATATGGAATGCTCTCTCCTCATGGAAAGTTCCAGTCATTAGCCTGCCGCCCATCAGATCCCTGCACCACTCCGCGCCAAGGACACACTCCCAGCCGGCCGGCCTTTTGTGGTGTCTTCGACACAAAGAATAATACAGTCTACCGATAAGGGCCGGCCCAGGCCGGTTCTCTCCAAGTGAACAACACCTCATAACTAAAACATCACCTATACCCTGCAAGCATCTCAGTCTGCAGAGACAGAAAGCAAAATGGAGTCTCTCTGGTTCTGGGCCTTGTAGGCCCGAAAAGGATGAAATAGACACTTAGCTCTGTACACAAACCCTACCAATAGGTAATATAAAGTCAGAACTACAGGATCCACCCTCTACTATAGGTAGGATGATGAAAGGACACATAATTATGTCAAAGCCAATAGGCAATAGATGGATTAGGGATCTATCATCATATAAAGCAGCTATCCTCTACTTTATGCTTCTAGGTCTGAAAAGGGGCCTAAAAGGACCAAAACAAGCTAAGAATAGGGATCCAGGATGGTAGCAAACTTAAAGTCACCATCACTCAGAAATAGAGCCAAAAACCAGGCCAGCACAGTGGGTCTCTTGAAGGAGACAAATATCCGCTTGTGTGTTCTCCAGTAACGACAACACCGTCCTCCTCTTGACCGGGTTATTGAGGCCTCTGACATTTAGAGTCACTATCTTAAGAGACGTGGGAGGCATGTGAAGTGGTGAAAGTTAAGCAAGAAATACCTGCCTGAGCAGGGCAAAATGTATGTATGCCGTTAGCACAGCCGAGACCTGCATAATGCACTGGATGAACCCTCCCCGACCCCCCATTCCCCAACTCCCCTGCCCTCAACCGAACTCCCCGACCCCCTCACCCCTGAAAACAACCCGCACTCCCCTCCGCTACCACCCCTCCCGCTCCCAACAAGTTCCAGAACGGCACTGTCCCAAGCCAGTCCTCAAGGGACAAGTCTGTGGTAAGTCACAAATGTGGGTGCCAGCCACTACACCCCCGCCCGCCACCCCTTCCCCCCAGAACCCCCAAACCTGCAATGCAAAATAGGCTATGTTGGAGTCGGCTTAGGCCGTCATAGCGACATCACTCGCGGTAGTGTGATCGGCCGTCTCTCGGAGTGCCCCGTCCATTCCGGCTCGAATGGTTGGCGAGTCCGGTCGAGCTGAAGAAGCAAAGGACCGGCGTTCAGAGACCCTCTGCCAGCCGTCCCTGGTGGTGCGCCTTCTGTGTGGGGTGTGTGGTTCTTCGTCCGTCGCAGTGATACCCAGCACCTCGCAAGTGTCCTGGAGTGATCATAGCTGGTGTAGGACACCATTCCACCGGAAGATCAGACGGAAGGGGTGTCCCCAGGAATACTGTGTCTCGTGGGCTCTGAGAAAGTCAGTTGCTATTTTGAATGTTCGGCGTTTTTGCAGCGTAATCGCTGATAAATCTTGGAAGAGTGCAACTGGATGCCCACGGAATTGGAGTGATTGTTGTTTCCTCGCTTGAGGCAGGATTCGCTCCTTAAGTGGGAAATCGGGTAGGAAGGCCAGGATATCCGGAGGGGGCTCCGAGGACCGGCGCGTTCTGCCCACCCTATGCGCCCGGTCGATTCTGATAGGGAAGTCCTCCGGTTCACCTAGTATCTCCCTAAACATGCTCTGCAAGTACCCAGCAATGTCCTCTCCTTCTTCCGTGGAAGGTACCCCCGAACTCGGATGTTATTCTGGCGGGACCGGTTTTCAAGGTCCTCTGTATGGGCCTGGAGGTCCAGCTGCTGTTCTCTCAGTCACAGCACCTCCTGCTGTAGATGCACGACCTCTTCGTCCCTTGAATGTCCGGTTTCGTCCATGCTGGCTACCCTCTCACCCAGACTATCCACCTCTTGCCGTACCTCTCGGACCTCTACGGCCACTTCCTGCTTTAGAGTCTAAAAATCATCCCGTAGAGAGCTGAAAAGAGATTCCAGGAAGGACCAGGTGACCGGTGGTTCTCCTCCTCCTGCTTCTGGTGGGCTCCTCGAGGGGTCCGGTGAGTGTTGTCCTTTATCCTGTTTCGAGGAACCCTTGCTGAGCATCTCGGGCAATGTCCATTCTCCTCTCTTCCCCCCCCCCTGTTGCTTGCCATGATCGAAGCAAAGGCTTTTAGGTGAGGCCTATCGGGTCTTCGGCTTGTAACAATAGCCAGTAGTTTGCCGGGGTCATTGGCAGTCCGGCGAGACCTCCCTGTCCTCCACCGACATTCAGTCTGACCTCCTTGGTGGGCGCTGCGGGCTGTCTGCTCCCGTCTCAGGTCACAGGAGGGTACGAGCACTCACCGCGCGTGGACTCCGATTCTGTCTTCTGGCTCACCACATGGCGGTCCGCCCTGTCCTGCACAACCCCAGCCCGGCAGTGATCTACGTGTGATCTGCGCCACCGCTTTATTGAGACCGTGCGGGCTGGACACCCTCTTCAGCCCCTCCGCTGCACTTGGGCCACTCCTTGGTACCTTCTCCCAGCCAGGCTCCATGCAAGTTTAAGGGCCGCTCCAGCCGGCCGCCATTGCTCCCGTCAATGTGGGCCTCTCTGGAAGGCGTCACTCTTGGGCTCTCATGGATTGCAGTCTCGTGGCCCCGCCGCCTCCTCCGGCCGCTGCGGCCGAACCAGTGTGCGCTCCACGCCCCAGCTCGTTCACCTCGGGCCCTCGTCCGTCACCTCAAGTCCGAGGTTATCCCCGGTAGCACACCTGTTCCGTGCATTGGCATAGACTGGGAGGCCCTGGTGCTGTGCTTTGTCGACGAGGCTCCCTGCCCTTCGGGCGCGACGGCAGGGAAGCTGCACCTCTATCACGGACCCTTGGCCAGTTCTATGAGTGTTGAGATTTTTCCTCCTGCGTCAC
Organism: Lissotriton vulgaris; assembly: GCF_964263255.1. Classification (NCBI taxonomy): domain Eukaryota; kingdom Metazoa; phylum Chordata; class Amphibia; order Caudata; family Salamandridae; genus Lissotriton; species Lissotriton vulgaris. The sequence continues at coordinate 748,813,322 of NC_141694.1, forward strand.
AGCCGTTACTTCAGTCGGCCATGATCTGGCTAGGCCGCGCATGGCGGGGTTAGTTCGGGGCCTAGTCCTTCTCGGTAACCATTTGGCCTCGTCGCTTCAGTGGAACTGCGTTCCATCGACTTCCTCGCTCCCACCGGCTCTGCACCACTCCTCCCTCGGTGGCAGACGCCGCAATCTGTCGGCCCGATGCAGGAATCCAGGCAGCTCCGCCCATAGGCCGCGTCCTCGGCCTCGCGTAGAAGCTCCCGGCCGTTGGGAGGGCCTCCGCAATACTTCCGGTCACCTCCGGTTCCTCCGCAGCCTCCGGGCCGTCGTCTGTCGTTCTGCGGAAGCCTCCGCTGCTCAGTCGGCCGATCCGCCACTGCAGATCTGTCGTGGGTCTGGTAACTGCGTCATCCACTGCTCCGGCAGGCCTCGGGTCGCAGCTCCCCACGTCTCTGGAGTTGGCACCGGCCCGCACTGCGGAGCCTCGCCTGCGCAATCCCGGGGGCAGACGCCAGCTCACAATGAACTACCGGCAGCACCACCGCCTCCGCTGCAAGTTTCAGGCTGATCGGGGGAGATCGGCATAAATACAGGGCTTAGGGGTCTAGAGTCTGGGGAGCTCGCCGAGAGTGCGACCGCTCACTCCGCCATCTTGGCCACGCCCCTAGTTACCCTATTTAAACAAATAGGCTGCCTTTCCAAAATTGCTCACATGAGAATTCTTGTTAAATTCATTATTAAAGTAATCTACAAGGTTTTTGCATACATTTAGAACATTGACAGCAAATCGAAAAGGTGTGCTTGGTAATGAAATACTGGCCACATCAAGGCATCTTGCAGGACAGGCCGAACTGGTCTTCCTGGGCAGCAACTTCGAGTTCATCTATGTTTATTTTAATGCATGAGTCACAAGTGAGGCTAAATCTTCCGGGATGTGGGGATTTAATAAAAATGGAGAGAGGACATAGCTATAAGCACATTTCTGAGTGGTGACTGTTAAGACCATTCTGCTGGAGGATAAAAATGGGTCTGGCATTACCTTTGTTCATAGTCTCATAGGAAAATGCTTACCCTATCCAGCGTATGACTTCAGGCCTCAGTAATGACCTGCAGTATGAATGCATACTTAATGGTACTTTTGAAGGGAACAAATAAGCAAAGGAAGATAAATTATAGCTGATGGTGATTGGAATGTCATTCCATATTTTTTTTATTTAGTTCAATACTTACACTGGAAAGTGGACCGTCTTTTCTTAAGACTCCTGTGGACTTGAAGCCATTCATAATTTAATGACAAATGTTTTCCAAGCATAATGGAGCTCTTGGTGAGGCCATATATTGGTTACAAGCTCCTCAAGGATGCAGGGACAAATGCAACTGAGCCCCCAGAGGACTGTATTGCTGCTTGAGGACTGTCTTGGTGCTTGAACTCAGCACTACCAGAGTGACTCCAAGGGCTAGTTGCCTGACATCCTGTTCTGATCTACAGGGGCACAGAAAATATCAACAATTTGATCATTGCACCTGGACCCTGTCTGCAGTGAATCCTACTCTCCAATGGTCCCCTGGACCCTTAGAAGTGGTGGTATAAGTGCCCAAACAGACAAAAACCAAAACTTGGTACTTAGAACATTTTCAGCAACCACATTCTTTGAAAACTGACAGGAGACCAGGGCCTACCTGCTTACCAATCCATTCAAGGTGCTTCGGCCATTGCCCTGACTTTACGATAGTTCTTGATACTTTCTTCTCTGCAGCAGCTCCTTTTCAGAGGCTCTTTGCAGAAGTGGTATACAGCCTCGTGGAGCCCTCATCGGCTACAGCCTAAAACACTGTCCTACTGGAGATTTTCAGCTTCCAAAAATGTAACAAAGTCTGAATGTACAAGGTGGCATGGCCAGCAACATGGCCGAGTAGGATGTGCCTCGGCAGAGCTCCGGCTGGAGCGCAACAATCCGTAAGAAATCATGTAACCTGAGATTGTTTTCTGAGAGATATATATTCTCACTATCATAGAACCTCTGCACAGACCAGATATTTCGCCCTCTGAGGCCTGACTAAGAAGAGCCCAGGTCCGAAGAACGCAGTGGGGCTTCAATGGCAGAGGAGATCGCAGTCTGCGCGAGGCTGCAATGCTTTTGCCGATTCTAGGGATCTAGAGACTCCGGGCACAATGGCCATGGACGTGCCAGTGAGAGACCATTCAGGACGAGTTGTGGCGACCAGACGGGTGTACTATAACTAGGAAGCAGACCTACTCATCGAAGGCTGAGGCCTGCGTGAGGCTGCAACGCTATCAGCCGACTTCAGGGAGCAACAAGGAGGCTGTTCCCCTGAAAGGAAGAGCCGGCTCCTCTCCCTCATTAAGAAGTGTGAGGAGATACCAGAAGAGTAGTGGTTGTGGCCCATTTGGCAGAGATACGAGGAGACCCACCCAGAGACCCACTGTTGTAGCACGCAGGTGGGACTAGGCCGCACTACTCTGTGGGGCAGCAAAGAGACCCTCACTAGACCCAGACCTTCCAATACGGGACAAGTTGAGCAGAGGGGGCAGGCCACAGAGAAGAGGCTGACACACCAGTGGAGGGAAACCAGAGACTGGACATCTGGTCCTAGGCTTATTGGTGAGGACCCCAACTGAAAACTGGCAAATTGTGAGAGGGCAAAAAGGGCAGCGGGAAAACCTTTCCCTGGGATCACCGCTTACTGATCTTTGGACGCAGCTCTTACTTGTCTACCGGTTTGTGTCCCTGTCAACCTCCCTCCCTCTACTTTTCATGCTATGTCTCTCACTCTCCCCCTCCTCCTTCCCTCCTTCATTCGCTGTCTACTTCCCCTGCTCCTAACCCCCTCACACCTGAATCGCTCTCCTTGCCTGCTTTTTCCCTTACACACATGCCCTTACTGTATGTCTTGACTGAACATGTAACTATGTAGCTATGCTCTAATTAACTGTGTAACCTTTGTAACGATGTAACCTGCAACAATGGTCTGATACTCATGCAAAGCACTCTGGTAACTCCTGGTCTAACCAGCGCTATATAAAACCTTTCAAATAAATAAATAAAATAAAATAGAGCTACACCCGACAAGGAGCTCCAAATGCGGAAGGAGGTGTGAGGACATTGATACACACCAGGGCTTGAATGGACGAGCTAGGCTCATATTATCCAAGATCAAGAGGACACAAAGGATAGGGGGAGAAGAGTTACCCTAGAGGCCAGCCTGAGCAGGGGGCCTTCACCTAAGGGGGAAAAACGTGTGAGCAGTAACCGGATAATCATCCCAAGAAAACCCAGAATCCACGACCCGATAAGCGCACGATCAGTGCCTAATTAACCAACGTTGAGAGACTCACACTAGGAAAGATATGACCCCTGCTCTATAGCAGACATAGAGTGACAACTAACCAACACATTGGATCTGCATCTGAGTCCCTGAGTATAGCAGAACAATGATATCATATCTCCTAAGGAAACGCAGTGACCAGAGCCAGAGAGGAGTTGGCCCCAACACAGCTACCGGCTGGACCAGCCTATAGCCGTAGGAAGACAATGAGAGAAGCCCATGATTCATATAATAAAGACACGAAACGGTGAATGTAGAGTGCCAGAAATCTCCTAGGAATAAACAGAGGAAAGAGACGCTACTAGCGGCTGGAGAAAGAAGGGTTACTCAAGAGTAGTAGAACACTCTTAGAATACATTAGGGGAAACCCCTCTGTGTCTTTCCTACGCATTCAACAATGAGGAGAGACAAAGAACCTAAACCTCCCAGACAGTGGAAAATGGTATACAACTGTTAGCACGCAACTTTTAGCACGAAGTACTGTTACCACGCATCTATCTCCACGCAGGACCCATTACCACGGATACCTTTACAACGCATTACTCTACAACGCAGGTACTATTACAACACATACCATTGCAACGTAAGTTTATGTAAGTTTATAGGTAAGTTTATCTTTTTTAAATAACATTTATTAGGGGTATTGGGTTTGGGTTTTGGGGTACAGGGGTATTTTTAGGTTTCAGGGTTGGGTTTGGGTTTTGGGGTACAGGGGTATTTTTAGGTTTCAGGGTTGGGTTTGGGTTTTGGGGTACAGGGGTATTTTTAGGTTTCAGGATTGGGTTTGGGTTTTGGGGTACAGGGGTATTTTTAGGTTTCAGGGATGGGTTTGGGTTTTGGGGTACAGGAGTATTTTTAGGTTTCAGGGCTGGGTTTGGGTTTTGGGGTACAGGGGTATTTTTGGGTTTCAGGGCCGGGTTTGGGTTTTGGGGTACAGGGGTATTTTTAGGTTTCAGGGTTGGGTTTGGGTTTTGGGGTACAGGGGTATTTTTAGGTTTCAGGGCTGGGTTTGGGTTTTGGGGTACAGGGGTATTTTTAGGTTTCAGGGCTGGGTTTGGGTTTTGGGGTACAGGGGTATTTTTTATATATATATTTAAAAAATAATAAATAAAAATTAATATAATTAATTAAAATATTTAATAATAAAATAATTATTAATTAATTAAAATATTTAAATTATTATTATTTTATTATTTTAAAATATTATATACTTACCTATACTTACGTTGTAATGGTATGCGTTGTAAAAGTACCTGCGTTGTAGTGTAATGCGTTGTAAAGGTATCCGTGGTAATGGGTCCTGCGTTGTAAAAAATGCGTGGTAATGGTATGCGTGCTAAAAGTATGCGTGGTATCAACATATATCCGGGGAAAATGGATCGCTACACAAAAGCAGTTACTCCCCTTGAAACCGCACAACCCCCATTGTCAGATACGGCCACACTGTTGTAGGCCATACAAGCATCCAGAGAGATACTGGTAGACAAAATAGGAGAAGTACGATCGGAGGTAACGCTGCTTTGCCAAGACCTGCAAAACATCTCTGAAAGGGTAGCCATGGCTGAAAGGCACATTACGGACGCAATAAAAGAAATACGTACAGGAATGGTGGACCTTCAGGAGTCCAGCCTAAGTGCTCTTTGGCGTATCGAAGATACCGAAATTAGGGCCCGAAGGAACAATCTCCACTTTGTGGGCTTCCTAGAGGGAGTCGAAGAAACAAATGTGCCAAACTTCCTGTCCCCATGGCTGATGAACATCATCTCACCAGACAAATTCTCTGCCTGCTTCGTGATTGAAAGAGCCACAAGGCATTGAGTGCAAGACTCCCACCAGGTGCACCCCCTAGGCTATTAATAGCAAAGTTCTTAAATGTTCTTGATAGAGACATGACCCTTAAAGAAGCCAGAAGTCTGGGAGAAATAAGACACAAGAATTCCAAAAGAATAACTTTTCCGGACTACAAGGGGAGTTGAAACGCCAAAGGCAGAATTTTGATTCTGTGAAAGCCAAACTGAGGGCCCACAACATACAATACATGCTACTCTTCCCAGCAAAGCTCTAAATTATATTCATGGGCAAGACATATTTCTTCAGTCCCTGGAAGAGGCCTGGGCATGGATGGAAGAAAGACCAATTTGGCACCCCCCCGGAGAGAAAAGAACTAGACTACACTCAACCGGTAAAGCAACCGCTGTGGCCACTGGGAAAACACAACAAAGGCATATAATGGAACAACAGAGAAGCCAAAGTATAGGGGACCCCCCATGTACGTTGAGAGGAGTGGGAAGAACAGAGAAAGAACCCAGAAAAAGCAGGAAATCCCCCACAATGAAGAAAACAAGAGCAACCAAAGACTCGATTTCTGAATCCGACCACCCCAAGATGTCTTCCGACAGTGAAGCCCCACACTCACTAGTAATGGAAATAATCAACATGGAACACAATTTGAGAAAAGAGCACCCGCCATCGCTAGAGGAAACCACAGGTCCACCACAGTCAGGAGCATAAACTGCAACAACGCACCGGCTAAAAGAGGAAGCAAATCTGAGAGGCAGTGTGCCTACCCGCCCAACTTTGGCACGGTTATCTCGATAATAAAAGGACCTGTAAAGTGACATTACTTCAGAAAAGTCTGCTCCAATTATATGTTGTGAGAGTTTGAACTCATAATAGAATGTTATAATGTTGGGGAGATGGTGACAGACCTTTCTTTCTCCTCTTACATATGGAAACTTGATGGTGTGATGGTCGAGTGATGTGAAAAGTTTGCAGGGGGTTGTGAGGGGGGTTAGTTAGGAGGATTATGGGACTATCGTTCTGCAAGTTCAAAGGCAGTCCTCTTGCACAGGCACAGATGGACACTGGTGATGGTATTTGAAGGGACATTCTCAGGACATGACACACACACAGGAGGGACGAGTAGGAGATAAGTTGTAACCATGTCAACCCCATAGACAACTCAATCCTCACATGCTTGACATGGAACGTGAATGGCCTTTGGGACAGAATCAAGAGGAGACTGGTCTTGCGCCACATTAAACATCTACACCCACATGTGATGATGCTCCAGGAGACTCACCTACAAGGCACCAGGTGTGGGTTCCTGGGAAGGAGAACATACAGGGTCCTGCCACATGCAGGCTATCGTACAGGACCCCTAGTGATTGCAATCATGATAAAAAAGTCAGACGTGAGTTCTGTGCTCTCCACACCACTGGAGTTAAGCTATCCTGGCTGATGATGGCTGATAGCCAGAAACCAGTCCTAGGATGCTTCATTCCGGACCAGGGAAGACATGGCTTAGCAGTTCGGGCTGGACTGTTTCCATGAGGCACCGGGTCAAGGCTGATTTGCATATGGCCATGTCTGAACAGGGGTGGTGTGGAGTGCAAAAAAACGATTGATTTTGGCCCAGATCCCTGTACTTGGGTGAATGTATGATATTGTTCTGCATTCTGTCCATCAACTGTTGTTTTTGAATTTGTCACCCGAGTGGGATGGGTATGCTCAGACGTGAGTCCCGTGCTCTCCACATCACTGGAGTTAGGCTATCCTGGCTGTTGAGGGCTGATAGCCAGAAACCGGTCATAGGATGCTTGATTGCGGTCCAGGGAAGACATTGCTTGGCAGTTCGGGCTGGACTGTTCCCATGAGGCACAGGGTCAAGGCTGATTTGCATATGGCCATGTCTGAACTGGGTTTGGTGTGGAGTGCAAAAAAACGATGGATTTAGGCCCAGATCTCTGTACTGGGTTGAATGTATGACATTGTTCTGCATTCTGTCCATCAACTGTTGTTTTTGCACTTGTCACCCCGAGTGGGATGGGTATGCTCAGACGTAAGTCCTGTGCTCTCCACACCACTGGAGTTAAGCTATCCTGGCTGATGACGGCTGATAGCCAGAAACCGGTCCTAGGATGCTTGATTCCGGTCCAGGGAAGACATGGCTTGGCAGTTCGGGCTGGACTGTTCTCATGAGTCACAGGGTCAAGGCTGATTTGCATATGGCCATGTCTGAACTGGGGGTGTGTGGAGTGCGAAAAAAACGATGGATTTAGGCTCAGATCTCTGTACTAGGGTGAATGTATGACATTGTTCTGCATTCTGCCCATCAACTGTTGTTTTTGCATTTGACTGATGGAAGACACTACCACTCACGATTATAGAGTGGGCTGCAATGTTTAACATGATCATGCTGCCTCAGTTCCCATATGCACTACAGAATACCTACCATCCCCTCCCACTCACAATATTCCGAGAGAGTTACTCTCATTGTTGTGGCTGGGGAAACACCCACAATCGCACTAAACGCATTGCAACAAAACCCATATAATGGGGGACTAACAGTACCTGAGATTGAAGCATTCTACTGGACAGAACATCTAATACTGATTAATGACTGGATACATGTAGCGAGAGACCATCCTACATATAGATTAGAAAGGGAAACACTGACGCCATGCACATTTACCCATTACCTATATGGTGGGGTAGGAAAACATAGCCTCCTCCTGGCCACACAAACTACCCTGGAGGCATGGAAAAGGTCTTCCAGAACGCTGGGATGGAAACATAACATAACCAAAGCAACGTCGCTTCGGCTGAAGGAAATAGATAAACTGAAAGGATTTGGCCACTGAGGTAATGTGCAAATATCGACGGTTGGGGACATCATGGACAAGGGTGCTTTAAAAACCTTCACTGCCCTCCGCAATGTATACCAACTCCACAACTCTCAACTTTTAAAAAAATATGCACAAATAAAACACCCATGGGCAACAGAGACCTTGACTAATGATGACTTTCCAGAATATGCGCCATTATAAGGCCGCTTATTGCAGGAATCTCTTACACACAAAGCATTAACCCTCACATATAAAACATTGAACAACAATATGCCTGAGAATCTAAACAACCTCCAAGATAAATGGGAGGGTGAGGTAGGAACTCTGGAAAATATTGACTGGGAAACCGCCCTCATGCATCCTAGAGAGGTGGCAATTAGGGCATGTCTGCACCTTATCCAATATAAGCTCCTACATTGGATCTATTACGACAGGGTCAGGCTCCATAGAATAGGACAAGCCGTAAAGCCAAAGTGCCTGCGATGCCAACACGAAAAGGGGGACTTCTATCACATGCTAAGGGGTTGCTACAAGATAAAGAATTATTGGGAAATGAGGTGATGCAGGTCTCCCTCTTACTGGAACCAAAATGTATTCTATTAGGAATAAACAGCGAGGTGGACATACCCAGACCACAGCTGCTGGTCAGTGCCCTGGGACTAGTGGTGGCGAAAAGAGATATAGCACGACACTGGGGTGCCCATTTCACACCAACACTGCAGGAATGGAAGACAGGAATGGGTCAATACATGACAGCAGAGAGAGTAATGTATAAGTAATAGTAGAGTATGCCCTGGCAAGTTCACATATGTGTGGAGCAGTTACATACAACATTATGGGTTAGACCTATTAGACACGCTCCGCAAGCCACAGATGGGGAAGAACCATGGAACACTGGAGGAAAGAGAAGGGAGGAGGGGTTTATAATAGCAGGAAATCGACAGTGAAGCAAATGTTTACAGTGAAAACTGATGAGTGTACATGTACAATGAATGGTCTGAGGGGTTTACTAGATGGTTGTCCTTCATATGTGCAGAATTGTTGTGTGGTTATTAAAACAACCAATAAAAACATTTTTTTTTAAGTCTGAACGTACAAATCCTCACCACAATATTGTCAATGACTCCCCAAAGATGACAACTTCTCCTTGGGTACCCTTGGCTGCATTTCCCCACTGAACTTTCTTCAAACATTCTTTTAAGTCTGAAGATAAGCTAAGACCATGCCCAATCCACTTCTTGTATCCGAACGAAACTTCATTGCGGTTTGTCATAGCTTATACCTTTGTCCCAGGCTTGTGCGACTAGATGCCTGTAATTCAATCAATCAATCAATCATAGACATTTATAGAGCGCTCTACTTACCCGGAGGGTCTCAAGGCGCTGGGGGGGGGGGGGGGGGTGCTGCTACTGCCCGAACAGCCAGGTCTTGAGCTTCTTCCTGAAGGCGAGGTGGTCTTGGGTCAGGCGCAGGTCGGGAGGGAGGGAGTTCCAGGTCTTGGCGGCCAGGTAGGAGAAGGACCTTCCTCCTGTTGTCGTTCTTCGGATGCGGGGGACGGCGGCGAGGGCGTGACTGGCTGATCGGAGGTGTCGTTTGGGAGCGTAGAAGTTGATGCGGTTGTTGAGGTAGCTCGGGCCTTGATCGTGTAGGGCTTTGTGTGCGTGGATGAGGAGACGGAAGGTGATTCTCTTGTTGACCGGGAGCCAGTGCAGGTCTCTTAGGTGTCCGGAGATGTGGCTGTGTCGTGGGATGTCGAGGATGAGTCTGGCTGAGGCGTTCTGGATCCGTTGGAGTCTCTTCTGGAGCTTGGTGGTGGTTCCAGCGTAGAGGGCGTTGCCGTAGTCCAGTCGGCTGGTGACGAGGGCCTGGGTGACAGTCTTCCTGGTCTCGGTGGGGATCCACCGGAAGATCTTCCGTAGCATGCGCAGGATGTTGAAGCACGACGAGGAGACTGCGTTGACTTGCTTGGTCATGGAGAGGGAGGAGTCCAGGATGAAGTCCAGGTTGCGTGCGTGGTCTGTCGGTTTGGGTGCAGTTCTCAGGGCGGGGGGCCACCAGGAGTCATCCCAGGCGGAGGGCGAGGATCCCAGGATGAGGACTTCCGTCTTGTCCGAGTTCAGCTTCAGGCGGCTGGTCGACATCCACTCGGCTACTTCTTTCATTCCTTTTTGAAGGTTGGCTCTGGCGGTGGCGGGGTCGTTGGTAAGGGAGAGGATCAGCTGGGTATCGTCGGCGTAGGAGATGATGTTCAGGTTGTGTTGGCGTGCGATGGCCGCGAGGGGGCTCATGTAGACGTTGAAGAGGGTAGGGCTCAGCGAGGATCCTTGGGGTACGCCGCAGATGACTTCGGTGGCCTTTGATTTGTACGGTGGTAGTCGGACTCTCTGGGTTCTTCCGTCGAGGAAGGAGATGATCCATTCCAGTGCCTTCTCCTGGATTCCGACGTTGTAGAGGCGCTGCACTAGGGTGCGGTGGCAGACGGTGTCGAAGGCCGCGGAGAGGTCTAGGAGGATGAGGGCCGCTGTTTCTCCGTTATCCATCAGGGTTCGGATGTCATCGGTGGCAGCGATGAGGGCGGTCTCGGTGCTGTGGTTGGCTCAGAAGCCAGACTGTGAGGGGTCGAGGGATCCGTTCGTCTCGAGGAAGGCGGCCAGTTGCTTGTTGACGGTCTTCTCGATGACTTTGGCTGGGAACGGGAGGAGCGAGATGGGGCGGTAGTTCTTGAGTTCAGTGGGGTCCGCTGTTGGTTTCTTGAGTAGAGCGCTGAGTTCGGCGTGCTTCCAGCTCTCAGGGAAGGTGGCGGTGTCGAATGAGGTGTTGATGATGTCCCGCAGGTGGGGTGCGATGACAGCGTCGGCCTTGTTGAAGACGTGATGAGGGCAGGGGTCGGTCGGAGATCCGGAGTGGATGGAGTTCATCATGCGGACAGTGTCATCGGTGCTGATAGGAGTCCAGGCGCGGAGGGTGGTGGTGGGGGGCGGTGGTTCGGTTGAGTCGGACGTGGCGTTCGTCGGTTGGGTGTTGAAGCTGTTGTGTATGTCCGCGATCTTGTTGGGGAAGTAGGAGGCGAGGGAGTTGCAGAGTTCTTGCGATGGGGTGATGTCGTTGTTTCCGGCGTTGGGGTTGGAGAGCTCTTTCACGATGTTGAAGAGTTCCTTGCAGTTGTGTGCGTTGTTGTCCAGTCGGTCCTTGAATGCAGTTTTCTTGGTGTCGCGGATCAGCTGGTGGTGCTTCCGGGTGGCAAGCTTGAGGGTGGTCATGTTGTCCGGTGTTGGCTCCCTTCTCCAGGCTTTCTCGAGGGCTCGGCAGTTCTTCTTGGAGCTATTGAGTTCGTCGGTGAACCATGGGGCCTTCTTGCTGCCGGGTCTGCTGGGCGGGGTCTTCAGTGGGGCAAGTTCGTCCGCGCAGTTGCTGATCCACTTCGTGAGGTTGTCGGCGGCCTGGCTGGGGTTCGCTGAACTGGCGGGAGGGTGCTGGCTCAGGGAAGCGGTGAGCTGGTTGACTGTGATCTTGCTCCAGTTTCTGCGGGCGACCTGTTGCTGGTGGTGGTGGATCGTCGTTCTTCTGAAGGTGAAGTGGACGCAGCTGTGGTCCGTCCAGTGGAGTCCTGTGGCGTGGCTGAAGGTGATGTCTTTGCTGGATGAGAAGACGGCGTCGAGTGTGTGTCCGGCGAGGTGGGTGGGGGTGGTCACCAGCTGCTTGAGTCCGAGGTTGGCGAGGTTGTCGAGCAGGGTGGTGGTGTTGCGGTCGTTGTTGTTCTCCAGGTGGAAGTTGAGGTCCCCCAGGAGGATGTAGTCAGCGGAGGGGAGGGCATGCGGGCTGACGAAGTCGGCGATGTCCTCGCTGAATTGTGTGCGTGGTCCCGGGGGTCGGTAGATCAGGGTGCCTCTGAGGGTGGTCTTCGGGTCGGTGTGGATCTGGAAGTGTAGGTGTTCGGCGGTAGTCAGGATGTCGTCGGATGATTGGCGCTTTGACTTCTTAGGCGCTATTTTTAATTGAAATATTTAAAGAATCATGACTCTGCTCCTACCGATTGTATTTTTAAAGTTTTAGTGTCAAATTATTAATTAAAATTTGCTTTCTTTTTCTAAACTGGTTTGAGATTTTTCTTGTGTGCTGTTTTCACTTTATACATGTTTGTATGTTGTATAAATACTTTACACACTCCCTCTAAGTTAAGCACAACTGCTTTCGTGCCAAGCTGCCAGAGGGTTAAGCACAGGTTTAGTGACTTTTTTGTTGTTCAGCCTGACAGGTATTGAGTTTGTTGCTTGAGAAGGGTTCACACCCCCCTCAGCTGGCAACACATTTTCTAGCAGTGCCCAGTCAATAAGCCCTCTTACAGCTTCTTTGTCCCTGCAAGGAGCTGAGGCAAAATTGTTCTATCAGTTGCATGGGGTCATGCCCCTAAGCTATTGAGAGAATGCACACCTGAAATCATGCTGGCACACATTTTGCATCACTGCACTCCATAGTGCAGAAAGGGCAGCACAAGCAACTATGACCTTTTCTTAATTTACAAAGTACCTAAGGGATCCAAAATGTGTTTCAGCGGGATTTCAGGTGTGCATAAAGGGGAAGCAAGTGGCACACTTGGGCACTATGTGTAATGCAGCTCCTGGACCACAAAGCATGTTCCAGGGATTTGTCAGCTGCTCAAAGGAATTCGAATTAGCAGTTGACAGCCAATCAGAATGGTTCTACACAAGGAGCTTTCAACCAATTGGGACAGAACCATGTGGTAGGACCATCCTGCTTATCAGAATAGCTCCTATGTGTATTGCTCCCAATTCATATATTCTGCAGTGGCCTGTGGATCATATTAAAATGATCACCTCCAATTGGCCTTCCTTTTAGCACAATGTGGGCAAATGCAAATTGCATAAAAATGGTAGATTCATAACATGAATAGGGGTGGACGGAACTCGCGGAGCAACATTAAAACTCCACAGGATTACATGGAGTTCCGCAAATCAGTGGAAATATGCACTTTGCACTGCTTACCCTGTGATTTAACACTGGGATGTCCTTCCACCCTGAAAGATCACCACAAATGGCACCATGTGGTGCACCAGAGAGTTCTGATTCTCAAGTTGATGTTGCTGCCGCTTGAGTAGATTTTCTACTCGAGCAGCATCTTTCTGATGACGAATGATCGCGACCACCTGCATTGGAGAAAACTCGCCGGGGACCCTCCTAGCAACTGAAAATCATGCTAGGTAGGGAACGTCAGCTCTTGCTCGCCAACTTACCATTACTGAGCTGTACGTGAGAAAAGCTCAGCCACGCAACGGTTGGTGGAATTTGTCCGGAACACTGCGTTTCAAGTGTAAAGCGGAGTGGCCAAAATTCTACCAACTCTACCGGTGGAGCGGAATTTATCACCCACCTCTAACCATAAATCATAAAAAAAACACAAATTGTTTACTCCTAAATATGACATTCTTTTCATCAATGTTTTGTTTTGTTTTTCCTTCCTACATATTTGAAAAGAGGCATCCTAAAATTTGAACTAATCAAAAGTGGAAGGATCACTTGTCCTGCATTGGAGGATCACTTGTCCTGCATAACATTGGGTATGCGGTCTCGGTACTAGTCCCAATAAAAAACCCTCATTAACGTGTTGTTTTTGTGGTTGTCTCTGAGCAGTATATTTTCGTTCTCCGCTTCTTACACACGTTTTTGCTAAATCATGGGGTTTAGTGGTTTCGCAACCTCCACCAGGAGGTAATACCCTTTGCTATAACAGTAGTGACCAGAGATGGTGCTCGTGAAATAGTGAAGTGGATTTAAAAGTCTCTCGGTTCCGGATATAACTTTTTATTCGTTCCGGGGTCTTTTGAGACAGTAAAACTATTAGAGGTGATTGAGGAGCTTGTTATGGCTCTATCACGCAATGATTGTGAATAAGGTCGACATGTTTCAGCCCTTGTTCGCCAACAGGTCGGGTGGGCTTTCTTCAGGACCAGGGTGAGGTGAAAAGGTGAAGGATACTCCTAAGAATTACTTGGTGTATCTCAATTCAGAACGTCATTCATTAGTGTTCTGACAAGGTCCTTTACTGGTACCTATGGGAAAAGGATGTATAGAATGTGATAGCTAAAGTAAAATTAAACAAAGGGAGGGGATATGGGAAAAATGTAACATTATTTACAATTATATACACTATCCAGTGTGGTAGGGTATAATCGATTTTGTGCTCGCTCTCCAACCCCTGCACAGTGGGTCAGGTCAACTCTCTCGGTAACTTAGGCAAACTGAATGTATTAAGACCAAAACAAAGGTATGTGCATATTAAGAGCACGCGTCATAGTAGCGCGCAGAATCACGCACTTGAATGTTCCAAAAAAAAAAAAATACGCATGCCCTAGGAAATAATAGGAAGCACACAACGAGCACAACGAAGCTAATAGCATGCTGGAATGACACTCACTGGAAAGGGTGTTGTTGATATTTGAACCATTTCCCAGAATAGATGGTGTATGTATGAAATAAAAATGAAGGTACATGAAATACGCCTTCGAGCCTGCAAATGAATGAGTGAATGACTGATGAGAACCTTGAATGTTTCTATACAAGACAAACGATGGTCGTTTTTCAACTAATACCGAGACAGTCAGTATCCATACAAAAACCAGACTGCTTAATACATTCAGTTTGCCTAAGTTACCGAGAGAGTTGACCTGACCCACTGTGCAGGGGTTGGAGAGCGAGCACAAAATCGATTATACCCTACCACACTGGATAGTGTATATAATTGTAAATAATGTTACATTTTTCCCATATCCCCTCCCTTTGTTTAATTTTACTTTAGCTATCACATTCTATACATCCTTTTCCCATAGGTACCAGTAAAGGACCTTGTCAGAACACTAATGAATGACGTTCTGAATTGAGATACACCAAGTAATTCTTAGGAGTATCCTTCACCTTTTCACCTCACCCTGGTCCTGAAGAAAGCCCACCCGACCTGTTGGCGAACAAGGGCTGAAACATGTCGACCTTATTCACAATCATTGCGTGATAGAGCAATAACAAGCTCCTCAATCACCTCTAATAGTTTTACTGTCTCAAAAGACCCCGGAACGAATAAAAAGTTATATCCGGAACCGAGAGACTTTTAAATCCACTTCACTATTTCACGAGCACCATCTCTGGTCACTACTGTTATAGCAAAGGGTATTACCTCCTGGTGGAGGTTGCAAAACCACTAAACCCCATGATTTTGCAAAAACGTGTGTAAGAAGCGGAGAACGAAAATATACCGCTCAGAGACAACCACAAAAACAACACGTTAATGAGGGTTTTTTATTGGGACTAGTACCGAGACCGCATACCCAATGTTATGCAGGACAAGTGATCCTCCAATGCAGGACAAGTGATCCTTCCACTTTTGATTAGTTGATATTTATACAAGGGAATTGAACGGATCACGAATTCCTTCCTCCCTCACCATTGATCGAGAAAAATCCTAAAATTTGGCCACACAGTTCACAGACACAAACCTCACTGAAACAAAGTAACAGTTACTAATCTTGATCTTTCCTGGCATACTGTTTTTTTTAACAGGAGAATGCATTTAATATTAAGCAATTCTCCCTAACTGACATGATAGGTGGATCACTACATTGGTAAGTTGTTTCCAATGCCCCCGCAATTGCTACAAATAAAAACTCCGGTTATGAGTAAAAAAAAGAAAGTTGCAAATCGCAGGGAATACGGAGAAAATTTAAAAATATAATACATTAATGAATCATGGAAAATGTCAGCTTGGAAAACATGAGAAGGGAACCTCGCGCTGAAAGAAATGAACTTTTGCATCTTGTAACAGTGCACACAGGTCCTCTCGTAACAACATGCAATGTCCAATCAGCATTGCAATCTGTCAGCACTCATTTCTGTTGCCTGAGGTGTCCTAAGTGATATATTTCAGGTTCGAAGGCCTTTAGGGCCATGTTTAATAAAGACATGACAGTTCAAACGGAGATTCTATTAAACAGGACATTATGGTTGAGAGAAAAAAACACAATGGCAGAATCACTCCCAGCTGCCACATGAGGAAATGGCATGCTTCCTGCACAGCTGCAGTCCTTGAGGGGAGCTGCTGTGCAGGCGATACCCTGGATCTTTACTGTTCTGACAGACTGCTGCCAAGACTCGAGATTGAGACAAGAGCTGATTTCCCCAGGGTATTTAACAAAACAACTAATGTAGATTGATCGGGGTCATTCACTGTGCTCCTTGGCGTCAGTAAAGCAAATCCATGACAGTCCAATTTTTCAATTTATCAGAGGTATCGAAATCCAGTTTCTGCAATTTCAATTAAGAATATTTTTTGAAAACATGGAAACAAAGTTCGATCCCTGTTGTCAATCAACAACAACAACAATTGAATTTCTTGGCTACAGAGGCTAGATTATCAGAGATAGATTAAATAATCTGTGTCATCAACGTATGATAATGCCTGAAAGCCGAAAGAACGTATTCATTCTGCAAGGAGTGACACATATAGATTAAAGAGAGTGGAGCTAAGCGAGGAAACCTGAGGGAGCCCACAAGGGAGGCTGAAGGCCTTCGCTCTGAACACACCACAGCTCAAATCTCACAACTTGTATCCTGCCAGTAACAAAAAGGTAATGAGGTATGAGCGGTGGTGTAGCTAAGGGGGGAGGGACGGTGGGGACGGACTGCCTCAGGCGGCATGAGCTTTAGGGGCGGCAGCCAGCCCCCCACCCCGCCCCAGCTCTTACCTGTGGTTTATACGGCCGCCAGAATCACCAGCTCCCCCTCAACACCCTCCCCGCTCTTACCATCGGCCGTCGCGGACAGCAAACACAAGCTGCCATGGGCGGCCTAAGGTCTAGCTACGCCACTGCTAACGAGGTTGAAAGGACCCTATGAATCTAAGCTACTCATTCCTAGGTTGGCGAAACTCATGAGGAGGGGTGGTAATACTGATTGCCGGCAGTGGGATACATGCTTGGAGGAATTACCTAAGCTTCACAAATTTACTGGGAGAAATTAGCAATTTCATCCCAGAAGAGCTATGTGCAGCTCCTCTTTCCATATTTATGAGCAGGTACAAATTGCCAAAATGTGTCAGATGACCAGTGTGAGAATTTAAGAGCATATTTCTGAAGAGGTAATGCAGCGCAGCAAGTCACCTTGCTGCACTTTATAACAAGGAAAGGCAGATAATAAGGTGCATTATTGCCTTTTTCCAGCGTGGGCGCACAGTGTGCTGTCTAGAGCCAACGCAGGCACTCTTGCACCTTGCAGCAAGGGTGCCTGCTTTGCACGCAGGATTGTTTTTGTGCAGGAAGGGACACCTTTTGTTTTTGTGCAGAAAATATTTTTGTGCGGGAAGTGGCTCTTTCTGCACAAAAACAATCCTTTTGGCATTTTCCTCTTTCTATGTGTGTTACAAAATGCAGTAGACATAGAAAGAGGAAAATATGAGGAGAAATAAAGATATTTCTCCTCGTTACGCCACCCCTGCAGATGCGTAGCAGCTTTAGCACGTTCCCAGTTCTTCATATGGTAAATCGCGGAAAATTCTTGGGTTTTGGTTTGAAAAACCCACGCACCACCCATGGAATGCCTCTGTGGGGCAGAGTAATAGAACACAGTGATTTGATCTGCGTTACAATACTCTGGATTTACCTAGCCACTCCAGACCAAAGGGAAGGTAAATCACACCTTAAGGGTTGCATCACTATTGCACCCCATTGCATGGTTCAAAAGTGACTCAGCCATCTGATAAATACTATTTACTACAAATGCCCAATTTGTTTTCCTCCATTCGTAATTTCGGCCTATGGAATCGTCTATTACAGGAGTGAAAAAGAAACCTACAAGTGAAATGTTTTTTACAACTCCAGGCTTTTCACATAAAGCACATCAATTTTATTGAGAAAAACACAAACTAATGTTAACGCCTTATGAAATATGATGAAAAGTCTTTGAATGTGCTGCTATCTATACCAGAAATCCCCAACCATACGGCTGCCTCCTACTTCCTTAACAAGATACTCAGTTTTAATCACAGAATCTATATTTCTGGCCAAGGGACATTGTCTGCATACACATTTCAAATGCAAACTGGAGGCAGGTCTTCTAGCTGAAGCCCTCCACCTCAGTGGTATGTTGTTCCCCAGAAGCATTTGTAGTATATACTGTTCACAAAAAATGGTTCCAATATGTGACCAGTATTTTAGTGACAAGTAAAGATTTTTAAGGAACGATCTATCTATTAATAGGTAGATTCTTAAAAATCTGAATTGTAGAGGGTCGGAATCTGACCTGCCTCATGCATATTCATGAGGTAGGCTGCAAATTCGGATTCACTACTATTCGTTGCCATCAAAATGATGGTTGGCTGCTGGGGTCAGCAGACCACCATGTCTGTGATTGCTTTTAGATAAAGAAATCTTTTTTTTAATGCAGCTCATTTTCTTTAAAGGAAAATTAAATGCATAAAAACAATGCAGGGTTTCATAAACCCTTTTTTTTTAGCAATATCAGTGGTCCCATGGACCACTGTCTACTTCTAAAAAATGTTTACAAAAGGTATGGGATCCCTTGAGAACTCCTACCTGTTTGCGAATAGGTTACTGCTACCTTTGTGTAACCGTAAAATATTAATGGGTTGCAACCGAAGTTCAGTTGCAAAACATAATACATACCTTTAGGAATCAGTACTTGAAAGTTAAGCGCAAAACATGTGTAGTAAATGTCCTCTCCACTGTTCTTCTCTAGATAGACTGTACTATGATATCTGTGACATCATAGAATGCCTGGGTGTCCCTCTGGCTCACAGTGCCTCTCTCTAACTTACTGTGGCAGTTGGTCATCTTAGGCTGAGCTGCTAACAGCTGGCTCCTGGTGCGGTTTACTTCTGATCTTGACCTGTCTACCTGACTTGGAAGGAACTTGCAATAAAGGATCTTAACTTACACAGTGGACTGTGCATCATCCATTTACCACAATATGCCCCTTCCCAATACTCAATCGGTATGGTTTCCTGGACCCAGTTACCGATTTGCAAAACCTTTCAGATCGTTTACGAATGCTAAAACCCTTTGGACAGCTGGCCTTCAATTCTAATACCAATGTGGTTTATCCTGCTGCCAGTGTATAAGGCACTCAACATTAACTACAGCAAAGTTCTGCATTGCAGTCAGTGTTTAAGGTCCTCTGTTTTAAAAGAACTGGGGCTCTGGCCTGCAGCTGTTGGAGAATGTAATTCCTATGAAATATACATTTTGAAACCACTGCTTTTAAGCAATATAAGCAGTCACAAATTATATATATGCACACATGCTGTAAAATTATTCACAGCAGTAAAACACAGGTGTGTGCTGAAAAACAAGTAAAAGTTTTACAAAATAGTAGAATAAGGGCCATATTTGGAGTTTCGGAGGCCCTGAAGCGGCAAGCATGCCACCCCTCTGGTCCAGAACTGTTGAAACGGACCCTCCCACCAGATCACACATCATTTTGTGGTCTGGTAGGTGGGCAGTGTGGAGGTCCCACGGTGGTACTAGTTGAAGGCTGATTCTGAGCCTTTAACATCACCACCGTTGCACAGCAAGTGCATGTTTCTGCACGGGAAGGAATGCATGATGGTGCATTTCTTCCTGTACAGGAGTTGGGGGTGCATAACTACTCTGCCCCCTGCAAGCACACCTGTGCACAGAGGCACAAGAGGGCCCTATAGGGTCCGCATTGTTGCCTCACCACCACTCTTTTCATGGCAGTGTGACAGCCATGAAAATGGTGGCAGTGAGGCAACTTAAAATATTTTCGGCGGTGCAGCTGTGGCACCACTAGCATATTTTGGCCTCAAACCGCTGCCTAAATGCTGCAGGATCCTTTATCCACCGTGGGAGCAGCAGAAGTCAGTGGCGGTCCAACAGTCACACTTATAATACTGCAAGAGGTCCAGCAGTGTGGCAGACGACGATCACAACTACAGTGGTCCCAGGTACCGCCGTAGTCGTAATAAGCCCCTAAGATAGCACCGTTAAGTTGCTGCACTGCCTTGCTTAGCGGAGAGAGTAGCGCAGAGCCATATTTACTGGATATGGCCTGCTGATGCTCTTTTCCCTTGTACTGGCATTATTCAAGGCTGCCTAGTGCCATTCACACACCTTTGCAAAGGTGTGTGTGCAATGTAACATAGATTTTTCCACCGGAAGGATACCCTTTCAGTCCAAAATCCTATGCCTCGACATTTTAAATAACTTTTCACACACTAGGTGTGTGGTGTACAGTGCTGCACCTACATAGTGTGTAAAATGTAAGGAAAATAGTTTCTCCATTTTTCAGCTTACTCAATGTAGCATAATTATTTTATGCAAAGCATGGAATAAAATTGTTAGCATTTTGGGTCATAAACCATAGGTGGTTGCCCTGGAACACCGAGTACTACCCAGGGAACAATCTCTTGATGCAAAGAAGTGCAAAGACTATTTGTGCAACATAAAGGACACCTTCTCTAGCAAATAAAATGTGTGCTGGAAAGTAAATGCTATGTTAAGACTTTGTTTCACTTTCCATGACTTTGCGGCTGCACAAAGTCCTGATAAATCTACAACTCAAATTTTCAAGGAGTCTTTTCATTCACTAACAGACTCTGATGGAACAACTACAAACCCTTCAGGTAGGGACTGGAATCCTTTGCCTTATTTGAACATTGCATCTATTTTCCACCTTAATAAAGGTCTTATAAGTCTAGCTGCGCCCTGGGTCTGTTTTTTAGTGGCGTCTGTGGGCATGCCAGGTGAAATATGTTTTAAAATGGCATCAGGAGATTGGATTGGAACCATACTATCCCTTCTCCCAGTTTCTTACCAGTTGTGCCGGTTATGCCAGCTTGTCTGTAATTCACCATGCGCTGCAGCTGACGATACCTCAGGCATTTGGAGATTTCACATTCATCAATATCAGCTATAAAGAAGCTACCGGTAAGAAGGGGGTCTCCGAGGGGAGGGAGCTTTGCCTATATAAAGATGGCAGTCTTCTGAAAAGCTCCGTCATAGCCACACCCCATATTCTATTCAATGGCGTGGCTAGACCAACCTCATCAAGCAAGAACAGTAGGGGGAAGACCAGAGAAACTACCCGTAGCCAGATCACTATACGAATTATGTGCCATGACCTGGGCAAATATCTTCATAGTGGCTCTACAGCTCAACCACCACTGCAAACCCTGAGGCCTTGTACCTACCGGTGCTGCCTTCTGTAATGCCCTTTTCCCCAGCAAGGAGATCGTTGAGGTGACAACATACACCCTCCTTTAGCAGCAGCATCCACCTTGGATCGGACAAGGGTGGACGTGTGGCACGCAAACTTCTTGCCACTAGTCTCTTGCCCATCAATATCGAAACATATCATTCTGCTCAGGAGGGAGGTGCTTTTGCTGCTGCACAGCTTACACTGCGGCAAGCAGTCTCCCTCTCGTTCTAAATTTCACAGACTGCTTCTGCACTCCATACTTACCAAAAAAGGATAGACCCAAATTATGTCACTGGAACTCGTGTATAGAACAGTACATTGCATAAAGTGGTCCCAACGAACAATTCATCAACACCAAAGATATAATAGTCAAATAAAGATATTAAAAGAAACATGTCATATAGTTGGTACTAAGGGCCATATGTATCATACTACAGTTTAGCAAATTCCAAATAGCGAATTTTAAGGAATCGCTATTTGGAATTCGCAAAACGGTATGTATGTACAAAATCGCTATTAAATAGCGATTCTTTGCCATTCCTAATTTGCGATTAGCAAATTGCTAATCGCAAATTACCCATTCATTTCCATGGGCCAGGAGGCCCATAGGAATGAAGGTGCAATTTGCGATTAGAAGCAACTAGAAGTTGGTGGTAATTTGCGATTCCTTAATGGCATTTTTTGAATATTTTTTGTTTGATACATTGCATTAAGGAATCGCAAAATTTGCGATTCCTTAAGTGCAATCGCAAAATAAGGAGTTGCAAATTTTGCTATTCCTTATTTTGCATCAAACATGTTTGATACATACCATTTGTCAGATTAGCATTCGCAAAGGCCGAAATTCGCAGAATTTCGGCCTTTGCGACTGCTAATTAGCTTGATACATATGGCCCTAAGTGTTATTTAATCACACTGACTGTACATATATTAATAACAATATTTAAGCAATACCAAAACGTTTTTGTGCCCCTAGAAAGGAGAAAGAGGAGGTTTGGGTAAGAAGTGTCTTGTTGAATCCAGCCTAGAGAGCGTTGCCATAGTCCAGTCTGCTGCTGATGTGTGTGTGCATGACAGTTTTTCTGGATTTGGTTGTGATCCATCTGAAGGTCTTTTGAAGCATACGGAGGGTGTGGATAAAGGTCAAGGAGACAGCATTGATTTGGTGGTTCATTGTGAGCGATAATGCTGGTGTTTCCGCGTGGTCCGTCGTGGTGGGGGGATTTCTTAGGGCGGAGGGCCACAAGGAGTCATTCCATGTGGACGGGGTGAAGCCAAGGATGAGGACTTCTGTTTTTTTCTGTGTTGAGTTTCAGGCAGCTGTTCTTTATCCAGGTGGCGATGGCTCTCATCTCGTCTTGGAAGTTGTGCCTGGTGATGTTGGGTTTGTTGCTGTGGGAAAAGATCAGCTGGGTGTTATCGGTGTATGAGACGATGCTAAGCTCGTGGTTCCTACTGGTGGTGTGAGGGGGGACGTGTGGACGTTGAAGAGGGTGGAGATGAGGGAGGAGCCCTGGGGCACTCCACAGTTGGTCTCTGTTGGTTACAAAAGGTAGGGAGGGAGTCTAACCTGCTGGGTTCTACCTTGTGAGGATGGAGCAAATCCAGTGGAGGGCCTTGGTGCTAAGGCCGGCGTTGTGGAGTCTGATGGCTAGGGTGCGGTGGGAAACATTGTCGAATGCAGCCAAGAGGTCCAGGAGAATGAAAGCTTTCATTTAGGCCTGGTGAAGGAGTGAGCGGATGTCATCGGTGGCAGCAAATAGGGCTGTCTCAGTGCTGCGATTGCTTCGGAATCTGGATTGGGAAATGTTCAAGGCGTTGTTTGTTTTGATGAATTTTTCTTGCTGGGATGATGACGGCCTTTTCCTTGACTTTGACTGTGAAGAGAAACAGGGAGATGGGCCTGAAGTTCTTGAAGTGTGTCAGGTCCACAGAGGGTTTCTTCAGGAGGGGGTTGACTTTGGCCTGTTTCCAGTCGTCGGTTAAGGTGGCGGTCTCAAAGAAGCAGTTGATCATCTGAAGTAGTTTGCTGGCGATGGCAGAGGCGTCTCTGTGGAAGATGTGTTGTGAGCGGGAGTTTGAGGATACTCGGATGTGGATGCTTTTCATGGTCGTCAAGGAACCATAACACCGGAGTAAACCTGTTAACCCAGTTGAAGACCGGGTAGAGTATGCAGCAAAACAACAATGTCTCAACCGGTAATCATTAGCGAGGACAATTCCAAGTGTTGTATAAATCACTGAAAGGAGGTGGAAGAAAGGAAGACCATGAGAGTGTAGAGTGTTATCTGCAAGTAGTTGTATCAGCACTGCAATACAATTTTACAATAGTAACCATGACACACAACTGTGCACTGAAGAAGCAAGTGACGGTGAACAGCGCAGTGACACAAGGGTAGGAAAAAACAGCTTGAACAGCAAAAATACAACTGATACAAATGATTGAGTGGTCAGTAAAACAAAAAAGATATATACAAGGTAGATTTTTCGATTTAGACTGAGTTGGTTGACCGCATAAGCGCCACAGTTTGCGCTGAATAGTCAACGGCGTGTTGACCTGTTCAATTCCAGGTCATGGTCTTCAAGGCATTTTCTATCATGAGCGGGATCCATTTGAGATGGGTCGGTTGGGTGGCACCACATGAGGAGGGAGCTGGAGCAGTGAGTGAGGTGGTCTTGGTTGTCGAAGTTGTAGATCATCTTGATCTTCTGGTGGAAGAAGGTGTTGAGTCTGTTTCAGAGGTCTTGGGAGGGTGGGACGTCTGTTGTTTTACTGCAGGGTTTGGCAAATTCCTTAATGATTGAGAAGAGTTCTTTGGTGTTGTGTATATTTATCAGGATTCTGTCTTTAAGGGATTTCTTCCTTGTTGACTTGATGAGTTGGTGGTGTGCAGTGGTGGCTGCTTTGTAGGCAGCACGTGCTTCCAGGGTTTTGTTGTTCCTCCATGTCTTTTCGAGTCATCTGAAGTGGCGTCTAGATTCTTGGAGTGCAGGGGTGAACTAGCTTGCCTTCTTTATGTGTCTTCTGGTGGATTTCTTGAGGGGGCGAGTGTGTGTCAAGCATGGAATAAAATGTCAGTGTCAGTGGTGGGGTGCTGACAAAGGTGGAGATTAGCTGCTCTTTGGTTTATTTATTTCAGTTTCTGTGGGGGAGGAGGTGGACATGCTTGTGCATGGTGGGTTTTTGGAAGGAGAAGTGGATGCAGACAGTGATCTGTCCTGAGGAGTTCTATGGTGTAGCTGTAAGAGACGCTGTTTCCTCTGGTGAAGACGGGTTCAGGTGTGTGTCCCGCATTGTGCATGGGGGCAGTGACTAGTTGTTTCAGTCCTATGTTCGCGAGGTTCTTTAGGAGGCAGAAGGGGTTTGAGTAATCATGGTTAGCCAGGTGGAGGTTTAGGTCTCCAAGTACGTTGTAGTGTGTGGATGCAAAGGCATGGGGTGTAAAGAGGTCATTGATGGTGACGGTAAAGGGAGCGTGGACCGGGCAGCCAGTAGGTGAGGGTTCTGAGCAGAGTTGTTTTGGGGTTGGTGTGGATCTGGAAATGGAGGTGCTCCATGAGGGTCATTTTGTTATCCGGGAGGGTGGTCATGCAGAGGGTGCTCAGCATAAAAAAATAACGAGGGACAGGGAAAGGACCACATTCCTCAGGCCACCAACTACTAGTCCAGACAGAGTCTTGGGTGCCTAAGACCAAGACCTCAGTTTTATCAATGTTATGCTTTAAAAAAAATCTTTCCTCCAGGAATTTATCCTGGTCATGCAAAATTGAATTTATTGGCTACAGAGGCTCGATTATCAGAGCTAGGTAAAATAATCTGTGCATCATCAGCATATGATAATGTTTGAAAGCCAAAAGAATGTATTAATTCTGCAAGGAGTGCCACACACAGAGTCAAGAGAGTGGAGCTAAGCGAGGACCCCTGAGGGACCCCACAAGGAAGGCTGAAAGCCTTAGCTATGAACACACCATAGCTCACAAATTGTATCCTGTCAGTAAGAAAGTGGCAGAGGTCAAGAGCCTTCCCACTAACACCAACCTGATTAAGTCTCGCACAAGGTGCATGGGTGAGACGGTAAACACCTATTATTCCGCAACTTTCTTCCCGCATACCATCACTTTGCATACTTTCATTACGAAAGTACCATGACTCCGCAATGCCATTATAACGTATGACTTTACATTTGATATGCTTTTACCACGCATACATTTACAACAAAATTCGTTGTAAATGTATGAATGGTAAAAGCATGTTTTTTTAATATGTTAGGATAAGGTAAGTATGGGTATAGGGGTATATGTTTTGGGGTAATGAGGTATATGTTTTGGGGTGTTTGGGTATTTTAAGGGTTCAGATATAGTTTTGGGTTATGGGGTACAGGGGTATTTTTAGGGTTTAGGGATAGGTATGGGTTTTGGGATCCAGGGGTATTTTTAGGGTTCTGGGCTAAGTTTGGGTTTTGCGGCACTGGGGTATTTTAGGGTTCAGGGCTAAGTTTGGGTTTTGGAGTACAGGGGTATTTTTTAGGTTTCAGAGATAGGTTTGGGTTTTGGGGTACAGGGGTATTTTTAGGGTTCAGGGCTAGGTTTTGGGGTACAGGGGTATTTCTAGGGTCAGGATGGGTTAGTGTTTAAGGGTGCTGGGGTATTTTAAGGGGTAAGCGTGGGTTAGGATTTTGTGGTGCTGGGGTATTTTAAGGGACCAGGGTGGGATTCGTTTTTAGGGTGAAAAGAGGTTTCTGCTTCTTTTCATTGGAAGGGAGATTACTGTTTCATCAATTCCACGCGTTGCCCAGAAGCGCGTTTCAGAAACCCCCTCTTCGAAAGTGGCTTGGAGACTCTGGACCCTGCTACGGCAGTTTTGTTTTTTTTCTTGTCAAGGAAAATCTCCGGGCTCGCCAGCGGTCCGGACTATTTTGGAGCGGCTCATCGAGGCATCGCCTCAACCAGGACGGGTTGAATTGCCCTCCCGCCCCTGCTTACTTCCAAATCCGGATTGTTGACTGAAGAGGTCACGGGGACCCGAGGCAGCACCATCAATTGTGGGGTCCCTGAACGTTCTTGCATAGTGCCCAACCCCCAGCTATTCTCTCGGATTCCACAGAGAACGACCCTGAGCACCACTCACCTGGGAGCCACTGTTGCTTTCTGGGACTCTGAGTCTTTGACTTGCACTGACCAGCTGAACTGAGATAATTGAAGCTTAGGGGCGGAGCTGACATTTGCACCTATCGTAGTGCGGTTGGACTCATTTAAACTGCAGTAACGTGGGGCTCTTCAAACATTTATTGCAGGCGCTGACGAAGGCCACACCGGCCGAAATGCATTCGCCTTTGAATTGTTATTAAAATGGAGCTGCCTTTCACCCCCGCTGAGGTTTCTGCTTCTTTTCATTTGAAGGGAGATTACTGTTTCATCAATTTCACGCGTTGCCCAGAAGTGCGTTTCAGAAACCCCCTCTTCGAAAGTGGCTTGGAGAGTCTGGACCCTGCTACGGCAGTTTTGTTTTTTTTCTTGTCAAGGAAAATCTCCGGGCTAGCCAGCGGTCCGGACTATTTTGGAGCGGCTCATCGAGGCATCGCCTCAACCAGGACGGGTTGAATTGCCCTCCTGCCCTTGCTTACTTCCAAATCCGGATTGTTGACTGAAGAGGTCACGGAGACCCGAGGCAGCACCATCAATTGTGGGGTCCCTGAACGTTCTTGCATAGTGCCCAACCCCCAGCTATTCTCTCGGATTCCACTGAGAACGACCCTGAGCACCACTCACCTGGGAGCCACTGTTGCTTTCTGGGACTCTGAGTCTTTGACTTGCACTGACCAGCTGAACTGAGATAATTGAAGCTTAGGGGCGGAGCAGACATTTGCACCTATCGTAGTGCGGTTGGACTCATTTAAACTGCAGTAACGTGGGGCTCTTCAAACATTTATTGCAGGCGCTGACGAAGGCCACACCGGCCGAAATGAATTCGCCTTTGAATTGTTATTAAAATGGAGCTGCCTTTCACCCCCGCTGAGGTTTCTGCTTCTTTTCATTTGAAGGGAGATTACTGTTTCATCAATTTCACGCGTTGCCCAGAAGCGCGTTTCAGAAACCCCCTCTTCGAAAGTGGCTTGGAGACTCTGGACCCTGCTACGGCAGTTTTGTTTTTTTTCTTGTCAAGGAAAATCTCCGGGATCGCCAGCGGTCCGGACTATTTTGGAGCGGCTCATCGAGGCATCGCCTCAACCAGGACGGGTTGAATTGCCCTCCCGCCCCTGCTTACTTCCAAATCTGGATTGTTGACTGAAGAGGTCACGGGGACCCGAAGCAGCACCATCAATTGTGGGGTCCCTGAACGTTCTTACATAGTGCCCAACCCCCAGCTATTCTCTCGGATTCCACCGAGAACGACCCTGAGCACCACTCACCTGGGAGCCACTGTTGCTTTCTGGGACTCTGAGTCTTTGACTTGCACTGACCAGCTGAACTGAGATAATTGAAGCTTAGGGGCGGAGCTGACATTTGCACCTATCGTAGTGCGGTTGGACTGCAGTAACGTGGGGCTCTTCAAACATTTATTGCAGGCGCTGACGAAGGCCACACCGGCCGAAATGCATTCGCCTTTGAATTGTTATTAAAATGGAGCTGCCTTTCACCCCCGCTGAGGTTTCTGCTTCTTTTCATTTGAAGGGAGATTACTGTTTCATATATATATTCCCCATTGCACCCGCTCAGATACGCGCCAAATAACATATGCTTAACATAGCGGGCCTGACACATCGTAAATAAGGATAAATAATGCAAATGTCCTTACGTGCCTAAAAAACCCCCGTAGCATTCCCCATTGCACCTGCTCAGACACGCGCCAAATAACATATGCTTAGCATAGCAGGCCTGACACATCGTAAATAAGGATAAATAATGCAAATGTCCTTACGAGCCTAAAAACCACGAAATAGGCAACAAGCTGTGATTACCAACTCACCAGTGCCGAGGGAGATTTAAAACACGATTAGACGCGCGAAGGTCTGTCGGTCTAAGCATAGCGAGGCACATGCACAGCGAGGCACAGGCACGTTATGAATGAGGAAATCACTGGGCTCATGTTGCGGGAGGGTTTCTATAGAAACGTAACCACGCATGGGGGCGGATGATGTAATCAATTAACTGTGAAAGTGAAAATAACTCCTCTATGTCAGTCTAATTAGGACGACGCCCCATATCACCATGGGAACTGGGTTAGACACGACTGTGAAATGTGAAAAACAAGCTAAAATGTGCATGGAAACAGGAGTTAAACGTGCATGATGTAATGCAATGACTAAGGGGTATAAATACAATCACAGTCTGTCATGATGTTGTGAACAAGGCGGGTGCTTACCGCCGAAACGCGTCAAGCAGCCTAAATGAGAGAATAAACTTATTTGGAATCAACTATTTTCACGGAGTCAGTGCCTTACTTGTATGAGAAAGTTTGGAGTGTTCCAGATATATATATATATATATATATATATATATATATATATATATATATATATATATATATATATATATATATATATATATATATATATATATATATATATATATATATATATATATATATATATATATATATATATATATATATATATATATATATATATATATATATATATATATATATATATATATTCACTGAAAAAAACATAGGTTATAGACCATATATAGTTAGGAATTAGCATTTACAAAACCTTGAAAATTCACTGAAAAAACCATAGGTTATAGACCATATATAGTTAGGAATCCACATTTACAAAACCTTATTTTACTCACACAAAACCATTGAAATTCCATATATATTTAGTTGCACTAACTATATATCGCGCACCCGCAATCCACTGCTGATGATGTCACATATTACATCATTCATGACATGGTCAGTGACATCACTGATGACATCACTGATGACATCTCAAATGACATCACTGATGACATCTCAAATGACATCACTGATGACATCACTGATGACATCTCATTTGACATTACTGTTCACATCACTGATGATATCATTCATGTGATAATACGATGAACCTCTTCAGACTCTAATATAACCTTAGATACAATCAGTGTAAACAGACACTCACAGACTGTCACTCATCCATGGAGTTACTCACACACCTAGTCAGTCATGCAAAGAATCAATCACACCTCCATTTCCTCAACTATACAGTTATACAAACTTTACTTATTCAAACATATACTAACACATATTTACTCTCTTATACAATCCCTGATACAAGTTCACAATGATCCATACAGCCACTCACACATTCACTGGCTCTTATGCACAGTTATTTATATATGTCAACTCTCACATGGAGTGTGTTTTACATATGTCATCAGTGATGTCATTTGAGATGTCATCAGTGATGTCATCAGTGATGTCACTGACCATGTCATGAATGATGTAATATGTGACATCATCAGCAGTGGATTGCGGGTGCGCGATATATAGTTAGTGCAACTAAATATATATGGAATTTCAATGGTTTTGTGTGAGTAAAATAAGGTTTTGTAAATGTGGATTCCTAACTATATATGGTCTATAACCTATGGTTTTTTCAGTGAATTTTCAAGGTTTTGTAAATGCTAATTCCTAACTATATATGGTCTATAACCTATGGTTTTTTCAGTGAATTTTCAAGGTTTTGTAAATGCTAATTCCTAACTATATATGGTCTATAGCCTATGGTTTTTTCAGTGAATATATATATATACATAAATATATAAACATATATCATCTGTATATCTATATAAATACAAACATAAATGCATGCATACATATACTTATATGCATACAGATGCATGTTATTTACATGAAAGTTGAAAAAACACTAATAAAAGCAAAGCTAAAAAGCCACCTCATTACAAACAGAATGGCTTTAACTTAAACGAGGGCGAGATCTATTGCATTTTCAATGCTTGTTTACTTTGGTTCCATCAAGAAGGCATTCAGATGTGTCACACATTTGCCATAAATTCTGAATGTTAGCACTCTAGTTGCACATTAGATCACTGTAGTAAAGCTACTGCTCACCAGGGACGTCTGCTGCTGGTATTCAAAGTGCATGTTTCAGTCTGCATGTCAGAATTTTTTTAATGAAATAGAAGAGGATTTGAGAAGTCACTCAAAATGATCCCTAATTTTTCTTTCTGAAGCACTAATCATACTTTCTATGGCAAAATTAACCCCCTCATGTTGTTACTTTTTAAATTGAGTGTTTTTAGACTTACCACTTCATTCCAATCAAGATGGCTTCTGGTGTGCCATACTTTTGTCATAAGTAAGACTGTTAGCGCTCTAGTTGTTCTTTAGAACACTCTGGGACATTCTGTCATTGGGCTATACTTGGGGTACATCTGGGTGATATTTGGGCTACATTTAGGCTCTTTTGTCTCTGGTGGCCATCTTGGGAGACTGTATGTCAGAATTTTTTAATGAAATTGAAGAGGGTTTGAGAAGTCACTCAAAATGTGCCCTAATTTTTCTGTCTGCAGCACTAATCATAATTCATATGGCAAAATATACCCCCTCATTTTGTTCCTTTTTAAATTAAATGTTTTAAGAGTTACCACTTTATTCCAATCAAGATGGCTTCAGGTGTGCCATACCTTTGTAATAAGTAGGACTGTTAGCACTCTAGTTGTTCTTTAGAACACTCTGGGACATTCTGTCATTGGGCTATACTTGGGCTACATCTGGGTGATATTTGGGCTACATTTGGGCTCTTTTGTCTCTGGTGGCCATTTTGGGAGACTGCATGTCAGAATTTTTTAATGAAATAGAAGAGGATTTGAAAAGTCACTCAAAATGTGCCCTAATTTTTCTTTCTGCAGCACTAATAATACCTTCTATTGCATAATATACCCCCTCATTTTGTTCCTTTTTAAATTAAATGTTTTAAGAGTTACCACTTTATTTCCATCACAATGGCTCCAGGTGTGCTATACCTTTGTAATAAGTAGGACTGTTAGCGCTCTAGTTGTTCTTTAGAACACTCTGGGACATTCTGTCATTGGGCTATACTTGGGCTACATCTGGGTGATATTTGGGCTACATTTGGGCTCTTTTGTCTCTGGTGGCCATTTTGGGAGACTGCATGTCAGAATGTTTTAATGAAATAGAAAAGGATTTGAGAAGTCACTCAAAATGTGCCCTAATTTTTCATTCTGCAGCACTAATCATACTTTCTATGGCAAAATATACCCCCTCATGTTGTTTCTTTTTAAATTAAATGTTTTAAGAGTTACCACTTTATTCCAATCAAGATGGCTTCAGGTGTGCCATACCTTTGTAATAAGTAGGACTGTTAGCGCTCTAGTTGTTCTTTAGAACACTCTGGGACATTCTGTCATTGGGCTATACTTGGGCTACATCTGGGTGATATTTGGGCTACATTTGGGCTCTTTTGTCTCTGGTGGCCATTTTGGGAGACTGCATGTCAGAATTTTTTAATGAAATAGAAGAGGATTTGAAAAGTCACTCAAAATGTGCCCTAATTTTTCTTTCTGCAGCACTAATAATACCTTCTATTGCATAATATACCCCCTCATTTTGTTCCTTTTTAAATTAAATGTTTTAAGAGTTACCACTTTATTTCCATCACGATGGCTCCAGGTGTGCTATACCTTTGTAATAAGTAGGACTGTTAGCGCTCTAGTTGTTCTTTAGAACACTCTGGGACATTCTGTCATTGGGCTATACTTGGGCTACATCTGGGTGATATTTGGGCTACATTTGGGCTCTTTTGTCTCTGGTGGCCATTTTGGGAGACTGCATTTCAGAATGTTTTAATGAAATAGAAAAGGATTTGAGAAGTCACTCAAAATGTGCCCTAATTTTTCATTCTGCAGCACTAATCATACTTTCTATGGCAAAATATACCCCCTCATGTTGTTTCTTTTTAAATTAAATGTTTTAAGAGTTACCACTTTATTCCAATCAAGATGGCTTCAGGTGTGCCATACCTTTGTAATAAGTAGGACTGTTAGCGCTCTAGTTGTTCTTTAGAACACTCTGGGACATTCTGTCATTGGGCTATACTTGGGCTACATCTGGGTGATATTTGGGCTACATTTGGGCTCTTTTGTCTCTGGTGGCCATTTTGGGAGACTGCATGTCAGAATGTTTTAATGAAATAGAAAAGGATTTGAGAAGTCACTCAAAATGTGCCCTAATTTTTCATTCTGCAGCACTAATCATACTTTCTATGGCAAAATATACCCCCTCATGTTGTTTCTTTTTAAATTAAATGTTTTAAGAGTTACCACTTTATTCCAATCAAGATGGCTTCAGGTGTGCCATACTTTTGTAATAAGTAGGACTGTTAGCGCTCTAGTTGTTCTTTAGAACACTCTAGGAGGCTGCAGTAGAACACAAAGGAATCAACTGACAGTCTCTGTCCTTGTTGGATGTACATGTTTTACTGAGAATGTCAGACTTCATTTTCACATGACTGAGAAAGATAATGTGAATTTACAGAAAATATGCTTTCAGTTTAGCTTATAGATCCCCTTCCAAATCACTGTGGGAAAATCATGAGATATTAGTTTTCTTTCAAACAATATTCATGAAATCACAGCAGAAGGTTTTTTCACATGGTAAAATCACCTTAGAACCCACCACAATTCCTAAAACGAGTATGGTACCATCAACAAATGATTTATAATGTAACTAAAGTCCTAAAACCCTCTATTAACTACAATGCTTTTTAATGAGGTGCTATCATGTATATTGGTCCCAAGATGGCTGCCAACACTTCTTGGATGAAGTGCTGACAGCCAATCAGATCAGATGTGTGGTTAGGCTCCGCCCAGATATATATCTTTTTTTGAACCTAAATTACTCAAAATCCACTGGAGCACATATATTGAGACCTAGCAAAGGCACATCGGGCTAACAGTCCCTACAATTTTGCCAAGTTTCGTGCAAATCCATTCAGCCGTTCGAGCTAAAAGTGAGGCCAACCGCCCTATGGAAATTAACATGGGAAAAACGCGTTTTGGGACCCCCCTTTTTTCTCGCGCCCCCCTTGATGAAACCCCCCCAAATTGTCAGGGGCTGCTCAGAAACAAAATGTTCCATTTTCCTGAAAATTTCAGCCAATTCCGTCCACAAACGCCAAAGTTATTAGACATAGAATTTTCAAAAATCCCATAGAGAAAAAATCCTAACTATATATACCTACTGGCGACCGCCAGTAGGTAATATATATATATATATATATATATTCACAGAAAAAACCATAGGTTATAGACCATATATAGTTAGGAATTTGCATTTACAAAACCTTGAAAATTCACTGAAAAAACCATAGGTTATAGACCATATATAGTTAGGGATTAGCATTTAAAAAACCTTATTTTATTTGCACAAAACCATTGAAATTCCATATATAGTTAGTTGCACTAACTATATATCGCGGACCCGCAATCCACTGCTAATGATGTCACATATTACATCATTCATGACATGGTCAGTGACATCACTGATGACATCACTGATGACATCTCAAATGACATCACTGATGACATCACTGATGACATCACTGATGACAACACCCAGTGACTGTATGTTTCTGTAAAGTTAAAATATGTCTTACATATTGAAGAATGAGTGGATGTATAAGTGTCTGGATGAAGGATTTAGTAGGTGCATGACTGACTGTATGAGAGAATGATTAAATGTGTCTCACTGAGTGTATGGGTTAGTGATTAAAGTGTCTTAATTTGGCAATCATTATTTATGTTGTTCTGTAAACTGCTGCATGTTTAAATCAGTAGCTATATCAGTAACTATATGGGTTATTGAATGGTTGCCCAAGTATTTGTATGGGAGACTGAGTATGTGTGTGGGTGGCTGGGAGGTGTATAACTCTGTGCATAGATGTGTGAGCAGTTGATTCCCTAGGTGTATGGGTTCAAAAGTGCATGTAGAAACAGCTGTATGGACAGTTGACTGTGTGCATGAGTATATTGGTGAGTGAATGGATATCTCAGTGCTACATGTCAAAGTAAGTACATATGTAAAACACACTCCATGTGAGAGTTGACATATATAAATAACTGAACATAAGAGCCAGTGAATGTGTGAGTGGCTGTATGAATCATTGTGAACTTGTATCAAGGATTGTATAAGAGAGTAAATATGTGTTACTATATGTTTGAATAAGTAAGGTGTGTATAACTGTATAGTTGAGGAAATGGAGATGTGATTGATTCTTTCCATGACTGACTAGGTGTGTGAGTAACTCCATGGATGTGTGACAGTCTGTGAGTGCCTGTTTACACTGAGTGTATCTAAGGTTATATTAGAGTCTGAAGATGTATTATCACATAAATGATATCATCAGTGATGTAATCAGTAATGTCAAATGAGATGTCAGTGATGTCATCAGTGATGTCATTTGAGATGTCATCAGTGATGTCATCAGTGATGTCATTTGAGATGTCATCAGTGATGTCATCAGAGATGTCACTGACCATGTCATGAATGATGTAATATGTGACATCATTAGCAGTGGATTGCGGGTCCGCGATATATAGTTAGTGCAACTAACTATATATGGAATTTCAATGGTTTTGTGCAAATAAAATAAGGTTTTTTAAATGCTAATCCCTAACTATATATGGTCTATAACCTATGGTTTTTTCAGTGAATTTTCAAGGTTTTGTAAATGCAAATTCCTAACTATATATGGTCTATAACCTATGGTTTTTTCTGTGAATTTCATTGGTTTTTTAAAAGCTAATATCTATAGCTGTAAAATATATTCTTTATTAAGTGACGTATCACGTAGCCCGTGAGACGCCTCATGATGCATCGCATAACCGTGACGTATCGTCTCTGCAGCGCAAACCAAACCCAAAACGTAAGCGCGCCAGAACACGCTTAAAGATATATATATATTTTTTTAACCTTAATTAGACAAAATCCACACGTGCACATATCACAAACGTTCAAAAAACACAATATGTCGGACTCCCGTTACGCTGCCGGTTAGCTGCCCGGTTAACGTACCAGGAAGCACCTTTACCGCGAAAAATCGCAATTTTTTTTTCTTTTGCCCCGCAGGGAACTTTAATAGCCCCCTCATCAATCCTAGGGGTTCAGGAGGGGTCTGCCTTACCCCTTTCATTCATTTACACCTTTTTTTTTCCACCTCTTGTCTCTCGATCCCACAGAGAGACAAGATGGCGGCCGCTCCAGACTGTTTACAATGATAACAGCCAATCAGCTTCTCCTCAGACTCCTGTTACACTGCCGGTTAGCTGCCCGGTTAGCTGCCCGGTTCGCGTACCAAGACGCGTCTCTACGGCGAAAAAATCGTTTTTTTGTTGTTTTTTTTTTGGCCCCGCGTGGCTTTATAATATCCCCCTCATCAATCCTATGGGGTCAGAAGGGGTCTACCTTGCCCTCTTTCCTTCATTTCCCTCTTTGTTTTGGTCTCCTCTTGTCTCTCGATCCTACCGAGAGACAAGATGGCGGCCGCTCCGGACTGTTTACAATGTTGACAGCCAATCAGCTACTCCTCAGACTCCCGTTACACTGCCGGTTAGCTTCCCGGTTAGCTGCCCGTTAGCTGCCCGGTTCGCGTACCAAGACGCGTCTCTACGGCGAAAAAATCGGAATTTGACTGTGTGCATGAGTATATTGGTGAGTGAATGGATATCTCAGTGCTACATGTCAAAGTAAGTACATATGTAAAACACACTCCATGTGAGAGTTGACATATATAAATAACTGAACATAAGAGCCAGTGAATGTGTGAGTGGCTGTATGAATCATTGTGAACTTGTATCAAGGATTGTATAAGAGAGTAAATATGTGTTACTATATGTTTGAATAAGTAAGGTGTGTATAACTGTATAGTTGAGGAAATGGAGATGTGATTGATTCTTTCCATGACTGACTAGGTGTGTGAGTAACTCCATGGATGTGTGACAGTCTGTGAGTGCCTGTTTACACTGAGTGTATCTAAGGTTATATTAGAGTCTGAAGATGTATTATCACATAAATGATATCATCAGTGATGTAATCAGTAATGTCAAATGAGATGTCAGTGATGTCATCAGTGATGTCATTTGAGATGTCATCAGTGATGTCATCAGTGATGTCATTTGAGATGTCATCAGTGATGTCATCAGAGATGTCACTGACCATGTCATGAATGATGTAATATGTGACATCATTAGCAGTGGATTGCGGGTCCGCGATATATAGTTAGTGCAACTAACTATATATGGAATTTCAATGGTTTTGTGCAAATAAAATAAGGTTTTTTAAATGCTAATCCCTAACTATATATGGTCTATAACCTATGGTTTTTTCAGTGAATTTTCAAGGTTTTGTAAATGCAAATTCCTAACTATATATGGTCTATAACCTATGGTTTTTTCTGTGAATTTCATTGGTTTTTTAAAAGCTAATATCTATAGCTGTAAAATATATTCTTTATTAAGTGACGTATCACGTAGCCCGTGAGACGCCTCATGATGCATCGCATAACCGTGACGTATCGTCTCTGCAGCGCAAACCAAACCCAAAACGTAAGCGCGCCAGAACACGCTTAAAGATATATATATATTTTTTTAACCTTAATTAGACAAAATCCACACGTGCACATATCACAAACGTTCAAAAAACACAATATGTCGGACTCCCGTTACGCTGCCGGTTAGCTGCCCGGTTAACGTACCAGGAAGCACCTTTACCGCGAAAAATCGCAATTTTTTTTTCTTTTGCCCCGCAGGGAACTTTAATAGCCCCCTCATCAATCCTAGGGGTTCAGGAGGGGTCTGCCTTACCCCTTTCATTCATTTACACCTTTTTTTTTTCCACCTCTTGTCTCTCGATCCCACAGAGAGACAAGATGGCGGCCGCTCCAGACTGTTTACAATGATAACAGCCAATCAGCTTCTCCTCAGACTCCTGTTACACTGCCGGTTAGCTGCCCGGTTAGCTGCCCGGTTCGCGTACCAAGACGCGTCTCTACGGCGAAAAAATCGTTTTTTTGTTGTTTTTTTTTAGCCCCGCGTGGCTTTATAATATCCCCCTCATCAATCCTATGGGGTCAGAAGGGGTCTACCTTGCCCTCTTTCCTTCATTTCCCTCTTTGTTTTGGTCTCCTCTTGTCTCTCGATCCTACCGAGAGACAAGATGGCGGCCGCTCCGGACTGTTTACAATGTTGACAGCCAATCAGCTACTCCTCAGACTCCCGTTACACTGCCGGTTAGCTTCCCGGTTAGCTGCCCGGTTAGCTGCCCGGTTCGCGTACCAAGACGCGTCTCTACGGCGAAAAAATCGGATTTTTTTTTTGGGGCCCCGCGTGGCTCTATAATATCCCCCTCATCAATCCTAGGGGGTCAGAAGGGGTCTACCTTGCCCCCTTTCCTTCATTTCCCCCTTTGTTTTGGCCTCCTCTTGTCTCTCGATCCTACCGAGAGACAAGATGGCGGCCGCTCCGGACTGTTTAGAATGTTGACAGACACCGGAGAGCCAATCAGCTTCGCTTCGCAAAGTTCCGATACGCGAAAAGTTCGCGAACCGGAGCGCTACCCGGAGCGCTGTTACAGATATATATCTTGTTTTAAACGTTAATTTCTCAAAATCCACTGAAGCACATATATTGAGACCTAGCAAAGGCACATCGGGCTAACAGTCCCTACAATTTTGCCAAGTTTCGTGGAAATCCATTCAGCCGTTCGGGCTAAAAGTGAGGCCAACCGCCCTATGGAAATTAACATGGGAAAAACGCGTTTTGGGACCCCCCTTTTTTCTCGGCCCCCCCTTGACGAACCCCCCCCCCAAATTTCCATTTGCCATTTTCCTGAAAATTTCAGCCAATTCCGTCCACAAACGCCAAAGTTATTAGGCATAGAATTTTCAAAAGTTCCATAGAGAAAAAATCCTAACTATATATACCTACTGGCTATCGCCAGTAGGTAATGTCCAGAGAGCAGCGCTTTCTTCCGTGGGTCAGGAGTCCTCCACACCACAGAACACGCAGACACGGACCAGGTTCGAGCGCAATTTTCTTTTATTTAGGTGCAAGCAAGCCGCATGATGTTTCGGCTCCAAGGAACCTTGTTCACATGACCAAATATATATATATATATATATATATATATATGGTAAGTACATTTACTAAGTTTATGACTTCACCACACATGCCTTTGCGTTGTAAGGGCATGCATGGTAAAGTTATATGCGGGGTAAAAGAATGCGGAGTGATGGTACTGCGGAGTAATTGCTCATGCGTTGTAATAAATGCGGAGCCATGGTATGCGGGAATAAAGTTTGCGGAATAATGTCACATATTCGGGTGAGACGGTGTCAAAAGCTGCGGACAAACTGAGCAGCATCATGACAGCCACCCCGCCCTGGTCCACCTGGGGTTTGATGCTATCAGTGGCTGCAACAAGAGCAGTCATGGTACCATGACCCCTTATGTAGCCATTCTGTAAGGGATCAAGAATGTCATCATTATCAATGAACTTCACAAGTTCTTGATTAAGATATTTCTTCAATATATTCGCTGGGCAGAAGTGAGATACGGCAGATGTTTTCATATCATCATAGTCAGAATTGTTTTTAGTTTTTAAGTGGGATAACAGTGACTCATTTTATAGTTGTGTAAAAATCCCATAATCAATAACATGATTGAGTACTCCCTGTTAAGTCTTTGAAATACATTAAGGAGCTAGCTTCAAAATTTTAGGTGGATAGGGTCTAAAGGGGACCCTGACTTAGGATTCATCAAAAACTCCATGGTGATCTGTACAGAAGTCGGGGGGAAGACAGTCACCCTGGAAGACTTAATTAAGGAGGCTTTCAGCAAAAGACTATATTCAACAGAAGAAGGGAAATCAGAGTAAATATTAACAATTTTATCTCTGAAATAAGGGGCCAATCTATCACCGAATTCCTGTGAAGGATTAGTGAGACCAAGAATAAACGTGCTGCAAAAGTTCTCTAACGACACTAAAAAGCTCCTTAGAGGAGTTACCTGCTACTCTTATTTATTCTGTATAAAAAGTAGATTTAGCCTACTGAATGGCGAGTTTGTATTAATGTAGGAGTGCTTTGTGACCCACTTTTTTAGTGGGAATGCGATTCAGGTATAATTTTTGTTTCTGTTTATAACAGGTCTGCCGCAATTTTTTTAAACCATCAGAAAAACAGGGCAGCTCTAGTACCTCATTTGGCTCTCACAGGAGCAACAATATCAAAGGCAGACCCTATCCAATTCTGAAACCCTTCAGCCGAAAAGTCAGATGAGGTCCCTGAATTAACAAGAGTCTTATTAAATGCCTGATTGAAGCCATGTGAGGTCAGGAGATACCAATTAAGGGACCATCTCTCAGGGAAACCAGGAAGGGTTTCGCAGCGGTCGAAGCGCCTTGGGACCCTACGGGTAAGTAGTGCGCTATATAAATGCCTATACATTTACATTTACATTTACATTTTATTCCAATTCCTCCCACAAATTACCTAGGGCCTAGAGGCTTCCAGGCCCCTTACCTTCTGCTTCAATGATGGGCATCTGATTTTAAAAGTACTAACTTGATGATAAGCCCAGCTAAGCAGAACGGCTTCATTAAATGTAAGGTCACTAGAATTAGAAAATATACCATCCACAGTATGCTCTGCTATGTGGGTGGGGGCTTTTACCACTGGGGAGAAGCCAAAATTCAACACGGAATCTCTTAAGGCCATGGAGTCCCAATTAGATAGGTCTTCTAGGTGGAAATTAAAATCGCCAAGAATGACGAGGGATTGATAGGCCAAAAAGAGGTCCAGTCTTGAAGCCAAACCTTTAGAAAATCATTGTATGTGCCTGGGGGACGGTAAACCAGAAGTCCAGAAAATTCAGGGGTAGCTGCAAGCTTCAATCTAAAAAAGGCCACCTCTGTAATCTCTGAAGCATGCAGCATCACAGTTTCTAAAATGAAGCTTAGTTAATCTTTGTAAATGATCACCAGGCTGCCTCCTCTGCAGCGATTGTGAACCTGCCATGAGATGGTGGAACTTACAGGCGTCGCTGCTACCAAATCTACACCTGAATCTTGGGATGCCCAAAGGCAATTAAGATGGAGGGAGAGAATAAGTTCATTAATTTCAATGCTATGTTTGATGAGTGTAATATAATATTAACAATAATGTGGTGACCCGGTGTCCCTCAGAACCTGGGTATTAGTATTAAACAAAAACAATTGGTTCTGCAGGGATGTGTACAACTGCTTACGGTACTGTTTGTAAATACAGAGAGCAAATACTTATTAACAGAAAATAGAGCAATGATTCACAAAAGGAAAATGATTCACAAAAAGAAAAACACACGCTAAATAAGATCAATAGTATATTCTAAATGAATATCAAATACTAACGCTGTCACAGTTACAAATTCAATTGCATCAAGAAACCATAAGTGGTGAATAAAGTGACATATAGTAATTAAGTGATATGAACAGTACACTACATACAAGACAAGTACATGTAGAATAAAAAGATACAGATGAGGCTCCAACTGGCTGGTGAATACCTTTTTGTCATTTCCTGACACATTGCCAAGAGTCACTGATCGCTACAACCTAATCACTGCATTTTGATTTCATCTACTGAGACTTCTGCATATTTGGCTGTCCACTCATCCCTCCATCGTCCTGAAGAAGACCCGCTCTGATGCACCTTACATTTGCGCTACTCTCAGGGTTGAAACGTTGATATGCCATGTATGTCCACACAGCCCTCATGATCACGATTTAATTTACTATTGGATTTTGCAGCACATGTGCAAAAAGAAACAAGACAAAACTTTTTCGAAAAATGTCCCCTCCCCCTTTTTATCCTACATGTACTTGTCTTGCATATAGTGTACTGTTCATATCACTTAATCACTATATGTCACTTTATTCACCACGGTCACTTATTGTTTCTTCATGCAATTGAATTTGTAACTGTGACAGCCATTAGTATTTGAAACACATTTAGAATATACTATTGATTCTTATTTCGTGTGTGTTTTTCCTTTTGTGAATCATTGCTCTATGTTCTGTGAATAAGTATTTGCTCTCTGTATTTACAAACAGTACCCTAAGCAATTGTACACATCCCGACAAAACTAATTGTTTTTGTTTAATATGTTTGATGAGGGGACCTGCAGGAACAAGTAGGTGGAGCCAGTTCCATCATGGCTGCTCGGACGTCATTCCACCTGGCTGCTGCATTGCAATGATATTGGCTTTATTCTCACCAAGCGATCGCGCCTGGGATTGAGCGGACTCGCTCTTGGTAGTAGTAGAGCGGGGGCCATGACATCGGGAGCAGCCCCCCGTGAAACTACTCCTGACCGTGTGGCAATCGTCCTTCTGCTGCCGCGATGAAAACCCAACATACAGACCCCTGGACCCGGACCCATACCCGCTCCGACCGCACTCCGAACACCCAAATCCCTGATGCTGAGTCCTTGCTCGGGCCCTCAGGGCGTGCGAAAATTGGGTTCTTCGTGGTAAGGTAAAATCTATCTAAAATTTACCTCTGATAAGGCAAAATCACCTTTGCAGCAGTTTGAATGATGCTTGAATTTGTGAAGGAATTTATTGATGCAGCCTGACCCTAAGATGGCAGCCGTTCGATGGGATACGGCGAACGAAGCAACCTTCGCCTAGGTGAGCGACGGGGACTTGGGCCTCCCGCGGGGAGCAGCACCACAGTCCCTGACGAGAAGTGGCAAGGAGGGGGTGACATCAGCCAAGAAAATGGGGCACCTCTACCCCAGCGTGTCCCACAGAAAGAAACCTCAACGGAGCGGGCAGCCTGATTCCAACATGACGTTCGTTTTGGTCAATTATAACTGGCAACTCCAGCTACAGCTCAGGACACCCAATAACCTGCTGCCTGAGGTTTTGTAAGGACAGCATCCAGGGTTAAGGAGGCATTTTGAGGAGGCATGTGTAGGAGTGGAACGCCTTGAGGACCTAGGCGCTGTTGAAGAGGAGGGCCCATTCTTGACCCTGAAATGGAACTGGCCTGACTCGAGGGAGGGCATCAACAGTTATTTTACTTCCAAAGAGACCCAAGTAAGCCCTTATTTGGCTTTCTTACTTTGCCTAATGCTATCAAGCCCTTTCACTCACCAACCTCCGTCCTGCCTCAGATGCCTGACCTTAATATGGCCGACCTACCTGCAATCGACCACGACCAAATTGGCCCCACCCCTGTCTCGCTCCAGAGGTCTGCAGCAAAGAGAGAAGCCCCTCCAACCACACCGGACTACATGGACTGGCTCTCCGAGCTTCCACCAGCGAGGCTAGGGATGCTCTCTCACCTTCTTCCCCCACTAGGATCACCTATCATGACACTGAATATGTGATTCATCTATTTCCTTTAAATGTTTTACTAGAAACTGATGTAACTTTTTAACTGGTGTTAAATTTGTAACTTTTTTGGTACCTCATGTACAGCGCTCTGATACCTTCGGGTCTTGCCAGCGCTATTTCATAACCCTAACACCCACCTACCACTCAACCAGCAGCTCCTCAAGACTTGTTATCATTTTTGTTGTGGCTAATTTATTGTTAATTGAAGAGTATGAGAGATATACTTTGGGCAGATTTCTGCCTTCGTCTTTCTGTTGTTTCTCCCCCTTATCCTGTTACCCCACCCCTAACCCCTCTACATTTCCTCTGACCTCGTCCTCAAAGATCTCTACATGTTCTCCCCCCCACTAGGATCACCTATCATGACACTGAATATGTGATTCATCTATTTCCTTTAAATGTTTTAGTTGTAACTGATGTAACTTTTTAACTGATGTTAAATTTGTAACTTTTTTGGTACTAAGCATGGGCGAAAAATCCGTTCCGCTCGCGGATTTCGCGGATTTTCGGTAAATTCGCAATCTGCGAGGTTCGCGAATTTCCCGCAAAATCCGCAAACGGAAATCCGCGAATGGGGATTGGGTCAAAAGTTCAAGCTGACTTTTGTAACTCTTTTAGAATGGCGCCAGCAAGCTGCCAGAGCCATTCTAAAATAGTTACAAAAGTCAGCTTCAACAGGAAGCTCTAATAGATAAAGTAAAGCAGGTGCAGCTCAAAGTCAGTTACACAATCATTAATCACCCCCAAACTTGGGGTTAGTAATGATTGTGTAACTTACTTTGACCTTCCACTGGAGCACCTGCTTTACTTTATCTATTAGTGCTTCCTGTTGAAGCTATTTCTAGCTATTTTAGAATGGCGCTGGCAGCTTGCCGGCGCCATTCTAAGTGGGGCTGGGGGCAGAAGGGCACAAAAGTGGGACAGATGGCAGAAGGGGACAAAAAATGAGTGGGGCAGAGGGCAGAAGGGCACAGAAACAAGTGGTACAGAAGGCAGATGGGCATAAAAAACAAGAGGGTGGCAGTGATTAAGCAAGCAAAAAAAAAAAAACCCTGCGAAATTGCAAAGCGCCTTGCGAACACCCGCGAACACGCAAAGCGCCTCGCGAACATGCAAAAATTAAAAAATCCGCAAATTCGCGCAAATTCGCAAATTTTGCGGATTGCCAATTCGCAAATCCGCAAATTCGCGAATTGCCAATTCGCAAAATTCAGCCATGCTTATTTGGTACCTCATGTACAGCGCTCTGATACCTTCGGGTCTAGCCAGCGCTATCTCATAACTCTAACACCCACCTACCACTCAACCAGCAGCTCCTCAAGACTTGTTATCATTTTTGTTGTGGCTAATTTATTGTTAACTGAAGAGTATGAGAGATATACTTTGGGCAGATTTCTGCCTTCGTCTTTCTGTCGTTTCTCCCTCTTATCCTGTTACCCCACCCCTAACCCCTCTCCATTTCCTCTGACCTCGTCCTCAAAGATCTCTACATGTTCTCCCTGCAACCAAGGTAACCTGTAACTGATGTAATTTTGGAGCAAAAAGGATCTCATGTAAAGTGCTTTGATATCTTCTGGTCTAAGCTATTTTAATCCTGAATTCTGAGGCCTGAGCAACATGGCTGATGCCTGGTGGAGCTGTTAGACAGCTAATGAAGAGATTGGCCTTGGTTTCCCGCTCGACCTTCACCTACCCAGCTGGACAGTGGACACAGTTCTTTCTCGTCTCCCTGCTATGGC
Source organism: Lissotriton vulgaris (assembly GCF_964263255.1). Classification (NCBI taxonomy): domain Eukaryota; kingdom Metazoa; phylum Chordata; class Amphibia; order Caudata; family Salamandridae; genus Lissotriton; species Lissotriton vulgaris. The sequence goes on from NC_141694.1 coordinate 748,857,667, forward strand.
TCCTTCCCTCCTCCTTTCCTTCGAATTTTTTCAACTTTTGTTTCAACTACCTTACAACGTTACTACGCTATGGTAACTGATGTAGCTTGTAACGCAAAGTCCCTCTGGTAAAGCGCTCTGATACCGCCGAGTCTAGCCAGCTCTATATAAACTTTTCAAATCAAATACACTCAAAACTGGCTCCCCTGTTTCGCTGAGACCTGAGAAACATGGCTCATATGCAGTAGAGCTGGTAGACAGCTACTGAGGAGATGGGCCCTGGTATCCACCTGACCATCACCTAAGCAGCCGGACATTGGGCACAGTTCCTTCTTGTCTGCCTTCCCTCCCTCCTACGAATTCATTCATTTTTGTGTACTGTACCTTTCTATGCTTTTGTAACTGATGTAACTTTTAACACAATGATCCTAAAAGTAAAGCGCTCTAATAAGCTTCTTGGGTCAAGTTTGAGCTATACAGAACTTTATAAAAAAAAGGTTGAGGTACTTGAACAGTCACGCTACCTAATGGGGACAAAGAATGAGAGGTAAAAAATTATTTTTAGTCACAGACAATTAAGCTTTATTTTTTAATGGAAGAGAGGTGACATTAGGTTGCCGAATCTGGAAAGGCTTACCTATGTGTATGGTTACTGATATTAAAATCGGGTGTACTGTTGAAAGGGCAAACATAACACTTACAAAACTATCAGTATTCCATATAACTTATGACTTTTCTAAGTCCCAGAGGACGCAGTGATCATAAAATAATGTTTGCCATTCTGTCCATGTCTTAAAGTACATTAGCACAGTGACACATTCATTACATTGCTGGGTATAAATTGTTACTAAGGGGTTTATTATGATGATGATCCGACATCAGTCCACCGGCCATCATCACGGTGATGGGACAGGGCCACAGACGTGCGGCAGTCCCACCGGCCCAATGAGGATGTGCCTGCGATACTGGTGTGTGCATCCTGGCCCTTTACCATTGCGGACGGTGCTGCTGACTGCAGCACCGTCTGCAATGGTAAAAGGGCATACAAGGCATTTTACTGTACCACGTGGCAGGCACCACACGATACCTGCCCCTTGGTGCAGGGACCTGCAGGGGTGTGCAGGGGGCTACCTTGGGTACCCCCAGGGCCCCCCATGCCCCCACAGAGGGTGCCTGCAACAGACCCCCAAAGCCAAACCCTGCCAGCCTTTCCATTGCGAATCACCGCCATGGAAAGGTCCATTAATCACCCACATCACCCACATCCTAATATGTCGGGCGGTGTCTGCTAGGCACCGCCACCATATTAATGGTTCAGCTCCGCCCGGCCGGCAATCGTAACAATTGCTGACCGGTAGAAAAGCGGCAGACAGGCTTTGCGTCCACCACAATACCCACTGCCATCATAATATGTCGGGAGTATATCTCGCAACGATGGCGTAAAGATCGCCACCGCCGTAACAGCATTGCCAATCATTACGTCATCGTAATGTGTTAAACAAAGGAGGTTGCTGAACTGTTCCTATAGAAAGTGGGGAATTAAATGAGACTGGCGTGACCGGAGGTGTGTGTGTTACACCTTTGGACATCCATTTTGTTGGACGTGTTTGCCTCACACACCCAAAAGGGTGTCATGCTTCATCATAGGCGTTGCTCCTCGTCGGGGAGGCGGTGCAATCCCCGACGGGCTCACCTCGGAGAGGGGCTCTTTGGCGGAGATCTTTTTGTCCAACAGCCTATTGGTGAAACAAAAATGGGGATACAACCAAAACTCAGGGCGCTCCTCTTGTTATCAGGGAATAGTATAAGCTTAATATCAAGTTGTGGATGGTGCGTCTAGGGGAAGGGCGTGTATCCAACACCCTTATCTCTCTGTAACACACAGAGTTGAAAACAGTACCATTTGCCCCTGAGCACACAATCAATAAAGTATAAGTCCAGATATCCTGATGCTTGAATTGGTCAGCAAACCACAAAATATATTAATGAAAGAGTCCTTAGATTGTCCTTCAGATTTTAATTCCAAATGTTGCAAATAATGGTCAGGAACCAAAGCAAATCTTCAGTACATCAATTCAGGTCAAAATGCCAATTCAGGTCAAAATGCCAACACGTGTTGGCATTTTGACCTGAATTGGCATTTTGACCTGAATTGATGTACTGAAGATTTGCTTTGGTTCCTGACCATTATTTGCAACATTTGGAATTAAAATCTGAAGGACAATCTAAGGACTCTTTCATTAATATATTTTGTGGTTTGCTGACCAATTCAAGCATCAGGATATCTGGACTTATACTTTATTGATTGTGAGCCTATTGGTGAAGTGCGGGTGTGTGGGTTAGGGCAGTAAGTTTCCTGGAGAAAGTGATTTAAAATGTAGCAGGGGGTGCCGGAAAACACTTTATTCTGGGGGTCCCCCTACTGCAGTTAAAAGCGTGGATCTAGCTCGCTGGGTGACGGCAAATTAGGTAGCGCAACCCTAGAAGAGACTAGAGTGAGGGTTGGTCGACATGTTTCTCGCATGGGATTATTTTCCCGCGATTCTTCAGGACCTAGTGACGGTGAGAGCTAAAAAGAAAAGAAAAACATGCTGGTGTCATGTGTTGGGTGTGGGTAAAGTTTACCTCAATGGTTAATCCTATGCCTAAACAGGGGAAAAAAAGGAACAAGGTTAACATATTTATAATTCTCCTGTTAGCATTTTGGTCAGAGCCAGAGCAACAACATGATACAGTATGTTAGCGGTATTGTGGAACTAATAGCACAGCTAAAACATGCCCGTGATGTTGCAGTGTGCAGTGAACACTCGCACACACTATGTACGTGAAAAAGGGTGTGGTGAAAACTCATTAAAAACAGTGATCTAAAAACCGCAGCAGCAGTATAGGAGAGAATACCATGCTTATGGGCGTGATGGGCCGAACAGTGGTGATGGTATAATGCTAACTCCTGACTCACCTAATGGTCGGGGATTAATTACCACATGAGTAGTCGGAGGGTCGGTACATCAGGGTTGTGCCTACAGTTTTGGCTGAAGGAGAAGATGAACCTGTTAGCCTTGGAGGTTACAAGTCAAGGAAGACCCCCAGGGCGGGTCAAGTCAAGTTAACCCCTGAAGTGGATTTGCAGGGGTAACCAGAGGTTTGTTGGGAGGGGATTGTCTTACCTCAAACTTCCCGTGTCCGTGCGGATTCACCTACCCATCACCGCCGAGCTCGAATAGGTAAAGACGCTTAGTGGCGTGTACTATTTATAGGTGGCCGCGTCATAGGGCTGCGTCAGTTGACGCCCACTGGGTGGGTCACGTGCTAAGTTAGAGGATGGTGTCAGCCATCGTGCAATGGTATAGATGGTATCTGGAGTCAATGGCAGAACAAGAGTTCGCTGTATCAATTAGAAAGGATTAGTTGGACAGGCCAATAGGCACAACGGAAGTGGTACACAAGTAAGATACGGAAAGTTAGCGGCGGCTGAGAGCAAATTTAAATGCTGGTGGTAAACAGGACAATCAGTGGTTGATTTACAGAGAGTGCCAAGGAATTTCCTCATTGAGTCCTTGTTTATCAGAAGAGAGGCGGTGGACCCATCTTTGTTCTTTCCGGAATAAGGCATTCTTGGGGCAGTTAGGACTGGATTCAAGTACCACCCACCTCAATGAGTCTGCGTTGTGATTGTTTTCCACATAGTGCTTACACATCTTGGTGTGGGTTTTTTTACAGCGAAAGTTGCTGCGGTGTTCAATGATACGTGTTTTGATTGGGCGGGTTGTCATCCCAATGTATTGTAAACCACACGGGCATGTCAGCATGTATATGCAGTGGGTGGTGTTGCAGTTAGTGTGACCCCTGATTACCCACTTGAAAGTGTCAGAGAGTTGTATGGTTTTATGAGGTGTGGTGTATCTACATACCCCGCATGTGCCACATGGGTAATGGCCAGTGACAGGCGGCAGATGCCATAAGGTCTGCTGAGTGCCTTTCTTTGTCGTTTTTGGTCTGGTATTAATCAGGATGTCTTTCACGTTCTGTGACCTTTTGAATGCGAATCTAGGCTGTTCAAGATTCATATCGCCTGTGTTAAGGATACCCCAGTGGCGTTTAATTGTGCTCTTGATTTTGTTTGATAGGGGGGTGAAAGTGGTAACACGGGTGATTGGCTGGTTCTCGATTGGTGTTTTTCCTGTCTTTCCAGTAAGGCTTCTCTGTTGTTGTTTCTGTAATGTGCTCATCCTGCACCAAAAGCCATTTACACCACTGCATTCTCACCCTCGGGTGCACCTTGTTAACATTCACTTGATAGATCTTTGCTGTTGTTGCCACAAATCACACACTTTAAAAAAAATCTAATTTGTCTTGAACTCAGGGGCCTGAAAACCATCTTGTTTTCCTGTATTCAGCATTCACTGAACTACAAGACACTGCAGGTGACCCATTTTCTCTGACTATCTCCACCTTGCTAACCGCTGGGTTCCCAAAAATGTTCTGATGTAAGTACAGGTGAAGAGATTTGTTTAAGTGGTTCAGTGCATAAAAGTAGCAAGGCACTGACACAGGCATCTTTGATATCAACATCTTCATTAGGATTGGTATAATGCTCAACTTGACCCGCCTCCTGGCTATACCAATTCCAACCTCAATGAGATGAATAGAGTATCGATGTAGCCTGGAGAAGGGAAAGGGTATGGGAGTAGGAATCAAAGAGATGGAGGTCTGCAATGCTATAAAGAAAATGAAAGAATGTTCTTCTCTACTATGTTAAACAGAGCTTTTATATTGTCAACATAACTATGAATAATTTATGATTCAGAACTCCTAACTTTCACTGCCAGGTATTTCAATAAATAGAAACGCTATTGGAATTGCCTGATTTCTCTTTCTAGTCGGAAGCTGTTATCACACAAGAACAGGAATTCTTTATTTTATGCTATATTAGGAAGGTTTGAAGAGCGTCCTATCAACCATGAGGGAATCTTGTCGCTGAGCAGGTGTGAGTCTAGTTAACCTAGGGCCTAGTGGGACTAATCAAAAAGCAAGGTCCACAGCTTCTTGCGGAATTCCAAAAGTGAGGAGGAGGCTCTTATGCATTGTGCCAGGTGGATTGCGCTTTAGTGGCAAAGTATGAGAAGCCTCAACCGCCGTATCTGGTTTTCTGTATGCATGGATTGTGTGCAAGTAGGAGTCAGTACGGGTGAAGGAAGGGTTGTGAAAGCAGATGCAATTGTGGAGTCATGCTGGGCTACTGTTATGATTTGCCTTTAAACTGTGGATGAGTAGTTTGAATTATGTTTGTTTGTGTATGGGGTACCAGTGTAGTCCCTACAGGTGTTGTGTAATGTGATTGTGGCATGAGGGGTTGAGAGTGATTCTGACTGCTGAGTTTGTATAGCCAGTAGCCTTGTGGTGAAGTTTTTGTTGATCCAGGCATAGAGGGTGTTCCCATAGTCCAGCTTGCTTGTGACAAGAGTGTTGGTGGCGGTTTTCTAGGTGCTGATTGAGAGCCATTTGAAAATCTTATCAACCTCTTCAGGGTATGGAAGCATAAGGCTGTGATTTTGATGGCTTGGGCAGTCCTGTCAGGTTTACTGTCTTGGAAGATCCTGAAGTTCTTGGCATGAGTGTTTGATGGTGGGTGTTGATCCTAGCTCTGTTGGTCACCAGGTGGAGTCCCACTGTGCATCTAGTGATCAATTTCAGTCGTCTTGCAAGCATTAAAGTTCATCCAGGTAGTGGGTGTCTTGTCTGTATTGGAGAGAGAATGAGTTGCATGTCATTGGCATAGGTGAGGATTTTGATGTTGTGAGAGTGGATGATGCTGGATAGAGGGATCATGTCTGAGTTAAAGATGGTATGGCTCAAGGGGATCCTTGCAGAACTCCACAGATGAGGTTGTGAGGGTTCAAGTTGTACGGTATCAGGCTGATTGAATGAGCACTTTCATTCTGGATGAAGAAGATCCATTGGAGTGTGTGTCCTAGGATTCCAATGTAGTGTGGGCGTTGTATGATGATTGGGTATGAGACCATGACACATTCTGAGATCAAGAAAAATGAGTCATGTGATTGTCATTCATGGTGGTGATGAGTTAATCTTTCATACTGTGGTTAGATCTGAATACAAATTGAGTGGTGTAGATGTGTTGGTGGTACTTGAGGTTTTAAATGAGGCATCTGTTGCTGATTGTCATTAAGACCTTGACTGGTAATGGTAGAAGGGAGGTTGGATTGTACATGGCGAATGTTGAAGGGTTTCTGAAATCTTTCTTAAGCAATGACAGGACAGTTGCATGTTTCCAACCATCTGGGACGGTCCCTGAAGAGGTGGAGGTGTGCAGAATGAGTGTAAATATGATGTTGTGGGTTGCAATTCTTTGGGGTAGGTGTGGTGAGGCAGGGGTCACATAGGGACCCTGGTTAGATGGACTTCATGGTAGCAGCAATTTCTTCTGCGATGATAGCACATGGTTAGAATTGTTTTTTTCAATACGATCGGGAAGGGTTCAGCAGTGGGTTGAAGCTGCTGTAAATGGGGCTGATTATGTTGCTATAGAATTGACAAAGTTTATTGCAGAGGTTCTGGCAGGGGGCGATCAGGTTTTAGTTGACGACTGTTGAGGTGAAATCCTTCACAATGGAATAAAGCAGTAGTTCCCAAACTTTTCCAACCTGCAGCTCCCTTTACCCATTGATTGTTGGCTGCGGCTCCCCATTATGGTATCTTTTTTGGCGGGTGGTGACGTTAAGACCATTATCAGGAGTACTTTCATGTTTCCCTAAAAATGTTTGGGATGAAGCTGAAGGTATTATATAACATAGATGTAATCATATTCTGGCCACTGCAGAGCCCCATGCTGTATCAACGACTGATTGGGCTCATTGGAGAGACATAGGGGCCATATTATCAAGAACGGCGATAACATTATCGCTGCTTTAGTGGCAGGAAATAAGGGCTTGATAATATGCCCTTGTGAATTCCCATAGAAGCCCAGGTTCTGGTGTGCAGGTCTAGATCGTGTTGTATTGCTGTATTTGAACAAGGCCAAGGATTTGGCACAGGTTGTGATCCAATTGTGTGTGTTCTTGATGGCTTTGTGGTGGCTGTTGCTGTATTTGGGTCACTGGGATTTGAGAATGGTGTTCCAGTCCTTGTCAGTAAAGCTGTTACAGTTTTGGCATGCTGGTCAGGCAGTGGTGTGTGTGCATTGGACATGGACGTGGATGCTGAACTTGGGCATTGTCTGTCCAAAAGACTTGTTTCGGCTTGTTGACTTGGATGTTGTCAAAGGATCTAGGAGGTGTCATGTCACATGCATATGGTCCTTTACTCTTTTAACTTCAAATAATTTTAATTTGGTTTCATACAAGAAAACCATGAAAGTTAAAACACACAAAGACATAAAACCCAGTTACATTAAAAAATACATGATAAGATAGCAATCTATATGCGGGATCCCCACTATTTGATATATAGAGCCCAGTATATAAAAAACACAGGTTAAGAGAAAACAATGCATTCAATATATATAAAAGACATTACATGCAATTATAAAGCGCAAAGTGCTGTGTGGGACAATAATCCCTTTACATGTTTGTCCTTCAAATGTGAGCATAAACTTCACAATTTATCAAGAACCTAGTTATCCGGGCACTACCTAAGCATCCAAATATGCCCTGGTTTTTACAATAGATTTCAAATATCCCACAATAAAAAATTGACAATCCTCTTTCAACAACTGCAAATAAAAAAAAGAAGGGCGAGCTTGGATGAAATTCAACTTCTTTAAAATAAGCACCAAGAAACGCCTTCGGGGGTTTCAAAAAACCTACATATGAACATAAAGTGCAGCAAATCCTGTGGAAACTGACCGGCGCAGCCACAGGGTGCAAGCACTTGTCCTCTACTGCATCCCTTGGGCCTTGAAAACAGAAGGTGAAAAAGATTATTCCAAAACCTTGTTAATAAAAACGTCTCATGTATAGATAAGGACCCTAAAAGATAGGCCTCCATAAGCGGGGTTGTTTTAAGCATTAAAAAAATCCGGACTCTTGGGGCCCGCCATCAGTGCAAAAATTACCCCCGACCACATTACAATGACTGGGGGGTCCGCGGCGAACGGACAGACCGTTCACCGCTTTTCCGCTCAGTTGACATGTTGACCGGGCGGAAAAGGGTTCTAGCCAGCCATATTAGGATGTGGGTTTTCAAATGCCTTGCGGAGCCCCCAGGGACTCCAGGGGGTGGGGGGTGCACATGGGTCGTCCCCCTGCAGTTCCATGCACAACATGCCTTCCTGGCATTGTGGCGGGCGGTGCTGAGTGTACCGTCCGCCACAATGTTAGGAATGCAGGATGCACCCGCCACTGTGGTGGGCACATCCTAATCGCAGCCACGGGACCCCCGCCCTTATGGCGGGCGGTTTCTTTGTACGACGGGATGGCGGGCGGACTTTCTAATGTGCCCCTTGGTTTCTGCACCTCCTGTTCATCCCTTTCCATTTTCCTAAGGGTTAAAAAACTTAAACTAATTGATTCCACATCTTTCTTAACAATAGTTTCAGGTTTAAAAAATAAATCAGCTTGCCCTAATCCTTCCAGACTTCTTCTAATGTAACTTAACAAGGGAAATCGCATTGCCTTGGCAAGAGACATGCACTCCCGCAAAATCAAATGGTTTAGAGTTAGCTCCTCGTTCATCCAACACTTCATCTAGAACACAAGAGGGCGTAGAACCAGGGTATCACTTAAAAAGCAGTCTCCCAGCTCCTCATGGCCCACTAGATTGGATAAACCACACGGGACATACAACAACCACTTCAGGAATTTATTCTCAATCACCTGAAGGGTGTTCACAGCAATATGGCCCAACATTTCGCTTCCATAGCTTGCTACAGCCATGCTTTTGGCCTGATAGACTTTTAACATGTCTCCAATAGGTTTCCTCCATACTTTGGAAGCAAAGTTAAAAATTGCCGCGTTTACCCTGGACAAGTTCCCCTTTTTTTCACAATAAGTGGCCCCCAATTTAGCTGGTCATTCTAAAGTACCCCAAGAAAAGAAAATACATTTGTACGAGGTAGTAATGTATGGATTACGGACTTTAAAAGGTAAGTAAACATAAAAATAAATAAAACGAAATTCGTTGCATACACTGCATCGCATTTTTCATTGCAGCGTGTGCAACGAAATTCGTTATATTTATTTTTATGTTTACTTACCATTTAAAGTCCATAATCCATACATTACTACCCCCTACCCTGCCCCTCCCCCTCCCCACGTCACCGCCTAGCTGGTACTCCCACTACCGGCAGCGGCTGCGCTTCTCTCTGACCTCCCATCCTTGGGTCCCTGCCTGTCTTCTGCGCCATTCATAGGTATGAAGGGGTTACTTCTTGTGCCTACTGTTAGAGTCTTGTACCCGATTTCTGGGTCAGAGGGCCACGAAGATGGTGAGGGTAGGGGACGGTTTGAAGGATGCCGCTGATTAGTCTGTAATTTGGGAACCCGTACAGACTTCTGCTCAGGGACTCTGCTGGGGGCTCTGATAAGTGCACTGCCTCCAGTTGGTTACGTGACACTAAGCTACCCTCAATTTTAGTTAATCTCTCAAGGATAGGACTCAGTTTAAGATCTAAGAGTTTGGACAATACTAGCTGGAATTCTGTTTGCGCCCCAGAGAAATCTAATATAGGGGGGCAGGTAAGGAGGCTGAATCAGATGGAATGAAATTGGAGGCCAGATTAGATTTTGCTCTCTTCGCTTTGGCCCCAGTAGCTTCACAACCGGAATTGCCCCTGTACTGAAATGAGCAGAGGAAGGTATTGCCACAATATTACTCATGCAACTGCCCTTTTCCCAGCTCTCAATCAAATCATAACTTTTGTCACGTATTACAATAACAGGCGAGAGTGGCAAAGGCCTTGTACTTCTGTTACCAACTAGAAGACCCCCGGCCACCCTGAGAGTTCAAATGGGGCCCAAAACAGTCAGTTGGACCTGTGAGTTCATTTGTATCCCCTCCCCGTACCACTTGTAGCACATGAACATCCGTGGAGGGCAAGTTAGAGAAAACACTAGGAGATCTCAAGAGGCGCCTATTCACCATCTCAATCTCTTTGGCCAACACAGAAGCAGCCCTAAGCAGGAGAGAATCCATGGTAGAGGCTGAAAAGACCAATGAGGCAGCTCCCACTTTCTTTGTCCCCAAAATGGCCATGGAAGTAGACGGCGTGGCCTTACGCCCAACCATGGCTGCAAGAGTCTACAGTCAACGTCCGCCAAAGTGGGTATATCAATTCAAAGGTCCTGGACTGCCTCACTAGTAAGTCCTCCGGGCCTAAGTCAGAGCTTATTCAAAAATTCAAAAACCTCACAGTTAGTCAGCCCCTTATCAGACCAACAGACTCACCATAGTTCAGCTCGATAAGTGGATAGGTCCTTACAGCTCACACAGTGCACCCGTCCACAGGACTTGAGTCACAGAGGGTGCGCCCAGCCTTGTCCAGTCCCGGATGGGCACAGATGGGCAAAGCCCTTGGACTGGGCTTCGCCCGGCACGCCCGCGTGTGTCCTACGAGGCCGGTGCTGCGATTACCTTTTGTACTCCTCTGGGCGCACACAGCAGCATCGGCGCCTCCTGGCACGTGATGCAGAGCTTCCTGGAGGTTGGAGTCCACCCCTGTAAGTGCTAAGGTAGTTTTCACTACAAAAATCCTTTTGTACGCCTCCGGGCACACACAGCAGCGTTGGCGCCTCCTGGCTCATGATGCAGGGCTTCCTCGGGGTTGGAGTCCCCTCCTGTAAGGGCTGAGGTTGTTTTTACGGCAAAAATCGGCTCCCACAAGGCGGAAGCTGCGATGACCTTTTGTACGCCTCCGGGCGCACACAGCAGCGTCAGCGCCTCCTGGCGCATGATGTAGGGCTTCCTGGGGGTTAGAGTCCCCCCTGTAAGTGCTAAGGTAGTTTTCGCAGCAAAAATCGGCTCCCTTTACTCATTGGGTGAGATTGGGTGAGATCCAAGCTACCAAGGCCTTCAATTAGTGCTTTTTAGTTGGAGTGTTGTGTTCTTCCAGAAGAAGGTTCAGGTAGGTCACTTCAGGAAGCATTCATCCCATCACCTTTTGTGTGTTTGATGTTCAGCCATAAGTGGCACAGGTATGCCAAGACATGGGTCCTGTGTTCACTATGCCACTGGAACCAAGCAATACAAGATTGATGAGCCCTCTTTAGGGTGAAACTGGTCTTGGATTGCTTGTGTCCAAGTTCGGGGAGTATCTCGCTTGGCACTGCAGTTCAAGCTAACTGCTCCAACTGGAGTCCGGTCAAGGCTGATATGAATATGGGGGGATTCCAACTAAGGTGTCCTGGTGGGTAATAGACAATTGGTTGGAAAGATACCTGGAGCAATTGCAAGTGATTATACTTATTGCAAGCATTCTTTTGGCCAAGGGTCCTTAATGACACCAATGATATTCAAGTTTCTACACCTCCTTGTTTGGTACGAAAGGTAAACCATGTATAATAGCTCGATCCCATTCACTGGTTTGCCCATTCATCCATTTACAAGCACTAAATCTAGTTCAATCCAAATTCAAAAATGTTCAGATTTTAACACTTCAATTACACGTTGTGATTTCAAGATGAATTGTTGTGGATTTTTCTTTTTCTTTTCGGCATTTACTGGTCTTGTCATTGCATCTGCTTTGCAATTCAGGACTCCAAGTCACAACGTCACTACAAAATCAAATAATGCGAAGAACAGCATCCATCTCAGCTGCACTGGTGACAGTATATAAGCAGAGCGCATGAATTATAAATTTCAATGGTCTTTAAAACAGTCACATTGTGTTTAGCCCCTGAAAGGAAATGGTGCCATTCCCTGAAATAATCTCTAATGGCTAAAAAAAAGAAAAGTTCTCAGCCACTGTGTAGGTAATGTCTGCTTAATTCAATTTACCTGACATAGAGGCGACTAGATGAAGTTGTCCATTTTCTGATGTCTTTGCTATAGGATGGCTCATGCTGCAATGTGAGAAACGTCTGCTTGTGCAAAGAACATTCATCAAGATTGCGATGAGCCAACTTCAGGGGTGGTAGTAAATGCATTCTTGAGGAGATAAACCTTCTTCAGCTCTCTTCGACCAAACAAGGGTACGCTTCTTTCCAATGCATAAAGGTTATTGATGCAATATATAAGCATAATACGCGGGGTTAAAAGTACTCTGAGAAATTCTACATTAGTGGCATGGAAATCACTGTTTGTGATCTTACAGTACAAGTTATGTTTTTGAAGAGCCAAAATAACTTTCAAAATGTGCTGAACGTGACTGCTTTCATCTATAGGTGATCACAAATGCATCCCAAAACTCACATAGCACCTCATTAATGAAATTTGGAATGCTGCTGGGCGATTACACCGCCCAAATGGCATTGCACAGTGTTAAAACAGACTATACCTGGCCTTAAATGGAATATTTCATTTGTCCCCTTGTTTCACCCTTTCCAAGTGGTAAATTTCCCCATGATCAAGTTTGTGTAAATAGTGACTTCCTTAACCTCATATAACACTGGCTAAATGGCACTTATTTTTCATGGTGTCCTTATAGAATGTCATATAATCAGTGTATATGCTAAGCTTGCCATTTGCCTTAGGGCCAAAAACCTAAGGAGACACTGTGGGTGACCAAGAGGGCCTAATAAAACAAGTGAAGAGGAATTTATCAAGGTAAAATCGAAGGTGAATATTTTATAATTTGGTGAGCTCATACATTCTACAAATTGGGATTTCTGCCCCAGGTATCAGGTTAATCTGACATATTAGAAAAGTCTGCATATACTGTGGTTAATGTGACATCTTTTTCTGCTGTCATAGAATTACATGACGTTGAATAATATTGAATCAATGTTTGTACTAGAGTTTCCACAGTTATGTCATTTTGACCAAAGGGGCGCAACTAGAGCCAAATTTCAGGGGTGGAGGTGGGGCAACATAAAATGTTGGTGGGGGCTAATTCTTCCAGCAATAGGCAGAGTGGAGATGCAGGGGCTCTAAGAAGGGGTGAAAAAACAACAAAGCCTCGTTAACAAGTAAATGGTCTTTTAACACCTTAGCTGCGGTGCAATTCCCTCCCCAGTGCTGCGCTGTCCATTCGAACTAGTGCTGAATGAACGTCCAATGGACGTGCGCAGCACTGGGGAGGTCGTGTTGCCGTCGGCCAACGCACCGACGCAGCACTTAAGGGGTTAAAGATCTGTGCAGTACTGGGGTGCAGCTGCAATAGAGGGACGCCAGACAAGCCAGCCTACGACAGCTCACAAAACTGTCTGTGTGTGTGCCCGGGAAGCTGTCTCAGACAAGCTGACACACACAATGAAGGGGGGAGCTGAAGCGCTTTGATGCCTATGGGCGTTACGCGCCTGGCATGAGGTCCAATCAATGGTTGGGTTATGGGTTCTTAACCATGGCATTTCCAAGATTGAGCTATATTGTGGTACATCTATTTTGGCAAATGCAATATTTTCATGCTTTTTTTTCTTTGTCAAGGAACAAACGTTTAGCTGGACAAGTAGGCACAGCACCAAAACCAGGTTTTAGCTTGATTCTTCTGTAGCAGTGACTTGTTCTGTGGGTTTTTTGGTCTCCACATGGATTTTTTAACAATTCACTATTTCTCTGTAGGGATTTCCCAACTACTGCCCAAAGAGGTCTCTTATTCCTTCCTTGAGCTAATCCGTTTTCTGACCTACTTCATGGACGGTAGTCACAGTTACCCTTTTTTCTTGATTTTCTGAAACCTTGCTTTTAGGTTGGCAAGGCATTCCTTCATGAAATACCTTTCGGCACAGTAGAGGCATAAACCTTTCAGTCTTTTGGAGTCTTTCTCTTCTTTTGTGAGTGGTGCCCCAATTTTCCCTACTTCCATTGGCTCTACATTAGGGTCTCCAATGGGTTGTGAGGCTTTAAATTGTTCCTCTCTATTGGTACATGCGGAAGACTTGTCACTTTTCTTTTGATCTTCTCAAATCTCGCTAAGTCTTTGGTCTAACCTCGAAGTAAATCTTTATGAGATCCGCACATGTGGTGGGTTGTGGATCAATTTAGGCAGTACCCTTTATTACATCATGTTTCAGGCCTTAATTTAATAGAAGAGTGCTGCTCTCTTCCTCTCTGGCCATGTGATTTCAGTTACTAGTAAATTAACCTGAGGCAGATAAGTCAATAGCTCTATATTTCAGCGATGCAGCTCTAATAATTTCTTGCCAGCTGACAATGAGGCTTGTCCATTAAACGCTTTCTTAAATTCAGTCTTAAATGTATCCCAGTTATACAATAAGGAGCTGTCCTGTCCAACCAGATGGGATTCAAGTTAAGCTGCATTACCACCCAATTAGGATATAAGGAAAACCACCATAGGCTGTGAATCTTCAAAGACAGTGGGACAAAAAGTAAAACGGAACTGAATCTAAGCCACATATATGTGCACTTTGGAGGCATCCTCTATAAATATCCCTATGCAGCTAAAATAACTACTGGGAGCTACGTTAGTGGTCTTTTGGCCTGCAGATTCGAGGCCGAAACTGGCAGACCACCTTTGATCCGGCATATTGAAAAATTGCTGGTTGAACTGGGATCACTCTCTTCCAGGTGAGAAACTCTAGCAGGTAAAGCTGCCATTTCAAAAGGAGGAGTCCCTTAATCCTGCTGAGCAGTCACTTTGACCTTAAGAACTCCATCAAGAAAAGCCTTGTAAAGGTTGACTCCCTCAGGACGATAAACATTCATAAGCACACTATTTTCAGATCCAAAACTGTGCTCCGGAGTGGAACAATGCTCAACTGAGCTAGCCTCCTGGCAACACTTACTCCAACCTCCACAGGATAAATAGAGTATTGATGTGACCAGAAGTAAAACACTATAGGGGAAGCGGAGTAAGAGGCAGGGAGATCTGAAATGATAAAAATAGACTGCATGAGTGTTCTACTCTAAGGTGTTGAACAGAGCTTCCATAATATCAAGATAACTGTGAATCCCTTAAGATTCAGAACTCCTAACCTCCACTGCCAGGTATTTTGAGGAGAAAGATGTTGTCGAAATTACCTGATTATTTTCTCTTTCTAGCCAGAAGCAGCTGTTATCACACAAAAAAAAGAATAAGCAATTACATCATTTATTTAACTTGTAATTCCATTCAATACAACAAAGAATATTCCCTGTATGAAACATAATAACATTAGCATACCTAATTATTTTCAGTAACATCGTGCCTTTTGTTAATGAAATTATCTTTTCATCTCGAAATAGTGAGTGTTAGTAGGCAGGCTCTTCTGCAATATAACTGTTAATCTCTTTCTAGTGGTCGTTTTTCAACTTGGTCCCAAAATAAACAAAGGTGGGCGGGTCACTTAAGGCTTAAGTGGAATCTTAGGCAAATTATTTATTTTACAAAGCCATACGAGAGTCCTTCCATCATGTGAGTTCAGGATGTGCGCTGCTTAAAGTAATTTGGTGTATTAAGATGAAAACTTCTGTATGTTAAAGAAATACCTTTTTTTTATTTTTAAAGAGCCTATCACATTTCCGCATAATGTTTGTTCATGGATTTCTGTTTTCAGAACTCAGCTGCTCTAGGGTGTTCCTAGAGCCGAGCCAGACCCTTGGCTCGGCTCTTATTATTAATTTATTGGCTCTCCTACCTCTACATATTAAGTCAAACTATGTGTACATATTCAGATTGTACAAGTTCTGATAAAATGTTGTCTCTCATCAGCAATAAAACCGACAGTATCACATGTACTCGAAGCCTTTTTGAAACAACAGGCCTCATGTGCTGAGAATTCGCCTGTAATTATCTCAGTTTTACATAAAACAAATTCAATTCAAACTTCAATGCAAGCACAGAACATCCTATTTGCTCAACTGTACTTGAACAGCTGCTGCTCAATTGCAATAGGAAATACAATCAAAATATCCCTTCGTATGGAAAAACACCCACTCCTACCTCCATTTTCAATGTTTGCAAGGCAGAGTTCAATTACAGGGGCTTAGCTTCAGTGGGGGTGGGGGAGGGGGCCAGGGGGCAGGAGTGGTAACCCCCCACCCCCCCCATAAATATATTTTATGTTAAACAGTCGGGTACAGGTGCTTTCAGTGGGGTATGGTGAGGTGTCTGTCAGATTTCAGAAGGTATTTTTGCTTAAATACAAAAACACACACACTCACTCCCTCTCTGCTTTAAAAGTCTTAAAAAATGTTGGTTATTTCACAAAATCTTATGTTTTCACTCACTTAGTACCCCTACCAATCTGCGTTCGTCTCCCTTTACTCTGCCAAGCTTATTGTACAATGTAGTTTAACATTATATGCCAGCCTGATTGTTGGAAAATCTGAAGCTCGTACTCCCCCAATATTACTTATCAAGCTACGCCCTGTAGTGTCCTGCGGGACACGGTCTAGTTGTTGTAAGTGATGTAACCTACACTGTACACCCACCCACCACTGATGTCACGAGTCACGTGACACAGTCAATAAATAGGGTGGAGTGCACGTGCTCTTGGCCAGTCTTACTAACCCACTACCTTGTGCCTGCGTCCCTCATTGCAGCTCCATGTGGGCCTAAGGCCCAACACTACACTGGCGACGAGGTCGGTACGTGCGCCCATGCGTGCCACTGCCCAAATTCGATGAAAAAGGGGAAGAGAGCTGCCCGCCTGCAGGGCACCCCCTGTAGCAGGGCGCAAAGCGCCGGAAAGCCGGTGGGCACGTCTGAGCCCTACAGCCTGCAGTGACCGGGAGGCCCACCGCACCAGCCTTGAAGGACGAGCCGACCGGAGCCCACCCAGTGCCCACCTGAGACGGCCGCGAAGCAGTGACCCCACGGAGAGGTATACCGGCCGGGCGGAGCCCACCCGCCACGACCGCAACAGAGCATCAGGCCCGCAGGCCGAAGGTGAGCTCCAGGGGCGAAGTGCCCGCCATGAACTATGCCAAAGTATAAGCAGGACCAGCGGAGCCCACCCGCGGCCTGCCCGAGTCGTCCCCTGCCCCCGCCGCGTGTGCGAGTGGAGGCGGCAGCGGGGCAAATCTACTGCAAGCGGCTTGGGGAGAGCTGCCGGGCCCGAAATTAAAGGGAACAACGAGGGGGAGGGAGCGGAGTAGCTAACCGCCTCCCAACCCCCCTCGCAACGTTGTCGAAAGTCTACTGCAAGCGGAGCCCACCCGCGAGTGCAGCGACCCCCTGCCGGACATTTAGTAGTAAAAGCGGAGCCCCCCCGCAATGAACAAAGGTGCCCAGCAGGGCGCGATGCGGCCGGAATGCTGCCGAAAATATATGGAGAATGAGGTCAGGCCAGCAGAGCCCACCCGCGGCCTACCTGCACTTTCCCTGTGCCCCGCGAACTTGTTAAAGGGAACGCCCGCAGCGTGGGAAGACCTGCCGGGCGCCAAAGGAACAAAGCGGAGCCCACCCGCGACAAGAGCCCCGCGGCATGTGTGAAGCTGCTGGGGGGTCCGCCGGAGCGCTGCTGGGTTTTCTAAACGTTGCTGCATAAGGGCCCAGCGCGTGTATGCGCAGAAAGAGATACCGGGACTGCAAGGCCGGTAACAGTGCCAGTGACAGCACGAGGCAACGATGTCCCACGAACCGGGAACATAGCATGAAGCTCGAGGCACGGTTAAGAGTTTCAGAGGCTGACTGAAAGGACATTGCAGCAACACTGGCATTTAGTGGCCACTGCGTCACAACGCAGGACTGAAATAAATACATTTGGATGATAGAAGTGGTAGTTTACTGCTGAAGTTGGAAAAAGGGACACTGCCTGTCAGAGTTCATGACTGGCACCAGTAGTAAGACACCCATCTTCCCCACCAGAGGAGCAAAGTAGAGATCCTGCGAACGGTGTTGCAGTACAGAGGACTGCAGGGCAGAGACTGCAAATAGCAACAACCTACCTGCAATCACGCCCATGGCTTGTGGCGACTAGCCACACACACACGCAACAGGCGTCCAAGAGCCCTGAACAGTAAGTGCGCAGATAACGCGCCACGTGGCAACGCACAGCCACCGCAAGGAGAAAGAAGAGCGCAGACAAAAGCGCACTAAAGGAAAGCAATGCAAGCAGCAAAGTGCAAGAACCACACAGCGTCCCGCCAACGGATCGGCAACCGCAGCCTGCAGATCTCAGAGGACGCCCCGCCATCACCAGGAAGATTGCCTGCTCACGCCCAGTAGCTGAAACGGACTCCACACAGGACAAATTTGCAGAACACACAGCAAAGTGCGCCCAAGGAATCAAAAGCGCGCCAACGCTGAAGCAATGCAACAAAAAAAAAGGAACAGTGATCACACAGATCACTGGAAGCATCCAAGAAGTCAACCGAGTACGCAAAGGACATGCAAAGTCAGAAGCGCGCAGGAGATCGCGCCAGTGAACCTGACTGCACAGTCGGAAAACCTCTCCACTCAGAAACAATGCTGAACGCAGGTCGGAGAGCACACACATCCCCACCGCCACAGCGAAGCCCTACAGTAGGCCGAAGACCACCAACAGTGTCCTCCCTCGCACTGCCTCCAGATGGAGTCGGCAGTGACCCACGACAGGCAAGAGAGGAGTCGCACACCCCACGTGGCAGGCCGCCACAGCACCATGTGCTCCAACAACCAGCGACACAAGGCGGACGTCACGTCGCCCAGCAAGCAGGAAACACGTCACCAAGTGACTAATCCCGATAAGCACGCCAGAGCAAAGGCAGAAGCCGGTGCCACAACAACACCGCCTCGAGGTCCGAACGCAACGCCCTCGAAGAAAAGAAGAGTGACAGCTCTGTCACCCCGAAGACTGGATGAGCACAGGTGGACTGCACAAACCAACAATAGAGAAGACCGAGGACTCACAGCCAGCCAAGAAGCACACCCTGACACGCCAGACAGCCACCAAGGCGGACCGACATCCCAGGACACAGCCCCACGGATGAACCAAACATTAGCCGCAGCAAGCGCAGTCCACGTCTCATCCCAACGCTTCCCCAGGCGACCGTCCATCCCCGAGCGTCGGCAGTCTGAGTCAGTCGGCGTCCCTGCTCCCGTCCGCAGATGCCAAAGGCGAATACCAGCACTGAGCGGCTGCCCTCTCACCGCCCCAAGATGGAGTGGGCAGTGGCCCCAAAACAGGCAAGAGAGGAACCGAACACTCTACGTGTCAAGCCGCCACCTAAGGTCAACATCAACAAAGCAGAGGCACAGGCTGCCAAATCTTCCCGGACATCCAACACTCCCAGCAAGTCCCCAACACCTATCATCCCGAGTCTCTACATGGCTGACAACCACCATCACCCCAGCCATCAGCACCTACACCAATCAACACCACTGCCAGAGACTGGCAATGTGGACTGGCAAGAGGTTCAAGAAGTTCAAGTAAGACGTGGTCCGCGACCAAGAAACCAACGAACTTCGACACCCTCAAGAGCCAGAAGTATAACCATTATCAGGAGAAGGTCGCGACGACTGGTCCAGTCACTGAGTGGAAAAGAAGACAGTGTCCTAGAGCCAGGACAAGACCAGAAAGAAACGGGCGGAGTGCACGCTGCTCGGAGAAACCTTGTCAGAAGGACAAGAGCGGCAAGGTGACCGGACCGCGTCGCGAAGAAGGAAAGAAGATGGAGAACGAGTGGCACGATGCCACGAAAGGAAGGAGAAGGAGAAAGGAATCATGTGGCACGACGCCATCAAAGAACAGCAACATCCAGAAAAGGGAGGAGAGGTGTGACGAGTCTGCACACCCACCAGAAGAGAAGGTGGCACGCACCACAACATCGAGGGCCTACGAGTCCAGGGGAACATCGGTAGCACTAAGTGAAGAACAGGCCCCTACCTACAAGTCCTCTAACAACCCGCCAACTGCAGGAATGAACAGGCTGGACCATTGGCAACACCCACCTTTGGGATTGAGCGGAAGTCTGGATAGGGAGAACGCTCAGACGCCCGGCAGAGGGAAGACTGAGCACCCCACACCAGCCCGTGGATATCCAAGGGGCAAAGGCCTCAGGGACACCGGTGGCAGAGGGTCCCGACACGAGAGATGGATCCGTCGCCGTTTACCCTGCACGTCCCAGGAAAAGGGGAACTTGTGCGCAAAGGAAAGAGTCAACAGCCACCCTCCAGGCGGAGCTACGGATGCATGGTAGTATTCTCATCGCCTCTTACATTCACACCGGTTTGTGGAGTTGGAGCAATGCTACAGAGAACACCCTGCCCAGCGGAAACCTGAAGAAGAGGTCCTCCGGGACATCTCGTGGCAGGAGAACACCCGCGAGAGGGGCGTCCCAGTGAGAAGGATGCTTTTCAACCACTCACTCCTTTGCAATGTGGAGCCAAGCTGCCTACAGCGAAGAAACCCGACGGACTAGTAATAGACAACCTCCATCAAGTCTACCTTCTGGTCATCCGGTTCGGCGTCACCCCAAGATCAAGCTCTCAACTGACTGAAGAACACACTGACATGGCGCAAGTCCAGAAGAGCACGCCCACCAAGGACCAGGACAGCTAGCCCAAGAGAACGAACGTTTCAGCTGGAATTTTCCACCGTCGTCATCTAGCAAGCAGCTGAAGAGACTCTTTCCAAAATTATGATTTTGTATATTTTGTGTTTTTCTCCCACAGGTTCGGATTTTATTTTGTCTCAACTTTCATTAAAGTTGGGGAGGAATGTAGTGTCCTGCGGGACACGGTCTAGTTGTTGTAAGTGATGTAAACAACACTGTACACCCACGCACCACTGATGTCACGAGTCACGTGACACAGTCAATAAATAGGGCGGAGCGCACGTGCTCTTGGCCAGTCTTACTAACCCACTAACTTATGCCTGCGTCCCTCATTGCAGCTCCATGTGGGCCTAAGGCCCAACACTACACGTCCCTCTTCAAGACTTCTCCTTTCTGATGCAATGGAATATCCAGTGTAGTAGTTGGCAAGACTTCAGTAGTCTCAGACCTCCAATTGTGCGCACGTTCGGTCGTCATGGCTGTTTTTTATGCAAGGAGCCACCCAATGTGACCATCGCATTATGGCACCTGGGAGATGTAGTTCTTTTATACTCTCCATTCCAGTCAATATATCCTAACCTTGCACAGTGCCACTATCATTTTTGACCTTCAGCATGTACAACATGCCAAAAGTCGCCTAAGTCTCTTTGGCCCATATGCACGAACCACTTCGTAATGCACGAATCGCTACTTCAGGACATCAAGAATTGCAAAACAGCCTTTCAATAAGTATGAAAGACATACGCATCATCACAAAATGCAATTCCCACCCAGTAGAGATCGTATTTTGCGATTTGCAAAATAGAAAATCGCAAGTAAAAACTTCCTTATATATGCAAATTGGTAACCACATGTACATAGAATTTCCTACTTGTGACCAGTCGCAAAATGGCAATTTAGGAAATGCTCTTACCATCGTTTCGGATCTGATGGGAACCAGGAGCAAACTTAAGAAAGGCACCCAAAATACATCAAATAAGATCACCCACTGTCTAAACATTAAGTGGCGAAATGTCAGATGTGAATGTTCCAAATAACATTTCACTGAGCACCTCCTGGGTATTCCAGGTGACTGAAGAGTGATCACCGAGCATTAATCTTCATTTACAGAATCTTCCGCGGTGGGCTTGCTCCTCATCATGGTCTGAAATTTCGGTGGGATCCTTTTCCAATGTGTTGTTGGCATATGCAGAACTACTTCCTGTGCGAAAAATGTCTTCAGCAAGTGACACAATGATAACGAATTACCTCTTGAATATATGCAGAAAGCCTGTTCTGCTAGGGTGCTGCCAAAGAGCATATTTTCCATTGAAATGGACATTAAAATTAGCATCAGACATGCAGTTTTAATGCTGAACATACATGGAACACATACAGCGTAAAGCATCTTGGTTTATTTTTGTCCTGTTAAAATCGATTTCCATCACAATTCAGAATGATAAAAAAAATTCTCATTTGCACTTTCCTTGTTTTTTTATATATTTTTTAATATTTCTATAGTTCTTTCACAGGTTTTGGGGCCCGATGTAGGAGCCTTAATACCGGTCGGAAACGGACGATTTCGGCCGTTTCCGACCGGTAAATGGCCATTTGGTATGTAGGTGCCCGTTTCCAAGGGCATATGTAGGTAACTGCACATTTACCGAATCGGTAAAATTACCTAATCGGTAAAATACCGATTCGGTAATTCTACCGATTCGGTAAATTCCTAATGTAGGTGGGACTCTTCTGAGTCCCACAGGTGTTACCGAATCGGTATTTAACCATGAAATACAACTTCATGGTAAAATACTGATTCCGGTGTGCATGCACATGTGTGCATGCACACCTATGCCATGTGGCAGGCAGACCTGCCCCTAGGGCATGTATGCCTGCCACATGGCACCCAAGCCTGTATTGGGGGTGCTAGGGGGTGTCAAAGTGACACCCCCTGCACCCTTGCAGAAATCGGTAATTACCGAATAGGTAAATGCCGATTCGGTAATGCCCTTTGATTCCTATGGGCTTCAAGGCCCATAGGAATCAATGGGGGATACCGATTCGGTATTTACAGAATCGGTAAATACCGAATCTTACAGATTCGGTATTTACCGATTCTGAAATACCCACATCTCCCCCTCTCCAATTTACCACTTCTCAAATACCGAATCGGTATGATTCGGTATTTAAGAAGTGGTAAATTGGAGTTTACCTACATCGGGCCATTTGATTGTTGTTGTGTGATATAAAGTATTTGACAACCTACAGCTGCACCCAATGCCACATCAAGCTTGACACTTGGCCCGATGTAGGTAAACTCCAATTTACCACTTCTTAAATACCGAATCATACCGATTCGGTATTTGAGAAGTGGTAAATTGGAGAGGGGGAGATGTGAGTATTTCAGAATCGGTAAATACCGAATCTGTAAGATTCGGTATTTACCGATTCTGTAAATACCGAATCGGTATCCCCCATTGATTCCTATGGGCCTTGAAGCCCATAGGAATCAAAGGGCATTACCGAATCGGCATTTACCTATTCGGTAATTACCGATTTCTGCAAGGGTGCAGGGGGTGTCACTTTGACACCCCCTAGCACCCCCAATACAGGCTTGGGTGCCATGTGGCAGGCATACATGCCCTAGGGGCAGGTCTGCCTGCCACATGGCATAGGTGTGCATGCACACATGTGCATGCACACCGGAATCGGTATTTTACCATGAAGTTGTATTTCATGGTTAAATACCGATTCGGTAACACCTGTGGGACTCAGAAGAGTCCCACCTGCATTAGGAATTTACTGAATCGGTAGAATTACCGAATCGGTATTTTACCGATTAGGTAATTTTACCGATTTGGTAAATGTGCAGTTACCTACATATGCCCTTGGAAACGGGCACCTACATACCAAATGGCCATTTACCGGTCGGAAACGGCCGAAATCGGCCGTTTCCGACCGGTATTAAGGCTCCTACATCGGGCCCTTGGTTCCCTTTATAAATGTCAATCACCATGCAGATAGAGGAAGGGAAGGACACATAAACAGTCTTCACCATGTTTAAAGAAAAAGCAGCAATTTGTCAGGAGACCTTGTACGACATATGACTTCTGTCTTTGAACGAACAGCAAACGCAACAAGATAAAATCAAAATTAAATGCATCCTGCAAGGTGTTTTTGGGACGTGCTGCGGTACCACCCACAGCCCAACACCCCTATTTCAAGCGCCCCTGAAATGCACCTTTATTTACAGAAATAGAGTCTACCTGTGCTATTAGAAACTAAAAATCTCAGAAATTTAAACCAATTAGCAATGTGTTCACGACACGATAGGCGAAGGATGAAAGTTTCTGACATTTTAAAATGGTTGGTTTAAAGGTGGAGTGGCCTGCACTTACATGAAACGTCACCACGTAAGTGCGAGCAGGTAACAATCCTGCAGAATATAAAGGCAATAAAGAATGTGCATTTTGCTCAGCAACGAGAACAGCTGCTCATTGCTCAGTCATGTCGCTCTCCCAAGTCTGGAACCCTAAATGTGCTGTCTAAAAAGAGGCCTTTGCCTTTAGGTATGGCAGAATTAAACCGCCTGCAGTCCTCTTTCAAAATGCAATTAAAGGTCATCAGAGTACGCTGTTCCCATCTGTTATCCATTACACAAACCCATCATGATCTCTTCAAACAGTAATCAAAGTAAATGCCTTTAAAAAATGTTTTCTGATATGTAGTTGTGAAATATTAGTTTGGGTTTGAGATTTGTTCTAAATAGTGAGATCTGATTATGTTTTCGTCATCTTATTCTAAGATCAACTCAGTTCAGCCCACATGTGTACATTTTGAGTGTTTTTATTAGGAAATCGCACGATTGTGATTTCCTAATTTGCGATTTCCTAATAGCGAATCTGTAAGAATTGCTATTAGGAAATTGCAGGTTACATTCACTCCTTTTTGCGATTCCCAAACAGAGATTTCTACGGATTCGTTATTTGGGAATTTCGTACATATAGGCCTTTGCCTTGGCCTAAGAGCAACTGGGTGACAGCTAGGAAACCTTGACTCAGTTTTTGCTAATTAATTCCTGAGTAGTCCTTCACTTTTTGCACAAACCTTGCTATGATTGTGCAATTTCATGGCATTAAGTTATCATCCTACCTGTCTAGAACTACAGTTTTAGTTCTCTCATCCAATCATCATTCTTTTTTTTACTAAGAAACCAATGTAAAACTCTACCTTCTTTATGTTCATTGCACACATCTCAAGAATGCCAACCTGATTTGTGTCCAATCATCAGCTTCCTTTCTAAAGCACCAGTCACAGGAAGGAGGCATTAGCGCCCTCTAAAGTCTGTGTTGCTTGCCCCAATTGTGGCTGTAATGTAAATGTAAATGTATGTATACTTGTAAAGCGCACTCTCACCTTTCAGGCATCCTGGCGCTGTATACCGCTGTGGAACCCTTCCTGGCTTTCCCTGTGAGATGCCCCCTACTGGGCACCTTCAAGGTGAAGCCTGGCATCCCAGCGCTTTCGGGGCCGTTGTGGAGATTAAGCAAGCTATTGCCCAGAGTTTCAGAGTGGGACCCATGATTAGAGTAGGCACCGAGGCGAGAATTATCGAGTCCGTGGACATTGAGCCCAAGACCCTGCCGTGTCGGGAATTGAACCCTGGTCCCAGGCCAGACCTCTGCATCAGGGTCTGCCGCTTCTAACCAGTGAGCCACACTTCTCTGTAATGATTCATGTACATCCCAATACTCATTTTGCGATTTCTGAGTGTCTGGGGAATGATGGTGGTCTGTGGCATAGCCTGAGGGTGGTCAGCCCTGGGCGGCATGAGTTTTGTGGGCGGCCTCCCCCGCTCTCACCTGCGTCCGATGTGGGGAGCCGCTGATGAAATCGGCAACACCCCTCCCACCCCCACACACACTTACACACAATTGCGTGGGGGAGGCTAATGCTACACCAATGGAGGGAGTTCAGTGCCATTTCATCCAATCCGGAATTCAAAGAATCAAACCGCCTTGTTAAAAGAGGATGATTTCTGTTACTACATCTTAATCTCATAATTCTGAAAAACATGACAATTAAGGTTCTATTTGATTTCAGACATATATCGATTAGTTCTCAAAGCAGTCTTAAAATATGTGGGTACTTTGTCAGCTGATTGTTCACAGGTGTGGGCCGTACAAAGCAGTCTTAAAATATGTGGGTACTTTGTCAGCTGATTGTTCACAGGTGTGGGCCGTAGAGGCAACAGCGGTGGGGTTGTACAAAGGGTGAAGTGAACAGACAACGTGATAGGGAAAGGAAAATAAATAAAACCACTTACCTTGTGCTCGCTGCATTGGAGCGCAAGGTAAGTAGTTGGTTTTCTTTTTTAAATTTTCTTTTTCCTATCCTGTCATCTGTCCACTTCCTCCCTACTGCCCCGCCCTGCCCCCTCCCAACCACACCGCCCACCGATGTTATCTGTGACAGCCACACCTCATTGTTCATTACCCGCACCACGGACCAACTACCTGACTAAAGTTTAACGTGCTGGTTTATTAGTAGATATTTCCATCTGATAATGACACCAACATTTTAACTAGCTACTCGAAATTTGCTTTGCCATTTACAGAACTGCCCTTTCCCCACTGTGCAAGCACATGGCACACTGTTTCTGTCCAAGAACTACATCAAAACAGATGTTTCCTTCTGCATTTGTGTACAACTCCACTTCCACACAACTTCCTTTTATGCCTCCACAGCAACAAGCCACTTAAATTGATTAGAAAACTTAGGCATTTGATTTGTAAAATATATTAGATGTCACAGACCCATTGTGACTCTGGCTAGTTGCCACCTCAGCGATATTGTCTTAAGGGAGAAACTGAATTGTTCTAGATATCACTGCAGCTGCTGCAGCATGGACATCATTTGGGGGTAGTCATGAGGTTCCGTGACAATTTGAACCCGTGTTTTCAATATTGTCGGAAATACATAATATTGGTATCAGCGAACCGCAAATGATCCATTTAGCATATCCTGGTGTTTTCGCTATGCTACGAGCAAGAGTACTCCTGTTACAAACACATTTCTGATCTACCCATGGCATCCATCTTAGATCATGGCAGCCATTTTGTGTTTCTTGCCCTCACATACGCAATAACCTCTGATCACTTCATTTCAATTAAGGACACGTAGGCTTAGCCGGCGATTCACCTCTTTAGTGACACGTGCACCTTGGAACAGAACACGCTGTAACTGCATGACTCGACAAAGGCTACCTCCTCTGCCCGAGGCTAGTCCTGCTATACTGGTTCTCGTGGTCGTTGGCCTGATCATGATTAGACGGCCGAAGCTGGTAGCCTTGCCCATTTACAACCCACAAACATCCCTTATCCTGCATTTCTATCTTCTGCACCTGGCTCTGCTCCTTTCCTTCTGGGCCTTTATTAGGGGGAGGTAACGAACTTTACGATGAGGCGGTCCGGGTCTTGAATGAAAACTTGACATGAGATTATGATGGAAAAGTGGTAACCCCTCGTTCGTAATGTTTTGACATCAGATATTGTCGACGATTGTGCAACGCAAAATATTTATTGTTTAGGACACAAAGGTTTGGGAATGTACTAACATGTGAAGAATTTGCCTGAAGCCCAATTTTTAGTATATAAGGAGCAACCCTCTTTGTACAAATCGAACAGGCTCCTAGACACTGCCCATGTGTGGTTTCTGTGACTTCTGTGTCCCTACAGTAATAAACCTTTGGTCCTTGACGCCACCATCGAGAAGCCCGTGTTTCTGTTTATTTGTGCACCAAGACAGGTGGAACTCCGGGGTCTTCGGGTGTTGTTCCCTGACACCTCTGGACGGAACCAAAAAGTCCAGAACTCCAATTGGCGCCCAACGTGGGGCGACGTCATTCGGTACCGGTCCAAAAGCCTGAAGAGTTTGAGAAGCTTCGTGTGAAGATTCCTGAGGGAAGCGCCCCACTTCATCGATCCCGGCATATCGCAAAAGTGGCCCGAAGTTCTCTTCCACGAGGGTTCCCGTTCGGACGGCTGCAGTGGGCCGTTGCCTTGACCGTCGCCCTGTCTTGGACCCGAGGTGCAGTCCTTAGTACGGCGAAACGTGACGGGTTTCTCCTTGGTGACGTCTTCAGTGCCTCAGTTAAGTATTTAGTGGTTGCTAGCTGGTTACTTCGTGAGGGTTGAGAAAAAAAATCCTTTTTTGGTTCTTGGTTTGGTTTGGTTTTGTAAGATTATCACTGGTTGTTCTAGTTACGATAATCTATTTGGTTCAGTTTGGGTATCCAGTTTGCTTTTGGTAGGCCTAAGTTCTTGGTTCAGGTGCACATATCTGTTTCTTGTTTTGTTTGTTCTGTGTTCCGGATTGCAAAATGGTAAGTCGGAGAAATTGTATGTTGTCGTGTTTCGGTTGCAACAGTGATTCACGATTGGAGGACTCATGTCTGGTTCCTCCGATTGGGACTCCCCTATATGATTTGTACTGTAAGCATGGTGTGGGTCCTATATCTTATAATGAGGTGTGGGTCCGATACACTAAAAAGGATGGTGTCCTTAGTTGGCCACTACATGGTAGTTTCGAACCAGAAATCCTTGACAATTTAGAAGCGAAATTGTTTAGGAAGAAAGCCCGGCCGGCAATGTTTGATTCTTTCCGTTACTGGCGAAAAGAATCCAAACAGAGAGAAAGTAAGAGGTTGAAGAAAGAACAGAAAGAGCAAGAGTTGACTTTAGAGCAGGCGGCTAAACAACTGCAAGTTAACGAATCTGAAAAGGCCGTAGAGGTGGCCATTAGAGAGCATAATTTAGCGATCGACAAGTGCTATCCTGCCTTGCCATCAAGTACAACTAAGATACTAGAGGATCCCGAAAACGATCCTCTGTTGTCTTACTTGTTACAGTCACCCCCACCGTATGCACAGGGTATTGTGGCTCCACCCGTGCAGAATGTTCAATTGCCGGTTGCTGGACAACCTGGTATTCCTGCTCCTGCCCCTCAGAATCAAGTTCCTGTACCTCCTGTGGTTAATGTGAATATTCCTTCGGCACCTCCTCTTCCTGGGTTGCCGACTTCTCTACCTATACCTGTGTCGCTTACACCTACTATTCCACAAACTATCTTCCTCGATACTCCTACTATCCCGCTATCTATTCCAACTACCACTGTGTTCTCCGCATCTGCCAGTATGTTGACTCCGCTTTCTGTTCGTCGAAAAATTACTGATTCTGTTTCCAGCATTCTGTCTCCTCTCTATAAAACTTTAATTAAGACTCCTACTTCTGACTCTGTACAAAGACGCAGTCAGCTTCCAAGTACTGAGGAACGGGGAATCTTGGATTCCACGGCTCTCAGATGGATTTCGAAGAGTAGGAGATATAGCACGAGAGATGTACTAGATACTTTTATGCAGTGGAAGGAACCAACGCAACGATATGTTTTTGACGAGATGTGCTCCCTGTTGCGTGATGAGTTAGAAGAAAATGATTCTGAATCGAACCTAGAAGAATTAATTAATGTTCAAAAAGAGTTTGCTGCAGGAATGATTGTAGGCCAAAATATAAAAGAAGCGATGGAACTGATTTTAGTTATAGGAATGATCCATCACTTCGTTCTCCGAGAGACTTAGAGAAAAGTAGTACGAAGCTAAATCGCCAATATCCAATGAGGGAGGTTCCTCCAATTTGGCGCGAAGCTGTGGAAGCTGACGCACCGAATGGTATTTTAGCCGCTCCGGCGCAATTCCAGAGAGTGTGGATGCACATTCCATGGAAGCGAGCAGAAGTGCTAGCAGTGAAGCAGGCCTTGCCAGACCCGCGTAAAAATCCTGCCGGATACTATAAGGAATTAACACAGACAGTTGAGGCTTGCATAATGAATTTGGCGGACATTGACATGTTATTTGGTAATGTAGTTCCACAGCCAATTTGGGCTAAAATACGTAAAGAGAATCATCCAGTTGCCCTAGGTGGTGATTGGGCAGCTATCATTGCCGCAGATGGTCAGCAAATAGGTGGTTCCAAACCCGAACCTTTAATTGCTGATCTTCCAGGTAGAATAATCGACTTGATGAAGACTCTGATGCCCGCATTGCGTGTTAATTGGGACAAGTTGTCCGCATGCAGGCAGAAGAAAGACGAAAGTGTCTCCGACTTCTTCACGAGGTTCGAAGAGACTTTTGTAGATCATAGTGGTCAGGATATGAGCACAGAAGGAGGACAGAGATTGTTTGTCGATAAATTCGTACATAATTTGTTACCTGAACTATGCAATAAATTAAAGGATTCCGAGAGTGCGTGGGCTGTCTCTACAACTGCGCAAATACTTGCAACTGCCCAGTATTATGAAAATAGAGATAAAGAGGAGAAAGAGAAATCAGACAAGAAAACGAAAGATTTAAAGACTAAAGTTCTTTTGCAGCAGGCGTATCCGCCTCGAACGAATCAGACTGATAGGCAGCAAGGTTCGTATCAGAGGACAGATTATAGCTCATCTAGGCCTCAGTATCAATGGAATCAGTGTGCATACTGTAAGAAAGAAGGTCACTACAAAAATGAGTGTCCGATCTTAGCACAAAATAATGCAGCAGCAGCTCAGAGAGGTCGTGGTGGTTTTGTGCAAAATTCTAGAGGTCGAGGGCGAGGTGCTATGCCTCCACAGACGA
Organism: Lissotriton vulgaris; assembly: GCF_964263255.1. Classification (NCBI taxonomy): domain Eukaryota; kingdom Metazoa; phylum Chordata; class Amphibia; order Caudata; family Salamandridae; genus Lissotriton; species Lissotriton vulgaris. Next base: position 748,887,824 of record NC_141694.1, read on the forward strand.
ATGATCGCCCTTCCAATCACTTTGATCAGCGAAGTGGACAGTCTTCCCAACAAAATAGATCTCAACAGTATCATGTTGAAGACTATTGTGAAGTAGATGAGGGATTTCAACAAAATGGGTACTAGGACAGCCATGGACAAAGAGATGGAGTAGTAAACTTGCAAAGCAGCTACGATTTCGTTATTGCATCATTTGTCCAACTTGAATCACAAGGTATCACCTTCCAAAATGCAATACTGCTGCCAAGAAGTGACCTACCTAGGTCATCTCTTGTCAAAGGAGGGAAGGAAGTTGACCCCAGAGAGAATAAAAGCAATTACGCAGATGAGTGTTCCCCGCACACAGAGAGAAGTACGTGCCTTTTTGGGTATTACCTCTTACTGTAGGCAATGGATCCCAAATTTTTCTCTTTTAGCGAAACCATTGGTAGCTTTGACTGGGAAAAATGTTCCGAGTCCGGTGCCATGGTCTGATGAATGTCAGGAGAATTTTACTGAGTTACGAAAAGCATTATGTTCAGCTCCTGTATTGGGTACACCTGATTACAGCAAGCCATTCACGCTCTACGTTCACGAGAGAGAAGGTTGCGCGTTGAGTGTTCTGACACAGAAATTTGGTGATAAACAACGCCCTTGTGCGTATTTTTCATCAACATTGGATCCAGTAGCTAGAGCGCTACCTAGTTGTTTGAGAGCTACAGCGGCAGCTGCGGCTTCCATTCGACAATCTGCTGGTTTGGTGATGAACAACATGCTGGTGGTTATGGTTCCTCATGCTGTTGATACACTCATGAATCGAACCAAGACACAACACCTTACCAGTGCGAGATTATCTGGTTACGAGCTGACATTACTAGCGAGTCATATTCAGATCAAAAGATGTAATGTATTGAATCCAGCAACGCTGTTGCCGGCTAATCAAGAGTCGAGTGATTCCGAGCCCCATGATTGTTGTTTTAGAACAGAGGAAGAGACAAAAGGACGAATTGATTTAAAAGACACCCCATTGTTAGATCCAGATGGCACGTTGTATGTGGATGGGTCATGTTTTAAATTGGAAAATGGTGATGTGACTGCTGCTTATGCGGTAACGACTTTGAGGACGATTGTGGAGACTGCAAGAGTGAGTCAGAATTCTGCCCAAGCTGCAGAATTAATAGCTCTAACAAGAGCGTGTGTTTTAGCTAAGGGAAAGAGAGTGAATGTGTTCACAGATAGTCAGTATGCGTTTGGCGTGGCCCATAGTTTTGGCCGTTTGTGGAAAGAAAGAGGTTTCATTACGTCCCATGGGACTAAGATTCAACATGGTCAGCTAGTTAACGACTTGTTGGAATCTCTAACCTTGCCGACTGAAGTTGCAATTGTAAAATGCAGTGCTCATAAAGCAATCACGGATGATGTTGGTCGTGGGAATGCTTTTGCTGATGAAACTGCTAAACAGACAGCTAGAGATATGATGAGTAGAATGTATGTTGCTACGTCTGCAAGATGGATTTCTGAGTCTGGAATGTGTGAGGATACAGTGGAAAGTGTGAAAGAGATTCAGAAAGAGGCAACTGAGGAAGAGAAACGTGTATGGAGAGAAAGTACGGGCAAGTTGGATTCGAGTGGGTGTTGGATTGACTTGTCGGAACAACAGCGTTGGATGTTGCCTGATGCGTATGTGTTTGCAGTGGTGACGATGGCGCATGGAGTAGCGCATATAAGTTCTAAAGGAATCTGTAAAATGTTGGCTCCAGTCTGGAAGAATGATGGGATTAGTAAATGTGCAGAGAGAGTGGTGAAAAATTGTATGGTATGCCTGATGCATAATCCTGGCAAGGGAACTCCAACTCCTGCTGGTCACTTCGCTCCACCTTCTTGCCCCTTTGAAGTGATTCAGTTAGACTTCATTCACATGGACCGGTGCAATAATTTAAAATACGTCCTGGTGGTAGTCTGTGCTTTTTCCCGATGGATCGAAGCATATCCACTAAAGGACAATACTGCCCTATCAACTGCCAAAATTCTTCTCAAAGAATATTTCCCTAGGTTTGGAATGCCACGGATTGTATGGTCAGATAACGGAAGTGAGTTTATAGGGAAAGTTATGCAGAGTGTGTGTGCCGGTCTGGGCATCAAACAGAAGTTCCACAGTGCAAACCATCCCCAGTCTGCTGGTTTAGTTGAGGGTTACAATGGCACCCTCAAACTAAAACTTGCTAAAATACAGGCATCCACGGGTTTATCCTGGCCAGACGCACTACCTTTGGCTTTGTTATCTACGAGAGCAACTGTACATTCTAGAGTAGGGCTTAGTCCTTACGAAATTGTTTTTGGCCGTCCGGCAAATGTGTGGGGTGTGCCTAGGCCGAAGGAGTTTTGTTCTATGGAATATCCTATGTTGATCGATTACCTTTACGACTTGACTGCTAAATTGAGTCTTATTCACCAACAGGTTTTCGATGCATTGCCAAAGCCTCCGGAGAGTCCAGGGCATCAGATGAAACCCGGCGACCACGTTGTGGTCAGAAACTTTGCGAGGACAAAGAACCTTCAACCGAAGTTTGTTGGCCCCTTCCAGGTATTGCTTGCGACAAGAACCGCTGTTCGTGTAGCTGGTCGCAAGCATTGGATACATGCGTCCCATGTCAAACGTGTGCCTCTACCACTTCCTTACGACGACTGGGTGAAGAAGGGAATTGGTGCCTCCGAATCTGAACAAACGCCAAAGTTCATCCCTTTCAGCGATGCCGAATTGATTACCGACACTCCGAACTCTGACTCTCCTCCTGAAAAGACTCCTTTGAACTCTGAACATTTGTCCTCTGCATCAGAAAAAACCCTGTCATCTGCGAACCTGAACACTGCAACAGCTACTAGTGATACGTTATTTGCCGATCAAACAGTTCCTGTAAAATTAAGATACAACTTACGATCTCGTCATATGGACAAATAAAGCAGGAAACTGCCTATTGTGATATTTGAAATCTTGAACTTTTGCCTTCAGCCAGGAAGTTTGCTATTGTTTTATGGTTTTTTAATATTGCCTTGCCGTCTGGGTAGCCGTAGGGTCGTGGCTGTGTGCCTAATTGAATCTGCGGGGGTCTGACACAAGGTCGATCCTTCTGTTGGTTCTGGGAACTCCCAGGGCTGATAGAGGCATTTTCATCTACGTACACATCATCAGTGGTCGCGAGCGGATTGTAGAAGATGGAGCTTCCTGCGCTGCAACGAGAAAATGTGATTTATGTTCGCAGAAACAGACTTTACAGAATACTTCATAGTAAATGTTTCCTGATGCAATGTGCTATTACATTTCTAATTGTTTTGATAACGTTGGTGGGTGGAATCGTCTTTGGTATGAGTTTGATTTTTATGCCAGTAGCTACAGTACCTCCCCTTGATCCTGCTACTTCTACTATTTCTTCTATGCACTCTTTTCACTCGTTTCCTGAACATGAGCAAGATCGACGCTCAGAATTTATCAATAACACTTTTGTACAGCTCTTACACCAACACCAACTGGTAGTTAACACTACAGACTGCTGGGTGTGTGGCTTGATACCCCACACTATGGATAAAGGTATCCCCTATCTGGTTTTGCCTTTCAGCTATAATGGATCATTTCAGGCCTTTCAAACCATCTTTGCTTATGCCCTTGAAACCTATCCTCCGCGTCCACCACGTTCCACTAAATATAACTCTGCCAACAAAGCTTTAGTCCAGGGAATTATTGACATGATCAAGGACGTCAATAATACTCCATCTTACCCTAGAGACGAATTGCGAGTATATTTGAGTTGGAACTCTTCAGAGTATCGCCTTAGTTTGGGAGAAAGCAAGCGTAAAAGCCCAACTCCAATCTGGGTCGTACCTCACCGAGGTCAGGTCTGTTTGCAAGGTAATGGGAGAAATCCGAGAGCTCAGCTAGGGAGGAGTGAGTGCGTAGAGACTTACGTGTTTCCGGCTAACTCTTCCCCTGCTTTTCTTACTGCTAGGGGTACTTACTTCATCTGTCTAGACAGAGCGTATACATGGTTGCCTGCCGACTTTTCAGGTTCATGTTATATTGCTCGACTGTTGCCTCCAACATACACTGCTTCATCCGATTATCACAAGACCAGAGTAGCAAGAGGTGTCTTCAGCAAGGAAGATACCGCTGGTCAGGAAGCTGAAGACTTCTTCAAAGGTTTCCTTCCATTCTGGGGGCCTATGGCCAATAGTAGAAACATACGTCAGCTAACACGGGTAGTTGAATCTACTATCACCGAAACTGCTGGTGCCCTTAGCAATTTGACAGCTGAGCTTCAGGCGGATAGACTCATGACGTTGCAGAACCGTATGGTTCTAGACGTAATACTTGCAGACCGAGGTGGGGTATGCAGAATGATCCAATCGAGCTGCTGTGTCTTTATTCCTAATAATGCTCCAACAGTCTACGAGGCGATCTCGAAGCTACACAAGATTTCCGACTCTATTCATGTAGACAAGGGAAACTGGTCCTTCATGGAGTGGTTTTGGACTCTGATATCAGCATGGGGATGGAAGGTTCTAATGGTCATTGGTGTCATCTTAGTATTCCTATTCTCATGCTGCCTGATTATCCAGTGTGGTCCTGCTCTGTGTAGTCTTTGTGCTGCAACTTGTTTTAGAAAACCACCTGCGTTTGGAGAAAAGGCGCGAGAGAGGATGATGATACAACAACATGTCACTGACCTGATGAGCATAGAACTAGATTCTGACATAGACTGAGTAATTGCCTATGTAAGGGCAAAAGGAGGGTCTGAGGTTCCGTGACAATTTGAACCCGTGTTTTCAATATTGTCGGAAATACATAATATTGGTATCAGCGAACCGCAAATGATCCATTTAGCATATCCTGGTGTTTTCGCTATGCTACGAGCAAGAGTACTCCTGTTACAAACACATTTCTGATCTACCCATGGCATCCATCTTAGATCATGGCAGCCATTTTGTGTTTCTTGCCCTCACATACGCAATAACCTCTGATCACTTCATTTCAATTAAGGACACGTAGGCTTAGCCGGCGATTCACCTCTTTAGTGACACGTGCACCTTGGAACAGAACACGCTGTAACTGCATGACTCGACAAAGGCTACCTCCTCTGCCCGAGGCTAGTCCTGCTATACTGGTTCTCGTGGTCGTTGGCCTGATCATGATTAGGCGGCCGAAGCTGGTAGCCTTGCCCATTTACAACCCACAAACATCCCTTATCCTGCTTTTCTATCTTCTGCACCTGGCTCTGCTCCTTTCCTTCTGGGCCTTTATTAGGGGGAGGTAACGAACTTTACGATGAGGCGGTCCGGGTCTTGAATGAAAACTTGACATGAGATTATGATGGAAAAGTGGGAACCCCTCGTTCGTAATGTTTTGACATCAGATATTGTCGACGATTGTGCAACGCAAAATATTTATTGTTTAGGACACAAAGGTTTGGGAATGTACTAACATGTGAAGAATTTGCCTGAAGCCCAATTTTTAGTATATAAGGAGCAACCCTCTTTGTACAAATCGAACAGGCTCCTAGACACTGCCCATGTGTGGTTTCTGTGACTTCTGTGTCCCTGCAGTAATAAACCTTTGGTCCTTGACGCCACCATCGAGAAGCCCGTGTTTCTGTTTATTTGTGCACCAAGACAGGTGGAACTCCGGGGTCTTCGGGTGTTGTTCCCTGACACCTCTGGACGGAACCAAAAAGTCCAGAACTCCAATCAAGGGTCGCAGCTGTAATCTCTAGCTTGCTTCCTTCTACTCCTGATACTTCCTTTGCGGCCCCTGGGCTCAGAGTGGGTAAACCTTTCGCTTCCTCTGAGGCCTGAGGTCGCAAAGAGAGTGCTAGGAGTAGCAGGCAGGTAGAAATGACGTCCATGTGTGAGACCGTATCACTGCAGTTGCCAATTGCCAATTGCCACTTGCCGCCAGAGACTGGGGAGAGATTGGCAGAGCAGGGACCACATTACCCCGGTTGCCCAGTGGTGCGCATGCCATCAACAGAGAATTCACGTGCCAGGAGGTGCTTATGATCAGGCCAGTGGAAGATCGTATCACTGCACTTGCCACTTGCTGCCAGAAACCGGGGAGAGATCAACAGAGCAAGGACCACATTCACAGGCTGGCTAGTGGCGCGCACTCCGCCAACAGAGAATTCATGCACCAGGAGGCGCTTAAGAGCAGGCATATCACTGCAGTCGCCACTTGCGGCCAGAGTCTGAGGAGAGATCGGGAGAGCCGGGACCACATTGCCCAGGCTGCCCAGCGGCGCGCACGCTGCAGATGGAGAACTCAAGTACCAGGAGGCGCTTAAGATCAGGCCATATCTCCGGCAGCACGGGACGTGCACAGACGTGCCTGGGCCAAGGGCGGGCCCATCTGCGCCCATCCTAGCAGGACAAGGCTGGGCTGGGTCACCCCCCTTGGTTCTTCAGGAGCTGCTAACTAACGGTAAGGAAACACAATATTTTGCATTATCTCCTGTGAACATACATAACTTCAGGAATATGGGCAAAAGAAAACTACCGTCCACTGTAGGGAAGTTGCCCACAAAAAGTGCACCCATTACCACATTTCTGAAAAGTGTAATGGGGATGATTAACAATTAGATCATTCTAGTTGAGGAACAACTTGCAGCCACAAAAACTGCATTCGACGCAGAACTAAAAGAGTCTGTAATAGAAGACGGGTCAGACCCTCCAGTATCCATGAGTAATGGGAGCAGAAAGGACTCTGCGGTAGAGATACTTAGCCCAAGTGTAAATAATGAGGTTAATGTTCCGAAAATGGCCAACCCTTGTATAATAATGACCTCTTTGGAGATTTCAGTGCTATCCAATAACTCAGATATGGTTTCTCTCTCTGCCAAAAAATCGAAACAACTACCTCAATTGATTAATGCACCCCTAGCTAAACAGATAGCAAAACATAAAATCAAGCCAAAAAAGGAAGAAAAAACTCAGAGGCGGCAAAAGGTGCAGGGGCTAGCAACACCGCAACTCATGCGCAAATCCCTCAAAATCTTGAAACGTTCTTTAAAAAATTGCACAGCAAAATAGATAACATCGAGCGACATTTGATGTCAGAAATCAAATTATTCCAAAAGGATGTTACCTACCTAACAGACTTGGTTACTGAACTAATGCCACAAAAGCCATCAAATAAGGCACCTATTGCAAGTAAACTAGCTGAGAGGCCAAAAGAAGGACTGGGTATCCCAATCACTGTTGGCAAAATCCATCAGAGGCAGACATACCCACTACCACCTCCAAGGGATTCCCCAACTACACAACCCGTGCAAGAACCCAAGATTAATAAAGTTAGCATTATTAACTCTCCCAGGACTGCAAAAGCCAATCAGGTGGATAAAATTAGCAGGACCCCGCAACCAATGAACTTTATTGAGGACTCACTACATCTCCCCCCCCAAGCGACTCCATACGTCATCGTTCTGAAAAATGTTCCAAACTTAATTAATAATAAGAGGAAATCATATGAGTCTTTGAAAAATCATTTTGTACATTGGATTTCCGTAAAGACAAATGTTGGCATTAATTTATTACAACGGAATATAATAATGTTAAGAAGAGTGAACTGGGTGGGTAGTTCCAGCACATCATGCCAGGGAGACTACATGGTTGTGAATTTTTGTAGCAGGGATCAAGTAGGGAACCTGATGGAAATACTCTTAAAAATGTTTTACTGATCCTGTTTTTCAACAGGATGATTATATAATTGCCGTCCCACTTGGTTTTTTCTATAGGCCTAGGAATGATTCCAATTATAGTTAAGCGAATATAACTTACAGGTATGACTCAATCCTGATTTTCCCCCACATACAATAAGTACGCTTCTCTAGGAAGCTGTAACGAAATCGAGTGACAGGGGGAGTTTGCAGGTGGGCCACTAGTTTGTAACAAGGATCATATTTCTACCTGTAACATAACAAATGCTGTTTTCAGTGTACCAATACATGGGTCCTTATCTATTATGTCCTGGAATGTGAAGGGGGTAAAAAACATGCTAAATGATGGGCATTGGCTAAAAACGATAGAGGATTGTGCTTTAATTTTGATGCAGGAAACCTGGTATACCGAGCCCTTTTCCATTTATGTCTTCCAAACGATTTGCACACAGGCCATCCCCTCTAGAGTTGGGCGAGCCAAAGGCGGCTTAGCTGCCCTAATTTCAGTAACCTCATTATTAACATTACGGAAAGCCTACACCTTGTCACAGTTCTATCAGTTTTTATATTTTTATTTAGAAGGGAGTCAGTCTATTATGGTGAAAAACTTTTATAAAAATATTTTTGATAACACATGATTTGGGGTAATTACGACATTAGAAGAAGATTTGGATGTTTTTTAAATGGGGTGGGAAGGGACTACATACTCATTTGAGCTAGTGATTTTAACTGTCATAAATCTGAAATTTTAGCGGGAGAACAATGTGGATATTGTGACCGCTTTGGTGACCGAATCCCTCACTTCCCATATGACACTTACGGGGAAGCAATTAACACTACTATCCATAAATATAATTTAGTAGTCATGGAATTTAGTAGTCATGGAACGAGATGAACTTGATGGAGAGATAACTGTCCAAGCATATGTAGGGGCAGATCTTACTTGATCATTTTATTGTATCAGAGTATTGCAGGGGTTTAGTGGAAACATTTTTAATCTGCGCAAGTCTGTTTAGTGACCATCACCCGCTAATCATGACTCTGAAGCTTTGCCTGTCATGGCAAGAAAGGGGGAAGGCAGCTGATTAAATATTGAGACACAATGTAACAATGGAGTGTCCATAAAATGGTCGGGAGTGAACCCAATTATTTAGGGATAACCTTATAGGGAAAAAACAAAAAGATATACATCTTGTTTGGATAGTTCCTCCTTAAATCCAGACATTGTAAGAGCTTTCTTTAGTATCACGACTGAAATTGCTGGTGATTTAAAATCGAAAAATAAAATTGTGATCACAATCCGAGTTGGTTTAATCAGTAGTGTTCAGGACTAAATAGGGAATTAAAAACAGCCCTAAAAGTAATACCCAGGGATAGCACAAGAATAAGCAACAGAAGGAAAAGCTATAAAAAATACCCTGAACCTAAGGAAAACAGAGTTTCACAAGAAAGCCTAGAAAAAATTGATCCAAGCTGCAGAGTAACAAAATGCAATTTTGTTTTGGAAAACGATAGCTCACCCTTTTTTCAAGGATAAGACAGCGGCGAAAATAGATACTATTGTTTCACAGGAAGATTGAAAAACCCACTTTGAGAGCATTTTTTACCCAGAAGCTGCTATTGTTACCAAATGCAACAACAGTAACCTCATTCTAGTGGAAACTGTTAAGACACCCCCAATAACCCTGGATGAAGTTAAAACTGCTTTAAACAAAAGTACAAATGGCAAAGCCACAGGACCGGATGGGGTACCTATCGATGTTTTTAAACGTAACATCGTTTTTGGTCACCAATTTTATTAAATGTTTTTAACACCACCTTAGGAGGAGCGCTACCAGCATCATGGGTAGACAGTATGGTAGTACCTATTTTTTAAAAAGGGGACAGAGAGAAGGCTAAATGCTACCGCCCCATATCTCTTCTTCACTCTACTTCCAAACTGATGTGTAGAATCATGTAGGGAAGACTAGAAAACTTGGTCAACGAGAATACCATCCTACCTGAAGTCCAGTATGTAATTAGAGGGGTACTCGGACGGTGGAACAATGTGTAAACCTGGAGCTACTGATAGGGAAATACACCCTAGATAAGGAAGGCCTTCTACACCTTTGCTTTGTCGATTTCACCAGTGCTTTCGACCTAATTAACCATGCTAAATTATGGCAAACACTGAGATGGCTAAGTGCTCCAACTGATATTATTATTTATTTATCCCAGATCTACACCTTTTTAACTGCTAGAGTACTGTTTGGCACAAAGGGCCAGGGTTACACCTGTGATACGACAAGGATGTGTTTAAGCACCCCTTTCATTTTTCTCTATTCATAAATAATGTCAATCCATTTTTACACAATGTAAAGGTAGATGCCCCAAGAGTCGGCGCATTTCCTACCCCAGTACTTTTATATGCAGACAAAGCGGTTTTGTTGTGAAGGACCGCAACCTTTGTCATGACATGCAGGAAAAACAGAGTTAAGAATAGACAATCTTATGTGGGAGGTGCCGAAATCAACAGAGTCTCATGTTTTACATATTTGGGTCTACACTTTATTAGGAATGGTACTTAGGGCGCACATTTAGAATTATGCAACCTGAAATTTTTACGATCAATTGAGAGTATTTTTAGATTCTCCCTAAAAATAAGAATTAAACCAATACGGGAAATTCTTGCCCTGCACAAGAGTAAATGTATTACAGGTGCATGCAACAGGGCAGCCATGGGGGTGGGGGGGGGGAGGGGGGGCAACATAACCTCCTTACAAAATCAAGAAAATACGTTTTTAAAAATTATACAGTACATAAAGAGTTGCCCGTACCATATATCAGTGATTTTATAAGTACAGTAAGACTCACTTTTTGGCATGGGATTTGGACAAAAGATGAGTCTAAGTTCACTAACAACCTAATGTTGATTGCTTGGCCCTTGACTATAGTTGAAAAATTCCCTGGTTAGAGTATATTCATACCCTATTAAAATGTTGTAAGGTAGACTCTGACCAAAAGGAGCCTTAGTTTATTCAGGATTATGGCAAAAGAGAGCTGATAACAAAGCATATTACCGTAAGGGAATGCACAAGAGACGATGAAGCTAGCTTAAAACAGATCATCATCGCTTACTGTGAGCGCCCACTATTGACGGGCACTCAACCATATCTTGTCTTGGTAAGAAACACTCAGCACAGATTTTATCTAGCAAGGCTTAGGCTTGTATTTCACTGTGCCATACTCGGCTTCAAATGAAGACAGCTGTCTTGTAAGGCCTCTTCTTTCTTTGGTGACAGCAGCAGTTTGAAGGAGTGGGTTAAAACGTTTGGTGCATTCCTCCTTATTCTCATTTCCCACATACACAAAGTTGTCCATGGAACAGGGAATCCCTAGAAGTTTTCACCTATTTTTACACACCACTACAAACACAGCCATGTAGTTATCCTTGTCTAGGTGGTGAATCCAGAATGTGACAGGTGATGGATCATCATTAATTCGATTGGCTGATTCCTGGGCAATATAAATTAGGGGAAATGTCAAAAATGTTGCAAAGAATTTTCCACAATTTTTTTTTTCCCATCAGCACGCCTGAGTGCTCACTCCCTAATATGGGATTTTTTGCAACAAAAACCACTGAAGGGCAGTATAGAGGATTAAAAAAACACAACTGAAGCCTTGTAATAGGAATTCAATACCCCTTGTCATTGAAACTTTCTAGGGTTTTCTGCAGCACAGCCACTATTATTAAGATTAGAAGGTCTTCTTTGTGCTAAGGCCCGGGCCGGTTTTAGGAGTGGTGGCAGCAATCTTTTTTGGTGCCACCCAATGACCTCCTTGTAGGCGGATTCCCTCACTACCACTCTACAACAGTGCCCTTCATTTCTCTGTAGCCCTCTCTCACATAAAGTTCATGTATTTTATAGTGCTCCTCATACCAGTGTAAGGTGTCAGAGTACTTTGCATCACACACACATTATACAAAGACAATCATACATGTGTAAATCAGTTTAAATGAAATGTTACATAAGACAGTGACGATTACAAGGTGTAGGAATCATGTCATCTATACTAGTGGCTTTATATTTTAAGAGTGGTTGGTATGGAGAAGAACAAACAAGATTGTTGTTGTCTTTACTACTAAGAAAGTATTTGTACCCAAACAAACCCTTTTTAGCAACATTAGGATAATAGAAGACTAGTTTTCATGCAGCTCTTTGATGATAGTTCATAGGTCACTGTGCTATATAAGGACTGTAACTTGCGAACTGCAAGTAACAACATAATTTCAGTTTCAAAAGCAGTAACCCACTGAGCTATCCACATAAAATACAGTTCTGTGATAAGCATGGTACACATTCTTACCATATTAACCTTCTCTTCTACTTTATGTTGAGTCAAAAGGGCACTAGAAAACACTCTCCAGCAGGAACACTGTTCGCCATAGTTATTTAGACATTTTTTTTTGCCACACTGCCCTAAAGCCAGCCTTGGGTATGGTCTTCTTGTTGCCTAAACATTTTTAAGCTTCTAGTCACACAGTTATCAGCCTCTCTTTGTGCATGTACTCTGATCATTGCCTTTCAGGGTGGATGTGCCTTTCACTCTGTGAAACAGTATGAGCCTTCATTTCAACCCTGGCACAGGTTGCACAGTGCAGGGATAAATACTTTGCCCACAATTAGTTTTGACCAAAATACAATTGCCAGCATACTTCTTTTTTTCAGGGTGACTTTCTTCTCATACTGGGTGTCCCCCGTAAGAGGGTCTTCTCACAAACGGCATGATTGGCCTTTCCCTCATGTCCTCCAATATTGTCAAAGATCTTCTATGGCATTTCTCCTTTCCTAAACCTCTCATCATTTGTACAGCACCTATCATTGGCCTCCCTCCATAAAAAACAAAAAATAAATATGGGCAACCTAGTGTTCCTGGGAACCTAGGTATCAATTGTATCAAGAAACAAGTACTCCCTCCGAGGAAGCCATACGCCTTTTCAACCTTGGCAATGAAAATTAGTATATACAGTGACAATTTATGTTTTTAGGTTTAATAGCAATGACAATATGCACAGACCTGAAAGTACAAATAGCTTATGAATTACTAGCTGTACATGGCCACGCGTTGCTGTGGCTCAGTCTGGTTAAATGGAAGAGAAAGAAAAGAGTAAGTGCATATTTCTAATATGTTTAATTTCACAATGCTTTTGGGTATGCAATATGTTTTGTCCATCCTAATATATGTAGACTATTGTCTATATGCGTCCCTTGGATTTGTTGCGCAGCAACCAAATCGATAGGGTCTGTTCAGGTTGCAAAGTGAATCAACTCCTCCCCCCTTCCTTCACCCACTTCCCGGTCTGCCATCCTGACACCAACTGTCCATCCTAATATATGTAGGCTATTGTCTATATGCGTCCCTTGTATTAGTTGCGCAGCAACCAAATCGATAGGGTCTGTTCGGGTTGCAAAGTGAACCAACTCCTCCCCCCTCCCTCCACCCACTTCCGGGTCTGCCATCCTAACACCAACTGTCCATCCTATTATATGTAGACTATTGTCGCTATGCATCCTTTCTTAATGTTGCAAAGTGAACCAACTCCTCCCCCCTCCCTCCACCCACTTCCCGGTCTGCCATCCTGACCAGATAGGGTCTGTCCGGCCTTTTGATTACAAACACGCGCGTATTGAACACACACTTATTCAAAACCAGTTTCTGTATATATAAACATGCGCTAATGTTGCAAAATTAACTAACTCCTCCCCCCTCCCTCCACCCACTTCCCGGTCTGCCATCCTGACACCAACTGTCTATCCTAATATATGTAGACTATTGTCTCTATGCGTCCTTTCTTAATGTTGTAAAGTGAACCAACTCCTCCCCCCTCCCGCCATCCACTTCCCAGTTTGCCATCCTGACACCAACTGCCCATACTAATATATGTAGACTATTGTCTCTATACATCTATTGTAGTTGTTACGCAGCAACCCAATCATTAGGGTCTGTTCGTCCTTTAGATTAAAAACACGCGGGTATTTGACACGTGCGTATTCGAATCCAGCGTTGTGTATATATAAACACACGCTTATTCGAATTCAACGTTGTGTCAAAATTTCAAATCAATCGGTGAAGAACTTTCATAGATTTAGGATTTTTATCAAACGCACATTGACATTTGTATGTGTCTGTTTGTGCTTTCGATTAAAAATATGCACGTATTTGACACACGCCTATTCGAATCCAACGTTGTGTATATATAAACACTTGCGTATTCGCATTCAACGTTGTGTCAAATTTTCAAATCAATCGGTGAAGAACTTTCGTAGATTTAAGATTTTTATCAAACACACATTAACATTTTTGTCTGTTTGTGCTTTCAATTAAAAACATGCACGTATTCAACACACTCGTATTCGAATCCAACATTGTGTATATAAAAAACGTGCAAGGCACAGTGAATCGCGACATAAGTGAATATTGGTGCACCCAAAGTGATTCAATACCAACAAAAAGTGAACAACAATGTAGATAGACCGCACTTTGCTTTATCAAATAAAATCTCATGTTTAGAGTGCGATTTGAGTGGATGGCATCGACTGTTAATCTATATGTTGTAGCATTGGTGCTTCAACCCTTCTGTTACTCCATCAGGGTCCATTGTGACTGAATACTGAAATGAGTGTTCTGCGTAGCGTTCAGTGAAATGCAGGAGAACTCTCTCTGCGTGCTCAGGCCAGTCACACCTCATCTAGACACAGCAGCCAACAACCCGGCACAGGTAGTCAATGCTGTTATCAACTAGGAGTATTTCAGCCACATACCATGGCCTGGCACTCCATCCCAGCATCACAGGCCACCACTGTAGCCAGGTAATATCAGTCTGAGTTGCTGTGACACCTATACTGGTGCAGGCCACCTGCCAGACCCCAAGTTTAGTACATTTGTTGGGGATGCCTTTCTGTTTCAAAAAAGCTGCAGCACACTGCAGAGTCTGTACTGTACGTTGCTAACCTTTGTGTGTTACCTTGAGTCTCAATGGGTACAGTATAACATAGTCCAGCCATGCCTGTTTTGCCTGTTGCAATTTCTTTTTTACAGGAAGAAACTCTCTGCAAGCACTCTGAACAGCCGTGGTGGAGTCTGGGAAGAATTTGGGTGTGAATCCATCGCATTGGGCATCCTGTTTATCTCAAGCAATTTTCAGGACGGCCTCACTGTCCCCAAAATTGAGGAGGCACTCTATACCCAGCAATGCGGAGGTACCCTACAGCTGGCGTGGAGCAAGGGAAGAGTGGACACGTTCCAATGGAATTAGTTTGGAGAAGTCTTCAGCACCAAACATCTCTAGAAGCATGTCATCCACATAATCCTCTATTCTGCATGTGTTGGTGGATTCCGGTATGCCCAGTATCTTTAAGTTATTGCACCTCAACCTCACCACCAGATCTTCATTCTTGGCTCTGACAGCGAGCACTTTCTCCATATTATGTAGTTTCTTAGCAGCCTACTGCTGTCCATGTTTGATGTCAGAGATTCATTGCTCTACTGCTGTGATCCTGTTTGTTGAGTTTTGCCGCTATCAGTTCCATCTTGTTAGTCAAAGCCTCAATTCTGATTGAGGAGAGGCTCTGTTGCACTGTGGAAAGCAGAATTTGACAGCTCTGTGGTTCACTGTCTCCCAATTGGGGAGGTGCACACATCACCTCGGGGGGCATCCCAGCTGCATCGCTGGGCTTCGTGGTGCACTTAGTGTCAAATGGCAGGCGTGATTGTTTAAGAATAAAAAATTCCCATTACAGTGTTATATGATGGACCTGTAGATGAGCTTCCACCATCTCTTTCACAGCAAGGGTTTTAGTACCAGTACACCCCACCAACCGGCTGTGCCTAAAAGCTCGATGCCTTTACTCCAAAACTCACCACGGAAAATGACACTCTCATCTGCCAGGCCTAATACCCTTGCACTAGGCAGGGAGATGATCTCACAGCACCCCTTGTCAGCAGTCCACAAAGGCATAGTTGCACCTCCTTTAGTAGGGCTCAGCAAGTAAGAGCTGTCCCTTGCATGTGTTTGTGAGGACAGCACAAAGGCCGCAGGGTCACCTCTGGCCATCATCCAGATCTTCTGAGGATGAGTCTGGCTGCAACATTCTGTATGATCTGAAGTCTCTGTAGCAGGTGTGCAGCAATTCCTACGTGCAGGTCTTTGCCAAAGTACAGCTAGTGTTAGGGGCTCGTGTCACGGTGCATGTCATGTGTAGGGGTAGCTACTTGAAGATCGTACGTAGCATGCACAGAGGGAGAAAGCAGTTGGAGGATACAGCATTGATCTGTGATTTCATTAATTTACAGACGGTAGTAGTGGTTTTAATGGTAGCCCATCACGCTTTGTATGCATTCAAAATTGAAATATAGTATTGGTATTGGTGCCCCTTAAGGTAAAAAACATACACCTACTACCCCAGGTGTCAGCCCACTGTGGTTCAGAAGAACCCAGTGTAAATGCCAAACATGAGAGTAAACCTTAGCACTCTAATCAATTCAATATTAATTCATTAATAATTTTACTATTTCTACACAAATTAATTTAGACAGAAAACAATGTTTAGCTTGCTGTTCAATTTAATACATATATAGAACACTCAAATTTGGCAATAAGTTTGGAATCAGAGAATTACAATAACATTATATTTCAAAGATGGAAAACATAATGCAGTGATCCTCCTGTAGGGCTGTGATTTCATGGTGAGCCTGTTGGCTGTGATGATTCTGAGGTTTCTGGTGTGGTCGGAGGGAGTGGGTGTGGGTCCTAGGTCTGATGGCCACCATGAGTCGTTGCACATGTTGCTGCTTTTGCCAAAGTTTAGTACATTTCTCTTTTCTGTGTTCAGCTGCAGGCAGTTGTTCTTCATCCAGTCAGCTACGTTTGTTATGCACCTGTGGAAGCAAGTTCTGGTGGTGGAGGGATCATCGGTGAGTGAGAGGATGACTTGGGTGTCATCTGCATAGGAAGGTATGTTGATAACGTGTGATCTGATGATGTTGGACAGCAGGGTTGTATATGTATTTAAGAGTGTGGGACTGAGGGATGAGTGCTTGGGAGCACCGCAGGTGAGCTCCTTGGGTTCAGAAGTGAAAGGTGGGAGGTCGATCCTCTGGGTTTTTCGGGTGAGGAAGGAGGTGATCCACCTGAACACACCCCCTTGCTTGTCTGTGTGGTGGAGTATTTCGATCAGTGTGTGGTGGGATACGGTGTCGAAGGTTGACGAGAGGTCAAGCAGGGATCAAAGCTGCTGTTCCTCCTTGGTTGGATGTTGTTTGTGTCTGTGATCAGGGCAGTTTCAGTACTGTGATTGCTGCAGACGCCAAATTGGGAGGCGTTGAGTGGCTGGTTGTGCTTCAGGGGTGTCATGGGTTGATTTTTGCTGATCTTTTCCAGTACCTTCACTGGGAATGGGAGCAGGGCGAATGGGCAGACGTTTAGAGTTTACTGTGGTCAGCGGAGTGCTTTTTGAAAAGTGGTCTGATTTTGGCTTGTTTCAAGGCATCAGGAATTGTTGCGGTACTGATAGAGGTGTAGAGTAGGGTGGTGAGTTGCTGGCCGATCCTTCGGTTTCCGAGGTCGAAGATGTGGTGCGGGCATGAGTCTGTGAGTGCTCCTGAATGGATGGATTTCATGGTGGAGATGGTGTTGTGGTTGGAGAGGATGTTCCAGGTGGTCAGTGTGCAGTTTGTATCGCTTACGGCAGTGGCGTATCTGTCGAGGAAGTCCGTAGGTGTTGGTTGGGGTGCAAAGTTTCTGTAAATGGTTGCAATCTTATTGTGGAAGAAATGAACAAGGTTGTCGCACAGCTCCTGTGAAGGTGTGACGTTTTCGCTGGCAGCCTGTTTGGATAATTCCTTAACAATTTTGAAATGTTTCTTGGTGTTGTTGGTGGTGGTTTCAATATGTGCGGAAAGTACTGTCTTCTTTGTTGCCCTCAACAGGCGGTGGTAGAGGCTGAGGGAGGTCTTGAAGGCTGCCCTGTCAGAGGTTTCCTTGCTGGTGTGCCATCTCCTCTCCAACTGTTTGCTGTCTCGTTTCTCTGGTCTGAGTTCCTGGGTGTACCAGCTGGCCTTGAAAGATTTTTTCTGGAAGTGGCATTTGATGGGGACGACGCTGTCTGCCCAATTAATGATCAAGGCTTTGAAGTTTTCACTCCCAGTTCAAGTGGGTGGCAGTAGCAGGGTTGGAGGTGTTGAGGAAGTTTGCCAAGCTAGTCTCTGAGATTTTGTTCCACCACTAGTGGGGGGCATTGGTTATCTTGGGGGTGGTGGTGCAGGGGCTGGAGAAGCTGAATTGGGCAAGGAGTGATTGGTCCATGTGAGTTCTGTGACATGATTGTACTTGAAACGCTTGCTGGAGGTGGAAAGTGGGTCAAGTATGTGTCCTGAGGTGTGTGTAGGGTCGTGGAAAATCTGGGTCAATCCGAGGCTGCTCACATTGTTGAGTGGGTGTGCAGTGCATTTGTCATTGGGGTCGTTGATGTGAAAATGTAGGTCACAAGGAAGATGTAGGGGCATATTATCAAGGACTTGCGATAGAATTTTCACCGCTTTAGCGTCCGTTTTCGGGCAAAAAGCAGCGATAATTTTATTGAATATATTTACAAGGACACACTAGCACGTGTTTCCTTGATTTAGCTCCCGTTTTTGTCACGACTCGCATTGCATCGATAATGAGATCCAAAGTAGGCGTGGCTGTCAAAACAACACAGGAAAATATCGCTAAGGCAGCTTTGTGATATTAACAACGAGGCGCAGCGATAATCATAATCTCACTAACTCTGCCTTAACGCAGGAATTTAACGTCTGCTCAATTCCTGATTTCCGAAAAAACGACACAGGGTCGTGACTCCGAACCAGTAAGGCTGAGCACAAAATATCTAAACAACAACACAACTGCCAGTACTGGATATTACTTGGCTATTTTTAAGATGACCTCTATGAACAAAACATAACGGTCCGTTTTTTAATTTGCGTCACTAGTTTATTCATTTGCACTAGTGGATCAAGGATTATTTTCATAAACAAACAATTTTTATATGTATGTACAAAAATACAATAAAACCTTACAATTGAAACATACTATACAAGACGATTTACAATATTTACAACACATCCAAACTTTCACTCTGGCCAAACCTTTCATCCGTCTACAATCATACCACAAAGCAAAAAATACTTAGGGCCTAATGTCAAAAGATATATATAGGTTCTTTCTACATATAAACAATTTCTGGAGATAATAATTAATGTGTTAAATGCAATTTCAGCGGTATTAGTCCTATTTAATGAACCCTATTTATGATGTAATTCCAATTTGACAGAAGGACCCAAAAACAGGTCGACGCGTTTCGAACTCCCCAATGCGGAGTTCTCCTCAGGACCAACAATCTACAAAAACAAACAAACACTTATTAAGATATTCAGTCCAAAGACCAATTCTCTTGTTATCAGTGACAACTCATGTAAAACACCTCTAGCCATACTTTATTATAAAGAAAAAAGCAATCCTCTTAGTAGATGGCGTGCAGCCGAAAAACAACTGTGAATAAGGAGAACATGACAAAAAATTTGAAGTTAGCCAACGATACACGCATTTTACACACTTAGTATGTGTTGTATAAAGGTTCAAGTTGATCGCTTACCTATTTCAGGGCTCGTGTCATTTTATCTGAGAGAAAGAAATATCTGGCTCAGGATATGGGAACTAGACTTGTATTACAGTAGCATCTAGTTTACATTGGAGAAACAACAAGCCGCGGAGCGGCTTGCAGCCGGCTTACCGTGTATATAAAATGTCCAGATTGCAAAGTGATTGTCAGATGCCTGTTTGAATTAATCACTGGCGTCCTGCTAGCGTTCTGCAAAAGGGGAACAAGAGGTCGCAAGTAAGCCCGCAAGAGACACCGAGTCTCAAAATTAGTGCATGGCGGCAAGATGTAGCGATTCCCTTACCAACAGAGCTGTCTTTTCTCTTCCGTAGTAAACGTCCGTAGTCTGCGTTTAGAACGATGCAATGTACCGCGCATTATAATTGGATCAACGAGCCGTCACGTGGTCGCAAGTCCTGTGTTGCTGTAAAAAGTTTTAAGTGACAGTACTGTTCGGCGTGTATTTTCACACAACTTTGTTAAACGAACACATGCATTTGTTTAAAGCGAGCGGCATGATCACAAGTCGGGGGTCATCAAGATTATATGTAACTACATAGTGCCTGCCCGCATGCATTGGGTGTATTTACTCATGGGGCGATAAGACATTTATTCAATTTCGGGCGATGTTGGGTGGTCGCAAGTCCTGTGTTGCTGGAAAAAGTTTAAAGTGACAGTACTGTTCATCGTGTATTTCACAAAACTTTATTAAACAAACACATGCAGTTGTTTATAGCGAGCGGCATGATCACAAGTCGGGGGTCATAAAAAATTATATGTAACTACATATTGCCTGCCCGCACGCATTGGGTGTATTTCCTCCTGGGGCGATAAGACATTTATTCAATTGCGGGCGATGTTAGGCTGCTCAAGATGATGTCCAATATCTTTTAGCCGGTATTCGGGCAACCAGTTGGCTGACTTCTGCTTAATAAGATATAACCCATTTCGTGGAAAAAGGAACGTGTATTCTGAAACGCGCTCCGTGTGACTGCTGTCCACAATTGGAGCGCATTATTCTGATGTCTGCAGCGACCATTGATGAGGTGCTTGAGTCATTCAAAAACATGGTTCGCGCAATATACAATAAACCACCGCAGGTTTCCCAAAAAACATCTAGAATGTAGTGATCATAAATTTTTACATATCCATCCTCATAATCTCAGAAATTTCATTGAGTCCTGTAGTTGCAGGATTGAATTTCAGTATTAGTAGAGCTTCATGTTGGTTTAATCTGCCTCCACGGGCGTCATTCTCAATTTTTTGAGATGATGGTCCACCACAGATCTTCTTCTTTATGTTGATTTGAAATCCAATGATGTACTAAAGGCGCGTTCGGTGTCTCCTTCCTGATCCTGGACTTGTGTTGTGTAATCCGTTGGCGGATCTCCTGGGTAGTTTTCCCTACATACAACTTAGGGCTCGGACATGTGACTCCATAGATCACATTTTTAGTCAGGCAGTTGGTAAATGTGTTGTGTTTCCAATATATTCCATTGAATATAAATACGGACCCTTCATTTGTTTGTGCACAACAAGAACAATTTCCGCACTAATGGTGACCTTGTATTGGAGGGAGGCCCAGCATGCCTCTGAGCGATGTTTTAGTATCTTGGGGCAATGATGCTCTGATGATATGTTGCGCAATACTTTTTTCTTTTCTAGATGTAAAGAGCGGAAGTTCATTTAGCTCGCTTCTTAGATCCTTGATAAAATGCCAATTTTGAGTCACCATCTTCCGCAATGAGTTCGCATGAGGACTAAATGTAGAAACACAAACAATTCTTTTTTGTTCTGGGTGTACTTTCATTTGAAGCAAAGTTTGACGTGGTATCCACCATACGCGTTTTAATGTGTGCTTCAAAAGTTTTTTGGGATAACCTCTTACTGACAGTCTCTGCACTAGTTCATTGGCATGGAAGAAATATTCCTCCCTGTTTGAGCAATTTCTCTGATGCGAAGAAATTGCCCAAACGGGAGATTTTCTTTTAGGCTTCTGGGGTGGTGGCTAGTGTAATGTAAAGCCTTATTCCGATCTGTAGCTTTCCTGAATAATGTAGTTCCCAACACGCCTTCCGATGCATAAACTTTTACATCCAAAAATGTGATGTTTTTATTGGATGAACAATGGCTGAACTTGATGTCTTCCATCCTATAATTAATCCAAATCATAAATTCTTCCAATTTCTTTTGTGTGACTGTCCAGATGATGAATACATCATCAATGTATCGAAGATACTTTGTGATGTACTTAGAGTATGGGTTATCATTGTAAATGAACTCGTTTTCATACAACCCCATGAACAATACTGCTAGTTCCGGAGCAAAGGGGCAGCCCATGGCCACCCCCTTGATCTGGAAGTAGAAGTCCTTGTCAAACATGAAATAATTCTTTTGTAGTGCAAATTTGGCTAACTGTACAATGAAGGATGTAGGGACTTGTTTTGGTTGTTCCCTTTGGTCTAGAAAATAGGTAAGGGTTTCCAAAGCTTGTTCTTGCGGTATTTGGGTGTATAACGCGGTCACATCCATAGTAACCAATAACTGCCTTGATTCCTCAAAAGGAACCGATGTTATCTGGTTTAAAAAGTCTGTGGTGTCCATTTGATGTGCTGGAACACCTGCAACAAGGGGTTTAAGGAAGTAGTCTATGTATTTTGAGACTGGCTCAATCAGCGCGCACATCCCTAAATTATCGGGTGGCCTGGGGGGTTGCTTTGGTCCTTATATAGTTTAGGAAGGACATAGAACAAAGGTGTTCTCGGGTGTTTATTTTGAAGAAATGAAAATTCCTTAGGGCCAAGAATGCCCATATCAAAACCTTCCTGGAGGATCAAAAAAAGTTCCTTTGTAGGTCATCAATAGGATTTTTATTAATCAACCTATAGCATCTTGGGTCATCCAATTGACGTTTGACTACCTCCTTATATTTTTTTATGTCCCAGAGGACTATAGCGACACCTTTATCTGCCTCCTTTATCTCTAGAGAACGGTCATTTTTTAAAGAAAAAATAGCATTTTTTCTTCTCTAGATATATTGTAGTTGACATACTGTTTTTTATTCTCTAAGGAAACTATCCCTGATAGTAGTGTTTTTTCGAATGCAATTACTTCTCTAGCGATTTTTGAACCATGTGGATTAAATGAAGATTTATTGCCGAGGCCAGTTACTTCTGTAGATGTTTGAACAGCCACATCAGCAAAAAATGTTTTTAACCGGATTTTTCTACAAAATTCCAAAGCTTCTAGTTGCATTTTAATGAAATCAGTAGGTCGCACTGGAACAGGTAGGCTGTACATTTAGGTTCATGTACAGGTGTCATTAATTGGACTAAATTAAGTTCAACCTAATGGTCAGGAAGTCGGGATGGCAGTTTCTTTGCATACAGATAAGGGAGATGAAGATTTTATCACAGCTGCCAAACTTGTTCTGAATCAGTAATGTACCATTGTTCTTTCCTAGGATTGAAAGATTTATTTTGTTCCAAGCAAACATAGTAAGACGACTCTAGAATTTGTTCTGCAGTGTCTAAATGTAAAGCTCTACTCTCTTCATAACCTTTCATATGGCGGTTTTAGTTAGTTGTGTATCTGAAAAAAATGTTTAGTTGGAATGGTTGAATTAATCTCACCCAGTGCTGATCTCATCAATGGTAATCACTAGGGCTTATCCCAGTCCATTGCTTTTTACACACTGTGCCAGTACTTTCCAAACTTTTTAGAACCAGGGCCTAATTTATAGAACAAGTGTTGTGACTCACCTAGCTTTAATACACATGAGTTTAACCTGTTCGATGCCTCAGACAGCCCCCGGCCGTCTGACCTCACGGTAGGCATGTGCGGAGACAGGCCGGGGCCGCCCGAACCATGCCCACTCTTTCTTTCGCCCTCACTGCGGCAGAGCTTGCGCTGCAGTGAAAGGGTTAACGTAACTAAGCACAGTGTGTTAGCGCACTGTTAGTTACAAACAGCAAATTTTCCATTTCCATTTAAATTGCTACTGCATCTGCACAGATATACAGGCTTACTGATAAAACTTTATAGCACGCAAATGAGACTGTGTGGAAATGAGATTCGGTGAATATTTATCATTTGTGCATCACCAAGTAAAGTGGCTTAATTTATTTTGAGCCTATTAAATTCTTTTTTTTCTTGACCCTTCAGAATTACCCCAAAATGTGCTTCATTTTTGCTTTCCTAACAGCTGATTGTGTTCAGTTTATTAACAGGTATTTACATTTATTTTTGTATTACCAAAAATTGACATCCTAGAGCCTTTCCTTTCACACTCCCTTTACTCCAGCAAGATTGTGACATAAGTTAATTTGCTTTTGTTTCTCTGGCTACAAAGGTAGAGGAGTTTTTAAACACCAATTCACATGGTAAAAAAGAAGCAGCAATTTGTCAGAAGACATAGCCGGACATTTGACCTCTGTCTTTGAAGTGCAGCTAATATGAGTGTTTCAGGACATTGCTGCCATATAATGATATAAAATGGTCAGTGTCACCAGGAGTCTACCAGATTTGTAGTTCACCCCTTGTTTGGACACATATGCCTTGTAATCATGGCATTTAAAGCGATGGGTGAGGAATGCATATCTTTCTTGGAGGTGTGTCCTGTCAGGGACTGTCCGGGACTATGTCGGAAACACAGTCAGGGACTTGGGCAAGGACTGAGCACTGGGTAGAAAAAGTACAGTGCTCAGAAAGTTTAGTACAGCCCTGCCTAGGATCACACAGGGAGTCAGAGGAAAAAAAAGCGATCCAAAGGGAAGCCTGTATAAGTGAACAAGATGGGTAAGACTCAGAAAGGAAGGGCACTCACAAGGCAATTTAGCATTCAGACTAACAACACCCAGGACGGACATGCAAGACATATATATATAATACAACATTAACAATAAAGGGGAGTTTAGGGGTAAAGCACTCAGGAGCTCCACACGGTAAGACTGAAGCTCAGTAAGTTTCTCACCCACAATTGCTGTTACAAATACTGACTGCAAATATCCACATATAGGATATGCATGTAAAGGCAAGGTCTGTGGAGCTTTTACCTATGGTGATGTTATAAATGCAACTCAAAGACAATACTCACAGTGAACAAGAAACACTACCTAGATAATCAGCTGTGCCCACGGATCCTGGCGATGAAACAGGAACACGCAAGGGAGTAACAACAAAGTGGTGGAACTAAACACAAGCACAACAGACAAGGAGCTAGCAAGGTGGAGTGCTTAACAGGAAAGGACGAAATCACAGGGCACACTTGGCAGAAAGCAGGTAACAAACATACACGGTAACAAAAGAAAGGCAGCAGAATATAGAAACAGCGAACCAGAACTGGAACCATGGAAATGGGAAGAAAGGCAGGGACTGAAAAGGGATATACTGAAGGGGAGGCTACAAGGGTATACTAGAATATTACAGGTTCAGGAATCAAGAAAACAAAGGAGCATAGAAGGCAGTGCTGGGGCAGGAACAAGAATTGAGCTAAAGCTCAGGAGTCAATGTAGCACTACAGGCAGTACAGCTTCAAGGAAACAGGAAAGAGCTACTACTCAGGAACCAATGAGTCAAGAGAGCACTGCAAGCAGTGCAAATCAGGAACAAGGAATAGCTTAAGCCCAGGAACAGGAACAAAGAATAATTATAGTTCAGGAACTCAGGTAGCACTGCAGGCAGTGCTAATTCAGGTACAAGGAAGAGCAATAGCTCAGGAACTCAGGAAACAAGGTAGCACTGAAGGCAGTGCTAATTCAGGAGAAGGGAAACTGCTGCAGTTCAGGAACAAGGAATACTAAGGCTGAGCGGTCAAGGTAGCACTGAAGGCAGTACAAATTCAGGAACAAGGAAAACAGAAGCATGCCAGGATCAAGTCAAAACTAAAGCTCAGGAAACACTGGAAACAAGGATAGAAAAAGTTCAGGGAGCATTGGAAATATGGATTGGTCTCACCGATAAACAGCTACAATGACCAACCTTGGCCTGAGGGGAGCTGGGGCTTAATGGAGCTCACAGTAATCACATGCAGCAGGTGTGAGCAGACTAGCAGCGGCCAGTCACAGGTGAGCTGAATTCCTCCACCCATCCTTGGCCTACAGAGGTGGAAACAAAGCAGTGAGCAGGGAACTCTAGGTAGTAGAGTTCCAAACATGAGTAGGCTGGCTTTAAGTATAAGCAGGATGGCTTTCACAAAACCAGGCATGGATTGGGAATGGATGTCAATTCCCAATAAGTGTCAAAATAGCTGGGAGTCAGGATATGTATGCAGGGGAGGGTCTGGAAGCTCATTAGAAGACTGGAAAGTCCCACCATGCGGCACCCTGGTGGTGGGTATGAGAGCACAGGGAGCGAATTGTAAAATGTCCTAAGCAATTTATCAGGTTATTTTATTAATATGATCTGATATAATCTAATATGATCTAATATGTTTTGGTCTAGTTACTGTAATTTATTTTCTACAACCTTCAGTTCCTCTCTCAGGGCCTTTCTTATACTCTATGCAGTTCTAATGCTTGTACCCCTTAACACAATTGAATGCTTCCCACTCATTTGTTGTTGCCTCTGCTGTGGCCTAATTTTCTTCAACGCATCAGTCTATAGCATTCTTTATTGTGGCCTTACAACTGGGATGTTTCAGAGCTGTTGTTTGAAAGCACCATGTGGGTATCACTACCCTATAGTGTTTCTACGCCAGATGTAACAGCAGAGGATTGTAGTCTGGTTATGTTGCATCAGCCTTCGGCATGTACTGCTAATTACCTTGCATCCTACATCCCTCATGACATGTTTGATAACACCATGGATAACTTTGATGCAATATTTGAAATTACATGATTAATGACACTGGTCTTCATGGCGAGGGCACAAATTATAGTTAATTTAGAGCACAAGTTATAGTTAACTGAAATCACTGGTAAATTTCAGTGGTTTTATTCATTTAAAATGGTATGTTTTAACTGACATTTTCACCTAACTGTAACGTCCCTTTAACCTTTGTTTTTTTCAGTGAATATCTAAGGTTTTTTAATGTAAAGTTAATATTATTACCATACCTAACTATAACACCACTTTAACCTTTTTTCTGTGAATTTCTAGAGTTCTTTTAAAATAAAATGATATTTTGTTATATATACGTTTATGCCAAATCCATGCTGGCCATGGCTACAATCTTGGTGACTTAGTTGATTACGGATAAAGGTCTGTAGGAGGCACAATCCAAGGAGGATTTATATGATTATGAAAGAACCACAAACTATTACTTCTCTCAGAAATGGTGGTAAAGAGTCCATTTCCTCATCAGCTCATCAAATCACCCAAAGCAAAGTACTATACAATCACTGTCAGAAACGTTGTTCAAGACAATCAAATACTGCTTCAATCCCCTGGTGGAGCCTCCAATTTCTCACTCCAAGAAAAGTGCAATGCTATCAACCTCTTCTTCAGTAAAAAAAAGTACAGAAGATGCAACAGCACATCACTGATACCAAGCTGACTTTATCTCACAGACCAACACCTTTCTGTAGACCCCTGCAATTGACAACCTTCAAAGACCTATATCCCCTAGGTCTGGCTGACATACTAATATCTCCCTCAAAGTCACTTCTTATGAAGATGATGCCTTACCATTGTCCTACATTACAGCTCACTCTGTGGATGCTCCCTTATCCCACTTACCATTGTCAATATCTCCCTCACTCAAGGCATCGTCCCAGAAGCTCTCAAGACTGGACAGATCCTCCCACTCCTAAAGAAACCTACATTAGATCTTGATGACCTCCACAACTATAGTCCCATCACTCACCTACCAATCTTCTTTGAGATCATTGAAAAAACAGTATATGTTCAACTCCAAGATCCCATCAATGCTAACCATCTAATGCATGACTACCAGTCTACAATCAGATCATACTGTAACACAAGACCCCCACCTTAAACATAGTAGACAAGCTCAAACAACTGTATTGGGAATGGCTGGACCAACGGGAGAACTGCAAACCTAATGTGGGCCAATTAACAACAGAATTTTACTCTCATAAACAAACTAGATATATTGAGCCATCTTTTTGACATAATCCAGGTCTCCAGGGACAGGATGTTGTATATACATTTTAGGTTTGGAATTCTCTCTGATCACGAGACTACTGTGAAATGGCACTCAAGTAATGGAAAAGACTGCCCATGCTGCAAAGCCCAGACGGAAATTACTGCCCATGTAATGTTCACCTGCCTGGTATATAACACCACGCGGGCCAAATGGCTAAAATTGATTTGCCAGCAACTGGGCACACGGGATCATCACACAGCACTGCGCATCCCTAGGTCTGATCCCAGACCTCTTTTTGCATGTTGCGTAGCAACGGTTTTTAGGATAAGCATGGCTTATTAGGTGAAAAGCTCTTTCAAGAATGGCACAGTTTTAATTTAAACAAAGTTGTGACAAATTCTTGTCACATTTCCAAATCTGTTCGGACAAATTCAAGACCAATTTTGAAGCACAAGCACTTTACCTGTTAATCCTTGCTGCTAAGTTAGGAAAAATGTAAACCTTTAAGCATATTAACAATTTGTTATAAAGATGAAGTGCTTGTTGTTTTTATCCTGTGTATTTGTCTTTGTTGTACTGTTTGTTTTACCACTTGAATATGACAAATGTATTATTATGCCAAGGGCCCAATGATTATCATGTTGCATTGTCTGTTCATATAAGCTTAAAATGTTGTACTCATGTATTTCTCTTTTTAAAAAAATTATTTTTATTTATAGCTTTTATGACATTCTGTCAAATAAAGCTTATACAACATAAACGCATTGTAGATGATGCCCTCTTGACTGTAGATGAATATGATCCCAGCCTCCTCATATCATTGAACATTTCAGCTGTCTTTAAAAAAAAGTCAACTCCACACCCTCATACACACCCACGAGCCATGACTGAGATTCACCAGCAATGTCTTCAATGTTCTCCTCATACCTTTCCAACCAACTTTAGTTTGTGCATGTAATTACCTCCAGGTCTAGAAAAGACCCTATCATGTGTGAGTTCCATACTGTGTGTTGTCATCTTCAGCTATTACATGGAACCACTGGGTGCTCTTTTCACAGATTAAACCAACAAAATTAGCAAATCTGCTAATGACACAGAACTTTACTCGAATGATTCCTCTGCTTCATACAGCCAATGCCACAAAAACTGCTTGCACTCCATCCAGACCTAGATGGCCTGCACCTAGCTAAAGCCCAACTTAACCAAGCAGAATTCCTATTGTTTGACAGGAGCTGCAACACACAGGATACAGTACAATCCTTGCTCAATTACTAGAATGTGGATACCTTAAAACTCCAACTCTCCCCGAATGCCAAATCACTTAGATTCTCTCTGGACACTAGCATCTCTCTCAATGACCACATTGCCAAAAATAAAGAGGCCCTGACACCAGTCCTCTCTTCTAAAGAATGTCAAACCATTTCTTCCAAAAAGCATTTTCATAACTGCAAGTCAAGTCCTTGTAATCTTGCCTATGAAAGGTAGTAATGTAGTGTAGTTCCTATATTACCAATAGGCTCTGCGCATTGGAATAATATATCCTGTAGTTTAGACATAGGACTGAGGTCAACTAGGTCTATACCAAATACATTAAACTTAATTGTGAGTGCCAGCTAGCTCAGAGGTCACTAGAAACTTTCTCGAATTCACAAGAAGGGATTAGTTTCTGACAACCGCATAAACATGACAACTTTGTTTCCCAAGAATAAGAAATCAATCTCTAG
The DNA here is from genome assembly GCF_964263255.1 of Lissotriton vulgaris. Classification (NCBI taxonomy): domain Eukaryota; kingdom Metazoa; phylum Chordata; class Amphibia; order Caudata; family Salamandridae; genus Lissotriton; species Lissotriton vulgaris. The sequence continues at coordinate 748,916,951 of NC_141694.1, forward strand.
AGTCGCAGAAACAATAGATAGCTATTTTACTCAGTCAATCGTGCATGCTTCGTTTCACCAGAGGGGCTGAGAAAATACAGAGACGGGCGTTTTCAATAAAACGTATTTATTGAACAGTCTTCTTTCTCAAGCATAAGAAATGTACTGTTACAATCGTAATACTGGTTATAAAGTACAGGGCATATAATACGAAAAGTATTATAAAGTAGTACTGCAAAAGCATGATATGGTTTCTAAGCCATAAGTTGCCTTAAAACATATAAAATACATACATTAATAAAATAATGACTAAAAGTACTCAACCGGTGCTTCTAAAATACGTCTACCCTGGTGTACCTAACTTAAGTCTAGTACAAGGGAAGAAGTAAGTGGGGAGTAGCTTAAGTTTAGTATTTCTCTGCCAAGGATCTATCCAAGAATTCTCTAGGGGTCTAATCAGCTCCGTACCTTGGTTTAGAATGAAGGAAGGTCTTGTATCTCTCTCTCAGGACTCCATTTCCCAGCCACCCGCAAGGGTAGCCTGGAAACACTGGAGCTGGATTTCTCGGCAGGAGAAAAGACAGCTTCTCTCAGTGCGTCAGCTGGAGGGTCGGCTTCCTTCGGCACTTGGTGCTGCAGGGCGTCGGGCAAATAGTTAGTCGATCTGCTCCAAACCACTGTGTGTTTGTATGGGCAAATATAGGCATATTTATACTTTGAAGGTGCCGAGTTTGACATATGATTGGACTTAATAACGTCACTCAAAGACTCAGTTCTTTGAAAACTCCATGATTTCCTAGATAAATTAGTATTCAGGCGAGGGAAGGTCCCTAGCTGCTGAAGGCAGGTTTTTCTAAGAAATCATTGTTGATTCTCGGAACTTAGTGGAAGTAGCCATGCCGTATTTGGGCTGCATAGTCTCAGTCTAAATATGGTAATGATTTCTATGCCTATATAAGGATCGGGTAATGTATACCTATATAAGGGCATGAATCGGGAAAATTACACTAGGGTCCTAGATTCATTTACAACAGTAATGTCCTACTTTAGTTGTCCCCTAGACTTTACTTTACCTTTATGAGCATGCAACATGCCTCAGCACGTCTCATCCAAATACTGAAGAAATATGATCACATTTGCCTATTCTGATGGGACATCGTTGTCTCCCGTTGCGAGATCGTATCGTCTTCAAAACCTGTTGTATCATTTACAGTCGCATCACGACCAACACACCCACTTATCTTGCAGACAAGCTCACAATCTCTGGTGGTTCTTGGCACACCACCAGCCACAACAACATTGGACTGCAGACTAAGAAGTGTAAAAGAACAACAACAAAAACAAGGCAACAGGCCTTCTCCATATATTCATCCAGGATCTTGTACAACATCCCTGTATCCATCAAAACTGCCCAATGCTGCTCCAATTTAAGAAAGAATTCACCTCTTTAAAGAACATTGCATCACGATACAACACAACTCAGCTTCCTCATGTATTACTTGTTGACTTTAAGCTTGCATTTGACCACGTACAGCACGCTGCTGCCTCTTGGCTAGGATACCTCTCAAAACTCTCTTTTCTTTCTTTTGCTGCCACTGACTTCATATCACTTGAAACAAGGGTGGGAAGGCAATACTATGGATAGCCAAGAATGCTAGAAGCAGCAGCTGTTCCTCCTGACTACCACCAAATTACATCAAAGTCATCCAAGTACATAAGGATAAATTAAAAATTCAGTTCAAGACATGAACGTCCATCTCTGTTTGTTCTCTTTCTAGCTTCCCAGATAAAGGTCATAAGCAAGATGCAAGTACAGCGAAAAAATATGTTTTCTTCATATTCCAATTTGCAGAGAACGTTCCGTTGCTAGGGATCAGTACATTTCTTTCTCGTTTCTTTGATTTAACCATGTTTTTCAGACTTAACAGCAGTGATGGAACTTCCAATGTAATGTATTTAAAATAAATAACAGTCTACCACAGAGCTGCATGCCTCAGGAACTAAACTCTGTCATTATCAGCATGCGTTCAGCTCTGCTGAAAGAAAAGCTTCTCTTTGCAAACCTGCTTTCTTCACTTCCAGTCTGAAGCTTTTTAAAGTACTTCGCTCTCTGAACCCCCAGTGCACCCTGCAGGACATCACCTCCATATAGGTTTCCAGTTCAGAATTTCCAAAAGCCTATATTAACTCAAAACAGACTAGAAGTAAAATGGTATTTCCTTTTGTGGGAAAGGTAGCAATTCAATCGCCTCATCTCTCCATGTGAGAAAGAGCCCAGTGAGAACCCTGCCGCGCTGTGGCTATGGAAAGCCACAAACATTACCCAACAGACTGCAAAAGTTACAGACACATACTTTGCAGTGGGCCCAGGTCAGATCACTGCTGCGTGAAGTAACAGGCTATAATCCCAGGAATAACTCTTGAAATCTACCAACGTCCTAAAAGGCCAGGTTCACAAAATGCCTCCGTGCAGATGCTGTTTTATGTGCTAAATCAGAAGTGGTATTCGATGTGGAAAGACGCATTTGTTATGTAACTCTTAAACTTTTCCATGTGGAGAACCCTTTTTGTTGACAAATCCCAGGTGATTAATTTGAGTCAGTGGGTGCAAGTGGGTATCACCTGCACTTATACTTTCTTATCAGACTTTGCCTCAGAGTTGTGGAAAACATACACTGGGAAAGAAGGAGGAAGAGAAAGGCAGAACCATTGTAGTAAAGAGATAACACAGGAACATGCAAGAGTGATGTAAAGGGGTTGGGACTCAGTGTCTGCTGTTGGAATAAAGAGGCATGAGGTGGAATTAATACTGCACAGATTTGTTATTAAGCACGCTGACATTCAGTAGTGCCGGCGACAGACTCCTGAGCAAAACGTTGGGTCCCGACACTTATTCCTTTACAAATGAAGACAGAATAACCCCATTTAATATTGTGGCCCCCTTTCCCACCAAGGAAGGGCTCTTGCTGTTGCATTTGGCAAAATTAACCCCTTAGAGGGAGAGGCTTCTCCGACCCACAAGTGCTGAGCCCTTTTTTAGGTTTGGCTTGATAGCGTTGCTTTTACCAGATCTAATGTGATCAAAAAAGATCTTTAAGGAGGAATACAGAGAAAGACTGTTTCTCCACCCAGATGTTGGTTCACCTGAGTACAGATTTTGATTTGGCCAAAGAGATGTCCTTCCACACAAAGAGTGCTTATCCTCCAAACAGCTGTGATATTTTTTTATCAAGCTGCTGAAGCCAGGGCTCTTTATTAATCGAAGCTATTGTGTTATATAACAAGAGCCTGATCTAAAATCCTTTAGGCCACACAAGACACAGTTCTTCTTCTCTGGCAGCAGGGCTAATGGGAGGAGGGCAGTCAGGAGGAATGTGTTGCTGTATTGCAGTCCGATCCCCTCCCCTTTCCCTTACTACCATCAATTTAAGAGATACCTTAACATGACACTCTTTGAGAGATTGGTGTTTTTCTTGTTAATGCCAAACTTAAAGGTTTATTGACTGATGCTGATGCATATGGTAGAACGAAATACTGCAAGTTGACTCATTTAATACTTAAGTGTCCCACATGTTTGTATGATCAAATTAAGTAGTGCATAAATGAACTCGCCATTGTCCATCTGAGGGACTTTTCATTAAGCATTGATCATTCAGGTTTCTCTTGGGGTTAGGGTAAGAACCATGAGTTACTGTAGAATGAGCACACTTTCACCAATAATTTATGTTCTGAACTGAACAGTTTGTCGGTGCAAGTTTCCATTTGTATTGCCTAATATTAAGAACATATATGAGCATGAGAAGTTCACAAGCCAGGCTTCCCAGAATTTACATGTGATGGCGCGTGCTACTCATAGCGTTACACATAGGAACAGAGGAAGATTGCTGAATTACAATTTTTATGTCAGGGACTGTCCAGGACTATGTGGAGAACACAGTCAGGGACTTGGGCAAGGACTGGGAACTGGGTAGAAAACGTACACAGAAAGAGGAGTACAGAGCTGCCCAGGATTTTCCAGGAAATCAGAGGAGAAAAAGGGATCCAAAGGGGAAGCCTGTACAAGAAACCAAACCCAGCCCTAAAACCTAAAAATACCCCTGTACCCCAAAAACCAAACCCATCCCTAAAACCTAAAAATACCCCTGTACCCCATAAACCAAACCCAGCCCTAAAACCTAAAAATACCCCTGTACCCCAAAACCCAAACCCAGCCCTAAACCCTAAAAATACCCCTGTACCCCAAAACCCAAACACAGCCCTGAAACATAAAAATACCCCTGTACCCCAAAACCCAAACCCAGCCCTGAAACCTAAAAATACCCAAACACCCCAAAACATATACCTCAGTACCCCAAAACATATACTCCTATACTCATACTTATTTTTAAAATTACTTAAATTAATATATTTAATTTAAAATATAAAAAAATATAAATATATATGTTTATTTATTATTAATATTAATTAAATTAATTTAATAATATTAAATAAAATTAAATAAAATTAAATACATACCTATACTTACGTTGTAATGGCATGCGTTGTAATAGCATCTGCTATGTAATGGCATGCGTTGTAATGCCATGCGATGTAATGGATCCAGCGTTGTAAAAGTTGCGTTGTAACAGAAGTGCATTGTAAAAGTTGCGATGTAACGGTTGTTTCCCTCTCAAGAGTCAAGGTAGCACTGCAGGCAGTGCTGGTTCAGGAACAGGGAATTAGTAAAGCTTTAGAAGTCAAGGTAGCACTGCAGGCTGTGCTAGTTCAGGAACAGGGCATTATCTACAGCTCAGGAAACAGGAAGTCAAGAGAGCACTGCAAGCAATGCAAATCAAGAACAAGAAATAACTGAAGCCCAGGAACAGGAACAAAGAATAACTATAGCTCAGGAACTCAGGAAACAAGAGCACTGCAGGCAATGCTAATTCAGGTACAAGGAATAGCTATAGCTCAGGAACTCAGGAAACAAGATAGCACTGCAAGCAGTGCTAATTCAGGAGAAGGGAAACTGCTGCAGTTCAGGAACAAGGAATACTAAGGCTCAGGGGTCAAGGTAGCACTGCAGGCAGTGCTAATTCAGGAACAAGGAAAACAGCAGCAGATCAGGAACAAGGCATAACTAATGTTCAGGAAATACTGGAAACAAGGATAGCAAAAGCTCGGGGAGCACTGGAAACAAGGATCGGTCGCACCGGTAGACAGGTTCAATGACCAACCTTGGCCTGAAGGGAGCTGGGGCTTATAAGAGCTCACAGTAATCACATGCAGGAGGTGTAAGCAGGCTAGCAGCAGCCAGCCAGAGGTGAGCTAAATTCCTCCACCCATCCTTCGCCTGCAGCGGTGGAGACAAAGCAGTGAGGGTGCCATGGAAAAAGTTCCACCACACAGCGATTGGCGAACTTTGGGCATAACACTGCGTTACAAGAGTAATCAAGAGTCAATGAAGCCTCTATTTTCTGAACAGTCTTGTTACCTCTTGTTGACTCTTGCTCCTGGAAGCTGTGGCCTAGAGAGGGACCTGTGATTTCAGAGGTAGCTACTGCCCTAGGTTAATCTTCTAGATAACTCTGGGTAATTGAAGCTATTGTGTGGAGTCTCCTGAGCCTCTGTGACATGACACAGCATGCACTTTCTAGGAAGAATGCCCTGTTATTAGGGCCATGTTACTAAAGGGCACCCAAGGTTGAACTCAATTAAACCTATTTATTTCTCATGGCTGGGCTAATGTACTTATCTAGATATGCCAGATTCTCACATTAACTCACAGCATCTATCAATCTTTATCACTGCCATAGTTATTTAATCACCCATGCATGAAATACAAGCTGTACAGTAACTAACATTAAATCTTTGAAGTTACACTATGGATACCTGTAATTAATAAAAGACATAAGGCTGACAATCTAATTTATCTTATTATTCAACAGCTGTGAGGAGCCAAGTGCCAGTGTGGGCACGCTCAAATGGAGAAAGTTAACATGAGTTTTTGTACGTTAGCATACATATTGCACACATGATACACAGCCAGTGCTAACATTTTAGTCAATGAAACAATAGGAGTTTCCACTCATTTATCCAATCGTTAATCAGAATAAGATCCTTGGTTACATATGGGCATTGATTTATGAAATCATGAAGTAAAGCATAGTAACAGTTTGTCACTAAACAATTTCTCAAGGCCTTGCGGTTACAATAAAAGTACAAACAGTTCAATTTCACTTAGAGGCCGACAAGCCTGTGCACCTTCTGCAGACTTGCTCCTATCGAGTGTCTCAAAATAAACTGGATCCCACATTTCCTCTTCTTCTCAAGAGTGTCATTTAACAAAGTGCAATTGCCCTGACTTTCCTTGTTTTCTGCTCAATGGGAAGCTCTGCTCTGTCTTCCCTGGGCTTACATATTTTAGTTGGGACGTATTGTGGTATTAATGTCACTATTATGCAAAGAACTACCAGGATCCCAAGTCCTATCAATATTTTCCAATGTCAATGTTCCCCATTCACCCAAACAGGCAGCCGTGGAGCCCTATAATATTCCTTACTGTACATTTCCTTCTTCCTCACTTATTTAATGGATTTTATTTATTGCCTGTCTAATGTTACCACTGTTGTCTGGTATGTAGGCACAACACTTTTGGCCCCTACCTGACATCTGCCTTCCTTAGCAAGCAAAAAAGCGAAGGATATCATGCTCTGTATAAGTACGGTCCTCATTGCAGTCATTTCATCTATGATATTTTCTAGGACAGCTGAGGTGTCATCCAACAAGTCCTCAATCAACCTGGCAACCTCATTTATCCTATAACTATCATGAAATGTTCCTAGCTGGGTGATATTAATATTCCTAGGGCTGTGAGTATGGCACTAACCCAATTGGCCATTCTCCCCCCCATCATTATTTCCTTGTTTGTTTCTGGTCTTTTTTCAGGCAGATACCTAGCATGGAACATCCTTGTGGTAACAAAGGATAGGTAGCAACTTCCATACAAACCTCAAGGCAGATAAAAGTAAGCGGATTTTCCACACAGAATGTACATCCGTTTATATTCAATTACCTCTGAAGGTGTTTAGACAAAATATCAATTTAAACATATTGTGAGACAAAATTATCCGAAAATAAATATTGTGACACACAAATTTCATGATGCACAAATATCATTGGCAAGAATATTGTTTTTTGAGGTAAGTAATATAACTTTAAATATCAATGTTTTTATATCCTTTTTAATATTATAGTGGTAAAATATTGTTTTTAAAATATTTGAATATCTTTTAATTGATAAATTAATTTAATGTGTTACTGTTGTGTATACAAATGATATTTTGTTTTAAATATGGCTTGTAATTTTAAGCCATTTAGAATTTTTTATTTCATAGTGTTGTAGTGGGTTGTCGGATTTATAAGGGGATAGGTTGTCAAGTTAATAAGTTACTAATTAATTGTAAATTATTTAATACATTTTATTTAATTAAGTGATTGATATTTAATGTGAAGCAAACACAAGATGATGAACGGAGAGCTGAAACTTTTCAGACACTCACCTCCAGTCACAGATCTGGGTTGAATCTATCATTGTTTTTGAGCTTACTTCGCCACCTTAGTTCAGACCCAGCTATATGCAAAACAGTCTTGACGTCATGGGAAAAGTCCAGCCCGAACATCTCCTTGTGTTTGCTTTGTTTGTGTGACCATAACCCGTTAAGTCTGAGTCTAGTATCCCCCGGAAACAACTCATCCACTACACCTAGAGACCACCTTCCAACAAAGGGGTTGAAACCCTTGAATGGCAAGCAGTGCCTTAATTGGCACAGGGTACATAGGGTTGAAAGCAAACTACAATGAATCAAGCAGGACCTAATAACAAGCAGAGAAGAGTTCAGCGCCCAAATGAAGAAAATCAGGTGGGTTGGCTAAGATTGGTGAAATCCACAGTCGCCATTTTAAGCAATGGGCCCTGCATTTCATTGCCCACTCACGAAGCCAAAAGAGTAGACAGGATGCAAAATCTCAAAACACCTGGTTCTCAAGGGAGTGCAGAAATTTAAGAGCCAACACCCCATTGCAATTAAATCTAAAAATATAGTCCTTGTGAGAGAGTTAAGAAGGGCTTATAAGTTAGCCATAATAAGAGTTAAAAGGGAATGAGCTGAGGCCATGTGGAAACTTTTTGGGGCCCCATGTGCCTGCAATAGACTTCAAAAAAGTCTGGTCTCTAGTTGCTAGGGAAGACCTTGACAGTTAACCATCCCTAGCTAACAATATCTCAATCCTTGCCTGGCAATACCATTTTAGCTCCTTATACTCATGTCCCGGCATCCTTAGCTCCCAGGAAACCCCTTCTGAACTATCCCAAATTTACTCTAAAGACCTCTTCACTATTAACGATACCTTGTTTTCCATTGGGTCAATTATACCATTAAAAGTCCCGGGTCCAGATGGAATCCCGGGTGATCTCTTTCTGTACGATAAAGCCAATTGGTCCGAATACATCTTGACACTTTCTAATGCTGTAGCAGGACGCACTCTAATACCAGATTCTTGGAGTGGGGCTAAGGTAATTCCCATTTTTAAGAAAGGCGACAGGAGTCTACCATGCATTTATAGGCCTATAAGCTTTATTGATTCAATATTAAAGGTACTCTGTCACTCTCTCATGGTTAAGATCCAGGAATGGATTAGTGTTAACAACATTCTCTCCCCATACCAAGCAGGATTCCACCAGAAGACTGGTACAATTGACCAGGTGTTCCATTTTCCTCTTTATACAAGAAAACTGTGGTCATTGGCAAAGGGAGTCTTTATGTTGCTTTTATTGACCTGTGGACTGCCTTTGACCTTGTGCGCAGCATTACATTATAGAAATTCTAAAAGGAATGGGGATGCCTATGGAAATCTTGTCCCTAATTATTCGCCTCCATGAGGCCAACTATGCCCCTGTGCGTTCGGGCAAACAAGGAAGGCACACTGAACCATCCAAATTAACAGGGATGTTCTTCAAGGATGCATCCTGGAGCCAACTCTTTTCTCCCTCTATATTAACCAAGTAGTTGAGTTTCTATCGCAGACCCCAGAGAATGCACAAACACTTGGGAGGGATAAAATTGTGACCCTTTTATTTGTGGACAATACCTTGTTAGTATCTAAAACTTCAGGAGTTCTACAACTGCTCTTAAATCAATTTAAAGTTTTTTACAAAATGGGTGGCCTTGAGATCAACACAACAAAAACAAAGTGTATAATGATAAACAAGCCATAAAACCTACAAAGGACAACTGACTTTAGACGGTATTCCACTAGAGAGGGAAAACAACTTTGAAATAACAAAATGCACGATTAGATAGCCTTGCTTATCATGTAGACTAGAACCATCTCAAAATGGAATGAGCATCAGTATGCATTTTGTGAAACGTCCATCGCCATTGAGCACATATAACTAATTTAATCCCTTAACTTGGAGAAAAAAAACTGAATAGACAAGAACATTTTAGTGGAGCACATACTTTTCAGCTGAAAAATAATTCAAAGTGACCTATACTGATAAGTGTCTAAGGTTATCACAAGTCATCACCAGCCTTGTGTTCCACACACAGAACTCCGTCTCTTCAACACTGTTCCAACCTTCTTCACATGCTAGTGATATTTACTGTGTGTTGCTAGCCCATGCATTTATTTTGCAATTAGGTTGCACAACTACAATAGAAATCCTCAATATCACTTACATTAAAACTCATTCTCTTATAAATACTATATAAGGTAGTATGTGACAATGCTGTCAAATATCTCCTGAGCAAAGTTACTCGATGTGCCGTTTTAGGTCGGGCCTAGACAGCGCTTGTGATGGAGCAAGGTTTCACATGTAAATAAACTTGCTCAGACTCAATCCTCTCAAAATAATGCATAATGTATTAATCAACATGTTTTGTCTTACTAAACAATGCACCACACAACATTTCTAGTATCTAGGGGAAGCTTTCCTATGTGCTTTTACTAACAGTAACTCAAATGCATCAAAATGGCTGCCGCAACGCGGGAATTTCACTGCACATGCATCTGTCACACTCACGTGACATGACATATTCACTGCTTTGGTGGGAAAATCTCTGCTTCTGCGCACTAGTGTTAAAGATGGCTACTCTATGTTTCACATGCTAATGCTTATGCTGCTGCTTTAACTAAACATTGTTCGTTCTGCCTAACTATTAACGCTGTAGTTACAATAAAGTAATGGGAATAGAATAGAGATAAGTGGTATACAGTGCATTCATTTATTCTTTGTTCTAAAACTGTTCTTCTTTGACTTGCTACTAGCTCGTATTTGGACCTATGAGGTACAATGTATCGCCATCTTGGGTCTTGAGACTGCGCCTGAACCAAAATCCCGAGAGTCCACAAGCCATGACATTGAACTTATGCCAACAACAGTCTTGCCTGCGATGCTCCTGGGAACCCGACCCCATGAACTTCCAAGAGGATGTCAACTTGTTAAAATGTTTTAACATTGTATTTTCTATTGGAAAATTCATTGTTGGGTGGAAAAAAAAGTTCATGGGAAAATAAAGTTGTGGGCGGGTAAGATAATTTGCATTATTGAATCAAATGATCTCTTAACTGGTATGGTGTGATGACCTCTCCTCGCCTTTTGACCAATCAAATTGAGGGAATACACAAATTTGGGGGGTGGTACACTGTCGTGGAAAATTTTATAACTAAGGTAGGCTTAGCTACTTAGATTGTTCGACTTGTCCGAATAGCAGACCTGTCACTGACCCAACGCACTCAATAGGGGATCGAGAGCACAGGTGCTGGTGGAGCACTCTCTCAGAAGAATCGATAACCCAATCGGGGTTAGGGAGGAGAATCGATAACCCAATCGGGGTTTGGGAGGCAATCGATAACGCAATCGGGGTCCGACTGTTAGCCGCAGAGAGGAATGTGACGCCGGCGTTGCACTTAGCTGAGGGTACTTGTCCTGACCTGCCTCAATCCTGGTTTGGTTCTTACCTGTCCTGATCTGAACCTGTCCTGTCCTGTGAATACCTGAACTATCAGGGAGTCCTGTTTCGTTGTCTACGCCCGTGGCCAAGGTTGGTCTTCACATCATTCTAGGTAAATATAATCTGTGTGGGTATGTCTATGAGCTGTTTCCCTTTCTCACCCTTCCCAGGAATCAATGTTTAAGAGAAATCCCGTAATAATTCTATACATAATTGCCTTAGTTATTATATTCCTAATTGAAAAGGCTTTAATTTCGCTTGTATGGACCTTGACATTTAAGAATTTACATAGATAAAGCATTTAAACATTTCCTGAGTCTGTGGTTATTTTATGAATATCACACAGGAAAAAAGGTCAAGGCACTAGAAACTTGCACTGGTATGTATGTACTTCCAGTAATTTAAACAAAAATGGTAGTGCAAGAGCTGGGAACCTGACCTTCCAAGTTCCCTAAATTTTTGGAAAACCAAAACCATAGAATTCAGATAAGCTCAGCACATACCTCTACATTGTCTATTCATAATATATATCATGAATTAAATAATCACAGATTCAGTCTTATTCACAGACATAAACAAATTCCCCAAAGAAAGTGTATGAGACTTCAAATTTGTATATGAAAATATTTGTCTTATTGTTTATTCAATTTTTTGACAGACGATCATTTAATTAAAATACAATACAAAATCATAGCCATCATTGCCGACGCAGAGCGTTTTGTCTCCATGAGACTTCTTCACGGCTATAAAAACATACATAAAAACATACATAAGAAAATTTCATTAACCAATATTCATGCAATATTGAAATGTTTTATGACATTCAAAGCTATATTGGCATACTCAAATAGAAAAAACACTTTTAAATATACACCGGAATTTGCCATTCTAGCTAATATATACATAAATCAAATGTGTCTTCATGTGTTTTATTTTTTGTTCACAGAGCAGGGGCTATTGTACCCCATTAGGAGTTACGCGAAACTATCAACAGCCAATATTCTGGCTTTTATAAAATAAAACGGTACGGAATCTTTCACTTAAATTGTAACTCGTAGTGCATTTGTGCACAATATGACGACTAGATATATTTGCGAATTTAGGACAGTGATTACAACTTAGTATATATCCTTATTTCAGATACGAACCATAATAGAAACACTATATTTCACCGTCGAAGTTCTTCTCGCTGTTTGTCTACCCTCTTTTTGTGACTTGACCAGAAAGCAGTTTTAATTATAAGAAGGTATGCAAGGTGGCAGTATAAATTTGATATTACCGGTGGAAATAATGCTGAGGTTGCCTTAAACTGACTAAACAACAATGCACTAATGTTGTGCTACGATGTGCAATGTGTGCTACTATAGCACTATATGAGTTCGATATATAATGTAACTATTTTTAAGTATTTTCTCCTCCTTTAAATAGGGATAAAATCAAACAAACCCCAAATGGATGCTAGTTACTTTTCATGCTAGGCAACATGTTATCATGCATTCAATGTATAGTACTGTATAGGTATTCTGCCAAAAGATCTTCCTGGATGTTATCTCTTCTCTCCATATATGTTACTAGTGACGACAAAAAAAAAGACACATTTGAATTATGTATATATTAGCTAGAATGGCAAATTCCTGTGTATATTTAAAAGTGTTTTTTCTATTTGAGTATGCCAATATAGCTTTGAATCGATACAAAAGGGGATGATTGACGGATCGTTTGAGCAAATCAAACACTCACCCCCAGTCAACTGATCTGGGAATAATCCATCACCATTCTTTAGCTCACTCAGCCACCCCAGTTCAGACATGGCCAAATGCAAATCAGTCTGACTCGGTGCCTCATGGGAACAGTCCAGCCCGAACTGCCAAGCCATGTCTTCCCTGGCCTGAAAACAAGCATCCTGGGACTGGTTTTGGATTCATATTCCTCATCAGCCAGGCTATCTTGAATCCAGTGGCCAAGTAAGCAACGGACTCACGTCTGAGCATACCCTGCCACACTTAAGGCGAACAAAGCGATACAAAAGGGGATGATGGACGGAGCGTTTGAGCAAATCAAACACTCACCCCCAGTCAACTGATCTGGGAATAATCCATCACCATTCTTTAGCTCACTCAGCCACCCCAGTTCAGACATGGCCATATGCAAATCAGTCTGACCCTGTGCCTCATGGGAACAGTCCAGCCTGAACTGCCAAGCTATGTCTTCCCTGGACCGGAAACAAGCATCCTGGGACCTCGGAAGCTTGTTTCCGGTCCAGGGAAGACATGGCTTGGCAGTTCGGGCTGGACTGTTCCCATGGGGTACAGGGTCAGACTGATTTGCATATAGCCATGTCTGAACTGGGGTGGCAGAGTGGGCTAAAGAACGGTGATGGATTAAACCCAGATCTTTTGACTGGGTGTGAGTGTTTGATTGAATCAGATGCTCCGTCCATCACCACCCCCTTTTGTACCGCTTTTGCCCGCCATAAGTGTTGCAGGGTATGCTCAGACGTGAGCCCCTTGCTCACTTTGCCACTGGATTCAAGTAAGCCAGGCTGAAGATGGCTGGAAGGCCAGAAACAGGTCTTCGGAAGCTTGTTTCCGGTCCAGGGAAGACATGGCTTGGCAGTTTGGGCTGGACTGTTCCCATGGGGCACAGGGTCAGATTTATTTGCATATAGCCATGTCTGAACTGGGGTGGCAGAGTGGGCTAAATAACGGTGATGGAATAAACCCAGATCTTTTGACTGGGTGTGAGTGTTTGGTTGATTCAGATGCTCCGTCCATCACCACCCCCTTTTGTATCGCTTTTGGCCGCCATAAATGTGGCAGGGTATGCTCAGACGTGAGTCCCTTGCTCACTTTGCCACTGGATTCAAGCAAGCCGGGCTGAAGATGGCTGGAATGCCAGAAACCGGTCCTCGGAAGCTTGTTTCCGGTCCAGGGAAGACATGGCTTGGCAGTTCGGGCTGGACTGTTCCCATGGGGCACAGGGTCGGACTGATTTGCATATAGCCATGTTTGAACTGGGGTGGCAGAGTGGGCTAAAGAACGGTGATGGATTAAACCCAGATCTTTTGACTGGGTGTGAGTGTTTGATTAATTCAGATGCTCTGTCCATCACCACCCCCTTTTGTACCGCTTTTGGCCGCGATAAGTGTTGCAGGGTATGCTCAGACGTGAGTCCCTTGCTCACTTTGCCACTGGATTCAAGTAAGCCGGGCTGAAGATGGCTGGAATGCCAGAAATCGGTCTTCGAAGCTTGTTTCCGGTCCAGGGAAGACATGGCTTGGCAGTTTGCGCTGGACTGTTCCCATGGGGCACAGGGTCAGATTTATTTGCATATAGCCATTTCTAAACTGGGGTGGCAGAGTGGGCTAAATAACGGTGATGGATTAAACCCAGATCTTTTGACTGGGTGTGAGTGTTTGATTGATTCAGATGCTCCGTCCATCAACACCCCCTTTTGAACCGCGTTTGGCCGCCATAAGTGTGGCAGGGTATGCTCAGACGTGAGTCCCTTGCTCACTTTGCCACTGGATTCAAGAAAGCCGGGCTGAAGACGGCTGTAATGCCAGAAACCGGTCCTCGGAAGCTTGTTTCCGGTCCAGGGAAGACATGGCTGGACAGTTCGGGCTGGACTGTTCCCATCGGGCACAGGGTCAGACTGATTTGCATATAGCCATGTCTGAACTGGGGTGGCAGAGTGGGCTAAAGAACGGTGATGGATTAAACCCGGATCTTTTGACTGGGTGTGAGTGTTTGATTGATTCAGATGCTCCGTCCATCACCACCCCCTTTTGTACTGCTTTTCGCCGCCATAAGTGTGGCAGGGTATGCTCAGACGTGAGTCCCTTGCTCACTTTGCCACTGGATTCAAGCAAGCCGGGCTGAAGACGGCTGTAATGCTAGAAACCGGTCCTCGGAAGCTTGTTTCTGGTCCAGGGAAGACATGGCTTGGCAGTTCGGGCTGGACTGTTCCCATGGGGCACAGGGTCAGACTGATTTGCATATAGCCATGTCTGAAGTGGGGTGGTAGAGTGGGCTAAAGAACGGTGATGGATTAAACCCAGGTCTTTTGACTGGGTGTGAGTGTTTGATTGATTCAGATGCTCCGTCCATCACCACCCCCTTTTGTACCGCTTTTGGCCGCCATAAGTGTGGCAGGGTATGCTCAGACGTGAGTCCCTTGCTCACTTTGCCACTGGATTCAAGCAAGCCGGGCTGAAGACGGCTGGAATGCCAGAAACCGGTCCTCGGAAGCTTGTTTCCGGTCCAGGGAAGACATGGCTTGGCAGCTCGGGCTGGACTGTTCCCATGGGGCACAGGGTCAGACTGATTTGCATGTAGCCATGTCTGAACTGGGGTGGCAGAGTGGGCTAAAGAACGGTGATGGAGTAAACCCAGATCTTTTGACTGGGTGTGAGTGTTTGATTGATTCAGATGCTCCGTCCATCACCACCCCCTTTTGTACCGCTTTTGGCCGCCATAAGTGTGGCAGGGTTTGCTCAGACGTGAGTCCCTTGCTCACTTTGCCAATGGATTCAAGAAAGCCGGGATGAAGACGGCTGGAATGCCAGAAACTGGTCCTCGGAAGCTTGTTTCCGGTCCAGGGAAGACATGGCTTGGCAGTTCGGGCTGGACTGTTCCCATCGGGCACAGGGTCAGACTGATTTGCATATAGCCATGTCTGAACTGGGGTGGCAGAGTGGGCTAAAGAACGGTGATGGATTAAACCCAGATCTTTTGACTGGGTGTGAGCGTTTGATTGATTCAGATGCTCCGTCCATCACCACCCCCTTTTGTACCGCTTTTGGCCGCCATAAGTGTGGCAGGGTATGCTCAGACGTGAGTCCCTTGCTCACTTTGCCACTGGATTCAAGCAAGCCAGGCCGAAGACGGCTGGAATGCCAGAAACCGGTCCTCGGAAGCTTGTTTCCGGTCCAGGGAAGACATAGCTTGGCAGTTCGGACTGGACTGTTCCCATGGGGCACAGGGTCAGACTGATTTGCATATAGCCATGTCTGAACTGGGGTGGCAGAGTAGGCTAAAGAACGGTGATGGATTAAACACAGATCTTTTGACTGGGTGTGAGTGCTTGATTGAATCAGATGCTCCGTCCATCACCACCCCCTTTTGTACCGCTTTTGCCCGCCATAAGTGTGACAGGGTATGCTCAGATGTGAGTCCCTTGCTCACTTTGCCACTGGATTCAAGCAAGCCGGGCTGAAGACGGCTGAAATGCCAGAAACCGGTCCTCGGAAGCTTGTTTCCGGACCAGGGAAGACATGGCTTGGCAGTTCGGGCTGGACTGTTCCCATGGGGCACACTGTCAGACTGATTTGCATATAGCCATGTCTGAACTGGGGTGGCAGAGTGGGCTAAAGAACTGTGATGGATTAAACCCAGATCTTTTGATGGGTGTGAGTGTTTGATTGATTCAGATGCTCCGTCCATCACCACCCCCTTTTGTACCGCTTTTGGCCGCCATAAGTGTGGCAGGGTTTGCTCAGACGTGAGTCCCTTGCTCACTTTGCCAATGGATTCAAGAAAGCCGGGATGAAGACGGCTGGAAAGCCAGAAACTGGTCCTCAGAAGCTTGTTTCCGGTCCAGGGAAGACATGGCTTGGCAGTTCGGGCTGGACTGTTCCCATCGGGCACAGGGTCAGACTGATTTGCATATAGCCATGTCTGAACTGGGGTGGCAGAGTGGGCTAAAGAACGGTGATGGATTAAACCCAGATCTTTTGACTGGGTGTGAGCGTTTGATTGATTCAGATGCTCCGTCCATCACCACCCCCTTTTGTACCGCTTTTGGCCGCCATAAGTGTGGCAGGGTATGCTCAGACGTGAGTCCCTTGCTCACTTTGCCACTGGATTCAAGCAAGCCGGGCCGAAGACGGCTGGAATGCCAGAAACCGGTCCTCGGAAGCTTGTTTCCGGTCCAGGGAAGACATAGCTTGGCAGTTCGGACTGGACTGTTCCCATGGGGCACAGGGTCAGACTGATTTGCATATAGCCATGTCTGAACTGGGGTGGCAGAGTAGGCTAAAGAACGGTGATGGATTAAACCCAGATCTTTTGACTGGGTGTGAGTGTTTGATTGAATCAGATGCTCCGTCCATCACCACCCCCTTTTGTACCGCTTTTGCCCACCATAAGTGTGGCAGGGTATGCTCAGACGTGAGTTCCTTGCTCACTTTGCCACTGGATTCAAGCAAGCCGGGCTGAAGACGGCTGAAATGCCAGAAACCGGTCCTCGGAAGCTTGTTTCCGGACCAGGGAAGACATGGCTTGGCAGTTCGGGCTGGACTGTTCCCATGGGGCACACTGTCAGACTGATTTGCATATAGCCATGTCTGAACTGGGGTGGCAGAGTGGGCTAAAGGACTGTGATGAATTAAACCCAGATCTTTTGACTGGGTGTGAGCGTTTGATTGATTCAGATGCTCCGTCCATCACCACCCCCTTTTGTACCGCTTTTGGCCGCCATAAGTGTGGCAGGGTATGCTCAGACCTGAGTCCCTTGCTCACTTTGCCACTGGATTCAAGCAAGCCGGGCTGAAGATGGCTGGAATGCCAGAAACCTGTCCTCGGAAGCTTGTTTGCCGTCCAGGGAAGACATGGCTTGGCAGTTCGGGCTGGACTGTTCCCATGGGGCACAGGGTCAGACTGATTTGCATATAGCCATGTCTGAACTGGGATGGCAGAGTGGGCTAAAGAACGGTGATGGATTAAACCCAGATCTTTTGACTGGGTGTGAGTGTTTGATTAATTCAGATGCTCTGTCCATCACCACCCCCTTTTGTACCAATATAGCTTTGAATGTCATAAAACCATTTCAATGTTGCATGAATATTGGTTAATGACATTTTCTTATGTATGTTTTTATAGCCTTGAAGAAGCCTCATGCAGACGAAACGCGCTGCGTCGGCAATGATGGCTATGATTTTGTATTGTATTTTAATTGAATGATCGTCTGTCAAAAAAAATTGAATAAAGAATAAGACAAATATTTTCATATACAAATTTGAAGTTTCATACACTTTCTTTGTGAAATTTGTTTATGTCTTTGAATAAGACTGAATCTTTGATTCTTTAATTCATGATATATATTATGAATAGACAATCTAGAGGTATGTGCTGAGTTTATCTGAATTCTGTTATTTTATGAATGTAAATGTTGATTTCTTTCTTATTTGTGCTAACTCCCTTCGATCCTTTAGGACTTTAATACAGGTGACAAGGATTGGTAAGTCAAAGTGTATAAAGGCAAAGGTCCTAAATTATTCAAATTCTGATTGACGAATGGTAAGAGCCGGATTTAACTGTTCAAAGTGTGTATGTTTATGGGCCCAGGTGAGTATGGTAATTGAGCAGGTAACTCTGCGTGCCATCAACATGTCTTTGGTAGCAGAGTAGTGGTTAGGGTTTAGTTACGATAGGTAGTTAATTTATGTATTATTGATTTTGTATTGATCTTCAAGTATTAACCAAACTCGTTCATATTGTTAAGTGTTGTTTTGGAAACCCCGGGGGCAGAATAGTGGGTGGTAAATGGAAGCCACTCTGCAAGTGAGGTCACTGGTCTGAGGAAGTAAGTGCGTATAAAGTTAGGTAGAACTTGAAGCACTAATTAGGGATTTCTGTATAAATGCGTGAATAAATGAAAGTAGAATAGTACGCTGGTGAAACTTTGGCCTTATATCACCTAGAAAGGGTAAGCCTGAAGGAGTAACAGGTTTTGTTGTGTGTACTTTGTGGGATCTGGAGATCAGCCCCAGGGGACTTGTCTGCTTCCGCCTTTGCTTAGGGACTTTTTTTCTGTTCAACTGCCCTATGTAACTCTCTTGATAGAAAAAGACCAGTAAAACACCAGGGGCCTCATTTCTGAAAAGTGATGCATCGCTGCGTGAAAACAGCGATGCGTCACTTTTCACTGCGCACTCCTTGCGACACCAATGATGCGTCATATTTAATGTATGGCGCATCATGTCGCAAGGACTTACAGATGCGTCAGTATTTCTGACGCATCTCTAAGCGCAAAAGTGACGCATTGCTGGAGTGTGTCACAAAAGTGACGCAACTCCAGCAATGCGTCCTTTCACATGGGGAAAGCCCCATGTGAAAGGGCTTGCGTCAGTCTTACGCCTGCTGTGAGGCAGGCGCAAGATTTTGACGCAACCGCATCCTAAAAGTGACGCAGTTAAATCTCATAGATTTCACTGCGTCACTATTACGAGGCTTTTTGCGGGGGAACGCCCCCTCTGCATACATTATACCTGACGCAGGTATAATGTGGCGCAGGGGTTTAAAAAGTGACGCATCTACCTAGATGCGTCACTTTTTAAATATGGCGCAACAAGGCGCATGTTTTACGCTGCCGATGCGTCACAAAAAGTGACGCATCCGCAGCGCAAAACTGACGCAAGGCCTCATAAATGAGGCCCCATAATTGCTTTCTGCTTGTTCAACTGCCTCTAATTTACTGTCTTGATAAAAAACGTCCAGTAGAGGTCAGTAAAGTACCAGAACTGATTTCTGCTTAGGAACTTTCATTTTTTATTTTTTTGGCAACTGCCTCTATTTAACTTTCTTGATAGAAAATGACCAGCAGAGGTCATTACAATACCAGAATCACTGTAGCATTCCCTAGACTCCAGGCCATAGAAACTGGTCTTCCACAAGCACCCGTAGACAATATTTTTTTCAAATCTTGTATTTTCAGTGATATGACCACCGAAGAGGCTGATTTTATATTAAAAACAGAGCTTTGGACAATACAATTTCCCATTGATAGGCATTATTTCTCCACATGTGTTCCCATACCTGGCGTGTTGGAACGTAAGGTCCTAAATAGCTTGCCTGAATACTCGTATTTGAGCTAGAGCCTGTTGAAAGTAATACAATAGTTTTGATGAAATCCATATGTACAACTGTCTTGCAGTAAAATAATTATTATACAGAACAAGGGAACCCAAAGGAAATTTAGACAGGGACCTTGGGCAATTTCATGTTATAGAGAACAGTTGTCCCTATTCAGGGAGAATACGGTGTGATAGGTAACCATACACTAGAATAGAATGTATGTCTTTTGTCCAGCCGGACAAGAATTTATTTTCATAATATTTTTCAAAAGTAGTATCAAATAAAACATTCAGATGACAAGTGAGCACAGCCGTGACCCACAGAACACAAGACAGAACAACGAACACAGAATTGGCCAAAAGGCAAGCCAAAATGGGTCTGTACACTTGTACTCAGTATAGACAGACACCAATTAATCATTTAACACCGTTGCACAATGTGTTATAGCTTGAGTCTGGTGCATAGGGTGTTTGGCAAATTTGTGTCTGTCTATACTGAGTGCCCACTTGTCATCTGAATGTTTTATTTGATACTACTTTTGAAAAATATTATGAAAATAAATTCGTGTCCGGCTAGACAAAAGACATACATTCTATTCGAGTGTATGGTTATCTATCACACTGTATTCTCCCTGAATAGGCACCACTGTTCTCTATAACTTGTAGTAAAATAAAACACATTAGAAGGCCAGTGATATTTATCAGGCATGCTTTGGTATCTAAGGGTACATTCTAACAACAAGCCTAGACTCTAATGGAGTGGTCATAGAACTTTGGAAAAAAGAAGAGTCTTCATCCTTAAAGTCACAAACAAGGACCAACAATTCAACTAGCTGGACTTGGGAACTCACAGATGGGGGACATTTGAAATTTTAAATCATTTAGTTTATCTAACAGTTCTACACATTCAGTTGTGGCCTTACAGGTTAATATCGGTATGGAAAGACATTTTTTTATCTCTTTTTGGTCCCTCTTATTATGGCGAGCGTCTTAAAACTCCTGAAAGAAATTATACTGGTGTGTACACCATTCTCAATGTGTACACCACGCTACCACTTAAATAGCTATATCTAAATGAGACAATTAAAAGCAGAGGCTGTCATGGTGGATCGGAAATGAGGATCGCCATATTTGTGAGGTAAGACAAAATCATGTATCACACTAGACAGAACTCTAACACTTTCTTGGGAACACTCATGAATAATTTTGTAGAGAGCTTGATGAGCATTTGCAAAGTTCGTTGAGTAGCCTGAAGAACAATGTACAATGTATCCTTATGCATTAGAACCTGGAAGTCACAGTTTAAAAGCTGTTTATTTGGTAACAGATAATACACAATAGCTGTATTTAATTCTGGCACCCTAACATTGGGTGGTCCTTATTTGGTGCCAACAAATCCTCTACATTCTTTTCTTGCAAATTTTGTGCTCGGTAAAAATGGTGCCCCATTTCATCATTGTTTTGAAATCATCAATTAATCATATGAACAGTATGCAATGTTTTAAGAAAAATGAGCCAATATTAATTTTCCAGCAGATGACTAACCCTGCAGCTTAAACATTTGCTTACACTTTAATCAAGCTGATAGTTCATGAACTATTCTTGGGGCTCAGACCCAGCATTCAAAATTATTAACATAAAGGAATGAAAGAAAAGACACATAAATAAAGATACAGGGACAAACAAACTGCACAGTTTTAATAGCCACATACCACAGAACACCAATTGAAAAGAATAACAGCATGACACGGTCTAACAATGACACATACAACTAGTCCCTCAGAAAGTAATTAATCATTTTTCACAAGTAGGAAGTATAGATGTAAAGAAAAGGTGATAGAGGTGTCTGGTCTTTAAACAGACCCTCAGCCTTTCTGTGGAAAGTACATATCAATGATAATCTGCTAATACTTGGTGTTTTGGCTATGTATTGTATTGTATTTTAATTAAATTTGTATAGCACTTACCACCCCTGACGAGGTGTTGAAACGCTTTTGTAATGATAAGTTAATAATAAAGTAGAAAGACAAGACTCCTGTGTGAACCAGACCCAGGTCTTGGTTTGCAGTACTGCCACTCAATGTCTTCCCAGTGGGATGGCTGGATTGTGGCTGGTTTTATTGCTGGTGGAATCTGATTTTGTGGCTGGGGCTGAACCAGCGATGTTACTTCAGTACTTAACAAACAATGCAAAATAAATGGCTTTAAGGTGTGCGGGTCAGACCACCTTTGCTTGAAAACCCTTTTTTTTTATTTGTTTTTTTCCTATCTCCTGCAGGATTGCCACAAGTAGCACTGACCTTCATCAGAATGGAAGGTGTGCGATCTGCTGTTGCTTGACTATATATATATAAAATTTACTGGCGGTCACCAGTAGGTAGTTATAGTTAGGACCTATTATCCATAGGAAAATCGTAAAATTCTTTTCCCAATAACTTTGGCGCCGATTGACGAATCTTCGTGAAATTTTCAAAATTCGTGGGGCGCTTCGGTCAGCTCCTATCTCAAAAGTTTCAGGGTGATTTGGCAAGCAGGGGCCGAGAAAAAAGGGCGGTCCCAAAACGTGTTATCTCCTTGTTAATTCTAATAGGAAACTTTAGACACGGCTACAGCCCGATCTGCTGAACGGAATTACACCAAATTTGGCAAAAAGGTAGCCCTTAGTTTAGAAAGAACTCTTTTTGTTAAATGGTGTAAATCGATTCAGTAGTTCCTGAGAAATTTGAAAAAGAAAAAATATCGATATCTGGGCGGAGACTAACCACACATGTCATTGTGAGATCTGATTGGCTGTCAGCACTTCATCCTTGAATTGCTGGTAGCCATCTTTTGTACCAATATACATGATAGTATCCCATTGAAATGCATTGTAGTGAATCGAAGATTTTGAGTGTTACCAAAAGGAGAACTATAAAGGGTGATAACAGACTTTAGTTGCATTAAAATTCATTTGTTAATGGTACCATACTAATTTCAGGAATTGTGTGTTCTAGGGTGATTTTACACTGTGAAAAATCTTCTGCTGGGATATCATGAATCAAGTTTGAGAGAAAACTATGTTCACATGCTTGTCCCATAGAGTTTTGGAAGGTGTTCAAGAAGCTAAAATGAGAGCATATTTACTGTAAATTCACATTATCTTTCTCAGTCATGTGAGAATGAAAACTGACATTCTCAGTAAAACATTTACATCCAACAAGGGCACAGACTGTCAGTTGATTCCTTTGTGTTCTACTGCAGCTTCCATGAGTGTTCTGAAGAACAACTAGAGTGTTAACAACCTTACTTATGACAAAAGTATGGCACACCTGAATACATCTTGAGACGAACGGATCCCTCGACCCCTCACAGTCCGGCTTCCGAGCCAACCACAGCACCGAGACCGCCCTCATCGCCGCCACCGATGACATCCGAGCCCTGATGGACAATGGAGAAACAGCGGCCCTCATCCTCCTAGACCTCTCCGCGGCATTCGACACGGTCTGCCACCGCACCCTAGTACGGCGCCTCAGCAACATCGGCATCCAGGACAAGGCGCTGGAATGGATCATCTCCTTCCTCGACGGAAGAACACAGAGAGTCCGCCTACCACCATACAAGTCAGAGGCCTCCGAAGTCATCTGCGGCGTCCCCCAAGGATCATCTCTGAGCCCCACCCTCTTCAACGTCTACATGAGCCCCCTCGTGGCCATCGTACGCAAACACAACCTCAGCATAATCTCCTACGCCGACGACACCCAGCTGATCCTCTCCCTGACCAACGACCCCGCCGCCGCCAGAGCCAACCTGCACGAAGGGATGAAAGAGGTAGCCGAGTGGATGACGACCAGCCACCTGAAACTGAACTCGGACAAGACGGAGGTCCTCATCCTGGGCTCCTCACCCTCCGCCTGGGACGACTCCTGGTGGCCTCCCGCCCTGGGCACCGCACCCAAACCGACAGACCATGCACGAAACCTGGGCGTCATCCTGGACTCCTCCCTCTCCATGACCAGGCAAGTCAACAACGTCTCCTCGGCGTGCTTCAACATCCTACGCATGCTACGGAAGATCTTCTGGTGGATCCCCACCGAGACCAGGAAGACCGTCACCCAGGCCCTCGTCACCAGCCGACTGGACTACGGCAACGCCCTCTACGCCGGTACCACCGCCAAGCTCCAGAAGAGACTCCAGCGGATCCAGAACGCCTCAGCCAGACTCATCCTCGACATCCCACGAACCAGCCACATCTCCGGACATCTGAGAGACCTTCACTGGCTCCCCGTCAACAAAAGAATCACCTTCCGCCTCCTCACCCACGCACACAAAGCCCTACACGACCAAGGCCCGAGCTACCTCAACAGCCGAGTCAACTTCTACGCTCCCAAACGCCACCTCCGATCAGCAAACCACGCCCTCGCCGCCGTCCCCCGCATCCGAAGAGCGACCACAGGAGGAAGGTCCTTCTCCTACCTGGCCGCCAAGACCTGGAACTCCCTCCCGACCGACCTGCGCCTGACCCAAGACCACCTCTCCTTCAGGAAGAAGCTGAAGACCTGGCTGTTCGAGCAGTACCGGCACCCCCCCCCCCCCAGCGCCTTGAGACCCTACGGGTATGTAGCGCGCTTTATAAGTGTCACTGATTGATTGATTGATTGGAATAAACTGGTAACACTTAAAACATTTAATTTAAAAAGGAACAAAATGATGGGGTTCATTTTGTCAAAGGAATTAGGGTTAGTACTGTAGAAAGAAAAATTAGGACATGCTTCAAGTGTGATCTCAAATATCTTCCTGGTATATTTCAACAGGAGCAGCCTGTCAGTTGATTCCTTTGTGTTCTACTGCAGCTTCCCAGACTGTTATAAAGAACAACTAGAGCGCTAACAGTCTTACTTATGACAAAAGTATGGCACACCTGAAGACATCTTGATTGGAATAAACTTGTAACACTTAAAACATTTAATTTAAAAAGAAACAAAATGATGGGGTTCATTTTGTCATAGAAATTATGGTTAGTGCTGTAGAAAGAAAACATAGAACATTTTTTAAATGAGATCTCAAGAAGACCATTTTTACTACTCCCACCAGGATGTGGAGGAGGAATGCCCCCCCAACTTCTCCCTCCAGCAGTGACCAAGCCCTCTCTCTGGCTATTTCTAGGACGCTGGCTCCTCTTAGGGATCAGGTTGATAAGCTGGTGAAAAGCATCCCTGAGGTGTTCAGTGACCCAGATCTGGTACTGGCTGGTCCCAATAACTACCCTCTTATGAGTAAAAAAAATGTGTAGGGTCCCAATAACTCCCAGATGGGGAATAAAAGGTCCATTAAGCATAACGCGAGGCATATGGAAGGATTTGATAAACTTACGGAGACCTTCCTCAAGAGGGGGCGAAAGCTAAAACATGCCCCCTGCCGGGAGGCGGTTTCCCTTAGAGGGAGAGTATGTATCGGAGGACGATTTCTCCTCCGATTAGGATAAGGACTCAGGGCGTCCCTGGCGTCCAGAGTCCCACTCCTCTTAGTCCCCGGTTGGGGACGGAGTCCACTCAGACATGTTCGAGCCTACCCAAATTTACCATCCTAGGTCGCCAGAGTGGACCCCTGATGCCACAGTGGCAGAGTATGTGGTGAGGAAAATCCATCAACCCCTTGAAAGGTAGGTCAGGAATAGGATGAGGGGAGAATGCCCCGGGCCATCACTGAAGGGGAAGGTGACACACATGTCTGAAATTGATGAGAAACTATGTATATTTTTCTCCAAGTATATGAGGGATCCCAAGAAAGGAATTGATAGATCAATTGGCAGAGCGTCAAAAAAGTCAGGATCCCCTTTGTCTACGGATATTGTGGTTGTTTGGGCACACTACCCTAAACCCTAAAACACTATCCCCTCCACTACCCAAACACCACTTCACTACCCTAAACCCTAAAACAAAACCCCCAGCACAACTCCCTACACTACCCAAACAACACTGCGCTGCACTAAACCATAAATATAACCCCAGCATTACCTCCCACACTACACAAACACCACTGCACTACCCTAAACCATTAAACACTACCCTAGCATGACCCCCTACACTACCCAAACACCACTGCACTACCCTAAACCCTAAAACACTAACCCTGGCATGACCCCCTACACTACCCAAACACCACTGCACTACCCTATACCCCAAAACATGACACGCTACACTAACAAACAGAACTGCACTACCCTAAAACACTACCCACAGCATGAACCTATACACTACACAAACACCACTGCACTGCCCTAAACCCTAAACACTACCCCCTACACTACACAAACACCACTGCGCTACCCTAAACCCCCTACACTATACAAATACCACTGCACTACTCTAAACCCTAAAACACGACCCCCAGCATGACCCCCTCACAACACAAACACCACTGCACTACCCTAAAACCTAAATCCACGCCAGCATGAACCACTACAGTACCCTAACACCACTGCACTACCCTAAACCCTAAAACAATACCCCCAGCACTACCCCTACACTACACAAACACCACTGCACTACCCTAAACCCTAAAACACTACCCCAGCACTACCCCCTACACTACCCAAACACCACTGCACTACCATAAACCTTAAAACACTACCCTCAGCACAACCCCTTATACTACACAAACACCAGTGCACGACCCTAAACCGTAAAATACTACCCCAGCATGACTCCCTACACTACCCAAACACCACTGCACTACCCTAAACCCGAAATCTACCCCCAGCACGACCCCCTACACTACCAAAACATCACTGCACTATTCTAAACCATAAAACATTACCCCCAGCATGACCCCTACACTACACAAACACCACTGCACTACTCTAAACCTTAAAACACTACCACCAGCATGACCCCCTACACTACTCAAACACCACTGCACTACCCTAAACCCTAAATCACTACCCCAGCATGATCCACTACACTACCCATACACCACTGCACTACCCTAAACCCTAAAACACAACCCCAGCACAACCCCTACACTACTGCACTAGCCTAAACCCTAAAACACTACCCCCAGCACGACCCCCTACATTACCCAAACACCACTGCACTACCCTAAATCCTAGAAAAGAAACCCCCACCCCATGCCCAATCCCCCTTACCTCTCACTCCTCGTGGTTCTTCTCTCCTCATGGTTCCTGCTTCACGTTGTCTCTGAGGGGCGGTGCACGTCGTTGTGAGTAAACGGAACAGCCTCTGTTTCCTTACAACGACTTGGATCATGTACATGTTTTTAGAATGAATGGTCATTTACAATACATACCTTTACAACAAAATTCGTTGTAAAGGAATGCGTGGTAAATGACCATAAAAATGCATAGTAATGACTTTGTGATGTACAACGCATGCATGTTAATGCATGCTTTGTAATGGTATCGCGAAGTAAAAAAGTATTTGGAACAGCTGTTTTCCAATCAAAGCTGGCCCCTCTTCTTCAGTGAGATGTTTATTTTATTAGTTAGGAGGACGCAATGTGTTTTTTTAACAGAAAAGTGCATTCCCGGTTGTTGTATTGTGAAAGTGTCCGCGTGGCCTGCTTTCACTTCCGGTGAGAGAGTGGAAGAGTCTCTTTGGATCTAAAGGACTTCTGTTGTTGGACGGGGCCGGCGCGACATGCCATCAGAAAACATAGCTAAAGGAAATCGTCCTCCCTGAAGTGTGGAGCAGTGCCTTTAGAGGTCAACGAGGGTGCGTCCCACCGCAGTATGACGTACCGCGTGGCCCATTTGCCGTCTCCAGGGTATTGGAGGCAGAAGCGGGATCACAGGTCCTCTTGAAGACCGTTGTAGCACTAATTCTACATTTTGGTACTAGGGCATTTTAACTTTGTTGTTCCTGCCAGATACAAAGAGAAGATCCTGTGTTATTCAGTGCCCTCATTACCTTTTTTGTGGGTTGCGGTGCTTGTCACTTCGCTGCCCCACTGGTGCACACGACTGGGCACCCCACCTCTTGTGCCATCAGCAGGGCCTCTGCCCTGGGATCACTGGTTTTCGTTTCTGGAGTGGCCCGAACTGCTGAACGGAATTACATCAAATTTTGCAAAAAGGTAGCCGTTGGTTCAGAAAGCAACTTTTTTTTAAATGGTGTAAATCCGTTCAGAAGTTCCTGAGAAATTAAAAAAAGAATACTTTCGATATCTGAGCACAGAGGAGGAGTCATGACTCCTCCGGGGAGGAGTTTCACTCTGATTGGCTGCCAACACTCCAAACCAGGAAGTGTTGGCAGCCATCTTGCAACAGGGACCCCGAGGCCCAAAAAAAGCATAACTTTTTTTGAAACGGCTGAATTTGCGCTGGAATGTGAACGACATTTAAAATAAAACAAAGCACGGGCTCCCGCACTTTGTTTTCTATAAGCCCCTGGGTGGGCCAGGTCCCGGGGGCAATCACCAATTAATATGTGTGGGCCCGTGGGGGCCAGCGGGAGCTCCCGCAGCCCCAGGGATAGCCACCTCCCCGGGGCTTGATGTATAAATATGTGGGGGGTCCCAACCACCCCAACGCTGACCTGGGGACCACCACCTCCCCGGGGCTTTTAATATTTATAAGTGGAGGCCTCATGGCCCCCCAAGCCCCAGGGATCGCCACCTCCTGGGACGTAAATACCATAAAAAAGTGTGGGGGGCGTGGCAGGCAGCCGAGGTAAATGGCAGATTGCTAGAGCGGCTCCTTAACCCTCACGGAAAATCCACTATCTATCCTGACACTATGGTGTACTCAACTTGGTGCTTTTAAAGGGAATGAGTGCCTGCACCTCCAAGATCCAATGGGAGGCTCCACGGTGCTCCTGAGTGCTCGAACGGCACACAGAAGACTAGACCTGCAGTGGCACAAGGGAGCAAGATGACGGCGGCGCTCTAACCTACTGACCAACTCCAGAGATTCTGGCGCAGACCACCACGTCCGGTCGATCTAGACCGCCAGCGCGGAGCATAAGCCCCCTGCCACTCTGGCACTCGGACTGGCAGCTCGGAGCATGGGGTGTATCCAGCGGTGACTTCCCCGGTGGAAAGTGAGGCGGGGAGTGCGGGGAGAGAGTGTGGAGCTTGGAGACCTGACCGGCCAGTTTGGAAATCGAGGCCCCGGCTTGGGCCTGGAAGTGAGGCCTCATTAGTGTCCTGGCGCTCCTTCCCCTGCAGGACCCTAGCAGAACAATTGCATGGACAGTGGCCATACCGGGTGTCCCATAGGCAACATGGGCGGGGAGCCATCCTTGGCCTCCCCCCCCTAGGTGTAACCTATTGCTGAACCCCAGTCGCCAGGCCAGGTGACGCGCAGCGGGACTATGTGGGAGGCCTAAGTAAATTGTAAGCAGCATTCAGTGCCGCAGGGGACGAGGTGGGTGAGGTGGTGAACCCCCTGAGGAGGAGCGAGCTGTGAAGAAGACCTGCAGCTGACAAAGGGACTTTGGTGGAAGCTGAGGCCTGGTCGGCACCGGTGGAAACCACAGAGCCCATTGGGCCGGTGTGACACTGTGGACTCCTACCACTCAAGGAGGCCGTCCTCTGGAAAACCTGACAGGCTGCTGTGGGATCGGGTTTTCCACCGGGCAGGCGGCGGAGATTACCGGAGTAGGCCACATATGGGGGACACACTCGGCCATAATGGCAAGCAGGAAAGGACCTAAAGCTGAGGCCCAAGCTAAACTTGCCAAATTTGCGTGGACACAGGCAGGAGAGGAGCGCCATAAGGAACTGACGGAAGCCCCAGATTGGATAGGGGGCCTTGCGACCCAGGCGGATCTCATGCTTCACAACATAATGGAGCCCATCTCAGGGGTGCGTACCTCTCTGGAATCTCATATAGACTCAGTGAATGTGGAGGTGTCCCTCCTACGGGCAGATTTTTGCAAAATGGGTGATAAGGTTAGAAGCTTGGGGGACACCATGGCAACATTGCAGGCGGACACATCCCAGCTCCAACGGCAAGTCAGCGAATTACAGACTCAACAAGCCGCAATGGCCAAACTGTTGGATGAATATGAAGGGCGGGGGCGCAGGAACAACATATGCATCTTGGGGGTTACGGAACAGGCAGAGGGGCCTGCTGAGGACCTCTACGTTGAGGAGTTAATCACAAAACATCCTCAGCCTAAACGTCTGTCTGGCTACTTCTCTATTGAAAGGGCCCATAGGGTACCGTGGTCGACCTAAGCCGGGTGCCCGTCCGTGACCACTCATAGCAAGAATCTTCAATTTCAGAGACAGATGCGATCCTGCAGACAGCCAGAGCTAATCCACCACTTAAGATCTACAACAGTGTGGTCACATTCTTCCCTGATAATTCAGCGAAGGTCCAGACTCAACGGCGCAGCTTTATGGCTGTCAAACAAGAACTCAGGCAGCGTGAAGTGAAATACGCAATGTTATTTCCTGTAAAATTGCATGTAGAATCGGAGGGGAAGACGTGGTTCTTCTCCACGCCGGAGGAGGCCTGGGATTGGAGGAGGGGTGGCGGAGAGTCGAGTGTCCACGTAGGGGTCAGAATGGTGGACCCCGTCAGGCCAGTTCCGCTCACTGGAAAGAACAGGAAGAAGGCACTTCATCGACTGCGAAGGGAGGGTTGTTACGCAGCGGAATAGCCTGAACCTCGAGGTGGCCTGAAGAGGAGCAGTTCAGGGATGAGTGGCTACAGATGCCAAGTACACTAGGTGACATGAAGATGGGGTCCTTTTGGGGTAAAACGAACTTGAGTACCCTCGACTGCCGATGAATCAGGTGGTCACCGTAGATTTAATCCAAACCTGGTTGCCCTTGCCCTTGGCGGTGAAAGCTCGTCAGCTTTCACCGCCAAGGGCAACCAGGTTTGGATTAAATCTACTGTGACCGCCGGATTCATCGGCAGTCGAGGGTACTCAAGTTCGTTTTACCCCAACAGTCCCTCTACACGGACAGCCCTAAAGTTAAAGAAAAAGATTAATTTGGCTTGATTCTTAAGCCCATTACCATCCGACTACACGGAAGGTGATCCTTCAGATTCCTGATATTCGGTGCCTGCTGGCCCGAATACCCATGAATTGCCTTGCCCCACTAGAACACTTCCTGTCCTGATGAAGACCCCGTTTTAAGGGCTCAAGTAAACCTCCCATGTAGGGGTCGAAACGTTGACGGCTCTACCTGTCCCATCATCCGGCACTATCCATGATTAAATTATTTATGATTGTGACCATAGAATGACTTGTATATTCGTTTCATTATAACATTGGCTTGAATAAGTTATAGCCTTCCACAATTTATAATGAATGTTTTGTATTGAATATGAAACTTAGTTTTTCCTCTTTTGAATCACTTTACTTCTTTTCATTCCACACCCTACACTTTCTTTCCCCTCCTTTTCTGTGCTTGGGGCTTTAATGCTTTGTATGTTGTAAAATTTGAATTGATTGAATAGCATATTGTGATTCAATGACAGTGTTGGCTTTATTAAACATGATGAATTCTACATTCTGTAATGTTCTGATTAAGTAATTTGCGTGCTCTTTTGTTACGCTTTCTCTCTGGGACCCCTATATATGTATTACCTAGCACCCAGGTCCCAGCGACTTTTTGGGTGAAATCCCCCTTTGGTAACATCCTGTAAGAATGTAGGCTGTGAATATTTGCTTAAATAAACACAAACACTATGGCAAGGGACTAATGTAATGTAATGTAATGATGTCTTGTAAAGCGCCTGAATCGCCCCACATGGGATATATCTCCGCACTGTAGACCGCTGGGGAACCTGTCCTGGCTTTCCTTGTGCGATGGTCCCTACTGGGTATCTCCAAGGTGAAACCAGGCATCCCAGCATATGTGGGGGGCCGTTGTGGAGATGAGGCAAGCTAATGCCCAGAGTTGCCGAGTGTGATCCCTGGTTAGAGTAGGCACCGAGGCGAGAATTATCGAGTCCGCTGACCCTGGTCCACGACCCTGCCACGTCGGGAATTGAACCCTGGTCCCGGGCCGTCCTCTACTTCCGGGTCTGCCGCCTCTAACCAGTGAGCCACACCAGTGAGGTCGGCCAGCCAACACCCATGAGTTCTTTGGGGTGGGGAAAGAGGCACTCTGCCTAGTTTGAGAGTTGGTAGTTCGAAATCCGCAGGCAGGGGAGTAGGGAGGGGGAGGGGGGTTGATTTCTGGAAGAGGGGATGGATTGTTCTTGAGGTTTGTGTTCACAAGTCACAGGTGGACTGAGGGTGGGTTTCAGGGATATTCGAGTTGGTCACGTTGCAGCTAAGACGGTCGCAGGATGGGTCGAATTTGATGCACACCAAGGGGAAGACATGGATTGGCAGAGAGAGATTTGCCTCCTTGAGGCTGTAATCCCATTCCTGGGAATGAGGGTACATTTTGGTAAGTGTCAAATGACATTTGATGGCAGGGGCTGACATGTTTAAATCCCTTTTAGTGATGACGTGGAATGTGAACGGCATGGGGGACAAAATCAAGTGGGGGATAGTGCAACAATACCTGAAACGGCATCCTCCTAATCTGGTGTTTCTCCAGGAGACACACATGGTAGGTAATAAATGCAAAGCCCTCATGAGATGGGGATACAAGTTTTTGGTCCATTCAGAGTTTACCTCGGGTTCAATGGGCACAGGTCTCTTAGTCAGAAAGGGGATGGCGCATGTGGTAAGGCGAACTTGGGCAGATCCGCGGTGCAGGTTCGCAGTGGTAGAGGTGCAATGGGAGGGGGAAATCCTCAATGTGGTCTCCGTGTTCCTCCCCCTGGCGATGGGTAAAGAAGCGATTGTAGATCTTGGGAAGATATTTACAGATCTCCCCATTGGCGGGCTAATATTGGGCGGGGGCTTCAATATGGCCATGGACGATAGGAGAGACAGACATCCACCCAGACAAGTGAAACGTTCACACACACATATGGAAGAGTTTGCTGGGGCACTGGGTATAGTGGGCATATGGCGTACATTTCAACCAGGTGGCGTCCAATTCACCTACTATTCCAACGCTCATAAGAGCTCCTACCACATTGATAATTTCTTAACACAGTCAGAGTCCCTTGGCCACTTCAAAAACCCCTGGGCACTTCAGAGAGGCATCTCGGATCGCTCCCTAGTGATAGTGGAATTCACACTGTTTGGGCGCCAACCAAGCACCGTGCTGATACTTAGTCCCTGGATGCTGAAAGTCCCAGACATCAGGGAGGAATTACTTGAACACGCCACTAATTATTTAATGGAAAATGTAGGCTCAGTGGACTCTGCGCAGATGTTGTGGGAGGCCTTCAAGACGGTAGTAAAAGGTCAGGCCCTGGCTCTTAAGGTGGGATACACCAGAAAGCAACAGCATCACATTGACCAGGTTGAGGGCGACCTCAGCAGACTGGAAGATGAATATAACATGGCTCCCTCGGAGGACAGCAGGAACCGCCTGGAGCTCAAGCAAGAGGAATATAAGGTCCTTTATAGGGAACAGATACAGGCCAAACTCAGGCACACAACACATAGACTATACGAACTGGGAGACAGAGCTGGGAAACTGTTGGCGTGACTGGAGAGGAGGGAGCAGGGGGAGAGATGGGTGCCCCAGTTAACTCTAGAGACGGGGTGCAGGTCACTCACCCAAGGGAAATAGCCAATGCATTTGCGGACTACTTGGAATGCGTTTACACTCCATTCACTTCATACACTCCGGAAGGCTCATGTCAGCTCCTTGAGGATAGTGACATACCGGTACTGTCTGATAGCAACAGAAGCACTAGACCGGGACATGACAGACCTAGAAATCCAACAAGCGATGAGTAAGACACAGTCAGGCAAGGCGATGGGACCCAATGGGATCCCCATTGAACCTATAAAAGTGGCGGCCATTCAAGTGATGCCCCATCTGCGGGCTATGTTTCAGGAAAGTCATGAGAAAGGTCTCCTAACGGAGGACCAGCGATTGGCGTCCATTGTTGTAATTAGGAAACCAGGTAAACCCGCTGATGCCTGTGGCTCCTACAGCCCCATTTCCCTAATAAATGCGGAAGCAAAGATTCTGGCAAATGTCCTTGCCCTACGCTTGATAGCAGTAATTTCCTCACTGGTCCACCCAGACCGATCGGGATTCATGCCCAGGAGGAACACAGCGCTCAATATAAAACGCCTCCACAACGTCAGGGCGCGCCAGTAATTTATTGAGGAGGACGCAGTGGTCCTCTCTCTGGATGCCTCATTGGCGTTTGAGTCCATCGGATGGCCTTATTTATTTGAAGTCTTGTAGCACATGTGCTTTGGCCACAAATTCATGGGCTGGGTGAGGCTATTATACACAGATATCAGGGGATAGGTCCGAGTAAATAACTATACATCTAGATCCTTCCCTCTAAAAAGGAGAATGAGACAGGGTTGCCCCTTCTCCCCACTGCTCTTCTCTCTGATGCTAGAGCTGCTCGCGGCCTGGATCAGGCAGGATGTCATGGTGAGGGGTTTGAAATGGGTGGAGGGCCACTAGGACAGAATATCATTGTATGCCGAATATATCTTGCTCTATCTTGCGCCCCTTACAGATCCCTTCATGGGGTGTTAAATATTTTCACAAATGTAATACTCGGGCTATGCTATAAACTGGAGTAAGTCTGTGTTGTTTGTCCTGAGGGGTCAGGCTCCTAGACTGCCCTCGGGATGTGCAGTGGAGTTCACAGGGGAAGGCTTCCGCTATTTGGGGATTTTTCTCACTCCGGACCCCCAGCTTTTCTACGACTGTAACCTCGCTGCCCCTCTGGCCAGACTAAGGGCTGGTGTTAAACATGGGCGTTCACTACCTCTATCCTTAATCGGGTGAGCTACACTTTTTAAGATGTTGGCCTATTCCATGTTTCTGTATATCATTCAAAATTGCCCCCCACAGAGTCCCAGCCGCTTATTTCTCCGGGGTAAAGGGCGAAATCAGAACACTGCTATGGGATGATGGATCCCTTCGAATAGCCATGAAAAATTAACTAACGGGTGGTATGATGGGGGCATTGCCCTCCCTGATCTTTGTCTTTACTACTGGGCCTCACAGCTGGTGGTGGTGAACCACTGGATTTACAGATCCCCCGTGGACCCGGTGTACATGCTGGACAGATATCAGATGGGGAGGGTGGGGTACCTGGAGGCACTGTTCTCTAAGGTCCGTAGGGGTCGGTACATGGCCCCACCGCTCACACAGTGATGATGTGGCATATGGCAAACTCCCGCCTGGGTTGGGCGCAGACCCCCACCAAGGTCACACCTTATGGTGTACTCAGAGATTGGGGCGGCTTGGCCGCCATCCCGGGTTCAACATATGGGACATAATAGGGATCTCGACGATAGGGGACTTGGTTAAAAAGGGTGCCCTTCTCAAATTTGATGACTTACAGAAGACGTATGATCTGGTCAAAGGGGAGGTGTTTAGATAGTTACAAATCAGACATGCCCTCACTACAGCTATCCTGGACATGATAGATGTTCCAGACTCTTTCCCGCTAGAAGACAGGCTTCTAGACAAACCTTTGCTCACCAAGGCCATACCCCTCACGTATAGAAAACTATGCAATAAACTACCTGATACCTTACACAAGCTTCAGGAGCGTTGGCAAAGGGACGTAGGACCTATTGATGA
This sequence comes from Lissotriton vulgaris, assembly GCF_964263255.1. Lineage (NCBI taxonomy): Eukaryota > Metazoa > Chordata > Amphibia > Caudata > Salamandridae > Lissotriton > Lissotriton vulgaris. The sequence goes on from NC_141694.1 coordinate 748,952,372, forward strand.
AGATGACTGGCAGGCGGCACTGATGTCCCACTGTGAGGCAGCCATAACACTTCGGTACCATCTCATTCAACTAAAAATCTTACATAGATCTTACTTGACAGGCATCACCGTTGCGAGGATAGGCTCGAGGTCCTGCACACAATGCCTTAGAGGGTGACAACAAGATGCATCTTTTTACCACATGATACGGGAATGCCAGGTGGTTTGACCCATATGGGAGGGCGCCACGGAACACATCCTCGAGGGCTTGGGGAAACAGCACACCCTTACATCTCGGCTAGGTCTCTTAAATATATGGGAGCCAATGGACCTGACGGAAATTGAGCAACAGTTTATGACACATGGCTACACATTGGTCAAGAGGGAGATAGCAAGGAAGTGGGGAGTGGCAGAGAGGCCTTCGCTCCGGGTGTGAGTCAGGGAGTATGGCAAGTGCATGATTGCAGAAAAAGAGGTTTTCAATGCAAGGGGGTGCCCGAAGAAGTGGGATAAAAAGTGGGGCAAGTGGAACGCCCACCAAGGAGATCTATGTGTGCCCCAAATGGTAGAACTCGAAATGCAATGGCCTGGACGAAGTCATGACAATGCACCCTGATAGCAATAACTGTCTATTATGCTGGATGTATACTCACGATGTAATGTGCCACATGTCTCATGCTCACACATGTAAATTGTTGTTGTTGAAACCAATACAAATATATATATATATATCCTGCCCCTCCCCACACTGCCTCGGGGATCACCACCTCCCTAGGGCATTTAATATGCTTGATGGTGATCCGTTATGACCCCAATACTCTGGGACCACCACCCCCCCAGGGCCGGCTCCTGTAATGTCCCAGGGTGCCCACCCTGGGACATTGCTGTTTGCTACGGCAGGGCGACAAGTGTTACAGCGTGGTAGAAGGCCCTTTGCAAACCTAGAATGGTCACCTCGTTAAATGTGGGTGTTAAATTGGTACTAATGGTGCGCAAGCCACTCCTGCTTCTTTCTGCGCCCCTCTTGCATCTTTCTGCATTTCTGTCGCTTCTTTCTGCATATTTCTTTCTTTTTGGCATGTCTCTTGCCTCTTTCTGCACATCTCTTCTACTTTCTGCACCTCTCTTCTCTCTTTCTGCATGACTGTTGCCTCTTTCTACACCTCATTTGCTTCTTTATGTACCCCTCTTGCCTCTTTCTACACCCTTCTTCCCTACTTCTGTACCTCTCTTGCCTTTATCTGTATCCCTCTTATGTCTTTATGCACCCTTTTGCCTCTCTCTGCACCTATGTTACTTCATTCGGCACTTTTCTTGCTCTTTCCGCACCCTTCGTGCCTCTTTTTGCACCTCTGCTGGATCTTTCTGCTCTGCTCATGCTTTTTTCTACACCCCACTTGCCTCTTTCTGCACTTCTCTTGCTTCTTTCTTGACCTCTGTTGCTTCTTTCAGCAAATCTCTTGCCTCTTTCTGCACTTCTCTGTCCTTCTTTCTGCACCTCTCCTGCCTCTTTCTGTACCTCTCTTGTCTCTTAGAGTACCTTCCTACCTTTTGCTGCACCCCCTTTGCCTCTTTTTGCACCTCTGTTGCTTCTTTCTGCACTGCTCTTGCTTCTTTCTGCACCTCACTTGTCTCTTTTTGTTCTTCTCTTGCTTGTTTCTGCACCTCGTTTGAGTCTTGCTGCACCTCTGTTGCCTCTTTCTGCACTTCACTTGCTTCTTTCTGCACCTCTCTTGCCTCTTTTGGCACATCTGCTAATTCTTTCTGCACCCCTCTTCCCTATTTGTGCACCTTTCTTGCCTCTTTATACACCTCTCTTCTCTCTTGCTGTACAACTCTTGCCTCTTTCAGCACCTCTGTTGCGTCTTTCTGCACTCCTCTTCCTAATTTCTACACCTCTCGTCTATCTTCTGCACCTCTGTTGCCTCTTTCACCACCTCTGTTGGCTTTTTGTGCACTGCTCTTGCTTCTTTCTGTACCTTACTTGCCTCTTTCAGCACTTCTCTTGCTGGTTTCTGCACCTCGTTTGAATCTTTCTGCACCTCTGTTGCCTCTTTATGCAGTTCACTTGCTTCTTTCTGCAGCTCTCTTGCCTCTTTTGGCACATCTACTAATTCTTTCTGCACCACTCTTGCCTCTTTCAGCACCTTGCGTCTTTCTGCACTCCTCTTCCTTATTTCTACACTTCTCGTCCCTCCTTCTGCACCTCTGTTGCCTCTTTCACCCCCTCTGTTGGGTTTTTCTGCACTGCTCTTGCTTCTTTCTGTACCTTACTTGCTTCTTTCAGCACTTCTCTTGCTTCTTTCTACACCTCTGTTGCTTCTTTCAGCAATTCATTTGCCTCTTTCTGCACCCCTCTTCCTTCTTTTTGCACCATCCCTGCCTCTTCCTGTACCTTTCTTGCCTCTTTGTACAACTCTCCTACCTCTTTCTGCACCCCTCTTGCCTCTTTTTGCATCTCTGTTGGTTCTTTCTGCACTGCTCTTGCTTCTTTCTGCACCTTACTTGCCTCTTTCTGTACTTCTCTTGCTTCTTTCTAATCCTCTGTTGCTTCTTTCAGCCATTTTCTTGCCTCTTTCATGACTTCTCTTGCTTGTTGCTGCATATCTCTTGCATATTTCTGCACCTCTGTTTCCTCTTTCTGCATGCACTTTACTTTTTTCGGCACCTCTCTTGCCTCTTTCGGCACCTCTCTTGCTTCTTTCTATACCTCTCTTCCCTATTTGTTCAACTCTCTTGCCTCTTTCTACTCCTCTATCTCCTATTTCTGCACCACTATTACCTCTTTCAAAACCTCTGTTGCTTCTTTCTGTACTTCTCTTGCCTCTTTCTGCACCCTTCATGCCTCTTTGAGCACTTCTGTTGCTTCTTTCTGCACCCCTTGTGTCTGCCTCTTTTTGCACCTCTGTTGCTTCTTTCTGCACTTCTATTGGTTATTTCTGCACTGCTCTTGCCTGTTTCTGCATCCCTTTTGCCTCTTTGATCACCTCTTTTTCTTTCTACACTCCTCTTCCTTCTTTGTGCACCCCTTGTGACTCCTTCTGCACCTCTGTTGCTTCTTTCAGCAACTCTGTTGGTTCTTTCTGCACTGCTCTTGCTTCTTTCTGTACCTTACTTGCTTCTTTCAGCACTTCTCTTGCTTCTTTCTACACCTCTGTTGCTTCTTTCAGCAATTCATTTGCCTCTTTCTGCACTCCTCTTCCTTCTTTTTGCACCATCCCCGCCTCTTCCTGTACCTTTCTTGCCTCTTTGTACAACTCTCCTACCTCTTTCTGCACCCCTCTTGCCTCTTTTTGCATCTCTGTTGGTTCTTTCTGCACTGCTCTTGCTTCTTTCTGCACCTTACTTGCCTCTTTCTGTACTTCTCTTGCTTCTTTCTAATCCTCTGTTGCTTCTTTCAGCCATTTTCTTGCCTTTTTCATTACTTCTCTTGCTTGTTGCTGCATATCTCTTGCATCTTTCTGCACCTCTGTTTCCTCTTTCTGCATTCACTTTACTTCTTTCGGCACCTCTCTTGCCTCTTTCGGCACCTCTCTTGCTTCTTTCTATACCTCTCTTCCCTATTTGTTCAACTCTCTTGCCTCTTTCCACGCCTCTATCTCCTATTTCTGCACCACTATTACCTCTTTCAAAACCTCTGTTGCTTCTTTCTGTACTTCTCTTGCCTCTTTCTGCACCCTTCGTGCCTCTTTGAGTACTTCTGTTGCTTCTTTCCGCACTTCTGTTGCTTCTTTCTGCACTCGGTAATCAATGGGATAGGGAGGAGGAATAGGTGTCCATTTGCTTCCCCATGGCAAATATGAAGGTAATCAGGTGCGGAAAATGGACACTTGTAACAATTCTAAACTTTTGGTTAGACTTATTATGATATCCTCAAAAACACAATGTTTTGTTGGTTTTGCGGTATATATCTTTCATCCGCCCCTACCTTGTAGTTGTGGCAGTTATCATTGGATACCATAAAAAGTGCTCGGTGCCTGCCTCATCCAGAGGCTCCTCTGGTTTAGAGTTGCAGTGTCCAGAGATCAAAAAAGAAAGGTGAAGTAAAAAATGACCCCAAAAAAAGTGAGTTAAAAATTAGGTCCACGCTCCAGGATTTTATTAATGAGTGTGGATCTAAATATAAAATATATTTGGTACTTGTGCTAGATCGAGTAACTGGATCTAGAAGTGTAACTTAAAAAATGGTGTCGACATGTTTCAGCCCCCTATGGCTCAACGGAGTCTGCAGGGCTTTCGTCAGGACTAAACAAAACATACAAACATAAAGTAGTTACTTACACCTTTTGTGCAGTTACTGTTATGGCTTACTGATTAAATGGTCGGTAGCCAGTCTAGCTCTTATAATCTGTAAAAGAGGGACAAAAACAAGAAAACGGTATACAATTTGTCGTTTAGCTGTGTATATTAAGGCACCAGAGTACGTGCTAGTCTCTTCTTAAGTATTTACTAATACAGACGTTCCTGATGGGGATTATAGAGAGGGAACATTTTCAGGCAAAGGGTTGAGAGGTTAGAATTGAGCGACTGAGTGGAGACAGAGAGTCCTATGCTGTTTAATGGGACTGCTGCCGAATAGGTTTTAACAGTACTGGTGGTTACAGCAAAGATCGTTGTTATTATATTAAACATTCAGGGCGTGTGAGCGTTCTAGTTGCATATAATACTATTGGTAGCGCGATGCGTTTTAACATGCAATCTTTTATGCGATGGAATACTACCAGGCGTGACAAGTAGTGACAACAAGCGTTACTGAAAGTAGTTGTTTAGTTGGCGTTTCACGGTATGCAAGCATTCTTACCTAATGTTAAGTATCAAGAGGCTTCGTCAGGGGATACCGGCATAACTATTAGCCACAGAGCTGGGAAAGAATGGCCAGGAAATGTGTCAGTATCAGGCTACCTTACCGTTAGTTTGCAGTGAGGGATAGAACGCTATAACGCCGCCATTACCCGCGTGGGAGGAGACTTCCGCCACTTGTGCTGACTCTGCCCCTGGACTAAGGGTAGACTTCCGGGACACGTATTTGTAGCAGAACACGTGATTGTTTCTGATTGAATGAGAAAACTTTATTGACTACAAAGGGCGATGTCACGGTCCATCATGACACGGGCAGTAAATGTTTAATATAAGATGGAGCGGTTAACAGTCTGACAAATCTTATATTGGCAGTAGTCAAGGGAAAATCATAAGCAGTTCGTTTTTAAAGCAGATACAGAGAGGACGCGGCCATACAAAGTTGGTTTTATGAAAACTGGTGCCACAGTATATTATCATTAAGGCCCCAGATGTGAGTTTTAAGGCGATTCACCCATCTCTGCTCCTTTTCATAGAGCTTTTTTTTGGCATTACGTGTTTTATTTGTGAGCATTTCAATTACAGTCCAACGTATTTCTTCACATGTGTGTCCTGCCTCAATGAAATGAGCGCACAGTTTGGTGGTAGTCTTTTTAAGCCTGATATTGCTCCTGTGTTCCCCTATACGTGTTTTTAATTTTCGGCAGGTCATTCCGATATAGACTTTTCCACAGGGGCAGTTAGCCATATAAACTATATGGGTTGAATTGCAGTTCGTGTGTTGTCTCCTGCAGGTTCATCCAAAAACCATCCACTATATCTAGTTACATGTGTAACAACTTTTAGTCCAGCCACTTACGAAATGCAAAAATTGGCGAATAAAAATTGGAAAATCCTGACGACCGTTAAATTTGAATGGCCAAAACCCCGGTTCGCCAACAGACGAACAAAAAATCTACGAGACACTTTGGTTCATACTCGACCGAGGAGAACTCAACAAGTGGAAATAACAAGAGACCTTACGATGACCCCAGTTACAGGCCACTACCCCTGTGGAAACCGTATAGCCTGCAAGTACACAACCCCTTCAAAACAGCTACAACTTTCAGAGAACCTCATATGGACCCAGAGACAACACACGATCTGCAATTCAACCCATGTAGTTTATATGGCTAACTGCCCCTGTGGAAAAGTCTATATCGGAATGACCTGCCGAAAAGTAAAAACACGTATAGGGGAACACAGGAGCAATATCAGGCTTAAAAAGACTACCACCAAACTGTGCGCTCATTTCATTGAGGGAGGACACACATGTGAAGAAATACGTTGGACTGTAATTGAAATGCTTACAGATAAAACACGTAATGCCAAAAAAAAGCTCTATGAAAAGGAGCAGAGATGGGTGAATCGCCTTAAAACTCACATCTGGGGCCTTAATGATAATATACTGTGGCACCAGTTTGCATAAAACCAACTTTGTATGGCCGTGTCCTCTCTGTATCTGCTTTAAAAACGAACTGCTTATGATTTTCCCTTGACTACTGCCAATATAAGATTTGTCAGACTGTTAACCGCTCCATCTTATATTAAACATTTGCTGCCCGTGTCATGATGAACCGTGACCTCGCCCTTTGTAGTCAATAAAGTTTTCTCATTCAATCAGAAACAATCACGTGTTCTGCTACAAATACGTGTCCCGGACGTCTACCCTTAGTCCAGGGGCAGACTCAGCACAAGTGGCGGAAGTCTCCTCCCACACGGGTAATGGCGGCGTTATAGCGTTCTATCCCTCATTGCAAACTAACGGTAATGTAGCCTGATACTGACACATTTCCTGGCCTTTCTTTCCCAGCTCTGTGGCTAATAGTTATGCCGGTATCCCCTGACGAAGCCTCTTGATACTTAACATTAGGTAAGAATGCTCGCATATCGTGAAACGCCAACTAAATAACTACTTTCAGTAACGCTTGTTGTCAATACTTGTCACGCCTGGTAGTATTGAGGTTCCGTGACGGTTCCGTGACGACTTGAACCCGTGTTTTCAAGTTTGTCGGAAATACATAATATTGGTATCAGTGAACCGCAAATGATCCATTTAGTATATCCTAGTGTTTTCGCTACGCTACGAGCAAGAGCACTCCTTCCATTGACATATTTCTGATATACCCACGGCATCCATCTTAGATTATGGCCGCCATTTTGTGTTTCCTTGCCCTCACATATGCAATAGCCTCTGATCACTTCATTCACTCCACTTTGATTAAGGACACGTAGCCGTAGCCGGAGATTCACCTCTTACATGACACGTGCACCTTAAACCAGATCACGCTGTAGCTGCATGATTCGACAAAGGCTGCCTCCTCTGCCCGAGGCCAGTCCTGCCAAACTGGTCTTCGTGTCCATTGTACCTGATCATGATTAGGCGGCCGAAGCCGGTAGCCTTGCCCATTTACAATCCACAAACATCCCTTATCCCGCTTTTCTATCTTCCACACCTGGCTCTGTTTCTTTCTTTCTGAATCTTTATTAGGGGGAGGTAACGAACTTTACGATGAGGCGGTCCGGCTCTTGAATGCAATATTGACAAGGGATTGTGATGGACTGGTGGGAACCCCTCTTCGTGATGTTTGGTATCAGATATTATCGACAGTTCCTGTGTAACGCCAAATATTTATTGTTTAGAGACACAAAAGGTTTGGGAATGTACCGACATGTGAAATATTTGCCTAGAGCACAATTTTTGGTATATAAGGAGCAGCCCTCTTTGTACAAATCGAACAGGCTCCTAGTCTCTGCCCGTGTGTAGATTCTGTGACTTCTGTGTCCCTGCAGTAATAAACCTTTGGTCTTTGACGCCACCATCGAGAAGCCCGTGTTTCTGTTCATTTGTGCACCAAGGCAGGTGGAACTCCGGGGTCTTCGGGTGTTGTACCCTGACACCTCTGGACGGAACCAAAAAGTCCAGAACTCCAATTGGCGCCCAACGTGGGGCGACGTCATTCGGTACCGGTCCAAAAGCCTGAAGAGTTCGAGAAGCTTCGTGTGAAGATTCCTGAGGGAGGCGCCCCACTTCATCGATCCCGGCATATCGCAAAAGTGGCCCGAAGTTCTCTTCCACGAGGGTTTCCCGTTCAGGACGGCTGCAGTGGGCCGTTGCCTTGACCGTCGCCCTGTCTTGGACCCGAAGTGGTGCAGTCCTTAGTACGGCGAAACGTGACGGGTTTCTCCTTGGTGACGTCTTCAGTGACTCAGTTAAGTATTTAGTGATAGCTAGCTGGTTACTTTTGTGAGGATTGTTAAAAATCCTTGATCGGTTCTTGGTTTGGTTTGGTTTTGTCAGATTATCACTGGTTGTTCTAGTTACGATAATCTATTTGGTTTAGTTTTGGGTATCGATACATCAGTTCGTTTTGGTAGGCCTAAGTTCTTGGTTCGAGTGCACATATTTGTTCCGTGTTTTGTTTGTTTTGTGTTCCGGACTGAAAATGGTAAGTCGGAAAATGTTGTCTTGTTTTGGTTGCAACCGTGACTCACGATTGGAGGACTCTTGTCTGGTTCCTCCGATTGGGACTCCCCTATATGATTTATATTGCAAATATGGCGTGGGTCCTATAACTTATAATGAGATATGGGTCCGCTATTGTAAGAAGGATGGTGTCCTTAGTTGGCCACTGCATGGTAGTTTTGAACAAGAGATTCTCGACAATTTAGAAGAGAAATTGTTCAAAAAGAAAGCCCGGCCGGCAATGTTTGATTCCTTCCGTTATTGGCGGAAAGAATCCAAACAGAGAGAAATGAGAAGGTTGAAGAAAGAGCAGAAAGAACAAGAAGAGTTAACTCTAGAACAAGCGACTAAACAGTTGCAGGCTAACGAGTGTGAGAAGGTCATAGATGTAGCCATTAGAGAGCATAACTTAGCGATTGACAAGTGCTATCCTGCCTTGCCATCAAAAATGGCTAAGATACTGGAGGACTCCGAAAACGATCCTCTGCTATCTTATCTGTTACGGTCACCTCCACCGTATGCACAAGGTGCTACGACTCCACTCGTCCCGAATGTTCAATTGCCGGTTGCTGGACAACCTGGTGCTCCTGCTCCTATCCCTCAGAATCAAGTTTCTGTACTTCCAGTGGTGAATGTAAATGTTCCTACAGCTCCTCCTCTTCCTACACTGCCAACCCCTATACCTACCCCTGTACCTACTGCTCCAGAAACTATTTTCCTCGATACTCCTACTGCTTCCTCATCTATTCCTACCTCCACTGCATTCTCTATGTCTGCGAGTGTACTAACTCCACTTTCTGTTCGTCGAAGAATCACTGATTCGGTTACTAATATGCTGTCTCCTATATATAAAACTTTGATTAAGACTCCTACTCCTGACTCTGTTCAGAGACGGAGTCAGCTTCCAAGTACTGAGGAACGGGGAGTTTTAGATTCCACGGCTCTCAGATGGATTTCGAAGGGTAGAAGATATAGTACAAGAGATGTGCTAGACACATTTATGCAGTGGGGAGAACCAACGCAACGATACGTCTTTGATGAGATGTGCTCGTTGTTACGTGAAGAGATAGAAGAAGACGATGTCGAATCAGATTTGGAAGATTTAATTAGGGTTCAAAAGGAGTTTGCTGCTGGAATGATAGTGGGTGAGAATATAAAGCAAGCGATGGAACTCATTTTAAGTTTTAGGAATGATCCATCTCTTCGTTCACCGAGAGATTTAGAGAAAGGTAAAATGAAGCTAAGTCGCCAATATCCTATGAGGGAGGTTCCTCCAATTTGGCGCGAAGCTGTGCAAGCTGACGCACCGAATGGTGTTGTAGCTGCTCCAGCACAGTTCCAACGAGTGTGGATACACATTCCATGGAAGCGAGCAGAAGTGTTAGCAGTGAAACAGGCCTTGCCAGATCCGCGTAAGAATCCAGCCGGATATTACAAGGAATTAACACAGACAGTTGAGGCTTGTATAATGAACTTAGCCGACATTGATATGTTGTTTGGTAATGTAGTTCCGCAACCAGTGTGGGCTAAAATTCGTAGAGAGGATCATCAGGCTGCTTTAGGTGGTGATTGGGCAGCTATCACTGCAGCAGATAATCAACAAATAGGTGGTGCGAAACCTGAACCTTTGATCGCTAATCTGCCAGGTAGAATAATTGATCTAATGAAGACTCTGATGCCAGCATTGCGTGTTAATTGGGACAAGTTGTCAGCATGTAGGCAAAAGAAAGACGAAAGTGTCTCGGACTTCTTCACGAGGTTCGAAGAGACTTTTGTGGATCATAGTGGTCAGGACATGAGTACAGAAGGAGGGCAAAGACTGTTTGTAGATAAATTTGTGCATAATTTGTTACCTGAATTATGCAATAAATTAAAAGACTCAGAAAGTGCGTGGGCTGTATCTACGACAGCGCAAATACTTGCGACTGCACAGTACTACGAAAATAGAGATAAAGAGGAAAAGGAAAAATCAGAAAAGAAAACGAAAGATTTAAAAACTAAAGTTCTTTTGCAGCAGGCGTATCCGCCTCGCGCGAATCAGACTAATACGCAGCAAAACTCATACCAAAGGACAGATTATAGTACATCAAGACCTCAATATCAATGGAATCAGTGCGCGTACTGCAAGAAAGAGGGTCACTATAAAAATGAATGTCCGATCTTAGCGCAAAATAATGCAGCAGCAGCTCAGAGAGGTCGTGGTGGTTTTGTGCAGAATTCTAGAGGACGAGGACGAGGTGCTATGCCTCCACAAACGAATGATCGTCCCTCCAATCACTTTGATCAGAGAAATGGACAATCTGTTCAGCAAAATAGATCTCAGCAATATCTTGTTGAAGATTATTGTGAAGTAGAAGAGGGTTTTCAACAAAATGGGTACTAGGACAGCCATGGACAGAGAGAGGGAGTAGTATCAGTTCCAGTGGATCAGAGTGGGCCTTATGTCGCAGTAGCAACATCAGGTGTAGTCGAACCGTTTCTGTTGGATACTGGTGCCGCAAAAAGTTCTATCATGCATGCGAAACTCCCTGGCGCACCTTTGTCTGGCTCAACAAATGTTTCCGTAGGTTTTTCAGGCGCCCCTGTGTACAACCCGATATCTGGTCCTTTGTCTATTTCTGTTGGACCGTGCCAATTGAAAGCACCCCTGATTTTGACGACAGGTTGTAATGAAAATCTGCTTGGTTTAGATTTGTTAAAACGACTATATGCGACATTGTACTGTTCTCCGGAAGGAGTACAGCTTACATTAGGTAAAAATATCACCTCTCCGATGTACTTGTCAATGGACGCACTCCCGCCGGAGCTACGTTCACTCCCAGATTCTCTTTGGGCGACTGGTCCTAATGATGTAGGTCTCCTAGAAATTCCACCGTATGTAGTAACTTTGAAAGCAAATGTGAAATTTCCAAGAATTCCCCAGTATAAAATATCGAGTGAGGGTGAGCGTGCACTTTTATTGATTGTGCAAGACTTGATTAAGAAGGGTGTAGTTGAGGAAACTAGAGGAAATGTCTGTAACAGTCCTGTATTACCGATTCTGAAGCGAACTGACCCTACAAAACCTCCAGTTTATAGGTTTGTCATAGACCTTAGAGAAGTTAATAAGATTGTAATTCCGCAGTTTCCTGTAGTACCAGACATTACTGCCTTGTTAACATTGATTCCTGCTACAGCTACATGGTTCTCAGTTATTGACCTAAAGAATGCCTTCTTTAGCATTCCGATAGCCGAAGAAAGTAGGGATATTTTCGGCTTCTGTTTAGGAGGTCGAAGTTTCAGATTTAAACGCGCTCCACAAGGCTATTGTGAAAGTCCATCCATTTATAGTCAAGCTTTAAAAAGTCAGCTAGATTCCTTTGTCCTTCCTCCAGGTTCTGCCCTAGTACAGTACGTAGACGATCTTTTAGTGGCTGCCGATGACAAGGAAACTTGCAAAGCAGCTACAATTTCCCTATTGCATCATTTGTCTAATTTGAATCATAAGGTGTCTCCTTCCAAGATGCAATACTGCTGCCAAGAAGTGACCTACCTAGGTCATCTCTTGTCAAAGGAGGGAAGGAAGTTGACCCCAGAAAGAATAAAAGCCATTACGCAGATGAGTGTTCCACGCACACAGAGAGAGGTACGTGCCTTCCTAGGTATTACCTCTTACTGTAGGCAGTGGATCCCAAATTTTTCTCTTTTAGCAAAACCATTGGTAGCTTTGACTGGGAAAAATGTTTCGAGTCCGGTGCCATGGTCTGATGAATGTCAAGAGAGTTTTACTGAATTACGAAAAGCATTGTGTTCAGCTCCTGTATTAGGTACACCTGATTACAGCAAGCCATTCACGCTCTACGTTCACGAAAGAGAAGGTTGCGCGTTGAGTGTTCTGACACAGAAATTTGGTGATAAACAACGCCCTTGTGCGTATTTTTCATCAACATTAGATCCGGTAGCCAGAGCGTTACCTAGTTGTTTGAGGGCTACAGCGGCAGCTGCAGCTTCCATTCGACAATCTGCTGGTTTGGTGATGAACAATATGCTAGTGGTCATGGTTCCTCATGCAGTGGATACACTCATGAACCGAACGAAGACACAACACCTTACTAGTGCGAGATTATCTGGTTACGAGCTGACATTATTAGTGAGTCATATTCAGATCAAAAGATGCAATGTATTGAATCCAGCAACATTGTTGCCGACTGATCAAGAGTCGAGTGATTCTGAGCCACATGACTGTTATTTCAAAACGGAGGAAGAGACAAAAGGACGTATCGATTTGAAAGATACTCCCCTGTCCGACCCAGATGGTACGCTATATGTGGACGGGTCATGTTTTAAATTGGAGAATGGTGATGTGACTGCTGCCTACGCGGTAACGACTTTGAAGACGATTGTGGAGACTGCAAGAGTGAGTCAGAATTCTGCCCAAGCTGCAGAATTAATAGCTCTAACGAGAGCGTGTGTTTTAGCTAAGGGAAAGAGAGTGAATGTGTTTACAGATAGTCAGTACGCATTTGGCGTGGCCCATAGTTTTGGCCGGTTGTGGAGAGAAAGAGGTTTCATTACGTCCCATGGGACTAAGATCCAACATGGTCAGCTAGTTAACGACTTGTTGGAATCTCTAACCTTGCCGACTGAAGTTGCGATTGTGAAGTGCAGTGCTCATAAAGCAATTACGGATGATGTTGGTCGTGGGAATGCCTTTGCTGATGAAACTGCTAAACAGACAGCTAGAGACACGATGAGTAGAATGTACGTTGCTACGTCTGCAAGATGGATTGCTGAGTCTGGGATGTGTGAGGACACTATGGAAAGTGTGAAAGAGATTCAGAAAGAAGCGACTGAGGAAGAGAAACGTGTATGGAGAGAAAGTACGGGCAAGTTGGACTCGAATGGATGTTGGATTGATTTGACAGAACAGCAGCGTTGGATGTTGCCTGATGCATATGTGCTTGCAGTAGTGACGATGGCGCATGGAGTAGCGCATATAAGTTCTAAAGGGATATGTAAGATGTTGGCTCCGGTCTGGAAGAATGAGGGAATCAGTAAGTGTGCAGAGAAAGTGGTGAAAAATTGTATGGTGTGCTTGATGCATAATCCTGGCAAGGGAATTCCAACTCCAGCTGGTCATTTCGCTCCTCCTTCCTGCCCCTTTGAAGTGATTCAGTTAGACTTCATTCACATGGAACGCTGCAACAATTTAAAATACGTCCTGGTGGTAGTTTGTGCTTTTTCCAGGTGGATAGAAGCATACCCACTAAAAGACAACACTGCCCTATCAACTGCCAAAATTCTTCTCAAGGAATTTTTCCCTAGGTATGGAATGCCACGGATTGTATGGTCAGATAACGGAAGTGAGTTTATAGGGAAAGTTATGCAGAGTGTGTGTGCCGGCCTAGGATTGAAACAAAAATTCCATAGTGCAAACCATCCCCAATCTGCTGGTTTAGTCGAGGGTTACAATGGCACTCTGAAGCTTAAGATAGCCAAAATACAAGCATCCACAGGTTTAGCCTGGCCAGACGCACTTCCTTTGGCCTTGTTATCAACGAGAGCAACAGTGCATTCTAGAATAGGGCTTTCTCCATACGAGATTGTGTTTGGCCGCCCGGCAAATATCTGGGGTGTGCCAAGGCCTAAACAATTTTGCTCCATTGAATATCCTATGTTGATAGACTACCTTTACGACTTGACTGCTAAATTAAGTCTTATTCATCAACAGGTCTTTGATGCTTTGCCAAAACCTCCGGAGAGTCCAGGGCATCAGCTGAAACCCGGCGACCACGTGGTGGTCAGAAACTTCGCGAGGACAAAGAATCTTCAGCCTCGCTACATCGGCCCCTTCCAGGTCCTGCTGGCAACGAGGACAGCCGTACGTGTCGCTGGCCGAAAACACTGGATTCACGCTTCTCACGTAAAGCGTGCTCCGTTGCCGCTGCCTTACGACGACTGGGTGAAGAAGGGAATTGGTGCCTCCGAATCTGAAATCACTCCGAAATTTATCCCTTTCAGCGATGCCGATTTGATTACTGACACTTTGAAACTTGACTCTCCTCCTGAAAAGACTCCTTTGAACACTGAACATTTGTCTCCAGCATCAGAAGAAACTTTGCTATCTGCGAACTTAAACTCTGCAACAGCTGCTAGTGATACACTATTTTCCGATCAGACAGTACCAGCGAAGCAGAAATACAACCTTAGAAGCCATAAAAAGGACAAATAAAGCAGGCAACTGCATATTGTGATTTTGATATATTGAACCTTTTGCCTTCAGCCAGGAAGTTTGCTATTGTTTATTGTTTTTAAAATTGCCTTGCCGTCTGGGTAGCCGTAGGGTCGTGGCTGTGTGCCTAGTTTGAATTTGCAGGGGTCTGACACAAGGTCGATCTTTCTGTTGGTTCTGGGAACTCCCAGGGCTGATAGAGGCATTTTCATCTACGTACACATCATCAGTGGTCGCGAGCGGATTGTAGAAGATGGAGCTTCCTGCGCTGCAACGAAAGAATGTGATTTACGTTCGCAGAAACAGACTTAATAGAATTCTTCACAGCAAATGTTTCTTGATGCAATGTGCCGTTACATTTTTGATTGTTTTAGCAACATTGGTGGGTGGAATCGTCTTTAGCATAAGTTTGATTTTTGTGCCAGTTTCTACAGTACCTCCCCTTGATCCTGCTATTTCTACTGTTTCTTCTATACACTCTTTTCACTCGTTTCCGGAACATGAGCAAGCCAGACGCTCAGAATTCACCAACAACACTTTTGTACAGCTCTTGCACCAACACCAACTGGTAGTTAACACTACAGACTGCTGGGTGTGTGGCTTGATACCTCACACTATGGATAAAGGTATTCCCTATTTGGTTTTGCCTTACAGCTATAATGGATCATTTCAGGCCTTCCAAACCATCTTTGCTTATGCCCTTGAAACTTATCCTCCACGTCCGCCACGTTCCACTAAATATAACTCTGCTAACAAAGCTTTAGTCCAGGGAATTATTGACATGGTCAAGGACGTCAATAATACTCCATCATACCCTAGAGATGAATTGCGAGTATATTTAAGTTGGAATACTTCAGAGTATCGCCTTAGTTTAGGAGAAAGCAAGCGTAAAAGCTCAACTCCAATCTGGGTCGTACCTCACCGAGGTCAGGTCTGTTTGCAAGGTAATGGGAGAAATCCGAGAGCTCAGCTAGGGAGGAGTGAGTGCGTAGAGACTTATGTGTTTCCGGCTAACTCTTCCCCTGCCTTTCTTACTGCTAGGGGTACCTATTTCATTTGTCGAGACAGAGCTTATACATGGTTGCCTGCCGACTTCTCAGGATCATGTTATATTGCTCGATTATTGCCTCCGACATACACTGCTTCACCTGATTACCACAGGACAAGAGTAGCGAGAGGTGTCTTCAGCAAGGAAGATACCGCTGGTCAGGAAGCCGGAGACTTCTTCAAAGGCTTCCTTCCGTTCTGGGGACCTATGGCCAATAGTAGAAACATACGTCAGCTAACACGGGTAGTTGAATCTACTATTACTGAAACTGCTGGTGCCCTTAGCAATCTGACAGCTGAGCTTCAGGCGGATAGGCTTATGACATTGCAGAACCGTATGGTTCTAGACGTTATACTTGCAGATCGAGGTGGGGTATGCAGAATGATCCAATCGAGCTGCTGTGTCTTTATTCCTAATAATGCTCCAACAGTCTATGAGGCGATCTCTAAGTTGCACAAGATTTCAGACTCCATACATGTAGACAAGGGAAACTGGTCCTTCATGGAGTGGTTTTGGACTCTGATCTCAGCGTGGGGATGGAAGGTTCTAATGGTCATTGGTGTCATCCTAGTATTCCTATTCTCATGTTGTCTGATTATCCAGTGTGGTCCTGCTCTGTGTAGTCTTTGTGCTGCGACTTGTCTCAGAAAACCACCTGCGTTTGGAGAAAAGACACGAGAAAGGATGATGATACAACAACATGTCACTGACCTGATGAGCATAGAACTAGATTCTGACATAGACTGAGTAATTGCCTATGTAAGGGCAAAAGGAGGGTCTGAGGTTCCGTGACGGTTCCGTGACGACTTGAACCCGTGTTTTCAAGTTTGTCGGAAATACATAATATTGGTATCAGTGAACCGCAAATGATCCATTTAGTATATCCTAGTGTTTTCGCTACGCTACGAGCAAGAGCACTCCTTCCATTGACATATTTCTGATATACCCACGGCATCCATCTTAGATTATGGCCGCCATTTTGTGTTTCCTTGCCCTCACATATGCAATAGCCTCTGATCACTTCATTCACTCCACTTTGATTAAGGACACGTAGCCGTAGCCGGAGATTCACCTCTTACATGACACGTGCACCTTAAACCAGATCACGCTGTAGCTGCATGATTCGACAAAGGCTGCCTCCTCTGCCCGAGGCCAGTCCTGCCAAACTGGTCTTCGTGTCCATTGTACCTGATCATGATTAGGCGGCCGAAGCCGGTAGCCTTGCCCATTTACAATCCACAAACATCCCTTATCCCGCTTTTCTATCTTCCACACCTGGCTCTGTTTCTTTCTTTCTGAATCTTTATTAGGGGGAGGTAACGAACTTTACGATGAGGCGGTCCGGCTCTTGAATGCAATATTGACAAGGGATTGTGATGGACTGGTGGGAACCCCTCTTCGTGATGTTTGGTATCAGATATTATCGACAGTTCCTGTGTAACGCCAAATATTTATTGTTTAGAGACACAAAAGGTTTGGGAATGTACCGACATGTGAAATATTTGCCTAGAGCACAATTTTTGGTATATAAGGAGCAGCCCTCTTTGTACAAATCGAACAGGCTCCTAGTCTCTGCCCGTGTGTAGATTCTGTGACTTCTGTGTCCCTGCAGTAATAAACCTTTGGTCTTTGACGCCACCATCGAGAAGCCCGTGTTTCTGTTCATTTGTGCACCAAGGCAGGTGGAACTCCGGGGTCTTCGGGTGTTGTACCCTGACACCTCTGGACGGAACCAAAAAGTCCAGAACTCCAGTATTCCATCGCATAAAAGATTGCATGTTAAAACGCATCGCGCTACCAATAGTATTATATGCAACTAGAACGCTCACACGCCCTGAATGTTTAATATAATAACAACGATCTTTGCTGTAACCACCAGTACTGTTAAAACCTATTCGGCAGCAGTCCCATTAAACAGCATAGGACTCTCTGTCTCCACTCAGTCGCTCAATTATAACCTCTCAACCCTTTGCCTGAAAATGTTCCCTCTCTATAATCCCCATCAGGAACGCCTGTATTAGTAAATACTTAAGAAGAGACTAGCACGTACTCTGGTGCCTTAATATACACAGCTAAACGACAAATTGTATACCGTTTTCTTGTTTTTGTCCCTCTTTTACAGATTATAAGAGCTAGACTGGCTACCGACCATTTAATCAGTAAGCCATAACAGTAACTGCACAAAAGGTGTAAGTAACTACTTTATGTTTGTATGTTTTGTTTAGTCCTGACGAAAGCCCTGCAGACTCCGTTGAGCCATAGGGGGCTGAAACATGTCAACACCATTTTTTAAGTAACACTTCTAGATCCAGTTACTCGATCTAGCACAAGTACCAAATATATTTTATATTTAGATCCACACTCATTAATAAAATCCTGGAGCGTGGACCTAATTTTTAACTCACTTTTTTTGGGGTCATTTTTTACTTCACCTTTCTTTTTTGATCTCTGGACACTGCAACTTTAAACCAGAGGAGCCTCTGGATGAGGCAGGCACCGAACACGTTTTATGGTATCCAATGATAACTGCCACAACTACAATGTAGGGGCGGATGAAAGATATATACCGCAATACCAGCAAAACATTGTGTTTTTGAGGATATCATAATAAGTCTAACCAAAAGTTTAGAATTGTTACAAGTGTCCATTTTCCGCTTCTTTCTGCACCCCTTGTGTCTGCCTCTTTTTGCACCTCTGTTGCTTCTTTCTGCACTTCTATTGGTTATTTCTGCACTGCTCTTGCCTGTTTCTGCATCCCTTTTGCCTCTTTGATCACCTCTTTTTCTTTCTACACTCCTCTTCCTTCTTTGTGCACCCCTTGTGACTCCTTCTGCACCTCTGTTGCTTCTTTCAGCACCTCTGTTGGTTCTTTCTGCACTGCTCTTGCTTCTTTCTGAACATCACTTGCTTCTATCTGCACTTCTCTTGCTTCTTTCTAAACCACTGTTGCTTCTTTCGGTAATTGTCTTGCCTCTTTCTGCACTTCTCTTGCCTGTTTCTGCATCCCTCTTGCCTCTTTGAGCACCTCTGTTGTTTCTTTCTGCACTCCTCTTTCTTCTTTGTGTACCCCTTGCGACTCCTTCTGCACCTCTGTTGCCTCTTTCAGCACCTCTGTTGGTTTTTTCTGCACAGCTCTTTCTTCTGTCTGAAACCTCACTTGCCTCTTTCTGCACTTCTCTTGCTTGTTTCTGCACCTCTCTTGCATCTTTCTGCAGCTCTGTTGCCTCTTTCTGTACTTCACGTGCTTCTCTATGTACCACTGTTGCCTCTTTACGTACCCCTGTTGTTTCTTTCTGTACTTCTCTTACCTCTTTCTGCACCCTTTGTGCCTCTTTCAGCACCTCTGTTGTTTCTTTCAGCACTTCTCTTCCTTCTTTCTGCACCCCTTGTGCCTCCTTCTGCACCTCTGTTGCCTCTGTCAGCACCTCTGTTGGTTCTTTCTGCACTGCTCTTGCTTCTTTCTGCACCTCAATTGCCTCTTTCTGTATGTCTCTTGCTTCTTTCTAAACCTCTGTTGCTTCTGTCAGCAATTCTCTTGCTTCTTTCTGTATTTCTCTTGCTTGCTTCTGTACCTCTCTTGCATCTGTCTGCACCTGTGGTGCCTCTTTCTGAACTTCACTTGCTTCTTTCTGCACCTCTCTTGCCTCTTTCCGCACCTCTGTTGCTTCTGTCAGCAATTCTCTTGCTTCTTTCTGTATTTCTCTTGCTTGCTTCTGTACCTCTCTTGCATCTGTCTGCACCTGTGGTGCCTCTTTCTGTACTTCTCTTGCTTCTTTCTAATCCTCTGTTGCTTCTTTCAGCCATTTTCTTGCCTCTTTCATGACTTCTCTTGCTTGTTGCTGCATATCTCTTGCATATTTCTGCACCTCTGTTTCCTCTTTCTGCATGCACTTTACTTTTTTCGGCACCTCTCTTGCCTCTTTCGGCACCTCTCTTGCTTCTTTCTATACCTCTCTTCCCTATTTGTTCAACTCTCTTGCCTCTTTCTACTCCTCTATCTCCTATTTCTGCACCACTATTACCTCTTTCAAAACCTCTGTTGCTTCTTTCTGTACTTCTCTTGCCTCTTTCTGCACCCTTCATGCCTCTTTGAGCACTTCTGTTGCTTCTTTCTGCACCCCTTGTGTCTGCCTCTTTTTGCACCTCTGTTGCTTCTTTCTGCACTTCTATTGGTTATTTCTGCACTGCTCTTGCCTGTTTCTGCATCCCTTTTGCCTCTTTGATCACCTCTTTTTCTTTCTACACTCCTCTTCCTTCTTTGTGCACCCCTTGTGACTCCTTCTGCACCTCTGTTGCTTCTTTCAGCAACTCTGTTGGTTCTTTCTGCACTGCTCTTGCTTCTTTCTGTACCTTACTTGCTTCTTTCAGCACTTCTCTTGCTTCTTTCTACACCTCTGTTGCTTCTTTCAGCAATTCATTTGCCTCTTTCTGCACTCCTCTTCCTTCTTTTTGCACCATCCCCGCCTCTTCCTGTACCTTTCTTGCCTCTTTGTACAACTCTCCTACCTCTTTCTGCACCCCTCTTGCCTCTTTTTGCATCTCTGTTGGTTCTTTCTGCACTGCTCTTGCTTCTTTCTGCACCTTACTTGCCTCTTTCTGTACTTCTCTTGCTTCTTTCTAATCCTCTGTTGCTTCTTTCAGCCATTTTCTTGCCTTTTTCATTACTTCTCTTGCTTGTTGCTGCATATCTCTTGCATCTTTCTGCACCTCTGTTTCCTCTTTCTGCATTCACTTTACTTCTTTCGGCACCTCTCTTGCCTCTTTCGGCACCTCTCTTGCTTCTTTCTATACCTCTCTTCCCTATTTGTTCAACTCTCTTGCCTCTTTCCACGCCTCTATCTCCTATTTCTGCACCACTATTACCTCTTTCAAAACCTCTGTTGCTTCTTTCTGTACTTCTCTTGCCTCTTTCTGCACCCTTCGTGCCTCTTTGAGCACTTCTGTTGCTTCTTTCCGCACTTCTGTTGCTTCTTTCTGCACTCGGTAATCAATGGGATAGGGAGGAGGAATAGGTGTCCATTTGCTTCCCCATGGCAAATATGAAGGTAATCAGGTGCGGAAAATGGACACTTGTAACAATTCTAAACTTTTGGTTAGACTTATTATGATATCCTCAAAAACACAATGTTTTGTTGGTTTTGCGGTATATATCTTTCATCCGCCCCTACCTTGTAGTTGTGGCAGTTATCATTGGATACCATAAAAAGTGCTCGGTGCCTGCCTCATCCAGAGGCTCCTCTGGTTTAGAGTTGCAGTGTCCAGAGATCAAAAAAGAAAGGTGAAGTAAAAAATGACCCCAAAAAAAGTGAGTTAAAAATTAGGTCCACGCTCCAGGATTTTATTAATGAGTGTGGATCTAAATATAAAATATATTTGGCACTTGTGCTAGATCGAGTAACTGGATCTAGAAGTGGAACTTAAAAAATGGTGTCGACATGTTTCAGCCCCCTATGGCTCAACGGAGTCTGCAGGGCTTTCGTCAGGACTAAACAAAACATACAAACATAAAGTAGTTACTTACACCTTTTGTGCAGTTACTGTTATGGCTTACTGATTAAATGGTCGGTAGCCAGTCTAGCTCTTATAATCTGTAAAAGAGGGACAAAAACAAGAAAACGGTATACAATTTGTCGTTTAGCTGTGTATATTAAGGCACCAGAGTACGTGCTAGTCTCTTCTTAAGTATTTACTAATACAGACGTTCCTGATGGGGATTATAGAGAGGGAACATTTTCAGGCAAAGGGTTGAGAGGTTAGAATTGAGCGACTGAGTGGAGACAGAGAGTCCTATGCTGTTTAATGGGACTGCTGCCGAATAGGTTTTAACAGTACTGGTGGTTACAGCAAAGATCGTTGTTATTATATTAAACATTCAGGGCGTGTGAGCGTTCTAGTTGCATATAATACTATTGGTAGCGCGATGCGTTTTAACATGCAATCTTTTATGCGATGGAATACTACCAGGCGTGACAAGTAGTGACAACAAGCGTTACTGAAAGTAGTTGTTTAGTTGGCGTTTCACGGTATGCAAGCATTCTTACCTAATGTTAAGTATCAAGAGGCTTCGTCAGGGGATACCGGCATAACTATTAGCCACAGAGCTGGGAAAGAAAGGCCAGGAAATGTGTCAGTATCAGGCTACCTTACCGTTAGTTTGCAGTGAGGGATAGAACGCTATAACGCCGCCATTACCCGCGTGGGAGGAGACTTCCGCCACTTGTGCTGACTCTGCCCCTGGACTAAGGGTAGACTTCCGGGACACGTATTTGTAGCAGAACACGTGATTGTTTCTGATTGAATGAGAAAACTTTATTGACTACAAAGGGCGATGTCACGGTCCATCATGACACGGGCAGTAAATGTTTAATATAAGATGGAGCGGTTAACAGTCTGACAAATCTTATATTGGCAGTAGTCAAGGGAAAATCATAAGCAGTTCGTTTTTAAAGCAGATACAGAGAGGACGCGGCCATACAAAGTTGGTTTTATGAAAACTGGTGCCACAGTATATTATCATTAAGGCCCCAGATGTGAGTTTTAAGGCGATTCACCCATCTCTGCTCCTTTTCATAGAGCTTTTTTTTGGCATTACGTGTTTTATTTGTAAGCATTTCAATTACAGTCCAACGTATTTCTTCACATGTGTGTCCTGCCTCAATGAAATGAGCGCACAGTTTGGTGGTAGTCTTTTTAAGCCTGATATTGCTCCTGTGTTCCCCTATACGTGTTTTTAATTTTCGGCAGGTCATTCCGATATAGACTTTTCCACAGGGGCAGTTAGCCATATAAACTATATGGGTTGAATTGCAGTTCGTGTGTTGTCTCCTGCAGGTTCATCCAAAAACCATCCACTATATCTAGTTACATGTGTAACAACTTTTAGTCCAGCCACTTACGAAATGCAAAAATTGGCGAATAAAAATTGGAAAATCCTGACGACCGTTAAATTTGAATGGCCAAAACCCCGGTTCGCCAACAGACGAACAAAAAATCTACGAGACACTTTGGTTCATACTCGACCGAGGAGAACTCAACAAGTGGAAATAACAAGAGACCTTACGATGACCCCAGTTACAGGCCACTACCCCTGTGGAAACCGTATAGCCTGCAAGTACACAACCCCTTCAAAACAGCTACAACTTTCAGAGAACCTCATATGGACCCAGAGACAACACACGATCTGCAATTCAACCCATGTAGTTTATATGGCTAACTGCCCCTGTGGAAAAGTCTATATCGGAATGACCTGCCGAAAAGTAAAAACACGTATAGGGGAACACAGGAGCAATATCAGGCTTAAAAAGACTACCACCAAACTGTGCGCTCATTTCATTGAGGGAGGACACACATGTGAAGAAATACGTTGGACTGTAATTGAAATGCTTACAGATAAAACACGTAATGCCAAAAAAAAGCTCTATGAAAAGGAGCAGAGATGGGTGAATCGCCTTAAAACTCACATCTGGGGCCTTAATGATAATATACTGTGGCACCAGTTTGCATAAAACCAACTTTGTATGGCCGTGTCCTCTCTGTATCTGCTTTAAAAACGAACTGCTTATGATTTTCCCTTGACTACTGCCAATATAAGATTTGTCAGACTGTTAACCGCTCCATCTTATATTAAACATTTGCTGCCCGTGTCATGATGAACCGTGACATCGCCCTTTGTAGTCAATAAAGTTTTCTCATTCAATCAGAAACAATCACGTGTTCTGCTACAAATACGTGTCCCGGACGTCTACCCTTAGTCCAGGGGCAGACTCAGCACAAGTGGCGGAAGTCTCCTCCCACACGGGTAATGGCGGCGTTATAGCGTTCTATCCCTCATTGCAAACTAACGGTAATGTAGCCTGATACTGACACATTTCCTGGCCTTTCTTTCCCAGCTCTGTGGCTAATAGTTATGCCGGTATCCCCTGACGAAGCCTCTTGATACTTAACATTAGGTAAGAATGCTCGCATATCGTGAAACGCCAACTAAATAACTACTTTCAGTAACGCTTGTTGTCAATACTTGTCACGCCTGGTAGTATTCCATCGCATAAAAGATTGCATGTTAAAACGCATCGCGCTACCAATAGTATTATATGCAACTAGAACGCTCACACGCCCTGAATGTTTAATATAATAACAACGATCTTTGCTGTAACCACCAGTACTGTTAAAACCTATTCGGCAGCAGTCCCATTAAACAGCATAGGACTCTCTGTCTCCACTCAGTCGCTCAATTATAACCTCTCAACCCTTTGCCTGAAAATGTTCCCTCTCTATAATCCCCATCAGGAACGCCTGTATTAGTAAATACTTAAGAAGAGACTAGCACGTACTCTGGTGCCTTAATATACACAGCTAAACGACAAATTGTATACCGTTTTCTTGTTTTTGTCCCTCTTTTACAGATTATAAGAGCTAGACTGGCTACCGACCATTTAATCAGTAAGCCATAACAGTAACTGCACAAAAGGTGTAAGTAACTACTTTATGTTTGTATGTTTTGTTTAGTCCTGACGAAAGCCCTGCAGACTCCGTTGAGCCATAGGGGGCTGAAACATGTCAACACCATTTTTTAAGTAACACTTCTAGATCCAGTTACTCGATCTAGCACAAGTACCAAATATATTTTATATTTAGATCCACACTCATTAATAAAATCCTGGAGCGTGGACCTAATTTTTAACTCACTTTTTTTGGGGTCATTTTTTACTTCACCTTTCTTTTTTGATCTCTGGACACTGCAACTTTAAACCAGAGGAGCCTCTGGATGAGGCAGGCACCGAACACGTTTTATGGTATCCAATGATAACTGCCACAACTACAATGTAGGGGCGGATGAAAGATATATACCGCAATACCAGCAAAACATTGTGTTTTTGAGGATATCATAATAAGTCTAACCAAAAGTTTAGAATTGTTACAAGTGTCCATTTTCCGCTTCTTTCTGCACCCCTTGTGTCTGCCTCTTTTTGCACCTCTGTTGCTTCTTTCTGCACTTCTATTGGTTATTTCTGCACTGCTCTTGCCTGTTTCTGCATCCCTTTTGCCTCTTTGATCACCTCTTTTTCTTTCTACACTCCTCTTCCTTCTTTGTGCACCCCTTGTGACTCCTTCTGCACCTCTGTTGCTTCTTTCAGCACCTCTGTTGGTTCTTTCTGCACTGCTCTTGCTTCTTTCTGAACATCACTTGCTTCTATCTGCACTTCTCTTGCTTCTTTCTAAACCACTGTTGCTTCTTTCGGTAATTGTCTTGCCTCTTTCTGCACTTCTCTTGCCTGTTTCTGCATCCCTCTTGCCTCTTTGAGCACCTCTGTTGTTTCTTTCTGCACTCCTCTTTCTTCTTTGTGTACCCCTTGCGACTCCTTCTGCACCTCTGTTGCCTCTTTCAGCACCTCTGTTGGTTTTTTCTGCACAGCTCTTTCTTCTGTCTGAAACCTCACTTGCCTCTTTCTGCACTTCTCTTGCTTGTTTCTGCACCTCTCTTGCATCTTTCTGCAGCTCTGTTGCCTCTTTCTGTACTTCACGTGCTTCTCTATGTACCACTGTTGCCTCTTTACGTACCCCTGTTGTTTCTTTCTGTACTTCTCTTACCTCTTTCTGCACCCTTTGTGCCTCTTTCAGCACCTCTGTTGTTTCTTTCAGCACTTCTCTTCCTTCTTTCTGCACCCCTTGTGCCTCCTTCTGCACCTC
This sequence comes from Lissotriton vulgaris, assembly GCF_964263255.1. NCBI lineage: Eukaryota > Metazoa > Chordata > Amphibia > Caudata > Salamandridae > Lissotriton > Lissotriton vulgaris. The sequence goes on from NC_141694.1 coordinate 748,977,599, forward strand.
TGTTGCCTCTGTCAGCACCTCTGTTGGTTCTTTCTGCACTGCTCTTGCTTCTTTCTGCACCTCAATTGCCTCTTTCTGTATGTCTCTTGCTTCTTTCTAAACCTCTCTTGCTTCTGTCAGCAATTCTCTTGCTTCTTTCTGTATTTCTCTTGCTTGCTTCTGTACCTCTCTTGCATCTGTCTGCACCTGTGGTGCCTCTTTCTGAACTTCACTTGCTTCTTTCTGCACCTTTCTTGCCTCTTTCCGCACCTATGTTGCTTCTTTCCGCATCCCTCCTGCCTCTTTCTGCACCCCTCTTCCTCATTTGTGCAAGTCTCATGTCTCTTTCTACACCTCCCTTCCCTGTTTCTGCACAACTATTGCCTCTTTTTATACCTCTGTTGCTTCTTTCTGTACTTTTCTTGGCTCTTTCTGCACCCTTCGTGCCTCTTTCAGCACCTCTGTTGCTTCTATCGACACTTCTCTTCCTTCTTTCTGTACCCCTTGTGCCTCTTTCTGGACCTCTGTTGCTTCATTCTGCACTCCTCTTCCTTCTTTCTGCATTGTCGTGCCTCCTTCTGCACCTCTTTTGCATCTTTCACCACCTCTGTTGGTTCTTTCTGCACTGCTCTTGCTTCTTTCTGAACATCACTTGCTTCTATCTGCACTTCTCTTGCTTCTTTCTAAACCACTGTTGCTTCTTTCGGTAATTGTCTTGCCTCTTTCTGCACTTCTCTTGCCTGTTTCTGCATCCCTCTTGCCTCTTTGAGCACCTCTGTTGTTTCTTTCTGCACTCCTCTTTCTTCTTTGTGTACCCCTTGCGACTCCTTCTGCACCTCTGTTGCCTCTTTCAGCACCTCTGTTGGTTTTTTCTGCACAGCTCTTTCTTCTGTCTGAAACCTCACTTGCCTCTTTCTGCACTTCTCTTGCTTGTTTCTGCACCTCTCTTGCATCTTTCTGCAGCTCTGTTGCCTCTTTCTGTACTTCACGTGCTTCTCTATGTACCACTGTTGCCTCTTTACGTACCCCTGTTGTTTCTTTCTGTACTTCTCTTACCTCTTTCTGCACCCTTTGTGCCTCTTTCAGCACCTCTGTTGTTTCTTTCAGCACTTCTCTTCCTTCTTTCTGCACCCCTTGTGCCTCCTTCTGCACCTCTGTTGCCTCTGTCAGCACCTCTGTTGGTTCTTTCTGCACTGCTCTTGCTTCTTTCTGCACCTCAATTGCCTCTTTCTGTATGTCTCTTGCTTCTTTCTAAACCTCTGTTGCTTCTGTCAGCAATTCTCTTGCTTCTTTCTGTACTTCTCTTGCTTGCTTCTGTACCTCTCTTGCATCTGTCTGCACCTGTGGTGCCTCTTTCTGAACTTCACTTGCTTCTTTCTGCACCTTTCTTGCCTCTTTCCGCACCTATGTTGCTTCTTTCCGCATCCCTCCTGCCTCTTTCTGCACCCCTCTTCCTCATTTGTGCAAGTCTCATGTCTCTTTCTACACCGCCCTTCCCTGTTTCTGCACAACTATTGCCTCTTTTTATACCTCTGTTGCTTCTTTCTGTACTTTTCTTGGCTCTTTCTGCACCCTTCGTGCCTCTTTCAGCACCTCTGTTGCTTCTATCAACACTTCTCTTCCTTCTTTCTGTACCCCTTGTGCCTCTTTCTGGACCTCTGTTGCTTCATTCTGCACTCCTCTTCCTTCTTTCTGCATTGTCGTGCCTCCTTCTGCACCTCTTTTGCATCTTTCACCCCCTCTGTTGGTTCTTTCTGCACTGCTTTTGCTTCTTTCTGCCCCTCACTTGCCTCTTCCTGTACTTCTCTTGCTTCTTTCTACATCTCTGTTGCTTCTTTCAGCAATTATCTTGCCTCTTTTTGCACTCCTCTTCCTTCTTTCTGCACCCCTTCTGCCTCTTTCTGTATCTCTCTTGCCTCTTTGTGCACCCTTCCTACCTTTTTCTGTACTCCTCTTGCCTCTTTTTACATCTCTGTTGGTTCTCTCTGCACTGCCCTTACTTCTTTCTGTACCTCACTTGCCTCTTTCTGCACCCCTGTTCCCTGTTTCCGCACCTTTCCTACCTGTTTATGCACCGCTTTGCCTCTTTCTGCACCTCTGAGTTAGAAGTAGTTTTAATCCCCCTGCCACATTTTGTACTAGGGCCTTACAGGGAAGGTCATGCCAATCACAGGGGTACCCCCACCCATAGTGTACCCTAGTGTTTGTAGGTGTTTTCACTGTATTCTAAGTGTCTTTCAGCATAGCATTGGCTCCGGGCCTGGTTGGTCAGGGTCAGTTACCATCAATACCAGTTAGTAAAAGAGTTGGGGGCACAGGATGACTTTGCAACAAGGCCTTTTTCTGCGCCTCTGTTGCTTTTTTCTGCACTTTTCTTTGTCTTTCTGGACTTTGGTTTCCTCTTTCTGTATTTTTTTCCTGCTTCTTTCTGTGCCTTTCTGTGCCTTTCTCCCTATTTCTTTACATGTCCTACCTCTGTAGGCATAGTTAGAAAGTATCATTTAAAAAAACCTTTGAAATTCACTGAAAAAACATAGGTTTCAAGAACGTTATAGTAAGAAATTATCATTTAAAAAACCTTTGAAATTCACTGAAAAAAACATAGGTTTCACGGATGTTATAGTTAGAAATTAGCACTAAAAAACCTTAGAAATTCACTGAAAAAATCACAGGTTGCAGGGACGTTATAATTAGAAATTAGCATTTAAAAATCCTTAGAAATTTACTGGAAAAAAACACGTTACAGGCACGTTATAGTTAGTTGTACATTACACAGTATTTTTAATATTAAATATATATGTATTTAATTTTTTTACATATTTATATATTTTTTTTATTTATTTTGGTTTTTAAATATTTGTGTTCCTAAAGTTGTGTTTGTTTTTAATTTTGAATTGACTGGAGTGAGAATATTAATTATTACTCCTCTGCAATTCCCTACTGTTGCACTCACTGGAGTGGAAATGGTAAATTTTACCCCTCTGCTATCCAACACTTTCTCTACTTCTACAATTATTGGAGTGGGAATAGTAAATTTTATCGCACCACTATCCAGCACTTTCCCTACTCTAGCACTCATTGGAGTGGTAGTAGTAATTGTTACCCCCTCCGCTCTCCAAAACCTAATGTATTTTTGCACTCACTGGAGTTGGAATAGTAATTTTTACCCCTCCTCTATGCCTGAAAGGGAATTGTTTTGAGTTATACTGGGTGCTCCCTTGTGTCTGGACAAAGCTATACCTCTCTGAAGATCTCTAAGGAGAGTGAAGCACGCCAGGGGTTGTTTTATTCATTTCATGTTGGCTTGGATGGTATTTTACCAATCCAAAGCTGTAATACTTTGCCTGGAGTGTTAACAGGCTTTGGCCATTTTACAGCTCGGCAAGGATAGCACTGTGCTAATCCTATGCCTAAAGACTTTGCTGTAGAAATGGTAAAGCACTTTGCCCCTTTCTGTCTTGGTGTTGATGGTACTGTGCTAATACTACGCTTAAAGACTTTGATAGAAAATGAGACATTTGAGGTGAGCAAATTTAGAGTATCGCTGATGTTGCAAGTGCTCTTTACTAGAGTTGCTTTCCACCTTAATTTGAGAACTACCCAGAGTTCTCTGCTTCTTTTTTTGCATAATTAATTCATCACTCTATGCCTGAAAGCGAATTATTTTGACTTATACTGGATGCTCCCTTGGGTCTAGACAAAGCTATACCTCTCTGAAGAACTCTAATGAGAGCAAAACACGTGTCAAGGGTTGCTTTTATTGATTTCAGGTTGCCTTGGATGGATTTTACCAATCCAAAGCTATATTACTGTGCCTAGGGTGGTAAAAAGCTTTGGCCATTTTACAGCTCTGCACAGATAGCACGGTGCTAATCCTATGCTTAAATACTTTGCCGTAGAAATGGTAAAATACTTTGTCCCTTTCTATCTCAGTGTGGATGATACTGTGCTAATCCTAAACGCTTAAAGACTGGGGCCGATTCACAGAACTAACTTAAGATAAAATCCTAAACTTACTACTTTTAGTATTCACAGAAGGCATTTAGTAGTAGTAAAGTTAGGATTTTGTCTTAAGTTTAAGTTAAGACAAACTTAAGACAGACTTAAGACAGACTTAAGACAAACTTAAGGCAGACTTAAGACAGACTTATATTAGGATTTTGTCTTAAGTTTGTCTTAAGTCTGTCTTAAGTCTGTCTTAAGTTTGTCTTAAGTCTATCTGAAGTCTGTCTTAAGTCTGTCTTAAGTTTGTCTTAAGTCAAACTTAAGACAAAATCCTAACTTTACCACTTCTAAATGCCTTCTGTGAATACCAAAATTAGTAAGTTTAGGATTTTGTCTTATGTTAGTTCTGTGAATCGGACCCTTTGATAGAAAACCAGACATTTGAGTTGAGCAAATTTAGAGAGTCGCTGGTGTTGAGAGTGCTCTATATGGGAGCTGCTTTCCACCTAAACTTGAGAACTACTCAGAGTGCTCTGCTTTTTTTGCATATTTTATGGGTCATTCTATGCCTGAAAGGAAAAGGGAAATATAAAAAAAATTTTATAATTTAAAAATTGTAAAATAAATAAAATGTATAATTTAGTAATTGTTTCAAAGTAAGTAAATATGAATTATTATGTATGTGTGTTGAACTGTTTTATTTATTTGCATTTATTGTATTTTTTTGCATTTATATTAAATCTACTTTTTTTGTTATATTAATTTTCTTATTTAACATATTTAATATGTATTATTTTATTTTATATATATTTATACATTTTGATATTTTGTACAACTATATTTTTTACATCGATATGTTTTCCGATATTTTTGCACTTACCTGTTTAAGTATAGGAAGTCAACATTTTTGCACTCTATATGTTTACATCAATATTTTTTACTTCTATATTTTTAACATTGATATTTTGTCAGTGAACCCACTAATACATATTGAAATACACAGTTTTATAAGCAAATCTCATCGAGCTTTGTAAATCCCAGGATGCCAATATGTACAGCTCTCAGCCCGAAAGTCATTAATCTGACCATGGAGAGTCATTTAAAAAAAGCCAAATTATCTGTATTTTTCTGCTTTTAAAAATAAATACAGACGGGAAGCAGATTTTTTTCTGTCTGTGTTATCTATAAAAATCGGAAAAAAATTGAAAACAGGGAGTCCTAATTATAATGGTAAATTATACCATTACATTGAGTGACAATTGTTAGACTTGATTCTAATCATGAACCTAGACACATTAAAGACCCTGTGCCACTGCCATGATGACAATGCTATTAGTGAACCAAGAGGTAATTCAGTTGTGTTTTGCCTCTACATGATCTATAGTTTTACTATCCATTGAGTAACCAAACTAATATTTTTGAGCTCTCATGTTTTTTCAAAATTTTCTTTGGGGAGAACCCACCAAAACCCTCCTTGCAGTGGTCAGACACGCTTGCGGCGCTTGATTGCTGTACATGCTGGCTACATGCAATATGACTCCTGGTCTTGGAAAATATACCAGGGCTGCTTTTGGCTACCAGTCCGACCATTACCAGATCGACCTGCAGAGTAATATTCTTTAGATTAACCGTTTACAGGTTGAAACCACCATAGCTAAATAATTTATATACCAAAGAAATATGACCCACATAACCCTATTGATAGAGCGGGGGCTCACTTGCTCAACATACTCACCTGGGCCCATATCTCTATGTATACATTAAACAGGTAAACCTACACACAATCAATTGTGGTTTTCACCATTTGGATTTTATACCATTTATCTTACCAATCCAAGTCACCGATACCTATAGTCCTAAAGAATCAAGGGAGTTAAAGAGAGAAAAGGTAGCAATAATAACATTTTGCATTTCATAAATGACCACAAACTCGGGAAAGGGTTAACATTTTATCTAAGTAAAATTTTGAAAAGTTATAAAACATGAACTCAAATTAATTTCTTATTCTGTTTAGACTAATGCAGATTTAAACATAACATTTGCAAATCATTTGGAGAGAAAATGTCGTTAACCATTTAAAGAGAGGGTAGGTAAGAAAAGGGAAAAACAGTAAAATGACTAACCCACACTTTATAGTTACCTAGAACGGTGCGATGCCCAACCCTGGTCATAGGCTGAATCAAAGAATAAGAATCCCAGAATACAGGTGCCAGTAGGAAAGAACAGGTGCAAGCCAGAATCAGGACAGGTTACGGACCAAATTGGATCAGGATAGAACCACCACAGGCTAAGACCAGCACCACAGCTAAAGTTCAAAATGCCAGCGCTGTAAACCCTCTCTGCAGCTAACAGTCGAACCCCGATTGGGTCATTGATCTCCTCCCCAGAACCCCAATTGGGTTATCGAATCTTCAGACAGAGTGCTCCGCCAGCAACTCTGCTCCCGATCACCTATTGAGTGTATTGGGTCAGTGACAGGTCAGCTATTCGGACAAGTCGGATAATCTAACTAGCTAAGCCCACCCTAGTTATACTATTTTTCAGGTTAGTGTACCACCCCTAAATGTTGCAAATGTGTGAATCCCACAATTTTATTGGACAAAACGAGGAGTAGCCATCGCACCAAATTTTTTTTGAAGCAACTTGTCAATCATGTATTCAAGTTTTTCCCTCCCATAGCTTTATCTACCCATGTACTTTTATTCCACCCGGTAGTGAAATGTATCAATAAACGTATTTAATATTTTGTTCAATTCAGCTTCCTCTAGCAAGGCGAGGAGTTCACTCTGCTCTGCTATCTATGTCTGATTTGGCTTAGGTTCAAGGCTACAGCTTCTGTGGCTTCAGGGCTTGTCGCACAAGCGCAGTTTCTCCGAAGATGGAGTTCAGCAAAGCATTTAGGCCCATTATTTCTTTACATGTAAAAATAGAAAAGAAACAGTTTTAGAGACACAGAATAAATGAATGCACTGTATAACACTTCTTTCTTCTCTATTCCCATTATTTTATTTTAAACTATTGCGATAAATATTACGCGAAAACAAACAGCTTAGCAAAGCAGCGATGCAAGCTTCTTGCACTTTTAGAACACATAACAGCCATCTTAGTTCTATTGTGCAGAAGCAAAGTTTTCCCACCAAGCATATCACATGGGCATGACAGACGCATGCACAATAGAAAATCCCACGTAGCAGCAGCCATTTCAGTGCAAGCGGATTATAGTTAGTAAAAACACATTGGCAAGCTTCCCCTACATGCCTAATATGTCGTGTAATGCAATATTAATAAGACAAAACATGTTAGTTAGTACATTTATATTATTTTCGAGAGGGTTGAGTACAAGCAAGTCACTTTACGTGTGAAACCTTGCTCCATCACTATAATCATACCACTGCCACAGAAAGCAAAGAGCATGCCGCACTTAAAAATAAGTATGAGACATTTTTTCCACCAAGGATCCCATTAACAATATGTACCTATGTGCCTGATCTTCAAAGCTCCTAATTACTGATGCAAGGAGCGAGTGTCCCCTAGTTATGAGTCCATATTTAGCACCTTTGTTGCCAGTGGTGAACATTTAGCATCCCATGTGAAAAGTATTGGCATTCCATGACCGCAATCGCCTAACCATACATGCTTCGAGAAATGGTGGGCTACTGTAGCAGACCAATATAAATAATGCAACTTTCTCTAAAGTTATTTGTAACATGGCAAAATCTGCAATGGCATTTTATTTAATAAACTACTCAAGTAACAAAGTGGCAACATTTATGTTACAAACACTCTCCATTCAAAGCCAACCTCATAGCTACATAGGGTGCTGTGAACAAACTATTAAACACTGCGGGCCTCATTATGAGTTGGTCGATGCAGTATTCCCAGGCGTCTACCACCATGACCAGCTCCAAGTTGCCCCGTTTTCCTGTAATGAAATTGCATGTTGAATGAACATTAGGCCATATTTACTTGCAAAGACTCCACATCTGGTAAAACCAATAGGGATCCAGGCAGTCTCAGGGCACGTGGGCAGCACAGTCTCCTCATCTCCTTTGCCTAATATGGAGGGAAATGCAATGCTTCCTCTTCAGCTACTGAGCGGGCCTTTCACCTGACACCAACTCTACCCCACCGAACCTTTACAGCAACCCACTGTACCCCCTCATCTTGGACCTACACCCCATTGCCTGGAACGACACTTGGGGGCCTCCTGCCCTCGGGAACCTACCCTCTTCACCGATCACACATGCAACCTCTGAATCATCCAGGACTCTGAACTCAAAATGGACCATCAAATCAATGCCATCTCCTCCTCTGCTTCCACACCCTTCACCTCCTATGAAAGACCCTCAACTGGATTCCTCTCCAAGACAGGAAAACCGTCACGCATGCCCTCATCACCAGCAGTCTGTACTAAGGCAACGCACTCTATGCCGAGATCAACAAGAACCTCACCCACAAACTACAAAACCTCCAGAACGCCTCTACCAGACTAGTCCTCAACCTACCTCACCACTGCCACATCACCCAACACCTGCAGACACTACATTGGCTCCCCGTCGAGAAGAGAATCACCTACAAGCTTCTCACATACGCCAACAAAGCCCTCCAAAACAACGGACCCGCCTAACTGGAGCACTGCCTCTACTTCCACACACCCCAAAGATCCCTCAGCTCAGCCTGTCTCTCGCTTGTGAAGGTGCTGCGCATCAAGAAGACCAGAACAGGAGGTCACTCCTTCTCATCCTCGCGGCCAAGGCATGGAACACCCTCCCTCTCCACCTCCGGCAGACACCAACACTCTCCAGGTTAATGAAGGACCTCAAGACCTGGCTCTTTGACAAATCACTGTGAACTTCCGGGAGCAGAGCCCCACCCCCCAGCGCCTTGAGACCCTTACGGACTAGTAGTTGCGATTTACCAACCCGATGATTGATTGATTGATTTCATATATTTGTCCCCTCTTCAGAGCAGGTAGTAAATGTGAGCAGAATAGTCTCTGGAATTAGGAAACACCTGAGGTTTTTTTTATCATTAACTCCACGCTTTCATGGATCTTCCACATCCTAGGGACTGAAACTCATAATTACTGTAAACTCATTAGGAGATACCGTCCAAAATGTTTAGTTCCAGTCTTGATATCTACCCATGGCATACACAGTCAACACATCATCCGGCCCTTCATAGTAAATGCTTTCCTTTTGTTGGTATCTATAAAGCTCAGTTTGGTATATTTGTCTTGATGAACATTCTGGACAGGCCCGGACTGGCCGTTGCGGGCACCGGTCAATCCCCCGGTGCGCCGCAAGGGTGGGGGCCGGTTTCAGGCATTGCTGCAAAAAGCGCCCTGTAACAAAATCGGCCGAAAACCGGCCCTGGCAAAGAATGCGGTAGCCACCACCGCCCCCCCCCACCACCCCCCAACCCCCCTCACCCCCGAGCACTTTGCCAGGGCCGGTTTTGGTACCCAGTCCGGCCCTGATTCTGTACCCGACTGCTATTACAGTTCGGCACTTTCTGCAATCAAAACAGGGCAACATTTTGTAATATCTGTGTTAAAACCTGTCCAGTGGGAATGCTTTCCTATGGGTGTGGTTTGTGTTATTTGCACATGTATAGACAATGCCCTGTTTTGGCCTACAACCATAACCCTGATCTTAGGTAACACAATTTTCCTTTCCAGATTCAGTCTTTAGGATTTAGCCTTTTAGTATGGGGTTCTAATGTGCTGTTAGCCCAGTCGGTACTCCAGAACAAGTAGTATTTGACCATGTAGTTATGTCAACTGCTTTTCCTGTTCTCTATCCCACTGCCCACAAGTGTTCTACTGGGAAGATTCGGTGCAAGGAATACCACTGTTTTCAAATGCAGGACAATTCTCGGAAATCTAATCCTAGCTTGCCAGGGGGCACAAAATTAAAATTCTGATGACTGTGTATTGGCTGTAGATATGACCTAGACCACCTGTGTTGAAAGTGACAATAGGTATTAACAGTGCTAAATTTGTGCAATAGGTTGCAATTGGTGGCCTCTGGCACTCATTTTTGAAAACTGGACATATTTTTCAATATTTACGATTGACCCATAGCAAGATAGAGAAAGACAGTAAAGGGAAAAGGGAAGATAATCAGTGCTTGATTTGAGCTGATGGTTGGATTTCCGTCTCTTGGGCAATTATTTATGGGGACTGGTTCTTATTGCTCTTCATCAGACTTTGACCCAGAGCAAGAGAGTGAAAACAAGCACGATGGGAAAGGGGGAGAAAGGGAATGGCAGAAGCATTGTGACAAATCAAGACTAAGCTGCCTTTGTATTCGGCACTCCTGCACTTAGTACTGCCAGCCATTGGCTTCTGAGTGAAAGTTTGGTCAACAGTACTTATCCTTTCACGAATAAATACTGAAGACGGTGATAAGAAAATACTGAAAAAGAGGGAAAAAAGGATGAAAAAGAACCTACAAGAGTGAGATTAAAGGAGACAGAAGAGCTAGGTTATGGAAGCAGGAGACATGGGGAGGAAAACTAGAGAGTCTTGATAGTCTGTAACCTCCAGCATGCAGAAGTGTTGGTAATGAGCTCCTAAGAAAATCTCTTAGTCCCAGTAAGCATAGAAAAACATTCAACACCACAGTGATTATTTTGGAAAGATGGCAAAAGGAGAATTTAATATTATTAGATGAGAACTAGCAAGATAAAGAAAGCTTACTATCTTGTGGCGAGGGTGTGAAAATGGCAACATTCTGCATTGGTTCCTGTTGAGGCATTACGACCAATATAAAACTGAGTGCAAGTTATGTTTGTAAGGCTAACTGATTGTAAATGCAAGGACATTTGGGGGAAATATGAAAGTAACATGCATACAATGTGCAAAAACACTGTTTGCACACGATACCTCCAACTTTCTCCAATGAATAAATGAGGTGCACAAGTGTTATTTGCAATGGGAATGTTTTTTGGTATGAAACTTTAAATCAGCACCTATGTTGATAATGTTGCTTGTTGTCAGTTTATCCCAAACATATTTTTAATGCTCACACTTAATCTGCTAGCACATTTTAAAGCTTTAAACCGGATTACTCCAGCGATCACTCCCACGTTTGATAAGTGTATTCATTTTTCTATGTTTTCTCCCCTTAGTACAAGGCTATGAAATAAAGTTCAGCTAATGGAATCTGAGGGTGGGTTGAAGTGTTTTGAAAAGGTTAATATTTTCATGTGCTATTTAGCACTAATGCTATAATATACTACACTACTGACATTATTCTCTGTCACCAAGGACACCATGAGCATCATGATGTACGGGACAAGTGTATTTTCATTTTTGTATGTTTTCTTCCCATAGTACAAGGCTGTGAAATGCAGTTTAGCTAATGGAATCTCAGGGAGGGTGGGTTGAAGTATTTTGAAAATATTCATATTTGTATGTGCTACTTTGCACTAACACCACATTATACTACACTACTAAAATTATTCGCTGTCCCCAAGGGCACCATAAGCATCCTAATGTACGGGATAAGGTGGCAAAAGATAATGGCAGTACACAATATCCAAGTAATAGCCAAGAAATGTTTTTATGATGCATGCTGTGAATCATTCAATATACCTTTTTAAAAAATTCTAGGTTTTAAATGCACACTTAAATTGATCAAAGCCCATATGTCGCACAGTCTTTCAGAAACTTGCCAGGTCCCACGTTTTGACCGAAATTCAAAAGGTTTTCAATTGGTAGTGTTTCTTGAGACTAACAACATTCCTATCGCTGTGATTGTTGCAGTACAGGGAGAGCAAACCAAATAAACCAAAAATACATTGAGAAATGATGTTCCAAAAACAGAAAGACACCTTTTGTTTATCCAAAAATCCCAGTCAGAACAATCTCTTATAAGATCAATTTATTATTTCTATAACAAATAGAAATGTACTACCAATATTCTTTATAACCCAGACTTAAATAACTTTTGGTTCGATTTTGAGTGTGGCGAACATCGCAAGCATCATCTAGACATTAATAGACCTGAGGTATGATGTTTGTGCCCCAGTTATCTCTGTCAATGGAATACTTCCTCCAACAGCCCGCTGGACTGGGGTAATAGGAGGAAGGACATTACACTGTCCTCCCTATTTAGAGTGGGTGGTATGCTGGGAGAAAACCCCTAGGGGCAGATTTACAAGCCCCTTGCGCCACTTTTGTGTCACTTTTCCGATTGTAAATGTGACACAAACGTGGCACAAGGGGCTTGTAAATCTGCCCCCTAGAGTGTGGGGGGGCGGGGGGGGGGGGGGTCAATAATTTTTGTTTTCCATAAACAAACTTCCACTTTGAAAGTTTGCATTTGCAAAACAAAATACTTTTGAAAAGCTTACTGGTTAGCTGGAGCGGCTTACGGTACTGTCTACTAACTTTTCCTACATTAACAGGAGCTGCCCATAATGTAGAGAGAATTCCATAGGGTAGGCAAACACCTCTAAAATGGGCAGGCAGAGGCTCCTCGGTGTGGCGGATGTAATGTCCTCCACCATCCCAATGGAGTAAACTCAGATCCACCGAACTCTATATTGCCCTTTCTGTTCTGCATAGTACAGATGCAAATAGCAGTAGCGGCTAGTGTCAGGGTTGAGAGGCGGGTGGAGGGGGGACAACGGAGGACTAAAAAAATATAACAATAAATAAATACAAATAAGAACCTACCTGCCGCATCGCCGCTCTTCTGATGTTCAGGCTCCACTGCAGGCAGCACAGGCTCCCAGACTCCCTTGCGGCCAATCCTGATGCTGCTCTCATGTTCTCATGTCATGAAGCAGCGTCAAGATTGGCCTGAGCGCTCTTGATCTGTGCTCCCAGGGAGACTGAGAGCCTGTGCCTGCTGTCGTCAACCCTGCATCGCAGTTGGGATGGAGACAGCTGTAGTGTGCATGATGGTTTGTTCGGCCTGACAAGGCCAAACCGTCATGTGCACTGATAACAGTGCCCACCACTCCTCATGTGACTGCCACCCGTGATGACTCCGCCCGCAAACCTTGGCTCTGAGAGCAAAAATAATAATGAACACGTTTATTGTAATTTTATTTTTCATCTTTTTGAGGCTGCTCCTCTGCTGTGGCAGAGTAGCCGCCGCTGGTAAATAACCTAATTTAGATGGCAATGTATTCAAAGGAGTTGACCATGCAATTGAAATGTATTAATTCATCACACAATATTACACCTCAAGGATCCAATATTGTGCATGGATAAATCCTACCACTGGGATATGGTCTAGGCATCCCAGGGTAGGGATGCACTGGAAATTTTAGGAACTCCTACAAACTCCAGAGTTTGCTGGTGTTCACAAAAAAAATTCTAAACCACTGTGACCCTGCAAATAATCAGGACTTTATTTAGTCAAAGGGCAGGATTAATCCCTCCCTTTCAAGGGGTGAATAGAGCTAGAACACCTCCTACATTATTTTGAGATGAAAACAAGGGTTTCATCCCATGGTATAATAATGTATCCATTTCCACGTGCAATTGCACATTTTATGCTATGCACAATTGGGCATGTGGGAAAGCCTCTGCATTGCTGCCAATGAGGACCTACACAAATTTCCATAAGAAGGCCTGGGCAAAATGTGATTATATCGACGTAATTGGCATAATTTGGGGAATTCGTGTTATGCTTGTCAATGCAAAATTCCCAAACTTAAGCCATTACTCCACTTTCTGTGATTGCATGCCACTTGTGGTAAAAATGTACTATGAAATTAGTCATTTGTTGTAAAACTTTACCACAAACACAAGTGAACAACAGAAATGCGAGTGCATGTTGCTCCTGGTGCTTTTGTTATATGCGTTGTTGCACCAAAACCTGACGTGAGAATGCAACAATAAATTGTAGCACAAAATGAAGCATTTGTTTCACATAATTATGCTCAATTCCAAATACGTTTTCCAACATTTTATGAAAATAATACTCAAACAAAGTATGTGAATGCCACACATGGTAAACATGTTGGCTCCCGTACTCAGTAGTAAACCTGCCGGAGCAGAGTTCCAAATGCTTCTATGAATCAGGCCCATTTCAGATTTGCTCGTATCAACTTTGAACAGAGCCTATTATAATGATTAATTGTTCCATCTTAAAAAATGATTTTATACAGCACTGAATGAATCTCATCTTTCCTGTCTTTGGGGGTAGTCTAGCATTTTTGTTCTATTCAATGAATACAAAAATGCTATCATATAGGCCATAAACAGTGTTATGTCATGTGAAAGTAATTATTAGGTGCTTCTGGGACCACCAAGATGGTCGGTGGACACTGAAGTAATGGCCAGTGTAATAAATGCATTGAAGAACAACGTATCTGTGGTTGGTAAACAGAATGTTGCATTTACAGAAAGCAAGATGGTTGTAGCTTGCATGGACAGCTCCAGGAAGGCTGTTCAATAGAAGTGCAGCCAACATGGAGCAAACCCAACTCCTTTTGTGTTGCTTTCAGTAGTTGGGGGTCTGAGGTAGCTGTGTATCCAATAAACACAGCACTCTGCCAAGATGAATGTAGAAGAAGTGTAGGGGCATATTATTAAGCTGAGATAAAATTATCTCCCTATTACCTAGCTGTCGCTAACACCAGTTAGCGACAGCTAGTAGGAGATAGCGACCATCTTGGGCCCCACTTTGCATGTCAGTGATATTTATCACTAATGACATGCAAAGTGGGCGTGCCAGGATGTTAGCGACTGGAAGCAGTCGCTAATATCGCTATCTCCTATTACCAACTTTTGGAGATATTCGCGCTAAGCGCGAATATCTCCAAAAGCTAACACATGCCCTGAGCAGTTCTTAGCCATGTTATCCAATGGGAGGTGGAAAACATGGCTAAGAGCATTAGCTCTGTAATGCATGAATATCGCTGACTTTCCAGCGATATTCATGCATTGCGGCCGATTTTTATCGCATTTGCGATAAACCTTGGTAATACCAAGGTTTATCTGTGATAAAAATTGCCGCAGCTCAGCTGTAAACTTTTGTCTCTAACCAAGCAATAGCGATAATTATCCCTATTGCTTGGTAATATGCCCCTGCCTTCCTAACTCAGATGGAGATATCTACTATGGCTGCACATCAGTTGAGAGCAAGAGGCCTCTTTATAGTAGTAGGGAAACAGGTACCATCATCTCCAAAGGTGCCGGAAAGGGAAAAGAGAAATAAGCAGTAACCACATTATTATAGGACTACTTCTCTTTCTCCCCATGTTCTAAGGACACCTTGAAGTAAAGGAAAAATACATGGAAAATGTGCTACTGCAGCTAATATTCTGACTAAATGATTCCTCCCTTCACACTCTACAAGGGCATGGTCTGTTTGCCCTCCCCAGAAGGGAAAGGAAATTAAAAAGCCAAATTTGCATGCTCTTCTTCCTGGATGAGAAGAGGGACCTACCAAGTGTGTATATTCCTGGCAAGTCATCAATAACCATCTCCGTGTTGGTCCCCAGCCGTATCTGTTGATGTGTTACTCACAGTTCATAAATAGTGCGTTTTCTGAGATAGCATTTTAAGGCTCTGATGACCCTGGACAGGCTTCGCCCTTGGCTTAAAACATCAGAAAATCTAGTATGCTGACTGTGTGGTGAGAAAGAAGAAATGCTGATACAGATGCTATGTATTTGCATGAATCTTTCGACCTAACGCAGCCATTTCCTCAGGAAGCCCCTAATCGGGCTAAGGGTCTGTGGGGCATATTACCAAGCAATAGCGATAATTATCGCTATTGCTTGGTTAGAGACAAACATTTATCGCCGACCTGCGGCGATTTTTATCGCAGATAAACCTTGGTATTACCAAGGATTATCGCAAATGGGATAAAAATCGGCCGCAATGCATGATTATCGCTGAAAAGTCAGCGATATTCATGCATTACCGAGCTAATGCTCTTAGCCATGTTATCCACCTCCCATTGGATAACATGGCTAAGAACTGCTCAGGGTAGGTGTTAGCTCTTGGAGATATTCGCGCTTAGGGAGATAGCGATGTTAGCGACTGTTTCCAGTCGCTAACATCTGGGCACGCCCACTTTGCATGTCATTAGTGATTAATTTCTCTGACATGCAAAGTGGGGCCCAAGATGGTCGCTATCTCCTACTAGCTGTCGCTAACTGGTGTTAGCGACAGCTAGGTAATAGGGAGATAATTTTATCTCCGCTTTCTTGGCTTTTAAAGCCAAAAAAGCGGAGATAAACCCCATTGATAATATGCCCCTGTATTTTTAGGCACACAGGGGCAGATTTATGATAACTGGCGCATCCCCAGGGATGCGCCAGTTATTTTGCGCCGCTACTCCGCCACCCATGGTGCGCCGCATTTACAATGCGGCGCACCATGGGGCAAAAACGGCACAGATGCGTGACGCATCTGTGCCGTAAAGGTGGCGCATTGCTGGAGTTGCGTCGCAAGCGCGACGCAGCTCCAGCAAGGCTCAGGGGTGCCCCATCTTTACAATGCTGCGTCAAGACCCACGCCTGCTTCAAGCAGGCGCAGGGTTTTGACGCAGCATTGGCCTGAAAGTGACTGAGTGAAATCTTATAGATTTCACTCAGCCACTTTTGCGAGGCGCACCTGCCCCGGAACGCCCACCCTGCGCCGGAACGCCCACAAGTGGCGCAGGGCTTTACAACGTGACGCATCTGCCTAGATGCGTCACGTTGTAAATGGGTCGAAGGGATGCGCCACGTTTACGCCGCTGTTGCGTGACGCAAACGTGGCGCATTCCCAACATAAATCTGCCCCACAGCCTTCGAGTGCATGAACCCAGCTAACAACTCACTAAACATGGGGTTAGTCAAATTCTTGGCGTTACAGCACAAAGACTATGAGGACAAGAGATCCGATTATTGGTGGTACCACCTCTAACTGCGCATGCAACCACCACACAGGAGTAACACAGGCTACAAAGCTTCTAATCACTTATTCGCCTGGTCGTATTTGATTGCACTTTATCGTTTGTGTGTTTAGCGCAGCACAATAAGGACTGTACAACATAAAGAGGAAGTCACTTTGCGCAGGTGGTTTTAAAAAAACGGGTCCGGTTTTGAAAAATGTTCATCAATTGCATGCTTTGCACTGTTTGCAGGCACTTTAACCCTCATCTCGGCGTACCACAACATCATGCACTGGGAGATTCTTATTCAACTAAACACCATCAATTTTAAGGGTATACTCTCCCCAGCATTTCCCCAAAAATGTATCTACTGCGTGTAGATTTACTCATGTCTACTTGACATGAGTAAATCTATGCAAGACTTCAGGGCAGGAAACAACCTGCAAAACATTTGTCACTATAAAAAGGATTGTAGTTATGGGTGTTCATTACATTTTGCGATTGGTCCCACCATGCCACAGATTTTCTTTTCCGGATGACTTTCTGTGTGTGAGCAATTCCCGTGTATGAGAGATAAAGCCCACAGGTTCTGATTCTGTGAATTAAGAACAGGGGGGCATATTATCAAGGGGGTTTATCTCCGCTTTTTTGGCTTTAAAAGCTAAGAAAGCGGAGATAAAATTATCTCCCTATTACCTAGCTGTCGCTAAAAATCGCCGCAGGTCGGCAATAATTTTTTGTCTCTAACCAAGCAATAGCGATAATTATCGCTATTGCTTGGTAATATGCCCCAGGATTTTACCCTCATCATTGCCTGTGTCTAAGGAAGCGTTCTTCACTTAGGGGTGCAGATATTTGTGCATTAGGTTCTATATTTTAATCATTAGTCATGAAAAGTGAATCTAGTTTCTCAATAATAGAAAGCTAAAGGTAGCAAGTATGAAGAACCTGGTAAATGTGATCAGTGAACTAAAGAAAGGAGCCAAAGTTGACTCTAGCAGAAGAGGAAAGAGGAGAATGAGAGGACGTAAAAAAGGCGAGCAAGGAGATAAAGCATGGAATGGACGAGAAGCTGTCAAAAGAGATTAGATTGGTTGAGATGCAGTAAAATGCATGACATTAAAACATTAATGGCAGCTTTGATCAATGACTGCCACTACTGCTAACCCAAAGCTATTAGAGACATGGTGAAAGATCGCATTAAAAATTGTGGCTCCTACCTTCCCGAAAAGTCTGAATCTTCCACTGTGAATATAAGTCATCATTCTCTCATTACGAACCTTAAGCAACTTAACACCTTTAGCTCGGCGCGAATTTTCGCACTGTGCTGAAGGTTCTAAGAAACGGGCGTGGCCGTGACGGAACGGGTCCGTCATAAGCACAGCCCAACCGGCGCTCGTGACGGAACCGTTCCATCACTAGCATCGAAAGGGTTAAGAAGGCTATAGACCTCTTGTAATGATACTCTTGGTGACCAGTTTCTCATGGGAGACATACCTAACATATGTCTGTGTCTAAACTTGCCCAGTAAGAAGCAATTAAGGGACATAGTTACATAGTTACAAGGGAATTGTGCCTCAGAAACATCCCTTTTATCAATGTTCCTGTGACGCAATGCCCTTTTCTGAATCGTTTTTTGCCACTATAGGTGTGGCAGGGTATACTCAGACATGAGTCCCTTTCTCACTGCACCATCAGGATTCAAGCAAGCTGGGCCGAAGACGGCTGAAATGCCAGAAACCGGTCCCCGGTAGCTTGTCTCCTTTCTGGTGAAGAATTGGCTTGGTAGTTTAGTCTGCCCTGTTCCCATGATGCACTGGGCCAGGGACAGACTGATTTGCATATAGCCAGGTTCTGAGCTGGGATGGTGCAGTGAGATAAATAACGGTGATGGATCAAGCCCTGATCTTTGGACTGGGTAAGAGTGGTCTGCTAAATTCAGACACTCTGTTCATCACCACCCCCTTTTCTGAATCGTTTTTGGCCACTATAGGTGTGGCAGGGTATACTCAGACATGAGTCCCTTTCTCACTGCACCACCAGGATTCAAGCAAGCTGGGCCGAAGACGGCTGAAATGCCAGAAACCGGTCCCGGGTAGCTTGTCTCCTTTCTGGTGAAGAATTGGCTTGGTAGTTTAGTTTGCCCTGTTCCCATGATGCACTGGGCCAGGGACAGACTGATTTGCATATAGCCAGGTTCTGAGCTGGGATGGTGCAGTGAGATAAATAACGGTGATGGATCAAGCCCTGATCTTTGGACTGGGTAAGAGTGGTCTGCTTAATTCAGACACTCTGTTCATCACCACCCCCTTTTCTGAATAGTTTTTGGCCACTATAGGTGTGGCAGGGTATACTCAGACATGAGTCCCTTTCTCACTGCACCATCAGGATTCAAGCAAGCCGGGCCGAAGACGGCTGAAATGCCAGAAACCGGTCCCCGGTAGCTTGTCTCCTTTCTGGTGAAGAATTGGCTTGGTAGTTTAGTCTGCCCTGTTCCCATGAAGCACTGGGACAGGGACAGACTGATTTGCATATAGCCAGGTTCTGAGCTGGGATGGTGCAGTGAGATAAATAACGGTGATGGATCAAGCCCTGATCTTTGGACTGGGTAAGAGTGGTCTGCTTAATTCAGACACTCTGTTCATCACCACCCCCTTTTCTGAATTGTTTTTGGCCACTATAGGTGTGGCAGGGTATACTTAGACATGAGTCCCTTTCTCACTGCACCATCAGGATTCAAGCAAGCCGGGCCGAAGACGGCTGAAATGCCAGAAACCGGTCCCCGGTAGCTTGTCTCCTTTCTGGTGAAGAATTGGCTTGGTAGTTCAGTCTGCCCTGTTCCCATGATGCACTGGGCCAGGGACAGACTGATTTGCATATAGCCAGGTTTTGAGCTGGGATGGTGCAGTGAGATAAATAACGGTGATGGATCAAGCGCTGATCTTTGGACTCGGTAAGAGTGGTCTGCTTAATTCAGACACTCTGTTCATCACCACCCCCTTTTCTGAATCGCTTTGTAAATATGGCATTCTGCTTGAAAGGGGCGTGAAATGGGTGTTACTCTGGGTGATCCACTGGAAGACCCACTGTTTTTTGACACTGCCCCAGACTTACCAGGATGTGTAAATTTGAGGCAGCGCCAAAAACTAATGCCATGCAATAGCAGGCATTAGAAAGCCACAACGAGGAGAAAAACTTTAATTTCTCCTTGTTTTTTGCTTTTCCATATGGGCTGTCTTCTGCAGTACACAAAGACAGATTAAAACACCATTATTGATTGTTTGATTGTTTATGTGCAGGAAGGTATCCCTTCCTGCACATAAACTATAATTAAAAATAATGGCGATTTGCTACTTATATGTGTGCTGTAGAATGTAGGACACATAGAAGTAACAAATCACCAATATTGATTGATTTAAGTGCAGGAAGGGACACCTTTCTGCCTTTCCCTGCAAAGCAGGCACCCTTACACATTGACGCAAGGGTGTCTGTGTTGGTGCTATGCAGCTATTTTTAGCAACAGCGCTACATAAAAACACAGGGGTGCGCGTATCATTGTAAATAAGGCTGAGCCTTGTGTTTTGGAAATGGCGGAGCGTGGTGCTTCAAATGTTGCTGCAGCTCCGCGCTCCCCCATTTCTTTGTAAATGTTATAATACCTACTAAGCCGAGGTATATAACTTGACTTTATTGCTACATTCGTTTGTCTGCATACTAATACACATTATAGTAGTTCAAGACATTCAAGAAAACCGGATGTTGCATGAAAGAACACTGAAAACAATCTTTTTTGACTGTGGAGCACAACTCAAGGCAGAGTTTGGC
Source organism: Lissotriton vulgaris (assembly GCF_964263255.1). Taxonomy (NCBI): domain Eukaryota; kingdom Metazoa; phylum Chordata; class Amphibia; order Caudata; family Salamandridae; genus Lissotriton; species Lissotriton vulgaris. The sequence continues at coordinate 748,998,199 of NC_141694.1, forward strand.
AATACCTGTATTTGGCTAGATCGCAAGGCCATTTTGTTATAATGTGTACGAGTATATACACTCCCTATCAATTCAATGCAGTTATTTTTTAATTACAAGCGAGTTCTGAAGTCATAACTGACTAGTAATAAGAAAAATATGTTACTCTCTGCCTGTAATACATTATACGAGCAACTAGTGTCATCACTGAGGCTGCAAAGTGCAAGATGTCTTACAGCAACACCTGCCTGTGCTCATTGGCCAAGGGTCACACCTTGATGGTGGGAAGGTGACATGTGAGCTGCACTGCTTGAGGCCTGTCACTCCCTATTCTCAGTCGCAGCTCTAGCATTACAAGTGTGTAATGCATGCCAAGCAGGGACAGAGAACAGTGAGAGACAAGCCTGTGGCAATGCAGCTCACATTTCTTCATTCTCTTCAGATCCAGGTGGTTCAGGCGGCCTATAAGTGCAAGCAGCAGTTTCACTAATGTCTCTAACAGCGCCACTCTTTTAAGGGGTCATTTGCACAACATCTTTAAATGGGCTGAGTTACCTTAAGTGGAAATGTTCCCCCTGCTCATCATGGTCCTGTCTGGATGGGACAGGTTACACACTGGTGTTCTTAACCATCACATTAGTGCAGGATAACTTTTGGGCGGACTCAGAATGCACAAGTAGGCTTCTCAGTGAATCAGGTCTACCTGTGAGGGATTCAAACATTCCAGATATTTGTTGCTTGTTCTTTGCTTTCTGGGACTCACTGTGTAACCATTATTGAATCATGAATGTAAGTACCGTAGTGCAAAGTAAAATTACGAGATAGGTCAACAACTACTGTAACATGAGTGCTTTACAGCAATAACATGAATGTAGTATTGGTAAATTTTCAAGCGCAGATGGTTCTCATGTTCTTTTTTTCAAACGTTCACTCTATTCCCCTACATACACACATTCGAGGGAATAAAGAACTCCCAGACACACATCAAAAGGATATTGCATGTCATCCCTGTGTTCCATGCTCTTACAAAGCACTTCGCCTGAGGCCTTGTGCATCTCTACGGTTACCTTGGTGACCATAGAGTGTATCTCCCTGGTTACCTTGGTGAAGACAAATATTTTTATAAAGTACACCTGGGCGTACCTTATCCCTTATATGAAATTAAGAATAATGTTAGAACCTTGAAGTTAAACCATACTATGGATATGTTCTTCTCGTTAAGAATGTGATGGATTTGAACAAGATGGTGATCATATGTTCATTTCATTCTTTGCATCTCCACGTACACCTGGTTCCCTCCCATCGAGGGTGTGCAAATGCTTGGCTTTTAATAAATATGTGTATGAATTTTAGATATCTTTTGCTTAAAACGCAATCCTTTTTAATGCGATATTGCATGCCAAAAGGTTAATGCTATCACATGATGATTAAGATAAAAAATAACTTTCATTTCAATAAGTTTCATTTTCAAACGGAAATGAAATCAGTGCTAGCAAATAATCAGATTTTCTGTCCCTGTTATTTTAATTGCAAACATTGTCTAATGAAAAGAACCAAATAAAAGAAAGAAAGGTGCAGACATTTAACTGTGTTTTCTATTGCTTTCATGAATTATGTACCCCCCTTAAAATAATCCATTTCACTTTATTGGATTGTATAATCAACCAGATCATTCGGCAATGGGTTGACTATTCAAATATGCGTTGTTGATGTTCCAGCCAGTAAAAGAATAAGCAAAATCACAGCTGGTACATATTTTTTTACCATGTATCAATATACTTCACACATATAAATAGAAAGCACATTTAAATGTGTTCTGACCAACTGATACTTAAAGTTAACAAACACAAAAATTACACATTACAAATGGCTAAATACGATTTTGTTTCCAGTTAGTATAAGGCATGTCCAGGATCCAGGCCTTTACAGATTTTTAAAATAACAATTAATGGCCAGTAATTTTCTCTTGGAAAGGTGTGAACTCTAAGCAGAATGCACGACTCACCCGAGTGCTGACATTCCAGAGCTGCCGTTTAAAGCTGTCTCAGAGCACACGGCGAGCCACTGGCAGCTCCCCTCAACAGTGCTTGCTCTGGCTGGTGGCAGTTTTCAGTGATTCGAAGAGACCCCCCTGAATGTTGTTTTCCAGCAGGCCTGCCTTAAACAGCAGAGCTGCAGAGATGCCTTCCTGGGCACAGGCAGGATAGCAAAATAGGGGGTTCCAGTCACACACGCCAACGAGCCTGTGAAGGCTTGATTGTTAGCACACAGAGTACATGGCCAATACTGTCACTTGGGCCTGAGCAGGCGCGCAACACCCACGGGGCTCACGGGGCTTCAGCCCCACCGTCGTGTGTGTCAGCCCGGGCGGAGACAGCTTTGCGGGCTGGCGAGCATCTAATTGCAGCCACACCCGAGTACTTAACAGGTCTTTAAAAGGTCTTTACTTGTAAATGAGGCTTTTGTTGTGTATTCACCCCATCTTACAGCCACTCTATATGGTTGGAAGAATTAGCCCCCCCCGAAATATTTTTCAGCGCCCCCTCCCCCTCCCACCCCCGAAATTTGGCTCTAGTTGCCCGCCTGGGCCTGAGCCTTACGCACTCTCTTGATTTGCAGCGGAAAGAGAAAGTGAATTTGCCCGCCACTCATCCATTGTCTATAGTGATCCCAGCACAAACTGATGATAGTGCTGGGGACGGAGGGCCCAGTCTCCCATGCTGTGCATAGTGCTTAAGGGGGCCCCCTGGAGCTCGAGGCCCCACACACCGCGGGGTCAGCGGGGGATATTATTACGCCCCTGACCTGCCCAGGCTTTACTATTATATGCCAGGGACATCCAGTATAATGCCGGAGATACCTACATTATGTCAAGGTTGCCGGCAACTATGTCAGGGCCACAGTTGTGTCATTGTAGCCTAACATAATGCAAATAACCCCACAAAATGTCTGCCATGGACACTGTTATTCCAAGGAATGCCATGATTATGTGATAGACATCCACAATTAGGCCACACATACTCAAAATATTTCAAAAATAGCTGCCATTTTGCCATGATTAAGCCAAACATGGCCAGCATACATTATAACATAACATAAGTTGTGATATAATTGTACCAGAAATGTAACCCTTATATCGGGGGCACTAGAAACATTTGATGTTCTGTAACACCAGGAATGGATTCAGGAAGAGGCAATGTCTTCCAATGAGGGATACAACACCAGACACATACACAACACATATATGAATGCACAGAGAGGTGCAAATACCTCTTGCACTCTCTGAAACAAACAAGGCCGTTATCAGTCTCCACACTCAATCCAGCCTTTTCTGTCCTTGACTAAATGGTTTGAAAAGTATGATTCTCACACACGTTCTTTGATCTCTGGCTAATGATGGCACTTATTTTCTGTTCTAGTTTTCATGTGTTTTGGATGATTCATAAAGAGGCAGTCGCATACTCTTGCAAATCGAGAGTGGTTATTGATGGCACTTCTTTTCTGGCCCAGATTTCCCATGCTTTGTGTGACTGATAAAGAGGAGACTGGAAAGTGACCATTCTTCGTGTGACTTTTCTAAACTGAGGGTGCAGAAAGGTGATTTCATATAGGAGGTACTGTAGGCTGTCAAAGTATGTGTTTATGCCTAAACATGTTGCCCTGACATTGGTTTGTCTGGATGTCACACCAAGTATACGTAGATGTGTAGCACAGCTTTCTTCAATATGGCTAGACCCTGTGAATTAAATAGTGTGCTGGACCGCGTTTCATGGAATAACTTTCAGAGAACCAGTGAGCTGCCAGTAACTCCCAAGATACCAGTTTGAAGACCTCAGTTCTTTCCTTGTTTACATGAAATTTCTTAGACCAGTGCTGCCAACAGAAAGGTGAACAATACACCCACGTTTATGTGCCAAAATTAAAACTTTCCAAAATATTCTATCTAAAACTTCTAATGGGAAATCTTTTGAGTTGGATGAATACATTATCATTCAGATATAACCCATCAGAAGAGACTTTCTCCTTTTCTCCTATCCCTAGTCCAAAACTGTCTTCTAAACTTCACAGACCTAGGCATCACTCCCATGTCAGTCTCTACCACAGGACATTAAGGATTCATCGATGACCAAAATATCCCCATGACTTTACATATTACAAAACCAGAAACAAGCAGCCTCATTCCAGCTTGATGGCGCAAATGCTTTTCATGCTACTCACGTAGTCACCGGGGCCAAGGAATCAGAGCCTATCATCCCTTTATGGACTGATCTGCACTTACTACTTGTAGGCATCAGTATCCATTTAAAATTGACCTGCATCACACACAAAGCACTAAGCCTCCTTGGACTGTCCTGTCCCCCTACCTGAAAGATAAACTCTTGAATACCACAGGGAATAAAACCACCTGGAATAAATCACAATTGCTTTTAGAAATGAACAGAATAGAGAAAACAAAGACTCTGAGCCAACACTTGACTTCCATTTACTGGGCTTTGACCCTCGAGCAACCTGACCCACAACCAAAGACTCAATAACAACCTAAAAGCATTCGTCTAAAAGCACAGCTATCTACTTCCTCCCTCACCCTTGCTATATTTAGCCATGGTTACAACAATCTTCCCCCTCACAATTCTTTCACTTTATGTTATGGCGATCTGTGAAGGGCTCAGAAGTACATTTGGCTAGTCCAGGCTATATAAATACTTCAAATAAAAAATAAATTCATGAATAACGAATAAATGATTTACAGATATCAGAAGAGAACAGTGCAAAATGTACAAGGAGATGCATTATTTGCTTATCAGCCCTAATCTGAGACAGGACCAGTATTACTTCCATATCATTCTCTGGAATAGTTGAATACATTCTCTGACAAAAACTCAAATAACTGTATGTCAAACCAAACTGCAGTACATAGCTGGCCCAAGTCTTACATATATGCCAGGAGCTGGAGAATAAATGTCAAATGATTTTCTTTAAGTTTAGTCAAACTTGAGAGATGTGGATCAAAGTGGACTGATCCATCACGTTGCTGTGTAGACGTTGTGGAGGGATACCCTGAATTAAGCATTTTTTGTTAGCCATGTTACCCAACTGCTAATTGCTCACTAAGGAAATGTTGTTGTGCTCTATGCCCACCAGCTTGATTGGAAAAGTAGAAAATATTTATACAATATGATCCTATTTATTTCAAAGTTATGCGAAATTGAAATACAAATTGTACAAATATGGGTATATTGCAGAATAATTGAAAGTCTGACAACATTTAAATCTTCCCATGGAAGGAATACTATATTTGATAATATTGATTTTCTACTTCTTCCTTTATTTCTTATTTATATCTTTTGAATTATTGCTGGCTGATTAATTTGTATTTTTTGGTACGACACTAAGAAAAAATTATACAGCTGTAATATTTTTCTTATCTCACTTATGAGAGCACATTCAAGCTAACCCTTTGTCCTTCTTATCACCTTGTGATGTCGCTGCACATACGACTGAAAATCAAATTTACCAAATCTCTGTGATGCTTTAATTAACACTTCCCCCTTGTCAACCTGTTACCATAACATTCTTTATCATATTTGTTCCTCTTACCAGATACTGTGATGGTGGCCTCTTCTAATGTATGAATATTACCAAATTCTAAATACACAGAAATTTCATACTGACACTTCGAAGGCTTTTAGTACTATACTTTCTGATGCTACCAAATTCTCCTCAACGTTTCAAATTGCATCATTCAATCTCAGAGTGAGATACATGTGAAAACGCTTAAAACAAATCATGCTAATGATTTGGTGAACATCCTATCAACACGTCAGTGTGTACCTTGTGCAATTTCGTAAAATGAGTAGCTATGTTTATTAACATGTTTCTCCAAACGTTTGCAATCGTAAAAAAAACCCCTTAGGAGCAGATTTACAAGCCCCCTGCGCCTCTTTTACGCTGCCGTTGCGTCACTTTTTTGACGCATCGGTGGCGCAAAAGATGCGCCAACGTGACGCATCTCCCAGATGCGTCGCGTTGTAAAGCCTTGCGACAGAAGGAGGATTTCCATCGCAGGCAGGGCGTCCCGGCACAGGAATGCCTCCTAAAAGTGGTTGAGTGAAATCTACAAGATTTCACTTAGTCACTTTTGGGCCCTTGCTGCGTCAAAAACCCTGCGCTTTGAAGCAGGCGTAAGGATTGACGCAGCATTGTGGAGATTGGGCCCCCCAAAGCTTTGCTGGAGCTGCGTCGCACTTGCGACAAAAGTCCAGCAATGCCCCGCTTTTACGGCACAGATGTGTGACGCATCTGTGCCGTTTTTGCCCCATGGAGCGGCTCATCCAGGGTGGCGGAGCTGCGGCGCACAATAACTGGCGCATCCCTGCTGATATGCAGGGTTGCGCCAGTTATTGTAAATCTGCCCCTTAAAGTTCAAGAAAATCACTGGGTCTGAGCTTCATTTACTGCTTACCAAAAATATCACATCAAATTTAATTTGAAAATATAATCACACTCCCCTTCGCCACATTAGGAAATGATTAATATAGTCTTCAATCAACCTAGACATCATGCTGTCAACATTAGCGTCACACATATTTAATAATAATGTGTGCTTTCAAAATGACTCCCAAAATTGGAATGGATGTCATGTCTCATCTGCTGGGGTCTGATCAATTTCAAATGGTACAGATGCACTAAGCCAATTCAGTTCTCTCTATGAAGAAAGGAAAAAGAAGAAAACATGATTTGCCTCGTTAACTTCATCTTCAGCCTTTAGTGCTCTGCTTTGTTAAGGTGAGTTTCCTGCCTGAACACTATCCAATAGTAGCAAAAGGTGCCTCTTCAGGACAATGCATCGTTTATCACATAAACACACAACACACATGTTTTGCTAGCTGCTTCCCCAGAGCCATTCCCATTCAAGTGTCCCTATACCCTGAAGTACTTCACACAAGAGTTCAATAAGTTCAGCCAAGCTGAAACAGGCCATTCTCTGTCCCCAACTATATGATTCCACCAACTTGTTGGGAGGTGACAGATAAATCACAAGCAGAACAAAGCAGCGGAATTTGGGGTGTGGGGTTGCTGGAGGGGAGAAAGCTGCAAGTATTTAGCTCAAAGACTACAGATTATGGCAGCTGCTATGGTGCTTTTAACACAACAACATTGTATACTTTGGCACGCAAAGGAATCACATTTGTTTGTATGCCTTTACAAGTGTGCACTATTCAATTACTTGAAAGAATTCTGAGCTCATTTGCAAATGAATGCAGTCAAAATAATCATTAATAAAGTCAATAGGTCTTGCCTTGGCAATCCTGTAGTTTTTTTTAATTGATTTATAGAAAACGTAAGCGATAGAAATTAAAATTCTAAAAGTGACAAAATGAAAAACGTGCCATTTAAATATAGTATGCATATGTTTCCAAAAAAGTAAAAAAAAAAAACCTATAACAAGAACACACTTAAGAAAATAGAATAAAAGCAGAGGTTAGCCAAAGAGCCGTGGCACTGAAGAGGGCTACATTTTAGGCACGCTTGGAGGTGTGCACAAGCAAAATACATCACCCACGGAGAAGACGGCCAATCACTGAAGTGGGCTAAGCCACTTCCCATGTTCTATGCTGTGATAGATGAAAGCAAATTGGAAATGACCCTTGAGTAGATTCGAAGTTTAAGAGGACTGATCGAAAGGCCTGTACTTATATTTAAGTATCAATTTCTATTATTTAAAAAAGAAAACAAGAAACTGGTGAGACAGCTTAAGCTGTGTTTAGGCCAGAACTAAAACCATGATTTCAAAGAGCCAGTCTTAAAATTGTATCAAGTATTTGTTTCATTTGAACTTTATGCCAATTTTTGAGAAATGTGACTCATATGATTAGTTAACAAGTCACTAGCTCGTCACTTCCGCACCCTTAGTTAACAAGTCCAACCAAGAAACTAAACTCCTCATCTGGGTTGGGTGGACAGCAAAAGAAGGTCATTGTGCCTGAAGGAAGATCTCCTGCCAGTAAGGAGCAGTTGGGACAAGATGTAGGGGCTAACCAGGGGTTCAATACTGAGCTAATGAGATTAATGGATGAAACGCTCAGGTCACTTATCTCGCCATTATTGAAAAAACTTGAGCTAATTGATGTTAGATTAAATGCCATCGAAAAACATCTTGTAGACCACAAAAGTCCACCACTGGAGAGAGATTCAATGGCGACAGATTCTCTGAACACCATTACTACCAGGGTAAATAATCTAGTGGAATCTATGATAACCTCCTTACCCCAGGACGTCGCCCAAACTGCAGCATCCATCCAGTTTCCTCTTGCTGCTGTTCCCAGGCAGGCGGTAACACAAGGGCCTCGAGGGCCCACAGGGAGACTAAGCCCACTAAAGCAAGTGTCTAAAAATAACTTCTCATTGCACCTCCCACCGGAGGCTTGCCCATATTCTGTCATCTTGGCAAATGTCCCCAAAACTCAGGAAGGACGGGAAGAACATTGGACTACACTAAAAAATAAAGCCCTTCATTTCCTTTCTGTAAAAACCACCCTGGGTGACCACCTGTTCAGCAATTTTAAGATGGTGAGAAGGGTACCGTGGGTGGGCAAAACTCAAAAAAGTATGGAAGGTGATTGTGTTGTGGTGAGTTTTAGATCCCCCAGATTGGTCAATGATATTTTAAGGCAGGCGGGATCAGTAATTATACATAGTGATCGTGTAAATGTTCTCCCGCTGGGTTTCTTTTACCCCCCTCGAAACCCTGGTGCCATACCTGCGGGTCAGGCCAGTTGGGACACAGTCCCCCATTTTGATTTAATTGCGACAAGTAACAGATTTGGGGTGCTGAGTTCGCTGGATGCCAACGACTGACATACGGATAGATTTATCAACACACGGGGAAAGGTATGTCCAGGTGTTGTAAATACAGGGGGTTTAATATGGGAACCTGGGCAGCAAATCCTGCTGGAACAGCAAACTTTACCTAGCAGGGCTAGGGGGCCAGAGGCAAATGAGAACACGGTCATAGACACTGAACCTACTAGGGGAGGAAATGGGTTGGAATCAGGCCAGGTGGAGGTTGTGGAACGATTTGGGCCCAGTGGGGGAACAAAGCATGTCCTTGATGTGTTGAGAGTCATTTCCTGGAACATAGCAGGTCTGGCAGGCAAATTTAACAACAAAGAGTGGCGCGACTACATTAGCAACTTTCATATAATTAGCCTCCAGGAGACATGGGCCCTTGATAACAGTAACTTTCACATCCAGGGGTACAAATGTTTTTTCATCCCGGCTCAAAAAACTAGATTGGGGAGAGCTATGGGTGGACTATCTATATATGTAGACTTAAACCTCCCGGGCAGTTGGTCCATTATGGACTGGAACTCACACGCTATTCAAGCAGTACGTTTTAATGGGAAGGGGTTAAGATGAACTGTTTTTAACATTTACAACAACGGGGTAGGGGGAGACCCTACCTCATTTGTAAGAGAACTTGATGCCAGAGTGGGTCAGGAAATCACCGTTAGGAAAGCGGCACAGGTACCGGCTCTACTGGTTATGGGAGACTTTAATTGTCACCTGTGCCCGGCATTGGTTCCAATAGATGTAGAATGGTCTCATTGCCCTGTAGAGAAAGGGCCACATTTCTCCCATACGCCGGAGGGTTTAGCTTTCAGCAAACTCCTTCTTAACCATGATCTTGAGCACACTATTAATATGATGAGTGTGCAGAGGGATGGTAGCCTGCCACCGACATTCAAGGGTAGAGGATGCTCCTCTTTTATTGACTACATTTTAGTTTCTAGACTCTTAATAAATAAAATCATCAGCGTAGGGATAGAATGGAGTACCTTCAGTGACCACAATCCCATTGAATTGGGGTTGCGGTATCTGGCGGGTCCAAGAATTAGACACCAAGGCATAAATATGGAGAAGGTAACAGATCAGGGTAGGAGATTAAGGTGGTCTAAGATAGATGGGGAAACCTTCTATAAATCCCTGATGGACCTAGGAAAACCTGCCATGGATGATTGTTTAGATATGGGTGTACAAGGCCCTCGGTTGCTTGAAGCATTTGGCCAGATCACTGACCTCGTAGATGGTCTATTAAAAACGAATGTGCCCATAAGGAACCATTGCAACCCTCGATGGTTTGATCGAGATTGCTCAAAGGCTTTGAGGGAACTCAAAAGCAGCCTCAAAAATAAACCAAGGGATAACCTACAAATTACTATATGCAGGAATAAATATAAGAGGGAGACTAAGAGGAGGAAACTAGCCCTGCAGGGAGAAGCGTGGGCAGATTTAAGAGAAGCGGGGGGAAACAGAGATATGTCTAGGTTTTGGAGAATTATTAACCAACCAACTTTCCAGGAAAATAATGCCCCGGAGATAGGATCAAATATCCTACCTGAACAGTGGGTTTCACACTATAAGGGGCTGTATAACCACAAGCCAGGAACAGTTGAAGTGCAGGCAGGGAGCTCACACCAGGGCACCCCAGTAGTGTTTTCCATTAAGGAGGTCACTGCTGGAATAGAGGGCCTGACGAAAAACAAAGCCCCTGGCCCGGATGGGATCCCCCCTGATTTGTTTCTGAGCTGTGTAGAACTGTGGGCCCGATAATGACGAGGGTCATAAATACTGCCATTACCTGTGGTTTACCGCCGTCCTGGTCAAAGGCCATAATCGTCCCTATTTTTAAAAAGGGCAATAGGGACGATCCTCAGTGTTATCGCCCGATTTCCTTGATCGATGTGTCTGCCAAACTCCTGGGAAGGGCGATCCTCAACCAACTGTCCGAGTGGACCGAGGAAAATAACATCTTCAAGGACACTCAGTATGGATTTAGGACGGGGAGGTCCACCAGTGACCAATGTCTGAACCTCTATATGTTGACAGCCAAATATACCATGGCCAGCAACGAAACCATCTACATGGGGTTCATGGACCTGGCAGCGGCATTCAATCATGTGAATAGGGAGACACTCTGGGCTATGATGTCTCTTATGGGGATTGAGGTTGGTCTAATTAATATTTTAAGGGAACTCCATAGTGACACCTCTGCAACAGTTCGATTTAATAGGGAGGGTGGGCTGACCGATTCATTTCCTTGTAAGAGTGGGGTACGGCAAGGCTGTATTCTTGCCCCATTTTTATTCTCACTCTACATAAACAACCTGGAGCAGTTTTTGTTAAATCTAAAGACAGACTGTCCAAGGGTGGGGTCGCGTCATATTCCCGTTCTGCTCTACGCAGACGACGCGGTCCTGCTCGCACGTACGCCAAGGAGCTTACAGATTTTGATCAATGGATTTGTTAAGTTTATGGGCTCTTTAGATCTTTTTGTCAACTTAGGCAAATCATACGTGTTGTTGGCTGGTAACAAACCACGCACCAAATTTGCGTACATGATAGGAAACCACAAAATAGAAGAGGTCAAAACATTCTCCTATCTAGGTCTAATGTTTGATGGGTCTTTACAATTTAACTCCCTGGTCGAGGAGCGCTGTTGTAAAATGATTGCTACCAATGGTGCTATTGCGAGTTATGGTAGGAGGGTAGGTAGATGGTGTCCCGAACAGGTGATGAACCTGTACAGCTCCATATGCTGCTCCAAAGTGATCTACGGGGCAGAGGTATGGGGCTTTGTTAATACTGTGAAAATACAGCGGGAAGAAAATAAATACTTAAAAACCACCTTAAGAGTACCCCCACGTACCGCTGGCTTCATAGCACATAGGGAACTAGGGAGGCCTTACCTAGAAGTTCTGGTAAAACTTAGACCAATAGTGGCCTGGTTAAAAATTTGGGTTAATCCTGAGGCGTCTCTGAGCAGGGAAATTTTAAATGACTGCTTAGAAAGAGATAAATGTATGAGAATCCCATGGCTCAAATATGTAAAGAGTACTTTAGAGGCACTGGGTTACAGGAATCTCTTTACTGACCCGGTAGCAATTGTATCCCAGCACAAAGCGATTGTTAAAAAAGCTTTTTTAGCCCAAAAAGCATCACAGAGAGCTGAGGTGGAAGGGTCAAAGAAGACTGTGAGGGCTTATAACTTGGTTAAGAGCACCAAGGGAATGGAGCCATATCTGTACCTTATGCATAATGCTCAGGACAGATTTCTGATGTGCCGTTTTAGATTAAACCTACTACCGTATTTATTGGCATCACCAGCAGGGTTTTTAACTACAACTGAGCAGAAGGGATCCTGCGGCTGCGTCAATAGGTCTCCGCAGGATTCCCTTCACTTTGTACTTTTGTGTCCTTTTTATTCAATGCCCAGGCGTAGATTTTTAGTGAATATTTTAAAACATGCCAATTTGAGACATGCTCGAGAGGCCCTGACCTATTTACAGAAAGCATCTGATCCTTTAACACTGTGTTGTATATTGAATTTTATTAAAGTGGCGGTACGACTAAGGGCAACCAGTGGAGAGGAATGATTCCCAAAACTGTTATTATATTTTTAATGTGTCATTTCCCCTTTTTCCTTTTTTGTATATATATATATGTGTATATTTATGTATACGCATTTATTATAATTAAGATTCTGATAATGATTTAATGAATTTTTTAATCATTGTATATATATATGTGCTTTTATGGTGATTTTTAATCATTGAATAAAGAATCTTTGAATTGAATAGTTAACAAGTCAAAATCATTTGATAATAAAAGCCTTGTGTGCACTAACACATGCATGTTTGGATTCACAGGCAGAATGGAATACCATTTAAAAACGTGATTATGTGACAGTAGGTTTCTTTGAGTGCATAGAATTGCAGATGGGCATGGAATACCGGCAGACTTTGTGGAAGGGCACCCATTTCCTAACTAGCAGGTGGGTTCCGTTACCAGTATTATTACGGCATGGCTTGAATTTTCATGCCAAGTCAGCTATTAAAAAATTCCGGAAAATCATCAAAATCTAATACTTTACCCCCTGTGAAAAACAAACTTAAAACAACAAATGTATGAGGAACATTAATGGTGTTAGGACTGTACTTTTTTTTTTTTTTTACAGCAGATAGAGACAGAATTGTGTTGAAAAAGAATACAGAGCATAATACATGAACTGTTTTCCGAGTGCCTGGTGCTTTCACAACCCTGAAACACAAAAATGGGCTTTCGTTGTCTCTGTGAAAGGTAGCAGCTATAAAGTTCAGAGAATAACTAGCTGAATGGAAGGCGCAGCTCATGGCAGTGGAGAAGTTATCCAATTTGTTATCTCTTCATGACAGGCAATTTCCCAGAGTATCAACATAATTTAGGGCTGATTCGAAAAGTGTTTCTTGCTATTAACTTTGAAATGAAGCTTTCCTAGAGGGTGTAAATTATATTCCATCGCCTTCTCTCTTAAGATCTTAATTCCAACAGTGTTTTTAATGCTTTCTGGAACCTAAGGCTGTAACCAAGGTTAAAGGTATCTTATGAACATTGTACAAGATTTTTCTACCTTGCTTTGCAGCTTTAAGAAGTTTTACTATATCTATATGCAGCAGTAGGCAGATAAGTTGTCTCCTTTGCAAGACGTCAACTGGAGGACCTCTAAGTTAGAGTGTGATGACCTCTGTCAACACAGGTTTTCAGGAATTCAAAATTTCCCGGGAACCTCTTGGGTAAACAAGAGAAACAATTCCATCACCCCTTGTTCCATTCACTCTAGTAGACCAAAACGTTGCATGTTAAAGCATGTCCAGTCTTGATTGTATCTTAACTTCACTTCTTGTCTGTTGCAGTCAGCTTTAAGTTGTTTATGAAGGTCCGTATGCATGCCAAAAGTATCCTTGGTGATTGACTTGGTGATTGACACAAAGCATTCCTTTTCATTTGTCATCTCTAAGTGTGTCCACAACCTGTTGCATGTGAATGACATTCTGTGACGATCTGTGATTTTTCTCCTCAATACTTATATTTCCCTCAACTATAAGCCTACCCTTCGCGTTGTTTGGTGAGAAACATTCTACCCTATTTGTCATAAACTGCTTGTGCACTTCAACTATCTTGAAATACTGCAGTTGATTTTGATAGCCACATTCTTTGACGGATGTATGACGGTACAACGCGTACTGTTACTACGTGTACCGTTACGATGCAGGTTTTACAACGCAAGTCGTTACAACGACTTGCGTTGGGGGGCGCTGGATAGTGAATAGTTTCATTTACTATTCCAACTCCAGTCCCCGTGAATAGTAGGGATGGTGTTGGATAGTAAATTAAACTATTCCCTATCCTAGAGCGCCATCCAGCGAAAGTCGTTGTAACGACTTTCGTTGTAAATCCTGCTTTGTAAAGGTACCGCGTTGTAACGGTTCCGTTGTAAAGAATGTTCCACTTCTTTGAGATCAAATGAACTTTAGATTTTGGCGCGTATCCTTTTTTATGATCATCACTTTTTAAAGCATGTGCAACACAGTATGGGTGCTAAAAGGATCACTCTTGGCTGTGACTTAATAGTTATGAAACTGTTTTTGAGGCACTTGATTTTATTCATACTGTATAAGCTTGCAACCAATGACTGCTGAATAATTCAAATGAAGGGCTGTACCCATATCATCGGTAAGGGTCCCAGGCAGACTCTCAATTTGGCTGTGCAACCTGAATACCCAGATGCAATATCAGCATTCATTTCATCAAGATCGTATTTAGTACTCAAATTGGGAATTTCAAGATGATCAACAGATTAGTTATAGTTAGATTATTGTTATTATGTAGGCCTATAAAACCCACTGGGACCCTGGAATCCTAATACTGGCTGTTCGGCTGTGGATAATTCTCTTCAAGTAATGTCCCAGCGGATACTCGTGTAGTCCTTCTTTAGTGAGTGCTAGGATCTCGTATATCCTTATATGAGAACAGCTGCAAATTAATGTGTGTCAAATAATGAAACTGAAGTACCATCAATGTACTTCAAATATGGTATTTTCATCGACCTGTGGCTGTTACAACAAGGTTACTATAGCTTATATGTGTGAGCAATATTACAATTAAAGTGATTAATATTGTGTTCTGCATTCTGTCCATCAATAGTTCTTTTTGCATTTGTCACCCCGAGTGGGTCGGGTATGCTCAGACGTGAGTCCCATGCACTCCATGCCTCTGGAATCAAGCTATCCTGGCTGAAGAGGGGTGAAACCCCAAAACCGGTCCTAGGAGGCTTGTTTATAGTCCAGGGAGGACCTGGCCTAGCAGTTTGGGCTGGACTCTTCCCATTGGGGCGCAGGTTCAAGACTGATTTGCATATGGCTGGGTCCAAACTGGAATGGCATGGTGAGCAAAAAAACGATGGATTTAGGCCCAGATCTCGGTACTGGGGTGAATGTATGACATTGTTCTGCATTCTGTCCATCAATAGTTCTTGTTGCTACTGATAACAGTGAGCATTCAAAAATGGCATCATATTACTTCACTTTAAGCAATATTCTTTTGCATTCACATAGCTGGACTGCCCCGTCTCTTCAGGTATGTTCAGATGGAGTTCGTACATAATTCATAGAGCTCATCCAACCCCAGAATAACAGAGTGACCATGTATTACCTTTGGACGCAAATCAATAACTTAGGAATGGTAGCAGGTAGTAGACACAAGTTCTTAATATGACTCACATATCACAATTACTGAATGAGAAGTGGTCTGTCCTCACTAAAAGAAGGACTCAGAACTCAGCCACAAGTAGAGTCCATTTCCTATAATCGCTCACAGCATACATATTCGGCCCACAATCTGTGCAAATAGACATAAGTCACCCCAAGGTTAGGCCCTGCACAGCCCATAGGATAGGGTGCAATGTATTTAAAAAGTAGGACATGTACATTTAAGATTGAAATGTCCTGGTAGTGAAAAACTCATTTTTCATTACTGCAAGGCATATCTCTCCCATTAGATAACATTGGAGTTGCCTTATTACATATTATAAAAGTAATTTCCAAATGGGAAGAAATAATCATTTCATGTTTGATGTCTCTGGAATCACAATTTAAAAGCCTAACTTATGGCAAAGTTGGATTGTAAATAACAATTTTGAAAATGCCACTTTTAGAAAGTCTGCATTTTCTTGCCTTAGCCATTCGGTACCTGCAGCCTGTCTTTGGTCACATGACTGGGTGTAGCTAACAGTTGAGCTTTGTGTATTCATTATAGACAGCCACACACAATGGGGTGACTGGATGGGGCAACACTGGCAGGGTGGGCTGAAGGCGCAGGACCCAGCCCCACTTACACTTGAATGGACTGTGTCAAGTTTCCACACAAAGGAAAGCATAATCCCTGTAGTAAGTGTGGAGCCAGAGCCAAGAAGGAAGAACATCTATGCACTTCAAAAGCACGCCTCTCAAGGCTTTGCCCCACTTCAAAGATTCATGTGTATAAAAGAAGGACCTCAGACATTACCACTTCAGTATACTTCTGGGTCTGTGGATAGTCTGCCAGAAATAAGTACTGCTGTGCTGCTGAAAGGATTGCCACTGTGCTGGACTGCTACTCTGATGGAGCTACTGCACTGCTGTGCTGACCTGCTGCCTCCTGCTGCCTTCTTGTCTGGGAAGGAAAAACTGGACCTGCAACTTCATCTTGAACCCAGGACCCCAGAGTGACCCTAAGTGGTAATCTGCTGGCTTACTGATCTGAGCCTCAGGGGCATAAAAGGCTCCCTAACAGCCCCTTGGCCTGTATTCACTACTTTCCTTACCCCCAAGTGGACTTCTCAGAACCTGGGCCCTTGTTGTTGCTCACGGCTCTTTAAATCAAGCTTTTGGGCTCTTCTTGAGTGTGAATGGGCCCATTTGCACCAAGACTGTGCCTCTCACACCAAAATTCAGTGTGAGCCGCCGCCAGCCCGTCTCTTTGCACAGCAAGCATCAGTCGCCCACAGAGGACTGCCAATGTGAAGCAACAGCCGGACCGTCCGAGGTGGCCGGCCTGCTCCTCCCACCATGCCAACCACCACCCGCGATGCTATCCTTGCTCCGTGCGACCCTCTTCATGTGAACTGGACTCTTAGCACAAGACTTGAGAAGATAATCCTTCAGCTGGACTAATCTGGGACTGGATCTGACCCGCGCTCGATCACACTTAGCCTAAACTTTTGACTTTGACCCAGTCCACATGACCAGATAGTCGTGGCTAGCCCTTTACGCTTTTAGGCATGATATTGCGATTTATTAAATAAGAAGTCATAACTCCAGTTCTACTGATTGGAATTTTGGAATTTTGGTCTTGTTTTATTTATTAAATTCAGCTCTATCTTTCTAACCTGATGAGGATCTTTTTGTGTGGTGTTTTCACTGTTTTACTTTACACATTGCCTCTAAGTTAAGCCTTATTGCTCTGTGCCAAGCTACCAGGGGGTTAAATACAGATTCATTTGGTGTTTGCTTGTGCTTTGCCCTTTCTAGGGTTGTCGTTACTGCTTGAACCGGGCATGCACCTCTGTCAACCAGTAACTTAATTTCTAACATTTACTGATAGCACATGGGCATCATCCTGTGATGGGGCTGAAACGTGGTGACTTATTAGACTCAATGAGGCAGCAGAAACTTGGCCAAATTTAGAATTTTAGTAGCAAGCATGTTGATTACATGTAGATGAACATTCCTGAATCATCATATCACCGCCTACTTAAACATACCTCTTGCCACCCTTAGGACTTGAGTGACACTTAGAGGGAATGCACTGTCAGTGCATCTTTTAAAAGATCGGAAAGAGTTCCCGAGGCAAACTCCCCAGGTATCCCCCTGCAGGTGGTTGTAGTCAGTCATTGCACTGACTTGCAGGGGAACTCTGTCCCCTTTCAATGCAGGCTGGGCTGCCGCCTGCACAAAAAGAGGTGTCATACTTACTTTGCCTACTACCCCTCTTGGGGTAAAGGCCCATGAACAGGTCTCAGCAGCAATCTCTGACCTGGGCTTTTATTTCTATCTGACTACAGGTGGAACCCATATCCTTGCAGTCAGCCTCGATGCTTCAGTGGCAGGTGTTTCTTGGACTTCCTCTTTTCCTTTTTCCTTGAGGGTTCCGGCAGAAAGCTTGTCTGGTGGTGTTAGATGCAGGCTTGCGGAGGGTGTGATCTATCCAGTCCGAGCACCTTTTCATGCAGGGAGTTGGAAAGTCATCTACCATATGTCGTCATTGCTGATGGTGTTTGGTCAGAGGATGTGGAAGATTTTCTTCAGACTGGTGTTGAAAAAGAGCTGTGATTTGTTGGTGGTGGTCACTGTCATCCTCCAAGATTCTGCTCCATATAGAAGGACC
Source organism: Lissotriton vulgaris (assembly GCF_964263255.1). NCBI lineage: Eukaryota > Metazoa > Chordata > Amphibia > Caudata > Salamandridae > Lissotriton > Lissotriton vulgaris. The sequence goes on from NC_141694.1 coordinate 749,016,421, forward strand.
AATTTTACATCAGTGTTAAAAAGCCTGATCTTGGTTTGCAGCAGTAGGTCCTAGGAGCTCCAGATCTTCTTTAGCTGAATGAAGGCAGCCCTTTCTTTGCTGATTCTTACCTTGACATTGGCGTATGTGCTACCCTGCTAATTTATGACACTTTCCCGGTGATTGCATTTAGATATTATTCATTAAATCAAAGCTTTAATTGGTAAAGCCAGTCTTTGACTAAAAATCCCTCTCTTTTCTAGCCCCTAGCTAAGCCTTCTTACCACCAGAGTGCCCTGCTGATTTTCCTAGGTGGTCTCTAACCTGCATACCTTTGCTGATTAACAGAGTAAATTGCAATAATCTACTGTCCTTTAAGGAGGTCACAGTTTGTCTCTGCGATGGCAATTCCAAGCAGAAAAATGTGTACATACGGCCTCACTCTAGGAGCCTATGTCCTTCACTGAAGATACACAGCTCAAACAAAACTCTCAAAGAAGGCTGAAAATGTTGCTCTTCAAGGGCTTGCCAGACTTGAATACCATTTACTGATTATTATGAAAAGGCCAGAGCTTGTTATGAATGGTGCAAAATGCAAAAATTAGCATACAAATTATATTGCACATTTACTGAAATATACGACACACACACAATAGTGCATATTAATACATATATGAGAGCAATTGATGGACTATCAACCTATTATAGAGCAAAACCTTATGTGATGTGAAGAACAGTTAATACTAAGCGCCTCATTACGATGTCAGATGGAAGCTTTCCGCCCGACTCCATCTCGTAATCGGAACTGACTGACTAGCGGACTGTGGTTCTGCCCGACTAATTGCGATGTGACTAAACACTGTTCAGTCGGATTCCCATTGACGTCTATGGCAGCCCGTCTATGGGGAAATGGGGTGTGTGCGGAAAACCCTGCACCCTGTTGCAGGCACCCCATTGTGCCAGCCACACAGTGCAGGGTTTTACAAGGGGGTCCCTTAGGTACTCCCTCGGCCCCAAACCGTATGTTGCAGGAGGAAGGTGGGACTGCCAAAGTCACTTTGCGACAGCAATTTAGTGTCGGACAGGCCGACTCGGAAAGGCTGTTTGAAACCAGCATTGTAATTGTTCGGTCAGAAATGCTCTCCGTAGAGCTGTATACTGCGGTCCGACAGCCACAAATTCTCTGAGAGCCAGTCGTAACCGATTCAGAAAGACAGTGCAGTTTGCAATCCGACCGCCAACATCGTAATCAGTCAGGCGGATTGTAAACCGACTGAGTTGGTCAGAAGGATTCCGACACGGTCTTAGGGAATCCGAATGTTGGGAGGAGGCTTTCCGCCTGACATTGTAATGAGGCCCTAAGTAAAGCACACATTCATAAATTAAAAATGTGCACTGGGAACATAAATATATAATGCAATGGAGGGATTGTATGCAGAAATGCAAGGCAGGCATCACTGTGTGAGGTTTACAGTGCCAGCTCAGCCTCCATCCTGCCTCAGCCTCATATGGAGTCCCCACTGCCCAACTGAGGTGTGTAGGGGAGGGGCGGAACCAGACAGTGGCATTACAATAACTACATCAAAGCAGCTGGGAGCAACCATGTGATCACAGGTAGTGCACTGCTGGTAGGTGCATTGAAAAATCACAAGGTTTACTGGCTTCCCACATTCCTTCTGCCCTATAATTGGAAACCACAAACATCAGTAAAGTAGGGAGAGAAGGAGAGGAGTTTAGGGACCCAAAAATAAACAAAAATCCACACGGGTTCCCTAAACCCTTCCTTTTGGCTTCTTATTATGCCTGGAACAAACATGAAAACACATTTAATGTTTCATGCCACCCTCCGTCATCACACTTGTTTTGTATCCGTTCCACAAAGAACAATATCGACTATTCTGTAGTCTTGCTGTAAGATCCAGGCGAGTCCTCCCTCTTCATGTCACAATTAAATGAAATGGGGTCCTAATTGATCTTCCATCACTCCCTGCCTCCCCCACATGCAACAAAGAATGACTTGCATATTAGATGGAGGCAGGAAGTGGCATATACAAATACGTACATGCACTTGTGCAAAAAGTGCAAAAAATCCTTGAGTTCAACGTGCACACTGCAGACTTTCATTAGAATTTAGGCAAACTTCAAACAAAGCATGTGAACAAATTTAATCACAAAGCCCTCTAATGCAAACAATGACACGACAAAGGACCACAGAATGTAGACAATTCTTAGCTTAAAGATTAAAGACACCATAGAGTTGTAAAAGATTAGGATCAAAAATGAAAAAAAATGACCTTTAAAGTCTGTTTAGTATAAAATCTACAATTCAGTTGGAGAAATTAAAAAATGGTTTCCATTGTTAAACTATTCATTAAATAATATAGAAATGTAGCAAAATTGTACCATAAACAGAAAATAATATTTATGATTCAATAACAAAAAGAAAAGAAACATAAAACATCCAAAAGACTTCACCATATAGTTAACTAAAACAGTAAATGCAAATGAAGCGCACATTACGCTATCTATGTCACATTCATTGTACATTCATAACACACTTTACACCAGGGCACGAGTCAGGGGTACACGTGGGTGGACGGTGTCCACCCACTTTTTTCACAGGGTGGACGCCGTCCACCTTGCCAAGAAGGAAGTTGGGCTCCACTTAAGAAGATGCTGAATTTGTCGCAGTGTAATTTCCAAACACTGGGACACTTTCAGCAGTGCCTGCACGTTTTTATCTGCTTTCGATCCGCAACAACGTTCAGGCAGAGAAGGGATGGGGTTGTCTTTTTTCTGACTCCTGCTGGGCCCATAATAAAGACTGAATTTGAGGGGTCATCAGGCCTCCTTTTGTTTGAGTCTCCTGGCTGGCAGCAGTCAGGAGCCTAACACCGAGAAGCAAGAGTGGAAACAAAGGCTCACACCTTGGTAGCACTTCACACATACTTGAGAGAGGCAGCTTTTCACTTTCTTCAGGCTCTGTTTAGGAGATATGCATGCACTGTAAAAAGTCAGATGTGTTCATCTTTCCCAGTATTTGTACAAAATAAATAGCATTTATATAGCGCATACTACCCCGTGGGAGGTATTGTAATAATTTAAATATCACTATTTTTTCTTTTAAAGCACTATGGGTAAAGTCCTCAGTAAAGTCATTGAGTATCATGTTACTAACATCCTGAGCGCTTTTATTGAAGACTCTCACTTCCTCGACCCTCAACAAGCTGGATTTCGACCCAACCACTCTACGGAATCGGTTATACTTTCAGTTATGGAGGAGCTGCGGAGAGGGGCTGATTCCAACACCAGCCAGGCTTTGGTGCTCCTGGACTTATCGGCCGCCTTTGACACGGTCGACCATAACATTCTGGTCGACCGTGTCGAAGAGGCTGGCATCCATTAGAACTACAAATTAGTCTGTCTTTTATCTTGTGTCGGGTTAAATCTTCATGCGCAATACCAAGAAAGATACTGTGTCAACCTCTATATACGTCATCAAATTGAGTCATTTGAGTCAATCGAAAACAGAATTAACTGAAAGCCTTTAGCGCTAATTGCTAACTCCGTTAGAACTACAAATTAGTCTGTCTTTTATCTGGTTTCGAGAGAAATCTTCATGCGCAGTACCAAGAAAGATACCGTGTCAACCTCTATATACGTCATCAGAAAGAGTCAATCTAAAATAGAACTAGCTGAAAGTCCTTAGCACTAATTGCTAACACATGGCTGACCTATAAATAGTAGGTGGCTTTCTAAAACGCCTTTGCGCCGGCATCCAGAGAAATGTGAACCAACAGACCCCCTTTCACGGAGAATCGACATCACATTGAAGGTATGTTCCCATGTTTAGCAACAGACCGCATACCGGCAACTTTTAACATAACTGAAAACTTAGAAAGAGGTTTACTAACATTATCCTCTTTTTGTCGCAATTTGTTTGCTATCTAGATTTCATATCGATACCCGACTATCAAGAAAGACTACGACTCTCACTACCAATCATAAGGTACTACTAGGGAGTAAAAGATAATAAAATGAAATAACAAATCTCAGAAAATTTAAAAATAGGCTTATGACTTTGGTATTTACTAATATTTCAGAAAACAAAAGAACTAAATGGATCTTTCCAAATGTTGATGCAAAATAGAAGTATTTAACTAAAAAGGGTGAACAAAGGACGATAGATTGTCTACGCGAAGAATAAAAAGTTTGGCTTCTGGCACAGTTTACTAAGGTAAGATACGAGAACACTGTGTATATCGATCGTCAGTAAAAAGTATATCAGTTACACTGTTATACACTTAGAACAACCAAAATAATGTAAAAAATGCTTTTTAGAGGCAACATACAATGCAAAATAATATCAAAACAGTAATCCAAAAAGCAACCTCAAACCTAAAAATAATTTTGAACTTGCCCGATAAAAAGTCCCCTCTTTTTTAAAAAAAACATCTCAATGCTTGTTCAAAAGTACTACGGTCACCATATTAATTCGTTAAGTTGTTTTCAACTCTAGGTCAGCACGTGTTGGTATCCTTAAGAAGAATATCTTTTGAATTATTTATGACCTTCGTTCTCTCCGAATTGTGTCCTGGACACATTTATATTCAGCGAGGGATTTTAAAGTAAAGAACATCAGGTAAATTGAAAAAAGCCAATAATAATCTACGCCAAGAAAGTCTAAATGCTATAAAAAGTTCCTCTGGTTCTACAATAAGATCATATTTGTTCTTTCAGCGTTCTATATTTTTCCACAATATCCAAAAGCTAATTAAATTTTCTTTGGAACATCAAACCGTGTACTCAACTAAAATAAATGGAAGTGAGTAACCTATAAATTCAATACCAGAATCTTTTAACACAGGATTTTCTGTTTGCTATTTCATCTTTTCCTATATATCTCCTGAATTTCTCCTATTTATCACATTTGATGTTTTCCTTTTTCTTAAAAAGAATAAAAAGAATGAAAAATATAAGGATTTATATGGAAAGTTTAAGAAGTAAAGAGAGGGACAATACAATATAGAGTATCTTGAATATGAAGTTGCAAACGTCTGTTTTTTGGTAATGACACTACAATGAATGAGCGTAAAAGATATCATGCGAAATAAAGTGACAAAACTGCTAATGTATTTCTGATAAAATACAATGTTATAAATTTCTGAAATGAGAAACATGCGACCCTAAAAGAATATAAATAAAATTGTTTCTAAGATGAATGGTTTTTAACCTTGCAAACAAATACTCAGACAATGTATATCATGAAACGAAATATATCCTCTCAAATACTCATATTTATATTCTATGTATATTCTCTCACCTTTTCCCATATAGGTTATGTTGTATGTAATATACGAATGACGGTCACCTGACGAAGGCCCTTTGGCCGAAACGCGTTGTGTTCCATTCTACCGCATTGCCTTCTTCATTATTTTCCACCGACTGAATATATCGTATAGCACTCTTTTTTCCTTTCTTTTTTTTTCCTTTTGCACTATTGTTGATATTGTTCAGTTTGTGTTTGTATGCACACTATATGTCATTGAATGTTAAATTATATGAAGTACATGTGTTTTTTATAAATCGATTGAGATAAAAAAAGATAAAGAATTCTTTTCAAAAAAACAACAAAAGTCAACAAATAGAAATAAAATAATCAATAATTTTGATACATCACTGTCTCAGTAAATTATTATGAGTTAGCATACAGTATGTGATATAAGGTCAATATAAGGGCGATATAATTATCAGTAGTTTGCTATGTACTGCTCCTTTTCCCGAAAAATGTTGATATTTTCCCTACAAATAGCAAACTGAACAGAACGTAGGGGTCCCCATTTTTTCCATACATCTGATTCCAACACCAGCCAGGCTTTGGTGCTCCTGGACTTATCGGCCACCTTTGACACGGTCGACCATAACATTCTGGTCGACCGTGTCGAAGAGGCTGGCATCCGGGGCACCGCTCTTGATTGGGTTCGCTTCTTTCTGAGCAATCGCCGCCAAGCGGTTGGGCTCTCTCAGTTTGCTGCCGATGAGGTCGAACTAACCTGCGGCGTTCCACAGGGCTCCTCCTTATCTCCCCTTCTTTTTAATCTATACCTCACTCCCCTCATTCGGTCCTTACACGGCTGCGGTGTCACCGCGTTTAATTACGCGGACGATATTCAGTTGGTTTTCGATATCAGTTCCTCGGACCACTCTATCGACAACTTCCAAACCACCCTCTGTCACATTAGTGACTGGATGGGGGTGAACCATCTGAAACTTAACCCCGACAAGACAGAATTACTGCTTGTTGGGGGAGCCTCTAACCCCTGGAAATCCACCTTTTGGCCCGCGAGGCTGGGTTTTCCCCCCAACCCTGTCAACTCTGTAAAGAGCCTTGGGATCATTGTCAGCAATGACCTCACCATGAAGCCCCAGATTAACGCGGTGGTCTCCTCTAGTTTTTTCCAGCTAAGGAAAATCCGAAAGATCGCACGCTTCCTGACCACCGAGGCTCTTACCTTGGTCTTGCTGGCCCTAGTCATCTCCAGGATAGACTATGCCAACTTGCTTTATGTTGGCATTCCTGCCTATCAACTGAAGAAGTTATAACTCGTACAAAACCAGGCGGCACGGCTTATCTACCATCAGCCCAAGAACCAACATGTCCGCCCCTTGTTAAAATCCCTCCACTGGCTCCCGGTATCCGAACGTTGTAAATTCAAACTGGGGTGCATCACTTTTAAATCACTTGCAGGCATAGGCCCTTCTTTCATTTCATCCTTACTTCACCCATATGTCCCCTGTCGTAACCTCCGTTCTTCTCACCTGGCCTTACTCCGGACCCCTACCTTCAAACGTAAAAAAGTGGGTGGACTAAGGTTCTCATTCCTCGCCCCATCACACTGGAACGCCCTCCCGCTAGGCCTGAGACAAACCCCCTCCTACATCCACTTTAGGTCCCTCCTCAAAACCCACCTGTTTTGTAATGCTTATAATTAACGTCTCTAGCCCCTCGAATTGCCAGTCTCCTTTTGCTTTAGCGCGAAGAAACCGTTGGGTGTTAGTTGCGCTTTATAAATTCTTTTTACATTACATTACATTACATATGGGTAGAGGAAGCTTTACGCTGACAAAAGGCAACATTGGTTTATGTGAAGCTAATCAAAGTGTGAATCTTCAGCCTAAATCAGGAGGGTTTGCAAGTATTCTCGAAATGTACTCAAATGTACTCATGATAGACCTGCTAAACATATATGTGAGGGTTTAAGATCTGATGTCACTTCTTGTGATGCCACTTCCTGTTATGTCACGCGCTGTGATGTCACCCCACTTCTTTGTGCCCTGCTTTACACATGGATCACACAAACGATGTTCTGCAGCACTTGCGCGACAGATAACTAATAATGCCCAGCTAGCGACCTGATAAATACACGCAGATATGTCTGACCAATGAGCTACAAATTGGTGTGTCAAGTCTCCCAAATAACAGGAGCAGGTACACCAAAAATACAGCTCTATATTATATTGTTTAAGGAACCTAGGAACCTTTGGTGTGGATATATATATATATATATATATATATATATATATTTTTATATATATATATATATATATATATATATATATATATATATATATATATATATATATATATATATATATATATATATATTCGTGTCATGCAGATGGCGCAGTGGGAATTGCATTGCTTTGATTTGGGCAGCAGTGCACAAGATAACTCATGTGGTGTCCACAATTCTGCTGTTTCATATAGGAAAGCAAATACTTCTCTGGAAGTCATATTATTTGCACTTTAAGGAAATGTCAGTGGGCATAATTGGCACATGTGTGGTAGAAGTGGTAAGCAGTGCACAACCATGCTGTGGGGTCATACTCAGGAATAAAATGGCTACCTAATGCAATTTTGTTTTCATTCGCTCCGACCCAGATCTAAGTCGGGATAAAGAAACCTATTATCTTGGTTGCATTATCAAGAAACCAAAACAATTTTTTTTTTAATGTTTTGTAATAATTATTTAATATCTTTGTCACCACCAGCCCTTTTATTTTGGGCGGAATTCCAAAGCCATCTCCCTTCATGCACCAATATCACATCTTCTACACCCCTGCCCAAAATTCATGGCTTTGCTTTTCGTGGAAATTGTTTCGCGCAAGTGGGTGTCTTGCTCATGGGATAGTGATTTTGACCTAATGTCCTCTGCACACTTCTGCACTATGTAGAATGTTGGGTAGTGGTGTGTGAAGTTGCAAAACAAATTAAATTCATGAAATTGCACAAATAATGAGTAAAATTACATCAAATCTGCCAATTTTTTGGCCCATATTTATAATTTTTTCACGCAATGCAGCAAGCCACCTTGCTGCACTATGCTGCCTGAAAGGGTAAGGGCAGGTATGCACCGTATTCAACATTATACTGCACAATCTTGTCCTTGAGGCAATGCTTAGGTTCACTGTTCCTAGAGAGCAAGAAAGGCATCATAAAGATTATAGATGCCTTGTCAGGAAAATAAGTGCTATATAATCGTAATATAATACAATTATCAACTAATTAACTGTGGATAGCTGTGTTTGTCATACGACTTTTCAATTTGTTTTGAAGAATTCCACAATGGTGTGTAGTTAGTGGTATCTTCCAGACGTAGCTTTATTTTGCCAGTAGACTTTCAATGGCATGAAACCATCTCTGGGGAATTGCAGTCTCCCAAATTGAGACACCCTTTGATTTTCTTCCTCAAATGTCTGGTGTCTAAACTGGGATGTAGCTGAGCCAAAGGTCACACATGGGGTCAGCATGAATGACTCAGTTCTTGATCTACTATAGCCTCAGGCGCTCCCTCCTCTCAGGGCGACTACAGGAAAATATTACAAAACTCAGCCACTCCCAGACAAACACACTGACCTCTATGCCCAACAATTTTTGGAGAGAGGGTGTGGCGTACACACAGAACTGCCAACTTTGGAACTGGGAAACCTGGTTTGAGTCTCAATGTCAGCTCTCCCTCTGCCAACAAAAAACGACTGTTAGAGCTATTGGTGTTGTAAATGTAAATGTCTCTTACCTATATGTTATGGAGTGGATGTAGGTGGTGTGTACTGGAATTATGTGTGTTTTTTTGGAATTGTTAGTTGTGGCACTGTGTGGTGTGGAGTGGATTTGTGTAGCAGAAATATGTGGCACGGTGTGCTCTGCATTTATGTGGATAGTAATTATGTGGTATTGACTGTTTTGTAATTAGGTGGAGTGGGATTGTGTTTCATGGAGTGTAACTATGTGGAATGGTATTTTGTGTTTTGGAGTGTTATGTAGTAGATAGAGTTTAATTATATGGTATGCTTTTAAACGTTGTGGTAATTTGTTGAATTATGTGGTGCGGATAGAATGCAAGTGGTGTGTTATGTATTTGTGTTGATGAGTACAATTATGTGGTTTGTTAATGAATTGTGTGTGCACAAAAAACTTAAGGTTTATTTAGGGATGTTATCTCTGCTGCCTCGAAAACTGCCTTTGAGTTATCAAGGGCACATGTAGATAAGGAGTCTGGTAGGAGGAATGTAGGTGCACAACTATGACAGTTAGCTGCAAAGAGTGCAAAAGTGACTTATTTTGCGCAGTAAACTGCACTGGTGATGGATTGTGAAAGAACCACTAATCTGTCCCACACCAAAGCCTGTTCCTTCTGTTTTGTGCCTAAAATGTATGCTTGACCCAATTGCAGAATGTATACACACAAACACAGACTAAACCATGTCTAATGTCCGGATTTTGCGTTCACTGTGGAAGCAGCTCTCGTGTGAAGTGCTAATGTGCCCCACAGCCAAGCCTGTTCCTTCTGTTGTGTGCAGCCTGTTGTGGACTTGACGAGGGTGTAAATTGCAACTGGCAATTCAGAAGCAATGTTAAACACGCCATGTGAAACAAGCAGGGACAGCCAATGTCCCACAATTCCAATGTGATTGCCTTGGTTCCTGCTATTTTTAGGTTGAGCCTAGACAAAAGCAGTGCGAAGCACTGCTGTCTAGCGCTCGACAACTATAGTCGCCCTGTTTTGGGAATGTGGACACGAGTCGGACGCGCGCTTTTTCCGACTCGGATTTGTCCTCGGGAGCGCGCTGGCTGGTTGCTATGTGGGCGTGCTTTCGCTTTCACTCAACGTGCTGAATTAGAAATGAAATGCTTACCCTTGTCTTTTTGTACTAATCGGCAAGTAAATGGACACACACAGCCACACTCACGCATGAACACACACACACACGCACACACACACGCACGGGCGCAACAGGCACACTGACGCATGCACACTCACGCGCGCAGGCACACACACACTCCTCACCGCTGCTGTTGGGGACAACGATTCATGGAGCTCCAGGTCCTCGGCTCCCGATGGATGGGCGGGCGGGGGCGACGCGGCCAGGGGCTCCAGACCAGGGACAGGCTGACAACTTGCAGCCTGGTAACTTTCTGCGGGAACGGCAGCTGCGGTGCACGGGCGGGGCAGGACGGCGGCTGCGCAGAATTCGTAGCCCCTGCCCTTCGGCCGACTCCAGGGCCCCGCCCTGCTAGCGCGCCATTGGCTGAGCGCCCTTCAGTGCTGGCTCGTTTAAAGAAGGACGGAGTCGGCACGGACCATCTGTAACTCAATTGCAAGATAGCTTCATAATTGATATCAATGATTAAAATCACAGAAAGTCAGTCCTTCTTTGTAAAGCACATTTTTTTTTCCAGCTCTCCGGCGTGCCTCCGAGTGTGGTGACCCCGCGCCACCCGCACCGGTCGGGCCCAGTGTAAAGTCCAGTACTCGCGGTCTTCCCCACTCAACTTATGTCTCCTGGGCCAGGTGCACCACCTTCTATCGCCGGAGGGCAGCCGCTGAGTCTTTCCGCAGGCCAGCAGCGTTGCAGAGCCGGCGTCCGCAGCTCTCTGTCGTGCACCTGCCAGTGGGGGGGGGGGGGTTCTATCAGAGGCACAACCCCCGCCAGGAGGATCCGCCGCACAGTCTCCGGTCAGCGCCACCTCAGTCATCCGTCGTCTTGCCTTGGGTCAGGAGGAAACCATGTCTCACCTTCAGGATTCTCGGGCGGGGGCCACATGCCTCGCCCTCACTCGCCCTCACTCCCTCTATCGCCCTCACTCACTCTATCGGCCTCACCACAGTATCACTCGTCACCACCACAGCATCAATCTGTGCAAACATTCAACAACAACTGGTTCAAATATGTTCTCTCAATGTTTCAAGCTTTATTATAAATGTCACAAAAAGATGTTAATATTTCACTTCTGTTCCTGGATTTTCGTCACAATGAAATACACTGAACATAATCTTCACAAAAGTTACTTACAAACGTTTAAGCTATTGCCATTATAAATTACAATAACTTTTATTTAAGTATTAATTATTTTTAAAAAGCCATTGCTTTGTAATATCAATACATCCAAGTCACCTAAATACAACATATTGCATTACAAATGCTATAGGTGTCACATTTGCGAAAGTTAAAACTATTGGCATTGTAAATTACAAAGCTATTCATTTCGCTATTTTCAAAACGAACACATAAATAAAAAATGTGTCATTTACAATACCAATAGCTCAAACTTTCCTAATGCGAGACCTATTGCATTGCAAATGCTTGTTCAGGATACATTCCCCAATTCTGGAATTTTCCTCCACATGATGATAACTAATATACACATCAATTTAAAAAACATATTAAAGATATGACTTTTCTTTCTGGGAAACAGATGTTTCAATTATTCAGTATATCAGGAGACTCATGTGTGACAGAGCACAATACAAAACTAAACATAAACACAGAAACATTGGTACAAACACATCAACAATTCATTCTCAGTGAAGCACACATAGACAAAGCAAATAGCTCTTGAACTGATGGTCAGCCTTTTGGCTTTGTCAATGCTCGTTTTATTTTATCATGGTTTTTGTAATCTTTATTTTTGGGGCAAATACTACAACCTCACCAATAAAAAAAAGTCTACAAGCGAAATAGTCAAAATACTTCTTTTGCCGGGGGCGTGGCTTGCGCGCCGCTGCATGATGGCGTGTTGCGCTTGAGCTCCTGGGCGACGAGGTCCGTTGGAGGTTCTTTCATCCGTTTCCAGGTGCCCCTATGCAGTGAAAAACCTCTCCTGGTCTGGTAAACATGCCGAGAGCCGTTTGTATACTTTCCCGTCGTTTTCCAGCCCTGCCTGTGTGACTTCTGACAGACGGCGGTGACGCTCGTTATCTCTGTGTGCGTCCGCCATTTTCGCTGCTGGTGACGGAGCTCGCAATTTCCTCTCAGGAATTCCGACATGGACACATTCTTGCCGGGTCAACGAGTTCTCAGGTGCTATTACCTATATTTGGTTACTTTGTGATTATTCATTACTCTTTTTTTTTCTCCGCGCTGCTTGGCTGATATTTTGTGGCAATTTATGCTTACTGACGTATTGGATTAATCTGGTGCATTAGTTTGAAACTGGAGCTGCATTGCGTTTATTCTTTGTTTCTCTGCTTTCGCCTGCTTTCGCCTGCTGGTTTCTGGAAATCTCTGTTATTATTTCCTGAGAGTGAATGCCTTATAAGTCCGCCTTTTTGGTTTACTCTGCCTGCTTGCTTCCAGTGCGCTATATTCCTTACTTTTTGTGGGAAATAATCTACCATTGACCTTCCTTGCCTGCCTCTATTATACCTCACGTGGCTTTACATTTTTTCTGTGGCTGGTGTTCCATGGCTTCAAGTATGGGTCGGTCATCAACTACTAAAGATGCTAAGGATCCTGGTACCTCTCTTAAAAGACTCAAATCTCTGTCCCCCACGCCTGAGTCTTCTCAATCGGATACCAATACCACTCTTGATGCAATCTTGTCGAGACTAAATGAGGTTCATGACATTGCGCAGTCAACAAAGACTAATACAGATTTATTGCAAGTAGAGGTGTCTGCTATCAGAAATGACTTTAAGGCTCTCTCTATTCGTGTTTCGGCCACAGAAACACGTATTAGTGGTGCAGAGGATAATATGCAGAAGCAATCTAGGTCTCTTTCCCGAATGGAGCGCTCAATGGCGGCATTGCGAAGGGATCTCACTGAGCAGGAGGATCGTAATCGCTGATCCAATCTGCGCATTTTTGGTCTGCCGGAAGATGCAGAGAAATCATCCTCCTCTATGATTGATTTTTTATACCAATGGATTCCTTCTACTCTACAAATCTCCTTCCAGAGAGACTTTGAATTAGAAAGGGCTCATCGTGTCCCTACCTTTCATTCTAAATCTGCCACACAGCCAAGAGCGATAATTTTTAAACCACTGCGTCACCAACACACGGAGCAGATTCTTGCCCACATGAGGAAGGTTAAAGCTGTTATCTGGGAAGGTCATCGAATCTCAATCTCTCAAGACTTTGCCAGGGATACAGTGATAAGGAGGAAAGGCTTTCTTGATCTTCTGAAATGCCTTTCTGACATGAACATCCCTTTTTCCTTTTCTGGTCCATCGAAATTTCGTATTACCTTCAAAGGTCGCTCCGGAATTTTTGATGAACCCGCAGACCTAGCCTCTTTCTTGGACAATCAGATGGAACTGCAGATGGAGCTTCAAATGGCAACTTCACTTGATCCTGGTGCTTCTGGCACTTGAAGTGTATACTTCCTTCTCCTCTGCTGTCTCTTTTGCTTTCTGATCTGGTGGCTTAGCTGTCGCTTATGATATGGTGGTTTGATGCTCCTCTGTTTCTGATATATTGGTATTGTCTGTTTGTGGCTTTGCCACTTGGTTTGGTTTGATATCTGTGATGAGTTGTCTTTTTTTCAGGTTTATTAAGTTTATTTCTTTTAGTTCTGTATGGTGCTCTTATTGATCACTGTTGTTGATGTTCTTTTACTACTTTGTGTGTGGTTTGTCACTTAATGGTATAAGGTCTGTCTTCTTCTCTCCCTTCTCTTTGCGCTTTCTATTTATATGATGTACGTTACCACTCTTTTCGGTGTATCTTATTTATATCTCTTCTAACCTTTTTGGTGGTATTCCTTTTTCTTTATGTTGTCCATATTCCTGTTTGTTTTTATTGTACTTATTCGTCTTATTCCTTCCTTCTGCTTGTTCTCTGCTCGTGTTAGCTTTCGGTTCTTCTATTATCTCATTTTCTAGCTTCTTTTATTTCCCTCCCTTTTATGTGTGAGTCTTGGGTCTTATGGCCCTCTTTTGGTCTTCTCTTTTTTTTGTTTTATATGGTCTTTTCGCCTGACATTTTCTCATGTTGTTTGTTCTTCAATGTTTACATCGTTAATTACTAATGCATTCTATTATAGATTGGTTATATAAACTGTTTCATAGATGCTTATTAAGTACGGCTATATAGCTAATGCTCAACTCTCATTACTGTATAAGTTGTCTATATATTTAGCTTATGATAAGTTTCGTTACTTGCTTCCTTACCTAGTATTATCAATTGCCTCTCTACCCTAGATATAAGTTTATTCTGCTTATTCTCCACCTTCTAGTCTCCTGCTCTTCTATTTTTCATTAATATATAGTTGATATGTTCCTATATTTCAAATCAAATTACGTATTACAAGTTATATCTACTTAATGGAACTTAATTAATTGTTTATCTTTAACTCTTGCATATTCATTTGCCTGAAATAGCGTTTTTTTTTCTATTTTATCCAGTTTAATACATCATTGATTGTGCTACTCAGTAGTTGGCTGGTGCCTCTCTCTATTGTGTCTCCTTTATTTTCTTTATATAGTACTCTATAGTCCTCTTCGGAAGCATTCTTTTTCTTCTATTTATTCTGTCCTGATCCTTTTCATGTTTGCCTCAACTTTGTTCTATTTATTCTTCGTTCACTTTTATGATGTTTTTGGTGCTTCCTTTATTTATGATATGACATATACAACTCGCTATTGCATTTACTCTGCTAGTGTCTTTCTCTTTTTTTCCTATGCCACTTTTCTATGATAAACTCGATATGCTACCTACGTATTAACTTGTTATATGCTTACTGAATTTATAGACTCACATGATGAATTGTTTTTGCAAATAATCTAATGGTATTAGTTCATATTTCAGATGTTTCTTTCTCCTCATTAAGTTTAAACAGTTATGCACTGTATTAGGGCTGTTGATGTTGTTATTGATTGAACTTTATCCTCCTGACGGTCACCTTGCTTGCCTTCCCACGTTCCCCCAAGTATGACGTTGGTCTTTTTCAGACCTCCCCTGCTGGTTCCTCTCCTTTTTCTTCTTTCTCCTATCTTCTCTCTCTTCTTCTTTTGGATTTCCCCCATGGACTCCTCCTCTTCGACATTTTTGTTTGTGGTCTGGACGCTTGTATTCGTGCTGATTGTTCTCTTTTATTTTCCATTTAGGGCCTATATTATCCTTTTCTATGTTTGTCAATGGCGGGTTTGAATGTGTTGTCCCTTAATGTTAAGGGTTTAAATCATCCAGTGAAAAGATCGAAAATCTTAGATTATTACAAATCTCTCTCTTCAGATCTAATCCTTTTTCAGGAAACTAAGGTATCTACCAGAGAGGCACTATTCCTGAAGAAGAAATGGGTTTCAGATGTTGTTTGTTCCGATGCTTGTGGTAAAGGAAATGGGGTCATTACTTTAATTTAAAAAAATTCAGGTTTATCCATAATCTCTTCTGATCATGATACTGAAGGTCGGTGGTTATTAACTAAGTTGTCTGATGGCAATACTGATCTCTATGTCATGAATATTTACGCCCCTAACAAGGATAATCCGTCTTTTTGGAAAACGGTTACCAAAAAATTGAATGACACACCTCATTCTGGGAATCTTATCGTTGGTGGAGATTTTAACTTACCAATGGACCCCATTCTAGATAGGAATTCAGCTTTTCAATTTCGCCCTCCAAAATCTCATAAACAAAGGCTTAACATGTGTTCCCTAACTCATCTTCAGGATGTCTGGCGTCTTCACAACCCCACTGGTAGTGATTTTTCCTTCTTTTCCTCACCTCATTCTACCTTTTCTCGTATTGATTATCTATTGGTTCACTTCTCCCTGGTCTCGGCTTCCTCTTCTCAGCTTATTCATCCTATCCTGATTTCTGATCATGCCGCGGTTACTTTTACATTGTTGTCCTTTGCTCCTAAATCGAGAACTCGTTCCTGGAGACTAAATACTGAAATTCTGTATGATGATGCCCAGATTGATCAGTTTTCTACAGATATCGAAACCCTTTTCCTTGAGAATGAAGGCTCGGTCTATTCCCCAATTGTTCTCTGGGATTCGTTTAAATGTACCTTCCGTGGCCAGGTTATTAAATGTATGTCAAAAAGGAATGCTACTATTAAAAAAGAACTTACAGATCTAGCAACTGAAATATAAAAAATCTAGAGTGTTCCTTTAGATACTCTAAGGATAAATTGTGTCTACAGGTAATCAAGCAATTAAAGTACAAATAAAATACTATAGTTACCAAAAGAGCCCATATTGGGGTTCAGGCTCAAAAATCCAAAAGACTATTATTAAAAAATCGAGCTGGGAAAATTCTCGCGGCCACATTAAAATTTCAGGATTCCTCCTTTAAGTCTTCTCAAATCTCTTCTATTAATGATCATCTTGGTTCTAAAAAATTTCAGACTGGGGAAATTCTTGAAGTCTTTCGTGAGTTCTACGATAAATTATATACCCCTTCTAATCAAGCTTCTTTTGAGCAGTGTCAGGACTTCTTGAAATCTGTCCCGGTGAAGTCGATATCCGTGGAGGATAGCAATTCTTTAAATGGTCCGATTACTCCTGAAGAAATTATTGCCGCAATTAAAGCTACTCATTCTGGGAAAGCTCCAGGGCCTGATGGTTTCCCTATTCTGTTCTATAAAACCTTTCTTCCAGTGATTGTTCCCAAGCTTCAATCTGTCTTTGACGCTTTTATTAAGGATGGCTCTGTCTCTGGCATGGCGGCTGAGGCTACTATTGTAGTGATTCCAAAAGAGGGAAAAGATCATTCAGAGCCCAAAAACTTCCGTCCTATTTCCCTTCTTAACATGGAGGCTAAAATTTTTGCTAAAATCTTAGCCAAGAGATTAGAGTCCTTTATCCCTCAACTGGTTCACCCCTCTCAAACGGGGTTTGTTAAAGGCCGTCTTGCGCGTGATAATATACGTACATTTTGCCATATTCTCGGTGCAGCTAAATGTTCTCTTCTCCCTGCCGCGGCCTTAGCCCTTGATGCTGAAAAGGCCTTTGACAAGGTCTCTTGGCCTTTTCTTCGAGCTGTCTTGTGTGCACATAATCTTGGTGACTCCTTCATTAATATGGTAATGTCCCTATATTCTCAACCTAGGACCAACATAAGGGTCAATGGTGCCACGTCGTCCTTTTTTAATCTTCGTCAGGGTACCAGACAGGGATGTCCTTTATCTCCACTTTTGTTTCTACTATCCATTGACCCTCTCCTCAGATTGATTGAGATACACCCAAACATTAAAGGTTTTGCTTTGGGACCCCATCGTATTAAAACTGCTGCGTACGCGGATGATGTTCTTATTTTCTCAGATGATATTGCCTTGGCTATCCCGGCTATTTCGGATACGATTTCCCTTTTTTCGAAAGTCTCAGGATACACCTTAAATAGGGATAAGACTGAGATGTTTCCCTTGAATGCCTACTGTTTTTCTACGCATATGGGCTCGGCTGGTTTCAAATGGCAGTCTAAGCAGTTAAAATATTTGGGTATGTATGTTTGCTCTACCTTATATACTACCATTACCTATAATGAAACTCAGACTATTCTTAAAGTTCGACGTCTTTTGGATACTTGGTCTCCTAAACACATTTCCTGGTGGGGTCGCCTTCAGACCCTCAAAATGATGATAACACCTATTATTAATTTTGTATCATCTATGCTCCGAGTAAAGTTATCGGACTCCTTCTTTCATGAAATTGACGTTCTGACTTCTAAATTTCTATGGAATGACAAACGGGCTAGGATTGCATATATATTCTTGCGAAAGCCTTATGATATGGGAGGTTGCAATCTTCCTGATTGGGAAAAATACCAAAATGCCTTTTTGGCGTCTCAAGGTGCTCTATGGTTCTCTGTTCCCCCTATTCATATTCCTTCCTGGTTGTTAATAGAGCAGGAATTGGCTTCTCCATTACCGACTGCCTCCTTTTGCACTGCATCTACCTTGTCTATCCTGTCCTCCGGCTCGATTATTCTTGATACTCTTGCTTCGATACGGAAGGTAGACAAGAAAGTGGCGATTCCACTGCACAAATCCAGGTGGTCGTCTATTTGGCGGAATTCTAAAATTAAAATTAATATTGATCCTTCTCTGCTGTCTTATTGGGCTACTAAGGGGATCTCGCTTGTTAAACACCTCTATGATTCTAATAATGAGCCACTTCCTTTCTCATCCTTAGCTCAACAACATTCTTTAACTAATTTGGACTTTTATACTTTTCTTAAAATCAAAGTAGCTCTTGCTAAGGTGCGTCTTCATCCTACTTCTCCTACGATTACTCTCTTTCAAATATGGACTAAATCTGGTCATGTAGCCTCTAAAATCTACAGATTTTTGTCAACCGTTTCATTACCTACTCATACGATTGCTCAACATAAGTGGTTGCAACATTTTGACCATGGTGTTACTGACCATATTTCTTCTGACACCTGGCAGTTGATTGGTAAACTTTCTCTTCGCAATAAGATCGCCCCATCGTTAATGCAATCTAATTTTTTTTCCGTCAACCTCCTTCATTGGACTCCTGTTCATTTACATTTGCTCAATCTCAAAGAGGATAATCTATGTTGGAGCTGTGGCTTGCTACCAGGTGACTTTCCGCATATGTTTTTTGAATGCTCCCTCCTCCAACCCTTTTGGGACCTCATTCACAAACACCTAATGCTCATCTTTGATATTAAGTTCCAACTTTCCTTCCCATTAATTCTATTAGGTCCATTAGCTGCCCCAGTCCCACTCCCCGTAGATACCATGGATTTACAGCTGTTGGATCGCCTATTGACTATTGCAGTGAAAGTAATTCTTATGGAATAGAAATCCTTTTCCGCTGTTTCTTATCACACTTGGTGGGCTTGGGTTTCCTTCTTGCGAAGTGCTCATGTCTCGGTCGATCATGCTCACCTTTCTCCATCTATTGCTAGTGGAGTTTGGAGTTCTCTGGATAATTATATGGATCTGTCGGCAAAAGGGTTGATTGAACAATTTCCCTTTGATTTGTCTGAATGAATGGTGTCTTGTTTGTTGGGGTGATTCGGTGGAAATCCTTCTCTCCTTCTTTCTTTTCCTTCTTCTCTGTCCTCTTTCCTTTTCCCATCTTTTCCCTTTTTTCTCTCTTTCTTTTTTCTTTCTTTTTTTCCTTTCCTCTCTTCCCCTGATCATACCAGCTGATAGTGATACTTTTGATTGTAGACTTTGCTTAGCCACTTACTTTATTTCACTGCATTCATTTATCAGTTTTTGGCAGGCTACTTTTGGTTATTGATGTCCTGGCTATAACTCATTTTTGAATTCCAACTTCTAATTACTCTTTATCTTTTATCAATTGTATCACTTTTTCATGTATTGTGTATATCTATTTGCTTTTTTTTTTTTTTTAATAATAAAATTCTTTTGAAATGAAAAATATTTCTTTTGCCTGAAAAAACACGCATTGCCATACCAGTCCCTTTAACTGGAGGGAAGTACTTTGTGTGTGGACGTGCTCCTTTTGAAACAGCAGATTGCCCCATGTTGTATGCTGTAGTAGGTAGAAGAAAAATGTGAATAACACAACAACAGACCTGTGACTACTGAGGGCCGGCTGGATACCCCTGCAAGTGCATAAATTATGCATATTATTTAAGTAAAAACAACAAGTCTTGGCTAACGCTAGATCTAAAAACGTTCATTGCATTTTTGCATCCAATGAAAAGGTGTGTTTTTAACATCTGTGCTTTCTGGGACATCTGTTGTGTTGTAGAGAGATCATATACCTTTTAAAAACAGTCTTCAATTGTGCTGTTCCTGAGCAAAAGCCCTCTTGCTGTTTTTTAGCATGCTGAGCTAGTAAATAGCCTGTGAAAGTCCATGAAGGTCTAAATATTGCAACCAAGTCTCATGCTGTGCCAACCAACAGAACAGCTGATTTGTGTTTTCCAGCTGTCACAGCCAGCTTCGCTGAGGTGTCATTCAAGCACTATCCAGAGGCATATGTCACAACATGCATCCTGTCTTACTTTCAGAATTTCTTATAGAAACCTTGCACACTCCTCTTAAATACAGAAATAAAAAACAAAGTGAGAACACATAATGGGATGGTGAAGCTTAGATGTGCCAAAGACAGAAGCTCATCCTATTCCTAATAATAAGTGCCAGGGGCCTGGGGGGACCGCAGAGGAAGAGTACAGTGCCAACATGACCTGTGTGGCACTTTAGCACACTGGTTTTACAGGCTGTTGATTGGATCCGGAGGGAAGAAAACCTCATTTGCTCCTTCGAAGAGTTTCTCATATATATGTGTCCCCATACTTGGGGGCTAATATATATATGGGGAAGCACAACTACAAACACAGGCAGCTGCAAGAGTCTGAGGCTGCTGCTAGGCACTGTTACAATGAGCTGCAGCAGGAATCGAAAGGAGCAGCCCCTCAAGAGGGAGGCGCTTTGTGGCAATTTCATAGCCCATCTCATCGGTTTCATATCACATTTTCAGGGGGTGATGCAATCTCATGGTTCTCTCATGGGTACTGATGACTCTGTGGAGAGCTAATATGGGTGACAAATCTTTTATGAATTCATCCAAAACACATCCCATTTGACAATGGTAACAAAAAAGATGTTACTGTGTTGATGGGGGAAAAGAAAACATTCCAGAAGGCAGAGCTGTAGTACCTGCAAACATGATATGTATTGAAAATAATGATACTGCATGTTATTGTATCCACAGAACAAGAAGATAAAGCACAGCGCTCATGAAACTGGTGCAGCACTGATTAAAAATTGGTAAGTCTCTTCAAAATGAATTAAAATAGAGGTGGGCGACCCACGCCGTCCAGAACAAAAGAAAGGCGCGGCCGGGATACTTAGAGATAAAGCACAGTCTGCCATGCTGATCATGGGGAACAGAAAGATTTCAGACACAGCCAAAGTTTTAACCGCAGCTAAATAAATAGTGCCCGAAACAAAACATATCCATGTAGCAGGGACAGTCTCCAGGGAGGGAACAAAACAACCAAAAGGTGGGGACAAATTAAAACATTCACAAACAACATTAAAGGAATTTCAAAAGCCCAAGGAAACAACCAGTGAGAAGTGATGGGTGTGTTCAAAGCCCATAGAGTCAATATCACATGTCTCAAAGACATCGCATGCATGCGGCCTAGGCTTGACCTAAAAAATGGGAGAAATAAAGATATTTCTGCTTGTTATACCTCACCTAGAGAGGTGTAGTATTTTGACGCATTCCCAGGTCTTCTACCAATGGTAAATCAGGGAATGCCTCGAAAGCCATGGGTGAATGCATGGGAGCATCCACACTTCACCCTTAGAACACCTCCCCTGGGCAGAGTAACGCAAGGCAGCAATTTGAGCTGCATTGTGTTACTTCATATTAATCAAGCCATGCAGGGCCATGCAAGGTGGCCTTGCGTGGCTTGATACATTGCACTTAGGTTTTTCATCACCCTTGATCTCCCTTGCATAGTGCAAGGGCAACACAAAACTTTGATAAATATGCCCCTTAGTTTGAGGTTTCTTGTGTGAAAATTGAACGCAGAATCATTACTTGCATTCAAAACTCCAGAAACATAGCAGCATGGGAACTGACTGGAAAACTAAATGCCTTGTGCATAATATTGTTTGCCCAAATCTATCTGTCTACCTGTACAATTTTGCAGTTGTAATATAAATGTTGCCCTTTCCGTAGTATTTGGGTATCAATGCAGGTGTTATGTGATGTCTGTATCTACAGACTTCGTTACAGAGTTAAAAACACACAAATGATGAACAGATGCTGAACAAATCAAACATTCTCCCCCAGTCACAGATCTGGGTTCAATCCATTGTTTTTTGCTTACCATTCCACCCCAGTTTGGATCCAGCAATATGCAAATCGGTCTTGACTCTTCTCTTCATGGAAACAGTCCAGCCCAAACTTCCAAGCTTGGTCCTCCCTTGACCAGAAACAAGCATCAAGGACCGGTTTCAGGATATTACACCTTATCAGCCAGGCTAGCTTGAATCCAGTGGCACAGTGAGCATGGGAACCACGTTAGGGCACACACAGTAACTTAGGGCAATAAAGCAAATAACACACAAATGATGGACAGAATGCCAAACAAATCAAACATTCTCTCACAGTCACAGATCTGGGTTTAATCCATAATTTTGTGGCTCGGCCACCCCAGTTTGGACCCAGGCATATGCACATTAGTCTTGACCCTGCTCCTCATAAGAACAGTCCAGCCTGAACTGCCAAACCAGATCCTCCCTGGAACAGGAACAAGCATCCTGGGAACAAATTTGGTGTATCACCCCTTGTCAGCCAGTTGATGGACAGAATGCCAAACAAATCAAACATTCTCCCCAGTCACAAATCTGGGTATAATCCATTGTTTTTTTTGCTAATCATGCCACCCCAGTTTGGACCTAACGATGTGCAAATCAGTCTTGACCTTGCTCCTCATGGGAACAGCCAATCCGAACAGGGCCTGGCTTGGCAGGTCAGGTTGTACTGTTTCCATGAAGAGAAGGATCAAGACTGATTTGCATATGGCTCAGTCTAAACTCTAAACTAGGGTGGCATAGTGAGCAAAGAAACAATAGATTTAACCCAGATCTCTTGACTGGGAGTGAATGTGTGATTTGTTCCACATTCCGTCTATAATTTGTGTGTCTTTTGCTTTCACGCCCTAAGTGCGCCGGGTATGCTCAGATGTGGGTCCCGGGCTAACTGTACCACTAGATTCAAGATAGCCTGACTGATGAGGGGATGATACTCCGAAACCAGTCCCAGGATGCTTGTTTCTGGCCCTGGAAGGTCCTGGCTTGGCAGTTAGGGCTTAGACTGTTCCCATAATGAGCAGTGTCAAGACTGACTTGGATATGGCTAGGTCTGAACTGCGATGGCATGGGGAGCTTAAGAGCAATAGATTCAACTCAGATCTGTTGACTGGGGTTGAATATTTGATTTGTTATTCCTCATTTCATCCATCATTTCTGTGTCTTTTGCTTTCTTTATAGAATTGCCATTAAGTACAGAACAAGCCTCACTGATCTTGAACATTATTTGTGTTCTGTAGAGGAGTACCAGACACATGAAACTAACCTACACTGTCTTTGTGGTAGGTTTGCACTATACAAATACCACATACACAAATACATACCTAGTTACATATTTCAAATGCCGAAAGAAGGGTGTTCTAGTGTCTGCGTGGGCAACTTTGGTCATCCTGCTTGAGTCAGGTGTTGGAGTTGGCTGGAGTAAATGTGCACTGTCAACCTACTGGAGATGTGTAGGATAAGTGTCTATACCAACAACTAGCGATAATTATCGCTATGTTGGCTTAGCGGCAATATTTTTACCGCAGAGCTGCGGCGATTTTTATCGCTTAGGAACCTTGCTATTATCAAGGTTTATCTCCTAAGCGATAAAATATCGGCCGAAATGCATGAATATCGCTGAAAAGTCAGCGATATTCATGCATTACCGAGCAAATGCTCTTAGCCATGTTATCCACCTCCCATTGGATAACATGGCTAAGAACTGCTCAGGGCAGGTGTTAGCTTTTGGAGATATTTGCGCTTAGCGCGAATATCTCCAAAAGTAGATAATAGGAGATAGCGATCTTAGCGACTGTTTCCAGTCGCTAACATCTTGGCACGCCCACTTTGCATCTCATTAGTGATAAATATAACTGACATGCAAAGCGGGGCCCAAGATGGTCGCTATCTCCTACTAGCTGTCGCTAACTGGTGTTAGCGACAGCTAGGTAATAGGGAGATAATTTTATCTCCGTTTTCTTGGCTTTTAAAGCCAAAAAAGGGGAGATAAACCCCCTTGATAATATGCCCCCAGGTTTCCTCAGTCTTCTTCGAACCAACAAAACTTAGTCAGGGTCATCTATTAGCCCCAATCTTACTAGATCCTATGGGATCCCAGTGTAAACTGTGAATAGATAGTGGGTTACAAGGGTAACTTAACATACTTCAAATGACATGAATGGTGTGTGTAGTCAACTGATATAGAGACGTAATCACACGTGGTCCGTGCAGGTAACAGCGGTGAGGCGGTGGGGCCGCATGGGGAGGAGGATTTTGAGGGACGACGCAGAGGGAAAATTAAATAAATAATTATTTTTCCCTTGCCATCGTCCCTCAAAAATCCTCCCCCACATGGCCCCACCGCTGTCACCTTCACGGGCCGTGACTGGACATCATATGTGAGCTGTTAGCTTCAGTGGCAAATATGTGTTGGCGAGGGCTTCTGACACTAAAGGAAAATATACTACAACACTTAATTGATTTGCTATCTATTATCTGGCATGTTGATATCAATGTGTTTAATGATACACAGCAACATCTGCAGTGGCTTCTTGAATGCATGGTTGGTCTGGCCTGTAGGGTAAACAGGCGGTGCTGGATGGGGTGTCGTAACAGGTCAGTGTGGGGCCACTTTTCGTGGGCCTCTTGGGCCCAGGGCAGCTTCTACTGTCGACAACCGTGTTATTGAAACAAACAATGCTAGCAGCAACCTCAGATCCATGCAGTCTTCCATACTTTGCAAATCAGTTATATAACATGCCTTTACCTCTTCAAAATTAGCCCCATTTGCTAATATGGGACACTTTTTCGGTATCTAGTTTCGGAAAAGGGGGGCACTTTTATTTTGGTGCCCCAATCTATTTCCTGTCCTAGTCCCACCCTGCTTGAAGGACTTAGTTACAGTATGTGGCTGTGATGCCATTGATTCTTTGGAAGGACTGAATTGCAATCAAAGGAAACATCAACTCGTGACAAGAGGGCATTTTTTTCATGTGACCCCTGGTCCACAGGTCATAATCTCCAGCATTTGGCAGCCAGGCTCCTTAGAAAAACGTTGGGCTTCTGCACTTATGTGTTTCTATCATTAATATGTACGGAACATACTCTATGGTCGTCAGCTGGGCTCCATCGGCACGCCCTCCTCATATTTCAGACATGCAGCAAGCATGGCGTGCACTGTAAATGCGCAGGCGCCGCCCGCGCGACCAGACCACAAATCACTGCCGTGCCGATACTGCCTGAGTTATTGTTTTAGGGACCTGTTCAAAGCTGTTCGCAGCTCACGCAGGTGCTCTGAATGCCGACAATAATGAATGTCCGTGTTAGGGGCCCTAAGGTATTCATGGAAACCAGAAAGCAGCCAGTCGGCTGCTCAATTCCAGAACTGACACTCGTTTTGATTTAGAACTCGCAGACTGGAAAAATCATTTGGCAATCCATTCATCTTGAGTAAGATAAACCATGGTGCATGGAAGCTTTGCAGAACAGGGAGGCCTCAACATGAGCTCCTCTGTGAAAGGCCGTAGGCTTTCCTAAGTAATGGTATTTATTTACAGGCTTGTGGCCGCTACTTTGCTGGAGACAGTCAAAAGAACACATGCTACAGATAAGAATTCTATGCTTGATGATCAATAACAAAAACCTGCCAGAAGTAGAAAAAAGCTCACAGCAGAGTGCTTCAAACAAGAAAAACAAGTTCTGCTAATTTCTTTCTTTACAACCATTCTGCATCACTGTCCTTTTCAGTGAACCATCTGCGGCATTGACTGTAGTCACTCATATTCTGTGCGGGTGAATCTGTAATTGGAAGAGGAATTACATCAAGCCGGGCGTGGCTGTGTGCAGAATTAAAGAAGCATTGGCAAAGCCAATAAGTCCGCCAGCCTTTTGTCAATTCTAGTTTTGTTTTGTCACGGTTTTTGCAAAACTTTACTGCTCAAAAAGCCGATGGGCTGTCATTAAGTACAAAAAAAATCACTAATGGCAAAAGTGTTTTTCTGGTCTCAAAAGCGTACACGTTACCATGGTACACCTGGCAATGAAGGCAGCTATCTTGTATATGGATGTGCTCCTTGTGAAAGGGCACCATGCTGTAACTCATAGTGAAGTCAGTCAACGGCCGAAGTGGGATAATGACACAATCACGTGCTAATGGGTGAAGTCTGGCTGAAAACCCCTGTACGTTGCTATGCCATAGATACTTTTAGTAAAATCACAAGGTTTTGGCTAACACACAGTCCGAAAAAACTATTGGTCTGGCATTGGTTGCCAGCCTTCCCTTTGGCAAAAATGGCAAGAAAGAAGGGAAGAAAGTAAGTAAGGAAAGAAGGAAGGAAGAAAAGGAAGGAAGGAAGGCTGTTAAAATGAAAAGGAAAGCAGTCAAAATGGATGGAAGGACCGCAAAAAAGACAGGGAAGAAGAAAAGAAGGTAAAAAGAAGGAAGAGGGAAAGAAATAAAGGAAGAAAAAAGGCACACAAATAAAAAAGAGAAAGAAGGCAAAAAAGAAAGAATGAAGGAAAGGAAGGAAGGCAAAAAAGAAACAAAGAAGGAAAAGAAGAAAGAATGAAAAAAGAAGGCAAAACAGAAAGAAAGAAGGAAAAAAAGAAAAGGCAAAAAAGAACAACAAACATTAGGCAATAAAGAAAAAAGGATAGAAAAAGGAAGGAAGGCAAAAAGCAAGGAAAAAGGCAAATCAAAGAAAAAAGAACAAATAAAAGTACAACAGAAAGAAAGAAAAAGAAAAAAGGAAGAAGGAAAGAACACAAAGGAATGAAGGAAGAAGAAAAAGTCAAGAAGGCAAGAAATAAAGATGCAAAAAAGGATAGAAAAAGGAACAAAAGGAAAGAAAAAGGTAAAAAAGAAAGAACAGAAAGAAAGAACAAAGGAAAGTACAAAAAAGGAAGAAAGAAAGATGGCACAAGAGAGAAGAAAAATGAAAGAAAGAAGAAGAGAATGAAGAGGGAATGAAGGAAAGAATGAAGGAATGAAAATGGAAAGAATAATAAAAGAAGGCAACAAGAAAGAAAGAAAATGAATGAAAGAAAAGTTGCAAAATAGAAGGAAAGAAAGGGAAGAAAAAAGGAAAAAGGCAAAAAGGAAAGGCGAAAACAGAAGGAAGGAATGAAAGAAGGCATAAAAGAAAGAAAGGAAAGATTTAACAAAAAAGAAAAAATGAAAGGAAGCAAGAAAGAAAGAAAGAAAGAAAGATGGAAAAAAGGAAGGAAAGAGTATTCACAGTATCAAATATAGGATACTAAAACTCAAATTGCACCCCACCTATGTTTAAATAAAACTGTTATAAGAGTGCTGCAAATTGAACACAGTAAAGTTTGGTTTTCTTCATGGGCAATATTTATTGAAGAACCACAGGTGAAACCAAGTCTCGGAACACAATATGGTATTCTGTGAAATAGCAGCAGTCCACTTCAAAAGGAATTTACAACAGCATTAAAATGAGACAGAAATTGATAAAGCAGGAATGTGCCCAGCACTCACTTCAAATGTGTCCTACTATCACATCCTGCAACACTAGCACTGAAGGGGATTACCTTGTATGCGATGAGCACCTTGTGAAAGAGTGAAATGCAGTCACTCAAAATTACATTAACCAGAGTCTTAAGTAGGCTGACCCATTGTCCCATGCTGGAAGCTAAATGTGAATGATGCATCAACAGACCAATGGGTGAAGAGATGTGTCTGAAAACCCCTTTAAGTAAGTACATAGGACATATTATTTTAGTTAAACCAAACGGTTTTGGTTAACATCAGACCTAAAAAGAAGGAAAAGAGGAAAATAGAGCTAAACGTAGATTCCGGAGTAGATTCTCAAAGTGCAAATCTAACAAAAAATGTATTTGTTTTAATTCACTTTTATTTACCAGTTGTAGTCTTTTGAGCTTCCAGGTAGTAAAATTTAAAAAAAAACATATACGATATAAAAAATAAGAACGAAAACAACATATAAATAAAAAAGAATGAAGTGCAAGAAAACAATAAAACACAGAGGGACTGATTTAGAATTTGGCAGACATGGTGTTCCATCACAAACGCAACAGAGCACCCTGTCAGTGAAACCCCTGACCCCCTTGCCTCATTTTGAGACAGATGGCCTTACGTATTCTATTGCTGAAGCCCCAATTGGATCAGTCTATGAAAAACATATTCTGATGGCTCGACAGATTAGGGGTTGCTTGAGGAAGAACATTTTGGGGCACAACACATAACATTTCACCCAATTCTGTGGAGAAAGTGAATGTGATGTGCTAAGTTGGGTGAAAGAAAGATGGCAAGCAGAAATGTTCCATAATGCCAGAAATGATTTTGCTTCAGATGTTATGCCTCACTGATGGATACAGTACCATACAGCAAATCATAAATCAATCCCAGGGTTCATATAAAGCACAGAGGCCATGTGGGATAACTAACACCAGTGGACTTTAGTTGAAAACAAAGCAGGAAGAGATTTCCAGATAAAGTCCCTAATTCCTTTTAATTTTATCCCCAGGCAAGTATACAATATGGTTCTTAATAAACGGTGACAATTTTCTTCAATATATACTGCAGAAGTTGTTCAGTGTCCTATTGTCTATTGGAAAATAAAACTGTGAAAGCAAAAACAACCCAAGGACTCTTCAGTATGTATCAATGATTTCTTAAGAACAACAGGTGTCAATTTGCTTCACTTGAGGGATCTTCAGTGATACATTTTCCCAACATCGTCCCCTCAGTCACAGGGCTACAAGTGTTTTTCATTTGCAGACATAAATAAAAGAATTGAGAATGAATAATCATACATGGGAACTGTGAAAGCGAGGGGACCAAGAATATTCAAAGACTTCATATATTCACACTGAATTAGGCTCACACGAGGCCTTGCCATTTCTCTTGTAGTATGTTGATCTTTATTTACAGATAAATGAAATCAGGTGACTGAATATGGAACCGCCATGAAAACCATGGTGGAGAGGAAACTTGTAATATGCTTGGCGGGACTGCGGTGGTCCTGCCAATCATATTACTGCCTCTACACCGCTGCACCATCGCTGGCAGGTGCAGCGGGGCAATGGCAGTCTGTGCTAACAACGAGTCAAACTCATAATTAAGCCCTAACTGTGTTTCCTCTATGACCAAGGGAAAACTATGGACATTTTTTCCACCCTTTCAGGTGGTTTTTGCAGATAGGAACAGGAGAGCACCTGTCTTCCATCCAGTTCAATAATTTCTGCTTTATACTTCAGCCTTTTACTTCTGGCATCATTTTCAATTATTTACCCTACTTGTCTCTGCAATCAAGTGTACATAGAACTATTAAAGTGAACAACCAATTCACTTAACTGAGATAGCATTTGGCTCACCTTTGCAATGCTGATCTCTTCTAAATTTGTCCTAAAGACAGGAAAGCAGAAGTGGGGACGGACGTCAACCTCCAGCATAACAGAGTACACATATTTTGAGGGCACTCCTTTGCCTGGATGTACGACGTTACGACGCGTACTATAACAACGCGTGCTTTCACAATGCGTCCCTTACAATGCAAGTCGTTACCACGACTTGCGTTGGGGGCGCGGATTGAGAATAGTATAATTTACTATTCTAACACCAGTCCCCGTGGACACTAGGGAAGGTGTTGAAATAGTAAATATATTATTCTTAATCCTCTAGCGCCCTCCAGCGCAAGTCGTGGTTACGACTTGCGTTGTAACGGACGCGTTGTAAAAGCCTTGCGGAGAAAAATCTGCGTTGTAAAGGATGTTCCCCCCTTTGCCTCTATGTTAATCTCATAGAATATCTTTATTTTTATTGCAGGAAACTTTCCACGACATACTGATCGAAGCTGGTAAACTGTCCTTGTCCCTGCAGAAGCTGCAGTCGCGATTGGTGGCTATAGCATGTGCACCATACATCAACAAGCATTGTCATAGCCAATAGGTCTCACTTTTGTGACCTTATAAGTATTTAGTTATGCAGCACAATATGCCTGGTGCAACAACAACTGTTGCATGGCTAGACACTTATAAGGTCCCAAAGGCGAGACCTATTGGCTATGCCAATGCTTGTTTCTGACTCCTGCTGGGCCAATAGCAATGGTCGAATTTGAGGGGTTATCAGGCCTCCTTTTGTTTGAGTCTCCTAGCTGGCAGCAGCCAGGAGCCTCACACCTAGAAGCAAATGTAGCAGAGGGGAAACAAAGGCTCACACCGTGGTAGCACTTCACACATACTTAAGAGAGGCAGCTTTGTTCAGTCCCTGTTTTGGAGATGTGCATTCACTGTAAGATTGTCAGATGTGTTGGTCTTTCCCAATATTTACACAAAATAAATAACATGTATATAGTGCATACTACCCCTGAGGAGTTGTTTTAATAATTTCAATATTGCTGTTTTTTCTGTTAAAGCATTATGGGTAGAGGAAGCTTTATGCTGACAAAAGGCAACATTGGTTTATGTGAAGCATACAAAAGTGTGAATCTTCTGACTTCTGCCTAAATCAGGAAGGTTTGCAAGTATTCTCGAAATGTGCTGAAATGTACTCATGATAGACCTGCTAAACATATATGTGGGGGCTTAAGATCTAATGTCACTTCTTGTGATGTGGCGCTGCTCCCTAGAAAAGTTGTGAACAAGCGCTTGTGATACATACGCCCCTAAAAGTCTTCTACTCTGTCTTGAAGCGATGGCTAACAGATATTCTTTGGCCTTTACTGAGTCTAAAACAGGAAAATCCGGTTTCCGTTTGGTCTCCACAACACCCTAATGTTACCAACCTATTTTCAAGGAAAGTGGATGGTTCTTATAAATCAAAAAAGCCCAGCCCTGAGGATGACCCTGGGCGTTGAATTTATGGTCGCCCCCACAGGCCGGCTGGCTATCAGATTGTTTCCTTTGCCCGCTCTCGCTCACGCACACTACAAGCCATCCACTAGAGAGTTCTGGGGAGATGAAAGGATGCTGGCAATAGGGCTCGCCATGTTGGGGGGTTAACAATGGGCCTGCAGGGGAAATCTTGTTCTTTGGCAGTCCAGCCACTCAACGCTATCTGAACACGCAGGTATCAGATAACAAGGCTGGTACAAGGGGTGGGTGCGGTCACACCTTGAAGGGTTAACTTAATGTGCGTGCACAAGAGTGTTGAACTGGAAGGGGTGGGATTCTTGATAGAAGAAATAATGTTGTTGTTTTATTCGGGATCCACACGTCTGAATGGAAGCAAGTGAAGTTATAACATGCCCACTACAAGCCATCCACTAGACAGTTCTGGAGGAGATGAAAGGATGCTGGTGATGAGGCTTGCCATGTTATGGGGTTAACAATGGGCCTGTGAGGGCAATCTTGTTCTTTGGCAGCCCAGCCACTCAACGCTATCTGAACAAGCAGGTTTCAGATAACAAGGCTGGTACAAGGGGCGGGCACTCTCACATTGTGAATGGTTAACTTAATGTGTGTGCACAGGAGTGTTGAACTGGAAGGGGTGGGATTCTTGATAGAAAAAAATAATGTTGTTGTTTTATTCAGAAAACACACGTCTGAAGGGAAACAAGTTAAGTTATAACAAGCCCACTACAAGCCATTCACTAGAGAGGTCCGGGGGAGATGAAAGGATGCTGGCGATGGGGCTCACCATGTTAGGGGGTTAACAATGGGCTTGCAGGGGCAATCTTGTTCTTTGGCAGCCCAGCCACTCAACTCTATCTGAATACGCATGTATCAGATAACAAGGCTGGTGCAAGGGGTGGGCACGATCACACCATGAAGGGTTAACTTAATGTGCATGCACAAGAGTGTTGAACTGGAAGCGGGGGATTCTTTATAGAAGAAATCATGTTATTATTGTATTCAGAATCCACACGTCTGAATGGAAACAAGTTCAGTTATAACAGACCCAGGAGTTGTGTGCGCTCACGTGCAAAAAGGAAATTAAAAAAAAACACTCAAGTGGTGAGCGAATTGTGTGCGCTCACACGCAAAAAGGAAATTTTAAAAAAGCACGCGAGTGGTGCACGCGCAGCAGTGTTAAAAGTGGGTACACAGACAAAATATCGAGTTTTAAATTTCGATATACAATTATATCGAAGTTTAAATATCGATGGGACAAAATATCGAAGGTAAGTAATATCGACAGTCTTAATATCGATATTAGTATGATATCAGTAATATCGAAGTTTTAAATATCGATGTCAATAATATCGAAATAAATAACTTCGATGTTACTAATATAAATTTTTAAATAAATTTAGTGTATATTATATTGTATTTATTATGTTGTATTATTTATTTTTAATGTAATTTAATTGAATATTGTCTTTTACTACTGTAGCGGGTTGTGGGTTTATAGGGGAGTAGGGTGGGAAGTAATTTAATTATGTTAAATTAATTATTAATTAGTAGGAATTAATAATTAATTTATTGAGAATTAATTTTTAATTAATTTTAATTAATTGATTAATTGATAAATATGTTCTGTAGCGGGTTATGGGTTTATAGGGGAATAGGGTGGGAAGTAATTTAATAATAATTAATTAATTAATATATGTTAGTAAATATTGTAATTAATAATTAATTGGTAATTAATTTATATTAATTAGTTAATTAATTAATATAATTTTGTACATATTTTTTATTATTAATTAGTTGGTAATTAATTAATATTAATTGGTCAATTACATTAATTAGAGTAATTTTTTTATATATTATTTTTTGTTATTCTTAATTAATTAATTGGGAAAAAATAATATTAATTATTAAATTAAATTAATTACTGCTAATGTGCTAATATATTTAATTTATTGTTATTGTTAATTAATAATTAATTGGTAATTAAATAATATTAATTAATTTTGGGTAAAGGAGTATTTTTAGGGTTCAGGGTCAGTTTTCAGTTTTTGGGTAAAGGGGTATTTTTAGGGTTCAGGTTCAGTTTTCAGTTCTTGGGTAAAGGGGTATTTTTAGGGTTCAGGGTCAGTTTTCAGTTTTTGGGTAAAGGGGTATTTTTAGGGTTCAGGGTCAGTTTTCAGTTTTTGGGTAAAGGGGTATTTTTAGGGTTCAGGGTCAGTTTTCAGTTTTTGGGTAAAGGGGTATTTTTAGGGTTCAGGGTCAGTTTTCAGTTCTTGGGTAAAGGGGTATTTTTAGGGTTCAGGGTCAGTTTTCAGTTTTTGGGTAAAGGGGTATTTTTAGGGTTCAGGGTCAGTTTTCAGTTTTTGGGTAAAGGGGTATTTTTAGGGTTCAGGGTCAGTTTTCAGTTCTTGGGTAAAGGGGTATTTTTAGGGTTCGGGTCAGTTTTCAGTTTTTGGGTAAAGGGGTATTTTTAGGGTTCAGGGTCAGTTTTCAGTTTTTGGGTAAAGGGTTTTTTTTAGGGTTCAGGGTCAGTTTTGGGTTTTTGGGGTACAGGGATATTTTTAGGGTTCAGGGTCAGTTTTGGGTTTTTGGGGTACAGGGATATTTTAAGGGTTCAGGGTCAGTTTTGGGTTTTTGGGGTACAGGCGTACAGGGTAAAAATAAAAATAATTTACATTAAATCAATTAAATGAAATTAAAAAAAAGAAAATTACATTAAATTATTAAGTGTTTTATTTATTTTAAATGTATATGTATTAGTTTTAATTTTGTTTGAATATTTTTATTTAATATTTGTAAAATTATATGTATTTCTAAAATTATTTTTACATTATTATTAATACATTTAAAAAAACTATATTTTTAATTTCGATATTTTTGTACTACGATATTATTTTTTCGATATTTTTGTACTTACCTTTATGAAGATATGACTCCGATATTTTTGATGTCGATATTTTTGTGCCGATATTTTTGTATTTCGATATTCTGACTGTCGATATTATGTCAGACATTCTTAAAAGTGAAAGTGATCATGCTCCAGATGGCGCCTGATCGGGCACTGAAAGCTGGCGGCTGCGCGCGTCCATGCCCACATAACCGCAAGTGCTAGGCCAGCAAAAGCTGTGGTAGCACTTTTAAAAGCCCTGTTGCTAAATGTCGCGCAGATCAGCATATGCGCTGGCTCAGGCGAGACCAAAAAAGGGAGAAGGGAGTGAGAAGCAATAATGGGGGTTTGCCCACATTTCCAGAGCCTAACTTTCAAAATCAACAAGAAGGAATCCCTTCTTCAATCTGGCTATTCTTCCTCTGCCTTGGGGGATTTTAAAAATATCTCACCGACTGGAAATCCTATTGGCATGCTTCAAAAAAGAGACCTCACCAAGATACATTGATGCAGCGGTTCTCCGGAAATAATTTCTAATACCATGTCACCTTTCCCTGAATCACTAAATCATACATTTACTCGTCAGTGGGGCCCATAACACTGCGAGCCACTCACAAAACTCTTCCGTCCTACCTCATGGATCGGTGAGATTCAAAGGAGAGCTACTGTATCATAGCGGGGTGTCTAAAAACTATAACTGAATATTTATACTATTTACACCTGCAGTTTATATGAGTTTACCATGGTTTTCATCAACAAAACATTTATTTAGACACGCCGCCACTGTGGTCGACGAATCTGCTAGTAAAAATTAGGCGTAGGAAAACTCAAGACCAGCTTAATTCTCTATTTATCTAATTTTTATTAAAAGCAAATTTAACATATCTAAAAGTGTATTCACTTTATTTATTTCTTTATTCAAAACAACATTTTAAAAAGGAAAATAAGAATTTTATTTCAAACAGTTAATTCCATTTATTTAGGAAAGTTCAGAAATATACATTTTATTTACATTTCAGAATGGCAAGTATTAGCAAAAGACAGATAATTCCATTTATTTAGGAAAGTTCAGAAATAGATATTTTATTAAAATTTCAGAAATGGAAGTATTAGCAAAAGACAGATAATTCCCAAACTTCATCCTTTCTCCTAAGTTCCCTGACAAATAACCTCAGCTAGAGTGTATCTCTCATTCAAAGAAAGTAGAAAATTATTCAAAGTCCTACATCTCAGGAAAAATCAGCATATGGACAGCATCTCGGGAGGAAATCGAAAAGAAGTTTTTTCCTCACTAAAACCAGCACTTTTTATACCTTTTCTTCACTAGTTCTATCTATCTAAAAGAGTAACTTTCAGCCTAAATTCAAGCTCTGATTGGCCAATTTGGGGTGGATGAGCATCACCTCATCATTACAATATTAATTTTTCTTCTGTCAACTAGATTTTTAAAAGGGTCATTGTTTTGGGCAATGTCCGGCCTAGTCCTGTTCTCAATTAGTAACTTCATGAGATCTTCTCACGTTCAGAACCATTGTGCTCATCTTTTTTGGCAGCCATCTAGACTTCCAGGCCACACCGTCCTTGAACTGCATTCACTCCAGGCACAAGCAGCTTGCATTCAAACTCGGACTTTGGCTTGCGCATGCTTAGTTCCTCTTCTATTCGCAGTTTAATAAGACAGCCATGTTTTCACTAGGCCTCACAGGCCAGAATGGGAACTATCATAGAAACAAACACAAACTAACGTTAATTTTAGAATTTTAACCCTTCTGTTTACCTCCCCCTTACTAAGGATCTCCCTATTAGTAGTTACCTAGCGAATAAGCAAAATTCAGGCGTAATATGCTCACCTGTTTCCACATTTTGTTACAAAATACGTAAACAAAAAGCACATTTATGCCGCATTTCATTATTTCAAAGCTGCTTATTAGTTTAGGACACAAAAAAATCACATAATTAGTTAATTATGATTGCAACATAAGCAAAATTAGTTCCCACGTGTATATGTATAGGTGCATTTCTTATTCGAAGTTGATTAATTACACTCATCACTCAATTAGTTCAAGTTATGGTTATGGAAGTGTGATTTTGCAAGTGGTACACAAAATTTTGTTTCTCCACCTTGCTCCATCAACTCCCCCCTTTGGTGATTTATCACCAAATATCTCCCAAAATCTAGCAAATTTTATCAGAACATGATTCAAATTCTTCGGATTAGTATAGATTTATACTTTAGTATCTTTTTCTCTGGTCTCTTTAAAAATCTTTTCTCGGAACTCCTCCATTTCTATATCACCTTTTTCTCTTTCTCGTTTTTCTTGGATTATCTTCTTTAATGACTTTCTAACATTCCTTCTTTTTCTGTATATGCAACATAATCTTATCATTAAAATAACTAATACTATCACTGTTACTGGAATTAATATTTTACCTATAATTGAACTACCTATTTCTTGAAACCAACGTTTAACTGCTGATAAACTTTTACCAAGTCGTTCAAGAATACCATCAACCTCCAGTGGTTCAATTTCTGTATGCAACTCTGTAATATTTGTAATATACTTTTCAATGTTTTGGCTTTTATCTGGAATATAGGTGCAGCAGTGCTGTACCTTCAAAATTCCACAAACTCCTCCTTCTTTTGCTAATATTATGTCAAGAGCAAGACGATTTAGCATTACCATAGTTCTCATAGCAATAATTTTGGTGTTTACCATCAAGAATCCACCTGCTGTGTCTGTTAACAAACGATCTACTATCGTTGACATTCTTCGAATTCGATTTGCATTGAAAGATATTCCCAATGCTGGTATCAGTGCTCCAAAAACATCACCTATTATTTCTATAACACTCTCTCTTTTTCTACGACTTAAAGGTTTACCTATCTCATGAATGCCATTAGTACCTCTATCTACATGAAAGATTTTAGGAAAGACCAAACCCACGTAGCAAGTCCCATACCAGTGGTCAGGTAATCTATAATAAGCCTTGTTCCCACAAATGAAATAAATACCAGGAAAAACTGGTTTTTCCCCCCTTAAAATCCCCAACCCCCTAGAATTCTATAGTTATCTTTACATTGACTTGCTCCCACAAAATAATTGTCATACACAGTGTTGTCTCTCCTAATACAGAATTTCCCTAACAATGGAGTGTCTATGTTTATTGCTACATTCACATTCCTTTCATCAAGATTCTCGACATTAAATGTCCAATATTTGGATTTTTCATGCTTTACTTTTTCTTTTCGTTTATAAGCAATTTGCCTTTCCTCAACCATATCTAAAAATGTTTTCTCTTCAATTCTCATTTTACATGTCAAATTATTTTTGAAAGCATAATCGTGACTCAATTCATCTATTTCTAAAAAGTATTCTCTCATAACTGTGGCAGGCTTTTTTTTATTTAGTGCACTATCAATTTTCAGTTTTCCAAAAACGTCATCTGAATTAGAATACTGGTATTCTAAATTTCCTGTTTGATAAAACAGGCTTGCAATCACACTACAAGTAACTCCATATGTAAGTGGAAGGTGGTGATATGTCACCCCCTCGGAAACAGATGCAGGTAACTTTACACACGCAAAAGTCACTAGCATCCATTGTCCTGACATACTCAGATAATAATCTTGAAAATGTATTTTTAGTGAAATCACTAATACTACTATCCTGATGTATTTCTGGCTATATACATGCTGCTTATTAGACTTTGATTCCACATTTTGTTTATTTATTTATTTATTTATTTGACTTATAAAGCGCACTATCACCTTGCAGGCATCCTCGCGCTGGTGGCTCAAGGGGCGGGAAGTGTCAGACAGGACAGAATGGAATGCACAAGTTACAGTTGTTTGGGAAACAGCCAGGTTTTGATCTTTTTCCTAAAGGGGAGAAACTCCCTAGTTTGCCTTATCTCGCAGGGGAGCAAATTCCACAGTTTGGCCGCAGCCACCTCGAAGGATCTGCCCCCTGATTTAGTTTTTTTAAATCTAGGCACCCTCACCAGCCTAGCCGCTGAGGAGCGAAGCAGCCTGGTTGGTGTGTACCAAGCAAATTTCGATTGTAAGGGATGAGGGCCTAATCCATGAAGGGCCTTGAAAACGAGACAGAGGGCCTTGAATTGTACCCTCTGTCTCAAAGGGAGCCAATGCAGTTTTCCCAAAGCAGCCAACTCATGTGCTCTCCTAGGCAGCCCCAAAACCAACCTAGCGGCAGCTGATTGCATTCTTTGTAGTCTATCCAACAGAAAGCCAGGGGATTCCAACAGTAGGGCGTTACAATAGTCCAACCTACTGAGGATCGTACACCTTGCCACTTGCGCACGTGCCTGGAATGGTAAAAGTGGGAGAATCTTCCGCAAGGACCGCAGAATAGAAAAGCAACAGGCGGTCGTTTTCTTGACATGCGTCTCCATGCTAAGCTTCTGATCAAGCATAACCCCTAGGTTACGAACTGATTCCACTGGCTTCACTTTAGTCGCTGTCTCAGGAGGCCAGAAATTCTCAGGAAACGGACGGGAGATCTTATTTCCGGCGCTAAAGAGCACCTCTGTCTTCCCCGCATTAAACTGGAGCGAGTTATTTTTTAGCCACCGTGACGTATCCCGCAGACAGTCGTGGAATACCTCCACAGGTGTCGATTCATATCCCTCAAAAGAGAGGATCATCTGCCTATCATCAGCGTAGTTTATTATCTTGATTTTATAGGCTTTAATGAGCGATACCAGAGGTCTTAAGTATAGGTTAAAAAGGGTGGGATTGATAGCAGAGCCCTGAGGCACCCCATGTGGGACATGAGAGAACGCTGATTGAAAAGGGGACAAGGACACCGCCTGCTGTCTGTCCCGCAAGAATGACCGAAACCACATCAGAGCGCAGCCTCTCACCCCAGCATCACTTAAACGGCCCAATAGGATCTCATGGTTGACCGTATCAAAGGCGGCAGACATGTCAAGCAGAATCAAAAACGCTGCCTGTCCCATGTCTGCACGCCTTTGAAGCTCATCCACGGCGGTGACCAAGGCCGTTTCGGTCCCATGAGCCGGGCGAAAGCCGAATTGATCGTCCTCTAATAAGTGATGCTGTTCCAGATGTTTGGAGAGGGTTGCACTGACCAAACGCTCAACAATCTTAGCCGGGAAGTGCAGCAGGGAAATGGGTCTGTAGTTCTTAGAACATTCTGGGTCCAAGGAAGGCTTTTTCAGCAGGGGCGATATCACAGCCTGCTTCCACTGAGCTGGACTAGTGCCCGTGGCAAGGGATTGGTTACAGATCAGGCGGAGAGTGGGAAACAATTCCTCCCCATACTCCTTACAGATCTTATGTGGTACGGGGTCCAAAGGGGAACCGGAAGAAATCCACCCCCTACCAATCCACTAAAGGCTACTTCCGTGAGAAGTGGGAACTATAGCAAAAGTTCACCCGGCGACCAGGCTGGATCGTTAATCCCATCCAGCAGAGACCCGTATTTGGTGGCTGGGGGATAGCCGGTGTCCGGAGAGTCCTCCAAATCCTCAATAATTAGCTCAATTTTTTCCTTGAAGAATTTGGCAAGACTCTCGCAGAGTTCCTGGGGCGGGACAATGGCGTTCTTAGAACACTCGGGGCTGATAAGACTGTTTAGTATATTAAAAATACTTCTAGAACTATTAGTGGCAGTACAAATCAAGGAAGAATAATAATCCGCCTTAGATTTCCTAATCAGGCTCTTATATTCAAAGATTTTTCGCTTCCACTGCACCCTACTAGCTTTCTCGTATTCCCGTCTCCAACTTCTCTCCGCTTGTTTACAACCCCGCTTCAAATTTTTCAATGTATCATTAAACCACAGGGCAGAGTTTTCTCTTGCAACTGCGGATTTTAAGGGGGGCATGAGAGTCCAACACAATCGTAATCCCTGTGCAAAGTGAGGCATAGTTCTCCTCAACTTGCTTATCCAAAGAAAAACACTCTCACACCTTAAACACCAAATTGGAGGTTTTTAGACCTGCAAGAGCCTTCCAATCTCTGCACAAAAACTCCTTGGTGGCCTGTAGATCCTTTGTTTGAGAGCCCTGAATATTGACAAAGAATTTGACGAGGAAGTGATCTGTCCAGTCAATAGGCAGGATTTCCCCCATAATCAACAGTTCAGGAGCAGTGAACACCAGATCGAGGAGGTGCCCCGCCTTATGAGTAGCTTCTGTGACTAGCTGATAAAGACCGAAACTTTCACAAGAATGAAGCAAATTTAATAAGCCCAAGTCCAGTGAGCCA
Organism: Lissotriton vulgaris; assembly: GCF_964263255.1. Taxonomy (NCBI): domain Eukaryota; kingdom Metazoa; phylum Chordata; class Amphibia; order Caudata; family Salamandridae; genus Lissotriton; species Lissotriton vulgaris. Next base: position 749,056,414 of record NC_141694.1, read on the forward strand.
TTAAGCCAAAGGTTAAAGTCCCCTAGAATTATAAGCTTGTGGAGGGAGGCAGCCATATTGGTCAGGGTAGCTAATAGCGATTGTTGCTGTTGAATGCTAAAAGCCCCTGGAGGTCTATAACACAGAACCCCAGTGAAAGTAGTCCCGGAACAACTCTGAATAGACAGACCCAACAGCTCCGTCCCATCAGCTGGGTCCATGTCAATGGTACCAATCTTACAGGTTGCTTTATAGATGACCCCAACCCCCCCACCCCTCCTGTTAGACCTAGGGAGATGTAAAAATTTTAACCCAGACGGGCATGCCCCACCGGGGTCGACTACGCAATCAAGACGGTCCATGTTTCCGTCATAAACAGGACCTCAAGCTCGTGAGTCTCAATCATCAGCTGGATTTCTGCACTATGGCTTGATGGAGACCTCTCATTCAAAAGCCCACACTTTAAAAGATTATCGGCAAGGAAGTCTGCGCGTGGGTAGGCTGAGTGCAACAGCTTAAATGTCCCCTTGTCAGCATGAGACTTACCAATATATAAGAGCATCTCTCTAGAATATGGCTGGCCAGGTAATTGTGGATAATCCTCCATATGGCCACAACTGGCAGCGTAACTGGCACTGGGCGCTTCCTTGGAGCGGACGGGCGCAGACGGGCTTGCCTTTGGCGCTCCTTCGGCACGCCGCCGGCGCGCCCGCTGCACTCGCCCGCTGCGCGTTCGCTCCAGTGTTGTTTTTATGGAGCCCGAGCGTGCAGCCCCGACCACTAGAGCGTGGCCCGACTACCCCCAAGATGGCGGGTCCGCTCGCACGGACGGACCCGACCGTTTACCTGTACTCACATTATGTTTTAACTTCACTAAGTTATGCTGGAAAGGAATGACAATTGCCAATATTACCCATATCAATATTAGTAATCCAGTGCATATTAGACATGATCTACACCATTTTCTAAAGATAGAACATTTCGTGTTATGCTCAATGTTAACCATTTTTCTTTTTTTTACACAGCAAATTTTTCTAACAGATTTTCTTCGACCTTGTGTCACCTACAAGCTTTTATTTTTCTAACAAGTTTTCTTCAACCTTGTGTCACCTTTTTTATTTTTTTTTCACTTACAATGCCTCCTCTTCTAACAGGATTTCAGGTTTTACCTTTACCTTATCCCTTTTAATCAATTACCATTTTTCTCTGTGATTCAGTTCTTTACTCACTTTTCTCAACTGTCTTTGTGCAGTTCAGATTTTCTTGGCTGCTGTTTACTTCTTCAATTGGTGGCCGTATTATATACGTCCACTCAGGTGATTTGTACTTCTGATTTGGTCTTCTCACTCTTTTTGGCCTTTGGATAACTTCTATTCTTTTTCCCAATGATTCTCTTTGACTGGTTATTTCATTAACTTGGTCCTCTAGCTTTCTTTCTTTGTTAACCAGTTTAAATCTCAATCCGTCATTTCCTTTATGCCAATTATCTCCTTTACAAACTCTTTTTGTCTTAGGCTCCGTGGTGTTATGTTCCACTCTCCAAGCCCTTTTTCTTGAACTTTTTCTTACTGGAGTTTCATCTGCACTGTCGTCAGTTTCACTTTCAGTCTCTTCGACAGTTTCTTTTATGATAAGCTTTACAATGTCTTTTTCTTTTTCAAGATCAGTTTTCTTTTCTGACAATTCTTTCATCTCCATAGCTGGTACTTGGAATCTCATCCTTATCATGAGTTATTTCCTCTTTTCCAGTGTCAGGATTTCCGTTCCTGCTTTCAGAACTTTCAGACTGTTCTTCAGAATTTTCTTGATCACCAGTTTTATCTTTGCTTTGCTCAGTGTCCTTACTGGTGTTATTCTCTATCAATTCTCGATCTTCAGATTGATCTTAAGAATTCGATACTTCAATAATTTCTCCTTCTCCTTCATACGCAGAGCTAGCATCTGATACTTCCAGATATCGATGTTCCTGTCGATCTTCAGTATCTGGACCTCTCTCTGGTTCACCTTCAGAGTCAGAATTAGTTGTGCTTTCACTTCTTCGTTTGGATTTTCAGGCTCAGGCACACGGATAGTATGGCTTGCGTGTACCCATCTCTTTCCTCCAGCACATTTAACTGCAGTGGGGCTAACCAATATGACTTGTCTTGGTCTCTGCCAACGAGGCACCAAACAGTTTCTTCTGCGATGTACTTTTATGCAAACCCAGTCTCCAGGAACTAGGTCATGAGCTGGACTTTTCTCTTTCGTGTTTGATTCAGTTCCCACCTGATGGAACACAGAAGTCACCACGTCAGACAGGTTTTTGCAATAATCCAGTATGATGTCATCATTTATTGTCAACAACTTAGCAGCTGGTACAAATGCTTGTCTCATCACCCTGCCAATTTAGATTTCATGTGGACTCAGTCCAGTTTTTCTGTCAGGTATGCTTCTTAAGGTCATCAAAACGAGTGACAAGGCATCTGGCCACTTCAGTCCTGTTGCCAAGCACATTTTGGCAATCCTGTTTTTAATCGTTCCATTTACCTGTTCACCTACTCCTGAAGCATCAGGTCTGTAAGCACAATGCAGCTTCTGACGAATGTCCAGTGTTTCACATACCATTTGCATGAGTTCATTCTGGAAATGTGGGCCACGATCAGTTTTGATCATCACTGGGAAACCAAACCTAGGGATGATTTCAAGTAGAAGTAACTTTGCAACAGTTAGCCCATCATTCCTCCTTGTGGGGAAAGCCTCTACCCATCGGGAGGACAAACAGATGATCACTAAAACATATCTGAGTCTGTTACAAGGCGGAAGTTCAATGAAATCCAACTGCATTCATGTAAATGGACCTCCCTCCCGTCCTATGGTTCCCAAACTCACAATGGTTCTTCTGTTTGGAATAAACTGTTGACATACAAGGCATCTTTGACATAAGCTTTCAGCAATCATTCTGAACTTTGGATTGTACCACGTCTGTCTAAATAGACAAAGCATGGCATCCCTCCCTATATGAGCTTGACCATGGTACATTCGGGCCATATTAGAGATCATGCTATTGGGCATTACTGGTCTTTCATCTTTGTAAACCCAAATTTCATCTTCCTCTCTTTGTCTGCATCCTGCTTTTAACCAAACATTTTTCTCTTCCTCATCAGCTTCTTCCTGCATTTGCCTCACTTCCTGCCAAGTTTCAACTACTGTTGTTAGCATTAAAGGACTTGAAACATGTTCTTTTTCCCTGTCCCTATTGATGGATGCAATATTTTTAGCAAAGTATTTAGCAATTGAGTCTACATACCTGTTACCTCAGATGATGTAGTCATCCCCCTTATTATGTGCTGCACACTTCACCACAGCTATTTTGTCAGGCAGTTGAATTGCGTCAATCAACATTCTCAGTCTCACAAATTCTGCATTCCGAATTGGTGATCCTGCAGAGGTCATATAACCTCTCTGAGACCACAGTTGTCCGTAATCATGGACAACTCCAAATCCATAATGACTATCAGTCACTATGGTAACCTTGATCTCTTTTCCCAGTTCACATGCTCGAATCAAAGAAATCAATTCTGCTATTTGAGCAGAACAAATTCCTTTCAGACAAGATGCTTCCAATACATCTGCCACTGAACAAACGGCATATGCTACACTCAAAACACCCTCATCTGTTCTCAGACACGAACCATCAACAAACATCACATAGTCAGAAGCAGGCAATGGCTCATCTCTGATGTCCGTTCTTGGTTTGGTACAGTATTCAAGAACATCTAGGCATTTGTGATCAACCTCATTTCTCACTTCGGTTTCCATAGTATCAGGCAATAATGTGGAAGGATTCACATTTACACATCTGGAGATTGTGACATTTTCTGCTCCCAGAATAGTTTTTTCGCACTTTGTCATTCTATTGTTGGTTAGATACTGTGTTTTTGTTCTAGTGAGGAGAATCTCCATAGAGTGAGGTACATGCACCCTTACAGGAAATCCCATCACTATTCCTTCACTTTGTTCTAGACTGATGCTTGTAGCTGCTACTGCTTTCAGACAACCTGGCAACGCTTTTGCAACAGGGTCTAAAACAGCTGAGAAATACGCTAGTGGCTTTCTCAGTTTTCCATGTCTCTGAATCAATACTGACAATGCACATCCTTCTCATTCCCTGCAGTACAATTCGAACTCTTTTTCATAGTCAGGCATTCCTAAAGCTGGTGCTTCATACAAGCTTGTTTTTAGCTCAAATCAAATCAAATCAAAAATATCTTTATTTAGATATAAACATATATCTTTAAAAGAAAATTACAAAGCTCACATTGTGTAGCAACTGTTAAAAAGCGAAGAGAAAACAAGTAACAGTCAATTACCTAGCCATAATAAAAGTAGAAGTTATCCACTCTTGGGCCTCCTTGTTCCATAGCAATTTAAAAGGAAAATAAAAACACAGGGTGGTAGTGATAAGAGAAAGGATAGCTTAAAACATATTGTGCAAGAAACTTTTCTCATCAACCCTTTTATGACATACCCATTGTCGATGGTACCATACGTGTAAAAAACAACCAGCAATCTTAAACCTCTAATTGAAATTTAATTTCATCCCCCCTTAAAATTAAAATCTGTCGTTAAGTGCATTAAAGATTAAAAGTAGTAGGGGGGGCGCATTAGCAGGACCCATTTTGATTAAAACTACGGGACCGGGCACCCAGCCTATTCCATTCAGCTTTGAGTTTGCAACTGCGTTCAGAGTTAAGGGCTGGGCAGAGACAGACCACATGCAACAGAGTTTCAGCTGTTTTGCCACATCCTCTGCAAGTTAGATCCTCTGCCGTGCGTCGCCATGTGGGTAGATCTTGCAGAAATCGCCAGTCACCCATTCTGATAGTGGTAAGACTACGTTTTAGGAACAATGAATATGTACAGGCCAGGTAGGTGGCAGGGGCTAGCCGACTGTACGAATTTAAAAGCGCCCAAGCATGCCTGCGTTTTGAAAAATGTGCTTTATCCATAATGAGAGATTTCATTCTCACACATTTTTTGATCCCCATTTTAAAAGCTGTCTGATTGGGGTTAAGGGCCCATAGGTCACTCGCTGACATTTGCTGGATTGCGTCCTTGAAAAGACGACCAAACGTTCCGCCTGAATTTTTCTGGGAGATTTCTAACCAGACTAGGGATTTTAATGTGCCAGGGTCCGCCTGCCTCAGTTTATGGCAAAGGTTCAGGTATGCCCCGGTGTCGGAGGCATCATAGTTTAGTAGCCCCATCTCTAGTCTTATCTGTGCAGCAGATGCAGACTTTGGTAGCTGGAGAACCATTTTTTTAAATTTTAGTTGTGTGCCTATTCAAAGCAGTGCTCATTTTTCCCCTGAATGTCTCAATGCCATATGATAATGTGGGGCCAATTTTCACTCTCATTACTTCTAGTAAAGGAGATAAGGTTGGTCCTGAGAGTTTTTTTGAGAGCTTACCTAGTGACACCGCAAGGGTCGTGGCTTTGACTGTGATCTCACTACGCTGTTTTGTGAGATTGCGTCTAGAATCCAGATGGACACCTAGGTATTTATACGACTGACCTGTGACGAGGCTTGCGTTGTTAAATGTCCACCCGCCACCAGCGTAACGTTTCTTACCAAAGGGGACAACTTGCGTTTTCTTTAGGTTGACCTCTAGCTGGTTCATGATCGTATTTTTAGCTGTTCAAATGCTTCCATCTCAGTTTTGGTCAGAACTATAGGGTCTCTGATATCTGCTCTTGTTAATCTTTGCAATGGTTTTGCAATCAGTGAGAATCCACTAATCCACTGTCTACAGTAACCTACCATTCCCAGGAACATTCTCACTTGTCTTTGAGTTTTTGGTGGCTGCATTCCTTGTATCATTTTAATTCTTTCTGCAGTGACTTGTCTTATTCCTTTGGCAATTTTATGACCTAAGTTGCACTTCTTTCTGACAAAATTGTAATTTTGATGGAGACACTTTATGTCCCTCTTCTGCCAAATGATTTAGTATTGCAACGGTATCTGTTACACATGCATCTTTTGTCTTTGATGCCACTAGGAGATCATCAATATATTGAACCAAAACAGACTCTCCAGGCATGCTCAAACTTTCTAATGATTTCTTTAGCAACTGATTAAAGATAGATGGACTTTGAGTATACCCTTGAGGAATTTGGCTCCATGCTAAAATACGATCTCTGAATCTGAACGCAAATATTGGATGGCTTTCTGGCTGCAATGGAACTGTAAAGAACGCATTACACAGATCGATTACAGTATACCATTCTGCATCATGTGGAATTTGATATAAAATCACTGCTGGATTTGGTACAATCGGACAACATGGGACAACTATTTTATTAACCTTTCTCAAATCCTGTACAATGCTAAATGTTCCATTTAGCTTTTTCAATCCCATTATCGGTGAATTACAAGGACTACTCTCTATTTCTCTCAATATGCCTTGTTCAATCAGTTTGTTTATCACTGGGGTTATTCCTTCAATTATTTCTGCAGTCATTTTATACTGAGGAATGTTTGGGTAATTCGCACCTTCTTTATTAAAGACTTTTACAGGATCTACACCTTTCATCAACCCAATATCTTCTGCTGTGAAATCCCACACTTTCTCTCCCACTACCTTTTTCAATTCATCAGGTATCTTTTCTCGATCAAACACAGGAAACAATTTATTTTGTTCTGCCTCAAGCATAATCATTGTCATTTTATACAGGGTATCTTCATCTGGGATTTGCAGTTCTATGCCATCTGGTGAACAGTATATGGGACAGTTCATTTTACACAGAATATCTCGTCCTAACAAGTTTACGGGGCTACTATCACACACCACAAATCAGTGCATGTCTTTGAAATTTCCAATTTCTACTTCAACTGGTTGTGTCAAAGAAGTTTTAATCTGTCTATTAGCTACGCCTACAACCTGGATATGGTCTCCCGAGAGAGGAAGATTTTGGACTTCCACTGACCTAACAGTAGAACGGGTAGCACCAGTGTCCACTAGGAAAGTTATTTCTACATCATTCACTTTTCTGTTTACAAATGGACGAGACTGATCTACCTTAAGAGTGGCTCCAAGCACACACTCTTATTCCCCACTAAGGCACCGTCAGAAATCTTGCCTACTCCAAAGAACATGCACATATCCTCCTCCAGGTATTTCTCTCATATGGAACTCATTTGTGACTGTTTCTTTTTCTCTGACTGGAAACGCTAATGTGGATTTATCACTAGCCTCCTCTTTCTTCTTTGCCCATTTTACTCTCCATTTATTCACATCTCCCCATCTCTGTAACAGCACAATTAAATCTTTTATTTGAGTTAACCTTCCTGCAGTATTGATGTTTTCAATGTCTTTTTCTGAAAAAATCCACTCTATAGGATTTCTGCAATGTTTTCTTCTTTGCAAATTCTATTTCAAATTCACTTGCCAATCCTTCTAATTGATCATATACAGACTTCACATTCCATGTTATACTGACAAATCTGGATAAATATTTTCTTTCACTTTTTGCAAACTCTGTTGTAAAGGGATTGTCAAACTTGGTTCTTTTATTCTTTGGTTTTCAAACACTGGAATTACAGGTCCTATTGTTACTGGGACTGTTACTGCTTCTATGTTTTTCTTAAGTTCCTGTATCTTTTCTGTTAATGCATTTGTAGTCTGTATATATTCAGCAGTACTTGCTTGTTCTTCAGCTCGTTTATCTACCCTATTTACACTTTCTTGTTCGTTAATTTGCTTTGGAGTACCGGTAAGTCTTGGTTCTGTTATTGAAGTATTCGGATTATATCTCACTTCTACTCTTTTTGGTACATCTCTAAAATTAGAAAATTGCCTTGGGGTTTCATTAATTCTTTCATCTACGGGTGGAGCATTAGGTGTAGTCCATAAAGAACCTGGCTGATATGGTGGCGGTCTCCTATTTAATATTTCTTCTAGCACAGCATCCTCTGATTCATTGTCACCATAACCTTTTTCCCTGTTTCAACATTTTTCCTCTTTTCTGTGCATTTCCGCCCTTCATAATCATCCACTAATCTGACTGGATACATGCCATCACACATGTCAGCATTTCTCCATCTACGCATTCTACTCTCATGTGTCTCTCCCCATAAATTATGAAATCTACCTCTTGGTCTGATATCATCTTCACATTCAACTAAAGCTTCAAACTGAGTTGGTCTAGGTCTTGGGTCAAGTTTCATCATCTTTTCTCTCAAATTTCTCAAAACTGCCACATCAAAAGATCCTCCTTCTGGGAAAGCTAACACACCATAATTTCTGGTATATCTTACCCAATTCTCTAACCAAACACACGTATGATAACAATATTTTGACAACATATAGGAAGCAGGCGTTTTCGGCGGAGGAAGTAATTTTCCCTCTCTTGTGACTATCGCCTTGTCCTTCACAAACACATTTTTTTATTTCTTAAACCATGAAGGTTTCTTCTTTTCCACTTCGTAATAGTAATCAATTTTTATGTAAATTCCCTGTCTTTCAAAAGATTGCATACTATTCTGTTGCTGTTCCGTAACGCCAACCTTTCACAGCGCGGTTCACACTAGCATACCAATTAGAACAAGATACGTCTCTTTAGTGCTTAACCAATAGTTTCGCTGCTTTTCGTGATGCACCAATCAGCCTTTGCTCTGTCTTGGTCACAAAGGACCAATCCCAGCGCAACACTTGTGATGTCACCACCGCTCCGGCTCCTGCAGCGCCGACTGATCCCTCCTTTACAAGGTTTATTGATAAGCCTTATTTACAAGATATTCAATTGAATCGGTTAGTAACTTACAGAAAACAACTCCATTCGTCTGTTTCGCTAAACAAAGTGATAGAATTTTCCCAATTACACAAGTATTCTATATTTCCAGTAGACGGCGCTTACCTCTTCTCTACCACAGAATTTTACATTCGCCGATAAAGAAGCACCACTTCCTCTCCTTTACCCTTCTCTCAAGCTTGGGTTAAGCTCTATTACTCTCCCAGCAGTAAGTTTTAAATCAGGATACACAATGATCCCTGTACTGGAAAGCCAAGATTTTATAGACTGCCCTCACTATACATTTTTCCTTTCATACGGAAAGTCACTAAACCAGTGATGTGCAACAACACCACTTGTGATATACGACAAAACAACCGCAGTATACGACGATACTACTTTCTGAAACAGACTATGCGATGTGCAACTTCATTGCCACACTTCCTCTGCCTGCAGACAGAGGGGCCAGCATCTCGCAATACTCAGAAGCCTTTTCAGGACTACATATAACAGGATACGAACTCAACAGATGTTAGTCATAATTCTGTACATCAAAACCATTATATAATACTTTATACATAATCCTAGCTAATTCTATAGCAACCAATGCTCTGCTACCAAGCTAATTACTGATCCAGCGGTTCTCCGGAAATAATTTTGAATACCATGTCACCTTTCCCTGAAGCACTAAATCATACATTTACTCATCAGTGGGGCCCATAATACTGCGAGTCACTCACAAAACTCTTCCGTCCTACCTCATGGATCGGTGAGATTCAAAGGAGAGCTGCTGTATCCTAGCGGGGTGTCTAAAAACTATAACTGAATATTTATACTATTTACACCTGCAGTTTAAATGAGTTTACCATGGTTTTCATCAACAAAACATTTATTTAGACACGCCGCCACTGTGGTCGACGAATCTGCTAGTAAAAATTAGGTGTAGGAAAACTCAAGACCTGCTTAATTCTCCATTTATCTAATTTTTATTAAAAGCAAATTTAACATGTCTAAAAGTTTATTCACTTTATTTATTTCTTTATTCAAAACGACATTTTAAAAGGAAAATAAGGATTTTATTTCAAACAGTTAATTCCATTTATTTAGGAAAGTTCAGAAATAGACATTTTATTTAAATTTCAGAAATGCAAGTATTAGCAAAAGATAGATAATTCCCAAAATTCATCCTTTCTCCTAAATTCCCTGACTAATAACCTCAGCTAGAGTGTATCTCTCATTCAAAGAAAGTAGAAAATTATCCAAAGTCTTACATCTCAGGAAAAATCAGCATACGGACAGCATCCCGGGAGGAAATCGGAAAAGACGTTTTTTCCTCACTAAAACCAACACTTTTTATACCTTTTTCACTAGTTCTATCTATCTAAAAGAGTAACTTTCAGCCTAAATTCAAGCTCTGATTGGACAATTTGGGGTGGATGAGCATCACCTAATCATTACAATATTCATTATTCTTCCGTCAGCTAGATTTTTAAAAGGGTCATTGTTTTGGGCAATGTCCGGCCTAGTCCTGTTCTCAATTAGTAACTTCATGAGATCTTCTCACGTTCAGAACCATTGTGCTCATTCTTTTTGGCAGCCATCTAGACTTCCAGGCCACACCGTCCTTGAACTGCATTCACTCCAGGCACAAGCAGCTTGCATTCGAACTCGGACTTTGGCTTGCGCATGCTTAGTTCATCTTCTATTCGCAGTTTAATAGGACAGCCATGTTTTCACCAGGCCTCACAGGCCAGATTGGGAACTATCCTTGAAACAAATGCAAACAAACGTTAATTTTAGAATTGTAACCCTTATGTTTACCTCCCCCTTACTATGGTTCTCCCTATTAGTAGTTACCTAGCGAATAAGCAACATTCAGGCGTAATATGCTCACCTGTTTCCACGTTTTGCCACAAAATACGTAAAAAAAGCACATTTATGCAGCATTTCATTATTTCAAAGCTGCTTATTACTTTAGGACACGACAAAATCACATAATTAGTCAATTATGATTGCAACATAAGCAAAATTAGTTCCAACTTGTATTTGTGTAGGTGCATTTCTTATTCTAAGTTGATTAATTACACACATCACTCAATTAGTTCAAGTTATGGTTATGGAAGTGTGATTTTGCAAGAGGTACACAAAATTGTGTTTCTCCACATTGCTCAAACAACTTAGCATATCTGGATGGGCTCGACCTCATTAACTCAAGGAGCTCTTTGATTGTTAAAGGGACCCTAAGTTAAAATTATCTAAGGTGTCCTCAAGAAGTTTATTCTTAGGGACCCCTTGACAAGGTTAAAAATTGTAGTTGTGGACACTACACAAAGAAGCTGGTATCCTCGGCATCCCTTGGCCAACATGTTTCAGCCATATCACCCACGCCTTACTGGGCTATTTGGCTTTCTTCAGGACCTCACATGGAACACTCTTCAATATGCACTACTAATTGTGAAACCTAAAGTGTGAAGAACTTAATTCCTCATATTCCCACACTCCATAAAACCAACGTCTTTTTTCACACTCTTTTATTTCAGTTCTATTCAAAACATGGCCATTACAGCTTCATGTGGATGGAGAGGTGGGTGAATTTTGTGGGAATGTTGATAGTACCCACTGGTAGACACCAGTAGATGGACTACCCAGGACAGGAAGCAAGGTCCTTCCAAACTCTTCCTATTTGATCAGGCAGGCAGGCCAGGTTTAGGAAAGAGTGAACAATAGCCTTATGAAGAGGCCTTCATATGTAAAAGGTATGATTTTCCAATGTTTACAACCCTTCAAAATAATTAAACAAGATAAGGCTATCTTGAGATGGAAAGGGACGGGGGTGCTTCCATGGGGGACCAATGTGAAAAATACACCTCCCTAATGTATTAATGATGCAAGACATATTAAGGTCCTATCTGGCCAGTTTATGGAAATTGTCTTACTCACTAGAACAATTAAGAAATTCTGGGTTACATTTCCAGAAACTCCAGATGAGAGGGAAACCCTGGCAAAAAAATGCTTGCATTGATGCCAGGAGAGAGACCAGCAGAAGGGCTACATAGGGCTTTGAAGCGAGATAAAGCACATCCATTGCTTGGCACTAGAACAAAATAGCTGGTGCACTGCATATTCCACTGATAAGAATAGTGTAGTGTTTAAGACAATATCTAGGACCAACCTGGGTAAACTGTCACATTTCATTATTTGCAGAGAACCTTCCTGATCACGAATAAGCAAAGAACAACAGGTCCAGAGAGACCCTCAACATGCTTCAGATGCTAGTAAACAGGAGTGAGGTTCATGCATTTCATGTAGAGGCTAAACAGCCCTCCATATTTAAACTTCTTCACCTGCCTACTAGGGGCCGATGGGGAGAATAAAAAAAAAGGAACACCATCACAGAGCAGTTTTATGTTTTTCAAAAACGTGCTTAGTATGCGGGAATAAATGTCTCGGGTATGCTTCGAGTTTTCTGATAGTGGGCGGAAGCCAGTTTGGGATTGCATAGATTTTCATGGCAGTCATAAACTCTATTCTGTTCTACTAAGGGTTAAATAGTCAGCACAAGGTTACACGATAATATAAGCTTGTGCAAAGGGAATAAGGAAAAAAAGGTAAGGGATGTACCTGGTGAAATACAGAGAGCACTGGTTTGTCAAAGAGATGGTGAATTCAAAGTGTGTTTGATGGAAAAAATGGCAGAAATATCAGTGCTTAATTTGAGCAGGTGCTTTCCAGCACCGGCACTTAATTGGTTTCTGGTGCTCGGCTACTGGCACCTAATTGTCAACACCAGACTTAGGGCAGTCTGCCACAAGGTGGCGCTGCTCATATAATTTAGAGATGAACAGGTGTTTAGGAAAACAAAACAAAATTGCTAATGCCTGGCTCCACAGCCATTTCTTTAGCTTTGGGGACCTGAAATAATCAGAACTGTCGCATTTACATGCAAGAGAGATTGTTAGTATTGGTTTTGGCAGCAATGACAAGGGCGATAGATGGTGTGAGCTGCAGTGGCCTCTAGGTCAGAGCCCAGGCATTTGATATTTTACAAATTAAGCTATGGGTGTTCTGCGCCACATAGTCATAACACAGCAGTCATGACCATAGCTGTGAATTCCCCTTTTTTCGACTCCATATAGTTTACAATATACTGAAGGCATATTTTTTATGAATCCGTTAATTTGTTTGCTACATATCGGTCAGATTTTTAATATCATTGTGGTAAAACTTGCAAAAAAAGATTATTTAAAAAGACATGAAATTGACAAAGTAACCTGGGTTCACAACCAGTTGATGGCACAGTTGGGAAATGTCTCCAGATCTCGTAAAATGTGCATCTTTTTTGATCCAGCAAAATAATGAGCTTCATGGCAGATTGTCGTTCTAGCAGTGGCACAGTTTGATAGAGAACTTTTTCCAGGACATAAGGCTTCATGTGTTTACAACGAAGAATACGCTTGAAGCCACTCTAGCCCATCTGCCTCCCCTTATGCCATTTGTGGCACTTATTTTGACCAGAGACTGCAACCTTTAAAAAAAATGTTCATCAACATCTAAATCCCATAAAAAACACAAGTTCTGCGAATGTAATTTGCCTAATACAGACACAGATGTATGTCTCAGTTTTTCATGGTTCTATGTAACAATAAGTTTTCCTCACTAATGTTGATGACGGTTTAGCCTCGCTCTAAGCGTTAAACTCACCTTACTGAAAACCGTTAGCAAAGAGCAAATATTGAAAACACATGGATATAAAAAAAACTGGCGCTGCACAATTTGCAGTGCGCCCACAGGGTTTTATAATAATAAGTAAATAAATGCAGTACTCTGCAACAATTTGCGCCACACGAGCATTCAGACAAAACCTTAGCAAAAAACTACCAGCACTTCTGAAATATATGTAGGTGGCATGGACGGACAGGTACCGGAAATAGGCCTGGGCACCAAAATAAAAGTGGCCTCCATTAGTTATGTAGATCGTGTTGCACTGTGCTCTTCTCCTTCAGTATGCCTGGATTTTTTGCTTTTCGGATCAACCGTTTTTTACACTTTACACTGTGGATGAGTCTCACTACTGGTGTCTCACCCACGGTAATCACATGGCAACTGGAATGCATGTGCTTACCATCATTGTCTGCCTTCTAAGAAAAGGCTGCTGCGATGCAGCAAGAGTGAGGGGCACTTGGCTAGTTACAAGTGAACACATAACCTTGTGCTGGTATCCTGCATGTATCAATTGCGTGTGCATGTATTGTGTGAAGCCATAGTGTGTGTGTGTGTGAGTGCACATGAGTAATAGGGCCATTTGGGCTACATTTTGGAGACAACTGGCCTGATACAGCAGAAAATAGGGGGCGAGAACTGTTTTCCCATACAGTGGAAGTGCATTGGCGCATTCCTTTAGCTGGAATGAGAAGATCAAGACCCAGAAGTAAGGAAGATAGAGACAGGGCTATCTTTAGAAGTTCCAAGAGGTCTTTTGTTAGCAAAGAGCTGATGATCTGCATTCCTGTGCACTGCCATTTTGTTGCTAGAGGGGGTGAGGGGTGGTACTGCAGTTTCTGTTGTGTGAGGTCAAGAAGTGTCAGGGGCAGATCTTCCCCTTTGGGTATCTCTGATTAGTCCAATAGTTAGGATGATGACAGCCAGGTATAGAAATCGCATATCTCAGTGCGCCTGTGTTTTGGGTGCTGCACGTTAGAGACAGCCCCAAAGCTACCTGGTGTGGTATGCACCCCTCTATACAAAGGCTGTATCTCGAGAGCTAGTAATAGGTAAAGGTGCCAGCAAGGGATTCACTAATTATTCTCAGTCAAATCTATTCAAAATTATCACTTGTTGATCTAGCCCCAACTGGTAGCTGACTATTGATCAATCAGAACATCAATGTAATTATTTGAAACATGAAACTGTTCCTAAAAGGCAACCAATGCTGAGGAAATAGACATATACGTCGACGTTTCAGTCAGAAATCAGAATCAGGGAGGCCGTCTACACCGAAAACGGAACTCATTTGCAGCCACGAGTAATCTATTTGAAGCTTGATTTCACTGAGCGGCATGTCTTTTCCTATTCAGACTGAGATGATTGGCTTACTGATTTTGTGTTGAAATATACATGAACCTATTCATAGGGCCCCTCTGGTGTCTGTGACCGAAAAAGATTTTAAATTAAATTGTGATTATTCTGGTTGAAAACTGTGTGCCTGGCCAGATCGAAGGGACTACTATAATAATCCACTGTTCGTACTGAAGATGGTCTGACGTAAAAATCAGCAACAAAAGACCGAAACGTTGACATATAGCAACACAGAGAGGGAGGAATGGGAACTCATGTGGCAAGGAAGACTATACTCGGAGTAATGAAGATTATCAGTAAGTAACCGGGGCATTGCCTCCTCGTAAGTCTTCCTTGCCACATGATTAACAAAGTGAGCACATACCAAAGCCAAGCGGCTTCATGGAAATTCACAAGAAACCAACGGACCAGAAAGGGATGCCAAAGAAGCAGGGAAAACCAAAAAAACACAAACGAGTGGAAGGAACCACCCAAGAGAGAGGCAACCACAAGCAGAAAGAACTAGCCCGGGACAGAGAGACACTGGATGGGCCGAAACCCGAACCCCGAAACCCGTAATCCAGCCAGAAGCAAGTCGGAACCAACAACAGAAGGCGGACAGAGAAGACATGGGACAAAACCATACGGAGCCAAAAAAAAAAAAACAGGCCCCAGAAAAGAAGCAGCAAGCCGGTCCAAACGCACAAATACCGCCCAACGGACAGCCAACAGCGAGAAGGACGCAAAAGCCCAGATCACGGATCCGAAGAAAACAGAGGGCACCCACACCACAGTGACACAACAAGAAGCCACAGCAGTAAAGAGACGCAGTCCGACCGACCCTTAGCAACACCGCAAGGTAGACCACCAACAGCGAGAGAGCTGCAAGAACGATTTGGGGTGCAGAAAGGAACCTAGCACCCTAACCGAACATTAAGAAAGAAGGTCACCAAAACCCCACCAGCAAGGAGACAAACAGGCGGTACACGGACCCCAGTCGCACAAAGGACCCCCCGGGAAGGGAGCGCGACAGCAATGCGAGAACCCAGGCAGGTACAGGGCAAAACAGGCCCGAAGGAACCCGCTCACCAAGGGAACCCAACCGGCCAACAGTGAAAAGTGGAAAGCCCACAAGGCCGCCCACTGAGGCGGAAGAGCAGAAGGGACCAGGCCCAAGGACACGCCACTAGAAGGAACACAAACACCCACCAGGGACCACCATGCACAAGAAAGTGGGAGTAAGGGGAACACAGCCCGAATGTGACACAGCCCCGCGCAGGGTTCAAGCAAAACGACCCCGCAACCACCCTCATGCCGCAACGGAGCTGCCGAAGAGAGCACCCAGGTGGCCAGTCAAATCCCCAACAACCAGGCCAGACCCAACCAAACAGCAGAGAGTCGATAGGGGCAGGAGCGGACACGAAGACAATGCCACAGGCAGGAACACACCAAAGGCGAGAAGGACAGAAGAGACGGGCGAAAGGCGTCCAAACCACGATAACACCTCCAGGGAGCAAACCCGAGCCAGAAGTCCCCAGTACCCCAAAACCAGGGACTAAGGAAAAGTGGACACAAAATCTGCACAGGAAGCACAGGAGAACCGGGAAAACCCAGCACCCTGGAAATGAAAAGCACAATATAAACCAATACCACCCTGGGAAAATTAGAAAGTAGTGGCAGGAAACAAACCCATGACCCATGTGAGACCTTGCCGCCGGACGAACCATATGGACCACCGAGCAGCAGCCTCCCTGGCTGACACCCGCAGCAGCAGAAACCAAGGGAGAAGCACCCATGCATAACAAAACATGAGTACTGGGAAAGCGCACGTTCACCCCTAACGGGGAACAGACGTATGTTGTCACCCAACCCAATGGTACTCACATTATCAACCACAGAGGGAGGAATGGCAGAGTGGACCCGCTGGGATCCGGACCTGTAACCATGAGGGCAAACACAGGCCCCTGAAGTGGAAGCATCAGTCCACTGAGCCACCAGTCCAGCCAAGCACCACCGACAGGCCAATGCTCCATCCAGGCCAAACAAGCCCGGAACACATGTAAGCAAAGGGACCAGAGGAAAGCGCAAAGCAGGGAGCCTGGACGAGAAGGAGACAGAGCCAACACTGTGAATTAACACCAGAACCGGAATAAAAGCGACCCAGACAGGTTAGCCAGGGGGCAAAGCCCGCAACTCCTCGGAGCACGAGGCAGGGGAAAAACTGCCCAGAATAGCAAGGAGACAACCCCACAAGGCAGGGGCGAACCCCAGACAAGTAAAAGCATCGCGTGAACATCTACCACAATGGGATGTTGGTGACCGCAAGCCAGCAAAATGACATCTCGGCAAGACTTTTCCTCGTTCGTGATCAGCAACATCAAGTTGCCGATCGCGACCAAGGAAAATAAACCTCCTGGCAAGATTCTCAACGCAGGGAGGTCAGGTTCCTCATTGCCAATGGTCGCGTATGCTCACGACCGCTCGCTATGAGAAACTACCAGTCCGCGTTGAGAAAGCTGTCGCTTGAGCTGCAGAAAACGACCGCTTGCACTGTGCCAGATGCGGTTTGCACTAATTGCACAGTGCGGACAAGCATCCGGCACTGTGCAATCAGTGCGAACAGTATTTTGCACAGTGCACTATGCAATTCGCGTAGCTATGCCTAGCTCGCATAGTGCGAAGTGCAATTCACGTAGCTACGCTTAGTGCTACTATGGGAACTACGCCCAGGGTTCGTGCCAACACTTGCCTAGAACGGGGGAAAACCACGAATAAACCACACACAGATTGGAGAACAAAATCCACCATTAAGCAACAAAAATGGCAAACACAAACATCCCTCTGCAACTGGTGAAGGCAACCATTCAGGAACCAAAAAACACATAGTCCTACGTAGTTCCCAAAAGAACATCACCGGGTCATCACGGCCCAATACACAAAACAAACAGGGAAATGTCAGAGCCAGAAGCGGGACCACAGAGTTGAGAGCTCCCAACAGGATATGCTCACCGATACTGCCAGTCGGAAAACTGGAGTCCAGTTACACTGCACGGGAATAACGGAGTGAGCAAGAGGGTGTGCAAGACACCTCGTAAAATATGCCATGAAAGCATCAATGTAACAGAATTGAAAAGTCCCAGAAACAAAACACACAAGGGACTCTGGCCATCCGAACAATAAAAAACAGTGCAAGCCTCACGCCGTTGGACTGAGGGACGGGGAAGAATGCGGCATCACCCGGGACAGGGTCCCATTGAGGCCACAGCAGCAGCACCCGGCTCCTGGATGCACGATGCTGCACGCAGAAAACCCGGCAGCGTGTGCGCCCACTCCGCCGAGGAGAGGCTGGCGCCGGATGTGAACCCTGGTGCAGAGTCCCCGCACAGCAAGGAGACCAACGTGGCATCGCTCAAATCCTGCACATAACCAGTAGCAGCCAGTGCAGATCCTGCTCGAGGCCAGAAAGCCTGCTTCCATGGCTACCCCCACCCTCGACAGACTCAAGCCCACATAGAAAGGCAGCCCCAAACAGGAAGCCGGAAGGGAGAGGCAACAACCAAGGAGTCTGGAAAAAATCTCCATGGCCCCAGCAAAACAGTGCCACCATACCAGGACCCAGCAGTTGGGGAAATAGGGGGGTGGGAACGGAAGCGAGCCCAGTGTGACCCAGCAATAACCCACGCAGCCATTAGGTCAGAGGAGACCAAACAGGTGAGCCAGCTAGTGCAGGGCCGCCCAGAGCCCACAAACAACAGAGCCTGCTAGAGCAGGGCAGCCGAAATCAAGGGTGCAGTGCGAGGCCAAGAGCCACAAGGCGGGGAGAACCCAGATCAGGAGCCCGCTCGATTAGGGCCTCTTCCCCCTGGACGTGGGTCCTGCCAGAGCAGAACCATGACCCCCAACTAACCTGAAACACGCTCTGGAGAATCTGCAGCACAGAACCAAACAAGCATTTACAATGCAATGGTCTCGGCATTATTAAAGGTAGAGCTATTGGCATTGCTCATGACTTTTTTTTTAAAATCATAAATAAATGGCATTGTCATTTACATTGCCAATCGCTTAATCGTTATGTAAATGGCATTGTCTTTTACAATGCCAATAGCTTAATCGTTCGCAAATACATGACCGATTGCATTTACACCCACACAGAGCCACACACACAAAGCCACCCACACACACATACAGAGCCACCCACACAGAGCCACACACACACACACAGAGCCACACAGAGCCACACACACACACAGAGCCCCACACACACACAAAGCCCCACACACACACACAGAGCCCCACACACACACAGAGCCACATACACACACAGGAGAGCAAGCACAGCGAGGGGGCAGGGAAGCAAACTTAGCGAGGGAGCAAGCACAGCGAGGGGGCAGGGAAGCAAGCACAGCGAGGGGGCAGGGAAGCAAGCACAGCGAGGGTGCAGGGGAGCAAGCACAGCGAGGGTGCAGGGAAGCAAGCACAGCGAGGGTCAGGGAAGTAAGCACAGCGAGGGGGCAGGGGAACCAGGGGGCAGGGGAGCAAGCACAGCCAGGGAGCAGGGGAGCAAGCACAGCTAGATGCAGGGGAGCAAGCACAGCCACGGGGAAGGGAAGCAAGCACAGCCAGGAGGCAGGGAAGCAAGCACAGCCAGGGGGCAGGGAAGGAAGCACAGCCAGGGGGCAGGGGAGCAATCACAGCCAGGGGAGCAAGCACAGCAAGGGGGCAGGGAAGCAAGCACAGCCAGGGGGCAGGGAAGCAAGCACAGCCTGACAGCTTACAGCACAACAGAACAAAGCAACAAATCCACGTTAAGCCTCCCACTTTCCTCTGCTCTGCTTTAGCTCTTTCCTCTTCATTCATTACACCCCATTGGGATGCGCATTATTACCGTATTAACAATGTACAAGAACAAGCGTGAACCCCTGTGACAGCACGCTTCCTCCCACTCCCAAAGATCTTTTGACTGGGTGTAAGTGTTTGATTGATTCAGATGCTCCGTCCATCACCACCCCCTTTTGTACCGCTTTTGGCCACCATAAGTGTGGCAGGGTATGCTCAGACGTGAGTCCCTTGCTCACAAAGCCACTGGGTTCAAGCAAGCCGGGCTGAAGACGGCTGGAAAGCCAGAAACCGGTCCTCAGAAGCTTGTTTCTGGTCCAGGGAAGACATGGCTTGGCAGTTCGGGCTGGACTGTTCCCATGAGGCAAAGGGTCAGACTGATTTGCATATAGCCATGTCTGAACTCGGGTGGCAGAGTGGGCTAAAGAACGGTGATGGATTAAACCCAGATCTTTTGACTTGGTGTGAGTGTTTGATTGATTCAAATGCTCAGTCCATCACCACCCCCTTTTGTACCGCTTTTGGCCACTATAAGTGTGGCAGGGTATGCTCAGACGTGAGTCCCTTGCTCACTTTGCCACTGGATTCAAGCAAGCCGGGCTGAAGACGGCTGGAATGCCAGAAACCGGTCCTCGGTAGCTTGTTTCCGGTCCAGGGAAGACATGGCTTGGCAGTTCGGGCTGGACTGTTCCCATGAGGCACAGGGTCAGACTGATTTGCATATAGCCATGTCTGAACTGGGGTGGCAGAGTGGGCTAAAGAACGGTGATGGATTAAACCCAGATCTTTTGACTGGGTGTGAGTGTTTGATTGATTCAGATGCTCCATCCATCACCACCCCCTTTTGTACCGCTTTTGGCCACCATAAGTGTGGCAGGGTATGCTCAGACGTGAGTCCCTTGTTCACTTTGCCACTGGGTTCAAGCAAGCCGGGCTGAAGACGGCTGGAATGCCAGAAACCGGTCCTCGGAAGCTTGTTTCTGGTCCAGGGAAGACATGGCTTGACAGTTTGCGCTGGACTGTTCCCATGAGGCTGATTTGCATATAGCCATGTCTGAACTGGGGTGGCAGAGTGGGCTAAAGAACGGTGATGGATTAAACCCAGATCTTTTGACTTGGTGTGAGTGTTTGATTGATTCAAATGCTCCGTCCATCACCACCCCCTTTTGTACCGCTTTTGGCCACCATAAGTGTGGCAGGGTATGCTCAGACGTGAGTCCCTTGCTCACTTTGCCACTGGATTCAAGCAAGCCAGGTTGAAGACGGCTGGAATGCCAGAAACCGGTCCTCGGAAGCTTGTTTCCGGTCCAGGGAAGACATGGCTTGGCAGTTTGGGCTGGACTGTTCCCATGAGGCACAGGGTCAGACTGATTTGCATATAGCGGATGTATGACGTTACAACGCATACTTTTACCACATACCATTACAACGCGGTATTTACAACGCATACCGTTACAATGCATAGCGCTTAGAGGTGCTGGATAGTGGTAAGTATAATTTTATATTCCAACTCCAGTCCCCGTGGACACTAGGGAAGGTGTTGGATATAAAATTATACTTATTCCCTATCCTAGAGCGCCCCCCAGCGCAATGCGTTGTAATGGTATGCGTGGTAATGCCTGCGTTGTAGTGGTAGTGCTTGGTAAAAACTTCGTTGTAAACGTTGTATACCGCATATAGCCATGTCTGAACTGGGGTGGCAGAGTGGGCTAAAGAACGGTGATGGAATAAACCCAGATATTTTGACTGGGTGTGAGTGCTTGATTGATTCAGATGCTCCGTCCATCACCACCCCCTTTTGTACCTCCTCCCACTGTGCAGCGGACACTCAAGAAGGCAGTGGCGTAGGAAGTGAGAAGTAACCCAGCCCAACCCTCCATCCACTGGGTTGATATTGAAATCCCAGCCACTAATAGGGAGTAAAGTGGGCCCGCGGTCTGCTTGGTTCCGGTGCCACTGTACCCGCCGCACCATTGAAAGCTACGCCCTTTGCAAACAGTTGTAACGTCGGTCCTTCAGAGGAGTTTGTTTCGCTGCCCCACACTAGAGAGAACCTGTCATGCCCCCATTAGTAATTACCGGTGTTACTGGATAGGAGTGAATACAAAGTTGTACTTACAGGCACGCCTCGGGTTCCTCCCGCCAGACCCAGGAGTTGACATGGCTGCGATGAGTGAAGGACTGGCCCGAACCTCCTGTCACACCCTCCGCTACACAGCAGCCCGGAAGCCGTACATCTTCTTCGCTGTGAAACTATGAGAAAACGGCGAGCCACAGGCGGCCCCGGAGACTCCCGGCTCAGCCTCAAGCCCCCCGCTTACACTGCCTCCACGTGGGCGCGCGCACAGACCGGGCTCGAGACGCTCTCTCCTGCAGCTGCAAGAGCAATGCCAAGATTCCGGAAACACTAGGGTGCGTGCACTGGGAGCATACCACGCTCAGTCCGAAGACAGGGGTGCCACGATGTATTTTTTTTAAAAAATGAATTCTAGAACAAGTGTAAAATCAAACGGAAGCAGATAAGCCAGCAACAAACATTCAGGCTCAGAGTGGCACAGAGACACTGCAGACGTGCAGCGCCTTAATATTACACATTTGAGAGGATTTGTCCAAGTTCCCCAAAGCTGCGGGCCCCGAGCTCCTTTCTTCCCTGCCGAAAACGTAATATTAATAACACAGAGGAAACCCCCTTTACCCTCCCTGGCAGTGTGGAAATGTGAAAGGTCAACAAACAATATGAAGCCTGTTCCTGCAGGGAAAGGGATGTTAGCATAATGGGAAAAGACTGAAAACAAGAAGAAAAAAAATGGCGGCCGCAAACCTCCGAAGTTTTTGGAATCGGGGAAGTGTTTTTTGTTGAGTGACGGATAACGTCACAGAGAGAAAGAACGCAAAAAACACACCCCCGAATCCAAAAAAGACGGGGCTTGAATCGAGTGACGGCCCTCTCCTCCAATGGCTGGCCTCCGTTTAGGAAGCCAGCCAATGGAGAAGAGGGGCGGGTTCAACCCCCCTAACTAAAAAACATAAAAACTTCGGACTCCGCCCACTGCTAAGCAGTGCGACGGTCCTCGACCTAAAAAACAGGCTGAGGGTGGATGGAAGGCATGGGAGTCTAACTTTTGCTTTGGAGGGTTCTGGTGTGGAGCTGAAGCTCACTTTGTTAATCATGTGGCGAGGAAGACTTACGAGGAGGTAATAATGTCTTCTGCCACTCAGCATGTTCTGAAATCGTAAAGGGCAGTGCTTTAAATAAGATTTTACTGTCCGGCTCTCAGTTCCTGCACTTCTTTAATTTGAAAGGGATAGTACCTGCACTTCTGAGCTCTGCTGCAATACATTTAAATGAGAGAGTGCCTGCACTTCCCACAAGCCAACAAGGTACGGTGGCTAGTGAGTGCCAACACTTATCTATTTGCATTTAAAGCACTGACAAAGGGCTTATAGTAATACAATTAAGCACGTCAATTTAAAGTGAAATTATAAATTCCAAGTTCTGGTATAATATAAAATTATAGACTTCCCTCAGTCAGGGTGACCATCAGCTGTTGAAGGAATGTTTTCGATAGGGTGGAATTTTGTTTTACCAGCGGAGCAACTAAGAAATACGCGCAGTAATTGCAGTAACACTTCTGGGTAAACTATTACCTGTGAGATAAAGGGGTTTGTGGATGTTGTGGAGTATTCTCTGCTGGCGCTTTGCTCTTTGTTCTCACACGTATTTATGATTATCATCGAAGGACAACCTTCGCACCATGAATTCTCCATAATAGAGAAACGCAGCTTGCACTGTATTTAATTTGCATATATAACCATCAGGAGCCGCCTATCACTGAAGCGCGATTCCATATAGATTATGCTTTTGTTGAATCCTTTTAGGTCCTTGATTGTGTACTTTTTAATGCAGGGAATATAAAGGAATGTGTACGTGTACTAAGGCCTTGAAACCCCAATAACATGTTTTAATGACTAAAATATCAGATTAGAAAACGCCATTTCAAGCCAGAGAAGGCTGGTACCGATACATTCTGATACATTCCCTCCTTAACTGAGCTTACACATGTTCAATTATTGTTCATTTAATTGACAAATAATATTCTGTGAGTAGGCATGAAGGACTCTTTGCTTACATTCAATTAACTTCTCAGATTCAAGATATTGCAGGGCTGCCTCTTGATATGTCGAGTGTCCAGCATCTCAAAGCTTTTTCAATTCCTTTACAGCGATGTTTACCCTCTTGACTTCTGTGGACCCCTACAGAATCATTACTGGATTCCGGGAACCCCACTGTGTGCATTGTTGAAATCTGGGGACTCACAGCCTAAGCAATTTCTATGATTTGAGCTTCAAAGCAATACACACAAATGCAAAAACAAGTTAAGAGCAAACAAATCCTCAACTATTTAAGTATTTTGTTTAATTCACAATCATACAAAGAAAAGGTTTTCACATTTTCAATGTTGGTTCTTTATTTTTGCATGCTTTATTCATTTAATATATTCATTTTAATATTCTTTAATTTGGGAACACAGTTAAAGACCCCTGGGTAGTTTTCATGCACCCCCAGAGCTCTAATACCACAGGTAAAGAATCACTTCTATACATAATTTAGCAGAGATACTCAGGGCCACACATAGGCATGCAGTGTGATTAAAAACCTAACATTAGATTTACCAAGGCATGCAAGGCTACCTCCCATAACCCTGAGTGGCTTGGTAAATCTAGACTAATCAAGGCAGCACACATTTCTGCCTTCAATACCTCTACATGGTTGGGGCCTTCCCTCGTTGGAACATGGGTGTCCCTGTGCATCCACCAATGGATTCTGACACATTCCCAGATTCAACAACACTTGTAGACTAGGGAATGTATCAGAAATGTATGCCTCCCCACCAGAGGTGCAAGGAGTAGTTATACCTTTATTTCTCCTCGTTGTTTTGTCTTTCTACATGTGGTGCATTGGGTAGCACACAAAGAAAAAAGAAAATGCTTCTGAGGATGGTTTTTGTGAAGGAAGTCGTCCCGTCTTGCACAAAAAGAATCCTGAGTACCACGCAGGCGCCCTTGCTCCATTGTACACGGGTGCCTGCATTGGAGCTCGGCAGCACATTATGCAACAGAGCCACAAAGCCCTACACAACCAAGGCCCAGGATACCTCAACAGCCGCCTCAACTTCTACGCTCCCAAACGCCAGCTTCGATCGACCGGCCACGCCCTTGCCGCCGTCCCCCGCATCCGAAGAGCCACCACATGGAGACGGTCCTTCTCCTACCTCGCCGCCAAGACATGGAACTCCCTCCCGACCCACCTCCGCCTTACCCAGGACCACCTCGCCTTCAGGAAGCAACTCAAGACCTGGCTGTTCGAGCAGTAGCGGACCCCCCTCCCCTAGTGCCTTGAGACCCTCTGGGTGAGTAGTGCGCTATATAAATGCTCTGATTGATTGATTGAGAGCCGGAAGTGCACTGTATAATGTTAAATACAGCGCATTCCCGCCCTCTCCCTTTCATGCAGTGCAGCACAACGCAGCAAGGTGACTTGCTGTGTTGTGGTGCACAAAAGTTAAATACATCAGCCTCATAGTTTTAAAATGTATTCTTTGAACATCTCCTTCACTGCACCAATTATTAGCACAAACAAGATATACCTTTTCGAAAAATGACCAAGTTTCTCCAGAAGCAAAGTTCTGACAGCTGTATCACTATTGCTTCACTTTTAGGTCTATAACTTGACATTAATAGTGATTTCATTGGGAGTGATTTTCCATCTTTAAGGACGAATGGTGGTCTAAGAGTGTTTTATTAGGTGTCGCTGATTTTTATCCGAGCCCTATGGGTTCTCCATAGATAATACGGATTGCTAATATAATAAAATTAATTGTATAACAAAACATTTGTGATGAACACCAGCATACATTTTGATTATTATCTATTTAGTTTTTATATTCTATTGTTATGGTATTTATGTAAAGTTTGGATGGCTTTTAAGAGCACTAAAAAATTGTATGGCTGCTCCAATTGCAACATTTATAGAGTGAATTTTGCCTGTATCAATTTCCTCAAATTTAGGTCGCGGCTTCAGACAGCTTTACCTGGCAGATGGCCAGATCTATTGTTTCGAACATACATAAAGGGGATATTGCGTCAGCCCATTGCTCAGGACTGGTTGGCTTTGTTGCTTAACCCACTTCCCAGCTCCTGGTTCAGTGACTCAGCCTAATTGTATGTATGTCCTGCCCAGGAGCATTTCAGTGTCACTTGTACCATTCCATGGCTAGCATTGCTTGTGATGGAGCAGAAGTCTCATTCCATTTGTAGGGGTGCATCATACCCACGTTTAGAGAGCACCTGCATATAGTCTTGTATTGTGCAACATTAGGTGTTCGAATTCTGAAATGTACTAACGCAACTATATGATGTGTTTTAGCATGTGTCATGGGAAATTAGCTTAGGAAATGGATGTAACTAGTAGAATACGTTAACCTGTAGTGGAATCTGGCATTATTCATGTACAAAATGTGTTTATTAATTCATAATTAGGTAAATGTATTAGTTGAAATGTATTAATGATTCTGTGAATTTGTAATGTGTAAGCAGTACATTCTCATGTTAACCAATGCAGTAGGCCTGAAATGCAAGCCCCTGACAACTCTTGCTTTAGAATTTTCGTTCTAAATGGCATGTCCCCTTCATTTTGCATTGCAGGTGAAGAAGCATTCTTTAGGCAAAATAATGTGTTTTTTAGCAGCTAGGACACGACAGAAGAAGTTACAATCGTATGACTCAAAGGCAATAAAGGAAAGACGTTGGTTTCACATAAGAGAAGGCCTGGGAATCAAAAATGAGTCATTGCAAAAGATGTGCATGGAGAACACTGTGGATAAGTACGTTCATGGCTGTACTCAGGATGGAATTTGTGCAAAGCTGTGCATCATAGGAAAGTACCTTGGATAACTGATTGTTGTATTAGGGAAAGTGCCCATATTTTTTTTGCCATTGGAGAGGGAATATCTCAGAGTGAGCTCTTTTCTTTGTGATGGTGACTTTATGCTACCTGGCCCTTCTTGATGGTTTAGAGACTGCTTAGGAAGACACCACAACTGACACCTTTACCTTTTTCCTCTTGACTCAAACTGCTTATCTACTAACATAGGGATGTCATTTTAACAATAAAGTAGGGAGGGATTTGATGCTTTTCATTCACCAACTCTCGATGCAAACAGTTTAATTCCAACCTTATTTATGAAAGTGTTTTCCATATCTCTTCATTGACAATCATATGACGTGATCCCATCCTCTGTATTTACACACTTAACTTTCTTTGACCTCCTGCTGCAAAGTTTGGCGTAATCACCTACAATGCCACAGTTACCATATTTTACTTCCCTGGCTTGGCACAAGCTGGCAAATGCCAAATGCTCAGAACTAGTTATGTGGGTGCGTGAGGAGCACTCCGTTGGTTAACCTTGTTTATCACTTTTAAGACCAAAACAACCAGTGATAGAATGGTTTTTGTCACCAAGTATACCACACAATCTAAAGCTATCAAAAGTATCATAAACCAAAGATGGGAATTGCTGTCCTCAGAAACTGAGTTTAAAGACATATTTAGAGACAAACCAATGTATGCTTATACCAGAGGACAAAACCTAAGGCAAATATTGAAACAGCAACAGAAACAAACAACGCAACAAATATCATCGCACAAAGGCACGGTACGGTGTCAGAACTGTACGCATTGTAACAATGTGATCACTGGAAATTCGTTCGCACATCCCACAACAGTAGCACAGATCAAACTAAGACACACAAGTGACTGCAATGCCCAGCATGTTGTTTACGGTATCAAATGCCTGTGCGGGATGATGCACGTTGGCAAAACCAAACGGAAGTTGAAAATCAGACTGACAGAGCACAAGAGTAGAATACGCAATCTAAATGTATCATCTCCATTAGTTATGCATTGGAGAGATGCGAAACATACCATCTCACAAATTCGTTTCATTATCATTGAAAAAGTTGACATGCGACCAGGAACAGATAATGACCAAAGATTGCTACAACGCGAACTATATTGGATAAAACATCTTAATACCATGATCCCAACTGGTCTTAATGATAGGTATGATTTATCGTGTTACCTCTAAACTTAGTTCCTGGACACATAAAATGCAGACAGCTGGATTTACTGATTGAACCACTGATAGCGGTTTAATTATGATGATGTATAGGATGAACTAGACATCTCAACACTCGTTAGTAGATAATGCTTTATCTGGTTGACTACACTGTAATTGAGATATGGTTTTTTCATGCTATCTCTAAACATGAACCACATATGAATGTAACTTTGAATCAAACTCGAATGTTCTTAAATAGTATTTATGTACAAGATACTTGGTGAGTCGGGAATATCACACAGCAGCAAATGATCATTGTCTGTTAACTTCTTTTCATCAGCGAGGCACAAAACTGTACTGTCAAATAGTATTGTATTAACATTGAGCCATTTTTCGTGAAAATTACATCAAACATCAATAGTAATATTTGTCACTGTATTTACGAAGTATGCTTTCATCTCATGAAACACTGTCAGGAAAACACAATCAGCTCGACCATACACCATCTGAACATTATAAACATTTAAATTTAACCTAATAAGGAGAACTTGGATATAGAGGCAATATAATTCCCCATGGGGGCTATCATATTAGACAAATATTATGATCATGCACTCCATTGAGATTGCACCCACAGCTTACTAATATCGTTTACATTATAATATCATCAACTGCCCATCGGAATGTAGATAATAATAATTGTTTCCTTAAGAACAGTACAACCTTAAGCAGTATATATTGTGAATTTTGCATTTAGACGCATAGCTGATTGTGTGCGTAGGCACAATCTTTCATCAGGCTCTAGTGACTTTATTACCCAGTTTAAGATGGCGACCACGGATACCCTTGTTAAGTGCAGTACAGCCTTTTAGTCCATTCTTCATGTTTAATGCGGAACACTGATGTGAACTTTGTAAAACTTGGTCGGGAATGGCGGCGATGTAGAACGCGGTTTTGAATACCCCGGAGAAGTGCAAGCGGGAATAGACATCTATCCAGGTAAATGCGGAATATGCAGGGCTCTAAAGGAAAGTCTTAGCTTTCTAATGATCTAATTAGTGGTAGGAATTCATGGCGTTTTTCCGTTTATCTTGTAGAATATACATCCAAGTACTGGGGTACGTACATATGTTTAAATGGCAACATTGAGTATAAGGCTATTTGCCCCGTGAGTCGACATAACATCGGTTATATATCTTTGCAGGACTAAAAACAGTTCAGCCACGCTTCAGGTATGTTTGGTTGATTGTGGAGACATTGATTATGGAAATATCATATGGTATCAGACAGAGTTTGTCATTATGATTATCTCGTTTTTACAGCTTATCCACAGTAAAACACTGTTAAGAATGCGGTAAGCTTCATTATATATTTTTTATAAAAGAAAGTGAGCTACCAAAGTTGTGTAAGAGTAAGATTTTTTGAGAGAACACAAACATTTACACATTTTTCATTGATTTCATTTCACAAGCACAGCAATTTGTCTACACAGGTAGGATTTGTCACACTAATAATACCACACCCATGGGTGTTCTAGTAATTTCAATACACTTACATCTCCCTATATTTTTGTTTGTTTCAGACTGGCCCCTGATGAAGGTACCATGGTGTACCGAAATGCATAGGGCAGAATAAGAAAACTGTAATGTTAAAAAAATAATAATGGAATGTAATAATGCACATGAATGATTCAAAGTCAAATCAAATATCATGATGTATTTGTTGATATGATGTAATAATCAACATTGAGTATAAGTATGCACAGTAAACAATGAGTATCATGCATTAAAAAAAGATAATTGTTTTCTGGTATAGAGTTTAAAGAAAATTTCTTTTTGAAAAGGTGAAGGCGTAACACACCAAGTGCACAGTGCGCGTCTAGGTGGGTTTGCAAACCCGCCATAACTCACAAATGCTCATAACTGCCACATCTATAGCATTTAGGAGGTTCCTTCAAAGAGAGTCCTGATTCTGAACCAGCCCCCTCCTTTTTAGTTTTTGCCTGAAAAGTGCTCACGCTGTGCTTGTGAAATCTCTTGTATTCATAATATTTCTTAAAAGGGGATCTTATCAATTCCCCCTCCCAAATTACTGTGTTAATTCGCTTTCATGAGGAACTTTTTTTTGTTTACTTCCCCTGCTTGCACACATTTATGATACTTCTACTAAAGCTGTTCACACTGTTTTAGCCCCATTCACTGTCAAGATAAGATCTCTTCCCATGGAAAAGGCAGAAAGCTTTTATCAGTATGCTGGAATGCTTGTTTTTTATTACTTAATTGTATAAAGCAGATGCTTAAACCTTAGAACATTTGTGGCATTTCCTATTCATGCCTCAGTAACTTTCTTTGCAATTAGTAGGCATTATCGGATTGATTTTTTTTAACTTAATCTATCTAGTCATTATGGTCAAATTCTAAATGTTGTAAGAAACATTTCGCTTTAAAAATAAAGTTAACATACAAGAGCTATGCTATATTTAACAACTAAACAGGCAGCCGCAAGTGCAGTTGCCTTGCAGACAACAGGGTCATGATTTAAACGGTGCAGCATGTGCATAAGCACCTGGCACAAATGTTTTCACAACTCCTCTAAACACATAATATTGCTCTATTTGCCAACAAACAGGTAGTCACAATTGCAGTCACCTTGCAGTTAAAAGGCACTTGATTTGAATGGTGCATCAGGTGCAGTGGCACCGACACCAACAGCTCTAGGGACCCCACTAAACCCAGATTATTGCTAAAATGTGAAACTAAACTGGCAGTTACAAGTGCAGCTAACTTGCAGACAACAGGGTCATGATTTCAATTGTGTTGCAGGTGCTGTAACACCAGGACCAAAAGCTCTAGGCACACCCAACTAAGCACATACAATTGCTATATTTTACTACTAAACAGGGAGCCACAAGTGCAATTACCTTGCAGACAACAGGGTCATGATTTGAATGGTGTAGCAGGTGCAGTAGCACTGGGCCAAAAAGTTGTCAGAACTCCTCTAAACACCTAATATTGCTATATTTTACCACAAAACAGGTAGACACAATTACGCTTACCTTGCAGGTGAAAGGGGCTTGGTTTAAATGGTGCAGCATGTGCTGTGGCATTGGGTCCAAAAGTTGTCAGAACTCCTCTAAACACCAAATATTGCTATATTTTACAACTAAACAGTCAGTCATAAGTGCAGTTATCTGGCAAGCACTAGGGTCATGATTTCAATTGTACAGTAGTTGCAGTGGCACCGGGACCAAAAGCTCCAGGCACCGCACTAAATACTTAATATTACTATTTTTTACTACTAAACATGCAAACACAAGTTGTAGACAACTGGGTCATGATTTGAATGGTGCAGCAACGGGCTTAGAACCAGGCCTAATGTTTTCAGAACTCATCTAAACACATAATACTGCTACTACATCAATTAATTCTAATATTTCTCTCTTTTATATAATGTTTTCAAAATGTTGCTATTACTTACTAGTACTATACCACTAGTAAGAGCACAATATATTGCCTTTTTGGCCATAAACAAGTCATAACGCTTAAACAGACTTTCTGTAACGTATATTGTACAACTACTCAGCAAGCTACAACTTTCAACAAAAACCATCTTATTATTAATCAGGTAGGCAAACCTAATGTGTTTACCAAAGCTTGTTGTTCTTGGTCCTACTTTTAATTTTCGACACAATGTCAGATTCTGTAGAGTAGGTTTTCAAAGAACCATCATACCCGCTAAAGGGTTCTGCTTTCTAAACAATTGCCTATACATCATTCAAGCATGCATCACCATTTACCCACAGACGATCTTGGATTGCAGGATTGCACACATACATAACCACCTGGTCCGGTATTAGATCTTCGGTCAACCCCCCAAATGCACAATCAGTAGCCAACTTTCTTAGCTCGCTAACATATTCATCAATAGATTAATTCTTGAGTTGTTTTCTCTGAAACAAAATATAGCGTGGTACACCTTTGCAGACCTTGGGAGCAAAATGCTTATCTAGATTTTCAATTGCTAAATTGAACACATTTACATCACCACTGCTCCACCACAGATTTATGCATTTGATTAAAGGTTTTCAACCCCTTGGAGACTAAAAAGTTCAATACAATTATTTTCTTGTTTCCAGTTTCATGTTCCCATCAGCAGCCACAGTTTTTATATAATTCTCAAAATACTCCTTCCATTTACATCATCTTAATGAAGAATGAAGAAAATGCTTGTGGCGGACACAATTTGAACATTTGTTGAATCATAACGAATGTAATGTGGAATTGTTCAGTGCCCTTACTTCAATAATTAACTGAGTTAGTCCACTGTCCAAACTTCACCACACCTCATTAAATGCAACATTCTCTCATTGTATCCTCTATCCGAAACAGCAGAGAATCCTCCACACAAATGGCCACACAGGAGGAATAGAAGATAAAATTCCTGACCCAGAAATATGTATGAACCTTATATCTGATTCACCAGTTTCATTGTAATTATATTCTTTTATTCCCCCAAAGTTTCCCTTCTTATAGGCACTAGCTGCTGCTATGCTGGAATGGCTTTGTTTCCATTCCCAATTTAAGATGGCCACCACGTACTGTAGGAGTGTATCTGAATGTCTTCCCAAAGACATCAGACACTTGGAAGAGCAAACGTGCCTTCCTGATGAGTGAATCAGTGAGCCCACTTTTGCCTGTCGCCCAGCGAGCCCCCTCCAAGAGTTCATGGCCTCCTTATTGCGGCCCAATTTGTACAAGAGGTTTACACTCGCTGTACAAGCGCTTGATAAATCGGATCGCAATTTCCCCCAACACCCACTCTTAGGGGCAGGTTTGCAAGCCTGTTGGCTCACCTGTATGTCACTTTTCCCATGTTAAAAAGGGTGCAAAAGTTGGGCAAGGGGCTTGTAAATGATCCTCTTAGTTTTCAACTGCTGCTGTTAGCGATTCCTCCTTACCCGGTTCCTGTAATGTGCAATGTATGCTCTCTCACCTCACGATGGTTCTTCTTACTCTTCACCAAATTTGTTACCCTGAAGAATCCAAATATATAGTTTTAGGAATATATGTGTTTATTTCAAGTGCATTAAGGAGCAGACTGGCAAATGTCCTGTCTAACCAACTGCCTCCTCGCTCTCACACTCCCTACCTACCCACATGCATTGTACCCTTTTTAACACTTCTATCGTAATATTCTAAAGTAATAAAGATCATAACACAGAGGCTTCCGAAATGGAATCCACAGGCCTCTATCACTTTGACTCCTTCAGATACACGTATACTAGTATCTGCGCATGCTCAGGATGTTGGTGCTAGGATTCTGGATTCACAGTGAGCAGCGGAACATTCAGAAGAATGGGAAAATAGGCTTGCATTAACATATACAGATGAAGAGGCCTGGTCATTATTTACAAAACCAGATATGCTGCCACCACTGCCCCACACACATGAAACCCCTGACAAAAACAATGGTCCCTCTGTCATTATGAGAGGTCTAGTTGTACACCCCTCCAAGTTTAGGAGAAGTCCAAAAACCACTGTAGTCAAGGGCAGACCTAGGCCTCTGCATACACACTATATTAATGTTTTGCCAGGCCAAAAATCCCCATACCAAGATTACAGATTCTTGCAGTTCGGGCATGTAAGTAAACATGAGTGTACATCATGCTGGCGTCATTCTTGGCCCGATATTCACCATAATAAATTGACAATTTTAAGTTAATGATTCTATTGGGATGTCTATACTTTTTGTGTATTGAAATACTAAAGCATATACTTAAATTATACGTATACAGAATTATTAAATATAAATACTGAAAACTAAAAGGATTGTATTAAATGTTGTGAACAGAAAGACTTTATATTGGTATGTGTTAACATGATATGCATCCAGAACTGTTGTGAAACCTGTGTTCTATCAATATTTGGTTGGAATTCATACTATTTTTTTTATGAATGTGCTATCTAAGTTAAGAAGCATATGGTTATTAATTGCTGTTATGTCATCCACAAGTTTCATTTGCACAGCAATATTCTAACTACTGGGTAATATGTTTTAATTACCTCATGTCAGTTTAATTGCAGAATCCTTCATTTGACACCTGCTTTTTTCCACCTATTTTGTTTTATATCTAATTATATTTATTGTGTAACCATTTGTGTTTATCTATTACAATAAAGTTGAGCCATTTCACTGTATAGTTTTCTTACTTAAAAGGTACTAATTATACTGATATGTTTTGACTGTTCTTATCTGTTTTTATATCTTGGTAAATACATTATGAGCTGCAGATGGAAAGTTAACGCTTAATAGTGATAAATTTGTATTGTAAACTGCATGTATATATTTTTAAGAGCACAAAATATAAAAGAGCCCTATCTGAATCTCAATCCTCTTTTTTAGGCCGAGCCTGGCCCGCCCATGCGCTGCTCTGCAAGGCATGCTCTACTCAGGTATGGACTTGAAGCTCCGCCCACTCTCCGCCCATATGTTTCTATGGCTTGTGGCATTGTCCTTTGTAAACTGTGGCTTTTCATTGGTCAATAGGCTTAGTAGTCCCTCCTTAGTACCATCTTGTCTCATTGTGTAACCTCCCATAAGCGCACCCCCAGTTACATATGTTACTCGGTAGGCTTAGAGCCTCCAAGCACTATTTTCTTAAATGATGCACGCCGCGCTTTCTTTTTTTTTAATTAATATATTTATTGTTCAGTTCATAGCATATATAACAATTACAAATCATACATGAATCTATGTTCAAAGTGCTGTAAAGACATTACAAATACCATAACAAAAAGCTCAGGAAGTAAACATTAAAAAAAACATAATTTCAAAACGAAATCTCCATATGTTGTAACATGGGCTGTCAAATCTTTACCCCTAATTGTTTTTTCTTCATCGATTTAATACGGTAAAAATTAAATTCCAGATGAAACACATTATAAAACTTTGCTCGCCACATTTCATATGATGGCGCATCTGGTTTCAACCACATCGAAGCAATACAAAGTCAAGCGACAGCCATAGCCATAAAAATAAAAAATCTAAATGGATAGCTAGTCTGCAAAGCATCACTGTCTTTACATACCCTTAGTAACATCATCTCTCTAGATATCGAGACATTGACCCTCGTCGTTTGAGACAGAAATTGTGCAATGCATGAAATAAATTGTCTCAACACAATACAATCAAAAAATATATGTACAATATCTGCTACCTCCTACTGGCACCTAAAACATTTTCCATCTTGAGCATCACCCCACCTCATCAGTTTAGCGGGTGTATGGTATAAGTTAAACAAAGTTTTATAATGTTGGGTGCGTAAATTTGCGGTCAGAATAACTTTGCTAGCCATATCAATCGATTCTTGCAGAAATGAACCAGAGTTACCAAATCTAACCCTCCATTTCAAATCCTGAGTCTATATCATCTCGCTGTGTTGCCAATAATATGTCATACAAAGTCCCAATCTTAGCCCTTTTAATCAAAGCTTCTAGAAGTTCATTAGTTAAAATAGGTTGAAATCTGCAGTGCTTAAAAATAAAATCCTGTATCTAAGTATTTAAAGAAATTGTTCGTAGATATTGCATATTGTTCAGTTAATTCCGCAAAAGAAACATTGCCCCGGCACTGTAGATATCCCCTAAGCGGCCAATCCCCTTATCCCTCCATATCGTCATCTTGGTGTCCCAAAAAATTGACGGAAGTATTTCTAAGGAGTCGAAAGGAGTATAATAACTAATTCGATTTAGGGAAATAATTTTACGCATCGATTTCCAACCTTTAAATGCTGCAAGTACGGTTTTAAATCTTGTTCTTTTGAAATAGCTTGGTTCAAAAAATTTAAGCAAAACTTGACACGACTGAGCTCTTAATAACATCTGATAGATATTTGGGGATTCAAACAGCGTTGTTTCTCCCCAAATAACCAGAAATTTCATATTTTGCAAAAGGCAAACTAAGTAGTAAAAAGCAAAATTAGGCACACCCCATCCTCCTCTTACCGAGTGGTAACATCATATATTTTGAAGAACGCCGGGCCTTATTCTAGCCCCAAATAATCCTATCAGTGACCGAATGCACCTGCATTAATTGTGCACGTGTCAACTCCAATGGTACCATTCGAAAATAATAAAGCACCCTGGGGAGTATGCACATCTTTAAAACATTCAGTCGACCCACCATTGATAAATGTAGGCATTCCACCTTTTCCAGCTATCTCTTAACTGATCCTAGTATATCGACCCAATTTACTTTAACTATCTCCTGGAGCGACATCCTAATTTTAATCCCCAAGTATCTGGCCTCTTGTGTCACATGCGGCTCTCCAGGACAAAGCCCCTAAGTACAAACTACCTGAAATTTTGAGACATTTAACTTATATCCAGCGGCCTTCCCAAACTCTTGAGTCAAATGCTCAATCTCACTTAGCGCTTGCTCAGGGTCCGATGTTACTACCGCGATATCGTCGGCATAGGCTAAAACACGCACTTGATATTCGCCCACTACCATTGGTTGTATAGCATTGGTAATCTCCAGCATTTGCAACAATGGTTCGATATAAATGGCAAATAGTAAAGGCGAACATGGGCATCCTTGCTGTGTGCCCCTAGTAAAATATACAAAACGGATTCTTGCCCCATTGCACAAATCTTAGCCTTCGGACATTTATACATAGTCTGTAATGCAAGCAAAAACTGGGGCCCAAACCCCATCTTACGCATTGTAGCCCACAAAAATGCCCATGCAACATGGTCAAATGCTTTTTCAGCATCTAAAAATAATATGCCAATGTTTTTATGTAATGAAGTGGCATAATCCAGCGACGCTATAACCCTATGCAGGTGGATAACCGTGCTCCTACCGGGGAGAAGCCCATGCCATTGTCGAGATACCAATGGTGGAAGAATCTGCACTAACCGAGTTGCGCGTATTTTTGAGTATACTTTTACATCCGCATTTTTTAATGATATAGGTCTATATGACCCAGGAAGTCTGGGGGACTTATCTTTCTTCTTAAAACCACTATATTTGCATCATCCCACGATGGAGGGGGGTTTCCTCATTGAGCAGGTATAAAAGTGGCAAGCATATCGTTCTTTAGAATAGGAAAAAGGATCTGGTAAACCTCCAAAGGAAGTTTATCCGGTCCAGCTGCTTTCCCAAGCGCTAAGTCATCTAATGCTATCTATAATTCTTGCATGGAAATTGGAGCTTCCAGTTCTTCTCTTTCAGTAGACCGCTTTCTTATGTATTTGGGCTTCAATAATGGCGCCTGCATCTTTGTTATGTGCGAGTGTAACTTTTTAATTTTTTTTACCAGCGCGATGCACACCACACTTTCTTATGTTTACGGGGGATTTAGCTGCAAGTGTGTGGTACATAAACAAGGATGCATAGTCCAGGTGTAGTAGAAGATCCCTCTTTATTGACAGGTAGTTAAGGTGGCAGGTTACAGGATAGGAAGTTACAAGGAGAAAACCCCACCAAGAGAGAGCTACCAGCTCCTCAGCCTCAGATGACCAACTGACAATCTCCAGACAGGGAGGCACACTAACATTCCATGATGTCACAGGACATTCTCATAAAGTGGTAGAGAGGGAAAATACATAGAACCATTTACCACACATCCTCTTCCGTTAACAAACAACAGCAAGTAAGAAGTCAAGACGGAGCAGCAGGATTCAGAGGAGACTGTAGAAACAAGAGCTAGTCAAAGAGACAAATTGAAAAGAAGGAAACTCAAGCATGAAAGCAGAAACAAAGGACAATAAAAAGAGGCATGTAGAAATATAAACATAAGATGCACAGATGAACTAAATGCAAATTACATAACATGCCCATCCACCCTCCTTAATAAAACAAGGTAGCGATCCTGGCAAATCAAGCAGGGTGTAACAACTTAATGACAAAATCAGTGCAGATGGAAATAAGCACAATAAGATGAACATAGCAACCTACACAGAAAAAAGGAAAGCCTTGCGATAAAGACACAAAGGAAGGCAATCTTTAAACTGTGGAACAAAACAACTCCCCAGAAAAGGGTACACCAGAGGAAACTAACACCCCTGGAACAAAGTAGACAGTAGCCACACACAGACAATAGTGGCACAACTACACCAAAAGGTAGCGCTGACAATGCACCCCGACAACCCACATGGAGTGATGCAACTTAGACTAACACATACAACCTCCCCTAACAAAAGGGTACACAATTGAACAATGTAGAAATTGTTCAAGATAACATCACTAAATGGCGGCGCTGACAACACACACCACCTTCCCCAGAAAAGGGTACACAAAGAAAACTAATCTTTGAAACTTTGGACCAAAATAGTTACATGCAAACAACCTCCCCTAATAAAAGAGTACACCACGTAAAAAGTGTGCAACGTAACTTCCCCAAAGAGTAACAACAAGACCCTAGGAAACAAAATGTAGGCACTGACTGGCACCACAACCCCACAACCTCCCCTAAGTAAGGGTACACCATAAGTACTAACCCTACGTACATAGATGGGGTAACATTTAGACAGAAACACCCTAGCTGCCCAAGCAGGGTGAAACACAGGATACACACACCCTGTGAGACCAAAACAACAACATCCCCTATATACATATATAGGGTACACCATAAGACACAAGATGACCCTAGGAACCAGAATTGGCATTGAATGGCACCACAACCTCCCCTAAATAAGGGTACACCTTAGGGTTAAGATGTTGCCTTAGGAAACGAACACAGACACCACTACTGTGCAATGTAAAATGAAAACACACACAAATTTAAGAACAAATTGAACTCCAACACATGAATAAAAATGATGAGCTCCACACTTCCCATAAGAGCAACACGAATTCGCCATATCAAAAACACACACCACATTCCAGAACAAGACTGTGTTAAATATCATGCAGTGATAAGTTAACTGCTACGCAAATAAATAAATGACATTAGCTAGCTCCGGTGAGCGATATCTCACCCGGGGTCTTCGTAGACAGCTCCAGGTAGAGAAGAACACCAAAAACAAGGCGCGATGTAGATTAGGCACTTGCCATGTACCAATGAAGCATATGGCCATAATGGAGAAAAGTCAGTCACAAAGTCCTTGGGAAACATGAAATCCCTATGAAGAATGTACATCTGGTCTTTTGTATGTAATACGTAGCGTTTACGACCAGCAGGGGTCACTCGACAGGCACTGCAGGGCAAGCTGGAGCAGACCGGGAAGCAAGGCGTTCTGTTCTTGGCCAAGACGTAACATCAGACGCAATCGTCCACACAGCTTAGAGATGCGCACTGACTCCAGTCAAGATGGCGGCACGCAGGATACGCTGCCCAGGGTGGCTGTCGGCACGTTAGTGCTGGGCAGAGGAATGTGGGTGCCGTAGAAGCAGCTGAGATCGGAAGACGTCAGAATGGTGACTGAGGTGCTCCTCGCGACAACGAGGTAAGAACTAAGCGCATGACCAAGCTCGCGCACTCATTTTTAAAAAAACAAAGTGACCGTTGAACTAGCGCGGCGAGAATGAGAAACCCAAACTTGTAAAAATAAAATATAACACACTGTACCTCAGCAGACGCGCACGACTTGCCTCTGTGTTTTTAGTTCAGCGCAACAGCCCGTTTAGCTCTGCACACTCGAGAACAGCTGACAAGAGGTGTCTGTCGGTCTTCCGATAACAGTCAGCAGTCGGCAATACATGAGCACAAAACATGAGTAAAATTCCACAAATGTCGGCGCTGTTGGCAATACACGAGCACCAAACCTCGATAAAGCTCCACAAGATTTCGGTGCAGACGTCCACGCAGGCCAAGTGGTGCAGGCTTGAAACACGTAGGAGACACAAGCCATAGAGAAACAGTAGGGTGATCAGGCCAGATGAATCTCACACGCTTTTGTGGCTGGAGATATTCAATTTCCAGATGACAGCAAAGTCGCAGTGGACTCTTTCACTTAGCAAACGCCCAGGGTGCAGGCTGTCCAGGGTGAAGAGGACACTGGTGGGGTTTGCTGGGTGTTTCTCCAATTACAAAAGGAAATAAACTTACTTCTTTTAAATTTTGAACTTACTTCTTTTAAATTTTGACCGGGTCCCAAAACAGTCCTTGGTTTCCTTAGTGCTCAGTTACAGTCCTCTTTATGCGCAGCATAGGTTAGTCCAAGAAACGTCGCCAAAATGTGGTACATAAACAAGGATGTGTAGTCCAGGTGTAGTAGAAGATCCCTCTTTATTGACAGGTAGTTAAGGTGGCAGGTTACAAGATAGGAAGTTACAAGGAGAAAACCCCACCAGGAGAGAGCTACCAGCTCCTCAGCCTCAGATGACCAACTGACAATCTCCACACAGGGAGGCACACTAACATTCCATGATGTCACAGGACATTCTCATAAAGTGGTAGAGGGGGAAAATACATAGAACCATTTACCACAAAGTGCATCGCTAACCCTGTGCTTTTATTTATTTATTAACTGTGCCCATATGCTTCAAAATTGCTAAAGCTTGTTAGTCTCCTCTGCTGCCTCCACCTCTCCACAGCTTTATTTATTTGAAGGAACGCGCCTTTCACCAGTCCTTTGCATGCCATTGTTTATTGTAATACGGCCAGGTTCAAGTGCGTTAATGTAACCATGTTGTTCCTGCTTATATTTTAAGAGCTATACTTAATCTTGTTTTTAACAGCAGTCCGCAGGGCCCCTGAGGGCTACCTACCTTGTTCTTGCATACCAGTGCGGAAGCTGCCTCCTTCTCCCCTACTGCTTGGTATTTAAAGTCTACTCGCATTGTAACAACACGCAGTCCACAGCAGACCTTTTATTATTAAGATGGTGTGTTGGTGAACATGTCACATAAACAGGACTATTTTTGCCTATTGCTTTTGCGCTCTATACGTCAAATGTGTTTGACATGTACAAAAGCTAAAATGCTTTCTGTAATCTTTTCGCATAATTATTTTGTGCACATCTTCTATTCTAGCCAGACCTATTGGCTTTATCAATGTCTGTTAGATTATAGTTAGGCTGATCTCCGAGGTACCTCAAGACTGATACAATGACACTGCTATTTTTCACCTTGATTGATGGCTTTATGTAAATGAATTGAAAGTTGTTTATTATACTTAATATTATAAATGGCAATAGCGCATGTTGAACAAAAAATGTACATTGCCTTCACACATTTTTTGGTAACAAAACATGCAGTTCCTTCACACATTTTTAGTAAACTGTTCTAAGCGCTATTCGTGCATTTAACACATCTTGTGCTTAGATCTCATGTTTCTCTGCGGTTTTATAAGGTGGGATTGTTTCTGAAGAACACGTCAAGGGTGTCGGTGGTCTGTTGCACAATAAGATGAAAAACAAGCATTTGCAATGCAATAGGTCTCGCATTTATGAGGGTTTCAGCTATTGACATTGTAAATGACAATGGGGCATATTATCAAGGGGGTTTATCTCCGCTTTTTTGGCTTAAAAGCCAAGAAAGCGGAGATAAAATTATCTCCCTATTACCTAGCTGTCGCTAACACCAGTTAGCGACAGCTAGTAGGAGATAGCGACCATCTTGGGCCCCGCTTTGCATGTCAGTGATATTTATCACTAATGACATGCAAAGTGGGCGTGCCAAGATGTTAGCGACTGGAAACAGTCGCTAACATCGCTATCTCATATTACCAACTTTTGGAGATATTCACGCTAAGCGCAAATATCTCCAAAAGCTAACACCTGCCCTGAGCAGTTCTTAGCCATGTTATCCAATGGGAGGTGGATAACATGGCTAAGAGCATTTGCTCGTTAATGCATGAATATTGCTGACTTTTCAGCGATATTCATGCATTTCGGCCGATTTTTATCGCTTAGGAGATAAACCTTGATAATATCAAGGCTCCTAAGCGATAAAAAATCGTCGCTACACGGCGATAAAATTATTGCCGCTAAGCCAACCTAGCGATAATTATCGCTAGTTGTTGGTATTATGCCCCTCGATTCTTACTCCTGGGTTTCCTGGGTAAACTTGTCTCACTCCTGTAACCAACTGGATGAAAATGCTTTGTCTTTCAGCTTGCATGCTCATATGTAACTCATATTCTAGGATTAAAACCACTTACTTGAAGAGAAAACTTCAAGAATTTGACCCACAGGCATTTCTGTCTGAAATGCTAGAGAAGTATTGGGTTCTTGTTTTGTTGTAGATTGTTCAACGCTTCACATTTACAGAAACATTCAAGTACTTGGATATATTTGGATGGATTTTTCCTCTAATGTATTTGGAACCATGACATATTGAAAACAAGAGATCCAGTGAAAGAAATTCAAGTTTCATAAAAAGTAACAATTCACGGCATCTTATAGCAGCACAACATGTTAGGTAATTTGTATGTAGCAGACAAATATTTATGCAATTCCCAGTAGTTTGCCTAGAAATATTTGTTCCAGTATTATTTCAGGAATGCAAGTAATTCAAGTTGAGATTCAAATCATAAAAAATAAGGTAATGATACAATGAGCTGGTCATTTCACAATGGAAATAGTAATCTCATGAGTGTTTATCAAGCAGCAGTTAAAGCAAATACAGTATTCAAGCATGGGCCCCTGGATAAACATTATACAATGTTCCACAACACTACTGTTTGTGAGGCTATGTTGCTTGAAAAGTTGGGAACATGTCTATAATGGAAAGAGACATAACCATATTCATGCAGAACACATGCAGAAGCACAAGGTTGATAAACTCTTACGGTGCTGGCTGCTGGTAATATCCACACTGCTCTGTTTTGGGCATCTAAACAACAGTAGGCAAAAAAAACCACAATGCTATTACAGTGTTATGGG
The DNA here is from genome assembly GCF_964263255.1 of Lissotriton vulgaris. NCBI lineage: Eukaryota > Metazoa > Chordata > Amphibia > Caudata > Salamandridae > Lissotriton > Lissotriton vulgaris. Next base: position 749,099,004 of record NC_141694.1, read on the forward strand.
TATCCACGGGGAAAAGAGTGAGGGCTAGTTGTATGAAAGTATTTAACATTCGCAAAAGTTGCAAATCGTAAAATTCTGCAGTTTACACATTCAAAAATGCCTTTCCTTATGTACGAAAGACTTTTGGATTCGCAATTTAGGTGATCGCAATCTTTTGCCATTACTTAAATTGCGAATGCAAATAGGGAATCACAAGTAGCGAATCCCTGATGCACATATAAGAAGCCTTTCCTAAATGCGAAGTGTGCATTTAGGAAACGCTAATTGCCATTAACTTCAAGTTGATGGTAACCATCCGCCTGATTCATCATGCTCCCGTTTTGCGAGGCCCTAATAGCGATTCATAGCGAATCGCTATTAAGGACTCGCAAAACGGGATTCATGTAGGAATATGCAATAAAAATGCGATTCCTTACAATTCCTTATTTGAGATTAGCTAATTGCTAATCGCAAATAAGGAATAACTCCCCATTCATTCCTATGGGCCAAAAGGCCCATAGGAATGAATGGGGAGTATTCCTTATTTGCGATTAGCAATTTGCTAATCGCAAATAAGATAGCGATTTGAAGGGTGCCTGGGGTGTCCACAGGACACCCTGTAGCACCCCTCAAATGAATTTTACACATGTGTTGCACACACACATGTCCAAAGGACATGTGTGTGTGTAACATGCAACTCAGAAAACTGCAATTAAATGCATTTTTCTGAGTTTTCGCAATTTACCACGAGGTCTGACCTCGCGGAAAATTGCGCCTAGAAATTGCGAATTCGCAAAAAAAAATAGGATGATGAATTGCATTTAAGGAATCTCAAATAGAGATTCCTTAAATGTAATTCCTCGCAAAATTGCGAGATCGCAATTACCGATTTTTACATTTGGGATGCTGAATCCCAAATGCAAAAATCGCTCTCGCAAAGGGCCAGATTCTCAGAATCTGGCCCTTTGCGAGCGCAAAAAAGCTTGATGAATCAGGCGGATAGTGCCATGTGCCATGTGCAAATAGCGATTCGGTAAAAATCGCTATTTGGGAATCGAAAAATGCTCTTTTGATACAGCTGGCCCATAGTGTCTTGGAATTACTACATGCATGTGGTGGTGAAGCGGAAGTGCACCATCCTCACTCAGTAGTTTTGTGGAATCAGCAGAGGCAACAACACAGAAGCAAAGAGGGCTCTTAGTGGAACACAAAGAAATATATTTGGAGTTGCACGGCCATGGAATGATATTTGGAATGGCAAGGCCGTGGAGTACTTTCCCGTTTGGCTTGTCATATTACTTAGTGTTTATTTTGAATATACAAGTATACTAGGAACGTGTTGCTACTAAAGTTAGACATTAATGACTTGAATGGTAATATTGATGGAAGCACTGATGAAGTGAATTCGAATATAACTATCCAACGACAAGACACATGATGACTAGCTCATGAAGAGGTTTTACATGAAGGATATGAAGAATGTGCTTTATGAATTAAGTACACAAGAAGATTTTTTACACAAAATTGGGACTTTTTTGTGGCGGAGTGCTTGAGTATTAACTTCTTCTCTATGGACTTTGTCCCCTCTGAAGAAAAGTTTGAGGATTTCCTTCACCCTGAAGCACTGGTCTTTAGCTCTCATTAAGATATTTGATTGTACTGTTCTGGCTGTTGTTACTACTGACGCTGGGTTTGTGTGTGTCGTATTTTAGCCAGCCACCACCTTCCACAGACTTAGTCCTAACTGGGAGGGGGTGGCAAGCATTCCTGCCTCTCTCTCTGGATGAACTTCAGGAGCAATGGTGCAGAAATTATCAGAGGATTGTGGTAGAGCTCCAGATTGTATTCACAAAGTGGGGAAGTTGCCTAAAGCAACCTAGCCAACAAAAGTTCAGTACATTTCACAATATCAATCAATGAAAATCAAATTTTCCCGCCTAAAACACACCATCTACCCATATACTGGGCCTCGGGTGACCCTTTTAGAGGCTCCTCTGGTGGGAAAATATGACAAGCTGAAACCAAGTTGAACAGAAAGAAGAGGTACAGGTTAGGGTTGTGCTCTGTCGCTTCCAATCGTCCTTGCAGTGCAGTTTAACAGTAAGATAAACCTTATGAGTCATTCTAAAAATAGATGCACCTTAATGCTTTCAGAGAACTTTAGTCATCTCACTCATATTAATATTGGTGAAGGGTTGCACCTGTAATATCTACCAACATCACATTCACTAAACAATGTAATTAAATATGCGGAAAGGGTCTTAGCCCAGAACCTTTTGTTTACATTTCAACTAGGGTGTAGTAGGCAACACCCCTGGTGCATTGTGGCACCCTAAAAACTACCCCTCAGCTTTCACCAGTTGAGAGTCTGTTTATAGGGTTAAGGAGGCATTAGGACCCAGGACGAACAGATGGGTAGGGTCTCCCCTCTTAAAGCTCACTCAAGTGGTGACCTTGAAGGCAACAACCAGCACTTTGGTGAAACACACACGTGCATGCACCCACACACACGCACACACACACACACACACACATACGCAGGCACACAGCATTTCTTTGTTGTTAACATTGTTATGCATGTTGATGAACAATCTTAATACATTTCCCCATAAAGGTAGTGCTTAAGTTCTAATTATACATCTGAACTAATTTGAGCAATTACATTTTCAATTAATAAAAGTGATCCCCGCAACCCACACTCCAAATAAAGAGCATTTTTTATTTTGTACAAAAGGCAAAGGGATGCAAATATGACAGGTAACACAGGCGAATATTAGCAAAAGCCAGTCAGGCTGGCTTTAATGTACTAATTACTAGCACAAGCACAGGCAGTTACTCGATGATCCAGTACAGTCACAGGATGTTATGGTACATTTTCAGAGATTGTGCCTAGATGTCCGTGTTGAATCAGTAGCACAAGAGTGCAATGCTTAGGCTTATAAATCCCTGGTAACTCGAAAGCTATTTTCATAATGTAAAATGTTTTAGTATTAAACACTGTGCGTATGTTGTATGAAATTCTCGGTAAAGTCAAATAATCTTGGCTATACGCATCTACGTTTATGCAAAACTCTTCTAGGAGATGGCAGTACAAATATATATTTGGCAGAACACCTGCAGACCCGCAAAACTCTGCACAATATCTGTCTATCCAGATTCTTTTGAACAATTCCAAATGTTTCTTTGTATTCTCTCAATGAAAATGCATTTCTTAACAGTTGTAAGGACTAGTAAAGCATTTCAGCGTTTGCTGCCTTATTGTTTTGGGCAGTGATGGTCTTTAAAGGCTCTCATGATACTGAACGTGTCTTCATTTTCTTTACTTGTATCCGCAGTGTACATGAAAGCAAAGGTACTTATGTTTCAGAGTGCTTCTTTCAAAGGAGGAATAATCACACACGCGGCAATAACATAATAGCTTAAATAGAAAATTAAATAGCAGGTGTATTCCAACTAGTACTGTTTGTGCAGGGTAAAAAAAGAAGACAAAGAAGCCAGCTCACTGTGCAGTCCAAGCACTGGCACAACATCTGCAGACACAGAATCCATTTGCAGAATCCCAACAACATCTTTTCTATGCGAATGGAAAACAACAATCTTTATGATTTTTAAGTACTAAGAAAGACTTTCAGCTTTTGATGCTTTATCGATTTTGTGGATAAACATAGGGGCATATTTACAAGCCCCTGGCGCCCCTTTTGTGTCACTTTTACCATGTTAAAAATGACCCAAAAGTGGAGCAAGGGCCTTGTAAATAAGCTCCATGGTGCATTAAGACTCCCCTAATACCAGTGCTTAATTTGAGTTGGTGGTTTCCGATGTTCGACACCGGCACTTAATTGTCAACACCGTCACAAAGTGCGCTGTCTGGCTAATTTCGAGATGACCACAACAACAGGCCATTGTTTTTTCAATATACATTAAAAATGAGAATCACCTGCTACCCAAGCCCTTCTTATAGCTTTGGAGACCTGAAATAATCAGAATTGTCACTCTTGTCGGAGTGTCATAGTTAGTAGTTGTGCTGTTACTATCACAGGCAGCATGGCAATGGCAATGTGTGGTGCAAGCAGCAGTGGCCTCCTGATGAGAGCCCTGGCATTGATTTATTTTACAAATTAAGCACTGCCTAATATTGAAAGAGTCTTGAGCCTGATTTAGAACTTGGCAGATGGGTTACTCCATCACAGCAGGGATGGATATCCCATCCTCTGAAATATAAATGCCATTACATCCTATGGCATTTATATGTCGGCGGACGTGATATTCGTCACCGTTGTGGCGAAGTAACCCATCCGTCCAGTTCTAAATCAGACCCTTCATTTTCCTTGTAACTATCCTTTGCATATAGTTTAAGAGAGAAAAGATGCTCACTACTGAGGATGGGGCATATCCATGAAAAACAGCTGTCATCTGGCTTGTTTACCTTTTATTTTGCAGTAAGGATTACTCAATGAAAGAGGGAGGCGCAGCCAGATTCCTCTGTAGGAGAAGCAGGGTAGTCAAGCCCTCGACAGAACATCTGCAAACCAGTAATTCTCTCTTAAATATAGGCATACCCACTATTCTTATTACAAACCCGAGCACTACTTTTTCATTCTCAGGAGGAAAACCCATTCCATAAAGGTTTATGGTGCTAGGAAAGCTTTCTAGGTTTTGCTCCTTTATTCTTTATGTGAAAGAGAATTGTGCGTAATATTCCCCTAATACGGAAGGAGTCTCAATTGCCCTTGTTAGCGTATGTTGCATTTAATGTGAGACTAGTGAAATGAAGGAAAGCTAGTGAAAACAGCTACAAACCACGTGCATCTCCATTCTGCCAAATTACTCCAGGGTCCAGGGCCCTATTATGTATAGGGCACACTGTCCTTGTTTGCACACAGAGCACCTTAAGACAGGTGCGCCCGGCACAAACAGGGAAAGTGAGCCCTACTACATAAGATGTGTTGCCTTCCGGGCAGCCGCAAACTTGTGCTGCCCTGGGGGCATTCGGGTGAAAAACGGAGCAGCTTTGAAGCAGCTGCTCCATGTTTCACTGTACAGGCGCCAACCTACCTGCCCTTTTAAAGTGGATTAGAAATCCCCTTGCAGGTGGGTGCAATGAGCAACTGTACCCGCCTGCAAGGATTGTCTGGGGGGGTCCATCCCAGCTCCAGAAGGCTGCTCTCAGTGGGTACACGGAGTGGTGCACTGTTAGTGCGCCTCCTGACAGCTTTTTTGCCTCTGCGTCCACGTCTATAACACAGTGCCGGCACAGAGGCAAAAAGATTCCCTCATTAGCGCGGGGCCATGCCTCCATGCAAATGAGGAAACATCCTATGTATGTGCGCCAGTGCTTTCAGTATTACAGAACGGGCTGCGCAAGTGTCTGCAGCTCTCTCTCTAATACCAAAGTGCCCCAGGGCTCGCAAAGTGGACGCAAATGTCTGTTGCTCCTTTAGGGCACTTTTTGCAATACGGCCCAAGATTTGACCTTCAAGATCTGGAATTTCCCATCCAGACAATGATAGCACCATTTTAGTAGGGTTAACCAAATCCAAAATGTTATCACTAAAATTCATCATAAGTGGCACAACATGATTAGTAGTGCATAAAAGGAAATAATCACATAATCCCAATCCTAAAGCAACTCCATTGGCTACAGCTAAAAGCTCACCAACACCAAGATCGCCAGTATAATACACCAAGCAGAGATCCTATGTTACATGTGAGAAAAACTACACTCCTCAGGCAGGCATAAACTAGTAAGTGGAAGAACAAGACCGAGAGTGGAGGTCCCTAAAATGAAGGAAAAAAAATACAAAACTGACCTTCTCTTGAGCCCCCAGACTAAAGAACCAGGGGCCTCATTTATGAAAAGTGATGCATCGCTGCGTAAAAACAGCGATGCGTCACTTTTCACTGCGCACTCCTTGCGACATTCCTGATGCGTCATATTTAATGTATGACGCATCATGTCGCAAGGTGTTACAGATACGTCAGTATTTCTGACGTATCTGTAAGCGCAAAAGTGAAGCATTGCTGGAGTGTGTCACAAAAGTGACGCAGCTCCAGCAATGCGTCCTTTCACATGGGGAAAGCCCCATGTGAAAGGGCTTGCGTCAGTCTTACGCCTGCTGTGAGGCAGGCGCAAGATTTTGACGCAACAGCGTCCTAAAAGTGACGCAGTGAAATCCCATAGATTTCACTGCGTCACTATTACGAGGCTTTTTGCGGGGGACCGCCCCCTCTGCATACATTATACCTGACGCAGGTATAATGTGGTGCAGGGGTTTAAAAAGTGACGCATCTACCTAGATGCGTCACTTTTTAAATATGGCGCAACAGGGCGCATTTTTTACACCGCTGGTGCGTCACAAAAAGTGACGCACCGGCGGCGCAAAACTGACACAAGGCCTTCATAAATAAGGCCCCAGATCCCTGAACTCATAGTAACAATCCCAAATTCCTTTACCATCCATAAAAATCTAAAACACATCTTTTAAGTATCTTCCTGCTATAGAATTTCTCCCACTAGTAGTAGGCACTGGAAGCTGATGTTAATTTTTTAGTGTAAATGAAATATTCTATGGAAAACACCAAGCTGACCCGGTACCTAGGGTCAATCTCTGAAAATATTATAAAGAAACTAACAAATAAATAAAGGACTAGTACTTGTCTGTAGAATTGTACCCTTGATCTGATTACTGAACTGGGTTATCAAGTAATGATTAGAGTTACTGACATGCCACGCAGTGTGCATGTGTGCATCTGTAATTGTGTCTGTGTGTGTCATTAGTCAGGACCTCAATGATATCATTAGTCAAGATTGATGTTATCTGTGTGCAGAATGTCACTTCCTTCAAATCAAAGGAGAGGAGATCCAATGTGCAGATTTAGGAAGGGTTTTGAGGGGGAGCTCTAGTGGTACAACTAAAAACAAAAGGTAGCGCCTATTTGCTATCCATTGTAAAGGCACGAGCGCAGCACACAGTTGTGTTGGTCATGTGGGCACAGGGCTAAGCAGTAGTAAAGTCAGATCTCAATTCCTTTGGTGTTTTACGTTTAACATATTTTAGCTGTTTTATATCATAAGAAAATTTCACAAAGAAAACTGTTGTCAAAGTAAATTAGGAAATAAATGTCAATGTATGAATGACTCAGTAAATGACGATTGTGTTGCTTTTATTGTCAGTATTTTAAAAATAGTAATTGCCTACTTTAGTAGAAGTTAATCATCAGTTACTTGAAGAATTGCAGCCTTCATTTAATAGAATGTTGATTACTGTTAATGGACAGCCCTTTCTAAAATTGCTGGCTTTAGGGCTCTGGGCACTTTACCACTGCTAACTAGTGCTAAAGTGCATGTGCTCTCTATTTTAAACTTTTTTTTTTTTTAGTTTTTTTTATTGCCAACGTTGGGTCAATTGTAGAATAATACATTCACAATATCCATATATACAAATCCAGAAGCTTCTTATATAATTGATTAAATCCAGTTTGAAAAATTAAATTAGCTCCTTACATAGTACATAACTCATAAAGCTATTCCTCTATATACTCTTTAAGTGCCCCCCATGTCAATAAGCCAATCTTTTTTTTCCTTGCCCCTTTTAAAGCGCATAGATTCCATTCTAATTCATATACATTGAATAATTTTCTTCTCCAAAATTCAAACATAGGTGCTTCGGGTTGTAGCCATTCGGTGGCTATACATAGCCGGGCAATAATCATTGCCACAAACAAAAAAATCTTGAATTTACACAAGTCCGCATTTTCATTAACAGATTGGCTCCCCCCGGTTAACATAAGTGCTGGGGATATTTTTAAAGGATAGTGAATAACTTCAGTTAAAAATCTTTCTATACTTGAGATGAAAGACATCAATTTAGGACAGTTGTAAAAGATATAAACAATATCTGCCTCTTCCCCTCCACACCGAAAACACTTTCCATCATACTTTGGGCCCCATGTGGCCATTCGTTTGGGAGTATAATATAATCTGAATATAGTTTTATATACCTGAGCTTTCATGTTGGCTGACAGACAGATATCTTTAGCCATCAAGATGGTATCTATGATGTTCAGATCAGTTTCCTCCAGCTGATTCTGCCAGTATATATTATGTTTATTCAAGTCATCAGGTTTATACTCCAACAATAGCCGATATATCAGGCCGATCTTTTTCTTTGATTGAATTGCCTCTATTACTTTATTAGAGGCAGGTCTATTTAATTTCTTTAAGCAAAAATCTCTAAGTTGGAGATATTTAAAAAAAGAAGATTGGGGTATTTGATATTTACTGCTCATGTCAGAAAAAGATCTAAATGTTCCATCCGTCTCATATAGGTCTCCAATTCTTACCACCCCTTTCTTGCTCCATTCCTTCGCCACTTTGTCCCAAAATATTGATGGAAGTATCTTCTCCGCTAAAAGCGGGGTATGGTATATAATTTTCTCTAGCTTCATAATATTCTTAACTTTTCTCCACACTTTATATGCTGAATCAATCACCTTAAATCGGGTATGCTTGTAATAGTTCCCTTCCAACTCTTTTAGCAAACATCCCTTTGAGTGTTCCCCCAATAATAAATAGAATATTGAGGGAGACTCTGCAGGATCCTCAATTTGTTCTCCAGTCAGCATAATTCTCATTCTTTGTAGAAAACATACATAATAGTAAAACAAAAAATCCGGGATCCCCCGCCCACCTCTCTCTATTGGGAGTGTTAACCATTTCACAGCTCGCCTGGTTTTCCCGGGTGCCCATAAAAATTTAGTACATAGAGATTGAACTTTAAGTATATGGCTAAAGGGTATTTCTAAGGGAATACTACGGTATATATATATAATATTTTGGCTAATACATTCATCTTAATGATGTTGCCTCTCCCAATTATAGAGAATTGAAGTCTCCCCCACCTATCTAAGGATTGCTTAATGTGTTGTATTGTCTTGACCCAATTTACTTCCACTATCTCTCGTGTATGTGATTTGATTATAATTCCTAAATATGTCACTTTCGAAATTAGCCTATTATCATTAAATTGAACGCTATCTGTGCACAGCACCTGCGTTTTTGCAGCATTCAGTTTATAGCCGGAGCTATTTCCAAACTCAGTGGCTAAGCGTTCAATCTCTATCATTGCCTGTCCAGGATCAGTAGTAATGATAGCTATATCGTCCGCATAAGCAAATATTGAATGAGGTATATTAGAAATAAAAAATGGTTTAATATGTGGTGACTCTAGTAATTTAATTAAAAAAGGATTTATAAATAGCGCAAAAAGAAGTGGAGAACAAGGACACCCCTGACGTGTACCTCTTCTGATGACTATCCTTTCCGATTTTCGGCCCCTACCTACGACTCTCGCATTAGGTGATCGATAAAGTACCTTGATAGCTCTTACATTTTTTTTACCAAATCCCATTATGTTCATGACTTCCCACACATATGCCCATTCTACGCGATCGAACGCTTTCTCAGCATCAAGTAATATCAGCGCAAGATCTCTTTTCTCAGTTTCTGCTATATCTATTAAAGTAATCACCTTGTTAATATGGGCTACGGTGCCTCTGTTTGGGATAAACCCATGCTGGATTAGTGATACTAAAGGTGTTATGACCTTAGACATACGGTTTGCTAGCATCTTCGAATAGATCTTACTATCGCAGTTTAGTAAGGATATGGGTCGATATGAAGCAGGCTGTTCTAGGGGTTTCCCTTTTTTGGCAAAAACAACAATTGAAGCGTCATCCCATGACTGTGGAGCTTTTCCCAATTGTGCCCTTCTAAAAGTATCCAACATAAGAGTTTTTAGAGGTTCAAAAAAGCATTTATACACCTCGCCTGGAATAAAATCGGGGCCAGCTGCCTTCCCATTAGGAGTATTTTTAACTGCTCTCTCCAATTCTTCCATTGAGAAGGGTTGATCTAACGCAACTTTTTCAAGATCAGTTAATTTGTTAAAGGTAACTTCATGCAAAAAAATATCGGGAGATAAATTAGACTGTTTACTGTATAATTCTGTGTAGAACTGATACAGTATTTCCAATATTTTCTCTGGATCTTCAAATATGGTCCCGTTTTTATCTTGCAATTTTACAATTTGGCGAGTAGATTCCTTAATTTTTAATTTTAAGGCCAGAGCCTTACCTATAGCTTCCCCGTACTCATTGATATACCTTCTATATATTAAATATTTCCGAGCTATCTCCTCACACCAAACTCCTGTGATATTAGCACAGCGTTTAGCAATTAAACCCTCACACTCATGAATTTTAGTCAGATTATTATCCCCTTCTCTATTTCTGTGATTAAATGTTCTTCAGCATTAAAAAGCTGTTCATACAAGTCCCGCATTTTTCCCCGTTGTAGACTCTGATGATAAAATCCAAAACTCGTTGATTCCCCTCTAAAACAAGCTTTCCATGTATCCCATATTATCTCAATATTAGCCGAGCCCATATTATTCTGTATAAATTCTGTGATCCATTTACTCATGACCTCTCTATATTGTACATCCAAGCATAGTTTCCTGTCAAACGTAAAGTTCCTATTCTGTTTCATTTCTCCTACATGGGCAACCTCTATTATCAGTGGGGAATGATCCGATGTTACCCTGGGGTATATCTGAATCTTTATATTAGATTGAATGCTGGCTGAAGTGAAGAAGTGGTCCAAACGGACAAGTTTCTTATGCGGTGAAGAATAATAGGTATATCCTGGTGCAGTAGGAGGATTTTTACACCAAATATCAACCAATGCATGGTCCTTCACTAAGTTGCATAGTGCTTTGAAGACACAAGGCTTCCTCCCCTTATAATTCTCTACCCCAGCATCTAACTCCCCTGCCACCAAGTTAATGTTTAAGTCTCTACAAAGAACTAGGGGGCATCTCCAGTTAGCAAGTTCAACATTTAAATATTCATATATTTCCCCCTCATCCAGATTAGATCCATAAATTGAGCATATCGTTATATAAGTGCCTCCTATATTTAGTGTAACTATCACCCATCTACCCCATTTATCCATCAAGCTATTTACAAGCGTGCCTAACCGTGGTCTTATCAAAATCATTACCCCTCTAATCATACTTGTTTGTTGAGATGCTGCCAGCACAGTATACCCTAAATCAGATGCTAAGCCTCTTTTCTCCCAGGGGAGATGCGTTTCCTGCAGACATAGAATGTCCGGCTTCAAAAATCGAATTTCAGATGCAATCCTCTTCCTTTTATTTATATTGTTGAGGCCCGAAACATTAAAAGAGCATATTTTAATATTCTTAGCCATTACAGTAATTCCCCATCATGTTTACCTTCTCCACTTACATTATTTGTTACGTTAGTATACCCCATCTTACTCCTTACAAATCCTTTAATACTAGATCTGTGCTTTTTTATCGATTCTATGCTACCATTTGACCTCAACATGGCTTTTCCCCCTTTAACACCAGTGCCCCCCTCCACCAACAACCCCCTAACCCAGTCACCCCCCGTGCCCCCTGCCTCCATTACTGAGGCTTTCGGACTCCTGGTCCTGGTGATGGTGCTGAGCTCCGCCTCTCCCCTGTCGTTACCCCACATGTTATCATTTCATACATCTTTTATATATGCAACTTATCCAAACTTTCAGATTCTTACTAGCATATACCAATGGGTACCATTAGATAAACAACATTCCTATTTAGCAGTTTTTCTGCATTATTATACTTCGCACACAAAGAGAATATAACCGTTAACTATATCAACCGATGAAAATCCATAGTCTAAGAATCATTTATATCATGCAGATATCCCTTTGCGGCTGCAACGTCAGTGCAAAATTGTGTGTTCTCTTTATAGATGACTTTCAGTTTGGCCGGGTTCATGATATAGGCTTGTGCCCCCTTTCTTTGAAATTGATTCACCAATTGTCTTAACTGCTAACGAGTGTCCATTGTATATTTACTGCAATCCGGTGTTGCAAAAAAAGTAAACCCTTCACCCATGCCTTAACTGTTTGGTCGAGTATGCATATATATGTCTTCTCTAGCACGGAAGCTGTTAAAGGCCACCAAAAACGGTCTAGGTTTACTGGCGTTTTCCCCGGGTCAAAGCTGAATATTGAATGAATATCTATGGGCACGCTCAATCTCTCGTTCCCAATCCCATTTTTTCAACTCCGGGAACGCTCTTTGGAACAGTTCAACAATAAACTTGCGCGATTCTTGTCCTTCTTTACCCTCAGGGATTTGCATTAATCTTAGATTATTGCGCCGAGAGCGATTTTCAAAATCAGCCATTTTCCAGGGTAAGTCCTCTTTATTGGCATTTAAAGTTTCAGTAACAGCCTTCTGTTTTACCAATTCATCCTCAATATTGGACACTCCAGTTTCAACCTCAGGAAATCTTTCCCCGAAGTCAGATTGTGACTTTGCAAGTCTCCGAATAGAACTTTGCAACTTCCGACAAGAATTTTGAATTTTTTGGCTATCTCGCTCCGTTTTGTCCATATGGCTCAAGATTGTCTGATAGATCGTGGCAAAAGTAATGTTATCCGTCAGGTCTTCTTGACATCCTCCTGCTGCCCCCTCTGTCATAGACGCGTCCCCTTCACCCCTCACTGTAATGGGGCTGTCTTCTATGTATTCCTCGGCTTCATCATCATCAATTTCACTCTCACCTTCCTCCATATGCATCTGTATTGAATAGCCAAGTCTTCACATGAGGAAGCAGAGTTTTCTGAGACTGAATAGAAATCCAATGATTCTGCCTCGTTAATTGCATTTGTATCCAAGCTTGGTTCTGTCGTAATTGACCCTTCCGCAGAATCTGTGGCAATTCTCTCCAGTAATCCGGAGCTAGAGTCGCCTTCTGGAGGGGTGACACCTGCGCTTTCATTTACAGAAGAGGTAGCTGCTGATGTGATAGCAATTTGAGGCACTGCAGTTGATATTTGTTCACCTTGCAACCCTTCCTTCACTGCCAACATAGTAGACTCTCCAGTAATATTAATTACTTGCGATGCTGTCTGTGGGCTACGCACCTCTTCCTTGCGTTTTTTCTCCTCTACTGTCACAAAATTGATATTTTAGAACTGCTTAATAGTCATGCTATCGACCTCCTGTTTCTTACAGAAACCTGGGGAGACGAAGCATCAGGTCCAGACTTCAAAGCTGCCATGCCAGAAGACTACTGCGTCTATAGACAGGACCGCAAGACAGCAAGAAAAGGTGGCGGTATTGCCATTATACACCGCAACACTTTGCGAGTAAAAGCACTTGACCTTAAACATCTGAACTGTGAAGCTTTTGTCTTCACAGTTTTACTTACTCCCAATCAATCATTTACCGGTATACTTCTATACCGTCCCCCTGGTTCTCGCAATGTATTTTTGTCCCAACTCCATCAATTGAGTGAACTAGCCGCCGAACACAAACATTTCACCATATTAGGAGATTTTAACTTTTATCTAGAATCCCAGACGGACAAAGACACAATCCAGCTTATCACGGACCTATCCGTGTTAGAACTCGAACAATTGATAACAGCTCCCACACACGAGGCCGGACACACGCTTGACGGCATCTTTACCAACAACCCTCATATCACCGTCAACAAAATACTACCCCTCACATGGTCTGACCATTCTGCTATTTTATTTGACATCAAAACCAGATCAAATATAGATACAAACATCTCGCACAATTCCTATTTAACCACCAGAGATTGGCGAAATATAGATCATAACCATCTAGATCAGATTCTCACTGATGCCTTTGCGGATACTGATGGGGAAATGGATCCAAACATTGCGGCCACCACATATACTTCTATCCTGGAAAGGACATTTCAAATGTTAGCCCCCTCCAGAACCTCCAAACGTAATAGGAAAACTCTTTTAGCCCCATGGTTCACAGAGCAACTTAGGTTACAGCGTCAACATTGCCGTAATCTAGAACGTCACTGGCGCAAACATTACAATCCTTCAGACAAAACTACATATAAAGCAGCACTCATGGACTACAAGCACAAACTAGCTATGGAAAAAAACATCTATTATACCACCCAAATAGACCAGGCGAAATGTAACATGAAAACACTGTTTGAAGTAATGAACCACCTTGCAGAACCAGCAAACCCTCCCACCGAAACATCACAAACTTTATGTAATACACTAGCTGACTATTTCTCAGATAAGGTCACATCTATATTTAAGGACTTTACTCCCAACTCTGACAATATGTCTTTTACGAATATAAAACATAAACTGAACTCAGTTACTCTCACTGAATTCACCCAGGTACCTTCGTGTCGTATTCACAAACTAATTTCGTCAATCAAATCAGGTTCCCCTCTGGACCCCTGTCACCCTTCTATACTTCATACTGATAAAGCGGGCTGCAGAAAATATTTTATTCTGGCCTGTGGATTCAATTCCCTATAACATTAACTGATTAATTAATGCACTGTTGCATGATTTATTTTACTAATCCAACCTAGATTAAGTTTGCACCACACACGAACACGCGGGAAACTAATTATATGTGCTTATGTGCATTTGCAAGTCTGTTTTTGTAACACATTATTAATATTGTCCTGTTTATTATGTCTGTCCTATTGTCTTTGTCACCATTAACATGCAGCTGATCATTCATGGCATGTGCTTTTATATGTGCTTATATGTAAGTCTTATGTTGTGTATTGTCTGTCTGTGTATCATTTAATTATCTTTTTATTCTTTCAGAATCATAAAGCTGGACTACATGAAGAGTGGTGGTTATTTTATGTGCTGCTTTAAATGTTTGCTTCTGCTAAATGTTTTTATTAGTGGGTTAATTAATAATTAATAAGGGACTGGGTGGTACACAAGGGTTTGCTTTACTTGAATTAATCACTCTTTTGTGTTTGTTTAAATAATAGCTCAAGTGTGAGCTGAGGCCTAGTTCTTGCTTGGAGAAAATTGGTCGGCCTGAATTGAGCAGAAGCTGAGCCAAGCTGCACGGTGAAAGAAAAAAAAAACATTGCAAGAGGTCAATGAACTTGCTTCTCTGGCTCAGACCTTTTATTAAAGAAAGACTTTTTAAATGGAGTTTATTTCATGGACTGCTCTGGCTGTTCCTATTCAAGGTCGAGGAAGTGACAAGCGTGAATCTGCCGAGCTCTGGTGGAAGTGGATTGGCAACTTTTTGTTGCAAATGCCTCGGAAGTCGTTGTCACTTTAGATGGACAATGGCACGGTGACGCGCATATTCTCTGGACTGGTAGCTGAGGTGGCCTGATGGCCATAAACCAATCACAGTGCTGAACTTTTCAGAATAATAACATTTAGTTAGATTTGGGAGCGAAAAAATGATATAAAATTGGCTCTCTTGTGGGGTTGGGCACGTTCTTTTCCAGAGGGGCGAAGCGCTGTCGGATTGCCTTGGGAGAGAGTAAGCATGCAACTGTTTATTATTTGTTTCCCTTTCAGGCTTGAAAATTAACTTGGAGAAAAAGCTAATGATTACTTAAATTCATCATTTTTGATTAATTCTGACAGCTTACTTTGTGCCAATGATTAATGTGATTTGAAATTAATAAAACTAAATGTTTGAATTTTAATAAAGTGAGTTATTAAAGATTTTACTTATGAATTCTAAAAATAAACTTTTCAAAATGACAAGCTGGACTTGTTTTTGTAGATAGTTTATTGCTAAAAGTTACACAACATATAGAATCCATTCACCTCATTCACTATGTTTATGGGCCTGGTATTGTTGGTAAGTGTGATAGTAGTGGATTGAGTCATCATTTATAAAGAATTTTAGTTTCTAGGCTCTATCAATTGGTAGCAGTTAGGTTCTATGCAACAGGGAAAATTTAGAGGTAATTTTAATAATTCAAAGCCAAAATTTAATGTAAATATTGAAGAGTTAAAACAAAAGCTCCCATGTTTTAATTGCGGCGAAATTGGACACTGGAAGCGAGAGTGTAAGAACCCGCCCAGAAATTTTAAAAATAATTCATTGAATCCACAGGTGCAGTGTGAATTAAGTCCGCAGCAACAACAACAGCTACAGCGGCAACTGCATGAGATAAATCAGCAGCGACAGTTACAGCGACAGATAGTCAACCAGACACAGCAAAGCCAGTTTCAACAACAAAATCAGGTACAGCAGAATCAAATTCAACAGAATCAGTTACCTCAAGCACCATTTCCTGGTTGTGCTAACACACAGAGATTTTCTCCTGAAACAGGTTTCTGTGGAAATAATTTGGTTAAAGATGTGTCAAAAGTCAACATGGCAAATGCTTCTCAATTTTGGTTAAATGACAAAGAGCTGAGTGATTCATCAGAAGATTACTCATGACGGTGCCTGAGAGAGGAGGAAGAGTGTGTGCTTGGACCCACTCTTGAGGTAGATCAGTCTGGTCCATTTGTTAATGGAAAGGTGAATGATAAAGATATCACTTTCCTTGTGGACACAGGTGCTACCCGTTCTACTGTTAGATCAGCAGAAATAGAAAACCTTCCTCTCTCGGGTGAAACCATTCAAGTTGTAGGTGTAGCTAATCAACAAATTAAAACCAGTCTGACAGATCCAGTAAAAGTGGAGATAGGCAATTACAAAGATAAACACAGATTTCTAGTTTGTGACAGCAGTCCTGTGAATTTGTTGGGTCGTGATATATTATGTAAAATGAATTGCAGAATATATTGCTCACCAGAAGGCATTGAAATGCAAACAGCAGAAGAAGATGGTCTTTATAAATGGACCATGATGATGGTGGAGGAAGAGAAAACACCACTATTTCCTGTATTTGATAAAAATGATTTACCAGAAGAGCTCAAAGAGCCAGTCCATCCAGCAATTTGGGACCTAACAGGTAATGATATGGGTCTCATGAAAAATATTGATCCAGTAAAAATCACTGTTAAACAGGGAGTTGATTTTTCAAATGTTCCTCAATATAAAATGAAGGCAGAGACAATTGAAGGTGTCATTCCTGTGATTGAAAAATTCATAAGTCAAGGAGTGTTAAAAGAAATTGAAAGCAGTCCATGCAATTCACCAATTATGGGTATTAAAAAGCCAAATGGAACATACAGAATTGTTCAAGATTTAAGAAAGGTTAATCAGATAGTTGTTCCCTGCTGTCCCATTGTTCCAAATCCTGCAGTAATTCTTTACCAGATTCCACATGATGCAGAATGGTACACGGTCATTGACCTGTGCAATGCATTTTTTACAGTTCCATTGCATCCAGATAGCCAGAAAATTTTTGCTTTCAGGTTTCAAAATAGGATCCTAGCATGGTGTCGAATTCCTCAAGGGTATACTGAGAGTCCATCTATCTTTAATCAATTATTAAAGAAATCTCTGGAAGATCTAGTGTTGCCTGGTAATTCCACATTGGTACAGTACATTGACGATTTGCTTGTGGCAGCCAAAACACGAGAAAATTGTGTTACTGATACCATTACCCTGTTAAATCGTTTGGCAGATGAAGGACATAAAGTTTCACCAGCAAAATTGCAGTTTTGTAAACAAGAAGTGAAATATCTTGGTCACAGAATTGCAAAGGGAACCAGAAAAGTGACAGTTGAAAGAATTAAAATGATTCGAGCAATACAACCACCAACAACACAGAGACAGGTGAGAATGTTTCTAGGAATGGTTGGTTACTGTCGACAATGGATTAATGGGTTTTCAGTCATTGCAAAACCACTTCAGAGACTGACAAAGGCAGATGTAAAAGATCCCATTAGATTGTCAGAAATTGAGCTGGAAGCTTTTGAGCAGTTAAAAAAGAGCTTATGTGAAGCTCCTGCTCTGGGTATGCCAGACTATGAAAAGGAATTTGAACTCTACTGCAGTGAAAGAGAAGGTTGTGCATTGTCAGTCCTTATACAAAGGCATGGAAACTTGAGAAAACCAATTGCATATTTTTCAGCAGTTTTGGATCCTGTTGCAAAGGCTTTGCCAGGTTGCTTAAAAGCAGTGGCCGCAACAAGTGTAAGTCTTGAGCAAAGTGAGGGTATCATTATGGGTTTTCCTGTAAAGGTATATGTACCTCATTCAGTTGAAATCCTCCTTACTAGAAGTAGAACTCAACATTTAACAAGCAGCAGACTGACAAAATATGAGAAAACAATTTTGGGTTCAGACAATGTAACAGTTGTTAGATGTGTAAACTTGAACCCTTCCACATTATTACCTGATGGAGCTATTACTGAGGTAAGTAATGAGGATGATATTGATCATGAATGCCTGGATGTTGTAGATTATTGCACAAAACCAAGACAGGACATAAAAGATGTCCCATTACAAGAATCAGATGTGGTATACTTTGTGGACGGATCTTGTTTGAGAAATGATGAAGGGATTCTGAGAGCAGCATACTCAGTGTGTACAGTTTCAGATGTTGTTGAAGGTTCACCTTTGGATAGAATTCGTTCCGCTCAAATTGCAGAATTAATTGGTTTAATTCGAGCCTGTGAAAGAGCAGCTGGCAAAAGAGTAACCATAGTGACTGATAGTCAATATGGTTATGGAGTTGTTCATGATTATGGACAGCTCTGGTCCAATAGAGGTTATTTAACTTCTGCAGGAACTCCAATAAGAAATGCTAAATTAATTAAAAGATTAATTGATGGCATTCAATTACCAGAACAAATAGCTGTTGTGAAATGTTCAGCGCATAAGAAGGGTGATGATTACATCACCAAAGGTAATGCCTTTGCAGACGAGATGGCAAAATATTGTGCCAGAAACAATTACGCAATCAATCGGGAAAAAGACGAAAGTCACACAATGAATTCTCTCATGCTAATTTCTGTAGTTGAGACATGGCAGGAAATAAAAGATTTACAGGATGAGGCAAGTGAAGAAGAGAAAAACATATGGCTAAAGGGTGATTGCAGACCAAGAGAGGAAGATGGGATCTGGGTACACAAAGATGGAAGAGTTGTAATGCCAGACAGCATGATTGCTGACATGGCACGATTGTATCATGGTCAAACTCACATGGGAAAAGGGTCTATGATTAATTTATTTAGACAAACATGGTTCAATGTGAAATTTAGATCAATTGCGGAGTCACTTTGTCAAAGATGTTTAACCTGCCAACAGATGAATATTCACAAAAAAATTGTTACAAGCTTGGGAACCATAGGACGAGAGGGTGGTCCTTTTACCAGGTTGCAAATGGATTTTATTGAAATGCCAAGACATAATGGTCTACATTATGTTTTGGTGTTTGTTTGTTTGTTTTCAAGATGGGTGGAAGCTTTTCCAACTCGTCATGCCAATGCTGCTACTGTGGCAAAGTTACTTCTAAGAGAAATCATACCTAGGTATGGATTTCCGGTCACAATTGAAAATGATCGTGGAAGACATTTTGAGAACAGTTTGATGAAAAGGATCTGTAATGCTTTAAACATAGAACAGAAAATGCATTGTGCTTACAGACCACAAGCATCAGGTGTTGTTGAACAAATAAATGGCACAATCAAAAATAGGATTGCAAAGATGTGTGATGCTACAGGAGTGAAGTGGACTGATGCACTTCCACTTGTTCTAATGTCATTGAGAAGCATCCCAGATAGAAAGACAGGTCTTAGTCCTCACGACATCGTGATGGGCAGAGTGATGAGACAAGCATTTGTACCAGTTGGCAAATTGATGAGCATTAATGACAGTGCAATTTTTGAACACTGCCGAAATCTGTCTGATGTGATGCATTCTGTGTTTCATCAGGTGGGAACTGACATTATTACAAAAGAAAAGGTACAAGCTCATGATTTGCAACCCGGTGATTGGGTTAGGACGAAGGTTCACCGAAGAAGGAACTGTTTGTCACCAAGGTGGCAAAAGCCACGTCAGGTTATCCTTATAACAACAAATGCAATCAAATGCAGAGGACTAAAAAGGTGGATTCATCCAAGTCATACAATTCGTGTGTTACCTCCTGAAAATGGTGAAGAAGGTGATATAACAGCTGATTCAGATTCAGAAAGAGACCCAGAAGATCCAGATTCTGATTCAGATTCAGATTCAGATTTTGGTGATCCCCAAGAAAATCAACATCAAGAAAATCTAGATGGAAGTCAGAACTTGAATAAAGAAGATCTGAATACTGGAATTCAAGGTGTTGATGATGATGATTTGCTTGAAGAAGAGTCTCTGAGAGAAAAGAGAGATTCAGAAGAAGCAGAAGATTCTGAGCGAGACAAAAATCTGAGCGAAACTCTTGAAAGGCAAGGAAGAAGTAGCTCTGTGAACAAAAAGCTTGAAGCTGGGAAGCTGAAGGTGATTCCTGAAGAAGAAGAATTGCCAAGTACCAGTAAAGGTATTGTTTCAAATGGAGTGAAGTTGCCGAGTAAAGAAATTCCTAGATACAGATTTGATGTCTCAGATACAGACACTGAAAGTGATGAAGATTCTGAAATAAGAAAACACAGAAAAAGAGCTTGGAAAACTGAATGTAACGAAAATGTGCCAAGGAAAAAAGTCTTGAGAAAAGGAGACATTTGGCCTGAAAATAATCTGAAATTCAAACTGGTGAAGAGATCAAAGGAACAAGTCAACGAAGTTTCTAGTCAAGGAAGTGAACTTGAAAAAAATAACGAAGGTGAAAACAAAAAAATAGAAGTCATCACTCGCAAGACAAAAAGAATAATTAGGCCAAATCAAAAATATAGGTCTCCAGAATGGACCTATATAATCATCCCACCTATTGTTGAGGTGGACAGCAGTGGTCAAGAATTTTTAGAAAGTGACAGGGATTAAAATTTGTTAGAAATTAGTTGAGGATCTATTTCCTAGCACAAGGCTGAAGAAAATATGTATTAGGTACTTTTTGTTTCCTGGCATAAGGCTGAAGAAATTGTGTATTAGGTAACTTTGTTTCCTGGCATAAGGCTGAAGAAAATTTGTTAGGTGACATAAGGTCGAAGAAATTCTGTTTAGTTATTAAAAAAAAAAAAAAAAAAAAGGACATATTTTGTGACACAAGGTCGAAGAAAAATTGTTTAGGGTAAAAAAATCTTTAAAAAAAATATATATATATTTTAAAAGGGGGGATATAATTGTTACTTACATTTACTTACATTTTTATTTAAAATTTTTGTTTTTGGAAATGCCTAGATCAGATACTTCTAGGTGTTCAATTTTTAAAAGGTGTTGTAAGATGACCTCAATTTGTGTGATATTATTAATTCTACTTTGGCTAATTTTAGCTGTGGTCTATCCTTTTGATGTTAATAAGCAAAAATCTAAGACTAATATTACTAGTAAAGCAGAGTCTATTCATGAGAAGCATGCTGGCAGGTCCAGTAGAGTTATTAATCATGATCCACTGTCTCATCAAGATAGATCAATTGGTGATTTTTCAACCAATTCATTTTCAAGGCTTTTATCTGAATATGTCAAAGTAATGAATGTCAAAGATTGCTATGTGTGTGTAAAATGACCCACTTCTGTTTCTGAGGGAGTAACATATAATATGTTACCTCTCACTTATGGCATTACCTGTAGTGTGATTGCTAGTCTGTTCTATCAAACTGGTCGTCTGGAGTATTATTATTCAGACTTTGATGAGGTTTTTGCAAATCTCAAAATTGTAAATAGCTTAAACAAAGTAAGATCTGCGAAGCAGATGAGGGAACTCTTTTTAGTTACTAATGAATTAAACTATGAATATGCCTATAGAAATAATTTAACATGCAAAATGAGAGCTGAAGAAAAGACTTTCCTTAACATGGTTGAGGAAAGAAGGGCTGTTTACAAAAGAAATGAAAAACTAAAACATGCTAAGTCTAAATATTGGCAGTTAGAAGATGCCAAATTAAATGGTGTCAATACTAATGCAGCAATACATATTGATGAACCAGTTAGTGGTAAATGTTGTATTAGAAGAGATAATACTTTATATGATAATTTCTTTGTAGGTGCTAGTCAATGTGAGATACTTATCGTATTGAAGGGGGATGGGGATTCAAAGGTGGAAAGGATCCAATTTTCCCTGGAATTTATTTTATTTGTGGCAATAAGGCTTATTTTAGTCTTCCAGACCACTGGTATGGGACATGTTATATTGGCCTGGTCTTTCCAAAAATATTTGATGTTGACAGAAATGAAAAAGGTACTTTTGAATTTGGTAAACACTTGAATCAAAATAGATACAAAAGAGAAAGCTTCTCAGAAATTCTGGGAGACATTTTTGGTGCTGTTATTCCTATGGTAGGGATAACGATGAACTCTATCAAAATTAGAAAAGTGTCCACAATTGTGGATAGGTTGTCAACTGATACTGCGAGTGGTTTTCAATTGGTTAGCACAGAACTTGTCGCAATCAGAAGTATGGCTATTCAGAATCGTCTTGCGTTAGACATTCTGCTTGCAAAAGAGGGTGGAGTCTGTGGGGTCTTGCATGTTCAACATTGCTGTACTTATATTCCTGACAAGAGTCGGGATATAGAGTTACTTGTTAAAAACATTACACATTTTCATGAAGAAATTGAACCTATGGAGGAAGAAACCTTTACTGAAAAGATTGGAAAAAGAATGGAGGCTATTAAAGATTGGTTTTCAGAACTTGGCAGGTCCATCATTGGCAAAGTGCTCTATCCAGTAATTGTCATTGTTATAATGATAATGCTGCTAAAAATTAGTTGCTTGATTCACAAAAGAAGGAAGCGTCAGAATGAAAAGAAAAGAATTTATAAACTTAGAAAGGAACAGGAAAAGGAATACGAATTAGAAGAAATGCGAAGAGTTCAGTTTGATAAGGATAATCAGACAGCTGAGACAGGGGTTTAGGGAAACTAATATCGAGAGAATTCAGTGTGTGTTGTCTCTAAAATGGGTGACATTTTTCTAAAATTTTTGGAGTGTTATTTGGTGATTTTAATATCACCAGATGAGGGAGTTGATAAAGCGGGCTGCAGAAAATATTTTATTCTGGCCTGTGGATTCAATTCCCTATAACATTAACTGATTAATTAATGCACTGTTGCATGATTTATTTTACTAATCCAACCTAGATTAAGTTTGCACCACACATGAAAACGCGGGAAACTAATTACATGTGCTTATGTGCATTTGCAAGTCTGTTTTTGTAACACATTATTAATATTGTCCTGTTTATTATGTCTGTCCTATTGTCTTTGTCACCATTAACATGCAGCTGATCATTCATGGCATGTGCTTTTATATGTGCTTATATGTAAGTCTTATGTTGTGTATTGTCTGTCTGTGTATCATTTAATTATCTTTTTATTCTTTCAGAATCATAAAGCTGGACTACATGAAGAGTGATGGTTATTTTATGTGCTGCTTTAAATGTTTGCTTCTGCTAAATGTTTTTATTAGTGGGTTAATTAATAATTAATAAGGGACTGGGTGGTACACAAGGGTTTGCTTTACTTGAATTAATCACTCTTTTGTGTTTGTTTAAATAATAGCTCAAGTGTGAGCTGAGGCCTAGTTCTTGCTTGGAGAAAATTGGTCGGCCTGAATTGAGCAGAAGCTGAGCCAAGCTGCACGGTGAAAGAAAAAAAAAACATTGCAAGAGGTCAATGAACTTGCTTCTCTGGCTCAGACCTTTTATTAAAGAAAGACTTTTTAAATGGAGTTTATTTCATGGACTGCTCTGGCTGTTCCTATTCAAGGTCGAGGAAGTGACAAGCGTGAATCTGCCGAGCTCTGGTGGAAGTGGATTGGCAACTTTTTGTTGCAAATGCCTCGGAAGTCGTTGTCACTTTAGATGGACAATGGCACGGTGACGCGCATATTCTCTGGACTGGTAGCTGAGGTGGCCTGATGGCCATAAACCAATCACAGTGCTGAACTTTTCAGAATAATAACATTTAGTTAGATTTGGGAGCGAAAAAATGATATAAAATTGGCTCTCTTGTGGGGTTGGGCACGTTCTTTTCCAGAGGGGCGAAGCGCTGTCGGATTGCCTTGGGAGAGAGTAAGCATGCAACTGTTTATTATTTGTTTCCCTTTCAGGCTTGAAAATTAACTTGGAGAAAAAGCTAATGATTACTTAAATTCATCATTTTTGATTAATTCTGACAGCTTACTTTGTGCCAATGATTAATGTGATTTGAAATTAATAAAACTAAATGTTTGAATTTTAATAAAGTGAGTTATTAAAGATTTTACTTATGAATTCTAAAAATAAACTTTTCAAAATGACAAGCTGGACTTGTTTTTGTAGATAGTTTATTGCTAAAAGTTACACAACATATAGAATCCATTCACCTCATTCACTATGTTTATGGGCCTGGTATTGTTGGTAAGTGTGATAGTAGTGGATTGAGTCATCATTTATAAAGAATTTTAGTTTCTAGGCTCTATCAATACCATTCCAGATACTATCACTTTACCATTGACACATATCTGTAATATTATGTTTTCTTCAGGTATTTATCCCAACATTTGGAAAAATACCATAATCAAACCACTCCTAAAAAAACCATCGCTTGATCCATCTGAGTCATCCAGCTACCGTCCCATTGCATCATTGCCATTTCCTGCTAAGATCTTTGAATCGGTCATGAACGAACAACTATCTGACCACATTCAAGCCAATGACCTATTAGATGACACCCAGTTCGGTTTTCGTCAAGGACATGGGACAGAAACGGCTCTGATTAAGGCCGCTGACGAAATAAGAACCACTATGGACAACGATGGACAGGCTGTTTTGATTCTGCTGGACTTGTCGGCGGCTTTCGACACGGTCGATCACTCTACCTTGATCAGCCGTGTCGAGGCCATCGGTATCAAACACAAGGCCAAAGACCTTATAGCATCTTTCCTGGCCGACCGTAAACAGGCAGTTAAGCTGGGCTCATTTACTTCCCTGACATTCGCCCTTCCTTGCGGTGTTCCACAGGGCTCCTCGCTGAGTCCGACCCTTTTTAACATTTACGTGTCGGACTTGGCGAGGGTAATAAAAGCGTACAATATTAATTTGACCACTTACGCTGATGATACCCAGCTGGTATTATCTATTCACAAAAACGGACCCACTATAGCGGCTAACTTCAAAGACGGCATGCGGGCCATCAGCTGCTGGATGGCCTCTAACTGTCTTAAATTGAACTCTTCTAAGACCGAAGTTATGCTGTTTGGTAAGGTTCAGCCGGCCTGGTCTCCCTTATGGTGGCCGGAGGAAATGGGCACTCCACCTGAACCAGTCAGCAAAGTGAGAAACCTGGGTGTTATATTCGATGATAAACTCCATTTCCATCACCATGTGAATTCTGTAGTTTCATCGTCATTCAGCATCTTGCGAAAAATTAAGAAGCTTTTGCCATACCTTCCTACTACCGCTGGCAAAACTCTTATTTCAACCCTAGTGTTTTCTCGTACTGACTATTGTAATGCCCTTTTCCTCAACGCTCAAGAAAAAGTAATTTCCAAACTGCAAATGATTCAGAACGCCTCCGCCAGAGTTCTACTTGGTATCCCAAAATTTACCTCTGTCTCAAGACAATTAGCTCAACTGCATTGGCTCCCGGTGAGGAGCCGCACTAAGTTTAAGTCCTTGTGTATTGTATACAAGGCAATAAACAACATGGGACCCAAATTTCTTAGAAATTCCCTTAAGCCTCTACCAACCCCCAGAACGCTTCGTTCCAACACCGCCCACCTGCTTCAAATCTCCAGAGCAAGGAAAGTCAACTGGGGAGACAGACGTTTTAGCATTGCAGCAGCAAGATTGTGGAATTCCCTTCCTCTCAACATTAAATCTAGCCCCACACTGCTTATTTTTAGAAAGCAACTTAAAACATGGCTGTTTTCTCAATGAACTAACTAGCAACTTCAGATATAGAGCTCTGCATCTGTTCTCTGAAACACTGGTAATAGATCTAGCTCCCAGCGCCGAGACACCCACGGGTAATTGTTGCGCTTTAAAAATTACATAAATAAATAAATAAATAAATAAATAAACAAGAAGGAGATCGTTTGTTTAGCTGCGTTGGGATTTTCAGTTGGTACCACTCCCCCAGTTTTTTTTAATACAGCCCCACTCGAGTCTTTCTCAGCTCCACTTGTACTCACAGTTGTATTGGCCTCCGGATCTCGTTTTTTACGTGTTCCTTTAGGCGCCATGGTGACTGCTCCTCTAGCGACTCCTCTCTCCTCCCAAAATCCCGGGACGCGTTGCTCACGGCGTTCAGAGCGTAGCAGACCCGCAGCACCTGTGTGGGATACGCCCCACCAGGCTCGGTGAAGTCTCATCAGCGCTGTAGTCAGTTTCCGCATCAGTGTTCAGCGTTTTCAGGTGGGAAAAATGCCGGTCGCGTTTCTCTTTATGTTTCCGTTGCTTAGTTTTAAATGTTGCAGCTTTCGGATACCTCTCTGATATCTCTCTCGTACCTCACACCATACCGAGAACCTGTGGGTCAGTGGCAGAGAGCAGCTCACACGTCCGACACGGCTGGGCGTTCAGGCGCCATCTTGCTTCGCTCTCTATTTTAAACATGGTAACATTGCCTTACCTGCAATTGGCATATTTAGTTTACTTATAAGTCCCTAATAACGTGCACCTCATATGCCCAGGGCCTGTAAATTAAAGGCTACTTGTGGGCCTGCAGCACTGATTTGGCCACCCACTTCAATGGCCCTTTAAACATGTCTCAGGCCTACTATTGTAGACCCTGTGTGTGCAGTTGTAAACTGCCAAGTCGACCTGGCAAGTTAACTCTTTTTCCAGGTCCAAACCTTTCTTTTTGTCACACATATGACACCCCTAAGGTAAGCCGTGGACAGCCCAAGGGCAGGGTGCAATGTATTTAAAACGTAGGGCATGTACCTTTACGTTTTACATGTCCTAGTTGTGAAAAACTCTTACTTTCGCTTTTCACTGCTGCAAGACCTATCTCTCTCATGGGTTAACATCAGAATTATCTTATTATATCTTATAAGTGTAAATTCCAATTGGGAGTAGATGAGACACCTATGTTTGGTGTCCCTGGAATCACAATGTAAAGTCCCAGATTATGGTGAAGTTAGATTTGGAATTGTAATTCGGAAAATGCCACTTTTAGAAAGTTGGTATTTTCTTACTTTAACCAGATGTGCCTCTGCCTGTCTCAGAATACACATCTGGGGAGGGTGACAGATGGGCGTTGTGCATTCCCTCTAGACAGCCACAAACAAAGGGATCTTAGTTGTGACTGTTGGGCCATCAACATCCTGCTGGGACATCCTGGACAGAATGGGAGGGAGGAGCTGACACTTACATCTGAACAGGCAATATACTGTCCCCACACAAAGGGCTGTATACTCCCCTACCTCTAGTGAGTCAGTGTCAGAGCAGGACGGGCAGGGACACTGTGCACTTTGAAGCCTCCTCCACTTCAAAGGCACAACTGGGTACAGGCATTGTACCCCTGACACCACCTACTCAGTAAACTTCTGGACCTCTGGACAATCTGCCAGGGAAAAGGACTGCTGTGCTGCTGAGAGTACTGTTACTCTGCTGGACTCTGCTTTACTCATACTCGGCTGTGCTGATCTGCTTTCTGCTGCCCTACTTGCCTGGGAGTGAGAAGAACTGGACCTGCATTTCTCTAACCCAGATTCAAAGTGTCTCCAAGGACTTGCTGACTTGCCTCCTGTTTGTAGTCTCAGGGGCATCAAAAACTTCCAACCATCCACTTACAGCACCTGTACTGCCATCTGAGAGTCTTGCCCTGCTAAGTGGTGCCAATCCAGTCTTGGGTCCCTAGAAGTGGGTATAAGGTGCTGCAACTGCCAAAATCTACTCATCACAGTTGTTGCGCCACTTGGAGGCAGTCCATGTCCTCCAACAACGTCGCATAGCAGCCACTGCACGGATTGATAAAGCGATTCGCTGTCAGTGTGGTGCATGACCAACAGCTTTGACACATCTCTGACTTTGCGCATCACAGAACCGACGTGCTGCTTACATCCAGAGGATTGATGACAATACATCACCTCCTCTGCTCCACGCATCAGGTCCTTGTCGATCACGCAGACAAGGTACTTTGCAGTGGGACAAGGTTGGTCCCGGTATCCGACCCGCACTCCATCGCAGTTGGCCTGAATTTTTGGATTTGACCCGGTCTAGCATGACCAGATAGCCCCAGCTGGCCTCTTATGCTTTTAATCACTACATTTCAGTTCCATCTTTAAAATGTTATAACTCCGGTTATATTTAATTGATATTTGTCAATTTGGTCTTGTTTTGTTCAATAAATTAAGGTCTATTTTTCTAAGTGGGTGTGGTATCTTTTTCTGTGGTGTTCTCACTGCTGTTGCACAAATACTTTACATGTTGCATCTTAAGTTAAGCCTGACAGCTCTGTGTCAAAGCACAGGTTAATTTAGGTTGTGTTTTGTGACTTACCCTGACTAAGAATGTGGTTCCTGCTTGGACAGGCAGGGTGCATAGCTCTGCCAACTAGAAAAACAATTTATATCAATGTCTGTGCATTAGGAAAACACTACAGCTTGTTTAATAATCTCATTGTTAAGATCAAGAATCACGTATTCAGACTACTGAAATCTTCATCCCCCCACCCCAAGTCAGACTTGAATTTGGCCTTTCAGACCAATGTGAGATGGGGGCTGGTGCTTATCTCAACCTGTGCAATAAGTTATAAAGGGCCAGTGCTGGAAGTCTTGAGGAATTGCTATGGTCCATAGCCAACCAGGTCAAGCACACCGTTTGTATCTAGAAACTTCCTGCAGCTCCAGGAAGCAAAGGACCTTTGGGACAGTAATCCAGTCCTTTGGACCCCCCCCTGCACCCATGTAATGCATGAACAAATTGCGATTCTAAAAAAGAAAATCGCAATTTGAAAATGCCTTCCCATTGATTCCTATGGGCCTTTTGGCCCATAGGAATCAATGGGAATTGCGAAATCGCAATTTAGTATTCCCATAATATTTGCGAATCGGTAAAAATTGCGATTTTTACAGATTCTCAAATATTATGGGAAAAAAATCATGCATCCCATTTTGCAATTCCTAATTTGCGATTCCCTAAAAATCGCAAATTAGGAATTGCAAAATCAAACAATGATGCATGTGGCCCTTAATTCTTTTTAAAAATGCAAGACCCTGATTCCCATTTAACTCATTAAAAACCCGACTTTGTGCAGTTTTATGCGAGAAGTAATAAGTGTGTTTCTCTATGTGGTCGACTAAAATGGTAACCGCAATATGTGTTTTATTATGTAAAATACGTCACTGTTTTATATGTTTACAATTTATTCTGTTTCTTTTGCATGAACTCGGCCATGTCTGTTTGTACCTACTGTTTTATATTGTAAAGATTTTAAATAAACAATAAAGTCATACTAACTTCAACAATGTCTGTGCACGTCCACGTTTGTGTGTGCCTGTGCATGTGTATGCATTCCTAGTCGAAAGGGACAGCATGCTGTTTTGCACCATTGCTTTATAAACGAACAGGGGCATCTAGAAAGCACTTGAGAACTAACTGAGAATGTCATCTTTAACACATACATTTTCCACTGTTGCACTCTCCCAAATACTAAAAATCGTATAATATTGATAACAATAAGAGGGTTTTGCATCACAATTATACTGTTTCATAGCATTGTATGTAAGCCGTTTTACTACCCAATTTTTCAACCTCAGAAAGATGAACGGCCACATGCATCAACCTATTTAGGAAGTGCAAACGGTGCGAATCGGTAAATTCGGCCGTTTGGGATTCTTAAATAGGTTTTTGGGATGCATCAAACATTTTTGGAAAAATCGCTATTTTTAGCAAATACCAAAAATGTGATTGCTTTTAAGGAATCGCAAATTTGCGATTCCTTAAAAGCAATCCGCCCGATACATGAAGGCTAAATCGGTTCGCAAAGGGCCGGATTCTGAGAATCCGGCCCTTTGCGAGTGCGATTTTTGCATTTGGGATTCAGCATCCCAAAAGCAAAAATCGCTAATTGCGATGTCGCAAATGTGCGAGGAATTACATTTAAGGAATCTCTATTAGAGATTCCTTAAATGCAATTCAACATCCAATTTAAATTTGCGAATTCGCAATTTCTTGCCGCAATTTACCGCGAGGTCAGACCTCGCGGTAAATTGCGAAAACTCAGAAAAATGCATTTAAAAGCATTTTTCTGAGTTGCATGTTACACACACACATGTCCTTTGGACATGTGTGTGTGCAACACCTGTGTGAAATTTCATTTGAGGGGTGCTACAGGGTGTCCTGTGGACACCCCTGGCACCCTTCAAATCGCAATCTTATTTGCGATTAGCTAATTGCTAATCGCAAATAAGGAATACTCCCCATTCATTCCTATGGGCCTTTTGGCCCATAGGAATGAATGGCGAGTTATTCCTTATTTGCGATTAGCAATTTGCTAATCGCAAATAAGGAATCAGTAGGAATCGCATTTTATTATGCGATTCCTACATGATTACCGTTTTGCGAGTCCTTAATAGCGAATCGCTATGATTCGCTATTAGGGGCTCGCAAAACGGCCCGTTCATGAATCAGGCTGAATGCATGATTACTTTTAAAATTGCGAATTCGCAATTAGGGGGTGCAAATTACCACAAGGGTGAACCTCGTGGTAATTTGCGAAAATGTATTAAAATGCTCAAAATTTTATTTTAAAACACTGTCATGTTACAGACACACATGTCCTTAGGACATGTGTGTGTGAAACTTGCACTTCAAAATACATTTCAGGGGTGCAGGGGGGGTCCTTTGGACCCCCCCTGCACCCATGGAATGCATTAACATTTTGCGAATCGCTAATTGAAATTCGCAAAATGTCAATGCCTTCCCATTGATTCCTATGGGCCTTTTGGCCCATAGGAATCAATGGGAATTGCAAAATCGCAAATTAGAGTTCGCATAATATTTGCGATTCGGTAAAAATTGCGATTTTTACCGAATCGCAAATATTATGCGATTTTAATCATGCATCCCATTTTGCGATTCCTTATTTGCGATTCCCTAGAAATCGCAAATAAGGAATCGCAAAACCGGACTTTGATGCATGTGGCCGGAAAGGTTTTCTTGACTCTTACTAAAAACAAACATGTGCCGCAGATCACCCACTGATGGCAGCTGCACTCACTTATCTAACGAGCAGAATGACAGCTCGTTTGGCATCAATATTCCAGCAACCTGTATCTTAAGACTGCTGAGCCACAGCAGCCATTTTCTCGTAGCATAGCACATGCCACAATTACCTGCTGTTTCAGCCATACATATATACGTGTACTATGCAAAGATCACATTATCACATAACTGGGATGATAAGCAGAGAACTTTCTAGAATATGACACACTTATGTCCACTCCAAAGTAAGACAGTAATGCTTCACTCTCAGGATGAACTCCAGCAGCAATGGTGATAAAATGATCAGAGGGTTGCGATGCAGCATCATATTTTATTCACAAAGTGAGGTATTTGCTTAAACCAATACAGCCAATCAACGTTCAGCACATTTCACAGTATCCATCAATTAAAGTCACATTTTCCCTCCTAAGACACACCCTCCACCTACATACTGGGACTCGAGTGAACCTTACAGAGGCTCCTCTTGTGCGAAATTATGACAAGCTGAAACCAAGTAGAACAGAAAGAAGATGTACAGGTTGGGGTTGTGCTCTGTGGGTGTCAATCGTCCTTGTGATGCAGTTTAACAGTAAGATAAACGTTATGAGTAATTCTAAAAATAGATGCACCGTAATGCTCTCAGAGAACATTAGACATCTCACTCATATTAATATCCGTAAAGGGTTGCACCGGTAATATCTACCAACATCACATTTACTAAACAATGTAAATAAATAAACGGAGGGGATCTTAGCCCAGAACTTTTCATTTAAATTTCAACTAGGGTGTAGTAGGCAACACCACTGATGCATTGTGACATCCTAAAAATTACCCCTCAGCTTTCGCCAGTTGAGAGTCTACTTAAAGGGTTAAGGAGGCATTAGGACGCAGGACGAACAACAGATGGGTGGGGTCTCCCCTCTTGAGGCTCACTCAAGTTGTGACCTTGAAGGCAACAGCCAGCAGTTTGGTGACACACACACGCACACACACACACAATACATTTCCCCTTAAAGGTAGGGCTTAAATTCTAACTATACATTTGAACTAATTCGATAAATTACATTTTCGAGTAATAAAAGTGATCCACGCAGCCCACACTCCAAAATAGAAGCATTTTCTATTTTGTACAAAAGGCAAAGGGATGCAAACATGGCAGGTAAAACAGGACAGTAATAGCAAAAGCCAGTCAGTCTGGCGTTAATGTATTAATCAGTTGCACAGGCCGTTACTAGATGTTCCAATAGAGTCACAAGCCGTTATGGTACATTTACACAGATTGTGCCTAGATGTCCGTGTTGATTCAGCAGCCCAAGAGGGCAATGCTTAGGTTTCTAAATCCCGAGGAACTTCGAAGCCATTTTTTTATAGAAATGTTTTATTATTAAACACTATGGGGCATATGTACAAGCCCCTATCGCTATGGGAACGCCACTTTTTGTGTCGTTCCCGTGGCGATAGGGGTCTTGCCTTATGTACAAGGCAGCGTTAAGCCACTTAGCATGGCTTAACGCTGCCTTGCACATAAGGCACCCTTTCACTCTATGTCTAACATGAAAGGGGAATGCAGTGAGTGCTGCGGTGGGCATTCCACTGAAACACCCATTATATTTGACGCTTCCCCCTATGTACAAGGGCAGTGCCAACATTAAGACCAGTAAAATCCTGGTCTTAAGTTGACGAAACAAGGAGAAATGCATTATTTCTACTCGTTTTTGCTTTTTCCATGTGTGCTGCCTTGTGCAGCACACATGGAAAAAGCAAAATGCCATGGTTTGTTTATATACAGGAAGGTGTCCCTTCCTGCACATAAACAAACCTTTTTAAGAAATTCAATTTTGTAACTTGCATGTGTGCTGCATAAAGCAGCACCCATGAAAGTTACAAAATGGCATTTTAGATTGTTTATGTGCAGGAAGGGACGCCTTCCTATACATAACCAATCCTCCCCTGCACGCAGACTCCCTTGCACTCTGGTGCAAGGGTGCCTGCATTGGCACTAAGTTGTTAAACTTAGCACCATCGCAGGGGGAAATGCAAGGCTGCACCACATTCTTGTAAATATGGTGCAGCCTAGCGTTTCCAAAGTGGCGGAGCACGTCGTTAAGCCCAGGAGGCCAACAACATGCCCCGACACATCATTGTACGTATCCCCCAATAACTATACTTATGTTCGAGAAAAGACCAAATATAGACATATAAACTTGTATGTAAGCAACTAAGTTCATGCAATACTCTTCTACAAGATGGCAGTACAAGCATAATTTTGGCAGAACATGTGCAGGCCCACAACACTCCACACAGTATCTGTATATCTAGATTATTTTGCACAATCAGTGTGCATGTGCGCATCTGTAATTGTGTCTGTGTGTGTCATCAGTCAGGACCTCAAGGATATCACTAGTCAAGATTAATGTAATCAGTATGCAGAATGTCACCTTCTCACTGGCGTAGCGAAACTTGAGGGGGCCCCCTGCAAGGTACATAGAGGGGCTCTTCCAGAATCAATCAGAAGCTCTCTGGCCACAGTACTGGGCTGAGGGGGCCCCCTGGAGCTTGGACCCCCCCCCCGCACCGGGGCCTGTGTTACGCCACTGCACCTCCTTCAAATCAACAGGAGGAGAACCAAGGTGTAGATTTAGGAATGGCTTTGAGCGGGAGCTTCAGTGGTACAAGTAAAAGCAATAGATAACGCCTATTTGCTATCCATGGTAAAGGTACTGTGCAGCTCACAATTGTGTTGCTCTATGTGGACAAAAAGGTAACCTTTAGTAAAGCTAGCTCCGAATGTCTACGGTGTTTTACGTTTAACATATTTTGAGCAGGTGCTGTCTGGTGCTCAGCACCGGCACCTAATCCTCAGCACTGGTGCTCACAGCACCAGTTAACGACACACTCATTGGGAAGGCAGGCGATTTTACACAGAATAACAAGATGTTGAGCCACACCGAGAAAATGTCAGCCTTCTTAGGATTGGATGTTGATTACACTAATTGGAAACCCCTTTCTAAGATGTAATACATTGGTTTTATAATTGAGAGTTAGTCTGGCAGCGATATTATTAGGTATGTATCTGTGTGTGTGCGCCCATCTTGTGTGTGCCTGCGCATGTGTATGCATTCATAGTTAAAAGGCACAGCATGTTGTATTGCACCATTGCTCATGTAAATGAACAGGGGCATCTAGTAAGCACTTGAGAGCTAACTGAAAGTGTCACCTAAGACACAAATATTTGTTTCCTCTGCTGCGCCCCTCCAAATAATACAAACAGTATATTATCGATAACAATAATAATAACGATATTAAAAATTCACTTTTATAGAGGGTTTTGTATCACCGTTTTACTACTTTATAGCATTGTATGTAACCAGTTTTACTATACGATTTTCAGCATCATAAAGATGCAGTGGCGGCTCCTTTGCTAAGGCGGAGGAGCGTTGCCCCACTGCTCTTTGAGCAGAGCACAAAAATAAAAATAAAATGATAATAGCATGATGCTAGAATCATTTTATTTTTCACGCCGACTTTGAGCAAGGGTAGGGTGGGGCGGTGCTGGTCAGATCAGGGGGAGGAGAGGTTTGCACTTAGCATGTTCCCCACCTGGCTCTAATGCAAAGTGCACTGCCAAGAGATGAGGACGGAGGAGAGGCGGTGGCATTCCCAAGTAAGTTCATTTTATATTATTTTTCACCCCGCCTCACCACCCCCACTTCGAGGCAGCCGCCACTGGAAAGATGAATGGTTAACATGACTCTGCCTAAAACAAAACATATGAATTGCAGATCACACACTGATGTCAGCTGCACACACTTATTTAATGAGCAGACTGACAACTCGTTTGGCACCATTATTCAAGCAATCTGTATCCTCAGACTGCTGAGCCACAGCAGCCATTTTCTCTTAAGGCACAGCACATGCCACAATTTCCTGCTGTTTCAGCTTTACATTTATATATGAACTATCAAAGTTCTCATTATCATATAACTGGGATGCCAAGCAGAGAATTTTCTCGTATATGATACACTCATGTCCACTCCATAGTAAGCCACTACAGTTTCTTTTCCCAGGTCATTATATAGGTGCTACAAATGTACACAGCATTTTTTTCTAAATTAGAAAATATGAAATTGCTCCTTTAGGGTACTCTCGCCATGCTTACATTACAACATAATGTTTTACAAATGTATGTATTACTTTTTTTAAAAGTATCACAAAGTGTGTGCTAGACCCACTGAGCTAGCAGAATGCTTTACGAAACAACAAGACGTGCAATACAAGCACAGCGCATTTTATAGGAACTCAACAATATAAAATAGAGGTTTTGTGTAAATACCCAGGGGTCTCAAACATCAGAGTGGTAGCTTAGTGCCATATTTATCAAAGGTCTGTGTCAAAGGTTTGCTTCGCCCTTGCACCACGCAAGGTAAGGTAAGGGTGATACAAAACCTAGATGAAATTTACCAAGCCACGCAAGGTGAGCTTGTGTGGCCCTGCATTCCTTGGCAAATGTGGACTAACCAAGACAGTGCAAGTCACTGCCATGCATTACTATGCCCCAGGGAGGCGTTCCTTGGGTGGAGTTTGGGTGTTCCCACGCTACCTCCCATGGATTCAGAAGCATTCCCCAGATTTACTAATATTGGTAGACCAGGTATTGCATCACTATGCTACACCTTTCTAGGGGAGGTGTAAAGAAACTGTATAAGAAGAGCGATCCACAGATACAATTTGAAGCAGACTCCTCGAACCTACACGTGTTGTACTTCTTGTGACTTCTGTGTTCCCTGCAGTAATAAACCTCGAATCTTTGACGCCGAAGGAAGTGTCCTGTGTCTCTGTCATTTGTACGCCGGAACAGGTTACCCACGAAGGTTTTAGGTGTTATCCCTGGCACCGCTGGGTCTTAGAAAAACCCAGTCCTTCAGTTGGCGCCAAACGTGGGGCGCCAACTGAAGGACTGGGTTACCCACGCAGGTTTAAGGTGTTATCCCTGGCACCGCTGGGTCTTAGAAAAACCCAGTCCTTCAGTTGGCGCCCAACGTGGGGCGCCAACTGAAGGACTGGGTTTTTCTAAAACCCAGCGGTGCCAGGGATAACACCTAAAACCTTCGTGGGTAACCTGTTCCGGCGTACAAATGACAGAGACACGGGACACTTCCTTCGGCGTCAAAGATTCGAGGTTTATTACTGCAGGGAACACAGAAGTCACAAGAAGTACAATACGTGTAGGTTCGAGGAGTCTGCTTCAAATTGTATCTGTGGATCGCTCTTCTTATACAGTTTTTGGGCATAAGATAACATGGTGAACAAAAGATTACAACCCGATTCCCACAGTAAAGGTCATAGGGGGTCGCTTTCATGTATTCAGGGCCCGGAACGTAATTACAGTAGCATTTGGAAGTTCCCAACTGTAAAAGTACATCTTCCCACCATTAGTACATTCCGTTCGGCTGTAAACAAATCAAGGAAGAGACAGAAACAGGTGCAGAGGAAGATGAGGATAGCGAACAGATCGAAGAGGGTGTAAAAGGGGTGGTATCAGGAAACACGAGTTGCAGGCATCAAAGGAGACGTGCCTAATGAATGCACAACTGAGACAATAGACCGGCACGGCAAGATGAGCCTCGAGCGGGGCCACCTGCCTTACAGTATCATCCCCCTCATCATAAAGACACCCTCAAAGGAACACGTGTCTTCCGCAAGAGAAAGGGAATCCCAGGGTCGCGAAGCGGACAACGTCCGTTCGCTGGCTACTTGAGGGCAAGAATCAAAATGGATGCCGTATCTAAGATGGAACCCGTGGGTTCAGATGAAGAAACCCACGAAACAAACGAACGGTTTAGGCTAGCACAGTGAAAACGCGTACACCCACTAAACTCGTCATTTGCGGTTCATAGATACCAGACTCGACCATATTCGTGCGAGTCAAAAACACCACTTACAATTGTCACGGAACCTCACGGCCCGGGACCAGGGTTCAATTCCCGACGCAACAGGGTTGTGGACCAGGGTCAGACTCGATAATTCTCACCTCGGTGCCTACTCTAACCGGAGATCACACTCGGCAACTCTGGGCATTAGCTTGCCTCATCTCCACAACGGCCCCCCACATATGTCGGGGATGCCTGGTTTCACCTTGGAGATACCCAGTAGGGACCATCTCACAGGGAAAGCCAGGACGGGTTCCCCAGCGGTCTACTGCGCAGAGATACTCCTTCAGGAGTCGATTCTAGCGCATTACAAACCAACAATTAATTAATTACTAGAAAGAGGAAAACGCCTTAGAGGATTGTTTTTGTGCAGAGAGGTGTCCATTCCTGCACAAAACAATCCTGTGTGTAACACAGCCACCCTTGACAGATATGGCAGGCTCTCCCTTTCATGCAGCGCAACACAATAAGGAGTCCTGCTATGTTGCATTGGATGAAATAAAGATAAATATGGCCCTTAGTGTCTCATACAGGATATGGAGAAGCAATGAGACTAAAGCATACCGTTCTCCATTTGTAGACTTATATTTATTGACAACAGTACAGGGCCCAATGTGAGAGTTTCTTCATGTTCATCTGGATTAAGAGCCCTTTTGAGATTGGTATGCCCCAGTTTAAACAGTGGAATCTGCCATAAAACAACTGTACTGTCATAAGAGAGACTAATTCTTATGGCATTTCAGACTTGGGAGTCATTGGCTGAGAGAAAATGTTGTCTGAATTTTTGTTTTTTTTTAACAAAGGAAGACAAATAAAATTGCTGAATATTAAATGTATGGCCACATATTCCCCTTACTAAACTTTACAACTAACAGGAGCTAAAATGAAGTTTGTATTACAATATTAAGAGTCTCTGACATCCCTTCTCAAATGTATGTTATTTTTTCTTAAT
The DNA here is from genome assembly GCF_964263255.1 of Lissotriton vulgaris. Classification (NCBI taxonomy): domain Eukaryota; kingdom Metazoa; phylum Chordata; class Amphibia; order Caudata; family Salamandridae; genus Lissotriton; species Lissotriton vulgaris. Next base: position 749,136,909 of record NC_141694.1, read on the forward strand.
AGTTTGACACCAGAAGAAAATATTATGTTATGTACCGAACCCGTAATAGTATCAGCACTACAATCACTACAATGATGAATTACCCCCAGGTCCCTCCTGTCCTCGTCCCATTCCTTACTAATTGGAGATGACTATCTCCACGACAGTAAAAAAAGAAAAGGAGCATGCTGGAATACCCTACCCACTCCCTTCCACTGGGAGTACAAAAGCGTTACTATCCCAGCATGCAGCCTGTTCTTTTTTTCTGTCTCCCGACAGATTCGGACGTATTGGACTTACCTGATGGATTCTTCGCTGGACTTCTCGTCGGGACTACTGGGCTGTCCTCGCTGTCCTCTTCCCCATTCTCCTGCCTGCCGGACTTGCCAGGAGCTGAAATGAAATGAAATGAAATGAAATGAAATGAAAGAAGTATTTCTAGAGCGCACTGCGGCCAAGCGGCTTCCTGGCGCTGTGTTGATTGTCGGCCAGTCCTTTGCGGCTGGGGTGCCGTTCCTCCCGGTCTCTTCCGGGTTGCATTGCGCGTCTCCCTGTGGCTTGGCCGGTGTGGAGGACGCGCTGCTGCAGCTGTTTGGCGGGTCCAGGGCTCAGGTGGGTTATGCTCCTGGGCTCCCTGCCTGACGTTTGCTGTCCTGCCGGCCTCCTCTTCTTCCTGCCTCCCCTCTGTTGGGTCTATGCAGGAGCGGGCCTTGCTGTGGAAATACCTCGGAGGCCGTCTTCGGCAGGCTTCTCCACCTGGCGCTGGTATCCCGGTGAGCGCCTGGGCTGGTTCTTGGGGGCAGTGGCCCTTCCTGCACCCTTAGTGAGTACCGCGTAGCAGTCCCTTTTTTCTTCTTGCTGCTTTGGGGACATGTTCGCAGGCTCTCCTTCTGGGGCTGCCTGGAGGGGGGGAGTTCTCCTGGAGTTGCCGGGTTTGTACCCGGAGCCCCATGCCTGCGGTGCTGGCGCTCTTCCGCTAGGCTTCCCCCCGCTTCTACCCTTGCCCGCATCTCCTCTGACCATGCCTTCCTGTTCTTGTCAGTGGGCAAGGTTGTGGTGTGCGGGTGGAGCTGCCGCCTTTTGAGCATGTGTCCATGGGTTTGGGCTGGGCATCCGCTCCGCCTCCTGTGTTTCCATACGTGTTCCTATCCTTGTGTGCTGTGATTCACGTTTGTGTATTATGTTGTTGTTGTGTGGTGCTGCTGTGCGTGTTTTTGATGGGACTTCCTTGGTATTGTTTCTGGTTTGGCAGGTTCGGGCATGGGCTGTTTGACGGGGTCAGCATTGCTGCCTTGGTTCCTGTGCCTTTGTACACGCACTTGTGGTTTTGCTCCCTGCTGCTGCATTTTCACCTGGGTTTTCCGGGTTCATTTTTCTTCTGCTTTCCGTGGGGTTTTCTTGCAGCCCTGGGTGGTGTCTCCTCCCCATGCCCTCTTCAGGTGTTTGAGTTGCTGCCTGTGTGGCCTTCTGGTCACTGCCACTCTGTGCGCCAGGGCCTATGGGGGGTGCTGGGGTTTGCACCCGAGGCCTCCTGTTTGCGTTTCTTGCACCCTCTTTTTGCGATGACCTCCGCTGGTCTCCCTGTGCCTTGCTGTCTGGGTTCCTAGCTTTCTTTCAAATGCTGTTGGTTCCAGTCGGCCTCAAGTCTCTCCCAGTGCGGGTGATTCCTGTCTTTGATGGTACCTGGTCCTGCGTGCTGGCCCTCTATGGTTGCTGATGGCGTGGGTCTGCTTGCAGTCTCGGTCCTGGGCCCTTCGTGTATTCAGACTGGTTCGCTGCCTCTGCTGCCCCCTGCTCCCGGGGTGCTGACGGTCCTTCTGCTTCTTCTGCTGCCTGCGGCGTTGGCTTCCATGCCTTTGCTGTCCTGTCTTGGGCCATGGTGTGCCCTGGGTCGCTGCCTTTTGTTGGGTGGTTCTGCCTGGGGAGGGGGGCATCCTTCGGGACTTCCTCCGTGGGTTGTGTGTTCCCTAGCCTTTTGGATTTTCGCTTGCTCAGCTCTTGTTGCTGGTTGGCTTCTTGGCTGGGTGTCGATCCCTGTGGGTCTCCAGTTGGCCTGTCCCCTTGGGGCCTAATGCCTGGCGGCTTCTTTCTTGCGTGTGCTGGGCTGCGGCCTTGGCTTCTGTTGCGCCTGCTCCTCGCCCTGTGGGTTGTTCGGGTCGGCCCTGGTTCCTCCCTAGGATGGTCTCTGCTTGCTGGGTTGTGGCTCACTTTGGGCTGTCTCTCCCCAGGTTTGTTGGCTTCTTCTTGTGGCCTCTTTGCTCTGTCCTATGGGTCTCTGGCCATCCTGTCCTGCGGGCTTCTGTTGTCCCTGGTCGGCCCTGGTTGGTGCCTGGTTTGGGGTGCGCCTGGGTTTGCCTGTTGCTGTGGCCTCTTCTGGTTGCCCCTGGCTGCTTGTCTGGTGTTTTGCCCTTTTCGGGCCCTGGTGCCTTGAGGTTCTTGGTCTTCCTTTAGTTGCTTGCGGTCCTTCCGCCGGTGCGTTCCTGCCCTTCTGTGGGTTAGGGCCTGGTGCGTGCCTGTCTGGGTGCTAGCTTGCCTGAGGTTATCGCTGTTGGGCGCTTCTTGCCTCCTTCTGGGTGCTTTTTGGCTTGCCCCATGCTGGGGGTGTCTGCCTTCCGCTGGTTCGCTGGGTCCTCACTGTTGTTTTCGGGGGGGGGGGCTGTTGTGTTCTTCCTCAGTTCTGGGGGTCCCTTGGCCTTGTTTGGCTGTTGGCTCCGGGGCGGTGCTGGTTGGAGCCCTGGTGGGTTCTGGCTGGTGTTGGGTGTTGGCTTGTTGGGCTTGCCTTCTCGCCTGCTGTTTCTTTGGCCTTCAGTGGGGGCTGGCAGTCGTTGGTCTTCTTTGGCCTCTGCCTTGGGTGGCCTTGTGTTCTTCGTGTGCCCGGCTCTTGTGCCCTGCCCTGTTTGCTGTGCCCTTTCCCTGCTTGTGGGTGTTGGGTGGTGGCTTCCACTGTTGTGTGGGCCACTTTGCTGCTTTGCAAGCCACTGGGTGGCATTGGCTCCCCGGGAGCTGGCCCCTGTCGTGTTGATCTGCTGGTGCTGTTTGCGCTGTGGGACTCCCGGGCTTCCGTGTTGTTATGGTGCATTCTACTGTGCTGTTCTGTGGGGTGCGGTTGTGGTGTGCTTTGCTACCCCGCCCCTCTCGCTCAGCTTTGGGTTACGGTTGGCTTTGGCTCAGGTCTGGGGCTCTGGCCATTTTCCTTTGGGGGCCTGTCGTTGGTCTTGTGCTCCCACACGGGCTGTTTTTTCAGCCTATGGTTTCTATGGCCTTTGCTCTTTTGTTGGCACTGGGGTGTTCCTTCTCCCATTGTTTGGGTCTGTTCCCACTCCCCTGTTGGGTGGTGCGCCTTTGGCTTCTTCGGGCTCCTCTCCTTTGCTTTTGGTGCTTGGGTTGTTCCAGTGTGCTCTGGGGGCCTGGGCTTTGCCTCTGTTGGTTTTGCCCTTGCAGTCCCTGTGTTTGGCATCCCGTTTGCTTGTGCGTTTGGGTTGCTGGGGTGCCTCTTTGCTTGGTTGGGCTGGGCTTTGTGCTGTGGGGCCCTGGTTTACTTGGGGTTCTCTTTCAGTCCCTGCTTAGGTCCTTTCCTGGCCGTTCATTCTCATGTGCCTTGGTGAGGTTCTGGGCTGGTCTTCTGTCCTTTCCGGTGCTGCTCCCTTCGGCTGGCTGTGGCGCTGGATCTGTTGTGTGGGCTTTGGGTTTCCTCCCTCTGCTTCTCCACTCTCTGGGTGGCCAGGCTGTGGTTGTCTGTTGTGCCTTTCCCTGTGCCCCTTCGTGGTTGGGGTTTTCTTTTTGCCTCTCCTTCTGGGTCCTGGTGGTGCTGTGTTCTGTGCCTCCTGACTGGCTGGCCTGCCGGTTTCCGGCTGGCTTCTTGGGTTGGGCTGTTGACCTCTTTGTAGGTTTTTCCTGTTTTGCCCTTCTGCCTCTTCGGGTTCGCCTTCTGTGGTTCTTGGTGTCCTCCTTTCTCCTCCTGGCGGTTGATCGGGTTTTGGTTGGTGTGGTTCCTCCTTTCCGAGTCAGGGGTTTTGGTTTCCCCGGTTCCGTGTGGGGCCTGTTTGGGCCCTGGTGTTTGCCGGGTCTTTTTCTGGGTTGCGCTTCGTTGTTCTCCCTTGCCTCTGTTGGGCTGGTTGCTGGGCATCCTGTCCCGGTGTCTCCTGCTTTGGAGGTGTGCCTCGGGCCTGGCCTTTTCTTGTTCCCCGGGTTCTTCTCTCGGTGGGGTGGCCTTTTGGTTGCTGGGGCGCCTTGGTGTCTTGCATGAGTTTGGCCGTTGGTCGGTCCTGTCCTGTGTGCCGGTCCTTCTGTGAGTTTCTGGCCTATGGTTTTCATGTTGCCGCTGTTGTCTGTGGGGGGGGGGGTCGTCTGGTGGTTGGTCGTGTTTTGCTTCTGTTTTTTTCCTTCATGGGCCTCCGGCCCTCCTGCCCTGTGCGGTCTGTTCATCTCCGCTCTTGGCCGTTGGGCTGAATTGGCCCTGTTTGGTCCTTGGGTGGGTGCCTGGGTCCGGGGGCTGCGCCCGTGGGAGTTTCTCCCTGGTCGATTGCCCGTTCTGGCTCCTTTTCTCCTTGGGTTTTGACCCCTCTCATTCCTCCATTGGGGGATTTGCCCCGCATGTCCGCTGGGTAGGGGGCATGTTTGGTTGGGTTTCCCTTCCTGCGTTCCTCTCCTTGTGGGCTCTTTTGCTCCTGTGGGGTGCCGTTTTTTGGTCTGGTGCACTTGGCATTGGTGGAGTTCCGGAAGGCCAGGTTCTCTGCTTTGGTATTCTCCAATTAGTAAGGAATGGGACGAGGACAGGAGGGACCTGGGGGTAATGTCCTATTACTTACCGGTAATCTTCATTACTCCTTTACTCCTGGTCCCCTTGTCCTCGTCCCATTCCTTACGCCCCTCCCTCCCTCCCTGGCAGCCGGCCTTCCGGTTGTTGGCTTGGTGTTTGCAGGCTGCATGCTGGGCTGGTACCACTTATGTACTCCCAGTGGGAGGGAGTGGGTAGGGTATCCCAGCATGCTCCTTTTCTTTTTTTCTGTTGTGGAGATAGTGATCTCCAATTAGTAAGGAATGGGACGAGGACAACGGGAACAGGAATAATGAAGATTACCAGTAAGTAATAGGACATTACACAGCCCATGTATCTGTGGAGTGAAATTTGACAACGGCTAAAATGCTTCATAGCATCACTGTGCTTGCATGAAAATGTTAACTAACCACACTTTTTTGTTCTTTAACCAAAAATGTATCGTATTGTCATACAGAAGAAATGTATGTCGTTTGTATTTTCCATCCGCCTGTCCAGGGCTCAGCTGTTAAATGGCATGTGGAGCCAGTTCTGGCTTTTTAGTCAACAAACTTTGCATTCTTGGACTTGTAGTTTCGTTTTTACCATTATAAGCAAAAACTTTAAAATATGATGGTGTAAAATACTGCTGTGTAAAAAGTACCCAGGACAGGCTGAAAGAGGTGCACATAACACGGGTGCCTGTGCCTCACACCTAATTGTACATTTATAACCTCCATAATCCTGTGATCGCTGCTTCACATAACCATTTGGCCCTTTCATACAGAGACCCAAGCCCATGAGCTGTATGCACTCCTTACCATATGCACAACAGTGAGTGCTCCATTGCCTCCACCCCACCCAGTGCTTCCCTGAAGTGCATCAGTCAATGCTTCCATCAGATGCATCACTAATGCTTCCTGGTGTAAATCACCTTGTGCTCCCCTGATGCACATCACCCTGTGTTCCACCAGCTGCATTTCACCTTTCCCCCTTTGTAAACATCATCCTGTGCTCCTCTGCTGCACAGCACACTGTGCCTGATGTTGCACGTGGTTATTTATGACAGTTGTGCTAGTGAGTCTCTGTCCTTGTGTTCTTGAATTTATCAAAAGGAATGCCTGTATGAGTTTTGGTTTGTGTGCCTGTGCACCACATATTATGTGCATCTATGTGCCTGCTCTGTACGATATATTTTGTGCATCTGTGTACATGCTCTATACTAAAGCAAGTCCAGTTGGTTTTGTCTAAGCTGCTTATTAAACCGGTAGAGTGAAAAGCTCCTTGTCCTCTGTTGCCTTCCTAGTGCCCGAGGCTGTTGCTTTTTGCTGTAGGACAGCAGCAAATGTGACTTTTGCAGCTTAGTTATGTTTATGTTCATTTATGAAAGAAATAGCAATTCCGTGATGACTACTTCATGAAGAAGCTCCTTTCTACATCATTGAATGGCAAATATGCAAACCTATTGTAACAGAATCTAGATTAAAAAAAGACATCCATTATCTTCAAAGTCGCAGCCAGTAGTGGGAGAAGAAAGCAATTTAATAGCTGTCTCTGTTGTAATGTTTTACACTGGACTCATTGTGACAGAAACCCTCTTCCTGAAAGAAATTAGGGATCCTGAGAGCTTTTGAATCCAATGTTGAATTTCATATCTGTGCTTTATGGTGGTTCAGCTAAGGATTGTTTACTAGGGGCTCTCCTGTTGTGACATGATGGATGGAGGAAAGCTTGGTGCCACATCCCAGCAGCTTCCTCTATGCTCAGGAAGTGCATTGCCATTTCAATTGCAGGGCACAATATCTAGTACAAAACATTGCAATATAAACATCAATAACCTAAATATTGACTTTTTTAAACCCCTGTAGAATTAACAAAAATATAAACTACGAACAATATTGTCAGTGAAAACATTGGAAAACAAAAAATATATAAACATAAAAATAGATCAAAATATCAATAAATAGATGAGATTAACCTCTTCCGTGCTGATGACAGAACCGCTCCGTCATCAGCTGCGGTGGCGCTGTGCTGATGACGGAGCGGTTCCGTCATGGCCCGCCCGCCGCTCATGCGCGGTGCGAATTCCGCGCCTGCGCTGAGCGTTCTATTGAGCGGGCGGGGCCATGACGGAACTGCTCCGTCATAAGCACAGCGCAACCGACGCTGGTGACGGAGCAGTTCCGTCACCAGCATGCGCCCACCGCATTGCACTGCATTGCACTTAGCACTGCGGGGGAATAGCCGCCGCAGTGAATGGGTTAAAGCTAATGTAAAACAGCACAAATATGAACAACCATCAAATAGGCTACTATAAACTATATTAGCCTTACAAATAATAAAATAAATACTTAAACACGGAATACAACCTACTACAACACAAACTAAAAGTAAATAATTCAGAAATGTATAACAAATGCTGCAGTCAAAAAGTCAACAATTTTATTAGCATCTTCCGTATATTGTAACACCTATCAAAGAAGTAACACTTGACTAAAATGTAATCAATCAAATTAAAAAACAAAACTGTAAATGAATAGGAAAACATCATTATTTAAAAATAGTATAAATACAGAACATGACAAACACACAAACTGCTCCACAGCTAGTCCACATCAAAGTAGACTGTCACTTTGCCTGAGTGGAAGCCCTCCAACACCTTTGTCATCAACGTACACAAAAAAACAGGAACTGCTTCCTCTGAAAAGGTACGCTTACTAACTCTATATAATAAAAACAAATACTTCATTTAAAGCAATCTTTATTGCCAAAATCAGAAACAACTGTAACCAAAATAATTGAAATTCATTCCCAATACAGAACTGAATATGTTAAACCATAAAAACACCTTCAACATAGGGAAAAGAGCTGTGGAGTACTAAACAAACCAGGAGAAAGGTAGAAAGAGACAAAAGTAAAATATGTAAAATGTATTAACTCTTAACAGTAAAACCCTGTAAAAATTTTAAATGAATAAATTACATTTATATTTCTCATATATACATCATCACAGGACCCAATGTGTTCCATATACCAACGAAAACAACTTTACAGAAAGGGAAACACCCAATAACCTTTATGGTTATACATGGACTAAAACCAGTATTACCACTGAAAGACCCACTGGGAGCACATTAAGAACTAACCTAGCAGCTTTTATGGTTGAGCAACAACAATTACTGACACTGTTGAGAAAGTAAAAGAACATGATCGTCCTAACACCGCTGAATTGCAAATTCATAGTGTAATGCTGATTTAAAAGAAGTGAGTGCTATTTCTTAAGCACCAACACGAGCAATCCTAAAAGACTAACAGCCTGATTCATCATTGTTAAATCCGGTCGCAAAGGGCCAGATTCTGAGAATCTGGCCCTTTGCAAGCGGTATTTTTGCATTTGGGATTCATCATCCCAAATGCAAAAATCGCTATTTAAACATTCGCATATTTGCGAGGATTAGCATTTAAGGAATCTCTATTAGAGATTCCTTAAATGCTATTCTTGAAACATTTTTAAATTGCGAATTCGCAAAAATTTCCCGCTATTTACCGCGAGGTCAAACCTCGTGGTAAATAGCGGAAACTTAGAAAAATGCATTTAAATGCTTTTTTCTAAGTTTCATGTTACACACACACATGTCCTTGGGACATGTGTGTGCGCAACACCAATGTAGCATACATTTCAGGGGTGCTACAGGGTGTCCTTTGGACACCCCTGCACCCTTGAAATCGCAATTTCAATATGCGAATCGCTAATTGCGATTCGCACATTGAAATGTCTTCCCATTCATTCCTATGGGCCTTTGGGCCCATAGGAATGAATGGGGAGATATTCCTTAATTGTGATTAGCAATTTGCTAATTGCAATTAAGGAATAATTAGAAATCGCAATTTATTTAGCGATTTCTTGGTGAATAGCATTTTGCTATTCCTTAATAGCGATTCCTTAATAATCGCTATTAAGGAATAGCAAATACTCACCTTGATGAATCAGGCTGTAAGGGCCCGATGTAGGTAATTTTATTTTACCACTTCTTAAATACCGAATGATACCGAATCGGTATTTAAGAAGTGGTAAAATAGAGGGGGGGGATGTAGGTAATACAGAATCGGTAAATACCGAATCGTTAAGATTCGGTATTTACCGATTCTGTAAATACCAATTCGGTAACGCCCATTGATTCTAATGGGCATTGAAGCCCATAGGAATCAATGGGCATTACCGAATAGGTATTTACAGAATCGGTAAATACCGATTCCAGCAAGGCTGCAGGGGGTGTCACTTCCATACCCTCTAGCATCCCAAATACAGGCATGTGTGCCATGTGGCACACAGACATGCCCTAAGGGCATGTCTGTCTGTCACATGGCGTAGGTGTGCATGCACACATGTGCATGCACACCTGGATTCAGTATTTTACCACCCAATTGGATTGGGTGGTAAAATACCGAATCTGAAAGGCCTGTAGCACTGGAAACAGTGCTACCTACATCAGGAATTTTCCGAATCAGTAAAATTACCGATTCGGTATTTTACAGAATTGGTAAATGTACCTAATCGGTAAATTTAACGGTTCTGTAAAATATAGCCCCCTACATCTCAATCACCAAATACCGCTCGGTAACGGCCAAATTCAGCCGTTACTGACCAGTATTTGGTGACCTACATCGAGCCCTAAGGGCCCATTTTAGAGTTTGAAGGGCGAGGTACTCTGCTACAAGACTAGCAGTGTTAACTGTCTAACAAACTGTCAGTCTGCCCACTCTCTTCAAAATAATGCAGTCCATAATATTTTGACTGGTTGTGCCCCCATTGGCTCTATCTATGAAAACCTTACACCAATGACTTAGCAGACTTGGAGCAGTCGGTGTAAGCATATAAGACAATCTACTCTACTTAGATGCCCACTTTAGATCAGGGATTTTTGACTGAAAAGAGCTCCTATTGATTATCTCACAATGTGTTGATCTTAGGTAAGAATCACTCAATTTATTGGGGCCAACTGTTTAGAGGAGGTTGGGTATGTTTGAATAGCTAATATGGTGTCATTGTTCTTTCTACAGAAGTGGAGTTCTTTCATTTTTGTTTCTTTTTTACCTTTCCCCAATCCCTGATTGCCATATCATAACCTGTTATCATTTTCACGTGTGGTGGACTGTTTGCTGTGTTCATGAGACCCTGCTACTTATTCGATTCTCCTGTGATTTCCCCTTTTTTCCCCTTGACACTACATTGCATTGTCCAATCTTTCCACTGTGTGCTACCTCTTGCATCCAATACTCCCCGGCTGGCATCCTGCGCCCCATCCCTGTGATACATCTTAGTGTCATGGATTTCTCATCTGCACCCTGTGATCCCTTCCCCTCCCACGGTATACTCCTGTCACAATTCCGAAGAGGATGTATGTGCAAGTTATCAGAAACTCCAATGATAATCCTCAAAGTCTTCACACAGAAGAGATTAGGAACAATTTGGGGAACGAGAATCACTGCTTTAACATAATCTGGGACATGGGGTGTTCAGAAGGAGACAGAAACACAGGAGTCTCAGCTTGTCTTTCACAAGCTTCAACCTCCAGCAATAGACTATGCCTCTCAATAATGTAGACTCGTATGTTAGTTTGCCTTTGAGAAATATACAAGTGAAATCTCTGTGAATATGGGATCTGGTCATACATAAGCCTCAATCTCCTTCGCCATAATCACCTTCACCCCGCATCCGTGACCCCGCATGCTGTCACAACGCGGTCGTAACAATGACCGCGTTGTGACAACGCATATCATTACCCCACAAGTCGTTACAATGACTTGCGGAGGGGAGAGAAGGTTTTGGATTGAAAATCCAACACCTTCCCAACAGTCTGCATAGACTGGAGTTGGAATAGTAAATTTTACTATTCCAACATCCAGCGCCCCCCCCTCCGCAAGTCGTTGTAACGGTATGCCTTGTCACAACGAAGTCATTGCTACGACCACGTTGTGACAACATTCTGGTATGCTGGTAGGATAATGGAATGCGGAGTGAAGAGGCATATTCGTAAAAATTACCTGAGGCTCTGTTGAAAAGAGCAAATAACAATGCCTGGAGGTACTTGGAAAACCAGCTGAGCTCAGGACCACCAGGATGCCACAGCTGAAGAACAGCTAGTCTTGAGTCAAGATGGTTCTTATAAGAGGTTTTGTTAGGCAGGCACAAAATGCACTGTTGAGGGTACGGGTTGCAAAGGGTAAGGGAAGGAAAATGCAAGAGAGAGCATGAATGAAAAAGAAACACAGAAGCGAGAAGCGAATGATGAATGATGAATTAATTAACTCCTGCAAGAACCCTACAGCCATGAAAGTTGTGCAGCAACATTGATCAGACATTGAACCTTCTTGAAAGAGATATATTATACCCCTGTGCGCTGTTGAAATTTGGGTTGCGGGAAGATGCTTGAAGCCCTAGATGCTGGCAGGATGGGGCAGATTTTATACATCTAGCATGGGGTTGCACTGCAATAGCGAATTTCTGGTGGAAAGTAATGAAGGTTCTCACTGATATAACAATGGAAAATATTGACTGTACGCTGGAGGTGTGCCTATTGGGGCTTCTAAACAGAATAAAACCATGCACCTGGCGCATAGTTGTTTTAGCCACTCGGCTTGCTAAACGCGCTGTTGCTGCGCATTGGTTTGCCAAAGCAGCCCCAACACTGATTAAATGGATCAGAGATCTTGTCTTCTGTAAGGAACAACTCAATGTATATGCGGAGGAGTTACCCGATGCCTCTAGGTCAAAAGATTTTTGTGCAACTCTTACCATGTACCTGTTGGAACACCACGACCTAACATGAAGGAGTGTACACAATCTGTGATTAGATCAAAGACTGTGATGTAAATTGCTGTTGTATTGCTGTACACTGCTGCATAGGTATTATGATGCTTTACTTTTGATTTACCTGTTCTGCCATGGTGGTGTTGGGTTTTGGGTGGGGAGAGGAGGGAGGGGTGTTATGTCATTGAAAAAAACTAATACTATGTGTTATGGAATCGATACATAATGGTGCTATAACATGAGTGTATTATTGTCACTGTTTGACCACTTAGATACATTAACAAAATAATAAAAAAGGAACCTTCTTGGAAGAGGCGTGCACAACCACATTCCATCCCTTCTTTGACTTGACGGCTGAGATCTTCTACAAAGTCAAAATGAACACACAAATGATTCACATATTTCAGAGTGCAGTATTCAGTATCAGTAAAATCATTATAAGCAGCATTTCATTATTTCTTGAATGATGTTTCATAAAACAATGTATTAATAATTTTAATGTTAGATAAGAATTTGATACTTTACACAAGATACTTCATCTAAAACCTTCTAGGAGCCTTTTACTCAGGGTGGGGTTGTTCCGGTCTAGAGCCCCTTGAGAGAACCAGGAGAAGCACAGGTGCTGTACTGCCAGCATCCCATCGGGGAATTTCAGCGTGGAGGTGTTCCTGTCCAGACTCTTAGGGCCAGATGCATCATGCAAAGAAATAGCGATTCCTTATTAGTGATTATTAAGGAATCGCAAATAAGGACTCGCTGTTGGCTATGCATGATGAGAACAGCGAATAAATAAGGAATCGCAAAAAATCGCAATATACAATTGCGATTCCATGTTAAGGAATCGCAATTGTAAATAAACTCCAAACAAATAGCGATTTTGCAAATATCGGGGCCGTGAAAACTACAGAGTCGCATTGGGAGCAGGCTGATGACATCACAACCAGGAAGTCAATCTGCCCATGCTGCCACCTGTGCACAGAGGAACACAGAGGCAGGAGCTGAGTGCAGGGAGAGAGAGCAGAAGAACACAAACTGCAGTCTGCTCACAGGTGGAGACAGCCATGTCCCAAACAGCTACAGAGGAGGGTGCAGTGGGCAGGAAGCGAAAAATCAAGTTCAGTGAGGGTGAACTTGACCTCCTCATTGAGGAGGTTGCAAACAACCATGAGAAGCTATTTGGGAAGTTCTCCCTTAAAGTGCCAGAGGCAGATAAGAGAAGGATCTAGAACAGGATCAGAGACAAGGTGAATGCTGTGGGGGTCACACACCGAAGCATAGATGACCTGAAGAAACGCTGGTACGACCTGCACAGTCGTTCCAAGGAGCGGGTAGCGGAAAGGCTGAAGGAGGCGAAGGGGACTGGAGGAGGAGGCCCAACAGTCCCAGACAACACACCCCAGGAGGACATGGTTGAGGGCACAATTGAGCCAGAAGCAGTGGTTTGAGTAACGGACCTGGACACATCCGGGGCGGCCAGTAGCACACAAGGTAAGATGCATGACAATCAACAGAACAATGTACATACTGATAGTGCCCAAATGTTAATCAACCTGCAAAATAACATCAGAAATAGTCCAGCACACATTTAACATAGAGACAGCAATGCATCATGGGACTTGTAGTCAGTAGAACCCAATTGCCTGTCAGAATCCAACACAGTAAGCCCAAATGCTAACAAAATGCAGTACAGTCATTGATGAGAGACAGTGAGAACATTAATGTTTTTTTTTTATTAAGGTTGCTCAACTCATGCAACAACTTAAAATAACATTGCACTGTTTCACATCACAGATGCAGCTGAAGCAAACACTGATGACAGTGATATTGGAGACAGCACACAGGTCACCCAAGAGGCTGCGGTGTCAAAACCTGTGACACCACCACCCAAATCCAAGGCACCAACAAAACGCAGGGCCACAGTTACACCACTGCAGCCAATGGAGACAGAACAGGAAACATTTACAGCACCTAGTACAAGCCGTCAAAGTGCCAGCAACACAACTACACCACAGGCACATGTCCGTCCAGGAACAAGACGCAGGCCAAGGACCCATACTTGGGCACAGGAAGCAGGAACTCCCAATCAGTGGGGTGGCGTGGAGTCACAGATGGTGCGGGTGCAGCGCGTGCACGCGAGGCCCATAGGAGCCATCAACCTGCAGATGACAAAAATGAACACAAACATTTCTGCAATGGCTGAGAGTGTGAGGGAGCTCACTACTGCACTAGTGGAAGCACACAGAGAATCCAACAACACCCTGCTGGAGGTGGCACGTTTGATGCAGGAGGGACACACCACACAGAGGAGGAGGCATCCCCAGTTTGTCACCTGCATGGGCGCCTATACCAGGTCCAACAACAAGATCTGCGCAAGCATGGCACAGCTCTCACTTCGGTCTGTGGAAATGCAGATAGATATGGGCCATTGTTGTGGGGATGTGTCCAAGGCACTCTGGCAAATTACAACTGCCGTTGAACTGATGCAGGCTAGCACTGGTGTTCAGGGCGATGTTACAGGGGAAGAGGGTAGTGAGGCTTCCAGCCTCAGCTGCATCACTGCACCACCCACCACTGTCAGGAGGAGCAGTAGCCGTAGACAAGCACCTCCCGTTGCATCCGGGAATGCAGATGCAGGAGAAAGACATTTAGGTGTGAGAGGGAGGAGATGCTAAACCTAATCAGAGGGGTGTAAGACTTCATGGTGACGTAACCATGTACAAGACTATCTTTGTGACTGCATTACAAGTCCTTTGCGTGTCTCTTGTGTCCTTCAGTGCATGCAGTTAATGTGCTAATGGACAACATTTAAGTTCAATTCCACACCCCTACCGCCTGATGTGGCAATAAATAGTTCCCCTTAAAATGCAAATGAGTGTTGTGTGTCATTATTCCATACCTTAGAAATAATGCAGGGTGATGTCAGTACGTTTTCTCTGTCCCTCCGCTGAACTATAAAGATGTGCACGGCGTGGTTGTGCTGGGGGCTGGTTGCCCTCTGTGTCGGATTCCTCAATGGGGAGACCTCTCCTTGTTGCTATGTTGTGCAACATTGCACATGCCGCTATAATCCTGCAGCAGGTTTCCGGTTGGTACAGCATTGCTCCTCCAGTTTTATGCAGAATGCAGAAGCGACTCTTGAGCAATCCAAATGTCCGTTCTATTACATTACGTGTCCTGATGTGGGCTGCATTGTACCTCTGTTGTTGTGGGCTGGCTGGGTTCAGGTATTGAGTCAAGATGTAATGCCTCACCGCGCATGCACTGCCACCTACAGAGTTACAGACAGTATGTTAGTGTCAGGTATGCATTGCCATGACCTAAGTCAGTGATGAGTATAGTATTCAACTTACCTAGCAGGTGTCCATTGCCAAAATCTCCACTGAGCAGACGTGTGTGCAAGCCACTATGGCGGAAGATGTATGAATCGTGAGTGCTTCCGGGGTATTGTGCAACGAGGTCGGTGATGATGTTCTCAGCATTGCACACTGCTTGGACATTGATTGAGTGATATGCTTTCCGGTTGCAAAATATATACTCATTTACGGCAGGGGGACATATGGCTACGTGGGTGCAATCAATGCATCCAATCACGTGTGGGAACTGTGCTACTTGGTAGAATTCCTGTTTTGTTTGGCTCAATTACTGTGGGGTTGTGGGGAAGGTGATGTGGTTGTTGATCACAGTCATCATGGCGGCCAGGAAGGATTTGAAGAACCGTGAGAGGGAGCTCTGTGATACCCCTCCTGCTTCTGCCACTATATCCTGGAAGCTACCTGACGCAAGCAGGTGAAGGCTACATAGCACCTGGACATGAGTAGGGATTGCCTGGGTCCTATGTGTTTGGCGCTGCAATAGTGGGTCCAATTCATCTATTAAGTCTAGTATCATTGCTGCATTCATCCTGTACTTGTCATAAATTTGCTCACGAGTCTGTCCCAACAATGTGATGCACAGACGGAAGATTCTCTCCTGGATTCTCCTTCTGGCCTGGCCTGCTGCAAGTATCCTCCTCCTCCTCGCAAAAATGTAGAGTCCTGCCATTGTGGGAGGCTACTATGGCCTCATGGGTCTGTTTAAATACACCCCTGATGTAAGGCAGGTGAGTGGGAAGATTTTTTTTTTACCACCTGATTGTGATTACCTTTAAACTGCTATTGCTAAATTGCGATTTTAGATATAATCGCAATTAGCGATTTTTCATGCATAGGATTAGCGATTTTATTGCGAAATCGTTATTTTGATATAGCGATTTTGCAATATATTTCGCAGATTCATTGGTAACTCGCTACTTGCGATTCTCTAATGGGGTTCGCCCTTGTTTCTGTGATTATTTTGCAAATTCGCATTTTGGCTTTTGCGATTTCGCATTTTCCTACGTTTTCACATCATGAATGCCATTTCTTTCTTTTGCGATCGCAATTGGTAATTCGCACCAGTTGCGATCGCAATTTTGGTTGATGCATCTGGCCATTAGTCCCTCAAGAAAAGCAGGAGAAGAACAGATGCTGTATCACCGGCATCCTACCTGGGGATATCAGCTCAGAATGGCAGCAGCACACTGGGCAAGAAAAGTAGACTGCTGCTTTTTTATCTTTTCATAAAGATTTGAAATACTTCAGACTGAAGAAGTGCAGGCTGATTGACATAATGGTTGCTAGAGCTTTGAAGGAGTACTACAATGTGGCAGTGAGTTAGAATCATATGAGCTTTGAAGGAGTACTACGGTGTGGCAGTGAGTTTGAAGGAGTACTACAGTGTGGCAGTGAGTTAGAATCCATATGAGCTTTGAAGGAGTACTACAGTGTGACAGTGAGTTAGAATCCATATGAGCTTTGAAGGAGTACTACAGTGTGGCAGTGAGTTTGAAGGAGTACTACAGTGTGGCAGTGAGTTAGAATCCATATGAGCTTTGAAGGAGTACTACAGTGTGGCAGTGAGTTTGAAGGAGTACTACAGTGTGGCAGTGAGTTAGAATCCATATGAGCTTTGAAGGAGTACTACAGTGTGGCAGTGAGTTTGAAGGAGTACTACAGTGTGGCAGTGAGTTAGAATCCATATGAGCTTTGAAGGAGTACTACAGTGTGACAGTGAGTTAGAATCCATATGAGCTTTGAAGGAGTACTACAGTGTGGCAGTGAGTTTGAAGGAGTACTACAGTGTGGCAGTGAGTTAGAATCCATATGAGCTTTGAAGGAGTACTACAGTGTGGCAGTGAGTTTGAAGGAGTACTACAGTGTGGCAGTGAGTTAGAATCCATATGAGCTTTGAAGGAGTACTACAGTGTGGCAGTGAGTTTGAAGGAGTACTACAGTGTGGCAGTGAGTTAGAATCCATATGAGCTTTGAAGGAGTACTACAGTGTGACAGTGAGTTAGAATCCATATGAGCTTTGAAGGAGTACTACAGTGTGGCAGTGAGTTTGAAGGAGTACTACAGTGTGGCATTGAGTTAGAATCCATATGAGCTTTGAAGGAGTACTACAGTGTGGCAGGGAGCTAGAATCCATATGGACAGATGAATAACCATGTTGAGAATTTTCTGATCATAACTCCAGCTCGATGTTAAGATTGGAACACCAAGGCACTATAAATACACAAGTCACTATTGGGGGCACTCCTTGCACAGGACTTGCATGCTCCGAAGTGGCAGGCCAGGCACAGGGCTAAGAGGGTGCATAAACCAGGGCGGTAAGTCCACGGAACACTGCTTGCACAGGACTTGCTCAAAAGACATTGGGTGCTGGAGGTGGAGCAGCCCAGGCACAGCGCCTCAAGAGTGCATAAATCAGAGCAGCACACCCTCAGCTTAGGACACTCCTTGCACAGGACCTGCTTGCCCAGTAGACCCTGGGAGTTTGACGTAGGCAGCCAAGGCACAGCTATGCGAGGCTGCATAAAACAGAGCATTGCACATTCAGCGAAGAATGCATGCGGGACACGCTCAGGTGCATCCCCGGGCAAAGAGTGGTCCAAGAGCTGACCCGTCTGCATCTGTCAGAGACCAGTAGGCCTACGTTTTCATCCCGCTTATATCAGCATGGGATGTTTCTTTAAAACTGAAAAGACTCCAAGGTGTAGGCTAAGGATGCATTCATTTACTGTCAACCAATGTTCAGGCTGAGTACATTTGCTAATACAAACACTGGGAGCTTTCATCAATCAGTTAAAATTATCTGAGGTATAGAAGTTTACCTTATTCATATTTCTAATGCACAGCATTGATTTCTTTCAACTCGATAATGCAGTTCACTTTTAGCAGCAATTCCACTGCATGGATCATGGTTTGAGGAACCTTCTAAATGCGCCTGCGATGGAGTGTATCAGAACAAAGCACATCCCACTTTTTGACCACTATATAGTCAACTGTGCGGGGTCAAAAACTCACTGGGTCTGATTGCCTTTGCTAACTGCCCTGACCCTCGGAGGCACTTGAAGGGCATAGTGCCGAGGTGTGGGGCCATTAACTGCTGGTCTCCCCTGCTGCCGCTGCCTGCTTCGACCTGACCGCGTGGCCGCCGAGGGTTGAGACTACAACTCCCAGGAGTCCCAGCGGCCGGACACCGCCTACGCCCATTTTGAGCCCGGTGGCGCATAAAAGATCAGCAGAGCTCTGGTGGAGCGGGTGCTCTGCAACTGTGCGGGGGCGAAAACTCACTGGGTCTGCTTGCCGTTGCTGACCGCCCTGACCCTCGGAGGCACTTGAAGGGCATGGTGCCGAGGTGTGGGGGCATTCACTGCTGGTCTTCCCTGCTGCCTGCTTCGACCTGACCGCACGGCCGCTCAGGGGCGAGACTACAACTCCCAGGAGTCCCTGAGGCCGGACGCCGCCTATGCCCATTTTGCGCCCGGTGGCGCATAAAAGATCAGCAGAGTTCCTGCGTCACGGGAGAAGCCCGGGACAAGGGCGGGACCATCTTAGGCCGTCAGAGACCGGAAGAGGCTGGGCTGGGCCACCCCCCTAATGTTTGCAGCAAACTGACTCTTGTAACTCCGAACCACTGAAAGGTACTGTGTTCTTTCTTTCTGACTCGTGTAAATTGTAAAGGCATAGCCTGCCCCTGCATTCTATAAATAACCTGTATGAGTACTTGTTTGTAACCCCCCCTCCTAGTTGAGGCCAATCTACCGAACATATTTTAAAATGGCAAGGAGGCGGGTAAATAAACCGTTGCTGGACAAGACGTGCACTACCATAGATTAATATTTAGTAAAAGCAGTTAGTGCTCTGTCAGAGGAAATTAACCGCACAGAGAGGCGGTTGTCTATGGGATCTAACATTGCGCCTGGTGACAAATCCAGAGAAGAATTTATTTCAGCTAATGATGAAGGAGCAACCATTATTGGGTCACCCCTTACTGCGGAAGATGCAAATGGGTATGTTGTTGATGTAAACCACACTATTGATGAGTCCTCCCAGAATCTCGAATACACCCACATTATCTATGCCGGTTACCTCATTTAATGTATCTCCCACTCCCCCACCAAAAGTTATTGGTAATAAAAAGAAAACAACTGGGCAGGGAAATTTTAAGGCTAAAAAAGATAAGAAATACCCTACCCGGGGTGGCACAACAAATACAAATATAGATCAAGTACCAAATGCTGCTTTGAATACTATATCTTTAGAAGCTATTTTTGACAAATTAGTTGTATTGCTTAGGCCACTCCACGACAGGATAGACAATATAGCCAAAGAGGTCCATAAATTAAGTGGTAGCCTTGAGAAAATCTATGCTAGAAGTGAGAAGGGTAATTTGTGGACAGGTACCAATGGTAAGGGCCCTAACTCGACCATCGGCAGTGGTAGCAATCCACTTACAACTAACTCAAATAACCAACATACTGTGAGGGTATCTAAAGGGAATTCAAAGGACAACGAAGCATCTAAAGAGAATTTTATACCGAACAAAGTTAGGCATGTTGTCACTGCCAACTGTGATAAGGCCCAAAGGGAGGAAACAAATGTAGGGGTCAGGGATCCCCCTGTATTAGATACACCTATAGCAGGCATTTCAAACCCTATGCTGTCCAATATAAGTAAAGCACCTTTATCCATTGATCTGCCCCCTGAGTGCGGGGCTTACGTGGCTGTATTGGTAAATGTACCTAATTAGGGGAAAGAACAGTGGGAAAATCATGCTGCACTTAAAAACAAAACCTTACATTGGCTGTCCAATAATGGTGGCTTCCCGGTGACAGGGGCAAACCAGACACTGCTAACTCAACGGGTGGGATGGATTGGCCCACTTAAGAAAAAATTTGAGGGAGATTGTATTATCATCAACTTCAAATCCCCGGTTTGGGCGCGGAATGCCCTGGTAAATACCCCTCCACCATCCCAATGGGAGTACAAAATGACCCTCTTGCTGTTAGGATACTTCTATAGACATCTAATGATGAGCACCAATCAGGGAAAACTGGGAAAGGCTTGGGTCCTGTCACTGGCCGGCCTGGACCACTATTATGCAAAGAAACAAAACAAGGGCCGGGCAGTTTCGAATTTACGTCACAGTACACGACCTAGTATAATAAATCACTAGGTTGGACAACCATTTGTATTGATTGACTCTTTGTTTTTATAAAATATTTTAAGATTTTTTTGTCATCAAAAAATACAACACAACATTTATAAAGATACACAAATACAAAATCAGTGAACCAAAAGGAAATTGTCAAAACACAGTGTATAAACAAGAAAATTGCCATACATAAATAACATGGACAACTGTGAAAGGCCTCAGGTCAATCAATCAAAGAGGCTCCAATCCTAAATATAAACTGAACAAGGGGACTGTTAAATTATGAAAAACCTCCTTGTTAGAACCAACACAAGATACACAATGGATTAAACATCAAGTGCTATGGCTAGGAATAACATAGGAACAGATCAACAATTCAAGAGTGTATTAAGTTGATTCCTAGCGTGCCCTAATGATTTGGTATCTTGGAGGTGAGAATCGTCGACGCGTTTCGAACCCAACAACATTAGACGGGTTCTCCTCAGGACATGGACTGGGGGGTCGTTGTCACTGTGAAATAATTAAAAGACGGTGTAAGTGAGGGGGCTAATTTAAATAGACTCATCGCATGGACTCAACCACTTAGTAATTAAAAGTACCTTAATCGTGAGATGTTCGGATCACTCCCTGTGGGAAAAATGGTGTAAGAGATCTAGGTTAGAAACAATCCACCGATGTCTCTAGTGTGCTGCATATGATTCGCTATGTGAAACCAAGGCATACCTTGACAGTGCGCAGGGTTGCCGCTTGAACAAGGGGATGGTGCCGGCCCGGGTCAGTTGTTCATTGTGTAGATCTATAATCTGGAGAGAGGATTGGGACTTCTTAGTATAGCTCATGGTGCCATTGAGGTGCATGGGCGTTCGGAAAAATGACAAATGTCCTACCTTTTTAGACGAGGCAGGTTTGTCCTAACTGCACGCGTGGGGAGGCGGCAGCCGCCGCACGGGCTAGCGAGCTGTTGGAGAAAAGAGCGAGCGTTTAGAGGGACGTGATTAGAAACTTGTCCAAGATAGAGCATATCCCTGTGGGATGACTTACTTCTCGGCAGAGTTTCCGAGACGTTACGGTCCGGCACACAACGATTTCTGGAAGACAGCTTGTTGGCCCGGGGGGGTGTCTACCTGTATTTGAACAGACTGTGGTCTTGGTGTGTTGTGGGAAATGTAGTTTTTGGGCTCCCACATCATCGTTGGATGAGTGCAGATGTAGTATGCAGCACAAGACACGTAATGGGTGTAGAGACTTCTATAGATTACATGAATGTGTGGACTGATGGGTACTCTTTTCACTGTAATTCTCACAGAATTGGTACAGTACGATCACGAGGGCAGCAGCAGACAAAAGCAGACTCGAGTTGCAGACAGACAGTTCATTATAGGTTGCTGAATTCATTCAGGTCGTTCAATCCCGACATGGCGGTATTGAATTTTAAAATGAGATACGCCTCTTTTTGTGCCAATCTTGCATCCGGGTCCCCACCGGCACCCGGGATGTTTTTTATACTTGCCAGGATAGTCCACTTCAGATCATTGGCTGAATGTTCTTTTTTCAGAAAGTGCGATACCAGCGGTGCAGTCAGTACTTTGTTGTTAATCCGAGATCTATGTTGGATTATGCGTTGGCGCACTTCTTGTGTTGTTTTCCCTATGTATACTTTCCCACAGGGACAGGTTATGGCATACACTGCGTATTTTGTTTTACAGTTTGTAAAGTCCTCGTGACGCCAGTGTTTTGTTCCATCAGTGAAATGAGTGCCTTCCATGGTCAAGCTGCACACCGAACACGTTCCACACTTGTGGTGTCCTTTGACTGGGCCCATGTTGAAAAGGGTGCTCTGTGTCTCTCTTTTGGTTGCCCCCCTGGTGGAGGAAATTTGCTGCCCAATGCTGCGATTTTTCTTTAACGCAAACAAAGGCTTGCCGATCCCAGGGATGATTTCCTCAACTAAATGCCAGTTGTTCCGGATGATTTTTTGTACCGGAGTCGTGTGGGGTCCAAATGTGGACACACATACCATCCGATCCGTTTGTGGTTTGACCCTCTTCTGTAGCAGGTGTTCCCGGGGTGTCCATCTTGCCCTCTTCATAGAATGTTTCAAGAGCTTGGCTGGGTACCCTCTCTCTTTCAGTTTGTTGATAAGGGCTTCACCATGGGTGGTGAAATCTTCAGTTCTTGAACAGTTCCTTCTCACCCTAAGGAATTGTCCGTAGGGGAGGTTGTTCTTGAGAGTCTTCGGATGGTAGCTTTTGTAGTGCAGAGAATTATTTTTATCGGTTTTTTTCTGGTACAGAGTCGACTTGAGACCTTCAGGTGTTGATTTGATCTCTACATCCAGGAATGGCATGGTTCGGCAGTCATACGCCAAGCTGAACTTTATATCTGGACTTCTGTTGTTCAGCCAGTCATGGAATTCTTCCAGAGATTGTGGTGTACCATTCCAGATACACCACACATCGTCTATATACCTCATCCACTGCCCAATGTGGGCTTTGTACGGGTTGTTGTTATAAACAAACCTCTCTTCATACTGGGCCATGTAGAGTATTGCCATCTCTGGTGCGAAGGGACAGCCCATCACTGATCCCTTGATTTGTAGAAACATTTCTTCTTCAAACATAAAGAAATTCTTTTTTAGAGCCAAGGCCGCGAAATTGACAATCAACTCAGTGGGTACCCTGTGAGGACGTGGTCTGGTGTCCAGATACATTTTAATGACATCCACTCCATCTTGCTGTGGAATTTGAGTGTATAAGGACGAGACGTCCATTGTGACCAGAAGTTGGGTACTTGGGTCGAATTCTAGTCCTTCAACCTTATTAATGAAGTCCATAGTGTCACGCAGATAGGATGGTACTTTTGTGACAAATTCCTTCAAGAACACGTCAACGAATTTGGAAATGGGCTCCAACACTGAATCACATCCCGATACTATCGGTCGACCCGGTGGTATGTTGGGGTCTTTATGTACTTTTGGGAGAAAGTACAAGTGTGGAGTTCTTGGATATCGTTTCACTAAAAATTCCGCTTCTTTTGGACCAAGGATTCCATTCTCTTTTGCTTCCTTCACCATCCGTGATATTTCATGGGTGATTTCCGCCGTTGGGTCTTGTGTGATGCGGCGGTACCAGTTGAGATTGTACACGTGGCTCCTGCCTTCTGCCTTGTACAGTTCTTTCGACCGTAGGACCACGGCCCCTCCTTTGTCTGCTGGCCTGATAACTGCGTCCTGCTGATTTTTTAGGGCCACGATGGCTTTTCTTTGGTCTTTTGAGAGATTGGCTGGTATAAATCGTCTCTTCTTCTCCAACACATTAAGTGAGGACAGCACTTTTTGCTCAAAGGTGATGATGTTTTTAGCCATATTGTTGCTGGGTGGACAAAAGGAGGATTTGTTTCTGAGGCCCGAAACCTCTATTTGTGGCTGGTTTGGAGATTCTCTGAAGAACCATTTGAGTCGGATTTTTCTGAAAAACTCAATAACTTTCAGTTTCACTTTGGTGAAGTCTATGCGTGTCTCAGGTACAAAAGAGAGGCCCAATTGCAGCAGTTCTTCCTCTGCTTTGGTCAGGATCTTGTTGGAAATGTTAATAATAGAGGAATTTTTTACGACTTGTAGTTCCGCTTGCGCGTGCTCATTTCCCATTGTGGGGGTTTGAATTTGCTCCTCTGTTGTTGTTGGCCCTGTCCTAAAAAAGGCCTCTTCTGTTGATTTTTGTTAGATGACCCTTCCCCTGGATCTGACTCAGCTGATGATTCTGAAGAAGATGTTTCCGAAAATGTGACGAATCTTCTCTTGGATCTACCTTGGTAGGTGTTCAAATATCTGGTAGATTCGGAACGAGTGTAGAAGTCTTCTTTTAGATACGGATACACAGTCTCCAAGTTGAACGCTTTTTTGTCTTTTTCAAATTTCGATGTTTTGAAATTTATGGTGTTGTCCTTAAATGTTGTTAATTCTTTCTCAATCTTTTCTAAGAGAAGTTTCGCCTCTGATTCTGTATGGTTATCCTTGATGATTTGAAGTTGTTCTTCTATCTCTTCAATTTCTTTTTGGCAGATTCTATGGGCTGTTTTTCAGAAAAATCCGACTCAAATGGTTCTTCAGAGAATCTGCAAACCAGCCACAAATAGAGGTTTCGGGCCTCAGAAACAAATCCTCCTTTTGTCCACCCAGCAACAATATGGCTAAAAACATCATCACCTTTGAGCAAAAAGTGCTGTCCTCACTTAATGTGTTGGAGAAGAAGAGACGATTTATACCAGCCAATCTCTCAAAAGACCAAAGAAAAGCCATCGTGGCCCTAAAAAATCAGCAGGATGCAGTTATCAGGCCAGCAGACAAAGGAGGGGCCGTGGTCCTATGGTCGAAAGAACTGTACAAGGCAGAAGGCAGGAGCCACGTGTACAATCTCAACTGGTACCGCCGCATCACACAAGACCCAACGGCGGAAATCACCCATGAAATATCACGGATGGTGAAGGAAGCAAAAGAGAATGGAATCCTTGGTCCAAAAGAAGCGGAATTTTTAGTGAAACGATATCCAAGAACTCCACACTTGTACTTTCTCCCAAAAGTACATAAAGACCCCAACATACCACCGGGTCGACCGATAGTATCGGGATGCGATTCAGTGTTGGAGCCCATTTCCAAATTCGTTGACGTGTTCTTGAAGGAATTTGTCACAAAAGTACCATCCTATCTGCGTGACACTATGGACTTCATTAATAAGGTGGAAGGCCTAGAATTCGACCCAAGTACCCAACTTCTGGTCACAATGGACGTCTCGTCCTTATACACTCAAATTCCACAGCAAGATGGAGTGGATGTCATTGAAATGTATCTGGACACCAGACCACGTCCTCACAGGGTACCCACTGAGTTGATTGTCAATTTCGCGGCCTTGGCTCTAAAAAAGAATTTCTTTATGTTTGAAGAAGAAATGTTTCTACAAATCAAGGGATCAGCGATGGGCTGTCCCTTCGCACCAGAGATGGCAATACTCTACATGGCCCAGTATGAAGAGAGGTTTGTTTATAACAACAACCCGTACAAAGCCCACATTGGGCAGTGGATGAGGTATATAGACGATGTGTGGTGTATCTGGAATGGTACACCACAATCTCTGGAAGAATTCCATGACTGGCTGAACAACAGAAGTCCAGATATAAAGTTCAGCTTGGCATATGACTGCCGAACCATGCCATTCCTGGATGTAGAGATCAAATCAACACCTGAAGGTCTCAAGTCGACTCTGTACCAGAAAAAAACCGATAAAAATAATTCTCTGCACTACAAAAGCTACCATCCGAAGACTCTCAAGAACAACCTCCCCTACGGACAATTCCTTAGGGTGAGAAGGAACTGTTCAAGAACTGAAGATTTCACCACCCATGGTGAAGCCCTTATCAACAAACTGAAAGAGAGAGGGTACCCAGCCAAGCTCTTGAAACATTCTATGAAGAGGGCAAGATGGACACCCCGGGAACACCTGCTACAGAAGAGGGTCAAACCACAAACGGATCGGATGGTATGCGTGTCCACATTTGGACCCCACACGACTCCGGTACAAAAAATCATCCGGAACAACTGGCATTTAGTTGAGGAAATCATCCCTGGGATCGGCAAGCCTTTGTTTGCGTTAAAGAAAAATCGCAGCATAGGGCAGCAAATTTCCTCCACCAGGGGGGCAACCAAAAGAGAGACACAGAGCACCCTTTTCAACATGGGCCCAGTCAAAGGACACCACAAGTGTGGAACGTGTTCGGTGTGCAGCTTGACCATGGAAGGCACTCATTTCACTGATGGAACAAAACACTGGAGTCACGAGGACTTTACAAACAGTAAAACAAAATACGCAGTGTATGCCATAACCTGTCCCTGTGGGAAAGTATACATAGGGAAAACAACACAAGAAGTGCGCCAACACATAATCCAACATAGATCTCGGATTAACAACAAAGTACTGACTGCACCGCTGGTATCGCACTTTCTGAAAAAAGAACATTCAGCCAATGATCTGAAGTGGACTATCCTGGCAAGTATAAAAAACATCCCGGGTGCCGGTGGGGACCCGGATGCAAGATTGGCACAAAAAGAGGCGTATCTCATTTTAAAATTCAATACCGCCATGTCGTGATTGAACGACCTGAATGAATTCAGCAACCTATAATGAACTGTCTGTCTGCAACGCGAGTCTGCTTTTGTCTGCTGCTGCCCTTGTGATCGTACTGTACCAATTCTGTGAGAATTACAGTGAAAAGAGTACCCATCAGTCCACACATTCATGTAATCTATAGAAGTCTCTACACCCATTACGTGTCTTGTGCTGCATACTACATCTGCACTCATCCAACGATGATGTGGGAGCCCAAAAACTACGTTTCCCACAACACACCAGGACCACAGTCTGTTCAAATACAGGTAGACACGCCCCCCGGGCCAACAAGCTGTCTTCCAGAAATCGTTGTGTGCCGGACCGTAACGTCTCAGAAACTCTGCCGAGAAGTAAGTCATACCACAGGGATATGCTCTATTTTGGACAAGTTTCTAATCATGTCCCTCTAAACGCTCGCTCTTTTCTCCAACAGCTCGCTAGCCCGTGCGGCGGCTGCCGCCTCCCCACGCGTGCAGTTAGGATAAACCTGCCTCGTCTAAAAAGGTAGGACATTTGTCATTTTTCCGAACGCCCATGCACCTCAATGGCACCATGAGCTATACTAAGAAGTCCCAATCCTCTCTCCAGATTATAGATCTACACAATGAACAACTGACCCGGGCCGGCACCATCCCCTTGTTCAAGCGGCAACCCTGCGCACTGTCAAGGTATGCCTTGGTTTCACATAGCAAATCATATGCAGCACACTAGAGAAATCGGTGGATTGTTTCTAACCTAGATCTCTTACACCATTTTTCCCACAGGGAGTGATCCGAACATCTCACGATTAAGGTACTTTTAATTCCTATTGGTTGAGTCCATGCGAGGAGTCTATTTAAATTAGCCCCCTCACTTACACCGTCTTTTAATTATTTCACAGTGACAACGACCCCCCAGTCCATGTCCTGAGGAGAACCCGTCTAATGTTGTTGGGTTCGAAACGCGCCGACGATTCTCACCTCCAAGATACCAAATCATTAGGGCACGCTAGGAATCAACTTAATACACTCTTGAATTGTTGATCTGTTCCTATGTTATTCCTAGCCATAGCACTTGATGTTTAATCCATTGTGTATCTTGTGTTGGTTCTAACAAGGAGGTTTTTCATAATTTAACAGTCCCCTTGTTCAGTTTATATTCAGGATTGGAGCCTCTTTGATTGATTGACCTGAGGCCTTTCACAGTTGTCCATGTTATTTATGTATGGCAATTTTCTTGTTTATACACTGTGTTTTGACAATTTCCTTTCAGTTCACTGATTTTGTATTTGTGTATCTTTATAAATGTTGTGTTGTATTTTTTGATGCCAAAAAAATCTTACAATATTTTATAAAAACAAAGAGTCAATCAATACAAATGGTTGTCCAACCTAGTGATTTATTATACTAGGTCGTGTACTGTGACGTAAATTC
This sequence comes from Lissotriton vulgaris, assembly GCF_964263255.1. Classification (NCBI taxonomy): domain Eukaryota; kingdom Metazoa; phylum Chordata; class Amphibia; order Caudata; family Salamandridae; genus Lissotriton; species Lissotriton vulgaris. Next base: position 749,164,542 of record NC_141694.1, read on the forward strand.
GAAACTGCCCGGCCCTTGTTTTGTTTCTTTGAACACCAATCAGGGCAGCCCAATATTTAACTTCAACCCCAATAAACAGGCACTATTATCAGCACTACCACCTTGCCCAAGTGTCCCTCTATCCAATAGATACCAGATATTAAGTTCCGTGGAAGATAATGACTGACTTATGTCAGATGAGAGAACAGTGCAAAAGCTTAATCTAATAGGAAGTCAGGCTATTGAAGTCCAAAAAGGAGTTCGAGAGGTTAGTCCACCAATTCTTCTACCTACTGAACACCAAGACTATAGCAATCTTAAGTCCAAATTGGTCACAGTTCCAGTTAATACACTGTCACAACCAAACTCAGGGGGGCTACCAGAAAGCCAGATACTGCCTAGTGATGTAACGTTAGTGCCTAAAGCCATTGAGAGCCAAAACATTTTGCATTCTACAGGTATGTCTACCATAGCCAATGCAATTGAAGGTAATACAATTTTGACATGGAACATAGCAGGCCTAAGTAGAAAACGAAATACACCATTTTGGAAAGATCTTACTACATCAAATCCTGACATAATATGCCTGCAGGAGACTTGGTATAAAGATCCAATTTTTGTAGAAGATTACACCTCAAATTGGATTAAAGCCACTGACTCTGTGCCAGGAAGGGCTAAAGGAGGTCTCCTGATACTTGTCTCCAATAAACAGTTTGAGTGTAAAATTGAACTTTGTATAACAATAGACTCCCACTGCCAGTTAATGAGGCTTCAGTTTTGTAAGGGCAAAGACTTGCTCCTAGTTAATTATTATAATAACATCTTTAATAATAATAGGGTGTGTGCAATTTATAACGTAGAAAAAGAAATCGATAGGGCATTGGCAGTGCCAAATAGACAAGGTATTATTCTCTGGGTTGGGGACTTTAACATTCAAGCGTGCCCATTGGCCCACACTAAAATATGTGGCTTTACAATGGATCACACCGAGAGGATAATGTTGACTCTATGCATTTCTCTCATGGTGAATATGGCACAGCACTAAATTCTGTAATAGCAAAATATGACCTTGAACTTTTGAGTTGCACTATGACTCGGGGCAATATTATATGCCCAACTTTTACTGGCTAGGGTGCTGCTACAACTATTGATCATGTCTTAATATAGTGTAATAGTGACTATGCTCATTTATGGATCACAGAGCATGTTGTCAGTGATCATAATAGTATCTCGTTATCATTGTTATGTTGGGGGAACAGACAACCAAATAACCCCAATTGTATACCGATATTATTGCTACAAGTACAAATGGCATGAGGTTAAAATGGGCAGGTGGTGATCCACAAAAAATACAAAAGGAAGTAATCACCAAATGTAGACAGGAAATAGACCACTGTCTCAGTGAAGAGGTTAGCTCAATGTCCCTGATTTCTAATTTCCTTAGGATCAACGGAATTATAGAAGGGCTTTTTATTAAGAATCCCAGTGCCAAAAAACAAACACATACAGGTTGGTTCGATAGGAGCTGCACTCAGGCCCTATACAGTCTGAGGCTAGCACTAGGAATCAAGCCACGTAACAAAGCGTATATTCAAGAACTACGTTCCAACTATAAACACGCTATTGTGGCGCGAAAAAAAGAGCTACAAGGTGAAGCATGGGACAAACTTAGTTTAGCAGCAGCAACCAACAATAGCAAACTGTTCTGGGAGACAGTTATTGTCCCTTTTTAAAGGATGACTGTCGAACAGAACTAACCTCGCATGTAAATAGTAATGCCTGGATCGAACATTTGACAACTATTTTTAACCCAGATAGGATTTATATTAATTCATTTTCCAACTCCACTTGGCCCATTCTATCGCTACTGATAAATATTGAAGAGGTTTATGAAGGGCTAGCACATAGCAAAGGGGGTAAGGCTCCAGGGCCCGATGGGGTGCCTATTGATCTATAAAAGAGCGAAATGGACTTATGGGCCCCGATTTTAGTTAGGATGTTTAATGCCGCTGTAGAATGCCAGTTTCCGCCATCTTGGGGCCAGTCATTAATTATTCCCCTTTTTAAAAAAGGCTTCAAATCAGAGGCCTGTAACTACCGACCCATATCGTTGCTGGATTCGTCTATTAAGGTAATGAGTAGGGTTATGCTGAAAAGGCTTGAAATGTGGGCCTTAGACAACAAAATCCTCTCACCAGCCCAATATGGGTTTAGGAAGGGCTTAGGCACCTTGGAACAGTGTGTCAACCTGGATCTTCTTATTAGTAAATATACATTGGCTAAAGGGGGTAATCTGTTTCTGTGTTTCGCGGCCCTTAGCAGCGCTTTGATCTTGTGGACCATTCCATACTGTGGCAAATATTACTGGATACTGGTGCACCGAAAGAAATCCTATAAATCTTGGCAAGAGTCTACGAGAGATTATCCAGCAAAGTGCGCTATGGGCCGGCAGGCGAATGTACCCCCCTGTTCAGTGTTAAAAGGGGCATCCGAAAGGGCTGCGTCCTTGCTCCACTTTTGTTTTCATTATTTATTAACCAAGTAGATGCAACACTAAAACAGATTCCCGCGGATGCCCCCTTGATCAACGGCCAGGCTGTTCCAATTTTATTATATGCAGATGATGCGGTTTTATTATCACGTACCCCTTTCGGCCTTCAGCATCTTATTAACAATTTTATATTATTTATTTATGGCAGGAAACTTTTAATCAATAAATCTAAGACATTTGTCATGACATGTGGAAAAATAAAACCTAAACCCTGTAAGGCTTATTTTCTGGAGAGAACAAAAATGCAATGGGTTAAATCATTTTGTTACCTTGGTGTAACATTTGCAGGAAACGGGAAATAGTAATTCGAATATGATAATATTCGCCGCAAAATGAGTAGGAACACTAATACTATTTTTAGATTTTCTGTAAAAGTGGGAGCCCGAAAAATCAAGGATATGGTGACCATATACAATGCCAGATGTGTATCTTCTGCACTTTCTGGAACAGGAATCTGGAGCCACCACTTTGAAAAGTCATTACAACAAGACAAAAACACCTTTCTTAAACGCGTGTTGAGTGTTCCACCGTCAGCTTCCACAGATTTAATACACCAGGAAGTCGGACTTAACTATATTTCAGATTTAGCCGCATTACGACCCCTTTTATTATGGCGCTCTATCTGGGCAAAAGAGGAAACCATATTCACACAATGTATTATTAAAGACTGTCTGAAGGTTGACCATTGTTCATGTTACCTTGGTTAAGTTTCATTCACCAATAGTTTAGTCTTTTCTTTAATTGTAACATCTTTATAGAACCAGAGTACACAGCCTCAATTGCAAAAAAAGAGCTTAAAGAAACATTTTTAGCCCATAAAAGGGAGATACGAGGGAGATTAAATATGCAACAACCTACCCTCGTATTTTACCAGCAATTAAATCTTAAAACTGGCTTTCAGGCGTACTTGGATGATGTAACAAAAACCTCTCATCGTTTTGCCTTGACACGCATAAGGCTACGGATTGTCCATCACCTTGTGGCATTCACGATTATGAAAAGAAGCACCAGCTCTGTATGCCCATGTGACAATATGTCTAAGCAAAGTTCCTGACATTTTTTTATGTTTTGCAAATTTTATTACTTCTTAAGGAAATTCTATCTGAAACCCTTGTTTTTAAAATATCATGTTCGATCCACTAAAAATGCTATGAGGCTAGTATTTGCATTGGAAAGTTTGGATGTTTGCTTTCATGTGGCATCTTATATTTTAAAATGCATTGCTGCTAGGAAATCCATTACTTTTTAAAGTTTGTTTTCAATATGATATGGTATAATTCATTTTTCATTTAAGGTATTCTGCACTTTAGGCACAATTTGCACAAAAAGAAATCTACCTAGCATGCAACACTTTATAGCGTAATTTGCACATATTACACAATGTTAGTACTTTTCACTTATGAATATATCGGTATGAAATGTACATAATTTAAAGAAGGTTTTAGTGTGTAATTTATATACCAGTCAAGGCTTAATATACTAGATTGACTATTGTTGGTTACGTATTTGTAAGCACTAGCCACTTTATAAGAGACACTTTATAGCGCAATTTGCACATAATATACAATGTTAGCACCTATCAGGGTGACCATTGTTGGTCACGTATATTGTAAGTACCAGCCACTTTATTGCGAAACTTGCACATTCTGTCTAAAATATCTCAGCATAAGTGATTTAATCTTTTAGACTGGTTGTCGTGCATATATATGATATATGACATTATAAGAACTGTATAGTTTTGAAAACTGTTCTGCGAGTTTTGCACATATGTATAATGCATACATTGTTTTAATAGTTTCCCATGGTAAGTATTATTGATTCTAAGAATGTTATGGAGGCTGTAATTATGTATTTTATTTATGCTCTGCTTATATGGTTGTTATCACAAACCGAATAAAGCTTTTGAATTTAATTGAATTGACCTCTATATAGGGCCCTTTGGAAATGCTTATTAGTACCTATTATTCTGGAGTCAAATATTAGACACTATAAACCAGCATTAGAATTGCAGCAGAAACTGAACTCACCAAGGGTATGCATGGCAATTTTGAATTATATAAGATGTGCACTGTTTGTTAGAAAGAATTATGGAGTAGCCACATGCATGTAGATCCTTTCATTATTTTTAATTCTGTTTCTGCGTACACTACATGAAATGTATTCCTCGTAATTGTGGAAATGTTATTTATTGTACGAAGTATATATATCTATCCTCTGTATTTTCTGTGTGTTTTTATACTTTGTTTTTAAACCGAATAAAGCTGTTTGACCCTTCTTATGTTGTCTCAGAAGGGTTGCCCCTGGGACCTTTCAATTTTGATTGGCCCGATTCTCCCTCCTCTGCTCAGGCCCACATCCTACTCAGCGCCTGCCTTCATAGTCCTCTTCACTTTCCAGGCCTTCCAACTACAGCTGTCTCCTCCAACCCTCAGGTCTTCCCTGTAAAATCCTGACAATTCCCCAAGTGTACCATGAACTCCCTTGGATCAATTTGGTTGTTATGTACTGAGAAGGTGCGCAAATACATTATTAAGAGACAACACCAATCAGCGCAGCTGCAGTGAACCTCCCCTCAACACAAACCAGAACAATACGGCTCGAAGCTCCTCCCCACTGCTACACAGTGGTGACGTAGGCCGAGCCCTAAAAACAGTAACATGATAGCAGTCCGCAGTGTATGCTTGCCCTTACACAGAGCATAGGTACAAAGTGCAACAGCAGTGCAATGTTCACTTTCTAAACTTCAACTACTATCACCAGTGTCCCTGTGTCATGCTCATACCTGTAAACATCTTTTCAATAACTAAAAGTTATAACAATTTGCATCTGTAGGGTTTGTTTTTGATGTTTCTGCTGTGTTGGGCAGTGTACCTGCTCCTGTCCTTCATGTCATAGCTGCGCCTGGGTCATCTCACTAGGGTCATAAATTCTAAAAGAAAAAAAAAGCCTTTTTTGCAAAGAGCACAAAACTAATACAACTGTGACTTGAAATTACCATAAAATTCATCTGAATTGTTGCAGTTTTGCAATAAATGTACTTGACAGTATAGCATGAAATGGAATGTTAGATCGGGGAAGGTACTTCTAGCCACTTCTATAAGGAGAGATAAGGAAAAAGTCTTATGGGGCTATCTAGTGGTGGTGTACAATAACATCGAAAGACCTGAGAAATAACTTTTTTTTGATTGAGTGCTCCAAAGATAAAATAGCATTTTGCCTGTGACACTGACAGAAAACTTTCCAATGGAACAGTAGTAGTAAAGACTGGTCATGCTCTAATTCATGAATTATAGATTCTGCACCCTGGTAACCTGCACCACAATTCCTCATCTTCACCCCAAGGGGTTCTGTTAACCTGTGGTCTGACCATAGCGCTGTTTCCTGAAAGGACCTTTGGAGGAAAAAGCATAATTGCTTGTGCTTTTGTTACTGGTGGCATACTGCCAGCAGTATTGAATCTTAAATGTTATGCTACAAACATATAATAACAAGAATATTGACTGCATAATGTGTTATTGCACTTGTGTGGTGCTTTCAAGCTTTTCTTATAGCACAATAGCGCTTTCATCTTGGCGTCCTTTTGTGTGGCACTGGAGGAACCATTGTTCGATGGTGTATGTTGTTTGCGCGCCTTTGTTTGTGGTTAGTAAAGAGTTTGTTTATTGTTACTTTTGCAATGATTTTTATGAATTAAGAAAGAAGTAAAATTCGTCTGAGCCAGCAATTCTTTGTGGGTTTTGTATATTTTGATGGATGGTTTTCTTTTTTCTCTGAATTGTGGCTTAGTTGGATTGAGCATTGCTCAGCCAGAGCGTGGTGGTTTCTGTACATGGATTCCAATCTCAGTCCATGACTTACAATGTTGAGAAATCTGTGCGCACAAAGGCACCTGTGTGCCCTGCTTTCACACGTTAAGAGCAGTGCAATACAAATGCTCGCCAGCTGACGTCAACACAGGGTGTTTCCCTATTTTTACAAGCTCCATCTGTCACAAAAAGAAGAAAATACAACGCCTGCTAACAACCTGTTTGCAACCTGTTTGCAACCTGAACCTAATGCCACGCACACACTGGGCACAATGCTGGGTTTGCCTGTCCCCAAGTCATGTAATTGTGCTTTGTGTTTCCAAGAGACAGCCAAGAATCACAAACAGTACTGGGATTCAAGCCGCCGTTGATGCAACAAGAACTGGTTAATGTCTTCACACAATGTGCATTAATAAAATCATATTCCTTTACACCAATACGACGCATTTATATTATTATACATAAGGTCATGAATTGCGACGTGGATCTGGGAGGTCTGAGGCCTTTGAAACAAGTGTATTTTCTAATCTACTGTTGCGAAATAAAACATCAAAGCACAGAGGAGGAATGCTTGCATCTACAAAATCCAGTGCTGTGCGTCTTTGTAAAGCGCCTTGACGCTTTTGGGCCTTGTACTCGTTATATGAAACCACTCGATGAATAAATAAATACATTGATGGCCTTCCCAGTTTTCGCACACTAAGTTAGGGCTTGAATTTCCTCCTCAGGCTGGCAGCTAGGGCGTAGCTTTGAGAGCAGGTTACCACTTATCACTCAATCATGCCCCCCAGACTCATTCTAATCATTGGCCTCCTGTCGGGTGGCACTGGTTTGAACATGTTTCGGGGGGAGGGGGATTGTTTCTATACGTCGTGTTTGCTGCTGTTGCATGTCCGTGCAATGAATAGATTTCCGTTCTCCTTAGTGCGCACGTTCTACAGTAAAAGTGACGTGCGTCGCAAGCAGTGTTTGGTCTTAAATTTGCATACCGATTGCAAAATGTCTATGGTTTTTCAAGAAATTAATCTCAGCTGATAATACCGGAAGGCAGCTTCCGGGTGTGAAAAACAGGTTGGAAAGGGAAATGCTGTGCAATGGTGCGTAAACATCAGTTCACCAAGATGTCAGGGGTAGCAGAGGTGACATCACACGCCCTTTGGCCTTCCCTTTCACTCACGCAAGCATGCTTACACGTGCACACGCATTCACACTTACACACATTCTCTCTCCCACGTAAACACACACACGCACCCGCCAGCACGCACACAACATACCATACTTACTTACTTTACTTCCGTCAGCTGACAGGCAAAGTTATATTCCAGCTCAGTGCTTTAAATGGACCGGTACTCACCGGTACTGAGTACCGGCACTTTTTCCTTTTCTCCCCTTGAGTACCGGCACTTTTCCTAGAAGGAAGAGAGAACCGGTACTCATGGGACCTGACTTCAACCCAGGCAGCGCTTCCGTCATCCCTCCAGTGATACCTCTGCAGCACCTTTAACAAGCACTGCAGGGAGTTAATCACAGACACAGGAGCACTTGTCACCAGGAACCAGTGTGAGCTGCTTTGGAAGTCTTCAGAGCAGGCGAGGGAGGGGGTCTGCAGAGTGGTTATCGGATCCATTGTTCTTTTCACAGTGGGGCTGAAAAATCAAATGGGTGGCGGGGGAGGGGGCACTGTTCTTCCGCTTTTATTAAGCAAGTGCTTCACTGACTGCCATTACAACTTGATTTCTATTCCCAGAGTCCCTCTTCATTCTAAAACAGTATCTTGTTGTGACATGTGTTATATCTGTAAACTATGATAATCCCTCATACAAGTAACAGTAACTCTTTCCAGAGTACACTCACGAAGAGGGACGACGAGGGACGGCTTTTGAAATTAGGAACGTCTTTATTTATATCGGATAAGGGCCAAGTGTTTGTATACCTGATTGAGAAAACAAGTTGGAGGAAGCCTCTGAACTCTGGCTGCTGTTTTAGAATGAGTAACAGGAACAGCTCATTTGGAAGAACATACTGTAGTAATCAGGTCCAACATAGTAGATGATGTTAAGATGTTTATTTGAAGATAAGTAGATAAGATGGTAAAACCCCACCAGGAGCATCCAGCATGATGCTCAGCCCCAATGTCAACTGAAAACCTCAGCCCACAGAATCCCAACATTCTCTTGTGCATCATAGCTGCAACATTCTACAAGCTGGACTGGTAGTGGAGAAAGCATGTATAACATATAAACAAGATGCAAGAATACTACATTATCCCCTCTCTTCCACAATGAAAACAAAAAGGAAGGAACACTGGTCAGAAAGAACCAAAGAAAAGAATACTACATTATCCCCTCTCTTCCACAAAGAAAACAAAAAGGAAGGAACACTGGTCAGAAAGAAATGAAAAACATACAGAAGAACATACCCATCCTCCTTTCCATTAAAAACAAGAGAAAGACAAGAACCGAACAAAAGGAAACAACAAAGAGGAAAACCAAACTTGAAAATACCGATGACTAACCAACAGATACACCTACTGGACAGACAGGCATGCAAGAAGGAAAGACATAGTACAAGAACAAATGTATGAAATAGTTCAACTCTCAGAAATATTCAATAATATACCACATCACGAGAGTGTGAACAATTAAAAAAAAATGAGAATATGGATAAAATTAAAACAACAAAAGATGTCAACATTACCCATCTTCCCACAAGAAAGATAATAATAACAAAATAGATAGAAACATTTCCATGTAAGAACAAGGATAATGGGACTAACACCCAAATCATACCTCAAAAACGAGGGACTCTAACCCAAATACTGACACTAAAAACAAAAGACGCTGAAAGTGAAACTGAGGATAATGGGACTATAACCCAAATCCTACAAATAAGGATATTAGGACTCTAACCCAAATCCTGCCTCTCAAACAAGAGACAGTAAATGTGAGACTAAGGATAATGGGACTGTAACCCAAATCCTGCCCCTAAAAATGAGGGACGGTAAGTGTAAAACAAAGGATAATCGGACTTTAACCCATATCCTGCCCCAAACGATGGACGGTGAAGATGCTCCCCAAGTAGAGAAACTCCATGCAAAACTGAGAATATGGGATTAAAACCCATTACTAGAAACGTAGGTGGGACTAACACCCCCTAAGCACTGAGTATATGGGACTAACACCCAATACTAATACCTATGTAGGTGGGACTGGAACCCCCTAGATACATACAGATGAGAAAACAAGTCGTACTGTTACATGATCACATGTAAAAGGTGATGTGAGAGTGAGAAGTAAGTAAGGCCTAAGCTGCTAGACATACAAAACTGAGGGGAATGAAATCAGTGAAAAGGTGTGCACTACCCCAACTGAAAGAATAAAATAAATATAAGGAAACCAGCTCCTAAACAATAAATCCCCTAAGTAGAAGTCCTAGCGCCAAGAAAATACTTGCAATAAAAACAAACTAATCATGACTTAAACTCTCACTAAGCATAGCACATGTAAAAACTGACCCAGTACGCTTACAATGTACCTAAAGAATTATGTATGGCACTCATAACTGCAAGATAACATGAGAAGTAACTCAGGTGCCAAATAACAAAGCAGTAAGTAAGCTGTATGCAAATCATTAAACATTGTTCGATATAACGATAGTATGCATTAAATAAAGACATAGGTGCATTTAGATGGTGCTGTGAATGAGAAATAGGTACAAATAGTACTTCAACAGTAAAATAACTGATGTCGAAATCATCAGAAATAGCAGTTCCACACAAAAGCAAGGTGGTGCTGGTGAGCGATGTCTCACCCGTTCCGCAACTGAGACTGAGAATCAAGGAAGCACATCTTGTGAACACTTTCAGTCAATGTAGAAAACAATCGATGAAGACACGAAGCAATGTTGATGAATAGCCAAATTTGCCACCGTACCTGTGAAGAGACTCGTTACAAAAGTTCAATGCAGCTGAAGACGATCCAAAGCAGAAGAAAACTCAAAAGGAAAGTTAAGCGGGAGACTTGAAGTTTAGCGGCGAACAGTACTTAGGTGCGCAACAGCTGCTGATAAACAGTGGAACAGCAAGACACAGCGCAGAGCCCAAGTACAAATCCAAAATGGCGGCACGTTTGTTGACGCTATGCCGGGTGGTTCACCGCACGCTAGAGCAGCAGGACGTCCTATCGGCAGCGCCCACAACGTCATTAAGGAGACTAAAAAACGGATCCTCGGGACAAAGGTAAGAGCGTGCCTGAGCTCGTGGCAATGTTTCAAAAAATGAAAAACGGCAGTTGGCAGCAAAAGTACACGGAGGACTGAGGCAAAGTCCGATTTTAAATAAAAGTATAATTTCGCACCTGACTTAGCACATCGGTATCAAATAAGTGCTCACAGCTAGCCAAGGTTGAGTAAGTCGTTTTTTCCCTCACAGGACCATCGTAAACAGCAGGTTGCACTCTTCAAACTGTACTCCCAAAAATAATCAGGCAGTTAATAAAAAAACTCAAAGTGGCTTGACATACAAGAGACAACCACGTAGTTTAGTCACAAGCTCCGTTATGGCACTACTTCAAATATAAGTTTCCATATAGCCATTACTTTCATGCTTGATAGCTCGAGATATGTATTCGATGACAGTTTCCTTTCCACTGTTTCAGCCAAGTTAAAACATTCGCCTTCAGTTATGCTCAGGTTCTTTAGTTACCTCTTTTTCCTTACTTCACACGCTTCCATCTATTGTTAGATCTTGGGTTGACAGTCTATTTAAAAGTACAGTCACAATTTGTAAAGTGGATGCCTTCCAGCCAAAAACGACTTTTTAAACCCCCCTAAACAGGTGGCAAAATCACACACACAGCCCCTGTTTACCTTCTTTTCTTTAAGTCTGCAAACGTTTCTTTTTGTAGTATTGGGTTTCTTGTGACTTTGAAGGCTTCCGCTTGTTGACTAATTGCTAGATGATGTAGCACGCCTATTCTTGAGCTGTCCGGAGAAGTGGACTCTGGTGGGGCATACAGGCGTGACCTCTCTCTTGCTTGTCAGGTTACTCTTTATTTAATTACGCTTTTTTCCGTAGGTTTCTTGCTTGAGAGGTATCTTTTGCTTACTTGCTTGAGACTAGTTGCACTTCATCAGTAAAAGTGGTAGGTTCGTTGATCCATCGTCGCCATAAATAATGTAGTAATCAGGTCCCACACAGTAGATGATGTTAAGATGTTTATTTGAAGATAAGTAGATAAGATGGTAAAACCCCACCATCCAGCATGATGCTCAGCCCCAATGTCAACTGAAGACCTCAGCACACGGAATCCCAACATTCTCTTGTGCATCATAGCTGCAACATTCTACAAGCTGGACTGGTAGTGGAGAAAGCATGTATAACATATAAACAAGATGCAAGAATACTACACATACTCTTCGGATACCCTTCAATTTTGCTTACATTATTATTTTTTTTAAACATATGTTCATGAAATGCTCGATGTCACTGTTGCACAAATAAAAGACAGACTCCACAAATAGACAAGCACCATAGGCAAACACAGTAGTGACGCACACAACACAGTAACGGATACATGCACACAAACGATAATGTACAGACATAGATGAGGCAAAAAAGTAACATAAAATGATAGCGAAAAATCATTCAGAGAAAATTTAAAATAAAAACAACCATGATTTTTTTTTTTCACAACAAGTTTATTGAGAAAGATGAGCATATGAATTAAAGTGGCATCCCACAGCCAGGACGATACCACCAGGCATTTTAGTTACAATTACAATATAACTCTGAGCGTCGAAGCAAGGAACCAATGGAATCAAGGATACAAGGAAATAGCAATCCCATCTTCATCTTTTCAATTAGCTACCCACCCAACTCCCCGAACCCTCCCTCGAACCCGCCCTAACCCGATGCATGTGTGTGTGAACCGTGTTGACGAAAGCTCTTGGCGTGTCAAGTATGTGTGTGGGAGTGGGTTTCGCTGGATCATACAGGGCTACAGGTCCTCCTCGGGCTCCGCCGGGGGGTCCAGTGTCAAACCTCTGTAGTCTGCCCACCTCTTCCATATCTTGAAATGTTTACGAGGGCATCCTCGTGCCTCAAAGATTGGCCTCTCCAGACCCATACAAAAGTCCATACCTGCCTTCCATGCAGTCTGGGGGGGGTCCTCACGTCCTTCCATGCTCGGGCCATGTCTCTTTTGGCTACCACCAGCCCCAGGAGGAGTAGGTGTCGCTTATAAATATTACCGCCAACCCCTTCCAGGATGTGCAACAGGCCCAGGCGGTGGGTACGGGGAAGGGTCCAGCCCAGCACTTCCGACAGACAGCCCCATACACCCCTCCAGAAGCCAACTAGTTTGGAGCACGACCACACCGTGTGGAGCAACGTACCCACCTCCGCCCCACATCTCAGACATTCCGGGGACCCAATCAGGCCCGCCCTCCACAGACGCTCTCGGGTATAGTAGGCCCTGTGTAGAACCTTGAACTGAATGAGGCGAAACCGTATCGCTATAGCTGCCCCCCTCGGGGATTCTAAGGCCTCTCGCCAATCATCTTCATCTAATGGTCCAACATCGGCCTCCCAGTTCGCCTTTAGCGGTAGAAGGGTGGATGAGCAATGGGTGACCATTGTCTGGTAAATGTGTGATACTTTCTTGTCCCCAAGGTCGCCCATGAAGACCTTTGCTTCAATCGGGCTGAATTCCGGGAGTGAGTCAAGGTTGGTTATACTGGGCGTCAGTGCATGTCGGAATTGCAAATAGCGAAAAAATTGAGATTGGTGCATATCAAAGTCGGTACGAAGGGCCTGAAAGGACTTGAGAGTCGTCCCAGACATCACATGGCCAAGCTGTGAAATGCCTATTGAGTCCCAGCCATCAAAGCCTGATAATTTAGATAGTTCCGGTAATAAACCGTTGCGCCATAGTGGCGTTTCCGCGGTCAGTCTGCCCCACCAGCCCATGCGACGCAGGGCCTGTCGCCATATTGCAAAGACAAGTTTAGTGACTCTCGGCAGTGGCCGACGTAGCCGGGAGGAGTATAGGATGGTGTGGAGCGAGTTATCGCCCATCAATGCACGTTCTAGAGCATAGGCCGGATCCCCACCGTCACTATACCACCACTCATTCAAAACAAGGAGATGAGCGGCTTGGTAGTACAACTGTATATCCGAGGTGGCCAGGCCCCCACAGTATGTGGACAGAAAACAAGTGCGTAGCGCTACCCTGGCAGCACCGCCAGCCCAGAGGAAGCGGCCCAGCACCGAGTTAACCTGCCAAAACCATTGGGGTGGGATAGGATACGGATGGTTCTGCAGCTGGTAGAGTAGGCGCGGCAGTGCAACCATCTTGAAGATGGCTGACCGGCCAAAGATTGATAGGGGCATTCGAGACCAAGTTTTGACATCCGTCTGGACCCGCTCCCAGACGGGCAGTAGATTATGTTCCCAGGCCGTATCCGCCGAGTTTGAAAGAAACACCCCGAGGTATTTCAGACCAGCTGTGGCTAATTGCAATTCCGAGGCCCAGGGATCCGTCACCGTGTCCCCATGTAGCACCCATAGGGTGGATTTACGTAAGTTTAGGTATAGACCTGAAACCTCCCCAAACAGTTGCATGACCTCCAGGACACGTGGGCCGGAGCGCTGTAAATCGGTGAGGAAGAAGAGGACATCATCCGCGTATAGTGCAATTCTATCTGACAGGGTGGCATTCCATTCGAAGCCCCGTATCAACGCATCACTGCGGACTCTGGCAGCTAGGGGTTCCATGGCTAGGGCAAAAAGATAGGGGGAAAGAGGGCACCCCTGCCTAGTCCCTCGGCCAATGCAGAACGTCTCCGACACCGCCCCAGCGACTCGCACCGAGGCCGTGATGTCCGTATAGAGTAGTTTGATATAGGACCGGAAAACTGGGCCCAGGTTGAGCCACGACAGTAGTGTAAACATGTACGACCAGCTGACCGAGTTGAATGCCTTGTTAATGTCGGCCAATAATAACGCCGCCTGGTCCCCCAAGGCTCCAACAGCGTCTATCGCCGCCTGTGCCCGTCGGATATTATGTCGCGTCGCCCTGTGGGGCATGAAGCCTGCCTGATCCGAGTGGACCAGGTCCCTAATATATGGAGCCAGACGGTTCGCTAGGGCCTTGGCCAATATTTTGGCCTCGATATTGATTAGGGAAATGGGTCTATATGAGTCATGGCTTCCTGGGGGTCTACCAGGCTTCTGAAATACCACTATTTCGGCATGGCGCCAGTCGGGGGGCAGTGCACCCCGTGTTCGCGCCGCCTCAAGAACTCGGCGATAGTGTGGCCCCAGCTGTACGTGAAATTTCTTTAAAAATTCACATGGGTAGCCATTAGGGCCAGGAGCCTTACCAGCATTAAGTTGCCCCAGAGCGTCCCCCAGCTCCTCCGCTGTGAGGGGTGCGTCCAAGGCCTTCTTGGTCTCGTCTGACACCTGTATGGGCGGTAGTTCCGCGAAAAACCGTGCTAAGTCGCCCTCAGGCAATTGGTCACATGAGGCGTATTGGGCTTCGAAGTACGTGGCGAAGCTCGCAGCCAACTCGTTAGGGTCAGTCAGGACCTCCCCATTATCATCCGTGATACCCGGCAACATGAGGGGTTGAAGGTTGTGTTGGCATAGTCTATGGAGCATTGAGCACGACTTGTCCCCCCATTGATACACCCTACTTCTTGTGGCCAGCCACGCCTGTCTGGCTTCATCCATCAAAAGGGACGCGTACGATTGCTGTGCTTGTAGAAGCAGCCTTAGTCCGATCTCATCGCCACCCTCGCGGCGTTCCCGTTCTAGGGTCACCACTCGCTCAGCCGCCACCGCAGTCTGTTCCCGGCGCCGCCTACGGGCCTCCGAGCACCATGCGATATCCACCCCCCGTATGGTAGCTTTCATCGCCTCCCACACCACTTCTACGTCAGCTCCCTCTATCAGGTTCTCCCGCCAGTAGTGATCTATGGTTTCTCGCAAGTGTTTAGCATAGGCTGGCTGTAGCAGATGCCACGAGGACATCCTCCACCTGAACGGCTGCCGTTTTCGCAGGAGGTCTACGTTAACTGAAACGGGGGAGTGGTCGGATAAGCCTCTCGGCAATATGTCTGCGCTCTTCACCCTACTCAGGCATTCACGAGGTAGAAACACATAGTCTAAGCGCGAGAATGACCCATGTACCGCCGAGACATAGGTATATTCACGGGTCGCAGGGTGCATATGTCGCCAAGCATCCACCCAGCCCAGCCCCTCACTCATTGCATGCAGTCTGGTGGGTGGAAGGGAAAGGGGGGGAGTTCCGGTCGGCTCTTGATGCCTCCGGCGATCCATAGACACATCCATTACGTCATTCCAATCCCCCCCAATTACTGCCATCGACCCGGATATGTCCTCCCACACAGCAAACAGTCTCTCAGCCAGGGCCCACTGCAGGGGGGGGGGGGCGTACACACTCCCAAACACTATCGGTTCCGTGCCCACCATGCCTTTAACAAACAGGTAGCGACCCTGGGGATCCACCCATTGTTTCTCATGGACTACGCTATCCTGCGGTGTATCAATATGGCCACTCCCCTGGATCCCCTAGAAAACCCCGCATGAAAAATCTGCTGATAACCAAATCTCTGCAGGCCCAGCGCCTTTGTGCCCATCATATGAGTTTCCTGAAGCAGTAACACATCTGCCGCTGCCCCCTTCCCCCATCGCAACACTGCCCCACGCTTGATTTTGTCTAGTAACCCCCTGACATTCCACGTAATCACCCGCAGAGAGTCTTCGGGAAGCCGATGAGTCGATTCCGCCATAGTCCTTTGGAGTCCACCATATGAGCCCCCCACCCCAGCGCCACCCACCACACGTCACACGAATCATCATTACGACACACACATGCATTGTACTATCTACCCCAAAGAGCACCACCAACCCCCTGGCCCCACAATCCCCAACATTCCCCAACCCCAACTCAGCAGCCACAACCTTGACCGCCCGTCCCCCGCCTCCCCCCACCCTATACCTCAATGAACTATGAAGTACCTGTCGCGGTATGGGTAGTCCCGAGACCAAAACAGAGGGCTCAGGCCCAACCATACCAATGGATCCCAACATCCCAAAGAGGAACAGTGAACTCACCCCCCCCCCCTCAGTGTCCCTCTCACGAACGGGAGAGTGGCAGCCACCATCATGTAGTCCCCGAACCCCACCCCACAGCCTCATCTACGCTCAATAGACATTAGCAGTACTGTCACAAGGCCGCGATACAGCCAGTGATACAGTGGGTCTCAGGCGACCAGGTGCACCTAACTAGGATTTGCAGCAGTAATAGCAGAAGAGGGAGCAGAGGCCCCTGAAACCTCAGTGATCTGTGCCAGATTGTTCGGAGTCCTCGGTTCTACCAGTGCCTTGAGTGTCATCTGCCGAGGCTGCGCGCTTGCGTGATTTGGAGCGTTTGTTTCGTCCGTGTCTAGACGTCTGGTCTCGTTGTGGCCGAGGCGAGCCCTCCGGGGGGCCCGAATGGAGCCCCGGTTGAGAATTCGGTCTGACCTGCACTGTTTCGTCGGTCCATCTGAAAAGGTCTTCCGGCGTGTCAAAGAACAGTGTCCGTGATTGGAAGATTACTCTCAGGCGCGCCGGGTACAGCAGGGAATACTGTAGCTTAAGACCTCTCAACTTTGCCTTGGCTGCCATGAAAGAGTGGCGTTGCTGTTGGACGAGTTTGGTGTAATCAGGGAAGATCAAGATCTTTGGATTTTCACAGAGAAGGGTTTCCTTATTTCTAGTTTCCCTCAGTATGGCGTCCCTGTCGTGGTAGTTCAACAGCCGTGCGATTACCGCCCTAGGCCGCTCGCCCTCAGGTGGTTTCTGCGTCAGGGCGCGGTGCGCTCTTTCAATAACGAAGCATGCAGACAGCGTCCCAGGGGGCATCCATGATTCTAGCCACTGTGTAAGGAACTGTTCCATGTCACCCTTCCCACAGCTCTCTGGAAATCCAAGGAAGCGGAGGTTGTTGCGGCGCGCCCGCCCTTCTGCATCCTCCACACGGAGCGCCGTAGTCCGCTGCGCAGTTTCCATCGCCGCCATCCTCTTTTTAAGATTACTCACGTCATCCTCCACCACTGACACCCTGGATTCTGCTTCCGTGATCCGCGCCACGGCGTTCCTCAGGTCCTGGCGCAGCAGGGTCACATCCGCGCCAACAGCCCCTATCTTGGCATCTAGCATGTCTCTAGATTGGGTTATGGCCGCCATAAGGGCCGCATTGTCCGGCCCCCCTCCAGGCGGGCCACCCCCCGATGGCCCAGGGCCCCCACTAGGTCCAGTGAATTTATCGATTGTCACTTGCTTTGTGGAGCTGTTACCCCCCCTAGTCATGATTGCAGAGATGTTAGGGCCACTTGACAGATGCTGGCCTCTGTGAGGGGGGGGAGTCTCAGACAAGTCACTCCGGAACGGCTCAGCGAGGGGTATAGCGCCGGGTGGACCTCAGCCACTGCCCCCAATTAAGCTGTCCCCCCCAGCCGCCGATGGTCAGAGCCCTCCGCAACCAGTATCGCTCTTCCAGGCGGTGCGTGGGCCCACTGCGTCTCGCGCCACCGCGCCGACGTCCCTTCTGGTCTGTGGGCCTGGGGGGGGGAAGGGGGGGGGGGCCCACTACTCACTGTTGCTGTCCGTAGGCCGAATAGGCGCCTCGGCACGTTCCCCGCCGATCGGGCTCTCCAGGACGTCCGTCCCCCTCCGACGCTGCCAGCCCCGGCCGGACACCGGGCCGTGGAATCGAGGTCCCGGGCCACTAGGCCTCCTCTGCCGCTCCGGTCCGCTCACCACGTCCACACTGCTTGCAGGCCTAGCCAGGCTCCGGGAGGATAGCTGCCAGTAGTCTCACGGCCCCAGGGCAAGCGGACGCCGCGGCCGTCCCCGGGCCACAGCTCACTCCTCGGCTGCTCCAAAATTGAGGCCCCGGCTGCTCCGCAGTCCACTAGGCCGCACCTTTTCACCCCGCTGCCCAGCTCCGCTCGGGAGCGCGGGATCGCCACCGAACACACCGGAAGGTCACTGGCGCCTCCGGAAAGCTTTGCCCCGTTTTGGCTGTGGGTCACAGGCTCGGGGACCAGGATAATTCGTCGGATCAATGGCGGGCCGGCGGGAGCTCTAGCAGGCTACAACCGCCATCGCCGCTTGCGTAGCCACGCCCCCAACAACCATGATTTTAATGAATATCTATACTTAAGTTGGAAGGTGATATTTATCAGATATCACTGTGTGGCTCCTGAAGAAGGCGTTGTCCTTGCCGAAACGCGCATCGAGTTTTACTCGCCACTGTGCTGTCTCTTTAGACACCAACGATATTAATTTGTCAGGGTGTCTTTGTTTCATGATTATATAACTCTTGTATGAATTGTATGTTTTTTAACCAATTTTATTATCATACGGTGGTTGTTAAGCCAGTAACCTGTATGATTTTTATCTGTGTTCAATAAAATCATGGTTGTTTTTATTTTAAATTTTCTCTGAATGATTTTTCGCTGTCATTTTATGTTACTTGTTCGCCCATATTTGAACTGTCTAGGAATTTTTGTTCACACATTATTATCCCTGTCCTAGGAATTTGCTGACACCATTGTTCAGGGGTCCTTGTTTTTCTCAATCCCCCAGACATAGATGAGTGCATACTGCACAGATGTACATGCACCAAAGATTCATGCCCCAGCATGCACACTCAAACACTTGCGAAAACCACAAGCACGGACACACAGCACACACATTCCATCATTGGACAAACACATACAACATGCACACATACAATTAAACACATACCAAATGCATACAAACTCACATAGGAAATATGGAGCTTCTACTGGTCACCTTACAATATCTTGCTGCGCCTTTCTTTACAGCATAACATTTGATGACGTCACATTTCCTTTATGGTTATCTTGATAAATAAATACCACCTATAGGTCCTCCTGGACCTCTCCGCAGCATTCGACACCGTCTGCCACCGCACCCTAGTCCAACGCCCCGGCAACACCGGCATCCAAGAGAAGGCACTGAAGTGAATCATCTCATTCCTCGCCGGAAGAATACAGAGAGTCGAGTCCGCCTCCCCCCGTTTTGATCCGAGGGCACCGAAGTCATCTGTGGCGTCCCACAAGGATCATCACTCAGCCCCACCCTCTTCAACATCTACATGAGACCTCTAGCTGCCATTGCACGCCAACACAACCTCAACATCATCTCCTACACCAACGACACCCAGCTGATCCTCTCCCTCACCAGAGACCCCGACACCGCCAGAACCAGCCTACACGAAGGGATGAAAGACGTCGCCGAGTGGATGAAGAACAGCCGCCTGAAACTGAACTCAGACAAGACGGAAGTCCTCATCCTGGGACCATCACCCTCCGCCTGGGACGACTCCTGGTGGCCCCCAGCCCTGGGCACCGCCCCCAAGCCAACAGACCACGCACGCAACCTGGGCTTCATCCTGGACTCCTCCCTCTCGATGACCAGACAAGTGAACGCCGTATCCTCATCATGCTTTCACACCCTTCGCATGCTTCGCAAGATCTTCCGATGGATCCCGACCGAAACCAGGAAGACGGTCACCCAGGCCCTCGTCACCAGCCCACTGGACTACGGAAGCACCCTCTACGCCGGAACCACAGCCAAGCTACAGAATAGACTCCAACGCATCCAGAACGCCTCCGCCCGACTCATTCTGGACATCCCCCGACGCAGCCACATCTCCGGCCACCTGAGGGACCTGCACTGGCTCCCCGTCGACAAGAGGATCACGTTCAGGCTCCTCACCCACGCACACAAGGCTCTCCACGACCTGGGCTCCAAGTACCTCAACGACCGCCTGACCTTCTACACGCCCTCCCGCCAGCTACGGTCTACCAGCCTCGCCCTCGCCACCGTACCACGCATCTGAAGAGCCACCGCCGGAGGCAGATGCTTCTCATCCTGGCGGCCAAGACATGGAACTCCCTCCCCATCTACCTTCGGCTGACCCAGGGCCACCTCGCCTTCAGGAGACAACTCAAGACCTGGCTATTCGAGCAGTTGCGGACCCCTTCCCCCAAGCGCCTTGAGACCCTTCCGGGTGAGTAGCGTGCTATACAAATGCTGTGATTGATTGATTGATTGATATAGTGTGTGCTGTACAAACTGAGCAAAATACACACAATTGATGGACGGAATGCAGAACAAATCAAAACATTACTGTTTTTGTTACATAAAGCTTTGTGTTACCTGCAGGTCAAAAGTTAAGATCCTTGTAATATAGCTTAGTGAGTTATGACCCTGCAGCAAGGACATGCCTGCAAACAAGAAGTAATATGTTTAGAACCTCACTGTTATTTCCTCAATCTTTTCTTATTTTAAAGATACTAAAAAGGCTACTTTGGGTAGTAAGAAACACTTATCAGTAAGTGCCATATATATAGTTATTAGTGAGATAACTAATGGACATATACATCCGAAATTCTAATAATGCGTGCAGATTTTGCGCATACAACCATGGCAAAGTCAAAAAGCTAACCCCGCACCTTGTCTCACCTTAGCTACTCCCTTAACTCCACCCACTGCTCCTTTTGGTGAGTACCTGCACTTATTTTTTCCATTTAAAGCACTGATTCCAGCTAATTGTACTCCTTTTATTATTACACCAATAGTGAATAATGAAGCGTTATTCACTACAAGTGTAATCAAAATATCCGAGAGAAAACAAAGAGAGTGGGCCCCCAAACCGATGTCCATGAGGACGAGCTGCCACTGTGTTCCTGGTACTGATGTTGCAACCTCTAAGGCCGGGGTGGAAAAAGCAGTGCCAGGAGTCACAAGGGGCAAGCCAGGGGTCGTATCTGTGACCCCTGTCAGCCCCTAAATAACGTCAATGCAATGGCGATGGAACCGTTTTTAGATTGGGTGTGGCAGCCTTCAATGTCACCCCACTAAAGACACATGCTTGTTAAAAATTCACCTGCTACTTAAGGAGCAACTATACCAAAGAATCCAAACACATTTAAAGGCAGGGAAGGGGTCAGCTTGGTGCACTTTGGACCACATGTTCATAAATATTTAGTTAAGTGTGGTGTAATTTGGTAATGTCATTCCTAGGTAGGGCATAGTTCTAATGGACTCTTGATGTTAAATCAGTTGAACTTGCTACTGTTCCACCAACTGAGTGATAACTGACGAAGAACTTGGACTTAATATATTTCAAAACTTAAGCCGGTAGTCTGTTTTAAAAACAAATGTAGGGATCTGGAGTGTTTCAACGTGAATGGGCAGTGTGCTACATTCACACACCTCAAAGAGAACAGGCCTCATCACAATCTTCGCCTGAAATGGTTCAATTTAGCTTTTGTGAAATTAATCTGATGGTCTCAGACTGACATTTCGTAGGTGGACATTTCTTGTTTGAGTATCACTATACACATTCACAAAATAAGCTTTCCAGTTTAGCATATTCGGGAAAATTGATTGTGCCTCAAAGGAGAGTCTAGGGAATTCTGGGAGGGGCAAGGGAGTTTATTTTTTTCTCTTTCTCAAATCCATTACGTGGTGTTCAAAGCAAGGAAGAGTGGAAAAAGGCAAGGGGGGGGTCACTTGCTATTGCTGCAAGGATTGTGGAATAATAAACTATGTAACTATGCTTGTAGAGGTGTAATAGTTTGGTCCTTACCATCTGTCCCTCCAGTGCATACAAAAAAACCAAAAGCTGGAAAACAAAAACACACAAATCTGACAGCGAAATCAATAAGTTATTTATTATGTCAAAGTTATGAACAATTCTCAAATTCCTTATTCCCATACTCTTCTGTAGCTCAAAGAATTTTTTTTGCATTTCCATTAGAAACGTTAGTGTCCAGTATGTGCGATTTCAAAAGGTGCATTGTTCCAAAAAATGTTGCAACAGAAGAAATATTGTGTAAAAAACTGATAAGCCACCAACAAACAGTAGTAAAACTGAAGCCAAAAAAGTATGCCACTCAACGTGAGCAGGTTTACTTCTTTTTTGAATTTGCATACATTCACAGAGTATGCCTGAAAAAACTGCACCAGGTGTAGCTTTGCTGGTGTACTATTGGGAATGTCACTGACCAATTCTTTGGGTTCCTATTTCGCCCAAGTATAATTCTAAATAGAGTACAATTAAGCACAGATGTAATGGAGTCTGCTCTACGTATGCATATTTTTTTTTCGTTTTTGTCATCTCTACTGACAAAACATTGTACTTCCTGGAGAAATCTCTTCCACTACTATCTAACTTAATCTGTGGATAATTATTTACCTTTCCGCCCTGGAAGGGGAGTTACACTAGTTATTTCCTAGTAAAAATCTTCCACCACATGGAGGTGGGAAAGCCTGATTTCAGTCTGTGAAAGTACTCAAATGAACAAGTATGGGCGCGTTCACAAATTTACAAGGCTAAACACGCCTTGCAATGGTGCTGGAAGAAAAGTACTGCAATGACATCTTTAGTTGCTCCTTTACCTTTTGAATTATTCAAAGTTATCTGGCGGTGATGCAGCAGCTCCATCACCCCTGGTTCCTAGAAACTCTGATTATGTGGGGAACGGTATGTTATTCGCCATGCCAACCTGTGACATTTGAAACCAGGACAAAAAAACTGCCTGGGATAATACCGTGTGCATTGAGTAAACGATTTCTGCCTGGGTGGTTTTACTGCCTCATTTCCCCTGCAGGATTCTGGTTGAGACAGTTTGTCTCCTGCTTTTTATTCAATGGTAGATGTGCTTTCTACAGTCCCTTCACTCACCACTGGTGTGTCCCTAAGTCCTTATATATTAACTGTCTGCAGGACCAAGCAGAGTGTCATACAGGATTGTTCAGAGGCTTGCACTAGATCTCATCGACTATCCTCCAGTGTTATTCTCAACTATTGCTGGATTGCACTCACTCAAAATATCTATATGTTTAAA
This sequence comes from Lissotriton vulgaris, assembly GCF_964263255.1. NCBI lineage: Eukaryota > Metazoa > Chordata > Amphibia > Caudata > Salamandridae > Lissotriton > Lissotriton vulgaris. Next base: position 749,187,837 of record NC_141694.1, read on the forward strand.
TATTATTGTTTCCATTTATAGACAAAGGGTAGGGTGATGGTGACTTATTTTGCTCCAAATCTAAAAAATTTGCTCTTTTTACAATTTGAGAAGAACAAGATTGACACTGACGCAAATTCATTCCAGATAAAACTAAATTATGGATTTTTTTTTACTGTTTTGACATTGAAAGAAAATAAAGAAAGTCTGGCCAATTTCCAAGAATAGCTCAAATTACAAATCTGTGACTATTTCTAGCCTTATAGATCCCCTAAATAATCTATGGTGTGTGCCTCATTTCGCCAAGAACCACCACCCCAAAATAGCATGAATCAATGCATCTGGGCCCTTAGAGATGACTTCAAAAAGATGTCAGTGTGCCAGTATATGCTGAGTAATTTTGAGATCCTCAGACCATTGCTCAACCTTACACATGCTAAGAAACTTTGAGCAGGACTGTTGATGTGTATCCCAAATTCAGTCCTTCTGGAATGATTAGTTAATCATGGAGTTTAGCCCGGATCATCAGCCACTAAGATTGTGGCCATAGTGCAGCACGTACTAAAACTAAGAACTTAAGAAACTTTCAACAAAAGCGGTTAAATAGACCCTCATGCAATACACTAACCGTAGTTTGCATGTGTAATGTATTACATTATAAAGGCCATGCAAACTATTTTACATAGGGACGACTAAGCAGGATGTGAAATGTTAAATTGCACAACACCAATCTTGTGATCTGTGCAAAGTTGCCCACGGCTCACTTATAAAGCATTCCACTGTGAAAACAACCCAAGTCAGTGACATGTAATGGATGATGATAGATGCTGTCTAAATGAAGAACGTAGCATTAATTAGAGAGTTCAATCAGCTTCGAAGGATGTAAATGGATGCATCACCTTGACACAAAGGATAATGGCTTCAATGAACCAACGGAGTGGCATGATGTTTTGCCTAATTATCTGTCAGCTTCCTGGAAATATGTTGCCTTAGCCACTTGTGAAAATATTAGTTAGCTTTTTAGTCTTCCATGTCAGCCATTCCTTGCACTTCTCAACCCATTTAAATGCTCTCTGAGCACCTGTTTGTTTACGGTTGCCTGAGAAGTGGAATTAAGCACATGCTCTGACCTCAAGACTAGAATTGATGAGTTAATTTCCCCACTCCTAATATGCACGTTCTAATTGACTGCATTTCTAAGACCACTGTTCCTTCCCTTAGATTGGGAGTCTGTGTAAAACCATTTTGGTGTGGCCTTCCCCTGACAGATCTGTCATAATATTCTTAAGTTTCCAGTGTCAGATCTTATATTTTATTGAACCTTGGAGATTACCGTCCATCCCAAAATAAATGAGTTTAAAATAATTACCTTTAAGTATGCCCATGTGTTGTTGTGTATCTATTATCAGATCTCTGTAGCAATATTGTATTAGCTGTTAATAGGAATATTCGGCCACATGCATCATTGTTGCCGTTTGCGATTTCTTAATTGCGAAAATTAAGGAATCGCAATTAAGAAATCGCAAAAGGCTATGCATCAATAAACCGCAATTTTTTTTGCGATTTCAAAAAATTCCCTTCCAATTGATTCCTATGGGCCAAGAGGCCCATAGGAATAAATGGGAAGTCATTCTCAATTTGCGATTAGCAATTTGCGAATCGCAAATTGAGAATGCAATTTCAAGGGTGCAGGGGGGGTCCAAAGGACCCCCCCCCTGCACCCCTGAAATATAACTTTAAGTGCATTTTTCACACACACATGCCCCAAGGGCATGTGTGTGTGTAAAATGAAACTTTCAAAAATGCACTTTTGTGCATTTTGAAAGTTTTGGCAAATTACCATGAAGGTCAACTTCATGGTAATTTACCTCTCCCTATTTGCAAATTCGCAAATTTAAAATGTTCATGCATTGCATTTAAGAAATCTCAAATTGTGATTTCTTAAATGCAATCGCAATTTTAGAAATCGCAACATGATTGCAATTTCTAAAATTGCGAAAAACATGATGCATCCCAATTTTGTCAATTGCATTCGCAAACGGCCAAAAATTGCGATTCGCACCGTTTGCGAATGCAATTGACAATGATGCATGTGCCCGGTGGTTTTTCCGTGGGTATAAACCTGAATTGGCTTCCAGTGGTCTGTGTCATCCCTTGCCTCTGCCAACTCCCTCATGATGGGCTAATATCATGGCAAGGATTGAAACAGTTTATTCTCCATTCTTTCCTTCCCACATGAATTTCCACAAGCTAGTTTGGCTTCAAATAACAAGTTCAGTTTCACATAATTCTTGTCACTTTAAAACACGTTCTATGTCCCATACATACCTTTTACCCAAACCACAAGAAGTGAGTTTCCCTGGACATCTTCAGATTTAAGAGTCATTGACAGATCATTTGTGGTTAGTATTATCGAAAGGATCACCTTTATCGACAATCACCACACTTCAGGTGCAATTCTAAAGCAAAAATACCTTTTTCAATACTTACCTTTACTACAGGCTTTATTGCTTCAGAAGATAACAGCTTTCTCTGTGCATCCCATGTGTCCCAACATGTCTTGCTGAATAATATATGCATTAAGTATCGCCTTTTATTGTTGTCTTGTCCATACACAAACTTTCACAGATGTCTCTCCGTATTTGTAAACTGTAAAAATATTTTATTCATAGTAATTGACATATTCTGGGATCTGCAGATGCAATTAACACACATACATAGTCCCCTCTATTACTGTCAATCCCTGCTGCTTACACAGGCTCTTGCATGCATTAACAACATTTTCTGTTCCCTGGCTGTGCTTCATGAAATAGTGATGCCCTTGCTCGCCATGTTCCATTAACACCCCAGTATTAATTTGTGTAATTGTGTTCTACGCCACTAGCATAGCTCACCCTTTCTTGGCATCAGGCTGCAACCGCATGCATTATTTACAGGCTTTTTTTATAACCCGTTGCATTTTTTAAGCAGTTTGTCCAACAAAAAACTAAAATACATTATGGTAAATGTGTATTCGTTTTAATTCCCAAATAATGGACGAAAGGCTATGTGGTTTGTTGTTTTCCCATAGTTCAATAAGGATATGACTTGGTCCATGATCCCAAAGGGGCTCAGATATTTCCGACCTCTTGTCCGTTTGTACAGGGTTTGGAATGATACATTTTGCAAAGTTTAAAACTTCAGAAATTTGTGGGCGTGATATAATCTGTACCATGAACTTTCCCCCGGTATTTTCCAGCAGGTCATACCTGCCAATACAAGGTGGGGGAATATCAGGGCCTGCTTTTGGCCTGGGCTAGCTGAGCCCAGGCCCAGGGCGCACATTTCTGAGGGGCGCTCGGAGCTGTCTACATTAAAGTCCTACAGACAGCAGAGTCCCTCTTACTTGACTCCAATTAATGAGACTGAGCTGCTTTTTATCCTTTTTACTTGCGGCCATGTGACTTTTTACATCCCTCTAACCCCCTCACTTGTTCTCTCATCTCCCTCTCACCCCCTTGCCGACACGCACCAACACCGCCATTGCACCACCAACAACTTGGCACTAGCCTGATAGAGCTATGCTTTCAGTGTTTCAGAATATTTGTCAGTGCTTCAGAATATTTTCAGAGATCAGTTACTGCTTTGATGGGTGAACGACCTGTAAACACAAAGTGGACCCCCTGATACCTTATTTTATTCACCAGCTGCAGAGAGGGCACCACATTTCTTTCCACCCGGGGCACTATCTGAGCAAGGGCCGACTCTGAGGAATATGCTCCGTAAGTAATAGAACATTGAATGTTTGCGGGGGAAGCACAAAAAATATGAATGTTATGCCCCATTTAAAAGGGCAAATATTCAGGTTTTTTTGACAGGTTGAATTGCAATGTTTACACTGCTACAGCCAGGCTACACTGGCAGGCCTGAAGCCGTGTTTGAGCAACCACTGTAGTGGGTGACACGATAAGTGTGACAGTCCTTTTGTGACATTTAACTTATAGGCCCTAGGTACATCTTGTACCATATACTAGAAACCAATAGATAATTTAAATATACCAATTAGTAATATGCCAATTTGACCCTGTTCAAAGTGGAGCACAGGCACTTTACTACTAGTTAGCGGGGATAAAGGGTGCAGAGTTCTAAAAGCAGCAAAAATATAGGGTACAGCAAAAGGCGAAGAATCTACAGTGACCATAAAATAAAGGGAGATTTTCTGCAATAAATCTGTAGAATTTTTAAGGGTTTCTAGAGGGGTATCAAAAGCAAGATGATAGTGGGGATGATGGGGATAATTATTTTCAACCCAACCCACCGGTTGACATGTTTCAGCCATGTTATTGGCCCTGTCTGTGGCCTTCTACTTTCTTCAGGACCTGGATCAGGTGTATATGATAAGGGCAGCAAGTGTCCCATATAAGGCGTTCAAGACCAAAGTAGCCTCATGAACACCGTACAAATACACACACTCATGCATAGCCCAATCAATACTCGTCTCACTGTTCGAGTCCTCCTGGGGAGTTACTGTGGGGATAAGGATTGCAACATATGAGACACACACAGGAACATATGTTGTATCCATGTTCAAGGAGTTCACTTGACTCGATGCAGAAGTCATGGGGCTAAAAAAGAAAATGTTCTCCATAGACAAACTTGTAAAAACAGTTCAAAATTTCATTGCAAACGCATGCAACAAAGTGAGCATTCTCATTTGAAAACAGATGCTGCGATTCTTCAGTGCACTCATACTGGTATCGGTCTAACCCTACTTGATATAATTATCGGGCTCCCTGTCGTCAAACACTGCAATAAGTGGGGAATTAAATGAGGCAGGTACAAATTAAAGCAAAGGTATAAATATAAGTAGAAATGATAAAACCTGTGATATCAATTACATGATAAAGAGTTGTGTCCCTTTTTATTACCTACTGTTGTGTCACCTCTGAAGGTTAGCAGTGCAGGTGAGCAATGGTTTTAACGTTTCAAGGCCAGCATTCATGTTGGAAATGCCCGTGTCATGTGGGTCCAGGGCGTGATGGCCGTCTTCATGTGCATTGTCGAACTAAGACATAAAGTAGGCCTGGGCACTAAAGTAGAAGTGGCCCACATTAGTAAATTAGATAGCTAAAAAGGTGGCTGTTGTTTGTAGCTTGGGGCAGTTTTGAACTTACAAAAACAAGCTGTAAAAGTTTTTTGCAAGACATCGAAGATTGCATGGATTTTAATTTGGTACAGGCAACATTTGTTTTATTAAATGGGAAATCAACCGAACAAACCAGCCCAGCAGACCATAAACAGCCAAAAAATGTACCACATAGTGTCCTGTCAAACCAGCCCATCAGGCACTGCCTGATTGCCCTATAGGCAAGTCCGACACTGATCATGTGCATGCAGAGTGGTAATGTGGCCAGTCGAAGGAGGTGTCCATCTCCTAGTAACATGGAGTAAACATTAGACTTGTTATTATGACACTGGGCCATACATAGCCATTGCGTGGCATGGCAAATTGATGTGTCTTGTAGTGGAATGCAATGCCGGAATTGCGGTTGAGCGAGGTTCTGGTCATACAATATATTTTGTGCTTAATGCAACATGAGTGAAAGTGCTTGAGTGAGATCTGTACCCTAAGAGCTGTTCCTTGCACTGTTGGCTGGGTCTGGAAAGACTTCTCCTACCACCCCAGAAAACATAGGAGGTAGAAACATTTTGCTCCAAAAACCTTCGGCTGACTGGGACAAACCTGCCAAGCCGATCCTATCAAGGCGTATTCCTGCTGGGCTGAAAATTCTGATTTCTCCAGCTCTGAGCTTATCTGCAGCAGCAGCAAATACAGTTTGTTGGGACCTCATGGAGAAGGTATCTGGCCTCGTGGACCCCTCTTTGGCAATAGCCTGCAGTTTTAACCCACTAGAGGAATTCAAACTTAAAAAAATTGACTAAAGGGCATATTTATGAGCCCCCTTGCACTGCCCCTGGGTCCCTTTTTGTGATGCAATGGTGGCTCAGCCCAGACAAAGCCACTTTGGGTGGCTTTAAAGGCCTCATAGATATTGAGTAGGGCAACACAATTCGCTGCTTTGCCTTACTCTGCTTCAAGAAGGTGCTCCATGGGTGTTGCCATGCAACACCTTTAGATTTTGATGCATCCCTAGATTTACAAGACCATATAAACTTGGGGAAGAGCCAAAACCCTTCACTTCCCCAAGGGAAGCACAACAAAGAGAAATAACTTTTTCTCCTCATTATGTCCTCTTTCTGTGTGCTTTAGCACATGTAAAAAGAGGAAAAAGTCTCCCAGTATTGTTTTTGTTCGGGAAGGTGCCCCTTCCTGCACAAAAACAATCCTGCATTCAATGCAGGCACCGTGGTGCAAGGGTCACTGTGTTGATGCTAGGTTCCTGAAATGGTGCCAGTCAGGGGAAAAGTACAGGAAATACAGTACATTCCTGCCCTTTCACTTTGATGCAGGGCAGCAAGGCTAATTGCTGTGCTGCCTTCTGACAAATCCCCAGAAATATGCCTCTAAGTGTGAATTAAAAAAATGTGGCCGGCCAAAGTCACCAAAAATATTTGGCCAGTGAGGGACCTTCCTTGTGCACAAAATTAAAATTTCTCCTGCTCTGAGCTTTTGGTTTAAAACCAATGGCTCCACTGGGACCTCATCTGACAGTGTCATGGAGTCCCCCAGAGCTACAGCCTGCTGCCTTGCTCCGCTAAAGATTTTGGACTTCCAAGTCCCAAGAAAAAACTTCCACCGGGTCGAACTTGGTTTTTGTAGCCGACTTGTGCTCCATCTCAGTCAGCTTCAAATCGTAGCTAGGTCCCAGAACAGTTGACCATGGTTGGCACCTAACGCTTTTTGGTGCTATTTTTATTTTAACTTTAAAGTTCATATGTCCAGTTCCTCATCATGGATTATTGTCATTTTTTCGTCATTACATTCATTAAAATGTTCTCTATTTTTTCAATTGTTTGCACATTAAAATTGTTTTGTGTTTTGACTATTCTGATACTGCATGATAACTTCACACATTGCCTCTAAGTTAAGACTGGCTGCTCTATGCTATACCTACCAGGGGCTTGAGCTCTGGATAATTTAGTGACTTTACAGATATCATCTGCTGAACACCCACAAAATCCACCATAAAATCGCCTTCCACATATCTAAATCATTGTTCATTACCCTTCTCTTCAGCTTAGCTTAGTGCAATAGTTTAATATTAGATGTCCCTAAGATGCATACTCTCCGTTGGATAAGGTAATACATGTTTTAATGAGCATTCTCTATAACTTCCACAGAGTTACTCCTCCTTCACTTTATTGTCACTATGTGGCATGGCTATCTGTCAAACACAGGCATTTTATATACCACTTCTATTGTTCTATTCTTGCTATCTTTGAACTGACTATCCTGTCACTGTTTTGCTTGCATTCTTGTTAGCTTCTCATTCCCCCTCCCTCAAACCTTCTCTCAGCTAACCATAATCTTCCATTCGCACCCAAACCTTCCTACTATGACACCAAGGTCTTAATCTTTTAACTTGCTTCAACCTTGTCAATTCATTCCCTGTTAACTTGGGGCTCCTTCTCCTCTCAATCCACTTTTAAGATTGCTCTAAAACATTGTCTAAAGCAAGAGGAAAAGTTTGCTTCATCCTACATCTCAATTACCATGTTCTAACCTCCTTTCTCCCCATAACCGTCTACCTATAACAATCATGTACTCATTTAAATACACTTGTTGTAAGCTATATTAATTTACATCATGTCTTGTAGTACATGTAATGTCTAGCGTTCATACTCACCACCAACACCATTAACACCATCTGTTTTATGTGATCCACCAAACTGTTTATTTGTAAGCTATGTCTTGCAAAATGCATTGGTACCACAGCATTTCTTGTTTAGAGTCTTTTGATAGTTCTCAATATAATAGTATATTAAATAAATAAATCAAGTGCTGCTCTGCATTTATTGGTACCTTGTAGTGCTGTAGGCTGCCTCGGATGTTTGTTTCCACACGGTTCTGAAGTTTCATAACAGACCAGAGTCGTCAACCGATGAAGCGTCACAGGTATTGTGTTTTGGATATTCCCTTTGGTTAATCCCTCAGAGTGTGTTGTGTAATGTGAAAGTTGAGCATGGATTTCAATTGCAGGAGTGGTCATCCTAGAGGGTTGGGTGTCAACCGTATGCACTGAGTTACAAAGGATGTTTCTGGTGTGGGAGAGGTCATGCTCCACTTAGTGAAACAAGTAGCTGTAGGTGCTGGCTCTGCCATTTATGTTTTTTGTCTTTTCAAGTGAATGTATTTGACAATGCCTTTTTCTTTTGTGAACCTATCAAGAGACATTTCACTTCAGTCCTCCATTGTAGTGGGTGACCTATTTTTTCTTTTTAATTGTAAAGATAGTCCACTCTCCCATAGCATCATCAACTGGAATTTAATCCCATTTCTGCATTTTGTCCGACTACCATCTAACCATGTGTCGAAGAAGGTGAGTTACATTCTAAATGAATTCACTGTAGAAATGTGAAAAACTGCTCAACAACTACTTCAACAGACGCACAAGCTGTTTTAAGTTTCCCTTATTGACGGGCTCCATCAAGACGGTCGCATGACTCTTTCAGTTTCTTATCTGTCTCCAATTGACTTCCTCAATACTTACCTGTAATACACTTTAATGACTTTTTCACCACTAATGCTGTATTGCTCTTTAACTGTTGACTCATATGAATACCTTCTAATGCCTCTTGTAAACTTACTCACATAACCTGTAAAGCACTTTTATGCACTTGGCTCTAGCTAGCACTATATAAAACTCAAAAATAAATAAAATAGCCTGGCACAGCAACCATCTTGCAGCAGTATCAGATTATCTGCTTGTGGCTGTATATGGAGGAGATAGTTATGTTTCTTTAAATGTCCCTCTCTTCAGTGGCACAGGAACTAGGGGTGCTGGGGGTGCTGAAACACACCTACCTGAAGCACTTCACTTTGACATTGAACAGTATTTATTTTTTTATAGGTTTTATAAAGCACTAGCTTGACTCGAAGGTATCAGGGCGCTTTACATGACCATGCCAGAAACACAATAGAGTAAAGTCGCTTAACATATTTGTTGGAAGTGGGGGTCCTTATCCGTCTCCGCCACCACCAAATGCTGGAGGCAGGAGTCCCTGCCCCCTCGTTTCAACGTTAGGCTAAGTAAGGACACCTGCCTGACATAGCCCTGCTCACCCCCTTAGTAGCTTGGCAAGAGCATCCAGGCTTATCTCCAAGGCACGAGTGTACAATAGGTGCAACCACACTCAGAGCAACCCAATGATGTCACCACAAATAGTCTCCACACAAGTTTTTATAAAATGAGTATAATCTTTATATAAGAAGTTATAAGATATGACCACACAATACAAAATCAACATAAAAGAATGGGTAGCATTCTTTCCGGTTGGTTGGTAGGTTCTAATCCCAACCACTGCTTCTAACCAACAGTTAAGCTCACTTTTAACCAGTTCCAAAAGGTTAGGAGAGTCGTATTTCTAAAATCACACATGTTGCAAAAGAAAAGAAATACTGAAATGCGTAACAATATTCTCTTGTACTGTGCAACAGAGAAACAATGCCATATGAAGCGCCACAGTCATGTACTTTGCAATAAAAGGAATAATGCAATGTGTATCACTAAACGCATGCCCTGTATCAGGAAGAAACAAAGCACTGTGTCACGCTACAATCATGTACTGTGCAATGAAGAAATAATGTACTGCGCCATGTTATAATCAGGTACTGTGCGATGAAGAAAAAATGCAATGCGCCACGTTACAATCATGTACTCTGCAAGGGAAAAATAACGCAGTGCTTTGCACACCCAGCATGTAGTTCATCAAGCACAAATGAGGTCAATCGTCATACGACAGTTCGATAGTTCGTTAGCGGAAATAACGCAAAGTGTAATACGACAGTTTAGATGCTCCGTTAACACTGCCCCTCCTTGGGCCAGCACAGGCCGAGATCCAAGCTGAAGCAACAGGGTCGCCCAGCAGACTCTAGCGAGAGGCCGAGAGAGTGTCCCTCTGGGCCCGCACCCCACCCCAGGTGGTGAACCATGTTACCTGGGGGGGCGCAACCCCACTCTCCTCTCCTCCTTCAGCGACTTGGGCCTTGATCCAGAACTCCGTCAATGGGTATGGCAATCCCGGGACAGGGGCTCAGCTCCTCTGGGACTGCCGTCCCAGGCCGCTGCTGTTTCACTCTGAGGGACCAATGACCTGGCCCTCCTTCCAGCAGTCTCAGTGAACACCGAGACCCGCCCTTAGCACTGTGGAGGCTTACTTCGAATTCGATGCAAATACTACCCTGGCACTCCTCACAAGCACCTCTGGTTGTACCTTGACACACACTCTGCGCGTCCGAGACTCGCCTCTTCTCTGGTGCTCACGATGACCCAGCTCTCTTTACCAACGCCTCTGCTTGCACCTCGACACGCGCCCTCCGCGTCCGAGTCTCACCTCTTCTCCTGGTGCACACGATGACCAGGCGTTCTTCACCAACACCTCTGCTTGCACCTCGACACACACCCTGCGTGTCCGAGACTCACTTCTTCACTCAGTGCACACCACAACCAGGTGATCCTCACCAACGCCCTGGCTGCACCATGACACGAACTCTAAGCATCCGAGTCTCACCTTCTCTCCCCGTGGACACAATGACCAGGCACTCCCCACCAACGCCTTGGCCTGCACCACGACATGCACCCTGCACGTCCGAGACTCAGCTTACTCCTGCATGCCCATGATCACAAGGCACAACTTCTGAGGGTCTCAAACTGCAAAAGCATGGGCACACAGCGTTGCTTGGGGACTTCTCCCGAAACTGTTATGTCCCTGTGTTTCCAAACCGGGAGCCAGCTCACCTCAGTCCCTTGTGGTAACATGACACAGCAGAAAGCACAGTCTTCTTCAAGCAGGGGGACCCAGAGCCTCCAAGCTCAGCACAAACAGCTTCTCCTTTGGTTAGAACAGCAAACTGCAGACCAGCCCCAGATCACGAAGCAAGGATTTGTTTTTTCCACAGCAGTCTCTTCAGTTGCTCCTTCTTCAGCAGAGGTTCCTCTCGACCACAGAATGGGCCCAAGCCGTTTCAGTCTCAATCCATTTCTGTTTCATTCCAATGTTCAGGGGTTCAGCTCTCATAGTTATAGCCCTTAATGTCTTTGAAGTTCGTTTGTGCTCAGGGGTCCCTGAACCCTCCCTAAATCAGTTCTGGGTGTCCCCCCCCCCCAGTGATACTGGGGGTCTGGATCCTTAATCACTCAGCAGGAGATGGGTCAATTGGTTTATAGCACCAGCCCAGGCCTTTTCAACTCCTGGGCTTCTCCTCCCCCTACTCTCCAGATGCAAGGCAGCCTGGTGCCATCTCAGCCCCTCCCTGGGTCAAGACCTCTCCCAGCTCCTCTCACCTCTCAGATCCAGACAGTCAACCAACAGTTCAGCAGAGACACACAGAAAGGCTCTGAAAGAGTGGTTTCTGAACACACAGTGACATAACAACGTTCGCACAAAGATGTGTTATGACACTGTGAGTTCATACTTACTAAACTTCACCTCTCCATTATAAACTTACAAGGAACTAGGCTAACAAACACAACACCCAGCCTCCCCCATTCTGTCCTATGGGCAAGATGGCCTTTCAGTAGTGATAAATGAAATGGAGTGTTTTTCACTGTCAGGACATTACACACCTCAGTATATGTCCTGCCTTTTATTTACACTGCACCCTGCACAAGGGTTACCTGAGACCTACCACAGGGGTGCCCAATGTGTATGCAAAAGGGAAAGTAAGGCCTGACAAGTGGTTGCACTTGTCAGGACAACATGATAACTTAACAAACTGCACCCAGGTCCTACACTGAAGACCTGAGTTCCCTTCTCTGCACACCTTTGCATTACTAGCCCTAGCACACACAGTGCAAATCACTAGGGAGATACTAGAAAGGCAAACATACCAATCATGGCAAACCAATGACCATTACACTTTACATAGGGAACACTTGTACTTTGACACTGATCAGCAGTGGCAAAGTACCCAAAGCATCTAAATTGCAACAGAGGCAGGGGCAAAAAGTCAGGGGTAATCATGCCATGATAAGCTAGGTCTAACACGCATCCCCTCCAGCCGAAAAGTGGGGTGAACTACCCACCCTCATGGGAGTTCTCATCACTAAGGCGGAAAAATCTGGACATACCATCAGTATTGGCGTGTTCTGTTCCCGGACGATGTTCCACCATGAAGTCCATCCCCTGTAGCGAGATGGACCACCTCAACAGCTTTGGTTTCTCACTCCTCATCTGCATCAACCATCTGAGGGGCCTGTGGTCGGTCTGAACCAAAAAGTGGGTCCCAAACAAGTAGGGCCTCAGCTTCTTCAGCGCCCAGACCACAGCAAAAGCTTCCCTTTCAATTTCACTCCACCTCTGTTCCCTGGGAAGTAGCCTTCTGCTAATGAAAGCTACAGGTTGGTCCAAACCCTCGTTGTTCAATTGTGAGAGCACTCCTCCCATCCCATGCTCTGAAGCATTTGTCTGCACTATAACCTCTCTGGAGAAATCTGGTGCCCGTAACACGGGTGCGTTGCACATGGCAGTCTAAAAGGCATCAAAGGTGGTCTAGCAGGCATCGGTTCAGACCACCTTCTTGGACTGTTTCCTGGACGTCGGTTCAGTCAAGGAGGCAACGAAGGTGCCATACCCCTTCACGAACCATCTGTAATACCCTGTGAGTCCTAGAAAGGCCCTCACTCCCGTCTGGGTCTAGGGGGGTTCCCAAGCCAGGATGGTATCAATCTTTGCCTATATGGGCGCCACCTGGCTGCTCCCCACCAGGTGTCCCAAGTACACCACCGACCACTGCCCTATCTGGCACTTATTTGCCTTGATAGTTAGGCCTGCCCTCTGCAAGACCTTCAATATTTCACAGAGGTGTTGCAAATGTTCCTCCCACCTAGAGCTGAACACTGCAATGTCGTCCAGGTAAGCAGCGCTGTATTCCTCTATCCTGCTCAGCACCTGGCTAACCAGTCTCTGGAAGGTTGCAGGGGCATTCTTCCACCCAAAGGGCATAACCCTGAACTGTTAATGTCCCTCTGGCGTTGAGAACGCTGACCTCTCCTTGGCCTCCAGTACCCAGAAGTCAAATCAAATGTACTGAGGTACCGGGCAGCTTCTAGCCGATCCACGCGCTCCTTAGCTCTGGGGATGGGGTGCGCATCAGTCTTCGTACGCGCATTGAGCCCACAGTAGTCCACACGGAACCGAAGTTTGTGAATGGCACCCGGCGCAGCAGCTTTTGGTACCAGGACCACTGGGACCTAGTGACACTTTTGCTGGGGACAGGAAACTATGAAAGGAGAAGGCTGGAGAATGTCAATGTTTATCCGCGCACATGTGAATAAAGATATATGCTTGGGTTACAAAGTGGAACTTTTCAAGTATTTCAACAAATATCAGCAACATTGAAACACTGTGGTGCTCATTACAGAACCTAAGGTATGTGAAAAGGTAATGTCGCACCCAGTAAATAAAATAGAGCTGTAGAGCAACATATACTAGCTGTGGTATGACTTACTAATACCGAGTGCAGTTGCAGCTGACATAGCTCGCGGGTGGAGAGGCGGATGCGGGGTCGCTGTGAGGGTGCGGGGGTCATGGTGTGGGAGTGAGCAAAAAAATAAAATAATAAAAATCACTTACCTTGCCACCGCTGTGTCCCACGTCTCTGCTCCTGCTCTCCTGCTTCCAACAGGAAGCAGACAGCCAGGCTCCCTTCCCAAAGTCAATCACAATGCTGCAATGCAGCATTGTGATTGGTCTGAATGCCTTAACACGATGCTCTGCCAGGGACTGGAGAGGTGGGCATGTTTCCCATGCAGGCTCTAATGCAGCCTGCAGGGAGAAGTGGGAAAGTGCTCATGACTGGTTTGGGTGGCCTGAGAGGGCCGACCAAATAGTCATTGCGCACTTTGGAATGGGCAAACCACTCCTCCACTACCATCCTCGCCGAGCAGAGCAGTACAAAAGGGGGTGGTGATGGACGGAGCATCTGAACCAATCAAACACTCACACCCAGTCAACAGATCTGGGTTTAATCCATCACCGTTCTTTAGCCCACTCTGCCACCCCAGTTTAGACACGGCCATATGCAAATCAGTCTGACCCTGTGCCTCATGGGAACAGTCCAGCCCGAACTGCCAAGCCATGCCTTCCCTGGACCGGAAACAAGCTTCCTAGGACTTGTTTCTGGCATTACGGCCGTCTTCAGCCAGGCTTGAATCCAGTGGCAAAGTGAGCAAGGGACTCACGTCTGAGCATACCCTGCCAACTTATGGCGAACAAAGCGGTACAAAAGGGGGGGTGGACGGAGCATCTGAACCAATCAAACACTCACACCCAGTCAACAAATCTGGGTTTAATCCATCACCGTTCTTTAGCCAACTCTCCCACCCCAGTTTAGACACGGCCATATGCAAATCAGTCTGACCCTGTGCCTCATGGGAACAGTCCAGCCCGAACTGCCAAGCCATGCCTTCCCTGGACCGGAAACAAGCTTCCTAGGACCGGTTTCTGGCATTACAGCCATCTTCAGCCAGGCTTGCTTGAATCCAGTGGCAAAGTGAGCAAGGGACTCACATCTGAGCATAACCTGCCAACTTATGGCGAACAAAGCGGTACAAAAGGGGGTGGTGGTGATGGACGGAGCAGATAATAAAATAAAATGAATTTTGTAGCGCGCACTGCATCGCATTTTGCAATGCAGGGTGCGCTAAAAAATTAGTTTTATTTATTAAATTGTTTACTTACCTTCAATTATCCATATTCTGGTGTTTAGTACCCCTCACCCTGCCCCTCCCCCGCCCGCCCCGCCTCTCTGCCCCACAGAACTCCCTCCATGGGCCGCTGCTGGTTCAGTCTACAGCATTTCATTTAGACCGTTGTGATATGGTACTTCAATCATCTTAGTATAATTGAAGTAAGCCAAGACTACATCTCCCAGCATGCAATAGATGTTAAAATGAAACCGAAATACTGTGTGGTTTCACAACTGATAGGGATAAACCTACTTCCAGTCGAAAATTACCCTATTAGTACAATCAGGAATTGACATTAAATCCGAAGTAGCATGTTTTAAAAAATTCCATGTTTATAAATTTGAATATAATTGTACATTTTGGTTATGGTGCCGCATTAATAAAACCTCTGAAAACTTTTGTAAATTTACAGAAAAATGTGCCCAAGTAATTGAAATACTGACACTTCAGCGTTTCTGTATTTTTTCCTTTGTAGTTCGGCTTAACAATTGTTCAACAATTCCCTTTTCACTGAAAGCACTTTATATTTTTATATTTATGAGTGATGTTACAAATCTCAGTGTGAATAAAGCAAAATGTTTCAGCAAAGCAGTAAGAAACCAGCAGAGCTGCGGAGTTTGTGCCTGGGGATCCGGGTTCAAGTCTCCGCGTTAGCTCTACAAAACACATGGGGATGATATCAATCACATTTAAATATAATAAAAAATATAAATATAGTTACAGGATCCGGTGAATTCCGTCTGTACAAAAACATAGGGATGGGAGGGGTAAGTGCACAGAGCAGGCACCATCGGCTTCTGATGAGCAAAAATGAAAGGCATGCAAATGCCAGGATCGGGTAAATTCCCCCTTTTCAAAAAATGTCGATGTGAGGGGGAAGTGCAGGAAGCAGACTGGGACGTGCACGGAGCAGGCCACCGAGATCCTTTTCAATAAAGAAAATAGTGCTCATCCACTAGGTAAAGTAGACCGTGTAACAAGCCAAGTAAAAGGTCGAGTCGATATGGGAGGTAACATATATGCAGACAAGGGGATACCAAGGGGGGACTAACAAGCCTAAAAATGAATCGGAAGACAGTGTTTACAAAGTACAATGACACAAGCCAATTATAATTATGGGTGGCAAATGGGGGGGGGGGCTTCCAGTGCATACTCTTCTACAGCATGCCTCACAGAGAGAACAGTGCATGCGCGCTGCCCTTCCAGTGCATACTCTACTACAGCATGCCTCGCAGAGAGAACAGAGCATGCGCGCTGCCTTTAGGCGCAACCTACTAAAAGTTACAGAAGAATAGAGTAGCCTAGGTATGCAGCTTGTTAAGAAAACCGAGTACTGCTCACACACCTGTGCCAACAGGGAGATATTGTCGGAAATTGGTGATCTGCTGATCGGAGTAGGAAAGGATGCTAAAAAAAGATTAGCCTGTCTTGGCAGAAGCGAAGCGATGATAACCTGTCAACATCTAAACATTTTTAATGTGGGAGAGGAGCGAACAGGGCCTTCGAGGGTTGGGTTTTTTGTGCAGAGAGATGTTTTTGAGGCTTGTCTGCTCTCCCCACCCCATAACCATAAAAAAGATCACAGTGTGCCTCCAATCCGCATGCGCAGTGGTAATTAAAAACTACAGAGTAATTGTGCCCATTTCACTTACAGGAAGGTCTCCGAATGATTCAGACCCAATATCTTGGAAAGAGATGTCTTGGATACCCATGAGAGAGATATTTAGGAACATTCCAGTAGGGTGATGTTGTTACATCAACTACTGTGCACCAGAAGTCTGAAAATGTGCAGACGTTATTTGAAAACCTCAAAATACCTCTTTCTCTATCTAGCTCCCTCTTTTTACACTTGTAAATGTTCTGTTAAAGGTCTAGTTATGAACATTTGTGGAATCAGGCTTCATCGGTGGGACTACATATGAAGGCTAACTTGGCGGGAGATTTTCTGATCAGATAACAAAAGCAATCTCAGGGCTGCAAATTTCTTTGTATGAAAATGTTTAGGCCCTTACGTATGAACACATTTGCCCACAGACACAAAGTGGGTAATTTGGTATCAAAGAGGAGGAGTATTGGGCTATTACTACTTTAAAGGAGTAGAAGGTCCAGTCACGATGTGCCCAAAGGATACGTCTTCACAAAGATTGCTGTGCTGTTCCTAGAGAAGGAGGTGGGAATGGTACAGTCTGTGATGTGGATGATTAAGGCAGGGTGACGGAAAGGTAACCCTGGGAATCCATTTTGTTGGATTTAATGCCCTCACACACCCTTTCAGGTGTCATGCTTCATCATTTGGGCCTGCGCCTCGTTGGGTCGGCGGTGCAATACCCAATGGGCAACACCTCATAGAGGGGCTCTTTGGCGGAGATCTTTTTCCAACAGCCGTATGGATGAAGTGCGGGTATGGGGAAAGAACTAGAGGGTAGACGTGGGGTAGTGAGTTAAAATAAAGCTAGTGGTACCGGGTATTGTTTATTCAGAAGGGCCACTGCTTTAGTTAAAAATGATTTTCTAGAGGAGAGTGATGGAAAATAATGTTTCCAGCTATCATCTAGAATTTATTATAGTCCGGTCAACATGTTTCTCGCTACTGTAAGGTTAACTAGCGATTCTTCAGGACCCAGGTGACTATTTAGCAAGTATCTAAAGGTGCAAAGGACTGTCTACACTAATGCCCTATAGCACAGCTTTCCAAACTGTGTGGCGCGACATGTTCCTGTGCCGCGCCCCATACGTAGGTGTGTCGCGCGTCATGAAGAGGCTCACCATGTGCGCAGTTCTCTTACTCACAAAGGCGTCCAGGCGCTCTCCAGTCAGGCCCCCTCGAGACGTGCGTTGGGGCGCGTCTCGCAGGAGGCAGATCCGTGACTAATTTCAGTTCCTCAATGTCTCGGGAACTTTCCTGTGACTACAGAACAAAATATGTGTTGATTGCCCTTGATTGCAAAGGAAATTTAAGCAAAATTGTGCTGAAATGCTTTGGAGCACGCAACAGTGCAGTACTCTAGTAATCCAGCTTTTAGATGCTTCAGCTTAATTTCTGATTCATACAATTTGACCGTAAGAAGTGGTGAAAGGATAATAAAAACCTAATTTACAAGTAAATGGCCTTTAACAGACACGTGAAGTACTGGGGTGCAGCTGCAATTAGACGTCCTCAGCCAGCGAAGCTGTCTCCCCCTCGGGCTGACACACACGACGCGGGGGACGGGGGACGGGGGCTGAAGTCCGGTGAGCTCAATGGGTGTTGCACGCCTGTACTTGCCCTCAAATTGAACTGTGATCTTATACGCTGCGTTTTGCATGTGGCCTCAATCAGCAAAAATGCTTGTGCAAAAACTTCCGAGATTGTTTTCTTAAAAGTGGCTGAAACTTGATTAATATTTACATTACAGCTAGTAATTTATTGCACCTGTGAGGTTCCACTGACTTCTCATTTTCCACCTAACGTCTTGAATATGCTGAATGGTTTTTTTTTTCCTTATGCTAAAGTAATTATTCAGCCTGTTTAAGCAAACACCATTTCCGAAATACAGTATGGCTTTTTCCTCCATAACTTAACTCACTTATCTCTCCTTTTCCTCACCATCTTATTTCTTAACTTAGAGATCTTAAAAACTCTGCAGTTCGTTTTTTTTATTCATTCGTTGCCTCGTCCTCAATTTCACTGCTGCCCTGTTCATCGCAATGTTGAATCTTGTCTGACACAACTTCACTACTCTTGCTCATCTTTTCTGTTTGACTTTGATTGTTCAACTGGCAGTGATCCAGTTTAGACTCAGTGATGTATGCAGTCAGTTAGAACATCAGGAATGAAATCAGATCCATGATCTGTGCACATTGTCCAGTGCCTTGTTGTAGCTGGGCGACGGAGTATGCTATGCACTTTATCAATCAGTGTTTGTAAAATGTGCGAGATCTAAGCATAATTCATAAGTTTAATTCTGTCATCAGTGTCTTTAAAATTTTTATTTTTTTACTTTTCTTTCTGTGATTTTGGGCAAATCACCTAATCTCCCGGTGCCTAAAATTAATGTAACCCAACTAGTGCTCGTGTAAAGTGCTCTGACACCTTCGAGTCGAGTTTGCGCTATATAAAAAAAAAAATCGAATGTGGGGTTGTTTGTGGGTGGGGTTGTGTGTGAGTGGAGTTGTGTGTGTGTGTGGGGTTGTGTGTGTGTGTGGGTGAGTGTGTGGGGTTGTGTGTGTGTGGGGGGTTGTGTGTATGTGGGGTTGTGCATGTGTGATTGTGTGTGTGGGGGGTGTTGTGTGTGTGTGGGGTGTTGTGTGGGGTATTGTGTGTGTGTGTGGTGTGTGGGGCGGGATATGTGTGTGGGGTTATGTATGTTGGGGGTTGTGGGGGTGTGTGGGGGTGTGTGTTTGGGTTTGTGTGTGTGTGTGGGGTTGTGTGTGTGGTGTTGTGTGTGCGGGGTGTGTGTGTGGGGGGGTGTTGTGTGTGTGTGGGGGTGTTGTGTGTGGGGTGTGTGTGGTTATGTGTGTGGGGTTATGTGTGTGGGGGGTTGTGGGGGTGTGTGGGTGTGTGTGTGTGGGGTTGTGTGTGTGGGGTTGTGTGTGTCGGGGGTGTGTGTGGGGGTTATGTTTGTGGGGGTTATGTGTGTGGGGTTATGTGTGTGGGATTATGTGTGTGGGGGATGTGTGTGTTTGGGTTTGTGTGTGTGTGGGGTTGTGTGTGTGGGGTTGTGTGTGTGGGGTTGTGTGTGTGGGGGGGCGGTGTGTGGGGTTGTGTGTTACACAGTTAGGGGCCTATTTACATATCCCTTGTGCCACCGGTGCATCAATTTAACCATGCGAACCACCCCCCTTAGGTGGTTCGGGCTGGCTTGCTGCGCTCGCTCGCGTTACCGTGTCCCTGAATTTTTTTCGCAAAAAGGTGTGTCACCAACATGAAAAGTTTGGAAAGCTGTGCCCTAGAGTGTGGTGTATGTATGCTCATGTGGCTACCACACTAATGGGTGAAGGGAGAACAATACTATGTTACCCTTCTTCTAGTTGTGACTGTTAATACCTAAAGTTAAAAACAGTCAAACAACGACAGTGTCCAGCAGGTAAAGCTTCAGGTAGATCTTCCACCGCAAGGTTGGTAATTCCTGAGCTTCGCTGCACGCACCTACCCTTCACTGCTAGAACCGGGTGGCTCCACCCGGCTCCGGCGGCGAAGGGTAGGTGCGTGCCCTGCTACAATCATAGGTAGCCAGTTCAGAGCATGAAGGGCAGGGGTGATGTGATAATTTTTCTTTATGCCTGTAATGAGCCCTGCAGCTGCATTGAGGGTAGATTTAATATCTACAAATGGAGCTTTTGTGGATAGCCTGAAATTTGGTTTAGATGTGGGCTTCTTCGATTTTCACTAGACACCTTTGTTGTAAATCAAAGGGTGAAGGAACAGATGGGTATTGCTGTTTTAAGGAATCAACTAGGCGCATGGTTCATGGTCTCCTCTGGCATACACTAGCAAGTAGCAGATACTTTTGTAGCAAGACCCTATGGTGGTTTGGTGCCACAGAAGTACTTGGCTCTTTCTCACTCAAGTGAAGACAACAGTACATGTATGTTTGGATTTTACCACATAGATCTCAATTGAACACACACATTCTTGGATGGGAGTCTAACACATTTAGGGGCCAATTAGGATTGCGGTGATTCCGCATCCTCCGGGCCGGCGGAAGCCACCGCCGGCCCGGAGGATGCGGAATCACTGCAGCAGTGCCTCCAAAGACCCCCCGCCAGGTTAGGATGGCTGGGGGGGTCATCGGCGGACGGGAAAACCGTCCGCCACTTTTCCGCCGCGGTCACCTTCCGACCGTGGCGGAAAAGCTCTAATATGGTGGCGGTGTCTATCAGACACCACCAGCGATATTAGGATAGGGCAGGAAACATGCTTTTCCACGGCGGCATGTCCACCGTGGAAAAGCATGTGGTCTTTTCAGTTTGGGGGCCCGTTGCGGGCCCCCAGGGTGTCAGGGGGTAGGGGGTGCACATGGGGGGGTACCTATAATACCCCCCTGCATTTTACATGAAAAAAGCGGCAGGCCCTGCACGGTGCCTGCCGCTTTGTCCATCTAAATGCAATACATGCATTTTTAACCTTGCGGCGGGTGCTGTTTCAAGCAGCCCCCACCGCAAGGTTTAAGATACAGGATGTGACCACCAGAGTGGCGGTCACATCCTCATTTGCATGGAGGGACCGCCGCTGCCCATGTGGATTGTCCCTCTACCTCGGGGGTGGCGGACGGAAGCAGGTCCGTCTGCCATCCTAATGACCCCCTTAGTTTGTATTTGAGACCGTCTAATCCACCCACACAGATAACATTTAAAACACTTTTGGTATAAGGTGTCATTGGGACTGCTTCATCTGTAGTTTCACTCTGCTTCGAGAAGAGCCACAATCCAAATACAATTTCTTACCCAGTCACAAAGTTATTTGAAGCATTGCTGGATTTGTTAAAACAATGACCAATTTTAATGGGATATTGTCAAATGTCTTAAGTGAGTAATACCTTTTATTTTCTGTATTAAAAGGGTCAGTGTGTTTTTAGAATCCATGTGTAACATGCAATGGTTTTTATTAACTTTACTAAAGTAATCACTACTTTTCCTACTGGCAAAAGGGTTTGTGGCAGCAAGAGAACACTTTGTGACAAATTTATGAAGAATGTGTAATGCAGGGCTGTGCAGAAACCCTCTGTGTTGTGAAACGTAAAGCAACAAATCTAATAAAGATGCACATTTTACTAGAAATAGTGTTAATGCACAAACTTTAGACAGAACAAGTGGGCGATAGGGAGAGGCAATCTCTAATCACTATTTCCTGCTTGTGCAGTCTGCATGTCATGCATCGTGTGAGGTTCTGAAAATTACGAATTCGTTCGTACTCAGCCTCCATTTTGTGATCGCCGCCATTTTATGTTGCCCTCACTCAGGCAGCTCGGAGAACCCAATGTTTTGTCGTTTTTGCCTTTGGGTGTCAGGTGGCTTCTCTGCTTATGTTTACTAACGAGTGTCAGGGTCTGGCTGAGTACACTAATTCCTGTCTGAGCTGAATAATCCCCGTCCGGACTACATGTTGGTTCACACCATTGTTTCCTTTAAGTTATCTTATCTACTGTCCTTCGCTACATGTCTCCTGCATTCTCCTGTTTCACGACTGTCCTTCTATGACACACAGCTGTGTTTTCAAATAATGTGGATTCATTTTGTAATTTACTTAAGGGGTCGAGTGACAAACGGAACAGGGAATTTGAGTTGCCTTAGTCTTAAAACATTGTCTATAGCGTTTGCCTATATCTCATGCTCTTGTGTGATTGCCATTTTGCATTGTATTGTATCGTATATAAACCTGTGCGCCACGGAGTTAAGTGGCAGTCTCTTTTGAACCTCGTTGCACTGACGACTTCTAAGACCACTGTACTAGCTGCAGCTAATAAATATCATCTTGTACGCCAGACGAAGAGTCCGTGTCTCTGTATTTGATAAGGCAGGTGAACCCCGGGGATTTAGGCGTACCCTGCGCCGCCGGGCCTTGAGGCTGCGGTTCTCCAACTGGCGCCCAACGTGGGGCAACTTCAGCGGTAGCGGTTGAGCCTGAGGGTTGTGAGAAGCCCCGCCAGAAAACACCGGAGGAAGCGCACCATTCGATCGACCCCTGTATGTCTGAAGTGGACCAAAAGTCTTTGACAGCGTGGCTACTCCTCTCTCCGACGGCTGCTGACGACTGCTGCCTTACTGTCGCCCTGCCTTGGACCCTTCTGATGATGCTTGTTAAAGCTAGATGATAGACGGACCTTCGCTGGTGCAGAACGATCCTTAGTTAAGTATTTGGTGGGTCGCTCCCACAGACCTTTGTTTTGTTTTTGGTGCATTCAACTATTGCAATAGCTGAAGCCAAGGGGTGAGTATGATTGTACTGTTTCACTGATCTATACCCCTTGTTGTTTGTGATCAGTCTAGAGAAGTGACAATGCCTGGGCTGAGTAGGTTTAAGAGATTTTGTTGTTTAGGTTGTACGAGGACTTCCCAGTTAGAGGAATCGTGTCCGATCCCTCCAGTTGGAACTCCCACTCTATTCGAAACACGGTATTGGTCCCATTACCTTTAACAAGACATGGGTCCGATATACGAAAAATAGTGGAGTTTTAAGATGGCCCCAGAATGGTAGTTTTGATCCCACTATATTAGACAATTTAGAAACGATTTTGTTTAAAAGAAAAGCGCGGCCGGCTATGTTCGACTCCTTTCGCCTTTGGCGTAAAGAAGCCAAACAGAAAGAAATTAAACAAGCGAAAAAGGATAGGAAAGCACAAGACATGTCGATTTTACAGGCTGCCCAACAGTTTAAAGATGATGAAGTAGATGGTGCAAAGGAGGTATTGGAGAGACAACATCGTATGGCGATAGATAGTTGTTATCCAATGCTGCCTACTTCCTCTTCAGATAAAAATAAAGAATTAGAAGAAGATGCCCTAATGAGTTGTTTATTGAATTCCCCTCCGCCCTATGTCCAAAATGCTACCGCACCTCCGTTACCCCCTCCTGTTGCTCAGCAAGTGGGTGCTCAGTTGCCAATTGTTCAGCAACAGGCTCAGCCTATTAATACTTCTTTGCCTGCTTCTGCCCCATCCTCACAGTCTGTAATTCAGCCTTCGCCTTCTCCTGCTCCTACTCTTCAGCCTGCTATGTTTCAGTCTCCGCTGCCTTCTACATCTGTAATGCCTCCTATTCTCTTGAGGGATTCTTCTACTTCGCAAAGGAGGATAGCGGATGCTGTTTCGAGTTTCTTTTCTCCTCTTCTTGGGTCTTTTATTCTGTCTCCAGCTTTCTCTAGACGACAATCTCGTTGTCAGCTTCCTCTTAAGGACGAGAAAGTAGTTTTGGGCTCTCTCGCTCGTAAATGGATTGAGCAGGGATTAGAATATAGAACCGCAGATATTATGAGTTGCTTCTATCAATGGCCAGAGCCTACGCAGAGATATGTTTTTAACGTTATGTGTCAAACCCTTATCAGAGGTTGGGAAGATATGGAGTCAGATACGGTTCCCTCGGAATTGCTGAAGTTACAGGCTGACTTTAATAAAGGTATTATTGTAGGACACCGGGTTGAAGAGTAGGGGTGGGCGGCCAGCTACGCTCCGTCTGCGGAGTGTGCGTAGTGCCGCCTACTCCGCATTTTGCGGAGCCGGCGGAGCCAGGCGGCACTACGCACGCTCCGCAGACGGAGCGTAGCTGGCCGCCACCCGCCTCCCTCCTGCCCTCCCTAAATACATTAAATTAAAGGAATAAATTAATTTAAAACACACTTACCTTGCCGGCCGCTGCCCGCCGCGTCCCCGGGGCTCGCTATCTTCAGTCTTCCGTCTTCTTTCGTAATGCGCATGCGCGGCCGCCCGCGCATGCGCATTTTCTCGTGAGAAATGCGCATGCGCGGCCGCCCGCGCATGCGCATTACGAAAGAAGACGGAAGATAGCGAGCCCCGGGGACGCGGCGGGCAGCGGCCGGCAAGGTAAGTGCGTTTTAAATTAATGTATTCCTTTAATTGAATGTATTTAGGGAGGGCGGGAGGGAGGCGGGAGGCGGGTGGCGGGGCTGGCGGCCGGGTGGTGTTTGCGGAGTGGGGCTACGCGGAGTGCGGAGGTGGGCGTAGTTTCTCGCCCACTTCGCGTAGCTCCGCGAAGCCCCACTCCGCCAACTCCGCCCAGGGTTATTGAAGAGGCAGTGAATAAACTCATTGCGTTTCGTACAATGTTTTTGTCCTTGCCTGTTTCCGAAACTAATCCTGCCAATAAACAAGGTAGTAAGAATTATCCGATGTGTGAAGTTCCTCCCGTATGGAGAGAAGAGGTGCTTGGTCCACCTCAAGTCCCCACTCATTTGCAGCGTATATGGGTCCATGAACCCTGGAAGAGGTCTGAAGTGTTGGCGCTTAAGAACACTCTTCTGGACCCCCGTAAAAATCCTGCTGGATATTACAAAGAATTGTCCCAAACAGTTGACGCTTGCATTATGAATTTGGCCGACATTGATATGCAATTTGGAAATGTGGTTCCGCAAGGTATATGGGTGCGGATTCGTAAGGAAAATCATTTGGTTGAATTAGGTGGTGATTGGGCTGCTATTAGAGCCGTGGATGCGAATCAGGTGGGCGGTGCGAAACCTGAGGATTTGATTACGGCTCTACCAGGTAGAATAATTGAATTGATGAAGACAATGATGCCTGCGGTGCGAGTAAATTGGGATAAGCTGGCTGCATGCAAGAAAAAGAAAGATGAAAGCGTCTCGGATTTCTTCACTCGCTTTGAAGAAACCTTTATTGACCACAGTGGTCAGGATTTGAGTGTAGAGGGTGGTCAGCGGTTATTTGTGGACAAGTTTGTATACAATTTGGTTCCTGAGTTATCGAATAAATTAAAGAGTTCTGAAAGTGCATGGGCTGTCTCTTCTCCTGCTAAAATATTGGCTACTGCACAGTATTATGGGAATAGAGATAAGGAGGAAAAGGAGAAGCAAGAGAAGAAAAACAGAGATTTGAAAACAAAGGTTCTTTTACAGCAGGCGTATCCGCCTCGCTCGAATCAGCATCAGCAATCTTCCCAGTTTCAGCAGCCCCCACAGTTTCAGAGATTGTTGCAAAAGCCCGAGTATTATACGCCGCGACCTTCGTTAGGTCCTAATCAATGTGCATATTGTAGGGAAGAAGGGCATTTCAAGAATAGTTGCCCGTTTCTTTTACATCGTAATAATGGGATGTCTGCTCCCCAAGGTCGTGGTAATTTTCAGGCAGGATCTAGAGGTAGAGGACGGGGTGCGTCCTCCCAGGAGCAACGTTCTTTCCCTTCATCTACTTCGAATTACTTTGACCAACAGGCAGTTCCGTCCACACAATATTACAATGATGATTATCATGTTGAAAATAGGGTAGACGATTTTCAGATTGAATAGGACAGCCATGGACAAAGTAAGGGAGTTGTGTCGATTCCAGTAGATCAAAATGGGCCATATGTCACTGTCAATACTATGGCGTTTAAGAACCGTTTCTTTTGGATACTGGTGCGATGAGAAGTTCTATCATGCATTCTAAACTCCCTGGGGCACCTTTGTCTGGCTTAATGAATACCTCTGTGGGATTTTCTGGCACCCCAGTCCGTAATCCATTTTCTTGCCCCTTGCCTGTCTCGATTGGTCCTTATGATTTGGAAGCGTCCCTTATCCTGACAACTGGGTGTGGTGAGAATTTGCTGGGCTTGGATTTGTTAAAAACGTTACATGCAACATTATATTGTTCTCCTTCTGGTGTGCATCTTACGTTGGGAAAGAAATTGATGTCTTCTATGTGCTTGTCCCGAGATCAGTTTCCACCTGAGTTGCTTTCTCTGCCGAAAAGTCTTTGGGCCATGGGTCCGAAAGACGTGGGTCGTCTTGCGATCCCACCGTATGTTGTTACAGTTAAAGAGAATGTTAGGATGCCACGTATTCCCCAATATCGCATTTCGAGTGATGGAGAAAGAGCACTATTGGCTATTGTTGATGATTTTATTCAGAAAGGTGTGGTCGAAGAAACGAGAGGCAATGTTTGTAACAGTTCCGTTCTTCCGATCCTTAAGAGAACAGATCCTTCACAGCCTCCTGTCTATCAATTTGTTATCGACCTGAGGGAGGTCAATAAAATAGTGGTGCCACAGTTCCCTGTTGTTCCGGACATTACAGCTTTGTTAACAATGATCCCTGCCTCGGCAGTTTGGTTTTCTGTGATTGATCTAAAGAATGCTTTCTTTAGCATTCCTATTGCTGAAGAAAGCAGGGACATCTTTGGTTTCTCTTTAGGTGGCCGAAGTTTCTGCTTTAAGAGAGCTCCTCAAGGCTATTGTGAAAGTCCTTCTATTTACAGTAAAGCTCTCAAGTCCCAGCTTGATGCTTTTTCTTTGCCTCCGGGTGCTACGCTTATTCAGTATGTGGATGACTTACTGGTGGCTGCTGAACCGGAAGATGTGTGTAGGAGTGTGACTGTTGCATTGTTGCGTAATTTGTCTGCTTTAAATCATAAGGTGTCACCCTCTAAGCTGCAATATGCCCGCCAAGAAGTGACCTATTTAGGTCATCTCTTGTCGAAGGAGGGAAGGCGATTGACCCCAGAACGCATTCACGCTATTTCACAGATGTCTGTACCTACCAAACAGAGAGAAGTGCGTGCCTTTTTGGGTATCACTTCCTACTGTAGACAATTGATTCCCAATTTTTCTCTTTTGGCAAAACCATTGGTAGCACTAACGTTGAAAGACACGCCCCATCCGCTCCCTTGGACGGATGAATGTCAGAAAAGTTTTGTTGATTTACGTACTGCCCTGTGTTCTGCTCCGGTGTTGGGTACCCCAGACTATAGCAGTTCCTTTACACTGTACCTTCACGAGAGAGAAGGTTGCGCGTTGTCAGTTTTGACACAGCAATTCAGAGATAAACAAAGGCCATGTGCCTATTTCTCCGCTACATTAGACCCAGTAGCTAAAGCTTTGCCCAGTTGTCTCAGAGCTACAGCAGCTGCCGCAATCTCTATTAGACAGTCTGCTGGATTAGTATTGGATAACACACTCATCGTTATGGTTCCACATGCAGTGGATACCTTGCTGAACAGAAATAAGACGCAGCATCTCACTAGTGCTCGTTTGTCTGGATACGAGCTGACACTTTTAGCGAGTCATGTACATATCAAAAGATGTAACACGTTAAATCCAGCTATGCTGTTGCCACTTCCAGATGAGAAAGATGATCAGGAAAAGCATGATTGTTTTCTCCGAACAGAAGAAGAAACGAAGGGTAGGATTGATCTAAAGGACACTCCGCTCAAGGACCCGGATGGGATCCTTTGGGTGGACGGTTCTTGTTTTAAGCTTCCAAATGGAGAGACCACTTCTGCCTATGCTGTCACCACCTTATGCACAATTGTTGAGACGGCACGTATTGGACATAATTCAGCCCAAGCAGCTGAATTAATAGCCTTGACTAGAGCATGTGTGTTGTCAAAGGAAAAGAGAGTGAATATGTACACGGATAGCCAGTACGCCTTTGGTGTTGCACGTAGTTTTGGTAAGTTGTGGAGGGAGAAAGGATTCTTTACCTCCCATGGGACGAAGATTCAGCATGGCCAGTTAGTGACTGATCTTCTCGAGTCACTTACCTTACCTACACAAATAGCGATCATAAATTGCAGTCCACATGAGAAAGTTACAGATGATGTGGGTCGTGGAAATGCGTTTGCAGATGAGATAGCGAAAGCAACAGCCAGGAACACCACTAGTCGAATGTATGTGGCAGGCCCTGCAAATTGGGTTAGGGAAATTGGAATGTGTGAAGACACGGTTAAGAGTGTGAAAACAATTCAGGGAGAGGCTACTGAAAAGGAATTGAGTACGTGGAAGGAAAGTACGGGAATGTTAGATTCGATGGGATGTTGGACAGAGTTGTCGGAACATCAGCGATGGTTGTTACCGGTTGCTTATGTGTTACCGGTCGTAACTATGGCTCATGTTCCAGCTCATATTAGTGCGAAGGGCATATGTAAGCTTTTGGCCCCGGTATGGTAGAAGGAATGAATTCTGAAATGTGCAGAAAATGTGGTTAAGCATTGCATTGTTTGTCTAATGCATAACCCAGGAAAGCGTACCCCAACTCCAGCAGGTCATTTTGCTCCCCCGTCATATCCTTTTGAAGTGTTGCAGATTGATTACATTCATATGGATCGCTGCAACAACCTCAAGTATGTTCTGGTGGTGGTATGTGCCTTTTCCCGCTGGATAGAGGCCTACCCCTTGAAAGATAATACTGCTCTGTCGACTGCTAAAGTACTAATTAAGGAATTCTTCCCTAGATTTGGTTTGCCGCGCATTGTCTGGAGTGACAATGGAAGTGAATTTGTGGGCCAGATTATGCAGAAAGTATGTTCTGGTCTTGGTATTAGACAGAAATTCCATGCGGCAAACCATCCACAGTCAGCAGGTTTGGTTGAGTGTTACAATGGTACACTCAAACTTAAGCTAGCCAAGATTCAAGCCAGCACGGGCCTTGCTTGGCCTGATGCTTTGCCCCTAGCTCTTTTGTCTACCAGAACTACTGTGCACTCTCGTGTGGGACTTAGCCCCTATGAAGTGATATTTGGACGCCCGGCTAATGTTTGGGGCGTCCCTCGTCCCAAAAAATATTCTGACATACCATATCCTTTGTTAATTGATTATTTACACGATTTGACTACTAAATTAAGTATTATTCGCCAACAGGTGCAAAGTGTTTTGCCGGAGGCCTCCACAGACCCAGGTCATACGATCCAACCTGGCGACTGGGTTTGTGTGAAGAACTTTCAACGGACCAAGAATCTGGAGCCTCGCTGGTCTACGCCTGCGCAAGTTTTGCTCATCATTAGCACGGCTGTAAAGGTGGTGGCCAAGCGCAACTGGATCCACGGAGTGCACTGTAAAAAAGTGCCACTGCCGTTGCCCTTTGACCAGTGGATTCGTAGTGGTGTAAGAGAATCGGACACTGCAGCGATTCCTTGCTTTGTTCCTTTCAGTGACGCTCAAATCTATGGGACTCATTCTGAAAAAGCAGATGATGATATTCTTCAAGCTGTTGTGCCTTTGCATCGTCGGATAGACACTACACATCCAGAAGCTCTGTTCCATGACCAGACCGTGCCGAGCAAAACACGTTACAATTTAAGACCAAGGACTAATAAAGAGAACTGAATTTTTTGGAACACTTTCTATGTTATGTAGGCATACTTATATAGCGCGACTGTGACCCAAAGGGCATTCTGGCGCTTTTCTTAAAGTACTAATTAAGGAATTCTTCCCTAGATTTGGTTGGCCAAGCATAGTCTGGAGTGACAATGGAAGTGAATTTGTGGGCCAGATTATGCAGAAAGTATGTTCTGGTCTTGGTATTAGACAGAAATTCCATGCGGCAAACCATCCACAGTCAGCAGGTTTGGTTGAGTGTTACAATGGTACACTCAAACTTAAGCTAGCCAAGATTCAAGCCAGCATTGGCCTTGCTTGGCCTGATGCTTTGCCCCTAGCTCTTTTGTCTACCAGAACTACTGTGCACTCTGGTATGGGACTTAGCCCCTATGAAGTGATATTTGGACGCCCGGCTAATGTTTGGGGCGTCCCTCGTCCCAAAAGATATTCTGACATACCATATCCTTTGTTAATTGATTATTTACACGATTTGACTACTAAATTAAGTATTATTCGCCAACAGGTGCAAAGTGTTTTGCCGGAGGCCTCCACAGACCCAGGTCATACGATCCAACCTGGCGACTGGGTTTGTGTGAAGAACTTTGAACGGACCAAGAATCTGGAGCCTCGCTGGTCTACGCCTACTCAAGTTTTGCTCGTCACTCGCACAGCTGTAAAGGTGGTGGGCAAGCGCAACTGGATCCACGGCGTGCACTGTAAAAAAGTGCCACTGCCGTTGCCCTTTGGCCATTGGATTCGTAGTGGTGTAAGAGAATCGGACACTGCAGCGATTCCTTGCTTTGTTCCTGTCAGTGACGCTCAAATCTATGGGACTCAATCTGAAAAAGCAGATGATGATATTCTTCAAGCCGCTGTGCCTTTGCATCGTCGGATAGACCCTACAAATCCAGAAGCTCTGTGATTTTAGTATTAGATGTGCCATCTGTCTCCGTCACAGGGTCACGGTAGGAGTCTCAGACTGTAACCTGATTTTTGATCCTTTAGTAAGTGGCTAGTGCCTCAGGATATACAGAAGTAAGTAGCTGAGTAATTCAGGAAGATTGCTGTGAGCGACGTTTTTTTTAGACAAAGATGGATGGTGCAGCAACCATAGGTAGGGAAAATAGGAAGCAGGAAATGAGATCAAAGTATTGTAAATTACTGCGTAGTCGATTTGGTGTAACTTTGTGTGTTTTGATGGTTTTGTGTATTTTATTGGCTTGCACAGGATGGATCGTACATGTTTTGCAAACAAGAAATGTTGCTAATTCTACAACTTCTTTGCCTTCCCGTCTTTCTGTCTTTTCACATAAAATGCATACTCTACCCCCTCATGAGCAGATAAGGAGAGCCGAGTATATGAATAATATGTTCATTCAATTGTTGCACCAACATCAGTTGGCTATTAACATGACTGACTGTTGGGTGTGCGGTCCTATGCCACATAACGCGCAAAAGGGAATGCCATATCTGGTTCTTCCCTTCTCATATGAAGGTTCCGCTTGGGCTTATCTGACGACGTTTTCAGCTGCATACCACAACAGACTTAGAAGCCCTGTAAGGACTTCTGGGAATGGACTAGATTTCAGTCATAGCTCTCTGATAAAAGGTATAGTGATAATGGCTAAAATCGTAGAGAAGAATAAGATTCCATTAGATGAGAAGAAAGCTTACGACGGATGGAATGTTACCCACTATGTCTCTATTCTTGGTGACAAAACTAAGAAGGGTGAGTCTTCCCCAGTATGGTTTGTGCCCCATCAAGGTAGTTTTTGTCTCCAAGTGAATAGCAAGAAAGCTGACATGCAGCGGAAATGTGCATACACATACTTCTTTTCGTCCCTTGATTTTCCTCTGTTGGTTCCGTCTCAAGGAACATATTTTGTCTGCAAAGACCGAGCTCATACTTGGCTCCCTTCCAACTTTTCTGGAACTTGTTACATAGCTTTCCTCCTTCCCCCTACGTATAAGGATCCGTCAGACCATCACAGAGTTAGGCATAGCAGAGGTATAATCAATGCCAAAGGTACGGCAGAACAAGAGGGAGGAGATTTCCTTAAAGGATTCCTTCCCTTTTGGGGCCCGATGATTAACAACAGTCATATCAGGCAACTGGTTCGAGTGGTTGAGACCACTTATTAATGTTACTGCAGGTGCGATAGGTAACATTACAGCAGATCTTCAGGCTGACCGTCTCATGACGTTGCAAAATCAAATTGCATTAGACGTGATCTTAGCAGACCAAGAAGGTGTCTGTAGATTGATCGGATCTAGTTGCTGCATTTATATTCCAGATGACGCTCCGGCAGTATACCAAGCCATTTCCAAATTGCACAGGGTCTCCGAGTTGATTCATCAAGACAAAGGAGATTGGTCTTTTATGGGATGGTTTTGGGGAATATTGTCAGATTGGGGATGGAAGATCTTAACGTTTCTTGGAGCAATCTTGGCCATCATATTCTCTTGTTGTGTATGCGTGCAATGTGGTCCTGCAGTTTGTGGCCTGTTGGCTACTTTATGTGTTCCACAATCTGCTACTCAGAAGACCGAGAATATTCGAATGATGGTGCAGCAACAGCTTGAAGATCTTATGAACATCAGTGTTGACTCTGACTCAGAATAGCGTGAGTTGGTTTGTCTTTGCCTGAGTAATGGCATAAGAAGGGTCTGAGGTTCTGAAAATTACTAATTTGTTCGTACTCAGCCTCCATTTTGTGATCGCCGCCATTTTATGTTGCCCTCACTCAGGCAGCTCGGCGAACGCAATGTTTTTGTCGTTTTTGCCTTTGCGTGTCAGGTGGCTTCTCTGCTTATGTTTACTAACGAGTGTCAGGGTCTGGCCGAGTACACTAATTCCTGTCTGAGCTGATTAATCCTTGTCCGGACTACATGTTGGTTCACACCATTGGTTCCTTTAAGTTATCTTATCTACTGTCCTTCGCTACATGTCTCCTGCATTCTCCTGTTTCACGACTGCCCTTCTACGACACACAGCTGTGTTTTCTCTGCTTGTAAATTGAATAATGTGGATTCATTTTGTAATTTACTTAAGGGGTCGAGTGACAAACGGAACAGGGAATTTGAGTTGTCTTAGTCTTAAAACATTGTCTATAACGTTTGCCTATAGCTCATGCTCTTGTGTGATTGCTTTTTTGCATTGTATTGTATCGTATATAAACCTGTGCGCCACGGAGTTAAGTGGCAGTCTCTTTTGAACCTCGTTGCACTCACGACTTCTAAGATCACTGTACTAGCTGCAGCTAATAAATACCATCTTCTACACCAGACGAAGAGTCTGTGTCTCTGTATTTGATAAGGCAGGTGAACCCCGGGGATTTAGGCGTACCCTGCGCCGCCGGGCCTTAAGGCTGCGGTTCTCCACGTGTTTGAGAATTTCAGAGCTCTATTCATACAAAAAGGGGCATGCAGCTCTGTGCTTTATGATTTATGATTTTCTCCAGTAAAACAAATCATGTTGTGCTTGCGTTAAGCTAAACATCATTTAGCTATGCGCCATGATGCAAATCTATTCAGCGGTGTCTTGCATGACTTTCACACTCGAGACATAACCAAGAGAACAATTATGTTCACTCAGACAATCACGAAGGGTATATCACATAATATGTGTACTTTTCTTGATTGTTATCCCTACTATAAGCTGGAAATCACACAATATCACCGACCACTTCCGTATTAACGCATTGGCATGCTGGGCAGTTGGACGGGGTCCCCTTGAGCATTGGGCCCCCAAGCAGACCAGAATTTAACACTAATTTTCTGTTAAACATTTTTATTCCTGTGAGTGGTTGTGTAGGTAGGTCCCAGTGCACTGCTTTTCCTGGGGGCTTATAATGCTGTTAAGACGGCCCTGTCGTCAACCCCAACTTTTCCCCATTCTTTGCACCTTTTTTTATTCGGCGCTAGCTTTCAGTGTAATGCCTAGCTGCACTACTTATTGTGTCTTTGAATTGACTCCCATGGGTGTTTTTTTCTGCCTCGAATTGTAACACTCTACATTATCCTGGTTTCAATGCCATTATGCGTTGCACTCACAAAGACGTTCAGATCAAAACACACTATGCACACAAAAATTAATCGATATATATCACTTTGCGTTGTGTGAGCACCTAGGCGAAACGTTAGCAAATCCGGGCTGCAGTCGGCACACTATATTTAAAAATGTATTTATTTTAAAAATAATGAACTTTTCAACATTTTGCCCGTAATTGGAAGGATTTTACATAATTGTCTTTTAAGGCTTTGTGGTATGCAGTTTGTCACAATCTCCAACTGGACGCTGCATATATGCACCCTTTATGTCTTGTTTTAAAACAAAGCCCCTTTGGACACCTGTTACTCAATTTCTTTATTATTCTGCTAATACAACTTTTGCCCACCCCCACCTCATCTCCAGGAAATTCTGCAACCTCCCTGACTTTCCTTTCAAGATTTTAAGACTCATTTATATCAAGTATGCCCTTATATCTCCTCTAATATGTATCGTTGATAAATAATCAGACTGTAATTTTCTAGGCATTGTATGCCTCTCTTCTGTTTTTCTTACTTTTCCTTTTCTTTTTTTGTATCTCTTGTTTGATTGCTTTGTATTATTCTACTGTATGCCACCTTAAGCTGAATAAATATCTTTTTTTTAAACTTAAAAATAATAAAGCACAGAAAAAGAGCATCTGGCTACCGCAACATAAACCATATAGTAATGTATGAGCCTACATCTGATTTTGTTAAACAGCTTTAGAAAATTGGTGTTTTCTCCACTGAGGACAGAAATTAGGAGTTTGTACTTAGCTTTTATGAACCGGCTGTTACTGGGCCTAATTCCGAAATTCAGAGAGTCTGTGCTGTGCAGGGAGCTACCTCACTGCATAATCAATATCACCAGGAGATCAATCATCCGAGCCATGCATGAGGTACAGGAACCCCAGGTAGGAAATAATAAGCATTCTCAAAGAATCTCCTAAGAAGTAATCGGAAAATGCTCCCCTAGGAAGAAAATAACACATAAATACTTGTCAGGCAGCCACATGAAGTCTTGACCACCTCCCTGCTTCTATGATCAGATTGCCAATATGTTTGTTTTCATTTTAAAACATAGTCATGAAAAAGAAAACACGTGCTGAAAGGCACTGCCAGAGCAAGTGAATCCAGAAGCTGCAAGACATTTACTAAGTTGAGAGCTAACTTATCATTCTAAAGCCCACAAAAACTGGCCTTTAGTTTCATAGAGGGCTTGAGCCTGCTTGAAAATGCAATCTAGCAGTGACCCAATGTCCTCCCATGTCTGAACATTGTGTCCGTTCAATAGTATTGTCATGACAGTGGCCATTTTGTATTGGAAGATATGAATCTAGGGGCCAGAGCAGCACGCAGAGAAACGTTAACCCATATACTCTCACCACAGTGATCAATCGAAGGCTAAATGAAAGCAAGGGTCTTGCATTCCTGAGCTTCCCGCAGAATTACATGAAAAATAAAAAACCTTAGCAAGAGTTGGCTGAACTTGATGCAGCGGTACTCCGGAAATAATTTCTATCACCATAACACCTTTTCCCTGAAGTACAAAATCATATATATACTCGAGAGTGGGGCCCATGACACTGTGAGTCATTCACGGATCACTTCCATCCTACTTCATGGATCGGTGAAATTCAAAGTAGAACTGCTTTATCATAGTGGAGTGTCTAAACTAAAACTAGCTATTTATACTATTTACACCTGCAGTTTAATTGAGTTTACCATGGTTTTCATTTGACAAAACATTTATTTAGGCACGCCACCACTGAGATCAATGGATCTGCTAGTAAAAAATGTGGCGTAGGAAAACTCAAGACCAGCTTAATTCTCCATTTATCTAACTTTAAGAGCAAATTCAGCATGACCAAAATTTATTCAATGTATTTATTTCTTTATTTCAAAAATGACATGTAAAAGAATAAGAGTTTTATTTCAAACAATTAATTGCATTTATTTCAGAAATTGACATTTTGCACCTTTTTTTATTCGGCGCTAGCTTTCAGTGTAATGCCTAGCTGCACTACTTATTGTGTCTTTGAATTGACTCCCATGGGTGTTTTTTTCTGCCTCGAATTGTAACACTCTACATTATCCTGGTTTCAATGCCATTATGCGTTGCACTCACAAAGACGTTCAGATCAAAACACACTATGCACACAAAAATTAATCGATATATATCACTTTGCGTTGTGTGAGCACCTAGGCGAAACGTTAGCAAATCCGGGCTGCAGTCGGCACACTATATTTAAAAATGTATTTATTTTAAAAATAATGAACTTTTCAACATTTTGCCCGTAATTGGAAGGATTTTACATAATTGTCTTTTAAGGCTTTGTGGTATGCAGTTTGTCACAATCTCCAACTGGACGCTGCATATATGCACCCTTTATGTCTTGTTTTAAAACAAAGCCCCTTTGGACACCTGTTACTCAATTTCTTTATTATTCTGCTAATACAACTTTTGCCCACCCCCACCTCATCTCCAGGAAATTCTGCAACCTCCCTGACTTTCCTTTCAAGATTTTAAGACTCATTTATATCAAGTATGCCCTTATATCTCCTCTAATATGTATCGTTGATAAATAATCAGACTGTAATTTTCTAGGCATTGTATGCCTCTCTTCTGTTTTTCTTACTTTTCCTTTTCTTTTTTTGTATCTCTTGTTTGATTGCTTTGTATTATTCTACTGTATGCCACCTTAAGCTGAATAAATATCTTTTTTTTAAACTTAAAAATAATAAAGCACAGAAAAAGAGCATCTGGCTACCGCAACATAAACCATATAGTAATGTATGAGCCTACATCTGATTTTGTTAAACAGCTTTAGAAAATTGGTGTTTTCTCCACTGAGGACAGAAATTAGGAGTTTGTACTTAGCTTTTATGAACCGGCTGTTACTGGGCCTAATTCCGAAATTCAGAGAGTCTGTGCTGTGCAGGGAGCTACCTCACTGCATAATCAATATCACCAGGAGATCAATCATCCGAGCCATGCATGAGGTACAGGAACCCCAGGTAGGAAATAATAAGCATTCTCAAAGAATCTCCTAAGAAGTAATCGGAAAATGCTCCCCTAGGAAGAAAATAACACATAAATACTTGTCAGGCAGCCACATGAAGTCTTGACCACCTCCCTGCTTCTATGATCAGATTGCCAATATGTTTGTTTTCATTTTAAAACATAGTCATGAAAAAGAAAACACGTGCTGAAAGGCACTGCCAGAGCAAGTGAATCCAGAAGCTGCAAGACATTTACTAAGTTGAGAGCTAACTTATCATTCTAAAGCCCACAAAAACTGGCCTTTAGTTTCATAGAGGGCTTGAGCCTGCTTGAAAATGCAATCTAGCAGTGACCCAATGTCCTCCCATGTCTGAACATTGTGTCCGTTCAATAGTATTGTCATGACAGTGGCCATTTTGTATTGGAAGATATGAATCTAGGGGCCAGAGCAGCACGCAGAGAAACGTTAACCCATATACTCTCACCACAGTGATCAATCGAAGGCTAAATGAAAGCAAGGGTCTTGCATTCCTGAGCTTCCCGCAGAATTACATGAAAAATAAAAAACCTTAGCAAGAGTTGGCTGAACTTGATGCAGCGGTACTCCGGAAATAATTTCTATCACCATAACACCTTTTCCCTGAAGTACAAAATCATATATATACTCGAGAGTGGGGCCCATGACACTGTGAGTCATTCACGGATCACTTCCATCCTACTTCATGGATCGGTGAAATTCAAAGTAGAACTGCTTTATCATAGTGGAGTGTCTAAACTAAAACTAGCTATTTATACTATTTACACCTGCAGTTTAATTGAGTTTACCATGGTTTTCATTTGACAAAACATTTATTTAGGCACGCCA
This sequence comes from Lissotriton vulgaris, assembly GCF_964263255.1. Classification (NCBI taxonomy): domain Eukaryota; kingdom Metazoa; phylum Chordata; class Amphibia; order Caudata; family Salamandridae; genus Lissotriton; species Lissotriton vulgaris. Next base: position 749,225,302 of record NC_141694.1, read on the forward strand.
CCACTGAGATCAATGGATCTGCTAGTAAAAAATGTGGCGTAGGAAAACTCAAGACCAGCTTAATTCTCCATTTATCTAACTTTAAGAGCAAATTCAGCATGACCAAAATTTATTCAATGTATTTATTTCTTTATTTCAAAAATGACATGTAAAAGAATAAGAGTTTTATTTCAAACAATTAATTGCATTTATTTCAGAAATTGACATTTTAATTTTTACATAGAAATGCAAGTATCAGTTAAAGACAGATAGTTCCCAAACTCATTTTCCCTATTTCCCTAACTTCCTGGAGTTCTGGACTTTCTGGTACTGTCCAGAGGTGTCAGGGACAACACCCGAAGACCCCTGAGTTCTACCTGTCTCGGTGCACAAATAAACAGAAACACAGGCTTCTCGATGGTGGCGTCAAAGACCAAAGTTTTATTACTGCAGGGACATAGAAGTCACAGAAACTACACACTGGCAGATTCTAGGAGCCTGTTCAATTTGCACTAAGGGGTTTGCTCCTTAAATACAGAATATTTAGCTGGGGGCAACATTCTCCACATACTAGTACGTTTCTAAACCTTCATGTCCTAAACAATAAATATTTGGCGTTACACAGGAATCATCCACAATATCTGATGTCAAAACATTACGAATGAGAGGTTCCCACTGTTCCATCATAATCCCATGTCATCTTTACATTCAAGAGCCGGACCGCCTCATCGTAAATTTCGTTACCTCCCCCTAATAAAGGCCCAGAAGGAAAGGAGCAGAGCCAGGTGCAGAAGATAGAAAAACAGGATAAGAGATGTTTGTGGGTCGTAAATGGGCAAGGCTACCAGCTTCGGCCACCTAATCATGATCAGGCCAACGAACACGAGAACCAGTATAGCAGGACTGGCCTCAGGCAGGGGAGGCAGCTTTTGCCGAGTCATGCGGCCACAGCGTTTCTGTCCGAAGGTGCACGTGTTACTAGCAAGGTGAATCGCTGGTTAGAGCCCACTTGTCTTTATGTAAAATGAAGTGATCAGAGATCACTGCGTGTCCATTGACTATGTGAGGGCAAGGAACCAAGATGGATGCCATGATCTAAAATGGATGCCATCGGTGTATCAGAAATGTGGTTATAACAGGAGTGTTCTTGCTCGTAGCATAGCGAAAACACCAGAATATACTAAATGGATCATTTGCGGTTCATCGGTACCAAAATTATGAGTTTACGACAATGTTGAAAACACGGGTTCAAATCGTCACGGAACCTCAGACCCTCCTTTTGCCCTTACATAGGCAATTACTCAGTCTATGTCAGAGTCTATCTCGATGTTCATTAGGTCAGTGATATGTTGTTGTATCATCATCCTTTCTCGTACCTTGTCTCCAAATACAGGCGGTTTTCTGAGACAGGTTGCAGCACAGAGGCTACACAAAGCGGGACCACATTGGATAATAAGGCAGCACGAGAATAGGAATACTAGGATACTACCAACGAGAGAAGTGGAGAAGTGTGGCTCAGGGGTTAGAGGCGGCAGACCCGGAAGCTGAGATCGGCCCTGGACCGGGGTTCAATTCCCCGCCTCGGCGGGTCTTGGGCTCAAAAAATTCCACGGACTCGATAATTCTCGCTCCGGTGCCTTCTCAACTCACGGGTTCACACTCTGCGACTCTGGGCAATAGCTTGCTTAATCTCCACAACGGCCCCTCGCGGCGGGATGCCTGGCTTTCACCTTGTGGATACCCTGCCGGGGTTATCTCACAGGGGAATACCAGGACGGGTTCCCTAAGCAAGCGTCGGGAAACCCTTTGTGGGTAGCTGTGCGCTATATAAGCTCAAATACATTTACATTTACATTTACATTTACAACGACCATCAGAACCTTCCATCCCCACGCTCATAGTAGAGTCCAGAGCCATTCCATTAAGGACCAGTTTCCCTTATCTACGTGGATAGAGTCGGAAATCTTGTGTAGGTTAGAGATCGCTTCGTACACTGTCGGAGCATTATTGGGGATAAAAACACAGCAGCTCGATTGGATCATTCTACATACCCCACCTCGATCCGCAAGTATTACGTCAAGAACCATACGATTCTGTAACATCATGAGACGATCCGCCTGGAGCTCAGCTGTAATATTACTAAGGGCACCAGCAGTTTCTGTAATAGTAGATTCAACTACCCGCGTTAGCTGACGTAGATTTCTACTATTGGCCATAGGCCCCCAGAACGGAAGGAAACCTTTGAAAAAGTCTCCAGCTTCCTGACCAGCGGTATCTTCTTTGCTGAAAACACCTCTTGCTACTCTGGTCTTGTGATAATCTGGGGAAGCAGTGTATGTCGGAGGCAATAGTCGAGCAATATAGCATGAACCTGAAAAGTCAGCAGGCAACCATGTATATGCCCTATCCTGACAAATGAAGTAGGTACCCTTAGCAGTAAGAAAGGCAGGGGAAGAGTTAGACGGATACACATAAGTCTCAACACAGTTACTCTTCCCTAGACAAGCTCTTGGATTTTTCCCATTACCTTGCAAACAGACTTGACCTCGGTGAGGCACGACCCAAACTAGAGTGGAGCTCTTACGCTTGCTTTCACCCAAACTAATGCGATACTCTGTAGAATTCCAACTCAGATACACTCGTAGTTCATCCCTAGGATAAGATGGGGTGTTATTGACGTCTTTAATCATGTCAATGATTCCCTTGACTAAAGCTTTATTAGCGGAGTTATATTTAGCGGAACGTGGTGGACGCGGGGGATAGGTCTCAAGGGCATAGACGAATATAGTCTGAAAGGCCTGAAATGATCCATTATAGCTAAAAGGCAAGACCAGATAGGGAATGCCTTTATCCATAGTGTGTGGTATCAGACCACATACCCAGCAGTCTGTTGTGTTAACTACCAGTTGGTGTTGATGCAAGAGCTGTACAAAAGTGTTATTTATGAATTCTGAGCGTCGAGCTTGCTCGTGTTCGGGAAACGGATGAAAGGAATGATAGGAAGCAACAGTAGAAGAAACAAGATCAAGGGGAGGTACTGTAGTTGTTATCGGTGCAAAAATCAAATGGATACCAAATACGATTCCACCCACCAACATTATTAAAACAATTAAAAACGTAATTGCACATTGCATCATAAAGCATTTGTTATGAAGAATCTTGTACAGTCTATTTCTGCGAACATAAATTACATTCTCTCGGTGCAGCCCAGGAAGCTCCATCTTCTACAACCGCTCGCGACCACTGATGGTATGTACGTAGTTGAAAATGCCTCTACCAGCCCTGGGAGTTCCCAGAACTGACAGAAAGACCGACCTTGTGTCTGGCCCCCGCAGATTCAACTAGGCACAAAGCCACGACCCTACGGCTACCCAGACGGCAAGGTAATCAGAACAACAAAATATACATAGGGAAATACAGAATATTAGCAAACTTCCTGGCTGGAGGCAATCTATCAGATCAGAATATGAAAAATAGGCAGTTTCCTGCTTTATTTGTCCTTAGAATGAGAACGTAGGTTGTATCTCAGCTTTCCTGGAGTAGTTTGATCTGGAAATAGACTGTTTTCAGCAGGAGTTACAATGTTCGAGTTCGCAGATGGCAAGTGTTCGTTTGATGTAGAGGACAAATGTTCAGTGTTCAGAGGAGCAGTTTCAGAAGGGGAGTCAGAGTTCGGTGAATCAGTTATCAATTCTGCATCGCTGAAAGGAATGTATCTAGGAACTGGTTCGGTTTCAAAGGCACCAATTCCTTTTCTCACCCAGTTATCATAAGGGAGTGGAAGGGGTACACACTTAGTATGCGTCGCGTGGACCCAATTTTTCCTACCAGCCACACGTACAGCAGTCCTTGTTGCCAATAACACCTGGAACGGTCCAACGAATTTGGGTTGAAGATTTCTGGTCCGTCCGAAGTTCTTTATGACCACGAAGTTTCAGCTGATGACCTGGACTTTCCGGAGGCTTTGGCAATGTATCGAAAACCTGTTGGTGAATGAGACTCAATTTAGCAGTCAAGTCAAATAGGTAATCGATTAACATTGGGTATTCCAGCTGCCTGAACTCCCTAGGTCTTGGTACCCCCCAAATATTTGCAGGGCGACCGAACACAATCTCATAGGGACTAAGCCCTACTCGAGAGTGCACAGTCGCTCTTGTGGATAACAGGGCCAACGGTAATGCATCTGGCCAGGACAAGCCCGTAGAGGCTTGTATCTTGGCCAGTTTCAGCTTGAGGGTGCCATTATAGCCTTCGACTAAACCTGCTGACTGGGGGTGATTCGCACTGTGGAACTTTTGTTTTATTCCTAAGCCTGCACATACACTTTGCATAACTTTCCCTACGAATTCACTTCCGTTATCTGACCATACAATCCGTGGCATGCCATACCTAGGGAAGTATTCTTTTAGAAGGATTTTGGCAGTGGACAAGGCAGTGTTATCTTTTAGTGGGTAAGCTTCGATCCACCTTGAAAAAGCACAGACTATCACTAGGACGTACTTAAGGTTATTGCATCGATCCATGTGAATGAAATCTAATTGAATCACTTCGAAGGGGCAGGAAGGAGGAGCGAAGTGACCAGCGGGTGTTGGGGTTCCCTTGCCAGGATTATGCATCAGGCATATCATGCAATTTTTCACCACTCTTTCTGCACACTTACTAATTCCATCATTCTTCCAGACTTGAGCCAACATCTTACAAATCCCTTTAGAACTGATGTGCGCTGCTCCATGCGCCATCGTTACCACCGCAAGCACATACGCATCAGGCAACATCCAACGCTGTTGTTCCGACAAATCAATCCAACATCCATTCGAGTCCAATTTACCCGTTTTCTCTTTCCATGCAAGTTTTTCCTCTTCAGTCGCTTCTTCCTGAATCGTTCTCACACTTTCCATTGTATCCTCACACATTCCCGAATCAGTAACCCATCTTGCAGACGTTGCAACATACATCCCACTCATCGTATTTCTAGCTGTCTGTTTTGCTGTCTCATCAGCAAAGGCATTTCCTCGACCAACATCATCCGTGATTGCTCGATGAGCACTGCACTTCACAATCGCACCTTCCATTGGTAAGGTTAGAGATTCCAACAAGTCATTCACTAGCTGACCATGCTGGATCTTAGTCCCATGGGACGTAATGAAACCTCTTTCCTTCCACAATCGGCCAAAACTATCAGCTACGCCGAACGCGTACTGACTATCTGTGAACACATTCACTCTCTTTCCCTTAGCTAAAACACATGCTCTAGTCAATGCAATTAATTCTGCAGCTTGGGCAGAATTCTGACTCACTCTTGCAGTCTCCACAATCGTACTCAAAGTCGTTACTGCGTAGGCAGCTGTTACATCACCATTCTCCAATTTAAAACAAGATCCGTCAACATACAACGTGCCATCTGGATCTGACAACGGAGTGTCTTTTAGATCAATTCGTCCTTTCGTCTCTTCCTCAGTTCTAAAACAACAGTCATGTGGTTCAGAATCACTCGACTCCTGACTAGTCGGCAACAATGTTGCTGGATTCAATATATTGCATCTTTTGATCTGAATATGACTTGCTAACAGTGTCAACTCATAGCCTGATAATCTAGCACTGGTAAGGTGCTGCGTCTTGGTTCGGTTCATGAGTGTATCCACGGCATGTGGAACCATGACCACTAGCATGTTGTTCATGACCAAACCAGCAGATTGTCGAATGGAAGCTGCAGCTGCCGCTGTAGCTCTCAAGCAACTAGGCAACGCTCTGGCTACCGGATCTAATGTTGATGAAAAATACGCACAAGGGCGTTGTTTATCACCAAATCGTTGCGTCAGAACACTCAACGCGCAACCTTCTCTCTCGTGAACATAGAGTGTAAATGGCTTACTGTAGTCAGGTGTACCCAACACGGGAGCTGAACATAGTGCATTTCGTAACTCAGCTCTGCTGACATTCGTCAGACCATGGCACCGGATTCGGAACACCTTTCCCAGTCAAAGCCACCAACGGTTTTGCCAAGAGAGAAAAATTTGGGATCCATTGCCTGCAGTAATACCCAAAAATGCACGCACTTCTCTTTGTGTGCTAGGAACATTCATCTGTGTAATTGCTTTTATTCTCTCTGGGGTCAACCTTCTTCCCTCCTTTGACAAGAGATGACCTAGGTAGGTCACTTCTTGGCAACAGTATGGCATTTTGGAAGGTGACACCTTGTGATTTAAATCAGACAAATGATGCAATAAGGAAATTGTAGCTGCTTTGCAAGTTTCCTTGTCATCGGCAGCCACTAGAAGATCATCGACATATTGCACTAAGGCAGAACCAGTAGGAAGTACAAAAGAATCTAACTGACTTTTTAATGCCTGACTGTAAATGGATGGGCTTTCACAATAGCCTTGTGGAGCACGTTTAAACCTGAAGCTTCGTCCTCCTAGAGAGAAGCCAAAAATATCTCCACTTTCTTCGGCTATCGGAATGCTGAAAAAGGCATTCTTCAAGTCTATCACTGAGCATCATGTGGCTGTAGCAGGAATCAACGTTAACAATGCAGTAATTTCTGGAACCACAGGAAACTGTGGAATCACAATTTTATTAACCTCTCTAAGATCAATTACAAATCTATAGACTGGAGGTTTTGTGGGGTCAGTGCGTTTTAGAATAGGTAGTACAGGACTATTACAGACATTTCCTCTAGTTTCCTCTATTACGTCTTTCTTGATCAAATCTTGTACTATCAATAGGAGTGCACGCTCACCTTCACTAGAGATTTTGTATTGTGGGATTCTTGGAAATTTGACATTTGCTTTCAAAGTCACTACATAGGGTGGAATTTCCAAAAGACCTACATCGTTAGGACCAGTCGCCCAAAGAGTATCAGGGAGAGAACGCAGCTCCAGTGGGAGCGCATCCATTGACAAATACATCGGAGAGGTGATTCTTCTACCTAATGTAAGCTGTACTCCTGAAGGAGAACAGTACAATGTCGCATAAAGGCGTTTTAACAAGTCTAAACCAAGCAGATTTTCATTACAACCAGTCGTCAAAATCAAGGGTGCTTTCAATTGACGAGGCCCAACAGAAATAGACAAAGGACCAGAAACAGGGTTGTGGACAGGGGCGCCTGAAAAACCTACAGAAACATTTGTTAAGCCGGACAAAGGTGCGCCAGGGAGTTTTGCATGTATGATAGAACTTTTTGCTGAACCAGTATCCAACAGAAACGGTTCGCTAACACCTGATGTGGCTACTGCGACATAAGGCCCACTCTGGTCTACTGGAACTGATACTACTCCCTCTCTTTGTCCATGGCTGTCCTAGTACTCGTTTTGCTGGAATTCCTCACCAACTTCACAGTAATCTTCAACCAGATACTGTTGAGATCTAGCTGGCTGTGTAGACTGACCATTTTGTTGATCAAAATAATTAGAAGGACGATCATTCGTTTGTGGAGGCATAGCACCTCGTCCTCGACCTCTAGAATTTTGCATAGAACCACCACGACCTCTCTGAGCTGCAGCAGCATTATTTTGTGCCAGTACCGGACACTCATTCTTATAATGACCTTCCTTTTTGCAATAGGCACACTGATTCCATTGGTACTGCGGTCTCTGTGAACCATAGTCGGTCCTCTGATATGACCCTTGCTGTGTATTCGTTTGATTCGCGCGAGGCGGATATGCTTGTTGCAAAAGGACTTTAGTTTTTAAATCTTTCGTTTTCTTATCTGATTTTTCCTTCTCTTCTTTATCCCTATTTTCATAGTACTGGGCAGTTGCAAGTATCTGTGCAGTCGTAGAGACAGCCCACGCACTTTCAGAATTCTTTAATTTATTACTGAGCTCTGGTAACAGATTGTGCACAAATTTATCCACAAATAATCTCTGGCCTCCTTCCGTGCTCATATCCTGACCACTATGATCTACGAAAGATTCCTCGAATCTGGTGAAGAAATCAGAGACGCTTTCGTCTTTCTTCTGCCTGCATGCGGACAACTTGTCCCAGTTAACGCGCAATGCCGGCATCAGGGTTTTCATTAAATCGATTATTCTACCGGGCAAATTAGCAATTAAAGGTTCAGGTTTAGAACCCCCAATTTGTTGACCATCTGCCGCAATTATAGCTGCCCAATCACCACCTAGAGCAACTGGATGATTTTCTCTTCGAATTTTAGCCCAAATTGGTTGCGGTACTACATTTCCAAATAGCATATCAATGTCTGCTAGATTCATTACGCAGGCTTCAACCGTCTGAGCCAACTCTTTGTAATATCCGGCGGGATTTTTACGCGGGTCCGGCAAGGCCTGTTTTACTGCTAACACTTCAGCTCGCTTCCACGGAATGTGTATCCACACTCTCTGGAATTGCGCTGGAGTGGCTGCAATACCATTCACTGCGTCAGCTTGAACAGCTTAGCGCCATATTGGTGGAACCTCCCTCATAGGATATTGTCGACCTTTATTTGTGCTACCTTTCTCTGAATCTCTTGGTGAACGGAGGGAAGGATCAACTCTAAAATCTAAAATTGATTCCATTGCTTCTTTTATCTCCTGACCAACTATCATACCGGCAGCGAATTTTTGTTGAATATGAATTAATTCATCTGGTACTTGTTCAGATTCGCTCTCCTCCCACTCTTCACGTAAGAGGGAACACATTACATCAAACACATAGCGCTGCGTCGGTTCATTCCACTGCATAAATGCATCTAATACATCTCGTACATTGTACCTTCCAACTTTCGAAATCCATCTGAGGGCAGTAGAATCTAATATTCCACGTTCTTCACTACTAGGAAGCTGACTACGTCTCTGAACAGATTCAGAGGCAGGACTTTTAATCAGAGTTTTGTAGAAGGGAGATAGAATATTAGAGACAGATTCAGTAATTCTCCGACGAACAGAAAGCGGAGTCATATAGCTAGAGGAAGTTTGAAGTAAAGTGGTAGTTGGGACAGAAGAAACAGTACCAGTAGGAGTAGGAGGCAAAATAGCTTGCGAAACTACAGGTATTAGCGGTACAGGCATAGGCAAAGGAGCTGGCAACCCTGGAAGAGGGGGTGCCGGAGGAACATTGATAACCACAGGGAGTGCAGGAGCTTGATTCAGGGGAGCAGGAGCAGGTATACCAGGCTGTCCAGCAACCGGTAACACAACATTCGACAAAGGCGGAGCTGTAGCACCCTGTGCATACGGTGGAGGTGACCTCAACAAATAAGACAACAGGGGATCATTTTCAGAGTCCTCTACTATCTTAGCCGTACCCGATGGCAAAGCAGGATAGCACTTGTCTATCGCTAAATTACGCTCTCTCTCAGCTACCTCTATCGCTTTCTCAGATTCATTGAGTTGCAACTGCTTAGGAGATTGTTCTAAAGTCAACTCTTGTTCTTTCTGCTCCTTCTTCAACTTTTTAGTCTCTCTCTGTTTGGATTCTTTTCGCCAACAATGGAAAGAATCAAACATTGCCGGCCGGGCTTTCTTTTTAAACAACTTTCTTTCTAAATTATCGAGAATTTCAGGTTCGAAACTACCATGTAGTGGCCAACTAAGGACACCATCTTTCTCCGTGTAGCGGATCCATACCTCGTTATGAGAGATAGGGCCCACACCGAACTTGCAATAAAGATCATAAAGAGGAGTTCCAATCGGAGGAACCGAACACGAGTCCTCCAACCGGGAATCCTTGTTGCAACCAAAACATGAAAACATACAACTTTTCCGACTTACCATTTTATAAACCGGAACACAGAACAACACAAACAACAGTGCGCACTCGAACTTAGGCCTACCAAAGTGAACAAATGTATCGATACCCAAACCAAACCAAAAGATTATCGTAACTAGAGCAACCAGTGATAATCTTACAAAACCAAACCAAACCAAGGAACTAAAAGGATTATCCAAACCCTTAAAAAGTAACCAAACAACTAGCAACCACTTAATACTTAACTGAGGCACTGAAGACGTCACCAAGGAGAAACCTGTCACGTCTCGCTGTACTAAGGTCTGCACCTCGGGTCCAAGACAGGGCGACGGTCAAGGCAACGGACCACTGCAGCCGTCCGAACGGGAACCCTCGTGGAAGATAACGTCAGGCCACTTTTGCGATATGCCGGGATCGATGAAGTGGGGCGCCTCCCTCCGGAATCTTCACACGAAGCTTCTCGAACTCTTCAGGCTTTTGGACCGGTACCGAATGACGTTGCCCCCACGTTGGGCGCCAATTGGAGTTCTGGACTTTCTGGTACTGTCCAGAGGTGTCAGGGACAACACCCGAAGACCCCTGAGTTCTACCTGTCTCGGTGCACAAATAAACAGAAACACGGGCTTCTCGATGGTGGCATCAAAGACCAAAGTTTTATTACTGCAGGGACACAGAAGTCACAGAAACTACACACGGGCAGATTCTAGGAGCCTGTTCAATTTGCACTAAGGGGTTTGCTCCTTAAATACAGAATATTTAGCTGGGGGCAACATTCTCCACATACTAGTACGTTTCTAAACCTTCATGTCCTAAACAATAAATATTTGGCGTTACACAGGAATCATCCACAATATCTGATGTCAAAACATTACGAATGAGAGGTTCCCACTGTTCCATCATAATCCCATGTCATCTTTACATTCAAGAGCCGGACCGCCTCATCGTAAATTTCGTTACCTCCCCCTAATAAAGGCCCAGAAGGAAAGGAGCAGAGCCAGGTGCAGAAGATAGAAAAACAGGATAAGAGATGTTTGTGGGTCGTAAATGGGCAAGGCTACCAGCTTCGGCCGCCTAATCATGATCAGGCCAACGAACACGAGAACCAGTATAGCAGGACTGGCCTCAGGCAGGGGAGGCAGCTTTTGCCGAGTCATGCGGCCACATCGTTTCTGTCCGAAGGTGCACGTGTTACTAGCAAGGTGAATCGCTGGTTAGAGCCCACTTGTCTTTATGTAAAATGAAGTGATCAGAGGTCACTGCGTGTCCATTGACTATGTGAGGGCAAGGAAACAAGATGGATGCCATGATCTAAAATGGATGCCATCGGTGTATCAGAAAGGTGGTTATAACAGGAGTGTTCTTGCTCGTAGCATAGCGAAAACACCAGAATATACTAAATGGATCATTTGCGGTTCATCGGTACCAAAATTATGAGTTTAGGACAATGTTGAAAACACGGGTTCAAATCGTCACGGAACCTCATTCCCTGACTAATAGCCTCACCTAAAGTTCAGATCTCATTCAGAAGAAACAGAAAAATTATTCAAAGTCTTACATCCCAGGAAAATCAGCAGTCCGACAGCATCTCGGGAAAAAATCGAAGAGAAATTTTTTATTCAATCAAATCAGCACTTTTTATACACTTTTTACTAGCTTTATCCATCTAAAAGTGTAACTTTCAGCCTAAATTCGAGTTCTGATTGGACAATTTTGGGGTGGATGAGCATCATCTCGTCATCATAATATTACTTTTCCTTCCGTCCGCAAATTTCTAATGGGTCCTTTGTTTTGGCCCAAGTCTGGCCTAGTCCTGTTCTCCACTCGCAACTTTGCCGTTTATTCTCACGTTCTGAACCATTGTGCTCATCATTTTGGCAGCCATCTATACTTCCAGGCTAGAGTGTCCTTGAACCGAAGTCACACAAGGCACAAGCAGCTCGCATTCAGACTCGGTCTTTGCTCGCGCATGCGTACTTCTTTTATGGCCACAATAATCGAGTGACTCCATTTTCTTTTAGGCCTCTCGAGTCAAAAATAGGAACTATCATAGAAACAAACACAAATGAACGTTAATTTTAAGAATTTTAGCCCTTCTGTTTACCTCCCCCTTGTCTAAGGTTTTTCAAATTAGTAGTTACCTAGCGAAATAGCCACATTTAAGCATAATATACTCACTTATCCTCGCGTTTTGCCACAAAATACGTAAACAAAAAGCACATTTATGCTGCATTCCGTTATCTTAAAGCTGCTTATTAATTTAGGACATGACAGAATCACAAGATTAGTTAAATATGATTGCAACATAAGCATAATTAATTTCCCACGTATAGGTAGGTGCAACTTTTATTCTAGGTTGATTAGTTTCATGCGTCACTCAATTAGTTCAAATTACGATTATGGAAGCATGATTTCACAAGGGTACACAAAATTTTGTTTTTCCACCTTGCTCCATCAAACTCATTTCTAAGAGCCCATTATGAGATTTGGTTTTTCTGTCTTGTCTCTCCCCCTCTCCCCCAACTACTAACACTGGTGGGGGAGGGGTAAATACTCCTGAGTGTAGGATTTTGAATAAGGTGTGAATCGCTGTTTCCACACCTATTCTCAGAGTTGTTGCTGTGGATTTCACCTGCAGAGTATACCTGATTTAAGTGAGAGAAATCTGTGTAAAAAAATCCTCCTGAGCCATGGTTTTACCATAAATCCTAAAATACAGACAGGGTCGGTAACCACCATTATTGTCCCTGTTGGACTACAGAAGCACTCATAAAGAGGCTGACCCTGTGTTGTTGAAAGTTCACCTGACTCACACATCATGCTATGTTAATTAGGCTGCGGAACCTGTTCACCCAGACTTCCACCATTACTCTTTTAGTGTCTGTCCCCATTGGATACAGTTCAGCCTTGCTCCCCACACAGTAACTCTATGGGGCTGACACTGGATGATTGATCCAACGCCCTGGGCTGAACGGGTGTACTTAACAGAAGAAGGGGTTAAAACAACTTACATTTTACCTGCAAGTTTATGCAAAGTTTATAAACTGACTAATTCATGAAGGCTGCAAAGTTCTACAAACGTTATCATACGTGTAAGAGATTCAATGTACATGTTTTATGGAAGATGATTTTCCCACTGAATACGTTTTTTTGCTGAGGTTGTTTTTGCAAAAACAATTTTGCAGATTTTTATACTCGCAATTTAAAATTCATAATCTTTGCAAAGATTACAAAGCTTTGAAGTTTTGAAGAACATTTTATAGGTCTGCAAACGAATTTTTCCAAGCCACTAATCTAAAGCATGGCATGACTATCAGCTCTGAAACAAAGGAAACGTCACTACAGGACACTGCAGTGTTTGTACCTTCTTGTGAGAAGGAAATACGCTTATAGACCCCGAGGAGGGAACCAGAAGCCCTACAAGTGAAGCAATGTACATTTCAAGGGTTGAGTTTTCCAGGATATACTTAAATGTCCTGATCGTCTCTTTAAAGGCAAGCTCATAATGCTAAAGCCGCTGGGGAAGTCTGACTCTCAATGTCTGATAAGCTTTAGAGTGAACAGCCTGCTTATTTTTGTTTACTTATCTACATCCAGGGTCACCCCCTGCAACGCCATTGGCAGAGATTGAAGATTGAGCATACTGTGCTCTGTAGACATGACTATACCCACCTGCCTTCTTATATTTCCTTTAGTGTGTGTGTACATGTGTCTGTGTGCTGCAGAGCTGGCCTTTGCTAAGATAGCGCCCTGGGTGTGGGCAGAGAGAAATGTGGTGCCTTTGCTGACTGTAGTGAATTAAATGAGGCAGCAGCGGTGCTGGGGGGCGGGGGGGGGGGGGGGGGGTTGAGTTCACTGGTCAGGACCTGGATGAGCAGGGACTGGCCTCTGAACGTGAGCATCCCTCCTCCAGCTCACCTAAATCACTGATAGCTTAGCTGCCTCAAGCAGATGATGGTTTTGTTGATGTGTGTCAGCAGGGCTCAGAGGGTGAAGGGAGGGCAAGGAAGGGGCCAAAAGGGCTGCTACAAAGTAGCCACATGTTAATGGAGGACTAAAACCAGGTGAAACTGGCAAATCAGACAGGAAGGAACCGGCAGGGACAAGGACAGGGCTGGAGCGAGATGAGAAAGGTGCTGCTGCAGGCATAACCTTAATGCACACAGCTCCATGCGCCCCTCAGAGTATTGGCGTCCCGGGCCTGCACCCAGCTCGCCCATGCTAAAGGCCGGCCCTGTGCTTGTGTGTCACCACCCTCAGAATTTTTTGTACGTAACTTTCTCTGTAGCCCAGTCTTTAAGGCTCGAGATTGGTGATATATATTTCCTAATGTTTGCAGGCATGTTCAGCTGTGCAATTCAATTGTGCACTGTGCTTGCAGACTTCTATAATATATGGGAAATCTCTGCTATGTTTTGCTATGTATTGGTCCAAATTGGCACCCACGGAAACCTTTAGGAGCAGATTTGCAAGCCCCTTGCGTCACGTTTACGCCGCCTTGCGTGACGCAACAGCAGCGTAAATGTGGCGCATCCCAGCGAGACATTTACAACGTGATGCATCTAGGGAGATGCGTCACGTTATAAAGCCCAGCGCCACAATGGGGGAGTTCCCACGCAGGGTGGGCGTTCCGGCGCCTGTGCGCCTCGCAGAAGGGCCTGCGTGAAATCTACAAGATTTCACGCAGGCACTTCCGCGGTGATGCTACGTCAATTCCTTACGTATGCTTGAAGCAGGCGTAAGGACTGACGCAGCATGTTAAGTATTGGGTGACCCTGAGCATTGCTGGAGTTGTGTCGCGGTTGCGATGCGACTCCAGCGATGCTCCGCCCTTACGTCACGAGATGCGTCACACATCTGCCTACCCTTGCACCACGGCACCCCGCATGTAAATGAGGCGCATCTGCCGTGACGCAAGGGTAGTTTTGCGTGACGCATTTGTTCTGGCGCATCTCTGCTGATATACAGAGATGCGCCAGAGCTCGTAAATATGCCCCTCTGTAAATAAACCTCTTTACTTACAGAGAGATCCTGGAAATTCGCCAGGAATACTGGTTAGAGTAATTTATTGTGCTCTGAGAGAGTTGGGCTAAAGAGCAATGCACCATGAACCTCAGTGCATAAACATGGGACAGATGGGACAGCTTTGTGCCATTCTTGGTCACAGCAAAAACACCATTGTTTCCCCTGTACAGTCAGGCGCGCAACACCCATTGGGCTCACGGGGCTTCAGCTCCCCCCCCTTCCCCGTCGTGTGAGTCAGCCCGGGCAGAGACAGCTTCGGGGGCTGGCGACAATCTAATTGCAGCCACACCGAGTACTTAACAGGTCTTTCAAAGACCATCTACTTGTAGATGAGGCTTTTGTTGTATTTTCACCCCATTAGCCCCCCCCCCCCCGAAATTTGGCTCTAGTTGCCAGCCTGCCTGTACTTAACGTCAGTGTCTTCACTCTGGTGCTACCGCTCCTTCATTCCCCATTCTGAAGCTGACTGTCACATTCTGGAGACTGAGGTGCTCCCACGGAATCATTCCTCCAGGCATCTGAAAGTGTCCAACCTCATGTTCTTTCATGACACGTCAAGTCCTGTCAACATGCCCCACCCAAACCCAAGGCATCTCATCACCATACCTACCCCTCCTCCCGGCGGTGCAAGAATGTTTGCACAACGCCCCTTGTGCTCACATGCATTTAAGAATGTTCACTCCTTGGTGGCCGGTCCTGTTCTTTCCAGTTAAGAAAATTATTAGGACTGAACAGCTTGTTGAAATATTAGTTCTCAGACAAACAGGAGTAAATGTAAATTTCGTTAAAGCAAAGAACAGAGTAATACATTTGGGATTGCACCATATATATGTGCATTGCAGTGCTTTAAATGGAAAAAAAAGTAAGTGCAGGTACTCATTAAAATGAGCTAGAGGTGTAATGAGGGGGTGGGGCTAGGGGCGGGGCTAAGGGCAAGACTTGATGAAACTTAACAACTTCTATATTAGTGGCAGCACATACCAAAACACATGAGAAATGTGTTTATATAAACAAAGCAGTTTAACTCATTACACAAAATGGAAAAGAAATGCGATAATATGTTAACATTTCATTTTCTTTTCAATAGTTACACCTTCTTAATGTCATGCTGTTAATTGCTGTTTGGCACAATACTATATATTTTTTAGCACGCGAGTAGGAAGAGACTGAAAATATCCCACGTCGCACCAAAGCGCTTATGGCACCAAGGAAGTGAAACAACTAATCATGACCCTCCGCAGAAGATATCTCTTTTCTCTTCCATCATTCTATCTATTCATCCTTTCATCCTTTCACCCTACCATTCACCTGCTGATGTCCACCATTTAACCTTTACATTCTATTGTCTAATCAGTCTTTCATCAATCATTCAGTATTACACCATTCCATCTATTCACCCTTCATATCTAAATCTATCCATCCATCCACCTCCAAACCTATCCATTCATCCATTCACTCATCCATCTCTTTCCCCACCCTTTCCCTCATCCAGCAATCAACCATTTCACTCCTTTATTCCACCCACCCTTTCACTCAATCCCTCCTTTCACTCATCCATCACCCACCCTTTCATCCATCCTCCCTACCCTTCATTCATCCATCCAAACTTTCACTTATCCACTATGTTATCCAATCATCCACCCTCTTTCACCCATGCATGCTTCCACTCATGTATCCATCTATTCATCTACCCATCCATCTATACATCCACCCTTGCTCACTCATCCATCCATCCACTCACTCATCCACCCACTCACTCATCCACTCACCCATCAACCACCATCCCTCCCTTTTACGTTATTTATGATTTTTTGTCTCCTATCAGACATGTACAAACAAAGTACCACACATTTTCTTTAAAATACCTCCTGAGAGTGTCTTGATTCTCTCTCTCCTTCCATTTTCTCTAACAAAAACAAACATACAAATGCAGGCAAACACACAAACCAAAGCAGACACACAAAAGACTCGGGCATGATAAAAGCCATGTAATACTCTTCACCTACCATCGCTTTGTTAATTGCCACCAGGTCCAGCCTGGCCGTAGCCTGATTGCCACTGCCAGGGGACTGCCATGATTCCTGTGTATGCACAAATGCATAGGATAGTGAGAATGTGATTGACAGGGTAAAGAGGACATTCTCCCAGGAGGAAAATCGCACCCTCCCGGCACTCCGCTGTTGCTTTTTTAACAATAATTCTTTCAATAACAGTTTTAGACAATTGGTATTTAATTCTATTAGAAATTTCATTTAAATCAACGTGTGGTTATGCAGCACTAATGTTGACTTCACATTCTGCTTAGCATACATCTTCACATTGCTTTAGCACAAACCCCAATTCCAAAATAGAGAAGATCACTCTTTGTAATAATCCAAGCGCTTGATACCAACGTGTGTATAAACTAATAAAAAAAAACAAAGTACAAAAATGTACTGCTCCAGTAACACCTAGTTACCGTTAAACAATGGTGCCTTAATATCACAATTATACGTTCAAGTTCCTGACCACGTGAAATGACGTTCATAATCTGTGAAGTAGCCCCAAGGGTGACTGAAGAAAAATAACATGTGTCTGGCACAAGAATGTGCCCCGTAAGAAAGAAAGCAAGCGTTCCTGCTTAATTGTGATACCGAACTTAATGTGCTTGTGGCATAGATTAGTATCCAAGTGAATGAGAACCCGGTGCAACCCAGAAGTTAATCAAGTTAACTCCGCTTCACCTAAAATAGAAGACGTCGCAATGCCGGGACGGGGTGTCAATTACATGGAATAAAAGAACGTTTAATGTGACAAAGAATTGAAAGGAAACAAAAAATAGAAAATGTAAATGTGAGCCACTGTCTCCAATGTACAATAACTGTGAATGGAAACCAAGTAAGTAAGACGCGAACTGTGGGTCGAATTCAGGCAAGGAATACCCACTGGCACCCTAAACATAAGGACCGGAACAACTTCATGCATTACGCTTATTTATACTTAAAGGAGCGCAATCACAACCTTTATTTTTGCAATGTGATTGACAGCACAGGGCCTGAATGGACCCTGCTCCATCAAACACATCACAGCGTGAGGGTGAGCACCGGACATTATTCAAATGAGCCCTGCAGAATAGCTCCGCAGGGGCTCAGATCGGCGAGAAAGAAGCGGCGCTTTGGCTGCCAGAGACACCTTCATCTCCTGCTCACCAGCACAGCTAATAAGCGGACCATTTCATGAGTACCGGTACTCTCCAGGGCAGTGGAGAAGTGCCGGTACTCAGAGCGATAATTCTGAGAAGTGCCGGTACTCAGTACCGGTGAGTACCGGCCCATTTAAAGCACTGGTGCATTGGAGCTGATCGCCTGATTTATGCGACTTAAAAGTTTGTCCTTAACAGTCAAAGGCTAAATTCCGATTCCTATGCAGGCTTGTGATAATTTCCTCTCCCTCGCAGATTTCCCCTGATAAATTCCGGCAGATAAGCCTCCCGAAAATTTGGTGGGGGAAAGATCTGGAAAATAAAGCAAAAGATGCGGATTTTGGTGCGTTTCTTTTTGAAAACTCATATTAGGTAGCAGTTACTAAACGGGGTAAATCTCTCGCCCTTTAACAGTCGTACTTACCAAGTGTGAGAAATAACCCACCCTATTCTGACAAAACCTGGAGTGGTCTAAAACGCTTGCATTTAACTCTGAATTTCTCAGAGTTGTTGCATTAGATGCAGACAGCAGAGTGGGAAGCAGTTAGCTCCTTTGTTTTACAACAAGAGGTGCTGTCTTCAGCTCATGCACAGCTGTGCCCTATGCCAGTGTACATATTAAGAATACAGCCCACAGACTCTTTTGTATAACATGGACGTGTACCCTTTCCAGCGCCTGTTATCGCTCCTCCTTGCTGCGTATCTGCTGTTCTTACACCGAGCATAGTGTTTCAGGCATTCTTCAGTGGGACTAGCAGGGCAGTAATGGAATACTGACCATGTAGAAACTGAAGACAAAACACGCGTGTCCGTGACCTTTCTACACATGCAATATTTTTGATGTTGTTGTCAGTGGCATAGCAAGGTCAAGTGGTACCTGGTGCGGAAAGATTCCTGTCACCCCCGGCTTGACAAAATGTCAAAAATACGTGTTCAAAACACATTTGTTTTGCCATTTTGCCTCTCCCCTCAGTAATGACACCAGGGGCGGCCCGCACCCACAGCACCCCTCTTTCTACTCCCCTGGTTGTTGTTTTTGAGCAGAGGCGAACACAAATATATACGCAAATACAATTAATACCATACGAATCCATAAGATACATTATAAAATAACAAAGAGTGTCCCATCGGGGCAACTTATCCACAAAAAACATACAAAATCCTGTTTAATTGTGGAAAAAGTACATGGAAGGTCATAAAAATTAAGGTTGGGACAGTCGATACAATGAAAATAGCAAAAATCAAATGCATAATGACGATACATAAAGTGTTGTTGTACCTCATAAAATCTCTACGTATACAATTACTTCATCAATTCAATAATCATAATTATATACAGTACATTGTGTTTGCTAAATAATCAGAGCTTTGGGTCCGCACTCCATGTTGTGAGTACACAAACCCAAAATGGACGATTGGGGAAAAAAACTCCCTCATGTAAACACATTTTATTTTTAATTTGGGTCTGGGAAATGTTCTTGACAGTGGTCCTGATAACCTGAACTTTTTAACCTTTTAAAGGTTAAAAAGACACAATTCTGTAGTGCTAATCACCCAAACAATACTGAATAGATTTATAATACTATAAGGAAAGAACTTCAGTGAGTAAATATCTACTTTTATTGAAGGCTAGTGGTAAATATGTTTTACCATTTTCTTCTATGGAGCAAATCAAAGAATCCCATATGAGTAAAGAGGAGAAAAGTCACATTTTTGACTACCCCTCTCCCCCTTCACTAACGGATCTGGATGAAACCTGCCATGTTAAACCAAAGTCTGATTAACTTTTCTTTAAGAAATGTTCCTGCAGATTCATTGAAAGCCACTCATTCATGTCAACTGCCAGCATATCAGGAAGAGGCCCACTGTCTTCCTCAACCTCCCCTGCCATAGCAATTGACATTCACTGTGTAGTCTTTCTGGTGGTAAGGCTTCAGTGGGTTCACATTATACTCCCTTCTTAATTCCCTTACAGCACCTATGTCCACCAAGTAGTTAAACTTGGAAACCTTCAATATTAAATTGCATGTCGCAAACCATTTGTCCTTCAAAGCCATGGAACAAATAAGCTTCAGCACCAAAACTTGCTCACCTTCCTGATACCCAGTCAACATAGATTTCTGCTATTACCAGTCTTTCATAAGCGCTTGGCTTGCCCAAATATTGTCCTTCGCCTGACTCATGAACTACTCCATTAGTTTCCTGTGACCAGTCACATAGTGCACTACATCCTTCTGTGGAGACTCCAAGGGTTTTTTACCGCCCTTCTCTGACTAAAGTGAGTGGTCCCAGAACCAAATATCTGTGCAGTTGTTTAAAGGTACTGAACCAATCTCTCTTCTGCAGAGAGACACAGCAGGAGAAAAACCCACTTTATCCTAAGGTTCTCTGACAAAGTTCCCATCATGCTCTTAAGTGTCTTGTTGAATCATTGGTTTGTGGGTGGTACTCTGTGGAGAAGTTATAGCTCATATCAGTTTGCTACCAAATCTCTATCCTATATGAGGAAATAAAGTGGGGTGTCCAGTCAGAGATCACTGTTCTTGGGAATCTGACCATAGAAAGCTAGCCAGGAGAGCTCTCAATGCCACCTTTGCAGTGGTGCTCTTCAGGGATACAGGACATCAGGTGGCACGATCTACCACTACCAAGATATATCTGTTGCCTGATCATAAGGTGGGGTCGCATGGGCCAACAATTTCTATTCCCATCTGTTTAAATGGAACATCGACAACTGGTCTGGGCACTAACAGTTCCTCAGTCATACCTCCTAACTTACCTCTGATTTGACAAGTGGGAGAATTTCGACAGAACCTCTCTGTATCTCTCTGGGGGGCATATTATCAAGGGGGTTTATCTCCGCTTTTTTGGCTTTAAAAGCCAAGAAAGCGGAGATAAAATTATCTCCCTATTACCTAGCTGTCGCTAACACCAGTTAGCGACAGCTAGTAGGAGATAGTGACCATCTAGGGCCCCACTTTGCATGTCAGTGATATTTATCACTAATGACATGCAAAGTGGGCGTGCCAAGATGTTAGCGACTGGAAACAGTCGCTAACATTGCTATCTCCTATTACCAACTTTTGGAGATATTTGCGCTAAGCGCGAATATCTCCAAAAGCTAACACCTGCCCTGAGCAGTTCTTAGCCATGTTATCCAATGGGAGGTGGATAACATGGCTAAGAGCATTAGCTCTGTAATGCATGAATATCGCTGACTTTTCAGCGATATTCATGCATTGCGGACGATTTTTATCGCATTTGGGATAAACCTTGGTAATACCAAGGTTTATCTGCGATAAAAATGGCCGCAGCTCAGCAGTACATTTTTGTCTCTAACCAAGCAATAGCGATAATTTTCGCTATTGCTTGGTAATATGCCCCTGCATCCCTTGCCTTTAGATGAAAACCCAACCTATTCTAGGTTTTTCTAATGTCCAAGCATTCTGCCACTTTATGGGCCAGTGACAACAGGACATTTCTACTCTCCAATTGAATCACTAGCTTTTTGATAGAAGCTGCCTCCGGGGTCACTGGCTCACTGTAAAGTAAGTCATCCTCTCAGGCCACATGGTGTTTCTCAGCCACTGCTTTGATGATATGTTCCCTGTCTACCTTGAGAAGCCCTACAAGCAAAGGCACTCTTCTTGTGCCTTGCACAGTTCATTTCAGTTAGGCCACCCAGCACCTAGCAATCCATGCAGCTATAGAAGTGACCCAGACTCCAGTAGGTAGTCCATTTCGGAAGCTTCATCTTTCTCTACTTAAGAAGCAGAAGCGTTTACCTCCACAGACAGTGCCTTCCAGGAGTATCCCCTTTCCTGCAAACTACCTTTTCCTGGTACCTGCAAATACGGAATGGTCTTAGTCTTCTTCCAAAACAGCTGTGCAACCTGTGCTCTGGCCAACAGAGCTGAAGCTGCCCAAGCCATAAAGGCATATCATTACTCAAGAGACAATCAGCACCTTGCTTGTCTTTCACCCCTATATCTACCATGGTTGTTTTGCTATTGATTTGTACTTCAACTAAGGTAAATGAGTACTCCACTTCCTATTAAAAGTTGTATCCTTGGTACCAGGAAGAATCTCGGGCTTGAAATGCTTCCTCTCAACCATAGACCTGAAAGTTCCAGTGTTCCACAGGTCAGACACCTTCCCACTAATACAAGCTTCCTGCACGCACCCAATTTTGTTAGGATGAATGTGATTCAGAGGTTCTGGATCCCTCTCCCAGATGTCTATAGCCACTCGGCTGAGTGTATCAGGGCCCCCTCGACTCCTTTCACACATGTGTAACATGTTAGCCATTATTGGAACTTTTGGTACACGGTCTTTCACTAGAGAATCTCTTCTAATGTGTTCCACATGGTGGCACTTAAAGCAACACAAAAAGATGATGGACGGAATGTTGAACATTGTCAAACATTCACCCCCAGTCACAGATCTGGGTTTAGTCCATTGTTATTTTGCTCACCAAGCCATTCCAGGTTGGACCAAGCCTTATTTAAATCAGCCTTGAACCTGTTCCACATGGGAACAGTCCAGCCTGAACTGCCAGGCCAGTTCTTTCCTGGACGGGAACACATGCATCTTGGGACCGTTTTTGGGGCATCACCTTTCATCAGCCATGCTGATGTAAGTTCCCTGGAGGCCCGGCTGCCTGGAGAAGTCTTACCTAATTCAATGGCAGCCGATAAGTGCAGGAAGACCAGGATGTGTCGTCACAGGCTCTGACCTCTCAATGCTGGAGGACTGCGTTCTCTCACCATCTTCTGAGTCCACTGGATTCAAGCTAGCCTGACTGATGAGGGGTGTTCTCCTGAAACCGGTACCTGGATGCTTGTTTCTGGTCCAGGAAAGACCTAGCTTGGCAGTTCAGTTTGGACTTTCCCCAAGAGGAACAAGGTCAATACTGATTTGCATATGGCTGGGTCTGAACTGGGGTGGCGAAGTAAGCTATAGAACGATGATAGATTCAACCCTGATCTGTGACTAGGGATGAGTGCCTGATAAGTTTCAGCGCTCTGTTCATCATCTCCTTGTGTTTGCTTTGTCTGCCCTAAATTGTCAGGGTAAGCCGAGGCATGGTTCCCTTGCCTGCTTTGCCATTGGATTCAATCTAGCCCGGATGGTGAGGGGTGTTACCCTGAAAACAGTCCCAGGATGCTTGTTTCCGGTCCAGGGAAGACCTGGCTTGGCAGTTCGGGCTAGACTGTTCCCATGAGGAACAGGGTCCAGACTGATTTGCATATGGCTTGGTCTGAACTATGGTGAGGAAGTGAGATAAAGAACTGTTATGGATTCGACCCAGATCCGTGACTGGGGGTCAGTGTCTGAAAAAATGCAGGCGCTCGGTCCATCATCTCCTTGTGTTTGTTTTGTTCCTTGTAAGTTGGCAGGACTTGCCAAGAAATGGGTCTCTTGCTCACTTTGCCACTGGATTCAAGCTAGCCTGGCTGATGAGGGGTGTTGCAGCGAAACCGGTCCCAGAATGCTTTTTTATGGTCCAGGGAAGACCCGGCTTGGTAGTTCGGGCTGGACTGTTCCCATGAGGAACAGGGTCAATATTGATTTGCATACAGCTGGGTCTGAACTGGGGTAGCGAAGTGAACTAAAGAACGATGATGGATTCAACCAAGTCCTGTGAAAGGGGGTGAGTGTATGAAAAGTTTCAGCGTGTCGTCTATCATCTCCTTGTGTTTGCTAAAGTGATAAAATGCAAACTTTCTAAATGTGACTTACATGGGGTTTGGGCCCTTTTACCTACAGCCAAATTGGACCTCTATAAAGTGTCACAAAACAGGAAAAATGGCTTTAATTGTTCAAGCTTCTTCTTTAGAAAAGCTGGTCAAGTAAATCTATTTTTTTGCCTGTGTATTTATTTCATGATTTACTCGATAGTTATTTTTAAAAAATTCAGTCATTGGTTATATTCATGTTTTGTATGTATGGTATCATTACTGAATTGTTCTGTTCTGTGGTACATTTGATCCATGAAAAAGTTGAGACTTGTTCTTTTTGATGATACATTGAAAGTTCATAATATGCATTTTAAAATCATTGAGTAAATCGGTAAATAAAAACATAGGCCAAGAAAATAGATGTACTTGACCAGTTTTTCTAAAGAAGAAGCTTGAACAATCACAGCAATTTTTCCTGTTTTGTGAAAGTTTCTAAAAGTGGCATTGTCAGAATTGCAATTTAAAATCTGCTTCACCATTAGTGTGGATTTTAAATTGTGACTTCAGAGACACCAGACTTGACAAGTATCTTTTCACAATTGGGAATGACACTGAAAAAATGCAATAAGGTAATCCCAATGTTATCACATTGAGGAGATGACGCAATGAAAACAAATGTATGTGTTTTTTGCTATCAGGACATGTAGATCTTAAAAGTACATGTCCAGCCTTTTTGATACATTGCACACTCCCTTCTGGGTTGCCCAGGGCCTACCTTAGGGGTGACATATGTATAAAAAGAGAAGGTTTGCGCCTGCAAGAGGTTTTTTTGCCAGGTCCATATGGCAGTGTAATCTGCACACACAGGCTCAGCAATGGCAGGCATGAGACATGGTTAGAAGGCTACTAAAGTGGGTGGCACTAGCAGTTCTGCAGTTCCATTAGTAGCATTTAATTAACAGGCCCTGGGTAGTAGTAGTGCACTTTACTAGGGACTTATATGTAAATTAAATATGCCATTTGGGTGTGAGTCAATATTACCATGTTTAGAGGTGAGAACACATGCACTATAGCCCTGGTTAGCAGTGGTAAAGAGGCTTCAGCGTCTTAGGGCCAGCAAAAACAAATTCAGCAAAAAATGGAGGGTGAAGGATTTTTTTTTGGGGGGGGGGGGGGGTGACCCTGCAGAGAAGGCCATTTTCCAACAACTAAGTCACATGGTGCAGCTTGATCAAATCTATTGAAGCAACCGTTTGTTTCTACATCCAGGAAGTGGTCGCAAAATCACAGTTCTGGTACCTTTAATGCCAGCCCCGGTGCTCGGTATGTTGGATCAAATTCTTTTTTTCAGTAAATTTGGCTCAAACTTGATCCCCAAATGTACAAATGCAGCCAGAGGTTGCTAGTTACTCTTTCACTTCATCAGTGGCAGAACATTTGGAAGTTCCATTTGAGTGCTCATCCACGAAGTCTTGCAGTTCCTGTAAAACAGTAAAATGTTCATTGATGTCAAAAGTCATATCTGTCACCACTATGCCAGGGCTACAAAGATCTGGAACATACATCTGGATACCAAAAAGGATGTCATAGGGGTCTGACCATCCAAGGATCACCTAGGGAGATTATTTAAAGCTCTATTGACTTTATACAAGTGGTGGATCCAACTATGGCCTGAGCCTAATACTCTTGCTGTTAAGGACTGCTTTCAGTGATGGTTTTACTTTCGACAATATAACTTCCCTCAGGATGAGAAGGGAATGAATAATGCACAGCAACATGCAGGGTTCCCATGGTATACCGGTAATCCTTAGAGGCAAATGCTGGTCAGTGGTCTGAGTGGAAAGCTGCTACTGCGCATGTACCGATAAAGACCTGCAAATCTTTAATAACAGTTTGGACTTCAGTTGGTTCCTGTGGCCACACACATAGAATTCTACAACATGAATCAGTGGCCAAAAGAATACATTTGAACTCACAGTATGAGTTCAGATGTTTGCAATGATCCCACTAGACATATTATAGAGGTTTGTTTGAAACAAAGAGGGGTGTCTGCAGATGGTAATCTGGGGTGGAACTTTAAATTTGCTGACAAATGTCACAATTTAGGACACACTGTGTTGTCTACTTATAGAAGGCCATGCCACCAGTAGCCTTTCTGTAGAAAGGAAACAGTAGTTGCCGCACCTGCTAGTTTCTCATGAGCAGCTTTGATTAATTCTAGCATGCTGTCTTGGTTGGGTATGACTCAATCACCCAACCAGAGACTTGAAAGATCCACCCCTAAAATGTGAGCAAAAGGTTTGTTTTGTGCTATCAGTAGGTAGGAGTATTTTGCTGTATATTTTGTAGGTAATGGAGTGCCACTGCATGACACATTGACAACAACCATGATCCCCCCATCACTCTCATGTGTGAATGATTCATCATAGTTACAACAGCAGTTTGAACTGCTGCTTTGAGTGCTTCATCAGCCGGTGAATTCCCTACATGTATTCCAACATGCAGATGGCTTAATGTATTTATTACATGAGCATGTGCAAGTATTCTTTAAGATGTTCCACTTTCCCCCAAAACAATTTATGCTTGATAATGTTTCCTTTACAATCTCTGAATCCATTAATTTGCCGATAACATAGGCGTTCATTAAATAACTGGACACAGTAATACGGATCACACATTATGAATGTGAGGAATTCAGTATTCTCTAGTGACATAATTTAGGCTTTGAGTACAGCCAGACGGTTGGTACAATACCCTATGAATTGTGTAAATGTTTTTTGTGGATGGAATTCTTAGTTTTTTTACGACACTGCGTACTAATGCACATGAAGTTGAATATAGTTGTTTAGTTCCAACAGTGGGCTGAGCTGAACCATCATTATATATTATACAATCATACTGTTCCAAAGGCAAAATGTTACTGGGCACAGGGTATTCTTGTCCATACTAGAGAAGCTCATGTGTTTGTAAAGTTGGGTCAAAGATAGAGTCAACATCAGTAACTGTTAGGAGGTGCCCATTGTCTCCATCACGGATGTAAGGCTTTTGTGTTAGGAACGCTTGCCTTGGTGACAACCTCTAAGGTTGGAATGGGAGTTGCCATAAATATGCATTTCCCCTGAGCCAATGGCCTTTCCTTTATAACTGCTGTCTGAACTACAGTCAGTATTTTTTCTGTCAATGCAAATCGCATTTCAGCATTGGAGCATAAATGCCACTTATGAGCAACTGGTACAATATCACCCTCGTTAAAGGTGACATATATATAGACCGTTCTATCCCAACTACCACACATCCCACCATCACCTACAAACAGTACACAACTCTACCCTTTACCACCAACCAATCAACTCATCACTAACACAAACCCATTCAACACCATACATAACTAGATCCCATCCAGACACATGTCCCCTGCTCTAAATACACCTAAAAGACCACCTTTAATCACTAACAAACATATATTCATCCTTCCATCATTTGTCCAACCAACACCCTCCTCTCCCTACTACCATAATAACACAAATGCACAACACACACTGCACACCACCATAATTTTTAACTCTTGCAACAAACCAAGTCTAAGACAAACACTCTGACCTATACTTCATTCCCTCCTACACACACCATACACTCTACTCATAAACACATAACCACCCCCTCTACCTCACAAGCTCCTCTCTCAAGCAATACCATAGAACCAGATCTATTTCATGAAACAAATACACCAGCACCCCTTTTCACTACTCCTCAAAACAAAACATATCACACACACCAGCACAAGATCTTCAAAGCGCAACACGTCAAAATACTTACCATCAGAAAATACAAGCATACATCCACCTTTCAAAAGACACAAAAGAATAAACTCCAATGCCAAGCTCTCTCTCTTTCGCCATACCTAACACAGATACAGCAACACAGCAACTCTCCTCTAACCGCCTCTCATCCATTGGATAATTTAGAACTTTACTACATGACACCACTTGCTGCACCACCACCCCTGACTCATACACCTTCCCCCATAAACACACCAAACAACATAAGCAAAGTGCCATATCCCTCACAACTTTGATTCGCCATGTCTATTGCACAACACTGCTACACCACAAAAACAACACAGCACACCAACTCACTCTCACACACCATCTCCACCACATACACACGCAGACCCATCAAAATGCCTTCTCAGCATGCTGGATGAGGAAAATGATACATAACAGCTACACAATTTCTATCCTAATACAGCGAATGCCAGCACTAAAACACACCTGCTACAAACACACACAATACTGTTCACTCTACTACAAAACAAAGTCTCACTATCACCAAAGGCCATTCTCTAAACTGTCTACTAATAAATGCTCGATCCCTCTCTAAAAACAAACATCACATCTACGACCTTCTCACTGATGCAAAACCAGACATACCATTCATAACTGAATCATGGTTGGGTGATGATATGGCTCCAGTCCTGCATGAAACCATTCCTCTAGGCTATCAAACGATCGCCCAAAATCGTATAGGCAAAAAAGGATGTGGTCTAGCTGTTGTGTTCAGGCAAACATTACATATCACTAAAGTTGATGACATCTCCATAAAGAATTGTGAGGCTCTTCTAACAAGATGCAATACTACACCGTCTTCATCCTGTAACTTCCTCCTCCTTTAGAGATCTCTACCTAGCAAGGCGACATTCCCAGATGCACTTTTAGACACAGTTTCAAAACTGATAAAAATACACTCAAACCTATGTGTTCCAGCTGACCTCAACATTTGGTGTGACAAACCCAATATGACCTATCCAAAAACAATAATCACTGGCCTAGACACACTGAACCTGCATCAGATTGTCCACAAACCCACACACATCGCTGGACGTATCCTAGATGTCATTTTTGCTAATACTGAACTAGTTACCTTTCAAACTATAACTCCAGTCACTTGGTTGCTTTCCAACATAAAACAACACTAAGGGACTCGCCTAAATCTAGCCTACATCCATCCACCGATCAGCCGTGGAGCAAACTCAATTTGGAACACTTAGAAACACCACTAACATCAAGTACAAATCTGGAAACAATAACTTTGGTTCCAAATCTATATGAGTGGCTACAGGAAGCTTTTGGCATCCTGATACCACTCAAAACCACACAACAGCACAAAAGAAAAAAAGCACCTTCGAGAAACTTAGAAATAAAAGACAAAACACAACAAATTAGAAAGCTGCAACATACTTGGCTCAAAACAAACACCAAACAAGACAAACTTCACCTACAAAAAATTAACAGATTATACCAGTCAGCTATCAAAAAAGCTAAGAAAAGGTACTGCTCAGACAGAATTCAAAATGCTAAATGTGCAAATACAGAATTCTATGAAATACTCACTGAATTTTGCAAAACAAATTGCCTAGAAGGAACTCATCCTGTTACTCAAGATTTCACAGAAAAACTGGCAAATCATTACACAGACAAAGCAGACACATTGGACTCGTACTTAAAACAGAAACAAAGCAACAGCATTAATCCCTGTACAAAACAACAAACCAAGAATACTCTAATCCAGCCTCTCCGTTTCTTCCAAAACATCTTACACAATGAATTTATGGGCCTGGTCTAAGCAAGCAGGCCTGCTGGCAGCCCTTCTGACCCCTGTCCACCACAAACTTTCAAGACAATTCTTTTAACAACCTCTGCTGCCACTCCAGTAAGAAGAATCATCAATGATTCCTTAACTACTGGAATATTTCCAGAAGAACTCAAAAAAATCACACATACGCCCTTTACTGAAGTAAACTAACTTGGACCCGCTGAACCCTGACAACTACAGACCCATTACAAATAGCCCTTTCCTGGGCAAACTGATAGAAAGAGCTGCGTTCGCCCAGATGTCACAATTCATTGAAGAGAATGACATGCTCTCATACTTCCCAACAGGATTCCGTCCGGGAAGAGGCACTGAATGTGCTCTCTTTGCCATCTGGGATGACCTGAAGAATACAGTTGACTGCAGCGGGGTTGCTGCGCTACTCCTCTTGGACCTATTGGCTGTTTTTGACACAGTTGACCATGACACTCTGAAGACTAGACTCTGTGAAGCCGGCATAGAAGGAACTGCTCTAGACTGGATCGCGTCCTACCTTCTAAGCAGAACTAACATCATCCATACCCCACCTTTCGCGTCCAAACCATACTCCACAAAAGCAGGGGTCCCTCAAGGTTCTATCATCTCGCCCATGCTTTTCAACATCTACATGAAGTCATTACCGGTACTGATCAATCAATTTCACCTCACATGCTATAACTATGGGGATGACACGCAAATACTCCTTCAACTGGAATGCCCCAAAGACATTGAAAAATCCCCAATTTTCAGTTGTCTCAGAGCCATGGATCAGTGGATGACTTGGAGCCATCTCAAATTGAATGCTGCAAAAATGGAAATACTCATGTGTGGCAACTGGAGACATTACGACCCGCTTGCCGCCTGGCCTGATAAACTGGGATCACCGCCTAAAGTATGGAAAGGAAGTAAGAAACCTCGGAATGACCATAAACTCCAAGCTGTCGATGAATGCCCAAGTGGACAAACTAGCAAGATCAAGCTTTGTCACTATAAAAACGCTGCAACAAATTTTCCCTCATTTGGGATTTCATCACAAGGTCCAAGCTACCATCTCGCTTGTTTTGTCCAAACTCGATTACGCCAATAGCTTCTACCACGGATCACCTTTAACGACCATGAAAAGACTACAATGGATTCAGAACTCGGCTGCCAGACTACTCTTGCATATCAAACCGCGAGACCACATTTCACCTGCCTTGAAAGCCCTGCATTGGGGATTGGTGTCGTTACAACGCAGGCTATTACAACGCCTGCTGTTACAACGCGGTTTTTACATCGCATACAATTACAACGCATAGTGCTTTTAAGCGCTGGATAGTGAAATATTTAATTTACTATTCCAACTCCAGTCCCCGTGGATAGTAGGGAAGATGTTGGATAGTAAATTAAATATATTCCCTATCCTAGAGCGCCCCCCAGCGCAATGCGTTGTAATGGTTTGCGTTGTAATGGTTGCATTGTAGTGGTAGTGCGTTGTAATAAATGCGTTGTAATTGATGTTTCCCCTGCATTGGTTATCAGTTTCCAGAAGATCCATGTTCAAGCTACTTTGTATAACCCACAAGGCAATACATGGAATGGGACCACTCTTCATCAGGATTAAAATCACCAAACACATTCCACAAAGGAACCTATGCTCTAAAGGGGCATCTCGCCTCAAAATCCCAAGATTCAAGAAAAAAACCATGGGTGGCACATCCTTCTCTGTTCAAGCAGCCAAACAATGGAACTCTTTACCCCCAACATAAGATCCACCGACAACCACCTTATCTTCAGAAAACTACTCAAGAATTGGCTCTTCCCACATAAGCACCATAAGCAAAGAGAAATTTACAGCATGTTCCTCTGTACGTAAGGATTTATTTTCACTATAGATATGTGCCTATCTCTGTGCATTGCTTTGTATAAACATGTGGAATATTTATGTTGTTGTAAATAAATAAATAAATAAAAATCATCTTTTGTCTACATGTACTTACTTCCCTTGTGCATCTATGTACCTCCCATGTGCTTGGATCTGTGTGTCTGTTACCTTTCTCCTGAGAAAGCATATCCAATGCACTACCCTATTTCTCATCCTGTACCTCTATCAATATCTTTAATCTATATATACTTACCTCCTCTATGCATCTATTTACTTTCAATGTACTTATGGATCTATATATTTATCACTTTCTTCTAATTTAGTATTTCAAATGCACTACCCTATTTCTCAGCCTATACTTCTCTCAATATATCCTCTGGCCCAACCTTATGACTCATCTCTAACTTCTATCTATTACTATTTCCAAGGTACTACCAAATCTCTCACCCTATACACATATTAATATATCCTCTTCATCCAATCTCTCATTTATCCCAAACCCCATACCACTATTATGATATCCAAAATAACCTTTTCTAGACTCTCCTACTCTACCCCTCCTTGCATCATCTGACACCTCTTTTTACTACACCGATCCCCCAAAATAAACCTTTATAAATTCTTCCCTCTGACTCTTCCCCTCAAAAAACCCTTTTACATATCCAAAAGCCGCCTCCTATTGCTATGACCTCGAATTTGTTTAAAACAAAATCTCACTCTTCTGTCCCTCCACAATCCTTTTCAATCAAAATACCAGATTAACATGTTCACTTCTCAATTTCCATATTCCACTATACTAATTCAGCACTAATCCTTTATGGGTTCTAGAGTAGTGTGCTACTCGCCAATGAAGCACCTCAAAACCCCATCAAGGGGTAGCAAGTGCTATATAAATACAAACCTCTTTCCCTCTTCTATCCCGCAACCTACCCAAATGACTGAATACCATATCCACCACTCAAATTACTTTATACTTCATTATACAATTTTTTTTCAACACTAATCCTTTATGGGTTCCAGAGTAGCCGCCTACCCGCCAGAAAAACGCTTCAACACCCATCAGGGGTAAGAGGTGCTACATGAATGCAAACCTTTCTTCCCTTTTATCCCGCCACTACCCTTCTCACTTCAAATAACTGACAAAGATCCACCACTCAAATTACTTTCATATTTCACCATACTAATTCAGCACTAATCCTTTATGGGTTTCCTGAGTAGTGCGCTTCAAGATTCTGTTATCTTTCCGAATCCGAATCCAAATAACTGACTAACCTATAACTGACTAACATATCCACCACTCAAAAAGTACTTGCATGTTTCACTATACTAATTCACCACTAATCCTCCATGGGTCCTGGAGTAGCGTGCTACTCGCCGAAAAACCGCTTCGCCACCTCGCCAGGGGTAGTAAGCGCTATATAAATGCAATTACAATACAATACAATATATAACCAGTGGATCCTACAGTTATGCCGATCACCAAGCAAGTTGTGCTGATACAAGTGTGTAGTCTCTGAATGCAAGCATGTCATTTTGCCATGTATTCAGAATCTGTGCATGTTCAGATGTTCAATTTGTACTCGAAAAATCAGGACAAATGAATTCATAAAATGGGTAAACCATTGTGTGTTGTCTGATATGGCTGTTCTACCGAAGTTGAGAAAGCCTAACAATGATTGTACCTTTATTATGGTGTGTGGTGGTTCCAAGAGAGCTAATTTTTCCAAGAAATGTTTTGCAAGGCTTTTGCCTACATTGGATACTTTGTATCCAAAGAATTGGACCCTGAGAAACGCAACTTTTGTTTTCTGGAATTTGAATTTGAAGCCTATTTCAGAAAATCTACAAACTATGTGATCTACTCTGGCTAAGTGTGTGTTTAAGTCATCGCACATGAGATATATGTTATCATGTACAACTAAAATTTATGTCACTCAGACAAAGAACAGTCCTGGGCTGTTCTATACCCCTGATGAAATCGGTTGAATTTTCCCTGAACACCTAAAGTAGTAAACACCATTAAGTCACTGCTTTCAGGTGTTATGTTTTGGCAGAAAAAGCCATTGGAAAAGTCCAACGTGGTTTTGCATTTTTTGCACACCGTGTTGTTCATTTGAGCTGCGCTGTGTGAATTTTGAATTGCAAATGTGCATGAATGACTGTTTAAATATCCATAATCTAAGGCTAAGTGATAAGAATGATCTGGTTGCTCTACTGGAAACAATACAATGGATTGTTCATTGGTGAAAAGCAAGGCTCTATTATGCCTTGATACTCTAATTATAATAACATTTCTCTAATAAGGCATTTTGCTTCATGTTGAATAGGATATGGTGGTTGCACTTGCAACCTGGACCTTATTGTAAACGTGATAAGGTGAGTCTTTATCCCAGCCTATATGATTGCAGTATAATGTCGGGCCCATTTTGCTGCATATACTTGTCTGACAACTTCAGGGACAAGAATGGAGAGGGAAGGTATAATTACATCTTCCCTCTTCCCCTTGTAGGACATTTCTAACAAACTTAAGTGCCCAAAATACGTCCGCCAAGAAAATGCCTTTAGCTTTGGTTAACATTTCCATGAATGTTACTTTAATAGTATGCAGAATGTCACCCACTAGTTGGATATCCAAATCATAAAGTATGTCGGGAGGGTTTACCCGCGTATCTGGTGTTTTAACTTGAACTCGTTTTTTTAATGTGACCAGAATTATTTTTAAATATATTTCGGAATTGCTACTGTGGTAATTTTTGTGATTGTGCACTTTAACTGCTACTACCTTGTGGGGATTTGTACCTAGAGCGCTAACGCGGTGTCAAGAACATTATCCTGACCCGCCTGAAGATTAGCGCTCAAGTGTCTAGTGTTCAGGGTGGTGCCTGACTTTTGGCTCCCCCCTACACTTCCTGTTTCTATTTACGGCGGGAAGCAGCGTTTGCTCAGGTTAGAATCGTGAGCTCCCGTGGCATGGTTGTCACTCTGCAGACATTGCTAAGTTTTAAATTGCACTGCTCGTTTTTTTTAATATGACCAGAATCATTATCCTGACCCACATGAAGATTAGCGCTCTAGTGTCTAGTGTTCAGGGTGGTTCCTGACTTTTGGCTCCACCCCTACACTTCCTGTTTCTTATTTAACCCACTATGTGGCGACCGTGTAGCTGGCGCGCCTTTGACGCGCCGAAGGCGCACCAAAGGCGAGCCCGTCTGCGCCCGTCCGCGCCAGGATTGCAACAGGCACAGGACTTGCTGGCCAAAATCTCTCCCAGTTTGTGTAAACAGCAGAGGAGCTTAGAAAGCTTGGTCAGATAAAGAAGTGTCCCTGTCAAATACATATGGAGCACATTTGGGGTCCATTTTCCTGTAGATTATGCTCCTGGTCAACGCTCGGTCTCCATCCGAGACTCCATCGTTGGCGTAGACTACTCTTAGCGGTCAACCCAGTCTCAAAGGAGGGCTTATAAATGCCCGATCAATGGGCAGCCAAAGTGAGGACATCAAGGAATTGATTTGTGCACACAAACTCGATTTCCTTTTCATAACTGAGACCTGGCTTAACGAGTGGAGCAATCCTGATCTGTCTATTGCTATACCACCTGATTACCATATCTTCAGGGCGGACAGACCGAGAGGTAGAGGAGGTGGTGTCGCTATAATTATTAGAAGCACCCTGAAGTACCATACTTTCAGTCTTACCCATCTTAAATGTGCCGAAAGTATGGGTTTCTCTATTAGGATTAACGCCTCTTTGTCTTACACTGGAGGTATAATGTACCGCCCTCCAGGCAGTCCGACCGTTTTCCTCGAATCTCTGGGCGAACCTCTGGGACAGCTGCTTGTGAGTTATCCCTATTTCACACTCCTCGGTGATTTTAATTTACAATTGGAATCTAAATCGAATCCACAGGTTTCCAACTTCCTCCAGACACTCGAAATATTTGACCTGTCTCAAAAAGTAACTAATGTGACCCATCAAGCTGGTCAAACGCTTGACGGGATATGTTCTAACTTTCCGCATTTAGTTCCTCATTCACCAATCCCTCAAATCTGGACTGATCACTGTTTTATTCCATTTGAAGTAAACATGGGTTACGCTCAGAAAATGGTAAAAAACATTCCCCTTGCCTCCACCAGCCAAAACTAGGCCCTGATTGCGAAAAATAGTCAGCTTAAGGCTCAAGACTCCAAAATTCATTTCATACTTGGATGCAGTTGGCAACCAAGAATCTGACCCCACTTAAACCTTCTGCTAAAAATAAGGAGAAATCCAATAAGATGAGTGCCCCGTGGTATACGAAGTCCCTAGCTGAAGCGCATCTCCAGTGTAAAAAAGGGGAAAGAAACTGGAGGAAAAATTATGACCCAACTGCAAAAAGCCTCTACATAAAATATAGGAACATTTATTTTGCAAACATTAAAATTGCCAAAAGGGATTATTACTCAAAACTCATTCAGGAAGCCCACCAAAGACAGAAAACTGTCTTTTCTATAGTAAATTCTTTCACCCATCTGACAATATTGAAACAAGAAATCCCTCCATCTCAAATCCTCTGCGATCAGATCGCCAATTACTTTGATGACAAAATAAAACGATTACAGGAAGATTTTCCATCCACAGCGCACTCCAGTAGAGCGAGTTTAAGTGGTCCAGTTCCTTCCCAGCCGTATACCATCTGCATGTTTAAGCCTGTTACCCTCGCACAAACACGTGAAGTCATCATGTCCTGTAAATCAGGATCTCCATCTGATGCCTGCCCGCCCTTCATTCTTCACCAGATAGTTGAGGTAGTGAACCCCATAATAAATCAAATAGTGAATGAATCACCTAGCTCCGGGATCGTTCCTCGGGATTGGAAAAAAGCCATAGTCAAACCCCTGATGAAAAAGCAAAATAAAAACCGTTCAGATTTTTCAAACCTTCGTCCCATATCTCTGCTCCCAGTTCTTGGTAAAATTACCGAGTACATGGTCCACCAAGAACTGTCAAACTTTGTGGAAACTCACAATATCTTACACTCTCATCAATCAGGCTTTCATCGAAAGTATTCTACGGAGACGGCCCTTATGGAAGTAATGGATGCCATTAAAATTGAACAGGATGAAGGGAAGAACACCGTCCTGATTCTTCTTGATTTATCGGCGGCGTTCAATACCATCTCCCATGAAATCCTCCTCGATAGGCTGAGACTAAGTGGAATAACAGATGGGGCTTTAAACTGGATAAGTTCTTTCCTGTCAGAGAGAACCCAAACTATTGCCTTGGGGCCTTTCCGCTGGAAGGAGAAGAGTGTCACCTCAGGAGTTCCTCAGGGCTCCATCCTGAGTTCCCTACTCTTTAATATTTATATGGCGCCCCTCATCTATTTAATTGAATCCTATGGGATAATGGTAACATCATATGCTGATGATACCCAACTGATTGTATCCCTGGACAAAAATCCCAGATTGGCCGACCAAGTTTCCAGAATTGTCTTACGGATGTCTTCCAATGGATGAATGACAATAGCCTTAAATGCAACTCTGGAAAAACAGAAATATTGCCCATTGGGAAAAACGTCAACTTCAGCCCCAACGAATGGTGGCCAAGGGGAGCCCCTCCGCCTCCAAGTTCGGTTGAAACGGCCAGGAATCTGGGCATTTTTTTTGATTCGTCCCTATCTTTTGACCACCAAGTACGGAGTTTAGCAGGTAGCTGCTTTAATATCATCAAATCATTGAAAAAATAATTCTTTGATTTTCTTCCCATTGAGTCAAGAAAGTCTGTGGCTGTGGCTCTTATACTTTCCCGCATTGACTATTGTAATGGTTTAATAGCTGGAGTAAAAAAACTGACATTAAAAAAACTACAAAGTGTCCAACACGCAGCGGCCCGCCTGGTACTGAAACTGCCCAGAAAATCCTCTGCTTCTTTGGCCCTCAGGAAACTATACTGGCTCCCCCTCCATAAAAGGATTCTTTTCAAAATCTTGTTGACCTCTTTCAGAGCAATAAACAACATCGGCCCTAAGTATCTCTCAAAAAGATACTCACGCTACTGTCCCACCAGAGTTCTGAGATCTGCAGGCTGTAACCTAGCTAACATCCCCACCTTTCATTACAGAACCAAAGGGGGTAAAACCCTTACCGTCCTGGCTTCCAAGGTTCGGAATGGGATGCCAAGGGAGTTAAGGCTACTTGATCGAGAAGTTTCTTTCCGTAATCAACTTAAAACCTGGCTTTTTATTCTGTCAGATGCTTATGTATTGGCTGCCATCTACCGCTCACTTCTGTTGAATTCCTCTCCCCATAGCACCAGGATGCTCCTTTCGGAGCGGCAGT
Source organism: Lissotriton vulgaris (assembly GCF_964263255.1). Taxonomy (NCBI): domain Eukaryota; kingdom Metazoa; phylum Chordata; class Amphibia; order Caudata; family Salamandridae; genus Lissotriton; species Lissotriton vulgaris. The sequence continues at coordinate 749,262,664 of NC_141694.1, forward strand.
TCGCGCTCTACAAATTCCAAAATAACTTAACATAACATAACATGTATTAATTGCTCTTGAAACCAGAAACTCTTGGAGATTCTGGAGAACTATTGTGACAACTACTGTACTGTCCAGCAGTGTCATGCCCACGTCTTGTTCTGAAGGAGTGTCCTCAATATGTGTGGCGCATTTAGTGGAAATACCTGCCAATTTCTTGTTTTTGATTTGGGTTTTTTGTTGTGGAAGTTTCTCCTTTTTATGATGATGCCAGATGAGAGTTGTAAGTCCTTTCTTGGTTTCACATGCTCTTCATGCCTGTGTTATAGTCATCCCCTTCTCTTGGAGCGTTTGTCAGATTATTCCTGAAAGGAACGATAAGGACGTCCATCAGTGTACAGGTACCTTTCAGGCTGTTTAGGTAAATCTCGGTTACACAAATTATAATGTCTTTTAGTGGACTCCGGTTGCAAATAACCACCCCATGTTTTTGTTTTATCTCTATTTTTCTGTTTGTTGCAGCGTTTTTTTGGAAGACTACCGTGTCTGCTTGGTATTATCTTATTCAGAATTGATAATAATTGAAGGAACTGTGGCATAATTTCCAATTAATTTCATCCCCAAATGCACAGCAGGGGCAGACTCCTATTAATTTTCAATATGTTTTAGCACTTCAGGCAAAACAGCAATAGATGGTGTATCATGTGTTAAGGTATATATAACAGCAAGGACTGTGGCGAAGGTGGCATAATCATCTACTGGGGGAACCATACCAAGTGGTAGGTACATTGTGAACATTCTTTGTGTGTCTTGGGACCCCTTATAAAGAAACATTGTTTCAAGCTGGTTTGGTTTTTGTGCAATACAAAATGCAGTTTCCTCCCGTCTGGTGGAAACTTTACCCATAATTGCATTAATAGTTACTGGACTAACTGCAGGCACAGCTAACTGTGGTTGCACAACTTGAACAGCCCTTGCCGGCAGAAGTTATTGTGCACATAACAAATTGTGTTAAATGTCTGTATAGCCTAACTAGACCTATGTTAAGAGCATAGATGTCTGCAACATTTAATGGTGCTAAGTTTGGGTATGGTGTGCAGGCCATGAGGACTGGCCAGGTCGCTCTTTATTGCTGAGGGGTCCCAGTCTTACATTGTTTAGTGTGTATGGTAGAGCACCTTGGAACCAACTCTGATGTTCCTATTATGTAAATGGTGTTTCTAAATCTTCATAAGCTCTATATTGGCAAAGTAATGCAGCTGGAGTGTTTGTGTGGAATGTCTGTGAAGTGGCATTGACTGAAGGAAAGTAAGCCCAATAATAAAATGACTCAAGAAGGAGCCCTTGATGTTGTAATAGTGCTGTAACAACATGTCTACAATTAACAGTAATTATAGCTGCTAGTGGCATATTTAATGGATGGATTTCAAAGAAAGGACAACTATAGTGGGGGTGATCCTTTTAAGTGTTCGATGTTTAACAACCTTCAGAAAGAAATAAGGGTTTCCTTTTAAGCTGAGGAGGCTTAATCCCTAGCACCACTGACACCTTCATATAAGGTGAAAAGGAGCCTTGGGTATGCGCAAGAACTACTCTGGAGACCCAATAAATAAGTCCTGACCTAATAAGGGATGTATGACGTTACAACGCATACTTTTACCACGCATACCATTACAACGCGGTATTTACAACGCATACCGTTACAACGCATAGCGCTTAGAGGTGCTGGATAGTGGTAAGTATAATTTTATATTCCAACTCCAGTCCCCGTTGACACTAGGGAAGGTGTTGGATATAAAATTATACTTATTCCCTATCCTAGAGCGCCCCCCAGCGCAATGCGTTGTAATGGTATGCGTGGTAATGCCTGCGTTGTAATGGTAGTGCGTGGTAAAAACTTCGTTGTAACAGTTGTATACCCCTAATAAGACATAAAGGCATGATGTAGCTGATTTGTAAGTGACATGCCTAAAGCTGTAAACGCAGTACCTAATTGATGGCATGTCGAGGGAGATGACCTCCATATTTTACTGGATGCCCACGTTCCAACACTCCCAAAATATGCAGAAGATGTCTGATTTATTTTGTTAGAGTTGTTAATAGTTTAATTTTTTTTCAAATGCATTTTAGACCAATGCACATTATCAGGAAAGTACAGTTGTCCTGTTTATTAAACACATTAAGTATTATTAAGTATTGACACTTGTACCTGAATCATAGGTACTACCAGTATACATTTCTTTCAGTACACACACACAATTCCAGAAAGACCAGCTCTCTCCTAGAGCACAGGGAAGTAAAAAACCATATAAGGAATAATAGCGACATTTGGGAGCAAGAAAGAGGGACGTTTAAAAAACATAATCAGAGGAATGTATTTGGCTTTCATTGATTTGGAAACAATTTTAGGGAGGAGACAGCATAAATAAAGCTGTATGTTGTTTAAAAAATCATGAGTCCCCTGCTGAGACAGGTGTGTTGGCATGTATGACATGGGTAGAAATGGAAGTGCATGCAAATATTCTTCAAGCGCAGAAACATTTTGGCAAAGGGGCCTACATGCGTAGGGGTGCTATCTAGCACTGTAATTGGGATAAAAAAGTTTGAGAGCTTACTCTAAAAAAGGCATGGGGTAAAGAAGTGTAACTAGGAATATTTTATTAAATGACCTTAGTAATACAAAACACCCTGCGTGTATGATTATAATACCTTCATCAGCTTCATCTCAATTGTTTTCAGGGAAAAAAATGCAAGTACTCCCAAGGCCACGCTTACATTCCCCTGACCCTCCAAAGAAAGTAACAGTGGGGAGCCACGGGCAATGGCCAATGGGTCAAGGGAGCGGCAGGTTGACCACTGACCCAAGGAAATCGTGGAAAACAGATCTACCCTTTTGTTGTTACTTTTGCATGCCCAAGGTAAACACATGAAAGATGCAAATCTGGCTCTTCCAACATTTATTGAAACAATCACATTCTTGTATAGAAAACAAAACATGAGTTGCAATTAATAATATGATGAAACAAAGTATTGTAACCAGCATTACCAGAATGGTGAAGAAGATAAACAGTTCAACCATTAAAGCATTACTCTCTGATTATGTGAGTATAATCCTATTGAATATAACCTATACTATTTAGACCATGGTGGGAATACCCTCTGACAGATCAATTGGTACAGCTTTACCCAATATATCTGAGTATGATGTGCCAGAAAGCCGGGCCTGGATGGAACAGGCAATCGCTCTTTGCAGGGTAATGGTTAGAGTCAGCAGTGCTGAATCTCAGATACAGTGTGCAGCATTCCAGGATAATCTCAGCAGAAGTGCTCCTCTGCCAAATGTAGCACAAAGGCAGTTTATATAATAAAATCACTGTTCCAATCGAAATCCAAGCCACAATTTCACAGAAACTGAATTGATTATCTTAATGACTTCATACAGGTCAATGAATCGGGCCTGTAATTTTTGTGGATTCTCTAACTGCAGGTGTTGTGTCGATAGCCAAACTAAGTCTCCTTCCTTGTACTTGGGACACGGGGTCCTATGCTTATCTGCAGATACTTTCATGGTGGACTTAGCCTTATCCAAGGTATTCCTGAATTTGCCTAGTTCGTCTAAATGTTAAGGGACATAATTTGAAAGGCTTGGGGTTTCTATGGGTAGGGTTCTAGGGTGACAGCCAGAGGCAAAGAGAAAGGGTGTGAGTCCAGTGGCAGAGTGTGTAAAGTTATTATAGGCAAATTCTACCAATGGTAAGGCTTGAAACCAAAGCGTCGGTAAAAGGTAGATAGTAGGCATCGAAGCGTGGTCTCTAAGGACTGGTTAACTCATTCTGTTTGGCTGTAAGTTTGGGGGTGGAAAGCGGAGGACAGTGCCACTTCTATACCTAGATTGTTGGAGAGTGCCTTACAGAATTTCGAGAAGAATTGAGGTCCACGACCTCAAATACTTTTGAATGGTTGACTATCCAATTTTACTACCTTATTTAAGAACATCGGATTTAACTCGGGTGCTGTTGGCAGCTTTTTGAGGGGTGTAAAGTGCGCTGTTTTTGATGATATGTCCATTAGTAACAGGATCTTGGTAAGAGTATTGATGACTTGGAGATTTGTAATAAAATCCATACCTATGGTGTGCCAGGGTGCAGGTGGTATGGGCACAGGTCGGGGTGGTATGAGTGGGCTTGTTGCGGGCACAAACTGGGCAGGTGCTAACATACACCTTTATATCCGTACACATATTTTCCACCAGAAATCTTTTTTGCAGAGCTCTAGAGTCTAGTTAGTCCCTTGGTGCCCAACTAAAGTAGAGTCATGATTCCATTGAATTACCTTGAGCTGTCTGTGGGTTTGAAGAGTTGTTCATTGTAAAAGAGGAAGTGATCCTTTATAGTCTGTTTTGGATTTTGTGCCCAGGAATGAGGATCTAATTTTTGATGTTCGTTCTGTGTGTCTTTCATGAAAGGCTCAACTTCTGTGACTGTGACTAGTCTTTCCACAGGAATAATACTGGGGGCGGGGTGGTTGGGGGTAGATGAAGGACCCAAGGCGTTAGTACAACCTAGTCTAGATGGAGTGTCTGACTGAATTTGTTTGGCACCTGGGTGATTTGTGATAGTAAAATCAAAGTTACTAAAGGAATGGAGCCACTGCATTTGGTGTGGGGTCAATGCCTTGACAGAACTGAAGAATAGTAGGTTTTCATGGTTAGAAAAAATTGTGACTGTGTGTTTGGCTCCTTGGAGGTAATGTCACCTCTCAGTGAAGATTAATTTAATAGCTAGGAGCTCTCTTTCAGCGACCGTATTATTTTGCTCTGCCAGAGGAGTTTCTTAGAATAAAAGGCTATGGGATGTAAGTGACCAGTCTTTCGGTCCCTATGCGATAGTACTCCTCCCACAGCTATCTGCGAGGTGTTGACCTCCACATAATAGGGATGGTCTGTATCTGCATGTTGGAGTATTGGTGCTGTGGTGAATTTATCTTTTAGGATGGCCAATACCTTGTCAGCTGCTGGAGAACAATTAAAGGCTTGACCTTTTCGTAATAAGTGTGTGATAGGCGCCACAATATCTGAAAAGTGTGAAATGAATCAGCGAAAAAATGAGCAAACCCAAGGATCTGCTGGACTTCTTTTACCAAAGAGGGGCTGGCAATGCTCTAAACGCCTCTACCTTTTTGGGTTCATTAGTGATTCTAGAAGGTGATAGGTGGTAACCTAAAAATTCTACTGCTGACACATGAAAGGAACATTTCTCCAATTTTACAAATAAGTCATTTTCCATGAGTAGTTGTGGGATTGAGCGTACGTGTTGCACATGGTCTGGTTCAGAGTTGGAATAAATCAATATATAGTCAATATAGACAATAGCACAGACGTTCAAAAATTCTTGGAGAACTTCACTGATAAAATATTGGAATTCTGCAGGGGTATAACATAGCCCAAATGGCATCACTGTGTACTCAAATAGTTCAAATTCAGTTCTAAAGGCAGTTTTCCATTCATTCCCATCCTTTATTTGGATTAGATGTTAGGCTCCGCGTAAGTCTAGCTTTGTATAGATATTAGAGTTTCTAACTTGGTCAAGCAAGACTGGAATTAAACAAAGGGGTATTGATATTTAAGAGTGACCTTGTTGATAGCTCTACAGTCCACACATGCCAGCAGATCCCCATTCTTTTTGGACATGAAGAATAATGGAGAGGAAACAGGTGAAGTGGAATAACAAATAAACCCTATTTCCAATAATTCATCCAACTATTTCCTTAAATGTTGATTCTCAGACTCTGTCAAGGCATAGACTCAACTACAAGGAAGAATGTCCCCAGGGAGAAGGTCTATACGACAATTGTTTGACCTATGTGGAAGCAACTGAGTAGCCTTGATAGGATCAAAAACGTTGCAAAGATCATAATATTGCTTGGGTAGTCTTGGGAAAACGTCTAACTGGGTGAGGGCACAGTTTAAAGGTGTTTGAATCTCTTGAGCCTCTTGGTAACAGGTGGTGGTACACAGGGGGTAGTGTAACATAACTGTGTGAAGTACCCAATCAGGTTGTGATATTCCAACCAATGTATGCTCAGGATTACAACAAATGTGGAAGGGTTAATTAAGTCAAAAACTAGTTTCTCCGGGTGCCCATTTTCACAGACTGGAGTTAGTGCCTTGGCTTGGAAACAAATTAAGGCTGAGGACTGTTTGGAATCATCCACTGATCAAACTGGTTCTCACTCTGACATTAGAATTTTAGTTAAGCCCAAAGTAGAGGCCAGGGATAGGTAAGAAAAATCCCTGTTGCAACGGAATCTATGAGCATAGGTAATATATGCCTCTGTTGGGCAGCTAATACCACTGTCACCACTCTGTTCCCGACGCTAGTGAGATATTGCGAGATCTGAGTAATTTTTCTCTATGAAACAATCTTGTTTCCCTGTTCCTGATTGGAATGATCCATACTGGGTGCAGTTTTGCTCTTCTTGGGTTTAATAGTAAATTCCCGGGCAAAGTGTCCACCCTTACTGCAATAAAGTAACAGGTGTAGTCTGCGGCTGCATTCTTTTTCTTCTTTAGACAAGGGACCTTTTATGCCTCGAATGTGCATTGGTTCACCTTCTGGAACTTTATTATTTGATTCTCTCTTTTCTGCCTTAAGAACATTTATCCTAGAATTTTAACTATATTTTTGAGATTTTGAGCAACAATACATAAAAAAAGGTGCATTTATGTGTACACATTTCAGTCCATAATCAATACAATGCATGTACAGAATCAGGGCAATTGGAGACAAGCAGTCTCATCATATCAGCACTGTGCAGTAAGCAGTTGATCTCCCATTTTACCCATCTTGTGGCCATTTTGTATCTCAAGCTGCCCGCAGCACCCGCCCATTTTTACAAATAACAGTTTCTGCAATATAATACTTACTAAGGAGACACATCAAGTACCCAGCTACTGTGTACAAGGAACTTGAGTGCGATCTAGCCAATACATGACTGCACAATAGTACCACAACGTATTCCAACATTATTTATCACACAATAGTATCTCCAGTACCCCAACTTCCAGTTCACAATGCAGTGATCTCAATTGTGTGTCTACGATTATCTTATAAAGGAGCCCCCAGTGTGCATCTAGGTGGGTAACCCGTCCTCAGCAGCTTCATCCCCTCCCCGTAGGTAACAATGTAACGGAGCCCATATATCCGTGAGGCTATCGGTAACAACTCACGCATCCACTCCTTAAATTTCGTGGCTCTGCCCCTGCCCCATTTACATGCAACTCTTCTTTTGGCAACTAGAAAGGGTAGTGCAGTGAATTTGCGGTGTGCCGCTTGTATGGGCTCTACGTATCCCAAGAGAGCAAGAATAGGGGAGGGTTCCACCTCAGTGTTAAACATTTTGGACAATGCTGCAAACACCTGGCACCAGTACAGCTGTACTTCATCACACGACCACGCCAGGTGTAGAAAATCCGCCCCAGGGGCGTGACATCTATCACAATTGTCAGTGGCGCGAAGTTGAAATCTACACATTCGGGCTGGAGTGTAATACAGTCTATGGACACATTTATAATGTATAATTCTGAATCTGCAGCTAGAGGAGATTCGCTCTGTCTGTTGTAGACAATATTCCCATTGTTTGTCTGTTAGTGGCACCTGTAGCTCCTGGTCCCATTTTGCTCTAGCCGCCAAAGGTGGGGCGTCTATTAGTGAATGGACCGACCTGTAGATTGTCGTATACAATTTGTTATGTGTATCATCTTGGAGGATGCGTTGCAGCATTGCAAAGGTCTGAGGCTCATGAGGGAAGTCAGGCGTAAGCGCTTTAAGTCCCTGACGTAGCCTAATGTACAGAAAAACGTCAAGGGGGGATGGCTGTATGCCTTCATATAAATGTTCCATAGATCGGAATGTTCCAGCATGATATAGGTCGCCCGCGACGTGACGTGGATACTGTGAAGTAGCTTACGAAATCCTGCTTCCTGTAGTAAGGGCATGCTTGGATGATAAACAAGGGGCAAGAGTGGTGCGTATAGCATGCTAATCTCCAATTTAGCAGCCAGTCGGGTCCACGCGGTCACCGTGCCCATCACTGTTGTGGGCGTCTTATCCCTTCCTGGGACTAAGGCATACAGTGCGCTTTCTATGGGGATTGGATGAGCGAGCCAGTGTTCTGCCGCCAGTTGGGGCATGTACCTAGGTTGACGCACCCAGAAAAAGGCATAATGGGCCTGGGCAGCCTGATAATACAACTCAAAATCGGGAACGCGAAATCCACCCTGGTTGTATGGCCTAGTGAGGGTGTCCCATTTGAGCCGATGCGATTTTCCGCCCCATACTAATCTGATGAGCTTCGTGCAGAGTTGCTGAAAGAAAAACCTGCCTGGATAGAAAGGAATGTTTAAAAACAGATATAGTAATTGTGGCAGGATCACCATTTTAATCAAAGATGTTCTACCCGCCATGGAGAGGGGCAGGGTGATCCAGCGTGTAATGTTGTCTGCAATACGAGTCATCGTCGTGCCATAACTGGCCCTCAATAGTTCATCCCGGTCTTTTTCTATGTGGATACCTAAGATCCTAAAGTCCCCTTCGCACCAAGCAATTGGGTAATCCAGCACAAACCGTCCGGTGGATGTCATGAGTGGAAAAATACAGGACTTGCCCCAGTTGATCTGGACTCCTGAGAGTCTACCAAAGCGAATAAATTCTCTAAGAATTGCATTTCAATTTTCACTGGGATCTCGCACATATAAAGTGATATCATCTGCGTTCATAGATATTATTATTTGTCTTTGGAAACATCTCAGCGCTTTTTCCCTATGATGCTGCCTCAACTTTGCCGCAAGTGGTTCTGTAGCTATGGCAAACAGCAGCGGTGACAGGGGGCAACCTTGCCTGGTGCCCCTACTGATAGGAAATTCAGAGGAAAGCTTAATAATAATAATACTGGATTTTATACAGCGCGAACAGCTACCTCGCTAGGAGGTGTCCCGGCGCTAATAGAACACAGAAGACCTGGGGCTAAAAAGATAGGAAAGTTAGCGTGGCTGATTGAAAAGCCAAGTTTTTAGCAGTTTCTTGAAGCAGGGTTCAGAAGGGGCCTGTTGGATTTCTTGTGGCAGGGAGTTCCATAGAGTGGAGACGTTTGCTGAAAAAGTCCGACCGCCTAGTCGGGCCTTTTTCGAGCGCGGGACGGCCAATTGAACACGGCAGTTGGACCGTAGGGCGCGGGTTTGGGAGTACCTCGGGAGGCGGCTTTTCAGGTATTGTGGACAGGAGCCATGCAGAGATCGGAACGCGAGCGTCAGAGCTTTGAATTTTATTCTGCTGGCAACTGGCAGCCAGTGCAGGGAACGAAGATGCGGAGAGACTGACTGCTTGAAAGGGATTCGCCGTAACAGTCTCGCAGCCGCATTTTGTACTACCTGAAGCCTGTGAGTTAGGTATTTTGGGAGGCCAAGGTAGAGACCGTTGGCATAATCCAGCCGTGAGGTGACAGTCGCATGGATAACCGTTTTCCGGCAACTCTCCGGAAGAAGTCTCAGGATTTTTCGGAGATTTCTCAATTTGCTCAGGCAGCATCCGGCGACTTGTTGGATATGGGGTGAAAAGGACATGCTATCATCCCATTTCACTCCAAGATTTTTTGCCGTGTGACTGGGTGAAGGGGCCGGGCCCATCTCCGTCGGCCACCAGAGTTCTGAGGCGGGGGAGGGGCCCTTGCCAAAGAAGATGACTTCGGTTTTGTTGGCATTAATTTTTAATTTATTTGTGTTCATCCAGAGTGCTATATCTTGGAGGCAGCCTTTAAAATTTGAAAAGGACTCCCGCGTCATCTCAGAATATGGAAATACCAACTGGGTGTCGTCGGCATACGAGGTTGCCTTGACACCCCAGTTGGCAATTAACGTAAAGAGAGGAGCCAGGTAGATGTTGAACAAAAGGGGGCTGAGGGCCGACCCCTGAGGGACTCCACAGCTGAGGGTCTTGGGTGTCGAAGAGATCGTCCCAAGTGCCACCTTCTGAGTTCTCTGGGATAGGTAGGATTGTATCCAACCCAGTGCCTTATCCTGAATCCCTATCTCAGCCAGCCGGCTGAGTAGTCTGGCGTGGTCCACCGTATCGAAGGCGGCCGACAGATCCAGGAGTACCAGCATTGCTGAGTTACCTGCATCCATCGACCACCTTACTGACTCGGCCACCTCAATAAGCGCTGTTTCTGTGCTAAAGCCGGGTCGGAAGCCAGACTGTGTTTCATGTAGGATATTGTTTATATCTACAAATTTGCTCAGTTGGCGCTGTATGACTTTTTCCAACATTTTTCCCGGGGCTGCTAATAGAGATATTGGGCGGAGGTTGGTTAGGTCTTCTGGATCCCCATTAGGTTTTTTCTTTAGGGGTAAAAGCGTGGCATGTTTCCAGACGTCCGGGAATATGCCCGAAGCGATGGAAGAGTTCCAGATATGTTGAAGTGTGGGAGCTACAGAGTCCGCTATAGAGCTCCATAATTTAGCTGGGCAAGGGTCGTCGGGGGAGCCAGATTTGCAACGGATAAGTTCTTGCCTTACCTCACTCAGGGTGATGTCCATGAACTGGGTAAAGGTCACACCTGGCTCGCCCTTGCTCGCGAGGTCCTGCTTTACTGTTTTTATTACTGGACCAAAAGAGTCGTACACCTTTTTAATTTTTTGGTCAAAGAACTCGGAAATTTGCTCGCATAGCGTAACTGTGGGTACAACCTCTCTTTCAAGGCATTTTGGTTTAAAAAACGACTGTACCACTTTGAAGATCTGTTTGCTAGACTGTTCTGCCTGTAGAATCGAATCCGCATAGAAACGTTTCTTACTTCTTCTGATAGCTTTCCGTAGTTTTTTGGAAGCTTCCTTGTACCTGTTTTTTTCTTCCAGGCCGTAGTTAGCTCTCCAGAGTCTCTCCAGCTTTTTACAGTCCGCTTTCTCATTCCTTAGTTCCTGCGAGAACCAGGGAGCTGAGGGAGAGTCTCTTTTTGATAGAGCCCGGGGGGCTGGAGCAATGGAGGAGACCATCTTTCCGACCCACTCATTGAGGAGTTGAGCATCTATATTGGCATTGTTTGTCAAGGATCGGGTGGTTTGCGCCAGGACAGGGCACATAGTATCGGGGGTCAGTTTTTTCCATTGCCTCTTCAGGAAGTAGCATTTGCTAGAAGCAGGGATGTCATTTATAGGCACTCTGGCCACTGGAGTCTCGTAAAATAGCCTAATCCATGAGATAAATATGGCCGGGAAACCCATGCGCTCCATTACCTGGAACACATAATCCCATTCCAATGAGTCAAATGCCTTAGTGGCATCAAGGAAAATGGCAGCCATCGATTGGTCTTCGTGCACTGTGTTTAGAATTGAAAAAAAGGTGCGTAAATTATGTGACGTCGCTCTGCCAGGTACGAAGCCTGATTGGTCGGGTAAGATCAAGTTAGGAAGTAGGAGATTATTATGGGCAGCAATTAGTTTTGCTAGGATTTTAACGTCACAGTTAAGCAATGAAAGGGGCTGGTAGGAATCGCATTTATTCACCGGCTTCCCGGGTTTTAAGAGCAATGTGATAAGTGCTATCTTATCTTATCTTATCTTAATGTTTTGTTGAAGCGCTACAGCTGCCTCGGCAATGAGGCGTCCCGGCGCTGAAACCTAGATCCGATCCTGAGCAAGAAGGCCTAGGGCAGAGGCAGGTTTAGAGACAAGGGAAAAGATACGTTTTCACTGCCTTTCGGAAGGCAGAAAGGTTGTCCAGCGCGCGAATATGATGTGGGAGTTCGTTCCACATCTTGGGTCCCAGGAACCTAAAGGAGCGTCCGCCCATGCGGGAGAGTTTTATGCGTGGGACACAGAGGAGGTTTTGGTTGGAAGATCTTAGGTTCCGTGACGGCGCATAGGGAGTGAGAAGGGGTTGAAGCAGAGGGGGAGTGTCAAGTTTGAGAATTTTGAAGGTCATGATGAGGGTCTTAAACTTGATTCTGGAGTCAACCGGGAGCCAGTGCAAATTCCTGATGGTTGCTCTGGCTGAACATCTGCGGGGCAGGCCGATCAGAGTTCTAGCGGCCGAGTTCTGCACGCGTTGGAGTCGTGCTAGCTCACATTTGTTGGCGCCGAGAAGGAGTACATTGGCGTAGTCTAGACGCGAGAGTATGGTGGCTTGGATGATGAGCTGTCGGGTCTTTGCGTCAAAGAAGCCTAGTATGTGGCTGAGGCTTCTCAGTAAGCCAATGCAGGTGCCAGCAACTTTCTTGGTGTGGGCTCGAAAGTTGAGTGAGTCGTCCATCCATACACCCAGGTTTTTCACAACGGTTTTGGGGGGAGGGATGGTACCGAGGGAGGACGGCCACCAGTGCTCATTCCAAAGGCTGGTGTTTTTGCCGAGGAGGAGCACCTCTGTTTTACCGCCGTTGAGCTGTAGACAGTTTGTGGTCATCCATTGGGCGACCGCGGAGAGTCCGTTTTTAAAATTAGAGGAAAAGTTTGAGGGTCCATCTGAGAGGGCAATGGCCAATTGTGTATCATCAGCATACGATACTAATGTTAAGCCCCATTCTTTGGCCACTGCCGCCAGAGGCTGAACATAAAGATTAAAAAGAGAGGGGCTTAGCGCAGAGCCCTGCGGGACTCCCTGATCAATAGGATGGGGTTTAGATAGAAAGGGTGGGGCAGAGACTCGAAAGGACCTGTTTTCGAGGAAGGATCTAAACCACTCCAGGGCATGGCCCTTTACACCAAAGGCCTCCAGACGTCTAAGAAGGATGACATGGGATACCGTGTCAAAGGCCGCGCTGAGATCCAGAAGGATCAGCGCAGCACTTTGACCGGCATCCAGGATCGTCCGGAGGTGCTCTGTGGTGGCTAGGAGAGCAGACTCAGTGCTATGGCCTGGTCTGAACCCGTTTTGTGATGGGTCCAGAATGTTGTTTTTGACCATATGTTGGGAAAGAGTACTGTTGACATGTGCTTCAGCGAGTTTAGAAAGCCAAGGAAGCAGGGAGATAGGACGAAAATTCTCCGGTTTAGATGGATCTAGGGTGGGTTTCTTGATGATAGGCGAAACCCACGCTTGCTTCCAGGCAGATGGTACGCACGCTGAAGTAAAGGAGAGGTTCAGGATGGCGGTTAGCGCTGGTAGGAAGAAGTTGAGTGATTCTAAGAATTGAACCGGGCGCATGGGGTCTGCGGGGGAGCCAGACTTGACTTTGTTGCAAAGTCTGATAAGAATGTCTTTGGAGATTTCTGGGATGTGGGTCAGGGTCGAGTAGCTGGGAGAGGCAGAGGGATAGCTGACGATGTTAGGGTCATGCTGGGGAAAGGAGGTGTAAATTTTCTGCACCTTATCGACGAAGAATTTAGCAAGTTCCTCGCATTGTTGCTCGGAGGAGATCGTAGGGGGGGGTGTTTTGTTGCTCTGAAGTTCTTGTACGAGTTTGAAAATTTCTTTCGCAGGGGTGGGACTAGATTCAATTTTATCGGCGTAGAAAGCAGCTCGTGCAGCACGGATGGCTTTGTGATATGATTTTTGTAGCTGAAGGTATTTATCTTTGTCCTCTTTATTGTATTTCCTACGCCAAAGGCGTTCTGCCTTTTTACACTCTTTTCTTAGATTTTTGAGTGCATCGTTGTACCAGGGGTTTGATGGCGAGTTGCGGCCTTTTGTCCATTTTGCAGGGATAAGGCTGTCTAGTCCGCCCGTAATCCACTCGTGAAACGTGTTGTAGGTAACGTTGATGTCAGCGTTAGAGTCAGGGTGGAAGACCCCTAATGTCCTGTGTAGGTCCTCATGAGACAGTTTGTGCCACGGTCTTTTTAGACGGCTGGCCGGAGCCGTATTGTGCCTGCTTTTGTTGACCGAAATGGTCAATTTAATAAGGGAGTGATCTGTCCATCCCATAGGAAGGGGTGGTTCTGAGGTGAGTTCTTCTAGGTTGGAGAAGACTGGGTCTAGGATGTGGCCGGCTAAGTGGGTTGAAGTGGAAATGAAGGGGTTGAGTTGCAGTGCAGAGAGATCTGCAAGGAGTGTTTTGATTGTGGAGTCATTGAGTAAGTCAAAATGGAGATTACACGCATAGATGGGGCAAATGGCCCACCTCAAGTGCGTCTTCGTAGACCTGCCGTAAAACCGGTGCCATGAAGTCAATGTACGTTTTTATAAAACTCTATTGGATCCCATTGAGTCCCGTAGCCTTACCCGACTGCATGTGCATAATAGCATCACGCACCTCATCCAATTCAAAAGGGGCACTCAAAAATGCCCTCTGTGCGTCGCTAAGCCACCCCAGGGACACATTGTCAAGGTTTTCCTGTAAGTGTAAATCACCAGTCCTAGTAGACGTGTATAATGCACTGTAATGTGCCACAAAAGAGTTGAGAATTTGCGTGGTATCTCTATATACCTCACCCTCCGGGCTCTCAAGTTCTACTATAATATTAGGGGGACGCGTCAATCTTATCGTCGCAGCCAGCGCCTTACCTGGCCTTTCGCCTTCGCCAAATCGGCGAGCAATCCAGTGCTTGCCTCTAAATTTGGACTCCCTAGCAGCTTCGTCGGTATATTCGGTCAGTGTGTCACGTATTCTTGAGAGGGTGGTATCATCAGGACAATTAGCTAGCGATGCTTCAAGGTTTCTGAGCTTAGCCTCTAATGTCGTCAGTCGTGCCATTATATTCTTCAGGACACCCGACCCCTTAGCAATGCAGATTCCCCTCAAAGTCACCTTGAATGCTTCCCAAATAGTTTCTACGTCATTCACAGAATCTTTATTACGCTTGAAGAAATCTAAACATTTCTCTTGCAGTTCCTCCTGAAATTCAGTATCAAGTAGCATCGTGGGTTGTAAACGCCAGGCAGTCGTCGGGGGGCCTAGGTCCGCAGACCTCAATCTGACTTTTACTGGCGAATGATCAGAGAATGTCCTAGGGAGGTGTTGTGATTTCACAAGCGCAGCATAGAACTGTGGAGATATAAAGACATAATCAAGTCTCACCCATGAACGTGCTTGTGCCGTGAAATGCGTACCCTCCATCGTGTCCATGTGCAGATGTCTCCAGGTGTCTATCAAATTGTGATCTGTGAGTGACGCAATTAGTGTCGTCCTAGCCTTAGTGTAATGATGATGGGCAGGGTGTAACCTGTCTCTAGCTGGGTCTAGTGTAGTATTGAAATCTCCCCCCCAGAGGAGGTGCTGCGGGCCCGTACCTACAATGGCCGCCCATCAGTCTGTGAAGAACTAAGGGTCATCGATGTTGGGGCCGTAACAGCATACTAACGTGACTGCAATATGTCCTAATCTACCCCACATCATTCAATAACTCCCCTGAGCATCCACTTTGGTGCCTACCATAACAAAGGGCGTGCCCTTCTTTACTAGTATTGCAGTACCTCTAGCATATGATGAGTAGGAGGAGAAGGCAGTGTGCATCGCCCACCTGCTGGCAAAGGTGTGAGTAGACTGAGCCTTGAAATGGGTTTCTTGAAGAAAGGCTATATGTACTGAGTAGCGGTCTAGGTAAGATAAAATTTGTTGCCTTTTCCTCGGGTCTCCAAGGCCCCTTACGTTCCATGTCAGTATGTTTAAGTTAGTGTCCCCCATGATCTTGCTGGTCTAGCGGGATTAAGCAGTGTGTCGGAGAGGGCCTCACGGGCCTGCCACCACAAGCAGTGCCACTCGGGAATTGCACCTCTCCCCTAGTACGACAGTCATTTAGCCCGGGTCCCGTAGTACTGTACATGCCAGTGCAGTATCGTGAAAGAATGCATGTGTGTACAATATGCACTGCGAGAGCTATCCCCCGCCTTTCGCCATCTTGCAATCCCGTAGGATCTTCTAGAAGTAGCATCTCTTTGATATTAGTTTCGCACAAATCTGTAACAAAATTTTCAAACATCCTTACCCCTCCCTCCCCTAGTTGAAGCAACCCCAACTTGCCAATAGCAGAAAGTCTCGGCATATGTCCAGCTGTCAGTCTAGGAAATTTGTCCCAAAACAGGTCAAAGTCTTGAGTCGGACCCTGGTCCCACTGATGCAACATTGAACATGCCTTTCCCCCTCCCCCAACCCAAATAAAAAAAGCAGTTGAATCCCAATTACCCGACCACTTCTCCTCACTAGCTATCAGGTTACGCATCTCGTTCCCTAACCATACAGAACTATGTACGCTCAGCAGAGATACATCAGTACCGCTCATGGTAGCATGTAGCACTAAGTCATTCTCAAAAGTCACTGCCCCACCCCCTCCCACTGAAGCATCCCCAACTTGCCAGAATCCCTATCCCACCCCCCTCCCCCCGCATCAGTTAAACAACCCAACATCAGCAGTGTAGCAAACATGACCATTGGGGTATTCCCTATGGGGATCGTCCAAGCTATGCACATAGCCACCGCCTACACCTTGCCCTTCGTCCTGTTCGGCCTCGGTCAGGCACAGTCAAGGGAAGGGGGTGGTGCCTGGAATACATTACCACTAACAGTTCAATACCCGTCCATGGTACTCTCGATCAGCAGCGGCGTCCTCTCACGATTGAAGCCCTCCTATGGGCCGCCACGGTAATGTCAATATGACATCACAGCACCTCAGCAATCAGAACTCCAATTTAAATGTCCCCATTCAATGATTGTTCATCGTCCTGCTCTTCGTCGCCGTTATTCCTATGACCAGATCGCATCCGTTGCAGAGCTTTCAAAAAATCATCTACTTGCTGCGGATTCGTGAAGAAGAGTTGCTTCGCTTGGTGGGTCACTCCCAGCTTTGCTGGATACAGGAGCGCGTAGTCAATCTGAAGTGCACTGAGTTTTTTCTTGACCTCCAGGAATTTACGTCGCTGTTCCTGCACTATAGGCGTAAAGTCTGGATAGATGGAAAAGCTGACACCATCACACGTTAGATTTTGGTTGGTGCGTGCTGCCCTCAACGCAGTATCTCGGTCCCGGTAATTTAGGAGCTGTGCAATGATGGGTCTTGGTGGGGCCCCAGGTTTAGGCCGCGGTCCTAGTGAGCGGTGTGCTCTTTCAACGATGAATTGTTTGGAGAACGCTTCAATCCCAATCACAGCGAGGAGTATCTTCTCAACGTATTCTTCCATGCGCCCCGTGTTGGTGGACTCTGGCACGCCTATTACGCAAATGTTATTGCGCCTGCTGCGAGCTTCCAATGCCTCATTTTTCACAGCAATGACTCTGAGGACATTGTCCATTCTAGAGAGTTGCGTGGTATGTGAGGCCGTGGTGTCATCGTTATCAGATATTCTCCTTTCAGTTTCAGTGATTCGCTCCTCGTGCACATCCATTTTCTGCGCAATGGCGTCCATCCTTGACGACATCCGGTCTACTTTGTCCACTATTGTGGCAAACCCCTGCCTCATCTCCTGCATCAGCTGTTGTATGTCTGACGCAGAGGTGCTAGAACTCGCTCCCATTGGCGATGGGATTTGGGGGCCCCCTGCGTCCGGCACGTTCCGCAAAACTTTCTTGGCAGTACTGGACTCAAAGGACAGTTTTGATTGTTGGTTATCCTGCTTACCCATTGTGAGTCTCTTACAGGGACTTGCAGTGGATGGTGAAGGTCGCTTTCCACGCTCTTCCCGAATAGGGCAGGACCTGTATTCATGAGCACAGTGCAGTGGAATTGGGTGTCTCTACCCCAGTGCACCGGGAGATACGAGCCGATGACACCAGTTGTAATATTCCGGCAGGATAAGGGGCGCAGTACACCATAAAGTGCGGCTAGAGCCGATAAATCTTGTGTCCCAACAGTAATTCTGATATGCCCTTATATGCTGGCTCGCAGATGTTTAGCAATAGTGGTAAGAGCTACAATGGATTGTGTGCCGCCATTGCCCTTTCGCGGTGTCAAGGCGTGTCGCAGCCAATGTCTATCTTCTCCTTGGCCTGTCCACGTAGCTGTGGCACTGTGTTAGGCATCAGAAACGTCCTTGTTCATGTTGGATATAGTGGTATTCCTTGTTGCCCTACTCACTATGCTAGCCCGGCTGTCTATGCTGCTTAGGGGCTCACGCAAGGGCCAGCGCAAAAGGTCTCTTTACCGAATATCCTCACGTTACCTCTGTTATGGCAACATTTGTGCCATCTCCTTGTTAGGGTGTTTTTTGACTCCCCAGGGCTGTGCACTGACTCTGTGTATGTGCGCAGGCCATTCCAGTTATTACCTCGCCACTCCCAACAGCATGCGTTGCTGCGTAATATGGTGCTTTCACTTGCGGCCTACAGTTCCCCAGCAGGCTGTGCCCCTGCGCGAGTTAGGCCTTGTAGTGTTCCTTCAATTTAATTTGCACGTCTCTTTACACAGTAGGGCCTCCCCGTTGACATTCTTAGCAACAGCCAAGTCTGGGCTTTCCTTGAGAGACGTGCACAGACCTTCCTGTTGTTTCTGGGCGTCGCGTCGCGTTTCTGGGCAACCAGGGAAATTTGCCATTTGGCCGCCACTCCTTCTTAATAGGAAATTATAAATGCTACCTTGGTGGCATCATTGAGAAAGACCTGCGGTTTACATAAGAAATGTAATAGACACTGACTCAAGAAAGCCACAAATGTAGTGCTGTCACTGTGAAAGCGTTCTGGGGACTAAGGGCATCAGATTAGATGTGGCAACAGTTACATGCAGATTTTGAACTGCGAGTCGAGAGGCAGCCTTGTGGAAATGTTTTCGAATGTTGGAGAAACTAAAACTGGACGAGATTCTTTTGGCTGAGACTGACGCCATTGTGTAAACTGAACCTTTCAATTTTGCATCTCCTCTTGAAGTGTGGAATTTTCAATCTTTAACCTATTTATTTCTAGTTTCAGTTGTTGACTACCCCTGCGAAAATGCCTGGATTAGTTATTTCTACGGCTAGGGCTAAGGCCAAGTCATCAGTGGTGATTTGGTCCAGGTCTGACATGCCGTCCTCCAAAGGGAACACTAGCGTTGTGGCTTGGTCTTCTCACCCACCTAAATTCCAGGTGGATCGATAGGGAGACGATGGATCCGGGGACTCCTCCTAGGGGTCTGTGCTCAGCACCAGGGTGTAACGCTGTATTGATCACAGGCCCCACAGGGAAAGGGGGTTAAGGTTTGGAAACACACAAGATGCTGTGATTCTCCCCTGCGCTGACTGCAGTAAATCTCACAAGAACCCGCCTCAGATCTTATCATCCACCTGGTCAGGGAATACTTGCAACACACAAGGGCATAGGTAAGTACCCAATGCTGAGGTAATTTATCTTCCTTTATATTATATAGCCCATTAGTAGTAACCCAAATCTTACACAGGCAGCTACTGGGTACTGTCCTTCTGATGACTGAGCCTTCTGAACTCTCTCTTGACTGGAGATTGGAATCTCACCAAGGTTTGCAGAAGTTGGCACAGTTGAGTACTCAAGACTTCCTAACACAGCGTTCTAAAATAGTTCTGAGATTTGCTGTGTTACAAGCAGTAGTACTCTTGTTAAGTTAAATTCTTGTGAACCGTTGGCTTAAAAGCTAGAGAAGAAGCACTCGAGGAAGGCCCAGGAATAACTGTAGTCTGAGTGAGCCCTGTCAGACAAGGTTGATGAGTGCTTACAACATTTTGTCTCAAGAAAAGGATTTATTCAAGAAGGGTCCTGAGCTTAAAGCATATATGTATATATCAATTATAACAAAAGTACCTTGAAGCTGGAACTGTAGTTTTATTTTCTTTAATCTCTTCGCTGCCTGTCTTTTCAGAATTACCAATTCAGCCATAAGCTGCTTGGTGCAGCGGGACATAGGAGGAGTGTTCTGGAGAAGCGCTGAAGGGAAGCCGGTCATAGGAAACAGGTGAGTGAATAGCAGGAAGACCAAGCAAAACTAATGGGCTAAGGTGGTCTATTTATAGAAACTGCCAGCTGTCAATTAGAGCACGTGACAAGGAAAATATTAGAATTTACTAGCAGCTAAATCATGCTTGTAAGTGGTGGTGTTAATTGGCAGGACACACAGTTGGGGTTATGAAATGTTCAGAACAGCTCTAGTCAATGTTTAAGGCTAACTGAAAGCAATTTCCAGTTACTGCCATAATGGTAAAAGTCTTTAACTTTAATTGAAATCAGGTGCACCCACGGCGTTAATGGAAGGTTGGAACCTTCTAGAAAGTTCTGCTGCTCACTAACTTTCCAGACAGTTAAACATCAGTTTTGAGAAGTCCAATGATTGTCACTATATCACCCGACTGAAAAGAACACACAGCAGCCCATACTTGAGAATAAATATGCCTACCAGGAAGGAGGGTACTTATCACATAGAAGGTCTGGCTGTTGCAAGGATTATGACAAAACGCGGAAAAAGTGATCATCAGAAAAAGATTTCAAGCTAAAACACGATACGAAAATGGAATCACAGCACGGGCTCTGATGTGCAATACAACATAATCAAATTGACTTTTAATGTGCACTGAGAAAGCTCTGGTCTCCATCAATCGGTATATGTGTTCCAACCCAAGCCCTCAGGAATGTCAGCAATCCACATACCCTTTTTGGGGAATTGCAGTCATCACCTCCAACTAGCCTTGACAATCCCTGGGCATCCAAAATGGAACTCACAGGCCTCCATTTTATATACCATTCACAGGCACACAAACATCACAGGATGCACACGCCAGCATCACACACTGCACTGCGCTACATATACAGACATCATGTATGCCACTGATGAGTTAATTACACAGCCACAGAACATTGGATGTGTGTTTTTAGGCGTCACTTCTGTGACAACATGACAAAGCCTGTTAACACCACTGATTGCAATAAAACATAAAACAGTTGTGGCACCAGTACCACCCTCATGTCACTTAACTATTGGCAAGAACTGCAGCCCTCTACCTCTACAAAAGTAGCGGTTAGGGCATACCTCCCGGTCTGTTCTAACAGGACCACATTACCATAAGGCGGCCTAGATCATGGCTCTGATGTGCAATACAACAGACATGATTGCTCATTACCAAAAATCTGTGTCAGGGGTCCATACATCCATGATCAGCTGGGACACTTAAGGCAGGAGCGCACTTCCATCACAATTCAGGGGTCTTTTCCTTTCCTACACAAACCATATAACAAAACAACACTGGCATTATATGCTTCCCTATAAAAAAAACATTGTACATGGCTTACCTCTGCAAGCTCATTCCTAACAGTTCTATTTTACCTTACCTACTCCCCACTCCATCCCTCATCCCTGCATTCTTCTCTTCATCATGGCAGCGGTCACTTAGAATTTGAGGCCTTCAATTTATAACCTCAGGATCTTCACAATGCCAGAACATGCCTTGATGTCCGACAGGTCAGTGATCTTGATGCACAATCGAGCACCTTCGTTCTTTCGACATTGCCCCCTGGCCTTTTGTGTTGGACATTGATAGCTTATTGATCTTTTGTCTCGAGGGCTGTGCCTGAATCTGGACCACAGTCCACTGAATTACACCTGCATGAGCTGACTATTGACTTCCCGACACAACCCACAACGCCCCACAGCAATCTGTGGTTTCAATTAAAAGATTCCATTGTAAGTGATTGATTTCTTGAGAAACGAGCTCACCTTGACTGCAGCTCGAGTCTCCGTCCAGGAGAACCACTCTGACCGCATTCCACCGAGTCAGAAAGCACTTTTGAATCTTTAGTGACTTTCAACCCACAGCAATATGCACGAAATGAAACGTCAGCACTCTCGAGTACCTAAAACTGCATTGAGCGCTCCAGAATAGACCCTCCGCTGTTGGTTTTGCGATTATTTTGTCAATATCACTTAAATGCACATTCGTCTATTTGCAGGTTTTTATGTGTTGTTAATTAACTATTGATCCCTTGCTCATTGTTACTTGTCTCTGTGTGCGTGCTGAATATTCACGCCCCAGAGCAGTTCATGTGCCACTGTTCTCTGTTAGTCCCCTAGAATAAATAACAAATAGAGGGTTTTTAAATCAAGCACAAAATACAAACTTCAGACTATCCTATAATCAGCTCGGGCTAATAAGCAGAAGGCAAATGGCAATAACCAGTGCATGTAAACATTATGATGTTTTCCTCCCACAGACCAAAGAAAATAACCTGATTTATGAAGCAGATACAATGTAGCCACAGTAGGAATTATCATACAATCTCCACGTGCATACAAAATAAAAAGAATTTGACCTTGTGTAATGTTCATGTAAAGCACTCCAATACCCTTGAGCCGAGTTCCTGCTATATAAAACTTCAAAAAGAAAGAATGAAATAGTAAAATACAATCAGGCATCAGGGGGAATATAAGATTCCACAGCGCTACTAAAGACCAATAAAAACACCTGGCTTTCAAAGATCATAACACAAACTCAATCCATCTTTATCTCAAAACAGTTTGCAGAAAGTCATTTACATTCACCTAAAAATTCGCAGCTGTGATCAAAGGTGACATGCCGGATAGATACTTAGGGCCATATTTATGCAGTTGAGCAAGTCACCTTGACGTGCTGCATTGTGTGATAGGGAAAGGTCAGAATGCGCCATTTTGAAGGGAATGCGGTGCATTCCTATCATTTCTCTTGCAATGCCTCCATTTTTGCAGCCTAGCGCAAACGCATGCACCCTTACATCATGCACAATTGTTTATGTGCAGGAAGGGGCACCTTCCTGCTCAAAAACAATCCTGAGAGGCTGTTTCCTCTTAGAGGAAGAAGCAAGGAGAAATAGAGATATTTCTCCTCATTACGCTCCTCCTGGGGAGACGTATCTTTTTGGCACATTCCCTGGTTTACAAGTTCTTGTACATCTGGAAATGCATCAAAGTCCATGGATGTTGTGTGGGAACACCTACTCAACACCCATGGCTAAGCCTCCCTGGCGCAGAGTAATGCAACACACCAATTTGCTTTACGTTACTCCAGATTTATGAAGCCATGCAGGGCCATAGAAGGTGGCCTTGCGTGGTTCCGTAAATCTCATTTTTCATTTTCATCACGTTGCAAAGGGGCTCATAAATATACCCCTTAAGTCCTACCAGAAACCTGCAAGGTCTTTTGCAGTTTCACAGAAACTTTTCACTGGTGAAAAAAAAGCATGGCAATTCAATTTGCCCTGTTGTTTGCTGTTGGGTGTAACACTGGATACTTGGGGCCATATCTATAAAAAAGTGGTGCAGCGCAGCAAGTCACCTTGCTGCCCTGCATCACTGGAAAAGGGCAGGAATATGGTGCACTCCAGTCCACCCCCCTGTGCTGGCACACAATGGGCTGCCTAGCGCTGATGCAGGTACCCTGGAGCAAGGGTGCCTGCGCTGCAAGCAGGATTTCTTTTGCACAGGAAGGGGCACCTTCCTACACAAAAACAATCCTGAGAGGCTTTGCTCTCTTTCATAAAAAGTGGAAAGAATGAGCAGAAATAAAGATTCTTCTCCTCGTTACGCCTCTCCTGGGGAGGCGTATCCTTTTGGCGGATTTACCTGTCCTTGTGAATCTGGGAATGCGTCAAACTCAATGGATGTTGCGTGGGAACACCGATGCAACACCCATTGAAATGCCTCCCTGGTGCAGAGTAATGCCATGCACCGATTTGCACTGCATTACATTACTTGAGTTTTAGGAAGCCACACAGGGCCACGCAAGGTAGTCTTGCGTGGCTTCATAAATCTCCTTTTTAATTTGCGTCACTCTTGCACCACATTGCGTGGTGCAAGAGCGACTCAAAAAGGTTCAGAAATATGCCCCTAAGTAAACTTTTGATTATGAAAAAAAGAGTAGATTTAACAGTTTTTGCTAAATTTGTATGCATAAATATGGGGGCAATGGAAATAGGAAAAAAAACTTTGTATCCATATTTCACCCGTAAAAGATGGATCTAAGTTCGTGTCACAAATCATTTTGTCACATAGGTGGAACATATTGTGCAAAAGTGTGGTCTATTTTTTAAACAAGAACTTTTTTCAAATAGTAGAATTGAAGTTTTTATTTGACTCATTTACAATGTGTAACAAGCAACACATGGGACATTGCTGTTTCACAGAGGTTAATCAATTATTCCCTGCATTGGTGGTAAAAATCTTTCTGTTATGTGAATTGGAGAAATATATGATTGCTCATTTTAGTATCATAGAAGTTCCAAAAATAGTGCTAAAGGATTTGTTCTGTTTTCCTTCACCAGTGCACAATTTCTGTGATATGTCCTAAGATATATTTCCTTCTCTTAGAACATGCAATACAACAAAGTCGTCGTAACCATGCGCTCTTGTACCACACAAGTGACTTGCCTTAGGGAAGTGCTGGACTTTGAAATATTATAATTTACTGTTCCAACTCCAGTCTGTTTAACAGGAGTAAAGGTCAGATTTAAAGTTCAACAACGTTTTCCATAAAGCAAGTCATTGTGACAATGTGCAAGGTGAAGGAACGTGTAGTAACAATGTGTTCATTGCAGTGCTCACATTTTAAAGGCACTGCGTTGTGAAGGCTTTTTCCCCATGGAATTATGTGGTGGGGGACCAAGTTATATAGAAGGGTAATTTCATACAGAAACGTTGTCTAGGCAAAAATGTCCCCTCATTAGTACAATTTTTTTTTCTTTAGGGTTTTATATAGCACAAACTAGACTCCAAGATATTAGGTATCAGAGCGCTTTACATGAGCACCAGTTTCATTACAGATGATACATTAATTTTTGTGAAGCACGGGGAGATTAAGTCATTTGCCCAGAATCACAGGATGATGAGCGTCATTGCCGAGACTCAAACCCAATTCGCCAGCTTCGATGTCAGCCGCTCTAATCCTAAGGATACATCCCCTGTCCCCAGTTTGGTATTCCAATATTGCAATATCAACAGAAACGTGACCAGTAAACCGTTTTAGAAGGGCCTTCCACTGCAACACTTGTTGATGCATATTTAGTAACTTTTGATCCATTTGAGATCGATACAATTTCTTTTAGGTAAAATCTGTAGATTAGGATGATCTGAGTATAAACAAAAATGTAGCAACACCAATAAATCGTATAGTCTGTAGGAAAAATTGGGATTATATATTCCAAATGCAAATTTATTCGTTGTAAAATGTCAAAGAATACAGACATCACTTCAGGAGTGGTGTAACTGAAAATGATAGGACCCAGTGCAAAATGTTGTTAGGGCCTCCTGAGACCCCCATAAATCACAAAAATTCATAGGCCTTAGGCTGATGGAAGGGGAAGGCCTACAACGCAGTGGCTGCAGGGACCTGTGTTATGGCCCTGCCCTTCAGCCAACAAGTTTTTTATGACTGCTTGGATTACTTTACTTTGATATGTCCTGTCCCAGTGAGCTCAGACTCATCACACCAATTTTTAGTTTTCTGACCTCTGCACCAACTCCACCTAGTCAATGTTGGCCTCCTTGATCACCATTTGTGTGATGGGAGAGGAGAATTCAGCATACCACAGTTGGACTATTTTGACAACAGTTTTTTTACTAAAAAATCAATTACGTTTTTTAAATGTTTGTGGTGGATCTGCATTCAAAATTTATGAAAATGCAACGGCCAGTACTTTGGAAAACATGGAATACTTCAAAGTGCTGTGAGAGTGAGTTAGAAAATGTTTGGACACGCAGGGCCTTATTACAATGCTGGGGGTCGGTAAGTATACCACACGGTCAATCACAGCTGGCTCAAGGAGCCCGTAGGACAGTCGGAGGCTGGCCCATAATCCCAAAGGGTGGGATTTCCGCCATTGAGATTACAATACTCGGTCTCTGTGAGGCTTTCCACATCGGGCTTTCCAACTTGGAAAGCCTGTCAGAAAGTGAGTATGGGGGCCCCTGGCATGGTCCCCCTTCCTCTGCGGCCTTCAGTTGGGTGCTCAGGGGGCCCAGTTCATCCTTTCACCCTGAGGTGCCTGCCACACGATGTAGGGATGAACACAGACTCCCATTCCTCTATTGGACCTTGTGTTACGGCCGTGACACGAGCATCCATAGGGGAATGAGACTATGCACCCAAACAGTGTTAGGTTGCATCATGATTAAGAGGCCAGTTGGTTCAGGTTCTGCGTTGGTGCCCGACATCATAATCAGACCATAGTGTCAGGTTCTACATTTTAAAGCACATTCAGCTGGCAAAATTGGTAAAACCTGAAATAATTAAAAGTATTTTTCAGAGGGGATCAGTACAACAAAAGTGGAACCTGTGCCTTTTTAAATGTGATGCATTAAAATATGATGAGGGTTTGATTCATAAAACCAGGGGTACAGATTTGTGAGGGGAATAGGATGCTGACAAGTATTTGCCCTAATTTTGTGAGCTTGAGTGTCCTAATTCAAAGTCAGTTTTGACTCAACGCTCCATGCAAAATAAAGTTAGAGCAGCGCAACCTATGTCCTTTATGCATTGGCTCTAATCATGTGGTCATGGTGATTAGGCCAGTGGATGTTAATAGACTTGTGCCCTCACACTCCTTGTCCCATAGACATGTGGAGGTCTTAAAGGATCAGCATATCACAATACTATGATTGCCATTTCCACATCAAATTTACAGGTAGAAATGCAATTCTGTTCTCGACTGTTAATGTACTTCCCCTACCTTCACCCTATGTCTGTTTACGTCTGTCTGTGTCTGGTAATAGATATCATCATAATCCACATAGCAACAGATATAGCTAGGAACCACATTACCACTACACTTATAGTCAGCCTATGCATAGCCAGTATTATGTAGTGCTAGTCACCAGAGTCTACATCCCCGTTAAAAGGTAGTAGCCATCTCATATGGCCCGAAACAAGTAATCCCAGTATTGTGTTCCAAACCCACATGCATGGCTAGCCTCCACATGTTCAGGAACCTGTATGGTGGAACTCCATATGTCCAGAAACAGGTATCAACAGTCGCCATGTGCACTGCAGCACATATAATTAAACTTTGTATGCACAGTTACATGTGCCAACAGCCCCCAGGTGGCCAATACAGGTATGGTCAGCTTCTGAAGTCATGAGAAGGGAATACTTTTCAGATACCCAGACTTCATTACAAACAAAGAGCATACATGTCTGTGTGCATTGTTAAATGTAAGTATGATGGCATTTTAGCTCTATAATGTGAAAAGTAATTTAGTTGCAACTTTTGCAGAGGTACCATTGAGGGGTCCGGGAAGAAGCAAAGATTCTTCATGAAGGTCAGTGGATGTCTCCTTTCCTCGATCACCGTGGCACCCCTATAGCCCCTTCTGAATCATAAGCCTCTTTTCCAACATTTACCGAGCCACCCTTCAGAAACCCAGAGTCCCCTTGCCAATACCCACTGCACAGCTCCATTCCACACCCCAAACCCTCTTGCCCCACTCCCTGCAATACAACTGAAACATATGACTGTGGAACTCAAAGCCCTCCAGCATTTATCTGCAGGATCTCAAATCTTCCGGCTCTACCAGAACTGCCCTCAAAACCTCTCTACTATCCCTTGACCTTTACCAGGTTCATAATACCTGTGTAAAAGCACTGGGAAGGTGTCAGTCCCAAAGGCAGTGTGATTCCCTGCTGTAGGGGTTCCCACCTATGGCCTGTCCAGCAGGGTGTCATCACTACTAATGCTCAGGGTGCACAACTTTACTTTTAGAGGATTTGGAACTAGTAGGAAAACTTTGCCAAGGTTCTTCATAGAAAAAGCCTCTCACTTTGCCAATTTCATCAGAAAATAAAAACAATTAGATACTTTTAGGATTATACACATCCTAGTAAATAAAACACATTTGTTCTTGTACAAATATATGTGCACTAGAGGAGCATAAGATGCAATACGCTGTTGTGTTACGAGAAAACACACTTCAAGAAAGGTGTCAGAAAAGGGGGTATCTAGTTGGCTGTGGCTTACACCCTGTCCAAGTAGGGACCCTTCCTTCTAGTCAGGTAGGGGAGTTACAAACCCAAGATAAACCACTGCTTGCCCGCTTGGTAGCTTGGCACGAGCAGTCAGGCCTATCTCAGAGGCAATGGGCAACACACACACTAACACAGTGAAAACACTACAAATAAACACCACACCAATTTAGAAAAACAAACAATGTTTAGCTAACCAAACAAGACCAAACTTGACAAAAATCTAACAAACAGAACTCAAAATATCACTTTATAAAAAGTTTAGGCAATTCTGCTAATAGAACTCTATAGATGCGGTGATTTTACCACAAGGTATCTTTGATGCGTCAAAATCCAAGCCGAAAGCAATCACAATGGAGAGAAGCATCAGAAAACACAGGGATGCATCGGTTCCTGAGTCTTTGGGGAAGCGATGTGTCAGTTCTGCTGCATGCAGGAGAAGTGTTTCGTCAATTCAAGACTGTGTGAAGAAGTGGTTAATTCGAATCCAAAGACGTTTCAGGTCTGCGGGTGATGCAGTGGAAAACTTAGCGCATAGGTGAAATGTGTGGAAATCTGGGTGCAACGGAGTTGAAGCGGCGGCAGCAAAACAGGCATTATGTAGATTCTTCCAGCTGCAGATGTGTGATGCGCCGGTCGTTTCAGCTGCACAACAGGGCCTTCGCGAAAGTCGCAGAGGAGGGTCTTGGATGTCAGAGATTCGGTGCTCTGATCTCAGACTGCTGCGGTTCATGGAATGTATGACATCACAACGTATGCTTTTGCATTGCATGCTTTTACATCGCAAGTTTCACAACGCATGCCTTTACAACGCATAGTGTTGAGGAGTGCTGGATAGTGAATAGTTTAATTTACTATTCCAACTCCAGTCCCCGTGGATAGTAGAGAAGGTGTTGGATAGTAAATTAAACCTATCCTAGAGCGCCCCCCAGCGCAATGCGTTGTAATGGTTTGCGTTGTAAAAATTGCGATGTAAAAGCACTGCGTGGTAAAAGTTGCGTTGTAAAGGATGTTTCCCAGGTTCATGCAGCCACAAACAGGTGCTGCATCAATTTCCCCGGACGCACAGCAGCGGTGCATGGAAACTTCCGCACAGTGCTGCTGCATCAGAAAAACAGGTGCTGGAAGGGTGATGCATCAATTTTTAAGTCTTTTGTAGCAGGAACCACCTCAGAGGGCCCAGATCCGGAAGTGGCACCACTTGCAGGTCAGAACGCCTAGCAGTGGAGTTCAGGGATGCGGCAATGAAGTCTTTGATGCCACTGAGACTTCTTAACAGAAGGCAAGCACATACAAGCCCTTGGAGAATCTTCTTAAGCAAGATACAAAAGCAGAGTCCAGTCTTTGTCCTCTCCAAGACAGAAGCAGTCATTGCAGTCCAACCCAGCAAAATATTACACAGCAAAGGGGCAGTACTCCTCCTGATAGCACTCCAGCTGTTCCTCTTGGCAGAGTATCCTCTTGATCCAGAAGTGTTCTAAAAATGTGGGGTACCATGCATAATAGGTATACCCCTGTTGGCTTTTGAAGTAGGCATTTTTCAAAGAAAAGTCTGTGTTGTCCCAAAGATCATGTCTTTCCCTGCCTTGGCTCCAGACAAACTACAGGGGGTGGAGACAGCACTGTGAGAGGACAGGCACAGCCTTATTCTGTTGTCAGTGGCAACTTTTCCCACCACTCTAGCTCACAAAGACCCATCAGTCTGGTGATGGGCCATCAGAATATGCAGGGTACACCTCAGCTCCCTTTGCGTGAATGTCTAGAGTTAATGAACAAACAGTCCCTGTCAGTCTAAACCAGATGCTGATGCCACAGGTAGGTAGAGACACAGGCGAGTAAGGCAAGAAAATGTCCACTTTAAGTGCCATTTTCAAACACAATTTGAAAAACAACTTCACTAAAAGATGTATTTTTAAATTCTGAGCTCAGGGAGTCTAAACTCCAAATCTCTACCCCTTTCCAATTGAAAGTTACACTTGTAATATGTTACAAGGCAGCTGCGATGATAACCCTTGGGAGATATAGCACTTGTAATAGTGAGAAACAATATTGGCTGTATTTCACTATCAGGTTATGTAAAACACCCAAGGACATGTCCTATGTTTCACATGCACTGCACACCATCCGTAGGGCTACCTTGAGCCTACTTTAGGGGTGCCTTACATGTAGTGAAAGGCAAGGGTTGGAGCTGGGAAGTGGGTGTACTTGCCAGTTCGACATTGCAGTTTAAAAACTGCACTTACAAACACTGCAATGATAGGTCAGAGACAGGTTTACAGGGCTACTCATGTGGGTGGCACAACCAGTGCTGCAGGCCCACCAGTAGCATTTGATTTACAGCCCCCGGGCATACACAGTGCACTTTACTAGGGACATATCAGTAAATCAAATATGCCAATCAGGGATAACCAATCATAATCATGATATACACAGAGAGCATTTACACTTTAGCAGGGATCAGCAGTGGAAAAGTGCCCAGAGTACAAAAACCAGCAGAAACTAAGTCCAGCACACAGTCAAAAAATGCAGGAAGTAGAGGCAAGAGATAGGGGAAATTGAGAGAATACCACAGGGAAATATACCGCCATGTTGTCTACTTACCTTTACTTTCATTGAACCACTTAAGCCTGCCATTGCTTTGGCATCCCTATCACTGTCATTAAAGTGCCTTTGACTCCATCAGTTTGACCTGCATTTACTCAACCCACTATCCCAAGACTCTTACTTTAAAATGTAGTGTATGCATACCTTGACACTTGCCCTAACTGGAAACCTGACCTTAAACTCTACACTAAATCTACATCTTATTTTATTCTTAATAATATCCCAATACAACCCTAACATGAATCTGAACAAATGTTTAGTTTACTTAATGTAAGGTAAATAAAATTAAATAAGTAACACAAAATATTATATCTCTATTTAAAGTAATATTCATATAAATGTAATTGAGTATTATATAAAAAATTGGAAACCCTAACTTCAAAACGTCTAAGAAACTTAACTAAATATATTGAATTAAATCAAACGAAATGAAAAAAGGAACTGGTCAAAAACTAAATATGTTTTCAAATTCATATGTTCTACACTATATTGAAAATAGCTATACGTAAACCTACATTTAAGACAATATTAAGTTGAAGGAACAGTCTGTATTTAACTTAAGGGTTCATTTGACGGGCACCCTACTAGCCCACCAGTTGATTAGATCATCAGTGCCACTGGCCACTCCTCTGTGTGAGCAGGACTACCCAGTAAGTTTAAAGATTCCCCTGTGAATCATCACTCTTGATTGCCAAGTGGACCACTGTTTTTTTGACACACTTAGCATTCTTTCTGGCTTCACAGCAACAAACCTTCAAAGAGACAAATGTAAATTAGCCTGATGCACAGAGTGTTTGTTTGTTCTTAATTTATTTTCAAATGCCTTAAAAGAGAAAATGAATCCTAACTCAATACGTTTCAAAGTGATGTATTTGATTATGCTGCTTTTGAATACATTGGTTACAATGTGTAATTAGATTCTCATTTTCTTTTATTTAAATTGACATAATAAGCAATTTATTTAATTAACAGCTGTAAGTAATAGTTGTCAAAGTACTTGTTTTGATCGACATAATACAAATTAGGAGCAATTACTTCTGGTCATATTCCCAAAACTGGCATGCATTCTGCACCATTACGTCTCTGTATACTGTTCTTTAAGGGAATGTCAGTTTATACCACACATGAGTTTACATTGTGATAATTCACAATGATGTCTTTACAGAACATATATTTAATATGCATAGTAATTTCATTCTATGTGTTTTACCTTTACCACGCATGTTTTTACAATGCGTTTTTCATGTGCCACTTGATATAAAAGTTCTAGTATATACTATTAAGTATGACTGTAAAACAAGCAAATTATTAAATTAAACAATCAAATAAAAATGTGATTTCTTTCTCATTTTGAAAGTTCTACAGATATGTCTGCAACAAACATGGCAACCAACGATATTTAACAATTAAATAAGGTCCAAACTGACTTCTCACATTTTATCGATATAATTTAAGTTTAAGCAATGAAATTAATTGTTATGAAATATATTTCTACATTTGTTGTAGGTAAATATGAAATATATGGTGAAAGCAAACTACGTTTTTTCTAAAAGTGAAATTCAGTTGCTCAAAGATGATGGATTCACTTACTGTATGGAGAGACAATCTAAATCAAGGGCTCATTGAAGATTTGTGGATTACTCCTCAGATGGCAAAGGCAGAGCAGTTATGCTTTGAGAGTATACAAAATTGATAAGGGAGCATAATCACTCTGCTTCTACAACAGAGTTTAGACATAAGGTAGAATGCACAACAAATGAAGTTCTTAGACACCACTTCCAATTAGCCCGGTGGTTCAGTTCTAAGGGAGGAAGTAAGAAATATCCACCTACACATTACCAGAGTGATGCCCACAATTCCAAATTTGAAAATAATGATAAGTAGAAAAAGACAGGCACTTAATGTACATCCAAACAACCTAATAACTTTAGTGACATTGACATTCCTTACAAACAAACAGAAGTCTACATCCATGAACCATTCCTTAACTAGGATAACAAAAATCATATTAAAATTCGAATATGTGCAAAACGTCATAATAATGTAAGCATAGAAAAAATCAAAATGTGGATGATGAGCGGGACATTTAAAACAACACCAATCCGTTTACCCTGAGTTACAGTATCCTTAGTAAAATATGTAATACCACTATGCCTCTTATCTATGATTAACTGTCAGACAAGGAGTTTTCAACGTACATTGAATTTTTATCTGTCATAAAAGAAAAAAACATAAGTGAAAGTCATAGAAAAATAATAATTGACCTCCTCTCCAGTGTTAACTTGGCACAATGTCTACATATGTCATGAAATATATCTTCACGTATAATATAGCACTCTCTAAATCAAAAGTCGTCCCACTCCAATCCTACGTATCTGTACGTAGGGGCACCTCGTATCTGATCAATTCATCCAAGTCCCCAATCCAATCCGTTGCACATAAATAGCGTCTCTGTTTACAGCTGTAGTCACAATAATGACATGGGACCGAAGGGTAATCAGTTTCGGTTCTATCCAACCTCGAAACGTCCCAACCCGTGTACCAGCGGCAAGTGTCCTCGCTGTACGTCGGCGTTCTGTGAACGCCGACGTACAGCGAGGACACTTGCCGCAGTAATAGACAACTATGTAATTTGTTGTTGTCAGGAAATGTGTAAACTATAATCACTCTAAACTTACAAATGGCGCTTCCAAAATGATGTATGGTTGTCCTTCGTTTGTGTTTTACCTTTTGGTCCAGAAACTGGTTTAAAAATGGCGCCACGCAGAGCGTGAATGTTTGACACCGAGGAAGGGAGTTTTCCCGAAACGTGTCTGTCTAGAAAATAAATACTCATCTGTGCTGAAATCCCGTGAGTGCTGCCTTTCTTTTCGTTGAAATTGAAAAGGAGTTGAGCTTTGTTGTGTTACGCGGTACACCACCGTGCTGCAGCACCCGCTTTTGAAGAGTGACTCGCTGTTGGTGTGGTTTGGAGCAGTGATAAATTTATGCGAGTGCACCGCCGCCACTGAACTTGGGAAGAGTGGGACCACGATTCCTATCTACAAAGGAAGAAACGGACTAAAGTGTTGCACGAAACCGCAACGACACACGGTAAGTCCGGATTACTTAATGTAATCACGGGTCTGTCTGGAGTGATTTAACGTAGAACACCATTGGTTTTTAAGACTGCCCAGTGTTTGGTCATTATGGATTTAATTTTGCGGTGTTGTCTGCTGTATGTAGTTATTAATCTGGTTGTATCAGCATTGGTGTCATTCTCAGGGAGTTTAGGTGTCAGCAAAGAGACTCTTGATCTTTCTCAACTCTTTTGTAATGCATTAGCTAGACAACCTTTGCTATATCCTCTTGCTTGAAGTCTAGCTAACATTGCAGCAGCACCTTCCTCAAACTTCTCTTGTGTGTTACAGATTCTTTTTAAGCGCAACAATTCACCAAGAGGGATACTATTGATGACATGCTTTGGGTGACCACTGCTGGCATGTAATATGCTGTTGCCAGCAGTGGGTTTCCTGTGTAGGGAAGTGCCAATGACAGTACCATTGATGTTGATGCAAACGTCAAGAAATTCAGCAGTTGTGGTACTGATATTGGATGTGAAAAATAAATTGAAATGATTGGTGTTAAGTGCGTTGACAAATAACTGAGCACTTTCCACATCACCCTCCCATATACAAAACACATCGTCAATAAAACGCATCCAATGCTTGATGCGTTCAAAACATGGAATGCCAATTAGTTCCTGCTCCTCCCACAGCCCCACGTGCAAGCACGCGTAGCTGGGGGAGAAGCAGGATCCCATGGCCACACCGCGTATTTGTCTCCAAATGTCCTTTCCAAACATAAAATAATTGTTATCAAGACACCATTGTACCAAATTGCATAACATTTTGTTGTGACTATAATACATACAGGATTTATGTCCCAAAAAGTGCTTGATCCCTTCAATGCCTTGTGTGTGTTCGATACAGGTGTATAAAGACTCTGGCGTCGATTCCGATTCGGTAAAATGCGCTCCGAATCGTCGTACGGAGCATTTTTCCCCGTACGAATCGTACCCGTAAACGTCCCCGTACGTACGACGAAGTACGATCCGTACCAGGAGCCAAAGTCCGTACGAGTCGTACAGGACTCCGTACGACTCAAATATCCGTACGAGTCTCACTCGGAACCCGCTGTACATGACATCGCTACGGTTCGCGGCTGGTTTTTACGACCCAGCAAGTACGATTCGTGTCGGGTACGCACCGTACGACCCCTTTTTTTCACGGGAGCTGAAAACAGCCGTAAACGCATAGTTTGCGCCAAATCAAGTATGGAACGCCCCCCCCGGGGACGCCGCGTACCCCCCATGATCGCCGGGGGTACGCGCCGTACCCCTGCGATCATGGGGGGTACGCGCCGTACCCCCGGCACCAGCGTACGGTGGGTGTACGGCGCGTACCCCATGTACACTGGGTGTACGGCGCATACCCCCCATGATCGCAGGGGTACGGCGCGTACCCCGGCGATCATGGGGGGTACGCGCCGTACGGTGTGTATGTGATTGTGCGCTTTTTCGTACGAATCGCCCTTACCTGACGCGGACCGTACGAATAGCGTCCTGATCACCCGGTCCGGATCGTACTCGCCGGGTCGTACGGTGTGTTTACGAGTCGTACGGAAACGGCTACGAATACGAATCGTACGGGGGATTTTTTTTACCGGATCGGAATCGGCGCCCCTATGTCCAGAGTGATAATGCACCAGTTCTTGTGCCATTGTATTGATTCTAATTTGGACAAAAAGTCCCCCGTATCTTTGAGATAACTGGGCAGTGATTGGACATGTTCCTGTAAATAAAAGTCAATGTAACGTGAAATGTTCTCACCCATGCTTCTGATCGCCGACATAATGGGTCTCCCCGGAGTTGGATCTTGCATTTTATGTACCTTAGGGATTAGATACATATGTGGCATGACCGGATGTTCCACCAATAAAAAAGCACATTCGGTAGCTGTAATTAGATTATTCCTTTTGTAAGATAACAGCTGCTTTTTGATATTGTCCTTGGCGTGCTTGTACTGAACGCCATTGCTCCTTACATAGCAATTGGCGTATATATATATAGCTGCCCGCATTGAACCATGTGGTAGGACTCGTGCAAACAAACAGGGTTCAGCAGGTGCACCCGAAGACTGGACTTCGGTATGGTGTCCGAGCAGCCTTTCAAAGGAGGCATGCAATGGAGTCAGCCATGAGGGGAAAAATAAAAAGAACCTTGAAATGCAGCAAAAGACTACAAGTCCCAGCTAAACCTGCAAAATCCGATCGCCTTTTCCGTCACAGGACCCATAAGACGCTCGGACTTCTAAGGAAGTGATTCCAGATTGTACCACCTGAGGTAATGGATTCAAATCAACGCCGGTCCTGTGAACGGAGATGACGGATGGTCCCATGGAGGCAACCCATGAACAACAAAGGGCGGAACTTTTAAATTCAGCAGGCTTGTGGATTTCTGCTGCACGCAAGTTACAGGCGCAATCCTTTGAGAAAAGTCCAGGAGGACTGAAACGCGTCAGGAATGCCTAATTGAATAACACCCAAAATAAATCCCTTCATTGCTGAGGCAGCGGCTTGTTTCCCTTTTTAGGAGAAAAAGTTTGTGTTTCATAAATATGGCGTGGTTCAGTCAAGAGGATCGCGCCACCAGCAAAGCGCACCACAGCTGCCCGCATTGAACCATGTGGTAGGACTCGTGCAAACGAACAGGGTTCAGCAGGTGCACCCGAAGAATGGACTTCGGTATGGTGTCCGAGCAGCCTTTCAAAGGAGGCATGCAATGGAGTCAGCCATGAGGGGAAAAATAAAAAGAACCTTGAAATGCAGCAAAAGACTACAAGTCCCAGCCAAACCTGCAAAATCCGATCGCCATTTCCGTCACAGGACCCATAAGACACTCGGACTTCTAAGGAAGTGATTCCAGATTGTACCACCTGAGGTAATGGATTCAAATCAACGCCGGTCCTGTGAACGGAGATGACGGATGGTCCCACGGAGGCAACCCATGAACAACAAAGGGCGGAACTTTTAAATTCAGCAGGCTTGTGGATTTCTGCTGCACGCAAGTTACAGGCGCAATCCTTTGAGAAAAGTCCAGGAGGACTGAAACGCGTCAGGAATGCCTAATTGAATAACACCCAAAATAAATCCCTTCATTGCTGAGGCAGCGGCTCGTTTCCCTTTTTAGGAGAAAAAGTTTGTGTTTCATAAATATGGCGTGGTTCAGCCAAGAGGATCGCGCCACCAGCAAAGCGCACCACAGCTGCCCGCATTGAACCATGTGGTAGGACTCGTGCAAACGAACAGGGTTCAGCAGGTGCACCCGAAGACTGGACTTCGGTATGGTGTCCGAGCAGCCTTTCAAAGGAGGCATGCAATGGAGTCAGCCATGAGGGGAAAAATAAAAAGAACCTTGAAATGCAGCAAAAGACTACAAGTCCCAGCCAAACCTGCAAAATCCGATCGCCATTTCCGTCACAGGACCCATAAGACACTCGGACTTCTAAGGAAGTGATTCCAGATTGTACCACCTGAGGTAATGGATTCAAATCAACGCCGGTCCTGTGAACGGAGATGACGGATGGTCCCACGGAGGCAACCCATGAACAACAAAGGGCGGAACTTTTAAATTCAGCAGGCTTGTGGATTTCTGCTGCACGCAAGTTACAGGCGCAATCCTTTGAGAAAAGTCCAGGAGGACTGAAACGCGTCAGGAATGCCTAATTGAATAACACCCAAAATAAATCCCTTCATTGCTGAGGCAGCGGCTCGTTTCCCTTTTTTGGAGAAAAAGTTTGTGTTTCATAAATATGGCGTGGTTCAGCCAAGAGGATCGCGCCACCAGCAAAGCGCACCACAGCTGCCCGCATTGAACCATGTGGTAGGACTCGTGCAAACGAACAGGGTTCAGCAGGTGCACCCGAAGACTGGACTTCGGTATGGTGTCCGAGCAGCCTTTCAAAGGAGGCATGCAATGGAGTCAGCCATGAGGGGAAAAATAAAAAGAACCTTGAAATGCAGCAAAAGACTACAAGTCCCAGCCAAACCTGCAAAATCCAATCACCATTTCCGTCACAGGACCCATAAGACACTCGGACTTCTAAGGAAGTGATTCCAGATTGTACCACCTGAGGTAATGGATTCAAATCAACGCCGGTCCTGTGAACGGAGATGACGGATGGTCCCACGGAGGCAACCCATGAACAACAAAGGGCGGAACTTTTAAATTCAGCAGGCTTGTGGATTTCTGCTGCACGCAAGTTACAGGCGCAATCCTTTGAGAAAAGTCCAGGAGGACTGAAACGCGTCAGGAATGCCTAATTGAATAACACCCAAAATAAATCCCTTCATTGCTGAGGCAGCGGCTCGTTTCCCTTTTTTAGGAGAAAAAGTTTGTGTTTCATAAATATGGCGTGGTTCAGCCAAGAGGATCGCGCCACCAGCAAAGCGCACCACAGCTGCCCGCATTGAACCATGTGGTAGGACTCGTGCAAACGGACAGGGTTCAGCAGGTGCACCCGAAGACTGGACTTCGGTATGGTGTCCGAGCAGCCTTTCAAAGGAGGCATGCAATGGAGTCAGCCATGAGGGGAAAAATAAAAAAAACCTTGAAATGCAGCAAAAGACTACAAGTCCCAGCCAAACCTGCAAAATCCAATCGCCATTTCCGTCACAGGACCCATAAGACACTCGGACTTCTAAGGAAGTGATTCCAGATTGTACCACCTGAGGTAATGGATTCAAATCAACGCCGGTCCTGTGAACGGAGATGACGGATGGTCCCACGGAGGCAACCCATGAACAACAAAGGGCGGAACTTTTAAATTCAGCAGGCTTGTGGATTTCAGCTGCACGCAAGTTACAGGCGCAATCCTTTGAGAAAAGTCCAGGAGGACTGAAACGCGTCAGGAATGCCTAATTGAATAACACTCAAAATAAATCCCTTCATTGCTGAGGCAGCGACTTGTTTCCCTTTTTAGGAGAAAAAGTTTGTGTTTCATATATATATATATATATATATATATATATATATATATATATATATATATATATATATATATAAATATATATATATATATATATATATATATATATATATATATATTATATTTCATGTTTAATGGTCAAATGTACCAACAAGTTCAGGGTGTAGCAATGGGGGCCAGTTTCTCCCCCAGTTACGCGTGCCTGTTTATGGGGTGGTGGGAGGAACTGGTCCTTAAACGAAAATTTGAGGAATACTGCACTTCTAATATAACTTGTTGGTTCCGTTTTATTGATGATTTATTTATTGTATGGCATGGTTCTGAAGAGAGTATTTTAAATTTCATACATGAAATCGATGAAAATGATTTTAATTTGCATTTTACCTCTAATATAAGCAGGGAATCGGTGACATTCTTAGATGTGCAGGTTTTAATATCTAATAATGTTCTTACTAGTACCCTTTTTAGGAAACCGAAGGCAGGTAACACTCTTTTACATGCAACGAGTGCCCACCCACAACATTTAATCAAATGTATACCCTACGGTGAGATGCTACGCATCCGCCGCATCTGTAGTAACACTGATGACATGATCATTAAGCAACAAGAAAGCTTTTTGAGATTTGTGGATAGGGGTTACAGTGGCAAGATATTAAATACTGCCATAAGGAAGTCACGGCTTAAATATAGAGGTGATTTGTTAATCTACAAAGAGAAACCAAACACACTACAAGGTAGTAATGCCAATGATGTCAGATTAATATTGACATACTCTAAGCAAGAAAAAGAAATCAGGAGTATAGTCAGAAGAAACTGGCACTTTGTTAAAGATGATCCTACAATTGGAGATTTGATGCCCCCAAACCCACTAATAACTTACCGTAAAGGTTTGAGTATGGGCTCTATTCTCTCGAAAAACAGTGAGGAACATCTTGGAAAGGAACCTTGGCAGCCTACTAGCAGGGGTTTCTACAAATGTTTGGCATGCAAGGCATGTCAACATGGTGTTAATACCAAGAAATACACCACAGTAATTCCCAGAATCACCAGGGAAATAAAACAACATCTAACCTGCAGAACAGAGTATTGTGTGTATATATTGGAATGCGATTGCAAACTCAGATATATTGGTAGCAGCAAACTACAAATTCATAAACGTATTTTACAGCACCTCCGCGCCATACCTAACAAAGATCAAAATTATCCGGTGGCCAGGCACTTTGAGGCATGTCACAATAGTAGACCTCAGTGTCTCAAATACTTTGCCATAGAATCAATCCCGCTAACAAAAAGAGGGGGCGATAGAGAGGCATGTATGCGTAGGCTGGAAACAAAATATATTCTTGAGTTCAATTCCAAGTGGCCAGGTGGCCTCAACACTACAGAGGACCTCCACACATATTTATGATCTGCAAATATATACACTTAGCATGATTGATGGATCGTAGACAAATGTCAAATAGCACCTTAATCAGAGTATAAGAGGAGTTGGACTATACATTGCACTATTTGCACATCTTGTATTTATACTGTGATATATTGTGTAATATTTATAAATAATTGTGATGTATATTTATGATATGATTGATTTTAGCCGTCTTTTAGATATTGGGGTAATTTTATCCTAGTGTTTTTTATGATAGCTGATTTTAGTCATGTCACCGATTCCCTTTTTTTATAGACTGGTTTTATGGTGTTGATATTTTTGTCTATTTCATTGGTACTGTGTGGTTTTATTTGCTAGTCTTGAATCAAATGATTATAATTTCTTGCTGAATATCTAAGAAATTATCCCCTCCCTGTATATATTCCATCATTTTCTTCCTCTTTAATCTCATTGCACCAGTCACTTTAATCTTATTGCACTAAATGACACGAAGTCACTTTATACTTCAAGCCATTTTCGTGGCAATTTAGAGTGTGCAATAATGTAGATAAAACTGAGAATACAAACATATGCCAAATGATACACATTGGTAGTATACCCTCAATCAAATATTTAGTGGCTGGAAAAAATATCTCATACTGAATCATCTCCTATGCATGGTCCTTTTAGATAAATTTGGATTATAAATTTTCTTTTTGGATCTTTTTTCTATTATTATGATATAATAGATATTATTATTATTTTGATTATGATTTAATACACGTTGGTGAGCACCAGTTTTTGCACTATAGTTATGTAATATCAGATGGACGAGGTTGGAACAATC
Organism: Lissotriton vulgaris; assembly: GCF_964263255.1. Lineage (NCBI taxonomy): Eukaryota > Metazoa > Chordata > Amphibia > Caudata > Salamandridae > Lissotriton > Lissotriton vulgaris. The sequence continues at coordinate 749,303,323 of NC_141694.1, forward strand.
AAATGTGTACTTCTTTGTGGGAGGAATCAGCATTCATGCTGATATCTGAATGTCTAAAATTCAAATCTTTCTTCCGAATTGTACAGAGATATGCTATTATTTCTCTAACGAATAATGCAAGATTGTTTTATGTATTTATACAGCGAGCAATTGTAAATAGTAAATGTGAGAGTATATGTATTTATACATGTAGTATTTTCTTTATGTCCATCACTGAGACATGTGACTGCACGTTATCACTTTAAAAAGGGCTAAAGCAATCTGTAATGCCATGTGACCAAGGCCGCTGGGACGGCCAAACGCGTTATGACATTCTGTCTGATGGCTGAATAAAAAGAATGCTGAAATAAGATGGTCCTTGCCTCGTGTTTGGCCAGGGGAAGCGTCGCTGCTGCGAGGTATTTGCAGATATATATATATATATATATATATATATTACCTACTGGCGGTCGCCAGTAGGTATATATAGTTAGGATTTTTTTGACTAGGGATTTCTGCAAATTCTATGTTGAATAACTTTGGCGTTGATGGACGGAATTGGCTGACATTTTCAGGAAAATGGCACATTTTGTTTCTGAGCGTCCCCTGAAAGTTTGGGGGGTTTCGTGAAGTGGGGGCCGAGAAAAAAGGGGGGTCCCAAAACGTGTTTTTAACATTGAGTTTTCCATAGGGCGGTTGGACTCACTTTTAGCTCGAACGGCTGAATGGATTTCTATGAAACTTGGCAAAATTGTAGGTACTGGTAATCCGATGTGCCTTTGCTAGGTCTCAAGATATGTGCTCCAGTGGATTTTGAGTAATTTAGGTTCATAAAAATATATATATCTGTAAGCGCGCCCCGGTACGCGCACCCGGGAGCGCTCCAGGCGCGCTAAGCGACTTGCACGTGGAAAGCTGATTGGCTCTCGGGTGTCTGTAAACATTCTAAACAGTCCGGAGCGGCCGCCATCTTGTGTCTCGGTAGGATCGAGACACAAGAGGTGGCCAAAACAAAGGGGGAAATGACCATAAGGGGGCAGAGTAGATCCTCCCTGACCCCCTAGGTTCGATGTGGGGCTTTAAAAGGGCCCCACGGGGCAAAAAATAATACATTTTTTTTCGTTTTTTTTGCGGGGGGAGCGCCCGGTACGCACACTGGAAAGCGGACCGGGGAGCGTACTATGGGGAAAAAAGAATGATAGACTTTTCAAATATTGTATGTTTATTGATTGTTCTTTTTGCTGTTTTTTTTTGTTTTTTTTATTTAAGTAGCACCATGTAGGTACCAATGCAGAGTCTAAAATTTAATATACACCGTCTCCTTTGTAGATATCTTGCATGTTGTTTCAGAAGTTATTGTGGTATATGGAATTCATACCATAGTCTATCAGGAAAGCAGATACATTATGGAGGCAGGAGATGATAAAGAGATGTTAAATACACATTGGAGATAACATAGTTGGAGAAAGGAAGTAACTATGAGCAAACTTACTATGTAACACAAAAAAGTTGCACAGTATATTTTAAGTCTCACTTTATATTATATCTTTTTGAGTACTATTTCATAATTTTCATATAAAAAAGAATAATGTCTCAAACAATTTTAACTTTTTAAATTTAAATTTATTGTTGTGATTTTTCAAAATCTAAAAGAATTTGCAACATTAATTCATCTGGTATGTCCTCCTTTTCATTCCATGATTCAATTTCTTCAACACATTTAATTAAGTCTTGGTCTACAGTGTCATCCAAAAAGTCTATTTCTTCTTTGTCTTCCTTAGGATTGTTTTCTATATTAATTTGAAATGAAATATTATTTTCATTTTGTTGTGTTTCCATTTTCTTGCTGTAAATTGCATAAAAAATAAATATATCAGTAGAGATAGGGCACTGTTGGGTTTAAGTTCAGACAGGTACTTGTGAGTTTTTTTTTTTTATTAAATTTATACTTTATTGCACTTCCAAGTTACATACACAGCCGACATCGCCTACAACCCGGGGGCCGGCGGCAACAAAGAAAAAAACCATTCTCCAATCCCCGGGTGCGGGTAAGTTACACAGCCATAAAGACCAACAGCCTAAGGGCCTGGCGGCGAAACTGCAGGTGTTGAACAGGTGTACAGAAGCAATCGATCGTAGCATCTACTATTGGATGACCGCAACTCATAAGCAGGATGCACACCCCACCGCACCAACAATATCAGACCCCAGGGGAGCAGGACGCGCCAGATTGGCAGGATCAAAATAGCCACCTGTGAAGAACTGCGTAGAAACCCAGAATCTAGGGGAACAGCAACAAGTATTCAGGGAATGGTGAATAAAGGGAAGGGGACCCCCCAAACAATAGCAAACCCACCCACCCCAAGAAAGAACAAGCCAGACTACCGAAACCCGTGCCCACTACCCACCACCCGCCCCGTACCTCAACCATGTGTCCCTCAGACAGACCAAGGGAGATCAGCAAGCGCCCGCTAGGGCGGGATTACGCCCTGGGAAGGGGACAGAGGTCGCCATAAACCAGAACAGCTGTCACAAGCAACTCTTAACGCAGAAACATCTCAAACAGTCAGGCACGAATCACCACACTGTCACAACTGTAAGATCTTCAGCCGGCACACTCCTCAACCACCGCTGACTCAGCCCCCTCCTCCTGCAACAAATCTGCCTCCACACTCTCAGGATCCGACTCACCATCCTCTTTCGCACTTTGAAACGCTCGAAACAAACCCCAAAAGTTTTTGGGCCTACTCTTTGGAGGTAGGAGTTCGCTATACACCTCTGATTGCGTGCAGCAGTAAAGCAAGTCTGTTTCCCACCGTTTTCTAGTCGGGACTGGTCCCCGCATCCAGCATAACGCCACCAGTCGCTTTGCCGTCAATAACGCCATGTCCGCTAGTCGCCGCATAGCCACAGGAAGTGGTTTTGAAAAACTAAGTAAGGCGAGCGCCGGGTTAGGCAAGATCGTGTCACCGAGGATAGCACTGAGGCCCGCAAAGACCTCAACCCAGTACTTATGTATGGCAGGACAGGTCCAGGCCATATGGAGAAAGTCTGCTGTGTGAAAGTGGCAACGCTCACACTCCGCTGACTCTCTAAGGCCATACCTATGCAGCCTCTCGGGCGTATAGTAGACACGCTGTAGGAATTTAAAATGCACCAGACGGTGCCTACCATTGAGCGAGATTTTCTTGGTATTAGTCGCACAATAACGCCACATGTCGTCTGAGATGGGAGATTGGAGGTCAGCCTGCCAGGCCAAACGGGCCTTGGAGGGGGGATATTTCCGTTGCCTGTCACCCAGTGAGCGAAGGGCCGTGATCAGTTTGCGAGCGGAGGGGGTCTTGATGACATAGGTGAGTTCCGGGACCTCCGGCGGCTCAGCCAGGTCCGGGCCTAAAACGGCAAGGGCCGCTCTACGAACCCTGTGATATTGAAAACTATGAAGCAGCGTTGACCCGGGGCAGGAGTGAAGGACCTGCTGCAGCGTTTTCAGAGTGCCGTTTAAGAAGAGATCACCCATGGTAAGAATGCCTAGGTCACGGAGTGCCTTCAGGACGCCCTTCTCAGTCAGCGGAGCCAGCCAGGCCGCCCATTCTACCCGGAGCAAAGGTGAATACAGCAGCTTGCAATCCCGGGAGCCAATCAGTGCATGCCAAGCATGATTCGTGGTGGCTATAGAGTCCAGATTGCCGACCCTTCTATCAGGTGGATAACACACTGTCGCCGGAAGCGGGACAGGGTCTGCAAAGAGTCTCTCCAGTTTCACATGAGGGATACCCGGGTCCCCATGAATCCAAGTATGCAGGTGTGCGCCCTGAGCAAGTCTGTAGTATCGCTCCAGATCCGGTGCCCCAAGGCCTCCCTGGTCGTACGGAAGGGTGAGTGTTTGCCACTGCACCCGCGGCTGTTTGCCCCCCCACGCCAGGCGGACGAGTGTTTGGGTGAGTTGCCGGAAGAAAGCCTTGGAGAGGACTACTGGAATATTCACAAAGAGGAAGAGGAACCTGGGGAGTACCACCATTTTCATGAGCGCAATCCTGCCCATGAGCGAAAGCGGGAGCCTAGACCACACTTCGACGTCGTCTACCAGTTTGGAGTAGGCCACACCATAGTTCTCGCGTATCAGGACTTCCGGGTCCGTATGTATGCGTATCCCCAAATAGCGGATAGCATCCGTGGTCCATTGCAAGGGGTACTCCGAGTCGAAAGGGAGCGTCACCGGCGTCAGGGGCAACGCTACTGACTTATTCCAGTTGACGCGAAGACCAGAAAGAGCCCCGAACCTAACCACCTCCCGTAGCACCGCAGAGAGATTAGTCTCCGGGTCCCGAACATATAGCAGAGTGTCGTCCGCATAAGTGGAGATACCGATCTGGTACGTCGGGAAGTTGATCCCTTCAAACCGGTGGTACTCTCGTATAGCGCAGGCGAGCGGCTCCGCTACCAAGGCATACAGCAGGGGAGAGAGGGGGCAGCCTTGACGTGTGCCCCTCCCAATATCGATGGGAGCAGTGACCAGGCTACCTATCTTTAGCCTCGCAGTAGGTTTGTAGTATAGGGCGCTCAACATTTGCAAAAACGGCTCTCCTAGGCCAAATTTACGGAGGACTCTCAGCATAAACGGCCACTCAACGGAGTCAAAGGCCTTCTCCATATCCAAGAAGATGGCCACCGCTTTGTGTTCGTGTTTGACATGCTGGATTGTGCCCAGGACCGTGCGAATATTATAAGTGAGATTGCGTGAGGGGACAAATCCCGCCTGCTCCGGGGCAACCAGATCCGGAACCAGCAACGCCAAACGAGTCGCAAGAACTTTAGCATACAGCTTCGCGTCCACATTTATCAGCGATAGCGGCCGGTAGGAGCCACACTGATTCGGGGGCTTGCCAGGTTTCGGGATGGTAATAAGCAACGCCTCTCTCATGGATTTCGACATGCTGCCCTGCTGGCAGATGTCATCGAACAAGAGCATCAAGTACGGGACCAGTTGCTCCTGGAAGGCCTTATAGAAGGACACCGTGAGACCGTCCGCACCAGGAGCGCTACCAGATTTCATGCCCTCCAGCGCTTCCGTTATCTCCTCTTTCTGAATGGGGGCCATTAGAAACTCCCTTTGCCAGTCAGCTAGGAAGGGCATTCGGATGTAGCTCAAGTAGTCGTCTATTTCGTCCTCAAGGCGTGCGTCCCTCGAGGAGTAGAGGGCAGTGTAGTAGGCATGAAATTCCGCCAAGATGTCCTGCTCCTCCGTAACCACCGCCCCAGTAGCCGTCTCCAACTCCTCGATAACCAATGGGGGCCTACTGTTGCGCATAAGTTTGGCTAGGAGTGCACCAGGCCGCTCCCGTTCCCCATACACACGCGCCGTCGCGTATTTGCCCATATGCTTAATTTCCCTGTCCGCCTCCTCCTGAAATTCATCTAGCAGGGACTTAAGCGTGACCATATTGGCTGCGTCCCCCGTGTCTACCGCCTGATTATCCAGGCTAGAGAGCTGAGTCTCGAGCACTTGCAGGCGTCGCCTGATAGCCTTGAGCACCCCAGAGTGTTTCGCCATAGTCATCCCTCTGATGAAAACTTTAAAAGCGTCCCAGAGAACTTGGACGCTGTCCACTGAGCCCACATTGGTCGCGAAATAGGTCTCTATGTCTTCGGCGAGTTCCCCTCTGAAAACCTCATCTAAGAGGGAGTACGGGGGGAACCTCCACGTGAAGGGGGGGATCCTCCTGGGAGGAGCCACCAGTTGCAAGAGCAAGGGCGAGTGATCAGACAGCGTGCGCGGGAAAACCGTGCAGGCTTTCACCATATCTAGCAAAGAGCGGGAAACAAACCAATAATCTATACGTGTGTGAATGTTGTGATAGGCCGAGTAGTGAGTGAACCCACCCCGCCCCGAGTGTCTATGTCGCCACACATCAAGCAAATCAAGTTTCACACATTCCGACAAAAGGAGGGACGCAGAAGCAGCAGGGGACCTAGGGGGGCCCGCAGATCTGTCAAGGTCCGGGTTCAGCACTAAGTTAAAGTCCCCCCCCCACAGCATTCTAGCGCCCACAAACTGCCTGCAACTGTCAGCAAGCGAAGCATAGAACTCCGGGGAGTCGTAATTTGGGCCATACACATTCACCAGCAGAAGATCATGATCCTTTCCAACACAGCGCGCAACCACAAACCTCCCTTCAGGGTCTACCGCCAGTCGGGTCAGTGACAAACGGGATTTGGGATTAGCCCATATGAGCACCCCCCTAGCGTGTGTCGTGAACCCCGCAGCGACACAAGCGGGGCCAAGGCCCCTCACCTGTAACATAGGGCTGGATAGTGGCAAATGTGTTTCCTGCAGTAACGCAAGGTCAATGTGATGTCGATGCAAATAGGCTAAGACCTTCCTGAGCTTGCGGAAATCGTTGAGCCCCCTTACATTCCAGGACAGTAATCGCAGGGAGCTCGGGGAGCACTCCGCATTCAATGATTCAACAGTCGACATGGTAGATTAGAAGGAAAATGTTGCAGAGCAGACAGCGTGGCAGACACAGTGCAGTAGTCGGCAAAAACATACCCCCCACCCGGCAAACCCTGAACCCCAAACAGCATGGCAGCAAGAATACACAAGCACAACCAACAGCCACCCACCCACAGCCGACCAACCCCAACCCGGTCAGACAGAGCTTAGCACTACCCACCCTGAACCCACCCGAAACACCCCACTACAAACCCAGGACCCCCTAGAGGGTCGAAAAGCCGAAAGCGCAGGGGCAGAGGTACTGGCCAGACAACAATATACTCCAACAAAGGCCAGAAACAGTCGGTGCTCCCAGCCCTACCCCCATAGCGTTCGGCACCCCACCCACGCCCCAGCAATAGAACAAGCAGAGTGGCGAATAATCAGTCCCTACATACCATCGGGGGCACCCCTCCGACAACCAAGGAAGAACAGCAAAAGTTCGAGCCCCATTATGTGGCACCACCCCGAACCAGGCAGATTAAGGGGCACAAACCAACATGTCGTGAAGGCAAAGGAGAGTCATATCAAAAACTGGAATCCAATACATACAGTGACAGTAAAATAGCCAAGCCAAGCCACGCAGCGTGAGACAGTTCAGCCTTGGCCCTCCGAAGATCTAGCCTCCTCATCCTCCGGACGCTGACCCCTCGGGTTGTTGCGCTGTTCTTTGGCCCATTCCTTAAGCGACTTTTTCAGATCAGCCGGGTCGGTGAAAAAATGCGAATGTCCTTGTTTATTTATCCGAAGTCTCGCCGGGTATAGCATGGCGTAGTCGAGCCCCATGTCTCGCATCTGTTTCTTGTAGGGAGCGAACCGCTTTCGCTCCTCCTGTACCCTAGCAGTGAAGTCAGGATAGAGGGAGATGTTCATTCCTTCAAACTGCAATTCCCCCTTCTCTCGCGCCAGACGGAGGGCCAGGTCGCGGTCCCTGTAATTCAAAAGTTTTGCGATGATTGGTCTCGGCGGGAGGCCAGGCTGCGGCTGGGGTCCGAGAGTGCGATGTGCCCGTTCAACAATAAACATGGGGGAGAAGACGTCCTCCCCCAGGAGCTTGTGAAGCAGCTTCTCGACAAACAGTTCCATCTTACCGGTGTTGGTGGATTCCGCAACCCCCGTGATGCGGATGTTGGAGCGCCGCGAGCGCGCTTCCAAATCCTCCGTTTTGTCTTGTATGACCTGGAGAAGACGGCCGAAGTGCTTACGGTCCCTATCCCACTCCGTTTGGGCCTCCTCTGCCTCCGTCAGCCTACGCTCCGCCATGTCCAAACGTTCCGCATGTTTGTCCACCCTTTCGGACATCCGGTCCATACGGAATGATAAGGCGTCGATTTTCGAGCCGATCGCCGACATACTGTCCTGCAGGCCTTTCTCCATGGCGCCTAGCATCTCACGAATGTCCGCACAGAGCGAGCCCTCCGCCGCCTGCGCTGATGTTTCCGGAGGAGCATTCTCCGCGCCCTTCGGCCTCCGCTGGTCGAACGTGAGCTTCGGTTGATTTCTGTCTCCTTTCACCATGGCAGAGGTCCCAGAAGATATGGCAAGCAAAGAGCAAGAGGTGGCTCGACGTAGGAGAAGAGCCAGGGGAGCAAACTCCGCGAAGCAGTCCGGAGCAAAGCAGGGGACGACGGCCAAAGATGGCGGCCGCGAGCCTCGTGGCACAGACTAGTCCAAGGGGAGAAGCCCAAACTCCAGTGTCACACTACGGTGCAGGGCACACCGCGGGGTGTCGAGAAGCGCCAGTACACACAGAAGCACACGGCCCAATACCAGTGTCTTTCCAGTCCTCGGGGCAATCCGAGTTGCGGTGGAGCCCGTCAACCGGCAGCAGTAGGGCGCTACTTCCCGCGGTCCAGCCAGTAGGTCACTTCAGGGAGCCCCAGGTCTCCACCAAGGGGTCGCAGCAAACACACACGAGGCAGAGGGGCCACAGTGAACTGGCACTGGTGATGACCGGTCCAGAAACCGCACAGGGTAGTGGGTCGTCCGGCAGGACGGGGCCACGCAGGAACCTCACGCCGCACGTCGCGTTACGCAGGGCAGGCAGCCCCCAAGGATAGTCCGCGGATTGCGGCCTGGTCCGCAACTCCAAACACCGCCGGTCCGGTGATCGATGCCACCACCGATTTCGATCAGGAAAGGTGCCCCCAGCAGCTCCAGGGGTCGTAGAAGCAAATTCCGCTCTCGCTGGAGACCGCGAGGTGCCAAAAAGGATCAGTTTGATGGATATTAAAGGGGCTCAGGCGAGGAGCTCAGCACTCACACGTCTTGCATGGACGCCAGCAAGCTCCGCCCCCCCCGGTACTTGTGAGTTTTTAACAGTGAAGTTATCTTTGGGCAGTGTATGGTTTCAGGCAGGAAGTAGAACTATTAAAAAGTGCCTGTGATGAAGCCTAAGTAAATTAATAATTATACCACAGAAGCCTAACTCAATCAATAATTTAAATAAATAGGCCTTTCTCAATGTCTAACTCTTATAGAGGGACAGTATATAACTATCTGAAAACGTTTTTCAAAATTAACTTAAAGTGCATAACAAAGTTCTCCTTTCAAATTAACAACTTACCTTCTTCAAAGTAGTTGAAGTTTTCTGTCAAATTCTTTTCAAAATGTACCTTAGGTAGTGTTAGTCAAAATGGCTACTTAACCAATTAAATGTCAGCACATAAAAGTACAAAATGTAAGTAACATTTTAATTGGTTGAAAATTCAAACAGTTTCATATGTGTTTTTGTCATGTAATTTACTTCAGGATATTTAGACAGGGCTACAGCCCAAATGGTTCAATGGAATACCACCAAATTTGGGTAAATTGTAGGGACTGCTGTGTAGTAGGGCCTATTCTATATTTGATGAAAGTGTCTCCAGTAGTTTTTCTGTAAATTACTTTCCCACCTTTTTTTAGCTAGCGCTTACCGGTGCGCGCCCCGGTACGCGTACCGGCAGCGTTACGGGAGACCTCCATTTTGTGTTTCGGTAGAATTGAGACACATGATGGAGGGCAAACAATGTTGGGAATGGGTAGAAGGGGGCACGGTAGACACTTCCTGACCGTCTAGGTTTTCTGAGGGGGGCTTAGGACGCTCATATAGGCAAAAAAAAAAAATTTAATTTCGCGGGGGGAGCGCCCGGTACACGCACCGGTAAGCGTAACGGGGAGCGTACTTTGGTGAAAAATAGTGAAAAAAGTTAGAAAAAGATAAAATTTTTGAATGATCAGAGGTAGGGTAGCTCTGAAAAGAGCTTTTGGGTTCTGTGGCTGATTTAGGTACCTACAAGTAGGTTCCAATGCACAGTCTTAAATTCAGGAGGAATATTCTATTCCCCTCATTTGAGAATTGCACACCATCTCCTCTGTAGATGTCTTGCATGTTGTAACACAAGTTGTTGTTGTATATTGAACCCATTCTAAAGTCTCTCATGTAAGCAGAAACACATTTATTCACATGTTTCTGTGCTTTCTCAAATTGTGGGCAAAATTGGATGGACCAGTTCCATTTCTGTCTTTGGCATATATTGGAATATACCAAGGCAGTTTGTGGAAAAAGTGTCATCAATTGATGAAAGGTGTCCTTTAAAAGCATTTCCAGACCAACCCCAGTCATAGTGCCCAAATCATTTTCACCACAGTGCATTATTAAGAGGTCAGGGTTTGGCAGATGCAAAAAGGTTTTCACCAATGGTATCAATTGGTGACATCTCAATCCTCTCTGGCCAATCCAGTTGATTTCCACATTTTGTAAATTGAGGTTTTGTAAATTTCTGTTATCAGCATACCTGTGAGCCCAGTGGATGTAACTATGTCCAAGAATCCAGACAGAAAACATGGTGAGAGGAGGTTCTGCTGCAGTCAGTTGAAGTGTGGGAATGAAATGGCAGTTGAAACAGTAGGAGTTTGTAATGAAAAAAAGTGTGGAGTTTCAGTGCTAATGATTCTCTCTTACTCTCACTGTCTCTGTCTCTTCACTCTTTTACTAGTTGTTCATTATGCTTTCTCCCTGTAGTTCAAGCACACTATGTTATTTACATTTCTTTGCTGCGATTGAAAAGGGTTTTCAATACAGAGGGGTCATCGATATTTGGACCATAGTAGCCCACTAATGTTACCTTTGCTTCTCCTAACTCTACTGCTGCAATGACCCAACGCCCTCCAGGATCCACTTTTTGTTGTTTTATCTTAAACCTTACTGATTTTTTGAAGAAGATTGAAACCCCCCGTATGTTAGACCCTTGTGTTGTGGAAATAGAAGATTCTATCCATCTATTCCTTTGGACCAACTCGTGTATCTCACTTTCTATTAGGTGTGTCTCCTGGAGGATAATGATCCCCGCATCCGTATCACGAAGATATTGCATAATTTTATTCGCTCGGGGCTTGGTGCGGAGACCATTAACATTCCAGGATAGTAAATTGAGTCTACTCATTGTGTTGTAGCTTTAGGTTGCTCGGTAAGACTAACTGTAGAACTAATGAAGTATATGGCTGTCTGTATAGATTCATGTTATCTAAGATGAGATGAGTATAAAACCTTATAACCACAAACTTAACCCTTTTCAATCATTTTCAATCATTTGCTAAATTTCCCAGACCCGGTGATTATAGCTGGGGATTTTAACATCACTTTAAATCCACTTCTAGACAAATCCCCTAACAGCAGACAAAAAACCACCTCTAAATCTAGATCTTGCTTAGTAGGCTTAATGAATCAGTACGATTTTATCGACATTTGGCGGTTTAGGGAGGGTCTGAGGCAGGATTTTTCATTCAGGAACTCGAAGTATAGACACAAATCAAGAATAGATTTTATTCTCACTAGTAGAGTTCTGGCTGATAATATTACTTCAATATACTATAATCCAATGCATCTTTCTGACCACTCTGCAATAGTGTTAGAATTAAAGTTGGACACGCCACCTCTAATAAGAATGTGGTCCTTTGATAGGTCTTTACTCAGAACAACAGAGGATATCGAATTTCTACAGTCAGAAACCTGCCACTTTTTTAACACCAATATTGGTACAACCCCAATAGGAATTCTATGGGATGCATTTAAATGTACATTGAGAGGTCTTATTAAAAACAAAGTGGCCTATAGAAGAAGACAATATGCAGAGGAAGTAACCCTTATTGAAAACAATATCTTATTAGTACAGGCCGATATAGATAATACAGGAGTAATTGACAACGACAACGACCTCGCCGGAAAACACGCTGAGTTGGACAGGCTGAAGCACTCACTATCCGCAGTTCTAGAGAAACGTGTCCTTCAGAGATGGGAGGCAAGTAAGCTTTCGCATTTCCAATACGGGGAGGGAGCAGGGAAATTACTTGCCTGGAAAATTAAATCAGACCGGGTTCGAAACAACATATCGTCTGTTACATCCACGGAGGGCACCTTTTCAAGGGATGATGAAATTAGAGTAGTTTTTAGAAATTTCTTTCAATCCATCTATAAAGATGACTTAAACGTTACCCAGAATGACATCTTGAGTTGGCTAGAAGGTATCTCTCTACCATCTTTAACACCAGAACAGAACCACTCTTTGGACGAGGAGATAACTATTATAGAGGTAGAAGAGGCAATAAGGAAAGCAAAGGGAGGAAAGGCTACAGGCACTGACGGTTTGCCAAGTGAAATATATAAAAAGCTTATCACTCAGGTCTCTCCAATCTTAGTGATTCTTTTTAACCAAATACTAAGACACGGCGAAATACCACCTGAATCATGGGACAATGCCTCTATAACTCTTATTTTGAAGCCCGGCAAACCCCCCACAGACTGCGGCTCATATCGGCCTATTTCTATATTAAATGCCGACTATAAAATCTTTGCCACCATACTGGCCAAACGGTTGGGTCGGGTGGCGCCAGATATTATAGCACATAACCAAAAAGGGTTTATTAAGGGGAGACAGCTCTGTGAGCTCACGTATGAACTACTAGGCTCTATAGACATCGCCATAAAGGAGGCTATCCCTCTGGATGTCCTCACGTTGGATGCAACAAAGGCCTTCGACAGGGTGAACTGGTTGTACCTGTCGGAGGCCTTGAGGAAGTTCAATGTGGGGGACAGATTTTTGAGAACGTTGAATTTGTTATATAGGTGCCCATCTGCCTCACTTTTGATAAACGGGGGTTTGACTGAGACCTTTAGGGTCACGAGGGGAACTAGGCAGGGCTGTCCCCTGTCACCCCTTCTTTTCGATGTCTATATAGAACCCTTTGCCCAAATCTTAAGAGACAGTATACTGATTAAACCTTTTGTTTTTGGTGGTTGGGATAAAAAGGTGGCACTTTATGCAGATGATATTATGATTTTTACAACGAATTATGATGAAGCATACCCAGAGATAATAGACCAGGCTCTAAAATTCGGTAAAGTTTCTGGGTATGAGATTAATGCCCAAAAGACAGAGTCAATGTCCTGGAATAGTAACTCAATTGGCAACAATGGCACATCTAAAACCCAACTTCGATATCTGGGGATCAATATAGTTAAAGACATTAATTTGATTGCTTCACTTAACTTCAACAAAATAGCTGCAGAGTGCCGGAAACATATGAGAGACTGGTCACATCTTCCTCTCACTGTTTTGGGAAAGGTTAACTTAGTGAAGATGAGTATCTTACCTAAAGTTTCTTTTTTGTTTAACTCTATTCCACTTTTTTTTGACTCAAAATTGATTGTAAAGCTACAGAGCGCGATAACCAGCTTTATCTGGAATAGTAAGAGCCCAAGAATTTCGTGGAAAAAAATCATGCGACGGAGGGAGAAGGGAGGGTTGGCTGGCCCAGATCTCCAAATCTATGCATGGGCTTTTCAGCTCACGCACACACGTATGCTACTTAAAACCCCTACTTTAACAGGGCTGGGCCTTCTTTTTTCTACATTACTTGAATGCGAAGGAGTAGACCAATCTGCATTTTTGTTTAAATTTGGTGACCCCAAATTCTTCAAGAAAATAAAATTGAAAGTTTTACAAGGGATTGCATCTACTTGGTATAAAGTGAGGCATGCGATAAATGTTGGATACTATTCTGGGAGGGCTCCCATATGGGATCTACCCGTCCCTCCCGCATGGACAACAGATGCCCTTACTAACCCGCTAATAGAGGCAGGTATAAATAGGTGGGATGACCTGTTTATGGATGGGACATTACTTCCATGGGACTATTTAATAAACAAAGTAGGCACAAGTTTCTCGAGATTTAAATATATTCAGATCTCCAGCTGGTCACAGTCATACAAAGAGCAGCCAGCACGCATTAGTAAGTTGCCTATAGGTGGCAATAGCGACTTGGTAACTTGCCTCATGGACAGCCCCGCCGCAAAAAAAGAAATTTCATGTTGGTATAACAAAATAATCGATGAAATAGATGCCAACTTTCATCTACCGACGTCACTATGGGCTGAACTAATGCCAGGCGTAGATGTTGAAGAACTTTGGATAGCCTCTTGCTCAATGCTTTGGGACCTAGTTAAACCGGCATGGCTTCGTAGAAACCACTTATTCACTATACATAGGGCATACTATTCCCCTCAGAGGTTGACTAAGTTTTCTTTAACAGGCCCAGTCTTATGCCCAAGATGCGGGTTAATCGCAGCATCAGACACTCATATGTTTTATGATTGTCCAAATTTATCCGCTTTTTGGGAAGCCATTAGTAATAAGCTTTCACAATTTCTGGGTGAACATATCTCCATAGACCTTGCTCTTGTTATATTTGGTCTCAAGAGTAAAATCCGCAATGCCGCAACCAATCTAACATTCTACTCCATTTTAGCGGCGCGTAGGGAGATATGTAGGCATTGGAAAGATGCTCAACCACCTACAGAGCATGAATGGCGAGTTTCACTTCTTCAAATTTCCAAACTCGATCTCGCCAGAGCAGGAAACCCCAATAGGAGAGCTTTTTGGACAATGCTGGGATAGCAGCGATAAACCTGGGTTTTTTTTTTTTTTTTTTTTTTCCCACGTCCTATGATTAACACGTACATTGCTTATCCTCGCTGCCATGACAATCAGTCTTGGAGCTATGGGGGTCTCGATAACTTGGGCACTATCTCCGGAGGCACTTCCCTAAGCAAAATCATGTTTGGCTGTTGTGATTGGTGCTGTGGGGAACCGGTCTTCTTCCCTCCCGAATGAACTTTCTCCTACCAGCTATAAGCTGAGACAGCACTGCACTCGACCATTCTTTCCTTTGCTCTGTGGCGGTCCTTTGGTTTTGATAGATTGGAGCTATGCACGTAATATGAGGATAAAAAAAAAAAAAAAAAAAAAAGAAAAAAAAAAAAAAATACATTTCTTTGCTGCTTCAATTATTCCTTTTCTGTCACTTCTTCTTTTCTTCTTTCTGTTTTTTTTCTCTGTCATTCCACATGTTTTAACCTTATTCACTATCATACACCTTGTTTTAATCCTATTTACTTTCACTCACTGTTTTTTTAACACCTTCCCTCAGGGTTGTTGTTTTAGTCCGGTTCTATCCCTACCTCTCACTCCACGTCCTTTACTCACTTTCTTTTTAATTTGAACATTCACTCACATTCTCCAAGTAACTCTTGTTTATTATTCATCTACTCTCTTTTTTTCTTTCACTTCCTTATCAATTTTCTTTTTCTCAATTTTACCCTCTTACATCTTTTCTTTGTATAATTATCTATTATACAGTATCTCTGTGTTACTCCCTCTAGCTGTCTTTCTTTTAACATTATTCTCTCTGTCTCCTTCCCTTATACTCACTCTTAATTTTTTTTTCATTTTTTTTGGGTTCGCTTCCGGTTCGCGCACCTGCGCGCGAACCGGGAAGCGAATCAATAAAATTATATACATAAAAAAATTATATTAAATACATATAAAATATATTTTTCCTTTAAAAGAAGAATACATTTTACAGCTTTTGATATTTGCTATTAAAAAACCATTGAAATTCACTGAAAAAACCATAGGTTATAGATAGGCTGTCCGGTTTTAGGTTTAAACCTATAATAACCGATAAAACCCCGCCAGAAGGGAAATAGCCCTCACCAGTGTAAACATATAAACACTGAAAAAAACCCTGCATTACCAAAACTAAATGCTGTTCAAAGAAAGGAAAAGGAGAGTTAAAGTTATTTTTATTTCTTCCTGAATGGGCCAATACAGTGTAACTTTGTTACATGAGGTAGCAGTAAGTAAGACTGGGCTAACATTACTCTGCTTGAGTTTTGTTGTCTAGGGATGTCATTAAAATATTGTTTCTTAATCCTTTTTTCTGTTTTGTGGTCTTTGTTCTAAAGATAAAGGGGTTAGAAGCATGTTTTAGGTGTTGTTGATTTATTTTATAAACTGTAGAGAATCAGGAAATATCTAAATCATATTTGATTTGTTGGCTATGTTTGAGTCTTTCACTGCTAGGAAAAATGTAAGTTTCATAAGAATATTTCCCATTATGTACCATCAAATTTACCCACAGAGAATGGATAAAAACCCTTGATACATCAGCCCCCTTTTCTAGTGAGTCAGTATTGATAGTAGGAGAATTGCCAAACAGCCCGGCTTTAAATACTCAATGCAAGGTATAGTGACACTAGACTTTTGGAAAACATGGAATGCAGTGTCACCTGGAATGCTGCTGCAAAAAGTTCTTACCAAGTTCAACAAAGATTGGAGTGATATTACTTGTATTTGCAGTGATTCAGCTACGTACATGAAAAAGTTGTGTGATGACCTGTCAAAATCGATACCTGAGCTGAAGTGCTTCCCTGAAGGGAGATCCTTGCCACTTGTTAGATAGCAATCTGAAAGTATCTTTAGAATCTTCTGAGTTAATGAAGAATGCTATTGACTTTTTAATCCATTCTGGTGCCCTGTTTTGTTATGCTTGGGAACTAAAACACAAATATTTCAAATTTTTTGCTCTGTGTGGCATCAAAGAAAGAGTCATACCAACTGTGTCACTTAGTAAGTGGTTCTCAGTCCTAGAGGCTGTGAATGCTACATTATCAATGTGGCAACCATTTACAGAACCTTTGCTGAGTGATGATGCAAGCGGCAAGAAATGTGAGGATCTTTGTTCACATATTGATGGCGATTTGAAAAAAGTACACTCTACTGCATTCTTAGATTTTTACAGGAAAGCATGACTGCATCAGTGGACATAATAAAAAAACTAAGGTCTGAAAACACCCTTGTCTGCCAAGTGTTCAGCATAATTTGTGTAGATGTGAAACATCTCCTTGAGACTAAGCTGGGGGACACTTTTAGTGACTTTGGTACTGCAACATGTTCCATGTTAGAGTGCATGCCACTTGGTAAGCAAAGAAATGTTGAGGAGCAATTCAAGAACTTTTATTTTACAACGTATGAGAAATAGCCCTTCACCAACCATGGCATTTGAAATCAATGAAGTCTCACTGTGGTACTCTGCACAAGTTATTGATCCCTTCCATAAAGGGAAATTTTCTCCGGAGTTTCAAAAGTGCTGTCTCATTTTTGATCACTTCAATAACCCTGATGGCATATGCGCACAGTTCAACGCATATGTTGCAGAACCTGTTGCAGAGAATCACAATATTCAGGTGCACCATTATCGGCATGGAAAGCTATGCCAGTGGCCAGAGAAAGCAAATTGTGTACTGGCTATTTTGGCGTTGCCTGTCTCAAGAGCCAATGTTGAGAGGGCCTTTTCACAGATAAAAGTTTACATGAGAAGGAAAGAGCGAGCTTGCATGACCAAAGACTCACTGTAGAAGTATTGTATGGTGTACTACGATAAGTTTGATTTTTAAAAATGCATTTGGACCTCATATACGCTGTACGTACACTGTCTACATACCATGCAATATCAGTTTAGAAAGCAAGCAATAATAAAAGCAAAAAGTTCCATAAACACCGGAAAAAAACTGTTACTGTTGTTTTTAATAGCGCGAAAATGTATAACCACTGATAACCACTGTTATTTTAAGGTATTGAAATCACTGGATAACACTGAAAAAACCCGACCAGAATTTACCAAAAATAGAAACTGAAAACAGGAAAGCCTAGTTATAGACCATATATAGTTAGGAATTAGCATTTACAAAACCTTGAAAATTCACTGAAAAAACCATAGGTTATAGACCATATATAGTTAGGAATTAGCATTTACAAAACCTTATTTTACTCACACAAAACCATTGAAATTCGCATATATAGTTAGTTGCACTAACTATATATCGCGCACCCGCAATCCACTGCTGATGATGTCACATATTACATCATTCATGACATGGTCAGTGACATCACTGATGACATCACTGATGACATCATTCATGTGATAATACGATGAACATCTTCAGACTCTAATATAACCTTAGATACACTCAGTGTAAACAGACACTCACAGACTGTCACTCATCCATGGAGTTACTCATACACCTAGTCAGTCATGCAAAGAATCAATCACACCTCCATTTCCTCAACTATACAGTTATACACACCTTACTTATTCAAACATATTCTAACACATATTTACCCTCTTATACAATCACTGATACAAGTTCACAATGATCCATGCAGCCACTCACACATTCACTGGCTCTTATACACAGTTATTTATATATGTCAACTCTCACATGTACTGTGTTTTACATATATACTTACTTTGACATGTAGCACTGAGATATCCATTTACTCACCAATACACTCATGCACACAGTCAACCACCCATACAGCTGTTTCCACATGCAGTTTTGAACCCATACATCTAGTGAATCAACTGCTCACACATCTATGCACAGAGTCACACACCTCCCAGCCACCCCCACACACACTCATTCTCCCATACAAATACTTTGGCCACCAATCAATAACCCATATAGTTACTCATATAGCTACTGATCAACACATGCAGCAGTTTACAGAACAACAGATATAATGATGCACAAATTAAGACAGTTTAGTCACTAACCTATGCACTCAGTGAGACACATTTAATCACTCTCTCATACAGTCAGTCATGCACCTACTAAATCCTTCATCCAGACACTTATACATCTACTCATTCTTCAATATGTAAGACATATTTTAACTTTACAGAAACATACAGTCACTGGATGTTGTCATCAGTGATGTCATTTGAGTTGTCATCAGTGATGTCATCAGTGATGTCACTGACCATGTCATGAATGATGTAATATGTGACATCATCAGCAGTGGATTGCGGGTGCGCGATATATAGTTAGTGCAACTAACTATATATGCGAATTTCAATGGTTTTGTGTGAGTAAAATAAGGTTTTGTAAATGCTAATTCCTAACTATATATGGTCTATAAGTATAACCTATGGTTTTTTCAGTGAATTTTCAAGGTTTTGTAAATGCTAATTCCTAACTATATATGGTCTATAACCTATGGTTTTTTCAGTGAATATATATATATATATATATATATATATATATATATATATATATATATATATATATATATATATATATATATATATATATATATATATTGGGTTTTTTTTGGTAGGAATTGATCACGAAAGAGAAAGACATCAAAACCAGCGAAGACCTGAGAAATGCCCTTGCGAAGAGACTCAAGGAGTTATGTTATGTTATGTTATATTTAATTTCTATAGCGCACGGCTACTCCAACGGAGTGTCCCGGCGCTTTATATTGGCAGCTCATAAAAAAAAACATAACAGATGAAGACAAACATAACAGATGAAGACATGAAGTATGAAGCAGGAAGTAGGAAAAGGAAGCAAACTAAGTTCCAGCGAGACGAACAGGATTATCGAACATTAAGAAGAATTCTGACGTTTGCCCGGAAATTCAATGCTACGAGAAAACACCTGGCTCAAGGAACGCCAAGTACCAGTAATAGAGATACCTCGGAATCTGAAGGGGAGGTATCCGAGGGGGAACAGACTCCGGCCCCCAAAGCGAGAGAAGGGGTAAATGAGCCCCCTGTTTTCCGACGAGTACCAGGTAATCAGAGAAACTCGTCAGCGACCACAACAGCGGAATCACCCCCACCAACTAAGTCAAGGAGGAAAACAAGGAGGGGCAAGAGGGGGAGCACTGCCCAGCGCCTCACCGAGGGTTACACAAAGCCGTTCGAGACGCAACAATTGGTAATGCATACAGAAGAAAACAACATAATCAACCTCTCAAAAAGGACTCTAATGGAGGATGAAACAAAGGTCCTAAAGAGAGGTTTAAGTTTCTGCCCGTCAGCGGAGTTTGACTTAGTGAACACCAGATTTGACCTATTTAGATATATCCGAAAATTAAAATTCCAAAAAATATTTCTCTTACATCCACAAACCATAACGGAGGGTGATAACATCATGGGCATGGATGGTGACATTGTGGAATCAACTAAGAGGCACTCGGAAACATTGCTCAATTTCTTAGCTCCCACTCAAGAGGACCAGGAGAACATAGACTCACAGAGTCCACTAAGGAATGTTGCACAGATGAGAGATCCAAGTAATCTCAAAAACAAATCAAAAAAACTACCCAATGCCCCGCTCGATGCTATAGATGTTTTCAACAATGCTATTCTTTTGGACCTTGAAAAATTGGCAAAAAATAAGATGGATTTGAAACTTTCCAACATAAACCGGAAAGAATGGGAAGCCATTAAATCCTTTAAAAATGACACAAGCATTGAAACAAACCATCCGACAAAGAGGGCAACATTGTGATCTTTACAAAGGAGGCTTATGAACAGGAGGCGTTACACCAACTCAGAGACACTGAATGCTACACAGTAATTAAAAGATCTGAGTTTGTCCAAAGTACAATAGACTATCAGTTACTGTTGGAAGGATGGAAGAATGACGGCATGCTCAATATGGATGAATTTTTGTTTTTACAGTGTGAAGCACCAGTGTTACCCACTTTCTACCATACCCGCAAGCTCCATAAAAGTGCCAAACGACCACCAGGGCGACCAATAGTATCATCCATCGGCAGCTTGTTGGAGAATACATCCAGATTCATAAATTACTTTTTGGCACCCATCATGAAAGATCTACCCTCATATGTGAGAGATACGCAGGACTTCCTTCGACTTATGGACAACATAACATGGGAACCTAACATGCTACTCATCACATTGGATGTGGTTAATCACTATACATGCATAGCCCATGAGGATGGCGTAGCAGCAACAAAATGGTTCCTGGATAGGAAACCTGTGAGATACCAGAGACACAGTGTGATGTTACTAAGCATGATGAGATACTGCCTATTTAATAATATCTTTCTCTTTGCAGGACAATTATATAAACAAACAAGAGGTACTTCAATGGGCTCGTGCTTCTCCCCCAGCTACGCAAATTTATTTGTAGGCTGGTGGGAGAAGCACGTGGCTTGGGGGGGATGCCCATGATCAATGGACGGAAAAGATATTGTTGTGGACTAGATATATAGACGATCCCTTTATCGTTTGGCGCGGCGACCGAGCCTCGGCTGAGGAATACATACATCACCGCGTTAAACCACAATGATTGGAATCTTAGATTCACCAGTACGATAAGCTCCACAACTGTCTGCTACTTGGATCTGGAGATCTTTGTAGACAACATCGTTCTCCAGACGAGATTGTATAGAAAACCTACGCCGGGGAACGCCGTGTTGCACGCGGTGAGCCACCACCCAAAAAGCTTGGTACGGAATGTCCCCTATGACGAACTCCTACGCCTGAAGCGTAATTGATCAGCAGATGGAGACTATCAACAGGCCAGGAAGGAAGCGAGTATAAGATTTCAGATAAGGAGATACTCCAGGAACCTATTCAATCAAGCAGCAGACAAGGCAGCAAAGATCAAAAGGAGAGATCTCCTGACGGTCAAATCAGTACCTAAGAATGAAGAACCAACTAGAATGATCACTAATTACAATACTAAGTCAGGGGAGGTGGTACACATCTTTAAGAAAAATTGGCACATTCTAACAACTGACAATGTGCTCAAGAAACATCTTCCGGAAAGACCACCAATAACATACCGACGGTGCCAATCATTAGGGGATCATTTAGTCCACACACATTTCTCTTCAAATTTGCAGACGAACAAGCTATCTAATGTAAACGGATTCATCCCCTGTTTACGCTGCAAAGCCTGCAAAAGTAGCAAAAAGGTTACAAACTACCCAGGAAGACCAGGGGTCCGATGTAGGTGGCCATATACCGGCCGGTAATGGCCGAATTCGGCCGTTACCGACCGGTAAATGGGTTTTCAGATGTAGGGGGCCTATATTTTACAGATTCCGTAAATGTACTGAATCGGTACATTTACAGAATCGGTAAAATACCGAATCGGTATATTTACCGATTCGGTAAATCCACATGTTCGTGGCACTCCTAAGAGTGCCCCAGGCCCTTAAGAATCGTCATTTTACTACCCTATTGGGTGGTAAAATACCGAATTCAGGTGTGCATGCACTGATGTGCTTGCACACCTGTGCAATGTGACACACAGACATGCCCTTAGGGCATGTCTGTGTGCCACATGACACACAATTCCGGAATTGGGGTGCTAGAGGGTGTCAAAGTGACACCCCCTACACCCTTGCTGAAATCGGTGTTTACCGAATCGGTAAATACCGATTCGTTAATGCCCATTGATTCCTATGGGTTTCAATGCCCATAGGATATAATGGGCATTACCGAATCAGTATTTACAGAATCGGTAAATACCGGAACTTAACGATTCAGTATTTACCGATTCTGTATTACCTACATCCCCCCCCTCTATTTTACCAATTCTTAAATACCGATTCAGTATCATTCGGTATTTAAGAAGTGGTAACATTTAATTACCTACATCGGGCCCCAGATGAGGTAAAACCCACAAGAGAGATCAAAAAGTTTCTAAATTGTAATTCGGACTACACCATTTACTGCCTTGAGTGCCCTTGTAAAAATTGGTATATAGGGAGCACGATTAACCCCATCAAATTACGAATACTGGAGCACATGCGTGCCATTACCAAGAAGGATTAAACTTATCCAGTAGCTCGCCATGTCTCACAGTTCCACCAGAGCAATAGCGACTTATTACGTTTTTATTGCATAGATCAGGCAGAGCGTCAAGAGCGGGGAGGAGATAGGGTCAAGGCACTCCGGATTTTAGAAACGAAGTACATCATCAATTTGAAAACCAGAGCCCCTTGTGGACTAAATAACAATGAGGAGATGTGGGTACACCTTTTATTCCTACATGGGATCATGTAGACAGGAGTTCTGGGACTAGCCTATCTGTACGGAGTGATGAGTCTGTAATATAGAGCATCACTCACCATGTAACATCAACCTGTAATATTAGACTGTTTGAAACAATAAAAAATAAAATGAGAAGCTTTGCCCATACAGGGCTACATAATTGACATAATAGGGACATGAATTTATATAAATTCAAATCAATACAACATCATAAGAAAAAGTATTGATGTCGATATTTACCTCAGGAATATATGTCCACATTTCCTTTTGAAGAGCAGTCATGACGATATGGCATAACAACTGAGAGACGATGTCATATTCCTTCAAAAGTTAATGTCCCCGTTATTGTACAAAGCATGGATGCACTTTCATTAACCACTTCGATGCTGGTGACGGAACCATTCCGTCATCAGTCACGGTTGAGCTGTACTGATGACGGAATGGTTCCGTCACGACCCCACCCTGTTCTGGAATGTCCAACACCGGGGAAGAATCTGCGCCTCACGGAAGCGGTTAATGTTTGTTGTTGTATGTTTTTTTAAATAGAGCACTTGAGCACTTTATTATATTGCCATTTAACCAATTGAAATGAAATTGTACATATACGCTTACATATGGCTGCTGCATTCGTAACACTTGCATTTTAGTACCTTTTCTATGCTGATGAAATTCCGTGTTTGCTTTGATGGTTAAAATGGCGGCACTGTTTGCACACAAACTGACACTGACGAAGCCGCAAGGCGAAACACGTCTGTCGGGGGTGAGGGGTTTGCAAAAAACCATCTGTGAAATGGACACCTGACTGCTTGCCGTTTTTTGATTGTGTTGGAATATATATATATATATATATATATATATATATATATATATATATATATATATATATATATATATATATATAT
Source organism: Lissotriton vulgaris (assembly GCF_964263255.1). Classification (NCBI taxonomy): domain Eukaryota; kingdom Metazoa; phylum Chordata; class Amphibia; order Caudata; family Salamandridae; genus Lissotriton; species Lissotriton vulgaris. The sequence continues at coordinate 749,326,903 of NC_141694.1, forward strand.
GTATTACCTACTGGCGGTCGCCAGTAGGTATATATAGTTAGGATTTTTTCCCTATGGGATTTCTGAAAATTCTATGTCTAATAACTTTGGCGTTTGTGGACAGAATCGGCTGAAATTTTCAGGAAAATGGCACATTTTGTTTCTGAGCAGCTCCTGGAAATTTGGGGGAGGTTCGTCAAGGGGGGGCCGAGAAAAAAGGGGGGTCCCAAAACGCGTTTTTCCCATGTTAATTTCCATAGGGCGGTTGGACTCACTTTTAGCCCGAACGGCTGAATGGATTTTCACGAAACTTGGCAAAATTGTAGGGACTGTTAGCCCGATGTGCCTTTGCTAGGTCTCAATATATGTGCTTCAGTGGATTTTGAGAAATTAACGTTTAAATCAAGATATATATCTGTAACAGCGCTCCGGGCAGCGATCCGGTTAGCGAACCTTTCGCGTATCGGAACTTTGCGATGCGAAGCTGATTGGCCCTCCGGTGTCTGTCAACATTCTAAACAGTCCGGAGCGGCCGCCATCTTGTCTCTCGGTAGGATCGAGAGACAAGAGGAGGCCAAAACAAAGGGGGAAATTACCATAAGGGGGCATAGTAGATCCTCGTTGACCCCCTAGGTTTTATGTGGAGGTTTTAAAAGGGCCTAGGAGGGTCCAAAAAAAAAAAAAAAAAATTTTTTTGGGCGTGGTAAGCGCCAAGTTCGCGAACCGGAAAGCGTTCTGGGCAGCGAACTTTATGGATAAAAGAATGAAAGACTTTTCTAATACTGTATGTTAATTATTTGTTGGTTTTGTTGATTATTTTTTAATTTTTTTATTTTTTAAGCAATTATTTATTATTGTGATTGTGTTTCAAAATTTAATAACATTTCTAACATTTAACTAGTTTATGAATTACATATAAAAATGATTAAAGACTCAAACAATTTTTTAATATTACATACAATTTTATTTTTCGGATTGTTTTTCAAAATTTAATACAACGTCTAGCATTTCACTGTCTGATATGTGTTCTTGTTCAGTGAACATAAGTTCCAACATTTGACCGTCATCATAATGAAGTAAATGATCCACAGATTCTACACATTGAACTAATTCATGGTCCCGTGATTCACCCATGAAATCTGAGTCATCATTGTCCTCAATAACTTTTTCTGTGTTGTTCTCCAGAACAATTTCGAAGGAAACATTTTGCTCACCTTCCATTTTATTGCTGTAATTTGCATAAAAAATAAATATATCAGTAGAGATAGGGCACTGTTGGGTTTAAGTTCAGACAGGCACTTGTGAGTTTATAACAGAGAAGTAATCTATGGGCACTGTATGGTTTCAGGCGTGAAGTAGTACTATTAAAAAGTGCCTGTGAAGAAGCCTAAGTAAATTCATAATTATACCACAGAAACCTAAATCAGTCCATAATTATAATAAAGAAGCCTTTCTCAATGTCTAACTCTTACAGAGGGATAGTATATAACTATCTGAAAAAGTTTACCATATTTACTTATAGTGCACAATATACTTCAGTTTTAAAAATAACAACTTACCTTTAGAAACAAGTTGATGTTATTAGTGATATTCTAAATGATATATACAACAACAAGTAGTAGTCAAAATGGCTGTGTTTCCTTCTCTCCCTTTATATATATACAGGTATATAACCAATCAAATGTCAGGTAATAAAAGTAGAAAATGAAAGTAACATTTTCATTGGTTGTGAATTCCAACACTTCAGATGTGTTTTGTGAAGTAATTTACCTCACGGTACTTAGAGAGGTCTACAGGCTTCATGGCTAAATGGAATTTCAATCAAATTTGTGAAAATGAAAGGGATTGTTATGTAGTATGAGCTAATCTATATTTGGTGAGAGTGTCTCTAGTCGTTTTTCTGTAAATTACTTTCCCGCCTTTTTTTAGGACCGCTTTCCGGGAAGCGGCCCGGTTCGCGAACCTTAAGCGTCACGGGAGTCCACCATTTTGTGTTTCGGTCGCATTAAGATACAAGATGGAGGGCAAATAATGTTTAGAATGGGTAGAAGGGGTCATGGTAGACTTATCTTGACCCCCTAGGTTTTCTGAGCGTGGCTGAGGAGGCTTATATGTGCGGAAAAAAAACTTTTTTTTAAAAATTCCGCGAGGTTAGCTTTCGGTTCGCGAACCGGGTAGCGCTCCGGGGAGCGAATTTTGTGGAAAATTAGTGAAAAAAGTTAGAAAAAAATAATAATTGTGAGTGATCAGATGTAGGGTAGCTCTGAGAAGAGCTTTTGGGTTTATGGTACATTTAGGTACTTATAAGTAGGTACCAATGCACAGTCTTAAATTCAGAATGAAAATTCTGTTGCCCTCATCTGAGAAGTGAACTCCATCTCCTCTGTAGATATCTTGCATGTAGTAACGCAAGTTATTGTTGTACAGGGAGCCCATTCCATGGTCTCTCATGTAAGCTGAAACAGATTTGTTTACATGCTTCCTCGCTTTCTCAATTTGTGGACAAAATTGGTTGGACCACCTCCATTTCTGTCTTTGGCATATATTGGAATATACCAAGGCAGTTTGAGGAAAAAGTGCCATTAATTGCTCAAAGGTGTCCTTTAAAAGCATTTCCAGACCTACCCCTGTCAAAGTGCCCAAATCATTACCTCCACAGTGCACTATTAACAGGTCAGGTTTTGGCAAATGCATAAAGGTTTTCACCAATGGTATCAATTGGTGACATTTTAATCCTCTTTGGCCCAACCTCTTAATTTCCACATCTTGTAAATTGAGGTTAGGTAAATTTCTGCTCTCAGCATACCTTTGAGCCCAGTGGATGTAACTATGTCCAACAATCCAGACCTTAAACATGGTGGGAGAAGGTTGTTCTGCAGTCAGATGAAGTGTGGTAATGAAAGGGCAGTTGAAACAGTAGGAGTTTCTAAAGAAAAAAAACTGTGGATTTACAATGCTAATGATTCATTAGCAGTGATTGGTGCATTTCCATTTCTGAAAACAGAAAGATAGGGTGCATGGATGTGTTCTTTGAAACATGTAATTTGAATGGTCAAGGAAGAAACATTTAATGAAAGATTGCACTGGATACGCAGGTGCACTGAGAGTTCAGAGTTCAATTGAAACATTGTTGTGTGAATTTGCAAACATGAGAGGTCTTCCAGGAGGTGGTTGCTATGGAAACAAGGGAGAGAGGGCAGAGGGGGGAAGGGTTTTGATTTGAAAAAAGTGAGGGAAGAGGTATGATTGGCTAATATGAGAGATATGTGAAATGAATATCTGTATTTCTGTGCTTTCAATAGCTGCAGCCTTTGGAGTGCATCCTTTTTCTTCTGCTGAAGACAATTTGGTGTATTTCTGAGACTGTTTTCAAAACTCAAACAATATTTGCTAAGGTGAGAAAAGATTTATTTAATTTAGATAGAGAATAGTATGATTTAAGGAGAAAATGATGAAGAAAGCTGTGTTTTTAAAATGTGGTTTTGTCTCTAGTGATATAGTAATAGAATTAGTTTTATAGAGAAATTGTAATTGCATATTTGGTGTAACATTCTGGCATGCAGTAACACAAGTTATTGTGGTACATGGAGCCCATTCCATGGTTTGTTATGTAAGCTGAAACAGATATGTTGTTTTTAAAAACGATTTAAGAAATCAATTACATTTCAGGATATGTACTGCTAGAGCTTCATAGGTTGTTTTGAGCCATATTTATAAGGTATTTGAGTGTCTTAGATGTTATGTTTTCCTTTTAAAATGTAAAGTGTTCCTCATGGGGCAAGTGTCTTGTAAATACGCTCCCACTTGTGCTTGGCAAATTTAGATTTTGATTATGGGAGTTACCTAGCCATGTTAATAGTGTCCCAAAAATGGTGCTAGGGAATTGCAGAAAACACTTTCATGTGTCTCAAGGACATTTTTAGTCATTTCTTCATGAATGCAGGTATACAATTGATTTATATGCTGTGTTTAAAAACGAATTTTGAAATCAATTAAATTTCAGGATATGTACTGTTAGAGCTTCATAGGTTGTTTGGGGTCATATTTAGAAGGCATTTTAGTGTCTTTGATGTTATTTTTCCCTTTTTAAATGGAAAGCGTTCCTCATGGGGCCCTGAGCAGTTCTTAGCCATGTTATTTAATAGGAAGTGGATAACATGGCTAAGAGCATTTGCTGGAAAATGCATGAATATTGCTGACTTTTCTGCGATGTTATGTTTACCTTTTTAAATGGAAAGTGTTCCTCTTGGGGCAAGTGTCTTGTAAATACGCTCCCACTTGCGCTTGGCAAATTTAGATTTTGATTATGGGAGTTACCTAGCCATGTTAATAGTGTCCCAAAAATGGTGCTAGGGCATTCCAGAAAACACTTTCATGTGTCTCAAGGACATTTTTAGTCATTTCTTCATGAATGCAGGTATACAATTGATTTATATGCTGTGTTTAAAAACGAATTTTGAAATCAATTAAATTTCAGGATATGTACTGTTAGAGCTTCATAGGTTGTTTGGGGTCATATTTAGAAGGCATTTTAGTGTCTTTGATGTTATTTTTCCCTTTTTAAATGGAAAGCGTTCCTCATGGGGCCCTGAGCAGTTCTTAGCCATGTTATTTAATAGGAAGTGGATAACATGGCTAAGAGCATTTGCTGGAAAATGCATGAATATCGCTGACTTTTCTGCGATATTCATGCATTGCGGCCGTTTTTTTTCGCATTTGCGAGCAGTTCTTAGCCATGTTATCCAATGGGAGGTGGATAACATGGCTAAGAGCATTTGCTGGATAATGCATGAATATCGTTGACTTTTCAGCGATATTCATGCATTGCGGCTGTTTTTAATCGCATTTGTGATAAACAATTACATTTCTTGATATGTACTTTTAGAGCTTCATAGGTTGTTTGGGGCTATATTTAGAAGGCATTTTAGTGTCTTTGATGTTATGTTTACCTTTCTAAATGGAAAGCGTTCCTCTTGGGGCAAGTGTCTTGTAAATACGCTCCCACTTGCGCTTGGCAAATTAAAATTTTGATTATGGGAGTTACCTAGCCATGTTAATAGTGTCTCAAAAATGGTGCTAGGGCATTCCAGAAAACACAATCATGTGTCTCAAGGACATTTTTAGTCATTTCTTCATGAATGCAGGTATACAATTGATTTATATGCTGTGTTTAAAAACGAATTTTGAAATCAATTAAATTTCAGGATATGTACTGTTAGAGCTTCATAGGTTGTTTGGGGTCATATTTAGAAGGCATTTTAGTGTTTTTGATGTTATTTTTCCCTTTTTAAATGGAAAGCGTTCCTCATGAGGCCCTGAGCAGTTCTTAGCCATGTTATTTAATAGGAAGTGGATAACATGGCTAAGAGCATTTGCTTGAAAATGTATGAATATCGCTGATTTATCTGCGATATTCATGCATTGCGGCCGTTTTTTTTCACATTTGCAAGCACTTCTTAGCCATGTTATCCAATGGGAGGTGGATAACATGGCTAAGAGCATTTGCTTCAAAGGTTGTTTGGGGTTATACACCATTTTTGGGAAATTATTAACATGCCTATCTAACTCCCATAATCAAAATCTAAATTTGCCAACCGCAGGTGGGAGCGTATTTACAATAAATTTGCACCATGAACAACGTAAAATAGCATACTAGACACTCAAATGCCTTATAAATATGACCCAAAACATCTTATGAAGCACTAGTAGTGCATATTTCCAGAAATGTATTGGTTTTCATTTAATGATTTACTTCATTGGTAGGCCTTCACGTGTTTTTTTACCTTGGTTTTTTTCAGTGATAATCTTATCTGCAACCATGTGTTGGCCTCACCTCAAATAAACAAAACAGGTGATGGACTGAATGTGGATCAATGACACACATTCACCCCAGTCTAAAGATCTGGGCCTAAACAAATCTTTAGATAGGCTACATCTTATCGTCATCCTGAATTAATGATTTAAAATATTAGGGAGTGATTTATGAGTGTTGTATGCCTGTTTTGTACCATTGAGTGTCATTTTTGTGATGCAGTGCTGGTGGAAAATATTTGCTATGTTAAATAATTAGTACGGCATTAAGTTTTAGATGACTGTTATTTATTTACTGTTTGGTAATAGTGGTTAATAACATTTTATATTATATTTTTCCACAGATTCAACTGCAGATTCTTTCATAGTTTGTAAAATGCCTTCCAAAAGTAGAATAAGAAAGGCTAGAAAACGTCAAAGACAGCAGGATGATGTTTTATTGCAGCAGTCCTCTTCCCCAAATACTTGTCAAAACACCAAGAAAGGTCCAGGTAAGAGCACGAAATCATTCTTAAGAAATATTTGTAGTAAAAAAAGTTTTGCTCAAAAAAATGTTTCAGTTCACAAAAAGAAAAGTAATTTAAATGGAAAGGAGAGACCCATCACAAATGTTACTGGTAGAGGAAGAGATAACTCTGTGCATGATAGTAGAAGGAAACAACAGTTTAGGGACATTCGAAATCGAATGTTCCGTAATAGGATATTAGTTAATTTATTGAAAAATATTAAAAAGAAAGGCCAACAGAAAGCGGCATTTTATAAGAAGAAGAAAAATGTAGAGAAAATTATTGATCATGCTTTTGAAATTAAGCGAAAGTTGTTTATTTTGGTAATCAATAGAATTAGGAAACTAAGCAAGGTAATTTCTGATTTAAAAACAAAAAGTAGATGGAAGAGAGTAGTAAATCGTACTAACTTTTGTGAAGTTTTTTCCGGAGAATGGATGCATAGTTCAAGTTCTGAGGCATTTTTTAATGAGGAGACTTATTTTCAGGATAATGATTTGGTGCATGCAGTTGACATCAGTGGTCGAGCTTATGAAGTGAAGGATGGTTGTCCAGTTGAAAAAGAACAACTTGTGACAACAGAGACAGAAGAGGCGCTAAGTGATGAGGTTTTAGGAAGACGTCCTAAGGGTCCTGTGTACATTTGGAAGTGTAGTTCTATTTGCAGTGTGCGACAGGTTTCCATCAATTTGCTTTGTGATTTTATACGGACATTTAATAAGAAAAGTTTGAAGCAGAAAATGAAGTTGTTGCAAGATTTAGATCCTTGCAGAGTGAGACAAATGACAGGTTTGCGTGGTCATTCACTGGCTTGTCTTTCCAGGAGAGTATGCCAGAGTGTTTTTCATCATTTCAGGATGCTCGCAGTGCATCATAATAAAGTGAGAAAATTAGTGAGAATGTTGTATTATGCTAAGAGTCCAGCAATTATGCTTAAACAATTATGTGCTGCTCTTTTGCATGGTTCTGAAATAGATGTGAAGAATATTTGTGAAGAAATTGAGTTTTGTTACTTTGGTAGTAAAGATGAGAATGTTCAAATTGACCCAGAAGTAGAGGGTAATGTGGAAGATAATGTACAGGTTTCCAGTACAGATAATTTTCAGAAGGAAATTGCCACGTTTCAGATGAAATCAAGTGAGAGGCCTAATTTCACTTGTGTATGTTGTCGACGCACTTATTATAAGAATCAGACTAAGGTAGTGGATTTATATGCAAAAAGTGAAAGGGAAAATAATAGTGAATGGAAGGATTTTGCCACATACTTGATGGTAGAAAATTATTTTGATTTGGGATCGGATCAACGTGTGTGTACTTATTGTTGTAATAAATTAAACCAAAACCAGATGCCTGCTAGGGCAGTTCATAATAATCTGGAATTGGTTGAGATTCCTTCTGAATTGAAGGATTTAAATACTTATGAATCTATTTTGATTCAAAGTATCCATCCCTTTCAGGCTATTGTAAGAATGGAGCCAAAGACAGGGAAGTTGCCTCCAGCAGATTTACAGAGAGGATTAAAGGGAAGAGTTGTTTATTTGCCTCTAGATTTGAACAAAAACATTAACACAATTGGAATAGAAAAAGTGGAAGAGGAACCTCTGGTTATCTTGGTTAATGGGGTTCCGACAAAGAATAAGAAAATATGGCAAGATTTAGTGGATGTTAGGAAAGTCAAAAAGGCAACAGTGTATTTGAAGAAAAATAATAAGTACTATAAGAATGTATATGTTGCAGAAGAGGAAGTAAGTGATGAAGAGGATAGCGATTTGTGTGCTGGCCAAATTGAGAAAGTACAGGCCTCTAAAAGTGAAGAAATATATGAACATTATAGTGTTCATCCTTTGCATTCCAAGGAAGTCATGGGGAATGCTATTGAGTTGTTTCAAATGAAACAAGCCAAAGGGAGTCCCATTAGTGTTTGGGAGGAAAGTTTGGAAGCTCGGTGTTTCCCACAGCTATTTCCCACAGGTCAAGGAGGAAGATATGATGAGCGACCTCATCAAATTCCTGCGTCTGAATACCGGACTTTACGATTGTATGCAGCAGATCCTAGGTTTCGGCAATGCATTCCCTATTTGTTTCATCTCCTGTTTGAAAGCGATCTGTCTGGACTGTCATATGCAGTGAACCACATCTTAAAAAGTGGTATACAGATGCGAAACATCTCGGCAAGTGACTTTATGCATAAAGTCAATGTCCAAGACAGTATTTTGGATTCTCACTTAATTAATCTCATGGCGTGTCAGCGTGGTACTAATGAGTACTGGTACCGTCGTCATGGTGATTTAAAATGTATGCTGAGGAACTTAGGAACTCCAACATGGTTCCTCACTCTGAGCTGTGCCGAGTATGGCTGGGAAGACTTACTTGAATTTCTACGAGAGGCAAATGGAAATATTGAAAACATTGAATTCAAGACACCTGGAGAACTGTGTTCTTTGGATCCAGTGAATGTATGCAGGTACTTCAATCATAGATTTGAAGCTATGATGTCTTTCATCACAAATAAAAAGAATCCACCTCTTGGAGAGGTGTTGGATTTCTTCTGGAGAAAGGAGTACCAAGCAAGAGGTGCCCCTCATATACATATGTTGTTGTGGATCAAGGATGCACCTAAATTTGGAACAGATCCGGATGACTTAGTGATGAATTTCATCGAACAGTATTCTACGTGTGCTGTTCCAAACGCAACGGAGAAGAAAAGTCTAAGAGAACAAGTTCTACGTTTCCAAAGCCATCGTTGTGGAAAGTACTGTCGTCGTAAATTCAGAAACAAGGACAAGTTCTACACCAAATGTCGTTTCAACTTTCCACGACCGGTGATTTCTAAAGGAAGAGTGAACAGTTTGATGTCTTCGCTGCGACATAATGTGACGAGGAAATCACCCAAGAATACATACAATTTGAAAAGGAACGAAGAGTCCAAGTACATCAATGACTACAACCCAGTGATTTTGTCCATGTGGAATGCTAACATGGATATACAGTTTGTGGCTGACAACTGTATGGCTGTGGCTCGGTATGTGACATCTTACATCACCAAAAAAGAAAAGACCGAACTGAAGGATATGTGGGAGGACATTTCTCATGAAAAGAGCCTCAGCAAGAAGTTGTACAGTTTCAGTCTGAAGATGTTGTCGCATCGAGAAATCGGAGCTTACGAATGTTCTGACCGGTTGTCTTCAGCAAGTCTCTATGCCAAATCCAGGAGTGTCTTTTGGGCGAGTCTTGGTCTTGCTGCAACACGAAATCGAGTTCTAAAACCTGTCCGGGAAATTGAGTATTTGGCAGAAAAGGAACCAAACAGTACCGACATTTTGAAGACCAACATGTTGGATACATATTATCCAAATCGAAGCAGTCACCTTGAGAATGTTTGTCTATATGAGGTTCTCCAAAATTATATATTCAAAAGGAACATCAAAGAAGATATTGAGAAAGGAGTGTATGCTGTAATTGGAAGTGAGGGATGCCTGGTCAAGCAAAGAAAATGCCAATTAGTAAACCATCGAAAATTGAGTGGTGAATCTCCAGAAAAAAAGGAGTTTTTTTATTTAGCACTTTTGCAACTTTTCAAGCCTTGGCGTGCAGAAGAGGAACTGCTTGGAGATTTCCTCTGTTACGAAGACTCTTTCAATGCAGCCAAGGAGTCCATAGAATGTCCTGCTTTTTCTAAATATCAAGAAATGCTAACTTTGGAAATTGAGCAGGAAGCAACGATTGCAGCCGAGATTGCCAGAGACAGTTCTCAGGACAGTCAGAGTTCTGTTTCATTGAGTCAAGATCCACTTGGAGGACCTATTATCGAAAATGAAGCTGCCACTGCTATGAATGAAGTGGAAAGAGCCATGGCACATGCTCAGGAGGATTCAGTTAACTTAGAAGACTTGGAAAAACAACTCAACGTTGAGCAGAGGAAAATATATGATGAAGTTACCACGGAAATTGAGCACGGATTAAGTCATGAGAAGAACAAGTGCTCATGTACATCGTTGAAGCCTGTCCGACTGTACGTGAGTGGAGAAGCGGGAACTGGAAAAAGTTTCCTCATTAAAGCAATCTCTTGTTATTTGCAGGAAAGGACTGAGTCATCGCTGTCTTGTGTTGTCACCGCTCCTACTGGACTGGCAGCACATAACATTAAAGGTATTACTTTGCATCGTCTACTGATGCTGCCGGTGGAGCATGACAACAAATTACAATACAACAAGTTATCTGGAGATGCTTGCTGTGAAGTTTCAAGAGTCTTGAGGAAAATGAAACTACTTATCATTGACGAAGTAAGCATGGTTTCCAATGTCATGCTTGCCTTTGTGCATTTGAGAATGCAAGAAGTACTTAAAACTGAATATGATGTGTTATTTGGTGGGAAACACATCATTGTTTTCGGAGATCTTCTGCAGCTGACACCAGTAAAAGGTCAACCTGTGTTCAAAATACTCACGCATGAAGATACCAGGAAGTGCCTAGGGAGCATTGGCAACGTCAATATATGGTTAAACTTCAATTATGCAGAACTGCATCAAAATATGCGTCAGGCAAAGGATGAAGATTACAAGAATATTCTACAAGATATTAGAATTGGAAAAGTGACTGAGCATGGGAAAGAAGCTTTAAATGCACGATTACTGTCAAATTTATATCCCAAACAAGAGATTGTGCCTGAGAATATTTTTCAGAAAATTACTGAGAAGAAATCCGGGATATGTCTCATGCCAACTCTTGCAGAATGTGCCATCTTCAACAACAAAATGTTGAATTTAGAAAAGCAAGAGATTGTGAAACTTGAAGCTATCGACAAATTAGAGCATATGGGATCAACAATTATTTTGTCAGACAATTTGAAATCAAAATTGGATTCATTAGAGAAGACTATATCTAAAACAGCGGGTTTTGAAAAGACTTTGAATGTGTGTTTAAATTGCCGAATTATTTTGAGAAGGAATTTACATGTAGAAAGAGGTCTGGTAAATGGATCAATGGGTAATGTTGTTGATTTTGAGAAATACAGAAATAGAGATGGAATAGAATTTTTAAGAATTAAATTTGATGGCATTGAGGAAGTACAGCAAATTGGTCGTTGTTCTGCTAGGTTTTTGCTTGTTAAAGATTTATATGTTCGCCGTAAACAGTTTCCTGTTTGCTTGGCATATGCGGTGACAATCCATAAATCGCAAGGTTTAAGTGTAGACTGTGCATTGGTGAATATTGGCAGTTCTGTGTTCAAGGAGGGTATGGCATATGTGGCATTGTCACGAGTTAGAACTTTATCGGGATTGTACTTGATTGACTGTGATGTCACAAACATTTGTGCGGATCTAGATTGTGTTAAGGAATACAATAGGTTAAGAAGAGAGTATGCGCCACATTTGCCTCAATATCCTTTGTTTGAGAAACGTGTGGTAGGCCGCAAACGTAGAAATAGCAGTAATAGTAGGGAGGTTGTTGCAAAAAGACTAAAAGTCAATGAACCGAAAATTGTTAGCAGAAAGAAAGTGGATTCTGTTGAAGATGTTGTCGGTTTTCAATTTGAAAACAGTTCTGGTGTCAACTGCTATGCAAATGTAGTGGTTAATGTTCTCTTTTCACTAGAGAGTTTAAAAGAACAGATTCTGTTGAATTCTGAACAAATTTTATGCTGTTTGTTGAATTCTGTTTTCGAGAAATGTAGCACTGATCGAACAAAAGTAGAAAGTGTGTCTGAAGTTCGTTATCTGTTAGATGAATGTTCAGGTCAAACAGACTTCTCTGAAAATAATCAGCAAGATTGTCAGGAGTTTTTAATGTATATGCTTGATATATTGCAAGTTGAGGGTGTAGATGTAGATCACCTGTTTGGGCTTTCTTATCAATGGCAGCATGACTGCGAGAATTGTAGGGTATCAAGTACTACTAGTGTAGACTCAGAAAGATTTATATATTTAACTTTGCCAGACAGTAAATCAGTCTCCTTTAATAAGCTAGTAAATGCAGCGGATCACAACATGGAGTGTAGCCAATGTAAATCTGAAATGATGTCAACATTACTTATACGTAGATATGGACAGTATGTCATTTTAATGATGCAACGATGTAGGCCTGATGGATCAAAATTGTCAACTTTAATAAAAAAATTTGTGGCTTCTCAGCTTTCAATATCAGGAAGGACTTTTGTAACTGTAGCAATTATCTATCACGATGGTCCTTCAACAACTTCAGGACATTATACAGCTTATTTAAAGTCTCGAAACGGCTGGTCATTCTGCAATGATTCCGTTGTAAGTTTCAAAAAAAAATTGCCGTTTGACCTTAAAAATTCTTACCTGGTGTTTTTAAAACCAAAATTTTAAAGAAAGAATCTCGAGATTTCCTGTGAAGAATTGGAAAAGGTTCATCAAGTTGAGGGAATGTAAGTCTGCAATGCTGTCTAGATTATTGGTCCAAAACTTTTAATTATAATGTTATTTTGTAAAATCCGACTATATAAACCTGATGCAAGTAAGTCTGCTTCATAGTAAGCAGTATCAGTGTCATAGGAAAAGGAGAACATGAGTGACAAAGAAGAGTAAGATATTAGTAGTCCAGGATTGTGAAAATAATCTCAAATGTTTTCTTTTTGCAAGTTGCGAAAATAGAAAATGTCGGGATTTGATTGGAAGAATTACAAGACTTGCGAATCGCGGCAACATGATTTGGCCTAGTGGAAACATGTGATAGAATGAGAGAAGTCTTTTTTTCTATGTAACATATTTTTCGTATCGATGGAGGTTTTCTTTCAGAAAGTGGCGGGCTGAAAATATTTATAGCACAACAGAGTGGATGCTGTTCATAGGAGATCCTTCGACGTCATTGAAAGTAAGTTAATTTTAAGGAGTTTTGAAATCAGATTTCTTAGGTTGTATGGGTTTTTTAAACACAGTCATTTTGATTGTGTTTTTTTTTCCCCGCTGTTACATGATGAATATCTTCAAGTCACTGATTTAAGTGAAATTTGATACATTCTGAGAACAGCAAAAATAAACCATTTAACATGTATAATTAATGTTATGCTTTTTGTACTTATGATATACATTTAGAAATGTGAGGTAGATATGGAGAAGCTGAGTTCTCTGTAAGTGTCAATTTTAATGCTTACAGTGCTGTACTTCTGGGTACTGTTTTTATTTTAAAAAAAAAGAAATAGGCCTCACCTCAAAGAAAGCTCTTGAAAGTACACATCTTATTTGCATCCTAAAACAATCATTTAAAATGTTAGACACAATTTTATGATGGCTTTACATCTTTTTTGCGCTGCATTTGCATCACTATTGTGAGACATTAGCAGTGCAAAAAAAGCACCATGTTCCAAAATAGGCCTCAGTTATTCAACATCAAGATACAGTTTTTTGTAAAATGTATATATTTAGGATTGTGTAGGGGACGTAGAGAAGCAGAGACTTCTGTAAATGTCAAAGTTGTTGAAAAACTGTTTGTTCTTGAACCTTTTCCCTTGTCTTTTCTAATTTTTAAGTACATGTTTTAATATTTTTGGAAATGTTTGTTCTCTGTTTCACAGATTGAAAGTATGAAAAAATATTTTAAAAAGGTAACAAGAATTATAAGGTAAATGTTTTCTACTCTTTTTACCCGCAATGCACTGCTGATGATGTTACTGACACTATCTCTCATTTACTCTCTATAGCTGTCTTTCTTTTTACATTATTCTCTGTTTACTTCCCTTATACTAACTCTTCTTTTTTTTAAAAAAATATTTTTTTAGTTTGCTTAAAGTTCGCGAACCGGTCAGCGAACTTGAAGCGAACCAAAAGAAATAGAGCTTGCCAGAGTGATAAACATTCTAGCAATTTTATTTGAAAGGGGAGGTAGTTCTAAAAAGAACTTTTTTTTTTTGTTTTTGTTGTTTTATATATATTTTTTTTTTTTTCTGAACATTTTTTGATTTTTTTGTATTTTTAGAACAGTTTTATGTTTTTTTTGTGTTTTTTATGGAGGGGAAACAACAAAAAAACAGGCATTGAAAACGGCTCAACAGGAGCAAAAAAAAAATTACTTCTTGGGTGCATTAGGGCACTTATGGTTTTCGAACACCATATTAATCAAGTTGATGCTCATGTTCCCATACGACAACATAGCACCGCAATATATACAAGTAAACCTCATATGTTGGAAATTTGGTTGAATATTTGGCACAGTTTCCTGTGCCTCTCTTCCTGACAAAGACATTGATGAGGTAGATCTGGCCACAGGAGTTGTCGGGGGATTGTCTTGTAGGTCCCTTAACTCAGCCCGGCTGTAGTTCAAGGGATGCCACCTGGTCATATGTCGATGCATAGTATAGTTGCCCATACTATATTTCTTCTCTGTGCCTCTTGACAATCTGTAATCACAGATGAGGCAGGTGGCATATTTCGCATTCACCTTCTTCTCCCCTGGAGGGATGGAAAAAAACTGCCAGATGAAACTAGTTTTTCTCTTTGAAACACGGGGCAACTCTGGGATAAATTGTTGTTGATCTGGATCCTCTTCTTCTTCTTCCTCCTCTTCCTGCTCTCTGTTGGAGGTAAATTGACTTGGTGGTCCTCTCTTCTTATGAGGAGGTTGAGGTGGTGGTGGGGGTCCACCAGCTGCAGCAAGTACAGAAGCCATTGCTCAATTATAGGTAAATGGTCTTTCTCTCACCAAGATGAAAGTCAGAGTGAGGAAATAAGGAGGGGTTTACATGATTTGGGAAAAGCAAAAGTTCTGAACCAATGAAAAGTGTTATTTTTAGGTCACATGACCTAGTCATACATCATTTGGAAACCAAAAGTGAAATGAACCAATGAAAAGTTTGATAAACAAGTCACATGACCTGTTCCGCTTACGTTACGCGGTGCGCGCCGCGTCTCGGATCGCTTCCGGTTCGCGGTCCGGAGCACTTCCGGGAGCGCTAACGCAGCGCGTCATTAGACGCATTACGCGACAACGTGATACGTCGCGCTTCCGCGACGCGTCACAGTTCCGCTAACGTAACGTTGACCGGTTCGCGGACTAGGTCGCGGCATCAAGATGAGCTAACGGAAAGCTTCCCGGTTCGCGAACTAGAAGCGAAGGAAAAAAAATATTAAAAAAAAAATTATTAATAAACATCTAAAATATATTTTAAGATTTAAAGAAGAATACATTTTACAGTTACAGATGTTAGCTTTTAAAAAACCAATGAAATTCACAGAAAAAACCATAGGTTATAGACCATATATAGTTAGGAATTTGCATTTACAAAACCTTGAAAATTCAGTGAAAAAACCATAGGTTATAGACCATATATAGTTAGGGATTTGCATTTACAAAACCTTATTTTACTCGCATAAAACCATTGAAATTCCATATATAGTTAGTTGCGCTAACTATATATCGCGCACCCGCAATCCACTGCTGATGATGTCACATATTACATCATTCATGACAAGGTCAGTGACATCACTGATGACATCACTGATGACATCTCAAATGACATCTCAAATGACATCACTGATGAAATCACTGATGACATCTCATTTGACATGACTGATCACATCACTGATGACATCATTCATATGATAATACGATGAACCTCTTCAGACTCTAATATAACCTTAGATACACTCAGTGTAAACAGACACTTACAGACTGTCACTCATTCATGGAGTTACTCACACACCTAGTCAGTCATGCAAAGAATCAATCACACCTCCATTTCCTCAACTATACATTTATACACACCTTACTTATTCAAACATATTCGAACACATATTTACTCTCTTATACAATCACTGATACAAGTTCTCAATGATCCATACAGCCACTCACACATTCACTGGCTCTTATGCACAGTAATTTATATATGTCAACTCTCACATGTACTGTGTTTACATATGTACTTACTTTGACATGTAGCACTGAGATATCCATTCACTCACCAATACACTCATGCACACAGTCAACCGCCCATACAGCTGTTTCCACATGCACTCTTGAGCCCATACATCTAGTGAATCAACTGCTCACACATCTATGCACAGAGTCATACACCTCCCAGCCACCCACACACACACTCAGTCTCCCATACAAATACTTGGGCAACCAATCAATAACCCATATAGTTACTCATATAGCTACTGATCAACACATGCAGCAGTTTACAGAACAACAGACATAATAATGCACAAATTAAGACAGTTTAGTCACTAACCCATGCACTCAGTGAGACATATTTAATCACTCACTCATACAGTCAGTCATGCACCTACTAAATCTTTCATCCAGACACTTATACATCCACTCATTCTTCAATATGTAAGACATATTTACACTTTACAGAAAAATACAGTCACTGGATGTTGTCATCAGTGATGTCATCAGTGATGTCACTGACCATGTCATGAATGATGTAATATGTGACATCATCAGCAGTGGATTGCGGGTGCGCGATATATAGTTAGCGCAACTAACTATATATGGAATTTCAATGGTTTTATGCGAGTAAAATAAGGTTTTGTAAATGCAAATCCCTAACTATATATGGTCTATAACCTATGGTTTTTTCACTGAATTTTCAAGGTTTTGTAAATGCAAATTCCTAACTATATATGGTCTATAACCTATGGTTTTTTCTGTGAATATATATATATATATATATATATATATATATATATATATATATATATTACCTACTGGCGGTCGCCAGTAGGTATATATAGTTAGGATTTTTTCTCTATGGGATTTTTGAAAATTCTATGTCTAATAACTTTGGCGTTTGTGGACGGAATTGGCTGACATTTTCAGGAAAATGGAACATTTTGTTTCTGAGCAGCCCCTGACAATTTGGGGGGGTTTCATCAAGGGGGGCCGAGAAAAAAGGGGGGTCCCAAAACGCGTTTTTCCCATGTTAATTTCCATAGGGCGGTTGGCCTCACTTTTAGCTCGAACGGCTGAATGGATTTGCACGAAACTTGGCAAAATTGTAGGGACTGTTAGCCCGATGTGCCTTTGCTAGGTCTCAATATATGTGCTCCAGTGGATTTTGGGTTCAAAAAAAGATATATATCTGGGCGGAGCCTAACCACACATCTGATCTGATTGGCTGTCAGCACTTCATCCAAGAAGTGTTGGCAGCCATCTTGGGACCAATATACATGATAGCACCTCATTAAAAAGCATTGTAGTTAATAGAGGGTTTTAGGACTTTAGTTACATTATAAATCATTTGTTGATGGTACCATACTCGTTTTAGGAATTGTGGTGGGTTCTAAGGTGATTTTACCATGTGAAAAAACCTTCTGCTGTGATATCATGAATATTGTTTGAAAGAAAACTAATATCTCATGATTTTCCCTCAGTGGTTTGGAAGGGGATCTATAAGCTAAACTGAAAGCATATTTTCTGTAAATTCACATTATCTTTCTCAGTCATGTGAAAATGAAGTCTGACATTCTCAGTAAAACATGTACATCCAACAAGGACAGAGACTGTCAGTTGATTCCTTTGTGTTCTACTGCAGCCTCCTAGAGTGTTCTAAAGAACAACTAGAGCGCTAACAGTCCTACTTATTACAAAGGTATGGCACACCTGAAGCCATCTTGATTGGAATAAAGTGGTAACTCTTAAAACATTTAATTTAAAAAGAAACAACATGAGGGGGTATATTTTGCCATAGAAAGTATGATTAGTGCTGCAGAATGAAAAATTAGGGCACATTTTGAGTGACTTCTCAAATCCTTTTCTATTTCATTAAAACATTCTGACATGCAGTCTCCCAAAATGACCACCAGAGACAAAAGAGCCCAAATGTAGCCCAAATATCACCCAGATGTAGCCCAAGTATAGCCCAATGACAGAATGTCCCAGAGTGTTCTAAAGAACAACTAGAGCGCTAACAGTCCTACTTATTACAAAGGTATGGCACACCTGAAGCCATCTTGATTGGAATAAAGTGGTAACTCTTAAAACATTTAATTTAAAAAGAAACAACATGAGGGGGTATATTTTGCCATAGAAAGTATGATTAGTGCTGCAGAATGAAAAATTAGGGCACATTTTGAGTGACTTCTCAAATCCTTTTCTATTTCATTAAAACATTCTGACATGCAGTCTCCCAAAATGGCCACCAGAGACAAAAGAGCCCAAATGTAGCCCAAATATCACCCAGATGTAGCCCAAGTATAGCCCAATGACAGAATGTCCCAGAGTGTTCTAAAGAACAACTAGAGCGCTAACAGTCCTACTTATTACAAAGGTATAGCACACCTGGAGCCATCGTGATGGGAATAAAGTGGTAACTCTTAAAACATTTAATTTAAAAAGGAACAAAATGAGGGGGTATATTATGCAATAGAAGGTATTATTAGTGCTGCAGAAAGAAAAATTAGGGCACATTTTGAGTGACTTTTCAAATCCTCTTCTATTTCATTAAAAAATTCTGACATGCAGTCTCCCAAAATGGCCACCAGAAACAAAAGAGCCTAAATGTAGCCCAAATATCACCCAGATGTACCCCAAGTATAGCCCAATGACAGAATGTCCCAGAGTGTTCTAAAGAACAACTAGAGCGCTAACAGTCTTACTTATGACAAAAGTATGGCACACCAGAAGCCATCTTGATTGGAATGAAGTGGTAAGTCTGAAAACACTCAATTTAAAAAGGAACAACATGAGGGGGTTAATTTTGCCATAGAAAGTATGATTAGTGCTTCAGAAAGAAAAATTAGGGATCATTTTGAGTGACTTCTCAAATCCTCTTCTATGTCATTAAAAAAATTCTGACATGCAGACTGAAACATGCACTTTGAATACCAGCAGCAGACGTCCCTGGTGAGCAGTAGCTTTACTACAGTGATCTAATGTGCAACTAGAGTGCTAACATTCAGAATTTATGGCAAATGTGTGACACATCTGAATGCTTTCTTGATGGAACCAAAGTAAACAAGCATTGAAAATGCAATAGATCTCGCCCTCGTTTAAGTTAAAGCCATTCTGTTTGTAATGAGGTGGCTTTTTAGCTTTGCTTTTATTAGTGTTTTTTCAACTTTCATGTAAATAACATGCATCTGTATGCATATAAGTATATGTATGCATGCATTTATGTTTGTATTTATATAGATATACAGATGATATATGTTTATATATGTATGTATATATATATATTCACTGAAAAAACCATAGGCTATAGACCATTTATAGTTAGGAATTAGCATTTAAAAAACCTTGAAAATTCACTGAAAAAACCATAGGTTATAGACCATATATAGTTAGGAATTAGCATTTACAAAACCTTGAAAATTCACTGAAAAAACCATAGGTTATAGACCATATATAGTTAGGAATTCGCATTTACAAAACCTTATTTTACTCACACAAAACCATTGAAATTCCATATATAGTTAGTTGCACTAACTATATATCGCGCACCCGCAATCCACTGCTGATGATGTCACATATTACATCATTCATGACATGGTCAGTGACATCACTGATGACATCACTGATGACATCTCAAATGACATCACTGATGACATCACTGATGACAACATCCAGTGACTGTATGTTTCTGTAAAGTTAAAATATGTCTTACATATTGAAGAATGAGTGGATGTATAAGTGTCTGGATGAAGGATTTAGTAGGTGCATGACTGACTGTATGAGTGAGTGATTAAATGTGTCTCACTGAGTGCATGGGTTAGTGACTAAACTGTCTTAATTTGTGCATCATTATGTCTGTTGTTCTGTAAACTGTTGCATGTGTTGATAAGTAGCTATATGAGTAACTATATGGGTTATTGATTGGTTGCCCAAGTATTTGTATGGGAGACTGAGTGTGTGTGTGGGTGGCTGGGAGGTGTATGACTCTGTGCATAGATGTGTGAGCAGTTGATTCGCTAGATGTATGGTTTCAAAAGTGCATGTGGAAACAGCTGTATGGGCGGTTGACTGTGTGCATGAGTGTATTGGTGAGTGAATGGATATCTCAGTGCTACATGTCAAAGTAAGTACATATGTAAAACACAGTACATGTGAGAGTTGACATATATAAATAACTGTGCATAAGAGCCAGTGAATGTGTGAGTGGCTGTATGGATCATTGTGAACTTGTATCAGGGATTGTATAAGAGAGTAAATGTGTGTTAGTATATGTTTGAATAAGTAAAGTTTGTATAACTGTATAGTTGAGGAAATGGAGGTGTGATTGATTATTTGCATGACTGACTAGGTGTGTGAGTAACTCCATGGATGAGTGACAGTCTGTGAGTGTCTGTTTACACTAATTGTATCTAAGGTTATATTAGAGTCTGAAGAGGTTCATCGTATTATCACATGAATGATATCATCAGTGATGTGATCAGTAATGTCAAATGAGATGTCATCAGTGATGTCATCAGTGATGTCATTTGAGATGTCATCAGTGATGTCATTTGAGATGTCATCAGTGATGTCATCAGTGATGTCACTGACCATGTCATGAATGATGTAATATGTGACATCATCAGCAGTGGATTGCGGGTGCGCGATATATAGTTAGTGCAACTAACTATATATGGAATTTCAATGGTTTTGTGTGAGTAAAATAAGGTTTTGTAAATGCGAATTCCTAACTATATATGGTCTATAACCTATGGTTTTTTCAGTGAATTTATATATATATATATATATATATATATATATATATATATATATATATATATATATATATTGCCCATTAAAAATACCTTAAACCTACCCGGCTGGAGTGGCTCGTGATTCCTTCGCATCGCATGGCTTTGTGCAGGAGATCGGACTGAATATATATATATATATATATATATATATATATATATATATATATATATATATATATATATATATATATATATATATATATATATATATATATATATAAAACCTACTGGTGGTCGCCAGTAGGTATATATAGTTAGGACCAAGTTTCCATAGGAAATCCGCAACATTCTATTGGGAATAACTTTGGCGCCGGTTGATGAATCTTCGCGAATTTCTCAAAGAAGATGGCCCGCTCCACTCCGCTCCTTCCCTGAAAGTTTTGGGGGGATTTGTCAAGTGGGGGCTGAGAAAAAAGGGGGCTCCCAAAACGTGTTTTCCCCATGTTATTTTCCATAGGACGATTAGACACGGCTACAGGCTCAGCGGAATTATACCAAATTTGGCAGAGAGGTAGAGTTCGGTTCGCAGATCGCCCTTTTGCTTAAATAGTGTAAATCCCTCCAGTAGTTCCTGAGAAAATCAAAAGGAAAAAAAATTATATACCTATAAGCGCGCACTGTACGCGTACCGGCACACGGTACGCGTACATGCGCGGACCTCCGCGTGCGCGAGCTGCATGCTGATTGGCTGCCAATGTCTGTCAACACTCCAAAACAGAAATTGTTGGCAGCCATCTTGTGCCTCGGTAGACTGAGGCACAGGAAATCAGAAAAACAAACATGTAGAATTCAAAAAGGGGGCAGGGTAGAAGCACCCTGACACACTTGGCCTGCTCGGGGGGTCCCACAAGGACCCCCCAGGCCCCCCAAATTATTTTTTTTCTTTTGAAAAATCATGGGGTGCGCGCACCATACGAGTACCTAAGCGAAGGTACGAGTACGGTGCGCGTACCCCGGGATTTAAAAAAATAAAAGTGGGCCTTGGGGGTCATTGTGGGACCCCCTGAGCAGGCCTAGGGGGTCAGAGTGCTTCTACCCTGCCCCCTTTGCGTGTTTTCCACCTTTGTTTCAGTGCTTTCTTGTGCCTTGGTTCTACCGAGGCACAAGATGGCTGGGAACACTTACTGGTTTTGGAGTGTTGACAGACAGTGGCAGCCAATCAGCATGCCTTCCCGAGAAAGCAGCATGCTCATTGGCTGTCAACACTTCTAACCAGGAAGTGTTGGCATCCATCTTGTGCTAGATAGACCGAGGCACAAGAAAGCAGAAAAACAAACGTTTAAAAAAAAAGGGGGCAGGGTAGAAGCACACTGATACCCTAGGCCTGCTCAGGGGGTCCCAAAAGGACCCCCAAGGCCAGAAATGTTTTTTGAAAAAAAAGTTACAAACCCAAGATAAACCACTGCTTGGCCGCTTGGTAGCTCGGCACGAGCAGTCAGGCCTATCTCAGAGGCAATGGGCAACACACACACTAACACAGTGAAAACACTACAAATAAACACCACACCAATTTAGAAAAACAAACAATGTTTAGCTAACCAAACAAGACCAAATTGACAAAAATCTAACATACAGAACTCAAAATATCACTTTTTAAAAAGTTTAAGCAATTCTGCTCATAGAACTCTATAGATGCAGTGATTTTAGCACGAGGTATCTTTGATGCGTCAAAATCCAAGCTGAAAGCAACCACAATAGAGAGAAGCATCAGAAAACACAGGGATGCATCGGTTCCTGAGTCTTTAGGGAAGCGATGTGTCAGTTCTGCTGCATGCAGGAGAAGTGTTTAGTCAATTCAAGACTGCAGGAAGAAGTGGTTAATTGAAATCCGAAGACGTTTCAGGTCTGCGGGTGATGCAGTGGAAAACTTAGCGCATAGGTGAAATGTGTGGAAATCTGGGTGCAATGGAGTTGAAGCGGCGGCAGCAAAACAGGCATTATGTAGATTCTTCCAGCTGCAGATGCGTGATGCGTCAATCCTTTCAGCTGCACAACAGGGCCTTCGCCAAAGTCGCAGAGGAGGGTCTTGGATGTCAGAGATTTGGTGCTCTGAACTCAGACTGCTGCGGTTCATGCAGCCACAAACAGGTGCTGCATCAATTTCTCCAGTCGCACAGCAGCGGTGCATGGAAACTTCCGCACAGTGCTGCTGCATCGGAAAAACAGGTGCTGGAAGGGTGATGCATCAATTTTTGAGTCTTTTGTAGCAGGAACCAACTCAGAGGGCCCAGATCTGGAAGTGGCACCACTTGCAGGCCAGAACGCCTAGCAGTGGAGTTCAGGGATGCGGCAATGAAGTCTTTGATGCCACCGAGGCTTCTTAACAGAAGGCAAGCACATACAAGCCCTTGGAGAATCTTCTTAAGCAAGATACCAAAGCAGAGTCCAGTCTTTGTCCTCTCCAAGACAGAAGCAGTCATTGCAGTCCAAACCAGCAAAGTATTACACAGCAAAGGGGCAGTACTCCTCCTGATAGCACTCCAGCTGTTCCTCTTGGCAGAGTATCCTCTTGATCCAGAAGTGTTCTAAAAATGTGGGGTACCATGCATAATAGGTATACCCCTGTTGGCTTTTGAAGTAGGCATTTTTCAAAGAAAAGTCTGTGTTGTCCCAAATATCATGTCTTTCCCTGCCTTGGCTCCAGACAAACTACAGGGGGTGGAGACAGCACTGTGAGAGGACAGGCACAGCCTTATTCTGTTGTCAGTGGCAACTTTTCCCACCACTCTAGCTCACAAAGACCCATCAGTCTGGTGATGGGCCATCAGGATATGCAGGGTACACCTCAGCTCCCTTTGCGTGAATGTCTAGAGTTAATGAACAAACAGTCCCTGTCAGTCTAAACCAAGTGTTGATGCCACAGGTAGGTAGAGACACAGGCGAGTAAGGCAAGAAAATGTCCACAATTTGAAAACCAACTTCACTAAAAGATGTATTTTTAAATTCTGAGCTCAGGGAGTCCAAACTCCAAATCTCCACCCCTTTCCAATTGAAAGTTACACTTGTAATATATTACAAGGCAGCTGCGATGATAACCCTTGGGAGATATAGCACTTGTAATAGTGAGAAACAAAATTGGCTGTATTTCACTATCAGGTTATGTAAAACACCCAAGGACATGTCCTATGTTTCACATGCACTGCACCCCATCTGTAGGGCTACCTTGGGCCTACCTTATTGGTGCCTTACATGTAGTGAAAGGCAAGGGTTGGGGCTGGGAAGTGGGTGTACATGCCATTTTCGACATTGCAGTTTAAAAACTGCACTTACAAACACTGCAATGATAGGTCAGAGACAGGTTTACAGGGCTACTCATGTGGGTGGCACAACCAGTGCTGCAGGCCCACCAGTAGCATTTGATTTACAGCCCCCGGGCATACACAGTGCACTTTACTAGGGACATATCAGTAAATCAAATATGCCAATCAGGGATAACCAATCATAATCATGATATACACAGAGAGCATTTACACTGTAGCAAGAATCAGCAGTGGAAAAGTGCCCAGAGTACAAAAACCAGCAGAAACGAAGTCCAGCACACAGTCAAAAAATGCAGGAAGTAGAGGCAACAGATAGGGGAAATTGAGAGAATACCAAAGGGAAATATACCACCATGTTGGCTACTTACCTTTACTTTCATTGAACCACTTAAGCCTGCCATTAATTTGACATCCCTATCACTGTCATTAAAGTGCCTTTGACTCCATCAGTTTGACCTGCATTTACTCAACCCACTATCCCAAGACTCTTACTTTAAAATGTAGTGTATGCATACCTTGACACTTCTACACTTGCCCTAACTGCAAACCTGACCTTAAACCCTAGACTAAATCTACATCTTATTTTATTCTTAATAATATCCCAATACAAACCCTAACATGAATCCGAACAAATGTTTAGTTTACTTAATGTAAATAAAATTAAATAAGTGACACAAAATATTATATCTCTATTCAAAGTAATATTCATATAAATGTAATTGAGTATTACATAAAAACTTGGAAACCATAACTTCAAAACGTCTAACAGACTTAACTAAATATATTGAATTAAATCAAACGAAATGAAAAAAGGAACTGGTCAAAAACTAAATATGTTTTCATATTCATATGTTCTACACTATAATAAAAATATCTATACATAAACCTAAATTTAAGACAATATTACGTTGAAGGAACAGTCTCTATTTAACTTAAGGGTTCATTTGACGGGCAACCTACTAGCCCACCAGTTGATTAGATCATCAGTGCCACTGGCCACTCCTCCGTGTGAGCAGGACAACCCAGTAAGTTTATAGATTCCCCTGTGAATCATCACTCTTGATTGCCAAGTGGACCACTGTTTTTTTTTACACACTTAGCATTCTTTCTGGCTTCACAGCAACAAACCTTCAAAGAGACAAATGTAAATTAGCCTGATGCACAGAGTGTTTGTTTGTTCTTAATTTAGTTTCAAATGCCTTAAAAGAGAAAATTAATCCTAACTCAATACTTTTGAAAGTGATGTATTTGATTATGCTGCTTTTGAATACATTTGTTACAATGTGTAATTAAATTCTCATTTTCTTTTATTTAAATTGACATAATAAGCAATTTATTTAATTACCAGTAATAGTTGTCAAAGTACTTGTTTTGATCGACAAAATAGAAATTAGGAGCAATTACTTCTGGTCACATTCCCAAAACTGGCATGCATTTTGCACCATTACGTCTCTGTATGCTGTTCTTTAAGGGAATGTCAGTTGATACCACACATGAGTTTACATTGTGATACTTTACAATGATGTCTTTACAGAACATATATTTAATATGCATAGTAATTTTATTCTATGTGTTTTACCTTTACCACGCATGTTTTTACAATTCGTTTTTTATGTGCCACTTGATATAAAAGTTATAGGGCCTGATGTAGTTAAATCAGATTTACCGCCTTATAAATACCGAATTTTACCGATTCGGTATTCATGAATCGGTAAATGTGATGTAGGTATTCATTCGGTACAAAATACAGAATCGGTAGGATTCGGTATTTACCGATTCTGTAATTACAGAATTGGTATTTGCTATTGATTCCTATGGGCCTTGAAGCCCATAGGAATCAATGGCAAATACCGATTCGGTAATTACAGAATCGGTAAAAATACCGAATTGCCAAGGGAGACAGGGTGTCACTTTGACAACCTGTAGCACCCAGGTTTTTGGCTTGTGTGCAATGTGACACACATACATGGCCTTAGGGCATGTATGTGTGCCACATTGCACAGGTGTACATGCACAGATGTGCATATACACAGAAATTCGTAATTTGCCATGCAACAGAATTACATGGTAAATAGCGAATTTCTAAGGGCCTGTGGCACTGTAAACTGTGCCACCTACATTTGGAATTACAGAATCGGTATATTTACCGATTCGGTAATTTACCGAATCGGTAAATATACCGATTCTGTAATTTTAAGCACCCTACATAGCAAAACCCAAATACCGGTCGGTAACGGCCGAAATCGGCTGTTACCGACCGGCATTTGGGCTCCTACATCTGGCCCCTAGTATATACTATTAAGTATGACTGTAAAAACAAGCAAATTATTAAATTAAACAAACACATAAAAATGTTATTTCCTTATCATTTTGAAAGTTCTACAGATATGTTTGCAACAAACATGGCAACGATATTTAACAAATAAATAAGGTCCAAACTGACTTCTCATATTTTATCAATATAATCTAGGTTTAAGCGATTAAATTAATTTGAACCATTCCTTAACTACGATAACAAAAATCATATTAAAATTCGAATATGTGCAAAACTTCGTAATAATGTAAGCCTAAAAAAATCAAAATGTGGATGATGAGCGGGACATTTAAAACAACACCAATCCGTTTACCCTGAGTTACAGTATCCTTAGAAAAATATGTAATACCACTATGCCTCTTATCTATGATTTACTGTCAGACAAGGAGTTTTCAACTTACACTGAATTTTTATCTGTCATAAAAGAAAAAAACATAAGTGAAAGTCATAGAAAAATAATAATTGACTTCAATCTTGCCATGATAAGCATTATTAGTAAATGTATCCTCAAACACAAATGCAAGCATTTTATAAACATTTTCCAGACCTTTCAAAAAAAATATATATCCTTAGCAGGCACTACATGTCTGCCACTAAACTATTGTTTGAAATAAAAATAAAATGTACAGCTTTGTGTTGTGGGCCTCCTGAAAATTGAAGTTATCATATTCTGTGGTGGAACTGTTACTCAACCTGTTTAAAGGGAGGTGCTAAAACAAAACATTCTACTGAGTGTTTGCATAATTAATTCTCTAGATCAATAGAACCCCCCGCCCCCTCTGCCCCAGAATTCCACTGTTTGCTGGAAATGTGAAAACAAGGCAACGTTTCCAGGAAATGACAGGCACAATCTTTTAGAGGTAGTTCATCCCAAACATTTGTAAAAGCAAACTAAATGATTGACAGGCTCAGTTTTAATCATTCAACAATTTTCCATTGGGGAACAGATTACCTAGAAACTATTCCATTCAATTACATTACTATTGTATTTCACAAAAAAATAACATCATTTAAAAATCATATGTTCCACTACTCTTCTGTTTTGATAAATGGTAACAATATCATTATGTATATCTTCAGTAAAAATTAATTTTCCCAGCAATCAAAATGATTTAAAAAAAGAAATAGAGATTGGTGGTACCTGGGGGCAGTTTGTTCTTCTGCTGTTGGTAAAATTTGACAACATTTTTAAATACTTCTACCAACACACTTTGGCAATTAAAATATAAATCCACAAATTCATAGTCAATTTACCACAAAGGAAAAAAAAATGCAGCAAAAAATTGTAAATCCATTCCATATACCATGAAAGCTCAAACATTTTGTTTAAAAATATGCCCAGTTCACAATGGGTAAAAAAATGTAGGAAAGTAAATTAAGTAGGCTAATTTTGCAAACACCTACCTACATCCATTCAAGACCAGCTAATAACCCCATCAGCATGTTAATAAAAAAAGAAACAGAAAAAAAGATCCTGAAACAAATGACTCAGGAGGACATTGGCTCCAGAAACCTGTATAAGGATCGAAACGTCAAAAACATGCAAACAGTAATAAAATTAAAATATAATATCCCCCTACGAACCTCCCCTAGAATCTCCTTGCATTAAATATATCTTTCTAATTGTTTATAATTAAGAACAATGAAGTTCTTACCTGACCAACTCATCTCCAAACCTCCATCTACGACAGCAAAATTCTATGGACTGCAGGAACAAATGTAGAATACTGCAATACGTAAGAAAATGGCCACCGTAAAGATAGAAAAGGTACAATTTATACCATAGTAATGTATGTAAAGCCATGAGAAGTAAATTTGCACATGTTTTAAAATGTGCTGAAATATATATAATATATGTGTATACACATATATATATATATATATATATATATATCAAAACAAAGGGTCCTGCAATGCGTCTCCTCGCACCGCCGTGGAACAGATCACGAAACACCAAAAGTAGATTATTTAAGATGTGGCTTTATTTTTCCTCGCCATCGGCATGACGCGTTTCGGCCGTCACAAAACGGCCTTGATCACATGGCCTCAAATTACCAATGGGGGTCTTTAAATACTGTGTCAATCATAGAGGTAGAAATGATAACAATGTGTCAAGGGGGTCAAGGACATAGAAAAAATACTATCGCTATGCACATATGTACAAAATACAGATACTCAAATGGACATTACAATATCATGAAAATAGAATAAAGTGCTAGTGCAATATCTAATAACCGTATTTACAAGGTATATACATTAATGCCAGATGAGAGAATAGAATTCATTTCATATCTTATGACAGTCAACACATATGTGCAAAATATTATCATAGCATGTCCAAAAAACATAATGCACGACCTCCATTTATGTTATCAAGGAAAAAAGTGCTCAAGTGCCCGAAGTGCATAAAGATTTCGCAGTGAGTACATATATGCTATGAAAGCAATAAATCATGACACGAAGATGTCATGAACACCATGTACCTGCGCTAGTGTTGTGAAACCCTCCACAGTTAAAAACAAATAGGCATTACTGCTGATGCTCAAAGTTCACTATAGCCATAGTGACTAAATAAAGTTTAATAATATATATATATATTTTTTTTTTTGTTGGAGGAAATGATCACGAAAGAGAAAGATATCAAAACCATCGAAGACCTGAGAAATGCCCTTGCGAAGAGACTCAAGGAGTATGAAGCAGGCATTAGGAAAAGGAAGCAAACTAAGTTCCAGCGGGACGAACAGGATTAATTAATCGGGAAGAATTCTGATGTTTGCCCGGAAATTCGATGCTACGAGAAAACGCCTGGCTCAAGGAACACCAAGTACCAGTAATAGAGGTACCTCGGAATCTAAAGGGGAGGTATCCGAGGGGGAACAGACTCCGGCCCCCAAAGCGAGAGAAGGGGTAAATGAGCCCCCTTTTTTCCGACGAGTACCAGGTAATCAAAGAAACTCGTCAGAGACCACAACAGCGGAATCACCCCCACCAACTAAGTCGAAGAGGAAAACAAGGAGGGGCAAGAGGGGGAGCACTGCCCAGCGCCTCACCAGGGGTTACACAAAGCCATTCGAGACGCAACAATTGGTAATGCATACAGAAGAAAACAACATAATCAACCTCTCAAAAAGGACTCTAACGGAGGATGAAACAAAGGTCCTAAAGAGAGGTTTAAGTTTCTGCCCGTCAGCGGAGTTTGACTTGGTGAACCTCAGAATTGACCTTTTTAGATATATCCGAAAATTAAAATTCCCAAAAATATTTCTCTTACATCCACAAACCATAACGGAGGGTAATAACATTATGGGCATGGATGGTGACATTGTGGAATCAACTGAGGAGTACTCTGAAACATTGCTCAATTTCTTAGCTCCCACTCAAGAGAACCAGGAGAACATAAACTCGCAGAGTCCACTAAGGAATGTTGCACAGATGAGAGATTCAAGTATTCTCAAAAACAAATCAAAAAAACTACCCAATGCCCCGCACGATGCTATAGATGTTTTCAACAATGCTATTCTTTTGGACCTTAAAGAATTGGCAAAAAATAAGATGGATATGGAACTTTCCAACATAACCCGGAAAGAATGGGAAGCCATTAAATCCTTAAAAAATGACACAAGCATTACCCTCCGACAAAGGGGGTAACATTGTGACAAAGGAGGCCTATGAACAGGAGGCGTTACGCCAACTCAGAGACACTGAATGCTACACCGTAATTAAAAGATCTGAGTTTGTCCAAAGTACAATAGACTATCAGTTACTGTTGGAAGGATGGAAGAATGACGGCATGCTCAATATGGATGAATTTTTGTTTTTATGGATGGAAAACATATTATTGTGGACTAGATATATAGACGATCTCTTTGTCGTTTGGCGCGGCGACCGTGCCTCGGCTGAGGAATACATCACTGCGTTAAACAACAATGATTGGAATCTTAGATTCACCAGTACGATAAGCTCCACAACTGTCTGCTACTTGGATCTGGAGATCTTTGTAGACTACGTGATCAAGCTGTAAAGCGAAACACGTTGTTTTCCTGCCTTATTAAAATTCTACGTGCACAGCAACTTCCAGAGTGTCGGCGACGTTTTATTCAGACGAGTAACAGTACCTTGTGGATATATGTATATATATATATATATATATATATATATATATATATATATATATATATATATATATATATATATATATATATATATATATATATATATATATATATATATCCACAAGGTACTGTTACTCGTAATATATATATATATATATATATATATATATATATATATATATATATATATATATTACCTACTGGCGGCCGCCAGTAGGTATATATAGCTAGGACCTAGTTTCCATAGGAAATCCGCAACATTCTATTGGGAATAACTTTGGCGCCGGTTGATGAATCTTCACGAATTTCTCAAAGAAGATGGCCCGCTCCGCTCCTCTCCTTCCCTGTAAGTTTTGGGCCGATTCGTCAACTTGGGGCTGAGAAAAAAGTGGGGTCCCAAAACGTGTTTTCCCCATGTTATTTTCCATAGGAACAGAAAAGCAGAAAAACAAACGTGTAGAACTCAAAAAGGGGGCAGGGTAGAAGCCTGAGATGTTATCAGTGATGTCACTGACCATGTCATGAATGATGTAATATGTGACATCATCAGCAGTCAATTGCTGGTGCGCAAAATATAGTTAGTACAACTAACTATATAGGAGCAATTTCAATGGTTTTGTATGACTGAAATGTGCAGCCAACTATAACACTCCTAAAACGTATAGTTTTTTTGAGTGAATTTCAAAGTTTATTTAAATGCTAATTCCTAACTATATAAGGCCTGAAACCTATGGTTTTTTCAGTGAATTTCACAGGTTTTTTAAATGCTAATTCCTAACTATATAAGGCCTGAAACCTATGGTATTTTCAGTGAATTTGCAAGATTTTTTAAATGCTAATTCCTAACTATATAAGGCATGAAACCTATGGTTTTTTCACTGAATATATATATACCTCTCTGGGCGGTCGCAGCGCTGGAGGTGGGAATCCTCCAAAAATACACCAACAGACTTCCCTTTCAACAGAGAAGAAAACGCTGGACCAAGACATCGTGGAGTAACTTGTGCTTTTATTTAGCCAGAAGGAAACAGTCTCAATCTTAAAACCTAACGCGTTTCAGCCGTCGTTGCAGCCTTGATCACAGGTGAGCAGTTGTCCTTGTGTTTGTGGCGTTTCAAATGTTATTTTGTGTGCCTGCGCCAAACTACGCCCTTACATCGTAGTTCTCAGCTTCATCCAATTCCCAGAATACACTTGGTGAGTACATTTTGGTTGCTGACACAATTGCAGTCCGTATTCACCATATTTCAGGGTACTCACTCGTTGTACAGTCTGCTCATAAATAAATCCGGCTGTTTCCTCGTTGATAATTAATGCAGGCACCTTGAAACAATCCCGATGCATTCAATTGCAGCACTCGTGTGCCGCACATTCCCAAGCCATCAGTGTACCCAGATATTCTCGGCTGGAAACTCCGTGCCATACTGCTGGAACCACTGCAGGCCGGTCCGGCTCCTTAATTTAACATTCAGTCCAACTCCTTTACCCACAAGGAGCAACGGACCTCTCTGGGCGGTCGCAGCGCTGGAGGTGGGCATCCTCCAAAAATACACCAACAGACTTCACTTTCAACAGAGAAGAAAACGCTGGACCAAGACATCGTGGAGTAACTTGTGCTTTTATTTAGCCAGAAGGAAACAGTCTCAATCTTAAAACCTAACACGTTTCAGCCGTCGTTGCAGCCTTGATCACAGGTGAGCAGTTGTCCTTGTGTTTGTGGCGTTTCAAATGTTATTTTGTGCGCCTGCGCCAAACTACGCCCTTACATCGTAGTTCTCAGCTTCATACAATTCCCAGAATACACTCGGTGAGTACATTTTGGTTGCTGACACAATTGCAGTCCGTGTTTACCATATTTCAGGGTACTCACTCGTTGTACAGTCTGCTCATAAATAAATCCGGCTGTTTCCTCGTTGATAATTAATGCAGGCACCTTGAAACAATCCCGATGCATTCAATTGCAGCACTCGTGTGCCGCACATTCCCAAGCCATCAGTGTACCCAGATATTCTCGGCTGGAACCTCCGTGCCATACTGCTGGAACCACTGCAGGCCGGTCCGGCTCCTTAATTTAACATTCAGTCCAACTCCTTTACCCACAAGGAGCAACGGACCTCTCTGGGCGGTCGCAGCGCTGGAGGTGGGCATCCTCCAAAAATACACCAACAGACTTCCCTTTCAACAGAGAAGAAAACGCTGGACCAAGACATTGTGGAGTAACTTGCGCTTTTATTTAGCCAGAAGGAAACAGTCTCAATCTTAAAACCTATCGCGTTTCAGCCGTGGTTGCAGCCTTGATCACAGGTGAGCAGTTGTCCTTGTGTTTGTGGCGTTTCAAATGTTATTTTGTGCGCCTGCGCCAAACTACGCCCTTACATCGTAGTTCTCAGCTTCATACAATTCCCAGAATACACTCGGTGAGTACATTTTGGTTGCTGACACAATTGCAGTCCGTATTCACCATATTTCAGGGTACTCACTCGTTGTACAGTCTGCTCATAAAAAAATCCGGCTGTTTCCTCGTTGATAATTAATGCAGGCACCTTGAAACAATCCCGATGCATTCAATTGCAGCACTCGTGTGCCGCACATTCCCAAGCCATCAGTGTACCCAGATATTCTCAGCTGGAAACTCCGTGCCATACTGCTGGAAACACTGCAGGCCGGTCCGGCTCCTTAATTTAACATTCAGTCCAACTCCTTTACCCACAAGGAGCAACGGACCTCTCTGGGCGGTCGCAGCACTGGAGGTGGGCATCCTCCAAAAATACACCAACAGACTTCCCTTTCAACAGAGAAGAAAACGCTGGACCAATACATCGTGGAGTAGCTTGTGCTTTTATTTAGCCAGAAGGAAACAGTCTCAATCTTAAAACCTAACACGTTTCAGCCGTCGTTGCAGCCTTGATCACAGGTGAGCAGTTGTCCTTGTGTTTGTGGCGTTTCAAATGTTATTTTGTGCGCCTGCTCCAAACTACGCCCTTACATCGTAGTTCTCAGCTTCAAACAATTCCCAGAATACACTCGGTGAGTACATTTTGGTTGCTGACACAATTGCAGTCCGTATTCACCATATTTCAGGGTACTCACTCGTTGTACAGTCTGCTCATAAATAAATCCGGCTGTTTCCTCGTTGATAATTAATGCAGGCACCTTGAAACAATCCCGATGCATTCAATTGCAGCACTCGTGTGCCGCACATTCCCAAGCCATCAGTGTACCCAGATATTCTCGGCTGGAAACTCTGTGCCATACTGCTGGAGCCACTGCAGGCCGGTCCGGCTCCTTAATTTAACATTCAGTCCAACTCCTTTACCCACAAGGAGCAACGGACCTCTCTGGGCGGTCGCAGCACTGGAGGTGGGCATCCTCCAAAAATACACCAACAGACTTCCCTTTCAACAGAGAAGAAAACGCTGGACCAAGACATTGTGGAGTAACTTGTGCTTTTATTTAGCCAGAAGGAAACAGTCTCAATCTTAAAACCTAACGCGTTTCAGCCGTCGTTGCAGCCTTGATCACAGATGAGCAGTTTTCCTTGTGTTTGTAGCGTTTCAAATGTTATTTTGTGCGCCTGCGCCAAACTACGCACTTACATCGTAGTTCTCAGCTTCATACAATTCACAGAATACAATATACTCCGCTGTTTGCCCTCTTTTACATAATTAATCACACCTGTGCAAATTGCATTTTTTTCAAATACTGACAATTCATGGAAAGTGAAGACAAACTTCATATTTCTAAATATATATATATATTTATATTAAACACAAAGTTCGCCGGTCCCCTGGCCTCTTTGATGGTGGCAGGCTCGAGCGGGGAGGTGACCCCCAATATTCCTCACAACAGCTTTTTGTTTAATGAAAGCCAAATCAAGCCCAGATTCGTGAGCATGTTATTTATTTGACAACAAAAAGGCAAACGAACACCTGACGCGTTTCAGTGCAGCTGCACCTTAGTCATGGGTCTATATATATATATAAACAATACCCTTTCAGGCATAGAGTGGCACATAAATTATATACACATATAATTATACAAAAAAGAAGCAGGGAATTCTGAGTAGTTCTCAAGTTTAGGTGGAAAGCAGCTCCTGTATAGAGCACCCTCAACACCAGCAACACTTTGATCTGCTCACCACAAATGTCTGCTAAAGCACAAAGTCTTTAAGCATAGGATTAGCACAGTGCCATCCACACAAACAAACATACATATACTTTTTTTTTGAAGATATAATATTATTTGTTTTAAAAAATCATGTCTATAACTATTTTATATATGTTAAAGTAATCACAATGAATATGTGTTGTTTGCTCAGTTAAAATACTTAGCATTTTTAAAAATATTTTTTAAAATAATAATACATAATTAAATTATAAATTAGAAATGAAATATGCAAAAGTAAATAAAACTCCCCCAAAAATAACAATCATCCCCCAAAAGAAAATAACCCTAAAAGTAAAACAGGCCCCACCCTAATCCCCTAGAACACTAACACCCTGGCCCTACAAAAGCAAACAAATTAATTAAATTAATACAATTGCAAAAAATAACTACAGAACTAAATAGTAATGCCCCAAAAATAAATACACACTCCCCCAACATATAAAAACATTCCCCACCCTTATCTACTGCAATCAAAAAATAAAAATAAAGATAAAAAATAATTACAAAATATCAAGAACAAAAATCAATACCTACACTTCATACATAAATAGTCAGACCCCTAAACAAATATAAAAATTAAACCCTATAATCCCATAAAATCTCAAACCCCAATCTGAGAATGTATATAAAAAATCCAAATATAAAAAAGAAGAAACATTTTTAAAAGGGAGCAATATAAATATAAATACCCACACAAAAATAAATAGCAACATCCCAAACAAAAACATTTCCCTTAAACCCTTACATCAATACCCCTCCGTTATCCCAAACCCCACTAACCCCATTAACTCCTAAACCCCCTTTACCACATTATTTTTACTGTTTTGGGGGATAACCCCCCAAAGTCCTCCGTTAAACCCAAACCCTCATAAAGCACTATTTATCATGTTTTTACTTTTTGGGGAGGGTGAACCCCTCCAAACCCCATTAAAACTAACCTCTCCTAAACCATTTTTTACCACTTGGTTTACTTTTTGGGGGTAAGCCCTTTACCCACAACTGCTCATATACCCGAAGTTACCAATTGTATGTGATGTTTTGTGAGTAAGTCATCTCATATGCCCTTTATCCTCATCCCCTCATAACCCCCTGTTTGTCAATTTGTATTTTAACTTTTCTGTAGGGTTAGCCCCCCAACCTATTTTAATTCCTATTAATCACATTATTTACTATTGGGTGGTAAAACCACCTCAAACCCCCTTTAACTTAAAAACAATACAAATAATGCTTACATATGCATGATAAAACCATTCATGGTAAACCCATACATGGTAAAGATGATCGTGGTAAAGACCATGCTGTAAAAGTAATTTACCCATTAAGGCTTTGGTTTCTTTTTGGTTCTTTTTTGATGTCAGTTTTTTCTGGGCACCGTCCTACCCTTCCAAATTGTATAATTGGTGCTTAATCAACCTGCCTGTAATTCACTAGCCTGCTACTTTCTAATCTCTGTATGTACACTCTACCTAAAGTTATGTGAGCCCACCATGGTAAGGTAACCGTGCTATAAAAACAAACATTAATAAATAAAAAAATTGATTTCAGTTCAAGGGAGAGATGAAATTCAAACTGCAATGCATATGTGGTCTTTTGTGTAATCAAATGCAAAATACACATGAAGAGTGCAGCACCTTGTTGGCATTGCATTCCTTGCACCATATATTTAGATAACTGAAAATAATGAACTTCCTAAAAAGAGACAGATAGCAAGCAATTAATGTAAACGAAAGCTCCACAGACCCTCTGAACAATGCTTCTGCTGCCTAGCAGCTGATTGATGTCTAATGGTAATCTTACATCTCTGAGTCAGAGCTAAGAGAGTGAGTGGAGAACCTATACTTTTTTTGGATGGTTGGATGAAATTCCTAACAGTTGTTACAACCACAAACATTAATTCGGAGTTGTACTATGAATGGTAATATTGCTTTAAGTAGAGGTTCCTGGACTGTAGCAGGTGTTTATTTTTAATTTGCACAGCTTTTTTGTGAGAGCAACTATATGAATTCACAAAAGTACACCGGGTGGTAACCCCCTTCAAGAAGAGGTTAATCTCTTGGGCTAATCTCTTGGACAACAGAGAGAATGATCTGTCTGCATTTCACAATGACCATTTAAGAGGTGTCTCAAGTTCAACATTTACTGAGAGAGAGTCACCGATGGGTGCAAGGATCAAATATTCAAAAAGCAAACAAATAAAAGAATAATGCAATTTCCACACTAAGGACCTTATTATGATGGCGATGACAAGCATCAGACCACCATCATTGCAGGATAAATACCGGCCAAAATGTAGTCGGCGGCTCCACCCTCCAAATTACGATCCTACGCCGTGCAGGCAATCAAATATGCTGTTTTCTATTGAGGCTTATGCAGCAGCCCTGAAAAAGGCCACAGCACATGGCACAACAGAAAAAGACATGTTTTAAATATCCAAGCACAAGGTCCATGGATGTTTGGGGCGGCACCACATGCGCCCCCAAAGCCCCATAGCGGAGGCCAACTGGGGGCCCTGGTAGGGGTCTCCAAAGTCCCTTTCCATCTGCCTGTACATGGCATTCAGTCCTCTATGTACAGGCTGCGGGAAACGGACATTGGAATCCCTACTGTGGTGCCTGAGCAGGCACCACCCCTATTGTAAGGATTATGGTATGACTGCTGACCTTACAGGCACCTTGAGCAGCAGATGTCTGTCCCTGCGACCGTACTGCATATCTATAATTTGAGCCATTGGGAGGTGGCAGTCCCCGGGGCAGCGCAGGAGACCCTACGGCCTCTCCCACATTCCATTTAAAAAAAACACGGGGAGGGCGTGGCTAACCATCATGGCTGATCGGGCTTGAATCTGATCAGCTCCTCACTAGGCCTGTATAAATTAGTGGTTTTGGGCGACCCCAATGCCCTGAATTCGGCGCAGGAGCCCTCTCCCAGCAGAGGCGAGCTGAGAGGCTGTGATCGACCACCGATCTAAACCCCTGGGACACCCCTCAGATCCGGAGAAACCTCACCCCCTGGGTGCAGGGGGAAACATCATGGCAGCCACCACTCTGAGGCTGATAGGATCCCCGGGGCTCAGCATCAGCAGTGGACCAGACTCGTGGCCGCCTCCTCACGCACCCACACAGCGGAACCAAATCCAGAGGTCTTGCGGCGGGGAGGAGCCCCCACCGGGGTATGCAGATGTCAGAGATTGCGGAGGGGGGCCTCCCGCTGTTCATAGTCCTGGAGCGCATTATCCCTGCTTGTCCTCACCATGGTGGCCGTCGGGCGCTGAAGAGAAGTGCACAAACACAGTGCCAGCAGGCTTAGACATGCCACCACAAGTAAAGTAGAGCCCAGAGTGGTGTTTGGAGTGGAGCCAGCCACATAACCTACAGGGAAGTCTGGTAAGGATTGGTAGGGCCTCCCTTCCCCTGTCGGAACCTGCATCCTCTGTTTCATGCCCAACGCTGCCTGACCTTAAGATGGCGGGGTGCCACCTCCAGTTTGCAGCGTAATAGGGATTCATGGGAGGCTGAGCCTGAGCATCCTGGCAGCAATGTGGATGCTCCGAGGGGGGCCCTGATACCAGCCAAGTGACCTATCCATTGTGGGTGACACATGCCAGCTCCAGAGAGGGGTTCACCAGAATTAAAAAGTACCTACACTCCTTTCGACCTGGAGGGGTCCACAGCTGCAATTGACCCTGAGACTGACCACATTTGACAGGCCGTTCCTACGCCTGAGATGGGGCCTCGATCCCACCAACGCACAGCACGTTGGACTGGGAGACATGGGCTCCACATAGAGATAACTGGATCCCTGAGTGTCCGTGCCAGCCTGGAGGTTTCCAGCTCCCGGGATCTCCTAGGCGCCATCTAGCTGAATCCCTGCCCTTCACCGCAGATCCGGACCCTCACCCCCCCACCGGATTCACAAGGTCCCTCATAAGCACCCAGGGAGGATCTCTATGCCACCTAAAAAATCCTAGCCGCCCAGGGTCTCCAACTTCTTCTCCCCAGCACCCAAGGAGAAATCGAGGGACGATCCCACAAACCCCCAAGGCACCATGCCAATCTCCAGAGAGGAGCTGTTGGCCACACTCAGGGAGTTTAAGCAGGAGCTGCGTGACAACATCAAATTGGACATTGGGGCCTGGGCCTGGGTCTAATAGATACCTGCAGGACCACACAATCCTTCGACACATGACTACTCCTTTTTTCCCCATTCACACAGGACGTACTCTCACATAGACCAAGTCTTTCTGAGCCAGTCCCTCCTCTCAAAGATGTTGGGAACACAGTTTCAAACGATATGCCTCTCGGATCATGCGCCCTTGGAGCTGACCTTGGATTGGCCCGCTCCCCAATCCAAATACTCCAGATGGTACTTTCCCAACTATTTGACTAGAGATAGACTTCTCAGAGATGAGCTCCGACAGGCAATCACAGATTATTTCAAACTCAACTATCCAGCACTTACCTCATTAGCCAACAATTGGGACGCCTTCAAACAATCATCAGGGAGAAGTGCATAAAACTAGATGTGGCGCTCAAGAAACAACGCATGGGAGAGTGCCTTCTCCTAAAGAGCGAACTTCGCTCCATTGAAGAGGACCATAAAACCTCCCCCTCTGTACAAACTCTCCGCAAGGTGACCCAAGTTAGCGGGAAACTCCAAGCAATATACACAAATGGGGCTGAAAAGACACATTTACACCTACAAGCACGCAGCTACAAGGGGGGCAACAAAGTTGGGGCGCTCTTGGCGTGGCAATTGCGGATCAGGCAAGAAAAGAACTATATCCAAAGAGGGAAGATGGAGGGGGTCCCACACCAGAGTGAAGCTGAAAAGACAACTCCTTTGGAGTTTTCTATCATGAGTTATTCACGGCGGATCAACCCGATCTGCGAGCACAAGACCAATACCTTGAAGGTCTTACCCTACCTCAGGTACCTGTCTCTACCAATGACGTGCTAAACAGCCCCGTCTCCACTGAGGAGGTCCAGAAAGCGATTGACTCACTCAAGCTCCAAAAGGCACCCGGTCCGGATGGACTGAATGACCACTTATACTGTACCTTCGCGCCGGAACTCGTGACCCGTCTAGTGACACCGTTTAACCATATTGCCTCCACGCAACAAGTGACCCCCTCCATGGGTGAAGCCCTAATCTCCGTCATTCCCAAACAGGGAAAAGACCCCGCCCAATGTGCCTCGTATAGGCTGATTGCACTTCTCAACCTGGATGCTAATCTATATTCTAAGATTTTGGCCACTCGGCTGGAACACATTATGCCGTTCCTAGTTCAGGCCGACCAAGCTGGCTTCATCAAGGGAAGACAAACCCCTGACAACTTGCGAAGAATAGTCCACCTTATTGAAAACGCACAGCGGAAAGCAATTCCCACAGTCCTTCTCGCGCTGGATGCGTAGAAGGCCTTCGACCGGGTGGACTGTGCCTACCTAGCCCACACTGTGCATCGTTTTGGCTTCGAAGAATCTTTTATCGGAATGATTAAAGCAAATTACCATGCGCCGCACGCCACAGTTCTGATGAACGGGGTAGCCTCAGTGCCCTTTGCCCTCAACCGAGGCACACAGCAGCGCTGCCCCCAATCCCCCCTTCTATTTGCAGAGCGTTTTCGCTCCGACCTGGACATAAGAGTCGTACCATTTGACTCGGATGAGCACAAGATTGCTCTCTTTGCTGATGATGTGCTCCTTCCCGCCAAGAGCCCACAAACATCCCTCCCGGCGATCATGTCAGAGCTGGTACGAGAAGGCTTCGGGGTTTAAGGTTAACCTTTCGAAGTCCTATCTCCTGAACCTCACCGTATCCAAAGCGGCTATGCAGGCGATAGAAGCTGCGTCCCCCTTCCGGGGAGTACAGAAATATATTACCTATGTAGGTATAAAGCTCACTCCCAAGTTGGAACACCTTTACAGGACAAACTTCCACCACTGCTGTGACAGCTCTAGGCAGACTTCGCTAGATGGAGGACGGCCTACCTCACTTGGATAGGGTGCATCAATGCTGTAAAAATGAATGTCCTGCCTCGGTTACTGTACCTCTTCCAGGGTCTTCTGATCCCGGTGGATAGGACACTCTTTTCCACAATAAAATCAATGGTCACAAAGTTCATCTGGCAGGGGAAGGGGGCTTAGCTTTCCAATCGCATGCTGACCAGGTCAAGAGAGGAGGGGGGATTGGCTATACCAGACTTTTGGGGCTACTATAGGGCTGCCCAATTGAGGGTGATAACTGAGTGGTCTCGGCGAGAGTCCAACAAGCATTGGCTCCACATAGACCGACAAATCATGGGGGGGCACAATTTGGGACCTACTGTGGAAAAACAAACAACACCGCCCGCGAAACGCATATATAAGCACACCCACGGTGACCACCCTTAGGGTATGGTACGAAGTAAACAGATCGACCTCCCTTCTCTCCTTCCCTTCCCCATACATGCCCATACACTTCAACCTCCAGCTCTCCCCATCTTTGTGCAAAGGACCATTTGACGCTTGGCGGGAGGGGGGCTGCCTT
Source organism: Lissotriton vulgaris (assembly GCF_964263255.1). Classification (NCBI taxonomy): domain Eukaryota; kingdom Metazoa; phylum Chordata; class Amphibia; order Caudata; family Salamandridae; genus Lissotriton; species Lissotriton vulgaris. The sequence continues at coordinate 749,368,228 of NC_141694.1, forward strand.
GTGCTTTCCTACTTTTTCGAAAAGGGGAGATTGCTCTTCTTCCAGGAATGTGCTAAGGAAATCAAACTCCAGTGGTCCGAAGAATTCCGATACTTGCAACTTAAGCACAAGACTCTGCAGCCACAGGTGCCGCTGGCCGCTACCCAGAAACTGCTTCCCATAGAAACCTTTGCGCAGTCAGGAACCTCCTCAAAGTGCACTATCTCCTTTCATTACTCACTCCTCTGCTCTGTGTGGTCCACACACATCCCAAGACATCAACTCCTGTGGGAACAATACTGGATACCCCACCAACGAAAAAGCAATGGGCCTCACTCTACAAGGACATCCCCAAATTCAATCGGTCTATGAACCTCAAAGAGGCACACTATAAAATTGTGTATAATTGGTACCTTCACCCACAACGGCTACACACCATATTCCCTAATACCTCAGACAGGTGCTGGAGGGGTTGTGGGCAACTGGGAAACTTTAGACATATCTGGTGGAACTGCCCACACATTAAGCCATTTTGGAAGGAGATCTTTGCCCAAATCAAACAGATTTTGGGCTATCCGATTTCAAACACACTAGAACACACATTACTGGGGCTCAGAAACACCAAGTTAAAGCACCAAACCCAAATGGTTCGGTGCTCTGTAATGTGGCTCTGCCTCGGGGCGGCCATGATGGCAGTAGCCGCGGCTTGGAAAAAAACAGAAGGTCCTTCACTCACATGATGGCACACCAGATTATGGCGTGCCTTGGCGATGTAACAAATGGCTGACATTGTGGAGGACTCCCGTAAATGGTTTGACTACATCTGGGGGCCACTGGTGGAGTACCTCTCTGAGGGACTTCCCTATTTGCATGTGGCCCGAGACTGCGCGCCCTTCACCTCTTTCACACCTAGGCACCCACTAATCCCTTCGAGTAGAGGGAGGAATAGCCCGGGGCCCACACCCTGTAGTTCCTTTTGCAGCCTTTTGATATAACATTCCCAGTGAAGATCTATTTCCTATTTCCTATTGTTCGACCATGACACCAGAGTTTATGGTTTTTTTTTCTTTTCATGTTCTAATGTTGGGGGTGGGGGTGGGGGAAGGGAGTCGGGTAAGGGGGGATATGTCACTTGGATACTGACATTACGTGCTGGATGCCGCTTTCTCATTTACAAACACTATAAGATCTATTAGCCAACTGCACGATGCAGCCAATAAATTGCTGTGAGGTTGATGGAGCAAGGTGGAAACAAAAAAATGTTGTATACCCCTTGTGAAGTTAACATAACAGTAATATGTATTAATCATGTGGTTTTGAAATTAACCAACATAGAATAGAATGCACCTAAACAAATACCCGTAGGATACTAAAGTGCATGTAATTGCAAATCGTAATCTACTAATTTGTAATGTATTGTGTCCTACAAAGTACCCATTTGTCATAATCTAATTGAAAATTGCATGGATGTGCTTTCTGTCTGTTTATTTGTGGCATAAATCATGAAGATTGGTAAGTAAAACACGCATATATGTTGCTTAAAGCTAGGTAACTACTAACTGGCATACTATTAGTAGGGGGGAGGTAAACAGAAGGGCTTTATTTCTCAAATGTACGTTTATTTGTGTTTGTTTCTATAATAGTTCCTAAAATGTGGCCTATATGGCCAATTCAAAATGGAGGCAGACTGCGACTCCGAGCTTGCGAGGAAGTACGCATGCACAAGTTCGAAAACGGAGAAGAGTGAGCAGCCTGTGCCTGTGCAGAATGGGTCAAGGACAGTGTGGCCTGCATCTTGGAATGGATGCCAACTTTTTCAAATGTCAGCATCTTGACCGTGGGAATAGGGCATCAACTACAAATTAAAGGGCACAAGCGGAAGAGGAATGATATGAACAATGGGCTTACTATTTTTCAATTATAACAATGACTCTGCGGAAATTTAACAATAATGTGATGAGGTGATGCTCATCCAACCCTCAAGTGGCCAATCACGGACAGTCTAAGACCCCAAAGTTACAAGTTTTAGATAGATAAGTTAGTGAAAAAGGGTATAAAAGAGGATATTTGGGAAGATGAAATTAGCTTGCTTTTCTGATTTTATCTTTGCACCCCGACATGCTGCCGTTCTGTACAATTTGTCTTATGGCACAGGGACTTTGACATTTTTCTGTACTTCAACTTTTGAATGGGTGCGGAGTCCTATGAGAGGGGAACATCGAGAGAGATAGAGAGGTGTTCTTTGGGAAATATTCTGTCCTTATGCTGATGTCTGCGTTTCCACACTTTGGTATTATGAAACTTTTCTTATTTTTCAAACTGTCATGCTAATAAATGAATGTTTTGAATCTTAAAACTTTTTCTTCCAGGTTATTGATGTTTAAATAATTTCTTTGTGAATAAAAAGATAGAGGTCATGCTATGAGATCTAGGGGCAGATGTATCAAGTGTTTTGCATGTCGCAAATGCTTCGAATCACAATTTCGCAGCGTTTTCGACATCAAAAAGTGCAATTGGCATGTATCAAAGAAATCGTATTGCATATTAAGAAATCGCATTTTTGCGAATTCTTAGTGTGCGAGAAGTGTTTTTTCGCAGAATAAATAGCGATTTCTAATTTTGCATTTCCCTAAGTTAGCGAAAATCGCAAATAAGAAATCACAAGGCAAGAAATCGCATCAATGTGTATAAGAAAATGGCAAATAGCGATTTCTCTAAAAACGCAATTTAAGAAATCGCTATTAACACCAAGTAGAAGCAGGTGGTAAGAAAAAATATTATAAAAAGGCTCCCAGAATGCATTTTGTTTCTTTCCAAAATGGCAGGACTGCACCTGATTGCCAGGAGGCTGCGCATTCAAGTCTTGCCCAGAGAAGACAAAGACAGGAGAGAATCTTCAGAATACGCATTACGCTGTTCCAGCAGACTCAGGAGGAGATCTATGAAAAATACAGGCTACATCCTCACACCATTCTTGACCAGATAAATGAATTGGAACCTTTTTTGGCACACCCAACAGGCAGAACACAATTAATACCAACACATGTGCAGGTATTGTGCTCACTGCACCATTTTGCTCTTTTCAAACTGTAATTGCAGAGGTTGGTGGAGTGTCACAGAGTGCCCTGTCATGTTTTTTTCATGTGTTCCTGGAGGCAATGCTAAGTAGACTCCAACATCATATATATTTCACAAATACACAACAAGCCATACAGGAAACAAAGTTGGATTTCTATCAAATTACAAGATTTCCACATGTGATTGGATGCATAGACGGAACCCATATTGCCATCACTCCTCCTGCAGCCATAGAATATGTATTTCGGAATAGAAAAAGATACCACTCGCTAAACATCCAGATCATATGCAATGCCAAAAGCATTATCAATGACATTGTAGCAAAGTTTCCAGGGAGTACACATGACTCTTACATCTTCAGACATAGCACAATTCATAGACGTCTTAGTGCTGGTCAGTTTGGAGATGGATACCTGCTAGGTAAGTAACACACATGCAAACATCCATCCATCAATATGGAATGGAACATACAGTTATTTTTTTCTCTCTAACTTGCAGGTGATAGTGCCTATGCAGTGCGTGATTTCATACTTACCCCATACTTAAATCCTGCAAATGCAAGTGAAAGACGGTACAACAGGGCACACCGGTCCACACGTGGGGTAATTGAACGTACTTTTGGAATATTGAAAAGCCGTTTCAGATGCATACACAAAAGTGGAGGTGCATTGCAATACAATCCAGAGACATGTTGCAAAATTGTGACAGCATGTGCAATGCTGCATAACATGGCAATTCGCAAAGGCACAGAAATTGAAGTGAGTGACTCTGACTCATCTGATGATGATGATGACCCTCCACCAAGAATGACAGTGGCAGGAGTAGAGCCATGGCTGGCCTTCAAAGAAGGACAGAGATTACACGTAATTATTTTTAGGTAAGATAAAAACTATACACCAATTGAAGTTTGCTATTGTTCTTTTAATTCACAACATGCAAACTGTAGTACTATATGTTTGAATCATTTCGTTGAATTTTAGTAAAAGGAAATATCCATAAGTGGTAAAGAAAAGAAAAAACTGTCTCAATGCATTTCTGCTGCATAGGTTATTAATCACAAAGTCATTTTTTACGCTGGCGGCTGGTGGGTGGAAGCATGTTGCTCCTGTGGAGGCATGGCCTCATGCTCAGGTCCGGTAGTGGAACGCCTTCCACTTCTGCGTTGGACCATTATGTTAGTTGGGGTAAGGTTGCTACTACTCCTACTTGAGTTGTCCTCGCTTTCTCCAGAGCATAGGAGAGCGCTTGCACCTGAGTTGGTGGTTTGCATGCTTTCCAAGACCGATGTCATTTTGTCCACACTCTTTGCCACTGCACGTTTGCAGTCACTTAATTCTCGCTGCATGTTGATACTGCGCCGTGTGAAATTGCTGGTGACTGCACATAGCCTGTTGATGGCCTTGGTGTATGTATGCATTCTATCTTGCACAGCCTGTGCAGCCCTGTTTCGTGCTTTTTCAGTTTTAACAAGTGTCACGCAGAGTTTGTCAATTGAAGCAGCCATGCTTTCCTGGTTTTTGTTAGATTTTTGTAGCTGCCTATTAATTGATCTGTGTGCCTTGTGTTGAAGGCGCTGCACCTGAAGCATGTTCTGCTCAAGGCCTGCGAACACTGTGCCTCCTTCACTTTGTCCTGTGTTGCTCCCACATGCCTCCAGACGGAATGAGCGTGCCCTCCTTGGAGTTTGGGATTGCTGTTGTGAGTCCTGAGAGGACACTCTAACTGTCTCATTGGGGACTGATTCAACTTCAGAATGTTCTTCCACTCCCATTGGTTCCAGAGGTGCAACACGTCTGCGCTTCCTGTGTATGTTCAGATGTTGTACAGGGGCATCAGTGACTTCCTCTTCATTTTCTGACGTCACATGAGGAGGAGAAATTTCAAAATCATTCTCTGTCCTGGACTCTCTTGTATGTTCTGTGGATGGAGAGTGTGAAATATGAATTTGTGTTCATGTAAAATTAAATGATTTGATAGCAGACTACTACTTGTACTACACTGCTTCAGCATGCCAAAGTACTACTTGGTAAAATAACATTTACTATGATTATGAGTGTTACAATCTCAATAGGACTACCACTCCCATAATGCATTGCTCACTTCTGGTTTTACAGTGTAAGTGGACTACTATTTATCTGACTATGAGTTTATGCACAGCACACACACACATTCTTTGCACACATACAAGGATGCAATGTGCATTCATCTTACCTTGTGTAGTTGCTGTGGGTTCAGAGCTATCAATGGTAGCCACTCCACTCACACTTTCAGGTAACAGTGTGGATTCTATAAGTTCCTCATGGGGTGTGGGTTGGTCCACAGCAGAAGTTCCACCTCCAGTTTGGTTTGCATCTTTGATTCTCTCAGCAAGTCTCTCTATAGATCTGAGTCTCATGTCGTACCACCTTTTTTAAATTTCCTCAATGGAGCGAGTGGTGACTCCTACAGAGTTAACTTTCTCCTGGATCTCCAGCCAGATTTTCCTTTTCCTGGAGTCAGGTACTTTCAGTGCATTCTTACCAAACAGGTCCTCATGGTTACATACCATTTCTTCAATGAGCACTTCTTGCTCCTTTTCTGAAAACTTCTGCTTTCTTTTCCTCTTTTCCAATTCCATTTCCTCCTGTGCCTTCTGTGACTCCATTGCTCTCCAAACAGGTCTGCTCTGCCTCAGCAGACTCTTCCAACTGCCACTAGGTGTGGCTCTGGGTATCAGGTGCAAGCAATCACTGGAACTTCCTGGTTGTGATGTCATCAGGCTGTTCCTGCATTGCATGATTCCCGTTTTTGCGATTTCTTAAATTGCAAAATTCGCTAGTTAAGACATCGCAAATTTATCGCAAAAAAATCCGCGATTTTTAAGAAATCGCACATTTATCGCAGAATTCTTCATACATCCCATTTTGCGATTCGCAAACAATCGCAATTATGGACTCGCAAAATGGATTCTTGATACATCTACCCCCTAGTCTCTAAATAAAATTTAAATAAATGGAGAATTAAGCTGGTCTTGTTGTCCTTTAGTTAACTTTTACCAGCTGATCCATTGACAAATAATGGTGGGGTGTTTTAATGTTTTCCTTAAAACAAAACCATGGTACTAGAAATTAAACTGCAGATGAAAATAATGTACAAAATTTAGTTTTAGACACTCCGCTATAATCCAGCAGCTCGCCTTTGGTCTTCACTGAATCTTCGGAGCTGGGTACATGTGTGTAAGAATGATTTGCAGTGTTATGGGGTCCCCGGGGCCGAATATGGCCTCCGGAGGGGGGCCATGCAGCCCCCTTCCATTAAAAAAAATTGGGGTCAGGCCCTGGGGGATGGGGTCCCCAGGGCCAATAAAATAGGAAAGGAAGGGGGTCCACATGGCTCCCCTTCTTAATTTTTTTTTTTTAAATGGACATCGAGCCGGAGGCCCCGCCCCCTCACTGCAGCACTCTGCAAACGCACCCCCTGGCGCATTGTAAGATGGGGAACTAGTTCCCTTTGAATACTGGGGGTCCTTGGGGGCCAACTAGTCCACCAGGAACCTCCATTATGCGCCAGGGAGCTGCGTTGCTAGGAGGTGTTTAGAGGCCACGCCCCTTTTTACACCTCTTTGCAACGCAGCTCTGTGGCGCTTACTGGAGGTACCTGGTGGGCTAGTTGGACCCCATGGACCTTCTGGATTCAAGGGGACTTTATCCCCCAACTTAAAACGTGCCACAGGACGCGTGTGCACAGTGATGAAGGGAGGGTGCGGGCCTGAGGTGACATGTGTGCACACAAGCCCTGTGGCGCGTTTTAAGTTGGGGAATTAATTCCTGTTTAATCTTGAGGGTTCATGGGGTCCAACTAGCCCACCACGTACCTCCAGTAAGCGCCACAGAGCTACTTTGCAGAGTGGTGTAAAAAGGAGCATGATCTCTCTGCAACACAGCGCAGTGGTGCTTATTGGAGGTAGCTGGTGGGCTAACCTAAAACGGCCACAGGGCGTGTTTGCACACATGTCACCTCAGGCCCCCCTCCTTTCACCACTGTGCCCTGTTGTGTGTTTTAAATGGTAGTTTTAATCCCCCTGCCCTATTATGTGTACTAGGGCCTTATAGAGGAGGGCATGCTAATCAAGGGTAACCCAACGCATAGTGTTCCCTACTGTATGTAGGTGTTTTCACTGTATTCTAAGTGTCTTTTAGCATAGCACTGGCTCTAGGCCTGGTTAGTCAGAGTCAGTTACCACCAGTACCCGTCGGAAAAAGTTGTGGGCACAAGATGAGTTTGGAACAAGGCCTCTTTCTGCTCCTTTGTTGGTTCTTTCTGCACATGTCTTGCTTCTTCGTCTTTGTGGACTTCTGTTGCTTCTTTCTGCATTTCTTTTGCTTCTATCTGTGCGTTTTTTTTCTTCTTTCTTCACATGTCCTACCTCTGTAGGCATAGTTAGAAACTAGCATTTATAAAACCTTTGAAATTCACTGAAAAAAACATAGGTTTCAGGCACGTTCTAGTTAGAAATTAGCATTTAAAAAACTCTAGAAATTCACTGAAAAAACCACAGGTTTTAGGGAAAGTGATCATTAGTTGGACATTTCACTCATACAAAACCAGTGAAATTTCCCGTTATAGTTAGTTCAGCTAACTATATAACTCGTGCACCGCAAGGCACTGCTAATGACGTATCAAATTACATCTTTCATGGCATGGTCAGTGACATCACTAATGACATCTCAAATGACATCACTGATTACATCATCCATGTGATAATATGATGCATCTTCTCACACCCTAATATAACCTTTGATACACCCACTCTAAATTACAGACTACCATTCTCAAAACCATAGACACTTCAACAGCAATAACTACATACACACTCACTAATTCTCAGGTTTACACACACATCCACTCACTCACCCGTACAGTCACTCATACTTATGGTCACTCAGTACAAGGACTATCATATGCACTCATACACCTATATAGACAGTCACACACCACTACTCATCCATAGAGGTTCTCACACACCTAGTCAGTCATGCAAATAATTAATCACACTGCCATTTATTCACCTATACCGTGATACACACACCAGCTCACTTACTCATACAAATACTAGCACATTCTTACGCTCATATACAATCACTGATACAAGCACACACTCATCCCTACAGCAATTCTCATTTATATTCATATATAAATACTCCAACACATATATATATACAGCCATTCACATATGTAGTTACTCACACATGCACCACTGAGATATACATTCACTCACTAACAAACCCTTACACACACTCACCCACCCATAAAGTTCATCACAGATGCACTCTTGAAACCATGCACCCAGTGAATCACTCACTCACACATCTATGCACAGAGTCACACACACCCCACCCACATAAACACTCAGGCACCCATACAGATACTCAGACAACCAATCAATAACCCATATAGACACTTATGTAGCTATTCGCAAACACATGTAGCCGCTTACACACAAATAGACAGACGGATACAGACATTCACACACTTTAGTCACTAACCCATGTATTCAGTAAGATTTGTTTAATCACTCACTTATAGAGTCAGTCACGCACTGACTAAATTATCCATTCAGACACTTATACAGCCACTCATTCTTAAATACGCCTTTCCCTATATAAATTTAAAAAAATTAAACTTTACAGAAACACACAGTCACTGGATGATGTCATGAGTGATGTCATTTGAGATGTCATCAGTGATGTCATCAGTGATGTCACTGACCATGTCATGAGTGATGTAATATGTGACGTCATCAGCAGTGCCATGCGGGGGCGCGAGTTATAGTTAGCTGAACTAACTATCATTCGCTCCAACCTCACCGTCACCCCCCTCGCTGGCCTCTCGCTGGAGGAGTCAGACAATCTTGTGTTGAAAATCACCACTCCGGACTCGACAATTGCATGTGTTTTACTGTACAGGCCCCCGATCCCAATGCCTACTTTTCCTATGAACTTGGCCGACCAACTTGCTAACCTAGCACTCGAGCACCCCAAAATCTTTCTGATCGGAGACCTAAACTACTGGTACAAAGACCCCCTAGAGGGCCCCCACTCAGCCGAACTGTCGGACCTTCTCTCCAATCTAAATCTCACTCAACTAGTCTCCTCTGCTACTCACTGTAAGGGCCACATCCTCGACCAGCTGTGGTCCAACACCACCTGTACCACTGCCCCTACTATACTACCATGCATCTGGTCTGATCATGCCCTCCTGCAATTTAACCTCTGCATCCCCCCTATGACCACCGCCACCCCTGCCGGAGGCGGGTCAGCCAGGAATTGGAACTCAACCAATAAATCTGCTTTTTTAGAGTCCTTAGCCAACACCATCCCACCTACTCAAGACGAGATCAACCCCTCGGTCTCCTCGCTCACCAGCTGGCTCAACACGGCCAGGGACTCTCATGTCCCTCTTAAAAAAATCAAACGGGCGAGACTCGCTGACGCCAACCGATGGTTCTCCACTGACCTAAAAGCAAGGAAATTGGCCCTACGACAACTTGAACGCCAATGGCGTCAGAAGTACGACCCTGACTTAAAAGAGACCTTTACGAAAGCTAGGAAAGAATACATGACAGCCATCCAGACGGCGAAAGCGTCCTACTTTTCCTCGAAAATTCTGGAATCCACAAATAAGTCTAAAGATATCTTTTCCATCCTCAATGATCTTACAAACCTTGATACAGTCCATACTAAGATCACCAGACGCTATGTGATTCACTTAACGTCTACTTCATCGACAAAATACAGGACATCAAAGCCAGCATTCCTCGACCAGTGTGCCCCCTCACTTCTGGCATGTCAATTAAGCCTAACCACTATATCCTGAGCAGTTTCCCACCTATCACCCAGGACCAATTTCGAGAACTTCTATCTAGAGTAAAATCCGGCGCCCCTTCAGATAGCTGCCCGCCCCACATTTTAAAAGAGTGTTTCCTGATCCACCCAGCTCCTGCCCTTACAATTTTGAACAAATCCTTGACTCTTGGCCTAGTCCCTACAGCTTTCAAAGAAGCCATAGTCATCCCACTTCTAAAAAAACCGGGGGCTGACCCAGCCTGCAAGGCCAACTTTCGCCCGATCTTACTGTTGCCCTACCTGGCAAAAGTCCTTGAGGCACATGTGGCCAAATATTTATCTAATTTCCTCGAGGAATCCTCCTGCTTCAACCCCCATCAGGCAGGCTTTCAGCCTGCTCACTCAACCGAAGCAGTAGTCACGACAGTCCTGGACACCCTGCGCGACTGTGCGGACAGACGCTCTCCACAAGCCCTGGTGCTCCTGGACCTCTCGGCCGCCTTTGACACGGTCGACCACAACATCTTGGTCGACCGTGTCGAACAAGCCGGCGTCAGGGATCTTGCAGCCGGCTGGCTGAGATCCTTCTTGACTGGCCGTAACCAAACTCTGCGCCTTGGTGACTTAATGGGCACCAAACAGGCCATCACCTGCGGAGTGCCACAGGGCTCCTCCCTGTCTCCTCACCTATTCAACCTGGACATACTCCCTCTGATCCAGACCTTGAGAGACAATCAGGTGAGAGTCTTCAACTATGCAGACGATTTACAGCTGCTGTTCACCATCGACAACACCGAAGACTCCATACGGCACTTCCAGTCCACAGTGAGTTTCATCAAAACCTGGATGGACCAGAACCAGCTTAAATTAAATCCGGGTAAAACGGAACTAGTCCTGACCGGCGAAAGCAGCAAGTTCTGGGGCCCGCATTACTGGCCTCCCGAACTAGGCCAAGCCCCAACACCCTCCCTGTCAGCCAAAACACTAGGAGTCACTGTGGACCGTGACTTATCTCTCAAAACCCAAGTTGGTCAAGTGGTCTCCAAGTGTTTCTTCCAACTGAAGAAAATCCGGAAGGTACGCCGCCTGCTCACACCCGAAGCACTCACCCAGGTGGTGATCGCTACTGTATTGTCCCATCTGGACTACGCCAACGCCATCTACCTAGGTCTTCCCAACTACCTAGTGAAGCGACTCCAGATGGCACAGAATTATGCCGCAAGGTTAATTCTGAACCAACCGAGGCGCCAGGCAGCCACCCCCCTCCTTAGGAAACTACACTGGCTCCCTGTGGCCCAGCGATGTGCCTTCAAAACTGGCTGCATAATCTTCAAGTCCTTATACCTCAAAAGCCCATTATTCATCAACAACCTGATTTCCAAATACACCCCGTCCCGCAACCTTCGCTCACTCCACCAGAACCTCCTGCAGTCGCCTTCTTTCAACTTAAAGCGCGCAGGAGGCCGCAGGTTTGCCACCCTTGCCCCCCGCTTGTGGAACTCTCTTCCGTCGGAGACCCGGAATTGTCAAGATCTCCTCTCCTTCCGGAAAGCCTTGAAGACCTGGCTATTCAGACAAGCATTCCCATAATCCTCTTCCCTCTATGTTCATGTTATTGCTGATCACAGCGCCAAGCAACCAATCGGTGATAGTGCGCTCTAGAAATATTTTTATAACATAACATAACATAATGGGGAATTTCACTGGTTTTGTACAAGTGAAATGTCCAACTAACTATAACTTTCCCTAAAACCTTTTTTTTTTCAGTGAATTTCTAAGGTTTTTTAAATGCTAATTTCTAACTAATAACAGGTCATCGGCATTGAGTGCAATTTGGTGTTTGGAATGTCCTACCCCAAGGCCTTTGTCTAAAGTTCAACGCTGTTCCCCACTCTGGGTCTAAATAAACCTGGCTTGATCCTCGGCGACTAGTGAAGTCATAAAGGGCAGTAATTGGGTAGCCAGGATCCAGGTTAGAATTTTGTAGTCGATGTTTAGCATTGACAGTGGACTGTACGCTAGTCTGTCGTAGGCTTCCTCGTTTGGTTTCAGGGTTGGGCTACTACTCTTGAAGCATCTGGAAGGAAGCCTGCATCTCTGGCAGTCTCGTAAAGTTTTGCAAGTTGAGGCATTAGCTCAGTGGAATAGATAGCATAGCATTCCACTGGGAGCACGTCCATGCCTGGGGTTTTCTTACACACCAGGTGTTTAATGTTATAAGGAAGAGACAGTGGTTCATAGGTGGCCAACTGGTCCTTAGGCAAAACAACCACAAACTGGGAGAGTTTTAATCTCCTAGTCTATGGCATCATATTGAATAAAAGCCAAAATGGAGCAGCAGTAGGTAGTCTAAAATTGTACGACGGGACACAAGATGGGAATTGACATAATAAAGCATTTATTATTAGTATATCAAAAAACTTTAAAAGTATAGTTCACATGCTCACAAAAAAGTGAAAGGTGCGTGGTGTGACAAGTGAAGGTGATATTTAAAATATAAACATCTCATTGACAACAAAAGTAAAAACTCCTGGCATGAATCTTAACAATAAAGAAGTTTTTTACTGTACATGGGGTCGACTGCGTTTTGATCTCAGGCATACGAGAAATTGTGAGCATGAAGAATCTATAACATAAGAATAATGTAGAAAGCATAAATCAAAGGTCCCTGGAAGAATTTTTACAATAAAACAAAACAATTTACACAGTTGATTCAAAACCTTGTGAAGTGCTTCCAATGAAGTAAATGTCATGAATGGACAAGGTAGATTACCTGGTCAATTGAATTCCATGAGTGTACATAAAAATGAGGTTCGTCAATTATTTGATCAACAACAGATATGCGACTACATTAAAGAAATTAATTAAAGCAAGGGAGCAAAATGTTTGAGCAGTGCCCGGTGCCTAGGGCTATTTTTGGGTGACTTGAAAGCAAGTGCGTGCAGGTGAGGAACATTTTCAGGGTGACTTGAAAGCAAGCACGCGCAGGTGAGGCACACACAATCATGTGGGGGCATTTACTTACTCAGCTACAGGAAGAATGCAGGTCAATGGGAAAGTCAACTAATGTGTGGGGGTCCAAGGGTCCGACCTAGAAGAATATCAGGCGATTAAATTGGGTGCTAATGGGGACTGAAGTGAAAGTGAATTGAAAGCATGTGTGTTGCACTTACTCAAGGTTAAATACCATGGATCACAAGTCTCTTACAGCCAAGTAGTCTGGTAATTCAGGGGAGAGCAGGTGCACAGGAGTACAAGCAAGCAGAACCGCAGGGGCGGTCTTGGAGACAATACAGCGTGGTTCCACACCACACTGTCGGCGTAGATCAGGTATTAACTAAAAGAGGAAGGAAGACTTAGGGTCAAGGTGGAGGCACGGTGGCTCGAGAGAGCCGAGTTCTACAATGAAAGGCACTTGCTTGAGAAAAAAATGATTTAGTCTGTGCATGCTGGGAAATGGGCAGCCGCTCTGTCTCGTAGCAGTGGAGAATGAATACTCTAGTTGTGTAAATGAAGACCGGAAGTTAAATAGCTGGCTGATAAAGGTAACAACCTGACAACGCAGGGACGTTCGTGTGTGCAGTGCTCCGTACCGGAAGTAGTAGTGGGCAGGTCTCAAGTCAACTTAAGTGGAGGCCAGTGCCTAACCATTCTCATAGAAAGGGCATAGCAGAGGCAGGTTATGAGAAAAAGACAGATTTAAAAGAAGAGATGAAATCGATTCACTATACTGTATAGGCAGTACACCATGATACCGTTGACAAAAGGAGGTTAACCATACACACAATCAATTTCTTCTACATGGAATAAGTAAAAATTAAAGAATGGAGCTAGTATGGGAGCTCTATCAAGGTCCCTCAGTAGTTACTGCCTAACTCCCTTGGATTCTGCTATGCAATAGCTCTGTGTTGTTGCCTTGAAGGTCCCATTTTATTTTGGGGGTAGTGTTAGCAGTAAAATATTGGATGACTTTGGGTTGACTCGTTTCGCTGAAGACCTGATCAACCAGCGATTCAGGTTTGAGCTTCCATGTAGGGATACAAGACCTGAGTTGCACCCATCCCAACTGCAACAGTACCGGATTATGGTCCGAGATAGTGCGGAAGAGGTATTCCATCCCGGTGATTAGTTTATGTATGACAGGGGGGAGAGGAAAAGATCAGGTCGAGTATGGTCTTCGTGGAGACCCGAGAAGAAGGGATAGTGGTTGTACTTCCCTCTATTACTGGATGTGAAAATGGGGTCAAGAGTGTGTCCTGAGATGTGGGGAGGGTCAGTGACAACTCTGTTGCTCATACTTTCCAGGAGGTTGGTTATGTCGGTGTTGCTGGGGTCATCATTTTGGAAGTTAAGATCACCTAGGAAGATGTAGTGCTCGGAGTCAATAGCGAATAGGGTGAGGAGATCAGGGATGGCATTGCAAAAGCTGGGACTAGTGCTCTGCTGGTGAGGGTGCAGCTGATGGTGCTTTTTTTGTCTGTGTGAAGTTGGAAGTTGAGATGCTCCATTATTGGGGTCGAGTCGTCTGGGGAGGTCATGCAGCGGATGGTGTCATTGTAAATTATGTCAATTCCACCTCAGTGTTTGTTGGTTTAGTTCGGGTGTGTTATCTTGTAGCCTTCGGGGTGGCAATGGTGATGGCCAGCACAGAGACTGGGTTCAGCCAGGTCTCTGAGGTGAAGAGGTTGTTTGAGGTGACGGATGAGATTGTGTCCCCGATGGCTGTGGTGTGTTTGCCGAGCGATCATGTGTTGAGTAGAATGCACTGCAGTTGTGGTGTGGTGGTCTCGGGTGAAGTGGTGGACGAAGTGATGGATGCGGTGTCTCCGGCATTGTTGGTTGCTTTGGTATTGATGCAGCGCTCCTCAGGAAATATTTTCTAAAACCATATCACTTTTCCCTGAAGTACATTTTCTAACATATTCTCAATCAGTAGGCCCATAACACTGTCAATCATCCAATATCTACTTACACTCTACTTCATGGATCTGTGAAATTCAAAGAAGGGCGGCTGTATCATAGTGGAGTGTCTAAAAATATTTTGCATATTTTTTATACTATTTACACCTGCAGTTTAGATGCGTTTACCATGGTTTTCATAAATACAGCATTTATTTAGCCACAGCACCATTGAAGTCAATGGATCTGCTAGTAAAAAATTAGGCGTAGAAAAACTCAAGACCAGCTTGAATCTCTATTTATCTAATTTTTATTAATAGCAACTTCAGCATGTCTAAGATTTATTCATCTCAATTTATTTATTTCAGAAACATCGACATTTAATTATAAGGATTCAAATTCAGGACAACTTACATCACTTATTTAAAAAAAACTCCATGATAGATATTTCATTATTTTATATATCAAGTATTAGCAAAAGACAGATAGTTCCCGAACTAATCATCTATTTCCCTAACATCCCTAACTAGACTCTCAGATAAAATGCATTTTCCTGTAAAAAGAAACAGAGGGGCATATTACCAACAACTAGCGATAATTATCGCTATGTTGGTTTAGCGGGGATATTTTTATCGCCGAGCTGCGGCGATTTTTATCGCTTAGGAACCTTGCTATTATCAAGGTTTATCTCCTAAGCGATAAAAATCGGCTGAAATGCATGAATATCGCTGAAAGGTCAGCGATATTCATGCATTACCGAGCTAATGCTCTTAGCCATGTTATCCACCTACCATTGGATAACATGGCTAAGAACTGCTCAGGGGCAGGTGTTAGCTTTTGGAGATATTGGCGCTTAGCGCGAATATCTCCAAAAGTTGGTAATAGGAGATAGCAATGTTAGCGACTGTTTCGAGTCGCTAACATCTTGGCACGCCCACTTTGCATGTCATTAGTGATAAATATCACTGACATTCAAAGCGGGGCCCAAGATGGTCGCTATCTCCTACTAGCTGTCGCTAACTGGTGTTAGGGACAGCTAGGTAATAGGGAGATAATTTTATCTCTGCTTTATTGGCTTTTAAAGCCAAAAAAGCAGAGATAAACCCCCTTGATAATATGCCCCAGAGTTAGACAAGTTCTTACATATCAGGAAAATCAGCATCGAAGAGAAGTTTTTTCTTCAGTAAAATCAGCACTTTTTTTACATTTTTCACTAGCTCTATCTATCTAAAAATGTAACTCTTAACCTAAATGCGAGTTCTGATTGGACAATTTTGGGGTGGATGAGCATCATTTAGAAATCACATTATTACATTATTACTTTATCTTCCGTCAGCTAGATTTTTAAAAGGGTCATTGATTTGGGCAATGTCCGGCCTAGTCCTGTTCTCAATTAGCAACTTCATGAGATCTTCTTACGTTCAGAACCATTGTGCTCATCCTTTTTGGCAGCCATCTATACTTCCAGGCCATCCTGTCCTTGAACTGTAGTCACTCCAGGCACAAGCAGCTCGCATTCAGACTCAGGCTTTGCTCACGCATGCGTACTTCTTTTTGTGACCACAATAATCGAGTGACTCCATTTTCTTTTAGGCCTAACAAGTCAAAATGGGAACTTTCACAGAAACAAACACAAATAAATGTTAATTTAAATCATTTAACCCTTCTGTTTACCTCCCCCTTTACTAAGGTTTTTCCTGTTAATAGTTACCTAGCAAATAGCCACACTTAAACGTGATATACTTACTTTAACCTCACATTTTGTCACAAAAACCCATAAACAAAAGCACATTTATGCCACATTCCATTATCTTAAAGCTGCTCATTAGTTTTGAATATGACAAAATCACATAATTAGTTGATTATAGTTGCAACATAAGCATGAATAATTTCCGGTGTGTATTTGTGTAGGTGCATTTCTTATTCTATGTTGGTTAGTCATGCTTGGCATTCCATTAGTACGAGTTAATAATATTGAAGTATGATTTCACAAGGCGTACACAAAATTTAGTTTTTCCACCTTGCTCCATCAACTCCCCCCTTTGGTGATTTATCACCAAATACCACCCAAAATTTGGAAAATGTTATCTCGGAACATGTTTCAAATTCTTCAGATTAGTATGTCTATACTTTAGTATCCTTTTCTCTTGGTTCTTTAAAAATCTTTTCTTAAAACTCTTCCATTTCTATATCACCTTTTTCTCTTTCTCTTTCTAGTTTCTCCTTGATCATCTTCTTTATTGACTTGAATTTGAATTTGAAATTGAATTTACATAGCGCGTAAATCACCCGCAGGTCACATAGAGCTTGCAGAAAGTCAGTGAGAGGGCAGGGTAAAAGGGTTGACCAAGGTTCTAAAAGAGCCAGGTTTTCAGGTTCTTGCAAAATGTGTTGTGATTCGGATCTATTCTGATTGGTAGGGGTAGAGAGTTCTGCATTTCTGGGGCTATATTAGAGAAACATCTGTCCCTATTTCTGACCGTACGGACTTTTGGGACTGTCAGGAGGTGTTTGTCTGAGGAGCAGAGGGTTCTAGTTGGGCAGTAATCGGAAAGTTTTCTTTCCATGTATTTTGGTCCTTGGCCATTGATAGTTTTGTGGACTAGGCGGCATATGTTAAATTTAATGCGTTTTTTTATGGGAAGCCAGTGTAATTGTCTGAGACAAGGGGCTGATGAGGTGCGGGGGGGAAGATATTGGACCAACCTGGCTGCTGTATTTTGAAGGGTCTGAAGTTTTGTCAGAATACTTTCATTGATGGCAGCAAGCAGTGAATTGCCGCAATCCAGGCGACTTATGATTAAGCCCTGAATTAGGGGCTTGTGAGATGATTCCTAACATTCCTTCTTTTCTATATATACAACATAACCTTATCATTAAAATGACTAATACTATTACTGTTACTGGAATTAGTATTTTACCTATAATTGAATTACCTATTTCTTGAAACCAATGTTTAATTGCTGTTAAACGTTTACCAAATGGTTTGAGAATACCATCAACCTCCAGTAGTTCAATTTCTCTATGCAATTCCGTAATATTTGTAATATACTTTTCAATGTTTTGACTTTTATCTGGAATGTATGTACAGCAATGCTGTACCTTCAATATTACACAAATTCCTCCTTCTTTTGCTAATAAAATATCAAATGTAAGACGATTTTGCATTACCATAGTTCTCATAGCAATCATTTCAGTGTTTACCATTAGGAATCCATCGGCTGTGTCTGTTGACAAACGATCTACTATCGTTGACAATCTTCCGATTCGATTTGCATTGAAAGATATTTCCACTGCTGGTATCAGTGCTCCAAAAACATCCCCTAATAATTCCATAACATTTTCTCTTTTTCTACGACTTAAAGGTTTACCTATCTCATGAATTCCATTAGTACCTCTATCTACATGAAAAAATTTAGGAAAGACCAAACCCACATAACATGTCCCGTAACAATGACCAGGTAATCTATAATAAGCTTTGTTTCCGCATATAAAATATACACCTGGAAAAACAGGATCATTTCCTCCTTTAAATCCCCATCCCCCTTAAATTTGGTAAGTGTTTTTACATTGACTTGCTCCCACAAAATAATTGTCATACATAGTATTGTCACTCCTAATACAACATTTCCCTAACAATGGAGTGTCTATATTTATTGCTACATTCACATTTCTTTCATCAATATTTTCAGCATTAAATGTCCAATATTTTGATTTTTCATGCTTCATTTTCTCTTTACGTTTATAAGCAATGCGTCTTTCTTCAACCATGTCTAAGAACGCTTTTTCTTCTGCTATCATCTTATAGGTTAAATTGATTTTAAACGCATAGTCATGACTCAATTCATCTACTTCTAAAAAATATTCTCCCATAACTGTAGCAGGTTTTTTCTTATTTAGTGCACTATCTATTTTCAGTCTTGCAAACACTTCATCTGAATTGGAATAATGATACTCTAACTTGCCTGTTTGGTAACACAAGCTTGCAATTACACTACATGTAACTCCATATGTAAGTGGGAGATGATGGTAGGTCACCCCCTCGGAAACGGATGCAGGCAATTTTACACACACATAGCAGTCGCTGGCATCCATTGTCCTAACATACTCAGTTCATAATCTTGAAAAGGTATTCTTTGTGAAATCACTTATTGAACTATCTTGATGCAATTCTGGCCTATATACATGCTGCTTATTTGGTTTTAATTCCACATCTTTTTCACTTGTACTCACATTATGTTTCAACTTCACTAAGTTGTCTCGGAAAGGTATAACAATAGCTAAAACTATCCTCATCAATATTAATAGTCCAGTACAAAACAAGCACATTCTGCACCATTTTCTAAAAATAGAACATTTTGTTTTATGTTCGTTAGTAACCATTTAAAAAAAAAATTACACAACAAGTTCTACTAACAGATTTTCTTCGACCTTATGTCACCTATAAACTTTAGTAATTCTAACAAGTTTTCTTCGACCTAATGTCTTTACAAACTTATATTTTGTAACAAATTTTCTTCGACCTTATGTCAGTAACAAAAGTTTTTCTTTCTACTTACAATGCCCCTTTTCTTTTTCCCTTCTGTATTTCAGATTCACTTTCCTTTTTGTCCCTCTTGATTAATTATCACTTTCCTTTGTAGCACAGTTCTTTACTCACTATTTTTCACATTTGTCTTTGGGCAATTTAAGTTTTCCTGACTATTATTTACCTCATCAATTAGAGGCAACACAATATAGGACCAATCAGGTGAATTATACTTTTGATTTGGTCTTCTTACTATCTTTGGCCTTTGCACAACTTCTATTTTCTTTCCCAATGCTTCTCTTTGACTGGTTATCTCATTTACCTGCTCTTCTTGTTGTCTTTCTTTATTAACCAATTTAAATCTCAGTCCATCATTTCTTTAGGCCAATTATCTCCTTTGCAAAATCTCTTTGTCTAAGGCTCCGTGGTGATATATTCCACTCTCCAAGCCCTTTTCCTTGAACTCTTTCTTAATGGAGTTTCATCTGCACTTTCATCAATTTCACTTTCAGTGTCTTCAACAGTTTAGTTGATAATGATTTTCACACCGTCTTTCTCTTTTTCAGGGTCAGTTTTCTATTTTGACAGTTCTTTCACTCTGTTAGGAACATTTCCATAGCTGGTACTTGGAATTTCATCTTCTTCATGAGTTATTTCCTCCTTCTCAGTCTCACGATCTTCGTTCCTGCTTCCAGAGTTTCCAGTCTGTCTTTCAAGATTGTTTTCTTCATCAGTATTATTTTCACCTTGTTTGATGTATTTACTGGTGTCAGTCCTTACCAATTCTTGATCTTCAGTTTGATCTTCAGAATTCGGAATGTAAAGACTTTCCTCCTCTCCTTCAGACGCCGAACTAATATCTGATCATTCCAGATATCGACGTTCCTGTAGATCTTCAGTATCTGGATTTTTCTCTGGTTCACCTTCAGAATCTGAATCAGTTGTGCTTTCACCTTCTTCGTCTAGATTTTCAGGTTCAGGAACATGGATGGTATGAGTTGCGTGTACCCATCTCTTTACTCAAGCACATTTGTCTGAAGTAGTGCTCACCAAAACAACTTGTCTTGGTCTCTGCCAATGAGGTACTAGACAATTTCTTCTGCGATGTACCTTCCCACCTGATGGAACAAATAAGTTACCACGTCATACAGGTTTTTGCAGTAATCCAGTATGATGTCATCATTAATCGTCAACAATTTATCAACTGGTACATATGCTTGTCTCATTACCCTTCCCATCAAGATTTCATGTGTACTTAATCTAGTTTTCCTATCAGGAATGTTTCTTAATGTCATCAAAACAAGTGGCAATGCGTCAGGCCACTTTAATCCTGTCGCTAGGCACATTTTTGCAATTCTGTTCTTAATTGTTCCATTGACTTGCTCCACCACTCCTGAAGCCTCAGGTCGGTAAGCACAATGTAGTCTCTGACGAATGTCCAATGCTTCACATACCATTTGTATGAGCTCATTCTGGAAATGTGGACCACGATCAGTTTCAATCGTCACTGGGAAACTGAACCTAGGTATGATTTCCCTTAAAAGTAGCTTTTGCAACATTGAGCCCATCATTCCTCCTTGTGGGGTAAGCTTCTACCCATTGGGAGAACGAACTGATGATCACCAAAACATATCTGAGTCGGTTACATTGTGGAAGCTCAATGAAGTCCAACTGCATTCGTGTAAATGGACCTCCCTCCCGTCCTATGGTTCCCAAACTCATAATAGTTCTTCTATTTGGATTAAATTGCTGGCATACCAAACATCTTTGGAACAGACTCTCAGCTATCATCCTAAACTTAGGATTATACCACGTCTGTCTGAATAAACGAAGCATAGCATCTCTTCCAATATGAGCTTGACCATGGTACATTCGGGCCATATTTGAGATCATGCTATCAGGCATTACTGGTCTTTCATCTTTGTAAACCCAGATTTCTTCCTCTCTTCGTCTACATCCTGCTTTTAACCAGACATTTTTCTCTTCCTCATCAGCTTCTTCCTGCATTTGCCTTACTTCCTGCCATGTTTCAACTACAGTTGTTAGCATTAAAGGACTTGGAACATGATCCTTCTCCCTTTCCTTATTAATGGATGCAAGATTTTTGGCACAGTATTTTGCAATTGAGTCTACATACCTGTTACCTCAGGTGATAAAGTCATTCCCCTTTTTGTGTGCTGCACATTTTACCACAGCCAATTTGTCTGGCAATTGAATGGCGTCCAACAACATTCGCACAAATTCAGCATTGCGTATGGGTGTTCCTGCAGAAGTCAAATAACCTCTTTGGGACCACAGCTGTCCATAGTCATGAACAACAGCTGTCCATAGTCATGAACAACTCCAAAGCCATACTGACTGCCAGTCACTAAAGTCACCTTGATTTCTTTTCCCAATTCACATGCTCGAATCAGGGCAATCAACTCTGCTATCTGAGCAGAACGAATTCCTTTCAAACATGAGGCTTCTAGCACATCTTCCACTGTACAGATGGCGTATGCTGCACTCAAAGCGCCCTCATCTGTTCTCAGACAAGAACCATCCACAAACATCACATAATCTGATTCAGGCAAAGGTTCATCTCTGATGTCTGCTCTTGGTTTGGTACAGTATTCAAGAACATCTAAGCATTTGTGATCCACTTCATTTCTCACTTCTGTTTCCATTGTATCAGGCAATAATGTGGAAGGATTCACATTTACACATCTAGAAATTGTCACATTTTCTGCTCCTAGAATTACCTTTTCGTACTTTGTCATTCTATTATTGGTCAAGTACTGTGCTTTTGTTCTAGTGAGGAGAATCTCCACAGAGTGAGGCACATACACTCTTACAGGAAATCCCAACACTATTCCTTCACTTTGTTCCAGACTAACACTTGTGGCTGCTACTGCTTTCAGACAACCTGGTAGTGCTTTTGCAGCCGGGTCCAAGACAGCTGAGAAATACGCAATAGGTTTTCTCAGTTTTCCATGTCTCTGAATCAGTACTGATAATGCACATCCTTCTCGTTCACAGCAATATAGCTCAAATTCATTTTCGTAATCTGGCATCCCTAAAGATGGTGCTTCACATAGACTCGTTTTTAGCTGCTCAAATGCTTCCATTTCAGTCTTGGTCAAAACTATAGGGTCTCATATCTGCTCTCGTTAATCTTTGGAGTGGCTTTGCAATCAGCGAAAATCCACTAATCTATCGTCTACAATAACCTACAATTCCTACGAACATTCTCACTTGCCTCTTGGTTTTTGATGGCTGCTTTCCTTGTATCAGCCTGATTCCCTCTGTAGTTACTTGTCTAATTCCTTTGGCAATTTTATGACCTAGATACTGCACTTCCTGCTGACAAAATTGCAATTTTGCCTGAGACACCTTATGTGCCTCTTCAGCCAAATGATTTAATAGTGCAATAGCATCTGTCACACATGCATCTTTTGTCTTTGATGCCACAAGGAGATCATCAATATATTGAACCAATACTGATTCTCCAGGCATGCCCAAACTCTCCAATGATTTCTTTAGCAATTGATTAAAGATAGATGGACTTTCAGTATACCCCTAGGGAATTCGGCACCATGCCAAAATACGGTCTCCGAATCTGAACGCAAAAATTGGTTGGCTCTCTGGGTGCAATGGAAATGTAAAAAACGCATTATACAGGTCAATCACAGTGTACCATTCTGCATCATGAGGAATTTGATATAAAATCACTGCCGGTTTTGGTACAATTGGACAACAGTGAAGTACTATTTTATTAACCTTTCTCAAATCTTGTATTAATCTAAAGGTTAAGTTTGGCTTTTTCAGTCCCATTATCAGTGAATTACAAGGACTACTCTCAATTTCTCTCAATATACCTTGTTCAATCATTTTGTTTATTACAGGGGTTATTCCTTTAATTATTTCTGTAGTCATTTTATACTGGGGAATATTCGGGTAACTTGCACCTTCTTTTATAGAAACTTTTACAGGATCTTCATCTTTCATTAATCCAATATCTTCACCTTTTTCAACTCATCTGGTATCTTTTCTCGATCAAATACAGGAAACAGTTTGTTTTGCTCTGCCTCAATCATAAGCATGGTCATTTTATACAGGTTATCCTCATCTGGGGTGCAGTTCTATGCCATCTGGTGAACAGTATATGGCACAATTCATCTTACACAAAATATCTCGTCCTAACAGATTTACAGGGCTACTATCATACACCACAAATCTGTGCATGTCTTTGAAATTTCCAATTTCTACTTCAACTGGTTGTGTTAAGGAGGTTTTAATCTGTCTATTGGCAACACCTACAACTTGGATGTGTTCTCCCGAGAGAGGAAGATTTTGAACTTCCACTGACCTAACAGTAGAACGGGTAGCACCAGTGTCCACTAGGAAAGTTATTTCTACATCATTCACCTTTCCACTTACAAATGGACCAGACGGATCTACCTCAAGAGTGGCTCCAAGCACACACTCTTCTCCCTCTCTCAGGCACCATCAGAAACTTTCATCCGACTCACTCCCACCCTCTTCTTGCAACCAATACTGAGGACTCACATTCACTCTAGGTGATCTTTTTACCTGCTCGACTCCACTGAATCCTGTCTCTGCACTGTATCTCTGTTGATTTACATTGTGTGGAAGTGGCGGTTGTGGCACCTGACTTTGCTGATTAACTATCTGCGGCTGTTGCGGTTGTTGCTGAATTACCTCATTCTGCACCTGCGGATTGAATGATGCATTTTCTGGGTTAACTCTTGGTGGACACTTACACTCTTTCTTCCAGTGCCCTAGCCTACCGCAATTATGACACGGAAATTTCTTCTTGAGCTCATCTATATTTCCTACCAATTTCGTTTTTGGGAAATTTCCTTTTGGTTTTCCTTGATTTGCATCACTATTCTTGTTTTCTATTTGTGCCACCTGGTGTTCCGCTACCTTCACTTGTGCCCACATAGCTTTTTCTTCCAGCTTCCTTTGTTTAGCATCAATCTCTTCACCACAATATTTTGCTATTCTCAAAACTTCATCCACAGTACCTGACTGACAACCTATCACATTGTGATGTATCATGTCTCCAATTTTTGGTCTTAATCCATACACAAATCCATAAATAAATGGCTCATGTCCTTTTCATTCAACTCTTCATATTCACTATATTGTTTAAATACCAACAACAGTCTTTCATAAAATGAATGTACAGATTCCTTCAGTTCTTGTGTAGTTCTATCTATTTATACCCAATCTGTCTCTTTTGGTGGAATTTTATTTTTCAAAAACACAATCACATGTTCATATTTCGCATCTTCCGGAAACAACTTAAAACCTACCTCTTTCCTCTGGCTAGAGAATGAGGAGGTTAGTAGGAGAGAACTGGGTGGGGATGATTTGTCTGTTGGTTATGGCAAGCCACACTTAGCGCGGGGACACACTGCTCCCAGTGTAACCATGCGCTCTATAAAATTTATTATTTTTATTATTATTATTTTTGCTCATCACTTCAGGCGAGGGAGCACCTGTTACTTTGTCTCGGGGATATTCCTCTTTTGGCCAATTTACAGTAATTTTACATTCAGTCCACAAATCTGCTGGTACAACTGTATCAAATAATCCATCTAAATCAACCCACAAAACTTTTGAAACTTTCACAAACCTATCTACTTGTCGATACCATTCTACTGGTTTTTCTCTCAATCGGGGAAAATCATTTGTGAATGATAATATATCCTGTCTACTCCATGGAACATGTACATATCCTCCTCCTGGTATTTGTCCCATAGGGAACTCATTTGCTACTACCTCTTTTTCCCTGACTGGAAATGCTAATGTTGATTTGTCACTAGTCTCCTCTTTCTTCTTTGCCCATCTCACTCTCCATTTATTCACATCTCCCCATTTTTTGTAATAAAACAATTAATTCCTTTATTTGGGTTAATCTTCCTGCTGTATTCATATTCTCGGTATCTTTTCCTGAAAAGTCAACTCTGTATGGTTTCTGCAACGATTTTTTCTTGGTGAGTTCTATTTCAAATGAATTTGCCAAATTTTCTAGCTGATCATGTATTGATTTTGCTTTCCAGCTTATACTTTTGCACATAAACATAAGTTCAACATCTTGATATGTTTTTAATGTATCTGTTCCAATTGTCCCAATAATTAATTCTTCCATACCTAATTTTAATTTTGCTACATCCAGTATTTTGGATTCATGTTCATTTAGATTTAAGGTTTTGATCCAATTGCTTAATTTCTGACCTGATTGTCCAACAGGTGTCTGTGTTAAATCTATTTTTTCCATGCTCTTTTCAGGCGTAGCAGAAGCAGCTGCTCCAGTCGCATATTTGTAGGGTAAACTCTGATTAAAAGTCAATTCAGGCGGATTCACATTATTAGTTCGCCTAATTTCTGACACCCCAGGATAAATGTTCCCTTTTATTTTCTGTAAACTCTGCTGTAAAGGAATTGTCAAACTCAGTTCTTTTATTCTTCGATTCTAAAACACTGGAATTACAGGCCCTATCGTCACTGGTACTGTTACTGCTTCTATATTTTTTGTGGGTTCCTGTATTTGCTCTGTTAATGCATTTGTAGATCTAATATACTCAGAAGTACTGACTTGTTCCTCTATTTGCCTTTTTGTACTATTCACATTTCCTTGCTCGTTATTTTGCTTGAGGGTACCAGTAAATGGATTATATCTCACTTCTACTCTTTCAGGAACATCATTAAAATTAGAAAATTGTTTTGGAGTCTCATGTATCCTCTCCTCTATTGTTAGAGAATTGGGCGTAATCCATAAAGAACCTGGTTGATACGGTGGTGGTCTTCTATTTAATATTTCCTCCAATACAGCATCCTCCGTTTCACTTTCACCATAGCTCTGATTCCATGTTTCTATATTCTTTCTTTTTTCTGTACATTTCCGTCCTTCATAATCATCCACTAATCTGACTGGATTCATACCATCACACTTATTTGGATTCCTCCATCTACGCATTCTAGTCTCATGTGTCTCTCCCCAAAGATTTCTAATTTTCCTCTGGGTCTGATATGTCTTGACAATCTCAAACTTTCTAACTCATGCATCTCATCCTCCCATTCAGCTAGTGCTTCAAATTGAGTCCGTCTAGGTCTCGTGTCAAGATTCATCATCTTATCTCTTACATTTCTCAAAATTGCCAAAT
The DNA here is from genome assembly GCF_964263255.1 of Lissotriton vulgaris. Taxonomy (NCBI): domain Eukaryota; kingdom Metazoa; phylum Chordata; class Amphibia; order Caudata; family Salamandridae; genus Lissotriton; species Lissotriton vulgaris. The sequence goes on from NC_141694.1 coordinate 749,394,711, forward strand.
CAAATGATCCTCCTTCTGGGAATGCCAATACACCATAATTTTTAGTATACCTTGCCCAATTCTCTAACCAAACGCACGTATGGTAACCATATTTCGACAACATATAGGAAGCAGGCGTTTTCGGTGGAGGAAGTATTTTTCCCTCTCTCGTCACAATTTCCTTATCCTCTACAAACACACTTTTTCATTTCTTAAACCATGAAGGTTTCTTCTTTTCCTCTTTGTAATAGTAAGACATTTTTTTTTTCCAGTAAATTCTCTGTCTTTAAAAGATCGTGCACTTCCCTGTTGCTGTTTCGGAACACCAACCTATCACAGCGTGGTTTACACTAATGCACCAATTAGAACAAGATACGTTTTCTTAGTGCTTAACTAATCACTTTGCTGCCTTTTCGTGATGAACCTATCAGCTCCTACTCTTCTGTGTTGGTCACGAGGACCAATCCCAGCATGGCACTTTTGACTTCACCAGCACTCCGGCTTCTGCAGCGCCGACTGACCCCTCCTTTACAGGATTTTTTCAAGAAGCCATATTTACAAGATATTTTTATAAAATCAGTTAGTAACTTACACTAAAACAACTCCATACGTCTATTTCGCTAAATAAAGTGATAGTTTTCTCAATTATACAAGAATTCTGTATTTTCGGTAGACAGCGCTTACCTCTTCTCTACCACAGAATTTTACACTCGCCGATAAAGTAGCGTTTGCCTCTACCTTTACCCTTCTCACAAGCTCGGGTTAAACCCTATTACTCTCTCAGCGAAAAGTTTTAAGTCAGGATACACAATGATCCCTATACTTGAAGGCCAAGATTTTATAGACTGTCCGCGCTATACATTTATCCTTTCACACGTAGTGTCCCTAAACAGTGATATACGACGATACCATTGCAGTATACGACGTACTACTTCTTTGAAACAGACTATGCGATGTGCGACTTCACTTGCCACACTTCCTCTGCCTGCAGACAGAGGCACCAGCTTCACGCAATACTCGGAAGCCTTTCGAAGAATACAAATAATGCAATACCATCTCAACAGATGTAAGTCATAATTCTGTACATCAAAACTCTTATGAAGTATTTTATACATAATCCTAGCTAATTCTATAGCAACCAATGCCCTGCTACCAAGCTAATTACTGACGCAGCGCTCCTCAGGAAATATTTTCTAAAACAATATCACTTTTCCCTGAAGTATATTTTCTAACATATTCTCAATCAGTGGGCCCATAACACTGTCAATCATCCAATATCTACTTACACTCTACTTCATGGATCAGTGAAATTCAAAGAAGAGTGGCTGTATCATAGTGGAGTGTCTAAAACTAATTTGCATATTTTTATATTATTTATACCCGCAGTTTAGATGCGTTTACCATGGCTTTCATAAATACAACATTTATTTAGACACACCACCATTGAAGTCAATAGATCTGCTAGTAAAAAAATAGGCGTAGGAAAACCAGCTTGATTCTCTATTTATCTAATTTTTATTAACAGCAACTTCAGCATGTCTAAGATTTATTCATCTCAATATATTTATTTCATAAAAATCGACATTTAATCATAAGGATTTAAATTCAGGACAACTGACATCAGTTATTTAAGAAAAACTCCATGATAGATATTTCATTATTTTATATATCAAGTATTAGCAAAAGACAGATAGTTCCCGAACTAATCATTTATTTCCCTAACATCCCTAACTAGACTCTCAAATAAAATGTATTTCCCTGTAAAAAGAAACAGAGTTAAGCAAGTTCTTACATATCAGGAAAATCAGCATTCCAGCAGCATCTCTGGAGGAAATCGAAGAGAAGTTTTTTCTTCAGTAAAATCAGCACTTTTTATACCTTTTTCACTAGCTCTATCTATCTAAAAATGTAACTCTTAACCTAAATGCGAGTTCTGATTGGACAATTTTGGGGTGGATGAGCATCATTTCGTCATCACATTATTACTTTTTTGTCCATCAGCTAGATTTTTAAAAGGGTCCTTGTTTTGGGCAATGTCCGGCCTAGTCCTGTTCTCAATTAGCAACTTCATGAGACATTCTCACGTTCAGAACCATTGTGCTCATCCTTTTTGGCAGCCATCTATACTTCCAGGCCATCCTGTCCTTGAACTGTAGTCACTCCAGGCACAAGCAGCTCGCATTCAGACTCGGGCTTTGCTCATGCATGCGTACTTCTTTTTGTGACCACAATAATCGAGTGACTCCATTTTCTTTTAGGCCTCACGAGTCAAAATGAGAACTATCACAGAAACAAACACAAATAAATGTTAATTTAAATCATTTAACTCTTCTGTTTACCTCCCCCTTTACTAAGGTTTTCCTTGTTAATAGTTACCTAGCAAATAGCAACACTTAAACGCAATATACTTACTTTAACTTCGCGTTTTGTCACAAAAACACATAAACAAAAGCACATTTATGCCGCATTCCATTATCTTAAAGCTGCTCATTAGTTTTGAACATGACAAAATCACATAATTAGTTGATTATAGTTGCAACATAAGCAAGATTAATTTCCGGCGTGTATTTGTGTAGGTGCATTTCTTATTCAATGTTGGTTAGCCATGCTTGGCATTCCATTAGTACGAGTTATTATTATTGAAGGATGATTTCACAAGGGGTACGCAAAATATTGGTTTTTCCACCTTTCTCCATCAGTATTGCAGATGAAGCGGCAGCACTGACAAGAGATAGGTCATCTGGTGGTGTGTGGATTTGGGTAGCAGCAGTTGTTGCTGTTAATGCACCCGGGGTCCAGGGCTTTGATGTCTACAGTTGTGCAGCTGCTCAGGGTGGAAGAACCAAGGTTCCTGGCGCTGTGCGCTCCAGGCACGGACGGGAGCAGACGGGCTGACCTTTGGCATACTGGAAACACAGATGTGCTAGAGTTTCTGTGGTGGGTTTGTTTGTTTTCAGAAGTACTATGGCGCTCAACAGGTAGTGGATCAGTCGAAGGCTATGTTCGTTTATAGTTGGTGCAAGTGGGTCAGAGAAAACCCTTAACTCTGAGGAACAGGGATGTCGGAGATCCTTCCCTGTGGTTACTTGTAAGCAGAAAGCCAATGCACACAACAATTTAATGTGATATCAATCATCACCAACAAATGTTGAAAAAGAAGTACCACGGATGTGTTCTTTTTGTGTCGTTTTTTTATTTTTTGAGATATATATTTAGAACATGAAACCAGCCGACACGTGTTTCGTCAAGCAGGGAGTTAACCCGTGACTCTTCAGGGCTGTCAAATGGGCATGAGAAACGTGGTCGGTGGAACAGTGATAATTCCGACCCGGTCCTAATTGGGTGTTAACGCAGGGCGCACTTGATTATGGAAATACGTCTGGGTCAATGTTGATATGCGATGAAATACGGCGGGTAAAGCAGTGAGGAGAATAAAAGTCGTCGTGGGTCACATCTAGGGTTCGATGTCGGTCCAGGTCTGGCTTGGAAGCGGGTCTCGCCGCGTACTTCTTTTTCAACATTTGTTGGTGATGATTGATATCACATTGAATTGTTGTGTGCATTGGCTTTCTGCTTACAGATGTGCTAGAGCCTCCATTAAGTAGGTCCTGGGAGGGGGCGAGGCACTGGGTGGGGGGGTGGCGAACGGGCGGGAAAGGAACGGGCGGTGCAACGACTCGGCTCCCAACAGCGCAGTAAGGGAAAGGAGCAGTTTAATAGAAACTGCAACAAACAAAAACTGGCTCACTGACATACAGAAATACAGATACAAAGCAGCAATAAATAAGGCTAAAATTAAACTGACTAACTAATTTAGACAAAGTACAGATATGGCGGCGGTGTGGTACAGGAAAGGAAAAGTTAGTTGGCGCAGAACGACTGAGGCAGAATTAAGCTGCTAGCTGAATGGGGACAGAGCTAACGTACAGGCAGTGGCAAATCGCTGGCAGCATTCATGCTACAGTGAAATTGACCCAAACCAGGGGAATAAACCTAATCAGTCAGTAAGCTATAATTTGGTAAAAGAAGGGATAAATAAAGTACAGCCATTTTGGACCTAGGGAAAATGGCAGCAGATGGCGAGAATCTTTCTTTCCCTCTGTGATGTTTTTCGAAACTGTTTTTTTTTTACACATTTCACTCATGAAAACGTAAGCTACCACCAGGAAATCCTGCTGGTTTGGATATTGTCCTAACTGCTTTACATAATGCCTGCTGCTATCTCGGCGGTGACATCAATGCTAATTTGAAATCATCTGTGCTTGTTGTTCTGGAGGTGCATGAGGACCTTTTGTGCATTAGCCAGGTGATCCTTCAAATGCATTTCGACAATATGCAAATGAGCGTGGCGCAAAAGCATCCCCATCCAGGAACAGTTTAGAAGCAGGAAGCACATCGCACGGCTTGATGCCTCGACGGTGTTGCAGAATTACTCTGAAAGGATTTAACTCCTATGGCGTTTAACTATCATTCAGTATTTCCCATTAATTCTAAAAGTATATACATATTTTAATAGAGGACCACCCCTCGAATCAATATATGCCGAACGAAAAGATTTTTTTGTTTCTGTTTCTCTGCAAATGCCTCAGGCTCTGAATCCATGCGGCCCCCAACGCCCCCCCCCCCCAACTCCCCCCTCGTGTTCTCTGTATTACGAACGCCCGCTCTGACTCATGCAAAATGAAACTTCTCAGCATAAATGCAATTTATGTTACTTTCTAACTACATTTGTTTTTATAGTACTATTTGTAACGATAATTTATTTCAATTCTATAAGAAGCTGTGATATGCTCCCTGCCGTTACACTGGGAACGTGGACATGATTTAAAGGTCGCCAGGGGTTTCAACTCCATGAAAGAGATACCGCTTTCGTACTCCCTTGAAGTGAACTGCTGCTGTGGGCAAGGACTCTAAGATTAATACCCAGAATCCTCTCTATGTCTCTGGTGGGAGGGGGGGGGGCTTGGGTGCTTATAGCACCCTCTTCAGACCTGCAGTAAATTAGGATGCGCCAAAGGACTTTTAATGCCCAGAGTCCTGTCTGCCTCTCTGGTGGTGGAGGAGGGGCTCGGGCGCTCTTCTGACCTGAAGCGCGAGATGTGTGACTGGGCCCAAGCCAAGACCCGGCCTGTCTGCGCCTGAACCAGACCGGCCCACTCCACTCTCGTCTATCTTTGGATGCGTGGGCAGCAGGCCCGGTTATAACGGGTGGGCCAGGCCCAGCCAAACATGAGCCTGGCCCTCCCAAACATGAACCTTGGGGGTCGGACTGGCAAGGCGGGCGATCGGCCGCTAGCTGAGGCCCAGTGCCCGAGGCTTGATGTGAACCAATTTTTTTCCCCATCAGTGTTCGGGCTGGCTCTCCTGATCCGAATTCAAGAGTCTGCTGCAGCCTCTGCGCAGCCCAGCACAGATTATCGCGGCCCATTGTCACATATAGATTGACAATGGGCCAAACCAAGCAGTCACAGCCTGTGGTTGGAGCTCCCGCCCTGGCCTTAGGGTATAACAGTGAGGCCTCACCACGGGAGACGCTGCTACTGTGGGCCAGAGTTTTCACTCCCTTTGGAACAGGAAGTGATGGGGCAAAAAACAGGGTTCTGCTCCCTCCCTCCTCGCAGTAGATGGCTGGCTGGACTCCAAAATCATGCTGGCCAGGCAAGGCATCCTCACTGCTCTACCAACCTCCTATTTCAAACCAGAATTTACCCAGAAACCAACCCCCTCCTTACCTGTCTCTTTGAAATGTGGCACTTAATTTAGAGGCTTTGTCAGCAGATGCCCTTGGCAGCGAGTTCCCTGGGCCCTAGTGCCACCACAGTGCAGCTTTTGAATTACCTCAGTCAAAGGAGTGCCACCACAGACACTGGCAGCCTGGATATTTCCTTTTCTATTCTGTGCTGGAGAAAAGACGTTTGTTTATCCTACTTCACCTTTCCTGAGCCCTGCATCTGCTTATCAGATTGGACTGTGAGGCAGAGTTCTGTGTACCAAGTAGGAATGAAAATGTATGACTATTTGTTCTTATTTTTTAAATCTGCAAAGGCCCAGCAAGGCACTTACTTTGTGTATGCTTCATTTAAATCGTTTTTATCATTATCATGACCATGGATGCAAGGCAACAATAAAAATGTTCAGATAACTGGTGATTAATGATCCTGCTGGAGAGAAATCCTTTGTTGATAGTTTTGAAATGCAGATAAACTCTATTTTACGTGGATAGCTCAGTGGGTTACTGTCTTTATTTATTTTATTTTTTTAGAGTTTTATATAGCGCTGCCTAGACCCGGAGGTATCAGAGCCCTTTACATAAGGTTCTACAGAAATTCTAAAATTACATCAGTTACACGATTACAGGCCATATGTAGGTAAATGGCATTTACCGAATCGTAAATACCGAATTTTACCGATTCGGTATTTACAAATCGGTAAATGCCATGTAGGTAATTATTCGGTATCAATTACCGAATCGTTATGAATCGGTAATTACCGAATCGGTAATAACCGATTCGGTAATTGCCATCGATTCCTATGGGCCTTGAGACCGATTCGGTAAATTTATCGAATTGTCAAGGGGGACAGGGTGTCACTTTGACACCCTGTTGCACCCCTGATTCTGGCTTGTGTGCCATGTGACACACATGGCACAGGTGTACATGCACAGATGTGCATGTACACAGAAAGTCGTTATTTACCATGCCATTGTATTTCATGGTAAATAACGAATTCCTAAGGGCCTGTGGCACTGTTTCCAGTGCCACCTACATCCCATATTACCAATTCTGTACATTTACCAATTCGGTAATTTACAGAATTGGTAAATTTACCGATTCGGTTAACTGCTTTGCATAATGCCTGCTGCTATCTCGGCGGTGACATCAATGCTAATTTGAAATCATCTGTGCTTGTTGTTCTGGAGGTGCATGAGGACCTTTTGTGCATTAGCCAGGTGATCCTTCAAATGCATTTCGACAATATGCAAATGAGCGTGGCGCAAAAGCATCCCCATCCAGGAACAGTTTAGAAGCAGGAAGCACATCGCACGGCTTGATGCCTCGACGGTGTTGCAGAATTACTCTGAAAGGATTTAACTCCTATGGCGTTTAACTATCATTCAGTATTTCCCATTAATTCTAAATGTATATACATATTTTAATAGAGGACCACCCCTCGAATCAATATATGCCGAACGAAAAGATTTTTTTGTTTCTGTTTCTCTGCAAATGAAAAGGGGGGGGGCTCTTGGCCCCCCCCGCCCGCATGGCGGCGCGGCGATTGTTCCCCTCCTCAGTGCTTCTCGGTGGTGGGGCGTGCCCTTCCGGGCGCGCCTCACCACCGATTGGTTTGCGCCCTCCTTGACCCGGATGTCATTGTAGGACTTCTGGGTCAGGGGGGGCGGGCTGCAGGAGGGGCTGGGTGGGGGCGTGACCGCCCTCACCTGGCCCCTTGTGAATAAAGAAGCGGGGAGCGCCCAGGAGACCCTCTTGTTCTCTGGACGCTCCCCCACAAAGTGTCGTGCCCCGCGCTCGGGGCTTCTTGTTTCGTTTCATTTTTTCCGTTTATTTTACAGGCTTCGTGGATACCAGGGCGGCCAGATTGCACGAGGACATCGCGCAACATTGGGAAGGGAGGCCGTCGGCGGTATCGGGCTCGAGCGAGGATCGACCGGGACACGGAGCGGGTTTGGAGAGCAATTGTAGGGAGGCGCTGGAATCGGACGGCAAAGGTATTTTGCGGGAGGGGTGAGGCGCCAAAGGGGAGAGCAGTGTGCCAGCCGGCAGCTTGTCCAGAGGCCGGATTGCAGATCTCGGGGGCACACACGGACCCGGGCAGTAACGGCGGTGTGATATTTGTTTAGAGGTCGGCGTACAGGTTTCTGGGGCAAACACGGACCCGGGCAGTAACGGCGGTGTCATATTCCTTTTTTAGGCGGATAGGAAGGATTGCACGCTGTACAGGCAGCGCGGGAAAAGTGAGGGGGTTAATTTGAAACCGACCGCATTAGCGCTTTGTTTTTTCCGCGCGCCTGGCACCACAATCGGGCTGTGTATACTTTGCAGGGATTCACGGCGAGGAAGCGAAGCAGGGTCGACCAGGGCAGGACCTGGATGGGAGACCCTTGGTAAAACGGGCAGTTTTTAGTGTAAAGCAGTGAATTTAAAATTCGAAATTACAAAGAGGGTTTATTTACTGAATATAAACGTTCCTGTATAAAGTGAGATTTATTGTGCATTTGATGATCCTCTGTTTAGTTTAGAAGTCACAAAGGGTGTACTGAGGGGGTTCAAGCCTCCTATATTTTCGTTTGGTGTGTTCATAAATCTGGTCCTGCTTTGTTCCACGGTATTGATGCAATCTTCTATTACTGGCAACTAACGACAATTTTGGGGCACTTCGGGCAAGGAGAGGGACATAAGACGTTGTTGTTGATCCAATACCTGCTTGGTGCACGCAGGATTTATCAGTGAGAGGAAAGCGGGGGGCTAGCATTCCATAGCTTCTAGTTGCCGCCGGGTGGGTCTACGTTAGAGTTTACTCACCCCTGACAAACCGGATAAGCCGGGGCGTTGCGGTTGCTGTTGCATGGTGCTTACAGCCCCCTGTACATCCTCCAACTGGTGAAGGTACAAGGCGCAACTATAAGGAGTGTAGGGCAGGGGCGTGCGAACCATGCCAGGGCAAAGGGGTGGAAAAAGGGGGTCTAGCATGGAGGCGATGATGCAGGCCATGATGCGTGAAATGGCTCAAATTAACAAAAAGTTGGGGAAGGTTGATGAACTAGAGGCCCGCATGAATGATAGATTCGCTGACCCATGGGGCCCTTCAGGTAGGCCAGTGCGGGAGAGAACGGCACCTTTGCCAAGGGGGGATTTCGTTACCCCACCTAGGAAATCCAGGGCTAAAAAGCCGAGGTTCAGTGCCCCAGCCCCTGTGCCTTTAGTACCAGTCCCTACTGTGCCAGTACCCGCGATACCAGTTCCACTTGCACCTCAGCCAGCGATCCGAGCGCCTGTGGCACCGGTGCTTCCTGCTGCCCCGGCCCCTCCTGCGGCACCTACCTCGCCTGCGCCTGGGGGACCGGTACCAGTCCCGGGTGGGCCACCGTCACCGGCCCCATTGCCTAATACGCCTGGTCCCTCAGATGTTCCTCCTGGGGTCCCAAATGTGCCAGCGGGTAACCCGGACCCAGTCCCGGTTGAGTTGGAATCTCAGATAGCGGCATTGTTGCCTTTGCTGCGTAAAGGGGGTGTGTGTCTTGCCTCATCCGACCATGCGGCAGAAGCGGTTAAAATGGTAGAGAAGATTAAGGCTGCAACGGCAGCTGATAGTACTGCGGTGCCCGTATCTTCTTCATTTGCAGGTTCCAGTCCAGCCCAACCAAAACGAGATAGTGTGCCACCAGCACAGGTGCCCGTAAATGGTAAGGAGGTGGCGCTGCCCCTCTTGGGGGACGGCATAGTGCCATCCAGGAGTGAAAACTTGGGGCAACATGTGTCTCAGGCAGTGAAGGAATTGATTTGGGCGGGAAAGTATGTATACATTTTTTCCTTGTTGTTAGACAATAGGGAGATGGAACAGGCTAAGTTGTTGAAGGAATGGATGCATCCAAGTGAATGGAGGGCACAGTGCTCCAGGTTCAAGGTAGAGGAGACTTTGAAGATTTGGATCAGGGCGTTTGCCGTCCTTTCCGCGATTACGGCCGAACGCCCCCCAAATGTCCAGGCAGCTATGTCTTGCTACATGAGTAGGATTGTGGGGTGGAGCGACCAGTACACCGGCGATGCCTGGAAGGAGTATGATGTTAATTTCAGGAAGGCCAAAGAGTTTGATACACCATTAACGTGGGACAGGGTGGATTCCATGTCATGGCACAAGCAGTTCTCAGGGGACACGGCCCCTACACAGTCTGCCAGTGCTGTCAGGGTGTTCTCCGCCAGGCTCCAACAACCCTTTCGGTCACACCAGGGCAGTGAGGTCCCCGGGAAGAATAAGGGGGGGGGGGGGTCAGAGAGAAAGGGGGTGTGTTGGGACTTTAATAAGCGCTCCTGCTCAAGGCCTCAGGGCACCTGTAGATTTAGACATGCGTGTGCAATCTGTGGTCACCCGTCCCACCCCGAGACAACGTGTAGGAACAAGCAGGGTAACTACGGTCACAGGGGAAGGGGGAAGCCTGAGTAATTCAGTCCAGCTGACCCCCCCAACGCCAATAGACGTTTTTGCAATGATCCCTTTTTTGAATAGATACCCTGATCGCACAGCGGCCACTCTACTTCAGGAGGGTTTTTCTCAAGGTTTTAGGATCCCAGCGATGGGTTACACAGGTAGCCCACACTGCAGAAATCAACTTTCAGTAGCACAGAATCCAGAGGTGGTGGCCGCTAAGATTTCCAAAGAATTGTCCCTAGGCAGAATAGCTGGCCCCTTCCAGGAGGTGCCCGTCCCCAATTTTGTTTGTTCTCCTCTGGGGGTAGTGCCCAAGAAGGAGAGAGGTCAATTTAGACTGATCCACAACCTGTTGGCCCCGAGGGGGACATCCTTGAATGATGCGATTGATGAGGGGATTTGTAGTGTCAAGTATGCCTCATTTGATCAGGCGGTTGATTTATTGCGTGCTCTGGGTACAGGAGCACTAATGGCAAAGTCTGACATTGAGTCTGCTTTCCGTCTTCTCCGGTACATCCGTTGGACCACCACCTCTTAGGTTTCACTTTTGAGGGCAAGTTTTACATGGACAAATGCATGCCCATGGGCTGCTCCACATCATGTGCATACTTTGAGACATTTAGCTCATTCCTAGAATGGGCTATGAGACAGGTCACTGGCCACCAACAGGTCATGCATTACTTGGATGACTTCCTTTTCTTCGGTGCGGCGGACTCTCAGGAGTGTGCTTGGGCATTGCAGGAATTTTGCGTGCTCATGCGGGCTTTTGGGGTCCCGCTGGCACCGGGGAAGACAGTTGGGCCAGCCACCTGCCTGGAAATCCTTGGCATCGAAATTGACTCCGTTGAGGGATGCTTCAGGTTACCCAAGGACAAGGTGTCTAAGTTTAAAGCGGCTCTGCGCCAATGCCTATGTAAAAACAAGGTTTCCTTGCAGCAGCTGCAAGAAGTAGTCGGTCAGTTGAACTTTGCACTACGGGTCATCCCTATGGCCCGCCCGTTCTCACGCTCCATTGCCCAGGCTATGAAGGGATTGCGGGAGAAGCATCACCGCACGAGGCTGTCATCTGAGGTGCGCCAGGATATGCATATATGGATGGCATTCCTGGAGGACTTTAATGGCAGGGTAGTGTGGTCAGGTCCCCCTGCTACATCAGCAGAGTTAGGCCTGTGGACTGATGCTGCTGGGAGTGTGGGCTTCGGTGCCATCCTTGGTAACAAATGGGTCGCACAGCGGTGGCCGGAAGAATGGAGAGCATGGGCTCTGACCACCAACATTGGGTTCCTGGAACTTTTCCCAATATGGGTGGCAGTAAAGGTCTGGCCAGAACACCTATGTAACCAGTCAGTGGTGTTCTGGTCGGATAACATGACAGTGGTGGAATGTATAAACCAACAGGGGGCTCGCTGTCCGTTTATACTACGCCTGATAAAAGAGATTGTGCTGCAATGCTTAAAGTGGAATGTAGTTTTCAGAGCCAAGCATGTCCCAGGCATCCTCAACAATGCAGCCGATTCCCTTTCTCGTTTTAAAATGCGGGTCTTCAGGGAACACCTTCCTGCAGCGGACCCCTCGCCAACTCACTTCCCGGCAGTTCTTTGGCAGATTGGTGCCCCAGATTACAGGACCTCGTGGTTGCTAGCTTAGCCCCCAGGACCAGGACAGCATACGAAGGGGCGTTTTTGTCTTACTGTATTTTCTTGGGTCAGGAATGGGAAATTAAGTGGGCACAGGAGGCCAGTTTTTGAGGCCTATTTAGAATGGATGCACAAGGAAGGACGCACAGTGGCGGCGGCAAGCAGGCATATAGGGGCAGCAACTGAAGCGGCATTGAGGGGTCTCTCAGCTGAAAATGTGAAGAGTATCGGGAGATGGACATCTGAGTGTTATAAACGTTATATACGAATTGACATGTTGTAACAAGTGGGTGCTCACACTTAGTATGTTTTGGTTTCAGTTTCTCAAACCTGTGACGCGGGGGAGGAACTCGCCGCCGGGCGTCAGCAATCTGCACCATCACAGCACAAGCAACATGATGAACACAGGCCAAAGTTATCTGGATTGTGGGGCACTCTTACGTAAGGCGTGCTGAACGTGTTTCTCTTTCAGGAGACCGTGAGGAAAGGGCGGCACGTAAAGGGTTTGCTATCTCATTCTTTGGGAGAGGGGCTCTGTGCCTCAGCCAGTTTAAGGGTTTTTTCCAGGGACTTTTAGCTCAGCAGCCCGCCACCCCGTCGGTGGTGATACTCCAGTTAGGGGAGAATGACCTGGAAAAACTGGGGAGGCGCATCCTGATTGAAGAGATCATCTCCACTGCAGGGTGGGTGGCCAAGACTTGCCCGGGTTGCACGGTAGTGTGGTCTCAACTTATTCCTTGATGGCAGTGGCGAGGGGGGGACTCGGTCAGGGCTTTGAATCACTCGGTAAAGAGGATCAACACTCAGTTGGACAAACTATTTCGAGCCCCCCGGTTGCAGACAATTACACATGGGTGCATCTGGGGCGAAAGGTTCTACCTGAAGGATGGGGTTCATTTAACGGAGGCAGGGAATGTCCTGTGGTCTAATAATCTCTGGGCCTGGTTGGAAGGTTTTGCTGGGTAAACACACTCCTGGGTTAATTCTTGAATAGGGGAGGCCAGATCGTCGGTTAACAATGCTGGCCTGTGGCGGTAAGGTCATGACCGGTGAGCAGCTATTTTAAGGTCTGAGGGGGCGGGCATCATCCCATGGAGGTTCCCGCCCAAGGGGAGGGGCCCCTGGCACCTCCTAGAACTTCAGGGGCAAGGTAATTGCTGTTTCAAAGGGGCGCGGGTTGGAGTAGTCACGCTTTCCTTAGGCTGGTAGCCACCCCGTGCGCGCATACTCATGACGTCACCGGATGGCGCAGAGTAAGGGCCCTCCTTTAGTGGGTAAATGGAGTTCACGGCGTGGACCGGGTAATTACCAGGCCCGGCTGCGCATGCGCACATCTCTAGGTGAGGCGCAACTAGTAATTGAGTTCACGGCGTGGACCGGGTAATTAACAGGCCCGGCTGCGCATGCGCACATCTCTAGGTGAGGCGCAGCTAGTAATTGAGTTCACGGCGTGGACCGGATAATTACCAGGCCCGGCTGCGCATGCGCACATCTCTAGGTGAGGCGCAGCTAGTAGGACCTGACACCGGTTAGCGACCTTGCCATATGGCCAGAAATGTAGTATAAAAAAATCTAGATGAGGATATTAGATTCGGTTAGGAAACAACCTGTATTAGAGTTTCTGTTAAGGTTAGTCTCTCAAGCTTGTTGACAATATTGTATCTAATGTCCTGCTGATTTTTGTATAAATTGTTTATCATGCTATTAAAATTTTTTAAATTTTATATCTTAATAAATACGGCCGGGGGGTTTCGCGACCCCCCGCCTTCCAAAGATAACCATGTTTCATGTTCATGTGTCCGGGAGTTGGTGTGGTCCTTTGGGAGGGGGGCGGCAGCCAGTCGCTGACCATGTGATAAGGGGGGGGCTCTTGGCCCCCCCGCCCGTATGGCGGCGCGGCGATCGTCCCCCTCCTCAGTGCTTCTTGGTGGTGGGGCGTGCCCTTCCGGGCGCGCCTCACCACCGATTGGTTTGCGCCCTCCCTGACCCGGATGTCATTGTAGGACTTCCGGGTCAGGGGGGGCGGGCTGCAGGAGGGGCTGGGTGGGGGCGTGACCGCCCTCACCTGGCCCCTTGTGAATAAAGAAGTGGGGAGCGCCCAGGAGACCCTCTTGTTCTCTGGACGCTCCCCCACAGAGTGTCGTGCCCCACGCTCGGGGCTTCTTGTTTTCCCACCCACCGTCCCTGGAACTACATGGTTGATGCTGTACTAGTTCGATGTATATATACTTTGCTGGGTTATTGTTAGTACAATTCCTTGTTTTAGCGAGCTTTATGTGATTATTATATTGTTTGATACTGTTTTCTTTTAGGAATTTTTTCCCCCGTTTAGTGAAATATGCTATAATATGTTTTGTTGTGGTGTTTATGTTAGGACCTTTTTTCCTTTGTAGCGATACGTTGACTTTTAATGTAATTTAGTTAGAGTAGTTGTCCTTTAGCGTTTTTTCCCATAGGTCGTCTTATTTATTAGGTTTGGGGCATGCGGTAAGGTCATGACCGGTGAGCAGCTATTTTAAGGTCTGAGGGGGCGGGCATCATCCCATGGAGGTTCCCGCCCAAGGGGAGGGGCCCCTGGCACCTCCTAGAACTTCAGGGGCAAGGTAATTGCTGTTTCAAAGGGGCGCGGGTTGGAGTAGTCACGCTTTCCTTAGGCTGGTAGCCACCCCGCGCGCGCATACTCATGACGTCACCGGATGGCGCAGAGTAAGGGCCCTCCTTTAGTGGGTAAATGGAGTTCACGGCGTGGACCGGGTAATTACCAGGCCCGGCTGCGCATGCGCACATCTCTAGGTGAGGCGCAGCTAGTAATTGAGTTCACGGCGTGGACCGGGTAATTAACAGGCCCGGCTGCGCATGCGCACATCTCTAGGTGAGGCGCAGCTAGTAATTGAGTTCACGGCGTGGACCGGGTAATTACCAGGCCCGGCTGCGCATGCGCACATCTCTAGGTGAGGCGCAGCTAGTAGGACCTGACACCGGTTAGCGACCTTGCCATATGGCCAGAAATGTAGTATAAAAAAATCTAGATGAGGATATTAGATTCGGTTAGGAAACAACCTGTATTAGAGTTTCTGTTAAGGTTAGTCTCTCAAGCTTGTTGACAATATTGTATCTAATGTCCTGCTGATTTTTGTATGAATTGTTTATCATGCTATTAAAATTTTTTAATTTTAAATCTTAATGAATACGGCCGGGGGGTTTCGCGACCCCCCGCCTTCCAAAGATAACCATGTTTCATGTTCATATGTCCGGGAGTTGGTGTGGTCATTTGGGAGGGGGGCGGCAGCCAGTCGCTGACCATGTGCCTCAGGCTCTGAATCCATGCGGCCCCCAACGCCCCCCCCCCAACTTCCCCCTCGTGTTCTCTGTATTACGAACGCCCGCTCTGGCTCATGCAAAATGAAACTTCTCAGCATAAATGCAATTTATGTTACTTTCTAACTACATTTGTTTTTATAGTACTATTTGTAACGATAATTTATTTCAATTCTATAAGAAGCTGTGATATGCTCCCTGCCATTACACTGGGAACGTGGACATGATTTAAAGGTCGCCAGGGGTTTCAACTCCATGAAAGAGATACCGCTTTCGTACTCCCTTGAAGTGAACTGCTGCTGTGGGCAAGGACTCTAAGACTAATACCCAGAATCCTCTCTATGTCTCTGGTGGGAGGGGGAGGGGGCTTGGGTGCTTATAGCACCCTCTTCAGACCTGCAGTAAATTAGGATGCGCCAAAGGACTTTTAATGCCCAGAGTCCTGTCTGCCTCTCTGGTGGTGGAGGAGGGGCTCGGGCGCTCTTCTGACCTGAAGCGCGAGATGTGTGACTGGGCCCAAGCCAAGACCCAGCCTGTCTGCGCCTGAACCAGACCGGCCCACTCCACTCTCGTCTATCTTTGGATGCGTGGGCAGCAGGCCCGGTTATAACGGGTGGGCCAGGCCCAGCCAAACATGAGCCTGGCCCTCCCAAACATGAACCTTGGGGGTCGGACTGGCAAGGCGGGCGATCGGCCACTAGCTGAGGCCCAGTGCCCGAGGCTGGATGTGAACCGATTTTTTTCCCCATCAGTGTTCGGGCTGGCTCTCCTGATCCGAATTCAAGAGTCTGCTGCAGCCTCTGCGCAGCCCAGCACAGATTATCGCGGCCCATTGTCACATATAGATTGACAATGGGCCAAACCAAGCAGTCACAGCCTGTGGTTGGAGCTCCCGCCCTGGCCTTAGGGTATGACAGTGAGGCCTCACCACGGGAGACGCTGCTACTGTGGGCCAGAGTTTTCACTCCCTTTGGAACAGGAAGTGATGGGGCAAAAAACAGGGTTCTGCTCCCTCCCTCCTCGCAGTAGATGGCTGGCTGGACTCCAAAATCATGCTGGCCAGGCAAGGCATCCTCACTTCTCTACCAACCTCCTATTTCAAACCAGAATTTACCCAGAAACCAACCCCCTCCTTACTGTCTCTTTGAAATGTGGCACTTAATTTAGAGGCTTTTTCAGCAGATGCCCTTGGCAGCGAGTTCCCTGGGTCCTAGTGCCACCACAGTGCAGCTTTTGAATTACCTCAGTCAAAGGAGGGCCACCACAGACACTGGCAGCCTGGATATTTCCTTTTCTATTCTGTGCTGGAGAAAAGACGTTTGTTTATCCTACTTCACCTTTCCTGAGCCCTGCATCTGCTTATCAGATTGGACTGTGAGGCAGAGTTCTGTGTACCAAGTAGGAATGAAAATGTATGACTATTTGTTCTTATTTTTTAAATCTGCAAAGGCCCAGCAAGGCACTTACTTTGTGTATGCTTCATTTAAATCGTTTTTATCATTATCATGACCATGGATGCAAGGCAACAATAAAAATGTTCAGATAACTGGTGATTAATGATCCTGCTGGAGAGAAATCCTTTGTTGATAGTTTTGAAATGCAGATAAACTCTATTTTACGTGGATAGCTCAGTGGGTTACTGTCTTTATTTATTTTATTTTTTAGAGTTTTATATAGCGCTGGCTAGACCCGGAGGTATCAGAGCGCTTTACATAAGGTTCTACAGAAATTACAAAATTACATCAGTTACATGATTACGGGCCATATGTAGGTAAATGGCATTTACCGAATCGTAAATACCGAATTTTACCGATTCGGTATTTACAAATCGGTAAATGCCATGTAGGTAATTATTCGGTATCAATTACCGAATCGTTATGAATCGGTAATTACCGAATCGATAATAACCGATTCGGTAATTGCCATCGATTCCTATGGGCCTTGAGACCGATTCGGTAAATTTATCGAATTGTCAAGGGGGACAGGGTGTCACTTTGACACCCTGTTGCACCCCTGATTCTGGCTTGTGTGCCATGTGACACACATACATGCCCTAAGGGCATGTATGTGTGTCACATGGCACAGGTGTACATGCACAGATGTGCATGTACACAAAAAGTCGTTATTTACCATGCCATTGTATTTCATGGTAAATAACGAATTCCTAAGGGCCTGTGGCACTGTTTCCAGTGCCACCTACATCCCATATTACCAATTCTGTACATTTACCAATTCTGTAATTTACAGAATTGGTAAATTTACCGATTCGGTAAATATACAGAATCGGTATTTACAAATCGGTAAATGCCATGTAGGTAATTATTCGGTATCAATTACCAAATCGTTATGAATCGGTAATTACCGAATCGGTAAATAAAGATTCGGTAAATTTATCGAATTGTCAAGGGGGACAGGGTGTCACTTTGACACCCTGTTGCACCCCTGATTCTGGCTTGTGTGCCATGTGACACACAAGCATGTATGTGTGTCACATGGCACAGGTGTACATGCACAGATGTGCATGTACACAGAAAGTCGTTATGTACCATGCCATTGTATTTCATGGTAAATAAAGAATTCCTAAGGGCCTGTGGCACTGTTTCCAGTGCCACCTACATCCCATATTACCAATTCTGTACATTTACCAATTCGGTAATTTACAGAATCGGTAAATTTACCGATTCGGTAAATATACAGAATCGGTAATTTTCTGGCCCCCTACATCTGAAACTACAAACACCGGTCGGTAACGGCCGAAATAGGCAGTTACCGACCGGTATTTGGCCACCTACATATGGCCCTACATCAGTTACTAGGAAAGCATTTCAAGAGAGTAGAAGACAAAATAAATGGAGCTTAGAAGGGTAAGGGGGTATAGATAAATATATGCGACACATTAAAGAGCGAGAACGGGAGACACATACGGCGGATAGGGGGAGAGGGGGAGTGAGAAGGGAGAGGAAGAGGGGGTAGATGGTATGAGAGACGAAGGGAAAGTCTGCCCAATGACCAACTGGTTAGGTGACGGCCGAGGAGGGAATCCACATCTAGTCTCCCCTTTAGCTCTCAAGATAGCTCCATCGGGCATCGGTCACATAGTTAGGTCTCTAGGTTACATCAGTTACAGCTTACATTTGTTGCTCGAAACATTTAAATAGCATATAAGACAAGATTAATGGCGCGAGGAAGGGTAAGGAGGGTAAGAGTAAAAGGGAAACGAGGAGGGAGGTACAGCGGGGAGACAAAGAAAAGTGTCTGCCCAATGTCCGGCTGGGTTGGTGACGGCTGAGGGGGAAGTTCAAAACCCATCTCTTCTGTAGCTATCAAGGTAGCTCCATCAGGCATCGATCAAAGTGCCAGGTCTCCGCTGTCGGAGGTAAGTTCATAGATCTAATGTCAGCATGAGGCACGATCTTAGGTTCAGGCAGGCCTGGGCACTCCCTACGGCCTAAACAGCAGTGAGAAGCTGGCTTCCAAAGGCTTGGCTCAAGTTCTGAGGTTCCTATTACACAGCATTAGGTTGCTTGAGTTGTCAGTTATTATTGTTCAAAGCGGTCGCCATGTTGGAGTCAGGCTCTGGTGAGGTTTCTTTGTGTGGGACATGCTGGGATGGAGGTGCCTCGTTTTGTTGGCTGATGTCACCCCCTCCTTGCCACTTCTCATCTGGGACAGTGAATGCTGCTCCCCGCGGCGTGCCCAAGCGCCCGTCGCTCACCTAGGCGAAGGTTGAGGTGTTCGCTGTATCCCGTCGAATGGCCGCCATCTTAAGGTCAGGTTGCATCGATAATTTCCCTTGCAAATTCAAGTATCATTCAAACTGCCACAAAGGAGATAGATTTTACCTTACCACGAAGAACCCAATTTAAATGGGATCGCCAGCCCTGAGGGTCCGAGCACGGACTTGGAGTTACAGATTTGGCTGTTCAGAGCGTGGTAGGAGTGGGATCAGCACTGTAAGGGTTCAGGTCCAGCAGTCTGGATGTAGGATTTTTGTTGTGGAGGCAGAAAGTCGATTGCCACACAGGTCTGGAGTAGTTTCACCGGGGGCCCGCTCCCGAAGTTGCGGCCCCCGCTCTGCTACGACCAAGCTCGAGTCCGCTCAATCACCAGGCGCCATCTTGAGGTGCAATCGCCTGGGGAGAATAAAACCGATATCACGGCAATGCAGGCAGCAGCCAGAAGGAACGGCGGCCACAGGGGCAGACTCTCCCAATCTTCCGATGTCTGGATTTGGCACTTTTGTGAGGATTGAAGCACCGCGCTAGATTGTTGAGCATGAGGCTTCCATGGAGCATTAGCTCCGAGCAGCCATGATGGAACTGGCTAAAGACTGTAAAGTCTTTGTAAAGTCTGTGTCTTTGTCACAGTGATTCTTGTGCTACTTGCAGTTCAGAAGTTACAATCCTAACATAGAACAGTGACCTATGAACTATCATCAAAGAGCTGCATACAAACCTGATTGGTTTAGTTAGAACTTCACATTTTTTTTGTGCTGCAATATAGTTAGAACTTCCTCAGTCTTTCATTATTCTAATGTTGCTAAAAAGAGGTAGCTTGGGCAGATATACATTTTTATTAGTAAAGGAAACCCACTAACCATTGAGGTATAATTTAAATCCTGAGTTTGTGCTTCTCCAGACCCCACCCTCTTAAAAAATACTGCCCTTCAGTATGGATGACGTGAGTCCTACACCTTATAATCCTCATTGGCTTATGTGGCATCCCCTATAGACTGATTTACCTACGTGTATGATTCATTATGTCTGTATAATGTGTGCATGATTTAAAGTACTGTGACACCCTACACTGATATGAGTAGCGCTATACAACAAATGAAATGCATATGAGAGAAGGGCTACAGAGAGATGTAGGGCACTGTTGGAGGGTGGTAGTAATGGTATCTACGGAGAAAGATGTCATTGGTGGGGCTCCAAACAAGACTTTCCCCCTAGTGCTAAAGCCAGCCCTGTCATGCCCCTTCTGTTTTTTGTTTATTTAATTAGCAGTCAGGGCATGAGTGTACAAAGACTGTTTGGTCGGCCCTCTGGGTCTGCCTAAACTAGTTATGCCCACTTCGCCCTTCTCCATGCAGGCTGCATTGGCTGCAATGCAGCCTGCTTGGAGAACATGGCCTCCACATAAGCCCCTGGCTGGGCGGTGTCACAACACTGCTTGCAGCATTGTGATTGGCTTTGGGGAGGGAGCCTGACTGCCTGCATCCTGTCCCTGATGGAGGCAGGAGAGCAGGAGCGGAGAAGAAGTGAGATCCGGCCGACGGAAAGGTAAGCTACATTTTATTTAAATTTATATTATTAAATTAAACCTGCCCCCTCTCCCTTCCCCCCGAGTCATGCCAGCCGCAACTGCAGCACGCCCACCCAAATGCACCATTGGTCCACCTAATGAAAAATTCCTGGAGCCGGGCCTGGTGGGTAGGATTGGAAACGAAAGTCATCACCCCCTAACATTTAGTCGACTTTTAAGAGGGTTTCGAAGTAAGCCATGAATTACATCCGTTTTGACCTCAGCAGTTGGGGCCCTCAGTGAGGAAATCACCACGTTGAAGAGGAGCTCGGTTTACATGTCTCAGTAAGTGCCCTGGATTTTTGGGATACCCCGTCGAGGGACTCTGCTCTTAAACATCAGCCAACAATGCTAGGGTGGAAAGAACCCACAGTCAAGGACAGGGGCCTCTCCCAGATGCAGGTAATTAATGTCTGTAATGGCAGAAATCCACCATGTTGACTGTGCAAACTCTGAGGCCTTCCCAGAGGCCTCTCCGAATCGTGAGCTTCCGTCCTGCAAAAGAAACGAAAGAGGCACCTTCGAGAAACTTGACCTCTGAACGTCTTCAAGAACTCTCCTTGCTGTGACTTCAAGTTGTTTGAACAACTATTAGAACACTTTTACAGCAAAACGAGTCACCACTCAACTTCCTTCGAGGAGTGTAAGAAGAGAATAAGCATGATTGATAATGTAATAGTAAAGTGGACTATTTTTTTTTAAACAAATTTTATTTGTCCGAACGCACAAGTAATGCATAGAACCGACACCCGGAGTCTGCTGCAAACATTAGTAGATCAACAATAGCCTCGTCACACTTTTACAGAGAACACAAACACCCACACCCCATCCCTCCCCCCAGTTGCGCTGTTGCCATCACTGAATTACAATAGAATATCCAAAACAAGGATATGGTAAGTCCACCGAACCACCACATGAGCATAGTCAAAAATCCATCTGTCAGATCGTCGGGACGGCGGCCCTCTCAGGTGGGGGGTCCAAGTTTAGCCTACGGTTGTCGGCCCACCTCTTCCAGATCTTAAAGTGCTTATGGGGGCACCCCCTGGCCATAAATATAGGTTGCTCCAGTCCCATACAAAAGTCCATACCGTTCCTCCAGGCGGCCAACGCAGGGGCTTGGGGCGCCTTCCAAGCTCTGGCAATGTCTCGTTTGACCAATGTAAGGCCTAGTAGTAACAATTGCGCTTATATCTGTTGCCCCCGACCCCCTCCATAACATGCAGCAAAGCCAATGTCCCGGGGAAGCTCCCAAGCCCTCAGACAAGCACCCAAAAACCCCGTTCCAGAATCTCTGTAGCGCTGAGCACCCCCAGGTAGTGTGTAGAAGTGTACCCTCCTCTGATCCGCACCGGAGACAGTCGGGGGAACCAACCATGCCTGCCCTCTATAAGCGCTCTCGGGTGAAATAGGTGCGATGTAGGTACTTAAATTGTATCAGTCGCAGGCGAGGGGAGATTGCTGCCTCCCTAGGACTCGCCAGGGCCTCCGCCCAATCCTCTTCCTCTAAGTCCCCCACATCCCCCTCCCACACGGACTTAAGTCTTTGCAAGTTGGAGGAACAATGGTGAACCAATGTCTGATATATACGTGAGATTTTCTTATCCAGCAATTCCCCCATAATAATCCACATTTGTAAAGCGCAAAATCACCCATTAGGGTCTCTAGGCACTGGGGGCCGTCGGGAAGATTAAGCAAGCTATTGCCCAGAGTCACATGGTGCTGGACTAATCTGCCACCGGTGCCAGGGATCGAACTGTGATCCCCAGTTTCCGAAGTCAGTCGCCCTAGCCGCGGCCTCATGAACAGCTTGGCCTCCAGCGGACTAAATTCGGGAAGTTGCTCAAGGTCAGTCAGGTATGGCGTCAGTGCATGTCGAAACTGGAGGTATTTAAAAAACTGGGAGCGGGGCATCCCGAATTCGTCTTGTAGGTTCTAAAAGGACGTCAGGGAGCTGCCCGACATCACGTCACCTAGGGAGGAGATTCCTATTGTATCCCACCCCCGAAAGCCCTGCAACGCATCCAGGTGGGGCAAGCGACCATTGCGCCAGTGAGGGGTTTCTTGAGTAAGCACGTTCCAACATCCCATTCTACGCAGCGTTTGCCTCCAGACGTAGAATACTACCTGTGTGGCAGATGGAAGGCACCGCGTAGCAATGCAGAGTCCAGCAGTGTATGGACGGACGCCAAGCCTATAAAGTATTGCTCGACCGTGTAGGCCGGGTCACTCCTATCGCCGTACCACCATTCGTTTAAGACCAACAGGTGTGCAGCGTGGTAATAAGAGAGCACATCTGATGTGGCTATCCCCCGTATAGGAAGATAAGAAGCACGTCTGCAGTGCCACGCAAGCAGTCCCCCCCTCCCACAGAAACCCACCCAGTGCCGAGTTGACTTGTTGGAACCAGCGGGGCGGAATCCGATGCAGGTGATTTTGTAGTTGATACACTAGGCGGGGGAGCACCACCATCTTAAAGATAGCGGATCTGCCATAGATGGTCAATGGCATACGGGACCACACCTTCATGTCCTTGGGCGTGCGATCCCATATCGGGGTGAGGTTGCGATCCCCGTAGGCAACAGCCTCCTCCGACGGATACACCCCCAGATATTTCACCCCTCCCGACGCCAACTGAAGGCCCGACGCCCATGCTTCCACCCGCCGCTGTCCACCGAGTATCCACAATGTTGACTTCCACGGATTCATGTAACGGCCAGATAATTCTCCAAAAATCTGCAAAATACGCAACAGCCGCAACCCCAATCGATCCAGATCGGTGAGGAAAAACAAAACGTCGTCCGCGTATTGCGCTATTTTGCCAGCAAGACCCGAGGACCACCTAAAGTCATTGAGTTGGACATCTATGTGCACCCACGCCGCCAGGGGCTCCATTGCAAGCGCGAATAAGTAGGGGGAGAGGGGACATCCTTGTCACATCCCCCGCTGAACAGAAAAGGATCTAGAGTTGCACCCCCAACTCGCACCGAGGCCGTAAGGTCAGTGTACAGCAGCCGTATATAAGCCAAGAAGCGCGGGCCCAGATTAAGGCGTTGCAATAGGGCAAATTAATACGTCCAGCTCAGGGAGTCAAAAGCTCGGTCCATGTCCGCTAAAAACAACGCTGCCTGCTCCTCCAAACTCCTCCAGGCCGAGGTTGCAACATGGGCACGCCTAATATTGTGTCGAGTCGCCCTCTGAGACATAAAGCCTGCCTGGTCCGGATGGACCAGATCTGTAATGTGGGGCTTGAGCCTATTGGCCAGGGTCTTAGCCAGGACCTTGGCCTCAGTATTGAGCAGCGAGATCGGACGGTAGGACGCGTGACTCCCCGGGGGTCTACCCGGTTTCAGGAATACCACCACCTCCGGGTGTCGCCAATCTGGAGGGAGCACGCCTCCCTCACACGCCTCCTCCACAACCGGACGGAGGCGCGGACCCAGCTGCGGATGGATCCGCTGGAAACATTTGCATGGGAAGCCGCTGGGGCCCGGTGCCTTACCGGGATTCACCTCGTCCAGGGCTGTGCCCAATTCGTCGTCAGTCAGGGGCCTATCCAGTAGTTCCCACACCTCATCCGAGACCGACCGCTGAGGGTGGTCATTGACTGGACAGATAGTCGTATGGGGGGCGTTATTTAGCACAACATTCGAAATATGGTGCAGTGAATGGGGTGAATTAGCATGGATCCTAAGAGGCTCAAAGGGGACTGTGTTGTTGTGAGTTCGATCAACCTGGACTGGCAGGCCTGCTGTTAACTCAACATCCTTATTCTCAGGCTCTCCCCTCTATAAATAAAGTACTACGGTCCGGCCTTTTTTTTTTATATAAACCTCGCTGCTTACCAGTTGAGTTTTCTCTGGTAGACCTACCACAGGCTCAAGGAAATGCCCCCCCCCCCCCCCCTGCAAGCTTTGATCTATGAACATTTAAAAGGTTTGAGGTTTTGCGCTCCCTTCCTAGTAATGACAGACTGACCCCAATGATAAAGTATTACATTCCCCTTGAGATTTAAGCGTTGGTAATAATACCACTACAGACAATATAGAATCCAATCGCACTGATATTTAATGCGAGAACATTGCTGCTTTGACAAGCAAGAACACAGTTAAAACGTGGCTTGATTTTATTATACATTTTATTTTGTGATGTTTCAAGAAACATGGGACACGAAGAACGCTTTTCGTTTGGATGAATATAGTTCATTTTTTGTACAGGCCATCCCTTCTCTCTCTCGTAGAGCTAAACTTGGTTTGATTATATTGTTTGCGCTTTCCATTAAATGTAAATTGTTGAAGCTTATTTTAAGTTACTAAAATTTACAAGCGAAATTCGTTTCTTTTCCCAAGTCAAATACATTTCTGATAATTAATTTCGCAATGGCAATTCATTATCGAAGAATGTAGAGCACGTATGCTCAAAGAGGTATTTTTTTTTTAAAACAAAGGAAGTAGAATCCCCTCTTTACTTCCTTTGTTTTAAAGGGGGGTTTAATATTCATCTATGTGAGAGTTTGCATCTATGTTCTTATTCAAAGTGTGGTTTTTCATACGATAGAGCACTACATACGGAATGCTCGAGGAAAGGGGGATTTTTAAATGCACTAATACATGATTTAAAATTAAGAATTTTCTCTTGAAAAGACTGGTTCATAATCCGAGTGTCTCACTGCCTTTGCCTTTATTAGAAGAGGCAATTTCTCTGCCATTGATTTGATTTTTGTCATTGCCTCACTTTTTAGGCTTATAAGCAGTTGTGGCCTTTCTGCCGGCCGGGTCCCGCGTCTTCTCTGCTCCTGTTCTCCTGCCTCTGGCAGGAACAGGAAGCAGAAGCAGGCAGCCAGGCGTCCTCCCCTAAGCCAATCACAATGCTGCAAGCAGCATTGTGATTTGTCGGGATGCCGCCCAGCCAGGGGCTTAAGGGGAGGCCATGTTCTCCATGCAGGGTGCATTGCTGCCTGGCTGGAGATGGGCAGGGTGACTATGATTGGTTTGGGCAGCCCCAGGGGGCCAACAGTCTTTGCACACTTGTTAGTGGACAGGCACACCACTCCTCCCCTGATCTGCTCGCTGAGCAGCCCCGCCCACCCACCTGCCCACAACCAAACATAAAATGGTAATAACTGAAAGTTATTACCATTTTATGTTTTTGCTTCTCGCACTGCGAGAAAGCAGTGGGGGGATGCTCTTCCGCCCTAGTGGAGAAGCCACCCCTGCTTGTAAGTGAAATAAAGTTTCCTAGCAGTGGATTTAGTAACCATAACACAACTTATCTCTCCTTTCGATGCAACAAGGTAATTAAGAGTTCCCAGTAAAATCAACCGACAAGGCCAAAGATCAAATGGCCAAAGTCTGTTCGGAGGACATTAGGGTAAAACTGTTCTCCTTCTGCAGTAGATACTTCGAGACATACTTCAATGAGAAGTCATCTCAGGCATGACATTTTAAGTACTTTCAATTCGCTATCACATAAAGTATGTGAGTTATTGATAGCACAATGTTCCTCTGATCCTATTCAAACCGCTAGATGGTTTGATGATAAGTGTTCAAGGTCTAATAGTGACTTCCACAAGGCGATAAGGGAACACCCAAGGAACAATAAAAAGATAATTTTCTGTCAGTCCAGATGTAAATCAGTGATAACATAACAGGAAAAGACTCTTGAATAAAGGATGCCTGGGACAAGCTCCTTCAAGCTAGCTGTCCTACGCATAGCTCACTATTTTGGATGATTATCAGCTGCTAAATCTTTACACAAACAGAGGATGGGTCATTATGCTCCCCCATTTTACTTGACACCTGAGTTAAACACTTTGGCCCAGATTTACAAAAAAGTCACTGAAGGCAGCAAAGCAGCCAAAAAGGCTGCACTGTGTTGCATTGCGCTACAGGGAGGGAGCAGGAGGGCACTATATCTACAGAGGTATGGCTCTCTTCTCCCCTGTCCCTAGCTCTGGTGCAGATTTTATCTGACGTGCGCCAGGCACACACCTTAGCGCCATAGTGCTAGGGTGCGTGCCTGAGTCTACCATTGAGTTTCTACTGGAAGCGTACTCTTCCAGTACAAAATACTATGCGCAGACACACTTTAAAACTTTTCCTATTTTGAATGTGTGCTGCACAGTTCTGCACACATGCACAGTCAGAAAAGAAAGGAGAAATAAAAACATTTCTCCTGTTAATGCCTCCTTTCAAATGACATTAACTTTTGGCGCTAAACCCTGTCTACTTTTGTTTGTAGATAGGCTTATGCGTCAAAAGGCATGGGTGGGAGCATGGGCATGCCCATGTAACGCCCCCATGGTGCTAAGTAACAGAAACCAATGTTCCTCCTGCTTTGCCTTACTTTTGGGGTACTTTCTAATGCAATACAACATTTGGGATGCTAACCCAGCACAAAATGTAAGTAAATCTACCCCTTAGGGCCTGATTACGAGTCTGTCTGACTTTTTTTGGGTACTAGGGCCGACCGACCTCCTTTCAGCGGTCCCAACCCAGAAATTAGGAACACTGTTTGGACGCACCCCTGTTCTTTACAATGGGAGCATGCATTCTGACTGGAATGCATGCTCTCAGTATAAAGAGAAGAGGTGCAGTTCATCCCTGCACCATGTGGCCATTGGGTGCAGGGATCAACAGGGGGACACCATAAGTGCCCCCAGACCTCCAATCGTATTCTGTGCACCCATGGGGGCCCTGCTGGGGGCCCCCAAAGTCGACTTCTGACAACCTTTCTGTGTTGGAAGAAAGGCCGACACAGAAAGGCTGCCTTTCTTATATGATAGTGTAGATATAGCTCACCCGTCTGCTTTCCTGAGGTCCTAATTCTTGCTGGCGGGAGTGAGCAACACTTTCTTGGCTTTCTAAAAATAAAGCTCCAGGAGGATTCCTCCTGACCTGTATATCTCTGCCCCTCAGGTCTGGGCTCCAGTGCTTACTCAGGTATTAAAAGCCACAATCTCAAAATCCTGGTCATAATCTATCACCATACCAGTTTCTAAAATGGGAGAAAATATTGAACATCTCTGTTACAGATCTATTTCAATCATTGATTCCAAAGTTATAGGGTGGGTGGTTTTGAATAGATTTGGGCAGAGGGACACCATGTACTTTCAGATTTACAATATGGATTCAGACCCAGGCTGAGCACTTACACTAAGTGTCTCAACTTATACTTTCTCCTTAATGAGTACACAGTTGCAAAATTGGGGTCTATTCACATGGCCTTCATGAGCCTCGCCTTTGCATTTGACTCAGTAAATTGGGAGTGTTAGACCTGCCAGCCTTAGGGGGGTCTTCCCTCAAACCTTTTGCCTACTTACGTCAATTTTGTTGGTGCTGAAATAATTTTTTATAGGCCTTGGGACTCTGTGCACTTAGCCACTGCTAACCAGAGCTAAAGTGTGTGTACTCATTTCCCGTAAACATGGTTTGATTGGCTTACACCTGTTTGGCAAATTTAAATTAGTCCCCTTAGAATAGGATACCATATACCCAGGGCCTGTAAATTAAATGCTGTCAGTGGGCCTGCAGTACTTATTGTGCTACTCACTTAAGTAGCATCTTAAAACATGTACCAGGCCTGCCACTGCAGCCTAAGGGCAGTTTTAAACTGCCATGTCATTCCGGCAGCTAAACCCCATACCAAGCCTTAAACTCCCCTTTTATTACTTATGTCACCACTAAGGTAAGTCTAGATAGCCCATAGGACAGGGTGCTGTATAATTAAAAGGTTGGATATGCGCTTTAAAGTTTTACATGTTCTAGTCGTGAAAAACTCCTCAATCTGTTTTTCACTACTGTGTGGCCTACTTCTCTCGAAGGATAACATTGGGTATTCTTTATTACATTTAATAGGCTGGTATTCCTAATTGGGAGCAGGTGGCTATGTCATGTTTGGTATCTATGAAATTGTAAAGAGAAACCCTCTTCAATTCTAAACTCGTATTTTCCATTACAGTTGTGAAAGTGCCACGTTTAGAAAGCTGGAATTTTCCTGCCCTTTGTGTGTGCAGCCTGTCGTAGGTCACATGACTGGGTATAGCAGACAGAGTTTGTGAATTCCTCCCAACACATCAAACAATAGAGGGATGAGTTGTGCCTCAATGGCCCTTCTGCTGGCAGGAATGGTGGAGTGGAGCTGAGCACAGTCCCACTTGCAACTGAATAGCTTGTACTTTGCCTTCATACAAAGGGTCTAACAACTCCACATTGTCACTGCAGCCAGTTTGGTGCCACGGTTGGAGTTTCAGGAAATTCCATGCACTTCAAGGAACCTTTCCTGAAGTTTTTCCCATGTTTCAGAAGAAGGGCACCAGGGTATACAAATAGGACCTTCAGCCCTGCTGATGAGCCCTGCATCTTCGCCTGTGCCCATGACTACCAGAGCAAACCCCAGGACTATTTTGCTGGGCTCCTGTTCAGAGCCACAGGGACAAAAAAGGCTCTCATCATCTTCAACCTGCAGGTGGACCCAGCCTCAGTGAGTCCTGAACCCCTAAATGGTGTCCCACCGGTCCTGGACCATTGGTTGTGATGCTAAAGTTACCCAAATGGCCAAAACCCAAATCAGAGGACTTTGAAACATGTTTGTCCAAACTGCTCCGAGAACCAGGAGAAGACCAGGACCAACCTGCTTGTCTATGCACACACCATGCATCGCCGGTCGGATTGACTTCACAGCTTCTCCCACTATGTTCTTCTCCACAGAAGCAAGTCCGGTTAAGTGGTCCTTGACTAAAGGGGTATCTTATCTCATGGAATTATCTTTGGCTACATCCCTCTGCTTTGTCCTACTGGATATGTTCGATGGCTAAGTCTGAAATTAGTAATCTGCACTACAGCTTTGACCCAAGGCCACCTGACAAAGACGCTCCCTCCTTGGACACCTCCTGCAGCCTTGCCCACCTTAACTTTATCTTCTCAGACACTTTTTTTCAGAATTTATTCCAAGTCCAAAGGTAAGTGCTGACCGTGCCCAATCCACCTCTTGTATCCAAACTGCGCTCCATCACGGTCAGTCGTATTTTTCAACTCTGACCCGGTCTCAGGCCACTAGATGTCTGTGGTTGGCACGTTAAACTTTTAAACACAAGTCTTTACTAAAACCTTAAAAAATTCTTACTGATTGTAGTTTTTGTTGTTTTGGTGTCAAATAATTTAATAACATTTACTCTATTCATCTAAACTGGTTTGGGTATTTTTTGTGCTGTGTTTTCCCTTTATTACTGTTTAAGTGCTGCATAAATACTTTAACCATTACCTCTAAGTTAAGCCTGACTGCGTTTTGTGCCAAACAACCGAGAATTGATCACAGGTTAATTTAGTGATTTTTTGCGGTTCACCCTGCAATAGATTGTGGCTGTTGCTTGACCAGGGCTCACACCCTAGTCAACCAACAATCCAATTTTTCACAGGGACAAACTCCAGAATAATTTACAGACTTTTGGAGTTGATTGAAACATCATATACTTTATATGAGATTTAGACATAAACATGTCTGCTGTAATCAGATATAACATTGATGGCTCTTGTACTAGGACTCTTCAGGTTAAACATAGCGTAAGACAAGGATATAGTCTTGCTCCATTTTTGTTTATGCTATATATAAACAATCTGGAAGAAACCTTCCGAACCAAGAGTATAGATCTGCCTCGTGTTGAGAACATATTAATCCAGCGTTACTTTAATCACATGATGTGGTTCTACTTGCTAGAACTGCATCAGGATGTCAAAGACTATTGGATTCTTTTGTTGCCTTCATGGAGTCTTTAGACCTGACTAACAATGACTTTAAGTCTTACGCCAAGGGAGCTGGGCCTAGTTCTGCAAATACAATACCTTTTCGAGTTCAAGGCCGGGAAAAAATATCCAGGGTAGACGCTTCCTTATACTTGGATGTACAGTTCGATTGCATGGGTCTATGTTCTCACCTATTAACTATAAAAAAAAATGAGAACCATGCTTCAGTGTTTTAAGTTTACTTCTAATTTGGATAACAAGCCCTTAAAAGCTCTTTTGAAAATTTATCAGGCCAAATGTGTCTCTGTAGACTCATAAAGTAGTAATAGCTGGGTATCCATTTGATGTTTATATTTAGCAATTGGGAGAAAATCATTCCTTGGTTAAAATATATTCTGACTTTATTTGATGCCCTGGGCATCCCGATTTATTTGAAATCCCTGAGTCTATTACTAAAAGTGACCTGGCATGAATTAGAAAAGCGTTTGCTTCTCTTTGCTACAATGATAGAGAATGTGGCTATTTAACTATTCGTCTTAATTGTACATACATTCCTTTAAAAAAGGCATTATACATTGAACCTTATCTTACATTTGTTACCAACAGCACCCATCAAAATTTGCTGAAAAGATTTAGGTAAACCTGCTGCATTGGCTGTTGACTGTGCCTAATGGGTCTAATCAAGTTACAAATGTAAGACCATCTGGTTGTGATTTAGTATCTCCATAGAATACTCTTCATATTACTATGTTTTATCGCTTTCATACTCAACCTAAAAGGGATTTTATAATACCGCTGTTGATAGGTCAACATTTTAACCAAGTGCGTCCAGGCTTGTATTGCAACTGTTGCACGATGAACGTATTTTTTTTGTATTTTATGTTTTTGTAAGGGTGGCATCAAGTTCAGACAGCTACTGGACTTTTATCTTTAATGTGTTTTAATAAATTTCTCTTTTATAGGTTTGTAGAAAGTCTGAAATAAAGAGTTTATGATGAATATATACCAACATTGATATGTTATAGAGTGGCGATAGCCGCTATGTAGTTATGGATATAATTCCCAGGTACAGAAATTCCTATGAATTTTCATTGCTAATAACTTTGTGTCCATTTGATGATTCTCTATGAACCTTTGAAGACCTATTCTTCCTTCTACATTGGCAGATGATGCAAAATTTTGTGGTGATTGGTCAAGGGAGCGCAAAGATAAAAGAGGGGGGTCCCAAAATGCATTTTTCCACCAATGCATTTTCCTTAGATTGTTGTCTCTCATATAGCTCAAAAATGGCTGAATGGATTTACAGAAAATTTGGCAGGATTAGGCCATTATGATGGTCAGATGATCCTTATGGGTACAACATGTAAGAATGGTGAATAATATTTAAGTTAGAGGATATTTTTACTTCGTGATATCTGTGGCTGAGGTATTTTCGTAAATTTTCTCTGTATTTCGCAGAAGTACAGTGGTGCATAGCAATAACCAGGCATAATGTGATTGTTCCAATGACTACCTTTACAAAAGGCAAATGCAGCTATGTTGTTTTTAGGTACACTTTGCCTGTGTTCTGTGTTTCGGCCTTAGATGTAGGTAAGTGTTAAGTTTGATATTTTTTGCTTAACTATTACCTCTTTATTAAAGTGGTAATATGAAGGAAAAAATAATAATACGTTTCTATATATTGAAAAATATATACAGAGTACTGTGGTACTGCCCCAGGTGTACGACAGAGGCAAAAATAAAATAGATTAAAAATATACTATAATACCCTTTATTTATGTACTACAGTATATTTTCTAGTTTTAACATACTTAAATCTCAAGTAAAAAGTCTGCAGAGTACTGTAGTAATACCTCAAAATTAGCTTGCTCCCTAACTTTTTTTTAATGTGCATTTCTTCCTACGCTGCTGTATTAATATATAGAAAATTATAAATACATTTCTCTACATAGTAACACTTAAATAAAGTGGTAATAGGTGAGAAAAACAGAAAATCATACTACTTACCTAGATCTAAAACCCTAACCTAGAATACAGCGAAATGGAGAACATAGACATGGCTGTGTTTTCTCTTTGCTAAACACAGCCATTAGCAAATCACATACTGACTCATCATGCGCATGTACCCCTGTAAAATGCTAACTTATGGCGATATATACTACACCATAATATATAACAAAAAATTATGAAAATTATAACTTGAAAACTACTTACTATTCACACATACTACCAAAAATTTGCAATTACACCAAATAATATATTTTCCTGCAACATTACATCTGCATCCGAATACACAGTACGTCTATTTAAAGTACCACACTCCACTGTACGCCACTATACTGTATGCCACTCAACAGTACCACTCTATGCCATCCCGCTCTATGCCATTACACTCTACATCACTCCACTATACACCACTCCACTCTGCGCCACTCCTCTCTATCCACTCCACTCTACCACACTCCACTTTATACCACTCTATTCTACATCACTCTTCTACACCACTACACTGTACGCTATTACACTCTATGCCACTTTATTTTATGACATTCCAGTGAACGCCAGGACACTGTATGCCCTTCCACTCTATGCTACTCCACTTTTTGCTATTCAACTGTGCACAACTCCATTCTATGACACTATTCTCTATGATGTTCCACTCTATGCCACTATCCTGTACGCCAGTTCAGCATACACAACTGCAGTGTACGCTATTCCTCTGTATACCGTTGCACTTTACCTCACTCAACTATCCGTCACTCCACTCTCTGACAATCCACTGTATGCTATTAAACAGTGCATCACTCCACTCTATTCCACTATACTAAACGCTACTCTACTCTGTGCCAATCCAATCTACAGTACTACACTTTACGCTATTCCATTGTACTACACTCCAGTCTTTGCCACTCTTTGAACTATAGGCCACTTCCTAACTATATTTTACACCAGCAACACTCAACAATATTCCACTTTACACCACTTTATTCTATGCTGCTCCACTCTATGCCACTTTATGGTATGCTACTCCACACAACTCCACTTCTACGCTATTCCATTTGACAACACTCCACACTACAACATTTCACTCTATGCTGTATCCTCTCCACTCTACAACACTCTCAATGGTATTCCACTCTATGCCACACCACTCTGTGCCACTTCACTCTATCCCAATCCAGTGCAGACTATTCCACTGTATGCGTCTCAAGTGTACACCACTCCACTATATGCCACTGCAATCTACGCTATTCCACTGTACAACACTACACTGTACCGCACTACACTATATGCCACTCCACTGGCATTCCACTTTATGCTACTCCACTGTATGCCACTCCACCCTAGCACTCTAGTGCATGCCACTGCATTCTACAACACTCTATGCTATTCCACTCTATGCTGCTCAACTGTACGACACTCCAGTATATGCCACTCCATTGTATACTACTACACTATACACAATACACTCTAAACTATTCCACTGTACTCAGTTCTACTGTATGACACTCCACTCTATGTTATTCCACTATATGCAACTCCACTCTACACCACTGTAATGTATACCACCCTACTTTACACCACTCTACACTACCCCACTCCCCTCTACACCACTCTACTCAATGCCACTGCAGTCTATACCACTACACTATGCGCCACTCCACTTTACGACAATCCACTATACATAATTACACCGCATCTCACTCCATTCTAAGCCACTCCACTGTACACCACTCCATTTTATACCAATCCAATTTACCCTACAACCCTCTACCTAATTCCACTGTACGTCATTCCATTGTACTCAACACTTCTGTACACTATTCCACTACATGTCAGTCCACTCTACGTCACTAGACTGTATGCCAGTAACACTCAGCAATATTCCACTCTACACCACTCCACTGTACGCTACTCCACTGTATGCCTCTCCACTGTATGCCACTCCATTTTATGCCACTCCAATCTACGCCCATTTACTCTACACTAGTCTACTGTACTCTACGCCATTTCACGGAATGCCATTACACTGTGTGCCACTAAAGTCTACCCCACTACATTCTATCCTGCTCCACTATACAACACTCCACTACACAGTATTCCATGCTACACTCCACTCTACGCTAGTCCACTGTACACCACTCTACTATATGCCACTCTAGTCTGCTACAGCACTGTTCGCCACCCCACTATACTCCACTCCACTCTTTGAAAATGCACTGTACTTTATTACATTGTACATCACTCAATTCTACACCACTCCACTGTATGCCGCTCCACTCTATCCTACTAAACTCTACCCTATTCCACTGCACCACATTCAATTATATGCCACTGTACTGTATGGTATTTCACTGTATGTCATTGCACTCTAAATCACTACACTGTACACCAGAAACAGAGTTAGTAAACTCCACACCACTCCACTGTATGCTACTCCACTCTATGCCACTACAGTTTACCCCACTATACTGTACCCTGCTCTACTCTACAACTCTCCACTCTACGGTATTCCACTCTATAAGACTCAACCCCACACTATTACACTGTACGCCACTACACTGTACTTTGCTCCATTCTAGGTGATTCTACTGTACGCCACTACACTGCATGCCATTATGCTCTATGCCACTCCAATCTATGCTACTACACTTTATGTCTCTACACTGTACCACACCTTAAATCTATGCCACTCTACAATACTCCACTATATGCTACTTTATTCTATGCTATTCCACTCTACACCACTCTACACCATTTCACTCTACCCCACTCCAGTGTACACTATTCTACTGTATGCTTCTCCAGTGTACTCCACTCTACCCCACTCTACTCTATGCTATTTCACTGTACATCATTACACTGCAGCTCACACCACTCTACGCCTTTTCACTCTACAACACTCCACTCTACGCCACTTCACTTGATGCCACTTTATTGTATGCTGCTGCAGTCAGTTGCGGGTGTTCCGCGCTGCAGGAGCCGGCTCTGGAGTTTACTCTATGCCACTCTATGCTATTCTACTGTAACCACTCGATCATACTTCAGAGTACGCCACTGTACTGTACACCACTCCAAAGTATGCTATTCGGCTGAATGCTGCTTAGCTGCATGACACTCCAGTCTATGACACTCCTCTGAACACTACGACACTATATGCCACTACACTCTACACTATTCCCCTGTACTCAGCTCAACTGTACGACAATCCACCCTGGACTATTCCACTCTATTTCACTGTAATATATGATATTCCACTGAACATCACTATATACCACTCCACTTTATGCCACTCTTCCCCACTACACTCTGTGCCACTCTGCTATACCCCACTCCACTCTATGCCACTCCACTATATGCCCACTCCACTTTATGACAATCCACTGTATGATATTACACTGTACATCAATCCATTCTATGACCCTCCACTCTGTGCCAGTCTACCTTACCCTACTACACTCTACCCTTTTTCACTGTACGACACTCCATTCTACTGTTTGCTATTCCACTATATGCAGCTCCACTCTGTCACTACACTTACACTCGTTATTCCACTCTACACCACTCCAATGCACACTTCTCAACTGTATGCCCTTCCACTATAAATCACTACACTCTACGCGCTTCCACAGTACTCCACGCCACTGTAGACCACTCCACTCTACGCAACTACACAGTTCACTATTACACTGTATGCCATTACATTCTACCCCACTGCACTCTTCCCAGTTCCACTCTACAACATGGTATTGCACTCTACACACTCCACTCCATGCCATTACATGCTACACAACTCCAAAATACGCCACTCCAGTCTAATCTATTCCACTGTACAGCATGACACTGTATCTCTCACCACTCTACTATACGCTACTCTACTGTATGCCACTCCATTGTATGCTATAAAATACTACACTACACCACGCCACTCTACCTCACTCCAATATACATTATTCCACTATATTCCTTTCAATGTCACTCCACTTCACATCACTCCACGCTTTTCCACTGTACACCACTACGCTTTATCTCTCTCCAGTCTACCCCAGTGAACTCTAGAACATTCCACTATATAATGCCTCTCCACTCCACGCCCCTCCTCTGTACACTACCCCACTCTATGCTATTCCAATGTATGCTAATTCACTCTAACACTCTTTCCATACAACACCACACTCTACACCACTAGACTGCACTACAATCCGTTCTACACTATTCCACTGTACGGCACTCCACTCTATGCTGTTCCACTCTATGCCACTCCACCGTATGCCACTCTAATATATAGCATTCCACTGTACCTCAATCTATTGTACATCACTTCACTCTATGCCACGCCACTCTACCCCACTCCACTCGATGCCACTCCACTATACGTCACTCCATACCATGCCACTCCACTCTATTCTCTTCTACTATGTGCAGCATGACTCTCGCCACTACATTCCATGCTATTCCGATCTATGCTACTCCACTTATTAGGCCCAAGGACCCCATCCTCCTGGGCCATAACTATTTTGGGGACAAGGCCATGTGGTAACCCTTCCAAGCCTCATTAGGCCCTTTTTTTCTTTTAAAGACGAGGGGCTGTGTAACCCCCCGTGAGCCTTATTAGGCCTGGGGACACCATCCTCCAGGACCTTAATTATCTTTAGGGGTAACTATTTTAAAGGGGACAGGGCCATGTAGCACCCCTCCCCAGCCTCATTAGACCCTGGGAAACATCCCCCAGGGCCTATTTTTCTTTATAAAGGGGAGGGGGCTATTTGGCCTCCCTCCCAGAGCCTCATTAGGCCAAGGGGACTCCATCCCAGAGGGCCTTTTTAGGTCTCATCTGGCGTTGCAGTGCAAAGCGTTGTCGCTCAGCGAGAGTTTTGTGGATGAGGGCTTTTCAGTAAGGGACTCGAAGCCCCGCCCCTCATTTTTATTGGCTTGCATCACCGTTTATGCTAATCGATGGCCTGCCATTGGAAATGAGGGTTTTTTTGTTTACGCCCTTTCACCTCTGATCCGGACTGGGTCGCCTGCTTTGCTGCTGTCACAAAGCACTCTCTTATCTTTATGGGGCCATGTATTTCTAATTAGCATGGAGCAGCGCACCGAAAAAGGAAAAAAATCTTGGTTTTGTCAAGATTTTTATTCTTTGAGAGGTCGGGGCAGTGGGCGCCTCCACGCTAATTAGAAACACATGGCTCCATAAAGACAAGAGATCGATGCTTGTTTTTCTACCTCAGTCTTCAACTGTTTTCCCATGAGCGCTGTCCCGCATGCTACCTCCGTCCACCTCAGAGGCCTTCCCTTAATCACCATTTAAAGGTGGGATGTCCTGTAATAACCATGTAGTCATTGTGTGCCGCCCGATAAGCACTGCCCACCGTGCTCGATGCTCCCCCTGCCAACCCCATCCCCTCAGACACACACTCAAACAGCTGCGGCACCGGAAACAACACTCTTGACTCAAAAGACTTGCAAGCTGCACTGCAGTCAAGACCTATGTCGAATATTCCTACAAATGTGAAAGGCTGGGCGCATTCATCGTTAAAGCTGCCCCTTTGGGAGTGTTGGCACATGCTGAGCACAGGCCATTCCAATCACACGAGTCATGGATAACTGTTCTACAAGTAGGCAAACTTAGTCATACTCGCACAAAGCCCGGGGTATCCAAGGACCTGCAGGGATCTTGTGAATTACTGTGGACCTTAAACCCATGTGGCTTAGATTACCAACAGCCCGCTCGACTACTGCACACATAATAAAGTTGTGCGATGGCACAGATACCACCGCATAAGCGATGCCACAGATGCCATCCTCTGGGCGAGAGAGATGAGCTCCGCTGGCTGCATGCTACGAGGTGAAGTCAGGGTTAAGAATAGAAAGGAGCGCGCGCCGATGCAAAATACATTCTACGAAAATGCACAATCTAGCCAGAGAGGGTGCCATGAAATGTATGTCTGTTCTAACATCAAAATCTACAACCGGTGAACAAAACGGTAAACACGCTGTAATAGACAGGGCAGGAGTCCTAAATAAAGAAGTGGGGGGACGCTCAAAGACAGGAAGTTACTCACGACAGGAAGTGATGTCACGAAAGGTAAAAAACATAGAAGTGGGGGGACGCTCAAAGACATGAAGTGACGTCATGACAGGAAGTGATGTCACGAAAGGTAAAAAACATAGACTTCTATCAATGGAAAAGAAAACACTCATAGGGAATACTGCAATTACCCTCCTAAAGGAAACCATGCTGTTCCAAGAAAGACGAGAAAACAGAAATGCGCTTCATTGGCAAAGTCTGTAAAGCGTTGCTAATGTGTAACCCAACGCTGGGTCAAAGTAGTGTGAATTAGGGGGGGCATTGAAAATGTTCTAAAGGAAATAAGAAATGGAGTGAACGTATGCACGAAGTACGTCAAGGTTGGGAGATCGACTGGGCGGCCGGTCCGGTAAGTAACGCCATCATTGCCCAGTCCAGCTTTTGGGCAGGGGAAACGGCGTCCACCCAGTAAAATAAGTTAAAAGAAGTGGGGGGAAGCCGTCCACCCGCGTGGTACCCCGACTCGAGCCCTAGTAATAGACAAGTACTGTGTTGGGAACGGGGTTTTGCTTAACTATCACTTATGGATAGAAGCAGCTGTAGATGGGGTTTCAGGATGTTTTAGTACTAAAAAGAGGTTGATTGCATTTTGGGGTGGACAAATCAGCTTGTGGGGTCGGGGTGGGGGAGGAGGTGCAGAGGAAAGAGGAAAAGTTTACATTTCCTTTGACATGAAGTTGAAGGTTAGGATCATGGGTCTCTAACCAGTAGCGCGGGAGCTCCAACGCACCAGCACCTTTAAAGTAGCTCTCCAGAAGCTCAGCCCAGTGCATCGTTAAGATTGTTTATACACATTAAAGGAGACAGCTTTGCTAATCTCAAGATACATACAATGGCAACCGGCCAAACCAACGAAAGAGCCTCATTCTAAGATACAAATAAACAATGTATTCACCTACGAGGCCTGCAACATGAACATACCTATCCACTCACCCTGTATTCAAGTCACAAGGATATTGGAGATATAGGCTCAAATATATCAGTCACAATATCCATGCGAACAAATGGCCACGAAAGAAGAGTGCCACGCACAACTGTGTCGGTCCCTCGCATATTAGTGATCCTTGCATAATAGTTGCCACTATTAACATATTCTGCCCATTCCCAGTCTAGCTGTACATTTTGGCAACCATCACTGACATATTGTGAGCATGACTGACCTAATTTGGGGCACCCCTGAGTTAACAGTGGCCGCCACTGGCATAATTTTGGCAATGACTGACGACTGGTGAATGCTATGGTGTCCAGCCTTGGCACAGTGGTGCCCTGTGAGCATTAGAAGCATAATATAAGCATGCTTAGCGTCATTGAAGCTATCCATGACTTGATCATAAAGCTTGGGCACTGAAATCAGATTCTGCCATGTCAAGAATGTGTACATTTGAGCACTTGATAACAATGACAAGTTGATGTTTGGAGACCATGTATTTGCCAACAATGAAAATGAAGGAAACAATTATATATTTTTCATACAGTTTGTTGGCCCAAAATAAAAAATGTACTTGATAGAAAAATACATTTATTTTCAGCAACTGCTATGCTGATGAAGACTAAGTGGTTACATTTCCAAAACATATTTAAAACTGATAGTTAATTCAAGTTTAATTGGTGCGCCGTCTTGCATTGACTTTGCCCTTTGTGCTCGAGGGCAGGTGCTACTTTTGGTGTTAATCTTTCATTAGTCACGGTGAGGCATTGAATGTTGATAGTGCTTTCCTTGACGTTTCTGCTAGCAACCTGCCTTACATTTAGGGTAGACTACAAACGTATTACTAATGGGTGTGGTCACTGTTGTAAAGTGATAGCATTTGTAAGTAGCTCCGAGTGATTTGGTGACCCCCTGGTTTAGATCATTAGCAATTTGAATAAAAATACAGGATGCAGGGGTTTGTGAAGTGACATGCAGTTGAAGCGTGTATGGCTCTGGGTTGTAATTAGGGGGTGGGCACAAGTTACACGGATGTGTGGTGAGGTATTTATTCAGTATGTACCACTATCTGCCAAGGGTTGATTGGTTGTGATGTGCACTTGCATCACAAAAGCAGCTTTTTCCACACACACATTAACGGTCAGAGTAGTTTTGTGGTGCACAGTCGTGCTCAAAATGAAGTCACTAGTTGCCTGAACAGCACAGTGTCTCTTTCTTGACCTGCCCACCAGCTACCAGTAGTTTGTGCTTCCTTTCCCCCTCTGCACAATCCCTTTCAAGGCATGAGTTAGTCATGGGAGATACACAGAAAGCCAGGTATACATACACATGCGCACTGCACTCTCCAATGTGGGACGGCAGTGCACATGGAGGTGGGCTTTAGTGGACAATGGATAGGCTGCACCCACTATGTTGAAGAGTTGACCCAGGAAGCATGCAGCCCACACACACCCATGGTAAACCCCAGCAAACGGTACAGAGGCGAAGGATCCAACCAGCTGGAAGCCAGTGTGGCACCACTCAAGACTGCAAATAGGCATTATCACAAATGGAATGGCAGGGGCAAACTACAGGACATGTTCTCCACACAGTCACCCTTGGCGGGTAGGAGAACATGAAATTAAAGAAGAGAGAGGCGCTCATGGTGCAGAAGCTTTCAACTCTATGGATATCATGCCTGGAGAAGTGTGGCTCACTGGTTAGAGGAGGCAGACCTGGAAGCAGAGGTCAGCCCGGGACCATGGTTCAAGTCCCGGCTCAGCGGGGTCTTGAGTCCTAAAATGTCCATGGACTCGACAATTCTCGCTCCGGTGCCTACTTGATTCACGGGTTCACACACTGTGACTCTGGGCAATAGCTTGCTTAATCTCCACAACGGCCTCTCGTGGCGGGATGCCTGGCTTTCACCTTGCGGATACCCTGCCGGGGTTATCTCACAGGGGAATACCAGGACGGGTTCCCTAAGCAAGCGCTTAGAAACTGCTCGGTGATTTGCGCTATATAAATTCCTGTACATTTACATTTACATATCATAGGCTTGGGTGAGGAAGGAGACAATGTTGGACTTGGCCCTTTTTGCAGGGTCATCCCTGAAATTTTTTCCTTCTTCCTGCAATTTGTCTGACCTCTTTTTGTTGGTTTTATGACTTTTGGCACCTTACCACTGCTGATCAGTGCTAAAGTGCATATGCTCTCCTTATTGTAAATTGTTGTATGGGTTAGTGTGTAGTGTAGTTCCTATATTCCCAATAGGCTCTGCGCATTGGAATAATATATCCTATAGATTTGACATAGGACTGAGGTCGACTAGGTCTCTATCGAATATATTAGAATTAATTGTGAGTGCCAGCTAGCTCAGAGGTCACTAGAAACTTTCTCAAATAAACAAGAAGGGATTCGTTTCTGACAACCGCATAAACATGACAACTTTGTTTCCCCAAGATAAAACGTATCTTCAGAGTCGTGGAAACAATAGATAGATATTTTACTCAGTCATTCGTGCATGCTTCGTTTCATCAGAGGTGCAGAGAAATAGAGAGACAGGCGTTTTCAATAAAAGGTTTATTGAACAGTCTTCTTTCTCATGCAAAAGAAATGAACTGCTACAATTGTAATACTGGCCGTAAAGTATAATGCGTACAGCAAGAAGAGTATTATAAAATATTACTGTGAAAGCATGGTATGGTTTCTAAGCCATAAAATACATACATAAATAACAAAGACTAAAAGTACTCAACTGGTGCTTCTAAAATACACCTACCCCAATGTACCTAACCTAAGTTTAGTACGAGGGAAGAAGTAAGTATGATGTAGCATAGGTTTTAGTTTATTTGCCAAGAATCTATCCAAGATTTCTCTTAGGGTCTAATCAGCTCCGTACCTTGGTTTCAGAATGAAGGAGGTCTGGTATCTCTGCCTCGGGACTCGATTTCGGGCATAATAACATCATCAAAGAACCCCAAGGGAATGCTAGTTATTTGAAAACTCCATGATTTCTAGGACAAATCAATATTCAAGCAAGGGGATGTCCATGACTGCGGAAGCCGAGTTTTCCAAGAAATCGTTGTGGCTTTTTGAAACTAGTGGAAGTTGCCATGCCTGTATTTGGACTGGATGGGTTATGTCTAAATATGGTTAGGATTTCTACACCTATATAAGGGCAATGTGAATTATACCTATATAAGTGAATGAATCGGTAAATTTCGCTCGGGTCCTAAAACGCTATACAACAAGTGATTCCATGATTGGCTGGTTTGGTTTACTTATCAGACTCTAGTACAGTGCACTGAGTGTGCCCAGGTCTTTCGAACCTAATGCTGCTAGTGGGCTTGCAGCACTGCTTGTGCCACCCACAGAAGCAGCCTTGTAAAATGTGTCTGAGGCCTGCCATTTCAGAGCCTGTGTGCTGTCTGATACTGTCATACTGACTAGGCAAGTGCACCCACTTGCCAGTCCCTAAACCTTCCCTTTTCTTCATATCAGACACCGCTATGGTAGGCCCAAGGGCAGAGTGCATTGTAAGTATCAGGTAGGACATGCCCTTTTCGTTTTTAACTATTTTAAGGCTACCTGTTCACCATAGGCCAGAATGGGCAGTTAGATTATTACATCTTATAATCCTAACTGACTCAGGGAACATGATAGAAATTCGAGTTTAGTATGCCTGAACTCAGAATGATAAAATACATCTTTTAGTGAAGTTGGTTGTCAACATTCTGTGTTTGAAAATACCACTTTTAGAAAGTATGTATTTTCTTGTCTAACTATTCAAACCTGCCTCTGCTAGGTTGTATATTCCTTGTCTGGAGTTTGAGTGACAGGGCTGGGGGATTCCAGGAGACAGGGTGAGTCCGCCCAGTGGTGAATAGAGAGATCTGCATCTAGATGGGAGGGAGGAGCTGTACCTGGGACCTGAATAGGACAGTGCCTGCCCCCCACAGTGCTGGCTCCACCCCCTGTGGTACGTCTGATGTCTCTGCCCTGCACTGTGAAAGGAGAGAAGTAGTCATGTAAACAAAGTGCTCCAGGGCTGTGTCTTTCCTCCACAATGCTGGCTCCGCCTCCTGTGGGGCGTCTGATGTTTCTGTCCTGCACTGTGAATGGAAAGAAGGAGTCATGTAAACAGAGTGGTCCAGAACTGGTTTGGACTGGGGAAAGGCCCCTCTGCCCTCAGAAGACAAAGGATTTTGGGGTATAAATATTGGGACCCTAATCCCAAGAAATTAGATTACTATTGGACTACAAGAAGAAACCTCTGCTGAGGAGAAGAAACCTGAAGAAACTGAGGAGAGACTATTCCTAAGCGGAAGTGCTGCTTAGGGGATTGGCCTGCAGTGGTTGCCAGACTGACAAAGAGAGGAGAAAGTACTTTGTGTTCTTTGCTTTCAACTTGTGAAGGATCTCCAAGGGCTTGGAAAAGAGCTTGCCTCCTACTGAAGTCTCAGGGACAACAGACCTCACCCCTCAGCTCCCTAGAGTTCTTTGGAAGTGCCTGCTGCTGTGTTTGGGCCTTCTGAGGGTCTGCATGTTGCAAGGAGCTGGAAGGGCGACTCAATGAGAAAGAAGCATGTCGCTGCTGCTGCCCTCCCAACTCCAAAGGAGGGTGTCGCCGCTGTAGCTGTCGTATTGCAACGTATCAAGAGAAGCGTCTCACAATGAAGAGGAAGTGTGTCGCCGTCGCTGCTGCTGCCGTCGCAACTCCAAGGGAGGGTGTTGCCGCTGTAGATGTCATATTGCACCGCATCGAGAGAAATGTCCCGCAACGAAGAAGAAGCGTGTCGCCATCGCTGCTGCTGCCTTTGCATCTTGGATGTTGCCGCTGTAGTTATCGCATCGTGCGGAATCTTCTCGCAAACATCGGAGAAGAGTGTCACAGCTGAAGCTGTTGCTGTCGCATCGCTGAACAAGGGTGTCGCCGCTGCAGTTGATGCATCGAACCAAGACTTCTCGCATCCCCGGAGAAGCAAGCCCCATCTGTAAGATCTTTACTTCTTTATTTCTTTGCACCGGAACTTTGCTACATTTCCATCGCTGCAACATTACTTGTTGTGGAAGTGCAACGCATCGTAAGGTACATTGACACAAATTGTTGCATCTTAAGAACTGAACAGAACTAATCTAAAACTACCATTTCTAAGTATAGTATTGTGGATTTGTGTCTTTTAATGGTCTTGTGTTAAGCCTATATAAAGAATACTTATTTTTTATATAAACCTTGTGTGGTGTCTATTTGTAGTGTTGTCACTGGGTTACTGTATGTGGTCACAAATGCTTTACACACTGCCTCTGAGATAAGCCTGTCTGCTTGTGCCAAGCTACCAAGGGGGTGAGCAGGGGTTATTTTAGAAGTATACCCCCTTACCCTGACTTGAGGCTAGGGTCCCTATTTGTCACAAGTACCTACCTGTGCCAACTAGAGACCCCCAAATCAAATAGGCATTATCCAATTGGAATGGCAGGGCAAACTACAGGGCAGGGTCTCCACACAGTCACCCTTGGCGGGTAGGAGAACATGAAATTAAAGAAGAGAGGCACTCATGGTGCAGAAGCTTTCAACTCTATGGATATCATAGATTCGGCTGAGGAAGGAGACAGTAATACAATTTCCCATCACCTAACACATTCCAATGCGAACCTGCTTATAG
The DNA here is from genome assembly GCF_964263255.1 of Lissotriton vulgaris. Classification (NCBI taxonomy): domain Eukaryota; kingdom Metazoa; phylum Chordata; class Amphibia; order Caudata; family Salamandridae; genus Lissotriton; species Lissotriton vulgaris. The sequence continues at coordinate 749,439,518 of NC_141694.1, forward strand.
GACAAGTCCATACATCATTACAAGTAACTCAGTACAACTATGCTCACAAGCTGCAATAACATGGCTTTGACCTCAAGCAAGCAATCTTACTGCAGTCTCACATCACTTTTCTACAGTAATGAAACAGTTGTCACTTCAAAGGGAGTAAACACAGAGGATCAAGTACACTGATTTCTTTCACTGCATTCACATTAGTTTGTAGAGGATATAAAGTGAGTTTGTTGTCAAGTGAGATGTTGTTAAGCGGTGCTTCATGGCGACAGACTGATCTGCAGATAAGATGGCTGTACTCTGAGCACAGTGCTTTAGCACATGTACAGGGAGGTCAGTATATATTACCTTGGTACATCATTGCCAGTTTTGCCAGGGAGCTTAAGATATGTCTTTTCCCATGGTACTACTATCCTAGAAACAGAGATTTATAATTCATCTTATAAACGTCAACACAAAAGGAGCGAACACCTATTGCTCTTGCAATATTCCTTTTTGGTGTATGTTTGCTGATCATCTGAACAAGTTCCAAAAGTTTTGAGGTATTTTTTAAATGTATACAAATCTTTTTATATTTTTGCAGTTTCCCGGCCAGTGGGTAAAGGTATGATCGAATGCCTTAATTGATGTGCAATATTCTCCTTCTGTGATGCATGAAGCTCATATTGGTTTTGAGGCTAGTCTTTTACATTTGAATGTCGGAGGCATAATGTCATATTTAACATGGTTTTGGACCAATAATACATGGGATAGGGTCCATGGCCAACGCCGCAGTCAGCTAGTTCACCTGTAGGTGAACTGGGCCCAGAAAGTACAGCTGGGTGCCCTAGGGCTTAAAAATCAAAACAATACTTATTTCCATTTTAACAATATTCCCAACAATTGTTTTAGACAAGATATAGATACTGTTATACACAATTTATTCAGAGCAAGTTGATTTGAAACTTGCAACGTTGATACAAATATTGCTCCACACTTTAAGAGAAGGTTAGTAGATTATCTTGATTGAAGATTGTAGATATAAGTGTTTGGTTAAGAAACCCAATGCATCTTAGGTGAAAAACCCTTCTTCAGGGGTAACTATGGACCAAGAGAAAGGTTCAAAATGAGTGACATGAAGGTCAGGTAATCATCGTAATCAGTGAAAACATCGGAAGATGGCAAAGAAGAGCAAGTAGAAGAGACCGAGAAAAGCAAGGAAAAGAGTCCATCCTGAGAGTGGTAGTCGGAGTCACCCTGGGTGACTGTACACAGTTACCCAGCATGCAACTCGGCAAGGTTAGGTATGTAACAGTGATTGTACTCACTATCAACACATTTCAACGAGGAGGGCAATCAATAAATGCTAATCTGCAAGCCTGCCATAAAAAAGGCTGTCTTTTAATACTCTGTGATGCCCGTTGTGTCATGAAAGTGCAATCCGAAGGATGCGTTTGAAACTCAGTACCTGTGGTGGCGGCACAAGGCTTGTGGTGCTGTATGGACACATCCTCGTAACGACAAGGGCCACTTAAAACAAGCATTTGCAATGCAAAAGTTCTCGCATTACAACGAGTTTGAGCTATTGACATTGCAAATAACAATGCCTTTTACTTTTTGTTTTAACAACATAAAGAAAAGGCATTCATTTACAATGCCAATAGCTTAAACTCAAGTAAATACGCGACCTATTGCATTGCTAATGCTTGTTTTTAATATAAAGAGGAAGGATGCCATTTGGCCCCCTCTCTCCAAACATTATTAGTCCATCGCCACCCCATTCCCAAGGGCTTTTTTTTGTTTTAAAGGGAAGGAGGCTGCGTGGAAAATGTATGCGTGAAAAAGCATAGGGCATTTTGGGACCCCCCTTTTTTCTCAGCCCCTACTTGATGGATCATCCCAAAAATGTCCATGCACAAACTAGTCATAAAGTAGCACCTTCTTTGCAAAGTTTTGTGAAGATTCATGAAACTGTGCTAAAGTTATTAGCAGAAAAATATTGCATTTCCTGTGGAAGCACTGACCTAACTATAACTACCCAGCAGTGACCGCCCCAGTTATAGTAGGTAGTTGTAGTTGGTACCTAGTTTCCATAGGAAAAGCGGTTTTTGACTTGCTTATAACTTTGGTGCAGTTTCAGAAATCTTTACAAATTTTTCTATAAATAGTGCCCTCTTGATTCTAGTTGTGCATGGAAAGTTTTGGGGTGATCTTTCAAATAGGAGCTGAGAAAAAGGGGAGTGGGTGTAAAAACAAAAGTAAACTTTTCATGTTAATTCCCACAGAGATTTTAGCCCAACTATAGCCCGAAACGCAGGATGGAATTACACCAAATTTGGTAGAAAGAGCCCTTTCTGTGATTTAGTGTATAACTGATTGGTAGTTCTTGAGATTTTAAAGAAAAAAAACGTATTTGTAAATCTTAGGATGTGGACCCTCTGCGAACCTTGCAGATCTCATGCAGAGATCTGATTCGCTGCCAACACTTCAATCAGGAACTGTTGGCAGCCATCTTGGGACTAAACCTCAGCAGAGCACCAAAACAAAACACAAAAGAATAAAAAGGGAACCGTTTAGGAATTTCCTGACCCCTAGCACTAGGGTCCCCCAGAAACACAACCAGGGCAATTTTTTTTAATTTTTACATTTTTGCTGTGAAATCACAAAGATTTACGAATATGTGGTAATTAAAAAAAAAAAAAAGAATCACTGTTTACTGCACTTGTTTAAACATAAGCCCGCGGGTGGGCCATTTCCCAGGAGCTTTTTTATATGTATAAAATAGGGAGGGGGCACATGTGGCCCCCCTCCCCATGGCCAATCTTGGCCCCAGGGACTGCCACCTCCTCAGGGCAGCCCAATGTTGTCTTAGGTGGAGGGGGCTGGGTGGCCCCATCCTGAGCCTTTTACACCCCTGCCCTGGGCCTTTAGAAAAATTGGAGGTTGGCTGCACAGAACCCCATCGTTTGCCTTAAAGGGCCCCGGGGACCACCACTGCCTGCGGCCACAATTAGGCCATTTAAAGCCCTAGGGACCACCACCTCCCTGGGGCTTTGATAACATGTGTAAAAGGAAGGAGGCCGCATAGCGCCCCTACTGGAGCCACAAATAGCCTTGGGGACTGCCACCCACCAGGGCTGGCTCCTGATGTTCTGGAGTGCCCACCCCAGGACATATCAGTTTGCTTTCACTCTGTGGGAGTTTTGACAGCTCCTGCCAAGTGAGAGCAAACAGTAAGTCTGCTCCCAGCTGGTGGGAGCAGGAAACCTGTCAAGCGGGCAGGACAACAGATTTAAAAAGTATTCCCACATGAAGGGAGCAACAATTTCTTGATGCTCCCTGCAAGTGGGAGCATTGCTGGCTCCCGCTGGAGGTGGGGAACCAGCAGGGACCATGAGGGTATTGAGGATTTCTCTGCGGTCTCGAACATAGCACACTGGGTGCCCTGGGTGGGTTCAAGGGCACCCAGGATGAAGAAGCCAGCCCTGGTGGGAGGGGTCCTTTTGCCCCCTACCCTCTGTAGTAAGAAGTGGTTCTCTTTCTTGTCCTCACCAGGTGAGAGCAGATTCCATGGCACTCCCTTTAAATTACTACTAGTATGTTAATGTGTAAAATCACTTGGAACCTCTGTCCGTTAAGCCCTGCCTTGTCCACCTTAGTGGCATCTTCCTGCCTTTTGCCAGGATGATTAACAGCTTACAAAAAGGGACCACGGCACACTTTCCTCCAATTTTGGTGACACGTTCTTGATAGTAGGAAAATGAGGACATCTCCACTGAACAAAGAAGTACTTCATATGGTTAAGAGGAAGTACCCTTTTTGGTGGAGATTTACCTCTTTGTAGTTTTGTTGCCTTCTCTATAGGATGATTCATATTATAACAGAATTCTTGATAAAGACACACATGGAACAGTCAAATTGCTGAAATGCACATACAGTCACTGGAGACATTTCCAGATGTAGTGTAGAATATGCACTGAACATATACCCAAGGAGGTAGTGCTTATTAATTAACCAGAGGAAAGCACTCCCTTTGTGTAGATATTTTATAAAAAACTGTGGACTCTTGTTGGATAAAGGGGAAGGTGAAGTTCCATTTTGTCCCACTTACTCACACAGCTACTGACACACCCACACAGACACCCAGTCATACACCCAGTCACAGACCCACACAGACACTCTCATGCCTACTCACAGACCTATTTATACACTCATGCACCCACTGACCGACGCACTCAGAGACTCATGCACCCACTCACAGATCTACTGATACACTCATGTACCCACACACAGACCCACTCAGATAGTAATGTACCCACTGACAGACCCACTCAGAGACTCATTCACCAATTCACAGACCCGCTCACACACCAACTCAGATACTAATGCACTCAGTCATAGTCCCACTCAGACAATTGTGCACCCACTCACAGACTCACTCAGACACACATGTACCTACTCAGAGACTCATGCAGCCACTCACAGGCAATCACAGACCGAATCACAAACCCACACAGGTACTCATAGGCCGACGCACAGACCTGCCCTGGCACTCATAAACCCACTCACAGATCCACACAGGCACTCAGACCCATTCCCAGACCCACACAGCCACTCACAGACCCACTCATAGACACTCACTCAACCACACAGTCAATACAGCCACTCACATACCCACTCACTGATTCACACGCCCACTCTCAAAGGATACAGGGTACAGTTAGGAAATACATTTTTTTAAACCTTTGAACCTCCCAAAAGTACAACGTTTACAAGCACATTATAGTTAGGAAATACCATTAAAAACCTTTGAAATTCACAAAAAACCAAGGTTGCATGGAAGTTATAATTAAGAAATAGAATTAATAAATCTTTTGAAATTCACTGAAAAAATAAAGGTTACCAGGATGTTATAGTTAGGCTCTCATTTCACTAGTACAACACCATTGAAATTCAGCAGTTATAGTTATCTGAGTAAACTATAACTTACGCCCCCTAATGCACTCCTTATGACCTCACATATTACATCACTCATTACATGGTCCAGTGACTGTGAATGTTTAAAAGTGTCAAGTATATATACAAAGTACTACAAACGTTAAATTAGAATACTTAGGGTACTACTAATGAGTGATGCTATTTGTAACAAATTATGTGAGTGGCTGTGTGACTGTGTGTATCTGTATGTGAGTGGATGTCTGAGTGGATACATGGTTGAGTCTCTCTCCTACTTGGGTCTATCATCTTGTGAAAACTGCACATGCGCGCACGTGCTTTAGCAGTTGTCGAAGAACTGCACATGCGCAGTATTCTCAAGATGATCGACCCAAGTAGGAGTCCGAGAGACAGCAAGGTTGAGGAGAAGGGCAGCCAGGGGACGCCGGCAGTACAGGTAAGTGTTTATTTTTTCATTTTTAATAAAGTATTATTCATTTTTAATAGGCAGGGGGAAGGCGGGGGCTGGCCAACTCCGCTCCGCTGTGGAGTAGGAATTTTGCCCTATACTTCACTTTCTACGGAGAACGTGGAGTAGGCAAATCTCCGTACACTCTGCTGGCGGAGCGGAGTTCTGGCCCAGACTTATCTGTGAGTAGGTGTATGGGTGGGTGGCTGGATGCATGAGTCCCTGTACGGGTAACTGTGTGGCTGTGTGAGTGGCTGTACGAGAGAGTGACTGAGTGTGTAAGTGGCTGTATGGGTGGCTGAGTGGCTGTTTGAGTGGTGTTTTATTAAGTGAGTTTCTGTGTGAGTGGCTGTATGGGTCAGTGAGCAGGTGTGTGAATGGTTGTGTGTATGGGTATGCAAGTTGTTGTATGGGTGAGTGAGTGTTTACTGAGAGGCTGTGTGGGTGAGTGAGTGGGTATGTTAGTGGTTGTGCCAGTAAATAAGGGGATGTGCGAGTGGGTATATGGGTAAGTGACTGGCTGTGTGATTGGCTGTATAGGTGAGTGAGGGGGTGTGTGAGCAACTGTATGGATGTGTGAGTAGCTGTATGGGTGAGTGAGTGGCTGTTTGAGTAGGTGTCTGGAAGAGTGGGTGTGTGACTGGCTGTATGGGTGGGTGAGTGAGTGGGTGCAAGAGTGGCTCAATAGATGAGTGAGTAGATGTGTAACTGGTTGTATGTGTGTATGAGTGGGTGTATGAGTGGTTGTGTGGGTATGTGAGTGGTTCTGTGGATGACATCATGAGTGATGTAATATGTGAGGTCATAAGCAGGGCATTGTGGGGGCATAAGTTATAATTAGCTCAGGTAAATTTAACTGCTAAATTTCCTTGGTTTTGTATGAGAGAAACCTGAGCCTATCTATAACATCACTGTAACCTTTGTTTTTTTCAGTAAATATATATTTGGTTTTAACTTATATTGGGTGCCCCCCTGTTTCTGGCGGTCGCCAGTAGATAGTTATAGTCAGAATTTAATTTCCATAGGAAAAGCGTTTTTTTATTTGCCAATAACTTTAGCGCCAGTTGCCGAATCTTCGCGAATTTTTTAAAACTAATGGCTCGCTACAGTCAGCTCCTGCCTTGAAAGTTTCGAACTGCTTCATCAAGTGGGGGTGGAGAAAAGAGGGGGGTCCCAAAACACATTTTTCCATGTTAATTTTCATTTGAACTTTAGACACTACTAGAGCCCGAACTGCTGAACGGAATTACACCAAATATGGCAAATAGGTAGCTTTTGGTCCAGAAAGCACTCTTTTGTTTAAATGGTGTAAATCTGTTCAGTAGTTCTGGAAAAAATTAAAAATAAAAATATCGATAACTGAGCACCGTGGAGGGTTTGTGCACCCTCCTGGCCACAAGCTTAACTCTGATTGGCTGTCAACACTCCAAACCAGGAAGTGTTGGCAGCCATCTTGTGACTCGGTCACATAGTCACAAGAAAAAGGGTGAAAAAAAGATTAAAACAAGAAAAGGGGGCATGGTAGAAACACCCTGACCCCCTAAGCCTGCTCAGGGGGTACCCAGAAAATATTTTCTTTTTTAAAAAAATCAGCATAATTCCGGCAAGGTGCGCAAATTCTGCCAAGAAAAAAAAATTAAGTGAGGACTCCCATGCTTCTTTTTAATGAGACCCTGGGTGGGCCACATCCCGGCGGCAATGCCAAAATTAAATAGCGGGGTCCTGCGGGGACCCTGCAGCCCCGGGGACTGCCGCCTCCCCAAGGCTTCTTCAATTGAAGATGGAGGGCTCACAGGCCCCCCCAGCCCTGGGGATTGCCACCTCCCCGGGGCTTTAATTGATTATGCATGGGGGCACGTGTCCCCCCGCAGCCCCAGGGACCACCACCTCCCCTGGGCTTAAATACTTGTAAATAAGTGTGGGAGGAGCTCCTGCTCCCCCACAGAGCCCAGGGGACCACCACCTCCCCTGGGCACTAATTATTCAAAATCGGTGATCCGTTCTGGACCCCCAGACCCGGTGACCACTACCTCCCCTGGGCATTACAAATATAGGAAGGGGGGCCACCACCTCCCCGGGGCACTAATTATTCAAAATCGGGGATCCGTTATGGCCCACCAGCCCCAGGGACCACTACCTCCCCGGGGCATTACAAATGCAGGAAGGGGGCTGCGTGGCCCCCCTCCTGGAGCCCTTGATGGCCCTGGGGACTGCCAGCCCCCAGGGCTGGCTCCTGCAATGTCCCGGGGTGCCCACTCCCGGGACATTGCTGTTTGTTATGGCAGGGCGGGAGCACGGCTCCCGCCCTGTCATAGCACACTCTGCTTTGCTTCATTGAAGCGAGAGCAGGAAATCCTGCTCGTGCTTCAACAAAGCAAAGCAGATTGCTTTTGAGCAAGGGGGGCTGAATGTTAGCAGCTCCCCTTGCTCACAAGCAATGCCTGCTCCCGTAGGAGGCGGGGAGCCGACGGGACCCGGGACCGTGGGGGCATTGGGGCTCTCCCCACGGTCTCCAATGCAAAGGTTCGGCCCTGGGGAATGGGGTCCCCGGGGCCAGGAGCGGCCCCGGAGTGGGGGTCAAGCGGCCCTCCTCCTTTTTATTTTAAAAAAAAACAAATGACTGGGCCAGGGGGATGGGTTCCCTGGAGCCGAAATCAGCCTGGGGAGAACGGCCACATGTCCCCCACCTCAAATAAAAATAATTGTAATAATGGCCAAGCCCAGGGGGATGGGGTCCCCGTGGCCAATAGTGGCCCACGGAAGGGGGCCTTCCTTTTGGCCCCCCCTCCCTATAAATATTTAAGAAAAAAGGAGGCCATGACCGGAGGATAGGGTCCCCGGGACTAAATTTGGCCCAGGGAAGGGGCACCACATGGCCCCCCTTCCCCATAACTATATTAGAAAAAGGAGGCCATCCCCAGGGTCGAAATTGGCTTCTGGAGGTGGGCCGCGTGGCCCCTTCCTGTTTATTATTATTTTTTTAATAAAAAATGGTTCAAGCCCTGGGGGATGGGGTCCCCAGGGCACCAAAATAGTAAAAGAGGGGGGGCACACAGTCCCTTTCCATAAAAAAAAGCCGGCATCACAGCGAAGGCCCCGCCCCCTCCCTGCACCACTCTGAAAATGTGCGTTCTAAGTTGGGGGATTAAGTATCCATAAATACTGAGGGGCCCTGGGGGCCAACTAGCCTACCAGATACCTCCAGTGAGCACCACATAGCTGTTTTGCAGAGAGGTGGTCTGAGGCCATGCCCCTTTTGACACCGATCTGCAAACGTGCCTCTTGGCGCACTGCTGATGGGGCGATGAGGTCAGTGATGTCATCAGTGATGTAATTTGAGATGTCACCAGTGATGTCACTGACCATGTCAAGAATGATGTAAAATGTGACCTACTTAAGGTTTAAAATAAACATTGCAATATATACCAACAAGACTGAACCTACTTAAGGATAAAAAATATGTATACATTCACCGTTAAGGACTGCAAGTCCCATAATGCTTAATGGCGTACAACCCAGGCTACGCCCACTTAGGGCGGCGATGCGAGACTTAAATAAAGAAAGTTGTCGCAATAGGTGAAGCATCAGTGCTTGATTGGTGTGCCCATGAAGAAGAGGCGTTGAAGCCTCGAAACGCGTCGGCATGGCAGAGTTTTCGATGGCGACTGAGAGGCGAGCTAAAGCGAGAGGCGGCAAACCGGATGGTGGACAAGTCTTCGTGTGCCCTTTCAAAGCTTTTGGGCGTTTGGTGGAACATTTTATGCACGGCAGCCTCAGCCGTGGAAAGGAGCACCATTTCATCTATGATGAAAGGCTGTGGAGTGGAACAATTCTACTCTGCCTAAGCAGGACGACTCAGCGTGTGAGAAAGAGCCCGCCTTGAAGCAGCCAGTCCTACTTAAGGATTAAAATAAACATTGCAATATATACCAACAAGACTGAACCTACTTAAGGATAAAAAATGTATATACATTCACCGTTAAGGACTGCAAGTCCCATAATGCTTAATGGCGTACAACCCAGGCCACGCCCACTTAGGGCGGCGATGCGAGACTTAAATAAAGAAGGTTGTCGCAATAGGTGAAGCATCAGTGCTTGATTGATGTGCCCATGAAGAAGAGGCGTTGAAGCCTCGAAACGCGTCGGCATGGCAGAGTTTTGATGGCGACTGAGAGGCGAGCTAAAGCGAGAGTCGGCAAACCGGATGGTGGAGAAGTCTTCGTGTGCCCTTTCAAAGCTTTTGGGCGTTTGGTGGAACGTATATATATATATATATATATATATATATATATATATATATATATATATATATATATATATAAATAAAATTTCTATGGCAAAATGAAACCCCTCATTGTGTTACCACTTTATTCCAATCAAGATGACTTCAGGTGTGCCATACTTTTGTCATAAGTAAGACTGTTAGCATTCTAGTTGTTCTTTAGAACACTCTGGGACATTCTGTCATTGGGCTATAGTTGGGCTACATCTGGCTGATATTTGGGCTACATTTGTTTTTTTTTGTCTCTGATGGCCATCTTTGGGAGACTGCATATCAGAATTATTTTAATGAAATATAAGAGGATTTGAGAAGTCACTCAAAATATGCCCTAATTTTTCTTTCTTCAGCAGGAATAATAATTTCTATGGCAAAATCAACCCCCTCATTTTGTTCCTTTGCAAATTAAATGTTTTAAGTGTTAACACTTTATTCCAATCAAGATGACTTCAGGTGTACCATACTTTTGTCATAAGTAAGACTGTTAGCGCTCTAGTTGTTCTTTAGAACACTCTGGGACATTCTGTCATTGGGCTATAGTTGGGCTACATCTGGATGATATTTGGGCTACATTTGTTTTATTTTGTCTCTGGTGGCCATCTTTGGGCTACATTGGGCCACATTGGGCTACATTGGGCTACATTTGGGCTCTAACATATATATAGCCAAATGTAGCTCAATATATATTTTTTCAAACTTAATTTTCGTAAAAACCACTGGAGCACATATCTTGAGACCTAGCAAAGGCACATCGGGCTACCAGCCCCTACAATTTTGCCAAGTTTGGTGCAAATCCATTCAGCCGTTCGGGCGAAAAGTGAGTTCGACCGCCCTATGGAAATTAACATGGGGAAAACACGTTTTGGGACCCCCCTTTTATCTTGGCCCCTGCTTGACGAATCCCCCCCAAACCTTCAGGGATGGATCGGTGCTCCGCGAGGCAAATTTGAGGAAATTTTCAGGCAGATTCGTCAACCGACGCCAAAGTTATTCACAATAGAATTTTGAGATTTTGCATTGAAAAAAATCCTAACTATAACTACCTACTGGCGACTGCTAGTAGGTAATATATATATATATATATATTACCTACTGGCGGTCGCCAGTAGGTATATATAGTTAGGACCTAGTTTACATAGGAAATCCGCAATATTCTATTGGTAATAACTTTGGCGCCGGTTGTTGAATCTCCGCGAACTTTTTAAAGAAGATGGACCGTTCCGCTCCGCTTCTTCCCTGAAAGGCTCGGGTAGATTCGTCAAGCGGGGGCCGGGAAAAAAGGGGGGTCCCAAAATGGGTTTTCCCCATGTTAATTTCCATAGGACCTTTAGACATGGCTACAGCCGAACCGCTGAACGGAATTACACCAAATTTGGCAAAATGGTATAGTCTGATTCGCAGATCACCCTTTTGCTTAAATGTTGTAAATCCCTCCAGTAGTTCCTGAGAAAATCAAAAGCGAAAAAAAATATATCTATAAGCGCAGTGCGCGCACCTTCCCGTGCACGAGCTGCATGCTGATTGGCTGCCACTGTCTGTCAACAGTCCAAAACAGAAATTGATGGCAGCCATCTTGTGCCTCAGTAGACTGAGGCACAAGAAAGCAGAAACAAACGTGTAGAACTCAAAAAGGGGGCAGTTTAGAAGCACCCTGACCCCCTAGGCCTGCTCAGGGGGTCCCAAAGGGACCCCCAAGGCAAAACTTTATTTATTTTTTTCGAAAATTGCGGGGTACGCACACCGTACGTTTACCCCGTGATTTTCCCTCCCAACAAAAAATTGGGGGGTCCTTGTGGGACCCCCTGAGCAGGCCTAGGGGGTCAGGGTGCTTCTACCCTACCCCCTTTTTGAGTTCTAAAACTTTCCGAGCAGGAGCTGCATGCTCATTGGCTTTCAACACTTCAAACCAGGAAGTGTTGGCAGCCATCTTGTGCTCGGTAGACCGAGGCACAAGAAAGCAGAAAAACAAACATGTAGAACACAAAAAGGGGGCAGGGTAGAAACACCCTGACCCCCAAGGCCAAAATTGTATTTCTTTAAAACCCGTTTTTTTTTTCAAATTACCCCCCGGGGGGACAAGTGTGGGGGGGCCTAATCCCCCTACACTGCCCCGGGGACCGCCGCCCCCGGGGAAAAGCAACGCAGCCCCCTGGCGCATAATGGAGGCTCATGGTGGGCTATTTGGCCCCCAGGGACCCCCAGTATGCAAGGGAACTTAATCCCCCAATTTAGAACACTCTACAGGGTGCGTTTGCAGAGTTTAAGTTGGGGAATTCATTCCTGTTCAATTCAAAGGTCCCCTAGAGGGAACTAGTATATATACTAGGAGGTATCTCCAGTATGCGCCATGGAGCTGTGCTGCAGAGTGTTGTAAAAAGGGGGCGTGCCCTCTGAACACCTGCCTGCAAAAATGTAGTAAATCGGTATAAAAAATAATTAAAAATGAATACATCTAAAAATTGTCTTTTAAAAAACCTTCGAAATTCAATGAAAAAAACATAGGTTTCAGGTCTGATATAGTTAGGAATTAGCATTTAAAAAAACAGTGAAATTCACTAAAATAAACATAGGTTTCAGGCCTTATATAGTTAGGAATTAGCATTTAAAAAACCTTTGAAATTCACTGAAAAAACCATAGATTTCAGGCCTTATATAGTTAGAAATTAGCATTTAAAAAACCTTTGAAATTCTCTCAAAAAACTATAAGTTTTAGAGGTGTTACAGTTAGCTGGACATTTCACTCATACAAAACCATTGAAATTGCTCCTTTATAGATAGTTGTACTAACTATATTCCGCGCACCCGCAATCCACTGCTGATGATGTCACATAATACATCATTCATGACATGGTCAGTGACATCACTGATGACATCTCAAATAATAATAATAAGGGAGTTTTATAAAGCGCCTGGTTACGCTCAGATGGCGTGCCACTGATGACATCTTGATATCTCTATGGCTAACAACATACTCCTGCTCCCATCATCATCATCGCAGGTTCTTCACCCGCTCAGTGCTTCGGGCACCACTAACTCAGTGACCAAAGCGTCCACGCATGAAGTAGTGGGCCCCTTGTTCGGTACTTTGGGAACAACTCTAAAATGGCGTACAACACGTGTGCTCCGTCTTTTTTATACATAGGGTCACGTGTGTAGTGAGGAATGCGCTGGATGGGTGTGGTATGTTTGTATACCAGCCATGAGGGAGTGTGTGTGTCGATCTGACTACTACACCTGCAACTAAGAAATCACTACAATGGAAATCTGGGCCTTGTACTGTTGTTGTGTTTTCCCGGTAGCGTAAGCACAGTAGGCTGTACTAACGTATTCAGTCTCGATTAATTTACCACCTTCCCCAGGGGCTTTTGAATGTTGGGAGAGGGGTCAATAATTTTGCTGACTTTTCTCCTTTAGCTTGCAGTACCATATTGTTTTATAAAATGTATAACTCTTCAAACCATCTTTGCTCTTACGACGTACGGCCGCAATTTCCGTAATTGCTTTTAAAAGTAATATACGCTTATTTAAAGTTTTAAAAACTATTTTCATGATTAACTCAGATATGTCTTCCCTTAATATGTACATTAAATATATAAATATATGTTTTTGAACTATTAGAAACTTTCGCACCGTACGCGTACGGGACGCCGTACATGACGTCACGCAGAAAGTTTTTGTAATTTTTTTTTAAACGCGGGGGAAGCGTTTTGGGCGAAAAAGAAAAAAAAGGCGAAGCCCGCTTTATTGTTAATTATCCTCCGGGGAAGGCCAAATCTAGGCGGCCCTTTTTTTTCATAATGGTGGGCCCGGAGGGTCCCTTCTGCGCGGTGATCACTACCCCCGGGTCTTTAACTATATGTATGCCGGGGGGTTCATGGCCCACCGGAATTCCGGGGACCGCCTCCCCCTGCAGGGCCTCTTATTATTAAAAAAACTGTGCAAGGGGGTTGTAAATGTGGTATATTGCTTTCCTTTCCGTCTTGTAGAGGATCCAGGGTAAATATAAAGTTTTTTTTGTACAGCCAGTACCTTTCTGCCTGTTACCATAGTAACAGTTCATGGATCACTTGTGTGAGTACAGAGGTTAGAAGTTCACCACAATATGTTGCTAATTGAAATAATTGCTGTGCTGGAGATTTATATTTATTTTGTTCATAGGAACTGTTAGTCGTAGATGAAGTCAGTGGAAAAGTTTTGTAATCGATTCCTTCCTGTTCGGGGAGTATTAGGGTAACGTGCTCCAAGCGGAACTTTACAAAGCTTAATGTTCATTGGCTGTGAAGTATTAAAAGTAGAAGTTTTGGCAGTCATTCCTTGCTCGTCTGTGGAACAACATGGACATTTTACTGGCTAAAGTTTTCCAAGCACAAGTTTGCTCCTTATTGGGTGGGAATGGCTCACTGTTGTCAGTGATATTGTGATGCATTTTCCAAAGGAGTATGGGGAAAGAAAGTAGTAGAGGGCAGGTTAGGAACACTATTAACTCTGTATAGCGCCCATAAGGTGGTGGAGAGGGATTAAGAGGGAAACAATGTTTTTATATGTTTCAATGGCCATTTATATAATTGCCGTGTGGTGTATAAATCACGGCGGAAAAATGACAGTGTCTTGCGCTGTTTTTTTTAATCAAGTTTGTAGGGGACAAACTTCTGAGGAGTACTATTTATTTATAATGTGGTGTTTACTTTCCTGATGGGGAGGTGTGGTTGCGCAGCAAAAAAATCAGTCTAGATTTGAAACCGTTTTTATTAAGCAAACACAAATGAACTTTTTTCAGAAACTGTCGCAGTATATATGAAAGGGGTGACAATTAAAAATGGAATTTCATAAAATATCAGTTAAGCGTGACTATATACTTCTTTTTTGTGTTACAGTTTGTAAAAGTGTTGCCTCACATTGTTGATGATGTAAGAGGGCATCAGTTACTTTTAGATAAATTAGAATAGAAGTGCTACTACAAACACTCTTGCACTACATTATCTCAGATCAAGAGAACAAGTAAAAAACTGTGAAATACAAATGATTTCATATTACATAGAAATGCATGCATTAATATTTTTCAAATTTGTAGCCTGTACAATTCAGGAACATGCTGTCATAGTGCGAAGAGGTTGCAGACTGTTCCGCTAATAAATCACATACTCACTAAAGACTATATAGGATGGTACTGTTACAATATAAAGTACAGGTCCTATATATTCTTTAGGGAGAAGGTGAACAGGAACTGCAAATAAGAATAGAAATTAGAAAATAACATTCAGAAATGTAGGGTTTATTAAAAAGTAACAACGTATGCATGCTGTTTCGTAAAATATGTTTTTTGAAAAAAATATCTGATCAAGAACTTTTTAATATTTGAAAGTTTTATTATAGATGGCGATGAAAAATCTCCCATTCCTCTTCTGTAGCAATAGGACAATCTATTATATTATAACGATTGATACCATTGTTACAGTAAAAAGAAAAGGAAAATAAAGTTATGTATTTAACAGAACATCCATAATGAAATACTTTCGAGCTGTAATTATTTATTGAACTTCTTTTCTCCGGTAGGTGAAATAGTTTGATCTTCGTGGTGACGGGTCACAAAGTCCTCTGGGATTATGACGGTTAGAATAATAACATGTATATATTCTCACAGCACATGATCACAAGGGGGAAATAGACTGAAAACCGCAAGCCGGTATTGTTGCTTACTTATCGTTACTCTTCGAGACGACGGATCGTGAAGTCCACTAAGATCACCAAGATTGTTAATGTTATAATATACATATTAACAGTATGTGATCTCTAGGGGAAAACACAATAGCAAGTGGAAGGTGGTGACGTTGATTGTAATTGTTTAGGGTTTGTGTCGACGGGTCACCAACTCCTCTCAAGCTAAGTACAGTGTCAATATTATAATATAAAAACTCACTATATATAAGATGAAAGGAGCCAGAAAAGAAGCAATTTTTGTTATAATCTATCTGTTTCTAAAAACAAGCTGCTGACGTTACCGAGAAAAAGAGAAAAACATGCAATAAAATTTTTTTCTACATATAAATGTATAAATATTGATAAATAGCCACAAATTATAACTAAGTACTATGCCTATGCCATATTGAACAACTTACAACTCCGGAATATGTTTTTTGATGCAAAAAGAGAATCAGATGTTAGAAAACGGAACCTGCAACACAGATTGGCGACTCAGAAATAACTCGTGAAAACGAAACTAATTGCACAGTAGGTGTGGTTTATTTAGTTTTTGGTTATGTAGTAGTCTACGGAAGGAAGCTGTGGGTCCGCCTATTTAGATGGCACGTTTTGCAGTTTACACGTGCTCACGTTTTCACTTTTTTTCTTCTGCACGTGTTCGGAAAAGTTACAAACTGTGAAGCTGTAAAGGTTTCGATTTCGATAGTAACACGTTTAAGATATTAATATCTACATACGTTGGAGAGTTTAAAAAGTGTTACTCTGTAAAATGTGTTCTTTGCATTTTCATGATTAAATACATGTAAATAGAAGACATAAAAAAAAATATTGTTATCATTAGAAGAAAAAAAAAGGATTAATATTTGTTATTATTATGCTTCTTAATTTAAAAAATGCAAGCATTTGTAAATCGTAAACCTACCCTCGGAAAGGTGTGCATGCGCTTTGGGCGTTGGGAAGATTAATAAATAATAAATTACTTTTTCTATGCACCTGCAAACTTGGCTTTTAAACTTTCAATTGCCCAGTCTGTATCTTTACACTTCCTCCAAACATTCTGCTACTGCTATTTTAGTATTGTAGTGAGCCATAGAGTGTGTGTTTATCTATACACTGTTTTAAAAGGGAAGCAGTTATACATTCAGCTCGGCACTCTCCTTGGACAACTGTAATCATTCAGCCACTACTCAAGTAGTCATGCAACAAAGTAGGCCTAAGGGCATGGGCTGCTTCAAACATCTATAGATAATAAATGCACTTTTCTATGCATCTGTAAAGTTGCATTTTAAACTTTCAATTGCCCAGTCTATATCTTTACAATTCCTCCAAACATTCTGCTACTGTTATTTTAGTATTGTAGTGAGCCATACAGCAGTTTGTGTTTATCTATGAACTGTTTTAAAAGTGAAGCTGCTATATATTCAGCCAGACACTCTCCTTGCAGAACTGTAAGCATTCAGTCAGTTCCCAAGTAGTCATGCACGAAAGTAGGCCTTTGGGCATGAACTGCTTCAAATCTGTATAGACTATGCATGCACTCTTGTATGCACCTACAAACTTGCCTTTTCAATCTTCATCATCGCCAGCGCACACCGGCTCCAGGAGGGGTCATAGCGCTACACTGCTTGCTGCACGCTGCACCAACCTGCCAGGTTTCACCACGCAGCGCCGCTGGGTTCCTGACGCTGTGACAGGACTACAGCTCCCAGCTTGCTCTGCATTCCACACCGCTTCCTCTTCCTGTGGGGAGCGCCAGGAGGCGCTCAAAAGGGAACAGCTCCCACAGAGGAGCGGGGGACATCGCCAGCGCACACCGGCTCCAGGAGGGGTCATAGCGCTACACTGCTTGCTGCACGCTGCACCAACCTGCCAGGTTTCACCACGCAGCGCCGCTGGGTTCCTGACGCTGTGACAGGACTACAGCTCCCAGCTTGCTCTGCATTCCACACCGCTTCCTCTTCCTGTGGGGAGCGCCAGGAGGCGCTCAAAAGGGAACAGCTTCCTCCGCGTCGCGGACGCGCGCGGACGGCGCCGGGCGGAGCCCGGGCAGAGGGCGGGCCGTCTGTGGCCGTCTAGGGACGACGAGGGACGGGACGGGCCAGCCCCCTTACGCCCAGTACCCAGGATCCAGGAGTCAGGCTCAAAATGGGTAAGAGAAAGCTACCCTCCCCCACTGCTGGTGTTACACCCAAGGATAAAGCCCCCAGGAAATCTAATAGCATTCTCTCTTTCTTGACCTCGGAGGTGGGGAAGTTGACTACTGAAATAGAAAGAACTGAACGCAAACTGGGGCTAGAACCATCGCTGAATAGCAAGGAGAGTACAAGCCATCTACAATCTGGTACTACACCTGTTCCCCTGGAACCAAAAATCGTCATTGACCCGCCTAAGGTGACTGTGTTACCTCCCCCCCCTAACACTGCTGACCCGAATGGGGCTATTCCTGAACTGCCTAGCTCAGCCCGAGCATGCAGATCATCAAGCACAAAGCACACAAAAAGACAGTATAAAAAAAGGAATACGCAGAATCCCAAGGGAGGAAAGGGCACAGTGGGCTCACTTGAAAAGGCTATCAGAGACATGGTGGAAAAAGTAATCACTGACAAGATAGAGACCACACTCACAAAAATAGCCTCGGATATCATAGACGTCTTACATCAATGCGTCGATGGCATCCTAAGGAAATGCGAACGGCTGAATGTATGCCATAAAACTGCCGAACCAGCTACTTTTGTTTTTAAAGGAAATACACCGGCAGCTCTAGGCACTACATGCCCTCAACCAAACTTTGGTAGTAAAAGACCAAGGGAAGATTCCCCAGTTGCCAGGAGTGCTGCATCCAATTTGCCCTCTGGATCAGCAACTACCACGATAGTCATCCCTAATTTAACAGGAGATTCAAATAAGTCTGCTGTCCCTGTTACCTTAGGTCAACAGAATCTACCTAGCCCACCCAAACCTATTCGTCAACCCTTTATTAACTTACCTCCCGATGCTG
Organism: Lissotriton vulgaris; assembly: GCF_964263255.1. NCBI lineage: Eukaryota > Metazoa > Chordata > Amphibia > Caudata > Salamandridae > Lissotriton > Lissotriton vulgaris. The sequence continues at coordinate 749,457,869 of NC_141694.1, forward strand.
CTCCTTTTGTAGCTATCTTGGTAAATGTTCCCCCACTTAAACCAGGCGAACATGAACAACCGCCCCAATTGTTAGCCAGGGCTAAGTCATGGGCAAATTCGACCTGCACAGGAGACAATGAAGTTTCTAATGCCATTATCTCTGTTCGGCGGGTGGGCTGGATCGGGCGAACTGACAAAACAACTGAGGGAGATTGCTTGATAATCAACTTCAATAATCCGGGAGAGGCCCGCAGACTACTCTGGGATGCTTCTCCCCTAGAGGGTTTAAGTGCCGGGCCCCGTGCCGTACCCTTGGGCTTTTTCTATCCCAAACCTAAATCTCACCCCATTTTGAACTTGGGTCACAACCAAGGCAGGGGATTCGATAGGACACCAAGCCTGCCCCCTCATCCCGTTAACACCCGTCCAGAACCAGACTATAGCTGGGCCACGATCAATAGGTTGAGTAACCATAAGGCGGTCACATATACTCCTATGTCCCTCAATAACCCTATAACCTTGCACAATAGATTCACGCCCTTGGCTCAGGCGGTTGAACAAATTTGACGCCCAGTCAACAACACCCCTATGCCCAGACAATCTACAGGGAACTGTCCCCCTTTAGGAGTCCCCAGCAGAAGGCCTAAACTCATAAGCTGGAACATAGCCGGACTTCGCTCAAAAAGGGAGGACAGTGTTTGGCTGAACCTTCTGAATCAACATGACATCATAGCCCTGCAAGAAACCTGGGACTGCAACAGCAATTTCTGGGTTCCAGGCTTCACATCTTACTTTGTACCAGCCACTAGATCCTCCTGTGGGAGGGACAAAGGGGGCCTTATGATTCTAACTACTGTCCATCTAGCGGGGACTGTTAAACAAATAACCACTAACTCCCCCAACTTCTTGTGCCTAGAGATCAGCTTAGCCAATGGTCATAAATACATCCTTATCAATTTTTATAACTCTGTAGTAGACGGACACTCCACTGAGCATCTCTTTTCTCTACAGTCCTTTTTGATTAACGTTAAAGAACGTCAAACCACTTTGTTGCACATTATAATTATGGGGGATTTTAACACTCATCTCTGCAGGCTTTCCTGCCACATTGAAGACACTGACTGCCCTACCTCAGGCGACTACCAACACTTTGAACACAACCCTAAAGGAGTGGCACTAGAAAACCTTCTAGCAAATGTGGACCTCTACGAACCGGGGTTCAATACCTACAGCGAAAGGGTCATGACCTACAGTGCTAGAAACTCTGAATCCATTATTGACTACATCTTTGTTTCCCCTGGAATATTAAGCTGGGTCTTCTTTTACAACGCAGTTGTAGCTGCGTTCAGTGATCATAATCCAGTCATCCTTGAGCTTGCCAGCTCTGCGGGCCTACTTAAGGAGGGAACAACCAATATGCCCGAGCTGGCTGTGCGGCCCACGGACCAAGGAAGAAGGCTGAAATGGTCCAAAGTAGTCCCATCTGAGTTCCTCGAAACTCTAAGTAGCAAAGCCCGCAACGAATTAGATATTTGCCAAGACAATTCCAAACAGGGAGAGGATGTAATCACCGCCTTTGACACCCTGTGTGCTGTAATTCCTGATGAACTCACAGTTAAATCTAGGAAGAAGACTCGACCGACCAAGGGCTGGTTCAATAAAGCCTGCACGAAAGCACACACTTGCCTCCTGAATGAATTAAAAAAATCACCTAGGGACAGAGGGGAAGTTGCCAGACTAAGAAAAGAATATTATAATATCATTCATGAACGCAAAGAAGCTCTTAAAAAGGATGCCTGGGCCTCACTAATGGAAAAAGCCACTTTAAGAGACAGTTCCAGCTTCTGGGCCATTATAAACAATCCCCTGTTTTCTGGAGAAGATAACGACATCCTAGAGGCCAACATCAGTGAGGAGGATTGGCTAGCCCACTTTAAAATCATCTATGGGAGTGACCAAATATGCGAAACACCGACTATCCTCAAATCTAACTCCCCCAAGACAGTACTCTCCTTTAATATGGAAGAAGTTGAAAAGGCCATAACCAACACAGTAGGGAAGAAAGCGCCAGGCCCAGACGGCGTCCCAGCCGACATGTTCAAGGCCAACGTCTCTTTCTGGGCAAACATCTTGACCAACGTCTTCAATGCCGCCATGAAACATAGCTTGCCTGCCTCCTGGTCACACGCCACCATCATTCCAATCTTCAAGAAAGGCCAGAGGGGAGACCCGAGGTGCTACCGCCCCATCTCACTTATCGACTCGTCTTTCAAAATCCTGGGGAAAGTGATACTGGCAAGGATCGACGAGTGGGCTGGCAGCAATAACATCTTATCAAATGCCCAATATGGGTTTCGAAAGGGAAGAGGGACGGAGGACCAGTGCCTCAACTTACATCTGATCCTAGGCAAATACACTAAGGCAGCCAGCGGATCAATCTACCTAGGGTTCATGGACCTGTCCACAGCCTTCGACCTAGTGAATAGGTCCAGGCTGTGGGACATCCTCCTGGAACTGGGGATGGACCCTACCTTGGTTCATTTTCTGGCTGAGGCCCATCGGGACCTAGAAGCATCCATCAGGATGACGCAGGAAGGAGCCTGCACAGCTGGATTCAAGTCTACCAGAGGGGTGCGACAGGGGTGTATTCTCGCCCCAATGTTATTTACACTTTATATTAACCACCTTAAATCCACACTGGAGCTGGCAACACTCGACGTCCCGCGTTTTGGCGGACTGTCCACCCCGGTCCTCCTTTACGCGGACGACGCGGTGCTCGTGGCACGTACCCCCCTTGGGCTGCAAAGACTATTGACATCCTTTGACGCCTTTATGACCTCCCTTGGTTTAAAAATCAATTCAGACAAGTCCCATGTAATGGCTGTAGGCGGCAGAAAAAATAAGGACTTGAAGACTTTCTACTGTGCTAACACTTCTATTTCCAAAGTGAGAACTTTTACCTACCTGGGGGTAGTTTTCGACGATAAGGGTACGTGGGCACCCCAAATATCCGTCAAATCTAATGCCATGAAAAGAACAGCAGCAGCCATAGTCGGCTTCTCAAAACGTCTGGGTGGTAAGCCCACGGAAGCAATGCTGGCACTCTACAGAGCGAAATCAATATCAGTAGTAAGGTACGGGGCTTCCATGTGGGGTTATTCGAACAATATAGAAGCAATACAGATGGAAGAAAACAGATTTATACGTATGCTTCTAGGATTACCTCAATCTACAGCCACATTCTCTGTCCATATGGAACTAGGCCAGGGGTACATTAGTGACATCATCAAACAATCCCCTATCTTGATGTGGTTAAAAACATGGCTGAACTCCAACCTAACTCTGAACCACACAATCATGAGAGACTGCCTACTTCTGGACAATATGAAAAATATCCCGTGGCTAGCATATATTAACAAAACACTAACTTCCCTGGGCCGCCCAGAACTCTTCCACAAACCAGATTGCATCGTTAAGAATGACCTGGAATGGTTCAAATCGTCTTTTTCTAAAGTGAGAGAAATGGAGCGGGAGAGCTGTGAGCTTGCGAAACCAACAGTGAGGGAGCACTACATTTCTAAAACTACACCGGCCATTGAACCTTATTTAACAGTAGTGTCCATTCCATTACATCGCTGGTTATTAACCAAACTAAGACTTAACCAGATTCACTTTCTGTTAAATGACTCTAAGGTATGGGCCAAGCCAGAGGACTTAGCGGCCTGCAAATGTGACGGTTTTTCTCTGCAGGACACTGCTCATTTTATGTTCTTCTGTGGTATATATGATCTGCCCAGGAAAAAGTATATTGTCCCATTGCTTAAGAACAAGGGGTTCGTCCAATTTAAGCCTGCCCTATTTTACTTAAAAAAGTTAGACTCACCACTAAATATGTTTAGTGTCGCTAACTTCTTGGTAGCTGCTTTCCGCCTTAAAAAACGTTCTGGAAATTGATACAACACCCTATGGAACTATTGAAAAATTGCTGCTTTTTTAAAATTTTGTACATATTTTAATTGCTCTATTTTAACTGCGATTGCAACCCGATGTAACTGCACCCCTTAATTATGTATTTTTGTCAATGTGCTTTTTATGATTCGTCATGAATCGAAATAAAGTTGTTTTGAACTACTACAGTAGGCGCAAGGCAAAGGCAAAACCAATCTTCAATTGCCTTGTCTGTATCCTTACAGTTCCAATAAACACTTTCACACTTCTGTTTCAGTATTGTAGTGAGCCATACAGCACTATGTGTTTATCTATACACTGTTCTAAAATTGAAGCTGCTATACATTCAGCCAGACACTCTTCTTGGAGAATTGTAATCATTCAGCCAGTACCCAAGTACTCATGGAGCAAAGTGGGCCTTAGGGCATGGACTGCTTCAAACCCCTATAGACTATGCATGAACTGTTCTATGCACCGGAAAACTTGTCTTTATACCTTCAATTCCCCAGTCTGTATTCTTACACTTCCAACACACTCTCTGTGTTTTTTCTTATTCATTTTTGTACTGAGCTATTCAGCAGAATGTCCTTATCTATGCACTGTGCTAAAAATGAAGCTCTTATAGATTCAGTCATGCACTCTCTTTGCAGAACTGTAATCATGCAGTCAGTACCCAAGTAATTATGGAGCAAAGTAGGCCTTAGGCCTTAGACTGCTTTAAACCCCTATAGACTATGTTTGCAGTCTTCTATGGACCTGCAAACTTGTATTTTATATATTCTATTCCCCAGTCTGTATTCTTATACTTTGAGCAAACACTCTATCATTGCTGATTCAGTATTGTACTGAGCTATTCAGCAGAATGCCCTTATGTATGCAGTGTGCTAAAACTGAAGCTCTTATAAATTTAGTGAGTGACTTGAAAGAGGCATGAAAGAAGTAGCCGTATGGATGAAAAACAGCCGCCTAAAACTTAACTCAGACAAAACGGAAGTGCTCATCTTAGGATCATCCCCCTCTGCCTGGGACGACTCATGGTGGCCTTCGGATCTGGGCTCAGCACCCATACCCACAGACCACGCACGCAACCTTGGCTTCATCCTAGACTCCTCACTCTCGATGACCAAACAAGTCAACGCCGTCTCATCCTCCTGCTTCAACGTACTCCGCATGCTCAAAAAAATCTTCCATTGGATCCCCATCGAGACAAGAAAGACTGTCACCCACGCACTTGTTACGAGTCGACTAGACTACGGAAACACCCTCTACGCCGGAATTACAGCCAAATTACAGAAAAAACTCCAACGCATCCAAAACGCATCAGCGAGACTCATTCTGGACACCCTTCGCCAAGATCACATTACCGGCCACCTGAAGGACCTCCACTGGCTTCCCGTCAACAAGAGAATAACATTCTGTCTCCTTACCCACGCACACAAGGCCCTCTACAAACTAGGGCCCGAAAGCCTCAACACTCGACTATCCTTCTACACACCCACCCGCCAACTAAGATCCTCCAATCAAGGCCTCGCCGCAGTTCCGCGTATCCAAAGATCCACAATGGGAGGTAGATCCTTCTCCTACTTGGCGGCCAAGACCTGGAACTCACTCCCCACTCACCTCTGCCTTACACAGAACCACATCTCCTTCAGAAAAGAACTTAAAACCTGGCTATTCGATAAATAATGAACCCCCTCCCCAAGCGCCTTGAGACCCTCTGGGTGAGTAGTGCGCTATATAAATTCTTGAACTTGAACTTGAACTTGAACTCTCCTTGCAGAATTGTAATCATCCAGTCAGTACCCAAGTAATCATGGAGCAAAGTAGACGTAGGCCATGGACTTCTTTAAACCCCTATAGACTATGCTTGTAGTCTTCTATGTACCTGCAAACCTGCCTTTTATACCTTCAATTTCCCTGTCTATATCGTTACACTTTCACCAAACACTCTCACACTACTGTTTCAGTATTGTAGTGAACCATACAGCAGTATGTGCTTATCTATATACTGTTCTAAAAGTGAAGCAGGTACACATTCATCTTGACACTGCTTGCAGAACCCTTATCATCCAGTCAGTACCTAAATATTCATGTAGTAAAGTAGATTTTAGTATATGGACTGATTCAAACTCCTATTTAGTATGCATGTACTCTTCTATGTACCTGAAAACTTGTCCCCCAGGGACCCTCAGTATTCAAGGGGAATTAGTTCCCCCTCTGCAAATGCGGCAGGGGGCTGCTTTGCAGAGAGGTGTACAAAGGGGCGTGGCCTCATTCACAACTCTGCAAGGCAGCCCCCTGACGCATACTGGAGGTTCCTGGTGGGCTAGTTGCCCCCCAGGGACCTCCAGTATGCAAGGGGAATTAGTTCCCCCTCTGCAAACGCGCCAGGGGGCTGCGCTGCAGAGAGGTGTAATGAGGCGAAGCCCCTCTTTGCACCTCTCTGCAACGCCGCCCCCTGGCGCATACTGGAGGTTCCTGGTGGGCTAGTTGGCCCCCAGGGACCCCCAGTATGCAAGGGGACTTAATACCACAACTTAGAACATGCTACAGGGCGCGTTTGTACAGTGGTGAAGGTAGGGGGTGGGGCTTGAGGTGATGTGAGTGGAAACATGCCATGTGGCACGTTTTAAGTTGGGAAATTAATTCCTCTTCAATTCAGATGTCCCCGAGGGGGCAACTAGTCCAACAGGTATCTCCAGTAAGCGCTACGGAGCTGTGTAGCAGAGTGTTGTAAAAAGGGGGCATGCCCTCTGAACACCTCTCTGCAACACAGCTGCCTGGCATATACTGGAGGTACCTTGTGGGCTAGTTGGCTCACAGGGACCTCAGGATTGAAGAGGAATTAATTCCACAATCTAAAATGCGCCACAGGGCGTGTTTGCACACATGTTACCTCAGGCCCCGCCCCCCTTCCTTCACTATTGAGCAAAATATTCCTGTAAAATCAGCCGAACTACGAATTTCGATTTACTCACCTGTTATCACAAGAAATGTCAGTGCTGCATCTTTGAGCGCACTACTGATCCTGAAAAGTAATTCTAACCATACGTACAGTAACTTGAATTTCCTTCCATAGGCTAACATTGACTGGTTTCACTTGGAAATTTTTCTAAATGTGGAGTTTTGGAACTTAAAAAAAATTCCTCAAAAATCAGTCGAACTATGAATTCCAATTTACTCACCTTTTATCAGGAGATACCTCAGTGCTGCATCTTTCAGCTCACTAGTATTCCTGAAAAGTAAATTTAACTGTACTTACCAGTAACTTGAATTTCCTTCCATAGGATATCATTGCCTGCTATATAAAATATATATAAATTAAAAAAATATTAAATAAAAAAAATATCACAATTTCAATATTTTTAAAAACATTTTTTTTTCAATTTATATTAAGAATATGTAATGTAATTTAAAAAATAAAATATCTAAAATAAATACTTTAAACCAATGTAGTAAATTAGTATAAAAAAATATAATAATTCATACATTTAAAAATGATCATTTACAAAACCTTTGAAATTCACTGAAAAAACCATAGATTTCAGCCACGTTATAGTTAGGAATTAGCATTTAAAAAACCTTTGAAATTCACTGAAAAAACCATAGGTTTCAGCCACGTTATAGTTAGGAATTAGCATTTAAAAAACCTTGCAAATTCACTGAAAAAACTATAGGTTTCACACATGTTATAGTTAGCTGGACATTTCACTCATACAAAACCATTGGAATTCCCCCGTTATAATTAGTTCAGCTAACTACAACTTGTGCTGCCACAATTCACTGCTGATCACGTCACATATTACATCACTTATGACATGGTCAGTGACATCACTCATGACATCACTGATGACATCATAAATGACATCACTGATGACATCACTGATGATGTCATACTTTTGAAAGTGTGGCACACCTCCTCTCACCGTAATATAACCTTTGATACACACATTCAAAAATAGAAAATTAAAATTTTCAAAAAAATGGAGATACCAATACCAGTTACAACAACCTATTAGGTAATTCCAACATCGACGTACACATCCAGACATTCACCAAATGTTCTACATAGTCACTCATACATGTATACATCATATGCACTCATACACTTATACATCCTGTTACACACCAATACTCATCCATAGAGTTACTCACACACATACTCACACATGCAAATAAACTATCAAACATCCAGTTACTTGCATATACAGCTATACACTAATCACTACACTTACTTCTACAGAAATGTACACATACTTACTCTCTTAAACAATCAGTTATAGAAACACTTACTTATTTATACAGGAACTCTTCAGTCTCTCACTCTCACATATGCTCACTTATATACATCAATACTCACATATACTAGTTTAAAACAAACTTACTAATACAGACACTATTGAGACAGTCATTCACTCACAAACACACCCATACACACACTCATCCACTCCTACAGTCCTGCACACATGCTGTCTTCAAAACACATGCAAACAGTGAGTCACTCATTCATGCATCTGTGCGCTAAGTAATATCCCCCACCGAACCATACAGACACTCATACTGATACTCAAAAATACAACTAATAACCCATATACACACTCATGTAGCTACTCACCAACCCATTCAGCCACTTATACACAAAGTGAGACACTGATACAGATACTTACATATTTAAACATTACTCGCTAATACATGTATTCACTAAGATACATTTAATAAGTCAGTTATACAATCAATTTTACAAAAAAAGACATCCATTTAGACACTAATTTACCCATTTATTCTTCCATCGACCTTCAGATATACATATATAAAAAATATTTATTTTTCAGAAAGACATTCACTGGATGATGTCATCAGTGATGTCATTTGAGATGTCATCAGTGATGTCATGAGTGATGTCACTGACCATGTCATGAGTGATGTAACTAATATGTGACATCATCAGCAGTGCATTGCGGGCGAGCGAGTTATAGTTAGCTGAACTAACTATAAGGGGGGAATTTCAATGTTTTTGTATGAGTGAAATGTTCAGCTAACTATAACATGTCTGAAACCTATGGTTTTTTTCAGTGAATTCGCAAGGTTTTTTAAATGATAATTCCTAATTATAACGTGGCTGAAACCTATGGTTTTTTCAGTGAATTTCAAAGGTTTTTTAAATGCTAATTCCTAACTATAACGTGGCTTACACCTATGGTTTTTTCAGTGAATATATATATATATATATATATATATATATATATATATATATATATATATATATATATATATATATATCATGCTTCCACAGACTTCATGCCGCCCACTGAGGGATATGAACCAATCACAGCATGCAGTTATTGAATAAATAAGAACCTTCGCACTCACATGTAAGTTGCCTCTGATGATAGACCACGAGTCTTGAAACACGTCAGGCTAATTACTCACACTTCGAAGGGGATGCGAGTTGTCCTTGAAGGCCGGAGGGCAGGCTGGCGGCTAAGTGCGTCCTGTAAGCTCAAGGGCGTTTGTTTGTGAATTAACTACACGGCGGCCCGCGCCGTGACAGGACTGCACCATCTTGGGCAACTGAGAGGCTGGGGCGGAAACTTTTTCTTGTCTGATACAGCGAAACCAGCAGGACTTAACGAACTTGCATCTCTTTCAGGTTCCTACAAAGAAAACATAATATGCTAAAGGAATGCAGTGAATGCGGAACCCACTGTGGGTATATACGAACTGTTCTTAAATGCTGGACTACAAAGCCCATCGTGCTTTATTCTGCCACGAACTGCATGCCGCCCACTGAGGGATATGAACGAATCACAGCATGCAGTTATTGAATAAATAAGAACCTTCGCACTCACATGTAAGCTGCCTCTGATGATAGACCACGAGTCTTGAAACACGTCAGGCTAATTACTCACACTTTGAAGGGGATGCGAGTTGTCCTTGAAGGCTGGAGGGCAGGCTGGCGGCTGAGTGCGTCCTGTTAGCTCAAGGGCGTTTGTTTGTGAATTAACTACACGGCGGCCCGCGCCGTGACAGGACTGCACTATCTTGGGCAACTGAGAGGCTGGAGCGGAAACATTTTCTTGTCTGATACAGCGAAACCAGCAGGACTTAAAGAACTTGCATCTCTTTCAGGTTCCTACAAAGGAAACATAATATGCTAAAGGAATGCAGTGAATGCGGAACCCACTGTGGGTATATACGAACTGTTCTTAAATGCTGGACTACAAAGCCCATCGTGCTTTTTTTTGCCACGAACTGCATGCCACCCAACTGAGGGATATGAACGAATCACAGCATGCAGTTATTGAATAAATAAGAACCTTCGCTTTCACATGTAAGCTGCCTCTGATGATAGACCACGAGTCTTGAAACTCGTCAGGCTAATTACTCACACTTTGAAGGGGATGCGAGTTGTCCTTGAAGGCTAGAGGGCAGGCTGGCGTCTGAGTGCGTCCTGTAAGCTCAAGGGCGTTTGTTTGTGAATTAACTACACGGCGGCCCGCGCCGTGACAGGACTGCACTATCTTGGGCAACTGAGAGGCTGGGGCGGAATCTTTTTCTTGTCTAATACAGCGAAACCATCAGGACATAACAAACTTTCATCTCTTTCAGGTTCCTACAAAGGAAACATAATATGCTAAAGGAATGCAGTGAATGCGGAACGCACTGTGGGTATATATGAACTGTTCTGAAATGCTGGACTACAAAGCCCATCATGCTTTATTCTGCCACAAACTGCATGCCGCCCACTGAGGGATATGAACCAATCACAGCATGCAGTTATTGAATAAATAAGAACTTTCGCACTCACATGTAAGCTGCCTCTGATGATAGACCACGAGTCTTGAAACGCGTCAGGCTAATTACTCACACTTTGAAGGGGATGCGAGTTGTCCTTGAAGGCCGGAGGGCAGGCTGGCGGCTGGGTGCGTCCTGTAAGCTCAAGGGCGTTTGTTTGTGAATATATATATCTATATCTATACTACTATTATAAAGGAAGAACTTTGAACCTTTGAGGCGGGTAAACTCGGGAACCACAGTGCCAATCCACACACCTGATACATTGTTGTAATCGTCAGGGTGTGCAGATGGACATAGGCTATATAAACGTAATAAATATACGTTGTTTAAAAAATTTACCGAAAAAAAAGTAGTCCCTTGGAAGAAGCGCCGGCCGCGACGTGCGTGCCCGACGTGAGGAGCGCGGGGAGGAGCGGCATCTAGGAGCACGAGGAAGACCGGCGGACATGGCGCGGTGAGGAGCGGCGGACAGACGGTGAGGAGCGGTGGACAGGCGGTGACGAGCGGCAGATAGGCGGGGAGGAGCGGCGGACAGGCGGGGAGGAGCGGTGAGCAGCGGATGAGGTAGGTTATTTATTTATTTATTTAGGAGCGGTGAGCGGCGGAAAAATGAAGCAAAAATGAAAATCGTGAGCAAGAGGAAGCAAACGGAGCATTACAAAAGTGAGCCAAACGGTGCATTACAGGAGGAAAAAGTTACGTGTGCAGGTTACAAAAGCGTGGAAAGTAAACATAGAGGTATAGGAGGAAAAAGTGACATGTGCAGGTAGCAAGAGGAAGCAAACGGAGCAATAAAAAAGTGAGCCAAACGGTGCATTACAGGAGGAAAAAGTTACATGTGCAGGTTACAAAAGCGTACAAAGTAAACATAGAGGTATAATACTGCAATATATGGAGGAAGGCTCCGGGGGACCCACGGACAACGTCGGGGCGGGTGGAGGCCCTGAAGCCTAATTGCTCCCGAACAACGTCGGGACGGGCTGCTAGTATATATATATATTACACACACCTCCTTCTCAGGAATGAGTACGCACTCCCAGGATCGGTTCTTTTCCAATTTTATTCACAGCAATAATCCAGCATCACAAATCAATACAGACGCGTTTCACCACCAACTGGCGGCTTGCTCACTGTAGATATTTTCACATTACAAACCCCTCCTATATTTGGAGATGGTCAGCCAAAACATGTGATATAGTACATCATTTCCTGTTCCTTATGCTTGAACAGTGTGGGAAATGTAGTTTCCTTAACTTTTCCCTCATACCTTTCTACCTTTGGGCTACCCGCAAATTTCACTTAATTACATTTTATTCGGTTGGCCTCTGTTATCCGATTCCACCCCATTTATATTCTTGTGAATTTATTTTAATTTAGTACATGTAGATTTGGAGCTACAGTCGGGATTTGTTTTATTATGTGACTTGTGTTCAAAACTTTATTGAACATCAGCTCTAGGTTCGCATTATCTCCCTCCAGTGGGCCTACTATATTTACCAGTTGCGGTGCGACCTGGAAATTGTGGTTCGTTTTGCTTATGCATAAGCAGTGTTAATTATCACTCGCTACGTGAATTTCTACTGTTCATGTTTCTTGGCATCTAGGTTAGTATTTTACAGTTTATATGTTCATATAAGTTTTATTCTGTTATAATTTGATTTATGTTTTATTTTCTGCCCTCCAGTGGGCGCTCCATAATAGAATCACCAAGTTACTTTGTTCGTCCACTATATCCCCAATATCCCTAGTTTTAGCAACATAATTTTTATCTATTTATCTTCAATATTTGTGGGTTGAATTAGTTACGGGGCTTCTTATGTCTAGTTTTTTGTGCCGTGCCCAACCTTACTTTACCCTATTTCTTGGTTACATTTCCAAAATAACAGTTCAGCATGCATGTTATGTTTACTCTCTTTTTCTAACTACTCAGTTTCACTGCATTTACATTTTCTCTGTTGCATGTCTTATCAACTTTATAGGTGTACATACAATTCCTCACTTTGATTGAGCCCCATCGGGGTCAAGGTTCTGAAATTCAGGATGTGTCGTGATTCCCTGCATCTTAATGTTCGTTCTCTGTCTCCCCCTCTCTCATGTGGAACGATTGTTTCCAGGGGATAGAATTTTAACAATTTCCAGTCCCCATTATGCATTGCCTCCATATGTTTTGCAACGGCGTTGCTTCTGTCATTGTTAACCGTTGACCTTACATGCTCCAAAATCCTTTTCTTGAGTTCACACTTGGTGCTCCCTATGTACTTTAGGGAGCAGGGGCATTCTATCACATATACAACGAACAGGCTTTTGCATGTTATTAGTTCTTTAATCCGCCATGTTTTGTTGTTGGGCATTATCACTTCGGTCTTGTTAACAGCGATTTGGCACACTTTGCAGTGTTGGCTCTTGATGAACCCTTTTGTTTTCAGCCACTGTATGCCCTTCTTTTTTTTGGTGGTTTGGTCTGGTGATGACTATGTACAAGTCCATCCCTAAGGTTCTTGGCTCGTCTGAATGTGATGTGTGGATGTTTTCCCATTATTCTGCCAGTCGTTTGGTCTAATTGAAGCAACTTCCAGTTCTTTCTTAGGATGCTCACGATTTGTTTGGATTCTCTAGTACAATCCAAAATTAGTCTCACTTTCCTTTCTTCTGTTTGTGTAGTGTCGGTGACAGATATTCGTTTGCGCTTTATTTCCAATGCCTCCTCTCTTCTCTTGTCATTAGCCCTTTTCCAGCATTTTTCAATGATTCCTTTTTTGTAACCACGATTCTTAAATCTCTGTGCCATTATGTGGCTGTTGGTTTCCCATTCTTGTTCTTCCGAGCAGATCCTTCGTACCCTCAGGAATTCCCCATAGGCGATATTGTCTTTTACTGATGATTTGTGAAAGCTCTCTGCATGTAGGGTTGAGTTTGTAGACGTCTTTTTTCTGTGTTGTGTGGTTTCCACTTTATTATTTTTGATATAGATTTCCTTATCCAGGAACGCTGCTTTTTCACTGCTGATGTTGTATGTGAATCTTATATTTGCATCTGATGTGTTCAAAATTTTGGAATATGCTTCAAATTCCTGGATCGTTCCATCCCACACTATTAAGAGATCGTCTATATATCTCATCCATTTTGCTACTTTGTTGACATATTGATCATTATCCAGGTGCCATGCCACTTGTTGTTCCCACCATCCCATGGTGAGGCATGCGTATGCCGGGCTGAAGGAGAAGCCCATGGCACATCCCTTGATTTGTTGGAAGATTTTCTTCACCAAACAGGAATATGTTTTGTGTGAGACACATCTCTACCATATTGATTAGCATCTGGTTATGTCGATTGAATTGAATGTCTCTTTCTTTTAGAAAGAACGCACAGGCCATAAGTCCAATGTTGTTGTCAATGTTCATATATAACAATATTACGTCCATCGTAATGAGCATGTAGTTAGATTGCCATGGCAATTCCTCAAGATGTTTCAATAAGTCGGTTGTGTCACGTAAGTAGGAACTGAGATTTAGGACAAAGGGCATCAGGAAAAAGTCAATGTAGTTAGCCACCGGCTCCATCAGAGAACCCTTGGCTGATACAATCGGCCTCCCTGGTGGTATTAGTGAGTTCTTGTGCACTTTTGGTAGGAAGCAGATTGTGGCCATTACAGGGTGTTCTGTTGTCAAAAATTTGCCTTCATCATGATCTATCAAGTTGCTTTGTTGCCATTCCTTAATTTTGTTGTCCAGTTTATTCTTGAAGATTTGTGTTGGATTGCTGTCCAACTTTTTATAGTACTGTTTATTTCTCAATTGTGAATGTGCTTCTGCTACAAAATCTTTTGTATCAAGAATGATGATGTTTCCGCCTTTATCAGACATTTTTATTGTTATTGATTTGTCATCTGTAAGGCACTTCAATGCCAATCTTTCCTCTTTTTTCAAATTATCTTGGCATTTCATACCTTTGATCTTATAAATGTCCTGTATGACCGCCTCCTGGAATACATCAATTTTGTTGCCTTGTGGCAACTGTGGATAGAATCTCGAGGGTGCTCTCATTCCGCTTAGGGCTGCACCTTTTTGTGAGCAGACCCCAGATTCCGAAATCATGTCTTCCTCATCCATGGCATCCAAGTTTGTAAGAGTGACTAATGAGGGTAAATCTGTTGTTGTGAGGCCTCGTTCTTCCTCAAATCCTTCCATTCTTTTCTTCTTTTTTGTTTTTGAGAAATTCACTATTGCTACATTTTCTTCAAAGATTTTCGCAAGTTTAATCTTTCTTATATATTTATATAAGTCAATGCATGTTTGTGCCATATTCATTGATTCCGTCGGGTAAAAATTGATTCCATGTTGTAACAATGAGATTTCATAGGTGCTGATAGTCCTTCATGACAGATTCATAACTGACAGTTCATCATCGGAGTTGTTATTCTCCCAGCTTATTTCAAATTTCTTTGACGCATGCTCCTGGGTTTGGTTCCCACCTCTTCGGAGCCACTTCCTCCTTTTACCTCTTCTGGTTGTTTTTTTGGTGGGGCCCCTCTTCTGGGCACCCATTTGCGTCCTCTTCCCCTTACTCGTGATGTCTGGTTTTGGTTTTGCTCCCAAAATCTCTGTTTGAGGACTAGCCTCATGTCGCCTAAAAAAATCCCTCGTTGTTTGGTCTTCATTTCCTTGTGATCCATTTTCGCTTGTTCCAGTGGATGTCAATGATGTTACACTTGTTGAGTTTTGAGCCCCTGTGCTTTTCTCTCCTTGGTTTTTGAAGATGTCAAATTTCTTTGCATAAGTGAAAATGCGCCCCTGCGCGTAGTCATCCTTGTCCCACTGGAATTTGGACTGTTTGCGTTTTTTTACTATTTCCTCTTGTTTCTCCACGTATTTCTCTAAGTCCTCCCTTAGTTTGGTCATTTCCGGATTCCTATCTATGGATTCCAATTCCTTCTCCAATTCTGTTAGTTCTTCCTTAATTTTGGCCAAAGCTAGTTCTAGATGTTTAACTAAAATTGCTATGAGACCCAATGATGAGTCGAAGATGTGTTCTCCCCATTCTTTCAATAGTTCGTTGGTAGCATCTTGTTGGCTTGGCAGTAGTGAAATCCTCAAGCCCCTGGGCACTCTTTTTACTTCTAAATACTTCCTTAAGATGATCAATTCCCACCATTTGTTAATTTACTTAATTTCTCCCACAGTTTGAGTTTTCTCCTTGTGTACGATTTTTGATTGCTCTGTTTATTTTTATCCTTGTCTGGCAGTGGTGTCTTTTGGTCAAAAAAAGAGTCCATTTGTTCCACCCGTTTGACATCTCTTTTCTCCATATCTATCTGTATCTGCTTGCTATGCTGGGTTAGCTCTGGTTGTTCAATAATTGCTTCCTTGTTCTCCGCTTCCCTTTATACGTCGTTAGGAGCCAATTTATTTCCAATCTTGTCCGAGAGGATAAATAACTGCGTTGTTACTGATTTTTATTAATTCCGCTAATCCGATAATATTATCTTCATTGCGGCCATCCACCAATGCAACAGATTCACCCTTAATTCTCGTAATCAACCAACATATGTTCCTGCATTTGTTAAGCCGCCAAAGTCTGTGTTCTGTCTGGGTCATGCACTTAAACCGTGCTTACCTCCACCTTGCGATGATGGTCCGCCGGTCCCTGTGTATTCCACAGCAGTTCACTTCCACATTGCGGTGCTCTTAATTGTTGGCGTTCAACGGGTCTCCACAAATCTACACCTCGATTTGGCTCTCCTTGTTTAACCCCTGGCGCTTCTCCGACCGGTGCAATATTCCTCGGCAGAGCCTTGCCGTTATTAATTACACACACCTCCTTCTCAGAAATGAGTACGCACTCCCAGGATTGGTTCTTTTCCAATTTTATTCACAGCAATAATCCAGCATCACAAATCAATACTGACGCGTTTCGCCACCAACAGGCGGCTTGCTCACGGTAGATATTTTCAAATTACAAACCCCTCCTATATTTGGAGATGGTCAGCCAAAACATGTGATACATTACATCATTTCCCGTTCTTCATGCTTAAACAGTGTGGGAAATGTAGTTTCCTTAACTTTTCCCTCATACTTTTCTACCTTTGGGGTACCGGCAAATTTCACTTAATTACATTTTATTCGGTTGGCCTCTGTTATCCGATTCCACCCCATTTATATTCTTGTGAATTTATTTTAATTTAGTATGTGTAGATTTGGTGCTACAGTCGGGATTTTTTTTATTATGTGACTTGTGTTTAAAACTTTATTGAACATCAGCTCTAGGTTCGCATTATCTCCCTCCAGTGGGCCTACTATATTTACCAGTTGCGGTGCGACCTGGGAATTGTGGTTCGTTTTGCTTATGCATAAGCAGTGTTAATTATCACTTGCTACGTGAATTTCTACCGTTCATGTTTCTTGGCATCTAGGTTAGGATTTTACAGTTTATATGTTTATATAAGTTTTATTCTTTTATAATTTGATTTATGTTTTATTTTCCGCCCTCAAGTGGGCGCTCCATAATAGAACCACCAAGTTACTTTGTTCGTCCACTATATCCCCAATATCCTGAGTTTTAGCAACATAATTTTTATCTATTTATCTTCAATATTTGTGTGTTGAATTAGTTACGAGGCTTCTTATGTCTAGTTTGTTGTGCCGTGCAACAAATTTTTGTTTCTATTTTTGATCAAAGGTTTTATTAGCCTAAGAGGAGGTGTGCCACAAGGATGATGTCATCAGTGATGTCATCAGGGATGTCATTTGAGATGTCATCAGTGATGTCATGAGTGATGTCACTGACCATGTCATGAGTGATGTAATATGTGATGTCATCAGCAGTGCATTGCGGGCGCGCAAGTTATAGTTAGCGGAGCTAACTATAACAGAAGAATTTCAAAGGTTTTGTATAAGAGAAAAGTTCAGCTAACTATAACATGTGAAACCTATGGTTTTTTTCAATGAATTTGCAAGGTTTTTAAAATGCTAATTCCTAACTATAACGTGTGTGAAACCTATGTTTTTTTCAGTGAATTTCATAGGTTTTGTAAATGATAATTTATAAATGTATAAATTATTTTGTCTTTCTTCTTATACTAATTTCTTATATTTTTTATATAAATATTTATATTATTTAATTTTTTAGATTATATTTCATATTCTTATTATAAAATAATAACAAAACTAAATTGCAAAGTAATTTTTGAAATAAATATTGCTTCACTTCGGTTGCAAGTATAACACAACTCCAGCAATGCTCTGGGGCCCTATGCTCACAATGCTGTATCAATCCTTACACCTGCTTCAAGCATGTGCAAGGTTTTGACGCAGCATAACCTCAAAAGTCACTGAATAAATTGTTATACATTTCACTCAGTCACTTTTAGGAGGCCTTGCTGCACCCACTTCTGCACAAGAAAGCCTCTTCTGGCGCAGCGCTTTACAATGTAATACACCCTCCAGATGCGTCACATTGTTAATAGCACACACCATGGCACATCTTTTGCACCACCGCTGTGCCACAAAAGTGACGCAACGGCTGTGTAAAAGAGGCACAAGGGGATTGTTAATCCACTCCTAACACATACAAATTCACCCAGGCACTTTAACCAGCAGAGCAAATTGAAACATAGACTGGTAACATATTTATGTACATATGATACATTCAAGTGCTTCGGACATACTACAGTATACTATAGATAAACACCCGATTGATTTATGCTGTAGCAGTTCCTTATAGTTCTGCACTTTCTCATTCTCCATACACTAGTAACATATTCATTCATTCCTTTATGAACTACACATTCATTCTGACAAACTTTTACACACTAACATAAATAATATAGTTATTTCTTTCACCAGTGAAGGTAGTTCTAAAAAGAACAGTATTTTTTTTGCGTTTTTTCAACAAATTCCAAGCGGAACAAAAGAATGAAAAAAGAACAACTAATGTCGAGGACAGCAATGATCCTGCATCCTGCGTTTCATCAAGTCTTTAGACTGCTCCCCATAACACAAAAGTTTATCGCAATAAATGCATAGAATTTTAACTTTACCAAAGTCAGAATCAATATGTGGGTGTGGACTGCTTGCTGGTAATGCTGCTGCCGCAATTGATGTGCTTGGTGCAGAAGCAGGTGGGTTCTCGTGCAATCTCCGTCTTGCAGCTCAAGCAAAGTTCTTGGGGTACAAGTTCTTCACGTGTCGCACCATATTTGCTGTGCTTCTTTCCTCTTCTTTGGAGGCTCTTCAGGAATGAAATCTCCCTCTGAAGAACTGCTGAAAGATGGCTCCATTGCTCTTATTATGGTGATATTCCTTCTATTTGATAAGATTCTCAGAACAAATGCTTCTTCTTAGAAATTCAAAGTCGAATAATTATTATGGGAAGGAACTTTTAACAGTCGCAATAGGAAAAGTTATGAACCAATCAAATCTCTCCTTTTAAAGTCACATAGCTTTGTGTACGCTTATGATGCGCTTGCGCAGCTCTTTCAATACGAGTACGCATGATGTTCTTCCGCGATTTGTGTAATTCTTTTTAAAAGTAATATTTGATTATTACAAGTATTAAAAAAATCATAGTTATCCCAAATGTCTGCCCTTAGTATGTACATTAAATACATACATGTTTTAAACCAAGTAGAAACATTACCCCCTTTCTCATACAGAATGCCGTACATGACGTCACACCGAAGCTTTAATGCGTCGCGTAACGTCAAAGCATATTCGTACCGTATGTGCGGGTACACGCTGAGTATAATAAGCAGTACAAACTATGGTGCGATCACCCTCTCAGTGACAAATCAGAGTTCAGGGCGCGCTAAGGAGAATGATTAGAAGTGCTGACTCATTGCAGATCCGATTCTGGGCATGCCTCTGCGTACATTATAACACCGCCCCCATCTCTCTCTGTTGTTAATTGTTAGTGCACACACTCATACTTGCACATGCGCGGTGCACGCCCGCCCACACTACCCACATGCCACCACCTAGCATGCTTGCTATCATTTAGCCTGCAAACCAATACATTACCCAATAGCATGTCCCCCCAGGGCCATCATTCTTGCAGACCGCGAAAGCGATACCAATGACGGCCTCGGGCTTGGTTTGGTCAGCCCCCGCGGTTCCCATGTAATGCGGGCACTGACGTGAGCTCGCTCTCTTTTGCCTGCCTCTGCTGCGGTGACAGACAGACTGTCGAAAACACCCCAGACCCAGCGAAAACGCAGCCTTTCAAGACACGACAAAAGAGAACAGAAACAAAGGTAAGAGAAGACGTCACAACATCAGCCTCCACTGTAAATTGTATATGCATAATGCTATTATTTTATCCTTCATATGGCTTTCCTACCCCTCAATGGTTTTAAATTGTACTTACTTAATTGAAATATTTCTTTATAAGTCACGAGGTCCTATACACCTCTAATCTTAAAAATTATGTATGAATACATTTCTGTGTCGTATTTCTGTACTACGCCACGTGCTTAGACCTCTATTATTATTAATTGGGCGTCCATGATAGTATTTTTTTTCTGCGTCACAAGGCCATTCCAGGCCTCTATTAACTTATTGATCTTCCTTCCCTGCAACAGTCTTAACTACGGAATATTAGGAACCCACATTAAAATTCACTTTTGATAGTTACGCCACTCAGTTTACGATGACTAATCAAAATGTCCGTTTGTTTCCTTCAGCAAACATCGTTCAGAAGCAACCACGGCCTATTGAGCAACAGCAATGGAATTCTCTGCAACTTATTTAATATACTTTGATGTACAGAAGCAGAGTTCAAGTCGAATAGTTAACTCCGGTGGCCACACTGTTTATACAAGGTAAGCACAGGAGCCTAGATCTACAAAGCCTTCATATGAATGCATTAGAAATAAGTCGCCATAACGGCCGTCACTAACGCAGTAGGCACTTCCATATAGACACCACTTGAACGTGGCACTATAACAACTGAAATATACCAGGTACACTGCACTCGAAAAACTGTAGCCTTAGCTTTATTTGTGAAATGAGAGAGGGCCATATTATCAAGCCTGGACGACTAAATTATCACCACTTTAGCAGCACTTTCTAGCCGATAAAGTGGCGATAATTTAGTCGCCACTCATGTTACATGTGAAGGACATCAGACATGAGCTTCGATTGGAATTCCATAGAGCATGTTATCAAACCCATTATCACCACTTTAGCGACACTTTCCTGCCGATAAAGTGGCAATAATTTTGTCGCCCAGGATTGATATCATGGCCCAGAGTGCGTAGTGTAGAGCACCTTCTCTATAAAATCTATAATTACCTCCAAGCAGTGACAACAGATAGGTTACAACAGTCTGACAAACAGATCCACAACCTTATTACGCCACTTTTGAGTAACTTTTAACATGGGTAAAGTGATGCAAGGAGCTAGTAAATCTACATCTCACTTTTCAATAAAAAATCTCAACTCCAGACTCTGCGACACAGTTTTAATGTTGTTTTCTCTCTCTTTCTCTCTCTCACTCTCTGTGACATAATTTCTCTTTTTCTCTTAAACTTAGACACTGCTGTCTGCTTGGACGTGTAGAAGAGTTTTTGAAGTGAAGTTGTGAAGTCTACTTCCGTATGTGTTTGGTCGCAAGGTTTATACAACGGTAAGCACAGAGGCCTAGATCTACAAATCCTTCATAGGAATGCATTAGAAATAATTTGGCATAACTGGCGTCAGTAACGCAGTAGGCACTTCCATATAGACACCACTTGAACGCGGCACTATAACAAATAAATGTACCGGGTACACTGCACTCGTAAAACTGTAGTGTTAGCTTTATTTGTGAAACGAGAGAGGGCCATATTATCAAGCCTTGGCGACAAAATTATCGCCCCTTTATCGGCAGCAAACTGCAGCTAAAGTCACTATAATGGGTTTGATCTATAATTACCTCAGAGCAATGACAACAGATAAGTTACAACAGTCTGACAAACAGATCCGCAACCTTATTACTCCACTTTTGAGTCACTTTTAACATGGGTAAAGAGATGCAAGGAGCTAGTAAATCTACATCTCACTTTTCAATAAAAAATCTCAACTCCAGACTCTTGCACACAGTTTTAATGTTGTTTTCTCTCTCTTTCTCTCTCTCACTCTCTGTGACATCATTTCTCTTTCTCTCTTAAACGTAGACACTGCTGTCTTGGACATGTAGAATAATTGTTCAGAATAAGTTGTTACACCAACTGCCTGAAATGTTTACCCGCAAAGTTTATACAACGGTAAGCACAGAGGCCTAGGTGTACAAAGCCTTCATAGGAATGCATTAGAAGTAAGTCGCCATAACGGGCGTCAGTAACGCAGTAGTCACTTCCATATAGACACCACTTGAAGGGGGCACTATAACAGAACTGAAATGTACGAGTCACACTGCACACGTAAAACCGTAGAGTTACCAAAACCTGTAGGGACATATTATCAAGAACGGCTATAAAATAATCACAGTTTCAGCGGCAGGAAACTGCAGCTAAAGCGGCATGAATGGGCTTGATAATATGCCCTTCTTAATTCCCATAGTAGTCAGGTTAACACCAGAACCTGGACTGTTATGGGAATTCACAACAGCATATTATCAAGCCCATTATCGCCGCTTTAGCGGCAGGAAACGGCGACAATTTTATCGCCGTTCTTGATAATATGCCCTGTATTGCTTCAGCTCATTTACTCACATCTATATAATTCTAAACTCTAATTTTCTTTTTTCTTTTGCAGATTACCAATCGGACGCCTTTTGGAATCCATTTCTCAATTTGTTTATAACATTGTTTAAGTTATTTTTCCAGTTCTAATATAGTTATAATTGAATTTCGTTTATATTTATTGTTTAATAAAAGTTAATTAAAAAAACGACATACTTCTTTTATTTTGAGGGGGAGGGGTATGACGGCTCACAATAAAAATAATGTTGAAATACTATAGTAAGATATTCAAGACTAGGATTGAAAACTACTGAGTTCTAACTAACAGATATAATAAAAACAGCGGTGAGAAACTACAAAAATGGCGATGGACGGAGTACATAATCAACGTTTGGCGCCTCTGCACTACCTTTCAAATAAATATATAAAAAATCTGACTATTGATACTGTACAAAATTACAGCAGCGGATGACACACACAAACCGGGAAAAGAAAGCGACAGATTTACTAACTGATGCAAAGAAAGATTTGCTTGTTGAACTTGAAGAAAAAGAAAACATGGGCTTCGAAACGACCCTGAGCATGCGAAGAGTGTACAACTGCTAAACAAAAAAAAGGAAAGCTTTACATACTATCATAGAAATGAAAGAGCATTTTATCAACAAAAGGCGATACATTATCGCCGCTTTTATCGACAGGAAATTGCTGTGCTGATAAAGCGGCGTTAATAGGCTTGATAATAGGCCCTTGTAACTTCCCATAGCAGCCCAGGTTCTGGTATTAACCTGGGCTCCTATGGTTATTCACAAGGGCATATTATCAAGCCCATTATCGCCGCTTTATCAGCAGTTTCCTGCCGATAAAAACGATGATAATGTATCGCCTTTTGTGGATAATATGACTCATTGCTCTTTTTTTTGACCAATAAACTTAGGTGCATATTATCAAAGACCGGTGTAACAATTATCACCGTTTTATTGGCAAGAAACTGCTGATAAAACGGCGATAATCACCATCATAATACGACCTTGTCATTTCCCATAGAAGCCCATGTTAACACCAGAACATAGCCTTCTATGGGAATTTACAAGGACTTATTATCAAGCCCACCCTCCCAACATTAATAAAAAACTCCAGACAATGCAGGTACCCGGAGCTGGAAGGTCATTTTACATATCAATGCCCCAGAAATGTGGCGTTCCCCGTGACGTGTACGGGGAGAGAGAGAGAGAGAGAGCTCAAAACATATATTTTTCTAAATAAAACCAGAGGAGTGCCGTTCCCCAGTGCTCGGGGCACCTTACATGCCCCCATTATGCAGAAAAATTGCCCTCGTAATTTGCCCCCCCCCCCCGGGACCTAATGAATAAAACAGACTTCTACTTTTTTTTCACCTTTTCCACCGCGTATAAGTACTGCACGAGTACCCCACCATTTTTTATTAAAAAAAAAAATTTGAGCCTAAAGATACACGTACCACCCCCTGATCAAGACTATAGACTCAGAATCTTTCCACCCTGCCCTGTTTCCATATTTCTCAACTTTGTTTTACTGTTTTCTTGTGACTCTCCTCTCCCGACAAACAACATGGCGGCCAACACTTCCTGGTTTGGAGTATTGACAGCCAATCAGCATGCAGCTTCTGCTCGTAATTATACGTATTTCCATGCACTTACCCCGCAATTTTTCTTTAAAAAATAAAATAAAAAACATAGAGCCAAAACATCCATGTACGACCCCCCTGAGCAAGCCTAGAGGGTCAGTATGTCTCTAGCCTACCCCCATCCCTTATTTCTCAACTTTGTTTTACTGTTTTCTTGTGACTCGGTTCTAGCGAGGCACAAGATGGCCGCAAACACTTCCTAGTTTCGAGTGTTGACAGACAGTTCACAGCCAATCAGCATGCAGCTTGTGCTCATAATTGAACAGATTTCAGTACGTGTGCTGAACTCCGTCTCTAGATATCGCTATGATTTTACTTGCAATTCTCTCAGAAACTACTGAACGGATACACCATTTAACACAAAGCACAGTCTGCGAACAGAACTCTACCTCTCTGCCAAATTTCGTGTAATTCCGTTCAGCCGTTCGGGCTGTAGCCCTGGCTAAAGGTCCCTATGGAAAATTGCATGGGGAAAACACGTTTTGGGACCCCCCTTTTTTCTCGGCCCCCGCTTTATAAATCACCCCCAAACTTTCAGGGAAGGAGCGAAACCAAGCAGGCCATTTTCTAGGAGAAATTCGCAAAGATTCATCCACCGGTGCCAAAGTTATTCCAAATAGAATGTTGTGGATTTCCTATGGAAACTAGGTCCTAACTATAACTACCTACTGGCGACTGCCTGTAGGTAATATATATATATACATATATCTCAAATTCACATGTACCACGAGCAAGACCACAATTCAATTCTTAGACCTGGAACTGTATGTAGAAGAAAACACAATACAAACCCGCACATACAGAAAGCCCACAGCAGGAAATGCCGTTTTACATGCGCAAAGCTTCCACCCTGTGACACTAAAGGAGTCCATTCCATATGCGGAATGTCTCCACATGACCAAGAACTGTAGCACAGAAAAAGGTGTGAGAGAGGCAAAGGAAAGCCTTTTAAACAGACTTAAAAAGAGAGGTTACAGCCATCAAACTCTAAAGAAAGCTGAAAAAAAAGTAGAAATAAAAACAGAAAAGACCTCCTTTTCCCTGATAACACAGAAAGAGCAGAGACTCAAAACTCCAAAGCTCGTGGCTCATCCAACATCCCAAGACTTATCACGGGGTATAACACCTTCCATGCAAATGTAAGAAGAATTATGCACAGACACTGGCCGTTGATTCGCAACGATCCTACCATAGGACCACTATGCGGCAACGCTCCTTTAATAACGTTCAGAAAGGCAAAATCAATGCGCAGTGAACTGGTGCGCAATGCCCCTACCATAGTAAAACCAACCACATGGTTACCTACACAGAAGGGTTTCAAAAAATGTGTGAAGTGCAAAGCATGTAAACATGGAGTGAACACAAGCATTGTAGCTCTGCCTTTCAGACAAAAACCTTACACCATCAGGGGTAGTTTGTCTTGCAAAACAGACTACACGTGTATGTCCTGGTCTGCAGTTGCGGGAAACGGTATGTGGGAAGCACTATCCACGAGGCACACATCAGAATCCTGCAACACTTGAGGGCCATCAGCAATGATGATCAAACGTACCCAGTTACCAGGCACATAAACACCCAACACGCTGGAAAAGCTCAGGATTTGTCATACTTTGTAATTGACAGTATACCCAAGAAAATCAGAGGAGGGAACCGCCGACTAGCACTGAAGCGGTTGGAGTCAAGATACATTATACTGCTTGACTCTAAGATCCCGAAAGGGTTGAACGCAGATGTTCAACCCTTTCAACGAACATGTGCACATCATCTGATGCTGGAAACCTACATCTTGGGCATGAGTATTCTTCTGTTGAAATCTTAGAAAGTTTTCGTAGGAGTCCAGTAAGCCCTATACGCCATGAACAGGTGGTTTCTTCTCAAGTTAGATGGTTTTATAATTTTTTGAGAAAGTGTGAAGGAGTCCGTCCAAACCTTTAGTAGGTCTCCTGAGATCCGTACTGTGGAATTATCCCATAACTTAATGGTTTCGGCCTCTAAATTGTCTTTGGTTTCCACCAATGTCTTGTACCATAATGCAACCTCACCCTTCCATCCACTCTCCCTGTTTATTGATTCAAAAATAGGGCTCTCCTCCTCATTGGTCCAATTCTGTCTCCCCCACCAAGAAGATAGTTGGTAAAATTTAAATCTTGTGATGGTACCTTCTGTTAAGTTCGATAGGGATTCCCAACTTGGTAGTGTGGAGTTATTGCACAAGTTATTACACAAATCCCCCCATTTCGTTAAACCTGCTGTTCTCAGTGGAAGGGCGAGTTGGTCCAGTAAGCATTCCGGTGTACCAGGAGAATCCCATATTGGGGCCTGAGGGTGGTAGTAGGGGATGTCTAAGATTCTTCATATTGATTGCCAATTGTCTAAGGCTGTCCGTAGGAGCTTCAGACGAACCTTCTTAAAAAACTTCTGATCTCCAAATTTATAGATAAAAAAGTCTAAGCTGTGTGGTAGGTCTGATAGCATAGCCTGAAAGAGTCTACCATGAGAAGAAGAGTGCAACTTGTTAGCCAATAGTCTGAAATTTTTAAACTGAAAAGCATAGCAATAAAAAAGTAAATCGGGAAGGGCCAGCCCACCCAGTTTCAGTCCCCTTCTCAATTTCCTACAGGCAATTCTAGGGGACTTGGTAGCCCATATAAAAGAGCCAATCCTCCCTTGTAGGTGGGAAATATGCTTTTTATTGAAATTTAAAGGGATGGAGTTAAATAAAAAGGTAACCTTTGGCAAAATTATCATTTTGACTAGGTTCACTCTATCATAGATGTTGAGAGGTAGAGAGTTCCCTCTAGTCAAAAGCTTCCTAACTTCCTTAACCACCATTAGCCAGCTGGTTTTGGAGACTTCTTCTAGGTTGTGGGTGAGATAAATCCCTAAGTATCTAATTTTTGATTTAGCTTCTGGTATCGGGATAGGGTTGTTCCAGCTCATTATGTCCGTTTTATCTTTATTAATGCTATACCCGACACTGTGCCAAAATCTTCGGCCAATTCAAATAACATAGGGATAGCCTCCACTGGATTCGATGTATAAAGAAGAAGGTCATAGGCATAAAGAGCTGTCTTAAGCACCTGGGGGCATATTATCAAGGGGGTTTATCTTTTTTGGCTTTATAAGCCGAGAAAGCAGAGATAAAATTATCTCCCTATTACCTAGCTGTCGCTAACACCAGTTAGCAACAGCTAGTAGGAGATAGCGACCATCTTGGGCCCCACTTTGCATGTCAGTGATATTTATCACTAATGACATGCAAAGTGGGCGTGCCAAGATGTTAGCGACTGAAAACAGTCGCTAACATCCCTATCTCCTATTACCAACTTTTGGAGATATTCGCGCTAAGCGCGAATATCTCCAAAAGCTAACACCTGCCCTGAGCAGTTCTTAGCCATGTTATCCAATGGGAGGTGGATAACATGGCTAAGAGCATTTGCTCGGTAATGCATGAATATCGCTGACTTTTCAGCGATATTCATGCATTGCGGCGATTTTTATCGCATTTGCGATAAACCTTGGTAATACCAAGGTTTATTTGCGGTAAAAATCGCCGCAGCTCAGCGGTAAATTTTTGTCTCTAAACAAGCAATAGTGATAATTATTGCTATTGCTTGGTAATATGCCCCAGGTCTCCCATTATAAATGGTTTGATTACTGAATCTTGTTTCAGGGAGCAGACAAAAGGCTCAATGTAAATATCAAAAAGGAGGGGGGACAGGGGACAACCCTGCCTCGTTCCCCTAGAGATGTTCAGCCATTCGGACAGACTACCGTTGACCAATACTTTGGACCGGGACCCCTGTATAATGTCTCAATCCCTTTGATTAATACATCTGGAAAACCAAACTTTGTCATAGTCTTCCATAAAAATAACCAGTTAACTTGATCGAACGCCTTTGCAGGGTCGATTGCACAATAGTAAGCGGCATCTCCTTCTCAATTGCTGTATCTATCGCTCCGATGACTTGGAATGTGAGGTCATTTAGTTGATGGCCGGGTATGAACCCCCTCTGATCAGAGTGAATTATAGACTTAATTATTTTAGCCAGTCTAGATGCAAGTATACCAGAATAGATTTTTGAGTCTGAATTAAGGAGAGAAATGGGTCGATAAGACTCTATTTTTTTGGGGTCTTTATTAGGTTTAGCTATAAGGGAAATTGTGGCTTCTGACCAGGAGGCTGGGGTATGCTCCCCCTGCAAGAATATTTTATTAAAGAGTCTCAATAATGGGGCTAAAACTTCTTCTAAATTGCCTTTGTATACTTCAGTCGGCAATCCATCAGGGCCAGAGGCCTTGTTTCTGGACATTTTTTTCAACTGTGACCGTACCTCCCCCTCTGTGATCTCAGTGACTAAAAAGATTTTATCAGAATCACTCAACTGAGGTAACTCTCTCAAAGCCCACCAATTTTCCAACTCTTCCAAACCCAGTCTGTTCTCCTCCTGATATAGTTCCTCCATAAAGCCTCTGGCCTCTCCCTTGATCTCTATGTCTTCTACTAGAGGCAACCCAGTACCACGGTGTGTTAAGGAATTAATATTATTTCTACTCCTCTCTGTCCTTGCCTTCCAGGCTAACAGGGTACCACACTTTTCTCCATATTCAAAATTACGGAGCTTGCTTACTTCCCACTTATCTTTGATTGTCTTGTCGGCTCGAGCTTTAAAACCTGTCTGTAGCTCTAGTATTTCTTTTTCAAGAGCCGGAATACTAGCTCTATCTTCCAGTGCTGCCAGCTGTAGTTGTTGTTCCTTAATTTTAATTAGGTCGAGATCGTGAATATCTTTTTCTTTCTTGAGTTTTCTATTTGAAGCCATATGTGAGCCACAAATTCCTCTTAGATAGGACTTAAATGTGTCCCATATGGTTTGATCTGAAGCCGTTCCATCATTAAACTGAAGAAACTCCAACAGACTCCCCCTGATTTTATTTTTGATCTCATCATTTAACAAGATGGTCCTATCAAGTGTCCATCTATATTCTGAGGGGCTGATTTTAAAGGTTATTTTTAGCTCGACCACCAAATGATCTGATAGTCCTACTGGAATGTGTGAGATTGAAACAATATTGGACAAAAACAATTGATCTAACAACAACAAAAATCTATTCTGGAGAACTGACTATACTTTTTACTATAAAAGGAGTACTCCCTGAGATTACCATGCTTAACTCTCCAAACATCCTGTAATGTAAAATCTCTCATGACATTCTTTAGGGCTAGAAGGGATTTAGTTGGGGAGTTATATTTAGCTTTAGAGGTACGATCTAATTGTGAATCCAGTACGAGATTAAAATCACCTCCTAGTATGACTGGAGCTGTTTGTTGTATCATATCCTTTGAAGGAAGCAGGCATTATCTTCATTAGGACCATAATAAACAGCACACAGAAAGTAAGAGCTACCGATTGAAAGGACAGCCGCCACCCACCGTCCAGACTGATCCGTACCCCAGTCATGAATCCTGATCCCCTTATTCGCACGTACCATTATGGCTACCCCTCTTGTAGAACCAGTTTGCTTAGAGCAAAGAATTTCCTGAACCCAATTGAATTTTGCAAATACTTTCCTGCTTCCAGATGAGTCTCTTGTAAGAGATATATATGAGCTTCAGTATTTTTCAAGAATTCACAGACTCTTTGTTGTTTCTTCCGACTCCCTAAGCCATTCAAATTCGAGGAGAGGAATTTACTACTCGATGTCATATTTAGAACCATTGTACAATAGTTCCACACCTATAACCAGTAGTGGCCTGTATTCGTAAATTAAGTTTAAGAATATAAAAACTTATGGCAAGTATTGTATTGGTGAGCACTAGATGGAAATGATTTTCATGCACGTTATATTTTATATTTTAAATACAATTTTGGTTGATATCTAAAGTGTAACAAATGTGGAGAAAAGTTGTAATTATATGTGACCAATGTATAAGTGACAAATTGACTGGTGTTGAACACATATTCATAACAGTGTAGGTAATTGGCAACACTTAGCAGACTCAATCCACTTGGAGACGATGAGACCACTAATTTTCTAGTGTTTATGTGACTTCAGAACTGGTATAAACCAAACACAAGAGGCACATGATACAAACAAGTTCCCACTTGTAAAACTGAAGTCACCATTTGCATGGCCGAGAGATGTACCTCTTGTATACGGGCAAATAATAGTAATTAACATATTCACATATGTCAAGACTGTACACATGAGTAAGCTGTGTTACCGCTTTTATTTTTGACTATTTAGTTGAAACAATGACCAAAATTGATTTTTTCGTTTAAATGAATTTACTTTGTATTTTTCATAATTTTTTCTATTTTTTCCACCAGTGCTGTAATTTAGAAGAGTTCTATGCACCATGACTCACGGTTTTAAACAAAACTCTTCTATGTCAGTAACAAGCGTCATGACAGGGTTGTCATAGCAACCGAAACCAGTTGAGGCCTGTCATGGAGGAATTGCCTAACATGTATATAACGAGTGTGCCATTTATATCAGATGTAGTGATCAAGGTGGAGGCTTCCGCCGAAACGCGTCTGAGCAGCAGAACAGGGAATAAAATTTGACTTTGAATTAGAGATTCACGGTGTCAGTGCCTTTACTTGAATGCAAAGTTTGGATTGGTAATCAATATATATATATATATATATATATATATATATATATATATATATATATATATATATATATATATATATATATATATATATATATATATATATGTGTGTGTATTACCTACTGACGGTCGCCAGTAGGTAGTTATAGTTAGGACCTATTTTCCATAGGAAATCCGCAACATTCTATTTGGAAAAACTTTGGCGCCGATCGACGAAACTTCGTGAAATTTTCAAAACTGGTGGGGCGCTCCGGTCTGTCCTATCCAGAAAGTCTTGGGTGATTCGTCAAGTGGGGGCCGAGAAAAATGGGGGGTCCTAAAATGTGTTTTCCCCATTCAATTTCCCATAGGAACCTTTAGTCGCAGCTGCAGCCCGAACGGAATTACACTAAATTTGGCAAAGAGGTAGTCCTTGGTTCAGACTCGTGCCTTTTTGTTAAGTGTTGTAAATCTGTTCAGTATTGTTTTTGATATTAAAGGAAAAAAAGTGAAGTGTTGGCAGCCATCTTGGGACCAATATACATGATAGCACCTCATTAAAAAGTATTGCAGTTAATAGAAGGTTTTAAGACGTTAGTTACATTATAAATCATTTGTTGATGGTACCATACTCATTTTAGGAATTGTGGTGTGTTCTAAGGTGATCTTACCATATGAAAAATCCTTCTGCTGGGATATCATGAATCATATTTGAGAGAAAACTATTTTCTCATGCTTTTCCCACAGCGGTTTGGAAGATGATCCATAAGCTAAACTGAGAGCATATTTTCTGTAAATTCACATTATCTTTCTCAGTCATGTGAGAATGAAGTCTGTCATTCTCAGTAAAACATGAACATCCAGCAAGGGCAGAGACTGTCAGATGATTCCTTTGTGTTCTACTGCAGCTTCCCAGAGTGTTCTAAAGAACAACTAGAGCGCGAACAGCCTTACTTATGACAAAAGTATGGCACACCTGAAGCCATCTTGATTGGAAAATACTGGTAACACTTAAAACATTTAATTTAAAAAGGAACAAAATGAGGGGGGTTCATTTTGCCATAGAAAGTATGATTTGTGCTGCAGAAAGAAAAATTAGGGCACATTTTGAGTGACTTCTCAAATCCTCTTCTATTTCATTAAAACAAATTCTGACATGCAGACTGAAACATGTACTTTCAATACCAGCAGCATACTTTCCTGGTAAGCAGTAGCTTTACTACAGTGATCTAATGAGCAACTAGAGTGCTAACATTCAGAATTTATGGCAATGTGTCACACATCTGAATGCCCTCTTGATGGAACCAAAGTAAACAAGCAAGGAAAATGCAATAGGTCTCACCCTCATTTAAGTTAAAGCAATTCTGTTTGTAATTAGGTGGCTTTTTAGCTTTGCTTTTATTAGTGTTTTTCAAATGTTCATGTACATAACATGCATATGTAAGCATATATGTAAATGTATATGTATGCATGCATTCATATTTATACAGATATGCAGATTATATATATGTTTATATATGTATGTATATATATATATATACACATATATATAAAAATGCATATATATGCAGATATATATGTGCATATGTGTGCGTGTAGAGCAGGGGTCTTCAAACTGTGGGGCGCGACCCCCAGGGGGGCCGTGGAGTGGTGTGAAGGGGGTCGTGCATTCACAGTCACAGTCTGCCCTGGCCTCCAGGGCTTCAGCCCCCCTCTTCCCCCGTCCTCTGTCTCAGCCCGGGCTGTTGCAGTGAAACTCGAGCTGCTGGGGGCTCGGCTGGGCAGTGTCTGGAATCTTATCTCCAGCAAGTTTTTCACAGGTCTTTAAAGACCATTAGCATCTTTACATGCCTTTTATAAACTGGTCACAGAGGCTTAATGTTGTTTATGGTTCCAGTACCCCCTCGGCCCCCACTCTGCCTATTCCTTACATTTGTATCTTTACACTACTTGCTGTAGTGTGAGAATGCATTTAATGAAAAGGAATATAAAGTTGGGTTGCCAAAAAAAATATGCCTGCTCTTGACACTAATTAGTGTTATAAATAGAAAAGTATGTATTACTTAGTTATGTGACTTTTCAGTCTTTGTTCGCTTTAATTTTCAGTCATGGATCATTGAGGCAGCCCCAGAACACGATTAAAAGTGAAAATTAAAAGTGCTTTCTATTTATATTTGCTGTTCTAAGTATTCACAGATAAGTGCTAAAAATACAGCTTTAGGTGACTGCTTATTTCTGGGCCATCAAAATAATAAGCTGGTAACCCTAATCATTAGACTGGAAGTTAGTTGCAGGATCAGCACATTATTTATTTCCTCCACCCTCAATCCTTGATTAATGCCATTATAGCAATAGTTTAACTTAGATCTGAAACCCTACACTTCAAGTTTCTGGAAATGCACCCTGCTTTCAACAACTCACTTCTCATTCTCGCCTTCACTTTCACGCTCACCCTGCACTCGCAGCGAGCACAATGCACTCGCACTGATCGCCATGCACTCGCACTGATCGCCATGCACTCACACTGATCGCCATGCACTTACACTGATCGCCATGCACTCACACTGATCGCCATGCACTCACACTGATCGCCATGCACTCACACTGATCGCCATGCACTCACAATGATCACAATGCACTCACAATGATCACAATGCTCTCACAACATTTACCCGCTCACCCTGCACTCACAGTGATCACCATGCACTCACAGTGATCACAATGCACTCAGTGATCCCAATGCACTCACACCATTCACCCGCTCACCCTGCACTCACAGTAATCACAATGCACTCACAGTGATCACCATGCACTCAGTGATCACAATGCACTCACAGCGCTCACCCTGCACTCACAGTGATCACAATGCACTCACACCATTCACCCGCTCACCCTGCACTCACAGTGATCACCATGCACTCACACTGATCACCATGCACTCACACTGATAACCATGCTCTCACACTGATAACCATGCACTCACACTGATCACCATGCACTCACACTGATCGCCATGCACTCACACTGATCGCCATGCACTCACACTGATCACCATGCACTCACAACATTCACCCGCTCACCCTGCACTCACAGTGATCACCATGCACTCACACTGATCACCATGCACTCACACTGATAACCATGTTCTCACACTGATACCCATGCACTCACACTGATCACCATGCACTCACACTGATCGCCATGCACTCACACTGATCACCATGCACTCACAACATTCACCCGCTCACCCTGCTCTCACAGTGATCACTCTGCACTAAAAATGTGCTTGCATTGCTCACTCTGTACCTCACCCTGCAGTCACACAAGCACCCTTCTCATCCTGCACTCATGTGACACTTCACTCACCTGTCCCCTCCTCACTGCTAATCTGTAGCTCACTCAAACAAGGCCATCACTAACCATGCATTAATTTGTCCCACTCTGTACTTACAGCCAAACCCAAATTCATATGGTCACCTCACTCAACCTGTAGTCACTCCTTTTACCCTACTCTCACACTATTGCATTGCTCTCTGTGCAGTCACATGGGCACTCTTGTCACCCACACAGTCAGAAGGTTAAAGTACCTGGTACACAGAAGATGTACCATTCACATCACGGAAGTGAGTGTGAGTAAACTATTAGTATTTTGTCAGACAGGTGCTGTAGAGAGATGAGGTGTATTGTCGGTGAGTGGTAGTGAGGGAATTCATGGAGAAGGTGGAAAGAATTTTGTACCGTGTGCGACCAGTGCTAGGGCCAGTCCTGGCTGGGAGTGTTAACACCCCCCCATACCCCCCCCCGAAGTTTGGTTCTAGTGGATACCCTGCTTCTGCCTATTACTATTTACATTTGTAGTGCGCTACTGTCACCAATAGGTGTCCTGGGGCTAATAACCATCTGCCTACAATGTGAGAGAGGGATCCAGGGTTGGGAGAGGAGAGAAGAGAGTGATGGAAGGAAGGGGTGAGAGGAAAGGGGCATGGGTAAACTGCTGAACTCTGCACAAGACTGCCAGGGTTTGAAGGGACCCTTGCTGCTCCCGGCCATGGCCAGGTGAGCTTCTAATGTGGCAGCGCGTATTCCTGCGGAGTGGGAGGCCCTTCACAAAGGTTGACTAGACATCTTTCTGATGTTAATTGCTGTATTTTAGTTATAAACTGGTACTGATGGAGTGAAATCTTTCCTCAGTGTTACTGTGTTAAAAAAAATTCAAAATAATAAAGCAATGCTAACCCAAAATACGCAGCATCACAGAACATTATTTAAATGTTCTACTCACACAATTTAGTCAAGCCTATCGTATAATTTGGTACTCACCTGCCTCATAATTCCAGTAGCCCTGTCTAGAGGTTTAGAAATTTTTGTCAGGAGGAGGTCCTTACACCTGTAAATGTTGACAGGGGGGTCTCGGCTTCCAAAAGTTTGAAGACCTCTGGTGTAGAGAGAGGTAGAGAGGCTAGAGGTGTAGAGGTAGAGGTGTAGAGGTAGAGAGTTAGAGGTAGAGAGGTAGAGGTAGAGAGGTAGAGAGTAGTAGAGAGAGAGAGGTAGAGAATAGTGAGTGAATAATAGAGAGTAGAGAGTGAGTAGTAGAGAGAGTAGCAGAGAGTGAGTAGTAGAGAGTAGTAGAGTGAGTAGTAGAGAGTGAGTAGTAGCAAGTGAGTAGTAGGGAGTAGTAGAGAGTGAGTAGTAGAGAGTAGTAGAGAGTGATAAAAAGAGAATGAGTAGTAGAGAGTGAGTAGTAGAATGAGTAGTAGAGAGAGAGTAGTAGAGAGTAGTAGGGAGTGAGTAGTAGAGAGTGAGTAGAAGAGAGTAGTAGAGAATGAGTAGTATAGAGTGAGTAGCAGAGAGAGAGAGAGTAGTAGAGAGTGAGTTGTAGAGGGAGAAGTAGAGAGAGGGTATTAGAGAGTGAGTAGTAGAGAGTAGTAGAAAGTGAGAAGTAGAGAGTGAGTAGTGGAGTGAGTAGTAGAGAGTGAGTAGTAGAGAATAGTAGAGAGTAGTAGAGAGAGAGTAGTGGAGAGAGTAGTAGAGAGGGAGTAGTAGAGAGATTAGTAGAGTAGTAGAGTAGTAAAGAGTGAGTAGTAGAGAGTAATAGAGTAGTAGAGATTGAGTAGTAGAGAGTAGTAGAGAGTGAGTAGTAGAGAGCGAGTAGTAGAGAGCAAGTAGTAGAGAGTGTGCAGTAGAGAGTGAGTAGTAGAAAGTAGTAGAGAGTGAATAGTGAAGAGAGTAGTAGAGTAGTAGAGAGTGAGTAGTAGACTGAGTAGTAGAGAGTAGTAGAGTGCAAGTAATAGAGTCAGCAGTAGAGAATGAGTAGTAGAGAATAGTAGAGAGTGAATAGTAGAGAGAGAGTAGTAGATTGCGAGTAGTAGAGAGTAGTCAAGTGAGTAGTAGAGTAGTAGAAAGTGAGTGGTAGAGAGTAGTAGAGAGCAGTAGAGTGAGTAGTAGAGAGTAGTAGAGAGTGAGTAGTATAGAGAGTAGTAGAGTAGTAGAGAGTGAGTAGTAGAGTAGTAGAGAGTGAGTGGTAGAGAGTAGTAGAGAGTGAGTAGTAGAGAGAGAATAGTAGAGAGTAGTAGAGTAGTAGAGAGTGAGTATTAGAGAGTGAGTAGTAAAGAGTAGTTTCGAGCAAGTAGTAAAGAGTGAGTAGTGGAGAGTGAGTAGTAGAGAGAGAGTAGTAGAGAGAGAGTAGTAGAGAGTGAGTAGTAGAGTAGTCGAGAGTGAGTGGTAGAGAGTAGTAGAGTGAGTAGTAGAGAGTGAGTTGCAGAGAGTGAGTAGTAGAGAGTAGTAGTAGAGAGTAGTAGAGAGTGAGTAGTAGAGAGTAGTATCAAGTGAGTAGTAGCAAGTGAGCAATAGAGAGAGAGTAGTAGAGAGCGATTAGTAGTGGAGAGGGAGTAGTAGAGAGGGAGTAGTAGAGAGATAGTACTAGAGAGTAGTAGTAGATAGTGAGTAGTAGAGAGTAGTAAAGATGTAGAGAGTGAGTAGTAGAGAGTGAGTATTAGTGGAGAGTAAGTAGTAGAGAGTGAGTAGTAGGGAGTGAGTAGTAGAGAGAGTAGTAGAGAGTAGTAGAGTAGTAGAGAGTTGTCAGTCAGTGTCAGTCAGTGACAGTCAGTCAGTGTCAGTCAGTCAGTGTCAGTCAATCAGTGTCAGTCAGTGTCAGTCAATCAGCATCAATAGTGTCAGTCAGTCAATGACAGTCAGTGTCAGTCAGTGTCAGTCAATCAGTGTCAGTCAGTCAGTGTCAGTTAATCAGTGCAAGTCAGTGTCAGTCAATCAGTGTCAGTCAGTGTCAATAAGTCAGTGTCAGTCAGTCAGTGTCAGCTAGAGCAGCTCTGCTGACCTGGTTCTCTGGCTCTAAAGTAGCTCTTCTGACCTGGTTCTCTCCCTCTAAAGCGGCTCTGCTGACCTGGTTTCTCTGGCTCTGAAGCAGGTCTGCTGACCTGGTTCTCTAGCTCTAAAGCAACTCTTACGACCCGGTTCTATGGCTCTAAAGCAGTTCTGCTGACATGGTTCTCTTGCTCTAAAGCAGCTCTGCTGACCTGGTTCTCTCCCTCTAAAGCAGCTCTACTGACCTGGTTTCTCTGGCTCTACAGCAGCTCTGCTGACCTGGTTCTAAGGCTCCAGAGCAGCTCTGCTGACATGGGTCTCTGGCTCTAAAGCAGCTCTGCTGGCCTGGTTCTATGGCTCTAAAGCAGCTCTGCTGACTTGGTTCTCTGGCTCTAGAGCAGCTCTGCTGCCCTGGTTCTCTGGCTCTAAAGCAGCTCTGCTGACCTGGTTCTCTGGCTCTAAAGCAACTCTGCTGGGCTTGTTCTCTGACTCTAAAGCAGCTCTGCTGACCCAGTTCTATGGCTCTAAAGCTGTTCTGCTGACCTGGTTCTCTAGCTCTAGAGCAGCTCTGCTGACCTGGTCCCTTGGCTCTAAAGCAGCTCTGCTGATCTGGTTCTCTCGCTCTAAAGCAGGTCTACTGACCTGGTTTCTCTGGCTCTACAGCAGCTCTGCTGACCTGGTTCTCTGGCTCTAGAGCAGCTCTGCTGAAATGGTTCTTAGGCTCTAGAGCAGCTTTGCTGACCTGATTCTCTGGCTCTAAAGCAGCTCTGCTGACCTGGTTCTCTGGCTCTAAAGCAGCTCTGCTGACCTGGTTCTCTGGCTCTAAAGCAGCTCTGCTGACCTGGTTCTCTGCCTCTATAGCAGCTCAGCTGACCTGGTTCTATGCTCTAAAGCAGCTCTGCTGACCTGGTTCTCTGGCTCTACAACGGCTCTGCTGACCTGGTTCTCAGGCTCTAAAGCAGCTCGGCTGACCTGGTTTCTCTGGCTTTACAGCAGCTCTGCTGACCTGGGTCTCTTGCTCTACAACAGCTCTGCTGGCCTGGGTCTCTGTCTCTACAGCAGCTCTGCTGGCCTGGTTCTCTGGCTCTAAAGCAGCTCTGCTGATCTGTTCTATGGCTATAAAGCAGCTCTGTCCACTCCTACAATCTTCCTGACAGAAGTATATCCTTATCTAATCCCTCTGCTGAAACATAAGTCCTTATAAACTTATCCTGCTGTCAACTACTAGCACTCTAGGAACCTATTCACTGTCTATGCACTTGCAGAATGACTCAGGCATTGAGACAAGCAGTGTTGCAGTCAAATGTACAAAATGTATGCGGTCCCATAACCCCTTGCAGACTACTGAGTCAGTCCTACAAAGGTTCAGGTAATATGTCATGCTTATCTGGAATCACACTGTGAGTCTGTATCCACTCCTAAAATCATCCATATAGAAGCATGTCCTTAGCTAATCACTCTGCTGAAACATAAGCATGTATAAACGTATCCTGCTGTCAACTACTAGTACTCTAGGAACATAGTCACTGTCTATGCACTTGCAGAATGACTCAGGCATTGAGACAAGCAGTGTTACAGTCAAATGTGTACAATGTATGCAGTCCCTTAACCCCTTGCAGACTACTGAGTCAGTCCTGCAAAAGTCCAGGTCATAGTCATGCTTGTCTGGATTCACACTGTGAGTATGTGTCCACTCCTACAATCATCTAGGCAGAAGTATGTCCTTATCTAATCACTCTGCTGAAACATAAGTCCTTATAAACGTATCCTGCTGTCAACTACTAGCACTCTGGGAACCTATTCACTGTCTATGCACTTGCAGAATGAATCAGGCATTGAGACAAGCAGTGTTACAATCAAATGTGCACAATGTATGCGGTCCCTTAACCCCTTGCAGACTATTGAGTCAGTCCTGCAAACGTCTAGGTAATAGTCATGCTTGTCTGGAATCACACTGTGAGTCTGTGTCCACTTTTACAATCATCCTGACAGAAGCATGTCCTTATCTAATCACTCTGCCAAAACATAAGTGCTCATAAATTTATCCTGCTGTCAACTACTAGCACTCTATGAACCCAGTCACTGTATATGCACTTGCAGAATGACTCAGGCATTGAGAAAATACCTAAGCACTCATAAATTAACTGAGCACTCTGTTTGCAGCACTGTCATCATTCTAGTTATTAGTGATGTTCTTATAGAATGACCTAGGCACCAACACAAGTACACGTACAATATTCTGTGCACAATCCCTGCAAACCTCTAAGCAGATACATACTATTGGTACACTCCACTAAATACTGAAGTAGTACTCATGCAGCCTAGGATACCTCCTGTCAGTCTCATGCAGTTCGTCAATCAGCCATCCAGCACTATGTTCCTATTGTATCACTCTGCCAATACCTAAGCACTTATAGGGCAGATTTACAAGCCCCCTGCGCCACCAGTACGTCACTTTTTGTAACGTAGTGATGGCACTAGGGACTCCTCTATATTTACAAGGAGAGGAAAAGCCACCCTGCGTGGCTTTTCCTCTCCTTGAAAATACAACCCATTCAAATGCAGCACTTTGCATTGAAAGTGCGTTCCATGGGTGTTGCTGTGTCTGTTCCCACACAACACCCATGGATTACCACATCTCAAGACTTACGAGAAAGTGTGAATCTTGTACTTTTTTGGTGTTTTTAAAAAATTGAACAAAAAAAGGAACTAAGTAAACAGTTAGCTTTTGGAATTCAGCATCATTCCAAAAACAAAAAACAAAACAAAATTAATTTGTGGTTCCGTTGAGCTGCACAAATAGCGTTCACTGACTGCTCACCATAACAGATGATGGTTTTGACTTAGTGCAGTGCTGCTGCAGAAAAGCAAATTCTGGGTGAATGTCTACTGGTGGAGCTGAAGTGGACACTCCGCAGGTGCTAGAAATGCCTGGTGATGGATTTTTTGCTGCACGCCTCATTTCTTCTCGTGCCAGATTCTTCGGATGACTGGTCCGCAGATGTTTATACATACTCGCTATTCCACAGGAGTATTTCTTGTCACTGCCTCGCGACAGGAACCTGTCACACAGCAAGCATGTGACTTTTCTTGCGTTTACTTTTTTTTCTCCGGCTGGAAATGTAAAAAATTTCCATACCACCGATTCAGGCCACTGCTTGGGTGGGTCTTCCTCCAAGATATCTTCATCTGAAGAATGATGAGGAGCTTGCGAACCAGATGCCATTTCTCCAATGCAATTTTTAAAAAACACCAAACAAAATTCCAAAAACAGCTCTAGAAGAAGAAGAGATGTCTCTCATCAACTGCTACAAACAGAATAATTAAAATGGGTGGGATCCTTCAATAATTACAGTGGGAAATGTTATGAACCAATCAAATCTTTTTTTTAGGTCACATGGGATCCGTGCACCGTGTGCTCACGAAGAGCCCACCCAACGCGACTTTGCGAAAATATATTTACAATTAATATAAGTTTATTACTAGTAGAAATATATTATTTTCATGAATACCTTAGATAATCTTTTGCCCTAATATGTACATTAAAGACACATACATATAATTTTAGAACAGAAAAATGTCACAGAAGTCATGCACCCAGCGCGCCTCTGCACATATATGACGTCACGTGGGGCCCGCCACCGCGCAAGTGTTGTGTACTGTAATATGCATGTGTCACAAATGTGCCGGAGCTGGAGTCAGGGACCGGTCACATACCGGTCACGCACACCACGTAACATTGTACATCTATGACGTAACTGAAAAAAAAACTCACACTCATGGCTCACCATACGTGGATCCTTCACTATTTTTCTGAAAGGGAAGCTAGAATAAGCGGACTCGATGTGGTAGGTACGCTTTGGGTGCCCAACTCCCCAAAAATTTTGAAAAAAACATTTAAAAAGAAAATTATTTAAATATATTAAAATACAAAAAACTAAATAATTAAAAATATTTCAGTTTACATTTCTTTTGCAATTTTCAGAAAAATATATAATGTTGTTTAATAAATAAAATATTTATTAATAAACAGTTAAAAAACTGTAGAAATTCAGTCCAACAAAATAGGTATAACTACTATTGCACTTAAAAATTTGCATTTAAAAAACCTTTGAAATTCCCTTAAAAAAACATAGGTTTCAGAGATGTTATAGATAGAAATTAGCATTTAAAAAAACTTTGAAATTCACTAAAAAACATACGTTTCAGAGATGTTATAGTTAGGAATTAGCATTTAAAAAACCTTTGAAATTCACTGAAAAAAGCATAGGTTTCCTGAGTGTTATAAATAGCTGGACATTTCACTCGTACAAAACCATAGAAATTCCTCTGATATAGTTATTTGTGCTAACTATAACTCGCGCGCCCACAATGCCCTGCTGATGATGTCACATATTACATCATTCATAACATGGTCAGTGACATCACTGATGACATCTCAAATGACATCACTGATGACATCACTGATGACATCATCCAAGTGACAATCTGATACACCTCATCACACACTAGTATAACCCCTTCCCTGCGGGGCATATTTTCCCGCTGTGCTGGGGGGAGGGGGGCGTGCTCAGCGCCCCGGTGCTCATGACGAGCTCAGCTCGTCATGAGCCACGGTGGTCGGGTGCTCATGGCGAGCTCAGCTCGTCATGACCACACCTGTTTCTTTAGAACGCTCGCACAGCAGGGGAATTTGCCCAGCGTGCGCGCGTTCTAACGGTCATGACGAGCTCAGCTCATCATGAGCACATGAGCACCATGACTCATGACGAGCTGAGCTCGTCATGAGCATGGAAGGTGTTAAACTTTGATCACTCACCTTAAAATACAGAGTACCATATTTGAAAGCATTGACACACACATACCCGTTACTACATATGCACTCACTGATTCCTAAGTCTATACACACAACTTTCTATTCACCCACAGAATCACTTATACATGCAGTCACTGATCAATGGTAAAACTATCAAATGTACTCATACACCTATATAGACATTGACACATCAGCAGTCATTCTAGTCGGTTATGCAGTGATGCTACTCACTCATGAAAAGAATCAATCACACTTACATTTACTCACCTACACAGTTATACACACAACACCTGATTTATACTTACACATAGTAAATCATAGTTACTATGTTAAAAAATCACTATTACACACTCATTCATACAGTTACTCTCACAATCACTGACTCTTACGTATACATATTTATATACACCAACTATACAATGCCTTTTATTTTTCTGCTTTATTGGAGATGTACCACTGACACATATATTCACTTGCCAACACACAAATAAACACTCTCAGACACCCAAACAACTGTTTCCATAAACACTCCAAAACCCATATGCCTAGACAATCAACCACTCACACATCTATGCACAGAGCTACAACACCCCACCCAACCATAGATACACCCAGTCTCCCTTACAAATACTCAGCCAACTACTCAATAACTAATATACCCCCACATGCATCAAGCATTTTTGGAGTCGCAAACGGTGCGATTCCTTAAAATCGGCCGTTTGCGATTCCAAAAGTGCTTTTTGGGATGCATGAAGCAATTTTAGAAATCGCAACATTTTTGCGATTTCTAAAATTGCGATTGCTTTTAAGAAATCGCAAATTTGCGATTTCTTAAAAGCAATGCATGATTACTTTTAAAATTGCGAAATCGCAATTAGGGGGTCAAATTTACCGAGTGGTTGAACCACTCGGTAAATTTGCAAAAAGTGTTTAAATTGCTGAAAATTCATTTTTTTCAACATTCATGTTAAGGACACACATGTCCTTAGGACATGTGTGTGTGAAACATGATGCGAAAAATAAATTTCAGGGGTGCATGGGGGGGTCCTTTGGACCCCCCCTGCACCCATGAAATGCATTAACAAATTGCGATTTTCAAAGTGAAAATCGCAATTTGCTAATGCCTTCCCATTGCTTCCTATTTTGGCCCATAGGAACCAATGGGAATAGCGAATTCGCAAATTGTATTTCGGTAATTTATGCGATTCGGTAAAAATTGCGATTTTTACCGAATCGCATAAATTTACCAAAAATATTCATGCATCCCGTTTTGAGAATTCTAAATTGCGAATCGCTATTTTTCGCAATTTAGAATTCGCAAACACCCGGGATGATGCATGTGGGGGATAGACACTCATGTAGTTAGTGACCAATTGATGCAGCAGGTTATACAACAACAGAGACAGTGATACACACATTCACATCGTTTTGTTACTAACCAAAATATATTTCTGAGACACATTTAATTACTCACTTAAACAAACAGTCAGACAGCTACTAAACCCTCCATCCAGACAGTTATACATCCACTCAATCTTCAATACGGATTGGTATATATAATAGATATTTACATTTCAAACAAAACCATATTCACTGTATGATGTCATCAGTGATGTCATCAGTAATGTTAGTTGAGATGTCATCAGTGATATCACGGACCATGTCATGAATCATCTAATATCTGACATCATCAGAAGTGCATTGCTGGCGCGCGAGTTATAGTTAGCACAACTAACATAACAGAGGAATGTCTATGGTTTTGGAGTGAAATGTCCAGCTAACAATAACACTCATGAAACCTATGTTTTATTTTAGTGAATTTCAAAGGTTTTTTAAATGCTAATTCCTAACTATAACGTCTCTGAAACTTATATTTTTTTCAGTGAATATAGGTGGTGGCTGAGATAAAAGGGGGGGTCCCAAAATGCATTTTCCCCATGTTAATTTCCATAGGAAATTTTGCGACTAGCTACAGCGGAAGTGCTAAATGGAAATTAAAAAAATAAGAGTCAAAAAATCAATTTCTCATAAGAAAATTTGTGCAAGGCTACAGTCGTGACTACTGAATGGAATTACCCCAAAGTTGGCACGAAGAGTGCATGGGTCAAAAAGCAACCTTTTTTTAAATGGTGTAAATCCGTTCAGTAGTTGCTGAGAAATTAGAAAAATTAAAGTTTCAATATCTGGGCGGAGCCTAAGTGCCATGCGCGAGCTTCACTGTGATTGGCTGCCAACACTCCAAACCAGGAAGTGTTGGCAGCCATTTTGTGACTCGGTAGAAGAGAGTCTCCAGGAGACAGAGAAACAAAGATATACAACAAGAGTAGAAACACCCTGACCCCCTAGGCGTGCTGATGGGTCTCAAAAGGACCGCTGGGGTTGCTGGTTCCCGCATTATTTGTTAATGAGATTTTGCTAAAAAATAATAGCGGGGCTTGCTAGGGCTGCGGTAGCCCACTGTGGTCCCCGCAGCTCCTGGGCTTCAGTCATGTTGGGAGAGGTGTTGCGCGGCCCCCCTCTTGGTGCTTATAACTTTGGCGTTGTTTGACGAAGGTTTACGAAATGATCCCAATTTTTTTTTTGATCAGTTCCTACATTGAACGTTTGGGGGTTATTGGACTAGGGGGGGAGGTTGAGAAAAAAGGGGGTCGCAAAATGTGTTTTCTCAATGCAATTTCCATATGAAACTTTAGAGAAGACTACAGGTGAAACTGCTGAACGGAATTACGCCAAATTTAGCAGGGAGAAGGATGATGGTTCAGAAAGCACGCTTTTGTTTAAATGGTGTAAATCCGTTCAATAGTTTTGGGGAAATATCAAATTTTACAGATATTGACATTTGATAATTCTGACATCTGATTGGCTGAGGAGTTACAAGCACGAGCTTGTGGCTGATTGGCTAAGAACTGTTGAAACT
Organism: Lissotriton vulgaris; assembly: GCF_964263255.1. NCBI lineage: Eukaryota > Metazoa > Chordata > Amphibia > Caudata > Salamandridae > Lissotriton > Lissotriton vulgaris. Next base: position 749,502,567 of record NC_141694.1, read on the forward strand.
AGGAAGTATTGGCAGCCATTTTGTGATTCGGTCCATCAGCACGCATCTGTCCGTCTACAAGCCATTGGGTACATAGTTTTACCTCTGCGAGGCAACACTGGTATATGTGTCTGTGTGAGATACCCTTTTCATGCTGCCTCTCCCTACATCAGCAGGTCGTGGCTATGCCTTTACAAGTCAGTGCGTCGGCTCGGAGCTCTGTGAGTCAGTCTGTCGCACGATCCGCTGCACTACTGAAACACCACTGCACTACCCTAAATCCTAAAACACTATTTCCAGCACGAACCTTCAAACACTACACAAACACACTGCACTACTCTAAATCTTAAAATACTATCCGCAGCATAATCCACTACAGTACACAAACACCACTGTACTATGCTAAACCATAAAAGAGTACCAGTCCGTCGGCTCACAGCTCTGCGTCTGCTAGCCGTCGGGTCCCCAGCTGTACAAGCCAGTCCGTTCAGTCAAAGGTGATTCTGCTAGCAGGGAAGTTGGCCCGTTGCTGTCCCTTTGCGAGTTAGACCCGAGCTCTCCCTCTGTGAGCCTGCACGCTCCTGTGGGTTTGGGAGCGGACGGCCCGTAGCTCTCCTTGTGCGAGACAAGACCACAGGCCTCAGCTCTCCCTCTGCATATATTTGAATATTTAAAGAGAGTTTGAGGGGAAAAGCAACATCAGTTGTCTAAAGGTGTCCTTCATAAGCATTTTCAAACCTACGCCAGTCAATGTGTCTAGGTCGTTTCCACCACAGTGCACAATCATGAGGTCAGGGTGTTGGAGATGCAAACAGCTTTTAACCAAAGGCAAGAATTGATGCCACTCCAATCCTCTATGTCCAAACCATTTAATGTCCACATTTTGTAAACCTAGGTCTATCAATACGTCTCTGTTTTACATGCCTCTTGCACCAGAAAACATAGCTATGTCCTACGATCCCCACCAGCATTTTGAAGGTATGGCTGAAAGGTATGGATAGATGTTTGTAGCTCATGCAGTCCATTCGTAGAGTAGGAGATATGTTTAAGATGGGGAACTTCTTTATTTACCATACAAAACGATTACTGATTGGGAGATGAAAAGCATTGTTTTTTAAAAGTAGGGTGCACATTCGTTTTGTGGAAAAGCATCTTTGCGATTGGTTAAGAAAAAGCAGTTTAAACATGGAGTATATATCATAGGGTAAAATTTGCTCAACTCAACCACACCTGCTACTTGCATTTGGAAGGCACTGTTCAAACTTAAAACAATCGTGAACTTTTAACCTGCTGCATTAAATGTTCGAGAAAATGTTGCAAAATATATCGTTAGTTTTAAAAAAATTGATGAACTTTTAACCTGCACGTTTTGTAGTATGTTCTAGAATACGTTGCATTTCTGACTTTTATGTGTCTTTGAATATTTAAAAAACTGTTTATATGGAAAATTCAAAAATAACCAATAGAGAGAAGTTTTGCAATCTAAAAGACTCAAGGAACTATTCTAATTTGTTCTTTACATGTATTTATGTGTGGAGCAACAAAATTACTGGCACAACAGCACCAGGAAGAGAAACAAGCAGGAAGTGGGGGGTCGGAGGAGATGGACACAATGGCACACATGCACAATTAAATACAGCACAACTACAGACAAACCATGGCCAAAATGTAACACACTAACACGGAGTACAAGTCACACAACCCCCCAACATCACACTACTGAACAAGCACAGAATTGAAAACCACATACCTGAAAGGGAGAAGGGTGAACAAAACCTCACATGAAGGGACATCTCACACACAATGCAGCACACACACATAGGAAGCAGAGCACACCAACATCCAACACAATGTTGTCCAAACACAAACATTCACACAATTGAACACAGGACACAAATGCACTTGCCTGTGGTGGATAAATGTCCAAAGGCGTCAGTACAAAACAGGCACATGAGAACGCATAAGTACAAACCCACAGTCCGGATGGGGTAGCAATTCACGTATGGCAGGCAGCCAGAGAGTACCTGACACACACATTGGCATACAAATAAATACACAACACATTTGGAGACAAATGAAAATGTGGAAACTTTATTAAAAAGGTGCGTGTCAGTACAGCCAAGAGTAGTGCCGTGATATGCAGACAAATGTAGCAGCATGCTTGAATAAGGAACGTAAGAAAACGTCCATGTTATCCTCAGGGTAGTCCATCACCAACACAAGTCAGTGTCAAGCAGCGTTAGTTGTCCATGCCTCGGACATGAATCGACGCCAATTCTGCCATGTCCACTGTCTTCTTGGGAGATGTGACCAGATGCACAACGTGCAATGATGCGGCGGGACTTGTGCAATGTGGGACATCGAGTCTTGGTTGTAGGTACCTTTTCACTCGTCCATGAATGCGAGTGCAGTTGGGTAAGCCACTATCTCTAATGTGTAATGGTTGGCCACAATGTTTGACATGTGGGCGACATAATCCATCAGCTGACCAGGCAGTTTGCTGACTCCAACCATTGTACCCAATGTGCACCAAAGCAGAATCGGGGAGTGGGTCAATTTGCTCACTGCATACTATGACACGGGCTATTTCCCAGGCCCAGTTCCCAAAATGCATGCCAAACATCCATGCATGCCATAAACGGGCATCACCATGACAATCCTGCTCGTGGGCCAACAGGGGGCGCACACACCCATCTTAATCCATATCAGCTACCCACACGTTGGAGAGGCACACGTCCATGCACCACTCGGATAGGCACGTGCAACATTGCAACACTGGTTTAACGCAGGTGACGTCCGCAATGCAGAAGCTCAGCCGGTAAGTGATCCGCAGCACTGCCAAAGGCAGTTCACCCAGGATATGCAGCAGACGTGCAAGGTATAGGTGGACGTGAATGGAGTCGCCCATGTGTTCGGTTAGCCCTGCCATTGCGTCAGTAGCTCTGCTTGTAGCTGCAATGGCTTGCTGTGTGCCAGTCTTGTGGATGAAATGGCACAGCTTGGTGCAATGAGCCGGATCCGTGTGCAATGGGTGCAGGGCAGGGGTGTGGTGGGAGTACGTGTGAAGGCCCTTTCACACACGCTAACTATGACAAAGGACTTTTGAGTGGTGGATGTGTACTTGTTGTTCTCAAATCGGGCAGTGTGTAGTGTGGGAGACAGATGCAAATATTATCGTATCTGTCAGGGGGGCTGGTCACTTGCAAGGTCCTTCTCGGAGCAGCAGATGTGCTAGCGCAAAATAGCTCGGCCAAACAACATTTCAACCCTACAGTAACTTCTCTAGCTTCATTCATACAGGAGTTGTACAGAGGCCGGTCGTGGGTGTTGTGGGATGTCTGCAACCCTGGTCACCCTGGATGAGATGCCCAGTATGTGGCACATGGGCGAGTTCACTGTGTGTTACTTTGCCAAACAGCTGCTCCTTCCTCCCACGAGCCTCCACAATTTTGTGCGCAGTGCTGTTGTATCCCATGCACTCCTATGGCACACCATTGTAATGTATATTCGCGTATGTCCTGTGGTATTCCAACAACACCGTGACACTGCCCTTTGGAGGTGGTGCATGCCACTTTACAACATCGACTGCTGCAGCCCTTGTGGAGGACACACCAGAACACAGAGACACACTTACCGCACTTCCTGCACATGGACATGTCCGAGACACTCCATTCCCCTTGCCGGATAGGCACACCCCTGCGCTGACTTGTGTACGCCTGACCAGCACACACCGCTTGTGCATGCAGGAGGATGCGTGCGTAGCAAGATGTCCAGGCTCACTGCCAATGCTGAGGTGACTTGGTAAGGTCTGTTGAAGACAGCACACTGTGATGTTGCTAACGCAATGACCACATGGACACACTTGCTCAGATGCAGGTTCGGGGGCGTTGGTGGTCCTGGGGTTGTTGTGATGAGTGTTGTGGCCCTCATGGGTATCCATGTATCAAGCTCATTGACTATGGCGCCTGTGGGTGTTCCGGTGTGGCTCTTGGCTGTGTTCTCTTTCATGCTGCAGGTAGTCGTCCTGCTTAACACCAGCAGAAAGCAAATGTACAATCCCTGGTGCTAAAGCGGCTTATCGCCGGAATTTGTTTCGCATCACAGTTTTTGCCTTTCGTTGTGAAAGTTGTGATGTGGTTTTTTCGTGTACAGAAAAATAAACCAACTGGGCAGTGTATCCCGTCAAGATTCAGCACCTGACCCACTATTCGCAATCAATATAAATACAATGAGATTTCTTCATTGATTTTGTGTGTACACTGTAAATACACCCACTACCACAGTGCAATTCAATACAGGATTTTATTATTTAGAATTATTCTCAAAGGTGCACCTCGTGTGTTTTTTCACGGGAACGCCTACTCTGCATCTCATTATCAGCACTTTAATCCAACAAAAGTTGAGATAAATCTAACACACATTTCAGAAGCTGTTGCGAACTGCAGACATCACCAATATTCCCCGCGATAACTGCCCCAAAATTTAACACATGGTGGACACCACCAAATAACAGTAATAGGAACGAGAAAGAGTTACACAGCACTAAAGTAACAACCAAAAACTTTATTGAAATTTAACAAACTCAACACAAAACAACAAAGCGGAAGACACCTGTCGGGTCCATCAATGTCCATGACACAGCCTAGAAAATAAAGCACAAAATAAGGACGTGTGTAATGCGCATATCAAAGAAGTGAGACACAGAGAAAGAGAGAATGAAAAAAAAGCCAGAAAGAAAAAGAGAGGTAGGAAAGGAAAGGAAGAGAGTGAGAAAGGGAGAGAGAGTGAGAGAGGTTTAAGTAAAGGAAGGAAGAGAGTAAGAGAGAGTGAAGAGAGAGAAGTTAGAGAGAGAGAGAGAGAGAGAGAGAGAAAGAGAGAGAGACACTATCGCCCCTGCGCATCTATGACCAAATAATTACCTGCTGCTACTGGAGTGTCTACCAGTGGGCACTCCACATACCCATGAAAGTTCCAGGGCCCGGTCCAGGCTTAATGCACAGTATGTGGACCCGCTCCACGGCCCTGAAGATCCCACACATGTCGCTGAGTCCTGAGTCATCAATGGCGGAGACCACATCAGCTTCTGGTGCCGGTAACCCTGTGTAATGCAAGTCAACGCCAAGTGGTGGTAGGCCGCTGACGGGCATACAACTTAGGGTGCGATTAACTCTGTGCAACTCAAGTCCGCGCCATGTGGTGGTAGACACTTGACGGCCATATCAGCTTCAGGTAGAACTAACCCTGTGCAGCTCAAGTCCACACCACGTGGTAGTAGGCCACTAACAGCCACATCATCTTTGGGTGGCACTAACCCTGTGCAACTCAAGTCAGCGGCACGTGGTGGTAGGCCCTTGACGGCCATACTGCTCAGGGTGCGACTAACCCTCTGCGCATCTTTTCATGGACTCTTTATGATACAGACCCGTGGAGCTTCCGCCATCCAGTCACCACCGGCAATAAAGGTTGTGACGTTGTCGATCCATTATATTTGCATGGTAACATGGCCTGTGAGGCACATGATGGATGGGTGTTGTGTGTGTGCAAACCTGCCCTCAGGGAGTGGCTGTGACATGTTGACAACTAGACCACTGACCTGCACACCAACAGCAAGTACGCCTGCGACAGGTAGCTATGTGGGGCCAACATCGGAAAGTAATCGGAGTGGCATGCCGTGGCGTATGACGAAACAGGGCAGGGATAGCCACAATGACTCTGAGGCTCTGAGCGTGGTTCAGTACATGTCCGGACAATGAAGTGACTCATGCGTGTGTCCCCGTTGTAGTGTTTACGGCACCAGAAATACAATAGGCTATGTAGCATACTGTGACTGGCATCCCATTAGATGAGCATCATTGACGTAAGGTGAATTACTGTCTCTACATTCTTCCACATATTCATACATAAATTAGGTAAAACATAACACAGTAGTGCGTCACTGGATGTTTATTGCACATCCAGTGGAGTTTAGCAGCTGGAGCGGTAGAGGGACAGGACAAGCACACTTCACCATATGGGCTCATGGAGGCCTAACCAGAGTCCATCCAGGGATGACAGGTACCACGGAACTGGAAGGGTACAGTCCCCAGTGAGGTCACCGTGTCATTAAAGAGGATATGGCAGGCCATGTTGCGGACCAAGGTGAGTGCATCAGAGTGTAACGTGTGACAATGGAAAGTCATGGGGCCATGTGTGGCACCAAGGATAAACAGGTCAGGTGGCGAAAATGAATGGTAGTGCCTTCTTCTGATCTCAAACCCATCCACGTCCTCATCCTCATATGTGTGCACTGTTCCACCTGTGTTTTTTTTTGTACCAGCTGTGGGACTGTGTACCACTGAGACATGAGTGGACAAAGGTGGATTGGTTTTCGCACTGTGTGCCACTGACCCTTCAGTGGACGGTAATGGTCTGTCTTCCGCATTGTGTGCCACTGACACTTCAGGGGGTTCAGTACATATGCCTGCCGCACTGTGAGGCGCTAACACACCAGGGGGCAGAGATGTGAAGGGTGTGGGGGCAGCAGCATTCATCTGTGCCATGCTTTGTGGCAGTAATGCCATGATGAGGATTTGAAGGGCATGGTAGATCCCAGCTACATTTCATGTTCAGTGGTGGGTGCCATCCTTTACTCCTCCATCCACGGCATGTCCTCCATGAGCCTCTGCATGTGTGGCAGGTCATGGCATTTAAAAAAACTTTGAAATTCACTTAAAAAATCATAGGTTTCAGACACGTTATAAATAGAAATTCGTTTTTTTTAAAAAAAAATTGAAAGTCACTGAAAAAATCATAGGTTTCAGACACGTTATAGTTCAAAATTAGCATTTAAAAAACCTTAGAAATTCACTGAAAAAACATAGGTTTGAGACATGTTATAGTTAGTTGGACATCTCACTCGCACAAAACCATAGAAATTTCCCTGTTGTAGTTAATTTAGCTAACTATAACTCGCGCACCCGTAAGGCACTGCTGATGACGTCACATATTACATCATTCATGACATGGTCAGTGAGATCACTGATGATATCACTGATGACATCTCAAATTACATCACTGATGACATCACCCACGTGAAAATCTGATGCACCTCCTCACACTTTAATATACCCGTTGTTGATACATCCACTCTAAAATATAGAGTATAATTTTCAAAACCATCAAAACACCAGTAACTGTTACTACATATGCACTCAATGATTCCTAGGTCTAGACACATATCCACTCATTCACCCATATAATCCCTCATACATGCAGTCACTCATGAATACAACACTATCATATGCACTCATACATCTATACAGATACTCACACACTGCCACTCACCCATGGAGTTATTCACACACTTAGTCAGTCATGCAAACAATCAATACCACTCCCATTTACTCACCTATACAGTTATACACATACCCCTTAAGTATTTATGCAGATACTAACATATACGTAGCCTCTTATGTAATCACTGATACAAGTACACACTCATCCATAGAGCCACTCTCACAATCACTGACTCTCATGTACAGTTGTTTATATATTTCAACTCTCACATACACTGTATTTTATATATGTAGTCACTTGCCCATGTACCACTGAGATATCCATTCAGTTACCAACAGACTCACTCACCCACCCACCCACCCATACAGCTGTTTCCACATGCACTTATGAACTCATAAACCTAGTGAATCAACCACTCACACATCTATGCACAGAGTCAGACACCTCTCACCCACCTACACATTTACTCACTCTCCCATACACATACTCAGGCAACCAACCAATAACCCATAGAGACACTTATGTAGCTACTGAGCAACCCATGCAGCAGGTTACACAACAACAGACAGACTGATACAGACATTCACACAGTTTAGTCACTAACCCATGCATTCAGTAAGACACATGTAATCACTCATTTATACAGTCAGTCATGTACCTACTAAATCTTTTATACAGAAACCTATACACCCCCTCATTCTTCAATACAGCTTGGCATATATATGAAACAAATTTAAACTTTACAGAAACACACAGACACTGTCATCAGTGAAATCATTTGAGATGTCATTTGAGATGTCATCAGTGATGTCACTGACCATGTCATGAATGATGTAATATGTGACATCAGCAGTGCATTGCGGGTGCGCGAGTTATAGTTAGCTGAACTAACTATAACGGCGGAATTTCTATAGGTTTGTATGAGTGAAATGTCCAACTAACAATAACGCTCCTGAAACCTATGGTTTTTTCAGTGAATTTCTACATATTTTTAAATGCTAATTTCTAAATATAACGTGCCTGAAACCTATGGTTTTTTCAGTGAATTTCAAAGGTTTTTTAAATGCTAGTTTCTAACGATAACATGCCTAAAATCTAAGGTTTTTTAAGTGAATTTCAAAGGTTTTTTAAATGCTAATTTCTAACTATAATGTGCCTGAAACCTATGGTTTTTAAGTGAATTTCAAAGGTTTTTTAAATGCTAGTTTCTAACTATGCCTACAGAGGTAGGACATGTGAAGAAAGAAGAAACAATGCAGAGAAAGAAGCAAACGAAATGCAGAAAGAAGCAACAGAAGCCCACAAAGACGAAGAAAAGTGCAAGAAGAAGCAAGACATGTGCAGAAAGAACCAACAGAGGAGCAGAAAGAGGCCTTGTTGCAAAATCATCTTGTGCCAATGACTTTTTCTGATGGGTACTGGTGGTAACTGACTCTGACTATCCAGGCCTAGAGCCAGTGCTATGCAAAAAGACACTTAGAATACAGTGAAAACACCTAAATACACTAGGGAACACTATGCATTGGGGCACCCCTGTGATTAGCATGACCTCCTCTGTAAGCCCCTAGTACATAATAGGGCAGGGGGATAAAAACTACCTCTACGTCAGAGGAGCAGAAATATGCTGCTTTAACTAGTAGTCGCGTTTGCAGAGTGGTAGAGAAAGGGTGCTGGGCGTGAAAACCAACGCTCAGGAATTCCGCTGCAGAGAACTTACAGGAGGTACCAGGAGGGATTTTTGGCCCCCAAACTCCCACAGGACTAAATTGAACTTCATCCCCATCCCGTAGTCTGCCACGAGGCACGTTTGCAGAGTGGTAGAGAAAGGGGGCCATGGACTCCAAAGACGTCTTAGTAAACCCACTGTGTGGGACTAACTGGAGGTAACAAGAGGGATAGTTGGCCCTCAAGGACATCTTTGGGGGCCAACTTCCCAAACTATTACCTCCAGTCAGTCCCACACAGCAGCATTGGTAAGTACTCATACCAGGCCACGCCCACTTTGCCCAAACTCTACAGACGCGCTCCCTGGCACGCTCTTGGATATGGATTGAAGTCCCCTTCACCGCTGGGGGTCCTTTAGGGGCCAACTATCCTACCTTTTACCTACAGTAAGCCCCACGCAGGATTGGTAAGAGGTAGACAAAGACCATTCCCCCTTTCTCCACCACTCTGCAAATGCTCCCTGTGGCGCATTTTAAGTTGAGGGATTATATATATCTATCTCAGCAGCAAAAGTCTCCTTCCGGATTGCTGGGACCCGAGGAGAGTGGCGTGCACAGACCCGAGGAGAGTGGCGTGCACACCGGCGAAGTACCGGCAATAAAATTCCAAACATCCAAGAATCAGCGTGCTCTCAGGTAAAAAGGATCCGGTTTGATAAGTTATCACCAAGTGTTTATTACACAACGCGTTTCGATTTCTTACAAAACCTTTTTCACGTGAAACGTGCAAGGCACAAAACAGTGATTGAAATATTCACAGTGAACACAAACAAAGGACATGATCAAAATAGCGGCAGACATGTTGGAGTGGTGGATACCTTAATACATGTGGAAAACAATGCAGAAATATATACAAATCAAAGGTCAAATACACTACTGCATGTATAAATGTTCACAGGCTGCTAAGTAGTGCATCAGTATAAAAAAAACTTCCCAAACACAGCGGCCCATGTTGTGTGTGAAAAGAATTGCATACATATATACATATACAAGGTCACTGTCACTAATGTATGTGCAAATAGTTTTAGGCTGCTAAATAGTGCAACGGTGCATATAGCGCCAAAATGAGAAGGCTCATATCACCACAGACATATGGTGCGGGTGCGTTGTCAAAGCTGTGCCAGCTTCATTGGTCACCCCAATCGCGTACACACACACACAGAGAATGGGCAAGGTAACCCTGTGCATGCAGCACTCACTTTGTCAATCCAGGGCAAGTGTCCTGGAAATACGCAGACGTGAAAGCAATAAGTGAAAATGTAAAAATAGCATACCAGTGGACAGCTAACTGATGCAAACTCGAGACGGCATAGTCGGGCAGACATCACATTACGAATAGACAGTGTCTAGGCAGGCCCGGGGGAATACCGTCCTCACAATCAGATCTCCCAACGTGATCATCAGCAAGTGCCCAATGGACAAGACTAAGAATGTCATTACAGTGGTGTCACTATCATATTCAGTTAAACACGACAAGTGCCTGTGGTCACCTGTTGTGCTGCCTGCACCAAAATGCAATCACATGTCCCAAGTGTCCTCACGGCGTCAACCATGGGCAAGTTCCACAGAATACACGTCTCTGAAAGTATGCCAGTAGAATGACAGAGAAAATATGCTCACCGGAAAAGGGTAGGAGGCCTGTGCAGGTGAATACAGGTGAGTGGGCCCTTTCCTTCCCTCCTGTAAAACAAAACAGAAAAACATAAAGGATTAAAAACATGACCATGTCAGTCCAAAGACTAAACTACACAATGAACATTACATTATATCACATCTTGTTAACTGTTGTTATGTGAGGAGGGGTGTGAGAGAGCAACCAGAGAAGACAGAGGTGGCTACCCCAAAAATCTATCACAGCAGGAATGCCAGACAATAAGCGTCAGAATCCAATAAGCTACCTGAGGGAAACCCCTATTTTTCTTTCAGGTGCACTGCTAGCTCCTCATCTTGATTAAGCCCACTCAGACTTTTGTCTTGAAAGTCAAGGATGTATTTCGACTCCCTCTATCTCAGCGTAAGCACCCTGTTGCCCCTTCTAGGGTTGTGGTCTATTTGTTCCAGGATGAAGATTAGAGAAATGCTTCTCTCTGAAATGCCGCGCAATGGGGTATTTCGGATCGTTATTGGTGATGGCCCTGCTGTGTTCAAGGATACGTTTCCTAGCCATGAGGGTGGTGTTGCTGATGTACCACAAATTACATGGGCACTCAATGCCATAAACAACAAAAGAGGAGCTACATGTGAGGAATTGGGTTATATCCTTGCTGGCCCCATTGTAGATTACTTGTTTGCGGAACTTGCTGTTCTTACTAGCCTTGCAATGGCCACCCTGGAAAAAAACTTTTGAGACCGTGTTCATGTCGTTTGGGGTAAATGGTTATATCGCTCCTCACTAACATATCCCTGGCATTCCTCCCTCTTCTGTATGCTATGCTGGGCCTGTCAGGAATGGTGCTCTCTATGATGTTGTCATATTTAAGAATGGGCCAGTTTTTGCATAGAATCTGTTTGATATCTTTGGAGTCAGTGCTATATGTCATGATCACCCTGGTGTTGTCCTCATCGGTGTCAGTGGGGGTATTGGGTTTGTCAGAGATGGTCTGTGCCCTGTCCGCATTGTCGACCCTTTGTCTAGCTTTCGTGAGTACCCAGCTAGGATAACCTCTCTCCTTAAAGCAGTCAATGATGTTAATACTTTCACGCTGGTACCCTTACTCAGTGTTACAGTTCCTTTTTGCCCTCAGCAGTGCTCCATAAGGAATGTTCTCATTTGAGAGCCTCAGGATGGCTTCTGAGGGCATGTAGAACTCTGTAGCTTGCTGTATATTTCCTGTAAAGTGTGGTATGTACCTGTTTGTCTCCAACAGGGAGGCAGACATCAAGGTGTTCAGCCTTTTTCTTGCAGACTTTGCCACTGAGTACAATGTTGCACTCATTGACATTGAGTTTCTTGATGAACTCATGTGCCCCCTCCTCCGGCCCTCTCCAAACAATAAACAGGTTGTTAATGTAGAGTAGCCACATTGACACGTGCTCGAAGTCGTCGTGGAGAGCCGGATTGGTGAAGATGCCCTCCTCCCAGCGCCCCATGAACAGGTTGAAAAAACTGGGAGCAAAGCATGATCCCATCCCTCGGAGACCTGAACTTTCATCTTGAGAACGACAATGACAACAACTCCACCACCCTGATCGACAACCTTGCCAACCTTGGACTGAGGCAGCTCGTCACAACGCCTACCCATTCCACCGGCCACACGCTCTACCCCGTCTTCTCCTCAAGTTCCCACGTCTCCTTCAGCCACACCACCGAACTCCTCTGGACCGACCACCTCTGCATCCACTTCACCTTCCGGAAACCCACCACACACCACCGCACCCAACCGTTCCCCGCAGCAGCTGGAGCAAAATCACCGAAGACCAACTACACGCAAACCTCGCTCTCAGCCCACCCACCGAAACCTCCAACATCGACGACGCTGCCCGCAACCTCAGACGCTGGATCGACGACTGCGCCAACACCCTCGCCCTGCTGAAGAAACCCACCCACAGAAACACCAGCAAGAGAGCTAGCTGGTTCACCCCAGAACTCCTAGCCTCCAAGCGAACCTGCCAGAAACTACAGAAGAAACAGCACAATGAAAACACACCGGACAGCCTCGTAGCCCACAAAGAGACCATCCGCAAACACCATCACCTCATCAGGTCTGCCAAGAGGACCTCCTTCAAAGACCGCCTCGACAACAACGCACATAACAGCAAGGAGCTCTTCAACATCTTAAGGAACTCTCCAACCCCAGCTCCAACAACAACGACTTCCAACCATCGCAAGCCCTGTGGGATTCCCTCACCACCTACATCCACCGCAAGATCGCTGACATCCACAACAGCTTCAACAACCAGACAGCCCCAACAGACATCGACACTCCAGACTCTCCGCACACCATCGACCATGACCCCCTGCCAGCCTGGGCCAATGTGAACATTGATGACACCATCAAGACCATGAGCACACTCCATTCCGACTCCCTGTCAGACCCACTCCCGCACCACGTCTTCAACAAAGCCAGCAGCTCCATCGCACCCCACCTGCGCAACTTCATCAATCTCTCCTTTGAGACCGCGACCTTCCCAAAGAGCTGGAAACACGCTGAGATCAATGCCCTACTCAAAAAACCCAAGGCAGACCAGAGAGACCTCAAGAACTTCCGGCCCATCTCCCTGCTTCTGTTCCCAGCCAAGGTCATCGAGAAGGTCGTCAACAGACAGCTAACCCGATACCTCAAAGAAAACAGCATCCTGGACCCATCCCAGTCAGGATTCTGCAGCAACCACAGCACTGAGACTCCCCTCATCGTCGCCACCGACGACATCAGGATCCTGCTGGACAACAGTGAGATCGCGGCCCTTATCCTCCTGGACCTCTTCGCCGCCTTCGACACTGTCTGCCACCGTACACTACACACACGCCTCCAGGAGGCAGGGATCCAAGACAAAGCCCTGGAATGGACCACCTCCTTCCTCTCCGGTAGAACCCAGAGCGTCCGCCTCCCCATTCCGATCCGAAGCCTCAAAGATCCTCTGCGGCGTACGCCAGGGATCACCTCAGCCCAACACTTTTCAATATCTACATGGCCCCGCTCGCACAAGTCGTCCGACAGCATGACCTCAACATAATCTCCTACGCTAACGGCACTCAACTGATCCTCTCCCTCACCAAGGACCCCCTCACCGCCAAATCCAACCTCCACAAAGGAAAGAAGGCCATCGCCCTTGCCACCGTTCCTTGCATCTGAAGAACAACCACCGGCGGCAGATCCTTCTGCCAACTCACCGCCAAAACCTGGAGCACCCTCCCACTGAGCCTACGACAGACCCAAGACCTGCTGACCTTCAGGAGGCTACTCAAGACCTGGCTGTTCGACCAGTAGCACCCCCCCTTTTCCCCCAGTGTTTTGAGACCCTCACGGGTAAGTAGAGCACTCTACAAATTCTTGATTGATTGACTGATTGATTGTACTGGTCATTTGTCTGAACAGTATGCCGTTGAACATGAAGATGTTATTAGTCAGAGAGTATTCAGTCATATCCAACAGCATCTGACAATGTTCGCAAAATCTCACTGGTCTGCTGTTGAGGTAATGTTTTCATGCCTCCAATCCCTGTTGGGGGTCTATTATGGTATAGAGGCTGTGCACATCAAGAGTGATGAACAGACAGTCCTCATCCCACTGTAGGTCTTTTATTTTGTACAAAAAGTCCTTGGTGTCCCTGAGATAGCTGGGAAGTCTGATGACATGATCCCTCAGAAAGTGGTCCACATACTTGGAGACATGTTCAGCTACACTGCCCCTAGATGATACAATAGGCACGCCCGGGAGGTCTTACCGGATCCTTAGTTTTCACCTTTTATCTCTTTATCATTTCTAGAACCCCTTACAATCAGTGTCAAAGAAAACATTAAAAATGTAAACGTGCAGTGAAAAATACCCAAAAATAACAATGAAAATGTTTTTACATTAAAAAAACGTTCCATGAGAGAGGTAACAAATTATTTGGTTGTATTTCAGTTCTAATTACAGGTGAACATACAAGTCTGCACTTTGATTCAGGCTGAACGGATTGTATTTTCGAAAGTTCAGGATGTGACGTGATTCTCTTTCACGTAGTTTTTTCTCCCCGTTTCCCCCTCGGTTGTTTGTTGTTATTGTCTCCAGTGCATAGAACTTTAGCAATTTTCAATTCTCATTGTGGTTTTTTTCCATATATTTTGCCACTGCATTTCCTCTATCTTTGTTCACCGTGGCTCTAACATGTTCTAGAATTCTCTTTTTCAGTTCACACATGGTGCTCACTGTGTATTTCAAACAATAGGGGTACTCGATGAAGCAAACCACATACTGACTCTTACAGGTTATTAGATCACCATTGATTGCCCTTCATGTTCTTTCCTTGGAAGTGACTGTGGATTAGTTTGTCCTTTAGGTTTTTTGCCCTTCGATATGTTATCATGGGATGTCTTCCAATTATGTTTCCTACTGTAGGGTCCAGTTGGAGTAACTTCCAATCCTTTTTTACGATTTCGGTGATTTTCCTTGTTTCACTGGAGTAATCAAGGATCAATCTTATTGTTTCGTCCTTCGATTCCACAATGGGTTTAATTTGCAGTGTTTCATCTCTTGTCTTATGCTTAGCTCTTTGCCAACAATTCCTTATGTTTCCCTCTTTATATCCTCATTGTTTGAACCGTGCAGATGTCAACGCTCTGTGCTTTTCCCATTCATTTTCCTCTGAGCAGATGTGTCGAATTCGCAAGAATTCTCCTTAAGGTATGTTTTGAATCACAGATTGCTTATGAAAGATCTCGGCGTGCAATGTGGCATTTGTTGATGTTATCTTCCGATGCAGTGTTGTTTATATTTGGTCATCCACTATATAGATTTCTGTCTCCAAGAAGATTACTCTTTCTTTGCTGATGGTATGCGTACATTTTAGATTCGCTTTCGTCAAGTTTAAAATTTCAAAGTATTCTTGGAACTCCTTCTCTGGACTATGTATACAGAACTATTTATATATAGTGTAAACTCTTGATTTGACTTAATCAATTATAAGTATAACCCCTTACTATATATCCACACTGCTGATTTATTTCACAAAGTATTTTACAGATCACTTATTTCATGAAAGTAATCCTTACACTACAGCTCCCAGAATGCAAGGCGAAAGGGAACTGGAATAATGGGCAAAATTATGCATCATGTGATTGTTAAAAGATTTTTATTGGCCCATGTGACCTTTCGCCAGTTAACCGTGATCAAGTTTTCGGAGAAGAACGAAATACGTTGGTGCAGCTTTTGATGAACATCGGATGAAACATAAATAAAGGTTGTGGCAAACACCGAATCTGGGAGTGCAACCCTTTTTCCTTCATTCCGAGGAATCCGAAAAAAAATATATAGATATATATGGAGAAATAATTCAGTGCACCACAATGGACGCCGCGGACGTGGTTAAGAACAGAGAAGAAGCAGCAGTGAGTACGTTTGATGACGCTCCGATATCTGACATTCAGCATGTGGGTCCAACAACGTCAACGGAGGCGGGGGGCAGCCACATAAGAGATCTATTTAAACAACTAGAAAAAGCCATGCGCACAGAACAATCGAAGTGGTGGGAACAGAAGTCCCTTTCCCGATATTTGGAGGTAGGACGTGTTCCGCGCGGCTTGCGCATTATGCTGGCCCCCAGCTATGAGAACCAGGACCCTAACATGCTTCAAGACTGGGCGCAATGCAACTTGGACAATTCCAGTCGATTAATAAGAATTCTTATTCAGTTTGCTGAGAGTGACGGCGCGAAACTCCAAATAAGAATTAAAGAACTGAATGAACAAATCAAAACACTAAATGAGGGTGCATTGGAGAAAAGAATGAGAGATGATATGTTATTGAGGTTGGCTAAAGAAGAGGATGTGATCAAAAAGAGAAAAACCTTCAAATTTCAACGTGACAAACTAGATTACCAGAACGGGCGAATTTACACGTTCTCGAGGAAGTATGATCCCCCTTCAACAAGTCAAGTCCCACAAACACCGAGAGTGACTACCAACCCTGGACAAATCTCAGCATCCTCAACCGATATCAGTTCGGTCCCCAGCAGTGACTCGGAGGCAGAACATTATTTGGCAACATGTCAGTTGGGGTTTACCAAACGGTCGTTAGGTCAGGAAGTGGATTGCCTGCGACACGACCGCAAACAGTCTCTGCGATCCCATGCTTCGAACTCCGGAATAACCAAAGGCGCAACATCAAACGCAAACGACGGAGGCAATGCAGGGCAGCAAAACAAAACAACAAACCAAGCGCAAACAAAAAAGAAAACCTACAAAAGATGGAATCGCAGATGAAGACACAAGTAAGTGAAAATATGACTATTGTTAACCTAACTGACATGCAACTGAGTCCTGGGGAAATAAGAACATTATCACTTGGGTTATCATATTGTCCACCAAGCAAGTTTAATTATGCACGGACTAGGATGGATTTGTTCAAATTTGTCAGGAAGTTAAAACTAAGAAAGATGTTCCTGTTGAACAAACATAAAACGCGTAAACCACCTAGCACTAACACAGTGGATGGGGCTGAACCGATTATGATGTCGGTCAATGAGTATGAGCTGCAGTGTGACTTAGCAGACTTAAGAGAAGGTGATCTCAAGGTACCCAGGGGGAGGACAGTGTAATAAAGACCAATACCCTGGGGAACACTCCATTCAGGCCCAATTCAACGTATAATCCGGTGATGACACATGACAATATTGATGTCTTTAGTGATTTGGTATCAGCAGAACTTAAGAAGCTGCACAGATTAACGATGAACAAGAATAAGAACAATAAAACCAAAAATAATGAAGCATTTGGAAGCCTAATGAAGAAACTTTAAAGTAACAACAATGTGGTGATTAGGCAATCAGATAAGGGAGGTAACATCGTCCTGTGGCCAATGCATCTTTATTTGGAGGAGGCGTTGAAACAACTCAATGACAGGCAATGCTACAGCAGGAGTGACTGGCAAACAACAAGAAGTGCCTGGGAAAAAATTAACACCAAATTATATGCTTGGAGAGGACAGGGACTACTCAGTGGAGATGAACTCAAATTTCTTAAGACCAATCACCCAATAATCCCGGTGTTTTATTTGATCCTGAAAATCCACAAAGATCGGATCAAGCCACCAGGGAGGCCCATTATCTCGGCTAGGGGAGGAACCTTTGAGAATGTGTCCCGTTATATTGATCACTTTCTCCAAGACTTTGTAAAAACATTGCCATCCTATATAAAAGACACCATGGACTTCTTGCAAACAATCAGTACTATAGTGTGGGACAGTCAGTATTTGTTGATCACACTAGACGTGACTGCACTTTATACTAGTATTAATCATGCTGACGGCATGAAGGCAGTGACACATTTTCTAAACAAGAGACCTGTGTGCATGTTGGAACACAACAGAATGATCAAGGAAATGTTGGAAATATGTCTAACTAACAACTACTTTTTATTTCAAAAGCAGGTGTTCCATCAATTGAGAGGAGTTGCGATGGGGGCCTGCTTCTCCCCCAGTTACTCATGTTTGCACATAGGGCTGTGGGAGGAGCAGGTCTTGGGGATCGCGTTTGCAGAGGTCAAGTCAAATAAAGTGGTGTCATGGTATAGATTCATAGACGATCTCTTTGTAATTTGGAGAGGGTCATACAGAGAAGCTGAACAATTCATCTCAGATATTAACATCAATGATTTGAATCTACAATTTACTGGTATGATTAGTGAGAACAGGGTCAATTTCCTGGATGTGGAAGTCTATGTGGAAGGTGGCAAACTCCAAACCAAATTGCATCGCAAGGAAACCGCAGGGAACACGGTTCTCCATGCGTCTAGCCAGCACCCAGGGCATCTGATCCGAAGCATCCCCTATGGGGAGATGCTTAGGATCAGAAGGATATGTAGCACAGACGAAGCATGTCTGAGTTCACAACTAAACAGCAAACACAGGTTTATGGAACAAGGCTATTCAGAGGTCTTGGTCGATAAAGCGATGATGAGAGCCAACAAAACAAGTACTCTGCATGGCCTTGAAAATAGAGGGGAAGAAAGAAACAAAGTGACAAATGGTGGAGGCGGGCAACCTAGATTGATTACTGGGTATAGCCTCCAACACAGTTCAATACAAAAGAATGTTCGCAAGAATTGGCCGATGATCATGGGGGATCCCGTGATAGGTAAAACATTGGCCAATCACCCAGCCATTACATATAGTCGGGCCAGGTCGATGAGCGATATGTATGTCAAAAGCAGCCCAGAGGTGGAAAATAAAAACAACTGGCTTGTGTAGAGCAAAGGCTTTATAAAATGCTCAGTGTGCAAGGCTTGCACTTTGGGGAAAAATAAAACCGTCTATATGTCCCCATTCAGTGAGGCACCGATTGTTATCTCTAAAAAGATAACATGCAAATCAGATTGTGTCATCTATGTGTTGGAGTGCGTTTGTGGGCTCCGCTACGTGGGTAGCACCAAGCTACAGGGCCACAAGCGCATTCTCCAACACATGAGAGCAATTAGTAACAAAGATGAGACCTACCCTGTGGCAAGACACATTAACTCATGTCACAAAGGAGATCTGAATTGCCTCAGCTATTATGCTGTGGATATGGTGCAGCCACTCCGTAGAGGAGGTAACAGAGAAGCACAACTGAGGTTACTCGAGACCAGATACATTCTGGAACTGGATACCAAGACCCCCAATGGCCTCAATGCGACTGAAGATCTGTACACATGCCTGTAGAGGACACTAGTAAGAAGGCATGTGCACATGGTTATATTATTTAGTCCAGAAAGAACTAGTTGCAAGAGAAAATGTTGTAAATTATCATTCAAAACAAACTGAAAGCTGCTGTATGGAAACCATTTTAATTTTAAAAAGAATATTTTTTCACTGTGGGAACCACACTATTTCTTATAAATGTACAGGTGCACAGGGTGTGACATGATTTATGGGCAGTATAGACGCAGTTATCCACATTTTAATTGAGCCCACTTGGGCCTAAATATGACCAATCCTCCCTCCTTGACCATATGTTAAACCCAGAAGGAAATAATGTCTATGGCGTATTTTTTTGCACAATGAATGACAGAATTTGCACAGACGCTTTCATCAAAAAACTTTTTTTAAAAAATATGAATTTTATGGTATTAATATTATTCGTTATTTTCTGATGGTGGTGTGTATATATATAAAATTACATTGTAACAGATATTATTTAATGTTTGTACATTTATATATATGTGTATTTATCTATCTATTTATTGCGGAAATTGCACAGTACCTATTTAATCTGGGTGGTTGCAAGTAGGAGGTTGGAAGTGTAAATATGATGAAATGTATACAGTTTTTAAAGTAACAATGCTGAGTATACTGGTGAGGATTTCTTTTAAAAATGTGGAAACGGCGGAAGTATGCTGTTTATGTCTATAGGCCCAGGGTCAGATGACCCCCTGCTTGCACTTTAAAGTCATGAGGTGAAATTGACCATGTCATGTGATCAAGGGCTTGAGGGCCCGAAACGCGTCATGGCGGACTAGAGGATGCACTGAAATAAAATAATTAAGCAAATTCACCTAACTGGGTCCGATTCGTTCTTTTCCAGCCCCATGGAGAATAGACGGAGTTCTTGGAATATATATATATATATATATATATATATATATATATATATATATATATATATATATATATATATATATAACATTTAAACACTTTCCCAGCTCTTCCCACTTCCCAGCCGGTGAAGAGAGAAGAGAGTGTCACGGACACAAAATTCTTTGTGGCAGAAATCAGGTCTTAATTTTGTATGCACAGCTATGACGCGTTTCGGATAACAAAGTATCCTTGTTCACATGCGGAAAGGCAGTCCGCCTACTATTTTTTTACCCTTATTTTTTGCGATATTTTTTTCTCTTGGGTTACTCCTGTGTCACGTGATCACTAGTGAACATAAAAAACATACTGTTCTATTGCGTTTGCTTTTACTTTGTTTTACCATTGTTACTTAGGTTGTTGCCTGAGCTGTATATTAACAAACCAACATATTACAATAAATAGTTAGACTGCTGGTTCTGACTGTGATAACTGCATAAATGTAATAAGATCTGGCAATCATATTGCTAACGGGTACCTTCTACATAGTGAACTTCATAATTTTGTAAACAGGAAATTAATATTTTTATTGTATAACTTTACTGGATTTGTTATATTCAAAATTACATGATAATAAATAAATATGATAATACCTTCATATATATCTAAAATTCACAATAAATAATAAAACCTGTTGAGCAATAAATATATTTACATGATGATAAAAATTAAGTCTGAATAAATTCATAAATATTAGTACCATACTTGCCAATTGTAAACATGTTAATTATCAAAGAATCTGGTTAGATTGCATCAAAGACATCAAAAGGTTTGGAGCAAAGCTCGCAATAAATAAACATGGCAAAACCCCCATAATTACTATGGTGCTTGAAAGTGCAAAGCGCAATGTTTAAAGTGCAATCATAGTGTTGGTGTGTTGGTGTGTGACTATAAAATATTAAAGAATGTTAGTGCAGGGAATTTAAAAAAACGGGGAAGGGGTTACAGCTGAGGATATTTGAGATAATCTATATCATGTATATATGGCATTGGGATGCATTATAGGAAATTGTGTAGATCTTCTGTGTTGCTGAGCCCTCTAGGATGTTTGATATCTAATTCTAAGATCATTTTTAGGTCGAGCGACCTATCTCAATGCGCATGCGCATTGAGCGGGAGCGAGATATATAGCGGCTTAAACAGAGCTTACCGACATCAGGCGATTCCCAGGCGATTTCTTGCAGTGCATGTGAAAGCGCGTGCACAATGCCACCATCCGCTTGCCTCGCATTACCACATCAAAGGCGTCTGCGTCTCAGGCCCCTGCTGCTTCACACCCTCATGCCGCTCTCTCCGCTCCGCCCCCTGCCCTGCCTGCCGTGTCGCATTTCTCCTCGTACTTTCACTTTGACGGCCGCAGGCCGTCTCTCGTGTTTCTCCTTGTTTTTTTTACTTGCATGCCAGTGACATGTTGGCAGCTCTGATAACAGGCTTTTCTATTTCCCAGTTCAAATGCAAGTTCTTGCAAATCTCAGGCTCTGTTCAAAAGAGCCCTGATATATTCATCAATGACCTGATTGAAAACTGCAGGAACAGCGCAGTTTTTTTTTTTATTTCAGTACGATGTCATCAAAGACTTTTCTTTCATGTTGCACCAGAGGGCATGCGCCTCGGGCGCGAGCGGTTATCAATGCATCTACGCATGAGAGCGCGCAGCCGGTGACTAACGAGGAAGGGGGTCGAGGTTCCTCTCTGGCAATTGATAGACGGTCGCTTTTCCTTTCCCATCCTATTTTTGGGAAGATGACTCGTGTGGCGGGCCGGCTCCTCCTGGCGTCTAAGGGAGATATCCCATCGCGTATCAATCCTGTTAAAATTCCCAGCCTCTGACTCTGCCCTGGGAGGTCCCAGGCTTGTCACGGTCGACAGAACAGAAGAGACCTGTTCATCCCAGCGGCAATTATAAAACTCCCTCTTTTAGCTTATATTGCATAGTATGCTTATCGTAGTGTAGTGTACACCTCTATATCAAAATGGGATTAATTACTTTTGACCTGTCATTGCTTTCAAGTATTTAAACATTTGTGAACTGCAGCCATTCTAATTCAGTACTAACAGTCAATTCCGTCATCTTCTTGGGTCTCCATATCAGAGATGCACTGGTATTTTCACTAACACGGGCACTTGTCACCACTGCCCGCGGCTGTTACCTGCAGCACTAGATACAGAGGTGCAGCAAAGTTCAGGGCATACCCAGACACACACAACTACCCAAAATGTATTAAGGAGCGCCCCTCGTCCCAGCACACTATAACCTCAATTCTCGCAGTCACAAAAAGCGGGTAACTCTCCCTATTCCAAAACAAGGCATGCGCAAACCACCATCTACAACCCTTACATTAACATCGGTCAGTGATTGGTACAAAATAAGTACCCCTCTGTATATAATAAAAATGTCATGCCACATTCACCACCACATCCACCATCACCACCACATCCACCACCACATCCACCGCATCTACCACCACCGCATCCACCACAACCACATCCACTGCATCCACCACCGCATCCACCACCGTATCCACCACCACCACATCCACCATCACCTCCACATCCACCATTACATCCACCGCCACATCCATCACCCCATCCACCACCAACACCACCGCATCCACCACCACCACCGCATCTACCACCACATCCACCACCACCACATCCACCGCATCCACCACTGCATCCACCACCGCATCCACCACCATATCCACCACCACATCCACCACCACATCCACCACCACATCCACCATCACCACCACATCCACCACCACATCCACCATCACCTCCACATCCACCATGACATCCACCGCCACATCCACCACCACATCCACCACACCCACCACCACCACATCCACCACCACCTCCACCACCACATCCACCACCACATCCACCACCACATCCACCACCACATCCACCACCACATCCACCACCACATCCACCACCACATCCACCACCACCTCCACCACCTCCACCACCACATCCACCCCCACATCCACCCCCACATCCACCCCCACATTCACCACCATCACCACCACATCCACCACCACCACCACCACATCCACCACCACCATATCCCCCATATCCCCCAGATCCACCACCACCACATCTATGTGTGTGTGTGGCTGTGTGTGTGTGTAGGTGCAAATGCAATGTTCTTGGATTTTCGTCACAATAAAATACACTGAACCTAATCTTCACAAAAGTTATTTACAAACGTTTAAGTTATTTCCATTATAAATTACAATAAATTTTATTTAAGTATTAATTATTTACAAAATTAAAAGCCATTGTTATTTGCAATATCAATACATCTAAGTCACGTAAATACAACACACATTGCATTACAAATGCTATAGGTGTCACATTTGCGAAAGTTAAAACTATTGACATTGTAACTGACAAAGCTATTACTTTAGCTATTTTCAAAACCAACACATAAATAAAAAAAGTGTAATTTACAATACCAATTGCTCAAACTTTCCTAATGCGAGACCTATTGCATTTCCAATGCTTGTTTATTCTAGCTGCCATAGTGATTGTTATCAGTTGCCCCTTTTTTGGTGGTTGGGGATTGCTGTAATTGCATAATATTTTAGGTACTTGTGGTCATTTCCATGTACTAATTTAAAATGCCTAGCCACCAGGTACGCTGTGTCATTGTTGACTATTGCTCGCAGGTGTTGTAAGATTCTGACATGCACCTGTAGCTTCATGCTGCCCACATATCTAAGGCCACAGGTGCATGTCAGAACATACATAGCGTACTAGGTTTTGCAGTTGTAGCTACCTTTGATCTTGCATTCGGTGGGGCTGAAAAGGGTCATGTAGTTGGTGGTGTTTTCTCCAAATCTACAAGCTCGACATGAAGAGCACTTATAAAACCCTTGTCTCGGCTGCAGCCAGGTTGTCTTTTTGATTGTGGTTTCAGGGCTGTTTTTCACAATTTGTGTTCTTATAGAGATGCCTTTTCTAAATGTGATGGTAGGGCTATCTAGGAGATCTGGGGCCAAGACTGCATCAGTCAGAACTATTGGCCAATTGCGTTTAATTATGGACCTGATCTGACGTTCTTGCTGATTAAATGTGAGGATGAGTCTAGGTGTGTTTGTTTCATGTACCTGCTCAGCATTTCTGTTTTTAGGTTCTAGCAAGGAATAGCTAGATCTTTGAGCTACTTTTGCCACTGCCTGGTTCAGGGTAAGTGTATTATATCCTCTTTGTCTGAACCTCATTAAGGCTTCTTCGGTGCATTTCTCCTGTTGTTCTGTAGTGCTGCATATTCTTTTTATCCTAAGAACTTCTCCATAGGGTATGCTTTGCACCAGATGTTGAGGGTGAGCACTTGACGCATGAAGCGTTGAGTTGCCCGCCATTGTTTTTCTGTGTAGAGTAGTTGTGATTCTACCTTCATTATGTATACTCTTACATCAAGAGAGTCAATGTATTTTTCTGTTTGCTCTGTGATTTGGTAGGCAGAGCTGCATAATTAGCATTGCAACAGTCTAATTAGGACAAACGCTTAGCCTGGAGGTAGAGTTTGTTTCACAGACGTTTCATGCGTGGAAGACACCTTTTCTTTGTTAAGTTGGGGTAAGAAAAAGACCTGAGTTAAATAAGACCAAAGGTTTATGACTCTCGTTGTAGGGAGCAGGGGTGGTAGCATGAAAGCCAGACAGCTGGAAAGGGATGATACTTGACGCCTGTTGCGATCCTGGTTTTTGATCAGATGAAGAAGCAAAGAATGTCCTGAGGAATCTAGTCCTTGATAGGCTGCAGGCAATTTGACATGTTTTCCTGGGGCCCAGACCTATTCTCTATGACATTCCAATCAGGGCTTTTGCATTAGAATCACTCTGCGATCTAATTCTTTCAGTTCTGCGTTTATGAATGTCGTACAATGACGATTTTGGAATCCGCAGACCGGTAATGGTTCGAGGACTATGCACATACATTTCCGTCATGTTCGAGTAATGGAATCACCCTGAAATCGACTTTTTCGTCCGGAACCCTCGGGTTCCATTTTGTGATCGGCAGCCATTTTGTGATTGCCCTCACATAAGGCAATGACTAAAGGCCGAAACCAACCTGAAGGACACGTACACCTTTGCTGACTCCGCTGTGACCTGGCAAGCTGACTCCACTGCTCGAAGCCAAACCTGTCCAGCCAGGTTCTTTCCCAGTGGCCGAGCGAGATCATAATCAAGGCACAACATGTCATAAACCGATCTCACACACAAACCATGCCTAATCTCACACACACCTGTCCCTGTTTCTTCTTTATGACCTCTTTTACGAGGAGGAGGTGCGGTTTTTATTAGGGGTCCGCCAATATCTGATGAAAGTTCTGGGCCTTGCCGGGTAATTGATTATGGACTCGACAAACGGAAATGTGGGCTTTTCATCATGACTCTGCTTTTCCTTTGTAGCGAAAATATGTGAATGGTTTACCGTAAAATAAGGAATGTTTGCCTGAAGCTTATTATTTTGTATATAAGGAGAAGCCTGGCTTTGTAATATTGAGCAGTCTCCTGAGAACATACATGCTGTTGTACTTCTAGGATACCTGTTACTGGCTGCAGCCAATTAATACGATCTTTGACTTCACCAAGAAGACTCTGTGTTTCTGTAGTCTGAAACAGGAAGGACTCGAAGTCTTTGGGTGTTCTCCCTGGCACCGCTGGGTCCATAAAAACCCGGTACTTCAGTTGGCGCCCACGTGGGGCGGTATCAGCGGTACCGGTCCAAGCCAGAGGTTCGTGAGGAGCTTCGTGTGAAAATTCTGGAGGACGGCCAACCACTTCATCGACCCCTGCATGTCGACGTGGTCCGAAGGTCTTTGCTGCGAGGTTCCCCACGTCCCAACGACTACGAAGGACTGCTGCCCTGGCTATCGCCCTGTTTTGGACCCTTGATGATTGGTAGAGCGAAACGATAGACGAGTCTTCTGGTGACGTCATCGATACCTCAGTTAAGTATAAGTGGAGCGTCTCCCAGTCCTTAGTTTTGTTTGGTATCCCTTCGAGGATCGCTTTGTTTGGAACTTGCAAGTGCCAAAACCAAAGGACTCGT
The DNA here is from genome assembly GCF_964263255.1 of Lissotriton vulgaris. Classification (NCBI taxonomy): domain Eukaryota; kingdom Metazoa; phylum Chordata; class Amphibia; order Caudata; family Salamandridae; genus Lissotriton; species Lissotriton vulgaris. The sequence goes on from NC_141694.1 coordinate 749,528,857, forward strand.
GTATTCACGAGACTATCGTATTCGATAATCCTTTGAAGTTTGAAGCTAGACTAGAGAGTGAAGATGCCTGGTCTTAGTAGACTTGGAAATTTGTTTTGTCTTGGTTATAATAGGGATTCCCGATTGGAGGACTCGTGTCCGGTTCCTCCGATTGGAACTCCAACCTACGAACTATATGTGAAACACGGCGTAGGCCCCATTGCATATAATGAAATATGGACCCATTACACCAGAAAAGATGGTGTTTTAAAATGGCCCCAATACGGTAGTTTTGACACGGAGATTTTGGATAACCTTGAGGTTAAACTTTTTAAGAAGAAAGCCCGGCCAGCGATGTTTGACTCTTTTCGCACATGGCGCAAAGAAGCCAAACAGAAAGAAATGAAATTAGCGAAGAAGAATAAACGAGGTATGTCAATGGTGCAACCTGCTGTTGCGTTTAGGGATAACGAAGAAGAGCAAGAGAACGAACAAATGCATAGGAAAAGGAAGTTAGCGATAGATAAATGCTACCCAGTTTTACCGGCTAAAGAACAGGAAACGAGGAAAGATCTCAAAAGATCCTTTAATGTCACACTTATTAAATTCGCCACCCCCTTATGCACAGAGTGCTACGGCACCACCTCCACCTTTAGATGCGCAACATCCAGTTGTTGTGCCACCTGCAATTCCTCCACAGCCAGCTCTTCCTCCGTTGGCTACTGTTCCTTCGGCGCAGCCTTCTCAAGGGCCGCCAACTTTGCCTCCTACTTCGTCTGCTACTCCTACGCCTATTTACACTACTCCTCCTGTTTCGACCTTGGATTCTACTACTATTGTTCCGTCTTCTCTTATTCTTTCATCTTCTTCTTCTACAAGACAGAAAATGACTGCTGCCTTGTCTGTTCTTCTTTCTCCTTTATGGGGACATTTGAGTATGTCTCCAGTTAGTGAGCGTAGACAATTGCGTAGTCAGCTGCCTGACACAGATGAACGTACAGTTTTGGATCATTTGGCGCGTAAGTGGATTATGTATGCTTCCCAGTATGATCTAGAGGGTGTTATGGATGTCTTCCTTCAATGGGAAGAACCGAAGTCACTGTACGTTTTTGAGACGATGTGTGGATATCTCCATGAACAGTGGGAAGCAGAAGTAGGTAAAGCCCCCGATGAGTTGTATCGTGTGCGTTCTGAGTTTGCGAAAGGGTCTGTTGTGGGTCCTCAGGCTGTCGGAAGAGCAGTTGCGACTATCTTGTCGTTTCGTAGTGACACTCCTTCTGAGCGATTGTTTGAGTCTGACTCATCAGATAGGAGAAAAGCCCGACAATATCTAATGAGAGAGGTCCCCCCCTGGTGTGGAAGGAAACAGTTGCTGCTGGTCCAGGTAATGTTCCGCCAGCTGTACCGGCTCATTTCCAGCGTGTATGGGTGCATGTCCCCTGGAAACGCGCTGAAGTTTTAGCTATTAAGCAGTCTTTGCCTGACCCGCGCAAAAATCCAGCAGGGTACTATAAAGAGTTGACTCAGACTGTGGGTTCGTGTATTATGAATTTGGCGGACATCGACATGTTGTTTGGAAATGTTGTTCCACAACCTATTTGGAGTAAGATTCGTCACACAGATCACGCGCAGGAATTGGGTGACACGTGGGTTAATCTTAGAAATGCCGACAATGGGCAAGTAGGCGGTGCTAAGCCTGATGATTTGATTGCTGGCCTCCCTGGTAGGATTATTACTTATATGAAGACTTTAATGCCCGAATTGCGTGTTAATTGGGACAAGTTGTCTGCGTGTAAGCAGTAGAAAGATGAGACTGTGTCCGATTTCTTCACACGGTTTGAAGAGACTTTTGTAGATCATAGTGGGCAGGATATGGCTACCGAGGGTGGCCAGAGATTGTTTGTCGACAAATGTGTGCACAATTTGCTTCCTGAATTGTGCAATAAGTTGAAGGATTCTGAGAGTTCTTGGGCTGTTTCCACATCAGCCCAGATTTTGGCCACGGCCCAGTACTATGAGAATAGGCACAAAGATGAGTTAGAGAAAACGGATAAGAAAAATAAGGAATTGAAGACTAAAGTCCTCCTGCAGCAAGCTTATCCACCCCGTACTAATAGTCAGCGCGATTATCAGCAACCTCAGCAGTATTCGAGGAACTCGCAACGAAATGAGTTTCCTCAACAACGTTTACCGTATGGACCCAATCAGTGTGCGTAGTGTAAAGAAGAAGGTCATTTTAAGAGTAGTTGCCCGGTTTTGTTACAGCGCACGAATGGTGCTTCTGGTGCGAGAGGTCGAGGTGTTCAACAAGCCCCTAGAGGTAGGGGGCGTGGAAATTTCCCCCAGAACACACGTTTCTTCCCGCCTCAGAATTCAATGAATAGTTTTGACCAGCAGAATAACACGTCTGGTAGAACAACTCAGTACTATGCTGATGACTACTATGCAGAAGATGAGAATATGGGAGGTAATGATTGCTAGGACAGCCTTGGACAAAGAGAGGGAGTTGTTTCAGTTCCAGTAGATCAGAGTGGACCCTATGTTGAGGTTATTACATCGGGTGTGTCGGAACCTTTCTTGTTGGATACTGGTGCTACAAAGAGTTCTATAATGCACTCAAAACTCCCTGGCGAAATGAACGTTTCAGTAGGTTTTTCTGGCGCCCCGGTTAGGAACCCGATTTCTTGTCCTATGTCTCTTTCTGTTGGGCCTTGTGAATTCGAAGCACCCCTCATCCTCACAACAGGTTGTGTTGAGAACTTGCTAGGATTGGATCTGTTGAAAAGATTGTATGCGACTTTGTACTGTTCTCCTTCGGGAGTACAACTTACACTGGGTAAGAGAGTGATTTCTCCGATGTATTTGTCAAAGGATAAACTTCCGACAGAATTGTCTTCTCTCCCGGATATTCTTTGGGCTACTGGTCCTAATGATGTGGGTCTCTTGGAAATACCACCATATGTTGTGACATTGAAAGCCAATGTTAGAATGCCGCGCATTCCCCAATGTAAAACCTGATCACCGGCTATGAAGCACTTCACTAATAGTTCTTTAATAAGCATGACTATGTAAATCAACCCGCCATAGGTAGAACTAGTGCCGCATTGACAGACTGTGATAAGTATGTCTAATTTAGAAATATTAGTGCATGCACAGGACAGGCTACTGACGCTTGTAACGTCGAGGAACGTTGTTTCATTTCTGAAAATGGGTAAAAGATGATTCTATAACTCTCGATGTCCTGACTCCATAAAAATGAGTACGCGAGTTCACGGTGGAAACAACAGTTATATTGTAGTCACTAGTTTCCATCATAACCCTTCCATTGATAGCTTATAGGTTAAACCATTCATAACCTAGAGCTGTTGTACCTATCTATTATCGAGTCGGATGTCTAACACAACACCATGGGCAGTACCATATGACCACTCCCTGACCAGCCCCCTTTGTTTCTCCTACTCCCTCTCTGTGTTTTTTAAACAATGATTAGCCTAAAAACATAGGTTAGTCCTTACTAGCATTTAATGAATGCGTGATTACTGTGTGCTTATGCTTGCCAAGCTTGACCACTGCATCAACTGATAGTAGTATCTGTCGGCTTTTTCTTCCTTTACAGCTTGGAAATTCCAGCTTTTTCTGTAATGTAACTCACACATAAGGTGTGTGCGTTAGACATAGCGATTCTCTTTTTTGTTCTGTGTTTGTTTTTTGTCCTGACGAAAGCTCCCCTGACCCCTGTGGGCCCCGAGAGCTGAAACATGTCGACACCTCTGGAATGATATAGTAGCCTCATAACTCAGCTACTCATATATCACTATTGTATTTTATTAAGAGTGGCTATTTCTTTGCACTCATTAAAGTTTTTCATTTTTGATCTAGCCATTACTTTTTTAAATTTCCTTTTTTCATCTCTGGACACTTCTGCAGAATACCAGAAGTAGCCTCGGGTGAGGCAGGCATTTTGCACGTCAATCGTAGACCCAATGACTATGCCAAGACTCCTGATGGGGCGGAGAAAAGATATACCGCTTTGACATTTCCCAGGAAGTCTATGAGGGTTTTCGATACAAAAAACTATTGTTTTTTTTGCGGATACCAGTGTCCATTCTCTTTTGATTACTAGTATATTACATTGGGTGTGTCGGAACCTTTCTTGTTGGATACTGGTGCTACAAAGAGTTCTATAATGCACTCAAAACTCCCTGGCGAAATGAACGTTTCAGTAGGTTTTTCTGGCGCCCCGGTTAGGAACCCGATTTCTTGTCCTATGTCTCTTTCTGTTGGGCCTTGTGAATTCGAAGCACCCCTCATCCTCACAACAGGTTGTGGTGAGAACTTGCTAGGATTGGATCTGTTGAAAAGATTGTATGCGACTTTGTACTGTTCTCCTTCGGGAGTACAACTTACACTGGGTAAGAGAGTGATTTCTCCGATGTATTTGTCAAAGGATAAACTTCCGACAGAATTGTCTTCTCTCCCGGATATTCTTTGGGCTACTGGTCCTAATGATGTGGGTCTCTTGGAAATACCACCATATGTTGTGACATTGAAAGCCAATGTTAGAATGCCGCGCATTCCCCAATACAAGATCTCTAGCGAAGGTGAAAAGGCGTTGTTAGTGATCATTTATGATCTGATTGAAAAGGATGTAATTGAAGAGACAAGAGGCAACGTTTGTAATAGTCCTGTTCTGCCTGTTTTAAAGCGTACTGATCCTTCCCAGCCACCTGTTTACAGGTTTGTGATTGATCTTAGGGAGGTCAATAAAATAGTCGTGCCACAGTTTCCAGTTGTCCCTGATATCACTGCCCTGTTGACTATGATTCCAGCTTCAGCCACTTGGTTCTCGGTGATTGACTTGAAGAATGCTTTCTTCAGCATCCCGATTGCCGAGGAGAGCAGGGATATTTTTGGCTTCAATCTAGGAGGCCGGAGTTTCCGCTTCAAACGCGCTCCTCAAGGCTACTGTGAAAGTCCATCGATATACAGTCAGGCTTTAAAAACACAGCTTGATACGATTGTTCTACCGGATAGAGCTACTCTTATTCAGTACGTCGACGATTTACTAATCGCTGCAGATACTGAGGCCACTTTGTCGTTGTTGCGTCATTTGTGTGATCTACATCACAAAGTGTCTCTATCAAAGTTACAATATTGTCGACAAGAAGTGACCTACCTAGGTCATCTCTTATCGAAGGAGGGAAGAAAACTGACCCAGAAAGGATTCAGGCAATTGCGAAATTGAGTGTGCCAAGGACACAGAGAGAAGTGTGTGCATTCTTGGGCATTACATCATATTGTAGGCAATGGATACCGAATTTTTCCTTATTGGCCAAACCATTGGTGGCATTAACTTGTAAAGATACACCGAATCCCATTCCGTGGTCTGAAGAGTGTCAGAAAAGTTTTTCCGAATTGCGCGATGCATTGTGTTCAGCTCCTGTGTTGGGTACCCCCGACTACAGTAAGCCCTTTACACTGTATGTTCATGAGAAGGAAGGTTGTGCATTGTCAGTGTTGACACAGTCTTTTGGGGATAAACAACGTCCATGCGCGTATTTTTCGTCGATTTTAGATCCGGTAGCTAAGGCGTTGCTGAGTTGCTCGAGAGCCACTGCGGCAGCAGCTGCTTCTATTCGGCAGTCTGCTGGGTTAGTGATGAATAACATGCTAATTGTGATGGTCCCGCATGCAGTGGACACTCTGCTAAACAGAACAAAGACACAGCACTTAACTAGTGCTCGATTGTCGGGTTATGAGCTGACACTGTTAGCGAGTCACGTGCACATTAAGAGGTGCAATACCTTGAACCCAGCCACGTTATTGCCGATTCCAGTAGAGACAGATGAGGTTGAAAAGCATGATTGCTGTCTCAGGACAGAAGAAGAAACAAAAGGGAGGATAGATCTTCAGGATACTCCTCTTCCAGAATGTGATGGTACTTTGTGGGTTGATGGTTCGTGTTTCAAGTTGCCGAATAGTGATACGACTGCAGCATACGCGGTGACGACTTTGCATACGATTGTTGAAGCTGCACGCATCCCACACAATTCAGCGCAAGCAGCAGAGTTGATTGCACTTACAAGAGCGTGTGTGTTGGCGAAAGGAAAACGAGTGAATGTGTACACGGACAGCCAGTATGCATTTGGTGTGGCTCACTGTTTTGGACGATTGTGGAAAGAACGTGAGTTCCTGACTTCGCATGGTGCTAAGATCCAGCATGGTCAGTTGGTGAATGAGCTTCTCGAGTCACTGACCTTGCCGCTACAAGTTACGATTGTGAAATGCAGTGCTCACAAAAAGGTTACTGATGATGTTGGTCGCGGAAATGCGTTTGCGGATGAAGTCGCGAAAGAAACTGCGAGAGATGTGATGAGTCGAATGTATGTTGCAGGCCCTGCACGATATGTTGGTGACGTTGGTATGTGTGAAGATACGATTGAGAGTGTGAAATCCATTCACGCTGAAGCTACAGAGAAAGAATTGAGTGTGTGGAGAGAAAGTACGGGTAAATTGGATGCAAATGGATGTTGGGTTGAATTGTCAGAGCATCAGCGATGGTTGCTACCCGATGCATATGTGCTCGCCCCGCTGAGGACCCCGCCCAGCAGACCCGGCAGCAAGAAAGCCCCATGGTTCACCGACGAACTCAAGAGCTCCAAGAAGAACTGCCGAGCCCTCGAGAAAGTCTGGAGAAGGGAACCAACACCGGACAACATGACCACCTTCAAGCTTGCCACCCGGAAGCACCACCAGCTGATCCGCGCCGCTAAGAAAACTGCATTCAAGGACCGGCTGGACAACAACGCACACAACTGCAAGGAACTCTTCAACATCGTGAAAGAGCTTTCCAACCCCAGCGCAGGAAACAACGACATCACACCATCGCAAGACCTCTGCAACTCCCTCGCCTCATACTTCCACAACAAGATTGCGGACATACACAGCAGCTTCAACAACCAACCAACGCACACCACGACCGAACAACCACCCCCCACCACCACCCTCCACGCCTGGACTCCGATCAGCACCAAAGACACCATCCGCACGATGAACTCCATCCACTCCGGATCGCCGACCGACCCCTGCCCTCACCACGTCTTCAACAAGGCCGACGCTGTCATCGCACCCCACCTGCGAGACATCATCAACACATCCTTCGACACCGCCACCTTCCCTGAGAGCTGGAAAAACGCCGAACTCAGCGCTCTACTCAAGAAACCCACAGCGGACCCCACCGAACTCAAGAATTACCGGCCCATCTCGCTCCTCCCGTTTCCAGCCAAAGTCATCGAGAAGACCGTCAACAAGCAGCTGGCCGCCTTCCTTGAGACAAATGGATCCCTCGACCCCTCACAGTCTGGGCAAACCACAGCACTGAGACCGCCCTCATCGCCGCCACCGATGACATCCGAGCCCTGATGGACAACAGAGAAACAGCGGCCCTCATCCTCCTAGACCTCTCCGCGGCATTCGACACTGTCTGCTACCGCACCCTAGTACAGCGCCTCAGCAACGTCGGAATCCAGGAGAAGGCTCTGGAATGGATCATCTCCTTCCTCGACGGAAGAACACAGAGAGTCCGCCTACCACCGTACAAGTCAGAGGCCACCGAAGTCATCTGCGGCGTCCCTCAAGGATCCTCGCTGAGCCCTACCCTCTTCAACGTCTACATGAGCCCCCTCGCGGCCATCGCACGCAAACACAACCTCAGCAAAATCTCCTACGCCGACGACACCCAGCTGATCCTCTCCCTGACCAACGACCCCGCCGCCGCCAGAGCCAACCTGCACGAAGGGATGAAAGAGGTAGCCGAGTGGATGACGACCAGCCGCCTGAAACTGAACTCAGACAAGACGGAGGTCCTCATCCTGGGCTCTTCACCCTCCGCCTGGGACGACTCCTGGTGGCCTCCCGCCCTGGGCACCGCACCCAAACCAACAGACCACGCACGCAACCTGGGCTTCATCCTGTACTCCTCCCTCGCCATGACCAGGCAAATCAACAACGTCTCCTCAGCGTGCTTCAACATCCTACGCATGCTACGGAAGATCTTCTGGTGGATCCCCACCGAGACCAGGAAGACCGTCACCCAGGCCCTCGTCACTAGTCGACTGGACTACGGCAACGCCCTCTACGCCGGTACCACCGCCAAGCTCCAGAAGAGACTCCAGCGGATCCAGAACGCCTCAGCCAGACTCATCCTCGACATCCCACGAACCAGCCACATCTCCGGACATCTGAGAGACCTGCATTGGCTCCCCGTCAACAAAAGAATCACCTTCCGCCTCCTCACCCACGCACACAAAGCCCTACACGACCAAGGCCCGAGCTACCTCAACAACCGAATCAACTTCTACGCTCCCAAACGCCACCTCCGATCAGCCAACCACACCCTCGCCGCCGTCCCCCGCATCCGAAGAGCGACTACAGGAGGAAGGTCCTTCTCCTACCTGGCCGCCAAGACCTGGAACTCCCTCCCGACCGACCTGCGCCTGACCCAAGACCACCTCTCCTTCAGGAAGAAGCTGAAGACCTGGCTGTTCGAGCAGTAGCGGCACCCCCCTCCCCCCAGCGCCTTGAGACCCTACGGGTAAGTAGTGCGCTCTATCAATGTCATTGATTGATGTGCTTGAAGTGGTGACAATGGCTCATGGAATGGCCCATATCAGTGTGAAAGGGATCTGTAAGTTGTTGGCCCCGGTATGGCAAAATGCTGGAATACCCAAGTGCGCAGAGAATGTGGTCAAGAATTGTATGGTGTGTCTGAAATACAATCCTGGTAGGGGAACCCCAACTCCAGCTGGTCATTTTGCGCCTCCAACATACCCGTTCGAGGTTTTGCAGCTAGATTTCATCCACATGGAGAGGTGCAACAATTTGAAATACGTACTCGTTGTTGTTTCTGCCTTTTCAAGATGGGTGGAAGCATACCCCCTGAAGGATAATACTGCATTATCCACATCTAAATCCTTGTCAAGGAATTCTTACCCAGATTTGGAATGCCGAGAATGGTCTGGAGTGATAATGGGAGTGAATTTGTGGGTCGAGTGATGAAGAAAGTGTGTGAAGGGTTAGGCATTCAACAAAAGTTCCACGCTGCAAACCACCCCCAGTCAGCTGGTTTAGTAGAATGCTATAACAGCACCCTTAAATTGAAATTGGCCAAAATTCAAGCTAGTTCTGGTTTACAATGGCCAGATGCCTTGCCCCTACCTCTCCTGTCCACGAGAATGACTGTACATTCCCGAATGAGTTTGAGTCCGTATGAGGTTGTGTTTGGCCGCCCGGTGAATATTTGGGGCGTGCCAAGACCAACAAAGTTTAGCGAACTGGAACACCCCGTGTTGCTTGACTACCTGTATGAATTGATGGCTAAATTGCGTGTTTTACACCAACAGGTCCACGACACTCTACCTCAGGCCTCTGAAGCTCCAGGGCACCCGATCGATCCTGGATCCTGAGTGCTGGTGAAAAATTTTCAGCAAACCAAGAATGACCAGCCCTGGTGGACCGGCCCTCATCTAGTCCTTCTCTCGACAAGATCAGCTGTTCGAGTGGAAGGAAAGAAACATTGGATACACGGCATTCATTGTAAGAGGGTCCCACTACCTCTTCCGTACGACCGTAGGGCCCAGGAGGGGATCGCTGACTCTGAAACTGAGACTGTGCCTTGCTTTCAACCTTTTAGTGATGCACGAGTAAAAGGAACAATTTCCGAACAGGAAAGCGACGACATTTTGCAAGGGGCCGTGCCTCCGTCAACTCGATTGAACACTACAGAGCCTGAACTCTTGTTCCAAGACCAAACAGCACCTAGAAGAAACCGTTACAATTTGAGGCCGAGAACTATTACTATGGACAAATAAAATATTTCTTTTTACTTTTTGATTGTGCAGCTCTCTCGTCTGAGGAACTTGCTTATTTTTGTTTTTTCGAACCGCCATCCGGTTCTGCTGCTAGGGTCGCGGTTGCCAAGTCTTTGGAGTGCAGCTGAAGACGTTAGGTCGACAGTTCTGGTCAGTCTAAGGGAGTTGCCCTGGACTGACAGAAGCGCTCTTTAGCATAGAACACCCTACCACCGCGGGCAGCAAATTAGAGAGGATGGAGTTTTTTTAAGATGGAGAGACCTGCCATACAAACAAACTTTAAAGACGAATTGTGTATATATATATATATGATGAAGAAAAGATCTTTGATATTTTGTACTTTCATGTTGCTTGGTGTAATGATGTTTTTGATAGGATATGCTCTATTCACTTTTCAAGTGACGTTTGCACCCACTACACAGCCCATACCTCCTCCTACTGTTTCCCTGCACTCTTTTCACCCTCTGCCTGAACATGAGTCCTCTAGAAGGTTAGATTTTTAAATAACTCTTTCGTTCAACTGTTACACCAACACCAATTGGTAATAAACACAACTATCTGCTGGGTGTGCGGTCTTATGCCGCATACGACAGATAAGGGAATCCCATACTTGGTCCTACCATTCAGCTACAAGGGTTCTTTGTGGGCATTTCAAACAATGTTCATATACGCCATCGAACCGTACCCCCAAAGTTCCACAAAAAGTAACTCAAGCAACAAAGCACTGGTAGTAGGAATTGCAAATATGAGCAGAACAATTGACTCGTACAGAACGATTCCTAGGGATGAGCTGCAAGCTTACGTTAGATGGAACATAACTAAGTATGGAGTTGCTTTGAGTGAGAACCAGCGAGCAAAGAGATCCTCCTCGATTTTGGATTGTACCTCATCAGGGTCACCTATGTCTGCAAGGTAATGGCAAAAATCCACGAGCTCAGTTGGGGAAGAGCGTCTGCAGTGAAACATATGTTTTTGCATCTCGAAATTCCCCTTCATTCCTAGCAGCTAAGGGTACCTATTTTATCTGCCATGATAGAGCCTATACATGGTTGCCCCCTGACTTCTCGGGCACATGCTTTGTCTCATTCCTGTTGCCCCCCACCTACACGGCCACAGCGGATTACCATAGGACAAGGATAGTTAGAGGTGTCATCAGTAAAGATGACACCGCCGGACAAGAATTTGGTGATTTTATAAAAGGGTTTCTGCCATTTTGGGGGCCTATGGTGAACAGCAGGAACATAAGGCAATTGACAAGAGTGGTCGAATCCACTGTCATCGAAACAGCCGGTGCCCTTAGTAATTTGACTGCTGAGCTCCAGTCGGATCGCCTTATGACTCTTCAGAACAGGGTCGCATTAGACGTCATACTTGCAGATCGAGGTGGGGTATGTAAAGTAATCCAATCAAGTTGCTGTATTTGCATCCCAGACAACGCTCCGACAGTATACCAGGCCATTTCAAAACTGCATAAGATCTCCGAATCCATTCACGTGGATAAAGAAGACTGGTCTTTGATGGGGTGGTTCTGGGAACTGATATCTGCCTGGGGATGGAAGATTATTATAGTCACTGGGATGATCTTAGCCATTCTTTTCCTGTTCTGTCTATGTATACAATGTGCTCCTGCAATATGTGGCCTCTGTGCTACATCGTGTGTAAGGAAACCTGTATCAAGAAACCAGCTAAGTAATAGGATGCTGCTACAGCAACATCTCAATGACTTTATGAATATAGACCTGGACTCAGATTAGCGTGAGCATAGGTTATTTGCCTATGTAAGGGCAAAAGGAGGGTCTGTGGTACTGAAAATTCTGGACCCGTGCCATATACATCGTCGTACCATGACGATTTTGGTATCCGCAGACCGGTAATGGTTCGAATACTATGCACATGCATTTCCGTCATGTTCGAGTGACGGAATCACCCTGAAAGCGACTTTTTCGTCCGGAACCCTCGGTTTCCATTTTGTGATCGACAGCCATTTTGTGATTGCCCTCACATAAGGCAATGACTAAAGGCCGAAACCAACCTGAAGGACACGTACACCTTTGCTGACTCCGCCGTGACCTGGGCAAGCTGACTCCACTGCCCGAAGCCAAACCTGTCCGGCCAGGTTCTTTCCCAGTGGCCGAGCGAGATCAGAATCAAGGAACAACATGTCATAAACCGATCTCACACACAAACCATGCCTAATCTCACACACACCTGTCCCTGTTTCTTCTTTATGACCGATTTTACGAGGAGGAGGTGCCCGTTTTTATTAGGGGTCCGCCAATATCTGATGAAAGTTCTGGACCTTGCCGGGTAATTGATTATGGACTCGACAAACTGAAATGTGGGCTTGTCATCATGACTCTGCTTTTCCTTTGTAGCTAAAATATGTGAATGGTTTACCGTAAAATAAGGAATGTTTGCCTGAAGCTTATTATTTTGTATATAAGGAGAAGCCTGGCTTTGTAATATTGAGCAGTCTCCTGAGAACATACATGCAGTTGTACTTCTAGGATACCTGTTACTGACTGCAGCCAATAAATACGATCTTTGACTTCACCAAGAAGACTCTGTGTTTCTGTAGTCTGAAACAGGAAGGACTCGAAGTCTTTGGGTGTTCTCCCTGGCACTGCTGGGTCCATAAAAACCCGGTACTTCATGAAATAAAACAAGTACCACACACAGTTGCACCACGCTACATGCAGTACAAAGGAAGGGCTGGTACCAACAGATACAGAAATGTTAGCTGTTCTCGCCCACTAATCGCCTATCCCTTAATGGCAGCCCACTAGCAGCAACAACACCTTCCTTCTGTAAGGAAGGGCTATTGCAGTCATATGATTTAAGGACTGTGATATCAGCTCAATATTCCACCCAGCCCTCTCACAGAGGACTTCCCATGCTGAAGTGCATACGTACTTACTTGACAGGAGAAAATGCCTGTACCATTGGTTTGACTGAAAGGTTCCACAAGCATCTGCACATCGGAGCTTAATTTGAGCCGATGGTTGCAGGTGGGGCCTTCTGGCTCTTATGTTTTTGGGATTGCCACTTATTTTAACTCAACAGACTTTGACACATAGCAAGACAGAGAAAAACACAAGAGCGGAACAGAAGGGGGAATAGAAAGAAGGAAAAACAGTGACAAAGACAAAAAGCTGGGTTGAAAAATAATCTGCAAGAGTGACCTAAAGGAGCAGGGGTGTGGTGGTGGAGTAAAGAGTAGTGAGGTGGAATCAGTGCTTTAAATTGAGGAATGGAAGTGCGGGTACCCTGTACAAGAGTACCTGCTTGTTTCTGAAAAGTGCTGGCACTCTACCATTAAAAGTATTAAGTCACTCTTGAGAACTGCTGGTATTCTCCTTCTCAAAATACAAAAGTGCTGGTACTCCATACCGGACAGTACCGGCCCATTTCAAGCACTGGATGGAATCAAGACATTCGCCTTTCTGAGCGAAATTTGCTCGCCAGCACTTATCCTTTTACAACGTAAGCACTGCTGCAAACCCTTCTGTACATGCCTTTTTCACCCCAAGGAAATTTATGTATCAAGACTACAAGTGTACTGCCCTCCATGGCTGGTAGGATTTCATCACCAGGCCACCATGACTAACAAAGGCGGCTACAGTCCCATTTTTTTATACACACGCCCCTTTTTTATGTAGGTCAGAGTCGATTTATACGTTTTCTTCATAGGGTGTCAGAATGATAATCAGAGCATTTCACAATTCAGACACACAACACGCCCCACAGCAATCACTTGAAAACAATTGCGGCAGCAGAGACACCAATCACCAATGGACACCTGATTGCGGTCGGACAAGAGCTACGAAACAGGCGTGGTGATATTGTTTAGTCAACCAGGCAGCGCAGAGCAGGCTCATCTTCATTCTGACAGTTAATTAAGAAAGGTCTCCTCGCAGCCCCAGGAGAGACAAGATGATTTAACCTTCGGTGGCTCCACGGTTCCCCCGCGCGCGCTGTGATCAGGCCGTGTTCATCAGCCCCGGGGGCTGTAACTGAACACAGGGACCGGCGACTCCTCACAGAGCCATACGTGCACTGTCGAACAGTCCATGTATTTTTATTTTCTCTGGCCATAACCTGCAGGTCCGCAAAAGTTTTAAACAATGTACTTCCGTTTTGTCGTTTTTTAATCTAATTATAATCATTTACCCTATGTTTTTTTTATTTGGTTTTGTTTATATTGTTGTATTTCTTTATTAATGTCTTTTGCGCTAGGATGAACATTTCCGCGCTCTCTTCAGTACCCCTCTCAAGGTATTGGTCAGATGTTCAAGTATTAATCGTATCTGAAGCGTGCGGCTCCAGCTGTCTGAAATAAAGTAGCACAGCTGCCGCTCGGCGGGAACCTGCGAACTAATGCGCGTGGCATTTTTTGTTTGGGCTAAGTATTGACCCAGAAGGTATAAAAACACATTTCCGACAGTGCTGTTGTTTGAAACGGTCGCTGCCCATGTCAGCTTTGTATAAATACGTTTCTGTTTGTTTATATGGCAGTTCATATCGGAATTTTGGTCTGCTTTTAAGTGCTGCCAATTTAAGTACATGTTGTCCATGAGGCATTAATCACACGATGCAGTCAAATGCTGAGGCAGAAATTCGGACTCAAACCTGCACAATTCACACTTAGCATGCATTTAATTTTATTTATGTATCTATTTGGATGTGTTTACCCTAAGGCATCTTGGCACAGGGAATACTAAAAGGCAAAAAACAAAAGGTGTTATTAAAATATAGGCATTGAGCTCCACATTTTTCAAACTCCATAAGACTCCGCATGCAGGAATGATCATATAGGACTGCTTGTGTATTTCAGAATCACGCGACTGTCTATTGCATTAAAGCAAAGAAGTAAACGTGCAGAGTGTACATATAAAACCATGTATCAAGCACTGTGTACTACGTCTGCCACCACCATACCTGCCACTGACGCTGTGACGATCGGTTTCCTGAGGTACCAACAGGGCTCGAGTCGGGGTACCACGCAGGTGGACGGCGTCCCCCCCACTTATTTTACTTGGACCTCAATAACTGCAGCAAATGGAGTCACACATTCACTCTTTGTCCTCTCTTGGGCGAGATCGGAGCTCATTCAGAACGCTACTCACGCGCTGGCTTCTCTGGTGCAATCGCATCAAAGGGGTGAGCGAGGGGAGACACTGAGGCAAGCCACCTTTCGTGACGTCACTTCCTGTTGTGACGTCAAGGTCCCCAACTTCTTTTTTTAGGACTTGTGCCCTCGGCACGAGGGCAGTCACGGGTTACTGGCGGTACTTAACTTGAGTTGGAGGTTGCAGGTGGGGTCCACTGACACACAAATTTGGGGACCAGGACTTATTTCCTGCCCCATAAAGACTTTGACACAGAGCAAGAAAAATAAAAACACACAAGGGAGAACGAAAGAGAAAGGAAAACAATAGCAAGGAGGTAAAGAATCTGTAAGAGAGAGATAAAGAGGCAGGGAGTGTCTGGTGGTGGATTAAAGAGGCGTGAAGAGGAATCACAATTGTGCAGCCATTGTATTTGCCACCCCATCTACGATATTGTAGAGTGTAAGAGTCTGAGTAAACTTTGAATACTGACTTTCTTCTTTTTTTTGTTTTCAAATTAAGTTCTAGTGACGTCTCCAGTAGCATCAAGTGGAGTTATCCACCATTTGTGTCCTTGGGCTGTAGTACTATTGGTCCCTGTTAGAAATTGAGTCTCTAGTTTGTAGTGGTTTGCACCCTCTCCAAGTAGGGACCCTCACTCTAGTAAGGGTAAGGGAGTCAGACAGCTAAAATAATCCCTGCTCACCCATTTGATAGCTTAGCATGAACAATCGCGCTCAGATGGATTGCATCCTTCCTTTCAGGATGCACCCAAATAGTACGCCTCCCACCCTTCAGATCGCAAGCCAAGTACAATATCTGCAGCATTCACCCAAGGCTCATCCCTCAACCCAACACTCTTCAGTGTCTACATGACTCCACTCGCAGACCTTGTCAGATCACACAACATTAACATTATTTTCTACACAAATGACACAGTTCGTCCTATCACTCTCTGCGGAACCCTCCGCAACAAAAAGCAATGTCCACAACTGCATGAAGGAATGATGAAGGACAAATGCCTAAACCTTAACAGGGACAAGACGGAAGCTCTCATCTTCGGCAAACACACCGCCTTCTGGAATGACCCTTGGTGGCAGTCGGAACTCGGACCTACCCCACGCCGAAAGGCCATGCCTGCAACCTCTGCATTATCCTTGACAGTGAACTCTCCATGAAATGTCAAGTCAACGCCGTCTCCTCGGCCTGCTGCCACATACCCCACATGCTCCGCAAGATTTTCAAGTGGCTACCCATCAGCACCAGGTAGACAGTAATGTATGCCATCATCATCAGCCAACTGACTACTGCAACGCACTCTATGCAGGCTCCACCACCAAATTCATGCAAAGACTCCAGATGATCCAGAACGCCAGACTGATCCTCAACCTACCCAAGAGAATCCACATCACCAAGTACCTGAAAGACCTCCACTGGCTTCCGTTCGAGAAGGGATGCCATTTCATGCTCCTGATACACCTACAAAGCCCTCCACGACCTTCGACCCGCCTACTTGAACCACCGGCTACATTTTCACCATCCCCCCAGGATCCTCCGTTCATCACACCTCGTGCAGATCTCTCACATATGCCACTGTCACACTGGAGGACGCTCCAGGGGCGGTGGGTGACATTTGAAAGTGGTGGGGCGCAAAGTGATTTGCATCCAGCACCGTAGCGAGCGAGCGCAGCGAGCGAGCTTGAACCCCAAAAGGGGGGTTTGGGGGGATAACCCCCCCAAGAAAATTTTGAAAAAAAAGAAGAAAAATCGTGCATTTTCAAGCAAATTTGAGAAAGCAGGAAGGTTAATAAAGCAATTGTGAAAGTGCAGTTATTACATTAATAGATGGCATAACATAGGTAGCTGTTTATTCAGTATAACCACAGAGCTTCATACATTCCGTCCTATTAAGCTCAGGTGCTGAATTCAAACTATAAGACTTTAAATAAATACCAGCTTGAAATACCATGTTTTAACATTGTGTCTCACGCTCGCACCATGCACAGCTTGAGGCAATTAAATAAAGGCACTAGTGTAGCATGTAAAACACAAACAATTGAAGAAGGGTCTGAGGGAAATTTAAAGACCTGCCCAGTTCGTATCCCCCTAACTGTAATCCTAACAACAAAAGAACCGGGGGTCTATAACGGAGCTTCAAGTACTCAGAGCTGCCGCAAAACTCCTACATAAGTGAGTTAGGCGCTAATAGAGTTACATAAGTCTCTATATCAGAATGTGTGCCAGGACAAACCTGTCGAAGGACCTACTGAGATTGTTGGTAAGACCCGTACAGAGATGTGTTGGATTCCCATCAAATAGGTATGTAAATCAAGTGTTCTCATTTGGTCATCCAAAAAATGGGGTGGTATGTCTCTTGATCAATGAGACCCATCCATCGCCCTTACTCGATTGATGGTGCGACCCAAGGCCACATTTTTATGTGGCCTTGATATCTATATGATTAAAAATGTATGTAGCTCTATTTCGTTGAAATAATAAAGTTCTTTAAATTAAAAAAGTAAAGTTGAATGAGCATTTGGACTAGCAGGGCCTCTTGGAGCTATGCCGATGACGTCACTGGTCAGGCAAGGCTTGCTTTCAATGTATCTGTCCAAAGTTTAAGAACTATTTATTGTACATTTCAAAGGCTTCAAATGAAACGGTTCGAAAATGCACATTTGCCTGAAAATGTCTTTTATTCAAATCATTTGAAGGAAAGCTACATTTCTTTCTACAAAAATCACCAGATGCCTATCTGTTACCCCTTCTCCGATTTCACAATATTCAGTCATCCACTTCCGATTCTGTCCCCTACTTTCTCATCTTTCTCTAGAGCAGAGGTCTTCAAACTTTTGGATGCAGAGACCCCCTTGTAAAACCTTTTTAGGCGTAAGGACCCCCTTCCGACAAAAGTTTCTAGAAACTGGTACTCCTCATCATCAACTTTTGACAACCATAAATGCGCCTGTTAGACCTCATCACATCCCTCCATCATTCATCCACCCACACTTTCACACATCCATCCATCCACCCTTTCATCCCTCCATCCATACATCCATCCTTTACCCATCCACCCTTCCTTCCATCCACCCATCATTCATCCACCTACCTTTTCACACATCCATCCATCATTCATCCATGCAACCTTTTATCCATTCATACATACATCCACCCTTTCATCTTCCCATCCTTCATCCACCCTTTCATCCTCCCATCCATACATCCATCCTTCACCTATCCACCCTTTCATCCGTCCATCCATCCACCCACCCTTTCATCCATCCAATGGAGGGCATCTCTGTGCCTCCCTGCTGGGGGCGGGGGACGCGTCACAGGACCCACAGCTCCAGGTGCGCAACATCCATTGAACTCAAAGGGCTACACTACAGCCACTCCCCCGGCCCCCCTCCTCCCCCCCCCAGCTCCCCCAGCTTGTGTATGTGAGCCCGGCTGTAACAGCTTCAGGGATACACACACAGTCACACCCAAGTACTTGACAGATCTTTAAAAGACCTTTTACTTGTTAATGAGGCGTTGATGTTTTTCACACCTCGGCTCCGCTGTGAGCACCCTCAGCCCAATGCCAGGAACTGCACTCTGCGACCCCCTTCCCAGGACTCCACGACCACCCTGGGGGTCGCGCCCCACAGATTGAAGACCGCTGCTCTAGAGCCTGTTACCCGCTCCTCCTTTTCTCATCTCACCCCTTACACGTCAGTTTCAACCTTGTTTATTCCTGTGGTGGCCATGCCATTTATTTCTCGTTTTCTTTCTATCCCCCACTCTTTACATGTTCCCCTCCGGTTTATTTTACATCCACCCATCTCTCTGTCTCATTCTACACTTTGTCACCAGTTGTGTTTTCCAACTGGTTCGAGCCCCGTGTAATTTGATGTAAATCCCTTGAAGCAGTTAGTGGACCTGTGAGAGCCTCGGCTCATTGAGTGCACTCAACAGCGCTTGGCTAATGCTGGTAATTTCTTTGGATTAAAGCGCCAAGAAGCTGAAGGAAGCGCTGGCATGTCTGCTATGTCCTGCCACCCCAGGGCAGCACCTGGCACCACAGCCGATGCACAGACCAAAGAGGGCTTCCCTCGAGCCCCCCGGGATAGTAGAAACGTTCTTGTTTTTATAATACATTTTGAACTCGAAAGATCATTAAATGTACTATAGATGCTACTCGTGCTCTGTGGGAAGGACTTGGCTAAGTTCACGTTTGTACTAGACATTTTTTAGTGCATCTACTACAAGACAAAGTAGTCAACGATGCGGCAGTGGAAGCCCTCCTTGCATCGTGAGTCAAGTGCAGCGAAGCCGGCAGCAGGGTGGCCTGCTCCCTCACCTTCTCTCATATTCACAGGCACCTCTCACCAGAACCAGCGCTCATGGCATCCCTCTCAAATTCACACAGAATGGTGTGTAGACAGCAGCACTGCAAGATTCCAAGCTGAGGACCCGGGTTCGAGTCAATATGAATATTGCAGATCATTCTGGGAAGGTTGCAGTTTTCTCAGTTCCTCTGTTGTTATAATGGCGCTCTTACAGAAAAAAACAAAATGCTAAAGCCACAAGGAATATGTGCATCAATCTCTCTGGGAGAATAGCCACTGCTCGGTCATAATAATAAAGCTGTCTGGTTTACAACATAAATTTCTGGCAAAGCCAGTAGGTCTGGTGTTGGCTGCCAACTTTCTAGCTGTGCCGGTGCTTGTTCTGTCATAGCTTTAGTAAACATTATTGTTGGGGGATCTGCGGAGCCCTGCCAACATCAAAAATACAAAAAACATTGGCTAAAAGAAATGCATTTTTTTGATCTCCAGAATCACACACTGTCAGTTGTCATAGTAGTTTGTCGGCCGCACTGGTGGAAGCTACTTTGTGTGCTGATGTGCTCTATGGGAAAGAGTAGAATGCTGTCACTCTTTGTGAAATTAGGTAATGGCTAAAGGGGATGGTCCATTGCCATTCTGTGCGTTGTAGTGGGCAAAAGAAATGTGAGAACGACACAATAGCAGACCAATGGATGTAGAGGATGCATTAAAAGACCCTATATGTTAGTATATAACTTTAGTAAAATCAAAAGGCCTCACCTAACACCAAACTTAAAAAATAACAGTAAAAGGGTATGCTACCCATTTCGACACACCATTGATCGTTTCATTATATTTGTATGAATCATAGCATTTCCTAAACTTCCTCCTCTCATCAAGTAACCGCCCTTCTAATGTCGCTAGTAAAGCGGCTTAGCTTGTATCCTTCATTTTAAGACTGGTTTGTCCTCTGCAGAAGAGCTGATGCGACGTCATGAGAATAATCTTAATGCAAATGGATGTAACACTTTTCCTTTGCATTCACACCATATTACAGATGTGTGCACAGTGGAGATGGAGCGGCCAAGAGGTGCATTGTCAGTGCTCCAGATTGAGGGGATCCCCTGTTAGTCGTCAACCCGCCCCTCCTGGCCCCGAAAGATTCGTATACCGGGGTTAAAGAGGCCCCCTGGCCTCCCCCTCCACGCAGGTGACGGAAGTGCTCCTTTAAACTGACGCTGGGTCTCCGGCTGCAAGTGAAAGGCAGCTGATCTGCATTTGACTGATTCCCTGTTCAGAGCAGCGCTGTCAGTTCGCACCTGCGCCCTGAACTGTGCATTTGCTGTAATAGGCCTCTCTCCCCCCCCCCCCCCGTGCACAGCTAAACCGGTTGTGCGCGCGCCACGCACACAAGTGAGTGAGACAATGACATCTATTTGTAATGCTTCCCAGGGGTCACCAATTGGTATCCGGCCCGGAAATAATAAGCAAGTTGTCAAAGGTACTTTGGTCACCCATTTCCAAACAAGTCTTAAAACAATACTCTTCTCCGTGGCTTCCTTACATTTTAGACATGGTTGCTGTGTACATCTGTCCCGTCCTACAAATGAATAGGAATTGTCAAAGAATATATGTTTTACACTGTCTTTCTTGGTCTCCTCTGTACTTGCCATGACGTGACCTGTGTAATGTAACTGGTGCTCATGTGAACTGTGTGAAGCGCTTCAATTCCTTCGGGTCAAGCTCGCGCTATTTAAATCTGCACTCACCGTCGACGGAAACTTTCCACAACTTCTGCTCTGGCACCGGGAGGCGGTGGGGGTGGGGGTGGGGGGGTCACACACCGGGCCTGGGGGACTCTCACCGGGGTCTGCTTGCCAGCTTCTCCTCTGCCCGGGGTCGCGCTCGCGCCACTCTGCCCCCGCCCACCCACGCGCGGCATCCAATAATGGATGTTGCGCGCTGGACAAGCCAATCCTGGTGCTAGGGGGGGCACACTGTGTGCTCGCCCTGGGCAGCCTGTAAAAACCCGGCCCAGCTGAAGCCGCACCCCTGGCCCCTTCTCTATGCTTGCTGGCATGGCGCATGCGCGGGCAAGTCTCAGCCCGGGAGTCTTATGCGCAGAGTGCTGGCCTGCTGCAGACTGTCACTCAAGCAGCTGCAGCAGACCAGCAGCCCCGCCCCCCCCCTGCGCACCCCGGCCGCACAACCAGGCATTGAAGTGTCACTCCAGCGCTGCTTGTGAAGAAGTCACGTAATTAGTTTACTTAGCTCAGCTGCAGTGCCACGGTGCATCCAGGGCTGTGGGGCTACGCCCCTACGCCCCAATGGACGCACCGCTGCTGGGACGCTCCTTCTCCCATCTTGCCACCAAAGCCTGGAACAACCTCATCCTCGACCTCCGCACCTCAACCTTGCTGACCGACTTCAGGAAGGGGCTAAAAACTGGCTCTTCAAATGAGACCTTTAGGAAGTGCCTGGATACCCTCACGGCTGACCAGCCATGTTGTTTAGATACCACTTGATTTATTGATTCTTTATCTCATTGTAAATATTTGTAAAATTGAACGAAAACAGTATCCCATCCTGAGCACAACTAGCTCCTTTGGAAGTTAAATTACAGTGGGATCACTGGTAAGCCGCAAGATGGCACACCCACTGATATGGGTCAGAAGGGAAAGTGATCAGTGTCTTTATATAACCCTCACCCACTCTAGTAGCGGCATGCTTTATCATCGGGTTCACCCTGACTCCTAAAGGTCAGGGTGGGCTTAACCATATTCCAGGGAGCACTTATGAAGATAGGGTGTATGGGGGCATAACTTTAGAGATAAAATTCCCTCACCCACTCTTAAAGTATCCTTTACTAGTAGAGTGGGAGGGGGGATAAAAACATATATATGGGTGTGAGGATGTGATGCACCTATGACCCTAGAACACCAATATGTTTCAGCCCTGTCTATCGGCCTATATGAGGACCTGGGCTTTCGTCAGGGTGGGTAGCGAAGAGGTCACTCCCTCAATGACGTGACTAGCATGTGGGTATTATTGGTAGCATGCAACTAGCATGCATACTATATAAAGATGTACTTGCCGCTGTTGGGAATTACCCAAATCGAGTGGGACGTGTGTTCCCACAGGGGAATGAGAGGGAGGCCTTGTAGTCACACTTTCATCAAAGGCCCCATCCCTTCTGAATACCGAGATACGGCTCAGTTCCCCTGCTTACGGTCCGCTCCAGATGGGATACTTTTTGCTCAATAATATACTACAGGGAGGAAGTGTCCCTCACTCCTCATATTAAAGGACCCCTCTACCCTTAAAGGGCCGTAGGTTTTACCACCACTTAACGTGTCAAAGTTAAGTATTTGTACACAGAGTAAAAACACTACAAAAGGAGTTCACTCCAGTTTAGAAAAATAGCCAATCTTTATCTGAATAAAACAAAACTGATCAACAAAAATCCAACATGCAAAATTAAAAATATAACTTTTGAAAGGTTAAGCAATTTATCCCATAGAAATAAATAGATATTTTTGTTTTAGCACAAAGTACCTTAGATGCATCAAAAATGGGGCAAGACACAGTGGAGGTAATTAGCTAGAAAAGTGAGTCTATGTGTTGGTTCCTTACTACGCAGGGGAGGTGATGCGCTGGTTACTTACTGGTGAGGGAGGTGATGCATCAGTTCTTTATGGGCAGGAGAGGTGATGTGTCAGTTTGGGGACATGCAGCCTTGGTTCCTTACTGCAGTGTCAATGAAGAATCGGCGCCCAGTAGGAAAAGAAATGTACTATGTCAAAATGTGATGCTTATATCAATGGTTCAAATCTAAAAAAAAAGTTTTAAAAAAAAGGAATCGGTGCCCAGGGACAATGTGTTGAAAATCCAGATGCCCGGCGTTGATTCAACAGCGGCGAAGCCAGTGCTGTATTGGAGTCGGCGCGGGAGTCATGAACGTCAGTGACACTGTGCTCGAAACGCACGTTGCAGTGATTATTCTGACGTGCTGCGATGGCAAGCTGCGACCTACAGTGAAAGTCATGGGCGATGTGTCAAGTGGGACACACACTACGTTGCAGGCAGTGGTGATGCGTTGATCTTCTACAGTGGTGCATCCATAAAACAGGTTCATGGAGTCAATGTGTGGATTTTCTCCTTAAGAGCAACAGGTTACACGTTTAAGGGCCGAGGAACTGGATTTTGCAGCACTTGGCAAAGTCAGGGTTCCCAACAGAAGAGCCCAGGCACTTGCAGGTGAAGTCTTTGATGGCCCTGAGACTTATTAACTGGAGGCAAGCTCAACTCAAGTCCTTGTGGAAATTTGGAAGTAGGATATAGAAAGCAAAGTCCAGTCCTTTCACTTCCAGGACAGAAGCAGCAAAGCAGCAGGCCAACACAACGAAGCAAACAGCAATGTGGCAGTCCCTACTGAAAGCTTCTCCAGCTTTTCTTCCCAGCAGAATGCCCTCAGTCCAAAAGTATTCTGATTTTGTTGTGGCAGAGGTCCAGTACTTATATACCTCTTTCTGCCTTTGAAGTAGGCAAACTTCAAAGGAAATTCCTTGTAGGGCACAAGACCCTTCCTTTCCCTGACCTGGCTCCAAACACACTACAGTGGGGTGGAGTCAGCTTTAGGAGAGGACATACACAGCCCTATTCGAGTGTCAGTGACAAGTCCTCGTGATGGCCCCTCAGGATTTGCAAGGCACACCTCAGCTCCCTTTGTGAAACTGTTTTGAATTAATGTACAGGAGCCTAACTGTCAGCCAACTTAGACGTGTATTCTACAGACAGGCAGAGGCACAGAATAGTTAAGCAAGAAAATGTCAATTTTCTAAAAGCGGGAGTTTCAAACTTACAATTCAAAAAGCAACCTAACCAAAAGATATATTTTTAAATTGTTAGTTCATAGACCCCAAACACCAAATCTCTATCTGCACCCAATGGGAAATTACACTTAAAATATATTTCTAGGAAATACCTATGTTACCCTATAGGAGAGATAGGCCTTGTCATAATGTAAAACGAAATTAGCAATATTTTTACTATTAGAACATGTAAAACATACCAGTGCATGTCCTACCTTTTAAATGCCCTGCCCCCTGCCCATGTAACTGCCTTGGGCTTACCTTGGGGGTGACTTACATGTAGTAAAAGGGAAGATTTGGGCCATTGCCAGTGGGTGCACTTGCCAGGTCGAATTGGTAGTTTAAATCTGCACTTACAGACACTTCAGTGGCAGGCCTGAGACATGGTTGCAGGGCTACTCATGTGGGGGCACAATCAGTGCTACAGGCCCACTAGTAGCATTTGATTTACCGGCCCTGGGCACACACAGTACACTGTACTAGGGACTTATAAGTAGATCAAATATGCCAATCATAGTGAAACCAATACCTTTCATTTTATGCAGAGATCATATGTACTTTAGTACTGATTAGCAGTGGTAAAGTGCCCAGAGTCCTGACACCAACGTAAAGAACGACACAATAACAGGAGGAAGAGTTTGGGGATAACCGTGCAAATGGGCCAGGTCCTACAGTCCCTAAACTAGATAACGAGTACTCCTCTCAAGCATTTGACCCAATCAGTTCTCTCTCAAACAACTCCAGACTTTTCTAAATGCTGTGGTGCGGTTGCTACCGCATATATAGTGAAGTAACACTCTGCAGTGGAGGAGTGTGGCTCAATGACTGGAGGAGTGTGGCTCAATGATTAGAACGGCAGACCCTGATGCAGAGGTCTGGCCCGGGACCAGGGTTCGATTCCCCGCCACGGCGGGTCTTGGGCTCAAAAATTCCACGGACCTGATTATT
The DNA here is from genome assembly GCF_964263255.1 of Lissotriton vulgaris. Lineage (NCBI taxonomy): Eukaryota > Metazoa > Chordata > Amphibia > Caudata > Salamandridae > Lissotriton > Lissotriton vulgaris. Next base: position 749,553,942 of record NC_141694.1, read on the forward strand.
CTCGCCTCGGTGCCTATTCTAATCATGGGTCCCACTTTGCAACTCTGGGCAATAGCTTGCTTAATCTCCACAACGGCCCCCACAACGCTAAGGATGCCTGGCCTCCACCTTGGGGGTGCCCAGGAGTGGACACCTCACAGGTAAAGCCAGGATGGGTTCCACAGCGGTATTCGTACAAGCGCCTTGAGACCCTTGCGGGTGAGTAGTGCGCTATACAAGTATCAATTTACATTTACATTTACATTTACATTTACTGCATCCTCCTGCCTGCCCCTATTCCAATGGATCACTGTTAGACCTGGCTTTTTCAGCTGGTTCATCCCCAGACTTTTTTCTTATTGGCCTCCTGTTTTTGATCCTGTTTTTGTTAGTTTTAGGTCTCTAGGCACTATACTACTGCTGAGCAGTGCTAAAGTGCATATACCCTCTGTGTAAATTGTGAATATGCTTTTGCATTTCCTTGATTGGCTTGTTTGACTTACTACTAAGTCCATAGTAACATGCAGTGTGTGTGCCAGGGCCTGTAAGTCAAATGCTGCTAGTGGGCCTGCAGCACTGATTGTGCCACCCACACAAGCAGTCTTGAAAAAGGTTCTCTGACCTGCCATTGTAGTGTCTGTGCCCAGTTTTGTACTGCCATGTCGGCCGCTTGCATTTAGTCCTGTGCGTAATGCACTACGCACGCCTTGCTTCACTCTGCCCGGACGTCACAGACACCGTCGCTGCTAGACCCGAACACTGACCGGCTCCGTCGCCTACACCGTGACCTGCCAGCACTGCATTGAGCACCGCCTCACTCTGAATCATAAGCCTTGGCTTTACTGATGCCGTTGGATGATCATCACTGAGCCACTGCCTACACCGCACCGTGAGGGCACCGCATGCTGCACCGCTTCCACTTCACATCCCAACCGCGACGGTTGCCACAATGACTTGTACCAATGGGATCAGCTGCAACGAGAAAGGTAATTTCTACGAGTCTTTCGGTGCTTTAGCTGGCCCGTACCGACGCGGTTGGTTGGAACTGTTAGACTCTGCCATTTTCAGCATCGCTGTAGCCCGGATGGACCTACCACCACGGAAGAACTGTGGTTTTAAGCTATTTTTGCAAATCAAAGTGTATCTTGCCATGTAACTATTTTTACAGTGATGTATGTTGGATATTTGTCATTTTTGGTCTTGTTGGTTTAGATAACGTTTTGCTTATTTGTCTAAACTGGAGTGGTGGCCATTTGTAGTGTTTTCACTGTGTTACTGTACATATATTCACAAATGGTTTACACACTGCCTCTGAGATCAGCCTGTCAGCTCATGCCAAGCTACCAAGGGCGTGAGCAGGGGTTATTTTAGAAGTGTATCACCTTACCCTAACTAGGAAGAAGGGGCCCTACTTGGGCAAAGGTGCAAACCATTGCCAACTAAAGACCCCCATTTCTAACAATCCCCATGAAGACAGGAATAAAATGCAAGGCATTATGTCCAGCTTATTTGGCTTTTTGGACACTGGGGCAGTGTTTCTTAGACCCGCATGTCCCTTCCAGAATATTAGATCAGCTAATTCTAACTTGCCAATTCTGCCTAGGTAAAGAAGAGCTAGAGTAGAAGGCTGGTCGTTCAGGTCCTGACCTCCGAACTTTGGAACAGGCTCCACTTTCACATTTGTTTCCAGTCCAGCAAAGAGCTATCTTCAGGAAACAGCTTAAAACCTGGCTGTTCCTGGGCAACTTTATTGTATGAACGTTACCTCAGCAGCAGTGGGAAGCCCTGGATGGGGAGCTACACACTTGATAAGAACTTAAACATGAATATAAACTCTCTGAGGGTAACATGACAGAGCAGTCTAAGAGTTACTCAAGGAGGTGAAGTAGATTAGACATTCAGAATAAAGTTTACATTGTAATATCAGCTATTAAGATCAATTTCCAGTCAGTGATTTACTTTATAAAAGAGAATTACCTAAAGCACAGAAGGAAAAATGTACTGCACATAAAACTAAGATACAGAGTGAAAACCAGAACTCTCTGGACCAATGTTGTGCCCCTTAACAGTATTATCACCTAGATGGTAAGCATCATAAAACTGGAAATACCGTGTTGCACGGGGTTACTCCTCAAAGCTGGAGCAACAGCGCAAATACATGTATTCAAATGATTTGGCTTTAGTAGTAGATCTGAAATCAAATGCTCCTGGTCCACCAACTGTACCACCACCCAAAGGAACAGAAGTGCCCACTCTTCATTGGAGAAGATACTACTCTGGGGGTGTCAGAAGACCTTTTTAAGGGTGTCTGGTTTTTGGATACATTTACTGGAGTACCACTAGTCCAGTAGCCACTGGACTAGCTGTAGGAGGACAGTGGCTGGTAAAGGTACCAGTATACCCTAATACCCTCAGATGACACAAAAAGTGGTGGGGGCTCACCTCTCGTGGCCCACTCATCACAATCTTGAGTTTCTTACATAAGGGCTCCCACAGTGATGTGCTGTTTGTTACCGGTGAAGGAAACGGGAGGACACAGCTGGACACAATACAAGTCCTGGGGAAGGGACCGGGGATTCAAGTGTTAAGATCTTCACCACAACACTCTCCCCAGTTGCATATGATAACTGGAAGCACCTGCAGACTCCCATATCACTGGGAAGGTGTTGATGAAAATCAGTCTCACCTCGTTGATGGGCAGCAAGCTTATTTATCTTGGGCAGCTGACTGGAGTCAGCTTGTGCTTCATAGTGGTTGCCTTCCACCGCCACCCTCACAATCCTCACTGTTAGCCTGTCCTCTGCTGGGATGTCACAATGTCTTTTTTTCCTCGTGAGTTGAAGTCCAGCTCCTTCTGTCAGAATGGTAAATTCCTTTCCTCAGGCACTCCATCACAGAGACACCTTCTCATGTTATATTCCCAAGTCTAGCAGGGAGAGTGACAGTCCCAGGTATCCCGCTTCTGGGTCTCTGCTCACTCAACCATGTTGGTGTGTAGTTTTCTCAGAAAATGAGGAAAGTGTAAAACAACCTACTGGCTGATAAGGCCTTACTTTTATCACTCCATGATGGACAGGCTTATCCAATCAGAGAATCTGCTACTTTCGGATGCTGGGTGCCCCTCCATTCCTGGGGGCTATTTCCTGAATGTTTACTGTGTGATTAGTGCACGAAGAGGCCCTGCTGCCCTTTCAATTGGTACTTGTTAATTAGCTCCAGGGCAGAAGGCCCTGAGTGTTGCCCAGCATAAGTAAAGCCTGAGCTAACACAGAGAAGGCATGCTTTCTTCCTCAATCCGCCATGCATCTGCAAGGATTAGGGAGGCGCACAGGGCAGCTGGAGTGTCCAGCAGAACGGATACCAGCTTAGTTTACATTAATCACAATGGCTCAGCAATCCATCCTTACCCAGTGATCAGATTCACTCAGGTAAGGGGTATTGAACAGACCTTACAAAGAGTGAGCTGTTACCAAACCCCATGACTTTAGGTTAATGCTGCCATCACCATCATTCTGGCAAAGGGGGCAGTAGCCTCTCTCTCTGTAAAAGAGGGGTACACTTTGCAATCCCCCTGAACCTCACAACCAAGCTCTAGGTTCACAACCCATTTAAAAAAAGGAGACTCTCAGGGAAAATGAGAAATTATCATGTTCACTGAGGTAGAAAGATCCTTCTATTTGTGAACAGAAACAAAGGTTATCATAAATTAATCAAAATACACAGGGAACCTGCAGTGCATCTGTACATATTGTGACTGGTTTTAGCTAGCCAAACAAAAAACAGCTACCACGTATACGCTTAATTCAACAGGTAACTTAATTTGGGTCTTTTGCCTTCAACTTTGAGGAGAGGATGTAGCCTTAAGGCTAGAGCGGTGACCTCGAAGCTGAGTCTCGGCAACAACGCTCAATGTCCTGTGATTCTGGGCAAATCACTTCATCTTCCCATTCCGTACAAAAATGAATATGTCCAGTGAATATGTCCATCTGTAACAAAACTGGTGCTCATGTAAAGCACTGTGACATCCTCGGGTCTAGTTCGCGCTATATTAAAAAAAACGTTTCTTTGTCAGCTCGGTCATCGACTGCTAACAAACATAAGCAATCCTTTATTTTGTGTACAGCATGACAGCAAGTGAGGAACCTACTGTACTGCATTAGTATTTTTGCATCGCTTGCCATAGCCTTGTGCAGCCCAATTACATTATTTACATAGCACTCCATACCCCTGTGGCAGTTGTGAAGCACTCCATTTTGAATTGGGTTCCTCAAAGCCCTTCAGAGTGCACATTAGAAAGTGTGTTGATACTAGTTTGACCTGTGTAGGGTCATGTTGTCTGTGGTTCTTTTTAGTTTTAACGAGTAATGAAAGCATGGTGCAACTAATGTTGCTGCACACAAGCATGGAATGTACCTGAGAATCTGAAAATATATGCTGTCATGCACGCTGGTCATTGCCAACTTTATGGTGCATAGAGTCATATATAAAACGTACTTGTTGATGTGGATCTCTTGCGTCCATTTGGGTATATTGAGTCCACCCAGTAACATTAAAAAGTATAACCCTTTGGCATTATTAACGCCCAGAGTTAGTGCTGTATGAAGTCCACCCACATGCAGCTGAAGGCCCACCCATTGGTGGTTCCACCTAGAAGCAACAGCAGGTAAAGCTAACTGGGGGCATGGTTGAATTACCATAACAGTAGTGTATGGAATCCCTTCAGGAGTGACAGATAGCCCACACATTTGAGGCACTGTTAAACCATCAAGTGAGAGCTATATGGAGTCCTCCGAGGTGCTACAGAGAGCCCAACAATTGAAGTCTCTGTTAAACCACCATAGAAGTAGCATAGTACCATGGAGATGGAGAATCTACCCTTTGGAGCACAGTTAAATCACCTCAAGAGTGGTATATATCGTCCATTCAGTCTCAGTGGAGTGCCCACTCACTGAGCATACTATTAAATAACCACAGGAGTGCTATATAGAGTCTACCCACATACAGTTGAGGACCTACCATACTGGAGGAAATGTTAACCCTCTAGGGGAGTTACTGGGATGAAAAAGTCTTCTGCGTTGTGGCAGACATGTAACCCTGCCCTGAGTGCTCAACTGTATGGTTGTCTGAATCCCTAATACTGATTTTCTGTCATAGGTGAACACAAATCATGCGCGCGCGCCATGACATAGGCCTGTTTCATGGATTGCAGTCTTATTGGACCAGGAGGGGCTTCCAAACCGCTACCCTAATTGTGGTGGAAGGCTTCAACCTTCACCAGAAGTTAAGCATCATGAGCACAGTGGTGGCATTATACTGTATAGCAATAAGTGATAGTGAACAGAACTTTTTTACCTTGTGTTAAAAATTGGATTGTTAGTTTGTTAAAGATTGCAGGAATCACTGTTAGCATGAGCAGAAAGTCATTTTGTACTTGGCAGACATCTTAGTTAGCCATGTGCTTGCCATGTGCTTTCTCCCTCTTCCAGAGCCTTGCACATGCTCAGAAAGGCCTAGCTAGTAGAGTGCGCCTGCTCCTAGTATGTAACTGTCAGACTATTCTTGCTGATGTAAGGAGAAATATCTCTCCTCCCACTTTGTTGAGCAAGCAAATTTTGTATAGCCATATTAGTCAGTAAGTATTCTTGTATGTGCCAGGACCTCCCCTTGGTTTTATGCTGACTATGTAACCTATGCATTTATAATGCCCCTGTTCTCTGTACTCCTTCAAATGCCTCCTACAGTGGCCTGAGGGTACTGTGTAACGCAATCTACCTCATGTGAGGTTAATAAATGCATTGATTTTATATTACAGCTTCCGTGCCAATTTCTTCTTTGTTGGTTTAAAGGACCAAGTGTATCAGTGAACCCCTTAGGAGGTTTTTATTTCTTCAAGTTGACTAGAGTATGAGCCTAAGTCAGGCAGCAACCATGATTCTAGTCAGGGTGAGAAGCAGGCAAATCCTAAATTAACTTGTGCTGACCCTGTGGTAGCTTGGTCCATTGTAGATCAGGGGCCTGAAACTAACAGCTTTGAACATTTGTTTCCATACATAATCTCAGTAGTACAAAGTACTAATTAGCCTCACTTGATTCACGCTGACTGTTCCGGTTCTGGTTCCGATTTTTCAGAGAGCCGTGAGTGACCCACATCCGAACTACGAGCTTTGAGGGGCTGCGTTGGAGTTGCCACTTAGCTGTGTGTGTGTCGTTGTTGTGGGCTCGGGCCCGTGACTGTCGGGGCTGTCAAGTTGAGCCCTTCCTTTGGGGGCCTGGTGGTGCGCAGTCCAAGACCAAATACAGCTTTCGGAGGGGCTGCACATGCTCTGCTTGTTTGCTTTGCTTGGGACTGCTCCGGCTGCAGTGAGCGTCGGGCGGAGTGGAGAGGAGCTGGGCAGCATTGTTGCTTCCTCGTATGCCCAGGCGGAACCAGCAATAAGAAAACTGCAGTGGACTGCGCAGTATCAAGCCAGGTGAGCCCCTTGCAGGGGGGTTCAATGGAGACCAGGTAGGGCCAGCTGCCAGCGTCCATTGTCTGTGGTCACTGTGCCCATATAAAACTAACCAAGAGCAGCATCCTGCCTGTAGTAGAGCGGTTGGAGCACTGGTGCCTGAGCTGAAGCGCCACTTGTTTGCCCTAAATTGAACTGTGAGTGCTCCTTAATACCCTCTCAGCTCTTCAGTCCTCCTTGTAGGAGCTCCCCAGCGTGGTCGCTACTCAGGACGCAGCTCAAAAACAACCCTCAGCCCCCTCCCTCGCTTTGAGGGAGGTGGTGGGGGGAACAGGAAGGTCAGTGTCACCACGTGCTTGCTCCCCCTCCTCAATCGGCACCTCTGCCCCTCTGTTTAACCAATTTCAGCAGCTTAAGCCATCACTAGTGAAATTGATAACAATTGGGAAAAAGCATAAGCACAATAAGGGCACAACAGAGAAACGGAGAACAGACAAGGGAAACACATAAGGACGAAAGGCAACAAGCAAGGCAAAGGCAACACAACTAAGTAAAGTCAAAGGCAAATTATAAAAGAAAACAGTAAAGACGTAACAGGATAAAGCTGACGAATGGAAACAAACTTCTTCAACCTACTCCAGCCAAAAACATCAATGCATTTCTAATAAACGAAAGAATCTAAAGATCCACAAGGAACTGTAGGGAATGTACAGGCGTTCAAGGGCTACAGGGAGATCAGATCAGGCAAAGAGAGATGGACTGTAACATCTATAGTCAACAAAAGGAAAAAAGAGAGCAAAGGTTTAAATGAAACGGTCAGCGAAGGGAAATCACTAATGGAAGAAAACATACACCATCACCAGAACAGGTAGAAGTAGGCCCAGAACAGAAGAACCACAAAATGTAGCTACCAGCCGAAGATATATACAAAATTCACATTCATGAGGGACGCTAGTGCAGCCTTCTGCACAAGCAACAAAAGCTTTATCGGCCTTCCCTCCCCCTTGTGCCCAACGGTACCAGATCATCAAAGCCTTAAGGTAGACACGCCAGACCAAGGTAAAGAAGAAATTCAAATCTGAGTTATTTGTACTCAATGTCCAGATGGTCAAGAAGGGAGGCTTGTCCCCATGGAGAAAACCACTGACCCAAAAACTGGGGACTGTACAAGATCTAGCCAAGCTCTTGAAATGGCAGAAGCACCCGGGGGGAATCAGTCAATATTAGCAGGAGCACCCTCTGTCCGGATTGTGCCGGGCACAGGTCTACCACTTGAACCAAACATCATAATTTGTCCTGGAAGAACAAATTCGATCCCCGCACTCTCAACAACAACTCTGCAAGCATCAAAATAGCACCAACAACTTCCTCTGGCCTATCCCTCTCATCCACAACTAGTAACGAGGTGCTTGCAGAGCCTCCAGATAGCCTGGCACATTGTCCCATGCTACCACACAATGATGTTACTCATAAGGAGAAAGAGAAACAAACGGATCATTCAATGCCACAGTCCCAAAAGGCACTGGAGATGAAGGACCCAAGCAACTCCAGCAGGCATAAGGAACAACAACAATAGCGGGCCACAGGGGGGTGTAGCATCGCGCTACTAATAATCACAGACACAGAGTGTAATTTGACTGGAGCTTTATTCCTTACATCCAGTGTCAACCCTGTCCCTACTCTAACTGCCCTCATCCTGTCCAGGCTCCTCCTCTTCCCCTCAACCCTACTAGCTCCGCCCCCCAACTACTAGACTGTCGACTCCATTACATCTCCCCTTTTCTTAATAAAACAAACAAACAGTGCTTCAGTCCATCTCTTCAATGAGTCTCTTTGGTGGCTGGATATCACGACGTGGCCGCAACGACATGGTCCCAGTGGACACACTCGGCAAGGGCCCATTCTGCTGACCTCTGCCTTCGATATCACCAAGGTCAGGTTCTTCAAGTGCAAGAGTGCCAGTCGGGCTCATCCAAGGCCCTTTCATGTCTCGCGGACACCTCTTGAAGTGGGAGATGTTCCTGGGGATTCGACGTTGGTCAGATTCCGCCGTTAGCATGGTGCCCTTCTGTTGGGTAACGAGCAGTGGCTCATCACGGAATTGGCAATCAGTCTTTCTCTGCTGATCCTGTTTGACGAGGACATGGTCTCCTTCATGCAAGGATGGAGAACTCGTTCTCCTTTTGGCATTGGCGTATGATTTCATTCTGCCCTTGTTATGTTTGTCAGTCACGGCCATCTCCTGGTGATTGTGACTTGGCGACACCGCTTGCAAGGCGCCTTCCCATGTCGGGATGCGATTTCTCATGGGTCGCCCTAGCATGAGGGTCGCGGGGCATTGTCCGGTGGTTGAGTGAGGAGTTGTCCTGGAAGCTCTGAGAACTTCATTCAGGGCGGCCTGCAGCTCCCTCTTCTCAGCCGTGGCTTGCTGAAAGGTCTTTTTGATCGTAGCCATAAATCTTTCAATGGTGCCATTTGCTTGTGGCCAGAGTGGTGTAACTTTCCTGTGCTTGAAGTCCATGTGTTTTGCGAACGCACTGAATTTGTGTCCATTGAATGGGGGCCCAATGTCCGTCTTGACCTCTTTGGGGACACCCCATGTTGCAAATACCTCATCTAGCACCTTGAGAGTGCAGGAGGCACTTGTAGAGGATATTATTTGTGCGATGGGAAATCTTGAATATTCGTTGATTATGGCAACCACATATTTTCCAGACTGCAGCGGTCCGTAGAAGTCCATGGCAATTTCTTGCCACACTCCACTGGGTAGGGTGGTCATTTGTAGTGGTGCCGGTGGATTGCTTTTGTTGGTCAACTGGCAGAGGTGGCAATCCTTCAGTGTAGACTCTACCATCTGGTCAAGAAAAGGAAACCAGACGCGTTCCCGTAGAGCTCGCTTCGTAGATACTACTCCTCTGTGACCTTCATGGGCTAAATTGACAACTCCCTGCCATAGTTGACTGGGGATGACAAGTCGTTGACCTCTCAGGATGACTCCATCAGTGGTGACCGACAATTCATCGCAGACATGCCGGAATGCTTGTATCTCTTTCTGGACTGTGGGGTCTGTGTCTTCTTCTTGTGGGTTATATCTCCACCGATTAGTTTGAATCCGGCGGAGTACCATCGGCAGGACGGTGTCTTGGGCGGTGACCTCCCGAATGACGTTCATGGGAATGGCAGGTGGCAGTGCTTGGTCAGCCACGAAGTGGATGTACTCCTCAGCAATCGATGGTTTGGATTCTGAAGATGGCTTAGGGTGGCGGGACAAGTAGTCAGCCGGGTTCTCCGCCTTCCCCGGTTTATGAACAATGGTGAAAGTGTACTCCTGAAGTCTGAGACCCCATTCTCGGAGGCATCTTGGACTTCGGGTTGCCGTAGATGGTGACCAGCGCCTGATGATCAGTGATCAGGGTAAAGTGCTTGCCATATATAAAAACATGAAAGTGTTCACATGCCCAGACCACTGCAAGACTTTCCTTCTCTGGCTGCGAGTACTTCTTCTCGGGATCAGACAGGCTGCGACTGGCATAAGCAACAATCCGCCTCTGGTCAGAGTCATTATCGTATTGAGCCAAGATGGCCCCCAATCCAACGGGGCTGGCGTCGACTGTGATCTTGGTCTTCCATTCAGGGTTGAAGTATGAGAGGCTGTCCGCCTACTCCACAGCACGCTTGATGTCTTTGAACGCCCGCTCGCACTCAGGGGTCCAGTCGTACGGTTGACCAAGTTTGGTGAGGATCCGAAGGGGGTGACTGATGGTCACATAGTCACGGATGTAGCGGGCACAGTAGCTGGCCATCCCCAAGAAAGACCTAAAGTCATTGACTACCTGCGGCCTCTTGGTATTGTTCAGGGTCGCAATCTTGTCCGGATCAGGCTTCATGCCCTCATCTGAGAAAATATGGCCAAAGAATTTCAAAGTGGCTTGGTGAAACTCACATTTCTCCTTGTTCAACGTCAAATTCGCATTCAACAGGGTATGACAAACACGATCAAGAGCAATGTCGTGCTCACGAACATCAGACCCATAGACCAGGATGTCGTCGCTGTAGTTCAAGGTGTTGGGGATGTGTTGAATGATTTGACGGATTGCCTCCTGAAAGATTTCTGCGGCAGATGAGACACCAAAGCTCAGCCGTTTGTACCTAAAAAGTCCTAGGTGGGTTGCAAACGTGGTGATGTAGCGAGATTTGATGTCTAATTCTAGCTGGTGATAGCCTTTGTTTAAATCCAGCTTCGAGAAAACCCTTGCGCCATTCAGTGCAGCGATCATATCGCTCAGATGCGGTCCAGGGTGTCGCTCCCTTTCAATCGCAGTGTTGGGTAGGCGCATGTCAACGCACAGTCTCACCTTGTTAGGAGTCCCTTTCTTAGGTACGATGACCACCTGCGACACCCAAGGGGTCGGGCCATCCGTGCGCTCTATGATGTCTGCGGATAGGAGTTCTTGAAGTTCGTTCTCGACGGCACTTTGAAGATGAAATGGAACACGTCGTGGGTGCTGCGCAACGGGCTTTATCTGTTCGTTAATGTGCAGATGAATTTGACACCCTTTCAGCTTACCTAGGCCTTGAAATAGCTTGGGAAACTTGCTGACGCAGTTCTGGTTGTCATTGACTTTGAATAAGATTTCCACCAGACGAAGACGCTCTGCGGTGATGAGGCTGAGTAGGCAGTCGGCTTCAGGTCCTTTGATGACATGTATGACCGCCTGTATGGTGATGTCGTCATGGGTAAGTGTCGTGTGGAATTTGCCCAGACAGGGGAGTGGTTTTTTGGACATCCACGTGAAGACGCGGACTGGTGCAAAAGTCAATGGAGGTTTCGGGATCATTTTCTCATGTTCTGTAACTGGAATGTAGTTCAGCGAAGCTCCGCTGTCCATTACAAATTTGGTGTCATGATTCCCCACTTTAATGTCTAGGCGTGGATACCTTTTGAGTTGATCAGGATCTGCAATCATGTTCAAGTATTCCACGGTGTGATGAGGATAGTCATATCCACATCAATAACATCGTTTAGTCCTATCTGGCTTTCGGTCCCTTCGCCCTGGTTCTCTTCTCCTGTACTCCGGGCGTCGTTGGCGAGATGACGGTCTTGGTCTCCATTGCTTCTCTTGCGAGTACTTTCTTCTGCTACGGGGTTGTTCTTGAACGCGGTGTGCTTGCTCATGACTTACACTGTGTCCTGTTTCAATGGTGGCGGCGTGTTCTTCCGCTTGGTCATATATACGAGTCTTTTCTTCAATCTCCTCTAATTCGTGGGGTTTTCTCAGTAGCCGCCTCCTGAGCGTCTCTGAGTGACAGCCGGTTATGATTTGCGATTTGATGGCAGCGTCAGGCGAGAAGGTTTCAAACTCACAGGTTCTCGACAGCCGTCGTAATCGGGTGATGAATGCACTCATTACTTCCTCTTTTCCTTGACACGCTTGATAAAAATTATGGCGCTCATAGTCTACATTTCTTTTATGGAGAAACTTCTTGTTTAATGGCTCGCGCACTTTGTCATAGGTTCCAGCATCTGCAGGTGGAAGGTCCTTGATTATTTTGCTTGCTTCTCGGCCTGCTAGGTTGCGGAGGGCAATTACCTTTTCTTTGTCTGCCGTGACTTTGGATCCCTCAATATAATCTTCGAAGTCTTCTCGCCATTCTTGCCACTTGGGGCCCAAGCTCCCTCCCGTGGTCACGGTCAGGGGCTCTGGAGCTCGCAGATGTGATCCTCCCGCGACAAGGGGTTTAACTTCATTCCGCTGTGGTGAAGTGTCGGGGGTCACCATTGTGTCGCTGCTTCCCTCTCACTCTTTTCCTTTGCCTGTGCTTGTTTCCTCACCACACTGCTTGCGTTTGTCAAGGTTCGTTCTTGTGGTTCACTCACCGTTTGTTATCGTCAGTGCTTGTTTGTTTCCTTTCGCTAGTTGCTCTTGTCAGTGCTTGTTTACTTATTCTCGCAAATGCTTGTTCATCTACTCTTGTCAATGCTTGTTTACTTCTTCTCCCCAATACTTGTTTATTTGCTCTTGTCAATGCTTGTTTACTTATTCTCGCCAATGCTTGTTCATTTACTCTTGTCAATGCTTGTTTACTTCTTCTCGCCAATGCTTGTTTATTTGCTTTTGTCAATGCTTGTTTATTTTTACTCGCCAATGCTTGTTGATATTGCTGTATGACTGACTTCAAAATGGCCGCTCTACAACGACCAAGGGGTCTGTCTTGAAAGTTGCCTGACTCCAAGATGGCCGCCGTCACTTCATGCACACGAGGCTTTCTCTCCTGGCTCACTCGGTCCCAATTCACTCTGGACTCACCGGCAGGCGATTTCAAGAGGCAGCACACGTCAGGATTCGCTTCTCTCCAACTACTGCTACCACCAGGTGAGGTTGGGGTGGGCTCCCGCCTTACAGCCGAGGAAATAACTCAAATATGTCTTGAGCAGGGGGAACCACGCACCCCCCCACTTGTCTGGCTCCAGGCAGGCTAAATCCAATCCTGTCCATCAAACCTACTTTAAAGGTGCAAACCCATTAGACTCAGATAAGCTATGGGAATCTTTACGGGACACCTTGCAGCTATCCATTCAGTCAATGCAGTACCACTCTGACAAAATGGAGGTACAATTACCCATTCTTAATTCGGTGGCAAACCATGTTGCAAATATCGACAGCAGACTAGCAGACATAAATAACCTGATCAAAAGAGCTCAGGCAGATACACAACTATCTCAAGCACATTGTACCTGCTACGCTATAGTCGATAAACTTTTCACCATTCCAGTGGTAATGGGGGACGTCCTAGCAGACATCAGGAAAATATGAATAGATCCAATCACAACACCCCAAGAGGCCCATATAAATGGCCCTACAAAGGGACCAATCAACAGCAATGAGGAAATGTGCATTAAAGAATGGGGAGAAGCCCCCCAAATCGCTTCTCACAACGAAACGTGGACACCTAACCACTCAAACACTAGACGGGCAAACTGTGACAAAAAGGCGCATGATCTAACAAGCATGGAAGCCAGAAATAAAGTATACAATGAATTCCACAATGCGATAGGACAAAAGAGGTACCCAGAGCATAGCCATCACCTCCACCTGGAGGAAGCATCACCAATAAAATTAACAATAGAACCCTCCGAGCAGCCCCATATTGCGAGAAAAGAGGATCCAAAACCTAGCCGCAAATAGAGGAGAAAAGGAAGAAAGAAGACTATGAAATTAATGGATTCCTTCCAAACAGGAATCACACATTTGGGATAAAAAGACAAGCTGACACTAAAACCACGGAGGTACCTTCTCCAGAAGGAGAACACAAAGCAAGCAACCTGGCTATTTCAAACTTAGGGGGCCCAGCCCCTAAACTGGATAGGGCAGTGGACGATTCATCAGAGGCATCTATAAAAGCATTAGATGAAAGTGTGATGAACGCAAATAAGCCACTCCAGCTACTGCCACCATGATCAGTCATGCAGAGCCAGCCACTCCAAGAATAACAATCACAACCACCAGGGATGACCCCAGAACCAGAGTGGACTTTCTCAATCCCCATCTTCAAGAGGATTCAACCACCCAGACAAAACTCTTAACTGCCAACCATCAAGCATCCAAACACTTCTCTATCCTGTTTATACCTGAACTAGCAGCCCATCCCGACGTTGTCCGGGTCGCAATCATGGCTCAGGGCCCCCGCCCGCCCTGACGTTGTGCAGTATCATGCCTCTATGTTTACTTTGTATGCTTTTGTAAGCTGCCCACGTCACTTTTTCCTCCTGTAATTCCCCGTTTGGTACCTTCTCCCGATTGTCATTTTAGCTTTAAGCTGACCGCTCCACTTTGTACGCTTATGTAACCTGCACACGTTTCTTTTTCCTCCTGTAATGCCCCGTTTGGTAACTGCCCACGTCACTGCCCACATCACCTTTTCCTCCTGTAATGCCCCGTTTGCTACCTTCTCCCGATTGTCATTTTAGCTTTCAGCTGACCGCTCCACTTTGTACGCTTTTGTAACCTGCACACGTTTCTTTTTCCGTTTGGTACCTGTGGCTCGCTCACCGCTCCTCTCCGCCGCCACTCCTCCCTCAAGTTTGGTTTGCTCACTGCTTACTTGGCGCCCTACCTCACCCGCCGCTCACCGCTCCTCCCCGCCGCCGCTCCTCACTCCCTGCCCACCGATCCTCACCGCCTGTCCCCACTCATGTCCGCTGCTCCTCCGCTCATCACTGCTCCTCCCCGCACTGATCTCCGCCGCTCCTCGTCATTGCCCCTCCCCGCGCTGATCTCCGCCGCTCCCCCCCGCGCTGATCTCCGCCGCTCCACGCGCTCGTGTACGCCGCTCCTGATGTAAGCACGCACGTCGCGGCCAGCGCTACTTTGAAGGGACTACTTTTTTTTTAAACTTATATTTTTTAAATAACGTATTTATTTTTAATTTATATAGCCTATGTCCATCTGCACACCCTGAGGATTACAACGATGTATCGGGTGTGTGTATTGGCGCTGTGGTTCCTGAGTTTACCCGCCTCAAAGCCTCAAAGTTCTTCCTTTATAATAGTAGTATAGATACAAGTCTAGAGGATGCGTAGACAATTTGAACAGATGGAATATTTTACAATAAATTCAAGCAATCAGTAGCTTGGCGGATATAAACACACTCGCTCTTGAAAGAATAGAATTTAAAAACATCAAGGAACTATCTAGCAGAGAAATAACAAATATAACTTAGTCCCCAGAGTTAACAGTGAGAAGGATTCTGGACGAAGGGCCCCAATTAAAGGCACGAGGAATTAAAATACTCCTCTATCAAAAGCCAGGCTACCCGGATCCACTGATACCAAACAAAAGAAAGCAAGCAAACCCATTTACCGCATCATCAGGCACGCAGGCACAATCTGTGCTTAAAGGCGCCCGCAGCACGGACACACGACCAACTGAATGAAAAGAACAACAGCGAGCAACTAGACCGGAAGACTGGACTTGGATAGCAAGAACGATAAATCAACAAAGTGAGGGCACTTGACTCAAAACCAAACAACTTCCATCAGGCGATCAACACCTACGAATCTGCTCCTGGAACATTAACATCTTAGATGCGTGCAAATATCCCTCCTCAGTGCTGCGCTGTCCATTGGAACTAGTGCTGAATGGACGTCCAATGGACGTGCGCAGCACTGGGGAGGTAGTGCTGCCGTCGGCCAACGCCCCGACGCAGCACTTAAGAGGTTAATTCGTTAGGTAATAAAACATCAGATAGAGACCTTCTAAACTTTCTACAAGGTTTCAACCTCATCCTACTAGGCTCTAATTTGGGAACTCCAAGGGCAGTCTGACAATTTACGCATCAATAAGTACCATATCTGCAACCAAAGATGTAGACACTATTACTACTTCTACAAATGCAGTTAAAGCACTCCAAGTGACCATACAGGATGGTAACACTAAACAACAAATATTATTCCTAAACACCGACATACATCCGCAGAGTCGAAGGAGTCAAAATGGTGGGAGCAGAAGTAATCAGAATGCTCTCAGAAGAATCATTGTCCAACCTACTGCTGACAGGCAACTTTAACATGCACCTACTTGGGCCACAGAAGAGAGACGAGCTACTGGAGGACCAACACACGGCCTGGAATACGCAAGTACATTCATAGATTTTACTTTTGTAACGTTACCACTTGTCAGCAAGATCGCAGGCTTCCAGATTGATACTCATAATCAAAGCGATCATCTGCCACAGGAAAATTCTGTAATAATATCTAGATCATCATTAGATCAGCCTGTTGAGGATCCGGAGTCCATACAAAGCGACAACTTCAGGAGGATCAAATGCAAAACAAACCACCCAGAAGAATTGCTGGCTTCAGCAAAGTCATTATGTGAAAATAAGGAAGAGTCCGGCTCTGATGTGATAACACGGTGGGAATCATTCATTAAAACACTCGGAGAAAAGCATACATTAAGTATTGTTACAGCTCTAAAATCTAAATGCTCATCAAAACATTTAGTGAACCACATTTTTTTATCTCCGAAATCCCCAACCTTCGAAAGCTAAAGAATGCAATAAATAAAACACTACGCAGACTTCGGCACACAAGCCAAGATCCCGCTATTCTTATGGAGTTAATGCAACTAAAATCAAAAAAGTAATTTGGCAGGCAAAAAGGTAATCAATGAAAATCTGTGGGCTAGAATGCTGTGTGACTCAAAATCGTACAACAGCGCAAGATTCTGGCGAACAATAAACAGTTTAAACAACCCGAACATACAAAGAGTTAATTCACACCTCACAGAGGAATCAGGGGCCTCATACCTGCTGCTTCATTCCAATCCACCACTGAACCAGAGCCCCGGCCAAACCTTCGAGGCAACCACCTCCGACCCATCGGCTCCATCAGTAAATGATCATCCTTCATTTACAATGCTTCAGATTAGGGACAGGATAGCCAAAGGCAAGTTGGAGGGCG
Organism: Lissotriton vulgaris; assembly: GCF_964263255.1. Classification (NCBI taxonomy): domain Eukaryota; kingdom Metazoa; phylum Chordata; class Amphibia; order Caudata; family Salamandridae; genus Lissotriton; species Lissotriton vulgaris. Next base: position 749,570,832 of record NC_141694.1, read on the forward strand.
CACCGGGCCCTAACGGGATTCGGAATACTGGGCTCCCCTATTACTACCCCTATTTGTACAAATCTCAGGAGGAGACAATATCCTGTACTCGTGGCGAGGGTCCATTATATTCCAAGATACACAAAAAGGGATAAGAACATAGCAAACAGCTACAGGCTTGTAACTTTAATTGACAACAAGGCTAAATATTATGCTGGCCTCCTTTTGAATGATCTCACTCAGAATCAATTATCCCCATCAATTATCCCCATTATCCCCATCAATCAAACTGGTTTTTGCAAAGGCATGGGAACAACAATGAATATACTTGTCCTTTCCCTACTAGCAGATGGTGCAAAATAAGCAAAACACCCACTTTTTCTTTGCTTTATTGACTTTTCGTCAGCCTTCGACAAAATCAGCAGGAACAAACTTTGCTAAAATCTGGAAGAAAAGAAAATTCCAACTGTTTCTTTTAAATCAGTTAATACTTCTAAACCCCAAGACGCAGGTCCAAGTAAAGCTGGGAATTGACAACTTCCTGTCCAGTAAAATTCCAACAACCATGGGGCTTAAACAGGGGTGCGTGCTGGCCCCGGCACTCTTCAACTTGTATATGGCCGATCTATTGACTGAACTGGACACTTGTAATTCATGTGCACCAAGGATGGGAGGGCTCCCACTTTGCAACCTGCTGTACTTAGATGATCTCGTGCTGATAACCAAACCCCCATCGGTCTTCAACACCTAGATGCAACTAGTAGATACTCACCAACCACCGGTCTAACTATCAATTATGATAAAACAAAGGTAATACAATTATAACCAAAAAGACATCCTCCAATTTCCGCTGGCAATTGGCTGACACAACAATAGAAGTAGTTGAAGAATACAATTACTTGGGAGTGATATTACACAACAAAGGCACATTTAACACACAAAAAAGTGATAAATAGAAGAAGCAACTCAATTGCAGCTGCTTTAAAATCTATTAAACACAAAACTGCCGGCCCAAGCTTTATCCCACTGCTACAAGTCTGGCAAGCAAAACTCAGACTGGCCATAACTTACTGGAGTGAGTGCCTGAGGAGAGGAGATGCAGACATTATAGACAGAATTTACTCTAGAGCGACCAGGATGATTTTCAATCTACCTAAGTATGTGTTGCCACCCCAAATAAGGCTGGAATTCGGCCTGCAGGGCCAAGAAATCACCTCAAAGGATCCTATATCAAGTGCTTGTACAAGATGAAAAAAGCCGAAGCAAGTACACTAAACTCCCACCTATGGAATGAAATTCACTCACAGAAGGAGTGTGCAGCTATAAGCTACCTGACAGAATCAGTAGACCATCTGGGCCTTGAGGATCTCTGGGTGGCCTCAGGGACCCATCAATGTTTTAAACAACTTGTAAACAAGACTGTGAAACAACTATCCCTACTAGAAGATAAGGTGGCTCTCACTGAAAGGGCCCATGGTTGGTTCGTCGTGCAGAGCTACATCAAGTCTTCTCCACAATTGTATCTAGGTGTAGGATCCAATAGGCATTCTACCATCCCTGCTTCATCTTCCCCCCTGGAAACGATCTCCAGTCCAGTCTATATGCCGCTTATGCAGGGAAGCTGATGAGAGTGTATTACACTTATTGTGCATCTGCAGACCACTGCAAGTAGAACGGCGGCGGCAATTGAAGCCTATCTTTCCAAGCAGGAGGACAGGAACCTGCAGACAAGCAGTGAAGGCATGTCTTGGAGGTGGAGATGTACAGTTATTGTGTTGCTTAGTACAGTTTATGGAAGCAGCAGGGGAAAAAACTCTTGCATTAAGTGACCAGCAATCCTCATCACTGAGACCAAATGACTCTACTAGTCCCACCTGTCTGTGAACATCATTTATCCTGCTCAACTCCATTCTGAAGAGAGAAGTTGGAGCACAACATGCATCAGAATTACATCACTGGTGCTGTTCTTAAACCATCTGGACATTGGACATTCTTCAGTATTAGCTCAATGTTGATGCTTCCAAAATATCCGAAAATTGTATTGTGGTACCTTAATAGAGGCACAAATATTGGCTTCTTTTAGTCTTTGGGATCCATGTCCCTTTCTTAATTCTTTTTGGCTACCTTAAGCGACAGTATAAGTAGACATTTTGGAAAGCCGTTTGTACAAAGAATGGTCAATAGACTTTACCAATTCACGGGATCTGACAAAAATGTACTGATTACTGTACAAATTATTTTTATATAATGAACAAATGTTTCATTATATGTTCTTTCGATTTTTAACGATGAATGTTTTACGATATGCTCTTTCTATCTTTAATCATGAGCAATGCTGCTATATTTTTTAATGGAAATTGTGAATGTTTTTATTGACCAAACAATACATTATTACTCTGGTAGCTTGGTACAGAGCAGTAAGGCTTAACTTAAAGGCAATGTGTAAACTATTTGTGCAACACTTCAAACAGTAAAACAGTGAAAACACCATACTGAAAGGTTAGAAAAATAGAACTTAGCAATAAGCCCTTACTTGGGATATTTGATCCTGCTGGGACAAAGTCAAAAGTTCAGGCTGACTAAGATGGATCTCGCGCAGGATATAGCGACCCAGTAAGTCCTGCTAAATAAAAGTTCCTTGATCCTGGCTGCATTGACGTCGAATATGCGAGTCACAGGCAAGTCGAAGCAACGCATCGATGTTGATTCATGCGGTGGGGGTGATGCTTCGGCCCGTATCTGCGCAGTTGCAACGATGCGTGGGCTCTGCCAAGCGAAGTGCTGCAATGCGGATATTTGTCGTCGTCATCGAGGATGCCGTCAATGGAGATGCGAAGACCTTGTGCAGTGGTAGTTCTGAAGGCGGTGCTTTGGGGCCAATCCACACAGTAGAGGCAATGCAACAGTTCTAGTCCCACAACAAGAATGATGCACTGGTTCCAACTGGCGCAACAGGAGCAATGCACCAGTTCCAATTCATGCTAAAGGGTGATGCATTGGTACTGATCTACGCAATGATGCAGATGCAGCAGTTTAACAGAGGATACCTGGGCTTTGTTGAAGCAAGCACCTTGGGCCTCACTTTCAAGGGTACTGGATTTGGTTGGCACCACATGGCTGGGCGGACTCACAGATGGCAGAGTCCAGGTACAGAAGTTGGTACGTTGGAAGTCTTCACGGTCTCTGAGACTTGACAGCAGAATGCAGCTAGGTAGCCCTGCAGTCACAATGCTTTCAAGTGATTCAGGCCCAGTCCTTCTCATCCAGGCTGGGGAACAGCGGGCAGCAGGGCTGCAGGACAGCAGAGCAAGGCAGGAGTCCAGCAATGCAGCAGTCCACTAGAATGGCAGTCCTTCTTCCTTTATCTTCACAGGACCAGAATTGTACTGAAGTGGTGCTGTCAGAGGTCCAGTACGTATACCCAGTTGTGCCATTGAATTGGGAGAGACTTCAAAGCCAGAGCTTTGACGCGCACAGAGGTCCTCCCTTCCTGCCCTGACTCCAGGCTCATTACCGGGAGGTATGCAGCCCTTTGTGTGGGGACAGGACACATCCTATTCAGGTGAAAGTGAGGCTGAGTCCAACTCCTTTCTCTCATCCTCCCAGGATGGCCCATCAAGTCACAAATAAGCTCCCATTCTGTGTGGCTCTTTAGGGAGAATACACAAAGCTCAGCTGTCACCCTCCCCAGACATGTATCAGAGGCAGGCAGTAGGCACCAAATGGCTAAAGTAAGGACATTCCAAATGGCATTTTCAAAACTTAAAACCCAACTTCACTGTAAGTTGTGATTTTGAATTGTGATTCCAGACACCAAATTCTTCACAATTGGCAATGGCACTTCTAAAATGTAATAAGGTAACCTCAATGCTTTCCTATGGGAGAGATGGTCTTGCAACACTAAAAAACAAATGTGATACCTTTTCACTACCAGGACATGTAAAACATAAAGATGCATGTCATGCCTTTTAAATACTTTGTACCCTGCCATCTGGGTTATCCGGGGCCTACCTTAGGGGTGACTTATATGTATAAAAAGATAAAAAGGAAGGTTCGGGACTGGCAATTGGTTTATCTTGCCAGGCCAAAATGGCAGTGAAAACGGGAGACCCCGGGTCTACAATGGCAGGCCAGCGCCATGGTTAGAGGGCTACTTAAGTGGGTAGCACCATAAGTGCTACAGGCCCACTAGTAGCATTTAATTTCTAGGCCATGGGCACATATAGTACACCTTACTAGGGACTTATAAGTAAATTAAGTATGCCATTTGGGGATCAACCAATATTACCATGTTTATGGAAGAGAGCACAAGCATTTTAGCAGTGGTTAGCAGTGGTGCACAGAGTCCAAAAGCCAGTAAAAAGGAAGTCAGAAAAGAGAAGGACATAGGCAATAAAGTTGGGGGGAAGACCACCCTAAGCCTGTCAGGTCTAACATCCTGTGTCACTGGAGTGAGGCCTACAGGCTCATTCACCTTTTTAACATTCTGTTGTTGTGTGCTTAACACACCCCTTGCCCTACATCAGGTAGATGTAGGGTGCTGCACAGCACAGGAGTAGGTACTGTGCACTGGATGTATGTGTGCCTGGCAAGGGTTCAGCACAGGGATAAAGCAGTACTGTGCAGTGTGTGTGTGGTTAGTGCATGTACTGGTGTATGTATACCTGCAAGGAATACATGACACAAGTAATGTAGTGCTATGCAGTGCGTGCACAATGAAAGCGTGCGCTGGGTGTTTGTGTGCTTGCATGAAATACTATACATGATGGTTCAAGTGTTGTACAGCGCGCTCATGGTAAGTGTGTGTGTTTGTAAATATCACATCCTGGTTAAATATAGAAAAGCTTCAGTGCTGAACAGTGTGTGCTGAATGCACGTGTACCTGTAAGGGTACAATGCATGGAGGTAACAATGCAGGACACTAACTGTGCTGTGAATGTACTTTACATGGAGGACCCTGAGTTCAATTTTGGGAAGCCAAGGCCTGCCTGGTGAAGACATGAGGTGGAGAGTAATTGTGTATTGCTGCACTGCTTTGAGCTCGGTGTGGCAGACACTGGAGGGAAAATGGAGAGAATACCTTTACAATTCAAAATACTCTTGTTTGATTGAGTGATAGATCACAAGGAAGGTGCCTGATCACATCTTAGGAAAGGAGATGAGGATGCTAAGGAAATCACAAAGAGTAGTGCTAAGATTAACCTTTTGATGTGCTTATCACTAAGGCTGCCTCCAGGTGTGACCTCTGGTCACTTCTGTGTTGTGGGGCAATCTGCTTCAGAGTTTGACTGCTGTGACAGACAGTCTTTCATGAGGAAAGGAATAACAAACATGTGCCCACTTCAAAAGAAACAAAACCCCAACATAAAACTTCAAAGACTCAAACCTAGATTGGATTTTGGTGTCTGGAAATAGACTATAAGAGGGGAGGTTGCAACCACACAATTTGTCATGTGCCAATCAGCCAGATGGGCTGTGTGAGAAGGGGAATCTCTGCAAGACTTTTGTTTGTGACCAGGACTAGGGGACCTTTTAGTCTCCCTGCTGGGTGAAGGGATATCTCCCAGAACACCAAAATCACCTGCCCTGCAGACTGGAGCACTAGCATGCCTGCTTGACAAGACCAATGTGCCCTGTGAGGAAGAAGACAGCATTGGAGGGAGTGAGGACCAGGGAGGAACCCTTCAAGAGGATTCCCTGAGCAAGGTGTGAGTCTGTGCACTGACTGGGTCAATGCCCATGTGCAGTGTTACCTCGGTGACCCCATATGCCAGGAAAGAGCCTCCAAGAGTTAGCCATGAGTTAAGCGCTATGCAGGACTGGATGAACCTGCACTGCTATTCTGCAGTGACCCTTAATGGCAGAGGGATCACTGGAAAAGTTAACACTTCCAGAACCACCATGATCTGTAACAGCCTTAGCTGGGTGCCTGCACCAAGATAGTCTGCACATGTGCTATTAAGTACCTCTCCAATCCCATTTGTAGAATGGGCTGCTGGTATCAATTTTTCTTTTTTTTAATAAAAACAAGGGGGACCCAAAAGGTAGCAGAGGACCATGGGTATAGATTATTTGACGTGAACAGAGGTCCTGAGCTTAATTAGAGATATAAACAATTTTTGATATAGAACACAGTAGGGACTATATATTTAACCTGTCCAGCCGGACCAGGATTTTTATTTTCTTACAATCAAAACAATGAATGGAATACAACAAGTAGTTGTTCGTACTAGGGCACAATCCTGTACCAAACTAGTCAGAGAGACAGAAAATAGAAGCCAGAATTAGAGCATTAAAGTTCACAGGCAAGGGAAAAAAGAGCAAACTGGACACTTTTAAATCAGTGTAAACAGTGTTCTTTAGAGTGGAGCATACAAATTGATACACAGTGGTTATATGTATGTCCGCTTAAAAGAGTCGACGTTTCGATCCATTGCTCAGATAGTTAAGGATCATCATCAGGACTGTAAAAACAATTGATTTGCCTGAGTAAATGATTGCGCCTCGAGTCAGACGGCTAATCGTACTGTAATTGGTTCCAGGACCAAGTGCGGTCGCTGGCGCTGAGGTTAAGGCTTACGCAGGGGGAATTCCCAGTAAGCATCTAGTTGGGAATCACAGGACGCTTGAAAGCGAAATCCTTCAAGGTAGTTGGCGGTCTTCGTTTGATGGAAGATACGCAATGTGTTTGAACAGTGTCAGGATACACAGCGGTGAGGGGGCGTGATGACGACGATGCGGTCTTGTCAGCATTTTTGCAAAGAGATTTGGGTCACTGCCAGAAGGGGAGATTGAGGTTTTCTTCCGCGGGTTGGAACCGCACCGTGAGGGAACTGCCCTGAATGACCACTGAGGACTGCCAAGGGACTCAGTGGATGATGTCACTTCCTTGTTGTGCTCCAGTCGTGAGCTGACGGAAGGATTTACCCCTCCCCACTGAGCCTTCATGAACTGAGCGCTGCTCTGACATTTGAGAATAACTCGGGCAGGACTGATCAGGAGGAAGAGCCTGCGCTGCCGGGAGCTGCTGCATGGGCCGGGAACAGCCCAACTTCTCTGAGCAGATCAGGACTTGCAGGTGCTCTCACTGAGAGCACCTGCTGTACCTCTGAACTCTTCCAGGCTGCAAGGGTCGGTAAGACATCAACTGGGCTGGTTGGGCCACGGGGGACTCTGTGCTAAATATGCTCTTTTGATTAAAACCTGAAGAGTCAAATGAGAACTCTTGAGTACAGCACAATAGTGAGCATACCCTGGATGCGGCACTATTAAATTGGGAATAACCCCAAGCATGTTACACAAAGATGGATGGACAGGTGTTTGCCTGACAACTACTAGAGCCCCGACCTCAAGGGGTATTGTGTTGTTGATTCTGAATGCTGTATACCTTTGCATGTGTATAGTAAGAAATAAAATACTTCTTTTCGTATAAAAGCAAGTATTTGACTGGACATTTATTTATTGTTTGTACTATTTGCACTTTGAGTTATGAGTCGTGTTCACTGACCTGTATCTACATCTCTCCCTAAGGGGGCCTTGACTGCTCGACCACAGCTACCACTGAGAGTCAAAGTGCAGAAGAGTTCTTTGGCCCAGTTTCTCTGGATCCAGAGCAGGTTGGGCCCCTGGACATTAGGGATAAAATGCCTCAGCCCTCCATTGGACCCAGTATCCCTGTGTGCCCCTCTGAAAGTGTTTCTGACAGGAGCACTTTATTAAGTCTACCTTGAAGCTTTAGAGTACTGGCCACCTTGAAGTCCAGGGTATATGAATATTAAGTCTAAAGATATCTTTCTGCTTCCACCACCATGAACCAAGTCTTCCAGTGAAAGTCATGGAGTCCACTGGAGTGGGGCTACTTGGGAACTTATTACTCACCTTCAATTGTTAATGCTGTAAAATAATTAGATCTCCAAAAAGGGGAAAGGGTGGAGTGGTTAGGGGTAGTCGGGTGGAAGTTGAAATGCTGAGGGTTTCGGCCTCAAAACATTTGCTTGCCCTAAGAGGCCAAACTGAGAAGGCACGAAAGGAAAAGGCCCTTATTCACCTGCCATTATCCAGGATGCACACTCTGGATACCCTGTGCAGAAAGAGAAGGTGCTATGACTATGACTCATATGCCACATATTAGCAGCTGTCTGTTGCTTTGTTTTCTTTCAGTAGTATGAGCTTCAAATTGACTCCATATTTCTTCACTCAGAAAATCAATTTGATGAGAAGGAGCATAATATCAAGCGGATGGATGATGGTGAATATTTTTAAGTACTCCTTTCTGTACCTCAAAGCCCACTGTAGTTCCACTCTAAGTTGTGTGACCTTTTAAAAGAACTTAGTGTACAGGTTCTTTATATATTGTTCCTGATTTGAAACAATGCAGACTTGTTCATTTGAGTAGTATTGATAACTTCTCTTGCAAGTTCTTTGCTCTGTAGACTACAATGAGGTTCTAACTTTGCAATGAATAGATGTTTTGAGGACAATTTTCACCACAGGCTTAGTGGCCAGATGTACTAACAGTGGATTCACAAAAAAGTGGCCCCAAGCTACACACCAGGTTTTAGTGAATCAAATGAGACTTTGCGAACTGACCTATGAACTGTTAGGTCAGTTTGCAACATCACCATTTGGAGTGGGCCACTTTCTGAACTACCTCATAAATATGGATGAAATGGATCATAAACTAGAACTCACTACGATTGTAGCCGGCTGGGGTCAGCAGACCAACATATCTCTGATTGGATTTGAATAAAGTATTTTTATCTTTTTAATGAAGCCCCTTTTAAGGAAAATCCAGGGCAAGGAAGGCAGGGCACCTGTGCACTTCAAAGGCATGCCTCTAGAAGCCTGTACCCACTTCAAAGGCACAACTGGGGATAAATACTGGACCTCAGACACCAAGGCCTAGATGTATCAAGCATTTTGCGATTCGTTAAGGCCGAAATTTGCAGAATTTCGGCCTTAACGAATCGCAAACGGACATTTTGCATCTTTTGGGATGTATGTGAAATTAGCAAAATAAGGAATCGCAAAAAATTACGATTCCTTATTTTGCTTAAGCATTTAAGGAATCGCAATTTTGCGATTCCTCAAATGCCATGTATGAAGCTTTTTAATTTGCGAATTCAGGTTAAGGAATCGCAAATTAACACCAACTTGAGGTTCGTGTTAATTTGCGAAATCCTTTCAAAAACCAAAATTTGGCAATTTTGAGGGTGGCATGTGACACACATACATGCCCATAGGGCATGTATGTGCGCCATATGCACACATATGTAAGTTTCAGGGGTGCAGCAGGGTGTCCATGAGACACCCCTGCACCCTTGCAATAATTCTCAAATTGCGATTAGCAAATTGCGAATTCGCAATTTGAGAATTATTTTGCAATCATTCCTATGGGCCTCCTGGCACATAGGAATGAATGGGAAATTATTCAGGTTTCAGGTTTTAAAGTCTTTATTTCGATTAAAAAAAATCATAAAAGACAAATAATAACAAACATTAAATAATGATAATACATATTCATTAACCTTAAAATAAGCATTAAACAGTGTGAAGACAATCCTGAAACAAGTTTTCCTTGTACGGAGAAAGGTTTACAAAAAGGGACAATGCGATTAGAAAATATAGATTAGGTCAACGGTAATCGATATCAGGAGCAGATAAACAAACTTACAAAAAGAATGCTCGAACCATCGGTACATTAAAACAATCCAAGGTTGAACTATTGTTTTGCCCTGAGTATCCAGGCCCAGCCCAGGTATTTGGCCATACACACTGTAATAATTTCTGATGTATTAGTTTTTAATACATGAATGGCCTCTTCAGATTTTCTAATAGGCAGGCGCTGAAACAGTGGTTTTAACCATTTGGCCCTTGGTGCCTGATATCTGGGACAAGCAAACAGAAAGTGACCCACAGTTTCCTTATGGCCTGGGCACCATTTGCAATGATCCGTGGTGCTTGATGGCCAATTTTTCGTAAAGGTGTTCAGTGGCAATGTTCCCACACGGAACTGGTGATAAAGTTTCCTGTCTATGGATTTGGAAACTATGTCCCAATATTGTTCACGGGAAGGGTCCAACTTAAAGGAGAGGAACCTACCCGTGAGATTAGTAGAGCTGGAGGCATTGATTCCATTCCGACGAAGCGTAGCCCAATACAATTCTTTAAGTGCCAGTTTAGTTGGAAAAATACTGGTAGCAGGAGAAAACCAAAGCTGCTCTAAACCCATATCCATCAGGATGGATTTTACCATTTGGAACCAGGGGATTTTCCCCGAACCCCTGATTGACATAACTTCTGCTACCCCGTTTGCAAATAAGGTAAGGTCAGGGGAGGTCCATAAGCGCCTCCAGAAGGCAACCAATCTAAATCTGGCTAGCTCATTAATTGGGAGACATCCCAAATCCAGGCAAAGGGGAATGGAAGGGGACGACTGGGGCAGACCTACCAAATTTCGGAGGAATTTGCACTGTATTTTGAACAGACCCGTAAGATCCATATGGCCCCATAGATCTGCACCATATAAAATCGCTGGGTTGATTTTTGCATCATAGATTTTGAGTGCTGGGGTGACCCGCTTGGTAATAGATTTTCTTTGCTCACTAAGGAGGCAGCCAGTGAGTCGGGCAAGTTTTAGATGTTGAGCACCAACTTGGGCTTTCCACTTCAAGCGACTGTCTAACGTGACCCCCAGATAAATCATATTCTCTTCTTGGTCCAATTTGACACCACCCATACTAACTGAACTCCGGACAGAGCAGTTCTTTGTTAGCACCATAAATTTGGTTTTTCCCACGTTCACCTTGAGGTCGCTGATGGCACAGAACTCCTCAAACCGGTCCAAAGCCCGCTGTAATCCGCTACGTGTTCTGGAGAGGAGTAAAGTGTCATCAGCAAAGATGAGCATTGGGAAACGCTGTCCTGCCAGCATTGGGGCATCTGTCGGGGTCGATTCGAAGAATTTGACCACTTGGTCGATAAACAATAGGAAAAGGGTAGGAGCCAATACGCACCTCTGGCGGACACCCCGAGTGACTGGGAAGGGTTCTGTCACTTGGCCCTGTCCTCCCCATCTTACCCTCGCAAAGTTCTCCTCATGCAGTTTAGTTATCAAATCAAGCAGTTCCACGGGCATTCCCAATTCGCAATTAGGAATAATAAGGAATTGCAAAAAAATAGCGATTTTAAACATACATCGCATTTTGCGATTTCTTAATCGCTATTAAGAAATTGCAAATAGGAACGATGATACATCTAGGCCCAACTTTTCAGTACACTTCTTGACCTGTTGATACTCTGCCAGGATGAACGACTGCTGTGCTGCTGAAATGGCTACTGCTCTGAAGGCCTGCTGAAATCCTGTGCTGGCCAGCTGCCTAATACCCTATTGACTGGCTGAGATGGACAGGGGTTGCATCTGTTGAACGCAGGACCACCAGATTGAGTCAAAGGGCTATTTGGCTGGCCTCCTGGCTTGAGTCTCATGGACAGAAGGCTCCAACATCCTCCACACGAGCATTTTGACTCTACTGATCTATGAGTCTGCCCTGCCAGGTGGTGCCACCCGATTCCTGGACCCTTGAAATTGGGCCTATGGTACTCTGCCCGACTCTGTGGGTTGAGGGAAGCCGACTCATCTCCTCTGCTGTGCCGAGCAACCCCGAGCAGAACTGATGAATCGCTGCTGCTGCATGGATCAATGCCATCGCAAAAACCAGCATTGCATTGCAGGCCATCGCTCCATCAGAACCATAACTCCATGGTGTATCCGCGGTGCAGACCCTTGCATCCCTCGATGACGACACTGAGCTCTCAATCACAGCCTTGTAGCTTCTCAGTACTGAATCATCGCCTGACTGCTCAACCCATCCTCGATGCCGGACTTCGCAGTGCAAGCCCTCATCGATGGGATCCTCCACAACAATGCAGGACCTCGATTACAGCCGTAATGCAACTGGGAACCAACTCATCACTTCGAACGCGTGACACATGTTTGACACAGATCCTTGCAACACTCCACAAACCAGGATTTAAGTTACTTTGTTTAGAGGATCTAACTGGGTCCATGTAGTCGACCTACACTCCATTGCGGTTGGACTGTACTTATGACTTTTCCCACATATTCACAGTTGGTAAGTTGTACTTTTTCGAGCTGTTTTTACTAAAACATTTACAATTGCATATCTCTGGTTATACTGATTGGATATTTGTCGTTATGTTCTTGTTTCATTTATTAAAATAAATTTATTTGTCTAACTTGGTGTGGGACCCTTTGTATGTGGTGGTTTCACTTTATTAGTATTTGAGGTTTTGCAAAAATACTTTACACATTGCCTCTGAATTAAGCCTGACTGCTTTGTGTCAAGTTCCCATAGGGTTGAGCACAGGATAATTTGTGATTGGTCTGTATCTCACCTTAATACGGATTGTGGCTGCTGCTGACCAGGACTCACACCCCAGTCAACCAACAACCCAGCTTCTAATAGTGTCCCTTTTGAATTGCCTGATGACAGACAACAAGACAAAATCATGCAGAAATCTTTACTTTTCACTCCGTTCTTGAATTCTCATTGACTCGCAAAATGCTGATGTTTCTGAAGAAGCCAATGGGTTTGCTTTATTACAATGCAATATACAGCAAATGTGGAGGCACAAAAACTACTGAGTTAGGGAGGTGACTGACAGATAAATAGTGCCAGCTATATTGCATCCTTTTAAGATCATGTGGTGTCACTTTTTATAACCCAGGATGTTATCTGATCAGTTGAACATAGGGTCACCTCAATCTGTAGGACCACAGAGATCCTGAATGGAATTCACACACCACTGTCTGCTTTGAATTGTAAGTTCAACTCATAATTACTTTTTAATGTCAATTTTTTTAGTACATTGGCATTATGTGTCCAATGAACACAACATTTTGCTGTGTCTGCCTAAAAAAGATGATCTTGAGTCTAAAAATGAATCTCTGTGAATATTTGTGCTCTGAGATAACTCTGACAAAAAATCTATAAGGTGTTCAGATCTATGTGCTGTTATTTAACTGAGAAGTGGGTGATACGTTTCTCTTGCAGGGAGTACGGCAAGTTGCATTCTGCCATGCACAATGGAAAAACGGGTAGATAACCACTACTTAATGTACATCATGAGCTTTGCTAATAATGCCACTCTGGTTCCGAAGATTTGTAACGTCTCTACTCATAACAAGTGTTGTCAGATGTCCTGAAAGTGTGAGTTGAATGTATTCTTTGGAAATAAGAACTTCTCTCTAGGTTGTGGATTGTGGCTGGGACACCTATTTATTCTATTACTCTTTTTTGCTATTCTTATAAACAATTCACGAAATTAATCTTCTTGTGAACAAAACACATACAATTTGATTTGCTCTGTCCAATGTGTTAACAGTGTATCAAAGTAGTCAACAATGTTTCCGCCTTGATGGTAATTTCATCAGTGGCTTTCCTTTTTGAATGGTACAGTTGTGCATTTTATATCAAGGCTTTGTTCCTAACGTTTTAGTAACCATAGCTTATATTTAGCTTAACACGCAAGTAACATATTAGTCAGATAGAAACAGTTACTGAATATTTGTGAGAGACATTTGTGTCTCTTAGCAAATCCTTAATTTATGTTCATATGTACTTTTCCTGAAGGCGCTTAGGAAACATTTCCTATGGCTGTGGCCAGCAAAAGAACAATGGTAAGGATTTGTTTTATGAATAAGCTATTGATGTAGTTAAGTCGTATTTCTGGTCTGTTCTTACATATATATATATGTGTGAGGAGAGGAAGTAGGATAATTCTTGTGATTACCATGTGATCATCAAACTGTGGGGCATATTATCAAGCCTGGGCGATAAAATTATTGCTGCTTTATTGGCAGAAAACTGCCGATAAAGCGACGATAATGGGCTTGATAATATGCTCTATAGAATTCCAATCGAAGCCCATGTTAGATGTGAAGACATCTAACATGGGCTTCGATTGGAATTCCATTGAGAATATTATCAAGCCCATTATCTCTGCTTCATGGGCAGTTTTCTGCTGATAAAGCGGCGATAATTTTATCGCCCAGGCTTGATAATATGCCCCTGCCAGCGGTAATGAGAGTGACACCATGCATCATTTGCCCATCATTAACATCAAAGGGTTGACCCTTATCCCACCATTAGCCTTTCATCAGCCTCCTATTTTCTGTTGAGGGACTAGAGGAATTGCATAGAGTAGAGCAGAAAATGCAAACTAAACCGTACTTTTAGGGACTACTTACATTCAGTTCTTGACAATTGCCTTGATGATCCCTGAAACTAGGGTGGTAATGGCAGAAGCAGGATTACCATTGGTTACTCCTATTTAAGGTCCATGATATAGACTGTTATAATCTGTATTTCCTGGGACATCAATTTGCACAAACGACCTCTTCGGATGGAGGGCTCAGAAAGAGAACAAAAGTTAAAAGCAATTGCTAAACTATGAATATAATAAAGAACGTAAACATAAAGTGGACCACATTAAAATCTTTTCAAAGACATTTAGTGGTATATCCCAAAAAAGGAAGTTTTTTACGTTGTAAATACAAAGGCAAGTGTGGAGCTATAAACCCTATGCCAAATGTGCAAATCTCTATCACTAAAGAGCAGGCACTGTCTTGGCTATAAACATAAGCAGATGATATAGTTTGCATTAAAATGGTTGTATGCGCGGGTATATTGCTCATAAAGTTAATACTTTAATCCGCAATCTTTATTGTGTACCATGAGATTGGGACTGCATGACTTGCTCTGACTGTGTATTACTAGAAATTGAGACACATTCCATAAAAAACTATGACTGAGCTTATAATGAACTGTGAATTAGGCTCTTTGCTAGTTCCCATACCTATCTGGATCCTGGATCAAAACACATCCCTCTTGGCCTTTTATATTCTTATATTTCCCTCATCATTAAATCTTTTTCCTAGGCAAGTGCTGAAATGTGAACTAAAAACTGGCACCCTCATTCCTCTGCTAAAAAAAAACAAAAAAGAGAGGACTGGACAGTACAAATGCAGCTGATTACTGCCTGAATACACTTTGCCCTGTACTTGATAATATGAAGAAGCCTCTATGATCTAACTGGATTGAGATGGGGTGGGGGTGCAGTGAATTAGCTAGAGTATCACCACTAGATAATCTCCTTATGACACCCAAATATCATGGTATGTGTGCCTTGAGAATGTTAGACCTATCAGCTGCATTTGATTCTATTGACCACGAGATTCAGCTTAATAGATTATCATCAGCAGGCATAAAAACACAGTGCTTGAAAGTTCTAATTTTTTATGCTAAATCGCACTCAGCCAATTGGTCAGAAAGCTTTCACTCTTTACAGTAGTGTTCCTCAGGGTGCTGCTCGCTCTTCCTATCAATTTAAGATGTCTTTACAACCTCTGTCCGTATAGTACTTTCACATGGCATCAGCCTAAACACTTATACTGATGATGTTCATATTTTATTTTGGACAAATTTAAGGACCAACATGACAGATTTCTTTAGCTGATGGATAGGCCCTAACATAAAATGAGCCTCGACAAATTTGAGTTCCTGATCATAGGCTCCTTTCCTTCTCTTTGGAACAACTCCAGGTGGCCACCATTTGGGGTAGTTGCACACAGCCTGCTAAGGTAGAGGCAATCCTAGGAATAAAAATAGATGAGGATCTTCAAACGTCCTCTTGAGTCCTCTCAGCAGTTCCTAATGCCCATATCAGTCCCATTAAATTTCTCCCTATTAACAGCTTCAAGCTAGTTACCTTGGCTGGGGACAGCACAAGTTTGGATGATTGTAATTCAGTCTCTTGAGACTGAAGAATTACCTCTTTCATTATCTTCAAATCCGATCATTCATAATCCAGCAGTTAATTTTGTTCTTGAAGCTTCTGTAGAAGCCATACATGGAATCTTCTATACACTCTACATTGGTTTCCGCTCCGTCACCATATTATATTTAAAGTGGCCTACCGTCACAAATTTTTCTATAACAAATTGGCTTAATTTTTGAGCAATACATGTTAAAAATATCTTCCCTCATGCACTTTGCTCATCCAACAAAATGCTACTTACCAAACCTTCTGTAGACGTGTCAAAACAGGAAGCTACTTCTTCTCATTCATGGCACTGTCTCTCTGGTACAATCTTCCTCTCAAACTTTGCTCAACATCCTCCCACCTGGTCTTCAAAGAAAACCATAAATGTTTCTATTAAAGCTATAATTTGTGTCTCTTGCAACTATTGTGATCCATCCAGTGTCTGAAGATCTCATTGCCTCTTTCTATTAACCTCAACAATTAATATTAACATTTTCCTAACATGATTATATTGAGGACCATATCCGTTCAGACCTTGCTGTATTCCTTAATTAAAGTCTAGTTGGGAAAAAAACCTGCACCATCTATGACATTATGCCACATTCCTGAGTAGTCAGCCGCACATGTCTGGCCTTGGAGACTAAAAAACAATCTTTTTGAAGAGAATTGGTATTACTGCCTTCTATTTAGCAACCTTTTAAAATGTGAATCTGAAATCCTAATTTTATATGTAGGGTTTCTATACCCAAGATCAAAAGCAAGTCTCAATCTTAAAGATCAAATTCATAATATATTACAATTGTATCCCAGACCTCTTATGTCCTATTTCCATTTTTCTTTAGTTAACTAATAATGGTGTCTCTTTAAACTAATGAGAGTTCAAACATAGTGTTTGTTCTACCTCATAACTTTTATTTTGATCATTCTTTTCTAATATTGTTAATTGCTTCGACAACTGCAGCGGCGCTCATATTCAGCACTAACTGAGAGCAAGGTCTAAGTTTGTTTGAGCCTTTTAGTACCAGATTCAAAATGCTTTTTCTGTGATTAGTTGTATCATATACTGCCCTTTGCGGTGAACTCATAAATCATAATAAAGCAGAATTGCAATCGTAAACATGTAGAAAATTGAATCCTAGGCACTCAAATACAGAAGATGGCTTCTGAAAAACAATGAAAACACAGGTCATAATTTTGAATTGAAACCTAGCCCTCTTTAAAAGAATGAAGAAGTTCTAGTTTTTAGTCAAGAACCATAGTTGAATCCGCTGGCAATGTTCCTAATCGGTGGGAAAAATGTGTCCAAACCTAGAAGAGAGACAAAGTACATTTCTATTCTTGTCATAGAGGCTAGAATGTGTATGTATGTATTTATTTTTATAAAGCGCACATATCACCATTCGGTCTCATAGCGCTGACAGAGGGCATGGGGAATGCAAAAATGAAGGGGTACTATGCCGTTGCCTTGAATAGTAATGTTTTGAGTTCTCTCCGGAAGATTTTATGATTCTGGTTTGATCTTAAAGCCGTAGGCAGGGAGTTCCATGCCAAAGGGCCAACCTTCGAGAAACTCCTATCTCCATTTCTGACCGTTCGAACTCTTGGTATTTTTAGGAGATTTTTATTTGAAGAGCGCAGTGTTCTTTCCGGGCAGGATCCCTGAAGTTTGTATTTTAGATATTTGGGGCCTTGTCCATTTAATGACTTATGCACTAGGCAACAGATCTTGAACCTTATGCGTTTTCTGAATGGGAGCCAGTGCAGTATCTTCAGGCACGGGGCAGAGGGAGTGCGTGGGGGAAGGTCGAGAGTCAGTCTAGCTGCTGCATTTTGGAGTGTCTGCAGTTCAGTTAGTGTACCTTCATTCGCCTCAGCCAGAAGTGCGTTGCCATAATCAAGGCGGCTGGTGATTAAGCCTTGTATCAGTGGTTTACGGTAAAGCAGGGGTAGCCATTTGAATATTTTCCTTAGGCTTCTCATAAGACCTATGCAGGTGTGAACTACTTTGTCTATGTGGGGAGCCATGGTCAGCTTGTCGTCTAGGGTGAAGCCCAAATTCCGAACAGTACTTTTCGGAGATGGGCAAGGTCTGAGTTCCAGTGGCCACCACTCTTGAGACCAGATGGATTTGGCAGCGCCGAAAAGCATTATTTCGGATTTGCCTGCATTTAGCATCAGGAAATTATTGGTCATCCAGCCCTTTATCTCTAACGTGCAATTCCTGAATCTCACTCTTGTCTCTGATGGCTCAGGGCCGAGGGTTTTGAGGATTTGAGTATCATCGGCGTACGACACTGTGTCGAAGCCGAAGTCCCTAATTATTTTGGCCAGTGGTGATAAGTAAACGTTGAATAAGGTTGGGCTTAGAATTGAGCCCTGGGGTACTCCCTTGTCGTTGTCGATCTCCCCTGATGAGAAAGGTCCTGATTTGACCCTAGAGCTACGCCCTGCAAGATAGCTCTGGATCCTACCTAGGGCTTGGCCTTCGACACCTATCCCCGCTAGTCGCTTTAATAGGACTCTGTGGGATATGGTGTCGAAGGCCACCGAGAGGCTAGCAGGATGAGGATAGCCGACTGTTTGGAGTCCAGTGCCAGCCGAACGTTGTCAACCACCTCTATCAGTGCAGTCTCTGTGCTATGGGAAGCTCTGAATCCTGACTGCGAGGAATCCAAGAGCGTGTGTCTTTCAAGGTATTTGACCAGTTTCGCGTTGATAATGGATTCCATTGATTTACCAAAAAGTGGTAATAGAGATATGGGGCGGTAATTCATTGGTTGCTTAGGGTCTGCGTTATTTTTCTTCAGGATTGTCCTCACAATGGCTTCTTTCCAGGGAGTGGGGAAGGTGGCACGTGTTAGGGACGCATTAAAAATAGATGCCAGTGTGGGAGCCAGGGCGGGTGCTAGTTTTGCTAAAATCTGGGCGGACGCTGGGTCTTTGGGAGAACCTGATTTAGCCTTTTTTAGTATGTCAGCTACCTCATCCTCAGTGATTGTTCCAAAGTCAGCTAGATTTTGCTGTATAGGGTTTGTGGACGGGAGGTCTGTGTAGCATACTTCACTTGTTGTGCCAGTTTCTGTGGGGAATGATTCATGGATTATATTTATTTTGTCTTTGAAATAGATAGCTAATTTATCAGCCCAGTCCTGAGATTCCTGAGCGGCCTTATGGCAGGCAAGGGGGTTTCAGAAATCTTTTACAATAGAATAGAGTTCTTTCTGTGAATATCCGGCTGCTTTAATTCTTCCCCAAGATAGGTTTTCTTAGCAGTGGCTATTTTGCTCATGTATTCTTTATGTGCAATTTTGTATTGTAATTTGTCGTCCGCGTTTTTTGATTTGCGCCATTGTCGTTCAGCTTTCCTAGTATGTTGTTTAGTGGTTTTCAGTTCGTCAGTGAACCAGGGCCAGGAATTCAAGCTGGCTAGAGGGTGTATTTGTTTTCAGTTTTATACAGTGTGAACTTGGCCCAAAGGCATGATAGCACCTTGCATGAAAACCAGATCACATTAAGGATTTTTAGGCATGTTAGATTAAGGGGCACATGCATCTTTGAAAATTGAGTTCGCAAATGGTGCGAACTGCAAAATTCGGCCGTTTGCTAATGCAATTTCAGCTTTTGGGATGCATCATCATTTCTGTACTATTTCGCAATTTAAGGAATCGCAATTCTTTTGTGATTCCTTAAAATGGTGTCGCAGTTAAGGAATCGCAAATATTGGCTGAAAATGTGCATGCATGAAATTTCGCAAATTGCGATTCCTTAAAAATTTGCAAATTGCAATTCTTAAAATTAGAAGAAGTCAGACCAGGTCACAAAATGTGAAACACCATCAAAACAGGTGGAAATCATTAGGATAGTACTTAAAGGGCCCCAGAATGGCTCAACAAGTCTCACAATGGCAGCACTCTTCATCGTGGCACGGAGGCTGAGGCTGAGAGCAGCAGCAATGAGGAGGAGGAGGATACAAGAGAGGATTTTTAGAGTGCGCGTCACCTTACTAGAATATGAAATATATGATAAGTATAGACTTAATGCTGCCACAATCTTGGATTTGATTGCTGAATTAGACCCAATCTTGCAGCGACAGACACGCAGGACACATGCCATACCCACCCATGTGCAGGTCTTGTGTTCCCTACACCTCCTTGCGTCGGGGTCCTTCCAGGGTGTCATAGCTAGTGCTGGAGGTGTGTCCCAGAGTTCCCTTTCACGTTTTTTCAATGCTTTCCTCAATGCCATGTTGCAAAGGATAAAGCATCACATTACATTTCCCAGCACACCTCAGGATTTTCTGCAAACAAAATTAGATTTTTACAATATGGCACATTTCCCCCATGTGATTGGCTGTATAGTTGGCATGCATGTTCCCATTTGTCCACAGTCAGAAAATTAGTACATTTACCGCAGCCGGAAATGTTACCATTCACTGAACATTCAGGTGATATGCAATTCAAGAACTCTCATTACTGACTTAGTTGCATGTTACCCTGGCAGTGTCCATGATTCGCAAATTTTCAGGCATAGTGGCATCCACACACGACTGCTTGCTGGTGAATTTGGAGATGGATATTTGCTTGGTAAATATATTCCTTCTGATTGTTGCACATCTCTGTACCATGGTGTCACATTGGACTCCTAATTTGTGTCTTCCATCCCATCCCATAGGTGACAGTGCATGCACTGTGAGGTCATTCATTCTAACTCCCTATCTGAATCCAGCAACACGGAAAGAATAGCACTACAACAATGCACACATAGCAACCCGCAACATAATTGAGAGAACATTTGGGGTACTGAAGTCTCGGTTTCGCATACTACATAAGACTGGCGGGGCTTTACAATATCGTCCTGAAATTTGCTGTAAAATAGTTGCAACATGTGCCCTGTTGCAAAATATAGCCACTAGAGGAGGCTTAGCATTGGAGGATGATGATGTACAGCCTCAAGTTGATAACCAGCCACAACAACCACACCCAAGACTACGTGGACCTGACGCAGCTGAGGGGACAAGAAGAAGGACAGAGATAACTCAACATTACTTTTGACGTAGGTAAGGACACACAACACATCTGGTGCATAACTGTAATGTTTTAATCGTAAATGTGTTAGCAATGATTCAGGGTACTTAGGACATCTTAGCGCATGCAGTGTGCTGACAGAAAATTAAAATGCATTTACTTTTCACAGTCAAAGCTATGCAGTCTCATCAGACGTCCCTTGTTCCAGACCCTATGGGTCACTGAGTCATATCCTACTTCTTGTGCCCATGCACTCCTAATGCCTTTCCTGAGTTCCTCCTATCATCCATAGTTGGGCTCTCTGCACTGTCATGTCTTCTGGTGCTACGGCATCCCCCGGCCACAACAGGTACAAGTAGGCTGCTCACATTTGAGCCCCCATCACTCCCACCACCATGCAGTAGGCTTCCACTTGCAGCAGCAGTCTGCATACCCTCTACTACATGTATGACCTTCATTAGGCCCCTGGCAACATCTCCACAACAGTGGCTCTTCTTCAGTTGCATGGCAACAGCACGTTTTGAAAGCTGCGCATTAGTGTGGCTAAGACGGTTGATTGACCTGGTGCACCCCTGCATGCTGGACATTGCCCTATGATGCCTACGGTCACTTGATAGTTGCTGTGCCTGTAGTGTTTGACACTTCGCCTCCATTGCTGCAGCCACACGGTCCAGTTTGTCAGATGTTGCCCTCTGTCCTTCCTCAATCACATTAGATATGTGCTGAAGACAGTTGTGTATGGCACCAATGTACTGACTGATTTTCCCCATTTTACCTTTCATGAAACGTATGTCTTTGCCTTGCAGGTGCTGTACTTTAAGTATTTTGACCTCCACAACACTGGCGTTCCTCTCCTCATCATCTGCTGTTTGGCTCTGGGAATGTCGCAGCCTGCGCATGTACAACTGTTGCAACCTACTCCGTCTGCTCTGCTGTGTTTGTGGGGATGCTGGTGTAGGAGCTGCCTGTTGTTCTGGAATATGTACATCCAGGTCATCCTCACTCTCTGACTGTTGCAGTTGGCGCACTCTGCTTCTGTGACTTCTATGTGCAATTGCTGGTGATGATGTGGGTGAGTCTGAGTCATCTGCCTCTGGAAAGTCCTGACTGTGGAACTCGGCCCCTTCAATGGCATTACTGTCCTGTTCTGTATTATGATTTAAACAGTGCAAAAAGTCTGTTACTCTTTTAAATTGCACTTGTGACTATG
Source organism: Lissotriton vulgaris (assembly GCF_964263255.1). Lineage (NCBI taxonomy): Eukaryota > Metazoa > Chordata > Amphibia > Caudata > Salamandridae > Lissotriton > Lissotriton vulgaris. Next base: position 749,592,891 of record NC_141694.1, read on the forward strand.
TAAAATCATGAAAATTACAAATAAACAGCTCCATTTTGCATGACATGTCTCCATACTAGGGGGCCGATCAGGATAGCGGTTTTTCCGCATCCTCGGGGCCGGCGGAAGCCACCGCCGGCCCCGAGGATGCGGAAAAACCGCAGCGGACTGACCAAGGACCCACCGCCACATTAGGATGGCTGGTGGGTCCTGGTTTCCGTCCGCAGCTTTTCCGCCGCGGTTGGCTTACAACCGCGGCAGAAAAGCTCTAATATGGTGACGGTGTCTCTCAGACACCGTCCACCATATTAGGATGGGCAGTGAATTATGCTTTTCCGCGGCGCGTTTCCCGCCGTGGAAAAGCATACGGAACTTCACTGCGGGGGCCCGTTGCGGGCCCCCTAGGTGAAGGGGGGGTGGGGGGTGCACATGGGGGGTACCTATGGTACCCCCCTGCATTTGCATGCAGAAAGCGGCAGGCACCGCACGGTGCCTGCCTCTTTCTGCATGCAAAAGCAATGCGTGCATTTTTAACATTGCCGCGGGTGCAGCTTGAAGCTGCACCCGCCGCAATGTTAAAAATAGAGGATGTGACCGCCAGGGTGGCGGTCACATCCTAATTGCACAGGAGGGAACTCCGCATGCCCATGCGGAGGTTCCCTCCTGCTCTGGGGTCGCGGACGGACGCAAGTCCGTCCGCGATCCTGATCGGCCCCAAAATGTGCAATGATCACTTTTGAACTCATTGACTCTGTACTTCACACTAACTTTTGCCTGACTACAACTCCCATGATGCATTGGTATAGTTAGTACATGGGGTTATGGATACTGCTGTTTCATACGTATCAATTACTACATTAGGGGGATATATTCTAAGCTACTATGACTACCTTAGGGGTGTCTTGCCATCACAAATGCATGCAATACACATGATGTTGTGCTCTTATCTTTGGATGTGCCGACATGGTCTGAGGTGTCAATTTCTGAGACACCAACAACTGCCTCTTTTGCAAGGGTGCCTTCCACCAAGTCCTTAAGTGGGGTATTAGGTCTAACCCTGGATGGTCCACCGCCGGTCCTTTTGGCTGCCTTTATCCTGTTCTCAATCCTTTCTTTTGCACGACTACGCAGATCATACCAGCGCTTTTGTAAATTGTTAATGTCACAGTGGGCAACACCGACTGCATTAACTTTTACTTGGATTCCAAGCCAAATTTTCCTTTTCGCTGCTTCTGGCGCTTTGAATGATTTTTTGCCAAACAGCTGCTCCTGCCTCATGGTCACTTCCTCAATCAAAATGTCCAGTTCCTGGTCACTAAATTTAATTTTCATTTTCCTGGCCTGTAGTTGTTCTCCTGCATTTTCTGAGGCCATTTCCCCTTTTGCTCCTGGCTCACACTCAGCTCCCTTTGCTCCAAGCTGTGCTCCAACTGCCAACTGTCTCTCCTCCAGCTCTCCCTGGAAACAGGTGTGTTCAATCAGTAGACTTGCTTCCTGGTTGTGATGTAATAGCAATGCAGCAATATGGGTAATTTGCAATTTGCGAAATCGGAATTTGGTAATTCACAAATACAGATTCTCTAAAATTATGCGATTCGGTAGAAATTGCGATTTTTACTGAATCGCAAAAAAATTTCAATTTTATTCATGCATTGCATTTTGCAATTCCTTATTTGCGATTCCTTATTTTTCGCAAATAAGAAATCGCAAAAACAAATGTTGATGCATGAGCCCTTAAGCCTTTTGCCCAGGATCACAGGAATTTGAGCCAAGGCTGGGTCTCAAACGGTGTTCCCCAGTACTAGGGTCTACAGCTATGGCTGTTACGTCAGATCCCTCCTCTAATCCTTTTCTGTAATAATTGAGAAGATGGTAAATACTGAATGTAAGAAAAGTACATTATTAGAGAGCAAGATGTGATATCACGTATTAAGTGTTGTGCTACAAAAATATTGCAGCAAAAATATTGATGAGCAAAATATCAACAATAATCATGTTACTTAGTGGCAGCTGCCACTGGATAGTTATACTTAGGACCACTTTTTTTGGCCTGCTTATAATTTTGGTGCCGTTTAACGAATCTTCACAAAACTTTCCAAAAACACCCTCATCCACGTAAGCTCCTTCCTGGAAAGTTTGGGGAAATCAACAAGGATGTTATGGCAGCCATTTTAGGACTTGCTCACTCATTTTCAGGACAAAGGACTACGTTTAAAACATCATATAAGGGTGCAGGCCTGGTGGACGGGCCACAGAGGGACTGCCTATGATGCTGAAACAGCTAATTCTTGGAGGGGTCCCCCTATCCCTGAAAACATTTTTGTTAAAAGTGAGCTTTAAAAAAAACCTGGGGTGGGCCATGGCCTGGGGAGGATGGCACAATATATTTTAAAAGGGGAGGGCGGTGTGCAGTCCCCCTCCCTGCACCATTTTTAAGCCTGGTTACCTATTTATTTAAAAAGGGGAGGGGGTGTGTGGCCAACCCTCCGCAAGCCCCTAGAGACCCAAAATCCCCATCCCCCAGGACCATAATTAACATTTAGGAGGAGCAAGTTTGGGACCCCCTCCCTGAGTCATGGGATCCCATTCCTGGGACACTGTATTTTCCTGCCCATGAAAGCACAGACAAGGAAGTCTCCTATGCTCCCATCTGGCAGGAGCAGAAAGGCTCCAACTGGGTGGAAGCAAACATTTTCTCCCTGCCCATAAGAGTGCAGAAAAGAGAAAGAAAAGCTGCTTCCACAGGGCGAGAGCAGTGCCAGCTTCCGCCGCACTTGGGATGGGTGCTGGCAGGGAAGCCTGTGGAGTTGTGGGGCTATGGTCCTCCCTCTGTACCCCCCAACATTAGAAATGTTGTGGGATGACTCAGGTGGATACTGGGGCGCCACAGTATTTAAAAAAAGGGAACTTGTGTTGTGGGCTCCTGTGTAGCACCATGAAAGCGCCTCTTGCAGGGAGACAGCATATCTGTGGGGGACCTGGGGTTCCTCCCACAACCCCAGCATAAAAAATGATTCACTGCAAGGAGTGCCACATAATACCCTTCATGGGCTAATATTTTATAGTTTGCAGACGTGAAGCTTTTAATCTGGGCAGGGACACCACCAACATGTTTTTAAAGTATTTTGGAAGGCTGTAAGGAGTGCAGCGGCCCATCACAAATACAAAAAAACCCTATGTTTAATGGGATCTAGAGAATAGGACCCCCCAAAAATTCATTGGTGTTTTAAGTACTTCCAGAGCTGGAACCTTTGCTCTTCAGCTTTGGAATGCAGGTGTGTTGGTCTGGTGCCGGCATCCAACCCAAGCAATATCAATCAAGTACAAATCAATAAGGACACTTAGTAAAGAGCAACAGACATGTATCTGTTACAATATGACTTTAATAACACAATAGCATGTTTATTACCAATGATTGTTAAACAGTAGCAGAATGATTACATGTATATGTATAGTGAAATGCTTACACAACAATTGCAAAAGACCCAGTCTTAAATCAATTGCATTCAAGATAACCAAAAACACAATAATTCTGTAAATCAAGATAAAGCATCATAACCTGGCCATTCACCCCTGGATAACCTAACTTAGCAACTAGCACCTGTAAGCCTGCTCTCACCTCTCGCCCTTTCGCTCTCTCTCTGGGAATGGTGCAACAGGGGTAGCGGCTGTGGACGACCGCATATCTGCACAACTCCATCTGTGAGCTTCCCTGAGGCATCTGCACTCCTCCTTTTATACACTAAAAGCTGTCTTACACAACATAATTTTTATTTCCCTTACCAGTGGTTCTCGTGATGTTTTCAGTGTTTTCACTAACCCGGGATCCTCCTGACTCCGACTCGCCTCTTGCTCTCACTGGTACCAATCATTGATCCTCCCAGGGCCTTCAAACTACTACCAAGCTCGTTCTGGGCTAGTACAACCTTATATAGTATGTCTCCCCTGATCCACGTGCCTCGGTCTGGTAAATATATACACAGAACCTTGGCAGCACATATAGTTGTGTCTATTAGGAATGGCAAAAACAAACACCACACGACCATCTGCTATCTGAGCATGGTACATGGGTTTTCAGCATGCGTTTTAACTCATCACCACTACCTAAGCTAATTAACCCTTTCGCATCACAATATCTTGCACTCACTATTCCCTATAATATTCCCTATGTAATGCACAATGGATCAACTTGTGGTTGGTTTATGACTGCATTATGTGGTCTGATGAATGTAAAAAAAGACTGACATATTTAATGTCTTCATTGTAAATTCTTTATTGAAATAAATCTTTACAAAACCAATAGGCTTATATTGATTGAAAATAACTAACAAAAAAAACAGAATCTCACTGAAAAAGACAAAGATTAAAGTGACAGTTATGGTTAGATATAGAATGTCACAAAAAAAAACAAGTGTAAAAGGATGTTATAGTTAAGTCAAAATGTCAGTTACTACCTACCTTTTAAAACTAACAAAACCATAGAATTTCACCAGTTATAGGTATTTGAAATAACTACAATTTGTGTCCTAACGTAACTTTAACTCGTTCTCTCGCCATGCACTGCTAATTACCTCCCATATTAAATCTCTCATGACATATTCTATGATATCATTAATAGCATCACTGCAATGTCTGAAAAGATATCATTGATGAAAACACTGTCCATGATGTGGGAGTAAGTTATAGTTACCTTAAGGCATGAGTTATAGCTTTTTGAGATAATTATTACTGGTGAATTTCAATGGTTATGTTTATTTAAAAATGTATGTTTGAACTGACATTTTCACTCACCCAGCTGGACGTAGGGGGCCGGGTATCCCTACCTTGCCCCTCACCCCATGTGTTCTTTTAACCTTTTTCAGGACATGGGACTAAATCACCCAGTCCCAAAATGGCTGCCGCCACATTTTTGTTGATGTGATGGCAGCCAATCAGATCTTATCTTAAAGTCTGCCTGGTCAGCGGATCCTCCGCAGCCTGATATATACATTAATGGTGAACCTTAATTTCTCAAAAACTATTGAATGCATTCACACCAAATCACAAAGAGCATATAGATATCTACCTTTCTGCCAAGTTTGGTGTAACTCTGTTCATCTGTTTTGGCTGTAGCTGTGACTCATTTCCTATCGAAAATTGCATGAGAAAAAAATATTTTGGGACCACCCTTTTTCTTTGTCCCTAGTTAAAGAATCACCGTGAAACATTCCAGGAAGCAGTTGATGTGGATGAACCTTTTGTTTGGAAAGGTCTGTGAAGATTTGTCAAATGATGCCAAAGTTATTAGCAAATCAAAAAATGCTTTTCCTAAGGAAACATAGTATTTTAATATTCTTACTTTGTAGTGGTATAATCTTGATTTTTAATTATTTACATTAACTATATATTTTTTAAAATATTTAATTGTTTAATATATTTTTGGAAATTTATTTTATGTTTATTTTCTATTTATATTTGGCTAGTATTTTTTAAGTACGATTGGGAATAGTAATCTGAACCGTGCAAAATCCAGTGCATTCCTTATCTGTTCTCAAATTGAAGTGGGAATAATAAAATCTGGTCTGTCCAAATTCCAACGCTTTCACTGCTGTTGCTGAGGTTTGAGTGAGGATAGTTAATCTGGGCCTCAAATGTCCAACACTTTCTCTACTGCTGCTTAGGTTGAAGTGAAAATAGTAAATCTAACCCCTCCAAAGCCCAACACTTTCCCTGTTGTTGCCCAGGCTGGAGTGCTTCTTAAGTTGGGAAGGAAATAGCAAATATGCCCCCTCCAAAGTCCAACACTTTTTGCACTGTTGTATAGGTTGAAGTAATGTAAAAAACTTAAATAATCCTATATATTTCTATTTTGATAAAGTTTTAACATGTAATATTTTTCATTTTTATAAAATTGTATTTACATTTTTTATGTAGATGTACCGTTTATGAAGTATATATAAATATAATTTTATAAAATTATGTGTTACATGTTGTGTGTTATATGTTATGTGTAATACGTTAAGTGGTATATGTTATGTGTTTTATGTTTTGTGTTATGTTTTATGTTTTGTTTTATGCTATGTTGTATGTATTGTTTTGTTGTATGTTTGGTTAGGTTCTGTTGTGTTTTGTTTTATGCTCTGTTATGTTAGCATTTATGTTATGTTATGTTATGTTTTATGTCATGTTTTTTATGTTGTATGTTATGTTTGGTTTTTTGTTACGTTTAGTTTTATGTTATGTTATAGTGCACATTATTACACGAGAAAGTATCCTGGCACTGAGCAGGGCATTGTGGGACTACTCGCAAAGTCAGGTCTTCAGCTTCTTGCGGAATTCAAGAAGTGAGGAGGAGGCTCTTATTTGTAGAGGCAGGTAATGTCATGCTTTTGGAGCGATGTAGGAGTAGGCTCGACCACCAGATGTGATTTCCCATATGTGTGGGATTTGTGCAAGTAGGAGTCCAGTAGGAGTCCAGATGATTGGAGGTGTCTGAAAGGTTTTTGAAAGCAAACGCGATTGTTGAGGTATGCTGGGGCAATGTTATGTAGTACCTTGAGAGTATGGGTGAGGAGTCTGAATGTTTCTAATTTGTGAATGGGGAGCCAGTGGAGCTCCTTCAGGTGTGGCATGATGTGAGTGAAGCTTGGGAGTTTGAGAGTGTTCCTGGCCCCCTACTTCTAAATGGTCTGCAGCCTTCTGGTGAGTTTTTTGTTGATCCCAGCATAGATGGTGTTTCTGTAGTCCAGCTTGCCTGTGACCAGAGAATGTGTGCCTGTTTTCTGGGTGCTGATTGGGAGCCATTTGAAAATCTTCCGCAGCATCTTCAGGGTATGGAAGCATGAGACGATGATCGAATTGACACGGGTAGTCATGTCAAGTGTGCTGTCAATGATTTTACCCAGTGGGTGGGGTGGGTGTCGGTCCTAGCTCTGTTGACCACCAATTGGAGTCCGACAGTGAAGTGCTCTTCCCAAAGATTACAATTTTGGTCTTGTCAGTGTTTAGCTTCTTCATCCAGTGAGGGTTTTTAATCTTGCAGGCATTTGACTTGATCTGGGTACTTGTTGTCTTGTCTGTGAGGGATAGAATGAGTTAGATATCATTAGGTTAGGTGAGTATGTTGATGTCATGAGAGCAGATGATGCTCGCTAGACGGATTATGTATGCATTGAATGGGGTCAGACTCAGAGAAGATTCTTGAGGAACTCCTCAGATAAGGTTGCGATCGTCTAAGGTGTATAGTGCCAGAATGACTAACTGGGTCCTTTCTGCCAGGAAGGAGCAGATCCATCAGCGTGCATGTCCTTGGATTCCAGTGTCATGTAGTCATTAGATGAGGATGGAGTGGGAGACTCTGCCAAATGCTGCAGTGAGGTCCAGGAGGATGAGGGCCGCCTTGTCGGCAATGAGGGCAGTTTTGAAGATGTGGTTAGGTTTGAATCCATACTGAGTGGCGTTGAGAAGTTGATGGTTGTTGCGGTATTCCATGAGGTTTCTGTTAATGATTTTCTCTAACATCTTGGTAGGGAATAAAAGCAGGGAGATCGGTCTACAGTTGGTGAGCATTAAGGGTCCAAAGAGGATTTCTTCAGCAATGGGAGGACAGCTGTATGTTTCCAAACATCTGGATAGATTGCAGAAGAGGTAAATGCATTCAGAAAGGGTGTGATCATGGCTCTGATGGGTTGCAGTCTTCTGGAGTAGGCATGGTGGGGGCGGGGCTCTGATGGCGCCCCTGAGTGGATGGGCTTCATGGTGGCTGCGGTTTCTTCCGGACTGATGACGGGCAGTGTGATTTACATTGCTTCTTTGGATAAGATCAGGATGTGTTTGGTGAGGTCTTTCAGGTCTTATTGCAAGTTAAAGTTGCTGTAAGAGGCTGTGATTTTGTTGCTGTAGAAGTGAGAGATTGTTGAAGAGGTTCAGCCAGGAGATAATCAAGTCGGAGGCAGCTAAATCTGGGATTCAGAACTTGCTTGCTAAACCAGCTACATTCCAGGAGATGAGGGAAAGGTATGTTGTGTCCCTGGAATGGAGACCCGAAATTTCTAGTTCCGCTTGATTTGTATGATCCGGGCATGGAGAAATTGTCACTGGAGGCAGGGACCCGGGTCCTCCCAGTCAACCACAGTTCTCAAGGAGGCCCAGGGGGGCAAAGGCATTAAAAGGTGGGACAAGGGACAAGGTCTGGTGCTGCTCGTAGGATGCAGCACTCAACAGTCTCCTCTGGAGCAATGGATTTTGTGATTGTGCCGGGAACATTGGTCTGTAAAAGAAGCAGAGGGGTCGTGCCGAAATCGAGATGGCTGGGCCTGTGGGGGTACAAGCATTAGCTTGTTGGAGGATTAAAATTAAAATTAAAATTGTGCCAGATGGGGTTGATTGAAATCAATAATAACACAGTCTACCAGTACAAAAGAAGCTCAAAGGAAACCCAAAATGGACAGCCAGTGTTGATGTATTCTTTTAGTTGGCTGTTCATAATCATTAGCTCCTTTTGTAAAACACAGATATACTAAATCTTGACCTTTAAAGTACCCAAGACCACCTGACATTGACAAAGAGGAATTATTTAAAAATAAGTATTAAAAACAAGTTTAAAAATTCTAAATATATGAATAATTAGGAAAAATAAACCTTTAAAAATAACATATATGTCGCAATTGCACAAAAGTATATTTTATTTCAACAATCAAATAGTATTTAAAATAAACAGTCTGTCAACTATCCCCAACAAAACAAAAACATAAAAGAAAAGAAGTAAAATCTATTATGATAAAAACATTGATTTGTAGATGTAATTTGTATTTGTTATTGATTTTTTCATAAAAACACTACTCATTCATTCATCTAACATACTCCACCACCCGAAAATGGTTTAAATAATAAAGAAAATCAAACCTTACATTTAAATATTAAACAAATAACAATAATTAATATTCATATAAAATACTATTACTCACACAATGCCCAAAACATTAAATTCGCCATAGAAAAATTACAGTAAATAAGAGATTACAAAAACATATATACAAATATGTATATAACTTAAAAATACTTATACCTGCAGATACACAACTGAACATAAAAAAAACAAATTAGCAATATATGTACATTAATCAATTATTAACAAATAATATACATTTTGCTTCAACACCACCTGCCCAATTCCACAATAAGTCATGTAATACATAATTAAAATGAAATTAATAATTTAAAACTTTATTAAACATGTAAATAAGTTAATTCCAATTTTTTTATGTTATATAGTATTTATTACCAGAACACTCTTTAATAAAAAAACAAATAATTCTAATATGTACGAGTTTGCTGGTATTGTGCGTGTCTTCGTTGATTTACATCTGGTAGCATCATCAGAATTCCAGCCCGAATGCGTAAATACTTTTTTTAAAACTCTTTTTATTAACATAAAAATAATGCACCAGGCGACAGACATACTTTCACATTAATCGGATATACATTTTCATTTTACAAAATAAATTACACATAATAACATTTAGGGATCAAAGGGACTCCAGTGCTACTGCCACTTCTCTAACCTCAGGAGGAGTACAGATATCCCCTCTATATCCATTCCAAGCACCCCAGATCTTCCCCCATTTCTTGGGGCAGCCCCTGGCAACGTACACAGACCTCTCCCTGAGCATGCACCAGTCCAAATCCTCCATCCACTTCCCAATCTGTGGCACCTGACTGGCTCCCCACAGCTGAGCGATGTTCCGTTTAGCAATCATGCAAGCCAGGGTCACCCATAGCTTCCCATATGAGTTCAGGTCCGTGGGTTCCCACACATTTAGGACACATCTTCTGGTCTCTAGCGCCAATTTCACCCCCATAACCTCCCGGATCTTATCATGTATTTTGGCCCAATAGTCCTGTATTTCAGGGCAGTGCCACAGTATGTGCATAAATGTTCCAGTCTCCCCGCATCCCCTCCGACACTCCCCACTATCCGCCAGTCCCATCCGGACCAGCCGAGTTCCCGTCATGTAAGATCTGTGAAGGATCTTCAATTAGACCAGCCTGAGTCTCATCTGGATGGCTACTACCCTCGGGGAGGAGACCGCCTCTCTCCAATCCTCATCATCCATCACTAAGCCGTCTGCTCCCCACTGCTCCCTAATGGCCGCTAATGGATCCCTCATATGATTAATTAGTTTCTTATATATCCATGAAATCGTTTTTTCTGGTAGGTATCCATCTAGTACCCGGTCCTCCAATGGGGAGGCCTCTGGGGGCGTGGTGCCTCCAGGTATATTTGCTAGTAGGGCATGCCTGACCTGAAGGTATCGGCAACGCAGCTCTCTTGCAGATTATATTTTTCTTGTATAGCGTCGAATATAAGGATCACATCTTTCCCCCAGATGTCCCTAATCTGCGAGATCCCAATGAGGTCCTACTTGTCAAATCCCTTTGCTTTCCACAGGCTACCCAATCTCTATGAATTTCACAATGGGGTCGCAAGAGGTAGTTTCCCGTCCCACTGAAGGTTTTGGGTGACTGCATGCCACACGTGCACAGCAAGTGCTGGTGGCCCGACAAGGGGAAACCGGCCATTCCTGGGATATAGAGCTCTAGTAATATCCCCCCCGGTATCTGACCGCGATCCATCGCATAACCGGGATCCAATGGGGATCCATAGACAGCATGATTTATCGCCGCAAGTTGAGACGCCCAATAGTATTTCCGGAGGTCTGGCAAACCAATCCCCTGTCATACCAGGGAAGAGTGAGCTTGGAAAAAGCAATACGAGGCCTGCCCTCCCAGAGAATCTGTCTTTGGAGGGACTCTATTTCCTTGAAGTATGTGGAAGGTACCGGATCCATTGAATTCTGAAGCGCGCAGAGGAAGCGGGGAAGGGTCATAATTTTAAATAGCACCGCCCTACCCAAAAGGGAGAGCGGCAATGGTCTCCATCTCGCCACATCTCTGCGGAACCTAGACATAGGGCACCCCAGATTGTTCTCATATCTCAATTTCGGGTCCATGGTAACATATATACCCAGGTATCGAAACCCCACTGGTTCATTTTTCAGTAGGCATGAACCCGGAAGGACCGGGGGTTCTCCGCTGAGGACAAAAAGCACTTATTTCGCCCAGTTAACGGCGAAGCCGGAGTACTCCCCGAAGATTACCAGGACATCCAGAAAGGTAATCAAAGAGTCCCTGGGAGAAGTGAGATATAGCAGAATGTCATCTGCCTACAGCGAGATCTTGTCTTCCCACTCGGGTGTCCAACGCAGCCATCTGATCTATCGGTCCCAATGGACCCACGCCGGCAGCGGCTCAAGTGCCAGAGCAAATAATAGCGGGGACAGAGGGCACCCCTGTCGTGTGAATTAATTCCAATTTTAAAATTAATCAAATAACACTAATTAATACAAAGTCAAAAACACTTCTCATCCAAACCCCCATTACACCCCAGAACCCAAATTTAAAATTGTGAAAAACAATTTAAAATGGTATTAAGCATGTAAAACCAGAACCCACATGATCCATGTTTTCTCTGTACTTACTGTTTTCTGGTGGGATCCCTCTTAACAGGGTCATAATGCGCTCAAGAGAATTTTATTATGAAGGCTCATGAGAGCAAATGATTTGAATAAATGTAGGTGCAAACACTCTGGGAGCCATGGCGAATGACTAATCGCATGTACCCATGAGCAAGGTGAAAGGAACGAAATGCGTTGGGGAGGCACACACTGTTCAGTGTTGCTAACCAATAAAAGAAGGTTGGTACCAGTCGAGGATTGCATCTCATCCTTCTTGGGGCCTGTGAGAAGTTTCCTTTGATATTTATACATATATATATTACCTACTGGCGGTCGCCAGTAGGTAGTTATAGTTAGGACCTAGTGTCCATTGGAACTCTTCATCATTTTACTTGGAATAACTTTGGCGCCAGTCGACGAATTTTTGCAAAAATCTCCAGGAAGATGGCCTGCTCCGCTCCTTCCCTTAAAGTTTCGGGGTGATTTGTCAAGCGGGCCGAGAAAAAAGGGGGTCCCAAAACGTGTTTTCCCCATGCAATTTTCCAGAGGGATCTTTAAGACGGGCTACAGCCCGAACTGCTGAACGGAGTTACACAAAATTTGGCAAAAAGGTAGAGTTTAGTTCGCAGATGACGCTTTTGTTAAATGGTGTAAATCCGTGCAGTAGTTCCTGAGAAAATCAAAAGTAAAATCATAGATATATCTATGGACGAAGTACGGTACGCGTAACGTCCGAGGATTATTTTTGTACTCTTACGAGCACGAGCTGCATGCTAATTGGCTGTCAACTATCTGTCAACACTCCAAACCAGGAAGTGTTGGCAGCCATCTTGTGTCTCGGTAGAACCGAGGCACAAGAAAACCAAAAATTAAGTGTGCTAAAGATGCAAAGGGGGCATCCTCACCCCCTAGGCCTGCTCAGGGGGTCCCACAAGGACCCAAATTTATTAAGTTTTTTAAGGATAGGATACGCGTATCGTGTGAAAAAAAAAACCTGAAGCCTGCTTTAGTGCTTAATAATGTCCGGGGGCTTTTTTAAAATATTTGTGCGGGGAGCTCACGGCCCCCCACAGTAAATGTAAATGAATGTGTGTGGGGGGCTCCTAGACTCTCCCAGCCCCGGGGTCCACCATCCCCCGGGGATTTAAAACATTAATTGAGGGGTCGGTCTGAGGGCTCTCCAGCCCCGGGAACCGCCTCCCCCGGGACTTTAAAATATTAATTGAGGGGTGGGCTCTGAGGCCCCCCCAGTCCGGGGGACCGCACCTCTGGGCTTCTTGAAAGTGTTGGAGGGGGGCCATAGTGGCCCCCCTCCTGGAGCCCAATATGGCCCTGGGGACCGCCACCTCCAAGGGCTGGCTCCTGCAGTGTCCCGGGGTGCCTACCCACGGGACACTGCTGTTTGCAATGACAGGGTGGGAGCCTCACGCCTCCAACCCTGTCATTGCAAACTGCTTTCCTATTAGGAAGAGAGAACAGGTTAAACCGCTCTCTCTCTTACAAATCAGAAAGCAGATTAGCTGCTCTCCCTGAGGAAAAGAAATGCCGGCTCTTGAAGGATGCGGGGAGACAGGTGGGACGATGGGGTCATTGGGGCTCCCCCTACAGTCCCCAACATTTTATGTAAGCCCCAGGGGATGGGGTCTCCGGGGGTAATAAAAATTAGTGATTGGGGCTACTTTTTTTTTATGGTAAAATAGTACGCTCTCCAAAGCCCTGAGGACCACCACTGCTCAGGGCTTTATGTATTGTGGGAGGGCCGGATTTTGCAGTGTCCTGGGGTGCCCATCCCACCGTCCCATAGAAAGGAAATATGTTTTCTCTTCCAAAATTTAAATCAGATTGCTTTTGCAGATGGGGAGCTACATGTTAGTAGTTCCTGCTGTGGAAAAGTAATGGCAGCTCCCAAATGCGTAGAAGTTGTACACCAAAGGTGCTGCAGTCGTGCACCCTACAGTTTATAAGTTGTGCATCCAGGGCGTGCACAACAGGGGGCGCACTGAGCTGGGTGCACAACTTTTACGTTTTCCGTTAAAAAATAGTCCCTTTCAGAACGTTCTAATATTCCTGGGGATTGTATCCCCCGGGTCTTATAAAAAAAATGTTGAGGACCGTGAGGGGAGCCACTATTCCCCCACGGTCCGGCCGGCTTTCCGCGGTCTTCGGGAGCCGGCATTGCTTTTACACATGGGGAGATGCTAACTTGCATGTGGAAACGCAATCTTGTTTGGATTTTGAAAGTAAGAACAGATTTCACTGCTCTGTCTTTCAAAATGCAAACTAAGGGCCATATTATCAAGAAAGAGCGATACATTACATAATGGCTTGATAATATGCCCTTGTGAATTTCCATAGAAGTCCAGGTTAACACCTTTCTGCCTGTTACCATAGTAACAGTTTATGGAACACTTATGTGAGCACAGAGGTTAGAAGTTCACCAAACTATGTTGGTAATTGAAAAAAAAGTTACTGTTGTGGAGTTTTAAAACTTTTCTAATTGGAAGCGTTAGTCGTAGCTATAGACTCTGGTACGGATCTGGTAAATAGTTAGTCTCAGAATTGTACTTCAAATCATAAATATCATTTCTATTGAGGATCGCTACCCCCCCCCCAAAAAAAAGACGTATATACTTTTTTTTTAACAGTAAATAACTGGAAATGTAACTTAAAGATAACAATACAATAAAGAACTAGAAACATAACTTTAATAAAACAATATAATAAACAAATGTGACGTGTACTCCAATAGACGTATGGTAGGTAATCTGAAAAACAAAAAAGAAAATTAGTGTTTAAAATTAGATCGATGTGACTAAATGAGGTCAAACATTACAACTGAAGGTAACACTTGTTGATATTTCATTAATTTTATGTGTGCAGTGTGCCTGATACATTTCACTTGTCTTATAGGCCTGCGTTCAAGCAGTATCTGTATGGAAGTGCCTCCTGCGTCAGATTTAAATTACAGATCAACAGGTCTTTACAATGATTTAGAGATGAGACAGAAATAGGTGAGAGATCAAGTCATTATGCAGGACAATATTCTTTAGGGCTTATTTACAAGAGTCTTGCGCCACTTTTGTGTTACTTTTTTCATGTTGAAAATGGTGCAAAAGTGGCACAAGGGACTTGTAAAGATGCTCTTTTATTTGTAATGCATTTAATCTGAGGTATTGTATATCTGCTTACCTTCTGTTAACACTGTGGCCAACAGAGTTCATAACTTGTAGTCATCTAAGGTTGTACACGGCGGAGTGGACAGCAGCGTCCATAACTTTAAAAGAGAAAGAGAAACGATGTGAGAGAGAGTGAGAAAGAGAAAGAGAGAAAAAATGACATTAAAACGTGGGAGACAGAAAGTTATAGATGGAGCTGTTAATACTGGGGAAAATATTCGTAGCTCACCTTTTGCCTCCGTTGTGTGTCCAAGCATGTGCTGGTTCATAGTGCACCCTCCAGTTTAGTTATCTGGAAGATAGTATAAAGAGTTAGTAATAGTATAGTCCCACTTTCTCCTTTCACTGATGACTTGTCGTTGTATCGGAAACAAGAGTGTGCACTATGTGTCAAAGCAGCTTTCTCAGAAGTTGTAACGATGGCCATGCATCATCGCAGAATCCTCGAACATTGAGTTTTAGAGGTGTTGGGGGGGGGACGCCAATTTGTGAAACACAACCTGTAAGATAAAAAGGAAGTTAACATTGTGTGTAATTTTTTTATCAAAGGAGAGATGAAGTGAGAGAGTGACTGCAAAGAATATTTGCAGCTCAACTTTCTGTCACCAGTGTGTTTTTCACTACGTGCCGGGACATAATGCACCCCGAAGCTCTATATCTAAAAGATAGTAAAAGAAAGATGTTATGATTGGTAATTGTTACTATCTTAATGTGGAGTTGAATAACATCGCCCTTTCACACACGTTCCTTCTCACATTTAAAAGAACTAATTGTATAGTTTATATTCCGGACGATAGAGCGATTATAAAAACGTTCCTGCTATTGGAAAAAAATATATACATGTCATTTGATACACTATGTAGGACTGCGTTTTTTTAAATTGCTGCGTCGCTTTTTTGTATCCAGTCTGCTACAGTCCTTCGACTCCCTCTGATGCGTACCAAGGCATCACTGCTCACCTTTTTGTGGACAGGACACCTTCTGCATCATGTAGTCCCGATCTGCCACAAAGATGTCCCATATATGGTGCCGAGTCTTGATATCTCTATTGCTAACAACATACTTGTGCTCCCATCATCATCGCAGGTTCTTCACCCGCTCAGTGCTTCGGGTACCACTAACTGAGTGACCAAAGAGGCCATACATGTGGTAGTGGGCCCCCTTATTCGGTAGTTTGGGCCTACATGAAGCGTGTGAACCACCAGGACGGGCCTTCACAGCGCTTTCGATGTGAGCAACTCTAAAATGGCATACAGCACGTGCGCCCCGTCTTTTTTATAGGTAGGGTCACGTGTGTAGTGACGGATGCGCTGGATGGGTGTGGTGTGGGTGTATACCAGCCATGAGGGAGCGTGTGTGCCTATCTGACAACTAGACCTGAAACTAAGAAATCACTACAATGGAAATCTGGGCCATGTAGTGTTGTTGTGTTTTGCTGGTAGCGTAAGCGGAGTGGGCTGTACTAACGTATTCAGCCTCGATTAATTTACCACCACCCCCCGGGGCTTTTAAATGTTGGGAGGGGGGGCGCGCGGCTCCGAGACACTGCAGGAGCTGGCCCTGCGGCGTGGCAGTCTCCAGGGCCTTCGAGGGCTCTAGGCATTGGGTCACGCAGTCTGCCTCACGCAATGCACTAAAAAAGAAGAGAAAGTGATGAGAGATGATTTGTGACGTGTTTAGGCTTCAGGGCCTGGATAATCATTAAATGGGGTCTGGCAGTAAAGTGCGTACTTATTCTGGAAGAAGTCTTTCGGGGTCTTGCGAAAGCAACCCATCTTTAATAATTTCCTCTCGCTGCGGGTACTTGCAAGGTTATCTGATTTGCTCGTATATTAAAAGCAGAAACTTTCAACAATTCTTTTTGTTATTGGTTGTGAGGCATTGTCAGAAGATGTATTAGCGACCAATCCCTTTGTTTGCGCAGATTTTGAAAAACATTTGATTGGCTGCTGTGTGGTTACGTCTACCTTCCTGATCCTAATTTTGATTGGCTTTTTTTTTCTATGTGAAGTTACGCTACACTCACCATGTATGTAGCCCATTTTGTGACGCACTTTATTTTACAATGCGTTTAAAAAACTAGTTATGATAGGGTGTTTTTAAGTTAAACTGTGTACTCTGCTTACGAGTTTGTTGTCTGTAAAGGTATTTAAAAATATACAAGTTTTCAAAATATTTTTATTGAGTCTTTTATATTCATCATTGTAACGGCCGGATTCTCAGACCAGATAGGACCAGCTCACCAGAGCACCTCCAACCCAGCCGGAACGTAACCACCTCCCTCCTCAGGACCCATCTGTCCAGGCACCTGGGTACCTACCTGAGGATGGGGAACTCGCAATATACAAGCTCATATCATCAGAAACACCACTAAATCTATAGGGATTACTAGGAATACTCACTGATTACTAAGGACGTTCATGCCCTACACCACACTCATACCTCATAGTCTCGCGACCACATGGGTCCAGACTAATCTACCCTGGGGCAGTTCTGATTATTTACCATTACACACTGACCACAGTCAGTGCTCGCTCAGCAAGTCGCAATCCTGCGTGCCTACACACTAGTTTCCTCCCTAGTGTTCTCACAGCCCGGTCCACAATCCGGCGGACCTATACACTAGTTTCCTCCCTAGTGTTCTCTCACTCACAGCCCGATCCACAATCCGGCGGACCTACACACCGTATCCCCCCGGTGCTCTCATTAACGCCGCTACACAACGACGATCACTTTCCTATGAATACCCTTGGAAGGAATCTCTCATTGGCTACTAGGGATATGATACTACAATATTATGGATTACACAACAACTTACCAAATTAGATGATGTACAATCTATTCTCCTCCTCAAGGGGCCCCTCTCTCCCTCATTGCTCAGTCACTACTTACCTGACCGGGAATTACATCCGTTCATGAAAACAATGCCTGACTAGAAGAACAGGTTACCCTGATTGAACAAGAATACGAGGCACATGCTGGTTCACTAAGAACTGGGGTATCTTTATTGCAATAACAATAAAATGGGAATAGACACATACACAGATCTGCGGGGTCTCTGTAACTAACAGGAACTGTAAATAGACTGCACACCGCTGAAAGAAAAAGGATTAGACATATAGTAGGGACAAGGTTAATATTTAAAGATAAGGAAAGGTATCACCTGAGGAGTGTGGGGTCTTGCTCTAGCTGTCATCTGGGCTCCTCTCTCGTCTGTGCCTTAGCTCCTCTTAGATCCTCTCCTGCACTCTTGGACACACATCTGCGCTGATCACTCTGCACTGGATTCCTAATTGTTTCTGCCGCTCTGATAACCGTTCGCTCCACTAGCTTCTTCACTCTGTCTGATTGTCTTTGTGCCAATGTCCAATTCACTCCAGCTGCTCCCACTAATTAATCCACAATATAACTTCAGTCTCTTCCAAAAGGCATTACTTCAGACTCCAGCTGTATACAACTCCTCCTGATAAGTAACTGCTTCTGACTGCTTCCTTCAGTTCCAGCTCACTGACTGTCTGTCTGTCTTCTCTCTGTTCCAAGCATCTTCTGTCTCTTCTCCTCTGCTCCAACTCCTCTCTTTCTGCACTTAACTCTTTCTGCTCCAATCATCCACTGAACTCCTTCCAACTCAAACTCTTTCTGATTCTCCACTCCTTCTGCAACTCCACTCCTCTCCTCTGCTCCAATCCAACTCAACTCTGTCTGCAACTGCACTCCTCTCCTCTGCTTCAATCCAACTCAACTCCTTCCAGCTCAAACTCTTTCTGCTCCTCCAACTCAACTCTGTCTGCAACTCCAGCTCAACTAACTGACTCCGCCTCTGCACTTCACTAATATGGAATGCTGTTTCCTCATGAAAAGTTCCAGCCATCAGCCCGCCGCCCATCAGATCTCTGCACCACTCCGCGTCAAGGACACACACTCGGCCGGCCGACCCTTTGTGGTGTCTTCCACACAGAGAATAATACAGCCTACCGATAAGGGCTGGCCCAGACCGGTTCTCTCCAAGTGAACAACAGCTCTAAACTAAAACATTACCTTTACCCTACAAGCATCTCAGTTCTGCAGGGATAGAAAGCAAAATGGAGTCTCTCTAGTTCTGGGCCTTGTAGGCCTGAGAAGGATGAAATAACACCTAACTCTGTCAGAGTACCTACACAAACCATACCAATATGTAATATAAAGTCAGGACTACAGGATCCACACTCTACTATAGGCAGGATAATGAAAGGACACATAATTATGTCAAAGCCAATAGGCAATAGATGGATTAGGGTCAAGAATAAGGGATCTATCATCATATAAAGCAGCTATCCTCTTCTAGGTCTGGAAGAAAGGGCTTAAAAGGGCCAACACAAGGTAAGAATACAGATTATAGATGTTAGCAAGCTTAAAGTCATCATCACTCCGAAATAGAGCCAAAAACCATGTCAGGACAATCATACGGGTGAAATGCAATTTTTTTTTTCATTCTTTGGTATCACGCGTTGGACCACATTTCTTTTATTTTATCATACGCAGTCATTTCTTAAGTTTACATTATATAAGTGTTGCCTCATCATCTTTTTTTAAATTTTTGGTCTTTTTTTACTTTTAGATAAAGTAGAAAAGAAGTGCTATGACAAACACTCCCTCACTACTAATAATTTAAAAAAATTGAAAGAATTAATATTCACATTAACATTTGAAGACGCATTTATATTATTTTGTTGAAAAAAAGTGCTTGCGAAGATAATCCTCTTGTTCTTCACGAGTGAAAATTACTAAAAGCACTGCTCAATATAAGTACTTTTAGCCCATTTTCACTCTAGAAGTTAAAGAGTATTCTCCTTTATTGCTAAGTATTTTCTCGAAAGCTTATTTAAACTATATTTTTCAATCATTAAGAAATACTTGAATACTAAAAAAAAATTCTCGGTTGTAAGTCATCCAACTCCAGTCGAAGGATCATAAAGTTGAATGTAAATTAAAAAATACATTAACAATATGATCCCTCAGTGGAAATGAAAGATACATTGAAGATTATGACATTGCTTCTAATAATTACTTTGCACGTAGTAATTCCTTAAATAACCTATATTGCCTGTAATGGTTTTTTACTGAACTCGTTATTATGTTCTATTTAAACGTAATCATATCACATTCTATAATCATTTAAATATTTTTGCTTTCTTTCTTAAATATATAAAACATATACCCATTAAGATAATTTACCTCTCTTCGATATTCTTTCCTTCCTCTGTCGAAATTCATCCAACTCCTCTGGAGGGGACATAATGCTTTATGTATTTTTAAATATACATTAACAATAGGTTCCCTCTGAGGAAATGAAAGATATGGTCTAGATGCTTCTGCAATCCCGAATCATTACCTTGCTCGCAGTTTCTTCGCCCATATTGATTCTATGAAACAAAACGAATTATCCCACGGGTGTGGTTTAAATACTTTTTGGTTCCTTAACAGTCTATGGAATCAATTTATTGCTTATCCCACTTTTAAGTCACATTTTTCAGTTGACAGGTGTTCTAATTTCCACTGTTTTAGTGCGTCATGTGTTTATGTAAACGTGCTTCTTTCCATACTTTTTAACTTTCGTTTAATTTCTAAAATGCTTTATTTAAACTTGTTTGTCTTATTAAAGCATTTCTATTGGTTACTTTTTTTTAATATGAGTATTAACATTAATTTCCCTTTTTTTAACTTATTTTTCTAGTAACTTCCCTTTTTTTGTAATTCATTCAGTAAAGTAAAAGTGAACCAATTAAGAATTCACTCAGTGTCTTTACTTTTATTAATGTAATCATTCACTCAGCAAGCATGTACTCATGTAGTGAGGCAGGCTTTAGGGAATGGAGTGCTTTAAAGTATCTGTGACGTATGCACCGGTACGTGTACAGTACGGTTACAGTTGCACAGCAGTGTGCGAAGACGGTATGCGTACCCCATGTTTACCATTAAAAATGCTAAAAAAATATAGAAATTAATTTTCATATATTGAAAAAATATATAAAATAAAAACATTTTTGAATTTTTAAAATTATTTTACATTAAGAATATGTAATGTAATTTAAAAATAAAATAGCTAAAAATAATTATTATCAAAAATGTAGTAAATTAGTATCACAAAAAAATATAACAATTAATACATTTAAAAATTGGCATTTACAAAACCTATGAAATTCACTGAAAAAAACATAGGTTTTAGACCCGTTATAGTTAGGAATTAGCATTTAAAAAACCTTTCAAATTCACTGAAAAAAACATAGGTTTTAGCCACGTTATAGTTAGGAATTAGCATTTAAAAAACCTTAAAAATACACTGAAAAAACATAGGTTTCACACAAGTTATAGTTAGCTGGACATTTCACTCATACAAAACCATTGAAATTTCCCAGTTATAGTTAGTTCAGCTAACTATAACTTGTGCGCCCGCAATCCACTGCTGATGACGTCACATATTACATCACTCATGACATGGTCAGTGACATCACTCATGACATCACTGATGACATCTCAAATGACATCACTGATGGGGTGGTAATGGACGGAGCATCTGAACCAATCAAACATTCACACCCAGTCAAAAGATCTGGGTTTAATCCATCACCGTTCTTTAGCCCACTCTGCCACCCCTGTTCAGACATGGCTATATGCAAATCAGTCTGACCCTGTGCCTTATGGGAACAGTCCAGCCCGAACTGCCAAGCCATGCCTTCCCTGGACCGGAAACAAGCTTCCGAGGACCGGTTTCTGGCATTCCAGCCATCTTCAGCCCGGCTTGCTTGAATCCAGTGGCAAAGTGAGCAAGGGACTCACGTCTGAGCATACCCTGCCACACTTATGATGGCCAAAAGCGGTACAAAAGGGGGTGGTAATGGACGGAGCATCTGAACCAATCAAACACTCACACCCAGTCAAAAGATCTGGGTTTAATCCATCACCGTTCTTTAGCCCACTCTGTCACCCAAGTTCAGACATGGCTATATGCAAATCAGTCTGACCCTGTGCCTCATGGGAACAGTCCAGCCCGAACTGCCAAGCCATGCCTTCCCTGGACCGGAAACAAGCTTCCGAGGACCGGTTTCTGGCATTCCAGCCGTCTTCAGCCCAGCTTGCTTGAATCCAGTGGCAAAGTGAGCAAGGGACTCACGTCTGAGCATACCCTGCCACACTTATGGCAGCCAAAAGCGGTGCAAAAGGGGGTGGTAATGGATGGAGCATCTGAACCAATCAAACACTCACACCCAGTGAAAAGATCTGGGTTTAATCCATCACCGTTCTTTAGCCCACTCTGCCACCCCAGTCCAGACATGGCTATATGCAAATCAGTCTGACCCTGTGCCTCATGGGAACAGTCCAGCCCGAACTGCCAAGCCATGCCTTCCCTGGACCGGAAACAAGCTTCCAAGGCATTCCAGCCATCTTCAGCCTGGCTTGCTTGAATCCAGTGGCAAAGTGAGCAAGGGACTCCCGGAAGCTTGTTTCCGGTCCAGGGAAGACATGGCTTGGCAGTTCGGGCTGGTCTGTTCCCATGAGGCACAGGGTCAGACTGATTTGCATATAGCCATGTCTGAACTGGGGTGGCAGAGTGGGCTAAAGAACGGTGATGGATTAAACCCAGATCTTTTGACTGGGTGTGGTGTGAGTGTTTGATTGATTCAGATGCTCCGTCCATCACCACCCCCTTTTGTATCGCTTTTTGCCGCCATAAGTGTGGCAGGGTATGCTCAGATGTGAGTCCCTTGCTCACTTTGCCACTGGATTCAAGCAAGCCGGGCTGAAGCCGGCTGGAATGCCAGAAACCGGTCCTCGGAAGCTTGTTTCCGGTCCAGGGAAGACATGGCTCGGCAGTTCGGGCTGGACTGTTCCCATGAGGCACAGGGTCAGACTGAGTTGCATATAGCCATGTCTGAACTGGGGTGGATTAAACCCAGATCTTTTGACTGGGTGTGAGTGTTTGATTGATTCAGATGCTCCGTCCATCACCACCTCTTTTGTACCGTTAATGTGGGAAATGACACTCCCTGTGGTCATCCTGAGGTTATCTATGCAGCTCCGGGGGACCCCAAGTATTTAAGGTTTCTGACCTGAGTAATCTGACGGTGCAAAGGTCAAGCAGCATGATGTCTGTCAAGGGGGTGCAGCCATATTCGGACAAGGAAGACTGTGGGACAAATGGATGAAATTGGCATATGTAGATGCCTATAAAAAGGCACATCTTGTGAGTGAAGCAAAGCACATCTAGGTCAAGTGAACATGAGAGGGAGTTTCCTAGTAGGGAGAGCCCGACCAGTCTAATTATAGTAAAATATGTTGATCTATGTAAGATCATGGGACATAGTGGAAAGAGACAGAAGAATGGCAGCCATATTGTATTATTTAATGATAAGCATTTTGTTATTTTCTAATACAAAAATACAATAAAACCTGTCCTATTATTCACTAGTACAGCATCACAATAGAGAATCTCCTCCTGTGAGACTTAGCCATTACATATTTAGCATCAAGCTAAAACATAATAATCTGCATTTTAGTAATTTCATGTATATGAGCTAACCTAAAATACAATTCACAAGATGTTTATCAGTGCAGCTAATTCAAACCGATCATAGATGGCTTATATATTTACAGAAGGCTTATATATTTCCCATGGCAGGAAATAGGAGATTATATTCGTTTCCCCAGTTTCTAGCATTGTTGCTGCTTCGTTTCCATATGTGCGGTACTATGTTAGGACTAATCCCCCTCTATTGGCTCTAAGTGCCCCTGGGAGCACTAGTTACTCTGGTCTTCAATTAAAACGTGGACTCCTGCGCTTGTTTCAAAAAAGCATTGCTGCATCTTTGTTCAATCCAGTTTTGGTGGGGCCCAATCCTAGGTATGAGTTCCCTTTCTCTGATCCTCAGGATTCGTTCTTTATTGCCACCTCGAGAACGTGCCTTGGTGTGTTCTAATCCAAAGAAACTGAAGGTTTTTTTATTTCGATGTAACTGGTTGTACTGTTCAGTGATGGAGGGCCAACAGTTAAAATTCAGATAGTGTTCCAGTATTCTGATTAGTCTGATAGTACTGCCAGCATTTAGTCAAATGCATGTGCATTCAATTGTATAGATAATTTAGCTACTGTTGCTGTTTATCCAATCCTTAGTGTGATCTCAGGTTTAGGTGAAAAAACTTTCATTTTGTTGTATCCAAATTTGGAGACTCCACAGTTGTGGCATGTGCAAAACCTGCATAGTTTTTCTAGAATGGGGGTTTTAGGGCATCTCTGGTCAATAAATTCTGATTTGCGGAGCATTTGTTTGAGGTTTTCGGTTCTAAGGAAACCCATGTGTACGTAGTTGGTATTCAGATTGTCAATAGATAGGTTATACATAAGTGGATGCCAATGTCGTTTGAGGATTTTTCTGATTTGAAGATGTTCATTGTGAGAAACTGTCATGAATATCATGTTATTTTGCATTTTTTGTTGTTTCTTTGAAGTTTTAGATTGTAACAGGTCTTTGCAGTTTTTTTGGCATATTTCCTTTTCACATGTTTGGAGGTGAATCCTCCGATACGCCCTTTGTTCCAAGCGTACCATCAGTTCTTTTCAGTTTGTTCGATAAAGTTTGTCCTTACAACAATTCCTTCTAATCGTACTTTGAGTGACACATGTCTGCCCAGAAGAGAGAATAGACAGATGTAGATTTTCTATACAGTTTGGTTTGTATCCTTCCATCTTTAATGTAGATGGTAATATTGAGATAATTAATCTCTGTAGTGAACACATTTACTGCTGTCTGAGTGTTCCACTAGTTCTTATTCTCCTATTAGAATGCAAGTGTACGGGGTCACACATGTGGCCCCCATTACGGTTCCTTGGGTCTGGCGGTAATAGTCAGAATTAAAGCTGAATATGTTAGTGAGGAAGAAATGCAGCCTTTCCAGCACCGTTTGGTTTGATTCCATAAAGTGAACTGGTTTGGTTGCTTATGCTTTACGCACTGCATTGATGCCATCTGAATGTCTTGTTGAGGATTGTAAGCTGATTATGTCTATAGTTACTAGGATATAGTCTTCTTTCCAGACAGTGTGGTCTAATTATTGTAATATATCCTTGGTATCTTTCACAAATGGCTGGAAGTGGTGCTCAATATATTCTCCTACATGGGAGCAGATACAGTTAGTACCTGCAATGATAGATCTCCCCAGTGGTGGATATTCTTTTTTGTGTAGTTTGGGCAACACGCTTTAGGTAGCCATGGTAGGATGTTCAATGAACAGGTAGTTTCTTCTAATGTGAGCATCTTCATGTTGTACCATTCATCCAGTTTAGTTTCTCAGCTTTGTCACCCATGGAAGACCATCAATAACTGCAAAAATATTAAAAAGCTACAACATATTATTATAACTACTCTTCCTTGTATTTAGCGTTTTCAGAATAACAAATTTTTTAATTTGAATTCATATACTGCGTATGACTAACCTATACCCTTCGTTATTATCTGCTGAGTATAATGTAGACAACCGCAAGCCTCCTATAGCATGGCATGCTAAAAACGTGCATGTTGCCTGTGAAATGTAATATTTAATCCACAATTATGTGCCTGTTAAAGTGGGATGCAGCTACCTGACAGCAAATGGGGAGCATGGTCATGCCACAAGACAAACAGGCAGTCTTGAGGGTTTTTATCCGTAATGAGAAGAGTTTTCTCTTAGGAATCAGCACAAAGTTTTTGTTATTTTTCTTTGGCAAAAAACGTCTATTTGGCGAGGCAGAGCTTATTTAGGACTGTGACAAGGAAGATTATGACTCGGAGTAATGAAGATTACCAGTAAGTAATGCACACATTCAAGCAGACATAAACAACTTGGGAAGCAGAAAAGCAAATTTCAGAGACACTGCCAGACTGGCCAGAGTCTTGCCAAGAGGAATGTTGATAATAGCATAATAGTATCTTTGGAAAGAAAAATGAAACAATTGGAAACGCTCCACTTAAAACACTAAAAATAAACACGGCCTCTGCAATCTTTTACTGTCACATTTTCTATAAACATACTATGTCCTGAAGCAGTCTAATGGAGTTTAGCTAGAGCCAAACAGGATTTTTATGGTAATTTTGAAGAGGCTGACAGCCTTCTTGAGTACCTTTTCAAGCAAAAGGATAAAGATAAATAGGGCTGATGCCAACTTCAGCAATTCGTAAAAGCAACTGAGTTTAGAGAAATCAGAAGTACCTTCTCCAGCTTTCCAGAGTATGAAAGCAAGTGCAATCCATGCTTTGGTCAGAAGAGGCGGTGTTACTCGTTTCACTTTCATTGTTAAATTGATAATGTAAACCTAACAAAGAAAGCTCTGAGCCTGCCTGAAAGAGTCATAAACAAAGATTTCAGCAGGCTTGCAAGGCAGGCTTTCAAAAAGATTGTATCCGCTTGAAAGTTTTCCCTTAAGGGCAAGCACTTTCTCCACAAAAACACACCTTGTATTACATAAGTGGGCAGAGGAGTAGTCAAAAGTGAAACAACCCCCACATTTAATCATATGCACGGAGTGGGGTAATCATGCAATCCTGACACTTTCTAGGAAGTTCATCTGGAGCTGTTACTCGTTCATTCCTTGTTCTTTCTTTCGTTATTGCTCTTTTTTATCTTTATTTCCTTTTCACAGTCCTTTTCCTCCTTCTCACCCGCATTCCATTTGCCACAGACTCAGCCCTGCCAAGTTTCCCAAACCTATGTGTGATGTGCAGCTCCACTCTAGGTTTTTCATTTGAATTCTGGGACCTGAAGTATTGTTTGTTCCATTATATAATATGACTATAAGTCCCGGAATTAAACACATCACCCATGGACTAGGGAAACCTGGCAGCTATGCAGACTCATGTGTTTTTCTTTGTAATGCTTAGCATTTCTCGACCCTTAAACATGTTCACATTAGCTTTCCAAGCTCATTTGAAAAAGTGAAGTTAATACAGCACAATTGTACACAAATGGCAAAGCCCACCTCCACAACACAAACATCTCATTACTTAAACTGAAACCTTCAGCTAACCACTGCCTGTATTTTTTTGCACTAGTCCAAACATAACAGCAATTACCTCTTGGCCGCAGCGCAAATTCTGCCGCAGAGCTGGAGGTGTGGGGGGTGAGCGCAGTGCTTCCAAGCTTGTGATGGAACCAAGCGTCATGAGCCACAGTCGGCGTGTGCTCATGACGGTGTGGTTCCGTCATGGCCCGCCCGCTCACTAATTCGCCAGCATATGCAGGCAATCAGTGCTGCACCAGCGGAGCCAGCTGCTCATGACGGAACCACGCCGTCATGAGCACACAGCACCCGTCGCACATGACTGCGTGGTTCCGTCATGAGCAGGCAAGGGGTTAAATTCCACCCAAAAGAAAAACACCTGCAATGTGAGTCGTACTATATATATAGTTACTCCATTACCTCAAGTTCAAATTTTGTAAATGTAAGTTACTACTAAGATTATAATGCTGCATTTGTTTATCGCATGAAATATATTTTTGTTATGTTCACATCTTATTTCTTTACCTTTTGCTACAATAGGCTAATTTGTAAAAAATCTTTCTTCTACGCTGAGTGAAATTACACAGACCTTTGTTTTCTCCTTTTGTTTTAGTGGAATGTGTAAAGTTTGTGATTGGTGTATAGAGCATGTACTCCTATTGGAGATCTCTACCATTAATGGGAAAGATGGCCTCCTTGTAGTCAAGCACCTCCTTTTTTTAGTTTTGGCGTTCACCAAGAACATTTGGTTTAAAAAAAAGTTATGTAGAACATAATTAATAAAAAGAGCTTCTAGCCAGCTGTCTTCACCCATTGGTCTTTTACTGTGTCATTCACATTTTACTTCCACCCACTACAGTATACAGCATAGGGCAGGGGTCAGCTCGCACCAGCCACTGGATAACTTCACTTTGAGTGACTGCATTTTGCTGTTTCACAAACAGTGCATCTGCACATAACTAGTTCTCTTCAGTGCAAGTGTTTTTGTTTTCACCTTTTTACTTTGGTGTTTCCTTTTTGATAGCAGGAAGCTTAAGAACAAGGCTGTTACAGCTTTATCAGTTCCTGTCACCTGTTAAAGCATGCATGCAATAAAGTACAGTTATAATTGCACTCCCATATGTAACGCTGATAAAGGTTTTAGCACAAGCAGTGCATTGCAGGGGTGTGAGTTATAGTTAGCAGAGAGAGAGAGCAAGAGAGAGAGAGAGTTATATATAGAGATATATTGATATAGATAGATAGATATCTTCTTTCCCAGCATGGCAATGTTGTTGTGCACCAGACCGCATTGGTGCCATATACAGCGTGACAGCCCACATGCTTTTAAATCACAAACAGGTTCTCCAATCTTTCGAAAAAGAAAATGGCACTCGCAGAATGAGAGTTCCAAATTATCAATTTCATTTGGCATAACATATCAACGACTTTCGGTCCTTCATGGACCTTGGTTGCGATATTGATGTAATATAACCAATAAAAACAAACAAACATAAATCAGTCCATGCCCGAACCTGCAAGACATGAAATGCTCAATTCATCCATGCAATGCCGATAAGTATCCATATTGTAAGCTTTGAATCCTGCATGCTAGTTACTCCATTATGAACAAGCACAATAGTGGCATATATATGAAAGCAACCACATTTAAGGTGTGGTATTCAGCAAACTATCACAAAATAATTAGAATAGGAAAACCAAGCACGTATCTCAGTTTGCCTAAATGACACAGAAATATTCAACCGGGCCATTCTTTACCTTGCATACTGGCTATCAGTTAAAAACTTCTCGTTAGTTGGTCCTTGTTAGATTTCGGGGTCCCTAGATGGCACAGGTAGGAATTTGTGACAAATAGGGACCCTGGCCTCTAGTCAGGGTAAGTGGGATACACGCTTTAGTTAACCCCTGCTCACCCCCTTGGTAGCTTGGCACGAGCAGACAGGATTATCAAACGCAATGTGTAAAGTACTTGTACCAACACTCACAGTAACACAGTGAAAACACCACAAATGGATTCCACATCAGTTTAGAAAAATAGAAGTATTTAATATAAACTAAACAAGACCAAAATGACAAAAATCCAACATACACAGTTCAAGGATATGATTTTAAAAGAGTTCTTAAGGTTGTGTTAAAATAATCCACAGTTGCATCACGTTTTAGCCAAAAGTACCTTTAGATGTGACAAAAGCTCCGGGGAAAGCTGCAGCATTGAAAAACAATTGATGCGTCACTCCTGAGACCCTGTGGAGGCGATGCGACAGCTTGTATGGATTCCAGTGCGCAGGTTTCGTAGGGAGCGTCTCGCAAAGGTACAATGCGATGATCTTCGGGACGGAGACAATCTCAGGTGTGGCGCGATGCAGCGACGTGATGCGGTCCGCAAGCAAGCGGTGCGACGATCTCACCCAATGACGATAGGCTCTGCGACGATACTCGCGGCGATGGTACTCTTCCCGCAGCGGAGCGATGCGTTCCACAAGCGAAGGATGCGTCGGTTCTTGCAGCGGCAACAGGCGCTGCGACAATCTCGATCTCCGCGGCAGCAGGAATTTCCTCACACTGATGGGGATGCGCTTCGCAAGCGAGAGATGCGTGAAATTTAGCAGACTGTCTTTAGCTAATTCTTATCCAGCTTCCCAACAACAGGTACAACTTACAGAGGCACCACAACTGGCCCAAGCACTCTAGGAAGGACAGAGCTCTCTCAGTAGAGTTCAGGGGGGAAGCTGGGGTGAAGCCCTTTTGTTCCTGGGACTTCTTAACAGGAAGCCAGCTCTACTCAGGCCCTTGGAGATCTATTCAAGCAATGGGACACAGCACAAAGCAAAGTCCTTCCCCTTTCCTTGGCAGCAAAGCAGCTGTAGGTCAGCCTACAAACACACATCAGGACAGTACTTCCTCTACAGTCTTCCAGCTTTCTCCTTGGCAGAGGTTCCTTCTTGATTCCAGGATGATCTAAAGTTCAGTGGTCTGGGGTCCTGTACTTATACCCCAAACATTCTGTGTTCCCTTTGTGCAGGTGGGCTCTGAGCCCGGTCCAAACCAGTTCTGGAGCACTCTGTTACATGACTCCTTCTTTCCTTTCACAGTGCAGAGCAGAAACATCAGACGCCCCACAGGAGGTGGAGCCAGCATTGTGGAGGAAAAGCACAGCCCTGGAGAAATTTGTTGACCTGATTCCTTCGCTCCTTTTACAGTGCAGGGCAGAGACCTCAGACGTACCATGGGGGGTGGAGCCAGCACTGTGGGGGGCAAGCACAGTCCTATTCCGGTCCCAGGTGCAACTCCTCCCTCCCATCTAGATGCAGATCTCTCTATTCACCACTGGGCGGACTCATTCTGTCTCCTGGAATCCCCCAGCCCTGTTACTCACAAACCAGACAGTCAATTCACAATTCACAAACAGCCAAAGGCATATAGCAAGGTCAGACAAGAAAGCAGCCACTTTCTAAAAGTGCCGCTTTCAAACACAGGATTTAAAAACCATCCTTCCTAAAAGATGAGTTATCAAATTCTGAGTTCAGGGATACCAGACTTCAATTTTCGATCTTGCTCCTATGGGAAGATATGCAGATAAACATTATACACATCATTCCCCATTATAGCCTATGGGCAAGATAGCCATCTCAATAGTGAAAAACGAAAATGGCTGTAATTCACTACCAGAGCATGTCACACACACCAGTGCATGCTCTACCTTTCATTTACACTGCAACCTGCCCAGGGGGGTACCTAGGGCCTTCTATAGGGGGTGTCCAATGTATACAGAAAGGAAAGGGTTAGGCTTGGCCAGTGTGGACACTGGCCAGGGCAGCATGGCAGTCAGCAACTGCCGACATGCACTGTGGTAGCAGGGCTGAGACGCCATTTAGGGACTACTCATGTGGGTGGCACAATTAATGCTGCAGGCCCACTAGTAGCATTTGAATCAACAGCCCTGGCACACTCAGTGCACTTTACTAGAGACCTCCTGGTAACACAAATATGCCAATCATGGATAACCAATCACAATACCAATTTATACAGAGAGCATATGCACTTTAGCACTGATCAGCAGTGGTAGAGTGCTCAGAGTCCTATTGTCAACAACCAAAGGTCAAGAAAAATAAAGGAGGAAGAAGCAAAAAGTTTGGGGATAACCCTGCAAAAAGGGCCAGTCCTGATATATACATATATTACCTACTGGCAGTCGCCAGTAGGTAGTTATAGTTGGGACCTAGTTTCCATAGGAAATTCACAACATTCTATTTGGAATAACTTTGGCGCCAGTGGACGAATCTTCGCGAATTTCTCCAAGAAAATGGCCTGCTCGGTTCCACTCCTTCCCTGAAAGTTTGGGGGCGATTCGTCAAGTGGGGGCTGAGAAAAAAGGGGGTCCCAAAACATGTTTTCCCCATGCAATTTTTTATAGGGACCTTTAACCAGGGCTATAGCCCGAACGGCTGAACGGAATTACACACAATTTGGCAGAGAGGTAGAGTTCAGTTCGCAGATTGTGCTTTTTTTAAATGGTGTAAATCCGTTCAGTAGTTTCTGAGAAAATTGGAAGTAAAATCATAGCGATATCTAGAGTCGGAGTTCAGTACGAGTACACGACGTCGCTGCGGGTGTTGGTCAGGACGAGGGCTGTGGATGGGCGCCGGCCGCTTTTGACTATAACGGCCTGCTGGGATACAGTGCCCACACCCTCCTCCATAGGACTCACAGGACCTCCAGTCCAACATCATTTACACATCTAACTCAGCATATGGACTGAGACAGTATTTACAGTAAGGTGGCACATTCCATCAAACCTCCGAAGAACTCTTAAGAAACCTGCATTGCTGTCGCCCGCTAGCATTTATATAATATAATAATAGCGTCGGGAAGAAACCTAAATAATAGGATATATTGTAGCTGGCAAGGTGATCCCGGGACCACGCTTTTATTTCTTCTCCCAGGCACGCGACGTCCGACTAACTTAAAGCCCTGAAGAAGTCCCAGTTTGGGACGAAACGCGTCGGCTGTTTATGTTTGACTAAATGTTTTGAAAATAAAGGATTTGAAGAAGAACTCCAACATCTTCAAGATTGATCATTATTATTACAACTGTTACAATTTCTGTGGTGCACCTTTGCTGTTGTTTGAATTCTAAAAAATTCCCTAGGGAAAAGGCACAGTGATGATGGGTGCCATTCAGTGTGCACACAGTCCCTTTGTTTGAACTTAAGGGTTAAAATATTTCATGGGGGAAAGATAGTCAGGTGCTTAGTCTAGAAAGGGTCCATCATCTTTGTAGTTTCTGACGAGTACTGAAACCTGTTCAATTACGAGCGCGAGGTGCATGCTGATTGGCTGTGAACTGTCTGTCAACACTCAAAACCAGGAGGTGTTGGCGGCCATCTTGTGCCTCGCTAGAATCGAGTCACACGAAAACAGTAAAACAAAGTTGAGAAATAAGGGAAGGGGGTAGGCTAGAGACATTCTGACCCTCTAGGCTCAGAATGTCAAGGCTTGCTCACGGGTAGTACATGGATGTTTAGGCTCTATTTTTTATTTTATTTTTTTTTAAAGAAAAATCACGGCGTACGCCCATGTAAATACCTACAATTACGAGCAGGAGCTGCATGCTGATTGGCTGTCAATACTCCATACCAGGAAGTGTTGGCAGCCATGTTGTACGCATATGTAAATACCTACAATTACGAGCAGGAGCTGCATGCTGATTGACTGTCAATACTCCAAACCAGGAAGTGTTGGCAGCCATGTTGTTTGTCGGGAGTGGAGAGTCACAAGAAAACAGTAAAAGAAAGTTGAGAAATAAGGAAAGGGGGCAGGGTAGAAACACTCTGGGCCTATAGTCTTGGTCAGGGGGTGGTACATTAATCTTTAGGCTCAATTTTTATTTTTTTTAAATAAAAGATGGCGTGCAGTACTTGTACGCGGTGGAAAAGGTGAAAAAAAAAGTAGAAGTCTGTTTTATTCATTAGGTCCCTGATGGCCAAATTACGGGGGCAATTTTTTTGCATAATGGGGGCTTGTAAGGTGCCCGAGCACTGGGGAATGGCACTCCTCTGGTATTATTTTGAAGTATGTGGGAGGGGGGGTTACGGTCCTCTTTCCCGCAGTCTCAGTGAGTGACACCCCTGAGTTTAAAAAAAAATATATATATATGTTTTGAGATCTCTGTCTTTCTCTCGTCTCGTACATGTCCCGGGGAACGCTACCTTTCTGGGACAGTGATATGTAAAATGACCTTCCAGCTCTGGGTACCTGCATTGTCTGGAGTTTTTTATCAATATTGGCAGGGTGGGCTTGATAATATGTCCTTGTAAATTCCCAAAGAAGCTTATGTTCTGGTGTTACCATGGGCTTCTATGGGAAATAACAAGGCCGTATTATGATGGTAATTATCGCAGTTTTATCGGCAGTTTCTTGGCAATAAAACGGCGATAATTTTAACATCGGTGGTTGATGATATGCAGCTAAGTTTACTGGTCAAAAAAAAGAGGAATGGGCCATATTATCAAGAAAAGGCAATACATTATAGCTGTTTTTATCGGCAGGAAACTGTTGATAAAGCAGCGATAATGGGCTTGATAATATATCCTTGTGAATTGCCATAGAAGCTCATCTTGACACTAGAACCTGGGCTGCTATGGGAATTTACAAGGGCCTATTATCAAGCCCATTATCGGCGCTTTAGCTGCAGTTTTCTGCTGATAAAAGCGGCAATAATGTATCGCCCTTTAGTGATGATATGGCACTGACGGGCGTATTATCAAGCATCAGTCTCAAAATTATCGTTGTTTTATGGGCATGAAAGTGGCAATGAAATTGTGTAATTCTCATAGAAGCCCATGTTCTGGTGTTAACAGGGGCTTCTATGGGAATGAACAAGGGTCTATTATGAAGCCCATTATCGCCGGTTTATCGGCAGTTACTGGCGATAAAAGTGGTGGTAATGTATTGCGTTTTGTTGATAATATGCCCCTTCATTTCTATGATAGTATGTAAAACTTTCCTTTTTTTGTGTAGCAGTTGTACTCTCTACGCATGCGCAGCCTAGTTTCAAAGCCCATGTTTTTTCTTTTTCTTCAAGTTCAAAAAACAAAGCTTTCTTTATTTCAGGTATTACAATTGGCGCTTTGTTTTTCCGGGTCGTGTGTGTCATCCGTTGCTGTACTTTTGTAATATATTAATAATCGTATTTTATCTACATTTATTTGAAATGTAGTGCCTAGACGCCAAACGTTGATTCCGTACTCCGTCCACAACCATTTTAGTAGTTTTTCACCGTTGTTTTTATTACATCTGTTACTTTCATTTTAGGGGCCTCCTATTTTCTTTGTGATCGACAAGATTTCTAGGCACAGACATCACTGTGTTTGTCCTTAAACTCTGATGTTATCAGACTTGGTCACACGTATATCTAAAAACTAATTTGAAGGACGTAAGTCACAGGCATTGAAACGCGTGTTCTTCAACAGAAAGACATTATAAAGATTATCGCCTCTTTTATCAGCAGGAAAACTGCTGATAAAGCGGCGCTAAAGGGCTTGATAATAGGCCCTTGTGAATTCCCATAAGAGCCCAAGTTAACACCAGAATCTGGGCTGCTATGGGAATTTCCAAGGCTCTATTATCAAGCTCATTATCGTCGTTTTATCGGAATTTTTGCTGCCGATAAAAGCGGCGATAATGTTTCGCCTGTTGTTGATAATATGCGACTTCGTTCCTTGTCCTGCATCGCATTTTGAGATGTAGGGCGCAGGATACGAAATTCATTTTATTAATTTAATTGTTTACTTACCTGCAATCATCCAGATTCTGCTGTTTATAACCCCCCGCCCCATTTGCCTACCTCACCACAACTCCCTCCACGGGCCGCGGCTGAGTCAGTTACTTGTACTTACTTTAAGCATAATAAATAATTTTAAAAAGTATATATTGTAAAATTGTCACCTGTGGAAGATACAAAAAAACACAGTTACTAGATATATTTTACAACACAAAATTATTTGTAAAACATTTCATTTGCCTTTTTTGCTGTTCTCAGAATATATTGAATTTCACTACAAACAGTGAGTTCAATAGTTCTCATCACATAACAGTGGGCATAAAAAAGACAATCCATAAGGATATCTTAAAAAAACTCAGTCAACATTGTCAATAACAATATAAAAAATAGAAATAAAACATATCTTAAATAACATATCTTAAATGTTTTTTTCTAAAAGCAATTTCTTACGTAAATAAAAGATATTTCAAGGAATCATAAAATAACAATATATTCTGATTAATTTTCTTACACTGTAAATAATGTTACTTACAAGTAGATGCTGGGAAAATACACAGCAAAAAGTCCTTAATGGTTTCGCACACTTTTCCTTACGGCAAATAGTATGCATCAAGTCCTTTGTTTGGAAGCTGTTCCAAAACCACCGATATCATCTACGGGTCTCCCAGGACTCATCCATCAATCCGACGCTGTTTATCATCTACATGGCTACCCTAACACAAGTAGGCCACCATCACAACTTCAACAACATCTATAACACAAAGAACACACATCTCATCTTCTTCGCCACCAAGAAGCCACATACCACCAATGGAACCTCCACGACACAATGAAGGACGTCACAAAAAGAGCAGCACTGTAAACACAAACTTGCAGAAGATGAAGGTACTCATCCTCAGACCCACTCCATCAGCCTCAGACAACTCCTGCTACCTGACTACAGTGTGAAGAGTAGCAACACCTACTAACCATGTGCACAACATGGGATTCAACCTCAACTGCTCCCTCTCCATGTGTAAGCAAGTCTACACCGTGTCCTCATACTGCTATAACACCCTCCACATGCTCCGCAACATTTACAAGTGGATCCTAACCAAAAGAAGAATAGTGACATAGGCCCTCATCAGCAGCAGACTACACTGTGGTAAAAGACTCTACACATGAGTTCTAGCCAAACACCTACAAAAACTACAACAAATCCAAAAGACCACACCTGACTGATCATCAATGTCCCCGGCTGCACCCACATCACTCACCACCTGATACACCTACACTGCCTCAATATCAACAAAAGGATCTTCTTTAAGCTCCTCACTCTCACTTACAAAATCCTCTCTCTACAACACCAGAGTAATCTACCTTAACTGCACTAATCCTAAAGGGCACATTTTGATCTTAAAATTTTGTCTTTAAAAATATTAGGTAAGAATTTGGTAACTCTTTGGGCAAACATTTCTTAAAAACTAATTGAGTATCATTACATTGTATCCAATCTTTCAGACATTTTAAATAAACAATGTAATGTCCAGATGTGGTAGAAGGTCCAGCAAGAAAAATAATAGCAACAGCTATAAAAGTTCTTCCTGATATTGAACATTGACCAGTTCCACATTTTTTAATTAAAGTTTTCAATTTTGTTCCATCAGTTCTACAACGTTGCAGCATTAAAATAACATACTCTCCATATCTTTGTATAAATAATGTTGATGACATTTCTGATTTACATTGGCTACACTCCATGTTTTAACTTGCTCCTCTAATTAGATTGTTAAAAGACACTGATTCACAGTCAGGTAAAGTCTAATATATGAATCTCTCAG
Organism: Lissotriton vulgaris; assembly: GCF_964263255.1. Taxonomy (NCBI): domain Eukaryota; kingdom Metazoa; phylum Chordata; class Amphibia; order Caudata; family Salamandridae; genus Lissotriton; species Lissotriton vulgaris. Next base: position 749,629,151 of record NC_141694.1, read on the forward strand.
TGTCTATGTTAGTGCTACATGTAAACAAACAATTTCGACAGTCATGATGCCATTTATAAGAAAGGCCACAAAGGTTTTCAACATCTATACCTTCATCTTCCAGTACACCAAGCATAAACATTCAAAATTCCTGACAATCTTGCTGAATATTCTGCGTAAATTGAGTAGAACCAGAACATATGTCCAAAACATTTTAAATATCAGAAACACTTTGTATTTTACTTTTATCAGCAGTACATTTCTCATAACAGAATTCAACAATGAACAGAATCTTTTGTCCCGATTTTCTACAATTTGCTATTGGAAACTTTAAAGAAAAAAACAACATTTACAACTACATTAGCATAGCAGTTGACACCAGAACTATTTTCAAATCGATAACCAACATTCTCTTCAACTCTGTCCTTCTTTCTCTACAGTTTTAGAACCAATATTCTCAAATCTTCTTTTTCTACCTACCACACGCTTTTCAATCACTGGATATTGACCTAAATTGGGTGCATATTCTCTTCTTAACCTATTATACTCTTTCACACAGTTTGTATCTGCAGAAATCTTTGTCTCATCAAAATCAATCAAGTACAATCCAGATAAAGTTCTAACTCGAGACAAAGCAACATATGCCATACCTTCTTTCAACACGGTACTTCCAATATTCAGTAAAGCACAATCTACACTTAAACCTTGAGATTTATGAATGGTCCCCGCATATGCCAAACAAACAGGAAAATGTTTTCTGCAGACATACAATTCTTTTACAAGTAAAAAACGAGCTGCACAACGACTAACTTGTTGTACTGCAGCTATTTCATCAAATTTGATTTTCAAAAATTGAATGCCAGCTCTGTTTACATAATTAACAAAATCAAAAATGTTACCCATTACTCCATTTACTAAACCTTTTAGCACATCCATATTACGTCGCAAAATTACTCTACAATTTACATGCATACAAATTCTTTTCTAAACCAGCAGTTTTACTTAACGATTTCTCTAAAGATTCCAATTTCCTCTTCAAGTTTTCACTCAAAATAATACTGATTCTCTCATGTTCTATTTTATCAATTGCTTCCACTTTTATAATTTCTTCATTTTCTAACTTTAACATTTCTTCATTGAATATAGAACATTCACGCAGTGTTGGCTTTAAGCAGATTACAGATTTGTTTTCTGCAATTCTCATGTATTTTTTCTGTGGGACAATATTTGCATTTGGAAATAAATTGGAAAGTAATCGTGTCTGTAAAGCTTGTTTTCCATGTTCGGTCGATTTTCCAATTCTTATATCTTGAAGAATAGTTCCATAATCAACATCATTTGCTTGTCACATATTTGTAGTAAGTTCCTTATTCTGAAAATATGACCAAATGTTTACATTGCCAATACTCCCCAAAGACTTTCTAGTATCTTCATGCACAAGTGTTTTAAATACTGGCTGTCCTTTTACAGGAGTAAGTTGTAGAAGATCTCCAAAAACTATGATGTGTTTTCCTCCGAATAATACGTCATACTCTGTTTAAAGAATGTGCGGCATTCTTAAATGCACAAAGGCAAGCATTACATTTGAGACCATGCTTACCTCATCAATAATGAGAAGCTTAATTTTCTTCAACACTCTTGAAACTTCATAAGAAGCTTCTCCAGATAGATTGTGGCATTGTAATTTGTTGTCATGCTCTACTGGCAGCTTTAATATACAATGTAAAGTAATTCCTTTAATATCGTGTGCCGCCAACCCAGTTGAAGCAGTGACAACACAAGACAAATGCAACTCAGTTCTTTTCTGTAGAAAAGTTGTGATTACTTTAATTAAAAAACGTTTTCCTGTTCCAGCTTGTCCACTCACATACATATGGATAGGTTCAAATGATGAGCAAGAGTACTCATTTTTCTCATGAAGAAATTTATGGTCATTCTGTTGTCTCACTTGCTCATATATTTCTTTCTGCTCAAGATTTAACTGTCCCTCTAAGTTTCCTAAGTTTGTTAGATGTTCTTGACCTTGATACATTACTGTTTCCACCTCTTCCATAGCAGTTGTTGCTTCATTTAGAACAATTGGTTTTCCTAGTGGGTCCTGACTCAACGGAGGAGAAGTTTGACTGTCTTGAGAACTATCTCTAGGAATCTCAGCTGCAATTGTAGCTTCTTGCTCAATTTCGTCATACAACATTTTGACATAATTAGCAAAAACAGGACATTCTATAGTATCTTTAGTTTCATTGAAGGAATCTTCATAGCTCTCAAAATCTCCAAGTAATTTCAATTCTGAATGCCATGCTTGAAAAGTTGCAAAAGAGCTAAATAGTAAAATTCCCTTTTGTCAGGTGTTTCGCAACTCAGTTTACGGTGATTAATCACATATCCTTTTCTTTGTTTCACCAGACATCCTTCAGAACCACTAAAGGCATATATACCATTATAAATGTTTTCGGTAATATTCCGTTTAAAAATATAGTTTTGCAGCACTTCATTGAGACAAATGTTCTCAAGATGATAACTTCTATTTGGATAATACGTATCCAACACATTTGTTTTCAGAATATCAGTACTTTCTGGCTCTTTTTCAGCTAAATATTCAATTTCTTGTACAGATTTAAGAACTCGGTTTCGTGTTGCAGCAAGACCTAGACTCACTCAAATGATTCTTCTGAATTTAGAGTACAGACTTGCAGATGATAAGCGATCCGAGCATTCATACGCTCCAATTTCTCGATGAGATAACATCTTCAAACTGTAACTGTATAATTTGTTACTTAGACTCTTCTCATGGGAAATCTCTTCCCACAATTCCTTCAATTCATTCTTTTCTGATTTTGTTATGTACGATGTCACATATCGAGCAACAGCAATGAATTGTCTGCAACATATTGAATATACATATTAGCATTTCACATAGACAAAATTACTGAGTTATAGTCATTTATGTATTTTGACTCTTCATTTCTTCTTAAGTTGTAGGTATTTTTTGGATACTTTCTTGTGATATTATGTCGCAAATATGACATAAAACTGTTCACTCTTCCTTTTGATATTACAGGTCGAGGAAATGCAAAACGGCATTTGCTGTAGAATTTGACCTTAGATTTGTACTTTCGACGACAGTATTTGCTACAACCATGGCTTTGGAATCGTAAGACTTGTTGTCTTAAGTCCTTATCTTGTGTAATTTTGGGTACTTCACATGTAGCATATTCTTCAATAAAAGACAACACAGTATCATCTGAGTCAGTTCCAAATTTGGGAGCATCTTTGATCCATAATAGTATATGTATGTGAGGAGCATCTCTCGCTTGATACTCCTTACTCCGAAAGAAATCCAGAACCTCTCCAAGAGGAGGATTTTTTTTATTGGTGATAAAAGACATCATAGCTTCGAATTTATGATTGAAATACCTGCTTACATTAACAGGATCCAAAGAGCACAATGCTCCAGGTGTCTTGTATTCGATATTTGGTATATTTGGATTTGCCCCTCGAAGAAATTTAAGTAAATCATCCCAAGCATATTCAGCACAGGTTAGAGTAAGGAACCATGTAGGAGTTCCTACGTTCCTTAGCATACATTTGAGTTCTCCGTGACGACGGTACCAGTACTCATTAGTACCACACTGACATGCCATCAGATTAATCAGCTGAGTTTCCAACACATTATCTTTCTGCTGTACTTTATCCATAATTTCCTTTGCTGAAACATTTTGCAGATGTACACCTGTTTTCAATATGTGGTTTACTGCATAAGAAAGTCCAGACAAATCACTCTCAAACAAAAGATGAAACAAATATGAAATACATTGTCGTTTACCAGATACAACGTTGCCTTTTTCACTTTCGTAACATCCACTAATTCTTGCCAGATTTTCTTACTCCTAGTAGGAACGCCATTAACAAGAATAACTAAAGGTTCATCCTCTACATTTTGTACACCAATAGTTTCAATATTTTTCTTTAAATCTAGAGGCAAATATACAACTCTTCCCTTTAATATTCTCTGTAAATCAGAAAGAGGCAATTTTCCAGTCTTAGGCTCCATACGAACAATAGCCTGAAATGGATGCACAGATTGAATAAGAATAGACTCATAGGTATTTAAATCCATCAGTTCAAAAGGAATATTTACCAACTCAAGATTATTATGCACAGCTCTAGCAGATATTTTGTTCTCTTCTAATTTGTTATAACAATATTTACAAATACGCTGATCAGAACCCAAATCAAAACAATTCTCTATCAACAAATAAGTTGTAAAATCTTTCCACTTATCATTATTTTCCTTTTCACTTTTTAAATACAGATCATCAGTCCTGGACTGATTTTTATAATGAATTTGTCGACAACAGATAGAAGAATAATTTGGCCTTTCACCTGAAATCACCTTAAACTGTATAATTTCTTGTTGAAAATGTTGTACACTGCACTGTCCTACATTCTCTTTCACATTTTCTTCTATTAATCTCTCACTTTCTGCACTGTCTTCCTGAGGACCAAAGTAACTAATCTCAATTTCATCACAAACATTTGTTACGTCTGATACAGATCCACGCAAAAGAGCACTGTTCAACTTTTTTAACATTAGTGCTGGACTTTTCGCGTAATATCATGTTCTGACTAATTTCCTCATCTGAGTATGATGAACTGCTAACATCCTGAAATGGTGGAAAACACTTTGACATACTTTTTAAGAAACACAAGGTAGAGAATGACCTTGTAAACCAGTATTTTTTCTCACTCTGCAAGGGTCTAGTCCTTGTAACATCTTAATCTTTTGTTTAACACTTTTCTTGGTGTAATTACTTAAGAAATTGCGTAAAAAATCAATAGATTTTTGCCGGACACTGCAAATACTACTACAATTCCAAGTGTGCACTGGAGCTTTAGGACGTCTCCCTAAAACTTCAGCAGCTAACACCTCTTCTGCATTTCTAGGAACAATTTTCTCTTTCTCAATAGGACAACCATTTCTAACCTCATAAGCACGACCAGTAGTGTCAACTGCATGCAACAAATCATTACTCTGAAAATAACTTTCTTCATTAAAAAACGGCTCAGAAGTTGAAGTATATTTCCATTCACCCAAATAAAACTCACGAAAATTACTTTTGTTAATTAGTCTTCTCCATCTACTTTTGCTCTTCATTAAATGGATTGGTTTATCTAGTGATCTAATTCTATTTATTATTAATATAAACAGTTTTCTTTTCAATTCCAATGCTTTCTCAACTACATTTTCTATAGCTTTCTTTTTTTTATAAAATACTAATTTTTTCTTATATACCTTAATTTCATTCATTAAATTTGATACCAATCTATTATAAAACATTTTTTTCCTAATTTCTATGATTGATTTTTTCTCCTTTTACTCTACACATTTTTGTCTTCACTTGATTTTCCATTATTCTTTTGTTTATTAGTAGGTTGTTTTCGTTGCTGATACACTAAGGACATTTTTTTGTTTCTGAACACTATTCTTAGTGTCAGAAAGTACCTGTAGTTTCAGAGCTCCGCGGGGGTACCACACCGAAGGTGAAGATAGCTCCCAATTCCCTTTCGCCCCTGAGCCGGATTGCTCTTGCGACAGGGACGTCAGGGAAAGGGGAAGTGGATAAGACAAACAGAGAGACTGCTCACACATTCATCTTCTCCCGCTCTAGGATTGGTGAAGATTGTTCTGCAAAATAAAACAACAATTACTAAGTTCTGACCTTCAGGGTGCTAAATCCTAAACTAACTCTTCTAACCTTATCCTAAGTACCTGTGAGTGTGTGAGATTTAGCTGCTCTCTAGTAGGTCTCAGAATGCTGCTGTGAAGAAAGTCAATGGAGCCTTGCTGCTGGAGCTCAGAGAATGCAGTATAGGTGGTACACAAGAATATATATATATATATATATATATATATATATTGTTATCTACTTGTAGACTCTGTATGGATGGTGATGTAAGAAGCTCCAAATCTCAACTCCAAATGAAGACAGCCCAAAGTTCAGTTCCAAAAACTGTAGTGAGTAAAGTCTAGACTGGCAAATCTTCAACCTCTCCCACTCCTCCTCTTCCTCCTCCAACGTCCAATCCGTCATGTTGTTCATCCAGGATTGGATGAACTGCAACCACCTCAAACTCAATCCGGACAAGACGGAGTTAGCCTTGACCAGAGGTGGTTGCAGTCCTTGGTCCCCTTCCCACTGGCCCTCCTCACTTGGTGCTCCCCCGCTTCCAGTTCCCAAGGTCAAGACCCTTGGCATCTTCTTGAATCCTTCACTTTCCGTTCACTCTCAAGTTAATTCGGTTGTTTCCTCCTGTTTCTTTTCCCTCAGAATCATTAGGAAGATCTCTCGTTTCTTCTCCCTACCTGCCCTAAAAATTATAGTGATGGCCATGGTGCTCTCGCGCCTCGACTATGGGAACATCATCTATAATGGCGCTCCAGCTTACGCCATTCGCCGCCTGCAGCTAGTGCAGAACCAGGCTGCCCGCCTGATTCACGGCCTGCCTAAATACCATCGAGCCACCTCCCTATTGCAGGCCTTGCACTGGCTGCCGGTGAAAGAACGTGCCTTGTTTAAGCTTGGTTGCACCACTTTTCAGGCTAAAATGGGCACCGCTCCGGAATTCATTTGTTCAGCCATCACTCCCTATACGCCAGGTAGAGAGCTTAGGTCCACTCATCAGGCCCTGTTAACCATCCCCCGCTTCAGCAAGAAAAAGACTGGCGGTACGAAATTCGCAGTGCTTGCTCCTGCGTTTTGGAATTCCCTTCCGACGGAACTCCGTATGTCTTCCTCCTACATCGAGTTCCGGAAGGGTCTCAAAACTCTTCTCTTTTCCCGAGCCTACAATGCCTAAATCCCCCTCCGCTCTTGCCCGCCTCCTCACAACCCAACAGCGCCAAGAAACCGCATGGTAGAAGTGCGCTATAGAAATGTTTTTAAATTCAAATTCAAGACGAGTTTTTATAGTCCACAGAATTCACTGAGATTCCACATACACTAGAAGTGGAGCAACGGTACAAATATATCCAGATAATGAATACTGGTTCGAGCTCACCAAATACTTGCTGCCGCTGCCGCAGAATGACGAGCTGTCAATGAAGAGTTCGCAGCTGTGGACCAGGAATACTGCTCTCGATGGAGAAGTTCCAAGAAGCAGGAAATATGGAGTCTGAAGATTGGGGAAATGAAGTGGGAATGGAACCGCTAGGAAGCCTCTGTGAGGAAGTCCGTGAGGCAAGCGGGACAAGGAAGGTGACAGGTGCGGCCAAACAGAAAGCCGCAGGAGCTTCGGGAAACGGGCTGTGAAAGAGATACAGGGCTTGACAACTAACCCTGACTAAAACTAGTTTGTAGTTACTCTAAATTGCTAACTGTGAGGAGAGCGCGAATGACACCTTCGCCTCTCGGAATGATTCCGTTGAAGTGCGACGTTAGAAAAACGCTCGCGCTCCAAGTACACAGAGCCGGCGTTCGAGACAAAACACTAGAACGCTAACTGACTCAGCGATATCAGGCAACAAGGAAATGCCTGCTCAGTGCGCAGCGGTACCTAGCCACCAGTTGAGTCCAGCCTGTGGGAGGGGCATAAGGATCGTACCTGGAGGAAGACTGAACGGTGGAAGACACCTGCACAAAACGGTCTGCACTGGGTTCAATCCTGACAGTACCCCCCACCAAAACCCCCTTCCTAGGTTTGTGTGGACAAGTCTTGTGAAACTCCCTCACTAATCTGGCAGCGTGAACATTTGCACTGGGTTCCCAAGATTGTTCCTCAGGACCGTAACCCTTCCAATCCACTAAGTAGAATAGTTGTCCCTTCCTAATCTTGGAATCCAGAATTCTCTTTACTTCAAACTCCTCAGCCGAATCAATCTGCACTGAAACTGGTGGAAGGACTTTACGAAGATTAGATGGATTTTTTCGAATCAAGGATACATGAAAAGTTGGGTGGATTTTCAAGGTTTTGGGTAAGTGAAGTCTTACACTAACAGGATTTATCATTCTGTCTACTGAGTAAGGACCTACAAACCTGGGTTGAAACTTTCGATTTCCCCGCAAGCGCATATGACGCGTGGGAACCCAAACTTGATCCCCAGGATGAAAAACTGGATTTGCCTTACAAACCCTTATCAGCTTGTTTCTTGAAAGAAGCCTTCGCCTTGACCAAATTTGCAGTGGCTAACTGAAAAGCTAACTGTAACTTTCGAATTACTTCCTCAGCTGCTGGAACATCCTCAACTACTCTACCCACCAACATGTTGGGGTGCCGACCCGAATTCAAGTAGAAAGGAGAATAACCAGTGGCGGAATGCACTGAGTTATTGTAAGCAAACTCAGCTGGAGCTAGTAAAGAAGGCCAATCTCCCTCCTGATCCATTAGATACAGACGCAAGTACTGCTCTAAATCTTGATTTACCCTCTCCGTCTGTCCATCAGTCTCGGGATGATAACCGGTGGACAAACGAGAGTCCACCCCCAAACCTCTGAGAAAGGATCTCCAAAATCGAGACACAAACTGTGGACCTCTATCAGAAATCACCACCTTCGGGATCCCATGCAGTTTAACTATGTGCGGTACAAACAAGGTGGCTAACTCAGTGGCGTTAGGGAGGCTTTTGAGGGGAATAAAATGACTCATTTTAGAAAATTGATCGACCACCACCCAAATGACTGACTTCCCTTGAGACAATGGCAACTCTACTATAAAGTCCATGGAAACAGTGTGCCATGGATAGGGAGGTACTGGTAAAGGCATTAAAAGACCTTGCGGAGACTGTCTGAGACTCTTTCCTTTCAAACATTGTTCACAAGTGGCAACATACTGTCGAACCTGAGCTTCCATACCTGGCCAAAGAAAATTCCGCTTTAACAACTCCAAGGTTTTCAAGACTCCTTTGTGGCCAGCCAAGGGCTGATCATGAAACCTGTGTATGATCTCCTCTTGCAGTTTCTCTCCGGGGACGAACATCTTTTCTTGAAAATATGGTTTCCCATCTTTACGGAACGGTCAGAACCTTCGTTCTCCCAGTTTGAGTATTCTTTCTTTTGGAATTCCAGGACAATCTTTTCTTCAAACTCATCAACCACTGTGACTGCCACAATCTTATCTACAGGAATAAGAAATTCTTCTGTCTTCGCCTCCGGGCTCACGCCCTCAGTTAACCGAGAGAGGGCATCTGCTTTTCCATTGGTTACTCCAGGTTTATACGTGAGGACAAAATCATAGTCTGCAAAGAATAAAGACCACCTGAGCTGTCGTGGAGTCAAAGTTCGTGCTGACTTAAGGAATTGCAAATTTCTATGATCCGTAAATACGGTTACCACATGTCTGGCTCCCATCAAGTAATGTCGCCACTCAAGGAACGCGACTTTGACTGCCAACAACTCCTTGTCAGCTATGGCGTAATTGACTTCTGCTGGGGTAAGTTTTCGAGAATAAAAGGCCACAGGATGAAGTTGTCCAGTCTTCTTATGTCGTTGGGACAAAACTCCTCCTATAGCCAGATTGGAAGCGTCTGCCTCTACAAAAAATGGTTCCAAAGGATCAGGGTGTTGCAAAATGGGAGCTGTGACGAATGATTCTTTGAGGAATTGAAAGGCCTCCTCCGCCTCTGGCCCCCAAACAAACTTTTCGTTCTTTCGCAACAATCGAGTAATGGGGCTCACCTTTGCTGAAAAATTCTGAATGAATCGCCGATAAAAATTGGCGAAACCTAAAAAACTTTGGATTTCTTTTACAGAACAAGGAGCAGGCCAATCTCGGATTGCCTTGAGCTTTGATTCATCCATGGAGACTCCCTCGGGGGAGAGTATGAACCCCAAAAACTCTACCTTGGTAGCGTGAAATACACACTTCTCCAATTTCACAAAGAGTTGATTCTTCAAAAGACATTCCAAAATGGTACGAACATGCTGGATATGTTCCTCAGTATTTTTGGAAAAAATTAGGATGTCATCGATATAGACTACTGCGAATCGATCCAGGAATTCGCGAAGTATGTCATTTACAAAATGTTGGAATGCTGCAGGAGCATTGCACAACCCAAAGGGCATGACCTGATACTCAAAAAGACCATAACGTGTTCGAAATGCCGTTTTCCACTCATCTCCTTCAGCCATCCGAACCAAATGGTAGGCTCCCCTCAGATCCAATTTGGTGTAGATCTGAGCCTCCTTCACCTGATCCAGAAGTTCGGAGATAAGTGGCAATGGGTAACGGTTCTTTCTGGTCACCAAATTCAAAGCCCTGTAGTCAATGCAAGTCCTCAGGCTTTTGTCTTTCTTCGGGATAAAAAAAAGTGGGGAAGATACTGGGGACTGCGAGGGCCGGATGAATCCATTGGCCAAGTTCTTGTCAAGGTATTCCTTCAAATGCAAATTTTCAGATTCCGAAAGAGCATATATGCGACTACATGGCAGCGAGGCACCAGGTTCTAATTCAATTGTACAGTCATAGTCCCGATGAGGGGGAAGTCTTTGCGCCTCTTGCTCATCAAACACAGATTTCAAATCTTGATACTGCGCAGGAATTTCTGGAAGTTCCACCAGGCAAATTACTTGCGGTTGATTAGCCAAACAGTAAGTTTCACTGGACTCTATCTTCGGTGGGGAGTAATGAAAACAGTGTTCCAAACAATATTCGGAAGCCAAGTCTACAGTTCTCTTAGCCCAATCAATCTTCGGGTTATGTTCTGTTAACCAAGGCAGACCCAAAATGAGTTGGAATTGAGGAGCATCAATTAAACTAAATCGAAGGTAACTATAATGTTCTCCAGGCCCAATCACAGAGATTGTCTCCGTGTCAAAAGCTATCGGACCTGAAGATAAAGGAGTTCCATCGACAGCTCGCACCGGCTCCGGTTTGTCCTTCCTCACAAAATTTATTCCCAAACGTTTTGCAAACAAAATGTCGCAAAAATTTCCTGTAGCTCCAGAGTCGATCATAATTGCTACATTTGCACTCAGCTCTTTTCCGAAAAGTATTTGACAAGAGAGTATGAGATGAGGAGCTGAAAACTGCATGGTGTTAGACAAGGACTGGATCAAAGGAGTTGACTTAGAATCGGCTTCCACCAGAGCAACTCCTTCTACTGGTGGAGCTTGTCTTTTACCCATGACGCAGTCTTAGGTCTCCGTGGACACTCCTTGACAAAATGTCCTGAACCTCCACAGTACATACACAATTTGCCTTGTCTCCTCTTCTCTCGCTCCTCCGTGCTAAGAGGTCCTCGGACCGTTCCGATTTGCATAGGTTCTTCTATGGTGGTTTCTTCCTTAGCCTTAACACTCTCTGAACGCATTCGGTCAAATCTTGGAGGAATTGGTCGAGTTTCCTTTTGCCGCTCCTGACGTCTCTCAGATTGTCTTTGATCAATTTGAAGAACCAGGTCGATGAGTTCTGAAACGTCTGTGGGTCTCTTAGGAATCTAAGAGAGACCATCCTTCAATTCATCTTGTAGACCTCTATAAAATATTGCTGCTCTCTTTTCTGCTGGCCAATTAGTTTCAACTATAAGCTTGTTGTACTGAGCCAAATACGCCACCAACTCTCGATTCCCTTGTTTTATATCAAGAAGCTCATTGTCTGTGGTTTGAGAGATTGCTCTGCGATCAAAAATTCGTAAAAATTCTGTCTTAAATTCCCTGAAGTTGTACAGCACAGGATCATTAGTAGACACCAACGGCAACGACCAAGATGCGGCATCTCCACTCAGGTACGACAGCATGAACGCCACTTTGGACTGATCCTCCTTGAATATAATTGGTTTACACAAAAAATGTAACGAGCACTGATTGACAAAAACCTGTGCCTTGTTTGGATCACCCTGAAACCTTTCGGGAGGGGCTAGAGGAATTGTGGGAGACATCGCATGCACTACCTGGGTGGAAAACTCGCTGGTGGCTGGTGAAGGATTAAAAGTTTGGGACTTCTGACCCCCGAAATCTGGACTTGGGCTAACTGTGAGTTCATTTATCTTTTGACGAAGAAAGTTTGTCTCCTGATTAGATTTTCTAACCTCCTCTCTGGTTTCCATTAATTGCTTTTGCAAATCCTCCAGGATGGATCCCAGGGCCTTCAAATCAAATCCTTCGGCCATGATACCCAAGCAGAGAGCAACAGCGGGCACTTCAACCTGTCAGAAAGTACCTGTAGTTTCAGAGCTCCGCGGGGGTACCACACCGAAGGTGAAGATAGCTCCCAATTCCCTTTCACCCCTGAGCCGGATTGCTCTTGCGACAGGGACGTCAGGGAAAGGGGAAGTGGATAAGACAAACAGAGAGACTGCTCACACATTCATCTTCTCCCACTCTAGGATTGGTGAAGATTGTTCTGCAAAATAAAACAACAATTACTAAGTTCTGACCTTCAGGGTGCTAAATCCTAAACTAACTCTTCTAACCTTATCCTAAGTACCTGTGAGTGTGTGAGATTTAGCGGCTCTCTAGTAGGTCTCAGAATGCTGCTGTGAAGAAAGTCAATGGAGCCTTGCTGCTGGAGCTCAGAGAATGCAGTATAGGTGGTACACAAGAATATATATATATATTGTTATCTACTTGTAGACTCTGTATGGATGGTGATGTAAGAAGCTCCAAATCTCAACTCCAAATGAAGACAGCCCAAAGTTCAGTTCCAAAAACTGTAGTGAGTAAAGTCTAGACTGGCAAAGACGAGTTTTTATAGTCCACAGAATTCACTGAGATTCCACATACACTAGAAGTGGAGCAACGGTACAAATATATCCAGATAATGAATACTGGTTCGAGCTCACCAAATACTTGCTGCCGCTGCCGCAGAATGACGAGCTGTCAATGAAGAGTTCGCAGCTGTGGACCAGGAATACTGCTCTTGATGGAGAAGTTCCAAGAAGCAGGAAATATGGAGTCTGAAGATTGGGGAAATGAATTGGGAATGGAACCGCTAGGAAGCCTCTGTGAGGAAGTCCGTGAGGCAAGCGGGACAAGGAAGGTGACAGGCGCGGCCAAACAGAAAGCCGCAGGAGCTTCGGGAAACGGGCTGTGAAAGAGATACAGGGCTTGACAACTAACCCTGACTAAAACTAGTTTGTAGTTACTCTAAATTGCTAACTGTGAGGAGAGCGCGAATGACACCTTCGCCTCTCGGAATAATTCCGTTGAAGTGCGACGTTAGAAAAACGCTCGCGCTCCAAGTACACAGAGCCGGCGTTCGAGACAAAACACTAGAACTCTAACTGACTCAGCGATATCAGGCAACAAGGAAATGCCTGCTCAGTGCGCAGCAGTACCTAGCCACCAGTTGAGTCCAGCCTGTGGGAGGGGCATAAGGATCGTACCTGGAGGAAGACTGAACGGTGGAAGACACCTGCACAAAACGGTCTGCACTGGGTTCAATCCTGACACTTAGTCTTTAGTATTTTCCTAAAAAAAACTGCTCCTGCTCTTACCAGGAGTTTCTTACTGTTTATTAAGATATCTCGCTTCATGTAAATCTTCTTGCTGAGTTCTCTTCAAATACATACTTTTCTTTCGTTGCTTCGTCTGTAGGTGCTTTGTTGGCATGATGCAGTACTTTTAGTATCGATATACACAACCTATAATAAAAAAGTATATATAACATTTTTAAAAAATTATCAAATATTCTATTATATTACTTACAAGAAGAGAGGGAGGAGTATGAGGACAAAGCTCGGAGTATAAAAATAAGAGGACTTACAACAAAAGAACAAGGTGTATGAAGCAAGGAAAATGTAATAAAAAATGAGAGTATAAATAGACGGTACAATATAACGGAATATAGAAACAGCCGCAGCCCGTGGAGGGAGTTGGAAGGGGGCAGGAGGCGGGGTGGAGGAGGGGCAGGGTGAGGAGTGATTAAACAACGGAATCAGGGGGCATATTACCAACAAGTAGCAATATTTATCGCTAAATAGGGTTAACAACGATTTTTTTTATCGCTGCCTATCGCTGGATATGTTAGCGGAGAAAACATGCTATTAGCAACGTTTTTCTCCATTGTGGTAAAATGTCCAGTGATAGCGGCGAAATACGTGAATATCGTTGAGAATACAGCGATATTCACGGTTTAGAGACGAAATTGTCTTAGCCATGTTATCCACTTGCCATTGGATAAAATGGCTAAGAACTGGTCTGGGCAGGTGTTAGTATTTGGAGATAATCGCGGTTAACGCGAATATTTCCAACGGTACGCCTGCCTTGCTAATAGGCGATAGCGATGTTAGGGACGGCTTTCAGTCAGTAACTGGTTGAGTACGCCTACTTTGCACGTCATTAGCGATAAACATCGCTGACATGCAAAGTGGGCCCTAAACTGCTCGCTATCATCTAAAAGCTGTCGCTAACATCGGTTAGCGACAGGTTGCTAATAGGACAATAGAATTGTCGCCGCTTAGCGGCCGAAAACGGACGGTAAATCGATGATAATTGCCTATCGCCCTCCTTGGTAATATGCCAGCTCGATCATTGCAGGTAAGTAAATAATTAAATTAATAAAATGAATTTCGGGACATATTATCAACAAAAAGCCAATAGATTATTGTAGTTTTTATTGGCAGGAAAATGCTGATAAAGCGACGATAATGAGCTTGATAATATGCCCTTGAGAGTTCTCATACCAGCCCAGGTAAACACTATAACTTGGGCTTCTATAGCAATTTACAAGAAGCTATTATCAAGCCCATTTTTGCCGTTTTATCGGCAGTTTACTGTCCATAAAACGTCGATAATTTTAACACTGGTTCTTAATAATATGCCCGTTAGTGCCATATTATCAGTAAAGGGCGATACATTATCGCCGCTTTTGTCGGCAGGAAACTGGCACTAAAGCGGCGATAATGGTGTCGATAGTATATCCTTGTGAATTCCCATAGAAGCCCAGGTTAACACCATAACCTGGGTTTCGATGGGAATTCACAAGGATATATTACCGAGAGCATTATCCCTGCTTTACCGGCAGTTTCCTGTCGATAAAAGCGGCGATAATGTATCGTCCTTTATTGATAATATGGCCCATAATCCCTTAATGTACAGAGGCACAAAATGAAATTAAAGAAAAAAACATAACAGCAGGCATTATAGTAAAACATGTTCACTACTATAAAACGTTTAACAACGGACGAATATAGGAGTATATTATTATTGCAGGTGATAACATTATCAACACTTTATCGGCAGTTTCCTGCCGATGAAGTCACGATAATTGTATCGCTGAGTCTTGATATCATACCTTATAATTCGTTAATGTACAAAGATACACCGCACAGACGCACTCCATACAAGTTTTCAACTCACCTTTCAAATTGAATTCTAGATAAACAGGAATACCACTCACACAGTGGATATTCTTCTACAAAATCTCTGGAGTTCAGTGTTTGCAGCACAACCGTCAAATGGAACATTTTCCCTCTTACTTTACGTATACATACATATAAATAACCAATTAAAATCGTGTTCACATTAATTCAAAAGAAAACACACATTTGGATTGGTTTAACATTCCAAAGCTTTGGAACTAATAGAACTTTCAACCCTTCCCCCGTTCCACAATCTGCCAGTTACCATAGAAACACTTCAGGTAACACCTAAGTCAGCACACAGGTGAAAAGTTCATCATACATTGTTGCAAATTAAATTAGCAAGTGTGCTTGACTGGAGAATATACCAGCTTATCTTATGTAACGTTCCTTTCTATCACTTTTTTTTAACCAATAAAAATATGGCTTTTAAATAAGAGGAACATGGAACCTAGTTTTCTGTAAAGTGTTGTCAAACAACAAATCATGTCTTTTCTTTTTTCAAAACTGCATGTTGTGCACCATTTTGGAAAAATCTTACTTTTGAAACTGGCATTTTATTTACAGACTCCATCAGAGTGCATCCAGACCTCTCTTCAAAATGCTTTATTTTCTGGAGTCAAAGGTACGCAGAACGGAAAAGAATTCACAAGGACTTAGGTTTATCAAATGTAGATATTAAATGGATTGGCCAGAGAGGATTAAAGATGCACCAATTGATGCCATTGGTGAAATCCTTTATGCATCTCCAACACCCTGACCTCATAATTGTGCACTGTGGTGGCAATGACCTAGGCACTTTGACTGGGGTAGCTCTGGAAATGCTCATGAAGGACATCTTTGACCATTTGATGACACTGTTCTCGAAAACTGTCTTTGTGTATTCTAATATATGCCAAAGGCAGAGATGGAAGCAGTCCAACCACTATTGTCCACAGTTTGAAAAAGCTAGGAAACATGTGAATAAATCTGTTTCTGCCTTTCTCCGAGACTACCGAATGGTGTGCGTTTACAACAATAATCTGCGTTTCAATATGCATGGCTTCTATAGGAGAGATGGTGTACATTTTACAGATGAGGGGAACAGAGTGTTCCTCATAAACTTAAGACTCTGCATTGGTACTTACTTGTAGGTACTAAAATCTCGCAATAAACACAAAGGCTCTTTTTAGAGCCACATAACACTTAAATAAATACACTTCATAAATATCAAAAATAATTTTTAGTTTTCTTGGTTATGTAAGCGTACGTGACGACTTTCAACATTACAGCTGTACGTCGTCCATACGTGGTTGGTACACATACAATAAATGTACCACCCCCTGAGCAACACTATAGGTTGAGAATGTTTCTATCGTGCTCCCTTTCCTTATTTGTCAACTTTGTTTTACTGTTTCCTTGTGACTCGGCTGCCGTGACAAATAAGAGAGCTTGCAATCCTTCCTGGTTTGGAGTATTGACAGCCAATCAGCATGCAGCTCCTGCTCGTAATTGTACATATTTCTGTACGCGTACGTTGCAATTTTTCAAAAGAAATAAAAATAAAATAGAGCCTAAACATACATGTATGACCCCCATCACCACAAAGCCATTAGCATGCATTTCAGGTCATATTATCAACAAAACAAGAATGATTATCGCCGCTTTATCGGCACTTTCCTGCTGATAAAAGCGAGGATAATGTGTCGTCTTTTGTTGATATCGCGTTTTGTTGATAATATGGCCCGAAATTAGTTTTATTAATGTAATTGTTTATTTACCTGCAATCATGCAGATTCTGTTGTTTATCACCTCCCACGCCCGCCCTGCCTGCCCCATCGCAAGTCCCTCCACGGGCCGAGGCTGAAAGACACGGTTGCGATCTAGTCATTTACCACAGTGTTGTGGGGAATTCTTGGTGAGGTGCGCGCTCACTAACGAGTGCGTAATTCACCGAAGACGTTTCGGTGTTGAGACCCGTTTTCAATTGCTCCTTAGACATTCTTGAAGAGAAAGTGGAAATATTTCTGTGAGAGTTAAAGATTGTTGTTTGACAAGTTAGTGAGTAAGTAAACTTACCTGACATTATAGGCAATATTGAATGTAGTTAGTCGATGTATTTTCTCTAACTTAAAAGAAGAATCGATAAAATTCGTGATAAGCAAGGTCTTTAAGGGAAAAGAACACATTGAGTTAGGAATAGAAGAAAGACTTTTGAATTTAGAAGGAACATTAATGAAAAACACAAGATATTGAAGGGTTGAGAGAATAGATAACAAGCAACTGCATAAAGAAAAGTTAGTAGAAGAACACAAGGACATTTATAATATAAAAATTAGACAATAAAGTGAGAGGCCTAAGTTAATGAATGTTACGTAATTATAGGTTAAAGGCAGTGAGAAAAATAAAGAACTGTAAGCTACAAGGTTGCAGATAAATACTAGAGGAGAGGCTAGTTCGAAATTGGAAGGGGTAGGTAATTAGTAGGGTTAGACTAAGTCATAGATGAGGAATAGAGATAGAGTAAACACATGAAGTATTCAAAAAGTAGTGTGATAATGATATCTAAATATACACAGATACACAGTGTTGTTCAGGACAATGAATACTATCTTTTCCATTATAGTAAAACACATTTACTATTTTGGAAAGGGTAAGGTGAATAGACATATTCTAGATTTTTTAGTAGTGTATTTTACTATACCAGTCTGAGTTTTTCCTATAGTTATAAGGAGTGATTGCTTTCAAAATTTAAGAAAAGCTAAGAACAGGATATCCTTATAAGTAATTATAGTTGTATAATTTTGGAAAGGAGTACAACTGTACTAATGGAATGTTATTAGATAATTGTATTTATATAGTTTTTTATGTAGGCCAAAATAGGTGAAAACTGTATTTTTTTATTTTATATTACGAAAAGTGATAACATTAACTGTTTATATTTTTATACAAGGAGCAAGAACATAAAGGAAACATTATGGAAAGAGAACAGCCTCATACTCAGGAGATTTTGGATAATATTTTGAGTATAATTGAAGAACTAATCATATCTGTCACAGGCAATGAGAGTGAAGAAGGGGAAATTAGTGCTTCAGGCATCAATTGTGATTTTGAAGACGAAAGCTGTGATGCAGATTTCGTTGATGTTTTAAATTATTTTGACATTTTAGAACACATGAAATCGGAACCTGCTGATGAGGAAATTGATCTGTATGACATAACTGATGAAGTTGTATTGGAATGTCTGTTAAATTATGAGATGTTAGAAGAATACATTTATTGTTGAAAAATATTAAAGGTTTGAGCAGTATCTACTAATGTATTTATTGTACTAAAAGTGAAGCAGTTATGGATACAGTTAAATATTCTTTAAATGTTTGTATTGATTTAAAATATGCAAAGTGGGTTTGAGGGTATCGATTTCTTTAAAATCCGTATGCTGTCTTGTATGCAGGTGCAAATTTGTGTTTTATGCCTTCAATTCCTCAGTCTGTATCCATAGACTTCCACCAAACACCCTGCCACTGGCATTTTAGTATTGTAGTGAGCCACTCAGCAGTATGTTCTTTTTAATTGTACGGTGGTAAAACTGAAGCTGTAATAAATTTAGTGACAAACTTTCTTTGCAGAAGTTTAATGATCCAGTCAGTATCTAGATAGTCATGGATTAAAAGAGGACTTAGTGCATAGGCTGTTTCAAACCTCTATGGACTGTGGATGCACTGTTCTATGCACCAGCAAACGTATGGTTTATACGTTTAATTCCTCAATGTGTATCCTAATAATGTCATGTCAGTGGGTGGGAGGAAGAATAAAAACCTGAAACCTTTTTTTTGCGCCAACACACCAATCTCTAGTGTAAAAACTTTCACCTACTTAGGGGTGGTCTATGACAAAAAGGGCTCCTGGGCACCCCAAATATCAGTAAAGGTTAATGCTATGAAAAGATCTGCGGCAGCAATCTCAGGTTTTGCTAATCGATTGGGTGGTAAACCTATAGAAGCAATGCTAGCAATATATAGAGCTAAATCAATTGCAATAGCAAGGTATGGGGCTTCCATATGGGGCTACACTAATAACGCAGAAGCAATTCAAGTTGAGGAGAATAAATTCTTACGTAAGGTCCTGGTTCTACCACAATCCACGGCCACTTTTTCTGTACATACTGAATTAGGCCAGGGGTACATAAGTGACATCATCAAACAGTCGCCAATTTTGATGTGGCTAAGAACCTGGTTGAACCCTAACCTAACACTAAATCATGCAATCTTAAGGGACTGCTTACGCATGGACAACATGAAAAACATCCAGTGGATAGCATACATTAAAGATACCCTTAGCTGCCTGGGCCGCCCTGATTTATTTTTTAAACCAGAAAGTATTGTTAAAGCTGACCTGGAATGGTTCAAATTGACTTTTATCAAACACAGAGATTTAGAGCGGGAGAGCGGAGAACTTGTGAAACCTACAGTGAGGGAGCATTATATCTCCAAGTCAACCATAGCTATCGAACCGTATTTAACAGTTGTGTCAATCCCGTTTCACCGCTGGTTATTAACTAAATTAAGATTTAACCAGATTCATTCTTTGTTAAATGATTCCAAGGTGTGGGCTAAGCCTGAGGATTTGCCACTTTGTAATTGTGATAGCTATTCATTGCAGGACACTTTACATTTTATGTTTTTTTGTAAATTTTATTCTCTGCCCAGGAAAAAATATATCACCCCGTTGCTCAAAAACAAGGGGTGTGTCCAAGTCAAACCAGCTCTCCTTTACTTAAAACAGTTAGACTCCCCACTTATTATGTTTGGCGTTGCAAATTTTTTGGTGGCTGCTTTCTGCCTTAAAAACTGTACCAGGTCTAGACAAACTAACAGTATCGGTGTTAATTTATGAAATCTTTAAAATACTCTTTTACTTTTTTAACAAAATGTAAATATTTTAACTGTTCTTTTTTAAACAGTTCTATCAATTGAATGTATTTGTATCCCTCTGAACATGTATTTGTGTCTATTGTGTGCTTTTTATGATTTTTACTAATCGAAATAAAGTGGTTTTGAACTTGAACTTTGTACTAAAAGTGAAACAGTTATGGATTCAGTTATATATTCTTTAAATGTTTGTATTGATTTAAAATATGCAAAGTGGGTTTGAGGGTATCGATTTCTTTAAAATCCGTATGCTGTCTTGTATGCAGGTGCAAACTTGTGTTTTATGCCTTCAATTCCCCAGTCTGTATCCTTAGACTTCCACCAAACACCCTGCCACTGGCATTTTAGTATTGTAGTGAGCCACTCAGCAGTATGTTCTTTTTAATTGTACGGTGGTAAAATTGAAGCTGTAATAAATTTAGTGACGAACTTTCTTTGCAGAAGTTTAATGATCCAGTCAGTATCTAGATAGTCATGGATTAAAAGAGGACTTAGTGCATAGGCTGTTTCAAACCTCTATGGACTGTGGATGCACTGTTCTATGCACCAGCAAACTTATGTTTTATACGTTTAATTCCTCAATGTGTATCCTAATACTTCCAGCAAACATTCTCACACTAGTGTTTCAATATTGTAGTGAGCCATTCAGCAGTATGTGTTTATCTGTGTTCTATGGTACAACTGAGGCTGTTATAAATTCAATCACGTTCTTTCCTTGCAGTCTTGTAATCATCCACTCACTATCTAAGTGCTCATGCATTAAAATAGGCCTTAGGGCATAGACTGTTTCAAAATCCTTATAGACGTTGTATGCAGTCTTCTATGTACTTGCAAATTTGACGTTTTTTTTTACGTTCAATTTACTAGTTTGTATCTTTACACTTCCAGTAAACACTCTGTCACTGTTGTTTTAGTTTTGTAGTGACTCATTCATTGGTATGTAGTAATCTTATCACTACATTAAAACACTAATGGGCACATATACAATAACTGGCATATCCCCAGGAATATGTCAGTTATTGTGCTGCGTGAAACTATCACCATGGATGCGCCGTATTTAAACTGCGGTGTACCATGGGATAAAAATGGCACATATATGTAATGTATGTGTAGAGATGTCTCTGTTAGAATGTTCATATGTAAAAAGGTAACATAGAATGTTATCATAGGAAAGACAGAGGCAGTACAGAGTGGAGCTGGTGGATGAAGGAGCTGGAGTTTCCTGTGTCTTATTCTCAAATAAAGACATATATCTACAATCCTACAAACCTGCAATTCTCTTCATTTCATCTTTACAATGGCGACGAGGATGGGATGATTGTGGAAATTTCTGCGCAAGGGGCAAATTTTGGATTCTTCACCCTTGGATTATTATTCTTTAATAGATAAAAAAAAAGAAAGGAAACCTCATCCAGCCTGTGAGTACAATTTCAAACTAAAAAGTAGTGCACTGTATTGAATTTAATTTGAGCATTTTCGGTTCAGAAGTACTGTGCTGAATTTAATTTGAACATTTTAAACTAAGAAGAAGTTTTGGAAGTATTGGAACACAATTCGTGATTTGATTCGTAACTTTATACAGATTTAATTTGTGCAGAAGTTGGATTTACGATTTTTCATGTTTTATATGTAGGAGTAACCCGAAGGAGTCATAAGAATGAACAATTGAATTTACGGATATACTGATAATTAATGCCGCTTCGATGTGATATCGAGTGAATGCTCTACAGAATGCTTTGGCGGATTGTAGAGACTTATTTTGGATTCTCACTTGAAATCATTGTTTGGCATCGTTATCGTTAAAAATGTTTCTTACGTGCTGAATACGTTGTCAACAACAGCGTTTTCGAAGAATGCGTTGTCTTCGCTGACTGCATCCGAACCTTCCGAAGTTTTGAAGGACGCGCTTCTTTGTTATTCTCCGTCATCAGGAAGGAAAGGTTTCCTTTAGAAACAAACGTGAACCACGTCATCACCGCGTCGGAAGGATTTCCTTCAGAAACAAGCGTAAACCACGTTACGTGGGGGCCATTTTGTGTCGTTGGGAAGGATTAATGCTTTAACATTGTGAATGCGTCCAATTGTCTTGGAAATGGAAAGTTTATTATAAACTCCTGATCGACTTAATTCAAACTTCCAGAATTTGAATCAAAGCGGTTTCTGCACTACATAATTAAAATTCCTACAATTTGAACTGAAGTGATTTCTTCTGCTTTTTGGATGAAGATTATTTTTCTCCATTGGACTCTCACAGGATTTCAGTCGATTCAAGTAAAAGCTAATCTATATTTATTTTAGCTTATTATTTTCTTTCTTTATTAACCGATTTTCCTTTTTACAGGGGGGGTGTTATATTTGTTATTCGTTTTGCCAAAGTCTGTCTGCTCCTCCCTCTTTTCTTCCTACTCCTGGGGAGCCTGCTATTCCCTGGAAGGAGTGGAAAAAATTATTTCTTACATATATGCTTGCTACAGGTGCAGATAAATATGGGTCAGCACGCAGACAAGCTATTTTACTTCATAATCCAGGAGTTGAGGGTAGGAGATTGTATGAAAATTTACCCGAAGTCTCATTGGGTACTGGTGATGGTCAGACTATCAATTTATATGAAATGAGTATGAAAATGTTAGACATCAGGTTCATTACTAAAGTTAATGTGGTATTAGAGAGGCATACATTGTTTTCCCGAATTCAAAAAATAGATGAAGATATTTTATCTTATGTAGCAGCCTTGAGAGGATTATCCTTGACTTGTGAATTTGAACAATTGGCAGATTCCTTAATTCGTGACCAAATTGTCAGATGTACAAATAATAAAAGAGTTCGTGAAAAATTATTAATTAAAGATTCTACGTTAGAAGAGGCAATTCAAATTGCGAAAGGTCTAGAGCATACTGATATTTGGATAAAGAAATGGACAAATGTACTAGTTCTATGGTGTGCAAAGAGTCTGGGTCAAAAGTTATGGCTTCTAAAGATTCTGAAGTTCAAGCTGCCATTTACGAGACTAAAGTAACAAAATCTTTTTCTAAGTCACCTTTTAATAAGGTCCCTGATAAAAATAATGAATCTACTCAATTTAAAGGACCTGTATCTTTTGGCTCACGACCTGTTACTTGTTATCGTTGTGGTGCACCAGGCCATATTGCTTCTAGTACTAAGTGTATGGGAAGGAATGCAATTTGTAGAACTTGCGGTAGAAAAGGACATTTTGCTAAACTTTGTAAGACTAAAATGCCTGTTGTACATGAAATTGATGATTCTTGTGAAAGTGTTCATGAATTTGTTCATTTCCATTAATGCTATTTCTACTCAAACTGATAATTCTACTGTTAAAGTTAACTCTATCATCACTGATTCATCCATCAAAATGGAAAGTACAAGCAAGTTAGAAAAACCACACTATGTTATCAGTTTAGATTCTAATGGGGTAAGAATGTTGATTGATTCTGGAAGCCTCTATACTCTTTTGTCGAAAGAAATGTACCTTAAAACTTGGGGGGAGTCAAGTAGTGAAAAAGATTGGGATCCTCCAGATATTAAGGCTGTAGGTTATAGTGGTAACATTATAGATATTTTGGTGTTGAAATGGATGGTGATTGAATACGAATCTAAAAAAGTTTATGGACGTGTTTATTTGACTAAGCAAGTGTCAAATCTATTAGGATGGAGACATCAAAAAGATTTAGGGATTGTTTTGAATCCAAATGTTGCTGAACCAGTTTAACCTGTGATTGTAAGTAGCATTGATGATTATGATTCCTTAATAATGAACAAATACGCTGATGTTTTTACTGACGAATTAGGGAAGCTCAAGAATTTCTCCCATAAGATCATTCTTAAGTCTAATGCTACCCCCATTGTTCATAAAGTTAGATCAGTGCCTCATTTAATGAGGGGTCCCTTACAAGAAGAACTCGATAAGCTATTAAAAATGGGTATTATTGAGCCAATTGAGGCTTCTGAATGGTTGGCACCCATTGTAGTCGCACCAAAGGATGGTGGGAAGAAGATTTGTTTATGCATTGACCTCCGCGATTTAAACAAGAATATATGGGTGGATCGTCAACCTTTGCCAAACATATCAGAAATGCTCACTGCAATGGGTGGTGGAAGTGTATTTAGTGTCATGGATATGTCAGCAGCGTACCATCAGATAGATCTTGATGAAAAATCTAGACACTTAACATCGTTTGTGACTCCCCTATGTGCATTCCGTTATTGTCGAATGCCATTTGGCCTAGCTTCGGCTTCAGCAGTTTTTCAAAGAGTTATGCAAAAAGTGTTACAAGGATTGAAAGATGTACTCTGTTTTCAAGACGATGGGCTCATTGTAGGCAGAGATTATGAACATCATGATATTGTAATGGAAGATGTTCTATGCCGGATGCGAGAAAATGGTTTGACAATCAAAAGGTTAAAAGTGTCAATTAAGAAGGGATGCTGTATGTTATTTGGGTCATGAGATCTCTAAGCATGGAATCAAACCTAAAAAAAAACATTGTTGTAGCTATCAAAGATGCTCCTACTCCCACAAACAAAGAACAACTTAGGAGTTTCTTGGGATTAGCTGAATACTGTTCAAAATTTGTAAATGGATTTACGAACATTGTTGAACCTTTGAGATTGTTAATGAAAACGGGGGTAGAGTTTGTTTGGAGTGAAGTTTGTGAAACAGCATTCAGACAAGTTAAAGAAGGGATTTTGGGCCCGATGTAGGTAAACGCGATTTTCCGAATTCAAAATACCGAGGCGGGCCGAATCGGTATTCTGAAATCGGAAAACGAGATGTAGGGGAAAAAAAGCGAATGAATACCGAATCGGTAGGCATCGGTAATGAGAATCGGTACGTTCCGATTCGGCACGGTCCGAATCGGAAAGTACCGAATCGGCTAACAACGAATCGGAAATTACCGAATCGGCTACCACCGATTCGGATAGACCCGAATCGGCGAACACCGAATCGGTAAAAGCCGATTCGGTAAAATCCGAATCGGCAATCATAGATTCGTAGCCATGAA
Organism: Lissotriton vulgaris; assembly: GCF_964263255.1. Taxonomy (NCBI): domain Eukaryota; kingdom Metazoa; phylum Chordata; class Amphibia; order Caudata; family Salamandridae; genus Lissotriton; species Lissotriton vulgaris. The sequence goes on from NC_141694.1 coordinate 749,654,359, forward strand.
AACACACCCATGCCGAAAAAGCCCATAGGAATGCATTGAAGGGACCGAATCGGCTTTTACCGAATCGGATAATACCGAATCGGATTTTACCGAATCGGTAATATCCGATTCGGTAAAAGCCGATTCGGCAAAAGCCGATTCAGCCAATGAGGTGGCTCCCCCTCCCCCACCCAAACAGGGAGTGGCAACCCTGGCAGGTGCAGCTAATTAAGAAGTTTCTGGAGAGCCAGCCTGAGCTCAACACTCACAGTTGGCAGCAGTGGGAATAGGAGGTTGCCAACTGAACTGAAGAACATGGCAGAGCAGTCAGAAAGCCAGAAGTCCTCCCAGAAGAGGAAGCCGAAGTTCACCACCACCGAACTTCAGGTGCTGGTCGAGGAGGTGGTGAGGGTGCACCGCCAGCTGTTTGGCAAGCTGTCCCTCAACGTGCCAGACAGCACCAAGAGGAGGATCTGGGCCGAAATCGCCCAGAGGGTGAATGCTGCGGGTGTCACCCCCAGGTCCATAGAAGAACTCAAAAAGAGATTCTATGACATCCGCAGCCTCACAAAAAGGAAGATGGCTGAGATACAGAGGCAGGCTGGAGGCACTGGAGGAGGCAGAAACCCGGCGCCACCCCTCACCGAGCTGGAGGAACTGGTCTCCAGCACCATTGAGAGGGAGAGTGTCAGTGGAATCGGGACCCTGGACAGCTCTGCGAGAGCAACAGCTACAGGTAAGAAGCATGCGCATCATGACACACCCTACCAGACACCTCCCCATTAGACACAATGCATAGGCAAACCCCAGCACAGTACTGTCACCAACATACAAGAGACAAGCATCATGGTACATGTAGTCAGCAGAAGTTAGCTAAAAATGGCAGTGCAGAATCACAAGACAGGAAACAGTGTGACACAGTGTAAGGAGATGCAAGGACATGTGGAATGCTATGATTGTACTGACTGTAATACATCGGCACTCAGTTTACAAATGCTTCTTTGTACCTAGGGGCCCCATCAGGCGGAACAACATTGACATCAGAGGGAGCAGCACCGTCTGACACTGCAGTCGCAGGGCCGAGCACAAGCCAGGCTGGCCAGGAGGAGGAGGAGGAAGGAGACACCCTAGGGCTAGGTATGGAGGGAGACCTGGTCATAGACTTCGATGCACTGCACTCCCCACAAATGGCCAGCACACCCCCCTTGCAGTTCTCCCCAGAGAACTCCCCTACAAGGGACACCATTCCGCCTACACCAGCTCCTGCCACAACCATGGCCTTGCCACCTGTACGACCTGTCCTGGGAGCAGGGGCTCAGGGACCGGCCAGCTCCACACCCCCACCAGTGGCACCCCAGCCCACTCAGCAGGCCGGAAGCAGCAGTGCCCGGCGCCGTACCATCACCACCACTGCTGCACCAGCACGGGAGGGCAGTGTATTCCTGGGCCTCGAGGGACAGATGGTGAAGATTCAGAGGCAACAGGCAAGATCCACTATGGCCTGCCAACGCCAGCTCCTGCAGCACAACCTGCAGATGGGAGAGTTGGTCAAGGGATTCCAGGCCGTCGTGGAATCGAACAAGGAGGTGGCAGCAGGGTTAGGCAGGCTAACCACTGCCATCACCCACTCTTCTAGCAGACAGGAGGAGCATGAGCAGGTGCGCAGGCGGGATGCCCGGGTGCTGAACCGCGCCATGGGCCGCCTTGCTGCGGCGACGGCACAACTGTGCCATCGCAGCGCCAACCAGGAATCTGTGCTTAGTCAGCATACGGCTGAGCTCACAAGGGGGATGGCCCGGATCACCACTGCTATGGAGGCCATGATTATTTCGAACACTGCCTCCAATCCTGCCCTGGACCTGGGTGATGCTGGGGACAGCAGCAGCCGCAGCAGCCCGGCCAGCGCTGCGTCTGAGCCACGGAGGAGCACCAGGCGCTCCGCTGATGCTGCTGGGCATTCAGAGGGGGCTGAGGGACACCCCAGAGGGTCTGGCAAGCGGGCAAAGAAATAGCCTTGCAAGGGCGGGTGAGGCAACCTGAACCTTGGACTTAATTTTATTTCCCATACACCATTTTTTGTTGCACATCAGTGCTGTAACTGTGTTGCAACACAATTAAAATTTGTTTTTTCCAATCAACATTTTGCTGTCTTTGCATCTGTACTCAGTCAGAAATAGTTCTCAGTAATCTCCTCACGTCTGTATCTGCCATCACTTGGCGTACACACCCCAGCTGGCTGTGTCAGTGGCACAGCTTTGTCGTCGTCATGGTCCTCGTAGTCAGACAACTGCACCTCAGTGCCCTTCTTCACCGCAAGGTTGTGTAACATTGCACATACAGCTATGATCTTGCAGCAGGTGATGGGGGTATACTGCCTTGCACCTCCACTCTTGTGCAGGCATCTGAATCTACTTTTCCAGATGCCAAAGGTCCGTTCGACAACATTCCTTGTGCGTATGTGGGCCCGGTTATACCTCCTTTGGCTGGGTGTGGAGGGGTTGAGGTAGGGGGTGAGTATGAATGAGCGGAGGGCATATGCACTGTCGCCTGGAAGAGAAAGGGGTCACATTAGACACATGCATACATGTATTCCACCTACCTACTATGTGTTATGGGGGTCTGATGATGTGTCTCACCTAGGAGGTATCCTTCTCCAAATTCGCCAGCCATCAGCCGTGCATATATGCCACTCTGTTGGAAAATATAGGAGTCATGGGTACTCCCTGGAAATTTCGCTACCAGGTCTGTGATGGTGCACTTTGCATTGCAGATCACCTGCACGTTGATGGTGTGTGTAGACTTGCGATTGCGGTATATGTATTCGGTGTCCGCTGGTGGGCAAATCGGAATGTGCGTGCCATCTATGCAACCGATGATTTGGGGAAATTGTGCCATCTGGTAGAAGTCAGCTTTGGTTTGTAGCAGTTCTGCGTGGGTTGCAGGGAAAGAGATGTATTGGTCCATCCTGTGTATCATGGCGTCAAGGAATGTGTGGAAGAACCTTGACAGGCTGCTCTGGCTCACCCCTCCTGCTGCTGCTACACCACTTTGATAGCTGCCAGACGCTAGAAGGTGTAGGCTGCATAGCACCTGGATGTGCGCAGGGATGGCGTGTGCCCTTGGGGTGTGGTGGTCCAAGAATGGCTTGAGATCCCTGATGAGCTCAAGTATGGTGTCAGAGTCCAGCCTGTATCTCTGTAGTATCTCTGCCTCTGTGAGCATGAACAGGGTTATCCTCTGTCTGTAGACCTGTTCATTTCTTAGCCATTCCCTCTGTCCTTCCTGCTGTAGCCGTAGCCGCCTCGCAATGACATAGAAAGCTGCCATCCTGCAAGTTGCAATGCATTTTGGGACTGTTTATATGGGTTGGAGTTGGTTACCACCTGATTGCAATCCATGGTAAATACCGAGTGAATTCTACCGATTTTGAGCCGATTTCGGTGTTTCTGTGCCTCCCTACATCTCCCCAACTGTCGGAATCGGGGAATTTACCGATCGGCGATTCATACGAATCGGCATGTTTTCCGATTCGGCTCATGTCCGAATCGGTCTTTCTACCGATTCGGTACATGGACCGAATCGGTGATTTTCCGATTCGGTGTCACTAACGATTCGGTACATGGACCGAATCGGTGATTTTCCGATTCGATGTTACTAACGATTCGGTCTTTGCATCCGAATCGGTGTTTTTCCGAATCGTTACATATCCGATTTTCGGTATGTATGTATCGGATTCTTTCCCATTCGGTACTCATTCCGATTCGGTTTTCACTCCGATTCTTTATGTTTTTGGTTCCCTACATCTCGATGGCTGTTTACCGATCGGTAAGGGCCAAAAATCGGTATTTTCGGCCGTTACCGATCGGTAACGCCCTACCTACATCGGGCCCTTTGTCTGCTCCTTGTTTAGGACATTTTGATGTGAAAGCAAAGACGAATGTCACAACTGATGCTAGTGCTGTGGGTATCGGAGCAGTCTTGTCTCAGGTAAAAGATGGAGAAGAGAGGGTGATTGGATTTGCATCTAGAAGGTTACAAAATGCTGAAATTTCCTACTCTGTGATAGAGAAAGAGGCTTTAGCGTGCTGTTGGGGAATTAAACACTTCAGGTATTTTGTTTGGGGTATTCCCTTTAAACTTCGAACTGATCACAAACCTCTCGTGCACTTATTTAAAGGTGGAAAGGGATTAGAAGGAAGTGTAACCCCGAGAATTTCAAGGTGGATTCTTTCTATATTGGATTATAATTTTGAAATTGAGTATTTGAAAGGTTTAAAAAACGTTGTGGCTGATTGCTTGTCCAGAATGCCTATTAAAATAAGTGAGGAGGAGGAAGTTGTTGAGGATTTGGTATGTTATACTGAAGAACAATCCTTTGATAAGGAAGAATGGGAAACTGCAATGTCAGAAGATATTGTATTAAAAGATGTCATTATGCAGGTGTCTAATGATTGGAAGGGCGATTCTAGTCTTGATGTGTCTTTCAGAGGTTACAGGAATGTGGAGGAAGAGTTGAGTGTAAGAGAGGGTAAGTTGTAGAGAAGAGATAAACTTGTACCTCCTCAGGGTTTGAAAGCCAAGATCATCAATATTGCGCACGAAGGTCATTTGGGAAGGAGTATGACTAAAAGACGCATACGTCAGTCATTCTGGTGGCCAAAAATAGATAAGGATGTTGGGGATGCTGTAAAGGATTGTTATGCTTGTGCTGCTAGTGACAAAACTAAAGTTGTTCGTCAACCACCACTCTCTTGTGTTACATTTCCTGATCCTCCTTGGGAAAGAGTAGCAATAGATTTCCTTGGTCCCATTTCTAATTGGGGTCAAATTGTAAGTTTTTAATGGTATTAGTGGATTACCACTCCAAATGGTTTGTTGTGGAAACAGCTGATAGTATTGTATCTGAGAAGGTTATAAAATATTTAGAGAAGGTCTTTATGAATGAAGGATTTCCAAAGATTCTTGTGTCAGATAATGGTCCTCAGTTGGTTTCTAGGGCTATGCAAGATTTCTCCACGGTAAAGGTGTGAAACATGAAAGAGTTGCTATGTTCAGGCCTCAAGCGAATGGTTTAGTGGAGAGAATTAATCGGTTAATAATGGATAATATTCAGCTTTCTCTGTGTAATGGATTGTCATGGTCAGATGAGTTAAGGAAATTAATTTGGTCCTATAGAGTGACGCCTCATTCAGTGACTGGTGTATCACCTTTTGTATCACTCAAGGGAAGAGAGCCAGGGGTTAAGGAGGTACCTGGGTGGTTAAAAGATAAGGAGTGTGTGTGGGTGGACCGTGAGAGTATTGGTAGAAGAGTCAAGTGTCAACAATTAGCTGCTGCTTCTCATTATGATCAAACAAAAGGTGTCAGGGTCCCTACTATTGAAGTGAGTGACTGGGTGGTTGTGAAAGGGGGTGGTGCTGTTGTCAAGGGAGATAGTAAGTTTTCTAAACCTTTTCAAGTCAAAGTAGTGAAGAAAAGCGTATTGGTCTTAAATGATGGTTCCACTTGGAGTTATGGAAATATTTCTAAATGTTCTTCACCTTCATTGTTAGCATGCAATTAACAATTTTTAGTTTAAGTTGTTTAAATGTTCAAATGTTTTAATTTCATTATTGTATGGGGAAGATGTGTAGAGATGTCTCTGTTAGAATGTTCATATGTAACTAGGTAACATAGAATGTTATTATAGGAAAGACAGAGGCAGTACAGACTGGAGCTGGTGGATGAAGGAGCTGGAGTTTCCTGTGTCTTATTCATAAATAAAGACTTATATCTACAATCCTATAAACCCTCAATTCTCTTCATTTCATCTTTACAGTATCTGTGCTGTAAAGGTGGTTCATTGTTTGAGTTACGTTGGAAGTGCAACGTATCTCCAGCAATGGTCTGGGGGCCCTATGCTCAGTCTGCTGTGTCAATTCTTACACCTGCTTCAAGGTAGTGCAGGGTTTTGACACAGCATGAGCCCAAAAGTGACAAAGTAAAATCTTGTAGATTGTAGTCAGCCACTTTTAGGAGGTGTTTCTTCGCAGGAACGCCCCCCCCCCATGTAGGAATGTGTCCTTCTGGTACAGGGATTTACAATGTGACGTACATCCCAGATACGTCACATTCTAAATAGCACATATTGTGGTGCATCTTTTGCACCACTGTTTCATCAGAAAAGTGATGCAATGGTGGTGTAAAAGAGGCACAAGGGTGTTGTAAATCTGCCTCTAACAAACACTTACAAATTCACTGAGGCAGTTTCACTAGCACTGCATTCTTTTTGAATTTACTTTTGTTATTATTTTAGATCAAAAATATGAAATGTAATTTTAAAAATAAAATAAATATAAGTATTTATAATAAAAATGTAGGAAATTACTATCAAAAGAAATAAATATAATAATTAGTATATTTCAAAATTATCATTTACAAAACCTTTGAAATTCACTGAAAAAAACATAGGTTTCACACACGTTATAGTTAGGAATTAGCATTTAAAAAAACCTTAGAAATTCACTGAAAAAACCATAGGTTTCTCACACGTTATAGTTAGGGAGTAGCATTTAAAAAACCTTAGAAATTCACAGAAAAAACCATAGGTTTCACCCATGTTATAGTTAGCTGGACATTTCACTCATACAAAACCATTGAAATTCCACCGTTATGGTTAGTTCAGCTTACTATAACTCGCACGCCCACAATCACCTGCTGATGATGTCACATATTACATCACTCATCAAATGGTCAGTGACATCACTGATGAAATCACTGATGACATCTCAAATGACATCACTGATGACATCACTGTTGATATCTCAAATGACATCATTGATGACATCACTGATGACATCATCCATGTGAAAGTAGACCTCCTCTTACCCTAATATAATCTATAATACATACATTCAAAAATAGATACTAATATTTTCAAAAAAATGGAGATACCAATACCAGTTACAACAACCTATTCAGAAATTCCAACATCTACATACACATCCACTCATCCACCAACAGTTCTATATAGTCACTTAAACATGTACTCACTCATCATATGTATTCATACATCTATACATCCTGTTACACACCAATACTCATCCATACAGTTACTCACACACATACTCACACATGCAAATGAACTATCAAACATCCATTTGTTTGCATATACAGTTATAACACACCACTACACTTAGTTTTACAGAAACGTACACATACTTACTCTCTTAAACAATCAGTTATAGAAACACATACTTATTTATACAGGAACCTTTTCAATCTGTCACTGTCATGAATCCTTACTTATATACATCAATACTCACATATACTAGTTTAAAACATATGTACTTTCTCATAAAGACACTTTTGAGGCAGCCATTCAGTTAGTAACACACCCATACAGACATTCATCCACCTTTACCGTCCTGCACACATGTTGTCTTCAAAACATATACAAACACTGAGTCAGTCATTCATGCATCTGTGCCCTAAATAATACCCGGCACTAAACCATACAGATACTCATTCTGATACTCAAATAACCAACTAGTAACCCATATAGACACTCGTGTAGCTACTCAACGACCCATGCAGCCACATATACAGAAAGAGGGACACTGATACAGATATTTATTTATTTAAACATTACTTGCTAATACATGTATTCACTAAGATACACTTAATAAGTCAGTTATACAATTAAATTTACAAAAAAACCATCCATTTAGATACTTATTTACCCATTTATTCTTCCATCGACCTTTAGATATACATATATAAAAATATTTATTTTTCAGAAAGACACATATTCACTGGATGATGTCATCAATGATGTAATTTGAGATGTCATCAGTGATGTCACTGACCATGTGATGAGTGATGTAATATGTGACATCATCAGCAGTGCATTGCTGCCGCGCGAGTTATAGTTAGCTGAGCTAACTATAACGGTGGAATTTCAATGGTTTTGTATGAGAGAAATGTCCAGCTAACTATAACATGGGTGAAACCTATAGTTTTTTCAGAGAATATATATATTCAAGATTATAAATTGGATCATGACGCCCGTCCTCAGTCATGAGTTTTTTGTACTGAGAAAGTAGGAGTTTTTTTAATGTGTTTTTTCTAACTTGGTATTTTGATATGAGATTTTAATATCTTTTTATCCAAGAGCATTTTTAGAAATTGGCATTTTTGCCCTATTAGCACGTTATTTGCACATGCACTTGCACTTAAATCTTATATATATTTTTTGCACAGACCACTTCAGAGCGTAATGATATTAAGACAGAAGCCATTATTTATGAATTTGAGAATTGGTACAGGGCATATGTATTTACGAAAACGTGACAACATTCTGAGCATCTGATTAACTAACATAGGATTTATCATGTATAATTCCATGCTCTATCGTCATGTATATATGTATATATCATGGGGGTAGGGGAAGGGGGTACTTACCTGTTAGCCGTTGTTTCTTTTAATGATGAGGCAATATTTATTTGTTCATATATGTTTTTATGTGTATGGTATTTATTGAGATTCCTATTGCGATATTTTGCACATAAACCTGTCTTTGATATATTCACAAGAGGCTTGTAGTATGTCTTTAATGTCTATTCTGATGACCTGTGTTGAACTCACTTACACTGTATTTAAGCACTGCATTGGCCCTTTTTAGGTTTTGCCTAGCAAATGCGTACGAAGTACGCATGCGCTAGGAAAACCTTATGTTTTTCTCTGTGGGGTCGGGTATCCGCCCCCTCCTCCCATTGGCTAGCTCCATAAATGGAGGCTAGCCATTGGGAGAGGGCTCTGTCCGTCAATCCCGGACCAGATTCGGGGGCGTTCCCGAGAATTTTTCTCTTTTGGCTACGTCAGCCGAAAGCCTGTTCTCGTCAACGCCCCCGAATCTGGTCCGGCATTAAGCCGGCACCCACCTTCCTGCTCGAGTGGGCGTGGTCGCCTTTCCCGCCCCCTCTCCCGCTCCTAACTAACTGCAGAAAACCTTTCAGCAAAGCGCTGATTTTCGTGTCATACATTCGTCCGACGCACCCGCCTTCCTGTCGAGTGGGCGTGGTCGCCTTTCCCACCCCCTCTCCCGCTCCTAACTAACTGCAGAAAACCTTTCAGCAAAGCGCTGATTTTCGTGTCATACATTCGTCCGACACACTTTGAACACCTTTCTCCCGGTTATGCGCTTCCTTCCTGCGGCGCTTTGCAGTGAACGTTGCTTTTAATGTTTTATGAGCCCGCAGCCCCCGCCCCGTCTTCGGCGAGGCCCCTGAGAGGAGGAGCCTTGCCAGATGCCAACCGGAGGAGAACCAGCGGAACACTGGAGAGACCGGTGAGTCCCCTCCCGCTGTCATGGCGCCCCAGTGTTTGTCCGATGGTGTGCTTCTGCCAAGCTACAGAGGAAGTGCAGGTGAGTCGCTTTGTTTTATTTGGGGCTAGGGGAGGCTCCCTCCTGCTTCCCGTGTGTCCGTTCCCGCCCCGTACCCCCCCTCCCGCTCCCCGTGTGTCCGTTCCCGCCCCCGCACCCCCCTCCCACTCCCCGTGTGTCCGTTCCCACCCCCGCACCCCCCTCCCGCTCTCCGTGTGTCCGTTGTTCTTTTTAGCTTTGGCTGCAATCATCAGTTCTTCAAAAAAAAGCGCAATCGATTTGCAGGGAGAGGATGCGCTCTGAGTGAGCCCTTTTAAACCATTGGCTTTCATGTTTTTCACAGTTTGCCTTTGCTTTAATGGGCTGTTTATCAAGGCATCACGGCCATTTCGTGGATGTTTACATTATCCTGTTTAGGTCTGGGTAATGGGGTTTCAAGCAGTCCCTTTGATGTGATATTAGGTGACACTGCAACATTTAATTTGCTAATATACTTTCTGATTTACTTTTTGTTTTTTACGTAGTGTTTGGATTCCTTAGACTATCATAAAGAGCTAGTACTAATCATCCTCGTATGCTCATTTATTTTACTTCATAGTCATGGTAACCTGCTGCTGGATTTATTTTTTTTTGTTCACAAATAAATATTTGCAAGCACATGCTTTTTTTAAAAGATCCAATTGAATTACTGGCCCTCTGTTACAAGTACCTACTGTTCAATATTTTATGCGGCAGGTCTTTTAACCACTTACGGCATCTTTAGACTTCTTTTCAAAGCACTCTTCTTTGAGAGTCTATTTTGTCTTTGCTAATGCTGTCTGTGCATCAAAGAGGCCCTTTTTATAACTGATAAGGAAAACAACATTATTAATGAACCATCCTTGTTTTACATGACAAGTTTAAACAGTATGCAGCATTCGGCAAAAAGGTCTGTTTTATTAAACCTGCCAATGCTCTGTTGACCTCACTGTCTATGCTACTTCCCTTGATAACTCATCCGGGCGTCCGAGCAGTGTCCCAGTAATCATTTAATAATACATAATAGACTAACTATGGGGTACACTTGTGAGGCATGGCAACCATGAAGCACGCAGATGAACAAGATCGAGTGAGAAAGAGATTGTGAAAATGTTGGCATTATTATAGTAAAACATATATAAAAAGGCAGTTTAAGCAGATAAATGTATCTATCGATCTCTCTCCCTCCCTGCATATCCCCCTCCCAGCACGTCAGGCAGGGGGTTCGGCGCCCAGCAGCACACAGCTTAAGCCCCGCAACCAACCCCCTCCTTTTTTTTTCTCTCTTCAGCCTTGTGGCTCTAACTAACGCAATTCTGCAAGGGGCCACACTTGGGGTGGATCTGCAGGTCACCGAAGTGGCAGAAAATCAATATAAGCAGCCTGTCCCCTCCCTGCCCTTTCCCAGCCTGTCCTCTCCCAGCCTGTCCACTTCCAGCCTGCCCTTTCCCAGCCTGTCCTCTCCCAGCCTTTCCACTTCCAGCCTGTCCACTTCCAGCCTGCCCTCTCCCAACCTGCCCTCTCCCAACCTGCCCTCTCCCAACCTGCCCTCTCCCAGACTGTCCCCTCCCTGCCCTCTCCCAGCCTGCCCTCTCCCAGCCTGTCCCCTCCCTGCCCTCTCCCAGCCTGCCCTCTCCCAGCCTGTCCCCTCCCTGCCCTCTCCTAGCCTGTCCTCTCCCTGCCTGTTGTCGTGTCCCGGCGGCAGCAGGCAGCAGCGTGCACTGCGTCCCCGAAGTAACAGCCCTAAAGCAAGCAAGAAGTACGCCCCCCTCCCACCAATCCCTGTTAGGTAGTGGAAACTGTCCAAACTGGGGTGCAGACAGCCCCTCTCACCTTTCGGCCTGGTACCACTGCACCAGCCGCACTACTTCCCTACTGACCGTTCTCCACTTCAGCCCCGTCTAAATTACAATTCATGCTTGTGACCCTTTTGCCTGCTTGTGCTTGTTTTCATGACCCTGTTGCCTGCTTGTGCCTCCGTGTGCCCCTGTTGCCTGCTTGTACGTCTGTGTGCCCCTGTTGCCTGCTTGTGCCTCCGTGTGCCCCTGTTGCCTGCTTGTGCCTCCGTTTTCGTGCCCCTGTTGCCTGCTTGTGCCTCCATGTGCCCCTGTTGCCTGCTTGTGCCTCCTTGTGCCACCGTGTGCCCCTATTGCCTGCGTGTGCCTCTGTGTGCCCCTGTTGCCTGCTTGTGCCTCGTGTGCCCCTGTTGCCTGCTTTTGCTGTGTGGGTGTGTGTGGAGGGCTCTGTGTGGCTGTGTGTATGGGAAGCTTTGTGTGGCTGTGTGTGTAGGAAGCTTTGTGTGGCTGTGTGTGTGGGGGGCTTTGTGTGGCTGTGTGTGTGGGGGGCTCTGTGTGGCTGTGTGTGTGGGGGGGCTCTGTGTGGATGTGTGTGGGGGGGGCACTGTGTGTGTTTGTGTGTGTCATTTGCGAGAGATAAAGCTAGTGGCATTATAAATGACAATGCCATGTATTTATGTTAAAAAAAACATAAATAAAAATAATGTCAAGAGCAATGCCAATAGCTCTAACTTTAACAAAGGCAAAACCATTGCATTGTAAATGCTTGTTTGCCATGTGATCAAGGCTGCGGTGACGTGGCCGAAACGCGTCATGCTGGTGGTAATGGGGGGAATAAAATCACGTATAACCTAATTGTTTAGCGTTTGAAGTGATCTGTACTTGTTAGTAAGATTGGCCATTGAGGCTGATTCACAGGACCTTGGAGTTCATTCAAATTTGGCGGAACGCGGCCGTTGCCGCCTTTACAGATCCTCCTCGCGTAATGGGCTGCTGGGCTGAACGGCCGACTTCGCGGAAGCGACCTTTGGACCTGACCCGGAAGGAGTGAGCAAGTCGACAGCCCCCGCGCTTGTGCAACAGTAATTGCGAGCAGAGTGAGCGGCGGACGTGCGGTTTTCCTGAGAGCACCTAGCTGGAGTCAGAGGACCCCGTGGGATGATCAGGAAGTCCGTGCGGTAAACCGGTGGGGGCTCGCAAAAAGACAAACACACAGGTGTTTGTTACTAGTGCGCGGGTGAGAGGATAGTGACGCCGTAAGAACTGCATGACCTGAAGCGCTACCAATAGAGCGTTCCAGGTAGAGTGATAAGGTATATTCCCCCATTAAATAATGTCTACACCAGCAGAGGCACTAAAGAACCGGGAGGGATTGGCAGACGCCATGTTTGTGAATCTCCCGACACTGAGACTGAATAAAGAGCAAACGGAGGAGAGCACCTCCACTATAGATTTGAAAAGCAAGCTAAAGAAATTGGAAAAATTGTTACGGACTAAAACCACTAAGTGGTGGGAAAAGCGTTCCCTTGAGAAGTACAGAGAAGTGGGGAGAGTACCGAGGGGGTTGAGGGTGCTCATAGCACCATCATTTGAGAACCCCAACCCCCTCATGCTAGAAGAATGGGCCACGAACAACCTGGAGGCTTCAATTAATATGATTTGCATACTCATCAAGTATGCTGAGATTGATAGGAATGATATCTTGAAAGAAATTGAACAACTAAACAGTGAGCTGGACAAACATGACAATAAAGACTTCATTAAGAAGTACAGAAGCACAGAGATGAAATTGACGCTATATTAGTGAAACATCAGGAGACCATCAGTACACGCAAGCAGTACAAGTTTGCCAGAGATAAACAAGACTATGAAACGGGCATAATATTTACGTTTGCGCGTAAGTACGACACAATGAAGAGACAAGCTCTCACTCCTAAGACTGCCGCACAACCTACAAATAATGTTTTAAAAGCAGGACTCTCTGAGACGGAATTAAGTTCCACCACGAGTAGTGTCAACTCAGATGATGATGCGGCTGGGGCTTCTAATCTAGCGCAAATTCCAACTCACTACGCTCCATCCGAGGAATTGTTTTTTTTCAATAGAGGACAGATTCAAAACCCTACGGCCACGGACCCAGCAACAGCGGAAAACAAACGAAAGCGTAAAAACAAATGAGGTAACGAAAGGAGGAACTGCAGGAGGGAGAGGCTTCGCCAAGAGAGGCAGAGGCAAGAAATGGTAGACGACTTTGGTGGTTCTACCATTGTTGGTGAATCAAGAATCACACCTGATCTTGATGAAGGACTTGAACCCAATCTGTCTGAAGACAACACAGTGGTAAATCTATCTGATATCACTCTCTCAAAAGCTGAAATACAACTTTTATCTCTGGGTCTGTCGTTCTGTCCGAAGAATACTTTTAATTATGTATAAACTCGGATTGACGTGTTTAAGTTTATACGAAAATCAAAATTGAAGAAGCATTTCAAGCTTATTAAGGTCCAGGAGAAAGCTGCTGATATTACTTTGACACATCAACCTTCCAATAAGTTCCAAGTCTCGGATACTAAAGCATTGCAGGTCGCTAATGATCTAGCATTGGAGGAAGACCTTGGTGAGGGGTCAACACAAGTGAATTTGCGGGCAATGGGCATCAACATCAATCACCCTTGCACAACGCACTTTAAACTACCCTCCACGTTCATCCCTTTAATGCCAAAGGATGCAATAGGGGGTTACAAACTAGCCTGTCGAGGAGAACTAAAGCATTGAAATATATGGACAAGCAATACATCAACCTCATGAAAAAGCTCAGAGACAATTCTAACCTCATAATCAATAAAGCGGATAAGGGGGGAAATACTGTCATCTGGCCACGATCCCTTTACATGGAGGAAGCTGAGCGTCACTTGGGCGATGATTCATGTTACAGAAAAGGGAACTTTAATGACATTAGATCATTGAAGGAGACAGTTCACAAGGAGCTCAACCAATGGAAGAGAGAAGGACTTTTAAGCAAACAAGAACATGCTTTCTTGAAAAATGATTTTCCAGTAACCCCGACTTTTTTATCTTATTCCTAAAATCCACAAACAGGTCACCCCTGTACCTGGACGACCTATTATTTCTGCCAAGGGCAGTTTGTTGGAATCAGTCTCTAAATATGTGGACTACTACTAGAGAACCTTCCTTCTTTCATCAAGGACACAGGTCACTTTCTTACCAAACTTAAGGAAGTAGAATGGAAATCATATCTTGTACTTGTTGCCCTTGATATCAGTACATTGTACACCAGCATCCAACATGCAGCTGGCCTTAATGCTGTCAAATATTTCTTGGACCAGCGTAACATCGTATTTAGACAACATAATGTCTTGTTGTTAAGAATGATAGAGCTTTGCCTAATAAATAATTATTTTTTATTCAACAAGGAAGTATACCATCAGCAAAGGGGTGTGGCTATGGGGGCATGCTTCTCCCCAACCTACGCATGCTTGCATGTTGGGTGGTGGGAGGAGCGTGTCCTCATGGGTACACACAAATCTAGGTTCTCTGACAGCATAAGGCACTTCTGGAGATTTATAGATGACATTTGCATGGTTTGGAAAGGGTCAATAGAATCTGCAAGGGAGTTTGTTGATGTGATTAATAAGAATGACCTAAACCTCCATTTTACATCCCAAATCAGTCCAACACACATTCAATTTCTTGATGTAGAAATCTATGTCAATGAAAACAACTCAAAACTACAGGAAGAGTACCAATGGCAACGCCATTTTGCATGCAAAGAGTGCCCATCCGGGCCACCTAATCAAAAGCATACCCTATGGCGAGTTCATTAGAATGCGTAGGATATGTAGCTCTGAGTCAGAGCTGGTGGCTTGTCAGAGGGAGGCACATAAAAGATTCCTGGCCCATGGCTACACACCTAAAGAATTGAGAGAATCTAGGGTGAGAGCCAACAGTAAGAGTATAGAGGAATGTCTGGTAGGTAACATAGACAACACACAGGTAGATGACAACCCAGACCTGGTTAGAAAAGAAGAAAGACTGTGCCTTATCACCACCTTTAACACCGAACAAAGGAAGGTCACGGGGATACTGAAAAAGTTGCTCAAATCTGACATTAGCCTAGCCTCACTAATACCAGAGGAACCATCCATGACCTTCAGGAGGGTTCCCTCCATGAGGGATTCCTTGGTGAAATCTAATCCTGAAGTTAAGAATGTGAAGAACTGGTTGTCCAATGAAATGGGCTTCCATCAGTGCATTTCGTGTAGGGCATGCAAATTTGGCACTAACACCACTGAATATTGTTCGGGCTTTAACCCCAACCCTGTAAAAATTAAAGGGTTTTACACTTGCCGCAGAGATTTTGCAGTTTATGCACTCGAATGCACATGCAGGCTCAAGTATGTTGGCAGCACAAAGCTCCGAGCTTTCAATAGTATCCTTCAACACCTAAGGGCAATCGTAAATTCGGATGCTAATTATCCGGTTGCCCGCCACTTTGAATCAGTCCATAACAAAAATCTGAATGACTTGAAATATTTCATAATCGATGCAGTACCCAAAAACATAAGAGGAGGCAACAGGGAGAGACAACTGAGGCAGTTAGAGAGCGAATACATCCTTTTATTGGATACGAGGATCCCTAATGGGATGAACACAGGGGAGGATCTACACAGTTTTCTATAAGAACATATATTACTATTACTGTTTCTCTGTGCTCCATCTATCACCCTGGGTCATCACTTTGCCCGTTACCTGTTTGTGCTCGAATTAATAAGATCATTATAAAGCCAGTATTAAGGGCCAACCAGAATAACATCATATGCATCAGCATATGTTTCTGGGTACTCTGATTATAGACATTCAAATCTTTTCCAATGGTAGTTTGCACAATATGAATCTTGCATTTGCACTTATATACATGTAAATAATGAATTCTCAGTGTTTAGGAAGACCTTACTTATGTAGTGATTATCACTGTGAATTGGTTCATGTAAGTAGGACACATTATGACACTATGTCGAGATTATAAATTGGATCATGACACCCGTCCTCAGTCATGTATTTTTTGTACTGAGAAAGTAGGAGTTTTTTTAATGTGTTTTTTCTAACTTGGTATTTTGATATGAGATTTTAATATCTTTTTATCCAATAGCATTTATAGAAATTGGCAATTTTGCACTATTAGCACGTTATTAGCACATGCACTTGCACTTAAATCTTATATATATTTTTTGTACAGACCACTTCAGAGCGTAATGATATTAAGACAGAAGCCATTATTTATGAATTTGAGAATTGGTACAGGGCATATGTATTTACCAAAACGTGACAACATTCCGAGCATCTGATTAACTAACTATGGGCCGATTCACAGAATGAACTTAAGACTCAATCCTAAATTTACTACTATTTTGGTATTCACAGAGTGAACGTACTACTTTTTTTATTCACAGAAGTTAGGATTTTGTCTTAAGTGTGTCTTAAGACAGACTTAAGAAAGACTTAAGTCAGACTTAAGACAGACTTAAGACAAAATCCTAACTTCTGTGAATACCAAAAGTAGTAAGTTCATTCTGTGAATGGCAAAAGTAGTAAGTGCATTCTGTGAATACCAAAACAGTAGTAAGTTTAGAATTGAGTGTTAAGTTCATTCTGTGAATTGGGCTCATAGGGTTTATCATGTATAATTCCATGCTCTATCGCCATGTATATATGTATATATTATGGGGGTAGGGGAAGGGGGTACTTACCTGTTAGCCGTTGTTTCTTTTTAATGATGAGGCAATATTTATTTGTTCATACATGCTTTTATGTGTATGTTATTTATTGAGATTCCTATTGCGATATTTTGCACATGAACCTGTCTTTGATATATTCACAAGAGGCTTGTAGTATGTCTTTAATGACTATTCTGATGACCTGTGTTGAACTCACTTACACTGTATTTAAGCACTGCATTGGCCCTTTTTTGCCATGTGATCAAGGCTGCGGTGACGTGGCGGAAACGCGTCATGCTGGTGGTAATGGGGGAATAAAATCACGTATAACCTAATTGTTTGGCATTCAAAGTGATCTGTACCTGTTGGTAAGATTGGCGATTGAGGCTGATTCACAGGACCTGGGAGTAGATATATATATATATATATGTATATGTGTATATATATATATATATATATATATATATATATATATATATATATATATATATATTCACTGAAAAAACCATAGGTTATAGACCATATATAGTTAGGGATTAGCATTTACAAAACCTTATTTTACTTGCATAAAACCATTGAAATTCGCATATATAGTTAGTTGCGCTAACTATATATCGCGCACCCGCAATCCACTGCTGATGATGTCACATATTACATCATTCATGACATGGTCAGTGACATCACTGATGACATCACTGATGACATCTCATTTGACATTACTGATCACATCACTGATGACATCATTCATGTGATTATACGATGAACCTCTTCAGACTCTGATATAACCTTAGATACACTCAGTGTAAACAGACACTCACAGACTGTCACTCATCCATGGAGTTACTCACACACCTAGTCAGTCATGCAAAGAATCAATCACACCTCCATTTCCTCAACTATACAGTTATACACATCTTACTTATTCAAACATATACTAACACATATTTACTCCCTTATACAATCCCTGATACAAGTTCACAATGATCCATACAGCCACTCACACATTCACTGGCTCTTATGCACAGTTATTTATATATATTTACAACAAGGGGTGGTGAGGGACAGAGTCTCTGAATTAAGCAGAAAGCTCTCACCCAGTCAAGAGATCAGGGCTAGATCCAACACCATTTTTTAGCTCACTGCACCATCCCAGTTTCAAAACCTGGCTGTATGCAAATTAGTCTGTTCCTGTCCCAGTGCATGATGGGAACAGGGCAAACCAAACTACAAAAGCCAATTCTTACACTGGGAAGGAAACAAGCTCCCGGGGACCGGTTTCTGGCATTACAGCCGTCTTCGGCCCGGTTTGCTTGAATCCTGATGGTGCAATGAGCAAGGGTCTCACATCTGAGAATACCCTTCCACGCTTAGGGTGGACAAAAATATTTACAACAAGGGGTGGTGAGGGACAGAGTCTCTGAATTAAGCAGAAAGCTCTCACCCAGTCAAGAGATCAGGGCTAGATCCAACACCGTTTTTTAGCTCACTGCACCATCCCAGTTTCAGAACCTGGCTGTATGCAAATTAGTCTGTTCCTGTCCCAGTGCATGATGGGAACAGGGCAAACCAAACTACAAAAGCCAATTCTTACACTGGGAAGGAAACAAGCTCCCGGGGACCGGTTTCTGGCATTACAGCCGTCTTCGGCCCGGTTTGCTTGAATCCTGATGGTGCAATGAGCAAGGGTCTCACATCTGAGAATACCCTTCCACGCTTAGGGTGGACAAAAATATTTACAACAAGGGGTGGTGAGGGACAGAGTCTCTGAATTAAGCAGAAAGCTCTTACCCAGTCAAGAGATCAGGGCTAGATCCAACACCGTTTTTTAGCTCACTGCACCATCCCAGTTTCAGAACCTGGCTGTATGCAAATTAGTCTGTTCCTGTCCCAGTGCATGATGGGAACAGGGCAAACCAAACTACAAAAGCCAATTCTTACACTGGGAAGGAAACAAGCTCCCGGGGACCGGTTTCTGGCATTACAGCCGTCTTCGGCCCGGTTTGCTTGAATCCTGATGGTGCAATGAGCAAGGGTCTCACATCTGAGAATACCCTTCCACGCTTAGGGTGGACAAAAATATTTACAACAAGGGGTGGTGAGGGACAGAGTCTCTGAATTAAGCAGAAAGCTCTCACCCAGTCAAGAGATCAGGGCTAGATCCAACACCGTTTTTTAGCTCACTGCACCATCCCAGTTTCAGAACCTGGCTGTATGCAAATTAGTCTGTTCCTGTCCCAGTGCATGATGGGAACAGGGCAAACCAAACTACAAAAGCCAATTCTTACACTGGGAAGGAAACAAGCTCCCGGGGACCGGTTTCTGGCATTACAGCCGTCTTCGGCCCGGTTTGCTTGAATCCTGATGGTGCAATGAGCAAGGGTCTCACATCTGAGAATACCCTTCCACGCTTAGGGTGGACAAAAATATTTACAACAAGGGGTGGTGAGGGACAGAGTCTCTGAATTAAGCAGAAAGCTCTCACCCAGTCAAGAGATCAGGGCTAGATCCAACACCGTTTTTTAGCTCACTGCACCATCCCAGTTTCAGAACCTGGCTGTATGCAAATTAGTCTGTTCCTGTCCCAGTGCATGATGGGAACAGGGCAAACCAAACTACAAAAGCCAATTCTTACACTGGGAAGGAAACAAGCTCCCGGGGACCGGTTTCTGGCATTACAGCCGTCTTCGGCCCGGTTTGCTTGAATCCTGATGGTGCAATGAGCAAGGGTTTCACATCTGAGAATACCCTTCCACGCTTAGGGTGGACAAAAATATTTACAACAAGGGGTGGTGAGGGACAGAGTCTCTGAATTAAGCAGAAAGCTCTCACCCAGTCAAGAGATCAGGGCTAGATCCAACACTGTTTTTTAGCTCACTGCACCATCCCAGTTTCAGAACCTGGCTGTATGCAAATTAGTCTGTTCCTGTCCCAGTGCATGATGGGAACAGGGCAAACCAAACTACAAAAGCCAATTCTTACACTGGGAAGGAAACAAGCTCCCGGGGAGTTCATCACCACCCCCTTTTTGTAAATCGTTTTTGGCCACTATAGGTGTGGCAGGGTATACTCAGACATGAGTCCCTTTCTCACTGCTCCATCAGGATTCAAGCAAGCCGGGCCGAAGAAGGCTGAAATGCCAGAAACCGGTCCCCGGTAGCTTGTCTCCTTTCTGGTGAAGAATTGGCTTGGTAGTTTAGTCTGCCCTGTTCCCATGATACACTGGGCCAGGGACAGACTGATTTGCATATAGCCAGGTTCTGAACTGGGATGAGGCAGTGAGATAAATAACGGTGATGGATCAAGCCCTGATCTTTGGACTGGGTAAGAGTGGTCTGTTTAACTCAGACACTCTGTTCATCACCACCCCCTTTTTGTAAATCGTTTTTGGCCACTATAGGTGTGGCAGGGTATACTCAGACATGAGTCCCTTTCTCACTGCTCCATCAGGATTCAAGCAAGCCGGGCCGAAGAAGGCTGAAATGCCAGAAACCGGTCCCCAGTAGCTTGTCTTCTTTCTGGTGAAGAATTGGCTTGGTAGTTTAGTCTGCCCTGTTCCCATGATACACTGGGCCAGGGACAGACTGATTTGCATATAGCCAGGTTCTGAACTGGGATGAGGCAGTGAGATAAATAACGGTGATGGATCAAGCCCTGATCTTTGGACTGGGTAAGAGTGGTCTGTTTAACTCAGACACTCTGTTCATCACCACCCCCTTTTTGTAAATCGTTTTTGGCCACTATAGGTGTGGCAGGGTATACTCAGACATGAGTCCCTTTCTCACTGCTCCATCAGGATTCAAGCAAGCCGGGCCAAAGAAGGCTGAAATGCCAGAAACCGGTCCCCGGTAGCTTGTCTCCTTTCTGGTGAAGAATTGGCTTGGTAGTTTAGTCTGCCCTGTTCCCATGATACACTGGGCCAGGGACAGACTGATTTGCATATAGCCAGGTTCTGAACTGGGATGAGGCAGTGAGATAAATAACGGTGATGGATCAAGCCCTGATCTTTGGACTGGGTAAGAGTGGTCTGTTTAACTCAGACACTCTGTTCATCACCACCCCCTTTTTGTAAATCAGTTATTTATATATGTCAACTCTCACATGTACTGTGTTTTACATATGTACTTACTTTGACATGTAGCACTGAGATATCCATTCACTCACCAATACACTCATGCACACAGTCAACCGCCCATGCAGCTGTTTCCACATGCACTTTTGAACCCATACATCTAGTGAATCAACTGCTCACACATCTATGCACAGAGTCATACACCTCCCAGCCACCCCCACACACACTCAGTCTCCCATACAAATACTTGGGCAACCAATCAATAACCCATATAGTTACTCATATAGCTACTGATCAACACGCAGTTTACAGAACAACAGACATAATGATGCACAAATTAAGACAGTTTAGTCACTAACCCATGCACTCAGTGAGACACATTTAATCACTCACTTATACAGTCAATCATGCACCTACTAAATCCTTCATCCAGACACTTATACATCCACTCATTCTTCAACATGTAATACATATTTTAACTTTACAGAAACATACAGTCACTGGATGTTGTCATCAGTGATGTCATCAGTGATGTCATTTGAGATGTCATCAGTGATGTCACTGATCATGTCATGAATGATGTAATATGTGACATCATCAGCAGTGGATTGCGGGTGCGCAATATATAGTTAGCGCAACTAACTATATATGCGAATTTCAATGGTTTTATGCGAGTAAAATAAGGTTTTGTAAATGCTAATCCCTAACTATATATGGTCTATAACCTATGGTTTTTTCAGTGAATTTTCAAGGTTTTGTAAATGCTAATCCCTAACTATATATTGGCTAAAACCTATGGTTTTTTCATTGAATTTCAATGGTTTTTTAATAGCAAATATCAAAAGCTGTCAAATGTCAAGTACGTGATAGGTAAAAACATTTTCGTATTTATGCACGCTGATGTGCTTTGAACGCTGCCCCCCCCCCCTCTTTTCTCTTAGAAGTACTCTCTCTTTGCAGATAGTGAAGGGTAGTTAACGCAGGCCTTTGCCCCCGTTGTAATCCGTCGTGCCTGCTTGTCTCTCCATTTGATTGATTGTTATCCAAGCATTTACTATTTTAGAATTTATTCTCTTTGGTTCATTCTCTATTTACTAACAAGCACAAAGCCGCAATACTCTGTTTAGTCTTTGCAGATAGTGAAAAATCGTGTAAAAAAATAAATAAATAATCGAGCAAAATCAGTAGGCCACTAATGGGATCTCTTTTTGACCTCGCTAAAATAGAAACATTATGAACAACCCTTCATGAGAAATACGAAACTAGTGAGATGAACTGAGCTCCACACCATGATGGCTGTAAGACAGCTCGGCTCCGCCACCCACCCCACCCAAAATAACGATAAACTCTATGCAAATATTATAAATATATACAACACACCAGCAAAGTAACAGGGTAAAACATTTTATTAAATAACTATTTACATAACTATTTTATACTTTTTGTTGCCTGATCCGGCTAGCTCAATCGATCGAGCATTAAACTCATGCACTCTGATAGCAAGCGTTGCTGCTGATGCTATGCAAACAAAAACTGGTTTTCAGTTTGTACATTCTTCAAGATTTTTCAATCAAGGCTGGTTGAGAGTTTGTAGAACGATGGCTTCAGATTTTCAACATACGGTGTGGTGGCGCGGACTGGGAGGGTGCGCTTGACTTCTGCCCCCTCCCCAAGTCGTGTTGCCCTGGCGTGGCCTAAGATCGCCCCCGACATAGGCGGCCGGCTCCCGGGGTCCGGCGGAACTTTTTGCCTTTTGATGACTCTTCCATTCTGGACCTTATCCCACAATCCGTTTGACCTGAAGACACGCTGTAGTGGGGCGCCCCTTTACCGTTTCAGTTGCCATTCCGCCCGCTTTTGCTACACTGTGCCTCTTCCGCCATTCAGCTGTTTACCGCCCGCTCTTGCGACTACAGCGTCTCGCTCACCATGTAGTTGAGTTGCTCCTGCTCTTGCGATGCAGCTATAGGCGGCTGCCACAGGACTCTCAAAATGGCGGCCGCCTCTTCAGATTTGGGCCTGGTCCACTAAAATGGCCATGGGACACCTTGGAACTCGGACGCTTGTCTGCTAGGGCTTGGGCCCCATTCTCGAAAGCGTCCACTAAGCCTTGAAGATTCTACAAAAGTCTTGGGGGCCCCCGACTCCCGCAGGCTTCTGGTGGGGCGCGGCTGCCATGATGGCTCGTGGAATGGCCACGACTGAGATACGAGATGGTGGTGCTCTCACGCTAACGCCAGCTTCCGTCTGAAACATCCAGAAACACTGTAGACTACCAATTCGATCAGTTCTGGTAGCGCCCCAACGTGACCCGGTAGGGAAGAACTTGCCCTCCCCTCTTTGACTGATGGTTCTTGTTGCCTGTCCCTTCTGTTGTCATTTAACAGAACTTTTTAGACTGCTGAAAGGGGTTGTGTTCCGACCGCTGGTTGGTGGAGACATTTTGACTATATTCTGGACCTACGTTGTCGCGTAATGCGTTATATGACACGCCGCGTTAGCGCACCCAGAAGTACTCCATTGCGCGAAGCGCAGCTTCCCGGAAGGGATCCGGGGCGCGGCGCGCAGCGCGTAACGTAAGCATAACAGGTCATGTGACTTGTTAATAAAACTTTTCATTGGTTCATTTTACTTTTGTTATTCTAATGATGAAAGGCTTGGTCATATGACCTAAAATTACGCTTTTTATTGCTTTCGAACATTATTTTTTCTTAAACATATATGTTATAATGTTCCAGGCTAATGTATTTTCCCGGAAAATTTACAACTGTCCTGCAAGTAAAATATATTCCTTTTTCTAGAAAAAGGGCGTTTCTTCGTCCCATGACGGAGCCGTTGAGCGAAAAGATGCTCGGCCTGCTGTCTTAGTCGCCGATACGCCTGAATATCAGATTCTTATCGATCACTTTATGTTGCAGAAGTAAAAAACACAACAGCCCTTGACCATTTATCTTTACTGCGTTCCTGCGTATTATACCTTTTATCCGTCATGTAATTGGACTGCTTTATTTCACTTGCCTTTTACTGATTCGAAAACAGTGACTAAAATTAAAAACTTTACCAATGTAAATACTACTACCATGTTTTGTTTTAAAAACCTTTATTGTGAAAATGTCAGTATACAAATATGGGCCTATAACCACGTGGGCCGGCCACGGAGCAAACTGGAATCGTATATGATGAGGAGACATTTACACTGTAGAGGAATGCAACGAGCGGGCCATTAGGTTGCAAGAACTAAGGTGTCTAACAGTTGCGGAATCGGTGGACGTACATTTTGTAATTAAAATACGACAGGGCCACTTACAATAAAATTATCTAGATATACATTTGCGGGCAAGTACCATGGGTGACGTTAATTCGAACTTTCAATAGTACAGTAATCAATAACACATCAGAACTTAATATCAATAGGGATGTCGAAATATTCAATAAATTCTCGTTCCCGCCCGCCATGTGCTTCAAAACTGCATACGTATCTCGTGATATCAAGGTTGTGCAACCAGTACACAACAAGGAGTTACGAGTCCCATTTATACCGGCGCCATTTTGGGCGAGGCCGGGCAGGTCCAGGATATAGTCAAAATGTCTCCACCAACCAGCGGTCGGACCAGAACCCCTTCGGCAGTCAAAAAAGGTTCAGTTAAATGACAACAGAAGAGATAGGCAACAAGAACCAACAGTCAAAAGAGGGGAGGGCAAGATCTAAAGCCATTGTTCTACAAACTCTCAAGCAGACTTGGATGGAAAAATCCTGAAGAATGTACAAACTGAAAACCATTTTTTGTCTATATAGCATCACCAGCAACGCTTGAGTCAGCTTTGTGTGAAGCCGCCATTTTGATTCAATCAATAGCATCCCCCTGCACACATTCAGGGACCTGGTCGTGTCTAAAGGTCAAACGGATTGTGGGACAAGATGCAGAAAGGAAAAGGAAAAAAGTTCCGCCGGACCATGGGAGCCGGTCGCCTATGTCATGGGCGATCTTTGGCCACACCAGGGCAATAGTGAAGCTGCAGCAGGTGCAAATAAGCTTCAGACAGTGTTACAAGCGCTGCTCAGAACTCTCAACTATGACACCACCTCCGTGCCATCCGGATCTTGGCGCCTTGTGCTGGTTCCGACCTATTCACACATCGGTCCGCTACTGACACCACCTCATAGGCCAACGGGACACCCCACGCCAACTTTCGGCGCAGCATTGTAGGATGGCCACACCAATGCGGCAACTTGCTAGACACCACCTCGGTGCCATCCAGATCTCGGCGCGTTGTGCTTCCTTCGGCCTACTGTAGCCGCAAGTGCGGACGCACCTCAGCTGGATAGCGAGTGAAACTCCAAGGGGCGCCCCACTGCAGCCGAGGAGCCTCCATCTTGGGGGCGACGCACAGCATCACATTGCTTTCTCAAACAGCCCCCACTGACTGACGCGACCTCACAGGCCAACGGGGCGCCCCACGCCGACTTTCGGCGCAGCATTGTAGGATGGCCACACCAGTGCGGCAACTTGCTGGACACCACCTCGGTGCCATCCGGATCTTGGCGCGTTGTGCTGCCTTCGGCCTTTTCGCACATCGGTCCGCTACTGACGCCGCCTCACGTGCCAACGGATTTTCTACGCTTTTTATAGCAGCGCGTAACGTAAGCATAACAGGTCATGTGACTTCTTTATAAAACTTTTCATTGGTTCATTTTACTTTTGGTTTCCTAATGATGGAAGGCTTGATCATATGACCTAAAAATAACACTTTTCATTGGATTAAAACATTTTTTTTTCCCAAACGATGAAAGCCCCACCTTGTTTCTAGATGTTTCAGACTGAAGCTGGCGTCACCACCATCTCGTGGCTCCGTCGTGGTCATTCCGCGAGCAATCATGGCAGCCGCCCCCCACCGGAAGCCTGCAGGAGTCGGGAGCCCCCAAGACTTTTGTAAAATCTTCAAGGCTCAGGGGACGTCCGAGTTCCAAGGTATCCCAGGGCCATTTTAGTGTAGCAAAAGCGGGCGGAATGGCAACTGAAACGGTAAAGGGGCGCCCCAGTACAGCAGACGAGCCTCCACCTGGGGCGGCCCGTTCACGCCGACTCCCCCCAACCCCCCCCCGGGGCGCCCCACGCCGTTTTTCGGAGCAGCATTGTAGAATGCCAAAACCAGTGCGACAACTTACTGGACATCACCTGGGTGCCATCCACATCTCAGCGCGTTCTGCTGCCTTGGGACTATTCGCACAACAGACCGCTACTGACGAGGCCTCCCCGCGCCCCCCCCCGGGACGCCCCTGCATTGTAGGATACCAAAAACCAGTGCGGCACCCAGGTAACATCACCTGGGTGCCGTCCAGAACTCAGCACGTTGTGCTGCCTTGGGACTATTCGCACAAAACACAGCTACTGACCATTGTTGCTTCTTTTTTCAAATTTTTTTTTAAATGTATTTACTGTTTTTGTTGCGTTCTATATATTTATAAGTTATTAAAGTGTTAAAATCCTACTACTTTGTTGGAGTGCTATTTTTTTTTAATGTGACACATAATTGTAAAAACTTTGATGTACAAAGAGGCATCCCTGGAATCTTCCGCTTCAGGCTCGGTCCCACACACCCTCACAGTGAGAATCCCCTCCCCAAGCACAATACAGGATGGTTATCAGATAGTAGGAACGCGTGTGGTGTGACGGATCTCATCGGGTGGGGGCCTTGATCTACTGTAACTCCTTTGAAGAGGGGTGATTCTCTACAGCTGGGGCCATAAACTACATCTGCAGGGCTAGGTGATAGCCTGGGACCGGCCTGGACAATCGGACACAGAGGAAGAGAAGTGTCAGAGGGTGCGGTAGTGAATAGGGTGAAAGGGTGGTGTCGGGCGGGCACAGGGTGTGATTCTCAGGGAAGAGCAGCGCACATGGGAGGAGGTTTCTGGCCCATGCATGAGAGAGAGAGCGGGGGTGACCAGTGCGTGGGGGAGATGCTTGCGAGGGTGGAGAGCCATGCTGAGGATCGGCGGCGTGCAGAGAGTGGGTCTGGTCAAGGCATCTAAAATGGCTGCCGTGCTCAACAAAAGTGTGGCATTGCAAAAAAGACAAGATGGCGCAGACAATGTTTATCAATAAGGATTAATTTATAACAATTATTTTTAACAAAATATTTACTCGCAGTGACAAAATGGCGGTCAACAGTTCCTGATTTCCATCGAATCGAACGGTAACAAACGTCACGCAGCAAAAAAAAAAAAACGCTCACGCACAGCCGCTGGAAGACATGTATCAACATATATGAGCCTCCTCAGCCACCCTCAGAAAACAAAAGGGGTCAGGATACGTCTCCCGTACCCCCTTATACCTAGTAATTTAATTAAATCGAAACACAAAATGGCGAATTCACATTTCGCTACCAGTTTGCGACCCGGTTCGCGAACCGAGAAGCGCTTCTACCGCGAAAAATCAAATTTTTATTATTTGCCCCACGGGACCCTTTAATAACCCCAACATCATTCCTAGGGGGTCAAGAGGGGTCTACCTAGCCCCCTTTCATTAAATTCCCCCTTCGTTTTTCTCCTCCTCTTGTCTCTCGATCGTACCGACAGACAAGATGGCGGCCGCACCGGACTGTTTAGAATGTTGACAGACACCGAAGAGCCAATCAGCTTCGCTACGCAAAGCTCCGTTACGCGAAAAGTACGCGATCTGGAGCGCTATCTGCGACGCTGTCACAGATATATCTGTTTTTTAAACGTTAATTTCTCAAAATCCACTGGAGCACATATATTGAGACCCAGCAAAGGCACATCGGGCTAACAGTCCCTATAATTGTGCCAAGTTTCGTGCAAATCCATTCAGCCGTTCGAGCTAAAAGTGAGGCCAAACGCCCTACGGAAATTAACATGGGAAAAACGCGTTTTGGGACCCCCCTTTTTTCTCGGCCCCCCCTTGACGAATCCCCCCAAATTTTCAAGGGCTGCTCAGAAAGAAAATGTGCCATTTTCCTGAAAATTTCAGCCGATTCCGTCCACAAACGCCAAAGTTATTAGACATAGAATTTTCAAAATTTCCATAGAGAAATAATCGTAACTATATATACCTACTGGCTATCGCCAGTAGGTATATATATATATATATATATATATATATATATATATATATATATATATATATATATATATATATATATATATATATATATATATATATACATATAAAACAACATCAAGGTTGCCCAAGTGGGGAGCCACACCCCATAGAATACACACCATTCTCGCAGGTGGCAGAGCCGTCAGCTAGCACAACACGTTCCTTGTTGCCATACGCGTTTCGAGCAAAGGCTCTTGATCACTGGCATGAGGATGCAGGAAACAGGTTTGCTAGAACAAGATTTATTTGAATAATTAGAGTCCACCCCAGTGGGCGTATTCCAGGGCATGCTGGTTGTAGTAGTCCAAAATCATTCCCCATGACTCTCACAGTTCTTTTAACCAAGTGGTCTATGTCCTGCCACTCATTAAAATAAAGTTCCTTGTACGGAGGAATGCTGGTTGTGCCTCGCTGCCCAGCTTCACCAATGTCACCACGAGTGAGGCTCCACAGGTCCAAAGAGTGCTCATAGTTTCCAGCACTCAGGAAACGCCTCCCGGCGTCAGGGCTCCCCGCGGCCGAGCGAGTCGCTAAACACAAAAACATCAAGGTTGCCCAAGTGG
Organism: Lissotriton vulgaris; assembly: GCF_964263255.1. Taxonomy (NCBI): domain Eukaryota; kingdom Metazoa; phylum Chordata; class Amphibia; order Caudata; family Salamandridae; genus Lissotriton; species Lissotriton vulgaris. The sequence continues at coordinate 749,683,007 of NC_141694.1, forward strand.
GGAGCCACACCCCATAGAATACACACCATTCTCGCAGGTGGCAGAGCCGTCAGCTAGCACAACGCATTCCTTGTTGCCATACGCGTTTCGAGCAAAGGCTCTTGATCACTGGCATGAGGAAGCAGGAAACAGGTTTGCTAGAACAAGATTTATTTGAATAATTAGAGTCCCGCCCCAGTGGGCGTATTCCAGGGCATGCTGGTTGTAGTAGTCCAAAATCATTCCCCATGACTCTCACAGTTCTTTTAACCAAGTGGTCTATGTCCTGCCACTCATTAAAATAAAGCTCCTTGTACAGAGGAATGCTGGTTGTGCCTCGCTGCCCAGCTTCACCAATGTCACCACGAGTGAGGCTCCACGGGTCCAAAGAGTGCTCATAGTTTCCAGCACTCAGGAAACGCCTCCCGGCGTCAGGGCTCCCCGCGGCCGAGCGAGTCGCTAAACACAAAAACATCAAGGTTGCCCAAGTGGGGAGCCACACCCCATAGAATACACACCATTCTCGCAGGTGGCAGAGCCGTCAGCTAGCACAACGCGTTCCTTGTTGCCATACGCGTTTCGAGCAAATGCTCTTGATCACTGGCATGAGGAAGCAGGAAACAGGTTTGCTAGAACAAGATTTATTTGAATAATTAGAGTCCCGCCCCAGTGGGCGTATTCCAGGGCATGCTGGTTGTAGGACGGGACTCTAATTATTCAAATAAATCTTGTTCTAGCAAACCTGTTTCCTGCTTTCTCATGCCAGTGATCAAGAGCCTTTGCTCAAAATGCGTATGGCAACAAGGAACGCGTTGTGCTAGCTGACGGCTCTGCCACCTGCGAGAATGGTGTGTATTCTATGGGGTGTGGCTCCCCACTTGGGCAACCTTGATGTTTTTATTTATATATATATATAATATATAATATATATATACTACAGCGAAAAATTGGTGCGAGGTGGAAAGGATTCGTGAAGGGTGACATCCTTTACGAGCGTGCTGGAACTGAAGGGGTTATTTTCAGGTGAAGTGAAAAATCGAAAATTAACTTCACATTGAGGATTTACATCTTGCCTGACTACTCGCCTTAAAACCCACACTTACAACGATGACATTGTCACTTAAGAACACTGCAACCTCTGAAAAAAGGTGAAATAAAAACGAGAACTTTCCGGGAGAAAGTGGCATCGAACTGGCAATGCATTGTGGGACTTGTATTTGAGCGCAAGGTCACGTGACGAACAATTTTAAAAGGCAGGCACAAATGCACTTTGCAGATTGGGCATTCCTACTTCCTGCTTTGAGAAAGGCTGTTTGCCGAAACGTTAGCTTGTGGAAGTCTGCTGCGCTGCTGTAAATACCTGAATAAAAGCGCTTTCTCTCCAGTATTGGTCCTCACGAGTTTGGTTTACACTGGATGGTGTGTTGATGGGTTACTCCGAGCCCATTGTTGTGAGGACGCCTTGAAGGGTCGGGGGCTCCAGAATCGGGAGAACTTGTGCAATAATATATATATATATATATATATATATATATATATATATATATATATATATATATATATATATTTATATATTACCTACTGGCGGTCGCCAGTAGGTAGTTATAGTTAGGATTTTTTTCAATGTTAAATCTCAAAATTCTATTTGGAATAACTTTGGCGCCGGTTGACGAATCTGCCTGAAAATTTCCTGAAAATGGCCTCGTGGAGCTCCGGTCCTTCCCTGAAAGTTTGGGGGGGATGCGTGAAGTGGGGGCCGAGATAAAAGGGGGGTCCCAAAACGCGTTTTCCCCATGTTAATTTCCATAGGGCGGTCGATGTCACTTTTAGCCCGAACGGCTGAATGGATTTCCACCTAATTTGTCAAAATTGTAGGGACTGGTAGTCCGATGTGCCTTTGCTATGTCTCGAGATATGTGCTCAAGTGGATTTTGAGTAATTTAGGTTCAAAAAAATATATATATCTAGAGCCGCGCCCCGGTACGCGCTCAGGGGAGCGCTCAAAGCGCGCCACGCGACTTGCGTACGGAAAGCTGATTGGCTCTCGGGTGTCTGTAAACATTCGAAACAGTCCGCAGCGGCCGCCATCTTGTACCTCGGTAGGATTGAGGTGGTAAAAATCAAAGGGGGAAATGAGCATAAGGGGGCAGGGTACACCCCCCCTGACCCCCTAGGTTTGATGTGGGGGTCATAAAAAAGCCGTACGGGGCCCCAAAATTTTTTTTTTTTAAATTTGCGCCGAGGGAGCGCCTGGTACGCGCACCGGTGAGCGTACGATTGAGAAAAAGAATGACACTTTTTTTTTAAAAAAAGTGTCATTTTTTTATAAATTGGAGGTAGTTCTGAAAAGAACTGTTTTTTTGTTTTTTTTGTTTTATATTTTTTTTATACTTTTTGAAACGATTTTATATATTTTTTGGTTTTTTTTCAGGGGAAAAACAAAAACAGGGATTCAAAAAATGCTCAACAGGAGCAAAAAAATGAGAAAATTTAGGGACGGGGAGAGCATTGGTGTTCCTGTTTCTTTATTGCAATGAGTTCAACGCTCTGCTCCCCGTAACAGAGTAGTTCGTCACAGTCCTTGCATAAAAATTTTATTCCTGCAAATACCGGCTGGATGTTAGGTACCATTCTTGCATGTCTTGAACCTGAAGGTGTTGCTCCACCAGTGGAGGTGCTGCTGCCATCTCTCCGTGCCTTCTCTGCCAGCTCCCTGACACTCTCCCTGGAGTAATTGTTGGGGTGTTTTCTTTTGACATGCCTAATTAAATTGGCATTTCCGAAGCTGTATTTTTTTAGAGGATTGCCTCTGGATAAAATACTGCCACATATTTTACAGGTTACTTTACCAGCATTAACTTTTTTTTGTCCTTCAGGGATCTCATAAAATTTCCAGATGAAGTGGTTCTTTGTTTTCTGGTGAGGAGGGTCCTCTTGCACAAATCCATCTGAATCACTGCTGGATGACTCCCTTGCAGCCATTGCTGTAGATCAGGAAATTAATGAGTAGACAATTCACAAAACACCTCTTGCTCTCTCCAAGTGCAAATCAATAGTGAGAGAAATGGGTGGGTTTCTCTAAATTTAGAAAAAAATAATTATTGAACCAATGAAAAGTGTTATTTACAGGTCACATGACCATGGGCTTCATCATTATGAAACCAAAACTGTTATGAACCAATGAAAAGTGTTATTTTCTGGTCACATGAACCGACGCGCTTACGCGACGCGCCTCGGGGCGCGGCCCGAGGCGCGCCGCGTAAGCGTGTCAGACGCCTACGTTGCACGATCGTATTCGCTCGAGTGCTTCCGGGTGCGCTTACGCCGTGCGTATTACGCGGTCGCGGCTACGCGATACGTCACGATCATGTTTTCGTTTGCGATATTGGCGCTCACGGGACGCTCCCCGAAGCGCGCCCCGGGGCGCTTTTCAGAAATACGCTTTTTGGGGCGCTCCCCGAGGCGCGCTCCGGGAGCGCTCCCCCCAAAAATTAAAAAAAAAAAAATGGGATAATTGTAGGGACAGGTAGCCCTATTCTGAAGTGGTTTGTAAAAAAATTAACTTTAGAAAAATATGTATTGTGCTACATTGGGCTTAATATATGTTAGAGCCAAAATGTAGCCCAAATGTAGCCCAAAGTAGCCCAATGTAGCCCAAAGATGGCCACCAGAGACCAAAAATTGTAAATGTAGCCCAAATTTCAACTAGATGTAGCCCAACTGTAGCCCAATGACAGAATGTACCAGAGTGTTAAAAAGAACAACTAGAGTGCTAACAGTCTTATTTATAAAGTGAAACTTATAGTTAGGAATTAGCATTAACAAAACCTATGAAATTCACTGAAAAAAACATAGGTTTCACACCAGTTATAGTTAGGAATTAGCATTTAAAAAACCTATGAAATTCACTGAAAAAACCATAGGTTTCACACCGGTTATAGTTAGGAATTAGCATTTAAAAAACCTATGAAATTCACTGAAAAAACCATAGGTTTCACACCAGTTATAGTTAGGAATTAGCATTTAAAAAACCTATTAAATTCACTGAAAAAACCATAGGTTTCACACCAGTTATAGTTAGCTGGAAATTTTACTGATATAAAACCATTGAAATTCCCACGTTATAGTTAGTCGGACTCACTATAACTTGCGCGTGCAATGCACTGCTGATGACATCACATATTACATCACTCATGACATGGTCAGTGACATCACTCATGACATCACTGATGACACCATCCTTGTGACACAGTGACAGACCTCCTCTCAGTGTAAAGTAACCCTTGAGACACATATTCAAAAATAGAAACTGAAATTTTTAAAAAATGGACATACCTATATCAGTTACAACAAGCAATTCTGTACTTCCACTATCTATATACTCATCCACTCATTCACCAACAGTTCTATATAGTCACTCATACATATACTCACTCATCATATGAAGAGATACACCTATACATTCTGTTACACACCGACATTCATCCAAAAGTTACTCACACACATATTCACACGTGCAAATAAACTATTGAACAACCATTTATTTGAATATAGAGTTATACACACACTTCCACCTTACTTCTATTGAAAATTACACATATTTATTCTCTTAAACAATCACTTATAGAAACACATACTTATTTAAACAGGAAATCTTACAATCTCTTACTCTCACATATACTCACTTATATACATCAATATTCATATATACTAGATTAAAACATATGTAGTTACTGATAAAGACACTAGTGAGACAGTCATTCACTCACTAACAAACACATATAGACACTCATCCACCCATACAGTCCTGTACATATGCTGTCTTCAAAACACATACAAACAAAGAGTCAGTCACTCATGCATCTATGTGCTAAGTAATACCTCCACCAAACCATATAGACACTCATACTAAAACTAATAAAAATATCAAATAACCCATATACATACGCATGTAGCTACTTATCAACACATGTAGCCACTTATACACAAAGTGAAACACTAATATATGTATTTAAATATTTAAACATAACTCACTAATATTTATTTTTCAGAAAGACACATATTCACTGGATGGTGTCATCAGTGATGTCATGAGTGATGTCACTGACCAAGTCATGAGTGATGTAATATGTGATGTCATCAGCAGTGCATTGCACGCGCAAGTTATAGTGAGTCCGACTAACTATAACGTGGGAATTTCAATGGTTTTATATCAGTAAAATTTCCAGCTAACTATAACTGGTGTGAAACCTATGGTTTTTTCAGTGAATTTAATAGGTTTTTTAAATGCTAATTCCTAACTATAACTGGTGTGAAACCTATGGTTTTTTCAGTGAATATATATATATATATATATATATATATATATTTATATATATATACACACACACACACACACATTTGTCCAAGCGAAAAGTGTGGAGGCCAAATCACAGGATTCCCAATGCTTAAGCACCACAAGGAATTGAAGTGGCAAAATGCTTCTCCTTTTATTGAAACCTGAGGCGTTTCAGCTCTGGTCACGAGTTTTGTTCATAGTTGAAAAAGATTGCTCAAGTAGATAATCACATGGCTCAAATGCAGATGTTTAATACACCTCATAGTCATTAAATTCTACAGTGACCAGCATGCATTGAATCCTAAATTCATAACCCAATGTGCAGCATTAATGAAAAATAAAATACCTGTCAAATACTGTCCCAGTGCCGCATTGGCATTAATTATATATAGCAATGCTGGCAAATAATGTGACTCTGTGCTGCAAGCCCTCCCCTACCTGGGCCAAATTGGGCCCATTGGACCGCCTCCCTGAGGGCTGACCATGTAAAGTGGGTGCCTCCCGGTCTCCCCACTCACCACTGGGACTGCAGGGGGAGCCTCAATGCCCCCACCGTCCCTGCCGGCTCCCCGCATCTGCGGGAGTCAGAATTGCTTTTGGACAGAGGGAGCTGCTGAACATGCAGCTTCCTCTGTCCAAAAGGAGAGCTCCCTATGGCTTAGCAGGAGTGCACACACGGGGACATTGCTGGAGCAGGCCCTGGCGGGTGGCAATCGACAGGGCCATCTATGGCTCCTCGAGGGGGTACCCTACATTGCAGAACACATCCCAGGGTGGTGGCGGTCCCTGGGGAGGCGGGGGGCTGTGCGGCCCCTCACTTTCAGTTTAGCAAATTGCCCTGGAGAAGTGATGGTCCCTGGGACTCCAGTGGTCCCCCATTGGCCCCGAAACTTATTTCATTTTAGCCCCGGGAGGTGGTATTCCTCGGGGCTGAAGGGGGCATGCAGCCCTCCCGCATTAATGGTGAATTTTGCCCTGGGGAGGTGGCAGTACCCAGGGCGGAGGGGGGCCACGTAGCCCCTGCTTTCATATAATTTTCAAAATGCCCAGGGACTGTGGTGGTCCCTGGTGTTTAATGCTCCAAAGAGGGTGCCCTGTGTGCCCCCTCCTAAGTATTATTCACTTGCTTCCAGGACCTGGCCCACCTGGGGGCCGACTACAAATGAAGCATGTGAGCTCATGCTTGCTTTTTTTTTACATTTTCAGTGGGAGTCACAAAACCAGAGTGACTCCTGCAGAAATGTTTTTAAAAATGTTCTTTTGGCCATGGTGTGTCCCTGTGAGACCCCCTCAAGAGACCTACAAGGTCACGGTATTTCTACCCTGCCCCCTTTTTTTTTATAAAAAAATCTTTTTTCTATGATTTGGTTAAACTAAGTCACAAAATTGCAGACAACTCGGAGGCACTCTGGCCTGATTCCACGTTGGCATCCTGCAGCCCACTATGCAGAACGCAATTACTGACCATCATTTTTTGGGGCCCTCTCACTACAACTAGGCACCTCGGCCTCCCCTTGTTGGTGCACTGAGGCCCTTAGCAATCTGGACACACTGTATGGCCCTGCAGCAGACACGAGTCAGTTTACAGTATTGGGGCAGCAGGAATGCGTATTGACCCCCCTCCTCCCACGAGGCCTAAGCAGCGGTGATCTGGGATGACCTAGCTCTGCTACCTGGATGCCTTAAACTGTGCTGGTGAGTGACCTTGCTGACCATTGTGTCTGGGGCCAGCTGGAGACTCTCTAGAGGGCCATCTTTCCTTGCCCGTACTACCAATTGACTGCTTGATAGGGTGGGCACTGCTATCCCGATTGATCGGCGTTGGTTTGTTGTCCCATTCTTTCAGGCCGCCCCACTCCTAGGCCATGGGCAAGGGGGACCCGAAGCAGCAAAAAGCTCACCTTTGAGAAGACAGGTGGGGGTGCGGACTCGATGCGAACTACGATGGCTGAGGGTGGTGACCAGACTGTCCCTCCGTCTCAGGAGGTTGCATAGGGAAAATAGGCACTAATGGCAGAACGTAAGGCGGGCTTCTGTGCATTGGATTTGTGTTTTGACACTTTTGACAAGCACCTTGGTACATTGAGGGCCTGACTGGACCAGCACAATGAAAGACTGGACACGGCGGAGGGCAGGGTATCTGATCTGGAGGATGGTGCAGCCCAAACAACTAAACTTCGGGAGCAGAAGGAAGGCCTATTAAAGAATGTTGCCATGAAGCACGAGGACCTTGAAGCCCACAGTGGGCGCAACAATGTCCACATCATGGGCGACCCTGAATCCACGAACATGGGTCGGCTGAATGGGTTTGTTGAGGGCCTTCTGGTGGACTTGTTCGGTGGGGAGTCCTTCACTATGACTTTTGTTGTTGAGAGGGCGCATAGAGCTCTCAGTCCACGCCCCAATCCTGGTTACCCGCTGTCATGAAACAGCGAAGTCGCAACTCCTACTGTAGGCATAACACAGATTTCCATTCCTCGCAAGGAGTAATTCACCTCTCTAAAAACCCACCCCTGTCCCGTGCATCCTGCACTCCAGTTATTTTCAAGTACATGATTTAAATACTAATATATGTTTGTGCTTGTGCTTAACTGTATTTGATAAAAGGATTATTAGGTCTACTGTTTTCGGAAATGATTTGACAGGGCAGTGCAAGGCATTGCGAGTCAGATTTCTGCAAGAGCGATATGATCGGAAAAGAAAGACGGGTTTAAAAAGTGACACGCGTCCGCTTGGAAAGTCCTTGCGCTGTGTGTTGTTTAACACAGCGTGAGAACAACGTTACTCGTACGGCGCTCAGAACGTCTCAGGGTGTGGCGGGTACAGCTTCCAGGATGTCCCGGGGTGTGGCAGGACTATAAAAGCCACACCCAGGATTCTGGAAGATGCTTAGTCTTCTTGTGCCTTCGGAGAAGCATCACGTCAGAGGAACCTCATTGGTGGAGGTCGAATTCGGAATTCAGGCCTGAATCTCCGGTTGCAGGAAATCTCCATGCTTCTGTTTACTGGATGAAAGAGAAAGAGCTAAGTACTTATTAAAGAAAAGGCGCCCAACGCTAGCTACGGAATAATTTTTGGACGATTTTTGTAAAGAGGGAATTTCGGACTCAGATTCTTTCAGAGACTTTATTTATTGTGAAATCTTGCAAAGCTTGTTTTAAGAAAAAAGATGTTTAACTAATGTTTTAAAAGAAATGTTTTGAGAGTGAGAATTTAACTCTTAAATCACAAGAGAGAAGTCGTTTGGACAACAAGAGCATAACGAAAAGTGAGTGAGATTACAAAATAGATTAGTCTTGCAGGGATAACCCAAGATAAAGGAAAGTGCAAATAATTTGTTGTTATTTATTTTAGAAACATAAAAAGTCTAGGGCGGACAGTTCAACCACCTTCGACACTAGAGAACAGCATCTCCTCAAAAGACACCATCAGACGACGACTTCCAGGACGCGAAGCCAAGTCTAGTAGATCGCAGGTAGGAGGTTAACAACAAGACATAAGAACTAGTAGAAGGAGGTAGAGAGAGTAAAAGAAAAGGTTAAAAGGATACAAATTAAAGAGTTTCTTGTTGTTTCGCAGGTCGACTACAAGAACACAATAGCATCAGATCCGGCCTCTCTCCCTGACTTCTATCCATCACCCTAGTGTATAAAAAACGACCACAGGTTGTAAGGTAGGGTTCTGGGAGATTGGCCCATAGCGTCTCTGCAAAATCGATCAAGCACCTTACAGGTAAGGGTTTGTGTTCAACTCAGGTAAGAGTGCTTGATCCACCTGACAGAAGACTAAGCCCACGAAAAAAGGATTTTGCCCAGACGCTATGGATGAATGTCCGACGATCACTTTGCAGGATATAGCTGCAGTGTTATTAGAAATTAGAGCAGAAAATGCTGATTTAAGAAGGGATTTAACTGCAATTCAGAGTAGGTTACAACCCCCTAGTCCTACAACTTGGACCTTTAGTTCAGACAAAAAATCTTATTTAAAATCACCGGTTTTTCAACCAGCCATGCAAACCTTGTATAGTGGGAATACCGCACCTAACACTTCAGCTAATACTCAAATTCAGGTAGTTACTCCAGTCCCGGTACCTTTAGCACCCCCAGAGAGATTCTATGGGGACTGCAACAAGTTCACGATATTTTTGAATCAATGTCAGTTACATTTTGTGGCAAAGCCCACAACATTTCCCGATGATTCCTCCAAGGTTGCTTTCATTTTGTCCTATTTAGGAGGTGATGCTGCCTTGTGGTCTGTACCATATGTAGAAAGAAATGATCCGATTTTAAATGATTTTAGACGGTTCAAAAGAGCCATGAAAAAATTATTTGCCAAACATGTTTTCGTTCAAACAGCAGATCATGAACTATTAAATCTGAAGCAGGGTTCTTCTGATCTCTTGCATTATATTTCTACCTTCAATAGATTGGTCATTGAAGCAGAGTGTCACTGTTTTATCGTGGTTTATACGAAGATTTAAAAGATATGATAACACAAATTTTAGATCCACCTACAGATTGTGAGGACTTTATTGACCTTGTAGTAAAACTTAACCATAGGATTTCAGAAAGAAAAGGAGAAAGAGGAAAATCAGATTTCAGGATGATGATGTTCAAAGAAAGGGGGAACCCGAAAACAGAATCTTCCTCAGTTGAGTTAGATCCAGTGGAACCTATGCAGATAGGGACAGTTAGAGGACCTCTTTCTAAAGATGAGAGGGACAAGCGTAGGAAATTAAATCAGTGTATGTACTGTGGAAAAGCTGGACATTTCATAAAAGACTGTCCCACATGACCTGTAAGACCGAAAATCAAAACTTCAGAGATAGCAACAATGCAGCAGTCGGAAAACTAACAAACTCAGTAGATAAAGAGGTCAATCTATCGAGTTCACATATCACCTTGGCCTCCTTAACTCCAACTGCCTCTCATTGTCATCTCAGTATGCGTATTCTTCTCCAATCTCAAGAAGATAAAAATCGGTCTTGGTCCATAGATGCTTTGATTGATTCTTGGGCTACAGGTAATTTCATCGACACTCAGTTATTCCAAAAACTAGGTTTACAAAAGATAGTAAAAGACTCTTCTGAAATTGTTAGAGCAGTAGACGGAAAAGAACTCACCTCAGGGCTAATTCAACATCATACTGAAATCTTAAAAATGACTTGTGCTGAGAAACATGTAGAAAAAATAACATTTGACATAATTGATGCTCCTCAATTTGGTTTGATTCTGGGCATTCCTTGGTTAGTGCTTCATAATCCTTATATTGATTGGACAAAGAGAAGCATACTATTTAAATCTGATTATTGTCATGCCAAGTGTTTTCAACAATTCCCAGGTTCAGAGTTGTTAATACAGGGTTATGATTTCCCAAAGAGTTCCAAAAGCGTTTTGGTGGTTGCTGGAGTACCTGATGAGTATCAAGATTTGGTTGATGTTTTTGATAAGAAAAAGGCCAATACCCTACCACCTCATGGAGATTTTGATTGTCAAATAGATTTAATTCCTGGGGCATCTTTGCCTTGTAGCCGAATTTATGCCCTAACTGAGAAAGAGAACGAACATTTACGCAATTATCTTGACGAATATTTAGCCAATGGTTTTATTAGGCACTCCACGTCTCCGGTCTCTTCTCCTCTCTTTTTTATTCCAAAAAAGGGAGGAGAATTGCGCGTGTGCATAGACTATCGTGTAATTAACAATATGACTGTAAAAAATCGATACCCCTTACCTTTAATTCCAACATTACTAGACCAAATCAAAGATGACACCATTTATACTAAACTGGATTTGCGTGGAGCATATCATCTGGTGCGAGTCTGAGAGGGAGATGAATGGAAGACAGCATTCCGTACGAAATTTGGATTGTATGAATATCAGGTTATGCCTTTCGAACTTTGCAACGCTCCAGCCGCATTCCAGTTTTTTATAAATGAAGTGCTAAGAGATTCCTTGGATATTTTCTGTATCGTCTACATTGATGATATTCTCATTTACTCGAAAGAAAGATCTGAACATGTAAAGCAAGTATGAGCCATTCTTCAGCAGCTTTTACAAAATTCTTTATTTGTAAAACTTGAAAAACGTTTATTCCACGTAACCACAGTACACTTTTTGGGGTATATCCTAAGTCCGGCTGGAATTGAAATGGATCCAAAAAAGGTTCCAGCAATTATAGATTGGCCCAGTCCTTCTTCTGTGAAACAAATCCAGAGTTTTTTTGGGATTTGCAAATTTTTATAGACGATTCATAAATAACTTTTCGCAAAAGATAACTCCCATCACAAAATTGTTAAGAAAAACTTGAAATTCGAATGGACCTCAGAAACTGAATTAGCTTTTCAGGATTTAAAAAACCAATTTGTAACAGCCCGGGTTTTAAAGCATCCTGATCCCTCTCAGCCTTTTATTGTAGAAGCAGATGCCTCCCAATTTGCAATAGGGGGCATCTTGTCCCAAAGAAGTAAAAATACTGGACAATTACATCCAATTGCATATTATTCTAGAAAATTATCTCCCACTGAACAAAATTATGCCATAGCGGATAGAGATATATTGGCCATAAAAGCTGTGTTCAAAGAATGGCCACACTACTTGCTAGGGGCTCGTCATTCTGTAACTATATACACTGATCATAGGAATTTACAGTCACTTAGATCCGCTAAAGCTTTGACTCCTCGTCAATTGCGTTGGACTCTGTTTATTTATTTATTTATTTATTTATTTATTTGCAGGTTTGTATAGCGCTAGGAATAAACTCCCAAGGGAGTATCTCTGCGCTTGTGACAGCCGGCCTGAGGGACTATGGAAGGTAGCAATGAAATTGTAAAATTAGTTCTACAATTAACCTAGATCTCGAATAAAAATGCTTAGCTAAAATTAACTAAACAGAAAAGTTTTCAAGTTCTTTCTGAAACAGAGATTTTTCTTAATGTTCTTTAATGATTATGATTTCATCATCACTTATCGCCCTGGAAAAGATAATAACAAGGCTGATGCATTGTCAAAAATAGGTTTAAGTTATGATCTAAATGCAAAAAAGAAACACTACATCCAATTATTTCTGAGGAAAGTTTTAAGATAGGACTTATTGACTCTGAAGTTCTGTCAGACATTGAAAAGGCCCTAGAAAAGCAATCAAAAGAAGAATGGAATAAGCTTTACCCCTTATTGCAATGGAAAGAAAACATATTATGTATGAATCATCAAGTATTTGTGCCCAACGAATCATTACAGAAAAAAGTGTTACAAATTTTTCATGATTCAATTTTGTCAATCCATCCTGGGGTAACGAAAATGTACCAACTTATTAAAAGGCGGTTTTGGTGGCCGAATATGTTAAAAGACATTCAGAAATATGTAGAAACTTGCACTGTTTGTAGTCGAAACAAAGCAGTTCATAGGTCACCGCATGGTTTACTTTTGCCTTTACCAGTTCCACCTCAGCCTTGGCATACTGTGTCTCTTGATTTCATTGTAGAGTTGCCTCGTACTAAATCTGGTTTCACCACCATTCTCACTGTTGTGGACCACTTTTCTAGATACGCTCATTTCATTCCCCTGAAAAAGCTCCCTTCAGCTTTTGATTTGGCACACATCTTTGTAACACAAATTGTCAAATTGCATGGGATTCCTTCAGTGGTACTCTCGGATAGGGGATCTCAATTTGTGTCACATTTTTGGCAAAACCTTGGAAAGTCTCTAAATATGGAAGTGCGTTTGTCATCTAGTTATCATCCACAAACTGATGGGTTAACAGAAGGTACGAATCAAACAATTGAACAATTCTTGCAATGTTTACTAGCCACCTATGATCAGGAATGGTCAGAAATTCTTTGGGCTACTGAATTTGCGTACAACAATTCAGATCACTCTTCAATTGGTATGTCTCCTTTTTTTTGTGTTCATGGTTTTCATCCAAAAGACATGTTAGGTATAGATAAATAGGTTACAGATACGCCAGCAGTCACAGATTATGTAAATCATTTGGTTTCTATGCAACAAAAAGCCCAACAGCATTTAGTTCTTGCAAAAGAAACTCAAAAGAAATTTGCTGACAAACATCGTTCTGAACAGTCAACCTATTCAGTAGGTGACAAAGTTTGGTTAGCCACTAAAAACTTAAAATTGAAATGCCATAAAACTTTTCGCCCACGATTTATAGGTCCTTTCACTATAGAAAAAGTCATTAATCCTGTTAGTATGAAATTGAAGTTACCAACTACGTATCGAATTCATCCCGTATTCCATGTCTCTCTACTTAAGCCATGTAATCCAGAAAACCGAATTTTGAGTCATCCTCCAGCTCTAGAGATAGACGGTGTGCCGGAGTATGAGGTAAAAGCAGTTCTTGATTCCAAAAGAGTAAAAGGCAAATTGTACTATCTGGTAGATTGGAAGGGTTACGGTCCTGAAGACGGCTCGTGGGAACCTCTTGTTAATTTAAGAAATTCTCCTCAGATCTTAAAAACCTTTCATAACAGATATCCAGAGAAACCAAAACCAGTTCTAACAATATTAGGGGCCATTCTACGAGGAGGGTACTGTCATGAAACAGCGAAGTCGCAACTCCTACTGTAGGCTTAACACAGATTTCCATTCCTCGCAAGGAGTAATTCACCTCTCTAAAAACCCACCCCTGTCCCGAGCATCCTGCACTCCAGTTATTTTCAAGTACATGATTTAAATAGTAATATATGTTTGTGCTTGTGCTTACCTGTATTTGGTAAAAGGATTATTAGGTCTACTGTTTTCGGAAATGATTTGACAGGGCATTGCAAGGCATTGCGAGTCAGATTTCAGCAAGAGCAATAAGATCGGAAAAGAAAGACGCGTTTAAAAAGTGACACGCGTCCGCTTGGAAAGTCCTCGCGCTGTGTGTTGTTTAACACAGCGTGAGAATAACGTTACTCGTACGGCGCTCAGAACGTCTCAGGGTGTGGCGCGTACAGCTTCCAGGACGTCCCGGGGTGTGCCAGGACTATAAAAGCCACACCCGGGATTCTGGAAGATGCTTAGTCTTCTTGTGCCTTCGGAGAAGCATCACGTCAGAGGAACCTCGTCGGTGGACTTCGAATTCGAAATCCAGGCCTGAATCTCCGGTTGCAGGAAATCTCCATGCTTCTGTTTACTGGACGAAAGAGAAAGAGCTAAGTACTTATTTAAGAAAAGGCGCCCAACACTAGCTAAGGAATAATTTTTGGACGATTTTTGTAAAGAGGGAATTTCGGACTCAGATTCTTTCAGAGACTTTATTTATTGTAAAATCTTGCAACGCTTGTTTTAAGAAAAAAGATGTTTAACTAATGTTTTAAAAGAAATGTTTTGAGAGTGAGATTTTAACTCTTAAATCACAAGAGAGAAGTCGTTTGGACAACAAGAGCATATAGAAAAGTGAGTAAGATTACAAAATAGCTTAGTCTTGCAGGGATAACCCAAGATAAAGGAAAGTGCAAATAATTTGTTGTTGTTTATTTTAGAAACATAAAAAGTCTGGGGCGGACAGTTAAACCACCTTCGACACTAGAGAACAGCATATCCTCAAAAGACACCATCAGACGACGACTTCCAGGACGCGAAGCCAAGTCTAGTAGATCGCAGGTAGGAGTTTAACGACAAGACATAAGAACTAGTAGAAGGAGGTAGAGAGAGTAAAAGAAAAGGTTAAAAGGATACAAATTAAAGAGTTTCTTGTTGCTTCGCAGGTCGACTACAAGAACACAATAGCGTCAGATCCGGCCTCTCTCCCTGACTGCTATCCATCACCCTAGTGTATAAAAAAGGACCACAGGTTGTAAGGTAGGGTTCTGGGAGATTGGCCCATAGTGTCTCTGCAAAATCGATCAAGCACCTTACAGGTAAGGGTTTGTGTTCAACTCAGGTAAGAGTGCTTGATCCACCTGACACCCGCCTCAACCCATCCTCCCGCGACTCCTGAACTTTAGATATTGGGATACGGCGTTGCGATTAGCTCTGGAGCATGGATCACTGAACTGGCAAGGCTCCTCCATTTCTTTGTACCTGGACTTCACAGTGGTGGCCTAGGAATTTCTTCCACCCCACTCCAACGCTGTCTTACTGAGAAAGATACCCACGCCGGAACGATCTCCACAGCTACCGAACTCTGGTTCCAGCATGGAGTACTTTTCTGCGAGCTGACAGATCTTTTTATGGCGAGACATTGATAAGTATCACTGTGTATTTCTTCCAGATTCTTTATGTCCACTGTAGTTTATGATTGTGGACTCTGGGCTCTGGCCCTAATATAATTTGTTTGCAATGCATGTTTCTTAGGTCTCCGGGGACAAAATGAGGTGTTGCCTTTCCCCCTGTGCAGTTGCACTTTTCTTGTGATGTTTGCATTTGGTAAAATTGAAGTTTGCTTGATACCATTATGGTATTGCGGGTGTTCCCCTTATGTTTGATTGAGGGGATGAGTGGTTGGTGGGGGTAGGGCATTCTTTAGAGCTATGGTATTATTTGTTCATGACTGGTTTGTTTCGTTATGAGGTTCTACAAGTGCATGCAACACCACTCATGGTCATCCCCACTTGTGATGATAGTGGGTAGGCTCTCCACTGTAAACAGGTATTGAATTATTTGCAGCGCCATAAAGGAGATGTGGTCTTTCTCCAGGAAACACATTTGTCCCCCTCATCTCTTACTTCATTCGCCCGTAACTTGGGTGCGTACCTTGATTTTGCAAACTATAGCCCGTATTCTAGGGGAACTGCCATACTCATACATAAATGGCTACCTTTCCAATTGAATAACGTAACAGAAGATAGGGTGGGTCAATACACTTTGGTGACAGGGAAGTTGATGGGATACAGTATTGTTTTGATGTGTATTTACGCTCCGAATGTGGATGACCCTGATTTTTTCATTCGCTGCATACCCTACTGCTCCCCTAGGATGCTGATTATGTTTGCTTAGGGTGAGAATTTAGCCTGCTTTTACAACCTGCCCTGGACAGCACAGCGCCTTCCCTTGCCACAAAACACCAGGCCACCAGAGTACTTAGAGACATCTGTGATACACTTGGTCTTGTCGACATATGGCGGATGCGCAACCCTGATGACTGAACTTACATGCACTACTCAGCCCCCCATGATACTTGGACACGCCTAGATTTCTGGCTTATCTCCTGCACCATGGTTCCTTGTTTTCGCACCATGACCCACATGCCCAAAACCTATTCTGACGACTCACCAGTTTGCATGCATGCCCGGCTCACCAGACCAGAGGGTGTTGATCGACAATGGCGGTACCCGGGACAGGCCGTAAATGATGCTATATTTTCGGGAGACATCCGAGAGTCCATAATGACTTGTTTTGATCTAAATGTAGGCTCTGTTGACACATGGGTGACTATTTGGGAGGCATTTAAGTCTCTTATAAGGGGGAATGTATTGCAAAGCACTCTGGGATTTTGAAGTCCTTGAGAGGCATGCTGACTCGCTTAGAGGTTGAAAATATTAGATGCAGACCTGCATGTAAACTGACCCGACTAAGCTGGCCCATCGCCTGTTGTTGCTGGCCGAATTTTGGGAAACCGCAGAGATTGAAACAAATTTCCCTGGGGAAATATGCCATTGCCAGACAATATGGAGAGGGGGACAGGCCAGGTCGCATGTTGGCTCAGCTTCTGCAGCCTTGTGGGGGGAAGACTTACATTACTTCTATTCAGTCAGATAAAGGGAGACTCCATACAGACACGGATTAAATCAGAAATACGTTTTTTCATTATAACACATCTTTATACACAACGTGTGTGCAGTGGGACAATGGTGACTGCAGGGCCTATTTAGATGAGATTGCTATGGTTTGGCTCGAGGATTATATGCAAAAGTTTCTGGCAGAGCCACTTTCTAAAGAGGAAATTATCAGTGCCATAGATGCCGATAACAGCACTACAGTGCCCGGCTTGGATGGCTTCACTGATCTATTTTACAAGCATTATAAAGCTGTACTAGCACCTTATCTCCTCGAGGTATACAACGAAGCCCTAGGGAACAAATTATGACCGCCAACGTTGCGCGAAGCTGTAATTGTAATATTGCCCAAGCCAGGAAAAGATCCATTGTGCAGTGGTTCTTATAGGCTGCTATCACTGTTAAACTTGGACGGTAAGATCCTTGCCAAAATGATAGCGTTGATGCTCGCGTTGCTCTTGAATCGCATCATATCGCCAGTACAGTCCGGTTTTGTTCTCAACAGGTCCACTGCGCTGAATTTATGAACATTTTTTGCAGTTATACATAGGATTATGTCAGAGCTCCCAGCAGCGGCGGTCCTGTTGGATGCCAAAAAGGCATTTGATTTGGTGGAATGGCCTTTTATTTGGGCCCTAATGAGAAAACTAGGCATCCCCAGAGGCTTCATAGACCTCACGGCGGTGCTGTATGCCTCTCTCACCGTCAGGCTCCGCATGAATGGTACCTTATCCCCCCCTTTACTTTTACACGTGGCACCAGGCAAGGTTGCCCGGTCTCGCCGCTACTTTTTATTCTGGCATTAGATCCCCTGGTTCGCCACTTTCAAGAGAAGCATCTCCACAGAAGGATCCAGTTTAATACAGGCCTCCTCCTCTTGTCACTCTATGCCGATGACATTTCTTTATATGTCCGCTGCCCTCAGACAAATCTGGAACCACTGATCAGGGAGGTCCTTCATTTTGGTGACTTTTGGGGTTGGGCGTCAACTGGAATAAGTTTGTTCTTTTCCCCTTGACAACGGGCACGGTTGAGTGGAAATGCAAATTTCTGTTGACATGGTGTCGCGACTCAGTCAGGTACTTGAGTATACAAATACACAGAGAGATGCGGACCCAATGTTGCAACTGAATTACGGTTAAGCTATACATAACCTTGAAACGCAGATAGAACACTGGTTGAAACTTCCACTCTCAATGTCCGGCAGAATTGCACTTATGAAGATGATAGTTCTCCCAAAATGTGTATAAATGTTTAACAATATCCCCATCCCACTTCCAGACAGCTTTTTTAAGATCACCTGAAAGCATCTAATTCGGCTTGCTTGGGGCGGCAAACAACCCAAGATACACTGGGATACTATGACTTTGCCATACGAGAGGAGGGTCTAGGAGCCCCGGACTTTAGATCATACTATCTTGTAGCACAAGCCATTTTTGCCTGCTCCTGGTACCTTCCAGATGCGCGTATTCCATATGGGAAAAATGATTCTGTCCGCTTTTGTTATTCGCCCTTCTGCCCCAGGGTTTTCCATGTGACCCTAGGGATATCCAGACGGTATCCACCATGAGCTGGGCGTGGCGTTAACTTGCGTGGGTCACAGGACACGATGCCTTGTATTCCTCTGACATTCCTATAGCTCACAATCCATGACTTCCCATCACAGAGGACAGTCTGTTTCTACTTTTGGTTAGTGTTAAACTACTTTTTTAAACTCTTCTCTTTTCTTCTTCCCTATTCTATTTCTTCTTTATTATTTACCTTCCTTTCTGCCCAGACCATGGTAAAGGGAGCCGGGAAGCATCCTGAGAAGGGGAAGAGTCCCGCACCCCGTGCCCGGCTCCCGTGCGGGCGTTTGAGGGGGGAGCAGGTCACAGCCCGGGAGATCTTCAGCGCAGAGGAGGTGGCAGCACTAGTTTTTTATGTTCAGCGCCGCCTCCCCAGGACCATCATGGCAGGCGGCAAGATCGCTTGATTTGGTTGACAAATATCATCCATGTTTTCTGGTCTTTCTTTCTTTCATGTTGTACATCAGCTCCCCCCAGGGGCAAGAGGGCATTGGAGGAGGCTGCTGCTGCTGCTGAACAAGGCCAGGCGAGGGCTCCTTTGCTGGCCCCGGTAAGTTAATTTTAATATAGAGTACCTATTTTTTCCTAGCGTTCCTCATTCGATTTCTTCTAAATCGTCTTTGATCTTCTTGTAGACTGTATCTAAATTCTTATCCTGCCTCGACTATGACTCCCTGTGGTATTACTAGATTATTCTTATTAGTCTGTCTGTGTAGCTAACTAAGATTGCACATTTGGCAAAAGGTGTAAAACGAAACTCCCATTCTAGTCAGCAATAGCTCTATGCACTGAGTGCAGTCCTCTGGGATTGTCCATAATGTCTTTTCAAGTCTTCTAAATGTTTATGCTTTGACAATTACCAACAATAAAAAGGTGAATGACCACCAAGAAAGAATAAGATACTACTTTACTTTTAGTTTGGATAGGAGAACAATCCATACTACTACTGTTGCAGGGACAAATCTGCACAAACAGAACTATGGACACTAAATAGTGCATTGTTTATCAATTATAATAGGCGCAGGTAGACTTTCCACATACCTCAGTGATATCAGACTTTGAAGAACCCCCAATCTCCTTACTGACTAGATAGTGTGGCAGAGTCATTTAGCTCCCGAATTCATCGATAATTGATCCCCAATGATGATTATCCAACGCAGGACAAGAGAACGGAGTCAGAGTCCAGAAGTGTCAGAGGCACAGACTCATGCTTGCAAATTGCAAAACCTTTTGCTCATTCACTCATGACCAAAAACCACAGAGTCTATTGAAGTTTTAAAGCTTTATTAAAAGTAAAAATATTTCTTAAAATCAAGCTTGTCATAAAACATAAACGGTTGATTAAAAATTGAAAAGTGCTTAAAGTGATTTTTTATTTTACACATTTATTGTGGGCGAGCCGAGCCCTCACCTGGTTTGAACTTTCATTTTTCTTTTTGGTGCTGAATCATTGGTCCCTTCGTCCTAGTTAGGATGATTTGTTCTTAGAAGTGATGCGTGTTAAAAAGCAAGCATTCATCAGTTGAGCCAAAAAGTGCAGCAAGACAACACCCTTCCTTGGAAAAGGGGACATTTTTACTTTAGAGTAGACAGTCACAAATTATTAGATTGGTTTCTGTATTCACATTTCTTCAGTCCTAGACAAAATACTAGTGAGTGGTGTATGTCTATGACATCTAACATTCTTAAATGTACTTTGTAGGTGGAACATCTGGTGCTGGGCCCAGCGCGGAGGTGGAGGAGGAAAGCTCTGGGGAGGAGGCGGTGCAAGTGCCGGACCAAACTGCTGTGCGGGTTGCCACGGTAGTGGCGGGCAGTGGTAAGGTCTTATATTCCTTACTTATTGAGATTGCAGACTGCATAGTGTGCTGCTCCCCGTGAGAAAACATAAGGTTTGTCCAGATGAGAGACATGAAGAAGAATGATTGACATTTAGGGGCCTATTATGATGGCGGACGGACCTGAGTCCGTCCGCCACCATAGAGTAGGAGGGACCGTCCGCAGGGGCAGCGGCGGTCCCTCCGTGGTAATTAGGATGTGACCGCTACCCTGGCGGTCACATCCTGTATTTTTTATCACTGCGGCGGGAGCTGCTTGAAGCAGCACCCCCCGCAATAATAAAAATGTAAGTTGTGCATTTGCATGCACAAAGCGGCAAGCACCGCGTGATGCCTGCCGCTTTGTGCAGGCAAATGCAGAGGGGTACCATAGGTACCCCCATGTGCACCCCCCATCCCCCTTCACCTCTGGGGGCCCGCAACAGGCCCCCAAACAAAAATCCATATGCCTTTGCACGGCGGAAATGCCACCATGTAAAGGCATGTTCCTCCAGACATCCTAATATGGCTGGCGGTGTCTGATAGACACCGCCAGCCATGTTAGTGGTTTTCCGCCGCGGACGGGAGGCAACCGCGGCGGAAATGCTGCGGACTGAAAAATTATCCCCCAGCCATCCTAATCTGGCGGGGGGGTCTTTTTCAGTCCGCTGCGGATTTCCGGCATCCTCCGGGCCGGCGGTAGATTCCGCCGGCCCGGAGGATGCCAGAAATCCGCAATCCTAATCTGCCCCATAGTTTGAATGGATGGATGCCTGGATCATGGTACTATCTGACTCTTAGATAGCATATGTGTATCTAGAGAGAGTAGACGGTTACTGGATGAACTAAGTGTTACTTTGAAGAGCATGTAACACCGCACCCGCACGTCCATCCCAGTGTAGGAAAGGCAAGGAAAAGAAGTTGTGATTTTGTCCGAATACTACCATGAATAGTAGCAGTAGTTTGTATTGCAAGCACAGCATATATCCGGCTATTACGATGGCCACTCACTACCTCTGTTAATAAGTTTAGTAGAACTCGGTCATTCATGTGTGGATGTATCACTGTTCACTCAATAAAAAGCAAAGCACCTAAAGTCATCCCATATGTAAGCAAATACATACCATGTGCAGTGACAGATAATCAGATTATTTATCTTCTTCATTTTCCTTTTCTAGTATTCATTGGCACTGCAGGGTGAAAGTTAAATTAATTAAGCAGTAGATCTTGTAACAGAGTATTCTCAGTGATACCCGTAATAGAAAAGTAAGAGCATCACCACCTGCATGTACTGGACTGGTACAGTAACGCAAGTCTGTCTCATTCATCATGGCGGGCGTCTGTTTTTCTCGGGTGCAAGTTGACTGCGCTGGCATTATGCCGGCTTGCAGAAGTTAACGTACCAATTTTGCTAAACAAGAGAGAAGAAGAAAAATAAGACTGGTGTACTGTCATAGTCGACTCTAATGGAGTGAGTCCATGGTGCTCGTAGAATTGATTGCTTAAACTCCCACTAATGTTAGAGCAAGGGTGAAGAAGTGGGAGGTTAGATAGATACTGGGCACAATAGTTATGTACTGCACTTGCAAGTTGCTAGTTCTACTGTGACATAACTTTCTGCTGAATAATTTTGTGTTAATCTTAAAGAGCATTGGTTACAGACTATGTCTTTCTTTCTTTATATAGATGCTCCTTCCAAACCAACCCGGAAGGAGCTGGCTAGACGGGCCCGGCAACGGAGGCTGGAGGCCACTGTTGCTGAATATCGGCGGCTGGTGGCCCAGGAGGAGGGGGACACGCAGTCTACAACAACATCTACCGGCACAGCTGCATCCTCCTCCACGGTCCCTGGGTCACCCAGTCAGCGCAGCAGGTCTCCAGCGATACGGAGCCGGGGTACCGCAGCCACCGGCCACCACCGAACAGCAAAGAAATCAGCTGCCCCCCACAGCAGTTGCAAAAAACGGATGCACCGCCTTTCCCTGAGGGTGTCCTACCTCGAGCAGGAGCTCCTCAACACCAAAACCCTGCTCGAGACCCTCCGCAAGGAGCATTCCGACCTGGCCCGGAAAGTCAACAGTGGCAGCCAGCAGTAGGAGGAGACTGTCCCTTACCCCTTTTTTAAAGACTTCTGGGGGGTGGGAATTGGGAGTTGTTTTTTTTGGACTTTTCACGGACATTCGTTGGGGTTAGGGAGTGGGGGTGGGTTGGGTCTTGCGGGAGATTATTTTTGTAAGGGATATAAATATACTTTCAACTTTATCTTAGCATACATGTTTTTTTTACTGCTTTTGAGGCTGGTGGGTGGGGCTTTAACAGTAACTTTGTTTTCCTGAAACTTAAGTGGCATCTTGATTCAAGTTGTGTAATTAATTGCCCAAATGTTTTCAAAACTAAGTGCCTCTCACAGAGTAAGTGAATTCAATAGTCCTAGGACTTTACTAGTACTAGCGTCAGTCTCTCGTCTCTCCTAATACTCCATTGTACTTCCTCCCCCCAAACGCTTATCTTACCTGTAATTTGTGTTTGGAAATAGGGCTAGGCACAGGGCTGGCTGCACGGCAAATGGCGACTAAGGTTGGCAATCCTGGGCGGATGAAATGTCATCATTGCGTTGGTACTAGTGGTGTTACACAGTGGCAGTTGCAGCATCTGAAAAAAAAGAAAATTAAACTTTGTTTGTCCTTACCGTAGCATTAGAACGGTACGATAGAGAATATAGCAGGTGACAGTACACTAGAACAGTGCCACAATGTAGCCTAACAAATGGTAAAGTATTGAAAGTATAACTAGTACTTGCGTTGAATTTCTTTGACATTGGCTACTACTACAAGAAATAGTACAGAAGGTGAAGGACACAGCAGCGTAATAATTTGCCACGTCTAGCAGGAGGATGTTCTTGATGACCAATCAAGTTGATGGCGCACATGAAAATCTGATTTCATTTGCCAATAGTGACTGAGTGTCAAGCTGAGTAAGAATAGAATATATCCTCAGATTCCTTCACCAGCCTGTTGCTATGACCTTATCCTCCCCAGCAAGTGTGTGGAATTATTGCTGTCATTTAGTCACACATCAATCAAAACCACACAGCCCGGGGGAAGATGGTTAGGGTTTGGAAAATGGATGGGAATGGGGGATTTTGGGAAAGTTTTGTTGAGAGAAGAAAAAAAAAGCACAGCATGGACAAACAATAATTGAAGATAAAGAAATATTTGGGTACAAAGCTAACCATAAATCTTTTAAGTGACATAAAGGAAGTGCATGCACTACTGCATGCATGGTTACTGAAAAGTAAGTAGTACTTTCGACAACCGTGAATGAAAGAATGCGACAGTACAGGGCTGCAGCGTTTTCACTTGCCTATCTCTGCACTCAGAGAAACACTTCTTACATTAAATTAGGTTTAAAAAATAGCAGAAGTAAAACTTATAGAATGGCTGTAGGGATGAATTTAGAAGCAGAGATCAAAGAAATGCAGAGTCACACTCATAGAAGTTCACGGCAATAACATTACTTAAAAGATAATTAGAAAAGAACGGATACTGTATCTGTATGTTGTTGTAGTTGTCCTGTTGAATTTGGTAAGTTGCATGCATCAAACCATTCCTCCTATTAGCGGGACTCCTCCATTCCAGCTGACGCTCCGTCCATCAATGTTGGTGACCAGAAGACACCCTGTCCACTGCCTGCCTGGCGGATGCTGAATTGCGGCTCGCTAATGAGAAGCCTGACTTCATCCTTTTTTTCCCATTGCACAGACTGAAACCCGGCCTGTAATTATTGATGGAAAAACAGGAAGTGATATTAGAACACCACTGACAAATAAATATAAGGTATGTACGCTTTGTAGTGCAAAAAGTCACACTTTGAGTTTCCTAATAGACACAGTACAATATTTTTGAAAGTGCGTACTCTGTCTGAGTCTCCTTTTGAAGGATAAATGAGTATGGGCAAATTAATTTAGCGGATTTTTCCCCTCAAGCTAGGTGTACGGTAAACTGTGTTTTAGAACAAAATTAGACCTTCCCAGCAGTGCTCCCAGACCCTTACTAAAGCCAGTCGCAAAAATGTAGAAGACCCCCAATCAGATCTCAAAAAACGAGGCCTAGTAGAAAAGTGGTGACAAAACGTACTTTGAAAGTAAAAGTAGGCCCAAATCCCCCCTTACCCACCGTGGATTGTATTCAAACCACTTGCAAGCAAGCAAAAGTATCCATACCCAGCATCGCTCCAAGACTCGCAAACCCCCCCACAAACAGCCCCCCGCCCAAACACATGCAATACAAATACTGCTAACCTTAACGAACCCTAAGTTAAGAATAGTGGCAAAGGCTTTCTTTAACTATGCCAAATCCCCCCTTTCCCAACATGGATTTTCTTCAAATTACTTGCAACCAAAATTACACATTCCCACAAGTGCTCTAAGACCCCAGAACTTAGTTGCAGAAATCTAGAACACCCCGAAACACATGCAATCCTGCTGCTAGTGCTAACCCTAACGAACTCTAAGTTACAAAAAGTGCCAAAAGGCTTTTCCGCGTGGATTTTCTCCAAACCACTTTTATCCGGTATTAGACCTTCCCAGCAATGCCCCAAGACCTGCCAACCCACCCGCAAAAAAGCACAACACCCCCAAACAGCCAAAAAGTAAAAATGGAAAATCTCATACTTACAATATTTTTCGGCCTTCTTTCAATTCTGTCCAAACGCGCTGTGCAACTAGGCCATAACTCCCGTTTTCCACCATGGCTTTCCTGAAAAGCAAATGTAATCAAAATTAGACTGTGCCAGCAGTGTTCCCAGACCCCAAAACCCACCCACAAACACCCAGAACCCCCCCCAAAGAGCACCTCAAAGACAAGTAAGTCAGCAAAAACGCAAAAAAAATTTCGCCTCCGATTTGGTCCAAACCACTTTTATCCAGTTTTAGACATTCCCAGCAATGGCCCCAGAGCCGTCAACCCAGGCGAAAACAAGTAGAAGGCCCCCAAACAGCCAAAAAGCAAATCTTTAAAAATGGGGACAGTCATTTTCAGGGCAATTTCCAAAATCACTCCACGCGCGCTCTGCAGCTAAGCCCTAACTCCCCTCTGCCACCATAGATTTGCTTCAAACCTCTTGCAATCAAAAGTATCCATACCCAGCAGTGCTCCCAGACCCCGAGACCCATCCACAAACACCAGGAAGCCCCCCAAACAGGCCCCCGAAAACATGATAGTGAGCAAAAAGGCAAAAACGTTTTCAAGTCTGATTTTGTCCAAACCAGTTTTATCCGGTATTAGACCTTCCCAGCAATGCCCCAAGACCCGCCAACCCACCCGCAAAAAAGCACAACACCCCCAAACAGGCAAAAATGGAAAATCTCATACTTACAATATTTTCCAGCCTTCTGTCCAAACGCTCTGTGCAGCTAGGTCATGACTCCACTTTTCCACCATGGATGTCCTAGAAAACAAATGAAATCAACATTAGACTGTGCCAGCAGTGCTCCCAGACCCCGAAACCCACCCACAAACACCAGGAAGCCCCCCAAACAGGCCCCAGAAAACATGATAGTGAGCAAAAAGGCAAAAAACGTTTTCAAGTCTGATTTTGTCCAAACCACTTTTATCCGGTATTAGACCTTCCCAGCAATGCCCCAAGACCCGCCAACCCACCCGCAAAAAAGCACAACACCCCCAAACAGGCAAAAAGCAAAAATTGAAAATTTCATACTTACAATATTTTTCGGCCTTCTGTCCAAACGCACTGTGCAGCTAGGTCATGACTCCACTTTTGCACCATGGATGTCCTAGAAAACAAATGCAATCAACATTAGACTGTGCCAGCAGTGCGCCCAGACCCCAAAACCCACCCACAAACACCAGGAAGCCCCCCAAACAGGCCCCAGAAAACATGATAGTGAGCAAAATGGCAAATACGTTTTCAAGTCTGATTTTGTTCAAATCAGTTTTATCTGGTATTAGACCTTCCCAGCAATGCCCCAAGACCCGCCAACTCACCCTCAAAGAAGTAGAACACCCCCACAAGTGCAGTATCTTTCTTCATTGGGCGTAATCCAGCCCTCTGCTTTAAGGGAAATAGGAGTCTGGAGGAGGAGGATAGAGGAGCATGTTCTTGTGAACTTGTGAACCTGAGGAATGCAGACTGCGGCACCTTCAAATCAATAAGCAAATAAGTGAAGACAGTTCTGCTGATGGGCTTGTTTTTGTGATTAGGTGATTAAAGTTTTTAGTTATATTGACTGTGCAAAACAAAGAAAGACAGACACACAGGGATAAAAGTGAATAAGGACAAAAAAGAAAGTTATTGATTCATTGGCTCATTTTCAGGACTCGGTGTCAGGGAATAAGAGTTCGTCCTCATACTCTGCGAATTCAGGCGGGAGTAGGTCACCTAACAGAGAAGAAATTCCCTCATCTAAGTTACTGTCCTCCTCGTCTTCTTCCGCTGTGTATTCTCGTACTTTGTAATCTGGTGGTATGAGGTGCTGATTCATCTTGATCATTGTTAACCTCTCCACATTTTTGGGCGAGAGGCGGGTCCTTTTGCAAGTTACAATGCCACCAGCAGCACTGAAAACACGTTCAGAAGACACACTTGCGAGTGGGCAAGACAAGTAGTTTATAGCCAAGGTTGGAGATCTCTGGCCACAATTCTTTTTTCCCATGCCAGTACGCCAATGGGTCATCATGAACATAGACCTCTGTTGAGTCATTCAGATAGTTATGTACCATCGACTCAAGGTTCTCCACGGTTCCTCCACTTTGCTTACTTTTTGCTGGGACCTTTTGAGAAGCAAACCCAAGCTGAGTTAGCCAATCCTCTTCTTCACCCAATGTTACTGTTGTGTCTGGTGCAGATGATCCCGTTGCCGGTGTCTTTAACGGCTGAGAGGTCACTTCTGCCACAGCCACAGGTGCAGAAGTGGATTCTTTTGACTGGGGATGGCCTTCTGATGCTGATGTACTGCCTTTTCCTTCAATTTTCTGCCGTTCTCCTTCAAACCTCATGGCTGACACAGCTAGCCAATGTTTGTACATTAAAACTTGTGCGTCACCAAA
Source organism: Lissotriton vulgaris (assembly GCF_964263255.1). Taxonomy (NCBI): domain Eukaryota; kingdom Metazoa; phylum Chordata; class Amphibia; order Caudata; family Salamandridae; genus Lissotriton; species Lissotriton vulgaris. The sequence continues at coordinate 749,710,492 of NC_141694.1, forward strand.
AGCAAAGAATGCTCTGCCTGCCAGTGCCTTTTTGTAGCGTGAATACAAAATAGTAGCACAAATGTAATGCTGTTCTGAGTGGATCATTTGAAGACGTTCATCGCCAAGTAGGCGCTGTAATAATTTCTCTGCCAAAACAAAAGCTTCTTGCTTTTCTTCATCTTTTTCAAACATAGAAGACAGCACCTTCAGTTGGTGCTCTAGCATGCGCAACAATGGGATAGCTTTTCCCAAATTACAGTCCTCCCTGCTGACTGCACGGTTGAAGACCTCAAAAGGATGAAGCATGTCTGTCAGGCTTTTAACTAGCTCCCATTGCGCCGCATCTAGCCTCAGGTCCTTCATAGCTGTACCCAGTGTGAAGAAATACTGATTGAGTACCGTAAACTGCTCATACAGACGCTCAAGCATGTAGAAGGTTGAGTTCCAACGTGATGGCACCTCCAGGATGAGTGCTTTCACTGGCATTCGATGTTCATGTAGCAGGCCCCTCAGATGCTTCCGGGCCTTAAAAGAATGGCTGAAATTGCTGCACATTCTTCGGCAGGTGGTCACTAACTCGCACACTGGACTTTCTTCACTCAAGAATTTTTTAACAACCAGGTTTATACAGTGCGCCAAACACGGCACTCTGAAATATTTACCCAGCTCCATGACCTTAACTACATTGGCGCCATTATCCGTGGAAACATAACCAATCTTGCGTTTTTTTGGGGACAGCCATTGAAAGACCTTTGTGTTAAACTCCTTCAAAATGTTTTCTCCTGTATGACTTGTCTCCATGCCAAACATGGCTAGTGTTGCATGTTTCTGAGCAGCTTTAAAAACGTTGTCCGGGTCAACACCTGCCCATAGCTTTGCTGTAACTCCTGAAAAAGAGACCCAGTGTGCAGTGATGCACATGTAATCAGTGCCTGCGCCACTGGTCCACATGTCTGTTGTCAGATGTATAGTGTGAACAGCACTCTTCTGCAAAGCTGCCCCAATCACCTCCAGCACATCTTCATGTAGTGCTGGAACCGCAACTCTGGCAAAATAGAACCGGCTAGGAACCTTCCATTTAGGGCTGAGTGTTGCCACTAATTCTAGAAAACCAACCCCTTCCAAAAAAGAAAAAGGGAGAAGGTCCAGAGCTAGCATTTTAGCCAGACGCGTCAGTGGGTGGTTGCGATCAAATGGCGCTTCTGAAAACAACATGCTTCTAATGGTGGGCTGGACCATGATTTTAGGGGATGATGATGATGACTTCTTCGACCCAGTTACGCTCGGTGATGATGAACTTTTTCGCATTGGTGTCTCACTCTCTCCAACACTCTTAGTGTGGCTCACAGGGGGTGTGCTGCTGACAGGGGTACTGGGTATAAGTGAAGTGTTTGACGCTTCTTCCTCCTCGTCATCATCAGATGAAACATCAACGTATACAGTTTGTTAACTTCCAATTCGGGCTTCCTTGATCTCCTTTAGGTGCGCATGCCATTGGATAGTGTGCTGTCTCTCAAGATGACCTCTCTGGCCTCCAGTACCATAGTTGTTACCAAACTTACCACGACTAACTGCAAGCTTACAAATGCTACAAATGGCTATGTTTTCCCTTTTTGGGCAAACACTAAAGAAGTCCCAAACTGCGGACTTGAAATGTCTGTGGGGGGCGGAGGAGGCGATACTGGTGGTCATGCTGCTAATGCCAGATGAAGTAGAGGATGTGTGTTGCCGAACTTTACTACGTTGTGCACTTGCACCACCACTAATTGAGGTCGAGGTGGATGGAGGTCCCTTCTGGTGAGAAAAAAATATGGAAGCGGTAGGTGGTGGTGTACTAGTTAACTCCAATGATGGTGTTCCCATTGTCTCCTCGTCGACAACATCACGCTCAGCAGCTTTTCCGGCTAGGGTCAAAATGTCTGTTTGCTGCATGCCCGCTGAGGCTGGAGTGGCGTGTATGATGATTGTGTCGTCGTCGTGAGAGTCTTCATCAGCAGGAGTAGTAGACGCCACTTCTTCTTCAGCACCACACTCCATAAGTACAAGAGTTTCGGGGACCTTCCTTTTATGCTTAGCTACCTTTGTCAGATCATGGCGTGCCTCACTCTCAGATGGCAGTGGTGGTTCCCAAGTTTGATCCATATCATCAGAAGGAGGTGGGCTTGAAGAAGATGTAGACACCATCCTTGATCTTTTCCTTGCTAGGGATGTGGAAGACAATGAATGAGCAGGAGGAGTGGCTTCCTCAAATGATACCTCGGCTTGAATGTCGATTTCCTGATGTGCCCCTACTTTGGGAGGAACAACTATTGTGGGCACTTGTGCCCCTCCATGCACCTCTGCTTGCGCATCTCCTTGCACTGCCTCTCCTTCCACATGTACTTGGGCTTGTACTTGCACATGTGGTTGTTGTTGCGGCTGTGGTTGTTGAACACTCGTCAGATGAGTTACAACAACCCATGCACCACTCACTAGCCCTGGGCAAAAGGCCCCAACAACATCCAAAGAAATCAAAAAACACACAAAAATCATCACAATCCCATGCCATCCATGGCCTAAATGATGTTTAAATTCAAGACACCCCACAGACAAACTAGGCCCATGCACCACTCACTACCCCTGGGCATAAAGGATGAAAGCTAGGCAAAATGGGTGCAGGCCTGAGAACACTGCCTGCCTTCAAAATGGCCCCTTGCCCCAGCACATGGCAGGGCCTGTCTGTACCAGCACTCAAAATGGCCCCCACCCACATGGCCAGTCCCCAACAGCAGCCAAAAAAATCAAAAAACACACAAAAATCAGCACAATCCAATGCCATCCATGCCCTCCATGATGTTTACATTAAAGAGACCCCACAAAAAGACTCAGTCCATGCACCACTCACTACCCCAGGGCAAAAGGCCCCACCAGCAGCCAAAAAAATCAAAAAACACACAAAAATCAGCACAATCCCATGCCATCCATGCCCTCAATGATGTTTAAACTCAAGACACCCAACAGAAAGACTAGGCCCATGCACCACTCACTAGCCCTGGGCAAAAGGCCCCACCAGCAGCCAAAAGAATCAAAAAACCCACAAAAATCAGCACAATCCCATGCCATCCATGCCCTCAATGATGTTTACATTCAAGACACCCAACAGAAAGACTAGGCCCATGCATCACTCACTAGCCCTGGGCAAAAGGCCCCAACAGCAGCCAAACAAATCGAAAAACACACATAAATCAGCACAATCCCATTCCATCCATGCCCTCAATGATGTTTAAATTCAAGACACCCCACAGAAAGACTAGGCCCATGCACCACTCACTACCCCTGGGCATAATGGATGAAAGCTAGGCAAAATGGGTGCAGGCCTGAGAACACTGCCTGCATTCAAAATGGCCCCTTGCCCCCCAGCACATGGCCTGCCTGTACCAGCACTCAAAATGGCCCCCACCCACATGGCCAGTCCCCATCATCAACACCCCAAAAAATCGAAAAACACACAAACATTAGCACAATCCCATGCCATCCATGCCCTCCATGATGTTTACATTAAAGAGACCCCACAGAAAGACTCAGTCCATGCACCACTCACTAGCCCTGGGCAAAAGGCCCCACCAGCAGCCAAGACAATCAAAAAACACAAAAATCAGCACAATCCCATGCCATTTATGCCCTCAATGATGTTTAAATTCAAGACACCCTCAGAAAGACTAGGCCCATGCACCACTCACTACCCCTGGGCATAATGGATGAAAGCTAGGCAAAATGAGTGCAGGCCTGAGAACACTGCCTGCATTCAAAATGGCCCCTTGCCCCCCAGCACATGGCCTGCCTGTACCAGCACTCAAAATGGCCCCCACCCACATAGCCAGTCCCCATCAACACCCCAAAAAATTGAAAAACACACAATAATCACCACAATCCCATGCCATTCATGCCCTCCATGATGTTTACTTTAAAGAGACCCCACAGAAAGACTCAGTCCATGCACCACTCACTACCCCTGGGCAAAAGGCCCCAACAGCAGCCAAAAAAATCGAAAAACACACAAAAATCAGCACAATCCCATGCCATTCATGCCCTCAATTATGTTTAAATTCAAGACACCCAACAGAAAGACTAGGCCCATGCACCACTCACTACCCCTGGGCATAATGGATGAAAGCTAGGCAAAATGAGTGCAGGCCTGAGAACACTGCCTGCATTCAAAATGGCCCCTTGCCCCCCAGCACATGGCCTGCCTGTACCAGCTCTCAAAATGGCCCCCACCCACTTGGCCAGTCCCCATCAACACCCCCAAAAATTGAAAAACACACAAAAATCACCACAATCCCATGCCATTCATGCCCTCCATGATGTTTACTTTAAAGAGACCCCACAGAAAGACTCAGTCCATGCACCACTCACTACCCCTGGCAAAAGGCCCCAACAGCAGCCAAAAAAATCGAAAAACACACAAAAATCAGCACAATCCCATGCCATCCATGCCCTCAATGATGTTTAAATTCAAGACACCCAACAGAAAGACTAGGCCCATGCACCACTCACTAGCCCTGGGCAAAAGGCCCCAACAGCAGCCAACAAAATCGAAAAACACACACAAATCAGCACAATCCCATGCCATCCATGCCCTCAATGATGTTTAAATTCAAGACACCCAACAGAAAGACTAGGCCCATGCACCACTCACTAGCCCTGGGTAAAAGGCCCCAACAGCAGCCAAAAAAATCGAAAAACACACAAAAATCAGCACAATCCCATGCCATCCATGCCCTCAATGATGTTTAAATTCAAGACACCCCACAGAAAGACTAGGCCCATGCACCACTCACTACCCCTGGGCATAAAGAATGAAAGCTAGGCAAAATGGGTGCAGGCCTGAGAACACTGCCTGCCTTCAAAATGGCCCCTTGCACCAGCACATGGCCAGGACCTGTCTGTACCAGCACTCAAAATGGCCCCCACCCACATGGCCAGTCCCCAACAGCAGCCAAAAGAAATAGAAAAACACACAAAAATCAGGACAATCCCATGCCATCCATGCCCCCCATGATGTTTACATTAAAGAGACCCCACAGAAAGACTCAGGCCATGCACCACTCACTACCCCTGGGCAAAAGGCCCCAACAACAGCCCAAAAATCGAAAATTCCAAATTGTAGTTGCAGCAACTGTAATGCCCCAAACAAACTTACTTGTGAAATTTCTAATCCAAAAGTGATCCAAAGAAAGTAAAAAAGGCCTCAAATCCAAATATCCAGCAGCATCCACAAAATGTAATCCTTCCAGGTCAAGATCCAAATGAAAGTGACCAGAACATGAAGAAAGCACTGGGAGGAGCCTGCTGGACAGGAACAGGAAGTTGGAGACTGTGGGGCACTTCCTTCCTCCCACCCACCCCCCCCCCAAAATGGACTCCTTGCAAAAAAAAGTGCAGGCAAATGTCAACCTGAGGAGTTATTCTGATAAAAATCATCATTTTCAGAAGGTTTATGCTGCTTGCTGGTGGATTTCTTGTGCAGAATTGCACATTTTGTAATTTCGAGAGTGCGAGATTGTTGCTGCCCGCCGCATGTACGTGTTCGCAATTGCGAACTCCCGCGATACGTGATCACGGCGTACTCGCGTTGACAAACTCTCGCTGTGCAAGGTGGCAAGCCGCGATGACGTAATCGCGGTCGCCAAACTCCTGCGGGATCCCGCAGCAAGATCCAAAATGGAGCAGCACTCGCAAAATATCGAGAAAAACAACTCGGCAAACGTTGAATGTTGGTAAGTGAACGCCGCGCGCCGCAATATTGTATCACCAAGCAAAGAAATCTGCTGCGTGCAAATTTGCGGATTTTCGGCAAATTCGTGAGAGTTTGCGGATTGCGAATTTACCAAAAATCCACAAATTCCACGAGCGGAACGGATTTTACGCCCATGCTTAACCACAACAACCATCCGAGACGCCCAACAGGATCTTTGCGCTACAGTAACAACCAACGCCTGACCTGCTCTTCGCACAATAGCAGCGACAATCCATGACAGTCTTGTTGTTCCTCATAGCCCTCTCCAGCACAAACTGAACTCTTTGAGCTGGAGCTAACTGGAGGTAACTTTTTCAGCTGAACTACTCTGGTCCCTGTATCTGGTCCGAGCTCTATCGTGGTCAGCCTGAACTTGTGCCTTTCAACCGGTCTCGAATGACCAGATAACTGCGAGTAGCACTTTGTGCGTTTAGCTGCTGTACACTTACCTTAAATCTTTAAAATTGCATATCTCTTGTTCCACTGATTGGATTGTAGTCATTTTGATGTCAAATAATTTATTACATTTTACTCTATTTTTCTGTTTGTGTACTGCATAAATACTATGCACATTACCTCTAAGTTAAGTCTGTCTGCTTTCTGTGCAAAGCTACCATAGGTTTAAGCAAAGGTTAAATTAGTGACTTTTTGTGGTTCACCCTGACAAGGATTGTGTCTGTACCTTGTGTAGGGTTTCAACCCTCTCAATCGGCAACCCAATTTCTCGCAGGAGAGCAGTGATTAATTTGTCAAATAATAGGTGCCAGGTCCCAGGTTTTACTCGGAAGCCTGTGGCCTGTTCTATCAAGTGTTATGGTGCCAAATACCAAGGCAGCGTAGTCTTGATTCCATTTTATGCTTCTTTAATCTACCAACAGACACTGCCTACCTCTTTAACTCATTCTTGCAGGTTCTTTTTCATTTCTACTTCCTCCCTATTCACTGTCTTTCCATCTTTCACTTCCTTCTTATTCCCCCTTTTTTATTTTCTCTCTTTTTCTCGGGGTCAAAGGATGGTGAGAAAAAACACGTGACATCCCCAAAAACAAGCATTGGCAAAGCCAATAGGTTTTGCCTTTGTTTCATTTTGACTTTGCCCATGCCGTTTGGCAATGATTTGCAACATTGCCAAAAGAAAAAGAAGTGGGGTCACATTGCTATGTGATAAAAACATGCGAATATGAAAATGATCACAAAATAAGTGAGGGAGCTTGAAATCACGGCTTATGTTTTTGATGTAAGAAAAAGTGCCACTGTCTAACACAGCACCAACAACTGCATGATGCCATGCTTGTGTGTACACAATTATGTAGAAGACCAAATAAGCAAAAAAGCAAAACATTTTCAGGTATTTATTTATGTATGTATTTATTGTAGCATTTTTAAATAGGCCCCAATTGGCGTCAAAGTTAGTTGCAAATATTTTTCCAGCCATTTTGGATAAAATAATTAATATATGCATAGCTCTTCCACTGATACCTGTGGCATGCTTAGTGTTCCCATACAGTGTTCCACTGCCGTCCATCGTGATTTTTGTATGGTGTGTGTAACGTGCTTGGTAACCAGACACAACACAATTCCTTTAAACTATTATGCAAGTTTTGAAAAACATTGGCAAGTAAGGAGAGTTTATCATTACCATTCCAAATATGTGAAAAATGAAAAACCTACACCTCACTGATCAGGAATTACAGCTTAAAAATGTATTAAGGAATTCCCAATGCAAGCCTACGAGAGGGGTAGGCCTTACATTAGTGAAAAACGAAATAGGCTGTTTGTCACTACCAGGACCTGCAAAACATACAGGTACATGTCCTACCTTTTACTTACATGGCACCCTGCCCTCGGGGTTACTTACAGCCTACCGTATAGGTGTTGTTTTTGTAATAAAAGGGACATTTAAGGCTTGGCAAGTAGTTTTAAATGCCAAGTCAAAGTGACAGTACACTATGCATACAGTCACTGCAGTGGCAGGCCAGTGACAGGTTTGAAATGCTATTTCTTTGGGTGAAAAATCGGTCAAGCAGCCCAGTATTAGCATTTGAAGTACAGGCTGTTTTTATATGGTATGCCACTTTACAAGGGACTTACCAGTACACCAAATATGCCAATCAGGTATACACCAATGTCATCATGTTTAGGGGAGATATTATTATCATTATTACCATTTATAGAGCACATGGCTATCCCCACCAGAGGCGCCCCTGCGCTAGCAATGGCAGCAATACCTAAAGGCACATGGACAATGGAGGAGCTCTAGGGTAAACTAAAAAGCAAGGTTTTCAGTGTCTTTCTGAGCAGTAGTTCACACTTGGTCGTCCTAATGTTCAACGGCATGGAATTCCATAAAGAGGCAGCTTTTGCAGAAAACTATAGTCCGCTAATCCTGGCCTTTGCGAAGCTTGGAATCGCAAGCAGTTCCTGTAGGTTAGATCTTAGGACCCTTGTCTGATGGTATTTCTGCGGTCTCTTCATCAGGTATTTTGGGCCGTTCTCACCATCTGTTCTATACGCCAGGGTCAGCGCCTTAAATTTAATTCTTCTCTTTACCGCCAACCAATGAAGGCTACGCAGGTGGGGGGAAATGTGATGACGGAGAAGCACATTTCTAATCAGCCTGGCTGCCGCATTTTGGATAATCTGCAGCTTCTTGATCAAATAGGCAGGAAGACCCAAGTACAGACTATTAGCATAGTCCAATTGTGATGTGACCATTGCATGGACTACCGTTTTTCTACAATCCATTTGGAGGAGATACAGGAATCTCTGCAAGGCTTTCAATTTCCAAAAGCACACGGAGGAAACTTGACAGATCTGGGCCCTACCTGTAAGTTTAGAGTTAAACTTAAATCCCAGGTTCCTCACAACCTCAACTGGGGATGAGGGTGGTTTAGTTCTGAAGGCCACCAGAGTTCTGACCGTGGAGGAGACGCCTGATTAAAAAACAGCACCTCCGTTTTTTTCCGTGTTCAATTTCAAACAGCTGTCCGTCATCCATGACGAGATGTTAAGTAGACACTGCTAGAAATTGGTGGAAGCTGTCTCGGTATGTTACGCATGCACTTTGGCACTGGTTAGAAGTGGTAGAGTGCATAGAGTCCTAAGTCCAACAAAAGAATCAGCAAAAGTGAGAGGCAAAAGGCAAAATGTTGGGGGAAAGACTACCCTAAGGATGACAGGTCTGCCAACTGTGTGTGCATGTGTAGTGCGTTGGTAACACATTTATTGCCATAGGACTCTGTATCTTGTATAAGTCAGATTACTGGAGTCAGTAAAATCCATTTTGCATTCCCCTGGTTTAGCTAACACAAGATGGAGAATGAGGTTAGCTTCCCCAGGCAGTAAAAGTGGATTTCCTACATTTCTGTGGCTGGAAAGTGAGGCCCCCCACTAATAATTGAGTAGGGCGGAGACAGGGAGCCCTTGAAGTAAATTTCTTTGACATCCTGGTTACCAAAGTACTGCTGATTAGACCTTCCTGGGAACTGCCATTTTGTAGATGGTAAGGGATGAAGGGTGGGCTGTGATTTCTGTTGTCTAAGATGAAAACATTTCTAGGTAGGGCATCCCCTTATTTCTATCTCTGGTTACTATTGCAGGATGGCTGATGACAGTTAGGTCCCAAGACCTCACACTTGTCCCTGTTTTGGGTGTTCCTGCTTTGAGCTAGCCCTATTGCTAACTTCTGGGTGAGCCTTCACTTTGCACAAATGTTGTGCCTTAAGAGCAGAATGGAAATGACATTTGAAAGAGAACCATTTAAAACCACTTCAGAAGCTTTAGACAGTGGGTACACATCTTCTGTCGGGAAAATATATATAAATGTAGGATCCAAGCCATCCCACTTTGTTCCTGTCCCAGCTCATTTTGACCAAGGAAGTGGGTGCTCCACATAGTACTGGAAGAGCTGCTGTACAGCCAGCACTGATGTTTGCTAATGTCTCCCTGGAATGAGGGAACATCACCTGAAGTCTCCATTTTCTGCTTGAAGAGCAACTTATCAGATTCAAGAGCCTAGAAGCCTGTCTTCCTGCTGACAGAGCAAAGGTTTGTTCCTGATTGTGGGGGAGGAGAGCCTGCCCAGGATGACCGGCCTAGCATTTTTCTTGCTCGAGGGACACTCAAAGAAAGCTGACAATCTACAGAGAGCGATCAATGAGTGACCAATGTGATGAAGGGTTGGACAGTCCCTCCGTGCAGTTGCTAAGTGAGCAGTAACAAGACTCTGCCAAAGCTGAAATACTGTATCAAGAAGGAGCCTGCCAATGGTTTGAAAGTATGATGCTGCCACTGTTGATACATATTTGAAGCATGAAGCACTGATCTGCCCTGGGATTACAAATGCCTCAAAGACACCATCTCAAAAGACTCAGTCTCAGGACCGCAACTGCCACGGCTGAGTGCCAGTCTTCAGCAGAGCTTGAAGGATGCCTATGCTGACGTCCCCGCATCCCAGATTTTTGCCTGTGAAAATTGTCCCACATGAAGCAGCTGCTGCAGTATCCGGCAAAAAAACTGCAGACTAGCGACCTGCAGAATATGCTGAGCCCCGACAGCAACAGACAACCTACAAGTACACTGCTTCCAGTGGCGACTGGTATTTAACAGTGGTAGGTGGGAGTCATGGGGCCAGAGTGGGGGATGTGTATGAAGAATAAAAAAGCAAAACACTTACCTTTCTGCAGTCTGCCACCACTGCCCCCTCTCTCCCTCTTTGCCCGCGTCCAGTGCAGGAAGCAAGAAGCACCAGGCTCCCAACCTCCCGATAGCCAATCACAATGAAGCATTGTGTTTGGTCTGAGCGCCCTGGATTGGCACTCAGCCAGAGAGTGGTAGGCTGAGCATGTTCTGCAGGCAGGCTGTAATGCAGCCTGCATGGAGAACATGCAAAGTGCGCATGCCGGTTTGACCCGCCCGAGATGGCCGACCAAAGCATCCTGCAGACTTGGAATGGGCAAACCACTCCTGCTCTGCTCCGTGAGCAAAGCAGTCCCACCCCTATCCAGCTGAGCAAGGGGAAAAATAAAATGATAATAAATAATGAGTTATTATCATTGTATTTTTTCCTCTTTGACCTGCTCAGTAGGGCGATGCTCCTCCACCTTAGTGGAGGAGCCACCACTGACTGCTTCACTTAGCCTACTGATATTGATGAGCGATTGAGAATCATGGGTAAGTCTACCTTGAGTGCTTGAAACTTTTAAAGAGAATTGCAAAACACATTGAACAGAGTTACTCATTTAAATCATGAGAACCTTTTGAGCTGTCTGCATCACATCCTAATCCTTGCCTGACTCATAATATAGTGGGAATGTGAATGCGGGATGTCAACCATAGCAGGAGGGAATACTATTATTGGGAAGGAAGGGCATGTATAGTGCTTCAGTGCTAAAGTGCTAAATGTGACAACCAAGTGTGTCATATGTATTGGATTGAGTTGTATTCAGAATTATGTGAGTTTAAAGGACTTTCTTCTTCCATAAAAGATAAGCACTAGTGTGAACATAACAAAAATATGTGTGCTGGTGGGCTACTGACTTCTGTGCTTCTACCCCTAGCTGAGAAGCCTGTGACTGCACACTCATGGTACCCTGAGAGTCAAATGCTGAAAAGGTTGTACCTGACACCGTTTTCAGAGCCCTAACAGAAAGGACACCTGCAGCAAATGGTCTCAACTACCATAGTTGGGGAATAGTAACCCCAGATTATATATCTTTGACCAACATAAACAAAAACGCATATATAAATGCATACCTGCATAAAATATTGAGGCCATAAAATAGCTGTATAAAGCTCTTTCAGTAGAAAATAAATATATAATCACAAACACCTCTACTGATGCATTTTCCCCAACTCATTTTCTTGAAGCATGAGGTTGGTGATTGCTAGGTTTTGCCAACATATAAAACCTTAAAACGTTAGAGTATTCATAACATCAAAATGTTTGCAACGTTAAAATTATGTATTTAAAACATTGTGAATACACATATTTCCAATTCAGTTACGCGCATACAATACCTGCAGCACAGAGGAATGAAGTCAGCTGGCATCCTATGTCTATGAATACCTAGGCTCCTGGGAGCTTTTGTAGGCAGTGAAAACTTCTCCAGATGTACCAAGAATATGAATGTGGGGAAAACCCAAGAACCAGATTCAAATGTAACGTCCACATGGTGGCAAACAATCCCGCCCCTATCGTTGTTACAGAAATAGGGTTTTACAAATCTTTCAAATGGCAGGTCTCCCAGACAAGAAATCACAAAAATAGTGATCGTTTTCCAGAAATAAGCCATTTAGGCTTTCATTGGAATTCCTGATATGGCCAGTAACCCTGTTCCCATAAGGCCAGTAACAGGCCCATGTGAATTATGAGGTCTGCAAAGTTACCCTGGACCTGCCATGTTTTCCCTGAGAATCCACTTTGGGATCTGCTGGGCAGAGTGAGGAATCACCAAGGAAATTTGACCAGGTCACATTTCCCCCCATAATTCCAGATTCATCAGGGGATTCACAGGGTACAACCACTAATCCCTGTTAATTCCACCCCCCCCCCCAAAGGGATCCATTGGGACCGACTGGGATCCCCAGTATCCATAATTTTTGATGAGTGTAGAATTGACACACTCCACGGAGGGGCTCTCACAATGAGGCCCTCATTGAAAAAACACTATTGAGCGGTAGGGAGAGGTAGACACAAAAACAACATTCTGTGCCTGAGAAGAGATAAGTGCATCCCAGCTCACAATACACAAGGGCAGTCTCTGTCCATGGCGGCAAAGCACTGGCCTCCGAGAACATATTCTGGGAATTTTATTCTAGTACACCCCCATGGGAACATAAGAGCTTGTGGCATTTCACCACCACCACTCGACACCTTGCAATAAAGTCTGAGCCAGGGCCGGACTGTGAACCCAAAGCAGCTCTGGCATTGTTGACTGACCAGCCACCCTGCTGCTTTTTTACTTTTTTTTTTTTACTGGGGGGGCGGTATAGCAGCACCGCCTCAAAACCGGTCCCTAGTAACAAACCCCCCCCCCTGCTGCAAAATCGCCCCCACCCTTCTAGCCACCCTGCTGCTTTTTAACTTTTTTTTTTTTTTTTACTGGGGGGCCGGTATAGCAGCACCGCCTCAAAACCGGTCCCTAGTAACAAAAAAACTGCCCGCCCCCCGCTGCAAAATCGCCCCCACCCTTCCAGCCACCCTGCTGCTTTTTAACTTTTTTTTTTTTTACTGGGGGGCCGGTATAGCAGCACCGCCTCATAATCCCCCCACCCTTTCAGCCTCCCGGGAAAATGCCCTATGCCCGCTACGGCCAGTCCGGCCCTTGACTAAACCCCATTTGCTAGTCAATTCCCACCTGATACCTTGAGCACTAGCTCCCTCCAATTTAATTTAGGGATTTGTTTTCCCTCATTTCCTTCTCAGCACTTTCACACAACAGAAAGAGACAGAATGGGCGCACAGTGTCGCTTGTACACAAAATGGCAGTCGGGTGACCCCCGTGAGGCTATTGCAGATTTTCAGCTCACCTGATATTTGACTTCTGTACCTCCGACTCGCATGTTACACGATTCCCTTGAATTCAACAGGTGAAGAGAGAATTTTGCTTCCTAAACGCACTTCTGCAAGAAACTCATGGTTCATTACTCCCTCCAATACCACGGATCTTTTTCTATTTGGAGAGGGCTAGCTACCAATTTTTAAATTATGTATGTATTTACCCATTTTGTAATGCACCGTGAAGGGAGTGCTCGACCCTTCACTGGAGTTGATACACGGGGTACCAAAAAATATTAAACGCATTCAAAATCCAGGCTCCTACACCTACGTCCACTCACCTGGTTGGAAAGCACTTGGAATGAAATTGAAAAATCATTGACGCATTGTTATCTATAAGAGGCTTATTCAAAATGGAAGGCTCGCGCTGCTGCAATCTGATACTCCATGCAGCGGCCATGGTTGAAAGTCCAAATGCTGCATTTATTAATTTTCCAAAGCGAGTATATAGCCCCGGGCTGTCTCCTAAATGATTGGCTCTGGATGCACCATGACTTCTTTAGTAGGGTAAATTTCTCACTGAAGGGTTCGAATAGCCTATCACATGCGCAGAATTGAACTTCGTGAAGGGTGCTCTAATACGGAGTTCACCTCGCTTTACAGCCCCACTGCAGAGGCAATCATTCTAAAAATACTACTGGTGGAAAGTAGATGGCATGCAATTGACACCTCTCCTTTAACGCAATTGTGCGCGCACATTTTGACTCTATTTGAAACTAGAGGTGGGAAAGCTACTGAAAGCTCGAGCCAGGCTCTGGCTCGGCCCCCAGCACTGTTGAACCTCGAGCCCATAACGAGCCGAAGCTTTAAGTGGTTTCTGCTTGTCGCACTTACTTTAAGCTCATGCACGGAGGCAAACAAAAACCATTAACATTTGAGGTAAAAAGAAGAGACACCTAGATACCCATTTAATGGCTGATCTGTACAAAGTGACACCAGACAACTGGTTTTAATCACGGATTCTCTGCTTAACGAAACGGTGTGATCTTAGGCAAATGTTTTATTGCACGGATTCTCCTTTTTTCCTTCATTATCACAGATGAAAGCACTTTCAAAAGTGAGTTCAGAATACCAGCTGCACAAATGCCTATTTCAGTTGATTTGATAGGTTGTAATGCTGCTCTATCTATAAGAATCTAGGCCATGTGCAGGGTTCACATGACACCTGTCTGCCTCTTATTTCACTAATGGCACTGTCGTCAGGGTGGGGTGGGGGCAGGAAAGGTTCTAAAGTCATGTTTAAAAACTATCACTTTTAATAAGTACTTCTCAGTGCAGTGCTATAATGTGAGCTACTAATGTGAAAGCTTGCCAGAAGCTTCTGTGGGGGCCCCTAACACTAGGTAAACACCGCCTATTGGTAGCAGGGTTAGAGCGCTAATTGGCTCTTCCAGTCACTTCAAAAACACCAGCCGAAAATAGGTTACATCAGGGATCAATTCTGGAACCTTTCCTTTTTTCTATACATATCTAAGGCACACCATTATCCTTCATTGATTGGAGATCGAAAGTGTCCTCTTTTGATGTACAAGGGTTATTTGATATTTTTGGATCTTCTACGTATTAAAGAAATGCACTTTATTGAATTTTGAAGAGACTTTATCATCGCATTTTACGTGATATTTTTCGCATGATCTACATATCAAACATTTTCAGGGCTCATCTCACCCACAGGATCTAGAGCCAAACGATCATTGGCTCAGCTCTGGCTAACCTCCCCCTCTTAATTTGTGGGCTCGCCCACCTCTATTTGAAATACTGTCTAGGTCTTTGAGCATAAAAGACCCTTAATTATCTCGTGAACCCTTTCCTGTTCTGGACTTCAACCAGACGTAAGGTGTGTGTATAGCTGACTGAAAACTACATTAACATGGTACAACCAGATATGTAAATAAGTACCCTCGTTGCCGGGTTTTTCATTCATAAGATGACACTTACTTTTGAAACACGTTTTTAATGAGGGGCTGGGAGAAGGAAAACAATGTTGTATCGACCATAATCTTATTTCTTTTTCTTTTTTTTCTTTTTTTTAAAAGTTTTATATAGCGCTGGCTAGACCCAGAGGTATCAGAGCACCATACATGATCAGGATAGCATAAGGTAAACATGGTATGAAAAGCATATAACAAAGTTAAAAAACAAACCTAATTACAAAATCAACAAGGGATAAAACAGGAGTTGAAGCAATATAATATAGGTAATATAGGTAGAGTGGAATTACAGGAAGGGGTCATATATTACAGAGACAAATATGGTATAATGAAAAGAGATCAGGAGTGAGGCACAGGATTAGGATCCCCAGTAGTAGTTAAGGAGGTGGGTTTTGAGGTCTTTTTTGAAGCTGGCGTACGCGGGGTTACAGTGCAGGTTTTTCTGGAGGGTATTCCAGATGGTAGGGGCATTTCCAGGGAAGGAGCGAGATTGTGTGGTTTTCTTTTTATGCAGAGGAGGGATTAGGAGGAGGGTGTTTGTGCTTCTTAGAGGGCGAGTTGTACCAGCGATAAGGAGTTTCTTGGATAGGTACTGCGGAGTGTTTTGGTGGAGTGCTTTATTATTATTATTATTATTATTATTATTATTATTATTATTAAGCTTATAGAGCGCACAGCTACCCGGAGGTTTACCGGCGCTAAGAACAGGATGAGGGCAGAGAAAAGGCAAAGTTTGAGACTCGTGAGACAAGGGAAACAGCCTATTGATTAAACAACCAGGTTTTTATGTCCTTGCGGAATTTGAGGTAACTTGGTTCTGTACGCAGGAGAAGGGGAAGAGAATTCCAAAGGGAAGGTGTCAAGTAAGTGAAGGACCATCCGCCCATTCTGGCCCGTTTGATCCTGGCTAGCTGAAACTTGTACTGGTTGGAGGAGCGAAGGACGCGAGAAGGGCAATATTGGTGGACTGGATTTCTGAGATAAAGTGGAGCCCTGCCAGTGTGGATTTTGTGCATAAAGCATAGGGCCTTAAACTTTGTGCAACACTCAATGCGAAGCCAGTGAAGGTTCCTTAAGGACATAGATGTTGGGGATTTATTAGGGAGTTTGCAGAGAAGCCTGACCGCTATGTCCTGCACCATCTGCAATTTACGAGTTACTTCCTTACATGCACCTAGGTAAAGGACATTACCATAGTCCAGTCTGGATGTTATTAGGGCCTGAACTACGTTTTTTTGTGTCTCCTGAGGAAGCATCCAGATGATCTTCTTGAGCTATTTGAGAATCGTTACACAGGTGGAAGCGACTCTGACCGCTTGTTGCTTCATAGACATCTGGTCATCGAAGATAATGCTGAGGTTGCGGGCCGTTTTGGAGGGGGCAGGAAGAGGACCCATTTGAGGCGGCCAGTGATGGGATCCCCATGGAGCTGTATTGTTGCCAAACAGAAGAAGTTCTGTTTTTCCCCCATTAAGTTTTAATTTGTTTTCATACATCCATTTGGCAATGTTGTTAAGTCCTAAGCATATGGAGGATGGAGTGGAATGAGGGTTCGCGGAGAGTGAGTAGATGATCTGGGTGTCATCAGCATAAGAATAAATGGTGAGCCCAGATTGTTCCGCAATAGTGGCTAGAGGGCTGACATACAAATTAAACAGTTGGGGACTCAAAATGGAGCCCTGAGGGATGCTGCATTTCGAGTTGTGTGTTCTGGAGGCTGATATGGTGGAAAAAACTTGAAAAGTTCGGTCAGAAAGAAAGCTAGCAAGCCATTTCAGAGCTGAGTCTGTGATGCTATAGGACTGGAGGGTGTTGAGAAGGGTGGTGTGGGAAACAGTATCGAATGCGACACTTAGGTCGAGCAAAATAAGAGCCACGGTTTACCCTTTGTCAACCTGGCATCGGATGGTCTCAGAGACACCTAAAAGTGTTGATTCAGCTGAAAAACCTGACCTAAAGCCAGACTGAGAGTGATGAAGAAGATTCCTAGATTCGGTGTATTTGGTGAGTTGTGTGTTAATATGTTTTTCAAGAATTTTAGAAAAGACCGGGAGGAGTGAGATGGGGCGGATATTAGATGGATTTTCAGGGTCAGCATTTGCCTTTTTCAGCAGAGGTATGATCATAGCATGTTCCATGCATTAGGGACCGTGGCTTCTCTTAAGGATATGTTGAGCAGTTCTAGAATAAGGGTAAGGGTAGAAGTGTCCAAGGCTCGTAAAATTTGTGGGGGGATGGGATCCATAGGGGAGCCTGATTTGATGTTACCAATGATGTCATAAATGGTGTTGATATTTAGAGGGTGATAGGTTCAGTGCCTCAGGTTCACTGGCAGTCGCCAGTGCAGGCTTCTCCGAAGGTGAATGGATGGGGGTTAGGTCTCCAAAGTTGGCGTAGATGCTATCAATTTTAGAGACGAAGAATTCTGCCAATTATGAGTAATGCATGCCGTTTTGTAAGTTGATTTCCCTTCGATAGGGAGCCATTTAAGCTTTTTGAGAACTGTGGAGATATGATTGAAGCGTTTGCAGTCTGTGATGAGCCTGGCTGCAAGGTTGAGCACAGCTTTAATAGGAGCAAGGTGGACCTTGGGGATTCCTTTGAGGATGGAGTTGCCATAGTCAATACGTGAAAGAACCAGTGATTTAACTGCAAGTTTAAAATCATCGATGGGTAAGAATGGTTTGATTTTCTTGAGGTGACGGAGAGTGAAGAGGGCTCCTTTGTCAGAGTTTTTGATGTGAACGTTAAGGGTGAGGGTGTTGTCGATAGTAATGCCAAGAGATTTGACGGAGTTGGACAGTGTGAGTGAGCAGTTGAGTGCGTTAAGGTCTGAGAGCCATGATTGAATGGGGAGATGGTTCTTTTTAGGGGCGAAGAGGATGATTTCAGTTTTTGGGGGGTTTAGTTTGAGATGATTTGACTGGAACCAGGATTGAATCTTGTGAAGGGAGTTGTTCAGGTGTAAGATGTCAATGTGAAATTTAATCTTGTAATAGATTTGGGTGTCATCAGCGTAAAGGTGGTAGTTGATGCCTGTTTGATTAAGAATGAGAGTGGGGGGTTCCATAAAGAGGTTAAATAGGGAAGGGGAGAGGATAGAACCTTGGGGGACGCCAAGGGCAACAGGAGAGGGGTTAGAGAGACAATTTTTAATTTTTATTTGCTGAGTTCGGTGTTGAAGGTATGAGGTGAATCATTTGAGGGCGATGTCGTTAAGGCCAAAACTGGTCATAAGAACATTGAGAAAGGCTGAATGGTTGACTGTATCGAACGCTGCGGAGAGATCAAGGAGGATAAGAAGGCAGGTCTCGCCATTATCAAGGGATTGATGGATGTCATCAATGACATTGAGCATTGCCATTTCGGAGCTGCAGCCTCTCCTGAAGCCAGACTGAAGGGGGTCATGTAGGTTAACGTTTTCGATGTGTTTTTGTCAAGTTGTAGTATAACATATTTTTCATGACCTTTAAGAGAAGGGGGAGGTTGGTGATAGGGCGGAGATTGTTAGGTCCTTTGAGTTCGCATTTGGATGTTTACTTATGAGCGAGATTTGACCAAGTTGAAGGGACGTGGGGACACAGCCCGGGAGGAGAGAGGTGTTGATAATTTTTGTCCAGAATGGGGTGATGATGTGTTTAAGGGTGGGGACAAGATTGGAGGGTACAGGGTCTTTTGTGTGAGAGGACGGTTTAAGATTGCTAATTATTTTGAGGACTTCTAGCTCTGTGACAGGGAGGAAGTTGAGCAAGGATGCATTGTTCTTTAGTTGTGAGTTAGGGGAGTTGGTTGCTGGTGAAGTGGTAGGAGGGAGGCCAGTGGAGTAGTTGGGGGGTGTAGAGAAGAGGGAGGGCGAGAGGTGTCGTAAGGGAGTGGGTTGGAGGGTGGTTTAGTGGGAGGGAAGGATTGATCAATTTTGGCTATTTTTTCCAAGAAGAAATGGGCAATTTCGTCGCATCTGGCCGAGGAGGCTGTCATATTAGGAGGTGCTGGGGAGGTTTGATTATGAATTGTATTGAAGAGTTTCCTGGGTCTGTTTTTAGCACAATCTAGTTGAGTGCGGAAGAAGGATGCCTTTTGCTTAAAGATGTGTTTTTTGTACGTGGATCTAACATGCCTAAGTTGAGCCAGATGGGAGGGAGAAGGCTGGAGTCTCCAGGTTCTTTCCGCTAGTCTGAGGGCCCAGCTTTCATTATTTAACTCAATATTAAACCAAGAGTTTGAGGGGGTGTTTCTTTGGTTTTTTAATTTAGGCGGGCCAGTTCATCAAGAATACCAGTGACAGTATTATTGAAGAGTCCAGTGAGCTCATTTGCATTATGTGAGTCGGGAATGAGAATGAGTTGAGCTTGGAGTTTAGATTGGAGAGCGTCTGGGGGGATGCCTTTTAGGTTCCTTGTTAATTTCTTAGGTATGTTAACTTTAGAAGCTGGGACGCTTGCCGAGGTATCTATGGTGAACAGTATAAGGTGGTGGTCAGACCAGTCAATGGGGATGATATTGGTCACGGATGTCAGATCGTCATTAGACAGAAGGACGTCAAGTATGGAACCTTTGGAGTGAGTTGGGTATAAGCAAAGTTGTTTGACTTTACTGATCTCAATGAGAGTAGTGGGGAGGGCGATAGTGAGGTCATTAGTATTGTTCCAATGGAGGTTAAGATCCCCAAGAAAGATATTTTTTTGTTGGATAATGCAGATTTCGACAGGAGCTCAGATAAGTCCTCAATGAAGGGCTGTGGTGGACCCGGGGGGATGTTGTGTAGGCAGATTGGGAGGGAGTTTGAGTTGATAGTTCTGCTTCCAGGTATTTGCAGGAGGAGTAGCCTGGGTTAGTAACAAGGTATAACTTGAAATAATTTTTTTAAGATAATGGCGAGACCACCCCCCACTCTGATTGGTCTGCCTTTTCTAAGAATAGAGTAACCAGGAGGGGAGAGTCGGTCGAGTATGCTCGCAGAGTGGTCATTTAGCCAGGTTTCTGTGAGGAATGCGATATCAAAGTATTCACTCAGGCTTGTTTCCAAAATTTCTGTGGCGTGTAAAACAGCGGATCAGCAGTTGACAAGCAGGCACTTCAGTGGTGTGGGGTTGTATAAGGAGGGTGGGCATGAGAGGATCAATGTGAGTTGGGGTGGTGGTCTGGGGGAAGAGCGGGAGGAAGGGGTTCAATTAGTACCTATAATAATGGGGATGGGGGCATGGGGGAGTGGAGCGTTTGTGGTGGTACATTAGGAAGGTAGGAGTTGTATAGGTCGGCAATGTCAGATGGGGAGAGCTGGTTAGAGGTGCAGTGAGGGCTGAGTGTATCGCGGCGGAAAGGGAGTGATCTCCAACGGATGTGTGTGATGTGAGGCATTTTTGAGGGGGAAGGGGGTTTTATAGTGTAGGAGGGTTTTGGCGCCGAGGAGGATGAAATCTTTCCTAAGTCGGGTCAGTTCAGTAGTTACGTTAAAAAGGTCACGTTCAATGTTTTGTAGGCTATGGGCAATTAAGGAGAGGTGGTATGTCGAGAAGGCGCGGTCCGAGTTGTTTGCGGAGGGTAGATTAGTGTGTGAGGGGGGAGATGGGGTAGGAGACGTGTGGTGGAAGGCGATGGGGCTGGGAATTTTGAGAGGTTCAGTAGTCAAATTAGATCGGTCAAGTTTGGTGTTATGTAGGTTCGGAGGCATATGGTTCCAGGAAGGGATAGAGGGGGCATCGGAGAAAAGAGGAATATGGTCTGGGGAAAGGGGGTGGTATTGAATAGCTGCAGAAGGTGGCATGTTGAGTGGGTGGTGAGGTTGGGTGGTAGTGAGGTGTGACAGAGCTGCTAAGTGTCAGTGGATGGGTTAGTTTGTTTGGAGGGCTTAGAGTTTCCGGTGAAGCGGGTGACTGAGGGGAGAGGGTGGTGGAGTATGGAGTTGTTGGGCAATGGGGAGGGCATTTGGCAGGTCAAGGGGAGGTGGGGTCATGGGAGGGGAGTGGTAAGTGGGTGATTGGGAGCGGGTAGGTGAGGAGTGAGAGGTGACAGAGCTGTTAAGTGTCAGTGGAGGGGTTGGGTTGTTTGGGGGGCATTTGGTTTCCGGTGAAGCGGGTGATTGAGGGGAGGGGCGGAGGGGTACGTGAGTGGTTGGGCCAGTGGGAGGGTGTTTGGCGGGTCGTGGGGAGGTGGGGTCATGGGAGGGGAGTGATTGGTGGGTGATTGGGAGTGGGGGCTATCATTACTCAAAGAGGAGTCCAAAGTGAGGGAGTTCATGGGGGTAGGGCGAGAGAGGGAGATAAGAGGGGGATGTGAGGTATGTGATTGTGGATGGGGGACGTCATTATCAGTAGAGAGGTCCCAGGAGGGAGATAGTGAAGTCCATTGTTGGATGACAGTGTTAGTTGGGAGGTAAAGAGTGGACGTGGATCATGGGGGGAGGGGGGAGGTGTTAGGGCTGCTATTAATTTGGGGAGGTGAAGTGTTAGGTGCTGAGTGGTCGAGGAGGAGGGACATGGTGCTGAAGTGGAGTTCGAAGATGGAAAGATGGGATGCCATGGCTTGTATGAGGATGTTACCTGTTTTGTAGATGGAGATATTAAGATCACCATGAAAGGCTGGGGAGGGAGTGGTGGATATTTTAGTTCCATGTGAAATTTTGGTTATTTTAGAGATTTTGAGGTCTTGAAGGAAGATACTCTTCCATTTGGAGGGGCGTTTGGAGTAAAAGATGTAGCTGGTGATAATGTGGGAGGTGTGTAATAATTTTCTACTTATAACTTTCATGATGCCTGCCATTAAGGGTCAGAATAAGATGCACATATCAGAATTTATATTAGTTTTGGCTAGGCAGTGGTGTCGATTTACATCAAGCATTGGCAAATTTTCAATGGTTCAGCTTTTGTAATCACAGACACTCACACGTGTTTTTTGCATGCAATCCATGCACAGATGCTGTTAAGCACATTAAAGGCGGCCCTATAGAATTTGCCACAGCTGAAAAAAAGTAACAAAACACTGACAGATTTCTGCGAAGAATGGATGTAAGATATAAAGAATTGAATGTGACAAACACAGGGATGACTGGGAGTAATTTTCAGATGTAAAATAGCCCTTCGTGTATTCCAATGGAAACACTTTCTAGAAGAAGGTATGCTACACCAAACAGCCAATAGCACATCGAGAGGGAGTTACACTCTTCTGGGGGGATCCAAAGTCCACTTTTTATATATTTTAGAGAATTGGTAAAAATAGATTGTAGTAGTAAAACTTTTTTGGGGCCAAAAGGCCATAAAAGTACAAAATACACAAATTTAGCAGCAATCATAAATCAGAGGATGTCACAATGATTAAAGGTCACAAGCTGCAAGTATAAAATACATCAAAAGCAACAACATCCAGATAAAGTGCATACTGACATAGCATTGTATATCAGTATAGTGCTCAATTAGATAAAAACATAATACAACAAAATACCCACTAGGCATAAAAAATACAGTTACTGTCCAGATATGTCCGAAATGTTATACAGGGGAAATGGGACAAATAAAGCACACCTACGGACCAAAGCATCAAGGATAGAAGGATTGCATTTTCAAGTAAAGGGGGAAGGAGGAAAAAATCCTCAATAAAGGGTCCGCTAGGTGCTCCAACAATTATATTGCTTGAAACTAGATACTTGAACAACTCTTGGAAAGGAACCAATAAACCTGTTGGAACCTCTAAAAAGACAAACTAGGAAATAATGTCACCTGGCAGCTAGAAATAAATGACCACGCAACAGAAGCCTATTGCCAGGCTATCCCCCTTCAGAGGCAATAGAAGGGGTAAAGCTCACTAACTTTAGCTAGGCAATATGGTTAGGGCATCTAAGAAATGCAAAGCCAATGATGCCATATATAGTGGGTTAAGTATGATATAAAGAGAACCTATATTCACTCAGCTATCTGTTAGAGATCCAATAAAGTTCAGAACAGTAAAACACCTAGTTCAAGAGTGTTTCTATTGCTATGTAGACAGTATAAGGAGTACAGGAATCAAATGAAACTCGAAAATTTAACATGAGTTTAAGAATTTAATGGGAAGGCATCTTGAACGTATGGACCAAGGCTCAAGTAGATATCTACTGATGGTGAATGCTATGATTCTGGAGGGATCGGTTGTACAGATCCTACAAGCCACCAAGAATCTTTCAATGTTCACAAGGGACAAATCCATTTACGCCTAGGGCGTGAATAAAATGGGCAAAAGAACATGAAGTGTTCAGTATCCCATACAGTTTGCATTCTGACATCAGAAGAGAGTCTTCAGAACATTTACTGGTAAAGGCCCCTAATGGCAGAATGCCAAAGTGAAATATGATGTATAGAATTTTCCCCAAAGGAGGGGTGATCTTGTCGAGGTAACCCTCAAAGACAAGTGTTGGAGTGATAAGAGGCCCAGGTTAGTTGTTTGTTAGCACTGGGCCATATAAAATGCCAGTCGGTTTTCATTAAGATGGTCTTAGAATTTAAAGTGATGCATTCAATGGTAGGCAGACAAAATATCGATTTTTAAACATCGACATACAATAATGTTGATGTTTAAATATCGAAGGGACAGAATGTAGAAGGTAAGTAATATCAACATTTTTAATATCGATGGGGCAGAATTTCGAAGGTTAGTAATATTGATTTTGTTAATATCGATGTTAGTAATATCGATGTTACTAATATCGATGTTAGTAATATCGGTGTTACAAATATCGATTTGTATATGGTTTTTATGTATATTATTATGTGTTTAACATATATAGATATTTTTTTATTTAATTTAAGTAAATTTCGTATTTTAGTAACGTAGCGGGTTGTGGGTTTATAGGGGAATAGGGTGGACAGTAATTTAATTATACTAAATTAATTACTAGATTTTTAGGAATTATAAATTAATTTTAATGAATTGGTAATTAATTTGTATTAATTGGTAATTAATTTTAATTATTGATTGATTGATAATTATGTTCTGTAGCGGGTTATGGATTTATAGGGGAATAGGGTGGGAAGTATTTAAATGTAATTAAGTAATCATTTATTTTAATTAATTGTTTTTGTTAATGATATTATTGTAAATTAATTATTAATTGGTAATTAATTTTTATTAATTGATAATTATATTTTGTAGTGGGTTATCAGTTTATAGGGGAGTAGGGTGGGAAGTAATTTAAATGTAATTAAGTAATAATTTGTTTTAATTAATTGTTTTTGTTAATTATATAATTGTTATTTAATTGTTAATTGGTAATTATGTTTTTAATAATTATGTATTGGTAATTGTAAATAGTTTAGATTTATTTAATAATTAATTTTTTTAATGTTTTAAAATATTAATTTATTTATAAGTATGTTATTTTTAACTTCTACGCTATCCAACACTTTCCCTACTGTTGCACTCTCTGGAGTGAGAATAGTCGTTTTTACCCCTACGCTATCCAGCACTTTCCCTACTGTTGCACTCACTGGAGTGGGAATAGTAATTTTTACCGCTACGCTATACAACACTTTCCCTACTGTTGCACTCACTGGAGTGGGAATAGTAATTTTTACCCCTAAGCTATCCAACACTTTCCCTACTGTTGGACTCTCTGAAGTGGGAATAGTAATGTTTACACCTACGCTATCCAACACTTTCCCTACTATTGCACTCTCTGGAGTTGGAATAGTACATTTTACCCCTACGCTGTCCAACACTTTCCCTACTGTTGCACTCTCTGGAGTGAGAATAGTAATTTTGACCCCTACGCTATCCAACACTTTCACTACTGTTGCACTCTTTGGAGTGGGAATAGTCATTTTTACCCTTATGGTATCCAACACTTTCCCTACTGTTGAACTCTTTGGAGTGGGAATAGTAGTTTTTACCCCTACGCTATCCAACATTTACTTACTTCTTTAAATTTGTTTGAAATTTTTATTAATTTTTAATTATAGTATCATTTTATTTGTATAGATGTATTTGTCATTTATAATATTTTTTTGTTATTTATAAGTTATTAAAATATTTGTTAAAAGTTATTATTAAGGAAGTATATAGGGTCAATTCCGATTCGGGAAACCAATCCTTACGACAAATCGTATTCGTAGCCGTTTCAGTACGAATCGTACAAATCCATACAAATTGCGTAGTGCGATCCGTACGAAAAGAATACGTACAAATGTGTGTGAACCGTACGACAAGGAAGGGAGTATCCGTACTAAACGGACCCTCAAGGTGAACGATACGAATCGTAAACCTGCTGTACGACCCAACAAGTACGATCCAGACCAGGGAACGAGAACGCGATTCGTACTGAAAACGTCTTATGAGCAATTTGTACGGAGAGCCACACACTCACATATGCACCGTACCCCTGCAATCATGGGGTTATGCACCATACCCTGATGCTCTATACCTCTACGTACCGTACCCCGATGCACCGTACACCTACGCACCGTATACCCATGCACCGTAAACCCATGCACCGTACCCCGATGCACCATACCCCTATGCCCCGTACCCTGCAATCATGGGGGTATGCACTGTACCCGGGGGGGTCTTTGTCGCACGCTTTTACGGACGTTTTAAACTACCGTAGAAAAAGAGTCATAAGGAGTGTTGTCGTAACGAATCATACTTGCTAGTTCGTGAAAAGCTGCTTCAATCCGTACGGACGTCGCGTACTGTGTGTTCCGAATGCGATTTGTACGTATTTTTAAGTCGTATGGTCCTTCGTATGATTCGTACGGAGATCTGCTATGGGTTTGGATCGTACTTCATCGTACGTACGGGGACGTTGAAGGTGTATGATTCGTACTGGAAAAATGCTCCGTACGGCGATTCGTAGGGGATTTTACCGAATCGGAATCGACTCCTTTGTATTACATGTATATGCCTAATTATTTTTTTGATTACATTATGTATATTAATTATTAATTTTCAATATTATACTATGTTTATTACATTTATAAGAATTATTTAACTTATTTTACATACGTTATCTTTTGTACTTACCTTGTTGGAGATAGGATGTCGATATTGTTGACATTGATATCATTTTTTTGTGATATTTTTGTAGGTCGATATTTTATATATCGACATTTTGTCAGCTATTCGCATTCAATGAAGGTGCAAAAAGGCAGCCGACCTAGTTTTATAAACAATTCCTTGAGGTGGGTGAACCACTTAATCGTGTTACCTAGATCAAGAACATCCCTTCTATACAGAACCAATCTAGGGTTGGCCAAAATCTGATCCAATTAACAAGGCAGCAAGATGGTCTATAACTTGATGAGCAGTATTTAGAGTGATAGGTAAAGTAGGGGCAAACAGGGGAGTATAAGCAAGGATGTAACAAACGTTTTGTCCTTCAATTTTAGCAACTTTGAATTTGTTTGCCTCCATAACTCAGGACCATAGCAGCCATTTGGGTTATAGCTCTATAGACCTTCAGTGCTTGGGAAGTAGCCTGCAGTTATGAAGTTTTGTTCAATTTTAAAATACCAACCAAGGTATGAGGGATAATCAAGCTACTTTTGAGGATCTGGGGGTAATCGGGAAGGGAGTTGGAAATCCATACCTCAAGGTAATCAAAAGTTTGAATCAACTGCACTGCAAGGGAGTGGATCGATACTTAAGCCTTCCATAGGCTATAAAGGCCGTAAGTTTGGTCTTTTGCATGTTCATTTCTATCCCCTTTGAAAGACAAAAGTCCTCGAATTTATTTAGGACATTTTGTAGACCAGATAGAGTTCTACAGAAGAGATGGTCTTGTTCATAAAGTGGAGCTCAGGGATCTTAATACCGCTCAGGTTCGGGACGTCAGCCTTCTCAACATCAAAGTAATCAAATACCCCATCAAGAAAGAGAGAAAATAGAGTAGGTGCCAATATGCACCCTTTGCACACTCCCCTGCATACAGGGATGGGATCTGTCAGTTCACACTTAGGGCCCCACCCCATCCTCGCAAAATTAGATTGATGAAGTCTGACAATGATATTTTGAATGTCAGGAGGAACACCCAGATCACCAAGGACCTGCCCGAGAATATGACGGGGACCAGATCAAACGTGGCCCTAAGGTCAACAAAAGCCATGTAAAGGTGGTCTTTGGATAGAATGGTATATTTCCAAACAATGAGAAGAAATTCAAGCAATTGATCTAGAGTGCTAATCTTGCACTGAACTCTAGCCTGCAAAGGGGCCAACATTTCGGCTTCTTCTAGCTAGTCCTGAAGCTTAGTTAGAAGCTGAGCACAGAAGTCTTTTTGAAGGTTGTCTAAAAGGCTTATCAGTGTATAGATTTTATGTTTACGCCTGTCTCCCTTTTTAAAAATCGGAATGATATGGGCCCTGGTCCAGGTAGAAGGTAAATTAGTCCCTTTAAGAATTTTATTTAAAAGAGAATTTATATAAGGGGCCCAGATTTCAATTTCAGATTTATTTAGATTGTCTGAAATGAGGTCAGGTCCAGGGGCCTCACCTTGATGTAAAATCTTAATGGCAACCTTCGTATCTGCCAGGAAAAGAGGCAGATCGTTGCAAACAGGGAGAACAACCAGAGGAGTAGCAAGAGTAGAATGCGCATGTAAGGGGTTAGTATAGAGTGTGGAAAAGTGGTCCATCCAGACTGCTGGTGGTATTAAATGATAAGTCTGGATAGTGGCCCCGCACGGCTATGAGCAATGATCCACCAGAGTAACGCCTCTTGGCTGCCCTGAGCAGCATCAAACAGGTCCTGCATGACAGATTCATCCCATTTACATTGTCTGGCTTTAAGGATCTTCTTGTAAGATTTGTGAGCAGCTTGAACAGCAAAAGGATTGTGTTCTTTAATCTCTGTTATAAGGAGCATCTTGAGCCTACGGCAATCTTAGTCATACCAAGAAGTCGACTTAAAAGGTTTGTTCTGCTGTGTTTTAGAGGGCCTTGAAAAAGGTGTTTGAGAGACTGAAAAAAGGAGGAAAGATTGGGTAATATCAACTTCTTAGAGCTGTAAAAGAATTCCACGTTAGCAAACTTGGCCACAAAAAGGTGTACATTTCAGCCAAGAGTCAGTATTGTTTTCTATTGTGGTGGGCAGGACCCCCTTTGAAAATAACGTGCACATGAGATAGGTCATACTCACATGGTGGTTGATGATGATTCCCAATGGATTGGAAGTCCTGAGATTAGAAAGGACTAAGAGTCATATAGATTACATCATAAATACATATGATAGGCATTCTCTCAACTTCCACGCGCCTGGTACATTGAGGTCAGGCTATTACACACAAGCTTATAATGCATGTTATGACAGAGTACATGTATGGATTGCGACGCTGTTACAAGCTTAGGTGATGCATCCTGGCGCCTTTTGATATACTTGGTACATTGATGCCATGCTATTATATATACTCAAAGTTGCCAGGGTCAATAGAGCCTCACCTTGAATAGAGACGTCAAGACTGGGAATATAGGTGGGGAGCTGGATGCTCAGGCGACTGCTGTCGATATAGATTCATTCAGCCGGGTGCAGATGAGGGATTGAGCTTCGGCCGAACACCGCGCTGAGCCATAAAGGAGGGGAACCTACAGGCAGACAGGGTCCATTTTAGTGCACACGGAGGCATCCAGTACTATTTAACGATAAGAGGACATATCAGCACAGAGGGGGGTTATCAGGACCACGGGTCAGCCCGGGAAGAGCGGGTGTGGACAGCAACGGTAACCACCCAGCAATGCACACACAACGAGGATATATAATGTGGAATATGTGGAGTGGCAGCGAACAATTTTAGCCCAAGATAGAAGGCACCCGATTGCAGCTGCATGAGTATATAGCCGCATTGTTTGTAGGAATACGCCACGCCCCAATATGTGGGAGATTTACACAGTTGAGTGATTTACAGTGGACGTTTTGGCACATTCTGACTTGAGGGCTCTATCAAAGCGATGAGGGGCCTATGAATGTGTAAGGAAAATGTTTAAGGATGGTGATGGGACCGGTATTAATTTCTCCATCTCTCCTATACAGACTGAATTATTGCAGCGACTATAAAGGGCCCTGTAAATAAATTACAGGGTGCGAATCAGCTAAGTTGGCAGATGCTAATGATGAGAACCTGAGGACACAGGAGAGTACCAGCCTGTAACCTCCCATGGTGTTACTCCCGTGAGGCTCTGTCAACTTTTCCTCACCCTTTTCTCCTTCTTTAGGTCCTTCGCATATTGTTGGGAGGGCAGATTAGCAGGCAGGGCACCAAACTTCACAATTTAAGAAGTGATTTAGGACACTGTGAGGCAGTATTAAGAACCATATCCACTGCTGTGACGCACAAAAGTGTGTGTCCTTTTTTAAAAGATAAATGGTGGAACTTTGTCCATACATATAGTAGGAACAGGTCTTGTGTTGAGGTGTAGCTAGTGAGTGGGGGGCAACCTGTTCTTGTTTTCACCTCCTTGGCTCCTAGTTGTGCATAGTACTGCCTGTATCTGGTACCAATACAATAACGAAACTGTATTATCCCCTTGCACTCAAAGTAGACAAAATGAATCCAAATTTTTAAACAAAATATGGTTGGCGCCACATCTGACGCACGGAGTCTGGCCGTGTATTTAAATGCTCAATACAATAACACTATAATGTGGCAAGTGGTTATGTTCATGTCGCCAGTCAGGACAACGAAACAACAATTACTAGCAAATTAATTAATAAAAAAGGGAGACAAGATTATGTGCCCAGATTACTAAAACTTTATAGAAGTATGCATGACAATTTGCAGCTATATTGCCCTAGTGTTTGAAGAAGAATATTGCACATATTTTTGTAGAAGAAGAAGGTGGTGCTCCAGTGATCAGACAATGCAGTGGTGACTGGTGATAAATTATGTGCCAATTAAAAGTGAGGGGATTATCTCACTACTTATATCCTGTTTGAATATGATCATATACAGGTAATCAAATGGTAAACTTATTCTGCAGTCAGCTACCCCTTTTGGCAAGGATATTGTGATGTATGACATCATTGAAATGCCGGCTGTCTGACTTCTGGTAACCAAATCATCAATTGTCAAGGTACCCAGAGATACATAGGGGGAGCAGAATGCAACCGCTAACCACCAGTACCTTGCCGCAGCAGTTGCAAGTGCAACACACAACAAACTGACTCATGGCAAGAGAGGAATGAGATTAGGAAGGGGACACCAAGGAGTAGATCATGTGAAGAGATGTGCTGTAAATGAGTTAATGGCCCTCTATTGTTGTCATGGACCATACACTTTCCGTCTTTAAATAGATATAAGAGGTTCTCCTACCTGAATTGCTGACTCAACGGAGGAGAAGCAACTTTACTCTACTTGTACTATTGGTCTTGTTCTTTCAAGTTGAATTTGATCGTAAATTATCCATACGTCACTCCCCTAGATCCAGGTGGTTGGGATTCTCAGGAAGTAGGTCTTTTGAACCCTGCATCAAACAACAGTGGAAAGTTGGAAATGTGTTATTTTATAAAGTCTCTATAACTGGTTTGTGTCCTTGCATCACAAGGTATTAAACAGGTTTATTTCCAAGTTTCCTCCACTGGGCCAACTTTTCCACTGCAGATAATAAATAAGCATGGGCGAAATTTGCGAATTTGCGATCCACGAATTTGCGGATTTGCGAATTGTGTTATTTTATAAAGTCTCTATAACTGGTTTGTGTCCTTGCATCACAAGGTATTAAACAGGTTTATTTCCAAGTTTTCTCCACTGGACCAACTTTTCCACTGCAGATAATAAATAAGCATGAGCGAAATTTGCGAATTCGCGATCCGCAAAATTCGTGAATTTGTGCGAATTTGCGGATTTATTTTATTTTTGCGTGTTCGCGGGGTGCTTTGCGTGTTCGCGGGGCGATTTGCGTGTTCGCGGGGCTCTTTGCGTGTTCGCAGGGTTTTTTTTGTGCGAGACCGCAATGCGGCCTCTGGTTCATCATTGCCACCCTCTCATTTTTTGTGCCCTTCTTCCCTCTGTACCACTCGTTTTTGTGCCTTTCTGCCCTCTGCCCCACTCGTGTTTGTGCCCTTTTGCCCTCTGCCCCACTCGTTTTTGTGCTCTTTTGCCCTCTGCCCAACTCGTTTTTGTGGTCTTCTGCCCTCTGCCCCACTCGTTTCTGCCCTCTGTCCCACTTGTTTTTGTGCTCTTCTGCTCTCTGCCCCACTCGTTTTTGTGCCCTTCTGCCCTCTGCCCCACTTTTTTGTGCCTTTCTGCCCCACTCGTTTTTGTTCCCTTCTGCCCTCTGCCCACTCGTTGTTGTGCCCTTTCTGCCCTCTGCCCCTTCTCGTTTTTGTGCCATTCTGCCCACTGCCCCACTCGCTGTTGTGCCCTTCTGCCCCTTGCCCCACTCAGGTTTCAGGTTTCAGGTTTCAGGTTTCAAGTCTTTATTTCGATTTTGATAAATCATAAAAGACACATTATAGTACATTAATAAAAACAGTAAGTTAAAAAAACTTTTTACAAGGAAAGCATACAAAACATTAGTAAACAAGGGCTACATACAAATAAATAAAGCAAACCAAGTAAACCACACAATGATCATCCTAAAATAAGTTAATTGTAAAGAGGTTAAGAAAGAGTATTAAACATCTGAGGTGAGAAACCTGATTAAAGCATAAAGGTTAATAATTACATAACAGGCCATGACAATCAATGGGAAACCATTTCTTACTTAAGGTGCAAAAGTGCAAACAGTAGAAACGGATGTTTAAGCAGTAGAATGGATGTGTCACCTTATGAAGCAATATTGGGGGGCTCTAACAACTTTGACATGTGTTTTGACCTAATGATCCAAGCCCACCCCAAGTATTTGGCTAGGCTCACTACAAAGAACTCAGAGGTGTTAGTCTTTAGCGCCCAGATGGCATCTGCAGATTTTCTAAATGGTAGACGTTGAAACAGTGGTTTTAACCATTTGTTTTGCGGTGCCAAATAGCTGGGGCAGGCAAAAAGAAAGCGACCCTCTGATTCCTTCTGCCCCGGGCAGCCTTTGCAGAGATCTGATACACCCGTGGACCATTTTTTTACAAAGGTATTCAAAGGCAAAGCACCCACCCTGAACTGGTGGTACAGTTTCTTGTCCAGCGGTTTGGTAATAACATCCCAGTAGGGCTCACGGGACAGGTCTAGCTTAAAAGTGAGGAACCTGCCCGTGAGGCTGGTAAGGCTGGAAATCGAAACTCGATTTAGACGAAGGGAAGCCCAATACAAAGCTTTAAACTCTTGTTTGGAGGGAAAGGCATTGGAGGAAGGAGCTGTCCAGAGTTGTTCTAGTCCCATATCTATCAGGATGTTTTTTACAGCTTGGAGCCATGGGAATTTTCCAGATCCACCAATTGACCTGACTTCTGCTAGTTCTTTCGCGAATAGAGACAGGTCAGGGGAGGTCCATATTCGCCTCCACAGGGCCACCAACCTGAATCTGGCCATCTCACTGATCGGTTGGCACCCCAAATCCAAGCAAAGGGGGATTGATGGAGACGACTGCGGTAGGCCTACCAGGTTCCGTAGGAACTTGCATTGGGTTTTAAAGAGGTTTAGGAGATCCATGTAGCCCCAAAGATCTGCGCCATATAAGATTGCAGTGCTGATTTTGGCGTCATAGATCTTGAGGGCTGGGAGGACCCGCTTGGTGATGGATCTCTTTTGCTCTTTTATTAGACAGCCAGTTAACCGTGCTAGCTTGAGATGTTGTGCACCAATTTGATCTTTCCATCTCAAGCGGCTGTCAAGAGTAACCCCCAGGTTGGTCATGGTCTCGACTTGCTCGAGGTTAACTCCATTCAAGCTCACAGAGCTCCGAACAGGATGGTTTCTCGAAAAAACCATGAACTTTGTTTTGCCCACGTTCACCGCAAGATTGTTAATGGCACAGAACTCCTCAAAGCGGTCCAAGGCCCGCTGCAGCCCGCTGCGTGTTCTGGAGAGGAGTAGGGTGTCATCGGCGAAGATGAGCAATGGGAATCTCGTCCCAGCCAGCATTGGGGCATCAGTGGGGGTATCCATAAAAAATGTCACCACTTGATCGATAAATAGAAGGAAGAGTGTTGGTGCCAGGACGCACCCCTGACGGACACCTCTGGTTACGGGGAAATGTTTCCGTCACTTGTCCCTGGCCTCCCCACCTCACCCTCGCATAGTTATCCTCATGGAATTTAATTATGAGGTCAAGTAGTTCTGATGGACAACCCAAGTTTTTCATAACTCCCCACAGTTTGTCCCTTGGCACTAGGTCGAAGGCGGACTTCAGGTCAATGAATGCAGCAAAGATGGTACCGCCGCCAAGCAAAACCACTTTCCAGTAGATCAGACATAGTTTGAACACCTGGTCAATGGTGCTTATACCTGATCTGAAGCCCGCCTGCATAGGAGATAATATGTCCTCAGATTCAATCCAGCCCTGGACCCGTCCCAAGACCATACGAGCGATGATTTTTTGTATGGAATCAATGAGACTGATAGGGCGGTAATTCCCTGGATTGGACCTGTCGCCTTTTTTGAATATTGGTATTATCTCTGCTCCCTTCCATGATTTTGGGATACTAGCTCCTTTAGCTAATGAGTTAGCAATCATGGTTATGTAGGGGAGCCACAAGGCTGGGTTTGATTTAAACAGGTCCGCTGGGATGAGATCCATGCCAGGAGCTTTCCCTCGCAGGGTCAAGCCCAGGGCCAGCTCAGCCTCTGATACTGAAAAAATGAGTTTCTCCCCGTGGGTGTATAACGGGGGTGCCTTTCCCAAAGTTTTTAAGGGTTCGGAATTTCCAGCTCTGAATTGGGCAGAATAGAAAGTTACCCACTCTTCTAAAGGTACATGGTTGGCCGGGGTACACGAGTCAGGATCCTTCCCCCACTTGACTAAGTCCCAGAACTTTTTCGGATTGTTCGAAGTGGAGGCATCCAAGAGATCTGGCCAGAACCTGTCCTCCCACTCCCGTTTAGATTCCCACTGGGTTTTTCTATAACGTAGCCTAGCCGCTTTGACTGCGCCCATATCACGAGATTTAATAGTTTTGATGAGATCTGAATGGGCCTCCCTGCATTTTTTGTTGTACCATTTTTTGTGAAGGGAGTTGGCTTTGGTGGGAGCACTCCGACAAGGGAGAGAGAGTAGGGACTTTAGATGGTCAAAGCAGCTAATGTGGAGATTAATAACATTGTTTGCCAATTCCAGACTTCCCCCCAACAGGTCAATTTTTAACATTTCATTGTACACATTATTAGCCACTGTGTTAACATTGACCCATAAGGTTTCGTCCTCCATAATACTGGACCATTTCAACCTCCTCCTGTCACTAGTTAACAAAACGTCCCCTGTTTGTGAAGTGGTAGGCTCCACTAGTCTCTTTATGTCCGGCAGTTTCAATAGTAGTGACAGCGGGTTATGGTCACTTTCTGGACGCTGTATTACTACCATGTCCACTAGTAAGGGCCAGTATTCCAATTTTAACAAAACATAATCAATGCGGCTCCGCCTTAGGCCATTGTCAAAGGTACAGTTGGCTCCTTTATCCGATCTTGTGCGGCCATTACAAGCCCGGAATCCCCTGTTTAGGAAAAGAGCCATCCAGTTCACTGCCGCCTCGGTTGCTTTAACCATTTTATCGACCATCAGATCAGGAATGTCCCAAACAACGTCCTCAGCCGAACTCCAACTGTCCCCTATGTCAAACACTGGCTCAATGGTACAATTTAAGTCTCCTGCTAAGAGGGTAACGTTCCCACTACCCATTTCAGCAAGCTTATGGTCTATGACGTTCAACAACGGAGGACTACGGCCACCAGGCATACCTCTGGCATATATGTTGAAGATATACAGATCCCGTTGGTTGGCCTTACTCAGTTTGATTAAGAGAAGATCCGGGTTCTGGGCAGGTAGCTCTGTTGGATAAAGTCCCAATGACTGCTTCACCCATATCAATAAGCCACCTGAGGCACGCCCTTTGCCCCCTCTAATCGCAGGTTTGAAGAAATTGACATAGCCCAGCTTGAAGACTGGTTCAGTTGCCCAGGTTTCTTGGAGTAGGATAATGTCAAATTTGTTTACAAACTCCATCCAATCTACAGAGAGCATACGGGCCTTAACCCCTGCGATATTCCAGGATAAAATTTTCAAGTTGTCTAAGATTGAAACCGCAGGGGGGGGTGGCAAAGTTGAGACTGCAATAGGTACCTGGTTGCACCCTCTATCCTTCTTGTTCTCCATGAGCTTAAGATTATCCATAGAATCCCCACTTGTCATAGCCTCTGAATCATCTTTGTGTGCAGGTAAGTTAGTCTCCCTTGTGGCTAGACCTCCCCCAACTGCATCTAGGTTATCGATTGGATGCGGGGTCTCCCTACTCCGCCTTATCGGCTCATGACCAACTACTTTAACAGGGGAAGACTCACAAGATGTTATATGAAGTCAATCTATGGCCTCAAGGTCGGAGAGGGGGCCAAAGTGGTTAAAGAGGAATGGGCGTTGGCGGTCAAGAGGGGTTAATGCCAAGGGGTGTCTTATGGCTGGGGGCTGACCAAAGGTGGAATATGGTTGGATGGATCTTTGCCTATGAGGATAAAAATACGATAGGCCCAAAGTTTGGACATCCCCCTGTCTAGCAAACCTTGCTTCTCTTCGAATGGTATCTACCACCCATGGATCCTTGAACGAGATCAAGATGCAGTCTCCCTCCAGATCCTTAGTCCCATGGCCCACCCAGTCCACTCTCCTTACAAATAAAATTTCAGTAGGTGAGGAGGGGGGTAGAGGTCGGTTTTTATTTAACCAGAAGATTACTTTGTTACGGAGGTCCCCATACGACTCCTTACTGCCAGGTTTTAATGGAGCGACACCTGTCAAAACTATTGTGTGTTGTGTTGCTTTAGCCGGTAAATCAGCGCGAGGGGTGGTAAACCTTCTGTGCCTCCCCACCCTTTGGTTGGTGTTACTGCGTTGGCCAGCTATATCTCCGTATGGCGGGGACGGGGGGGGCAGGATTGGTTTTAACTTGTGGGGGTGGCCTAATACTTTGATGCCTACAAGAATTGTGTTTGTCAGTAACCTTCGTCTTAGGTGCCTGTGTTAGGGTACTCGCAGATGGCTTAGAGGATGTAGCTTTTTGCTTCTCCCCCCCTATGGTCATATTGGTGTCTAACCTTGGTGTTTTATTATGGGCAGAGTTGCTCGTAGGGATATTGCTTGTGCCTAGGATCTTTGGGGCTGTTTGTGTTTTGCTAACTCCTATATGACTAGTGCCGGTTAGTTTTTGTAACATGGCATGGTTTGAGTTGATTACAGCCTCCATGCTATCAATTTTTGAGGTCATTAACCTTGTCCGCTCCAAGACGGGTAGTAATAGGGTTTTGAACATGGCCTCCATTTTTACTAATAGGATTTCATCACTGTTAAGGCACATATGGCAGGGGTTTGAAGAGCCCAAGGTGGTGAGGGAGGGGCACAACATATTGGAAAATGCAGAGGGATTTTGTGTGTCTAAAAGATGCTCAGGGCCCTGGCTCCCTTTGTCTGTAGCATCTTTTATTTTTGGGATCTTTCGTTCTCTCCCCCCCGAAAGTCTTGAGTCTTGCTTTCTCTTTCTAGAATTAACGTCAGTGCTTGGGGGATCTATGGTAGCAACGGTGTTAGAGACGTTAAGGGGTAAGTAACCAGATATCTGACTAGGTTCAAGTCCCCCACTAGTCTGTAAGTCATCCCCCTGGATAGCTTGTGAGTCATCTATGCTGTACACATCTTCCTCCAGAATACGAACAGTTGGGCTCTCCCCCACGCTTTCTAGATGGACAATGGCATCCGTGGAAGAAGTTTGGACACAGTTGAAAGCGGCATGTGCTACGGGGCTGGTGGTGGTAGCTAGTCCGCCCAGCGATGAGCGCTTTCCGCTGATAAGGTCAAGCGAGAGTCTTTTTTCAACCATGGCAATTTCCTTTTCCAATATCCCCGTGGCCCGTATGATGAAAGCGTCAAGTGGGCCTGATACGACTCCCTTGGTGGTTTGGATTTGGACTGTGCGTTCTTTACCTGACCTTAAGGGCATTGTGGGATGTAGGTGGAATACAAAACCACACAGTTACTTTTAGTCCGTCCCCGGAGTACCAAGAAGCAAAAGTTTGTATGGTAAGGTGGGCCGCCTACCTTAAGTACTTCCAAACGGCCAGGGGGGGTGGGCCCGGGCCGGACTCTGCCGTACTCGAACGGCCTCAAACGGCCCGCTCTTTGCCCGGTCTTCGCCCCGCGCGCGTCCCGCATGCGCGTTAGTTATTTCCTGTTTATAGCGGGGTGGGGGCGGGAAGAGGACCAGCTGCGGCGATTCAGCTGGCGCAGCGCCCGCTGGTCCTCACAGTCCCGCAAGGGCTCTCTGCAACTCCGGGCAGCTCCTCAATGTTTCCCGATGTAGGTAGGGGCAGTAACCAGCAAACCAGGCAGCTCCTCAAATATCCCCGGTGCTTGAAACCTCGAGCGGCTCCCGCGAAGCGGGGGCCGCGAGGAGTGGTGTCAGGAACAAAGTGCTTCAGCAGGTGATAGGAACAGCACAGCGCTTCGCTTCGTCCCTCGCTCAGCGTCACACCCACTCGTTTTTGTGCCATTCTGCCCTCTGTCTCACTCGTTGTTGTGCCCTTCTGCCCTCTGCCCCACTCATTTGTGTGCCATTCTGCCCTCTGCCCCACTCATTGTTGTGCCCTTTCTGCCCTCTGCCCCACTCGTTTTTGTGCCATTCTGCCCTCTGTCCCACTCTTTTTTGTGCCCTTCTGCCCTCTGCCCCACTCGTTTTTGTGCCCTTCTGCCCCACTCATTTTTGTGCCATTCTCCCCACTGCCCCACTCGTTGTTGTGCCCTTCTGCCTTCTGGCCCACTTGTTGTTGTGCCATTCTGCCCTCTGCCCCACTCGTTGTTGTGCCCTTTTGCCCTCTGCCACACTTGTTGTTGTGCCCTTCTGCCCTCTGCCCCACTCGTTTTTGTGCTCTTCTGCCCTCTGCCACACTCGTTGTTGTGCCCTTCTGCCCTCTGCCCCACTCGTTTTTGTGCCATTCTGCCCTCTGTCCCACTCTTTTTTGTGCCCTTCTGCCCTCTGCCCCACTCGTTTTTGTGCCATTCTGCCCTCTTCCCCACTCATTGTTGTGCCCTTCTGCCCCTTGCCCCACTCGTTCTTGTGCCTTTCTGCCATCTGTCCCACTCGTTGTTGTGCCCTTCTGCCCTCTGCCCCACTCCTGTTTTATTTTAGAATGGCGCCGGCAAGCTGCCAGCGCCATTCTAAAATAGTTACTAAGTTAGCTTCATCAGGAAGCACTAATAGATAAAATAAAGCAGGTGCTCGAGTTGAAGCTCAAATTCAGTTAAGCTCGAGCACCTGCTTCATTTTATCTATTAGTGCTCCCTGTTGAAGCTAACTTAGTAACTATTTTAGA
Organism: Lissotriton vulgaris; assembly: GCF_964263255.1. NCBI lineage: Eukaryota > Metazoa > Chordata > Amphibia > Caudata > Salamandridae > Lissotriton > Lissotriton vulgaris. The sequence continues at coordinate 749,749,134 of NC_141694.1, forward strand.
ATGGCGCTGGCAGCTTGCCGGCGCCATTCTAAAATAGTTACAAGCTTGAAGCTTGAACTTTTGCCCCCCGGATCCGTTCCGCTCGCGGATTTGCGAATTTTCAGAAAATTCAGCGAATTTGCGGATCGCGAATTTGCCGAAAATCCGCGAGCGGAACGGATTTTGCGCCCATGCTTAATAATAAACTATTTAAACATTTGGACAATCCAATTCAAACATGATTTCCTACATGCGCTGTCTGCTGCAGAAACTAAATAAACAGACACAAAGGGGCTTATTTACAAGCCCCTAGCGCCACTTGTATGTCACCTTTTTTTGCCATATTAAAAGTGCCACACCGGCGATGCAAGGGGCTTTAAAATAAGCCCCAAAATGCTTTGGAGATCTTTCCCGAAGCACCTTTTTTTCTCTCTCAAACTCAGGGTCATAATTACAAGCCCCTATCGCCAGAGGAAAGTCACTTTAAGTCACAGTGCTGTGGCGATATGGGCTTCGCCGTAAAGACAAGGCAGTGTTAAGCCACTTAATGTGGCTTAAACTGCCTTGTAAATGAGGCACCCTTTCCCGCTATACTTAGCCGGAAAGCGGAGGGCAATGGGTGTTGTGGTGGGCGTTCTGTGGTGGGGGTGGGTGATCTTACCCTGGCAAAACAAGGAGAAATGCTTTATCTCTCGTTTTTTCTGTGTGTTGTGCAGCACACATAGAAACACCAAAACGCCATTGATTAATCCTGCACATAAACAACCATGAAAAAAAATTACGAGTTGCCACGTCTATGCGTGCTGCACAAAGGAGCAAACTTAGAAGCTCCGAAACGCTGTTATAGATTGTTTATGTGCCGTAATGGTCACCATCCTGCACATAAACAATCATTCCTGAAAACTAGGCTGCTAAATTTAGTACCAGCGCAGGGAGAAGTGCAGGTTTGTGCCATATTCCTGTACATACGGTGCAGCCCTGGGTTTCAGAAGTGGCGGAGGGCAACTTTATGCCAAGGAGGCTAAAGCTGCCTTTGTTCACTTCTTTTGTAAATATCAGAGTCATAATAGCGACAAGTCTTCGACCTTTAAAGCCAAAGAAATCCAGTCCCTTTTAGAGGGGCAGAGTTTGATAAAGCCTGCTCTTACTGTAGCACTGTGCCTCAGTCCACAGTGCAAGCGGGTACATTACACTTCCTTGCTGGATCTTGGTTCTTGGATCTTACAATACTCTCACTCAACTTTCCTGTGCTGTTGCACTTCATTGAAGGGCCAGGGTGAAGTTTAGGAGCAATTTTCTAGTACCTTGCATTGTGTAGTTGTCACTGAAGCAATGGTAGGTGCTTAAAGCACCAGGAACAATAAAAGTTAGTTCTAAATATTTTAATAATATAACATTTTTAGAGTTAGAGTAACATTTAGCTCTGGCCCAAATGTAAACGGGCAAACCAAGGGGCATTATGTCTAATATGAGATAGGACTGGTAGGTCAAAAGCAAGTAAGATGATTGCTAGAATCTAGGAGTTGAGTCATGGTTAATGTTTACTTGCTTAGTGGTTGGAGGAATGAGTAGAATAATAAACATATTAGCATTGCTACCTTTAAATAAAAATAGTGGATGTTATATTTATTCGTTTCAATGAAATAAATGCTCATTAAAATTCCATTAACCTCCCACTGGCCTGTTTGTTATTATACTGCCAACAGGATGTGATGCAAAATGAGAAGGAAATCGCTCCCTAAGTGACCCTGTATTGTTGCTTGTAGTCAGTTCAGAGGATGTTAGATAAAATGGTTTCATGCACTTCTTATCACTGTAGAGGTCATGGAAAACAAGCAAAAGATCAAGTTAAAACTAGATTTCGTAAAACTATACATCTGCTCTTAGCTTTATAATTTGAGCAAGATTTAGAGGTATAATATCTGCACCTTGATGAGAGCATTACTGTTTCACATAAAAAAGGTTGAAAGGGCCTGGCCCATAAGTTGTGGACCTATTCTAGAATGACAATCCGATGGTTCTTTTTAGCAGCATGAAAGAGAAAAGGGGAGAACGTTGTTAATATTGCAAATCAATTCAACAGGAATTTCTCTGGACACATAGTAACCACAGAAAACTACGTAAGATTAGTTAATTTATTACAAAGCCAAAAATAACAGGACAGAAAGACACCTCAAGATGAGAGTCTGAAAATACCTCGGAATCAGCTTAAAGCCAAACCTGAGTATCCAGTTTAAACGGTGCAACATAAACAAAACAATTAATTCAAGAAACAGGACACATAGTATCTGCAAGCATAAGTCTAAATTTCCCTGCATCGAGGTTTGATGAGTGAAAAGCATTAATCTATGCCAACACTAATGCTAAAATGACATCCCTTCTTAAGCATCTTCAGGGAATGGAAATAAAAGGCGCCAGCATGTGGAGTCTTCCTAAGAAGTCTCTCCACTATCAATGGGTTGGATAGCATGAAGCTATAGAGACAGAGCTTGTTCTAAGATGCTCTCTCCCCAATGGCAAAAGGAGAAGTGGGCCCTTTCACAACTCTCAACAACACAATATTGAAGAGAACTTTCGCAAGATCCATTGCAGGTCACGCCATCCCCTCTGGGTACCGTTCTCAAGCTAGTTTTCCATGGGACAAAAGTATTCTTCTTTTCACAAGATTTGTCCTTGGTTCCAATGGCCTTCCCTTATCGATTCAGACCGTACAATGTAACTTTTTCTCTCCTTGCCTAACTAATAAAATGAAGACAGTACTTTAGCGAACAAGAGCACTTCTTTAACCTGCAAACACAAAACGTGAGAAAGAACGGATTCCACAGCACATATGAATCTCAAACTGTTAATTCTAAAGCAAGAGGTTCCAGGGGAAAGGCGTTTCAGGCCTACGAGGTTTGGCTAACATAAGAAAATGGCACATGAGCTTTACAATTTTGCATAGGACAATAAGGCACATTTATTTAAGACATTTAGCTGCATGTAAAAAAAACACGATTAATAAACACTTTTAGTACATTAATAATTGTCAGTTTCCCAACACAAACTAAAACAAATCAAAACGAGCGTTATTCGATTTTAAACATTAAAATCATAAAAGCAGACATAAAAGAAGAGAATACAAACACAACAAAAATTCTTCACGTTAATGTTTTCTGCTTGTTACATTCATTTTCTGCATTAATTCCCCATGTTACTATTCAACGGCCTAAACACATCGCATTTCATGTTATTACATTTCGAAAGTCTGACACTTCACGTTAATATGACAAAGGATTATGTTTGGGTGTGCTCTACAAGTGTGAATAAAATGCACCCTACAAATAAACTTGGATTTTCACTATGTTAAAGTAAATATCGTATCATCTCATTGAGTTCAGACTGACTTGGCAATTTTGCTCTTGAAATAGAAATATAATAATATTAATAATAATAATATTGATACTAATAATAATAACACAATAATTGTCAAAGCTGTCGTATTTAATTTGCTATTTGCTACCACACTGTGTCTAATTCTTCTTATGGTTCCACCGATAGCACACTTAAAGGGAGTGACCCCACTAACCAAGAGAAGGGGTACCACCGGTAAAACAGTGCAAAGATCTCTTGGGTTGATCAAAAATTCCAAATGGTTACTAATATTTTCTAATCTCTTGTGTTCAACACAATCACCATCTATCCACACTCAATCAATCACAAATTCCAGGACCCTACTAAACAATTATAATATCCACGTATAATAATGCAGGGAAGTGCGTTAAAAAGATTTTTATTAAAGTAATTTCATAGACCAGGATTCCATAAAGATCATGGAATCAACAATCAGATTACAATACATTAAAAACACAAAATAAAAAACATATGAAATTGAGAGACACAAACAACTGAAAGTGCAAACTATTAATTACATCCTATTTTGGTTGTTTCACATGGACTTCTTTCTATTTTTTGTTGTTAATAAGTCCATAACCCCTATCCGCTATTGAACATCAACAAGTTCCTTGAATACAACCCTAAAGAAACCCAAAGGCGTTGACGCGTTTCGGTGGTATCTTTCTTGATGTGAACCACCTTCTTCAAGACAAAGAGTATATAACGGTCTCTCTTGTATTAAAAATCCTATTAAAACATAAATACACATCAGCAATCTTGTCAAGCACATCCCTTTCAATTCAGATATATTGCTAAATTACAGTTGGAAATTCATCATTGATAACAGCACGATTATCAACAGTAAACAATAACTGGTTATTCCAAGATATATACAATACATCGTGGTATTAGCAATCCTATCAATCACATCAGTGTCTAAACACTAAGGGACCGATTCTGATTCGGTATAATCCCTTACAAATAGCCAAACGGAGCATATTTCCCATACGAATCGTACCTTTAAACGTCCCCGTAGGTACGATGAAGTACGATTCGGACCCAAAGCAGATCTCCGTACAAATCGTACGCAAGACATAATACTTAAAAATCCATACGAATCGCAGTTGGAACACGCATTACGTGACGTCTGTATGAATCGAAGCAGCATTTCGCGACCCAGCAAGTACGATTTGTCTCGTCAACACTCCGTACGACTCTTTTTCTACGGGAGCTCACAATGTCCGGAAAAGCAGATTTCAACTCGAACAGCGTACGAAACAGACCCCCCGGGTATGGTGAGTACACCCCATGATTGCAGGGGTACGGTGCATAGGGGTACGGTGCGTAGGGATATGGTGCATACACCCCATGATTGCAGGCGTACGGTGCGTAGGGGTACGGGGCGTACACCCCATGATTGTAGGGTTATGGTGCGTACACCCCATGATTGCAGGGGTACGGTGCGTATACCCCATGATTGCAGGGGTATGGTACGTATGTGATTGTGCGGCTCTCCATACGAATCGCTCATAAGCAACATTTTCCATATGAATCGCGTTCTCATTCCCCGGTCCAGATCATACTTGTCGGGTCGTACAGCATGTTTACGATTCATACGGTTCACTGTGAGTGTCCATGTCACACGGATTTTCCCTTGCTTTTCGTACAGTTTGCAATGATTCGTCGTATATTTTTCAAGCGAATCGTACTAAGCGATTCGGATGGAATTGTACGAGTCGTACGGAAATTTCTACGGATTCTATTTGGTCGTACAATTGGTTTACCGAATCGGAATCGACCCCCAAGTCACTAAATATAATATAATTGTCCATAGGGTCCACATTCAGGCGTCCATACAAGTTCCTTCCCACACACATCATAGGGTGAACCATACTAACCCCTCTACTTCTCGCATTAGAATCAAGTTATTATTAATGTCCAACCCACCTTTTTAATTCCAGGCGCTGGTCAGAATTTTATATCCTTCTGTATTAATGTGCGGGGCTCCTTAGGGCTCCAAACGCAATTTGACACAGTCTCTTTAAATAAAGAACAGTTTTTTTTTTTAAATGAACGGCCCAATTGCATAAAGTTATCTATAAACATTAGATCTTAATGCCCCCCCCCCTATTAACATGGGGAAATCTACCTGCTTAGTTGGCAAAGCCCACTATAATGGCTGGTTTTGATGGCAGAGGTCCAATCCTATGCCTCCCTTAAAACTTGATCCTTATCGGGCATCCTATAGGTATAATCATAGAAACATGGAAAAATCAATACATATTTTTCCTGTTCCTATGACTATAATTGCATTAATAAACTATGACACTCACCAAGGTTTCATTTAAAATAGATAAACAATGATGTTGGAGAGGATCTGTAGACCCATTTGGTCAAGTGTTTAGCCTCTGCAGTATTCTCCACTTGTGGTGGGACCTATAGGTGTTTAAATAAACAGTACAGACTATATGTTGGTGCTATATTTTGCATTCACAAATTATCTAATGTTTTTTGTCCAAGCATAAACCAACTAATGGTCAATTTTCGGTCCTATCGTCTACAACGGATTACCGCTATTCTATAATAACATAGCGAGTCCTATCATCTTTTATACTCTATGTGGGGTACAGCGTTACCCTTCTCATGTTCCCCAACGAATATAGGTATATAGACTGTCTAGTGAAGAAAATATATTTTAGGTCCTGTTCTCCTCAGTTGTGATATATCATGGTACACTAAATAGCTTTTGCCTATGGCTAATTGTATTAATAAGTATAAAACAAAAGGGGGGTCCAAGGGAATGTTTAACGACCAGTCAATGCTACAACCCTTATACATATGCAACTACCAACTACAAAGTAGCAAAGGGTCAAAAAGGAAAAACTGCTATGTGTGTCTGTCAATTAGTGATCTAAACTGTGGAAGGTGAACCGCGAAATCAATCCTAGGGTACTCTCTTAGTGCATAGAGAAATTCTCATCAGATTCCCAACCTGTACCGCCCTACATCATTTGGGAGCCTTCACATTGCAGGTAGAAAATCGTACCTTTAGGAAGATTTGGCCAGGTTCAGCCGAATCTACCCGTTATGTCCCAGTGTTGGTGTGATCTTAACTCGGTATCAGGAGGTAACTGAGTAGCAGTGCTAACTAGTGTAAATCATAAGTGATTAAAGTGCAATATATAAAATTGAGTGATAAGGAGGAAAAAGTATTTTAATGAGCACCTCCTTATTCCCAACGCTAAAAACAGTGCAAAAAGGTAGTGTTAACAAATACCTACTAGTATGGATATTTGGTCAAAATGTTTCTGCAGTTTCTCCATTGGTCTCCTACTGCTTCATCAGGACCATATATGCTACTGCTAAATGTTGTGAAAAAATATACATGAAATAACAATATTATTGTCACCTGTAATTCTCCTATTTTGTAGGAGAATGTAGCCCCACCTCACCTGGCCACAGCGCAGGTAAAACGGAGCACCGCTCCATCCGTCGGTACCCCGGACGTCCTTCTGGGCTGTCTGTGGGACTCTATGCACTAAGAGAATACCCTAGGATTGATTTCGCTGTCCACCTTCCACAATTGAGATCACTAATTGACAGACACACATAGCAGTTTTTCCTTTTTGACCCTTTGCTACTTTGTAGTTGGTAGTTGTAATTGTATTAATATACAGCGTAGCGGAAAATCTATGCCCTCCCACCGCATCGGGTTGTACTAAACATAGCGCTTACCGTCTGCATCGTGCTTGCCTCTAACTATTTATATAAAATGCAGTATTACGAGAAAATCGGTGCCCTCCCACAATATCGGGTTGTGCTTAGCATAGCGCTCGTCACACTTGATGAGGCTACATCAATCTTCGCCTCAAGTTAAGACCCCACCTAAATTACGCTTACCTTGCTGCCTCCAAACAGACGTGCGTGGTTCCTTCGACCTTGGATAATTCGCAGTGTGAATGGAAACCCTGCACACCGTCCATTTTAATGCGATGTTGTATTGGCAAAACCTGTGTTGCCTTTACGTCACTCTCATCCGCGTATTCGACGTAAATACGTCAGTGCCACTGGGCCACTGTCCGATTCTCAAAAGTGATTTAAAAGTGAATTTAAAAGGCAATGTTAAGTCGATGGTGACCGTATCTCCAATAAGCAATTAAATGGGTAACGGCCTTTCTGGTCTGTCCTCTGGGCCCCACCATTGACATTACTGCAAAATACGCTGCTTTACTTTAGAACAGCATGTGCATACAAGTTGTTTAATATACTTTGTACAGCTAATATTAGTCAGCCCCACTATGTTAGTGACACCAATCATGCCGGTATAATTCATTGTACACATTTAGAGCGGACTAGATCTCTATGTATATCTCTTTACAGGGATATTTTCAAAAAGCATGGCCCTATGGACATATTAACAACAAAAAATAGAAAGAAGTCCATGTGAAACAACCAAAATAGGATGTAATTAATAGTTTGCACTTTCAGTTGTTTGTGTCTCTAAGTTTCAGATGTTTTTTATTTTGTGTTTTTAATGTATTGTAATCTGATTGTTGATTCTATGATCTTTATGGAATCCTGGTCTATGAAATCATTTTAATAAAAATCATTTTAACGCACTTCCCTGCATTATTATATGTGGTTATTATAATTGTTGAGTAGGGTCCTGGAATTTGTGATTGATTGAGTGCAGATAGGTTGGTGATTGTGTTGAATACAAGGGATTAGAAAATATTAGTAACCATTTGGAATTTTTGATCAACCCGAGAGATCTTTGCACTGTTCCACCGATAGCATGCCAGCACAATTGGAAAATGTTTTTACTAACTTTGGAGTTGCTCGCTGAGATCTCTAATTATAGCTATTTATTTAACTTGAAAACTATCATTGATTTTGAACCCTTTCGTTCAGAATAATCACACATAATATTAATTTATTTTTCAATTATTTAATTTCAGAATGTTATGTAATTTATTTTTCAATTGATTTCCTCCAAACTCACTTTGTATGTCTTTGGCTGCTTTATCATCATTAGTAGTTTTTAATCTTTGAATATAGAATTGTGCAATGTTTATTGAATTGTTATCCAACCTCATTATTTGAGGGAAGATTTCCGATTTACTTTGTAAGCACATCTTCATCAGCTGGGAATTCTCTCTAAAAAATACCATAGTAAATGTATTCATTAACATGTTGTTTGGTTGTGTGTTATCCTTCTCTTTGTAAATGTTTCTGATGACATTTTTGCTTGCCAGTGCTCTGTCTGGTGAGTGAAAAGTACTTCCTTGCCCAGTGGATGAAGGCTGCCACTCTACACCTTAGGAAAGGTCCTTGGCTCCATGTGCTTCTGTAGATACCGTTGGTGGAGCCAGAGTAGATTTATGTAAGGGTAATGTATGGTATGTTGTGTAAGGAGGTTTAGTTGTAAGGCCTGAGGATGTAACATGATGTGAGGTGTGGTATGAGAAATGGAAAGGGACATCTCCTGGCGGCCAGGAGAACTAGAGCCAGCACCCTCCCTATCCAATCACGCAAGAAACCTCTGAATCATCCTTGATAGCAAGCAGACTATAAAATCCCAGATGAACGCAGTCCCATCAGCCTGCTTTTTCACTCTGCCTTTGCTACGAAAGATCTTCAAGTGGCTCCACATGAACACTAGACTCACCGTCACACAAGCCCTCCTCATGAGCAGCCTGGACAATGGCACAATGGCAACACCCTCTGCTACGGGATCTCTACACACCTCCTCCAGAGACTACAGCCCATCCAGAATGCCGCACCCAGACTCCTCCTTGACATTCCCCCAATGGAACTACATCTCCCCTCACCTCAAGAAACTCTCCCAACACCCAGTACAGAAGAGATGTCTGGCTACTGACCCACACTTACAAAGCCCATCACAACCCATGACCAGCCTACATCAACCACCACCTGAACTTCCACCAACCAGCCAGACACTCCTACACGTACCTCGCTGTGAAAGCCTGGAACGGTTTCCCCCTGCCGCTCCGTACTTCTCCATCTCTACCGAAATTCAAAAAACCCTCAAGAATTGGCTATTCTACTGAGCCTATCACATCCTGCAAGTGCCATGCCTGTATACCATCTTGGGTGATTTGCTGCGCTGTACAAATCAACTGATTGATTGATTAATTTAATAGTAGTCAAAGAGCCCAATGAGAGGTTTGGGGCCCAATGATAGCTTGGTGGACTCGAGTGAGGGTTCAGGAAGGGGTTACTCCAAAGTGTGATCAGGCACTCTTGGTTTTGGTCAAACTGCATTGTATTTCTCATAGAGAAATTCATTAAGATACATGCAAGACTTGTAATCTCCATTCCTGTTGCTTGCACTAGCCACAGCCACACAGGTGTGGTGCCATTTTTATCGAAAGAAGTGTGGTAATGCTGGGTGGTAGGTATTGTGAGGATTCCCAGACATTTTGTAACTTTCCCTCATTGCAATGAGAGGGAAGTGAATAATTTTAGGTAAAGATTAGTATTTGCAGGGAATTGTGTGTAAGAAAACATAGTGAGATCCATGCAAGTCACACCACCCTGGACTCCCCTGAATGACTAGTTTTCAGAAATGTCTAGGCTTTGCTGATTTCTCAGTGTAAATACAGAACTTGGAGCCACATTCTGCAGCGACTCACATCTCCAAAAAAGTTAGTTTTTCTTGCCAAAATTAGATGTCTCTATGTTGATATTGGAGTCTTTCACGTCACAGCCACTAGGTTCAGTACACAAGTGGCATACCGTTTTTATTTAAATAAATGCAAGAATTTTGGGAGGGAGGAATTTTGTGGATATTAGCAGGTTCTTTGCCTCACAGAAATATGAGGAATGTGTGTAAATTTAACCAAAGTTTAGGGTTTCAATGGCGATGTGGGTAGGAAAACACAGTGGGATTCACACAAGTCACACCACTCTGGACTTCCTTGGGTGTATAGTTTTCAGAAATGTCTGGGTTTTTTAGGATTTCCATGTGTAGTGGCCAAGTGGGTCCACAGTTACTCACATTGCCGATAAGGGTCATTTTCCGCACCAGAAGTTTGATGTCTCAATGTCACATTTTAGGGCCTAGCGCCAAGCCACACAAATGGGGCACCGTTTTTATGGGAGAGGCACAGAAATACAGAATAGTAGAAACTTTGCTAATACCAATTAGATTAACCTCCTTTCTTGCCTTCCACATATAAGCCAGTATGCAATAATGAACATATTTTCAGAAATGACCTCTGTATCACATGACAGTATGGGTAACTCCAAATTGAGAACTTTACAAATAACTACTATTTCTAAGCTTAGTATGTTCTGCACATTTCAAAAATGCATAGAGAACATTTTAATTCATTCAATTTTACCATATGAATTGATGCACAGTTAGTATACATTGATAAATCATTACAAGCTGCAGCGTAGTTTTTTAGCTCTTGGTTCCGGATTTCAAATGTTTATGGACAACCCATGATTGCTATATATCCCTGCAACCAAAAGGATCTGACAGCCCTTTTGAAATCGACAACTGGGGCAAAGAAGATGAAAATGTTCTCATCAATTGTTATGTTTTTCAACTTATTCTCAAAATTCTTTGATTTCCAAAATTGCTTTTTTTTTTTTACAAAACCAAGGAACAATCTACACAAATGATCCCTTGCTGAATTTATGAATTTATCTAGTTTTCGAAAATATATACCTTTCTGTTTTCATCCATGGGTTTATATCTTTTTCCACTGCAAACTGAGAGTGGGTTGGAACCACTCCAATGGCTAAAATGGACCAAAAGTTAAAAAAATCGAAAAACCGTGTTAGAAAGTCAGTTTTCTTTTACAACTCTACTTGTTCCTGAAGATGGGAAGATGGTGATTTTAGCACAAAACGTTTTGTGTATGCCATTTTTAGGAAAGCATACACTTTCTTGCACAGCACTGTTTCTTATTTTAGAAAATAATGCTATATATAGGCTACTGTCTTAGTTCCCTCTTGTGACACTCATAAACTCTGAGTAACTTTAAAACCCCCAAAATGTAAGTAAAAATGCACATTTGGCCTAGATACATCTGTGGAAAAAGGTTAAAAGTGTGGAGCCCTAAATGTCAAAAAAAGACCTCAGCAATTGCTCTCAGCACTTGTGTGGGAAAAGCCTCTCAAGTTTAGAGATTAATGCTGTGTGGTCCTTCACGCCCACATAGAGAGGCCTAGCAAGAGAAATGCAGATTAAGAGAGGAAATACAGTGAACAGGTAAATAGATCCAACCTTAAGAGGTTCAGTGAGTAGACTTTAGGATCCACTCAGGAAGTCCTTTGGTTGATTCAGTATTATTAGTACAGGTAGCAACAAATAGGTCTAGGAGTCCCTTCAGAGGCTGCTCCTTGGGGGCCAACGTGTAAAGGACAGATGTGTTTGAAATTATTTTTCTGTGGAAACATTCCAAACTTAAAGCACACTTTAAAATGTTATATTTATACACATAGAAGCGTGTCAGTTTGATTTGAGATGTAATACGTGTATTAATTGAACTTTGTGTACTAGTGCTATGTCAAGAAACTGATGAACACAAAGCATTGATCTTTGGTGTTAAATGGAAAAAAGATGGGTGTAACCCTGCAGAGCCTGATTTGCAGAATGTGCTACGAGGAAACCTGGGCTCAAATCCCAGCTCCTCGTATATCCAAAATTGTGTTAATCGAGGCAAACCACTTAACTTCACTACACATACTTTTTTTAACCAATCTGAGAGCACATTGAAATGATTCCATTATTGTCACTTACATATCCATACTAATATAATAAAGAGAGAGCCCAAACATTTGAGGCGGGTAATCTCAGGAACCACAGCACCAATCACAACACCCAATACAGCGTTGGAAAGGGCAGTTGCAGCAGAAGGACATAGGCTATGCAGACGCCCACCATATCCATTTAAAAGGTAAAAGAACCGTGCCAGCAAAGAAGTCCCTTGTGGGCGTGTCTGCATTGTGCTGTGGGTGTGTGCTGGGGGTGTGACAAACGCTGGGGGCGTGTGGTACGTTCCACCCTTCATGCCATGTCTCATATCGTGTGCTAATCCCATCCTGCTCCCTTTAAATACCCCTGCACCCCATAATCATAACCCACCCTTACTCCTTAAAATACCCCAACAACCTTAAACACTAACTCATCTTAACCCTATAAATATACCATGTATCCCAAAACCCAAACCTATCCTTAAACCCTAAAAATATCCCTGTATCCCAAAACCCAAACCTAGCCCTGAACCCTCTTAATACCCCTGTACCTCAACACCCAAACCTACCCCTGAACCCTAAAAATACCCCTGTACCCCAAAACCCAAACCTAGCCCTGAACCCTAAAAATACCACTATACCCCAAACCTACCCCTGAATCCTAAAATACCCTTGTACCCCAAACCCCAAACCTAGCCCTGAACCCTTCAAATACCCCTGTACCCCAAAACCCAAAACTACCCCTGAACCCTAAAAATACCCCTGTACCCCAAAACCCAAACCTAGCCCTGAACCTAAAAAATAACCCTGTACCCCAAAACCCAAACCTACCCCTGAACCCTAAAATACCCCTGTACCCCAAAACCCAAACCTAGCCCTGAACCCTAAAAATACCCCTGTACCCCAAAACCCAAACCTAGCCATGAACCCTTAAAATACCCCTGTATTCCAAAACCCAAACCTACCCCTGAACCCTAAAAATACCCCTATACCCTAAAACCCAAACCTTGCCCTGAACCCTAAAAATACCCCTATACCCCAAAACCCATACCTATCCCTAAACCCTAAAACTACCCCTGTACCCCATAACCCAAAACTATATCTGAACCCTTAAAATACCCAAACACCCCAAAACATATACCTCAGTGCCCCAAAACATATACCCCTATACCCATACTTACCTTATTCAAACATTAAAAAAAACATGCTTTTACCATTCATGCATTTACAACGAATTTCGTTGTAAATGTATGCGTGGTAAAAGCATATAAAATGTAATGCCATGCGTTATAATGGCATTGCGGAGTCATGGTACTTTCGTAATGAAAGTATGCGGAGTGACGGTATACGGAAAGAAAGTTGCGGAATAATGGGTGTTTACCCTCCCCCGGTAAGTACATTGGTGGCAAGGCGGACCACATCTCCAGCAACATACTCATATTTTTTCACCACCCATTTGAAAAATGCACAGGTCTCTCTCATTGATGGCCAGCACCGACATACACTTTTAGACACACCTCCCGCCACAAGTTCTAGCATTGCAAAATTTAGAGCTGGGGAGCTACATTCGAATCTCGGCATCAGCTCAACATCCTGTGATTCCAGGCAAATCGCTTTGTCTCCCCGTGCCTACCACAAATTAATGTGTTCTTCTGTAATGTAAATTGTGCTCATGCCATGTTGTCGAGTTTGCGCTATATAATATTGCAAGGAAAAATAAAGTAGGGAAACTCGAGTTCACACACTACTGAACGCGCACTCTTAAGTGCATCAGGAGTGCACTGTGAATCGGAGCGTTTCACAGGCCTGTCACAGATTAGAAATGCTATCAAAACGAAATCCTACAAAACAATATACTACTGGCCGGCAGCAATTCATACCCGGACAACGTCGGTACGGGCTGCTAGTGGTTAATATAAAATAATCGTGCTTCCCATTTAATACCAATATAGTTCATAAACCGAGAGTGCATGACACATTGACACGTCATGGTGGTCAAGAGCAGCTGAAAGTTTGAATCTGAGAACATTCTGTTGTAATATCGCCGGTAGCTTAAGGGAAAAATATGGAAGTTTATTGGTATGGAAGTGAGGGTGAGAAGTAAATCTAACTCATACCTATGAATACTCTGGCACAATACATTTTCAACTGGGTTAAAATGATTAAAACAATCTGGTGATGAAGTAAATATAAATAGTGGGACATGTTCTTTTAATAAAATTCATAATGCGCATGAATACCCAGAGGTGTTTTGGCGCTGACTGCACTAGAGCATGAAATACACTTCCCTTAATTTCTGAAAAGCCAAGATATTACTGCCCTTCTAAAAAAAAAATCATGTAGGAAGGGCCCTAATCGTGGGGGGGGGGGTCCATACATGGTAAAGTACACAGTGGTTGACCAGGACTAGATGTAATCTTGATTCAGCGACTCACCAACAACAGATACTCCAATGCCATATACTCACCTGGGCCCATAAACTCACATTGGTTAAACCGCTGGTGGGTGGGGGGGGGCAGGTTTTATGAAGTTTCACAAACTGCTTAGGATTAGTTTATTCAATACCTCTGTAAAATTTTCAACTAACCCTTCACAGATCAACAAGTTCTTTCCTCTGGTCGATGGACCATTAGTTGAATCTAGTTGATGGCGATAATTAACCACATCGCTGCTGTGGTTATTTTTCCCCTGTGCTGGAAATTGTACTTAGGCTATATTCATGACGAGCTCAGCTCGTCATCAGCACAGCTCAACTGTGCCTCATGACGAGCTGAGCTCGTCATGAGCATGGAAGGGGTTAACATAAACTAACTTTTCTATAGTTTAAGTGAATCACCACAGACTCAAGAAGCTTTTAAATCTTTATCTAAATTTTAGATGCATGTGAACAATCTCAATACAGTGCAGTCACCATCATTCATAGGAGTGAAACATTCAATCAATAAACACAATGCATTTATCTCTGACTCACGCAATAATTGATTTCGAAGAGAGAGAGAGAGAGGACAGAGAGAAAAGATCAAGAACATTAACAAATAATAGAAATTTATAATTACCAAGGATGGTGTGGAAGTCTAACCCCCTGGCCAAAGGGCTGGTGGGGGTCCCCTGAGATAGATTTAGGAGACAAAGACCTCAGGACAAGAATTAGGACAGGATAGTTACCCTCACTAGGATACCGACGGTTGCGCCGAACCCCTCTCTGACACTCTTCCTCCTTGAGATTCTTCCGTAATCTTCAAATCTAACTCAATTAAATTAGGATAGAAATTTCTGCTTCAGGTCCTGCAATCAGCTCTTCATCAGAAACTCCAGCATCTCACAGCATCAGCTTCCCTCCCTAGCATTCTCAGATCTCCGCTTTCAGTTCTGACTAATTAAACTGAAACTATCTTAATTATACCTTTCGTTCTGCATGTTTCACCCATTAATGTTTCAATATCGGGAAAATAAAAAAGTTGATTGGTCAGGCAAAGGGGGGTCTTCATCACACCATGCTTACATGTCCCAAAATTCAGTTAAACCATTGTCCGTAAACCCAACCTCTTACTTTTTATTCATAAATTATATTCCCATATACTACTTGTATCAATATTGAAACATTTCAACATTATGATGAATAGAACTCTTCACAGTTGAACTCTGCACCACCCTGTTCCCATGGTGTAGCACTCGATCTTGGCTGTCTTTCAACTGCTTTGTCACGACCTTCATGGCTTCCTTCAGTGGGCAGGCGCAGACTTCGTGTCACTCAGCTCATTCAGTTATGCAAGAAAGGCCCAAATACGCACTAGTGATGAAAGTCAAAAGACAGGTGTTAATTTCTCAGATAAAGTGTTTGCACTGTATACATCCCACCTCTACTCTATCCCATTTAATTTATTAAACTTATCCCCGCATTAGCATTAGTAAAATAGCTGGCTTAAATTTCAGATAAGCAGATGCCATGCATGCGAGTCTTCAAGACGCCTTATTATTAGCTTCTGCTCATGGGCCAGAATTTCACTCCAAGCATTAATTCGTCATTCTACATAGATGTAGTTGACCCATGCGCAAAGCAGATTTCCCGTTTAAAGCGGTATTAACCCTTCTTCAATGTTATCTGCGTTAGTACAGCCATACCGAGCTTCACTAACCCAAAAATGTTTATGCGATTGCGTATTAGTTTCCACAAAACTTTATTGATAACTTGTTAGTGAGTTAATCGAGAGGATTGCTTCCGAGCAAATCTCTTTTCTCCGAGACCTTGCTCCATCAGTCTGAAAACAATTTTTGTCACAGGATGTATTGAGTGGGAGCCCACACTCTTCTAGCCAATAGCGTGACATGCAGAGATGAAACTAGGGAATTGTCGGGGGCATTTAAGCCTGAGATAGTGAGGTTATTATGTTGAGATGCCTTCATCTCTTTAGGGAGGATTTCTTTAATCTATCATCAGTGTACAGCAGGGAATGAAACAAATCTGATGGGGAGGCTTTTTGCTTGAACTAAATTATCGCTGGTACAAAAAAGGGATACAGTTATTTTAAAATATGGTAACATTTATTCGGGGTTTGGGAGCTAAGATGGAATAAGGATGTACAGCAGTCCGGGTTCATTCAGTGGGCAGTCGAACCCGAGGTACAGGTGACAGAAGAACGATAGGTCAGGTAAAAATTAAAAAAAGGTTGGGCTTCTTGAGCCACTGTAATCTCTGTTTGAGGCAGACACTGAACTACCAGGGGAATAAAAGATGGGTTGAAGTAATTTAAAGTTTTGTAAAGGTTTAAAGAGGGAGATGTAGATAAAAGAATGCTGATATGTCAGATAGATATTGAAGTGGCTTTGAAGCCTGACAGAGGAGTGGTAAGCCAAAACTGGGACCAGGACATCCAGAAGGAGCATACATTAGCAGTGTGGTAACTTTATTTGTTTGGGAGAGGGATTTAGAAAATGATATTGCATTTTGACAAGGAGGGATTTATATTAGCATTTAAGGAAGCCAAGGACCTTGTTTTGTGAGTTCTGATCTGTCTCTGCTGTACATTAAAGATATGTTAGTGGTCCTCCAACATACACCTTAAAGTGGTAGATTACGAAGATTACACCTGCAATGGCGCAGTCAATTTAATCCTGCCTATAGACTACAGAACGTGTTGCTTAGTCTTGCTAACCTTTCACAAACACCACCAATGCCATCTCTAATACCAGCCAACAAGACCTAAGTATAGTTACTGACTTACTCTGTTTATATTTTATGGTTTCTTTGCGAGGCAGCAACAAATAGTCAATGTTAACATCTGCCTTAGTGGTCAATTGAGGTTTGCCAGAAATTCTGGGAACGGATCACAGATTCTTTGAAACCTTAAAAGTAAAACATATCTCTTCACAAAACGCTTCCTCCCACACCATTTGTCACAAAATGGTTTTGATTCCAACTTGGCCATAGACTTTCACTGCACATTGCAGGAAGAAGTTTACATTTATTTTTAACTATTGGGTTCGTGTAACATGATCAATAATCTACAAGTCAACAACCTGCTATCTGTTTTATACTATTACAAAAACTCAAATTCCTTCAAAAATGATTTTCCTGAAAACATGCTAAAATGGCACCTTCTGGGAAGATATTGCGGAGACACGTAACCAATAATATAGAGATTCTAGAAAGACTTAATTATATATAGCGGGAATAGTTGTGTAAACTATGGAGAAGGTTCTGAGGCCCATTAATGGTGGCGTTGAGCCGGGCACTTTGGGTCATTTATGAGAACTGACACATCGCTGAGGTAAGACAGCGCTCTATCAGAAAAAGTTGTGCTGCATTACCCCAGTTCCTAACAACATGGATGCGCCGTGTTTACTGTAAAGCGCACCATGTTGCAAGGTGCGTCAAAAATATTGGTGCATCCGTAGTCCAGATGCCGCAAAGAAATGTTACACATTTGCAGCCAAAGTGATGCTAAGCTGCTTTGTGAGTTGTAAATCAACACTTACATGCTGCAGAACAGCTTTGCGTCACATTCCAGTGTGTCATGCGTCAAACATACCTTAAAAAGTTACATATAGGATTACAATACATCAAAAGGGAGACATGGAGCAGGCAGCAGCAGTCAGGGAAACAACCCCAACACCAGCCAGAATGTTCAGACAGACCCCAGGAGGAGAGGAAAAGGAAGAGTAATTTTAGTGAGGAGGAGAACCACATTTTAATAACAGAGGTGACGATGCAGGAACATCAACTCTTTTGTCACCTCAAAGATGGCATTAGGAAAATAAAGCCATTTGGCAGTCCATAGCGGAGAAGCAAATAGTGTAGGGCAAACTAAAATGTTATTGCCAAAGTGCAAGAAGCGCTGACATGACTATAAGCGCAGAACCAAGGAGAAACTGGCTGACAACCTGAGGGCAGCCATGCAGACCATAGGAGGAGGTGCTGGAACCTTTTGAGGAGATGGTGGAATAAGTCATACCAACAGAGTTGGTGGTTGGAGTTCCTGGACACGACAATGCTGGGTTAGAGGACCAGGAAGAACTACAGGTAAGTGGGGCAAGTGGCAACAAGGGGCAATATGGTTAAAATGTCATGATGTGCAGCTCATCAACCTATGTTCCTGTGCTGCACTGTGCTGTGTGCAGGGGAACTGGCAGGATTCTCTCACTTGTTATTTCATACATCACATAATTGTAAGTAATACTGCCCAGTTACATGTTGTAGAGTCCAATCCAGCTCCGTCAGGTATGTCTTCTCCATGTGTGATGTGCAGCACCAGTCCAGGTTCACTTTTGTATACTGAGATATGTAGTGGAATGTAGAACATGAGTGACAAGGACTACGAGCTCCACAATACAAAACAAAAAATCTGAACTGGAACAGCACATCATGCCTGGACACTTGAACCCTGCCCAACCTGACTGTGGCAATGCAGGCCTGCTTGCACCATGAAGCGAGTGCGTTCAACGTGGGCCCATGCATCCAAATCTGGACAGAAAAGCAATGGAATGCAATAGGGTTTCTGAAGGATTCAATCTTCATTTGAAAGAGGTTCATGTTTGGAGCATGTGAAGTATCACCAAGCAGGATCATGCAAAGAGCCATGTGTATTGTCACTAGTATAAAACTACTGTGCACACAACAGTCCAGATATGTGGGTTGAGAGCACACAGGTGGTGCTGGCAATGTCAGAGACCACCCTACCTCCTGTCAATTACAAATATATACTGGGGGTAGGGGTGAATGCATGTTATACACACCAGAGTACCATGAGTGTTTGTTGGCAGAATAGATTGTGTGTGAGCCTGGTGCGACCCTGGTAGTGTAGTGTAATGTAGGTGTGGCTGTGTACATTGAACTGGTGCTATGTCTGAATGGGGAGCCATTGAATAGAAAGGAGGTGAGTTGTGATGTGAGTACTACAAGGTAGCCTGAGTGATAGTCATGCACTGCTGTGTCTGATACTGTCATACTTGTGTCGCAGCTGTGACGGGATGATGTAAAAGAAGGCATTAGTGTACTACATCCTACAAGTAATCTGGTCCAGGGTGATGGTATAGCAGGTGTCAGGAAGGAGCTGTAAAACCAAATGTCTGAATAACACACATATGTAAAAGCAGGGGGATGTGAAAAGACAGGATGAGATAGGTTTCCACAATGATGGGCAGGTTTTATTGATGGTTGGAGGTTGAAGTGTATGGGCCTAGTTGTGTGGCCAACCAAGGTAGGTACATGTCACAGAATATCATTACTACTAGATTGTGGGCTACAGATTCAGCTATAGCTCTCAAATACAGGCAGCCATGTCAGTCAATTGTGTACAGTAACTTATATTGGTAGTGTTGGTGTCACAGGAGAGTCAATGTTTTATCTGGGTGCCAACAGTGTGTGACAGTAAGTTGAGTGCCTGGGTTTAAATGAGGATTGCCAGAGGAGTCATGTACAGGTGCAAGTGAGCAGGGTTGACTTAAGCAATGTTAAGTGCTACACTGCAGATAACCAACACTGGTAATGACAAAATGGAGTGAGTGTCAGTGGTAGCAATGTTCCAGGCTTGGTACACAGTGCCTACTGTTCTGAACTATGGAGATAACTGTGTGTGTAATGAAATTAAATGAGTACACACAAATACGTAAACCATGGAAAGTACATACACTTACAAATGCCTGCAGTGTATCAAGGTTGAGAGCTGTATAGAGTTGTGTGGATGCATTTTAAATATGAGCCATCGGCCACATGAATGCACAATGCGCATGTAAGACAGTACAATAAGGCAGACTGGCGTGGTGTACTGTTGAAGGGTAGACTGCACGATCAAATGAAATATATCACTTTTCCCAAGAGCTGTGGACTGAGTAGTGGCTAGAGGAATTGTAGGCACCCTGGTGAAACTTGAATCAGTATAGCCATCATGAAAAGGAAAGCTAATCACCAAAGCAGACGTGGCCCTTACTTCAACTTACCCTCACAGGGAGGGCAGGCCAGCAAGCTGTGTTGCTGTGTTGCAACATGTGGTATGACATGAAAAGGCTCCCTTGTCATACAGTGGTCATGTGAACTATGTAAAGACATTACCATCTGAATAGCAACTACAGTGCCACTTGGCCTCACTTCCTATGAGTAACGTATGTCCTAAACATCAATGTTTAATTGAAAGGGAAATATAATAAAGCCTGTATGTAAGCCAAATTACTCATTTCAACATCTAGCATAGATCACCATTAACATATTTCAATTTCATTGCAGAGGGAGAAACAACACCTGACCAGCAGCCTGTCCTGGATGACCAACCTGTTGATGATGACTTCCTGCCCCCCATGGATGACGACACCTTCCAGCAACTCCTGACTAAGCATGGGCGAATTGTGCAAATTCGCAATTCGCGAATTTGCGAATTCGCGATTCGCAAAATCTGCAAATTTGCGGATTCGTGGATTTTGCGGATTGTGTGGGTAAAGGCCGGGTGGGAAAACGGTGCACATCACTGGTGTGAGGGGCAGGGCCAAACGGGCGAGGCTTATATGCCTCTTGTGTGCATAAAAGGACAGGCACGGATCAGAGAAGCTCGTGATCACAGCAACTGCACAGGGATTGAGCTTGTGAAAGTCAATAATGCAAAGGCCTCCATCAAGCATCAAAGCTAATTTTCGACGATAGATATGGGCGGAACGCACACCTAACCAGCCTCGACAAAACACAAATTTTTGGGGGAGGCTTATTAACTTTGGCATCACACCAAAGAGCGCCGGGGTCCCTCGAGTGAGCTGTCCATCAAGTGGGTAAAGGGCGTGAAAGTCAATAATGCAAAGACCTCCATCAAGCATCAAAGCTAATTTTCGACGATAGATATGGGGAGAACGCACACCTACCCAGCCTCGACAAAACACACATTTTTTGGGGGGGCTGATTAACTTTGGCATCACACCAAAGAGCCCCGGGGTCCCTCGAGTGAGCTGTCCATCAAGTGGGTAAAGGGCGCTAAGACAGTGCACACTACTAGTGTGTGGGAAGGGGCCAAACGGACGGCGTTTATATGCGAGTTCACATGCCTCTTGTGTGCATAAAAGGACAGGCACGGATCAGAGAAGCTCGTGGTCACAGGAACTGCACAGGGATTGAGCTCGTGAAAGTCAATAATGCAAAGCCCTCCATCAAGCATCAAAGCTAATTTTCAACGATAGATATGGGGAGAACGCACACCTGCCCAGCCTCGACAAAACACACATTTTTGGGGGGGCTGATTAACTTTGGCATCACACCAAAGAGCGCCGGGGTCCCTCGAGTGAGCTGTCCATCAAGTGGGTAAAGGGCGCGAAGACGGTGCACACCACTAGTGTGTGGGGAGGGGCCAAACGTACGGGGCTTATATGCGAGTTCACATGCCTCTTGTGTGCATAAAAGGACAGGCACGAATCAGAGAAGCTCGTGGTCACAGGAACTGCACAGGGACTGAGCTTGTGAAAGTCAATAATGCAGAGGCCTCCATCAAGCATCAAAGCTAATTTTCGACGATAGATATGGGGAGAACGCACACCTACCCAGCCTCGACAAAACACACATTTTTGGGGGAGGCTGATTAACTTTGGCATCACACCAAATAGTGCCGGGGTCCCTCGAGTGAGCTGTCCATCAAGTGGGTAAAGGGCATGAAAGTCAATAATGCAAAGACCTCCATCAAGCATCAAAGCTAATTTTCGACGATAGATATGGGGAGAACGCACACCTACCCAGCCTCGACAAAACACACATTTTTGGGGGGGGCTGATTAACTTTGGCATGACACCAAAGAGCGACGGGGTCCCTCGAGTGAGCTGTCCATCAAGTGGGTAAAGGGCGCGAAGACGGTGCACACCACTAGTGTGTGGGGAGGGGCCAAACGGACGGGGTTTATATGCGAGTTCACATGCCTCTTGTGTGCATAAAAGGACAGGCACGGATCAGAGAAGCTCGTTATCACAGGAATTGCACAGGGATTGAGCTCGTGAAAGTCAATAAAGCAAAGGCCTCCATCAAGCATCAAAGCTAATTTTCGACGATAGATATGGGGAGAACGCACACCTGTCCAGCCTCGACAAAACTCACATTTTTGGGGGGGCTGATTAACTTTGCCATCACACCAAAGAGCGCAGGGGTCCCTTGAGTGAGCTGCCTGCCAGTGCCCATCTTCCTGTAACTATTTTAGGATGGCGCCGGTAAGCTGCCAGCGTCATCCTAAAATAGTTTCTAAATTAGCTTCATCAGGAAGCACTAATAGATAAAATAAAGCAGGTGCTCGAGTTGAAGCTCAAATTCAGTTAAGCTCGAGCACCTGCTTCATTTTATCTATTAGTGCTCCCTGTTGAAGCTAACTTAGTACCTATTTTAGGATGGCGCTGGCAGCTTGCAGGCGCCATCCTAAACTAGTTACAAGTTCAACAGGCTTGAACTTTCGCCCCACAAATCCGCCGCTCGCGGATTTCGCGGATTTTTGGTAAATTCCCAGCAGTTCGCGGATTGTGGATTTACCAAAAATCCGCGAAATCCACGAGCGGAACGGATTTTGCGCTCACCCTTATTCCTGAACTCCATTGGAACACTCTTTCTAGTCACGACAATGGATAATACTGTTGCTGGCTCTGCAGAGAAACTGCCTTCCACAGGACATGCCCCATCTGCCATCCCAAGTCCAGCTCTGAACTTCAAGGACCCTAAGTTGCCTTCCAACGGCAAGCGCTAGGAGTTCAGCAGCAGCTGGTAGGTGAGGTGTGAGCGGTGAGGTGAGGTAGAGGCAAGAACAACAACCCTGCCAATATGGCACACTTGAAGTTGCTACCCAGCCGGGGGGCCATCTGCACGATCCTTCAATTTATGAAGGAGGCCTTCCACAGTGACATTGGGCCCGATTCACAGAATGATCTTAAGACTAAATCTTAAACTTACTACTATTTGGTATTCACAAAATGCACTTACTACTTTCGGGATTCACAGGGTGAACTTACTACTTTCGGGATTCACAGAATGAACTTACTACTTTGGGTATTCACAAAGTTAGAAGTCTTAAATCTATTCTGTGAATACCGAAGGTAGTAGGTTCACTTTGTGAATCCCAAAAGTAGTAAGTGCATTCTGTGAATACCAAATAGTAGTAAGTTTAGGATTTAGTCTTAAGTTCATTCTGTGAATCGGGCCCATTGTGAGCAAGGGACTCACGTCTGAGCATACCCTGCCACACTTATGGCGGCCAAAAGCGGTACAAAAGGGGGTGGTAATGGACTGAGCATCTGAACCAATCAAACACTCACACCCAGTCAAAAGATCTGGGTTTAATCCACCACTGTTCTTTAGCCCACTCTGCCACCCTAGATCAGTCATGGGTATATGCAAATCAGTCTGACCCTGTGCCTCATGGGAACAGTCCAGCCCGAACTGCCAAGCCATGCCTTCCCTGGACCGGAAACAAGCTTCCGCGGACCGGTTTCTGGCATTCCAGCCGTCTTCAGCCCGGCTTGCTTGAATCCAGTGGCAAAGTGAGCAAAGGACTCACGTCTGAGCACCAAAAGCGGTACAAAAGGGGTTGGTAATGGACGGAGCATCTGAACCAATCAAACACTCACACCCAGTCAAAAGATCTGGGTTTAATCCTTCACCGTTCTTTAGCCCACTCTGCCACCCCAGTTCAGACATGGCTATATGCAAATCATCTGACCCTGTGCCTCATGGGAACAGTCCAGCCCGAACTGCCAAGCCATGCCTTCCCTGGACCGGAAACAAGTTTCAGAGGAACGGTTTCTGGCATTCCAGCAATCTTCAGCCCGGCTTGCTTGAATCTAGTGGCAAAGTGAGCAAAGGACTCACGTCTGAACATACCCTGCCACACTTATGGCAGCCAAAAACGGTACAAAAGGGGGTGGTAATGGACGGAGCATCTGAACCAATCAAACACTCACACCCAGTCAAAAAATGTGGGTTTAATCCATCACTGTTCTTTAGCCAGCTCTGCCACCCCAGTTCAGACATGGCTATATGCAAATCAGTCTGACCCTGTGCCTCATGGGAACAGTCCAGCCCGAACTGCCAAGCCATGCCTTCCCTGGACCGGAAACAAGCTTCCGAGGACCGGTTTCTGGCATTCCCGCCGTTTTCAGCGCGGCTTGCTTGAATCCAGTGGCAAAGTGAGCAAGGGGCTCACGTCTGAGCATACCCTGCCACACTTATGGCGGCCAAAAGCAGTACAGAAGGAGGTGGTAATGGACGGAGCATCTGAAGTTATTTTATCTTCTAGAACCAAGCCAGCCTGGCACAGGTAAGCAATAAGTACTTTACAGTAGTAATGCAATTAAAATACAGTTTTTATGATAACTGTATATGCACTTTGATTTGATTTACAGTTTGGATGCAGGGAAATGCAACACTTAGTAAATGCAGTACATAGACTTGAATAGACTTTTCCGTAAAATAGCAGGTAAGTAACTTTTGAGATTACAAGGCTTACACAGAGTAGTATACCTAGATACTACTCTGGGACATATCATGAAAACAGGTAAGTAAAATCGTTTTTGTTAGATTCTGCAATTTTAAAGATTTTCTTTAGTTTCTCAAACTCCACACTTAGAAAGTTTTCACAGAAAAACAGTCAATGTTATCCTATGGAGGAAAATAGTGCTATCGGTTTTGAGGTATTTGGTAGTGGGAGTTGAGGTTCTGGGGGTAGACTCAGCGGTCCCCCAGGGTCGAGGATGCACTCTTGTTACACCCTCAGAGGCACTAGGGCGGTGGGGTGCAGAGTGCTGAGGCCCAATATTATCCAATCGGGGATAGGGGGCCTCTGGTTGTTGGCTGTTTGCCCGCTCGGGCTGTGGACGGTGGAGGCAGAGTGGTGCGGATTTGCATTTTTTGGCCAAGGCCAGAGGTTGCAACTGAACAAATCCGGTGTTCACAAGTCTTTGGAGTTGAAGGCCGGCAGGTCCTCCGGGGTTTTTGAGGTTGCTAGCTGCAGGACACACCGGTATTTCACACGAGCAGGTTCAAGGTCGAGACAGGCCGGTAGGCTTGGGGCTAAGTCAGTGGGAGTTTTCCTCTTGTTAGCTGCTGCACGGCTGTTCGGCCTTCTTATTGCAGGTTCTTGTCTGGGGAAGCAAAGTTCAGGTATGTTAAAGGTGGTCTTATAAAGCGCTCGACTACTCGGGCAGACTACTGTCCAAACAACCAGGTCTTAAGCCCCTTCCTATAGGAGAGCAGGTTGTCTAGTTTCCTGAGGGAAAGTGGTAGTTTGTTCCATAGTTGAGGTGCCAGCAGTCTGTATGAGCGTCCTCCAATGCGCGCTCGTTTGGTTGCAGGTACAATAGCCAGCGCTTGAGAGGTGGATCGTAAAGATCTAGAAGGGAAATAGAACCACACTCTTCTCCTTAGAAGAAAGTACCGGTGCCACGGAGAGATTTAAACGCAGTGATGAGAGTCTTAAAATAAATGCGTTTGTGCACCGGCAGCCAGTGGAGCAAATTTAGAAGAGTAGAGGTGTGAGACCTTCGACTGAGGCCGAAAATGGCCCTTGCCGCCGAATACTGAACAGATTGGAGACGGGTAAGGAGATATTCCGGTGCCCCTAAATACTAGATGTAGGGGTGTTACAGGTAGGTAAAGGGCAGGGACCAATTGGTCCCTTCCCTGGGGTGGGTACACACCCTATTATGCCACCCTCCAGTGGGAGGGGGGCATGAGTTTGTCCCTGTTTGACTGAGTCCCCCCATCTTCAAGATGGAGTGGGCTGAGTGTTGTGCTTCACCTCACCTCCCCCACCTGAGGGAGGCAGAGGTGGGTACACCTCTGTCCCTCACTTGTTTTTCCCACCGGTTCTCCCACACAAAGTGGGGGTCAGAACCAGGGGGGCCAGTTGACCTGGGGAAGCTCATAAAGGTGGCAAGCCTTTGAAGCTTCCCCTTCGTGAACCCTGCCCATCCTGGGGGAGGAGGCTTGGCACCTCGTCCCAGGATGTGCATTGTTTCATGCCCCTGAGAGCAGCAGCCTCTTGCCCAGGGGTCCAGAAACATATCTGGTGGTGGCAGCTGAAAGCAGCCACTCAGCCTGGACACTGGTGGTAGGTTAGTTTTCAGGGGGCATCTCTAAGATGCCCTCTGTGTGCATTGTTCATTAAATCCCACACTGGCATCAGTGTGGGTTTAATGTGCTGAGAAGTTTGATAGTTACCAAACTTCCCAGTTTTCAGTGTAGCCTTTATGGTGCTGTGGAGTTCGTACTGACAGACTCCCAGCGCCATATACTCTTAATGGCAGTACTGCACCTACAATGTCTAAGAATGGACTTAGACACTGTAGGGGTACAGGGCTCATGCACCTGTACCCTCATCACAGGTATTGTGCACCCAGCTAGAGAGAGAGGGGTGATTGATCTATGCCAGGACAGTGGGTTGTAGGCATGGCACACAGGGATATGTGCCAATTCGACTCTTCACTTTGTTCTGCACCAAGACATGCAGCCTGCCAAGTCAGTGTTTGAGTGTCAGGGTACAGAACCTCTAAGGGTGGCACAATAAGTGCTGCAACCCTTAGAGGCCTTCTCTGGTCACAGTGATCTGGGTACCTGTGGTACCATTTACCAGGGGTTGACCTGTGGCCAGAGATGCCAATTGGGTTTAGGCTTCAATGCACTTCTAGGGAAAGAACATAGGCCCTGTATACCTGATTAGCAGGAGCCCAGAGCAAACTCAGTCAAAGTATATCTGCATTTCAGCAAAAAGAGGAGCAACCATGCAGAAAGAGGGTACTTTCTCACACAGTTCATGTTTATGTTTAGTATTACTGATAAATGTATATCACAAAATGCAGAAGGAACATACATACATACAAACATACCTAAAAGTCCACCAATCTCTAGTCCAAGGAGGTCAATGAAATAGGCTTCCCATGCAATGACATCAGCCCATTTTGTTACATCAATATGGTAGTTTATGATACCTTGAAAGTCTACTGATGGTACCAGCACATAAGCTCCCAGCGATCCTTTTTCTCTTTTGCAGTGTATGCCTGGCTCACTCTACCCCCAGCCACCAGCATCCTTGACAGATAATGCACTATGAGCCATATAAGTCCTCCTAACTATCGCTCAGAAAAATTGTTACCCCTCTCAGACATTTCCCTATCCCGCCCAAACACACTTAACCCAATAGCAAACCCCCTACAAACCATTATAAAACACAAAAATACTAACTCCCAACACAATACAATGACAAATATGTATACAAAAAATGTAACAGGACAAAAGTTATGACAGAGAGCCACAATAGGAACAAAGCACACACTGACAAGTTCAAAACAAAAGCAATTTGCAAAGACATTCTCCAAACACCTTCAACACCAAGCACAGACTAATAAAGAGTAAAACAAAGTGAAAGTAACTTCACACTTCCTATTTTGCAGCCTGCCACACTGATTGCATCACTTTCTCAATGTATCCTGCCCGTTGTCAACAAATGTGTCGTTTTTTATGACGCATCAGTACAGAAATTGTCATTGATTGAATAACGCACAGCGCATTAGTACCAATGCATTGTTTTCAAAGCATTGGCATCAATGCCCCACTTACGACCTGTGCAAAAGGTGCAATGCGCTGTGCAAATAGTTCAATGCATGAGTTCTGACGAACTGGGTCGTGGCTTGCGCGCCGCTGCAGCATGGCGTGTCGCGCTTGAGCTCCGAGGCGAGAGTGTCCCGTCGGCTTATTTCCTCCGCTTCCTGACTGCCCCTTCACGACGAAACGGCATTCTTCAGTGGCGGAACATGCAGGGAGTTGATTGAAGGCATTTTCGGCGTATTCTGCCACCAGCTGAATGTCTTCTCTGTCAGGCTCCTGTGACGCTCGATTCCCTCACGGGCGGCCGCCATTTTCCCGCTTCTGACGGAGCTGGCATTTCTCTTCAGAAGTGCCGCCTTGGATACAATATTGCTGGTTGTGGTGGCTGTCCAGGTCTTTTTTTCTACGGTGCCTGAAGTTGGTAACATTTCTTTCTTTTTTCTGCTATTTTTGCTGCTTGGCTGGATATTATGTTGCCCACGCTCTGATTTTCTCAGTGAAGATGTCTATTGCTGGTGTTATTCTTTTTCTTACGATGTCTTTGCTGTGACCTCCTGCTTTATATGAGATTCTATCATTCAATTTGGTGCCTGGTCTGCATAAAAGTCCGCTGCTATTATTTAATTGGCGCCCATTACGCTCAGTGTGCTGTATTTCACTTTTTGGGTGCAGACTACGCAGTTTTTGCTCTCCTCTTTCTCTCAAGTGGCTGTGTATTTTTTCTTGAAGACTGTTCCTTCATGGCTGCACATATGGGCCGTTCTTCGAATAACAAAGACTCAAAAGATGTTGACACTTCGCTTAAGAGACTTAAGTCATTGTCCCCTACGCCTGAGTCCGCTCAGTCAGACACTAACTCCACTCTGGACACAATATTAACGCGCCATAATGAAGTACATGATATTGCGCAGTCAACAAAAACTAATGCAGTTCTACTGCAAGTGGAGGTGTCTGCTATTAGAAATGACTTCAAAGCCCTCTCTCTTCGTGTATCGGCCACAGAGTCACGTATCAGTTGTGCAGAGCATGGTATGCAATAACAATCCAGGTCCCTCAGCCACTTGGAGCGCTCAATGGCGGCATTGCGTAGAGATCTCACTGAGCAGGAGGACCGTAATCGTAGATCTAACCTACGCATTTTTGGTCTGCCGGAGGATACAGAGAAATCATCCTCGTCTATGATTGAGTTCTTATATCACTGGATTCCTGACACCTTACATATCTCATTCCAGAGAGAATTTGAGATAGAAAGAGCACACCGTGTTCCAACGTTTCGTTCTAAATCGGCAACCCAGCCAAGAGCAATAATTTTTAAGCCACTGCGACATCAACATACAGAACAAATTCTTTCTCATATGCGGAGGGCTAAACATGTTGTATGGGAAGGTCATCGAATCTCTATCTCTCAGGACTTTGCCAGAGATACGGTCATAAGAAGAAAAGGCTTCCTTAATCTTCGGAAACGTCTTTCTGAGATGAACATTCCCTTTTCGTTTTCTGGTCCGTCGAAGTTCCGCATTACTTACAAAGGACGTTCCAGAATTTTCGATGAGCCGGCTGACTTAACTACATTCCTGGACAACCAGTTGGAGATAGAGATAGAGATTCAGAGAGCGACATCGCAGGCTCCTGGTGCCTCGGGCACTTGAACTGTCTCCTTGTATCTCCTTGATGGCGGTTTTCTGTATGCCTATGTTTTCTCATCTCTCTCCTGTTGATCCTATATTTCGTTATTAATCTTTAACTCCATTACTGGAGTTTTTCCGTTCTCCTGATGTCCGCACTGTCTTCTCTTTGTATCCCTTTTCCTTGGATTTCTCCTTTTTAGTTTCTTATCTGTTTCTCTTTCCACTCTTGTTGCTATTTATTTTTCTATAGGTTTCTCGGTCTCTCATTTCACTCCTCTCCCTAACATATCTCCTTTCTATATTCTCTTTTTCTTTCAGAGTCATGTTGTTTACTTTACCTATCTATTTCATTTTCTCCTCTTTGTACTCTTTCTCACCTATTTCTTTTGCTGGTTTTTTTTAGTCAGTCATTCTCTCAGTTTCATTATCTTGTCTTCAGCCCTAGTTGTCTATATTCCTTGTCAATATTCATTTCAGGTCAGTCCTTTTTTCCTTCCTTGATTCTTGTCTACTACTAATAGTTACCTTTCTTTTTCCGATATGTGTCATTTCTTTTCTTTCTTCTTCGCTTTTATTCTCCTATTCTCTTCCTTTCTTTTCTTATATGTTTATATGTTCCTGCATTTTCAATTTCAGTTACATATAGTTAACTTTATGCAGTTAAGGATTGTTCATTAATTGAATATTTCTTTTTAGGATATACATAACTATCTTCATGTATTTATCTATTTTTCATGCTCTACCAAATTGTTTTGCTTCATTATCAGATTGTCTGATATTAATACATAGTATAGGTATGACTCTTGATATTGGATTATTAATTTAGTGTGATTGTACAGATTTACTGGTTACATTGTGCTTATTTATAATATTAGGCTGATATTCGTTGCTAGTTTGATTGTTCCCATTTCAATGCCGTCAGCTAGATATATTCTTGGGGCTATTGATATCAATTAATATTCCTCCTTGTACGGGTCCCTTGCTCGCCTTTCCACGTTCTCCCTAGTATGAATTTGGTCTTTTTTAGGCCTCCCCTAATGGTTCTTCTCTCTCTTCTCTCTTTTCTCTTTTCTTTTCTGTCTTTTTTTCTATTTCGGATTCCCCACATGGATACTCCCTTTTCGTTCCTTATGTTTGCGGGTTGGTTCCTTGTCTCTGTGAGGTTGGTTGTTTCGCTGTCATCCATGGCGTCTTTTTGCTTTTTTTATGTACTTCCATGTCAGGTTTGAATGTATTATCCCTTAATGTTAAGGGTTTAAATCATCCAGTGAAGAGGTCAAAAATCTTAGACTAATGTAAATCTCTTTCTTCGGACCTGGTCCTTTTTCAAGAGACCAAGGTCTCTACCAGAGAGGCGTTGTTTTTGAAGAAGGAATGAGTTTCGGATGTTTGCTGCTCTGATGCCTCTGGCAAACGAAATGGGGTGGTTACATTAATTTCGAAGAATTCAGGTTTATCTATCATTTCTTCTGATCATGATTCTGAGGGTCGTTGGTTGTTAACTAAATTGTTGAATGGACATAATAATCTTTATGTGATGAATATCTATGCTCCTAACATTGATGATCCGACCTTTTGGAAATCGGTTACCAAAAAATTAAATGATACCCCGCACTCTGGAAATCTTATTGTTGGCGGTGATTTTAATTTACCTATGGACCCTATGTTGGATAGGAATTCAGCGTTTCAGTTTCGCCCTCCAAAATCTCACAAATAAATGCTTAACATGTGTTCCTTCACTCAGCTTCAAGATATATGGCGTCTTCACAATCCCACTGGTAGTGACTTTTCTTTCTTTTCTTCACCTCATTCTTCCTTTTCTCGTATTGACTATCTCCTTGTTCATTCTTCTCTGGTTTCGTCCTCCTCTTCTCCGCTTATACATCCTATTTGGATTTCTGATCACGCTGCGGTTACTTTTACGATATCATCCTTTGCACCTAAATCACATGCTCGTTCCTGGAGATTGAATACAGAAGTTTTACATGATGCTACTCAGGTTACTGAATTCTCTAAGGCTACAGAAACTTTTTTCCATGAGAATGAAGGTTCTGTCTCTTCCCCAATCGTCCTCTGGGATTCGTTTAAATGCACTTTCCGTGGTCAGGTTATTAAATGTATGTCCAAACAGAATTCTGATATTAAAAAAGAACTTACAGATTTATCAACTGAAATTAAAACTCTGGAAGCCACTTTTAGGCTATCTAAGGATGCTTCCTGTTTACAGGTAATAAAACAACTAAAATACAAATATAATACTATTGTTACTAAAAAGAGCCCATATTGGAGTACAAGCGCAGAAATCCAAGAAATTACTGTTAAAAAATCGAGCTGGGAAGATTCTTGCAGCTACTTTAAAATTTCAGGATTTCTCCTTTAAGTCCTCGCAAATTTCTTCTATTACTGACCACTCGGGATCTAAAAAATTCCAAACTGGGGAAATTCTTGACGTTTTTCGTGATTTTTACAATAAATTATATACTCCTTCTAATCAATCCTCTTTTGACCAGTGTCAGGATTTTTTAAAATCGATTCCGGTTCAATCGGTCTCTGAGGATGATCGTATTTTTTTAAATAGGCCGATTTTCCCTGAGGAAATTGTTACCGCAATTAAAGCCACTCGTTCTGGCAAGGCCCCGGGTCCTGATGGTTACCCTATTTTATTTTATAAAACTTTTCTCCTTGCGCTTGTTCCCAAATTGCAATCTGTCTTTGATTCTTTTGTTAAGGATGGGTCTGTTTCTGGTACTGCGGCTGAAGCTACTATAGTAGTGATCCCAAAAGAAGGGAAAGACCATTCGGATCCCAAAAACTTCCGTCCTAATTCTCTTCTCAACATGGAAGCTAAGATTTTTGCCAAAATCCTGGCCAAAAGATTGGAATCCTTTATCCCTCATCTTGTTCATCCCTCTCAAACCGGTTTTGTGATAGAACGTCTTGCGCGAGACAATATACGCACTTTTTGTCATATTCTTGGTGCAGCTAAACGGTCTCAACTTCCTGCCGCGGCCTTGGCCCTTGACGCTGAAAAAGCCTTCGACAAGGTCTCTTGGCCGTTTCTCCGTGCTGTGTTATGTGCACACAACCTTGGCGACTCCTTCATTAATATGATAATGTCCTTATATTCTCAACCTAGAGCTAACATTAGAGTTAATGGTGCTACGTCGTCATTTTTTAATCTTCGTCAGGGCACTAGACAAGGGTGTCCTTTATCTCCGCTTTTATTTTTATTATCTATTGACCCTCTTCTTCGACTAATTGAGTTACACCCAGACATTAAAGGTTTTTCTTTTGGGCCTCACTGTATTAAAACTGCTGCCTACGCAGATGATGTTCTTATTTTTTCAGACGATATCACCTTGGCAATACTTGCTATTTTAAATACCATCTCCCTCTTCTCAACGGTTTCAGGGTATACCTTAAATAAAGATAAGACGGAAATGTTCCCTTTGAATGCCTACTGTTTCCCTTCTCATATGGGTTCTGCGGGCTTTAAATGGCAATCTACACATCTGAAATACTTAGGTATTTATTTCTGTTCTACCCTTTATGCCACTACTGCCTATAACGAATCCCAGACTCTTCTTAAAGTGCGTCGTCTTTTGGATACCTGGTCCCCGAAACATATTTCCTGGTGGGGCCGCCTCCAGACTCACTGGGCCCGATTCACAGAACTAACTTAAGACAAAATCCTAAACTTACTACTTTTGGTATTCACAGAAGTTAGGATTTTGTCTTAAGTTTGTCTTAAGACAAACTTAAGACAGACTTAAGACAGACTTAAGTTAGGATTTTGTCTTAAGTCTGTCTTAAGACAAACTTAAGACAAAATCCTAACTTCTGTGAATACCAAAAGTAGTAAATTTAGGAGTTTGTCTTAAGTTAGTTCTGTGAATCGGGCCCTAAAAAATGATGATCACACCCATTATTAATTTCGTTTCATCCATGCTTCCTTTTAAGTTATCAGATTCCTTTTTTCATGAAATTGATGTTCTGACATCCAAATTTTTATGGAATGACAAACGTGCTAGACTTGCATATAAATTCTTGCGACGACCATGTGATATGGGAGGATGCAATTTTCCTGATTGGGAAAAGTACCAAACTGCCTTTTTGGCCTCTCAAGGAGCTTTATGGTTCTCTCCTCCACCTCTTCATGTTCCTTCTTGGCTACTAATAGAACAGGACTTAGCATCTCCTTTGCCTACTGCCTCTTTTTGCACCGCATCTACTTTGCATATCCTGTTTTCTCGTTCTATAATTCTTGATACAATTGCTGCGGTCAGGAAAATAGATAAGAAAGTGGCAATCCCATTACATAAAACTAGGTGGTCGTCTATTTGGCGGAATTCTAAAATTAAACTTAACATTACTCCCACCCTCATGTCTTATTGGGCGGCTAAAGGGATTTCTCTTGTTAAACATCTGTATGGTGCTTCTGATGAGCCATTACCCTTTTCCACCTTGGCTCAAAAGCATTCTTTAACAAACCTTGATTTTTATACTTTTCTTAAAATTAAAGTGGCCCTTGCTAAGGTGCGTCTTCATCCTACCTCTTCTACCATACCATTTCTCTTTTTCATATTTGGACTAAATCTGGTCACGTAGTCTCCAAGATTTATAAGTTTTTATCATCTGCCTCATTACCCGCACATACGACTGCTCAACAAAAGTGGTTACACCATTTTGATCATGAAGTTACGGATCATATTTCCTCAGATACTTGGTAATTAACTGGTAAACTCTCTCTTCGCAATAAAATCGCCCCATCTTTAATGCAGTCTAAATTTTTCTCTGTCAATCTCCTTCATTGGACGCCTGTTCGTCTCCAATCGCTCAATCTTAAGGATGACAATTTATGTTGGAGTTGTGGACTGATGGCGGGCGATTTTCAGCATATGTTTTTTGAATGTTCCCTGCTTCAGCCTTTTTGGAAATTCATCCATAAACATCTCTCTCTTATCTTTGGTATTGAGTTCCAACTCTCTTTTCCTTTAATTTTATTGGGTCCATTGGCTGCCCCTACTCCTCTCCCCTTAGATCCAATGGAATTACAGTTGATGGATCTCCTTCTGACTGTTGCGGTGAAAGTCATACTTATGGAGTGGAAATCCTTTTCCTCGGTTTCTTATCATACATGGTGGGCTTGGGTCTCCTTTTTACGCAGCACTCACACTTCGGTTGATCAAGCTCATCTCTCTCCATCTATTTCTAGTGGGGTTTGGAAAGCTTTGGATGATTATATGGATTTGTCGTCAAAAGGGTTGGTTGCTCAGTTTCCTTTTAATTTGTCTGTCTAATTGGTGTCTTGTGTTTTTACGTGTTGGGTTAGTCCGGTGGGAATCCTTCTTCTCTTTTCTTCTTCTTACTTCTCTTTCCTGTCCTCTATCCCTTTCAATCTTTTCTATCGTTCTCTCTTTCTTTCTTCTTTCTCTTATTCTATTTCCTCCCCTGTCCCCGATTATAAAATTTGATAGTGATACTTTTGTTTATTGCTTTGATAGTAGCCTTTACCTAATTAGTTCCTTTATTTATAGAGGCTATTTCTACTTTTGAATGCATTTACTTTGCTTACACCTCAATTTTAGCCCCTGATTGTGTGTTTATCTTGACTCAATTGTGTCACTTTTATTATATTATGTACCTTCTATTCTTTGTCACTTCTTTATAAATAAAATACTTTGAAATCAAAAAATGCATGAGTTCTGACCCACGCAACTGGCCTATTGTCTAGGATACTCCAGGGAATTCTGCAGTGCAGGAAAACACACCTTGGACTCACTTTCCTTGCTCCTCTTTTCTTACCACACACATTTAATATTTTCTGATGTGTGATTTTTCATTAGTCATAGTGTACCTATGTGTCAGATTTTACCTTCTTAGTGGTGATATATTGACAAAATATTTTTATGTAAAACAAGTAGTTATTGTAATGTATAGAGGCATTTACAAGTTTTTCTTCCATGTGCTGGATGCTTGGGTGAATTTAGGTAGCTGTGGTGTAGGCAGATTTATATTAAATATATAGCATTGTTATGCCTCTGTGTAACGTTATTGTATTCCCTATTATGCACGATATCTACATTCAGACCATCTGTCAGGATTCCTGCATAAGATATGTTACGAATGCAACACACACTCAGGGAAGCACAGAGACAGGCTGGTACAGCCAGTCTGCAGTGCATGTGGCAGCCAGCTTACAGATTTACTGGATGAATATGATAGATATGATGTAAGGCCAATTTGGCACCTATGATTGTCCGGCAAACTATGCAACCTCTACCATGTAATATGGTGGGACAGACACATCTGCAGTCAGGGCTATATGTCTGAAACAATATGTGTGGCGCATGCACAATGCACCATAGTAAATGTGTTTTGCAAATCTGTTTGACTATTGTTTGAGCATAACAAGGCCAACCTGAGTAGCTAAGGCAAGTGTAATTAATCACAAGAGCCACGATAAATTGCAATTCACTGCATTGCCTTACACTGCACCAGAGAGAGGATCCTTTACCTTTGCATGTGGGTAGCCTTCACATCAGATGGCAGTACATGCATTTACAGTCAACAGCAGGCAGACCTGCAAATGCAACCATAAGTAGCACCTTCCCAGGAGTGATATAACATAGAGTTAGACCTTTGCATCTCCTTGTTACTTCATTTTTCCTTGTGTCCTGTGTTAAGCAGCCCACATAGAGGGAGCACTATGGCTCATAGCATATATAGTTTAGCAGTAAGGCACTACTTCATGCTAACATACATTCCTGCATGTAATACTTGCATACTTTCCCCAAGGTGCAAGTGTGCCTGCGTTGGGCCTA
This sequence comes from Lissotriton vulgaris, assembly GCF_964263255.1. Classification (NCBI taxonomy): domain Eukaryota; kingdom Metazoa; phylum Chordata; class Amphibia; order Caudata; family Salamandridae; genus Lissotriton; species Lissotriton vulgaris. The sequence continues at coordinate 749,785,709 of NC_141694.1, forward strand.
GGCAGTCAATACACCACCTGCACATTGGAAAAGGCAACATTTTACAGTGTTTTGTTAGATACAGTACATTTCTTGCAATTTTCTTTCAAATATAGCTGTATCCTAGGGATGCTATCTGTGCTGCACTGTGTGGGCATGCCCATTATATTCCCCTCTGTTTACAGTCACAAGACATTATGAATACTAAACTGTGATCCACATATGTAAGACCGAAACAAAAATCATGACGTGCAGAACACACAGTCATGGCACTCTGTTTAGAACTACACTCCCTTTGGACTGTGCTAGAGGTTCTGAAGGTGAAGTGTAGCAGCACACACACTCTCAGCATGTACACACTATTCCACATTGCAAGATTTCTAATGTGTATATCTTGCTCAGGCACATATGTTCTGCATATGGTGTTAACATGCACACATGTTTCAATAGATATGATGGTGGGCAGGGGTGAGTGCGACAAGCAGCAACAAACCGTTTCAATAGGTGAGTGACCCATTAGACCTCATTGCAGTGAACCAGGGACACATGATCAGGTACACTACTGTTGTTTAATATACATCATTCTGCCAATCACACATGATCTCTGTCTCACTCCTGTCATAGGCAGTTGCAGCACATCTACTCTGAGGGTCGGTCTTCATGTGGGGCTTCCGGTCCAAATAGACAGCATACCCTGATGCAGGTATTTTGTAATGGCACAAACTCAAATGCTACTTCCCCATTGGGATGAAAAAAGATGAGCAAACCCCTCAACTATGCACTTGTACATTCAGGGCATGTGTAAACTAGTCTAGCCATGCAGAGGTGTTTATCTGCATTCCTCCATCACACCATGTTCAATGAATTTGTGTGTGTATAACCATACGTTTTTGCCAGAATTTTCACATGGATATACCACACTCTTTATATCTCTGTATTCTTCAGGTGTTGTGTTGTTTGCGAAACACATATCTATTGTAATACTTTTCTGGGTAATTACTCACAATGCAAAGTCATCTGCTCATATTGCTGTGTTACATGACTTTGACTCTCATCACAACTGTATAAAGCCTGTGAGTTATGTATACTGACAACTGTGGTATGAAGTGGTATGTATGAAACTGAGGCCAGGTATTGAGTCAGAGCTATAGTGTTTTGATGTTCCCCAGACATGCAAGTGTGCTTTCTGTAATATGGAAATATCATCTTGTACATTTCATACTTGGCCTTTTGCCATGACAACTGTCAGTCATGATCTGTGAAGGTATGTGCTACTGCATTTTTACTCCTGCAACGTGCTGCCATTGTGCAAGGTACCACATTGGTGAGACACGCTACACTGAGTTGATTGTCTCAGATATGGACATATTTGGTGGTTTGTGTTCCAACACTCACTGAGTGCCATCTGAAACACACTTTGCTGCAGCAGAATACAGCAAGACTGCTAGCTGTGCAGTATTGCACTGCTCAAGTGGTCCGAAAAGGAATGATCATATGGGATGTGGATATGTGGCATGCCTAGCCTGTCCCTTTAATGCAGGACACTGCATCACATTGCTTTTCTGTGTAGGTGGTTTGAACAATGGGAGCCATGGCCCCATGTAGCTCAACGGGTCTGACAACATGTTGAGGCCTAATTCAAGTTGAGGAGATTTGAGTGAGTTGATGTTTACAGTGACTGTGACATTAATTTCCAAACACATAGGAAAAGTACAAACATGCTTTACATTTTGCACAATTCAGGTCATATCTGAAATATTGTCCATAGAGTAAACGAATACTTATAAAAAGAAATTCTGCACAATGTGTTTGTTTTCCTACTACCAGCCATTTTGCATTGGATCTCCCCTTAATCCTCATCCTCATTCTCCTCCTCCTCCATTGGTTCCTGCTCATCGTGGTACATGTCCCATGGGACATTTGTCTGTACACATAAGTTGTGTAGGATGGTGCATACAAGGATGATCTTGCACACCATAGAAGGTGAGAATAGCAATTTTCCCCCTGGCATGCTCAGGTATCAGCATACCAAACATATGTTCCACAGTGTTCCTGGTCTTGGCCAGTGCCTGGTTGTATTGCCATTCTGGCTCAGTCTGGGGATGTGCAATTGAGGTCATAACCAATGGTTGCAGACCATATCCTTGGTCAGCTAAAATAAGAAAATAATAATACATTCAGCTGCTATGCTGATTGTTACAGCCACATTCCTGTACATGTCTGTTATGTGTGCTGAATGACTCACAAGCATTTATTAGTATTTGTATTAGTATTTGACAATATAGGTAACGTATATATTTACCCATTGTATTACACAGGTCTCTTCAATGTCTCTGTGTCGTAGCAATGGATGTGCATGCCCTAATACATTGGACACTTCTACATTCTGATTTCATATTTTGGTCAGTAGCTTACTGTGATAGTTCTTTTGGGAGGTTCATTACCACTCACGCTATGTGCATTCACTGCATGTGCAAAGTGACAGAATATTGGTTTGCTTTTTGGCTATTTTGACATCCTAGGTAGGCTGTGACAGCACCAACAAGTTTGTCATTCACTCATATAAAGGTTCCTGTGAAACCACTGATGTTGTTGTTGCCCGACATGACATAGCCTTTAAATTGTTCACTTACTTTAGCATTATAATTTGGTGCATACTTGCGGTGCGTTTCCAACATGTTACATGGATTTATTATATTCAGCCTTTAGCTGTTGCTTTTCTTTTGACAATTTGTCATGGTGCACTTGGATTGACATATAGGTATTGTAATGTGCGTCAACTCTATGTTGGAAACACTGATGTTGTTACAAGTATCTGTCTGCCACAGACCTGGACACAATACTTTGGTCTTCACATGTATGTGTATGACTGTAACCTGAAGGGGATTGTGCACTTCTAAGATTTGATTCTTTCCTCATTGCTGTGGCAAAGGAATGTTGAGATTGGTATCCTGAATACACTGTGGTGCCTTTCCAGGTTGCATTTTATTCTATGTGATGACTGGTGTATGACATGCTTGCCATCATTGTGTGAGATCTTATGAGTTCCACATTGCACGATTTATATGTTTTTAATTTGGGCTACTTACTCCATAGAACAGGTGAGCCATCATTTTGGTTAGATCAGTCAATGTAGCTGTAAACCTATGTGCATGTATGTACCTAGACAAGCAGTATGGCTGAGACATATGTGTGTTTTGTACTGTTTTTGTAACAGTATTATCCAGTATTGACATTTACACATGTCTGGGGCCTGCACTGATAGGGCATGCCACAAATGGCCTTGCCACATATTTAATCCTGTATTCCTCCTAAAACTTTGGTCAGCATACAAGTAGGCTGCCGTGTGTGACACACTTACTCATTTACTTGTTCTCACATCACTAAAATCGGAGACCTTTGACTGATATCAAGAGTAGGTATGCCATTGAGGTGACACTCATCTTACACTTATCTCTTGCATTGCCTTTCTACTCATATTGCCTTGTCTGGCACGCCACATGATTTCATTCTTGATTCGATACCCAGTGCAGTTGATGTGGCTCCATCCATCCACACAGAGTGCAATGACACCTTACTACACACTTGCGGTCTGTCGCTACTGCCATTGACAGATTAGTGAGTGCATATCAATGTGGGACATCATTGTCCACACTTTACAGTGCATTGGGCACAATATGTGCACATGACACAAGGGCCCAGATATTTGGGAAGTGGCACTGTGCAGTGCATAAACGACCAGATGTACAGCCCACCAATTTGCGACTCGCAAATTGTGTCGCCTTTGCGACTTGCAATTTGTGACTCGCAATTTGCGACTTACTAATTGGGATGTATAACAGTGTTTCAGACACTGTTAGCAATTCCTAATGGGGTCGCAAATTGCATGATTCATGAATAATAATGAGGCGGTTGCAACTTGGCTAGCACTCCCAGGGATAGTGGCCTCCTGGGGACAGCAGCCCACCATATCTGGGACTGCTTTTAAATAAAGCAAGTCTATATTTTTTTTAATGCAGCTCGTTTTCCTTAAAGGAAAATGAAATGCAAAACAAAAATGAAACTTTTCCGTTTCACCTTTTTAAGGGCAGGCAGTGGTCCCTGGGACCACTGCCTGCTCTTAAAAATATGTTCTCACATACTCACAAAGGAGAATGGTCCCCTGGGGACCTCTTCCTGTTTGCAAGTGGTTTACCACCTACTTGAAGAAGGTGGTAAACTGCGAGTGTTTTGCGGCTGCAAAAATGCGGTCGCATAACAATTTTACATGGCATGGTGTCTTGCTACTAGGAAGGGACGCCCCTTCCTAATAGTCGGAGTCACAAATGCTACTTTGCAAGTCAGTGCCTTGCAAAATAGCATCTGTACATGCCATTACCCTTTTTTACGGTCGGAAACAGCAGTATCTCCAGTTTGCCACCGCAAAAAGGGCCGTACAGCTGGCCCAAAGTCCCCTATCTGTGCTGCACTGTGTCACTGATAAAGGGCAGTAGTGCACAGTATTTAGGCCGCACAGCACATTCCTGTCCATTCGCCCTGCACTGGCCCACAATGGGCTGCCTAGCACAAACACAGACACACTTGCACCATGGTGCTAGAGTGCCTGCATTCCACGTGGGATTGTCTTTGTGCAGGAGGGGTCACCGTCCTGCACATATTGAACCCTTAGAGTCCTGATCATCTATATATGTGTGCTACAGCATGCAGCACACACTTGAAGTGGGAGTGACTTGGATGACTTGGTATTTTTCCTTGGGATACATCATCTAGGGAGACCAATTGATTTGACACATTTCCAAGTTTATCTAGTGTGGGATACATGACATAAATGATTAACCACGGGAGTTGAATGGAGACACCAACACAACTCCCATGGAACCCCTTGCCTTGAACACAGTGATGATACACTACATTTTGGGCACGGTTAGATTGCTCTGGACCTTAATGCTATTCAAAGGTACGCAAAGTGGCTTTGTGTGTCTTAACATCTGTGACTTGGGGGTTTGCATTTCCCATGTACCACAATGTATGGCACAAGTATGCCTCATACATATGGCCCTATCTCCTTCGACAGACATAAAGATGGTCTTCTACATCGCTGCAAAGACCTGGAACTCCCTGCCTCTGCACCTCAGGCAATCACCATCGCTGCCTCAATTCAGGAAGGACCTCAGACCTGGCTCTTTGACTAATCCACAGCCCAAGCCCTCCCCACCCAGCGCCTTGAGAGACCCTCACGGCGATTAGTCATGCTTTACAAGATTGATTGACTAAGCCTGGGCAGAGCTCATGGAATTTCACTCGGGGATTCCACAGAGTTGCAGAAAAACTCCAAATTCCAAGGAGTTTCCGGAGAGGGCACAGTATTGCTCGGCCAACCCTAATGAAGGCCCCTTGAATGCTGAGAGTAATTGGGTGCCTAGAACCCCTATAGTTGTCACAAGTAAGTCCCCCACAGTGGGATTGCTGAGACATGAACAGAGGCCTCACCCCCTTTCTCAACCACTTTACAAAGGGCACTTCTGGTACACTATTGGTTGAGGGAGGAAGTCCCCTTAGCAGCTAAGGGTCGTTGGGGGTCAAGAACCCCTATGTCAGGGACTGTCAGTGACTATGTCTGGAACACAGTCAGGGACTTGAGCAAGGACTGGCAATTGGAAAGAGGAGTACAGCACTGCCCAAGATCACACAGGAAGTCAGAGGAGAAAAGGGATCCACAGGGGAGGCCTACCCAAGTGAACAAGATGGCTAAGACTCCGAATGGGAGGGCATTTAAGAGGCAATTTAGGATTCAGAATAACTACACCCAGGACGGACGTGCAAGACATATATATCTATATAGGTATGAGAAATTAAACCTGTTTAATTGGTCAGGTCATTATAGTCACTTAAAAACAAGAGAGACGCGTTTCTGTAGTAATGTTGCCTTTCTCAATCTTAATTGCGTTGTTTGAGTGCACTATTTAAACACCAAAATGACGGGGCACTGGCGGTGGGTGCCGCAAACACGGTTGGTACGCCGTGTAACAATACTGCTCCAAGTCTCCTCCCCCAGCCGGGAAAGAAGAAACAGCACTCGCAGGGTGTTTATTCAGATATTTCCTTTATTCGTGCGCTCCTCACAGACGCGTTTCGGGTTAAGCCCTTTATCAATGTGTCAACACGAATGTTGTACAGGAGCCATTTTTAAAGTGCAAAGCGCGATCTCATGAGGAAAGTGAGGTAGGACTGCTCGTCCTCATTACATGAGCGCCATATTGGAATGTGCAAAATAAGCAAGAACTCATACTTAATCAGCAATCAAAGTTACTTACAAGCCATGATTATAAACTCATTGCGAATTATACATAATGCCGTCAATCGGCTAGCACAATACATACAATGTCATGATGCCACATTCTTAGTCAAACCTTCGGCGAGCAGTTACCCGTGTTAGATGAATGACATTCATATTTTGACAATTCAGTCTCAAAACCTTCGGCAGTGCCGTCTATCACGTTAAAAACACATGTAATTTACTCAGTATGTTGGCATTAAAAAGTAATATCCAATCGCCTAGTGTACAGCACATTCTCTTAAAATCTTGCCGTGGATCGGCTAGGGCGGCTCCTATCACTAGAAACCGCCGACTTACCCCTCAAGCATACCTAAGGCACGGCAATTTCCTCATGATGTGTTTTGGGTGGCCCTGGTGTTATTTCTATAAATTTACTTTCCTAGGTGGATGGCCAGTTCTTCCCCACTATTTAAGCCTGTTGGAATTTTGGTTTGCAGGTCAAGTATGTAACGGGGTTCCAAGCGTCTCAGTTTGAGTAGTGTATTACCGCCCCTTTCATGCTCCGGTACCTGATCAACCCCGAAGTATTGTAAAAGATCTCTGTTGCTACGATGTTTGATCGCAAAATGCTTAGCTACTGGAGATGTCATGTCCTTGTTTGCTATAGCACGCATGTGCTCAAGGATTCTCAGTTTCACGCTTTTAATGGTGCTCCCTATGTATCTTAGCCTACAGGGGCACATCAGACAATACACTACATATGATGTTTGGCAGGTAATGAATGAGCTAATGGATTTTCGATTTTTAAGGCCTGGTATTTCATAGCCTAAAACCCTTTTGCTATGTGCACAGGCCTTGCACTTGCCGCAAGGAAAGAAGCCTTTCATGTCTGCCATAGTGTTTGTTCTCGATCTAGGGGCGTCTAAATGACTGTGTACTAAGAGATCCTTGAGAGATTTTGTTCTCTTAAAAGTCACCAGGGGATTTCTTGGGATATCCATCGCAATAATCGGGTCGGTTTTCAAGATGTGCCAGTTTCTGCGTAGTGTTCCTTTCAGGAAATTGGCATCATTTGAATAAGTTGTTATAAGACGGAATTTACCATCTTTGTTCTTTTTTTTCTGTTTTGTTTTAACAACTCAGTTCTTGGAATCCCAGTAACTCTGTTTAGTGTCTGAGTCAGGAGGGCTGGACTATAGCCTCTTTCTTTAAACCTTGTGATGCTTTGACCAAATTCTCAGTCCATATCCGATTGCCCTTGGACCAGGCCACCTGTTCCTCCCACCAGCCTACGAATAAATTTGCATAGCTGGGAGCGAAGCAGGTGCCCATCGCGGTCCCAGAGATCTGCCTAAATAGGTCTCCCTGAGAAAGAAAAAAGTTATTCAGTAGACAGAATTCAGTCAATTCCATGAGCATGGTACTATGTCCTGCAAATTTCAAAGGTCTTTTTGACATGAAACATTCAACTGCTTTAAGGCCCTGAGAGTGCTCAATGCACGTATACAAGCTGGTGATGTCCATCACAATCAACACATAGGTGGAATCCCACACCAGGTCCTGTAATTGTACAATAAAGTCCTTTGTGTCCTTAATGTACGAGGACAAGTTCAAAACTGATTGGAATAAAAAATGGTCAATAAAGACCGACAGATTCTCAGTTAAGCTGCCCATTGAAGATTCTATGGGGCGGCCTGGTGGTGCCCTGAGATCTTTGTGGATCTTAGGTAAATGGTAGAAGGTGGGGATAACTGGATGATTTGACCGCAAAAACAAATACTCCTCGGTGTTGAGCATATCTTTATTATGCCATTTCTGAATCAGTTTATCATATTCAAGTACACTATCTTGATATTTCTTCATGGTGGTTGGGTCATAGTGTTGTCGATTCAGCAGCTGCCGTTTTGCTTCCCCAACATAAAGATCCTTTGCCATTATAACCACATTTCCACCTTTGTCAGGTGGTTTGTAGAATACTGAAGAGTCAGATTGAAGATTTCTCAGCGCTTCTCTTTGTCCAGGTGTTAATGGATTGGTTACTGTTCTCCTGTTGTTTTTCTTCGATGTTCGGAATTTTACCAAATCCTTCAACACATCTCGGAAAAGGTGTTGATAGCATCTTGTGCCATTTGAGGGAGGAAATGTGAAGTTGGTTTAAAAGGACTGCAAGGGGCCTCTTGGTCTATGCCCACCTGTCTGCTTCTCTGTGTGAGACTGTATGTGTCAAGATCCGTTTCTGGAATCTCTAAACTCATTTCTTCCAGAATTTCAAGGGTTTCCAAATCGCCTAGTTGGATGATGTCAGTTTCTTTGATTTTGTTCTGCAGGCACCTGGTCTCATGTGCCGTAGGTTTTGTTTTAAAGTACTTATGCAATTTTACTTTCCTCGTGAACTTGAAAAGGTCGATTCTTGTTTGTGTATATTCGAGATTATTTTGTGGACAAAAGGAGAGCTCTAGTTTTAATACGGATTCCTCATCCTTAGTCAGTTGTTTGGAGCTCAGATTTACAATAGTTAGGGTATCCACTACGTTTACTGTGTGGCCCCCCTTCTTGGCTTTCACGGTTCTCGTTTGGTTGTTGCCTCTGCCTCTTCCTTGTCCTCTTCCGGCCCCCCCTCCTTGTTTTCCTGTGTCCTGTTCCGGGGGCTTGACTTTTCCCCCCCTCAGCCACGCATGTCGAATTACATCGAATTCCTCGTGAAAAGGAGTTTTCCTAGTTGGCTTTGAGGGACCTGCTAATTCTTCTTCCTCAGATCCTGTGATTTCCGATTCTGAGGTTTCAATTGTTTCAATAGGTTGGCCTGGATTTTGTTTCCTCCGGATTAAATCCTTTCTTGGGCCATTACATTTTTTTGCGAAGGTCAGAACTCTGCCCATTGAATAATCCCTCTCATCTCTATTGAATTTCTCTTCTTTTCTAAGTCTGATCTTGGTTTCGTATCTGGCCAGTCTCTTTTTCATTTCCGCCATCAACTCCTGATGTTGATTGTTATCAGGGAGATTTTCCAGTTCCGCCTCCAGTGTTTTTATCTCATCCAGAGCCTTTGCCCGGTCACTCCAGGCAAATTTCACCAGCAGTTGCAAACTCCTCCCACCAGCCTACGAAATTTATAGAAATAACACCAGGGCCACCCAAAACACATCATGAGGAAATTGCACTGCCTTAGGTATGCTTGAGGGGTAAGTCGGCGGTTTCTAGTGATAGGAGCCGCCATAGCGAGAGAGAGAGAAGAGAGAATGTGCTGTACACTAGGCGATTGGATATTACTTTTTAATGCCAACATACCAAGTAAATTACATTTGTTTTTAACGTGATAGACGGCACTGCCGAAGGTTTTGAGATTGAATTGTCAAAATATGAATGTCATTCATCTAACACATGTAACTGCTCGCCGAAGGTTTGACTAAGGATGTGGCATCATGACTGTATGTATTGTGCTAGCCGATTCACGGCATTATGTATAATTCGCAATGAGTTTATAATCATGGCTTGTAAGTAACTTTGATTGCTGATTAAGTATGAATTCTTGCTTATTTTGCACATTCCAATATGGCGCTCTTGTAATGAGGACGAGCAGACCTACCTCACTTTCCTCATGAGATCGCGCTTTGCACTTTAAAAATGGCTCTTGTGCAACATTCGTGTTGACACATTGATAAAGGGCTTGACCCAAAACGCGTCTCTGAGGAGCGCACGAATAAAGGAAATATCTGAATAAACACCCCGCGAGTGCTGTTTCTTCTTTCCCGGCTGGGGGAGGAGACTTGGAGCAATATATATATATATATATACACACATAACAACATTAACAAGAAAGGGAATGTGTGGTAAAGCACTCGGGAACTCCACACGGTAAGACTGAAGCTCAGTAAGTTCCTCACCACAATTGCTGTTACAGAAATTGATTGCAAATACCCACATATAGAATATGCATGCAAAGGCAGGGTCTGTGTAGCTGATACCTATGGTGATTTTATAAATGTAACTCAAAGACAATATTCACGGTGAACAAGAAAAACCACCTAGGTTGGCAGCGGTGCCAACGGATCCTGGCGATCAAACCAGGAACATGCAAGGCAGAAACAGCAAGGGTGTAGAACTAAACACAAGCACAATAGACAAGGTGTTAGCAAGCAGGAGTGCTTAACAAGAGAGGAAGAAAAATCACAGGGCACACTTCACAGAAAGCCAGTAACAAACATACAAGTTGACAGAAGCAAGACAGCAGGAATAGAAAGACAACAAACTACGAACTGGAACCAAGGAAATGGGAAGAAAGGCAGGGACTGAAAGGGATATACAGAAGGGGAGGCAACAAGGGTATACTAGAATAGTGCTGGTTGAGGAGTCAAGAAAAGAAAGTAGCACTGAAGGCTGTGCTGAAGCAGGAACAAAAATTGAGCAAAAGCTCAAGAGCCAAGGTAGCACTGCAGGCAGTGCTAGTTCAGGAACTGGGAATTACTAAAGCTCAGGAACAAGGAATCACTAAAGCTCAGGAAACACTGCAAACAAGGCTATCAGAAGCTCAGGAAACAAGGGCCCGTCTCACATGTAACAGCTACAATGACCAACCCTGGACTGAAAGGAGCTGGGGCTTAAAAGAGCTCACTGTAATCACATGCATCAGGTGTGAGCTGGCTAGCAGCAGCCAACCGCAGGTGAGCTGAATCCCACCACCTATTCTTGGACTGCAGGGGTGGAGACAAAGCAGTGTGTAGGGAATTCTGGGTCACGGAGTGTCAAACATGAGCAGGCTGACTTCAAGCATGAGTAGGCTGTCGTCTACAAAACCCAGCATGAATTGGTAAAGGATAGCAATTTGTAAGTAGCATCCAAATGACTGGAAGTGAGTACATTCATGAAGGGGAGGGTCTGGAAGATTATTAGAGCACTGGAGAGCCCCACAATTCAGCCCCCTGGTGGTGGACATGAAAATACAGTGAGCGATTCATGACACCCTATTGCTGCCACAAGTTTCCCACAGCGGGATTGCTAAGACATAGCCAGAGACTCTGCCACCTTTCTCAACCACTCTGCAAAGGGGCCTTTTGACACACTACTGGTTGGAGGATAAAGTCCCCATGACTGCTGAGGGTCGGGGCCAACAACCTCTATGGTTGCCAAAAGTAAATCCCCCAAAGCAGGATTGCTGAGATATCATTGGAGGCCTTGCCCCCTTTCTCAACCACTCTGCAAAGGGGCCTCCTGGTGCACTACAGGTTGAGGGATGAAGTCCCATTGGCTGCGGAGGGTTGTTGAGGGCCAAGAACCCCTATTGGTACCACAAGTAAGTTCCCCATAGAGGTTATCGGTGAGCGCACCAGTAAACTCTGCTCCACCGGTGGGTTGGCAGAGTTTTTGCTGAATTCCGCGTTTTGAGCAGAACATGGAGTGATGTGTTTTTCCCCGGTGTTTTTTTCTTCTGACTTTCTGTTTTTGACTATGTCTTGTATTTAGTTTTTGCTAGTTTTTGAACTCTGGGCACTTTACCACTTCTGTGCAGTGCTGAAGTGCCAGTAAACCCTGTGCAAATTGTGATTAGGATTGGTTATCCATTATTGACATATTTAATTTACTGGTAAGGCCCTAGTAAAGTACACTGTATTTGCCCAGGGCTTGTAAAGGAAATGCTACTAGTAGGCCTGCAGCACTGATTGTGCCACCCACCTGAGTAGGACTGAAAACATGTCTCAGGCCTGCCACTACAGAGCCTTCAATGGGCAGATATTTAAGAGCAATGTCGACCTGGAAAAGTCACCCACTAGCCAGGGCCAAACCTTTGTTTTTGCTACATGTAAGACACCCCTAAGGCAGGCCCAAGGTAGCCCAATGGGCAGGGTGCAGTGTATTTAGAAAGTAGAGGATGTACTGGTGTGTTTTACATGTACTTGTAGAGAAATACTGCAAATTTAGTTTTTCACGATTGCAAGGACTATCTCTCCCATAGGTTATCAATGGAGCTGCCTTGTAAACTCTTACAATTGTAACTTCCAATTGAGAAGAGATAGAGATTTGGAGTCTTTGAACTCAAAATTTAAAAATACATAATGAAATAAAATTGGAATAAACTTGGTTTACCTGGTTTCAAACATATAATTATTTGCTGATTTGCACGTCTTGCAGTGCAGCTTGAATGGGGCATGACGATGCACCAATTCATTTTTACAATTCACTTGTGCTTTTGGGACAGACCGCTGATCAAGCTTGCATGCAAAATCTACTGCCTTGAGCATCTTACAATTTGGAGAAAATGAAAACTGGTGTGCATTCTATCATTTATTTGATGACTTTTAGAAAGTAGATATTTTCTTGCTTTACCATTCAGTGCCTCTGCCTGCCTGGGGAATTCACATCTGGATTTGGATGACAGTTGGGCTGTTTGTGCATTCACTGTATACACACACATAAAGGTAGCTGAGGTGTGTCCTGCATGTCCTGTTGGCCCATCACCAGGCTGATGGGTCTTTCAGAGCTAGAGTGGAGGGAGGGCTGTGCCTGTCCTCACACAAACCTGTTGTCACCCTCCTGTGGTGTATATGTAGCTAAGTCAAGGAAAGGCAGGGTCTTGTGAACTACAAAGACTTTCCTTTGAGGGTTGCCTACGTCAAAGACAGAAACCGGTATAAGTACTGGAGTTGTGACACTATAACTTCAGAACACATTTCTTTCCTAGAAGGACATTCTGCCAAGAATGGAAGCTTGAGAAGCTGACAGGAGGAACTAACACTTTGTTGTGTGCTTTGCTGGGTTGGCCTGCTGCTTCTGCCTGGAGTTTCTTCATCCTGCTTGCCAAGGTTCTCTAAATGCATGTGTGTGCTTGAGTCCTGTTAAGCAATCTAAGGGCCATCAAAGACTTCATCTTCAGCCCCTGAACCCCTCTGCTGGATGTTCTGACCTGCCAACTCCAGTTATGGGCCCTTGGAGGTGGTTTTGCTGCAAAGGACTAAGAAAATTCATGCATGGAACTTCATCGCCTGTTTTTCCTGATACAGCACCACTGTACAGTTGAAAGACCAATGCATCACCACGGTGTGGCTGTAGAATCAACACAATGCCTGCCATGTGGCTGAAATATCACCACAGCCGAGTGCTGAGCACAGTGTCACCGACGTCCGTGTCACCCGCTCTGACTCCAACGCAAGCCCTGCTGTGCGGCTGAAGAAATACACGCATCACCTGCTTCGCCGCTGGGAAATCAACGCAGTGCCTGTTCTGACACATCAACCCACCGCATCCGGATTTTCGAGGTATTGCACCTGTACACCAAGTTCTTAATCAATGTGACCCAGCAATAAGGAGTTGAGGGTATACACCCGTTACAACGCATCTTTTACTCCGCACTACCATTACAACGCGACTTTTACTCCGCATACCATTACAACGCATTGCGCTGGGGGGCGCTCTAGGATAGGGAATAAGTATAATTTGCTATCCAACACCTTCCCTAGGGTCCACGGGGACTGGAGTTAGAATAGTAAATTATACTTACCACTATCCAGCACCTCAAAGCGCTATGCGTTGTAACGGTATGCGTTGTAAAAGTCGCGTTGTAACGGTATGCGGAGTAAAAGTATGCGGAGTAACGTCATACATCCGGAGTTGAGGCGCTGTATCCAGAGCTCGAGGCATCACCTCCTCTCCCAGTGAGAAATTGACGCATCACCTCCCCTCCCAGTAAGGAATCAACACATCACCTTCTCTGACAGTAAGGATTTGACGCATTGCCTCCTCTACCCTGCAGTAAGGAATCTACGCATCACCTCCCCTTGCAGAAAGTAATTGACGTATCACCACCCTCAGGAGTAAGTAATTGATGCATCACTTGGCTTTTCATGTGCCTCATCTCTCCTGCACATATTCCCTTCTTTGATTTTGACGCATCCCAGGTTTGACTCATTCCAGGTACTTTGTGATCAAAGTGACGCATTCATAGTTTCCTATGGACTGAACTATTTTGAACTTTTTAAAAGTGATATCTTTGCTTGTGTATGTTGGATTTTTGTTGTTTGGTCTTGTTTTATTCAGAATAATATTGGTTATTTTTCTAAACTGGTGTGGTGGTCTTCTGTAGTGTTTCCACAGTGTTACTGTGTTTGTATGTACAAATGCTTTACACATTGTATTTGAGATAAGCCTGACTGCTCATGCCAAGCTAACAAGGGGGTGAGCAGAGGTTATCTTAGCTGTGTAATCCCCCTACCCTGTCTAGAATAAGGGTCCTTACATGGACAAGCTGCAAGCCACTGCCAACTAGAGACCCCCATTTCTAACACTGTGCCTGAAGATGTAGGCATCATGCACGCTCCCCGGGTATTTTGTTAGCACTTTGGTGAAGAGAACATCTCCAGATGCTCAACGATGACCGGGACATTGATAAAGTAGGTGTGCTTCAGGTTCCTGTGCAGGTGTGATGTTTCTGTATGGAGAACAAGTTGCACTAGCTTTCAAGCCATGTCACCTAGCACATTGGGAAATGCCACAATGGCATAAAGACCTTGTTTTGTCTCCAGCTGCTGTTGTTGTGTCTTGGGGAAGAGGAGGTACTGGGGTGTGGGCAGACAATGGCATCCAGAACAGAGAGTAAGAAGGCAAAAAAAGATGGCTGCAATATGCCTGCCACTCTGGCTGTTGTGATCTGGAATGAACCAGATGCCAGGCAGTTGTTTTGCCGGAGCCTTGGCGCTATCTTGTTCAGCAGTTGTGTTATGGAGTTTCTCCTGAGTCTGTAATATCTGATGACCTTATCCTCAAAGGGCAAATCGCTGGCAAAAATTTCCTTGGAAAGTTCAGAGAAAATTGTGCACCTGTAAGTGCCAATGGCCAAAACCTAGCAGTATTTAAAGACTACTTTAGACTGGTGGCAAAAATTAAAACGTTGCCAGCAGACAGTGCATTTCTTTGGGTGACGAGATGGGGAAAAGAGGGAGTTGTGTGTATATGTTCGTGTATGGGGTGGTTGTACATGTGGGTAGTTTTATGTGTGTTGGCTCTGTGTGTTTGCCTTTTGCTTATCTGTTTAGTGCATTGTGGGACTTGTATTTTTAATTTACTTCATTTGAGACAATAGGCATATTACACCTTGGTGGACCTGGCCCTTTCTGCAGGGTTAGCCCCAAACTTTTTGACTTCCTCCGCCTATTTTTCTGACCCCGTTTTTTTGGCTTTAAGACACTTTACCACTGTAAATCTGTGCTAAGGTGTGAGCACTCTCTCATCTAAATATGGTATGATTGGTTTACACCTGTTTGGCATATTTGATTTACTTATAAGTCCATTGTAAAGTGGCATCCCAAACACATTGGGCCTGTAAATTAAATGCGACTCGTGGGCCTGCAGCACTGCTTGGTCCACCCACAGACGTAGTTTTTCAAACCTGTTTCAGGACTGGCACTGCAAGCCCTGTGTGCACAGTTTACTGCCACTTTGACTTGGCCTTTAAAATGACTTGCCAAGCCTTACACTCCACTTTTATTACACATAGGTCACCCCTAAAGTAGGCCCTAGATAGCCCTATGGGTAGGGTGGTGTGTAAGTAGAAGGTAGGGCATGTGCCTTTATGTGTGGCATGTCCTTATAGTGACAAACAACCTATTTTGTTTCTCACTGCTGTGAGTCCTACCCCTCCTATAGGTTAGCTTTGGAAATTTCCTTACATATACTTAAGTGGTAATTCCTGATCTGAAAGGCACTCCTTGCCTGATTTGAACGTCACTGCATTGCCATGAGTGGTATGTGTTGAATGATAGTGATAAATCCTACATACAGGTGTAGGTAGATTTTACATTAATATTTTAGAAATGCCACTTTTAGAAAGTGGCCATTTCTCTGTGCTCATGGTTCCTTTACTCTTTGCAACCTGACTCTAATACACGTTTGAGCTAGGATGAAAGCTACACTTTGTGCATGCATTCCAGACAGTCACAACACATGAAGGGCAGTGTATGACAGGGATTACATCTGCATTCTTCTGCATACTGATGGTGTTCCTGTCCTGGGAGAAGGAGAGGTGTTCTCACTTTACATTTATATAGATTTTGTCCTGTCGCCACACAAAGGGCTGATTTACCTGCTACTGACATCTGAAGCCTGGTCTGGGTTGAAAGGGATTGTTTCACACTTCTAAGGGTTACTTTGATTTCACCCCTTGATCAAAGACAATTTTGAGTACAGGGGCTCTGACCCCATGTTTTGAGACACTGAGTGGACTTGTAACTAGATGCTGCCGGCTGGTTTTCAGAGAGCTACTGTGCTATCAGGATAAACTGCTATTGGGACTTCTTGCTTTGCTGTATTGGCCTGCTGCCTGCTGAATTGCTGCACTGCAGAAGGGACTGCTATTGTGCATCTGGCCTGATTGTGCTGGCCTGCCTGCCTACGTTGTTTTGTGCCCCAGTGCTCTCCAAGGATTTGTGGGATGACCCTCCTCTCCACCTGCCCTTGTGGGATGGCAGAGATTCCTGGACCCAGCCTAGAACTGACTGTGGGACTCTGAGTCCAGCCATTTTCACTTCCCAAAAGGGACAGCTTGTGGTGAGCTCTACCCCAGATAGCTGGACGGGGCCCTTCCATCTTCAAAAGCAAGGAGTATTTGCCAATCGAGTGTTGAGTGCTTTCTTATTTGAGCAAGGATCTCTCATTCACCCTGTTTTTCCCTGGGCTGCCATCTCTAACGGAAGAGAGAGTTGCTCCCGACATGAGGGAACTCCCAGGAAGGGACAGGAGCAGAGCACAGGAACTTCACCTACTTTGTGTGGTGGGCGTGGCCTGGCAGCTCGAGGAAGACACACAGGCATTGCTTCCATAGGGGGATCAAGAGAAGAGTAGCCCCCAGCCCTGAATTGGAGCCGCATCCCTGGAGAGGGGCGAGGCTGTCCCGCTCTCCTATGCGGATGGTGCTGTATTTAACAAGGAGGACAACAGCCTAAAGAAGGCCAACACTGGCAGCGCGCTACTCTGGCTGTAAGGTACTGCCAGCCCGCGCTCTTTCACGGGCGGCTCTGTATTCCCAGAGTAGGCCGCACTGTGGTTTCGGGCAGCTGCACCGCATATTGGTGGCCATCTTATTTTCCTTCTCCGCACACGTGTGATCCAGCAAGATTGCTCCGCTGATCCCTGTAGTTAGTGACTTCCCCCCACTTCCTTGACCGAACCTACCCTAAGGGCACTTGTTAGGTGCTTTAGCCTCACACAGTAGATCCTCAACAAAGGCCGTTGTATTTTGGAGAACTGCCTGAAAGTACCATATTACCAGTACTAGGTGTGCAGGTGCTTCGTTGCCCAGTGTGGGCATACTAGATAACCATATCAAGCTTAATAGAAAGTGCAGGTGCGCTGCATCCTATATGTTTCTGGTTTTATTCTGTGACTTGTGTACTACTGGTGATGTTTGGTGATCTAGGTGTTTCCTCTAACCTAACTGTTGCATTTCATGCATTGACGTCATAATGCATGTTGTTTTAATTCTTGCATTGTCAGGATAACAAGTACTATCTCAGGATTTGCATAGCATGCACAGTATTTATGATTTATCAATCAAATCAATCAGATAATCTTTATTCGTATAAGAATATCCATAAAAGTACAATTCATCACCACCAATAAAGATACAGTAAATGTTAAAACATATAAATGTATGTTATTTTGGTCTTGTGTTATGTATAATAAACCATGTATGTTTTTATCTAGCTCTGCGTGGAGTCTCTTTTGTGGAGTATTCATTGTGCTTCTTTGTGAGTGTGTTGCACAAATGCTTCACACATCGCCTCTGATGATAAGCCTGCCTGCTCTGTGCCCAGCTACCAGAGGGTGAACACAGGTTATCTTTGGTGTGTAACTTACTTGCCCTGACTAGAGTGGTCGGTTCTGTAGGCTTAGGTGCATACCCTTGCCAACCAGAATCCCCAATTCTAGCACAACGTGAGCAGAACGGCCCTAGCCCCTAGCTCTTGAAGAGTCAACCCAGCCTGAATGCACCCCTTCTAGCTGTGTCACAGACTGTAGTGTAGTGGTTTGAGCCTGAGGAAGTACAACTGATGCAATCATCCAAGGGGGAGAGCGGTGGTACGCATTTGGGGGCAGCGGTCAAAAACCCCTCACTCTTACCTGCAGCCGTCGTGGGGCGGTAAACACAGGGATGGTCGCCACCTGTCTCCCCTCACCTGGTCTCACCTGCAGCCGTCGCGGGGCAGCAAACAGCCCGACCGCGACGGGCGGCAAAGGTCTAGCTAAGCCACTAAATCATCCCTTGCCATTGCTTTAAAAAAAGGAACTCTTGTAAACCTATGAAAGGAAAATAAACTATTTGTCTTTCCCTGTAAAGCAAGAGAGCAGTTCCAAGAAAATAATAATGCTCATGCTCTCACTGTTAAATTAGGTTTCATCCACATAATACGGTAACACCGATGGCAAGGCCTGATAATATTCTCTGCTTGCAGATTCCGCCCTTCACTTGAAATTCACTTCTTAAGATTTCATGAAAGGGAGAACCACAGTAGACATGGTACCGCGAGTCTGCTTGTTATCTTTTTCAACACAGCCGCGAATAAGGATAACCCCTCTGGAACCAATTAGTTTTTCTTTATAAAAAATTTAAATAATTCCAGGCAAGGGTCTCTTCAAAGCAAGACGCATCCGGCGCCACAGAGCCGGATATCACCTGATGGGGAAGAATGCTCTCTAGTGAAGGGGCGAAATTGAATTAGGTGACTCAGCAGGGCACCGCGAGCCAGCCAAGTCCAATTATCTTGTCAATATTCACTAGCCAAAATAGCCCATTATGGGCTACCTAATCTGTGCTAAATATTTTATCTGCTTCTAGTTCTAGTTACTAGGATGGCATTTTTATGGTAGGTACTTTACAGTCTGCAGAGCTGGAAAAGTTTACAGAGACTTTCAACAAATTGTGAGTTTTCTTGCTGAATGCCAAATAGCCGGAGGATGGAGCACCAGTTTTCAGCAGTGAGGTAAATGTGAATTCATGAATACCCTTTGCAGATTTGCATTACACACAAACTACTTCGGGCGACGCCGAGAGCAAAGGAAGTCCAAACATTCACTATTCAAGTGTTTGACGAGTTGAGTATGTGGGCAGTGGTGGAAAAGGAAAAAATGTACTGCGGGGCACCCATACATTGGGGTCAAGGTTGGAGCATCAGAGTCACAAGGGGCGGAATCATGAAAAGCAGACTCTTATACACTTATTTTTTTAAGCTGTGCTGCAAAGAAATTGGTACCAAGGACAAATGTTTCTGCAAATTTGTCCTGACTTAATTGGTCACAAAGCGGCTGCATTTTAAAATATATTATACGGTTTTTAGCAGGTGCTGCAGAGAAGTTTGTGTGCCCAGGGGATAATTATGGTAAGATAACTTTGGCGGTCAATGCACATTCAGTAGAAATCTGTGTTTTGTCCAGTCACAGATTTGACTCATATAGTGTAGAGGGTTAACGAACCTGCTGCAAAGCACACCATGTAACATTCAGATCACAGATTTATATTTAATGTAGATAGAGAAGTGAGCTACTGCGTTCAACACAGGAATCTTTCTGTTAGGTAGAGTTCATACATTTCAGTCCTTCTAATATAGCATATTGAGCTATGAACCACCATCAAGGAGCTGTATGCAAACAGCAAGGCATGGATTTAGATCCCTCTTGCTTTTTTCATAATCTGTCATTTTTCTATGGTTACTCAAACTGGTTCCTTTGGATCATAATGAAGTGTTAGTAGTACAGGCAGCCCATTCACCGTGAAATGTTTTAAATCATGACTTAGTGTTTCTCCCAACCTCTAACTCAGAAAAAATGCATGCTAGCATGGGCAATATGTGACTCCAACACTTTGTAATACTCATTGTCTTATGTGACATTCTCTGTAAATTTATTCACACACTTGTATGATTTATTGTCTTTGAGTGGCGCTGTGACACCAGTGGCGGCTCGCACAGGTAACGATGTGGGGCGGTGGGCGGGGGCGGGGCTGGGGGGGGGGTAGTTGAGTGTTACATACGACGGGAAAGTTGAGTGTAAGGAAATAAATAAATAAAAGCACTTACAGTTTGCTCGTAGCATCACCGAGTCGGCGATGCTGTGAGTGCAAAGTAAGTGCTTTTTTTAAATTTCCTTACTCTCGACTTTCCCATCGTATGTCACACCCCACTACCCCCACCCAGCCCGTCCCCTTTGCTCCACAGCATTACCTGTGCGAACCGCCACTGGGTTGAGTAGTGCAATAAAGGAATTAAATAAAAAATAAATTAGTAAGTGTTCTTTAAATAGTTATTTGTGTATTAACTCTTACTGACAGATACACCTGACATTCTTACAGTGCATGCACATCCCTTATATACAGAGTTTGTGAAATGTCAGGATCCTGACTCCAAATCTTAGTTTCTCTTAGGTCCTTGTGAAGTGATAAGAAGCTGTCTGCTTTTGTTCTCCTCATTTGCACTGACATCTAAGTGGAATGATCCAGGTAGCTCCCTGCAAGGACGATACTTGAACGAAAAAAGAGTCTACCTTCAACCACTCAGTAAGTCTGATTGAGATGTTAGCTTCTCTTACTGTGGTATTCTGAACTGCCTATGGTAGACCTATATCAGCGGAAAAATGCACCATCTACTTTAGCCTTGATATTAAAATAACTGTGCTCACATTCAGTTTTTGTACTCTACATACAATTGTTGATGAGGCCATTGAAGCACGTGTGTATCTGTTCGCTTATTAAAGAGTAGCTCAATGTGAGACATTTGGTTGTCGTTTGACTAGGGTGTGAGTCTTGGTCAAGCAGCAACTACAATCCCTGTCAGGGTGAGGCCCAAGCCATCCCTAAATTAAACTGTTCTCAATGCTCTGGTAGCTTGGCAGAGAGCAGTAAGGCTTAATTCAGAGGCAATGCGTGAAGAAATTGTGCAACACTTCAAATAGTCATAGAGTGAAAACACCATGAAAAAGGATCCCAAACCATGTTAGAAACCTTTCCTTAAGAATAATAAACAAAGACCAAATTGACAAAATATCCAACCAGTTGAACTAGAGTTATGATTTTGTAAAGATTTTAGTGAAATAGTGCCACAAAGCATAAAGCACCAACTCAGGATATTTGGTTGCGCTGGACTGGATCAAAGTCCCACTTCCAAGCCGACCATGGAGACCAGGTCGAATACAGTCACCAGGTTGGGCCCGCTGAAGTTTTCTTTCTCAAATTCATGTCAAGAGTCCTGTTTTCGGTGGAGAGGGTTGTGAGGAGCAGGGAGAGACTCACGGGTGGCTGCTAGCATAGCACAAGTATCCTGAAGTCACTGCAGACGGGCATCGCTGTCGCTTTGCATTGGCAGTCCCCAAAGAGGTGGCTGCCGGAGCTTCATGCTGAATCAAGGTGAGGGTGGCAAATTGTTGGTGTTCTTTTCCTCATTGCTCAAACCACTTCTCAAAAAAACATCCGCAGACTCCGAGGACCTCAAGAACTACTGCCTATTCTCTCTGCTCCCCTTCCCGGTTAAAGTCCTGGAAAAATCCAGCAATGGACAACTCATAAACTACCTAGAGAACGGCGTCCTCCTCGGCCTATCACAATCTGGGTGCTTCTTGAACCACAGCACAGAAAACGCCCTAATCGCAACCACAGATGACATCAGACCTGTCCTAGACTGGGGAGAAATGGCTGCCCTGATCCCCCTCGACCTCCCAGCAGCCTTTGACACTGTGTCCCATTGGACACTCCTAAAAAGACTCCATAAGATAAGGATCCAAGGGGATGCCCTCAAGCGGATCACATCCTTCCTCCCCGGAAGAACCCAGAGCATCCACCACCCACCCTAAGCCTCAGACCCCGAGAACATCATCTGCAACATCCTCCAAGGGTTGCCTCCCAGCCCTACTTGTTCAACACCTACATGACCCTGCTAGTCAACATTTTCAAGATCCATGGACTGAGCATCATATGCAGACGACACCCAACTCATCCTCTCTCTATCCACAGACCTCCTGCACTAAAGCCAACTTCCACCAATGTATGACCAGATTTGCCCAATGGATGCTATCAAAACTACCTCAAACTCGACACCGACAAAACGGAGGTCTCATCTTCGAGAGCAACACATCCCTGTGGAACAACTCATAGTGACCTGCAGAACTGGGACCCTCACTCACACTCACAGGACATGCCAGAAAACCTTGGTATCATACTAGTCCTCCCAGTTTCATCCCTTGCCTGAGCACTAGACATTGTATCTGTAGGCTCCATCCTCCCCTGGCCAGATCGGGAACTAAAGTGTGCTACGCCACTGATGCTCCAGGACTTCAAAAAAGTGTTCAATTGCCTGGAGTGAACGTTTCTCAGGAAGTACTCAAATAAAATGGGGTTCAGACCTACGTTTCGAGCCTGCGTCTGTGCCCTTTATGATGGGCCGTAGACACAGGTGAATGGCATACTCTTCCCCAAGATTTCCTGCCTACCATAACACCAGACAGGGTTGCCCAATTCACACGATTGAGAGCGAGAGAGATACAGATCAGTTGCAATCTTCAGTTTATAATCTTACCAGATACAAGCAACCGCTGCTCTTAGAATTCTCCTCTGGATTTATGAGTTTTTTAGACTCTGTCAGGATGCGGTGAACTACCACTGCTTTACCCTAAAAGATCAGAGTAGCCAAAGATATTGGAGTAGACACCTCACTCACTTATCATCACATGCTTCATTATTGGCATCTATCCATACCCATGTAAGATGATGCTGTCTGGACAGACTCAACCACAGATGGAATGGGAGTTCTTAGATAAACCAATACTGGTAAAGCAGGGATCCAGATGAGTGATATTTAAAAATACCTCAAGGTATACCCAAACACTATGCTTTATTCAGAGGATACCTGGGGTATGAATGAAAAATGTGAACTTGTTGGGTTGTACTAAATATAATTGTTCAGCTGTACCCCTTTTGCTGTGCCAACATGTGTCGGCCCTCGCAAGGAGCCCATGTGTGTCTGAGGTTTTTGTCAGGGTTAATTTACTGTTGTATTGTTCCTGCTTCTATATTGTGCACACATTCCATGCACTCATGTGAGGCCTAAGGCAGTCACCTGTCTTCTTTCTGTGCTCAGTAGATTATCTGAGAAGGGAGAAGAAATCAATATTACTATTTTACACATCTTGACTTTTACTAGTGTCTCATACATTCCTATATGTTGGACCATGTTCTCCTGTGTTCTTTGCATATACCTGTTTTGTGCATGACACTGTGGCAGAAGATTTCCTTAGGGCTCTGTGTTAAAAACATATCAGTGATCCTGTGAATATTTACATTACTGTGGTTTGTGGTTTGACTATGTACAGTTGGGATCTTTATTCAAAAGGAACCTATGTCTCAATAGGTTGGGAGTTAGATGGGAAGTCCGGATGCAACTTCTACATGCAGTGCTTTTAACCTTATACAATCATCCTGTGGTAGTCCCCTAGTTGTGACACACATATTCTGGCATTTTCGCGCTTACCCACTGGTATCTTTTTTCAAATGGCATGCGGATCAGGCGGAAGGTGCTGTCTTTTAGTTATGAGGAGGAAGAATGCTTAGGTCAATGGTATGTACTAGCCAGCATGTTCCGTGCCCATTTCATTTGAGAGTTTCTATTATCAATTTGTCTACAGTTGTTGTTTTTAACCTTGATTATATACGGTCTCTTGTATACTCTCATACACTCCATTATCATGGGTGTCTGTGTTCCGTTTACCTATGTAAATCTTCCCCATCACCACTTCTTTTTGCCCTTGCCATAGAACCCTTGGCCTCATTGATGCGATGTGACACCCACATTTGGGGGTTAGACTTGAGGATGGCACGGGAAGAAAGAGTAGCCCTCTATGCTGATTTTGTCCTTCTGTTGAAGGCCCATAAGGCAGATACAGGACCCTTCTATCTTTCCTGGAAGCCTTTGTGGACGTATCAGATCTGTCAGTCGAATAATTCCTCGGGATCAGTTTGATGCTCAAATAAGTCCACCTCTCGATACCCTCAATTATGTAATGCTATTACAGGGCAGAATATTAGGGTGATCAAGTAAGGGAAGGAAGTAGGAAGGGAAGAGCAGAGAAAGAAGACTGCAGAAGAAACAATACAACATCGTGAAATGATCACACAATGTTTTCCTTAATTGACACAATATTAAAAGAAAAGTGTGCTAATAAGTACCTGCAAAATAAAAGACCGGTTAATTTAATCTATAGGGCATGTTTTAAAAAATGGGACTCCTCTCGCACTCATAAAAGCTCCTGTGGTGAATTTCCTGTATGAACACAAGCATAG
The DNA here is from genome assembly GCF_964263255.1 of Lissotriton vulgaris. Lineage (NCBI taxonomy): Eukaryota > Metazoa > Chordata > Amphibia > Caudata > Salamandridae > Lissotriton > Lissotriton vulgaris. The sequence continues at coordinate 749,810,269 of NC_141694.1, forward strand.
ACTAATGAGCTAGCTGAACATTACTGTAACCCACTTGTTAACAAATGACATGTTTAAGAAGCTGCTAATTCCCACCAAAGAAATCATGAAGCCTTGCATTACAGAGGAAGAGCCAGTCCTTTTGACTCTTATGAATCCCCTGTTAAATGTCAAAGAAACAATCCAAGTATGTCATGTCATCAGTATGGCCACAGCGCTTATTAATGTCATAGCGCAATCCTGACCCATAACAAATTCCCAACGAAAAGAAACTTCAGTCATGAATAGGCCTGTATCCCCCCACAGATTCATTGACCAATGTTATAACAAAAAAAGAAAGTTTGAGGGCTCCTGAGCTCACCTGTCCACTAGTGGATAACCTCCAGAACACTAGCATACAAGTTTTATTTAGTCTGTGATCTCCAAGTGCAGCAGACAGGAGGTCTTTCCCTTCTGCACTGAGATCGCATGAAAATAAAGCGTCAGCACAAGAATCCTTTGGGCTTGCCTTCTACAATCGTTCTTTTCCTAATAGGCTAAAGAGGTCAACAAACTAATCACAGAGTAGAGATTCGGTGCAAAAGTCAAACGAGGGCCCAGAGATGGAAATACGGTCCTCTTCATCACTAGCTTCTTTTGGAAATAATCGGCTCAATCTTAGCCCCCCTTCCAAACTGATTGCGACCAATGTACCAAGATGCTGCTTAATTCGCTTGGCAGAGTGGCTTTGTACAAAATGATGGTCCTCCTGCCCCTTCTGTACATTCTCCAGAATTTCCCCATCCCTGTAGCCAACCAGCAGTTTGTACCATGACCCCCCAGATCATGGAAATTCCTCTGGGATAATAAACCTCCCAGACTCTCTTTTGACAAATGTGGCCGACATCCGCCTCTACTATTGGGAACCACATACCATTGTAGTGAAAGACTGGATGAACAGAGGATGGGCGACATTTAGACTAGAGGTCTCCCTGACCAGCTTTGACAATTTTATGCCCATTATGAACTAATGGGATAACCAAATATACTTCGAAAGACCATGGGTACAGTTTGTCATGGAAAACAAAGAGGCCCCGAGACAAAATGGGGGACTTGACTCTAGAAATTAATTGGCTGTGTCACTACCTAAAAACCTTCACATCATTATTCACACAGGAGAGAACAAATCATTCATAAAACGACACCAGGGAAAAAGACACAATTAGCTATATTTTCTAGAAAAATTCATTTTATTTTATGTATATTCTTTATATAGAAAAACAGAATCAATTACTCTCAATTATAACAATGTGTTTTCCCTAGAAAAGGGTGCAAGTAGAAAGTGCTCATATGTGAAGTGAGTAAGAAAAAATCAAGGAGAGAAAGTCGGAAAAATAGTATCATAATTTCATATATTAGACACTAACTGAACCAGTGTGCGTTGTACACTGGTTCACATTTTGGGGCTCATTAGGATGGCGGGCGGACTTTGTCCGCCCGCCACCCTAACGGAGAAAGGGACTGCCCGCCATAAGTTCGGGGGTCCCGTAGAGGGATTGCCACCACGGAAAGGCATATGCCCATTGTGATATGGCTGGCGGTCTCTAACAGACACCGCCACCATATTAAACAATTTCCGCAAGGCGACCGGGGCGGAAAACAGGCGGGCAGTGTTTTACACCGCCGCGGTCCCCCCTTGCCATCCTAATATGGCGTGGGGGAATTGGGCAGTGGATGTCGGGCGGATTGCCTCCGCCAGGCCGGCGGTGGCTATCGCCAGCCTGGCGGAGGCAATCCGCTCGTCATTCTAATGACCCCCTTTGTCTCTACCCACGAGAGTAACTGAAGGGGCTATGTTGGGACCTCTTTGGTTTTTCATGATTGACAATTTTAGGGGTATGCTTCTGGGACACCAATCCCCCGCTCATTCCCAGGAATAATCAAAGTGATCTTCATGACTTTGAGAGCTGCCCTGCGATAGACAAGATGGACGGGTGGGTGGCCCAGAGACTCCACAGTGGACTGGTAGATGGCTGGACCAGGCAGGCATGACTGGAGGTGACAATGGACGGGATGCTATTGGCGTCTCTTGGCTTGGGGACATTTGGGAGTGTAACATCATGAAAACCTTCCACGACCTCCAAATGTCATTTTCTCTCTACAATCACAATTCTAACTCTGCCACGCACTCTCAAGATATCGATCCGCACGATGGCCCCACTTACATCGAGGTATGGCCCCTATGTACAGACTAGCCAAAGGGGTGCTTTGCAGGTGTATACGGGCCTGGTCAGTCATTCCTTCTGTACAATGTCACACTTGAGAGAGTGTTTGGACAGGCTGGCTGGGCCAGTTAGAAGCAGGGAAGTGGAGCGAGGCATGTATGGTACTCTGTACCCTGGCCATCTCTGCCTGGTTACGTCTCATCCTGTTAAAATCTCTCCATCGTGCCTACTTCACTCCAAAGTGCCTGTGGATAGCTCATAGGCTTCCCCAATCCACCAGCACATGATGTGAGAGAGATTTGTGGGATTTATACTGTATGGTCTGGGAATTCCACATTATCCACAAATTCTAGGCCTTTATTTTCCCAACTCTATCTGAAGTACTGGGCCAGACCATTGAGGCATCCCATAAGATCGTCTTGCTAGACCTGGTGTGGTGGAGGACGACGGGGCCCTAGAGAAGATCATATGTTAGTGGGGCAGAGTACACTTGTGGCAAAACGCGATATGGCCAGATACTGGAAGTCACCAATTAATAGCCCCAATGCCGAAGGAATGTGTGGAGGACAAGGACTGCTCTGCAAAATTGGAGAAACTAATATACCGGGCCTGAGGATGCCCCAAGAAAAACTCAAAGATATGGGGAAATGGTGGTCATACTATAGATTGAACATGGGGTCCATGGGCCTCCCGGATGGGGGTGGAGAAGAATAGAAGGTTGAGGGTGGGTATTGTGACTATATTTGTGATCCACTGAGCAGATTGGCAGAGTGTGTGTTTCTCTGTGTTTCAATAAAACCAATAAAGTGATGTTATTAAAACAATCTTTATGTCTCAACTCTTTTGGTGTACACGTTTCATGTATTTGAAGATATTTGAAGAAATAACATTTATTATTCTCAATTTGTTTTCGTTAACTATTCATATCATACAAAGATCCTACCTTCAAACTAAGGATTTAAACATTATGATTGAACACCATTCCAAGAGACAATATCTTAAACTGAGAACATTGCTAAAGGCTCAAGATTAAACAATAATGGGCTCCAATTTGAATCTGAAACATTGCAGTATACACAAATGCTCAAAACAGAAGTAGCTGTAATAGGGACAACTGCGGCCTTATTTTCTTACAAGGGTTAGAATGGCTAGATTTCATTTTGACGCAACCTCCACGATGCACATTAAGTACTATAAATGTGACACTCCTAATCAAATACGTTTTGTGTTGAGATATTGTAGCAAGAGCTAAGTTTTCCTTTCCAACAATAGCTAACAGTGATTCTGCTAAGTTAACAGGCTGTTTCTCTCAGTGAGATAAACTTGTGTCCTCAAACAAGCTGATCTATTCCTGCAGACAAAGTAGGAGACAGGAATTTGGCAAAATGCTGCTCTTAGCTTTCAGTGAAAATATTTAATGACTTTGTAAATGTTTATTGTCCTTAAAAAAGCTAATGTATATTGCCACATGCCTGGAACTTGCTAATCCTTCATAATGGTTAGAGAGTCATAAATAATGGACGCAAAAAGGCTTTACATTTCTTGTCCGTTCCTGCCACATTCAAATCAGGGAAATGACTTTCTTGAAACAAAATGTCCGCTTCAAGCAGTTATATTTGCATGTCAAGTTAAAAGGCTCTTTGCACGAAAATCAGCATAGTAATCAATATCTCTTAAATTGTTTACCAAGTTGTCTTGCGACAGATGGGACAACATTAGAAAATGCAATAGATTTGGCCCGTACGTCCAATTGTGTTAGATGGTTCCTGTGCAATATCTATTTTATAGCTATAACATTTCTCATCTCCTGTGCGATTAATTTGATGCTCTGTTTTTGGTAACACTTTGTCAATCTTAACAAGGATCTCCTTGGCAATATAAGGATAATGTATTACCATTTAATATTTCTATTTATTTCAAATTGATTTGTATAGGCATTTTCTGCCCTACTCCAGCCTTATTCCAAGGAACGAAATAGGAACTGTCCCAACCCCAAAAGCAAGCTTTTAATGTATTACAAAGGGTTAACTGACCTGACGACCTTAGAGACCATTTTCATGTCCATCATAATTCTGATCAAGATCAAATGTCCAGTCCATCCTTACTCATTAACAGCGAAACTCCTCTTGAAAACACTAAAACTCTAAAGAGAATTGATCTGCTTCTGGTATTAATTTGGATTGCATTCTAATCCAGAATCTCTTAATGGATTGAAGCAATGTGATTTATAGATTACTACTGATATCTACAGAATCTATCCATACTTCTACTCAACTCTGCATGTGCCATGCATGTACAAGATGAATGGTTTGTAATCTCCCGAAGAGTATCCTGTCATTTATGCATTCTCTGACCAGTAGAAACATTAGTTGTATCTGTCAGTGGATCCCTAACTAAATTGAAATCTCCAACCACTATCATTGAGCAGTTATCTTGGACTAGAACCATCTTCCTGCATAACACCAGAAGCCACTTCTGTTTCGTCATGTACACCCTCAATTGCATATGTTAATGTTCCATTATTAGTTTCAGTCTCTAGCTGACCAGCTGCCATGTTCTTTTTAGGTCTCGTCCTATTCCATTCCGCAAGGAATGAATAGGACGAGACTATAGGGTCTAAACTAAGAGCTAAACAAATGCGGATTTCAAGAAGTGCATGTGGTCTCGTGACCGCGCTTCTATCCGCCTGCTTCACATCACCACATGAAAGCCACACACACTTCAAAGGCTCCGCTTCCTGCCCCGCCTGCACTTAGCACTCTCCGATTTCCCCTCCCACCTCCCACGGCCGCTCTTCCCATTCACGCGCTCGTTACCATTTGCTCCTGAGCCGCATTTCTTTATCGGTGGAGGGTACAATAGAAGGATGTAGGATTCTTGAATCTCTAACCACGGACAAAACAAGGGGCAGCAGCCAAAACGTATGGTTAACAAAGAAGGGAGGTGTTGAAGGGGTGATTGAAAGGTCAGTGATATAAGTAGGCACGCATTTATCTCAGTCAATGTCCCGGAGTGCTTACCGTGACACTTCGCACCCCATGCATGATGGCATGGACGCTGCGCCGACGAGATAGCTCAGTCGGTGGGGTCCCGTTTCACAGTTTGGCATGCTTGCTTTGAGAGTGAACTATTGGAGTCTCATCGGGTTCTTTCAGTCTGTCATTTTGATGTGATTTAATTGAGAACCATTATCGTGTAATTAGTACAGAGCTTGAATACCACAGTGACGGGTCTAGCATTCTACACAGAAACAGGCGTTTATAATAAGCGTTTCTGCAGCTTGCTGAGAAGTGAATCTGTTCACACTATGCACTATGGACGGCGTGTTTGCTTTAACATACTCGTTACCTTTGTGCTGTGTTGTGCACTGACACCAAGGGTTGGTAATATGACTTTGGTTCCATCAAAGGGGCGATATTTACTTTTGGAATTTTTTCGCAATGGCTGTTTAAACGTTCATACATAGTCGTCTTTTAGATTAACACTTAATAACAAACCGGACAGCCTTAGAAACTTAGTTATTCCCAACACACTGAGCCATTTTCATAATTTGACACGGTACAGCTTCCATTACTGCCATCAACAAGCAGGCAGCCCCACACCTCCAGCCCGCACCCTGCCTACTAAACACGCAAGTGATTGATGCTGACTACACACACAGGGTTGTTTAAAGCCAGTCGGTTCTTATGGGAGAACAGTAACTTGTGGACAGGCAAAGACATATGACTTCCTTGACTGCTTCTACTGTGCTGGCCTGTGCAGCGAGTGGCTCGTGGCACTACAGCCTGCTTAAAGAAAACAGCATTGGCAAAGTCAATAGGTTTCACCTCTGCTAAATCTATTTGTTTGTCAATGTGTTGTAGACAAAGGTTTCACCTATGCGAAATGTATTGACTTTGTCAGTATTTTTTTTACATATTGCACAGCATTTGAACTAATGAGCAACATGGCTTAAAGTAAAAAAAATTAAAAAAACACGCTATGACGCAGTTAAAAAAAACTATTGCTCAGCCAGCATTGAACGCGTCGTAGCACGTGGTTTTTCTAATATTTCTTTAAGCAATGTTGCACAGCAGATCAACTCCTGTGCAACATGTAAAACAAACATTTGAAGTACAATCGATCTCCCGTTTGGGTCCATATACGTGTTTAGCTATGCAGCATATTATCATGGGTCACGTGCCACAAGGCATGGAGTAGCTGCACAATTACTACATCCTGGATCATGTAGTGTGAGTCAGGAATACTTGCTTGCCTCTGCTGCGCGCAGGGGTGGTATAATGGTGAACATAAACCAAAGTTGTACGGGGTCTAGGAAGGCCAAAGGCACCTGTTGGAACCAAAGTTTGTGGTTGATTATGGTAACTGAGACCTGCAGACAGATATAGATATATTTCACCAGAGCAAAGTACTATATGCAGGTTCACTGGAATTATATGATTCTGTGGTGGCAATATTTTCTGCATATTCATGAATTTTGCGCAATTGCTACATAATCCGTCATCTGTTGAGTAATTTGCAAAATGTAACAAAGGTTTTTTTTCTAGCTGAAATGGATTAAAATTAATAACCGGTTAACATGCCAATGAAATACCACATGGAAGTAATAAAGCCATTGCAGAATTCTACGCGTAAACCGAACATCATAGGCTTCAGCGCATACAAGACAGCTCAGTGGGTTAACAATGTGGAGTTAAGTGTGAACTCTGTCCGCCCCTGTTTCTTGTTCCCTTGTTTTTCTGCCCTTCTGCCCTCTGTTAGACTCGTTTTCCCTTGTTTTTCTGCCCTTCTGCCCTCTGTTAGACTTCTTTTTGTGCCTTTATGCCCTCTGCATCACCACATCATCATTCAGCGCTACCCCAGCATCACTCAGCACCACCACATTATCACTAACGCCACCACATTATCACTCAGCACCACAACAGCATCACTCAGCACCACCACAGCATCACTCAGCACCACCACAGCATCACTCAGCACCTCCACAGCATCACTCAGCAACACCACAGTGCCACCACAGCACCACTTAGCACCACCACGGCATCACTCAGCACCACCACAGCACCACTCAGCACCACCCTAGCATCACTCAGCACCACCACAGCACCACTCAGCACCACCACAGCACCACTTAGCACCACTCAGCACCACCACAGCACCACCACAGCATCACTCAGCGCCACCCCAGCATCAATCTGTGCAACCATTCAACAACAACTGGTTCAAATATGTTCTCTCACTGTTTCAAGCTTTATTACAAATGTCACAAAAAGATGTTATTATTTCAATTCTGTTCTTGGATTTTCGTCACAATAAAATACACTGAACATAGTCTTCACAAAAGTTATTTACAAAAGTTTAAGCTATCGCCATTATAAATTACAATTACTTTTATTTAAGTATTAATTATTTAAAAAAATTAAAAGCCATTGTAATTTGTAATATCACTACATTCAAGTCACGTAAATACAAAACATGCTGCATTACAAATGCTATAGGTGTCACATTTGCGAAAGTTATAACTATTGGCATTGTAAATGACAAAGCTATTAATTTAGCTATTTTCAAAACCAACACATAAATAAAAAAATTGTCATTTACAAGACCAATAGCTCAAATGTTCCTAATGCGAGACCTATTGCATTGCAAATGCTTGTTTGTACTATTCCTCGAAATGTGGACAGTGAGCAGAATCAAGACCATGTCTCTGTTTGTTCTCGTATAATTTAAGCTATAGTGCATGCTCATAATGATGCAAATGTCTTCATATTCTGAACAAAAGCCCATTAAAAAAAGTGCAAAAGTCTATGGTAAATACCACGTATTCTGAATGCAATTTTAGTACATATTTATGTTTTATAAACATATGAGTAAAATTACATAATGTACTGATTTAAGTTAGCCTAACTGTCGATGCCATATAAGCAGAGATATATATGCTAGCATTGAAATACTTATTTTTCACATTGAATTGTTGTTTTTTGCAAGATGTGTTTTCTTTACACTGCACATGTAACTTTCCAGAAGCCTTCTGTTAGTTGGTGAATAGGCGTTTGTTATGTATTACACAACTGATAAGGGGGTTCTTACCGAGAGGAGAGGAGACAACAGGAAGAATGTTTCATGGGAAAAACTGTCTGAACTGCAAAATGTGGACAAAGTACCTTTTAAAGGACTTGAATCTGTGGTCTATTGCGCAAATGTGAGAAACAAGGGAGTTTATCTGCCCCAGGATTTTCTAATATCCTACTGGATGTCGAGAACAGTGATGTAACATGTTTTAATGTGTGTTTTTGTAAATTTATATTAGTATGTGTCTAGGGCAGGTTGTCCCTTTATATGGATATCCTTTCTGGGGTTTCTTGAGACTACCTCCCTCAACATGAGGGATTCTCCTTTAAGCTTAATAACCTAATTACAAGTTTGTAGGTCGGACCTCCGTACCGCGGCGACGGCGGACTCCTGCCTGCTGTATTATGATGTAACAGATGGACCAGCGGGTGTGTTTCTGATGGCGATGAATATTTTTTCATTAGTGTCTATGCAGGCGTGTATATTTTGACTGCACAATTTCAGAGTAAGAGTCAAAAATACTTTATTCGATTATTTTAAAATCATAAAAGTATACTACACTCACATTTATACACAAATCAATAATGCAATTCATTTACAAGCAATTGTTAAAAACAATTAAAAACAATTAAGAACAATTGTGTAGGGAAAAGTCAGAAACAATTAATACATTGGAAATAATTCATATACCCTAAAAACCTTCATATTAGATTTCTTCCTGAAAGCCTGATCACAACAGGGAGCAAATAGATGAACAACACATGATAGAGAAATAAATCTAAACCTTGGCTATTCCATAATACATTCCATCATTGGAGTATTCAGCAATCTATGCCGTTTAGCACGCATCGCTGCTACCAAAAAGTTGGCAACCCCGAACATCACGACAGGGGTCTCCATGAGTTGTAGAAACAACAATGCGGGTTTCACTTGCTTAAATCCCTTGTCCCTCAGAAGAGGTATAATATATTTTTTCCTTCCCTCAACAAAAAAGGGGCAAAAAAATACAAAGTGTATCAGGTCTTGATCAGTGAAGGCGTCACATTTACAAGGAACATTGTCCCTAGGCGTGTTCCATTTCAGATATTCACCCAATAGAAGATGCATCTGGTTAAAACGGAATTTCGTCAATAGCCACCGATGATATGGCCTGTTCACTACCATCAGATAAGGCTGAATAGTCACAGTTGATATTACTGTGTAGTGTGCCCTCACTGTGATTTTCTCAATTTCCTGAGCTGCATGACACATGTGGAAAAATACCTACTATGAGCACTTTCCTATTGCTGGAGTCCAGGCCATATGTGCCCAGTCCAGTCAATGTGCAAATAGAGAGAAACAGACTTGCCTGGATTTTGGAGTCAACAGGGTCGTTTTCTTCGGGGACAAGATGCTGCTGTGAAGGGGGACCCTGGATGAAGGCATCCACTTGGGAGATTGAAGGGAAGAAAAAGAAATGGGTTAGTATGTACCCCAATTTCCGCCATGCTCAGCTTGTCAGTACGCAAATTCGTAATTCTGATGGCGGGTAACCTGTCAGTACCAGCCTATGGCTGCTGCTTTTGCTCTACCCTCGCCACGGCCATCCGCAAATGGCTGATGGTGTTTGCAGTTCTCCAATGGTCTTTCGTTCAACAGCCCGCCAACATTGTAATTCAGCAGTCCGACCACCAACTACACAGCAGTCAATCAAAAGAAAAACCACCGGCAGTTCCAAGACCACCAATATCGTCACCAGGCCTTTAATAATTTCTTATTGCTTGAAGTGCAAAAGCTTCATGCTTATGCATTTATACTCACATCACAACTCTTTACTGGGTCTCTGGACTAACACTTTATTCTCTTCTAATCCTCTAGATCAGGGAAATACCTTTACTGACAAGTGGTGTAGTGAGTCCCCCAGTCTCAGAATTTGCTACATAACGACCAGAAGCCATGTAGATAATCAACGTTGGTGGTCTCACATAAAAAAAGGCAAGGCATAATGAAGTACATGTAGCCTATGCCTATACTGTGTAAGGGATGATGTTGTACTAGAGATTATTCCAAGATACCCAAAGCAATGTTATGTTATGTTATGTTATGCTGTTATGTTATGTAATTATACTTTTTTATTTCACACTTCTAGGTTCCTCAAAATGTTGTAAAAATTTGATAAATCATATGACATTCCTAAACAACTGTAGAGTAAGGTACATAGTATGCTTATCTTTACTATCCCTACTCTTAGAAAGAATTACCAAAAAGAATGCAAGGAATGGTACCCGTTTTTCCTCAGGAGAGGTAAAAATTCAAACTGTTTTTACTATGATGTTCTCTGGTAACCATATTGAAGACATTGCCATCAATGCACCAGAATATGGAGCGGTAAATTATGCACAGGCATGACACAAATTAGAAAACTGAGATAGTCATCTTCACATCACTTTTCTGCTTTACTCATTGGTTTTAGATGTAAATTGTCATCCACATCCTGCTCAATCATCTGTAAGCAGGACGGATGTAATTGCAGACCATATTGTTGGGTCAGAACCCACCCAATTCAAAAAAGTATATTCTTATTTCTAGGAGTTGCTCAGCCACATAGAAGCTACTGTTTGGCTAAAAAGAGAGATTATAATTGTGGCATTTAATTGTGGTCAGGAGCAGCTACTGTGCATGCCTGCATCCACACAGTGAGTGCAGCAGAGAAAGCATTTATGTAAGTATTCATCAAGGGACAAAATGCTAACCATCATCTTAAATGGCCACCCAAGAGTGCATATGTAATCCCCTTTGCCTAAAATCCAAAATCATCCAACCATTTAGTGCCTATTTCACATTATTTACTGGAGGACTGACGAATATACCTATCTATTCAATAGATTGCTGCAGATTTTTTTTGTTGCCATGCACTAGAAGAGATGAGTTCTTCTGGCTGTTTGGAGTCAGCACACTCCTGGAGTCTGGCGCTTCTGCCCATATTTGCTGCACGAATGGGTAAGTGTGAAGGCCTGCTTGTCTCTGCCATCTAAATGAAGGCGAGTGGAGAGATGATGTTGAGCACCAGCTGAGGCTTTAGGGCAAGAGCTTGGTTTGCCTTCTTAAGCTAGGCATATTGCAGCTGAGCGAGGACATGAAATCAGGCTGGAAGAAGTAGATCACAGTACTGCTGGCCTCCTTGATGTAATTAAGTGTGAGCATTAGCCATGAGTAATTCGGTTTAGAGATCTCATCGACACGCAGCAATACTTTTAAAGCACCCATTTCTAAACACATTTCTAAACACAAGTAGGAAAGTGCTAAATTCAAATTGGGGAAGATACCTATCTATAATGATTTAACTAATAAACTGGGTATTGAGAACAATATTTGGATACCCACTTACATCCTCATGAAATGCAAATAGAGACTTTGAATTAAAAGATATGATGTGCAAGGAAAAAGATCACTGCAACAACAAGACAGTGATGCTGGAGTGAAGAGTGGAAGTTGATAAGTCACTCCCACCACAGTGGCAGTGAATAAACCTATCAGCACAAAACATCCCAGTTGTCATGAATTCAAACATAATTTAGAAGAGCCTCATATCATAATGCAGAAAGCAGACTCTGAACAGGGCAAATTATCTTTGAACAAAAGAGAGGCACTATAAATCTGGGGAAACCATCCTCACTGCCCGAACATATCAGCAACTGAAATTAATATGGATTCATATGTCTTGAGAAAACTGCTCAAAATGTGGTCAATGCATTGTGCCATTGAGGGTAAAATGGCCTTCTTCACTCTTTAAATGGATTAAAAGAAGAAGAGACTGGACAAACAAAATAAGCACCATAGAGATGAACAGTAGAAAAGAGTCTCTGACCTTGAAGACAGAGCCGGTGAGACAAGGAGCATTATGCTTCTCATGTAAAAGAGTATGCTTCTATGTACATGAAAAGAATGACCTGGAGGCATGCTCTCAATGCAATAACATTCAAATAAATGGCCTATCATAATCTACAGGTCTCAGAAGCCCAAATATTTTGTGAAAACCTCATTAACCTGCTGGGCAGGTTCATCTTGTTGCAAATTTTCAATGCTGAGCAAGCGCACAGTGACCTTGGCGCAAAAGCACCACTGAGAGCAATCCCTAACCCAATAAGTATTCTCCTGTTGCACTGTAGAGACCAAATCACAGTCCTGGGCATGGCCAGGAAAAAGGAACAACTGGAATATCAGGGATCATCACTGTCACTTTTTAAAGGATTATACAGTCCCAGTGCAGAAGGCTAGATATCCATGTACTGAAGTGAAAAAGCAACTTAGATTCCCTAAAAATGTAATATGCCACACTGTACTCTGCAAATTTGCCACTACAACATGAAGGAAATACTCATTGCTACACGTATCTTAAAGAAGGTATGAACTATGTCTAGACCAAGATTAAGAAGCATTTCAATGCAAAAAAAGCAGAATCTGAAACAGAAACCCAGGGTTATATAAGTTGTGTGGAATTGCAATAAATGCTGCAGGATCAAGAGTCTGCACTCTAGATATGATGTGCATGATGCAAGTAACATCTGTGATAAACTCTTGATAGCACTAAAATTATGTTGTCCTCTATTAGCAAAAATACTAATCACAGAATTTGTAGTTAGATTTGACATATACCAGCCAAATAAATACCGCGACAGCCTGCATGATTAGAGTACACTTACAACACAAAACAAACAATATGCAAACTGCAAGGTGGGAATTGTGGCTAGAACTAGCCCTCCTGTGGGTGTCACATGAGTCATATTAGTTATTTCTTGAGGACTGAATGAGTGTGAAACACTGAAAGTTGGGGAAGTCAGTCTGGGTAGAGGTAAGAGGTGGGAAGTATCAGGTGTTTTATATATCAGACAAACAAATATAACACTGAATTAACTGAATTAAAAGATAACAGCCGATTAAGAAGCAAGCTTGTTAGGATTGCAATACAGCACCACACATTTTTACAATGTAATATCCGGGTAAGCTTACAATTTAAACAATCAAGTTTATGACATTAAAAATTTGGCGGCTCAAAATAAGCCTAGAAATGAAACAAGAGTTTAATGAAACAGGAGGTTATGGACTACCTTGAAATACACACATTGACTTGAGCCACACTTAGGCCTACTAAGGTACACAATTTTACAGATAAGTGAGGGTGAGATATAATTTTATTAACACAGCTCCGTTGAAAGATTAGTTACAATATTGAAATGAAAAGCTGTCCATTCCAAGCCGAACTGCATAAACGCTGACTAGAAGGGGAAGTTGGCATTCATAACTGGTACTACAGGATATACCAATTTCATTGACCAATGCATGTGCCTCCATCATACATTTCTTTCCCATAATTCTTTGAAAATATTGTAACTATATATACATTGCAAAACGTCAGCAATATCATATGAGGTGGAGATTTTAATCCAACAATATGCCCTCCACTAGGCAACACAACCCACCATAAATTCAACAAGTGTTTGACATGACCGGGTTGGCTGATTCATGGAGAGATTGACAGGGCATTGAGAGTGCATATAACCACCTTTCCATGATCCATTATACGCACTCTCACCTAGTTCTATGACTGACTTTGAGTGAAGTCATGGCTTGAGTGACTGACATTGAATATTTTCACTTCACATTATCCGATCACTCACCAGTGACTCCTCAAGTCAAAGTTTCTGAATTAACGACATATCATTGTGCATGTTACTACTCTTCGGGGGCTAAGAGCGACCCCGATTTTGACTGGTTCAGTCGTGAACTTCTCTATGGTGTGGGAAAACGTTAACGTTTATGTAGGTAGAATCTCCTTTTCTAAACAACCTGGCATTCTCCAAGCTAACCAAACACAATGTGGAAGATTGGAGAAATCACTAGGATAAAGCCAAGCACACTCCTAAAGTACTTAAAGACATTAATGAGACAGTCTACTCATTATGAAGGCAGCTGATTGTGGGATTAGATAGCTGGGTAAGAATGCATAATCCCTTAGATACAGAGAAGGTATGTGGACCAGCAGGATACTCTCATGGATGCCAAAGAAAGCACTTCAACATACTACAGTATTTCCACAATGCTTATTAAAACAAGAGAGATCATTGGTGGTAATGGGGCAATCTTGCATGAATTTGTTAAATATTACATAGACTTATTCACCTCCAAAATAGACATGGATAAGTTAAAAATGGAGCGCTACCTAGAGGAGGTGACTCTAGCTTGAGTGGCGGGAGACTATTTAATAAAACTAATAACTTAAATTTAAATTAAGAATGCTATAGATGGGTTTTATGCCTGCAAAGCCCCAGGCTCATATGGAATGACATCAGAATATTATAAATATTTCAAGGATCTGCTGACACCATGAATGCTATAACTATACTAAGAATCGTTGAAAATTGACACACTTCCACACTCCATAAGGGGAAAGATGGTATCAGCCATTGTCTTTTACTAAATACAGACAACAAAATTGTGACATGTATCGTTGCCAATAGACTAAACCTACTGATGAAGAAACAAATCACCTCAGACCAGTCAACCTTTATACTGGGCAGAGACTCTACAAATAATCTCTGGACTATATTTGAATTTATACATCGAATATGACCCATGATTCAGGCTGTATTGGCATTTTTAGATGCTGAGAATGCCTTTGATTTTCTAGAAGGGCCATCCCTAAAGTCAGTGATACAAAGGATGAGCATGGGTCACCATATTACAAGCATGATTACACTTGATTAAATTACTATATTCAAATCTTAGAACTAGATTACAAATTAATGGATATACGTCAAATGCATTCTCCATAAGCAGGGGCACCAGACAAGGATGCTTGCAATCACCATAACTGTTAATATTGGGTATAGAACCACTAGCCTGCTAGCTTAGAGAGGTTCAGATGGAAAATTGTATTATCTTTCCAACTATGGAACTGCTGCTAATAATGTTTGTTTTTGCATTAATGTGCATGGCTGATATTATGCTATTGGTTAAAAACCAGGAGCTCAATCTCAGATATATTGTTAGAGACACAATATGGTTCAGCAGATTCTATGGTATCAGAATGAATTGGGGTAATTTGGAGATACTTCCACTTTTAGAAAATACTACCAGCCCTGTGCTTGAGCACCAGCTGTGCTAGTGAAAAGTCTCAAATATTGAGGGAATTGTGTAAACTGAGAAAAGGAGCTGGCCCTTAGCGACAAATTTAGACTTGTGACATGCTAAAGCAGCTTGTTGAGGGGTGGATACAACTACCACTCTCAATGGGAGGCAGAATTCCCCACATTTAAATGTACATACTTCACAAATTCCTCCATTTATTTGTTAATATTCCCATACACTTAATTGAAACCTTCTTTGCTTACCTGTATACTCTAACAGCCAGGTTGCTATAAGGAGGGAACAAGCACCCAAAAGGTGATGGCAGGATGGTTACAACACGGCTAACCACTTCAAAAAGCTTGGGGTAGCATTTGAAGCCATTGTTCTTTTGCCCACCATACCACCTCAGATTAGACCCAGTCATATCCAAATCAGTCTTGGTCCTGCTCTAATGAAAATGAGTATTCATTGTGTCTCCTTTATTTTAAATATATATCTATAAATAAAAAAGTGGCTTTAGAGAAGGCGTTACCTATGAAATATATGATTTATTTTATTAGTTATTAGCAATATTGACTATTGTATCCATATTAAATAATTATTATTATTACATAATATGTATTACATAAACTTATATCATTTATCAATGTATGTCTATAAACTACTAAATAAAAGCATATACCCAAAGAAGGAAATAGGACAACTAGATACATAAAGAATATACATTTAATTACAATTTAAAAAAATCTTAAAATATATTTGGGGCACGGTTAATATAAGGTTTAGAAAAAATAACTAGTAAATTAACATTGAATACAAATACATATTTTATGGTTTTAGCAACAGAACTCGCTTAAGCACAACAAATAAAATTAAATAATTTACATTTAATTATGAGCTGCGATAAACTGTAACACTTGCAATCCTGAACTGACCCTGGCTATCCATTGTGGAACATGCCAAGGTGTGTAAAACCTGCAACTTCTGCAAGTCAAGAACACAATTTATTTACAGAGTAACTTAAAATATAAGTCAGATACTGTTGTTAATGTTATATAGACTTTTTTGAAATTATTAGGCACCTATCATTAACAACAATAAACATTATTGGAGCTATTCACAAAGGTAATTTACACTTGTGAGTAGTTTACACATGTAATTTACTCTTACCGTCTTCATTAATTTTACCACGTTTGACTATTCACAAATCTGAGTATAAATTACTCGCAAGTGTAGACTTACACGTTGCCACCCCCTGAAAAAGGGTGTTAGGCCAAACTTATGAGTGTAAGTTACTACTGCTAAAAGGAAACAGTAGAAAGTCCAGCTCCACATAAGACAAATCATTGATACTGCAACAACCTCCATAAAAAAGAATGGAGACTTACTCCTAACGATACCATGAAAAAGTTAATATTTTACACAATATTTTATAACTAAATAATAAATATGTTTTGTTTTTAGACTTTTTTAACATGAAATAATCTATGTTCATATGTGTAACTATTTTTAAAAATGTAATTGACAGGAACTCTGCCAAACATTGGTGATAGGGTAAACAAGGCAATAGACTATTGGGTGCAGAGCTGCCCACGATCACACAGTCAGAGGAAAAAATGTATCCAAAGGGGAAGTTCTACACAAGGGAATAAGAGGGTCACAGCTCAAAAAGGACACTCCTTGAAGAGGCTATTTGGTATTCAGATTAACTAACACCCAGGATGGAGGTGCAATCCACATATATATGGAACTATTAATGATAAAGAGAATGTGGGGTTAAACACTCAGGAGCTCTACAAGCAAAGACTGAAGCTAAGTAAGCTTCTCACCCACAATACTGTTTACTTTTACAGATACTGACTGCAAATACCTCCATATGAGATATACATGCAAAGGCAAGGTCTGTTGAGCTGATACCTATGGTGATGTTATAAAAGTAACTCAAATACAATATTGACAGAGGACAAGGAACACCACCTAGGGTGTTAGCAGTTGCCCACGGATCTTGGTGATCGAAAAGGAACAGAAAAGGCAGAACAGCAAGGATGTAGAACTAAATACATCATAATGATAGACAAAGAGCTAGCAAGGAGGAGTACTTACCAGGAAAGAAGGGAAAACAAAGGGCACATTTGGCAGAAAGCAATAACAAACAAACATTGAAACTAGAAGTTAGGTCAGCAGGAATAGGAGGGTAGCAAACTAGAAACTGGAACAAAGAGAAAGAGAAATAAAGCAGACACAGGGAAAATGTAAATACAGAAGGAGAGAGAGTTCAAGGATGCTCTAAAATAGTGGTGGCTCAGAATTGAACAGAGCATTGCAGGCAGTGTTAGTTCAGGAACAAGGATTAGCTACAGCTCACAAACAAGGAGTCAAGAATTAAGTATAGCTCAGGCACTCTGGAAACAAGGAAAGCAAAAGCTCAGGAATCAGGTGTAGAGGAACAAAGACAGCAAAAAAAGACGAGAAAATGCTCAGGAAAAAAGAAGGTTAGTCCAACCGGAACACTGCTACAATGACCAATGCTGGACTTGGTGGGAACTAGGGTTTAAAAGCGCTCACTGTAATCACATTCCTCAGGTAAGAGCAGGATAGCACCTGCCAGCCACAGATGTGCTGAATTCTTCGACCCATCCTTAGCCTGCAGGGGTGGAGACAAATCAGTGAGCCGTGAACTCAAGTTAATGGAGCTTTTAGCATGAGCAGACACGTTTCCACAAAACCCGTCATGGATCAAAATTGAATGGGAATTTCCATATATTGTCCACAAGCCTAGAAATCAGTATGCATATACAGTGGTGGGGCCAGAAGCTTATTAAAACACTGGAGAGTCCCACAGGTAGACCTCTTGGTGGTGGGTACGTGAGTGAGGAAGGAAATAGTGACAATCATTATATTGAACATTACTTCCCTACTTATTTTAGGTCCCTACCGCCAAAATGTTTATTGGAGGGTGTTGTATTATCAGTGGTTGGCCATGTGTAGTGGTAGACTTACTCTAGCTCTGAGATGGAGTAATTTACTATTGTTTTGGGTTCCTTATTGACTGTAGTAACTTTAGAAGTGCATTTTGTGAATACCAATAGGCTTACTCTTGTTGTGGATGGGTGAATGTCCCTCCCATAACCCTTTCCTTAACCTCTCCAAACCCTCCTTACTTCTCCCTAAAACCCTCCCATTTAGTAGCAAATGTGCCCATTTTCCAGCTACTCCTTCTAATCCCTGATGCATTTATTACTATGTAGTAAACTTACATGGAGAAGAATCTCTCCATAGAGAACATAGGAAAGGTGGAGGCAGAGATTAATACTTGCATGTTTCTGAATAGCATTGTGTAGTACTTTATTCATACTAATGTAGTTCTACTAAATGTACCACAAAATGCAGTTTGTGAATATGCCCCTATGTATCTTACTAAAAGAATAGCACAGCTTGGTCAATCAGTCAAAGTCAAAAGCAAGCTTTATTCGATTACTTAAAATCATAAAAGCAACAAGACAATACAAATGTAAAATAAAAATACATGTTAAAAATATGGCAGATCATCTAATTCATGTGGTTAAAATCATTAATGAGTCGAACCCGGTAATAATGTCTAGTGCATTCAAATAGTTAAAAATTGATACGAAAACAGTTACACTCACAATGTAATAAAAAAGAGAATAATTAACTTAAAAATATTAATAAAAGCAGCAATATAGAGAGGTCACCCCTCCTGGAACCTCGGGGATAGCTTCCTGGACTTCGTACGCATGGCTGCGACCAGAAAGCTAGCAACCCCGAAGGCTATCCTAGAGCTACCTAGAAGCTGTAAGTAAAATAGTGCGGGCGTACTTGTACAAAACCTGCTTCCCTTAAAATAGGGACCAAGAACTGCTTTCTGCTCTTCTTATAGTGATCACAAAACATTACAAAATGCATAAGGGACTGCTCTGAAAAGTTGTCACAGCTGCATGGGATTGACTCGTCTGGAACCCCCCATACGGGGAAGTCGCCTAAGGAGTATTGTATAATGTTGAACCTAAATCTAATAAGCAAGTGTCGATGGTATGGGCGGCTTACAAATTTTAGATACGGTTCAATTGAGGGCGTAGTCAGGAGGAGGAAGTTTGCTCTCGCTCTCGGTTTAGTCAGTTCCTCACTCTCCCGCGTTTGAGATGCCCTCCTCAAGAAGTTATCCTTAATCCATTTCACGTCCCCCCTACAAATTGTGTTTGGGTGGCTAAAGAGGTTGGGCCTACCAAGGCTTCCCAATGCGCCTTTTACGTAAGCCAGCCATGGGATCTTTGAAGCGTTATCCAGAGCCATGCAGTCCCTAAGGATAGTGTGATTAAGTGTAATGTCATTGTTCAGCCAGGTTTTGGCCCAACATACCAGTGGTGCCAGAAGAAGCAGGTCAGTAATGTAACCTAAACCTCGCTCAGAGTGTAATGAGAAAACCGGTGTGGATTGTGGAACACTTAATAAAGATCTGAGAAACTGGTTTTCCACGGTCTGCAAATCACCAGTTGAGGAGTAGCCCCACAGCGGTGCACCGTAAGTGGCTATGGATAGGCATTTAGTTTTATAGATTTTCAGTAATGCCTCCATTGGGCGTGAGCCAAGTCGCTTAGCGAAACTCAACAAGGCTGAGGTTGATCTTGTTACAGCTAGTGACTTTGCCGACACCTGTGGTTTCCACGAGCCCTTCTCCTCAAAGATCACACCCAGGTAGGTAAAGACTTGCACCCTTGAAACCCCCTCTCCACAGCAGGTAAAAGATTTAAATGGTCAATCAATTTATAGTGAGTGATGCATTGCACCCTAATTTAAATGTTTTACCCTAAGACAATTCTCCAAAGGAAATCCTTGGCTGTTCAATCCCACCATCCCCTAAAAGTTAAATCCTAAAAAGGAACCCCTAAGCATCTTTAAGAGCTTGCAGCAGTATTTAGTTTCTGCATTCCACAGGATAGTGGCAAAGATTTGCCTATCTACCCCGGAGTTGCCAAGGCAAAGAGAACTCGCTTGACATATGTGATCACAGTTTTCTTCAGTTTCTAAAATCATCATGCTCACTAATACCTAGGGAATTGTATTGGTCTCTGTTCTTTGCTGATTAATCCCTTGTCTTCACACTTCAACTTGTGCAAAATATCTTGAACTATCCTGTCTCTTCTTTTTAGTACTGATGAGGCCTGGTGGAACCACAGTTCCAATTCTACCAGCACATATGTTTATGCATTTGATTCAAAATGTACATTTTTATGACCAGACCATTTTAGATGTGGAGCAAAGAGCTGAAGACATAGAGTTGACCATAGCATACTATTCACAGCAGCTAACAAAGGTGATGTGAAAAGAGTATTAGAATTAGAGGGATTTCCTCTGCTGTCATTAACAGTACTCTATACACTAGTACAGGACCTTTCCATGACATTTTGCCTGGATTCTGAGCAGAGCAACCAGTATGTGCATATTGTTCAACAAAGACTGTACTTGACAATGAGAAAGAAAATGATGGACTGGAATGCTATGGATAGCTTATATATATGGTTGACACGTATTCAGGCATTCCATTCACTATGGTTTTTTTCCAGTCCATGGTGGCTAACTCACTTGAAAATAATTATACCAGCTACAACTGTGATGTTCAATACACACGGGGCATATTTATGAGTTCTGTGATGCAGAGCAGCACAGTGAGTCACCTTGGTGTGCTGCCCTGCGTCACAGGGAAATGGCAGGAATGCATCATATTTATCCAATATGGCACATTCCTGTTCTTTACCCTTGTTCTGGCTCTGTTTTGACAGCTTTCTGCCAGCACCGGCACCCTTGCACCATTGTGCAAGGATCCCTATGTTTCAGGCAGGATTGTTTTCATGCAGGAAGCGACACCTTCGGGCACAGAAAACAATCCTGAAAGGTATTTATCCTCTTTTTATGTCTCTCCTGGGAGGCATATCTTTGTAGCACATTCACAAGTTTACAAGGTCTTGCAAATCTCGGAATGCGTCAAAAACCAAAGGAGTTGTGTGGGAACACCCACACAATGCCCATGGAATTCCTGCTCAGGGCAGATAAATGCAACACAACGATTTGCATTATTGCTACGCCACATTTTTGGAGCCACTCAAAACCACGCAGAGTGGCTTGCGCGGCTTCAAAAATATGGCTTAAGGTTAGCGTCACTCTTGCACCATGTTGCGTGATGCAAGAGCGACGCAAACCAGGTCATAAACATGGCCTAGGGTCTTTGTGTTTCACTTATGGCAGGCTAAAAACAGAAACAGCAGTAGCACTGCTTTAGAGATTCCAGCTCATTCAAAAAGTCGAATTAACCTATAGCGATTCTCCCAGCCAAATCTGTAATAATGTAATTTACTTATTTTGAGATAGTGGTGGCAGGATGGAAGGAACAGATGGGGTTCTGAAAGAGAAAAGTTTAATTTGTCTTCAGTACACAGAGCCAATAAGGATGAAGAAGAATGTTATCACTGATCTTTCCTGCTGTAACCAACTTCAACTAGGGTGAGGTAGGAATTGTTGAAAATGTTAAAAATGCATTTTGACCAGGATCTGGATGTCTCCCTCATGCCACAGTGCATCTAACTGACATAATCAAACCCTAAAGTCAATGAGTAATCTCTCTCTGACAGACATCCGTCTGCACTTCCAATCTTGGGAAAAAGAATGACGTGTTTTCCTCAGACTTGCACCAGTCTTATTAAATGCTAACTTTTGTATCCAGACCAATCGCTCCTAGGCTGCACAAGTAACAAACGTTTTCTTTTAGTCCACACAGTGGAGTGAATGGTATTTAAAAGTGGGATATATAGAAAGTTAACTTTTCACTGGGGATGGCCCTGTCTGTCCTGTGAGGAAAACTAGAGTGCAGTTTAATGTATTCGTTTTGCAATCCAGGATTTGGGGCACACTAGAGAAATGGTTCAGCTGGCATTCTTAAGATGTATGAAAAATCCAAATGAATTGTGAAGTTAGATATTTATTAAATATTTTGAAAAAATAACTTTAAGCAAATTATCTTTCCCTGTCTATAGCTCATTGAGGCTTATTTACATTAGCCTGCCAGAAGATGCCCTAGCAGTGCTTGATCTGAATGAGGTGTGAAACTGCTCAAAACCATGGATATTGGCGTAGGCCTTATCAAAGGATGGGCTGTGTGTGAAGCATGTGACACCTGTCAGTTCTGGAAGGGCCTCCAGGGAGGTTCCAAGACCTTCATTCACTTGAAAAGGACAGGGTGGGACCTAACCATCCACAGTTAAGTGTAAGGGAAGACCTGAGATAGAAAAGTCTTTGTTCTTTAGGTCCTCTGTAGCCAGTTGGGTACTAGACAAGTAGGAGGTGAACTCATTTCAAACCAGTTTAGTGTAGCTTAAAAGGAGGGACTGTTTTCCAAAACACACCACTGGGTGTGCTCCTGCCCTGGCAGAGAGTGTCTGACATCTTTGATTCCCCACAGAATAGTGCGTTCCTGGCCAGTTTGCAATAATACAGACATGATGTGCTGCTAAAGTGGGTAGGGTTTCCTATGGGAAAGGTTTCCTCATTGGTTAATTAGTGCCCATGCTCACCCCACCCACTGGCTACTGAACTGTACAAAAGTGGACCTCACCACCAGCCACTCATAACACTTCTGAACCTGCAGAAGAAGGACCACACCAGCTGTTTGAGACCTGTGAGGAAACATGAATGGCTCGACCTACTCCCCTTTATACCCAGTAGAAAGAAGTGGTCTCCAAGTTCAGTTGGCTGACCTCCTATGGGGTTACTGGGACAACACAAGCTGCAAGGGACATTTTTCACAAAGGCCAATTGACAAGCTACAACTGGACCTGGAATGGACCCTGTTGGTGTCCTCTACTGGAGTAATGGCTTTCCCTGAGGTCCTGTGTCTGTTGGCTGTGTACATCTGGACTTCACCAACAAGCTCTGAAAAGTTGGGACTTGTTTAAAATTCCATGACTGCAGTTACATTAGTCAGACCTCACTACAAAGGTGCCTTATTTTGATGTGACTTCAGATACAGCTTCAGGCTAGCCTTGCTGAAAGATTTTGAGCTCCACAAAAAAGACTAAGGGCCTGATTTAGTGTGGCAGGATATGCTCAGACGTGAGTCCCTTGCTCACTGGATTCAAGCAAGCCGGGCTGAAGACAGCTGGAATGGCAGAAACCGGACCTCAGAAGCTTGTTTCCGGTCCAGGGAAGACATGGCTTGGCAGTTAGGGCTGGACTGTTCCCATGAGGCACAGGGTCAGACTGATTTGCATATAGCCATGTCTGAACTGGGGTGGCAAAGTGGGCTAAAGAACGGTGATGGATTAAACCCAGATCTTTTGACTGGGTGTGAGTGTTTGATTGATTCAGATGCTCCGTCCATCACCACCCCCTTTTTTACCGCTTTTGGCTGCCATAAGTGTGGCAGGGTATGCTCAGACGTGAGTCCCTTGCTCACTTTGCCACTGGATTCAAGCAAGCTGGGCTGAAGACGGCTGGAATGCCAGAAACCGGTCCTCGGAAGCTTGTTTCCGGTCCAGGGAAGACATGGCTTGGCAGTTCAGGCTGGACTGTTCCCATGAGGCACAGGGTCAGACTGATTTGCATACAGCCATGTCTGAACTGGGGTGGCAGAGTGGGCTAAAGAACGGTGATGGATTAAACCCAGATCTTTTGACTGGGTGTGAGTGTTTGATTGATTCAGATGCTCCGTCCATCACCACCCCCTTTTGTACCGCTTTTGGCTGCCCTAAGTGTGGCAGGGTATGCTCAGACGTGAGTCCCTTGCTCACTTTGCCACTGGATTCAAGCAAGCCGGGCTGAAGACGGCTGGTATGCCAGAAACCGGTCCTCGGAAGCTTGTTTCCGGTCCAGGGAAGACATGGCTTGGCAGTTTGGGCTGGACTGTTCCCATGAGGCACAGGGTCAGACTGATTTGCATATAGCCATGTCTGAACTGGGGTGGCAGAGTGGGCTAAAGAATGGTAAAGGATTAAACCCAGATCTTTTGACTGGGTGTGAGTGTTTGATTGATTGAGATGCTCCGTCCATCACCACCCCCTTTTGTACTGATTTAGATCTTGGCAGATTTGGTCCCGCTGTAGCTTTTTCTTTAGTTTTCCCAGCTACTGACTTGGCAGTCCGCCATCCTATTTAGATGTTGGCTATTGCGTAGATGAAAGTCCAATGTGGTCCTGTCGAAACCACCAGGAAATATCAAACGAGTTAATTGCGGGATTGACAAAAGTGGCAGTTCAAGGGAGAACCGCCAGTTTCCCAGCCGGGCCAATCATGATGTGCCTTCCAACTGAAGTGATTGTGGAGGTCAAACCCCCACACCTGAGTGGGCAGAATGGCTGAAACTCACCTTTTCTCACTATCACACTTCCTGGTTTGCCATGGATCCATTCTGCAAAGTCCTACCACTGCGGCTGGTGCTTGATGATGAACAAAACCAACACCATCGCGGACGCAATCAATGTAAGCTGCACTTTCACCTTTTACCCATTCACTTGTCTATTAACATTTGCACAGGAATCGTGCATTTAGAAATCGCTCATCTGAGCAATAGCATACCAATGTGCAATGCATATGTCTGTAATATTGACATTTTAGAAATTTAAAGAAATACACCTACTTCAACACATTGTATGGATACATTTGTTGCATAATGCCTTCAAGAAAATGGACACTTGCACAAAAATAGAATATCAAAATAAAAATCCCCATACAGGTGTGCCTAACTAAAGAAATGTAGAAAATTCCAACATGAAAAACATATGCAACACACATAATAGGGATAAGTGCAATGTTACATGATGTAGAAATCACACCAGGCAAGGTAGAAATTGCACTAGACAAGGTGTTACCTTTACCTTAGAATTTAACAGTAAAATGAATATCAGTCACAAATTAGTAGTAGTCAATATATACATATATGTAACATTTCCTTTTGTCTAGTGCAAGTCCTGTACAGTATCCAATATCGATAGTCACAATTGAATTTTTAAAGGTGTCATGCATATGTGCTCATACTGATCAGTAATCAAGGCGAAACAAACACACCTGTAGTAATATATCCCAAAAATAATGCCTGCATCTAAATTCAAATCATCATCACATACATTGTTAAACAGTGCATGCACGTAACAAAGTAGACATTTAACAAAATCAGTTGTATCACCTGCCATCATGGGAAAGACAAATAAGTACTTCACATTTTACTCAGAAACATTGCTAGGAATAAAACAATTGGTAAGGAAAATTGTGGCAGGACAAACTTGGTGAAAAGAGAAATAGGTATGTGTTCATACCATTGAGTCTCTAAAAAATGAAAGCAATCCAAATGGCAGTCCATTCCTGGTTCCAAAAGTCCTGGGTACTGTTATGCCATGGCACTCAGCTTGCCTTCTACATAACTGCTAAAGGAGATGACCTCAGGAAGGGGCATCTAGTCAATCAATCAATCAATCAAAGACATTTATAGAGCGCACTACTTACCCGTAGGGTCTCAAGGCGCTTGGGGGGGGGGGGTGCCGTTACTGCTCGAACAGCCAGGTCTTGAGCTTCTTCCTGAAGGAGAGGTGGTCTTGGGTCAAGCGCAGGTCGGCGGGGAGGGAGTTCCAGGTCTTGGCGGCCAGGTAGGAGAAGGACCTTCCTCCTGTTGTCGCTCTTCGGATGCGGGGGACGGGGGCGAGGGCGTGGCTGGCTGATCGGAGGTGGCGTTTGGGAGCGTAGAAGTTGATTCGGTTGTTGAGGTAGCTCGGGCCTTGATCGTGTAGGGCTTTGTGTGCGTGGGTGAGGAGACGGAAGGTGATTCTTTTGTTGACGGGGAGCCAATGCAGGTCTCTCAGGTGTCCGGAGATGTGGCTGTTTCGTGGGATGTCGAGGATGAGTCTGGCTGAGGCGTTCTGGATCCGCTGGAGTCTCTTCTGGAGCTTGGCGGTGGTTCCGGCAAAGAGGGCGTTGCCGTAGTCCAGTCGGCTGGTGACGAGGGCCTGGGTGACGGTCTTCCTGGTCTCCGTGGGGATCCACCAGAAGATCTTCCGTAGCATGCGCAGGATGTTGAAGCACGACGAGGAGACGGCGTTGACTTGTCTGGTCATGGAGAGGGAGGAGTCCAGGATGAAGCCCAGGTTGCGTGCGTGGTCCGTCGGTTTGGGTGCGGTGCCCAGGGCGGGGGGCCACCAGGAGTCGTCCCAGGCGGAGGGCGAGGAGCCCAGGATGAGGACCTCCGTCTTGTCTGAGTTCAGTTTCAGGCGGCTGGTCGTCATCCACTCGGCTACATCTTTCATCCCTTCGTGCAGGTTGGCTCTGGCGGCGGCGGTGTCGTTGGTCAGGGAGAGGATCAGCTGGGTGTCGTCGGCGTAGGAGATTATGTTGAGGTTGTGTTGGCGTGCGATGGCCGCGAGGGGGCTCATGTAGACGTTGAAGAGGGTGGGGCTCAGCGAGGATCCTTGAGGGACGCCGCAGATGACTTCGGTGGCTTCTGACTTGTACGGTGGTAGGCGGACTCTCTGTGTTCTTCCGTCGAGGAAGGAGATGATCCATTCCAGTGCCTTCTCCTGGATTCCGATGTTGCTGAGGCGCTGCACTAGGGTGCGGTGGCAGACAGTGTCGAATGCCGCGGAGAGGTCTAGGAGGATGAGGGCCGCTGTTTCTCCGTTGTCCATCAGGGCTCGGATGTCGTCAGTGGCGGCGATGAGGGCGGTCTCGGTGCTGTGGTTGGCTCGGAAGCCAGACTGTGAGGGGTCGAGGGATCCGTTCGTCTTGAGGAAGGCGGCCAGCTGTTTGTTGACGGTCTACTCGATGACTTTGGCTGGAAACGGGAGGAGCGAGATGGGGCGGTAATTCTTGAGTTCGGTGGGGTCTGCTGTAGGTTTCTTGAGTAGAGCGCTGAGTTCGGCGTGCTTCCAGCTCTCAGGAAAGGTGGCGGTGTCGAAGGAGGTGTTGATAATGTCCCGCAGATGGGGTGCGATGACAGCGTCGGCCTTGTTGAAGACGTGGTGAGGGCAGGGGTCGGTCGGAGATCCGGAGTGGACGGAGTTCATCATGCGGACGGTGTCTTCGGTGCTGATCGGCGTCCAGGCGCGGAGGGTGGTGGTGGGCGGCGTTGCTGTGGTCGTGGCGTGCGTCAGTTGAATGCTGAAGCTGTTGTGTATGTCCGCGATCTTGTTGTGGAAGTAGGAGGCGAGGGAGTTGCAGAGGTCTTGTGATGGGGTGATGTCGTTGTTTCGGCGTTGGGGTTGGAGAGCTCTTTCACGATGTTGAAGAGTTCCTTGCAGTTGTGTGCGTTGTTGTCCAGCCGGTCTTTGGGCAGAGCAGGCACATTCAAGATCCTACATGGGAGGTTGGGTTTGGGAGGGGTGTCCTTGGGTTTGGTAGGGGTGCCCTTGGGTTTGGGAAAGGTCCCCTTGGGTTTGGAAGGGGTTCCTTTGGTTTTGGGAGAGTGTCTTTAGGTTTGGGAGGGGTGTCTATGGGTTCTAGAGGGGGGCTGTGGTTTTGAGAGTGGTGCTTCTGGGTTTTGTGGGGTTGGGTTGGTATTTTGAAGGGGTGTATTGACCATTTGGTAGGGGTGGACTGGCATGTAGAAGGGGGGTTGGGGTGTGGAAGGGGTAGTGGTAGGGTAATTCAAAAGGTCAGATCCTCAATGGAAAATGTGGTAGGCTGTTGGGGAGGGAGTAGGGTTTGGGAGGTAGAGGGAGTAGCTGTGTCTGATGTGCATGTATCTGTTGAGGGTCCAGGTGCCTATGGATCTGACGTATGTTGTGGTTGCTTGGGTGTGTCTTGTGTTATAGGTGTCTATTGTTTATTTGATTGTAATTGTCAGTATTTTTGGGTGTGTGCCTTTTAAGGTACTCGTGTCTTTGTATGCTTGTACTGTGGAGGCTGGGTCTGGTAATCATGCATATGGAGGGTGTGGTACATATGTGTGTGGTAGTAGTTGTGCTGTCTGTTAGTGTGCTGGTGGTGGGTGTGTGTGGTGGTGGGTGCGCTGTCTGTCTGTGTGATGGTGTATGTGGTATATATGTGTGTTTGGTGGGACTGCTGTCTGTTGGTGTGCTGGTGGTGGTTGTGGTACATGTGTGTGTGGTGGGCGTGCTGTCTGTGGGCATTATGTTTCTGTGTATGGTGGTGAGTGTGCTCTGTTGGTGTGCTGGTGGTGGGTGAGGTGCATGTGTGTGGTGGTGAGTGTGCTGTCTGTTAGAGTGATTTATGTAGGTGTGGTGCATGTGTGTGATGATAGGTGTGCTGTCTGTTGGTGTGCTGTCTGTGATTGTGATGCATGTGTGTGTGTTTGGTGGTGGGCTGTCTGTCAGTGTGCTGTTGGTGGGTGTGGTGCATGTGTGGGTGTGTTGTCTACATGTTTGGATGAACGCCTGAGTTTTTTGTGGTATTTCTGTTTGTGTGTGTGCTGCTTGTGTCTGTTTGAGTACCTGCGTGAAACATTGTGAGTGTGCCTTAGAAACGCTGGTAAAAGGGAATTGGTTCAAAGGTTCAAAAAGTTTATTGTTTAGTTAGTTAAAACCATAACAATTTAAAACCAGCATTTAAAAACCAAAAAAAGGAAAGTGCAAATCATTATCATACAAGAAGAATAACCATACATTCATTTAATCTCTTCTGAATCTTCTAAAATGTATTATATAAAAAAAATAATACAGTAGGATCGACCGTCTTGCTCTTTGACCGAGTTTCCAGTCTTTTTAACAAAGCTTAGTAAATGCTTTAAGGAATTTAATCAGTCTGCTGTTCAGAGGGGGATCTTCCGGATTTAGACACGCTGTTATTGCCGCTCTTCATGACCTAATACCTCTTACATTAAAACTTGACTTTAGAAGCATAACTCGTTCATTGTACAGTTTTTTGCATATGCAGATTATATGAATGAAATCTTCTTTATGGAAGTTGCACAGCCGACATAATTTAGAACCGGTGTGCACTCAGGCCGGCTGGTCTGCCAAAGATGGTAGTTTACCAAAGGGTAATGTCATTAATTGTTTTTTTATGTTCATTGAGAACGGTATGCTCAAATAAGGTACCGGAACAAGGTACTGATAGTTATTTATCACCATCCAAGCGTGTGACCTTGTTCTAAAGATATTTTTGTCCAGCTGGGATGAATGAATTTTGGAAGCTTTGTTTAATGCTTGTTTGAATGAATGGTATGGGAGGTTTTTGTTCCATAATTCTGTTGTACATGTAATTGAGAGAGATTTGAATAGATATTGATGAAAAGGAGAAGTTTTGTCCTCATTTACTTCCACCAAAGTGCTTCGTTGATTTGTGAAGTAGCTACATTTACTTTCAAATGATACCAGGTTTTGACTGTCACATACATTCTGCCCAAGACTTCATTTAGTATGCCAATTCCAGGCGCACCTGGGAGGCCGACCTTTGTATCTGAAATGTTTTTTTGTAGATAGAAGCTACCAGTTGATTTAAAAACTCTCCGTCTTCTCCATGAAAAGCAACGCTGGCATATGTTATTGTTGGTAAAATGTTTGCCTTCATTACGGCTAGCAGAGGTTTATATGAAGGACCCTTCAACTTTTTAGCCAATAAGCTGAAGGCAAATATAAGAGTGGTTGTTCTCTGTGCCATATACCCTTTTTGCTCTGTGAGATTTCTTGAGTTGTCAATATAGAAACCCAGATACTTGTATTTTTTTACCTCCTCTAGTTGGTTACCGTTAAGCCAGATTATCTGTTTACGTCTCAGTTGGCTCCCAATCACCATTATTTTGGCCTTCAATGTATTTATTTCAAGTTTGTTTTCTGAAATGTAAGCTGACATTTCATTCACACTTCTTTGAAGACCAACTTTTGTGTTGCTCATTAGCACCATATCATCGGCATATGAGAGATGAGAGAGTCTCAATTTTCCGAGTTTCGGTGGATGGGAGTTAGTACAGTCCAGCCTTTGTGAAAGATCCGATAAAAACAGGTAACAAAGGTGAGGGGCCAGGACACACTCTTGTTGAAGGCCTCTGGTAGTTGTTAACTTCCTCGATAACCTGGACCCATTACCTATCTTAATTCTTAGCCATGTGTTTTAGTAAAATAACAGTCTGCCTTTTAATAGCCTTTCAGGAATGGCCCATGCTCGAAGCTTTTTCCACAGGAGGTGGCGATCAACACTATCAAAAGCAGCTTTTAGGTCTATAAAGCAGAGGTAGAGATGTTGTGTCCTCTGCTTACATTTGTTTGCCATTATTGATAGACCTAAGATATTTGTTGTCGTCCCTATTTTAGAATTGGGATGGGGAAGGGGTGGGGCAGAAGGTTGGGATAGCTGGGAGGCAGTGGTGAATGAGGAGGCCAGAGCTTGAAATGACTGCTGTAGGACAGACATACCACTGTGCATGCCTTTCAGGTAAGCTACCATTTGTTGTAAATGGTACTTAAGACTCTGGATGGTATTCAACAAGGCAGTCTGCCCTACAAAAATGCTCCAGAGGAGATCAATAGCTTCCTCAGTCAACGCAGCCAGGGAGACAGGGGCAGGGGGGTAGGTGCCTGCAGCAAAGGAGATCCCATGCCTTTTAGCAGCCCTGGGTAGGCAAACTGGGGGGAGCAAGAGGGAGGATGGAGATGGTATTCTGGGTGGTGGACAAGGATGCAGGTGTAACTGGAGTAGTATGGTCCATCACAACAAGGCAATACTCGCTGGAGGAGGCCTCTGAAGAAGATGTAGAGTCACTGGTGGCCTCTTCTGCACTCCCCTCACCCTCCGGGTAACTCAGTGTCCCTCAGTGTAAGTAGCAGAACCACTGTGGCCAGATGCTATCCCGCCTATGTTATGCCCTTCTCCTTTGTCTGCCCCGGATGATACTGAAATAACATATACAATGGTGTTATTATATCTGTATAAACAGAACAGATCATTAACTTTGACCACAAAACATTTAGCACATTTTCAGAATTCACCTGCGTGAAGCCTCTCAAACTTTGTATTTACATGAGCATAAGCACAAGCATTTAGGCAACATTTTCAGAAGACACTTGGTCACAGTTCTATCATTTCCCTTGATAGCTCTTATATCATGTATGCTGTTGTCTCTTATCCATTATTATGTCTCTTTAGACACTGTTTCACACAGAAAACGGTTGGCCTGTTTGTACAGAATCCTGAACTGATGTCACAAAAAGAATATTCACCAACAAGACATTAGTATTGTATGTTCACTAGGCTCCAAGGACTGCATAGTTATCATTGTCAATAAGTAAAATATGAATCAATGTCTGTCAACACATACTGCAATGTTGTACCAATATTAGCATACACTAAAAGCATACACTGAAAGCAAGTTACCTTTGTGAGCACAATTCACCATGGTAACACTCACTTCAAGTCACTAAAGTCTATGTCAAGTGTCAGAAATTATATATGAATTCTGTACTGAAGTAGCTTAGCAATGTACCACATACTTTCTACATACCTATGCTATTGAAGACAGTTTGAAACTATTATTTGTGGGGATTGACAAATGACTACTACAACATAATAAAAATATGTACCCCTTAAAACATGACTAATACATTAATTACAGAGCAAAAGCATCGTCACATTTGACTCCTAAATATCTATAGTTATTTGAACTTTGTTGTAAAAAAGGAGGCTTTCATTGTGCTCAAACGTTTGTAGAACATCAGACTAATCATTACATACAATGATTCCTATATGGTAGATTGAAAGATTGAAATGTGAATCACAGTATGCAACATATTATACCTTTATGCTTCAACATTTGTCTAATCAGTCATGCGTTTAGCCTGAATAGGAGTTTGCCTGATGGCGATACCCATACGTATATGTGTTGGAACATTCCATCTTCCAAAATAACTTCTATTTTCTTATTTTACTCATTTACATCATTGATAGTTCATCTGGACATGCCAAAGGACATTGAGGCATGGTTTGGGGCATTTGTTACTCTTTCACCATTGTGCACACATTCATGTCTGTGTTGTATGCCTATCTCAATTATTTGGCAAAAAGCAGACTGCCTCACACACACATTTGTGAAGCAGTAAGACAACATGCACACCTGTCATTGTTTAACATGTATGAAACAGTATTTCTGATGATGAACAGAATTTGGATATGCTTTGATACCAATATGTAGCCATCAATCCTGCAGTCACTATTCATGTTGGATCACATGCTTACTCTGGTTTGTGAAGAATCCCAGCTTACCAATGTGACGGTTATTACATCCACTATATCATATATGCCTAGTAAGCTATGTCACCTGTAATGGGACTAACATAATCCACAACAGCGAAGGAGCAACACAGCTGACACAAGAAACACCAATTACCTGTTTGTTACAACTGTCCCTCATTACATCAAACAACATGATGTATATTTGGAGTTTAGGCAGTCATGTGTCTGCTCAGAACAGTCCATAGGTTGTGGACATTAAAATCAGGTGGCATCATTATCCAAAAACAATAGACAAAGCAAATCATTGAACACCTTGGGCCCGATGTAGGTAGGCCGTTACCGATCGGTAACGGCCGAAAATACCGATTTTGGGCCCTTACCGATCGGTATACAGCCATCGAGATGTAGGGCAAAGAAAATCATGCAAATCGGTACAAATACCGAATCGGAATGACTACCGAATCGGAAATAATCCGATTCGTAAATACCCCGAATCGGAAAGATAACGAATCGGTAACATACCGAATCGGATACAAATACCGAATCGGTCCATGTACCGAAACGGTAGTGACACCGAATCGGAAAAATTCCGATTCGGTCCATGTATCGAATCGATAGAGACAGCGAATCGGAAAAATGCCGATTCCGATAACCTACCGAATCGGTAGAGTCACCGAATCGGAAAATCCCCGATTCGGACAGATAGAGAGATGTAGGGAAGCACAGAAATACCGATTTTGCCTCAAAATCGGTATTTCAAAATCGGTATTTACCATGGATTACAATCAGGTGGTAACCAACTCCAACCCATAAAAATAGACCCAAAATGCATTGCAACTTGCAGGATGGCTGCTTTTTATGTCATTGCAAGGCGGCTACGGCTACAGCAGGAAGGACAGAGGGAATGGCAAAGAGAGGAACAGGTGTACAGACAGAGGATCACCCTGTTCATGCTCACAGAGGCAGAGATCCTACAGAAGTGCAGGCTGGACTCAGACACCATTCTGGAGCTCATCAGCGACCTCAAACCACTGTTGGACCACCCCACCCCAAGGGCACACGCCATCCCAGCGCACGTCCAGGTGCTATGCAGCCTACACCTGCTTGCGTCTGGCAGCTATCAAAGTGGAGTTGCAGCGGTAGGAGGGGTGACCCAGAGCAGCCTGTCAAGGTTTTTCCACACATTCCTTGACACCATGATACACAGGATGGACCAATACATCTCTTTCCCTGCAACCCACGCAGAACTGGTACAAACTAAAGCAGACTTCTACCAGATGGCACAATTTCCCCAAATCATTGGCTGCATAGATGGCACGCACATTCCGATTTGCCCCCCAGCTGACACAGAATACATATACCGCAATAGGAAGTCTACGCACACCATCAATGTTCAGGTGATCTGCAATGCGAAGTGCACCATCACAGACCTGGTAGCAAAATTCCCAGGGAGTACCCACGACTCCTACATTTTTCAACAGAGCGGCATCTATGCATGGCTGATGGCTGGCGAATTTGGTGAAGGATACCTCCTAGGTGAGACACATCATCAGACCCCCATAACACAAAGTAGCTAAGTGAAATACATGTATGCATGTGAGTAATGTTACCCCTTTTCCTTCTAGGCGACAGTGCATATGCCCTCCGCTCATTCATACTCACCCCCTACCTCAACCCCTCCACACCCAGCCAAAGGAGGTATAACCGGGCCCACAAAAGCACAAGGAATGTAGTTGAACGGACCTTTGGCATCTGGAAAAGCAGATTCAGATGCCTGCACAAGAGTGGAGGTGCAAGGCAGTATACCCCCATCACCTGCTGCAAGATCATAGCTGTCTGTGCAATGTTGCACAACCTTGCGGTGAAGAAGGGCACTGAGGTGGAGTTGTCAGACTACGAGGACCATGACGACGACGTTGCTGTGCCACAAACACAACCTGCTGGGGTGTCTACGCCAAGTGATGGCAGATACAGACGTGAAGAGATTACAGAAAACTATTTCTGAGTGGGTACAGATGCACAGACAGGTAAATGGTTGTGAGGAAAAGAAAATTTTAATAATGTTGCACCACCGTTACTGCACTGATGTGCAACAAAAGAAAATGTTAAGGAAAAGTAGTTCAATGTCAAAGGTCCGGGTTGCCTCACCCGCCCTGGCAAGCCTATTTTTTGCTGCGCTTAGCAGCCCCACTGGGGTGTGCCTCTCCCCCTTCCGCATGTCCAGCAGCTTCAGCAGAGCGCCTGGTGCTCCGGCGCGGCTCCGACACTGCGCTGGCCGGGCTGCTGCGGCTGCTGCTGTCCCCAGCCTCGCCCAGGTCCAGGGCTGGATTGGCCACAGTGTTTGAAATAGTCATTGCCTCCATGGCGGTCGTTATGCGGGCCATGCCCCTGGTGACCTCAGCGGTGTTCTGGGTCAGGCTGGCCTCCATATTTGCCCCACGTTGGCATAGTTGTGCGGTAGCAGCAGCAAGGCGGCTTATTGATCTGTTGTGCATGCGGGCATCCCGGCGGCGAGAGTGCTCGTGCTCGTCAAGTTTGGTGCAAAGCTGTGTGATGGCTGTGGTCACACGGCCAAGACCAGCAGCAACTTCCTTATTGGTTTCGACGAAAGCCTTAAACCCTTGCGCCATCTCTCCCATTTGCAGGTTATGCTGGCGCAGCTGACGCTGGCAGGCCATGATGGATTTCGCCTGCATGCGCTGTATCTTCACCATGCTGCACTCCAGCCCCTGAAAGACGCTGCCCTCCCGTGCCGGAAGTGCAGTGCTGGAACTTGTACGCCTCCGGGAACTGCTGCTGCCCTGCTGTGTGGGCTGGGGTGCCACTGGTGTTGCTATATTGGTAGCTGGGGCCTGACCCGCTGCTCCCTGGATAGGGTTCAGTGGAGCCACAACAATACTCCTGGCAGGAGATGTGGCAGGTGCAGGGTGGGCCGTTGTTGGTGAGTTCTCAGGGGAGAACAGCAATGGGGGTGTGCCAGAAATTTGGGGGGAGTGAAGAAATGTGAAGTCAAGTCCTAGGTCTCCCTCACTTCCCTGGCCAATGGTGTTGTCCTCCTCCTCCTCCTCCAGGGCAGCTTGACTAGTGCTTGGCCCTGCCACCGCACTGGAAGATGTTGCTGGTGCTGGTGCCTCAGTTGCTTCTGCTCCTCCGCCTGATGGTGCCCCTAGGTATAAAGAAGCATTTGTGAATTGAGTGCCGATGTATTACAGTCACTACAATTAAAGCATTGCACATGTCCTTGCATATACTTTGATTCTGTTCCACTGTTTTTTATATTATGGTTCTGCACTGCCATATTTTGCCTACTTCTGCTGACTACATTTACCATGATGCATTTCTCTTGTCTGTTGGTAGCAGTACTGGGCTGGGGTTTGGCTGTGCATTGTGTCTAAAGGGGAGGTGTCTGGTAGGGTGTGTCATGATGCGCATGCTTCTTACCTTTAGCTGTAGCTCTGGCTGAGCTATCCAGGTTCCCGATTCCAGACACACTCTCCCTCTCGATGGTGCTCGACACCAGTTCTTCCAGCTCAGTGAGGGGTGGCGCCGGGTTCCTGCCTCCACCAGTCAGTCCAGCTTGCCTCTGCAGCTCTGCCATTTTGCGTTTAGTTAGGCTGCGGATATCATAAAACCTTTTTTTTAGGTCATCAAGGCTCCTGGGGGTAACACCAACTGAGTTAACTTTCTCAGCAATCTCGCTCCAGTGCCTCCTCTTTGTGCTCTCCGGTACAGTGAGGGACAGCCTCCCAAAGAGCTGCCTGTGCACCCTCACCACCTCCTCCACCAACACCTGCAGCTCCATGGCACTGAATTTGGGTTTTCTCTTGTGGCCAGCCTTCTGGCTCTCACTGCTGCTAGCCATCTTTCTCTCACAGTGCTCTGGCTCTTGCTTCCACTGCTGCTCACTGTGAATGTTCAGCTCAGGCTGCCTCTCCAGAAAGTTCTTAATGAGCTGCACCTGCCTGGGTAGCCACTCCCTGCTTGGGTGGGGGAGGGTGGATCCACCTCATTGGCTGTTTCGGATTTTACCGAATCGGATTTTACCGAATCGGATTTTACCGAATCGGATTTCACCGAATCGGATTTTTCAATGCATTCCTATGGCCATTTTGGCCATGAGGGTGTATTTCGATCACCGAATCGGTATTTGCCGATTCGGTATTTGCCGATTCGGGAAACTCCGATTCGGTGGTAGCCGATTCGGAACATTCCGATTCGGTGCATGCCGATTCGGTATGTATCGAATCACAATACCGATTACGACCGAATCGGTCTTTTTCCGATTTATTTTTCCTACATCTCGTTTTCCGATTTCAGAATACCGATTCGGTGCGCTTCGGTATTTTGAAATCGGAAAAAGCGTTTTACCTACATCGGGCCCCTTACCTTGTACAAAATGAACACATTCCAGAACTCTTCTTGAACATTGGACATGGGTCACCCTGAATGTTGATGGCAAAATTCCTGGCTGTAAAAACAAATGGGTCATGTAACTTGTGTAACTCATAAGAACTTACCCCCTTGCTACTATTGAGCACTCAACTGCCCATCAAGCTCCGGATAGGCCACTGCAAGAACTTCAGCGATCTTACAGGTTCAGCATCTTAGGTCCTCCCACCTCTTACGCCAATGGATGCTGCACTACTTCTAGACCCCCAGAGCCCCTACCTTCCTGTTGATGGCCCTCCATATGCTGCGCTTCTGATGGGCATTGATCTGTATGGATACATGAACCGGAAGAACAAACAATAGTATTGTGACTTTTTGTTTGTCTATATTTCTGTCACAAAAATTGTCTACAGCTATCAGAAGCATGACTTATAAGTTAGCATACAACATGTGTATCTTCACATGCTGACCTAAACCAATATCCTCATACACTCTTTAATAGTGACCTGTTGCCCATCCTCATCCCATGTCATGGTCTAAATACCCAAATCTAGGCCTGTGACATCATCTAGCCCAGGAGCCCCTACAAAATCTGTGATGTGACCTACTTCTGATCAGTGTTAAAGATTGTGAACTACTGAAAGCCAAACATTAATAATTATGGCACAGTGAATAGTGGCCACTGTGAATAAGGGGACTGAGGTTTGAACATGACATTCTTTGAAATGTGAGTAAATTGAAAATATGTGTTACCTCGAGAAGTCAGGGAACTCTCCCTATCAAGTGCTGTCCATTTAAAAGCATCCAGGGGCATATCTTGGGCACACCTCAACTTTTGACCTGCAAAGGATATGTGTTCTTGACAGCTGTACCTCAGTACATCAATTGTATGACCCTGTGACACAGCCCCAGCCTGGCCCATGATTCTGAATGAGCCCTGCTCAATGACAGGCCTTCTATCTGCTGCCTGATGATCACGATGACACAAGAACACTGCCTTTCCTCAAATGTACCATTACAAGGGTCACCTTGTGCCCATCCAATAAGTGACCTCAAAGCTGTGCGCCGATCCTGAAATTTCAAATGAAGATGATAGTGGTGAAGAGGAACGAGTTGACTTACATCTAGTTTTTATTAACAACTTCTCTTGAGTCCAAGTATATCTTTACATGTCATGTCTTTCACCATTACACCAACTATTGATCTGGTAAGTATGTGGTGGTACTTTTGTTGAGAAGGGGAAGGTCAGGGAAAATCCGGCCAAATGTGTTTGTTGATCAAAGTGTGGACACATTGACTACTGTGTTCAGTTACATTGGTTTTTCCTGGTTGTTTTGTGAAACTGTCTTTTTTGATTTTCTAATGTGGGCATCATGTTCTGTGTGGGTGTTAATGTGCTTTTTATTTGTTTTAGGTTCCTTCACCATGTATTCTTCATTTGGACATTTTTTGAGTTGTGACATTTGCAGGTATATGGTGCTGTTTCCAGGTACAACGAGAACCTGGTTTGATCCCAAGAAAGACAGACACAGATTTTGGATGTAAAAATCTTATACCAAGGCAACTTGCTTAGTGATTGAATGGGTGATTTGAACATTACATCGGACTTGTTCTCTGTCGTGTGCTGGCACAAAAGCAATACGTGTGCCATCATTTGCTCAAAACACATGTGGTAGGGGATCCAAATAATAGTAATCTCCCTTCACATTGGCAAAAATCCTCACTGTGTGTAAATTGTATGTAGCTGTTGATGTGTCTCATCACTGTAGGACATTTCTTCTTGTGGCACACCACATTAACATGATTTTGATATTCTACCAGATACCGGAACAGTGGATTGGAATGATCCTGTGGCCACAAAATGGAGTACTGCCATGTTTATGTTTATTGGTGTTAATGATGTGGGATTTCTTATGTAATCCAGAAAATCTGGTTCCAGCTGATGACATGAATCAATGCTAATTTGCCTAGTCAATTGTATTGTTTTAGATGTATCCCCTTCTTCCTTGTTGGCAAGGTCTGGAACAGAAAATGTGAAAATTGGTACTGAGTATTAGTATCATGTATGGATTGTTCTGTCAGTTGAAGGAAATGTTGACAGACAATTATTGGTCAAATGGAACAAACATAGTAGCTGATGATTGAATGGTAGGGGATTTTTGAGAATCATGGTTGGAAACTTGAAATAAACATTGTCTACTTGCAAATCTTTTGTGTTCACACCATCTTTTGAAATATATGTTTTTGTCAAGTTATGATGGACTTAAACAAATGCATTGATAGAGTTGAGCTACACAACACCAGTCTATGACCTTTTGACTTGGAAATTTATTGTACTAAACGTGATGAAAGTAAAGAGGATGAACATAACACAAGCAAAACAAAAAGTCATTGTGAATGAACCTATAGTTAGAGAGCCAAAATAATTTAAAATCCAATGTCCATAAATAGAACTGGCATCAGAAAGGCAAACTTGGCAGAAATTGTCCCCAGAGTGAATGGTAGGCAGACACTAGAGGGCATTAGCATTGAGGTTTCTTGCTGGCAGTGGCAGAGGTCTTGCCATCCTCACCTCCTGGTGATCTGCGTGTATATCGCCTGCCACAGGGGGATCCATGGTTGCATGGACTAAGGGGGCTGAAGATAGTTCTTCAAGTGGCAGGGCTTCCCTACCTGTGGCAGTGGCTGATGTAGATGGATCAGATGTTGTAGGACTACATGAAAGGGTAAGATGGCGATGGGAAAGTCCTGCACATAGGAGTGTAAATGTCCTGCAGCACCCCAATAAGGGAGCCCATATTTGAATTAAGAGCCTCCATCTACTGGCTGTGCTCCCTCTGCAGCTGCTTCATCTCCCGGAGCTCGGTGAGTACGTGGCCCATCATGTCTTGGGACTGATGGTAGGCTCACAAGACTTGTGCGATAGTGGTCTGGGTGTCATTGATCTCAGTGAACTCAGAATGCAAGCCAACAAACACCCTCCCATGACCCATAACCCCACTACCTTGTGCCCTTGGCCCAGTGTGGCCTTCTGACATAGAGGCCCATAATTGGTGTCACAGTGGGAGAAACACAGGAAATGGAATCTTCAGGTTGCTGGGATGCCACTGCTAGAGTGGGAGGTGTTGGTGTGGGTGCAGGAAGTGTCACTGGAACCATCTTCCCAGATTGACCAGATGTAC
Source organism: Lissotriton vulgaris (assembly GCF_964263255.1). NCBI lineage: Eukaryota > Metazoa > Chordata > Amphibia > Caudata > Salamandridae > Lissotriton > Lissotriton vulgaris. The sequence goes on from NC_141694.1 coordinate 749,850,377, forward strand.
CAGGCTCCTCCATGTCACCAGGAGTGTTGTCCTCACTGAAGGCTTGAACCTGGGCTAGAGTGGAGGTTTCTTCAGTGACTGGTACCTTCCCACATGCTCGAACAATTTTACCTATGTAGAAATGGGGAACATTCTTATTAGTAAAATACTCTATTGTACATTCAAATCTTTAGAGATAAACAATAAAGATACTTACAAAATAACATAGGTAGAGATTATTGTGATGCTAGCTTCCAGTGGTATTGCACATATTACCTTACCTTTTATCAATTTCAAACAGTACAACTTCAAATCAGCAGGTAATTAGATGTCCTAAAATGTTCATAAAGTGACAAGGGAGTATATCTAATATCTCCCAACCATTCAGCCCAACACAATGGAGAGGTGAAATGTGTAATTGGCAAATCCAAGGCTTAGCTGACTGCAAACCAAACATATCGGCTACTTGGCTGGATGTTTGGCATTAGTTATCATGTGAACAGTGCAGTGTCAATTTCTGCAAGTACCACTTGTGTTCAGCATAGTAATTAGCATACCTGACAAATTTTGTGTCATCACAGTTTGATTAGTAAAACTCATGACATCAACACAATTGGTTAAGTAGGACAGGACAACATTCAGAAAACAACAGACAGCATTTTCAGAAGAGAGCATTGAATAGGGGTTGATCACTACATGACACTACCATGTGTTGAAAGCTGTTAGGCAAGAGAGAAAGAGCAACATGGCATAGCAATAGTCTTTTGAGAAGTAGAAACAGGGCATCATGGCAGTTGTAGTCATTCCAAAGACAACCTCCCAACACCTGCAAAATGGTTACTGGGACATACTTGTGGAAACTTAGATTTTGGCACACAATTGAGTAATGGGTTATTTGGTGTTGTAACACTTACAAGCACCATACCATCATATGACATATAATTGAGATTTACAACTGTAATATTAGATGCAACTCAATGCATTCACACAATCTAAAATATCTGATACTGATACTTTGAGGTTTGTATTTTAGGAAAGTATGTGCAGGTCATATTGGCAACATCTGGTTGAGAACAAACAGGACATTGAGGTTTATTGGGACTTTGCAAAGTGTAACTTTAAAGACTCCACTCCACCAGGTACTCCTGCCAAGCATTCAGTATGTAGGATCTGCAAGACCTTCTCCTCCCAGTGCATGAATGGTATTGGGGCCAAGGGAGAATGACCACCACTCCTAATGGCCTCCATGTGACACTTGGAAGCCAGGGAACGTACCCTCCCCTGCAGGTCATTCCACCTCTTCATAATTTCCTCCTGTGTGCGTAGGTTGTTTGCTACAGCATTCACTCTATAGACAATTCTGGTCCACATTTGCCTTTTCTGGGCTAGGGGTGTATTGTGGGCATGGGCTCCAAACAATTGAGGCTCTACTATTAGGATTTCATCCACTATGGCTAACAATTCTCCCTCAGTAAAACGTGGATTTTTGAGGTCCGTCATTGTGCAAATTACTACATTATATTAAATAATTGACCACAAGGTACTAGATGAAAGGGGATAAAGGGATAGGAGACAGGGAGAAGGAAAAACAAAACAAAAAACACTTGACTGGCAAAACCTCTTGTAGCAAAAGTCATGGTGGAACTGCAATGGTAAAGGATTACGGTCTGAAATTGGTTGTGTTTTATATTGTGGCATGCAGGTGTTTCCATTTGGCCAATAGACCTCAGGTGTAGCATCCATCCAATGGCCACTTTGATGGTGCATTGTTGAGCACATTTCGCAATGGACTCACTCAGTCTGGGAACTGCCACTTGATTCCGGTCCAGGGAAGACATGGCTTGGCAGTTCGGGCTGGACTGTTCCCATGAGGCACAGGGTCAGACTGATTTGCATATGGCCATGTCTGAACTAGGGTAGCGGAGTGAGCTAAAGAACGGTGATGGAGTAAACCCAGATCAGTTGACTGGGGGTGAGTGTTTGTATTGTCAACGCTCCGTTCATCATCCCCTTTGGTTTTTCTTTGCTAGTAGACACCAGCACAACTGTGAAAGCTAAATAGGCTCCGTGGGAACCCTCCACCATGACAGCAACAGAGTAGTGTTCACTAGCATTGGAGTCCACAGCATTCGCCGTGGTGTGCCCTGATCACGGCCAGAAAACTCTATTGATGCTGATGGCAAGGCAGACTGCATGCATCTAAATTTGGCAGGTGAAAGACCGTCGACTCATTGGAGTACTAGGGCCCACTTCCATTGCTGGATCATAGTAAGACTGCCAAGATCTAAATCAGGCCCCAAGTCGGAAGAAATCTTGACCAGCAAAGGTGCGAAAACTATCTGTCCAATGCACTTACTTTGTCAGTTGTAAAATGTGCATTTCTCCCACTAGGAGCTTTTCCCACCAAACCCATTAGCTTCAGCTGGATAATCTGCATCTGAGATGACTTAGAGGATACATCGTGCAAGTTTGCCTCGCTGAATGATTTTGACTTCCATTTCAGAGACTAAGGGCCTGAGTTTGGCAGTCTTTGGACAACCTTAGCTTAGATGCCGGAAACCACATTGAACAGTTGGCGGTCCGACTGCCGTATTACGATGTTTTTCCAAACATAAGACTTCTGGAGCACCGCTGACACTGCAAGCCATTCGCAGACTGCCACAGGGTTGGTAGGGAGAAAGCAGCTGTTGAAGGGCGGTACAAAGAAGATCACCGCCATTCAAATTAAGACTTGGCATTCCGACGAGTCGACCATGGTGAGAAGACCGCTTGCTTTGAGTCGTCAGAATCAATGGATTTGGGTTGCATACTCACCCATTTCCATTTCTTCTCTTCAGTCTCCCCTTCATAGCAGCTCTTGACCCCCAAAGAAAACAACCCTGTTGGTGACGAAATCTGGGTAAGTCTGTTTTGTACAATTTACCCATGCCTCGACTGGGCACATATGGGCCAATCTAGCTATGGGAAAGTACTGGTAGTAGGTATTTTTTCACATGTCATGCATATGCCTACTTCAACACTTGTGCAGTCAAAATATACACATCTGCATCGACACATATAGAAAAAAATTCACTGCTGTCAGAAACACTGCCGCTGTGCCAGCAGTGACATTGTAATATGGCGGGCGGGAGACCGCTGCCGTAGTGGTCTTCTTGGGACCGCCGCCATGGCGGTACAGAGGTAAGACCGCCAAACTCATAATCAGGCCCTTAGTCAGTAGGTAAAATCTTTTGACCAGGATAAGCATGCTTGTCGTATCCAACCAACGCTCCATTGTGATTGGTCTGAAATTGCATTTAGGTCACTACCAGCTTCGAACAGTGACTACTGATTTGCAATTTACTTTGTTGTGGCACATTTTTCCTAAATCTTTAAAAATTAATAACTCTTACTCCCTTATTGGATGTTTATCGTTTTAGTGTCATTTTGACTACAAATATTTTCTCGATTTTTATAAATTGGAGTGGGATTTTTATTGTGATTTTTTGTTTACTTTTTAACTATTTTGGTTGTTCTAAACGCTTTGCATAAAAAATGTCTGTCTTTTCTGTGCATAGCTAACAGTTGATGAGCTCAGGTTTAAATTGCTAAAACCTTTTGCTCATCCTAGTCGGTTAGTGACTTTATTACTTATGGTGGGCTATCATCCCTCCAATTAATAATTCACTTTCTTACAGACTCACAAATATATTTTACCTCCTCATCTGCCAGAAGGAAAATTAATTGGAAGGTTTTTTCTTAATCATCAGTATCAATGCTTTTCAATTATATAACAGCAGGGTTCACATGAATTGGCATTGTTTGTGGACAATGCCTTGTTTTTCATGAGAAATGCAGACGTCATTCTGCCAGCAATAGTTCAGGAATTATGGTGATTAATTTTTATGTTAGTCTTTCGATTCCAGAACATCTAACCACCCTCACATATCATAACATAAAATAACAATTGACACCTCTAAACAAAATTCGAAATTTGACTGACTAGAAGTTACATTAAATATCTACAGAGATTATTTATTACAATAATAGTTCCCTTTTTCCGTTTATCATTCAGGGCTTGCTGTCACAGCTCTGTAAAGATGTGAACAGATGAATAAAGAATTAGGCGTTAGATATTCGAGCCATTTGCGATTCGGTAATCGAATAACAACCATTCAAAGGTAAATTTGGAACATATCAAGTTGGTTTTCAACTCCAGTCTCAAAAATAGCAATACAAACTAAAGCTTACCCACTGACTGCTTTTGCGATTGGAATTTACAGTTACCCAATACTGATTACCAACTTGTGTTTCTTAATATACTATTGATTCACAAATTGCAGGTTTTGCACTCACAAATTAACATCAAGTGGGAGTAGGTGGCAATCTTGTGCAACTTTGATGAAGTGGAAACATCGATTTTTTTTCTCCACAATGGCTGCCTGTATGCTATGATGAGGAAGATGAGGCTGTTTGCTCCACCCAACAATAGGAGAAGGCAAAGACAGGAGTGAATTTTTAGTCTTAATAGAAAATATATAGCACATATAGGCTCGGCAACACTGTAATTTTAGATTCAATAGTTGAGTTTGGCCGTGTGTTGGGTAAGGACACACACACAGGAGTATTTCTATACCAATCCGCATGCAGGTACTTTGCTGCCTGCACATTTTAGCTTCGGGAAGTTACCAAGGAGTTGTTGCTATAGCAGTAAAGCTTCCCATATCGCTCTTTTGAGTTTTTTCCCAATTCATAGGTATTTTTTTCCCCAGCTCACAAAAATTGCAAAAAAACAAATTTTGAGGTTTTTTTTTCCATGTGCCATTTTCCCCACGAATTATATAGGCTCTGTTGATGGGACACATGTTCTTAATTTTCCCTCTTAGTGCTACTGAGTTTTGTATAGAAATCAGAAGAGCCAGCACTCCTTAAACGTTCAAATAGTTTGCAATGATGGCTGTTTAATCACTGACCTTGTGGCAAATGTTGAGATTACACCAATGACTCCTATATATTTCGGCACCGTGCCCTATACAACGAGCTTGCAATAGAAGACTTTGGAGAAAATAAACTTTTAGGTATTTCCATATTTTACATTTATATGTGATAGTTCCATCCTACATAGTAGTATTTTAATTGTATTTTTCATTTGTGCTAGCTGATAGTGCTTATGCACTATGCACATGACCCCTTACGTCAATACAAGCACAAGGAGTGACTGCAGTTGTATTATTGCGAACAAAGCTGACCAGAGGAATTAGAGAGCACACTTTTGGGCAGCTTAAGGTCAGGTTTTCCTTTGTTCATTAAAGTAAAAGTGCCCTTCAATATTCACCTCAGATGGCATGCAAGATTGTGGCAGTGTGTGCTATGTTGTACAATATAGTAACACATACGGAACCAATGAAACCTGATTATGACATCTTTGATGAAGAGGAAGTTCACCTCCCCAACACATCCAAAAAAAGGCAGCAGTTGGAAGAGAGAGACACAGTCACATTGGCAACAATGATTTCTAAGGCAAGTATCGTGCAAATAAACCATGCAATGTGTAATGAAGTAGTCATAGTCAAAATGCAGAAAATTGATTTTTTCTAAAACACTAAAGACTTTATTACGAGTTTGGCGGTCCACGGACCACCAGACTTGCGGGGGCACAGTGGTTGTCGGGCCACCTTGTGGCCACTCCAATCTCCAGGGATGAAGATCCCTGGTGGTGGTGCAGTGGTATTGAGACCGCAGTATGCAGTATGCTTGGCAGGGCCGCTGCAGCCTCTCCATGCATAGTACAAGTTTCCTCACCGCCACACTTTTCGAGGCGGCGCAACTGCCATGAAAAGTGTGGTGGTGAGGAAACAAAGGTGGCCCTACAGGCACACCAGTTCCTGCATTTCATAGACTGCAGCAGTCCATGCTGTACAAGTGCTGCCTTTAATGTTCCCATTGTGGAGCCTATATCATAGGCACCACCCTGGGATTGCCAAATAACTGCCCTTTAGACAGGAGAAAACTCTTTATCTGGCGGACAGTTTGTACATGGGTTTGGTGGTGTAGGAGTGGGGCGGTCACGCTCCCTTACCACCAAACTCATAATAAGGGCCCAAAGTGTTTATGTCTCCTATTTTTTTGCTGTGTGTTCTGAAAGCAAGAATCTCATAGCAACTTCATTGTTTCATTTAAATAGTCAATCATATTAATCATAGTAGACATGACTTTATCCAGGTTTCTTGCAAGTATGTTAATGGCATCCAATTGTTTTGTTCGAAAGTCTAACATTGATTTTTCAATTTTCACAAATTCTGATTTAAATAGTGTTGCACCTGTATTATTGGTTAGAATGGTAAAAAGCTGTTACTCCTGAGTTTTGGGATAAAATGGTGTGTTCTACCTTATGAAGTTGGCCAACCATTTCTACCAGATCTAGGTTTGTCCCTTACTGTAGGCAATGTTGTATCAGACAATATTGGTATTGATGTGATGTCCATTGTTTGTAGCATATCACTGATGTTAGACTGCTGATCAGCTACATCTTTCATATGGTGGGCATCATGTGACTCTCTAATGTTGTCTTCAATCTCTGCATACAAATGGTGATATTAATTTAAATATATATGTACGTACTTTTGAATGACAGACAATATTGAAGTGTAAGCCACTACAATCTATGATGCATTCACTTTTTTCTTTCCTGAATCATGATGCAAGTGACTTATGTTATTGTAGTTAGCTAACTAATTACACTGTAACACAATATTTGAATTGGTATTCTGTTGACTGCAAATCCCAAAAAGCATTTTATTGAACATAACAAATGTTAATGGATTGAGCCGTTACATGAGCCCAAATCTAATTTTATCAGTTTACAAATAATGTAATTACAGTTATAATCAAAAATATTTTAAGGTTCAACATTTGTATTACGTTGAGAAAATACTAACCTGTTTGCTGCTGAGGATGTTCTGAGGTATTAATGCTAGTTAGGACAGATATGGCTTCTGTAGGTAGTGAGGATGATTTCCATTGCCTCATCAATTGCTATTGGTGGTGACCTGGTAGAAGGTTCCCCCTCCAGTACCAGCAACGTCCTACCTTCTGCTGGTCAACTTTTCCTCCATGCGTGAGTGAAGGCCGTACCATCACATCTGAATTCAAGCAACACTGAAAGTTGTTACACCCCCCCGTGCATTGGTCCTTTCTTGAACATGGCTACAAATCCTCTATATTTGCGGCATAAGGCAGTTAGGGAGGCTATACCGAAACGCTGGTTAGTTTATGCTACACACTCCTTCACCAGATAGATATCTCATCATCTGAAAACTTTGCTTCTAGTTATTTGATGATTCCTCTACCTGCCCTTCCTGAGTGGCCATTTTCCCAAATAAAAACGTAGCAGGTCCTCCCTGCAAGCCCACATGCTTCAGAATGACAGTGAAACAATGTATTACCTGATAGTGATGTAATTAGTAAGAATACTTTTTTGTGATTCAGTATTTATAAGAAGCACACCCCCAAAAAATTGCTAATAGCAACATGTATGCAATAGCACATTTCAATGACTGAATTGCAAAATGTGATTTCTTAAGAATCGGAAATTGCAATTTAGTAAAACAGGCAATAGAACATCTGTCTCTAGATCTCTCTTAGAAACAGAACCACTAGCATGAAGCAGATCTCCACCCTGGAATGCTTCATTCTAAGAAGGGCCTTTGCAATCCATACAGATGGAGTTACTCAGAAAAGTATGACGTGACCTATATGGAAGGTTCGAATGTCACAAACATCGAAACACATAGGGGCAGATTTATGATAACTGGCGCATCCCCAGGGATGCGCCAGTTATTTTGCGCCGCGGCACACCATGCGGCACACCATGGGGCAAAAATGGCACAGATGCGTGACGCATCTGTGCCGTAAAGGTGGCGCATTGCTGGAGTTGAGTCGCGAACGTGACGCAGCTCCAGCAAGGTTTGGGGGTGCCCCATCTTTATAATGCTGCCTCAAGACCTACGCCTGCTTGAAGCAGGGGCAGGGTTTTGACGCAGCATTGGCCTGAAAGTGACTGAGTGCAATCTTATAGATTTCACTCAGCCACTTTTGCGAGGCGCACCAGCCCCGGAAAGCCCACCCTGCGCCGGAACGCCCACAAGTGGCGCAGGGCTTTACAACGTGTTGCATCTGCCTAGATGCGTCACGTTGTAAATGGGTTGTAGGGATGTGCCACGTTTACACCGCAGTTGCGTGACGCAAACGTGGCGCATTCCCAACATAAATCTGCCCCATAGTACCCATACCTCTCCAGATGTGTGGCCTGGCATTCATGATAGTGAGATTCATCAACCTCCAGTTAAGTTGCAAGCACTATACGAGCCAAGGTTTCCTTGCAAGTTCTGAATAGCTTTGGAATAGAACAACACATTTCTTGCTTTTTCTCCATTTAACAAGATTGTACAAAGAACCCTGGACTACTGCGATAGGACAAGGAAAGAGACAGAATGCCCTCACTACTAGATACCACTGTGGGTGTCACAAAAAAAGGAAGGCCAGTTAGCGACCTGGATAAATGAGTGTTTATTTACTCTTAGTCAAATGCACAAGGCAGGAACACACTTGAATTTTGAATAGTGTGATCAAGAGCATCATGTTTCAATGGGAGAAACATTTCAGTATGCATAGTTAAGATGGTGAGGTCCTTCTTCTGAGTGCCAATTTAGCCGTCTTTGTACTTTCCTTCCATTCAAGCCCATTCTCCTGGAGATACTGATGCTAGGGGTATTGGTGAGTGCAGTGGGGTGGTTCTGGTTATTAGGAGTTGCACCATGAGGGCACCCTCAAAAAAGTGGACTCACCAAGGCAATCGGATATTCCCTGTTTACCCTCCTCCTCCCCCTTTCACACTTGTAATTCTCCATTGGTTTCCAGTCTTACCTGGATATTTCGTATGCTTTCAGTAGTCAAAGGGTCTGTGTGAATTACACTGAGTCCATTGAATTACAGCAGATCGCGAACTTCCAAAGGGGACAGGGGAGAGGTCTACAGTAACAGGTCCTATCAGAATTACAGTAGCACTTGTAATGAGTGTTGAGTAACACTGAGCCACATAAAAAAGAGCGGAAATAATCTGAACTGTCTGAAATGTTAATCAGAGAGAGATAAGAGATCATCTTAGTTGATTTGTATAAAACATTGAGCACCAGATGTAAAAACGACAGAAGACAAATTTGTTAAAATAGGAGCACAGCTCCACAAGTGGCTGATTTTATTTCAAAATCACCTTAGGCCATACTCCTGTTTTCCTATCTAAGATCAGTACAAACTCTCTCAGTGTTAATGAATGAGGACCCCTCCAGATTTAGAAAGCATATTTAAGCCTTTGATAATATGTAAACTGTGATAATATAGCTATTTTAACAGGCCAGGAAGTATTTCAGTAGTTAGAATAAGTCACAAGCATAGTGCATTTAGAAGGAACTGATAATAAATATTTAGTTATGTTAATCACTTTATAGAGTGTCCGCTTTATCTGAGCGGAATATGTAATTTCCCATTATGCCATTAATTCATGAATGCAAATAAAATTGAATAATGAAGTTATTTGTGATGGAAGATCACAGGAGGGGAAATCTGAGGAGTTAGGGTCACTTGCCATACATTCAGGCACCAGTCTTCTCCAGATCTTCCAGAATTTTGTGAACTAAGGGACCTTCGGGCCTCCGCAGACTTGTGTAGATCTTGCACCCACAGATACAGCGTTTTACCCTGTTTAAGATTATAATCTAAGTGAGAATCCTATATTGTTCAAAACATGTCCGAGTGGCATGAATATTGCAGTTGGTTTGGTACGTTTTTTTAACGTGGGGTAAACCTATTATACAAAGGCCAAGATCTGCATTATGCGGCAATGCGTGGAAATCGGTAGCACTGGGTTAAGCACCAAATTAGTTTGCATTAAAAATGACACGTCTTTGCAATGTGATTTAGCTCTGTATCACAGACCAAAGGCAAGCAAACAGTGTATTGGGAGAGCTTTATCCTTGAGGCACAGATATCAGTACAAATCTCTATGCACAGACAACAGCTCAAAGGTACCTTGCATGCGCAATTTCAGGGGAATTGCACGTAGTACACGCAGAATGTCACACACTGTAACTTTAGCCCTTTCTTTGTCCCTGTTTTCTTTGGGCACTAGGATTCCCCCTAAAGCCAGGTTCCCATCTCTATGCCCTCTTGCATTGAGTATTAAGGGTTGTGAGTAACCCTGGGCGAAGTTCACGTAGCCACGCTAAGCGAGGCTACGTGAAGCGGCACAAAAACTCTGCAACGCTACGCAGAGTTAGCGAGCATTCAGAATTTCTAATTTCTGCATGCTCGTGTGTGCTCGAATATACTCGCGATATGTTTTTGAAGTTCGGCAACGCGGATGACGTGTTCGGGGCAATATCTTGCGAACTTCACCATGCGTCGCCAATGGGCACAGCCATCTTGTTTTCATACTCGTCGCATGGTTCTGGGGCCTGCTTTACAGTCCCTCTCCAATCTTTTCAATTCTTTGTTTTTTACACAGTTTTTCTGATCTTTTTTATTTATTATCTATCCCTCTCTGTCACTAAGTGTAAATTTTGCGTTTTATTTCTACTTTTACTGCGTTTTTAAAACTTTTTCTACAGTTTTATATTACTTCCTTTTCTACTCTCCTACTTCTTACCCTGACTTTATTTTTTACTTATACATTTTCTTTTCTGCCCCCACCCACCCCAGGACCATGGCTAAGGCTACCGGCTCCAAGGGCAAGGCACCTGCGCCCAAGAAGAGCTGCCTTCCCTGCGGCAGACTGCGCCCAGAAGGAATGCAGACCTGGTCCCTTTTTAGCGAGGCGGAGGTGGCTGCCCTTGTTTTTGCAGCGCTACCCACCCTTGACCTCGGCAGCAGGTGGCAGGCCTGACTCTGGGTACGCTACCCAGGAGTGTCACCGGCGGTAGGTGAGGGTGCGCCGGGAAGTGTTTCGCTGCTCTGGGGTCCGATGCACCCATAATGAGCTGACCCATCGGTGGTCAGACATCTTGGACCGGGAGCAGGGCCTTCTAGGTGTTGAGGTCGTGGGGCTTGGTGAGTAGCTAATACTAGTAGTATTGTGTTCTCTAGACTGTGTTACTGTTATTGCGAATATCATTTTTTCCAAATAGCAAAGAATGCTGCTGCTTTCATTGCAGGTAAATTATATTTAAAAATCTTCTGTGATTGTTATTTTTCTAGACACAGGTGCTCGGCGCTACTAATCTTACTTGTTTGCAACTTTGTGGCTGCGCTCTCTTGGACTGATTATGTAAGAGAGTTTACTTTAGAGAACTTAAGTTAGGTAATGCTAGAGAGACTTTAGGCCTTCCTTTGTCCTCCTGTCACTAAGGTATTGAGGATTGATAGGTAGTTTAGTTACTTAGTTCATTAGAATTAGTTGGTAATTTTTTAGCGGTCTGCGTGACTCATCCTCTGTCACGTCATGTGCTGCTGAGTCCTTAAAATAACCTTTTATAGTTTGTTAGTGAGTGAGTAATAGGCTTAGGAAAACATCAGCAGCAACCAACTTTGGTGTATGCAAAAATGTATGCATGCGTCCTCCAGCTATGCATTTTGAGGACTAAAATAAATGGAAATGCAGACTTAGTGAACAATTGACCCGTCTGGAATAGGTGGGCTAGGTCAGGTGGTACTTAGCCTTAGGATTCTGGAATCAGAATGGAACACTGGATTAGTGCTCAGAAATAATAACTAGACGGTTCTGCGAATCCCGCGATACTACTAGTCGATCAGATTAGATAGGTGAATTTTAATGCAATTGCTGTTTCCAAAAATGTTTTTGGGAGCGTTTTTTAAAATATTTTATTTGTCTCTTTCTTTATTTTATTTTGCATGATCAGCACCCAGGGGCAAGAAGACAGGGTCAGAGTTGACGGGAGCAGGTGTACAACAACAAGATGCCTCCCATTCCCAGGGCCATAACCGCTCCTCTACCGAGGGCTCTGCTGCTGGCCACAGTAAGTCCTCCAGTTGTTAATATTAATAATGATATTTCCCTAACTTTTACTGCACCTTATTTTTTCCAAACTATTATTTCCGTTTCCGTATTCTATTTTTTACCAAATCTTCTTCAACCTACACTATCTGTTTCTAAATTCTTGTTATCCCTGCCTCTATCTGCCTCTGCTCTGACACTCTGTACTGCTACTATATTAGTCTGTAGTTACGCTTGCCCAGTAGGCCACTCTTTATTTTTATTTAAAAGATTTTGAAACTCAGAATCACCAATAGCTCTAGCAAGTCCTTTGGGTTGTCCTCTTCTAGTCTTCTTAATCTTGAGAGGCTTTTTGACAATTCCCACCAATATTGCCCAACCAGATATTTCACTATTTTTGATAGGATAGGACATACTCCTACTAGTGTCTACTCTACTCAATTTGTACTAGTGATGTATGTGGTATATATATACCTTTTTTTCAATCTTGCTAGTGAAAAAGATAAGTAGGGGAGGTATATGTGGCATCTAAAAAAATGTGTAATGTTTTTTCTAGGCATACCAACCACCTCTGCTGGGGCCAGCGGCCGGGCAGAAGACGCCAGCCAGGAGGGAGCAGGGGATGCAGCAGCTGCCACAGGGGTGGATGAGCCAGCAGCAGTGGCTGGCGGTGGTAAGTTATACTTATATTCCTTACTTATTGAAAATAGTTACACACTCGCTGCAAGTATGTTGAGAGAGACTAAGTTGTTGTGATAAAAAAGACACCCTTTACTTAGAATTGGAGCAATAGCATTAGCAGTGGGAGTAGTAGATGGGTAACTAATGGCCTCTTCTATCTGACTTCAATTCAGCTGGGAATGTTTAACGGAGAACACTAAGAGTCAGATGACCTTGATGGATGGGTTGAACGAAAAGGGAAAGAAGGATAGAAGGGGGAAGGACGAGCAAGATGTAATATATATGACTGGCAGAGAAGGATGCGTGCCACGTTGGATGCATGCAAAGGTGCCTGATAGGAATCACATGCCTGGGTGGTTGCAGGATGGGTGGAAGGTGAAAGAAAAGATGCCTGCCTGGGTGGATGAAACTGTATGGGTGATAGCAAGAATCCTCCGGGGTGTTTCATGGGTCAAACACAAAGGCAAGCAAGGAAGGAAGGACGCATAGGTGGTGGTTTAAAAAAAATGTTTGTTGTTGTTTAAACAAATTAAGGTTTGTTGAGAGGTTAAGAAGAATGATAGACATGTTTACTTTGATTGGATGGATGCCTGGATGGTATTCATCATAGCATAAGTGGAGACTGTCACTGAATAACGAGTCTTTGAAAAGGAAATACACTGTGCCAGAGTAGCAAAGCCAAGGAGATTAGAAGTTGTATTTTCAGAATACTCCCCTTACTCTTAGTAGTTTTCAAGCACAGCATATATGTTGTGTATGTATGTTATCACGCGCCTCCCTCCGACTCTGAGGCCCACTCACTACCTATGTTAATTTATTTTCGACTGTGCCAGCCTGCCATGGGTGGCCTATCGGCTGCATGGTTACACAATCAATCAAAACAAAGCCCCTCATGTTGTCCCATATATATAAGCAATGATCAATTGGATCAGATATTATCTACCTTGTTGAAGTAGTCAGGGCAGGGTGAAATTGAGCAGTTGCCCTTGATGTAACAGAGTATGGCCAGTGCCACCCATAATAGAAAAAATAAGATGATTGTGTAGTCATTTTCCCCACCTGCAGACAGTAGTAAATAAAAATAGCGTGAGTATATTTGTCTTGGGCGCAAGCTGACTGAGCTGGCATGCCTGCTACAACAAGGTTACTTAATTTAGCTAAACAAGAGAGAGGAACAAAAAGGGTGTACTCGAGTCCATAGATACCACAAATGTTATGTACTGTGCTTGCTAGTGCTACTGTGCCATTACGTGTAGAATTAATTTTGTGTTACTGTTTTGCTCACAGTTTTGGTTACAATAGTCTTTTTTCTTTTGATATAGCTACTCCATTCCAACCAAAAGCAAAACCAGACAGGAAGGAGTTGACAGTCATGGCCTGGCACCGAAAGCTTGAGGCTATCCGCAATGAATATTGGTGGCTGGTGGCTCTGGCGGAGGAGGAGGAGGAGGAGGCAGCAGCAGCGGCAGCCTCCTCCAATGCCCTGGGGCCCAGCCAGGTCCATCGAGTGGTACGGCGCCGCAGTCTGGCAGCCACCGCTGCACTTCATCCAGCACTGCTGCCCACCCGTGGATGCAATTGTCGAGTTTTTAAGCGCTGCTTCTTCTCCGAATGGCGCACATAGAGGAGCACGTAAAGGAGGTTCTGGCGATTAACCGGAGACTGTGAGCCCACCAATAGAGAAGAGTTGCCCCTTTTTTATTCCTTTTTTTGGTGGGTGGGGTTTGGACTACGTTGGGGAAAAGCTGAGGTTTCTATATTTATGGACAATTTTATTTTATTTTTAATTTTATTTAACGGACATTGGTTGGACTCTTTATCTTTTTGAAAATTGGTTGGGGTTAGGGAGAGGGGTGGGTCAGGTGTTGTGAGATTTTTTTCATTAGTTTATTTTGTTGGGGGATTAAATTATATTTATACTTAAACTTTACACACAATGTAAATGTTTCGTGGGGGGGTTACTCTTTTACAAAACACAGTTTCCTTCCTTTGCTGCTGCAGGGCCCCCAGCCAGTGTTTGATTGAAATAATCTGCCAATTTTGTAACATACAAATAGATCGATGCCGTACCCTCACTGAGTGACTTGTCCTACTAGTAGTGTCAGTCTCTCCTCCTAGTCTATGCAGTCTGCAACTGGACTCATGGGTGTGGGAGTGTCAATTAATTAATTCATTTCCATTATTAATTATGCCTTCGCCAAACTTCTTCTCTTACCTGTGATTGATGTTTAAAGTTAGGCACAGAGATGGCTGCATGGTGATAATGGTTTGGCTTCCCAAGATGCCATGGTTGTGGTGGTAATACAGTAGACACTGGCATTAGCATTTGCAAAAAACAAATTAGACAGTCAGTCAGCTGAGAGAGTCTGTGGAAGGAGTAGAAGAACGAAGTACAGTACAGTGCACAAGAAGAATGCCAAACAAGAAACCATAATAATGATGCTAAAGTAAAATAAAACATAATGGTGGTGGGGACAGCCTAGTACAACAAGTTACAAACTTTAGTTGACTCGAGTTACTCGACACAAGCATAATCTTTAGTGCTGTAACTTAGGAGGGGGATGAGGAATCCAATTGTTGACAGCAATTAATTATGATGGATTATGTTCCTTTGGAAAAAGAATAGACTTGCAGATATACTGAGCATAGATGGGCATTGGCAAGCAGAAGAAGATCCTCGCTCTGCCTTAATTGAACTTGAATAAGTGTGCTTTCACCACATCTGCCCCAGCAAGTGTGTGATCAATTGTTGGTGTAAATTTAATTTAGTCGCACCTCAATATAAAGCACACAGCCCGGGGGAAGAGGGTTAGGGTTTGATGAATGGTTGGGAAGGGGTATTTGAGGGAAAGGTTTGACAAAGTAAAACACAACACATGGACAACAACAACTGAACACACACAATCCTGGCAGACTACCATCATATATCTGTTAAGGGAGAAAAAGTAAATGCATGCATGATGATGACTTGATGGTTAATGATGAAAAGTAGTACTTACTAACTGGACTAGTAGACAGTACAGGGCAGCAGTTTATTATTAATTAATATTATGCTATTTGCCTTGCCTGTCTGCCCTCAGAGAGACCCAAATTACTTACATTTTATGTTCTGTTGTACAGGGCTTCCTTTTGAAGCTAGAAAAGACAATTTTAAAATATCTGTGGGGATCAATTATAACTAAGCAAAGTGCAAACATAATAACAACAACAAGCACACAGTCATAATGATTGGAGAGAAAAAATAAATCAAATTATTTAAAAGATGATGAATGATATTAAAGTTACTGTATGTTATCCTGGTCAAATTGGGGAGTTGCATCGCAGCATTCCTCTTGGTCCTCCCTTTCATGGATGCTGCATCCGTCAATCTTGGGTGCCACTGCCAGCCTGGCGGACGCGGATTGCTAGGTGGGTGTGAGTTATTTTTCTCTGTTTAGCACAGGGTAAAGGCCGGCCTGTAAGTGTAGATGGAAAAACAAAAGGGATATTGAAAAATCAAGGAGAAAAAAAGCATGAATTACGGAGGAGTGCAAACACTTTCAGAGGCGGCATGGTCAAATCATGTCTACTCTGTTGTATGTTTTGTTTCCAGCATTAACCTACAACAGCAACAGGACAGAGCAGGCCCACAGTGCTGACCCAACCTCCACTTAGCTTAGATTTTGACTGAGCCAGACAGTCACAGAGCACACATATACAGCAACATAGCATTTTCCAAAGTAAGTAAATAAATCAATGCACGGCTGCCAGTCATACCACTACTACACTCGTGACTACTCCACTCCACCACTATTACACATACATGTAGGTCTGCTGTGGTTGTTGTTGACTTGTTTACCTTTTATGTAAGCATGGGCGAATTTTGCGAATCTCGCGTTCGCGAATTTTGCGGATTTGCAAACTCGCAATCCGCAAAATCCGCGAATTCTCGCGAATTTGCGGATTTTTTTTTTTTGTGTTTGCGCGGGTTTCTGCCAGTTCGCGAGGGTTTTGTACAATGTCGCAAATTGCGAACTTACCTGTCGGGTCGCAAGTTTCGCGAACTTGTTGTTTCTACGTGTCCAGCCTGTTTGGGACACTCTTCTTCATCACTGCCACTCTCTGTCACCACTGCCACTCTCTGACTACTCATGCCACCCTCTGGCCCACCCATGCCACCCTCTGTTTCATCACAGCACCCTCTGGTTGTCCAGTCAGTGTACATTATTGTGGCAACGCAAGCACACCTTCCCTGCCTCAAGTGACCTGAATTAATTTGGGGCTGATTAATGTGTCACAGAATATTTTTTTAGCTGGCACCTGCTTCCTTAGTGCTTCCTGATTAGTGATCTTTTGCACTTGCTAAGTGCTTTCATTGTTGCAAAATTAGTTACAACACCTGCCCTGCCCCAACTGACAATAATGAATTAGGGGCTGATTAATGGATTTGAACTTCCAGCCTGGCTCCTGCTTGTCTCCCTTAGCTGTAATTCAGGACCTTTGTGGCATATGTGTAACTATTCTGAGGTTCAGAGCAGGGTCACATAATAGTTGCAACTGGCAACTGAACTCTGGAGGGGCCCCTCAGGAAGCACTACAGGAAATGGCTACTAATGATGAGCCTGAACTTTTGAACCTGGTAAGTAGTTTCAGTTTTGCTAAGATCGTATTTCTGCAATTTTGCACTTATTCGCAGGGCGCGAAGTTGTACTGGGAAGCCGCGAACTCACGCGAACAGTGCGAACAGTGCTCGCGGATTTGCGGATTTTGCGGGAGATTCGCGAATCTCGCGGATTGCGAATTTACCGAAAATCCGCAAAATCCGCGAGCGAAACGGATTTTCCGCCCATGCCTACTTTTATGCCACTTCATGATTTAAAACGCCCTGAGTTATTCCATCAATCATCTCTGATCCAAGTGACTGACTGCAAAGATACTATGTGGTCATCATCATGATGTTGTCCCACTCAGTCTGTAGTGTACTGAGTGAGTCCAGATTCAATATTCAAAAATGCAATGGATCGGCCTGCAGTAGAAGTACAATTTTGTCATTTAACAACAAGAAGGGAAATATTGACTTGAGTCACTTTTAGTGTGTAGATTAAATACTAGTACACTTTGACTTCACTTCATGCACAAAAAACAACAGCAACAACACAAACACCAATCACTCATAGTCAGCGTCCAATGCATGCCATCATTACCAGATAGTTTATCGCCAGCTTGCTGAGTACTGGCCATTGGTGCCTTTTTGCATACCAATACACTAATGGGTTTCGATCAATGTAGACCTTTGTTGGGTCATCCAGATAGGCCTGGACCATCCGCTCAATGCTCAGGGGTGCGCCTCTTTGCTGGGCCTCTTTTGTCTTTGCATCAGCACTGGAATTAACAAGCAATTGCTGTAGATACCAATCCTGTGCCGATTTTACTGGGGCTGATGATCCTGTTCTTGCTGTTGTTGATAGTGTTGGTGGCTACTGTGAGCCAAACGCACTGCCCTCAGACTCTGAAGTTGAACTTGATGACGGATGCCCTGCAGTACTTGTTGTGGGCTGGAGTAGTGGGTCTTTAATTACCAGCCATTCTTTTTCAAAGTCACTGGCTACCTCAGCTATCCAAGTTTGAGAACTTGGCAATATCTGCTTCTGAAAAAGGAATTAATGTATTAGTGTTCAGTATTGTTTTGCACCATGGATCCAGAATTGTGGCGGAAATGTAATGTTTGTCTGACGCAATCTTAGTTTGTACCCTTGTATTTTCAGCTAAGCGAAGAGCTAAGCTCTCCCCCAACTCATATCCCTAATTATTTTCCTCCACACCTGTGTAAGTGTCAGACACCGCCTTCAGCTGTTGCTCTAGCATGTGCAACAATGAGATAGCTTGGCCCATAGTACAGTCCTCCTTGCTGACTTCATGTATGAAGAGCTTGAAAGGAAGTAGCATCTCTGTCAGTCATTAAACTAGGCCCCATTGGTCCAGCTCAACGGTCATGCCTTTCACAGTAGCATCCCCTAGTCTTTGCATGACATAGTCATTGATTGATATGTACTACTCAAACAGATGTTCAAGCATGTAATAAGTTGAGTTCCAACGTGTTGGCACCTCCTGGATGAGTGTTTTGACTGGCACTCCATGCTCACGTTGAATGATCCTCAGCTGCTTCCGGGCTTTAAAAGAATGGCTGTAAAGTGTGCAGATTCTTCTGCAGGTAGTCAGGAAGTTGTTGACTCAGTCTTGTTTTTTCAGAAAGTCTTGAACAATAATGTTAATGCAGTGTGCCAAACACAGGACGCAAAAATAGCCACCACCGTGCATGGCCCTAACTATATTACTGCCATTGTCCGTGGCAATAAAACCAGTGTTAAGTCCTCTTGGTGAAGCCATTCAAAGACGCTGCTGTTAAACTCTTCTAAAATGTTTGCAGAAGTATGAGATGTCTCCATGGCGAACATAGCTACAGTTGCATGTTTATGAGTGGAATTAAAAATCTCAGCAGTGTCAACAACACCAGCTGCAGATATATTTTCTCTAACCCCCACAAAAGAGATCCAGTGTGCAGTGATGCACATGTAATCAGTGGCTTGGCAACTGGTCCACATGTCTGTTGTCAGGTGGATATTGTGGACTGCACTCTGCTGCAAAGCTTGTCCAAGCAATTCCAAAAAGTCGTGATGTAGTGCTGGAAAAGCAACACTGGCGAAATAGGACTGGCTGTGAACCTTCCATTTTGGGCAGATGGCTGTCACAAATTCCAGAAAACTCATCCCTTCCACAAAAGAAAAAGGGAGAAGGTCCAACGCTAACATTTTAGCCTGATTCGCATTGTACAAATGTGCCATTGGGTGGTTGCGTTCGTACTGCCCTTCAGACCTAAGCATGCTGAGAATGGTAGGCTGGATTTTTTTCCTTTCTGGTGCCGCTGATGCAGGTGACTACTTGTGCCCAGATGTTGTTAGGCTCAACGCCACACTTTTTTTCATTGCGGTACTCTGTTGCCTTGGTGTCTCAGCCTGACTCTTACTACATTGCCACTGAGATGTTGTGCGGCTGATGACGATGTGGGCAGTAGTGGTCCCTCTGCACTGCTATGGACGGGGCTACTTCACGTACCAGAGAAAATGTCTCCCTATTGTTCACATTCCACTCTGATCTTATCTTCTTCTTCTACTTCTTCATCCCCACCAACAGCAATGGGTGCAGTTTTTTGGCCACTAAGGTGTACCGTCCACTGGATCAAGTGGTATTTTTACAAATGGGTTGTTTGGCCTCCGGTACTATAGTTTTTACCAAGCTTACCCCAACTAACACCTTGTTGACAAATTGAGCATATAGCAACGTTCTCCTCCCTACTGCTAACCGAAAAGAAGTCCCAAACTGGAGAGGTGAACTTTCTTGCGCTGCTGAAGGTGCCACTTGCAATGACAAATGAACTGGAGGGTGTGCCTGGAATTTGACTCTGTGCAGTACCACTACCTACTGAGGTGGTGGTTGTGCTGGATGTAGGTCCCTGCCAGTGCTTTGCAAAGGCAAATATGGAAGCTGGAGGTGGTGTTGGTGTTACTTGTGTTGGTGGTATCCATGCCACATCCCTCACAGCAATATGGGATGGGGTAATGTCGGTCTCCATCTCCACTGGGGTGGGAGTGATGTTCATGATGACTGGCTCGTCATCATCCTCCTCTTCTACATCTACCTCCATTCCCTAGACTTGTCTTGTTGCGTATCTCACTCTCAGACTGAGCTGGTGGCTTCCAAGTAGCATCTAGATCATCAGAAGGTGGGCTTGAAGAAGAAGTAGATGGACTAACCCTCCTTTTCCTTGCTGGGGATCTAGAAGACAATGGATCTTCTGAAAGAGTGGCTTGCTCTTCTTCTTCCTCTGCAGGAAGCTCGATTTCCTTGCCCGCCCCTACTTTGGGAGGAACAACTACTGCTGTGTGTGGTGGTTGCGGCTGTTGTTGCAGCTGTCGTTGCCCACTTCTCTGCTGAGTTTCCTCCTGCATTGCTTGGGTACTACTTTGCGATAATGATAAGTCAATTTCAACATCACTGCTCATTGGCGTTTTCGCGATTAGACTAGCTGCCTCCGCGATACTCATGGGCTTGGACCTAGGTTGGTGGGGTGGGCCCACTGATGCAGAGGTGCTGCTCCCAGCTTGCTCCCTGAACACCGCTGCTGCAGGCTTAATTTTTTGTTTCCCCAAAAACATCCTGGGTGGCAAACCAGTCTTGGTAAGCACCACTTCTTCCTTCTTCTGTTCCTTCTTCTCACTGGCAACTTTCCTGGTACTGGATGACCTGTTACCTTTATTTGGGGAATCTACTTCAGATGTCAGCGGGACACAGTTGCACAAGTTGCAGGGTTGTCTGTGGTCTCACATCACGTGACATTGTGCGCAAAAGAACTTCTGTCTGGCAGTACAATGGGTGATGATGACACCTCCTCCTCAGTCTTTTGTGCACCTAAAAGCAAAGAAGCCAGAAAAACATCAGTGAAATGTGCATTTGTTGTTGTGGTTCAATTACTACTACTACAAACAAACAAATATATTATATAACTTAGTATGTGGTGGTCACACTTTGTAGTGTTATATTATTACATTTAATTAACTCAGTTATTAAAAAAATATAATGACAGTGCAGCCATTTGTGAGACTTTGACAACAAGGGCTTTCATGTTATACTGTGTACACTCAGAAAGGATAGGAAAGAAGAAGAACAAAAACAAAAATACAAATGTAATGGAAGTGGAACCTGTTTGGCATAATTTGTGTATCACGTCATTCAGGGAGCTGCAGCTGGCAAAGGGGATAGAAGCAGTAAGCCAAGAAGAACAAAGGAAAGATATGCAGGCCTATATGGCAAAAGCAGCACACTACTAAACCACCACAACAAAAGGGCTATGAGCCACATGGTCACTCACAGTCACAACAAGCAGAAGGCCTGGAAAACCATGAACTCAAGCAGACCTATAATATATGGCCAGACAAAGGAGGCATGCTTGCTAAATAAAACAGCTTTAATGCAAAAACGAAAATCCACAGGGCTAAGAAAGGTTGTAAAGTTACACAACACAAGTACAACCACACCACACACACATCCAACAAAGGCATTTATTTAACACTCATCAACAAAAGTGAAATACCCCCATGTTTCATGCACCCATGAGTAGCTCTGGGCCAACTGGTTGAAAGGCCTATTGGCAGACTAGGCCACAGATTGCAGGTCTATGTCAAAAGCACACTGGCTGGCTCCATAAAATGGCCACCAGCCACATGGTCAGGCCACCCACAACAACAAAAAAGGGAAGACAGACAATACAGGCCTATGGCAAAAGCACACTGCCAGGCTTCACAAAATGGCCACCAGCCACATGGGCAGCCCACCACAACAACAAGAAAGTGAAGACAGACAATGCAGGCCTATGGTAAAAACACACTGCCTGGCTTCACAAAATGGCCACCAGCCACATGGCCAGGCCTCAACAAAAATAAGAATAAGTCAAGAGGAACAAAGGAAAGACATGCAGGCCTATATGGTAAAAGCAGCACACTACTAAACTACCACCACAAAATGACCACGAGCCACATGGTCGCACACTGTAAAAAAAAAAGCAGGAGTGCTGGAAAACAATGAACTCAAGTAGGTCTATAATATGGCCAGACAAGGAAGCATGCTTGCTAAACAACACAGCTTTAATGCAAAAACGAAAATCCACAGGGCTAAAAAAGGTTGGAAAGTTACACAACACAAGTACAAGCACAACACACACACATCCAACAAAGGCATTTATTTAACAAACATCAAAAAAAGTGAAATACCCCCAAAAAACACATTTTACAATTCAATCCAATGCCATCCATACCCTAAATGATGTTTAAATTCAACAGACATCACCGAAACAGTTGTTTCATGCACCTTGGCCCTTGGGCCTACTGGCTGAAAGGCCTATTGGCAGACTAGGCCACAAGCTTGCAGACCTATGGCAAGAGCACACTGGCTGGCTCCACAAAATGACCGCCAGCGACATGTCCAGGCCTCCACAACAACAAGAAAGGGAAGACAGACAATGCAGGCCTATGGCAAAAGCACACTGCTTGGCTTCACAAAATGGCCACCAGCCACATGGCCAGGCCACCACAACAGCAAGAAAGGGGAGAGAGACAATGTAGGCCTATGGCAAAAGTACACTGCCTTGCTTCACAAAATGGCCGCCAGCCACATGGCCAGGCCACTACAACAACAAGAAAGGGAAGACAAACAATGCAGGCCTATTACAAAAGCAAACTGCCTGGCTCCACAAAATGTCCACCAGCCACATGGGCAGGCCACAACAACAAGAAGCGTAAGCCAAGAGGAACAAAGGAACGACATGCAGGCTTATATGGCTAAAGCAGCACACTACTAAACTACCACCACAAAATAGCCACCTGCCACATGTTCACTCACAGTCACAACAAGCAGGAGGTCTGGGAAACAATGAACTCAAGCAGGCCTATTATATGGCCAGACAAAGGAGGCATGCTAAACCAACACAGCTTTTATGCAAAACTGCAAAAACAAAAATCCACAAGGCTAAAAAATGTTTGCAAGTTACCCAACAACCACACCACACACACACATCCAACAAAGTCATTTATTTAACATACACGAAAAAAGTTAATTAACTCCCAAAAACACATTTTGTAATTCAATCCAAAGCCATCCATACCCTAAATGATGTTTAAATTCGACAGAAACCACAGAAACAGTTATTTCATGCACACATGATTAGCTCTGTGCAATCTGGCTGGAAAGCCTGTTGGTAGACTACTGGGCTAGTGAATTAAATAAATGTTGCAAATTGATTGCAAAAGTTGGAGAAAATATAGGGAACTTTGCAACATGTTTCCTTTATAAAAAAAACTAGTAGAAAAATTACACACAAAGAAAAACAACTAGGCCCCTACTGAAACTATAGTCCAGCCACAACAATACATTTAAAAAAAAACAATGAAAAGTACAGCAGAATGTAGGTGCAATACCCCAATAAAACACAACACCAATTCTCCAACTTATTTGTAAAATCTCAAATCCCAAAATCCTCAAATACAATGATATATGATGCAGCAGGCACAAAGAGGGATCCTTCCAGCTCCAAAATCAAATGAAAAGTGAACAGGACATGGATAGAGCACTGGGAGGAGCCTGCTGCACAGGATCAGGAAGTTGGAGACTCTGGGGTACTTTCTTCCTCTTAAAAAAAGAGTAAAAAAGAAAAGGGACTCCTTGCACAAAAAAGTACAGCCATAAGTCAATCTGAGGAGTTTTTTTCATCCAAATCATCATTTTTTAGATGGTTTTATGCTGCTCGATAGATATTCTTCTCCAGATTGCAAATTTTGCGTGTTCGGCATCGTGATCTTCACGTAACTTCTGCCGGATGTCTGATTGCGCGTTCAAATGACGTGTACGCGATCGCACACTCTCAAGGGACCGTGCGGCTGGCTACCAAATCTCTTGGCGCACGCGAACGGATAGGAAATCTCGTCAGCGAACGCATGGATCCCGGTAAGTTGCTACCACTAACGCAAAAGCACATTTTGAAAGCTCGAACAATAAAAAAACTCTGCTCTGCTGCGGAGAACGGAGTTTTAAGTAACTCCGCGTTCTACGTGGAACTCCACAGTTGCAAAAAACTGCAAACTCCTTGAGCGGAGCAGATTTTAACGCCCAGGGTTAGTTGTGAGCTATGAAATAGACTGATGCGTTAGTGGTAGGCTCGCATGAACATTCGCCCAAACATATTTTTTTATGTAAAAGTTGATCGACAATGCCAATTGAGCAGCACCCATTTTTGCCGCACCAGAGTGGCCGAACTAAAGTTTAATAAATGTGGACCAAAACCTAATAGACTTAAACTAGACAAAGAAAACACATAATATAAACTGACATTTTGAAGTAAGAATACAAACTATATACTGTGTTTCAATGAAGAGAACCCATGTCCCTCTGAGCCATTGAATCTTTCAAATGTGCGCATATCTGTGAAGGAAATTACGCGGATCCAGACAGATCCCAGATCCGGCATCTAAGATTGACCCAGATCTGGGAGACAGACTGTTTCCAGTGAAATTATTTGAATTTGTTCTCGTATGATTTGCCCACACCGGGACAAATTTGGCAGCGCCTGAACATTTTCTACCTTCCAATCTGAGCAGCAACCTGCTGGCTTTGAGGGGGCTGTCTTATTTTCACTTCAAGTTGAGCCCTATACATAGGCCTGCTTTCGAGGGCCATCAGCCCTCTTTTGTAACAGTATTACCCTATCCAGGGGCTGAACTGGAGCCTAAAACATAGAGGCCAATGCAATGTAGAGAAACAAAGTCACATAGCTTGTTATTGTTTCACAAGAACGTACGATGAACTATGTTTTATAGGCATTTTTTTTACTTTGTTCAACGCCTTTAAAGAAAAGATATGCATAAAATGTAAAAATGCCGGATGTATCTACCTCTATGAGTAATTACGCAAATAATTATTTAAATAGCACTACTAATTGATTTTATTTAATTCATTTACAGCACTACTCAGCCAATGTAGAGTGTTAGTGCTCTAAATCTCACACACACACACACACACACACACACCTTACACAGAGACAAAAAAATTATACAAGCATGTAAATCAATGTACAAGAAATGTTACACACAACAATCAAGGTTACAATGTTGAGGGGTCACAGATCGTCCATATTGGTAGGCATTACGTGATAACAGTACATGGTCAGGAGAAAAGAAATTCAGAATAAAAAATGTAAAGGAGTGGTTGCAGTTGTCTGCACTATTAAAACTTTACTACGAGCCAATGAAACGCTTTTTAGCAAAGTTAATTTAGTTACAGATTGGGAAAATAAACAAAAAGGTTCTAAATCCATGCCTTACAGTTTGCATGCAGCTCCTCGATGCCAGTTCATAGCTCACTATGAAACAGTTCATCGGTTTGATAATGTAAAAGAAAGATATTCTATTAAATACATATAACTCTAATTGTCTTCTCCTTTTACTTAAATTGCATTTACATTAGGGGATAGATAATCCAATATATTTTCAGTAACCCAGAAAAGTTCACCAAGCTCAGTTAGTGGCCTGGTGATTCCAAAGTATAACCTTATCTTTTTGGCTACCAGCTGAGCTGAGATGCCAAACTTGGAAATTTGTATGTACAGGGTAAGCCAGTAGATTGCTTTCTCTGTGTCATAGTATTCCCTATCATGAAACTCTTGCAGATCAATTGCATTTGTTGTATTATCATCTACTTGACTATAGCCATCTTTCAGCAAACATCAACATAGACTTTGCATTAGAAGGAAAATATCTTCAAGCGGGTTTGTCAAGCAGAGTTGGTTCCATGACAGGTATCAGGCGGTATGTGGACAAAATATCAGGAAAATGTTGTGATACAAAAATATTGTGTCAAGATTATCGGGATTACAGGAATATCGTTGACAGGATTTTCTAAGGTAAAAACATTGCTTTAAGGGGTGATTACAAGTTTGGCGATCCGACTGCCCAATCACTGTGCCCACGTCCTACAGGACACCGCAGCGCCGTCGTTCTACCACTGGCTTTATTACAAGTTGTGCTGTCTGAAATGCCTGCCATGGTGCTTTTCCCGCCGGGAACGTGGTGGTCGACAAAGTTGTTGTTGTGTCCTCCAATGACATCAGGGCTGCACCTATTATGACTACAGAGTCGTACTAGGGATATCCCAGTGGGGGTAAACCGATGCCGAATGCAGGCCAAAAAGCTCCACAACTGTGACCATGGGATGCATTCCATCAACCTCCTCAGCAAGAAAGCCTCCGGTTCACCAAAGAACTCCAGATCTCCAAACCGACATGCCGAAAGCTGGAGAAGATATGGCTTCACGACCACACACCAGACAGTCGCGCAGCCCACAAGGACGCCATCTGCAGACACCACCACCTCATCAGAACAGCCAAAAGATCATCCTTCAAATCCCGACTGGAGAACAATGCACACGACAGCAAAGAACTTTCTAACATAGTGAACAAACTCTCCAACCCCAGCGCCAACACCAATGACATCCCACCCTCCCAGGAACTATGCGACTCTCTGGCCACCTTTTTCCACCGCAAGATCGCTGACATCCACGACAGCTTCAACTCCTCACCCTCCCAGACCGCAACACACCACCCCACGAACGCCAGCTGCACCAACAAGCTGACCTCCTGGACCATCATCAACGACAAAGAGACTCGAAAGATCATGAACTCAATCCACTCGGGTTCTCCATCAGACCCCTGCCCACACCATGTCTTCAACCAAGCTGACGCAACCATCGCACCCCAACTGCGAAAAATAATCAATATCTCCTTCGATACCGCGACATTCCCGGAAAGCTGCACTCCTCAAAAAACCGGAAGCGGACCCCCAAGACCTCAAGAACTTTCGGCCCATCTCCCTGCTCCCCTACCCGGCAAAGGTCATCGAGAAAATCGCCAACATGCAGCTGACCCAGCACCTCGAAGACAACAGCATCCTAGACTATTCCCAGTCCGGATTCAGATGCAACCACAGCATCGAGACTGCCCTTATAGCCGCCACAGATGACATCAGACGCCAGCTGCACAACGGCGAAACCACAGCCCTCATCCTCCTGGACCTATCAGCCGCCTTCGACAGGGTCTGCCACTGCACATTCAGAACACGCCTCCAAGAAGCCAAAATCCAGAAAAAGGTCCTGGACTGGACCACGTCCTTCCTCTCCGGCAGAACCCAGAGAGTCTGGCACCCGCCCTAACGCTCCAAAGCCACCGACATCATCTGCTGCGTACCCCAAAGCTCATCCCACAGCCCAACCTTATTTAATGTCTACATGGTCCCCCCTCGCACAAATGGTCTGCCAGCACAACCTGAACATCATCTCCTATGCTGACGACACCCAGGTCATCCTCTCCCTCAACAAGGACCCGCACACAGCCAAAACCAACCTCCACGTGGGAATGAAGGCCGTCGCCGAATGGATGAGGAGCAGCCGTCTGAAGCTGAACTCGGACAAGACGGAGGTCCTCATCCTCGGACCGAGTCCCTCAGCCTGGGACGACTCCTTATGGCCGACTGCACTGGGAGCAGCCCGACACCCACGGACCAAGCAGGCAACCTAGGATTCATCCTTGACCCCTCCCTCTCCATGTCGAAGTAGGTCAATGCCATCTCCTCCTCCTGCTACAACACCATCTGCATGCTCCGCAGGATCTACAAGTGGATCCCAACCGAAACAAGAAGAACAGTTACCCAGGCCCTCGTCAGCAGCAGTTGGACTACGGCAATGCACTCCACGCAGTAATCCCAGCCAAACACCTGCAACGACTACAATGCATCCAGAATGCCTCAGCCCGACTGATCTTCAATGTCCCCACCACAGCCACATCTCCTCCCACCTGAGAGACCTGCACTGGCTCCCCGTCAACAAAAGGATCACCTTCAAACTCCTCACCCACGCACACAAAGCACTTCACCACACCGGACCAGCCTGCCTGAACAACAGACTCAACTTCTACAACCCCGCCCGCCAGCTCCGCTCCGCCAGCCTCGCATCCAACTAACCACCTCCGGCGGCAGATCCTTCTCCTACCTCGCCGCCAAGACCTGGAACACCCTCCCCACCCATCTACGGCAGACCCAAGACCTGCTCGCCTTCAGAAGGCTCCTCAAGACCTGGCTCTTCAAACAGTAGCAGCTCCCCCCCTCCCCCCCCCTCAGGGCCTTGAGACCCTCACTGGTAAGTAGAGCGCTTTACAAATTCCTGATTGCTTGAGTGATGCATTTAAAAACTACACAGCTGATGTGCTTTTGCTAAGAGGACACACCTGCAAATTCACACTATAAAACACACCCCATCCCTGACCAGGATCCTTTGCTTCTTAACTGACAAGGCAGGCACCACCGTTTTGTGCATTTTTTATCTTCCAATTTAGCACTCTCCACCACCTGTAATCTTATTTTTGCACGTTTTTACCTGTATTACTTGTTTGTTTTTCCCTTTCATATAGTCACTCACATTTTAATTTTTTTATCATGCCTGGCCAAAAAAATCCACGGTTTACTGAGGCAGAGTTGACAGTCAAGGTGGATGAAATCATCAGAGTAGAGCCCCAACTTTTTGGTTCCCAAGTCCAGCATACTCCTCTCAGTAGGACAACTGAATGGTTGGACAGATTAGTCAACATAGTTAATGCCTTTGGTACCACCCTGAGCACACAGAACAACATAAGGAAGAGGTGGACTGACCTTAGGTTGAGGGTGCGTACCTGGTACAGCAACCACCACCTGGAGACTCAGAGGACTGGTGGTGGCCCTTCCAGCTCCCCATTACAATTATTAACCTGTGAGGAGAAGCTATTGGCCGTCCTGCATTCTGAGGGCTTGACATGAATAGCTGGGGCAGTGGACTCTGTTAAGTTGCACGTCAATAACTGTCACAATATCTCAATGTCCTCTTTGCTCTAAACTCTGCTTTTGCTATTGTGTCCTCTAACTTCTTTCCTAACATGCAGTACTCAAAGTATCTTAGATGTTGGTTTGTCTGTGTCAATGAGTATTGTTGTATATAAGAGCACATGTATCCAAATCCATGACATGTCACATGTTGGAATTTATTTATTTATTTATTTAACGACTTGTAGAGCGCCTGGTGACCCGAAGGCATCCCCGCGCTGTGAAGGCATCCCCGCGCTGCGAAGGCATCCCCGCGCTGCGAAGGCATCCCCGCGCTGGACCTATTTATGTAGGAATGGTGTCTGTAAGTTGATATCCATAAAAATATAATTCCAGGACTCATGATATGTGTTAAAATGTAAATGTATGGTCCATCACCAGTGCGTGATGTTCAACAGGGATGGTACACTAACAGTTTTCGCTTCTCACTTGTGCGTCATGTTTAACCTGATGTTCACCCATCATGGACTGTGCAAAGTACAGACAAGGAAATATTCAGATATAAGTATGCATTCTTTGCTTGATGGTGTCCTGGTCTTATCAACTGAAACTATTGATGGTATGAGTGGCACCCTAACAACTGTGCACCCCTAATATATGTAAGCCATGAAGGAAACTTATCTGATTAGTAGTGGCAGGTGACTCCTTGACTCTGCACTCCTCACATGATGAACAATGCTAAATATACAACCAAGCTATGTGTCTGCCTGTATTATACATAAATAGGTCCTGGAAGGGACAAATTCACATGTTACAACTACACTGTGTTGGTTGGAAGGTTTTGGAGATGTCTGTCTATTCGTAAAGCCAAAATCCACATATCTGCAAATCTAATGAGCTGATGAAATCTATAACATGTATTGAATGTCTTCAAATGCCTAGTAACCAGGGGGCGCTACAGAGCCCGTCCGCAAGTTGGCCATCACTCTGTGAGGCTCTGCGGGCCAAACAGTTTCTCCATCATTTATCCACTAATTCAGGTGCTATCTGCAGCTGCCGTTTGTGGGACGCTCCCCCCTACATCTTGGGACTGCGGGGAGCCAGCTAGTGTGTAAGATCGAGCTGCGCGGAGGAGAGACAGTATTGAGCAGACGACTTCAGCCTTAACAGCAGACCCTTCCAGGTAGAGATGGGATATACAGGGAAGCGGAGCTGTTGTGGCAGCGCTGATGGTGAGGAGGTGAACTGCCAGTGGCCACGGACTGTGTTGCCTGAGATAGGGATCAAGCAAGACTGCGGCTGTGGACGCCTGTCCGAGGAGCCGCAGGTGGAGAGCAGCACCATTGGTGACCGCATTGGTGTGGCCTGACGTTTGCTGTGCTGAAGAGATGGACCTGTGCCTGACTCTCGCCTGCTTGGAGGCCTCAGGAGCAGCTGGGATTAGTCCCTGGTGGGCCCTTGAAGGGAGGCCACACTGTGTGCATGGCCTCCTCTGTAGTGGCACTCAGCAGCACAAGGGCACAGTGGATTTCCAGTGCCTGTGACACTTGGGGCCTACCTTGAGTTCAGCAGCCCCGTGGAGACATCGCGGGGGCGTCTGAGGGCCTTTTTTGAGCCGGACCCTCACGGGGCTCTCCAATTAAAAGTAAGTGAGCTCCTTTTGGAAGTTCTGCATTGCCCCATTGGCAGTGGTGAGCCCTCCATTGTGGTTGCAAGAGAGGTAATGGCGAGCTGAACCGTGCACTGTGAATTCATCCATTGTCTGGAGAAGACCTACCTGCCTGAGTGTTGCACCTGTGTGGGCGGTGAGCCACTTGGCTGTGAGGAGTGTTGTCTTCAGAACATTGGACAATGGGGAAGGCAGACGAATGACAATCGAAGTTGCCCTTTGAACAGCGCAGGCCCCCATGGCGCAGGATGTTTAGGGAAACATCTGCTGACCTTGCCAGTGGTGAGGGCCATTTCTCAGGAGCCAGATATTAGAACAATGTTCAAGTATCTTAAGCACCCCCTTCAGGCAATTGATTGCAAAATAGACTCACTGTCAGATAGATTTGATCACCTTAAAGGAAAGGTCTCAAGCTACGATGGATGAATTGCCCACCTTGAGCGGCAGACCTCAGCAGTAGAAGTCGCAAAAATAGAGAAACTGCTTCACATGGAGAAAGTGCTGGAGATAATTCATAAGAAAAATAAGGATTTAGAAGCTAGATCTGAAAGGAACATTAGCAGAATTATCGGAGTGCCAGTGTCCACCGCCATGAACCGGATTGCGGACTATGTGGAGGAACTGCTTAAAACACTGTATGGAGTGGTGTTGTCTCCAGTATGCCTGGTGGAGAGAGCGCACATGTCACTGGGCTCTAGACCACCGCCTGGAGGCGCAGCCTGACCCATCATTGCCCGCTCCTGAATAATAGAGATAGGGATTCTGTGCTTAGGCTGGCTCGGGAGCAGAAGGCAATATCCTTTCAAGTGAACACAGAAACTTTTTACCTTGATTTAACGTCTGTTGTCCAGGCTGCGCTGCATAATTTTCTCCCAGTGAAGCGAGCTCTTCACAAAACTGATGCAAAATATTTCTTGTTATACCCAGTCAAACTGCTTATTTTCAATTTCTGCAAGACTTACTATTTCACAGACCCGAAGTCAGCCTCCAAGTTTGTCAAGAGTCTCCCGCTGTCAGCGTTTGCTCCGGGCCCTGCGCTGGGCTCTAGCGATCCTGGCCGCATGAGTGACAATGACTGCAGGCACTACCTGTATTGTTTCTTGTTTTATAATGCAGTTTATTGTTGCAGGTGATTGCTCACGTGCTCCCTCAATTAACTAACGGTGGTTGATGACTACATACTGGGTGCCTTTCCCCTGCCTCTGTTCGGTGGTCGCTGATCACCACACAACTCCGGCCACCTGGCTCATAGCAGGGCTGTGCCGGGTGACTGGCAGTTCCCCCCTTGGGATGATTCCCCTGTAGACTTGTTTTGTTAGCCGTAACTGGCTGTGGTGAGGGTGCGGGGTCTGTATTCAGCTCATTTGGGGAGGGGGCCGTAGTGGGTGCAGGGTGGATGTACTTGGGGATGTTTGTATTCTTCCCTCAGATGGTTGTCTCTTTTCCTACCTTTTTCTTCCCATCACGTCTCCAGGTTTCTCACTGTCACAATAGTACTCATGGGGTAGGTCAGTTTATCTGTGGCACAAGGGGTTCCCCCCATTTTAGCTTGAACACTCTACTATAGCACCACTAAATGTGATTACTTAGAATACACGTGGCCTGAATGATAGGCACAAAGCACAGTTGGTTCTAGCTTATTTGCGATGTCACATCATAGATGTTTGCTTTTTCCAGGAATTGCATCTAACAGAGCGCATAGTTGTGCTCTTGTGGGTGGGTTTGATTGGGGAGCAGCATATGGTTAGACTACAGTGGGAATAGTAAATGTCACCCTTGCTAGTGTCCAACACCTTCCCCAAATATGGTTAACTTGGAGTGAGATTAGTAAATGTTATCCTTTTAGTGTCCAATACATTTCTAGAACTGGGTAATGCAAGAGTGTTATTATTTAATTTTAAAATTTCAGCCTGAAAACTTCTATTTTAATAGTATTTAAATGTAATTGGAATAGCTGGTGTTTTTTCTTAATATTGCTGTCATTGAGAAACACTAACATTACATTTTTGAATATGTTTTCAACATTATGTTAACATTTGTTTTTCTGTATATATTAAATAATTGTATATATTTAATACTAATATTTAATTTATACTTTACAATTCTTTTTAATGTTTTCATACATTTATTCAACAATTTTACATGTTTTAAAATTCATTTTTATGGGGAGATAGGCTTTTTCTTTAGCTTCATTAGCGGAGAGTTTTTTGTTTTCCTCCTAGCTTTAATTTACTGATCTATTTGTGTTATTTTTAGTCTGTTTTACCAGAAGAAGGTTGTGGTAAGGTGCAGCTGTTCGTCTGAACAGGTGAGTACGTTCTTAAGAATTTTGCAAGGGTTTTGATGTTGGGGGATTTAAGGGAGGTTTACATGTTAGTTATAGTGTTGTTTGTGGATTTGTAAATAGATGTATTTATGTAGAGGAAAATTGAAGAATAGTGCCCTCACGATTTGTCAACAAAAGTTCAAAGAGAAAATTCAAGCGTTCTTTGAAAGTTTCAAGTGCGTGGTTTTTATTTTTTGGTTACATCTGCGAAAAAAGGACAGCCGACACGTATTTCGCCCTAGAGGCCTATTGGCCGTGGGCTTTTTCAAGGCAAAAGTCAGTTGTGCGGACAGGTTGCATTCATGATGCTGTAAGACGACGGTAGATGATATCTGTGGTCTTGGAACAAGGGGACAATTTTTTTTGTGGTCAAGTTGCTGATGTGAAGGGGGGACCTGTACGAAGAGTCCCATGTCGAAGACTGAAGACAAAAGAAGGAAATGGGTGAGCTTGCACCTAAGTTCCTTTGTTTCCACAGACTCGAAGCAGGCTGCATTCAGCAGCACACATAGAAAGAGGAAAAAGCATCATGGGATTGGTTTTTTGCAGGAGAGTTCCCCTTCCTGCACAAAAACAATCCTCCTTACAACGCTGGCGCCCTTGCACTGTGGTGCAAGGGTGCCTGTGTTGGTGCTAGGCAGCCAAAAGAGTGCAAGCTCAGGGAAAAGGCAGGAATGATGCATATTAACTTGAATATGATACATTCCTGCCCTTTCCCTGTCACTCAGTGCACCGCAGCTAGGTGACTTGCTGCACTGCGCGACTTGGCCATAAATATGGACCAACATCTTCAAGGATTTCGGTTGTGGGTTCCTCGGATCTAGTGCTTGCCTCCCTTATATCTTGTAATGTCTCCCTTACTTCTATTTTTGACAAATTGGGGGGTGGTTGTGCTCTCGTACATGAATTAAAATATTATCTTTTGTAATTGCAGTTGCCCTCCCATGGCATGCATTAGAACAATATTTGGTATATTTCCAGTTCATATTTTGTGTTTTTGCACTTTCTTGGCTGTAGATGCAGCCCCTGTGATTTAATAACTGCTTCCCTTTCTGTGAATTAAGGTACTTTGCTGCCTCTATCATTGTATCTGAAAGTAGTGTAATAGCATAAATATATATAATATTTTAAAGTTCATATGTTTGTTATTTAAATATAAAATGATGCAACTACTTCTACTTTGTTACATGTACGCCCTGTTAATATGTTTCACTCAGCTTTGCAGCTTTTCTGTTTGCTGTGTTCTAATGTGGAGCAGGGGCTTTTTTGCTTTTTTTTCTGTTTGATGAAAAAAGGGTTAGTTTCATGTAATGTTATTTTGGTGGTAGTTTGCAGAGGTTGTTAATTAGGTTTCTTTTTAATTGCTCTTTAGTTGAGTTTAATATTTTGTAATAATTTATAAATACTTTATGTCATTTTGTTGTTTTGAAGTCGCCATTTATTTGCTGGCAGTCTATAATTTTTTCAAGTTGTACTTTGTCTTTTTGGAATTCAATGTAAAGAGATAGAAGTTTGAGAGCATTTGATATATTTTTTGTTATTTTATGATTTTAGGTTGATTAACAAGTACTTTTTAGTTTAGATATAAGTTTTACTTACATGGTTAAGTAGTTGTTGAGATGTATATATTTTCTTTAATGGTATAGTGAGAGAGTCCAGCAGAGTTACCCGCCTTCTGAAGTATTTATCTGTTTAAATTAGTTTGCCTTTTATTTTGTTTATTTCATTGTTTGACTGAATTTATTGATTAAAGTTGTCTACACTTTTATTTATTGATTGATTTAGTTTCAGTTAGAATTCTTTTTAGGAGTTATATCCTTCTGTGGCAAACGCTAATTTAGGTTTTATTTTTAATGTATGATATATAAGGCCTCTTTACGAGTTTGGAGGTCCATGAACCGCCGTACCAGTGGTCTGACCCCAGCAAGTTCAGCAGTCCGACCACCATATTACGAGTTGTGCGTATTACAATTGCACAGACTGCTGCTGAACCGCTGACACTACCACCCATCCCCAGACAGCTGTAGCCAGCTAAAAGTAGCTGCCATAAGGCGGTACAGAGGAGTTTCACCGCCGTCCGTATTATGAGTTGGCTTTTGATGAGCTGACCATCTTCAGGTCGGCAGAAACAAAAGATTTGGGGTGCGTACTCACTCCTTTACTGTTCTTTCGGTCATCATTTTACGCGGATCCCTTTCTTCAGGTCCGCCCTTCCCAGAAGCATCTTCACCCTGAGGATTACGACCATGTTTGTGGCAATGTACAGGTGAGTCTTTTTTTAACCATATACCCATTTCCTGGACTGCCCACATCTGGGCTCAACTCCAGCAATGGGTAGTGGTATTTTGCCACATGTATCCCGCAGATGTGTGCATCAGACACATATGCAGTCAAAATGCTCACACATGCATCGATATACAATATACATGGAAAAGTAATCACCACAGCAGCCACATCTCTGCAACCACACCGCAGGCACAGTGGTAAACTCGTAATACAGCGGTCGGAACACTGTTGGCGCTGCGGTCTCCTGTCGGCCACAGTGTTTGGTGGTCAGACACCAAAAAACTTGTGATCAGGCCTTCAGTTTGATTATTTTGAATATACATTTATTTAACTATATTTATTATAATTTAGGTTGTTGTTTACATGTTTGTAGTTAATGGTAATATTTTTTTTAATTGAATTGGTATTATTTTAGAGATATAATTTACTGGGGTGAATGGTAACTATTTTGTTGATGTAATATATTTAATTTAATAACATGCATAAAATGTTATAGTATTACTTCCAATTATTGTTTTGTGTATTAAGTATTTTTTCATATTTAATAATGATTATTTGAATATGTTGGCAATAATATTGCGGTTGATATTGATTGAATCAATATTTTATGGATAAAGTATATGTTTATTTAAAGGTAAAGATATTTTTCTGTTTGATATTTCTGTTTTTCGATATAGGTTAAAATCGATATTTTAAACAATGATATTTGTGTTCTCGATATTTGTGGTTTTACTAATTAAGTATAGAAATTCTATATTTTTGTTACCAATATTTAGTTTTCTGTTTCAATATTGTATGTAACAATAATATGCAACTGATCGATATTTGGCATATCCACCTAAGATAAAGTCACACACAATTTAAAAAGCACTAATTTATATAGACTGTAGTTATCCAGAAAATCTGACAAATAGTCAATCCTGTGGGCTTGTGTTGCACATCTCTCCTTTATAGGCAACAACAAAGAGTAGCATACCACTGTACTGTGAAATTGGTGCCACTGTGGGCAATTTAATTTCGGACATAAGAATTTTTAGCCAGTCTCGCAATCTTTAATCATCAAAAACAAAATAGAGGCAGCAATGACTCTTCCTCTGCTACCTAATAGTTAGCAATGGTCATGAGAAGAGATGGAATTGCATGTTTGTTTTCTTTCATACGGTAGTCTAAAAATAACCTAAAGGCATTTCAGTTGACACACCCATACCACTTAGGAATACTCACTCAGACTGCTCAAAAAGTGAGGCGTTATAAGCTTGAATTAATATGAGCCACTGGTAATCATCCAAGGTCACATTTCATTCCATTGTTTGCCTGTGCAATCACAGGCAGGAACCAGCCATATGTAAATCAGAGTCAGAGTAAGTCAGAAGCGCGTCTGACTTACTAGCGTGCTGATGCTTTTTGAGCGAGACTTCCTAGCGCTTGTAAGCGCTTCGTCTGCTCCCTTCTTCTTGCCTGGGATACAGACCGCCCTCGGCCGAGTATTGACGCCGAGGGCTGGGATCTGTTAGGGGCCGCCATCTTGGGGGTAGGACTCTCCGCCCTCGCGCTCTAGTAGCGCTACATAAGGGATTCTTGCCATTGTCTCGGGGATTACCAACTGCTTCGAACCTTTTTCCCTCCTGAGGCGGAAGCCGGGAGGTCTCCCCTCTTTTCTTTGCCACTTTTAGCCTGTGTATGCTTTATTTTGTGTCAGTGATTTTAATACTGTGTGCAACATTAGAAGCGCGTCTGACTTACTAGCGTGCTGCCGCTTTTTGAGCGAGACTTCCTAGCGCTTGTAAGCGCTTCGCCTGCTCCCTTCTTCTTGCCTGGGATACAGACCGCCCTCGGCCGAGTATTGACGCCAAGGGCTGGGATCTGTTAGGGGCCGCCATCTTGGGGGTAGGACTCTCCGCCCTCGCGCTCTAGTAGCGCTACATAAGGGATTCTTGCCATTGTCTCGGGGATTACCAACTGCTTCGAACCTTTTTCCCTCCTGAGGCGGAAGCCGGGAGGTCTCCCTTCTTTTCTTTGCCACTTTTAGCCTGTGTATGCTTTATTTTGTGTCAGTGATTTTAATACTGTGTGCAACATTAGAAGCGCGTCTGACTTACTAGCGTGCTGCCGCTTTTTGAGCGAGACTTCCTAGCGCTTGTAAGCGCTTCGCCTGCTCCCTTCTTCTTGCCTGGGATACAGACCGCCCTCGGCCGAGTATTGACGCCGAGGGCTGGGATCTGTTAGGGGCCGCCATCTTGGGGGTAGGACTCTCCGCCCTCGCGCTCTAGTAGCGCTACATAAGGGATTCTTGCCATTGTCTCGGGGATTACCAACTGCTTCGAACCTTTTTCCCTCCTGAGGCGGAAGCCGGGAGGTCTCCCTTCTTTTCTTTGCCACTTTTAGCCTGTGTATGCTTTATTTTGTGTCAGTGATTTTAATACTGTGTGCAACATTAGAAGCGCGTCTGACTTACTAGCGTGCTGCCGCTTTTTGAGCGAGACTTCCTAGCGCTTGTAAGCGCTTCGCCTGCTCCCTTCTTCTTGCCTGGGATACAGACCGCCCTCGGCCGAGTATTGACGCCGAGGGCTGGGATCTGTTAGGGGCCGCCATCTTGGGGGTAGGACTCTCCGCCCTCGCGCTCTAGTAGCGCTACATAAAGCTCCTCCTTTCCTCCGCGCAGCGGACGCGTACTGCGGACGCGCCGGACCTGCGCCGGACCTGCGCCGGAGTCGTGCCAGAGTCCTGCCCGTCTGCGCCCGTCAGCGTCCCGAAGGCGCCAGGCGCGGCAGGTACCTCTGGCCAGTATGTTTTCCTACTCCGCTCAGGAACTGCACTCACTGCGCGACCGAACTGCGGCCTGTCATTCAGTTTTTCCTAGCCGATACAGGGGTAAACATAAGTGCCCTGTGTGTAAATGGCATCCCACTCGTAGTCTCCCTTCCATCTGCCCCCCTAAGGATTGTAGCATTAAACATCCTTGTCTTCTCCTTAACACCAGGTCGCTGCATCGACACACTCAGGAGATTTTTGATCTCCTCTCTACGACCAGTCCTATGTGCCTGATGCTTACGGAGACATGGCTTAACGAGTCCTCCCACCCGGACATTACGACTGCCATTCCCTCCGATTATATCATCCATCGACAAGATAGAGATAAGGGAAGAGGAGGAGGAGTCGCCCTGGTTGTGAAAAAATCTTTCCCATGCACGACCACGCACACTAACATCATTGCAGGGGCTGACTCTCTCGCCTTCACCATCTCCCTATCGCCTCAGCAAGCGCTAAAAGGTCTTGTCGTTTACAGGCCTCCGGGCCCTGTTGGATCATTTTTTGATGATCTCCAGCAGGCTCTGTCGGTTCTTGTCTTAAGATCAGAGCAGTGTATACTGGCCGGAGATTTTAATTTCCACTTGGATGATAGCCATGATCAAGATGCTATCAAGCTATTGGATATTACATCTACTTTGGGCCTGTCCCCCTATCTTATCGGCCCGACTCATGATAAAGGCCATACACTTGACCAGATCTTTTCTACCTCTCCTATCCTGGATGTCACACTCCTACCGGTCCTATGGTCCGATCATTATCTTGCTCACTTTGAAATACCCTCTGCTGTGAAACATCTGGCCAGTGCCACGAGATCACTGAATAGCAGCTACAGGGCGCTCCACCGGGTGACACCAGATCTATTGGCTCAGGCCCTGTTGGACCATCCTCTGATCTATTCGGGCGATCTGGAGAATGATCTTGAGAGCCTGCAAGTCTGGCTCCTAGCTAGATTAAATGAGCTTGCCCCATTACAGCCAGCCAGGGCGGCCACCCGTCGGATTTCGGCTCCTTGGTTTACGGAGGAACTGGCCCATCACCGTAAGCAATGTAAAGTTGCAGAACGGGCTTGGAGAGCCCAGTACGACCCCGAGGCTAAACAAAATTATAAATCTATGATGAAATCTTATCATGATTTAATTCTTCAGGGCAAAAAATGCTATTTTTCCAAAAGAATTGAGGATGCGGCAAATTCCTGTAAGGAAATTTTCTCAATTGTTCGAGAATTTACCACCCCGCGTTCAATTGCAATTCAGGATGCTCCAGGAGAGACCTGGGCTAACACCATTGCTAATTTTTTTACCACCAAAATTAGGCAAATACAGGACTCTTTTCCTCCGAGATCAGTGGATGACCCACTGACTCGGCCGACTGAGACATCTCTCCGGTCGACTCCTGGCCTAGTCCTGTCTAATTTTCCGCCCCTTACGGCTTCCGCATCCTTAGCTCTGATGAGGAACCTCAAATCGGGCTCACCGCTAGACCCCTGTCCAGCAAAATTTTTAGCAAGAATGGCAGATATTATCAATCCTATAGCCAATCCCATTCTCAACCTCTCTCTAAGTCAGGGATCCCTGCCTCAATCTTGGAAACAGGCCATGGTTCTTCCTCTTATCAAGAAGCCAAATCTGGATCCTGAAGTGCCTTCCAACTACAGGCCTATTTCGCTCCTTCCTGCATTTACCAAAATCTTAGAGAAACACGTTCATAGCGTGTTATCGAACTTCCTGGAGTCAAACAACTTACTTCATCAGTCCCAATCGGGCTTTCGTTCCAACCTAAGCACCGAGACGGCGCTCTTGGAAGTTTCGGAGATTGTGAAGGAGACGTTGGACACCGGAGGCAGGGCGATGTTAGTCATGCTAGACCTGTCGGCGGCGTTCGACACCGTCCCCCATGAGGATCTCCTCACTAGGCTATATGACATCGGTCTAAGGGGGACGGTGCTCAACTGGTTTCGTTCCTTCTTAGCCAACCGCCGACAGACGGTCTGGGTCCCATCTGGATCTGCCGAAATGCCGCCATTGGGAGTCGGAGTCCCTCAGGGCTCCGTATTGAGCCCTACTCTATTTAACATCCTCATGACCCCTTTGGCGACATTGGCGGAGTCCTATGGGGCCCGGATCGTCTCTTATGCTGACGACACCCAGCTTCTGTTTACCTGCCACAAGAACGACGATTTCGATGGAGCAAGTATCCGAGAGTGCCTTGGGGCTGTTTTTAATTGGTTCCAACTTAACAGCCTCAAGTGCAACTCGGATAAATCCGAGATACTATTCTTCGGATGCCCATCGGAACCTGTCTGGCAAGGTTGGTGGCCTCCTGACATGTTCCCCCCAGCTCAGTCATCTAAATGGGCTAAGAACCTGGGAGTCAAAATTGACAATGAGCTTTCGCTCAAATCCCAGGTGTCCACTCTTACGGGAACATGCTTCGGGATCCTCAGGATGCTTCGCAAGTTCTTTCCTCTTTTATCTGAGGATCATAGGAGGATAATTGTCCAGGCACTGATAGGATCCAGATTGGATTACGCAAATGTCCTATATCTGGGCCTGCCAGAATACCTTCTGCAGCGTATGCAGGTGACCCAGAACGCTGCTGCCCGAGCGATTTTTGGCCTGCATCGCCGTTCTAGTGCCTCTAACCTTCTTCTATCCCTCCATTGGCTTCCCATACGGAAGAGGATAATGTTTAAGGCCATGACCTTAACCCATAAAGCCCTGCATGGCAATGGTGCAAAATATCTCCAGAAGAGATTGGATTTTTATCGGCCGGCACGATCCCTAAGATCAGAATCATTGGCTCTGGCAGTGGTGCCGCGGATAAAAAGGGCCCGGTCGGGAGGCCGATCCTTCAGGTTCCTTGCCCCCCAGCTATGGAACTCTTTACCGTTGTCCTTGCGGACCACATCGAATTTGCTAGCTTTTAGGAAAGGTCTAAAAACTTGGTTGTTCTCTGGTTAGAGTGCTGTTTCTTTTCTAGGTCTCTGTTCTTTTTATTGTTATGTTTTCCAGCTCTTTTCTTGGTCTGGAGTACAAAGCGCCGGGACACTCCGTTGGAGTAGCCGTTGCGCTATAAAAGTCCCTTTTAACATAACATAACATAACATAACATAACAAATCCGACTCGGTTCTGCCCCATAATGGAAGGTCCAGCCTAAGCTGCCAGGTTAGGTCCCCTCTCAATGGATATATGACGATACAACAGGTCCTTTTACAACGCATACCATGACCACGGATCTATTACAACGCAGGTCAACGGATCCCTTTACAACGCTATTCACTACAACGCAGGTACTATTACAACGCAATACCATTACATCGTAAGTATAATTACAGGTAAGTAAATAAAATTAATATTTAATGTAAATAATTATTAATGTATTATTAATTTAAATTATTTATTAAAAAAATAAAACATACTTTAATACAATTAATTTTAATTTTTTAAATTGTAAATATATATTAAAAATAACCCTGTACCCCAAAACCCAAACCCAGCCCTAAAACCTAAAACTACCCCTGTACCCCAAAACCCAAACCCAGCCCTAAAACCTAATATTACCCCTGTACCCCAAAACCCAAACCCAGCCCTTAAACCTAAAAATACCCCTGTACCCCAAAGCCCAAACCCAGCCCTAAAACCTAAAAATACCCCTGTACCCCAAAACACAAACCCAGCCCTAAAACCTAAAAATACCCCTGTACCCCAAAACCCATACCCAGCCCTAAAACCTAAAAGTACCCCTGTACCCCAAAACCCAAACCCAGCCCTAAAACCTAAAAATACCCCTGTACCCCAAAACCCAAACCCAGCCCTAAAACCTCAAAATACCCCTGTACCCTAAAACCCAAACCCAGCCCTAAAAATAACCCTGTACCCCAAAACCCATACCCAGCCATAAAACCTAAAAATACCCCTGTACCCCAAAACCCAAACCCAGCCCTAAAACCTAAAAATACCCCTGTACCCCAAAACCCAAACCCAGCCCTAAAACCTAAAAATACCCCTGTACCCCAAAACCCAAACCCAGCCCTAAAGCCTAAAAATACCCCTGCACCCCAAAACCCAAACCCAGCCCTAAAACCTAAAAATACCCCTGTACCCCAAAACCCATACCCAGCCCTAAAACCTAAAAGTACCCCTGTACCCCAAAACCCAAACCCAGCCCTAAAACCTAAAAATACCCCTGTACCCCAAAACCCCAAAAAAGATAAACTTACCTATAATTCTACTTACGATGTAATGGTATTCAGTTGTAATAGTACCTGCGTTGTAGTGAATAGCGTTGTAAAAGGATCCGTTGTAACATGACCTGCGTTGTAAAAAATCCGTGGTCATGGAATCCGTTGTAAAAAATCCGTGGTAACAGTTGTACACCCTCTCAATATGTTTCCCTGGGCCTTCCATTCTGTACTCAAATCCAATAATTAATTATGTGATATTTATATACATGCTGAGGTAAACTGGAATTGATTACAAAGGTAGCCATCTGCATTGTAACCAAGTGATATTATTTTGCAAAACTCTTTTGTTTATGTAATGACTAAGGTCTTATTAAACTTGGAACTCTTTCATACTTTTTCCAGCATTCCCTTGTGCTCCTTTGCCTGAATTCCTGCATGCCCTGAAATGTGATACAATCCTTGTTCCAAGCTGGAGTTTCATTCTGCCCAGTGGTTGCTTTCTGGAACTTCAGGGCACTTCTCCAGGCAGTGATCTGAAAGAGGGACTTTAAATGCACTCACCTGTACTTTGCTGCAGCTAGTGCACACCTTTTCTGAGTTCCAGTCATCCTGTTTGTTTGGCTGTGAGGAATGGTTTAAGACTGGCTTCTGAATTCAGAATTCATGCTTCGACTGCTTTTACAAGGAGTACTGTCTTTCTTCTTCAGGGGCCTGAACTGCTGAACCTCTGAAATCCTGAGAGGAGTATTGTTTCTTGCTACAGCTATTTGCAGTGTCCTGCTTTCTTTTGAATTTCTTTTCCTCTGATACAGAAGAATGAGTGACCCAAATGTACACGAAAAGGAGGGGGTGCCTTTGCTTAGTTTGGTGTACATCAATTATGTACTCTTAAAAAATTAGCATTTAATTGTAGATTGGGTGGTTTGAGCATGTTAAAAAGATATAGAGATCTAGACCATTAGTCCACAGAGATCTGAAAACCCAGGTTCATGGACCTTCCATGGACCCAATTGTAACAAATATTAAACTCTAATCAGACAAGGGAGATTTCTCTCCCATTGCCCATTTCAG
Source organism: Lissotriton vulgaris (assembly GCF_964263255.1). Taxonomy (NCBI): domain Eukaryota; kingdom Metazoa; phylum Chordata; class Amphibia; order Caudata; family Salamandridae; genus Lissotriton; species Lissotriton vulgaris. The sequence continues at coordinate 749,893,794 of NC_141694.1, forward strand.
TGCCATGAATTAAAATTCAGGTCTGCAGACTCAAAGCTCTCAGATTGGCTGGGAACATTTTGAGAAAAATGTTGAAACCAAGTACAGGACTTGACCCCTGAGTCCGGATTTTTTTTTAAAGAGCCATGAAGGGGCAGCATTACCTGATACTCTTTGTCAGGTGGGTGGACACCAAAGGGACCCCCTTCTTCAGTCAAAATAAAATAACGTTTCTACTGAGTTTGCGGAACCCAGGGCTGGGTTCATGGTCCTAGCGCAGCCGCCACCAGTTACGCATTCGCATAGAAGGGTCTACAAACCTCCAGCAAGGCCTGCAGGATTCTATTGTTGGACTGGTTGGCTTCCTATGGCAGGTAGGGTACAGGGAACTGCCTGATGTTGCATATGATCAACAAACATTTACTATCAAATAGAGGTTAGAGAGAATTTCTGGTCAAAATTCATCATTCCTATCATTATAAAATTCAAAACGGTCTGCAGTGGAATGATGACTATCATTGATGACATCAATGATGTAATATGACAAGTAATCAGTGATGTCATAAACTATGTTATTGAACATATCATCAGTGACATCACATGTCAGGTCCTAAGTAGTACCATATTGGTGAACACCAACGGTTTTTAGGTTTTGTATTGTAACAATAAATTCATCTGATTAATGTATTTTTCATACAGCTTCTAAAGTAAAGCTTGGAATCCTGCTGGCACAAAACATGCTGCCATGTCCCACATCCAGTTTCTCCCATTTACGCAAGACATTTTGTTCTTGAACCCGTCTCACCGGCATAAATTCCACACAAAATTCATAAGTGGGACAATATATAACCTATGCAAAATACTTAAAATCTATCTGAGATTGAACTAGCATAACAAAACATTTTGCCCAAGCCTAAACTGAATGTTTAAATAACCGTGTACATGGAATTTCCCAATTTTTCTTATTAGGTCAGTATTACAATATTCCCCCAGTAGACAAGCTATTCTGGGGGAAGGATTAAAACAGCCCTAACATGGTATCACATGAAGAGGGCAGCACACTGAATGTGCCAAAAAGAATTCCTGGACTGCATGGACTGTAAAGTCCATGCCATGCAGGATCTGGGGTGAATGTACACAGGGGAGCACATGTTGGCCACCTGTATGCACCCCATTTCCCTGATCCACAAGATTTTATTCTCCACCGTGGTTTTCATGGATGAGGGACCGTGGTGGTCCCGCCAAACATATTGCTACCTCTACACCACCACACCACTGCCAGGGAACGGCGGTTCCCTGGTAGTTTGCATGGGGCAATGGTGGTCGGACCACTCTAATTGTAATAGGGTGGTCAGAAGACCGCCACCGTTGTGCCCCCGCGAGTCTGGCGGTCCACGGACCGCCAGACTCGTAATCGAGTTCTAAGTGTCTACCTCTACCATCACAAGGGCAAGTGAAAGATGTGCAGGTGGAGCAAGGGGTGTATCACCTTATCAATGTCCAAAAGACAAGTAATGAATAGGCAGGAATTAGAAAGATATCAGCTGCTGGCAGGTTGTGTTAGAGGGACCAAACGTCTGTAAATTGTACAAACCGTCTGTGATTTGGATCTCACGTCCATTCTCCATGATGATCGCTTATAGGGACGCCTTTTGTCCATAATTTTGGACATTGAAGGGAGCAGCGGTGTTCCCCTGAAAGAATCCTCAGCTCCCTGATAGGGCAACCTCGCACTCATCCTCTGAGCACAAGAGCAGCTGCACCCCGCCCATTATCATTCTGTCTGCGTCTGACTACCACATACAGAATGACAATGGCCAGTGGGGCTCTTACAGCATGTGGTGGGCCTCCTCTTGCCTCGGTCTGTGGCAGGGAATTCTGTTTTTTATCCAGGAATATGTTTTTTTCACAGTACAAGAAATTTAGAGAATCCAGTTCATGAAAAGAAGCCAGCGAAAGAAGTTAAAAAGAAGGGTTTCTAGTTCTTTCACAGTCTCATAATTTTCGATTTGAGGCATTTTCAATATTATATACAACTAACAACTATTGACAAAGCCAATAGTCCTCGCTTGTTGTAGTTTAATGTATTATATATCTGAACGAAATAACAGAAGTTCTAGAATACCAGTCGGGCAGCACACTATGCTAAGCACAGATTTTTAGCTTATTTGTTTTATGCCAGGCCCTTAATTACATCGGGCACGGCCTTTGGAGAGACCCCCATGTTTTTTTCAACCCACTTAAAGCCCTGGAACCAACACCATACAATGTCACAGTCACCTCACGTCCTGGCACTGTGCATCATGCATGACTTCCACATTTTCAGATTGCCTATGTGCAGGGGCATAGTGGACCTCCCCTCCCCCCACCCCTTGCATTAGGAACTACAGCGGGGTGAAGTTCTTGATGGGTCTCTTAATGTAAAAAGGTGGGTGAGTAAGTAAGTGAAGGAATGAGGGGATGACTGGATGGATTAGTGAAAGGATGAATGGATGAGTAAAATGGTGAATTGATGGATAACGAGAGAAAGAATGGATGGATGAGTGAGTGGAAGGATGGATGAGAGAAATGTTAAATTAATAGATGTACGGGTGGATTGGTGGATGTATGGTTAAAAGGGTGGATGAATGGATAAAAGGGTCGATGGATGAGTGAAAGGGTGAATGGATGAGTGAAAGGGTGGATTTAAGGAGGGATGAGTGATTGAAACGGAGGGTAGATTGGCAAAAAGATGGATGGATGAGTGAAAGGATGGATGAGTGATAGGGTCAATGGATGGAGTCATGAGTGGATGGACGGGTGAAAGGATGGCTAAGTGAAAGGGGGATGGAGAGAGAAATGGAGGATGGATGAATGAGTGAAAGTATGGATGGATGATTGACAGGATGGATGGGTGAGTGGGTGTATGGATGAGTGAAAAGAAGGATGTAAGGATGGATGAGTTAAAGAATGCATAGATGTGAAAGGGAGGGTGAAGAGCTGGAATAAAGAATAGATGGATGAGTCAAATGGTGAATGGATGGATGAATTGACAGATGAGTGGCTGGGTGAATTGATGGATGGATGGGTGAAATGATAAATGGTTGGATGGATGAGTGAAAGGATGGATGGGTGGAAGTGTAGATGGATGAATGAAAGGATGGATGGGGTGAATGGGTGGATGAGTGAAAGGGTGGATGAAGGGATGGATGAGTGAAATAATGGATGGGAGAATAGATGATGGATAGGTTTCGAAATGGTTGAATAGGTTTGGATATGGATGGGCACACAGATGGAAGGACAGAATGAATGGTCAAAAGACTGAATGATGGATGAAAGAATGGATGATTGCCACACCCCGGGTGACTCAATCCGCCATCCCAAACCGACAGATTACATCAGGCAGCAAGCGCAGAACTCATGCTTAAAATGCTCCTTCTGCCTGCCAAAAAGCAGAAACTAATTACTTCTACGGCACCGTGGTACCACAAGAGAATACTGCTTTTGTCCTGCTGGGCGGGGCTGCACCCATGCCACCGGGAAGCAGCGTGAGTAGCCCTCCACCTGCCATAAGCCATGTGAGATGTGTGAGGGCATGGCTCCATGCAGCCCTTCTGCAAGGAAAGGCAGGCAAGACAACATGACTGTACTTGCAGACAACAGCACCAACATGACTCAAGTCCATTCCACCACAAATGTATTTTCTTTTAAAATGTTGCACCCCTAAGGATATTGTGCCCGGGGCAACCGCCACTGTGATCCCGCCCACACTATGCCACTGCCTAACAGTATGAATGACATCTAACTATTACACCTTGTAGCCCTCATTGTCTTATGTAACACTACCTGTACATTAGCTTTCACATTTATGAGTCATTGTCTCTATATAATATGTGTGTGATGTAATGCACCCCGACACCCTGCTGTACATACTTTGGACGAGAAATTAAATGCATATGCGAGAGAGTCTATGTGAAGATGAGGGGCACCACTGGAGGGTGGTAGCAAGGCCTGCAAAGTTCCTTGCTTATCCAGCAGTTTTCAGACAACAATAGAAGTGTCACAATAACTCTAGTGACTAATGTACCTGGTGGGGAGAGATGGGAGTTTTGTTTAGTGGCAGTTTTTAATCATCTAAGGTAGCACAGAGGGTTAATATGCCTGCTGCAAAGAAGGTATACCATGCATATCAAAGAACAGTATTTTATGTGCAGAGCTCAGTGTGTTACTGCTTTTGTCACTGAGAATCTTTTGTTACTGTGCAGTTCATAAGTTATATATGTAATCTAGCACAGAGAGCTATGAACTGCCATCAAAGAGCTGCATGCAAGCTGCATGGTACAGGTTTCAAAATTATGTTTTCTTCTCAGGTTTTCATTATCTTCTTGATGCCAGGCCCGGACTGGCCATAGCGGGCACCGGGCAATCCCCCAATGCGCCGCAAGAGTGGGGGCCGGTTTTGAGCCCCTGGGGGCCGATTTTGTTACAGGGCCGTTTTTTGAAGCATAGCTGCAAAATCGGCCTTGCAACAAAATCGGCCAAAAAACGGCCCTAGCAAAGCGCTCGGCGGCACCTCCAACCCCCCTGAGTGGGGAGTGGGGGCCGGCCGAGCACTTTCCCAGGGCCTGTTTTGGTTCCCAGTCCGGCCCTGGTTGATGCTAAAAAAGGGTCATTTGGGTAGTAATACTTTTTATCATTAAAGTCAACGCTAACTACTGTGGTATGTTCTGAATCCTAATTTTGAGCTTCTTCAGACCAAGCACTCTTACAAAATGCCTACCAGTATTGCTGATGTGCATCCTACACCTTGTGGTCCCCGTTGTCTTATGTAACATTTTCTAAACACTGATTTACACACATATGATTCATTGTCTCTATATGTGTGTGTGATGTAAAGTGCTCTGGCACCCTACACTGATATGAGAGGCACTATAAAACAAATGAAATACATGTAAAACAGAGGCACTGTTGATGATAGTGATGGAATCATTGAAGAGCCCCATCAAAGATTGTTGTATCCTGCTGCACAGTAAAGTCATCATTTACTATAATTTAGAAGATAATACAATGTGTATATATAATGACAAACGTGTTGTAGGATGCACAATGTTTTCCCAAATTTCTTGGGGGTGTGAAAACAAAGGCTGTAAGCTTTCAGTTTGTTTGTAACATAAACTTTTAAATATCTGCAAATAAACTATACAAATGTTTCAAAACATATCAGCAGTTAGGAAACCACAAATGGACCACTTGTTTGTAATTTAGAAGTGTGTTGGAAAGAGAATTTTAATAGAAACAAAACAATCAAGGCACTTTACTTGGTGATGTTCAAATGATGCTCGTTTGCCAAAACCACATTTCCACACATTAGTAGTTGTGCGCTATATAGTTTTATCAGTAAAACTGCATGTTGGGATTTTGCTTCCATTCAGTAGAATATTTTCTGTATGTAAAAGACAGTGCCTCCTTCTGCCCTACAATTATGCCTTGACAGTGTTTCCAGTTTCTAGTCTGCAGCACACTTCTGTGCATAAATGAGAATATGCAGTTTACAGCTCACAGAAATGAAACAGCCCAAGCAGTGTACTATTTCCAATGTACAGGTAAAATAAGGAGGGCTGATATATGGCTAGCCAGGTCCTTATATAATAATGTCAACTCCCAGTTAGCCACTCTGACCCACAATAATACCATAATGCAGTGAACAGCCAATTATAGCTCACGCAGGCTGGTTAAAAACTCATTTTTCCTGCTTAATGCTCTTACTCTCAAACAAGACCTGTCCGATATGGGTCTTTTCCATTACTCAGTACTGTACCAGCCACTATGCAAGTCATCACCAGCTGAACAGAAATGGAATGCTTGAAGCCATCTGACACATAAAGCTGGCCACTCGGAGGACTGCACTCTATTACAGCACTGCAGGCCCGAATTAGCTACATCCTATGTGTGCCGCTTTACATCTCACAATGGCACTGATGTGTCTGTGAAACGTACATTTTGTCCCAAAGTTTTGTCCTGAATTTTGACCTTCTGTCCTGAATGTTTGTTCTGAATTTTGACCCCTTGTCCTGAAATGTTGCCCTCACCATCCTGAATTTGCACCCATGCCAGTTGGTCACCCTAGGTTGTATGAGGAATTTTTTGAGAAAATATTTAGGGGTGACATTTGTAGTAGGCTAGCTGATCAAACCTAAACTCTTACTTTTGTGTTGGGCAGGAACAGCGTATTCAGGCCAGTCATTGATGCAGACTGTTACCTAACTCTTAGACTCACAGGCAAAAAGGGAGGGGGGCAGAAATATTAAAACCTGGCTTTGAATTTTAAGGGCGCTGGAATTATCGTCAGGTATTTTAGGAGAAAATGGATTGTTTGGGTTATTCGACACCAACGGTGTTCCTACATATCTCCATTGGTCTACAGCTATGAAATTAAGTCCTGACACCACTTCCCTCTGATATTGGAATAAATAATGTACTTCTAGGTTCCTGGAATAAATGTCTTCATCTTCATCTCGTGTCGCGCTTCCTGAGGGGTTGGAAATAGGCAGATGTGAGCTAGAGAAGTAAGTTAACTTTCTCAGGGGACCCTATGGAAGGTTGGGGGCCATGGGCTAGTGCCACTTTTGAACATGCCTAGAATTTGTCAGTTAAACGAAAACAATGCCTATGGAAAACGTGTTTTTTTTTTTTTTTTTTAAATATAACTTAATTATAGAAAAGACACCACTAATTGTCCCCTCCTAACCTAATCATGGTCATAAAGAAATAAATCTCAATTTAGTCAAGAGCACTTGTATTCCTATATAGACTAGTGCTACATTAATCACTCTTAGAAGAAATGTCAAAGCTGTTTATTATTTCTTTAAGCTTATTTTTTTCTTTTTAAGTAACACTTATTTTTGCCAAAACACATATATATACAAACACAAATATATACAATTTATACAATACAAACAAACAACATATTCAAAAAGTAACCAATTTGCTGGTCTAAACAGCCCACAGCTATTTTCATAGAAGGACGTTGACTTATAATTATGTCACAACATTCCCTATTGCTCTTGACTAAATTGAGATTTATTGAGATTGAGATTTATTTCTTTATGACCATGATTAGGTTAGGAGAAGACAATTAGTGGTGTCTTTTCTATAATTAAGTTATATATATATTTAAAAAAAAAAAAAATTTCCATAGGCATTGTTTTCGTTTAACTTGCTTTATTCCCAGATGCCTTTGGGTTATTTGGGTCCCCCTGTCTATAAATAGAATTTGTCAGAGCGCAATGTGAGGAAGCAAGAATGTTATGTTGCACAAAGTTCAGATGTAACCATCATAAAATAAGTCATTTTTAAAATTCAAATGCATTGTGGGTGATGCAGTGGCTCTTTCCGTTCCAAGGTGATGAGGGGGGGAGGGGGAGAGAGATCGCCTCCTTCCCCCAAGTAGTCATGGAATGTGAGTGTATCACGTGCGCAGGAGACTTTCAGTGCATGTGCCTGAAAGGCTTCTCTCGCAGACAGAGTTGCTTATTTGTATTTAAAGGAAATATTAGACAGATCCCAACACGTTACTCTTTTTGACTTTTCTGGATCACAACTATGTGGGCTTTTTTTAATGAACGTTTTCCGGTATGTGCTCTGCCAAATATATAGCCGTCTAAAGCAGCACCTGATCAATGAGCTGCATTTATAAATCATAAAACACACATTTTCTAAAGCAAATGGCAATTTCACGGGAGCTTGCCCTTGTTATTATCCCCACGTTTATTACCAATATCCCTCTTAAAATATGTGAATAGAATGTTTATACCGATGCAATGATAGTTCCGTATTTCAAGGTGCCTTATGACTAGAAATCCTTTCCAAGGCATGGGAGCTTTTCACTACCTCATATTATATATAATGCAGCTTGAAGAAGCTAAGGGCCTTTTGACAACCCCTGTGGTAGATTATATTTCTGTGGGTAGAAACAAATCATGATTAGCAGGTGAGATGCACTATAATAATAATTTCTTTATTCGGTTTTTGACATTACAAAACCATAAAAGCAGCAACAAAATTCATACATTTACATATTTAAAAAATGTCAAGTATGTCATGAAAATGTTTTAGCAAAATTCCAGAATGTTAAAAAAATTGAGTTCATAAAAATAATTCAGTTTTTAAAGATTGTTCCTGTGCCTGATAATACATTTTAAGAAGTTAAGTACATGATAACAAGTTCGTTCAGAGTCTAACATCTGTAGAGATAACATGGCGGGACGACACTGTCTGAAGCCCCAGCACTTTAACAGTGGGAATAGCCAAATTGTTCTGTGAGTATGAAAATATTTGCAAAACAATATTGTATGCATACAAGACTGTGGCGACATATCATCACATGGGCAATGAGCCAAAGTTAATTCCCAAGGATTTTTTTTCCTGGAAAGGCTACAAGCCTATGAAAAAGATTAAGTCTAAACCTTGTCAGGAGCATCTTATCATATGTACTGATTTCTAATGTAAGGTAAGGCTGGATTTGCGGGGTGAACTGTACCATGTTTGCATGCAATACAGATTGTTTGGTCGATAGCAGAGTAATCCTAAGAGTCTCTAGATGGTTCATAGCTATTTGCTTCAGCTCTTTCTTTGTTATTTCAGTTAGGTTCTCTGGTTTAAGATAATACTTTTCTAGTCCCAAATCTGAGAAAAAATGCCTAACATAAGTGAGCCATGCTATTTTGTACGCACAATCCAGCGCCATGGAATCCTCTAAGATATGTTTGGTCAGCTCGTTTTTATCCGATACCCAGATGCGTCTCCAGAGTAACAGTGGCTGAACCTTTATCAGATCTTCTATGTATGGGATTCCCAATTCCACGTGACAGGCGTAGATAGAAGAGCATTTTGGAGCAGATAGGAGAAATCTCATGAAGAAGTTCTCTGCTATTTGAAGAGAGCCAGCATCTGCATGCCCCCATACCCCAGCCCCGTACAGTGCAATAGCTTGGCATTTTGCTGCATAGATTTTTAGCAGTTCGACTGGTGGTCTCCTTCCAAGTCGTTGTGAGAAGTTCATCAGTGCTACAATTGCTCTCTTAAAAAGATGCCTCCTAGACTCAATGGCTGCCCTCCAATTTAATCTATCATCTATCATTATGCCCAGGTAAGGGTACTGGGGAGTCCTCTCAAGTTTTTGTTCATTTAAATAAATGTTCTTTGTACGTTTTCGCCCTCCACCAGCCACCATAACAAATGTTTTTTTAACGTTTATATGTAAATCTAAGGCACTCATAAAATCAGCATATTTGGTCAGGGATTTCTGAAGTTCTATTGGTGTGCGGGCCAGGATGACCGCGTCATCCGCGTAGAGCAGTGCGGGGATCAGGCGTTGATTTAATCTGGGGAGGTCCTGCCCCCCTCTCAGCATCTCCTTCTCCAGTCTGTTAGTATACAGCGAGAAGAGAAAGGGGGCCAGGACACACCCCTGCCTGACTCCCCGCTCTACTCTAAAAGACGCGGTGAGCTCCCCTTTTGTCCCATAGCGCACTCTTGCAGAAGCTTCTGCGTATAATTCTCTCAGAAAATCCAGGAGGGGGAGATCCACCCCCATGGTTCTCAGGAGGGTCCATAGCTTCGCATGAGATATGCAGTCAAACGCAGAGGACAAGTCCACGTATACCATGTACATTGTCCCCTGCTTTGCGTGTATGTACTTGGACACAATCATACTTAAGTTAAGGGCCTGTTCTACGGTTCCAAAACCTTCCCTGAATCCAAATTGTAGGTCCGATAGGATATTCTTATCATCTGCCCATTGCTGGAGTTGCTCTAAGACTACTCTGCCAACTACTTTGCCCAGAGAGTCCAACAATGAAATGGGACGATAGCATTTTACGTCCTGGCGGTCCCCCTTTTTAAAAATTGGCACCATGATGGAGTTGGACCAAGACTCCATCAATCCTAATTTCGCTGCTGTGGTGCATACTCTTGTAAGTATGGGGGCCCAGAGATCCGGAGGATGTTTGAACAGATCTACTGGCACCCCGTCAGGTCCAGGTGCTTTACCACCTTTACTTAATTTTAATGCCTGTATTACGTCGAGTATGTCAAATTGTAGGGAAATTGGAAATTCATCTGGGGGAGAGAGTGGTGTAATTCTTCTATTGGAGATGTTAATTTGAAGATTTTGGAGAAGTGGTTTACCCAAGTTTCCTCTTCTATGGCCACATCAATCTGAGGTCTGTTGGAATCAGATAAAAAGGGGGACTTGACTATCCGCCAGAAGGACTCGCTATTTTTCGTAACTGCTTTTTTATGAAGATCGTCCCATAAAGCTTGTTTTAGCTCTTGTTTTCTCAGCTTCCTAACCTTGTTATATTGAAGTCTGAGATGCTGTATCTGTTGCTGATCTCTGGTTGTTTAAGGGCCTTTTTTAACTTGGTTTGTGCCATAGTGCAGTCGTGGTTAAACCATCCTGTTGGAGTTGACTTAGTTTGATTAGAATTTCTAGTCAACAATCCTTTTGTTTTCTCTAATATTGTCTTGAAATTTTCGAGGACCGTCCCGTCATCTATTGAGAGATCTAAACATTTTATTATATTGGGGTATATTATCTTTATCAGTTTATTAGTTAGTTGAAAGGGGTCGATCTTTTCCCATTTTACAGTGAACCCGTTTTTTTTGCCCAGTTCTATCCTATTTTGAGATAGGGTGTTTGCTATTATTGTTGTATGAGTTTCTAGATTGTTCAGGTAGAGATCCAACCTAAGAGCAGAGTGATCACTTAAGATGTTTTTCATAAGTGTAAAATCCCTAGTTAGGTGTCTCAATCCATCCGTCGAAAGAATGTAATCGACGGTGGTCTCGTGCCCCCTCCCTAGGTATGTTGGTTCTAGTAGGTTCTTAGTAGGGCCTTTTTTATTTGCTAATGACAATTCAAGGTCTAAGAGAAGATTGTTCATAGCTGTCCCCATTCTTGCGTGGGGGAAGTGCACGAGAGGGTTGTCATACTCATCCACTATCCCGCAACTCCGGTTGTCCGAGCACGGGCAGGGGTGTAAATTAAAATCCCCTCCCCATAATAGATGAACAGAACCCTTTTTTCCATACGATTGTCTAAGGTGGGCAATTTTTTCCTGAATTATTAGAAGGATGTTGCAAAAATGGTCGTCCTCTAAATTATTATAGAAATTTATTAGAATTATAGTTACTTTTTTCCCTACCGAGAGGCAAAGCAGTTGGAAGTTTGGGGCAGATTCTGTTTTTAATATCTTCAAGTTTTTTATTGTATTGGCTACATAAATAACCAGGCCCCCCTTAGGCCTACCCGCGTTACTTGGAAGGGCTGGGGAAAAATACGTTTTGTAGCCCAGAAGATGTAGCTCCTTCATGGCCCATGTCTCTTGTAGACATATTATTTTACCTTCCTCAAGGAAGTGAGCGGCGGAGCCATCCTCTATTTTTAGGCGGAGGCCTGCAATATTATAGAAAATAACAGACAAAAATTGTGTTTTATTTTCTGGCCCTGAAGTCGTTGTCCCTAGGGGGTCTGAAGATGGGATAGTTTGTTCAAAAGTTGGGTTTTCTGCTAATGGTCAGTCGACCATTTCTAGGCCACTGAACCGATTCCTGGTCGGTATGCCCATCCAGTTATCCCAATGTGGCGTTTCTCTGTAGGTGGGTCTATATGGTCGCTGTGGAGGCCCTCCCCACTGTTCCCGTTCTCTGCCTCTATTCCGTGGTCCCGCGATCTGCCATGAGCCCTCATAGTGTTGATAGTTGGGGTCCACTTCCCACCAAGGGCTATCATGATCATTATATCGCGGGCCATTTTTGGTCTGGGGTTGTCAAGTTCCCAAGGCTGTGGGACTGCGTTACGCCAAGTGATATCAAATTCCTGGAGGTAGCTATTATGGTGTCTTTTGGGGTAAAAAAAGGAAAGACGCTTTGTGTCAATCCCGCCGCTTGTGCTATGGTGTTCCCAGGAGCAAATATACGCAACTACTCTCGGATCCTCAAAGGTGATCACAATGCAATCTCCCTGTATTACTTTTTTGCTGTGACCCACCCATGGAGTCCTACATACCGTTAGTATCCTACTTGACCAGTTGGGGGGAATGGGTCGGTTTGGGTTTAACCAATATTGCGCCTTATTTTTTAGGGACCAATTAGGTTCTACGCCCTGCCCCACTAACTCTGGAACACCCGTCATCACTACCACGAATGGGCATGCCTGCGGTGGCATGTTAACAGGGAGTCTGCCCTCATGTGCTCCTCTCGTGCCTCCTTTATTTACTGGTGGATTTGTTTTTTTTGGAGCAGGAGTTTTTGGGGCGGGTGTTTTTGGAACTGGTGTTTTTAGAACTGGTGTTTTTAATGCCGGTGTTTTTGGAGCCATGTTAGTCTGAAGTATAGGCGTTGTAGCTTTCGGGGGGGGTTTCACCACTGTGGGGTCTTTTGCTGCTAATTGTTGTTTAGGGGATGGGCTGACTAAGGTTGTAGTTTTCTTTTGTAGAATGGGTACGGCCAGCTTATTTATCCCCATTTTTTGAGGCCCTTGGATTGACTTTGATTTTGAAGGATTTACAAGTTTGGACAGTTGAGTCTCAATATTTAATAATCTGCTTTCTAAGGGAAGAAAGAAGGAGTTTAGTAATATAGTTATTTTACTTACCAGCTCAGAAGTGTTGGGTTCTTTACTGAGAGGTAAAAGAGCAGGGGAACCTGGGGTGATAGTATCTGGTATATTATGTGGAGAATGGTGTATCAGCACGTGGTGGTCGGTGTCATTAACTGTTTGGAGAGTTGGCCCTGCCATGTTTAAACTTTCGATTGGATCAGCAGTGTCCTTGACTGTTATTTTATCTACCTTTTCCTTTTCCTTTCTCTTCTTAATGGCCCCCTCCCTCCTCCCTCTTGCTTGTCTTACTTCCTCTGGGGTGTAATCAGGTAACATTTCAGGTGTTTTTTCTAAATCTAAATCTGAAGTCAATAAGGAGAGTTGGGAGGCTGAAAGATCTACAACATTCGGAAGGCTAAGCCTGTTATTACCTTGTAGTGATTGCGCTAGAATGCCCTCTGTTTCGGGAGTTATTGCTACAGCCAATAGCCCCATGGAAGATCGCCTGGCAATGGCAAGATCGATGGATACTCTATCCTCAATCAAACTAATACTTTGGTCTATAAATGAGTTTGCCTTGGTGATAAAGTCGTCCATGGGCCCTAACAGCTGCTCGCCGACCCCTACTTTTTTTGTCTTTTTTAGTTTGCTACCGCTCGTATTCATTTTTGGTACGTAAAGTTCACTGAGTCTTTGTGGGCAGCTGGTGAATGAACAGTTTTCAATGTCAGTGAAAAATGGGTGGGTACGTACAGTTCTAGTCCGTTTAATCAGAGCTTAGATTAAGGGCCCGGTCCGGTCTCTCACGTTCTCGAACGGCCTCAAACGGCCCGCTCTTTGCCCGGTCTTCGCCCCGGGCTCCGTCCCGCGTCGCGGAGAGACCTGTGCCGCTAATATATGTGGGTTCAGAAGGCGTGGCCGCCGGGGGAAGAGGCACCAGCTGTGGAGGAATGGGGAATGCTGGGCCTCGCAGTCCCCCGGTAGGCTCCTTACGCTTTACTACTGGCCAAAAGTCCTCCACCTGGGCAAGTCACGCTGGGAGCGATGTTGCTGTCCGCCGACTGCGGACCCGCTCACACCAGCAGACTCGGCCTCAGGGAGCAGGCAAGGTACGGGCGTCTTGAAGCGATCCTCTCTCTCAAGCAAAAGCAGAGTCAATGAGCGGTGAGATGCACTATGGCCATGGTGCTATTTTCAAAGGCAGACACTTAAGGGGCCATTTCAAGCGATGCAACATACATCATGTTGCGCAAGTGGGTCTTTAAAATGGTAAGTAAAAGAATGCCATCTTTTGCGTCGCAGACTGTTGCGCAGCACCTGCGCAAAACGTCAGTAAAAGTGGTCCCTAGATTCTCAATTTTAAGAATCTTTAAGCATAGGATCAGCATAGGATTAGCAAAATTCTATCCACGCCGAGCTGTAAAATTACAAAAGTCTTTTACAACTCTAGGCACAGTATTCTAGCTTGGGATTGGTAAAATACCATCCAACCCAACCTGGAATGAATAAAAGTAATCCCTGACACATGTTTATTTGGCACTCTAAGCCTGAAAGGGTATTGTTTACAGCTCAGTGTGGATGGCAGTTTGCTAATCCTATGCGTCAAGAGTTTTCTATATAAATGGCAAAGGGTTTATCCCTTTTGAGCTCGGCGTGGATGCACTGTGCTAATCCTATGCTTAAAAAATTTGCTAGAAAAAAAGACATTTGAGGGGATCAGATTCAGAGTTTTGCTGGTGTTACATGATACTCTATATAGTAAATGCTCTCCACCTAAATGTGGGAACAACCAAGAGTTCTCTGCTTCCTATTTTGCTTAATGTTTTTGGCACTTTAAGCCGGAAAGGCTATTGCTTTGATATATTGGGGGCTACCTTGTGTCTGGCCAAAACTATACCTCTCTCCAGAACTCTAATGAGAGTGAAACACATGTATGGAACACGTGTCAGGGGTTGCTTTTATTCATTCCAGTTTGGCTTGGATGGTATTTATCAATCCAAAGCTGTAATACTGTACATTAAGTGTTAAAAGGCTTTTGTCATTTTGCACCTTGGTGTGCTAATCCTATGCTTAAAGATTTTGATGTATAAATGGTAAAAACGTTGTCCCTTTCTAGCTCAGCATGGATGGAACTGTGCTATTCCTTTGCTTAAAAACTTTGCTAGAAAATCAGACATTTGATGTGAGCAGATTTAGTGTGTCGCTGGTGTTGCAGGGTGCTGTATATCGGAGTTGCTCTCCACCTACATTTGGGAACTACTCATTGTTCTCTGCTTTCTATTTTGCATATATTATATACATACATACATTTATATATTCTTGTATATATACTAGCAGCCCTTTCCGACGTTGTCCGGGTATGAATTGCTGCCGGCCAGTAATATTTTGTTTTGTAGGATTTCGTTTTGATAGCATTTCTTATCTGTGACAGGCCTGTGAAACGCTCCGATTCACAGTGCACTGCTGATGTACCTAAGAGTGCGCGTTCAGTAGTGTGTGAACTCGAGTTTCCTTACTTTATTTTTCCTTGCAATATTATATAGCGCGAACTCGACAACATGACATGAGCACAATTTACATTACAGAAGATCACATTCATTTGTGGTAGGCACGGGGAGACAAAGCGATTTGTCTGGAATCACAGGATGTTGAGCTGATGCCGAGATTCGAACGTAGCTCCCCAGCTCTAAAGTTCGCAATTCTAGAACTTGTGGCGGGAGGTGTGTCTAAAAGTGTATGTCGGTGCTGCCATCAATGAGAGAGACCTGTGCATTTTTCAAATGGGTGGTGAAATAATATGAGTATGTTGCTGGAGATGTGGGTCGCCCTGCCACCAATGTACTTACCGGGGGAGGATAAACACCCATTATTCCGCAACTTTCTTTCCGTATACTATCACTCCGCATACTTTTATTACGAAAGTACAATGACTCCGCAATGCCATTATAACGCATGACATTACATTTTATATGCTTTTACCACGCATACATTTACAACGAAATTCGTTGTAAATGCATGAATGGTAAAAGCATGTTTTTTTTTAATGTTTGGATAAGGTAAGTATGGGTATAGGGGTATATGTTTTGGGGTACTGAGGTATATGTTTTGATGTGTTTGGGTATTTTAAGGGTTCAGATATAGTTTTGGGTTATGGGGTACAGGGGTAGTTTTAGGGTTTATGTATAGGTATGAGTTTTGGGGTGCAGGGGTATTTTTGAGATTCAGGGCAAGGTTTGGGTATTGGGGTATAGGGGTATTTTTAGGGTTCAGGGGTAGGTTTGGGTTTTGGGGTACAGGGGTATTTTAAGGGTTCAGGGCTAAAATTGGGTTTTGGGGCACAGGGGTATTTTTAGGGTTCAGGGCTAGGTTTTGGTTTTGGGGTACAGGGGTATTTTAGGGTTCAGGGGTAGGTTTGGGTTTTGGGGTACAGGGGTATTTTAAGGGTTCAGGGCTAGGTTTGGGTTTTGGGGTACAAGGGTATTTTAGGGTTCAGGGGTAGGTTTGGATTTTTGGAGTACAGTGGTATTTTTAGGGTTCAGGGCTAGGTTGGGTTTTGGGTACAGGGGTATTTTTAGGGTTCAGGGGTAGGTTTGGGTTATGAGGTACAGGGGTATTTATAGGGTTCAGGGCTAGGTTTGGGTTTTGGGTACAGGGGTATTTTTAGGATTTATGGATAGGTTTGGGTTTTGGGGTACAAGGTATATTTATAGGGTTAAGATGGGTTAGTGTTTAAGGGTGTTGGGGTATTTTAAGGAGTAAGGGTGGGTTATGATTATGTGGTGCAGGGGTATTTAAAGGGAGCAGGGTGGGATTAGCACACGATATGAGACATGGCATGAAGGGCGGAACGTACCACACGCCCCTAGCGTTTGTCGCGCCCCCAGCACAAGCCCGCAGCACAAAGCAGACATGCCCACAAGGGACTACTTTGGTGGCACAGTTCTTTTCCCTTTTAAATGTATATGGTGGGCATCTGCATAGCCTATGTCCTTCTGCTGCAACTGCCCTTTCCTTTTTTTTTTTATTGAAAATTAATTGGTACCAAAACAGATACAACTTAATGAGGAGAATTCCATTATTTCATAATACGTTACAGTAAGCATTTAAAACATCATAAATAAAGCTAGACATTCAATAAATAAATGTGCAGAAGTTTACATATACGAATAAATATACATATTAGAGACTCATCGTCGGGTGATCAAAGCTGCCCCTCCCTCCAAATTTTAAAGGGGTCCCATATCTTATTTCCAAAATCCCGCTTTTTCAAACCCTTATAAGAATATAGAGTAGATTCGATGTTATGAATACCAAGAAGCCTGGTCAACCACAATTGGAAGGTTGGGGCATTAGGGTCCTTCCAAGCAGCTGATAGCAGGATACGTAAAACAGCAACAGCTAGAAAGATAAAAGCCTCTGTTTCTTTGTTCAAACGGGCCGTTTTACTGTCACTCCCAAGAATTATTATTGTCGGGGATAGGCAGATCTTTAAGCCTAGCAGCCCCTCTCTATCTCAGATTTAATCGAACTAAGCTGCTCACAGTAAAAGAACATATGTAATAAGTCCCTTGGACCTTTCTGACACCTGGGGCAATTACTGTCGATCCTCATGCCCCAATCATGTAGCTTAGATGGTGTATAATACAGGTTAAAAAGTGTTTTAAAATGCTGATCCTTCAAATTTGAGTATCGAAGTACCTGCTTATCTAAGCTCAGGGCCTTATCGAAATCAGTATCTGGATCTTGAAGTCTAACTGCCCAGGCAACCTTGTGTTTCTCAAGATCGTCGGGGGATTTTTCAATAAGTGCTTGATATATACAACTGAACCTATCTCCTCCTCCTAGCAAATACCCCAACACAGGGCAATATGACTCAGGCAAGATATCAGAAATAACCGATTTAAGTGTTTGTGAAACCTGGAAGTACTTAAAGATGTGGTCGTTGGGGAGACCATATTTCTCTTGCAGCCAGTTGAAGCTAGCGACGCTTCCATTCAACATCACATCGCCCACAGTCCGAATACCCAACTGCTCCCAGCACTTCCAAGCCCCATCCACACCCAAATTGGTGTATACCCTGAGTTCCACAGCGGGGTATATAGATTTATCTTAGGGATATGGCACAGTTTCTGCAGATTTTTCCACAAATCCCAGGCACTTAAAGCCGCCTTATAGCGGGATTTTTAAAAAAAGTCTACGACTGGTTTTTCTCAACAAGACCCCCACAGCCTCCTTTCCCATCAGTAATTCGTAAATTGAAGGTAAAACATATAAATCTGAGGTAGGATCATTTGTATATCTCCCTCTGGATGCTGGCTCGAATAATATGGACATCTGAGTTAACAAGCCAGCCCAGTGGTAGAATCTAATATTTGGAATCGCCAATCCTCCGCGTTCCTGGGGCAGCGTCATAAATTTCAGTGCCCTCCTGGTTTTACCATACTGCCATAAAAACTATTAAAGATAGACTCGATCTTTTTTAACATACCCTCCTCAATTAAGTGTGGTATACATCTAAACAGATAGAGGAATTTAGGTAGCATGGTCATCTTTAACACATTGGCTCTTCCAATGAGTGTAAGGTGCAATGAATCCATCCGCTTTAAGTCCGCTTCGATTTTCTTAAAAAGCGGGAGGTAATTATCTTGTATAATAGAGCCTATTTCAGCATTAATTATTACCCGGAGATAAGTGGCCGAGTCGACATATCTTTGATCGATTTTAACTATCCCCCTGGAACAGATTACCTGGGTCTTCGACTCATTCAGGCGATACCCCGAATGCATACCAAACTCGCTAGCAATCTCTACCAGTATCTGCATAGCCTCAGCTGGCTTTGGTGTAATTACTGCCAGGTCATCGGCGTATGCCAATATTTTGCTCGTAAATCCATTTGTTACTGCCGGCTGTATTCCCCCGTTCTCAAGAATCTGCATAACCAGCGGGTCAATATATAGAGCAAACAGGATGGGTGAGCAGGGACACCCCTGACGGGTGCCCCTGCTTATCCCAATCCTGTCCGAACTCTGGCCCATCAGCTGTATTCGGGCCATTGGGTCGCAATACATGGCTTTAATGGCCGTCCTGATTTTTGGGCCAAACCCTCTCGCCATCAATACATTCCATAGGTAAGCCCACCTGACGCAATCGAACGCTTTTTCTGCGTCAAGGAGGATCATAGCGACTCCTCTCCCCCCAGCAGCATAGGCCTCAAACAGCGAGATTGCTCTTCTAACATGGTCCGCCGTTCCACGACCGGGGATAAACCCATGCTGCCATGGGGAGACGAGTCCGCCAATAACCCTCCCCAACCGCATAGTCAGGATCTTGGCATAAAGCTTATTATCAGAATTTATCAAAGATATAGGCCTATATGATCCTGGGTTTTCCCTCGGCTTTCCTTTTTTATGGAAAACTATAATGTTGGTATCTTTCCATGTTTCCGGGATCTTACCCGTGCCTATAATGCCATTAAATAGGTCCAATAATATTGGACCCAGCTCTCCTGAGAGGCATTTATACATCTCGAGAGGGATGCCATCTGGCCCAGCAGCCTTGCCAGCAGCCAGATCAGATAGTGCCTCGCGGATCTCATCCCCCGTTATATCCACCTCTAATTTTTCTCTCTCTACTGGTCCCAGTTTAGGCCCATTATCTGGATAACCGCCGGTTATGCATGTCCCACCCATTTCCTCCTTATACAGGGTTTCGTAGAAATTAGCAAAGACTGAGAGGATGCCCTGGGGTTCCACCACATCCCGTCCATTCTCACGAATGCTTGTTATTATGCTCTTAGTATAATCTTGTCTGATCCTTAGTGCTAATTCCTTACCAGCCTGCTCCCCAGTTTCATATACCCTCCCCCTGTATGTCCAATATTCTGCTGCCGCCTTTTCTGCAAAGTATTTTTGTAATTCGGCTTTAATTAGGCAAATGTTAATTTGACTCTCTCTACCTTCCCTCCCTTGGGTTATATCCTGGCAGTGTTGTTCTTCTGCCTTACCTAGCTCCCCCAAAAGCTTGACCTTGGTGGCTTGCTCTTTTTTCCTAGACTGCGCAGAGTAACTTATAACCTCCCCCCTTAATACTGCTTTAAAGGAATCCCACACTGAAATCCTCGATGCGCTGTACCGATTGGCATCAAAGAATTCGCGGGCCCATTTCTGCATATGTTCAACAAAATGTGCATCAGCCAGAAGCTTTCGATTGAATGTCCAAGCCCTGGAACTCCTACCTAGCCCCAAACCTTTGTATATAATTGCCAACGGGTTATGATCCGAGAGGACCTTGGGAAGTTTCCTAATACTGATCTTACTAATTTCTGTAGATGATATCAAGAAATAGTCCAATTTGCTATACCTCTGGTGGGGACAGGAGAAGTATGTATAGCCTGGATCTTTAGGCTCCTTTGCCCCCCAGACATCCATTAAACCGTGCAACATCATCATGGAGCAACTGCTCTTTCCAACGCTGTATTGGGTGTTGTGATTGGTGCTGTGGTTCCTGAGATTACCCACCTCAAAGGTTTTTGGCTCTCTCTTTATTATATTAGTATGGATAAATATATATATATATATATATATATATATATATATATATATATATATATATATATATATATATATATATATATATCAAAGCTCCAAGTGCCCGCAGGTAGGGACGCACTCCGCCAGTAGTTAGCTTCAAGCTTTGATAAGGTGAGACTGCTGCTGCATTCCGATAAACTTTCAGCCATGTCGATGTGACAGGATCTAAGACTGCCACTCATTCTGAGGCCCATAGCAGGGTTTTGAAATGAACATTTGACATGAACTACATAGCCCAGCAAGCATCAAACTCAGCGGAGTAAGCCATTGTAGGGCGGTTAATTAATGGCAATTGAGAGGGCGTGTCAGATGCGGCACGAGAATATGTCGAGCCTCTGATGAGAGCAGCAAGCTCAGAAACGCGTCAGGCCAACATCGACATGGCTGAAAGTTTATCGGAATGCAGCAGCAGTCTCACCTTATCAAAGCTTGAAGCTAACTACTGGCGGAGTGCGTCCCTACCTGCGGGCACTTGGAGCTTTGATGTATCACGCGGCTGCCCGGCCGCGGAGGACTGCACCACCCCGGGAACACAGGGGGTCACAGGGCTTCGAATCACGAGGAGCTCATTATGTGAGTCAGCAGTGACAGGATCTAAGACTGCCGCTCATTCTGAGGCCCATAGCAGGGTTTTGAAATGAACATTTGACATGAACTACATAGCCCAGCAAGCATCAAACTCATCGGAGTAAGCCATTGGAGGGCGGTTAATTAATGGCAATTGAGAGGGCGTGTCAGATGCGGCACGAGAATATGTTGAGCCTCTGATGAGAGCAGCAAGCTCAGAAACGCGTCAGGCCAACATCGACAGGGCTGAAAGTCGGAATGCAGCAGAAGTCTCACCTTATCAAAGCTTGAAGCTAACTACTGGCGGAGTGCGTCCCTACCTGCGGGCACTTGGAGCTTTGATGTATCACGCGGCTGTCCGGCCGCGGAGGACTGCACCACCCCGGGAACACAGGGGGTCACAGGGCTTCGAATCACGAGGAGCTCGTTATGTGAGTCAGCAGTGACAGGATCTAAGACTGCCACTCACTCTGAGGCCCATAGCAGGGTTTTGAAATGAACATTTGACATGAACTACATAGCCCAGCAAGCATCAAACTCATCGGAGTAAGCCATTGGAGGGCGGTTAATTAATGGCAATTGAGAGGGCGTGTCAGATGCGGCACGAGAATATGTCGAGCCTCTGATGAGAGCAGCAAGCTCAGAAACGCGTCAGGCCAACATCGACATGGCTGAAAGTTTATCGGAATGCAGCAGCAGTCTCACCTTATCAAAGCTTGAAGCTAACTGCTGGCGGAGTGCGTCCCTACCTGCGGGCACTTGGAGCTTTGATATATATATATATATATATATATATATATATATATATATATATATATAATTTTTTTTTATATATATATATATATATATATATATTACCTACTGGCGGTGGCCAGTAGGCAGTTATAGTTAGGATTTTTTTCAATGTTAAATCTCAAAATTCTATTTAGAATAACTTTGGCGCCGGTTGACGAATCTGACTGAAAAGTTCCTCAAAATGGCATTGCGGCGTTCTGGTCCTTCCCTGAAAGTTTGGGGGGGATTCGTCAAGCGGGGGCCGAGATAAAAGGGGGGTCCCAAAACGCGTTTTCCCCATGTTAATTTCCATAGGGCGGTCGATTTCACTTTTAGCCCGAACGGCTGAATGGATTTCAACCAAATTTGGCAAAATTGTAGGGACTGGTAGCCCGATGTGCCTTTGCTATGTCTCAAGATATGTGCTCCAGTGGATTTTGAGTAATTTAGGTTCAAAAAAATATATATATCTATAGGCGCGCCCCGGTACGCGCACCGGGGAGCGCACCGGGCGAGCCACGCGACTTGCGCGCAGAAAGCTGATTGGCTCTCGGGTGTCTGTAAACATTCGAAACAGTCCGGAGCGGCCACCATCTTGTG
This sequence comes from Lissotriton vulgaris, assembly GCF_964263255.1. Classification (NCBI taxonomy): domain Eukaryota; kingdom Metazoa; phylum Chordata; class Amphibia; order Caudata; family Salamandridae; genus Lissotriton; species Lissotriton vulgaris. The sequence goes on from NC_141694.1 coordinate 749,915,886, forward strand.
TCTCGGTAAAATCGAGACACAAGAGGTGGCAAAAACAAAGGGGGGAATTGACCATAAGGGGGCAGGGTAGACCCCCCTGACCCCGTAGGTTTGATGTTGGGGCCATAAAAGGGCCCCGCGGGGTAAAAAAAAAGATATTTTTTCGATTTTCGCGGGGGGAGCGCCCGGTACGCGCACCGGGGAGCGCACCGGGGAGCGTACTATGGGGAAAAAAGAATCAAAAATTGTATGTTTATTAATTGTTCTTTTTGTTGTTTTTCTTTTTTTTAATTTAAGTACCAACATGTAGGTACCAATGCAGAGTCTATTATTTAATATACACCATTTCCTTTGTAGATATCTTGCATGTTGTTACAGAAGTTATTGTTGTATATGGAATTCATAGCGTAGTCTGTCAGGAAAGCAGAAACAACATGGAGGCAGGAGATGATAAATAGATGTTAAATACACATTGGAGATAATATAGTGGGAGAAAGGAAGTAACTATGAGCAAACTTTCTATGTAACACAAAAAAGTTGCACAGTATACTATAAGTCTCACTTTATATTTTAAACATTTTTGATCTACTTGATGAATTACATATAAAAATGAATAATGGCTCGAACAATATTTGATTATTAAATGTATTCTTCTGATTCTTTTTCATAATTTAATAAAACTTCTAATAATATATTGTCTGGAATGTCCTCATTTACATTCTGTTTTTCCATTGATTCCACACACTCAAGTAATTCAAGGTCCAGAGATATTCTTCTAGCCCGATGTGCCTTTGCTATGTCTCAAGATATGTGCTCCAGTGGATTTTGAGTAATTTAGGTTCAAAAAAATATATATATCTATAGGCGCGCTCCGGTGCGCGCACCGGGGAGCGCACCAGGCGCGACACGCGACTTGCGTGCGGAAAGCTGATTGGCTCACGGGTGTCTGTAAACATTCGAAACAGTCCGGAGAGGCCGCCATCTTGTGTCTGGGTAGGATCGAGACACAAGAGGTGACATAAAAAAAGGGAGAAATGACTATAAGGGGGCAGGGTAGACCCCCTCCTGACCCCCTAGGTTTGATGTGGGGGCTAAAATAGCGTCCCACGGGGCATTTTAAAAAAATATTTTTTTTCCATTTGCGTGGGGGGAGCGCCCGGTACGCCCACCGGGAAGCGCACCGGGGAGCGAAGCACGGGGAAAATCCAGGGCCTTATTTATGAAGGCCTTGCGACAGTTTTGCGCCACCTGTGCGTCACTTTTTGTGACGCACCAGCGGTGTAAAAAAATGCACCTCGTTGAGCTATATTTAAAAAGTGACGCATCTAGGTAGATGGGTCACTTTTTAAAACCCTGCGCCACATTATACCTGCGTCAGGTATAATGTATGCAGAGGGGGCGTTCCCCCGCAAAAAGCTTCGTAATAGTGACGCAGTGAAATCTATGAGATTTCACTGCGTCACTTTTAGGATGCTGTTGCGTCAAAATCTTGCGCCTGCCTCACAGCAGGTGTAAGACTGACGCAAGACCTTTCACATGGTGCTTTCCCCATGTGAAAGGACGCATTACTGGAGTTGCGTCACTTTTGTGACGCACTGCAGCAATGCGTCACTTTTGTGTTTACAGATACGTCAGAAATACTGACGTATCTGTAACTCCTTGCGACATGATTCGTCATACATTAAATATGACACATCTGGAATGTCGTAAGGAGTGCGCACAGAAAAGGGACGCATTGCTGTTTTCACGCAGCGATGCAGCACTTTTCAGAAATGAGGCCTCCAGTTTATTCACTGTGTCACCTCTACGACCCTTTCTTGCGTCAATACGTCCCTTTTGCATACATTACACCTGACGTAGGAATAATGTGGCGCAGGGGCTTACAAAGTGATGCAACTACCTAGATGTGTCACTTTGTAAATATGACTGAATAAGGTGCATTTTTTACAGCACTGGTGCGTCACAAAAAGTAACGCAGCGGTGGCGTTAAAGTGAGGCATGGCCTCATAAATGAGTCCTTCAGTCTTCTACTCATGTGTCATATTAAATTTATGACGTATTATGTTGGAAGTTCTTTTAGATACGTTAGTATTTCAGACGTATCTGTAAGCGCAAAAGTAAAGCATTGCTGGAGTGTGTCACAAAAATGAAGCAACTCCAGCAATGTATCCTTTCACATGGGGCCAAGCCCCATGTGAAAGGGCCTGCACGCCTGCTGTGAAACAGGTGTAAGATTTGGACGCAACAGCGTCATAAAAGTGACGCAGTGATATCTCATAGATTTCACTGCGTCATCTCTACGACCCTTTCTTGCGTCAATACGTCCCTTTTGCATACATTACACCTGACGTAGGAATAATGTGGCGCAGGGGCTTACAAAGTGACGCATCTACCTAGATGCGCCACTTTGTAAATATGAATAAATAAGGTGCATTTTTTACTGGACTGATGCGTCACAAAAAGTGACGCTCTGGTGGTGTTAAGGTGACGCATGGCTTCATAAATGAGGCCTTCAGCCTTCAACTCCAGCAATGTATCTTTTCTTACCCTTCCACACCCCCGTTCCTTTTCAACATTTTTTTTGAATATCAACATTCCCTATATTTACTCTTTTTCTCCTTACTTTTCTTCCAAACATTCACCTTCTTTCAGTCCCCCTACTTCACTTCCTTTCTCCTCTCATACCTTTCTGTTCTTTCTTACTCATTTTCCTTTCCATTATCAATGCACTCCATTTCACTTACTCTTTTTCATTTTTTAAAGAATATAGCTCTTTGATGAGAATTGGAGGTAGTTCTGAAAAGAACTTTTTGTTTTCTTCTTTTTTCAAAACAGGAACAAAAACAGGGAATGAAAACTGCTCAACAGGAGCAAAAAGAACAAAAAAAATTAGGGGTGGAAAGGGCAGCGATAGTTTTCCAATGCTCGAACATGAGCTGTACACTTTGTTCCCCAAAGGTAAGCAGTTGATTGCAGTATCTGCATCTGAGGGCACCATGGTTAAAAGCAGGTTGAATATTTGGCACGAGCTCCTGCGATTGCCCTCTCCCAGAAGTAGTTGCTCCTCCGGTGGATGTAGAGGCCCCATCACTGGGAACCTCTTGTGCCAGAGCCCTGACACTTTCCCAGGCAAAATTCTGGGGGTGCTTCCTCTCCACACGCCGGATCATCGTGAAGTTTCCAAATGAGTATTTTTTTAAGGGGTTACCCCGTGACAGGACTTCTTTGCAGATCCTGCACTCCACTTTTGGAGCATTCACCTGTTTTTGGTTAGGTGGTATTTTGAAAAATTTCCAAATAAAATGTTCCTTCACCTTTCGTTGAGGAGGCTCTTCATTGATGAATTCAGGTTCTTCATCACTGCTGGATTCTCTGGCAGCCATGGTAAACCAAGAAAGATCCAGGAGCAAAAAGGCAGGTTTTGCAGTCACAAAAGTGAAAGAAGAAGTGAAAGAAATGGGTGGGGATTTCATTCTTTGTAAAAAAAAAACGTTAGCAACCAATGAAAAGTGTTATTTTAAGGTCACATGACTTGACGCGCTGACGCTGCGCTCACCGGAGCACTTCCGGAGCGCATACGCGGCACAAACTTAGGTGCTTTCGGGGCGCATACGCGGCGCGAACGTAGGCGCTTCCGGGGGCGCATACGCGGCGCGAATGTAGGCGCTTCCGGGGGCGCATACGCGGCGCGAACGTAGGCGCTTCCGGGGGCGCATACGCGGCGCGAACGTAGGCGCTTCCGGGGGCGCATACGCGGCGCGAACATAGGCGCTTCCGGGGGCGCTTACGTTGCGTGCTGAAGTGATGTCATCATAGTTTTACGGAAATGCAAAATCATTTTCATTTCCTTATTAAAAAAAACTGCTTTTATTTGTATGGTACGAAATGTTTTGCGTTTTTATTAACTTTTCATTCATATTTTTTTCACGAACGAAAGTAGCGCTCTGGGTGCGCTTTCCGGGGAGCTTACCGGAGAGCTTACCGGAGAGCTTACCGGAGAGCTTACCAGAGCACGCACCCAGAGCGCCCCAGGAAAAAATGATAAAAGAAAAAAAAAAAAACTTACAAATTTATACTTACACAAAACAGCAAATTGTAAAAAAAAACATAGGTTAGAAACTCGATATAGAAAGGAATTAGCATTTAAAAAACCTATGAAATTCACTGAAAAAAACATAGGTTTCACACCAGTTATAGTTAGGAATTAGCATTTAAAAAAACCTATTAAATTCACTGAAAAAACCATAGGTTTCACACCAGTTATAGTTAGCTGGAAATTTTACTGACATAAAACCATTGAAATTCCCACGTTATAGTTAGTTGGACTCACTATAACTTGCGCGTGTAATGCACTGCTGATGACATCACATATTACATCACTCATGACATGGTCAGTGACATCACTCATGACATCACTGATGACACCATCCTTGTGACAGAGTCACTGACCTCCTTTCACTGTAAAGTAACCCTTGAAACACATATTCAAAAATAGGATCTAACATTTTCAAAAAAGTGGAGATACCTATACCAGTTACAACAACCAATTCAGTAATTCCACCATTTATATACACATCCACTCATTCACCAACAGTTCTATATAGTCATTCATACATATACTCACTCATCATATGTAGTGAGACACCTATACATCCGTTAACACACCGACAGTCTTCCAAAAGTTGCTCACACACATACTCACACATGCAAATAAACTATTGAACATCCATTTTTTTGCATATACAGCTATACACACACTACCACCTTACTTCTAAGGAAACTTACACATACTTACTCTCTTAAACAATCACTTATAGAAACACATACTTATTAAAACAAGAACTCTTTCAATCTCTCACTCTCACATATACTCACTTATATACATCAATACTCACATATACTAGATTAAAACATATGTAGTTACTGATAAAGACACTAGTAAGACAGTCATTCACTTACTAACACATACATATACACACTCATTCACCCATCCAGTCCGGCACATATGTTGTCTTCAAAACACATACAAACAGTGAGTCAGTCATTGATGCATCTATGTGCTAAGTAACACCCCCACCAAATCATACTGACACTTATACTGATACTAAAAAAAATCTAATAACCCATATACACACACATGTAGCTACTCACCAACCCATGCAGCCACTTATACACAAAGTGATACACTGATACAAACATTTAAATATTTAAACAATACTCGCTAATATATGTATTCACTATGATACACTTATTAAGCCAATTAACGAATCAATTTTTTTTTTTAAAAACATCCATTAAGACACTTATTGAAACATTTATTCTTCCATCGACCTTTACATATACATATATAAAACATGTTTATTTTTCAGAAAGACACACATTCACTGGATGGTGTCATCAGTGATGTCATGAGTGATGTTATTGACCATGTCATGAGTGATGTAATATGTGATGTCATCAGCAGTGCATTACACGCGCAAGTTATAGTGAGTCCAACTAACTATAACGTGGGAATTTCAATGGTTTTATGTCAGTAAAATTTCCAGCTAACTATAACTGGTGTGAAACCTTTGGTTTTTTCAGTGAATTTAATAGGTTTTTTAAATGCTAATTCCTAACTATAACTGGTGTGAAACCTATGGTTTTTTCAGTGAATATATATATATATATTCACTGCAAAATCCATAGGTTTCAGCCACGTTATAGTTAGGAATTAGCATTTAAAAAACCTTGCAAATTCACTTAAAAAACCATAGGTTTCACACATGTTACAGTTAGCTATACATTACACTCATACAAAACCATTGACATTCCCCCGTTATAATTAGTTCAGCTAACTATAACTCGTGCGCCCGCAATGCACTGCTGATGACGTCACATATTACATCACTCATGACATGGTCAGTGACATCACTCATGACATCACTATTGACTTCTCAAATGACATCACTGTTGACATCATCCAGTGAATGTGTGTCTTTCTGAAAAACAAATATTTGGTATCTATGTATATCTAAAGGTTGCTGGAAGAATAAATGGGTAAATAAGTGTCCAAATGCTTTTTTTTGTAAATTTGATTGTATAACTGACTTATTAAGCATATCTTAGTGAATACATGTATAAGAGAGTAATGTTTAAATATGTAAATATCTGTATCAGTGTCTCACTTTGTGTATAAGTGGCTGCATGGGTTAGTGAGTAGCTACATGAGTGTCTATATGGGTTATTAGTTGTTTTTTTGAGTATCAGAATGAGTGTCTGTATGGTTTGGTGGGGGGTATTTTAGCGCACAGGTGCATGATTGACTGACTCACTGTTTGTATGTGTTTTGAAGACAGCATGTGTGCAGGAATGTATGGGTGAATGAGTGTGTGCATGGGTGTGTTAGTGAGTGAATGAATGCCTCAATAGGGTCTTTATGAGTAAGTACATATGTTTTAAACTAGTATATGTGAGTATTGATGTTTATAAGTAAGGATATATGACAGTGACAGATTGGAAGAGTTCCTGTATAAATAAGTATGTGTTTCTATAACTGATTGTTTAAGAGAGTAAGTATGTTTACGTTTCTGAAGAAATAAGTGTAGTGGTGTGTGTAGAGCTGTACACCCTCATCGCACTCAACGACGGACGAGTCCCGGGATGCTACCGTGCCACCCCGAGACGCTCCCACGGACCCTTCTGCTGCACCACCTGCAAGTTCACCTGCATCCGGACCTGCCACACACCAGCACCCGCCAAGACGAACACCAGAAGCAACCACCTCAAGTGCATCCTGCTCAACACCCGCTCAGTCCACAGACACGCCATCGAACTCTGGAACCTCATCGACACCACAGCTCCTGACGTTGCCTTCCTCACGGAGACCTGGATGAACGCCTCTTCAGCGCCCGACATCGCCATCGCCATCCCAGAGGGCTACAAGATCACCCGGAGGGACCGCACCGCCAACCAGATGGGAGGAGGCATCGCCATCATCCACAGGGACACCATCCGCATCACGACTTACACCGACGACATCCTGACTACCGCCGAACACCTACACTTCCAGATCCACACCGACCCGAAGACCACCCTCAGAGGCACCCTGATCTACCGACCCCCGGGACCACGCACACAATTCAGCGAGGACATCGCCGACTTCGTCAGCCCGCATGCCCTCCCCTCCGCTGACTACATCCTCCTGGGGGACCTCAACTTCCACCTGGAGAACAACAACGACGGCAACACCACCACCCTGCTCGACAACCTCGCCAACCTCGGACTCAAGCAGCTGGTGACCACCCCCACCCACCTTGCCGGACACACACTCGACGCCGTCTTCTCATCCAGCAAAGACATCACCTTCAGCCACGCCACAGGACTCCACTGGACGGACCACAGCTGCGTCCACTTCACCTTCAGAAGAACGACGATCCACCACCACCACCAACAGGTCGCCCGCAGAAACTGGAGCAAGATCACAGTCGACCAGCTCGCCGCTTCCCTGAGCCAGCACCCTCCCGCCAGCTCATCGAACCCCAGCCAGGCCGCCGACAACCTCACGAAGTGGATCAGCAACTGCGCGGACGAACTCGCCCCACTGAAGACCCCGCCCAGCAGACCCGGCAGCAAGAAGGCCCCATGGTTCACCGACGAACTCAAGAGCTCCAAGAGGAACTGCCGAGCCCTCGAGAAAGCCTGGAGAAGGGAGCCAACACCGGACAACATGACCACCCTCAAGCTTGCCACCCGGAAGCACCACCAGCTGATCCGCGACACCAAGAAAACTGCATTCAAGGACCGACTGGACAACAACGCACACAACTGCAAGGAACTCTTCAACATCGTGAAAGAGCTCTCCAACCCCAACGCCGGAAACAACGACATCACCCCATCGCAAGAACTCTGCAACTCCCTCGCCTCCTACTTCCACAACAAGATCGCGGACATACACAACAGCTTCAACACCCAACCGACGAACGCCACGTCCGACTCGACCGAACCACCGCCCCCCACCACCACCCTCCGCGCCTGGACTCCTATCAGCACCGAAGACACCGTCCGCATGATGAACTCCATCCACTCCGAATCTCCGACCGACCCCTGCCCTCACCACGTCTTCAACAAGGCCGACGCTGTCATCGCACCCCACCTGCGGGACATCATCAACACCTCATTCGGCACCGCCACCTTCCCTGAGAGCTGGAAGCACGCCGAACTCACCGCTCTACTCAAGAAACCAACAGCGGACCCCACCGAACTCAAGAACTACCGCCCCATCTCGCTCCTCCCGTTTCCAGCCAAAGTCATCGAGAAGACCGTCAACAAGCAACTGGCCGCCTTCCTCGAGACGAACGGATCCCTCGACCCCTCACAGTCTGGCTTCCGAGCCAACCACAGCACCGAGACCGCCCTCATTGCTGCCACCGATGACATCCGAACCCTGATGGACAACGGAGAAACAGCGGCCCTCATCCTCCTAGACCTCTCCGCGGCCTTCAACACCGTCTGCCACCGCACCCTAGTGCAGCGCCTCTACAACGTCGGAATCCAGGAGAAGGCACTGGAATGGATCATCTCCTTCCTCGACGGAAGAACCCAGAGAGTCCGCCTACCACCGTACAAATCAAAGGCCACCGAAGTCATCTGCGGCGTACCCCAAGGATCCTCGCTGAGCCCAACCCTCTTCAACGTCTACATGGGCCCCCTCGCGGCCATCGCACGCCAACACAACCTGAACATCATCTCCTATGCCGACGATACCCAGCTGATCCTCTCCCTTACCAACGACCCCGCCGTTGCCAGAGCCAACCTTCACGAAGGAATGAAAGAGGTAGCCGAGTGGATGTCGACCAGCCGCCTGAAGCTGAACTCGGACAAGACGGAAGTCCTCATCCTGGGATCCTCGCCCTCCGCCTGGGACGACTCCTGGTGGCCCCCCGCCCTGGGAACCGCACCCAAACCGACAGACCACGCACGCAACCTGGGCTTCATCCTGGACTCCTCCCTCTCCATGACCAAGCAAGTCAACGCCGTCTCCTCGTCGTGCTTCAACATCCTGCGCATGCTACGGAAAATCTTCAGGTGGATCCCCACCGAGACCAGGAAGACTGTCACCCAGGACCTCGTCACCAGCCGACTGGACTACGGCAACGCCCTCTACGCCGGAACCACCACCAAGCTCCAGAAGAGACTCCAACGGATCCAGAACGCCTCAGCCAGACTCATCCTCGACATCCCACGACACAGCCACATCTCCGGACACCTAAGAGACCTGCACTGGCTCCCGGTCAACAAGAGAATCACCTTCCGTCTCCTTACCCATGCACACAAAGCTCTCCACGATCAAGACCCGAGCTACCTCAACAAACGCATCAACTTCTACGCTCCCAAACGACACCTCCGATCAGCCAGTCACGCCCTCGCCGCCGTCCCCCGCATCCGAAGAACGACAACAGGAGGAAGGTCCTTCTCCTACCTGGCCGCTAAGACCTGGAACTCCCTCCCGACCGACCTGCGCCTGACCCAAGACCACCTCGCATTCAGGAAGAAGCTCAAGACCTGGCTGTTCGGGCAGTAGCAGCACCCCCCCCCCCCCCAGCGCCTTGAGACCCTCCGGGTAAGTAGAGCGCTCTATAAATGTCTTTGATTGATTGATGGAGTATTAGCAAGTAAATGGATGCTTGATAGTTTATTTGCATGTCTGAGTATATGTGTGAATAACTCTATGTATAAGTGTAGGTGTGTAACAGGATGTATAGGTGTATGAGTACATGTGATGAGTGAGTACATGTATGAGTGACTATATAGAACTATTGGTGAATGAGTGGATGTGTATGTAGATTTTAGAATGATTGAATAGGTTGTTCTAACTGTTATTGGTATTTCAATTTTTTTGAAAATGTTAGGTTATATTTTTGAATGTGTGTATCAAAGGTTATATTAGGTTGAGAGGAGGTCTGCCACTCTTTCACAAGGATGTGTTTGTTTTAAATATATATATATATTTAAAACAGACAAAAAATCAGTTACGTAGATAATGGGGAAGGGCAGAACTCATCATTAGGAGAAGATGATCTGGGGCCATCAGCTACAGTTCCTGTGTTGCAGTGGCAGGGATGAGCATGAGAAGGCATAGGTGATAAGCTAGAGGTGGGTCAGGGTGATACTTGTGTTTCAATCGTGGTTTGCGTGGGTAACGTTAGCTTTGAGAGGAGATGGGAACATTATTCGACACTGTGTTTTTGATCAAGAGGAACATTGCATCAAACCTCTTTAGATTACGATCAGAAGATTGGATGAAAATCGTCCCATTGTTGTAAATGGAGATGGTTTCTTTGGCCTTGAAAACCGCAGAGGGAGAAATGGTGATTCCCTGTCCATGTGGTGTTTTCCTGGTGTTGCTTATCTGAAGCGTTGCCGCAATAGCTCTTCTCTATTTTGCTCTGCTGTCGGGGAAGAAGATAAAACCAGAAACTACTGCTCCCTTCTTGGCATAATGATAAGAATGAGATATGAGTGTGTCAGTGTTCTGAGGCGATTATGTTTGAAACTCTTGACAGAGTTCTTGGATAGACTGGGGGGTAATTAATCTTGAGCACAATACAGACCACCAGTGCCATCAACATATCACTAGAGCTTAGATTGTTTCTACATATTAGCCAAGGAACCCTGAAATTAAATGAATGGATAAATCGGCTGAGAGTCTGCAGACAAGAGTCAGATACAAAAAGAGTTGCTGTATATGGGAGAGTGCTGTCAGCAGTGGTGTAGTGGAAGTGTAGACCAAGTGGAGGCCAAGAATGGCGGTGAAGAAAGCTGCCTGTATTACTGTGACCAGAAGTACTGAAATGATCAATCCAGCTCCATACCAATATGCCTGTTCCTTAAAAGCTCTGAAGTATGGAATCCTTCTTTATTTCAAGAGCATGAGTGTCAGTGAATAGGCTACAAGATTAGGGTGAGTGGAAGATCAGATGGGTCAACCTTGTACCTTTCAAAGATGGCGGCTCTAGAGGCAGTACAGGGAAAGTAGTATGGCTGCAGTCAGGGAAGGTTCCCACTGACTGTTGATATTAGTTCCACTCTGTTAGGGGACAGTACCAGACCTTTGCAGCTACTAAACAATAAATGTCAACTAAGACAGTGGAGTCACTGCCCTAGAATTGTCTTTAAAACCAGCAGGCTTGCCTCTTTTACTATGGCAACCTAGATTGGCAGCACAGACTTGGTAGGAAGAGAGAGCCTAGTTGCTGGGGGCAAGTCTGAGAACACCACTCCAAATGGCCGACCCCATTTTTCTTTCAGTCCTCTTTCTATCACCAATTATTAAGGCTTCTGCCATTTTGGAAGTTAGGGTGTTATGCTGGTATGCTGGAGAGAAAGAAATTATCAAAGATGGCCTCTGAATCTCTCACCTTCAATATCTTGTGCTGTGGGAGTATCAACTTTCCAATGTTGGACTGGAGCAGGAAGCCTCTGTTGCACTTTAAAGTCATTGATTCTTTTCCCAATGCAAATGGGCATCTCTTGGGCCCATTGGGGCTCTCCTCGATCTGGATTGGGCAATGAAACATTATCCTTCAATTCACACTTGTGGCCGTGCTGTGAACATTGTCTCGGTTGCCTCACACTCCTGCTTCCGCCCCCTACCACCCTCTCCACCTTGCACGATTTGCAGAGGTTTTCCCAGCTAATTTGCACTCTCCCGCTCCATGCCAGCCTCTGATACTCGAGCACAGCATTCACTGGTAAGACTCGATCAGAATTGGGGCATAGACATTTGGAAACAAGGTGTCCAGGGCTACTTTTGGACACACCGGGCTCACTTTTGCGAGCACTCAGAATCCCTGGAGAGACCAATGATTAGTGTCCTGTGAGAGCTTCCCTAAATGGCTTGACTCGGCACGAGCTGCTGTTGGGGAAGCCTTCATATTTTCTTTGTTGCTTTGCGGCTTTATTTTGTTGGTTGTCGTGGTTGTAGTGTTATGGCTTTGAAGATTAGTGCGTCGATGTGGGCAACTCTGGGATTTCTGCAAAAATGTTATCCTGGCCCTGGAGCTCCTAGAGGAGCTCATGCACTTCGGCCATTTTGCTCTAGCCTTTTGTACCTGTGAAAGTCTGTAACTGGGTGTTTAAGTGGATGCATGAGTCTCTAATGGGTATATGAGTGCCTGTATAGGTTTGTGACTGGGTGTGTGGGTATCTGCACGGATCTATGAGTGAGTCTCTGAGTGCCTGTGTGGCTCTGAGAGTGGATTTGTTAGTGCCTGCCTGGATATGTAAGTAGATGTACGAGTGCCTATGTAGCTCTATTAATGGGTGATTCTGTGAGTAGGTGTGGGAGGGCCTGTGTGGGTATATGAGTGGGCGTTTGAGTCAGTCTCTGAGTGGGTGTGAGAGTGTCTGAGTTGGTCTGTGAGTGGGTGTGTGAGTGTTTTTGTGGGTCTGTGAATGGGTCTATGAATGTGTGAGTGAGACTCTGAGTGGGTGTGTGGGTGTCTGAGTGGGTCAGCGAGTGGGTATATACGTGTCTGGGTCTTTGGATGGGTGTATGAGTGGTTTTGTTGGTGTGTGAGTTCCTGTGTGGCTCTGGGAGTGGGTTTGTTAGTGCTTGTATAGATCTGATAGTGGGTGTGTTAGTGCCTGTGTGGTCCTGTAAAATGGTGTATAATTGGATGCATGGGTCTGTGAGTATGTGTGTGAGTACCTGCATGGGTATATGAGTGCCTCTATGAGTGCTTGCATAGGTCTGTGAGTGAATGTATGAGTGGATGAGTAGGTCTGTTAGTGCCAGTGTGGGCCTGCGAGTGGGTATCTGAGTGGCTGAGTGGGTGTATGACTGCCCTTGTGGGAATCTGATTGGGTGTCAAAGTGCCATGGAACTATGAGTGAGTGTGTGAGCACCTGTGTGGGTCTGTGAGTGGATGTAAGCGGGCCTCTGTGGGTCTGAAAGTGGATCTGTAAGTGAATACATGAGTCTGTGAGTAGGTGGGTGAGTACCTGCATAGGTCTGTGGGTGGGTTTGTGAGTACCTGTGTGGGTGTGTGACTAGTTCGGGCAGTTAGTGTATACAGTTATGAATGGGCGTGTGAGTGCCTGAGTGGCTCTGTCAGTGGGACTGTAAGTGACTCTGTGGTTCTGTCAGTGGGTATGAGACTGCATGTGTGAGTAAGTGTGTGAGTGGTTGTGTGGATCTGTAAGTGGGTGTGTGAGTGTCTATGAGGGTGTGTGAGTGGCACTCTGAGTGCCTGTGTGGGTCTTTAAATGGGTGTGTGAGTGCTTACGTTGGTCTGTGACTGGGTCCGTCACTCTCTGTGTTGGTCTGGGAATGAGTCTGGGAGTGCCTGCATGGTATGTGAGTGGGTGTTTGAGTAGATATGTGGGTCTGTGAGTGGGTGTGAAACTGCCTGTGCAGGTCGGTGACTGGGTGTGTGACTGACTGTGTGGGTTTGTCAGTAGGTCAGGTTGGTGACTGGGTGTAAGAGTGACTATGTGGGTCTGTGAGTGGGTATGTGCATGGCTGTGTGGGTCTGTCAGTAGGTGTGTGTGTGCCTGAGTGGGTCTGTGAATGGGTGTTTGAGTGCCGGCATGGGTCTGTGATTGGGTCTATGCATGCCTGCATGGGTCTGTGAGTTCATATGGGAGTCTGAGTGGGCGTGAAAGTGCCAGCATAGAACTGTGAGTGGGTGTATGAGTGCCTGTATGGGTTTGTGAGTGGGTGTGTGAGTGCCTATATGGGAATGTGAGTGGGTCTGTAAGTGACTGCATAGGTGTCTGCGTGGGTATGTCAATGTCTGTGTGGGTTTGTGAGTGGGTGTGTGAGAGCCTATGTTGTTTTTGTGAGTAGGTGTGTGAATGCCTGAGTGAGTCAGTGAGTGGATGTGTGAGAGTCTGGGTGGGTCTGTGAGTGAGTGGGTGAGTGTGTGGGTCTTTGAGTGGATGTGTGAGTTCCTGTGTGAGTCTGTGACTGTGTGAGTTCCTGTGTAGATCTGTGAGTGAGTGTCTGAGTGTCTGTGTTGGTCTGTAAGTGGGTCTGTGAGTGTGTGAGTTCTTGTATGGGTCTGTCAATGGGTGTGTGAGAGTGTGGGTCTGTGAGTGCTCACATGGGTATATGAATAGGTCTGTGAGTGCCTGAATGGATCTGTGAGTGGATGTGTTAATGCCTATGTGGGTCTGTGAGTGGGCCTGAGAATGTCTGCATGGCTCTGTGAGTGGGTGTGTGAATGTCTGAATAGGTCTGTGAGCAGGTTCATGACTGCCTGTGTGGGTCTGTAAAAGGATGTGAGAGTACCTGTGTAGGTATCCAAGTGGACCTGAAAGTGTTTTTCTTTTTTTCCAAAATGCATCAAGATTTACAGATCTGTCACAGATTTACATGGGGGCCACACTGAGCCTCACAATTGATCCTCAATTTCATACCCAACATAGCAATCAATCAATCAGTACTTGTGAGGCGTGACCACTCACCTGTAAGGGACACAAGGTGCTGGGGGGGGCTGCAGGTTCGACTGAGTGCTGTGGTTCAGCTGAAGAGCCAGGTTTTTAAGATCCTTCCTGAATTGGGTCAGCGACAGGGATAGCCTGAGGTGGATAGGCAGGGTGTTCCAGGTTTTGGCGGCGTGGTAGGAGAAGGATCTTCCTCTGGTCCTGGTCTTGCGGATCCAAGGTATGGTGGCCAGGGCCAGTTGGGTGGAGTGGAAATGTCTTGTGGGTACGTGGAATGAAAGGTGGTTGTTCAGGTATACAAGTCCGGCATCTTGGAGGGGTTTGTAGGTGTATCCAAGGAGCTTGAAGTTGACTCTTTCCTTGACTGTGAGCCAGTGGAGTTCTCTTAGGTGTTCGGAGATCTGGCTGCGCCAGGGGATTTTGAAGACCAGTCTGGCTGCGGCATTTTGGACGTTCTGAAGTTTTCTGAGGAGTTTCTGTGTGATGCCTGCATAGAGTACGTTGCAGTGGTCGAGTCTGCAGCTGATGAGTGCGTGGGCGAACATCCGTCTGGCCTCAGTAGGGATCCATTTGAAGGCCTTTTGAAGCTGAAGAAGAGTGTGGAAGAATGATGAGGAGAAGGTGTTGATCTGGTAGTTCAACGCTGTCTGAAATGTCCCTCTGACACTCCTCTAACACACCCATGGAGTCTTGGTACCTCTACCCTGACCCCTTTAATCATTTTGTAGTAAGATTCTAGGTCCCCAAGACCATTCCTCGATACTTAAAATGGCTTCTGCAACCTCCCGGTCAGGTTGTGGTAAGCCAATCATGGCGTTGCTGGTGGCGCATGACTTCATGGTTCCACCACAGGGGATCCACGAAGGGTCCACGACCCTAGATATACAATTTTGGTTTTACTTTAATAACTCCACAACTACTTGATCGATTTACACCAAATAACAAAAAGGTCTCTTTCTGGTCCAAGAGCTACCTCTCTCCCAAATTTGGTGTAATTCCGTCCAGTAGTTTGGGGTGTAGTTGCGTTCAAAATTCCTATGGGAAATTGAAAGGGAAACACACATTTTTTTGCCCCCCCCCCCCTTTTTTTTTTCTCTGGTCCTTCTTGACGGATCACTCCAGGACTTTTCATGCAGAACTAGACATACTGTGTGATTTTTGTTTTTAGAATTTCGTGAAGATTCATCAAACAGTGTCAAAGTTATAAGTAAGCCAAAAAATGCTTTTCCTATGGAAACTGGATCCTAACTATAACTGCTTAGTAGCTACTGTCAGTAGATAATATATACATATATGTATGTATATATACACACACAGTGCCAGCCCTAGGTTATTGCCATGGGCGGAAAGAAAATTCGCACAAAAAGGGGGTCCATTTTGTGTTCAAAGTTCAGTCACACATCAAAGCAGTGACTGACCTCTGAACACACACTTCTGGGAACCCCCCCCCCCCCCAAAAAAAAAAATGTTTTCTTTACTCACAGGGTGGCTTGAAAAAGATATTGTCAAGTTGGTGATGGTGCGAATGGCGGTGTTGGTGTGTGTCGGTCGGGTGGGAGGGAGATGACAGGAGAAAGAAAGGGCTTAATGGGATGTAAAGCGGACCCAGTGGTAAGTAAAAATGATTAAAAGCAGTTTAGTTGCATCATTGGTGTCAAGTGAGATGGGCTGTACTGTCTTCAAGACTTTAATCAAGCCAGCTCAGTGCGTCGTCTAAGATTTGCGCCATGGACCTGGGCCAGTTTCGCCCATGCCAAAAGCTTTCCATATAAACACACACCCACACCCACTGCTTTCGGCCCCACAGTTATCTGTGGCCCAATCTTCAACACCCTAAAATCACTGCTAGAGACGCTACTGTTTGCTGCCCACTGCTGATTGCTGCCACTGCTGGTAGCTGCGTTCTGCTACCCGCTGCTAGTCGTAAATTTCTGATCATGACACAGTATTCTAGCCTTCCTCGGCTTGTTGATGAAGAGGCACTGTTTGTGCTCGGTGGCGCCATTTCTCCCTGCAAACTCCCTTCTCACGCATCTCCAAAGCAGATTTTTGCCCAGCAGGGATGAATTTATTGTATCACTGAGAGCTACGGGAAAATAGGCATTGCCTCGTAACACAGCTATTGAGACAAAAGTGGGACATTACGTGAAGAGGAAGCGTGCAGAGATATATGAGTACTTCTCGGGAGATCATGAAACCCCTGTTTTAAATTACTGTAATAGTGGAGCCAGAACATAGGCTTGATTTATGGTCGTAAAAGAAGAATAAATGCCAGACACAGGAAAAACTGTTTACATGACCTAAATGTCCCTTTCGATCTTGTCTGGTCTCATCGTGCTGAATGCCGAAGTATTTCCCATTTTCGTCAGGTAATCTCAGGACAGCCATATGATGCACTGAAGCCCTCGTTGCACAGATGTATGCGCTTTAGTTTTAAATGGTGCCAGCATTGTAAGTAATCTGAAAAGCGCGAGGCACTCACGAGCTGACCACAGGCACGTCTTCGAACATTTCTGATATTACTCATCAAAAAGGAATTTTGGCTGAGATGTATTTTATTTCCATGGTATATCAAAAGCAACCCGAGTTTATGTTTGAAATAATGGTCAAGAATTCCTATTAGTGCTGCAAAATACTCTAGAGCCTGGATTTTAATTTGAAACAGAATGCGCAGCTGTTTCTCTGTGTAAAAGCTACGAATTTCCCAAAACAAGTTTTTGTTAGTTTCAGGGAGTCTTACTGCGTATCTCTATTGAGAGCGGCCTTCTTTCCGGTCCGCACCACAATTCGACCTGTAACAATCATTGCAAGATACTGATAGCGTATTATCGATAAGGGCGGTGGGTATGGAGTAATAATAGAAAATCTACTCTGCCCTATGTATGTGACCTAGAGGGTAAGTTGCAATTAGATATCTTGTATTCTATATTGTGTCAGGTTGATATTTATATTCATTATTTTGAAATCCACATCTTACTTTAAGTTAATGCCATTTTCCTAGCGCATGATTTTATTGTAGTATGTTACTGATGCACTGTCACCTGTCAAGGGCTACTTTTACACACAATGTCCATGTGTTGAACACAGACCAAAGTCGGAGTCGCCCTATGATGATATGTTTCAAGTACTGTGTTCTGATTCTTATGCTGTGAATATAACATGATATGTAATGTAATGTTATGTCATGTTACGTTATGTTAAGTTCTGAGGTGTTTCGGAAGGTCATTCCGGGACTTGGCTGCTTGGTATGAGAAAGCGTGCTTATCTGTTTGATGCGAGGGCGGTGTGCTCTTTCCTGGGACACAGATCAAAGGTGTCTGGTGGGTTGGTAAAAGTTGAGGCGGTGGTAAAGGTATGTTGGACAGGTGTTTTGAAGAGCTCTGTAGGCGTGGTTGGGTAGCTTGAACTTACTTCTTTCTTTGGCTGGGAGCCAGTGGGGAATGTAGAGGTGTGGTTATTTCTAAGGGTGGGCGTAGTGGGCGTAATAGGGCTTCACGGAGCATCACGAAGCGGGGGGAATCTACGCACACCCGCACACTTCGCGTAGCCCCACTACTCGCCGCCCATTTCCCTCCCGCCCTCTTTTAAATGGCCTTATAATCTCTAAAAGCATAATAAAAGTAATTAAAAAGACTTACCAGAGATGCGCCCGCGCATGCGCGTTTGTCAGAAAGAAGTAGCGATAAAGCAGGAAGAGGGAGCCCCGGGACGCCACATCTCTGGTAAGTCTTTTTAATTACTTTTATTATGCTTTTAGAGATTATAGGGCCATTTAAAAGAGGGCAGGCGGGAGGCGGGTGGTGGGCAACTTCGCTCCTCCATGGCATGTGTGTAGCCTGTCTACTACACCTACTTTGCGGATCGCGAAGTAGGCAACACTACCCACACTCCGTGGATGGAGCAGAGCACTGCGCCCACGGTTCGTTATTTCATGGGATGTTTAGTATTAGTCTGGGGGTTTGGAGTCAGTGTAGGACATAGGCCAGTATTCCGACATTGAGGATGTCTGCAATCAAGTCTACTTGTGATAAAAATCTGGGTGATCATTTGTCTGGTGTAAGGTGGGATCCACTTGAAAATCAAGCATAGCATTCGCAGGATGTGGAAGCATGATGAGATGGCATTGATCTCACTGCTCATGGAGAGATTGGTGTACAGGCTGATCCTGAGGTTCTTGGCATGGTCTGCAGGGGTTGGTGGGGGACCAAGTTTGGAGGGCCACCAAGAGGCATACCAGGAGGAGTGGTTGTTACTGAAGATTAGGACGCTGCTCATGCAGTTGGGGAAGTTTGTTTTGGCAGTGCTGGTTGAGTTGGTAAGGGAAAGGATGAGCTGTGTGTCATCAGCATAGGATACTATGTTGATGCCATGGGCACTGACAATGCCCATGAGAGGTTTAATGTAGACGCTGAAGAGTGTTGGGCTGAGAAGCGATCCTTGAGGGACTCCTCATATGAGTTTCTTAGGTCCAGAGGTGTGGGGGGAAGTCTAACTAATTAAGTTCTGTCTGTGAGGAAGGAGGATATCCACTTGAGGGCTAGTCCCCTGATACACAAGTGTTGGAGCTTTCTAATGAGTGACTTGTGAGAGACCATATCTAAAGATGCGTAGAGGTTGAGGGGGATAAGTGTGGCCATTTCTCCTCAATCAATCATGATTATGATGTCAATGGTGGCTGCAATGAGGGCTGTCTCTGTGCTGTGGTTGCTGCAAAAGCCTGATTGAGAGCTGTCTAGGAGCTGATGGAGTTTTAGGTTGTTTGCGCGTTGGGTATTGATGGTTTTCTCAACGACTTTAGCTGGAAAAGGCAGTATCGAGATGAGTTTGTAGCTGCTCAAGGTGTTCGGGTCCGCTGTTGGTTTCTTCAATAGGGCGGCGTCTTCTGCATTTTTCCAGCTGGACAGGAAGGTGGCGGTGGATATGGAGGTGTCAATGATAACTGTGAGCACAGGGGAGAAAACGGTTCTTCCAAGGTTGTAAAGGAAGTAGGCGCATGGGTCTGAAGGGGCTCCTGGGTGGATAGTGTTTATCAGGGGTGTAGTTTCTTCGTTTGAGATGGCCTTCCAGTCGATTAGCTGCTGTTGGCGATAAAGGAGGTGTCCAATTGGTCGGGGGAGTTATTTTCACTATGCTCTGGTTCAAATGTATTGTAGATTTTGAAAATATTCTGTTCAACGAAGTTTGATAGGTCTGCAGTGTGCTTGAGATGGGATGGTGTCATTGTTGACAGCTGTGGTATTGGAGAACTCCTTGACGATAGTGAATTCATATGCAAAAGGATCACACTTGATGAGTGGAATATTTTGTTTAATAAGCTATGGGTGCATGGTTTGGGTGCAAGAAAGGTTTGATCAAGGAGCTTTGCTGTTTGCTTACACACCATTTTGTTCTGTAGAATGCCCATTGTCAGTTAGATTCTGTGATCTTCTGAATAATGTTCGCTTTGTGATTGTGATGCGGATCCACAATTGGTGGGTAGGGCTGTTTGTGTGTTGTTGGTGGGGTGTATTGAATGTTTGTTTGAAGTTCTGACTAATGTGCTTTGTTATGTATATGTGTGGGTTCATATACTGACTAGTGCAGTAAGTAGTAATGAGACACACATAATAGGGTGGCCAGATGTCCTAAGGAGAAACAAGCAATATACCTATTGGATCCAATTTTCAAGGAGTCCCAAGATATGAGGCCACCAGGCACTGTGTCTTACTGTATCATAGCAGGCAGGCACGGGAGGGCTTCACATAGGTCCAAAATATGATTCGGCTAGAGTTTTTCAACTTCTATACAGAACTCTGTTTGTGCAGGCATTGAAATTTAATCCAGCACCCTCCACTAAATATCACAGATCAAACCTGCTGAATTTCACCGGGGAAAATGTACTTTATTTAAATAGACATGCAGGTTTTGGTGCAGCCAGCACCAACGTACACATGTTGTACTCTAAAAACTCAGAATAGGTGAAATTTATCACACCCCAAAAATTAAAATCCCAAGGAATTGGATTTTATCAGGTGCCATAAACAGCTCCTTCCACTTAGGCACTCGTAATCATGGCCTAGGTAGATGAGAGGACTAATGTAAAAATTAATGTTTAGTACCAGGAAAGAATAGACAAAAAATCCAATTAGACTTATATATAGTGAAAGGTTTTTGACTGGTGAGTTTGGAGATACATTCTATTTTTAGAACATTTGAATGTTGCGAGCTTAATTGAAGACAATGGAGTGCTCCGGGTTTCTAGTGGCTGATAAAAGCCCAGCACTCCAACATTCCAATGTTTGTCATTCACAGCTGTTGCCATGAACAAAAGCCTCACAAAGTCCGAGGGGAATCCCCTTGGGCTCAATAAGGCCTTTGTATTTGTTAGAACATTCTGCCCTCAATTGGCTGAATGTTCTAATAGCATTATAGTCCACGTAGCTGGGCTATTCCTGCCATTGAAGGCCCGCTCCTTTGTTAAAGGCCCTCACCGGAGCGGGTCTTTAATGACCGTTATAGCCAGATAAGGTGGGCTATAAGGCTATAATAGACTTGTAGAAGGTGTGTGTGTGTATGCGTGCTTGTGTGCTTGCATGTGTGTGCGTGTGTGTGTATGTGTGTGTGTGAGAGAGAGAGAGAGAGAACATGATACTGGCAAAAGCAAGCACTACAAGAAGGGGGGGAAATCATTGAATTGCCATTCAGTCTCATGAGCTGGTTCAATGCGCATTGGTGAGCAGTGTGCGTAGTTGACAGCATCTCTCAGCGGGATTGCCACACCTTTACCTGGACACCAACCATACATGTCAGCAGGGCTGCTAGTCACTTAATGTCGTGAAATTGTCACTTCCTATCAGAATGCCATGCTATTACAAAACAGTGCCCCCTTTTTTCTAGATCTACTACGCCCTTAGTGGCACATTACCTAATGACCCGGCAGGGCTGCTCTAATTTTAATGGCAGTAGCCTTGAAACTAGGGGTCTGGCAGGTGCTGTGGCACCTCTAGGCCATTTGGCGTAGGTAACTAAATAAGGCCTCGTGGATTATTTTTTCCCCTGCATTTAGAGTGCCTTCACAGACAAACAAGACAGAACACTTAATGGAACAAGTTCGCCCTACGAGCTACTGCTTATTCTTAGATACACAGATCTATGTTTACATCTTTCTGCAAAATGATGGCCTTATGTAAATTGAGATTAATGTGAATCTTGCTGGTGTCAAGATGAGAGTAAAAGGAGGATACTATATGAACAGCTAAAATATCAAAATAAACCCACACTTAAAAATAGGGAAAAGCAAATTTTTAGGTCGAGCCTGGGCAGCATATGCGCTGCTGTGAGGCATGCAGTATTGGAGTATAGCTTTGAATCCCCGTCCACTCACTGCCTATATTTTAAATTGGCTTGTGTCATTGTCCTTTGTAAATGCTGGCTTCCGAGTCGTTATTAGGCTTGTTAGTCCCCCCCTTGGTACCACCTTGACTGTATTTGTTACCTCCCATAACGACTGCACTGTTTACTTGACTTGTTACACTGTCTGCTTTATCTTGGCTGTGAGCTCTATTTTGTCCTTGCCTGCTGTACAGCCAGTAGAAGCACATTGCAATGAGTGACATGGGGCTGTCTCTGGAGGTTCCCACCCCATGATGCACGGCAGGCAGACTTTGTCACACACAGCACAAGGAAGGGGGTATTGAATATGCAGAACTCATTCATTTACGAGAGAATAATGAAACACACCATGGTGGCCTTCTGCAACTTCTTTCATTGCACGTCAGCATCGGCTCAAGAAAGTTTCTCAGTCCACGACCAGAGCCAGACTGGGTGACGCTCAATCCCTACCACAATAAAGCACTGTTTATTCAATGCAACAAACAATGGATACGTTCTAGACAGGTGTTACATGCTTGAAAAGGCTCCTTCTTTTATCCAACATCAGGAGATGATGATTGAACGAGCTGACCCCGCCCCAAGTCTGGCAGACTGCCTGCAGGACACACACATGCATGCACGTATTCCCTACCGGAGGGGTATTTTCACACAGACCCCTGCCAGCCAGGACCTCCAGTGCTCACATGGCATCCTCCCCCCTCTCTACTCATCCAGGACCACAAGTGCTCACTCAGCCCATCTCCTCCCCACTCAGTGTAAGGTGAGAGAGGTGCCAGCACTGGCGCCGCCTAGCTGCTGCACAAAAAACAGTGTTGTTCCAGAAAATGTTGTGCAATTTTTGCCTGTAATCAATTTTACAAATAAAGTGAGGAACCCAAGAGTGATGGGGGGGCGTGAATGCAGTTAATAGTCTGACAGACAATCACATGCAGGCCATACCCCGCCTCTCACACCCTCAGGACTGGAGCCAGTACTGCAGCGGCAGCTGGACATAGAGTGAGGACTAAGAATGATACTGACACTGGTACCGACCCTGACACTACTGCTAGTAGTGATAGACATTCACATGCAGGTCCCGCCCCCCTCCTGCACCCGCAGTTCTGGAGCCAGTACTAGAGCAGCGGCCGGATATAGTGTGAGGGCTGAGCCTGCTACTGGCCCTCGTCCTGGCACTACTGCTAGTAATGATAGATATTCACATGCAGGCTCCCCTCCCTCACCCACAGGACTGAAGCAACTACTGGAGTAGGAGCAGGACATAGTGTGGGGGCTGAGCCTGGTACTGGCACTGGTCCTGACCCTGGCACTACTAGTGGGACTGACCATCACCTAACCATAGCCCGCCCCCTCCCCTACCTGAAATGGACCAGTGCTGTAGAGACAGCCGGACACAGAGTGAGGGCAGAGACTGGTAGTGGCCTTGGTGCTGGTACTGACTTTGACACCACTGCTAGTAGTGATAGACACTGACATGTAGGCCACTACCCCCTTCCAGAAGGACTGGAGCCATTACTGGAGAGGCAGACGCCCATAGTGTAAGGACTGAACCTGGCACTGGCCCTGGTACTGGTACCTCCCTTGAAACTAATAATGGTACTGACAATCACTTAAACGTGTCCCCTGTCCCTCCCTGACAGGGACTAGTTCTATAAAATAACAAGCATTTTGCAAAAGAGTTTGAGCTATTGGCATTGTAAATGACAATGCTTTTTATTTATGTGTTTTGAAAACCTGCAAGCATTGCGTAAACACGCACTTCTTACCTATAGTCCTTGCTTCCGAGAAGCAATGTTGGCAGTAAAAGAGGCGGTTACTGCCAGCCTTACTTCTTTTTTTCTTTTTTTTTCTCATTCGCCTGCAACCCCAGACAACTAGAAGGTTAGGGAAGTTGCCACTGTTAATCAATTTGGAGACGTGGGCCTTGAGGTGTCACTCGGAGACCAGTAGAAAACAAACCCCCTTCATGTTGCTGACCTCTCGGTATCAAGGAGTGGGTTGTCTCACTCTCTGCTGATTACTCACAACCGATGACTGTTGCTTAAGGCCCACCCGAAGTCGGAAGTTGGAACCAGAGGGCGGGGCCCAGCACAGTCTGAGAGCTTCCCATGAGGCTTAATCATAGGATCAGGGAGTATTTATCAAAAGTCATTAACCGGGAGACCAATTTATGAAACAATCCCATATGGCTTTCTTTCTACTACTTTTTAGTCTGGCCAAATCAGTCTTAGAGGTTTTATACAAGGAGGACAACCAGTCTGAGTATGAGGAGGGTGGGACCTCAACCCATCTCTTACATATTTCTCGTCTTGCCAACAAGATAGAATAAACAGGAAGCTCCTGCTCAGGCCTATAATTTCACTTGATATACCAAAAATAATAAGACCAAGAGAAACGTGTACTGGGAGCCCCAAGATATCTGTTAAGGTGTTCCATTCTCTCTCCCATAAATCTTGGATGGCTGGACAGTCCCAAAACATGTGTATATCAGAGGCGTTCACCATATCGCATTTTTTGCACCTGACAGGGGGACCCTTAGCGATTTTAGAGAGTCTAGCCGGGGATAAATAAACCCTGTGTGTAGTGAAATAGTGGTTTCTCCTAAACCAGGCTGGCTTTACGATTGTAAATAAGAAATTGAAAGAGGTTTGCCACTGATCTACCCAATCTATGTCTGGTATTAATGCTCCCCACAATTTTTCGGCTAGCCTAAAATCCCCATCTATGGCCTCTTCGATAGACCAATAAAAGAAAGATATTTCCCTCTTTCCTACCGGCCTCTGTAGCAGTTGCTCTTCCAGCACATTCCCTATGCCTAAAGGTTTTTTAAGACTCTGGGATCAGCTTTTTAATTGTAGATATTTAAATCTTGACATGCCCTCCTCCAATTTGTCATTTAATAATGCCCAAAGACCTCCACAGCCAAGTCTCTCCACACCAAAAAAACTGCTGTTTTAAGAGGGGCTGTCAATTTATCCTTCAAACAGCCTGGGGCCTCCGGGGAATCCCACAGTGGAGCCAGACTTGAAATATAGTCCCAGCCCATGCATTGTTTAATTTTGGCCCATGTTTGGGCCATACTCAACAAGACTTTCAGCCTTATTTTCTTGAAAAATTTCTGGTATTTAAAAAGAAAACTCTCCTTAGATAATCTCACTTGATCTAACATAGTCAAAAACATTACCACCCTCTTCGATGAATCTGGGGATTTCATCAACATTCTTGAGAGTGTCAGCTGGAATGCCTAGGCGTAGTACTGTAAATCTGGTAACGTGAGATCCCCTTTTTCCCTCCTATGCCTTTGCTTTTTCCAGGATATCCTCATGGCTATATAGGCCCACACAAATGAATTGATGAATTGGTGGAATTTGTCAATTGCCTGTTTCTCAAAATATAGCGGGATCGTGTTGAAAAGAAACGTACCTTTTGGGAGGATTACCATCTCAATTAAATTGATTCTACCCAAAATGGTCAAAGGGAGATTGGCCCAGGATGTCATGAATTTCTGACACTCTCTCGAAACATTCAAAAGGTCAGTCTCTGCAATGTTATCAATATTCTGGACTATCTTCACACCAGATATATCGTCTTGCTCTTAATAGGACGTCAACACCCCGGCAGATTCCATGACATAATCGTTTTTCCTACATTTACTTTGTATCCCAAGACTAGACAAAGATCCTGTACTAAGTGAAGGACGTTGGGAAAAGAAACCTCCAGATCTGAAGAAAGAATTAGTACGTCATCAGCATACAGGGCTACCTTCCTCTCCCATGCTCCACATTTAAATGGTGCTAGACCCATCTCCTCTCTGAGACATAGAGCAAAAGGCGAGGGGAGGGGGGTCCCTGTCTGGTCCCTGTCTGGTTACTCTTTTAATCTTACAGGGTTTGGTCAAATTTCCATTGACCAGAAGTCTTGCTGAAGGGTTACTATATATAAGATTAATGACTCGACTGAATTTTGGACCAAAATTTATCTTCTCCAGTACAGTGGCTAGGTAGTTCCAGTTTACTCTATCAAAAGCCTTGGTGGCGTCCAGTGTCATAGCTGCTAGAGGAAGTTAAAAGGTGGAGGCAAAATCAATGGCATCTATGAAATCATGGGTGTAATCGAAAAGATTCCTACCTCTCAAAAAACCCTTCTGATCTGCATTCAGCAAACCACCTGCCACAGCACCAAACCCATCAGCCAAGATTCTAGTAAAAACCTTATAGTCTGTATTTAAAAATGAAATCGGTCTATATGACCCACAATTAGCTGGAGGCTTCCCAGGTTTTAAAATCAGTGTTATGGTGGCTTCTCCCTACGAGATAGGGGGCCTAACTCCTTCTAGTAGTATTTTATTGAAGAGGGTTGTCATTATCGGAATTATTGCCTCCCCCGAGACTCTGTATAACTCTACAGGAAGGCCATCTGGCCCCGTAGCCTTACCAGCCTTACAAGCAGAAATGGCCTTCCTTACCTCCTGTTGAGATATTTCTAGCTCTAATTTTTCTCATTGGGAGGAGTTTAAGGAAGAAAGGTTGATCTGATTCAGCCATTCCCGTGCACCGTTGCTATTTACCTCATTCTCTTCTCTGTACAAGTCTTGAAAAATAGTGAAAAAGGCTTCTCCGATCTCTTCATTGCTGACTCCGATGAATTAGTGTATTCATTGTCAATTTGCTTTATAAAATTTCATACTCTGTTTGTTTTGGCCTTCCATTTTTTTTATTTAAACCTTACCATAGAATACAAAGTCAATTACTTCTTCTCCTGACGGAGACCCCCCCCACCCCCCTCCCCGAGTCCGTCAAAATTATCAATGAGTGTTACAAGCAGTGGGTGTCAACAAAATAATTCAAGATCAATTAAACAATATTTAGACAAAAAATCCTTTTTGGGAAAAAAAACTGGTAGCAAAAGAAAAAACAAAGGCAGAGAAAATAAGGGAGACCAAAGGAGGGAGGGGGGCTAGAGGGGAAAAGGGGAGGGCAGGCAGAGGAGAGAAGGCGGTTTTGGCCTTCCAAGCCAAAAGTTTACTGGCCCCCTCACCATATTCAAAATGGGCAAGCTTACTAGCTTCCCATTGTGTCGAGATCCTGATCTGCATAATATTTTTCTAAGTGATCCCTCAAAGTTCTCAGTTTCACAGCAAGTGCCTGACATATTACTTGATCCACCTCATTGTTGATCTTCCTTTTAACCTCCTTCATTTCACACTCAATGTGTGCAACGTCCTCCCGGTACTGCCTGTTCTTATAAGAGGTCCTACTTGTTATTAACCCTCTCAGTTAAGACTTCAGGCCATCCCACACCACCAGAATCTCTGCCGAACCTACGTTTGTATTTAGGAAAAACTTTGCCTCCTGAGACAAGTAATAAGCTTCTGATTCATCTAAGAGAAGTGTACGGTCTAATGTCCACACCCTCTGTAGTTCTTTTTTTACCAAGTTTAGATCCATCCACACCGCCGCTTGGTCTGATAGGTAGGGGGTCAGATAACCTATGTCTTCAACTCTACCCCTTAAATCATTACTAATCAAGATGTAGTCAAGCTTGGATTTATGCCTGTATTTCCGATTATTAAAGGAGACACCTAATTGAGTCCCTGATCTCTCCCTCCAAATATCAGATAAGGCATTCTGTCTCATCATTAACTGAAGGTATGTCCTTGATTTGGACAGAACATTTGCCCTACTACTTAGTGATTTATCCAATTGAGGATTTAAGACTATTTTAAAATCTCCAGGCTAAAATGGTCGAATATGGGAATCCCAACAAGTTTGCAAAAATAATTTTCAAAGTGGAGGGGTCATCCTGGCTGGGACCATAATAGCCTACCACTGTTAAGAAAGAATCCTGAACAAGCAATTTAACAATCACCCACCTACCGCTGGAATCTGTCTTAGTATTTAGAAGACAAGCTTTTGCTTGTTTTTTTTTACTATAATGGCCACCCCCCTAATGTTAGCACTTTGACAGGAACTAACACAGTGTTCCACACATCTGAGCTTCCCACAGATCCCCTTTATTTCTTCTCTCAAGAGATGTGTTTCCTGTAAGATGATTATCTGTGAGGGGAAGTCCTTAAGATTTTTTCTCTCCTGCCTTTAACCCGGAGACCATTAACGTTCCAGGATAAACATTGTAGCGTTTTACTGGTAGATCAAAAGCGGAACCCCCCAATTTGCCCGAGTGTCCATACCAAACCGAGAACAATAACCAATAGAAACTGACTAGGCCAAGAGGCGAATAAGGATTAAAAATTTTTTTTTACCCCAATGCACCCCCACCGGTGCTCCCCCTAACCTACCCTTGACACCCTCCCTAGAGAACCCTACCCAAATTTACCTGGACTATGGGGCCAGATTCTGCCTGCCGGGGTACCCTGCTCTGTCCTTGACTGTTACAAATTACTAAAGTAAGCAAACAGCCAAAAACAGCAAACAGCTAAAAACTCTCACCATTACTAGTGTTATTTCTAGTCAAAGTCAAAGTCAAAATAACCTTTATTCGGATATTACATTATCCATAAAAGCATACACATAATTACGTACATGGTCAAAAGGAATACAATAGCTGTACTACGTTTTCCTTAATAAAAACAATGACAAAAAGGAGTCCAAGATATCATTAATGTCTATATCCACTAATTCCTGTCTATTTCCGTAACTCTATCTAATAAAATATACATAAACAGAGTTCACCGTTAGAATAGCAGCAATATATACATAGAACATATATTTAGCAGCATTATGATAAACACAAATTTTCTAAAGTGCATAGGGCATAAATCCTAATTGTTAAACTATCTAAGTAAAATGCATAGTGTGATAACAGCCAAAGATCAAGGAGTAAATTAGTTATCGTTTTC
The DNA here is from genome assembly GCF_964263255.1 of Lissotriton vulgaris. Classification (NCBI taxonomy): domain Eukaryota; kingdom Metazoa; phylum Chordata; class Amphibia; order Caudata; family Salamandridae; genus Lissotriton; species Lissotriton vulgaris. The sequence continues at coordinate 749,944,522 of NC_141694.1, forward strand.
TCCGTATTTACTACAATAAAGACAGAGGAAAGGTGGTTCACATATTTACAAATAGCAGCATAAATTTAAGGTGCCAATGTGCAAAGTGCAAAGAAGCCTTCTCCCAATCTATTGAGATAACATAGTTCATATAAATAAAAATTAATTCATAGAAATACGGGATCGTATAGCCATTTTTAAAAAGGTACACACACGGTATATTAATCCATCATCTTTAAGCTGTAAAACAGATTTAAATGCCACATTAAAATCTTTTATACCTTTAGCTCTAAAAAATGGTATCAGAAGGTGTTTACTGTATTTTTGATAATAGGAACAAAAGAACAGAAAGTGCATTAATGTTTGCTTTCCAGAATTCTGACATGGGCAAACCAGATTCTCAATGTTACAGTGGTAGCCCAAGGGGAAACACAATAAATACTTTATAGATCCTGCTCTTAGGCGAGACAAAAGGCTGCGCTCCCAGGATGTAATTCCTTTAAGGAGGTAGCCAGCTGGTATAAGTGAGGTAGATACAGTGTTGCCTTCTATTTGGATATAGCGTTTCACAGAAGATTTGGCTAATTCTGCATTGTATCTAGTCTCCCCATAATGCCTATAAAGGATATTCCGTATTATCTTCCCATTAGTCCCCTCTATTCCATTTGGGTTGTCAAATATGTGTTCAAGATTGACTGCTGCCAGGCTTGCCTGAACTTGGGCAAGCCATGGGATTTTAATGCCCTGATCACATTTTAGGCAGTCAGACAAAATTTCTCTTGTCAGTGAGGCTTCGGGGTTTTTCCACACCTTGATCCAGAACAACACAGGATGAGCCTTAATGTAGTCCTCCAAATAAAACAATTTTAGTACATTGTGACTTATGAAGGTGGGAGATGAAATTGGTAGGCTCAGAAGCCTTCTGCAGAATCTATTCTCCTCAGCTTGACAGTTTTTAAGTTTGAATGTCCCCAGATTTCGGCCCCATATGTCATAACAGGAACGCATTGTGTCTTATAGATTTTTAATAGAGACTGGACCACCTCAAATCTCTTGGGCTTGGGAAGAGACAGTACGGAGTTTATGGCCTTGATGAACTTAGACCGACCGTATGCCAGATGGGGGGTCCATGAGCCGTTATCGGAGAATTGTAGACCTAGGTACGGAAAAGTGAGAGTGCACACCAGTGATCTCTGGTCTAGGACAATCCTATTAATGTGACGTTTGTTAGGCCACAACACATTAAGAACGATTTTTTACAATTAGTGCAAAGGTCAAGACTATACATAAAATCCACAAATCCCCTCACTAAAATGCTCAGGGCATTCGGTGTACGACCCATTAAAACTGCATCATCTGCATAGAGTAGTGTCCCAGGGCAGGGGAACCCTCTATGTTAGAGTCGGGTCTCGCGGGACTACCCAGGGGTGCCGAAGGAACGATAGAGCCAGAGTCAATCAGCAATGCTTTTAAAGAGGGTTTTATTTTTATATAACAGCGTCTCTGTCTACTAGTTATTCGTTCCCGGGCAAACGCTGCAGGGTCAAAGGGCGGCTTTCGCGGTGGCTCCAGTTTGCTTCACCGGATCCACGGGGCTGTCTTCCTCTCTTCTTCGCCAAGCACTCCAGGGGAGCCCAAAAACAAAAGAGAAACTGGTGTCAGGCAGCCATACGCAGTCAAACAGTTCATAGGGCCGGGGGTGAGGAAAACAACCGGTGAAGGTGCTCAGTCTCTACACGCAGTGCGGGAGTGCTCGTGTAGGGAAGGGTCTTGGAGGGGACTAGATTACACAGGTCTGTACAACTATACAGGCGGAGGTACGTGCTGAGCCACCCAACCCTCTACCCGGCCCCGTACCTGTTGTAGCCACGCCCCTCCCTTGGGTGCGTGGCGGGGGGACTCGTGGGTATGTTGGCCTCCTGGCTTCGTCTCCGCTTCTCCGCTCCACTCCTCTCGCCTCGGTTGTTCTTCACTGGTCTCTCCGCTCTCGATCCTCCTCGCTCCTCCAGGGATACGCTGTCCCTCGTCTTCCAGGCCGGACTCCCTTTTCCTGTTTCCGGCCTGCTGATGGGCGGGGCTTCATCTGTCCATGCCGAGGAATTAAAGGGACCGCCGTCCTCCGTCTCCCTTGGCCAGCCTATTTCCAGCTCTTCCTTCCATGTTGGGCCAGGCAGCTGCTGGGAACCAAAGGCAGTGGGTGAAAGGGGGGTGGAGTCTCACCACTTGCTGCTTTGCTCAGTGTCCGGAGGAGAGACTCCGTCACATACCTCCCCCCCTGGCATCTCCCGATCGGGGAGAGGAAAGACACGGGACAAAAAGTCAGCATTTCCATTCTCTCTACCCTTGCGATGAGTCACAGTGAACGAGTAGGGTGGTAACGACAGGATCCACCTTAGCACCCTCTCGTTCTTGCTACTGTTTTGTACATCCATTTTAAGGGGGCGTGATCTGTATGTAGGATGAATGGTTTCCCCTCTAAGTAATATCTTAGCTTCTCTACCGCCCATTTGATGGCAAGGCCCTCTATCTCAATTGTGGAATACTTGCATTCCCTGGGGAACAGCTTCCGGCTTATAAACAGAAGGGGATGCTCCTGCCCATCTGTTCCGGTTTGGGACAATACGGCCCGATGCTGACATTAGAGGCATCAGTAGCCAGAGTAAATGGTTTATTGAAGTCAGGGGACATAAGCACCAGGGCTGAGGTCATGCTTTCCTTTAGCTGATGGAAGGCGCTAAGAGCGGCCGATGATGGATTAGTCAGGTTTCGGGTTTTGGTCTCTTTACCTAGGAGATCCGTTAATGGAGCAGCCCTCTCGGCAAAGTTATGTATGAAACGGCGGTAATAGCCTATTAGGCCCAAAAAGGCTCGCAGGTCCCGTTTGCTGTTAGGGAATGGGACATTGGCGATAGCTTTCACCTTCTCACTTTGGGGGGCTATGGTTCCCTCTCCCAAGACGTACCCCAGATACCGGCCGCTCGTAAACGCCACTCTGGATTTTCTTGAGTTGATGTGCAATCCGGCTAGACGAAAGGCGTCAAAAATGTGAGTCAGATGTTCCAGATGCGTTGTCCAGTCTTTGCTATAGACAACTATGTCGTCCAAATAGGCGGAGCTGAAACTAGAGTATGGCTGCAGGACTGTGTTCATGAGTCTTTGGAACGTCGCAGGAGCTTCATGAAGGCCAAAGGGGAGCACAGTAAACTCATATAACCTGTGTGACGAAGGCCGTTTTCTTGCGGTCCTCCTCACGAAGAGGCACCTGCCAATACCCCTTCGTGAGGTCGATGGTCGTGATATACTGAGCCTCTCCGTTTTTTTCGATCATTTCATCCACCCTCGGAATCGGATAGGTGTCGAAATTAGATATGGCGTTTAATGCCCTGAAATCCATACAAAACCGTTTGGATCCATCCGGCTTGGGTATCATGACAATCAGGGACGACCAGGGACTTGTAAAGGGGCGTATCACCCCCTAACTGGAGCATTTCTTGTACCTCTTTTTGGACTGCTTCCCTGCGGGCAGCAGGGATACGGTACGGTGGTTGTCTTACGGTTTTTCCTAATGGGGTATCTATGCAGTGTTCTATTCTATTGGTCCTTCCGGGACGGTCAGAAAAGATGTCAGTGTAGGACATGAGAACTGCCTGCAGGTCTGACTTCATCAAGGGGGTTAGCTCCGGATTCAGTACGAGCTGATCCACAGTGGATACTTCCCGGGGGGGAGCGGCTTCCATCCAATGGGATTCCTGGGGTACAGGCCCCATCCACTCCTTCAGTAAATTGATATGTTACGTCTGCGTCTTATTGGCGGAGAGTCTTAACCTGTAGGTGGTCTTCCCTATGGTCTCTATGACCTGAAAGGGTCCCTTCCACTCGTTCTTTGCACTGCTGCTGATGGAGGGGAGAAGTACCAGGGCCCACTTCCCAATGGCAATTGATCTTAATTTTTTTCCTTTGTCATAGTTTTTCTTATATCGGTTTTGGTGGTGTTCCAAGCTGGTGTGGGCCAGGTTCTGCAGTTTTCCCAATCTGGACCGGAGTTGAGTGGTAAACTCCAACTTGTTTTTCTGCTCTTGGAGTTCTTCGTTTTCCCACAAATCCCGGGTCATTTCTAGGAGGGATCTCGGCAAACGTCCGTACAACAGCTCGAATGAGGAACACCCCAGACTGCTTTGTTTCTGTGATCTTAGCATATAAAGAGCCTAAGGAAGCAACCGGTCCCAGTTCGTGCCTTCTGAAGATAACATTTTTTTCAAGGTTGCTTTCAAGGATTGATTATACCTCTCAACGAGACCATCGGTCTGCGGGTGGTACATCGACGTTTTCAGATGTTTGATGTCTAAGGATTTACACACTTCCCTCATGAGTTTCGATGTGAAAGGGGTGCCCTGATCCGTCAAGACTTCCTTCGGGAAACCGACGCGTGCAAACAGTTCCACAAACCGTTCTGCTATGGCCGAAGTGGTAGTGATCCTCAAGGGGAACGCCTCCACCAATCTAGTGGCGTAATCCACTATGACTAGGGCATACACGTTTCCTTTTGTGGACCGGGGTAATGGTCCAATAAGGTCCATGCCCACGCGTTCAAAAGGAACCCCTATAATAGGCATGGGTTGCAAGGGTGCTGCTCTAGAGCGTTGGGTGTTTTTCCTTTGACCCACCTCACACTTAGCACAATACTCTTGTACCTCCTTGTAGACTCCAGGCCAGAAGAAATGTCGGGTTATGCTGTCCGTAGTTTTCTCCTTCCCCGCATGTCCTGCTATGAGATGGGTGTGTGCGAAAAACAATACTTGGTCTCGGAAAGAAGAGGGTACCAACAGTTGGCAGCAGCTGGTTGCGGTGACCTGTCGGTACAGTAGGTCGTTCTTAATCAGGAATCGGGGGTACGTCGGGGAAGGATTATCCTGATTCTGGTGAGCACTGTCCCACGCATTAACGAGGGTTCTATCTTCGCTCTGCGCGAACCTAAAACTCCTATCTATTTCCCAAGGATCGGGTGTTAGGAATGCGGGATAGGGTTTGTCCTTCTTAGAGGGACTCGGGCTTAATTTCTCCTTGAAGAGGGATAAGAACTCGGGGTTATCTGTGCCCAAAATCATCTCCTCGGGTAAGCTGTCTACCACTCCCACCCGGACTCTACATGTAACCCTATGCGGTAGTTCCACCGAGATGGAAGCCAAAGGGTATGGCTTCACGTCTCCGTGGACACATCGTATGTACACCTGGGTCTCTTGAATGTATTGCTCGGGCCGGACAAAGCGCACCTGTACTACTGATTGTTTGCACCCTGAATCAAGAAGGGCTTTCATCTTGAAACCATTCACCCTCATACTCACGTGGAAGGAACTGCCCAACTCTGCGGAATACATCACTGTCTTTGGGAGGTATCCAACCTCCATCGGTTCCTCCGGCGGTCTTTTGCGGGGACACATCCTCGCTATGTGTCCCCACTCCCCACACTCATAGCACTGTGGTCCTTTAAACATCGGGGATAGCATTCCGCTAGCCCGTGGTCTGGGGGCTTCTATCGGGGGCCTTGGTTTCTTCTCGCTCTTTGGTGGCGAAGACATTTGCTGAATTTATCTGAGTCCCAGATACCGAGTCGGGGCTGGGCCCGTGCATACTGGACAGCCATCTCAATTGCTTGGTCCACTTCCAAGCCTACGTGTTGTCGCAGCCACCTTTGAGTAGCATACGGCAAAGCGTCCATAAATTGTTCCAGATATATTTTGTTAAGGATATCCTCCTTGCTGCAGGTCTCGGGTTTAAGCCACTTATTGGCGGCCATCCTCAGACGGAAGAACAGTGTTTTAGGGTTCTCACCGGGTAGGCCTCGTTCTTTCCGGAATTTCACCCGGTATGCTTCTTGGTCTAAACCCAGATGGTCAAGAATAACTTCCTTCACTACCACATACGGAGTGTTGCCTAGTGCGTTCGCCGCTTGGTAGGCCGATTGCGCTTCTCCGGTTAGGAGGGGGGCCAGAAAGAATGGCCATTTGTCCTCGGGCCATCCCAAGGCCCTGGCAGCTCGCTCAAAGTTAAGCAGGAAAGCATCCGGGTCTTCCCCGGGAAGGTACTTCTGCAGTGAAATACCTGTAGTATGAGGTGTATGTGGGCGGGCATCCCCAGCAAACAGAGGAACAGGAGGTGGCGCGCTCTTCAACCCTTCTATCTGCGCCGTTAACAAGGTCTTGAACAACTCCCTGTCCGCTTGAGCGGCGGACAACTGGCGTTCCACTGCCCACTCGAGTTTCTGTTCTCCCTTGATGATATGCTCAATTAGGGTATCCATCTTGTTACCACAGATGGGGGATGTAACTGATCCCACTTCTGACACCACGTGTCCCAGGGCAGGGGAACCCTCTATGTTAGAGTCGGGTCTCGCGGGACTACCCAGGGGTGCCGAAGGAACGATAGAGCCAGAGTCTTTCAGCAATGCTTTTAAAGAGGGTTTTATTTTTATATAACAGCGTCTCTGTCTACTAGTTATTTGTTCCCGGGCAAACGCTGCAGGGTCAAAGGGCGGCTTTCGCAGTGGCTCCAGTTTGCTTCACCCGATCCACAGGGCTGTCTTCCTCTCTTCTTCGCCAAGCACTCCAGGGGAGCCTAAAAACAAAAGAGAAACTGGAGTCAGGCAGCCATACGGGGTCAAACAGTTCATAGGGCCGGGGGTGAGGAAAACAACTGGTGAAGGTGCTCAGTCTCTACACGCAGTGCGGGAGTGCTCGTGTAGGGAAGGGTCTTGGAGGGGAGTAGATTACACGGGTCTGTACAACTATACAGGCGGAGGTACGTGCTGAGCCACCCAACCCGCTACCCGGCCCTGTACCTGTTGTAGCCACGCCCCTCCCTTGGGTGCGTGGCGGGGCGACTCGTGGGTACGTTGGCCTCCTGGCTTCGTCTCCGCTTCTCCGCTCCACTCTTCTCGCCTCGGTTGTTCTTCACTGGTCTCTCCTCTGCTCTCCGCTCTTGATCCTCCTCGCTCCTCCAGGGATACGCCATCTCTCGTCTTCCAGGCGGGACTCCCTTTTCCTGTTTCCGGCCTGCTGATGGGCGGGGCTTCGTCTGTCCATGCCGAGGAATTAAAGGGACCGCCGTCCTCCGTCTCCCTTGGCCAGGTTATTTCCAGCTCTTCCTTCCATGTCGGGCCAGGCAGCTGTTGGGAACCAAAGGCAGTGGGTGAAAGGGGGGTGGAGTCCCACCACTTGCTGCTTTGCTCAGTGTCCGGAGGAGGGACCCCGTCACAAGTAGGGAGGGGAGTTTAGTTCCGTTTATTATGGGGACATCGGGAGTTAAATTGGACAGGGCGTTATGGAGTTCGTTGATATATAAAATAAATAAAAGAGGGGCAAGAACGCACCCTTGTCTGACGCCTCTGCCAACCGTTATGTCTCCTGACACTGCTCCATCCATGCTTATCCTTACTTTAGCTTTTAAGTCTCTATGCAGGTATGCCAGAAAGTATACCAAATTATTATCCAGGCTGTAATCCAGTAGGCGTTGCCAGAGCTTCGACCTGTTGACAAAGTTGAAAGCAGACGAAAGGTCCATAAAAGCCAGGTACAGTGGACTGTGTCGAGCGATGGTATATTTTCCTATAATAAGGATCAAATTCAGGCACTGTTCCACTGTGCCCAGGTGGCTCTGGAAACCCAACTGGCATTTATTTAAAATATTTTCTTCTTCTGCCCATGCCCTGATTTTATTGAATAAAACTCTTCCTAATATTTTGAGGGTATTGTCGATTAATGAGATCGGCCTATAACAGCTAGGATCCGATCTTGATCGTTTTATAAAAATCGGTACAATTACGGAAGTTGACCATGTACTAGGAATATCAGTAGTGGTTAAATTAGCAAAAACATTTAATAATAAGGGGGCCCAAAATTCCTGTTCTACTTTTATGAGGTCTATTGGTAGGCCATCCGGGCCTGGAGCTTTATTGCCCACACTCTGGGATATTGCCTCCTCAACCTCACCTATAGTTATTGCGATTTTAGTAGGACACGTAATAGGCGTGGAATTATCACAATATGATGGGGGAGCGTATATTTTAGAAAAGTGGGCAACCCATGCTTCGCTAGAAATATTACAGTCTAGGGGTGTGGAAGGATTCCCAAGAGTTCTTATGGATTTAGTTGCAGACCAAAAGGCGGTTGTACTTTTGGTATTGGCTGCACAGGCCAGATTGTCCCAATGTTCTTTCAGAACGGTATCGCGCCTGGTTCTTAAAACCCTCTTATAATTTAACCTTAGTGTGCAAATATGCATAGGATCTCTAGTATCTGCTGACAGAGCCGCTCTCAACTCCCTATTAGCTCTGGAGCAGATGTTATCGTACCATTTAGGGTCAGAGTTACGGGTACCCACTGGTCTAGAGATCAGATTTATTATGCCTACACATAGTTCGGTAAATGCAGTAACAGCTGCAGGATTAGGGTATGACAAGACCAGGCACGTCTACCATAAAGTAGGGTATGTTTTTACCATCTTCGCAAAAAGCTCTTTATAATCTAGACCTCTCCATTAGACTCTCAAGGTGTCAGTGGAGAGGTGTAAATTACTCGCTCCTAGTTCCTTCCTAAAATTGGCACAACGTGCCACCTTTAGCAGAACAACTATGGGGTTATGGTCTCCAAAGGTGGACCGCTTTACCTCTGCCCCGAAGAGATGGCGTTGTAATGAAGGTGATAGAAAAACATAGTCAATGACTGACCCTCTTCCTAGTTCTCTATAGGTGGGCGTTAAATTCTCATTGATGTTAATTGGGGTGATATCCATTACATTTAGGAGACTGGAGTTTACTAAATGGTCTATTAACTCATATCCCCTTTTACATGGGTTATGAGTGTTTAAATCAAAAGGGAGTCCGTTAAGACCTCTTCCAATCTTTGCGTTAAAATCCCCCCCCAAGAAAATACCCGCCAAATTATATTTCCCTAATAGGTTATCTTGATCCATAATAAAATTAAAAAGTTGAACAAAGTTAGGATTCGGGGTTGTTAAGAAATCAATATTATAAAAGTTAATGAAACAAATAGAGGGACCCTGTTTGTAAATTAGAGCTTGAAAATTAGTGTGGCCAGTAGGGATTAATTTTGTTCTACCCCCTGAGGCGATTCTGATCCATATTGATAATCCCCTATCGGTCTACCGTGACAAGGGGTGGCGGGAATGGTATTGAAGCATTCATATCCCTCAAGGTATAACTCTTTGGGGGCCCAGGTCTCTTGAAACAAGAGGACATCATGTTCTCTAATAATATCCACCCATTCTGCTGATTTTAACTTTGGGGCTAGGCCTGCCACATTCCAGCTTAGGACCTTCAATATGGATTCAGATATCTCAATTTTGCAGGGGTTGGACACTTCAGGATTGACAGGAACGGTCACATCCTCGTTCCCACACACCAGCGAGCTATTAGAAATGGGTGACTCAGATGGTCAGTCAAGTGTATCCAAGTCAGAGAGGGCCAGGTATTGGTTTGTGAGCTGGGGGAGACTGGAAACTGAGTATTGTGTCAGTGGGCGTTTGTAAAAGAACCCGAGGGGCAAAGCGCAGATGTTAGTTTGGCTGGGGTTGCTGGTTTCCTTAACTCCAAGTATGGATCCAGCAATCCTTGGATGTGAAAAATTAATAACAATGCAGTCTTCTTTGATGGTTTTTGGTGCGGGCCTACCCAGCCCACCCTACGGACCATTAGGATTTCGCTCATGTCGGGCCTTTTGAACCTTTTGTGTTTAGTCAGCCAATCCATACATTTATTTCTAAGCTGGACCCATGACTCGGATTTATTTTTCTGTAGGGGAGGGACCCCTGCAAGAACTAAAACGTATGGGCAAAATGGAGGTGGCAGGTTCAGGATATCTTTATTAGGTTCGTCAGGCCCTTTAACCGCAGCTGTGCTGGCATTGTCTATCGTCCTGCTATAAGCAGGGTTTGGGTTAACATTGCGTGATAAGTCGGGGCATGCAGATGTATTGCGATCAGTAGTGACTAGCAAAGATGTTGCAATTTGGGTTGCTAGGGGTGCGGGGGAGAGCAGTGATGTCCCTGATGGCTAAGATGCTACAGCTTTAGATACTGAGGGTAGGGGGATAGGCTGTTGTTTTCCTGGCATGTGATTTCTCTGAGTGTTAATAGGATTAGTAAATTCATTATTTTCCTTGTTTAACAATGTAGATTTCAAGGTTAAGCTTTCCAAGCGATCTAATCGTTTCCACAACCTATCAAAACTTGAATCTATCAGCCCTTTAATACGATTAAAGACTGTATCAACAATGATATCGATAGCAGTATCCCCCAGTGTAAAGTCAGAAAAGCCAGTTTGTGTGGATTGTGTTTCCTTAAAGTTACATTGTAAGTCCTCCTCAACTACGATGATTGGAACAGTGGTCTATTCTGTGGAAGGTTCTAGATCAATAGTAGGATCAGTGGTAGTGGGGTTGCCCTCAAGCCATCTATTTAAAGTTGCACATTGCGGTTTCAAACGAGATGGCTGTCTTCTTTTGGGTTTTGGGCAGGACTGTTTAGATGCCTTCCTCTTCTTTTAAGTTCCACATATTTCTGGATCAGGCGTGGTGGGTACATTCGCTATAAGTGAATGGTCAATTTGACTTAAATCAGCTTCGAGATTGACAGCTGGACTGGACGATTCTGGGCCTTCCAGGTCCAGAGAAGTTTCTCCTATTATAGACTGAGGTAAATGTACAGTTTTCTTCGATTTTAAGCACTCGTCCCTTGGGCAGAGGACGACACTTTAGGAGCACCCTTCTTAAGGCTGAACTTTGATTAATTTTTCTAAACTTAGCTGTGGGCCAGTCCAATGAACTGAGTAAATGTACAGTTACCATACGCAACAATGATTGAGCCGTGCTATTGTTTGAGGTGTCATGTGAATTTATGCCTGGTTGTTTGATGGAACCCACGGACAATCTTTTTTTTGCCATCTGAATTTCGTTGCTCACCAGGGTCATGGCATACTCCAATGCAGTATCTATAGCATTTAAGTTGGTTGCAGTGGCTATAGAACCGTTCTTTCCCATTTTATACTGCAGGTAAGGACCAGGAGAAGGATGTAAATGTAAGGCCACTCACCAGTTGTTTGTCGAGGAGTAAATGTCAAGGATATGGCCCTGCCCTGCCTCCTCCTGTCCCGGACGGCCACAGACTTCTCCCGGCGCGCTCCCGCGCGCATCCTGCGGGGCGGGAGGCGTTACCTACCCTTAAGGCACCTCCGGGCCCACCGCTGACCTCACTCCCGCGCCGAAAGCTGGGGCAGCTGGGAGTGGTAGTTTAACCCAGGCGTTGCCCTCACGGCACTCGGCGGAGCTTGCGGGTAATGGCAGCAGCAGGCAGCAGGAACCGTTTCCCTCACGGTTCTCCGCGGAGCTCTCAGGTGGCAGATGGACTATGCACTGCAGGAGCTGTTCCCCTCACGGCGTGACCGCTCGGCACTAATGGTAAGTCCCCCAGGAGCTTCAGGCGCTCCCTATCCTTAAGGCACCTCCGGGCGCATCGCTGACCTCACTCCTGCGCTGAAAGCTGGGGCAGCTGGGAGTGGTAGTTTAACTCAGCCGTTGCCCTCACGGCGCTCGGCGGAGCTTGCGTGTAATGGCAGCAGCAGGCAGCAGGAGCCGTTTCCCTCACAGCGCTCGGCGGAGGTCTCAGGTGGCAGATGGGCTATGCACAGCAGGAGCCGTTTCCCTCACGGCGTGACCGCTCGGCACTAATGGTAAGTCTTGTAATGGTGTTATGTTGTGATATATTGTGTTATGCTGTGACCCTCGTGACCCCATGACCCCGTGTATTCATATTTGACCTAATTCCCAACCCTATTTTCTCTCATGTATATCTTTACACTAAGTGTAGGTGTAGGTTTATAGATTTTTATCATAGTCTACTTTTCACCTCAACTATTCACCTACCCTAATAGGTCTACAATGTAACTTTCCAGTGCAAGAACTTGTTAGGGATTTTTACTTACATTTCCCAAAAGCTCCTCCGCCTCCTACACTGTTTTCAAATTATACATTTTGTTGTTTTACATAATTTTTAAGTGTGCCGTAAACGTTCATTGGACGACAGCCCCCAATTTCCTAAAGTCATCCATTCTTTTCCCCAACTCCCATTGTCTATCTAATGTGACTGGAGCTAAATCGGAACGAATTTCAAAAGCGAAGTCTCTAGGTTTCAATGATTTATGCTTAAGGGCAGCATTTAGTGTCTTCTCCTTCAGGGAAAAAGTCAGGAAATGTATTAAAATCTTTCTTGGTTTAGTTCGATTGGGGTGTCTCCTGAAGGGGTCCCTGTGGATCCTTTGTATATCTCTCATCAAATCCTCGTCAGACTCTTCGAACTGAACCGCTTCTTTAATGAGAGTTACGTTGAAAACTTTAAGATCTTCCTCCTCTTTACCCTCAAGGATGTTCAGAAGGCGTAAATTGTTGTGTCAGGAGTTGTTTTCCAACGATTCTAATCTATCTTGGAGCACAACCTCTTCCTTTTTAAGTGTTGAAATATAAGCTCTGGCTGCTCCCAGGTCGTTTTAAAGCTTTCTAGAGCCACCGACCTGGAGTTTAGGAGGTCAAATTTCTTCCCAAGAGATTCGCAGAAAAGACTAATCTCTTCCTGATTCGTCTCTGAGATAGCAAACCCCTTTCTAATATCCGAAGACAGGGTAGAGAAAAGAGCCTCCAAAGATGCCACCGAAGGACTCTCTTTCTCTTTCTCAGAAACCTTCCCCCCTTCTCTACTTCTGTCACTGATGTCACAACTGTTCTCATTGCCACTGGCCTCTGCATTTTCCACAATTTCCGCGACAAGGTTTCCGCCTCCGACAAGCCTGTTACCTTCAGATGAAGTCATGTTTATACCTGCTCCCGCGGTTTCAGTGTTGCTTGATAGATCAGGTTGTTTGGCAGGTGCGATAGGTGTAGCCGGAATAGATACCGGGGTAAAAGTGGAGGTATTTCTGGAGTCCAGCTCTTCTATATGTCCTGGAGGAGGCTGACTTACTGTCCCGAGATCTTTCCCAAAGTCCTTTCTGAGAGTCTCTCCCTGCTTTGCCACATCTAATACATGTGGAAGGATTTTAAAATATGACCTTAATGAAGGGGTGATCTTTATTTTAGGATCCAGGGTGCAACCCTTCTTTCTACTGATTTTAGTGCCCCTACTCTTAATCTCACTGGGCCGAGAGAACAAACTATCAGAACTGTCTTCGGGTTCTGTTTCCTCAGGGGGTATACCCCTTCTTATACACAAGTGGGGCGGATCTACCCACTAAGGTGATTTTTTCGACAGTTTTTCATTTGTAGACCCACTTGCTGCTGCTCCTCGTTTTTTACCTCTCTTTGCACCTTGTGTCATCGTCTGGGCTTTTCCTACCTTTAATTTAGTGCCCCCTGGGCCTCCACTAGGCTGTATTGTTCTAACCTCAAGGAGCCCCCCTCTTGACTCTCCTGTCCCTCCACGATCTGACCTAAACAGCTCTGAGGGCTGAGGGGGAGAAATAGAGAAAACTCCCCGCACTTGGCTAATTCGCTTGAGCCCCCCTCCTCCTGGCATCCCAGTACCTCACACAGGTCCTGCGCTAAGCTGAATGTAGTGGAGATCAACCTACTGCTCTCTGTGGGAAGCCCCCGGCCCGACTCCTCACTATTTATTTATTTTATTTTTATTTATGCGTTTTTATATAGTGCAGACTTTACCCGAAGGTGTCACAGCACTTCACAGTAGGAACATAACTGATACATGAGAACATTACAAGTGAGCAAAATACAAAAGCAAACGTTACATTAAATGAAGCAAAAATCACAATCATGTGCCAACAAAATACAAGAGGTAGCAAACGGTGCATTACAAAAGTGACAATCGTGAGCCAACAAAATACAAGAGGTAGCAAACGGTGCATTGCAGGAGGAAAAAGTGACGTGTGCCGGTTACAAAAGCGTACAAAATAAACATAGAGGTATTATACTGCAATATATGGAGGACACTCAAGCACAAGAACAAACGTTACGTAGGCACTGGTGGCACTTGTGCAGGTATCGAAAACATCCAAATGTAAGAGGTAGAAAACAGTGTGTTACAAGAGAAAGTGACGGGTGCATGTTACACACGAGTACAGAACATAAGTAGAAGGATAATACTGCAAAAAATGGCAGACTCTCAAACCACAAGAACACACTGGGAAGACACTTCCATAGTCAAGTTAGTAGATTTTCTATAATGGAAGGGTTTCCTTCAGATAATAGAGAGGGCATGGATTACATTTGGAAGTGTCTTTGAAGGAGGAGAACTTTCAGGTCAGATTTGAAGGCCTGGGAGGAGGTGGTGGTCCGGAGCTGAGGCGGAAGTCAGTTCCAGATTCTCACTGCGCTGCCTGAAAAGGATTGGGCCATCGATCTTTCCTTCTTGAAAGTGGGAGGTTCAAGCAGTAGATTTTCCGCATTTCGTGATGGTCTAGAGCCTCCAGAGAGTTTCAGTTTATTCGCCCGGTAGCGCGGAGAGGAGGAGTGCAAGGCTTTGTGGGTGATGCAGGCAGTCTTGTAGATATCTCTAGCCTCGATGGGAAGCCAGCGGAGGGTGGATAGCATGGGAGTGATGTGGTCGATTCTTTTGGCCCCAAAAATTAAACGAGCTGCTGAATGGTGAACAGGCTTAAGGGGGGACAGGTGGGATTTGGGGAGGCCAGTCAGAAGAGAATTGCAGTATTCCAGTCTGGAGAGGACCAGCGATTGGACCAGGGTTTTAAGGTCATGCTCCGGGAAGAAGCGACAAATCCCCCAAAGAAGGCGCAGTTGGTATCGGGCAGACTTTACAATTGAATTAATATGGGAGAGTAGATTGAGTTTTGTGTTGAGTATGACACCAAGGGATTTTGCGCTGTCAACAATGATGGGTTTATTGTTCAGCAGATTCATCTGGTCCATCCATGATTGAACCGGGGGAGGAGAAAGTGAGGAGGAGAGGAGGAGGAATTCAGTTTTGGAGGGATTCAGAATCAGTTGATGTGTTGACATCCAGTTTTGAATGGAGTCGAGGGTAGAGCTAGGATGGAGAGATCGTGAGTGGAGGTAACCTTGAGGTAGATTTGAGTGTCGTCTGCGTAGAGATGATAGTTGACCCCAGATTTACTTAGGAGATTTCCCAGAGGTTCCAAATAGAGATTGAACAATGTGGGTGCAAGAATAGAGCCTTGGGGAACACCTTGACCCACCGCCGAAGGAGATGAAAGACTGTCCGCTATTTTGATCATTTGGGATCTATCAGAAAGGAAAGAAGCAAACCATTTCAGCACAGTGCCCTCCATGCCCATTGTCTGTTGAAGAGTGTTGAGGAGGGTGTTGTGATTGACAGTGTCAAAGGCTGCCGAAAGGTCAAGGAGAATTAGAAGACAAGACCCCCCCGAGTCTAGTATTCGCAGCGTGTCATCGATCACTTGCAGCAGGGCAGTTTCAGTGCTGCAGTTTTGGATGAAGCCGGACTGAAAATTGTCAAGAAGATCATCGTCCTTGATATGACAAGAGAGTTGTTTCGCAACACATCTTTCTGTGATCTTTGCAAGAAAGGGTAGGTTAGTGATAGGGCGAAAGTTGTTGAGGTCATTCGCATCCGCAGTGGGTTTTTTAAGCAGAGGGGTGACCTGCCCAGTTTTGAAGGGAACAGGAAGGGAGCCTTGACAGAGTGAGAGGTTGACCAGAGTGGTCCAATAGGGAAGAGAATGGGTATAGAAGTCAATGGCAATGGCACTAGGGATGGGGTCGAGCGAGTGGTTGGAGGGCTTTGTTTCGAGGATGCACTTGAGGAGGACATCTTCAGAGATGAGGTCGAAGTTCTGTCAAATGGCTAGTGATTTGCGCTCCTCTGGAAGGGTAGGATGAGCGACCTGAGCCACAAGTGATTTCACTTTTTCGTCAAAGAATACAGCGAAATCAGCAGCTTTCTTTGTAGAATCATGGCACCCTGTGCTGCCTCTGCCTCTTCCAGACTCCACACGAAGGAGTCCGTGAGCCGCCACCTTCCGGCCCCCCTAAACTCCAGGGCAGCTGCGAACCAATGTGGGAGGTCCGTGAACACTCCAACGCACATCCCCCAGGTATGCAAAGTAATATCAATCGTTGTTTTTCAAGCTGCAAACATAAAGTATTGCAACACTGTCATACTGTTATACTGCCATTATACTGCCATTTTCATTCCGTTTCTACTGCTGTTTTTCCTGCTTGTTTTTTGCCACCACAGGACGGGAGCACCACCGGTGGCAAGCAACCGCTCAGCTCACAGCCGCCATGTTCTCCCTGTTAAACTTCCTCTTTCTCTTATCGCCAGCCTTACTTCTTGTAGGAAACGATTTTAAGTACAAAGTGCATGTTTATGCACTGCTTGTAGGTTTCCAAAACACATAAATAAAAGGCTTTGTCATTTACAATGCCAATGGCATAGACTCGCAAATGCGAGACCCATTGCAAATGCTTGTTTAGCTTGCTTCTAAGGTTTACAAACATTACAAAATATTTCAAAATAGCTTTAAGGCCAATTTGTGAAAATGGTACTTAATTTCTGTATAGCTCTTGATATCATTCTTCTGGCGTTTCTAATCACTGTAAATATCAGGTATGATTTAGTGGTGCTCAGTTTATCAGCTTTCAGAAAGAGAAAGACTGAGGGCCAGATGTAGGTAATTCCAATTTACCGACTCATACCGAACCGGTATTTAAGAGTCGGTAAATTGGAAGGAGGCAGATGTAGGTAAAAAATTACCGATTCTGTAAGAGTCGGTATTTACCGATTCTGTAAATACCGAATCTGTATTTCCCATTGATTCCTATGGGCCTTGAAGCCCATAGGAATCAATGTGAAATACAGATTCGGTATTTACAGAATCGGTAAATACCGAATCCTGGCAGGGGGAACGGGGTGTCACTTTGACACCCTGTAGCACCCCAAATGCAGGCTTGTGTGCCATGTGGCACACATACATGCCCTACGGGCATATCTGTGTGTCACATGGCATAGGTGTACATGCACAGATGTGCATGTACACTGGAATTCGGTATTTTACCACCCAATAGGATTGGGTGGTAAAATAAGAAATCCTAAGGGCCTGTGGCACTGCAAACTGTGCCACCTACATATGGATTTACAGAATCGGTATATTTACCGATTCGGTAAAATACCGAAGTGGTAAATTTACCGAATCGGTAAATATACCGATTCTGTAAATTCTGACCCACCTACATCTCAAAAGCCAAATACCGGTCGGTAACGGCCGAAATCGGCCGTTACCGACCGGTATTTGGCTACCTACATCTGGCCCTGAATGGCTTTTGATGAGATTTGAACTCGTGACCTGCAAATCACGTTTCAGGTGTGAACAGTTATCTCATATGCCCAGCAAGAAATCCCTTTGGGACACCTTTTTTTAGTGACACAACGCTCAACAAACAATAAATGCAGGAACAAGTAAATAAACACAATACTGTACTCATGAGGCAAAACACAAACGAAATTATGAAAAATCATGAACAATTTATTACACAGTGCAATGTTAAAACATAATAATTCAACAATAATTAAAAAACACAATAAAGTACACAATCCTCCTTTTATCATGATAAAAGGAGGATTGTGTACTATAGGGTTTAGAAAATAATTTTGACGTTTTCGCTGAATTTAATTTTGTGTCTACACCTCCTTCTTTACTTATAGGAATTCAATGTTTCCTTTCTTTTAATGCTCTTCCCCGTCATTTTAATTATTGTTGAATTATTATGTTTTAACATTGCACTGTGTAATAAATTGTTCAGGATTTTTCATAATTTCGTTTGTGTTTTGCCTCATGAGTACAGTATTGTGTTTATTTACTTGTTCTTGTATTTATTGTTTGTTGAATGTTGTGTCACTACAAAAAGGTGTCCCAAAGGGATTTCTTGCTTGACCTAACAGTCGACTTGGCACCCTATCCCTTTGGTCGTGGGGTGCCTCTCTCTTTTATTAGATCTCATATGCCCATACAGAAATCAAAAGGAATGACTTGTGCTATGTGTTATACACTCCTTTGTGAGTATGTCTATTGTATTCTACGCACCCAGTAATATTATCTGTACTCTCCGATGTTGTATTTCATACTTTTCGGTCTAGGAACATCTCAATTTTTTTCAATGAGCTTTATTTTCTGTCTGCTATAGTTTCGATTTTTTTTATACTACAACCAATTTTCATCTCTTGGTATATTCTCTGTATTTTAGGTATTGTGGCGGCTTGCTGGAAGGCACATAATGTCACTAGACAACAAAACCAATTATGGCTAATCAATCACTATCTGGCTAACTGATTATTATTATTTTTTATGGAGTTTTATGTAGCGCGAACTTGACCCGAAGGTATCGGGTATCAGAGGGCTTTACATAGCACCAGTTAAGTAACATGACGATACATTCATTTTTATTGGCATTTCTCAAGTGCCCATCTCCAAACAAGCATTGGCAAAGCTAGTAGATGTTATTTTAATGTGCAAGCGAATATTAATTCAGCAATGCACAGACGTGCTTTTGTGCACACCTGTGTGCGCTTATGTTAGCAATTCTATAGCAATGTAGAGATGACAAAGGAAAGGCAGAGTGATGTAAAATAATCCCTCAGATATTGCAGCGTGCACACTCCACTGGACTTAGAAAGGTACAATCAAACAGCCAATAAAATTAGATGAATAAGATTTACCCCTCTGGGATGAGCCAAAATTTGATTGACAAATATCCCAAGCCAATAACTGAAACCAGCTGGTCAGAAAATGCTGATCAAGCACAGCTTTCTATTGCTACAGGCTCTGTTATAGTCATAGCACAGATTGTACCACTGGTCTTATATATCTTTAGATATCAGCTGAAAGTGTATTCTGGGGGCTAACATCAGTACAGCAAGTCAAATTTCAATGGAACCCATTAAGCTCCACTAGAAGAATGGAGAGGATGATGTCCAACCCATCAGCCTTGGCCCTTGCAGGTAACAGCTGTGCCGCTTAAGGGGGTATTTCAAGGGACGATGCTGAGAGAAAATTATTTATTTATTTAGTTTTCCCTCAGCATCGAAATACCCCCTGAAGCCCCCCACCGCCCCACCGCTGTTACCTGCATGGAACGTGGCAGCAAACCATGAAGATTTATTAGCAAATTAATCAAAGTTACAAAACCCTATTCATTGAGTAAGACAATTTATCAGGTAATCATAAAATTCTATATTATTAATCAATCCACCAACATATATCATATATACACATATTTATATTCGATTTGTGGCGTGTGATTTGAGTCCTTTAAATCTTTTAGGACAAGACCATTTGTGAAAGTTAAATTGCACAATCTACTGTGCCTAGAGGGGTATTGAGTTTCACACTCATGATGAGGATGTTGCTTTTAAAATCACAACCCAGGATACAAATGTCACATTGTACCCAGGGATGACAAATTATGATTTACCCCCAGATCTCAAAGACACAGTGAAACCTGAAATCTGGGACATTTCAGGAAAGGGCATAGGTCTTATTCGAAGGTTTTGAGCCTGTCCTATAACAGTGAAACCTAATGCAGAGTCTCCAAGAACCCAGCAATAAAATCTGACCCCCAAAACTGTTGCTGGAATTACCCCTGTGATTGACTCAATGATCCAGAAAGGCATTCTAAAGAAGATTATTGGGAGTCCATGTAACTCACCCATCACAGGTTTACAAAAGCCCAATGGAAAGTACTGCATTGTCCTTAGAAAAATTAACTCTATAGAGGTTCCTTGTTGTCCAGTGGCTCGGAATACAGCTGTGATTTTATGTCAAGTTCCATATGTGGCCAAGTGGTTCACTGTCAAGCATTTTCTCCATACCATTGCAATAGGGCAGTCAGTTCCTCTTCTCATTTCAGTTTGGCAGTCATATTTTGTAATGGTGCAGAGACCCTCAATCTTTAATCAGATCTTTAAAAAGAATCTGGAGTCCCTGATCAAGCCTTATAACTCAATCCTGGTCCAATACATTGGTGGCATCAAATATACAAGAAGCCTGTAAGACAGATACCATTGCCCAGTTGAACCACTTAGCTGTGAATGGACATAAAGTAAGAAAGGAAGGTCTCACAAGAAAGAATCTCCATTCTGAGATTGAATCTGCAAACCACACAGAGAGAGATCAGGATGTTTTGGGGAATAGTGGGCTACTGTCGTCAGTAGATTCCCAACTTTTCCCTAGTATCCAAGCTCTTATAGAGGCTGACACAGAAGGATGTGTCTGATCCGGTACCTTGGGATGATGTCTGCCAAAAAGCTTTCCTAGAGTTCAGATAAAGTTCTTTTCATGCCCCGGTGCTAGGAATACTGATTGCAACAAAGCAATTTTGTTATTCTGCAGTGAGGGGAAGGGCTGTGCTCTCTAAAGCTTTCACTGGAAAACGGCAACAGTCAAAGGTTGATTGCCTTCTTCTCTGCTACCCTTGACCCAGTAGCTGCGGCTCTGTATAGTTGTCTTAAATCAGTGGTGACAAAGAAAATCAAGGAGGCCCCCTAATATTAAAGGTCTGGGACCAGGGGAGTAAGGTCAGAAAAACAGAAGTGTCCCTAGGATCTACTACTGACGTAGATGTGGTTAACAAGAGTTTTTAACCGAAACGCCGCATCGACTCTTGTTCTCAAGAACAATTTTTAATTCATTGTGTAACATATTGTATTCTGTGTAATCATGTTTTGTGTATTGCAAAGTAATTTTATGTATTTATTTAAAAAACCTATGAAGTGCAATAAATTCATGTTTAATTCTATATTACAGTTTTGCCTAAAATCTATTTGTTGTAGTATTTTTACAGGCTGTCACAAGTCCAAATAACACAATCTCCTAGTGAGTGTTCAAATTGCATGCTGTTATCTATTTGAGGTTTCCTACATACATGGAATGTTTTTATTTAGGATGACATCTTAGGTGTGTGTGGTGGCAGTGCCCTTAAACAATTACGGTGGGTAACCAATTCCTTTAGACCACATCTACGTCAGTAGTAGATCCTAGGGACACTTCTGTTTTTCTGATCAAATCAGTGGTGGCCATGTGTATCAATGCTGATGGGAAAGTGTTGTCATGGGTCATCCACTCACAGTTCATGTGCCCCATTCAGCAGAAAATATTGTTAACCCTTACCCACACACAGCATCTAACCAATAGTCGCCTGACCTGGTATAAACGAGTCATACTAGCGGCATACAGTGTCACCCTTACAGGGTGAACTACTCTAAATCAGGCAAACATAATGTTATGATCATCTGCCATCAAGGGGGTCCCAGGTTGAGGGGTGCAAGCACTACAACACACACCTTCCCTATATCACTGCATGACTGGGATGCGGCCGTTGATATAGAAGGCATAAGGGAAGAACAGGATTGAACCACAACACCCAGAATACCGATTCTTTGAATTTGCCTTTCCTGTGGATTTCCTAGTCTTCAGCTTCTAGCATCGGGGGGGGGGGTACATTTGGATTGCGCCCCCTGCCTGTTTGACTCCTGCTAGCGCTCACGCCAGGCCGCTTCCCTTGTGCCAATTTGCGGGAGAGTCTGCCAGCCGCACATTGGTGGTCGGAATCTTCTGCTT
Organism: Lissotriton vulgaris; assembly: GCF_964263255.1. NCBI lineage: Eukaryota > Metazoa > Chordata > Amphibia > Caudata > Salamandridae > Lissotriton > Lissotriton vulgaris. The sequence continues at coordinate 749,966,129 of NC_141694.1, forward strand.
CGTGTCGGAGCTTTTCTTTTGCTCCGGAGAGCTGCTCTGACTTCCCACAGGATGCAAAGGTATGCATCTTCTGTGCAACGAGAGCCGCTTAATCCGGTCTCTTCTCTTGTGCAGGAAACAGGAGAAGAAGCTACCTACTTGATAGCGGGACTGCTGCCTGAAGCTAAGTATCCTCTCTACCTCTTCTGGTGCTTGATTGTACTTTAATATGTTTCATTCAAATACTTTCTTTGGAGTTGTTTCTGACAAAGAACTAGATCATATTCTGTGGTTGAAACTGAATCCTTGCAACTTTATACTTCACCAATATTGACTATTTCGATTCCCTTGGATTGTATATTTGATGCTATCAGGACATAGTTGAGTTATTCTTGCAACGTTATTGCTGCTTGAAGTGCGGATGTGAGTATAGATAAAAAGAAAACTAAGTGAAATATTTCTTGATGTGTTTGGGGAGTGAATGACCATACCCAGCTGTCTCCTTTCTTGCATACAGGGCTACATACAAAGGGAGGACGTTTCCCCTTCCGATGAGGGATTTTCAACAGAGGCCTCCCAGGGAAGTTCAGCAGCTTTTTTTATTTTATCCATTCCCCTTGTCCCTGGTGTGCTTCCTTGCAAAGCAGTGGGTTGCATGCACTCTTTCTGAAGTAGTGTGACAAGGGAATAGTTAAACGTACACAAGACCATAACCCCCGCTGGTTGGATCCTGAAAGTCAATGGAATTTCAATCTGACAGTTCTGACACATAACGCCTGTTACTGAAAATGATGTTGATGAAAATGAAATTAAGCATGACTGTCTCACCAAGCCAAGACCCAAACATACAAGATGAGCCACTAACTGAATCTGATTATCTGCTATTTGTTGATGGCTCCAGTTTGCGAGACCACTGAGGAGGCCTGATAAGTGCTTGTACAGTATGTACAGTCTCAGATGTGGTTGACATCTCCTGTCTTCAAGGAGTGTTTTCAGCACAAGTGGCTGAGCTGGTTGCTCTTGCCAAAGCATGCTGTGTTCCAGACCAGCTGAAAGTGATGATTTTCACTAAGAGTATGGCTTTGGTGTGGTGCATGACTTAGGACAGTTATGGTCACAAAGAGGTTTCATGACCTCTTCAGGCTCTCGAATACGCAATGGGGATAAAGTGAGTAATCTTCTCGTGTCATTGGAAAAGCCTACCCAGATTGTGGCTGTGAAGTGCTCTGCTCATCGCCCTGGAAATGACTATGTGACTGTGGGCAACAAGTATGCAGACAAGATCTCCAGATACTGTGCTCACAATGCTTGTCATTTAATGGTGAATTCTTGCATGAAAATACAGATTATACCAATTACAATTTCTTGTTAACAGCAGGTGATACATGGGATGAGGTTAAGAGTTTGCAGGAAGAAGTGTCAGAAGCAGAACAGCAAATATGGGTCAGAGCAGGTTGTGTCAAAAAAGAGGATGATATGTGGCTCTCAGCAGATAGAAGAACTGTATTGCCAGACAGTTTTTTACCCAAAATGGCAAGACATTATTACAGACCTGCACTTGTAGGCCGAGATGCCATGATCAGATTATTTAGGCAGACATGGTTTAATCCCAGATTCAGAACAATGGCTGAAGGATTGTGTCACAGATGTGTTGTGTGTCAACAGGTGAATATAGGGAAAAGAACTGAAGTTACACTGAGCCACATAGGGCGATCAGGTGGTCATTTTAACAGGATGCCCCTGGACTTCATCATAATACCTATGTGCAATGGACTGATATATGTTCTGGTGAATGTGTGTACCTTCTCACGTTGGATTGAAGCTTACCTGACCAGAATATGTGACAGTCTCACTGTTGCTATGTTGTTGGAGTTGATACCACACTTTGAATTCATAACTTCTGTTGAATCAGATAGGGGAACCCATTTTAGTTATGAGGTTCTGAGGATGCAATTCGCAGCATTACAAGTGGAGCAAAGATTACATTGCAGTTACCGGCCTGAGGCTTCTGGCATTGTGGAACAGGTGAATGGGATGCTGAAGTCCAGGCTGGCTAAAGTGTATGCCTCGACATCTCTGAAACTGCCTGAGTCGTTGCTTCTTCTGTTGTTGAGTCTATGCAGTATTCCTGACAGGCGGACAGGATTGTCCCCTCATGAAATCATCATGGACACAGCAATGCAATTGCCAGCTGTGCCTGTAAATGAGCTTGTGAACATAACGGATGACTTGATTATTGATTACTGCAAAGGACTGGCTGACGCAGTGTGTTCTGAGTTTCATCAGGTTGGAGAAAGCACATCTCGCCTCATTAAGATCTATGTCATGACTTCAGTTCCAGCGACTGGGTGGTTGTGAAGAAACGTGTGAGAAAGCATTGCTTGGAACTTCGTTGACGTGGGCCTTGTTAGTCACCGCAGCAGCTATCAAATGTGGAGGTCTCCCTAACTGGGTGCACGCCTCCTATACCCGCACAGTTCCGTGTCCCCTTGATGATGTAATAGCAAATCTACAAATATGATACTCTTCTAACAAAAAGGGACAGGGTCAAATACCAATAAAAACAAGGAAGGGTCCTTTTTTGTGTCACACACTCTCCTCCCAACACTGTATATCAATATATATCAAATATTCATAAAAGAAAATCCGCCATTCACCTTCATGCACACTACTGTCCCAATCAAACCTTTACAAATCCAGAATTGCTAACATGATTAAAAACATACTGCATCCAATATTTCATTGATATATTTAAGTATTGTATCAATCCTAAAGCAAATAAAAAACCTTTGTTCATGCTATATTCAAAATGTCATCACTTAAAATATATCATTAATACAATAAGGACTTATTTTGTAATAAAATAAAGAATTTCTCTGATTTGCATGATCACAGAACTGACAATAACCGTAATGTACAAAGAAAAGCTGATTTCATTACAAAATGTCAGCTTGTGATGAAATCCCAGCGCCTTTCTTCAGAAACTGACACATAAATGAGTGGACTGCTTTCCTATCCTAAACACCTTTGCAGCAATCAGGACTTGCTTGCTTATTCATTTTCATGTCTTTCACTCATACATACACATACTCTCTGTCACTATCACACACATGAAAGCAAGCACGCACACATACAAACACTCTCTCACACACTCTTGCAAACACGAACGCTCTCTCGCGAACACGCAAACACACGTTCTCTCTCACACACATATGCAAACACGAACGCACTCTTTCTCACACACTCGGTGATTGAATGGGGTTTAAATTAAAAAGGATACTTTGCTTCAACAGCAGGCGGTTGGCACGGAAACACTGGGGTGATTCATGGGCAGAGGCATGATTCACAAAACAGAAAACAAAACATGTAATGAGCAGGTGCATAGCATACACTTCAGCCACTGGCTCATTTCTGAAAAAAACATTTTGCAGAAAGAAAGGAACCATACCCATGACTGCCTGGAAAATGTCATAATGGGCCAGGTGATGTTACCAGGAGACTTGCAGCTCCGAATAATATTACCAAAATAATATACTGCCCACGCTGGTAATCCTGACCCAGTCTGTTCACTGTTCAATGTTACTAATGTTTTTGCAAGCGCCGGGTGTTGCACTTTAAAAATTCGGTGCTTATCACTAGCTCTGCGTTCTCTGCAGAACGTGGAGTTGCCAAATTCTGCATGCTCTATGAACGGAGCAGAGTTGTACGCCCAGGCCTACTGTCTAGTGGTGACTGGAGACCGGTGGTCAAGAAGGAAAGCGAGACGGAGACAAAGTTTGCCTGCAGACCGCGTGCCTCCAGCCATTCCAGAGGAAACAGAGGAGGCAGGCATCAGTGACAGTAAAGTTGAAAGGCCTGCCCTAAGGAGATCAAAGTGAACCAGAATACCCTGTCAAAGTTACTCCTCACCTGAATGGACATACTTTGCTGCAAAAGAATGGAACTTTTTCTAGAACAGTCAAGATTTGTCTGTACCTCATTGAACAGAACTTTTTGATTGAACTACATTTCAGATCTATTTTCTCAATGAATCAGCTGACAGGTTTTGATTGATTAACTGTTTCCTGAACATTGAACTGTGAACTAGTAGAGACATTTAAATAAAGTTGTAGGGAAGAAAGAAGAGAATCTAGGCCCGAGTCTGCTGAAGGAGTGTAAGGTTGTCATTTAGAAGAACACGTAGTAGGATTAAAGAAGACTCATGAATAACTTGTAAATAAAAGAAAAAGAGATTGAGGGGCATATGTACAAGCCCCTATCGCCACCACAACGTCGCTTTTATTGATTTTGTGGTGGCAATAGGGGCTTAGCCTTATTTACAAGGTAGCGTTAAACCACTTAATGTGGCTTAATGCTGTCTTGTAAATAATGCCCCCTTTCACGCTGGTTAGCGTGACAGAGGTGGGCAGTGGGTGTTCCACTGCAACACCCATTGATTTTGACGCTGCACCCTATGTACAAGGGCAGCGTACATAGGAGGCAGCGCCAAAATTAAGACCAGGTCAAACCTGGTCTTCAGTTGGCGAAAGAAGGAGAAATGCATTATTTCTCCTCGTTTTTGCTTTTTCCATGTGTGCTCTCTTGAGCAGTATACATGGAAAAGGCAAAATGCCATGGATTGTTATGTACAGGAAAAACCCCCTTCCTGAACATAAACAATCCTTACAAAAAATGACATTTTGTAACTTCCATGTGTGCTGTATTAAGCAGCACACATAGAAGTGACAAAATGGCATTTCAGGATTGTTTAAAGTGCAGGAAGGAACATCTTCCTACGCATAAAGTATCCTCCCCTGCATGCAGACACCCTTGCACTATGGTGCAAGGGTGCCTGCATTGGCGCTACACTGGGAAGTGTAGCACCATCGCAGGGGGAACGCAAGTCCTCACCATATCCTTGTAAATATGGCGCAGCCTTGAATTTCAAAAGTGGCGGATTGAGGCGTTAAGCCATGATGGCTCACGCCTCACTCTGCCACTTCCTTGAACATATGCTCCCGAATCTCAGTGCATGAACTTTGTTTTGCCTAATTTCCACAGGGGGAACCTGATAGAAAAGCCTCTGCTGATGCTACATTCCACCCAACTGTTTGATTAAAAAGAAGACATGGAATTTAATAATAGTGGTAGACGTAGGTACATACTAACAGCAGTGTTAGTCATCTTTACTATACTATTAATTGCTTTCTTGTAGGATTGAGCATACCTAAACGTTCTAGTACAGGAGAGAGTAGCTCCACAATTGGTCCTACACCACCTCTTCCTCTTGAAGATATTTTGTCTGCATTTGATGAGAAAGACTTACATGTAGATGTATCTAAAGGAAACTATTCATTGAATGCTTACTCTAAGCTGCTTTATAAATTTGTTGACACTGTGGATGCTGGGGACTGTTATATGTGCATGCCATTACCTGCCTCTACTGTCAAGGGCATTATGTATTGCCATCTCCCTTAAATGCATGGTATATTGTGAAGTTTGTTGATGAGCTTGTTTTGTGAAAAGCGTAATTTCCAATATTATTTTTTGAACTATGATTTAGTGTTCTCAGAAGTTCCTTTGCTGAAGCATATGAATTTTCAACCCAATACTAAAACATTAGAGATAGTTGGACGCGTGTTTAAACCTACCAGGACATTATGACAATACACACAATTTAATTTGCATACTAATAGATTTTGAGAACAAATTTGTGGACTCAGCCGAAGACCGAAGGAGAAACATAAGAGATAGAGCAGCAAATCATTAGTGCACCGGATTAAGCCACAGATGAGATTGAGCATAACATGACATGAAATATAGCTGCACTGGCAATAGATTGGCAACACCAAGGGAAACTGTGTGTATACCCTAAGAGATCAAAATTAGACACACATTTTGTAGGTAGGAGTGAACGTTATACTTTTGAGACACATGGAAAATGGGGATTGTATTTAGATAGAGATGATCCCATTATCCTACAGTTTATTATATCTGTTGAAAAAATGTTTATTATAAGTTACCCAGGAGATGGTATGGTACAAACTATATAGGGATAGTTTTTCCAAAGATGTATCATGTGGTACTGATGGAGCAAGGATTCGCATATTACGCGACGCTTGTATTCATGAACCTCGAATAATGTTAACGTCATAATCAACCTGTTTGTCTTATTAACATTGCACTTTCACACTATACGAGGGTGTCCCAGTGATGCTTGCCTATGTATTTACTAATCCTAACTACGCTTGCATATAAAATGGTCGCTGCTTTGCGGGATTCTAGTCTGCGCATGCGTCGGTCATACCCATGTGATGTGACGCACTCGCAGTTCTGGAGGGAACTTGTCGCTCATGCGCAGTACTGCTAAAGATGGCTGCTTTGTTTCTCACATGCTCTTTGCTTGCACTGCTGCTTTAGCTCAGCTGTCTCGTGCTGCTTAACTCCTAATGCTTTAGTTATTATAAAGTAAGGGATGCAGTATAGCAAATCATGGTATACAGAGTATTCATTTTTTCTCGTGTTTCTAAATTGTTTTCGCTTACTTTTCATGTATCGATCCTTACGGGCCAGGGAGAGGTGTACCACTCCATCTTTGAAGCCCGTGCGGTACTAATCATGTGAATGGGGACAAGAGAGTCATACAGCAGTGGAACTCAGCCAGCTGGCTGCCGAAGCTAAGATGCTCCTGGGAAACTGACCCATGCCCCAGTGAGAAGAAATCAACTCGTACCTGCACTTGATACATTTTGTGATATTTTCTGTATGCCCTATTGTATTCTGAATTTCTATGCCATGGGAACTGGAATGTAAGGGGTGGGTTCAAATATTGAATATTAATAATGAGAATGTCTTAAATCAGGAGGTACAATGACCTAACCACCTCCCGTGTCCAATCAGAAGTTGGGGATCCTTACACTTGCAACATTAGTGGGTGGTACACTGAGCCGAAAACAGTATAACTAGCCTAGGTTTAGCTAGAGAAATTGTCCGACTTGTCTGAATAGCTGACCTGTCACTGACCCTACAAACTCTATAGGTGATTGATACAGAGAGCTGCGGAGCACTCTGTCCGTAATTTCCACAAACTCAGTCCTGGGGTGGAAGAAACCTTAAGTGCTGGCGAAGCACTTTGCTGGGAGATTCGAGAACCCAATTGGGGTTATTGGCAGATTCCTTGCAGAGAGGGCGTAGCGAAGGCGTTGCATCCGAAGCTGCAGGTGGTGGTCGTACCCTATGGTGAGCCCAGTCCTGATCCAAATCCTGGGGTTATCCTGTCCTGATTGTCCATGAGCTGTACCTGCTCGCCTACTGGCATCCCAAGTCCTTGAGGGTCCTTTCCCGCCTTTCCCAACTTACCCGTGGCCAGGGTTAGTCTCCATTCTGTCCTAGGTAAATATAATCTCAGTGTGGGTGTTTGTCTATCTAAATCTTTTCCTCTCCCATTTCTTAAATAAAGCAAACTTGCCTATGTCAATTTTCTCTGTCATTTGACTCTCACGTAAAGTATTTTTCTAGCATGTTCCATATCTTCTCCCTACCTTTAGTAAAATACTGAACTGTTTGAATATATAGTATGTTCCATTCTTACCCTGCCTATAGAAAATAAGTACATCTTGATAAGTTTCATTTTCCTCTGAATCGTTAGTATATATTGAAAGTCAACATTGATTAGTATGTTCCCTTTTCCTTACCCACCTTTTAGTAACGTTGAGAAAGTCTGTTAGACAAAATTAGCGTGTTCCTTATTTTCCTTTCCCTTTATTCTTCGAATTATAGATGATTCTTACTTTGATTCATAGCTACATTATGTTTCTGATCTTAGTTATTGATAGTCTAATCTGTGTAAATTTCATTCTCATGGCATTGGATGATGAAGAATAATTAGATAAAGGTGTTTAAAACTTCTTGCGTTTGTGGTTATTACAAGGTATAAACAAAATATAAATGTACATGGTATTGGTGTTTTTCTGCTTAAATCTTACAGCTAGCTCCTGATCCATTGTAATCTTAGGTACCTGTTCTCGAGGATTGGTAAGTCAGGTACACGGAAATAAAAAGAAAGGAACTCGGATTACTGATAGCGGTGTGTAGGTTACCTGATTTATGAAATATAGTGATAAAAAAAGTTATGGGCCCAAGAGTGTATATTTGGTAAAATAAGAGTCGGGTGACCTGCGCGCTCTATCAGTAATTTTCTGGTAGCAGTAGAATGGTTAGGACTAGATAAGATAGGTAGATAAATTACATTTTATAAACCGTGAAAATGTTAAATGTGCTGCTAACAATTATCTCTCATTAAGATCGATCTGCTGGAAAAATTATTGCCTTGAAATATTATAAAAGGTTTTTTATTTTTACATTATTTTTTATGAAATGCTGCTATATTAAGTGTTGATTAACAAATTGTTAGTGATTGTTATATGTTGTCTGGAAATTCCCCGGGGATAGAATAGCGGGTGGTGAGTAGAATCCACTCCGCCGAGAGGTCACTTGCTGTGAGGAAAAGTAGTGCATTGTTAGGCAGGACTGGAAGCGCTAATTAGGGTTTTCTGAATGAGTAGTTGAATAAATGGTAGCAACGGGTTCGCTAATGAAACTTCAGTTGTGATATAACCTAGTAAGGGTCACACGAGGAAGGAGTAGTAGGTTCATCGAAGCTTGAGTGATTGCAAAAGAGTTCGCTGATGAAACTTTAGACTTAGTATATATCCCGGAAAGAGTGGATGAGTCAAAGAAGTAACAGGTTCTCTAATGCTTGTGTGAAGGGTAGGCAGAAGGGTCTATCCGCAGTGTATGAAAAGTAGACAGAAGAGGTTTACTTGCAGTGAAACAAAGCGTTCTTTATAGACACTCGAGTACAGTGGCGAATGTTATACGTTGTATATTAAAACTGAGCACTTGCACTTTAAGAAAAATTCAAAAAGTTTCCGTTACCTTGTAAAGGAGGGAGTCGGTCGCGGAGCTGCGCTGATGTCACTCTGTGCCGCGCTGGTATTGGTCGAGACAGCGGGTGTGTAACGAAGCTAGTATTGTAAAGGAGGGGTGAGTGCCGGAGCGTAAGACCGCGTCTCGCGAAAAAGGCCGCGCACCCATTGGTCAAAACATTTGAAATCACGGTGCTGATTGGTTGTTGAAAAATTGAAAGACGCGCTAGCATTGGAAAAGGATTTGTAAACAAAATACGTAGTTTCATACGCAAACTAAGATTACGAAGTATATGTGGTATCCTGAATTTTTACCTGATCCGCAACACTTAGGTTATCGTAAAGATCAGATGCTAAGAGGCAGACCTTACAATATGTACGGAAGTAAGAGAAAAATGTCTTTTGCAGACGAGGTCAGAAATTATTTTAAGAAAGATAATTCCATTAAAACTAGAGAAGGTGTAATCATTCCACCACCTAATACTCCCGCATCATTTATGATGTTTGACAAAGGATATCATACCTGTATATGGTTGGAAAATTGGGTAAAGAAACTGATTGGACCCGCATAGATAGAACAACCCAAAATCGTGATGAAACTGTTCACTCATATTATGAACGACTGTTACAAGTGTTCACAACTTACAGTGGAATCGATAACATTCAGATGAAGGATATGACCCATTTTATTTATCGATTTGTGTTAGGGCTAAGACCTGAGATCTCACAGTGGATTAGAGATAATAAAATCTGTTGGCAAGGAAAACCTATAGATGAGGTCCTGAAATACGCCAAGTATTGTGAAGATTAAATGGAAAATAAACGGAAAGCATTAAAAGAAAAGGTCATGGGGCACAAGTGAAATTGGCAGAACAACAAGAAAAGCAGTTAGGTAAAATGAATAGTAATACCCCGAATACAGGCCCAGGAGGTGGAGAGAAACCCCGAGTAAAAATGAGTCGAGAGGAAGCCCGAAAGAAATTCCCCTGTCACGGGTGCGGACAGATAGGGCACTGGAGAGACGAGTGTCCCCTGCTACAGAATGGTAATGTGCCAAATAATGATTTAAACCCACAGGTGCAGAAAGAGGGGCCACGAAAGACACAGCAGCAGGTAAAGCAGACTCAGTTGCCTCGCGCACCTAGGCCAAACTATAAGAATAGAGCACAGCAGAATGAGGAAATTGAGGTATGGGAGGATAGAAATGCAGCAACTTCGCAATTCCTGTTGAATGATACGTTTCTATGTGATGAACCTTACTGACGGGGCCTGAGGGGGGAGGACGAGGAGTGCGTGCTTGGCGCCTCCTTACCGGTAGACCAGACAGGGCCATACATTGAAGGAAAGGTTGAAGGAAATGATGTCACCTTTCTGTTGGACACTGGTGCTACCCGTTCTACTGTGAGAACAGCAGACATTCCAAACCTACCCCTCTCGTGAGAAGCAAGTAGTGGGTGTGTCAAACCAGATAATTAGTACCCCAGTAACTGAGCCCATGGAAATCTTAATAGGGAATTTCAAAGAAATGCACAGATTTGTCGTCTGTGATTCCACTCCTGATTGTCCATGAGCTGTACCTGCTCGCCTACTGGCATCCCAAGTCCTTGAGGGTCCTTTCCCGCCTTTCCCAACTGACCCGTGGCCAGGGTTAGTCTCCATTCTGTCCTAGGTAAATATAATCTCAGTTAGGGTGTTTGTCTATCTAAATCTTTTCCTCTCCCATTTCTTGAATAAAGCAAACTTGCCTATGTCAATTTTCTCTGTCATTTGACTCTCACGTAAAGTATTTTTCTAGCATGTTCCATATCTTCTCCCTACCTTTAGTAAAATACTGAACTGTTTGAATATATAGTATGTTCCATTCTTACCCTGCCTATAGAAAATAAGTACATCTTAATAAGTTTCATTTTCCTCTGAATCGTTAGTATATATCGAAAGTCAACATTGATTAGTATGTTGCCTTTTCCTTACCCACCTTTTAGTAACGTTGTGAAAGTCTGTTAGACAAAATTAGCGTGTTCCTTATTTTCCTTTCCCTTTATTCTTCGAATTATAGATGATTCTTACTTTGATTCATAGCTACATTATGTTTCTGATCTTAGTTATTGATAGTCTAATCTGTGTAAATTTAATTCTCATGGCATTGGATGACGAAGAATAATTAGATAAAGGTGTTTAAAACTTCTTGCGTTTGTGGTTATTACAAGGTATAAACAAAATATAAATGTACATGGTATTGGTGTTTTTCTGCTTAAATCTTACAGCTAGCTCCTGATCCATTGTAATCTTAGGTACCTGTTCTCGAGGATTGGTAAGTCAGGTACACGGAAATAAAAAGAAAGGAACTCGGATTACTGATAGCGGTGTGTAGGTTACCTGATTTATGAAATATAGTGATAAAAAAAGTTATGGGCCCAAGAGTGTATATTTGGTAAAATAAGAGTCGGGTGACCTGCGCGCTCTATCAGTAATTTTCTGGTAGCAGTAGAATGGTTAGGACTAGATAAGATAGGTAGATAAATTACATTTTATAAACCGTGAAAATGTTAAATGTGCTGCTAACAATTATCTCTCATTAAGATCGATCTGCTGGAAAAATTATTGCCTTGAAATATTATAAAAGTTTTTTTTTTTTACATTATATTTTATGAAATGCTGCTATATTAAGTGTTGATTAACAAATTGTTAGTGATTGTTATATGTTGTCTGGAAATTCCCCGGGGATAGAATAGCGGGTGGTGAGTAGAATCCACTCCGCCGAGAGGTCACTTGCTGTGAGGAAAAGTAGTGCATTGTTAGGCAGGACTGGAAGCGCTAATTAGGGTTTTCTGAATGAGTAGTTGAATAAATGGTAGCAACGGGTTCGCTAATGAAACTTCAGTTGTGATATAACCTAGTAAGGGTCACACGAGGAAGGAGTAGTAGGTTCATCGAAGCTTGAGTGATTGCAAAAGAGTTCGCTGATGAAACTTTAGACTTAGTATATATCCCGGAAAGAGTGGATGAGTCAAAGAAGTAACAGGTTCTCTAATGCTTGTGTGAAGGGTAGGCAGAAGGGTCTATCCGCAGTGTATGAAAAGTAGACAGAAGAGGTTTACTTGCAGTGAAACAAAGCGTTCTTTATAGACACTCGAGTACAGTGGCGAATGTTATACGTTGTATATTAAAACTGAGCACTTGCACTTTAAGAAAAATTCAAAAAGTTTCCGTTACCTTGTAAAGGAGGGAGTCGGTCGCGGAGCTGCGCTGACGTCACTCTGTGCCGCGCTGGTATTGGTCGAGACAGCGGGTGTGTAACGAAGCTAGTATTGTAAAGGAGGGGTGAGTGCCGGAGCGTAAGACCGCGTCTCGCGAAAAAGGCCGCGCACCCATTGGTCAAAACATTTGAAATCACGGTGCTGATTGGTTGTTGAAAAATTGAAAGACGCGCTAGCATTGGAAAAGGATTTGTCAACAAAATACGTAGTTTCATACGCAAACTAAGATTACGAAGTATATGTGGTATCCTGAATTTTTACCTGATCCGCAACACTTAGGTTGTCGTAAAGATCAGATGCTAAGAGGCAGACCTTACAATATGTACGGAAGTAAGAGAAAAATGTCTTTTGCAGACAAGGTCAGAAATTATTTTAAGAAAGATAATTCCATTAAAACTAGAGAAGGTGTAATCATTCCACCACCTAATACTCCTGCATCATTTATGATGTTTGACAAAGGATATCATACCTGTATATGGTTGGAAAATTGGGTAAAGAAACTGATTGGACCCGCATAGATAGAACAACCCAAAATCGTGATGAAACTGTTCACTCATATTATGAACGACTGTTACAAGTGTTCACAACTTACAGTGGAATCGATAACATTCAGATGAAGGATATGACCCATTTTATTTATCGATTTGTGTTAGGGCTAAGACCTGAGATCTCACAGTGGATTAGAGATAATAAAATCTGTTGGCAAGGAAAACCTATAGATGAGGTCCTGAAATACGCCAAGTATTGTGAAGATTAAATGGAAAATAAACGGAAAGCATTAAAAGAAAAGGTCATGGGGCACAAGTGAAATTGGCAGAACAACAAGAAAAGCAGTTAGGTAAAATGAATAGTAATACCCCGAATACAGGCCCAGGGGGTGGAGGGAAACCCCGAGTAAAAATGAGTCGAGAGGAAGCCCGAAAGAAATTCCCCTGTCACGGGTGCGGACAGAAAGGGCACTGGAGAGACGAGTGTCCCCTGCTACAGAATGGTAATGTGCCAAATAATGATTTAAACCCACAGGTGCAGAAAGAGGGGCCACGAAAGACACAGCAGCAGGTAAAGCAGACTCAGTTGCCTCGCGCACCTAGGCCAAACTATAAGAATAGAGCACAGCAGAATGAGGAAATTGAGGTATGGGAGGATAGAAATGCAGCAACTTCGCAATTCCTGTTGAATGATACGTTTCTATGTGATGAACCTTACTGACGGGGCCTGAGGGGGGAGGACGAGGAGTGCGTGCTTGGCGCCTCCTTACCGGTAGACCAGACAGGGCCATACATTGAAGGAAAGGTTGAAGGAAATGATGTCACCTTTCTGTTGGACACTGGTGCTACCCGTTCTACTGTGAGAACAGCAGACATTCCAAACCTACCCCTCTCGTGAGAAGCAAGTAGTGGGTGTGTCAAACCAGATAATTAGTACCCCAGTAACTGAGCCCATGGAAATCTCAATAGGGAATTTCAAAGAAATGCACAGATTTGTCGTCTGTCATTCCACTCCTGTGAACTTACTGGGACGTGATTTGCTGTGCAAAATGAACTGTACCATCTTTTGCACACCAAAAGGCGTTGAAATTCAGACCCCAGATGAAGATGGACTTTACAAATTAATGTTAATAAGGCCTGACTCAGAAATTAAGAAACTCACTGTACAAGACTTACCTGAAGAGCTTCAACAGACAGTGAAACGAGAAGTGTGGGATTTCACTGGAAAAGATGTAGGATTAATGGCAAATATAGACCCGATTCAAATAGCCATAAAAGCAAATGCAGTTTACCCAAATACCAAGCAGTATAAAATGAGTGCAGAAGTGAAAGCAGGGGTTGCCATTGAGATAAAAAGATTGCTAGAAGCAAACATCATACAAGAAGTAATGAGCAGTCCTTGTAATTCGCCTATAATTGGAATCAAAAAGCCTAGTGGGAAGTACAGGGTAGTGCAAAACCTGCGCATGGTAAACAAAATTGTTGTCCCTTGCTGTCCTATTGTGCCAAACCCTGCAGTGATTTTGTACCAAATTCCATGGAATGCTGGATGGTTTACCGTCATTGACTTATGTCATGCATTCTTTTCGATTCCATTGCATCCAGACAGCAAATTTCTTTTCTCATTTGAATTTGACAGTCATGTCTATGTCTGGAATCGTGTTCCTCAAGGGTACACAGAGAGTCCTTCGATTTTTAATCAGATTTTGAAAAGATGCCTTGAATCATTAGTCCTACCTGGAGAATCAGTCTTGGTCCAGTACATAGACGACCTCTTGGTGTCGTCTAAAAGTCGGAACGACTGTGTTACTGATACCATTGCATTATTGAATCATTTAGGTAAAGGTGGACATAAAGTATCACCAGACAAATTACAGTTCTGTACAAATTCAGTGAAATATCTGGGGCACCAGATAGAAAAGGTATCCGGAAAGTTACTTCAGAACGAATTAGGATAATTCGAAACATGGAATTACCAAATACTCAGAAAGAAATCAGAATGTTCCTGGAAGTGGTAGAATACTGTAGACAGTGGATTGTGGTATTTGCAGTCTTAGCAAAACTATTATTAAAAATGACAAAGAAAGGAGCAAAAGATCCAGTGGAATGGGATGATGAAAGTATGACATCTTTTGTGAAATTGCGAAACTGTCTATGCACAGCTCCTGCATTGGGAATGCCTGACTGACTAGACGTCCAGTGGCCTATTTTTCTGCTACCTTAGATCCAGTGGCTGCTGGATTGCCTGGATGTCTGAAAGCAGTAGCTGCAACTTGCATGAGTCTCGAACAAAGTGAATCCATTGTCATGGGACATCCGGTAACTGTATATGTCACACATGGAGTTGTAATCCTTCTAACCTGAACCAAAACTCAATATCTCACACCTAGTCGGCTGACTAAGTATGAAGGAATTCTGGTGGGTGCAGCAAATGTAACCATCACTAGATGTAATATACTGAATCCAGCAACTCTATTACCAGATAAACTGGTTGCAGAAGTCAAGGAAGAGGTCGAGCATAATTGCATTGATCTGACTGAATTTAGCACAAAACCACGCCCAGATATCAAGGAAACGGCCCTGCCTATAAAAGATTTTGAATATTTTGTTGATGGCTCATGTTTAAAACTTGGGGATGGAGGTCTGAGTGCTGCCTATGCTGTGTGCACTCTAGAAAAGACAGTAGAAGCATCCTACCTATTTGGAGTAAAGTCTGCACAAGTAGCTGAATTGGTTGCATTGGCAAGAGCCTGTAAAAATAGGAAAAACAAAAGAGTAACCATATACACTGATAGTCAGTATGGTTACGGGGTTGTGCATGGCTTCGGCCAATTGTGGCTGCAAAGAGAGTTTATGACTTCCTCAGGTACCCCTATCAGAAATGGGAAAGTGGTGCAGAACCTACTGGAAGCAATCCAGTTACCAAAAGAATTGGCAGTGGTCAAGTGTGCTGCTCACAAATCTGGCAATGACGATGTGACAGCCGGAAATAGATATGCTGACCAAGTAGCCCAACATTGTGCAAGACATAAAATGTCAGTCAATATCAAATGGGGGGGGATCGGAAATAGCTGACAACTTATGGTGTTTGAGGATGTATCAACATGGGAGGAACTAAAGGAGTTGCAAAGGGCAGCAGAACCACAGGAAAAGGAAAGATGGAGAAAATCTGGTTGTCAGCCAAGGAACGAAGATGATGTCATTGTCTGTAATGATGGTATGCCTGTGTTGCCAGACAGCTTGGTTGCTCCTATGGCTGGACTGATACATGGAGACACACACATAGGGAGAGATGCAATGGTCCGTGTTTTCAAACAGGCATGATACAATTCGAAGTTCAGGAACATTGCAGAGGCACTCTGCCAGAGGTGCTTAACTTGTCAGCAGTTTAATCCTGGGAAGAAAACAGTGGTGTTGCCAAGTACAATTGGGAAAGCAGAGGGCCCTTTTATCAGACTACAAGTTGACTTTATACAGTTACCCCGCTGTAAAGGAATGAAGTACGTCCTTGTCATAGTCTGCCTATTCTCAAAATGGGTGGAAGCTTACCCGGCTAAGAAAAATTATGCTATTACTGTAGCCAAATTGTTACTAAGGAAACTGATACCTAGGTTCGGTTTTCCAGTCACAATTGAATCAGACAGAGGTGGGCATTTTGCCAATGACGTAATAACTTAACTCTGTGAAGCATTCAAAATTACACAAAAACTGCACTGTGCATATCATCCAGAGGATTCTGGAGTAGTAGAAGAGCTGAATGGCACTATAAAGTCAAGATTGGGAAAAATGTGTAACTCTACTGGATTGAATTGGATAGACGCGTTACCCCTTGTCTTGATGGGACTGAGGAGTATTCCAGACCGCAAAACAGGCCTGAGTCCCCATGAGATACTGATGGGAAGAGTGATGCGGCAGGCATGGGTAAGAGGACACAAACTGCTAAGTATTTCTGATGATTTGGTACTCGAGTACTGCAAGCAACTGGGTGACCAAGTGCGTTCGATCTCTCACCAGATTGGGGAAGACGCCGTCGCCAGGCCAACAACTCCAGTCCATAATCTGAACCCAGGCGATTGGGTTGTTCTAAAGAAACACACCCGGTCGAGTTGCCTTGCACCGAAGTGGGGAAAACCAAGGCAAGTGATTCTTGTCACCACAACCGCGGTGAAGTGTGCAGGTGTGCCCAAGTGGATCCATGCCAGTCATACCAAGAGGGTGACAGAAGAAGAAGCAACTGAGGCTGAAGTTTGTGCAGCTGAAGGGTCTCCAGACGTTGGTCCTGAAATAGCTGATGATGAACAACCGAGCACCAGTCAAGACGAGTGGATCCCAGTAAACGATCTGACTCTCGAACCAATAAGAACCCAAAAATACACTTACTTAGATAGAGAGTGGGAAAGTGAGGACGAGACAGGATTAGAAGGGGATAATCAGATAATCGAAATCCATGTCAAATCTGATGAAGAGGAAGGTCAGATAGGGACAGGGCAGGTTATCGGCACACCTCCAAGAACTCCAGAGACTGAAAAGGAACAACTAGAAATTAGGCCTGAAGTTCATGCGGAAGAAAATCAAGGGTTCGAAGTGCATGAACAGGATCAGATAGAAATAGACGAATGTGTTCAAGAAACAGAATTTGAAACAAACGAAAGTCACAATCAGCGTACACCTGAACAAGGCCAGCTTAGTAACCAGGCAGAAGAGACTGAAACAAGACCTGGACCTAGTCAGACAGGAAGAGAAGAAGACAGTGTTGAAATAAATGTGCACAACTAAATGAAAATAAACAAACATTAGAAGAAAGCAAAACGACAGTGCCAGTTAAAAGACTCAAGAAGAAGAAAAGTGAACCCAGATTCATAAAAAGAGTGAGACTAAGACTGAAGACTGTAGAGGAAAAGCTAGAAGACAGGAAAAGGGCCTCCAGTGAAAAAGATAAAGCTGGAGCCAAGCCTAAAAGAAGAAGTAGTAGAATAAAATGACAAAACAAACAAAAAGTATCAGAGTCCTAAATGGACTTACCTAGTGCTAGAGGAATTTGAAGACCTCGACATAAGTGACGAGAGGGATGAAGAACTGATTGCTGACCAAGTTTCCGGAGAAGAAGATCCTACCTGAAAGTTACCCTGCGTAAGCAACCTGTGTAAAGTTACAAAGAGGGGTTGGAAAACTTCTTTTGAGCCACAATGTCTGATTCTAATGTGAATGGAAGACCTAGACGAAATTGTTGTAAAACATGCTGTAAAATATGTTTGTGTAGTGTAGCAATAGTACTGATATTATGGATAGGACTAACAATTTCAATACCGTTCATGATGAGTAAAGACTCTAACCTGTATCCTACTAAACTAGTGACAAAAGACACAGAAGTTCTGCCGACAGAAGAGACACCACGAAGTGTAGAAAGACGTGAGAAAACATTTAGTCTTAGACAAACAAAAATGGACTTAGATGCATCAGATGAGGGAAGACTACATTATCACAGAATCAAAAACAGAACACATTTAAATGTATTTGCAAACCTTTTAGTACACTATGTAGAAGCCATGGAAATAGAAGACTGCTATGTCGGTATGAAGCTACCCACTTCTGTAGCTGAAGGTGTGACCTATCACCATTTACCCCTAACCTATGGAATTTCCTGTAGTATTTTAGCAAGCTTATTTTATAGAGGAACTTTACAGTATTATTATTCAAACTCTGACGTAATCTTTTCTGAACATCCGATACGTGGAAACCTGAATATTGTACATACTAAAAGTGACGTGACACGTTATATGGGAGAATACTTTCTGACAGTAGGTACTATAGATTTAGGTGAAGCACATCGAGATAACTTGACCTGTTCACTACATGAACAAGAGAAAATGTTTCTAAACATGGCAGAGAAAAGAAGGGAACGTTTCCAAAGAAAGGCAAATGATAAAGGACAGAAAACTCCTAAATGGGCAGAAAACATGGAAAGCACCTCAATGGTGAAGCTAATCCTGCACTGTTGCTGGATTTCGAAAGAAAAGGGAAACTTTGTCTTCATAGAGAAAAGACCAGTTATTATAATAATATATTCATCGGTTCCAGTGAATGCGAACACAATTACAAGGTAATTGGAGGTTGGGGTTTCAAAAATGGGTCAGAACCTGTGTTTCCCGGAATTTATTATATATGTGGAAACAAGGCTTATTTCAAATTGCCGGATCACTGGTATGGAAGCTGCTATTTTGGAATTGTCTTCCCGAAAATATACCATGTGAATGGCGCCGCTGGAAACAATGAAAATACTAATGGTTTAGTGCGTAGTAAAAGAGAAAGCGTAGGGGAAATCTTAGGTGATATATTTAGTGCATTGATACCTGGAGTGGGGGTGTTTCTGAATACACACTGAATTTGCAAATTGTCTACAGTGGTGGATCGGTTATCAACTGACACCGCTGCTGGTTTCCTGCTGGTCAATACTGAAATGGTTGCGATCAGATCAATGGTTTTACAAAATCGACTTGCTCTTGATACCTTATTGGCAAAAGAGGGCGGAGTCTGTAGAATGTTGAAAGCGCAACATTGTTGCACTTACATTCCTGATAAGAGTGTTGAAATTAAGAAATATGTAAGAAACATAACTAATTTGGAAAAAGAGCTCAAACCACTGGAAGTTGATAGTGCCTGGAAGAGACTAACTGATGGTCTCTCCTCTGTAGGTAGTTGGTTTTCTAACATAGGTAAAAGTCTTGTGAGTAAAATACTGATGCCAATAGCAGGAATAAGTTTAATTGTGCTAATAATAGTAATTTGCTGTAAATGTCAAAAATGCAAAAAGAAGTATGCTGTGAATAAGAGAGGAGTGAAACGGAATGTTGATGAAGAGCTGAGTAATAAGATCTATAAAAGGATGAAGAATTACCATCCTAATAAGGATGCAGAGAAAAGGCTCAACAAAAAGTTTGTTGAAATTGAAATGGGTGAGCTGTGAAAGGGAAAAGTTGGCATCTGGTTCCATTAATAGTGATGATAGTAAATATCATCAAAGAGGGGATTGATGGAGCAAGGATTCGCATATTACGCGACTTGCTTGTATTCATGAATCTCGAATAATGTTAACGTCATAATCAACCTGTTTGTCTTATTAACATTGGATTTTCACACTATACGAGGGTGTCCCAGTGATGCTTGACTATGTGTTTACTAATCCTAATTACGCTTGCATATAAAATGGTCGCTGCTTTGCGGGATTCTAGTCTGCGCATGCGTCGGCCATACCCACGTGATGTGACGCACTCGCACTTCTGGAGGGAACTTGTCGCTCATGCGCAGTACTGCTAAAGATGGCTGCTTTGTTTCTCACATGCTCTTTGCTTGCACTGCTGCTTTAGCTCAGCTGTCTCGTGCTGCTTAACTTCTAATGCTATAGTTATTATAAAGTAAGGGATGCAGTATAGCAAATCATGGTATACAGAGTATTCATTTTTTCTCGTGTTTCTAAATTGTTTTCGCTTACTTTTCATGTATCGATCCTTGCGGGCCTGGGAGAGGTGTACCACTCCATCTTTGAAGCCTGTGCAGTACTAATCACGTGATGGGGGACAAGAGAGTCATACAGCAGTGGAACTCAGCCAGCTGGCTGCCGAAGCTAAGGTGCTCCTGGGAAACTGACCCATGCCCCAGCGAGAAGAAATCAACTCGTACCTGCACTTGATACATTTTGTGATATTTTCTATATGCCCTATTGTATTCTGAATTTCTATGCCATGGGAACTGGAATGTAAGAGTGGGTTCAAATATAGAATATTAATTATGAGAATGTCTTAAATCAGGAGGTACAATGACCTAACCACCTCCCGTGTCCAATCAGAAGTTGGGGATCCTTACACTTGCAACATTAGTGGGTGGTACACTGACCCGAAAACAGTATAACTAGCCTAAGTTTAGCTAGAGAAATTGTCTGACTTGTCTGAATAGCTGACCTGTCACTGACCCTACGAACTCTATAGGTGATTGATACAGAGAGCTGCAGAGCACTCTGTCCGTAATTTCCACAAACTCAGTCTGGGGTGGAAGAAACCTTAAGTGCTGGCGAAGCACTTTGCTGGGAGATTCGAGAACCCAATTGGGGTTATTGGCAGATTACTTGCAGAGAGGGCGTAGCGCAGGCGTTGCATCCGAAGCTGCAGGTGGTGGTCGTACCCTTTGGTGAGCCCAGTCCTGATCCGAATCCTGGGGTTATCCTGTCCTGATTGTCCATGAGCTGTACCTGCTCGCCTACTGGCATCCCAAGTCCTTGAGGGTCCTTTCCCGCCTTTCCCAACAGACCCGTGGCCAGGGTTAGTCTCCATTCTGTCCTAGGTAAATATAATCTCAGTGTGGGTGTTTGTCTATCTAAATCTTTTCCTCTCCCATTTCTTAAATAAAGCAAACTTGCCTATGTCAATTTTCTCTGTCATTTGACTCTCACGTAAAGTATTTTTCTAGCATGTTCCATATCTTCGCCCCACCTTTAGTAAAATACTGAACTGTTTGCATATATAGTATGTTCAATTCTTACCCTTCCTATAGAAAATAAGTACATCTTGATAAGTTTAATTTTCCTCTGAATCGTTAGTATATTTCGAAAGTCAACATTGATTAGTATGTTCCCTTTTCCTTACCCACCTTTTAGTATCGTTGTGAAAGTCTGTTAGACAAAATTAGTGTGTTCCTTATTTTCCATTCCCTTTATTCTTCGAATTATAGATGATTCTTACTTTGATTCATAGCTACATTATGTTTCTGATCTTAGTTATTGATAGTCTAATCTGTGTAAATTTCATTCTCATGGCATTGGATGATGAAGAATAATTAAATAAAGGTGTTTAAAACTTCTTGCGTTTGTGGTTATTACAAGGTATAAACAAAATATAAATGTACATGGTATTGGTGTTTTTCTGCTTAAATCTTACAGCTAGCTCCTGATCCATTGTAATCTTAGGTACCTGTTCTCGAGGATTAGTAAGTCAGGTACACGGAAATAAAAAGAAAGAAACTCGGATTATGATAGCGGTGTGTAGGTTATCTGATTTATGAAATATAGTGATAAAAAACGTTATGGGCCCAGGAGTGTATATTTGGTAAAATAACAGTCGGGTGACCTGCGCGCTCTATCAGTACATCTTGAAGACTCAGTAGGAGGAGAACATATCAAAGAGGTATGAGTGCTAGTGAAATTATGAGATATCATAGGTGCAATTATTCCATCTGTAGGAGTGGTACTGTATTCCATAAGACTAGAAAATTGTCTTCTGTAGTTGATAAGCTGTCTACAAACACAATTAGAGCATTCTTAGTAGTAGATACCGAGATGGTTGCTATCAGATCAATGGTTTTGCAGACCATACTTGCGTTAGGAGCTCTTCTTGCAAAGGAGGGTGTGGTCTGCAGGATGTTAAAGGTTCAGCCATGTTGCACCTAGATTCCTGACAAAAGTATATTAAGAACATTACTGATCAGGAAAAAGGATTGAGGGTCTTAGAAGCAACAGGTGCAAGGGAAGCAATAGGGAATGTATTTACTTGAGAACCCGACTGAGAGAGTGCCATGTTATTCTGAAAATTGTAGGGGTGCACTGTAATCCCCAGTAGTCAGCACCCACATATTTAGAGGATTAGGTAACTGTGTGACTATTAGAAATTTAGTAATTAATCAATTTAGGTTGCAGTGGTTAGGAATATTCGTGTCATTTGCGGACTAATGTAGTGCTTTAACTGAGAATATGCTTTAAGTAATGTCGAGAAATTATTGCTTTACGAATTAAGTGTTGCATTAGGTCAACGTGCCATATTAAAGTTGCACATGTAGAAATGAACTAATAAATGTGTGATGTTTTAGCCTGATAAAATAATATAGCTTAGAAATGTAATAAGAATTAATGCCTTTTGAAATGATTATTGAATAACTTGATTCTGCTGTTATGGTAGAAATGCTTTTAAACGTGTAAAAGCCTGAGACATGAAAAGCCAGTAGAGGCTTACTGTATTTTTCTTAGCGTGACTCGAGGTGCAGGCCTGAAGCATCTTTTGTAAAAACCTTTACTTTTCCAGTTGAATTTCGAAGAGTAACTTGGAGCTTGTACAAGGTTGTTTCTCATGTATTTCTGTTGAAGGTGCAAGGCCATGGAGCTTGTTAGTTAGAATGAGCCATTGTTTAGAAGTTAGGATAGTAGGAGTAGGAATGAAGGGAGAGCTTTGGAATTTAAGACTGCAACATTTGGCAAGGAAGGTGCCTGGGACCCAAGGTCACAGCAACGGTCTTTAGACGAGAAGGAGCCAAGCTAGAAAAATCCATACACTGACACCTGCCTCAAAGGGAGTGGCTGAGGCGTGTCAACTGTTTTGGGGATTTTGTATTAGGGAAAGTGCACAGAGGGTGGAGAGTCAGTCTTGGGTTAGGCAGTCTTGGAGTGCAGATGAAGATGTAGAAGGGACTTAAGATTTTAGAAGAAATTAGGCAGGAGAATTGAAGGAGCATCTTTGAAGGAGCTCAGTGGCTTAGGCTACTTACCGATGGATGGTGAATGTACTTCTTAGGAAGTCTTCACAGCTGACACCTTATTCTCTTGCCTGGGGTTGACGCTAAGTAGGGATGTTGTTTAGTGTTAGCGTAGGGACAGACTAACTTTTTTCTTTACTTCCCTTTTGAACGAATGCAGCTAAAGATTCAAGCTGGATCGGTAATTATTTGTCTGATGCTATTAGAAATAACCCTGCTCATTATATTGAGTCGTATAAGACTCATGCATGGGATTATGTTTGTATTAGTGCCAGTCTATTTCTTGAACCTCTTGCTGAGGTGCTTGTATATTCAGTTGTTTTTGGCAATGTAATAAACTCTTAAAAATGTTATTTCTGTAGTCAATGGTTCTTGAGTTGGAGTTCATTTGGTGAATTTTAAAAGTTGTTATGATTATTGTTGCTCTCCCCTTCACACTTCCTAGCTGGCAATAAAGACCCAGTCGACCTGGGATTCTAAAGATGGTAAAAAATTCTAGTAAAGAATCCCGCCTTCCCTCAAGTGATAATTTCTCTTTTTGGAATATTCCTGTTTGTGATCTATAAGGGATACAAAAGATCAAAGGAAAAGAGGGGCGAAGAGAAAGTGAGCAGACATAGAATTAGGAGACAAACAGAGCAGATATTATGATGACATCAAATGTCAAGAGGAATCCAGACTAAAAATATATGAAGCCTATAAAAATATGATTGGTCTAGTTGATAAAAGATTTTGATGTGAAGGCTAGATTCACCATGAGAGGGAGATTGGAGCAGCATAATTTTGGCTCCTCCCCTACACATCACAGAGGTGCATTATTTACACTGACTTGACACTTATATACATTGAGTACCTTAACATAACTAATTAGAAATGTAGGCCTTACTAAAACCATCCTCAACCCAGAAATGTATTACCTGTAGAAACTAGAGATCCATTCATGAACGTGTGCACTAATGTTTTATAAAGTATAACATGTCGTTTTTGTTCACTTTCACATTTTCCTATTCGTAATTCAATTGCATCTATTGAAAATATATCAGTGTAATTCTGAATTATTATTAAAGTTTGCATTTATATGTCGCTGTATGTGCACTTATAGGCACATTTAAACATGCACATTTCAGGTTTATTTTAACATCAGCCTAACTAGAAACTAATTTCTTTAACATGAAGATGCCTTTTTCTCATTTTGCTTGCAATATAGTTTTCCCATGCAGGTGCCTTCTTGTGGATTCATTAGCAAGAGTAAGGAGACCAATATATTACTGATAGCAATGCTAGGATGAAAATCTTGGCAAGAATGTGATGATTACCATGTTACATGAATGCCTCCTGCTCATCCCAAACAAGGAGTGGCAAACTTGTATCTTGGCTAGGACTATGAGAATGAAGAGACATGTTTCAAGGCACCTGAACACTGTTTCCTCATTTGGATAATGATGGTGTGATCGAGATAACACCATCTGAATCTCATGTTTTCCCTATATCTTGACATTCACACAGTCCACGGTAGAGCAGATTCATTTGGACTTTAATAGGTACACACCTCTTTGCTTACCTTATTCCTTTCTGAGTGTGGCTTTATGCCAACAGTTTTCTCTTTCTAGAATAGTGCTAAAGATGTTTTCGCGATGTTCACACCTTTTCTTCATGCTCCTGAATCTTTTGTGACTTGTGCTTAGAACTGTCCTATCCTAAGTTAGAGCTCAGAGTAGATGGTCTCAACTCTAACTGGACTTTAACCTGATGATTGTAAAGCTTATTCAAGCTTAATGAGGAGGTTTCCTTAAGGGACTTTGAAATATATTTGTAACTGTATTTTTGTGATTGCTCTTGTCTCATGCCTTCTACTTCAAAGGCTGAACCTATTCCAAAATCTAAACGAACCCATGGTAACTGTATGTCCTTGATATAATCATGACTTGCATACATTCTGGACTAATTGTGAATTTTTAATAAATCTAATAAACCTTAACTCTGATTCCTAGTCCTCCTTGAGTAGCCAAAATGGTTGCATGAATGTTAATTGGACCTATTGGATGTTGATTTCTTTTTGCCTCAATAATGCCAATGCGATCAAAAAGAAAGGATAAGCAGGAGCTGCCCAAACCTGCTCCAGCAGTTTAAATCACAACAAACTGGCAATTAACCCTGCCTATTCTAGGTTTTCTAAAAGCTAAAAATGAGCTACACTTATAGGTAATATACGTTATATGGCACATGCACCGATAAAAAAAAACATGAAAGCACATTTTGAAATCAACATCAAGTTTAACAGAGAAAAGCATTTGAGCAAATGCAGACTCCTCATAGTTAGGACAAGTTTAAGAGAGCAAATATGGATAAACATGAAAATACCATGAGCCAATGATTATACGTTGATTAGACAAAGTGTGGCTTCCTTATTTGTATATCTACACTGTTTGGCCTGGCAGCCTTTGGTGTGGTCTTTTGCGAAACCTTTTGCCTACTCACCTCCTGTTGCGGAGTTTCTTTTCTGTTGGCATTGGGACTCTCTGCACTCTGCCACTGCTAACCAATGCTAAAGGGCTTGTGTTCTCTTCTTAAAAGATAGTCAAAGTGGCTTACCCTAGTTGCACATTTAATGTATTTACACGCCCCTAGTAAAGTGATATCATATTGCAGGTACCCATGGCCTGTAAATAAACTGATACAAGTGGGCCTGCAGCACTTATTTTGCCACTCACTTACATAGCCCTTTTAAACATGTCTCGGGCCTGCAATTACAGCCTGTAGGGCTTTTTTAACCTGCCAAATTGACCTAGCAAAATAAACTTTTTTATCAGGTCCAAGCATCTTATCTTATCTTATCTTAGGGGATTCTTGTATAGCGCACTGACACCGAGAGGTTTCCTGGCGCTGGCTGAGTGCCAATGAGATGGAGATACGGGGGTCTAGCCAGTCTGTGTGAAGAGGTGAGTTTTTTGGAGTTTTCTAAAAGCCAGAAGGGAATTGGCAGATTTAAGAGGGAGAGGTAACTGGTTCCAGAAGGCGGGGGCACGGTAGGCAAATCTACGACCGCCGTTTTTTTTTAGTTTGGTAGCAGGGACAGCTAGCAAGAGGCGATGGGAGGAACGAAGATTGCGTACCGGACAGTAAGGGATGACCAGTGATTTGAGGAAGGCAGGGGAGGTCCCGAACACAGCTTTGAAGGTCAGACAGCCGATCTTGAATGCAGTCCTCTGCTCCACCGGTAACCAGTGGAGTCTGTGAAGAAGTGGTCTCGCGGATTGCCACTTCGGGGTTTTATAGGCCAGCCTTGCCGCTTGGTTCAGTACAATCTGGAGCCTATTAAGGAGGAATTTAGGTAGGCCGTAGTACAGGGAGTTTGAAAAATCCAGGCGGGAGAGCACCAGGGCGATCAGGACTTGTATCAGGGCCTCTGGTGTCAGGAGATGGGAAACTTTCCTGATTTTTCTGAGCTGGAACATACATGAGGACACAACCGCACCAACCTGAGGCTTAAGAGAGAGCTCCGAGTCAATTATGACCCCGAGGCTCTTTGCTGACTTAGCCAGGATGGGCGGGGAGCCAAGCTCAGTTGGCCAGAACTGTGGGCCCCAGTGAGTGAGACTATTTCCTGGAAGGATCAACTCGGTCTTCCCCGGGTTCAATTTCAGCTGGTGGGAATTCATCCAATGTTGGATGTGTAGCATCACTGCTTGACAATCGAGGGCTGCATTGGGGGTGTTAAGCGGAAAAATGATTTGCAGATCGTCTGCATAGTTGAATACGGTGATATTCCACCTCTTCAAGGAGAAAATAAGCGGCTGAAGATAAAGATTAAAAAGCAGAGGGGACAGGGACGATCCCTGAGGCACTCCGCAGATGGATGGGACCTGTGCGGCTGTGAAGGGACCAAGCCGGACCGCCTGCATTCTGCCCGACAGGAAAGATTTGAGCCAGGCAGAAGCCAGGCCTCGGATGCCGGCTTGCTCGGCACGGTGGATGAGGATGTTGTGGTCCACCGTGTCAAACGCAGCCGACAGATCCAATAAGACAAGCGGCTGTGATGTCCCTTTATCGGCATTAGCCCTAAGCGTATCCATAACTGCCAGGATCACAGCCTCGGTGGAATGGGCTGGTCTGAACCCAGCCTGATTAGGTTCGAGAAAGTTGGAACACTCGATGAATTCAGATAGGCAGCTAGTAACATGTGCCTCCAGGAGTTTGGATAGGTAGGGCAAGAGAGAGATAGGCCGATAGTTGGCAAGGTCGTCTGGGTCAGCTCCAGGCTTCTTCAGTAAAGGCACGAGGACAGCCTCCTTGAAGGAATTAGGTACTACTCCTGCCTCCAATGAGGCATTTAATAAAGGCAAGATGCAGTCCGGTAAGGACAGGCAGATGTCACGAAAGACAGAGGGAGGACAGCAATCATTAGGTGAGCCAGATTTGACTCGAGCAACAAGTTTAGCCAGAGTGCTGGGGTCGAGGGCAGGGAGAGAGAGCAAGGAAAGCGGGTTTTCAGGGGGGGGGGGCTGGCATATCATCAGGGAGGACTGAAGGAATCGTGTTCTTGATCTTGGCAATTTTTTCAATAAACAAATTATTTAAGGCATTGCAAGATTTTTGCGTCGGGGTCTGAGAAGGAAGAGTCCTTGCATCAGACGTAAGCTCCCCCATGATTGAAAAGATCTCCTGAGATTTGTTGTGAGCAGTGAGAATCCTTTCCGAGATGTGAAGAGCTTTTGCTGCATTAATAGCTTTTTTATATTTTTTTCTCGCAGCGATGTATAGCTCTCTGTTGATGGGCAGATAATTGCGTCTCCACCTACGCTCCGTTTGGCGCAGTTCGAGTTGCTGAGATTTCAGGGTGGAGTTGAACCACTTGTGGGACTTACTGTGCCGGGAACGGGGGAAGCTGGAGGGAGGGGCAAAGCGATCACTGGCTTTGATGATCCAGCCAGTAAGATCTTCCTCCAGAGTGTGGACAGTCGCAGTTTTAGATGACGAAGGGCGAGTTTCAGCCAAGAATGAAAGGAATGTCTGAGAGTCGAGAGTGCTCCATTTACGGGCAGTCACACCGGCCATGGGAGGGACCTTACTGCAACCTCTGACTGTGATCACTGTATCGATCAAGTAATGGTCAGACCAGATACAAGGGGTGATCACAGGATAGGAGAGAGTGAGATTATGAGTCCAGATGTGATCTAAAGTATGACCCCCAGTGTGAGTGGGGGAAGTAACGTGTTGGTTCATGTTGAAGCTGGTGAGGACTTCAAAAACTCAGCCGCATGAGGGCCAGCTTCCTTGTCATTGTACCAATAGTTGAAGTCACCGAAAATGGCGACTCGGGCAGATGAAATAAGTAGATTGGCTAGCTGTTCACTGAGGGCTGCGGGGAACGAAGGCATAGGGTAGGGAGGACGATACAGGATGATAATGGTAAGAGCACCCTCTCCGGTATCTAGCTTAATGATGAGATTGTCCACGTCAGTGAGAGTGAAAGAGGACGTGGCGGTGGAGCATCCCTTATTAATAAATATAAATTACCCCTAAGGTAGGCCCTAAACCGACCATAGAGCAGGGTGAATTGTATTAAAAAAGTTGGGCATGCCATTTTAAGTTTTATATGTCTTGGTAATAAAAAACTTCCAAATTCATGTTTCACTACTGTTAGGCCTACCTCTCCCATAGGATAACATTGGGTTACCTTATTTCACTTAATTAGTGATAATGTTGGCTTAGGAACAGGTAGAGATGTAATGTTTCATTTAAAAAAGAATTGTAATTTAAAATCATCTTTAATGTTAAATTTGGTTTTTAAGTCACAATTCTGAAAATTCAATTTTTAGAAAGTTGCCATTTTCTTGTCCTAACCATTTGATGCATGCATCCTGTGCCTTAGGTCACATGACTGTAAATAGACTCACAGTTGGGCTTTGTGTATTCCACCTAGACAGTGAGATAAAGGGGGACTAGGTGTTGGCAGAATAGGAGGGACGGAGTTGTTCCCTGCCCCACTTATGTTTTAAAGGATGTGCCTCCAAAACACTTTAAAACCTTGACACCAGTCTTTTGTCACTCTAGACCTCTTAGAGCTTGGGCTGGGGAGGGAGGAAATTCCATAATCATATGTTGAAGGAAGTTGAGGCGTTTCTCCCACTTCAAAGGCTGTCACTGGGTAAAAATATTAGACCCTCTGACCAATTCTTCAGTAGCCTCCTAAACCTCTAGGGAACACTAAAAAGGCCTGCCTTGTACTTCAGAGTACTAGCCTATAAGTTGTGGCCTGCTTTGTGCCTCAGATGACTACCCTCCTGCTTCTAGGGGACTGCCCTGCTGCTTGAAGCCAGCCTGGTACCCTTGTAGTACTGCCCTGCTTCTTGAGGCCTGCCTTGCTGCTTGAACCCTGGAGTACCAGAGTGGCTGAGCTACAGGGACACAACAAGCTCCCACAACTTTGAACCAGCCCCTGGACCCTACCTGAAGTGGGTCCAGACCTCCAAGTGGTGCCCACATAGTCCTTGACCCTTGTAAGTGGTGCTAAAAATGCCCAAACCACCAATACCAAAATGTGGGACTTAAAGAATGTTCCACCAAAATGTGGCCTGAAACTGATAGAACACCAGGGCCTGCATGGTCGCCAATCCGCCCAAGGTGCATCTAGGTCGGCCTGGCTTTCCAGTAGCTCCCGCCATGTTTGCCTCCACAGCAGCAAATCCTGTTGAGTGGCTCCTCTCAAAAGAGCTATTCAGCCTTGTGGAGCCCTCATTTGCTACAGTTTGCAGCTTTGTCCCACTGGAGATTTTCAACTTCCAAAAAAGTGACAAAATCCCACAGCAGCTTCATCCAGTGACTTCCGACAATGACAGCGCTTCCTCAGAAACCGTCTGAATGGGCAAACATATAGTGGTATGCCCAAAGCAGCCCCCACAATACCTGGGCTAAAAGGATTCAAAACAAAAACATGGTACCCAGTGGAGATCAATATCAGGGATGACGTTTGCCACAGTAAGTCAAACAGTTTATTCAATAACTAGTAAATGATTGTCCGTGTAGTGCTTCCATTTCACAAGCACGTACCTGGAGCACCTTTAAAAATATCACAAACCCACTGTCATTTAAACAAAAACACTAAATCAAATCCTGAAGTCTGAACAAAGTGTAATTGTTCTTCATTATATTGAAACACAACGTGGTTTGTACAAAGCACTTACAGCCTGATTCATCAAGCTGAATTGCGCTCGCAAAGGGACAGATTCTGAGAATCTGGCCCTTTGCGAGTGCGATATTTGCATTTGGGATTCATCATCCCAAATGCTAAAATCGGTAATAGCGATTTCGCTATTTTGTGAGGAATTATATTTAAGGAATCTCTATTTGAGATTCCTTAAATGCAATTCATCATCCATTTTTAAATAGCGAATTCGCAATTTCGGCCCACTATTTACCGTGAGGTCAAACCTCCTGGTAAATAGCGAAATGTCCTTTGGACATGTGTGTGCGCAACACCTGTTTAAATTTGCATTTAAGGGGTGCTACAGGGTGTCCTTAGGACACCCCTGGCACCCTTTAAATCGCTATCTTATTTGCGATTAGCAAATTGCTAATCGCAAATAAGGAATACTCCCCATTCATTCCTATGGACCTTTTGTCCCATAGGAATGAATGGGGAGTTATTCCTTGCTAATCACAAATAAGGAATATGTAGGAATCGCATTTTTTTTGCGATTCCTACATGAATTCCGTTTTGCGAGCCTGTAATAGCGATTCCTTATGAATCGCTATTATAGACTCGCAAAACGGGTCGTTGATGAATCAGGCTGTTAGTGCCTAATTATGAGTTTTGCAGTGCGGGAGTGGACGGCCATACCAGTGGCCTGCTCCAGCACCACCAAACACATGTGCCTACCACATGCCAGATTACGAATTTCCTCATGTCTGGTGGGCTTTTTTTTATGGTGCCACGCCGGTGCCCCTAAAAACGGGCACCGCAATGGGAACACCCAAAAAAGTTTATGCACGGCATAGACTATAAAGTCCATGCCGTGCAGGAACTGGGGTGCCTTCACACAGGGAAGCGCATGTTGTGCCTCCCTGCATGCATCCCAATGCAAATGGGAAACTGAGCTCTCTTTCAGGACCGCCAGCCTTTTCATGGAGGAAATACCTCCATGATACCTCTGGCGGTCCTGAAACCCGTAAAATGCATGGTAGTGCCGCACCACCAACATGTTACTGAGGCCTTGACCACCATTCCACCGACAGCAAACAGCGGTTTCCTCGCGGCTGTGGCGATACTATGGCAGTTCGACAGCCTACTTATAATGGGGCAGTTGGACCGCCGAAAGAGGCCCTTAGAGTGCATACTTATGCACATAGTAATAAATAAAAATCCTTTTCTATGTCATTTCTTTATTTCAAAGTCTTTCTAATTCCTTTGTACCTTTTAAATGTTTACATATACCTCATCCTGTAGGCATTTTTGATGCATTTTGGCCACAATGAATTTGCAGGCCACTTCAGGACTAGGAAGACTGAAGTACCTAGCAATCAAATTGATCATTCAATCAATATTGATACAAAGATCACTTACAAAACCTTTTCACCCCAAGTGCAAAATCAGGGCTAAACCAATCAATGTACAGAACATGTTGAACCAAAAATAAAAGTAAAAATTTGGGGTAAAAAATTACCTTAACATGCCATTCATGCAAGGAACACCAAAGGGTGGAGTGGCTGACCAACTTGGCCTACAGAAGTGAACATGCAAAGT
The DNA here is from genome assembly GCF_964263255.1 of Lissotriton vulgaris. NCBI lineage: Eukaryota > Metazoa > Chordata > Amphibia > Caudata > Salamandridae > Lissotriton > Lissotriton vulgaris. The sequence continues at coordinate 749,998,014 of NC_141694.1, forward strand.
TACATTGTCTGCTGGCCCATCGCCACAGGTGAAAAAGACTGACAAGTAAGTGGAGTCACCAAAAAGCTCTTACACTGAACCACCCTACCTTAATTAGGCCACCGCCAGGCTAACGTAAATAAAAGTATACACAACACCTCAAAACTGCAATCACTGTCACTGAAAAAAAAAGTAAAATATGTTTGTTCTAGCTTGCAATGTAAGCATCGCTAAGTTTGTAGTCCACCCCAGAGTCACTTACATTTTAAATTGCGGGGAAACCTATCTCCATCTCTGTGTCTTAAATACCAGCCACCAGGCTATTGTACAAAATGGCATACAGCACCTCAAAATGAAAAACACTGCCTCTGGAAAGGAAAAACAATGTTGTTTATTGCAGCTAGCACTATTACACAAACATAGGGGTCAATTAGGATGGCGGACGGACAAAGTTCGGCCGCCATCCTGTCTGAGGATGGGACCGTCCGTCACGGGGGCGGATGTCCCATGCCTCGAATTAGGATGCACCCTCCACAGTGCCGGGTGCATACCGCATTTTTTACATTGCGGCGGGCGATGCTGAAAGCACCGCCCGCCACAATGCAAAAAATGCATGTTGTGCGTTTCAAAGCACAACATGACAGGCACCGCGCGGTGCCTGCCATGTTGTATTCTGAAACACAGGGGGTACCATAGGTACCCCCCATGTGCACCCCCCACCCATCCCCTTCACCCTGGGGGCCCGCAACGGGCCCCCAAAGCAAGGACCGTATGCCTTTTCGTGGCGGCATTACCACCACGGAAAGGCATTCCCCTCAGGCCATCCTAATATGGCTGGCGGTGTCTGATAGACACCATATTAGACCTTTTCCGCCGCGGTCGCAAGGCGACCACGGCGGAAAAGCGGCGGACGGTCTTCCCTTCCGCCACGGTCCCCCCGCCATTGTAATATGGCGGGGGAAATAGGTGGCGGACAGGCAAGGATGGCGGACGGATCGCCACCGCCTGCATGGTGGTGGCAATCCATCCGCCATCCTAATCGGCCCCTAAGTTGGCATCATAAAAGAGGGGGACATCAGCGCTTAATTTGAGCCAGTGACTTCCGGTGCTCAGCACCGGCACTTATCCTCAACACTGGCACTTTTCATGAGCACCAGTTAAGGACACATTCTTTTACGGGGAGATTAAGTGATTTGCTTAGAAACACAGACGCCGAGACTCAAACCTAGTTCCCTAGCTCCGAAGTGAGCAGTTCTGACCATTACACCACATCCTCTCTCCACTTTCATTGTTAGTAGTTGGTTCTATTTTAGACGGTGCTAACAGGAGCAATGGGCTGGTGCAAGCTGCCTAATGATGAGAGCCCTGGCATGTATTTTTTTACAATTTAACCATGGGGGACATCCCCTCAGTCACTTACATCATACCTACCGCCAGCTGCGTTACCCCACTCAACTTTATCCTTCCTGAAATTGTTCTTAAAAATGTCTTCTAAATCCAAAGATAAAAACCATGACAAGACCCAATCCACTTTGTGTATCCGAACTGCACTCCATCGTGGTCAACCATACCTTTCAACCCTGCCCCAGACTCACACGATTAGATAATCCAGGTTGACACTTTGACCTTTTAGGCACTACTTTTCACTAAAACTTTACAAAAATAAATAACTTTGTTTCTCCTGATTGGATTTTTGTCATTTTGGTATCAAATTATTTATTACATTTGTCCTTTTTTATCTAAAGTGTTGGGGGATTTTTGTTGTGTTTTGTTTTCCCTTCTTTTCTGTTTGTGTGCAGCACAAATACCTTACACATTGCCTCGAAGTTAAGCTTGTCTGCTCTTGTGTCAAGTTACCAGGGGGTTAAGCACAGGTTAATTTAGTGACTTTTATGGTTCATTGTGGTTATTGCTTCAAAGGAGATAACACCCTCCCTTAATAAAAAAACAGTGGCATATCTAGACCCTGCAGCGGCCGTATGTAATAGCCGGGAGGGGGGGGGTGGAGATTTCTGTGAAGCCTGTGCGGCCCCGAGAGGACCGACACCCCCTTTGCTACGCCACTGTCAAAAACCCAATTTCCTAAGACCACACATTAACACACAGATTAACATATGATTAGTAAAATTACAAGCACTGCACCAACTCCAATGGTTGAAAGGGCAGACCCAAAGCCTTCCTGTGTATATTGGAACAATTGGTCTGTTTAGACAAGTATGCTGTGAAACCTAGACTCAAAAGGGTCTCTTTACATAGTTTAGATGGGAGAGGCAGGATATTGAGCATTGTATTGGGTCGAAAAAACAAGTTGTTTGATTTAGAGCAAGAGCACATTGACTCATGTCAAAGGTTATAATAGTTGTTTACCTCAAAGATAGCTATAAAAATCCACCAGAGTGACAATCTACACACGGAAGGTGGCTGCATGCACAGATTTGTAGGAGTTTGATTATAAGTGTGCACTAAGTGTGTGAGCATGCGCCCTGAAGATGGCTGCACACAGATGCTTGGAGTGAGCACATGCATGCTCTAGAGTCTGAACTAGAATCTTTAAGGTAACAGGACCGAGCTTTGTTGTTGTGTCTCACACATGAACTACCCTGCACTATGACAATGACTGCTTCACAGAGACGTCTTGGGGTTTGTTCAGATATGTGAACCAAATGGTGAGCATGTGGAGTGGTTGTCCACAGAGACTTTGCCAGCCTGGCCCACCGATGTGAACTAAAGGGTGATCTTGTACCCTTGAGGTGGGTGGTTGCACACAGTTCTTTTTCTGCATTAGGAGATAAGCATGAAATGTGGAGGAAGCTGCACACACATGCTTGTGAGGGAAGTGGTCATATATGTGCACAAAAAGGTAAGCCTTGAAGCGGTAACACACAAGTACTTGTGCAGCGTCTGGTAACAAATGAGGCCAGAGGATTAGCCTACATCCTAGAGTAAGACGCACACCTAGGTCTTTAAGGCTGTGAGCATGTGTTCAAAAGGGTCACCTTGTACCTTAGTATGATTGTACCTGGAGACATGTAGCAATCTAGTTTCACATTGTTAGCAGTAGCTGCGCCTGAACGGTTGTTATTTGTGCATGCAAGTGCAGCAGAGACTTAGTGTGCTCACTGGAGATGGCAAAACGTAGATGGGAAAATGGGACAGGCAACAGTGCAGTGCAAGCCACATTGAGTTTTCTCATGCTCTTTCTAGGATTCGGGCTGCGAGCATGAAACCTGTGCGGAAAATTAACAGTAACTGACTTGCCAATCCACTGATGACCCTAATAAACTGATTCAACACATTCTGCTGATGTTGATGGAATTATATTTACTTACTGTATGAAAAGAGTCTCTTTACATGTCTTGGTTGTAAGTATGTATTAATATATATCAAGCATTGCCCAGGTTTAAATGCTACATAAAATGTAAATAAAATAGTGCATACATTCTAATATGTGGTAAAAACATTATTTAAAAGTACTCTTTAAGGGGGGCGTGGCTACGGCGCAGCGCAAGATGGCCGCTTGAGGGTTTTTCTCCGCCGCAATGATGGACCCTCACTTGCATTCCTGCAATGTTTTTTGACTCACCATTGCCAAATTTGTGCATGGGAATGTGAGCGGCATCTCAGGAGCTCTCTGCTGGAACCACCACGCAGCGTTTTATTGATTTTCAGCGCTACCGTGTCCTGAGCCGGTTGCGATCGCCATTTTGTCCTGTCCGTAACGATTCTCCTCACGGTAATGTGCGCTGCATCATCATGACATCTCGTCACAATAAGCTGTCCCCCTTGTGGCCATCTCTTATTACAAAACTCAAACACACTGGAATGATGTTCTAATCGTTATTTTCCACATATTTTCAACTCATTTTTGAACTTTCATTGACTTGTTTATTCAGCCATATCCTTCACGGATTTTCCTCCTAAGACTTACTATTTCTCACCTAGTGATACTGTCTGAGATTTTATGTGCTTCATAAGGATTACCTAGTGCCCATATGATCTGCGTATCTCATAACAGTGCTGCCTAATCTCCTCCAGATGGTTTCATGCTGCTTTTAATGACTATTTCCAATACTATCTGCTGAGTTTTACACAGGAATTTTTCTGCAAGATATTTTCAGTAGAGTTGTCATGTGTTTATTCCTGTATGGTTCCTTATATACGCAGCAACGCTCCATTTGGAATTTTCTGATGCGTTTTCCTTATTAATCTTTTCATTCTTCAATCATATGCAAGACCTCCGGAACTTTTTTCTGAATTTGTTGCCCAGTCCACTTGTATGCGTGTTAAATTTGACTAATAATCTACTATATTTGTAACCTTTACATTGTTGGCAGTTTCAGCTTGCTGCACATCAAACTAGAATTACTGTATCTTCTATGGTCAAATTGCGCAACCCAATGTTTGTTTTTGTGCCTTCTGCGAGTGTCCAAGTGGCATCTTCATCAGAGCCACAACCCTCTACTTCTGTGGTCCCAATGGCTGGAGTTGCACCTAACCGTTCTTCCTCTACGCAGTCTGCATCTAACAAATCCTCTCCTCCTACCACTTCGACTAAGCGCCTGAAACATGATCCTCCATCTGCTGACAAGTCTTCCTCTCCTATCTCTAAGGAGTTAATCTTGGAGGAAATACGCGCATTACGTCCATTTGTAGAGGAAACTAACAAGGACATGCAACTTTTGAAGGAAAAGTGGCTGGCTATGGATAGTAGGATTACCTCTGTTGAACAACAGGTTTCGGAGATACAAACAAATTCTCAACGCATCTCTTCTCTGGAAAAGTCGATCCTCACCCTCCAACAACATACTGAGGATTTAGAAAATAGAAATAGGAGGAATAACCTCCGTGTTTATGGTTTGCCAGAATCCTTGGAGGGAGCTGACCCTGTGGGATTTTTCGCTTCTTTCCTCCTGAAGCTTCTGGATATGCCACCCACTACTTCTCGCAGTATCCAAAGAGCCCATAGACTTGGTCCTCGTTCATCTGCTTCAACAAAACCACGCGCAGTCATCATTCTCTTTTTGAAATTTACAGACCTGCTCTCAGTTCTTTCTGCAGCTAGATTCAAACGACAAGTTTCCAGGCTCGGTCAGAGAGTCTTCCTCTCTCAAGATGTCTCCAATACCACTGCGGCAAGAAGGAAAGAATTATGGTCTCTTTGTGCTCCTTTGCGTTCTCTCGGAGCTAGATATGGCTTGTTTCACCCGTGCATCTTCAAGGTTACTCATCAAAATCGAACATGGACCTTTCAAGATCCTGAAGAACTCAAGAACCTTATTCACATTCACTCCAACGGTGGAATGGATACCTCCGCTTCTCCTAGTGGCTGAATGATTCGTCATTTATATCTGTTATTTTCTTGTTGTTTTTATTCATAACACTCCTGTTAGTATTTTTGCATTCATATTCAAGTTTGCCTTTTAAATTTCTGAATGTGTTATGTATTTTTGTTTGTTTGTTGTATGCATTTTATTGTATAATCCTTCCGTTATTTCCTTATTATCATGTGTCTTTTTCTCTCCTTACATAGATGCGTGATGTCTGTTCCCTCATTCCACCTAGCTCCTTTCCTTCAGTTTTTGTTGTCCTGTTGTGGTTGGATTTCCACTCTTCGAACGGTCCGTCTTGTTGAGTGTCGCCATTCCCCATCTCCCTCTTGTATGTCCCCCTCAGGTACGTTCTTTGCAGTCATCCTTTTGGATATGTACTGTCTCTTCTTTTCCATCTGTGCTGTTTTCTTTTTCTTTCCCTTCCTTAACCCTTATTTTCCTTTTGCTGTTATTTGCTGTATTTTTCTCTTTCTATTGCCTTTCTCCTTTTTCGGCTGTATGATATATAAATTCTGTTTTTTTTTTACTTTTTGTCTTATTAATTTTATTTAATTTGAAAATTTAGAGTTTTGTGTCCTGGAACGTAAAAGGTTGTATTAACCCCATGAAACGTCAGAGAGTACTTTCCCATTTAGCTTCTTATAATCCTGATATAGTCCTTCTTCAAGAAACTCACCTTACTGAACTTGAATCTCTTAAATCAAAGAGGAATTGGGTTGGTACAGTCTTATTTTCCCCCTCCAATAACAAAAAGAATGGTGTTGCCATTTTATGTCATAAAAAATTGAAATGTAAAGTTTTGTTACAAGAGAAAGATGACGAGGGTAGATGGATTTTGTCTAAATTACTAATTAATTCTATACCTTTAATTGTTTTTAATGTCTATAGTCCTACTCAACCTGACTGTTCTTTTTGGCCTTTAATTACGAGCAAATTTATTCAACATAAAGATGAATTATTTATCTCAGGTGGGGATTGTAATCAGATTGTTGACACATTCCTTGATCGCAAATCCACAGTTCCCTTCATCCCCCACAAACCACATAAACAATTTCTGGACACCATCTTACAATCACATTTTACTGAATCTTGGAGACTCTTACATCCCAATACGTTAGATTATTCTTTTTTTTCTCCTCATCATCTTTTTCTCGACTAGACTACATTTTTCTTTCTCAATCCGTATCTCAAAATTCACTGTCCTCTTCTATCGAACCCATACTTTTCTCGGACCATGCCCCCGTTGTAACAGATCTTGACTTACTTCTGCCTTATCCCAACCCATCTCGTTGGAGTTTTAATTGTGCACTTCTCACTGATCCTAATTTCTATTCCTCTTTTTTCTCTTTTACTAATTACTTTTTTCTATTTAATTCTGACCCTAATACTCCTCCTTATATCCTCTGGGACTCCTTTAAAGCTATATCAAGAGGATTCATTATCGATTTCATCTCTAGAAAAAAGAAGCAATATTTTCAGAAACGTAAAACGTCCCTAGCACATATAAAATCCCTGGAACATAAATGTTATACTTTTTCAGACAAATGTATGTCACCAGAGCTCTTGCGAGCAAATTTGGATTTCAATAAATTTACCTCTGATAATGCATCTTCAATTCTCCTTCGTAGTAGTGCTCGTTATTATGGTGGCCTTAACAAGTCTGAAAAACATTTAGCTAATTATCTTAAGTCTTGTAAAGAACACACTCTTATAGAATCTATTTATTCCTCTGATAATACTCTCCTACATAAAGATGAGGAAATACTTGATCAACTTCAGCTGTTTTATCAACAGTTGCATACTCCAGAATCTCCTCCTACCCCTTCTCTTATTCAGAGCTATTTGAGAGATTACCGAAACCTACTAATTCTCATCTAAATTTTACAGACCTTGAACTTGACCTCTCATTACATGAACTTTCCACGGCATCCCTTACTAAGAGTAAAACACCTGGCCCTGGTGGTTTTCCTGTTGAATTTTACTTACATTTCTCTGATCTCTTACAGCCCAAAATTCTAACTCTCTTTCAATCATTCTACTCCTCTGGTAAAGCGGATGGCACCTTTCAAGATGCCACCATTTGTCTTATCCCAAAAGATGGCCGTGACCCTAAATTCTGTAAAAAACTATCGACCAATCTCTTTAGTTAATGTGGACTACAAATTATTTGCTAAATTAATCGCAATACTCTTGGATTCATTCATGCCTCATCTTATTGGTAAGGAGCAATGTGGTTTTGTCAGGGGTAGACTCACTTCTGATAACTCTCGACTTTTTCTTAATGTTTTGAATAAAGCCTCATCACTCTCAATTTCTCTAGCCGCTATTTCTGTTGACGCGGAAAAGGCTTTTGACAGAGTAGTTTGGTCTTTTTTGTTTGCTTCATTATGTTGGCATGGTTTTGGTCCCAAATTTATATCCCTCATATCTTTGTTATATTCTGCGCCCAAGGCCTCAGTTCTTGTAAACGGTCAACTTTCCCCATCCTTTGCTCTTCAGCGGAAGGTACGTCGAGGTTGCCCTCTATCCCCACTTCTTTTTGTCTTAGCTCTTGAACCATTTCTGTCCTCCATTCGTAACAATAAATCCATCTCTGGTTTTCCTTATGGTAATAATCAATTGAAACTTTCTGCATACGCGGACGATGTCCTTTTGTTTATTTCCAATCCAGAACTGTCTGTCTCCCCCTTACTTTCTGAATTTAACGCATTTTCTCTAGTCTCAGGATAAGACTGAAAATCTCCCCTTGACCAAAACCTGTCTTCCTCATCTTTTTTTTCCTCGACTGGCTTTGCCTGGAACAGTTCAAAGATTAAATATCTCGGTATCTGGTTTTCCAATTCCATTTCATCTTCAATTAAATTAAATATGTCTGCAGTTTCGTCTCAAATTGATCAATTATTCTCCTCCTGGAATCTCCTTTTTCTTTCCTGGTGGGGTCGATTAGACTCCATTAAAATGATGATCGCCCCTATACTAATTTATACCTTTTCCATGTAGCCTGTTCATATTCCTGTCCTTCATTTCAAACGTATTGATTCCTCCCTCTCGAAATTTCTTTGGAAAAATATAAAACCTAGAATTTCTCTTGTAGCTCTTCGTAAATCCAAGCCGAATGGCGGTGTTAAATTTCCAGATTTCTGTCTATACCATAATCCTTCTCTCTACGTCAAGCATCCCGATAGCTTGCAACAGAACCTGAGGCAAGTCCGTCCGTGCCTGTACCGGGCCCAGGGCCACCCCCCCTGGCCATGGACACTTTGACACTCCCAGCACCTTTTTGCGCTACTCCTCCTCCCAGCTGCGGGAACTTAATACACCTACCACTAACATGCGGTGTCGACACTTGCCCCCTCCTAGCCATCTGGGGTCTGCCCCTGCACCTTGCCCAGGCTGTAATTATACTCTCCCATGCCCTATGCCCTCGGCTCACGCTATTAGATCCACACCTAAGCGTCATTTTCGCTCGGCGCTGATCAACGCCTGCTCCCTCCCTAAACATAGTTTAGACATCAGGGAATTCATAGTAAGTCAGGAGCTGGACATCCTGTTCTTAACTGAATCCTGGGGAGACGCTGCCTCTGGCCCAGATTTCTGCTCCGCCACACTGGAGGGCTTCTGTGTGGTAAGACAGGACAGAACTACGGGGAGAGGAGGTGGTTTAGCTATTATTCACAAAGCAGTTTTTCAGTCTAAAATCGGACTTGTTCATCGACTGGATTGTGAAGCCTGTACCTTTTCCATCACTCTCAACCACAACCAAGTTTTTAAAGGAATTCTGTTATACCGCCCCCCCCCCGGCCCACACACCCGCTTCTTATCAGCTCTTGACGAATTTACAGAACTCTCCTTATCCCATTCTGACTATACCATCTTGGGGGACTTCAACTTTCATCTTGAAGTTGTAGGGGACAAAGATACCAATCAACTTATCACGGATCTACTGGCGGTAGGACTACAGCAGTTACTGGCAGTCCCTACTCATCAAGCAGGTCACACGCTTGATGGTTTGTTCACCAACGACCCCAACATCTCACTTATCACTGTTCTTCCTGTAGTATGGTCGGACCATTCCGCTGTCATCTTGACCATTTTGGCTCACAACCCTAACCCGCCTCAGCTCACATCTCGCACCCCCATTAGTACTAGAGCATGGAAAAACCTGGACTACCCCTCATTGTCCAATATTCTGGCTGGATCTTCCTACGAGGCAACACAACATCCGAGTCTTCTGTCAAACAGGTACCAGAAGTGGATTTTGGATGCTATTAATCAAGTTGCCCAGGCGAAACTTATAATTTCTAACCGGGCTACGCCATCTGCCCAATAGTTCACAGAGGATCTTCAACAACAACGGCAGTACTGTAGGAATTTAGAAATACGCTGGCGCAAGCATTATAGTCCTTTGGACAAACAAACCTACAAAGATGCGCTAGCGCTATACAAAAAATCCATTATTAAACATAAAGGAGCTTTCTTTCAAGCTCAGATAGAATCTGCCAAAAATTCCACAAGAAGGCTATTTCAAGTAGTCGATTCTCTCTCCAACCCTCCGACAGGACCTCCCACTGAGCCATCTCAAGACCTTTGTAATGAGGTTGCCACCTTCTTTTCCACCAAGGTCACCAATATTTATTCATCTTTCTCCCTCCCTAAATGCTTGGATCTCCCTGACCCACCTCCCTCGGGCTCTTTAAACACACCTAATTTTCCCAACTTCCAGCTGGTCTCCACAGACCTGATCAGCAAACTCACCACGTCCATCAAATCTGGATCTCCCTTAGACCCTTGCCCCCCTGCCATACTGAGCGCTCTCAGTGAGGTTATTTACTCCCCCGCTCACCGATTTATGCAATTCCATTCCTCAGACAGGCATTTATCCTAAAATCTGGAAAAAGGCAGTCATCAAGCCCCTGTTAAAAAAACCTTCCTTGGACCCCGCGGATTCAGCTAGCTACAGACCGATCGCCTGTCTCCCATTCCCGGCCAAAATATTTGAAGCAGTTATGAACAACCAGCTTTCAGGGTTCATCAATAGTCACCAACTTCTAGATGATACCCAGTTCGGGTTCAGGAAGGCCCATAGCACCGAATCCGCCCTGATAAAGGCCTCTGTCGAGATTAGGACTATAATGGACCAGGGTGGGGCGGCGGTCCTAATACTCCTGGACCTGTCCGCTGCCTTTGACATGGTCGATCACTCCATCTTGATCGACCGTGTCACATCCCTGGGGGTCTCCCATCTAGCCAGCGACCTTATTGCATCATTTCTGGCCAACCGCACGCAGCCTGTGAAATTGGGCTTTTTCTATTCGCCCACCTTCACCCTTCCGTGCGGAGTGCCCCAGGGTTCCTCGCTAAGCCCCACATTATTTAATATATATGTGGTGGATTTGGCAAGGGTGATAAAAGCACACGGGCTGCGCTTAACCACCTATGCGGATGACACCCAATTGGCGCTGGCAGTGCATAAGGATGGACCAGCCGTTGCCGCAAAATTTCAGGAGGGGATGTTGGCCATCAGTTCATGGATGTCAAGTTACTGCTTGAAATTAAATTCGGACAAAACCGAGGTGATGACCTTTGGCAACCTTTCACCGGAATGGTCCTCCACCGGGTGGCCCAGTCAAATGGCCCCCCCCCACTCCGGTTGCCTGGGTTAGAAACCTCGGTGTTATGTTCGATGACAAGCTGTTATTTAAGCATCACGTGAACGTAGTGGTCTCATCCTCCTTCTATATGCTGAGGAAGATTAAGAAACTGTTACCATATCTCCCTCCAGCTGCAGGAAAAACATTGATCACCACCCTTGTTTGTTCCAAAATGGACTATAGTAACGGTCTCCTCCTCAACACTCAAGAACACGTCTTAACTAAACTACAGTCAGTCCAAAACGCTGCAGCTAGAATTCTGCTCGGCATTCCCAGTCACCACCCCACCTCCTCGGCCATACGTCAACTACATTGGCTAAGGGTCAAGAGTCGGATAAAGTTTAAGGCACTTTGCATTGCCTATAAAGCCATCCATGACTTAGGACCCCGGTTCCTTAAGGATGCTTTTCGGATCTATGCTCCAAAAAGATCACTTTGTTCATCTTCCACCCATCTTCTTTCTGTCCCACGCACCAGAACCACTACCTGGGGAGATAGACGTTTCTTAGTAGCAACACCCAGGCTATGGAACTCTCTCCCTCTGTTCATCAAAACCAGCCCCACTCTTTTCAGCTTCCGTAAACTCCTGAAAACCTGGTTATTTAATCAATAATTATCTAGCCACTTTCCGTCCCAGGAAGTCCGACATGCGCCGAGACACCCTTGGGTAGTTGTGCGCAATAAAAATTCTAAAAACATAAACATAAACATTATTGAACGTTCTTTATTGTTACCCTTTTCTTTTGATGAAGTATTACGCTTCTCTACCAACTCTCCTTATACCTCATTCCCTTTATTCAATTATACTACTTCTCTTTTAAACCCTTGATTCTTTTGACCACCATTACACGTTAATCATTTTTAAATACCCCCATTTGGTATAAATCACTTATCCTTTTAAATAATAGACCGATTTGTTGGAAGTCTTGGAGACTAAGAGGTATCATGTGGGTTAAACATCTCTTTGATGGTGTATTATCTTGCTCTTTTCCACAATTTCAACTTCTGTTCCGCTGTCCTCATTCTTTTCTGCAGAAATGTTCTACTCTTATGGAAATCATTCTTGACCAATATTTTTCTCTCCCTTTCTCAACTTCATTAATTCCTCAATCTCCTCTTCTTGTAATCCTCTCTACTCTCCCTAAAGCATCTCTCATCTATAAATTCTTCTCCTCTCCTGACCCAGACCGTCCCAAACTAAATTGGAGCTTGCTTGGGAAGCGGATTTGGATTGTACTTGGTCTGTTGCTCTGTGGGACAAACTTTGGTCCAGAACTTTAAAAATTTCTCGATCTGCCTCTCTCACTCAATCTTTATTTTATCTATATCATAGACTTCATCTTTTTCCTCTTTCTTTGTCCCATTTCACACCTTCTTCTGACTCCAAATGTTGGACTTGTGATACTTTAAATGCTGACCTTCTCCATCTGTTATTCTTCTGTCCTACTGTATCTGCCTTATGGGTAAAAGTTTGGTCTTACCTCTCTCGCATTTTCGCACTCTTTGTTCTATACTCAATCACTCTTCTTTTTCGGGCTAGCCTTTCAGAGTCCTTTGATCTTCCTGTACACTCACATGGTCTTTATGATCTCATGCTTGCACTCGCATTCTAACACATTTCTTCGAACTGGAAATCCCTTACAAACATTTCCATACAAGGGTGGTGGAACACTATATGTCATTTTCACAAGCTTGATGTCGCCTTTGCCTCTTCCTGCAAACCAATACCTAACATGGATCTTTTTTGATTACCTCTTACCACACACCTAGATTGATTAGCTCTAAAAAAAATCTACTCACGTCAATTCCGAAAATTTTAAACCCACTTGAAGGATTTTTACTCTCTCCTTCCTGTTTACTTGTTATTTTTTGCAGATTGCATATGTTACATTAATATTTTTATATTGGATATCTTGTGTTGATAGATGTATTATCTGTTTATCTGCCGTAATTCTCTCTAGTATTAATATTTTGTAACACTATTCTCCCATCCCCCCTTCTTTCCTCTTCTCCCTACATCTTTAAAATCCCCTTAAAATAATTTTGCTTCTCAGTTGTTGACATTAGCAATGTTAGTTCTATAGACTGTATTTCAGCAATTTTGTTTTTTTTGCTCATCTTTTTGCATACCAATATTGTTCTTCAATAAAGCTTTCAAGCATAAAAAAGTACTCTTTAAGAAGCTTGGGCCGACAAGTATTATGTGGCTATAAGTAACCAAAGTTACAATAGATAAAACACAACACAAGTGATGTAGGATTGGGACATCACCGTAATTTATATCCATTTACCTCAACTTAGCAATATTTTATATTGTAGGGAGTTTTGGGGAAGATGAGAGAGCTCATGGTGCTGGTAAAGGGTATAAAGCAGGAATATAGACGGGATAATATCGACTAGCATAAATATCGAGGTAAGAATATCGACCTTAAAAAATATATTTGAAGTAAATATCGTTGTTGTAAATATCGATTTTGTAGAATGACAAAAATATCGTCAAAATAAAATATCGTTGTATAGAATATCGTTAAGAGAAATATCGTTGTATATAATATTGACAAAATAATTGAATGTGTTATATAAATGTAGAAAATTATGTTTTATGTTTAAATATTAATAATTAAATGTTTATTTTTATTATTATAGGGATCAAAATGTTAAAAAAAATTAAATATTAGTAAATATTTTAGGAGCGGGTTATTGGTATTATAGGGGATAAGGGTGGGTAGTAATTTAAAAAAGTAGTGTAAATAATTTGTATAGAATGGTAAAAAAATAGAAATTTAAATAAAAATGTTATTTTGAATAGCAAAATTAGAAATATTTTTTTAAATTACAGAATAATTTATTTAATGATTTTTAAAAAAATATTTAGTAGCGGGTTGTTGGTGATATAGGGGATAAGGGTGGGTAGTATATTAAAATATGTTTAATAAAATTTAAATTTAATTTAAAATAATTATATATTTAAATACGAAAAAAAAATATATTTAATTGAAATTTAATGTATTATATAATAATTTTGTAATTAAGTGTGTGATTTATTTTATATAGTGTTCAAAAAAAATAATCTGCCCCGAGTTGGACCAGGGAACCAGCCCAGTGCTAACGATAGCAGTGTTGAATTTATTTGCAACTAGGTGTGGGAGAACCGCTGGACAGGCCTACCCCGGACGTTCTTGGAGGTCCGGGAATCTGCATTGGAGTGTGCGCCCGCTGCGTAGTGGCCCCAGTGTCGGACCGCAGTCATGACCAGGGGTGGTGGCGGTCCCCCCAAACAAGGACCCATTGATAAATTTACCGGGCCCAGTGGAGGGTCGGGGGCCTCCGGAGGAGGTCCTGGAGCGGGGCCGGACAATGCGGCACTCATGGCGGCGATCACCCAGTCCTGGGACATGCTGGACGCCAAGATTGGGGCTGTGGGCGCGGATGTGACCCTTCTACGCCAGGACCTACGGAATGCAGTGGCACTGATTACAGAGACGAAACAATTTCTGACCCAATGGTTGGAGAGCTGGTTGCAACCTGGGGTACTCTCCACTTGCTTTGTCATTGAGCGGGCACACCGAGCTCTGACACAGAGGCCGCCGGAGGGCGAGCGACCCAGGCCAGTGATCGCTAGACTTTTGAACTATCATGATCGAGACACTATCCTGCGGGAAGCACGAACCAGGGACTCTATAACATATGAGAATCAAAAAATCATGATATTTCCCGACTACACCAAACTTGTACAGCGACAGTGTCACTACTTCATAGCAGCCAAACCAAACTGCGGAGCCTTAAGATCCAATACTCCCTACTGTATCCTGCCCGCCTGCGGGTGATTTATCAGTCACGGACACATTTCTTCGACACACCCGAAGACGTCTTTAAGTGGACTGACGAAACGGTGAGGATCAGGCCACATGCCCAGCCGGGCCTGGACCCGGGTGGCTCAAGGGGTTCGTCGCAGGACCGGAGGGACCCGCCTGGCCGCGACGGACAGAACCGGAGGTCCAGATCGCGGAAGAGATCAGCATCCGTCAGTGAGACACGAGATAGTGGTACTATGGACTCCGATCAATCTGGGTCAAACCGTTGAGGACTTGGGAAGGACTGCTCAGGTCTATGGATGCTGTGGACTTCGGCTGCTGAGGGGCGCACGGCCGGGCCCCACTGGTCAGATGTACTAACATTGCCTATGCCACCAGTTCCAAATAGCGCCTTATGCATGTATGGTATGGCGAACTGGGGTTCGGGAGGCTACTTCTTAGGGGCCATCGACCTCCTGTTAAACGGAGAGTTGACTGGGGGGGGGTGATTTCACTGTTTATGGAGGTGTTGGGATCCATTGGTATGGTTGGCCTTGGGTCCTTGGTTTTGGGCCCGAGGTTACACATGCTGCGACAGGTACTTCAGAGTTCTATGAGGTATAGGGATGGGGGGTTGGGGGTGCAGGGGGGGAGGAAAGGGGGGAGTTGGGGCTGCATTTGGTTGCAGTAGATTGGGGAGTTGGGGCTGGCGTGGGGGGGAACTGGAGTTGGAGGGGGGAACTGCACGTGATCTGCTTTGACATTCTAATAATGGTGCTAAGTGTGTGGGTGTGGCGCAGAGGGCCCACCTGGTTGGTTCCACTGGACTATGGCTGATGTTTCACGAGAGCTCCCTAGTGAGTCCTTAAGCGTGATAACCTGGAATGTCAGGGGAATGCTCGACAAGATTAAACGGGGGGCAATTCTACGATGGGGAAGAGGGAAGCGGCGGATGTACTCTTGCTGCAAGAAACACACATGATGGGTTCCAAGGTGCTTAGCCTACAGAGGTTTGGGTACCAGCAAGTCTTCCATGCTGGGTTCTCTAGAGGGTCCAGGGGTGTGGCTATCTTGGTGCATCGCAGGTTGGCCTATGTTCATGAGAAGCAGTGGGCAGACACACAGGGTCGTTACATCTTTATCAAAGGAATGGTGGGAGTTGCGCCTGTCGTGTTTGGTTGTGTCTACGCCCCTCCACCTTTGCAGTGGGCCTTGTCTGAGAAGCTGTTCACGGTATGGGAAGATATCCCGGAGTCTTTGGCAGTAGTTAGGGGCGATTGGAACGAGGTGATGGATGTGTATATGGATCGCCAGAGACTGCAAGGGACGCAAACTGCTGCCCCTCCAACCCGGTTGAATGCTATGGTGGAAGGGATGGGCTGGGTGGATGTGTGGCGCCATATGTATCCCAAGGCGCATGAGTACACGTATGTTTCTGCGGTGCATGGCTCCTTCTCGAGGCTGGATTATGTATTTGTGCCCAGTGTCCACCTGAGCAGAGTGCGGGAGGCTGGGATCTTGCCAAGAGGACTGTCGGACCACTCTTCAGTGGCAATCAGGGTCGAGCTGCTTAAGCAGCGACAGCCGTTCCGGTGGAGGATGTCCTCGTGGCACCTTCAGCAGCCTGGCTATGTCCAACATTTGAGGGGTGTGATTTCCCATTACTGGCTGGAAAACCTGGTAGATGATATCGACGCCGTTTTGGTGTGGGAGGCGATGAAACCCACTATACGGGGTGTAGACATTGCGTGGTGTGCGGCAGCCCATCGGCGACGCCGGGAGAAAATTGTGGAGGCAGCTGCTCTAGTGGAATCCCTGGAACGACGGGGCCGGGGAGGGGGCGATGAGATTGCGGTGTGGTTGCTCCTGCAGGCACAACAATCATATGCTTCTGTATTGCTTGATGAGGCAAGACAAGCGTGACTGGCCACGCGGAGCAGAATATACCAGTGGGGAGATAAGTCCTGCACCATGCTTCATAGGCTATGTCAGCGCGCGTTCCAACCGGTTGCTCTGCCGGGCCTCACTGCAGTGGACGGGGTGGCGATTACAGACCCGGTTGAGCTGGCGGCACTATTTGCTGGATACTTCGCGGCGCAATATGCTCCGAGTGATTGTCTGTCGGTGGACGAGGTAGCTAAATTTATTGATGACTTGCCCCCGAAAGCGGTCTCTGAGGAGACCAGAAAGGCTCTTGACGTCCCCCTTACGGCAGAGGAACTAGGTGATGCATTGGGACAGCTCAACACTGGGAAGGCACCTGGACCTAGTGGCTTCACGAGTGAATTTTATAAGAAGTTTCAGCTCCAACTGGGGTCACATTACCGGAGAGCACTAGAAGAGGCACGAACGCAGGGTAGCCTGCCACCTGACTGGTGCCATGCCGAAGTTGTGGTCTTTCAGAAGCCGGGCAGACCCCCAGATAGCCCTGCCTCGTACCGCCCAATTTCCCGGCTAAATATAGAAGCTAAAATTCTGGCTAAGGCTCTAGCGAACCGACTTCTTCAATATGTGATGGATCTGGTCCACCCAGACCAGGCCGGCTTTATGCCTCGTCGGGCAACGAGGCACAATATCCGACGGGCACAGGCGGCGGTTGATGCAATGGGAGCCACGGGGGAACGGGCGGCTTTGCTGCTGGCAGATATAGATAAAGCGTTTGATTCGGTGAGCTGGACGTACCTATTTGCGCTCCTGCCTCGCCTTAACCTGGGCCCGGTTTTCCTTTCATACATTAAACTTCTTTACACCGACATTACAGCTTCGGTGTGCGTCGCTGGGGCAGTATCTGAAAAGTTTCTGATTGGTCGGGGGACCCGGCAGGGATGCCCACTGTCCCCATACTTATTTGCCCTAGCGATGGAGCCCCTGGCCTCTTGGGTGCGCATAGATGCCCAGATGCGGGGCTTTGTGTGGAGCGGGAACCTCACGGACAGAATTGCATTATATGCAGACAACGTCCTATTCTTTCTTACTGATCTGCGTCGCTCCGGGCCCCGAGTGTTGGAAATCATGCAGATTTTCGGGGAAGTATCGGGCCTTTGTCTGAACCCACGCAAGTCCACTCTGTGGGTGTTAGGAGGCGGTGTCGTGGAGGACCCCTGGGCGTCGGGATTGCAGGTCGCAACCGGAGGCTTGAAGTACTTAGGGGTATTTCTCTCGGAGTCAGTGGACATTGCCTGGGAGCGTAATATAGTACCAGTTTGGGAGAAGGTTCAAACGGACGTTAAAACATAGTCTCGGATGCCCCTAACAATCTTTTGAAGGTCCGCAATATTCAAAATGGTTGCGCTCCCACGTCTCCTATACCAATTGCAAAGCTATCCCCACCTAATTAGTCCCCCGTGGTTTCAACAGGTCAATTCAGTCTTGAGCCGATTCCTATGGGCCAGGGGGGCAGTCAGGGTGGTGCTGCGGACATGCTTCCTGTCCACATACTGTGGTGGTCTTGCCACTATGGACCTATTGTCCTATTATCAAGCCTCCCAACTATTGGTACTTAATGAGTGGTGGTATGGAGACAGAGGCGACCCTGCGTATGCCCTGGAGCGTTCGCTGATGGGGGACAACGCACTACACATGATCTTATACTCTGCTAGGCTGCGGGGGACATTGCCGTGTGTCACGAGAATTGTTTTTGTAGTGTGGCGTCAAGCGCTGCATCGCATGGGCTGGTGGGGTAGACTGACGGCAGAGACCCCGTTGTGGAACAACGGGCTGCTCCCCGAACTGGCCTCCCTTGCGGGGTTTGATAGCTGGGACACAATTGGGATCTCGTCGTTGGGTCATGTCCTGACCGGGGTCACACTCAAATCGTTCCAAGAGCTCAGCGCTGAGTTCCACATGCCACGGACCCAGTTTTTCCGATACTTACAACTTCGCCATGCGCTCGCGCCCAGCATCGCTGACATGGAGTCGCTTCCGGAATTTAGCCCGATAGAAGCTAAGGTCTTTATGGGAGACCTTGGTGACAAGAAAGTCTCTCGAATTTACCAGACACTGGTCACTCACTGTTCATCCACCCTACTTCCCCTCAGGGAGACCTGGGAGGCAGATGTCGGTCCCCTCGATGAGGATGATTGGAGGGAAGCCCTGGAGTCCCCGCGAGGGACTGCTATTGCGATGCGGCTTAGGCTCATTCAATTTAAGTATTTGCACAGAGCCTATTACACCTGCGAGCGGCTGTGGAAGGCGGGATTGATTGGTTCCCCGGAGTGTTTGCGCTGTGGGGCCGCTACGGGTACGCTGCTACATACTGTATGGTCATGTGCTAGATTGACTGGTTTCTGGAGGGGTGTATGGAGTTGCCTGTCGGAGGTACTGGGCTGGGATGTTCCCCACACCCCGCGATTGGGGTTGCTTCATGTACTGGAGGGTGTCGGTGGGAACATCTATAAACGCCACCTATTGTTATTGGGTCTGGTTGTGGCCAAAAGGGACCTAGCCCGAGCATGGAAGGGAACACGAGCCCCCCCCCTGTGCGCATGGAAGGCTGGATTGGATTACTTTATGGGATTGGAACGCCCGGTGTTTGAAGCGAGAGGATGCCGCCGTAAACATTTTAAGATCTGGAAGCGGTGGGCGGATGATAGGGGGTTGGAGCTGGATCCCCCAGTGGAACATGAGGAAGAACTGTAGGAGGAGGATGTTGCATGGGCCTAAAGAACTGTGTCATGCCGCACACACTATAACCAAAATGTACAATACTTGCTACTGTCACGTGCAAAGGGTTAGGGAGGGATAAGGGGTGGGTGGCGGGTTAGTTGGGGCTGAGGGTGGATGGGTGGCGGGAGAGGGGAGGGGGGTTTGTTCGTTTTTTTTTTACTCTTAAGACCTGCTTCCGTTTTCATTGATTGAACCGAATACTGGTGATGTAAATGTGTCATGATGCTTGGTGGTGATCTCCTGATTGTGGGGAGCCACGTGTCTTATGCTGCTTAATCACTTAATAAAAATTTGTTGTGAAAAAAAAATTGCTATTACAAAAACGAAATTCCAAATTTCAATATTTAAAATTGAAATTTGAAATTTGAAATTAGAAATTAAATTTTTCAATCACATTAGAATAAGTCAAGTGTGTAATATTTTATGTCTGTGTTTATGTTATAATATATGCTAAGAATGAGTAAAAAAAAATACAAACTGTGTTAATAACTATAAATTTGTGAAAATTATGTAAAATTTTATATAAATTTCTAATTTGAAATAAAAATTTTGGTTAATAATTTTGTTATTGTTATGTTAAAAATATAATATTGTGTGATTTTAATTTAATAGTCTATTTTGTAGTATCACAGATAAGAGTGGTTAGTAATATATATATAAAGTAATGTTTATGTATTAAAATATCACAAATATTATGGTTTACTGTCCAGCACTTTCCCTGACTTATGTAGGATTGGAGTTAGAATAGTAAATTATTATGGTTTACTGTGCAGCACTTTCCCTGAGTAATGTTATACTTGGAGTTGGAATAGTAAATATTATGGTTTACTGTCCAGCACTTTCCCTGACTTATGTTGGATTGGAGTTAGAATAGTAAATTATTATGGTTTACTGTCCAGCACTTTCCCTGAGTAATGTTATATTTGGAGTTGGAATAGTAAATTATTATGGTTTACTGTCCAGCACTTTCCCTGAGTAATGTTATATTTGGAGTTAGAATAGTAAATTATTATGGTTTACTGTCCAGCACTTTCCCTGACTTATGTTGGATTGGAGTTAGAATAGTAAATTATTATGGTTTACTGTCCAGCACTTTCCCTGAGTAATGTCATATTTGGAGTTAGAATAGTAAATTATTATGGTTTACTGTCCAGCACTTTCCCTGAGTAATGTTATATTTGGAGTTAGAATAGTAATTTATTATGGTTTACTGTCCAGCACTTTCCCTGACTTATGTTGGATTGGAGTTAGAATAGTAAATTATTATGGTTTACTGTCCAGCACTTTCCCTGAGTAATGTTATATTTGGAGTTAGAATAGTAAATTATTATGGTTTACTGTCCAGCACTTTCCCTGACTTATCTTGGATTGGAGTTAGAATAGTAAATTATTATGGTTTACTGTCCAGCACTTTCCCTGAGTAATGTTATATTTGGAGTTGGAGTAGTAAATTATGATGGTTTACTGTCCAGCACTTTCCCTGAGTAATGTTATATTTGGAGTTAGAATAGTAAATTATTATGGTTTACTGTCCAGCACTTTCCCTGACTTATGTTGGATTGGAGTTAGAATAGTAAATTATTATGGTTTACTGTCCAGCACTTTCCCTGAGTAATGTTATATTTGGAGTTAGAATAGTAAATTATTATGGTTTACTGTCCAGCACTTTCCCTGAGTAATGTTATATTTGGAGTTAGAATAGTAATTTATTATGGTTTACTGTCCAGCACTTTCCCTGACTTATGTTGGATTGGAGTTAGAATAGTAAATTATTATGATTTACTGTCCAGCACTTTCCCTGAGTAATGTTATATTTGGAGTTAGAATAGTAAATTATTATGGTTTACTGTCCAGCACTTTCCCTGACTTATGTTGGATTGGAGTTAGAATAGTAAATTATTATGGTTTACTGTCCAGCACTTTCCCTGAGTAATGTTATATTTGGAGTTGGAATAGTAAATTATTATGGTTTACTGTCCAGCACTTTCCCTGAGTAATGTTATATTTGGAGTTAGAATAGTAAATTATTATGGTTTACTGTCCAGCACTTTCCCTGACTTATGTTGGATTGGAGTTAGAATAGTAAATTATTATGGTTTCCTGTCCAGCACTTTCCCTGAGTAATGTTATAGTTGGAGTTGGAATAGTAAATTATTATGGTTTACTGTCCAGCACTTTCCCTGAATAAGGTTATATTTGGAGTTAGAATAGTAAATATTATGGTTTACTCTCCAGCACTTTCTCTGACTTATGTTGGATTGGAGTTAGAATAGTAATTTATTATGGTTTACATTCAAGCACTTTCCCTGACTTATGTTGGATTGGAGTTAGAATAGTAAATTATTATGGTTTACTGTCCAGCACTTTCTCGGAGTTATGTTGGATTGGAGTTAAAATAGTGATTTATTGTTGCTTACTGTTAAGTATTTTCTATGAGTTATGTTTTATATGTTTTTTATTTTTATAAATAGTTTTTAATTAAAAGAATTACTTATAAAAAAAACACAATTTTTATATTTTAGAATTATTATTATATATAATGTTGCAATATTATTTTTGTGAATAAACAAATATGAATATTTTCAACATTTTTACATACATATCACAAGTTTCAACATTTATTAAGTACAATAGTAATATAGTTTTGTACACATTTTTTTTATTCATACTTTCATTTGTTGATGCAAACATTTACATAATTTTAATACACATTTTTCAGTTATTTGTTTACATTTTACATTGCAATTCTAGTCATATATACATTGTTATATTACATTAATTAGTATATTAAATTTTAAATGTATTTATTAAAATTTAATATGTTAATTAATTTACATGTAATTGTATTTTTCTAAAGTATGTACATAAAATAGGGCTTATTTTTATACAAATAAAAAAATTATTTAACAATCAAAAACATATTTTTAATATACAATAATTAATATATAATTATATTAAAAATATTATTGTATATTTTACATTAATCATATGTTTCTTCAAAACAATAAGAAAATATTACAAAACATGGAGAAAAAAAATGCTATTTATCACAATTTTTAATTTTTAATAATGGGGATTTAGTCCTATTTTTGTTTTTATTCTGCTGCCATTTTGTTTTTGGAACTTCACTTTTTAGTCTATCAACATCGTTGTTTGGGTCATTTCAGAAAACGGAACCTCGCGGTTGGGAGCTGCTTCGTGTTGGTGAAGGTAAGTTTATTTTACATTAATATTAACTACATTTTAAGACATTATAGAGCTAGTTGTAGTGTGTACGTGTTGCTATGTGTTGTACTTTACAGTTTATGTGAAAATTACATGTTATTTAAGGTCGTTATTGATAACGTACTTTGTTAGATATTTCTTATGAAATTAAGGTTTATGTATTGTATAAATGAATTAGTTCAGGTGTTTTCCTATGTTTTATATGTTATGTTTAGGCTTTGTGGCTTTCGTATTTATTGTGGGTGGGTTTTGTTTGTATTTATTTAAAGGTGTTCGTTTTGGTGAGCAGATGGATTTTATCTCGTATTTTTTGTAAAATACAGGTAAATGTTTAACTACATTTCCTGATTTTTCGGGATTTTGGAGCGTTTTTATCGTGATTAATTTTCGGGTTTTTTATGGTTCCGTTCTCCAGAGGATTGCTACGTGGGACCCTTATAAAACAGTTGTATTGTTTGCATTTTGTGGGGATTTTTTTAAACTATGTGGATTGATTTTGGTTCTATTCGTGTTGAAACCATCTTCTTGGAACACATTCTACAGCTGCAGAACCATAAGTTATTATGATTTTTTAGTTTGGAGTGGATTGTGCTATATTGTGCAATTTTGTTCAATGTCGTTTTATTATGTCTTGTAATAATAGATTACATTTATTTTTACATGACATAATTTAACTACATTAAAAAAAAGGTCTGTTTTATTTATTGTTTGAAACGTTTTTATGTGCTGCTTGTTAAAGGATAGATTTTGCAATTAGGTCTAAGTATTCAAGACCTTCGATACTTGGGTACATTCTGTTTTTTTGCTGTAGGTATTCGTACATATTTAATGTTTGTTTACTTAGTTTAGGGCCGATTTTAGATAGAGATTGCTCTATTCTTAGTTCTTGGTAGCTTTGATCTTTTTTGATACTATGGATTAGTTTATGAAGTGTGGGTTGTGTTCTTCCTATTGTGGCTTGGAAGGCATTATGCCCTCCTTCGACCGCGTTGTTGGTTTTGGCTTTCTGTGCTATAGTACTAGCATACACATTCCACCATGGAATTTGGAATTTAGGTTGTCTGCGGTGGTCAGAACGATGTAATCTTCCCACCCAGGTATCTTCAAAATAGTCTAAGAAGGGAGTTAATTTTTTCTCATTGGTGCGGTAGAAAAGGCTGTCAAGTAGTAAATTGTAATAGTTAGCAACTTCTGTTGTTGGCACATATGCCAATGCAATTAACTTTTTAATCTGATAAGCAAAGTTACTGTTTGTTGAATATTCAATGCTTAAGTAGATTTTTGTAAGTGCCTCCATATACTTTGGTTGTAGTGATAATAACACCCTTGTATTGAGGTGTGAGGATATATTTTAAGTATAGCTTGAATCATGGCTATTTCAAAGTCTATTATGATTCTTTGTGGATAGTAATTATCAGTAAAGTTTTTGATAGTTGTTAAAATTTCTACGTAGGTAGCATTTGTTTTATTTGGCAGCAGTGTATAAATTAAAGGGATATTTGTTTCTTGGTATTCACCATGGATGGTGTAAAGTTGATAGAAAGGTTTGGGACATACTTTAAAAGTTCCGTCCATCATCCAGGTTTCACACGATTTTAGTTTTTGCAAATTGCTATTTGTTGCAAAAAGTAAAATTCTTTTATCATGACTGTGGTTATCATACATTAAGAATGTATCTTCATTGTGTGTAATAGTATATTCAGGATATATTTTAATGTCTTGAAAAGTTTCAGGTGCTGGTGGAGTTGGATCAGAAGCTCGTTTTGTTTTAGCTATTAATCTTTTCAAGTTGGGGATTGAAGGTAACTGTCCTGTTACATGTTCTGGCACCTTGCTTAAAACATTTTTCAAAATACTGGTGCTTGTTTCTTGTGAGCCTGTACTAGCTTCTCTCAATGTCTCTAGTGCTTCTCTTACTTCGACTTCTGTTACATTGGGTGGGTGGTTATGCTCACGTACATTTACAACATTGTTATCAACAGTAGTTGCTCTACCATAGCATGCAGTTGAGTAATATTTACTACATTTCCAATGGGTTTTATTCCCTTTGATTCTTTCTTGGGTGTAGGTGTAACCCATGTAGCTCAGCATTATTTTCCCTTTTTGAGAAGTAATAAAAGTAGCTCCTGTTGCCATGTCTAAGGTAGATCTGTGAAGACATATATATGTTTTTTTAGTAAAAGTGATAAACATTTCTTGAGATGTCTACGTTAAAAGGAAAAAGTGCAAAAACGTACTTACAATGTTGTTTTCCTGCTAATTATATGATTTCTGTTCTTCTATGTAGAGTTTCACTCTTTAATGTTCTGTAGTTGTGGTAAATAATATTACAAAAAAATTATTTAGTTTTATAGTTGTTTGTTTTTACTTTCTGATTATTAATAGACACAGTGGGTATACTTACTTAATGTAGTAGAAGATGTTGTTAGTGTAGTTGTAGATTGGTAGATGAAGTTTGTATATTCTGTAAGAGAAAGTTAATTTGTGTTATTTATTGTATTAGGATATATTAGTAGGTAATAACATATCAAGTTTTTTGCAACTTTACTTTGCTATTTTTTTAATTATTTAAAAGCTTTCTAAGTAGACAATGATAAGGCAGTTCATAATTTCATTTAAATATTATCTTGTGGTGGTTGTTGATAGGATGTTGTAGTTATATTTAAAAAAAAAATAAATACCATGTTTTTAGTTTAGGGAGTTTAGCTACTTTTCGACAGGTTTGTATGATACATGAAATGGGACTTCACTTACTTGAGTTGTAGTGTGCTGTGTTGTGTCGTTGTAGTAGGTGTGTATTCTCTTCTCTTCAGCAAGGTAACCGTTTTTCTCCAAGTTTGGGCCAAAAATGGTAATTTACGTTAAGTTTGTAATTGTATTTATAGTAGTGAGTTAATTAATGGTTGTATTTGATTGGTTCAAATACATTTATTTTAAATTCATTGGCTGAGAACATTAGTTTGAATTTGAAAGCCGTTATTTTGTAAAGAGTTTGTAGCATCAATAATTGTTTTCGATTTTATATTACAAAATGTATTATATGTGTTTTATTTTGCTGGTAAATAATTATTACAATGATAAAATTAGTGAAATGTGATTTAAAGTAGTCTGATAAGAGTGTATGATAGTGTTTGGTAATGTTTATATTACTAATGTATTTTTTATTATTATATATAAATAAATAAAACATATCGTATATACATATATGTTAGAAAAGCTTTTTTTATTTAAATAACTATGAAAAAGGGAATAACTGAAAGGTATTGTGTATATAAGGTTATAAAGAAAATTACAATATTTTTTGTATATTTATATAAGTAGAGAGGTAGTCGATATTAGTGTTGTCGATATTAGTGTAGATGGTAATGTTATTTTAAAGATTGTCGATAATGTAGTAGTCGATATTTATGTAGTCGATATAATTGTTAACGATATTAGAGTAGTCGATAAAAAAATATCGATATTTGTGTAAATCCTTGTTTAAGTATATGGTGACAATATTTTTGTAGACAATGTAATTGTGATGAAATTGTTGTAGGTCGATGTTTTTGTGATCGATATTTCATCATGGAACCCTGGTAAAGGACAAGTATGATTGACCTTCAACTACACAAAAGACTCATGGTGGTATCCCACTAAAACTCGCTACTGGGTTGTATCAATAGTAGAGTTCTCAATGTATACTACACCAGGGCGTAGGGAATGTCAAATGGTTAAACAAAAATTGCTACACAATTGAAAGTAACATACCTATATTTATTAGCCATCCAATAGGATATCTCAAAATATGCAAATAAAAAGTTGTATGAACATTCCTGTATCGATTAAAACATTCATTCTTTACAATTGTAATTCTTTGACAGCACCAATAATAATCATGTATCTTTTAAAATTTGCATTTGAAGACATTATTCCAAACCCCGAGAGTTACAGACAATACATTTTATGCATCACATGACCTTGAATGTATTTGAAAGACTGCCCCAAAATTATTGATTTCAAAATGGTATTACACCATTTAAGTTATTTGTTAATGAAAAACAGTCGGAACACCGTGGTCTCAGCCACACGTGTTCTGACATCACAAGTGCTACCACGGTTGCCTTAACCACGCATATGCGTAGCAAGGCACTGCGCAGTCTAGATGCTGCAGGGAAGAAAATTGCAAAAAACACAGTTGATGGACAGAATGTAGAACAATGTCATACATTCACCCCAGTACAAGGATCTGGGCCTAAATCCATCGTTTTTTTGCACTCCACACCACCCTGGGTTAGACACTGGCTATATGCAAATCAGCTCTGACCCTGTGCCTCATGGGAACAGTCCAGTCCGAACTACCAAGCCATGTCTTTCCCAGACCGGAATCAAGCATCCAAGGACCGGTTTCTGGCTATCAGCCTTCATCAGCCTGAATAGCTTGACTCCAGTGGTGTGGAGAGCCTGGGACTCACGTCTGAGTATACCCAGCACACTCGGGGTGAAAATTGCAAAAAACACAGTTGATGGACAGAATGTAGAACAATGTCATACATTCACCTCAGTACAAGGATCTGGGCCTAAATCCATCGTTTTTTTGCACTCCACACCACCCTGGGTTAGACACTGGCTATATGCAAATCAGCTCTGACCCTGTGCCTCATGGGAACAGTTCAGTCCGAACTACCAAGCCATGTCTTTCCCAGACCGGAATCAAGCATCCAAGGACCGGTTTCTGGCTATCAGCCTTCATCAGCCTGGATAGCTTGACTCCAGTGGTGTGGAGAGCCTGGGACTCA
The DNA here is from genome assembly GCF_964263255.1 of Lissotriton vulgaris. NCBI lineage: Eukaryota > Metazoa > Chordata > Amphibia > Caudata > Salamandridae > Lissotriton > Lissotriton vulgaris. The sequence continues at coordinate 750,025,436 of NC_141694.1, forward strand.
CGTCTGAGTATACCCAGCACACTTGGGGTGAAAATTGCAAAAAACACAGTTGATGGACAGAATGTAGAAAAATGCCGTACATTCACCCAAGTACAAGGATCTGGGCCTAAATCCATCGTTTTTTTGCACTCCACACCACCCTGGGTTAGACACTGGCATATGCAAATCAGCTCTGACCCTGTGGATGAAAGCAGGAAGACCTCGCCAGGAAGAGAGCTGCAGTGAGGTAAGTGGGGCTGTGCTGGGCTGGGGGGATAGTTTTCTGAGCTGAGGTGATTTGTTTCTGGGCTGAGAAGTGGAGGGGGTCGGGTACTTTTCTGGGCTGAGGGTTGGGGTAGTTTTCTGGGCTGGGAGTTTGGGTGTAGTTTTCTGGGCTGGGGAGTTCAGGAGTAGTTTTCAGGGCTTGGGAGGCCCGGGTAGTTTTCAGGGCTGGGGGTCTGGGTAGTTATCAGGGGTGGGGGGGTCGGGATATACAGGGATGGGGGAGTGTTGGGGTAGTTTACGGGGCTGGAGGAGGGTAAAGGTAGTTTGTTTATTAGTGGTTAGGGTATAAGGCCTAAGGGCAGTGGAAAGGGTTGAGGTAGTTTTAGGGATGGCGCTTGGGTGGGAGGGGGTCGGGTAGTGTATGTAAAGGGACATGGTTTTAGGCCTAAAGGCATGGGGAGGAGGAATGGGTAGTCAGGGTTGTCTTGTTTTAGGGCTGGGGGTGGGGTCTATTGTAGAGCTCAGGGGGTCACAGTTGTTTTTTAAAATAGGGGTTTGGGTTTTAGCTGTAGCCAGACTTTGGGTATACAGGTTACTGCCCGCCCTGATCAATTATGAGGGTATTTTAACTCGTTTATCACGTGCACTTTACCTTTTAGAATTCTGGTCCTGACGAAGCCCCAACGACCCTTAAGGCGACGCAGGCACGAAACATGTTGACCTATGTCTTTTTATACCCAGGCATAGTATGCCACTGGGGCTAGATTTTATTTGGCAGTTGAGTCTGCTTAGGGTACATGATGAAAACAATTGCTGCATGGTTACCCATTATGAATTTCACTTTACACATGCACGCACTTTTTTTTTTTTTTTTAACACCTTTATTAGCATTGTTCAAGTCATACACAGCTTCCCGCCTACAACCCACTTGGGCCGGCGATGCGACAATAGTGAGAACAGCCGAGCACTAGATAAAACAATGTACACAGCCTGACGCCGTCAACCCTGGGGTACGGCAGCGTAACATCTCAGTGCAACAGGCAAGCTAAGTGGAAGCCAGCGCTGGGGCCATCGCCCCCCAGTTATCGAGGTATCCCAGAGGCTTAGGGGGGCCGGGCGCGTTGGACGGGTGCTGCGCTGTCAGAAATGTAGGTGTATTTTGTGGTTAAGAAAAAACCCCAAACTCCCAAAAAAGGCTCTTCCCCCCCCCCCCTGTCCAGACTGTCCAAGAGCCCACTCTAAAGCAACTACTCTATGTCTAGGCCATGTCGTTGCCCCCTCTCCATACCCTGAGTGTGACACCCTCAAGGGGTGATGGGCGCAGCCCGCTCCCTCCTCCCTTACATAGCTCTAAGCTCCCCCTCAACCCTGGTCTTGGGACAGCCGGGTATCGATACTCCACCCGGCCATCTTACAAGCCCCCACAGGCGACATCATCTCCCCTGCAGCTTAGGTCCCAGGGCCAGCCCCCCGTCCGCCTCCCTGCGTGTCCGCTACCTCATCTCTAGCATGTCTGAAGGTGTTATATAAACCCCAAAAGTTCTTCGGTCTACTAGTGGGGGGAAGGAGCTCACTGTAGTGTTCAGCCTGCGTACAACAGTACACCATATCTTTGGCCCATCGTTTTTTGGTCGGGGTTGGCCCTCTCATCCAGCACCGTGCCACCGCGCGTCTCGCCAACAACAATCCCATGTCCGCCAAGCGCCTGCACGCCACCGGTAGAGGTTTGGAGTAGCCTAGTAGCGCCAAGGCTGGATCGACTTGCAGGTCGTGCTCTAGAATTGCACTGAGTTCCGAGAATACCGCGACCCAGAACTCTTGGACGTTGCGGCAGCTCCATGCCACATGTAGGAAGTCTGCCACAGGAGCGTGACAGCGCTCACATTCCGGGGACGGACGGAGGCCATATCGGTGTAGTCGTTCGGGAGTATAGTATACTCGCTGGAGAAATTTAAAATGGATCAGCCTGTGGCGGCCATTCAGAGACACTTTTTTGGTGTTACTGCAGCAGTACCTCCACATTGCATCGTCAATGTCCATTTCCAAGTCCCTTTGCCAAGCGAGCCGGGCCTTGGAGGGTTCCAACGCCCTGTGTGGAGTGATGCACTTGTACAATTGCGTCGTCAAGTGCCGTGGGGAGGGATGGGCTAAGACGTAGGCGAGTTCCGGGATGTCCGGCGGCTCTGCCATGTCTGGGCCCAGGGCTTCCTTCAATGCTCCACGGATCCTATGAAATTGGAACCGTTGCAGCAGAGTCAGGTGCTCCGCTTCTAGGGCCGCCTGATCCCATGTTTTGACCCGTCCGTCCGCAAACAACGTGCCCGCAGTTTTGATCCCAAGGTCGTGTAGCGCTCTAACGACATTCCTGTCTCCAATGGGGGCCAGCCACTGCAACCACTCCACCGCCATCGCGGGGGAATACAACAGCACCTCTCCCCTAGCCTCCAGCAGCTTGTTCCAGGCATGCTTCGTGGCAGCTATGGAGTCCAGGATGCCCACTCGGCGGTCCACAGGAGTGCAGACCGTGGCTGTGAGTGGGAGAGGGTCCGCAAACAGCCGCTCCATCCGAACATGTGGAATGTTCTTGTCCCCATGTATCCACGTGTGCAAATGAGTAGCCTGGGCCACCCTATAGTACCGCTCCAAGTCGGGCGCGCCGAGCCCTCCCAGTTCGTACGGTAGAGTAAGCGTGTTCCAGCACACGCGTGGCTGCTTACCTCCCCAGGCCAAGCGTGTCATAAGCGTTGTCAGATTCCGAAAGAAGGTTCGTGAAAGTATTATGGGCAAGGTGGCAAACAAGAACAAGAATCTCGGAAGAAGCACCATTTTCATAATGGCAACGCGGCCCATCAAGGAAAGCGGGAGCTTGCACCAGCGTTCCACATCATCCTCACACTTGCTGAAGGCCACCCCATAGTTTTCTCTGAAGAGCACCTCCGGGTCTGTATGGATCATCACCCCCAGGTAGCGTATCGGGTCAGTGGTCCAGTTTAGCGGGTAGTCCATGTCAAAGCGGTCCGTTACTGGGGTCAGGGGGAACACCGCCGATTTCTCCCAGTTCACTCGCAGACCCGAGAGGGCACCGAAGCAGACCACCTCCCTGAGAACCGGCGCGAGATTCGACTCCGGGTTCCGAACGTACAGCAACGTATCGTCGGCGTATGTCGAGATGACAATTTTGTATGACGGAAAGCTAACCCCCCGGAACCAGTGGTATTCGCGAAGAGCACACGCCAGTGGCTCAGCCACTAGGGGGTACAACAGGGGGGAAAGAGGGCAACCCTGTCTCGTCCCGCTGCTAATAGGAAAAGGCTCCGAAATCCTATCCCCCAATCTCACCCTGGCTATTGGTTTCCAATACAGTGCACCAATCATCTGTAAAAACTGCTCTCCCAGCCCCATGCGACGCAGGACCCGGATCATGAAGGGCCATTTGACGGAGTCGAACGCCTTCTCCATATCCAGGAAGATGGCTACCGCCTTCGCGTCTTGGCGGACATGTTGCATCGTACAGAGCACCGTTCGGATGTTATAGGACAGGTTCCGTCCCGGGATGAAGCCGGCCTGTTCCGGGGCTACTATCTCCGGGGCAATGAGGGATAATGGGGCGGCCAGAACTTTGGCGTAGAGTTTCGCATCGACGTTTAACTACATCGCTGCTGCAGCAATTCCCCTCCTGTGCTGCAGATCCTTTATTCCCATCATTCATGACGAGCTCAGCTCGTCATCAGCACAGCTCAACCGTGCCTCATGACGAGCTGAGCTCGTCATGAGCATCGAAGGGGTTAAAAGGGAAATTGGCCTGTACGAGCTGCAACGGTTAGGGGGTCTACCTGGCTTCAAGATGGTGACTAACTGGGCTTCCCTCATCGTTTCTGGCATACTGCCCTCCTCGCCTATCTCGTCAAATAGAGAGAGCAAGTGCGGGACGAGTTTGTCCTTAAAGGCTTTATAAAACCCCACCGTCAAGCCATCCACCCCGGGAGCGCTGTGGGCCCGCATGGATGCTAAGGCCTCGTCCACCTCGTCCGCCTGTATGGGCGCCATGAGGAACTCCCTATCCGACTGCGCCAGGAACGGCAGTTGTATATGTTCTAGATAGTCGTCTATGTCCGTTTCCATATCCTTGGATTTAGTAGCATAAAGGTTGGAGTAATAGTCACGGAAAGCAGAGATAATGTCCGTGTCTGTCGTAACCGTGGACCCTCCCGGGGCGTCCAATTCTGTTAGCCTGGGGGAGCGTTTTTCCTCTCGCAGTATCCTGGCCAGGAGTGAACTGGGGTGCTCAGCCTCCCCGTAGGTCCTTGCTGAGGCGTATTTCCCCATGAAGCAGACCTCCCTGTCCGCCTCCTCATTAAATTCGGAGACCAGAGCCCGTAGAGCGGCGCCCCCCGCGGGATCAGGGTGTGTGAGGAGTCACGCTTCCAAGGCGGCTAGTTGAGACTCCAAGGTATGAAGCCTCTGACGAATCGCCTTTAAGACGCTAGAGTGTTTGGCCATGACTACCCCGCGGATGAAAACCTTGAACGCCTCCCAGATAGTGCAGAAATCCTCCACGGAGCCTAAGTTCTTCTCAAAAAAGAGATCAATCTCCTCTCCCCGGAACGTGTCATCTAGCAGGGCATAGGGTGGAAAGCGCCAGGTAAACGGAGGGATCCCGCGTCTCGGCGCCTCTAGCGCCAGTAGTACTGGTGAGTGGTCCGAGAGAGTGCGCGTGAGCACGGTGCACTCTACAATGCGGTTGGTGATGGAATGAGAGGCCAGCCAATAGTCGATCCTAGTGTGGATGTCATGAAAGGAAGAGTAGTGTGTAAACCCACCCCTGCCCTCATTTCGAGATCTCCATACGTCAACCATATCCAGGGTCAACAGCTCGGCTGTAAGAGCCGCTGCTGCCGCAGCAGGTCTCCGCAGGGGACCCGAGGACCTATTCAATCCAGGGTTTAGCACCAGGTTAAAGTCCCCTCCCCAGAGCATGGATGTGGAGACATACTGCCTACAACTGCGAGCCAACCGGGTATAGAAGTCTGGGGAGTCGTAGTTCGGGCCATACACATTAACTACCGTCAGATCGTGTCCCCTCCCCTCACATCTCGAAATGAGGTAGCGGCCCTCAGGATCTGCCGTAATCGGTCGCAGAACCAGCTTGGAACGAGGGTTCACCCACGTCAGCACCCCCCTGGAGTGTGTAGTGTAGCCCGCAGCAGTGGAGTTACCCAACAGGCCCTTGTGTTGCAGCAATGTACTCGTGAGAGGCAAATGTGTCTCCTGAAGCGGGGCAAGGTCTATGTGGTGCCTGTGCAGGTAGTGGAGTACTTTCCTCAGCTTCCTGTGGTCATTAAGACCCCTAACATTCCAGGTTAACACTTTAAGGGTATCAATAGAGGAGGCCGAGGCCGCTATTTGAGCATCCGCCATTGGGGTTGCCACAGGGCAACATGACAGCCCACGTCAGTAAGGTCACCAATGTTCTTCGAGACGTCTGAGTGATGCAGTGAACAGTTCAAGGACAGTCCCCTCCCTTCCGTGTCACCCCCCCCCCCACTCCAGCCCCCCCCAACATCGCAACTCCCAGAGTAACATACCCCCTTGTCCCACCCATACCTGAACATACCAGCCCTTCACCCACAGCAGACCCGCCCCAACCTGGTCCGACAGTATTCCCCCACCCCACTCCCCAACAGACCCACCCCAACCAGGGTCATCAACCAAAACAGTGTGCTTAACGCGCAGGGCGGCAGGGAGCCGAGTGACATTGTCTTTACCCACATCTCAGATCTCTCTTGTGGCCCTCCACCCGCTCCCGCCGCGCACAGCACCCTAAAGCTACGTAACCATTGTAACCATGAGGATTGTCCATTACTCGCCTCGCCCCACCATCCCCTGCACTAAGTGTCCATGGCCAAGGTCAATGTGTCTAAGGGGCCAATTAACGTGGTTCCCGCACCAGGCCTCGGCGCGCACCCAGAGCAAAAGAAGCAGACATTTCCTTCATGGGAGTCTCCCCCCACCCCGCATAACTCCCCCCGCAATGTCACTTATCTGTACATTCCGCAACGGTCCCATTGGTTCTCAAGCGTCCCAGCACTCCTGCAGAAGTAAGGAACGGCACTCCTCCGTCCCAGAGTCCCCACCTCGGAGGCGTAGAATGGAAGCTGTCGGAGACGGTGTTCAGTCTTGGTCATCCAACCGGCTGTTGGCCTCGTTATCCTCAGGCAGGCGTCCAGAGTTCTCTTTCTGTTCTTTTGCCCACCTCTTCATCGCCTGCTGGAGTGTCTTGGGGTCTGTGAAGATATGCGAATGTCCACCCTTGTTGACGCGAAGTTTGGCTGGGTACAGCAGGGCATAGTCCAGGCCCATCTCTTGGAGCCGCTTCTTGTGGGGGATGAACTGTTTCCGCTCCTCTTGGACCTTTGCTGTGAAGTCTGGGTAGAGCGAGATGGCGGACCCCTCATATTGCAGGTGTTGTTTGGCTCTCGCCAAGCGGAGCGCCGTGTCTCTGTCCCTGTAGTTGAGGAGTTTCGCTATGATAGGGCGTGGTGGCGCGCCAGGCTGTGGCCGCGGGGCCAACGATCTATGGGCTCTTTCAACCGTGAACATTGCCGAGAACACTCCGTCCTCCAGCAGTTTCGTGAGGAGTTCTTCCACAAAGCGTTCCATGGGACCTGTGGATGTGCTTTCCGGAAGGCCTGTGATACGCAGGTTGCAGCGTCGCGAGCGCGCTTCTAAATCCTCCGTCTTATCACTTAGGACTTGCATCATTCTTTCCATTTTCTTCTGTGCCGTGTCCAGGTCCGTTTGAGCCTCCTCGATCTCCGTCATCCGCCTTTCCGCCATGTCATGTCTCTCTGCATGCTTGTCCAGCCGTTCCGCCATCCGGTCCATCCTGTACGACATGGCGTCAATCTTGGACCCTAGGGCCGAGATACTGGTCTGTATGCCTTGTTCCATAGACAATAACATGGATTTTATGTCCAAGTCCCCGCCCTGAGCCGCCTCCGTATGCGTCGTGGGGGCATCCTCCGTGGCTGGGCTCTGTTGCAGCAGCCGTTTTTGGGAGAAGGGCAGCTTGCTCTGTGTTCTGTCCCCCTTGCCCATTGTCTCTCAGCAACTGTCTGCAGCGCGTTGCGGAGTATGGGGGCCCTCAAGGCAATATATGGCACGACGGGGTGAAGGATCGCAGTGCGGGCGTTCGTCCCCGGAGCACCAAGCAGCCTCCCGGGAGGGGGGGGGGGGGGGGGGGGTCCACACGCGGAAGGCTCACCAGGTCCACTCCACTCCCGTCCCTCGTCGTGGTCCCACTCTATCCTCTGAGCGGCGCTATCCTGACTGTGTCCCACTCACTCAGTTGGGGTGGCGCGATGGCCCAGACTCCAGTGGGGTCCAACCGAAGAGCAGGGGGGGGGGGCAGTGCTGCCCTACCGGGCAGGAGTCTTTTACAGGCGCTATTTCAAAGGGTCCCCCACCACTCGGGCACGCTGATCCAGCGACCTCCAATGGGACCCAGGTCCCTACTGTGTAGCGCATTTGGCGCAAGGGGATGGCGCGGCCCAGGAAGCCTCGCTCCTCACCCTGCGTGTCCTCCTCGGCAAATTCCCCCAGCTCTGCCTCCAGTTTGCTGGGGGGGGCCTCACCACCAGTCTGTCAGGGGGCCCCAGCGGCAGCTTGCACTCCTCCGTCACCACAAAGGGGGGGGGGGGCACACGCCTCCACACCTCCCCGAAGTCGTCCGTTGTCAGGGGGCTGGTACCGGGGGTCCCGCCACAGCCAGCCCAGGTACAGTAGCTGTGGGATAGGGCAGCGGATCGTCCGGTGTGCTCTCCTCGGATGCGCAAGGGGTGCCGGACCGGCAGCAGGCGCAGACCTCGGCCGCACGTCGCGTGACGCCAGGCGGATAAGGAGCACACTCAAGTCCCCTGCTTGTGGCCTTGCCTCTCAGCGGCGCGGGCTCTGCCCCACCCGGCTGCGACTCACGATCACCAGCGCCGCCGGAGCCACCGTCGGGTTCCCGCTGGACAGATGGTTGGCTGGGGTCCGGAATCGGCGAGATTAGGCAGCAAAAAGAAGGATATTGAAGGATAGGTAGGGTCGTGCACGGCGGAGCTGAGTGACTAGGCAGCCATTTCGTTTGCCGGCTAGCTCCGCCCCTCCTTGCACGCACCTTTTATTTCCCTCAATTGACCCACCACCCCGCACACCAGCATGCACCATCCGGCAGTCCTATAAAAGATCTCCGACAAAGAGACCCTTCGGGGGACCCGTAGGGAATTGCAGCGCCGGCCCTACAAGGAGCAACTGCCCGATGATGAAGCATGACATCTTTCGAGGTGTGTGAGGGCAACAGAGGACACAAAATGTTTCCCCCGTTTTTCTGTGGGTCCCCTTACCTAGGGATTCTGTTTTTCTTTTCCTTTTTATTTTCCTTTTCTCACATATGGGTGACTTTTGCACCCTCATGCATTTGGTGACTTTTTGCACCTTGCATTAGGAACAGTGGCCCACATGCATCATTGTTACATTTTGCACTTCCTAATTTGCGAAAAATAAGGAATCGCAAATTAAGAAGTGCAAAATGCTATGCATCATTGTTTTCGGTATTCATTTGGGATTCGGTAAAAATCGCAATTTTTACCGAATCCCAAATGAATACCGAATTCTTAAGTGCATTTTCGCAATTCCTATTGATTCCTATGGGCCAAAAGGCCCATAGGAGTCAATGGGAAGGCATCAGCAAATTGCGAGTGGCACTTTGAAAATTTCATGGGTGCAGGGGGGGGTCCAAAGGACCCCCCCATGCACCCCTGAAATGTATTTTTCGCATCATGTTTCACACACACATGTGCTAAGGACATGTGTGTGTGAAACATAAATGTAGAAAAAAAAACATTTGCAGCATTTTAAACACTTTTTCCAAATTTACCGAGTGGTTCAACCACTCGGTAAATTTGGCACCCTAATTGCGACTTTGCACTTGTGAAAGTAATGATGCATTGCTTTTAAGAAATCGCACATCTGCGACTTCTTAAAAGCACCCGCAATTTTAGAACTCGCAACAATGTTACAAATTCTAAAATTGCTTCATGCATCCCAAAAAGCACTTTTGCATTCGCAAACGGCCGATTTTAAGTAATCGCACCGTTTGCGACTACAAAAATGCTTGATGCATGTGGGCCAGTGTCCCTTTTTTGGAAAAAAGGTTTAGAGACTGCCTGGGGTTTGGGAGGGAGTCACAATATTTGGACCTCAGGGTGGGAGGAGGCAGGTAAGGAGTTTGTAGCTTAGTGGGGGGAGGGGGGTTGCAACCTTAGCCACACATACCCCTTTACCATTCAGGCCTTTACCATGAAAATACGTGGTAAAGGCATGCATGGTAAAGGAATGCGTGGGTAAGACCCATTCCTGGTTTAGTCTGCGTGGTAGAGACGTACGTGGTTCAGCCATGCATGCCTTTATCATAAAATCTTTTTAAATGGGTTTAGTTAAATTGTATAGAATGGACTTTGATTAAGAACTTGTGTTCCAGTGGTAACTGTTGTCCTTACAGCCCTGAAGAAGCGGTGCTTAAACCGCAAACCATGAGTTGGCTGTATTTCCTGGAGAACAGGCTAGGTCTTTAAACAATTGACAATATCTCGTGAAATATAATTTTGAATTGAAGAATCAACAGATTTTGAATTATGGAACCTATAGAACTGTTCTCTCTTCTGTAAAACAGATCACAATTATTGGTGCTGTCAAAAAACTACAGTTGAAACAAATGAAGGCCATAATTGACACATAAATGCTCATACAACTATTTTTTGCATATTCGTGATGACTAATAAATATAATTATGTTACTTTGAATTGTGTCGCAATTTTAGTTTAACTAGTTGGCAAGCACCAAGCCCAAGTGTTGCAAATTGTTTAAATTGGAAGACACAGGGAGCACTGGCTTAGTGGGTGAGAAGGATGGGCAGGGTCCTATATTCTGTCATCCCCAGAATAGAAAAAGAAGACCTGATTTAGATATTGGTGGGACTATCACTGTCCTGACCCTGTGCCCGTCCCAAGCACTCCATCAAGCTGACGCCTACCATATTTAGATGTTGCGGCAATAGACATGAGACTGCGGCGGTCTTCTCTGCTGGCTAAGAGTACTCCATCGCTGTCATGCCGGTGGGTTTGAGCAGAGCAGATTTAGATGTTCCCATTGTGCTGACGGTGTCCTGGAGGCTATGGTGGTGTGGAGTCTGGTAAGTGCTACCCATCTATATCATACTACACATATATGTTGCAAATGTGTCATAATGTAGATGTAGGTAATGTGTTATGCCCCTTTTTGGTACCTATTGCATGCCACACAAGCAACATACACACACTATTGAATGCACACCCACAGGAACCAAAAGCAGAACACCCACAAGCACCACAACAGCAATATTTTTTTAATTTTATAAGTGTCAATACAGGTGTGTTCATTTTACCTTCATAAGAAGGAAAATTAACTGTATTACACCTAAGAAAAATGTTCCATGTAAGAGCAATGCAGAAGTACACGAAGCAAAAGTAATTGTCAAAACATGAAAAATAGGGCAATTGTGGAAGTAACTTACTGTAGATCTCAGCAACAACGGAGTAGGTCGGCATCATGATAGACTGGGTATAGCAAAGGAGGGACCTGGACTATGGGGTAGAAGACAGAAGCGGGAAGTAGGAAAAAAAGTAAGATTTTACCTCATTTCCTTCGATTCCACCAACTTGAAGTAGGAAGGATTCCCGCCACAGTTGCCATGACAAAAAGGGTATTTACAACAAGGGGTGGTGAGGGACAGAGTCTCTGAATTAAGCAGAAAGCTCTCACCCAGTCAAGAGATCAGGGCTAGATCCAACACCGTTTTTTAGCTCACTGCACCATCCCAGTTTCAGAACCTGGCTGTATGCAAATTAGTCTGTTCCTGTCCCAGTGCATGATGGGAACAGGGCAAACCAAACTACAAAAGCCAATTCTTACACTGGGAAGGAAACAAGCTCCCGGGGACCGGTTTCTGGCATTACAGCCGTTTCGGCCCGGTTTACTTGAATCCTGATGGTGCAATGAGCAAGAATTGGCTTGGTAGTTTAGTCTGCCCTGTTCCCATGATGCACTGGGCCAGGGACAGACTAATTTGCATATAGCCAGGTTCTGAGCTGGGATGGTGCAGTGAGATAAATAACGGTGATGGATCTGTGGAAAATGTGCCCGAATTACCATCGATGCCCAGGCCGCTGACGCAAACCGCCTCTTAGTTCCCATGTTAAATAATTACCAAAATAAAGAGACGGGCGCTGGGAGCAGGAATCAAGAACAGAGTTTAATTCTCATGAGGAGAGCCAGTCATTTCGGACACGAAACACAGTGTCTTTCGGGAGGTGCTCTAACAAGTGAGCTGAGACTCTTGCTTTTATACTTTACAAAACATTTGATGGTACAATCAGGACAGTATGACACAAAAGAAAGACATCCCTATAATCCTCGTGGTGATCCTACTCCACATACGTTCACAATGGGGACCCTTGACCTGCTGATAAGAGGGGAGGGCAATCACGCAGCTGAGTGTTTCGTAGGATGTGTACGCCTGATCATGGCCCAGGGGGTGGGGTGGCTAGGCATACAATAAGGGCAGTAAATGGTATCTCCTGGCTTAGGCGATGGCCTCGGACATGTGTGGTCAGCCGGACTCGGGGGAAGGGGTCATCAAAGGAGTGGTATTCATGCCTGCGTGGACAATCGAGCGCGGAGGGAAGGCTTGTCAACAGAGGGGCATTCATGGAAGGGAAGGAGGTGTTGGTCAGGCGCGCCCGTGACTCTCAAGGACAGGGCCTTGCGGAAGAAGAGGGTTTATGACTTGCTCATGTGAGGAGAAGGAGGGGGTCAGGGGGCGTGCAGGGCCAGGGTCGCACAGAGAGAGAGGGAGAGAGAGAGAGAGATCCTATGACCTGTACATGAGAGAACAGGGGCAGTCAGATACAGCTGGGGGGGGCTATGTCAGCTGAGGCGAAGGATGCTTCTTTGAGAGGGAAATGGGGAATGCCTGGGTCAAGCAGGAGGGTTGCTTTTCACATCAGGATCGCGCAAAGGGAAAGGGTTTCATGGTCTATACATGAGAGAGGGGGTGCAAGATACGCGCAGGAGGGAAGCCGGGGATTCCAATGGGTAAAAAGGCCATGGTGCCTAGAATGGCTGTACATATGCATAGGGGTACGGGTTCTTACTGGCAGGGTGATGCGGTCAATAATTTACAGTATCCATGGTGCCCACAGGGAGAGGAGTGGGAGAAGAAGGGAAATGAATGCTGTCTATGTACATCAATTTCGTTAACTTTCACAGTCGCCCCTTTTTACATAACAGCAATCATTTTTGCAACTGATGTGATTACAGGTAGACATGCATCGTTGACGAATTAGCACTTTGTCGATACTAACATGTGGCGTACAATCATAGACAGTTAAGGTGATGGGAAGAATGCAGTACATAGGAAATTACATTTTCGTTGTGTTCCTGGCAATTAAACGCACTACATAGCATGAATCTTTCTGACTTAAAAAATGTGACCAATGAACAGTTTTGACCAGGTAGTTGAGAGCGGAATTCAGTTCAATACACAAGATCTCTTCGTCACAGTGTCTTTTTATCAGCGAGCCATCACTGGTAGGCTCTAATCCGGGTACTTTCGTTGGCGCTGTTGAGCACCGGCGGTGGAGCTATAGGTCCAGCTCGGTTCTATCCTTACGCGTTGCAGGGTGCGGTCAGTCCTCTGCTGTTAGACCACAGTCCTGTTCCCTAAACAATCCGTTTGGCGGCGCCTTATGCTCGGCACCTATAGTTCTGTGGCAACACCCTATTCCCATATAATTGCAGTTCTTTCCTTTGGCAAAAAGTCACGTGGAAAAGAGGGTGAATGTAGTTCAAATAGTCGATAGGGGAGAGAGAGAGAGCGCGGAGTTGGGTCAGAGTTCCTGGGACACACAAAAGGGACCAAGGGAGCAAAGGATAACAAGCAGGCAGGCCCATCAATCGGGCCCAAAGAAGGCGGACGGAGACTCCAGGCACACGTGGGTTAGCAGTCGGAGGGCTTCAAGGCGGCCCGTCATTTTTTCATTTTCCACGTTGAAATTGCTGTCTCGTCCCGTGTCTTGTTGCTCTGCAGCTCCACCTCTGGTCGATGTCATACGTGTCCCAAGATCTGCAGTCAGGCTGTACGTCACATCTGACCCATCTCCTTCGGTGATCGTGAATCTTTGAATAGGTACAAGACAACGTTTTAGAGAAATGGCAGAAGAAGTCATCTACGCATATGAATTCCTCCCTCAATTCTACGCATTTGAGAGTTTATGCTCATCGGTCACAGTCAGAGGTCTATTACCAAGCAGTGCATGTGTCAGCATTCCTACTGAGTTTATGGCAAGTTTGTTCATTGTCCTGTTTATAACTCACGTGAGGATAAATGACATTTCCATCAACTGTGCGTTACATCCTATTCAACATTTACAGAGCATTTTCCTTCAGGACTGGCTAACATTTTCAGACAGGGCGGGGGGGGTGCCATCATCGACAGTCGGGTAAAACAAGATTTCCTCAAGGGTCAACAGCTACTCATGGTCATTATGTTTATATCCGGGACAGCAGCTGGGGTCTATCAAATGGGGAGGGTATACTTCGGGCGCTCGCGCTTGGGTGCGAAGGGGTGGGGCAATCTGGGTATTGGGTGTCAATCTAGACGTTGGCGTTCGTCTCTGAAGAACAGACATAAGGTGCCATTGACATACAGTTCCCCTATAAATGGCCAGATTTGGGGGACTTTAGTCGTCTTACCTGTCCTTTCCTTCTCAGCCAATTCAAGTTCATTCATTTTGCAGAAAGGAGAGGCAGTAACATGGCGAGACACAGTCATTTTTATTTCGGTCAATTTCGTTGAACACCTCCGCGTTCAATAAGTATCAAATCAGACTGGTGCCGGTGGGGCACAATTTTACCAAAAAGAGGGAGAGAAAATAGGGAGACTCTCATAGAGAGTGAGAGTCGTCCGCAATCTAAACGAGCCATTCGGTACACGTATGACATGTAGAGAGAGAGAGAGAGAGAGAGAGAGAGAGACAGAGAGAGAGAGAGAGATAAAAGGGGTGGAGAGAGAGAGAGAGAGACGTGTACGAAAATAGGTCATTTAGTGCGCTCACAACACATGACAGCAAAGGTCAGGTAACATGCAGATATAGACAGAGGGGAGACATATATTCGTACGTTACACACACAAACTCAGACAGGGAAGACGGCACATGTATTACACATATACAAGACATTCACAACAAGACAGGAAACAATTGTTAGTCTACAAGATCTGTTCTTATATATATATCCTACGTATCTTTACTATCCTATTTATCTACGTGCTTAGCTCTTTCTGCCCTTCCCCCCTTTCCCTTCTCGCTTGTCACGCCTGCGAGCGCTCCCAATTACCAATACTCACACCTCGGTTGGTTGATCAGAAATTAACCTGGTCGCGCTAGTTACCCATGGTTGGATCTTAAACCATTTTTCTGTTCCCTCCTGTGGTGGGAAGTTCTCCAGGCTGAGGCAACGGCAAGCATTGATCGGGAAAACAGTCGGACAGCTTGGCTATATCTGTAAGAGTGTGAGAAAGGGGGCAGTGCATTTTGAACATCGGCAACATTTCTAACTTCCTAGGCGGGTGGTGCCGTGGCAACCCTTACCCGTACAATTTTTCTTTGTCCTTTCCCTACCTAGTCAAAACGTCCAGTTATATTATTTAACGCGTCGTTTCTAGTCAAAAAATTTTCGTCATTCAGTACTTGTCCAGTCTCTATGTCAGTCCATCCTCCCGTTGCTATGTTCTAAGGAGGAACAGTCATGTTTAAGTCTACGTCTTTTAAAAACTTTTATTTGTCATAAGGACCATGCTCATATTCCCTTCTTCCCCTTCTCATCGGCGGTTCGATCATCGTCCTTCCATACATCAGCCAAGGTTCCGACGTGACCTGCAGAAGGGAGGAGAAAGAAGGGGTGGGGGGGGCAATATTCAAACCTCATCAGCATGCAGTAATCCGGAAATGTTTTTACCTACCACATACTCGACCTATCTCCACGTAGTGCATTTCTCTACCATCACGGCGTTTAAGCCCAGAAGGACCAGAAATGTCAGACAGATAATCATTGACGATCTGCGTATCTACATGAGTTACTTGGTCGTAACCCCTTTTGATCGGGTACAAGGGTGGCGGTCAGGTGGCATTTCTGTGGTGTCGTTTTAGGGCTTCTAAAGCACTTTTCCGGCTGCCTGTGACACATAGTGTGGCTGCTAAATATCGGGTCCTTTTTAACCTTTAACCTTCATCATACTTTCTCGTTGCTCACAGTAGTAATACATTCAAAACTCATTAATGCAACCGCTACAACTATGCTTTCGTTTTCAAAATACTTTTAATAAAAAGTGTTGAAGTATAAATACAGGCCTACAACCCAGTGGACTAGCCACGGAGCAGATTGGAACTGTACATAGGAAGAACAAAGCTGGTGGCAGTTCATTGCATAAAGTGCGGCAGTGCAATAAAATCGTATTAAACTCCCCTACAGAGCAAGCATGATGCATGTCAGTAATTCATCTTTAATAAATTCATAAATACATTATCCAATGTTCATTCATTACCTTAAATTACACCAATTCATTTTCCAACTCATAATCAGTACCCACCCTAAGTCAATTCATTGTCCAAGCACATACTCAATATCCTTCATATCTACTTTCATTATCCAAAACGTTATATATATCTCGGGGTAAAAAGCTTGCGGCGCCATTTTGGGTGGGATCAGGCAAGTTCCAGCACAGTCAGAGTGTCTCTAGTCTCGCATGGTTGGCCCAGAACTTTCCGTTGGCAGTTCAAAAAGTCTTGTGCTATGTGGTTAACAGTCTAACAATATGGACCGTGAGTCAAAGAGTGGGAAGGGCGGCAACAACTTTCCTACCGGGTCATTCTGGTGTTCCTCCGGAACTGAACAAGTCTGTGCCGTGGCTGCATTTTAGCCATTTCCAATCCGAGGCTGGTGCCGGCAGGAGTTGCTCCGAGGTCGTGGTTTCCAGTGAAGGGGGCGGGGGCACCCATGCAGGGGGTCGGGGGCCCCCCGGCTCTTATAGAATCTTCAAGGTCGAGGAGAGACGATATGGAGCGTGTGCCCGTCCTGGGCAGAAGACCGCTTATTGATGTTGACCCTCTTTAAACAAAGAGTGTTGGGGTGTCGCTGGAAGCCTCCACCTGGAGGGAGGTGGGGGAGGTTCGTTCGCGCCACCTCCCCCTTCCAGCGACCCTGCGCCGTTCCTCGGCTCCGTCGCTTCGATATTGGCCGTGCCAGCCATTGAAGATGGGGGGGGGGTGGTCGGCGGCTGAGGCAAGACAGCCCCCCCCCTTCCCTTTTTGACATGTGGCGGGACTACCTCCAACTCTCCAGGGATTTGGAATGTGGCGGGACTACCTGTAACTATGCAGGCGATGGCGAATTTGGCATGTGGCGGGACTACTTGATTTGCCGCCGTTCTCGCCCCTGGCTTCGGCCTTCTTCATGGGTCGGACCAGGCGAGAGACAGAAGGGGGGGGGGTGGTCGGTGGCTGAGGCAAGACAGCCCCCCCCCCCCGTGGCCTGCAGGGCAGCAGGAGAGGAGAGAAGGAGAGGTCTCTGCCATTCTTTGGACCGCCTGCCCAACATCATCTCCTCCTGACCGTGGCCAGGCGAGCCCCTCGTGCCACGAGGCCTCGCCTTCCGGATGGGCGTAACCGCGGACCCGTTGCACTTCGGGAGCTTCCGGAATGGGGGTAGGTACCTATTGATTTGCTTTCTATCTCATGTGACCGTTATTTGGGCGTGGTGGGAAATGAGGCAGACATGTTGGGAGCAGGAATAGGCAGTGGAGCCTAGCTACCTCGTGGCTATGTTCTGCTATCAAACCTTTTCGCCATTTTACATTTCTTATTACGAACTATTTCTAATGTTTCTTATTTTTGGTGAAGTCAAAAGCTCATCAGGGGGTTACTGACTTAGCCTGATTTCTTTTTATTTTTTCTTTCTTTTCCTTAGCGTGTTTCGAGCTAAAGCTTTCTGTTAGTAGGGAACGGTGATCACTTCATATTTTTATGTGTCCTTTTCACTAGGGGGGTACTTCTGGACGGACCAGACGAGTCCCCTCCAATAAATGGTCCGGGGTGGAACGAGATTATCGATCAAAAGGGGAACATATATTCCTTCATTAGGGTATCATCCTGGACGGACCGAGCGATGTACTTCCATTTACTAGGGTAGCCTCCTGGACGGACCAGTCGGTCTATTTCTACTAAATGGCCCATGAGTGGGGAGCATATGTCCTCCATAAGGGTAGTCTCCTGGGCGGACCATGCGAGCTACCCCCCAATAACCAACCAGTGGGGAGTGGGTAGGACTGACGAATTCACAAAGGGGCATAACCTACCCTTTTCTACTTGCAAAGACTAGACAGAATATTTCTATTTCACGTTGTTTGCAAATAGAAAATACCTCAAGCGAAACAATTCCTGGAACAACAATGTCCAGGCAACCAACCAATCAATGGGGAGAAAAACAGGCATGACGGATTACAACGGGAACAAATGTCTGCATTACCTGCCCTTCGCTATCCATAAAGGAAACAGAATATTCCTATTCGTCTCTGTTTGTGGACAGGGAAGATCTCAAAGAGCAACAATCGATTATTAATCGACTTCAAAACAATCAGTGGGGAGAAAAGTAGGCATGACGGATTACAACGGGGACAAAAGTCTGCATTACCTACCCTTCTCTATCTGCAAAGAGGGACGACGTTCCTATTCGCCGCTGTTTGCAAACAGAGAATGTCTCGTTCTCAATAAGAGAACCAATATTTCAAGTAGCATTCAAGGCTAAATGAACCAATACCAACCAATACAATATCAGTATACAAATACCGATTTCAATACAATCAATCAATCAATCAGGTGGATAGAACCACCCTACCAATCAGGCGTAAAAACACCCTACTTAATCTTACCCGGACCGGACCATACGGACAGTTCTTCGACTCCCTCCTCCAGCGCCCGATCGTTCTCTTACTCCATGTAGCATTCCTGTGGGATTCCAGTCAGGACAATAGGTCACTCAAGAGAGGTCCGTTCAGAATTGGTGAAGTTCTGTCGATCGGCAGCCGGGCGAGGGCCCTCTCAAGGCAGGCATACCCCGATCATTTAGATGTTCACTTCTTCGTCTGGATCTCTCTTACCGAACCTTATGTCACTGATGGGCCCCACGTTGGGCGCCAATTGTGGAAAATGTGCCCGAATTACCATCGATGCCCAGGCCGCTGACGCAAACCGCCTCTTAGTTCCCATGTTAAATAATTACCAAAATAAAGAGACGGGCGCTGGAAGCAGGAATCAAGAACAGAGTTTAATTCTCATGAGGAGAGCCAGTCATTTCGGACACGAAACACAGTGTCTTTCGGGAGGTGCTCTAACAAGTGAGCTGAGACTCTTGCTTTTATACTTTACAAAACATTTGATGGTACAATCAGGACAGTATGACGCAAAAGAAAGACATCCCTATAATCCTCGTGGTGATCCTACTCCACATACGTTCACAATGGGGACCCTTGACCTGCTGATAAGAGGGGAGGGCAATCACGCAGCTGAGTGTTTCGTAGGATGTGTACGCCTGATCATGGCCCAGGGGGTGGGGTGGCTAGGCATACAATAAGGGCAGTAAATGGTATCTCCTGGCTTAGGCGATGGCCTCGGACATGTGTGGTCAGCCGGACTCGGGGGAAGGGGTCATCAAAGGAGTGGTATTCATGCCTGCGTGGACAATCGAGCGCGGAGGGAAGGCTTGTCAACAGAGGGGCATTCATGGAAGGGAAGGAGGTGTTGGTCAGGCGCGCCCGTGACTCTCAAGGACAGGGCCTTGCGGAAGAAGAGGGTTTATGACTTGCTCATGTGAGGAGAAGGAGGGGGTCAGGGGGCGCGCAGGGCCAGGGTCGCACAGAGAGAGAGGGAGAGAGAGAGAGAGATCCTATGACCTGTACATGAGAGAACAGGGGCAGTCAGATACAGCTGGGGGGGGCTATGTCAGCTGAGGCGAAGGATGCTTCTTTGAGAGGGAAATGGGGAATGCCTGGGTCAAGCAGGAGGGTTGCTTTTCACATCAGGATCGCGCAAAGGGAAAGGGTTTCATGGTCTATACATGAGAGAGGGGGTGCAAGATACGCGCAGGAGGGAAGCCGGGGATTCCAATGGGTAAAAAGGCCATGGTGCCTAGAATGGCTGTACATATGCATAGGGGTACGGGTTCTTACTGGCAGGGTGATGCGGTCAATAATTTACAGTATCCATGGTGCCCACAGGGAGAGGAGTGGGAGAAGAAGGGAAATGAATGCTGTCTATGTACATCAATTTCGTTAACTTTCACAGATCAAGCCCTGATCTTTGGACTGGGTAAGAGTGGTCTGCTTAATTCAGACACTCTGTTCATCACCACCCCCTTTTTTGAATCGTTTTTGGCCACTATAGGTGTGGCAGGGTATACTCAGACATGAGTCCCTTTCTCACTGCACCATCAGGATTCAAGCAAGCTGGGCCGAAGACGGCTGAAATGCCAGAAACCGGTCCCCGGTAGCTTGTCTCCTTTCTGGTGAAGAATTGGCTTGGTAGTTTAGTCTGCCCTGTTCCCATGATGCACTGGGCCAGGGACAGACTGATTTGCATATAGCCAGGTTCTGAGCTGGGATGGTGCAGTGAGATAAATAACGGTGATGGATCAAGCCCTGATCTTTGGACTGGGTAAGAGTGGTCTGCTTAATTCAGACACTCTGTTCATCACCACCCCCTTTTTTGAATCGTTTTTGGCCACTATAGGTGTGGCAGGGTATACTCAGACATGAGTCCCTTTCTCACTGCACCATCAGGATTCAAGCAAGCTGGGCCGAAGACGGCTGAAATGCCAGAAACCGGTCCCCGGTAGCTTGTCTCCTTTCTGGTGAAGAATTGGCTTGGTAGTTTAGTCTGCCCTGTTCCCATGATGCACTGGGCCAGGGACAGACTGATTTGCATATAGCCAGGTTCTGAGCTGGGATGGTGCAGTGAGATAAATAACGGTGATGGATCAAGCCCTGATCTTTGGACTGGGTAAGAGTGGTCTGCTTAATTCATCACCACCCCCTTTTTTTAATCGTTTTTGGCCACTATAGGTGTGGCAGGGTATACTCAGACATGAGTCCCTTTCTCACTGCACCATCAGGATTCAAGCAAGCTGGGCCGAAGACGGCTGAAATGCCAGAAACCGGTCCCCGGTAGCTTGTCTCCTTTCTGGTGAAGAATTGGCTTGGTAGTTTAGTCTGCCCTGTTCCCATGATGCACTGGGCCAGGGACAGACTGATTTGCATATAGCCAGGTTCTGAGCTTGGATGGTGCAGTGAGATAAATAACGGTGATGGATCAAGCCCTGATCTTTGGACTGGGTAAGAGTGGTCTGCTTAATTCGGACACTCTGTTCATCACCACCCCCTTTTTTGAATCGTTTTTGGCCACTATAGGTGTGGCAGGGTATTTTCAGACATGAGTCCCTTTCTCACTGCACCATCAGGATTCAAGCAAGCTGGGCCGAAGACGGCTGAAATGCCAGAAACCGGTCCCCGGTAGCTTGTCTCCTTTCTGGTGAAGAATTGGCTTGGTAGTTTAGTCTGCCCTGTTCCCATGATGCACTGGGCCAGGGACAGACTGATTTGCATATAGCCAGGTTCTGAGCTGGGATGGTGCAGTGAGATAAATAACGGTGATGGATCAAGCCCTGATCTTTGGACTGGGTAAGAGTGGTCTGCTTAATTCAGACACTCTGTTCATCACCACCCCCTTTTTTGAATCATGACAAAAAGGGAGCATTGTAATCGGGATAGTGGGAATCTGGGATCAAGTTCTGCTGACAGCCGCTTCTGCCTATGCTGCTGTCAATGCAGGTGAGAATTCCTGGTGGAGTCAGCCAGACTCTAGTGGACTTTTATCTATAGACGAGCCAACATCTAAATATGGCAGGCAGACCGCCAAGTCGGCGGGCGGGATGACTGTTGAAAAAGTGACAGAGGGACCTAATCCACCAAGATCTAAATCAGGCCCAGAGTTCTTTGTGTGTCTTGTTATTATCATTAGAGTTTAAGTTCAATTTTAAGATTAGTTGTATAGAGAGCATGAATGCCCAGAGGTGTCTTGGTGCTAGCAAACAGTCAGTTGCAGGCAAACTCAAATTGATTAAATAGCAAAAAGCCAGGTTTTAAGCCCTTTGCTAAAGAGTAACAGGTTAGATTTATATCTCGACGGACGGGTTACTCATCACTATTGTGATGGATATCCCGTCCACCAAAATACTAAGCCCATTATATCCTATGGGATTTATATTTTGGCTGATGGGATAACCGCCTCCGATGTGACTGCGTAACCCATCCGCCGAAATCTAATTCGGGCCCTTTGTCTTTAAGTTCATGGGCAGCTTGTTCCATGCTTTTCCAGTAGACAGTAAGAAGTCCGCCCCCCCCCAAGTGCATTTTTGAACCTCAGGACTCTTATGTTTTTGGAGAAGGCAAAGCATAGTTTTCTGTTGGGGACATAGCAACAGAACCCTGACTTTAAGTTCTCCAGACCAGCATCATGCAGTGCTTTATGGGCCCCCACAGAAAGCCTTTAAAAGTAACATGCTTCTTCACCGGCAGCCAATGTAAGTCAGCAATTGCCTACCAGGCTGACTGGAATTTAGGAATACTTAATAGCAGCCAGGCAGTTGCATTTTGTAGAATCTGCACTTAGTACAGCAGTTGCTGTTGGAGTCCCATATACAGAGCATTACAGTAATCGATTCTTGGTAGTAGGAGAGCAACAATCACCAAATTCTGAATTAAAACAGGGTGGAGGGGAAGGTTTTCCTCTGAGTTTTGAACAGATAGAAGCATGTTGAGCTGACATGTCTGAAGTTGTCTACAGAGGTCAACTTGTTGTCAAAATATACCACATGTGGGACCAGAATGAAGTGTCCTGGGCAAAAAACGGCCTTCTGTCTTCCCTGCATTAAGCCTAAGACAGGTTCTGTTCATCCATTTTTCCACATCCGATCTAAAGATGAAGATACGAGGGCCTACCTCAAGCAGGTCAGTGGAAACAGTTACCACTATCTGGGTGTTATCAGCATGTGACACTATAGAGAACCTGAAGGAGCATAGCAGCTTAGCCAAACTGGTAACATGGACATTAAACAAAGTGGGGCCTAATGCTGAGCCCTGAGGGACCCCACATGGAAGAGAAAATGGCTTGGAGACAACATTTCCAAGAGTAACTGCTTGCTGTCATCCGCCAAGGATGAACCGTAGCATATTCGAGGTGTAGTCACTGATTCAGTACTCTCCAGGCGGGCAAGAAATTCTTTTTGATTGATGGTGTCGAAAGCTGCAGACAAATCTAAAAGAATGAGTGCAGCTTTGCCACCATTACCAATTATCTCTCTGATCTCCTCTGTTGGCATATTCTGTGCCGATTCCATGCTATGACCACCTCTGAAACCATGCTGAGATGAAACAAGAAAATGGTTCATACCAACAAAATAAAATATTTCTACATTCATAGCTTTCTCAGCTATTTTGGCAGGAAACTTCATGAGTTCTTAATGAATTGGTATTATATGGAGGAACACAGGCCAGGATCTACTAGGATTTTGCGTTGGGGATGCGTAATTTTTGTGGCGTAGCCTGATGCAAATTCATGCTTTGCCTGAACTAAGCTATGCAAAGCTACGTTATGTGGTTTTGCATGGCTTTTCTTAAACTAGAAGTATCTCAAGGCAGATCACTTTGCTGAACTACTTCACGTTGGGTTGGCATTACATGGTTGGAGCATGGGATTCACATGCATTCACTCATGTATTTTGATGCAAACCCAGATTTACAAAAGCCTTGACAATCTGGGGTTGCATCAAAATGGTCTCCCTAACCAACAGAGCCGTAACAAGGAGAACTATCTTTATTTCTCCTTGTTACTACACCTTTCTGTATGTGATGTATTCTGCAGCATACATAGAAAGAGGAATATGCATTTAAGGATTGTTTTTGTGCAGTAGGGTGACCCTTCTCGCGCAAAACAATCCTGCCTGTAACTCAGGCACCATTGCATCATGGTGCAAGGGTGCTGGCGCTGGTCCTAGACAACACACAGTGAGCCAGCATAAGAATAGAGCACCATCTCTTTATAAATATGGAGCACCTATGGTCTCTCCCTTTCACGCAGCACAGTGCAGTAACTTTGCTGCCCTGCATTGCATGAATAATTTGTGAATATGCCCCATAGTGAGTGGGTTTAGGTGTTTGAGCAGAGCAAGCAGTAACCCTAGTCTATGAAGAGAAAGCCTATGACTGTCCATGGGCGTTGATTCACCAAAATGTGAGTAGAAATGAAACCCCTCGCCCTGTGACCATCCATATCATCTCAAAACAGACCCATTGTTTCATACATAACCCCTTAATAGTTGAGGGGGCAGGGGAAGGAAAAGAGCGAACAAGCAGAATGCTAACGTGGCTATAGGAGTTGAGTTCACTTTCTCTTCTGTTCATGTCTACATGTTGCTTGAGACCAATGGTATCAGGGGCCGTGCCAGCAGCATCACATGCCTAGCTTGGGACAGTAGCTGCTATCTCTTCATAGTCCTAATTAAATGTGTGCGATTGATTATGTGTTTTATAAGAAGTACAGTAATTGCAGAATATTATATCAAAAAGGGAACACAAACATACAAGACATAGCAGACTGTTTCAGAGACTAAGCATTTTCTCAGAGCCTAGATGGAAGAACGTAAAATAATTGGCTAAATTGTGAAAACAAAGTCCTCCTTAATATTTTACTGTATAAAACAATCTTCGGTATTATTCAAAGTGTTTTAGATAGCAAGCATAGCCTTTTGAAGCTCTCTGAAAGTATCTATGATGCAACCTATGTTTCAGTTCAAAATATTTCAAGATATCCAAGGTCATTTTGTGTGGCTCAGTAATTTCAGGGGTATGCTCTGGAACCAGTGTGTTACGGAACATTGTTGAATAGTACTCTATTCTTGTAGGAGGGGGGTGTTATTTCAGTGCACATAACTATTATGATAAGTTATGATTAGGCATTACTTCTAATGGTTACATTGCAATTATGATTATAGTGATTTTCCTAGAAGAGTGCGTTATTCTGTTTTATCGCAGAATACATTATATTTGATGGCCATTAAACGCTACTTTACTATCACAGTCCATGTGCCTAACTCCATTTTGACCTAGATTACTTGTGCGGACCTCCTTTATCAGCACTGCCCTTCTGTAGGCCTGAGGTCCATTGGCGTTTTTTTAACCCTGTGAACTGACAGTACGGGCCAGCTATGAATGCAACATATCCAGCAGGTGAAATGTGTCCTGTCTAGCTGGTCGATTTGTTAATTAGGAAATTAGTTGCAATTATTCTTTTTTTTTTTATTAATCAAAGTCGCATTTTTTTATGCTTATAATGAATTTACAGGCTGTAAGTGAAGGCATTAAATGATTGGAACGATGTAAAGAATGTGTCAATTTATAGCTTTCAATAATCCAACTGAGTTCATAGTGTGTTAATTAAACATTTTAACAATGTATGCGAAATTATGGCAAATTGATAGCTTACAATTTGCTCATTATAATGTTTGATTCATATTTATATTACTGACTAGCATTTATTAATACATTTCTACCCATCAGGGCATGATGGTTTTTGTATTTAAATTGATTAGCGTACATTTCATTTAGATATGTGATTAAAGAATGGACTCAGTAATGAGACCTTGAGAAACTCAAATATATAAGCGAAAGGTTGGTGGGGCTTGTCTACCTTCCATTAAGTGTTTGCATTTCTTTGAGCACTTACAAATTGTCTTGGAGTATTATGACTTTGGGATGATTGGAATGCTAAAATGGGTGTTGGGGTGGGGGTTTGTTGTTCGCTTTTTTATTACCACAAATGTGCTAATATTTGCTGTTTTCATGGGATATCCTGTGTATTGCATGAAAAGATGGTAGGCTCAGCAAATCTTTACTACTATTATAAAGAGAGAACTGTGTTCTTTGGGCAAGGTAAACTCGAAAAGTACACCACCAATCGCAACACCCAATACAGCGTTGGAAAGGGGGGGTCCTGTCGATGGACTTGGCTATAAAAAATATGAAAATAAACGTTATTTAAAAAATAAACAATAAAAAAAGTAGTTCCTAAGAAGTAGCACCGGCCGTGTGCGCTAACAACGTGGACGTGCGTGCTGACATCATCTAGCGCGGGGAGGAGCGGTGGACAGCAGCGGTGAAGTCGGGCTGAGATACATGAAGCACGGGGAGGAGCGGAACGTGTGCGGCTCAGAGAAGCGATGGGAGGAGGCGGAACGAGGAGCGGTGAAGTCGGGCTGATGGGAGGAGGCGGAACGAGGAGCGGTGAAGTCGGGCTGATGTGAGGAGGCGGAACGAGGAGCGGTGAAGTTGGGCTGAGGTAGGTAAAACGCGGGAGCGCTGGGAGGAGGCGGAACGTGTGCGGCTGAGTGAAGTGCGGGGAGGAGTGGAAATGTCGTGGCGGGCAGGGGCCAGGGCGGGAGTGCACGCAAGGCGGAAAGTGTGCGGCTGAGTAAAGCGCGGGGAGGAGTGGAAATGTTGTGGCGGGAGGGGGCCAGGGCAGGAGTGCACGCAAGCCTCAAATGCTGCCCCCAGCCCCCTTCTGCCCCAGGCAACGCTGGGGCGGGCTGCTAGTGACTGTATGAAGTTGCAAAGTCTCCTACCATAGGTCGTGTATCATTACTAACATGGAATGTCCGGAGGCTTAACAACCCCAGAAATACAAGTCAGGTACTTGCATACTTGGAGAGTCATCACATACAAATTGCCATTTTTCAAGAGATGCATATCACACAACACACGGAGGGTGCCATTGGGGCTCACTGGGCAGGCATTAGGGTAGCCTCATCCTACTCCTCATACTCTAGTCTATTTACTGACAAGGTCTTATGTAACCTAGTGTGCGAAATTGTGTCTATGATTCTGAGGAATGATGTCCAGTTATACCTTGATTTGAGCTTGCCTCTACAGCATTATACAGCATAGGCGTTAAATAATATTGCATGTAGCATTGATTGGCATGATGTTTATACTTGTGGTATATGATGTTAAAAACCAATAAAAGATTTTCTTTTTTTAAACTTACAAGGCCATGTATCTGCATTTCTGGTCTGGACTTTCAATTATGTTTTAATTAAAGAGTACGAGCACTTAATAAATCCATGCAATAGGCAAATTACCTAGTGTCAAATCTCTGTAAAAGAGAAAGGAAAAGCTATATATTTTTGTTAATGTTTAACTTGTACGTTCATATTACATTGCACACATCTTTCTTATCTTTATATAAATGCAATTGGGTAGC
This sequence comes from Lissotriton vulgaris, assembly GCF_964263255.1. NCBI lineage: Eukaryota > Metazoa > Chordata > Amphibia > Caudata > Salamandridae > Lissotriton > Lissotriton vulgaris. The sequence continues at coordinate 750,052,141 of NC_141694.1, forward strand.
AACAACACGCAAGGAAAAATCATTTCAAGATCTGTACATCACACAATTGTCTGGTAACGTATTACCAATGGCATTTTTATTCGGCATGCTTCCGGGCTATCTGTTTCTCTGACTTTCGAAATCAGCATTCTGAATGGCAGCAGCGCTTCTTTTCTAGACCTCCGAGGTGCAAAGCCAGGATGACTTGTTGATTACTGCAAAGGTTCCTCCTGTCTTGCACATGTGATTGATGTGCTGTGTGCTGTAGTCTTTTAGAATGAGGACGTCTAAAATGTGCCTGCAGTAGAAGATGGGCTACATGTGTGGGTATTGATCAGGTTAGAGATGTCAGCTGCTTGATATATTGCTGAGTGTGCACTGATTAACTTTAGATGGGAAACAGTCATTACCACAACATGCACTTACAACAAAGTCATTACTACACATGCATCATTATCCCGTATGCCATTAGAAGGAATATGCCTTTACAATGAATGTCATTACCCCACGTCATTATCACACATTTATTTGTAAGTATATAGGTAAGTATATTGATAAGTATTTTGGCCTCGTTTATTTTTTTTAAATAGTTAGGGTGATGTTTAATGCTCATATATTCATTTAAATAGCTGAGTATTCATGTAAAAAAATAATGTAAATATTAATAATGATTGTTAAATAAGTGGTAAGAATAATTTGTATTATTTACATTTAGTCAAGGGATGCCAGGAATACAGGGATATGGGGTGGGGAAGTGTATTAATACTCAGTTATTACTTTTGATACTTGAGTTTTAATGTATACCACAATATTATTATTAATGCAATTACTTTATATGTGCTTAAAAATGTATAACACTTGAATTTAGGGATGGGATGTAAGGTATATAGGGGCATAGGGTAGGGAGGCGTATAAATGCCCAAGTATTATTATTAGTACATGAGTATTAGTGTATTCCACAATATTATTATTAATAAAATGTATTTACATGTGCATAAAATGTTATAAACCTTGAATATGGGGACAGGATATAGAGGTATATGGTGGGGAACAGTAGCGGTCGGCAGTAGGTGTTTCTATAGGGCGGTGACGTGGGCAGGAGGAGGGGCATGGTGGGGGGAAATAATGTATGGATTACGGAGTTTTACAGGTAAGTAAACACTTAAATACATAAAACGAATTTCGTTGCGCACACTGCATCACCAAATGTGATGCAGTGCGCGCAACGAAATTCGTTTTATGTATTTAAATGTTTACTTACCTGTAAAACTCCGTAATCCATACATTATTTCCCCCCACCCTGCCCCTCCTCCTGCCCACGTCACCGCCCTATAGAAACACCTACTGCCGACCGCTACTGGTGGGGAAGTTTATTAATAATCAGGTATTGTTTTTAATACTTGAGTATTCATTTATACCACAATATTTTTATTAATAATATCACTTTTACATGTGCTTAATAATCATTTAACACTACAATAAAGGGACGGAAAGCAAGGGATAAAGGGGTGTAGGGTAGGGAAGTGTACTAATACTTAGGTATTATTTTTAGTACTTGAGTATCAATTTACACCAAAATTTTATTATTAATAACTTTCCATATGATTGAAAATTTCAAACACTGTAAATTAGGGATGGGATGTAAGGGCTATAGGGTTGGGATGTAAGGGATATAGGGTCACAGGGTGGTGAAGTGTATTAATACTCAAGTATTAATTTAAAAACCTGAGTATTAATTGTAAAAACAATGACATACTACTAATTTATTTAGTTAGACATTTGAGAAGGATATAATGATATTGTAAACATGTTTAAATTATTCTTAAAAAATTTAAACACATGGATAATATAAATAAAACACATTTAAAATCATTTATAATGTATTAAATAAAATATAAAACAACCCATTTTTAAAAAATAAAGAATGTGTTTAAAAAACTGTAATAAATATCATCAATATTTATTAAAAATAAAAAATAGAAATTTCAAAACTTGCCACAAGTTTTAAAACATTTTTAAAAGCACTTTCCCATGGTGCCCCATTAATTTCAATGGGAGAAATTGTCCTTGTTTAGTTTATACATTTAGCCATCATGCACACGGTTGTGCGCCTGTTTTGACAGTCAATGGAGCGTCACAGTGGAGATCGGAAGCAAGGAAGAGGTGCAGTCAGATACAAAAAACTTTATTTACATCTTACATGTTTATAGGTGACTACATTTATTGCAAAGATAGATGGGGAGGAATTTAATAGTGTGGATGTATGATGTTGTATTAATTGAATGCTTAACGCACAATTTCATTCCCCTAAAGGTTGCTATAGTATGCACAAGTTGGGATGGTTGTATTATTTTACAATTACGTTTTTAAAAAAGTGATAAAGTAAATTAGTAAGTACTTTTTTAAACATTATTTGAAAAAAACATTTTTTTCGTCCTGTATTTCCATTTTGAAGATACATTACGTACTTGGTGGAATCAGCATGTGCAAGGAGTTCATTTGGAATTATTTTGTATTCCGGTATTTTTTTGGTTGATAAAGAACCTGTTTGGGATTGTGCACATGTTGGAACATTTTAACCGGATTCCAAGGATTATCATTCTTTCTGGTTTTGGATATCTACATTGGATTTTGGCATGTGAATAGCGCTCACTTCATTTTTCAAACAGCCTTCAGAAATTGCTTTATGGATAACCCTTTCTGCCAATATTAGATGGATTTTTGCATTAGTAATGGAATTTTTTTTATTTTAAATTTTTTTTAGGGTTATGGACTTTGATTTGGATGTAGGATACACATTTGGACAGTTTAAATATGAAAACCTCTTGCTGACAAGAGGAGTTAAAACATTGCCAAGAGTTGGAAAAAGAAGAGATCTGCAAGTAGGAAGAAACTGCTACAATTTAGATTTCTTTTTTTCAAAAACTGCAATTATGAACTGAGTTCTGTTAAAGCAGGCAAGTAATGGGACAGGGTGTTAGAGAATGTTAGTAGTGTAAGATAGCAGCAATATTTTCTGGGTAGCCTGATGCACCCATCAAAGAAAAGTATATGAGCCAGATTACAAGTTTGATGGAGTGGTGCTGGCTCTTCCATGGCACAGCCACACCAAACCCATGCAAGGACCACCCGCCATATTACAAGTTGAATGAGTTCAACTTTTAATACAGCGGGAGGTCCTTTGACCTTACAATGGCGGTGCCTGAAAACAGGCACCACAATGGGAACAGCAAAAAAGTTCCAGCACGGCATGGACGTGAACGTCCATGCCATGCTAGAACTTTGAGGGAATACAGACAGGGGGGCACATTTTGTGCCCCCCTGAATGTATCCCCATGGGGGGGTGGATATGGGGGCCCTGTAGGACCCCCTTTGTTCCTGCACTGCCAGCCTTTTCATGGCGGGACTCTGCCATGAAATGGCTTGTGGTGCAGGAACTCGTAATATGCTGAGCCGGACTGCGCCAGTCCCCGCTCAGCATATTGCGTTGTAGTGTAGCTGCGCAACTGCCTGGCACAGTCAGTGGTTTATCGCAAATAGGACGGTGTACGTCGAAATCAGCAAAAAGGTGAACCGCTACTGCTGCGCCACCGCATGTCTAGTGGTTGGAAGACTGCCAGACTTGTAATCAGCCTTTTTGATCTTTGCCAATAGTCCTTCTGACAATTCTTTGCTTCTTTTAGATACCTGGGGTTTCAGACTACTTGTAAAGAATTGTGTGATTCTTGTTTCCTGGAAATGTTGCTCCTTCTTTAAAAATGCCAGGAAGTGATAGAGGTTTAGGTGATGTTTGCCAACAGATTGGTTGAAAGAGTTGTGCCTTCCCTCAATGGCATTTTTAGTCTTCGTACCACCAGTCAATGGGGTACCTTGGCTTCCTCCAGCCACCCGACCTGCTTAGATGACTAATCAAAGTGTCTTCAAAATAATTTAGTATGTATGCCAATGTTACCTCCTTTTGTGTAAAATAGATGCAGTAATTGATTTGTGGAACTCATCTACATACTCAAGTGGTATGAAGCATAAGGCAGTACATTTTCGTAAGTCAAACAGAAAATTGCTGTCATATAGGGGTTTATTAAGATGTTGCTCCGGTCGGCGTTCTTGACCACCTAATTATGATACAACTGCATATGGTGCAGTTGCATACTCACTTTTCCCTATGGGAGCATGTGCTACGGCCGTAAACCGGCCATAGCACAAGCTCCCATAGGGAAATGTGAGGTTGTATTCATCCCTGCGCCGCATGGCAGGCACAGCAGGGACCTCGGCCCCCTACCGGAGGCTGCAAGTAGAAGGGGGCCCTGCTAGGAAACCCCAAACTCGCTCTCCGACCGGCTTTCCATGTGGGAAAGCCTGGCATGGAAAGCCTGCTGGAAACTGAACATTGTTATCCGGACGGCAGAAAACGCTGTCCATATGAATTACAGGCCAGTCTTCGACTGGCTGATGGGCTCTTCAAGCCCGTCGGAAGCCAGCCAGAATGACCGGCTGGTTTCACTTCCAACCACCTAAATTATAATTCGGCGGTCGGAACAGAAACCAACGATCTCGGTCAGAAAGGCTCTGATCTAGGGTCGGATGCTTCCCGACCAAGATAGTAATCGGCCCCATAATCCTTAAATACGGTTTTATTTTGTTTTACGCCATATGCCTCGGAAAAGTGGAAAAAATATCCTTAAATTTGGGTAGTGAGATACAATTTACAAATGGCGTTAATCATTGATAATTCAAAATCAATAATCACTTTTCTAGGACTTTTATTTAAGGTTTTGGATTTTATCACTGTCAATCATTCAGTATATGTTGAGGATTGTTTGGGAGTAAACTGTATACCAATGGAATGGTTGTACTATTTATTTTAGCATGAATAGTGTATATTTGGATGAATGAATGGGATGTAGAATTAAAAGTGCCATCTAAACATCACTATTCCCAAATGCTACAAGGCTATGGATTGTTGCAGAATATAGCATTATTTTTTTGGGAGTTTTTGTTGTCATGTAGTAATTGTTAGTTCTGGGGGAATATTAGTATCAGAAAAGGTCTGTGGGGTCACACGTTGATGATTACTTGCATGTTTTTGTCTCTGGATCATCCTTTTAAGGTTAGTAAATGCATGCATACTACTAGTAACGTGACTGGGAATGTTTTGTGATACCTCCCTCTAGACTGCGCCACAGGGTTTATTGGAGGTGGATGCAAGATGTTTTATTTGTTGGAGGTTTTCTCATACTTCTATCTCCATTGCAGAGTCAGTGGTTATGCTCAGATGTGCTTTTAACACAGTCACCTAGAGTAACTGCTCCGCCCGTGCAGTGGGATAAAAAATATTGTACACACCTCCAATGACTCTTGGGCTCAGTCAATCTGTCCTTACAATAAAGGTAGCCACCATTTTTCAGCAGTTGGTTTCCCCTTTTTGATTTGATGTACATAGCTTGTCTAGCTGCATACACTTTTCTTGATTCTGTTGATAAAAAAGAAAGAGAAAAAAGTATAAGTTACTGTGCTTTGTCATTGTTTTTTATTTTTGCACATTGTTACTTTTCCTGTCTGGAGAAAAGTGCAAATGATTTGCTAATTTTGGCTTCCTATAGAGAAAGTGAACAGATTAGATACCCTGTTGAAAATGTGAAATTGCATTGTTGATTAGTACTGTTTAATTAGGTAAAAATGTTCTTTGATAGTGAAGGAGAAATGGAAAGTTGTGATTTGTTTCTCTGTAGTATGGTCTGTCTAAGTAATTTATGAGAAGGTCTGTGATATACAAATTCTGGCTTGGGCTTTGTGTTTTTGGCCTTTCAGTAGTGTTGGTTTTCTGTTTTGGAGACAATAACAAGCTATTAGTGTCATATCCTTTGCTTTTTGTAGGTTTTGGTTTGTTGGTGGTTTGTAAAGGTGTGGCCGACCACACTGGGAGCACCTCCAACACCCACAGACCACGCACGTAACCTAGGATTCATCCTTGACTCCTCCCTCTCCATGTCAAAGCAATTCAACGCCATCTCCTCCTCCTGCTACAACACCCTCCGCATGCTTCGCAGGATCTACAAGTGGATCCCACCCGAAACTAGAAGAACGGTGACCCAAGCCCTCGTCAGCAGCAGGCTGGACTACGGCAACGCACTCTACGCAGGAATCCCGGTCAAAAACCTGCAACAACTACAACGCATCCAAAACACCTCCGCCCGACTGATCCTCAACGTCCCCCACTGCCGCCACATCACCTCCCACCTAAAAGACCTGCAATGGCTCCCCATCAACAAGAGGATCACCTCAAGCTCCTCACCCTCGCACACAAAGCACTCAACAACACCGGACCAGCCTACCTGAACAATAGACTCAACTTCTACACCCCGCTCGCCAACTCCGCTCCCCCAGCCTTGCTCTTGCCGCCGTCCCGCACATCCAACGAACAACCTCCAGTGGCACATTCTTCTCCTTCCTCGCCGCCAAGACCTGGAACACCCTCCCCAACCATCTACGGCAGACCCAAGACCTGCTCACCTTCTGAAGGCTCTTCAAGACCTGGCTCTTCGAGCAGTAGCAGCACCCCCCCCCCCCCCCCCCCCAGCGCCTTGAGACCCTCACAGGTAAGTAGTGCGCTTTACAAGTTCATTGATTGATTGATTGATTAGTTTTCAGGCTTTCCCCAGCACTGACAGAAAACAAAAAAAAAGTTTCTTTTTTTTTCACTAGTATTTTATTACCCATCCTCTCACTGTCCAGAACCTGCCCTGAGTTATTTCCCCAACTTAGGGCCCCATTAGGATGGTGGGCAGACTCCTGTCCACCCGCCACCCTAGCAGTGCTGGGACCGGCCGCCAGTGGTGCGGCGGGCCTGCACCATCAATTAGGATGCCACAGCCACGTTGGCGGTGGCAACCCGCATTCACAACATTGTGGCGGGTGGTGCTTACAGCACCGCCAGCCACAATGTTGTGAATGGCCGCTGTGCATTGGCATGCACAATGTGACAGGCACTGCACGGTGCCTGCCACCTTGTCCATGCCAATGTTGAAGGGTACCATAGGTACCCCCCAAGTGCAGCCCCCCGCCTCCTGGGGCCCGGCACGGGCCCCCGTAGCAAATACTGCATGCCCTACCATGGCAGAGTCTCCACCATGGAAAGGCATGAAATATACCACATCATAATATGGATGGGGGTGTCTTGCAGCCACCACTACCATATTGTGTCCCTTTTCTGCCTGGTCGAGAGTACAACTGGCGTAAAAGCGTCAGACGGTCTTTCCGTCCGCAGCGTTTCCCCCCGCCATACTAATATGGTGGGGGGATAACCAGGGACTTATGGCAGTCAGATCGCCACCGCCGGGCAGGTGGTAAGCACCGCCAGCCTGGTGGGGGTGATTCGCCTGCCATCATAATCGGGCCCAGAGATAGAAAAGTAAATTTGACCCCAGTCACTGTTAAGCACCTGCCCTGAGGGATGGCCACTGCGGAGTTAGAATAGTACATTTGTTCCCAGCCACTGTTCAGCACCTGCCCTGAGGGATGCACCTTGCAGAGATAGAGTAGTAAATTTGTCCCAGGTCTCTGTCCAGCACCTGCCCTGAGGGATGCTCCCAGAAGAGATAGATTAGTAATTTTGCCTACAGTAACAGTCCAGCGCCTGCCCTGAGGGATGTTCTCAGCGGAGATAGAATAGTAAATTTGCCTCCAATAACTGTCCAGCACCTGCCCTGTGGGACACCCCCCAGCAGAGATAGAATATTAATTTAAAAAAATGTTTTAAATTAAAGGTTTGCACATTTCTTTTACATTTCAGCAAAAATGTTAAGTATTATTACTCACATCACAGTCATTTAATATAGCAGAATATTACATTTTTGGCAATGTGAAAGATGTGAAAATCTGTAAAGTAAATGTAAGCATTGTTCCTATTTTGCCTGATAGATGGCAGGGTCTCCTCAGCAAACTGTCATTTTCCTCAAAGAGTCTGAGAGATGTGTGGTCATGAGCAGTGCTCAGTTTATAAAATTTTTCAAGGGAAAACCACATTTCAAACAAAAATAAGGAGCTCATTAAGAAGCCAGTCAGACGGGCGTCCAACCGACATTGCAGTGGCAGCGGAACTGCCCGATTAGTAGTCAGCTGTTCCACCCCCTGTATTACAATGCCAGCATGGCGGTCGGAAACATGCCTTTTTCAATTGCAACTTGTGCTACAGCCCATAAAAAGGGTCACAGCACAAGCTGCAATTGAAAAAGGCATATTTTTAAACATCCATGAACAGTGTGCCAGGCACCTTATGGTGCCTGGCACACAGAACATGGATGTTTGGGGGGCACCACATGTGCCCCACAGACCCATAGCAGAGGCTACCATGTACAGGTCAAAGGAAATGCACTTTCTAATACATATGGCGGTGCCTGTGCAGGCCTGCCCCTATTGTAGGGATTACGGTCCCACCGCTGGTCCGAAGCAGCAGTCACTCCCTCCTCACAATGCTTCCGGCCGCCAGATCATAATCCAGCGGTCGGACCGCTTCTGTGGATCTTGGTGGGCCCGCCACCAATGGCCTGTCAGTGGCGGGACCACCGACATCGGAATAAGGCCCTAAGGTTTGGAATCTACATTTTAACTTATTTTATATTCTGACTGAACATGTATTATTTGTTTTTCTTAGTTCTATATAGCGCTACTATGTTATGTTATTTTATGTTAACTGCATTTTTAGAGCGCATGATTACCCAGGAAGGGCCAGGTGCTGACTACTGTCTTTCTCATTACAGGGTGTGTATTAAGGTGTTGCAGTAGCATTGGTTGGCCATGTGTGGTGCTGGATTTACTTCAGCTCTAAACTGGAGTAATTTACTACTGCTTTTTTGGATGTAGTAACTTTAGAAGTGCCGTTTGTGAATAGCACTGTCCTTACTCTTTTGTGGTTGGGTCGACGTCCCTCCCTAAATCCACCCAGGGCCTTCCTAAACCTCTCCTTACTTTTCCCTAATCCCCTCCACTTTAGTCATCAGTATTCCCAATTTTTCAGCGCCTATCCTCTGTCCAACCCACATTTAATACTAAAACGTATACATATGTATGTGAAAACTCCACAGTGGGGGTAGAGTTTTCAGCACAGAAAAAGATAGGCGAGATGGAGGCGGAAACTTAACACGTAGATTTGTGGATAATATTATAGTACTACAAAATACACTAAATAATGCAGTTTGTGAATAGGCCCTATAGAATGAATTCTTCTGTGTGTCCATCCATGGTGAAAGGATTTCACAGCTCATTACAAAAATATAATCCTGTAGAACAGATTTGCCTAAAATGTACTATCCCCGTGTAATGCACTGGTGGGCGTTGGTTGCAGTCCGCCATTTTCCCTGTCTCCAGATGATAAGTTGACTCTAAAGTCCTGATTAAGAGTTTGGCAGTCTGACAGCCCGAGAACTGCATCACGTCAATGCCAATGCTGCCCAGGCGACCTACCAGCTGCCGTATTACCAATTGTGCTGTCTGAAATGCCGACTGCTGCCACGGCGGACTACCCGGCAGGACCATGGCTGTCTGAAATTTCGCCAGTGCATCCAACAATGCCACCAGGTCCGCGGTCCACCCGCCGTATATTATGACTGCACAGTTATACTCGCAGTCTCACAGTGGTTGTCAACAAACAGCAGTTACCCAACGGTGGCTGACCACTGCGGTACACGCCTAAAAATCAAATACAACTGTGACCATTGGATGGATTTGAAAATGAAATGCCTGATGTGCTTTGGCAAGTGGACAGCCAGCAAATTACACTTTAAAGCACACCACATCCCTGATCAGCATTCCTTACTTCCAAACTGCAACACAGCAAGACAGGCAACTCCATTTTCTCCTTTGTTCATCCCCCCATGTAGCACTCTCCACCGACTGTAATATTTTGTTTGCACCTTTTTACCTCTATCACTTGTTTGTTTTTCATATATATACTCACTCCCATTTGTTTGTTCACCATGCCTGGGAAAAGAAAAACAAACTTCAATGAGCAAGAGTTGAGTCATGGTGGATGAAATCATTAGTGTGGAGCCACACATTTTAGGGTCCCAAGTCCAGCTAACTCCTCCCAGTAGGAAAAAATGTAGGACAGGATAGTCAACAGAGTGAAGGCTGTCGGTACCACCTTGCTCATAGAGGGCAGCATTAGGAAGAAGTGGAATGACCTCAGGCTGAGGGTACGTACCAAGTACAACAGCCACCAATTCGACACTCAGAGGACTGGTGATGGCCCTCTCAGCATACCATTACAACACTTACCCTGGGAGGAGAAGGTCTTGCACATCCTGCATACTGAGGGCTTGACAGGAATAGAGGGGGGAGTGGACTTTGCTAAGTCATACTTCGATCACTGCCACAATATAACAATGTCCAGTTCGCTGTGTTCTCGATCTGCTTTCCTTATATGCAGTACTCAAAGTATCTGAGATGTTGGTTTGTCCATGACATGCCACTCGTTGCAATGCTGTCCGTAGGTGCATTACCATAAAAATAGCAATCCAGGACCAATGATATGTGGGCAAAAAGTAAATGTATGGTCCAGCCCAAACGCATGTTGCCACCAGCCAAGGTATACTGATTATTTTTCAAGTGCTGCTAAAGTGAGACTGAAGTGACTACAACACTGTAAGATCTTGTCACTCCAACTCTAGCCAAGAAGCTACACTCATTTTGCCACTTCTCACTTGTCTCCCATGTTACTACTGATGTTAACTTATTATGCAGGTTATCAATTGTCAAGTGTTGATAAAGTGACATTGAATAAAACTACCATGAGACGTTGTCACTCCAACTCTAACCTAGATGCTACACTCCTTTTGCATCTCCTCACTTGTCTCCCATGTTACTACTGATCCACACTAGTCATGCAGGTCACCATTTCTCAAGTGCTGGTAAAGTGAGATTGAATTGATTACAACTACAATGAGGCCTTGTGGCTCCGCCCGTGGAGTGCGCGTAAATTTGCCTACTCTGCGTTCCGCGGTGAACGGAGAGTAGGCAAATCTCTGCACACTCTGCAGCGGAGCAGAGTTGGCCAGGCCCTGCCTCCACGCCTCCTATTAACAATTAATTATACATTGCACTTACACTTACCTGTACTGCGGCGTCCCCGGGCTGCCCTTCTCCTGTTACTCGCTGTCTTTGGGTGATCCTTGAGAAAACTTTTTATGAGTGCGCTCGAGCGCATGCGCATTTCTCACAAGAAATGCTAATGCGCAGGTGTGCACGCATGCGCCATTTTTTCAAGGTTTACCCAGAGACGCCGATGAAGAGGAGGAGGGCAGCCGAGGATGCAGCAGTACAGGTAAGTGTTTTTTATTTTACTTTTCATTAATGTATAATTAATTGTTAATAAGGGTGGTGGAGGCGGGTGGCGGAGCATAGTGGAGTTCACGGAGTTTGTTCCCAACTACGTGGACTTCCGCGTAGTCCCACTATGCCAACTACGCCCAGGGTTACTAATGAGCTGAATAAATCTACTACATCTATTTAATGTCTTTAAATGTCTAGTAACAAACTTCAACTACATGCAAATAGATGACAATTCTAATCTCAATTTATTTTGTGCCATTCTAGGTCCCCATTCACCTTGATGCAAACAGCATGGATGTAGATACTAACTTACTCCATTAAAAATGTTCTCTATCTCTCAAAAGGTTGATCCATGACTGCACCGGCACATAAGTTGGACACAGAGCAGAGTTCCTCTCCACCCCAGGATAAAGCCCTCAGTGATGACAATGCTTCTGAAGAGGTTGACATGAATCTGGTCAGCCTGGGTAGACGCCAACAGTGGGGCTCACTGGGCCAACTACAACACCTCCCACCACCGCTGCAACATCACTGCCAACCACTACACCCCAACCTGTGCATCTAGCACAGCCAGTACCATCCTGTGTACTCCAGCACTAGATTCTCAGATGGCTAACACCACCACAGTCACAGAGGAGTGGGAGTGGGAGGGTGCAGTCTGCACCAAGGGCACAGGGTTGTGGGGGCAGGTGATAGGGGAGGGTAACTGTGGGCTCGCAGAATGATCCCACCGAGGCCCAGACACCCAGGCTGCCATCACCCAAGTCCTGAAAGTCTACCAGAACTCACAAAGTGTCATGAGCCAGGTATTGATTGAAATCCCGGAAATGAAGGATCTGCAGAGGTGCACAATAACCCTGAGCGGAGAACTACGCTCCGCTCGCGGAGTTTGCGAATTTTCAGCAACTTCGCGCTCCGCAGTGAGCGCGAAGTTGTCGACTACTTCGCAATCTACAGCGTAGCGTAGTAGTTTTCATTCCTCGCGCGCTCAATAGCATTCTTGCGTGCGCAGTAATGACTTACCGTGGTTCTGCGTTCACTTTCTATCTTTTCTCTCGCGGTCGCGTTGGCTACGATGTTTGTAATCCGGCCGCACAATCCCATGCGACTGTGAGAACGCTATAATGTCATTCGGACGTGCGATCACGTCATTAGGACGCGCAATCTTCCTTGCAGCGCCATGTTGGTAAGATCGTGTTTCCGAACGCGCAGAAACTGCAATCTGGCACAGAATATCTCTCGAGCATGTTACAACCTTCTCAAAAATGATCATTTTGCTCAGGAAACCCCCTCAGATTGTGATTTGGCTGTATTTTTTGGGCAAGGAGTCCTCTTTTTGTTTCTACTCTTTTTTTTCAAGAGAAAGGAAGTGCCTCTGAGTCTCCAACTTCCTGTTCCTGTCCACCAAGCTCCTCCCAGTGCTTTGTCCATGTGGTGTTCACTTTCATTTGGATTTGAAGCTGGAAGGTTCACTCTTTGTGTATGTCTGCTGCATCATAGCATTTGATTGGATTTATTGAGGACTTTTGGATTTGAACTTTTCTTTTACAAGTCAGTTTTAGAATTGAGAATTGGTGTACTGTAAACGTTTGTTTGGTTTGGGTTTTTTTTAACTACAGTTTTCTGGGCTTCTCAATCTTTCTTAAAAATTATTATTGAGGGAGGCCTGTACTTTCATGAGGTGCCAAGTTGTACTTCTTGGAAATTTCATCCAGTAGGCCTAGAGGTACCCATGAGTCCAACCATGTTTCTGTGGTGTCTGTAAAACATCAAGGAATAGCATTGGATTCAATTGCAACTCTGTTGTAGTGGAATTTCAGTTTTTTTGTGTGTAATTACATTTTGGCTTTTTTCAGCCAATAGGCAACCTTAGTAGTTCATGTAGTTAGTGTAGGCCTGCTTGAGGTCATTTACTTTCTGTGGGTGGCTTGGCCATGTGGTGGCGGCCATTTTATGTTTTCAGCCACTGTGCTTTTGCCATAGGCCTCCAAGCTTGTGGCCTACTCTGCCAATAGGCCCAAGGGTACTACTAGAGTCATCATCATGGGTGCATGAAAGTTGATCAACTGTTATTGTGGTGTTTAAGTTGTAAGTGTAACATCATGTACGTCATGGATGGCTTTGGATTGATTAGCAAAATGTGTTTTTGGTGTTGAATTGCAGGTTTTGGGTGTGTGTTGAATAATATGGCTTATTCTGCGCACTAGGTAACCCTAGAATTCAGCTTGCGTAGTTTCGGTAACTTTGCACAGTGCGACAACACGACCTTACAGTTTTTGTCTTCTTCGCGAGCTCAATTTGTGTGCTCGGCACGCAATACTGATGTTTTGTACAATTCGCCCTGCCGAACACGCCGGATTTGCAATCTCGCGAGCAATATGTCTCGAGTTGCATAAAACCTTCTCAAAAATGTTGATGCTGTTCATTTTGCTAATGAAACTCCTCAGGTTGTCATTTGGTTGTAGTTTTTCGAGCATGGACCACTTACTGTTTCTGTCCTCTATGTACTCTGTAGTTTGAGGGTGGCCTGACCATGTGGGTCTTTGTGAAGCCAAGCATTGTCCTTTTGCTATAGGCATGTATTGTCTGTCTTCTCTTTCTTTTCATGTTGTTGGGGGTGGCTAGGCCATGGGGGAGGGGGGGGGGCATTTTGTGTGACCTTCCATCGTGCTTTTGCCGCAGGCCTACAAACTTGTGGTCTCTTCGGCCAGTAGGCCTAGAGTCCCAGAGGTAGTCAGCGGGGGTGCTTGATGTAGCGGTTTCCATTTTGTCTGTTGAATTTAACATCATTTAGGGCATGGATGGTAATGGATTGAATTTCCAAATGTGGTGTTTGGGGTGTAGTTAACTTTTTGAGTGTGTGTAAAAAACTGTAAATGCCTTTGTTGTATGTGTTGTTTTTTTTTTTTTTTAATTTATTTTATTGTCAGGATGCATCATATACCTAACTGTCCGCCTACAACCTTTCTCAGGCCGGCATTACAATGTAATTGAGCAGAAAATAACACATTACCAAGATGCAGACAGTACCCAAATCAATTGATCAAGTAGGTTTCACGGACGGAGGAAGGCACTCCGACCTCTCTGTAGTATCCTGTAATATTTTGTTTTAACATTTTCACCCCCCCCCCGAACAACCCATCCCAACTCACCCCCTCCCCCCGAACTGGCTCCAGAGATATGAGCATGCAGATGTGGTGAATGTGATGCTGAGGACAGTCGTGTGGGCTCCAAGTTCGTCCCCTGGGCCCGCCCGAGGGAGGACCTCAGCTGGGCGTGCACCCCCTCTCTCCTATGAAGTCAGGGCACAGAGTGCCACTCAGCTGTCTACTACCCAGGGAGCCTGCTCTATTGTGTACCCCTAAGACGGACTTCTACTCTTGCGCTGCCTCTGTGTCTGTGTCGTGAAGCTCCGACTGCTCCTCCCCCTCCCGCTCCTCAATAGTGTCCCTCGAGCTAAGGTAGGTCTGGTACAGTCCCCAGAAGTTCTTGGGCCGGCTCCTGGGAGGGAGCATTTCAGCATATATTTCTGATTGTGTGTTACAATACAACATGTCGCTGGACCATCGTTTCAATGTAGGTAAGGGGCCCCTCATCCAGCACTTAGCCACCACTCTTTTGGCCAGTAGCATTCCCATACCAACCAGTTTCCTCACTGCCACTGGCACCCCTTTCGAGTATCCTAGTAGGGCAAGAGCAGGGTCCATTGCTAATTCTAGGTCAACCACCGTGCACAGTTCAGTGAACACAGAGCGCCAGAACTTCTGCACTCCCGGGCAATTCCAGGCCACGTGTAGGAAATCCGCCACTGGGGCGCAGCACCGTTCACACTCCGGGGTCTCACGCAGGCCATACCTGTGGAGTCTCTCCGGCGTGTAATACACCCGTTGCAGGTATTTGAAGTGGACCAGGCGATGTCGTCCGTTCAGTGATATCTTCCTAGAATTCGTGCAGCAGTGTGCCCACATGTTATCATCTATTTGGACATGTAAGTCGTTTTGCCAATCTAGGCGCGCCTTAGTGTACCTCTGTGCAGTGTGCTCGTGTCCTATCTTATAAAGCTTCGTAATGAGCTTCTGAGGTGCAGCTGTGTTGATGACACATGTCAGCTCCGGGACCTCAGGTGGCTCCTCCAAGTCCGGGCCCAACAGCTCGAGGAATGCACTGCGCACTCTATGGAAGTGAAATCGTTGTAAGTGTGTAGATTGTGTACCCTCCCGCTTGATCTGCTCCCATGACTTGACCTTCCCTTGTTCAAATAAGTGCCCGACCGTGTGTACACCTAGTTTCCGAAGCGCTCCTGAGACAGCTGGCTCCGCCAGGGTTGGCATCCACAATGCCCAATTTGAAGGCATGTGCGGCGAGTACAGCAATTCTTTGTTCTGTTTCCGCAACAGTGAGTGCAAAGCATGGTTGGTAGTCATAATGGAGTCTAATGTCCCCACTCTGCGGTCCATATGGCTGCATATCGTTGCTGGGAGGGGGGACGGGTCAGCAAACAGTTTCTCCATTATTACATGAGGGATATTTGGATCGCCGTGGATCCACGTGTGGAGATGGGCAGCATGTGCGACCCTGTAGTACCGTTCCAGATCTGGCGCGCCTAGGCCTCCCTGTTCATACTGTAGCTTTAAGACCTTCCATTTCACTCTCGGTTGTTTGCCGCCCCAAGCCAAACGAATAAGTAGTTTAGTCAGAGTGGCAAAAAACGCCTTTGACAGGACTATCGGGATGTTGTTGAAGAGGAATAGAAACCTTGGGAGGACGACCATCTTCATAATGGCTATTCGTCCCATAAGTGACAGGGGGAGTTTACACCAGATCTCCACATCGTCCTCCAGTTTACTATAGGCGACGCCGTAGTTTTCCCTGGTCATGACATCCGGGTCCGTGTGCAACTTAATGCCCAAGTACAGAATCGGCTCCGTAGTCCACTGTAGTGGGTAGTCCATTTCAAAGGGCTCAGTGACGGGAGTAAGCGGAAAGGCAACTGACTTAGCCCAATTCACACGGAGTCCAGAGAGTGCGCCGAAGTGCACCACCTCCCTCAGGACTGAGGACAGGTTGTTAGCCGGGTCTCTGACATAGAGAAGGGTATCATCCGCGTAGGTAGATATTCCGATCTTGTATGTCGGATAGTTGATGGCTTCAAATGAGTGGTATTCCCTTACCGCACAGGCCAGAGGCTCCGCCACCAGAGCGTAGAGTAGAGGCGAGACCGGGCATCCCTGCCTGGTGCCCCTGCTTATATCAAACGGCTCCAAGACCCTGTCGCCCAGCCGGACGCGAGCCATGGGCCTGTAGTAGAGTGCACCCAGCATCTGGAGAAAGGGCTCTCCCAGTCCCATTCTCTTAAGGACTCTATTCAAGAATGGCCACTCTACTGAATCAAACGCCTTCTCTATGTCCAGGAACACCGCTATCGCCTTTGTGTCCTGTCTCGTGTGCTGGATGGTCCCCATCACCGTGCGTACATTATAGGTGAGGTTGCGTGTAGGGATGAACCCCGCCTGCTCTGGGGCCACCAGGTCTGGGGCCACCAATGCCAGTCAGGCTGCAAGCACTTTCGCATAGAGTTTGGCGTCTACGTTTAATAGGGACAGCGGCCGATATGAGCTCGTTTGCGCAGTGGGCTTACCCGGTTTCAGGACTGTAATGAGCATCGCCTCTCTCATTGAGGGCGGCATGGTCCCCTCTTCGCAAATATCGTCAAACAGCGTGGAGAGATGCGGGAGGAGCCTGTCAAAGGCCTTGTAGAAGCCTACCGTCAACCCGTCCACGCCGGGTGCACTTTCAGACCTCATGCTATCCAGTGCATCCGAGATCTCCTCCTGTAGTATGGGTGACATCAGGAATTCTCTTTGCCAGTTCTCTAGGAACTGCATCTTAATGTAGCTTAGGTAATTGTCAATCTGTTCCTCTACCCCTGAGAGCTTAGTGGAGTATAGATCTGCATAGTAGTATTTAAACTCGTTCAGAATGTCCCCCTCCTCAGTGAGCAGTCCCCCCGCCTCCGCGTTCAGTTCCGAAATCACCTGTCTTCTCCTGGTACCCTCATGATCTTAGCCAGCAGGGAGCCAGGACGCTCACCTTCACCATATACTCGCACTGACGCGTATTTGCCCATGTGCCTGACCTCCCTGTCTGCCTCCTCATGAAATTCTGCGAGTAGCCTCTGCAGTTCCCCCGACTCGGCCTCTGCTGTCCCCGTCAGGTGTTGCTTCTCCAGGTCAGCTATCTGTGTCTCAAGGTGTGCCAGCTTCTGTCTGATATCTTTCAGCACGCTAGAGTGTTTAGCCATCGCCACTCCCCTGATATAGACTTTGAATGCTTCCCACACTGTACGGAAACTGTCCACCGATCCTATATTTGCCGCAAAGAAGGATTCTATCTCTTCACTTAGCTCGCCTCTAAACACGTCGTCCAACAATGAGTATGGGGGGAAGCGCCATGTGAATGGGGGGATCCTACGTTTTGGGGAGTCAAGTATCAGTAATAGCGGGGAATGGTCTGACAATGTGCGCGGCAGTACTTTGCATGTTCGCACCCCCTCTAATAGAGAGCGCGAGGCCAGCCAGTAGTCTATCCTGGTGTGTATATTGTGGTAGGCAGAGTAGTGCGTAAAGCCCCCCCTGTCCTGGTGTCTCTCCCTCCAGACATCTACCAATTCCAACCGTACCATTTCAGCCTGCATTTGTGTAGCGGCTGCCGCCAGTCGTCTAGGGAGGCCAGCAGACCTGTCAAGTTCGGTGTTGAATATCAAATTGAAATCCCCCCCCACAGCATTCTAGAGGGACCAACCCCCACACAGTGCCCAGCAGCAGCGGCATAGAAGTCCGGGGAATCATAGTTGGGACCGTACACGTTCATCACCACCAGATCGTGACCTTTACCCACACACCGTGACAACACATATCCCCCCCCTGGGTCTGCGCTCAGCAATGAGAGGGTCAATTTGGGCTTCGGGTTCACCCACGTGATAACCCCCCTCGCGTGAGTCGAAAAACCCGCATGCGTGATGTTCCCAAGGAGCCCCCTGTAAGAGAGCATCTTACTGTTAACTGGGAGGTGCGTTTCCTGTAACAATGCTAAGTCTATCTGGTGTCTCTGCAAGTAATGTAGGACTTTACGAAGCTTTCGGTAGTCATTGAGACCCCTTACATTCCATGTCATTGCCCTGAAGGACTCCTTGTCTCCCATTGTGTTACCTGAGTGGGCGTCAGCCATATCCCTGTGTATGGTCTATTGCGTGTGCCCGTGCAGGCCTAGTCTGTCTACTCACTGTAGAAGGAATCCGAGCAGGAAGGGCGCAGGTAAGTAGACCTATGAACCACCTGAGTACAGAGGCAAACCTGTTAATAGCATTCGAGCACTGAGCCGTGGATAGTCTAACCCAGCGCAGAAGGACCTGGGTTCCAGCGCATGAACTACTCAGAGCACACATCCAGACCCCCACACCACTAAGTGACAGAGCATCCCTGTACATTTCCTGAAGCCTCACAACATTTAGGAACCGTAACATTACCCCCGAACCCCCCCTCCACCCACAGCCAACCAACCCCAACCTGGTCTGACCGAAATCCCTGCCCTCCCTCTCTACCCTCCACCACCCGAGACCCTTACCCAAACTGGGCCCAATGTGGGCCAGAAGTGCCAAAAGCGCAAGGGCGGAGATTGCCACACAGAGTACATTGTCCAGCTCCTCCAGTCTGGCCCTGCCGTCTTGTATCACAAACCCGCCCCTACACCATCGCCTCTCACATGTTTGTCGACCGCAGCTTAGGAGAGTCTACCTCCAGAAGGTAGCAGTGCCCCTCTTCATCCCCCCCACCCAGTATCGCAGCAATAGTCAATCCACATAGATTAGGTGGCCAACATCGTACAATCCCCAACACCCAACAGGGTCGAGAGTCAATACACCCCTCCCGCCCGTTGGCAAAACCAGTATGCAAGGATCTCACCCAATGTGGGTCCTGTTAATTCTCCTGTCCATGTTCGCCAGGGCCCCGAGGAGCCTTCGCCCACACCCCGGGAGTCTGAAGTTCGAAACCTTGGCTCCAGGGACACCGCCGGCACACCCAGCTCCACAGCCATCACCTAGTCCTGTTCCTCCAGGTCGTTGTTACCGGCGTGCTTCCGGACTGACTTCTTGGGCTGCTGTGTTGTTCCTTGGCCCAGACCTTCAAGGATTTCTGAAGCTCCTTAGGGTCCGTGAAGAAATGCGATCGTCCCTGCCTGTTGATCCGCAGCCTCGCAGGATACAGCATGGCGTAGTCCAGACCGAGATCACGTAGCTGCTGTTTATATGGAGCGAAGTGCCTCCTCTCCTCCTGCACCTTGGCGGTGAAGTCCGGGTAGAGTGAGATTTCCATTCCCTCATATTGCAGCTTCCCTTTCTCCCTCGCCGTCTTTAGTGCCGCATCTCTGTCTCTGTAATTGAGGAGTTTCGCTATGATCGGTCTGGGGTTCGCGCCCGGGGGTGGACGCGGTCCCATAGTGCGGTGGGCCCGCTCCACTATGAACATTGGGGAGAAGACGCTGTCTCCCAGGAGAGTGACTAGGAGTTTCTCAACAAACAGTTCCATCTTCCCAGTCTGTGTCGTTTCTGCCACCCCCATGATGCGAATGTTCGATCTTCGAGAGCGCGCCTCCAAGTCCTCGGGCTTGTCTTGGATGACCTGGAGCAGTCTGCTGAACTGTTTGCGGTCACGGTCCCATTCCGTTTGGGCTTCCTCGGCTTCAGTGAGGCGTCTCTCCGTCATGTCCAGCCTCTCCGCATGTTTGTCTACTCTCTCGGACATGCAGTCCATGCGGTATGAGAGCGCGTCTATTTTGGTGCCAATCGCAGACATACCCTCCTGGAGCCCCTTCTCCATAGTTGTCAGCATGTCCTTGATTTCCGCGCAGAGCGAGCTCCCCGGGTCTCCGCCACGCGGCGATGTCGACTCTGCCCTAGGCTCCGGGTCTTTTTGCCGGCGTTGTTCAAAGGACAGGGGGGGCAGGGAGCGCCCGTGAGCCGGTGTCTATGGAGGGGATTCAGTGCCCTGGACAAACGCTCCGTCGCCTGCTCCAGTACGCGCCCCAATCTGGACCCGGGACTGCGTGGTGCCCCTCGCTCCAGGGGGGCAGTACCCTGCTAGGATCTTCAACTTCACTATGCGCTCCCCCCACGGGGTCAGAAGGATTGTGCAGATCTGCAGTGGCCTTCGCGGCGATTCCGCGTAGTTCGTTGCGTGGCGCAATATCCAACTGGCTGTGGCGCGCTCCCTCCGTTAGGCCGCAGCCGCCGCTTCTATGTCCATATTCTGCCGCCAACGGTCCGCTCCCCGCAGTGTTTGCGCCCCCCGCCACAGGCCGACAGTCCAGCCACAGGCGCGACTCCGCAGATAGGGGGGCATCCCCGCCGTCAGCTGCCACGAGGGGCCCCCTGGCTCCGGGTCCGATCGCCGACTCCGGGCAACACCAGAGGGGGCCGCAGGCTTCCACGGCCTCACAGCGGGGCGGAGACCTCAACCCCCGCCGTGCGGTACCTGTAGAGTCGAGGAGGAGCGGGATCCGAGGCAGTCTCTCCGATGCCCCGGGGACTCCGGGGGCCGGCCCTGTCTGCGCCCGCACGCAGGGTGACGCAGGGCGGCTCGCCTTGCAGGGGAGATCGGTGCTTGCGGCCTGGTCCGGCCTTCAAAGGAGGGGCCCGCCTCCGCCGATGTTTGGGAGCGTTCCACTCCAATTCGCACGCCGGAGCCTGGGCAGGGGGTTCCGAGGGGACCCCCGAGTGTCTAGAGATCGGTCAGGTCGAAGATCGGATCAATTCGCGGATTTTGTAGAGGCGTCCGCCATTGACGCTGGCTAGTTTCGCCCCCTGTTGTATCTGTTGTTGTTGTGTAACTTTCAAACCTTTTAGCCATGGGGATTTTCTTTTTTTGCATTAAGCTGTGATGTGTAACAGCATCCTCCTTTTTCTGGCCATATAGGGATATAGGCCTGCTTGAGTTTATTTAAATTGTATGTACTTTCTTGTTGGTGTGCTTACCATGGGGCTGGTGCCCATTTCTATTTGGTGAAGGAATGCATTTTGCTTTTCCCATAGGCCTGCTTTGTCGAATTTTTTATTCCTTTCGTATTTTTTTATTCCTTTTCTTATTTTTTTTGTGACCGCCTGTCCATGTTGTGGCGGCCATTTTTTGGTACTAGTAGCCACTGTGTTTTTGCCATAGGCCTCCAACCTTGTGGCCTACTCTGCCAGTAGGCCCAAGGGTACCGTACTACTAGAGTCATCATCATGGGTGCATGAAAGTTGATCAACTGTTATTTTGGTATTTAAGTTGTAAGTGTAACATCATGTACGTCATGGATGGCTTTGGACTGATTAGCAAAATGTGTTTTTGGTGTTAAATTGCAGGTTTTGGGTGTGTGTTGAATAATATGGCTTTTTCTGCGCACTAGGTAACCCTAGAATTCAGCTTGCGTAGTTTCGGTAACATTGCACAGTGAGACAACGCGACCTTACAGTTTTTGTCTTCTTCGCGAGCTCAATTTGTGTGCTCGGGCACGCGATAACGACGTTTTGAACAATTTGCGCTGCCGAACACGCCGAATTTGCAATCTCGCGAGCAATATGTCAAGGTTAGCAGCGGACAAGTAACCCAAGTAAGAACAACACAGCCACTAACCTGAGGTATCTAGCCAGCGGGGACCACAGCGTGACGATAGTCTTCCCTATACCCAATAGCACTGACCCTCCCTGTGCGAACTCACACACAACGGACAGGTAGCCCTCCGGGTAGGGGGAAGGATGGTTGATCGGGGAGGTTGTTGTGAAGACACCCCTCTAGGTCTGGTCTACGGATTCAGATGTCTTCAAGGCACAACGATTCTAGAAACACAATAACGATTATTTAGCATAAGAGTAGATAAGACCCCCTGATGTCTTATTATCTATTGATAGAGCTGACACTTACTGAAAACCTTCACTCTGACAGCCTCATGTCCGTGGAAGGTTATGTTGCTTGTACAAACGACTCTGGAGGCTGTTACATCACAGCTCGATTCAACAGGCATATAGAATACAGTATCTCGCACCAAGCAGTTCGCGTCACTACTGGCTGCCAAGTTCGCAACAGAGTCTAGATAGTTCAATAGTTCCCCAGGGTCAAGGATACGAAGGAGATTTGGAATACTAAACAAAAAGGTAGCACGGCCGTGCTAAAAGACAGAGGTCCTACCTCTAACTCACGGGAAAAGCAAAATGTCCGTGGCGTCCTCCAGCGGGAAGGAAAGCGTCCGCCCACACCTACTCTCGGCGTCCTCCAGCGGGAAGGAAAGCGTCTGCCCACACCTGCTCGCGGGGTCCTCCAGCGGGAAGGAAAGCGTCCGCCCACACCTGCTTGCGGCGTCCCCCAGCGGGAAGGAAAGCGTCCGCTCTTCAATCACTATGAACACAAGATAAGCTTTGCTCCAACTCGATCTGCTACCGGAAGGATTGACAAGCACCCGGTAGTAGTAAGGGACTGTTTTTATTGACGCCCGGAAGGCGTGTTCCGTTTCGCCAGGACTTAGGGCTTTCTGAGAGTTGTAGTGCCGCCGCGATATTGCCCTATTCTTCCTCTAAATCTCCTGGTAATCGCTACACAATATGTCTTGAGTTGCATAAAACCTTCTCAAAAATGTTGATGCTGTTCATCTTGCTAAAGAAACTCCTCAGATTGTCATTTGGTTGTAGTTTTTGGAGCATGGACCACTTACTGTTTCTGTCCTCTATGTACTTTGTTGTTTGAGGGTGGCCTGACCATGTGGGTGGCGGGGTGGCCATTTTTGTGAAGCCAAGCATTGTCCTTTTGCCATAGGCATGTATTGTCTGTCTTCTCTTTCTTTTCATGTTGTTGGGGGTGGCCAGGCCATGTGGGGGTGGCCATTTTGTGTGACCTTCCATCGTGCTTTTGCCGCAGGTCTACAAACTTGTGGTCTCTTCTGCCAGTAGGCCTAGAGTCCCAGAGGTAGTCAGCAGGGGTGCTTGATGTAGCGGTTACCATTTTGTCTGTTGAATTTAACATCATTTAGGGCATGGATGGCAATGGATGGAATTTCCAAATGTGGTGCTTGGGGTGTAGTTAACTTTTTGGGTGTGTGTAAGAAACTGTAAATGCCTTTGTTGTATGTGTTGTTGTGTAACTTTCAAACCTTTTAGCCATGGAGATTTTCTTTTTTGCATTAAGCTGTGATGTGTAACAGGCATCCTCCTTTTTCTGGCCATATAGGGATATAGGCCTGCTTAAGTTTATTGTTTTCTGGCCTTTACCCATGTGCCTGTGATGAGTGCCCATGTGGCTGGGAGCAGTGGTGGTGGTCGCAGTAGTGTGCTGTTTTGTTTTTGCCACATTGGCCTGTGTCTTGCCATTGTTCCTGTTGGCTTACTGTTCACATCCCCATTGCTATCTGCTGCAGGTCACTGATGCTGCATCCATCCGAAATGATGCACAAATTAAGGATAAATAAGTTCCACTTCCACTACATTTGTATTTTAGTTCTTTGCTATTCTTACTCTTACTGAGTGTACTAATACTAATAGTAGTAATTAAAATTAAAGCTAAAAAAATTCCATATTCGACTGATGTTATTCTGCTTTCTTTGCTTGTAGGTGCACAAAAGACTGAGGAGGAGGTGTCTGTCATCATTCATCGCCTGTTCTACTGCCAGACAGACGTCCTTCTGTTCTACGTCACGTGTGGTGTGACTCACCTGACCAGACATCATTCTCAGCAACTTGTGCAACTGAGTGCTGCTGCTGACATCTGAAGAAGATGGGCCCAAAGAAAGCAGGTACCAGGTCCTCCAAGACAAGGAAAGTTGCTGAGAAGGAGAAGGAAGAACAGAAGAAGGAAGTGACACTTAAGTCTGGTGTTCACCCGAAAACCTTTTTTGGGAATAAAAAGTACGCCTCCAGCAGCTGGGACCGGGGTGCAAGCTGGGGCCAGCACCCCCGCATCAGTGGGCCCAAGGCACCAACCCAGGCCCAAGCGGATGAGTGGGGAAGAGGTAGCCAGCCTAATGGTGGAAAGCAGTGATACTGAGCCTGACCTAAATTTATCGCCATCTCAAAGTAGTACACAATCCAGGCAAGAGGGAACACAGCAGAAAAGTGGTAAACAACAACCACCGCCCGCAATAGTAGATGTTCCAAAACAGCATCCACAACCACTGCCCGCAATAGTAGATGTTCAACCAGAGCCACCGCCCGCAATAGTAGTTGTTCAACAACCACTGCCCACGATAGTAGTTGCTCAACGAAAAGAACAACCACAACCACCGCCTGCAATAGTAGTTGTTCCACAACCATCGCCCACAATATATGTAAAAATGTAAAATGTAAATTGATACTTGTATAGCGCACTACTCACCCGCAAGGGTCTCAAGGCGCTTGTACAAATACCGCTGTGGAACCCGTCCTGACCCTGTGAGGCGTCCACTCCTGGGCACCCCCAGGGTGGAGGCCAGGCATCCTTACCGTTGTGGGGTCCGTTGTGGAGATTAAGCAAGCTATTACCCAAAGTTGCAGAGTGGGACTCCATGATTAGAATAGGCACCGAGGCGAGAATTATCAGGTCCGTGGAAGTTTGAGCCCAAGACCCGCCGAGGTGGGGAATTGAACCCTGGTCCCGGGCTAGACCTCTGCATCAGGGTCTGCCGCTCTAACCATTGAGCCACACTTCTCCACAATAGTAGATGTTCAACGAAAACAACAACCACCGCCTGCAATAGCAATTGTTCAACAACCACCACTACCAAAGTAGTTGTTCCTCCCGAAGTCAGGGCAGTTCAGGAAATTGAGCCTGATGCAGAACAAGAAGAAGAGGAAGCACCTCATGCAGGAGATCTATTGTTTTTCAAATCCCCACCAAGGAAAAGGAGGGTTAGTCCATCGAGTTCTTCGCCAAGCATCCCTTCTGATGATCTTGATCTCAATTGGGAGCCACAACAATCTGAGCATGAGAGGAAGAGACATCCCAAGAAGACCAGGCTAGGGAAAAGGAAGGTTCCAGCAAGCCTTACACTTATGGAGTGCGATGTTGAACAGCTGGATAATGATGGTGATGATGACGAGTCAGACCCAGTCATCACAAGCATTACTCCTGGGCCTGAGGACATGGAGACCAACATTTGTACCCTATCGAGAATGGCTGCGACTAGTAGGGATATAGCACGCATACCTCCAACACAGGCCACACCAAAACTACCTCCAGCTTCCATTTTTACATTTGCACAGGGCCGCCAGCATCCTACATCCAGCACAAGTTCCACCTCAGCAGAAGTAGGTAGTGGTACTACTGCGCAGCCACATAGTGAAATTCAACACACAACCTCCAGTTCATCCGGCATTGGAAGTGGCACCTCTAGCAGGAGACAAAAGTTAAGCTCCCCAGTGTGGGACTTCTTTACAGTTAGCGCAATTGAGGACAACATTGCTATATGCTCCATTCCTCTATTAGTCGTGGTAAGCTTGGTACAAACTATGGTACCGGAGGCCAAATAACCCATTAGAAAAAACACCACGCAATAAAGTGAGAGGACCACCTACGTAGCATAAAAGCAGGAACCATTAATGTTGGTGGGAAAGTAGTAGAAGGTCCACTCACGATCGAACAGGAAGAAGATGGAGACATTCTATCGGGTAGTGGTACACAAAGTACCCCTGTTCCCAGCACTCCAGTGGTAGAGCCCACATCCTCTGCATCAGCAACATCTCAGTGGCACCAGAGTAAGAGTAACCCAGAAACACCAAGGAGTACTGGTGCGCAGTCTGCGACGTGAAGTACTGCATCAAGCATAACTGAAAGAAATACCCAGCAGCGTACCATTCTTAGCATGTTTAGGCAGGAAGGAAAGTACGAGCGCAACCACCCAATAGCACGTTTGTACAATGCTAAGCTTGCTAAAATGTAAGCACTGGACCTTCTCCCTTTTTCTTTTGTTGAAGGGGTGGGTTTCCTGGAATTTGTGACAACCATTTATTTTATTTATTTATTTAAGAAGCTTATAAAGCGCGCAGCTACCCCCAAAGGGGGTGTCCCGGCGCTGTGAAATACATGTTATTCATGAGGAGGAACTTCCGGGTGAATGTCCATCATAACCCGGAACTACAGGGGGCCACAAAGGATAAAATAATCAAAGATTGGTAAACAGCCAGGTCTTGAGTTTACGTCGGAATACTTGCTCTGACTCAATGAACCTGAGGTCCAGAGGGAGGCTGTTCCAATACTTGGCTGCAGCCACTCCGAACGTTCTGCCACCACACCTGGCGCGGCGAAATCTGGGAGCCACCAAAAGACGAAGGCTGTTTGATCTCAAGGATCTGACGGATACAGATAATTTGAGTCTTTTACTCAGGTAAGCCGGGCCAGTTCCGTTTATAGCACAAAAGGCAAGGATCAGAATTTTGAATTGAATGCGACGGGAAATGGGGAGCCAGTGTAATTCTTTCCGGTAGGCTGAAACCGAGTTATGGACAGGGATATTTCCAATGAGTCTAGCCGCCGCATTCTGAACAATTTGCAGCCTATCAATGAGGTAGAGGGTGGCACAAGCGTACAGGCTGTTGGCATAATCTAGATGTGCCGTGATAAGAGCATGGACAATCGTTTTGCGGGAATCCAAAGGGAGGTAGGGAAAGATCTTCCTAATCATGCGCAGCTTGCCAAAGCAGGCAGCAGTGACTCTGTTGACCTGAGCTTTACAGGACATAGAGGTATCAAAAAGGAAGCTGAGGTTGCGGGCAGACTGGACAGGACTAGGAGGGGGGTTCAGGACAGTAGGCCACCAAAGGGTGGCGGGGGGGTCGATTTTTGGCTAAAGAAAAGAACCTCCGTTTTGTCCGTATTTAGAACCAGATGGTTAGAGGCCATCCACGAGCAGATGTTGTCAAGGCAGTTGCGAAAGTTGGAGAAGTGGGAGTCAGAGTGGTCTCTAAAGGAAAAGACAAGCTGAGTATCATCAGCGTATGAGACCACCCTGACCCCCCAGGACTCAACTAATCTGGCAAGCGGGCCTGGGTACACATTAAACAAAAGAGGGCTCAAGGCCGAGCCCTGGGGTACACCGCAAAGAAGAGGTTTGTCCTCCGATTCAAAGGGACGAAGGAGTACCCTTTGAGTCCTCCCTGAAAAAAAAGATTTAATCCAGGTTAGAGCTGTGCCTCCAATCCCCAGCTGCTGCAGACGAGTCAGGAGTATATCATGGGACACAGTATCGAAAGCAGCGGACAGGTGGAGGAGGACCAGCATGGCCTCCTCACCCCTGTCCACAGACTCCCGGATTGTCTCCAATACCTCCAGCAGCGCCGTCTCAGTGCTGTATCCAGTTCTAAATCCGGACTGAGAGTCGTGCAGCAGCTGATTAGTTTGTAGATACTGGGCCAATTGTTTCTGAACCACCTTTTCTAGGATCTTAGCAAGTTTAGGCAGCAGGGATATCGGGCGATAGTTACAGAATTGAGTGGGATCCGCATCTGACTTTTTTAGGATGGGAAGCAGCATAGCTTGTTTCCACACTGAAGGGAACTGTCCATGGGTCAAGGAGGAATTCCATGTGGAAAGGAGAGGGTTGATTAAAACCGGGGCAAGATTTCCCATCACTTTAGCAGGGACTGGATCTAGTGGTGATCCTGATTTAACCTGGCTGAGTAGTTTCATGGCTGTATCTGGCGTGAGCTCATCAAAGAAATTAAATGAGCATTGCTGGGGGTGTGGCTCGGCTAACCAGGGACTAGATGCCGCTGGATCAAATGAGGAAGATAGCCTGATAATTATATCCTGAAAGAAATCAGAAAGTCCATTGCATAGGGCTTGAGTGGGAGAACTCTGGGTCTTCAAGGCAGGGGGGTTCACAAAATCCTTCACAATTGTGAAGAGAGTTTTGGTAGACTTCTCTGCCAATTTATTGAGCTGTCAGAAGTAAGCTCTCATCGTGGTCCGTTTGAGTTTTTGGAATTTATTCAAGGCCACCTTATAGACTACTTTAGCAGTGGGGTCATAGGACTGGCGCCATTTACGTTCAAGCTGTTTGCATCAACTCTTTTCCTCTCGCAGCATAGGGGAGAACCAAGGAGCAGATGGACGAGATCTAGTGGAAGTGATAGGTGCTAGTGGAGAAATAGCATCTAGTGCGGAGGTAAGGGCGGAGTTATATCTAACAACTTCCTCATTAAGATCAACAAAAGGGTTGAACTGATAGAGGAAACAAGGGTCAATGGTATCACAGGTAACATTAGACTATTTGCGACCGTTTTCTCTGTTGATAGATGAGGGAAGGGGCAGGTAAGGGATAGTAATTTCAAAGGGAAGGAGAAAATGGTCTGCCCAAAATGAAACGTTCCCAGCCGCTACTATTTTGCCAGAGTTGCTGTTCCAGCACTACACCACAACGTGCTGGAATTGCTTGGAAAATCCTTACAGCAGAGTGCTGTTCATAGTATCCACCTGACAACAGACATGTGGACCATTTGCCAAGCCACTGATTACATGTGCATCACTGAACACTGGATCTCTTTTTCAGGTGTTAGAGACAAGGTATCTGCAGGCATTGACACTGTTGAGATTTTTATTGATACTCACAGGCATGCAACTGTAGCCATGTTTGCTATGGAGAAATCTCATACTGCTGCAAATATTTTGGCTGAGTTTAACAGCAAGGTCTTTGAATGGCTGCGACCAAGAGACCTTAACATTGGTTTTGTTGCCACCGACAATGGCAGTAATGTAGTTAAGGCCATGCAAGATGGTCACTATTTCAGGGTCCCGTGTTTGGTACACTGCATTAACATTGTTGTTCAAGACTTTCTGAAAAATGAAAGCAAAGTCAGCAACTTACTGACCATTTGCAGAAGAATCTGCACGCATTTCAACCATTCTTTTAAAGTCCGGAAGCAGCTACGGGTCATTCAACATGAGTATAAAATGCCAGTCCAAACACTCATCCAGGATGTCCCAACACATTGGAACTCTACTTATTACATGCTTGATCGGCTGTTTGAGCAGTACATACCACTTAATGCTTATGTCATGACAAGAAGATCAGGGGATCCTACTGTTATTAAAGCCATGACCGTTGAGATGTGGCAATGGGACCTCATTAAATGCCTGACAGAGATGCTACTTCCTTTTGAGGTCTTCACACGTGCAGTCAGCAAGGAGGACTGTACTATGGGCCAAGCTATCCCATTGTTGTACATTCTAGAGCAAGAGCTGAAGGAGGTGTCTGAAACATACGAAGGTGTTGAAGGAAAACTTGAAGCATGTTATTTGGCGAAGGCCTTAGCCGGCTGCTTATCTGAGAATACAAGGATTCAAAATAAGATTGTGTCACATCAACATTACATTAGTGCCACAATTTTGGATCCACAGTACAAATTATTTGTGAACAGTAATGCAGTAATTCCTTTTTCAGAAGGGGATGTTGTCAAGTACAAAACTGTAATAGCTGAGGAAGCCACTGATTTAGAAAACGAACGGCTCTCAATTAGAGGCCTGCCAGTGCCAGCCCAGGACAGTGCAAGTACTACAGAGCATCCTACAGAGTCAAGTTCTTCTTCACAGCATGAGAGCAGTGCGTTTGGTTCCCAGCAGCCACCAACACTACCAATAACAACAACAGCACCAACAGGATATGATTCATCAGACACAACAAAAAAAATAGCTGCTTGGGTTCTACAGAAAGGGATGGGTAAGTCCATTGCTGTCGCAAAGCCAAAAGAGGCCAAGCAAACCGGAGCACCGCAGAACATTGAGCGGATGGTCAAGGCCTATCTGGATGACACAACAGAGGTGCTCATGGAGCAAAGCCCATTGGTGTATTGGTATAGGAAAAGAAGCCAATGGCCAGTGCTCAGCAGGCTGGCGATAAAGTATCTGGCTTGCCCTGTTGCAAGTGTCTCTTCTGAGCGTGTTTTCAGTGCTGCTGGTGCCATTGTAACTGTGAAAAGGACCAGTCTCTCGCCCAAAAGCGTGAAGAGGTTAACCATGATCAAAATGAAATAGTACTTCATACCACCTGACTACAAAATACGTGAATCACAGCTGGAAGAGGAGAGCGAGTCAGAAGACATAACTAGTGGGTTACATGACCTACTCCTGTCAGAAGAACCACCAGGGTTTGAGGACGAGCTCCTCTTCCCTGACAACTAGGCTTTTAAATTGTTACTTTCTCCCTTCCTTTATTTGTGTGTATATCTGTCTTTCTGGTTCAAACTTCAAATCCATCACCACCGTCTCTTATTTTTATTTACCTATTGGAGTTGCATATCTGTGCATTTAACTGTGCACTCTACTCCTCTGAGTCCTGCTCTATCTCCCTGACTCACCCTAAATACATTTCCATCTTGCCATACATTGGATGGAGATGGGGAATAGTACAATAATGTAGCCTCTAACAGTCCCTCCATAACAAGTGAAACGTACATGACTATAGCCATCTTCTGTTTTGTTTCCAATCTGAAACTCATCACTGTCTTAAGGCTACCACCTCCGTCTGCAGGCATACACAACTCTTCACTGTCAGAACTTGAGCAGGACTCCAAAATTAAAGTAAACTCATCATCACTTTCAGAAGGCTCTGCAGCATCTGTGATCTGACAGCCACAGAGAAGAGCAAGACAGGTATATGAAATGAATGATGCCATGCATTGTATTGGATGCTTGCTGACTCTGAGCAAATGTGCATGAAGTAGAACTATAATAGTAGTTTAATATAATAACAAAGTACTTGTGACTCAAGTGGAAGTCAATGTTTCCATGTTGTTTAATAATATCCAATTGTACTCCTACTACTGCAGGTGCAGTCTGGACTTAATCGTAGTCACTCACTACAGACTGAGTTGCTGTTGGTGGTCTGTTGGACAACATGTACATGTGCCACACCGGATGATGATGACCACCATACCATCTTTGCACGCTGTCAGTCAGCTTGATCTGAGATGATTGATGGAATACGTTCAGGAAGTGGAATACAAGGTAAACACAACCAATCAACAAGAACCACAGCAGACCTAGGCTACATATGTGTGCAGTGGTGGAATAGAATAGTGGTATGATTGACTGACAATGGCGCATTGATTTAATCACTTGATTTGGAAAATGCTAGGTTGCTGTATTTGCCTTTTGTCTGGAACGGTGAAAAATGTAGGTAATTGAAGTTTGGGTCACAGACTCACCGCCCGGTGTTGTGGCGTGGTCCTGTAACTGTTCCATGCTGGCTCCTATCTTGTTGTTTTTCTCGATCAATGCTGGGAAACTAGTAGAATAGAGTTACACAATGTATCCAAGCCGCCTCAGTCTGAAAGTCTTCTTTGCTACGAGTCTTGTCTTTTGTACACTACACCGTAATTGATTTTTATGTTTTCATTCAGTTATTTTGTAATACCCCATTTCTTTTTCCATCAACACTTACAGGCCGGCCTTTTACCCAGTGCTATTATACTTAGAGCAACAACTCACACTTACCTTACCAATCCTCCTCATCATCCAGTCAGAGGAACCCAAGAATGATATTCAGTCACAGTGTCCATGGAAGGGAGGACAAAGATGAATGACAAGATACAACTACACATTTGGACCGGGATAATACATTAAATTTAGTATCATTTTCGTATTTTTTTTTATTCCTTTTTCCTCTTCATTTATTTTACGCTTGTGTTTGGTAATTGATTGTTCACTAAAACTATTTCTTAATTTTCTTTGCTAGCTTTCAGCCCGCTACAGCAGGTATTATGGTTTCTCTGAGGGCATACAGCCTAGGCAAAAGTCATATTCATATCATATATAAGAAATACTTCTTTCGAATTGTGTAGTAGTAGTAGTTAAGTACCACTCATTATATATTAGTAACCATCAAGTTATAACTTACCTTCATCATGCATGCATTTCCTTTTTCTACCTTAACTTTAGATTTATTGGGCAGTAGTGGATCATCAATCATCGTCTTCATTGTTTTGCTTTTGCTGTCTCCATGTGTACTGTTTTTCTTTGTCAAACCTTTCCCCAAAGCCCGGTTCCCATCCATTCATCAAGCCCTAACCCTCTTCCCCCGGGCTGTGTGTTTTTATATTGAGGTGTGATGTGACTACATTAAATCTACACCAACAATTGAGCACAGGCTTGCTGGGGCAGATGTGGTGAAAGCAACACTAATGAAATGTCAACAAGGCAGGGCGAGGATGTTCTTCTGCTTGCCCACCCAAGCTCAGTGTATGTACTAGTGTACAAGGCAATTGATTTTCCAAAATGACCCAACAAATAAATCTAAATAATTGGTGGCATTGTTTGAATTTAATTTTACAGCATTTAAGTTTACGAATTAGGATTGTGTTTTAGTGACTCCTTCAACACAACTACAGTTATCTTCTTGTACTTGGCAGTCCCCAACACCATTGATTTCTTTTTGTTTAGCAGTTGCAATATTGTTTTTATTTTTTTGTCAGTCTTATGTACTGTACTTTTCTACATCTCCCACATTCTCTCTCAGGCAAATGACTGTCTCTTTGTTTTTGTTTGCCAATGCTAGTGCCAGTGTCTAGTCTACTACTACTATCACACAACCACAGCATATTCTCCATTGTCTTGGGAAACCATGCAGCCTTTGCGGTGCCGAACTTAATCATCATCAATCACAGGTAAGAAGATAGGTTTGCTGGGAGGTATAATGGAGGAGAGACTGGTAGTACTAATAGGACAAATATAACTCATTGAGGGGTACAGCATCTATCTGTTTGCATGTTACAAATGTGGCCAATTAATAAATAATTTAAATCAAACACTGGCCGCTGCCCTGCATCTAGAAGTAAACCTTGTGACGTACATTAATCCGTGAAACAGTAACCCCACCACAAAACAACATCACATGTGTATGTTAAAAATAAATAACATTTATTCATGTACATAAGAAAAATATCCTCCTATCCTACACCTCACCCACCCCTCTCCCCACCCTAACCCCAACCAATGTCCAAGTCCAAAGAATGTCCCACAAAAAACCCCCAACACCCAATTCCCACCCACCAACAAAAGTATTAAAAAAGGGGCAAATGAACAGGGTCCATTATAATCGGCGGGCTTTGAGGTGTTTGTCCACTACTACTTTGACGCGCTCCTCTAACTGGTCCTCCAGCTTTTCCACCCGGGCGAGAAGTTGTCGCTGAAATGCACGGCACCTACATTTGCATCCATGATGTGGGGGGGCGGCAGATGTTGCGACATGCCAGCGGTGAGCGGCTGCCTGACCACGGCGCCATACTCCTGTAGGTGGGGCCTGGCTGGGGCCTGGGGCATTGGAAGAGGCAGCAGCTACTGCGGCCGCCGCCTCCTCCTCCTCCTCCTCGGCCTCAGCCACCAGCCGGCGGTACTATTCCACAATGGCCTGCAGTTTCCTTTGCCGGGCCCTGGCTGCCAACTCCTTCCGTGATGGTTTTTGGGAAGGAGTATGAGTATCTATAATAAAAGAAACAGAATTGTAACTGAAACTCTTCAAAATTAATTCAATACATAGTGGCATATTAGCACTAGTAAGCGCAGTACATGGCAACTTTTAGTATCTAATCTATCCTTTTGCCTCCCCTGCCTGTAACATTTGTTGAAGTTTTTTTCCGGCATTTTACTTGCCCTAGTACTATAGGTGGACTTCAGTACACAGAAGAACACTAGTCTTTTTTGTATCTCCTTTTATATTTTCAAAGTAAGACTCTGCTTCCAGTGACAGTCTCCGCCTATGATGAATACAATACATCCAGGGGGCATCCATCCATTTAAAGTAAATGTCTATCATTCTTTATTATCGCCTTAGCTGGTTTCACTTTCACCAACAACCACCCATGCGTCCACTCCTTCCTTGCCTTGGATTTGATTGACACAAACACCGCTGATGATTCTTGCTATCCACTATATCCATGCACCCATATTGTGTTGCCCACCCAGGTATGCATCTTCTTTCACCTTCCAGTTCCACCCATCCTTCAACACCCCATGCATCGGATTCATATCAGCCACATGCATGAACCTTCCAAAGTATCCTTCTATGGTAGTCCTATTACATCTCTTTCGTCCTTCCTCCTTCCACCCTAGTTCACTTCTTTCCCTTTTTGTTCAACACATCCCTCAAGGACATCTGATCTGACTTTTAGTCTTCTCCATAACTTTCACAGCTGAGTTGGAGTCTGATAGAAGAGGCCTTGTTTACTCAACTCACGCTGGAAATGCTGCAACGGGTGTCTTCTTCAACCATTGTATATTGTCCAGCACAACTTCAAGTTCATACTTTCTTAATAAGTCTCATAGCACAGTGAGGGAAATGTTCCCCTTCCACCTAGTAATGCATATAAGTAATAAATATAACTTACCACCGGCCACCGCTGATGTTTCCTCCCCCACTGGTGCTCCTGCAGGTGCCGCAGCCACTGTCCCCTCCTGGATGGCATTAGCATCGCCGCTGGCCCCGTCGGCACTGGTGGTTGGTAGTGGTTGTGCACCTATAAAAGCAAGTACACCTTTTTAGATGCCTGCACACCTCCCCCTATTTTACTAGTTGTACTTTTTTCACCAGGAAGGAAGATTGAAAAAACTGTTACGTACAACATAAATTGTTGTAACTAGTCCAAATTGCGTACTACTGTACAGCAGTCAGTAGACAGAGATTAGTATTAATTTATTAGATGGTCCCTAGGGTCATCTCATCTCTACTCCTACTCTAATCTTTGGAAAGTTAGCCTGAGCCATGTAACCATTTTAGATCCGGGTCTACTGTTTTGCCCATGTTACCTCGCAGCTTGTTGCACAGTAAGAAAGACACCTTTGAGGCCAAATGAGTGTTGCATACAACTAAAGAGGTTGACAAACACATTTTGTTAGTTCCTTTTACTTATCCATAATGTTACACTTTTTGGCATTACTGCTAAAAGCTTGCATAATTGTATCCACTGTCTAACGTGCAACATTTTTCTCATAGGCAGATGAGAAGATTGCCTTCTACGAACCAGAGATTTGAAGAGCTTTCAAAAGATGCATGTGTAACCAATATACTTTCAAGGGTGAGGGGTCTCCCACAATTCCCACAGTTCTCTATCGTGCACTAGTTGTACAAAATGTATAGTATTTAATCTTCTTTATTTTGCATGGTGGAGCTGGATGTTTTTTTATGGAACAACTTACAAGTTACAACAATACAAAGCTTGTTATTAAAAAAATAAAGTTTTTGAACTTGCACATAGACTCTGTGGTATATTTTGAGTGTCTGTGTTGTTGTGGACTTAAACGAGTGAGTGAGCGAAAGGGTGTTACTTATGTTCTGGGTTTTGTAATAAAATCATTGGGTATATCTAACTATCTTCGTGTGGAGGGTCGGGAGTGGGACAAATGACTATGACTGAGACACTTAGGTAGGTAGACGGTCAGTGAATTGTGGGTTCTTCTAAGTTCTGTGACTGGGGTGTAAGTAAGGTCCAACCTCCCTATCACCAACATCCTATTTTCTTGTGCATAGTTCTGTATGTGGCTGTGCAGAGAATAACCACAACAGTAGTAGTAGTATACTAACCTAACAAAAATGAGTAGACAAACATCTGGTTGCGCATTTTGTTGGTGGAAATGGACAACGCAAGAGACAGGAGTGGACCCAGTGGCTACAGCTATTCTATCACAGCTTTGTTCAAAAGAATACCTTAACTAAAGAGTGGCCAACAGGGCAAGCTTAGCTACAGACAGTCTAATAGTAGTAGCACAGAGCGTCATAGGGCAGAGGCAGTTTGAAGGAACTGAAAGTCAGGGATGGCATTGGATACCCAAAATTTGGAAAACA
The DNA here is from genome assembly GCF_964263255.1 of Lissotriton vulgaris. NCBI lineage: Eukaryota > Metazoa > Chordata > Amphibia > Caudata > Salamandridae > Lissotriton > Lissotriton vulgaris. The sequence goes on from NC_141694.1 coordinate 750,088,273, forward strand.
AATTGAAGACCAAAGAAGCTTTTGCTAACATTGAACTAGGAAAGAGGCTTAATAGGTTGGAAAAAATAAGGTGCATTAAAAAGTTAGGTTAATATAATTGTTAATAATATAAGCACTGTAGGACTTACTGGGGCCAGCAGCAGGATCCTCGGTAGAGGGGCGCTCCTCTGGTGGTTGTCCTGCCAACTCAGACCACGTCTTCTTGCCCCTGGGTGGTGCTGATCATGTAAGAAATATTAAAGAGAGAGAAACATTGAGTGCTGTGAAACAAATACATCATTCAAAAATCCTCTCAAAAATTTTAGGAAAGAACAATTGCAATGAAATTGACCTCTAAGTCTAAATGACTACTAGCTTGCAGGATTCACAGACCGTCTACTTATAGAACCATAATCAAATGTTCAATAAACATTCTGATTGCAGAATATACTAACAAAGCCAGTACCACCTGACCTACACCACCGATTCCAGAATCCAGATCGGCCAATTGTTCAGTAAGTCGGCATTTCCATTTTATTTTTGCCCGCAAACATGCATAGATGAGATGGAGGACACATGCATAAATTTGTGCATACATGAAATTGTTGGTTGCTTGCGTCATATGAACTTCTATTGACTGACGTGATAATGCTATTGCTGCTAAGCCTACAACTAAAACAAACTTCCAACAGGTGCTATGGAGGGGTGGGATAAAAAAGAACTAACTAAGCATTCAGTGACAGAGGAGGCGTCATGCAGACCGTTAAAAAAAATATGAACTAATACTAAGTAAACCTATATCCATCCACCACTATTTCACTAAAGGACAATGGAAGGACTAGACTCTAGCAATGGCATTAACTAACTTCAGTTCTCTAAAGTAAACTCTAACATCAATAATCACCAGCCCAAGCTAGCGCAAAGTTACAAACCAGTAAGAGAAGTGGCGAGCAGCACCTGTGTCATACAATAACAGAAGATTTTGAGACAGAATTGATCTGCAATGTAACTAAGCGCACCAGTAATCGTGTTACTGATTCACCCAAGAATTATACACAATACTTATACTACTATATATATATTACTAGCTACTCACCAAGCCCCACAACCTCAACACCTAGCCGGTCCAACAGGTCCTGCTCCCTGTCCATAATGTCTGCCGACCGGTGGGCCAGCTGCTGGTGGGTGCGCCAAATACATGAGTGGCGGAAGACTGCCCGGTGCACCTTCGCCCACCGACGGTGACGCTCCTCTGGAAGGTAACCGGAGCCTGGCCTGCCGCCAAGGTCAAGGGGAGGTGGCACTGGATGAAAAAAACCAGGGCGGCCACCTCTGCCTCCCGGAAAAGTTTCCGGGCCTGCACCCCTGTAGGTCGCATTCTGCCGCAAGGCAGGCAGCTCTTGGGCGCAGGCGCCTTGCCCTTCGAGTCGGTTCTGCTGCTGCCCTTTGCCATGGTTCTGGGGTGGAGGTGGAAAAGAAAAGTTAGAACAAAAGGAAAAAAAGTTAGGGGGAAGAAGTAGGAGCTTAAAGAAAGAAGTAAAATAAAACAGTAGAAAAGTAAATAAAAAAAGGTGTAGAAGTAGAAACAAAATGCAAAATATAAACTTAGGGACAGAGCGAGATAGATGATAAGTAAAAAAAGTCAGAAAAACTGTGAAAATAGGTAAAGATTGCAAAGATAAAAGCTGGATAGAAAAATAGGCCCAGAACCATAACATAGAGTGTGAAAAACAAGATGGCAGCGCCCATCGCGACCACGTGGGTAAGTTTGCGCGCGATTTCTCGTGAACACGCACTTTGTCAGTGTGAACAAGTAGATGTGTTCCCGAACATGACTTGCACAACGCGAACACGTAATGCGCGACCCGGAAGAGGAAATAGGAAACGCGAGCGGGCGGGACAATTGAAAAAACAAGATGGCGGCGCCCATAATCGACCACATGGGTAAGGTCGTGTGCTACAATCCCCCGAGCACGCAGACAGCGCCCCGAACACGCACAACGTGCTCCAGAGCAAGAAAAACGGCTCGCAAACGGGTCCAACAAGCTACTACGCACGCTCGCGAAGCTCGCGTAGTGCGAGAACGTCTTCGCGTAGATTCGCGTAGCGCGACTACGTGTACTACGCCCAGGGTTAGTGCACATACCAGGAGGTTGCTGCCATCCACACTGAGGTGGCCGGCTTCTACACCGAGGTGGGCAGCATCCAAACCGAGGTGGCCTCCCTGGTCAGGGTGCTGTGGGACATAAACACCCTCCTTTGCAGTGCTTTCTTTACCTACATCTACCCATTCCTGTGGTTTAATTACATCCACACCATCAACATCTGCCATAGCCACAGGAAGGGAGGCCCTGTCAGAGGAGCCCATGCCTGCAAATGCCCCCGTCTCAGCAGGAGGGGACGTCCACACAAAAACCCAAGAGCTGAGGATGGCAAGACACTCACCATGCCAGTAAGAAATCTCAATCCCAATGTCCTCCTCTGTATGCTATACATTCACTTTATTGGACTAACCTGTCCTCTTTTCCATATCTGATAGGAGGAGTATGTTGGACTTTGGACTCCTGATCATTCGGACTCTACTATAATGGTTTCATCCACCATGACTGAAGATTTCACTTGTTGCTTGCACTGTTGAATTTTAAGTTAATTTATTCATCTTATCCTTGTTCACTTCATTAAAAACACACGTCACCAAACCATTGTCTCCTGTTGTAATTCTCACATATAACAATGGGAATGTACTACCAGGTGACCTTTGCACTGTAAGAACTAGAGAGCTTTGGAAGCTAGGATATGTTGAATGTAAACAGTGTTCAACGAAGGATCACTACCATATCAACACATACATGCAAGTGTTTGGGCTGAGAACATTTTTATTCAATTGTTCATATCATAGGCTGACATGATGTCAGAAACATAGCAAATAAGACATGACTCAGTTATTCTGGGTCAGTGACCAAATAATCACATGCAGACTTTCACAACATGGTAGAAGGTGATACATCTGATAATATCCTACACAACAGTCAACAATCTATTAGGTCTACGTCATCAGCTGGAGCCTTACTGCCAACCTCACAAAAGCAATCCTACATCAAATAAAGAAAAAAACAGACTTATGTCAGTACAACAGTTTCTGACCACATGGTCATTTCAATCCAGTGTTGGTTGCATCTGGTGGAATGTCACAAATAAATGTCACTGATGTGCTACAAGTACTTTGGACTACAATGAGGAGACACATCAACACCTACTTCCAGTTCATATATAATGAGGAATTTGCCAATGTGAAGACAGGAACGCATGAATTGGGCACAACACATCATTATGTTGGATCACATAATGGCACACATATTGCATTAGGACTAAGCATGGGCGGAAAATCCGTTACGCTCGCGGATTTTGCGGATTTTCGGGAAATCCGCAATCCGCGAGATTTGCGGATTTCCCGCAAAATCCGCAAATTCGCACGCAGCGGATTTTTTTGGCGGCGCGCGGCGTTGGTGATACAATTTTTGCGGCGCGCGGCGTTTATCATCGTATGTTGAGTTGTTTTTTTCGATAGTTTGCGAGTGCTGCGCCATTTTGGATCTTGCTGTGTGATCCCGCGGGAATTGGCGAGCGCGATTACGTCATTGCGGCTTGCCAGCGATAGTTTGTCAACGCGAGTACGGCGAGATCACGTCTCGCGGTACTTCGCAATTGCGAGATTTGAGATGCGGCGAGCGAAAATATAAATTTGCAATTCTGCACAAGAAATCCACCAGCAAGCAGCATAAACCTTCTAGAAATGATGATTTTTATGTGAATAACTCCTTAGTTTGACATTTGCCTGCACTTTTTTAGCGAGGAGTCCATTTTGGGGAGGGGGGCAGGGGGGTGGGAGGAAGGAAGTGCCCCATAGTCTTCAACTTCCTGTTCCTGTTCAGCAGGCTCCTCCCAGTGCTTTGTCCATCTCCTGGTCACTTTTCATTTGGATGTGGAGCTGGAAGGATTACTTTTTGTGGATGCTGCTGGATCTTTGGATTTGAGGCCTTTTTGACTTTCTTTGGATCACTGTTGGATTAGAAATTTTACAAGTAAGTTTGTTTGGGGCATTACAGTTGCTGCAACTAAAATTTTGGACTTTTCGATTTTTGGGCTGTTTTGGGGCCTTTTGCCCAGGGGTACTCAGTGGTGGGTGGACTGATTCTTTCTGTGGGTTGTCTTGAACTTAAACATCATGGAGGCCATAGATGAATTGGGATTGTGCTGATTTTTCTGTGTTTTTCGATTTTTGACCTGTTGTTGGGGCCTTGACCAGGGGTAGTGAGTGGTGCATGGGCCTAGTCTTTCTGTGGGCTGTCTTGAACTTAAACATCATGGAGGGCATAGATGGAATGGGATTGTGCTGATTTTTCTGTGTTTTTCGATTTTTGACCTGTTGTTGGGGCCTTGACCAGGGGTAGTGAGTGGTGCATGGGCCTAGTCTTTCTGTGGGCTGTCTTGAATTTAAACATCATGGAGGGCATGGATGGAATGGGATTGTGCTGATTTTGCAGTGTTTTTCGATTTTTGGGGGTGTTCATGGGGAGGGACATGCCATGTGGCTGGTGGCCATTTTGAGTGCAGCTACAGGCACTGGCCATGTGCTGGCAGGCAAGTGGCCATTTTGAATGCAGGCTTTGTTGTTAGGCCTCCAACCATTTTGCCTACTTTTCAACCTTTATTTATGCCCAGGGGTAGTGAGTCTTGCATGGGCCTAGTATTTCTGTGGGTTGTCTTGAATTTAAACATCATGGAGGCCATGGATTGAATGGGATTGTGCTGATTTTGCAGTGTTTTTCGATTTTTGGGGGTGTTCATGGGGAGGGACATGCCATGTGGCTGGTGGCCATTTTGAGTGCAGCTACAGGCACTGGCCATGTGCTGGCAGGCAAGTGGCCATTTTGAATGCAGGCTTTGTTGTTAGGCCTCCAACCATTTTGCCTACTTTTCAACCTTTATTTATGCCCAGGGGTAGTGAGTCTTGCATGGGCCTAGTATTTCTGTGGGTTGTCTTGAATTTAAACATCATGGAGGCCATGGATTGAATGGGATTGTGCTGATTTTGCAGTGTTTTTCGATTTTTGGGGGTGTTCATGGGGAGGGACATGCCATGTGGCTGGTGGCCATTTTGAGTGCAGCTACAGGCACTGGCCATGTGCTGGCAGGCAAGTGGCCATTTTGAATGCAGGCTTTGTTGTTAGGCCTCCAACCATTTTGCCTACTTTTCAACCTTTATTTATGACCAGGGGTAGTGAGTCTTGCATGGGCCTAGTCTTTCTGTGGGTTGTCTTGAATTTAAACATCATGGAGGCCATGGATGGAATGGGATTGTGCAGATTTTTCAGTGATTTTCGTTTTTTGGGCCTGTACTTGTGGCCTTTTCACCAGGGGTATTTGAGTCTAGCATGGGCCTAGTCTTTCTGTGGGCTGTCTTGAATTTAAACATCATGGAGGCCATGGATGGAATGGGATTGTGCTGATTTTGCAGTGTTTTTCGATTTTTGGGGGTGTTCATGGGGAGGGACATGCCATGTGGCTGGTGGCCATTTTGAGTGCAGCTACAGGCACTGGCCATGTTCTGGCAGGCAAGTGGCCATTTTGAATGCAGGCTTTGTTGTTAGGCCTCCAACCATTTTGCCTACTTTTCAACCTTTATTTATGCCCAGGGGTAGTGAGTCTTGCATGGGCCTAGTCTTTCTGTGGGTTGTCTTGAATTTAAACATCATGGAGGCCATGGATGGAATCGGATTGTGCAGATTTTTCAGTGTTTTTCGATTTTTGGGGGTGTTCATGGGGAGGGAGAGGGACATGCCATGTGGCTGGTGGCCATTTTGAGTGCAGCTACAGGCACTGGCCATGTGCTGGCAGGCAAGTGGCCATTTTGAATGCAGGCTTTGTTGTTAGGCCTCCAACCATTTTGCCTACTTTTCAACCTTTATTTATGCCCAGGGGTAGTGAGTCTTGCATGGGCCTAGTCTTTCTGTGGGTTGTCTTGAATTTAAACATCATGGAGGCCATGGATGGAATGGGATTGTGCAGATTTTTCAGTGATTTTCGTTTTTTGGGCCTGTACTTGTGGCCTTTTCACCAGGGGTATTTGAGTCTAGCATGGGCCTAGTCTTTCTGTGGGCTGTCTTGAATTTAAACATCATGGAGGCCATGGATGGAATGGGATTGTGCTGATTTTGCAGTGTTTTTCGATTTTTGGGGGTGTTCATGGGGAGGGACATGCCATGTGGCTGGTGGCCATTTTGAGTGCAGCTACAGGCACTGGCCATGTGCTGGCAAGTGGCCATTTTGAATGCAGGCTTTGTTGTTAGGCCTCCAACCATTTTGCCTACTTTTCAACCTTTATTTATGCCCAGGGGTAGTGAGTCTTGCATGGGCCTAGTCTTTCTGTGGGTTGTCTTGAATTAAACATCATGGAGGCCATGGATGGAATGGGATTGTGCTGATTTTGCAGTGTTTTTCGATTTTTGGGGGTGTTCATGGGGAGGGACATGCCATGTGGCTGGTGGCCATTTTGAGTGCAGCTACAGGCACTGGCCATGTGCTGGCAGGCAAGTGGCCATTTTAAATGCAGGCTTTGTTGTTAGGCCTCCAACCATTTTGCCTACTTTTCAACCTTTATTTATGCCCAGGGGTAGTGAGTCTTGCATGGGCCTAGTCTTTCTGTGGGTTGTCTTGAATTTAAACATTATGGAGGGCATGGATGGATTGGGATTGTGCTGATTTTTGCAGTGTTTTTCGATTTTTTTGTGCTCTATAACTGAACTGATGTTCCTCTGTCTTCCATTTTTTTTAGGTGCACAAGACTCAAGAGAACCACCAGTGCCAGGAAGAAGTCCTGCAGCGGTGTGTGTGTGCAGCATAACGTCACGCGACGTCACGTCTGGCCTCAGACAACTCTACAATTCGTGCAACTGCGGCCTGCTGTCTGACCTGCTCTGAAGAAGATGGCCCCGCCCCCAAAGAAAGTTCTCCGTAGCTCCTCTAGCAAGAAAGTTGCTAGTAAGGAGCAGAAGAAGCAAGTTACCAAGGAGGCTGGTGTGCCACCCGCCACTTTTTTTGGGAGCAAAAAAAAAAGTACGCCTGCAGCAGCAGGATCTGCTGGGGACCAAGCTGGGAGCAGCACCCCTGCTCCATTGGGTTCAGTGCCTCCACCACCACGCCAACTTAAGTCAAAGCCCTTGAGTGCTTCAGAGGCAGTCAGTGTACTTCTCCAATCACCATCGACCAGTGATGTTGGCTCATCGCAAGAAAGTAGCAGCAATGTCCCTGAATCAACACAGGTTGTTGTAACTCATCTGACAAGTGTTGAACAACCACAGCCGCAACAACAACACCATGTGCAAGTACACGCCCAAGTACATGTGGAAGAAGAGGCAGCAAAAGGAGATGCGCAAGCAAAGGTGCATGGAGGTTCACAAGTGCCCACAATAGTTGTTCCTCCCGAAGTAGGGGCACATTTGGAAATCGACAATGAAGCCGAGGTATCATTGGAAGCCACTCCTCCTGATGATCATTCATTGTCTTCCACATCCCTAGCAAGGAAAAGATCAAGGGGGGTGTCTACATCTTCTTCAAGCCCACCTCGTTCTGATGCAAGTGATCTGTCTTGGGAACCACAACTGCGGTCTGACAGTGAGGCACACCATGATCTGACACCGGTACCTAAGCGTAAAAGGAAGGTCGTCCAAAAACTCAAACCTATGGAGTGTGATGAGGCTCAACAAGAAGTGACAGATACTGCTGGTGATGAAGCCTCTCACGATGACGACGAGCCAGTCATCACAAAGGTCACTGCAGCCCCACCGGGCATGCAGCAAAGAGACATTTTGACCCTATCCCGAGAAGCTGCTGAGCGTGATGATGATGTCGGCGAGGAGGCAATGGAAATGGAATCATTAGATTTGGAGTTAAGTAGTACACCAAAACCTACCGCTTCCATATTTCTTCCTCGCAAGAAGGTACCCACCTCGTCCTCGACCTCAATTCGTGGTGGTGAAAGTGCAAAACGTACTGAAGTTCGGCAATCCACATCCTCCACTTCATCTGGCATTAGCAGCAGGACCACCACCACCAGTATCGCCGCCTCCTCCGGCCCCCGAAGACATTTCAAGTCTCCAGTTTGGGACTTCTTTAGTGTTTGCCCAAAAAATGAAAACGTAGCCATTTGTAGCATTTGTAAGCTTCGAGTTGGTCGTGGTAAGTTGGGTTCCAACTATGGTACCGGAGGCCAGAGAGGTCATCTTAGGAGAACGCACGATGTCCAATGGTTTGCGCACCTACACACGATCAAGGAAGCCGCAATTGCACGCAATGAAAACGTTGTTTTTTCATCTGGTGATGACGAGGAGGTAGAAGACGATTCAAACACTTCACTTACACCCAGTTCCCCTGTCAGCAGCACACCCCATGGGAGCCACACTAAGAGTGTGGGAGAGAGTGAGACATCAATGCGGAAAAGTTCATCAGCGAGCGTAACTGGGTCGAAGAGATCATCATCATCCCGTAAATCCTTGGTCCAGGGCAACATTAAAAAGATGTTGTTTACAGAAGCGCAATATGAACGCAACCACCCAATGACCCGTCTGTATAACACTAAGCTGGCTAAAATGCTAGCTCTGGACCTTCTCCCTTTTTCTTTTGTAGAAGGGGTTGGTTTTCTAGAATTAGTGACAGCGCTCTGCCCTAAATGGAAGGTTCCTAGCCGGTTCTATTTTGCCCGAGTTGCGGTTCCAGCACTACATGAAGATGTTCTGAAGGTGATTGGGGCAGCTTTGCAGAAGAGTGCTGTTCACACTATACATCTGACAACAGACATGTGGACCAGTGGCGCAGGCGCTGATTACATGTGCATCACTGCACACTGGGTCTCTTTTTCAGGGGCTAAAGCAAAGCTAAACTCAGGTGTTGACACTAACATTGTTTTTAAAGGCGCTCGGAAACATGCAACACTAGCCATGTTTGGTTTGGAGAAACGTCACACAGCAGAAAACATTTTGGATGTCTTTAACACAAAGGTCCTTAACTGTCTGTCCCCACTAAAACGCAAGGTTGGTTATGTTTCCACGGACAATGGCGCCAATATAGTTAAGGCCATGAGGGACGGTTACTATTTCAGAGTGCCGTGTTTGGCGCACTGTATAAACCTGGTTGTCCAAAAATTCTTGGGTAATAAAGGCAGTGCAGCGTACAGTGTATTGGAGACCTGCCGAAAAATTTGCAAGCATTTCAGGCATTCTTTTAAGGCCCGGAAGCAGCTGAGGAGCCTGCTATATCAACGTCAAATGCCAGTGAAAGCACTCATCCAGGAGGTGGTAACACGTTGGAACTCAACCTTCTACATGCTTGAGCGTCTGTATGAGCAGTATACGGAACTCGATCAATATTTCTTGAAAGAGGGTATAGAGGAGCTGAGGATGGGTGGGCCGCAATGGAACATAGTTGAAAGCCTGACACGCATGCTTCGTCCTTTTGAGTTCTTCACGCGTGCAGTCAGCAAGGAGGACTCTAATTTGGGAAAAGCTATCCCATTGTTGTACATGCTGGAGGACCAACTGAAGGAGGTGTGTTCTGTGTTTGGAAAAGATGACAAAAAGCAAGACTCTTTGCTTCTGGCTGAGCAATTATTAGAGCTCCTACAAGGTGATGAACGTCTTAAAAAGATCCACTCAGAACAGCATTACATTTGTGCTACTATTCTGGATCCACGCTACAAAAAGGCGCTGGCAGGCCAAGCATTCTTTCCTTTTGATGATGAACATGTTCCAAAGTACAAACGTTGGCTAGCCTTGTCAGCCAAGAAGTTTGAAACAGAACGGCTGGAAATTGAAGGAAATGGCAGTACATCAGCAGGCCATCCCCAGTCAAAACAATCCACTTCTGCACCTGTGGCTGTGGCACAAGTGACCTCTCAGCCGTTAAAGATACCGGCAACCGGATCATCTGCACGAAAGACAACAGAAACATTGGAGGCTGAAGAGGATTGGCTAGCTCTGCGTGGGTTTGGTTCTCAAAAGGTCAGAGGCACAGCAAGAGCTAAGCAAAGTGGAGGAACCTTGGATGAGGACCTTGAGTCGATGGTGAAGGACTATCTGAATGACTCAACAGAGGTCTATGTTAATTCTGACCCATTGGCGTATTGGCATGGGAAAAAAGAATTGTGGCCACAGCTCACCAACCTGGCTTTAAACTACTTGTCTTGCCCACTCGCAAGTGTGTCTTCTGAACGGGTTTTCAGTGCAGCTGGTGGGATTGTAACTCCCAAACGGAGCCGCCTCTCGCCCAAAAATGTGGAGAGGTTAACAATGATCAAGATGAATCAGCACCTCATACCACCAGATTTCAGAGTACGAGAGAGCGTGCCGGATGAAGAGGAGGTGGCCAGCAACATAGATGAGGGAATTTCTACTCTGTCAGGTGACACTGACCTCACCCTGCCTGAATTCGCAGAGTATGATGACGAAGCCTTATTCTTATTCCTGGACCGTGATACCGACTTCGAGCCCTGAAAATGAGACAACGAATCAATAACTTTCTTTTTCATCCTTATTCACTTTTATTCCTGTGTGTCTGTCTTTCTTTGTTGTGCACAGTTAATATAATTCAAACTTTAATCAGATAATCACAAAAACAAGCCCATCAGCAGAACTGTCTTCACTTGTTTGCTAATTTATTTGAAGGTGCCGCAGTCTGCATTCCTCAGGTTCACAAGTTCAGAAGAACATGCTCCTCTATCCTCCTCCTCCAGACTCCTATTTCCATCAAAGCAGAGGGCTGGTTTACGCCCAATGAAGAAAGACTCAGCACTTGTGGGGGTGTTGTTCTACCTCTTTGCAGGTGAGTTGACGGGTCTGGGGCCATTGCTGGGAAGCACTAAAAGTGGTTTGGACCAAATCCGAGGCGGAAAATTTTTTGTGTTTTTGATGACTTGCTTGCCTTTGAGGTGCTCTTAGGGGGGGTTCCGTCTGTTTGTGGGTGAGTTTCGTGGTCTGGGAGCATTGCTGGGACACTCTAATCTTGATTGCATTTGCTTTTCAGGAAATCCGTCGTGCCAACCCCGACTTATGGCCTAGCTACGCAGCGCGTTTGGACCGAAGGCCCAGAAATATTGCAAGTATGAGATTTTGCTTTTGGCCTGTTTGGGGGTGTTATGCTTCTTGGCGGGTGGGTTGACGGGTCTTGGGGCATTCCTGGGAAGGTCTAATACCGGGTAGAAGTGGTTGGGACAAAATCCAGGCCGATTTTTTTTTGGGCTATTTCTGACATTTTGCTCTATGTAGCGTTTTCGGGGGTCCTGTTTGGGGGGCTTCCTGGTGTTTGTGGATGAGTTTCGTGGTCTGGGAGCACTGCTGGGACACTCTAATCTTGATTGCATTTGCTTTTCAGGAAATCCGTCGTGCCAACCCGGACTTATGGCCTAGCTACGCAGCGCGTTTGGACCGAAGGCCCAGAAATATTGCAAGTATGAGATTTTGCTTTTGGCCTGTTTGGGGGTGTTATGCTTCTTGGCGGGTGGGTTGACGGGTCTTGGGGCATTCCTGGGAAGGTCTAATACCGGGTAGAAGTGGTTGGGACAAAATCCAGGCCGATTTTTTTTTGGGCTATTTCTGACATTTTGCTCTATGTAGCGTTTTCGGGGTCCTGTTTGGGGGGCTTCCTGGTGTTTGTGGGTGAGTTTCGTGGTCTGGGAGCACTGCTGGGACACTCTAATCTTGATTGCATTTGCTTTTCAGGAAATCCGTCGTGCCAACCCCGACTTATGGCCTAGCTACGCAGCGCGTTTGGACCGAAGGCCCAGAAATATTGCAAGTATGAGATTTTGCTTTTGGCCTGTTTGGGGGTGTTATGCTTCTTGGCGGGTGGGTTGACGGGTCTTGGGGCATTCCTGGGAAGGTCTAATACCGGGTAGAAGTGGTTGGGACAAAATCCAGGCCGATTTTTTTTTTGGCTATTTCTGACATTTTGCTCTATGTAGCGTTTTCGGGGGTCCTGTTTGGGGGGCTTCCTGGTGTTTGTGGGTGAGTTTCGTGGTCTGGGAGCACTGCTGGGACACTCTAATCTTGATTGCATTTGCTTTTCAGGAAATCCGTCGTGCCAACCCCGACTTATGGCCTAGCTACGCAGCGCGTTTGGACCGAAGGCCCAGAAATATTGCAAGTATGAGATTTTGCTTTTGGCCTGTTTGGGGGTATTATGCTTCTTGGCGGGTGGGTTGACGGGTCTTGGGGCATTCCTGGGAAGGTCTAATACCGGGTAGAAGTGGTTGGGACAAAATCCAGGCCGATTTTTTTTTTGGGCTATTTCTGACATTTTGCTCTATGTAGCGTTTTCGGGGGCCTGTTTGGGGGGCTTCCTGGTGTTTGTGGTTGAGTTTCGTGGTCTGGGAGCACTGCTGGCTATATATACTTTACTTTGCAAGAGGTTTGAAGCAAATCCATGGTGGCAGAGGGGACTTAGGGCCTAGCTGCAGAGCGCGCACGGAGTGATTTGGGAAATTTGTGAAAAATTGACTAAGTCCCCATTTTTGTACTTTTGCTCTTTGGCTGTTTGGGGGTCTTCTACTCGTTTTCTCCTGGGTTGACGGCTCTGGGGCCATTGCTGGGAAGCTCTAATACCGGATAAAAGTGTTTTGGACCAAATCCCAGGCGGAATTTTTTTTGTGTTTTTGATGACTTGCTTGCCTTTGAGGTGCTCTTAGGGGGGGTTCCGTCTCTTTGTGGGTGAGTTTCGTGGTCTGGGAGCATTGCTGGGACACTCTAATCTTGATTGCATTTGCTTTTCAGGAAATCCGTCGTGCCAACCCCGACTTATGGCCTAGCTACGCAGCGCGTTTGGACCGAAGGCCCAGAAATATTGCAAGTATGAGATTTTGCTTTTGGCCTGTTTGGGGGTGTTATGCTTCTTGGCGGGTGGGTTGCCGGGTCTTGGGGCATTCCTGGGAAGGTCTAATACCGGGTAGAAGTGGTTGGGACAAAATCCGCGCGGAAAAGCCTTTAGTTTTGGCACTTTTTGTAACTTAGGGTTCGTTAGGGTTAGCCCTAGCAGCAGGATTGCATGTGTTTCGGGGTGTTCTAGATTTTTCCAACTGAGTTCTGGGGTCTTAGAGCACTCGTGAGAATGTGTAATTTTGGTTGCAAGTCATTTGAAGAAAATCCATGGTGGGAAAGGGGGGATTTGGCATAGTTAAAGAAAGCCTTTGCCACTATTCTTAACTTAGGGTTCGTTAGGGTTAGCAGTATTTCTATTGCATGTGTTTGAGTGGGGGGGATTTCGAGTCTTGGAGCGATGCTGGCTATGGCTACTTTTGCTTGGTTGCTTGCAAGTGGTTTGAATGCAATCCACGGTGGGTAATGGGTAATTAGGAAGGGGGTACTTCGGCCTACTTTTACTTTCAAAGTAAGTTTTGTCACCAGTTTTCTGCTAGGCCTCGTTTTTTGAGATTTGATTGGGGGTCTTCTACATTTTTGCGACTGGCTTTAGTAAGGGTCTGGGTGGGAGCACTGCTAGGAAGATCTAATTTTGTTCTAAAACACAGTTTACAGTACACCTAGCTTGAGGGGCAAGATCCGCTACATTAATTTGCCCATACTTATTTATCCTTCAAAAGGTGACTCAGAGTACGCACTTTCAAAAATATTGTACTGTCTACTAGGAAAATCAAATTGTGACTTTTTGCACTCCACAGCCTACATACCTTATATTTATTTATCAGTGGTGTTGTAATATTATATCACTTCCTGTTTTTCGTTGAATAATTACAGGCCGGGTTTCAGTCTCTGCAATGGGGAAAAAAGGATGGAGTCAGGCTTTACAGTAGCGAGCCACAATTCAGCATCAGGCAGGCAGTGGACAGGGTGTCTTCTGGTGACCAACATCGATGGACGAAGCGTCGGCTGCAATGGAGGAGTGCCGCTAATAGGAGAATTTATTTTCTGCAGGCAACTTACTTACCACTTCCAACAGGACCACTACAACCACATAGATACAGTATCCCTTGCCTTTTTCTCTGACTGTGACTGCATTTCTTGGCTCTCTCTCGGCTTCTACATTGATCCCTTAACACATCACTTAGTCCACTCCACTATCACATCTGCACCACACATAGTCATTTGTAAGTGCTCCTACGTAATTCGCAAGTCGCAGCACGCCCCAGGCCGTAGAGGACTGGGATGGCCCCAATGATGAAGCATGTCACCAAGGGGCAACCCTGGTGAGTGAGGGGACACCTAGAAAAAAAGCAATTTCTCCTTTTCTATCTACTATACCTTCCAGACCAACCCCACTGAGTGTTGTTGTGAATGGATTTATAGTGACCAGCAAGGCTCTCGGGTATCTGGCTACAGAGACCTTATGTTGAATATCGTTATCAATAATTTACACATAGGCCCTTTACTGTTGCATTCTTTCTTCCACAGTTGTCGAATGTACTACTTACTTTTCACTGACATGCATGCAGTAGTGCATGCACTTTCAAAGATTGATGGATAGGTTTGTACCCAAAGAATTGTTTATGTTCAATTGTTTGTCTATGCTGTGCTTTTTTTTACAGGGTGTCTTCTGGTGACCAACATCGATGGACGAAGCGTCGGCTGCAATGGAGGAGTGCCGCTAATAGGAGGATTTTTTTTCTGCAGGCAACTTACTTACCACTTCCAACAGGACCACTACAACCACATAGATACAGTATCCCTTGCCTTTTTCTCTGACTGTGACTGCATTTCTTGGCTCTCTCTAGGCTTCTAAATTGATCCCTTAACACATCACTTAGTCCACTCCACTATCACATCTGCACCACACATAGTCATTTGTAAGTGCTCCTACGTAATTCGCAAGTCGCAGCACGCCCCAGGCCGTAGAGGACTGGGATGGCCCCAATGATGAAGCATGTCACCAAGGGGCAACCCTGGTGAGTGAGGGGACACCTAGAAAAAAAGCAATTTCTCCTTTTCTATCTACTATACCTTCTGTCAGGTTACGCAGCCCCTAAGCGCCTACCGTACTATGAAACTACATTTCTCATGAGTAGGCGGGAGACTTGCAGGAAGTTTATCTGGGGAACAGACGCGCTTCCTGTTGCGCGTTATTCTGGTTTCTGTTCTGCACCGGCATGAGAGCGGACGCTCTGCATGCTTTTCTATCGTGTCTCCTGTGGACTATCACCTTCCCCCCCCCCCCTGAGGCTCAGTGGGGAGCGCTTCCGTGTTCTGTCCTTGGCGGTAGACGGACTTCACGCGTCTTCAGGTAAAGCCGCTCTAAACTCTTCGGCCGGCCGTGCGGTCAGCTGATTACTGCCTGAACGGATTGTTAAGGGAGGTTCTGTGACTGTTTTCTAACAGAATTCTACCTTTGATGAATTCCTGTTTGGTTGAATTGTGTGTGGCGGAGCACAGTGGCGGTCTATACCACGTGTTAGCGTTCACATCGGGGATCGTTTTTGTACTATTAAAACGGAGCGCGGTAGTAAGGACAACTACGCGTCTCCGTTGTATAACTGTGTATTTCAAAGGACCTCCATAACTGGGCATGTAGTGAGGTAACTACAGGCTACCCCAGTTCTCTTTGTGTAGTGCACCGTGGGGTGTGTTGTTGGCAGAATTCAGTGGTGGTCGCAACTACGTTTTTCTGTTTGACCTTCACCAAAGATTCTCTACTGGGTCATTACTTAGAGAGCGCAGTGTTGTAGTTCTTGCTTCCTACACACTACCGTTTCCCTCTTCCTTTTTGTTGGACCATACATCTTTGCTTTGACTATTTGGAACCCCCTTTGTACATTGAGTCCTCTACCATGTTTGTGGTATGTTGTGAGTAGTGGGTTTGATGTCTTAGTATAACGCGAGTGTGTTTGGTGCGACAGGAGTGTGTTCGTTAACTATATGTTTATGTGTTTCTTAGGCCTTCCTCACAGATTGTGGCAGAAGGGCTATAGTATTTCCTATCCAAGGTCATGTTTTCTTGGTGCTCAGGTACTTGTCTACTTCCTTGGTTATTTAGTGAGACTATATGAGAGTACCCTTGTATGTTAGGACAGCACTTCACTGATGCCTGTCTTGTCTTCTGTTACAGGTATCCTTTCCCTGCTGACCCTACCTTTACCCATCCCACATTTTTTATTTTAGTTTGTTATTTTTCTCCCCCGCCTAATGGCTCGAACACCCTGTGTTTACACTTCTGGGTGTTGGTGACATTTGGAGGTGGAACCATATTTGCATCGACTGGATCACGGGGAGTAAACCTGACACCTTCCAGACCAACCCCATTGAGTGTTGTTGTGAATGGATTTATAGTGACCAGCAAGGCTCTCGGGTATCTGGCTACAGAGACCTTATGTTGAATATCGTTATCAATAATTCCACACAGGCCCTGTACTGTCGCATTCTTTCTTTCCACAGTTGTCGAATGTACTACTTACTTTTCACTGACATGCATGCAGTAGTGCATGCACTTTCAAAGATTGATGGATAGGTTTGTACCCAAAGATTTGTTTATGTTCACAATAGTTTGTCTATGCTGTGCTATTTTTTCTTGTCTCCCAAAACCTTTCCCAAAAACCCCCGTACCCATCCATTTTTCAAACCCTAACCCTCTTCCCCCGGGCTGGGTGGTTTTGATTGATGTGTGACTAAATTATTATGACAGCAATAAATCCACACACTTGCTGGGGAGGATAAGGTGATAGCAACAGGCTGGTGAAGAAATCCGAGGATATATTCTTACTCTGCTTGACAAAGAACCATTGCTAATGTGAAAGAACTTCAACCGAATTAGTAGTTATACTTTACCATTTGTTAGGCTACAATGTGGCACTGCTCTACTGTACTTCTGTCACCTGCTATATTCTCAGTTGTACCGTTGAATTGCTCAGGAGGACAAACCAGATTTCATTTTCTTTTTTTTCATAGGCATGCAACTGCCACTGTGTCACACCACTAGTACCACCGCTATGAGGAAATTTTATCCGACCAAGATTCCCAACCTTATTCGGTGTTTCCCGTGGAGCCAGCCCTGGGTCTAGCCCTACTTTCAAACACAAATTACAGGTAAGATAAGCGTTTGGTGGTTTGGGGGTATAATGGAGTATTAGTACGAGAGACGAGAGACTGAAGGTAGTACTACTAAAGTCCTAGGACTCTTGGATTCACTTCACTTAGTCTGTGAGAGGCACTTAGTGTTGAAAACATTTGGGCATTTACACTTAAAGGAAGAAAATGGAACTAAACTTTCAGGAAAACAGTCAACGTTAAACCCCCACCCACCAGGCAAGCAGTAAAAAACAGGTATGCTCAGATAAAGTTTGAAAAAGTATATTTATATCCCTAACAAAATAATCTCCCGCAAGACCCTCCCTAACCCCAACGATTGTCCTTCAAAAGTCCCCAAAAACCCAACTCCCAATTCCCACCCCCCAAAAGTCTCTAAAAAAGGGGCAAGGGACACTATGGGTGGATGCTGTTAACTTTTTGGGCCAGGGCATCATGCTCCTCGCGGAGCAAGGCGAGCTCCTGCTGAAGGCGGGACACCATCAGGGTAGTGCGGCGCAGGCGTGCCTTCACTGCCTTGCAGGTGCAATGCCTGTGAGAGGCAGCTGTTGGCCTTGCTGCTCGGCGGTGGCGTTTGCCTTTGGCAGCCCGGCTCAGTCTGGGTGGACCACTGTGCTGGGTGGCAGCCCGTGGGGCCACGGAGGCCGATGCAGACGACGTTGTTGTTGTTGTCGACTGCACACTTTCCTCGTCCTCCAGGGCCACCAGCCGCCGATATTCCGCAACAGTGGCCTCGATCCTCCGTTGCCGGGCCGCTCTAGCCAGCTCCTTCCTCCTTGTTCGTTTGGAAGGAGAACCTATATGAAGAAAGAAAGACATAGTCTGTAACCAATGCTCTTTAAGATTAACTCAATCATTCAGCAGAAATTTGTGTTGCACTACAACTAGCAACTTGCAAGCGCATTACATAACTATTGAGGCCAGTATCTATCTAACCTCACACTTCTTCATCCTTGCTCTAACATTAGTGGGAGTTTAAGGAACAAATTCTACGAGCACTGTGGACTTCCATTGGAGTCGACTATGAAAGTACACCAGTCTTATTCTTCTTCTTATCTCTTGTTTTGGAAAATTGGTACGTTATTTTCTGCAAGCCGGCATAATGCCAGCGCAGTAAACTTGCACCCGAGAAAAAGAGACGCACGCCATGAGGAGTGACCTAGACTTGCGTTGCCGTTGCGTTACTGTACCCGTCCAGTACATGCAGGTGGTGAAGCTCTTACTTTTCTATTACGGGTGGCACTGAGAATACTCTGTTACAACTCAAGGGCTACTGCTTAATTAATGTAACTTTCACCCTACAGTGGAAATGAGTACTAGAAATGGAAAATTGAAGAAGATAAATAATCTGATTATCTATCACTTCACATGGGATGTTTTTGCTTATATATGGGATGACTTTAGGTGCTTTGCTTTTTATTGAGTGACCAGTGATACATCCACACATGAATGACTGAGTACTACTAAACTTATTAAGAGAGGTAGGGAGTGGCCACCATAATAACCGGATCTATGCAGTGCTTGCAATACAAACTACTGCTACTATTTATGGTAGTATTTGGACAAAATTAAAAGTTCTTTTCCTTGCCTTTCCTACACTGGAACGGACGTGCGGGTGCAGTGTTACATGCTCTTCAAAGTTACACTTAGTTCATCCACTGACCGTCTACTCTCTCTAGATCATGGGTACTCACAAACTTTCTCTCAGGGGCTACATTTACAGTGTAGTTTGGGGCCGAGGGCCGCACTGGTGGGGGCGGAGTCAGAGGGGGCGGGGCTAAAGCAAAACGATAACTTGTGACCATGAGGTTGCACACAGGTCCCTGCAGCAGATGCCCTCATCCACTGAGCCACCAGACCCAGCATTTACATACATCTCTCTCCCTCCTGCTCTCCCTCCTGCCCTCCCTCCATCTCTCTCTCCCTCCTGCCCTCCCTCTCCCTCCCCCTCTGTCATCTCACTGTGTGAGTGTCTATCTGTGTCAGCCTTCAGCCCGGGTTGAGACCGCTTCCTCAACGCGCACACACAGACAACAACACCAAAGTACTTAACAGGTCTTTAAAAGACCATTAACATATTATTGAGGCTTTGTTTGTTGTAGCGCCCCTGCTTCTCCACCCTGACAATCACTGCTTGCCCGGCCCCACAGAGCAGAGGCTTTGTTCTATTTCACCTCTTTGTGGCCTTGCATCTCCACTCTGCTCTGTGGGGGCCGGGGGAGCAGTGATTGTCAGAGTGGAGATGCAGGGGCGCTAACAGGTGAAATACAAAAAAGCCTCTGCTCTGTGGGGGCCGGGGGAGCAGTGATTGTCTGCAAGGTCTGCGCACCGCCAAGGAAGGCTTGCCGGGCCACCACCGGCCCACGGGCCGTACTAGGAGTACCCCTGCTCTAGATACACATATGCTATCTCAGAGTCAGATAGTAGCATGATCCAGGTA
Organism: Lissotriton vulgaris; assembly: GCF_964263255.1. Taxonomy (NCBI): domain Eukaryota; kingdom Metazoa; phylum Chordata; class Amphibia; order Caudata; family Salamandridae; genus Lissotriton; species Lissotriton vulgaris. The sequence continues at coordinate 750,107,767 of NC_141694.1, forward strand.
TATGGACACATACAGTTTCTGTGTCACCCACCCAGGCTGTTGTCCTTCCACCCATCATTGCTTCATCATTCACCCAGCCATGCATCTCATATTCTTGCCTTCCCAGCTAGTCTTCAATCTCAATAAGTAAGGAATATATAAGAGCTTACCTCTGGCCGCCACCACCACCGTCTCAACTCTCACAGCCGCCGCCGCCGCCTCCTCCCCTGAAGAATCGCCCTCCGCCTCCGTGTCGAGCACCACCACCTCCACACTGGCCCCGCCACCAGATGTTCCACCTACAAAGTACATTTAAGAATGTTAGAATAAAGCACTCACTAGTCACTAGTCTTTGGTCTAGGAATGAAGACATGTGAAAACAATGTAATTTGTGACTGTCTACGTGAAAGTTAAAAAAAATGTCCCTTTTTCCAGGGAAGGTTGTCTTGCTGCACTTTTTGGCACAACTGATGAAGGCTGTTTTTTTAACACGCACCATTTTTCTCCACACAGACAGAAGATGGACTTCTAACAACAAGATCAAGTTGAAACCAGGTGAGAGCTCGGCTCGACCACAAGAAATGTCTTCAATTAATCGTCAGCACTAACCACTTTTCCATTATCAGTTAAACGTTTAGTTTTATTATGACTTCATTTTAATAAATGTGTTTACTTTTAATAAAGCTTTTAAACTTAAATACAATCTGTGTTTTTTGGTCCAGACTAGAGTGACTGAGCGAAAGGTTTTGCAATTTTTGCAAGCATGAGTCCAGATAGAACACTTCAAAAGACATTATGGACAATCCCAGAGGACTGCACTAAGTTGATAGAGCTATTGCTGACTAGAATCATGGGAGTTTCGCCAACCGTGCAATCTTAGTTAGCTACACAGACAGACTAATAAGAATAATCTAGTAATACCACAGGGAGTCATAGTAGAGGCAGGATAAGAATTTAGATACAGTCTACAAGAAGAGCAAAGACAATTTTGAAAAAAGTCAAATGAGGAACGCTAGGAAAAATAGGTACTAGTCTAAAATGAAAACTTACTGGGGCCAGCAGAGGAGCCCTCGCCTGCCCGATCCTGGCCCTGTTGAACAGCATCCGCCGCCTGCTGCTCCTGTGTCCTCCTCTCGCCCCTGGGGGGAGCTGACGTACAACATGAAAGAAAGAACAGAAAACATGGATGATTGTTGCTTGTCAATGTCAACCAAATCAAACATTTCAAAAGAACAATAACAAAATATTTCCGCGAAATTATATTGATTATGGTTACTTTTCATTTATTTGCGGACCTGTGACTTCGAAAGTCACGTAACTCACTAAACAAAGTACTGAAACGTTCACCTAGGACTGGCAGGCAGCAGTCCGCAGGCAAAACGCAAAGTGACAGACAAACTCCATTGTGATTTCAGTCAGATCAGTGACAACACTAACAGTTGCCTGCTACATTACCAGTCATTTAAATAGTCAAACTATCAATCCACCGCCACTATTTTTCTTATTGTCAGGGGTACAAAGGAAGGGGCAGATTTAAGCCCTTGCGGCTCTTTTGCGCCGTTCTTGCGTGACTTTTGTGACGCAGCAGCTAAACAAAAAAGGGTGCCATGGTGCGGCGTATAATATTATAACAACGTGACGCATTTGGGAGATGCATCCCGTTATAAAGCCCTGCGCCATCAGGGGGCGTTCCGGCGCAAGGGAGGGCATTCCTGCGCTGGAACACATCCTAATAGTGGCTGAGGGAAATCTACAAAATATCAATCAGTCACCTTTAGGACAATGATGCGTCACACAAACCCTGCACCTGCTTGAAGCAGACGTACGGCTTGACCCAGCATTGGGGAGATAGGGTACCCCAGAGCATTGATGGAGCTGCGCCATCGTTGCGACGCAACTCCAGCAGTAAAGCTTCGGTGACGTTTTGGGCCCATGGTGCGCCGCATTGCAAATACGGCGCACCATGTTTGGTGGTGGTAGCGGGCCGCACAATTAATGGCGCATCCCTGCTACTTTGCAGGGATGCGACGGTAATTGCAATTCTGCCCCTTAGGGGCATACTTACTTACGCGTTCTGGCGCATCTCCAGAGATGCTCCAGATCAAATGCGTCACGCAAAACTACCCTTGCGACACGGCAGATGTGCCTCATTTACAATGCGGCGCGCCCTGGCGCAAGGGTAGGCACTTGCGTGACGCATCTCGTCACGTAAGAGCGGCGCATCGCTGGAGTCACGTCGCCAACGCAATGCAACTCCAGTAATGCTCAGGGCCACCCAATACTTAACATGCTGTGTCAGTCCTTTCGCCTGCTTCGAGCAGACATAAGGAATTGAATTGACGTAGCAGCGTCGCAGAAGTGCCTGCGTTAAATCTTGTACATTTCACGCAGGCAATTTTGCGAGGCGCACAGCCGCTGGACCGCCCACCCTGCGTACTAGGAACGCACCCATTGTGGTGCAGGCCCATGGCTTTATAACGTGACGCATCTCCCTAGATGCGTCATGCTGTAAATGACTCGCAGGGATGCGGCACGTTTACGCCGCTGTTGCGTCACGCAAGGCAACGTAAACGTGGCGCAAGGGGCTGGTAAATGTAATCTGCCCCCTAGTGTCTAGCATTACGCAGTTCTGTAAAGTACACTCATACATAATAGTTACTCAGGCCAATGAGACCACGAAATAGAAAACAAATAAGCATAGTAGCAACGCCACTGAGAAGGAGAGCAGTGCACCTGAAATGCACAGAAGATTTTGAAATATAATTTAACTACAATGTAATCGTCATCAGCAGCATTATTGGCTTGCTCCATGTAAAAAACAAATATTTGCAATACAACAACACAGAGCAGGAGAAAACATCATAGTAGTGAGTGATTAAATGGCTACTACTACTCACCAAGCCCGGGGATCTCCAAGCCGAGCTGGTCCAGCAGGTCGCGCTCGCGGTCCAGGAGGTCCGTCCAGCGATGGGTGACCTGGCTGTAGGTGCGCTGGACCCCGTAGAGGTGGGATATGGCCCAGCACACCTTCTCCCACCGCTTCCGGCGCTCCCGCATGTTGTAGCCGCCGGCCGCGATCCTGCCGCCTCCCGCGATGGTCCTGGGCAGGCGGCGCTGGACGAAGTAGACCAGCGCGCCCACTTCCTCCGGGCTGAATATCTCCCGTCGCGTCACCTGCTCCCCCCTCAATCTCCCGCATGCTGTCCTGCCACTGGGTCCAGGACTACTCCCCGCCGCCGCTGCGGCCCTCAAGTGCCTGGGCAGCTTCACGGCGCCTGGCTTGACCATGGTCTGGGCAGGTAAGGTAGGAAGAAGCAGAAAATTAAGAAAGAATAGGATAGGGAAGAAGAAAAGAAAAGAGTTTAAAAAAGTAGTTTAAAAGTAAAGAAAAATAGCAGAAAAGACAAAAATATACAGCTAGGAAAAGAGAGGGATAGATAAGAAGCAAAATCGTAAAAAAAAAACTGAAAACAAGCAAAGGATGGCAAAGATACCAAGAGGATTAAACACCATGCCCAGACACAGGAAATGAATGAAAAACAAGATGGCCGGCGCCCGTTCACGAGCGCGAAAGTAAGTTCGCGCGAGATTTTCCTCGCGATCTCGTGCGAACCTCTAGATTTCCCGCGCGATCTTGTGCGAACCTCTACTCGCAATGCGCTTACTGCGCGAGATTATACATAGCGGGCGGAAACGGAAATACGTCACGCAAACAAAATGGCCGCGCCCGTACTCGACCTTGGGGTAAATTCGCGTGTTGCGCTGCAAGCGGCTCGCGAATACTGCAAAAAAACTCGCGAAACAACAAGCCGCAAAAAAATAAAATGCTCATTCGCACGAATTGGCGGCTTCCGCGGTCGGTTTCGCACGACGCCGCGCCCCGCGAATAGCGCGAAAAAAACCGAAAAACGATTTCAGCAAAAGCAAAAGCAATGAGCAGGTGCAAAAGGTCAACCTCATGATTTGTAACGATTCTTTGTAGTGCTTCCTGAGGGGGCCCTCCAGAATTCGGTTGCCTGCTTGCAACTATTGTGTGACCCTGCTCTGACCTTAACTGTATGCCACAAAGGTCCTGATTTACAGCTAAAGGAGCAGACAAGCAGGTGCCAGGCTGGAACTTTAAATTCTTTCAGTGACACATTAATTAGCCCCTAATTCATTATTGTCAGTTGGGGCAGGGCAGGTGTTGTTAATAAACTAACCCCAAATTAATTCATGTCAGTTCAAGCAGGGCAGGTGGGCTTGCTTTTCCCCCCCATCTTCTACAGTGATGATGAACCAGAGGGTGGCATTGATGTAACAGAGGGTGGCATGGGTCAAAGAGAGGGTGCCAGTGGTAAAACAGAGGGTGCTGGGAGGCTGTGATGATGAACCAGACGTAGAAACAACATAGTCGCGACCGTTGCGAGCCGACAAGTAAGTTCGCAATTGCGAACTAGTACCAAATCCTCGCGAACTGGCAGAAACAATTGCGAACACAAAAAAAAAAAAAAATCCGCAAATTCGCGGGAATTCGCGGATTTTGCGGATTGCGAGTTCGCAAATCCGCAAAATTCGCGAACGCGAGATCCGCAAAATTCGCCCATGCTTAATTAGGACCAGCACCCCCCAAAAGGAACAAGTTCAATGGAAGCCAGGTAACTTCCATTCTATTTCTGTGCAAGCTGTCTTGGTACCTGCTTTGTACACTCAAACTCTGACAGACATTCCCAGGACCAATACATGTCCATTTCGAACGTCTGACTAGCATCATATCCCTCCTAATATCACAACTCTGAAATGTTCAAATGAAGATGTCATGGAGAAGGTACCTAAAGCAGACCAAGAGGGGGAGATTAGCTAAGAAAATATACATATGACACACGTCACATTGTCCACTTCTAGAGAACACAGTCAAAACAACACTTACAGCTGAACAAAGCCACACTTAAAATACAAACACCTTTCTCCAGATATTTCCAGACCAATAGACTCCTAGTATGTAGCATTACCATCGTCTTTGCAACATCACTACAAGAGCTGCAAGACTAGTCAAAGTCATCACATCTCACACCGTACTTACACTCAGGAGAGGTAGTTCTAGGTGAGATCCAGACGCAAGTCAGCTCATGCCTCTTCACCACTATCATCATCTTCATTTGTCATTTCAAGGGTCTCCACCCAGTGGGTCTTCATGGCCTGCATCCTCTGTGATGTAAGGTATGTTCCGTCTCAGGGCAATGTTGTGGAGTATGTAGCAGGCCACAGTGATCTTACACACCTTCCCGGGTGAGTAGAGGAGGATTCCCCCAGTCCGGTCCAAACATCTGAAATTGGCTTTCGAGCACCCAAAAGCTCTACTGGTTGCTGTGTTTTTCTATCAATAAATCAGGGGTTTGTAAAGCACAGCTACTCACCAAGGGGGTTCTCAAGGCCCTGGGGTGGGGTGGCTCCGTAGAGTGCTGGGGTCATCTGAAGAGCCAGGTATTGAGGTCCTTCATGAACTGATGCAGTGTAGAGGTTTGCCTGAGGTAGAGGGGAGGTCATTCCAGGCCTTGGCTGTGAGGTAGGAGGACTTTCCTCCTGTTCTGGTCTTGTAGATGCGTGGGATGGGGGCCAGAGAGAGGTCAGCTGATCAGAGGTGTCTCTTGGTTGCGTGGAAGGAGAGGCAGTTGTTGAGATATGAGGGTCCAATGTTGTAGAGGGCCTTGTATGTGAGTGAGGAGCTTGAAGGTTATTCTTATCTGATGGGGAGCCAGTGGAGATCATTGAGGAGTTGGGTGATGTGGTTGTAATGCAGGATGTCTAGGATCAGTCTGGCTGCGGCGTTCTGGACAGTTTGGAGCTTGCAAAGTAGTTTCTTGTTGATTCCGGTGTAGAGAGCATGGCAGTAGTCCATTCTGCTACTGATGAAAGCGTACATAATCGTTTTTCTGGATTGAGAAGGCGATCCATCTGAACTTTTTCGGAGTTTGCGGAGAGTGTTGAAGCAGGCCGAGGATACAAAGTTGATCTGGTGGTTCATCATGAGTGTTGAGTCTAGTATGATGCTGAGGTTTTGCGCGTGGTCCGTCAGAGTGGGCGTGTTTCCAAGGGCGGGGGGGCCACCATGTGTCACCCCAAGTGGATGGGGTGGGGCCAATGTGGGGCCAATGATAAGAACTTCTGTTTTCTTGGAGTTGAGTTTCAGGTAGCTCTTCTTCATCCAGGTGGCAACAGCTTTCATCCCTTCTTGGAAGTTGTGCCTGGTGATGTTGGCTCTTTGGTGAGGGAGGGATGATGAGCTGGGTGTCGTCGGCGTAGGAGATGATGTTGAGCCCGTGGTTTCTAACGATGGTTGCGAGGGGGGAAATGTAGATGTTGAAGAGGGTGGGGCTGAGGGAGAATCCCTTGGGCACTCCACATCTGGTCTCTGTTGGTTACGAGAGATAGGGTGGGAGTCTGACTCGCTGAGTTCTACCCGTGAGAAATGACAAGTGTGCGCCTCACTGATCACTCAGCCCACATCAGACTTTGTAAAACAGTTGTCTGGGAGGTAGCTATACCTCACAGACCCCTTCAGAGTGCCAAACAACTGAATGCTCACAAAAGGAATAGCGAGAAGTTTGACTTTTAGGTATTGAATTGTTGGAAATGTGAGGTTTAAATGGGATAAGTAGCCTCAGCCTGCAGAGCGCACATCCTGACATTGATATATGGGCAGTCTGGGAAAGAGTTACTGTGGCAAGAGAACTGATGCTCAGAGTAATGTTCCTCTAGACCTGCTGATACATGGATGTTGCCAGAACAAACTAGTAGCCCTGATAGCTGTTAAATGGGTAATATGAGGCATGGTGACTGAGGTGAGCCCTTGATCTGATACTTTTTTCTTTTTGACACAGTGTAAATGTGTGTCTGTCACCAATGACTGTTCCCTTTCTCACAAAGGTCTGTTGACACTTTTCTAATTGTGTTGTTTCCACTGCACAGGCCTATTGCCCATCAGAGACATGAACATTGTATATAGTGGGTTACTTTTGAAGAGATTTGGAAATGTGAATCATCTGATTGGCTACAATATTCCCTATCACACAACACAAGCAATAGTATATTGATTGTCTTAACTGTTACAGTGCCTCATATGGCAAAGGGGGTGGGGGTCCAATGATGGCTGTGCAAACAAAACAAACCTATGATGATTTATTAGGATACTCAAATAAGTAGTCCACATGCCCACACTGCCCCCAGAGAGGTAGCTCTCTGTGTCACACATACAAGCCCTTACCTCGTGACCTTAGTCTTAGGATGTTGTGTATACTATGGTACTTGCCTCTATGGACCATATGCATCAATGCAATGGGCAGGGCAGGATATATGTCTGGACAGTCATGCACAAGTAGTTTACCCTTCATGAGGTCAAAATGGTGTGTTGTGTGTCATGATAACTCACTTCACATTCTATTTAGGATGGGCCTAGCCTACATTAAGGTAGTAGACTGGCCCTGTCAGTGTAGGCCATGACCACAGTTAAGCTTAGCTAACAGATGACCACAAAAGTGTGTTTCCATGCTTTAGTTCTACATAGAATGTGACATGGTCACATGTAATATGTTGACTCTTGATGAAGGCTTGTGCTAGATGTCACCGTAATGTGTATCAAGCTGACAGTTCTCCTCAGACTTCCAGTTACAATCTCTTTCAACGTCTATTGTATCCATGCAGGACAACACCCATCAGAAGAAGTCCCTTCGGAGGGCCATCGCCCCGTAGGTGCAGCCCCTGGGGGTCTACAACGACTAAGGCCCACTGCAGGAAAAGGTGGGAAGACCTGCGGCACAGGACCCGGAAGATCACAGAGGTGCAGCTGGGGAAGTTCTCCCAACATAGACCCTGGCCCCCTCTGATGGCCTGCATACTGATGGTGGCCTACTCGGACCTTGATGGGCAGTTGAGGGCCAACAGCAGCGACAAGTGGGTGAGTCCTGGCCAGAGTCATACATGTTATATTGATAACTTTGAGTGTTACAAACAGGCATTCCACCAACCATATTGGTGGTGGCCCATTTGTCACAAACAAGATGAGTAATTGTTAGTGTACGTGTGGTAGTAGGTGCATGCTGCTGTACTTTGCCTGTTGTCTTCTGACCTGAGAGACAGCAGAGTTCTGTCCACATCCAATTCTCTCTTTTTGAGCAGACACCTTGCTGAATGAAGAGAGTAATCATCTCATGTTCTCAGTAAATCTGGATGACAGTTGTACCACACAGGCAACTGGTCTTGCTTGTGTGAGGAGTGATGTACCCTCAGTACTGTCTCTCATGTGAGAGTGGCCCTATTGCATGTGACATACCATAGAGTTCACAGCACATGCAGTGACTATATGACAGTTCCCACTCAATAAACCCATGTTGCATGTCATTTCAGATAGATCCAGGACAAGCGGAGGAGAAGGAGCCAATGTCAGTGAGGACACATCTGGTCACGGTGGTTCCGGACGTGATACGTCAGACACTGAGGGACCCAGTGACCGGGAGGGTGCTTGGAGTGCCCCAGAGGGCATCAGCCAAACCTCATCATGATCTGAGTCATCCTCCGGTGGACATTCCCGAGTAGTGGCGGACCCAACTGGATCAGTTACTCCTTCATCCTTGTCTGCCATCCCCAGTTCCATCGCCACCCACCTTGTTCTCCCCCTTAAGTTGGCCATTTGAAGGGAGGCATCTCCTTTGCTCCAGGTGCCCCTGCCCCGGTAGCCCTGCTGCCATAAGTGAGGAGGCCATTGACCTCCTGAGGAGCATCTCTGTGGGTCAGACTGCAGTGCTGAATGCCATCCAGGAGCAAAGCAACAAGCAGACCCAGGTGGTTCCCTATCTTGAAGGCATTCTCACTGCCATGTCTGGCCTACAGAGATCTTTCAGGCTCTGGACTCCTCCCTCATGGCAGCCCTTCACCCATCCCAACCTTCCACCATCCCTTCCCCATCCACATTCCCTCTTCCTAATCCTAGCCCAAGCACACGCACACCTAACCATTCACACACTTCAAAAGACACAAGCACTACACAAAAATACAAGACATCCAAGAAACGCAAACATACATGCACACAGTAGACACTCACCTCCCTCACTACCCCCACTACCCCAGCATATCCTTAGGCACCACAGCAACACATGCAGGACCTTCCACAGACACACCCAATATCCACAGACATCACAGCAACACACTCCGCCCCTCCACAGACACACCCATACTTGCAGACATCACAGCAACACACACTGCCCCTCCACAGACACAACCGCACCCACATACATTCCACCAACACGCACTGCTCTTCCACAGACACAACCATACCCAGAGACATCACACCAACACACACTGCACCTCAACAGACACAACTATACGCAGAGACATCACAGCAACACACACTTTCCCTATACAACACCCAGCACATCCAAAACACTCCCACTTAACATAACACACAGTGCAGACAGCGGACCCATCTCACACCTCCACTCCCTCTTCCTCCCAGACTGAACTCCATGCCAAACACCCTACCTGTTTTTGCCGTGAATATGATGTCTGCCCTTGCCCTCACCCCTGTGAAACCCAACCCCCCCCAAAGTCCCAAAAACCTCTCCCACACCCAAACTCACCCCTTCCACTTCCCACTCCACCCCTGAAAAACAGCCTCCCCACACCTCTGAACAAGACCAAAACAGAAAAAGACCAAATAAATCCTAAAACTAAACCCACCTCAAAACTGCCCAAAGTCCCCCTCCCAAAGACCAGCCCACCCCTCCTTAAACTTCTTCACCCTCCTTCCCAGGTACCGTCTTCGAGGTGCCTGCTATGTCCAATGGATGGCCCTTTGTGAGGAGGTTCCCTGGCAGTGTCAGGAAGGGCAAGTTTAGTGGCACAGCCTTGTGCTGTGGCACATGCTATGACAATGGATTGACCATTGGCCTTTCTTTGCCTTGAAGTTTTTTTCTACCATCATTAAAACTTTTCCTAGTTTGGAAGTCATTGGTCTTGCCATTACTTTTCTAACTATTTGATGTTATTATATAGTTAGTGATGTGTGAGTATAGTTGTGTTTTTGATCCCTGATTGCTGATCCAATTTCTGTGGTTAGTATGATATGCCCTTGGAGCCAGTACAGGAGTTAGACAGGATAAGGGTAAATGTTGGATGGATGTCTATGTGGGATGACATTCAAATGGGGCAGACATTGCATTGGGCGACATGTTATGTGGTAAGCATTTCAGCTTGGCCTGACCACTGTCCGCATCATTTAGGTTGCACTTCTCCCTCTGATGTAAGTTGGAAATGTGTTTGATGTGTTAAAGTTAACTATTGATGTATCCACACATGGAGGGTGGTAACTTGTCATACCTTTGCGTGGTTCTGCATGGACTTGTGCCCATTTTGCAGTGTGTACCTAACAGCTACTTCATCTAGCTGTGTGCCACATGCTGTTATTGCTGTGTTTGCTTTCATAGGTTGCACTGACCCATTGCCTACAGATGCATGGCACTTGGTTATGTTATTGGTTATCCCAGATATATTTCAGTTTCCAGGGCCAATTCACAAGGAGTTTGTCAGACATGAGCAAAATGTACTTTGCCCCAGTGCCCAAGCCTTTCAGGGTTCACCATGATAGAGGTATAGCTATCCTGCAACAAATTTTATTATAGTGCCCTTAGAATGGTTCTTAGATTGATTCTATGTAATCCATTTGACTGACACTGCCTTTTCATGTGGGTGATATGTGAGAGTCCAATACAGAGAAGTAGCAGAGAAGGTGTGTTTGACTTTACTAACACATCCATATACAGTTCTTTGACATCAAAACAGGACCTGAGATGTGTGCAATGTGAGTGTGTCATATTCACCTTATCATCTTGGTTATGGTAGGAGTGACAAGGGCACATGGTATCTATAGTCACTTCAATGTTATTTTAGCAACACTTGAGTAATGGTAAGTTACATGACAAGTGAACTTCAGAAGTAACATGGGAGTCAAGTGAAAAGGGGCAAAAGGAGTGAATCATCCTGATTATGGTTGCCGTTACAAGGCCTCATGGTAGTTGTAGTCACTTCATGTCACTTTAACAATACTTGACAAATGGTAAGGTGCATGACAATTGAACTTCAGTAGCGCCAGGGAAGACAAGTGAGAAGGGGCAAAAGGAGTGAAGCATCTTAGTTAGAGTTGCTGTAAAACGGCCTGATGGTAGTTGTAATCACTTCAATGTCACTTTAGCAACAGTTGACAAATGCTAAGCTGCATGACAAGTAAACTTCAGAAGTGACATGGTATACAAGTGAGAAGGAGCAATAGATGTGTGACAGAGATTAATAGGTGTGATATTGTTGAGGTTTTGCTGTTGTGAAACACAAAATAATGCACACATCACTATCATTGCATATACAATTTACAAACTCGTGTCCATTTGTGTACAGTGTGCCTGTGCAGTGCCAATGTTTTGGCCTAGGAGGGCATGCTACAGATGTATTTTTAATGTGTGGCAATAAATAATCCCAAATAGGGTCACTGTATATCTGTAAATTACTTAGGGACCCCCAACTCCCCTGCCTGCTTCCTGGTGGGGCATCGTTTTGCAGAGGAGTCTATGATAACAGGTAGTTGTATGACTTACTGCCGATTTTCTACATGACGAACTGGGTTTTTGAATGTGGTTGAGGAGGTAGATCAGCTGTAGGACATGTCCGATGGGTTCCATTATTATTATTATTATTATTAATTCATTCTTGATAGAGCGAATGGTTACCCTTAGGCATCCCTGCGCTAGTTGCAACCACAAGATGGTTCCAGTCTCACTGCAATTTCTGGAAGAGCCACGTTTTAATTGCTTACTGAATGTAAAATGGTGGGTTGTTGATCTAAGCTGGATCAGGAGCGAATTCCAAAGAATGGATGAATTAAATGAGAACATACGCCCGCCCGAACGTAATCTCTCGATTTTAGGGACACTCGCTTGGAATAAGTTGGCTGATCTCAGGCTGCGAGAGGGCCAGTGAAAGGACATTAACTAGCAGTACATTTTTCGACCTGTACCCCAGAGGGTTTTGTGCGCAATGTAGAGTGACTTGAACATTAAACGTTCTCAGATGGGTAGCCAGTGTAATTCCTTCAGTGCTGGTTTAGCCGAGTGTTTTCTGGAGGTGTTGTGTAGCAGCCTGGCTGCGCAGTTCTGCACCACATGAAGTTTACTTGTGGTGAACTTCGGGGTACCCTAGTATAGTGAATTACAGTAGTCCAGCCGAGGCAGTATCAATACTTGTACCATGGTTCTACGTGCTGCTTCCGGGAGCAGATGCAATGTTTTCCTTAATTGCCTTAGGATTCCAAAGCATATAGCTGCTACTTGGACTGCTTGGTGGTCAAGTTTTAGTGACCTGTCTAAGCAGATTCCTAAGGTTTTGATCCTTTCTTTAGATTTTGGGGCTGGACCCAGGCGACTCAGCCAGTTCAAATCTGGAGGACTCATCGTGACATTGCTAAGAATCATTAGCTGCGTCTTGTCCCCGTTAAGCTTTTTTTTTTTAACATACTTTATTGATGACTGTAACACCATATTACAAGGAGACAGTCCTTTTGTACTTGTAATAGGTACCATAAGTATAGTTTTCATGAATCTACCATACGTATCCACCCTATTTAACAGGAAATGAAGAACAGATGATTCCTGACGACAACGTAAGTACCAGGTCATTACAGTTATGTCAGATAAAGTTACAGCATAAAGCATTCACATTTCCAAATAATGAGAAAAACAGATTCAACCATGTCCCCTCCCTTCCTAACCCTCCCAACCCCTACTCCTGGTCAGTCGATGTGTAGCTTCTGTGGTAACCGAAAGGGGGATGTTAGTAGTGTGGTGTAACACCGAGGAGTCTGCAGCACCCGTGGGTTATGAAGTATGGGTCTGAATCCAGGAACCTATTGTTAAAGTAGCACATGGTGAAACTGTGTGTTATGTAGGTGGGGTGCCCTGTGGCGGCAGTAGGTCAAGTGATTTGAGGTCGTGTAGCAAGATCTCCCATTCCATCGAAATGGGTTGCCTTCGTAGTCCCCTCTCTTCTTCCCTCCGAAGAGCTGCACCCTCAGCTCTACCCCACTGCATCATGTCGGCCTGCCAGCTCGATACCGCCGGGCACCTGGGGGATTTCCACCTAATGGTGAGGGCTCTTACCGCCAATATGAGGGCTAAGTATAAGAATTGTAGTCGTAACTTCTGCACCTTTCTACGTCTACCCAGACCTATGAGGCAGTTCAGGGCGTCGTTCGAGACAGGGACTTGTGTGACTTCACTCAGAGATTATCAAACTCCCTCCCAGTAGCCCCTTGGGGGGGCAGGGCCACAGCATGTGAAGGAAGTCCGCCTCGTCTCCCTTACAACGGGGGCAGCAATGTGAGGCGTCCGGGAACATGTGATAAATTCTCTTGGGGGTGAGATACGACCTATGCAGGACCATCGGCTGAATGAACTTTAGTTTAGCGTTACGGGACATTCTTTTAGGGTGTTCTAGCATGCTCTTCCAAGCCTTGTCAGTGATTTCCGTAGCAGAGACTTCGGACCATTGTGTTCTAAAGTATGTAAGTGACGGTGCGGTGTGTGCCCAAATACCCATGTATAGCCACCGAACTAGGTGTCCGCCATTCCCCATATAGTAGAAGAGATGTACCAATTTATGTTGTGAGGGTTCACTGCGTTGTGGGGCCCATGTGTTCTTTATGTAATGGGAAACCATAGCGTGTAGTAGATACAAAAATGTTGGTCCCCTTTAGCCTGAAGAAAGGAGTTGTGATCAAGCAAGTTACTGTCACCAAAGAACGCCACAACGTCCTCTACTCCCGCCTCCACCCAATCATGTATCCTGGCCTTCGTAAGCCTACCCTGCGGTGTGGGGGTGCCCAAGAGGGGGATTTTCATCGAATAGGGGGTCGCCATGGAGGTATATGACAACGCCTTCCTCCAGCTCTGTAATGCAGTCTTCCTGTAGATTCCTCCCCTGGTCCAGTAAGATAGCCATTGGAGCTGGCTGGCGTAGTAGTATGCCCTGAAGTCCGGAACCCCCAGGCCGCCACTCTGGGTCTCTAGTTGAAGTTTCCGTAGGCTCACTCTCCTACAACCAGTTCCCCAGATTAGGCCCACCAACATAGTATTCAGTGTTTTGAAAATAGCCTGCGGGACTATGACAGGTAAGTTCACAAAATAATATAATAGACGAGGGAGCATCACCATCTTTCAGATGGCAATACGCCCCATCACTGACAATGGCAGAGAGGACCAGAAGGCCAAACTGGCACGAAGGGCTTTTATAGCCCGCACTATGTTACTCTCGATTTGATCCGCCTGTGTTCTATAAACTTCAATGCCTAAGTATTTAAAGGTGGTGGGGGCTACTGGTAATGCATAGTCGCTGAACCGTAGATTGTTAGGGTATGGTGTTTCTTGAAAGAAGTACCCCACAGGCTTTCCTGGGTTTCTAGTCAGGCCCGAGAAATGCTCGAAGGTGGCAAAAATATCAGGAAGGGGGTATTCTTGGCTGTCAAATCACATAAGTACAAAAGGATGTCGTCTGCATAAAAATATTTGGAAGGGGCTCCCCGTTAAGCTTATGGTATGATTGGTCCATCCAGGTGCCCTCCTTTCCTAGGCATGATTCAAGGTCAGATGTCGATCAGGCTTTCCTTGAAACACACTTCAACACAGTTTTTCCTAGTGCAGTCCTTAAAATGGAACCCAATGATTCCGGCCATGTCTGCCCTTCCTCAGGGGTCACTATAGTAAAAACATTCCATCAGTGTCAACAGCAACCAGTTAAAGATTTGCTATGACATCTTATTCACAACAAGTTAAATCATGGATCAAAGCGCTACTCATCACCTATCCTCCCTGTGCACATATATAGACATGCAAAAAATAAAACAGCCAAACAATCAATGATGTGTGATGATAATTAGTGTGTGTTTCTGCCAAATAAATAAGCATTGTAGCTGCAAAAAACTCATGCCAAAAAACATACACATGCCAGTGCCGATATATCCAACCCAGGCATCGGTCTTCGGAAACCCAATCCACCCATGATGGTCGGACCGCTGAGCTCACTGCTGTTGGATCACCACAGCTGATACGGCGGTCTACAGAGTGCCAAACTCTAATAAGACCCTAAGCCTGCAATGACCACAGGTTCAAGCAGACCTAGAACTGGGAGATACATTTTATAAAAAAAGAAAAACATGCCATCAATGGGTGAGTGGAGAAAAGGGAATCATTTTGCTTTTCTTTATCAGGAAATATTGCCTAAAGCCTTAAAACAAGTAATTATAACTTCTTCACTTAGGAAGCCATCGGCAAACTCAAAGGGCCCAGCACAATTAGACATACCTTAGTTCTACATTTAATCAATAAGATCAAACACGGAGAGTTTATATGTCACAACAAGTATTCATAGTAGTAAACAACATCCTCCATGACAGAATATCAGGCTGTAAATAAGGGAGAACTGAGACTGTGCTTGCTGATGTTAGAGACTTCATTGATGCAGGTGAATCAGAAATCCTAATCCTTCTCAACCTAACAGCAATATATAATATGGTACCTTGTCATGTTACTGTAGCAACCGCTCAATTTGTCGGGAGCAACCGTATTCACCAATCTGGCCAGCACATTGATACAATTATTCTTGTCAACCAGAATTAAGCAAGCAACTCAGAATGAGCTTATCCTCTTCATCTCAGAAACAGGTCTAATATGGAGTTTCTGTCCTATATCACTTCTGATGTTCAATGTCTATATGTAAACTTGGGTCCAAAGGTTATCAAAGCACCATCTTTATTACTATACAAAGACAATTACCAACTGCATATCCATCTCAGCACAATAATATAAGCATCTGTTGGAACCCCTTACTCCACCGGATGAAATAGTGCTATAAGTGTTGCTCGGCTCTACAACTGAAATCCATAGAGTAGGAGTACCAGCAGTTAACAGTCTCAAAATTCATCTGGCTAAGTCAGCACGGAGCAACTCCGCAACCTATGCAATTAGTAAAGCACCTCAGGAGTATGTCCCAACAAGTATCCCTCTTCTGATCATTGAAGTACTATAGCAGTTATAAATATCAACTTCTATGTCATTCTACAGCAGAAACACAAAACAGCACCTAGAGTTATTTAGAAGAGGTAGGTTTTCAGTTTTTTTTGAACTGAGGAACAGGATTTCACCATTACAGTCCTGTAATCTGCAGTAATTATCACAACAAGCACACCTTTTTAAAGCTATAGACTCCAGCGACTCTTTGTCTAAGGTCCTAAATGGCCTGCATGTCTTATTAATTCTCAGTCAGGCTTTCCAGAGTTTCAAGTACCTACACCAACCTACCAATCTGCTTGTGGTGCAAGCCCTAGATATGACTCAGTACTCCACAGTGAGTCAACGGAGCCTACATAGGTTCAGACTGATATGCTGGTATTGACTCTGACCTGCAAAAACCTAGGGCACAAGACTTTTTAGTGTAATTGATCTATAACTGCATCATCTTCCTCAAGCTGGACAATGCATGAGAAATCTGCCTTAAACACTCTACTCGGGGAACAATAGCTAAGTGTTATCAGCATAGATATATGGAACCCTTCAACAGTGCGGCAAAAAGATCATGTAGGGGCTTTCTGCAGGTACCAAACAAAATGTGGGATAAGGGAGATGGTTCCGAATCCATGACTAGAACAGACGCCCTACTGAGGAACATCTGAGATGTTAGGCCTGCAAGCCCGGGCTCAAACATCTGAAGGATGAAGAGGATATACCTGCTCTTTGTTGCATGAAGTTAATCAAGATTCTATATTCGGTGGTATCAAGTGCAGCTGAGGTGTCGAGCAGAGGTAGCAGTTCTGCTTTCCACCATCTGCAGTTTCTATTTGCCTTCATCTGATGTCCAAAAGTTTTGCTTGAGTGCTTCAGTGGGGACTAATGCATGGTTGTGACTACCCCAAGAGATCATTCTCTTCCAAATATGTAGCGAAATGCCTTGTGACCATTATCATTTTCATGAGAATAGCGTTTTGGCAATGGGGCTGTAACTCGTTGGTTTGGGAAAACACATACAAGTTTTCTTTTAATAACTAAGTTATCCAAGCATGTCTCAACCATGTTCAGACTTTTGCTTCGACAGCAAGCTGTTAAAGAGCTCTGTTATTATGGGACTGAAGGCTTGACACTCATGTTGGTGTCTCCCGTAAGTATTGACTCAAAGATTTGCTTGAACATAATATCAATATTGTGATTATCATAGCTACAAAATTGTTGTGGATTAATGTAATATTGAAGTTTCAAATTCAGTTCATTATTTAATTTCTTTTTATGTTGTTTTATTGTATTGTATACTCCTTTTATTTCATTCGTTATGTTACTATGAAAGTTATTTTAAATGATTTTAAATAATATTGCAATGCATAATTTTTGTTGGATTCATTAGGTGATTGTGTCTCTTGTAGTTTTGAAATTATATAGTAACTACTTTTACTTTAATAATTTTATATTTTTGTATTCAATATTTATTTGTAACACGCTAATACATTTTGAAATTATTATTACATTTTCATTTCAGGGAATTATTAAGGGTTTGGGTTGGTAGTGCATTTTTTTAACCATTACTACTATTTTATTTTTTTAATTGTTATTTGTTTGTTTACTTGTTTAGTCAAGTTTTACATTATTTAATATTTAATACATTTTAATTTCTGGTTGTGAAGTGTATTTGATTGTTGGGAGGGTAGCATTTAATTAAAAGATATTAAAAATGATACTATTTTTAGAATAATGTATTCACTTGAGCCTGTTGACGCTTGTCTTCTCTCGCTCCCTGTTCCAACGCAGCCTGCCGTTTGAGTGGAAGGAGAAGAGGCGGGTTTGAGGCAGAGCTCTGAATGAGTTTGCGGGTTTCCCTACATATAAGCTGCATGGTAGCGCGTACGCGCCGCTGGCGTGCCGCTGCCGTGCCTAAGGTAAGCCCGTCTGCGCTCGGACGGGGCCAGGTGTGAAAGGACTTGCTTCTACATCCGTCGGTAGATTTGTCTATTCACGCTAGGAACTATTAGGGTTAAGGAAACCTAATATTAGGACCTGTCAACATATAAAGCTCCCACTTAGTTAGGAACCCTGGTGCACGCAGTGCACCTTTACCTTTCGTTCACATCTTGAAATTCCCCTTAAAGTTCAACATCATCATACATTTAAAATGTTCCTCCTTGTTAGAACCGGCTGTCTCTAGTTGGCAGAGGTATGCACTTCTGACAAATAGGGACACACCTTTTCTAGTCAGGGCAAGGGGATCACCACCTTTGATAACCCCTGCTCGCCCCCTTGGTAGCTTGGCAGAGCAGACAACTAATCTCAGAGGCTGTGTGTTAAGCATTTATGACCACATACAGTAATAAAGTGAATACACTACAAATGGACATGACACCGTAGTATTATAAAAATAAGTATTTTTATATAAGGCTTAGCACAAGACCAAATAACGACAAAAATATACCATAATCTTAATAAATACTCTTGGAAGGGAAAATAATAGTTCAAGCGTAGTTTCTTCTTAGCACAAAGTCTTTAGTATCAAAAGCAACTCTTCTTCTTGGAAACACAGTCCTTAGCAACAATGTAACCCACACGGGAGTCACACGACGTCGAGGTAAAGTTAATCCCAAGGTTCGGCGTCGACCGCGAGGAGCGCTACGTCGATCCCGGAGTCACACGGCCCCCAACAACACAGTACCTTAGGAAAATGAAGCACATGATGATCAGCGGCGTCGAGCAATGCGGCGTTGCGGCGTCGGTGTCGATCAGGCCTCAGTAGTCGTCGATGTCGATGATGCTGTTGCAACTGTGAGCGGCGCTTACGGCGTCGAGAGGGCTTCGAAGTCGGTACAATCAGCAGCGGTGCAGACACGAGGTCCCCTGGAGCTGGAGCCGAACTCACTACTCACTGGCGTTGCTGCTGGCGTCGATCGAGCCCGGCGGCCGGCGTCGAGGAAGCGGGACACTGGAGCCGTACTCACGATGTCGAGCTGGATTCGGCGACGTCCGTCGGCGTCGAGATTGCTGGATTCTTTCAGAGGTGCTGGATTCACAGGTTCCAGCAAATAGCACTTTAAGCAGATGAAGTCCTTTAGCCCTGTGACTTCAACAGGAGGCTGGCACTCTTCCAGCCCTTGGAGATTTTCTTAGCAAAGTTTGAGAGTACACACACAGTTCCTCTCTCCTGGTTCCTTGGCAAAAATAAAGAAGCACTGCAGGATTCCCCCCAGCAAACAGCACAC
This sequence comes from Lissotriton vulgaris, assembly GCF_964263255.1. Taxonomy (NCBI): domain Eukaryota; kingdom Metazoa; phylum Chordata; class Amphibia; order Caudata; family Salamandridae; genus Lissotriton; species Lissotriton vulgaris. The sequence goes on from NC_141694.1 coordinate 750,127,049, forward strand.
TGGCAGAAGGGGTAGGAAAGTCCTTGGATCAGCAGGCTTCTTGTCCTTGGTTCAGGTTTCCTTGTCAGAAGTGATCTGAAGTCTTGGTTCAGGGGTCCTTCTCTTATACCCCTTTTTTGGCTTTGATCCCTTTGTCCATGCAGGGGGATTTCCCAACATCCTGGGTCCGTTGTGGGTGGAGCCAGGCAGAAGCACCTGGCCTATTCACTGAGCAGGGCTGGGTCCTCAGACGCCCAGCAGGAGGTGGAGCCAGCATTGTCACTGGCAGGAGCAGAGCTATCGGCCTCCTGGTAGGAGGTGGGGTTAGGATCGTCCATGGCAGGCACGGAGCCATCAGTCGCCTGGCAGGAGGTGGAGCCAGCATTGTATTAGGCAGGGCAGCCTATCAAGAACTACTCTCCCCCTACTCTCAACGCAAATGTCCCACATCCCACACTGACTCATCAGATCTCTGGAGCCACCCAGCTCCTGTCACACACACACCAAACCAGCAGAAACCAGAAATAGTTATACAAGAAAATAGCCACTTCCTAAAAATGCTATTTTCAAACCCAGAGTCCAAAAACCATCCACACAAACGGATGCGTTATTAAACCCCGAGTTCAGGGATACCAAACTCGACATTGCACCATGCTCCCCGAGCCAGCTAGGATCATAGCATTAATAATCCTGGCGGCCCATTCTAACTAATGGAGAGCAGGTTACCTCGCAATAGTGAAAAACGAATACGGCTGTAATTCACTATTAGGACATGCCAACTTGGTCAGGCTTGTCCTACCTTATACTTACAATGCACCCTGCCCGTGGGCCTACCATAGGGGTGACTAACATGAAGTTAAGGGAAGGTTTAGAGACTGGCAAGTAGGTGTACTTGCGCAGTCAGCGTGACAGTACCAGACTGCACGTAGGTCTAGCAATGGCAGACCTTCAGACATACTTTTTACTAGGCCGCTCTTGTGGGTGGCACAACATGTGCTGCAAGCCCACGAGCAGCATTTGTATTTACAAGCCCTGGCACTCCTGGTGCACTAGACTAGGGACTGATAGTAAACCAAATAAGCCAAACATGGAATTCAATCAATACAGTAATTTAACATAGGGAGCACTTGCACTGTGGCACTGATTAGCAGTGTCACAGTGCCCAAAGCCATATACCAGCAAAAAGATCGTAAAACAGTGGAGGCAAACAGAAAAAATGGAGGAGAGACTCAAGCCAATGATGCCAGGTCTAACACGTGTCCCCTCCAGCTGAAATGTGGGGAGAACTACCCTTGACCTAGGGAGTCCTCATCACTAGGGCGGAAAAATCTGGACAGACCATCAGCATTGGCGTGATCTGTACCAGGGCGGTGTTCCACCATGAAGTCCATCCCCTGTAGGGAAATGGACCACCTCAACAGTTTGAAATTCTCACACCTCATCTGCATCAACCATCTGAGGGGCCTGTGGTCTGTCTGAACCCGGAAGTGAGTCCCAAACAGGTAGCGTCTTAGCTTCTTCAGCGCCCAGACCACAGCAAATGCTTCTCGCTCTATCGCACTCCACCTCGTTTCCCTGGGAAGTAACCTCCGGCTGATGAAGGCTACAGGCAAGTCTCGGCCCTCTTCATTCACCTGAGCTAGAACAGCCCCCACGCCATGCTCTGAAGCGTCCGTCTGGACAACAAATTCTTTAGAAAAGTCGGGTGCCTGGAGTATAGGTGCTGTACACATTGCAGTTTTCAGGGTGTCAAAGGCCGTTCGACAGGCGTCAGTCCAGATCACATTTTGTGGCTGCTTCCTGGAAGTCAGCGAAGTCAAGGGGTGCACAATGTTACCGTAATCCTTGACAAACCTCCTGTAGTAACCCGTGAGACCTAAGAAGGCTCTCACCTGAGTTTGGGTTTTGGGCGGCGCCCAATCCAGGATGGTATCAATCTTGGGTTGCAGGGGGGCAACCTTGCCGCTCCCTACTTGGTGCCCCAAGTACACCACAGAACCCTGCCCAATCTGGCACTTACTGGCTTTGATTGTGAGGCCTGCTCTGCGCAGGGCCAACAACACTTCCTGGAGGTGGCGCAAGTGTTCCTCCCAGATGGCGCTGAACACTGCGAGGTCGTCCAGGTAAGCGGCACTGAAATCCTCCAGTCCAGCCAAGACCTGGTTGACCAACCTCTGGAAGGTGGCAGGGGCATTCTTCATCCCAAAGGGCATCACCCGGAACTGGTAGAGCCCATCTGGTGTGGAGAATGCTGACCTCTCTTTTGCCCCATCAGTTAAGGCGATCTGCCAGTACCCAGACTTAAGATCAAACGTACTAAGGTACTGTGCAGCCCCCAACCGATCTATGAGCTCATCAGCTCTGGGGATGGGGTGCGCGTCAGTCTTCGTGACTGAATTGAGTCCTCGGTAATCCACACAGAACCGGAGTTCCGGTGAAGCACCAGGCGCTGCAGCCTTCGGGACCAAGACCACTGGGCTGGCCCAAGGACTGCTAGAGGACTCAACCACCCCTAAGGCAAACATTTTGGAGACCTCCTCCTTAATGTACGCTCTGACCTTGTCAGTCACCCTGTAAGCCTTGTGCTTCACAGGAGGGCTGTCTCCGGTGTCAACATCATGGACACACCAATGAGTGACACCCGGAACCAAGGAAAACAGATCAGGGAATTGTCCCAACAGTTGGCGACAATCTTGCTGCTGTTCAAGGGTCAGGGTGTCAGAGAGGACCACACCATCCACTGACCCATCTTGCTCTTTTGCACACAGGAGGTCAGGAAGAGGCTCACTCTCCTCCTCCATTCCAGCATCTGTAGCTAGGAGCATGCCCACTTCGGACCTTTCTAAGTGGGGCTTCAAACGGTTGACATGCAGGACCCTCAAGGGGTTCCTGGGAGATTTCAAGTCCACCAAGTAGGTGACATCGCTCTTCTTCTCCACAACCTTAAACGGTCCAGTCCACCTGTCCTTGAGCGCACAAGGTTCCACAGGGGACATGACCCAAACTTCTTGACCAGGCTGAAGCTCTACCAGGGTGGCATTCCGGTCGTACCAACGCTTCATCTCCTCCTGGCTGGCCTCCAGATTTGCCTGAGCAAGATCTCTGAAGCGCCGAGTCTGGTTCCTAAAGGCCAGCATGTAACTGTATACATCCTGGGGAGGTTTCCTGGGAGATTGCTCCCAGCCTTCTTTGACCAGACTCAAAGGTCCTCTTACCGGGTGACCATACAAAAGCTCAAAGGGGCTGAACCCTAGAGACTTTTGCGGCACCTCTCGGTAAGCAAACAACAAGCATGGCAAGAGGACGTCCCATTTCCGCCTCATTGGTTCTTCAAGACCCATGATCATGCCTTTAAAGGTCCGGTTGAATCTCTCAACCAGCCCATTTCCTTGAGGGTGGTAAGGAGTGGTGAACTTGTAGGTTACCCCACACTCCTTCCACAGAGACTTCATGTAATTGGAAATGAAGTTGGTGCCCTGGTCTGACACCACCTCTCTGGGGAACCCCATTCGGGAGAAAACACCCATCAGTGCCCGTCCCACCACGGGGGCCGTCACTGTTCGGAGAGGGATGGCTTCCGGGTACCGTGTGGCATGGTCCACCAAGACCAGGATAAACCTGTTGCCCAGGGCTGTCTTGGGGTCAGGGGCCCAACAATGTCAATCCCCACCCGGTCAAAGGGGGTACTGACCACTGGAAAAGGTTGGAGGGGAGCCTTCCGCTTCCTTCCGCTTTTCCCACTTGCCTGGCAAGTATGACAAGTCTTACAATGGATGTCTACATCCCTGCGCATCTGAGGCCAATAAAAATGGGTGACAAGCCTGTCATAGGTCTTGTCCTGCCCCAGATGTCCAGCTAATGGAACGTCATGAGCCAAACCCAGTAGGAAGGCTCTGAAGCGCTGGGGTACCACCAGCACACGGGCTGACCCAGGCTCAGCAGCCTTAGGCTCGCTATACAGGAGGCCGTTCTCCCAGTATACAAAATGCGACCCTGACTGATCACCTGAGGTTTGGGCGGAGGCCTGCTGCCTCATACCCACAAGAGAAGGGCACACTTTCTGTTTGGCACAAAATTCTCCCCTGGAGGGACCACCATCCTGCTGCCAATGGGTCAGCTCGGGCAGGTCTCCCAGTTCAGCAATTTGTTCCCCTGTGGGCTCCAGGGCATCCCCCTCAGGGTCTACCTCCTCCTGGACCACGGGAACTACGGGGGCCGGTTTCCCGCGCCTCCTGCCTCTTCTCTTCACAGCTGGGTCCTGGGCCGTACTTTCAGGCTCCGGGACCCCATCAACACCCTTACTGGCTGTCATCGAACGAGTGGTTGCACACCAAACATTTTCAAATGAGTCTCCCCCTCCACCTTAGCCCAAGGGGAGTCTTCCAAATCATTCCCCAGGAGACAATCAACAGCCATGGCGGGCCTTACAGCAACTTGAAGAGTACCTGAAACTCCCCCCCATTCAAAGGAAACTTGAGCTACCTCACACTCTTTCTGGGAGTTGTCGGCAGCTATCACGGGGTAGAATGCGTGGGGAACCACCTGCTCTCTGGACACCAAGTGACACTTGACAGCTGTCACACTCGCTCCGGTGTCTCTGAGAGCTTCCACTCTATGGCCATTAATGGTCACCCACTGCCTATATTTACTATTGTTACTAGGCAGAGGGGGTGGAGGGACCATTTTCATGTCTCCTAGCGAGACCAGGGACATTTCTGCGGGACCCCTCCCACCAGGGACAACCATCTCCTCCCCTCCCAGGGCTACACTCGCCAACTGACGGGGGTGCACGCGGCGGTGCATTCGAATTCTTCATGGGACACTGGGGGTCATAATACCGGTGTCCCACCTGCCCACAAACATAGCAGGTCAGGGGGCCCCTATGAACAGGTTTACCCGTCGGGGCCCCTGGCTTCTTCTCAGGGGGAGGCTGGGAACCCTTCCCTTGGTTCCCTTGGGGATTACTTTGGGGCCCTTTCTGGGACTCCTTCTGTTTACCCTTGTCCCCCCCACTCTTCTGCTGGGGACCCTGCCCACCTTTGGCTGAGTCTCCCCCTGGACCCTTGTGGACCCTGGTACTGACCCAGCGGTCCGCCTCCTCAGCAAGTTTTCTAGGGTTAGATATCTTGCTATAGATAAGGTGCTGGTGCAGCTCCGGAAAACAGTTATTAGACAAATGCTCCCAAGCAAACAAATCATAAAGAGCGTCATAACTTTCCACTTTGCTGCCCTTTACCCAACCATCCATGGCTCTGCAAAAATAAGACACATATTCAACCCACGTCGTACCAGGCAACTTCTTACATTCTCTAAAAGCTTGTCTGTACTTCTCGGGGGTTAGGCCATACCGCAACATTAAAGCATCTTTCATATGAGCATACAACATCCTATCCTCAGCAGGCATGTCTAACAGGATATCTCTTCCCTCATTCACAAAGCGACCCCACAACCCCGCTCCCCAATCCTTCTCAGGGACCCGGTGGGCCAACAATGCTAACTCATATGCTTTAATCCATTGACCAATATCTTCATTCTTATGATAATCTTTTATCACATCTTTGGGAAAATAAAACCTACTTTCTGCAGGCCCAGATGGGATGCTGCCACCAGAGGGATTCAATTCTAATTTCTTAGCTTGGATGTCCAATTCCCTCAACTTGGTATCACGCTCCAAAGCTAACTTCTCTCTCTCAAAATCCAACCTTTTGGTCTCCAAATCAGCTTCTCTCCTACCTCTTGCATTTTCTAACTCCAACTGCCCATTTATCTTACGCCTTGCCATCTCCATGTTGTATGCACGCTCCTTCGCCCTTTCTTCTCTTTCTTCGGGGGAAAGACCTTTGGAGGAAACACTGCTACCGGGAGAGGACACAGGTCCATTCACTGGCACCTCCTCAGCCCCTTCCACTGGCGGTACCACCACCGGATCAGTGGGATCTCTGGACTCGAACCAGACTTGCAATGCTTTGACAACTTCTGGTTTGTTTCTGCAGCTCTTGGTAGGAACTTGGAACTGCTTGCAATAATGGTCTAATTGCTTTCGGCTGTAATCTTCGATTTTACTTCTATAGAATTCCTCCACGACAACAACAGGGGCAGTGACTCCGGTGTCACTCATGGTCAAAACTGGCAGTGTTCAAAAAATCAAGTTTCAGAAAAGCGGAGAACAAAAATGGAATCCTTCCAAATTAGATTGTGGCTGCGCTATGGTCTGCTTTCACAATGCAGCGCACACTAATCACTGCACATGGGTCATAAATGCAAGGTTCAAATCCTCACCGCTGCTTCCAATCTTAGAACCGGCTGTCTCTAGTTGGCAGAGGTATGCACTTCTGACAAATAGGGACACACCTTTTCTAGTCAGGGCAAGGGGATCACACACTTTGATAACCCCTGCTCACCCCCTTGGTAGCTTGGCAGAGCAGACAGGCTTATCTCAGAGGCTGTGTGTTAAGCATTTATGACCACATACAGTAATAAAGTGAATACACTACAAATGGACACGACACCGTAGTATTATAAAAATAAGTATTTTTATATAAGGCTTAGCACAAGACCAAATAACGACAAAAATATACCATAAGCTTAATAAATACTCTTGGAAGGGAAAATAATAATTCAAGTGTAGTTTCTTCTTAGCACAAAGTCTTTAGTATCAAAAGCAACTCTTCTTCTTGGAAACACAGTTCTTAGCAACAATGTAACCCACACGGGAGTCACACGACGTCGAGGTAAAGTTAATCCCAAGGTTCGGCGTCGACCACGAGGAGCGCTACGTCGAGCCCGGAGTCACACGGACCCCCAACAACACAGTACCTTAGGAAAATGAAGCACACGATGATCAGCGGCGTCGAGCAATCCGGCGTCGCGTCGTCGGTGTCGATCAGGCCTCAGTAGTCGTTGATGTCGATGATGCTGTTGCAACTGTGAGCGGCGCTCACGGCGTCGAGAGGGCTTCGAAGTCGGTGCGATCAGCAGCGGTGCAGACATGAGGTCCCTTGGAGCTGGAGCCGAACTCACTACTCACTGCCGTTGCTGCTGGCGTCGATCGAGCCCGGCGGCCGGCGTCGAGGAAGCGGGACACTGGAGCCGTACTCACGATGTCGAGCTGGATTCGGCGACGTCCATCGGCGTAGAGATTGCTGGATTCTTTCAGAGGTGCTGGATTCACAGGTTCCAGCAAATAGCACTTTAAGCAGATGAAGTCCTTTAGCCCTGTGACTTCAACAGGAGGCTGGCACTCTTCCAGCCCTTGGAGATTTTCTTAGCAAAGTTTGAGAGTACACACACAGTTCCTCTCTCCTGGTTCCTTGGCAAAAATAAAGAAGCACTGCAGGATTCCCCCCAGCAAACAGCACACTGGCAGAAGGGGTAGGCAAGTCCTTGGATCAGCAGGCTTCTTGTCCTTGGTTCAGGTTTCCTTGTCAGAAGTGATCTAAAGTCTTGGTTCAGGGGTCCTTCTCTTATACCCCTTTTGGCGTTGATCCCTTTGTCCATGCAGGGGGATTTCCCAACATCCTGGGTCCGTTGTGGGTGGAGCCAGGCAGAAGCACCTGGCCTATTTACTGAGCAGGGCTGGGTCCTCAGACGCCCAGCAGGAGGTGGAGCCAGCATTGTCACCGGCAGGAGCAGAGCTATCGGCCTCCTGGTAGGAGGTGGGGCTAGGATCGTCCATGGCAGGCACAGAGCCATCAGTCGCCTGGCAGGAGGTGGAGCCAGTATTGTATCAGGCAGGGCAGGCTATCAAGAACTACTCTCCCCCTACTCTCAACGCAAATGTCCCACATCCCACACTGACTCATCAGATCTCTGGAGCCACCCAGCTCCTGTCACACACACACCAAACCAGCAGAAACCAGAAATAGTTAGACAAGAAAATAGCCACTTCCTAAAAGTGCTATTTTCAAACCCAGAGTCCAAAAACCATCCACACAAACGGATGCGTTATTAAACCCCGAGTTCAGGGATACCAAACTTGACATTGCACCATGCTCCCCGAGCCAGCTAGGATCATAGCATTAATAATCCTGGCGGCCCATTCTAACTAATGGAGAGCAGGTTACCTCGCAGTAGTGAAAAACGAATACGGCTGTAATTCACTATTAGGACATGCCAACTTGGTCAGGTTTGTCCTACCTTATACTTACAATGCACCCTGCCCGTGGGCCTACCATAGGGGTGACTAACATGAAGTTAAGGGAAGGTTTAGAGACTGGCAAGTAGGTGTACTTGCGCAGTCAGCGTGACAGTACCAGACTGCACGTAGGTCTAGCAATGGCAGACCTTCAGACATACTTTTTACAAGGCCGCTCTTGTGGGTGGCACAACATGTGCTGTCCCCGGGAGCTTGTTTCCTTCCCAGTGTAAGAATTGGCTTTTGTAGTTTGGTTTACCCTGTTCCCATCATGCACTGGGACAGGAACAGACTAATTTGCATACAGCCAGGTTCTGAAACTGGGATGGTGCAGTGAGCTAAAAAACGGTGTTGGATCTAGCCCTGATCTCTTGACTGGGTGAGAGCTTTCTGCTTAATTCAGAGACTCTGTCCCTCACCCCCCCTTGTTGTAAATATTTTTGTCCACCCTAAGCGTGGAAGGGTATTCTCAGATGTGAGACCCTTGCTCATTGCACCATCAGGATTCAAGCAAACCGGGCCGAAGACGGCTGCAATGCCAGAAACCGGTCCCCGGGAGCTTGTTTCCTTCCCAGTGTAAGAATTGGCTTTTGTAGTTTGGTTTACCCTGTTCCCATCATGCACTGGGACAGGAACAGACTAATTTGCATACAGCCAGGTTCTGAAACTGGGATGGTGCAGTGAGCTAAAAAACGGTGTTGGATCTAGCCCTGATCTCTTGACTGGGTGAGAGCTTTCTGCTTAATTCAGAGACTCTGTCCCTCACCCCCCCTTGTTGCAAGCCCACGAGCAGCATTTGTATTTACAAGCCCTGGCACTCCTGGTGCACTAGACTAGGGACTGACAGTAAACCAAATAAGCCAAACATGGAATTCAATCAATACAGTAATTTAACATAGGGAGCACTTGCACTGTGGCACTGATTAGCAGTGGCACAGTGCCCAAAGCCATATACCAGCAAAAAGATCGTAAAACAGTGGAGGCAAACAGAAAAAATGGAGGAGAGACTCAAGCCAATGATGCCAGGTCTAACACGTGTCCCCTCCAGCTGAAATGTGGGGATAACTACCCTTGACCTAGGGAGTCCTCATCACTAAGGCGGAAAAATCTGGACAGACCATCAGCATTGGCGTGATCTGTACCAGGGCGGTGTTCCACCGTGAAGTCCATCCCCTGTAGGGAAATGGACCACCTCAACAGTTTGGAATTCTCACACCTCATCTGCACCAACCATCTGAGGGGCCTGTTGTCTGTCTGAACCTGGAAGTGAGTCCCAAACAGGTAGGGTCTTAGCTTCTTCAGCGCCCAGACCACAGCAAATGCTTCTCGCTCTATCGCACTCCACCTCGTTTCCCTGGGAAGTAACCTCCGGCTGATGAAGGCTACAGGCAAGTCTCGGCCCTCTTCAGGTGGGGCGCTAGAGGGCGCACTAGCTGATGGCCGCACCTCTGTGAGGCTCTGGCTGCCTGGCCAGCATAATCCTACTTTGCTCCGCTTTCCCCGCAGATGGGTGCCTGAGGATTGCACCGCTGCTGGATATATCCGAACTGCAGCTCCGGTCCGAATCTGGGGAGGATCCGATGTTCGGGACCCGAGTTGTGGCGATTTGAAGGTGCGCCGAGGTGCGTTGCTGCAGCGGGCCGCTGACCGGGACCGGGAGCTGTGCCACTACAGACCGCTGCTCTACACGAGGCGGCCAGGCCTCGGCGCCGCGCAACCCGGCTGGACCTGCGGGAGCCCTGCTTGACGCCCAGCGTGGACGGGCGGAGGTGAGTCTTGCCCCCCCCCTGTGAACGCTGCAACGAGGGGGAGGGCTGCTCACTGTGTCGGCTCCCTTGCTGCGGCGCCGGTCTGCGCCCCTAATCCCGGCGGAAGCTGCGGCGAAAGTCCCCGAGGGCACATCCCTTCGCCTGGAGGGCTCTCCCCGGACCGAGGCGGGACAATAGCTGCGCCCACTCCCAGAGGCCGGTGGTGCCACCGGCGATTGCAGGCACTACTGGCGGAGCCTCACCGATGCTTGTTGATGTGACATTCATGCACTGGGCTCGCCTTCACTGATCTCCTTTGCCTGAGGTGCACCGGCATTGGCGGGCGGCAGTGCTGGACCCCAGGGGGTTACGACACACCTGCGGGCGCTAGTGCTTTGTACAGAATCGGATCCCAAGACTGGGGGGTGTCGCCTGTACCCCATTGATAAGCCGCTGCCAGGATTATATCTGGGTGCTCACGTTGGGACACGCACTTCAAGACAGCTCAGCTGCGGGCGCTAGTGCTTTGAACAGAATCGGATCCCAAGACTGGGGGGGGTCGCCTGTACCCCCTTGATAAGCCGCTGCCAGGTTTATATCTGGGTGCTCACGTTGGGACACGCACTTCAAGACAGCTCAGCTCCAGGGGACTGGCGAGCCCGCCACCCTTTTGCCGCCACTGGGTGCCAACAGCTGGGTCACCATGGGTAAGAACGACGCTAAGCAACCTAAACTGTCCTTCGAACCTGCAACTTCGAAGAAACCAACGCGTGGTGCGACGGGCGCCGGGAGCACCTCGGGACAGCCAAGTGCCGAGGCCCCTCCTGCGGTCATGACGCCTGAATTGCGCCTGATCATAGAGGAAATGCGGCAGGGCTTCGCGACTGTCGTGGATAAGGTGGAACGGTTGTCAGAGGCGGAGCGACGCATCTCCACTGCTGAGGACACTGCCGCGACGCACGACACACGCCTCGACCGCATGGACAACATCCTCAGAGTGATAGCAGCGAAGAACGAGGAGTTGGAGGCGAGAAGTAGACGCAACAACATCCGCGTCACGGGGGTTCCGGAGTCCACCAACACAGGGCGCATGGAGGACTATGTCGAACATATCCTGAAAACGGCTGTGGGCAAGGAGGCCTTCTCGAGCCAATTCATAGTTGAGAGAGCACACCGGTCCCTGGGCCCGGTCCCCAAGCCAGGAGCACCACCGCGGCCTATCATCGCCCGGTTACTCAACTACCGCGATAGGGACGTCGCTCTTCGAGCCGCCCGCACACATCGGAATTTGTCTTGTGATGGCGTGCAGTTTTCACTCTACCCGGACTTCACGCCCATGGTACAGGACCAGAGGAGAAAGTTCCTGGACGTGAAGAAGAAATTGAGGGACTTGCAGGTTGACTACGCACTTTTGTACCCGGCCAGGCTCCGGGTGACCCATCAGGGCAAACAACACTTCTTCACGAACCCGCAACACGCTGAGGATTATGTTAAACGGCTTCGCACTGACAGGAGAGACAGACGGAACGAGGGAGAGGATGTAGCGGGAGGGAATCCTGCTGAACAGGATGAATGACTTGTGGCGGCGCCCTCATGATGTTTATGCCACTCGCACCCTTTAGCACTGCTGGATTGTGGGCTGGGCTCTGCTGACGATGCCATCGCCATTTGATTTGGGTATCTGCCTTTCTGCGCCATGGACCCCCAGCAGACTGCTGACCCAGCTGGTGCGCACTACTCCTTTGAATGACTGGTGCTTGAGGAGCAGGCACTGATGGTACTGCATGTGACCTTGTAGGTGGCAGTTGTGAAGGGACGGGGCCGTTGAAGTTGTTGTTGTTTTCTACAATTGGAGTGTTGTGGGTCCGAAACTGTTGGTCCTTTGTTGTGGCTCATATCTGCGGGACTACTATGGGCCAGGCACCACCCCTTCTTCTCTGTCTTCCCCATATGGTATATGCGGGAGGGGAGGGGAGTGTTGGGGTGAGCGAACGTGCACCTCTGATGCCCCCAGGAGGGGATTCCCCACATGGTTGTACTATGGTTATTGAGTATGGGGTTTGGGAGGGGGGGAGGGACCGTAATACTGGCAAGTTTGGGTTGCTTCAGTGGGATGGGGGAGGATATGGGGCATGGGGGTTCTGTTGCTGTGAGCGGAGTGAGGAGGGATGTTCACATGTTGGGGTGGGGAAAGTTGAGGGAATGAATGTTTGTGCGGATGGTAGTCATGGCAAGCGCGCTGATTCTGGACGTGTGAGATGTGTCAGCGTGAATGATCAGGTAACACGACGGTACTGTGAGATGTGGTATTTGGTACAGGATGCGGCACCACAGTGTGCCGGGACTCTTTGCAATCGTTGTTTACGGTGTTGTGACGATGAGCATGGGTGACCATACTTTGAATAATGTGTCTATAATATCCTGGAATGTCAGGGGCCTTAATGACCCGCGGAAATGTAGGAATGTGCTGGGGTACTTAGATAGGCACCAGGTGCAAATAGCTATGCTCCAGGAAACTCACCTCAACCCGCGATGCACCCCTCGGTTTGCGAACAGGTGGGCGACGGTGAGAGAGTTTTCCTCCTATTCCACCTACTCCAGGGGCACTGCCATCTTGATTAATAAGCGGTTGACGTTCCAGAGGCTGGGGACTCGAACAGATAGCGAAGGGAGATACGTGATCCTTTGGGGTAGACTGGGCACTGATGTAGTGATGCTCATCAACTGTTACGCACCAAACGTCGACACACCTGGGTTCTTCTTGTCACTATGGGGTCATGCACTTGAGATCGAGGCCACACACGTAGTCTGGGGAGGGGACTTTAATCTCTCCCTACACCCGGGGATGGACAGGTCAGATGGTAGCGGTCAATACAACACGAAAGCTAGAGAAGCGCTGAGGGGCATACTGACGGAGGCGGGCTTGCTTGACAGCTGGAGACACTTACACCCAGGGACCAGGGAGGGCACCCACTTTACCACTCATGCGCGCTCATGGGCCAGGATTGACTACTGTTTCATCTCACGGGGTCTGGCTGGTGGCGTCACCGTGGTGCGACACCTGCCTCGCACATACTCGGATCACTGTCCTGTGCTGGCTGTCCTGGATGTGCCTGGATATGCACGGGTACGCCCGCCGTGGCGGCTGTTCCCCTCGGCTCTACTTGATCCGGTTTTCAAACAAGAACTCGGGGAGGAAATCGAGGCTTTCTTCCCTAGAAACAAGGGATCTGTTGCCAAGGTCGAAACGATCTGGGAGGCTTTTAAGGCCACTGTGCGCGGTGTCACAATCTCTAAAAGCTGCGGCGTGTTGAGGGAAATAGTGCGCACGCTGACGAGTATTGAGGCGGAGCTTAAAGCGCTGGAGGCGGAGATGGTTGGAAACCCTTCCCCTGACCTGGCGATCGCATTCAGGGCCAAGTTATCCAAATTTGAGGAGGAGGCGGCCAGGGAAGCCAAGTTTCGTGGCAAGTACTGGACTGCTCGTCGATATTGCGAAGGGGATAGGCCGGGAAAGGTGTTGGCGGCACTCACTAGGCACCAGCGATTTGCCACGCACATACTGGAAATCACTGATGGTGAGGGCAGAACCTGTCAGGACACTAAGGGAATACAGGACACCTTCCTGCAGCATTATAAACAGCTGTATACCACACAACAGGCTGGAGAGGTTGACCTCGGAGGGTTCCTCGATGACATCGCACTATGTTGGCTGAGTGATAGTGATAGGGCTTTCCTGGGATGTCCCTTCGAGATTGACGAAATCCGAGAAGCGATCATGTCACTGAGCAACGGCAAGGCCTCGTGGCTGGATGGCCTGCCGGCCGAATTTTATAAATGTTACATAGACATAATGGCGCCAGTGCTGAAGGAGGTGTTTGAGGAGTCGTTGGAGGAGGGGATACTACCGGGCTCTATGAGGGAGGTGGCGATCACTTCACTGCTAAAGCCAGGGAAGGACCCAAAAGATACAGACGCCTACAGGCCCTTATCGCTGCTCAACTGCGATGCAAAGATTCTAGCAAAGGTGCTCGCGACTAGATTATCACTACTTATGACTACACTGGTGTTGCCAGATCAGTCTGGGTTCGTCCCGGGGAGAGCTACGTCCCACAACCTCCGCACTTTGTTCTCCCTCATACCTACTATCTCGCCGGATCTGCCGGTCGCTGCCGTGTTCCTGGACGCCACCAAGGCGTTTGATTCGGTGGAGTGGGGCTATCTCCTGGCCATATTAGGCAGGATGGGCTTCCCCCGGATCTTCATTGCCTGGGTGACATTGCTTTATACCTCTCCAGTTGCTAGGGTCATCGTCAATGGCGTGCTGTCATCACAGATGCCAATCACGAGAGGGACTCGGCAGGGATGCCCCTTGTCGCCCCTGCTTTTTGCCCTAGCTATTGAGCCACTGGCTTGCAGGATTCGGCAGTTGCATAAGGACAGCGCCTTTAATTGCAACCAGAGACAGATTGGTATATCCCTCTATGCGGATGACGTTACCTTGTATGTGCGACGCCCGCAGGAACACCTCAACCCCCTATTGAGAGAATTTGTATTATTTGGTGGAGTCTCCGGCGTGCACATTAATTGGAAGAAATCGCAGTTCTTCCCCCTCACGCCCTCGGTGCACCGGTTCCCGCTTGATTACCCGTTGGAGTGGTGTAGCACGGACTTGAAATACCTGGGAATTGTTGTGTCGCTCGCTAAGGAGGACACGATCCGACTGAACTATGGGGTGGCCATCTCCAAATTAGCCGATACGGTAACTCGCTGGTTGGCCCTCCCGCTGTCGATGGCGGGGAGAGCATCCCTGATAAAAATGGTTGTCCTCCCACGCTTCCTATACCTTTTTCAAAATATACCCTACTACCCGGGGGCCTACTTTTTTAAGAGGCTTCGGTCTGAACTGCTTCGCCTATTTTGGGGCGGGAAACAACCGCGCCTCAGCTGGAAAGTATTGACGCAGCCGTATGACAGGGGCGGGTTTGACGTGCCCGACTTGGAGGTATACTACCTCAGTGCTCAGGCTCAACACGCTTACTATTGGGTCCACCCCACTCCCTTTATGCCTCAGGTGGCGGCAGAGGATTGGATAGTTCACCCGCTGCCGCTTAAGGGCATGCTGCTGGGCTCGCCTGGCGACGTTGAGACGCCTGCCACCACTGTTACCTGTACCATGGACGCCTGGCGAAGAGTGACTAGATTACTGGAAGCCCCCATGCTATACTCACCGGCGATGCCCCTCTCCTATCACCCGAAGTTATCGCTCCTAACAGAAAATGGGTTTCATTCCATGTGCAACCGCATCCGACTTCATACCTGGGGGGACCTATTTCATGAGAAGCAGTTCCGCACTAAGGAACAGTTCTTCTGTGCTGATCCCCCAACGCCTATGGAGGTGTTTTATTACATCAGGCTCCGGCAGGGTATGAAGGAGATACTTCCTGGCTACCCGGAGGAACCGGGCACGGTCCTGCCGCTACACGTCATGCTCGTTTCGGACGGTAGACACTTGGTGTCGAAGCTATATTCGGCCATTCGAGAGCAACGCCCCCCTGTTCCGTCCAAGGCGCGTGCTGCCTGGGACTCTGACCTACCCGCAGCACTCACGGATGAACAGTGGAGATACTGCTGCTCGGTTACCGCGAGAATTTCCTCTAGTTGTAGACTGAAAATTATCCACTATAAATTTGTGCAGCGGTATTATTATACCCCAGCTCGGAAGCTGCGATTTCGACTATCGGATGACGACAGATGTGCGAGGTGCCGTGCTGAGAGCGCAGGTTTCCTCCACTTGGCCTGGGAGTGTGGAGTAATTCGGGAATACTGGGAGCAGGTTCATGCTGCGCTCCAGGTGATGATCGATGGCCCTCTTGCCCTTGAGCCAATGGTGATGCTGCTGGGATATACCAAACACGTTCCCAAATCGGATCGCAAGTTTGTCGATCTCGCACTCCTTCTTGCTAAACGGAGAATTGCGTGCAGATGGGGGAGAGGGAGGGCACCAAAGTTTAAGGCATGGTTGGACGACCTCAAATATTGCCAAGACCAATACGGCGTTTATGCGGATCTGATGCCTGCCCGATGTAGGCCCAGTGACTTCTGGTCCCCCCTACAGGCCTATTGGCTATCCCAGGCTGCCGACAGTGACTCCTCTGGTGGAGAGGGGCCGGTACCTGGTCCATGAGCGTTTAGGTGCACACCACACAGCATTCACTGACTTGCATTCCACGCGATAGACCTGGCCCTTAACCAGCAGACGTCCACCCGTCATTACCCTCCCATGAGTGGCTCCCTGGCATGCGGAGCGAGGCCACACACACTAGGCACACACGTGATGCATTGCTACCCCGGGCGCCGAGGTTGGGTCACTGAGCGGGGATGGGGAAGCTGAGGGCTGGTGACATCGCGGATCCCTCTCTCCCTTGCCGGGGGGATGCCTAAATGCGTGGGTGGGGAGGCCCCCCCCCCTCGGCTATTTGCACAGCTAGGATGGCGGGGTATGGCTACAGGCACAGTGGCTAATGGTTCCGGAACAATGTTGGAATTTGTCTATGCTGTCCCTTGCCCGGTGTAAATGATGTTTGCCCGCTGAATGTACCATGATCGATACTGTACAGGATTATTGATGTTATTACTGTCATGACTCTATGATGCACAATGTTAATAAAAAAGGTTTAAAAAAAAAAAAAAAAAGTCTCGGCCCTCTTCATTCACCTGAGCTAGAACAGCCCCCACGCCATGCTCTGAAGCGTCCGTCTGGACAACAAATTCTTTAGAAAAGTCGGGTGCCTGGAGTATAGGTGCTGTACACATTGCAGTTTTCAGGGTGTCAAAGGCCGTTTGACAGGCGTCAGTCCAGATCACATTTCGTGGCTGCTTCCTGGAAGTCAGCGAAGTCAAGGGGTGCACAATGTTACCGTAATCCTTGACAAACCTCCTGTAGTAACCCGTGAGACCTAAGAAGGCTCTCACCTGAGTTTGGGTTTTGGGCGGCGCCCAATCCAGGATGGTATCAATCTTGGGTTGCAGGGAGGCAACCTTGCCGCTCCCTACTTGGTGCCCCAAGTACACCACAGAACCCTGCCCAATCTGGCACTTACTGGCTTTGATTGTGAGGCCTGCTCTGCGCAGGGCCAACAACACTTCCTGGAGGTGGCGCAAGTGTTCCTCCCAGATGGCGCTGAACACTGCAAGGTCGTCCAGGTAAGCGGCACTGAAATCCTCCAGTCCAGCCAAGACCTGGTTGACCAACCTCTGGAAGGTGGCAGGGGCATTCTTCATCCCAAAGGGCATCACCCGGAACTGGTAGAGCCCATCTGGTGTGGAGAATGCTGACCTCTCTTTTGCCCCATCAATTAAGGCGATCTGCCAGTACCCAGACTTCAGATCAAATGTACTAAGGTACGGTGCAGCCCCCAACCGATCTATGAGCTCATCAGCTCTGGGGATGGGGTGCGCGTCAGTCTTCGTGACTGAATTGAGTCCTCGGTAATCCACACAGAACCGGAGTTCCGGTGAAGCACCAGGCGCTGCAGCCTTCGGGACCAAGACCACTGGGCTGGCCCAAGGACTGCTAGAGGACTCAACCACCCCTAAGGCAAACATTTTGGAGACCTCCTCCTTAATGTACGCTCTGACCTTGTCAGTCACCCTGTAAGCCTTGTGCTTCACAGGAGGGCTGTCTCCGGTGTCAACATCATGGACACACCAATGAGTGACACCCGGAACCAAGGAAAACAGATCAGGGAATTGTCCCAACAGTTGGCGACAATCTTGCTGCTGTTCAAGGGTCAGGGTGTCAGAGAGGACCACACCATCCACTGACCCATCTTGCTCTTTTGCACACAGGAGGTCAGGAAGAGGCTCACTCTCCTCCTCCATTCCAGCATCTGTAGCTAGGAGCATGCCCACTTCGGACCTTTCTAAGTGGGGCTTCAAACGGTTGACATGCAGGACCCTCAAGGGGTTCCTGGGAGATTTCAAGTCCACCAAGTAGGTGACATCGCTCTTCTTCTCCACAACCTTAAACGGTCCAGTCCACCTGTCCTTGAACGCACAAGGTTCCACAGGGGACATGACCCAAACTTCTTGACCAGGCTGAAGCTCTACCAGAGTGGCATTCCGGTCGTACCAACGCTTCATCTCCTCCTGGCTGGCCTCCAGATTTGCCTGAGCAAGATCTCTGAAGCGCCGAGTCTGGTTCCTAAAGGCCAGCATGTAACTGTATACATCCTGGGGAGGTTTCCTGGGAGATTGCTCCCAGCCTTCTTTGACCAGACTCAAAGGTCCTCTTACCGGGTGACCATACAAAAGCTCAAAGGGGCTGAACCCTAGAGACTTTTGCGGCACCTCTCGGTAAGCAAACAACAGGCATGGCAAGAGGACGTCCCATTTCCGCCTCATTGGTTCTTCAAGACCCATGATCATGCCTTTAAAGGTCAGGTTGAATCTCTCAACCAGCCCATTTCCTTGAGGGTGGTAAGGAGTGGTGAACTTGTAGGTTACCCCACACTCCTTCCACAGAGACTTCATGTAATTGGAAATGAAGTTGGTGCCCCGGTCTGACACCACCTCTCTGGGGAACCCCATTCGGGAGAAAACACCCATCAGTGCCCGTCCCACCACGGGGGCCGTCACTGTTCGGAGAGGGATGGCTTCCGGGTACCGTGTGGCATGGTCCACCAAGACCAGGATAAACCTGTTGCCCAGGGCTGTCTTGGGGTCCAGGGGCCCAACAATGTCAATCCCCACCCGGTCAAAGGGGGTACTGACCACTGGAAAAGGTTGGAGGGGAGCCTTCCACTTCCTTCCGCTTTTCCCACTTGCCTGGCAAGTGTGACAAGTCTTACAATGGATGTCTACATCCCTGCGCATCTGAGGCCAATAAAAATGGGTGACAAGCCTGTCATAGGTCTTGTCCTGCCCCAGATGTCCAGCTAATGGAACGTCATGAGCCAAACCCAGTAGGAAGGCTCTGAAGCGCTGGGGTACCACCAGCACACGGGCTGACCCAGGCTCAGCAGCCTTAGGCTCGCTATACAGGAGGCCGTTCTCCCAGTACACAAAATGCGACCCTGACTGATCACCTGAGGTTTGGGCGGAGGCCTGCTGCCTCATACCCACAAGAGAAGGGCACACTTTCTGTTCGGCACAAAATTCTCCCCTGGAGGGACCACCATCCTGCTGCCAATGGGTCAGCTCGGGCAGGTCTCCCAGTTCAGCAATTTGTTCCCCTGTGGGCTCCAGGGCATCCCCCTCAGGGTCTACCTCCTCCTGGACCACGGGAACTACGGGGGCCGGTTTCCCACGCCTCCTGCCTCTTCTCTTCACAGCTGGGTCCTGGGCCGTACTTTCAGGCTCCGGGACCCCATCAACACCCTTACTGGCTGTCATCGAACGAGTGGTTGCACACCCAACATTTTCAAATGCGTCTCCACCTTAGCCCAAGGGGAGTCTTCCAAATCATTGCCCAGGAGACAATCAACAGGCATGGCGGGCCTTACAGCAACTTGAAGAGTACCTGAAACTCCCCCCCATTCAAAGGAAACTTGAGCTACCTCACACTCTTTCTGGGAGTGGTCGGCAGCTATCACGGGGTAGAATGCGTGGGGAACCACCTGCTCTCTGGACACCAAGTGACACTTGACAGCTGTCACACTAGCTCCGGTGTCTCTGAGAGCTTCCACTCTATGGCCATTAATGGTCACCCACTGCCTATATTTACTAGTGTTACTAGGCAGAGGGGGTGGAGGGACCATTTGCATGTCTCCTAGTGAGACCAGGGACATTTCTGCGGGACCCCTCCCACCAGGGACAACCATCTCCTCCCCTCCCAGGGCTACACTCGCCAACTGACGGGGGGTGCACACGGCGGTGCATTCGAATTCTTCATGGGACACAATGGGGGTCATAATACCGGTGTCCCACCTGCCCACAAACATAGCAGGTCAGGGGGCCCCTATGAACAGGTTTACCCGTCGGGCCCCTGGCTTCTTCTCAGGGGGAGGCTGGGAACCCTTCCCTTGGTTCCCTTGGGGATTACTTTGGGTCCCTTTCTGGGACTCCTTCTGTTTACCCTTGTCCCCCCCACTCTTCTGCTGGGGACCCTGCCCACCTTTGGCTGAGTCTCCCCCTGGACCCTTGTGGACCCTGGTACTGACCCAGCGGTCCGCCTCCTCAGCAAGTTTTCTAGGGTTAGATATCTTGCTATCGATAAGGTGCTGGTGCAGCTCCGGAAAACAGTTATTAGACAAATGCTCCCAAGCAAACAAATCATAAAGAGCGTCATAACTTTCCACTTTGCTGCCCTTTACCCAACCATCCATGGCTCTGCAAAAATAAGACACATATTCAACCCACGTCGTACCAGGCAACTTCTTACATTCTCTAAAAGCTTGTCTGTACTTCTCGGGGGTTAGGCCATACCGCAACATTAAAGCATCTTTCATATGTGCATACGACATCCTATCCTCAGCAGGCATGTCTAACAGGGTATCTCTTCCCTCATTCATAAAGCGACCCCACAACCCCGCTCCCCAATCCTTCTCAGGGACCCGGTGGGCCAACAATGCTAACTCATATGCTTTAAACCATTGACCAATATCTTCATTCTTATGATAATCTTTTATCACATCTTTGGGAAAATAAAACCTACTTTCTGCAGGCCCAGATGGGATGCTGCCACCAGAGGGATTCAATTCTAATTTCTTAGCTTGGATGTCCAATTCCCTCAACTTGGTATCACGCTCCAAAGCTAACTTCTCTCTCTCAAAATCCAACCTTTTGGTCTCCAAATCAGCTTCTCTCCTACCTCTTGCATTTTCTAACTCCAACTGCCCATTTATCTTAAGCCTTGCCATCTCCATGTTGTATGCACGCTCCTTCGCCCTTTCTTCTCTTTCTTCGGGGGAAAGACCTTTGGAGGAAACACTGCTACCGGGAGAGGACACAGGTCCATTCACTGGCACCTCCTCAGCCCCTTCCACTGGCGGTACCACCACCGGATCAGTGGGATCTCTGGACTCCAACCAGGCTTGCAATGCTTTGACAACTTCTGGTTTGTTTCTGCAGCTCTTGGTAGGAACTTGGAACTGCTTGCAATAATGGTCTAATTGCTTTCGGCTGTAATCTTCGATTTTACTTCTATCGAATTCCTCCACGACAACAACAGGGGCAGTGACTCCGGTGTCACTCATGGTCAAAACTGGCAGTGTTCCAAAAATCAAGTTTCAGAAAAGCGGAGAACAAAAATGGAATCCTTCCAAATTAGATTGTGGCTGCGCTATGGTCTGCTTTCACTATGTAGCGCACACTAATCACTGCACATGGGTCATAAATGCAAGGTTCAAATCCTCACCGCTGCTTCCAATCTTAGAACCGGCTGTCTCTAGTTGGCAGAGGTATGCACTTCTGACAAATAGGGACACACCTTTTCTAGTCAGGGCAAGGGGATCACACACTTTGATAACCCCTGCTCACCCCCTTGGTAGCTTGGCAGAGCAGACAGGCTTATCTCAGAGGCTGTGTGTTAAGCATTTATGACCACATACAGTAATAAAGTGAATACACTACAAATGGACACGACACCGTAGTATTATAAAAATAAGTAATTTTAAATAAGGCTTAGCGCAAGACCAAATAACGACGAAAATATACCATAATCTTATTAAATACTCTTGGAAGGGAAAATAATAGTTCAAGTGTAGTTTCTTCTTAGCACAAAGTCTTTAGTATCAAAAGCAACTCTTCTTCTTGGAAACACAGTTCTTAGCAACAATGTAACCCACACGGGAGTCACACGACGTCGAGGTAAAGTTAATCCCAAGGTTCGTCGTCGACCGCGAGGAGCGCTACGTCGAGCCCGGAGTCACACGGACCCCCAACAACACAGTACCTTAGGAAAATGAAGCACACGATGATCAGCGGCGTCGAGCAATCCGGCGTGGCGTGGTCGGTGTCGATCAGGCTTCAGTAGTCGTCGATGTCGATGATGCTGTTGCAACTGTGAGCGGCGCTCACGGCGTCGAGAGGGCTTCGAAGTCGGTGCGATCAGCAGCGGTGCAGACATGAGGTCCCTTGGAGCTGGAGCCGAACTCACTACTCACTGGCGTTGCTGCTGGCGTCGATCGAGCCCGGCGGCCGGCGTCGAGGAAGCGGGACACTGGAGCCGTACTCACGATGTCGAGCTGGATTCGGCGACGTCCGTCGGCGTCGAGATTGCTGGATTCTTTCAGAGGTGCTGGATTCACAGGTTCCAGCAAATAGCACTTTAACCAGATGAAGTCCTTTAGCCCTGTGACTTCAACAGGAGGCTGGCACTCTTCCAGCCCTTGGAGATTTTCTTAGCAAAGTTTGAGAGTACACACACAGTTCCTCTCTCCTGGTTCCTTGGCAAAAATAAAAAAGCACTGCAGGATTCCCCCCAGCAAACAGCACACTGGCAGAAGGGGTAGGCAAGTCCTTGGATCAGCAGGCTTCTTGTCCTTGGTTCAGGTTTCCTTGTCAGAAGTGATCTAAAGTCTTGGTTCAGGGGTCCTTCTCTTATACCCCTTTTTGGCTTTGATCCCTTTGTCCATGCAGGGGGATTTCCCAACATCCTGGGTCCGTTGTGGGTGGCGCCAGGCAGAAGCACCTGGCCTATTCACTGAGCAGGGCTGGGTCCTCAGACGCCCAGCAGGAGGTGGAGCCAGCATTGTCACCGGCAGGAGCAGAGCTATCGGCCTCCTGGTAGGAGGTGGGGCTAGGATCGTCCATGGCAGGCACAGAGCCATCAGTCGCCTGGCAGGAGGTGGAGCCAGCATTGTATCAGGCAGGGCAGGCTATCAAGAACTACTCTCCTCCTACTCTCAACGCAAATGTCCCACTCCTCCCACACTGACTCATCAGATCTCTGGAGCCACCCAGCTCCTGTCACACACACACCAAACCAGCAGAAACCAGAAATATTTAGACAAGAAAATAGCCACTTCCTAAAAGTGCTATTTTCAAACCCAGAGTCCAAAAACCATCCACACAAACGGATGCGTTATTAAACCCCGAGTTCAGGGATACCAAACTCGACATTGCACCATGCTCCACGAGCCAGCTAGGATCATAGCATTAATAATCCTGGTGGCCCATTCTAACTAATGGAGAGCAGGTTACCTCGCATTAGTGAAAAACGAATACGGCTGTAATTCACTATTAGGACATGCCAACTTGGTCAGGCTTGTCCTACCTTATACTTACAATGCACCCTGCCCGTGGGCCTACCATAGGGGTGACTAACATGAAGTTAAGGGAAGGTTTAGAGACTGGCAAGTAGGTGTACTTGCGCAGTCAGCGTGACAGTACCAGACTGCACGTAGGTCTAGCAATGGCAGACCTTCAGACATACTTTTTACTAGGTGTGGGTGGCACAACATGTGCTGCAAGCCCACGAGCAGCATTTGTATTTACAAGCCCTGGCACTCCTGGTGCACTAGACTAGGGACTGATAGTAAACCAAATAAGCCAAACATGGAATTCAATCAATACAGTAATTTAACATAGGGAGCACTTGCACTGTGGCACTGATTAGCAGTGGCACAGTGCCCAAAGCCATATACCAGCAAAAACATCGTAAAACAGTGGAGGCAAACAGAAAAAATGGAGGAGAGACTCAAGCCAGTGATGCCAGGTCTAACACTCCTCAACTGCAGATCTCTACCAAAACACTCCCTGGAGATTAAGATGCTCCTCGAAGATGAGGACCCATACGCACTATTTTTGACTGAAACATGGCTACATAATGCTTCTGAACCTGATCTGGTACAAACTCTGCCTGCGGGCTTTACTATTCAGCGGAACGTGATAAAAAGAAAGGTGGAAGCATTGCCATAATCCATAAAAACTCTCTTAAATGTAGGGTTGAACCCAAAATTATTGTGGACTGAGAAAGTCTTTTCTTTAACATCGGACTAACCCCCACCCACTCCTTTTCCGGAATCCTCATTTACCGTAGCCCAGGAGGATGGGGTCAATTTCTCAAAGCCATTCCTCGGGGTGGCAGCTTCACTAGTGGGCACATCCCCCAATACCACCCTTATGGGGGACTTCAACTAACATAATGATGATCCCAATAAGCTATTCAATTTTCTCAAAAAGTTATAGGTCCCACAAACAAGAAAGGCCATACTTTAGACCCCATCTTTAGTAACCACACCGAAATGTTGGTAAACGATCCTATGCACATCCCCTGGTCGGACCATTTGCTGATCCCTTTCCGTATAACCCCTTTAGTGCGACCCTCTAACAATGAAACCGTCAAAAGGAAAGTAAGCCCTTGGGCTAAATTTCCTGTGGACTCCTGGATCACAGCTCTTGATGATCTTAAACCTAAAACCAACCTAAATCTCACAGAAGCTTCGGAAAATGTTACTCGTTGGATTGAGTCCTCGCTTGACATGGTTGCCCCAGTTAAACTTAGCCATAAAACCAGCGAGAAAAAGACTCCATGGTACTCCTCTGAAATGCGAGTACTTAAACAGACATGCAAATGATTGGAGAGGAAATAAAGGAAAGATTATCAGGACCTGAGCAAAATAAAATATAGGGAAGCTAAAAAAGCTTATCAAAAGGAAATAAAAGTAGCGCAGGCTAGTTACTACGAAGGCATCATCTCCTCTGCCACCAATACTCCCAGGGAAATCTTTAGCGCTGCAAAGGATCTTTTAGAGCTTCCAGAAAAGGAACCAGCCCTTGAGGCGTCCCCTGAACGGTGTAATGCACTAGCAGATTTTTTTCAGGGAAAAATTAAAAAGCTTTATACCACCTTCCCTAGCCTTCACCGCCCCAGTGACATTTCATCCATGGACAAGCCCTTTTAACATCCAGAACGCGTGCTTAAGGAATTCGCAGCCATGGATCTGCAGAAGGTGACAGAATTTTTTTTACAAATTACAGATTCCTCTCTAGATCTAGCCCCCCCATGTTTCCTACATAAAGTGGGAAGCGTGATTCTTCCTACTATTCTGAAAATTATAAATCTATCCATTTCTACAGGACCAGTCCCGGGTCCATGGAAACGTGCTATGGTCAAGGCCTTACTGAAAAAACCTAGCCTATACCCAGAGGACTTAGGCAACTATCGCCCAATTTTGCTGCTGCCGGCCATTGTAAAAATTTTAGAAAGACATGTGAACTCTCTTCTCTCAAACTTCCTGGAAACCCATGACCTCATGCATACCACCCAGACTGGGTTCCGTCCTAAACATGGAACCGAGACAGCTCTTCTTGCTGTGGTCGAGGACTCTAAAGAAATCCTAGATCAAGGAGGAGCAGTCGCCATCATCCTCCTTGATCTAAGATCTGCCTTCAACACAGTTAATTTTACCATCTTAGTGGAGAGACTCAGGAGGCTAGGGATCCGGGATGAGGCGATCTCCTGGATACAATTGTACCTAGATAACAGAACCTTTCAGGTTTTTTTCAGGGGGCGCTATATACAGGAAACAAGAGCTCAGCTGTGAAGTCCCGCAGGGATCCTCGTCAAGCCAGACACTATTTAACGTGTATATTCGGCCACTCGCCGATATCATTTTGATTTGGTTTGATTTGATTTACAGTCTTATATAGCGCTTGAATCACCCTCTGGAGGGTATCTCAGCGCTCGGAAGATGCAACAGAAGTAATGGCTGTGGGCTAGTCTAGGAACAGAGCTGTTTTCAAGGCTTTCCTGAATTTTCGATGGTCCTGACATTGTCTTAAGGCAAGAGGCAGTTGGTTCCATAAGAGTGTTTTGCCTCACAGGATTAAGATCGTCAACTATGCGGATGACACACAGCTGGTCATAACTCTTAACTGTCCTGCAACTTCCCTTCTGACTTCGAAACACGTCTGGAGAAAGTTGCCTCTTGGATGGAGCACTCCTGTCTCAGACTCAACGGAGTCAAAACAGAACTCATGCTCCTAGGCAACCGCTCAAGCATGGACCTTAATCAAATATGGCCCAAGTGCCTAGGACTAAGCAGGGGCTGAAAATTCGTTCCGCTTGCGGAATTTGCAGATTTTCCGCGATTTCGGCGAATCGCGCGAAATCGCGGTAAAATCCGCGATTCAGCGGGGACGTATTTTCAGCCAAGCACTTACAGGGTTACAGCAGCAGGTGCAAAAGTTGAAGCTAATTTTTTGTAACCTTTTACAAAAGGGTTACAAAGAAATTAACTTCAACTTGGGCACCTGCTGCTGTAAGCCTGTAAGTGCTTCCTGGCGCCTCGTTGCCTACTTGTAACTATTCTCTGACCCTGCTCTGACCCTTGAAGCAGGGTCAGAGTATAGTTACAAGTAGGCAATGAGGCGCCTGTCACGAAAATTAAACCTCAACAGGAAGCACTGACAGATATAAAAACAAGCATTTGCAAAGCAATAGGTCTCGCATTAGGAAAGTTTGAGCTATTGGTCTTGTAAATGACAATTTTTTGTATTTATGTGTTGGTTTTGAAAATAGCTAAATTAATAGCTTTGTCATTTACAATGCCAAAAGTTATAACTTTCGCAAATGTGACACCTATAGCATTTGTAATGTAACATATTTTGTATTTACATGACTTAGCTGTACTGATATTACAAATTACAATGGCTTTTAATTTTTTTAAATAATTAATACTTAAATAAAAGTGATTTTAATTTATAATGGCAATAGCTTAAACTTTTTTGTGAAGATTATGTTCAGTGTATTTTATTGTGACGAAAATCCAAGAACAGAAGTGAAATATTAACATCTTTTTGTGACATTTGTAATAAAGTTTGAAACATTGAGAGAACATATTTGAACCAGTTGTTGTTGAATGGTTGTGCAGATTGATACTGAGTGGTGCAGTGGTGGTGCTGAGTGATGCTGTGATGATGCTGAGTGGTGCTGTGGTGGTGCTGAGTGATACTGGGATGGTGCTGAGTGATGCTGGGGTGGTGCTGAGTAGTGCTGTGGTGGTGCTGAGTGATGCTGTGGGGGTGCTGTGGTGGTGCTGAGTGATGCTGTGGTGGTGCTGGGTGATGCTGTGGTGGTGCTGAGTGGTGCTGTGGTGATGCTGAGTGATGCTGTGGTGGTGCTGAGTGATGCTGTGGTGGCGCTGAGTGGTGCTGTGGTGGCGCTGAGTGATGCTGTGGTGGTGCTGAGTGGTGCTGTGATGGTGCTCAGTGATAATGTGGTGGCGCTGAGTGATGCTGTGGTGGCGCTGAGTGATAATGTGGTGGTGCTGAGTGATAATGTGGTGGTGCTGAGTGATGCTGGGGTAGCGCTGAGTGATGATGTGGTGATGCAGAGGGCAGAAAGGCACAAAAAGCAGTCTAACAAAGGGCAGAAAAACAAGGGAAAAACGAGTCTAACAGAGGGCAGAAGGGCACAAAAAACCAGTCTAACAGAGGACAGAAGGGCAGAAAAACAAGGGAAAAACGAGTCTAACAGAGGGCAGAAGGGCACAAAAAACGAGTCTAACGGGGCAGAAAGGCACAAAAACGAGTGTAACAGAGGGCAGAAGAGCACAAAAAACGAGTCTAGCAGGGGGCAGAATGAATCCCGCCCTGCGTGTTTGTCCACGAAGATGCGACCTTTTTGTGCAATACCTCTACTCAACTGGAGTACTTTCTACTGTCTAATCAGTAAGTGCTCCCTCGTTGGCTAAATGTATAGGGGCAGATTTACAATAACTGGTGCATCCCCAGGGATGCACCAGTTATTGTGCGCCGCAGCTCCGCCACCCATGGTGTGCCGCATTTACAATGTGGCGCACCATGTGGCAAAAACGGCATAGATGCGTCACACATCTGTGCCGTAAAAGCAGCGCATTGCTGGAGCTGCGTCGCGTTTGCGACGCAGTTCCAGCAATGCTCTGGGGGCCCTATCTCCCCAATGCTGCATCAAGCCTTGCACCTGCTTCAAGCAGGTGCATTGTTTTGACGCAGCATTGGCCTAAAAGTGACTGAGTGAAATCTTGTAGATTTCCCTCAGCCACTTCTAGGAGGCGTTCCTGTGCAGGAACGCCCTCCCCTGCGCCGGAACGCCTCCTGATGGCGCAGGGCTTTACAACGTGACGCATCTCTCAGAATCGTCACGTTGTTAATACCCAGCACCATGGCGCATCTTTTGTGCTGCCGCAGTGTCACAAAAAAGGTCTCGGTAGAGGGTGGCAGTGGTGAACCAGAGGGTGGCAGTGATGAACCAGAGGGTGACAGTGATGAACCAGAGGGTGACAGGGGTGAACTAGAGGGTGACAGTGCTCAACCATTGGGTGGCAGTGCTGAACCAGAGGGTGGCAGGGTTGAACCAGAGGGTGGCAGTGATGAACCAGATGGTGGCAGTGATGAACCAGATGGTGGCAGGGGTGAACCAGAGGGTGGCAGTGGTGAACCAGAGGGTGGCATGGGTGAACTAGAGGGTGGCAGTGGTGAACCAGAGAGTGGCAGTGATGAACCAGAGGGTGGCAGTGCTGAACGAGAGGTGCTGTGATGAACCAGAGGGTGGCAGTCGTGAACCAGAGGGCGGCAGTGGTGAACCAGAGGGTGACAGTGCTGAACCAGAGGGTGGCAGGGGTGAACCAGAGGATGACAGTGGTGAACCAGAGGGTGGCAGTGGTGAACCAGAGGGTGACAGTGGTTAACCAGAGGGTGGCAGTGGTGAACCAGAAGTGCTGTGATGAACCAGAGGATGAAAGTCGTGAACCAGAGGGTGGCAATGGTAAACCAGAGGGTGACAGTGCTGAACCAGAGGGTGGCAGGGGTGAACCAGAGAGTGTCAATGCTGAACCAGAGGGTGGCAGTGTTGAACCAGAGGGTGGCAGGGGTGAACCAGAGGGTGGCAAAGGTGAACCAGAGGGTGCAGTGGTGAACCAGAGGGTGGCAGTGATGAACCAGAGGGTGGCAGTGGTGAACCCGAGGGTGCTGCGCCCATACACAACCGCATGAGTAACTTCGCCATGCAAGCGGCCCACGAGCATGCAAAAAGCCCTGCAAACACGCAAAAAACCCTGCGAACACACAAAAAAACAAAAATCCGTAAATTGGCACGAATGCGCCGATTTTGCAGATTGCGAATTCGATAATTTCCCCCATACTTAATAATCTCCTCCTTGTAGATATTCCAAAAAAATTCCTGAAAAGCACTTCCAATTCCTGGGTTTGAGGTCCTAGTTGTAATCTCCCCTTCCACTTTTATTTCCCTGATGTAATTTTTGGCTTGGTCTGAGTTGACTTTCCATGCCAGAATCTTGCCTGCTGCTTCACCATACTCGAAGTGTGAAAGCTTACTTGCCTCCCACTTCTTAGCCACCCTTTCTTGGAGTAGGTTTTCCAAATGTAGTTTTAATTCCGCCCGCCTCTCTTGGTCGACTGAAGATCCAGTGACGAAGTCACTCCCCCAATCCACGAGAGTCAATTCCCTTTCTATATTTGAGATCGCTTCTCTATAAACCTTCGCTCTATAAAAGGCGTGGTTGGTTATGCACCCTCTTAAGTAGGCTTTGAAAGCTTCCCACACAATCACTGTCTTGGCTGAATTCACATTAATTTCTAAAAAAGAGGCTGACTCTGCCATAAGAAAACCTGTCTCCTCTTCCTCCAGCAGGATCGTTTGGTCAAAAGACCAGGAAGGGTGTTTAGACCGCTGAAAAAGATTTAAAGTGAAAAGGATAGCTGAATGATGAGACATGTGCGAGGGGATATAGACTAACTCCTTCTATGCGTCTTTGAGACAATAACTGAAGAGGGTGTAATCAATTCTTGATCTTGATGTCCATTCTTCCCAAGTTTACTTTTCTTTTCAACTCCATCCCAGTAGCCTTCGACTCAAAACAACTGTATAAATGTCAACAGGAAATCAATTCCTTTATTTGGTGCTACAAGTCAAAAGGCTGGCATTGAAGAAATTAAGGAGGAGGAGGGAAAAGGGAGGACTCGCACTGCTAGATCTAGAATATTATGCTTGGGCATTCCTGTTGTCTCATTCAAGGATGCTGTTGAAAACTCCATCAGGCTCCGCAAAAGGGAACGTGTTTAAGGCTATGTTAACTGGGGCGAAATTGTCGCTTGATGGATTTTTATTCAAATTCGGAGATCAGAGATACTTCAAGAAGGTGAGGTTGAAGACTTTACAATCCTTGGCGAAGGCTTGGGCACAAATCAAAAGAAGAGTAGGGTTAGCTTACTATTCAGCTCTTGCCCCAATCTGGGACTCCCCAGGGCTTCCGATCTGCTTAAAGGATAGGCTTGCAGTGCCCATAAAGGAGGCAGGAATCCTAACATGGGGGGATTTGCTAGTAGAAGGATCACTGGTTAATTGGGAGGATTTATACGGGAGGGTTGGTCCAGCCTTATCCAAATTCAAATATATACAACTTGTCAGCTGGTCCAGGGAGCCGATTAGGAAAAAGGCCCCAGTTGGAAGGAGTAGCTTTTTGGAACAACAACTGGTAGAGAGGCAAGTGGGGGGTAAAGAGGTAGCCTTTTGGTATTGGACTATTTTAGAGGAGGTAGACGGGGAGCTCACTCTCCCGGACGAACTGTGGGGAGAGGTCCTGGGTGTCCAACGTGAGGAGATATGGACAAGATCGTTCACTCTCTTGTTTACAACAGTTAAGCCTGCTTGGTTGAGGTGCAACCATTTGTTTATGTTACATCGCGCATACCTTTCCCCCCTTAGGTTATCCAAATTTCAATCAGGGTTGTAACAAGTGTCACCACCCTGCAGCCTCCGACATTCACATGTTTCTGGATTGTCCCCTCATCAAAATCTTCTGGGACGAAGTAAAGGGCACTTTGGATTCGATCCTTAAAACATCATACCATTCACCCTGTCCCTTATAATATTTGGCTTGGATGAAAACATCACCGGGCCTGCAAGGTCCTTCTTGTTCTATGCAATTCTCCTCGCGAGACGGCAGATCTGCAAATTTTGGGTTTAGTCGAACGCACCATCACATGCAGGTTGGCTAATGTCTCTGTATGAAACCTCAAAGGAGGATTTGGCCAGGTCCTGTAGCAAGCGAAACCTCACCTTTTGGAACTTGTTGATCCAGTGGAGTTAGATCGATCGTCACGTCCGCTGGTTTTTTTTTTTCCCCGGGTCCAATGATTAAGCTGACATACTCCTCGAACCTGTTTGTGGCTTCGCCCAACAAAGAGAAAAAAACTGGGTCCAACAGGCTCAAAGACGCCTTGATGGAGTAAAGATTCCTGAAAGCTTCTCCCGCCAATCTGGTACTTTTGCTTGGGAAAGGATCATGTTTTTTGCCCTGTGCCAATTGCTACTCAAGGTGGTTGGCGCTTTCTATGGAACGAGAGTTCGGCAAATGAGGACAAAAAAAAGAAAAAAATACGTTTACTGTCATTTGAAATGTAATTATTAAAATGCATTTTTAATTAATTATAAATGTTTTTTATAAAGTTGTCTTTTTTATTTTTTAAGTTAATACATTTAGGTTTATTTGATATTTCTTATGTTTTATATATATATATATATATATTCACTGAAAAAACCATAGGTTTGACACCAGTTATAGTTAGCTGGAAATTTTACTGACATAAAACCAATGAAATTCCACGTTATAGTTAGTTGGACTCACTATAACTTGCGCGTGTAATGCACTGCTGATGACATTACATATTACATCACTCATGACATGGTCAGTGACATCACTTATGACATCACTGATGACAGACCTCCTTTAAGTGAAATGTAACCCTTAAAACACATATTGGAAAATAGAAATTAACATTTTCAAAAAAATGGAGATACCCATACCAGTTACAACAACCAATTCAGTAATTCCACCATCTATATACACATTCTCTCATTCACCAACAGTTCTATATAGTCACTCATACATATACTCACTCATCATATGTAGTGATACACCTATACATCCTGTTACACACCGACAATCATCCAAAAGTTACTCACACACATACTCACACATGCAAATAAACTATTGAACATCCATTTATTTGCATATAAAACTATACACACTCAACCACCCATACAGTCCTGCACATATGGTGTCTTCTAAACACATACAAAGAGAGAGTTAGTCATTCATACATCTATGTGATTAGTAATACCCCCATAAAACCATAGAAACACTCATACTGATACTAAAAAAACATCTAAGAACCCAAATACCTACACATGTAGGTACTCATCAATCCATGCAGCCAGTTATTCACAAAGTGAAACACTGATACATATATTTAAATATTTAAACATTACTCGCTAATATATGTATTCACTAAGGTACACTTAATAAGCCAGTTATCCAATCATTTCTTTTTGAAAAAAACATTCATTAAGACAATAATTTAAACATTTATTCTTCCCTCGACCTTTACATATACATATATAAAACATATTTTTTTTTTAGAAAGACACACATTCACTGGATGGTGTCATAAGTGATGTCACTGACCATGTCATGAG
The DNA here is from genome assembly GCF_964263255.1 of Lissotriton vulgaris. NCBI lineage: Eukaryota > Metazoa > Chordata > Amphibia > Caudata > Salamandridae > Lissotriton > Lissotriton vulgaris. Next base: position 750,159,336 of record NC_141694.1, read on the forward strand.
TGATGTAATATGTAATGTCATCAGCAGTGCATTACACGCGCAAGTTATAGTGAGTCCAACTAACTATAACGTGGAATTTCATTGGTTTTATGTCAGTAAAATTTCCAGCTAACTATAACTGGTGTCAAACCTATGGTTTTTTCAGTGAATTTCATAGGTTTTTCAAATGCTACTTCCTAACTATAACGTGTGTAAAACCTATGGTTTTTTCAGTGAATTTCATAGTTTTTTTGAATGCTAGTTCCTAAGTATGTAATCACGTTCGTAACTAGATGGTGTCACCGCCTACACGTCCTGAGAAGCGCATGTAAAGTCATGTGACTTGAAAACAAAACTTCCAATTGGTTATTAGTAGTTTCTGTTCTGGAATTTACACGAAGCACTCCACCCACTTTCCTCACAATCTTTTCTACTCTCAAGAGACAACAACGTCGAGCATCTTCCGGAACACTTTGCTGAAATGGCTGCCCTACCGCATTCATCTTCCGAATCTGAAGGAAATGAGCGACAACCGTTAAGAAGAAAAAAGGAATCTTTCATTTGGCAATTTTTCACTTATCCTGAAGATCAAAAGAAAGTGAATGCGCCAAAAGTAACCTGCACGATATGCAATTCGGAGCTCTCAAGGGGAAATCCAAGTAAAAAATATTCCTTTTCTATACACACCATGCAGCGGCATGTTAAACAAAGGCATCCTGAGCATTATGCAAAAGCATCGACAAGAGCCCTGGCCACGCTATTACCATAAGAGGTGGCCAGCACATCTTCTGGTGGACGACCTGTATCTCCATCGAGTGCTGAGATGGACTTGAGACCATATCTTGCGAAGGTGCATATGAAATGCAACAAGTGTGGAGAAATTCTTTTGTATGGAGAGCAGAGCCTCGTTCTTATTAAACTCAAAATTGACAGTCACAAATGCCCCAAGAAAAGATAAATTTCTTCACTTCATTTTCAAACTATTACATACTGAAAAATGTAGTAGCAACTTTAAGAAATCGAAAGCATCTTAACACTTCTTTCCCAAAAAAAAAAAAAAAAAAGTTCTTTTCAGAACTAACTCTTTCTACCAAAACGTGCTCCAAGAGCATATTATAAGATATTTTTTCGCCGCTTTATTTTAGTGCGAGACCGGGTGCGCGCACCCTCCTATCGCGTACAGGACCTGACACTTGCATGTGAAGTCATGTGACTTCCAAACAACACTTCTAATTGGTTTTTGGTAGTTTCTATTCTGGAATTTACACGCAGCACTCCACCCACTTCCATCACTTTCTTTTCTACTCTCAAGAGACAACAACGTCGAACATCTTCCCGAAGACTTCGGTACAATGGCTACCGTTCCGCATTCATCTTCCGAATCTGATGAAAATGAGCGACCACCTTTGACAAGAAAAACGGAGGCCACGCTATTACCATCAGAAGTAATCAACACATCTTCCGGTGGACGACCTGTATCTCCATCGAGTGCTGAGATGGACTTGAGACCATATCTGGCGAACGAGCACATGAAATGCACGAACTGTGGAGAACTTCTGGTATACGGAGAGCAAAGCTTTACTCTAATTAAACACAAAATTGAGAGTCATAAATGCTCCAAGAAAAGTTAAATTTCTTCACTTTATTTGGATAGTATGACATACTGAAAAATATCGTAGCAACTTTAAGAAATCAAAAGCATCAAAACACTTGTTTCCAAAAAAAAAAAAAAAAAAGTTTTTTCAGAACTAACTCTTTCCACCAAAACATGCTCCAAGAGCATATTATAAGATGTTTTTTCGCCGCTTTATTTTAGTGCGAGACCGGGTGCGCGCACCCTTCTATCGCGTACAGGACCTGACACTCCCATGTGAAGTCATGTGACTTCTAAACAACACTTCTAATTGGTTCTTGGTAGTTTCTATTCTGGAATTTACACGCAGCACTCCACCCACTTCCATCACTTTCTTTTCTACTCTCAAGAGACAACAACGTCGAACATCTTCCCGAAGACTTCGGTACAATGGCTACCGTTCCGCATTCATCTACCGAATCTGATGAAAATGAGCGACCACCTTTGACAAGAAAAACGGAGGCCACGCTATTACCATCAGAAGTAATCAACACATCTTCCGGTGGACGACCTGTATCTCCATCGAGTGCTGAGATGGACTTGAGACCATATCTGGCGAACGTGCACATGAAATGCACGAACTGTGGAGAACTTCTTGTATACGGAGAGCAAAGCTTTACTCTAATTAAACAAATAATTGAGAGTCATAAATGCTCCAAGAAAAGTTAAATTTCTTCACTTTATTTGGATAGTATGACATACTGAAAAATGTCGTAGCAACTTTAAGAAATCAAAAGCATCAAAACACTTGTTTCCAAAAAAAAAAAAAAAAAAAAAATGTTCTTTTCAGAACTAACTCTTTCCACCAAAACAAGCTTCAAGAGCATATTAGCTGATATTTTCTCGCCGCTTTCGTATAGTGCGCGACCGGGTGCGCGCACCCACCTATCGCGTACAGGCGTTGAGACACGCATGTGCAGTCATGTGACTTTAAAACAACACTTCCAATTGGTTCTTACTAGTTTCTATTCTGCAATTTACACGGAACACTCCACCCACTTCCCTAGAAAACCAGTTTATCGTAAAACTTTTAAAGCCTCCTCTTATGAAATATTCGACATCAATCACATAGCAGAGTACTAAATAGCACTATATACACTCCGTCCCTTAATTATAAGAGACTTATTGCTATGTAAAAGCAACTTTTGTTTTCCAAAATAATGTGAAATGCTGAGCCTATTACATAATTTTATTTCACATATATGTTACTATTCTCCTTCGAGTACTAACACCGTAGAAAATACCACCAATAGCGGTGATATTTTTTACACCGAGAACGGGCGATTTCTATCGCTTACAGTCCTTACAATTATAAAGTTTTATTTCCTAAGTCTCTGATCTCCAACTGTGCAACGTAGCTCCCCTGTGTGTCGTAATAAGGTCCATAAACAAAAACTACAGGGCCAGCATTATAAACATACACAGAACCACAAAACGACAAGAGCCACCATGCTGATATATATCCTTAATATAATAAACCTCTGAGAATAAATACATATTTCTGTGGCACCCCATAACACAAATGTGGCGTCCTCTGACTCTGCTCCATTACCAAACACCGTAACTCCCCGCCCCCCTCACTTTTCACTAAACTCCGCACTCCACCCCAGCCGAACCCCCTATTACAAACCCCCAACCTACCCTCCCTGCCTAAACCCACCATGAGCCAATAAGGTCCATAAACAAAAACTACAGGGCCAGCATTATAAACATACACAGAACCACAAAACGACAAGAGCCACCATGCTGATATATATCCTTAATATAATAAACCTCTGAGAATAAATACATATTTCTGTGGCACCCCATAACACAAATGTGGCGTCCTCTGACTCTGCTCCATTACCAAACACCGTAACTCCCCGCCCCCCTCACTTTTCACTAAACTCCGCACTCCACCCCAGCCGAACCCCCTATTACAAACCCCCAACCTACCCTCCCTGCCTAAACCCACCATGAGCCTCAAACACAGGATTACTAAAACTCAAAGAATACGCAACAGGCAGATAATGTAAATAGTACATAAAGGCACATATTTTTTCCAAAATACTATTTAAAAACATGTTCTATTTTTTATAAATCTATCATGCATCTGACCTTCTAGAACTGCTTTCAAAACGTGAACTATAAACCTCTACTTTTCATTTTCAAACCATACACTTTCATCTGACCCTCTAGAACTGCTTTCAAAACATGAACTATAAACCTCTACTTTTCATTTTCAAACCATACACTTTCAATTACATTATTTTTTTTCCACAATTCATGTAATGTTACACACCTTTTCTAAAATACACCAGTCCGTATCATTTATAAGGATTTATTTTCAGTCTTCATCAGTAACACTTTCTTCACATATAATAGAAATCACTATAACTTTTTAAACGACAATGCTAACGCAGTAAAAATAACCCTTCATTTGCTTTCCTTTAAGAATGCACACTATGTACCCCACGCATGCGTTTCTTAATCTTTGTATTTGGCAGCGAATACCGACCTTGAATCGGAAGACATGAACAAGAGCGCCATTGTCACATTTAAAACTGAACGTTGCATCTGCTCACACACATATCTTTCACTAAGCTAACATTCACAGAAAACAGCATTGATCTAAAAAAAATTGACCTTGCTTTACAACTCCCTCAAATCACTCCCTTATTTTTTAACGCATCCTCCAGTTCAAAAAAAGCTACTTTTTTAATAACCACTAAGCAATATATAAGTGACTAGACTCCTACAAAATGTATCAAGTCATTCTGCTTCTCTCCACTGCATAGCCGGCGACCTAATTCTGTGGAGTTGCTATAAAACCAGCGGTGCTGCGCCGTTTCCTTTACCATCTTGGGAAATTCAAAATGGATGTCCCTCCTGCCTTCGCAAACGAGCCGGGCCACTTAGAACTATTTCGACAGAGAATGCTTCTGTACTACGGCACCTTACCACTCTCAACTTTGAATACTTCATATCGATTATCATTTCGATATTCGTATTTCACCTGTGTGCAGCCTGTATTTCATTGCCTGAGCTGTGATTTCACGTGGGCCCTGGATTTATGTCTCTGCAATTTGGTACCTCCTGAACCGAATTACAATCACCTCATGAATCCGTTACTTGATCATGAACAGCTTTGTTACAACGGAGGGTTTATGGCCTTTGCAGCGATACAAGGAGTTCTGGGTCATTGGAATATATTCGCAGCGGCGCAAGATTTCCTAACAGAGAGCTACATCGAAAACCCACTGAGCTGCCCAATGATGGTAAAAGACGCTCCAATAATGACAGATCATGAATGCTCCTTTGATCTTCTCAATTGGATGGCTGACATGTTTTCAGATGATAACAATGATTTCATGTTAGAGGCACTTGCTGCATACTTTGCCTACACAATGGACGGTTAACTCTTTCCTAACAGCGAGCTACATCGAAAACCCACCGACCTGCACTCTAATGGTAAAAGAGGCTCCGATTATAACAGATTATCAGTACTGCTTTACTCTTTTCCATTGGATAGCTGACATACTTTCAAATGATAAAACTGATTTCCTGTTACAAGCAGAAACTACCTATTTTGCCTAAACAATGCTTCAATAACTCTCAAACAAGCCATTGACGTCCTCATTTCCTTTTGGTTTTCTATATTCTTCACGTTATTTTCCATATTTTCTTTTGAAGAACAGACCTATTTGCTTTACTAACAGTGGACATTATGATTTCGTGTTGTTAGACAGCTGATTCATAAAGTAATGATGTATAACCACTTGCATTTTCATATATCGTTCCTAAACTGAAAGGCCAGACACCTTCTTCCATTTATTAAAATATAATATACTTCCTTATAAGAGTGTACAATGTTTTTTTCCAACTATATTCATTTTTCTTCAACTATAGCGTTTGTATTCCATGTACTACTGACAATACCAATTACTGTGTTTTTTGCAATTTCTGTACTCATATTACATAATGATTTGCCTTTAAAATAGTACATTTCGAAATAAACATTTCAAATATTCACGGTTTCTCTTTTAATCCATAATCTCAACTGAAATGATTTCATATTGAAAAACTATTCATGGGTTCCACATAACCTTAACTGTAGACACTGAGGACCTTATTTATGAAGACCTTCCGCCGCCAGTGCCTCATTTTTTAAAATAGAAAAAAGTAACGCACCAGTAGCGCAAGGCCTTCATAAATAAAGTCCTGAATGTTTTCTTTTCTCGACCTCACTTACTGATACTAGAACCTGCAAGCCAAATACGGCCCGTGAACTCTTTCTTAGTAGGTCGCGCACCGTAAAGACAGTTATACCACCGTTAACATTTTTTTTTTACTGTTACTAAGCACCGACACAGTTCCGCTTCACTCAGAGTTAATCACTGCTCCCACGCTTCTACAGGCCAGACGCTATGTCGTATTTCTCTCCTTATCACCCTTTCATCTCCACAATAACAAACAGTTGTCCGCCAGCCACCAGAGAACAGACTCAGATGCAGAGGCACCAAAGAGTGAACCCATCACCAACTGCCATCTCCGGCTGTTTCCATGGTTACACCTCATTCTGCACCTTGCTGAAGGCAGAGGTCAAAAGTTCATGTCTCAACGTTCTACAGCAAACTAAGAACACTGTTTTCCCTCCAGAAACACCTGCCAATCCACAACTCTGTTACATGTCTTGTTTTTTCACACCCAATAGTACTTTTCGTTTAACATAAACATTAACCTGTTCAATCTCCACTTGTTACAATCAACCAATCATTTTTATTTTTAAACCACACCCAGCCTCTTCCTTTTTCTTTATTTAGAATTTCAACTTCTAACTACAATTCCACTTCCAGAACCGATCGGAGGACAACTACAAATCCCTTGAAAGTGAAGGTCTGGCTAATAGGACACAGTTATATTCACTGGAGTGAAAAATATGCAGTAAGCAGACGAATTTGCAACCTCAGCTTACCAAATGTACACATAACATGGATTTCCAAAAGAGGATTGAAATGTCACCAATTGATTCCATTGGTGAAAACTTTTATGCATCTCCCAGAACCAGACCTTATAATTGTGCACTGTGGTGGGAACGATCTAGGCACAATCACTGGGGTAGGTTTGGAAATGCTTCTAAAAGACACTTTTCGACAATTGATGACACTTTTTCCTCGATCTGCCTTGGTATATTCCAATATATGCCAAAGACAGAAATGGAATTGGTCCAATCAACATTGTGCACAATTTGAGAAAGCAAGGAGACATGTAAATAAATCTGTTTCTGCGTTCCTCAGAGATTATAGCATGGGTTCTATAACAACTTGCGATACCACATGCAAGACGTCTATAGGAGAGACGGTGTTCATTTCACGAATGAGGGAAACAGAATCTTCCTCTGCAACATCAGGCTCTGCATCGGTACTTACTTATAAATGCAGAAAACACTCAATTAACACAAGGGCTCTTTTCAGAGCCACCTTATATCTAAGCACTCAAACTTCTGATTTACCTCCAATTTCACACTCTTGTAAATAGGTGTGCGCGACCGGGTGCGCGCACCCCGTATTTTTTTCGGGGAAAAATTATATCTTTTTGCGTTTAAGGGCCTTACTGCACACCCCGAGAAAAACTACGCAGCAAGACAATCTCTACCTTCTCCCCTTTCCATGTTTCAACGCTTTGAAATGAACAATATATTTACTCGCAGTGACAAAATGGCGGACAAAACTTCTTGATTTCCTTCGAATCGAACGTTAACAGACGTCACGCAGCCAAAAAAAATTCCGCTCACGCGCAGCCGCTTGGGTGCGCGCACGTGTGCGCGCCTATAGATATATAATTGGCTTTAACTTTAATTTTCTCAACAACTACTGAACGGATTGACACCATTCCAAAAAAAGCGTAATCTGCGAACAAGACTCTACAGTTTTGGCAAATTTCTTATAAATTCATTCACCCGTTCGAACTGTAGCCGAGTCTAAAGGTCCTACGGAAAATAACATGGAGAAAACACGTTTTGGGACCCCCCTTATATCTCAGCCCCCACTTGACCAATCCCCCCCAAACTTTCAGGGAAGGAGCGCAGCAGACCTAGCCATCTTCTTTGAGAAATTCGCAAAGACTCATCCACCAGGGCCAAAGTTATTCCAAATAGAATGTTGAGGATTTCCTATGGAAAACAATCCTAACTATAACTACCTACTGGCGACCGCCAGTAGGTAATAAAAAAATATATATATATATATATATATATATATATATATATATTCAATGAAAAAACCATAGGTTATAGACCATATATAGTTAGGGATTTGCATTTACAAAACCTTATTTTACTCGCACAAAACCATTGAAATTCCATATATAGTTAGTTGCGCTAACTATATATCGCGCACCCGCAATCCACTGCTGATGATGTCACATATTACATCATTCATGACATGGTCAGTGACATCACTGATGACATCACTGATGACATCTCAAATGACATCACTGATGACATCTCATTTGACATCACTGATGACATCTCATTTGACATCACTGATCACATCACTGATGACATCACTCATGTGATAATACAATGAACCTCTTCAGACTCTAATATAACCTTACATACACTCAGTATAAACAGACACTCACAGACTGTCACTCATCCATGGAGTTACTCACACACCTAGTCAGTCATGGAAAGAATCAATCACACTCCATTTCCTCAGCTATACAGTTATACACACCTTACTTATTCAAACATATTCTTAGACATATTTACTCTCTTATACAATCCCTGATACAAGCTCACAGTGATCCATACAGCCACTCACACATTCACTGTCTCTTATCCACAGTTATTTATATATGTCATCTCTCACATGTATTGTGTTTTACATACGTATTTACTTGCACATGTAGCACTGAGATATCCATTCACTCACCAACACACCCATGCACAGTCAACCGCCCATATAGCTGTTTCCACATGCACTCTTGAACTCATACACCTAGTGAATCAACTGCTTACACATCTATGCACAGACTCACACACCTCCCAGCCACCCACACACACACTCAGTCTCCCATACAAATACTTGGGCAACCAATGAATATCCCATATAGTTACTCATATAGGTACTTATCAACACATGCAGCAGTTTACAGAACAACAGACATAATAATGCACAAATTAAGACAGTTTAGTCACTAACCCATGCACTCAGTGAGACACATTTAATCACTCACTCATACAGTCAGTCATGCACCTACTAAATCCTTCATCCAGACACTTATACATCCACTCATTCTTCAATATGTAAGACATATTTCAACTTTACAGAAACATACAGTCACTGGGTGTTGTCATCAGTGATGTCATCAGTGATGTCATTTGAGATGTCATCAGTGATGTCATCAGTGATGTCACTGACCATGTCATGAATGATGTAATATGTGACATCATCAGCAGTGGATTGCGGGTGCGCGATATATAGTTAGCGCAACTAACTATATATGGAATTTCAATGGTTTTGTGCGAGTAAAATAAGGTTTTGTAAATGCAAATCCCTAACTATATATGGTCTATAACCTATGGTTTTTTCATTGAATTTCAATGGTTTTTTAAATGCAAATTTCTAACTATATATAGTCTATAACCTATGGTTTTTTCTGTGAATTTCATTGGTTTTTTAAAAGCTAACATCTGTAGCTATAAAATGTATTCTTTTTTAAATCCCAAAATATTTTTAGATGTTTATTGATAATTTTTTTTTTAATATTTTTTTTTTCTTCGCTTCTAGTTCGCGAACCGGGAAGCTTTCCGTTAGCTCATCTTGATGCCGCGATCTAGTCGGCGAACCGGTCAACGTTACGTTAGCGGAACTGTGACGCGTCGCGGAAGCGCGACGTATCACGTTATCGCGTAATGCGTCTAATGACGCGCCGCGTTAGCGCTCCCGGAAGTGCTCCGGACCGCGAACCAGAAGCGATCTGGGACGCGGCGCGCACCGCGTAACGTAAGCGGAACAGGTCATGTGACTTGTTTATCAAACTTTTCATTGGTTCATTTCACTTTTGGTTTCCAAATGATGTATGACTAGGTCATGTGACCTAAAAATAACACTTTTCATTGGTTCAGAACTTTTGCTTTCCCCAAATCATGTAAACCCCTCCTTATTTCCTCACTCTGACTTTCATCTTGGTGAGAGAAAGACCATTTAGCTAGAATTGAACAATGGCTTCTGTACTTGCTGCAGCTGGTGGACCCCCACCACCACCTCCACCTCCTCATAAGAAGAGAGGACCACCTAGTCAATTTATCACTACCAGAGAGGAGGAAGAGGAGGAAGAAGAAGAAGAGGACAGGGAGGAACCACAATTTGTCCAAGAGTTGCCCCGGTTTTCAAAACGAAAAACAAGTTTCATCTGGCAGTTTTTCTCCATCCCTCCTGGATCAAAGAAGGTGAATGCTAAATATGCCACCTGCCTCATCTGTGATGACAGATTGTCGAGAGGCACAGAGAAGAAATACAGTATGGGCAACTATACGATGCATCGACACATGAGCAGGTGGCATCCCTTAAACTACAGCCGGGCTGAGTTAAGGGATCTACAAGACAATCCCACGACAACTCCTGTGGCCAGATCTACATCCACAATGTCTTTGACGGGAAGAGAGGCACATGAAACTGTGCCAAACATTCAACCCAACTTCCAACATATGAAGTTAACTTGTATACACTGTGGTGCTATGCTGTCCTATGGCAACATGAGCATCAACCTGATGAATACGGCATTCGAAAATCATAAATGCCCTAATGCACCCAAGAAGTAATTTTTTTTTTGCTCCAGTTGAGCCGTTTTCAATGCCTGTTTTTTGTTGTTTCCCCTCCATAAAAAACACAAAAAAAACATAAAACAGTTCTAAAAATACAAAAAAATCAAAAAATGTTCAAAAACAAAAAAAAAAAAAAAAAAAACAACAAAAACAAAAAAAAACAGTTCTTTTCAGAACTACCTCCCCTTTCAAACAAAATTGCTAGAATGTTTATCACTCTGGCAAGCACTATTTCTTTTGGTTCGCTTCAAGTTCGCTGACCGGTTCGCGAACTGGAAGCGAACCAAAAAAAATATTTTTTTAAAAAAAAGAAGAGTTAGTATAAGGGAAGTAAACAGAGAATAATGTAAAAAGAAAGACAGCTATAGAGAGTAAATGAGAGATACTGTCAGTGACATCATCAGCAGTGCATTGCGGGAAAAAAGAGTAGAAAACATTTACCTTATAATTCTTGTTACCTTTTTTAAATATTTTTTCATACTTTCAATCTGTAAAACAAAGAACAAACATTTTCAAAAATATTAAAACATGTATTTAAAAATTAGAAAAGACAAGGGAAAAGGTTCAAAAACAAACAGTTTTTCAACAACTTTGACATTTACAGAAGTCTCTGCTTCTCTACGTCCCCTACACAATCCTAAAGATATATATTTTAAAGAAACTGTATCTTGATGTTGATGAACTGAGGCCTATTTTGGAACATGGTGCTTTTTTTGCACTGCTAATGTCTCACAATAGTGATGCAATAGCAGCGCAAAAAAGATGTAAAGACATCATAAAATTGTGTCTAACATTTTAAATGCTTGATTTAGGATGCAAATAAGATGTGTGCTTTCAAGAGCTTTCTTTGAGGTGAGCCCTCTTTTCTTTTTTTAAAAAAAACACTACCCAGAAGTACAGCACTGAAAGCATTAAAATTGATATTTAAAAAACTCAGCTTACCCATATGTACCTCACATTTCTAAATGTATATCATAAGGACAAAAAGCATAACATTAATTATACATGTTAAATGGTTTCTTTTTGCTGTTCTCAGAATGTATCAAATTTCACTTAAATCAGTGACTTGAAGGTATTCATCATGTAACAGCGGGGAAAAAAAAACACAATCAAAATGACTGTGTTTAAAAAACCCATACAACCTAAGAAATCTGATTTCAAAACTCCTTAAAATTAACTTACTTTCAATGACGTCGAACGATCTCCTATAAACAGCATCCACTCTGTTGTGCTACAAATATTTTCAGCCCGCCACTTTCTGAAAGAAAACCTCCATCGATACGTAAAATATGTTACATAGAAAAAAAACTTCTCTCATTATATCACATGTTTCCACTAGGCCAAATCATGTTGCCGCGATTCGCAAGTCTTGTAATTCTTCCAATCAAATCCCGACATTTTCTATTTTCGCAACTTTCAAAAATAAAATATTTGAGATTATTTTCACAATCCTGGACTACTAATATCTTACTCTTCTTTGTCACTCATGTTCTCCTTTTCCTATGACACTGATACTGCTTACTATGAAGCAGACTTACTTGCATCAGGTTTATATAGTTGGATTTTTAATCTAGACAGCATTGCAGACTTACATTCCCTCTACTTAAAATTTTGGTTTTAAAAACACCAGGTAAGAATTTTTAAGGTCAAACGGCAATTTTTTTTTGAAAGTTACAACGGAATCATTACAGAATGACCAGCCGTTTCCAGACTTTAAGTAAGCTGTATAATGTCCTGATGTTGTTGATGGACCATCGTGATAGATAATTGCTACAGTAACAAAAGTCCTCCCTGATATTGACAGCTGAGAAGCCACAAAATTTTTTATTAAAGTTGACAATTTTGATCCATCAGGCCTACAACGTTGAATCATTAAAATGACATACTGGCCATATCTACGTATAAATAATGTTGACATCATATGACATTTACATTGGCTACACTCCATGTTGTGATCCGCTGCTTTTACTAGCTTATTAAAGGACACTGATTTACTGTCTGGCAAAGTTAAATATATAAATCTTTCTGAGTCTACACTAGTAGTACTTGATACCATACAGTTCTCGCAGTCATGCTGCCATTGATAAGAAAGCCCAAACAGGTGATCTACATCTACACCCTCATCTTGCAATACATCAAGCATATACATTAAAAACTCCTGACAATCTTGCTGATTATTTTCAGAGAAGTCTGTTTGACCTGAACATTCATCTAACAGATAACGAACTTCAGACACACTTTCTACTTTTGTTCCATCAGTGCTACATTTCTCTAACACAGAATTCAACAAGCAGCATAAACTTTGTTCTGAATTGAACACAATCTGTTCTTTTAAACTCTCTAGTGAAAAGAGAACATTAACAACTACATTTGCATAGCAGTTGACACCAGAACTGTTTTCAAATTGAAAACCAACAATCTCTTCAACAGTATCCACTTTCTTTCTGCTAACAACTTTCGGTTCATTGACTTTTAGTCTTTTTGCAACAACCTCCCTACTGTTACTGATATTTCTACGTTTCCGGCCTACCACACGTTTCTCAAACAAAGGATATTGAGGCAAATGTGGCGCATACTCTCTTCTTAACCTATTGTATTCCTTAACACAATCTAGATCCGCACAAATGTTTGTGACATCACAGTCAATCAAGTACAATCCCGATAAAGTTCTAACTCGTGACAATGCCACATATGCCATACCCTCCTTGAACACAGAACTGCCAATATTCACCAATGCACAGTTTACACTTAAACCTTGCGATTTATGGATTGTCACCGCATATGCCAAGCAAACAGGAAACTGTTTACGGCGAACATATAAGTCTTTAACAAGCAAAAACCTAGCAGAACAACGACCAATTTGCTGTACTTCCTCAATGCCATCAAATTTAATTCTTAAAAATTCTATTTCATCTCTATTTTTGTATTTCTCAAAATCAACAACATTACCCATTGATCCATTTACCAGACCTCTTTCTACATGTAAATTCCTTCTCAAAATAATTCGGCAATTTAAACACACATTCAAAGTCTTTTCAAAACCCGCTGTCTTAGATATAGTCTTCTCTAATGAATCGAATTTTGATTTCAAATTGTCTGACAAAATAATTGTTGATCCCATATGCTCTAATTTGTCGATAGCTTCAAGTTTCACAATCTCTTGCTTTTCTAAATTCAACATTTTGTTGTTGAAGATGGCACATTCTGCAAGAGTTGGCATGAGACATATCCCAGATTTCTTCTCAGTAATTTTCTGAAAAATATTCTCAGGCTCAATCTCTTGTTTGGGATATAAATTTGACAGTAAACGTGCATTTAAAGCTTCTTTTCCATGCTCGGTCACTTTTCCAATTCTAATATCTTGTAGAATATTCTTGTAATCTTCATCCTTTGCCTGACGCATATTTTGATGCAGTTCAGCATAATTGAAGTTTAACCATATATTGACGTTGCCAATGCTCCCTAGGCACTTCCTGGTATCTTCATGCGTGAGTATTTTGAACACAGGTTGACCTTTTACTGGTGTCAGCTGCAGAAGATCTCCGAAAACAATGATGTGTTTCCCACCAAATAACACATCATATTCAGTTTTAACTACTTCTTGCATTCTCAAATGCACAAAGGCAAGCATGACATTGGAAACCATGCTTACTTCGTCAATGATAAGTAGTTTCATTTTCCTCAAGACTCTTGAAACTTCACAGCATGCATCTCCAGATAACTTGTTGTATTGTAATTTGTTGTCATGCTCCACCGGCAGCATCAGTAGACGATGCAAAGTAATACCTTTAATGTTATGTGCTGCCAGTCCAGTAGGAGCGGTGACAACACAAGACAGCGATGACTCAGTCCTTTCCTGCAAATAACAAGAGATTGCTTTAATGAGGAAACTTTTTCCAGTTCCCGCTTCTCCACTCACGTACAGTCGGATAGGCTTCAACGATGTACATGAGCACTTGTTCTTCTCATGACTTAATCCGTGCTCAATTTCCTTGGTAACTTCATCATATATTTTCCTCTGCTCAACGTTGAGTTGTTTTTCCAAGTCTTCTAAGTTAACTGAATCCTCCTGAGCATGTGCCATGGCTCTTTCTACTTCATTCATAGCAGTGGCAGCTTCATTTTCGATAATAGGTCCTCCAAGTGGATCTTGACTCAATGAAACAGAACTCTGACTGTCCTGAGAACTGTCTCTGGCAATCTCGGCTGCAATCGTTGCTTCCTGCTCAATTTCCAAAGTTAGCATTTCTTGATATTTAGAAAAAGCAGGACATTCTATGGACTCCTTGGCTGCATTGAAAGAGTCTTCGTAACAGAGGAAATCTCCAAGCAGTTCCTCTTCTGCACGCCAAGGCTTGAAAAGTTGCAAAAGTGCTAAATAGAAAAACTCCTTTTTTCCTGGAGATTCACCACTCAATTTTCGATGGTTTACTAATTGGCATTTTCTTTGCTTGACCAGGCATCCCTCACTTCCAATTACAGCATACACTCCTTTCTCAATATCTTCTTTGATGTTCCTCTTGAATATATAATTTTGGAGAACCTCATATAAACAAACATTCTCAAGGTGACTGCTTCGATTTGGATAATATGTATCCAACATGTTGGTCTTCAAAATGTCGGTACTGTTTGGTTCCTTTTCTGCCAAATACTCAATTTCCCGAACAGGTTTTAGAATTCGATTTCGCGTTGCAGCAAGACCAAGACTCGCCCAAACGAGACTCCTGGATTTGGCATAGAGACTTGCTGAAGACAATCGATCAGAACATTCGTAAGCTCCGATTTCTCGATGCGACAACATCTTCAGACTGAAACTGTACAACTTCTTGCTGAGGCTCTTTTCATGGGAAATGTCCTCCCACATATCCTTCAGTTCGGTCTTTTCTTTTTTGGTGATGTAAGATGTCACATACCGAGCCACAGCCATACAGTTGTCAGCCACAAACTGTATATCCATGTTGGCATTCCACATGGACAAAATCACTGGGTTGTAGTCATTGATGTACTTGGACTCTTCATTCCTTTTCAAATTGTATGTATTCTTGGGTGATTTCCTCGTCACATTATGTCGCAGAGAAGACATCAAACTGTTCACTCTTCCTTTAGAAATCACCGGTCGTGGAAAGTTGAAACGACATTTGGTGTAGAACTTGTCCTTGTTTCTGAATTTACGACGACAGTACTTTCCACAACGATGGCTTTGGAAACGTAGAACTTGTTCTCTTAGACTTTTCTTCTCCGTTGCGTTTGGAACAGCACACGTAGAATACTGTTCTATGAAATTCATCACTAAGTCATCCGGATCTGTTCCAAATTTAGGTGCATCCTTGATCCACAATTTATTTATTTATTTATTTATTTTATAGCATTTATAAGGCGCAACAGCTACCCACAAAGGGTTTCCCGGCGCCGAAAATCAGCAAAAACACAGGGCACAGCTAGAGAGAGAGCAGATCTGAACGCAAAGATTATTGATCAAACAACCAGGTTTTCACACTTTTTCTGAAACTCCTGTAGTTTTCCACAACAACATATGTATATGAGGGGCACCTCTTGCTTGGTACTCCTTTCTCCAGAAGAAATCCAACACCTATCCAAGAGGTGGATTCTTTTTATTTGTGATGAAAGACATCATAGCTTCAAATCTATGATTGAAGTACCTGCATACATTCACTGGATCCAAAGAACACAGTTCTCCAGGTGTCTTGAATTCAATGTTTTCAATATTTCCATTTGCCTCTCGTAGAAATTCAAGTAAGTCTTCCCAGCCATACTCGGCACAGCTCAGAGTGAGGAACCATGTTGGAGTTCCTAAGTTCCTCAGCATACATTTTAAATCACCATGACGACGGTACCAGTACTCATTAGTACCACGCTGACACGCCATGAGATTAATTAAGTGAGAATCCAAAATACTGTCTTGGACATTGACTTTATGCATAAAGTCACTTGCCGAGATGTTTTGCATCTGTATACCACTTTTTAAGATGTGGTTCACTGCATATGACAGTCCAGACAGATCGCTTTCAAACAGGAGATGAAACAAATAGGGAATGCATTGCCGAAACCTAGCATCTTCTGCATACAATCGTAAAGTCCGGTATTCAGACGCAGGGATTTGATGAGGTCGCTCATCATATCTTCCTCCTTGACCTGTGGGAAATAGCTGTGGGAAACACCGAGCTTCCAAACTTTCCTCCCAAACACTAATGGGACTCCCTTTGGCTTGTTTCATTTGAAACAACTCAATAGCATTCCCCATGACTTCCTTGGAATGCAAAGGATGAACACTATAATGTTCATATATTTCTTCACTTTTAGAGGCCTCTACTTTCTCAATTTGGCCAGCACACAAATCGCTATCCTCTTCATCACTTACTTCCTCTTCTGCAACATATACATTCTTATAGTACTTATTATTTTTCTTCAAATACACTGTTGCCTTTTTGACTTTCCTAACATCCACTAAATCTTGCCATATTTTCTTATTCTTTGTCGGAACCCCGTTAACCAAGATAACCAGAGGTTCCTCTTCCACTTTTTCTATTCCAATTGTGTTAATGTTTTTCTTCAAATCTAGAGGCAAATAAACAACTCTTCCCTTTAATCCTCTCTGTAAATCTGCTGGAGGCAACTTCCCTGTCTTAGGCTCCATTCTTACAATAGCCTGAAAGGGATGGATACTTTGAATCAAAATAGATTCATAAGTATTTAAATCCTTCAATTCAGAAGGAATCTCAACCAATTCCAGATTATTATGAACTGCCCTAGCAGGCATCTGGTTTTGGTTTAATTTGTTACAACAATAAGTACACACACGTTGGTCCACTCCCAAATCAAAACAATTTTCTACCATCAAGTATGTGGCAAAATCCTTCCATTCACTATTATTTTCCCTTTCAGTTTTTGCATATAAATCCACTAACTTAGTCTGATTCTTATAATAAGTGCGTCGACAACATACACAAGTGAAATTAGGCCTCTCACTTGATTTCATCTGAAACGTGGCAATTTCCTTCTGAAAATTATCTGTACTGGAAACCTGTACATTATCTTCAACATTACCTTCTACTTCTGGGTCAACATTGAACATTCTCATCTTTACTACCAAAGTAACAAAACTCAATTTCTTCACAAATATTCTTGACATCTATTTCAGAACCATGCAAAAGAGCAGCACATAATTGTTTAAGCATAATTGCTGGACTCTTAGCATAATACAACATTCTCACTAATTTTCTCACTTTATTATGATGCACTGCTAGCATCCTGAAATGATGAAAAACACTCTGGCATACTCTCCTGGAAAGACAAGCCAGTGAATGACCACGCAAACCTGTCATTTGTCTCACTCTGCAAGGATCTAAATCTTGCAACAACTTCATTTTCTGCTTCAAACTTTTCTTATTAAATGTCCGTATAAAATCACAAAGCAAATTGATGGAAACCTGTCGCACACTGCAAATAGAACTACACTTCCAAATGTACACAGGACCCTTAGGACGTCTTCCTAAAACCTCATCACTTAGCGCCTCTTCTGTCTCTGTTGTCACAAGTTGTTCTTTTTCAACTGGACAACCATCCTTCACTTCATAAGCTCGACCACTGATGTCAACTGCATGCACCAAATCATTATCCTGAAAATAAGTCTCCTCATTAAAAAATGCCTCAGAACTTGAACTATGCATCCATTCTCCGGAAAAAACTTCACAAAAGTTAGTACGATTTACTACTCTCTTCCATCTACTTTTTGTTTTGAAATCAGAAATTACCTTGCTTAGTTTCCTAATTCTATTGATTACCAAAATAAACAACTTTCGCTTAATTTCAAAAGCATGATCAATAATTTTCTCTACATTTTTCTTCTTCTTATAAAATGCCGCTTTCTGTTGGCCTTTCTTTTTAATACTTTTCAATAAATTAACTAATATCCTATTACGGAACATTCGACTTCGAATGTCCCTAAACTGTTGTTTCCTTCTACTATCATGCACAGAGTTATCTCTTCCTCTACCAGTAACATTTGTGATGGGTCTCTCCTTTCCATTTAAATTACTTTTCTTTTTGTGAACTAAAACATTTTTTTGAGCAAAACTTTTTTTACTACAAATATTTCTTAAGAATGATTTCGTGCTCTTACCCGGACCTTTCTTGGTGTTTTGAGAAGTATTTGGGGAAGAGGACTGCTGCAATAAAACATCATCCTGCTGTCTTTGACGTTTTCTAGCCTTTCGTATTCGACATTTGGAAGGCATTTTCCAAACTATGAAAGAATCTGCAGTTGAATCTGTGGAAAAATATAATATAAAATGTTATTAACCACTATTAGCAAACAGTAAATAAATAACAGTCATCTAAAACTTAATGCCGTACTAATTATTTAACATAGCAAATGTTTTCCACCAGCACTGCATCACAAAAATGACACTCAATGGTACAAAAAAGGCATACAACACTCATAAATCAATCCCTAATATTTTAAATCATTAAGTATGGATGACGATAAGATGTAGCCTATCTAAAGATTTGTTTAGGCCCTGATCTTTAGACTGGGGTAAATGTTTGTCATTCATCCACATTCAGTCCATCACCTGTTTTGTTTATTTGAGGTGAGGCCAACACATGGTTGCAGATAAGATTTTCACTGAAAAATACCAAAATAAAAAAACATGTGAAGGCCTACCAATGAAGTAAATCATTAAATGAAAACCAATACATTTCTGGAAATATGCACTACTAGTGCTTCATAAGATGTTTTGGGTCATATTTATAAGGCATTTGAGTATCTAGTATGCTATTTTACGTTCTTCCTGGTGCAAATTTATTGTAAATATGCTCCCACCTGCGGTTGGCAAATTTAGAATTTGATTATGGGAGTTAGATAGGCATGTTAATAATTTCCCAAAAATGGTGTATAACCCCAAACAACCTTTGAAGCAAATGCTCTTAGCCATGTTATCCACCTCCCATTGGATAACATGTCTAAGAAGTGCTTGCAAATGTGAAAAAAAACGGCCGCAATGCATGAATATCGCAGAAAAGTCAGCGATATTCATGCATTTTCCAGCACATGCTCTTAGCCATGTTATCCACTTCCTATTAAATAACATGGCTAAGAACTGCTCAGGGCCCCATGAGGAACGCTTTCCATTTAAAAAGGGAAAAATAACATCAAAGACACTAAAATGCCTTCTAAATATGACCCCAAACAACCTATGAAGCTCTAACAGTACATATCCTGAAATGTAATTGATTTCAAAATTCGTTTTTAAACACAGCATATAAATCAATTGTATACCTGCATTCATGGAGAAATGACTGGAAATGTCCTTGAGACACATGAAAGTGTTTTCTGGAATGCCCTAGCACCATTTTTGGGACACTATTAACATGGCTACGTAACTCCCATAATCAAAATCTTAATTTGCCAAGCGCAAGTGGGAGCGTATTTACAAGACACTTGCCCCAAGAGGAACACTTTCCATTTAAAAAGGGAAAAATAACATCGCAGAAAAGTCAGCAATATTCATGCACTTTCCAGCAAATGCTCTTAGCCATGTTATCCACTTCCTATTAAATAACATGGCTAAGAACTGCTAAGGGCCCCATGAGGAACGCTTTCCATTTAAAAAGGGAAAAATAACATCAAAGACACTAAAATGCCTTCTAAATATGACCCTAAACAACCTATGAAGCTCTAACACTACATATCCTGAAATGTAATTAATTTCAAAATTCATTTTTAAACACAGCATATAAATCAATTGTATACCTGCATTCATGAAGAAATGACTAAAAATGTCCTCGAGACACATGAAAGTGTTTTCTGCAATTCCCTAGCACCATTTTTGGGACACTATTAACATGGCTAGGTAACTCCCATAATCAAACTCTAAATTTGCCAAGCACAAGTGGGAGCATATTTACAAGACACTTGCCCCATGAGGAACACTTTACATTTTAAAAGGAAAACATAACATCTTAGACACTCAAATACCTTATAAATATGGCTCAAAACAACCTATGAAGCTCTAGCAGTACATATCCAGAAATGAAATTGATTTCTTAAATCGTTTTTAAAACACAGCTTTCTTCATCATTTTCTCCTTAAATCATACTATTCTGTATCTAAATTAAATAAATCTTTTCTCACCTTAGCAAATCTTTTTTGAGTTTTGAAAACAGTCTAAGAAATACACCAAATTGTCTTCAGCAGAAGAAAAAGGATGCACTCCAAAGGCTGCAGCTATTGAAAGCACAGAAATACAGATATTCTTTTCACATATCTCTCATATTAGCCAATCATACCTCTTCCCTCACTTTTTTCAAATCTAAACCCTTCCCCCCTCTGCCCTGTCTGCCTTTTTTCCATAGCAACCACCTCCTGGAAGACCTCTCATGTTTGCAAATTCACACAACAATGTTTCAATTGAACTCTGAACTCTCAGTGCACCTGCGTATCCAGTGCAATCTTTCATTAAATGTTTCTTTCTTGACCATTCAAATTGCATCTTTCAAAGAACACATCCATGCACCCTAACTTTCTGTTTTCAGAAATGGAAATGCACCAATCACTGCTAATGAATCATTAGCATTGGAAATCCACAGTTTTTTTTCTTTAGAAACTCCTACTGTTTCAACTGCCCTTTCATTACCACACTTCATCTGACTGCAGAACAACCTTCTCCCACCATGTTTAAGGTCTGGATTGTTGGACATAGTTACATCCACTGGGCTCAAAGGTATGCTGAGAGCAGAAATTTACCTAACCTCAATTTACAAGATGTGGAAATTAAGTGGTTGGGCCAAAGAGGATTAAAATGTCACCAATTGATACCATTGGTGAAAACCTTTATGCATTTGCCAAAACCTGACCTGTTAATAGTGCACTGTGGAGGTAATGATTTGGGCACTTTGACAGGGGTAGGTCTGGAAATGCTTTTAAAGGACACCTTTGAGCAATTAATGGCACTTTTTCCTCAAACTGCCTTGGTATATTCCAATATATGCCAAAGACAGAAATGGAGGTGGTCCAACCAATTTTGTCCACAAATTGAGAAAGCGAGGAAGCATGTAAACAAATCTGTTTCAGCTTACATGAGAGACCATGGAATGGGCTCTCTGTACAACAATAACTTGCGTTACTACATGCAAGATATCTACAGAGGAGATGGAGTTCACTTCTCAGATGAGGGCAACAGAATTTTCATTCTGAATTTAAGACTGTGCATTGGTACCTACTTATAAGTACCTAAATGTACCATAAACCCAAAAGCTCTTCTCAGAGCTACCCTACATCTGATCACTCACAATTATTATTTTTCTCTAACTTTTTTCACTAATTTTCCACAAAATTCGCTCCCCGGAGCGCTACCCGGTTCGCTAACCGAAAGCTAACCTCGCGGAATTTTTTAAAAAAAAGTTTTTTTTTCCGCACATATAAGCCTCCTCAGCCACGCTCAGAAAACCTAGGGGGTCAAGATAAGTCTACCATGACCCCTTCTACCCATTCTAAACATTATTTGCCCTCCATCTTGTATCTTAATGTGACCGAAACACAAAATGGTGGACTCCTGTGACGCTTAAGGTTCGCTAACCTCGCGGAATTTTTTAAAAAAAAGTTTTTTTTTCCGCACATATAAGCCTCCTCAGCCACGCTCAGAAAACCTAGGGGGTCAAGATAAGTCTACCATGACCCCTTCTACCCATTCTAAACATTATTTGCCCTCCATCTTGTATCTTAATGCGACCGAAACACAAAATGGTGGACTCCCGTGACGCTTAAGGTTCGCTAACCGGGCCGCTTCCCGGAAAGCGGTCCAAAAAAAAGGTGGGAAAGTAATTTACAGAAAAACGACTAGAGACACTCTCACCAAATATAGATTAGCTCATACTACATAACAATCCCTTCCATTCTCACAAATTTCATTGAAATTTCATTTAGCCATTTAGCCTGTAGACCTCTCCAAGTACCGTGAGGTAAATTACTTCACAAAACACATCTGAATTGTTGGAATTGACAACCAATGAAAATGTTACTTTCATTTTCTACTTTTATTACCTGACATTTGATTGGTTATATACCTGTATATATATAAAGGGAGAGAAGGAAACACAGCCATTTTGACTACTACTTCTTGTTGTACCTCCTATTTCAATAGCTTCAAAAAACTTCAACTTCTTTGTGAAGGTAAGTTATAATTTAATATATTGTGCAGTATAACTTAATATAGTAGGCTTTTTCTGCTAAATATACACTATCCCTCTGTAGTAGTAATGTATTTAGATAGACTTCTCTGTTATAGTTATGAATGGAGTAAGGCTTGTCTTGGTTAAATCACATACACTTTTTTATAGTCCTATTTCCACTCTCATACTATACACTGCCAAAAGATAAATTCACTGATAAAAACTGCCTATCTAAAATTAATCCCAACAGTGCCCTATCTCTACTAATATATATTTTTTTTAATCCAAATTTCAGGCAAAATGGAAGGCGAGCAGCAAGTTTCTTTTGAGATGGACCTGCAAGAGAGCAGCCAGGAATTAAATGA
Organism: Lissotriton vulgaris; assembly: GCF_964263255.1. NCBI lineage: Eukaryota > Metazoa > Chordata > Amphibia > Caudata > Salamandridae > Lissotriton > Lissotriton vulgaris. Next base: position 750,182,311 of record NC_141694.1, read on the forward strand.
ACAAATTGACCTGGAATTTATGGATGAAAGCTTGGATAATGAACTGCTGCAATGTGTCCAAGCAGTAGATGTCCTCCTTGCAAATGAGGACATTTTGCAACCTCACCGATTGCAAACAATATTTCAAGAAAATAATAACATTTCAGACACTGAAATGTTAGAAAGTTTAATAAATTATGAAAAAGAATCAAAATAAAAAAAACACTTTAAAAAAAGAAAACAAAAAAAACAAGAAAAACAACAAACAATTAACATACAGTATTAGAAAAGTCTTTCATTCTTTTATCCATAAAGTTCGCTGCCCAGAACGCTTTCCGGTTCGCGAACTTGGCGCTTACCACGCAAAAAAAAAAATTTTTCATTTTTTTTTTTGGACCCTCCTAGGCCCTTTTAAAACCTCCACATAAAACCTAGGGGGTCAACGAGGATCTACTATGCCCCCTTATGGTAATTTCCCCCTTTGTTTTGGCCTCCTCTTGTCTCTCGATCCTACCGAGAGACAAGATGGCGGCCGCTCCGGACTGTTTAGAATGTTGACAGACACCGGAGGGCCAATCAGCTTCGCATCGCAAAGTTCCAATACGCGAAAGGTTCGCTAACCGGATCGCTGCCCGGAGCGCTGTTACAGATATATATCTTGATTTAAACGTTAATTTCTCAAAATCCACTGAAGCACATATATTGAGACCTAGCAAAGGCACATCGGGCTAACAGTCCCTACAATTTTGCCAAGTTTCGTGAAAATCCATTCAGCCGTTTGGGCTAAAAGTGAGTCCAACCGCCCCAATTCCGTCCACAAACGCAAAAGTTATTAGGCATAGAATTTTCAGAAATCCCATAGGGAAAAAATCCTAACTATATATACCTACTGGCGACCGCCAGTAGGTAATATATATATATATATATATATATATATATATATATATATATATATATATATATATATATATATATATATATATATATATATATATATATAGACATATAAAAATGTATTTATGAACTTTATGAAATATTTTTAATTTACATAATTATTTTAAATACAATTACATATATATATATATATATATATATATATATATATATATATATATATATATATATATATATATATATATATATATATATATATATATATATATATATATATATATATATATATATATATATATATATTCCATTATTATGTCAATATTTTGGACAACGACATTTTTGTATTGTGCATTATAAGTGTAAACATTCAATAGTTTTACCACAATATTTTTGTACCATGATATTTTTGTGGTAGATATTTCCCCATGTGGCCTTACAGTGTGCAGGGAATCAGAAGTTAGTGCACAAGGAAAAAGCATGAGGAAAAATTGTTTTGAACATGGAGATGGCAAAGTAAAGGACAACGTGTAGGTTGCAGGAGAAGAGAGCAATGTGCAGGTGAAAACAAAGCAGGGTGAAAGCAGTGAATGGTTCATGGGTAGAGTATCACAATTTGCTGGGGAGAGCAGGTTCCATAGTAGTTCACAGCAAGGGTATATATGGAGGACCCCACAGCCCCTGGGGTGCGGGCCCCCTCATCAGGGCTGGACTGGGAACCCAAACCAGCCCTGGCAATTTTGTAGGCCGGCCCCCACCCCCAGGGACTGGGCAAGCGTGAAAGACTGCTGCTTAACAAAACGAACCCCCAGCACTGCTGTGTTTGTTACTGGGGGGCAATATGCAGCATCACTTCAAATTCGCCCCCCAGGAACAAAACCGGCCCCCACAGCTGGAAAACCGGCCTCCAGCCTCCCGTGCAAATGCCCGATGACCGCTACGGCCAGTCTGGTCCTGCCCCTCATCCCTTAAGTCATGCCGTTAAATTCCTGGCAGAATGCGTACAATGGCACGGAATAAGCAACATTTATACGCCCGGGAAAGCCACTTTGCTCTCCCGAGAAGAAAGAAAAAGAAAAGCAACACTTGAATAATTTTGCTGGCAGACAGAGGTTCAAGCAAACGGTACTCCATGCCCAAATGTCCATGGCAGGGGCATAATGCATGTCCCTGCGGTGTAGGGGGGGCCTCAACCCTTCAGGGGGCCCCATTGAGGCCAAGACTAATGAATGTCTATTCATTAGTCTTGAGACGCTGGGGTTCTTCGTGGCTTTCTGCAAGAGAGTACCATCATTTTGCATTAAGCCACTGGATTGTAGGGTGCAAAGGGGAAAGCAACAAGGGGTAGATCAGTACAAGAGGAAGATGAGGACTGGCTACAAGGGGAACACAGTGCAGGTTTAATAAGAGAGTTGTGCAGGGAGAGCAGTGTAGGATGCATAGGGACAGAAGCATAGGATGCATGGGTTGCAAACGGTGTGTGGGAGCACAGAGTGGAAGACTGGTCAGATATATCAGCACGCCTTGAAGCACAGAGCAAGAAGCAGGTGAAATGCAGTGCTGTGTTCAGTGTGAGAAGCAAGAGGGGAATGCAGGGTGTACAAGGAGCACACGGCATGAAGCAGAATGAGTGCAGCATAAGGTGCAGGAGGGAATTCTTACATGGTGCAAGAATTGACCAGCCTCAAGTGCTGGGGTACCACAGAGTTGTATACAAGGGAAGCACAGAGAACGGTGTAGGCAGAGCACGGTCCAAGAGAAGTGAATCGTGGTATGCAGGTGAGCAATGTGCAAGATGCTGGAGGACCCACAGTGTAGGGGGAAATGGGTAGGTGCATGTGAGAGCAAAATGTGCAGGACGGAATGCAATGGGAGTTTGCAAGGGAGAGCAGCAAAGGGAGCAGAGCAAGACCAGGAATGTGTGCAGGGATAAAGCGGTACATGACGTAGAAAGAGAGAGAGCAAAGGGGAGTACAGGGAGCAAGTGGAGAATACAGAGTACTACGCAGCTTGCAGAGTGCAGACGGGACAACAATGTGCAGAGGTAGCGTAGGGTGCAGGGGGAGAGCAGTTTATGGCAGTGGCGGCAACTCTGCTATGGCGGAGGAGCGTCGCCCCACTGCTTTTGAGCAGTGCAAAGTAAACGAAATATAAAATGATAATACGTTTGAGTTGTTATCATTTTATGTTTCCTTTTCAGGCGGGTGGGTGGGCAGGGCTGCGGAGCAGGGGAGGAGTGGTTTGCCCACTCCTAAGTGTGCAATAACTGTTTGGTCGGCCCTCTTGCGCCGCCCAAACCAGTCCTGCGCACTGTCCCCGTTCTCCATGCAGGCTGTATTAAAGCCTGCATGCAGAATGTGCTCAGGCCCTCATTTCCTGGTTGAGCGCCAAACCAAGACGCTCAAAACCAATCACAATGCTGCATTGCAGCATTGTGATTGGTTAGGGGAGCCTGGCTTTTCTCCCTGACTTCCTGTTCCTCGAGTCCCACAAGGAGAGCAGGAGCAGAGACGCAGGACCCGGCAGAAAGGTAAGTGTATATTTTATTACATATTTTTTTGTACTGTGCAACCCCAAACGCCACAGCACCCCCCCTCCCCCCTCCCCCCTGCATGAGTCATGCCTTCCGCCACTGGTTTATGGTGCAGGCACAGCAATACGGCACGATAGGGAGAGCGTACCGACTGCACAGGTGGTCAATGTACAAAGGGAACCTCGTGCCTACGTCGCACTGCCCAGACCTGAGCACCTTAGAATTATCTCCAGAGTGAAATGGTGTAAAAGAAGTCACGTAGCCTTACTAGGAGTGCCCCAAATATATACTGGATTGTTGGAGTTAGAATGGTAAATCAGCATCCACTTCAAACACAGCTTTGCTGCGCTAAAGCCTGTACTGAAGGCTAAAATAGAACAACCTAAAGCAAGAATGGACAATCAAGGCTGCAGCGTTTGCTTTTATCTGTCAACGACTTCCTATGTGGCTTATGTATGACTGCTTCTTGGCCTGCATCGGGCTGAGCGTTCATCTTGTCAAGGTGATTTAAAATGTTGGTTTTCTGTGAGTAGGGGTGATTTACTCCTGGTTTAATCCTAACTTGCATTATTTAAACTGTCAGTGTTTACACATATAATAACTAATACATTGCCAGAACTTTCTTTGCCAAAATCATTTTTTTTAAGTAAGTAGGTGCTGGAAGGTAAAGGCATATTTCTAATAGACACATGAGTTGGACTTGGCCCTCGCTGCAGGGTCGCCCCCAAGCGCAAATAATAATTTGCATTGGGAAGTAAATCCCACCACAGCACTTTGCACCGGGTGTGTGTCAGTGTTGTGATGCAAACCTGATGCAAATTGTTAGTAAATCTGGGCCCTTGTTTGAAAAAGCTACGCTCTTCGATTGGAGGTAAATGGTACTTGCTAGGAAATGCGCCATGTCAAGGGGAATATTTAATTCAGATAAAAAGAGACAATCACAAAGAGGCAACATTAAAACGCGTTCAAGAATATCAGGACACCATTTTGACACCCGTAAGAGATGCAGCATGACGCTGTCTTTGAAAGTAGGGGCAAAATGTGAAGCATCCATTTCCTAGTTCCCACTCCACACCTGTACTAAATATTTTGGGGCTTATTTAGTATGGGAAAAAGTGACGTACTGGCAGCGCAAGGGGCATGTAAGTAAGCCCCTTTGTTCTTGCGGAGTTAGAAACGCCACGTCGCCAAACACGTAAAACAAGTAGAGAAACATGATTATATCCCAGGTCTGCTGTCCGCAACAGGTTCATCAGTGACTGCGTGACTTACTGCTCCCAGCTGCTGCTTCGGCTTCTCTGTTTACTACTTGAGGCTCCGTCGCCTCGGGCTCTGAGGCTGATGAAAGACAAGTGAGTAAACATGCACGGTCCAGCGATGACACAAGTGAATACCTGACGTGCATATCAACAGTGTCCAGCGCGCTATCCTGTCATGCGTGGCTCAAGAAGCACCGTAGGGTTTTCTTATAAACAATGCACGACGTGTACGTCTCTTCTAACGTGCTGACAGAGGGCGCAGGGCCTGGCCACCTACAAAAATATCAATGGCGCATTCTGGGATAGAGTATGAAACAGGTACAGGATCGACTGCTGCTTTGTTGTCTTCAGACCCCTGTGATTTGTGGAAGGTGGAGGCAGGCGGGCAACTAGAGGCACATTTCGGGAGGGGCTGAAAAATATTTCGGGGGGGGGGGGGGGGGGGGGCTAATTCTTCCAACCACAGACAGAGTGGCTGTAAGAATGGGTGAACACAACAAAAGCCTCATTTACAATTAATGGTCTTTTAAAGACCTGTTAAGTACTCGGGTGCGGCTGCAATTAGATGCTCGCCAGCCCGCAAAGACGTGCCAGCCCAGTGCCAGCCCGGGCTGACACACACGACGGATTACTACACCCACCCTGCCCCTCCCCCTTCCTACGTCACCGCCCGGCAGGTACTTCCACTACCGACCGTGGCTGCAGGAAACTGCAGCTAAAACGGCAATAATTTTAAGGAGGTTCTTGCTAATATGCCCCCTTGACTCTAGGTTTTGTGTCACTTACAAAAAAGTCACTACCCTATTCCTGACCTGACCTCAGGTGCCTAAAGAAGCAGTGAGTAGCTTCCACTGGTGCAGCAGAGGCGGTGGCACCTAAACCTAGACGCCAGAGGGGGCCACTAAACTCTGATTATTGTTGCATTTTATCATTCAAACAGCATCCAGGGGACCTATTTCTCTCCTTTCATTAGAGCCCATGAAACACTGGCTCCGCTACTGTAAAGAAGAGGCCAATGCAGCAGTGGCATAACTTAAAATGATGCCCCCCTCCCTCTGCAAAATGTGAACAGCGGTCTGGAGTCTCCCATATCTCACAGATATCATTGGCCTTGAGCAGAATATGGTCCCCTGAAGGGTTGGAGGGTGCCTAAAGGGTTGGGGCCCCTCTGCCCTACAGGACCCTGCCTTACGTCCCTGCAACACGGAATTGGAAACTAGCATGATAGCTTAAAGTCTTAATGTGCGTTTGGTATGATGGTTGATAGGAGAGGTGTGGCACAGTGACCAGAGTGGCTGCCTGCAGCGCTTGGGGCTCACGGTTCGATCACCAGTGGCAGCTCAGCTTAGCTCAGCATCATGTGACTCTAGGCAATATCTCACTTAACCCCTTCTGTGCATGTGACGGAACCACTCCGTCACGAGCCACGGACACGCTGTGCTGGTGACTGAGTGGTTCCGTCACGGCGCTGCCGCCCCGCCCATGCTGCAGGAATTCCGCGCCTGCGCAGTAGTTTTATTGAGCGGGCGGGGCCGTGACTGAACCACTCCGTCACAAGCACAGCGTGCCTGTGGCTTGTGACGGAGTGGTTCATCACAATCATGGCGGCGCTGCGCGGCCCCACCTCCCCACCAGCGCCGCGGCGGAATTACCGCCACGGCTAAGAGGTTAATCTCCCCGCCATCCCCCCGTGCCTTGAAACTCTTACGGGGCTGATATGTTTGCACTTTACAACTAGAAATTATAATTATGGTAGATAAAGAAATCTACCTGCAACCCGAAAGTCACTGATTCAAACAGGGCTGTAGGCTGGCTTTGCCCCAGCCCATCAACCTTTTTTGATGGCCCGGCATGCTCCTATTTACATATCCAAACATTATTGGATCATATCATTTAGCCCCAGAAGTCGCAATAATAAGGTGCGTAGCTACGAAAACAAATCCGGTGTTTTATATAGCACAAACTTGACTCGAAGGTATTAAGAGCTCTTTACATGAGCACCAGTTGCGTTACACAATGACACATTCAGTTTTTTTTTTGTTAGACAGGGAAAGATTACGTGATTGCCCAGAATCACAGGATGTTGAGCGTCATTGCCGAGACTCAAACCCGGTTCCCCAGATTTGAGGTCGACCACCCTAGCCGTTAGGCCACATCTACTCCCATCATTGGTGCAGGAGGTGCAGTGGTACGGGGCCCAACTGAACCCTGTTTATTGCTTCATTTACTTTGGCAGTCAAATGTGCCATCTTCCTTGCCTGCACAATTGCCCATGGCATCCTTGCTATGCTACTGGCAATAATGTTGTCCATCTCAACAGTGTATCACATAAACTGCATTTTTTCTCGATGCTTACATATTAGGGATTGCCTCGACCCTTCTCGGTGGTATACATTTAATAATACTTAGAAAGTAAATGGCTGAGTTCACCGCGTAGGGATTCTAGGCTGTGATCTGCACGTTGCACAGAGATCTGCAGCAGGTGTCCGAACCAACTGAGCTTTTCTTACCTGATTGATGGATTTATGTTATAATTTGTGTAGCCACTCTCGTAAGGGTTGCCATATCTGCCTCCCAGTAAGCACCCAATCACGTGTATAGTGATATCATGAAACGAACAAAACTTGGCACATGTTAGATGATGATCATACAAAATGTACAGTTGTTCGTTCGTTTATTCCAAGCAGGAAAATGTCAAAAACCCAATCCAGCAGAGATGTACATTTTGTTATGCTAAATCATATGTTTTGCTACTAGTTTTCAAGGTCAAACTGGTCCCTTATTCAGACAGGCTTACTTAACTGCTAACACATTGTACCGTTCCTTTTGCTCATGCAGTGCACACCCACACTTTAAAAAAACAAATTCAGCCAAATGCAGGTGTGAGAAGCCCGCAGGTCAGACAACGTGGCATTCATACAAGGAAATATGTTCTTCTCTTTACATACAAAGGGCGGGTCAATTGCGAAATCCCCTGAACTACGAATTCGTCACTGTTTCCACTGCACGGATTTACAAGTTATTCGAAAGTTCAGGCGTGGCAACAACCGAGAACTCGGCCATTACAGGTTCCCGCCTGTAGGTTTTTTCACCATGCAGTTCAGTAGGTGTGTACAAACCAATTACAAATGTTTGCACAGGTGTGAGTGTCCGATGCAGCAGGAACTGGAAGCGCTTCACAAACACACAATGAGCATTCCCCAGTGGCCTCGGGCTGTAAAGTCAATTGGCAGAAAAACAGAGTAGGCAGGTAATTTACTGTTCAAGTTAATTAAGACCCATTACAATAATGATAAAAATAACTCCTATAAATCCATGCCTAACGAAAAACAATGTGCTTGTAAACTTTGATAGAAAGAAAATCAGGAATTTGAGGTGAGCAAATTTAAAATGTCGCTGGTGTTGATCTATACAGGAGCTGCCTTCCACCTAAACTTGGGAACCACCCAGAGTTCTCTGCTTCATTTTTGGCATTAATTTATGTGTCACTCTATGCCTGCAAGGGTATTGTTTTGATTGCGATCACAGAGGATTCCTGCGGGATTTTCACATTAAAAAAAAAAGAAAACACCCTCTGATGCTTTTAATTTTATAAATTTGAATATATATGAGGGGGTATGAGTGGGCCCCCACACTGAGCCATGCCGAGCCCAGAGGACTCTATCCCCCTGGCCAAGTTTAATTTGAAGAGGCGAAGGCATCTGGCCCCCCAAGCCACAAATGTGCCCAGAGATCCCATCCCCTGGTCCGATTGGATAAAAAAGGGAAGGGGGCATGCTGACCCCCTCCCCATCTCCTCAGGCCAAAAAGGGAAGGGGGGGCTTGTGCGACACCCTTTCTGTGCTGATATCAGCACCAGGACCCCATCCATCGGAGCACAATAATTAACAGTGTCCTTGGGAGCCCACCCCTTGGACTCTGTGCTTCGCTGCCCAGAAGACTGCAGGCCTACCCTGCCAAGACTCTCTCAGGCAGGGAACTACATTTTCCTCCCGCAATGCGGAAACAGTAGAAAAATGCTGCCGGGAGCCGAGCGGACGTGGATCCTCTCGGCTCCCGGGTCACGAGCTACTCAACCCCGGCTCTGGGCTGCTACGGCCCTTCTTCTGTGCGCACCTTTTTTCCCCACGTGAAGCGGAGCGAGTGGGGCTTCTGTAGAGCATCGGCGATTGCCCCTAGATAGGCGGACAGGTCCGATCTCCGGATGAGTGTGAGGAGAGGACGTTGGCACTCAAGATGGCGGGCGGCACCTCGCCTTCGACTCCGCCGACTGCGGCCGCCGCTGGGAGGTAGGATTGAGACCTGCGCTCCCCCGGCCTGGCCAGAGGAGAGGACTGTAGCGGCGGCTGCTGATGGGAGATGGCACCATCTAGCCCTACCGCGACGGCGACACTCACCGGGGGAATCATCCCAGTGCCTGCCTGACTCTAAGATGGCGGCCGGCGGCGACTTTAGAATGTCGATCGCCGCTTCCTCTGGCTCACCCCTGCCTCTCCCCGGCCTCTGGTCTAGCCCCGATCTCTCCGCCTGATTCCAGGCTGTCCCCCAGGGTGGGTCCTTGCTCCATCAACTTTGCCGACTGGGCCCAGCAATACCCGACTCCAGCCCCGAACAGCGTTCGGTAAAGCAACTTCCGAGGGGGGGCCTTGCTCGAGGGGACCCTGGCCCTCGCGACCCGCAGCGCCAGCGACTGCTTCTGCTGGGCACAGGTCTCCCGAACCGATCCACCACCTTCTGCTGCCTGTGGCTGTGTCCGGTACGCTGTGAGGACAGTGCCTCTGGTGAACTCTGATGATTGCAAGCTCTCCAAGATGGCGATGCGCCTCCTGGGCTCCCACCTTCTCTCCTGGACTTCTCGACTTGCGTGCTATCCTGAATGACACTTTGCTGCTGTTTTCGGACAGTTTTCGCTGGACTCTAGCCCTTCCCTCCATACCTTGCATCCCACCCACCCTTCCTCTATGCTGTGACTGCATCTTTGACCTATTGCAGTAATGCTAAGCTTTGGTATTCGCTGAAGTCCTTACACCATATACCACCCCTATGCGTCTCTTAGAGTTTAACCAGTCATTTCCCTTCCTATGTGTATGTAGTTGACTCTTATCACTAGTGTTTGCAGTGGACCTTTGTACTCTCTACCACTCCTATGTGACCCTTAGAGTATTTCCAGTCATATCCCTCCTGTGTAGATAGAAGATAACTCTATTGACTAGTATCCTATGTGATTTTTAGATTGTATCCATGTGTATCCCCTCCCTGTGTTTAGAGATATAGCTTTAACGACTAGTCGCCTGTGTGACTGTTGGAGTATAGCCAGGTGTATCCCTTCCCCCGTGTGAAGAGATAACCCTATTCACTAGAACAAAAAGAAATGTGTTCCTTATGTAACGTAACTGATTCTATGTAAAGTGCTTTGATAACATGTAACGGAACTGGTGCTATGTAAAGCGCTCTGATAACCTAATCGGTACAAGTTCGCGCTATATAAAACTCTAAAAATAAATAAAAAATAAATAAAAGGACAGATGCCGGCTCCCACAAGCACCCAGTATTGTGTTGGCTGGGGAGCCTAGTAAGGGCCTAGGGGCCCCTCGAGCTTCCACCAAAGCCCCAACATATTGGGGTGGACACGGGGGTACCCATTCAGAGGCACATCAGGCCTGGGGGTGGGGTCCCTGGGGCCACTTTAGGCTTGGGGACGGGGGCTGAGCACCCCCGCACCCACTCCCCTTATTAATAAAGGGAAGGCCAGGGGGATGGGGTTCCCGGGCTGTAAAGACCTAGAGAGGGGGGCTGTATGTCGCCCTCCCATATAAAAAAAATTGCCCCAGGGCCTCAAGAGAGCCAGGGAGGGGGAGCATGGTCCCCTCCCCTTAGAAAAATAAAGATCATGGGGCATGGGGTCTCTAGGGCAATAAAGCCTTGGGGAAGGGGAATGTGCACTTTCCAACCCTTAAAAAAAAAGAAAGGACCAAGGAGATGGAGGTTCCCATAGCCTGTAGTGACTCAGGGATGGGTGCCTGCACATCCCCTCCCCCTAATTAATAAAAATAGATAAAGCGGGATGGGGTCCATGGTGTTAAAGGATCATATGCTGTTGCCTGTTAAAATCCTATATACCTATATACAATTGTCTCAACATACACAACTAAGGTAATTTTTTTGGTAAACTGAGGGCATGTGTATTGTAATTCCTTTAAATTAATGGTTATTGGCAATATGTAACACTTGAAAGGTCGAATTCAGTAATATAGCATGTGCATGTAGCAATGCTTTTTTCTTTGGCAAGTAGATTCAGGAATCATCCTCCGCGTGAAATCCTCACACGGAACAACCGTAAAACTGCATCTTGGCTTCTACGTGAAGCGCATGCAAATTAGGAGAACCGCCACTACACAGAAGCTATAAAAAGAGCGATCGAGAACGTGACGGTGCTTCGCTTCATTGCACAGCGTCACTACGAGCACTCCGGGTCCCAGCTCTCCCGGGATTAAAGCCGCCTTGTATCCTGCCCTCCAGCTCAAGCCCTTCTCTTCCCGTGCCCCACAGACCCTCCTCCCAGCTGTTTCTGCCTTACCTGAGCCAGCAGAACTCCCGAACGTCTCCCTTGAAGATCGGCTGTCTCTCGATTCCACACCGGCCTCATCCTCACCGGAAATCCGGCCAGCAACAGACAACGACCTGCAAAAGGAAAGTAAGCTTCCTTAAGTTGCTAGGCAACCTTTTGTATCTCGTTTAGGGAAACATTTAGAGGATATTACTAGTGTTATTACTCTCGGTTTTTAAAACTGTTTTGGAATTTAGCTATTAAGAACCTAAAAGGAAACTGTTTAACTAATTTTCGAATTGCTAACAAGCATTGGACAATACAGTCCAATGCTTTCCATGTCTCCATCATGGAAAACTGGATGGACAATACAGTCCATCCAGTTTTCCATGTCTCCCTCCTTAAACCCCATGATCCAGCCACTCGACCTGACAATCCTCCTCCACCAATTGTAGTGGGAGATCACCTTGAATACGAGGTCAAAAGGGTTTTTGATGCAAAACGCGTTCAAGGTCGTCTTTATTATCTAATTGACTGGAAAGGGTATGATCCATCTGAAAGATCTTGGGAACCAGAAAGTAATGTGCATGCCCCAAGGTTAATTAAATCATTTCATGCCCTAAATCCGGAAAAACCTCGCCCTGTGAGACGGCCTTTGGGGGGAAGAACTGCTAAAGGATCATATGCTGTTGCCTGTTACAATCCTATTTACCTATATACAATTGTATCAACATACACAACTGAGGTCATGTTTTTGGTAAACTGAGGGCATGTGTATTGTAACTCCTTTAAATTAATAGTTATTGGCATTATGTAACACTTGAAAGGTCGAATTCAGTAATATAGCATGTGCATGTAGCAATGCTTGTTTCTTAGGCAAGTAGATTCAGGAATCATCCTCCACGTGAAAACTGCGTCTTGGCTTCCACGTGAAGCGCATGCAAATTAGGAGAACCGCCGCTCCTCAGTAGCTATAAAAATAGCGCTCGAGAAAGTGACTGTACTTCGCTTTATTGCACAGTGTCACTACGAGCGCTCCGGACCCCAGCTCTCCCCGGATTGAAGCCACCTTGTATCCTGCCCACCAGCTCAAGCCCCTCTCTCCCCGTGCCCCCCAGACCCTCCACCCAGCTGTTACCGCCTTACCTGATCCAGCAGAACTCCCGAACGTCTCCCTTGAATATCGACTGCCTCTGGATTCCACACCGGCCTCATCTTCACCGGAAATCCAGCCAGCAACAGACAACAACCTGCAAAAGGAAAGTAAGCTTCCTTAAGTTGCTAGGCAACCTTTCGTATCTCGTTTGGGGAAACCTTTAAAGGATATTTTGAGTGTTGTTATTGCTCTCGGTTTTTAAAAGCGTTTTGGAATTTAGCTATTAAGAACCTAAAAGGAAACTGTTTAACTAATTTTCGAATTGCTAACAAGCATTGGACAATACAATTTACGAACATTGGCAACGAGCATTGAACAATACAATTCCGAATTGCCAACAAGCATTGAACAATACAATTCACAAGCATAAAGCAATACATTTTTTGACTGCCAACAAGACAAAAAGTAATACTGAGTTGTAAGGCAAACTATGTGTCTGTCTGAATTCCAATTAATGTATGTTGTACCTTACTGTTAATCTTGAATAAGTAAGAGATGTTAATGAAGGATCAGCCAGTCCAAGGGTACGTTTATGTTATCTTTTGGAATTGTTTTCTTATGTAATCTCTTTGCAGAACAGAATCCCAAGTGAAGAGTTCTACCTCAGGTCTACAGGTATGTCTCTTGAGTAAATGTTTGTTTACTAACCCTCACTAACCATTTTAATCAGACGTTCGCATGTGAGAACATTAGCATTTTACAAGTGAAAAGATAACCTGTTGTGTTACTTTAAAGGGTATCAAGGTCTAAATCAAGAATCAGACTAAACCTGAGACCAATAGAAGTGATGGCATGGGCCTACAGATAAGTGGTGTGTCCAAGTATACTTATGTGATTATTGTTTTTACTCTTTATCCAAAGAGAAAGACTTGTTCATTTCTTTCTGGTATTACTGTTGATAGAAGGAGTTAAACGCCGGCGGGCAGAAACTTCACAACAAAGGTCCAGAGCACTTCAGCAAGAGAAACTAATATCTGGATCCCTCAAGATGAAGGACCAGTGTTTTGTTTTGTTTCTCTCTCCACTTCCCCTTTCCCTTGGGGACGAGTTAGCTCATCAAGTGTTCCCTTTCTTGCTGAGTTGGCTGGTTCACAGGGGGATTGGGACCTTACAACATCAAGAAGGAAACAACCGGAATGCCCTGTGGGGCTGCTAAAGCTCGGGTAGGGGGGCTATGTGTCCCATCCTCCTGGCACCTCAATAAATAAATACAGCCCCGGGGATAGGGACCCATGGTCCTGCAAATTTTCAAGGAGGGGGGCTTGAGCCCCCTCCCCTTTTTTGGGTATATCGGCCTGGGACAACCAGTGCATCCTTACCTGCAGCTAATCCCATGCTGTGCACAGCCGAAGGGCCAGTGAGGTGTGGGGTTGACTGGCCCCAGAGGTCAGCTACAGAGCTTGTCCACAGGCCAGGCCCTGTTGCCAACCTCACACTTCACATGATCGAAGGGAATCTGCAGTGGGGAGTTGGCTGCCCACAGCCGGTTTGACACGGGGCATGGCTGTGGCCAACTTCACGCCTGCACGGCCTATAGCCGTGCATTGTATGGGGTTGTTGGCCTGCGAAGGGTTAGCCACAGGGCCTCGCAAAACACTGCTGCAAAGCCTATGCGCGGCGGGGTTGGCTTTACGTATTATGGTAAAATATTGCTTTTCATTTTTAAAAAAAACCTACAAATTCACTGAAAACAACACAGGTTAAAGTGGCATTATGGTCAGGTGAAACTTTCAGTGACAATGTAATCTTTGAAACTAAATAAAACTGAAATTCACCGGTTATAGTTACCTCTAGTAACTATAATTCGTGCCATAAGGTAATTATAACTTGCACCCTTGCCATGCATAGCTAATTACCCACATAATACATCAATCCAGACATGCTCTATAACATCGGTGATAACTTGACTGCAACATTTGAAACAACATCATTGATGAGAGGACTGTGCATGGCTCGTTTGTTAAACCTTAGCTCAACCCTGGGTATCTATGGCTTTGAGCAATCAGGCTTAAACAAAGTAACAAGTATTAAACATTTACAACTACAAAACAACAGAAAAAAAGTCACACAAAAGGAAAAAATCTGACACCAATTTATAAAAATAGATCTTACTTTTATCAATTTTCTGACACTAAAATGAACAGAAATGACCAGAGAGTTCTGAAGATATAGATTTATAAGTAAAAGCTACGTCACAGATTTGCATTAAAAAATGTCAACAAGCATTGGTAACTAACATGGTTAGCAGATTCTTTGTTAAACTTTTGAAGTCTTGTGCTCAGGTACTCCAGCCCACTTTGGGCAACAAACTCTGGCAGGGAGCAGGTGAAGGGGGGCAGCGAGGAGTTGTAGGGCAGTTACCTTGTCACCAAAGTAGTCTCCAGTCCAGTTCTAGGCTCTATGGGTGAACCGCAATAGACTTCAATAAAGTGATCCCGATGTAAGGGATACAGAATGCTGAAGATGATTTAAGATGCTTTAGGATGCTATAGATTTTGTGCCATTGACAGGGGGATTCCTGGGGCTACTCCTTGGTACACAAGATTGGTGGGGAAACTTTCGTCACAGGGGTCAGTGTCTCTTGAAGTCCTGGTGGGAACGGCAAAAGCCCAGTTGCCACTGATCTACTGGTCTCTGGTCACAGAAAAACCAGCAGTTCCCTTTGGTGGAGGCTAGTGTCCATGGAACACTAAACTGCACTCCAATGGCTCTCCAAGGTCTAGCAGACTCTGTTGCAACTTTTGAGTGATGGGACAAGGTCTCCTAGGCTGCACGTCAACAGTTAGTGTTGGTCAAGCAATTGTGTTTACTGACTTGCTACGGGGGGTTACTTCAGCTTTTGTAGCCCTGTACAGTAAGTCATCCAACTGACTCTTGGATTTCTCCTGTTTTCTCTGGGGATCTGGGATGACTTTTCCATGAGCCAGGAGCCACAGGCCCAGTCCTCTCTTTGCTAGCTCAAGGATCAGCAGAGTCACCTCAGCAGTTGGTGCAGCCTCTCTTACCAGGTCCAGGGTACAGCAGGGCAGTCTTTCTTCGGTACTCTCTACAGTACAGACGTGATCTGAGGTCTGGGTGCCATGGTGCCATATTTATGCTCAGAAAGTGCCCTCAGGCGATACAGCTGTTACTAGCCAATGGGCTACCAGATCCCTTCCCGCCTGATGAAGACTACCTGCGATGTGTTACATCTAGTTATTCCAGAGTGCAACATTAGGCCTATTCTCAACATGGCCGGACCCCTGTTGTGTGAAGCCGAGTAGCCCACCCTCAAGGTGTGGCAACCTGAGGTCTACACTCCCATGAAAAAAAAGTTTTCTGAACTTGTCTCTCCTCTCTGTCCCCATTACCAACCTGTCTACCAGACAAAGTAGCAGCCACTTTTGTGCATGTTCACCATTTGCCCATTGTTAGAAATGGGGGTCTCTAGTTGGCAATGGCTGGCCACTGTCCAAGTAGGGACCCTTCTTCCTAAGTCAGAGTAAGGGGGCTACACCCTTTGAGAACCCCTGCTCAACCCTGTGGTAACGTAGCACAAGCAGCTAGGCTTATCGCAGAGGCAGTGTGTAAAGCATTTATGATAACACACAGTAACACATTGAGGAACACTACAAAGGGACACCACACAAGTAGTTATAAACAAATAAGTATCTTTATATATAGATTTAACACTAGACCAATAATGATAAAAAGCCACAATACTGTAAAATAGGGATACTCTTGAGAAGCTGTAAAAATAGTTCAAAGTGTGCAAATGGGAGTTCAGTTCAAAGCAATGGTCTCTGCGACCCTTTTACTTACAAAGTACCAGGACTTCGTAGCAAAACAAACAAAATGTCGCAAACGAGCTGTAGCGATGATTTTCCTCACGTGAGACCAGCGATGCGTTGAATCCTTGCCACAAGGGAGGATGCTGCGCCGATCTGCGGGTGCGTGCGGAACAAAGCTACAGACTTATTCACGATAGGTCAGCGATGCGTTGAATCCTTGCAGCAAGGGAGGATGATGCGCTGACCCTGTTGTGTGTGCGATCTTGTTGCGTTGAAAGAAAATGGCGCTCCGCGAGGGAGTGATGATCCGGGTGCAATGCGATGAAAATGGCGGACGCGCGGCGCCCGCACTGCGATGTTGTGATGCGATTATCTTTGGGTGTTAGTGAGCACTTTGTGGCCTGCAAGAGTACGATGCGATGATTTTTGGTTTGCGAGCGCTCAGTGGCAGCTGTGCGATGATTTTTCTTACGCTCTTCTGCTGCGGCGCCTCGCAAACTTGCGGTAGCGACGATTTCAGCACTCTTTTCTCTGTAGTAGATCTAGAGGCCCTGGAACTCACAGTGGCCTCACCTGCAGATAGAAATCCTCGCTGGGAGGAAATAGGAGGCTGGTGGGGGAGTCAGATGTGCCTGTGACTCCAGCAGGAGGCTAGCTCTCTTCTAGCCCTTGGGTGATTGCTTAGCAAAAATAAAAGTCTCTCAAAAGTCATTTTCCCTTTTCTTCCAAGTCCAAGGGGAATTACTGCAGGCCAGTCCAAGAAATAGCACACAAGCACAAGGACAGTCCTCTCCTGCAGATTCCTTCAGTAACACGGACAGAGGTTCTTCTTGACATCCAGGAGCAATACCAATTGTAGGGGTTTGGGCACAGACATTTATAACCCAAAAGTCTTTGTTCTCAAGAGTCACTGGCCCCTGAACCCAGCCAGAACCAGTTCTGCTCAGGCCTGGAGCACTTTGTTTACCAGGCTGCATCCTTCCTTTCAGAAAGAGGGGGTCTGCCATCAGACGCACAGGAGGAGGTGGAGCCAGCATTTACTTTGCCAGGCACAGCCCTGCTCAGATCAAAGGGTCACCCCTCCCCTACTCCAAATGCAAATATCTCTAATCAACCCAGGTCTGATCCAGCCTGCCTTGCCCCTCCAAACCCAGACAGTCAATACACATAACAGCAGAGCACACTGGGAGGCTTAGGCAAGAAAATACCTACTTTCTAAAAGTGGTATTTTCAAACACAGAATGCTAAAACCAACTTCACTAAAATATGTATTTTATCATTCTGTGTTTAGGCATACTAAACTCGAATTTCTACCATGTTCCCTGAGTCAGACAGGACTATAAGATGTAATAGTCAGTCTGCCCATTCTAGCCTATGGAGAACAGGTAGCCTTGCAGCAGTGAAAAACGAAATGGGGTGTAATTCTCTACCAGGACATGCTACACATATCAAGCCATGTCCTACCTTACACACACTAGGCACCCTGCCATAGGGGTGACTGATATGATGCCAAGGGAAGGTTCAGAGGGTGGGAAATGTGGGCACTTCTCTGTCAAGATGGCAGTTCTGGACTGCACACAGACACTGCAGTGGCAGGTCTGAGGTACCATTTACAAGCTGCTTCTGTGGGTGGCGCAAACTAGCGCTGCAGGCCCACTAGCAGCATTTGGGTTACCAGCCCTGGGCACACACAGGCAACCCTACTAGGGACTAACAGGTAAACCAAATAAGCCAATCAGGGATATACCAAATTACAGTCATATTTACACTTGGAGCATTTGCGCTGTGGCACTGAATGGCAGTGGTAAAGCACCCCGAGCATCTAATACCAGCAAAAACAGAGGAGACAACACTGAAAAATGGAAGGGAGACCCACGCCAATGGTGCCAGGTCTAGCATGTGTCCTCCCCAGCTGAAGTATGGGGAGAACTACCCATCCCCTTGGGGGTTCTCTTCACTAAGGTGGAAAAATCTGGACAAACCATCCGCATTGGCGTGTTCTGTACCAGGGCGGTGTTCCACCGTGAAATCCATACCCTGTTGGGAAATGAAGTCAAGTCAGTCAAGTCAAAGAATTTATATAGCGCACTACATACCCAGAGGGTCTCAAGGCGCTTAGGAAGGGGAGGAGGATTATTTGTCAAATAACCATGTTTTAAGTTGCTTTCTGAATGCTAGGTGGTTCTGGGTAAGGCGAAGGTAAGTAGGGAGAGAGTTCCATGTTTTAGCAGCCAGGTATGAGAAGGATCTGCCTCCCATGGTGGTCTTGTTGATGCGAGGTACGGTGGCGAGGGCTTGGCTGGAAGAACGTAGTTGGCGGGAGTCGTAGAGTGCTTTGTGTGCGTGGGTTAGCAGTCGGAAAGTGATTCTCTTATTGACGGGTAGCCAGTGGAGGTCTTTCAGGTGACCAGAGATGTGTTTGTTGCGCGGGATGTCTAATATGATCCTGGCTGAGGCGTTTTGGATTCGTTGGAGTTTCTTCTGGAGTTTAGCGGTAGTACCTGCGTAGAAGGTGTTTCCGTAGTCCAGTCGGCTCGTTACCAGAGCATGGGTGACTGTTTTCCTGGTTTCGTTGGGGATCCAGCGGAAAGTTTTTTTGAGCATGCGAAGAATGTTGAAGCAGGATGAGGATACGGCGCTGACTTGTCTGTTCATTGAGAGTGAAGAATCCAGGATGACGCCTAGGTTCCGTGCGTGGTCTGTCGGGATGGGTGCTTTTCCAAGGGCTTCCGGCCACCAAGAGTCGTCCCATGCAGAGGGGGATGTGCCTAATATGAGGACTTCTGTTTTATCTGAGTTCAGTTTCAGGCGGCTGTGTTTCATCCATTCGGCAACTTCTTTCATTCCTTCGTGTAGGTTGGTTTTGGCGGTGCTGGGGTCATTGGTGAGAGAAAGGATTAGTTGAGTGTCATCCGCGTAAGATATGATGTTGAGGTTGTGTTGGCGGGCGATGGTCGCGAGGGGGCTCATGTATACGTTGAAGAGGGTGGGGCTGAGTGAGGATCCTTGTGGTACGCCACAGATGACTTCAGTGGCCTCGGATTTGAATGGTGGAAGGCGGACTCTCTGGGTTCTTCCGGAGAGGAACGAGGTGATCCATTCAAGTGCTTTTCCTTGTATTCCGATGTTATTGAGGCGTTGTAAAAGGGTGCTGTGGCAGACTGTGTCGAAGGCTGCAGAGAGGTCGAGGAGGATGAGGGCGACTGTGTCTCCATTGTCCAGTAGAGTTCGAATGTCGTCTGTTGCTGCGATGAGGGCGGTCTCCGTGCTGTGTTTTGCTCAGAAGCCGGACTGTGAGGAGTCGAGGGATTTGTTGGCTTCGAGGAAGGCGGCGAGCTGGTTGTTGACAGCTTTCTCGATTACTTTTGCCGGGAATGGAAGGAGCGAAATGGGGCGGTAATTTTTGAGTTCGGTGGGGTCCGCTGTGGGTTTTTTCAGAAGGGCGGTGAGTTCAGCGTGTTTCCAGCTCTCAGGGAAGGTTGCGGAGTTGAAGGAGCAGTTGATGACGTCTCGGAGGTGCGGTGCTATGACGGAGTCTGCTTTGTTGAAGATGTGGTGAGGACATGGGTCTGTGGGGGATCCTGAGTGGATGGAGTTCATCAGGCGGATGGTGTCCTCAGTGGAGATTGCGTTCCAGTCGTAAAGGGTGTTCACGGGGGGAGAATGTTCAGCATATGGTTGGGCGGGTTGGTCTCCGGGTTGGTTGTCGAAGCTGTTGTGGATGTCTGCAATCTTGTTGTGGAAGAATGAGGCTAGGGAGTCGCAGAGGGCTTGCGAGGGGGTGATGTCGTTGGAGTTGGCCGAGGGATTGGAAAATTCCTTGACGATGTTGAAAAGTTCCTTGCTGTTGTGGGCGTTGTTGTCAAGTCGATCCTTGAATGCTGTTTTCTTGGCCTTTCAGATTAGTTGGTGGTGTGAGCGGGTGGCGTTTTTGAAGGCGTCCTTGGTGCTAGTGGTTGGGTCTTTTTTGCAGGCCTTTTCAAGGGAGCGGCAGAGTTTCTTGGACTTCTTAAGATCATCGTTGAACCATGAGGCCTTCTTGTTGCCAGGTTTGCTTTGACGTTTTTTCAGTGGTGCTAAGGTGTCGGCGGTGTTGGATATCCATAGGGTGAAGTTAGCGGCGGCTTGGTCTGGGTTAGAAGAGTGGGCTGGGTGTTTAGAAGGAGCGATGAGGAGATCTGGTCGATGGTGATTTTGTTCCAGTTTCTTTGCAGAGTTTGTTGGAGGTGGTTGGTGGGTTTTGGCTTGTTGAAGGTGAAGTGAACGCAGCTGTGGTCAGTCCAGAGGAGATCCGTAGTGTGGCTGAAGGAGACATGATTGCTGGAGGTGAAGATTGGGTCGAGTGTGTGACCTGCGATGTGGGTGGGGGAAGTGACCAGTTGTTTAAGTCCGAGGTTGGCGAGGTTGTCCAAGAGGGTGGTGGTGTTGCGGTCGTTGATCTTTTCAAGGTGAAAGTTGAGGTCTCCCAGAAGGATGTAGTCTTTGGAGGGGAGCGCGTGTGGAGTGATGAAGTCCGTGATGTCTTCACTGAATTTTGCGCGGGGTCCTGGTGGTCTGTAGAGGAGGGTGCCTCTGAGTGTGGTCTTGGGGTCGATGTGGATCTGGAAGTGAAGGTGTTCGGAGTTGGCGAGGTTGGCGTCAGAGCTGGTTGAGATGCGGATTGATTTCTTATGGACGATAGCGATTCCTCCTCCTGTGTGGTCGGTACGGTCCTTGCGAGTGATCTTATAGTCTTCAGGGATGGCAATGGTGATGTCAGGGGCGGAGGAGGCGTTCATCCAAGTTTCCGTTAGGAAGGCGACGTCTGGAGAGATGGTGTCTAGTAGATTCCATAGGTCAATGGCGTGTCTGTGGACCGAGCGGGTGTTGAGAAGGATGCATTGTAGGTGGTTGGGGTCGGGAATCTGTGGTGTGGTCGTAGCGGAGATGTTGTCGGTGCCGCTGAATTTGCAGGAGTAGCAGGAGAAAGGTCCATGGGTGTGTCCAGGAGCTGCTTGGACGCAGTTGGGGGCGCGACCGGGGTTGAGGGCTAGGAGGGTGGCGGCATCGTAGATAATGCGGGAGGGCTGGGCAGCGCGAGGGGCAGGGGGTCTGGCGCTGGGCGCGGTCCAGGCGCGGACGGGCGTAGACGGGCTTACCTTTGGCGCACCTTCGGCGTGGTCGTAGCGCGTGGACGCTGCGCGTGGGGACATCTGACATAAATGGAGAGTGGAGGGGGAGGGGCGGGGGAGGGACAGCTGGGAGGCCGAGGGCGGGGTGTATGTCCGAGCAGGGAGGCGCCACAACAAACGTGACGAAGCAAATGGCTGCTAGCAGAGTAGCAGGCTAACCAGGTAGGAATGGGCAGTGCCGGTGAAAGCAAAGCGAGGCACAAACTTAAGATGCAGGCGCTACGGTGTCAGAGCACTAGAGGTGGCACAGTTACAAAATGTGAGCAATGCGAGGCACAAACAATTGATTAATGCAGGCGCTGCGATGCCAGAGCGCTACAAGCAGCACAGTTACAGCTAATGAGCAATGCGAGGCACAAATCAGTCTGCAGCCCAAGCGCTACGATACCACTGCAGGCGGGTGAGGAGCTGCGTGGGGGAGCAGCCGTCTCAGGAGGAATCCGGACGGGATTCTCACCCCTCATCTGCATCAGCCATCTGAGGGGCCTCTGGTCTGTCTGAACCCGGAACTGAGTCCCAAACAGGTATGGTCTCAGCTTCTTCAGTGCCCAGACCACAGCAAATGCCTCCAGCTCAATTGCACTCCACCTCTGTCCCCGGGGAAGTAACCTCCTACTAATGAAGGCTACAGGTTGGTCTAGTCCCTCCTCATTGATCTGTGACAGAACAGCCCCCACCCCATTCTCTGAAGCATCTGTCAGGACAAGAAATTCCTTAGCAAAAGTGGGCGCCTGGAGGACGGGTGCTGTACACATGGCAGTCGGTTAATAAAACATGAGGCAAGTTTGTGCGTGTTAAGACGCTGGTTCCATCCTTAAAAAACATGGTGAGGTAGCAGCAACAAAATTAAAATAAGCTTAACATCATGTTGAACGGCCTATTTATCATAAAAAGTTGAGCAATAAATTCTTCCCGATGCCTACCAAGAGGTAATGTAGTAAAGTGCCAGTGTGCAAGAGATAATGGTTAAATTATAATAACAGTTCGGAGTATCCCTCTTGTATAGTCAGTGATAATCAATGTAAGACAGAGTCAAGGTGTCACAGTAGAGCTTGGTCTTCAGGGGTACCATTGGGTTCATCCTTTAGTCCATGCACTCAAAACAAGGACAGAGGAGCTACTAAGAGAACACTGGGACTCTCTCGTGCGCTTTGCGTCACTGAGGGATGTCACTGGATTTTGGAGTGAGGTTAAGAGCTTAAGATCATTAGGAACCAACATCACCCCGATAAATTTGAATATACCAGGGGATGAGTGGGTGAAACATTTTTCGAAAATATATAAGGCCCCACTTAACCCCACGGGCGTCGCCCCTCCGTTAACCTCATTGAACATCACTTTAATGGAGGTAGAAGATGCCATTTCAGAAAGCGCGGGGAACAAAGCTCCTGGCCCCGATGGTCTATCCATCGACCAAATTAAATCGGAACCAGATTTGTGGGCGCCATTACTTTGTAACATCTTTAATCATTTATCCCATACTCCACCTCCAGTAACTTGGTCAAATAGTACCATCGTGCCCATCTTCAAAAAAGGTAATAGATTGGACCCTGCCTGTTACCGCCCGATATCTTTAATCAACAACACCTTGAAGATTTTAGGCAGGGTCCTTTTTAACAGGATCAGAGTTTGGGCGGAAGATAACTCTATCCTACATCCATGCCAGCTTGGCTTCAGAAGCCATGTGGGCACTGTGGAACAATGCCTAAATCTAAATTTATTAATGGCAAAGTATACTATTGCAAAAAAATCCCCTCTTTATTCAGGTTTCATGGACTTAAATTCTGCTTTTGATTTTGTTAACCGCTCCCACTTATGGACAGTTTTGTTGAATTATGGTTTAGATGAACCCTTAGTTCATTTCCTGGCTCACTTGCATAGTGATTTGAGAGCTCGTGTCCGTTTGAACACCCTTGGTGAAGTTTCCAGTGACATTTTTATCGGCAGGGGGGTCAGACAGGGGTGCGTCCTGGCCCCCCTGCTTTTTATTTTGTATATAAATGAATTAAGTAATTTTGTGTGTAAATTAACATCTGATGTCCCGCAAGTTAATGGTAGACCACTTCCCGCTCTCCTTTATGCGGATGACGCGGTACTTATGGCCTGCACACCCAATGCACTACGAATTTTAATTTCAGGTTTTGTTACCTATATGGCAGATCTTGGCCTCTGTACACATTTTAACAAATCATTCATAATGTGCTGTGGCCCACAAAAGCATAAGATCAATCGTATGTAAAAAGGGGACAATGTTTTAAAATGCACAAGCACTTTTACATATTTAGGTCTGTTGTTCGCTGACTCTGGCTCATGGCAACCGCATGTTGCCCAGGGATGAAATAAACTGAGCAAAGATATAAACTCTGTTACCTCTATCCGTCAACCCCAAAATGCTGAGGTCATTATATCAATGTTACAAATCTACATGACCCAATGCTTACCCACAGAAACCTATGGCGCTGAGGTATGGGGTTATACAGATTGTACCAATATACAGACAGTGGAGAACAGGTTTTGCAGGAAGATCTTGGGGGGGGTTATCTCTGCCTCAACTTATTTGTGCCACCAAGAACTGAGCATTAAGTACACAGAGGATTTTATAAGATCTAGACCTGCTCTGTTTTGGTTGAAAATATGGATGAACCAAGCCGCGTCACTGACCCGTGACATCATTATGGACTGCCTAAAATGTGACCGGGCCAGCCACATACCATGGCTCACAGCGGTGGAAAAAAGTCTAGCGAGTGTGGAGCAGGGGCACTTATTTATATCTCCCCACATAATAGACTGCTCACACAAGAATCTAGTAAAAAGGGCCTTGTACAACCACTACAACCGTGAGAGGGAAAAGATAGATCTTACAAAGCCGGCCGTCATAAGGTACTTATCCCTCCTGATATCCAGTGACAGGCCTTTTAACTTACTTGAAGCTACCTGTGTAGAAAGATGAGTAAATGGAACAGGAGTCTGCTGTTTAGGTTCAGAGACGGGAGCATCAAAAATCTATTATGCTTCCCAATAGGATTTAACAGAAATTTGGAAAACCTAAACTGTCCCTGTACCCAAGGCGGCAAACAAAGCCTTTTACATTTTACGCTTTTTTGCGGCTTTTATGTTAAATACACCAAACATTTTTTAATGCCATATTTTCGTAAAACTGACCAGCCTGATTTTAATTTAGCTTTCGGCGATTTATTAAGGTTGAACTCTGATGAAGTAATTTTTAGAGTCAGTTGTTTTCTCAAATCTGCAGTCCGCTCAAGAGCGTCATTGAACTTGCCTTGAAAAGTTTTGCACTTTGAATTGCTTAGTTTGCACATTGCCCATTTTGCACAAATAATTGCCCTTTGCACATATTATAGAAATGATCTTTGAAGAGTCGTCAATCGTAGTGTATTTTAATGTGCACTCATAATCTGCTGATATCTCTACCCTTGCAGTTATCTGTAAATACACACCATGATGAATTAGATGATTTTATTATGTGATTTTATTAATTCTTTTTAAAATTAAGAAGCCCATTGGATTATGTGTTTTGTATGATGTTGTTATTTTATGTACTTTTATGGATGTTTAATCCGAATAAAGATCTTTGACTTGACTGACTTTAGTCCTTTTACGGTACTTCTAGATTTTGTTAGTTGCCTTCAATGTTTTGAAGCGGGCCTCAGCTGTTTCAAGGAATTTTACCATTCGGCAGCTCAGTTGGATATCATCTCCTTTGAAGCAGTCGAGCACTGCTTGCCTGTAGGTCCGTATCTTACGGATGTAAAAAATTGGTCTGAAGAAGAAGCTTCGTTCTTGGATGAGTCTGCTACAGATAGTGATCAGGTGAACTGTGTTTTCTTTGCCGTTCCCGCAAAGTTGGCATGTTGTTAGTAGGTGTGGCCGTAACCATGGAGGTAAGTGGGCCGCTGACGGCAGTAACCCTAGGCAAAATTTCAGGAACTTCTCTTTTATTTGTTTAGTAAAGTCTATCTGTAGATATGTTTGGGGCGAGGGCATGGTATACGATTGAACTGTAAGCCAGCCGTGAGCCCGCTTTGATAGAGCGGCTTTGTCCTGCAGCAGTGATTCTTTCTGGACTGTCTTGTTGACAACCCTTTTGAAGCCTGCTGTGGAGCCTGAAGGTTCCCATAATTGCTGCAAGCCAAGGTCGTCGATAGCGTCTTCCAAATACCGCCTTGCCGGGCAGGTTTCTTTATTTTGAAGTTCCTTCCACGGGAGAGCATTTAGGGTTTTCGGGTCTACCCTACTTATTTTAAACCAGGTTTTTATGTAGGCTCCCTTGCGTGCCAGTTCTTCTTTTTGTAGTCCAAATTCTACTCTCATTTGGATAGGCGAAGTATACCTTGGAAGACCGAAGATTATACGAAGCGCCTGTGCTACCGTTCTGTCTACTAAAGAAGCATCCCTCCCTCTCATAGATTCGCTGCCGTAAGTGATGGCTGGGATTAACTTTGCCTGAATCACCTTTATGAGAGGAAGTAAGTTTGGGCCAGAAACCGTGTTGTTGAAGTTTCTAAGAGCCACCGCAATGGTTACCCCTCTCCTTTTTATGGCTTCACATTGCGGCGTGAAATTGCCCTTGCGGTCTACGATGACCCACAGATATCGATATTCACAGACCATTTCCAGCTTCTTGGATGATAAGAGACAGTTCTGTGTTACTTTCTTTTTAGGGAGGTTAATGCATATAACTTTGGATTTTTCACAGTTTATGGTAAGCCTGTTAGCAGCAGAATATCTTGAGGTAATGTCCATCAGCCGCTGCAGGCCAACAGGGGTCCGGCTAATGAGTAACAAGTCATCTGCATAAAATAAATTCAAGATCTAGGAACCCCCTAGCTTTGGTGCATGCAAGTTGCATTCATTCAACAACGTGGATAGCTCTCCCATAAAAAGATTAAAAAGTATTGGGGCAAGTACACAGCCCTGTTTTACTCCTGTATTTGTTGGGATCTTCCTTGTTAGGTAATCGCCAGTGCCCAGCCTGACTTGCACCCATGTCTCGCTGTGTAGGAGGATTAGTTGATTTAAGAGCAAATGAGGAATGTTCAGCTTATGTAACTTTTCCCACAGAAGGTTTCTATTGACATGGTCGAAAGCTGAGCTATAGTCAATATAGCACAGGTAGAGTGGATGGTTTGCTTCTAGGTCTGCATCGAATAGTAGAGAAAGTGCTAGAATATTAGTAGTAGTACCCATACCTTTGCAAAAACCTGTTTGATTGTATGGGATTGCTGAAACATCAGCTGCCCAAGATGACAGTTCCTCTAGAAGGAGTGCCGCAAAATATTTTGCCTCATTGTCAAGCAGGGCCACTAGCTGATAATTTTTTGGATCGTTTTGGTCCCCCTTTTTGAAGATAGGTGAAATAATGGCTCCCTTCCATGATGATGGGATTATTGCTGTCTGCAGAATCTTGTCGAACATTGGTTTGAGAGTAGCGGCCCAGTAATCCGGGCCTTGCTTGAACAGTATGGGGGGAATCCCGTTTAGTCCCGGGGCCCCCTTGCGTCTACCCTTTGAGATTCTGTTACAGATCAGTGCACACTTAATTACAATTGTCTGATCTAGCAGCTGAGGGTCGTAGTGTTCACGGCTGAACGATATTTGACCCTCTGTGTCTTTTGTGGATTTAGACATTCTTTGGATGTTAATGTCAGTACAATTGAAGTGCGTGCTGAGAAAGATTATCCAGTCATCTTCTGTGACATGAGAGTTAATACATTGACTCCGCACCATGGACAAATGATTGATCTTTCGCCAAAATTGAGAGCTGTTATTAGATTTGGCGTCATGTAAAGGTTTGGCCCACAGGGACTATTCTGCTTCTCGCTTAAGTAGCCAGACCAGCCTCCTGCGGTCGCGCTTTAGCAACCTCAGTTCTTCCATGGCAGCAGCATCTGTCCTAACCTGTAGTGTAGTTCCTATTTTCCCAATAGGCTCTGCGCATTGGAATAACATAAACAGCAGGGTAGACGTAGGACTGAGGTCATCTAGGTCTCTACTGACTATGTTAAACTTAATTTAGGTTTGCACCAGCTAGCTCATAGGTCACTAGAAACTTTCTTGAATGAATAGGGAAGACTGAACTTCCCTGACTCAGACAAGAAGGGATTCAGTTTCTGACAACCGCATAAACATGACAACTTTGCTCCCTCAGAATAAGAGTGTATCTCTAGAGTTGTGTGAAAACAATAGGCAGCTATTTCACTCAGTCAATCGCGCATACTTAGTTTCACCAGAGTGCAGAGAAATAGAGAGACGGGCGTTTTCAATAAAAAGGTGTTATTTATTGAGCCGTCTCCTTTCTCATGCAAGAGAAATGAATTGCCACAATTGCAATACTTATCATAAAGTAAAGTGCGTACAGTAAAAGTAGTATTATGAAATAAAACTGTAAAAGCATTGATATGGTTTCTAAGCCATATGATACTTTAAAATGGATAAAATATATACATACATAAATACATTGACTAACATACTCAACTGGTGCTTCTAACTAAGCCTACTCCGGTGTACCTGACCTAAGCCTAATAGTTGGGAAGGGATGAGTAAGTAGCAGTTTAAGTTAAGTGGGTTAAGATAGTTTTGCCAAGAATCTGCATCAAGAATTCTCTCAAGGGTTTAGTCAGCTCCGTACCTTGGTAATTGTTGGACTTGGCCCGTCTGGCAGGTTCACCCCTGAACTTTTTGCTTTTAATGGTGACCTGGTGATGGTGATTTTTGGGTTCTGCGCACTTTCACTGTGTCCCAATGGAAAGTGCGTGCGCACTCTGAGTGCATGTGATGAGATAGGCCTGCCCTCCCATAGGAATGCATGGGGAATGTATGTGTCCCTGGTAGTTCCTGATGCGTGGGGTGTACAGGTTCGAATTTGACATGTGCGAACTCGTGAGAGTGAATGCTTCGCAATGGTGTATGTGGCATGAGTGTGTCTTGTGTACAAATGCCACTTCTAGGACTTGGCATATTAATGTAAAATATGCCTGACGTGTGTTTGGCTGGAGCTGGCTGGTGAGCCTGGCTCCAGGAAGGCTGGATGGGTCTGCCCGGTGGTGAGTGTGAGATTAGCATGTTGATGGCTGGGGAGGAGTGCACCTGGTCCCTGATGGGCCTGGACTTTCCCCACACAATGCTGGCTCGACCCCCTGGGGTGCGACTGATGACCCTAGCCCTGCCAGTGAATGAAATGGGTGGTTGAGCCATCAAGAGTGCTCCAAAACCAGCTGCGACTGGTTTCTCCCCCACCCTTCACCCTTAGACAAAGGAATGTGGTGTATAAAAATGGGGCTGTGTCCCCACAGATGTTGTTGTCTTCCAGGATCCTGAGGGGGCTGCTGCTGCTGCTGGGCCAGAGGACCGCCACTTGGACTGTCTCCCTGCCTGGAGACCCAGTGTGCTGGCTCTGGGCCCAGCCTTGCCCCCTGCCTGC
Source organism: Lissotriton vulgaris (assembly GCF_964263255.1). Taxonomy (NCBI): domain Eukaryota; kingdom Metazoa; phylum Chordata; class Amphibia; order Caudata; family Salamandridae; genus Lissotriton; species Lissotriton vulgaris. The sequence goes on from NC_141694.1 coordinate 750,211,058, forward strand.
CTACAAGGACTCTTGCTGGACTTTTTGCTCACTAGCGCTTGGGAGCGCTTTCCTTTTGCTTCTAGCACTGAGGAGCGATTTATTATTGCCCTTGAGCGCTTTGTTTGCCTAGAGCGCCTGGAAGCGCTTTATGATTGCCTTTTAGCGCTGAGGAGCGCTTTACTTTTGGAAGCCGGAGCCCACCCGGCATTGCCCCAGAGATTGCCACCCGTTCGAAGAAACCACCGCCGGCCCGCTACCAGGAAGTCAGGCAGGCCGGGGGCGGTACTGCAGGACACTCGTCATTCCCTGGGCCGCGCTCTGATTGGCTGCCGGCCCGGGACCTAACTGGAGGAAGAAGCAGCCCGCAACCGGCACCTTCCACGGGGCTCCCAGGAGTGAGGGAGAGCCTCGTGGTGACCAGCTTGAAGGAGGGAGCAGAGCCTGGCTGCGAGACCCCGCCGCCCAGGAGGGAGCCGCTGCAGAGCACCGCGACAAGTACCGGTGAGTGCGGCCAAAGTAGAGAAGGGAGGGGCGCCGGGACACGTTGTCGGTGTCCGCCCCCCCCAGGAGCGCAATCTCGTGCTCATTGTTGTGGAGCCTGGCGAAAGGCTCCCGGGGCATTCTTGCAGAGTCCAAGAGGGACTCCAGAGACGGCCGCATTCCTGATTGAGCCCTGAGAGGCTCAAGGGGCATTTTCTGCGTCTCGAGTCCCCCAGAGGGGGGACTCCAACCAAGGCGGCACACTTGTTAAGAGCCCAGAAGAGGCTCGAGGGGGCATTTCCTTGTTTAGAGCCGCGAGGGCTCCCCGGGGGCATGTGTATTTAGGAGCCCCGAGGCTCCACAGCGCCACATTTGTGTTAAGAGCCCAGAGAGGCTCTAGGGGGCATATTTTTGTTCTGGGGCACAGAGCCCAGCGAGGCTCCCACGTTGGCCCCAGTATTGTCTGCACAGCTGCCCAGCACTTCGTGGGCAGCTGCCACGTTTAGGCCCCCCCTGACTTTGGACACAGGGCGTCCTAAGCCCCCACAAGGCCAGTTGGCTTAGGGAAAGTCACAGGTGGTGACTTATGTGAGTTTGGCGCAATTGTTATTGCTACACCTCTGAATGTATTGTTGATGCATCATGTGTTTTCCTCCCCTGCACCTCTGAATGTGTTTTTATGCATCATGTGCCTTGTTCTACACCGCTGAATGTTTTTATGCATCATGTGCCTTGCTCTTACACCTCTGAATGTATTGTTGGTGCATCATGTGTTTTCCTCCCCTACACCTCTGAATGTGTTTTAATGCGTCATGTGCCATGTTCTTACACCCCTACAGGTATTGTGATACTTAGGTGTTTTTTCTCCTAGTACAGGTGGTGCTAGTGAGGTCCTGGTTACCAGTGATTACCGGTTGTGTAATTTATATTCTATGTTCTAAGTGCTAATTCTAAAAAGTGTTACTTCTAAAAGTGCTGATTCCTGGCAGTGGTCCAGGTGGCCCTGTCTTGTACATATCCCCTGTAAATTCTGCCCGTGCCTGTTGGCACATTGTAAAGTGTGTGTTTTATCTAATGTGTTTTGGTGTAATACAAAGGCTATTTTTATATATAACTTTGTGTGGAGTTTCCTTTGTGGTGGGCCTTGGGTGTTGTTGCTGGGGTGCGTGCGCAAATACTTAACTCATATCGCCTCCAAGTTTAGCCTTGCTGCTCGCGCCACGTTACCTAGAGGGTGAGCAGGGGTTATCTTGGCGTGTAACTCCCTTGCCCTGACTTAGGAGTGGTGGTCTCTGACTGACTTTGGCGCAAGCCCTGGCCAGCCAGGGATCCCATTTCTAACAGTAATAGAATGTGGGAGGTCTGGTATCTCTTTCCTCAGTACTCGATCTCCCAGCCACCCGCAAGAGTAGGCCGGAAACACCGGAGCTGAATTTTCTCAGCTGGAGAAAAAGACAGCGTCTCTCTCAGTGTGTCAAACGGGAGGGGCGGCTTCCGTGGGCTCTCGCATCAGCTGGGCTCTCGGGCAAGTAGATGGCCGCTCTGCTCCAAACCACCGCGTGTTTGCTTAAAGCAACTGTTAGTATATTTATACCTGAAAGGTGCCGGGTTTGATGTAAGGTTGGACATAAGACATCACTAAGTACTGACAGTTCTTGCTGGACTCCAGGAGTTCTTGTTCAAATCAAAACAAAAGCAGGGGGGGATTTCCCGGGCTGCTGGAGGCTTGGTTTGTTTAAAGAACGCGTTGTGCTTTCTAGGAGTCGAGGGGAGTAGCCGTGCTGTGCTTTGGACTGCCTGGGCTATTACTGAATATGGATCTGCTTCTTATGCCTTTATCAGGATATTATTGTTTATAACCTCATACGGGCATAAATCAGGAATATCAAATTAGGGTCCCAGATATAAACACAACACCCACTCCACGGATTGATGTCGATCATTACTGAAAAACTAAGCAATAGTAACATTCAACGATGCATGTGTGTTTTCCAACCCACCCCAAAATACATATTTCGCATTTGAAATGGTATATGGTAAATACACGAAAAAGAGTGTTGGTACTGTACGCTTTTCAAGCAGTGTCATCATTCAGATAAATGCATATATATATCAGCTGAATGAATTGCGAAAACTACATATGAAATGGCTCTGAATACAGAAAAGAGGGTCGAGACCATTCCATCTCATATTTATACAAAATGCTGTATATGTGCTAGAGGCTGAGGTGAAATATTGTCTCTAGTATCCTAAAAATAGAAGCTCTGTTCTCTACAATAGTTCTACTTTAAGCAGAGTACCATGTGCCAAAAAAAGGTAAATATTTTGGAAAATGGACAAAAATAATTTCGCTTTCAGGGGAAAAAATAGTTCCAAATAATTTCGGTAGCTTTGTTTATCAAAACTGAAGGCCGAATTCAGAGTTCAGGGAACGCTGTGTGCTTGTTAAAAATGTTTTTTCATTCTCGTTGCTCAGGGGAGAACATTATTTCAGACAGACTAGCAAAAAATGGGTCTACAACATCAGGTGAAAGTTCGACCAAGTTCGAAAATACTGCAACTGTGCAGTTCTCTGTGTGATTGCTATCATCGACGTTTGGATCAGCAATGCTCACAGACGGTTGTACCTGTTTGGTGCTGCTTTCCTCTCGTACCTCACTGCCACCTATTCGTAGTGGTGAAGTCTCAACGAATGCAGTCATCAGGATGGGTAGCCGCTGGGGACAACACGATGCATGAGTCGTTACAGGACATAGCAAAGTATTGATATCCTTTGGTACTGCTGATGGTAGTGTAAGACAGGCATCCAACACGCATTCTTCTACGCATAGCAGACATCGAAGCACATGTAAGACGCAATTCTGTCAGATTGGTCTGAATGAAAGAAACCAGGTTGTATTCAGATCTCTTAGCCGGGCCAATCCGAGGACCTTAGTGATACGGTCTCGGTATCGGTATTGCTAGGATTGTTTCTTCCATCATTGCAGAAGTCGTCTGTGGATTGGCTTGCCATATCGGTGCAGAAGGAGAAAAAATAAAATTCCTGCCACGAGTCCCAAGATTAAGGGTAGGCCGCCAAAAATAGAATGGACAAAATTCAGGAAGATGCCAAAAACTGTTTTAAAGGGTGCTAACAGTCCCGAAAATATTGTCTTAAATACATGTGCGATGCCACTGGTATCAGACATGTTTAAGATTTGGCTTAGTATTTCTACGAAATGCACGGGGAAATTTGTCGATAAAAGGGAATGTATCTTTGCCAATGTCCTTGCCACTTGCAGATCATACATTTCTTTGGATGACGTTAAAGGCACAGTTGTCTGTAAAAGAATAGACTTCATTCTGCTTAAAGTATCAATTCGAATAGAAGAGATATTCCACCTAGGCCATAACGCAGCCCCCATATGTGGATTGCTGTGTGGATACAATACATGCATACAGCAAACGGCCCTGGAAGTTACAGTTGTCAGATAGGCTTTTCCTGGCAGCATGCCACAACAGCTGTGGTCACTTATTAAAACGTAACTTCCGTTAGAAAGTGGTCTAAAAAATGACTCTATCTGTTTTGCAGGCGTGCCATGCAGGTGACATGAAAGTTTATTCGAAGACCCTTCGCAGGCACCATGAAAATTAATACCTTGACACAGAAGTGTACCGCTTAGTGATTTTTTACAATTTTTACCATTAAGGAATACCTCCTTGTTCCCTTCACTATAACATCTGTGTGTATAAGGTAAATCCCAGGTTGATTTGATGTATTCTATACCCAACCTTTCATACTGGCCTGCAGGTATAATCTCTTGGCAGTATTTAAACTGGAAAGTTGTTATCAGAATTGTAATCGTTCCATGTATTATCCATTCAATGACAGGTCTCTCTGACATTGTCAATGGTAATCTCTCAAGTTTTTCAATGCTCAGAATCGTATAGTCTGCTCCTTTTTGTGCCAAACTGATTTGTTTATCAGTAAGGTTAAAGATACCGAATAATGATGTTGTGTTGATTAAACGCCATGGTACATAGCCTGAACGCAGATTTTGCAACGGCCAACCAAGCCTTACAATAGAACATAATTGAGACTGACCATGTTGTAACATTAGTAAGTCCTGCTCTTTTATATCAAAAGCAGATGATACAATGCTGTCCAGTGAATACATTCTGGAGGACAGAGTCGTTAACCCATTGTCCACTACAGAAAGTGATTTTTCCAAATTTATACGATAAATTTCTCGTATTTTTTCTGCTGTTTCAATTTTCATTAATTTCCAAGCTTTGTTATACGCAGCGTATATACCGGCCGCTATGAAACGTTTTTGACGCTCTTTGCCTGGTCCTAATATGAAATCACGCAAGTCAGCACCGTCTTTAAGTAAAGTCAAGTGTTGCTTAATTTCAGCCAGTGTGGATTTCTCTAGCCACTCAAGGCATAGTTTTCCTACACTGTATGTTGTAACTATCCATGGATGTTGTCTCTGGGAGTATCTTGGGTCTGGTCTGGTCATTTTGAACCCCTGTGTTTTGTTCAGGAATCTATCTTGACAGTTATTCGTGTCTGTTGGCCAGATCAACCACTTTTTCCAATCAGGATGTGTTCTGTTTTGGTGTAAAATATGAGATATGTCTATCTCCACATCTGTAGTGATGTCACTATCAGTTATGGGTTTTGGAATAGACGATGTATTTAAGTGTATTATCTTAGCTAGGCCAAGACAAGTAGTTTGTTGAATTGTGTCATTCAAGAATATCATTTGTTCTGGGATCATGCAGGCCCTAAATAATGCTTCTAGGCCTTGTGCTTGCCAATCTTTGGAACTCCAGATCGTTTTTGTTTCAATGGTGTTTTTCCAAAATTCGAAACCAAATGTAGACATTGTGTCATAAAATTTGTCAGAAGAAATCAATTTAGTATTTGTCAACATTGTTTTCATTCCTGTCCTAGTTAACATTTTAAAATAAAACGTTTCTGGATCACTGTTATTAAACCCTGAGAAGTATTGGAATTTCTCAGAAAATGTTTTGGAACTCGCTTTTGGTTGAGTTGGACAGTGTTCCCATTGGTTATAAGATAAAACATTTCTAGGCTGAGCAGTTTTATGCAAATAGTGATCACCATAATGATTATAACAGTATAACTCTTCATAATTCGATGAACCCTGTAAGTAATCATGTTCTGTAAATTTTGCTGACATTACTAAATCTGACATCATATTATTAATGTTTTCAAAGTCCCAATCATCTGAAAATGTACTTGGTGTCACAAAGTCACTTAATGAAACCTTGAACTGGTGTGGCTATTTCAAGAGCTCAACCGGGCCAAAAATGTCATAATCAGTTCTGTCCCATGCTACCCCACGAGGGGTATTGGATTGGCTGAGATGTTTACTGATGTCAGTTCTCTTTTCTTGATGTGGGAGGATGTGTGAGGCTTTAGGACCAAGTTGATGTTCTGACTTGCTGTGTCCATTGTACTATATTTTCCATCAATTAATTTTCCCAAACATAGAACCATGATGAGCCAAAGCAGGGGAGTAAGTACACCTAACACAATCCAAAATTCAATCCATGGTGAAATCAGATATGTTTCTTTTAGTTGGTGAGAAAGTTCAATTACTTTGTCTTTTAAAGTTTTTGTTGGAGGCGTTTCTTCATGCTCGCTTGATCTTCAGAGAAGTCGTCGAAATTGATGAAGTAGCCAGATGCAGTTCTGTCGACTGTTGGAATTCTTTCCGGATTTTCATTTGCTTTTGCATTTTTCTTTGTTTCATTAGCATAGTTAGAGGCTACATCATTGTAGACTGGTGTTTCTTGACAAACTGTTGCAATTTGGGTTTCAAGAGGCACTAGTTCCATGGCATTATTGCATAGTCCTTTGTTATTCACTGCAGGTTTATCAAATGTGATTAGTCTCTCAGTGTGAGCCTCTTGGATTGTAGCAAATTTCGGTATTCTGCTATTTGTTGGGAGTCCACTTGGCCTACTACTTATTATTGGCCACATGATTGTGGTTTTACCAGGTTGATGGATACAACTCTGTTCTCCTTTTTACCAGCAAGGGGCGGTAGTACAACTGATCTTGTTCCGCTGATAGCTAAGACAGGTACTGCTTTTCTGTAAGAAGGCCCAAATTCCTTCTTTACCGCGATCTTCTCTCTGACCAGATCCCCAATCTTTGGAATCCAGACAGGTCTTGCTGGGACAGGTGGTTTTTCTTCAGTGGCTGTCAGCTGTTGTTTCAACTTTATTTTACTCAGGTTTTTTCTTGTTTCATTTAAATCCTGTAAAACAGCCAAACGATCTTTGATATCAAAGGATTTTTCTTCTACCACTGAAGTGTGGCTATCAAGATCCTGAATGAACATTCTAGTTCCGAACAATAGTTCGTATGGAGTGAGACCTTTTAGAGAATTTCATGGCAGATTATTAATACTACGTTGGACACTTGTTAAATGTTTGACCCACCCATCACCCGAACCTAATTCTGTCGCCGTTATAGATTGCTTTATGTCCCGGTTTTTTCTTTCCACAACCGCATTTCCCTCAGGATGGAAGGGAGAAGAGTAGCGCAATGCAATGCCCATGCTGTTCATGGCCTCTTTGTAAGCTCGAGAGCTAAACGCAGGACTCTGATCAGAATGTAGCATGCTAATTGCGTATGTGCCGATAAAGACTTGCAAATCTTTTATAACAGTTCTGGCGTCAGCCGAGTGCTGGGGCCACATCTAAATGAATCTAATACAGGAATCCACTGTGACCATGATATATTTAGAGTTGCCATCCCTTTGTAAGAGACCACAGTGGTCCAGGTAAACACATGCTAATGGTTTATCTGAGATTAGAAGGGGCGACTGTGCTGGTCGTTTTACTGTTGATACTTTCATTCTTTGGCATATTTCGCATTCTAGAACATAGTTCTTAGTTTGCTTTCTAATGCCCGGCCACCAATATCTCTGTTTTAATAATGATGTTGTGGCAGAAATACCAGCATGTGCAGAAGCTAACCCTTTGTGTGCCGCTGAAATGAGTCCTAATCTGTGTTCCATGTTTGGAATTGCTCCATCCCCTACTCCAGGGATTCGAGCAAATGGAACATTGTTCGCATCAGTTATGTATGGGTACTTTACTGGAAAGCCTTTCAGGAGTGTTTTTCTGTCATCTTTTACTGAAGCACTGACAGCTTGCAGTATATCGCTGTCTATTTTTGTTTTTGACCGGGTGATTGCAGCTACGGAAGCCGTTTGCACAGCTGTATTCGCGGCTTCATCAGCCAATGAATTCCCTGCAACGTGAACGCCATCACGTTGATGACTCAGTGTGTGTATCACGTTCCCAAAGCGTTTTATGCTTGATTGTGCCACCTTTTGCATCTTTGAAGCCATTTTGAGCCCAGTTCTGCAAGTATTCATTATAAGACTGAACGCAGTCATATGAATCGCACACTATTAGTGTGGGGAATTTGCGATCGGTATTTTCAAGCGTCATCTTAAATGCTAGTAATGCAGCTCACTGAGCTGTACAATCTCCTAGAGATTGAGTTTTAGTGACCATTGGTCTAAATTTCCCTTCATGCCAACGACCTTTAACGATGCGCATGCAGCACTATATGCTTGTTAAAGCCCAACTGCGGGTTGTGCTGATCCGTCTGTATATATTATACAACCGTAATGTTCCAGAGGCAGGATTTCAGTCGGCAGGGGATATTCATATTCATATTGGAGAAATTCTTGTGTTTTTAAATTAGGATCAAATTCGTATACTACGTATGTTGCAGCAAGAGAATTAACCCATTGTATCCATCTCGGATGTAATGCTTTAGCATTTGGAATGCTTGCTTTTGTTACTGCTTCTAAGGCAGGTACCGGTGTAACGATTATTATTTGTTTACCTTGTGCTAGGGCTCTTTCTTTTGCTACAGCAGTTTGAACCGCAGTTAGAATATTTTCTGTAGAGCTGAATTTCATTTCAGCTTGAGTGTACAAATGTGATTTGTTAGCTATAGGTACCGTTTCTCCCTCATTAGAGGTCAGGTATGTGAATCCACATCTTCCTGGGATGACTCGGATTACAACATTGCGTATGTTTTCGCGAGTTTGGAATTTTGTTTTAGTTAACATGTCTGTTTACAATGATCTCAAAATCTCTGTGTGTTTTTGAGTCCAATTGATTTGTTTGAAATCAGGTCTTATTATTTCATAGAGAGGTTTAACCCTCTCTGCATAATTTAGAATGTATGTTCTTCCGAAATTCAGGAAACCTAGTATTGATTGAAAATTCTTCAGCGTTTTTTGTGCTTGGAGTACAGCACATTTCTCTGAGAAATTGTCTGCCAGGCTTTTGCCTTCACTTGATAATTCATATCCTAAAAACAGGACAGTTAAATGGGCAATTCGTGACTTTTTAAAGTTGAATTTGTAACCCTCTGATGCGAACCCAAGTATTATGGTGTTCACTCTTTTTAAGTGAGTCTCCAGGTCATCATCTGTGAGATAGATGTCATCGACATAGGATAATGCCTCATCATCATATATTTGTAGTAACTCTGTTACCCTTGCTGAGAATAATCCTGGGCTATTCTTGAATCCCTGTGGGAGCCGACAAAATTGTTTTTGCGATCCCATTATTGAGAAAGCGGTCAAATACCTGCTTTCAGGTGCAATGTTTAGACTGAAGAATCCATTAGCGATATCTAATGTTGTTTTATATTTTTTGCGCACAATGTTATTCATTAGTGCTGCACTATGTGAGTTTTTTACTGCAAATGCTTTACAACAGGAGTTAAGGAGTCTGTAGTCCAAAACATTAGCAATGTGAATCATCTGGCTTGGAGACAGGAAACAAAGGATTGTTCATTTGAGAGGTGCATGTTTCGATCACCCCTTGATATTCAAGTTGATCTAAGATCTCCCTGACTTGCTTTTTAGCTTCATTTTTAACTAGGTACTGCCTTTGTGCAGTGGGCTGATTTTTTAACTGGATTTTGTGGTGAGGCGAATCCTCATGCCATCCTACATGATTTTTGCATAAAGCAGGAGCTTGAGCCACTGCCCATTTTCTTGCCAATGTGTATTTTTTATGAATCAGAATATGATTTGAGAAGGCAGGCATAATCATTTCTTCGCCATGAGGGCACTCCCTGACAAACTCTGGTGGCCAGTCTTTCTCAGCTAACAGGATGTCATAGCCTTTAGAAAGTTTTTCCAAAAACAGACTTTTTATTTTCCTAGTTCTATCTCCCTCTATATGTAATGTTATTTCATATAGTTTATGGGGCACACTAACTTGTGTGTCTGCAGTTTCCACCTGTATGTATTCATTTGTGTCCACTGTCTCCAGAAGATTCATCAGGATCTTGCGAGCTATTGTCACTTCTTCTGCGCTGTCTAGCATTGTCTGTGCCCACCTTCCATGTTTCAGTTGTGTCCTCAGAATTCTCAGCATGTTTAGTTTTAATACTTGCTACCTTCTTTCTGGGAAATTGTAATGTTTTACTTTGATGAGCAGGTTCCTTGTCTTCGGACTTGATGTGTTCTGACCATCCTCTTCTTTCCGATTTCTGTGAGGAAGATCGAGAAAGATTGAGTGAGAAGGATCGAGAGGGACGTGTATCAACATCTTTATATCTGTCAGGTTTTCTTATTTTATCCCTATCTCTGAGGTTATATCTTTTTTCAGAGGGCTCCCTTTGGGGAGACTTGTCTTCTCGGCCTAGAGATCTCTCTCTCCGCTGAGCAGACCTTCCTCTGGACTGGAAATGTTTTTCCCTGGGATTGGATTGTCTATTACCATCCCAACTCTTTTTTGGAGTTTTTAAATTAGTTTTAATAAATGTTTTTTCAGTATTTTCAGTTAGTTGGGGTTTTACCGGTTTCCCACCCAAACTATCTCTTCCTAGCTCTTCATAGGATTTTTCTATGATTCTGGCGAGTTCAAATGGTTGGTCTGCTATATCTTTTTCCTTCAATTTCTGGAGGTATTTTATATCGTCCCTTGCCAATTGAACTAATTCTCTATATGCCTTTGTTAATTCTTTTAGTTTAATTAGGAGTTCTTCGCTTGACATTGTTTCGATGTCTGGGTGTGTTGCGTAGCTGCATAGGACCGGCCCCGTTGCTTCTGGTCTACCTAGTGGACCGAGCCTGGTGATGTGATTATTATGTTTTAGGGTGTAGTGTAGTTCCTATTTTCCCAATAGGCTCTGCGCATTGGAATAACATAAACAGCAGTGTAGACATAGGACTGAGCTCATCTAGGTCTCTAATGACTATGTTAAACTTAATTTAGGTTTGCGCCAGCTAGCTCAGAGGTCACTAGAAACTTTCTTGAATGAATAGGGAGGGTTGAACTTCCCTGACTCAGACAAGAAGGGATTCAGTTTCTGACAACCGCATAAACATGACAACTTTGCTCCCTCAGAATAAGAGTGTATCTCTAGAGTTGTGTGAAAACAACAGGCAGCTATTTCACTCAGTCAACCATACATACTTAGTTTCACCAGAGTGCAGAGAAATAGAGAGACAGGCGTTTTCAATAAAAAGGTGTTATTTATTGAACAGTCTTCTTTCTCATGCAAGAGAAATGAATTGCTACAATTACAATACGTATCATAAAGTAAAGTAGTATTATGAAATAATACTGTAAAAGCATTGATATGGTTTCTTAGCCATATGATACTTTAAAATGCATAAAATATACACATACATAAATACATTGACTAACGTACTCAACTGGTGCTTCTAACTAAGCCTACCCCGATGTACCTGACCTAAGCCTAATACTTGGGAAGGGATGAGTAAGTAGCAGTTTAAGTTAAGTTGGTTAAGATTGTTTTGCCAAGAATCTGCATCAAGAATTCTCTTAAGGGTTTAGTCAGCTCCGGACCTTGGTAATAGAATGTGGGAGGTCTGGTATCTCTTTCCTCAGGACCCGATATCCCAGCCAACCACAAGAGTAGGCTGGAAACGCCGGAGCTGGATTTTCTCGGCTGGAGAAAAAGGCAGTGTCTCTCTCAGTGCGTCAAACGGGAGGGGCAGCATCCGTGGGCTCTCGCATCAGCTGGGCTCTCGGGCAAGTAGATGGCCGCTCTGCTCCAAATCACTGTGTGTTTGCTTAAGGCAACTGTTAGTATATTTATACCTGAAAGGTGCCGGGTTTGATGTAAGGTTGGACATAAGACGTCACTAAGAACTAACAGTTCTTTCTGGACTCCAGGAGTTCTTGTTCAAATCAAAACAAAAGCAGAGGGGGATTTCCCGGGCTGCTGGAGGCTTGGTTTGTTTAAAGAACGCGTTGTGCTTTCCAGGAGTCGATGGGAAAAGCTGTGCTGTGCTTTGGACTGCATGGGCTTTTACTGAATATGGATCTGATTCTTATGCCTTTATCAGGATATTATTGATAATAACCACATAAGGGCATAAATCAGGAATATCGAATTAGGGTCCTAGATATAAACACGACACCCACTCCACGGATTGATGTCCATCATTACTAAAAAACTAAGCAATAGTAAACATTCAACGATGCATGTGTTTTCCAACCCACCCCAAAATACATATTTCGCATTTGAAATGGTATATGGTAAATACACGAAAATGAGTGTTGGTACTGTACGCTTTTCAAGCAGTGTCATCATTCAGATAAATGCATATATATATCTGCTGAATGAATTGCGAAATTACACATGAAATGGCTCTGAATACAGAAAAGAAGGTCGGGACCATTCCATCACATATTTATACAAAATGCTGTATATGTGCTTGAGGCTGGGGTAAAATATTGTCTCTAGTATCCTAAAAATAGAAGCTCTGTTCTCTAAGAATAGTTCTACTTTAAGCAGAGTACCATGTGCCAAAAAAAGGTAAATATTTTGGAAAATGGACAAAAATATTTTCGCTTTCAGGGGAAAAAATAGTTCAAAACTGAAGGCTGAATTCAGAGTTCAGGGAACGCTGTGTGCCTGTTTAAAACATTTTTTTCATTCTCGTTTCTCAAGGGAGAACATTATTTCAGACAGACTCGCAAAAAATTGGTCTACCACATCAGGTGAAAGTTCGACCAAGTTCGAAAATATTGCCCTTGTGCAGTTCTCTGCGTGATTGCTATCATCGATGTTAGGATCAGCAATGCTCACAGAAGGTTGTACCTGTTTGGTGCTGCTTTCCTCTCGTACGTGACCGCCACCTATTCGTAGTGGTGAAGTCTCAACGAATGCCGTCATCAGAATGGGTAGCTGCTGGGGACAACACGATGCATGAGTCGTTACAGGACCTAGCAAAGTATTGATATCCTTTGGTACTGCTGATGGTAGTGTAAGACAGACGTCCAACACGCATTCTTCTCCGCATAGCAGACATCGAAGCACAGGTAAGAAGCAATTCTGTCAGATTGGTCTGAATGAAAGAAACCAGGTTGTATTCAGATCTCTTAGCCGGGCCAATCCGAGGACCTTAGTGATACGGTCTCGGTATCGTATTGCTAGGATCGTTTCTTCCTTTGTTGCTGGAGTCTTGTCTGTGGATTGGCTTGCCATATCGGTGCAGAAGGAGCAAAAATAAAATTCCTGCCACGAGTCCTAAGATTAAGGGTAGGCCGCCAAACACAGAATGGACAAAATTCGGGAAGGTGCCCAGAACTGTTTCAAAGGGTGCTAACAGTCCTGAAAAAATTGTCTTAAATACATGTGCGATGCCACTGGTATCAGACATGTTTAAGATTTGGCTTAGTATTTCTACGAAATGCACGGGGCAATTTGTCGATAAAAGGGAATGTTTCTCTGCCGATGTCCTTGCCACTTGCAGATCATACATTTCATTGGATGACGTTAAAGGCACAGTTGTCTGTAAAAGAATAGACTTCATTCTGCTTAAAGTATCAATTCGAATAGAAGAGATATTCAAACGAGGCCATAACGCAGCCCCCATATCTGGATTGCTGTGTGGATACAATACTTGCATTCAGCAAACGGCCCTGGAAGTTACAATTGTCAGATAGGCTTTTCCTGGCAGCATGCCACAACAGCTTTGGTCACTTATTAAAACATAACTGCCATTAGAAAGTGGTCTAAAAAATGGCTCTATCCGTTTTGCAGGCGTGCCATGCAGGTGACATGAAAGGTTATTCGAAGGCCCTTCGCAGGCTCCATGCAAATTAATACATTGACACAAAAGTGTACCGCTTAGTGATTTTTTACAATTTTTACCACTAAGGAATACCTCCTTGTTCCCGTCACTATAACATCTGTGTGTATATGGTAAATCCCAGGTTGATTTGATGTATTCTTTACCCAACCTTTCATACTGGCCTGCAGGTATATACTCTTGGCAGTATTTAAACTGGAAAGTTGTTATCGAAATTGTAATCGTTCCATGTATTATCCATTCAATGACAGGTCTCTCTGACATTGTCAATGGCAATCTCTCAAGTTTTTCAATGCTCAGAATCGTATAGTCTGCTCCTTTTTGTGCCAAACTGATTTGTTTATCAGTAAGGCTAAAGATACCGAATAATGACTTTGTGTTGATTAAACACCATGGTACGTAGCCTGAACGCATATTTTGCAACGTTCAGCCAAGCTGTACAATAGAACGTAATTGGGACTGACCATGTTGTAACATTAGTAAGTCCTGCTCTATTATATTAAAAGCAGATGATACAATGCTGTCCAGTGAATATATTCTGGAGGACAGAGTCGTTAACCCATTGTCCACTACATAAAGTGATTTTTCCAAATTTAAACAATCAATTTCTCGTATTTTTTCTGCTGTTTTAAATGGCATTACTTTCCATGCTTCGTTGTATGCAGCGTATATACCAGCCGCTATGAAACGTTTTTGACACTGTTTACGTGGTCCCAATATGAAATCACGCAAGTCAGCACTGTCTTTAAGTAAAGTCAAGTGTTGCTTAATTTCAGCCAGTGTGGATTTCTCTAGCCATTCAAGGCATAGTTTCCCTACACTGTATGTTGTAACTATCCCTGGATGTTGTCTCTGGGAGTATCTTGGGTCTGGTCTGGTCATTTTGAACCCCTGTGTTTTGTTCAGGAATCTATCTTGACAGTTATTCGTGTCTGTTGGCCAGATCAACCACTTTTTCCAATCAGGATGTTTTCTGTTTTGGTGTAAAATATGGGATACGTCTATCTCCACATCTGTAGTGCTGTCACTATCAGTTATGGGTTTCGGAATAGACGATGTATTTAAGTCTTTTATCTTAGCTAGGCCAAGACAAGTAGTTTGTTGAATTGTGTCATTCAAGAATATCATTTGTTCTGGGATCATGCAGGCCCTAAATAATGCTTCTAGGCCTTGTGCTTGCCAATCTTTCGAACTCCAGATCGTTTTTGTTTCAATGGTGTTTTTCCAAAATTCGAAACCAAATGTAGACATTGTGTCATAACATTTTTCAGAATAAATCAATTTAGTATTTGTCAACATTGTTTTCATTCCTGTCCTAGTTAACATTTTAAAATAAAACGTTTCTGGATCACTGTTATTAAACCCTGAGAAGTACTGGAATTTCTCAGAAAATGTTTTCGAACTGCCTTTTGATGGAGTTGGACAGTATTCCCATTAGTTATAAGATAAAACATTTCTAGGCTGAGCAGTTGTATGCAAATAGTGATCACCATAATGATTATAACAGTATAACTCTTCATAATTCGATGAACCCTGTAAGTAATCATGTTCTGTAAATTTTGCTGACATTACTAAATCTGACATCATATTATTAATGTTTTCAAAGTCCCAATCATCTGAGAATGTACTTGGTGTCACAAAGTCACTTAATGTAACCTTGAACTGGTGTGGATATTTCAAGAGCTCAACCGGGCCAAAAATGTCATAATCAGTTCTGTCCCATGCTACCCCACCGGGTATTGGATTGGCTGATATGTTTACTGATGTCAGTTCTCTTTTCTCGATGTGGGAGGATGTGTGAGGCTTTAGGACCAAGTTGATGTTCTGACTTGCTGTGTCCATTGTACTATATTTTCCATCAATGAATTTTCCCAAACATAGAACCATAATGAGCCAAAGCAGGAGAGTAAGTACACCTAACACAATCCAAAATTCCATCCATGGTGAAATAAGATATGTTTCTTTTAGTTGGTGAGAAAGTTCAATTACTTTGTCTTTGAAAGTTTTTGTTTGAGGCGTTTCTTCATGCTCGCTTGGATCATCAGAGAAGTCGTCGAAATTGATGAACTAGCCAGATGCAGTTCTGTCGACTGTTGGAATTTTTTCCGGATTTTCATTTGCTTTTTGCATTTTTCTTTGTTTCATTAGCATAGTTAGCTGCTACATCATTGTAGACTGGTGTTTCTTGACAAACTGTTGCAATTTGGGTTTCAAGAGGCACTAGTTCCATGGCATTATTGCATAGTCCTTTGTTATTCACTGCAGGTTTATCAAATGTGATTAGTCTCTCAGTATGAGCCTCTTGGATTGTAGCAAATTTCGGTATTCTGCTATTTCTTGGGAGTCCACTTGGCCTACTACTTATTATTGGCCACATGATTGTGGTTTTACCAGGTCGATGGATACAACTCTGTTCTCCTTTTTACCAGCAAGGGGCGGTAGTACAACTGATCTTGTTCCGCTGATAGCTAAGACAGGTACTGCTTTTCTGTAAAAAGGCCCAAATTCCTTCTTTACCGCGATCTTCTCTCTGACCAGATCCCCAATCTTTGGAATCCAGACAGGTCTTGCTGGGACAGGTGGTTTTTCTTCAGTGGCTGTTGTCTGTTGTTTCAACTTTATGTTACTCAGGTTTTTTTCTTGTTTCATGTAAATCCTGTAAAATAGTCAAACGATCTTTGATATCAATGGATTTTTCTTCTACCACTGAAGTATGACTGTCAAGATCCTAAATGAGCATTCTAGTTCCGAACAATAGTTCGTATGGAGTGAGACCTTTTAGAGAATTTCTTGGCAGATTATCAAGACTACGTTGGACACTTGTTAAATGTTTGACCCACCCATCACCCGAACCTAATACCCTCGCCGTTATAGATTGCTATATGTCCCATTTTTTTCTTTCCACAACCGCATTTCCCTCAGGATGGAAGGGAGAAGAGTACCGCAATGCAATGCCCAAGCTGTTCATGGCCTCTTTGTAAGCTCGAGAGCTAAACGCAGGACCCTGATCAGAATGTAGCATGCCAATTGCGTATGTGCCGATAAAGATTCGCAAACCTTTTATAACAGTTCTGGCGTCAGCCGAGTGCTGGGGTCTACATTTTTAAGTGCATTAAGTCTTTATTAATTATGGGACGCATTTTTCCTGCTGGATTTCTGCGCTATAGATTGCCTGATGCTATCTAATAGTGGTATCTGGGCTATTGGCTGGTCCGGTTCACAACTGCGATCTCTGTTGCAGTCCTCACAATTTTTTGCAAATTTGTAGATATCTACGCTCATTCCCTGCCACCAGTACTCTGATTGTAGTTCCATCAGAGATTTCAGGATCTCTTGGTGCCTAAGACCCAATCCCATATGTGCTTCTTGTAGCAAGAAGATTCTCCGGTTCGTGTTTGGAATTACTCTATCCCCCACTCCAGGGATTCGAGCAAACGGAACGGAGTTTGCATCAATTATGTATGTATTACTGAGTGGATAGTTGAGAGGTAATGCTGCATAATCGCCTTTTAATGAGGCTTTTACTGCCAGCATGGTTTTCCCATCTATTTGTTTTTCTGAACACTTTTCAGTGGCTACGGAAGCCGGTTGAACCGCTTCCCCTGTGGCTGTGTTAGCCAATGAATTCCCTGAAACGTGAACCCCATCACGTCAATGACTCAGTGCGTGTATCACGTGAGTCTTTCGTAGTTCTTTCTTTAAAAGAACTACTTGTTCCCAAAGCGTTTTATGCTTTATTGTGGCACCTGTGTCATCTTTGTAACTGTTTTTACTCCATGTCTGCATGTCACTGTTGTAAGACTTGACGCAGAAATACGAATCACACACTATTAGTGTGGTGAATTCGCGATCGGCATTTTCAAGCGCCATCTTTAAATATCTTATTTCAGCTCGCTGAGCTGAACAGTTTCTGAGTGATTCAGTTTTGGTAATCATTGGTTTGAATTTACCAGAGCGCTAGCGACCTTTAACAATCGCGCACGCTGCATTGTAGGATTTTTTTATCTACATCGTAGTGTTGTGCGAATCTGTCCATATAGATTACGCAGGTGTATTGTTCCAGAGGCAGAATTTCAGCTGTCAGAGGATATTCTCGTTCATATTCTAGATCATCTAGTTTTTTCAGTTTCGGGTCAAAATAGTATTTCACGTCTTCTGTAGCAACATTTTTTTCCCATTCTATCCATTTTGGATCTAAGGCCACTGTAATCAGATTACGTGTACTTGTTAATGCCTCAAGGGCTGATTCTTCTGAGAAAACAGCTATTCTTCTGCCTTTGGCTAGGGCTCTTTCTTTTGTTACAGCAGTTTTAACTGCTGTCAGAATTTTTTCTGTAGAGCTGAATTTCATTTCAGCTCGAGTGTACAAATGTGATTTGTAAGCTATAGGTACCGTTTCTCCCTCATTAGAGGTCAGGTATGTGAATCCGCATCTTCCTGGGATGACTCGGATTACAAGATTGCGTATGTTTTCGCGAGTTTGTAATTTTGTTTTAGTTAACATGTCTGTTTGCAATGATCTCAAAATCTCTGTGTGTTTCTGAGTCCAATTGATTTGTTTGAAATCAGGTCATAATAATTCATAGAGAGGTTTAACCCTCTCTGCAAAATTTAGAATGTATGTTCTTCCGAAAATCAGGAAACCTAGTATTGATTGTAAATTCTTGAGAGTTTTTGTTGCTTGGAGTACAGCACATTTCTCTAAGAAATTGTCTGCCAGGCTTTTGCCTTCACGTGATAATTCATATCCTAAAAATAGAACAGTTAGATGGGCAATTCGTGACTTTTTAAAGTTGAATTTGTAACACTCTGATGCGAGCCCAAGTATTATGGTGTTCACTCTTTTTAAGTGAGTCTCCGGGTAATCATCTGTGAGATAGATGTCATCGACATAGGATAATGCCTCATCATCATATATTTGTAGTAACTCTGTTACCCTTGCTGAGAATAATCCTGGGCTCTTCTTGAATCCCTGTGGGAGTCGGCAAAATTGTTTTTGCGATCCCATTATTGAGAAAGTGGTCAAATACCTGCTTTCAGGTGCAATGTTTTGACAGAAGAATCCATTAGAGATATCTAATGTCGTTTTATATTTTTTGCGCACGATGTTATTCATTAGTGCTGCACTATGTGAGTTTTTTACTGCAAATGTTTTACAACAGGAGTTAAGGAGTCTGTAGTCCAAAACTAGACGATATGAATCATCTGGCTTGGAGACAGGAAACAAAGGATTGTTCATTTGAGAGGTGCATTTTTCGATCACCCCTTGATATTCAAGTTGATCTAAGATCTCCCTGACTTGCTTTTTGGCTTCTTGTTTAACTAGGTACTGCCTTTGTGCAGTGGGCTGATTTTTTAACTGGATTTTGTGGTGAGGCGAATCCTTATCCCATCCTACATGATTTTTGTATAAAGCAGGAGCTTGAGCCACTGCCCATTTTCTTGTCAATGTGTATTTTTTATGAATCAGAATATGATTTGAGAAGGCAGGCATAATTATTCTTTGCCATGAGGGCACTCCCTGACAAACTCTGGTGGCCAGTCTTTTTCAGCTAACAGGATGTCATAGCCTTTAGAAAGTTTTTCCCAAAACAGACCTTTTATTTTCCTAGTTCTATCTCCCTCTATACGTAATGTTATTTCATATAGTTTATGGGGCACACTAACTTGTGTGTCTGCAGTTTCCACCTGAATGCCTTCATTCGTGTCCACTGTCTCTAGAAGATTCATCAGGATCTTGCAAGCTATTATCACTTCTGCTGCGCTGTCTAGCATTGTCTGTGCCCACTCTCCGTTTTTCAGTTGTGTCCTCAGAATTCTCGGCATGTTTAATTTTAATACTTGCTACCTTCTTTCTGAGAAATTGTAATTTTTTACTTTGATGAGCAGGTTCCTTGTCTTTGGACTTGACGTGCTCTTCTCTGTGTTCTGACTGTCCTCTTCTCTCCGATTTCTGTGTGGAAGATCGAGAAAGATTGAGTGAGAAGGATCGAGAGGGACGTCTATCAACATCTTGATATCTGTCAGGTTTTCTTATTTTATCCCTATCTCTAAGGTTATATCTTTTTTCAGAGGGCTCCCTTTGGGGAGGCTTGTCTTCTCGGCCTAGAGATCTCTCTCTCCGCTGAGGAGACCTTCCTCTGGACTGGAAATGTTTTTCCCTGGGAGTGGATTGTCTATTACCATCCCAACTCTTTGAGTTTTTAAATTATTTTTAATAAATGTTTTTTCAGGATTTTCAGTTAGTTGGGGTTTTACCAGTTTCCCACCCAAACTATCTCTTCCTAGTTCGTCAAAGGATTTTTTTATGATTCTGGCGAGTTCAAATGGTTGGTCTGCTATATCTGTTTCCTTCAATTTCTGGCGGATCGCCACAGATGCTGCTTCTCCTTTTATGTTGGCTAATAATATTGCAGAGACCTGCTTGAAGTCTTTCAGTTTTTTCATACCCAGAGTTAAAGCAGGTTCTGGACCGTATTCATTTTGAATCTGTCTTAGTACATCTGGTATGACCGCCATAGACAGGACACCATGTGTTTTTGTGTAGATGGAAGCAAAGACTGTGCCCCAAGTGTCACAGTCTTCCAAATGTGGTGCGATCCCCATTGGAAGACAGATAGTCAGAAATCTGTTTCTCTCAGTAGGAGTAGTATCTGGAAATACTGCCTCTATTTCAGTAATTTTTTTGTGCTAATCAGAATGGAATTTGTTCCCGTTTTATGGGTACTTTACCAAGACATGATTGTATGTTCTGTGGTGTGATTTTGTTTGTGTTCCCCTGATGAGCGGTCAGCTGTGGAATGTTAATTGTCAGTTGGACTGTTGAAGTCCGCATGACATATTGGACCAATTATCTATGTATTTTAATTAAGAGTTTTAGCTGAGCTAAAAGTTCCTGGACTGACATTTTATAAATGTCTGGATGTGGTGTGTAGCTGGCTAGAACCGGCCATGTTGCTCCTGGTCTACCTAGTGGACCGAGCCTGGTGATGTGATTATTATGTTTTAGGGCGCCATTAAACCAGAGCAGGTGCTCTTGGTAATTTAGTGGGATTTTGATCTCCTCGAAAGGAGTGTATTCTCCCAGAGGTTCCTCTATTTTGTAATAGTGGAAGTCTTTTGTCACAGCGTGTGCAGCTGGAAAATGTATGCATGAATAGAAAACCTCTGTCTGCCGATATTCATGTGCCCCTACCACGAATATGGCTGTACCACCTCTTGGTGTCAGTCCATTTTCTATAAGTTTAAGAGTTATAGTTCTTCCTATATTGACCGGAATGATTATAACACTCAGGTCATTTTCTTGGAGGGCTGTGTCTTCCTCTAAGAGTCGAGCTGCTAAGGCTTCTCTTTCTTTTTCTTCGTTACTTTCTGACATTTTACTGACTGAAAGTTTTTTGTTGCAGATCGAGTTTCAAGGAAACAAAGAATAGGTGCACAATATTTTGGAACACTGTATCCTTCAACGTTGATCAAACCAAAAACTAATACATAGGATTCTCATCCTACTAAGTTCGGCGGATATTAACCTTTCACCCACTCCAGACGTCTATTGGAGTTTTTACGGGAAAAGGGTTCTGTGTGACAAAGCACGACTGAGTTACTCTAGTGTCTTGCGCTAGACTATCGCCTTACCAAACATTGGGTGCCATGTAGTGTAGTTCCTATTTTCCCAACAGGCTCTGCGCATTGGAATAACATAAACAGCAGTGTAGACGTAGGACTAAGGTCATCTAGGTCTCTACTGACTATGTTAAACTTAATTTAGGTTTGCGCCAGCTAGCTCAGAGGTCACTAGACACTTTCTTAAATGAATAGGGAGGGTTGAACTTTCCTGATTCAGACAAGAAGGGATTCAATTTCTGACAACCGCATAAACATGACAACTTTGCACCCTCAGAATAAGAGTGTATCTCTAGAGTTGTGTGAAAACAATAGGCAGCTATTTCAGCCAGTCAACCGTGCATACTGAGTTTCACCAGAGTGCAGAGAAATAGAGAGACGGGCGTTTTCAATAAAAAGGTGTTACTTATTGAGCAGTCTTCTTTCTCATGCAAGAGAAATGAATTTCCACAATTGCAATACTTATCATAAAGTAAAGTGCGTACAGTAAAAGTAGTATTATGAAATAATACTGTAAAAGCATTGATATGGTTTCTTAGCCATATTATACTTTAAAATGGATAAAATATATACATACATAAATACATTGGGCGAAAAATCTGTTCCGCTCGCGGATTTTGCGGATTTTCGGTAAATTCGCAATCCGCGAATTTACCGAAAATCCGCAAATTCGCACGCAGCAGATTTTTATTTCTTGGTGATACAATTTTGCGGAGTGCGGCGTTCACTTACCATCATTCAGCGTTTGCTGAGTTGTTTTTCTCGATATTTTGCGAGTGCTGCGCCATTTTGGATCTTGCTGCGGGATCCCGCGGGAGTTTGGCGACCGCGATTACGTAATCGCGGCTTGCCACCTTGCACAGCACGCATCGCGAGAGTTCGCAATTGCGAACACGTAGATGCGGCGAGCAGCAACAATCTTGCACGCGCAAAATTACAAAATTTGAAATTCTGCACAAGAAATCCACCAGCAAGCAGCATAAACCTTCTGAAAATGATGATTTTTATTAGAATAACTCCTCAGGTTGACATTTGCCTGCACTTTTTTTTGCAAGGACTCAATTTTTTTGGGGGTGGGGGGGTGGGAGGAAGGAAGTGCCCCACAGTCTCCAACTTCCTGTTCCTGTCCAGCAGGCTCCTCCCAGTGCTTTCTTCATGTGCTGGTCACTTTCATTCGTATTCTTGACCTGGAAGGATACTTTTTGTAGATGCTGCTGGATATTTGGATTTAAGGCCTTTTTGACTTTCTTTGGATCACTTTTGGATTAGAAATTTCACAAGTAAGTTTGTTTGGGGCATTACAGTTGCTGCAACTACAATTTTGGAATTTTCGATTTTTGGGCTGTTGTTGTGGCCTTTTGACCAGGGGTAGTGAGTGGTGCATGGGCCTAGTCTTTCTGTGGGGTGTCTTGAATTTAAACATCATAGAGGGCATGGATGGCATGGGATTGTGCTGATTTTTCTGTGTTTTTTGTTTTTTTGGGCTGTTGTTGGGGCCTTTTGACCAGGGGTAGTGAGTGGTGCACGGGCCTAGTCTTTCTGTGGGGTGTCTTGAATTTAAACATCATGGAGGGCAAGAATGGCATGGGATGGGATTGTGCAGATTTTTCTATGTTTTTCGATTTTTTGGGGTGTTCATGGGGACAGGCCTTGTGGGTGGGGGCCATTTTGAGTGCTGGTACAGGCAGGCCCTGGCCATGTGCTGGGAGGCAGGGGGCCATTTTGAATGCGGGCAGTGTTCTTAGGTCTGCAACCATTTTGCCTAAGTTTCAACCATTATGCCCAGGGGTAGTGAGTGGTGCATGGGCCCAGTCTTTCTGTGGGGTGTCTTGAATTTAAACATCATGGAGGGCATGGATGGCATGGGATTGTGCTGATTTTTCTGTGTTTTTCGATTTTTTGGGCTGTTGTTGTGGCCCTTTGACCAGGGGTAGTGAGTGGTGCATGGGCCTAGTCTTTCTGTGGGGTGTCCTGAATTTAAACATCATGGAGGGCATGGATGGCATGGGATTGTGCTGATTTTTCTGTGTTTTTCGATTTTTGGGCTGTTGTTGGGGCCTTTTCACCAGGGGTAGTGAGTGGTGCATGTGCCTAGTCTTTCTGTGGGATGTCTTGAATTTAAACATCATGGAGGGCTTGGGATTGTGCTGATTTGTCTGTGATTTTCGTTTTTTTGGGCTGTTGTTGTGGCCTTTTCACCAGGGGTAGTGAGTGGTGCATGTGCCTAGTCTTTCTGTGGGATGTCTTGAATTTAAACATCATGGAGGGCTTGGGATTGTGCTGATTTTTCTGTGATTTTCGTTTTTTGGGCTGTTGTTGTGGCCTTTTCACCAGGGGTAGTGAGTGGTGCATGTGCCTAGTCTTTCTGTGGGGTGTCTTGAATTTAAACATCATGGAGGGCCTGGATGGCATGGGATTGTGCTGATTTTTCTGTGTTTTTTGATTTTTTGGGGTGTTCATGGGGACAGGCCATGTGGGTGGGGGCCATTTTGAGTGCTGGTACAGGCAGGCCCTGGCCATGTGCTGGGAGGCAGGGGGCCATTTTGAATGCAGGCAGTGTTCTTAGGTCTGCAACCATTTTGCCTAGGTTTTAACCATTATGCCCAGGGGTCGTGAGTGGTGCATGGGCCTAGTCTTTCTGTGGGGTGTCTTGAATTTAAACATCATGGAGGGCATGGATGGCATGAGATTGTGCTGATTTTTCTGTGTTTTTCGTTTTTTTGGGCTGTTGTTGTGGCCTTTTGACCAGGGGTAGTGAGTGGTGCACGGGCCTAGTCTTTCTGTGGGGTGTCTTGAATTTAAACATCATGGAGGGCATGAATGGCATGATTTTTCTGTGTTTTTCGATTTTTTGGGGTTTTCATGGGGACAGGCCATGTGGGTGGGGGCCATTTTGAGTGCTGGTACAGGCAGGCCCTGGCCATGTGCTGGGAGGCAGGGGGCCATTTTGAATGCAGGCAGTGTTCTTAGGTCTGCAACCATTTTGCCTAAGTTTCAACCATTATGCCCAGGGGTAGTGAGTGGTGCATGGGCCTAGTCTTTCTGTGGGGTGTCTTGAATTTAAACATCATGGAGGGCATGGATGGCATGGGATTGTGCTGATTTTTCTGTGTTTTTCGATTTTTTGGGCTGTTGTTGTGGCCTTTTGACCAGGGGTAGTAAGTGGTGCATGGGCCTAGTCATTCTGTGGGGTGTCTTGAATGTAACATCATGGAGGGCATGGATGGCATGGGATTGTGCTGATTTTTCTATGTTTTTCGATTTTTGGGCTGTTGTTGGGGCCTTTTCACCATGGGTAGTGAGTGGTGCATGTGCCTAGTCTTTCTGTGGGATGTCTTGAATTTAAACATCATGGAGGGCTTGGGATTGTGCTGATTTTTCTGTGATTTTCGTTTTTTTGGGCTGTTGTTGTGGCCTTTTCACCAGGGGTAGTGAGTGGTGCATGTGCCTAATCTTTCTGTGGGATGTCTTGAATTTAAACATCATGGAGGGCTTGGGATTGTGCTGATTTTTCTGTGATTTTTGTTTTTTGGGCTGTTGTTGTGGCCTTTTCACCAGGGGTAGTGAGTGGTGCATGTGCCTAGTCTTTCTGTGGGGTGTCTTGAATTTAAACATCATGGAGGGCCTGGATGGCATGGGATTGTGCTGATTTTTCTGTGTATTTCGATTGTTTGGGGTGTTCATGGGGACAGGCCATGTGGGTGGGGGCCATTTTGAGTGCTGGTACAGGCAGGCGCTGGCCATGTGCTGGGAGGCAGGGGGCCATTTTGAATGCAGGCAGTGTTCTTAGGTCTGCAACCATTTTGCCTAGGTTTCAACCATTATGCCCAGGGGTCGTGAGTGGTGCATGGGCCTAGTCTTTCTGTGGGGTGTCTTGAATTTAAACATCATGGAGGGCATGGATGGCATGGGATTGTGCTGATTTTTCTGTGTTTTTCTTTTTTTTGGGCTGTTGTTGTGGCCTTTTGACCAGGGGTAGTGAGTGGTGCACGGGCCTAGTCTTTCTGTGGGGTGTCTTGAATTTAAACATCATGGAGGGCATGAATGGCATGGGATTGTGCAGATTTTTCTGTGTTTTCGATTTTTTGGGGTGTTCATGGGGACAGGCCATGTGGGTGGGGGCCATTTTGAGTGCTGGTACAGGCAGGCCCTGGCCATGTGCTGGGAGGCAGGGGGCCATTTTGAATGCAGGCAGTGTTCTCAGGTCTGCAACCATTTTGCCTAGGTTTCAACCATTATGCCCAGGGGTAGTGAGTGGTGCATGGGCCTAGTCTTTCTGTGGGGTGTCTTGAATTTAAACATCATGGAGGGCATGGATGGCATGGGATTGTGCTGATGTTTCTGTGTTTTTCGATTTTTTGGGCTGTTGTTGTGGCCTTTTGACCAGGGGTAGTGAGTGGTGCATGGGCCTAGTCATTCTGTGGGGTGTCTTGAATGTAACATCATGGGGGGCATGGATGGCATGGGATTGTGCTGATTTTTCTGTGTTTTTCGTTTTTTGGGCTGTTGTTGTGGCCCTTTGACCAGGGGTAGTGAGTGGTGCATGGGCCTAGTCTTTCTGTGGGGTGTCTTGAATTTAAACATCATGGAGGGCATGGATGGCATGGGATTGTGCTGATTTTTCTGTGTTTTTCGATTTTTGGGCTGTTGTTGGGGCCTTTTCACCAGGGGTAGTGAGTGGTGCATGTGCCTAGTCTTTCTGTGGGATGTCTTGAATTTAAACATCATGGAGGGCTTGGGATTGTGCTGATTTGTCTGTGATTTTCGTTTTTTTGGGCTGTTGTTGTGGCCTTTTCACCAGGGGTAGTGAGTGGTGCATGTTCCTAGTCTTTCTGTGGGATGTCTTGAATTTAAACATCATGGAGGGCTTGGGATTGTGCTGATTTTTCTGTGATTTTCATTTTTTGGGCTGTTGTTGTGGCCTTTTCACCAGGGGTAGTGAGTGGTGCATGTGCCTAGTCTTTCTGTGGGGTGTCTTGAATTTAAACATCATGGAGGGCCTGGATGGCATGGGATTGTGCTGATTTTTCTGTGTTTTTTGATTTTTTGGGGTGTTCATGGGGACAGGCCATGTGGGTGGGGGCCATTTTGAGTGCTGGTACAGGCAGGCCCTGGCCATGTGCTGGGAGGCAGGGGGCCATTTTGAATGCAGGCAGTGTTCTTAGGTCTGCAACCATTTTGCCTAGGTTTTAACCATTATGCCCAGGGGTCGTGAGTGGTGCATGGGCCTAGTCTTTCTGTGGGGTGTCTTGAATTTAAACATCATGGAGGGCATGGATGGCATGAGATTGTGCTGATTTTTCTGTGTTTTTCGTTTTTTTGGGCTGTTGTTGTGGCCTTTTGACCAGGGGTAGTGAGTGGTGCACGGGCCTAGTCTTTCTGTGGGGTGTCTTGAATTTAAACATCATGGAGGGCATGAATGGCATGATTTTTCTGTGTTTTTCGATTTTTTGGGGTTTTCATGGGGACAGGCCATGTGGGTGGGGGCCATTTTGAGTGCTGGTACAGGCAGGCCCTGGCCATGTGCTGGGAGGCAGGGGGCCATTTTGAATGCAGGCAGTGTTCTTAGGTCTGCAACCATTTTGCCTAAGTTTCAACCATTATGCCCAGGGGTAGTGAGTGGTGCATGGGCCTAGTCTTTCTGTGGGGTGTCTTGAATTTAAACATCATGGAGGGCATGGATGGCATGGGATTGTGCTGATTTTTCTGTGTTTTTCGATTTTTTGGGCTGTTGTTGTGGCCTTTTGACCAGGGGTAGTGAGTGGTGCATGGGCCTAGTCATTCTGTGGGGTGTCTTGAATTTAAACATCATGGAGGGCCTGGATGGCATGGGATTGTGCTGATTTTTCTGTGTTTTTTGTTTTTTTGGGGTGTTCATGGGGACAGGCCAAGTGGGTGGGGGCCATTTTGAGTGCTGGTACAGGCAGGCCCTGGCCATGTGCTGGGAGGCAGGGGGCCATTTTGAATGCAGGCAGTGTTCTTAGGTCTGCAACCATTTTGCCTAGGTTTTAACCATTATGCCCAGGGGTCGTGAGTGGTGCATGGGCCTAGTCTTTCTGTGGGGTGTCTTGAATTTAAACATCATGGAGGGCATGGATGGCATGGGATTGTGCTGATTTTTCTGTGTTTTTCGATTTTTGGCCTGTTGTTGGGGCCTTTTCACCAGGGGTAGTGAGTGGTGCATGTGCCTAGTCTTTCTGTGGGATGTCTTGAATTTAAACATCATGGAGGGCTTGGGATTGTGCTGATTTGTCTGTGATTTTCGTTTTTTTTGGCTGTTGTTGTGGCCTTTTCACCAGGGGTAGTGAGTGGTGCATGTGCCTAGTCTTTCTGTGGGATGTCTTGAATTTAAACATCATGGAGGGCTTGGGATTGTGCTGATTTTTCTGTGATTTTCGTTTTTTGGGCTGTTGTTGTAGCCTTTTCACCAGGGGTAGTGAGTGGTGCATGTGCCTAGTCTTTCTGTGGGGTGTCTTGAATTTAAACATCATGGAGGGCCTGGATGGCATGGGATGGTGCTGATTTTCTGTGTTTTTTGATTTTTTGGGGTGTTCATGGGGACAGGCCATGTGGGTGGGGGCCATTTTGAGTGCTGGTACAGGCAGGCCCTGGCCATGTGCTGGGAGGCAGGGGGCCATTTTGAATGCAGGCAGTGTTCTTAGGTCTGCAACCATTTTGCCTAAGTTTCAACCATTATGCCCAGGGGTAGTGAGTGGTGCATGGGCCCAGTCTTTCTGTGGGGTGTCTTGAATTTAAACATCATGGAGGGCCTGGATGGCATGATTTTTCTGTGTTTTTCGATTTTTTGGGGTTTTCATGGGGACAGGCCATGTGGGTGGGGGCCATTTTGAGTGCTGGTACAGGCAGGCCCTGGCCATGTGCTGGGAGGCAGGGGGGCATTTTGAATGCAGGCAGTGTTCTTAGGTCTGCAACCATTTTGCCTAAGTTTCAACCATTATGCCCAGGGGTAGTGAGTGGTGCATGGGCCTAGTCTTTCTGTGGGGTGTCTTGAATTTAAACATCATGGAGGGCATGGATGGCATGGGATTGTGCTGATTTTTCTGTGTTTTTCGATTTTTTGGGCTGTTGTTGTGGCCTTTTGACCAGGGGTAGTGAGTGGTGCATGGGCCTAGTCATTCTGTGGGGTGTCTTGAATGTAACATCATGGAGGGCATGGATGGCATGGGATTGTGCTGATTTTTCTATGTTTTTCGATTTTTGGGCTGTTGTTGGGGCCTTTTCACCAGGGGTAGTGAGTGGTGCATGTGCCTAGTCTTTCTGTGGGATGTCTTGAATTTAAACATCATGGAGGGCTTGGGATTGTGCTGATTTTTCTGTGATTTTCGTTTTTTTGGGCTGTTGTTGTGGCCTTTTCACCATGGGTAGTGAGTGGTGCATGTGCCTAATCTTTCTGTGGGATGTCTTGAATTTAAACATCATGGAGGGCTTGGGATTGTGCTGATTTTTCTGTGATTTTCGTTTTTTGGGCTGTTGTTGTGGCCTTTTCACCAGGGGTAGTGAGTGGTGCATGTGCCTAGTCTTTCTGTGGGGTGTCTTGAATTTAAACATCATGGAGGGCCTGGATGGCATGGGATTGTGCTGATTTTTCTGTGTATTTCGATTGTTTGGGGTGTTCATGGGGACAGGCCATGTGGGTGGGGGCCATTTTGAGTGCTGGTACAGGCAGGCGCTGGCCATGTGCTGGGAGGCAGGGGGCCATTTTGAATGCAGGCAGTGTTCTTAGGTCTGCAACCATTTTGCCTAGGTTTCAACCATTATGCCCAGGGGTCGTGAGTGGTGCATGGGCCTAGTCTTTCTGTGGGGTGTCTTGAATTTAAACATCATGGAGGGCATGGATGGCATGGGATTGTGCTGATTTTTCTGTGTTTTTCGTTTTTTTGGGCTGTTGTTGTGGCCTTTTGACCAGGGGTAGTGAGTGGTGCACGGGCCTAGTCTTTCTGTGGGGTGTCTTGAATTTAAACATCATGGAGGGCATGAATGGCATGGGATTGTGCAGATTTTTCTGTGTTTTCGATTTTTTTGGGTGTTCATGGGGACAGGCCATGTGGGTGGGGGCCATTTTGAGTGCTGGTACAGGCAGGCCCTGGCCATGTGCTGGGAGGCAGGGGGCCATTTTGAATGCAGGCAGTGTTCTTAGGTCTGCAACCATTTTGCCTAGGTTTCAACCATTATGCCCAGGGGTAGTGAGTGGTGCATGGGCCTAGTCTTTCTGTGGGGTGTCTTGAATTTAAACATCATGGAGGGCATGGATGGCATGGGATTGTGCTGATGTTTCTGTGTTTTTCGATTTTTTGGGCTGTTGTTGTGGCCTTTTGACCAGGGGTAGTGAGTGGTGCATGGGCCTAGTCATTCTGTGGGGTGTCTTGAATGTAACATCATGGGGGGCATGGATGGCATGGGATTGTGCTGATGTTTCTGTGTTTTTCGATTTTTTGGGCTGTTGTTGTGGCCTTTTGACCAGGGGTAGTGAGTGGTGCATGTGCCTAGTCTTTCTGTGGGATGTCTTGAATTTAAACATCATGGAGGGCTTGGGATTGTGCTGATTTTTCTGTGATTTTCGTTTTTTGGGCTGTTGTTGTGGCCTTTTCACCAGGGGTAGTGAGTGGTGCATGTGCCTAGTCTTTCTGTGGGGTGTCTTGAATTTAAACATCATGGAGGGCCTGGATGGCATGGGATTGTGCTGATTTTTCTGTGTTTTTTGATTTTTTGGGGTGTTCATGGGGACAGGCCATGTGGGTGGGGGCCATTTTGAGTGCTGGTACAGGCAGGCCCTGGCCATGTGCTGGGAGGCAGGGGGCCATTTTGAATGCAGGCAGTGTTCTTAGGTCTGCAACCATTTTGCCTAGGTTTTAACCATTATGCCCAGGGGTCGTGAGTGGTGCATGGGCCTAGTCTTTCTGTGGGGTGTCTTGAATTTAAACATCATGGAGGGCATGGATGGCATGAGATTGTGCTGATTTTTCTGTGTTTTACGTTTTTTTGGGCTGTTGTTGTGGCCTTTTCACCAGGGGTAGTGAGTGGTGCATGTGCCTAGTCTTTCTGTGGGGTGTCTTGAATTTAAACATCATGGAGGGCCTGGATGGCATGATTTTTCTGTGTTTTTCGATTTTTTGGGGTTTTCATGGGGACAGGCCATGTGGGTGGGGGCCATTTTGAGTGCTGGTACAGGCAGGCCCTGGCCATGTGCTGGGAGGCAGGGGGCCATTTTGAATGCAGGCAGTGTTCTTAGGTCTGCAACCATTTTGCCTAAGTTTCAACCATTATGCCCAGGGGTAGTGAGTGGTGCATGGGCCTAGTCTTTCTGTGGGGTGTCTTGAATTTAAACATCATGGAGGGCATGGATGGCATGGGATTGTGCTGATTTTTCTGTGTTTTTCGATTTTTTGGGCTGTTGTTGTGGCCTTTTGACCAGGGGTAGTGAGTGGTGCATGGGCCTAGTCATTCTGTGGGGTGTCTTGAATGTAACATCATGGAGGGCATGGATGGCATGGGATTGTGCTGATTTTTCTATGTTTTTCGATTTTTGGGCTGTTGTTGGGGCCTTTTCACCAGGGGTAGTGAGTGGTGCATGTGCCTAGTCTTTCTGTGGGATGTCTTGAATTTAAACATCATGGAGGGCTTGGGATTGTGCTGATTTTTCTGTGATTTTCGTTTTTTTGGGCTGTTGTTGTGGCCTTTTCACCAGGGGTAGTGAGTGGTGCATGTGCCTAATCTTTCTGTGGGATGTCTTGAATTTAAACATCATGGAGGGCTTGGGATTGTGCTGATTTTTCTGTGATTTTCATTTTTTGGGCTGTTGTTGTGGCCTTTTCACCAGGGGTAGTGAGTGGTGCATGTGCCTAGTCTTTCTGTGGGGTGTCTTGAATTTAAACATCATGGAGGGCCTGGATGGCATGGGATTGTGCTGATTTTTCTGTGTATTTCGATTGTTTGGGGTGTTCATGGGGACAGGCCATGTGGGTGGGGGCCATTTTGAGTGCTGGTACAGGCAGGCGCTGGCCATGTGCTGGGAGGCAGGGGGCCATTTTGAATGCAGGCAGTGTTCTTAGGTCTGCAACCATTTTGCCTAGGTTTCAACCATTATGCCCAGGGGTCGTGAGTGGTGCATGGGCCTAGTCTTTCTGTGGGGTGTCTTGAATTTAAACATCATGGAGGGCATGGATGGCATGGGATTGTGCTGATTTTTCTGTGTTTTTCGTTTTTTTGGGCTGTTGTTGTGGCCTTTTGACCAGGGGTAGTGAGTGGTGCACGGGCCTAGTCTTTCTGTGGGGTGTCTTGAATTTAAACATCATGGAGGGCATGAATGGCATGGGATTGTGCAGATTTTTCTGTGTTTTCGATTTTTTTGGGTGTTCATGGGGACAGGCCATGTGGGTGGGGGCCATTTTGAGTGCTGGTACAGGCAGGCCCTGGCCATGTGCTGGGAGGCAGGGGGCCATTTTGAATGCAGGCAGTGTTCTCAGGTCTGCAACCATTTTGCCTAGGTTTCAACCATTATGCCCAGGGGTAGTGAGTGGTGCATGGGCCTAGTCTTTCTGTGGGGTGTCTTGAATTTAAACATCATGGAGGGCATGGATGGCATGGGATTGTGCTGATGTTTCTGTGTTTTTCGATTTTTTGGGCTGTTGTTGTGGCCTTTTGACCAGGGGTAGTGAGTGGTGCATGGGCCTAGTCATTCTGTGGGGTGTCTTGAATGTAACATCATGGGGGGCATGGATGGCATGGGATTGTGCTGATTTTTCTGTGTTTTTCGATTTTTGGGCTGTTGTTGTGGCCTTTTGACCAGGGGTAGTGAGTGGTGCATGGCCCTAGTCTTTCTGTGGGGTGTCTTGAATTTAAACATCATGGAGGGCATGGATGGCATGGGATTGTTCTGATTTTTCTGTGTTTTTCGATTTTTGGGCTGTTGGGGCCTTTCGACCAGGGGTAGTGAGTGGTGCATGGGCCTAGTCTTTCTGTGGGGTGTCTTGAATTTAAACATCATGGAGGGCTTGGATGGCATGGGATTGTGCTGATTTTTATGTGGTTGTCGAGTTTTTGGGGTGTATAACTGAACTGATGTTCCTCTGTCTTCCATTGCTTTTAGGTGCACAAGACTCAAGCGAACCACCAGTGCCAGGAAGAAGTCCTGCAGCGGTGTGTGTGTGCAGCATAACGTCACGCGACGTCACGTCTGGCCACAGACAACTCTGCAACTCGTGCAACTGCGGCCTGCTGTTCTGACCTCTGAAGAAGATGGCTCCAAAAAAAGTTCCCCGTAGCTCCTCTAGCAAGAAAGTTGCCAGTAAGGAGCAGAAGAAGCAAGTTACGAAGGAGACTGGTGTGCCGCCCGCCACATTTTTTGGGAGTAAGAAAAAAAGTACGCCGGCAGCAGCAGCGGGATCTGCTGGGGACCAAGCTGGGAGCAGCACCCCCGCACCATTGGGCTCAGTGCCACCACCACCACCACCACGCCAACTGAAGTCCAAGCCCTTGAGTGCTGCAGAGGCACTTAGTCTAGTTGTTCAATTACCATCGACCAGTGATGTTGGCTCATCGCAAGAAAGTAGCAGCAATGCCCCTCAATCAACACAGGTTGTTGTAACTCATCTGACGAGTGTTGAACAACCACAGCCGCAACAACAACCACATGTGCAAGTACAAGCCCAAGTACTTGTGGAAGGAGAG
Source organism: Lissotriton vulgaris (assembly GCF_964263255.1). Taxonomy (NCBI): domain Eukaryota; kingdom Metazoa; phylum Chordata; class Amphibia; order Caudata; family Salamandridae; genus Lissotriton; species Lissotriton vulgaris. The sequence continues at coordinate 750,243,961 of NC_141694.1, forward strand.
GCAGCGCAAGGAGATGCGCAAGCAGAGGTGCATGGAGGGTCACAAGTGCCCACAATTGTTGTTCCTCCCGAAGTAGGGGCACATCAGGAAATCGACAATCAAGCCGAGGTATCATTTGAGGAAGCCACTCCTCCTGATGATCATTCATTGTCTTCCTCCTCCCTATCAAGGAAAAGACCAAGGGTGGTGTCTACATCTTCTTCAAGCCCACCTCCTTCTGATGATATGGATCAAACTTGGGAACCACCACTGCGGTCTGAGAGTGAGGCACACCATGATCTGACAAAGGAAGTTAAGCGTAAAAGGAAGGTCGTCGAAAGTCTCATAGTTATGGAGTGTGATGAGGCTCAACAAGAAGTGGCGGATACTACTGCTGATGAAGACTCTCACGACGACGACCCAGTCATCATAAAGGTCACTGCAGCCCCAGCGGGCATGCAGCAAACAGACATTTTGACCCTAGCCCGAGAAGCTGCTGAGCGTGATGATGTTGTAGACGAGGAGGCAATGGAAACACCACAATCATTGGAGTTAACTAGTACACCAACACCTACCGCTTCCATATTTCTTCCTCGCCAGAAGGGACCTCCATCCACCTCGACCTCAATTAGTGGTGGTGAAAGTGCACAACGTAGTAAAGTTCGGCAATCCACATCCTCCACTTCATCTGGCATTAGCAGCATGACCACCACCACCAGTATCGCCGCCTCCTCCGGCCCCCACAGACATTTCAAGTCTGCAGTGTGGGACTTCTTTAGTGTTTGCCCAAAAAAGGAAAACTTCGCCATTTGTAGCATTTGTAAGCATGCAGTTAGTCCTGGTAAGTTTGGTACCAACTATGGTACCGGAGGGCAGAGAGGTCATCTTAAGAGACAGCACGCTGTCCAATGGTTTGCGCACCTAAAGGAGATCAAGGAAGCTCGAATTGCAAGTCAAGAAAACGTTGATGTTTCATCTGATGATGACGAGGAGGAAGAAGTGTCAAACACTTCACTTACACCCAGTACCCCTGTCAGCAGCACACCCCCTGTGAGCCACACTAAGAGTGTGGGAGAGAGTGAGACACCAATGCAAAAAAGTTCATCAGCGAGCGTAACTGGGTTGAAGAAGTCATCATCATCATCATCCCGTAAATGCATGGTCCAGGGCAACATTAGAACCATGTTGTTTTCAGAAGCGCCATATGATCGCAACCACCCACTGACGCGTCTGTATAACACTAAGCTGGCTAAAATGCTAGCTCTGGACCTTCTCCCTTTTTCTTTTGTAGAGGGGGTTGGTTTTCTAGAATTAGTGGCAGCGCTCAGCCCTAAATGAAAGGTTCCTAGCCGGTTCTATTTTGCCAGAGTTGCGGTTCCAGCACTACATGAAGATGTGCTGGAGGTGATTGGGGCAGCTTTGCAGAAGAGTGCTGTTCACACTATACATCTGACAACAGACATGTGGACCAGTGGCGCAGGCGCTGATTACATGTGCATCACTGCACACTGGGTCTCTTTTTCGGGGGTTAAAGCAAAGCTAAACGCAGGTGTTGACCCAGACCAAGTTTTTAAAGCTGCTCGGAAACATGCAACACTAGCCATGTTTGGCTTGGAGAAACGTCATACAGCACAAAACATTTTGAATGAGTTTAACACAAAGGTCTTTCACTGGCTGTCCCCAAAAAAACGCCAGATTGGTTATGTTTCCACGGATAATGGCGCCAATGTAGTTAGGGCCATGGATCTGGGTCACTATTTATATGAGTGCCATTTTTGGCGCACTGTATAAACCTGGTTGTTAAAAAATTCTTGAGTGAAGACAGTCCAGCGTGCGAGTTAGGGGCCACCTGCCGAAGAATGTGCAACCATTTCAGCCATTCTTTTGAGGCCCGGAAGCATCTGAGGAGCCTGCTACATGAACGTCGAATGCCAGTGAAAGCACTCATCCAGGAGGTGCCAACACGTTGGAACTGAACCGTCTACATGCTTGAGCGTCTGTATGAGCAGTATACGGTACTCGATCACTATTTCTTAACACTGGGTACAGCTCAGAAGGACCTGAGGCTAGATACGGCGCAATGGAAGCTAGTTAAAAACCTGACAGACATGCTTCGTCCTATTGAGGTCTACACGCGTGCAGTCAGCAGGGAGGACTGTAATTTGGGAAAAGCTATCCCATTGTTGCGCATGCTGGAGCACCAACTGAAGGCGGTGTCTTCTATGTTTCAAAAAGATGAAGAAAAGAAACATGCTTTTGTTTTGGCAGAGAAATTATTAGAGCGCATACTAGGCGATGAACGTCTTAAAATGATTCACTCAGAACAGCATTACATTTGTGCTACTATTCTGGATCCACGCTAAAAAAAGGCGCTGGCAGGCCGAGATTTCTTACCTTTTGATGATGAAGATGTTGCAAAGTACAAACGTTGGCTAGCCTTGTCAGCCATGAGGTTTGAAAGAGAATGGCAGCAAATTGAAGGAAAAGGCAGTACATCAGCATCAGCAGGCCATCCCCAGTCAAAAGAATCCACTTCTGCACCTGTGGCTGTGGCACAAGTGACCTCTCAGCCGTTAAAGACACTGGCAACCGGATCATCTGCACCAGACACAACAGTAACATTGGGTGAAGAAGAGGATTGGGTAACTTGGCTTGGGTTTGGTTCTCAAAAGGTCCCAGCAAAAAGTAAGAAAAGTGAAGGAACCTTGGAGAACCTTGAGTCGATGGTGCAGGACTATCTGAATGACTCAACAGAGGTCTATGTTAATGCTGACCCATTGGCGTATTGGCATGGGAATAAAGAATTGTGGGCACAGCTCTGCAACCTGGCTATAAACTACTTGTCTTGCCCACTCGCAAGCGTGTCTTCTGAACGTGTTTTCAGTGCTGCAGGTGGCATTGTAACTTCCAAACGGAGCCGCCTCTCGCCCAAAAATGTGGAGAGGTTAACAATGATCAAGATGAATCAGCACCTCATACCACCTGATTAAAAAGAACGAGAACCCACGCCGGATGAAGACGAGGAGGACAGCAACCTAGATGAGGGAATTTCTTCTCTGTTAGGTGACACTGACCTACTCCTGCCTGAATTCGCAGAGTATGAGGACGAACTCTTATTCTTATTCCCTGACACCGAGCCCTGAAAATGAGACAATGAATAAATACATTTCTTTTTCGTCCTTATTCACTTTTATTCCTGTGTGTCTGTCTTTCTTTGTTTTGCACAGTTAATATAATTAAAACTTTAATCACCTAATCACAAAAACAAGCCCATCAGCAGAACTGTCTTCACTTGTTTGCTTATTGATTTGAAGGTGCCGCAGTCTGCATTCCTCAGGTTCACAAGTTCACAAGAACATGCTCCTCTATCCTCCTCCTCCAGACTCCTATTTCCCTCAAAGCAGAGGGCTGGATTACGCCCAATGAAGAAAGACTCTGCACTTGTGGGGGTGTTCTACTTCTTTGCGGGTGAGTTGGCGGGTCTTGGGACATTGCTGGGAAGCGCTAATACCGGATAAAAGTGGTTTGGACCAAATCGGAGGCAAATTTTTTTTGCGTTTTTGCTGACTTGCTTGCGTTTGAGGTGCTCTTTGGGGGGGTCCGGGTGTTTGTGCGTGGGTTTTGGGGTCTGGGAGCACTGCTGGGACAGTCTAATTTTGATTGCATTGCCTTTTCAGGAAATCCGTGGTGGAATTGCTATTTCTGACATTTCGCTCAATGTAGCGTTTTCGGGGGCCTGTTTGGGGGGCTTCCTGGTGTTTGTGGGTGGGTTTCGGGGTCTAGGAGCACTGCTGGGTATGGATACTTTTGATTGCAAGAGGTTTGAAGCAAATCCATGGTGGCAGAGGGGAGTTAGGGCCTAGCTGCAGAGCGTGCGTGGAGTGATTTTGGAAATTGCCATGAAAATGACTAACTCCCCATTTTTGTACTTTTGATTTTTGGCTGTTTGGGGGTTTTCTACTAGTATTCGCCTGGGTTGACGGCTCTGGGGCCATTGCTGGGAAGCTCTAATACCGGATAAAAGTGGTTTGGACCAAATCGGAGGCAAAATTATTTTTGCGTTTTTGCTGACTTGCTTGCTTTTGAGGTGCTCTTTGGGGGGGTTCCGGGTGTTTGTGGGTGGGTTTTGGGGTCTGGGAGCACTGCTGGGACAGTCTAATTTTGATTGCATTGCCTTTTCAGGAAATCCGTTGTGGAAAACGGGAGTTATGACCTAGCTGCACAGCACGTTTGGACCGAAGGCCGATGAATATTGTAAGTATGAGATTTTCCTTTTTGGTTGTTTGGGGGTGTTGTGCTTTTTTGCGGGTGGGTTGGCGGGTCTTGGAGCATTGCTGGGAATGTCTAATACCGGATAGAAGTGGTTTGGACAAAATCCATGCAGAATTTTTTTTTGCTATTTCTGACATTTCGCTCAATGTAGCGTTTTCGGGGGCCTGTTTGGGGGGCTTCCTGGTGTTTGTGGGTGGGTTTCGGGGTCTGGGAGCACTGCTGGGTATGGATACTTTTGATTGCAAGAGGTTTGAAGCAAATCCATTAGGGCCTAGCTGCAGAGCGCGCGCGGAGTGATTTAGGAAATTGCCATGAAAATGACTAAGTCCCCATTTTTGTACGTTTGCTTTTTGGCTGTTTGGGGATCTTCTACTAGTTTTCGCCTGGGTTGACGGCTCTGGGGCCATTGCTGGGACGCTCTAATACCGGATAAAAGTGGTTTGGACCAAATCGGAGGCGAATGTTTTTTTGCGTTTTTGCTGACTTGCTTGCCTTTGAGGTGCTCTTTGGGGGGGTTCCGGGTGTTTGTGGGTGGGTTTTGGGGTCTGGGAGCACTGCTGGGACAGTCTAATTTTGATTGCATTGCCTTTTCAGGAAATCCGTTGTGGAAAACGGGAGTTATGACCTAGCTGCACAGCGCGTTTGGACCGAAGGCCGATGAATATTGTAAGTATGAGATTTTCCTTTTTGGCTGTTTGGGGATGTTGTGCTTTTTTGCGGGTGGGTTGGCGGGTCTTGGGGCATTGCTGGGAAGGTCTTATACCGGATAGAAGTGGTTTGGACAAAATCCATGCGGAAAAGCCTTTTGGCACTTTTTGTAACTTAGGGTTCGTTAGGGTTAGCCCTAGCAGCAGGATTGCATGTGTTTTGGGGTGTTCTAGATTTTTGCAACTGAGTTCTGGGGTCTTCTTAGAGCACTCGTGGGAATGTGTAATTTTGGTTGCAAGTGATTTGAAGAAAATCCATGGTAGGAAAGGGGGGATTTGGCATAGTTAAAGAAAGCGTTTTCCACTATTCTTAACTTAGGGCTCGTTAGTGTTAGCAGTATTTGTATTGCATGTGTTTGGGTGGGGGGCTGTTTGTGGGGGGGTTTGCGAGTCTTGGAGCGGTGCTGGGTATGGATACTTTTGCTTGCTTCTAAGTGGTTTGAATACAATCCACGGTGGGTAAGGGGGTATTTGGGCCTACTTTTACTTTCAAAGTACGTTTTGTTACCAGTTTTCTACTAGGCCTCGTTTATTGAGATCTGATTGGGGGTCTTCTACATTTTCGCGACTGGCTTTAGTAAGGGTCTGTGTGGGAGCACTGCTGGGAAGGTCTAATTTTGTTCTAAAACACAGTTTACAGTACACCTAGCTTGAGGGGAAAGATCCGCTAAATTAACCCCTTCCATGCTGCTGACGGAACGGTTCCGTCATGCACTACGGGTGAGCTGTGCGGATGACGGAACCGTTCCGTCATGACTCCGCCCGCGCAAGGCGGAGTCAGCATGGGCGGGGAAAACCGCCCGCACGGAAGGGGTTAATTTGCCCATACTTATTTATCCTTCAAAAGGAGACTCAGACAAAGTACGCACTTTCAAAAATATTGTACTGTCTATTAGGAAACTCAAAGTGTGACTTTTTGCACTACACAGCGTACATACCTTATATTTATTTGTCATGGTGTTCTAATATCACTTCCTGTTTTTCCATCAATAATTACAGGCCGGGTTTCAGTCTGTGCAATGGGAAAAAAAGGATGAAGTCAGGCTTCACATTAGCGAGCCGCAATTCAGCATCCGCCAGGCAGGCAGTGGACAGGGTGTCTTCTGGTCACCAACATTGATGGACGGAGCGTCAGCTGGAATGGAGGAGTGCCGCTAATAAGAGGAATGGTTTGATGCGTGGAACTTACTTACCAAATTCAACAGGACAACTACAACAACATACAGATACAGTATCCATTCTTTTGTAATGTTTTTTTAAGTAATGTTATTGCTGTGAACTTCTATGAGTGTGACTCTGCATTTCTTGGATCTCTCTCTGCTTCTAAATTGATCCCTACAGCCATTCTATAGGTTTTACTTCGGCTATTTTTTAAACCTAATTTAATGTAAGAAGTGTTTCTCTGAGTGCAGAGATAGGCAAGTGAAAACGCTGCAGCCCTGTACTGTCGCATTCTGTCATTCACGGTTGTCGTAAGTACTACTTACTTTTCAGTAACAATGCATGCAGCAGTGCATGCACTTCCTTTATGTCACTTAAAAGATTTATGGTTAGCTTTGTACCCAAAGATTTTTTTATCTTCAATTATTGTTTGTCCATGCTGTGCTTTTTTTTTCTTCTCTCAACAAAACCTACCCAAAAAGAAACCCCCCATTCCCATCCATTTTCCAAACCCTAACCCTCTTCCCCCGGGCTGTGTGGTTTTGATTGATGTGTGACTAAATGACATCGATAATTCCACACACTTGCTGGGGAGGATAAGGTCATAGAAACAGGCTGGTGAAGGAATCCGAGGATATATTCTAGACTTACTCAGCTTCAGTACTATTTCTTGTAGTAGTAGCCAATGTCAAAGAAATTCAACGCAAGTACTAGTTATACTTTCCATACTTTACCATTTGTTAGGCTACATTGAGGCACTGTTCTAGTGTACTGTCACCTGCTATATTCTCTATTGTACCGTTGTAATGCTCCAGTAAGGACAAACCAGGTTTCATTTTCTTTTTTTCCATAGGCTTGCAACTGCCACTGTGTCACACCACTAGTACCACCGCAATGAGGACATTTAATCCGCCCAGGATTGCCAACCTTAATCGCCATTTCCCGTGGAGCCAGACCTGGGCCTAGCCCTACTTTCAAACACAAATTACAGGTAAGATAAGCTTTTGGTGGGAGGTAGTATAATGGAGTATTTGGAGAGACGAGAGATTGACGGTAGTACTACTAAAGTCCTAGGACTCTTGAGTTCACATACTCTGTGAGAGGCACTTGGTGTTGAAAACATTTAGCCATTTACACTTAAAGGAAGAAAATGACACAGACTTAAGTTTCAGAAAACAAACTTACTGTTAAACCCCCACCCACCAGACTCAAAAGCAGTAAAAAACAGGTATGCTCAGATAAAGTTTCAAAAAGTATATTTGTGTAGCCCTAACAAAATAATCTCCCACAAGACCCTCCCTAACCCTAACGATTGTCCTTCAAAACAACCCAACTCCCAATTCCCACCACCCAAAAGCCTCTAGAAAAGGGGCAAGGGACACTACGGCAGGATGCTGTTCACTTTAGCGGCCAGGGCATCATACTCCTTGCGGAGGGTGGCATGGGCGGAGCGGAGGCCCTCCACCAAGGTCTTATATGTTAGGACCTCCTGCTCCAGGTAGGACACTCTGAGGCATAAGCGGTGCTGGCGTGCCTTGCAACTTCTGTGGGGGGCAGCTGCTGTCTTTGCTGCTCGGCGGTGGCGGTTGGCTTTGGTAGCCCGGCTCCGTACCGCTGGAGCACTGCGCTGGCTGGCAGCCCGTGCGGGCATGGAGGAGGATGCAGCTGTCCCAGTGGATGTTGTACCAGTAGACTGCGTGTCCTCCTCCTCCAGGGCCACCAGCCACCGATATTCGGCGACAGTGGCATCCAGCCTCCGTTGCCGGGCCATTCGAGCCCGCTCCTTCCTTGTTGGTTTTGCTGATTTGGAAGGAGCAACTATATGAAGAAAGAAAGACATAGTCTGTAACCAATGCTCCTTAAAATTAACACAAAATGATTGAGCAGAAAGTTGTGTCACAGTACAACTAGCAACTTGAAAGCACAGTACATAACTATTGAGGCCAGTATCTATCTAACCTCCCACTTCTTCATCCTTGCTCTAACATTAGTGGGAGTTTAAGGAACATATTCTACGAGCACTATGGACTTCCATTACAGTCGACTATGACAGTACACCAGTCTTATTCTTCTTCTTCTCTCTTGTTTAGGAAAATTGGTACGTTATCTTATGCAAGCCGGCATAATGCCAGCGCAGTGAACTTGCACCCGAGAAAAACAGACGCACACCATGATGAGTGAGACAGACTTGCGTTACTGTACCGGTCCAGTACATGCAGGTAGTGAAGCTCTTACTTTTCTATTACCGGTGGCACTGAGAATACTCTGTTAAAATGGCTACTGCTTACTTAATTTAACTTTCACCTACAGTGCAAATGAGTACTAGAAAAGGAAAATGAAGAAGCTAAATCTTATTATCTATCACTTCACATGGGATGTATTTGATTATATATGGGATGACTTTAGGTGCTTTGCTTTTTAATGAGTGAACAGTGATACACCCACACATGAATGACGTACTACAACTAAACTAAACCTATTAAGAGAGGTAGGGAGTGTCCACAGTAATAACCGGATATATGCTGTGCTTGCAGTTGCAATACAAACTATTGCTACTATTCATGGTAGTATTTGGACAAAATTACAACTTCTTTTCCTTGCCTTTCCTACACTGGAACGGATGTGCGGGTGCGGTGTTACATGCTCTTCAAAGTAACACTTAGTTCATCCAGTGACCGTCTACTCTCTCTAGATACACATATGCTATCTAAGAGTCAGATAGTACCATGATCCAGACATCCATCCATTCAAAGTATATGCACACATACAGTTTTTGTTTCACCCACCCAGGCTGTTCTCCTTCCACCCATCCTTGCTTCATCATTCACCCAGCCATGCACCATACCATATTCTTTCCTTCCCAGCCACCTCGGGGACCAAGCAAACACATATCATTCTTCTTTGCCAGTCATCATTAAATTTCTCGTCCTTCCACACTTACTTACACCCTTCTTTCGCTTTTTGTTCATCCCATCCATCAAGTTCATCTCAGATCTGATTGGGATTCTTCTCGCCAAAAACTTCACAGCTAAGTCGAAGTACATTTAGAGGAGGCTACTACCTGGTTGATTTATAATGCACCCGTGCAGAAAGCACACTCTGCAGTCTTCAATCTCAATAAGTAAGGAATATATAGCTTACCTCTGCCCGCCACCACCGTGTGAACCCTCACAGGCACATTGGTGTCGTCCGGCACTTGCATCGCCGCCTCCTCCCCAGAAGTGTTCTCCTCATCCAGCACCACCACCTCCGCGCTGGCCCCGCCACCAGATGTTCTACCTATAAAGTACATTTAAGAGTGTTAGAATACACCACTCACTACTTTATAATATTTGGTCTAGGAATAAAGAAATGTGAAAAAAACAGAAAACAATGTAATAATTTGTGACTGTCTACTCTAAAGTAAAAATGTCCCTTTTCCAGGGAAGGCTGTTGTCTTGCTGCACTGTTTGGCACAACTGATGAATGCTTGCTTTTAATTTTTAACACACACCACTTTTTCTCCTAACAGACAGAAGCTTGACTTCTAAGAACACGAGCAAGATCAAGTTCAAACCAGGTGAGAGCTCGGCTCGACCACAAGAAATGTGTTCAATTAATCGTCAGCACTAAGCACTTTTCCATTTTCAGGTAAACGTTTAGTTTTATGACAAACTTGATTTTAATAAATGTGTTTACTTTTAATAAAGCTTTTAAACTTAAATAGACTCTGTGGTTTTTGGTCCTCCAGACTAGAGTGGCTGAGCTAAAGGTTTTGCAATTTTTGCAAGCATGAGTCCGTGCCTCTGACACTTGTTGACTCTGACTACGTACTCTTGTCCTGCGTTGGATAATCATCATTGGGGATCAATCATCAGTGACTTTGGGAGCTAAATGACTCTGCCACACTATCTAGTCAGTAAGGAGATTGGGGGTTCAACTACAAAGTCTGTTATCACTGAGGTATGTGGAAAGTCTAACAGCGCCTATTATAATTTATAAGCTAAGCAATGCATTATTTAGTGTCCATAGTTCTGTTTGTGCAGATTTGTCCCTGCAACAGTAGTAGAATGGATTGTCCTCCTATCCAAACCAAAAGTAAAGTAGTATCCTATTCTTTCTTGGTGGTCATTCACCGTTTTATTGTTGGCAATTGTCAAAGCATAAACATTTAGTAGACTTGAAAAGACAGTATGGACAATCCCAGAGGACTGCACTCAGTGCATAGAGCTATTGCTGACTAGAATGGGAGTCCAATGGGATTGCCAAATGTGCAATCTTAGTTAGCCACACAGACAGACTAATAAGAATAATCTAGTAATACCACAGGGAGTCATAGTCGAGGCAGGATAAGAATTTAGATACAGTCAACAAGAAGATCAAAGACGATTTAGAAAAAATCGAATGAGGAACGCTAGGAAAAAATTGGTACTCTATATTAAAATTAAAACTTACCGGGGCCAGCAAAGGAGCCCTCGCCTACCCGATTCTGGCCTGCATCCTGTTGAACAGCAGCCTCCTCCTCCTGTGTCCTCTTACCCCTGGGGGGAGCTGATGTACAACATGAAAGAAAGAAAGACCAGAAAACATGGAGGATATTTGTCAACCAAATCAAACATTTCAAAAGAACAATAACAAAATATTTTGGCAAAATAGCAAATAGACAACAATTCTACGGGATATATTGACCGATCTCATGTGGTCTACTACGTTATTAGTATTGCTTGATTTGCACGCGAAGTGACAGACAAAGTCCATCGTGATTGCAGATCAGCGACAACACTAAAAAGTTTCCTACTACATTAACCAGTCATTAAAATACTCAAACTATCAATCCACCACCACTATTTCTTCTTATCGCCATGTGTACAAAGGAAGGACTGGACTGGAGTCTGTAGGGGCTGATTTAGAAGCCCCTTGCGGCTCTTTTGCTCCATTGTTGCGTGACTTTTGTGATGCAGCAGCAGAACAAAAGAGGCGCCATGGTGCGGCGTATATTAACAACGTGACGCATATGGGAGATGCATCACGTTGTAAAGCCCTGCGCCATCAGGGGGCGTTCCGGCGCAAGGGAGGGCGTTCCTGCGCAGGAACGCATCCTAAAAGTGGCTGAGGGAAATCTACAAGATTTCAATCAGTCACTTTGAGGACAATGATGCATGACTCAAACCCTGCGCCTGCTTGAAGCAGACGTACGGCTTGACGCAGCATTGGGGAGATAGGGCACCCCAGAGCATTGCTGGAGCTGCGCCATCGTTGCGACGCAACTCCAGCAATGCGCCGCCTTTACGGCACAGATGCGTAACGCTTTGGTGACGTTTTGGGCCCATGGTGCGCCGCATTGTAAATACGGCGCACCATGGGTGGTGGTGGCGTGGCGCACAATTACTGGCGCATCCCTGCTACTTTGCAGGGATGCGCTGGTAATTAAAAATCTGACCCTTAGTGTCTAGCATTACGCAGTTCTTTAAACTACACTCATACATAATTTCACAGGCCAATGAAATGAACACAAAATCGAAAACAAATAATCATAGTTGCAACGCTACTGAGAAGGAGAGCAGTGCACCTGAAATGCACAGAACAGTTTGAAATATAATTTACCTAAAATGTAATCAGCAGCATTAATGCTCTTGGTAAAAAACAAAAATTTGCAATATAATAACACACAGAGCAGGAGAAAACAGAGTAGTAAAGAAATAGCTACTACTACTCACCAAGCCCGGGGTTCTCAAGGCCAAGCAGATCGCGTTCCCGGTCCAGGAGATCCGTCCAACGGTGGGTGGCCTGGTTGTAGGTGCGCCGGACCCAAGAGTGATGGTACATGGCCCGGCACACCTTCTCCCACCGCTTCCGGCGCTCCTGGATCCCGTACCTGCGAGCGATCTTGCCGCCTGCCATGATGGTCCTGGGGAGGCGGCGCTGAACATAAAAAATTAGTGCGGCCACCTCCTCCGGGCTGAAGATCTCCCGGGGTGCGACCTGCTCCCCCCTCAAACGCCCGCACGGGAGCAGGGCACGGGGTGCGGGACCCTTCCCCTTCTCGGGATGCTTCCCGGCTCCCTTTACCATGGTCTGGGCAGAAAGGAAGCTAAATAAGAAAGAAAATAGAATAGGGAAGAAGATAAGAAAAGAGTTTAAAAAAGTAGTTTAAAATTTACCAAAAGTAGCAGAAAACACAAAAATATAGAGCTAGAAAAATAGAGGGATAAATAATAAGTAAAATAGATTTAAAAAAACTTCAAACAAGCAAAGGATGGCAGAGATTCAGAGAGGATAGAAAAAGCATGCCCAGAACCATAGCAATGAATGAGAAACAAGATGGCCGCGCCCGTTCACGACCGCGTGGGTAAGTTCGCGCAAGATTTTCCTCGCGAACACACGCAAAATTGTACTAGCGAGCCGCACACTTTGCGAGATTACACATCGCGCCCGGAAATGGAAATACGTCATGCAAACAAGATGGCCGCACCCGTGAACGACCGTGAGGGTAACTTCGCGCCGTTGCACTACAAGCGGCTCACTAAAACGCACAAAACCTTGCGAACTAACACGCCGCAAAAAAACAAATCGCATATCCGCACGAATTCGCGGCTTCCGAATTCGATCTCGCGCACGTTCGCGCCCCGCGAATCCCGCGAAATTGCAGAAAAACGAGTTTTGCAAAACTGAAAGCACTCAGCAGGTGCAAAAGTTCAAACTCATCATTAGTAACCATTCCCTGTAGTGCTTCCTGACTGGGGCCCCTCCAGAGTTCAGTTGCTAGTTGCAACAATTGTATGACCCTGCTCTGACCCTCACAGCAGGCTCATAGAATCGCTGTAAGTAGGCCACAAAGGTCCTATTGCACTGCAACAGAAAGCAAATTACAGATAAGGAAGCAGGTGCCAGACTGGAATTTTAAAACAGTGACACATTAATAAATCAACCCCAAATTAATTCATGTCAGTTGAAGCAGGGCAGGTGTGCTTGCTTTTCCCCCCATAGTCTACAGTGATGATGAACCAGAGGGTGGCATTGATGTACCAGAAGGTGGCATTGGTGAAACAGAGGGTGGCAGTGGTGAAACAGAGGGTGCTGGGAACCTGTGATGATGAACCAGACGTAGAAACAACATAGTCGCGACCGTTGCGAGCCGACAAGTAAGTTCCCAATTGCGAACTGGTACAAAACCCTCGCGAACTGACAGAACCCTTGCGAACACAAAAAAAATCCGCTAATACGCGAGAACTCGCAGGTTTTGCGGATTGCGAGTTCACAAATACGCAAATTCGTGAACGCCAGATTCGCAAAATTCGCCCATGCTTACTAACGTACTCAACTGGTGCTTCTAACTAAGCCTACCCCGATGTACCTGACCTAAGCCTAATACTTGGGAAGGGATGAGTAAGTAGCAGTTTAAGTTAAGTTGGTTAAGATTGTTTTGCCAAGAATCTGCATCAAGAATTCTCTTAAGGGTTTAGTCAGCTCCGTATCTTGGTAATAGAATGTGGGAGGTCTGGTATCTCTTTCCTCAGGACTCGATATCCCAGCCACCCGCAAGAGTAGGCTGGAAACACCGGAGCTGGATTTTCTCAGCTGGAGAAAAAGACAGCGTCTCTCTCAGTGCGTCAAATGGGAGGGGCGGCTTCCGTGGGCTCTCGCATCAGCTGGGCTCTCGGGCAAGTAGATGGCCGCTCTACTCCAAACCGCCGTGTGTTTGCTTAAGGCAACTGTTAATATATTTATACCTGAAAGGTGACGGGTTTGACGTAAGGTTTGACATAAGACGTCACTAAGAACTGACAGTTCTTTCTGGACTCCAGGAGTTCTTGTTCAAATCAAAACAAAAGCAGGGGGGATTTCCCGGGCTGCTGGAAGCTTGGTTTGTTTAAAGAACGCGTTGTGCTTTCTAGGAGTCGATGGGAGTAGCCATGCTGTGCTTTGGACTGCCTGGGCTATTACTGAATATGGATCTGATTCTTATGCCTTTATCAGGATATTATTGATTATAACCCCCTTAGGGCATAAATCGGGAATATCGAATTAGGGTCCTAGATATAAACACAACAAACCCTTTGTAGCTTTTGGCCGATGAGAGTTTTTAGATTTTTTAGATGAACATTGTTTATACAATTGTGATTATGATACCGCGTTTGGTTCGCAGCATTGCCCCTTCCTTCGAGCTGTTTTTTCCTCTGTGTTGTCCCATATTTATTTCATAGTGTTTCAGCAAATTTCTCCCAGCTGTCAATTAGGTCTGTTGTTTCATTTTGGGCTTCACCAAGTACTTTCTTAGCGTAGAGCAGGAGGCGCTGAGGATCATCTGTTCTGCACTTTAACCGCCTATCATTTGTAGTGTAAACTAGTTTATGCCCAATGGCGCATGCTGGGTTCAGAATTGTGAAGGCCTCTAGTGTCACTTCTTGGGGTAAGTGGTTACTAAAGTCTAAAGAACCAATGTGGAAATCCCTTGCCGATTGAAACAGGTTACCAGAGAGGAAGGTAAAATCAATTGTTGAGCTGGTTGTTGTACTGTGGAATGTTGCCGCTTGGGGACGATCCCCTGGGAATCTCCCATTTAGTGCTCGAAGACCTAGTTTGTCTAGTGTCGCTAGAAGTCGCTGCGCTGTTTTTGTACTTCTTCCTCCTGAAGAGCTATCTTGAAAATATTGTTCCAATGCAAATGGGTCCACGTCAGTGCTGACTTCTGTGGCAGGATTGTTGAGCATGTTCTGATTAAAATCGCCACAAAAAATCAGACTGTTTGTATTCTCTGTGGATAATAGTTTTATGAGCTCTTCTTTCAATTGCTGGGCTCCTTGCTTCTTACCTCGGGATGTAGATAAAGGTTTATTAGAATTATCTCCTCGTTCTTTCCCTGTTCTCGAATGGAGATTCGTAGTACTTGCATTGCGTTCAGAGGGTCTAGTTTGTATGGTAGCGGCACTACTGTACACATGCTTCTTAATTAACTGTATGTAACACGGCCTCCTTTTTTATGGCCATATCTTGTGGTCTGTATAGGAGAGATAAAATTCAGGGTATAGCCTGGGAGTGGTGGAGGAGAGTCTGACCAAGTTTCTTGCAATGCTATGAGGTCGCAGCTTTGCATGTAAAGTTTTAATTCAGTGTCCATAAGCTTATCTCCGATGCCGTTGATGTTCCAGGAGCAGGATTTGAATTTTTTTTGGGAAGATTTCCCAGTAACGGACTTGTCTTGTCAATGTTTTTCTGACTTGTTGTTTAAGGTCCTGGACAACCATGTCCAGTCTTGGTTGGTTGCCTCTTTCACGGTGTATTACTTTCTAAAGCCTTGCTCTTTTCGTTCTAAACTGTCAGGGGTGTTGCTGCGGGCCCCTCGGAGTACAGAAAGTGACTGAGGGTCCTGGTTGGCCCGGTTTTGTACATTCCCTTGTAGGAAGTCACATGCCAAGGGATCTGGGTTTTACAAATGGGCGAAGAATTATGCCCCAGCTGTTGAGCTTTGCCTGTTCATTGAGCACTCTCTCAGCCAACACTGTTGTTGCCCATACTGTTTTAGTAACTTCTACCCCTGGGTGTTCCAGTGAGAATATGAATTCCACTGACTCTAGATCATTGGTAGATACATTTGTTAAGCTGTCAATAGAGTTCAGCAAGCGTAGTATATTGCCCCTATTTAAGATGTCAAAAGCGCCCCTTGATGTGTATTCCGTTATTAATAAAATTGTGGGGTTACCTAAGTGCATCTTTTTCCTGTTATGGCCGCTCTGTGCGGTTATTGGGGAGGTCTTGACCCTGGTGGGTTCCTCTGCTGGCATTCTCTGGTCAGGGGCCTTTTGTTCATCTTTTCCTGTTAAATCCTGGTTTAGGGAGTTGGCTATTGATGTGGCCTCTGGGGGGTGGTCTGATTGTGCCCCATTACCTACATTGGGGGGAGGTTCTTTATTTCATGTGGCGCTCAAGTTAATAGTAATTTTTTCCCCACATTTGTTTGAACTCTCGCTGGCGTTAGGTTTTGTGACTTTTGCACTACTCCTCTGGGCGGGGCCGTCTTCTTTTTTTGGAGTTGCCATGTTAGAAGTATTTCTTTTCCTTTTTTTGTTGTTGATTAACACATTTTATTGCACTTTCAGGCAACTACACAAATCAAGCACATGTACAATCACATCCACTTGCCAAATGTACTGCAAAAGTCTGTTTTAAAGAACCACAACAAAATTTGCTGGATGAACGCAAAATGTGGATGGAACTAAATGAACTCAGATCAGTACATTCTGACACAGCATATGCACGAAATTTGAATAAAGTGTATAAGGCTAAAAATAATTGTTTATTTCCTTTTTTTTAAAAGTTTTTTATTAGCAGCACAGGACTAAAATATAAACAAGAACAAGCAGGTCGAAGAAAGAAATAATAAAAAAAAGACCAAAACATACACAGAATAGACATTATATCAAAGATAAATTCCGATTTAATTCCATCAAGCTAAAAGCAGGTATCGAAGCAGGCATACAACATAAATCAAAGTTAATCTACTAAATAAATTTCAAAAAATAAATAGCGTTCACCTAATAAAAGTCCCCCAGATCTTATCAAATTTAACTAAGAACTTAGTACCCCTGAGCCTGGCCATAGCAAGTTCCATACCATAATTTTTCATTAAGCAACGACCACCATTCCATAATATGTGGAGAATTAGGAGAAATCCAGGCACGGGCAATTATAGGTTTGGCGCATGATAACATAATAGTAATTAGAACTCTTTGTGGAGTGTTAGTAACATTAACATCAAGCAAAACTAAAGCTGGATTTAAAGGAAATGTACTCCCTAGTTTCAGTTTCATTATCTTCCAGTCCAGAATTCTAATATCATAGGGCAGGTATACAGCATATGTACCAGGTCTGCTGCAGGTAGTGCACACTTGGGGCAGTTAGATCGATCACTGTATGCACTGTTCGAAGCCCATTTGGATATTCTTTCTGGGGTGTGGTACAGCATGCAAGTTGTTTTAAATTGCTGCAATCTTAGACTTGACGAAAGAACAGCTTTGTTAATATTACAAAAGGATGTATTAATCACAGCCGGAGTAATATTATCCCCCAACCTCATGCTCCATTTCTCCGCTAAGAAGTATTTCTTTTCCGATTCTTTTTCCTTTGAATCGTGTACCACTGATCCTGGATGGGGAAGGGGCATGATCCAGATCTGTGTCTGTTTTGCAGCTCATGTGAGCCGACTTGTTAAGCGTTGGGTCTGGGAACAAAATGCTGGCTTGGTTGTTCTTGCCTTTACCTTCAGTGAGGGTGTTTAGCTTTTGCTTGCGGCCCTTCCTTCTTTGTTTTCTGCCCTGCTTTAGGAAGCGCCCGTATTGGCAATAGGAGATCTCCTTCCCTGGGCTGTCTGATTGATTTTGGTAGTGTTGTATGCTCCTTTTCCCTTGCCCGCTGTTCTTTTTGTACTTGGGGTAAGAGCCCCTCAGTGGGTGTCAGAATTCCCACGTTGCTTGATTGCCGTGCTCTGTTTTTCCTCTCAAGTTGTCCAGTTGATGAACTGTTTTTTACAGCCTCCCTGATGTCTGAGAGGAGGTTATCCATTGCTGCAGGGAGTGTAGCCAACTTGTCCACGATTGCTATGCCGGTACAATTCGGTTATATGAGTACTGTCTACTCTTGTGCCCTTTTAACCAGACTGTTCAGTTCAGCTAGCTTGTTGTCAATGTCGGAGACAAAGACTGATAGTGAGTGTAGAACTGATAACTGGAGGTCTATCTTGTCCGATTGGTATTGGATGGCGTTGACGGACAGTTGCATTGTGTGCAGGAGAGATTCCCATATGTCTACCTTAGCTTGCGGTGTTGTGTTCGTGGGACTGGGTTGTGAGGCATTGCAATTTGGACTTGTTGCTACGTCTTTTGGAGCCACATGGGAGGGTACAGTATAAGAGGCGACCAATTCTTCCCACTCCTCTTGCATGAGGTACGAGACTTCTGGGTCTGTGGCCTTTGGTGGAATAGAGGCTGAACTGAACAGAACTGAAAGAAGGCCTCGGGAGGAATTGAGGGTTGCTCGGCCTGTGCTGGATGATGGACGTGTGCCTGGGGCGCGTGTGAATCCAGTGCCGTGGTGAGCTTTCCGGTAAGAGAGTCCAGAAACTGCCCCTTTGTTTTGTCATCTTGGTCAGTGATCCTGCCCATTCGTTTACTATGCTCTGGCTGCTTTTGTCTAAGATCTTGTATTGAGAGTGTGTTTTTCTCGCAAGTGAGGTCCTGTGGTAGTCCAGGGATGCCTTACCCTGCCATTGTTCCTGGGCCTATGTTCCGCATGTTCAGGTTACTTGGTGCGCTAGGTACTGATGCTGATGTTACGAGGGCGTTGAGTGCGTTGAGTGCATTGGGTGTACGGGGCGCCTTAAGAGCCTTTTGTGTCCCTGGGTTTTCCTCGGCGTCCCTGGTGATGTTGTGACGGTGTTCTGGGAGGATTTTTGCTCCAATTGGTTTTGGAGTGCCCTTCAGGGTCCAATTTATTATAAATGCAGTGTTCGGGGCACTCTGGATGGGGTCTTGCTGTTCGCTCTTGTATTCCCATGGCTTTGATTCTTGCGCCTGGTCCAGGATTGGGTCCGGGTCCAAGTAGGAGTCCCGCTTTCTGATGTTCGTAAGAGTCCCCCCTCTGTGAAACTCACTGCAGTTTTCACTGCGTTTTTCAGTGTGTGTGACGTCAGGGCATTCCCTGTCATCGCTGACGTCTTCTTCTCCGTCTTCGTCATCTATCACCTCTGCAACAGGCTTTCTCCTCAGTCCTCTCATTGGCTCTTTCATTGGCTCTGTCTGAGTCTCTTATTCCGATGCGTAGGATACCGGTAGCATTGGAGTAGGTAAGTTATTGGATTTCCGGGTGCTCAAGCAGAGGACCACGCCAGCGTCCTTTATGAATGAAAATTTCGTATACATTTTTAGTTGGTAACTTGTCCCTTTAAGGCTTCTCGAAGGTTCTGGGCTAGGATGACCTGGGGAAAAGGGGGTCAGGGGGATCAGCTGCACGTCCCCTCCTCCTTCCCTTTCATCCTCCACTGCCCCTTTCTTCAATTCGTCTTTGCCGGTGTTCATAGGGTCGATGCTGGGTTTCTTGTTGCCCTTATTTGCTTGCCTAGCTTTTTTGGTAGGGTTCAGGGGTACATGTAGATCCCTAGAACTCCCGGATCTCATAATGATCCCCTCTGTTCCCCTGCTCCTACTCCTATTCCTGTTCCTGTTCCTTTTCTTTTTCTTCAAGGGCTGTTACCCTTGCGTCAGTGCCCTTGTTGCGGTAGTTCCTTTGGGCACTGGGTGCCAGAAGTCAGTGGCCGAGTCAGGTGGAGAGGGGCGGGAGTCAGTTACTGCAGCCGGAAGGCCTGAGTCCAGAACTAGTTATTATAGTTTTTGTGATTTGTTGTTGTATTACTATTAACCCCCCGTCACTGGGTGTTAACGCCGGTGAATGCCTCCCGTGGGTGCCTCTCGCGGTGCCTCTCGTGGCGCTCTGTGGTTCCAGCCTCAGCCTCAGCCTCAGCCTTGGAGGTGGAGCATGATAGCTCCTTATTCCCAGCTCCTACGTGGTGAAACCGTCCCAACCTGGCCACGGCAACCCCGGTGGGGGGAAGTGTGCAACTAAGATCAAAGTGACAAAGCCCGACAGCGAAGCGTCAACCTCTCACCTCTTGCGGCAGCCAGTGATGGGTCAGCGTTTACTCCGCTCCTCCCCTCGCGGCTGCCTTGCTGAGAACTCAATCCTCTGCCTCGCTCAGATTATGTAAGGTGATTCATGGCTCCCACCACACTGGGAGACGGCTCGCGGCTCCTGCCGTACAAAATGGTATAGAGTCAAAATATCGAGTTTTTATTATCGACTAGACATAATATTGAGTAAAAAATATAGAATAGACATAATATCGACTAGACAGAATATAGACTACCAAAATATCGACTAGAAAATTTTTATATCAAATAGAATGGACATAATATCGAATCAAAAATATAGAATGGACATAATATCGACTAGACAGATTATAGGCAACAAAAAATCGAATTTAAGGTAAGATTAATTTTAAATTTTTGTGTAATATGATTCTGTAGCGAGTTGTGGGTTTATAGGGGAATAGGGTGGGAAGTAATTTAATTATAATTAATTAAATATGTTATTTTATTTATTGGTATTTATTTAAAATTAATTGTCAATAAAATATTAATTGGTAATTAATTAAAATATAATTGGTAATTAGGTTTCATTGATTAATTGATAAATATGTTAATTTTAGTAATTTATTTTATGTAGCGGGTTGTGGGTTTATAGGGGAATAGGGTGGGAAGTAATTTAATTATAATTAATTTAATATGTTATTTTATTTATTGTTATTTATTTAGAATTAATTGTTAATTAATTATTAATTGGTAATTAATTAAAATATAATTTGTAATTTATTGTAATTGATTAATTGATAAATATGTTACTTTTATTACATTATTTTCTGTAGTGGGTTGTGTGTTTATAGGGGAATAGCTTGGGAAGTAATTACATTTTTTAAATATATTTTTGTGTGTAATTTTTATTCATTTTTATATTGTAAATTAATTTATTGGTAATTGGTAAATAATTAGTATTAGTAGGTAATTTTTATTAACCCCTTCCATGCTCATGACGAGCTCAGCTCGTCATGCAGTACACTGCTGGTGTGCTCATGATGAGCTCAGCTCGTCATGAACAATGGGATTCAAGAAAGTGCAGCATCCGGGATGAATTGCTGTAGCATTGAAGGTATTAATAGTTAATTTTTATTTGTAATTTTAATTGATTAATTAATATATTTTATAAAATTGTTAAATATTTTAATTATTTTGTAATTGGTATTAATATTTATGTTATTTATATTTATATATGAAGAATTTACTTTCCCTACTATTGCAGTCACTGGAGTGGGAATAGTAATTTTAAACCCTACGCTATCCAACTCTTTCCCTACTGTTGCACTCTCTGGAGTAGGAATAGTAATTTTTACCCCTACGCTATCCAACGCTTTCCGTACTGTTGCACTCACTGGAGTGGGAATAGTAATTTTTACCCCTACGCTGTCCAACGTTTTCCCTACTGTTGCACTCTCTGGAGTTGGAATAGTAATTTGTACCCCTACTCTATCCAGCGCTTTCCCTACTGTTGAGCTCACTAGAGTGGGAATAGTAATTTTTATCCCTACGCTATCCAACGCTTTCCCTACTGCTGCACTCTCTGGAGTAGGAATAGTAATTTTTATCCCTATGCTATCCAACGCTTTCCCTACTGTTGCACTCACTGGAGTGGGAATAGTAATTTTTACCCCTACGCTATCCAATGCTTTACCTACTGTTGCACTCTCTGGAGTTGGAATAGTAATTTTTACCCCTACGCTATCCAACGCTTTCCCTACTGTTGCACTCACTGGAGTGGGAATAGTAATTTTTATCCCTACGCTATCCAAGGCTTTCCCTACTGTTGCAGTCTCTGAAGTAGGAATAGTAATTTTTATCCCTACGCTATCCAACGCTTTCCCTACTGTTGCACTCACTGGAGTGGGAATAGTAATTGTTATCCCTACGCTATCCAACACTTTCCCTACAGTTGCACTCTCTGGAATGGGAATAGTTATTTTTACCCCTACGCTATCCAACGCTTTACCTACTGTTGCACTCTCTGGAGTTGGAATAGTAATTTTTACCCCTACGCTATCCAACGCTTTACCTACTGTTGCACTCTCTGGAGTTGGAATAGTAATTTTTACCCCTACGCTATCCAACGCTTCCCTACTGTTGCAGTCTCTGAAGTAGGAATAGTAATTTTTATCCCTACACTATCCAACGCTTTCCCTACTGTTGCACTCACTGGAGTGGGAATAGTCATTGTTATCCCTACGCTATCCAACACTTTCCCTACAGTTGCACTCTCTGGAGTGGGAATAGTTATTTATACCCCTACGCTATCCAATGCGTTCCCTACTGTTGCGCTCTCTGGAGTGGGAATAGTAATTTTTATCCCTACGCTATCCAATGCGTTCCTTACTGTTGCTCTCTCAGGAGTGGTAATAGTAATTTTTACCCTCTCACTATCCAACGCTTGCCCTACTGTTGCACTCTCTGGAGCTGGAATAGTAATTTTTACCCCTACGCTATCCAACGCTTTCCCTACTGTTGCACTCACTGGAGTGGGAATAGTAATTTTTACCCCTTGGCTATCCAACGCTTTCCCTACTGTTGTGCTCACAGGAGAGGGGAATAGTAATTTTTACCCCTACGCTATCCAACGCTTTCCTTACTGTTGCGCTCTCTGGAGTGGGAATAGTAATTTTAACCCCTACGCTATCCAATGCTTTCCCTACTGTTGCACGCTCTGGAGTGGGAATAGTAAATTTAACCCTCTCGCTATCCTACAGAAAAAATATTGTTTATGTTTTGTTAATAATAGGTATATATATATGTAATTATATATATATATATGTTTTAAAAAAAAAAAATAAGTTACATTAATTATTTATAAATTTTAAGTTTATTTAAGTATGTTTAAATTAATTATATTTATTATTATATTTGTTTTAAATTACTTTTAAGATATTTAAAAAATTCTATATTTTGACTGTCTATATTTTTTCCTATTGATATTTTGGAGTCGATATTTTTGTACTTACCAGTTTGTAGATAGGAAGTCGATATTCTGGCATTCGATATTTTTACCTCGATATTTTGGCAAGTCGATTTTATGACTGTCGATATTTTGTCAGTGATCCGTACAAAATAGCGATTTGCGGTTCCTGGTGCTGCCCAAGGAAGTAATTTGCGGTTCCCGCCGCACTAGAAGATTACTCACCGGTCCTGCCGCACTAAAAGGGGACTTGCGGCTCCTGCCGCAGTAAAAAGCAATTTGCGGCTCCAGCCGCACTCTGGGGCAACTCGTGGCTCTCCGACATGCCCGGCGGGTGTTGCCGCGCTATAAGAGTGATTCGCGGCAACTTTTGAAGGTGGCTCATGTGTCTTGAGAAACCCGGCTCCGGCTCCAGCCCCTTCACCTGCTCACGGATCACAGAGCTCACGGGGGGCACTCAGCCTCCAGCAGCAACCGCCGTAGCTTCTGGCGTTCTGGCGACTGACAGAGTAGAAAGACTCTGCACTTGAGTGAACGGAACAAAGCGACAGACTTCTTTACGCTAGGCCAGCGGTGCGTTGAATCCTTGCCGCAAGGGAGGATGATGTGCTGACCCTGTTGCGTGTTCGATCTTGTTGTGATGAAAGAAAATGGCGCTCCGTGTGGGAGCGACGATTCGGGTGCGATGCGATGAAAATGGCGGACGCATGGTGCCCGCACTGCGATGTCGTGATGCGATGATCTTTGGGTGTTAGCGAGCACTTTGTGGCCCACAAGAGTGTGATGCGATGATTTTTAGTGTGCGAGTGCTCGGGGGCAGCTGTGTGATGATTTTTCTTACGCTCTTCAGCTGCGACGGCTCGCAAACGTGCGTTAGCGACGATTTCAGCACTCTCTTCTCTGTAGTAGAACTAGAGGCCCTGGAACTCACAGTGGCCTCACCTGCAGATAGAAATCCTCCCTGGGAGGAAACAGGAGGCTGGTGGGGGAGTCAGATGTGCCTGTGACTCCAGCAGGAGGCTAGCTCTCTTCTAGCCCTTGGGTGATTGCTTAGCAAAAATAAAAGTCTCTCAAAAAGTCCTTTTCCCTCTTCTTCCAAGTCCAAGGGGAATTACTGCAGGCCAGTCCAAGAAATAGCACGCATGCACAAGGAGAGTCCTCTCCTGCAGATTCCTTCAGTAACACGGACAGAGGTTCTTCTTGACATCCAGGAGCAATACCAATTGTAGGGGTTTGGGCACAGATATTTATACCCCAAAAGTCTTTGTTCTCAAGAGTCACTGGTCCCTGAACCCATCCAGAACCAGTTCTGCTCAGGCCTGGAGCACTCTGTTTACCAGGCTGCATCCTTCCTTTCAGAAAGAGGGGGTCTGCCATCAGACACACAGGAGGAGGTGGAGCCAGCATTCACTTTGCCAGGGACAGCCCTGCTCAGATCAAAGGGTCACCCCTCCCCTACTCCAAATGCAGATCTCTCTAATCAACCCAAGTCTGACCCCGCCTGCCTTGCCCCTCCAAACCCAGACAGTCAATACACATAACAGCAGAGCACACTGGAAGGCTTAGGCAAGAAAATTCCTACTTTCTAAAAGTGGTATTTTCAAACACAGAATGTTAAAACCAACTTCACTAAAAGATGTATTTTATCATTCTGAGTTCAGGCATACTAAACTCGAATTTCTACCATGTTCCCTGAGTCACACAGCACTATAAGATGTAATAGCCAGTCTGCCCATTCTAGCCTATGGAGAACAGGTAGCCTTGCAGCAGTGAAAAACGAAATGGGGTGTAATTCACTACCAGGACATGCTACACATATCAAGCTATGTCCTACCTTACCACACAAGGCACCCTGCCATAGGGGTGACTGATATGATGCTAAGGGAAGGTTCAGAGGCTGGGAAGTGTGGGCACTTCTCAGTCATGATGGCAGTTCTGGACTGCACACAGACACTGCAGTGGCAGGTCTGAGGTACTATTTATTAGCTGCTTCTGTGGGTTGCGCAAACCAGCGCTGCAGACCCACTAGCAGCATTTGGGTTACCAGCCCTGGGCACACACAGGCCACACTACTAGGGACTAACAGGTAAACCAAATAAGCCAATCAGGGATATACCAATTCACAGTCATATTTACACAGGGAGCATTTGCGCTGTGGCACTGAATGGCAGTGGCACAGCTCCCGAGCATCTAACACCAGCTAAAACAGAGGAGACAACAGCGAAAAATGGAAGGAAGACCCACACCAATGGTGCCAGGTCTAACACCCATCAAAGGCAGCTTCCCTTTAAAACATGCCTTTTGGGCTCCCTGCCATGGAGAGGTGACACCTCTTCCAATGGCAAGTCTCTATTGTTTCTTTTCCTGGGAGTCCTTCACGTTTCTCCCCAGGATGTCAGAAGCATCTGTGAATGGCCATTGAAAAGCTTGGACAACAGAGTGACAACTTTCCAAAGTTGTCTTATTCTAAAGGTTACATAAAATGTGGCTTGGGTGTTAGTCAGGTTTAATCAGCTGCGGCCTGTGGAGGAAGTTTCGTGGGGCGGAAAGGTGGGGCGGGGGAGGGGCAGGGCGGGGGGTACTAAACACAGGAATATGGATAATTGAAGGTAAGTAAACAATTAAATAAGTAAAACTAATTTCGTTGTGCGCCCTGCATCGCAAAATGCGATGCAGCGCACACTACAAAATTCGTTTTATTTATTTAATTGTTTACTTACCTCCAATTATCCATTTTCCGGTGTTTAGTACACCCCACCCTGCCCTTCCCCCACCCCACCTTACCGCCCCACGGAACTCCCTCCACGGGCCGTGGCTGGGTTTAGTGTATCGATTATTTTGATACTTTGAACCACCAACTTTAGTAGTCCCATTCTGGTGTAGAACAGCTGAGAGGTCAACATGTAACCCTGTTCTAGCCAATTGGGCTACTAGCCTTTTTACAGTGCAAAATGAAAATTTGGGGGTTTTGCAGTGAAGACATACAAAAATATGTACTACTACTTTTTAACATGCAGTACCCTGCCTTAAGACCCAGTAGTCCTGCTGCACGGATGACTTACATATGTTAAAATAAGAGTTCTGCACCTTGCCATTAGTTTAAATGGCAAAATCGATCTAGCAGTTTAAAACTGCTACACCAGACTTAAGTGGTGGCCTCTGAGACATGTTTTACCTTTTCACATTCAGGGTGGTACAATAAACACTGCTGCCCTGAGATACATCTTAATTTACAGGCCCTAGTTACCCCTAGTACCATATACTGGGGATGTATAAGTAAGTTATGTTATGCTAATTGGGTATCACTTTTAAGAGTCAGAGCACTGCCACTGAGGTCTGGTTGGCAGGCCTCAGTGCACTCTGAGTCGAAAAAACAGCAGCATTAGTCCAAAACTTTGGGAGTGTCATGGAAAAAAGGCATTTCTTTACATACAGGGAGGGCTGAAAAGTTGTCATTTTCGGATTGACTTCCTTAGGAGTCTCATTTGAACCAATGAATGTCAGTCACTCTGGCTGACAAAGGCATTCAGCCTGGACATTTACCTGCAGTGTTACATACATTTACCAAATCACTTTTTTGTGCACTGCGTCGTCAGCACTTCACTCTCTAAAACATACACCGTAGTAAAAGAAGTTTATCTATATGAAACATATGTGATCATTGATGACACATTCTATGGAATTTTATTGATGTGTTTTATTGAAAGTACACATTTAATGAGTAAACTCCTGTTTACCTGTTTACTGTTTAGTAGCTTTAGTGTAACACGCATTACGAAAACAATTGTCACTAGTTATTTCAATGTAGCTCATTAAGTACGTATGATCGTGTATCAAGACAAGATTGATTAGCTATACATGTTTATGATGGAACAATCATAGTTCTCAACAAGAAAAGAAAAAATAAGGGAAGTAAAGGTGAAAGGGAAGGGAAAAGAAGGGAAGGGAAGAGAAGGGAAGTGAATGGTAGAGATGGGAAGTGAATGGAAGGTCAAAGGGAAGGGAAAAGAAGGAAAGGGAAGAGAAGGGAAGGGAAGGATAGATATGGGAAGTGATGGGAAGTGAAAAGGGGAGGGAAAGGGCAAGGGGAAGGAAAGGAAAGGAAAGGAAAGGAAAGGAAAGGAAAGGAAAGGAAAGGAAAGGAAAAGAAAGGAAAGGAAAGGAAAGGAAAGGAAAGGAAAGGAAAGGAAAGGAAAGGAAAGGAAAGGAAAGGAAAGACAAGACGACTGAGTAGGGGTTCGAAGTTGAATTGTTCTTCTATTTAAAGGTAGCGGCATTGGCTCACATGTTTGGATCAGAGTAATAGGAGATTGCAAGTGCAATTTCATTTAATGAAGGTGCTTGTTGTCTGTCCTGATATGGGTTGTTTAGTATGTAGGACTATGTAGCATTCGGTGATCTAAATGAACTAAGACCTCCCAAGGCAGTTCTGCTACAATCTGATACTTTTACTATGCATGCAAAGGATACTCCTTAAGGATGGTTCCTTGTGAACCATAATTTCCTAATTTCCCCAATGGTCCCATTAAGCCTATGGGTCACCCCCTCCACTATTCTCTGTAGGTTTTACCACCTGTGGTAGTAGAGGAATACATTGGGGTCCCCAGAAATGTTTAAATATGGGCATGATTAGTACTCCCCAACAAGACCAGAGGAACTACTCAGCAGTTATATGGTGGATGGATCAGTCCTTCCTCTTTACCGAATGCAGTGGTCTGCTCGCGATGGAGCAGGCCTGCAAAATCATTGGATTAGGGACACATCCTCATCTTGCTAATGTCTAATTGGCCTCGTCTCTCCAGACTACAGTGAACTTCGGGATACCAACCATAGCTGCACATATCAGTGCAAAGATCCGGGTGACTCGCACTTATACAGTGTATAAAGATAACAAAGCAGCTGCCTTTTAGGATCTGATTAGCAAAGGAGTAGAGGAAGAAGAGGCTCATGTTGTTCATCCATTTACATTCAAGGGTATAGTCATAGCACTGATTAATGAAACTCAGCATGAAGCTCTCATCCGGGCTGCCTTCCGATTACTGTCTTCCAGACTGATACCAAACTATGAGCAATGAATCTCTTGAGTTGAATGTATGTTATTGTATCCACTTGTTCTTTTTTAGCAACATGGGAACTGGTAGGCATAATACCCATTTTCAAATAGTGAAGTCCTTCCCAAGCAATTATCAGCCAACGTTGCTGTTAGTAGCTTAATTGTCATTCACATTTTACTTCTGCCCACCCCCGTATGAGGCAGTTGGGTCGGCCCACCTCACCCATTAGATCTCTTGCAGGGTGAATAACTACAATCTTCCAGATCATTTGTGCATTTCCACCTAAAAAAGAGTGCAGTGCGGTGTATGTAGTTCTAATGTGCATTCAAACTAAAGAATGTCTCGATGCTTTATTTGAAGTACACCTGCCTTTTGGGAAGCACACATACTGTTTTTTTAAGATGAAACGTAATGAATCCTTTTTTTTTATTAATTATCATTTTATATATTATACATGTGCCCAACACGTTTAGGTCAAAGCATGTTTTCTGTTTCTTCTTTTTTGACAACTGGTTGCAAAAAAAAAATCAACACTAACCCCCCAGCTTGCCCGATCTGCTGGTTTTACCAATGCTTGTTTGTCATTCTCAGCATTTGTCGCCAGACATTCAGGTGCAGGCTCTCCAGCCTTCCAGTGATAGAACTTTGAGGGACACTCACAGCCACTGCTCCAAAATTAAAATCTGCAAAAGAATGTAGACCACGCTAATTCTCTTTGAAACGCAGGTCGATGTGGATAAGTCAGGGTCTTACTTAATTAACAGTGGTGGTGTGGGGGTTAGTACAACGCAATTATCACAATTGCACCGAGGTATGAATTTTCAGCCACAGTTGTGTGTTATACAACACTTTTAATAATATTAAATATTGGGGGGCGTGGCTTGCGCGCCGCTGCAGTATGGCGTGTTGCGCTTGAGCTCCGGGGCGAGTTGGTCCCGTCGAGCGTTTCTCTCCGTCTCTTCTTGCCCTTCTGACCGGAAAAATCATACACCAGCAGCGGAACATGTGGTGACCTCTACGACGCTGTTTTTCCGCTGTTTTAGCCATCGGAGATATGCTTTCTGCCTCAAACCTCACAGGCGCTCGCATTCCTGAAGAGCGGCCGCCATTTTGCCGCGCATGACGTTCCTGTCAT
The DNA here is from genome assembly GCF_964263255.1 of Lissotriton vulgaris. Taxonomy (NCBI): domain Eukaryota; kingdom Metazoa; phylum Chordata; class Amphibia; order Caudata; family Salamandridae; genus Lissotriton; species Lissotriton vulgaris. Next base: position 750,272,853 of record NC_141694.1, read on the forward strand.
CTGACTTCAGAGGCGCCGCCGCGGATACAATTTTGCAGTGTCAAGTGTCTGACTAAGGGTTTCTACACACGACGTCTAAACTGGTAACATTTATGCTTTTTTTTTATGTTACTCTCTTGCTTCGTGGCTGGTTTTTAAGCTGCTCACAGTTTATTTTTCTCTCAAACTGTTCATGGAGGTGTTCATATCGCTTCATTGAGGTGATTTCCTGCTCAACTATGCTCATACTCGAACCGCTAGATTAGCTTAGCGTGTTTTGAGCGTGAGCTGCCACTTTTTTCACTGTATCTGACTATTTTGCGCAACTTTGGTGTTAGAGCCTATTCCAGTGGTATTCTGTTAGGCTCCTACTACAACACTGTCAATATGAATCGGTCCTCGAACAACAAAGACTCTAAGGACCCGGGCACATCTTTGAAAAGACTTAAGTCAGTCTCTCCGACGCCTGAATCTCCTCAGGCAGACAATACTTCCACATTGGACACCATATTGGCGCGCCTTAATGAAGTTCATGATATTGCGCAGTCAACAAAAACTAACACTGACTTACTACAAGTGGAAGTGTCTGCTATCAGGAATGACTTTAAAGCCCTTTCTCTTCGTGTATCAGCGACAGAAACACGAATAAGTTCCGCAGAGGATGGTATTCAAAAGCAATCCAGGTCCCTTTCTCAACTGGAGCGCTCTATGGCGGCGATGCGCAGAGACCTCACGGAGCAGGAGGACCGTAATAGGAGATCTAATCTGCGTATTTTTGGCCTACCGGAGGACTCAGAGAAATCATCCTCCTCTATGATTGAGTTCTTATCTCATTGGATTCCGGATACACTTCAATTATCCTTCCACAGAGATTTTGAGATTGAAAGAGCACACCGTGTTCCAACGTTCCGTTCTAAGGCAGCCACCCAGCCAAGAGCAATCATTTTTAAGCCCTTACGACATCAACACACTGAGCTGATTCTGTCTCATATGCGCAAGATTAAACAACTCAACTGGGAGGGTCATCGCATATCCATTTCCCAAGACTTTGCCAGAGACAAAGTCATAAGACGGAAAGGTTTCTTGAACCTTCGAAAACGTCTCACCGACTTGGGCATTCCTTTTTCCTTTTCTGGTCCATCCAAGTTTCGCATTACATATAAAGGGCGTTCCAGAATCTTCGATGAACCGGCGGACTTGGCAACGTTCTTAGACAACCAGGAGGAAATAGAAATGGAAATTCAAAGAGCAACTTCGCAGGCTCATGGTGCCTCAGGAACCTGATTTGTTTTTCTCTCTATTTCTGGTTGTGTCTTTTTCTGGATAGATACCTCCTCTTTTTTTCCAGCTATGTTTACACGTTGATCTACTCCTCTGCTATTGTACGTCCTATCTCTTTTCTCTTCTCCATACTACTCTTGAATATCTCCTTCTTTCTCGTATCCGACCTCCCCGTCTTTTTCTCTTGTTTATCCTTCGAGAAGACTTTTTTCAGATCCTTTCAATTTTTTCTTCTTTCTTTTTTACCCGACTTATCTGGCCTCTTTAGTTTTCGTACCTCTTTATCTTTTCCTTTTTTCTTTCTCTTACCTATTTTTGTTACGGTGTGTTTCATTTATATTGTTGCTGTTTAAACTTACATGTTACCTGCCTTTTTATAGCTATTGTTTGCAGATTTATTGTCTGTAATTAATGTATTATTACTTCTTTCACTAGCATTTTTTCTTACATGTGCCTTATATTAGGTATCATTATATTATGGCTGTGTAGAATTCTCCTTATTCTTTCCGCTCCTTTTCATTTTCCCTCTCTGTTTCTTCCTCGTCTCTATATGCTGTTCTCATGCACCTCTTTTTTTCCTTATACAATTCCACTTTATAGTATAGTTATATGCAGGTGTTTTTTTATTATTAATATGCGGTTTCAGTGCATATTTGTTACTGTATTCACAAAATGATATATGTTATTTAGGCTGTTTCGTACATGATTAAGCTTTTATTACATTTTATATTATTGTTATTTAATATATGATCTTGTTCTCGCTGTGATATTGCTAATCTACTCTGAGTTGTATTATTCTTCTTATAGCAATTTAGTACTTCATTATCAAAATGTATTTCTATTAGTATGGTTTTTTTTTTTTTTTATTGTTTTTTTTTTTATCTCATTGACAGTTGTTTTTTAATAGTGGGCTATTCTTCTTTACCAACTTTTGCTCCTAGTACGGGTCTCCTACTCGCCTTTTCCACGTTCTCCCTTGCATAATATGGGTCTCTTTTAGACCTCCCCCTCTGCCTCTTCTCTTTCTCTTTTCTAGTCTTTCTTCTCCTCTTCTGTCTTTTCTTTTTTCCTGGTTCTCCCACATGGATGCTCCCGTAACATCTATTTTGATTAATGGTTGGTCTACTATATTTTTGAACTTCGCCCTTTCTCTGTTATCAATGTTGTCTTCGTTTGTATCCCCTTTTGTTATATGCCAGGTTTAAAAGTATTATCCCTTAATGTTAAGGGTTTGAATCATCCGGTGAAACGATCTAAAATCTTAGATTATTGTAAGTCTCTCTCGGCTGACTTAGTCCTATTTCAAGGATCTAAGATCACTAGTAGAGAAGCGTTATTCTTAAAGAAAGAATGGGTGTCGGATGTGTCTTGTTCGGATGCTTCTGGTAAACGCAATGGTGTGGTTACGTTAGTTTCGAGGAATTCAGGTTTATCAATTCTCTCTTCTGAGCATGATTCTGAGGGTCGCTGGCTCTTATCTAAATTGTCGGATGGACAACATGATTTGTTTGTTATGAATATCTATGCTCCGAATGTTGATAACCCAGCTTTTTGGAAATCCATTTCTAAAAAATTGCATGACACCCCACATGCTGGCAATCTCATTGTTGGTGGCGATTTTAACTTACCAATGGACCCTTTATTGGACAGGAATTCTGCATTTCAGTTTCGTCCGCCTAAAGCACACAAACAGATGCTTAACATGTGTTCCATTGCTAAATTGCATGATATTTGGCGTCTCCATAATCCCACTGGCAGTGACTTTTCTTTCTTTTCCACCCCTCATTCCTCATTCTCTCGTATTGATTATCTCCTAGTTCACTCTTCTCTTGTCTCAGCTTCTTCTTCTCCGCTTATACATCCCATTGTCATCTCTGATCATGCTGCGGTCACTTTTACGCTATCGTCCTTTGCTCCGAAACCACGTGGTCGTTCCTGGAGACTTAATACGGAAGTGTTACATGACTCTTCCCAGGTGGAAGAATTTTCAACGGATATAAACACTTTTTTCCGTGAAAATGAGGATTCTGTATCTTCTCCAATAACTTTATGGGACTCTTTTAAGTGTACTTTCCGGGGCCAAGTTATTGCATGCATGTCCAAACGTAATTTAGCGATTAAAAAAGAACTTACTGATTTATCTTCTGAAATCAAGACTCTGGAGGCTTCCTTTAGACATACTAAAGATCCGACTACCCTGCAACAAATTAAGCTCCTAAAATACAAATATAATACAATTGTCACTAAAAGAGCTCATATTGGTTTCCAAGCACAAAAGTCCAAAAAGTTACTTTTAAAGAATCGGGCTGGGAAACTTTTGGCTGCTACCTTAAAATTCCAAGATTCTTCCTATAAGTCCTCACAGATCTCTTCTATTAAAGATCATACTGGCTCTAAAAAATTCCAAACTGAGGAAATTCTTGAAGTTTTTCGCGATTTCTATAACAAATTATATACCCCCTCTGACCAAGCTTCTTTTGACAAGTGCCAAGATTTTTTAAAATCGATTCCGATTCAATCAGTATCAGAAGAAGATCGCTCCACCCTGAATGAACCTATCTCACCTGAGGAAATAGTTTCTGCTATCAAGGCCACCCGTTCGGGGAAAGCACCTGGCCCAGATGGATACCCGATATTATTTTATAAAACCTTTCTCCCGTTGCTTGTTCCTAAGTTACAAGCTGTCTTTGACGCTTTTGTTCGTAATGGTTCTGTTTCTGGTACGGCTGCTGAAGCCACCATAGTAGTGATCCCGAAAGAGGGGAAGGACCATTCGGATCCTAAGAATTTCCGCCCTATTTCGCTTCTCAATATGGAAGCGAAGATTTTTGCTAAAATCCTGGCTAAACATCTAGAATCTTTTATTCCCAATCTAGTTCATCCCTCCCAAACTGGTTTTGTTAAGGGTAGGCTGGCAAGAGACAATATTCGCACTTTCTGTCATATTATTGGGGCGGCTAAGCGATCCCAACTACCTGCCGCGGCCTTGGCCCTCGATGCGGAGAAGGCCTTCGATAAAGTCTCTTGGCCTTTCCTTCGAGCTGTCTTATGTGCACATAACCTTGGGGAGTCTTTTATTAACATGGTAATGTCTTTATATTCCCAACCTAAAGCTAATATTAGAGTTAATGGTACTACATCCTCTTTTTTTAATCTTTGCCAGGGCACGAGACAAGGATGTCCCTTGTCCCCTCTCTTGTTTTTGTTATCTATTGATCCTCTCCTTCGGCTGATTGATTTACACCCTGATATCAAAGGTTTTTCTTTTGGCCCCCATTGTCTTAAAACTGCAGCCTACGCTGACGATGTTCTCATTTTCTCAGATGATATCGCGTTGGCCATCCCTGCTATCTCTGACAGCATTTCTTTGTTTTCTAAGGTATCGGGATATACTCTAAACAAAGATAAGACAGAAATGTTCCCTTTAAATGCCTACTGTTTTCCTGCTCATATGGGTTCGGCTGGCTTTAAGTGGCAATCTACCCATCTCAAATATCTAGGCATCTATTTCTGTTCCACGCTACATACCACGGTTGCCTATAATGAATCTCAAACTCTTACTAAAGTTCGTCGTCTTCTGGATACATGGTCTCCAAAACATATCTCATGGTGGGGTCGCCTACAAACCCTTAAAATGATGATCACGCCGATTATCAATTTTGTCTCATCCATGATTCCGATTAAATTATCTGACTCTTTTTTTCGGGAAATCGATGGTATCACCTCCAAATTTTTATGGCGCGGCAAACGTGCTCGGCTAGCATATAAACATTTACGTAGACCTTGTGACATGGGGGGTTGTAATTTCCCGGACTGGGAAAAATACCAGACTGCTTTTTTGGCCTCTCAAGGTGCCTTATGGTTTTCTCCCCCAACCCGTCATATTCCTTTATGGCTACTCATAGAACTGGATTTAGCTGCACCTTTACCAATTGCCTCTTTTTGTACTACTTCCACTCTGCATATTCTGTTTTCCCGCTCTATAATTATTGATACAATTGTCGCAATTAAGAAAGTGGACAGAAAGATGGCATTTCCTCTGCACAAAACTAGATGGGCTTCCATTTGGCGTAATTCCGAAATTAAACTTAATATCACTCCCACCCTCATGTCTTACTGGGCTACGAAGGGTGTCTCTCTTGTCCAACATTTGTATAGTGATTCTGGTGAGCCCTTACCTTTCTCTACCTTAGCGCTCAAACACTCTCTAACAAATCTAGACTTCTATACCTTTCTTAAAATCAAGGTTGCGGTCTCAAAAACTCGTCTTCACCCCTCCTCCTCCACCATTTCGCTGTTCTGTATTTGGCTCAAAGCGGGTCATGTAGCTTCCCACATATATAGGTTTCTATCCTCTACTTCGCTTCCTGATCAGACGGTTGCACAGCAAAAATGGTCGCGTCATTTTGATCACAATATTACGGATCATATATCATCCGAAGCTTGGCAATCCATTAGCAAATTGGCGCTCCGTAATAAAATAGCTCCTTCCTTAATACAGTCCAAGTTTTTCTCGATCAATCTACTCCACTGGACACCTGTACGTCTCCATTCCCTCAACCTTAAAGAGGATGACCTCTGCTGGAGTTGTGGCTTGGAGGCGGGTGATTTTCCACATATGTTCTATAACTGTTCCTTACTTAAACCTTTCTGGGACCTTATTCAGCAACATTTGTCTCTTATCTTTGACATTGAGCTCCAGCTCTCTTTTCCTTTAGTTATATTAGGTCCCTGGGCTGCTCCTACGCCTCTTCCCCTTGATCCGTTGCAATTACAACTGTTAGACCTTCTTTTATCTGTAGCAGTCAAAGTTATCCTTATGGAATGGAAATCTTTCTCGTCTGTCTCCTACCATACGTGGTGGACATGGGTTTCCTTCTTACGCAGTGCTCACACCTCAGTAGATCTAGCACACCTGTCGCCTTCCATCTCTAATGGGGTTTGGGCAACCCTGGATGACTATATGGAACTCTCCCCGAAAGGTGTAGTCCCTCAATTTCCTGTTGTTCTGTCTACTTAATTTTTGTCTGGTAGTTGCGTTACATTGGGTTATTCCTGTGGGATTCCTTCTTCCTTTCTCCCTCTTTCCTGTCCTCTCATCCCGTTCTTTCTTTCTGCTGCTTTTTTTTCCTTTCTTTCCTTCTTTCTTCCTTTTGTTCTTATTATCTTCCCCTGCCCCTATCCTCATCTTAGAGACTGATACGTTCTGCGTTCTGAACATTGTAATCCTTTATTGGCTCATATCATTAACTTCATATTGATTGCCTTTTTTCCAATTTTACTTACATTGAGTTTAGTTACTGATCAAATGTTATCCATGTTTTTCACGTTCTACTCATATTGGAATGTATCACCTCTTTGTATTTTGATTGCTATTATTTGGATCATTATTTCTCTCAATAAAATCTTGTTGAAATTAAAAAAAAATAATAATAATAATATTAAATATTATTTTAAAATACATTTACAAAACAAACAGTAATGCAATCAAGTAAAGGAAGGAACAAACGCTGTAGCAAATAGCTGTAACATGGTCATCACAAAATGAGAATCCTGTATTTGCAAATTCATCGCTGCAGGTAGGAAACTGTAACCAGGTAAAGCAGCTGAAAATGGCACTATAGCGTGTTCAAATTGAGGCCTCCGGCAAACTACTATATACAATGCATATGAGGCCCTAATGTTTGCAAAGTTCTAATGTTTTTTCATAAACCTCAGAATACGCCTAGAATGGAAGAAACAGAACTAACATAAGGTACGACACAATTGGCAATATGGCCGCACAGGGTTCACAAACGACTTCTGTTTACAAATCCTGATCCATAGCAAGACAGCATACTGGACCCAGTGCTTATTTTGAGTCAGTGGTTGCAGGTGGGGCACACCAGCACTCATTTTTGGTGACTGACACTTTCACCCAGAGCAAGAGAGAGAAAAGCACAAAAGAAGGAAAGAAGGACGAAAAGAGATACAGAAAACATAGTGACAAACAGAGAAATCCAGGATGAAAAGGAACTTACAAGAGTTAAATAAAGGGGCAGGGAGTGGATGATGGTGGAAGAAAGACATGGGTGGAATTAAGACTACACAGTCTTGGCGTTCGGCAATCCCAACATTTGTCAGCGGCTGTCTGAAGGCTGGAGAGAAAAACCTTTGAACACAGGGGCGTAATGGAGACCACTGAAACCCCTGCGGTGCCCCCAAGTTTCTTGTTTTCGAGGGGGCCCTTCACCCTCTACGCCATGGGTACTCGCAAACATTTACCTGGGCGCCACAAAGTACTGGCTGTGCAGGGGCGGCCTTAGGCATGTGCAAGCTGTGCCCCTGCACAGGGCCACCAAACCCCAGGGGCCACCACGCAATATATATATCCTTAATATAATAATCCTTCGAGGATGGATATATATTTGCGTGGCGGCCCCTGGCAGGGATTTGGCGGCCTCCGGCTCTGTTCCACTTCCAAACACCCTGACCCCCCCCCCCCCTTCACTGGCCTCCGCACTCTGCCCCGCCCGGATCCCCTCTTCAAGGGCCCGCTACCTACGCTCCCTGCCCAGGGCCCCCATGAGCGTAGAGCCGCCCGTGGGCTGTGGTATGCTCAGGGGCCGCACTTATGCCTGCGGGGTGAGAGTCAGGGTAATGAAAGGTGGGCATACGGGTATGTGAAGTAGATGCATGGTGTGGACAACAAACTGAGTCCTGTGACTTTTGTCTGCCACCAATGCTCTATGCTCATGCACCAAGAATGAAAATCATAGCATTAACTTCTAATGTATAATATGAGATGGAAAGATATTCTCATCTGAAGGTGTCTGAATTGCAAAATGTGAAACCAGAAAACCTTAACTTATGCTAGTTTAACAGCTTTCTGAATGTTCCTGAACTGTCAAGTAAACAACATCCCAGTGTTGCTGGTCACCAGGGGGCCGCAATTAAATGTCAGGAGGGCTGCGTGAGTACATGAGTATCCCTGCTCTAAGCCATGCCTTTGCATGCCTTGCAGAATGCATGCAATGCCATGGAATAAGAAATAGTTAAACGCTCTGGAAAGCCACTCTGCTTTCCCGTTTATGCCCCTGCAGCGTTTTGGGGCCCAACTGTTCAGGGGCCCTGTAATGATGTCGATGCAAAGTGCCCAGTGACCCAACTGGTCAGGCACTAGGACCGGCCCGAGCGAGGGATGAGGGCAGGCGGAAAGGGAGGAGCTGGGGACCAAGTGGGCAGGAAAGGGCAGTAAGCCGTTGGGACTTGAAGAAGGAGGATGATTAATAAAGAAGGTCCATGACCCTACCCCACGGTGTCCGCCTGAGTTATTGGGGCTGGACACTACAACTGGCGACGAAGGTGGGATAGAAACCCCAAGCGTGTGGACAGCCACAGCAGCAACCGGCGACCGACTGGCCCGGAGCTCGCCCCACGTCTGGAGGCTCGAGCGCGCTGCGAAAAACGCCCACCGAGTGCCCACCTCGGCGGCGGACGAGCGATAATAAAAGCGCCTACCGAGTGCCCACCTCGGCGGCGGCATAGCGGTAATTAAAGCGCCTACCGAGTGCCCACCTCGGCGGCGGCATAGCGGTAATTAAAGCGCCTACCGAGTGCCCACCTCGGCGGCGGAATAAAGGTAATTGAAGCGCCTACCGAGTGCCCACCTCGGCGGCGGAATAGCGTTAAACAAAGCGCCTACCGAGTGCCCACCTCGGCGGCAGAAGTGAAGGAAATTGCCCTACCTTGATTGGTGACTCAAGCGGTGGACCACGGCTCCGGTGAGTGAAATCGACGCCTAACTGGCCCCCCCCCACCGAAGAAACGAGCAGAAACGACCGAAATCTCGCCGAAAAGGAGATTCCCGGCGGCCATCTTGAAGTCAGGCAATATTGACCAATCCCCTGCGAGGGATCATCGGCGGCCATTTTGGAGTCAGGCAAAGAGCCTGAAACAGCAAATAAGCACTGACAAGCAACAAACAAGCACTGACAAGCAACAAACAAGCATTGGCAAATACAACAGCTGTAACAAACAAGCATTGGTAAATACAAAAGAAGTAACAAACAAGCACTGGTGAGTGCAACGAAATAACAAACAAGCACTGACAAGCAACAAACAAGCATTGGCAAGTAACACAAAATCAATAAACAGACACTGGAGAGTGCGACGGAGACAACAAACAAGCACCGGCGAGTGCAAAGAAAACAACAAACAAGCACAAGCAAATACAATAGAAAATGAAGGCACCGGTAAATAACGACAAGCAAGCAATAAGGAAAATCAGAGAAGCATGAGTAGACAGATATCAAGGAAGCCGTCTATCATCAACTAAGTCATTGGATAACACGGGAAGCAAAGGAAACAGTCCTGTGACCGTAGCAGATCATGGCGGTGGGAAAAGCAACACAACAATCCACTCCCTGCATTGAAGTGCCACCCCCAGTGACGCAGACTGACATTCAGAATTTGGGCCCTAAATGGAACCGGTGGCTGGAATCACTGGATGAATTTCTTGACGCCACCGGTGAGCGAAGAGATGGAAAGTGTCTGACACTACTACTACAGCTGATAGGTCATGAGGGCCGACGCTTAATTAGAACATTTTCTGAAAAGGACACAGAGACTTATGAAAGACTACAAGAGACACTACGCACCCATTTCAACGCAAAGGATGACGTGGATCATGAGCGCATCGTTTTCAACACAGCACAGCAGGAACCAGGAGAATCATTGCCAAACTTCATCACCCGTTTGCAGAGTCTGGTGCAACGTTGCCACTTCAGCACATTTACAAATGAGGACGCAGTTCGACTTCGGATAATCGAAGGCTGTTCAAGGTCTAGTACAAAGCACAAGATTCTTCGAGGGCATTGGTCGCTAAAGGAAATAATCAAGAAGGCCGAAGCTGGAGAGCGGGTCAAAGCAAGAGAACTATCAAAAGAACCGCACCTATGTGCAAGACACCAAGATACCAGAAAAGAGACATCTCTAAGGTCGGTGAATAAAGCACAAGAGATAAACAAAACAAGAAACGGGGAGGATGAAGACAGATCAGAGATAAGACAACGAGAGAAACAAAGTGACATGAAGTACTCTGAGTCAACAACACAAAAGACCGGGATGATCCAGGAGTACGACAGCGTCACTTATTCAACCTCAAACTCAACGTGTAGTGCAAGTGATTATGAAGCAGATGAAGCATCAAGTGAGACAGAATGCACCAATGGACCAGATGACAGTCTGCCCAACAAATGTGCAAGAAAGGCAAATTATAGAAGTCTGGACCAGTTACGCCAGCACTGGAATTCGGTACATGATCACATCCGTAACACAGATGTCAGTGCACAAAACAAGCGGGAAGGAGAAGCAAACCGGATAAGACGGACTGAATCACTCGGACACCGGGAAGAGAAGACAAACACATCCACGACATCCGAGACAATGAAGAAACCGAGAGGAGGCCATCATCATCACACGAGAGAGGTAGAAATGAAATGCCAAGAGATCAACCACAAGAGATAAATATGTGGTCATCAAACAACCCATCCAGTAAGACGACATCGAAGTCATTTCGAGAAAGGTACCCGGAGAAATATGCCAAAGAGAACTCCGACTCTAGGAGCAGCCCGTCACGGCCTACCTATCTCAAAAATCATCTATTCAAGACACACTCAAGAGAATGGTATCAAAGGACATCGACAGAAGACTCCTCTGATTCAGAAAGCACGTCTGTTCGATCCCTCGAGTCGACCGAGTCATGGTCCAGACGACGGCCATGGCGTCAACCACCTGAACACACCTCAGAATCAAAGGAGATCAGTCACGTCAAGAGTAATGTATCTCACATCAATGTCCCTGAGTACTCAGTCACTCCACAAGACAACCTGTCATGTCAACCGCAGATACATCAAGATACAAACCATATACCTTCACCACTGATAGGGTCAGCGAGGCTGACCCACAGGGCCTACGGAAAGAAAATAAAGATAGGGGACACTACCAACCGGATGGGAAAGGAATATCCAGTCACCCCGCAAGGAAGACAAGACGTGTTAACAGAGACAGATCATCATCAGATGAGAGAGAAACATGCACAGGCCCAGACAGTCAAAGAGCTCACCAGTCCCAAACATGAGTGGGAGTGGGTGAGGCAAACAAAGGCAGCGAATGAGTCCCCGAACCAAACCAAGATGGTCTTTTCAGATAGCGCCTCACCGTCTGGTATACATGACTTTGAACAGGAAGGCAGTGCTATCCTCGACCAGACAAGACAAAAGGAAGTAAAGTCATATGCGGGTGCTCGGAAAAGAACCCGAACAACACCCCCTCATGAAGAAAATCGAGCGTCAATCAAACAACAGCCCCATATGAAGACTGACGGCCGCCATCAAGTTGAGCTTTTCACAGTCACCTCAGAAACTGAAAGTAAGTGGATCACCCAGAAGCTGATTGGAAACCACCACGAACCTGAGCACAAGAAGACCACGCGAGACGTCTCGCAATTAGAAAGATACACTACTGTAACAAAGGATGTTCTCATCAAAGCAACAGAAAGCCATACAAAAGAAATGGAGATGCATCTTCGTAGCCCAAATAGGCGGCCTGCAGACCCGTGTGGCTGACTGAGGAACTATTAAACATGTTAGACGCTAAGTTTATTTTGTCAACAAGGGGGAGATGCAATAGTGTGATGCAGTCTAGCGTTTCAACAAAACGGAACTATAAGAATTGCAGAGGCTGACGGAAGACGACTCACCCGCAATGTGAAACCGAAACGAAACTGGAACAGAGAGATCCTGAGACACTGCCAATCAGGCATTGATAGAGACTGCCGCTGAGAATGAGCCCGACAGGCCCTACCGTATCGCTTCATCGAAGAATTCAAAAGAAAGACAATTTCCTGTTTTGCCGTGATGTATATTATTTTGTTTTCTTTTATACACAGAGGGGGGAGATGTAATGATGTCGATGCAAAGTGCCCAGTGACCCAACTGGTCAGGCACTAGGACCGGCCCGAGCGAGGGATGAGGGCAGGCGGAAAGGGAGGAGCTGGGGACCAAGTGGGCAGGAAAGGGCAGTAAGCCGTTGGGACTTGAAGAAGGAGGATGATTAATAAAGAAGGTCCATGACCCTACCCCACGGTGTCCGCCTGAGTTATTGGGGCTGGACACTACAGGCCCCACATTGAGCCAAAGACCAATGGATCTCTGTGAGATCTAAGACACCTGGGTCGCTCATGACATTCTGCAGGGGGCCCCATCATTTTGCGTTACGCCACTCTTTACACACAGCACCTATTAATTTATAAATTAAGTACTGAGTGGAGCAACTCCAGATGAAAATATCAACAAATACAGTTACAATGTCAGGATTTAGCAATTGTTGAAGTTTGTGACTCCAGAGGTTTGCGACCCTAAAATCTGAAAATCAACAGAAATTAATTCTTATTTAACTGGGAGCCAACCAACCGGAGAATGTTAACCTATCGGGTGAGTTTTGATGACTATTTACTGCCATTGTTTTAATAGCTCGATTGCCTATTTTTTCGACTATTGTGTATTTTACCGCTTTATATTAATTCCGTGCGTTGGTTGTAGCTACTTTGCTGGAAGTCAACAAATGGAAACAGATTTTAGAAAATGTGTAAATGAATCTGTTTTGTACACTGAAGGCTTACTTCTGCTCAATTACACAAAATAAAAAACCGCCTGTGGGAATTTGATTCACACCAGGTGCTGAATTACTCATTTCTCGCGCCTTACATGTTGCTGCAAACGATCACCGACGGAATTCGTGAGGTTGTGCTTGGACAGACTCCCGCAAGGGCCTCATAAAACACAATACACAACCGACTGCAAGAAAGCAGGTGCCGATAGGGTTATTTTTGCTGCTCGTTTCCGGACTGTGCTGGAGATCAAAGCAAATCATCAATTTTTCAGAGTAAAATATCAGCCAATGTTTCACACACTTAACCAAGAGTGTGTGTGGCTAGAAGGTCAGAATATGTGGAGGATTGTATTCAAAGATGTACTTAATTCGAAGAACGAAAATAAACCTTTTTGTGGGGGGTAAAGGCCGAATGGCAGGGTTTGAGTCATGGCTCCCCGCTGTCACCACGTGTGACTTTGATCACGTCACTTGATCTGCCTTGGACCTTCTGTTCGAAAAAGTATAATTAGGTAGCATTTATAAAGTGACTCGACTGGTTTAAATAATGGTAGAAACAGCTTGACTGATGGGCTAAAGTCAGTAATTAAGAAGGAAGGGGTGGGACAAGAAAGGCAGCAATTGGGCCTGGCCTGTAACAGATAATAATAACGCTGTACAAACCGTTCAGGATTTTCAAAACAAAGAATAGAAATAGAGGGTGGCTTCGGGAAGCTGTGGTAATGATGGTGAGGAAGATGGGCCTTGCAAATCATGCGTGGCAGCAACCAGCTGCAGAACCCTAGCGTGCAAGGCTGCGTAGGCGGCGTGAGAGTGGCCAGAAGGAAAGCTTCATTTTCTATTTAACACACGAAGTATGTCGATGGGAAAATTGAAAAGATATTCAGATAAATATTTAACGGGAGTGAAGAAGAAAATTGATGAATAGCAGAGAGCGTGCTTAGTGATTTTATGCGCTGGAGAAAATTGCCTTGATTTAATTTGAAATCCTGAACACTGTGTTTGAGTCCAATACTTACCATGGTAAAAAGAAGTTAAAAATTAAACTGCAATGTGGATCAGAGTTTGAAACGTTTACGTGACTGTCAGCAAGTTACCCTTAAAGCACAAAGCTAGATAGCAAATGTGTTCATGACAGGAGTCTTCTAACTGCTTTTCCTTACTATGTTAGGTTAAACGCGTTTGTGTAGCACAACAGTTGCCAATTCCAGGAACTTTGGAATGATGGGAATGTCAGCATGCAACTGCCATGCTCAGGTTGTAAACTCACTCAGTGGTAGGCTGGTTGGGCCCTGGCACCTTCCGCCTCACCCTTGCAAGGCTCATTACTGTGATTGTAGGTTATCATCGTAAAATAAGGAAGCATGAAAAGGCACTTGGGCAGAGAGACACTCGTACACAATGTCACTGGGGAAATAAATTAAGCAAACATTGGTAAAGCCAATCCATCTTGTTTTTGCAATGCTTGTTGGTTACTGGTATTGACTTTTTAGCTTTGCCAATTGGACCTAAACATTTGCTAAGCCAATCGTGGTGAGCAGCGATCTTAGATTGTTATTTTTAATACTTTATTTATGATGACTGTATTGTTTTAACTTGCCACCTAAAATTTTTGTGCTACTCTCTCCATACAACTGTAATTTCTGCTACTACATATTGTTAATTCTTATTGTTATTTTTAAGTACTGTCGCACTTTTATGAATACATTGTCTATCCGAATAAAGTTTTTGAACTGAACTGAATACTTCCAATATGGCTGCCATTTTGTGTGTAGACAGACGCAAAAAACTAGCGAAGAAATATATTATTCCCTTGCGTTGGAGCCGAGTCCCCAAGTGTAACTCGTAAACAATTTGCCCGCTCACTGAGTCTTTCTCAATTCTTTCACATGTCCTTTTAATCTATTTCTTGTTATAAATATATAAATACATTTTTGCCACACAAAAAAACGTTGCACATACAAAACTCAAAGGTCCAACCAAAAGACTACTAAACTTTTATGTACTCATCCATTTTAAACCGGTTGCAATAAAATACATATATGTAAGCAATCCGAGGGGAGGTAATCCTTTACACTCACAGAAACAGAGGAAAACTCTCCCTGTGTTTAGTCCATGTATTGTGTGTGTTGTCAGGTTCCTATATACACATTTTAATTCAATGGACTCCTCCTCTTATTCTGGTGGACGCGTTTCGGCCCACTGAGTCGGGTCTCATCATTACATGGGTAACCCAACACAAACAAAACCCACCTACAAAACAATTATACATACATTAAATCCTTGTAGCCTCTGCCTTTGCAACAGTCAATGCCATGTTCTTGACATGCATGATCCCATGCATGTCCATTAAGAAAGCCCAATTTTAATTGTGACCACCACAATAAACTGTTGGATGGATAATATAGCCAATGTGTGCCACATGCTCCCTCATGCTGTGGGTTACAGGGACCAGAACCACCTATGTAAAGCACTCCACTCTTGTGCGCAACTAATCATGCATTCAAACACCTCATTCTTGTCATTAGCCTTGCTATACCTCCCCAGTGCTCATAACATGCACTGTGTGATCTTCGTATAGAATTAACCTTACCACATAATAAAAATAATAATAATGACAAGCAACCTACCCATGAGTGAGCTTGCCACAACTCGTCTGCACCCGGGGTGGTCAAATCATACCACCTCGGCAATTGCTGCCCTCTACCAGATACATATATACACCCTGTGCCACACCTGGTAAGTCTCTGAATTACCTTAAATCTATCCCCCGCAATATGTCGCCAATTCCTCACATCGTTGTGCGAGTTGCAGTAAACTTCGGGTTGCAGAAATAAGCCTGTTTTGTTCTGTGGGCAAAAAAAACACAAACATATGTACCAACTACCGGCACACACACGAGACCTGAGACGGAGTCACCGTCACACTAAAAGGGCGGCCTCCAACTCACTCAAGCGGCAGCGCCCTCCCGGCAAATCTAGCCTCACCTTACTGGTCTTCACCTAAGCAGTGTACTTTCCTCTACTTCACCCCTGCAGCACCGCGGACGGAATCCTCCTTGCAGCTGACTTGGGTGGGCCTTCTCTCCTTTACTTACTTGTAAATGTGCCATGCTTAATATCCCACGCCCACCTCCAGGGAGTGTCAACTAACAACGCCTCGTTCCGCATACCTAGGGACCATCGCCACAGTGTGTTTCAAAACTCCAAAACTTTATTTCCCCTGGAGTTCCACATTATTGCACACATCTAGGGGCCATCGCCAGATGCGTTTCTGTACTCCCAACTAGGTTGCACATGCACTATGTCCAGCAGCTACCCAGACCTTGTTCTCACTTGTGGTGTAGCCAAAAAAAACTAGGTGATCTGCAAAATAACTGCTGATTTCCAGGCTCCTTCTTCATCTGCTCATTCCTACATTCAGCCCCTCTCCTCCTGTGCTATAAATAATTAACAATGGCTGAGAATGATGTATGCTTTAAGTTCCGAACACATTTTTTCTGAGACACCCTAACTGCAAGAGGCATGTCCAGATGTGGATGCCAGGCTAGCTGTACCATAGGGGTCAAGCTGTACGTACTTGAGGGCACCCTGGGGATGCTGGCGAACTCGTCATTTAGGCTGGACTGTTTCTATTAGAGAAAGACCAACTCTGAGATGAATAATTGCTTGTCTTTCTCTCTGTAGTGGTATATTTGGCCACAAAATGGACTATGCAACACAAGTAAATTACGAGTGAATGAGATTAACTCAAGCAACCAATCCATCACATTTTTGTTTATTACCTTGTTTTACTAGTCAGAGCTAATCATTATAAATTATCCCTGGCATTTTCTGTTTATGTTTTTTAGGCACATTTCATACTTAAGGAAGGTAGAAGCGAAAAGCAAAGAACTGTATCCAGTATGTAAGACAGGAAAGTGCTTTTTTAGAAAGCAATTCCCTATCAAATCCTAAACGTCCTTGATGCTTTTCTTCGAAGATCTGAAAATTAGCAATGTTGGAACAAGAACACCATTAAAATACTTTTGGAGGAAATCAACAGTAGTAATTAATTGACTTAAACTCAATCTTTGGAGTGTCTTAGCTATTAAATATTTGAAACATCTTAATCCATTCTCAAACACTACTTCAACTTATTTGAAGTGTCATTTCCTATATCAAAATCAAATTATGGAGTGAAGCGTAATTGGATGGGGAAGCCTCCCTAATAATGAATCTCAGCAAATCACTCAATCAATCAAGGAATTTGTAGAGCATGCTACACACCCGTGAGGGTCTCAGGGCGTGGGGGGGGAGGCGGGGGGGGGGGGGGGGCTGCTACTTATCGAAGAGCCAGGTCTTGAGAAGTCTTCTGAAGGTCAGCAGGTCTTGGGTCTGTCGTAGGTTGGTTAGGAGGGTGTTCCAGGTGTTGGCGGCGAGGAAGGAGAAGGATCTGCGGCCGCCAGCTGTTTTCCAGATGTGTGGGACCGTGGCGAGGGCGAGGCTGGCTGAGCGGAGGCTGCGGGTGAGGTTGTAGAAGCTGAGTCGTCTGTTGAGGTATGCTGGTCCGGTGTTGTGTAGGGCTTTGTGTGCATGGATGAGGAGTTTAAAGGTTATCCTCTTGAGGAACAATTGTGCCGAGGCGTTCTGGATGCGTTGCAGCCGTCTCAGGAGCTTGGTTGTTGTCGCTGCGTAGAGGGCGTTTCCGTAGTCCAGCCTGCTGGCGACGAGGGCCTGGGTGACGGTTTTTCTCGTTTCGGAGGGGGTCCACTTGAAGATCCTGCGGAGCATTCAGAGGGTGTTGAAGCAGGATGTGGAGACGGCGTTGACCTGCTTGGTCATGGAGAGGGTGGAGTCAAGGATGACCCCCAGGTTGCGTGCGTGGTTGGTGGGTGCTGGGGCTGTTCCCAGCGAGGTAGGCCACCAGGAGTCGTCCCAGGCTGAGGGGGTGGAGCCGAGGATGAGGACCTCCGTCTTGTCAGAACTCAGCTTCAGCCTGCTCTCCTTCATCCATTCAGCGACGGCCTTCATTCCCCTGTGGAGGTTGGCTTTGGCGGTGAGAGGGTCTTCGGTTGGGGAGATGATCAGCTGGGTGTCGTCGACGTAGGAGATGATGCTGAGGCTGTGCTGACGGGCGACTTGGGCGAGTGTAGCCACGTAGATATTGAACAGCATTGGGTTGAGAGCGGATCCTTGAGGTACGCCGCAGATGATCTCGGTGGTCTTGGAGCGGAAGAGTGGGAGGCGGACACTCTGGGTTCTGCCGGAGAGGAAGGATGTGGTCCAGGCCAGGGCCTCCTCTTGGATTCCGGCATCGTGGAGGGGTGCTGTTAGGGTGCGGTGGCAGACCGCGTCGAAGGCGGCTGAAAGGTCCAGAAGGATGAGGGCGGCTGTTTCTCCTTTGTCCATCAGGGTCCTGATGTCGTCGTCGGCGGCGATGAGGGCAGTTTCGGTGCTGTGGTTGCTGCGGAAGCCGGACTGCAATGGGTCCAGGATGTTGTTTTCTTCGAGGTATCGGGTCAGTTGTCTGTTGACAATTTTCTCTGTGACTTTCGCCGGGAACGGGAGCAGGTAGATGGGCCGGAAATTCTTGAGGTCCTTGGGGTCCGCCTTGGGTTTCTTCAGTAAGGCGTTGATCTCGGCCTGCTTCCAGATTTCCGGGAAGGTTGCTGTCTCGAAGGAGATGTTGATCGTTTTCCGGAGGTGGGGCTCGATGGCGGTGCTGGCTTTGTTGAAGACGTGGTGTGGACATGGGTCAGACAGGGATCCGGAGTGGATGGAGTTCATGGTCTTGATGGTGTCTTCGGCGCTGACTTTGGACCAGGTGGTCACGCGGCTGGTGCGGATGTTGGTCGCAGGGGTGGTGGGCTCGGCGGTGGATGTGGGGGTCGTGGTATTGAAGCTGTTGTGAATGTCGGCGATCTTGCGGTGGAAGAAGGTGGCCAGCGAGTCGCACAGGTCTTGAGAAGGGGGAATGTCATTGGTGTTGGAGCTGGGGTTGGAGAGTTCTTTCACTATGCTGAAGAGCTCTTTGCTGTTGTGTGCGTTGTTGTCCATTCGGTCCTTGAAAGCGGTCCTCTTGGCGGTCCTGATGAGTTGGTGGTGTCTACGGGTGGCGATCTTGTGGGCCGTATAGCTGTTTGGTGTTCGTTCACGGAGCCAGTTCTTCTCCAGTTTTCGACAGGTGCGCTTGGAGGCCTGGAGGTCTTCCATCCATGGGATTTAAACCAGCTAATTAGAGAGCTGAGATCCAGTGGGTAGGCCTCAGCAATTTTTTTTCACACAATGTGAAAGCAAAACAGTGTGCTGATTCCCTGTTTCACTGCTTTCTGCATCTACAAAATACCTGGAGAAATGGGTTTGCACAATACCAGAATGTCACCTTTTCTATGTGTTTCAGAGGTTCCTGGTAGTGGACAACAGTGAAAATCTTCTGAAATGCTGCAAAACGTAGTGAATTACGTGAAATGCCACATCAGAACACATTTTTGATTCTCAGAGAAATCCGCACCACATGTGAAACTTATCTGCAGACAGATTCTACAATTTTCGTTTTCCATCTAAATGTTTCACCCATCACTGACTGCGGAAAACAATTTCTGGTCTCACCCAAAACAAGCTTCTGAGGACAGAGGGGACTTACTTACTCTCACAAGTAATTCATGGACTAGCCTATCAGATCAGATGCACTTAGCTGATCAGTTATTTCCAATTTGAAGTCCTGTATTTAGACCTTTCAGAGAAACCGAAAACTGGCTCTTCCGTTTCTTGCAAAGTGGGATGGGTATGCTCAGACGTGAGTCCCATGCTCTCCACACCACTGGAGTAAAGCTATCCTGGCTGATGACGGCTGATAGCCAGAAACCGGTCCTAGGATGCTTGATTCCGGTCCAGGAAAGACATGGCTTGGCAGTTCGGGCTGGACTGTTTCCATGAGGCACAGGGTCAAGGCTGATTTGCACATGGCCATGTCTGAACTGGAGTGGTGTGGAGAGCAAAAAAACGATGGATTTAGTCCCAGATCCGAGTACTGGGGTGAATGTACGACATTGTTCTGCAATCTGTCCATCAACTGTTGTTCTTCCGTTTCTTGGACAAAGTTCTTGGCTTGAGCAATAAATAAGGGGAATCATGATGATGATGCTGTAAGTTTTTCGGTGCTGCACAATGCTTTGTGCCTTTATCTACAGTATATAAATGAAGAGTGGACACATACTATTAGTACTGCACCTAGACCGTAATTATGAGTTGTGCGGAGTGGTATCCCCAGTGGGATATTGCTTTGATCAATCACAGCTTGCCATTTGTTTCCAGACCACATTTTGTGGATGCAGGTACACGAAGGCCAATATTGCAAGCTGGAAAATCTGGCTGGTAAAACCACACGAAATGGGACAGGGCCTGCAGGCATGTGCGCAAATGGGCCCTCATTCAGGCCCCAACCCCCCATGGCACCAGCCTCAACTATCCCGACACCCTCCCCCACCATATATGGATGCCCTTTTCCCATTTACCACAGCTCAGAGCAGATAGTGAAAGAGAGTAGAATTGACCCCTGAATGGGAACACCACTTGAAGAAAAGGACCTACTAATTTCTGGTCCTAGTGTTATTCCCTATTCCAAGGACAATAACTGAGAATGGGAACATTAAGAGACGTGGATACCAGCTGAAAATAATAACCCCAACCACCTGGCATTCCCTGCACCAAACTCATAACCAGGCCCTTAATTAGGTCAGAAGGACTGGTAGATTTCTCTTTGAAATATCTGCAGTGGTATCACGCCCAGGAAAGGGGTGCCATCCCAACGCTGCTCCGTAAATCAGCAAAGATTGTAATCTAACCAAAGCACCGAGTAGATCGGGAACAGGCTGCTACCTCATGAGTACATGTGTGCTTAGAAAACATTCGTCTGTTTACACGATAAACATTAAAAAGATATTAAAAGGAAGTAAATAAGCAAGCTCTCTTTGCACTTGGAGGCTACCACAAATATCTCTTCAATGCCTTTTCCTTTTGCGGCCAGTGTTATCGTTGTCAACTATAACTGGACATTCTGTAGCACACCATCCAAGGACATGAACACACTTTACCGAGCCTCGTTGGAAATAGTCCAGTCCCTACCCTACGAATTCAGGCAGCAGCTCGCTCCTTTATAACAAAACAACTCTTGTGTGCTAGGCATTCTGTGCATTTACCTCAGGGATTTATTTTAAAGAAATGGAAGCACAAAGATTACCGGCGGGCTTGCCATGTAAGATAACTTCGGTTAGTCCTGGCTGTTAAGCAGCACCGCCTTTCAACTGTCTTGCAGCCTGTGCTCACTGCATTTGAACACATAGGGGAAAAAAAACTACAAAGGGTTCTGAAAAAGAAAGGTCAGGACTATAACACGGCCTCCTGGTGACATGCAATCATGTAGGGGCATTCGCAAAAATGTGTAAATATGTAAATACTGGAAACTATCAGGTAGATTCATGAAGCCGAAATCGGCTCGCAAAGGGACAGATTCTGAGAATCTGGCCCTTTGCGAGCGCTATTTTTGCATTTGGGATTCATCATCCCAAAAGCAAAAATCGCAATTCTAGAAATCGCTAAATTGCGATTAATTGCATTTAAGGAATCTCAATTTGAGATTCCTTAAATGCAATTCATGAACCAATTTAAAATTGCTAATTGGCAATCTGAGGCCGCTATTTACCGCAAAGTCTAACTACGTGGTAAATAGCAAAAACTTTGAAGAAATGCACTTTATGCATTTTTCTAAGTTGTATGTTACACACACACATGTCCTTTGGACATGTGTGTGCGCAACACCAGTGTACATTACCATTTCAGGTGTGCTACAGGGTGTCCTTTGGACATCCTGGCACCCTTGAAATTGCTTCCTTATTTGCGATTCGCTAATTGCTAATCGCAAATAAGGAATGCCTCCCCATTCATTGCTATTGGCCTTTAGGCCCATAGGAATGAATGGGAAAGCCATTCCTTATTTGCAATTCGCAATTAGTGAATCACAAATAAGGAAGCAGTAGAAATCGCATAAAATATTGCGATTTGTACATGCATCCCGTTTTGCGAGTCTTTAAAAGCGACTCCTTAAAATTCGCTATTAAGGACTCGCAAAACATGACCATGATGAATCTGGGGGTGTGCACCTTACCACAATGTAAGGTATCTCCATGTCTCCCTTCTGCTCCAGAGTTCACCACCGTTTCCTCATTTGAGAATCCTCCCCCGCCCCCACCCCAGCATGAATGTGAATCTGGCCACCCCTTTCATCCACTGCTGGGGATGTATCACCGCTCCAACTGGGGTAGTTAAACCTTCCTGCTCCATTACTGCCATGGGATTAACAGATACTTGGCCTCGTCGGCTGTACAGAATCAGGGAGGGCTACCGCTGTCATAACCTTCCTATGGCTGTCCACACTGGTTCCTAACTCAGGGCCATATACACAGGCTATATCCGGGAAACATGAGCCACCACCAGAGGACCGAGCCTCCTGAGCAGGGACAACATTCCTCTCCCAGTCCCACCAGTCTCCCAAACTAGTTTGATCCTTGGTTTAAGATTACCTTAATTTAAAACCACACAAGGCTGCTGCAGCTGGAGATATTAGTACATCCCATTTCTCCCCAGTAGATACAATAATACATTGATGTTATTTAAGTTTTACATTGCAGGAATAATATTTATGTTTTATGTTACTTACAGTACTGGGTATGACTGCCAGGATTTGTCTTCTCCCTTGCATTGGTGTCCAGGTCCACAGGAAACACCAATATGTGGGGGGAGTGAGAAATCCAGTTTCCGTGCCTCTCCAAACCCTTTCCAAACCATTAAAGCCCCTCACCTTCCTTACTTTCTGCTCTGTCAACAAGCCCCTGAAAACAGTTGACCTGGACCCACAGGGCTCGGAGGGAGGTAAGTAGGAATCTAAGCTAGAGAAGGGCTCAGAGTACTGCAATTACAAGTAC
The DNA here is from genome assembly GCF_964263255.1 of Lissotriton vulgaris. NCBI lineage: Eukaryota > Metazoa > Chordata > Amphibia > Caudata > Salamandridae > Lissotriton > Lissotriton vulgaris. The sequence continues at coordinate 750,295,726 of NC_141694.1, forward strand.
GTGAACGAAGCATTGCCTCCTCCCACCTCTCGCTTAGATTCCTCACCATATGAGATGTACCCAAGCCCAAGAAAATCCAGGACAACTGAGGAGATTGCAGAAACATCACACTTTATCAACAACATGTAAACTATGGTCAGACCACCACAGACAGAATGTTAGATCCAAAAAGTTCCTCTACACAAGGACCCTGAATGATCCAGTATTGTTTGATAAAGGTAGAGCCCAAGTGGCCAACCTGCACATTTCAGACAAAGATGCCTCTTTGACACTCAGCAAGGGAAGCTTATAAAGCTCAATTTGACCGACCATGAACACCCAAAGGGGAGGAAACACCAAACTGGGAATAGGCCAAAGGAAACAGAGATCAATCCCATCTGCTCAAAGTTTGGCTGACAGGTTTGCAACCTTTCCAAGCAGGTGCAAAGTTGACAAACAAAGAAGAGTCCTACCTGAAAGCCTCCATCGTCTCAAGATCAACCAGAATAGCTCTCCGGATGTTCAGGGAATGCATATGAACTTCCTCAGGAGACTGAGGAGACTGAGGATCTGGACAGAAAACAGGCAAAATAGCATCCCATTGGGCATGAAAAGAAGAGTACACCTTGGGAATAAAACCAGGCCCTGGGTGCAAAACCACCTAATCCTCAAAGACCCTCAGGAGCAAAGCCTGAAAAGAAAGCAAACCCAGTTCCCCGATTCTCCTCACTGAGGTAATGGCCACCAAAAGAGCACCTTCAATGTGAGAATCTTGATATTAATTAAATGAAGTGGTTTAAAAGGGGGATAATGCGAGGCCCGCAAAATCATAGGAAAATCCCAGGCTGGATAAACTGAAGAAACTCTAGGGTGAAGATTGGAAAACCCTTTGAATAATTTAGGCACCCGACATGAGAGCCAAGTACCCAAGGAGCAAGAAATGCCCTAATAGTCGCACTTTGCAACTTCAAGGTTGAAGGAGGAAGTCCAAAATAAAACCCATCTTTCAGATATTGCAACACCTGAGGAGGAGAAGCTGAAAGAGGTAACAACTGCTGTGTTCCCGAAGAAACCCAATGACGATCATAGGAAGGACGCCCTAGTGGATGGTCTCCGAGAGGCTTGAATGGACAAAGAGACAGAGACTGACAACCCTGAGAAATCAAATCTACCTGCTTAGTCGCCAGACCATCAATTTGAGAAAAACATTGTACTACTCCTGGAGGACAGGGAAGACCAGAGGAGAAGGAACACTAGGTAACAGCCACCCAGGGCCCCTCTTCATCATCACTAAAAGAGGAAACCAGGAGAAGGTGGTTCATGCCTGATCCACCAGAATCCCCTGAGCTCCCTCCCTCGTCAACCTGATCAAAAACCTCTGGATTAAAGGGAAAGGAGGGAAAGTAAATTGAAGACCCGTCGGCCAACAACTCGACAGAGTGTCTAACTCCCAAGCTGTAACGTCAGGGCTATAAGTGTCCGTTGTTCAGTGAAGATCTGATTCAGGAAGCTTCAGGTTCAGAACGACAAGCACCCGACCTTAACGAATATGTGACTACAGGAGGGTGCCTCCAGCCAGATGCGTATAAGCCCTGAACCAACCTAATATAGTATTCTTTTTTTTGTGCTGCAATTTTTTTATTAAGTAAAGAAGAAACATACAGTATGGGTGAGCATCACCTAACAGCTAGAGGGATTATTTATTTATTTAGAGTTTTATAGAGCGCGAACCAGACATGTGACAATATCAGAGTGCTTTACAGGATAGATAGGAAGTAAACAAAGGAGTTTGGGGGAGGATACAGTTAGGATAAAAACAGGGAGATAAATTGTACAAAGAGGCAAACAGTTTCAATCCCAGGATACCTGTGGGGGAAAAAAGAAAAGGAAAAAAACACCAGAGGAAACATTTAAAACAACAGTCACAGTGTGGGTGAGTATCATCCAGGAGGACCATGGAAAATGCCGAGATAGAGGGAGGAACCGGGACACTGAGGTGTAAGTAATGCAGCGTTAGGGGAGGAATTTGCCCATTTGGAAAGTTTTGGCTTCTTTTTTTAAGCAAACCAGAGAAGGAAGTCTTCTGATGGCAGGCTGGAGTGAGTTCCAGATTCTAGGAGCGGCCCCGGAAAAAGCCTGGGGTGATAACTCCGTACAGAAGCAGACAGGATGATATGAAACACAGTACTAAAAAGGGAGGGGGTAAGGGGGCAGTCGCAGCAAACAGGGTAGGAGACAATATCCGAGAGCTACTGGGAGATACTAAGAAATATTCTAGGAGATGCTGAAGTCCAATAGCGGTAACCCGGGGGGGGGAGCGGGCGAGGTCCAATCTCTGACGTAGTACTGGCCCCTGTTTGTCCCATGCGACGAGGTCTGTTGGGTCTAGGGCTTTTGGGTGGGGTATGCTTAGATGAGCACACTGGGTAGAAGGCATCACCTATGTTGAGGAGGGATGGGCCAATTAAGTAGGATGCTTGGGGTCGAATGGGCAGGCAATGGAAGGAGCAGGGGCCAGGGTTGTGGCAGAGAATAAGGAAGAAAGAAGAGAGGCCCTCCATCCTTGCAGCCAGTGGTTCACCCATGTTTTCTTGAGGGGGTAGGTGGTGTTGTGATAGAAGAGGGAAAAGATAGGGGTGATGGTGCTGGGGGCAGTATGTGTTACCCTTGATGTCTGGGGGGAGGGTTCTTGATGTTTAATGGGTCTGCATTTCTGGGGGGCTTGAGGGGGAGGGAGTTATATGTAGGTGGATAGTGGGGGCAGAAAGAAAGAGACAAAAAGTTGAGAATAAGGGGGTTGGGGTGGGAGGGGAGAAAGGTGTGAGAGGAACTAGGAGGGATGAGGTATGGGGTTCATAAGGGCATAAGGGGGAGGTTAAAGGGGGTGAAAATGAGGTAAAGGAGGGGGAGATAAGAGGGGATTTGGGGAGGGGGGAAATGTAAGGTGTGGTAGGGGTGGAAGGGGGAGGAGGGGAGGCAGACATCGGCATTACGCAGGTAGCAAGGGGAGGAGGAGGGATTATGAGGGGGAGGGGAAGTAAGCATTCTGTGTTGTGACAGTATTCAATTGTGCTATTCAATGTAGTTCAATGCGATTTTAGGGGGTGGAGAACATGGGGCAGCAGTCTCATCGCGGAGGAAGTGAAAATAACTCAGTCTGGTCCTGCAGGTTGTAAATGACACGTTTGTGTGAAACTGTTTGAATCATTGCCACCAGCCAGGCCTCCTGTGATTGGGGTACAGGCAACCTCCACTGGTGGAGAATACATATCTTTGCTGTGGTCAATGATGTATGGAGGACGCAATGCTGTGGGTGAGAGAGTTCCTGTAAATTTCTTATGTCGTGGAGGAGGATAGCTAAGGAGGTAAATGGTAGGTGTATTGGCATGGAGACACTTGAGGTTCCGTGACAATTGTAAGTGGTGTTTTCGACTCGCCCGAATATGGTCGAGTCTGGTATCTATGAACCGCAAATGACGAGTTTAGTGGGTGTAAGCGTTTTCGCTGTGCTAACCTAAACTGTTCGTCTGTTTCGTGGGTTTCTTCATCTGAACCCACGGGTTCCATTTTAGATACGGCATCCATTTTGTCTCTTGCCCTCAAGTAGCCAGCGAACGGACACTGTCCGCTTCGTGACCCTGGGATTCCCAAACTCTTGCGGAAGACACGTGTTCCTTTGAGGATGTCTTTATGATGAGGGGGATGACACTGCAAGGCAGATGGCCCCGCTCGAGGCTCATCTTGACGTGCCGGTCTATTGTCTCAGTTGTGCATTCATTAGGCACGTCTTCTTTGATCCCTGCAATCGTGTTTCTGATAGCACCCCCTTACACTCTTTTCAATCTGTTCGCTACCCTCGTCTTCCTCTGCACCTGTTCCTGACTCTTCCTTGATTCGTTTACTGCCGGAATGGAATGCACTAATGGTGGGAAGATGTACTTTTTCAGTTGGGAACCGGCAATGCTACTGTAATTATGTTCCGAGCCCTGAATACATGAAAGCGACCCCCTATGAAACTTACTGTGGGAACCGGGTTGTAACCTTTTGTTTGCCATGTTGTCTTATGACGAAAAACTGTATAAAAGGAGCGATCCACAGATACAATTCAAAGCAGTCTCCTTGAACCTACATGCTATGTACTTCTTGTGACTTCTGTGTTCCCTGCAGTAAATAAACCTCGAATCTTTGACGCCGAAGGAAGTGTCCCGTGTCTCTGTCATTTGTACGCCGGAACAGGTAACCCACGAAGGTTTCAGGTGTTATCCCTGGCACCGCTGGGTCTTAGAAAAACCCAGTCCTTCAGTTGGCGCCCAACGTAGGGCGGCATCAGCGGTACCGGTCCAAAGCCCGACGATCGTGAGGAACTTCGTGTGAAATCTCCGAGGGAAGGTGCACCCCGCTTCATCGATCCTGTTGTCGAAATAAGTGGCCCGAAGACTTTTCCCGCGAAGATCCCCGCCTCCTGACGGCTGCGACGGACTGCTGCCCTGACTGTCGACCTGTTTTGGCGCCTGGCGTAGACCTTGGTACAGCGAGACGATTGACGGGCCTTCCTGGTGACGCCATTGTTCTTTGAGTTAAGTATTTGTGGGTCGCTCCCCAGAATCCTTAGTTGTTGTTGGTGGTTAGTTGTTGCATGGTTCCATTGCATTTGTGGTCCTTCGTATTTTGCTCTTAGTTGTTCTATTTGACGACTGCAGTCGCCAAAAACCGAGGGTTTTTGCACTTTTGCGGGGACATTGTAATCCAATAACCCTTGACGTTTGTGAAACTCGGTTAGTGTGCACGATGCCTGGCCGTAGTACTTTGTTCAGTTGCTTTAGAGGTTGTGGTGCGGATTCCCGATTGGAGGACTCATGTCCGATACCTCCGGTTGGAACTCCAATTTATGAATTATATAGCCGACATGGTATGGGTCCTATCACATTCAATGATTATTGGGTTCGTTACACTAAAGATGACGGTGTCCTTAGTTGGCCACCTCATGGTAGTTTTGAGACCCCAATTTTAGATAATCTTGAAGCTAAATTGTTTCAAAGAAAAGCAAGGCCGGCCATGTTTGATTCCTTTCGGTTATGGCGTAAAGAAGCCAAGCAGAAAGAAATCAAGCAGCTTAAACGTAATAAGAGAGAAGGTATCGTTACAACGATGAGAAATGCAGAGCAGTTTCAGCGAGACAAAGAAGAGAAGGAAAAGGAAATTTTTGATAGATTACAACGTATGACAGTGGATAAATGTTATCCCGCTTTACCAATGGGTACGGATAAGAAGGGAGAGGAAGCAGTAGAGGACCCTTTGTTGTCCTATCTATTGAAGTCGCCACCTCCGTATGCACAGGATACCACAGCTCCCGTGGTTCCTCCTGTTCCTCAACCTGCTGTTCCGGCGGCTGTTAATCAGCCTGTCGCTGGTCCTGTTCTTGCGAATCCTTCTGTCCCTATTCCTCTACCTGCTACTGTCCCCACTGCTCCACCGTCTATACCTTCTCAAGCCACTGTTCCCGCTACTTCCACTCTTGTGGCTACTCCTACTGTTTCTGCTCCTCCTGTTTTTGGTCCTCCTGTTGTTACCCCTTTACTTCTCTCCTCTTCCCCGTCTGTTCGGCGACGTATTCCTAATATTGTTGCAAACTTTTACTCTCCTCTTAGACCAATTCTTGGGTCTGCTGATTCTGATGCTCCCCAACGACGAAGTCAGCTTCCTGGTGGTAGGGAACGTGATACGCTATTTAAAATGGCGAAAACTTGGATTAGGCATCCCCTTAAGAATCCTCCACGTATAGTTGTTGACACTTTCTCTCAATTTAATGAGCCAACACAGAGATTTGTGTTTGAAGAAATGTGCAAACTCTTACGCGATGAGATATCAGTTGACGCGGCAGATGATGTACTGGCCGCTTTAACTGAACTTCAGCTTCAGTTATCGAGTGGTATGATTGTGGGTAGCAATGTTCGACGTGCTGTCGAGCATCTACTATCTTTTCGTCCCACTGTGATGCCTCGTGCACTGTTTAAAGATGAACATGAGGAATGGATGTCAACGCCTGGTCAGTATCCCATGCGTGAAGTTCCACCAGTGTGGATGCCAGGTGATGCAACTGTTAATCCTGCTATCTTGCCACACTTCCAGAGAGTGTGGATACACCTTCCATGGAAACGATCGGAAGTTTTGCAGGTTAAGCAAACTTTGCCTGACCTTTGCAAAAATCCTGCAGGGTACTATAAAGAATTGTCCCAACTAGTGGATGCTACGATAATGAATCTTGCCGACATTGACATGTTGTTCGGCAATGTCGTACCGCAAGCGGTATGGGCGAAAATACGTCACGAAGATCATGCAGCTGAATTGGGTGGTGATTGGGCTGCGCTTACAGCGGCCGATGTACGACAAGTTGGTGGGGCTAAGCCTGAACAGCTCATTACTGATCTTCCCCAAAGAATAATTACCCTTATGAAGACACTTATGCCAGCTATGAAAGTTAACTGGGATAAACTGTCTGCTTGTAAGCAAAAGAAGGACGAGAGTGTCTCGGATTTCTTTACGAGATTTGAGGAGGCATTCATCGACCATAGTGGTCAGGATATGGGCACTGAGGGAGGCCAGAGATTGTTTGTGGATAAATTTGTATCGAATTTGTTGCCTGACCTTAGCAATAAATAAAAAAAATCAGAGAGTGCGTGGGCTGTTTCTACTTCTGCTCAGATATTGGCCACGGCCCAATATTATGAAAATAGAGAGAAGGAGGAAAAAGATTGTGCAGATATAAAAACGAAAGAGCTCAAAAAAAAAGTTTTGTTGCAACAAGCATATCCTCCGCGCTCGAATCAAAATGATTCTCAACAACGGAATAGATCACAATCGCAGTCTGCTAGGTCACAGTCGCGAAATGACTCTTCTTCGCAGAGATCCATGCTTGGGTACAATCAGTGTGCCTATTGTAGAGGTGAGGGTCATTTGAAATTTGATTGTCCGGTTTTGCGCGATCGGAATAATGGTAATTCATCTAGAGGAGGTCGTAGTGGTCCTCAACAGGCTTCACGAGGTAGAGGTCGTGGTGTTACTCAGAATCAAAATGAGCGTTCTAATAATTCCTCTGATTCCAATAATTGTTTTGATCAGCGTGGGTCATCGTCAGGTAGATCCGCACAGTACAATGTGGACGATTTTTACGTCGACCAGGGTACTGATGGCGGTAATTACTAGGACAGCCATAGACAAGGAGAGGGAGTAGTATCAGTTCCGGTTGATCAGAGAGGGCCTTACGTCGCAGTTGCCACATCGGGCGTAGTTGAGCCTTTTCTGTTGGACACTGGTGCAGCGAAAAGTTCCATCATGCATTCAAAACTCCCTGGCGCACCTTTGTCTGGCTTAACAAATGTTTCCGTTGGATTCTCTGGCGCCCCTGTTAGCAATCCGGTTTCTCGCCCTTTGCCCCTCACAATTGGGCCTCGTGAGCTGAAAGCTCCTTTGATTTTGACTACTGGTTGTGGTGAGAATCTTTTGGGCTTGGATTTGCTGAAACGTTTGTATGCGACTTTGTATTGTTCTCCTGCGGGATTAGAGCTTACATTGGGGCAGAGAGTGATCTCTCCCATGTACTTGTCAACTGATAAGCTTCCACCGGAATTGAATTCTCTTCCTGCATCTTTGTGGGCAACAGGTCCCAATGATGTGGGCCTGCTTGATATCTCCCCTTATGTTGTCCAATTGAAATCGAATGTGCGATTACCACGTATTCCCCAGTATTGTATCTCCCTTGATGGTGAGCGAGCGTTGCTAGCGATCATCTATGATTTGATCGAGAAAGATGTTATCGAGGAGACTCGGGGAAACGTGTGTAATAGTCCTGTGTTACCTATTCTGAAACGCACTGATCCATCTAAGCCTCCTGTTTATCGTTTTGTCATCGATTTACGGGAGGTGAACAAAATTGTGGTTCCTCAGTTCCCTGTGGTGCCTGACATTACGGCTTTACTGACTCTGATTCCAGCATCTGCTTCTTGGTTCTCAGTAATCGATCTGAAGAATGCTTTCTTTAGCATTCCGATTGCTGAGGAAAGCAGGGATCTATTCGGTTTCTCGTTAGGTGGTCGCAGCTTTAGGTTTAAACGCGCTCCTCAGGGCTACTGTGAGAGTCCATCGATATACAGCCAAGCCCTGAAGAGTCAACTTGGCGCGTTTGTGTTAGCGGCTGGTGCGGCCTTGATCCAATATGTCGATGACTTATTGGTGGCTGCGGACACACGAGACATTTGCAAAACTGCTACGGTATCTCTGTTGCAACATCTCTGTGATTTACATCACAAGGTGTCACCTTCTAAACTGCAATATTGTTGTCAAGAAGTAACCTATCTAGGTCACTTATTGTCAAAGGAGGGAAGAAGGGTGACCCCAGAGAAAATTGCTGCGATCGCTCGAATGACTGTGCCAACAACTCAGAGAGATGTGCGTGCCTTTCTAGGTATCACGTCATACTGCAGGCAATGGATTCCAAATTTTTCATTGCTAGCGAAACCATTGGTAGCCCTCACGTGCAAGGATGTCCCTACTCCTTTGCCATGGACGTAAGAGTGTCAGAAAAGTTTTTCTGAACTGCGTGATGCGTTGTGTTCGGCCCCTGTGTTAGGTACTCCTGACTACAGTAAGCCGTTTACACTATACGTTCACGAGAGGGAAGGTTGTGCGTTGAGTGTTTTGACGCAGCAATTTGGCGGTAAGCAGCGTCCATGTGCATATTTTTCCTCGACCTTGGATCCAGTAGCTAGAGCGTTGCCGAGTTGTCTAAGAGCGACAGCGGCAGCTGCGGTGTCCATCCGACAATCTGCAGGATTGGTCATGGATAATATGCTTACGGTGATGGTTCCGCATGCAGTTGACACTCTCTTGAATCGTACGAAAACTCAACACTTGACGAGCGCAAGGTTGTCTGGTTATGAGTTGACGCTTTTGGCAAGTCACATTCAAATAAAGCGCTGCAATGTTCTAAACCCGGCGACTTTGTTGCCAACTAATATGGAATCAGACGAGGTACCACCACACGATTGTTATTTGCGAACTGAGGAAGAAACGAAGGGTCGTGTTGACCTAAAAAACACTCCATTGGAAGACCCCGATGGTACTTTGTATGTGGACGGTTCATGTTTTAAGTTGCCGAATGGTGATGTGACGACTGCGTATGCTGTGGTAACGTTAAGTACGGTTGTGGAAACTGCGAGATTGAATCAGAATTCTGCACAGGCGGCAGAACTAATTGCCTTGACGAGAGCGTGTGTTTTGTCGAAAGGAAAGCGGGTGAATGTGTTTACCGACAGCCAGTATGGCTTTGGTGTTGCTCATAGCTTTGGACGATTGTGGCGAGAGAGAGGTTTTATGACATCGCATGGTACGAAAATCCAGCACGGACAGCTTGTGAACGATCTCTTAGATGCACTTACATTACCCAAGCAGGTGGCGATTATTAAATGTAGTGCCCACCGTAAGGTGACGGATGATGTTGGTCGTGGCAATGCGTTTGCTGATGAGATTGCTAAGGAGACTGCGAGAAATCTTGCAACTAGAATGTATGTGACGAGTTCGGTAAGGTGGCCTGCAGAAACTGGTATGTGTGAGGATACTATTGAAAGTGTGAAAGCGATTCAGAATGAGGCCACCGAAACTGAAAAGACCAAGTGGAAGGAGAGCACAGGAAAGTTGGATGCGAATGGATGTTGGATTGATTTGTCGGAGAATCAAAGATGGATGTTGCCGGATGCATATGTGCTAGCTGTTGTGACCATGGCACATGGTTTGTCACATATTAGCGCAAAAGGTATCTGTAAGTTGTTGTCCCCTGTATGGAAGAATGATGGTATTGCTAAGTGTGCTAAGAGATTGGTCAAAAATGGCATGGTATGTATGATGTACAATCCTGGCAAGGGCACTCCTACACCCCCTGGCCACTTTGCTCCTCCTACATGTCCCTTTGAGGTGATTCAGCTGGACTTCATCCATATGGAGCGGTGTAATAACCTGAAATACGTTTTAGTTGTGGTTTGCGCATTCTCCCGATGGATCGAAGCCTACCCTCTCAAAGACAATACTGCCCTGTCCACAGCGAAAGTCTTACTGAAGGAATACTTTCCTCGGTATGGAATGCCACGGATTGTATGGTCTGATAACGGAAGTGAGTTTGTGGGGAGTGTGATGAAGAGTGTGTGTAAGGGCCTTGGAATTACACAAAAATTCCACAGCGCCAATCATCCCCAGTCAGCAGGTTTGGTTGAGGGGTACAATGGTACTCTAAAACTAAAACTCGCAAAGATTCAGGCTACGACTGGTCTCTCGTGGCCTGACGCTTTGCCTCTGGCTCTTCTGTCAACTAGGGCGACTGTACACTCTCGAGTAGGGCTTAGCCCATATGAGATTGTGTTCGGCCGTCCTGCAAATATTTGGGGGGTTCCTAGAAATAGTTCATTTACAAATCTTGAATATCCAATGCTAATTGATTACCTTCATGATCTGACTGCTAAACTGAGGTTAATTCATCAACAGGTCTTTGAAGCACTGCCGGCGCAGACGGAGGGTCCATGCCACCAGCTCCAACCCGGAGACTGGGTGGTTACCAGGAACTTCGGCCGGAAGCGAAACCTCGAGCCGAGGTTTGTTGGACCCTTCCAGGTGCTCCTCGCCACGAGAACTGCTGTTCGTTTGGAGGGCCGCAAGCATTGGGTGCACGCCACCCACACCAAGAAGGTACCAATACCTTTACCGGCGGACTCGTGGGTGAGGACTGGCATCGCCGCATCTGAAACAGAGGTTTTGCCGAACTCTGTGCCGTTCAGTGACGCTCAGCCTGTGGGAGACACTTCAGTGCAGCCAGATAACTCAGTTGAACCTTTGTCATTGGAGAATTCAAGATCTGAACTATCGACTGACCGACAGGACTCTGTTTCACCATCCGACCAATTGTTTGAAGAGCAGACTCGTCCTGGAAGAAGCAGATATTTTCTTCGTTCCAATACCAGAGACAAATAAATGATTTTTGCTTTTTCCTTTTTGAAATCCACATTACCCCCATTATCCTCTTGAACATTTTGAATAATCGTGGTTTCTGTTTGTATTCTGAGTTCTTTTCCACACATGTGTTTTTTTCCACAGCTAGGAGATTTTGTATATATTGTTTGATTAAAAGAACCTTACATCCGGGTTGACCGTAGGGCCGTGCGGGTACTTCCTTCTGTTTAGTAGGTCCTGGCACTAGGTCGGAGACCGTTGATTCCTAGGAACTCCTGGGGATTGACCATTGCTACACAGAACGAAGTGCGTCAAGAACGTTGCGGACGGTTTTAGAGGATGGCATTCTCAAAGTTGTCGGAAGTGGAGAAGACTCAAGCGCAAAGATCCGAACTGCATAGGGTTGTACGTACCAAATGCTTTATCTTTCGGGTGTTCCTACTGTTCCTAACTGTTTCTTCGTTACTGGTGGGTGGAGTATACTATGCGATACAATCATTCCTGCCTTCTGTTTCTCCTACCCCTTCTTCTGAACCAAAACCTACTTCCACTGTTTCTCCTCACTCCTTTCACATCTTACCCCAACACGAGCAGGTTAGACGTGCGGAATTCATGAACAATTCTTTTGTTCAGCTCCTTCATCAGCATCAGTTGGTGATGAACACTACTAACTGTTGGGTGTGTGGGTTAATGCCACATACCACGGATAGGGGAATTCCGTACTTGGTCCTTCCTTACAGTTCCCAGGGGTCAGCACGAGCATTCCAAACAATGTTTCGTAGCGCACTAGATTCCTACCCCCATCGAGAGCCACGCACTGCAGATCATGGTCCTGGCCCGTACCACAAGCCTTTGGCAAGAGCGATTGCCGATTTAGACAGGGATATCTTCGACGCATCGCTTATCCCAGAGGAAGAGGTGCGAGCATACAGAGATCTGAGTGAGGCTGAGTATAGCATGTCAGTGGGTGATCGGCAGCTTAAAAGCTCGTCTCCGATCTGGATTGTACCCCATCTCGGTAATTTCTGTCTGAAAGGTCTTGGCCGAAGCCCGCGAGCTCAGCTTGGGAGGAGTGCCTGTACCGAAACGTATGTTTTGCCGACGGCCTCTTCCCCTGTTCTTCTGACTGCCAAGGGTACTTACTTTGTTTGTTATGACCGCGCATATACATGGTTGCCTCGTGACTTCTCAGGCACATGTTATATTGCGAATTTGTTGCCGCCGACCTTTACTGTTGGGTCGGATTATCACAAGACTAGAGTTGTGAGAGGCGTGATTAGCGAAGAGGACACTGCCGGTCAGGAAGCAGGAGACTTCTTTAAGGGTTTCTTGCCGTTTTGGGGACCTATGATCAATAGTAGGAACCTGAGACAATTGACTCGAGTGGTGGAATCGACCGCTAACATCACTGCGAGCTCCCTTGGTAATATTACAGCAGAGCTTCAGGCTGACAGGCTTATGACGTTGCAAAATCGTATGGTTTTAGACGTTGTCCTTGCAGATAGAGGTGGAGTATGTAAGGTGATCCATTCGAGTTGCTGCATTTTCATTCCTGACAACGCTCCAACTGTCTATCAAGCCATCTCGAAGTTGCATAAGATCTCCGAGTCCATACACGTGGACGTAGGGGATTGGACGCTACTAGGGTGGCTTTGGGGCCTGATGTCGACGTGGGGTTGGAAAATTCTGATGATCATTGGGGTTGTTGTAGCATTTTTGTTCACATGTTGTCTTTGTGTGCAGTGTGGTCCTGCCTTATGTGGCCTTTGTGCTGCGACGTGTATAAGATGGCCACCTGTTACCAAGGAAGCACTGATGGATAGAATAATGTTGCAGCAACATCTGGATGGTCTGATGAATATCGAGATCGATTCTGATTACGACTAGTGCTTGCCTACATGAGGGCAAAAGGAGCGTCTGAGGTTCCGTGACAATTGTAAGTGGTGTTTTCGACTCGCCCGAATATGGTCGAGTCTGGTATCTATGAACCGCAAATGACGAGTTTAGTGGGTGTACGCGTTTTCGCTGTGCTAACCTAAACTGTTCGTCTGTTTCGTGGGTTTCTTCATCTGAACCCACGGGTTCTATTTTAGATACGGCATCCATTTTGTCTCTTGCCCTCAAGTAGCCAGCGAACGGACACTGTCCGCTTCATGACCCTGGGATTCCCAAACTCTTGCGGAAGACACGTGTTCCTTTGAGGATGTCTTTATGATGAGGGGGATGACACTGCAAGGCAGATGGCCCCGCTCGAGGCTCATCTTGACGTGCCGGTCTATTGTCTCAGTTGTGCATTCATTAGGCACGTCTTCTTTGATCCCTGCAATCGTGTTTCTGATAGCACCCCCTTACACTCTTTTCAATCTGTTCGCTACCCTCGTCTTCCTCTGCACCTGTTCCTGACTCTTCCTTGATTCGTTTACTGCCGGAATGGAATGCACTAATGGTGGGAAGATGTACTTTTACAGTTGGGAACCGGCAATGCTACTGTAATTATGTTCCGAGCCCTGAATACATGAAAGCGACCCCCTATGAAACTTACTGTGGGAACCGGGTTGTAACCTTTTGTTTGCCATGTTGTCTTATGACGAAAAACTGTATAAAAGGAGCGATCCACAGATGCAATTCGAAGCAGTCTCCTTGAACCTACATGCTATGTACTTCTTGTGACTTCTGTGTTCCCTGCAGTAAATAAACCTCGAATCTTTGACGCCGAAGGAAGTGTCCCGTGTCTCTGTCATTTGTACGCCGGAACAGGTAACCCACGAAGGTTTCAGGTGTTATCCCTGGCACCGCTGGGTCTTAGAAAAACCCAGTCCTTCACACTAAAGACTGATCTGATGTGTAACCAGAAGCACTGGACCATAGGACATTCGCAGATGACATGTGTTATATCACAGTGGGTGTTCACGCATCACCAGCAGTTTACAGGGGGGAGAAGTTCTGCTTTGTTCAATTTTGTCAGTATCCGGTGTCAGTCGTGCAGCATCTTGAAAAGGCAGAACTTCAAGGGGGTATCCCTTGTGCCTTTATCTACAGCTTCTAGGATGTCTGTCCATTCATCGTCCTCAAGGGTGGCCTGAAAGCGGGTGTGCCACTTGGTATGAAGAGCTCATAAAAGGGGTTGCAAGAAAAGGTGGGATGAGAGCGTGCCATATAATCCTGACATCACAACTTTGCGATGCTACCACATGTTCAGATATGATACTATAGGCGAGAACTTTAGGGACCAAGGACGAGGGCCCAAGCAACTCCTTAGGCAGTGCCATAATTGCACGTAACAGCAGGTTTATCTCGGATGTAGTCTGAATTCCTCTCTCAATTGATCAAATGGTTAAAGGTCTCCATTGAGTAGAAGCTGATCTAAGGTGCGAATACCCACTTCCCTCTATTGAGACCAAGATAAAGTTTGTCCAACTATGCATATACCATTGTTTATAAATAGGGGAACTTTTTTGTGTAGTCGTGGTTCTATCCCGAGTAGGTGGTGTGCATGCAGCCATGCCTTGTTCATAGTGCGTAGCACAGGGTGTGTTGGGCCTGGTTGATGGGTGCAGTCCCCATATAGAATAGAAAGTCCTGTGCCAGCAGAGAGTATTTCCGGTTCAATGTGGACCCACAGCAGTGGGTCGGGACATCGGGCAGCACGTATGCCAGTTGGGAGAGCTGGAGAGCAAGGGCGTAATGCTCCACTGACGGGAGGATCAGGCCACTGCATGAACGGCACACCATCAGTTTGGTTACAGCTTGTGGGTGTTTCGAAGATCCCCATTCAAAAAATCAAATTTGGGAGTCAATGAGGCATAGTGTGGAGAGAGGCACCTGGATGGGGAGCATCCCAAGCGTGTATGTGAAGCACTGCAACGTAACCATCCATACTGCCTGCACTCTGCCCCACATAGAGAATCCCAGGTTAGACCACTTCTCAAAGTCTTGTTTCATCTGGGCTATTAATGGGTCCATGTTGTCTAAGACCATCCCCTCAGTGCCCCTGTTCATCAGTATCCCAAGGTATTTAAGGCAGGAGGGCTGCCAGCGATAGGGTATGGGTGCTTTAGTGGTGTCAACCGAAATTGTGAGGGCGTCACTTTCATCCCAATTTAGAGAGGATCGAAAAGTCGTCGATGACTCTTAGCAAGGCCGGGAGGGATTGTTCAAGATCAGTCAGAGAATTTAGGACATCATCTGCATAGAGATGTATCTTGGAATGGCCAGTTAGGAGTGGGAAATTTATAATGTTGGCAGAGTTGCGGATGGTAGAATCTAGCTAGGAGGAATAGGAGTGGTGAGAGAGGGCACCCCTGGCGTGTGCTCCTCCAAATCGGAAAAGGGTTGGACGGGAATTCCCCCACATTTAACATGGGCAGTGGGGCAATCCTACAGCAACCGCACCTTGGCAATGAATTGTTTTCCCAGGACAAAGTGTTTCATTGTAGCAAATGGGAAGTCCCATTCAATGCAGTTGAACGCTTTTTCTTCATCAAGGGCGAAAGCCAACGTATCCATCAGGAGGTCTTTGGCTGTCCAAAGGGTGTGTGCCAAGGTGCAGGATCATTTCTGGAGGATCGGCCTGGTACGAAGCCTACCTGCTTGTGGTGGATCAGAGAGGGGAGAACCTTACTCAAACCTGCTGCCAGAACGCTGGCCAGGATTTTAATGTTGCAGTTTAATATGGAAATAGGCCTGTAACTGCCATATAGTAGGGGGTCTCTCCCAGGTTTGGGTAAGACTGCAATCACCGCTTTATTGGATAGGGGTCCCAAGGAGGACTTCTGTTAAGCCTCCCAGAATGCGGCATGCAAGGTGTCGACCGTCTCTTCTCCAGACCACCTGTAAAATTCTGCAGGGAAGCATAACTCCCTGGGAGCATTTTGATAGGGCAGTTTGGATATAGAAAACACTATCTCCTTATTACTGATTTACCCCTCTAGGAGCTCTCTGCCTTTGTCTGAAATACGGGGGAGGTCTACCCCTCTTAGCAAGATGGTAACTCGATCCATGCCGACTGGATCCCACGGAGTGTAAAATGTCTTGTAAAACGAGGCAAACTCATTCACAATGTCTCGGGGGCAGGTAAGGACCTAATCACCTGCCGAATTTATGGCGGGGTCGGCCATCCTGTGCTATAGCTGGGCCGCAAGTAGTTGCCCTGCTTTTTACCCTGTTCATAATGTCACCCCTTCAGTCGTTGCAGAGTGTACTCGGTCTTAGAGGTGAAAAGACTGTTATGGGCCACTCAGGCTTGTTCTAGGAGTCTGCAAAGATTCAAGGTGGGTTGGGTGGAGTAGAGGCGGTATAATAGGAGATATCCCTCTCTAGTTCCTTCAGGCGGGTAATCGTCTGTTTATTGGCTACTGCAGCGTCTCTCATAAGTTGCCCACTAATGGTGGCTTTTGCTGCTGCCCAAAGTACTCTATGACAGGCCACTGAGTTGGAGTTGGTAATGTCTGAGAAATACCTGGAGATAGGGGATTTTCAGTTGGGATTTGATCTGAGGTATGCAGGGCCGCTGTATGTTCATGTGCCAAGGTTTGCAACCTCGGGAGGCCAACCCACCTCTCAGTACAGTATAACTGGAGAATGGACGGATAGTGCCGCCTCTAGTATTCGAGACTCCCAGACGAGTGCGACTGTTCCCTGAGAGCTGAGAAAATAGTCCAGCCTGGAAAGTGTGCCATTGACCGGAGAGATAAAGGTATACTCTGTGTCTGTTGGGTGAATAGGGTGCAAGTGATATACTAGTCTGTTGTCCGAGATCACGTCACTCATTAGGGCCCTATCTGCATCATTGCCTCTGTCTAAAGGTCCCATTCCGTCCAGGACAAGGTCTTGTGCAAGGTCCCAGTCACCACCAATAATATATTGCGAAGCTCCAAACTCCTATAATAATTGATGCAAATGGAGGAAGAACAACTGTTTCGACTAGTCAGTGCGTAGACAGACAGCATGCATAAGGAGTTGTCTCCAAAGTTTCGTTTGGCAAATGCGTATCTGTCATCGGGGTCAGACCATGTCTTTGTTACTGTGATGGGCAGAGATTTATGGAGAAGGATCATGACTCCGCAAAGTGCACATATCTGGGACAGGTGTGGTAGACTGGATCTCAGCCCTCGTGTGGTGTTACCAAGTTAATGTTGAGCAATCAGGTGTAGGAAGGATGGTGAGATAGGAGTCTATATTTTAAACTATGCTAAAGTATGCTACAGTAGTTGGTGAGATAGTGTTGATGGCTATGAGCAAGAGGAGTGTGGCTATGTGCCTGCCGGCCCCGCTCCCCGCTTCCCGCCGCCGTCCAAGCGGACACGCCCCCTTTTCGTGCTAAAGTATGCTACAGTAGTTGGTGAGATAGTGTTAATGGCTACGAGCAAGAGCAGTGTGGCTATGTGCCTGCCCGCCCCGCTCCCCGCTTCCCGCCGCCGTCCAAGCGGACATGCCCCCTTTTCGTTTTGTACCCTCCCCGCTCCCGCCTCCCAGCTGCTCCTCCCTCCCTCCCACTTCGCCATAAATGGGGACCGAGCGTATGCGCAGCGGTCACGCGCCGGGCGCGCCGATTGTGCGCCGAAGGCGCGCCACAGGCAAGCCCGTCTGCGCCCGTCCGCGCCTGGACCGCGCCCAGTGCCAGAACCCCTGGTCCCCACCGTTGCAAGTCGACCCGACAGACCTACCACGCCGCGGCCCTCAACGCACTCAATGCCGGACGAAACCCCACCTGCTGCCGAGCCGCCCCGAGCCGCATTCACGGACCCTTCACCTGCACAACCTGCAAGTTCTCCTGCCTCCGAACCTGCACCACACCTGCCAAGCCAAACTCCAGCAGCGACCTCAAATGCATCCTGCTCAACATCACCAGACATCGCCTTCCTCACTGAAACATGGATGAACGCCACCTCAGCCCCCGACATCGCCATCGCCATCCCGGATGGATACAAGATCATCAGGAGGGACCGCGTCAACCAGACCGGAAGAGGCATCGCCATCGTCCACAAGAACACCATCCGCATCACGACCGATGCCGACGACACCCTCGCCACCGGCGAGCACCTCCACTTCCAGATTCACACCGACCCAAAGACGACCCTCTGAGGCACCCTCATCTACCGACCCCCGGGACCACGCACGCAATTCAGCGAAGACACCACGGATTTCATCAGCCCACACGCCCTCCCCTCTGCCAATTGCATCCTCCTAGGGGACCTCAACTTCCACCTGGAGAACAACAAGGACCGCAACACCGCCACCCTGCTGGACAACCTCGCCAACCTGAGCCTCAAGCAACTGGTCAACACCCCCACCCACTACGCCAGCCACACGCTCGATCCCGTCTTCTCATCCAGCAAGCACATCAGCTTCAGCCACTCCACCAGACTCCACTGGACCGACCACAGCTGCGTCCACTTCAGATTCAGAAAAACCACAACCCACTACCACCCGCAACAGGTTCCTCTCAGGAGCTGGAGCAAGATCACCGCCGACCAGCTCACCACCTCCCTCAGCCAGAACCCACCTGCCAGCACATCAGACACCAACGAAGCAGCCCGCAACTTCACGCAGTGGCTGACCGCCTGCGCCGATGACCTCGCACCATTGAAGAACCCTCCCAGCAGACCCAGAAGCAAGAAAGCCCCCTGGTTCACCGACGAACTCAAGGACTCCAAGAAGACCTGCCGCACCCTCGAGAAAGCCTGGCTCCTCGACCGGACCACTGACAACATGACCGCCCTCAAACACGCCACCCGCAAGCACCACCAGCTCATCCGCACCACCAAGAAGAAACCACTGAAGGAGCGACTGGACAACAATGCCCACGACAGCAAGGAACTGTTCGGCATCGTCAAGGAGTTCTCCAACCCCAGCACCGGCAACAACGACATCACCCCTTCACAAGATCTCTGCGACTCCCTCGCCTCGTTCTTCTACCGCAAGATTGCCGACATCCACAACAGCTTCAGCGCACAATCCACACATCCAACCACCGAACCAACGAACCCCTCCGCCACCCTCCGCACCTGGACCACAGTGACCACCGAAGACACAGCCCGCACGATATACACCATCCACTCCGGCTCCCCAACCGACCCCTGCCCCCACCACGTCTTAAACAAGGCCGACTCCACCATCGCACCCCAACTCCGGGACGTCATCAACACCTCCTTCCAACACCGCAACCTACCCGGAGAGCTGGAAGCACGCCGAGCTCAGCGCCCTACTGAAGAAACCAACAGCGGACCCCACCGACCTCAAAAACTTCCGCCCCATCTCGCTCCTCCCTTTTCCTGCCAAAGTCATCGAGAAGATCGTCAACAAACAGCTTGCCGCCTTCCTCGAGACGAACTGATCCCTCGACCCCTCGCAGTCCGGTTTCAGAGCCAACCACAGCACCGAGACCGCCCTCACCGCAGCCACCGACGACATCCGAGCCCTGCTCGACAACGGGGAAACAGCGGCACTCATCCTCCTGGACCTATCCGCAGCGTTCGACACTGTCTGCCACCGCACCCTAGTCCAACGCCTCGACAATACCGGCATCCAAGAGAATGCACTGAAGTGGATCATCTCATTCCTCGCCGGAAGAACACAGAGAGTCCGCCTCACCCCGAGGGTTTGAGGTTTTCCAGAAATAGGACAGGCGCACTCCCTAGTAACCGCACAGTATCGTGTCACAGAGTGTCAGACTCCAGGCAAGGGGGCGGGCGGTAATCCCTCGTAACCGCTCAAAGGTGGACTACAGATCCACACTAATTTGTACAAAAACAACAAATGCCCCTGCTCTAGGAAAATATCATAAAGGCTTAGTAAGTCTTGGTTATGGTACAGTAGTAAATTGTGCACATCAATAGTGTTTTCAGAATTCCTTTGAAACAGACCACATTTGGGGTACTAAGGGTAGCCAGTACACAGACTCCATACTATTCTGGGGTCGTTACATAGACGACTGTATCCTACTGTGGACAGGCTCAGATGAACTTCTCCAAAGTTTCTTTGAACATCTAAATCATAACGATTGGGAACTGAGTTTCACGATGAAGTCCAGTAAAACTAAGATAGAGTTTCTGGATTTGGAATTCTACATTCTCAACAACAAATTACACAGCAAACTCTATAGGAAGCCCACTTCGTGTAACGCTATACTTCGAGCGGATAGTCACCACCCGCCACACCAAATCAGATCAATACCATTTGGGGAATTCCTCAGAGCCAGAAGAAACTGCAGCAATGACAGTGATCTGGCGGAGACTGTACAAGACATGGAACTGAGATTCGGAAAACGTGGATATCCCCAATCCATCCTCTCCACAGCAAAAAAGAGACTTAATAAAATAACGAGACCAGAGACACTTAAATGTAACAACTCAAGTAAGGCGAAGGATTCCACAATAAGGATGATCACAGAATTCAACAGTCTACACAGATCAATTCGTACCAGCATGATTAAACACTGGAACCTGCTTAAAACTGATCCAGTACTTAAGGATCTAATTCCCCCAACTCCACAAATAACCTTCCGCAGAGGAAGAACCCTGAAGAACAGACTTAGTCCCACCGTCCCAAGAGTAGACACAACTCCGGACTGGCTGACACAACGCAACAAGGGTTTCTTCAAATGCGGCTTTTGTGTAATGTGTAAATGGGCAAAACACAAGACAACTAAATTTACTGGTCCCAATGGGGACACATATGACATCAGAATGAATATCAATTGCACTACTAAATATGTAATATACATAATTGAGTGCCATTGCGGTAAACAATATGTGGGCAGCACAATTAGAAGTCTGAAAGACAGGATCGCTGAACATATGAGAGCGATACAAAAACAAGACCCCAAATATCCTGTTGCCCTACATGTAGCCACATGTCAGTCAACCATTGAAGATTTCCGCATCAGTTTCTATGGCATCGAAACAGTACCCACTCACATCAGGGGTGGCAACCGAGAGCTAACTTTGAGACGCAAAGAAGCGACTTGGATTATGCGTCTTCGCAGTATCGAACTGGGTTTGAACTACGACCCTGAGATGCAATATTTCTTAGGGAATTAAATCAAATCGAACCAGTTCTTACAAAGGATCAGGTGATCTCCTGAAACCCATTTCCACATCACAAGAGGGGCATATTTTTCTGTTCTAAATGAGACCTATGTTTAAAACTACACCCTGACATGTATGCCTAACATATGTTCTCACACGCCTTTCTCTTTTTTGTTGTTTATCAGAAATTATGTAACTGTTATAATCACTGGATCACTTCGTTTTACAATTTTAAATATGTAATTTGCTATTTGAATCGTCTGCTCATTATCACTGTATACAACACTAAAACACTACCATTATTAGAACCAAGTATCAGTATAATTAATGCAATTTTCACCTCTTAATACTCTCATCCAACCGGATATTAATCGGGTTTACTCCATGTTAAGCGAATTTCGCTTTTGAATGTTTGCTCCCGTCCTTATTCATCTGACTAAATCGGCACATCAACTGATTCTTGGGTTCTTATAATTCTCACTCCAATTTTCAGAACGCCAATTCTTAGACTTCCACCTTTAACCATTTCTCTCCATTGACTCACCCAACCTGATACTAACATGTAGTATTTTTTCTAAATCCGGCCAACGTTTTCGTCTAACTAAACGATACGTTACCGTTCTAGTGTTTCTTGGACTAACAGAGCAAATCCCGGAAGTAGGCATAAATAGAGACCCCCACTTCCTGTCAGGTGACCGTTTTTCGAACGACGGCACCGGGAACCACAGGAGGGAGAACGAATCTCTTCAGGTAAAACGACTCGTCTCGCATACCAACCCCTTTTCCCTTCTCTGAATCAAACCACATTATAATGAGAAAAGATAACACCACTCGTGTTTTTTCATTATCCACTCTACAGGTGTACCCGCCTGAATATCCGATTTTTAGCGTAACAGCTTTAAACTCTTCTCCTCCCGGGCAAGGTTTTTCCTATAAAACCTTTCAAGGTATGAATATTTATCAATGGTTTGTTTCGATGTAGTAATAGCTCCCACAATGAACTCACGTGACATGGCATATTTTACCATCTGATTTTTCATCGTCACTGATTCAAACTATGTTTACCTGTAGGAATTCTCCGACTACGCTTTCTAGCGCAATAATAATACTCGTGGCCACTTCACTACTTCCGGCTTTTCTTTCCAAAGGGTGAGTCACGTACCGATGCTTAGATACTGTTTGTGAATAGATTCATAC
Organism: Lissotriton vulgaris; assembly: GCF_964263255.1. Taxonomy (NCBI): domain Eukaryota; kingdom Metazoa; phylum Chordata; class Amphibia; order Caudata; family Salamandridae; genus Lissotriton; species Lissotriton vulgaris. The sequence continues at coordinate 750,317,922 of NC_141694.1, forward strand.
TCAACCCCACAATTAACATAACCCGTATTTTAATTTCTGTAACGACGCAATTGCGTGTACTGAATGTACACGAGGTATTTTACATTTGGTGTTCTGAAATAAACTACACAAGTGCTTTTCCTAAGCACACTTCCTTAATAGACTACCCCCCCTTTTCCGCGTCAAGCGTTCACATTAACCAGTGGCGTTTCATACGAGCGCGTTTAAGTACAACTTCGTAATAAACACTGGGTATACCAATCACATGGGAATGAGCAATAGGGCTCCACTACTCTGTATTCTCATCGTGCGAATCCACATAAATCCATTAACTAAGATCATAATAGGCTAAAGCATATCTTTTTTTCACATATAACATCACTATTCGCTCCTGCTTAGCGCAATATTATATGGAATTGTCAATATTTTTAGCTGTTGAGCCTTCCTTCTTGAATATAATCGATATAATTTAAACACTAAAAAGTCACTATAAGTCACAATGAGGCATGTCCCCACCAACAAGCACGGACACCATTTCACTCATTTTTTTACAACTTGTCATATTCCCGTGTCTTCCCTTCCCCTTTTTCCTTTTTGTAATAATTTTTGAAATATTATCCACGCATACTGGTTCATGTGTTTGCTTTTAAGGACATCAATAACCTTAGAACTTTTAAAGTCACATCAACACAATCTGTATAGCCACGATAAAAATTCACCACCTCTCACAGTCACAAACAGCATAGATATCAAGTCACACTTCTATGACACAATGTCACCTAATGGCATGCCCGCCTTATGTCACCAAGGGTCACCAATCACCTTTTTCACTCATGTCAAATCAACCATACAAATGCATCTTTTGTATCTATACCCAGCCCTGAAGATTCGCAGTCTGTTTCCCTGCGATGAAACACGTGTTGGCCAGAACAAGAGGAACAATAAATTTGTATTCCATAACAAGGATTCTACCTCTTTGAACTTTCTTGCAATTTGATTCTGAAAACACTATTGATGTGCACAATTTACTACTGTACCATAACCAAGACTTACTAAGCCTTTATGATATTTTCCTAGAGCAGGGGCATTTGTTGTTTTTGTACAAATTAGTGTGGATCTGTAGTCCACCTTTGAGCGGTTACGAGGGATTACCGCCCGCCCCCTTGCCTGGAGTCTGACACTCTGTGACACGATACTGTGCGGTTACTAGGGAGTGCGCCTGTCCTATTTCTGGAAAACCTCAAACCCTCCCAGTGTATCAATAGCCTATTGTTTCCAGTAAAGGCTGCCCCCCGCCACTCCACCTTTCACAAATCACGTATCTACTACTATCACGTTGTTTTTGGAATCAATCTAACAAATATCTCCATACCGACATGGATAGAGATAAAATAGCAGCAGATCTCTTCGAGAACCTAGCCAAGGGCATGCCTACCCACACTGCCACGGCAACTGCTGGTCCCCTCCGTGTGGAGGGCCTTAAAGACAAATTCAAAAAATTAGAGAGACTGAAAAAACAGGAGAACTCACGCTGGTGGGACTCCACCACCCTGAAGCAATATATGCGTCTTAAACAAATACCGAGAGGCTTGCGCTCCAATACTTTCCCTACGTATGATGATCTTGATCTAGATCTAGTAAAAAAATGGGAAGATTCTGTCACCAATAACTCTTTTGCCCTTATGGACATTCTGATAGAAAATGCTGATCGCAAGTCCAGTAAACTACTGGGAGAAATTGTGAAACTAGAGCAAGAAATCAAAGACCTCAACTTACCAGAACCTACTGTGAAGAATTACACCATTCTGGATGAGGTGCTTTTTAAACATCAGGAAGAAATAAAAAACAGGAAGGCCAGACAAATAAAAAGAGATGATACAGATTACCGTAACGGTCGAATCTTCACCTATGATCGTAAATACGACTCTTTAGTACGACCTCATAACCCCAAAAAAAGTGGTAACATCTCATCCGCCCCGAGTTCTGTTTCATCCAGTAATGCCTCCCTAAATTCTGCAGGTATAAGCGAACCCGATCGGGATGTACTAGACAACAGTACTCCTTTTTTAGTGGAGCTAGAACGGATGCGCAAAGGGAACAAGACCCAACCGCCACGAGATACCACAGATCAAAGACCCACAGAGGTAGCAGGGGCGGCAAACGAGGACTACAGAAAAAAACTGAGGTCAGGAACAGCAAGAAAATAGAGACCGGACACAACGAGGTCCAAGTGGTCAACCTCTCCTCTTTTCCACTGACTGCTGATATGACTAATCTCCTTTCCAGGGGTTTAAACTTCAATCCCTTCTCAGTAGGAGACACATGCCTAACTAAAATAGACCTCTTTAAATTTGTACGGAGCCTGAAATTGAAAAAGTATTTTGCTGGAAAAACTACCAACACTAGAAATGTTAAAAATATTCCTGATGTACTAACAGACAATGTGACTACAATAAAAGATATACAAGCAATACACCTCTTGTTATCCATTACTGAATGCGAGGATAGCCCCGTAGAGATGGGACAACTTCTAGAGGAATTGAACATAGACACAGATCTGGGGGTTGTTAGTGGCTTGAAAAATAAATCCACTTGGACACCAACTCTACCAGGCGGCAACAATATCGACATTTTTCACAAGCGTGTTCTTGATGATATCAACAAAATCAATACAAGAAAACTTAACGAAACATTTGCATTCAAAGACAACCTCACCAAAGGTGAGCGCCTTGCCCTCACCACACTCACACAGACTTCCACCATCGTGATCCGCGAAGCGGACAAAGGAGGGAACATTGTAATCATGAATGCAGACGATTACAACAAGGAAATACTAAGTCAATTAGCTGATACTTCTTGTTATGAACCGATCATACTTAACCCCATGGGTATCTTAACAACATCCATTAATCACCACCTACACAAATGGAAAGAAGATGGCTTACTGAACGATGATGAATATATGTACCTCAAAGTGCACAAACCAACATTTCCATGGCTGTATACCCTTCCTAAAATCCACAAAAATCTCCCCTTTCCACCAGGCAGACCAATTGTCTCTGGCATAGGGGGTCCTACCGAGAGACTGGCTGAGTATGTGGATTTGTTTCTAGGCCCACTGGTCAAAAATCTACCCTCATTCATCCAGGACTCCAAGCACATCCTGAGTGTATTAAATGACCTAGAATGGCAACCAAACACTACCTTAGTGACTATGGACGTGGTTGCCCTATACACAAGTATCAACCCTGTCCTAGGTATAGAGGCCATAACACGAGTTCTATCCAACAGACCAGCATCCCTGTGGGCGCATACAGACATGTTGATAACCATGATGACTCTGATTCTCAATAACAACTTCTTTATGTTCCAAAAAAACTGGTACCGGCAAAAACGTGGAGTAGCCATGGGCTCCAAATTCTCGCCATCTTTTGCCAATTTGTTTATGGGTTCCTTTGAAACAGACCACATTTGGGGTACTAAGGGTAGCCAGTACACAGACTCCATACTATTCTAGGGTCGTTACATAGACGACTGTATCCTACTGTGGACAGGCTCAGATGAACTTCTCCAAAGTTTCTTTGAACATCTAAATCATAACGATTGGGAACTGAGTTTCACGATGAAGTCCAGTAAAACTAAGATAGAGTTTCTGGATTTGGAATTCTACATTCTCAACAACAAATTACACAGCAAACTCTATAGGAAGCCCACTTCGTGTAACGCTATACTTCGAGCGGATAGTCACCACCCGCCACACCAAATCAGATCAATACCATTTGGGAAATTCCTCAGAGCCAGAAGAAACTGCAGCAATGACAGTGATCTGGCGGAGACTGTACAAGACATGGAACTGAGATTCGGAAAACGTGGATATCCCCAATCCATCCTCTCCACAGCAAAAAAGAGACTTAATAAAATAACGAGACCAGAGACACTTAAATGTAACAACTCAAGTAAGGCGAAGGATTCCACAATAAGGATGATCACAGAATTCAACAGTCTACACAGATCAATTCGTACCAGCATGTTAAACACTGGAACCTGCTTAAAACTGATCCAGTACTTAAGGATCTAATTCCCCCAACTCCACAAATAACCTTCCGCAGAGGAAGAACCCTGAAGAACAGACTTAGTCCCACCGTCCCAAGAGTAGACACAACTCCGGACTGGCTGACACAACGCAACAAGGGTTTCTTCAAATGCGGCTTTTGTGTAATGTGTAAATGGGCAAAACACAAGACAACTAAATTTACTGGTCCCAATGGGGACACATATGACATCAGAATGAATATCAATTGCACTACTAAATATGTAATATACATAATTGAGTGCCATTGCGGTAAACAATATGTGGGCAGCACAATTAGAAGTCTGAAAGACAGGATCGCTGAACATATGAGAGCGATACAAAAACAAGACCCCAAATATCCTGTTGCCCTACATGTAGCCACATGTCAGTCAACCATTGAAGATTTCCGCATCAGTTTCTATGGCATCGAAACAGTACCCACTCACATCAGGGGTGGCAACCGAGAGCTAACTTTGAGACGCAAAGAAGCGACTTGGATTATGCGTCTTCGCAGTATCGAACTGGGTTTGAACTACGACCCTGAGATGCAATATTTCTTAGGGAATTAAATCAAATCGAACCAGTTCTTACAAAGGATCAGGTGATCTCCTGAAACCCATTTCCACATCACAAGAGGGGCATATTTTTCTGTTCTAAATGAGACCTATGTTTAAAACTACACCCTGACATGTATGCCTAACATATGTTCTCACACGCCTTTCTCTTTTTTGTTGTTTATCAGAAATTATGTAACTGTTATAATCACTGGATCACTTCGTTTTACAATTTTAAATATGTAATTTGCTATTTGAATCGTCTGCTCATTATCACTGTATACAACACTAAAACACTACCATTATTAGAACCAAGTATCAGTATAATTAATGCAATTTTCACCTCTTAATACTCTCATCCAACCGGATATTAATCGGGTTTACTCCATGTTAAGCGAATTTCGCTTTTGAATGTTTGCTCCCGTCCTTATTCATCTGACTAAATCGGCACATCAACTGATTCTTGGGTTCTTATAATTCTCACTCCAATTTTCAGAACGCCAATTCTTAGACTTCCACCTTTAACCATTTCTCTCCATTGACTCACCCAACCTGATACTAACATGTAGTATTTTTTCTAAATCCGGCCAACGTTTTCGTCTAACTAAACGATACGTTACCGTTCTAGTGTTTCTTGGACTAACAGAGCAAATCCCGGAAGTAGGCATAAATAGAGACCCCCACTTCCTGTCAGGTGACCGTTTTTCGAACGACGGCAGCGGGAACCACAGGAGGGAGAACGAATCTCTTCAGGTAAAACGACTCGTCTCGCATACCAACCCCTTTTCCCTTCTCTGAATCAAACCACATTATAATGAGAAAAGATAACACCACTCGTGTTTTTTCATTATCCACTCTACAGGTGTACCCGCCTGAATATCCGATTTTTAGCGTAACAGCTTTAAACTCTTCTCCTCCCGGGCAAGGTTTTTCCTATAAAACCTTTCAAGGTATGAATATTTATCAATGGTTTGTTTCGATGTAGTAATAGCTCCCACAATGAACTCACGTGACATGGCATATTTTACCATCTGATTTTTCATCGTCACTGATTCAAACTATGTTTACCTGTAGGAATTCTCCGACTACGCTTTCTAGCGCAATAATAATACTCGTGGCCACTTCACTACTTCCGGCTTTTCTTTCCAAAGGGTGAGTCACGTACCGATGCTTAGATACTGTTTGTGAATAGATTCATACTCAACCCCACAATTAACATAACCCGTATTTTAATTTCTGTAACGACGCAATTGCGTGTACTGAATGTACACGAGGTATTTTACATTTGGTGTTCTGAAATAAACTACACAAGTGCTTTTCCTAAGCACACTTCCTTAATAGACTACCCCCCCTTTTCCGCGTCAAGCGTTCACATTAACCAGTGGCGTTTCATACGAGCGCATTTAAGTACAACTTCGTAATAAACACTGGGTATACCAATCACATGGGAATGAGCAATAGGGCTCCACTACTCTGTATTCTCATCGTGCGAATCCACATAAATCCATTAACTAAGATCATAATAGGCTAAAGCATATCTTTTTTTCACATATAACATCACTATTCGCTCCTGCTTAGCGCAATATTATATGGAATTGTCAATATTTTTAGCTGTTGAGCCTTCCTTCTTGAATATAATCGATATAATTTAAACACTAAAAAGTCACTATTAGTCACAATGAGGCATGTCCCCACCAACAAGCACGGACACCATTTCACTCATTTTTTTACAACTTGTCATATTCCCGTGTCTTCCCTTCCCCTTTTTCCTTTTTGTAATAATTTTTGAAATATTATCCACGCATACTGGTTCATGTGTTTGCTTTTAAGGACATCAATAACCTTAGAACTTTTAAAGTCACATCAACACAATCTGTATAGCCACAATAAAAATTCACCACCTCTCACAGTCACAAACAGCATAGATATCAAGTCACACTTCTATGACACAATGTCACCTAATGGCATGCCCGCCTTATGTCACCAAGGGTCACCAATCACCTTTTTCACTCATGTCAAATCAACCATACAAATGCATCTTTTGTATCTATACCCAGCCCTGAAGATTCGCAGTCTGTTTCCCTGCGATGAAACACGTGTTGGCCAGAACAAGAGGAACAATAAATTTGTATTCCATAACAAGGATTCTACCTCTTTGAACTTTCTTGCAATTTGATTCTGAAAACACTATTGATGTGCACAATTTACTACTGTACCATAACCAAGACTTACTAAGCCTTTATGATATTTTCCTAGAGCAGGGGCATTTGTTGTTTTTGTACAAATTAGTGTGGATCTGTAGTCCACCTTTGAGCGGTTACGAGGGATTACCGCCCGCCCCCTTGCCTGGAGTCTGACACTCTGTGACACGATACTGTGCGGTTACTAGGGAGTGCGCCTGTCCTATTTCTGGAAAACCTCAAACCCTCCCAGTGTATCAATAGCCTATTGTTTCCAGTAAAGGCTGCCCCCCGCCACTCCACCTTTCACAAATCACGTATCTACTACTATCACGTTGTTTTTGGAATCAATCTAACAAATATCTCCATACCGACATGGATAGAGATAAAATAGCAGCAGATCTCTTCGAGAACCTAGCCAAGGGCATGCCTACCCACACTGCCACGGCAACTGCTGGTCCCCCCCGTGTGGAGGGCCTTAAAGACAAATTCAAAAAATTAGAGAGACTGAAAAAACAGGAGAACTCACGCTGGTGGGACTCCACCACCCTGAAGCAATATATGCGTCTTAAACAAATACCGAGAGGCTTGCGCTCCAATACTTTCCCTACGTATGATGATCTTGATCTAGATCTAGTAAAAAAATGGGAAGATTCTGTCACCAATAACTCTTTTGCCCTTATGGACATTCTGATAGAAAATGCTGATCGCAAGTCCAGTAAACTACTGGGAGAAATTGCGAAACTAGAGCAAGAAATCAAAGACCTCAACTTACCAGAACCTACTGTGAAGAATTACACCATTCTGGATGAGGTGCTTTTTAAACATCAGGAAGAAATAAAAAACAGGAAGGCCAGACAAATAAAAAGAGATGATACAGATTACCGTAACGGTCGAATCTTCACCTATGATCGTAAATACGACTCTTTAGTACGACCTCATAACCCCAAAAAAAGTGGTAACATCTCATCCGCCCCGAGTTCTGTTTCATCCAGTAATGCCTCCCTAAATTCTGCAGGTATAAGCGAACCCGATCGGGATGTACTAGACAACAGTACTCCTTTTTTAGTGGAGCTAGAACGGATGCGCAAAGGGAACAAGACCCAACGGCCACGAGATACCACAGATCAAAGACCCACAGAGGTAGCAGGGGCGGCAAACGAGGACTACAGAAAAAAACTGAGGTCAGGAACAGCAAGAAAATAGAGACCGGACACAACGAGGTCCAAGTGGTCAACCTCTCCTCTTTTCCACTGACTGCTGATATGACTAATCTCCTTTCCAGGGGTTTAAACTTCAATCCCTTCTCAGTAGGAGACACATGCCTAACTAAAATAGACCTCTTTAAATTTGTACGGAGCCTGAAATTGAAAAAGTATTTTGCTGGAAAAACTACCAACACTAGAAATGTTAAAAATATTCCTGATGTACTAACAGACAATGTGACTACAATAAAAGATATACAAGCAATACACCTCTTGTTATCCATTACTGAATGCGAGGATAGCCCCGTAGAGATGGGACAACTTCTAGAGGAATTGAACATAGACACAGATCTGGGGGTTGTTAGTGGCTTGAAAAATAAATCCACTTGGACACCAACTCTACCAGGCGGCAACAATATCGACATTTTTCACAAGCGTGTTCTTGATGATATCAACAAAATCAATACAAGAAAACTTAACGAAACATTTGCATTCAAAGACAACCTCACCAAAGGTGAGCGCCTTGCCCTCACCACACTCACACAGACTTCCACCATCGTGATCCGCGAAGCGGACAAAGGAGGGAACATTGTAATCATGAATGCAGACGATTACAACAAGGAAATACTAAGTCAATTAGCTGATACTTCTTGTTATGAACCGATCACACTTAACCCCATGGGTATCTTAACAACATCCATTAATCACCACCTACACAAATGGAAAGAAGATGGCTTACTGAACGATGATGAATATATGTACCTTAAAGTGCACAAACCAACATTTCCATGGCTGTATACCCTTCCTAAAATCCACAAAAATCTCCCCTTTCCACCAGGCAGACCAATTGTCTCTGGCATAGGGGGTCCTACCGAGAGACTGGCTGAGTATGTGGATTTGTTTCTAGGCCCACTGGTCAAAAATCTACCCTCATTCATCCAGGACTCCAAGCACATCCTGAGTGTATTAAATGACCTAGAATGGCAACCAAACACTACCTTAGTGACTATGGACGTGGTTGCCCTATACACAAGTATCAACCCTGTCCTAGGTATAGAGGCCATAACACGAGTTCTATCCAACAGACCAGCATCCCTGTGGGCGCATACAGACATGTTGATAACCATGATGACTCTGATTCTCAATAACAACTTCTTTATGTTCCAAAAAAACTGGTACCGGCAAAAACGTGGAGTAGCCATGGGCTCCAAATTCTCGCCATCTTTTGCCAATTTGTTTATGGGTTCCTTTGAAACAGACCACATTTGGGGTACTAAGGGTAGCCAGTACACAGACTCCATACTATTCTGGGGTCGTTACATAGACGACTGTATCCTACTGTGGACAGGCTCAGATGAACTTCTCCAAAGTTTCTTTGAACATCTAAATCATAACGATTGGGAACTGAGTTTCACGATGAAGTCCAGTAAAACTAAGATAGAGTTTCTGGATTTGGAATTCTACATTCTCAACAACAAATTACACAGCAAACTCTATAGGAAGCCCACTTCGTGTAACGCTATACTTCGAGCGGATAGTCACCACCCGCCACACCAAATCAGATCAATACCATTTGGGGAATTCCTCAGAGCCAGAAGAAACTGCAGCAATGACAGTGATCTGGCGGAGACTGTACAAGACATGGAACTGAGATTCGGAAAACGTGGATATCCCCAATCCATCCTCTCCACAGCAAAAAAGAGACTTAATAAAATAACGAGACCAGAGACACTTAAATGTAACAACTCAAGTAAGGCGAAGGATTCCACAATAAGGATGATCACAGAATTCAACAGTCTACACAGATCAATTCGTACCAGCATGATTAAACACTGGAACCTGCTTAAAACTGATCCAGTACTTAAGGATCTAATTCCCCCAACTCCACAAATAACCTTCCGCAGAGGAAGAACCCTGAAGAACAGACTTAGTCCCACCGTCCCAAGAGTAGACACAACTCCGGACTGGCTGACACAACGCAACAAGGGTTTCTTCAAATGCGGCTTTTGTGTAATGTGTAAATGGGCAAAACACAAGACAACTAAATTTACTGGTCCCAATGGGGACACATATGACATCAGAATGAATATCAATTGCACTACTAAATATGTAATATACATAATTGAGTGCCATTGCGGTAAACAATATGTGGGCAGCACAATTAGAAGTCTGAAAGACAGGATCGCTGAACATATGAGAGCGATACAAAAACAAGACCCCAAATATCCTGTTGCCCTACATGTAGCCACATGTCAGTCAACCATTGAAGATTTCCGCATCAGTTTCTATGGCATCGAAACAGTACCCACTCACATCAGGGGTGGCAACCGAGAGCTAACTTTGAGACGCAAAGAAGCGACTTGGATTATGCGTCTTCGCAGTATCGAACTGGGTTTGAACTACGACCCTGAGATGCAATATTTCTTAGGGAATTAAATCAAATCGAACCAGTTCTTACAAAGGATCAGGTGATCTCCTGAAACCCATTTCCACATCACAAGAGGGGCATATTTTTCTGTTCTAAATGAGACCTATGTTTAAAACTACACCCTGACATGTATGCCTAACATATGTTCTCACACGCCTTTCTCTTTTTTGTTGTTTATCATAAATTATGTAACTGTTATAATCACTGGATCACTTTGTTTTACAATTTTAAATATGTAATTTGCTATTTGAATCGTCTGCTCATTATCACTGTATACAACACTAAAACACTACCATTATTAGAACCAAGTATCAGTATAATTAATGCAATTTTCACCTCTTAATACTCTCATCCAACCGGATATTAATCGGGTTTACTCCATGTTAAGCGAATTTCGCTTTTGAATGTTTGCTCCCGTCCTTATTCATCTGACTAAATCGGCACATCAACTGATTCTTGGGTTCTTATAATTCTCACTCCAATTTTCAGAACGCCAATTCTTAGACTTCCACCTTTAACCATTTCTCTCCATTGACTCACCCAACCTGATACTAACATGTAGTATTTTTTCTAAATCCGGCCAACGTTTTCGTCTAACTAAACGATACGTTACCGTTCTAGTGTTTCTTGGACTAACAGAGCAAATCCCGGAAGTAGGCATAAATAGAGACCCCCACTTCCTGTCAGGTGACCGTTTTTCGAACGACGGCACCGGGAACCACAGGAGGGAGAACGAATCTCTTCAGGTAAAACGACTCGTCTCGCATACCAACCCCTTTTCCCTTCTCTGAATCAAACCACATTATAATGAGAAAAGATAACACCACTCTTGTTTTTTCATTATCCACTCTACAGGTGTACCCGCCTGAATATCCGATTTTTAGCGTAACAGCTTTAAACTCTTCTCCTCCCGGGCAAGGTTTTTCCTATAAAACCTTTCAAGGTATGAATATTTATCAATGGTTTGTTTCGATGTAGTAATAGCTCCCACAATGAACTCACGTGACATGGCATATTTTACCATCTGATTTTTCATCGTCACTGATTCAAACTATGTTTACCTGTAGGAATTCTCCGACTACGCTTTCAAGCGCAATAATAATACTCGTGGCCACTTCACTACTTCCGGCTTTTCTTTCCAAAGGGTGAGTCACGTACCGATGCTTAGATACTGTTTGTGAATAGATTCATACTCAACCCCACAATTAACATAACCCGTATTTTAATTTCTGTAACAACGCAATTGCGTGTACTGAATGTACACGAGGTATTTTACATTTGGTGTTCTGAAATAAACTACACAAGTGCTTTTCCTAAGCACACTTCCTTAATAGACTACCCCCCCTTTTCCGCGTCAAGCGTTCACATTAACCAGTGGCGTTTCATACGAGCGCGTTTAAGTACAACTTCGTAATAAACACTGGGTATACCAATCACATGGGAATGAGCAATAGGGCTCCACTACTCTGTATTCTCATCGTGCGAATCCACATAAATCCATTAACTAAGATCATAATAGGCTAAAGCATATCTTTTTTTCACATATAACATCACTATTCGCTCCTGCTTAGCGCAATATTATATGGAATTGTCAATATTTTTAGCTGTTGAGCCTTCCTTCTTGAATATAATCGATATAATTTAAACACTAAAAAGTCACTATAAGTCACAATGAGGTATGTCCCCACCAACAAGCACGGACACCATTTCACTCATTTTTTTACAACTTGTCATATTCCCGTGTCTTCCCTTCCCCTTTTTCCTTTTTGTAATAATTTTTGAAATATTATCCACGCATACTGGTTCATGTGTTTGCTTTTAAGGACATCAATAACCTTAGAACTTTTAAAGTCACATCAACACAATCTGTATAGCCACGATAAAAATTCACCACCTCTCACAGTCACAAACAGCATAGATATCAAGTCACACTTCTATGACACAATGTCACCTAATGGCATGCCCGCCTTATGTCACCAAGGGTCACCAATCACCTTTTTCACTCATGTCAAATCAACCATACAAATGCATCTTTTGTATCTATACCCAGCCCTGAAGATTCGCAGTCTGTTTCCTTGCGATGAAACACGTGTTGGCCAGAACAAGAGGAACAATAAATTTGTATTCCATAACAAGGATTCTACCTCTTTGAACTTTCTTGCAATTTGATTCTGAAAACACTATTGATGTGCACAATTTACTACTGTACCATAACCAAGACTTACTAAGCCTTTATGATATTTTCCTAGAGCAGGGGCATTTGTTGTTTTTGTACAAATTAGTGTGGATCTGTAGTCCACCTTTGAGCGGTTACGAGGGATTACCGCCTGCCCCCTTGCCTGGAGTCTGACACTCTGTGACACGATACTGTGCGGTTACTAGGGAGTGCGCCTGTCCTATTTCTGGAAAACCTCAAACCCTCCCAGTGTATCAATAGCCTATTGTTTCCAGTAAAGGCTGCCCCCCGCCACTCCACCTTTCACAAATCACGTATCTACTACTATCACGTTGTTTTTGGAATCAATCTAACAAATATCTCCATACCGACATGGATAGAGATAAAATAGCAGCAGATCTCTTCGAGAACCTAGCCAAGGGCATGCCTACCCACACTGCCACGGCAACTGCTGGTCCCCCCCGTGTGGAGGGCCTTAAAGACAAATTCAAAAAATTAGAGAGACTGAAAAAACAGGAGAACTCACGCTGGTGGGACTCCACCACCCTGAAGCAATATATGCGTCTTAAACAAATACCGAGAGGCTTGCGCTCCAATACTTTCCCTACGTATGATGATCTTGATCTAGATCTAGTAAAAAAATGGGAAGATTCTGTCACCAATAACTCTTTTGCCCTTATGGACATTCTGATAGAAAATGCTGATCGCAAGTCCAGTAAACTACTGGGAGAAATTGCGAAACTAGAGCAAGAAATCAAAGACCTCAACTTACCAGAACCTACTGTGAAGAATTACACCATTCTGGATGAGGTGCTTTTTAAACATCAGGAAGAAATAAAAAACAGGAAGGCCAGACAAATAAAAAGAGATGATACAGATTACCGTAACGGTCGAATCTTCACCTATGATCGTAAATACGACTCTTTAGTACGACCTCATAACCCCAAAAAAAGTGGTAACATCTCATCCGCCCCGAGTTCTGTTTCATCCAGTAATGCCTCCCTAAATTCTGCAGGTATAAGCGAACCCGATCGGGATGTACTAGACAACAGTACTCCTTTTTTAGTGGAGCTAGAACGGATGCGCAAAGGGAACAAGACCCAACCGCCACGAGATACCACAGATCAAAGACCCACAGAGGTAGCAGGGGCGGCAAACGAGGACTACAGAAAAAAACTGAGGTCAGGAACAGCAAGAAAATAGAGACCGGACACAACGAGGTCCAAGTGGTCAACCTCTCCTCTTTTCCACTGACTGCTGATATGACTAATCTCCTTTCCAGGGGTTTAAACTTCAATCCCTTCTCAGTAGGAGACACATGCCTAACTAAAATAGACCTCTTTAAATTTGTACGGAGCCTGAAATTGAAAAAGTATTTTGCTGGAAAAACTACCAACACTAGAAATGTTAAAAATATTCCTGATGTACTAACAGACAATGTGACTACAATAAAAGATATACAAGCAATACACCTCTTGTTATCCATTACTGAATGCGAGGATAGCCCCGTAGAGATGGGACAACTTCTAGAGGAATTGAACATAGACACAGATCTGGGGGTTGTTAGTGGCTTGAAAAATAAATCCACTTGGACACCAACTCTACCAGGCGGCAACAATATCGACATTTTTCACAAGCGTGTTCTTGATGATATCAACAAAATCAATACAAGAAAACTTAACGAAACATTTGCATTCAAAGACAACCTCACCAAAGGTGAGCGCCTTGCCCTCACCACACTCACACAGACTTCCACCATCGTGATCCGCGAAGCGGACAAAGGAGGGAACATTGTAATCATGAATGCAGACGATTACAACAAGGAAATACTAAGTCAATTAGCTGATACTTCTTGTTATGAACCGATCACACTTAACCCCATGGGTATCTTAACAACATCCATTAATCACCACCTACACAAATGGAAAGAAGATGGCTTACTGAACGATGATGAATATATGTACCTTAAAGTGCACAAACCAACATTTCCATGGCTGTATACCCTTCCTAAAATCCACAAAAATCTCCCCTTTCCACCAGGCAGACCAATTGTCTCTGGCATAGGGGGTCCTACCGAGAGACTGGCTGAGTATGTGGATTTGTTTCTAGGCCCACTGGTCAAAAATCTACCCTCATTCATCCAGGACTCCAAGCACATCCTGAGTGTATTAAATGACCTAGAATGGCAACCAAACACTACCTTAGTGACTATGGACGTGGTTGCCCTATACACAAGTATCAACCCTGTCCTAGGTATAGAGGCCATAACACGAGTTCTATCCAACAGACCAGCATCCCTGTGGGCGCATACAGACATGTTGATAACCATGATGACTCTGATTCTCAATAACAACTTCTTTATGTTCCAAAAAAACTGGTACCGGCAAAAACGTGGAGTAGCCATGGGCTCCAAATTCTCGCCATCTTTTGCCAATTTGTTTATGGGTTCCTTTGAAACAGACCACATTTGGGGTACTAAGGGTAGCCAGTACACAGACTCCATACTATTCTGGGGTCGTTACATAGACGACTGTATCCTACTGTGGACAGGCTCAGATGAACTTCTCCAAAGTTTCTTTGAACATCTAAATCATAACGATTGGGAACTGAGTTTCACGATGAAGTCCAGTAAAACTAAGATAGAGTTTCTGGATTTGGAATTCTACATTCTCAACAACAAATTACACAGCAAACTCTATAGGAAGCCCACTTCGTGTAACGCTATACTTCGAGCGGATAGTCACCACCCGCCACACCAAATCAGATCAATACCATTTGGGGAATTCCTCAGAGCCAGAAGAAACTGCAGCAATGACAGTGATCTGGCGGAGACTGTACAAGACATGGAACTGAGATTCGGAAAACGTGGATATCCCCAATCCATCCTCTCCACAGCAAAAAAGAGACTTAATAAAATAACGAGACCAGAGACACTTAAATGTAACAACTCAAGTAAGGCGAAGGATTCCACAATAAGGATGATCACAGAATTCAACAGTCTACACAGATCAATTCGTACCAGCATGATTAAACACTGGAACCTGCTTAAAACTGATCCAGTACTTAAGGATCTAATTCCCCCAACTCCACAAATAACCTTCCGCAGAGGAAGAACCCTGAAGAACAGACTTAGTCCCACCGTCCCAAGAGTAGACACAACTCCGGACTGGCTGACACAACGCAACAAGGGTTTCTTCAAATGCGGCTTTTGTGTAATGTGTAAATGGGCAAAACACAAGACAACTAAATTTACTGGTCCCAATGGGGACACATATGACATCAGAATGAATATCAATTGCACTACTAAATATGTAATATACATAATTGAGTGCCATTGCGGTAAACAATATGTGGGCAGCACAATTAGAAGTCTGAAAGACAGGATCGCTGAACATATGAGAGCGATACAAAAACAAGACCCCAAATATCCTGTTGCCCTACATGTAGCCACATGTCAGTCAACCATTGAAGATTTCCGCATCAGTTTCTATGGCATCGAAACAGTACCCACTCACATCAGGGGTGGCAACCGAGAGCTAACTTTGAGACGCAAAGAAGCGACTTGGATTATGCGTCTTCGCAGTATCGAACTGGGTTTGAACTACGACCCTGAGATGCAATATTTCTTAGGGAATTAAATCAAATCGAACCAGTTCTTACAAAGGATCAGGTGATCTCCTGAAACCCATTTCCACATCACAAGAGGGGCATATTTTTCTGTTCTAAATGAGACCTATGTTTAAAACTACACCCTGACATGTATGCCTAACATATGTTCTCATACGCCTTTCTCTTTTTTGTTGTTTATCAGAAATTATGTAACTGTTATAATCACTGGATCACTTCGTTTTACAATTTTAAATATGTAATTTGCTATTTGAATCGTCTGCTCATTATCACTGTATACAACACTAAAACACTACCATTATTAGAACCAAGTATCAGTATAATTAATGCAATTTTCACCTCTTAATACTCTCATCCAACCGGATATTAATCGGGTTTACTCCATGTTAAGCGAATTTCGCTTTTGAATGTTTGCTCCCGTCCTTATTCATCTGACTAAATCGGCACATCAACTGATTCTTGGGTTCTTATAATTCTCACTCCAATTTTCAGAACGCCAATTCTTAGACTTCCACCTTTAACCATTTCTCTCCATTGACTCACCCAACCTGATACTAACATGTAGTATTTTTTCTAAATCCGGCCAACGTTTTCGTCTAACTAAATGATACGTTACCGTTCTAGTGTTTCTTGGACTAACAGAGCAAATCCCGGAAGTAGGCATAAATAGAGACCCCCACTTCCTGTCAGGTGACCGTTTTTCGAACGACGGCACCGGGAACCACAGGAGGGAGAACGAATCTCTTCAGGTAAAACGACTCGTCTCGCATACCAACCCCTTTTCCCTTCTCTGAATCAAACCACATTATAATGAGAAAAGATAACACCACTCGTGTTTTTTCATTATCCACTCTACAGGTGTACCCGCCTGAATATCCGATTTTTAGCGTAACAGCTTTAAACTCTTCTCCTCCCGGGCAAGGTTTTTCCTATAAAACCTTTCAAGGTATGAATATTTATCAATGGTTTGTTTCGATGTAGTAATAGCTCCCACAATGAACTCACGTGACATGGCATATTTTACCATCTGATTTTTCATCGTCACTGATTCAAACTATGTTTACCTGTAGGAATTCTCCGACTACGCTTTCTAGCGCAATAATAATACTCGTGGCCACTTCACTACTTCCGGCTTTTCTTTCCAAAGGGTGAGTCACGTACCGATGCTTAGATACTGTTTGTGAATAGATTCATACTCAACCCCACAATTAACATAACCCGTATTTTAATTTCTGTAACGACGCAATTGCGTGTACTGAATGTACACGAGGTATTTTACATTTGGTGTTCTGAAATAAACTACACAAGTGCTTTTCCTAAGCACACTTCCTTAATAGACTACCCCCCCTTTTCCGCGTCAAGCGTTCACATTAACCAGTGGCGTTTCATACGAGCGCGTTTAAGTACAACTTCGTAATAAACACTGGGTATACCAATCACATGGGAATGAGCAATAGGGCTCCACTACTCTGTATTCTCATCGTGCGAATCCACATAAATCCATTAACTAAGATCATAATAGGCTAAAGCATATCTTTTTTTCACATATAACATCACTATTCGCTCCTGCTTAGCGCAATATTATATGGAATTGTCAATATTTTTAGCTGTTGAGCCTTCCTTCTTGAATATAATCGATATAATTTAAACACTAAAAAGTCACTATAAGTCACAATGAGGCATGTCCCCACCAACAAGCACGGACACCATTTCACTCATTTTTTTACAACTTGTCATATTCCCGTGTCTTCCCTTCCCCTTTTTCCTTTTTGTAATAATTTTTGAAATATTATCCACGCATACTGGTTCATGTGTTTGCTTTTAAGGACATCAATAACCTTAGAACTTTTAAAGTCACATCAACACAATCTGTATAGCCACGATAAAAATTCACCACCTCTCACAGTCACAAACAGCATAGATATCAAGTCACACTTCTATGACACAATGTCACCTAATGGCATGCCCGCCTTTTGTCACCAAGGGTCACCAATCACCTTTTTCACTCATGTCAAATCAACCATACAAATGCATCTTTTGTATCTATACCCAGCCCTGAAGATTCGCAGTCTGTTTCCCTGCGATGAAACACGTGTTGGCCAGAACAAGAGGAACAATAAATTTGTATTCCATAACAAGGATTCCACCTCTTTGAACTTTCTTGCAATTTGATTCTGAAAACACTATTGATGTGCACAATTTACTACTGTACCATAACCAAGACTTACTAAGCCTTTATGATATTTTCCTAGAGCAGGGGCATTTGTTGTTTTAGTCCGCCTCACCCCGTTTCGATCCGAGGCCACCGAAGTCATCTGTGGCGTCCCGCAAGGATCATCACTCAGCCCCACCCTCTTCAACGTCTACATGAGACCTCTAGCTGCCATCGCACGCCAACACAACCTCAACATCATCTCCTACGCCGACAACACCCAGTTGATCCTCTCTCTCACCAGAGACCCCGACACCGCCAGAACCAGCCTACACGAAGGTATGAAAGACGTCGCCGAGTGGATGAAGAACAGCCGCCTGAAACTGAACTCAGACAAGACGGAAGTCCTCATCCTGGGACCATCATCCTCCGCCTGGGATGACTCCTGGTGGCCCCCAGCCCTGGGCACCGCCCCCAAGCCAACAGACCACGCACGCAACCTGGGCTTCATCCTGGACTCCTCCCTCTCGATGACCAGACAAGTCAACGCCGTATCCTCATCATGCTTTCACACCCTTCGCATGCTTCGCAAGATCTTCCGATGGATCTTGACCGAAACCAGGAAGACGGTCACCCAGGCCCTCGTCACCAGCCGACTGGACTACGGAAACACCTTCTACGCCGGAACCACAGCCAAGCTACAGAAAAGACTCCAACGCATCCAGAACGCCTCCGCCCGACTCATTCTGGACATCCCCCGACGCAGCCACATCTCCGGCCACCTGAGGGACCTGCACTGGCTCCCAGTCGACAAGAGGATCACGTTCAGGCTCCTCACCCACGCACACAAGTCTCTCCACGACCTGGGCCCCAAGTACCTCAATGACCGCCTGACCTTCTACACGCCCACCCGCCAGCTACGGTCTACCAGCCTCGCCCTCGCAACCGTACCACGCATGCGAAGAGCCCCCGCCGGAGGCAGATCCTTCTCCTACCTGGTGGCCAAAACATGGAACTCCCTCCCCATCCACCTCCGGCTGACCCAGGACCACCTCGCCTTCAGGAGACAACTCAAGACCTGTCTGTTCGAGCAGTAGCGGACCCCTTCCCCCAAGCGCCTTGAGACCCTTCCGGGTGAGTAGCGCGCTATACAAATGCTGTGATTGATTGATTGATTGATTGTAAGGCAAGGGTAGGGGTGTGGTTAGGTCTAGTTAGAGATACGGAGGAAGGGTAGGAATGGGTGGGGACAACAGTCTGGGTAGAGGGGGAGGGCGATGAATGGGAGGTGAGGAGTCATACATTTGGTTGAAGGAAGGGGGAGGGGCAATATGTAACAGTCGGTGTCAAAGGGAGAATGACTACCAGTATCTAGAGTACCAATATGAGGGGGTAAATGTATGTATAGAAGTGAAGGGGGAGGGGGGACAGGAAGGGAAGGAATCAGATGTAACTGCATCTAAAAATGCAGCACTGGGAACACTGCTCCGTGTACGGTAGGTCTAAGCTTGTTGAGATAGTTTGTCGAGGGGGCCCCATCTGGGCAGCAGGGTGCTGATAAAGATGGATCAATGAGCTGGTGGAGATGGGCAGGGTGAGCAGGGTGGGCGAGGGCTTAAAGGGTCCGTACAGGTCCCATAGATGGGGAACAGGACAGATGAAGTCCTAGCTATACTCTAGGGACAGAGGGTAGGCAGCTAGATTCCTAGAGGTCCAATAAAGTGGAAAGGCGTGTAACGTTCTTGCCCTCCAGTATTCCAGGCTCCCTGAGGTAATAGGTAGATGTGGAGGGGCCAGATTGTCGACAGGGGGGTGGGGACCAGAGTGCAACAGGTGTGAGTAGTTGATGACTACAGAAGTGCCTTGAGATGAGGGGCGGGTGCTGTGGTATGCGGGGAAGGGATGGCCCAATGGTGCCCTTTGTCATCTAGCTGCAGGTAGATGGTACCTCATGGGAATAAGGATGAGGATGGAGGGAGATTAGGGCTTGAAGTGTCTAGTATGAATCAAACAAAGATTTTAACGATGACAATAATATCTATAACAGGCATATCAATGAGCAGTGCAGCCATTTATGAAAGTGTTCAAGATTAGTGGTGTGATACTCAGCCATCCGGCGTGCGTCGTTCCTCTCAGTCTATGAGACTACAGAACAACTCCTTTGGCGATCACCCTGTTGCAGAGCCTGGTTTCCAAGGGGAACAAGATTTGTCCCTGTCCTGATCTTGGTTGAGGACAGCTACTGCTCGGATGGCCTGCACTCTATCTCCATGGGTGCAGGCTGCTCCGTTGAGATCTCTGCCTCGATGTCAGGACCCACTTTTGGTTCTCCACCATCCACCGGAGGTGGAGGGGGAGGCGCGGTGTTGTGGGTCACCTCAGCTAACAAGCAAGAGGTGTTCATGTCCTGAATTTGAGTAGTGTCCAAGAAAAGGCACAGGTCTTCTTAGTGATCCAGAATCATGCTGGTTCAAAGAGGCCATACTTGAAATTGATTTGGCGCAGGCGGGGTTGAAAGGAGTGAAAGAACATGCAACGGCCATTCGTCCCCCTGGAAAAATCTGCTGCCATGCATTTTTTGTGACCCTTGAATGTGAGCCGACCTTGAGAGCATGCCATGGATAGTAGTTGTTGGGCTTGCTCATGGCACAAGAAACAGGCAATAAGAGGTTGGGACGAGCTGCAGGATCTTTGCATGTAGGGCTGCTGCAGTGGACGCGTTGCAACACCAATGGAGGCGCAAAGAAGACACCCATGAGCTTTGGGGGAGTGTCTCTGAGGAGGCTTTGACATTAGGGCCCTCTATTGCTTCCGGAAATCCGAAAAAGCAGACATTGTCCCTTCTGCTGTGATCTTCCAGGTGAATCAACTTACTGCAGAGGAAGAGAAGTTCCCAATCTCTGTCCTGCACATTGTCGAATTGTCCCTCCATCATTGTCAACCTCTGGTCCAGCCCATCTTCGCGGCGGTGGAATCCTGCAATATCTATCCGTATCGACTTTGTTTTCACCGTCAGGGTAGATATGCTGGTGTCCATGCCTTCCAGCCAGTGGCCCACCGCCAAGATTTCTTGTCGAATTTGCTCCATGGTACTGTCCAGGGTGGTGGTCGTACGAGGCTGGGGCAAGGCATTTGTGGGGGAAGTGGCCACCTTCGGTGCAGCCATGGTGCACGGCTGTTCAAAAGCTTCCGTGAAGAGGAGCTACCTTGCGGTTTTGCCCATGGCCTTACCAGCTGACATTCACCTGTGATCGTTGTGGAGCATTCTGCTCTCCCGTGGTTCAGGTCCGGCCCGAGTAAAAGGCGGGATTCAGGATGGTGTCTGCTGACCAGAGCCTCACGTTTCTAGACTATAGGTCGACTGTACATGTAGGCCCTCCAATGTCTGTGAGGCATGTAGAAGGAGGGGTGAGCACCCCTGGACAACCTGCAGGTTAAGGCTGGTGGAGTATCTGCAGGTGTTCCTGGGTAGGGAGGTTTTAAGGCACTACCAGCACTCTTTTTGGTGCGCCTCCCTCAACTCATTATGACTGTGAGAGGTCCAGTCCCCGGCTATCTTCTTTGGCTGGGGTCTCTGGTGCTGATGTAACAGGTAAGCTTTTCTAACATGAGGGCTGGCCAAACATGCAGAGAGTATAGTTGAGCCTCATGGCCCAAGGTCTGTTGCATTGCCATCCTTGTAGGCAGGCAGTGGGGTGTGGGAATGCAGGTGGTTCATGAGGTATGACAGGCCCTGGAAGATGGGTTGAGAGGTCCTCTGTAGCAGTCAAGAGTGAGAGGGCCCAGAGACTAGATTTGATCCAGCTATTTCATGTAGGTAGGGCAGAATGGGGCACTCCAGGCTTGTGTTTTCATGCTGCGTGGTTATGTGGGGATCCAGTGAGCTCCTGCGATTATAGGATGTGGGGCCATGGGTGACGAGGCAGGACCCATCTGTGTGTCTGCAGCCCCTAGGTTGGGTGAATCTGCCTCCAACCAAGCTCCTCAGGAGGTACGGTGGATGTGAGGCTGGGTGTTGGATGCCTGATGGGCCCATGCCCCTCCATGGATGCACTGCCGTTTGCCTGGGTGACGTGATGGGTAAGGTGCTGCAGTGCTGCGGTGTGATCGGGCCCAGGCCCTCCTTCTGATGCCCATGTACACCCAATGGTTGGGTCCCCGTTTGCCGGTATGGCGGGAGAGAGGCAATGAGGGTGTAGGGGGGGGCAGTGTGGAGGCCCCACCTACCTGTAGTAAGTTGCGTCATGTGAGCCCGAATTCAGAGCCTCGTGGACTTGCGGCTGCTGTGGATGTTGATGTATGGCTGCCTGGAGGCGTCCAGGCTGTCTGGGGAACAAGACGGGCAGTCGTCGTTACCATGATCATGGTCTGGTGGGTTCCTCTGTCCTGGTCAGAGCTACAAGCCCTGGGTCCACTGACGGGTCCCCAGTGCTCACCGGGGTCGCTGCAAGTGTTGGTCTGCTGGCAACTGGGAACGCTTTCAGAGGGAGGGGCAAGGCTGCTAAGTGAGAGCCAAGGCTTTGCTTCCGCCTCAAGGCCCCACAGCCTTGCTCTGAAACAGAAGACTCAGGTTGCACTGGTGGTTGCAGCAGTCATCGGAGCTCCAGAGCCGGGCATCAGTAGGGGTGTGTGGGGTAAAAGAGTAGGTTGTGAAACCCCACCACACCATAGAGGTCACTGTCTCAGCTCGGGGCCCATCTCTCGCAGGGAGCTCCAAGACCAAGTGGCCATTATTGTTAATGGCCAGACAACGCCCCCTAATATAGTGTTCTTAAAGTAATGTATCCTTACTGAATGTGAGAGCCGTAGGCCTACTTTTTTTGCATGGCATGACAGTTTAGACAGGCAGAGACACTTATAGCCCTTATGAAGGCCTTAGACCCATCTGGGCTTTAAAGGCGGGCCGAAACATGTTGGCCTTAAGAAGGATTTTTGAGACATTGATATCAAACAATAAACCCATACTCTGTTTTTAGTTATGTCTAGGGTACCTCCATATTACAGGAAATTTCCTGAGGTATACCCCAAGACATTTTTATCTCTCACCCTCTGGATCCCTGTCCCAAATCATGTTATGATTTATATGAGTACTCCCACATTTCTTTTGGTTGAGTCCGCCCTGGTTGTACCATCATACCATGGTGTGGATAGGCATGCCGGTATAAAGTGGGTGAGACGTCTACTCCGAAATCTTTGAATTTCACCCATGACTATGTCTTCTGGCAAGTTAATCCTAGCTGCCCTTTTGTGTTTGGGACTGTATTTGGGAGAAAGAAACTTGAACCCCTTTTTTCTTGCTCTCTCCTTATGAATATAAGATCTCACTAAACATCAGGGTAGATAGACAAAAGTTGTGGGAGGAGGGAATCAACCTGCTCAACAGGTCTGCACTAGTGTGTAAGAGACCCTGAATATAAATCACCATCAGATAATGGAGATGGAGCTGGCACCAAGAGAAGATCAGATCTGAAATGACCAACATGGCCAAGGCTCTCATCCCCTCCAGCGGAGGAGATAATATTTTAATGTGGTATTGATGGTCTGGACCAAGACAGCCTGATGCAGAATCAAAGGAGAAAAGGCATGCGAGACAAACAGATCACCTCAAGCTCCCTCCAGATGGCAGACCCAACTCTCTGAGTAGAAGCCCAAAGACCCTTGAACTGATGAAAAGACATTCAGGCACCTTTCTCCTTCAAGACATGCAAGGGGTTCAACTACCAAGCCAATGCCTGTCTAATGCTCCTGACACCAGGTGAGGGAGAGACATATCCTGAATGGCAGGATCCCAGTGATTAAGGCGGAAGCAAATCAACTTGTTCAAGTTAAACCAAGTCCATGAAACTAAAAACACAGTGGCTGTCAAGTCCCCTTGAGCTCTCATCTAGGGAGTTACTCTTGTATCAATGTCCACAACCTTATGTGAAGATGCCTATGTCTTAGGATTGGGAGGCTTGCGATACCAGGTCCTCGCCACCAAAACATCAATCAAGACCTGAACCTGCCGGGTCGTCTGCCTCTCAGAATCATCAGGAGACTGACCCCCATGCTGCAAAGGCATCTCTCCATTCGCACCCTCAGAAGAAGGAGAGGGAAAATGCTGTCACTTATCCCTCCTTTTTCCCTCCATGATACAATGAAGAAAAGGAAATACTCCACCTTAAATACCCCCTAGAAAACTCCACAGTCCAATGGAAAATCCACAGACAAAGCCTTACAATAATGCCAGAAAAGAGGAAAAACACTCAAAACGGTAGCTCAGCTATAGACTTATAAAAGTGCCCCATCTCACCTTCAGGACTCGGCAGAGAAGCACACCACTCCTCCTCGCCGCACCACAGAAACGTTCCCAGGAGAGGCATTGCACGCTCCATTCAGGGACTCGGGAGAGGCCCAGAAACACTGAGCAGTGCTCTCCCCACAAGACCAGTCAGAGTTCCTGTGTGCAGGTGCTGCACACACCACGGGTGGCTGAGAGCATGAATGCTGGGTCCAACACCACCTGCGAGGGTGCCATGATCCTGTCCATATGACCATTGGTTTTGAAGCCCCCAGGCCTCGCACCCACATTGTCTCTCCCTGGCAGGTACAGGAACTGTGCGGAAACAGCACACTGGAGTGTGTGCACCACACCAGCCAAAAAGGCAAAGGGAGACGACAAAAATAATTAGGAAGTAAGGGGTTGAGCGACGTTTATGCTGTGGAAAGGGTCAGTAGAGGCTCAGAGGCTTCATACGGTGGGGACTCTAAGTGAGAGGGATGAGGAGGATAGGCTGTTGGTTGCGGTCCGACCAACATATGGTGCTGCAGCTTCCGACAGGCTCACGGATCCCGTCCGACGGTTGGTTGGAATGTAATACCCTACAATAGGGCAGTGCCTGCTCAGGCTCCACCTTAGGGATTACATTTTCCCTATCATACAGCCTTTCAATTGCAGTCGGACCGCCATTGAAAGGCTGTCTGAAATGGACTTTGGGGGCCCCTAGCAGGGCCTCCGTCCCTCCACAGCCTCCTCCAAGAGGCCTGGGGGCACCTCTGGTGCCCTCCTAAACATCCATACTCCATGTCCCAGGCACCACATGATGCATGGATGTTTGCAAACATCAATTTTTCCAATTTGGCTTATGCTGTGGCCTTTTTCCAGCCGTAGTTGAAGCTACAATGGAAAAATTTATGTTTGCAGCCACCTCATGGCAGTTGCATCCTAATTAGTCACATGGAACTGCCAACTACTAGTCGGTCGGTTTCCATTCCGAGACGCTGTCAGATGGAGGAAAGACCGACCAGCATCGTAATCGGGGCCATAGTGTAAGGTAATGGAAAAAAGAGGTGCGAGGTAGGGTCAAAATTAGAAAGTTTTTATTTTCAAGAACTTCGACATTCTGAAGCACGGGTGATGGGCTCTTAAGATAAAGGTTGGACACCTGTCATTATTATTACTTTATTTATTTACAAATCAAGCACAGAAACTATGTTTATTTAGCACATCCACCCCAAAATACCGGAGCACAAAGCACGTAGGTCCTCATTATGAGTGGCCTGGTGTTATGCGCAACATTTATTGCACAACATAAATAAAGGCTTCTGGGGTATAATATTTCTTGGGTGTATGCCCCTCGTTCAATATCATCAGGTTTGACCTGCCCAATATATAGAGGAATGTAATTTTTGGAGCAAAACTTTCATTCCGGTAATTGGTGTATAGAAGTTACCGCACATAGAGGCTTATTTACAAAAACCACTGCACCACCGGTACATCACTTTTTCCCATGTAAGCACCTTTGGCGCTTATGATGAGCTCAGCTCGTCATGAGGCACAGTGGAGCTGTGCTCATGACGAGCTGAGCTCGTCATAACTGCCGCGGAATGCCCACGCGGGGATAGTTCCCCGCCTGTGCGGGCGTTCTACAGGAGTGGGCGGAGTCGTGACGAGTTCAGCTCGTCATGAGCACAGCTCCAGTGTGCAGCATGACGAGCTGGACTCGTCACAAGCGGCGCCGTGCGCGGCCCCTACCCCCTGCACCGCGGGGGAATTAGCCCCGCGTAGAAGGGGTTAAAAGTGACGCACCAGCAGTGCAAGGGGCTTGTAAATAACCACCGTAGACCTTATCGGTCAACTTGTAATGAGGGCCGTATCTTCTCTTAGCCTTTTATCCTGCAAGAAGACAGTAAAACAATTGTTAGGTTATGAAAGTGCACCAAAGGGCACGAAACACAATCTAACACTTCACTGACTGAACATTTTTAATTGCCAACGTATCTGTATCGCACGGAAGCTATTTACTCAATGCCTGTTTAATATATGGCTCGTGTATGCTTTGTTTTTAATTAATGTCAGGAAAGTGTTCCCCGAATTGCTTGATGATATATATCTCCCTGCTGTGCGCATACAGGCGCGCGTCTGCTCGGAATTGTCTTCCTGAAACACGTGATGCTGTCCAGGGGCATCTGTCACTGAAGAATAATTTCTTATTCTAGAAAGGACTCCATATTTCAATTACTTTGCGCTCTCGCGCACACGGGTGAAAATGAGACAAACAGCAGCGCGCGCAGCGAGGGCCCACTTGCTGCCTGTTGGGTGCCAGGGTGGCAATCACTGCCACGCGCTCTAGAACGGGGAAACCCCGCAGTGAAAACACGTCCCAACGAGCAGCTGCAAAGCGTTCCTCTGGGACAGCGCGGAACCCTTTACCAAAAGCAACCTTAAGCTTGCAGGACTGAATTTTATTAGCAAAGTAAAAGCTGTGGTCTGCTCTTGCCTTTCTGACTGATATAAAAAAAAAATATTGCCCTGGAAGCAATTTGTTTCTAAATGGAATTCTGTGTTAGTGGTTTAACTCTCCAAATTGTGATGACAGCTCACTAAGATTAGGAGCAAATGCAGAACTGTTCAATTTTTTTTAAATTCTGATTTTGTATTGCTCCGGTGGGCTGGCAATTTTTGGATTCGTGTCGATTGCCAGGAACACAATTTCCTGCTTCCTTAATCTGTTAAATAGGCCAACGCAGGCTTAAAGCAGAATGCGACCTACGCTGACAAATAATACTGCTTACGAAAACACGTAAGACCTTCTGGATCATGAATCATTAATTAAAAGCCACTGACACACAGGAGGAATAATAGTGCAGTATTTCGGAATTAGGATACTTGAGCCATTCCTTTGACATACATGTTAAACAAAAAGGCAATGTAAAAGTGGGCAATTTCAGTTCTGTATGATTGGATTAAAGGGATAAACACAAAAATACATCAAATAAGCCACCTCAAGCATGGCCTTCTTAATTTGTACCTGCACTTCTATATATGCATTTAAAGCACTCCAAGTGTCCAGTTTTTTAGGGTTCACCTGCACAGCACTTGCGCTGTGCTTAAAAAATCTATTGTTTTAATATAAACTTCGATCCGGGAAACGGCCACTACAACACGGCCGTTTCCACAAATACCTTTACCACGCATGCATTACAACGCATGCGTGGTTACAACGACAGCCTTTACCACGCATACCTTTCCTACGAGATACGTAGTAAAGGCATGTGTGGTAAATGCAAAAAAAATGGGGTTAGGAGGTTTGGGGGGTCTCCCCCCAAAAATAAAAAAAGAGTAGTATTAAAAAAGTGGGGTTAGGGGTGTCTACCCCCAAAAAAACGAACCTTAAGTGCCGAAGCAATGCGTATCGTTAGAGAAGAAGCTGGAATAAACTTCTGCTTCCTCTTTACGACGTACGAGCAACGTGACCTACGTAACAAACAAAGATGAAGAGGAGACGAATTAAAAAGGTAAGGGGAATTTTAGTTTAAAAAAAAAAAAGATTAAGGGTTAAGGGCAGGCGTAATAATAAGGAGTGAGGGCCAGGGTCATGTAACAAGAGAGGTATAACCTTTAAAACAAGTATGCCCTCACCATGCATACATTTACAACGGAAAACGTTGTAAATCTATGCGTGGTAAAGGAAAATTTGTGGTAAAGGTGATGCGTGGAAAACAAATTCCGTTGTAACGCATGCATGGAAAAGGCATGCGTTGCAACGGAATTCATAGTAACGACATACAACCCTTCGATCCCGCCTTTTCTCTTTCTTGGCTTCTCATTGGTTCCTGTGTATGCTACTTACTTTTCCTCTATTTCTATTAGCTATTGCATATTTTCCTGCATTTACCAATGCTTGTTCCTCATTTGCTTCTGTTATCAGTTTCCCGTTGCTGAATTACTGTTAACATCCGCTTTGGTGGTATTATTTTGTCATACAGTTTTGTCTCTTTTCGCTTTTACTCTTGCAGCATATTTATATAACAATTCCTCATCAGGTAAATTAAGTGATTTGTATAGAATCACAGGATGTTGCTGCAGCTGAGACTCGAACCTTGAACCGGGATCCCCAGCTCTCGAGTCAGCAGCTCTTGCTGCTGCACCACATCCTCTCCACTCAGGTGTTATTTGTCAGGGAGCTCTTTCCTTCTCCCAGACGATAATTGATAAAAACAGTACTTTATTCATCACGTAGGCAAAATCGATGCATTACCATTGCTTAGTTTTTTTAGGCCCACAAGCTATCCAGCATGCTACTGCTCCCTAGTCTAATAGGGCTCAAGTTTCCAGGAAGAGCAGCATGTTGTCGAGATAGAAGAGGATGTGGAAGCATGGAATTCGTTTCAGAAAGAAGTGCCTTCGCCTCACATGTCTTGCAAGTAAGAGAGGATGAGCAGAGAGACCACACTGCAAGCAGGAACACTTGAAAAAGTAAAAAACTAAAAACAAAATGGACGCTCTTTTACTTGTAAATGAGCCTTGGTTGAGCCAGAGTCTGCTATGGGGGCGCTTTGGCCTTCTGACACTCCCTCTTGAATAGGACATGGGCTATAATTATGTTGTCCTGTGATCTGAAAGGTATATATAAATTCTATCACCTGCTCGTACATGAGTTTTCACAATACGCTTACAATGTGAACCATGGCATATCAAGGGACAAAAGTCACAGGTTAAAAAACATGACAGCCATTGCATTTCTGCCAATGATTGGTGCCAGATGCCAGGTAATTCTGTATGCCAAGCGGAAGCATCTGCTTCATACAGATTTCACTTTGCCACAACTGCTGCCTGCTTAGCTTGCTTACCACTTATTCAATTATAAGCACTAGCAGCCCGCCCCGGCGTTGCCCGGGGCAGAAGCGGGAAGGGGGCAGCATCGCAGCAGGAGAGGCGCAGCAGAGCGGCCGGGAGCAGCAGAGCATACTTACAGTGTTTCCTTGCTCCGGTTTTGTTGGTCCTGGCCGCCTCTGCCCACGCTCGTGTCCGCTGTTTCCCCCGACGTCCCGACTTTGAGGAAAACGCTTCCGAGCACTCATGGGCCCCATCCGTCCCTCCGCCCGTCCCTCGGTGTGCACCCGCGGCTCTTGTCTGCTGTTTCCCCCGACGTCCCGACCTTGAGTAACAGGCTTGCGAGCACTCATGGCCCCCGCCCGTCCCTCGGTGCGAACCCGCGGCTGCTTCACTTACCTCAGCCACTGCTCCTCCCCGCGCTGCTGAGTGTACCGCTCCACTGCTCCTCCGCTTCTCGCCGCTCCTCACCGCTTGTCCGCCGCTCGCCGCTCCTCCCCGCCTGTCCGCAGCTCCTCCCCGTGCTCATGTCCGCCACTCTTCCTCTTGCTCCTGAACTCCGCTCCTCCCCGCGCTCCCGATGTCATCACACACGTCGCGGCCGGCGCTACTTGCAAGGGACTACTTTTTTTTTATTCCAAATTTTTTTAAAGAACGTATATTATTTATTTTTATATCGCCTATGTCCTTCTGCTGGCCCTGAGGTGTTCAAAGATGTCTTGGGTGTTTGGATTGGTGGTGTAATTTTCGAGTTTACCTGGCTCAAAGGACACAGTTCTCTCTTTATAATAGTAGTATAGATTAGCACATGCATTCATGAGTTGCAGGTGAGGGTGACACTCCAGCTTACCACCTCTTTGCTTTTGATTCACAGGCTGCTGTAGTCCGTGTATGCGCTTCATCAACATTGTGTTTTGTCACTCGTTGTGCCGTTTCATGAATGTAAGCGTTTGGGCCAAAGGAGGCACAGCACAGACCACAAACACGCTCTTTATGTGTGTAAAAGGCAGCTTTTTTAAAGACAGGTGCACATGGGCTTTTGCCTTACAAAACTACACCTCAGTAAACATTTGTTCACCTACTTTCACCTCCTCCACCCAACCCTAAGGTTCCCACCATTATATCTTTTCCTTGCAAATGTTTAAACCCCTACTCTGTCAGTTACAGTAAACTGTAACTCCTGTAACCTCTTACCTACTTCTATAAACATCAATCTATCTCAGTATCTCCTATCTTAACTTCTCATTTATTGCTTCCTCCTGATGTAACTTGTTCGCAACCGTACGCTTAACCTGTAACCTTGTAAAAAGTAGCTGCCAACAGCCTTGCACCTGCTCCAAATGGCAACGATATACAATTATCCCCCCTGTGCACCTACGCTCGAGAAAACCGCCAAACAGACACATACTAACATAAAAGCCCAAACATAGAGAGGGGAGGATGGGGAACTTTTTCAATAATCTGGCTGGCTACCATGTCACCTTGCTTGAAATGGTGACAGAGCCTAAAATGGCCATATATAAATATATATACTAAACCACCCCCATCCCAAAGAGTGAGCCCAATGGGGCTCCGGCCGCACCATTGGCCCAAAATCCCCGGGGGTGCAAGCTTCCCGTGCAGTTGGATGCCCCACCCAAGCCCCAATTGCATGGGAGTGCATTTGCTGGAGTGAGTTTGCTATCCGAAGAAGCTTTGTGCATCGGGATTAATGAAAAAAAGCATACAGTCCACTTGTCATCAACTGAGAAGAGAGGTGGTGTGGTTTCAAGCTACACTGTGCATTGTGTCACTGCACAAGGTTTTGAGTGTCACAATCGAGATGTTTTTCACAAGTTTTGGGGTTTTGAAAAGACAGTTGAAAAGTGAGAGCCATAGAGTCATGACTTATGGATAGGTAACACATGCACATCATAGACAGCTTCCATAGAAATGTATTTGTAAAGTTCTGTACTGTATCAGAAAGCTTGTAATGTATACAATTGGGGGGGGGGGGCGCTAGAGGGTGCACTAGCTGAATAGCCGCGCTTCGGTGAGGCTCCAGCAGCCTGGTAGGAAAATCCTACAATTATCCTCTTTGACCTGCACCGATCTGTCCTGAAATCTGGTCGAGTGCTGGGCACCCCCTGGAGCACCTTCAGTGAAAATTTGGTGGTGCTACGACCCTCCACTCCCGACTTCGTGCAAGGTGAAGGTTGCACCGAGATTGCGGTCGGAGCCTGCAGTGTGACCGGCTGGGTCAAGACGCTACGCGACGCCGAGGCCTACCACGAGGCAGGTGGGCCTCACTAAGAACTCGGCTGCGGGAGACCCCTGCCGCCGGGAGGAGGGGGTCTCTACAGGATGGAGTGCGGCCGTTGCCTCCGCAGG
Source organism: Lissotriton vulgaris (assembly GCF_964263255.1). NCBI lineage: Eukaryota > Metazoa > Chordata > Amphibia > Caudata > Salamandridae > Lissotriton > Lissotriton vulgaris. The sequence continues at coordinate 750,349,760 of NC_141694.1, forward strand.
AAGCGACTTCATGCCAAACGAGAGCTGAGGCACTCTTGAGCCCGTGGAATCCGATCCCGCCGAGAGAAGGGGAGGTCCGATCGGGATTGGTGGTTGAGCTGGGGTTATCGGCGGCCACAGCCTGCGTGATATACAGCCGGGCCCCCTGGAAGGCTACGTGCAACTAACTGCAGAGACTGCGTTTGGGCCTGGCTAGGACGGAGCTGTAGCCACGGCGGACCCACGTCTTTGACTGAGGGTGAATGCACTGCGACGGTCAGGTGTGGCCAGGCTTTGCGAACACTGTGGGCTGCTGCCAGTGAGTGAGGCTGGGTGAGGAGGAGACCTAGGAGACCCTGGGCGGATTGATGCCTTGCTGAACACTGGGGTGCTGCATGAGAGAAGTGGCACTACGCAGTGGAGATCCTGCGCTGCACCACACAAGAGGTTATACAGGGCCGGCCCGGACAGACAGGCTTGGCGCGTGGGCGCCGGAACCGACCTGTGCATTGGGAAGTCTGGACGCTGGTGGTGCTGAGAGGAGGCCGGTGCGTGGTTTGAACGGAGGCCCTCACACTAGAGACTAGAATCCCAGTGGTCTATAGGATATGTGCATTGCTGAGTGAAGGGGGCTCATGCATAAAGGTCTCCCCCTAGGGAGAGAAGACCGTACCAATTGGATCTCACCAGGGGCTACCAGCCCCTACCAGAGACTGACCATGGGGAAACAAGACAATCGGCAACCTAAATTGTCATTTGAATCCACGGCTGCTAAGAAAGTGACGCGCAACAACTCGGAGGCTGGTGGTGCTCACGGCCCGGCCAATGCGACAAACCCTTCCACTTCTACCACTCCTGACATACAAATGATGATGGAGGAAATGCGGCAGGGGTTTGCCACCATAGTGGATAAGGTTGATCACCTATCGTCTAGGATGGATGCAGTGGCACAGAAGATCGAGGTGCATGAGGAGAGACTCACAGAAGCTGAGAGGCGTATATCAGGGACCGATGACACTACTGCTTCACATGACACACAGTTCTCCAGGATGGACAATATCCTTAGAGTGATTGCTGCAAAGAATGAGGAGTTGGAGGCGCGCAGTAGGCGCAATAATATACGCGTCACAGGCGTACCGGAATCGACCAACACCGGACGCATGGAGGAGTATGTGGAAAAGATCCTGTTGGCGGCGGTGGGGGAAGGTGCTTTCTCCAAGCAGTTCATTGTTGAGAGGGCCCATCGCTCGCTTGGACTGCGCCCCAAGCCGGGGGCCACTCCTCGGCCCATCATCCCCCGCCTTCTCAACTATCGAGACCGCGATACTGCACTGCAAGCGGCTAGGACGAACCAGAACCTGATGTGTGAAGGGGTCACTTTCTTCATATACCCGGATTTTACACCTGTCGTGCAGGAGCAGAGGCGTAAGTTTCTGGATGTTAAGAAAAAGCTCAGAACTCTTCAGATAGACTACGCCCTCCTATACCCGGCAAAGCTTAGAGTGACCCATCAAGGGAAACAACATTTTTTCACAACTCCGCAACACGCTGAGGACTACGTAAAGAAACTGCGGTTCGCTAGGGAAGTGAGACGAAATGTCGACGATAATGAGAATGAAAGGGACCCGGCTGAAAATGAGGACAACTGCCTTGGCCTTGCGTGTGTGGTCCAGGGGAAGATGCACCAGTACGCTCATTGAGATATCTGTCACGGCATCCCCACTGCTGGAGGATGCCGCCATTGTATGAGAATACCACGGACGGGTATTGGACTGTAGGTGGTAACGTATACCAGACACCACCCCCTCTTCTAAATGTGGCCTCCTGGGGCTGCAAGGGACGTAAGGAGAGGAATGGGGGTGGGAATGTGTGCACCTCAGATGTCCCCCATAGGGAATTCCCCGAAGTACGTGCTGTTTCTATTGTAAATGTTGGGATGTTTATGGTTTGTTAGGGGTGGGGGGGAGGTCAGAGGCTCTGGCAAGTTGGGGTTGCTTCAGTGGGTGGAGGGAGGGCAGCGGGACGTTATGGGTGGGAACTTGAATGAGGGATGGGTACAGGAGTTTTCTAATTGCGAGATTTTTGCCTGGGTGAGGGTGCTTCAGGGACAGAGGGGAAGGGCAGGGGTGGGTACGATTGTTAGAGTTGTCTGGGAGAATGACGCAGCTGAGAGTTATCAACTTGGAGGGGGAGGGGATGTGAGGTATGAATGTGATGCAGATTAGATACGAATGCAGTTACTCAAAACTCGGAGGCTTAGATGCGATGCGACTGGGTGGTGGGCTGGACATGAGAGCTGGTTGGTTGTTATGATTTGCAAAATTGACAATGGCTGATGGTGCACTGGATAAAATATCGGTATTGTCCTGGAATGTGAGGGGCCTTAATGATGCGAGGAAGTGTTGAAATGTGTTGGCGTACCTGGACAGACACCGGGTGCAAATAGCTTTAATACAAGAGACACATCTATGCCCACGTATGGACACTAACTTTGCTAGAAGCTGGGCCCTCATTAGGAAATTTTCATCATACTCGTCGTATGCTAGGGGAACTGCGGTGTTGATCAAAAAGTCACTTAAATTCCAAGAGTTGGGGGTGAAACTGGACGCTGAAGGGCGATATGTGATACTTTGGGGTAGGCTTGGTATGGACACTGTTGTAATTGTGAATTGTTATGCACACAATGTTGACACTCCAGGGTTTTTCATGGCGCTCTGGGGACATGTTCTTGCAATAGATGCCACACACATCATATGGGGCGGTGACTTTAACATAGCTATAAGACCCGGGGCGGACAGATGAGACGGGAGTAATCAATACAACAAGCAAGCAAGAGATATATTACAGGGTATACTAGAGGAAGCTGGCTTGGTGGATAGCTGGAGATTCACACACCCCGGGTGGAAAGAGGGCACCCATTTCACGGCGCATGCGCAGACATTGGCACGGTTGGATTATTGTTTTATATCACGGGGGCTTAGCACAGGACTACAAAAGGTGGAGCATTTATCCAGAACGTACTCGGACCATTGTCCGGTTCTGGTTACTCTGACAATCCCAGGATTAAATAGGGTGCGTCCCCCATGTAGACTATTCCCTTCAGTACCTCTGGACCCTGTGTTCAAGACAGAGTTAGGAGATGAAATAGAAGCATTCTTCCCCAGGAATAAGGGCTCAGTAAATAGTGTGGAGATGGTATGGGAAGCTTTCAAGGTGACGATTCGGGGGATCACCATATCTAAAAGCTGTGGGATATTGCGGGAAATTGTGAAGACCATAGCCAAGTTGGAAACAAAATTGAAAGAACTAGAGTATGAGATGGTAAGAGGTGGCGACCCAGATTCCTGCCGGAAATTTAGAGACAAGCCATCAGAATTTGAGGAGGAGGCAGCCAGAAAAGTGAAATATAGGGGGAAGTACTGGACAGCTAGGAGGTACTGCGAAGGGGAATGACCGGGTAAAGTACTGGCGGCCATCACGAGACATCAGCGTTACAGTACTAGCATCCTTGAACTTGAAATGAAAGATGGTAGGCGCTGCCAAGACACGGTAGGGATTCAAGAAGCTTTCCTGCAGCACTACGAACAGTTGTATTCCACGCAGCAAACGGGGGAGGTGGACCTCGGGAGTTTTCTGGATGATGTTGCCCTATGCTGGTTGAGCGATGGTGACAGAGCATTTCTCGGAGGACCTCTAGAGGTTGACGAGATAAGGGATGCAATAATGTCTCTGAGCAATGGGAAGGCGCCAGGACTGGATGGGCTTCCTGCCGAGTTCTACAAATGCTATATAGACACGATGGCCCCGGTACTTAAGGAGGTGTTCGAAGAGTCATTAGAGGTGGGAGCGGTTCCGGGATCAATGAGGGAGGTAGCGATTACTTCTCTGCTAAAACCGGGTAAAGACCCTCTGGAATTAGACTCCTACCGACCCCTGTCGCTGCTTAATTGCGATGCGAAAATATTGGCGAAGGTACTGGCAACGCGATTGTCTTTGCTTATGACTACTATAGTACTTCCAGACCAGTCGGGCTTTGTGCCAGGCCGGGCCACTACTCACAATCTTCGCACGCTTTTTTCATTGATCCCGACCATAGCTCCTGAACTCCCTGTTGCTGCCGTCTTCCTGGACGCCACAAAGGCGTTCGATTCGGTGGAATGGAAATACCTGATAGATGTTTTGTGTAGAATGGGGTTTCCCAAAATCTTTATCGCGTGGGTGACATTGCTTTACACCATGCCGGTAGCTAGAGTGGTTGTCAATGGGACACTGTCTCCCCAGATGCCCATAACGAGAGGTACCAGGCAGGGCTGTCCCCTCTCCCCATTGCTATTCAAGGTGGATGTCCCTGCCGCTGTCCATGGCAGGCAGAGCTTCGTTGGTGAAAATGGTGGTACTCCCACGATTCTTGTACTTATTTCAAAATGTCCCCTACTACCCTGGCGCTTACTTCTTTAAACGACTGCGTTCGGAACTCCTTAGATTATTCTGGGGGGGCAAACAACCGCGCTTGAAGTGGTCCACTCTAACACAGCCTTATGAGAAAGGGGGGTTTGATGTCCCGGATTTCGAGATGTACTATGTGAGCGCTCAGGCGCAATATGCATATCATTGGATACACCCCGCCCCCTTTATGCCACAAGTAGCAGCGGAGGAATTGCTCGTACACCCCTCCCGCTCAACGGGATGATACAAGGGGAGGTTAGAGACATAGAGACACCGGATACCACAGTAACGTGCACGATAGATGCGTGGAGACGAGTTGCAAAAGCTTTGAACGCTCCGGTGCTTTACTCACCGGCAATGCCAATCACGTACCACCGAAGCTGTCCCTCCCTGTTACAGGAGACGGGTTTTCAGAAAATGTGCAAACGTATTAAGTTGGCCACATGGGGGGACCTGTTCCACGAGGGCACATTCCACACGAGAGAACAGCTATTCCAGGAGGTGCCGCCTACTCCCTTAGAGCTCTTTTATTACATCAGACTTAGACAGGGGCTGCGTGCCGTACTGCCCCACTTTCCAGATGAACCGGAGGTGGTTTTGCCGCTGCACGCTATGCTGGTATCTGGCGGTCTGCACTTAGTGTCGAGACTATACAATACCATTAGGACACAGCGGGGAGCTCCTGAGAGCAGCGCGCAAGAGCAATGGAATATGGAGCTGGGTGCTGATATCACCGACGAACAATGGAAATACTGCTGTAACGTCACGGCCAACATATCATCGAGTTGCAGGCTTAAAATTATACATTATAAATTTGTGCAGAGATTCTATTACACGCCGGTTAGGAAACTGAGGTTTCAATTGGCGGACAATGACAGGTGCGCCCGATGTCGGGCGGAGGGAGCGGGACTTCTTCACCTGGCATGGGAATGCAGAGGAGTGCATGAATACTGGACGCAGGTCCATGAGGCGTTGCAGGTCATGACTGAAGGAGCATTACCGCTAGATCCACTGGTCATGCTTTTAGGATACACGAGAGACATACCCAAACCTTTCCGTACATTTGCAGATCTTGCCTTATTGCTTGCAAAGCGGAGAGTAGCATGCAGATGGGGGAGGGGAAGGGCCCCGAAATTCAAGGAATGAATGGATGATGTGATACACTGCCAGGAACAACAGAACATATATGCAGACTTGTTGCCTGTGCGCTGCAGGCCCAAGGACATCTGGAGCCCGTTGCAAATGTACTGGTTGGCTAAGGCGGCACAACAGGGGGATTCAGATAGTGATAGTCAGAACGGTGGGGTGTGAAGGGAACACAGCTCTGGAACTCCATACTGAAGGTTCACAAGGGTTGACTCACGAACACTAGCCTGATACACTCTGGTGTGACATATGCAATGATGGTCGGGTGCTCTATGAAGGCCCATGGCCGGCCCAATGCTGACATCGTTATCTGTACTTAAAGAATTGTGTGAGCCATTGAAAGCTCTGACAAAAAATGTGAACAGGTTGCAGGACTTGGAGCTAAAGATTGCGAAATATGTTATGCTTCGATATGTGTTGCTGTTGTGTTTGCCTTTCATGGGAAAGGGCCCGATATGCACTGTACATTGTAAATTGTGATGAGCTATAGCGCTGTGCCACTCGCGTCGAGCCCGCTGTTAGGTACATACTTACCTGCCAGAAGATACAGGAAGTGTGACTTGTAGGTCTGTGACCAATCTGTATGTAATGTGATATACCAGACTGTTAAATAAAGGTTTAAAAAAAATGTATACAATTGGGGCTGATTCACAAAAGCATTTATGAATACAGGAAGTAGTAATAAAGGAGAACCCTTTTACATACTCTTACAAGCCTTTGTGACTCAGCCTAAAGAATCGATCCAGCTCCCCAGTAGTAAAACTGTAAAGAGAGCATAGCCCTTTTTACTTGTACTAAAGGGCATATTCATGAATGGGATTGTATCGCACTTGCACCATGCAACATGGTGCATGCATAACGCAAGTCCAAAATGCAATTTATCAAGCCATGCAAGCCACCTTGCATGGCGCTGAGTGGCATGATTAATCTGGAGAAACGCAACACAGCACAAATTGCTGCATTACGTTACTCTGCGCTAGGAAGGTGTTCCATGGGTAGAGCTTGGGTGTTCCCACGCAACATACATGAATTTAGCAGTATTCCCAAATGTATCAAAAGTGGTAGATCTGAGAATGTGCTAAAAGGCTACGCCTTCCCTGGTGAGGCGTAATGAGGAGAAATCTCTTTATTACTTATTGTTCCTTCCTCTATCTATCTGTGCTGTATTCAGCAGCACACATTGAAAGAGAAAAATGCCTCAGGGGATTGTTTTTGTGCAGGAAGGTTCCTCTTCCTGCACAAAACAATCCTCCTTACAATGCATGCACGGGGTGCATGCATTTGCTCTAGGCAGCCAAAATAGTGCCAGTGCACTAAACAAAGGCAGAAATACACCGAATTCTTCTAAACACGTCCCATTCCTGTCATTTCTCTGCCACTCAACACATCAAGGTGACTTGCTGAGGTACGTTGCATGACTTTGCCAGAAATATGTCCCTAATTGTATATGAATGTTCCATAAATATTGCAATTTTTCCCATATTAGATGTTTTGGGTCAACTCACAAAAGCATGTAATGAGAGTACAGTAAACAGTTCCACAGGAGTACTAATTCAACTAATAATAATAATAATAAACACATTTATAGAGCACATGGTTACACTCGGCCAGTGTGTCCCCACGCTGCGGTGCAAAAACCTGCCTCAAACACTACACCCTAACCTATCCCGGCGAGACTAACCAAAGGGGAAGAGATACGTTTTCAGATTTTTCCGGAAGATAGCTTACGAGCCCTCCAGTCGGAGTCTCACGGGGAGCTTGTTCCATTGCTGTGCAGCCAAAAAACGAAAGGAGCGGCCACCTATCCTAGCTCTCTTAACCCCTCCCATGCTGGTGACGAACCCCAGCCGACACGCCCCGCGGAGGGCGTGTGCTGATGACGGCTGGGGTTCATCACGGCCCGCCCTGTTCTTTTGTTTACCGCACAGCGGTAAGATTGCGGCCACAGCGAAGGGATTAATGGCCAGGAACCGCACCTGAATAGTCCCCAATAATCTCACTTGGCGTGTTGGGGAATAGAGCGTGAGTCTTTATGGGTTCCAAATTGCCTTTGTAGATAGGCCTCATTGAGTCTCTTCTGGGCTAAGCTTATTTCATATTTCTTCTGAACACCTGGACTACATGTCAGAAAACAATTTTTTTCTCCAGTTCCCGTCCTAGTAACACTCAGCTGTACTCTTTCCTCGTCGTCCTCCCGCACTTCCAAAGTCCGGTTGCACTAGGCTTGAAGACATTTCATGAGTTCTCGAGAGAACCGAATGATCTTGGTTTTGAGAGGTATTTTATATTATTCCAACCTTTGGCCCACCTCTCCTAGAGCAATCCACTCAATGACCACAGGCCTCTCATTCAGTACAGTCTGCGGAACTTCTATAATACGGCTCGGCCTGTTGGCCAGGCTAGAAAATATGCTATGCTAAACCTGCATCGCCTGTTTGCATTTGTAGATAGGCCCCATTGAGTTTCTTCTGGGCTAAGCTTGTTTCATATTTCTTCTGAACACTTGGAGTACGTCAGAAAACAATATTTGTCTTTAGTTCTAGTCCCAGTAACATTCAGCTGTCCTCTTTCTTCGTCCTACCACACTTCCAAAATCTGGTTGCACCAGGCTCCAATACATCTCATGAGTTCTAGAGAGAACCGAATGATCTTGGTTTTGAGAGGTATTCTATATTATTCCAACCTTTGGCCCACCCTTCCTAGAGCAATCCACCCAATCACCACAGGCCTCTTATTCAGTGCAGTCTGCGGAACTTCTATAATACGGCTCATCCTGTTGGCCAGGCTAGAAAAGATGCTATGCTAAACCTGCACCGCCTGTTTGATGAGTAGTCACGTGTGCGCTTGAGGGAGCTTCACTTGTTACCTGCATTAAAGCTACTATCTGGTGCTGTCAAGAAAGGCCAAAGAGAGCAGCAGAAGGCGTTATGCCTGGTAACCTGCCATTAGTGCAAATGCGTGCAAATGTTTAGTATTACTTTGCATTACAGCAACATTAAACGAAATGGATGTTGTACTTAGCCATTTAAATTATTTTGTCTTGCTTATGTCACTGTATTACTATACTTTGAATGTGGACTTATATCTATTTTTTTAAGCTGGCGTTAATTTCAACCTAACTTCATGGTAATATTTTTTCCTTCTCTGACATAGGCAAAATGGAATGGTTTTTGATTTCTTAACCAGTAGGTGTGGGATCATTGCAAATAGAAGTTTTGACCCTTAAACAGCACATTTCCCAAATAATCTATACTTCTAGATGTTCTACTTGTTCAGCTGCTTTCAGCTTCAGGTACCGATTTATAAAAGAATTGACAAAATAGTGAGTTCTGCTGAGGAATTATTGAAGTCATTTAAAAAATATTGGGGCATATTTACGAGTTCTGGTGCATCTCTGCATTTCAGCAGAGATACGCCAGAACAACTGCGTCATGCAAAACTACCTTTGCGTAACGGCAGATGCGCCGCATTTACAATGCGGTGCGCCGTGGCGCAAGGGTAGGCAGATGCGTGATGCATCTCGTGACGTAAAGGCGGCGCATCGCTGGAGTCGCGTCGCAACTCCAGCGATGCTCAGGGCCGCCCAATACTTAACATGCTGCGTCAGTCCTTACGCCTGCTTCAAGCAGGCATAAGGAATTGACATAGCAGCGTCGCGGAGGTACTTGCGTGAAATCTTGTAGATTTCACGCAGGCACTTTTGTGAGGCGCACAGGCGCCGGAACGCCCAGCCTGCGTGGGAATGCTCCCATTGTGGCGCTGGGCTTTATAACGTGATGCATCTCCCTAGATGCGTCACGTTGTAAATGCCTCGCAGGGATGCGCCATGTTTACGCCGCTGTTGCGTCACGCATGGTGGCGTAAACGTGGCGTAAGGGGCTTGTAAATCTGCCCCATTTTGTATATGTGCCTCAACGCAGCTGCACCTCAAAAAAGATATGAAGCCACAGACCCATTAAAGGAGGCTCTGAGATCGAGCTGCAGCCGCTGCCTAAAACTATCTTTGATTGAAAAAAATATATGCAATTTAAAAAGGTGGGTAGGGCCAAGACCCCAGGCTGCTTTTGTAATGTAGTTGCAATGAAATCTGCCAGTGTAACCATAGATACACAAGCTTCTGTCTAGCAAATCAGAATAAAATTGCACGTTTGTTGAGTTATGCAGGTAGCACCTCGGTGAGGTCGTACAAAGATTTCAATGGATAACCCTGTACAAGAATGTGCACAATTTCATCCTGGGTTTAGAGACTGATTGTAGGAAAATGCCTCTTTTGACACGGTTAGCTCCCACTTTTTGCCTGGAACATGATGTGATTTCGTCTGAAAGTGCACTGGGTCCCTGCTAACCAGGTTCCCAGTTACAGATCTCTTTCCCTGAACTGCACCTTTGTTCCGCAATTTGCACATCTTCAGTCCCTTGTAAGTCCTTAGTAAATTGTACCCCTAGCTAAACATAGATGTGAGATTCGTAAGTGCAATTTGGTTAAATAGCTGCTTCTAAATATAGGAGTTTCATTTTAAAGTTTGTCAAGATTGCCAGAAGATTATATTAGCTGATTTCCCTTCACATGAACTGCCCAAACTTTTCTAAAATCTTTTTGTGTACCTGGTAGCTGGCATGAGCAAATATGTATTTGAACCATGATCTCTTGGAAGTTTGACACAGATGTGTTATTGAATCTCCTGGGGATCTCCCTGTGATCCCTCTGGGGTGCTGACTCCTGGAGACTAATGTGGCGTCCTTGATGTCCTTGCCAACATGATCAAAACATTGAAGATGTTTCAACTTCTGTAGTCCCATAGAACTGCACGTGTCCCCATGTGCATTCCTCTTGGGCCCTCTGTCTTGCCTAACTAAGGACATAACAGAGATAACATTAACCCTAGATCCGCTTTTGGACTGTTGGGATACTCGGGTTTGGAAAGCATCTATCCTCTGCCTAAAGGCAGCCGCGGTTTGTGTAGATAAGAGCGACGGGGCCGGGTGGGGGGGATTTCAACAGACGACGACGAGGGAAAATTAATTATTTATTTAATTTTCCCTCGTGGTCATCTGTTAAATTTGCCCCCCCAACCCGGACCCACCGCCCACCGCTCTTACCTGCACGGGCCGCCCCTGCCTTCCGGTATGGGAAACTTATCTCCCACTTCTTGCTGATGGCAGCACAGTGGCGGAAACAATACTCCTCCCCCTACTGAAATTTGTAGGTTAAAAGTTTGGCTTATTTTTGCAATGGAGATATTAACGTCCTGAATTACTTAGAAGATGCTTTGCTTTCAGAATACTAGCTGACTGTTTAACCCCTTCGATGCTGATGACGAGCTCAGCTCGTCATCACCCACGGGTGTCGTGTGCTGATGACGAGCTGAGCTCGTCATGGTGCCACTAAAATGGCAATTTCCAGCACAGGGGGGGGAGAAACGCCTAGCAGCCAAGTGGTTAAGACCTATGTCAGGGGCCAATGCGGTGTTTGGAGGCCGGCATGCCCTGTCCTGATTTAAAAAAAAGAATTGGCTTACTTCTAGATATCACAATTTTCCGGAAGCTTTTAGCTTCAGGTTCAGATTTATAAAAAAAATTACTTCAATAGTCAACACTGCTCATAAAATATCGATGCCATTGAACATTATTTTGCAAACGTGCTGCAACACCGCTGAGCCTCACAATTTTATGAGGACACACACCCACTCAAGGAAGCTCTGAAATGAACTTTGCCGTCACTGCTTGAAATTATCTTTGGAAAAAATATTGCTGGTTTTTGTAGGAAGATGGATATCTGACTATATGGTTACCCCAACTTTTTGCCTAGTGTTTTGCTGGTTTTTTACTTAGTTGGCCTGGGATCCTGCTATTCAGGGCCCCAGGCTATCTGCTCTCCCTATAAAATGGACTCCATGTACTTTAGGTGCATACTTGATTGGGTATTGGATCACCTTTGTGAGCGCCTAAATAGTGTACCATAGGTACCCAGGGCATAGGTGCATCTAAGGCATACCAGGGCTGCAGCATGTATTATGCCACCCCTGGCTGGCTATCTAAACTGACACCACAGGCTGATCACTCAGCTTGGGTAAGGTGGTGTAATCAGCCCTTACTTAGATATAGTATACTCATATTTACCCTTATATATAGACACATATGAACCTATAAGCCACTCTTATGGCAGGCCTTGACAATCCTAAAGGCAGAGTGCTTGGTTTTATGTCAGAGGGTGCTCGAACATGAGCTGAGCCCTTCTGCAGCTTTTGGAACCATCTCCTTATAGCTGTTCTATGATATAGCCATACCATATACTCTTAAGTGCATTAAAATCCTTGCGGTTAATGCTAACTTTGGTTTGGCTTTATCAAAACATGTCGTGTAAGGTGTCAAACACTTTGGAATACTACCCCCCTCCCCGCCAGTCCTGGCGGCGGGGGTAGCATTCCACCCTTCTAGAGGGAGAAGACATGTAGTTACTGCTTTACCCGGTTAAAGTTAAACAGAGCCTCAGCATCACAAAATGGATGCTGCTGCCACAGACATGAGTCTGACCTCCTGCTGCTGGGGGAAACTCCAGCAAGGGAGGCTTGGACTATAGGTTTCCTATCGAGGGCGGTGCCACCCTTCTAGAGGGAGAAGACATGTAGTTACTGCTTTACCCGGTTAAAGTTAAACAGAGCCTCAGCATCACAAAATGGATGCTGCTGCCACAGACACGAGTCTGACCTCCTGCTGCTGGGGGAAACTCCAGCAAGGGAGGCTTGGACAATAGGTTTCCTATCGAGGGAGGTGCTAGCACCTCCCCAGACAGCCTGTAGTGTATTGGGGCAGGGTGAGTTGAATGGAAAGATGCTTTTTCAGACACTGCCTGGGGCACACAAGGTGCTCCATGCATAGCTTGGTTCAAACCAGTTGCTGGGGCACTCCAGCCCCGCTCTGACCCGAAACCGGACAAAGGGAAAGGGGTGTAACCACCCCCTTCTCAGGTCCACCATTAGGAGGGACCTAGTAGGTAATCCAGCCCATTTCCTTATTATAAAGATAGTTGCTGTGACCCCAGGACTTTAGATTATCCTGGAAGAAACTATGATACAAACTCTTGGACCATCGACGTTCTATATCGACTAGAAGACTGAAGACATCTCCCTTGTGGTCAAACAGTGACCACCCTGTACAAACAGGCACCACCAGTATCTTGCCGGTCTGCTTTGTCGATGCTCCTGCTGAAACCTGAAGACTCAGCGACACAGAAACTAGACTCTCAGACTTCTCTGACTCTGACCCACATCCACAGCAAAGCTGAGACCCGTGGCGGACACGAGAGACGTGGGACCAGACACCCTGGACATCCTGCATTTTACTAACAGTGCAACTACCAAGGCACCCTCGCAGTTGTGCATTGGGGTTTGAGAAGACCCATTCCCGAGCGTCATTTGTACTGAAGCTCAGCTCTCCACACTTTACGAGTGCTGCGTGGGGCTCGCTCTTGCATTTCAGCTCAACACGTTTTCCCGGTTGCTAGCTCATTGGCTAGTTAGCCCTCTGAAGACTTTCTTTTAAAACCAAGCTGCTTTCCTGGTTGCTCCAGGTTTGTTCCAGCTTCCCTGGAAAGGAAAATCTGACCAGACCTTGCTGGTCTGCTCCAAAGTCAATCTTCACTTCCTGTGTGGACTGCGGTTACCAAGGCTTGTTGGGTCCAGTCCGGATACCGACACAGCAGTCAACTAGATTCTTTGTGGGACAGCTTGAATCCAGCTCCTGGTTGTCGTCAACCCCTCCTGGTCCTCATGGCTGCAGAGACAAGCTTCACTTCTTCACCTGAAATCAACTCGACATCGCCTGGTTCCTTCCTGGTCACTGGCTAGTGACCCAGACTCTGTCCCCTCTGCTTTCAAGTTCTTCTCATCTCCGATCCACCCTTGGATCCGCCCGGACACTTTTCCTCTGGTCACCTGCATCACTTCTTTGCAGATCTCCATAGAAAACATTGACGAAACCCGACACGAAAAGACACCTATGCACCCGGCTTCCCTGGGTGAGGTAACTCGAGTACTTCAGTGCTCCTGTGAGTGTTGACTCTCGAAGTGTTCTAGTTTAAAGGGGTTTCACCGTAGTCCTTCCGGAAGTGTCCCTAATCAGTAACTTTGTAACTTCTTCGTTCTCCATTATAAGTCAATGGTAACTCGCGACTGTGTTTAGACACAGCACGCGTCTCCCGTGGGTCTCCTACTTCCTAACCTTTGGTTGTCTAGTGTAGCCCCAGCGATTCCCTAGGCCCTAGGCCTATTCACTATTTCTGAAGTGGTCCTTATACCACTTACTTAGTATATGGTTTGTGAGGCCCCTAGGGCAGAACTGTATTTGTGCAACTTATAGTATGCTTAATGAGTAATTTGTGATGTATTTCGATCTCTGACCTCATAAAGAGTGCAGAGGGGTGGTGTTAGAAATAAATATATATATATATATTTAATTTATACCTTGTGTGGTGTCTTTTCATTTGGTACTCAAGGGATTATAAGTGGTAAAACAGCTTGCTTTACATGCTCTCTGAAGTTTTAGCCTAAGACTGCTGGTCCATGCTACCACTAGGATAGCTTGTCTATAAGGTTGACTTTACAACCATCAACAATAAGGGTTGTTTAGACTGGTGCAAGGTGCCCACTAGAATAGTGGACATCATATGCCAGGCTAACTTCTCACAGTTTTAAAATGTGGGTAGGTCCAAGTCCCCTGTCTATGTTTGTAATTTAGTTTGAACTGGAATTGCCAGTGTAACCATGGATACACAGACTTCCGTCAAGCAAATAGGAATTAAATTGCACGTTTGTTTAGGTATACAGGTAGCACCCTGTAGAATTCATGCAAAGGTTCTCACTCGTAAACCTGTACTGAAATGTGCACAATTTAATCGTGAGTTTAGGGATCATGGACCTGATGAACTAACAGACCAGTTGAGGTTGCCTGACATTATTCCAAAAGTGGATTTTATCCAACAGGAACGGCTAACCTTTGTAAATCTGTTACCACCTCCTTTGTGGACTTGGTAACTTTTTATTACTTTAGAACTGTGCTTGGGGTGCCAAATCCTGATATATCCAGGGCTTTAAGTGGAATGAAAAAATTAGGGAGTCTCTCAAAGGGGCTTGGCCGATGTAATTAAGGGTGTGGCTTAAAAATATGTAAGGTAAAAATCTATGCTTGGCTTAGCATGCCACCCGACTAGCATTTTGCTGCTTCTGTCATTGCACACAGATATATAATACAACAAGTAATATTATATCTACTACAAGTCAGGGCTATTGGCTTTGCCAGTGGTTGTTAGTTGTGTAAGATAAATAAGCAACAACTATGGCTTTATTGTAAAAATTGAAAATGCTTCAGTTTTGAGATTATGAGACTGTGAAAGAACTATAACAAGTCTGTTTGAAGTTATCTCAAAGGTAGTGAAGGGTGGTACTACTGCAGATGTAAGGGTTTTTTCCCACCCTGAGGACAAAAATGAAGAGCCCGATAAAGACCCTTCCCAACACCTGCTTTTTATAACTGTCTGTGCTGAACACCGTCAGGACCCGGCCTACTTAAAGCTTTGGATACATCTCAAGTGATTGAAAATTAGGAGGAGAAATCCCTTTAGTGCGCCTTCCTAAGTATGATTTGGAATAAGTCAGTAAACCACTTTTGCAATTCGGAAAGCGATTTCTGATCCACAAAAGGGGTGTAGTACATTGTAAAATGTTATTTTGCAGTCAGAAACCCAGGGATTTTTCAAATAGCAGGGTTGTCAACTGCAAAATGTTTTGTGAATCTAGCCAAAGGATCTAATGTTGATTGGTCTGAGCAGCCTGGTTCGGTGCTCAGGCAGGGAATAGGGGCCTGTGCATGTTCTCCACCCTGACGGCCAGACATGTGCACTTATGGTCAACCAACCACTCCTCCTCCCTCTGACGCAAGCCCAGCCCCGCACTGCCCTAACCTAGCTCCATACTAAAAATAAAATGATAATAACATTCTGTTATTATTTTTCCTTTGTTCTGCTCAGAGAACGTCGGGGCGATGCACCTCTGCCTTAGCGGAGGAGCCGTCGCTGTCTAATATCAAGGGCACCTTCTATTTTCATCATGCAAACAACCTTCCAATCCAGATTGCTAAAAAGTGATGTGAGATTCCTAAGTACACTTTGGTTAGATAGCTGCCTCTACAGCTGGAAATTTTATGTAACAGTTTGGTAAGATTTTCCGAAGAATATATTCCCTAAAATCTCTTCACAGGAACTGCCCAAACTCTTTGACAAAACCTCTTTCTATCCCAAGTAGCTGTATCGCAGCATACACACTTGGAAGTTTGACTGAGAAGAGTGGATGAGTGTTAGAAATTGGGCTACTGGTTAACTGGGGTGTGAGTCCTGGTCAAGAAGCAACCACAATCCTTATCAGGGTAAGGCACAAGCAAACCCAAAATTAGCCTATGCTCAGCCCCCTGGTAGTTTGGCACACACCCGTCAGGCTTAACTTAGTGGCAATTTGTAAAGTATTTGTGCAACATTTCAAACAGTAAAACTGTAAAACACTACACAAAAAGACCCCACACCAGATTAGACAAATAAAGTTTAATTTAATAAATGAAACATGACCAAAATTACAAAAATCCTATCAGTAGAACTGGAGCTATGATTTTTTAAAGAATAATCTGTAAAACAGTGCCTAACAGCATAAAGCGCCAACCACAGCTACCTGGTCACACCAGACCAGGTCAAAGTCAAAAGTTCATGCCAACTGTGATGGAGCATGGGTCGGATACAGTCCCAGATTTGTCCTGCTGGATTTTTACTTTCTCAATTTTTGTGCCAAGAATCCCGTTCGAATTGGAGAAAGTCACACAGAGTGGAGAAGTGTGGCTCAATGATAAGAGCGGCAGACCCTGATGCAGAGGTCTAGCCCTGGACCAGGTTTCAATTCCCCGCCTCGGTGGGTCTTGGGCTCAAAATTCCACGGACCTGATAATTCTCGCCTCGGTGCCTATTCCAATCATGGAGTCCTACTCTGCAACTCTGGGCAATAGCTTGCTTAATCTCCACAATGGCCCCCACAACGCTAAGGATGCCTGGTCTCCACCTTGGGGGTGCCCAGGAGTGGACGCCTCACAGGGAAAGCCAGGATGGGTTCCACAGCGGTATTCGTACAAGCGCCTTGAGACCCTTGTGGGTGAGTAGTGTGCTATACAAGTATCAATTTTAGAGCAAGGAAAGCGCCACAGGCGGTGGTCCACATGGCTTGAACAGCAGGACAGGCGTAGTGGATGGACAGGCTGGAGCTTCACGGTCATCTGTGGGTAATTGATGCTTGCTGTGTGAAGAGACGGGCTGGCGGCGGCTCTCACTGAACTTCGATGCGAGCAACATGGCTCTGGTGCAAACGGGCCCGTTCGCAGTCACGAAGAGCCCAAAAGCTTGATTTCAAGAGCCTGTGAGCCATACCAAAGGAACAGGGCCTGGGAGGCAATACTTGGGGGTCAGGAACTGGGTGGAATTGGGTCTAGGAGCTGATTGGGGAACTGTTTATGTCACTAACGCTGAGATGTGAATGCCAGCAGACTAGCCCTTTGAGCCATTCTGTGGTCCTGGGTTCAAGATGAAGTTGCAGGTCATTTCTCCTTCTTCAGGCAAGATGGCAGCAGGCAGAAGTTGGCCCAGCAGGACACCAGTCACTTTAGATCATCAGTCCAGCAGAATAGCAGTCCTTGTAGCAGCACAGCAGTACTTCTTCCTGGCAGAGTATCCACATGTCCAAGTGTACTGAAGAGTTGGTGTCGGAGGGCTAGTATTTTTAGCCAGATTTACTTTTGAAGTTGGGGAGAAGCTTTTAGAGGTTTCCCTTTGAAGTCCCCAGGCATCCTGCCTTCCCTGTCCTGGCTCCAGATTAACTACAGGGGGTATGCAGCCCTTCTTGTGGAGGCAGGACATATTCTATCCAGGTGTAAGTGGGGCTGTGCCCAGCTCCTCCTTCCTATCCTGCCGGTGATGGCCCATCCAGGCACATATAAGGTATTTATTGTATGTGGCTGTCTCAAATGAATATGCAAAGCTCAACTGCCAGTGACACCCAGCCAGTCATGTGACTAGAGACAGGTTACAGGCACTAAATGGCTAAGGCAAGAAAATGCCAACTTTCTAAAAGTGGAATTTTGAGAATTGCAATTTAAAATCAGACTTCACCATAAGTTAGGATTTTAAATTGTGGTTCCAGATACACCAAACATGAACCAGTCATCTCTTCCCATTTGGAAATGACACTTATTAAATGTAATAAGGTAACTCCCATGTTTTTCACTAACAGGACATGTACATTTCAAAAAGTGCATGTCCTACCTTTTACTTACAAGGCACCCTGCCCTATGGGCTACCTAGGAACGACCTTAGGGGTGACATATGTGTAATAAAAGGGGAGTTTAAGACTTGGGAAAAGGTTTAAAATGCCAAGTCGAAGTGGCAGTAAAACTGCACGCACAGGCTCTGTAGTGGCAGGTCTGAGACATGTATAAAGTGTTATTTAAGTCGGTGTGTAATCAGTGCTGCAGGCCCCCTAATATTCAATTTACAGGCCCTGGGTACACTTTAGCACTGATTAGCAGTGGTAAAATGTCCAGCAATGAGGGTGGATAGTGCTGTATCCTTGGTGACCTTGCTATGATGATGAAAAAAATGAAGAGATTTCAACTTCTGTAATCTCAATAGGACTGCATGTGTCCCCATGTGCAGTCCTCTGAGGCCCGGTTGGCTGGCCTTATGAAGGTCATAACAGGAATCATGTTAACCCTAGATCTGCTTATTGGGCTGTTGTGATACCTGAGTGTGAAAAGCATCTATCCACTCCATACACTTATGGGGAACAGGACCGAACTGGGAACTGAAACCGGCGCTGGCAAGCTGATCGGTCACCCCCCCCCCCTCCCCTGGGGTGGAGAGGGGGTGCGGGCGAGCTGTTTGCTAGGGCCGCTCTAGGATGATTTTCTTACCGGGGGCCGATATTGCCAGCCCCAGTAACAAAAATGGACCCCAGTGTCCCAAAACTGGCCCCCACCCTGGCTGCAGCCAGTCCGGCCCTGATGGGGAAACGTGTCTCTCATGAGTCTTCACTCCAGCTGAGATGTTGAGGTTGAAAGTATGTCAAATTTTGGGAGAAATCTATGACCTAAATTACTTATATGATGCCTTGTTTTGAGAAAACTAGTTGGCCATTTAAGACTTGTAATGTCCTGAGCACAACTCCTCATATAATTCAAACAAGTTCAGTCTTCCTTCTTTTCACACATTGATTTTATTCTTGCATTATGATAAAATCTTCAACTTAGATACATGTAAATCTCTTCTGATCCTTTCTAGCCAACACATGTTTCGTCAGTTAGCGATGCCTCCGCATCTCTGACTTCTTCAGGGCTATCTTAGTTGAAGATACCCGTGGCATCGTTATTTCTCATATTCACAGCCACAGAATAGGTGTCTGTTCTATTATGCCCTCTATTGCGCCCGCAGGGGCGGCCTTAGGCATGTGCAAGCTGTGCACCTGCACAGGGCCACCAAACCCCAGGGGCCACCACACCAATATATATCCCTAATATAATAATCCTCTGAGGATGGATACATATTTGCATGGCGGCCCCTGGCAGGGATTTTGCGGCCTCCCCATTTCATTGGTCTCCGCGCTCCGCCCCGACCGGACCCCCTCTTCCGGGACCCCCTACCTACGCTCCCTGCCCAGGGCCGCCATGAGCCTAGAGCCGCCCCTGGCGCCCGCGTACTAGTATACAACATCAAGCACAGTGCGCAATAGCTTGCCCTTTTAGACTATTAATGTACTGAAACAATAAATATGGATTTGTGGGCATTCCACAGTGGGACAGACACCGGTCCGTCCCATGCGAGGGTGTCTACCCTGCATTGATATCTCCCTCAGGTAAGTTTTTTTGCCCCTTCCCTGTTTGTGCCTCACATCATTTCTTTAGTGTTTACCACTCTCACCAGGTGTGCAACACCCATAGGACTCACCGGGCTTCAGCAATCCCCCCCCCCCTCGTGTGTGGCAGCCCGGGATGAGACAGATCCCGGGCACACACACAGCCGCACCCGAACGTTTCACAGGTCTTTAAAAGACCATTTGAATGTTAATTAGGCCTTGCAGTTGTTTCACCCCTTCTAAGAGCCCCTGCAGCTCCACTCTGCCGACTGATTAAAGGTTCAGCCCCCCCCCCCCCGAAATTTTTTCTTAGCCCCCCCCCCCGAAAATTGGCTCTAGTTGCGCCTCTGACTCTCACATGTTGATTTGGAAGACTGTTGTCATGTTTTTGGGGTAGACAATGACCAGAATGTGAGTGCGGGCTTCCCCCTTTTAAAAAAGAAATACAAATAATTATCGGGTGTCCACATGCCTCTTATTTCTACTACCTCCAACCCGTGTCTTTTCACTGCCTGCATGACGCCCTGTCGGTACGAAAACCACATAGCGTGAAGCAAACTATCCTTCAGTGTCCTAAAAAATGTGACTAATTGTTAGATTTTGAATCTGCGTTTGTTCTGTAATAGCCTCTCCTATGCATCTGCCCAAAAACTCCTCAAAGCATCCATCTTCCCTCACCAACTACTACTTAAGCAAGTATCTTAAATGTAATTGAATATGGCTTCCATTGGATCCCCAGCCAGATTGCATATAATTATAAAGAAACTGCTTCCCTTTTTTTTTAAATTACTGTGTGACATTTTCAGTCAAGGTATTCTTTGTCAAGACAGATTACATCTTAATTAGTACTTGCAAAAGCCAAATAAAAAATATCAGAGTGCAGTTTCGCCAATGTTTGATTATTTTTCAGCCTGTTATTTTCCATGAAAATGTTTACTTTCATTCTCCAATAGAGAAGTTGAATGTGGAGAACGAAGGAAGCAGACCCTACCTACCCATCAATGCTGGCGACCCTTTCATGTGCAATAAGGAAAACGTTCTCAAACTATTTCCAGCCTGAGGGCCCTATCTCAAAATGTTTAGCATCTGCTGCTGGCAGCAAGAGATATTCATGTTTACATTATATGCACGTGTCGGAGGGAATGCGAGGACTGGCAAGACATCTTGGCAAGCTGGCCGGCCTGCATGGCAACACACACACCGATGGGAGGAATGCTGGCAAACAGTGTAAACCTCTGGCAATCGATGGGGGTAGCATTCCAATGCCTCGTTTTTGCCTACTATAGACAGAGTCCCTCCTTATGCAAATCTCTGCCAGACGAGCCAATCTATTCCTCATTGAGAAGGCTTAATAAGTAAGATCAAACTGGCCTGGGGTTTCCTGTGCTGTGCTCCCTTTTGGAAGGGGCCTTTCCTGGCAGTTCAGGATGGAGTGTTCCCCTGGGGAGCATGGGCACTACTGATTTGCAGAAGCCAGCCTCTGTCGAGAATGGCACAGTGATCGTAAAACAATAGAATGGAATGGTAACCCAGTGATTATCAGAGGTTTAAACTATTTGCAACCTTAAGCTTTGTGAGCATGAGGTCTGCACTAAAGACAGGGTGGCTTCCTTCAGGACATGCCGAGACAACAAGTGGAGCAATGTTGTAAATACAGTTGAGACGTTTTTTTGCTTCTAAGGTGTTCAAGTGGTGTCTATTGGCTGAGAGGACAATCTGGAAGAGTATCTTTTTTTTACCACATGGTCACAAGTTCGAATTCCAGAAAGTCCACTCAGTCTTTCATCCTTCTGAAATTGATAATATGAGCGCTGCTGGGTAAGAATATTTTTCTGTTATTCAGTGCCCAGGTCCCCATAAGTATGAAAATGTGCTTTACAAATACACATACTGAGTTACATTTTTATGATCAAGCATCATTTTT
Source organism: Lissotriton vulgaris (assembly GCF_964263255.1). Lineage (NCBI taxonomy): Eukaryota > Metazoa > Chordata > Amphibia > Caudata > Salamandridae > Lissotriton > Lissotriton vulgaris. Next base: position 750,371,189 of record NC_141694.1, read on the forward strand.
AAATAGTTTGCAAAAAAATGATACCTTGGTGGCGAGATTGGGGTGGGATAACCTGCATTAAAAATTGACAGTAAAGTCACATCAGGGAATTTTTATGTTTTTCATATTTCCATGAATGGGGCCGGCGACATCAGTTACATAACCGTGTATATTGGGTGGCTAACTCTGGCAGACTGCATGCAGTCCTGCTGAGAAAAATGCATAATCCCCTGAACCCCAGGAGACTCAAAAATCACAAATCCAGTGACTGAGAAGCTTGTGCACAAATAGATAAATCTGGGACATTCTCAAGGAACTTGTCCAGCATATTTTGTGCAGGTGTTTCACCTTAAATTCTTAGTTAGGGAGTGGATACCTAAATGTTTTTGTCCTGCAAGTATTCTACATGCTTGTCGCAAAAGAGGCCCATTTACAGACATCCCCTGTGGATCACTCATGCCCCACCGGTAAAGGCAGCTAAGCCTTTCCTGTTCTCCCAAAGAGGCCAAATCTTTGTGCTACTAATATTTTCCTTGTTCATGTGTGAAAACCAGTTTTCTTTTCTAAGTGGAGACTGTTTGTTTCCTGAAAATGAGTAAGAGCCTGGTTTACAGTTTGTGTTATTGGAAGATACTAACATCCTGATTCTGAATTTGTGGGTTGGGCTAAATTCCGACATGTACACAAGCTCCTCCTTTCCTAGGGATCGACATTCTGTCTCCAGTAAACTTTATCTTAAGGGGTAAAAATAAACAGAAGATCAGAAATGAGCGGTGTTAGACCTGGCAACTTTGGTGTGATTTCAACTGTCTTTTTTTCTTGTGACCTGTTTTTTACTGTGTGCTGCATTTAGTTTTTGCTGGTTTTATGACTCTTATAGTATGGATTGTAATGAATATTCAGGAGTTCGTTAATAACCACGAAGTATGCCATAGATCATAAAGAGGTGACAGTTTCTTGAGTATACCCTCATTGGCAAATGAAGAAGTTGGCCCATAATCACAAATTGTGCGTCAATCCCTTTGCGAAATAATCGAAAATAGAGCGGAGGTGTTACTACGACCCAAACTACGTTTCCCATAATGCTACCACTAAGTATGCCATAGATCATGAAGAAGTTACAACCCCTTGATCAAACATACACAAACTTTAAGGGCAATTGAAGAAATTGGCCCACAATCATGAATCGTGCTCCAATCCCTTCGCCCAATAATCGAAAATAGAACGTGGGTACGTTTCATTACGATCCTAACTACGTTTCCCACAATGCAACGCAGTGGAACCCGGGCTTCTTATGCAACCAAAGATGGCCGCCCGAGACTGGTTGGTGCCAGTACGCACATTAGGTATGCATTGGGATAATTCGCCCTCGAATATATTTTATGTTTATACCTCACTGCCATAAAAAACGTGTCATTGACAGCGCGCACTTATTTTGTAATTATGCAGAGTGCGCGATAAAAGTCCTTTGGAGACACGGTCCTGAGAGAAGTTCGAAAGGGGCAGAGGAGCCCCCTGTTCATTCGCAGAACAAGTACGCTGGTCTTCCTGAATAACAAATGCAGAATACTAAATGTAAAGTATTGCTTTTTGGAGCGTTTTTAGTGTGGAAAGGCTCTAATTAGTTTCTTATTTGGATAGGTCACTGTTCGACCCATTGTTATCCGCCAAGGTGCGGGAACAGTTACTCCCCATCCAAAACAGGCCACACAAGAGGTACGTGACACTTTTTGGTCTATGGCAAAACGTTCAGTGATTCCACATTGTAGCCAGGCAGTAAAATATTGTGTACACATTTTTGTTTTAAATAGGCTTATTAAAATAGCGGCCACGCCTTCATCCTCCCTCTCCAGCGGCGCCGGTTGGTGTACATGGAGGTATGTAATTTGCAGACATAAGAATTTGAACACCATGAGATATTGTGCTCAACTTGTACTTTGACATAGTTTGCACTTTATTTTTAGAAACAAAGGTGCATTGCCAGAGGCCCACTAAAATAGTGCGCCCCCAGTAAGACACATGAAAATATCCCCCACCTGATCAGAAACATACAGGTACATTTTTAATGAATCGATAAATAATAAATGGTAGACATGAGGCGTACAGGTTGTCAATAAAACTTTATTGTTTTCTTGCATCCTATGCAGACAAATAACAAAGCCCTGATGAGGGTTTGGGGACTGGTTACCCGAACCTGAAACGCGTCGGCACAACTACAAGAGCTAAAACATTACATCAAGTGTTATAGAAAATAGACATATGTTTCATTGCTCTTGTCACTTGGCGTTGCTTTGTATGATTTATGAATAAGAATTGATTTTGAAATATTGAAAAATGGAAATTTCAATGTCTATTGTCACTTGGATGTCTTTTGCTTTATTTGTAATTTTCGTAATGTTTGCCTTGTCCAATATGTAATAGTTTTATATGTGTAAATAAGTGATTTATGTGGTTCATGTATATGTATTCCCCCTTTTTTTGCCAAAAAGTAAACGTCAAAAAAAGTTTTGCTACAAAAAACATAAGTGAAAGGTATAAATAAAAGTACCGGACCAGATTTAATGAATCTTTCTATTTGGTCTATATAATAACTGTATTACAAACAAAGAAAGTGTGGGCATTTGTTTTTTGTTATGTTTTTATGACTCTCGCACTTTACCACTGCTGACTAGTGCTAAAAGGCAAGTGTTCCCTGTGTAAGTTGTATTGGTGATTGGTTTGTCCATGACTGGCATATTTGATTTACTGGTGGTCCCTAGTAGAGTGGACCAGAGGCGCCCAGGGCCTATAAATCAAATGTTACTAGTGGGCCTACAGCACTGGTTGTGCCACACTTATGAGTAGCCCTGCGAACATGTCTCAGGCCTGCCACTGCAGTATCTGTGAGTGCCGTTAATAACTGCCAGGGCAACCTGGCAAGTGCACCCAACCACCCAGCGACTGTCCAATGGGTACTAACTCACTGTCACTGGTGTACGCCAACCTGAGTGCCTCAATGCATAGCTTTTATTGTGGAGAGTCGGTAAGATAAGCACAAAAACACACAAACAGCCCTGCTGTCACTGTTGTAAGACTGTTAAAAACAAGGAGAGAAAGCTTTGCTATGACAGTTGTTAGTCTGAATCATCAATGCAGTAAGAGATAACTAAGCTGCCAATGGCGGCAGTCTTCAACATCAGGCACATAATGCTCGAACATTTGTAAGGCAACCCTTTAAGCAGGGGTGCAACTAGATCTGATCTTCGGTGGGTGGGGGGCTAACACATTAAGGAATAGGGTGGGGCTAACATGCCAAGGCATAAGGTGGAGCTTAAATGCCAAGCAATTGTGAGGGGCCACCACATTGCCTATCTGATAAGGAGAGAGAGAGTTTCCATCTACTGCTGAGTCAGTCTTGCATTCTCCCACTTATTCCTCTGCAATAAAACAGCCACAAACTCAGCAAACAAAGGCAGAATAAATTAAAAGAATGGAAGTAAGGTCAGCTTCCCTATACAACTGCTGGGGAGCTGCCAAACACCAAAGCACTTGTCTATTACTGTAATCTTGATATTTTGTGTAACAAAAAACGGTGTACAGACTATAACACAGTGTTATAAGAAGCTATCCTTGAAGGTCTATTGACTTTAACATTTGATTCTCAGAATCAGTCAGACCTATTGCATTTTTTGTGATTTTTCATAATAAACAGATTGAACTTTGGCGTTGGGCATTACTTTTTCTTTATGAACCAATCAGGCCTATAAACTTTATCATTGACTCATCACCAAGCCCAACTCAGACCTACCATAACAACCATACATAACCCTTCTCATATGGCAGCTATCAGGAAAGAGTCAACAAGATCACAAATCCCTATAAAATGAATTTTGGCAGAACTATTCATAGGAAGGACTAACAAGGACTTTCACACTGAAAGTATTCTAATCCAAAGGATAACTTATGGGGGAAACCAAGATCAAAATTCTTGCATACTAAGGTAACCTTTGAGACTTCTTCTTACAAAATACCACTATACCGCCTTCAACACGGTGCAACAAGAATCCACCCTAAAGGCCTTTTTGCTTTGATGAAACATTTCATATTAGGTAATTCAGGTTGCATTTCTTTGCAAAAACTTGCTTTTTACAATAAGTAAGTCGAGCATACTGTCTTTGTTGCACCTTAATAAACAGAGCAGACCGGATAATTTCTCCTTATCACTTGCATCTCACCATAACCAACTGAGGCCTAATGCATTAAGCATAAGCTTTAACAGAAAGTAATCATAATACACAAAGTTGTAAAAGTAAGAATATTTACAAAGTAAGAAAAGGTAACACAAATATAGAACCTATCCTAAGAGAGCCTAGAAGGGTTTTTAACAGTTAAAATTATCTGTTGGCAGGATTTGATGGGGGGGGGGGGGTAACCAACACCAAAATGGTTGTCACAACAGTAATCTGCGAGATTTCATATAAAAATATAGCTGAAATACCTTTGAACAGTCTGTAACACTGTGTAAAGCTAATCCACCCTTAAAGACATGTTGTCACATCAAAGACAGTATCGGAGACCGGAAGTCGACTACCGGTCTCCGACACTGCGGTCTTTGATGAGCGCAGCGTACTCGCTGCAACAGGCAACAGTGAAGCCTCCATTATCGCCTCCACTGCATGGTCTGCACTTCCGGACCCAAAACATGTTAAGAATGTTAACTTCCCTATGCGAGCTTGGCCGGAAGTACAACCGGCAGAGAGAATCATAACACTTTTATTTTGCTTATAAGCCCTGAAGAAGTCTTGGGGCACTTCCCCAGATGAAACACATGTTGGCTGGGCAACTGTTCAGGATTAAAAAAATGAACAAAGAATTCTGCCTGTTCATCTTCATTGTAATATACTTTGTAACACTGTATCACCAATCTGTGAGAAATTTTTGATACAGAGAAATTGCTCTAGAAATACTGTTGACGTGTGCACAGGCCCATTGTTATTGTGTGTGACCTTTGTTCTACGATTGAGAGGGCTCAGGGTCAACCCCCACCTGTAGCCCCGTCCCACGGACATTGAAGCTACATAAACATGCGCACTCGTTGTAGGTGCCATTTCCTACCATATACGTTGAAACCCTGTCCCTTGTATCACACCCAAATAGCGACCCACTCTTAAATGTCTATTTGCCGTAACAATCCCTTTTTACAAAACATTGGGCAGGCCTACTTCCTTTGCTGTACCTTTTCAAATCATCAAATTAGCTATACGGCATCTGACATAAATGTTTCCAATGAACCAATCCGGTGTATAGCCTTTATCACAGGCTTGTCACCATAACATACTCAGGCCTACTGAATTCTGCATAAATGTTCCCATAAAGCAACTTCAGGCATACAGTCAGAAAATTCGAAATATTCACAAAACAATATTCAACCACTCCTATCAGGTTTAATAAGGACTGATAAAGTGTAAATCTATACAGTTTGTCAAAGGCGAGAACCAGCACCAGCACCCTGGCCTGCTACAATAATCTGTAAGAATCCATTTAACACCATACATGACTTTAAGACAATTGAATAACATTCCATCCTTAATCCACCCATCCTTAGAGGCCTATTGGCTTTAACATTTGATTTCCACAATAAATAAGTGAGGCCTGCTACGTTTTGTTCAGAAATTTTCATAATAAAAAGATTAGACCGAGGGCCTCCAATATACCTTTTCCAATGACCCAATCAATCCATAAATTAAAGTATTTCTCCTCAGGGTGTAATCCACCTATTTACTCACCAAGGTACTGCCATTCTGTTGCGGTGGTGCCATTATGTCTCTAGGTCTTCTGGTACCCTACTCACTCCCTAATGTAATTACTGCTCCTAACTCCACACTATGCTACCCACACTTTGTCCTAAAGTACACCCCTCTCAGTGTGCTGTTTTTAATCTCTCTCTCACTGTTGCTAACTGAATCTGGGTGTTTCCTCCACTGGGGTGCTGCTATCTTGTGTTCAGAAAAGGTTTTCCTGTCACACTCATGTTGCAATTCTGTTAAACGATATTGCGCCCTATATAGGGCTATTGCCCATCTTCCTGTTGCTACCTCTGCCTCCTAATTAGGGTGTCATTCTCTCCTTTACGGGGGCTGTCCTGAAATTCTGAGTGTGCTGCTATCTCTCTGGAAAATCCCTCCCACTAGGTGGTGTCCTCTTCTCTGGATTCCTCACTGTTCCTCGTGAAAACACACATACTCTCAGGGTGCTGCTCTTACTCTGAGCCCCTAATTCTAGTACTGCTTTCTAAGGGTGGTGCTGCCCTCTCACTCTGGTGTTATGTCTCCTCACTGCCCCTTTCCTGTAAACCCCTACTGATGGTGACTCTTTATGATACTGCCCTCCTTTAGGATACCCCCTTCAAATCAAATCAAATCAGGTGTTTGTTAAGTGCGACTGCTCACCCGTAAGGGTCTCAAGGCGCTGGGGTTGTGGGGGGTTCGCAGGTTCCAGTCCATCAAGAATGGGGTCTGTCGAAGAACCAGGTTTTGAGGTTTCTTGTGAAGATGAAGAGCAATGTTATCTATCTGAGGTGGAGCGTAAGGTCGTTCCAGGCACTGGCCGCATGGAAGGAGAAGGAGCGGCCTCCCGATCTGGTCTTTCTGGTGCGGGGGACCACGGCGTAGGAGAGCTGGGCTGATTGTAGGGTCCTTTTGGGGTGTTTGGAATTTGAGTCGGCTGTTCAGGTATGCTGGTCTGGCCTCGTGGAGGGCCTTGTGAGTGTGGGTTAGCATCTTGAAGGTGACTCTAGCTTTAATGGGGAGCCAGTGGAGTGTGCGGAGGTGCTGGGAGATGTGACAGTGGCTTGGCAGGTTGAGGACCAGTCTTGCGGCTGCGTTTTGGATGTTCTTCAGCTTTGCGGGTGAGGTTTTTGTTTATTCAGGCATAGAGTGCGTTGCCGTAGTCAAGCCTGCTGGTGACCAGGGCATGAGTGACTGTCTTTCTGTTTTCGAGGGGGATCCGTTTGAAGGCCTTACGTAGGAGGCGGAGGGTGTGGAAGCAGGAGGACGAGACGGATTTGATCTGGAGGTCCATTTTGAGCTCTGAGTCCAGGATGATTCCTATGTTGCGTGCGTGGTCTGTGGGAGTGGGTGGACTTCCGAGGGTGGGGGGGCCACCAGGTGTCGTTCCAGGCATCTAGGTTTGGGCCCAAGATTAGTATTTTTGTTTTGTTTGTGTTTAGTTGTAGGCAGCTGTTTTTCATCCATTTGACAACGGCTTCCATGCCTTCTCGAAAGTTGTGGGGTTCGTTGGATAGGTAGAGGATGAGTTGGGTGTCATCTGCGTATGACACAATGTTCAGTCTGTAGGTTCTGACGATGGGTTGAGTGGACCCATGTAGATGTTGAAGAGCATAGGGCTGAGGGAGGACCCTTGGGGGACTCCGCAGGTGGAAAGTGTAGGGTCTGAGAGGAAATACGAGAGTCTGACCCGCTGCGCTCTGCCGAAGACGAAGGAGCGGGTCCAGTCGAGGGTCTTGTTTTGGATCCCTGCGTCGTGGAGTCTGCGTATTAGGGGGCGGTGAGAGACAGTGTCGAACGCTGCTGAGAGGTCGAGGAGGATGAGAGCTGCTGTTTCTCCTCTGTCCAGTAAGGTACGGATGTCGTCTGTTGTGGCAAGGAGGGTGGTTTCCGTACTGTGTTTTTTTCTGAAGCCGGATTGGGAGGAGTCGTGGATGTTGTGCTCTTCAATGAATGTGGCGAGTTGGCTGTTGATGGCTTTCTCTATGACTTTGGCTGGGAACAGGAGCAGGGAGATGGGTCTGTAGTTTTTGAGGTCGGTGGGGTCCGCCGAGGGTTTCTTCAGGAGTGGGTTGATCTCAGGGTGTTTCCAGTCATCAGGGAACGAAGCGGTTGCCAGGGAACGGTTGATGGTGTGGTAGAGCATGGGTGCGACGGTGTCGGCAGCTCTGATGTATATGTGGTGCGGGCATGGGTCCGTGGGGGCCCAGATTGGATTGACTTCATCGTCTTCAGTGTGTCTTCGTTGGTGAGGGCTGTCCAGCTGTCGTTCTCTGGCTTCTGGGTGTCGGGGTGGTTGGTGACGGTTCAGTGTGTTGGTTGTCTTCGTCGAAGTTGTCGTAGGTGCTCTTGATTTTGTGGTGGAAAAAGGTGCTGAGTTTGTCGAAGAGGTCTTGTGAGGGAGGGATGTTGGTGGAATCGCTGGTGGGTTGGGCGAACTCCTTGATGATGTTGAAGAGTTCTTTGCTGTTGTGTGCTTGAGTGGAGATTCTGTCTTCAAACGCTTTTATCCTCATTTTTTTTATGAGTTGGGGCTGGGCGTTGGAGGTGGCTCTGTAGTTGTTGTGGGCTTCTGGGAATTTGGTGTTCCTCCAGTCCTTTTTGAGGCAGTGGCAAGTGCATCTGGACTCTTGAAGTTTGGTGGTAAACCATCTAGCTTTCTTGGTGTGGGTGTTGTTGTTTTTCTTGAAGGGGCTATGGTGTTGGCGCTGTCGGAGATCCATCTATGCTGGGTTCGGGCTGCGGTGTTGGTGTCATCGTTTTCTGTGATGGTTGGGGTGGAGTTGCTGAGTGATGAGGTTAGCTGGTCGTTCGTGATTCTGGTCCAGTTTCTTCGTGGGAGCTGGTGCTGGTGTCTGTGGATCGTGGGTGTTCTGAAGGTGAAGTGGACGCATTGATGGTCAGTTCATGGGAGTTCGGTGGGGTTGCTGAAGGTGATGGAGTTTCCTGTTGTGAAGAGGGGGTCAAGGGTGTGTCCTGCTGAGTGCGTGGGTTCGGTCACGATCTGGCGGAGTCCAATGTTGTGGAGGTTGTCCAGGAGGGATGTGGTGCTGGGGTCCAGTTGGTTGGTGAGGTGGAAGTTGTGGTCTCTCAGAAGGGTGTAGTTGGTGGCCGCAATGGCATGCAGGGAGATGATGTCCGTGATGGAGTTGGTGAAAAGTCAGCGGGGTCTAGGGGGTCGATAGAGGAGGGTGCCACAGAGGGTGGAGGTAGGGCTGGCCAGTATCTTGAAGTGAAGGTGTTTCATAAGGTCTGTGGGCTCGTCGGGAGTGTGCTCAGGCAGATGGTGGATTTGTGGACGATGGCAATTCCTCCTCCAGGGCGGGTGGGGAGGTTGAGGCAGTAGTTCCTGGAGATCTTGTATCCTTGGGGAATGGTGATGGCAATGTCCGGTCCCGAGGTGGTGTTGATCCAGGTTTCGGTAAAGAATGCTACGTCTGGGGTAGTGCTGTCAAGGAGGTCCCAGATTTCGGTGGCGCGTTGGTGGAGGGGGCTGGACATTGAGGAGGATGCATTGCAGGATCTTCGGTTCAGTTGTGTTCTTGCGGGCGGGTTGCGCTGGGTCAGTGGTCTAGGCGGTGCTGCAAGTGTGCCGGTAGCGGTGACAGCGGAAGGGTCCGTGGGTGTCGGCTGGTGATGCTAGTGTGCAGTTGTTGTTGCGACCTGGGTTGAGAGCGTGGAGTGCGCTGGTTCATAGCGTTGGCTGTGGAGAGATCCAGGGTTCCCGGCGCTGGTCACAGTCGGGTCACAGATGGGCGCAGATGGGCTTGCCTTTGGCGCCCCAGGAGAGTGAAAGGGGGCGATTGAGATGAGAGTAAAAAATGAGTGAAAAAACGAAGGAAAGAAGCAGGAGAGTGAAGGGGGAGCTTCAAATGAGGGGAAAATGGAGGTTAAGAACCAGAAGGAGAGTCAAGGTGGGAGATGGAAGTGAGGGAAAAAACTAGTAAAAAAGGGGAGAAAAAGCAGAGCAAGAGAATGGAGACAGAGCTCCACTGGACCACCAGGGATGAGGAGCAGGTGAAACCTGCGGGTGGAGGAGGGCCTCAAACACCAATACTCGAGAGTGCAGGCGCTCGGGGGAAGGCCTCACTTAATGGTGGAGCTGCGAGGGAGGGAGAGCAATTTCACTGACAATGAGTTTCTTCTGCCACTCAAGCTGCTCTCCCGTTAGTCTGCCCCCCCTCCCAATATACTCTTCTGTCTGTGGATGTGTTGCTTTCTGGGGATGCAATAGCATCCCTGAAAATCCCCTCTGTAAGTGCAGCTTTCTTAAAGTGTGCAGCTCCATAAAACTGATAGTCCCCTCAATGCACTACTGTCCCTTGGAAATGTGGATGCAGACGTCCTGTGGCGCCCTTCTCAGGGTGCTGCTCAGGCGTCCTGCTTAAGGTACCGCTCTCTGTGTGCCACGGCCCTCTCCTGTGCTATGTATCATGATGCTATCCCCTCTCTCTCTGGAACCCGTTCAGGGTACTGTTCTGCCTTTTACTTTTTTGTGCTACATACTCTCAGGGTACTGTGCCCTTCCTGTGAACCACCTCTCTGGAAGCAATTCTCTCTCATGGTACTTCTCCATCCTAGGGACAGTCCTCAGTACACAGTTGTTGCAAGGACATCTTATTTTGTGCGTCCTGGGCCAAACATTTTATGGGGGCCCTTTTTATAACAACTTTGAATTTATGATCTAATTTCAGCTTTTTCATGCCTTCTAGGGCCAGGTCACTGACACTGCACAGGCACACTGGGTCAAATTCTAAATGTGTTTCCATTAACAGTCAGGGATAGTGACATGTTTTTAATATTGTATTTTATTAGCAGCATAATAATATTATTGCAAATAATCTTTGTGCCCCACTGCTATTTCTCATGTACGAGGTCCTGTTTTAATCTAATAGGAACTTTTTATGGACTTTGCATCGTGTAGAACAACATAAGCACAACATTTATCTTGCAAATGTCTGTAAAAGACTCCCACTCATCACCCATATTCAAAATAAATTAAAGGAAAATGGTATTTAAAACAATCTATGTCTAAGTATCATGCAAGGTCTTCAGGGCAGGACTGTGTGGCGAACAGAGTCTGTTCTATTAGGCTCCTTCCTGAAAGGCTGGGGTCCAGGACCAGGGTCCGCTTTGCCCAAACCGTAAAACATCTCTGAGTTATTACTTAAGGTGTGACTCTCTCAAGGTGTTATTATCCTTTCTCTTTGGTGCTATTTGTCAGAGTGCTGCCACCTTCCTCTGTCTTCTCATCAGGATGCCTCAATATCTCAGAGTCCTACGCCCTCTGTTACCTTGCAGAATTCTGTCCTTTCCAACTGCAACTCTTAAATTTCTATTCCCCTCATGACGCTGCTGTTCCCTCAAATGCACCCAGTTGATTATCCCATCCACTAAGGTTGCTCTGCCTTTCTACCTATATCTTAGGCTTTATATTCCCTTCGTCCTTGTTTGCCCACCAATCACACTCTGTGGGATTCATGTCACAAAACTGTCATTGTTTTGTCCATGCGTCTAACAAGGAGGACCCATTTGCAGTTATTCTGAGCCATTCTGAGCCATTCCTAATCGCAATTAGCCTTTTGTTTGTGAAAAACAAGCATGTGATTTACAAAAATTCTAACATGTTTTCCCAATCTATGTGTGATTCTGATTATTTTAAGTGTTGTTTTTGACCTTGTAATTCTCCATCCTTTAGCACTGTCTTCCTCTTTCAATCCATTAGGTCTGTTTTTCCACCCATCTCTGGGCTGTGTATCTCCTAGCTTCTACTGTTCAACCAACTATCCACCCTTAGCATTATCTCCTTGCCTATCCCTTGTCTCACCACCCGTCCTTTGTTCTTGCCTGCCCATTCCTTGTTTCACCTTGTGAAGCATTCATCCCTAAGTCCTTGCCTCCCCACCTCTCTTTTGGCTCTGACTTTCAATCTTTGACCTGTCTCTCCATCCATACCTTGATCTTGTCTCCAAAAGTATCCCTTTGTCTCGGCCTCAACACTGGTATATCTGCTATCCCCAGTTTCCCCACTAATGAAGAATGTCCCAGGTTTCGAAACTAAAAGTTTCAGTTTTATTAAGGACGAGGATTGAGGGTTAGGCTTGTCTTTCTTCACTGTTTATTCTCAGTAGCCTTTAACATCACAGATTTTAACCACACAAAAAATATTTTCCCATAGAAACTGAGAAAAAAAAAAGTAAACAAAGCTCATCTAATCAGGAAGCTGAGGCCTCATCACATTAGCCTCGGGGATGCTCTATTCCCTATTTCTTCCAGTTATCACAGCCATCTTCCTCTGAATTTCTCTCTTGTTTAGAGGTTTCCGTTTCTGAGTATGAGACGCCTGCTTTCCGACCGTTAGAAATCAGTTTATCACCAACAATCTGAGCAAGTGCCCTGATCATTTGGTCCAGCATAAACATAAGAAACACATTAAGTGCATTAAATATATACAATAAAAAATCCTTAGCATAAAAGTCTCATATTTGCACAGGTGGGTTAATGGCCATGATAAACTGGGTGGGTTAATCCTCACCTCCGTCTCCCTAATATAATTGGAATTTTCCACTACGATAGCTAGGACATTTTTCATTCTATGTCTGGACCTGGAGGCGAGGATTAGGCTAGTTTAAAGCTTTTGTATAACTAGAGAAGCCAGATTGGAGATTGGTTTAAAGTAAAACCTTTTAAAAGTAGAATCCGACAACCAATCAGCAGCAATGAGGATATCTTCCAAACTAGCTCCCAATCAAAAAGCCTTGGATGCCATGGCCCCTCTCACAGAATGAGCCCCAAATTTTGAGACATCAATACCAGCCTCCTGCATCGCCCATCTGGCAAGAGTAGGGAAAGAAAAGGTCTATGAGGCTTAGTGAGATCATCAGCAAATGTCTTTCCCCATGGGGACGAAGGTCCTCTCTCATAATATCATGCCGGTATATAGTCTCAACAACACACAATTTCGGAACATCTGGAAATACTGGGTATGACACAATCAGCGAATTACTCTTTATCCTTCGATCAATTTGAAAAGTTCCCCTTTCCGGGAGAACACTCTACCTGTTAGGTCCGATGGTAGAACATCTGAGACTCTTTGACAGGAAACTAAGCATAATAGAGTGGCTAACTTTCTCAACAGTTGTTTCCTCAACAAGTGTTTATTCGATGGAAATGATTTGAAACTTTGTTAACATCCCATAAGACTGCATATCTGGGTTCATTGGGAATCGGCAAACGAAAACTCTCATGAGTTTGCAAACCAGAGGATGGTCCCAGACTGGGTGGCCATCGATGGGAAGGCGGTCCGCTCTAGTAGCTAACCAGAAAGTGTTTATGGACCTGTATGCTAACCCACTGAGCCTAGAACCGATAGAAAATTCAGGATATGGACAACTTCCGACCCCAAGGGATACACCTGGTGCTGGAGACACCAACACAATGATCGTGTCCAGGTGGACCGGTACTGTTTATTTGTACTATCTGCCCAGGCCTAAGCAAGTAAGAAGGAAGCTGTTCATGGAATGCCTGGGATTTTCAAGCATTCTCTGTAAACTTCCAGGTCATGAGATACAGGGAGGATTGCACAGGGGATCTCGAAGGAGATCCGGAAAAAGGGGTAGAGGGATTGAAAAAACCCAAGAAAGTTCCATCTGAGCTGAAAACCATACTTGAGATCTCCATATCAGGGTGATCACTAACAGATCCGCCTGTTGCCACCAAACTTGGGTGCATAATCACATTATCATTGCAAACAGTGGAAAGGCATATCCCAACTCCGTTCTCCGGTCTTGGAGAAACGCATCCTTGGAAACTTAATTGCGGTCCGATCTCCAACTTCAATACTTGTCCGACTGGAAATCCAGCAGAGAGGCAAACAGATCAATAGAGAATGGTTCCCACCAATCCTGAATCTTCTGAAACACTTGCGAATGTAACTTCCATTGGCAGACATCCTTTCAATGTCAGGAATTCCAACCTGCCACTTGATTGGATTTCCCCAGCAGATGCTCTGCTGACATTGAAATCTGATGGGCCAGGCAGTAATTCCATAGAGTACGAGCAAGATCAGAAAGAGCTTTGGATCTTGTCCCTCCAAGATGGTTGACGTAACAGATGGCCACTACTTTGTCCATCTTTAGAATGACAGAGCATTGAGCCTTGTCTTTGGTTCAACATTTGATTGCGAACGAGTCCGCCATTAGTTCCAGCCAGTTTATGTGTAGGTCTTGTTCTGCTGAGGACCAGTTTACGCCTGTGACTACATTTTTTTAAATTGTGTTTATTTCGTTTTTTACAGAAAACAAAACAAAGGCACACTGTTCCAACATTTAGCCAGTCATATCATGGATACATCACAGAGTGTAACATACATCACAGCATTTCGTATCCAGCACAAGTTGCAGCGCCATACAAGAAATCTTTACACGTTAATGTTTGGGATATATTCCAAAGGACAAGAATGATATGTAACCACAAAGGTGCAACAATCCATGCCAGTGTGTCCAGCTCTTCTACACATCTCTACACTATCATTATCACATCATTATATACCTCCTGTTACAGACATATATCAAAGAAGGGGGTACAACTTCAGACCACAAGGGTTATCAGTGAAAATCATGTCATATTAGCCTATACAGTATTAGCATAACACACCCATCTTCTTGCAGCTCCCATTCCGTAGACACCCTTGACCACTCCACGAACGGCTCCCATATATCCTTCGGGCGGGATGTGGAGGGCATTTGTTCCCAGAAAAGTTTTAACTGAGCGTGGCCATATGTCACATCCAGTAGCCAAGCCTTAAAGTCTGGTACTCGCATCCTACCCCAACGAATTGCAACCTGTCTGCGAGCATACAGTAACAGTAAAGCATGTAACTTACGCCTGTTGGGCACTGTGTCATCAAGTACCCTAAAATCCCCAGTAACGGAGATGGGGGGTCCTCTACCAATATTCTGATTTACTGCATTAAATATCTCACTCCAAAACTTGTGCAGATGCGAGCATTCCCACGCCACATGAAGAAAGATAGCCTTATCCTGCCCACATCTCCAACATCTGGCGTCATCCCTCAACCGCATGCGATGCAAACTCACTGGCGTCCGGTAGTACCTATGTAAGAACTTGAATTGTATCAACCGCAGGCGGTAGTTTAGGGGCAATTCTATCAACTGACTTCAGCAATATCCCCACTGCTCCTCTGTCATCTGTGGACATAACTCCCCATTCCAAAGTTCCATTGGCTTTGGTTTCAACACTGACTAGTAAGCCTGCATGACTGTGTACAGTCTTGTTATCAGTTTTTTTGCTGACTGGGACTTTAATACATTTTCCAGTGGTAACATGGTCTGGGGAGCATCAGGGAACTGCGCGTTCATCGCACGACATGCTGTGCGTAATTGGTGATATAGAAATCTCTCAGCGAACGGCACCTCACCATCATCAGTAGCTATAGGGGGAGGCCTAAAGATACCCTCCGGATAAAGGTCAGCAAACGTATGTAAGTTTAGCGTAGCAATCAGAGCATTATCAACACCTTTCTCCATACACGCTAGCAGGGGATTGTTTTCCAATAACATTGATGATGCATATAACGTTGTCATACCCGCTCGCTTTTGCAATCCACGCCACACCCAACATAGCATTTCAGCCGTATCGATATCTTCCCTTGGTCGACTGACAGTGCGATACAGCGCCACAGCTAACGGCGTCGGAGCCACAGCATCCCTTTCAACTGCAACATGGGGTTGAAACGGGGTCTCATGCACCCAAAAATGAAGAAATTGAGCTTGCGCGCACAATGCATACAGATGCATATCAGGAGCCCGAGCCCTCCCTGCCGTAAAGGGAAGAGTCAGGAGATCCCAGGAGACCCTGGCCTGTCCTCCCGCCCATATCAAGGACAACAACTGTGAACGCAGCAAACCGAAAAAGTGTTATCGGCACCTTCACAAACAAATAAAGAAATTTAGGCAATATAACCATTTTTGTCAGTGCTATTCTACCTGCCACAGACAGAGGCAACTGAGACCAGAGAGCCACTTCCCCTCTAGCCATGTATAGGCCCTCCCAAAGTTTAGTGTCCAAATATCTTGGAGATTACAACTCAGCCACACCCCCCAGGTATTTAACTTCAGTAGTCTCCCATCGAAGGGGGAACTCAAAGCAAACTTAATTTGTGCCATTGGTCAGTGGAAACATAACGAATTTGGACCAATTTATAGTTATACCTGCAAATCCTCCGAACATTATAAACTCCCGCAACACTGAGTCAAGGTTCACCTCCAGGTCAAGAATATAGAGGGTTACATCATCAGCATAAAGAGATATCACCAGGCTGCGCGCACTAAACCCTATTCCTCTAGCGGTGTGATGCTGTCGTATTCGTGCAGCTAACGGTTCCATAGCTATAGCGAATAATA
Source organism: Lissotriton vulgaris (assembly GCF_964263255.1). NCBI lineage: Eukaryota > Metazoa > Chordata > Amphibia > Caudata > Salamandridae > Lissotriton > Lissotriton vulgaris. Next base: position 750,387,357 of record NC_141694.1, read on the forward strand.
ACGGTGACAACGGACAGCCCTGTCTCGTACCCCTCGATATGCGGAAAGGACTCAACACCATACTATTGACCCGTACCTGAGCCTCAGGTACTTTATAGAACAGTTTTATTCGTTTAAGAAATAGGGGGCTGAAACCCATGCGCTGCAACACCAAAAACAAATATGACCACTCCAAGGAGTCAAATGCCTTAGTGGCATCAAGAAAGATCGCTGCAGCCTGAATACTAGGGTGTAAGTAATGTATAACAGAGAACAGTGTGCATGGATTATGCAACGTCGACCTCCCCGGGATACAGCCCGATTGATCAGGGAGGGCAATCATCGGTAACATTGGTTGGAGTCTGTTTGCCAATAGTTTGGCATAGACCTTGGCATCGACATTTATCAAAGAAAGAGGCCCAAAGGAGTCCAACTCAATTTCCGTCTTTTCAGGCTTCAACAGTGTAATAATCATAGCCTCTCTCATTGATTGGGGCAAAGCATCCGTTTCCAGCGCCTCCTTATATACGGCCAGCAGCCTTGGAGCCAGCTCCTCAGCATAAGCCTTGTAGAAGGCAGTGGTCAGGCCATCAGGGCCTGGGGTCTTATTTAACTGTAAACTCCTAATCACTTGAATCACATCGTCTTTCGTTATGGGTAAATCCATGTACAATCTATGGGTGTCAGTAAACCACGCTAAGGCAATTGAGTCTAAAAATTCTGTCATGTTACTATTCTCCGCTATCCCAGTCATCTTGTAAAGGACAGAGTAAAACTTCTTGAACGCCTGCAATACTCCTTCCTGACCCCTCACAATGTCGCCCTCTACATCCTTAATCACATGTACATATGCCACCCCTGCCATTGGTCGTATAATATTCGCTAGTTCATGCCCTGGTCGATCACCCTCCCCATATTGTCGGGCCTCTGCATATTTTCCAAGAAATTTAATCTCTCTAGTGGCTTCCTCATCAAATTTCAGCGGTTTAGTTTTAAGAAGGCCCGCTGTCTCTCGATCCCCGCACCTACACATCTTCTTGTCTAACTCCTTAATCTCTTTTTCCAGCCCTTTCAGTGTCCCTCTAATAGCCTTTAGCACCCCTGCTTGTCTTGCAATACATTGCCCTCTTATGACAGCCTTGAAGGCGTCCCACAAGACAGCAGCAGTCTCCACTGATTCCTCATTGTTCTCAAAATATACTTCAATGTCATTTCGAATCTCCTCCTTAAATAACTCATCTAGCAGCGCTTTCTGGGGTAGCCCCCAGGTAAAAGCTCGGGATGGGGCACCTGGTACTGATAATCGGAGAAGACAAGGTGCATGATCAGACAGTGAGCGCGCCATATGGGCCACGTCCATCGTCCAGGTCGCAACGTCTCTCGAGATTAACCAAAAATCCAACCTGGACCAGGCTTGGTGTTGAGTGGAAATGCATGTTCCCTCCCACAGGTCTGGGTGTCTTTCCCTCCAGATGTCTAGGGGTTCACCATCCACCATTATGTCTTGCAGGGCCATACGCGCCTGCGGATGTAGCGATCTAGCAGTGCCCTTTCTGTCAGCCTCATCAGAGAGTGCAGCGTTAAAATCCCCCCCCCCCCTCCCAAATCACAGTTTGGCACCATATCCCTCTGATCTTGGACCATATTTAGCAGAAAAACTCAGGGGAATCCGTATTGGGACCATATACTGCAGCAAATGTCACTTCCACATAACCTAGGCTCCAATTCAGTATTACAAAACGTCCTTCCGTGTCCATATATGAATATGCACAACTCCAATCCAAACCCCTCTTGATCAGAATAGCAACCCCTCTTGCACAGTTTGAATATATTGCAGAGTATATCTCCCCCCAACGGCTATTCTTAGACTTTTGAGATGGCTTCACATTTAAATGCGTTTCCTGTAGGAAAGAAATATCTATGGCATGTCTCACTAAATATGCATGGACCAGCTTTGCCTTTCAGCCATCATTCAAGCCTCTTACGTTCCAGGTGCTAATATTCAGAGTTTTTCCCTTAGCAGCATCCCAATAGTACAATCTTACAATCTTGGCCCATCTGCTTGCAATCTGTTACTAGCAGTACTACTTTGCTGTGCATAGTCACTGGATTTTGTGGCTTCAACAAAAAACTAACCCAACCCCAACACCACCCACCTCCCACACCAAGTCCCCAATTAGGTTGTAGCGTAACCCACCCATCCGCAACTGTTATAAACATCAAATAGATCACGGGGAACCTTCCCAGGGGGCGGGGGTTGACCGGCATACTCCCCTACTTTCGCAGGGTGACCAGCGTTACTGCCAGTGCTTACCAAGTAATCAAAATATACTGAACTTATAACTAACACATCCGGTATCGGGGGTAGGAGAGCCAACCGGATTCTCAGTAGCAGATTACAGCACTTCCAACCACCCTCAGGGCAGCGCAATGCACCCAACTAAACAATTATTTAATAACAGCCTTAATAAGCATAGAGAGTTCAAGAATGATCACTATTACAATATTAGGTAAGTCATTATCACTTAGCCTGGCAGCCATTGCTCCGTCTTCAGCTCCTTTCTTCTTGGACCCCTTGACTGCGACATGTTTGGCAAATTTAAGCACAGATTTTGCGTCTGTGAAGTAGTGTGCTGTTTCATCATGTGTCACCTTCAATTTCGCCGGGTACAGCAAAGAGTATGCAATTTGCGCTTGCAATAGTAGACGCTTGGCCGGCAGTATCTCCCTCCTAGCTGCTTGCACCAGCGGGATAAAGTCTGGATAAAACTATATTGATTTTCCCTGGTGCGTAACCTGTCCTTTCGCGTGTGCCAATCGCAGTATGGTGTCTCTATCCTGATAATTCAGCAGCTTTATCAGTATGGGACGTGGTGTACTCCCCACTTGCGGCTTCGGGCCCAATGTTCGGTGCGCTCTCTCCACAGTAAACACCGCAGAGAGGTGCGGGTCAAACAGCTCATGCAGTATGTCCGACATGTAAGTTTCCATTTTCGACATTGCTGTCGTCTCCGGTATTCCCGTTTCACGTAGGTTGCTCCTTCGAGAGCGCTCTTCTAAGTCATCATTTTTTTCTCGTATGATTCCCAGCAGTTTGTCCATTTGGAGGAGTTGCTCCTTTGTTTCTGTCTGAAATTCGTGAATTTCCACCTGTCTGTTTTCCAGCCCATCCAGTCGTGTTTCATGTACTGACACTTGTGTTTTCACTGTGTCCAATTGTTGTGTCAACGTGTCCAATTTGGAGTCAATACTCTTCAAACTAGAACACATTTCCAGCAGCAGAACCTTCACATCCTCATCTCCCGCTCCAGACTGCATGTCCATATCTGCGCCGCCCTGCGCTCCCACACTCGTCTCGTTCTGCCTAGTCGAGCGCCTGGAGTCAAACGTAATCTTCGGTTGTTTTAGATCTTGCTTTCCCATAGTTCCCCCAGATGGGGCCTTGCGCTTCAAGTAATGTTGCCAAGAGTAGTATTCTATGTCACGCACTCCGTCTTTACAAAAGCCCCCACCGTCACCCACAATGCACGCCCGCCTGGCGCATTATTCCTCAGCAAGTAGGTCAGGAACGATAGCAAGGGTACCCCCACGTGCTCCGTTTAGTGACCGTAGGAATAGCAGTTTAGCGAGGAACTGCACAGGCCTTCAGGTACACCACAGCCCCCACCACGTATTACAGCATGATTCAAGTGTCTCAGCGCTCATCCACTTACTCAGTACTGCGGCTTTTCCCTTGAACAGCGCGCAGGAATAAATACTGGAAGGTTAGCCCTTAATTTCCATCTCTCGGCCACTCCCTCATAGGCGTGTGTTCCGCAATCATCTGGTACCGACTAGCAGCTGCGGGAGGCACCAGGCTCGCTGAGGTACAGGTCACACACAAGCGTAGCATAGCACGAGACCGCTCCGCCTATCAAGCATCAATCCTTGCACGCCACACTCCACCTTTCACTGTCCTGTTAGGGTCTTGCCAGATATGCAGCGTCTCAGTGGCACGTCACCTCCTCGTATTCCCATGCAAATCATCCGGTCCCGCTGTCTGCAGCACTCCGTGTTTTTCAGTCACAATGCCATCCGCAACTCATCTCCAGATGTGCACAGTAAGGACGCGTTAGTTACTCAGGTGTGGCCTGCTCCCTCTATCACATCGCACTGCTTATTGTTCACCATCAGGGGACTGAGATCATATGTGCCGCCATTTTGACAGTGTTCGGGCGTATGTGGAATTTCGTTTTATTTCCACCGTCTCAGTTGCGCCAGTAGCCGTCCACCCGCTTTACGTAAGTGCTCTCCCCCTCCGATCACCTCTTTCAGGCTGGTGGTACTTTAGAACAGCCTCTGCAGATCTATGTAGGCGCAGCCTCCGGTCTGTCTCGACTCCCCAAGCTCGATTTTGGAGTCAGTGCTGCGGTCTCCTCCTTTCTGGCCGCAGCTCCGTGCAGGATTTTTACTCTTCTCGTCGGGTGCCTTCTATAAAGCTACGATTTTCACTGCTGTTCCTCCAGCTTGTGCATGGCTCTCTCCCCCGCTGGCAGATATGCGTAGCACAACAGCAATGACTCTAGAAACAGGATAAATGAAGGATTATGACCCCGGTCTGCAGAGCTCACTCAGAAGGCGGCCACCTTGCTGCTCGGCTAGCCACGCCCCACAACTGTGACTAATTCACGGCAACGAGCTCCCCAACCTGAGCCGGTGGCATCCGATGCTACACTAGGTCTAGTTGGGTGCTGAAAATCACCTAACCATTTCAAGCCTCCAAGTGGGCAACTCACCTTAGCAATTCCTATTTTGCCTCTGCTGAGAGGGGAACCGACTGGGAATAGGTTAGGCCCCATTGCAGGTGAGAGATATTTAGGTGTTGAAGCACCTGGTAATGGAGAGGGCCAGGGAAAATGGCCTAAATGGAGGACGAGAGAAGATCAACTATCTGTGCCAACTGACGTAGTGAAATTTGCTGTATGGGCATGGTTTTCCTGAGCTCGTGTTTGATCTTGGTTAGTTTGCCGGACTGGAGACTGAGTGTAGCATTCACCGAGTCCACACGGAACCTCATGGATTGTAAATTCTGTGTCGGAGTGAGGGTGGACTTCCTCTCATTGATTACATATCCCAGACCCTCCAATAGATTGATGGTCATCTGTAATTGTTCCCTTAGACATATTGGGCATTGATTCATGATCAGAATGTCATCTAGATAGATGATTAACAGCATCCTTGAGCTCTAAGGTGTTTAACCACAGTTTTTATTATCTTGGTGAAACTCCACAGAGCAGAAGACAGACCAACAGAAGGGAGGTGAACTCCAATATTTGCAATCTCCATTCGAATTGTAAAAAACATCAGTGAGGATGAAAAATGGGAATCGTTGGATAGGCATCTTTGAGACTTAAGCGGACTATACAATCGGTCATTTGTAAAAGGTCTCTGAGATGATGGGTATCCTTTATCTTGAAGTGACGGTAGATCAGCCTTTCATTGAATTCTCTGAGATATATCACTGGTCACTGACAGCTGTCTTGTTTCTCTACCAGAAAGAGATTTCTGAGGAATCCCCTGGGATGCATGGTGGACCCTTCTCCCAGATTTGGATAATTTCCAGACCCACCAATTTAGACTAGTCTTGAGAGATAACCAAGGTAAGTGGACGGTGTGGTTGCAAAGGAACCTTGTAGAATTCTCTCTGGAACCCCAGTACAGTCTGAAGGACCCAGCATTTGATGATAGAACCTCCCAGTTTTACACAAGTGCGCTAACTGGCCCTCAAGTCTCAAACCTTCTGAATTCTGTACCCTCACATTGGGAGTTGTTGTGAGCTCCATTGGAATATAGCATGTTACAACGCATGCTAAAACATCGCATACTATTACAACACAGTCGTTACAACCCATTGTTAGTATGCAATATCTTTACATCACAAGTCATTACAGTGACTTGCTGTAGGGGGCGTGCTGGACTTAGTAATAGTATTATTTACTATTCCTACTCCAGTTTGCGTAACAGCAGAGAAGGTGCTGGATTTTATATCCAATACCTTTGCGCCCCCTACAGCAAGTCATTGTAATGACTTGCGATGTAAAGGTATTGCGTACTAACAACGCGGTCGTTGTAACAACAGCGTTGTAATAGCATCATGCTGTTTTAACAGCGCTGTAAGCGCTGTTTCCCGCACCATTGCCTCTGGAGCCACATCCGCCATCCTGACGACAGGGGTAGGTCCTCGTAGGATAGAACGTGCCGAATTTTGAGGTGTCCTGCCATTGTCCACAGCAGAAAACAGCAACTCTAGTGGGAGCTTGGTGGAAGATCCTAGGGCATTAAACTCTCAGATAACTCCTCACTTCTTTATCCAGGGGTTTACACAGCCTGACCACCATGTAAGAGGCCATTGTAGGAGCTGGACACTATTCCACAGAGTGTGGGTGTAATAACTCATCTAGGTCTAACATATCTGAGTCAGGAAGTGGAGAGGAATCCTGTTTCTTGAGTTTATTGGACAAGGGAGAGGCAGTTTGGGCGCCATGATCTATTGGAGATCCATAAACGCCTTCTTGAGGTGAGCGAAAACATCATGCGTTTGTGTTTACCATCCATGTTAAGGGTGGGTGGCTGCCCAGGAGGTACAGGGGCCTGAGGCCCAGAAGGTTCTGTCTTAGTGTTTTTTGGCATTGAGCCTCTAGTGGCAGAATGTTCTTCTCCAATAGTACCACAACAACTGCCCATAAATTGTAGCCATCCGTGACTTGAAAAAATTGGTCATCAAAAGGTTCCATAAGGACGATTCTTCCAGTAAATATATCTAGGGAGAAGTTAAAGAGGCAAACCTTGTTAGGAGTAATTCTGGTCTGTTAAGCAGCTGTACGGTGACTGGGCTCTGAAGGCCTTGGGACACACCTTCTAATTCAATGACGTTGATATTACCGCCAGGAAACTTGTGCCTCTAAAAATACCTGAGAGTGAGGCTGGTCTTACCCGCTTCACGGTTGTTAATCTCCAGGCAGTGGCTTTGAATTAGTTAAATTTCCCAAATCAAACATAAATCATTTCCCCCATACAATACTATGGCCAGACATGCTTCGCTCTTTAATTGGCAATGAGCAAAACTCACGCGCCAGCCACCGGGAGGTTAGGACACGCGGAGCATGTTCAGATAATGTATGCGGGCCCCTACCAGCGGGCTGACCGCACTGTGCACCGGAGCCGGGCAAACTGAAGTGGCTGCATAGGAGCGAGAACGTTCTCGAAGCCATGCTGAAAGGAAAGAGACAATTAAGGCACACAATACACTTGTACACAGTGTGGAAGACAGACCCGCAGGATGACTATCCCTCGTTCGGTTGTCCTGTCATGAAAACAGTATAAAACACACTAGATACTCCAAGTAGTCTAAGAGGGTGAAATGCACATATCTGCAGGTTGCAGGAGCAGTGAAGACGGAGGGGAATCGAAAGTCCCTGGGCTGATATGATGATGGTGCAGCTTCCTGATTGGATGGACCTTGCTTACTTTTTTCCAAAGTTCTTATAGGAAATGTAATTTTCAGTGGTAAAAATCTCTGATGTTAAAGGCTGCTGGGAATAAAAAGTGAAGAGAGACAAGCCTAATCGTCGCCTCCAGATCCTGGCATAGACTCCTTGTCTGTCCACACATTACAAGTCATGACTCACACCCCTCTAAGCCTCCTTCAGCCATACTTTAGCTTTGTTTTTTCACCCATATATTTAGCATATCTGTCCACTAATTCATTAACCCTGGTTTCTCCACTGGTTGTTGGTCTCTCCACCTGCCCCTGCCCCACTGTCCTCGTCTATTCAGTCCCCCAACCTTCCCTTGCTCAGACCTTCCCATTTCTCCACCCATCCCATGCCCTTCCATCCATTCCATTCTTTCATCCTGGCCTCACCTCTAACGATTCCATGGCCCCTGTGCCACACCATTCCTTAGACTCCTGATTGTCCCTTTTCCCTCCACCCACCCCTTGGGCTGATAGTTTGAGACAATCCACATTTTAAATTACAGACAGAGCTGATTTTATGGCCAAGTTGAAGACACTTGCAGAGTAATGTATGATAACCTATAACAAAATGCCACATTTTTTAATACCCTGCAATAAAGCAGATTTAGCTCCCGAGACAGCACTGTTGGGGGAATGTGCTCCTTACGGTGATCATCATTTGCCTGCAGGTTATGTTTACATCCTGTCAATGCTGGCCTGGCTAAGTATATCATCTTTCTGTGGTTGATGAAGGAGTCTGACCTATGGAGGATAACAAATTCATCTGCTTGAACTTAGAAATATTAAGCCAACCTTGCTCAAGCCTCCATCTCTCTCTCTGCTGCCTCGCAGCACAGTTTTCTCCATCTAATCCTCTGAGGGCCTCCTGTCACTGCTGGTCTCACAATTGCACTCACTTACCCTCCGTTGCCTACTGCCACTCCTCACCTCCTTATTCAGTTTCTCTACCTCCCCAGAGCATCTTTTAGGCTTGCGCTGCACTATAGATAATGTTATTCTCAATAAGTATCATTACGGGTCAGATTTCTAGTCCCTCCAATCAGGTCACCAGCTTGGTTGCTCAACTGGTTAGTGGTTTCATGGTTTTCATCTAAAATCGGTGTGCTCATTTTCTTTACTAGTCTTGCTAGCGCCACTAGCCATGTAAGTGGTGACGGGTACTAGGATGTTTATTGAAGGCCATGAATGCTGGGCTCCAGCGACAGCAGGAATCCTGGGAATAGAACCTAGTTCCCAGAATCCTCCAACTTGGTCATCCCTTGTTGTTCCCCTATTGGACACACTATTGTTTCACTCATTGCACTTGTTGCACGGCTATCAAATTGAGGTCAAATTCATGCCTGCTGTCTCTAGCCTTGCTGGAAAATGCAACAGGGGGCTGAAGCCCGTTTTTACCCAATGGGTGTTGCGCGTGATGAAGCGGACTTTACAAATAAGTTTAGAATTAAGTACGCTGATTTAAAACTCCGATAATTTTTAATTCACTAATGAGTGTTGCATGTTTTTCTACTAATTCAACCTAGAATAATGTGCACCTACATAAACATTTGGGTCTAATTATATGTGCTCTTGTCGTGTTTGTCATTTCGTTTTAAATATTATATTTACCTTGTCTTTCGTTTTGTCAAATATTAATTGCGGCTGTTTCAAATAACAGCATGTGCATTCTTTTTTGTGCTGAGAAGTGTGGCTCAATAATTAGAGCGGCAGACCCTGATGCAGAGGTCTAGCCAGGGACCAGGGTTCAATTCCCCGCCTCGGTGGGTCTTGGGCTCAAATTCCACAGACCTGATCATTCTCGCCTCGGTGCCTATTCCAATCATGGAGTCCCACTCTGTAACTCTGGGCAATAGCTTGCTTAATCTCCACAACGGCCCCCACAACGCTAAGGATGCCTGGCCTCCACCTTGGGGGTGCCCAGGAGTGGACGCCTCACAAGGAAAGCCAGGATGGGTTCCACAGCGGTATTCGTACAAGCACCTTGAGACCCTTACGGGTGAGTAGTGCGCTATACAAGTATCAATTTACATGTCGTGTCTTTTTATGTGACTGTTCTATGTTGGTCTTTTGTATGCAAAGCTAGGTAACATAGACTAATGGGTTAATATTAGCAAAGGGTGTGGGTAACAGATTAATTATAATTTCCTGAATTAATTGTTGTCTTGTGTTTCCTTGCATACTAAAGTCATGCTAAAAGAGGCCTGTGGCCTATTTCTAAAATGGATGTCCGAAGTCCTGTCAAAGTTGGGCCTTGCACAGCAGCGTATGAAAAGGAAAATATTTTCTTCAATAATTCTTTGAAAGACGCTCGTAAAAGCAAGGCTGTGCGGAACATTGAAATGAACATTGATAAAACTTTCATTGCCAAGGACAGGATGTGTAGCGGCGGAAAGGCTTGGACGGAGGAAGCAACGGATGATTTTGCTAAATGTTGCGAGCCTCGGAAGAGCCTGTGACACACATAATCAATGAACAATGCCGCTCTTGAGGAATTGTGATTTTTGCTTTGCGAAAGGCAAATGACTTCATCAAGTGACATTTCTCGACCAATCGTGCTTCGTGTCGCTCGGATATTTGTATTATTTTAGTTAGTTTTAGATAGGAAAAAGGTATAAAAATGTCCCCCTTGGTAAGAGCACTGTTGGCTCGTTCCTGTGCTCCAGAGATGCTGTCGGACTTTTGACTCACGTAAGATCCATCAAACTTTACTTTTTCCCTTTAGGTTTTCTTTAGTAAAGGCACATCTTTGATGTCTTTCCTGGGTTTAGTACAGTATTCCAAAACATCCAAACACTCATGATCAACATCATCAGCTTCATTGTCATTTTCAGAAACCACACTATCTGGTAAAAGTGTAGCTGGATTGAGATTAACACATCTCGCAATGGATACATTATCTGATCCCAGAATAACTTTTTCATATTTGGTCAATCTGTTACTCGACAGGTGCTGTGTTTTACTTCTGGTAAGAAGTGTCTCAACTGAATGAGGTACATACACTTTTACAGGAAATCCCATTATGATTCCTTCACTTTGCTCAAGGCTTACACTTGTTGCAGCCACTGCTTTTAAGCAACCTGGCAATGCTTTTGCAACAGGATCAAGAACAGCTGAAAAGTATGCTATAGGTTTTCTCATCTTTCCATGTTTCTGAATGAGAACTGACAATGCACAACCTTCCCTTTCACTACAGTACAGCTCAAATTCCTTGTCGTACTCAGGCATTCCCAATGCTGGTGCTTCACAGAGACTTTTCTTTAGTTTTTCAAAAGCCTCCAATTCTGTTTTTGTCAAAACAATCGGGTCTTTTATGTCTGCCTTTGTTAATCTTTGCAAAGGTTTTGCAATTACTGAAAACCCACAAATCCATTGGTGACAATAACCAACCATTCCTAGAAACATCCTGATCTGTCTTTGTGTTGTCGGTGGTTGTATTGCTCGAATCATTTTTATTCTCTCAATTGTCACTTGTCTGATTCCCTTTGCAATTCTGTGACCAATGTATTTAACCTCTTGTTTGCAAAACTGTAGTTTTGCAGGTGACACTTTATGTCCCTCATCTGCCAATCGATTCAAAAGTGTAATGGTGTCAGTTACACAATTTTTCCTTGTTTTTCCTGCAATAAGGAGGTCATCTATGTACTGGACCAATGTTGACTCTCCCGGTAATTTTAAATCTTCCAGGGATTTCTTTAACAACTGATTAAAGATAGATGGACTCCCAGTATACCCTTGAGGAATACGACACCATGCTAATATGCGATCCTGAAACCGGAACGCAAAAATTTGTTGGCTATCTGGATGCAGTGGAACCGTAAAGAAGGCGTTACATAGGTCAATGACCGTGTACCATTCTGCATCATGTGGAATCTGATATAAAATTACCGCTGGGTTTGGTACAACTGGACAGCAAGGAACAACTATCTTATTAACCTTTCTCAGGTCCTGAACTATTCTGTACGTTCCGTTTGGCTTTTTAATTCCCATAATCGGTGGATTACATGGGCTGCTTTCAATTTCTCTGAAAACACCTTGCTCAATGAATTTTTCAATCACAGGAATGACACCCTCAATAGTTTCAGGTTTCATTTTGTACTGGGGAATGTTTGGAAAGTCTATTCCCTGTCTCACAGTAATTTTTACTGGGTCCACATGTTTCATTAAACCCATTTCATCACCAGTTAGATCCCACATTTTCAGATTTACTGTTTCTTTCAATTCCTCAGGTAAGTTATTTTTATCAAAAGCAGGGAACATTTTATTTTCTTCGTCAACCATTAGCAGTGTCAATTTGTACAGACCATCTTCTTCTAAAGTTTGAAGCTCAATACCTTCCGGTGAGCAATAAATTTTGCAATTCATCTTGCATAGCAGATCACGTCCTAGAAGATTAACAGGACTGCTGTTACAGACAACAAATCTGTGCTTGTCTTTGTAATTTCCAATTTCTACATCAACTGGCTTTGTCAAGTTTGTTTTGATCTGCTGATTAGCTACACCAACTACCTGGATGGATTCACCCGAGAGAGGAAGATTTTCAATTTCCACTGATCTAACAGTAGAACGGGTAGCACCAGTGTCCACAAGAAAAGTGATATCTTCGTCATTCACTTTACCATTTACAAATGGACCCGACTGATCTACCTGAAGAGTGGTTCCAAGCACACACTCTTCTTCCTCTCTCAGGCACCGTCATGAGAAATCCTCTGAGTCACTGCTCTCATTTTCTTTTAGCCAAAATTGCTGAGAGACATTTGACACATTTACTTTTTGTGATCTTTTTACCTGTTCAGGTCCGCAGAAACCCGTCTCTAGACTGTATCTCTGTGTATTCATGCAAATTGGCAAGGGTGGCTGTGGACTTTGGTTCTGTTGATTCAATTGGTTCTGCTGATTCGCTAGCTGTTGCTGTAGCTGTTGCTGCTGACTTATTTCATTTAACTGTTGCTGTAGCTGTTGCTGCTGATTTATCTCACTCTGCATCTGTGGATTTAATGATGAATTTTTTTAATTTTTGGGCGGATTTTTACACTCACGCTTCCAGTGTCCAATTTCGCCGCAATTAAAAAAAGGTAGCTTTTGTTTTAGCTCTTCAATATTTATATTAAATTTTGGCTTATTTGTAAAGTTCCCTTTGAACTTCCCTGGATTCTGCTGACAACTTTTGTTTTCTAAGGTTGCTATCTGCTGTTCAGCTACCTTCACTTGTGCCCACATTGCCTTTTCCTTGAGTTTCTTCTGTTTTGCATCTAACTCATCACTGCAGTATTTTGCTTTTCTCAGGATGTCATCAACTGAAAGTGATTGCCAACCGACAATTCTGTTTCTCATCATTTCCCCAATCTCAGGTCTCAGGCCATAAACAAACCTGTAAATGAAGTGGCTCATGTCACTTTCACTTAATTTTACATAGCCACTGTATTGTTTAAATACCAGAAGTAACCTTTCATAAAAGGAATGAACTGATTCTTTTGGTTCTTGATTCGTTCTGTCTATTTTAACCCAATCTACTTCTTTTGTAGGAATCTTATCATTCAGCCAGACAATTACTTTGTCATAGAAGTCCATGACAATGTCTGAAGGAGCGCCTGTTACTTTATGTTGAGGCGGTTCCTCTTTGGGCCAACTAAAAGAAATTTTACATTCTGTCCAAAGATCTGACAGGACAACAATGTCAAAGAAACCATCAAGATCAATCCACAGAACTTTTGAGACTTTAATGAATCTTTCAACCTGACGATACCATTCCACCGGCTATTCTCTCAGCCAAGGAAAATCATTTGTAAAGTGTAGAATATCCTGTCTTGTCCATGGAACATGAACATAACGCCCACCAGCTATTTCCCTCATAGGAAATTCACCAAAGACTTCTCCTCTTTCTCTCTTTTCTTCTTCTCTTTTCTTTGTCCACTTAACTCTCCATTTACTTAAATCACCTAATCTTTTTAGAAACACAATTAATTCTTTTATATGGGTTATTCTGCCTGTGGTATTTAGGTTCTCTATATCTTTCTCAGATAAATCCACTCTGTAATGCTTTTGTAATTGTTTCTGGCGAGTGAAATCTATTTCCAATTCAGCAGCCAACTCTTCAAATTGTTCATATTTATTTTTAGTTTTCTACTGAATGCTCTTGCAAATGAATAACAATTCATCATCCTGATATTGCTTTAAACAGTCAGTACCAATTGTGCCAATAATTAATTCTTCTAAATGTGATTTTAATTTTGCAACATCAAGTTGTTTAGATTCAGGAACTTGTTGAGGAATCTGTGTTAAATCTGTTTTATTTATGGAACCAGAATCTGATTCTGCAGCTGATGGTGTGACATTTGACAAACTTTGATTTAAAGTTAAATTTGGCATTGTTTTATCTTTGTGGATTTCTGTTAACTCAGAATAAAAATTTTCAGCCACTTTTTGAATTTCTGTATTTAAAGGATTTGTTACAACAGAATGTCTATTTTCACTTTGGTCAAAAACTGGTACAACAGGACCAATTGTAACTGGAACTGTCACTGCTTCCATGCCTTTTGTTAACTGTTGAATTAATTCTCCCTTTGCTTTTAAATATTCTGTAATATTTGGTATATCTCCAGGCAATTCTGTCTTTTTCTCATTTTTCGGGAAATTATTTCTCGAATTCGAACTTTCTCTTGGAGTATTTGTTTTGCTTCTCGATCTCGCCCTTTCAGGTAATCTCATAAATCTGGGCGAATCATCAATCTCCCTAGGTGCACTAGGAGAAATTCCTGAAAGACTCCTTGGGGTAGAATGTGAACAACCTGGCTGATAAAGTGGAGGACTATTTAAAATATCCTCTAAAACTGCATCATCTAATTCTTGATCAAGATGTCCTTTTTTCTGGGAATTCTTTTGACCTGATGTTTCTATAACCATTTCTAAAACCGGATACAATCCTTCATACATGTCTCCTTTCCTCCAACAACGCACTTTATCTTAGTGGGTTTCCCTATCTATGCCTCTCGGAGTTCCCCAATTTTCTCGCTCAAGTTCTATCATTTCAACTTCCCATTCAACTAAAGCCTCAAATTGAGTGGGTCTGGGTCTTGGTGAAAGAGCCATCATTTTATCTCTTAAATGTCTTTAAACTTTAACCTTAAATGATCCATCTTCTGGCCAGGCTAAAACACCATCATCTTTGGTATAAAGCATCCAATTTTCAAACCAGAGAACAGTATGAAAACCATATTCTCCTTCCATATATGCTGCGGGTGTCTTGTACTTATGAAGTAATTTTCCACCGCGCGCTTCAATTTTCTTGTCAGGATTGAATACATTTTTAATTTTCTGAAACCATGAAGGCTTCTTCTCTTCTTTATACCAATAACTCATGTTATTAAACTATTCTGTACAATTTAGAAAAGATTGTAAATATTTTCCTGTTGTTCCGCTACTCTGACCAATCCGTGCGCGAAACTCACCAACAAGCCAATCAGGTTAAGCCACGTCACTACCTTGCTCAACCAATGAGAATCCTGTTTTCAGAAATGACCAATCAGCTAACAGCTTGTTTTGGTCACGTGAACCAATCAGCGCGCTCGCTGTGACGTATGTCAACCAATCGCAGCGCGAACCCTGTGACGTATACTGCCGCTGCAGTGAAGCTGCGAGTAAATGTAAATGTAAATGTATTTATATAGCGCAAATCACCAACCGAGGTCGGTATCTAAGCGCTTGCTTAGGGAACCCGTCCTTGTATTCCCCTGTGAGATAACCCCGGAAGGGTATCCACAAGGTGAAAGCCAGGCATCCCGCCGCGAGGGGCCGTTGTGGAGATTAAGCAAGCTATTGCCCAGAGTCACAGAGTGTGAACCCGTGAGTCGAGTAGGCACCGGAGCGAGAATTATCGAGTCCGTGGAATTTTTGAGCCCAAGACCTGCCGAGGCGGGGAATTGAACCCTGGTCCAGGGCTGATCTCAGCTTCCAGGTCTGCCGCCTCTAACCCCTGAGCCACACTGACGAGTGTCAGTGTCACTCCGTAAACTCACCCCTCCTTTACAAAATATTTTCACAGCGCCATTTTAAAACAATCCTTTTCAATGGATTTCAGTTAATAACTACAGAGAAACAAACCATTTGTCCGTTCCGCTAAAAAAAGGGATAGTTTTACCAGACATTCAAGATTCCACTCTCGTGAAATATACAACGCTATTTTCACAAAAACAGGTTTACACTTTCATACGGAAAACCTATTCATGCATACATGAAATCGTCCGCAGGACTTTAACCAACCAATATAAATCCAGAAACGCCAGTAAGAATAGACAACGCTACCTCACCCTTCACACAAGCTCGGAAAAATCCTACTACTTTTTTCGCAACGAGTTTTAAAACGGGCTCCTAGTCCCTATACTCGGAGCTACAATTTCATAGGCAAACCTCACTATTCATGCAACCTGTCATACCTAAAAATCCCTAAACTTGTGTTGTACGTCCACAACACTTAGAGATATTTCTATACCACTAATTTGAAACAGAACAAATGAACTGTGTAACTTCACCTGTCACACTACTCTGCCGGCACATAGGATTTTTCTCACTGATGGAAAAAACCTTTCGACAACAAATAACAACTAGACAAAACTTAACATGTGTTAAACATGTATCCTATGTAATTACCATGTAACATGTCAGTTACCATAGTAACCGAACTCTGCTACCAAAGATTAGATTACATAACTAAAGGAAATGCATTTGCAGATGAAACTGCACGATACTGTGCAAAAAATAATCTTTCACCTAATCGGGAAAAGGATAATGACCATATAATGAACTCTCTCATGCTAATATCTGTGGTAGAAACATGGCAGGGAGTGAAAGACTTACAGGATGAGGCAGACGATGAGGAGAAAAACACATGGCTCAAAGAAGGTTGCAGACAGCAAGAGGAAGATGGAATTTGGGTTTACAAAGATGGCAGACCTGTTATGCCCAATTGCATGATTGCTGACATGGCACGGATGTTCCATGGACCAGGTCACTCAGGAAGAGACACTATGATCAGACAGTTCAGGGAGACTTGGTATAATCCAAAATTTAGGGTTATTGCAGAGTCACTTTGCCAGCGTTGTTTGATCTGCCAACAAATCAATCCAAACAGGAAAACAGTTGTAAGCATGGGAACCATAGGACGGGAGGGTGGTCCTTTTACTAGGTTGCAAATGGATTTCATTGACATGCCACAACATAACAAGCTGAGGTACGTTCTTGTTATTGTCTGGTTTTTTTCAAGATGGGTGGAAGCGTTCCCAACACGTCATAATGATTCAATTACTGGGGCAAAATTGCTCTTAAGGGAGATCATACCTAGATATGGATTTCCAGTAACTATTGAAAGTGATCGTGGCACACACTTTGAAAACAGACTGATTGAATTAATTTGTGAGGCCTTTAGCATTAAACAAAAGTTGCACTGTGCTTACAGACCAGAAGCATCAGGTGTCGTTGAACAGATCAATGGCACAATTAAAAACAGAATTTCAAAAATGTGTCTAGCTACAGGAATAAAGTGGACTGATGCACTTCCACTTGTTTTGATGTCTTTGAGAAGCACTCCAGATAAAAGAACAGGTCTTAGCCCTCATGACATACTCATGGGAAGGGTAATGAGACAGGCTTTTGTTTCAGTTGGAAAATTGTTAGCAATAAATGATTAAGCATGGGCGAATTTTGCGAATCTCGCGTTCGCGAATTTTGCGGATTTGCGAACTCGCAATCCGCAAAATCCGCGAATTCTCGCGAATTTGCGGATTTTTTTTTTGTGTGTTCGCGCGGGTTTCTGCCAGGTCGCGAGGGTTTTTGTACAATTTCGCAAACGCGAACTTACCTGTCGGGTCGCAAGTTTTGCGAACTTGTTGTTTCTACGTGTCCAGCCTGTTTGGGACACTCTTCTTCATCACTGCCACCCTCTGTCACCACATGCCACCCTCTGGCTCACCCATGCCACCCTCTGTTTCATCACAGCACCCTCTGGTTGTCCAGTGTACATTATTGTGGCAAAGCAAAGCACACCTTCCCTGCCTCAAGTGACCTGAATTAATTTGGGGCTGATTAATGTGTCACAGAATATTTTTTTAGCTGGCACCTGCTTCCTTAGTGCTTCCTGATTAGTGATCTTTTGCACTTGCTAAGTGCTTTCATTGTTGCAAAATTAGTTACAACACCTGCCCCAACTGACAATAATGAATTAGGGGCTGATTAATGTGTTCCTGGATTTGAACTTCCAGCCTGGCTCCTGCTTGTCTCCCTTAGCTGTAATTCAGGACCTTTGTGGCATATGTGTAACTATTCTGAGGGTCAGAGCAGGGTCACATAATAGTTGCAAGTAGGCAACTGAACTCTGGAGGGGCCCCTCAGGAAGCACTACAGGAAATGGCTACTAATGATGAGCTTGAACTTTTGAACCTGGTAAGTAGTTTCAGTTTTGCTAAGATCGAATTTCTGCAATTTAGCGCTTATTCGCGGGGCGCGAAGTTGAACTGGGAAGCCGCGAACTTACGCGAACAGTGCGAGCAAGCCATAAAATCCGCTGCTCGCGGATTTGCGGATTTTGCGGGAAATTCGCGAATCTCGCGGATTGCGAATTTACCAAAAATCCGCAAAATCCGCGAGCGGAACAGATTTTCCACCCATACTTATAAATGATAGTGCAATTTTAGACTATTGTGAGCAGCTCTCTGATGTCGTAACTTCTGTATTCCATCAGGTGGGAACAGATGTGATTTCAAAAGAAAAGGAGCAGGCTCATGATCTATTGCCAGGAGACTGGGTCAGGACAAAGGTTCATCTGAGGATGAACTGTTTGGTAGCCAGGTGGCAAAAAGCAAGACAGGTGATACTAGTCACAACAAATGCAGTAAAGTGTAAGGGTTTGAAAAGGTGGGTGCATGCAAACCACACCATTCGTGTACCAGCACCTGATAACCCTGATGAAGGTAGTGACAACACTACAGCTGATTCAGAATCAGAAGGAGAACCTGAAGATCCAGATTCTGAAGATCGACAGGGAAGTCGTCATCTGGAGAATTCAGAAGCAGATCAAGCATCAAATGAAAAAGATCTAGACATCGTTGTTGTTGATTCAGAGAATGATGAAGATGTTCTAGAAAAAAGAACTGAAAAAGAAACTGTGTCAGAAGAGATTCAAGATGAGGAGAGTATTGAAAAGCAGATTGGAAGCTCTGAAAGCAGGAATGGAAAATCTGGAACTGGGAAGTTAGAAGTAATTCCGGAAGAAGAGGACAAATTGCCAAGTACCAGCTACAGAGATTTTGTTCCTAACGGAGTGAAGCTGCCGAGTAAAGAAGTTCCTAGATACAGTATTGAAATCTCTGAAACTGACTCGGATGACAGTGATGAAGAATCTGAAATAAGAAAATTCAGAAAAAGAGCTTGGAAAGCTGAATGTAATGAAACTGAGCCTAAGAAGAAATTCTTGAGAAAAGGTGATATCTGGCCAAAAGAAGACTTGAAATTCAAATTGGTGAACAGATCGAAAGAACAGGTTAATAAAATATCAAGTCAGAAGAGTGATTCAGACAAAAAAGAGCAAGCTGGAAAGAAGATTGAAGTAATTACTAGAAAAGAGACCATTGAGGCCAAATCAGAAGTATAAATCTCCAGGGTGGGCCTATATATTAATTCCACCAGTAGTTGAGGTTAGCAGTAGCAGCCAGGAAGATTTGGAAGAAAATAGTGACAACGATTAGGTTTAGCTTTGAGGTTTGCTTTTGGCATAAGGCTGAAGAAATTGTGTTAGGTGACACAAGGTCGAAGAAATTGTGATAGCTGGATACACTTTATGGACGCAAGGTCGAAGAAAAGCTGTTAGAGGGTTACTAAAAAAAATTAAAAAGGGGAGGGTGTTGTTATTTTAATTAATGAGACACTCATTTTTAATTTTAAATTTTTGTTTTTAGTAAAGCCGAGGAAAAATGCCTAATACTGACAATTCTAGGTGTGCAATTCTTAGAAGATGTTGTAAAATGTCTTCCATTTGTGTGATTCTAATCATTATAGTTTGGTTAATTTTGACAGTCATCTTGCCTCTGGGCATATAGACAAAGAGGATTACAAGGTGAACATGACAAGCAAAGCTGCATCTAAACAAGCTGTTCATGATGTTGCAGGCAAAACTAACAGGTTTATTGAGCATAAACCATAGATCCATCAGGACAGATCTGTTGGAGATTTTTCTACTAATTATTTTTCAAGACTCTTATCGGAGTACGTTAGAGTCATGGATGTTAAAGATTGTTATGTGTGCGTTAAGCTTCCTACTTCAGTTTCTGAAGGGGTCAAGTATAATATGCTTCCCCTTACTTATGGAATACCATGCAGTGTTATATCAAGCTTGTTTTATCAAACAGGACGTCTGGAGTACTATTACTCAGACTTCGATGAGATTTTTGCTAACTTAACGGTTGTGCATAGTCTTAACAAAGTTAGGCCTGCTAAACAGATGAGGGAATTCTTCCTGGTGACTAATGAACTCACTTACGAGTATGCTTACAAGAATAATTTAACTTGTAAAATGAGAAATGAAGAAAGATCTTTCCTCGATTAGGTTGAGGAGAGGAGAGCGATTTACAAAAGGAATGAGATGCTGAAACAGACTAAATCTAAGTTTTGGCAGCTTGAGGACGAAAAACTTAATGGTGAAAATAGATATGCTGCTATTCACATAGATGATCCAGTTAGTGGAAAGTTCTGCATTAGAAGAGATAACACGCTTTACAACAATTATTTTGTCTGTGCTAGCCAATGTGAGGACACTTATCGAATTGTAGGGGGTTGGGGATTTAAAGGTGGTAAAGACCCAATTTTCCCAGGAATCTATTTTGTCTGTGGGAACAAAGCATATTTCAGTCTCCCTGACCATTGGTATGGTACAAGTTACCTTGGTCTTGTCTTTCCTAAAATTTTACATGTTGACAGAAATGAGGAAGGTTCATTTGAAATTGACAAACACCTGAATAGATATAAAAGAGAAAGCTTTTCTGAGATCATGGGAGATATATTTGGCACAATAATTCCTATGGTAGGAATTACTCTGAATGCAATTAAAATCAGAAAGGTTTCCACAATTGTTGACAGGTTGTCCACTGATACTGCAAGCGGTTTCCAGTTGGTTAACACTGAGCTCATTGCCACCAGAAGTATGGTTATGCAGAACCGGCTTGCGTTAGACATTCTCCTAGCAAAAGAGGGAGGAGTCTGTGGAATTTTGCATGTTCAGCACTGCTGCACATATATCCCAGACAAAAGTCAAGAACATAGAATTGTTGATCAAGAATATCACTTAATTTCACTCAGAAATAGAACCCATGGAAAGTGACAATTTTTCAGAACGTTTGGCGAAAAGATTTGTAGCAATTAGAGAATGGTTTGCTGAAATTGGCAGTTCAATCATTGGCAAAGTACTTTATCCTGTAATAATCATTGTTATAGTGACACTTATGTTAAAAATCAGTTGCATGATTCACAAGAGAAAGAAGCATGTGAGGGAAAAGAAACAAATTTATAAACTCAGAAAGGCTCAGGAGAAGGAGATAGAAATGGATGAATTTCGCAGGGCTCAATATGAGAGTTCCAGACAGACTGATGAAACAGGAGTTTAGATTTACTAACAAAGAGAGAGATCATTATATGACATTATTAAAAGTAACATTTTAGAATACATTTTTGGGTTTTGTTTGGTGATTTATAAATCACCAGATGAGAGAGTTGATGAAGCGGACTTTAGAAATAAGTTTAGAATTAAGTACACTGATTTAAAACTCCCATAATTTTTAATTCACTAATGAGTGTTGCATGTTTTTGTACTAATTCAACCTAGAATAATGTGCACCTACATAAACATTTGGGTCTAATTATATGTGCTCTTGTCGTGTTTGTCATTTCGTTTTAAATAATATATTTACCTTGTCTTTCGTTTTGTCAAACATTAATTGCGGCTGTTTCAAATAATAGCATGTGCATTCTTTTTTGTGCTTTTGTTTATGTCGTGTCTTTTTATGTGACTGTTCTATGTTGGTCTTTTGTATGCAAAGCTAGGTAACATAGACTAATGGGTTAATATTAGCAAAGGGGGTGAGTAACAGATTAATTATCATTTCCTGAATTAATTGTTGCCTTGTGTTTCCTTACATACTAGAGTCATGCTAAAAGAGGCCTGTGGCCTATTTCTAAAATGGATGTCCGAAGTCCTGTCAAAGTTGGGCCTTGCACAGCAGCGTATGAAAAGGAAAATATTTTCTTCAATAATTCTTTGAAAGACGCTCGTAAAAGCAAGGCTGTGCGGAGCATTGAAATGAACATTGATAAAACTTTCATTGCCAAGGACAGGATGTGTAGCGGCGGAAAGGCTTGGACGGAGGAAGCAACGGATGATTTAGCTAAATGTTGCGAGCCTCGGAAGAGCCTGTGACACACATAATCAATGAACAATGCCGCTCTTGAGAAAACGTGATTTTTGCTATGCGAAAGGCAAATGACTTCATCGAGTGACATTTCTCGACCAATCGTGCTTCGTGTCGCTCGGATATTTGTATTCTTTTAGTTAGTTTTAGATAGGAAAAAGGTATAAAAATTGCCCCCTTGGTAAGAGCACTGTTGGCTCGTTCCTGTGCTCCAGAGATGCTGTCGGACCTTTGACTCACGTAAGATCCATCGAACTTTACTTTTTCCCTTTAGGTTTTCTTTAGTTAAGTTAGGGAAATAGGGTCTAGGGAAACATTTCCTAATGTTTGAGCACCTCTCATGCTGATTTTTGATTTGAGCTGACAGTCAAATGTGCCTTTCTAATAAAAAATTTTGCTTAATAAAATTTCTAATAAAAGAATTTAAGCTTTAAAATGCATTTTGCTTTATAATAAAGTTAATAAAATAGATTTTGAAAAGACAAGCTGGACTTGTTATTTTCCTTGAGTAACCATTAGTTAATCCATTGCCTATAGTTCTGACTTAATTAAATGTATAACAAGTGTTTCTGATTAATTAGGTCATATGATTCAGTTGGTCAATTCATGTTTCAGTCATTTATGGGCCTAGTGTTAGATTTATGAATTATAGTGAGTATCATGGTGTAGAGTTGTTCATAAGAGACTGAATTTCTTTTGGCCCGCTGGATCACGCGTCTGACTTCAAGCAAGCTTTGGGTTCGAAGGTATGCATTAAGCAGTGGGAGATCTGTGAAGAATCATTGGCACAAGCCTGCAACAAGAGATAGGGCTACTGTAACAACACACTTCAGTGCTGCTATAAGCTTACAATATCAACAGAATGAGAGATAGCTCTGCAGTTACTTATGTGCGTCTCCAACATGTGTTTATTGTTGTGAATTCGCCGGGTAGCATGTTGTACACAGACTGATTCAGGATTCAAGACTAAAATTGTGAGCCAGCATTTTTAGGACTCACCTGGCCCTCCCAATTTAGGACCCAATTGGTCCTCAGATGAACATTTCATTCTGAGGTGATAGGAGTCAGCAGTAACAGTCAATCAAATTTCAATTAACAATGCAACCCATTTGGCTACACAATAAGGACCAGGAATCAGTAGACAATTTCAAATGGTCTATTACAAGTTAATATTCAAATAAAAAACATTCTTAATACCATGCTGTAAGGATACAGAAGAGCAACAGGAATGACCAGATGCCAGAAAGAAATTAAGGCGCATTAGTATCAAACAGACAATCAGTTCAATCAATCAATCAATCAATCAGGACACTTGTAGAGCACACTACATACCTGTGAGGGTCTCAAGGCGCTGGGGGGGGTATAGGTTGGTGGGGAGGGTGTTCCAGGTCTTCGCGGTGAGGTGGAAGAAGGATCTGCCTCCGGCTGTCATTCTTCGGATGCGGGGGACAGTGGTGAGGGCGAGGTCGGCAGAGCGGAGCTTGCAGGTGGGGGTGTAGAAGCTGAGTCGTCAGTTGAGGAACGTTGGGCCGGTATCATGGAGGGCTTTGTGTGCGTGGATGAGGAGCTTGAAGGTTATCCTCTTGTTGACGGGGAGCCAGTGTAGGTCTCTCAGGTGGGGTGTGATGGGACTGCGGCGGGGAATGTCGAGAATCAGACGTGCAGAGGTGTTCTGGATGCGTTGCAGCCATCCCAGGAGCTTGGCCGATGCTCCTGCATAGAGGGCGTTACCGTAGTCCAGCCTACTGGTGACAAGGGCCTGGGTGACTGTTCTTCTTGTTTCAGTGGGGATTCACTTGAAAATCCTACGTAGCATCTGGAGGATGTTGAAGCAGGGGCAGGAGATGGCGTTGAACTGTTTAGTCATGTTGAGGGTAGAATCGAGGATGACCCCTAGGTTGCGTGCGTGATCTGTGGGTGTCGGAGCAGTTCCAAGTGTGGTCGGCCACCAGGAGTCCTCCCAGGCCAAAGGGGTGGACCCAAGGATGAGGACCTCTGTTTTGTCAGAGTTCAGCTTCAGTCGACTGTTCCTCATCCAGTCGGCGACGGCCTTCATACCTTCATGGATGTTGGTTTTGGTTCTGTGGGGGTCTTTGGTCAGGGAGATGATCAGCTGGGTGTCGTCTGCGTAGGAGATGATGTTGAGGTCATGTTGACCGGTGACATGGACAAGGGGTGCCATGTAGATGTTGAACAGCGTTGGGCTGAGGGACGAGCCCTGGGGTACGCCGCAGATGATCTCGGTGGCCTTGGAGTGGAAGGGGGGAGGCGGACACTCTGAGTTCTGCCGGAGAGGAAGGATGTGATCCAGTCCAGGGCCTTCCCTCGGATTCCGGCGTCGTGTAGGCGTGTGCGTAGGGTGCGGTGGCAGACCGCGTCGAAGGCGACTGACAGGTCCAGGAGGATGAGGGCTACTGTTTCTCCGTTGTCTAGCAGGGTCTTGATGTCGTCTGTGGCGGCGATGAGGGCGGTTTCGGTGCTGTGGCTTGTGCGGAAACTGGACTGGGATGGGTCCAGGATGTTGTTGTCTTCGAGGTAGTGTGTCAGCTGTTTGTTGATGATTTTCTCGGTTACCTTCACCGGAAAAGGGAGCAGGGAGCTGGGACTGAAGTTCTTGAGGTTCTTGGGGTCCGCATTTGGTTTCTTGAGTAAAGCGTTGATATCCGCATGTTTCCAGCTTTCCGGGAAGGTTGCCGTCTCAAAGGAGATGTTGATCACCTTGCTGAGATGGGGTGCGATGGATGCGCTGGCTTTGTTGAAGATGTGGTGGGGGCATGGGTCTAGTGGTGAGCCGGAGTGGATGGTCTTCATGATCTCGCTGGTGTCCTTGTTGTTGACGCTTGTCCAGGAGAATAGATGGTTGGTGCGTGTGGTGGTGGTGGGGCGGTGGTCGTCGGTGCGGTTGTGGCGTTGAAGCTGTTGTGGATGTCGATGATCTTGCGGTCAAAGAAGGTAGCCAGTGAGTCGCATAGGTCTTGCGAAGGCGGGATGTCGTTGGCTTTGGCGTTGGAGCTGGGGTTTGAGAGTTCCTTCACGATGTTGAAGAGCACCTTACTATTGTGTGCGTTGTTGTCAAGGCGGTCTTTGAATGAGGCCCTATTGGTGGCTCTGATGAGTTGGTGATGTCTGCGAGTGGTGTTCTTGTGGGCTGTGTAGCTGTCTGGTGATCGTTCACGGAGCAAGTTCTTCTCCAGTTTCCAGCATATTCTTTTGGAGGCCTGGAGGTCCTCGGTGAACCAGGTGGCTTTCTTGCTGGTGTGGCTGTTGGAGGGTGTCTTGAGCGGGCAGAGGGTGCTGGCGCAGTTGTCGATACATTGGCGGAGGTTGTGGGCGGCGGGGTCGGTGGGGTCGGTGGGTTGGTTCAGGGCGAGGGTGGTGATGAGCTGGTCCTCAGTGACTTTGCTCCAGCATCGTCGGGGCAGCAGTTGTGTTACTGCGATACAAAACAATAACATTAGGATCTGGTGCTCAGAGAACAATATAAGACTCTCTCTCCTATACATTAGAAAGCTAAGAATTCAGAGTCCAGAGTATGGTTTAGTTTTTTTTTTTTTTTTAAGTCCTCATTTTGCAACTTTTAAGTAAGGAGAATCAGGGTCACCCTTTCCCTTTCTTCTCTTGCCTTCCACCTTCCTGGTGAATTCCGGAATTTTTCTTAGTGGGAAAATTGGGTCCCCTTACTTCCATTTACTTATTTTGAAGGTTACTTTCCGGGGTTGGTTGAGCTAGCCATTCTGGCTACTCTATTTGGCCTTCAATTGAATTGTTGCTTGCACTAATCATAGGACTCAGGAAAAAAAAGAAAACATCCCGAGAGCCACCTCATTTTCGTTAAGTCTTTAGCCGCTAGAATGATGATTCTCCCATAACTCCCAAAATTTGTATTTTTTAAAGAATGGTTTCTTCTTTTTATCTAACCTATACATTTTTAGAATTGACGTGAGCCACTCACCCTTAGTAGGTGGACTTGGCATAATCCACTTTAGACAAATCTCCCTCCTAGCCAAGAGAATTAAAATAAACACTAGATTTTCTTCATGTTGTGTTAATTTGACGGCTGGAGAGCCATATACCCCAAATAATATTAAATCAATACTCACAGTTAGCCGTTTTCCCAATACCTCTTCGATAGTCTTACCCACTTCCTTTCAGAAACCGTCGAGATGGGGGCACTGCCAGAACATGTGTAGGTCATTGGCCTTCATTAAACCACATTTTGGACATGACTTCACCGTAGCTCCGCTGAATTTGGATAATTTATCCGGCGTCCAATAAGCTCTGTGGGTGGTATATACGTGGTTTCTTTTTAATGCCGCAGATGTTACTATTGACCAGCATTTACTCATTGATACTTGCCATAGGTAGTTCGTATCCAACGTTGGCAGCTCTTTCCCCCAAATTCTCTCCGGAATCCGAAATTCTTCCTCCCCTGCAACTATGAGAGCCCAATACCAGAATGATATTTCCTTCTTGAAGGGTTTTTCCAACATTTTCTTTTCCAGTAGGATATTGCCAGTTTTATTTTCCTTCACGGACTTTGTCCAGCTCGAGAGTTGGTAATACTTAAATTTAGAGAGTGAGGAATTCGTGATTTGATTCAGAAACTCCCACTCCAAGAGTTTATTCTGATATAGCTATTGTCCCCATGTCGCTATTCCTGCTGTTTTTAGGGGAGTTGCGAGGGAGTCTTTAAGACACTACGGTGTAGTAGGTGAGTTCCATATTGGGGCTTTACCACTATAGAGTGGAATATTCACTGTCGATCTGACACAGTACCAAGATTTAGCCGCTGCCCTCAGGGTCTTCAATTTAATTTTTTTGAAAAATTTCGGGTGACCGAATTTAAAAAGGAAGTGGCTAGTATTCTTGGTTAACTTCTGTAAATATAATGGGTAATCTTCATATGGACCTAGCATAATTCTTATATTTTTAAATTGAAATGCTCTACAATATTCCAGGATGTCCAGGGTAGCAAACCCTCCCTGATTTTTCCTTCTCCTTATTTTAGTCCAAGCAATTCTAGGGTTTTTGGATGACCATATAAAGCTTGATAACTCTCCCTGGATTTTCTTTATGTGTTCCCTATTAAATTCTAACGGGATTGCACCAAAAATAAAAGTAAACTTAGGCAAGATTGACATTTTTAGAATATTCGATTTCCCTAAAATCGTCAGGGGTAGGCCTTTCCATATATTCAATAATCTCTTGACCTCCCCCTGTATCTTCTGGAGATTAACTTGTGCTACCTTATCTAGATCTTTGACCAAGTCGATACCCAAATATCTGATTTTTTCTTTATTATAAGGACTTTGATAGTTCTCATTCCAAGTCATGGTTTCTGTTTTGGACTTATTTATTAAGTAGCCCGATATTTTCCCAAATTTTGTTAATGTATCTTCAGTAGCTATGAGAGCCTCCTCTAGATCAGATGTAAAAATCATGAGGTCATCGGCATAAAGAGACACTTTTTTACGCCAGTCTTGATATAAAAAGGGAACAATGTCAGGGTGATTCCTGAGGCATTCTGCTGCGGGCTCGAAGTATAAATTAAATAGTATTGGGGATAAGGGACATCCCTGACGTGTCCCCCTCTTAATTAAGATTTGGTCAGTCAATTCCCCATTTATTAATATTCTGGCTTTAGGTAGGTTGTAGATATTTTCTACCATCCTTAGGATATTAGTTCCTACATCAAATTTTTTTAACACCTCACTTAAATATATCCAATTAACTCTGTCGAACGCTTTTGCAGCGTCAACAGTAATTATGGACAGAGGTAGTTTCTCGCTCATAGCTATATCCACTGCTCCAATTAGCTCATGAGTTAATTCTTGTAGATGTCTTCCCACAACAAAACCTTTTTGATTAGAATTAATCAAAGTGCCTACTACTCGTCCAAGTCTCTTTGCCATTATTTGGGTAAACATTTTATAGTCACAGTTTAGTATAGATATAGGGCGATACGACTCACATTTCTTAGGGCTTTTACCTGGTTTTAGGAGGACTGTGATAGTTGCATCATTCCACGACTCTGGGAGGCTGCAATTTTCCAGAAAGATTTTATTAAAGAGTGAAGTAAGATGTGTCACTAAAGTATCCTTTAGTTTGATATATAACTCATTTGGAAGGGCATCTGGTCCTGCAGCCTTACCTCTTTTTAGATTTCTTATAATCCCCATTACTTCATCCGTAGTTATTTCGGTGTTTAACTCATCTTTCATTTCTTGTGATAAATTAGGAAGATTTTGTGTGTCTAAAAATGTATTTATCTCTTCCTCTGTTGGATTACAGTCCTCAAAGTAAAGATTCCCGAAGAAGGCTGTAAATTCTTGCCTTATTATTTCTTCTTCTGCTCCATTATGCGCTGGATTACTAGGGTCTATGTAAGCGATTTTATTTCTGGACCTTTCTGTTCTTATTTTCCATGCTAATAGTTTTCCACAGCCTTCCCCGTATTCGTAATGAGCCAACTTACTGGAATCCCATCTTTCTTTAATTCTATCTTCCAGGATCTCAGACAGTTTTTGCTTGGTTCTTTCTGATTCTAATTCCACCCTCCCTGCGTCTGTTAAGATCTGTTGATCTATAGCGATAATCTTGTCTTCTATTCTTTGGATCTCTTTTTTAAGCTCTTTTGATTTATGAGAGGCAAGACCCATAATCGCTCCTCTAATCACTGCTTTATATGAGTCCCAGACTATATGAGATGGGGCACTTCCATTATTTATCTAAAAAAAAAAGTTAGTTTCTTGCCTAAGTTTAGTGATAATATCAGGATTTAGGAGAACCGTGCGATCCAATGTCCATCTTGGGGGTTTCATTACTTCTTTAATGATAGTGTCAGTTGGACCGCTGAGTGATCAGAAAGATGTGCTGGTAGATGGGCCACTTGTTGAGTCTTTTCTAACAGATCTTGGTCTATTAGAAAGAAATCTATTCTTGGTTGTATCCCTAATTTTTTGTTCTTGAACGTAAAGTTCTCTACTTTATCTCCTTTTTCTTTCCATATGTCAATTAGATTTAGGTCCCTTTTATAGATTTTCAACCATTCTCTCATTTTTGGCAGGTTTGGCAGGTTTGCTTGTTTTCCCCTTGGGAACCGGTCAGTTCGCGGGTCCGGGATGATATTAAAGTCCCCTCCCATAATAAGCAAGCCTGGTACCGAGATTAAATGATTAAATAACGTCTGCAGAGGAGAAGGGTCATCTAGGTTCGGGCCATAATATCCCACCACCGATAGAGACTGATTGAGCACTCTAATGTTGGCTATCGCCCATCTTCCCTTAGGGTCCATTTCTGTGGATTCTAATCTAGCTTTCAAAGAAGTTTTAAATAGAATAGCAATTCCCTTTGTGACACAATCTTGATTAGTGCATACATATGAGTCCACCCACCTCAAATTTTTCACTATCTCCTCCCACTCTTTCTTCAAAAGGTGTGTCTCCTGTAGGATTATTATATCACTATCTATTGATTTTAAATATTCCAAGATCTTTCTCCGTCTACTCTTCGTGCATAGCCCATGTACGTTCCAGGAGGTTATCTTTATTTCTTTTACCTTCTGAATCATTTCCTTTTTCTATGTCGCCATTTCCCGGATTTCTCCTTCTTTGTTTTTCCAAAGTTTTTACGAGGACATTTTTTATTTTTATTTTTACCCTATCTTGCTCCCCACCCACGTGTATTTCCACCTCTTTTTGTCCCCCCCTCTCTTTCTTTTTTTTTTAGAGTGTGGTTATTAGAGTTTAAGTGAAAGTGAAAAAGAAGAAACAACAAAAATGGGGAGACACACCCACCCTCCCTGGGGAAGCCTCCCTTTCCTCCTTTGGGCTCTATTTCTGGCCCCTTTGAGCTCCTTACCTAAATTTCTATATCTTGAGGTGCGCTACTACCATTTAAATTTACAGAGGTAACTATATACTTTGCATTTAGATTTGTGTTATAGATTGAATCTTGATCTGATCACGCATAAGCTCCATGAGTGCTTCTACTTCTTTCGGGTCTTTGAGATTATGCATTTTATTCCTCCACATTATTCTAAGAGAGGCAGGAAATTTCATCTGTACTGTTGCGCCTAGAGATTTTAATTCTGGCATCAATTGACCTAGTTCCCACTGCCTGTCCTGTGTAGCTTTTGCGATGTCAGATCGGATTTTAAAAGACCAATTATCTTTACTGATGTCTCCTCCTTTCAATGCTTCACTCAGGAACCTTTCTTTAATAGTATATGTCTTAAAATTCACTAGGATTTTCCTCGGGTTCTTTCTTCCTTTTGTTTTACCAAAGGGGTCTCGGTGTACCCGTTGGATGTCATCACCTAGCCCAAGTGTCTTACTCCATGGAAAATGTTCTTCCAATAATGCAACCACAAAGTTCTCTATATTTGAGCCCTCTTTGCCTTCCGGAACATTAAGAAGTCTGAGGTTGCATCTTCGAGATTGGTTTTCCAAAGCCTCCAGCTTCTCCTCAATATTTCTGTCCTTAGCTTTCAGGGATCTAATTTCCTTCTCGGTTGTTTCCATCTTTTTGTTCATTCCTTCCAACACTCTTTCCGTTGTAGATACTCTCTCTCCTAGGTCGTTAAGCTTAGCGTCCAGCTTCTCAAACTTATCATGCATCTTGTTTTGGTTGCTTTCCGAGATCTCAAATCTTGCTCTCATCTCTTCCATCATTTTTTCTAAAATAATCTATGTGTTGTTACTAGGAATAGCTTGTGCAGGTTCTGAATCCGTAACCTGATTCCAAGAGGCTGACTTACATTGTTACTAGGACTTTGTGTTGGGCTTTGAAGTGGGCTTTGAAGTGGGCTCGAGGTTGGGCTAGGGGCCAAAATAGCTTTGGGATTAGTACATTTATTAAACTCAGGACTAGAGGAGTGAGCTGGGACTGGTTCCTGGGTGAGGCACATGTCCTGTTCAGTCATCACCCCTCCCGAGCTTACTAGGTCGGATACTAACTCGGTATCATGGCTGTTTTCCATTTCCAAATCCAACTCCATCCCTACTTTGCCTTCAGGTGCAACTGGTGTATGGTTGCTTTTTTCGCCGCTACTATTTTGGATCTTAAAATAAGACCTCAGTGAAGGAGTAACTTTAACTTTAACCTTAGGAGCTTTACTCTTTATACATGCCTCTTTATTGTCCCTTATTTGACCTTTTCTATTGTTAGATTTATTTATTTGGGGCTTCAAGGCTTTACGAGTTACTCTTGTGGTAATTTTAGGTATCACCGTTGTTTAGCGACTGATGGGTGGCTTGTTTTGAGGAATTGTCTATTTCTAAGGCAATAAGCAGACCTACCCTTATCGTCGGAATTACTTAGAACTGGGGCCGAGCTTAAGTCTTTTTTATTTATATCTTTTCTATACGTCTCCTTAGTTTTTTTCTCAACATCCCCCGGGGGAGTCAAACCAGACCGTACCCCTTTCTTCTGGATTGGGGCCGCCCCTACTGGTGCCACAATACAAACACTAACTACGGGGGCAGGGGAGACCGTCTCATTAAAACTCACGTTTTTCCCCTCCACTTTTGCTGAGGTTACACTCACTTCACTCACTTCACTTTCTTTAATCTGATTGGCACTTAAATGTAATGGAAACTGGGTACATAACAGGTCTTTTATGTTTTTGTCTAGAGAAGGGCAAGTCAAACCTTTAACTATTTCATCATTTAAGCCCCTCTGTAAATTGCTAGGCAGTGTTATTATTTCTGATGATTCCCCTATTTCCAGGCTATTACCTTCTCTGCCCAGAGCCGATCTCAGAACAGGGAGTCGTCCTACAGCCCTCCCAGCCTTTCCTCGCAGGTAGACAGCAACGCGGCTTGCAGCCTTCCGACAGCACCGTCGAGCCTCTGAAGCCGCCTCCCACCAAATCACAGCTGTGTGAGGTGAGGACGGGGGACCGGCTCCACAGGGTCCCTGCTCCGCCGAATTTGCTCCTGCTCCCTCTCTCCCTTGAAGACAAACCGCCTCCTCTACCAGCACACCAAGCATCTCCCAAAATGCTGCGCCGACACTCTGCCACCAGATCCGAGCCAGCCACGCCACGCCGGACCCCAAGCTGACTCCCCGTCCCCCGTCTCACCTCCCGTCTCTCCCGTCTCACCTCCCGGCCAGCTCCAGTGCACAGACTCAAAACTCTCTCAAGACCATCGTCAAGCCGCTGCAGGAACGAACCGAGAAAGTGGGGGAATGTGCTCTACTTCTTCGGAGGCTGTAATTTGCAAAACAGTTCCTTTAAGAAATTTGCTGTATTCTTTTGTATTTTTCAACTCCTTGGTTTCATATTGCGGAAAAATCTCCTAGATTCCCGGACCGCTCGTAGCCGCTTCCCTCCATAGTTTTCTAAACAAACAGTAAGGTGCGGAGCTCACGACCGGCGTTATCGTCCGGCCGCCATCTTCCCCCTCTCCCCAGGTGTCCAGAGTATGGTTTAGGTGAAGGAAATCAGGGAAACTCCATAAAGAAAGTCAGATCAGGACAAAAAGAGATCAAATAGGAAAAGGTTAGCATCTCAGAAGCTCAGTCAAGAGTCTTCTATGGGTCAAAAATGAGGGTCAGCCTAAGCCACACTTAATCAAAAATCAGAAAAAGCATTGGGCATAATCCTCTCAAAGTCCATTAAGCTAGCAGTGACTCAAGGAAGGAGGGAATCAAGGAAAGGTGTCTGCAAAGAATCTCCAAGGAGTCGATGAGGATCAGAACGGGATATGCAGGGGATCTGTGAGGAATCTGAGCAGAGTCAGGAAGGGGTTTGATATGAGGTCCAAGAGGAACTTAATATTATATCTAAGGCTCCCGGTTTTCCGTTTTTACTGATTTTTACAGATAAATACAGACAGAAAACCATTTATTTTCTGGTCTGTATTTATTTTTAAATGTGGAGAAAAACGGTAATTGGGTGTTTTTTTGGGTGATTCTAAATACACTTTGCCATGTCTGCCAAGCAAATAACTGTGTGGATTGATAGGTAAGGGGGTAAAAAAACGCGATTTTAGTAAAGAGGCTTAAACAGCAGGAAATTTGCATAAGGCAGATACTGAAAAGTGCATATTTTCATATAAGTGCATTGATTTATCTTCTGCAGGTCTTCATATCACTGAAACCTGGCAGGCATTCAAGCATGACTGCATATTTATTGGTAAAATAAATGCACCAGTTTCAGCTTTATTTTTTTCACAAAATCCATAATAAATATGGATAAATACAGTTAAAGTTGACAAAAAAAATATGCATAAATACAGACGGAAATGTAAAAAAAAATAGCATAAAACCGGTACCCCTAATTATGACATGCTTAGTCTATTGGGAGACGCCCCCTTAATTACACCATCAGGGGTCCATTGTAATCCATGAATCATCATGTTGCAGAATGCAACATTGCTGGTTTGTCCCACACTGGACATGGGAACAACATCTTTCCCACAAACACACGTAGTTTGCTACTTTTGTACAATAGGTCATTCAGTGAGGGTTCTGTTTCCTCATGTACCATCCGTCAAGGTCCTTTTCTCAGGCTCCTGTTCCCCCAACTTTAATACAGTATTGCATCAGTTTAAACTAATATTGCATGTGAATACCTGCCAGAAATATAGAGTTAGCAGAAAAATGAAATCAGCGTTATGCAGCATGGGGAAATACAGGCGTACTCATGTTAAGTTTAAAACAGTAACTTCAATGGCGCACATTTAATATGCATGTGCACATTTAAACCCAAATGAATATACGTTTCTAATGAATTAGGTTTCATACTGCATGTAATAATATTCAATAAAGCACCATAATACTCGATGGTAAGTATAACTGAGAAATACATTTAAATCAAATATATGGAATATTAATGCACAACTTACATAAATGAACTATTGTTTGTGGTAGAATTACATTATACATATATGAGAAGTGATTAATCACAGTTTCAATTTGTTAAATGTTATTTACATGAAGTAACACACACACATTCAGAAAGCCACATTTCATCTCTATGGTGAGTACATTTTGTACTAAATGAAGATGATTCTCTATTTGTCACACTTAATTAAGACAAAACATTTATGTAAGACTCTAGTCCTACAGTGAAGGCACTCTTTAATAGATGTCGTGTTTACATTAATCTCTTAAACAATACATAAATCATGTGCTAAGTGCACTTTCACACTGTGTTTCTCAAGTGTCTGTAACATTTGTGGCGTGTAAAGGGTCTGCAGTCTTTGCCTCACCCATTATGTAGCAAGTTATTTGCTGCTGACATCAGATGTAGTCACTAGTTTACGGGTTCAAATACCACTCAGAAAGACTGAATTAGCCTTCCATTTGTCAGGGCCTGGCAAACTGAGTGCAATTAAACTGCATGACAATAACATCCGTTTTTTATAGCTCTAAGAAAAGGGAAAGGTTTGGTGTGAAGCGCTATAGCAAGCAAATCATTAGAAGATCGGTAAACACAAAAGGGAAGGGAAAACAACGGTGTGAAGAAAAACATTTTTAATCTTAATATTTCTTGAGTTTCCAGATACTGATATCGATTTCAGCGTTCAGCAGGTTTTGCAATTGAAGCAAATCTTTGTACATGTTTACCAAAACACTTACAGCCAAAGAATTTTGTATGACAGATTGTGCCAGTTCCCTACTGACTCTAAACAGTACATCCTCACTCACTTGCAGAGCTTTGAGAGAAGATCAGGGACTTGCCACACCCCAGGAATACCACACTGTGGAGAAGAGCAGACCTCATCCAGCAGAACACACAACTTGCCGCATTCAGAAACCCTGAATAGGAAAAAAAGCCTGACTGCCTGTAAAAAATAAGAGCCATGTGAAGTAAGCTTTCTTTCAAGTTCCCAACGGCAGGGAGAAAATAGGGCATATTTACTAGAAAATGTTGGAGTACGGAGCAACGCCAAATTTGGCAGCCCCAGGTCCAACATTTTCAAAATGCAAGGATGCGCCATATTTACTACATTACGGCGGACCCCTGTGTTTTCCTTAAGCTGGCGCTAAAAATTAGCTGCCTAGGGCCAACGCAGCCACTCTTGCACCTTAGAGCAAGGGTGCTTGCATTGCAGGGAATGATTGTTTATGTGTTTTTTTTGAAGGTCAACCTCCATTATTTTTCTCGTAAAGAGGATGTGTCTCTAAAGTTAAGGGGGGGGCTATATATCTCACTATAGTAGCATAACTATATTGCTTGGGGACAGGTTTTAGTAAAATAATGCTTATATCCTGGCCAGCTGCAGGCTGACTGTCAATGATGCTAATACTATCTTTATTTCTCCTCATTAATTCCTCTTTCCATGCATGCTGCATTCACATATCCCTTCTTTCACAAAACCAATCCCGACCATAATGCATACACTATCAATCCAAAAAGAGAGGGGGGCTAGGAGCTAGTTGAGGTCTAGTACCCGTGCTCCTTATAGCAATATAAATCCAAGAAATGGGTTACTGTTTCTATGAGGACACAGCTAGTATCCAGAAATAAGGTAAAGCGGGGGAGAGAAAAATCAAGATTCTGTTCTCAAGAACAGAGACAATAACAGATCTTGTCTCTTGTTGCCCTCACACATCCCAAAGGATGTAAAACTTCATCATCCGGCGTTGCTCCTAGTAGGGCCGGCGCTGCAATACCCTATGGGTCCCCCGAAGAGTCTCTTTGGCAGAGATCTTTTTATTACGCTGTGTGATGAGTGCAGGTGTGAGATTTGTTCATAGAGGTGTTGTGAAAGGTAGGTGGGTGAGTGAGTATTTAAAACTGGCTAACAATGCCATAAAGGTGTTTTAATATGTTGGCTCCTCCGTCAGAGTAAAAAACCTGTAGGTTATTCTTATGTATAGGTCAATAATGTACCCTAGTAACTAGAAGGTCAACATGTTTTTCACCCTACGGTGGTCAAAAAGATCCTTCATCAGGACCAAAAAAAGGTTAATATGTAGTTGTGAGATTCAAGAAATATATGCAACTCCTGTATTTCAAGTGGTAGAGCAGTCCCCCTT
The DNA here is from genome assembly GCF_964263255.1 of Lissotriton vulgaris. Classification (NCBI taxonomy): domain Eukaryota; kingdom Metazoa; phylum Chordata; class Amphibia; order Caudata; family Salamandridae; genus Lissotriton; species Lissotriton vulgaris. The sequence goes on from NC_141694.1 coordinate 750,423,288, forward strand.
GTGTAATGTATAGCGTGGTGCCAGCTCATAGTAACCACTCGTGTTCAGACCTAGAAGAATCAAGAAGAGATTAAAAAAACATAGATGATACATAGACAGACAAGGAACATGAAAACATAGTTATTGTTTTGTTCTCAGTGACAAAATGATTGATGGCATCTCATCCAAACTGTGTACTCTCCTGCGAGGCAGTAGAGAGGTCATGTTGCCACCAGGTTAGAGTGTCAAATATGTGCGCCATACATTCATTCTGTGCAAACACTCTCTCTGTTGTGGCCGAGCATAGTGCACTAGATCAGAGTGCAGGCTCACTTAATCAGTTTGATGCCTGTATAGTCCTAATCATCATTTATTGGTACGGTGGACTGCAAACATCTTAAAACAATAAAATCAGTGGATTCTGACCTATTGTAAACGTTAAATAGGCTGCAGTCCATTCACGGACTAAAACAAACTACCAGGATGGACGTATCCAAGTGCCGCCTGTTTTTAGGTGCAAAGATTTTAATTGAAGTATAGTGGCTTCTGCAAGAAGAAGGGAAGTTCTGCAACAAGTCTAGGACATTTGTTTTTAACTTCAGGTATCAAGCTGTTAGTTGGATCCTATAGATGGGACTGGATATACATACAGCTTCAAACACCCTATCAAAGAAAGGGCATTAGAACAAATGAGGAGCAGACCGGGCTGCGGTAGCTGATTGCAGTGCCTTTTGATTAACTATCAACTCCAGGAATGGAACTTTACCTGTCCTACATTTACAACAAACACAACAGATTCCTAATGACCAGATTTAGGCTGAATCTTTTGCATCAGATTTTATCAGTTCCAGCAGGGTACACATCAGATATCGAGATAAAGGGACCATGCGGCTGCGACCAGTGGTCTCCGCAGGACACTCTCCACTTCGTTTTAATATGTCCCTTTTATGCGTACCCAAGGACTATCAGCCAGATTCATCATTGAAAAATCGGCTTGCAAAGGGCCAGATTCTAAGAATCTGGCCCTTTGCGAGCGCAATTTTTGCATTTGGGATTCATCATCCCAAATGCAAAAATCGCAAAATGCGAAATCGCTAAATTGCGAGGAATTGCATTTAAGGAATCTTGATTTGAGATTCCTTAAATGCAATTCCTGAACCATTTTTGAATTGCGAAATCGCTATTTTTGGCCGCTATTTACCGCGAAGTCTGACTTTGTGGTAAATAGCGAAAGTTTGAAAAATGCACTTTAGTGCATTTTTCTAAGTTGTATGTTACACACACACACATGTCCTTTGAACATGTGTGTGCGCAACATCAGTCTACATTTAGATTTCAGGGGTGCTACAGGGTGTCCTTTGGACACCCCTGGCACCCTTGAAATCGCATCCTTATTTGCGATTAGCAAATTGCTAATCGCAAATAAGGAATGACTCCCCATGCATTCCTATGGGCCTCCAGGCCCATAGGAATGCATGGGGAGTCATTCCTTATCTGCGATTAGCAATTTGCTAATCGCAAACAAGGAAGCTGTAGGAATCTCAAATAATATTGAGATTTCTACATGAATCCCGTTTTGCGAGTCATTAATAGCGATTCCTTAATAATCGCTATTAAGGACTCGCAAATCGGGACATTGATGAATCTGGCTGATTGTTTTTAAAAGCTATTTTAAGGCAAATCAGATTCAACCAGGCAAAGGTGGCACTATTGTTTTTGAAATTGTCGTCAGTTCCACTAACGCTGTTTAGCACTGTAAAAACTTTTAAGATCGGCTGTGAGACTAAGGAAAACTATAGGCGATGAGTAACTGTCCATGATCCTCCTTGATGACAGTAGGGTTGGCTGCACCAACATTGCCCAGGATTCTTGTTTTTACTGTAGAAATCCCTTTTAATATGATTTTTAGGGCATGAAACAATTTTATTGTGAATGTTCATATATTTTTATTTTTATTTTATTATTATTTATTTTTTTATTACGTAATTTTAGTGTTTGTAATGCCTATCTTTTTTACTAATACTGCACTTTGTATGGTATTGTTTTTATACCGAATAAAGTAATTTGATTGATTGATTGATTCAATAACATTGTCCAAACAATATTTTGGCACACCATATAACGAATTTTTTAATACAACGGGAGTACATAACGCTATTGTCTTGAAAAAGAATGTTCAATTCAAATAGGCCTTCGAAACGTGTAAACGGTGTTTTTTTCATAAATCCACTCAAACGAATGTAATCCTAGATGATGATGAACTACAAAACGCCAGGGTTCATTTGTATAATTAATGTTATGGGTTATGGCTATTTATGACAAAGATTAATGTCTGTTTTAACTCTAGTGTTGTATGTTTTTAAAATTGTTTTTTATTGTGATTAATTGTGTGAGGAATTGCACTGATATAATGATTTTTTTTCTAGTGTGATTTGTGGATAAATGTTCTAACCCTATATTAATTTTTCTAATAAACTATAATAACAAATTTATAAACTGTAGGTTTTTGTGCCAATACGTTGCAAACACTGGGTTTAGCAGTGACCTCTTGGATTGTACGCTGAGTGCATGAAAATAGATTGGGTGGTATAAGGTATTTCTTAAATAAGGTGTGAATATAAAATATTCCCAGAGGACATTACTTTAGAATTTCTGCCTGAACCCCAGTACTTTGAGTTACCAAGGGTTCGTCTTTTTTAAAAAAAACGTTAAATACGCTCCATAGGCTATTGCATGGCCGGCTGCACCGTAACGGGGTGTGATTATCAATGGAGAAAGGGAGACAGAAACAAACAGTTTTGAGGCGACTATGCTGAGTACCGGTATTTAATATTGGTACGAGCTGCATAGCCCAGTGGCTGTTGCCGAAGGGGGGTCAAGGGTATCTTACTTACAGTTTGTGTCGGGTGTGTGTGTCTGCAGCAACTACCCTAACATGCGTGCCTGGATGAGGGCTGGAAGTAGTAGATGTTTTACTATTGCCTGTCATCTGACTGCCTGGTTTCCGGTGGGCATATCCCCGCTCCATGACGCATGTGCGGGCACCATCTTGGAGTGTGGAACTTGCCTAATGAAGTATGTATATAGGCTCAAAGCTTGTTTGGAGACATCTTGGAGTGTTGTATCGTGCAGAGAGCATTGTGGAGCCTGTGTTATATTGGAGGTGGCAAGTCTGTTGTTCCACTTGTGAGGGCAACTGGGAGAAGCGTCTTGTGCACCAGGAGGGGTCATGGAGTGCACGGTTAGATTACAGGATGGGTGTTAATATCCAAAGTAGTGGAAACTTGCAGAGAGGGAGGAGCATTTTGAACCATACCACATTTATTGGCTGGTTCAGTGATCTTGTAGAGAGTGAAGAATAATGGGTATCAAGTTAGGTGTCCCTGCCAAAAGTACAGGTGTGGAGAGAGCACACCAGCGTCTGTGCTAATTGTGCATGTGTGCTTATCCCGGAGTGGTGAATGGGGACTGATGTGTGCATTGTGTGCTGTCCCACAAGGCACGTTGATTCGGAAGCCCATGTTTCTCTCGTATTGTGCTCTTGTGTTCTCCAATCCTGACTTTAGCTGGTCTGGTGGTCATCCCTATGTAGAGGAGTTCACAAGGGCATGATATTAGGTATACGCATTTTTTGGTGTTACTGTTTCTGTGTTGTCTCTGTTCCCAGGGGAACTTCCCCAGGTGCAGTGTCTTGGTGTGTCTGGCTGATGCACAGGAGCTGCAGGTTCTGCATGGCTAGTGTCCTGTTTCTGGCGGCAGGTTCCAAAGAGTATTTTCTCCCAGCTTTTTACGAGGGCATGGTTTTGTGTCTATCAGTTGGTCTCTTATGTTGGTCTTCCTCTTTAAGGCGAAACTAGGTTGTCTGATGTTTAGGGCGTCTGTGTTTATGATCCTCCAATTTCTCAGTATGATGTTTTTTTCTTGTTGGACAGAGAGGTAAAGGTGGTATCGCAGGGCTTCACATCTTCCTCTGTCTGTACTTTTTTCTCCAGAAGGTCCTCACGATTGCTGTTGCATACTCTCTTCTTGGCTTTCTTTATCACGCCTGTTGGGTAGTTTCTGTTCTCCAGGTGGGTAGTTAGTGACGCTGCTTGGGAATCATAGTCAGTTAGGGAGCTGCAGTTCCTCCGGATCCTGAGAAATTGTCCATAGGGGAGATTTTCCCTTAGGACCTTCGGGTGGTGGCCATCGAAAGGGAGTATACTGTTGCAGTCTGTTTACCGTATTTTTTCTCTGGATACTAGCCATGTCCTCATAGCCGTGTCCTCATAGGAACAGTAACCCATTTCTTGGATTCATATCATAATGCAGACAACCCTGCATAATGGTGCAAGGGAGACTGCATTGGTGTTCTGCCACACACAGTGCGCCAGAAATGCCTCATAACTTTGCAAATGTGGAACATTTCTACTCTCTCCCATTTGACGCAACTTTGCGCAGTCAGGTGCCTTGCTGCATTGCGTTCTGTGAAAGAATGGTACCATATAACCCCATATAGTTCTGGTCCAGGTTTTCCTTAGCCAGCTTGGTTCAGCTGAGGTGAATCTGGGAACAACTATCAGAATTCATTAGGTTGTTGTGTGATGTCCAAAGCTGAAGCATAATGTCCCTAATGATACTGGCTCACTCAGTAACTTGCGTCATCACTTTACACTGATCCAGGACTGTATATAATAATAATTATAACAATTTGTAAAGCGCAAACGTATCACCCCTTAAGGGCTTCAAGGCACTGGGTGCTGTCAGGGAGAGTAAGTGAGATATTGCCCAGAGTCACATGATGCTATGCTGAGCTGCCGCCGGTACCAGGGTTCAAACCGCAAGCCCGGCACTCCGGAGTCAGCCGCTCTGACCGATGCACCACACCTCTCCCTCGTGTGTGGAGCAGAATGAAGTAGAGCAAGCAAAACTCGGATTTGGGAGTAAATATCACAGTTTTCTGCTCTCATCTAAGTCGTTTACTACCAGAACAGCATTCCTAAACTCTAGTTCAAGCATTTTTAACTCCCACACCCTCCACTTTCCAGACAACAAACAGTAAAAGAAAATCTGCCATTAATCACAAATCAGGCAAATAAGAGAATTCCAAGTGGGAAAGAGAATGGTACTTTTCTGGAAAACATCTCATAAACTAAAGATAATGTAATTTTTTTTCATTTGCTATATTTACTGCAAGACATTACATGTTTAAACATTCTATTTCGAGCAATGTTATTTTGTTTACTTTTGCAGAGGAACAGAACATTATGAAGCAGGCAGTGGCATTAAACTAATTAGATTGTTCAGTTGACTGAATGCAATATGCATGATTTTTCATAAAAGACTAGTCAGCGGCCCTCACAAGGGACAAGTCACAAGGAGTCGTTCCTGTTTCTGCAGTCATTTTCTTTCCAAACACCTAATTTCATTGCGATAATAATGTGGAAACAAACACCATTCAAGATATTGCACATTAACATGCCCATTCGATTGTATTTTGAAAGATTTAACTTTTTTAATAAAATGGAAACTGTGCTAAGAAGGAACTCTCAGCAGCGCCAATCGAATGAAGAAAACTGCCGTTCTCCGTTAAATTCGTGCTGTTATCACCCCAAAGTGCTAAATAGACACGTAGGAGTCGAGTACTGTACAAACCCCTTTTTTCATGTGTGTCAGAATTCTGAATATATGTAAAAATACGACCGGTAAGATTTTTTACTTCATAACTTTCAGCAGGTCAACCTGCATAAATTTATGAGGTCAAAAACTAAGTAATTAACGGGGCATGAGAATTTTGGTGAAGTAGTTACCCAAGGCCATCAGTTATGCCACACTTTGAGGGCAAAATACATAATTGGTGTTTGTAACTGCATGCACTAAATAACAAACCCCAGCGCATCATTATTTTTGGAGGCGATGAATAAAGATACGGTTATGAAGAACTCATAATTGAGGCTTTAGAGTGCCAATGGGGCATATGCCCCAAAATAGATAGATGTGCCAATCACTAAGTCAGTGCTTCCATAACAAGACCTCTACTGGCTCCCCCTTCAAGGACACCTTGGGCAGTCCTGACATTGATGGTGGCATCATACCCACCAGCAGACTTTCTGTCTAGGACCGCCATTGAAATCATGGTGGCCCAGGACAGGAAATCTTTTGGGATGTCCCTCACACTCTGTGCGACAACTCCACATGCATATATGATGTTTGTTATGTGTGTCCTTCAGGGGGGCCCGCTATGAGGGTCTTCCGGACTTTTAGAAGTCACTGCTGTTCTGCCATGATCTTTCCCATTGGCAGTTTGGGCTGGTCTGTTCCCATGAGGCACAGGGTCAGACTGATTTGCCTATGGCCATGTCTGAACTGGGGTGGCGGAGTGAGCTAAAGAACGGTTATGGATTAAACCCAGATCAGTTGACTGGGGGTGAGTGTTTGTATTGCCAACGCTCTGTCCATCATCCCCTTTGGTTTTTCTTTCCCGAAAGCAGCTCCTAAAATGCAAGCAGGAGAGGTTTTATAGGGAAACTGATGGAGCAAGGGCTCGTGAAAAAGAGACTTACTAGGAAGCAATCTTCTCATGTAACCACTAACCCCATACTTAACTTGTATTGTGGAAATAACATGCATTACACAAATATTTATGAATTAGAGTGAAGCTTGCCTATGTGTCTTATTAACCAGTAACTCAAGTGTGAATCTAAAATGGCTGCTAACCGAAAATCTTTAGTGCGTATGCGTCTACTGCATCTGCGTAGTATGATGAATCTTTCGCTAGGAGGGAGCTTTCTGCACTTGCGCCGTAGCTAACAAAATAGCTGCTTGAAACTCACATGCTTGCCACCAGCTTGCTGAAAAACTAAACCCAGCTATTCTACTAATGCTAATGCAGGAAGAGTAAAAATAAGTAAAGGGGATTAGAGTAGAGATAGATGGTATACAGTGAAACCATTTATTTTTGATTTTAACATTTGTCTTTTTGACTCTTTCTATAGTGCTTATTATGGGCCTAGAAACCTGCACCACAGTCTATTCCCTCTCATTCTACTGCACATGCGTAGTGCAACCAAGCCGGAAGACGCAATGTCAACTTGTACTTCGTCCAAGGTTTCCAGTGGATACTTTCATGAGAACCGGAACAGCAGTCCACTGAAATGGATGGGAACTACTGTTTTTTTTCCTAATATGTGACAATTGCATTGTGAATACGGGTGGGAATAAGGAATGATGTATAAAACTTGAGAGGTGGGGATTTAAAACAAAGAACTGAAAGAAAATAATGAGAAATAAGCATGATGTAATGATCACCTCCCCTTGCCTAGCCAATCAGAGTTAGTATTTCCATAAGTTTGAAACATTAATAGGTGGTACCAGCAAACAGAAAGGTATAATTGAGGTAACATTAGTTAGTTAGCTAGCCTGAGACTGGGATGCTGTCCAAGAGCACAGAGAAGTGCCAGACGGAGATGCTGAAGAAGAATCGAATTGCTGAATCCATTATCTTAAGCAAATTCATTTAGAAGAATATCGCAGAAGAATCTCAAGGAGGAAAAGAGTGTCAGAGAGGGGTGCCATGCAAGCATCAGTGATAGAGAGGTCCTCTGCCCGAGTCCTGTCCTAAAGTCTTTGTTTGCCAGATCTTCCTGAGGGACCCTTTCCAATTCGTAGGCCTGGAAGTTGGTTTTCACACCATTCTTGGTAAATATAAATATATATGTGAATGCGATTGTGTGCTTTTCTCTCTATCCTCTCCCTTTCATGCAGTGTCATTGTAAGATATAACTGAATGCATCTTGATTGATTATTTGAATTTTCCTTCCTGCGAGAGACAGAGTTTGCTCTGTACTGCCTAAGGGTTCACATGAAATTAATCTGAGATAAACTTTAAAATGACATCCCGACTCTGTGGTCATTTCCAAGGTGTAAGTATTTTGAAAACATATGTCATTTCACAATCAACTAGTTCCAACTAATGGTCCATTGACCAGAGGAAATAACTTTTTATCAGTGAAAGATTAGTTAGGGACTTGAGATAACTAATCTAGAGAATTATTAAAATCATGACCCCAGTGGTTATTACCGCAGTGTTGTGAATGTATTTATGGGCCCAGGTGAGTATGTGTGTTAGATTACCTGTTAGTGGTAACCCGCTGGATCAGTTTTCTGGTAGCAGAGCTATGGTATTATTGACTAGTTTGGTGACAAGTATTTATTATTGATTATTTGTTTGTGTTACGTTTGTTTTATGTTTGTTTATGTTGTTTAGAATTCCCGGGAAATTGAATAGCAGGTGGCGGTAGATGCCACACTGCAGTGAAGTTACTAGTCTGTTGGAATAAAACTGAGAAGTTAGGTAGGGCTGGCAGTGTTGAATTTGGGACTATTTCGTGTAAAAGTAAGAGTAATTTATAGCAAAGAGTTCATTGGTGAAACCTTTGTGTTATATCACCTGGTAAGGGTGACACTGAAGGAGTACCAGGTTCTTCTGAGCTTGATTGAAGGGTAAACAAAAGCTTTTATTCGCAGTCTATGAAAAGTAAACGGAAGGTCTTACTCAGAAGAGTGAACGGAAGGTTTTACTAGCAGTAAAAAGAAGTTAATTATCCTTTGATTTAGTGGAACAGACAGAATAGCAAATGTTTATATGTTGTTGTTAATGAATTTTATTTGAAGGAAAATAAGGAAAAGAAGTTTACGCATTACCTTGTGAAGGGAGGGTCAGTTGCCGGAGTTGCATTGAGGTCACAGTGAGCCGAGCTGGGATTGGTGGAAACACCGGGTGTGTATGACAAACTCAGATTGTAAAGGAGGGGTCAGTAGTAAGAAGCAGAACTGACGTCAATCGAAAGGCCGCGCTAGCATTGGTCAGATTGCCAGCATGACCTGAAGCCTGATTGGAAGCCTGATTAAGAACAACATTTTGATTGGCTAGTGAAAATTTGAATACTCAATTAACATTTGTCTTTTGGTGCGAGAAGCCCTGACAGAAAAATCAAGATTTTGCGGATTATTGTTTTATTCATCGAGTGTCTAGAAAAATGTATGGAGAAAGGAGAAAAAAGTCATTTATTCAGAAAATTAAGAATTTCTTCAAGAAAGACAAACCAGTTCTGACTAGAGAGGGAATTCCTATTCCACCACCTAAAACACCTGCTTCATTTATGATGATGGAAAGAGGTTATCATACCTGTGTATGGATGGAGAATTGGATGGAATACACAAAAGGTGATTTAGCTTTCCCAGAACTTGGTACCTTTAATGGAAGAATTTTACAGAATTTGAGGATGCGGATCCATGAATTAGAACCAAGATCTAGATTAGCATTAGAAGAATAGGATACTGAGTCATTTGAGAGAGAAATGGTCGAAGAGGAACATTTTCCAGATATTATACCAGAGGTATGAATGGGACGTATGAAGAACAAATGAAACAGTGGAGAAGAATGATGGTATCAGAAGGGTTGAATCCTGTATTAATGGCTGATGAACAAACAGGGAGTAAGTGTAAAGAAAAATCAAAACATTTGAATGCGACTGGGTATGGAGAATCGGATAATGAGTTATTAGGGGACCTTTTGAATAAAAACCCTCCACCGTATCAAGAAGGACCAAGTAAAGTTATCCTAAGTGCTCCAGTATTAGGACCTCCATTGATTCCCCAGGTCATACATGAGCAAACAGTTAATAAAGTACTTTATGATATAGAAAAAGAAGACTTGAATAAAAATAGAGAAGAATTAATACAGAAAATAACCCAATTAAATGTGAATCCTGAAGCATTGACAATACCTGTAACTATAGGTCCAGTTGTTTCTGTATATGGAGATAAAGTAAATTGTCCAAAATCACCAGCTACTGAAATGCCCTTAAATAATCCCAGAAAAGAAATCCTAATAACTGATGACCAAGTCAGTGAGTGTGATTCGGTAATTTAATTAATGGATATGCCAATAAGAGACAATGTGAGAGAAACTCCAAAGAGAGTCATACCTAGCAGTTCAAAAGAAGGAAGGACAGTAACATCCTCTGGGGTCGGAAGTGCCACATCAGTAACACCAGAATATTTAGAGAGATGGCCACAAGGGATTGAAAAACAGAATTCACCTCCTAAAATATTATATATTTACAATTTGAAAGTAGAATTGGAAGAATTGGAAGAATGGACTGCTGGAAATGTGGGAATAGATAGATTGAACACTTATGATGAAGAAAAATTGTTGTTTGTATGCGGGAGTATAACTTGAAATGCGAGACTGTTTCACGAGAAATTGACAGAACTATCCTCAGAGATGGGGATAGAAATAGGGAGATGGAAAGAATTACAGAAGCCTTACCGAGTGGATTTTACTGACAAAGATTTGGAAAATATGAATGTGTCTGCAAGGAAGATGCAAGTGAAAGAGTTACTGAGTATCTTGCAGAAATGGGGAGACATTGATTAGTGGAGAGTGAGATGGCAAAGAGGCACAAGCTAAGGAAGCGTCTAATGCATATTTGATGAAAGAAACAGGGAAAGTGGAAAGATTGTTTCCCCTGAGGGAGGTATCTGGTGGTAGATATGTGCATGTTCCATGGAGTCGACAGTATATTTTGTTATTTACAAACGAGTTCCCAAAGTTGAGTGAAAAGCCAGTTGCATGGTATAGGAAAGTTAAAAGGCTTATGAAAATGTCTCAGAAGTATTGTTGACAGATTTAGATGGTTTGTTTGATATAGTGGTGCCTGCAGACTTATGGACAGAATGTAAAATCACAGTTGATTGGCCTAGTGAAGAATATCCAAGAGATACAAAAACAGGAGCACCGTTGGATGACGTAAGGAAGAAATATCATCAAGTAATTACGTTTTTGAAAGTGAAGATACCTCCAAAAGAAACAGATTGGATAAAAATAGATCGAACTACCCAAGAGCCAAATGAGTCTGTTCATGCGCATTATGAAAGGTTATTACAGGCATTTAAGCAGTATAGTGGATTTGAAAGTATTGGAGATAAGTATATGGGTCATTTTGTGTATCGATTTGTTACCGGATAAAGACCTGAGATTAGTCAGATGATTTAACAGCAAAGATTTGTTAGCAGAGTAAGGCCATAGATGAGATATTAAACTATGCTAAATATTGTGTAGACGATGTTGAAGATAGGCATAATTAATTAAAGGAAAATATTATGTGGGTACAAGTGAAATTGGCAGAATGTTAATTTTAATGGTGCTTGTAAAGCGCAGAGCTACCCATAGGTGTCCTGGTGCTCGAAGTTGCCTACATGGTTGCTGCAAAGAGAAGACTGATCAGGGAAAAAGCCAGGTTTTCAGCCCCCTCCTAAATGAGAGGAGCTCAGTTGCACTTCTGAGGTGGAAGGGTAGGCCGTTTAAGGGCTTTGTGGCACAGCTGAAGAAAGTCCTACCCCCCCAGCTAGCCTTTTTGATGCGTGAAATTAATATTTGTTTTGCCTCGGCGGAGCGCAATGCTCTGCCTGGAACATACCTTTGTAGGTGTTGTCTCATTTACGCCGGACTTGACCCCTTAAGGGCCTTAAAAACCATACAGAGAGCCTTGAATTCTACTCGTTGTTTCACCGGAAGCCAGTGAAGGTTTCAGAGACCCTTCCTCACTGAAACAAACCTTGGGGTGCCCAGGAGCGTCTTGGCTGCTGTATTTTGTAAGATGTCTCTTTTGAATGTTAAGATAGAGGTTGTTGCAATAGTCCAGTCGCAACAAAAGGAGAGCTGTAACTACTGTCTTGAGGCTGTCTTCAGGAATTTTTTTTCCCTCAGGATCCTTCCAGGATACGATCCAGCTATTCTGGTCCCGAAAGAAAGTTTAGAGTCCACAATCACCCCTAAATTCTTCACCTTATCAGTGGGGGCTGGGGGCATGCCCATGGCATCAGGCCACCAATCGGGTGTCCAGAGATTAGCGGAGTTAACAAAGATGATAACCTCAGTTTTCCCTGCGTTTCGCCGAAGGCAGTTGGCTGACATCCAGCTTGCAATGGCTTGCATGCAGTCATGGCAGCCTTGTCCTATCTCCACCTCCAGAACAACAGGGAATACATTTAATGAGGGATTTGAGAATCAACCGCAGCAGGTAGTTAATCAGAAGTATCAGTTGCCACCTGCCCCTATGCCAAATTTTGTGAATCAGGCAAAGTACAGTGCGGACGCCGGATTTCCAGGAAGTGGTAAGATTCAGTGGTTTCACAATATTTTTTGCAGAATTAAAATGAGGAATATATGTTGATGCATTGAGGGTGCCTGAGGGGGAAAGAAGAGGAATGCGTACTTGGCACATCCTAACCGGTAGATCAGTCAGGTCCATTTGTTCATGGGAAAGTGGAAGGTATTGACATCACTTTTCTATTGGATTGGTAAATTATTATAGTGAAATATGAAAGTAATTTGAGTGATGGATATGTTAGCTAGTTATTTGGATTGAGAAGGTCAGCGGAGGGATAGGAGAGGGAAAAAAGGTTTGCATTTATATAGTGCTTGCTACCCCTGATGAGGTGTTGAAGCGTTTTTTTTTTGGCGAGTAGCACACCACTCTGGAACCCATAAAGGATTATTATTTTTATTTTTTTTTTATTTTTATTGAGCAAACTTTAAATTTACAACAGTAGATAATATACAGGAACGCTTAGGAGACTGTAGATAATACATTAAATACAATTAGTAGTACTAATTATCTTTGTGTTTTATGTGACAGGTATAATGATATATAGTAAAGCTGAACATAAATACAGTAAATATTCAACATGCATTGTATCCTCATTATCTTCGTCCATACTTCTATATATATTAGATTCGACAATTATTCTTGCTGGATTCAGTTGGGTTTAAAATCAGGCCCTTTGCTGATTATACCATCTAGTTATAGGAGCCCAGATCAATTCCCCTTTAGCTCTGGATTTTTTCCCTCTAGTTTTGTATATTGCTGTTTCTAGCTTATATGTAGCAAGGAGTCTATTCATCCAGCCCTGGAATGTAGGTGCCTCTGTATCCTTCCATCGGGCTGCTAGCATAATTCTGTATATAGTTGTACATAGATACGTAGTATATATTTCTGAATTATTGAGTTCTAAAGAACTATCATAACCCAATACAACCAAGGTAGCTGATATTTGGATCTCCCAACCAAAAATTTCAGCCCAAAATTTACATATATTCTCTTTTAGCTGTTCGAGTTTCGGGCAGTCATAAAACATATGTACTAGATTTGCGGGACCAAGCGCGCATCTAGGACATTTGTCATGACTAGCCTTGCCCCATGAGAACAATTTAGCCGGTGTATAGTATAGATTACAAGCCGTTTTGTAAATTTGAGCTTTTAAGTTACTTGCAAGTATGATTTTAGAGGATAATTGTAGCACCATATCTATATCCACATTGGAATTATTTAATTTGTTAAACCAGCTCTCCTCTATTTTCTCTAAATCATCTGGATGGTTGTTTATAAGAATCCCGTAGATATCACTAATTCTTACAGTTATTTTTTGCATCAGATTTAATAGTGTTACCGTCTGTAAACTTAAGTTTGTGATATGTTGTCTTAGTGATGTGAATATTTGGATAAATTTAAAATAATCTGTGGGATAGATCTGATATTTAAGATTTAACTCCTCAAAAGTGATTCTACCATCTGGTTTTAGGAAGTCGCCAATAGTAACGATGCCTAAATTTTCTCAACGTTTAGTAATATTATCATTAAGATATTGTGGGATTATTGAGCTATGCCATAAAGGTGTGTATTTGGTGTATTTAGGTATTGATAATATTCTAGTAACTTTAGTCCATATTTTAAATGTGTCAGTAACAATTTTAAATTTTATCTTTTTATAATATGATGGCTCGATTTGTCTTAGCAGTAACCCCTGCGCTAAATCTCCTAATGCGAGTTCATAGATAGAGGGAATGTCGTGAGGAGATCTTATTCGATCTGGATTTTTAGAAGTGATTAACAAGGACATCTGCTGTAGTATGGCGGCCCACATGTAATAGGTTAAGTTTGGAACTGCTAATCCGCCTCGGGATATAGGTGACACTAATTTAGTTATAGCCCGTCTTGTCTTCCCATAGTTCCAAATAAATGATGATATTAACTGGTCTATCTTCTTAATGTAAGTGTTATCAATAAGGAAGGGAATTGCCCGAAATAAATATAGTAATTTTGGAAAGATTGTCATCTTAATATAGTTAGTTCTACCAATTATGGATAAATGAAGGTTATTGACTCTAATGAGATCTTTTTTTATTTTTGTGATTACAGGATCATAATTAAGTGTAATCATTTCGTTGGTATTTGGTGAAATGTTGACCCCTAAGTATTTTGCATGTCCAACTCTATGTTGACTTATATATGGCGTGTTATCGGTGCAGACAACCATCGTTTTGTCTTTATTTAATGAGTACCCTGAGTACTGGCCGAATATTTTAGTCACCACTCCGATTTCCTCTATCGCCTCAGTAGGATTAGTTGTTAAAATCGCTATGTCATCGGCATAGGCTAATATTTTTGTATTATATATTCTAGTCTTGACTGGGGTGATCCTTGGTGATGTTAATAATTTAATAATTAAGGGGTTAATATATAAAGCAAATAAAAGTGGTGAACACGGACACCCTTGTCGAGTCCCTCTCTGAATGTCTATAATTTCTGACTCACTTCCTCCCGTCAGAACTTTGGCTTTAGGTTCTATGTATAGTGCTTTCAGTGATTTTACGAACCCAGGGCCAATATTATTAAGGGCTAAAAGCTCCCACAAGTACAGCCATGAGACCCGGTCAAAAGCCTTTTCAGCGTCTAATAAAATCAAAGACATTTGACCTCGTTCTATTTTCATTATATCGAATAATGTTATAACTCGGCGTATATGGTCAGTGGTGCTTTTGCCGGGAATAAACCCGTGTTGCCAAGGAGATACTAGTTGTTCAATATATATACCAAGTCTATTAGCAAGAATTTTCGCATAGGTTTTAGAATCTGAATTAATCAGTGAGATTGGTCTATAGGATGTGGTTAATTCAGGGGGTTTGTCCTTTTTCCCAAAGACTGCTATGTTTGTTTGTCGCCATGATTCTGGGGTTTTTCCGTGCCACTGTATGCCTAAAAATAAATCGTGGATAAATGGGGTTATAGTCTTTCCTAGTATTTTGTATAGGTCTAGAGGAATCTTGTCAGGCCCTGCTGCCTTCCCTGCAGCTAATTCTGCTACTGCAGCAGACATAGAAAGAGGAAAAGCCTTTCAGGATTGATTCTGTGCAGGAAGGTGGCCCTTCCTGTGCAAAAAAAGCCTGCATGCAATGCAGTCACCTTAGTACCATGGTGCAAGAGTGCTTACGTTGGTGCTAGGCTGACGAAATGGCCCCAGCGCAGGGGGAAAGGAATGCTCCAGATGCCATAGATACAGAACATTCCTGCCCTTTCCCTTTGACACAGGGCAGCGCTGCATGTTGACTTGCTGCGCTGCCCTGAGCCAAATCCCCATAAATATGCCCCTAAGTGTAAGGAAAGATATATTATTGTGCAAGGACAGGGAAGTGCTACAGCTTGCACTGTTAATGACTGTGATGGAGGATACTGCTGTTTGTGCCATTGTCTTCTGGCTATACTGTGTTATTCTCATAAGAAAGCCCATATTAGTAGTGGTAATGCTACAGCAAAGAAACCCATGTCCATTGAACTTGTTCAATGCTTATGTGAATAAAAAAAAGCACCATTGATTTATCCTGGTCATTATTAATATACATATATTGGTAGAGCTTCTCAATTGACAAGTCTGCAGTCAGAGCAGGGGTTTATTCCTGCTGGTGTAATAGAGGCAGACAAAAAGACTTGTTTGTCAATGAGCCAGCACTGTATTCCTGAAAACTTAGTATGAGGAATCACCCATAAAGAAGAAGAAGGAAATTGATTCATGATAACTGAAATGATTATGTCTGTTATTGTTATTGTTCAATATATGATCAGACTAATATGTCCGCTCCTGGAATGACTGTTGCCAGAGTATTTTTTTTGTTGATAAATTATATATATTGAGAGAAATGTTAAGTGTTTAAGATGTTCTATTACTCATTGTGTGGTCGACTTTCACGGTTCTGGTCCCTCTCATGGTCTCTCTCTCTCCTACCTAATCCCTGTCTCCACATTCTACTCAGGCACACTGAGTCAATTGTCTCAACGTGTTGTGCTTCATTTACTGTGTTCTCACTTAGGTACCATTGTGCATATTATGAATCTCAGCCCCCTCTACATCATTGCACATCTTATGTATCTCAGAACCTGGCACTGTTATGTATCCCATGTGTCTCAGCACACCAGCGTTGACATTACGCCCAAAGCTGTGCTTCTCTACTGCCTTATGCGCAGTTTTCAGGGTTATGCCAGGCGCACTGTTTGTCTTTTTTCTAACTCAGCGCTCTTTGCTGAGATCTAGCGAGATCTTGGAAAATCTTGCTGGACATCTTGGGTGTGACACTAATTAAACCACACCCACAAAGTAGAGCTTGCTTTGCCTCGAGTTCTTCATGGAAGAAGGACCTCTTTAGCAACTCTAATTACATGCACGTCTTCAAGAATTCTGGTGCTCGTCATCTGGCGCGTCGCCCACAGCAGGAACGGTCACCTAGAAAAAAAGAAAAGAAAAGAACATTCAGAAAAAGAAACAACACAGTTCCCAACATATAAGTGAAACTATGTTTGCAACTTATTTAGCCTGTACTACCAAGAACTTGAAACCCATAGATATTGTTGTGTCATGAAGTTACTACCAAAGAACTTGAAAGCCATACAAATTGTTGTATCACACTTGATGTGCTAAATAATTCCCATTGCAAATACTTGTGAAATCTCAGAGAGGTGCAGTAACCTTTTTGAAGCAACAACAGGTGACAACTATAGACAACTCCTTCTACAGGTAAGTCTTTAGGTGACAACTGTATACCTGAACACAAGAGTGTGGTACTAATGATACTAACTTCGTTGTGTTACTAGTGATGTTTGTCTGGGTAAGATTGTTAATAGTGGAATAACTATACCTAAACACAAGAGTGTGGTACTAATGATACTAACTAAGGGGCCGATTAGGATGGCGGTGAATCCGCATCCTCCGGGCCGGCGGAAGCCACCGCCGGCCTGGAGGATGCGGATTCACCGCCACGGCCACAGAAAACACCCACCGCCAGATTAGGATGGCAGTGGGATTGCTGGGACCAGCGGCGGACGGCAGGTCCGTCCACCGCTGATCCGTGGGTTGTGGAGGGCTATTTGGTCGCAGTGTCTGCAAGACACAGTCAGACAAATTACGATGTGCATTGCAACATGCTTTTCCACGGCAGCTTTTCCGCTGTGGAAAAGCATGTGGTCTTTGGTGTTTGGGGGCCCCTTGCGGGCCTCCAGGGTGTCGGGGTAGGGGGGTGCACATGGGGGGTACCTATGGTCCCTCCCAGCATTTACATGCTCAAAGCAGCAGGAACCACGCGGTGCCTGCTGCTTTGTGCATGTAAATGTAAAACATGCATTTTTAACCTTGCGGCGGGTGCTGCTTCAAGCAGCACCCGCCACAAGGTTAAAGATACAGGATGTGATCGCTAGGGTAGCGGTCACATCCTAATTGCACCGGAGGGACCACCGCTGCCCCTGCGGACGGTCCCTCCACCTCGGGGGTGGCGGACGGACCCCATCCTAATAGGCCCCTAGGTAGTTTTACTAGGGTTGATGTTTGTCTGGGTAAAATTGTTAATAGTGCAATAACTATACCTGAACACAAGAGTGTGGTACTAATGATACTAACTAGGTTGTGTTATTAGCGTTGATGTTTGTGTGGGTAAAGATTGTTAGTAGTGTGTTTTCTCATTAGCAGTCACAAAAGTAGTCATAGGAGATGCCTAGAAAGGAGGGTTATCCCTCAATAAAAGACAGCCCAGCAGAATCCGATCAGTGAGAAGTGATCACTAGGTGTCATCTCAGGGGAACAGCCAGCTGTAACCAGGTAGATTAATGTTCAGACTACTGTGAGAACCTTAGGGCTGGAGGGAGCTTAGTTAATGGTTAATGACAGAGGGAGATTTCCACGACTTTAACTTCTTTGTTTAAGGTTCGACAATGGTACTCCTAAAGTGAAGAATCATGCTATGGATTAACTGGGCCACCCTTCCTAGTCCCAATCTAACTTCCTTAGTGCATCCAGGACTCACATGAAAGAAGGTCGGGTTAAAGGAGCTGGTCCAATTCATCCCCGCGAGGCCACGCTGCAGGCTCTTCAGGTAAGGTCTCCATTGAACCCTGACAGAATGCAAATCCCCTGGTGCTCGCTTCGTTCCGGCAATATGGTCAGCCACATGTTTACATTGAGCAATATTGTCAATATAATGGCAGCTATCCAAGTAGAGAACCAGACCTCGAAACAAGAAGTAACTGCTATGCAAAACCAGTTAGTGTTAGAAACTAGAACTGGAGTTCCATGGCTTCTCCTACCCCGGGTTCCACCCAAGACAACGAGAAAAAAGCAGTGATAAAACCAGCCAGCTGTCAGCTGCCTTGCCACACATTCATGGGTTCAAGCCAAATTCAGGTGGTCACATCACAATCTATACCATTAGCACCTCCTGAGCGTTTTATGGAGACAGAAACAAGTATGGAATATTTCTAAATCAGTGCCATCTACATTTCATGGCCAGACTCATGGTATTCCCCGATGATGTCTCTAAGGTAAGGATGTCTTATCTCAGAGGATGTCTCTGGTCCATTGCTTTGATGGAACAGGACAACCCGCTGTTATATAGTTATACCACATTTAAAGATACCGTTCAGAGGTTATTCGCTTTATTCGTTTGGCACACGTTTGTCCAAGCTTTGAAAACCTAGTCATGGAGGCTGAATGGCCAGAGAAAAAGAGGATCCCTTTCTTCTACCACAGAGCAGACTACGTGATGAGCTGAAAGAACAAATCCCACACATAGTAGAGCCCCCTGAAGTGATAGACAATTTCCTCAACTTAGTGGTGAAATTGAACCATCTCCTTGTGAAACGACGATCAGAGAAAGGACCGCAGAACCTTAGGTTAAAGTATTATGTGATATACCCAAGGGAGAAGCCCCAAAATCTGGAGATACTGCAGTACAAATGCAAATTGGAGGGATCAGAGGACCTCTGCCTAAAGAGGACAAATAAAAGCGCAGGGAATTAAATCAATACCTTTTGTTTTGGCAAGACTGGCCATTTCATCACAGAACAGCCCATTAAACAGGCAAAACAAAACGTATATGAACTTTAGACCACGTCTGTGCCTGTGGCTAGCACCGAACGAGTGGAAAATTAGTTTACTCAGTAGGAGCTGAGGTCAACCTGTTGGTTTTTTTTTCTAGTTCGACCTCGAAAATGTCTTCTTGTGTCTATTACTAACACATGATCTATTGTTCTCACATCTGCATCAGGTTGTCCGTGGAGGGTGGGAGCCTTAATTGACTCTGCAATACCAAGAATTTGAAGCCCATTCGTCAGCCAAACTCTAAATCAGGCCCATAGAGTTTTCACACATATGATCATTGTCCAGATATCTTGAAAAATATAATCAGGTAAATGTTTTAATAGTTCCAGATGACATTATAAACTGGAGTTTAACCATTTGCCTGAAGCTGTTGCTAACAGCAATATTTCCAAAGGTCTAGATGGCAATCCTCCCTCTCTCCACTGTGCTCCATGCTGTTCTTCTCGCTTTCCCACTCTTCTGACAGGGTTGGTCACGCACCTTGATAACTATAATTGAGCTCTCTGTAGGAAGTTTAACATCTAGTCGAGAATGTGTATTATTTTATAAATAAAAGTTCAAAGACAATAACCATAGAGTGAATTTCACAATTGTGGTTATTAACCCCTTCCATGCTCATGACGGAACGGTTCCGTCATGAGCGTCGGTTGGCCTGTGCTTATGACGGTACCGTTCCGTCATGGTTTCATTGGTTCTTTAGAACCTTCAGCACCGCAGCGGAATTCGCGCAGCGCTGAAGGGGCTAATAGAGCCAACTCTTAAATGTGTTTACCCTCTTCAACTCATGTGGTAGTCTGCAAAAGTTCTAGGTTCTGTCAAAAAGGTTTTTTGTCCTTAACCCACTTTAAAAAGCCTGGTAAGACAAATTACGTTCTATCTCTTGCAAACATTAACAACATTTCCCACAAATCCTCAGAGCACAGATGAAGCAATACAATTTTACAGTACAATTCATAATGAGTACACATGCATTCTGTCATTTTGACACTTTCCAGAAGATACCATTGACTTCTTTGTATTCCAGTGAGTTCCATGTTTTGAAGAGATAGGTCGGCAAAGAAGAGCAGCCCCCTAAGAACTGATAGTCAACTTAAACATCTAACAACTGATTGAATCACTGAGAAAACATTGAAGGTCAGAATATCGACCTACAGAAATATTGCAGCAAGAATATCGAAATCAAGAATATCGACATCCTATCTACATTCAGGTAAGTACAAAAATATTGGAAAAAAAATATTGATGTCAAAAATATCGCCGTTCAAAATATTGTTTTTTTTATTTAAAAAAATGTTAAATAAAGTAAATAATACATATAATTAAAATAAACATAGTTAAAAATATTTTTAAATGTTTAAAAATTATAAGTAATATATATATAATTTAAAAATACATTAAACATATACATATAATATATAATATATATACTTACTTAATATGTTTTAATAATTATTTTAACAACTTATACATTGTTTTACAAAATCTTATAAGTTATAAATACATCTATACACATAAAACAATAATATAAATAAAAATTAAATAAATATATGTAACAAATGACATCCTTAAAAATATTTTTAATCTTTTTAAAATTAATTATATACTACATTAGCTAAAATAATACAAAAAATATTAGATAGCGAAGGGAATACAATTACTATTCCTCCAAACAGAGCAACAGTAGTAAAAATGTTCGATAAGTAGGGGTTAAAATTACTATTCTCAATCCAGGGAGTGCAACAGTAGGGAAAGTGTTGGATAGGGTAGGGGTAAAAATTACTATTCCCACTCCAGTGAGTGCAACAGTAGGGAAAGTGTTGGATAGCGTAGGGCTTAAAATTACTATTCCCATTCCAGGGAGTGCAACAGTAGGGAAAGTGTTGGATAGCGTAGGTGTAAAAATTACTATTCCCACTCCAGTGAGTGCAACAGTAGGGAAAGTGTTGGATAGCATAAGGGGAAAAATTACTATTCTGACTCCAGTGAGTGCAACAGTAGGGAAAGTGTTGGATAGCGTAAGGGTTAAAATTACTATTCCAACTCTAGTGAGTGTAACATTGTGGGAAATGTAGGATAGCGTAGAGGTTAAATTAACATACTTATCAATAGTTTTCTTAAATAAATAACATATGAATACACATAAAACAATATAAATACATATATGTAACAAATTACATTTTTAAAAATATTTTTAATCTTTTTTTAATAAATTATATACTACATTAGCTAAAATAATACAAAAAATATTAGATAGGGGAGGGAATAAAATGACTATTCTACCTCCAAACAGTGCAACAGTAGTGAAAATGTTGGATAACGTAGGGGTTAAAATTTCTATTCCCACTCCAGTTAGTGCAACAGTAGGGAAAGTGTTGGATAGCTTAGCGGTTGAAATTACTATTCCCTCTCCAGTAACTGCAACTGTAGGGAAAGTGTTGGATAGCGTAGGGGTAAAAATGACTATTCCCTCTCCAGTGAGTGCAACAGTTGGGAAAGTGTCGGATAGCGTAGGGGTAAAAATTACTATTCCCACTCCAGTGAGTGCAACAGTAGGGAAAGTGTTGAATAGCATAGGAGTAAAAATTACTATTCCCACTCCAGGGAATGCAACAATAGGGAAAGTGTTGGATAGCGCGAGGGTTAAAATTACTATTCCAACTCCAGTGAGTGTAACAGTGTGGGAAACGTAGGATAGCATAGAGGTTAAATTTAAATACTTATTAATTGTTTTTTTTAAAATAAATAACACATTAATAATTAATTAACAAAAAAAAGTAATAAATACCAATACAATTAAATTAATATTTTCTTAAATAATATTAAATTACTTCCTACACTATTCTACCACTAACACAAACAGCTACACATAAAAAAGAAACACATTTAATTTAATTATCAACTAATCAACTAATACAAAATATTTAGCAATGAAAAATTAATTAACAATAAATTAATAAGCAATAACACTAAATACGAATTCATAATACATTATTACAATTAATATATTTATAAATTACCCAATTAATAAAAATTAATTACCAATTAATAAGGAATTAACAATAAATACATCCCCCTGTGTCGCTGAGATGCAAATCACTCCTTTCATTCATTCATTCATTTCATCTTTATTCGATCATGTTAAAAATAATCATAAAATGACATATAAAATCATCAAATAATTTTTTTTTTTACAAGGTATTATCTTTAAAATTACAAATATTTCATCACAGTTCTAGAATAAAGACGAGAGTGCATAAAGGATGTAAAAAAGAAAAAGCATTTCATATCACAAGGCTAGGTACATTGCCATTACTTAACAAACTCAGTAATCTACGCACCATCCCCTTCCTCTTTCTCGTGCAGGCCCATAGGAATGTCGATACTGAGTAGCAAACCAAAGGGTCGGGTAGTGTTTTTAAAAAGTATAATGCTACCCAACACTGCTTACATTTCATTCTCTTTAAAATTGTTTTAAGGTAGACATTCCTTTCATTCTCATAGAGCCTGCAAAATAAAATTAAGTGCAGTTCAGTTTGAAGTGATAGATTATCACATGGGCACGCGCTTAGGTCGAAATGGTTATATGTTTTTTCTGGATAACCAAACATAAGGGGAATCAAGCTGGTGTGAAATCTCAGTAATATGAATCTGTGTTGCACCCTGTTTACATTTACTAAATAAGAAAAACCTCCCTCCGTTAGTGGTGGATTATTATGGTATGCCTGAACTGCGTGTTTCTCTTTGTGATGTTCCCTAAGCTTGTATTCAGACTTCAGCATCAAGGTAGCAATAACCTTCTGTTTAGAGACCTTATTGCAAAGCAAGGGATCTTTAAAAAGTTTGTGGAGCCCAATCTCTCTTAAAACTGACTTTATGTAACTTAGCCACCTGGACCTCTTCCAGTTAATTTTGGCTAGGCAGCTCCTTATTACGGATTGAGTCAATGTTACCGTGTCTCCCCTCCAAATTGAATGCCATAGGAGGAGTGGGGTAGTTGTATGTAATCTGATATGTAAAACAGGGCCAATTCCATGTGTAATATCTCATTGTTGAAAGAGCAAGGGAGGCCCACTACAGATTTTAAAAATGTATTTTCAATAGTTTGTAGTGGTGTGGGTGCAACCACACCTCAGGCCCCGGATTCATAAGTTGCAGCTGCTTTTACTCTGGCCTGGTAGATGTTTTTTATTGGCAATAGGCGTTTAGCACCCAGTTTCTTTGCAAAAGATTTTAGAGCAATGGTACCCCTCTCCATCGTCAACTTCCTTCCTTCCATCCATTTTGCCCATGTCAATTCTTTATCAAAAAGAATACCCAAATATGGGAAGGAGTCTACTACCTCAATGTTTCCGGCATCCGCACTAAATACGGCACTTTTCCTTTTTTGGTGGCCCGTCTATTATTATAAAGGACTTAGATTTGTTCACTTTTAACTGTAGTGAGTCCATAAAAGAGACATACGCGGTTATAAGCCTTTGTAACCCAATCCCCGTTCTAGCAATTAAAACTGCGTCATCCACATAAGCAATTATTGGTAACATTTGATTTTCGAAAAGGGGGACATCCCTGGTGGCCACTGTGAGCGCCTTCTCAACTCCATTTACATATAAGGAGAAAAGAAATGGGGCTAGTACGCAACCCTCCCTTACTCCCCTGGATATTTTAAAAAGGTGTGTACAATCTCCGATTTTAGTATTGCGCACTGAAGCTGTTGCATTTGCGTACGATTGCCTAATAAAGTTGAGGATAGCAGGTTCAACCCCCATTATCTCTATTAAAGCCCATAGCTTATCATGGACCACCCAGTCAAACGCAGCGCCCAGGTCCATGAATGCATTGTATATTTTCTTTTTTCTTTTTGTTCTGGAGGTTTACATAGCGCAAACTTGACCCGAAGGTATCAGAGCGCTTTACATGAGCACCAGTTGCGTTACAGATGGATACATTCATTTTGTTTGTTAGGCACAGGGAGATTAAGTGATTTGCCCAGAATCACAGGATGTTCAGAGTCTCAACCGAGACTCTAACCCGGTTTCCTAACGTAGAAGTTGACCGCTTTAGCCATAAGGCCACATCCTTTCTCCATTGATTCCTAAATGCACAGCAGCCAGTGTTCCCTGATGCACAGCACCCAAACTTCCAAAACATCACATCAACATGTTCTCCTAAGAGGCATTTCTCTCAGTGCTTCCTTGAGGTGCATCATTCACTGCTGCCTGCAGGTGCATCACTAGTACTCTGTAGGAGCCAGGACAAACTAGGACCCAAAGCAGCCCAGGCAAATTGTTACACAGGGAGAGGGGTTGCAAGTGTGATGCACTGGTGCTTTTTTTACTAGTCGAGATGGCAGCACTGCTGCAAAACCGGCCCCTTGTAACAAAACAGGTCCCTAGTAACAAAACAGGCCCCTACCACTCCAAAACCGCCCCCCACCCTTTTAGCCTTCCGGGAAAACACCCGATGCCTGCTACTACCAGTCCGACCCTGGTAGGAGCCCATCACCTTTTGACTGTGCGCCGCTGCTACACTTCTCCTTTTTCCCCTTCCTCTACTGATGCAAATCGCCATGCATCCCCTGCTGCACATGGTTATGTACACATGCCAGTCTCTGTATTGTTGTGTGTATATTTCCAGGTATGAGTGGCTTTTATGCTTGAGGTAATTTGTAGAACTGGCTTTCTGTAACTGTGTCCTTAAACATGCATATATAAAAGTCCTATATGGTCTTCTCTACTTGGATGTTGACTGCCTCTTTGTGCATGCATTTTGTGAATGCCAAACCTATCAGCTGTTCCAGGGATTTTTCTACCTTTTCCTGATGGTGTGTACTCTGCTTAATGTTTTTTTAATATGATTTTTTGTTTAGTATGTGTTTTTATAGGCCTAAGTGGAATTTCAACGAAGCCAGAGTAATCAGAGTAATTTTGGTAATTCTGCAATACTCTTTGATTCGGAATCATCAATAATAACATGATTACACCCATTTGCATAATTAAGAATATTTTTGAGGGGAAATCCTTCCACCAGAAAACATGCAGCGAGCATGAATGACTGCTTGCGCAGCTGTTTATGTTCTGTTGCATTTAGCACCATTTTCTTAGCGCAAAATGCATCCTCACGTCCATTTGAAACTAGTGCCAAATGATGGGAGTATGTTCGGGGAAAATCCTACCACAAATGCCCATTTTGTGAACGCAGGCAGCTGCTTGCACTTGCTATTCATGTTCTGTTCCATTTATCACCATATCTTGGAGCAAAATTTATCCGCGCATCAATTTTGGATGCGGAGGGGCATTGTTAAATTAAGAGTAGAGGGGCATATTTACAAGCCAATGTCACCACCACAACGTCACTTTTAGTGACGTGGTGGCGACAGGGGCTTCGCCTTATTTCCAAGGCAGCGTTAAGCCACTTAATGCTGCCTTGTAAATAAGGCACCCTTTCACGCTGTACTTAGCGTGAAAAGGGAGAGCAATGGGTGTTGTGGTGGGCATTCCACCACAACCCCATTGATTTTAAAGCTGCCCCCTATTGACAAGGATGGCGTAAATAGGAGGCAGCAGCAAAATGAAGACCATGGAAAACCTGGTCTTAAACAGGCAAAATGAGGAGAAATGCTTTATTTGTCCTCATTTTTGCTGTTTCCATGTGTGCTGCAATATGCAGCACACATAGAAATTACAAATTGTAATTGATGGTTTATGAGGAGGAAGGTGACCCTTCCTGCATATAAACAATCTTACACTCAACGCAGGCACCCTTACACTATGGTGCAAGGGTGCCTACATTGGCGCTAGGCTACTACGTTTAGCGCCAGTGCAGGGGGACACGCAGGACTCCACCATATTGTGGTAAATATGGTGCAGCCCTGTGTTTCTGAAGTGACAGAGCGCAACGTTCAGCCAAGGAGGCTAGAACCGTGCTCTGCCACTTTATTGTAAATATGCCCCATTGTGCTAAATTCAGAATTACTCTTCTTTCGCGTATTCTCAGAGAATTTTTGGTTAATTCCGTATGATTACCTAACTCAGAATAACGCAAGTTGCTCTCAACCCTAGGTTTTTTACAGTCAATGGCTAAATACCCTTTAAATAGTGTACTGGAACCCCACGTATGTAATAATGGTACTATGAAGATATGGAACTGGATAATGGGACATATTTACAAAGAAATTATGCAGCGCTACAAGCAATTTGCCATGCTGCGTCATTTAAAAAAATGCAGGGATCCTTGGCATTCACAAGAATAAGGCACACCCCTGTGTTTACGCTTGCACAGGTACTAAAAATGCTGCCTAGTGCCAACGCAAAAACCCATGCCCACGGTGCAAGGGTGCTGTGTTGCAGGGATGATTGTTTATATGCAGGAAGGGACACCTTCCTGCACATAAACAATCATTAAAGGTGATGTACTCTTCTTATGTGTGTTGCAGAATGCAGCACACATAGAAGGAGGAAAAACGTGGAGAAATAAAAGTATTTCTCCTCGTTGCGCCACTCTAACACCTGCTTTTCAATGGCGCTACCTCAGATGTACAGATCCTTCTAAATCTAGGGCAGCATTAAAAAAATGGGTGTTGTGGTGAAAAACCCACAGCAACACCCATTGCATGCCTCTTTCATGCAGATACCTTCATCAAAGGGTATGATATTTACAAAGCGGTGTTAAGCCATGCAAACTGGCTTAGCAACGCTTTGTAAATATGGAGCAGGGCATTGCGTAAGGAGAGCGTCGGAAAAAGTGATGCTCTGGTGGGGCAATGCCCTTGTAA
Organism: Lissotriton vulgaris; assembly: GCF_964263255.1. Classification (NCBI taxonomy): domain Eukaryota; kingdom Metazoa; phylum Chordata; class Amphibia; order Caudata; family Salamandridae; genus Lissotriton; species Lissotriton vulgaris. The sequence goes on from NC_141694.1 coordinate 750,450,280, forward strand.
ATAGGCCTCTTAGGAGCATTTTTTGACACAGCAGAGCAGCAAAAATGTTACCGTCACGGGATGATAGTTCCTAACGTCATGTTAATATCGTATTTACAATACGTTGTTCCATGGCATTAGGAATAGGCCAGCGTAAGAAAACTGAAGCTGATGTGTGGGCCGAGTTGGTAAAAAAAATGCAAGCTAGTGTGGAAAAGGCGACGTTCAGCCAATTAGCGGCCATACAATAGCCACCCTAAGTAAAAACAAAATACACTTACCTGAAAGCAGCAATGGAGCAGCCTGGGATGAGCACAAGTCAGGACAACAACACCAGCAACCCCCCTACCAGTCAGGATGTACAGCCAGAGTTCTAGAGGATGTGAAAGATCAAGACCAATATGGAGCAGAATAAGATCTTGATCACGGAGGTGACAGAGCACCAACACCAGCTCTGCATCAGCTCCAAAGTGCCATTGGGGAGGAAAAAGATCATATGACAGACAATAGTGCACTAGATGAACAGTGTTGCTAAAGTGATGAGCCTCCTCTATAATGAGGAACACTTTCATAGCATTAAACAGTCTCGATTGTATCTTTTGAAAGGTGTAGTACTAACCATGCTAGAAACTGCGAGAAACAATGAAACGATAACAGTAGAATTTAGATTTTTAAATAATCAAAACTTTAAAATTCCAGCATTCTACAGACTACCTAAAGTCCATAAGAGTATAGATAACCCACCGCTTAGACCTATAGTGGCTTCAATTGAATGACTATTAGAACCCCTCAGCCAATATGCAGACAGATTCCTCAAACCAATAGTACAGAAACAGAAGTCTTATATCAAAGATACCACTGATATGATCGCTAAGATTGAAGGTATACAGTTTGATGAAAATAATGAATATATGGTGACCCTCAATATCGAGGCGCTGTATACGAACATCCCTCAAAGAGACACCATTGAGGTCATTAGAAATACCCTAGAGGAAACAGAGATCGTAGGGGCAGAGAAGAGTTTTATTATAGACTGTGTTTCAAAAGATCTTTTGAGTAACATTTTTCTTTTAAACAAGACCTATTTCTACAACGCAAGGGGACCAGTATGGGTGCAACTTGCGCACTGAGTCTGGCCTGTGTATATGTCAGCTCCTTTGAGGAGCGCCATGTATACAATGAAATTAGTCCATTCTTCAAAAACATAAGAAATTGGGCCCGGTTCATAGATGTTATTTTTTTCATATGGACGAGCCCTGAAGAATTATTAATGGAATTTTTAGAGTGGATTAACCTGGGAGATAAGAATTTAAAATAATTCACAGGGTAATACAGCAACAGCAAAGTACATTTTCTGGACATCAGTATCAAACACGATTAAGGATGTCTGTCAGTAGAACTGTTCACCAAGGAAACAGACAAGAACACCCTACTACATTATAGTAGTTATCATTCCAGGAGCCAAAAGGATAATATCCCCTTTGGGGAGTCCCTTCGGTTGCGAAGAAACTGTACCTCCCTAGAGGACTTTTACAAACATGCAGAGAACACTAAAGAAAAATTCAGAAAAAGAGGTTATCCTAAGAAACTCATTAATCACTCCTTCAAGAGGGCCAGATTCTATAACAGGGATTCCCTGTTAGAGGGCAAACAACTTCAGGACAAGGAAGAGAAAATAGTTATGATAAGCCAATTTTCCAACATCAGCAATAAGGTTAAAATATCATTAACCATAATTGGAAGATTTTGAATGAAGGAGAGATTAACACCTTACCTAAACCCATGTTTGCATATAAGAAAAACAAAAACCTACGTAACTCACTAGTATATACATATAGAGAGGATTCAGAAGAACACCAACAGACTATCCATGGAGATAAGGCTATAGGGAATCAAAAATGTGGGAACTGTAGCATTTGTGACCTCTGCATCACCACCAAAAGCGTACCCCTGAACTCAGTAAAACATGGCATGAGGACCCTGAACAATTGCAGAAGCAAAAACATTATTTATCTGATCCTCTGCCCATGTGGCTCAGGCTACATTGGAGAAACAGGAAGAGAATTGAGACAAAGGGTCTGTGAACACAGATCTGCAATCAATACCGGTAAAGAAAATGCACCCCTAGTAAATCATTGGAGAAAAAAGGGCCATACAGTGAATGAAATACGATGGGTGATTATAGAGAAGATGATAGAACAGAGAAGGCGAGGGAACAGTGTACATCGCAGAAAACAACAGGAACAATGGTATATGGTAAGGTTTGATACTATCAAAAACGGACTCAATAGTAGAGAAGATTGGGAGAAGATCCTTACAACTTAAAATGAGGTAGGGAGATATAAGGTCTTCCCAGAGGAATAGCTCCCCTAATTAGGATGGAACACACTATCCATCTGGGACCCCTTAGGGGGGACAGTCAGCACTATGATATTGAATAAGCTTAACAGCTTCAATTGGTACCCAATGATAGGAATAATGAAATACAGGAGAAAATATGATAGGAATAATTAAATACAGGAGAATATATCCAGCTGTTTTGAGCATTAAAGAACATAGATGCTTATGATATATGCAACAGATTTATATTCTTTGAATGAGGAAATAAATATGGTAGGGTAGGTACCACGTGTTGTAATAGTCAACACGAAACAAAATTCGTTGTGGAACAAGAGAATTTATTTTACAGGGCAGTAGGTCATAATGTACTTATCAAAAACCGGCCTGGGTGCAAAATTGAATGTTACGAGTATGTCATAATAATGATCAATAGACATTCCGCATGGTAAGTTTAATAAGGGACTATTCAAATAAATTAAAACAAGTCATATATCTAGGTATAAACACATATAAATGGCAGTTTAAGAACTTAATAAAATAGAAAATATTGAAAAATAAATTCTATCGATAGTGAGAAATCAAATACACCCAAGATGGTTGCCAGACATGCGCAGCGTAATGGATATGGCGTGACGTCACACGCCGCTCAGAACGTAGGTTAACGATAAAAAGACGGTCCTGAATAGCGTGCTCGTTTACAACAAACGCTTAGACTCCAGCTGTGAATCAGGAAAGATGGGCACGGGAAGGGGAGGTCGAATATTCAAGAGAAGGCTGGAAAAGGGCTAATAAAATCAGCCGATGCAGCAATAGCGGAACCAACGGCAGTATAGGAAGCAGGGCGGGCACCCAGAGTTTAACCTAATGGGGTGTGGGCCGACATAATTAAACACATGAGAATACCTGATATTGAGTATAACAGAATAAATATAGAAGCATACAAATCAGACAATCTACTACTGTTTAACCCTTACAGATTCCATTGTGAATCGTATCCTGGGGAATCCCTACAGATGCTCTATAAGTAATTGCGACAAAATGTATTTACCTATGCCTCCAGGATATAAGTTAAACACCACTTGGTTGAGGATAAACAATAGTTTATTAGTTTACCCCGACAATGATTTATGTCTTTGAATCATATCTTAGTTAACGACAATTCTCTTAATTGTTTTCAAACAACAGACATAAGATCACCATCAACCTCATATCTAGCCATTTACAATTCAAAAAGTGATTTGTGCATGCAAACAGTGCAGAAGAAACAATCAAACACAATTAAGGAAAAAATACATACTCTTTACATGGACAAGAATTGTCATGAACAAAAATCAGAAAAGAACAGTTCATAGAAGCAAATCACAATTAAGGAGCGAGCGAGAGAAAACAGTTTTTTGTCAGAATTCAACCCTCAACTCGTCAAACACAATCAATATGTACTCTTGAAGAAAGAAAGCCCATTTTATGCATCAGTCTTATTGACCCTTAGTGACAGGGAAAATGCCGACGCGTTTCAAATCCTGGAATTTATTTACAGGATTCTCATCAGGGCGCTGTGATTGTGGTCCATGGGAACTGTTTGTGAAAAAAGAGGAAAAGAGGATTTTGTTCAAGTTTTGGACCTCTAGCCATTTGTGACGGTAAAAAACACACGTATGGAGATGCGGGTTACCTTGTTTAATGATGCCACGGGGGGCTCCTACTTGAATGAAGGATCGTCTATGCCACGTGAAGTTTGGGCTGCAACAGAGCACACCTTGTAAGTATTGTGTGATGGGCAAGGGTGTAAGCTAGCCGCGAGCTACATGAATATTAAAAGTTTACCTTAGATGCAAGCCGTCCTTCGGCGGGTGTGCCGGTGACGGAGTGTTAATTCTCCATGCTATGCTGGTTTATCTGGAATTGGAGAATTTAAAGCAGGGTTGGAGTGAATCAACGTGGCTGAAGCCGAACGAAATGAAATTAGCATAACGGCGGGGAACTTACTTGTATGCGGTGACGCATAGGCAGGCTCGCTGGTAATGAGGACTTTTTTGTTTTCGATCTACGGAGCAAAGAGGGAGACGGGTGTAACTTGTCTAATTCATTTGAAAAAACATAACGTCCCGGAGACGAATTGCGGGGGTTGAGTCTTACCGTCAATAGACGCGAGGAACTCCGCTAGTCAAACTTGTAGCTCGCGGCTAGCTTACACCCTTGCCCATCACACAATACTTACAAGGTGTGCTCTGTTGCAGCCCAAACTTCACGTGGCATAGACGATCCTTCATTCAAGTAGGAGCCCCCCGTGGCATCATTAAACAAGGTAACCCGCATCTCCATGCGTGTGTTTTTTACCGTCACAAATGGCTAGAGGTCCAAAACTTGAACAAAATCCTCTTTTCCTCTTTTTTCACAAACAGTTCCCATGGACCACAATCACAGCGCCCTGATGAGAATCCTGTAAATAAATTCCAGGATTTGAAACGCGTCGGCATTTTCCCTGTCACTAAGGGTCAATAAGACTGATGCATAAAATGGGCTTTCTTTCTTCAAGAGTACATATTGATTGTGTTTGACGAGTTGAAGGTTGAATTTTGACAAAAAACTGTTTTCTCTCGCTCGCTCCTTAATTGTGATTTGCTTCTATGAACTGTTCTTTTCTGATTTTTGTTCATGACAATTCTTGTCCATGTAAAGAGTATGTATTTTTTCCTTAATTGTGTTTGATTGTTTCTTCTGCACTGTTTATATGCACAAATCACTTTTTGAATTGTATATGGCTAGATATGAGGTTGATGGTGATCTTATGTCTGTTGTTTGAAAACAATTAAGAGAATTGTCGTTAACTAAGATATGATTCAAAGACATAAATCATTGTCGGGGTAAACTAATAAACTATTGTTTATCCTCAACCAAGTGGTGTTTAACTTATATCCTGGAGGCATAGGTAAATACATTTTGTCTCAATTTAGTGTGGCCCTACCTACCCTCCCTCCCATTGGGCCCAGCCACCCCCTTGATCCATTCAACTTCCTTGTTCTAAGTATTCATAATCAAAATGAGAAGGGATCACTTGTCCTGCTTTAACCTGGGTTTTCAGGAAGCGTACTTCTGTCCCAATATAAAAACCCTCATGCACGTGTCTGATGTGAAAGTATTAAAAACGCTCGTTTTGCCCTGTAACTCCAATTTTAATCAAACCGGGACCCCAATGGCAGAGTCAGCACAGTGCTGACGGAACCGCAGAAGGCTCCTTAGACCATCTAGGGCTCCGTGGACAGCACACCACGGATCGTTTTAAGGTACCTACGGGACCACTAACAGAGAAGGACTAATATGCCATTCCCCTTCACTACTCACGACATTTGAACATACAACCCTGTTCCTGTGTTATCACCATCACAGAGACGCCCTTTGTCTCATCCTTTCACCTGGTCCTGAAGAAAGCCCACTCTACCCTTGCTGGCGAATTAGGGCTGAAACATGTCGACCTTTTTCGAACAATAAATAACAATGTGTGAGATACCTCAATTTTCTCAAAACACACACCCAGAATTGTATTAGCCTCGTACCCTGTTTGATTGAAATTGGAGATACAGGGCAAAACAAGCGTTTTTAATACTTTCACGGCACAACACTTCACTATCACCAATCACTACTGCTGTAACCAAGGGTTTTCCTCCTGGTGGAGGGTGCATAAACCACTAATCCCATGATTATGCACACACAAGTCTAAAAGCGGAGAATGAAGATATACCGCTCTCGCTTAACATCAGACACGTGCATGAGAGTTTTTTATATGGGGACAGAAGTACGCTTCCTGCAAACCTTGGTTAAAGCAGGACAAGTGATCCCTTCTCATTTTGATTATAAAGGACGTTTTTATGAACCTAAAATAAGAAAGGACCAAAGGAAGTGTATCGTTATCAGACGGCCATCAGGTAAGCCGTATTGCGAAAACAATGTACATAGTTTTTTGGCATAAAACATGAAATAGCTACGCCCAACCTAAAGTTACAGATCCCTAAATGTATCACCATGCAGGTAGCCATCAATCAGTAGATGCTTTTTACTGAAAACACTGTATAGAAGGAAAAAAAGGAATAAACAGTCCTTAAACGAAAGGTAAGACGGCTGCATTATAAATAGTGGAGAATAAAGTTCTATAGAAAATACCCACAGATATTAATACATCTCTTCAATTTTAAATATTGTTTCAGTTCCAATCAGTGGGAAGAATTTCTAACATCAGAGCAATACATAAAACACGAATAAAACGATCAGAGAACATTCTTTTTAATGGTGAGTGGATGAAATCATTAGAGGGATCGTATATGAATGAGTATGCCGGGATCCAGTAAAAGAACGCCCTAGGGGGAGGCGCTGTAAGAGGGGAGGATCACCAAAGGTAGACTTGGGTGTAATTTCTGATCTCCCGAAATGGAAAGTAGTGCTTAATTAAAGCTCTCAGATTAGAGATGATAATGTTAGGGTGAAAAGAATGGGTAAAACTAATGAAATGATGGCACATGAATAGATGAGAGGGAATGGACAAATATGGAATTAGGTTATATAAGAACATGTACAATGTATGACTTATGGAGACACATCTAATATTTTTTTTTTCTGATCTAGATTAATGAATGGAAAATTAGACCCTGTACTCATTAAAGCTAGTCCCGAAGAAGGTGGTTGAACAATAAGTAGTATACCACTGAAACGCGTCGCCGTACATGCAAAGAATCCATCGCTGAAGGGTTGTTTTCAGGACAAAAATAAGGACAAATTGTTTGCTGAAACTACCTTAAAATATATATATCAGTGTAGGATCAATAGTTTAGCCACAACTTTAGGTCATCATCGGGTGGTTGTTGGCTTTACGGTCTTATATTTTGATTCAATGAATTGTTTATAATCTCTTGCGATATTGTTTTTTATAATATGTAATGTTTAGAATATGATATATTCTTTTTAATGAACCTGTGCTTGTCATGTATGAATTGTTTTAGAGTTTATCTTTTTTAATATTTTGTATCTGGGTAAATAAATAGTTGTTGTAAGTACCTTCATTTTATATGAAAAAAAAAAGAAACATATATCAGCACTACTTTCCAGTTTGGTTATAGACTACGGGTATAAGGGGAAAAACCTTGAGATATGAAGGATGATTGAGTACGTGAAATAGAATCAGTGGTGAATGAATATTAGAATTGGATGATTAATACAGAAGTCATGGGGAACCTTTTGCTTTCCTTAGACTAGGCTCAATCCCCTGGGATAGAGTGAGCCCCCCTCTCTCCTTTTTATAATGCTAAAGTCAAGAGGACAGTGATAAACTGTAAGAAGCGCTGGCACGATTGTAAGCACAAGACAAATGCAAAACTGGCAACCAATGTCAAGGCAGCATTTCCGAACAGAAGTGGTAGTCCAGCATTCCAGGAGGAGTTAGATCCCTTTGAGGGCAGATGTCTGCTGCCCATCTGTGAGGATTCAGTGGTTGGAGTTGCGGGACAGGACATTGCTGGCTATGACAAACTACAACAGGGTAAGTTGCAAAAAGGTGCAATTTGGGGAACTAGGTAATGCCATACAGTGCAGGCAGCTGTGTCCCCGTGCTCTGCAGCACTGTCTGCAGGGCAAAGGGTAGGATGCTGGCTCATCTATAATAAAACATGACATCAAGGGAAGGCTCATGAGCATTTTGATATTATGTTGGCATAGGGCAGGCCGCAAGCCTTCTAGCTGTGCTACCCTATGTCAAAAGAAAAGGGCAAGAATTTGCAGTATCTATAATGTACGCTGAATTCCTGTCCGTACTGCCGGCAAGCAAACAGCAGACATCCGCCAAAGCAGGCACCCTTGAAGCATGGTGCAAGTGTACCCCATTGGTGCCAGCCATCTGAATGTGCACCAGCATAGAGGAAAGCATAGGGATGCATTGTTTCTTCATCAACAGAGCGCAACCCTGCACTTTCCTAATCACACACCTTGATGCAGCAAGGTGCATTTTGGTTCTGTGCTGCACCACATGTCTATGACATATGCCCCTCTGTCTCATTTGGGCCTATGCACATTAATCTGGCCTGAAAATCCATAGCATAAAATTGGTATCTCAGAGGAGAAACAACACATCTAAGGGGTGGGTACTATGTGAGCCATAAGTAGTACCTACAAATAGGGACATTTCAAGAATCACATCCATAGTTGCTTAGATTAAACAACATTGTAAGCAGCTGTCCTGGCATTCAGGCTCAGAGCACACTGTGTTAGCTGCCATAGTAGGGACCACATGAACTCCTCTCATCTAATAAATATGACTGGGGGTCGGGGTGAATGTAGGTGATGTACACTAGAGGATTATGGGCCACATTTATATTACATTGGAATGCCGCACTGCGTCAATGAAAAAAAATCAGCTGCGCTGAGCTGCTTCATTGCAAAAATGCAGGGATGGGCTGGATTCACAGGGATATGTGCCACCCCTGTGCACACCCCTGCGCTGGTGAAAAAAGAACAGATGTGTGCCAATGCAGGCACCCTTGCACCATGGTGCAACGTTGTCAGTGTTGGTGTTTGTTTGTTTTTACAGGTCCAGCATAAGGAAAAACACAGGGCTGTGCCATAATCTTGTAAATATGCCCCATCGCTTTGTTAATGAAAAGACGCAGTGCAGCACTGCAAAATTTTCCGCTGCGCCATTTCCTTATACCTATGCCCAACTGTGGTAGCACAAGGGCACACCTTCCCAGAGATGCCTTGTGTGCTAAGTATGTCTTTGCACCCATTTCACATTGTATTCGCTACCCCCAGGGGTCAGTCACCCACATGCAAGACAGCTCAGCCTACTGTCAAACAGCGCCATGTGCCACAGTGGAGGCATCAGCCTGTGGGGGAAAAATGTGGCTGCGCCACCTGGAAAGAGATGTATGGATGGGACAATCAGATTTTTTAAATATTTGCCATTCATATCGAAGGGCCAAACCCTAAAGGAAAGTTACAGTGTCATCATTTGTGCCTAGCATGATCCTCAGTCATGCTGATTGTGCTATGGTAAATCACCATGCATGCCTTGGCTTACCACCCACATATGGTTGATAGTAAGGCTGAGTAAACACACCATAACTACACTCTGCATCAATGTAGTGTTGCCTGTTCATAGCAGTGGGTGTTCACATGCAACACTGTTGCACTGGCAAAGTATAGTATGAAGCATCTGTAGGTGTGATACCGTCATGGCTGGCATTAATCGTAGGTGGGGGCGGGGTCCCTTGAGGTGGAGTGGGAGGATTTAATATAATGATAAAGAAAAAATGTACCTATCTGCCGGCCGATTCCCGCGTTTTCTCAGCGCCAGTCCTACTTGATGCCTGTTCCTGCTCTCCTGCCTCTGGCAGAAATTGGAAGCAGGCAGGCTCTCTCCCCTCCCCTAAGCCAATCACAACGCTGCAATGGCAGAGTTGTGATTGGTGGGGATGCCTCCCAGCCGGGGACTTACAGGGAGGCCATTTTCTCCATGCAGGCTGCATTACAGCCTGCTTGGAGAAAGGGCAGAGTGCACATGACTGAGTTGGGCAGCCCCAGAGGGCCGACCAAACAGTCATTGTGCCCTCAGGAGTGGGCACACCACTCCTCCCCTGCTCGTAGAGCAGCCCCGCACACCTGCCTACTCGCCCGCAACCAAACCCTTCTGTTCTGCCTTCTTGCAGTGCAAGAAGCACAAACATAAAATAGTAGTTATTACCATTTTATGTTTCTGCTACTCGGACTGCGAGAAAGCAGTGGGGCGACGCTCCTCCACCCTAGTAGAGGAGCTACTCCTGGTGTGATATGAGATCACCTAAGGGATTTGACATGTGGGTACAGATATAGAAGAAGCACATGTAGACTGTAGTTTTGGCACTCTGTTCCCATACACCTACTATGTGGAACACTTCAAAGTCATCATACTATGAATGCCCTTCTACTATCGTCCAAAAGTATGAGGACGTACAAGTGGCTAGCAGCAGGAAAGACATACACACAGTCATTGCACATTATCTATTTTACCACACCATTTTAATTGTGGCTAGCAATGAAGGACTATCTGCTACAGGCACACTATTTCGTTTGTACCAGATGATGTTCAATTCTGTTTGTTACGCATAGCTACATACATTTTCTGTGTGACAATTAGTAGCAGGACACATTTGAATGTTTATGTATTTACTGTGAGTATGGAATCAAAATGCATACACAGTGGTAGTGCTCATACATTTATTTACAAATAGATTAACAGGATTTCATCATTCATCATGGTGTGATATCATGTAAATCAATCTTAGTTCTGAGAAGAAATTATTTATGATGTTGTCGCTCCACCGTGTTGCGCCAACGGATGATACAGGTCCATGAGGCTCCTCATCTTCCTCCTCCTCATCGTCCAGCAGTTACTGCTCCCCATTTTTATCAGCCCATGGCACATTTGTCCAGACACATGTTATGCAATATGCAGCACACCAATATAATTTTACACACCATAGGTGGAGAGTATAGCAATCTGCCCCGAGATATAGAAATGGAATTTTATTACTCCAAATTTCCACTCAATACTGGATCTGGTTAGACATAGTGAATGGTTGATGCTCTGCTGGGCTTCTGTTTGTGTTTTTTTAAGAGTAGTCATGACCAACGGCAGCAGAGCGTATCCTTGGTCCGCTGCAAAAGAGGTGTACAATTCGTCATGACAAGGGATGGCCCTACATTCATTTCCAATTTGTTATGTGTCCTAACTGACTCATACACCATGCTTACTGTAAAGGACGTGCTATGACATTGTGTGGGATACATACAAGTAGGGACTGAAAATAACTGACACAGGTGCTGGCATACTTCAGTCACACATATTTTGCATTGTGTGTTGGAGTCAATGTTGTTCAATGTGTTCTCTCATGGATAGGATAGTGAAATGATAGCAATAGGGAACATGATAATGTACACCTGGCAGTGCACAGTGTCCACTATGGTGACAGTACACAAGGGGTTATAGATATGTGTTATTCCTACAATCTACTGTGCAACTGGTGGACTAACTACACTACAGTCGAACAATATCAACGAGAGAGTGAAGGTATGAGTGGACACTCCTGTACCCCTATCAACATATCTACAAACAACTAAGGAGTGACTCAGTGACAAATAGAACCCAAAAAACAAATACAAGTAAATATGTGTTAGACACTGCTGGACCCCCGCCAGACTACGGTAAACCAAATACTGGCAAACCCTAAAGTGGCAACCAGTAAGTAGCACATGTTTGTTCTAATGTGTTTACAAACATCAGATGGGGCAAGTCTACCTCTTTGAAAAAGGACCCTCACTCACCACTAGATGGTGACATGCTTTCTCATTGGGTCCCCGCTGGGGTGTCCGAATACCCCCCCAAGGGTACTACAATGCCTGATTTACAGCGGAGCGGGTTTGTGATGAGTGTAACAGTGGTATAACTCAAAATGTGATTTTCAAATGTGAGTGCAGAAGTAAAAAATACAAGATTGAAACCCGTACAACATTTTTAATGAGGGCCAACCTGTATTGGGATTAAAAACATGTATGGACAAAACTAGGTTCTGAATTAGGAAACCTGTGTCCTTAGATAAAATAATAGGTCAACATGTTTCTGCTGAAAAAAAGCAGGTTCGCTCAGCATTCGTCAGGACCATAACAAATAGCACTCCGGTGGTATGCACGCTCTAAGGTGCACCCTCCCGTGAGGCACTTAGTGTGAAAAAGAGAAAATTATTGGTGATGTTACTCACGGATTTTGCCCGTGTTGGCTCACTGTGATTCACAGAAGCCAAAGTTACCTGTAAAGAGAAGTGGAGAAAGAAGACATACTAACACAAAATATCATAGACCAACATATTAATTCATTATTGGATAATAGTGTCCATGTTTTAAAGCGACATGACATTTTCACATAGCCTCTGTTAAATTTGGTGCTATCAATAAGATAAAATAGAGTACCCTCCTAGTCAATGATTAAGAGGGAGGGGTGACTCATTCCTATATGAATTTGTAATTGATCGCAGTAAGGAAGAGGAACCGTGGGTGTTTACTCTACACAAATAACAGGTTAATTTAACCTGCGTTTAAGCCTAAGCATCATAAGGCTGTAAATATTATGACCACATCATTTGAGTGCTTAAGCGGAAAAAAAGGAAGGAAAGTATAGCAGAGACATTTGGACATCAGTTATAGCCAACCGGCGTTACTAAATGGTGACACATGGTTTGTAATTAGTAATTCGATAGCGCTTGAACAGAGGACAAAAGCACTCACAGGTCAAAGGAGAAGTGCTCTCATCCTGGGTTATGACGGCGCGGGTATCTTTCACGCGGTGTCAAATCTAACAGAAAAAGGAAGACTTGGTGTTACCTCCCACATAATTGCCTTCGATTGTTAGAAAAAATAATAATAAACCGCTCGATTGCGTAGCGGTTGGGTTACTTACTAGTACGCACACGACTCCCCGTGTACTACCTACATTCAGGAATACCGTCAGCCCGTAAGTGAGTGCAGTCTCCGGGCATCAACTATTAGTATCTGAGTTAGTTCCGGTCACGTGACAAACATGACCGAACGGCAGTGGGCAGGGAAACATTTTCTTAAAGGCGAAGTGTCCCACAGAACCTTCTTTGAGGATCGCGGTTCGAATCCTCTATCTGCCACATATGTTTAGTTGCAAGTTAAAGAATTTAAGCGGGGACAGATGCAAGAAATTAGTAATAACTTCCAGAAAAATTAATTCAACATTTGAAAGAAATAAATGGGAACGATGCCATCAAGAATGGTGAGTCATGATGGTAACCAATTAACGTTAATCTAGATATAGCACTCCAGACAGTGAAACATGGGATAATATAATTCTTTTATTCATATAATTCTTTAATTATCCAAAATCCATCCGGATATAGATAACATTATGGCCAGGGGTGGTAGTATGAACTCACTAAAAGTTGGCACTCAAAGTTCTAATCGGTATTCACAGTAACACATAGGGAGGTGGACATATTTATTCCATTTACACAGTCAGAAGACCCTAGTCAGAGTATTTAGCAACAGGATATGAATGTGTCGACCAGGTAGTTTGTTAAATAGATGGTGTGCAAATGGGGACACCCTATATGTGAGGAAGGTGCCCCAAAGGGAAACCCCAAACGTTAAGAAGTGCTCATAAAGTCTAGTCAACGCCTCATGACTGTTCCCCAGGGAATATCGTCGTTCAGCCCGTTTTGATTAGTGGCTAGATGATAAATCCAACGTTGTTCTTTTTCAAACAACTTGGTCTCTGATCCAGCTTCCAGGTATTCCAGAATCGTCCACTGCATGTCATTTGGGGTATGTTGTTTTTCTAAAAAATGGGCAGTCAGCTTGGTTGTTGATTTACGGCAGCGGATATTTCTGCGATGTTCCCCTATCCTCAGCTTAATGCGCCTAAAAGTCATACCAACATACTGTAGGCTGCAAGGACACGTTATTAAATAAATAATGTTGGCTGTATTGCAATTCGTATGACAACGCTGTTCCCATCGTTGACCATTGGTCAGGATCAATGTTTTAGTGTGAGTAGTGAGGTGGCATATTTTGCAATTCCCACACGGGAAGTGGCCAGTAACTGCTGGTAGGCCCCATGCATTCAAAACGGTCGCAACCTGTTTATTGGTTGTCATGTCCCTTGGACGCGTGTGAACCAAAGAGTCTTTCAGACTTGTAGCTCTTTTATATGAAAAGAGAGGTTTCTCCCATTTGTGTTTGTTGCTAGTGATTATTTTCCAGTGTTTTGAAATACATTTGTTCACAGCATTTGATAGCGGGTTATATGTGGTTACACATGTTAGGGGAATTCCATTGTTGTTAGTCTTGGGGTGGTCATCCAGAAGTGTGTCCCTCTGTTGATTCCTTGCTCGTTTTTGACTCTTGTTGATTATTCTTTTCGGGTATCCTCTGTGTTCCAGCTTCGTTGTTAGATCCTCTGCTTGTTGTTTGTAGTCAGAAAGGTTACTACAATTACGGCGTATCCGCAGACGCTGTCCGTACGGGAGGTTCTCACGCAGAGCCTGAGAGTGGTAACTCGTAAAATGTAACAAGTTATTCTTTGCAGTTGGCTTGGAATACGTTTTTGTCGCCAGATGGTCATCCTGTCTGTTGATGGTAACGTCCAAAAATGTGATGGTGTCTGCAGCATAATCATGTGTAAACTTAAGATGTTGGTCACAGGTGTTAACCCAAGAGAAGAAATTAAGTAATGAGTGCTCTTCCCCCTTCCAAATCATCAGCACATCATCAATATAGCGTTGCCAAAAGATGATGTTGGCAGAAAAAGGATTTGTAGGGCCCAGTATATTGTTGACCTCAAAGTTGAACACGTACAGGCCTGCCACCGAAGAGGCAAAAGTGCTGCCCATTGAAGTGCCTGTGGCCTGGAGATAGATCTTGCCCTCATGTTCAAAATAGTTCCTCTTAAGAGCCAAAGTGGCACAATCCACCACAAAGGAACTTGATGTTATGAAGTCCCATGGTGCTTTGTCCAAAGCCTCCGTCACAACTTTTATGGTTTCATCCTGTGGAATACAGGTGTAGAGACTTTCTATGTCCATTGTGACAAGAAAGCAGGATTCATCCGGCATAGTAATGGTTCTTAGCATAGAGAGGAGGCTCTTTGTGTCCTTTAGATAAGTACTGGTGGACTGTATAATCGGTCTTAGAAAGAAATCGCAATACTTGGAGAGAGGTTCAAGAAGGGAACCAATCCCTGAGGCGATGGGGCGCCCAGGGGGTGGCAACACATTTTTGTGGGTCTTTGGCTATATATAAAAATATGGCACCCTCCTTTCCGATGTCGTGAGGAAGTCCGCCTCTTTTTTGGAAATCAAACCATCTCTCTCGGCCGTAGAAACTAGTTCATAGATTTCATCCTGTTAGTCGGTTGTGGGGTCCTCTAGTAGTGGAATGTAATTGGTGGAATTACTCAGTAGAGGTTTGCACTCATTATCATAGTCCACCTTGTCCTGAAGGACCACGCCACCCCCCTTATCAGCACTTTTGATAATGATTCCTTTATTTTGCTTCAAAGTCTTGATGGCCTGAAATTCTGCTGCAGTCAAATTCTTGAAGGGAGTTGGTTCATTTAACTGCTCTACGTCCTGAAAGACTGCCTGTTCAAACGCAAGTATCTCAGGTGGGATAGTGTTTGGTGGGGGAGTAAATGAGGACTTAAATCTAAAGTCATTGTCACTCTTAGTCAGTTGAGTTGAGTCATTATCTATGTTTTCAAAGAATCTCTTTAGTCGTAATTTTCTACAGAATTCACTCAGTTCGCATTGCAGTTTGAACCGGTCTAGTTTGGGAGTGGGTATAAAACCCAATTTCTAAGACCAATTATACAG
Source organism: Lissotriton vulgaris (assembly GCF_964263255.1). Lineage (NCBI taxonomy): Eukaryota > Metazoa > Chordata > Amphibia > Caudata > Salamandridae > Lissotriton > Lissotriton vulgaris. The sequence continues at coordinate 750,466,005 of NC_141694.1, forward strand.
TCCACTAGTGCTTATCTAAAGGACACAAAGAGCCTCCTCTCTATGCTAAGAACCATTACTATGCCGGATGAACCCTGCTTTCTTGTCACAATGGACATAGAAAGTCTCTACAGCTGTATTCCACAGGATGAAACCATAAAAGTTGTGAAGGAGGCTTTGGACAAAGCACCATGGGACTTCATAACATCACGTTCCTTTGTGGTGGATTGTGCCACGTTGGCTCTGAAGAGGAACTATTTTAAACATGAGGGCAAGATCTACCTCCAGGCCACAGGCACTTCAATGGGCAGCACTTTTGCCCCTTCGGTGGCAGGCCTGGACGTGTTTAACTTTGAGGTCAAGAATATACTGGGCCCTACAAATCCTTTTTCTGCCAACATCATCTTTTGGCAACGCCATATTAATGATGTGCTGATGATTTGGAAGGGGGAAGAGCACTCATTACTTAATTTCTTTTCTTGGGTTAACACCTGTGACCAACATCTTAAGTTTACACATAATTATGCTGCAGACACCATCACATTTTTGGACGTTACCATCAACAGACAGGATGACCATCTGGAGACAAAAACGTATTCCAAGCCAACTGCAAAGAATAACTTGTTACATTTTACGAGTTACCACCCTCGGGCTCTGGGTGAGAACCACCCGTACGGACAGTATCTGCGGATACGCCGTAATTGTAGTAACCTTTCTGACTACAAACAACAAGCAGAGGATCTAACAACGAAGCTGGAACACAGAGGATACCCGAAAAGAATTATCAACAAGAGTCAAAAACGAGCAAGGAATCAACAGAGGGACACACTTCTGGATGACCACCCCAAGACTAACAACAATGAAATTCCCCTAACATGTGTAACCACATATAACCCGCTATCAAATGCTGTGAACAAATGTATTTCAAAACACTGGAAAATAATCACCAGCAACAAACACAAATGGGAAAAACCTCTCTTTTCATATAAAAGAGCTACAAGTCTGAAAGACTCTGTGGTTCACACGCGTCCAAGGGACATGACAACCAATAATCAGGATGCAACCGTTTTGAATGCATGGGGCCTACCAGCAGTTACTGGCCACTTCCCGTGTGGGAATTGCAACATATGACACCTCACTACCCACACTAAAACATTGATCCTGACCAATGGTCAACGATGGGAACAGCGTTGTCATACGAATTGCAATACTGCCAACGTTATTTATTTAATAACGTGTCCTTGCACCCTACAGTATGTGGGTATGACTTCTAGGCGCATTAAGCTGAGGATAGGGGAACATCGCAGCAATATCCGCTGCCGTAAATCAACAACCAAGCTGACTGCCCATTTTTTAGAAAAACAACATACCCCAAATGACCTGCAGTGGACGATTCTGGAACGCCTGGAAGCTGTATCAGAGACCAAGTTGTTTGAAAAAGAACAACGTTGGATTTATCGTCTAGCCACTAATCAAAACGGGCTGAACGACAATATTCCCTGGGGAACAGTCGTGAGGCGTTGACTAGACTTTATGAGCACCTCTTAACGTTTGGGGTTTCCCTTTGGGGCACCTTCCTCACATATAGGGTGTCCCCATTCACACACCATCTATTTAACAAACTACCTGGTCGACACATTCGTATCCTGTTGCTAAATACTCTGACTAGGGTCTTCTGACTGTGTAAATGGAATAAATATGTCCACCTCCCTATGTGTTACTGTGAATACTGATTAGAACTTTGAGTGCCAACTTTTAGTGAGTTCATACTACCACCTCTGGCCATAATGTTATCTATATCCGGATGGATTTTGGATAATAAAAGAATTATATGAATAAAAGAATTATATTATCCCTTATTTCATTGTCCGGAGTGCTATATCTAGATTAACATTAATTGGTTACCATCATGACTCACCATTCTTGATGGCATTGTTCTCATTTATTTCTTTCAAATGTTGAATTAATTTTTCTGGAAGTTATTACTAATTTCTTGAATCGGTCCCCGCTTAAATACTTTAACTTGCAACTAAACATATGTGGCAGATAGGGGATTCGAACCGCGATCCTCAAAGAAGGTTCTGTGGGACACTTCGCCTTTAAGAAAATGTTTCCCTGCCCACTGCCGTTCGATCACGTTTGTCACGTGACCGGAACTAACTCAGATACTAATAGTTGATGCCCGGAGACTTCACTCACTTACGGGCTGACTGTATTCCTGAATGTAGGTAGTACACGGGGAGTCGCGTGTGTACTAGTAAGTAACCCGACCGCCACGCAATCGAGCAGTTTATTATTATTTTTTCTAACAATCGAAGGCAATTAAGAGGGAGGTAACACCAACTCTTCCTTTTTCTGTTAGATTTGACACCGCGTGAAACATACCCGCGCCGTCATAACCCAGGATGAGAGCACTTCTCCTTTGACCTGTGAGTGCTTTTGTCCTCTGTTCAAGCGCTATCGAATTACTAATTACAAACCATGTTGTCGCCATTTAGTAACGCCGGTTGGCTATTACTGATGTCCAAATGTCTCTGCTATACTTTCCTTCTTTTTTTTCCGCTTAAGCACTCGAATGATGTGGTCATAATATTTACAGCCTTATGATGCTTAAGCTTAAGCGCAGGTAAAATTAACCTGTTATTTGTGTAGAATAAACACCCACGGTTCCTTTTCCTTACTGCAATCAATTACAAATTCATACAGGAAGGAGGCACCCCTCCCTCTTAATCATTGACTAGGAGGGTACTCTTTTTTATCATATTGATAGCACCACATTAAACTGAGGCTATGTGAAAATGTCATGTCGCTTTAAAACATGGATACTATTATCCAATAATGAATTAATATGTTGGTCTACGATATTATGTGTTAGTATGTCTTCTTTCTCCACTTCTTTCTACAGGTAACTTTGGCTTCTGTGAATCACAGTGAGCCAACACAGGCAAAATCCGTGAGTTACATCACCAATAATTTTCTCTTTTTCACACTAAGTGCCTCACGGGAGGGTGCACCTTAGAGCGTGCATACCACCGGAGTGCTATTTGTTATGGTCCTGACGAATGCTGAGCGAACTTGCTTTTTTTCAGCAGAAACATGTTGACCTAATATTTTATCTTAGGACACAGGTTTCCTAATTCAGAACCTAGTTTCGTCCATACATGTTTTTAATCCCAATACAGGTTGGCCCTCATTAAAAATTTTGTACGGGTTTCAATCTTGTATTTTTTAATTCTGCACTCACATTTGAAAATCACATTTTGAGTTATACCACTGTTACACTCATCACCAACCGGCTCCACTGTAAATCAGGCGTTGTAGCACCCTGGGGGGGCATTCGCCCACCCCAGCGGGGACGCAATGATGAAGCATGTCACCAACTAGTGGTGAGTGAGGGTCCTTTTTCAAAGAGGTAGACTTGCCCCATCTGATGTTTGTAAACACATTAGAACAAGAGATTGCTACTTACTGGTTGCCACTTTGGGGTTTGCCAGTATTTGGTTTCCCGTAGTCTGGCGGGGGTCCAGTAGTGTCTAACACATATTTACTATTTGTTTTTTGGTTTATATTTGTCGTTGAGTCACTCCTTAGTTGTTTGTAGATAACTACACTACAGTGCTACACTGTTTGTGAACTGTGTAGGCTATATCTTCCACTTGATTCAGTGTCCAGAGTTTTGTTGCAGCACTGGTAGAACCTGTGCTGCATTGCTCCAAGACAGGCACATTATTCCCATGAGAACTGTGTTGTTGGCTGTCTTTGGAAATGTAGTTTGCGCATGAGGCTGCATGTTGCTGCACAGTCTGAGGCCTTGCAAGAATGATGTAGTGGTTTGCACCCAAGCAAACAGTGTGCACATAGGATGTTATTTGTGTGCATGAGGAATTATATAATGTACTATGGTAGAGATGATCTTGTGAGGTTTATATATGCAAATATTTCTCAGTTTCAGAGGTCTGGGAAACATTTCATGCCTCATGACCATGGGATTTACATTTGGATACACAGACTGCGTACAGGGATTGTGTTGCTTAAACAGGGTGTTTGGACCTATCTTTTAACAAGGTGTTGCATTTGTGAGGGTCTTTGACACTACTGAATGCACACAAAGGGCCACATTAAGCAGTTGTTGCCACTGGGAAGAAATGGATGTAATATAAGTACGCTGACCCGCATCCAGACTGAAGTAGTGGAATGTACCTTTCAGCTAACTTACAGCACATCCATGGTTTGTCCACATACGTACCATCACATGGTAGTGACTAGTGCCAACACCCCCCTTGCACCATGGTGCAAGTGTGTCCGCTTAGTGTCCCCACATAAAATCATGCTTTAAGGGACACATTCCAGCACCAAAAAATACACAATCTATGCAATTCCCTGATTCTATGTGTCCTGCAGAATGCAGTGCAAATAGTAATTGGACATGACAAAGAGACATGTAATTGTGTATCATCATTTCACCTCCCCTTGGGAGGCACACTATTTGCACTTTGTCCCAGGTTCCCTAACCATAGGTTCTGTGGAAATGAGTGAGATCTTTATTGGTGTTGCATGGGAAAGGACACCACAAGGCCAATAGTACACATCCTTACATAGGGTGAATGCATACTGCACTTTGGTGTAACTTGTTTTGCAGCATATCTATGAGGCCATGCAATGTCATGTAGAAAGCATTGCATTGCCACATTGATATGATTTGGGGGGCATCATGAATATTAATATTCCATCAGCACAGTTCACTTGTACATGTGGCCCACAGTGGCGTGGGTGATCTCGATATATGTGACTTGTCGGATTGTGTTGCGCATAGGCCATTTAGTATGGCACACGCATTTTGGCCCACACCAACTATATATGCACTGTCCCATTCAACCCAAGTCTGATATGTCAACATATTTCTACATAAGTGACTACCATGTGATCTGTCATGTGTTTGAGGTGTACTTACCAACCAGTAGGCCATTCCCATAGGTCTCATCCTGGAAGCGCTCATTGATGGTGGCATGCCGGATACTTTGCAAGTACAATTATGGAGAGGCCCAGATGGGCCACATTTGCCTGCACACTCATCGAATAGGTGTGCTTCTTGTTGTGGTAGATGTGTGATGTTGCCGCTGGAGGCAAAAGTGGATCATGGGTGCAATCCATTGTCCCCAACACATCTGGAAATCCTGAAATGGCTTTGAAGCCTTGCTTGTCGTCCTGCTGTTGCTGTGCTGTGTTGGGGACATAGAGGTACTGGTGTGTGAGGCTTATGATGGCATTCAGGACGGTGGGGAGAAACCTTGGGAAGGATGCCTGATAATCTCCTGCCACTCTGGCTGTGGTGGGTTGGAAAGCTCCTCAGGGCTGCATGTGCAGGGCAGCCAGTAGCCTGCCCTGCGGAGGTATGTTTGTGCAGTGCTGCAATGTTGTATGCAGTTGTGGTGCAATCTGGTGGAGGAGGCAGAGAATGGACTCCATCCTGAGCCTGGGATGGGAAATTACCTCCTCCTCCCTGAGGTCAATGATGATTATCCTGTAGCTGTATGTGCGCTCCCTTCTCCTGCGCTGCCTCTGTGTGGTGGTGGTAGCAGACGTTTCCTTCATGCTCCAAACTGCAATAGTAGTAGATCCATTGTGTAGCCAAGCTTGTCAAAATGATTTGTGTATATTCTGCTTTTATAATAGCGTGGATGCATAATGTGTAGATCTGCTTTTGCTTAGTTGTAAAAAACTGACACTAATGGGACACAACAATGGTTTTTCAAAAGTAACTACATTTCCGAAAATCCTTGTACCTATTGCAGTGTCAGTTTTGCAATGGTTTTTCCAGGTTGAACACCTACCTTGCATATAATTACTGAAAACTCGGATCTGGCGTTAAACAAAATAGGCGCTAGCAGTGGAAAAGTGGCGCGAAAGGGCTCTAGTGGCACTTTGTAAATATAGGAAAAAACAAAAAAATGCTACAACATCAAAAATGTTCCACTTGCTTTAATGAGATCGCTTCATGATTTCCCATTCCTGCTATCTTGCATTGTATACAGTTGTGTGTATTTTCATCTCCTACATTTCTGCTTGTAATTCTTTTTTAATTAGCTCCATTAATCTTCCAATGCTTCAACTGAAAACCTAATTTCTAACAATTTTCATTTCAGGTTTCTTTTTTAAGCCAAATTTCATATTGCAGAATTAAATTATAACATATTATAAGATTAATCAGGGCTGGTTCCCAGAGCTTTCCTGTAATGATTGTGACACTACAGGTCAGTTGGTAAGGAGGGAGCTGAAGGGAAAACTGAAGAGAAAAAAAGTGAGGCAGTGAAACAAAGGTACAGGTGTAGGAATGAGTCTCTACTTGAATGTTATTTTTTGCGAATAAACAATGGCAAATAATTTAAGCATAATCAACGTATAAACCTGAACTATAATATAGAGTGTCATAAATAATAAGGGAGGGCTCGCACATTTCTTCAGTAACCATTAGCTGTAGAATCTTATACAAACTTTAGACTGATGGTTTTTACTAGTCAATAACCACGAAGTGCAGCGCAGCGAGTCACCTGCCTTTTCCTCCTGCGGTGGCCTCGTTTTGGCCGCCTAGTGCCAACACAAGCACCCGTGCACCATGGTGCGAGGGTGCCTGTGTTGCATGCAAGATTGTTTTTGTGCAGGAAGCGGCACCTTCTTGCACAAAAACATCCTGAGAGGAATATGCCACGCCTACTTTGCATAATTAAATCCCAATCTGGCGCAGCTGATTCCGACAGGTTGACACCGTCGAGACCTTCAGAAAAGTGACGTATTTAAATCCATGTAAGTATGGAGTAATTCAGCGCCGCCGCTGCATCAAAAAAATCATGGAATGGTAGCGCAGAGAATTTGTAAATAAGCCACTTTGTGTCTATACAGCGCAGCATATTTTCAGTTTACCAATATTCAGTATGGAAATATCGACGGGCTCTTGAGTACTTAACCCCTTCCCTGCTGATGACTGAACTGCTCCGTCATCAGCTGCGGTGGCGCTGTGCTGATGACGGAGCGGTTCCGTCATGGCCCTGCCGCCGCGCCTGCGCGACGCTGATTTTGCGCCTGCGCGGCGCCTTCTTTTGAGTGGGCGGGGCCGTGACGGAACCGCTCCGTCATGAGCACAGCGCAACCGACGCTGGTGACGGAGCGGTTCCATCACCAGCATCCGCCCGCCGCTCTGCTGCCCTGCCCCTTAGCACTGCGGCGGAATAGCCGCCGCAGTGAAGGGGTTAAATTGTGCATATAGTCTTAACATTGAGAGTTTGACCCTGTTTGAAGTGTCTGTCAGAGGAAAATATTTTGATTTCTGGAGGAATTGCTCAACATAGATGACAAAGGGCCCAGTTAAATTACCCCACATGTTATTTCTATGACAGGGGAAATTCCGCCAGCAGACCATCCACCAGTTCTTTTCCCCAAATCTAAATCCGGCCTGTAATGTAAGTATAAGCAACAGCCAATGTCAACTTGGATCAGCAATAGCAACTTTCATTTTCGCAGATAATGAACACTCAACTAACTCTATGTCAAATTTGAACATCATTTCTCATTACTTAAGGTTTCCAGCTCCAAACCCTTAGGATCTACCACACACACTTCTCTGAGGACACACAACAAGGCTCTCTCTCAAACCTTTCCCAGAGGCTCCTCTTAGAGCATAGACCAAAATTCCTGCTGTCCATAGGACTGCAGATCACATGTTCAAATCTAGGAAAAGTATTTCTTCCCCTCTCATTCATAAAATACTTTAAATTGTATTGAATTACAAATATAACAGATTAACTGATAACTTATTTTCATTTTCTCACTTTGGAGCACTCAGTAGGTTTTCATTGAAGTTAGCTGTGTTGTTGACAAAAGAGAACAATTGGTGAATGAAATAAATATTAAAATAAAAGTGTAGTGTGATTTGAATATCGACTCAAAAATATTGGTGCTACCAAAATATCACTGAATAGAATATCTGAGGTAAAACATTGCTTATTTTCGGGTATAAGATTATATTAAAATAATATTGTTGTATTTAATAGTGTTTAGTAGTTACTTTAATAAAGTTGTTATAGATATGAATGTAATGCATATTAAGTTTAGGTGATAGTATTTTAAATATATTTGTTGTTAATTGTTTAAAAGATAGTTTGTAATTTTAAATGTGTAATTTGATTGTTTTTAATTTAATTAGTAACAATTAAATTCAGTGATACCATCAGTGATGTCATTTGAGACAAATACTCTGGCATGGATTTCGTTGTGGAGCAGGACCGACCTATCCACCTTAATACAGCAGTAGCTTTGCTTGAGAGAGCAAAGATGAAGTTACTAGTGCTAGGACTATTACACATTGAGAAGGCACTCCGAATGGTGACATGGCACAATTGGAGGACCCCTTAAAGCACTTGGTCTTGGAAATACATTTATAAGGGAGGTCACAGTGCTATATCAAACTCTTGTTGCAAATACAGTTACACACTTTAAGGGTATTGGCATTGGCATCTGTCATTCATACTACTATTAAGGCGTTACCTCTATGAGAGGAATCACCTTGAATAATGCAATTAAAGCAGCCAAGTCCTGTTTCTAAAACCCTCCAGATGTGTCCTAGTAATTGTGTCCATTTCTTGATGAAATGCAGACCCAAATATCTATTCAAAGAGCTTGACTCATATCTGTATAAGAGTTACTGTTGCAATCATGTTCCTCTGGCAGCATGGATTTCATTGTGGAGCAAGACCAACCTATCCACCCTAATACAGCAGTAGTTTTGCTTGAGAGGGCTAAGATGAAGTTACTAGTGATAAGTCTATTACACGTTGAGAAGGCATTCAGTATGGTGGCATGGCACAATTGGCGGACCCCTTAAAGCACTTGGTCTTGGATATACTTTTAAAAGGTAGGTCACAGTGCTATATCAAGCTCTTGTTGCAAATACAGTTACACACTTTAAGCTATTATACTCTGTACCTATGCTGTTGGGGAACTCGGCAAGGTTGTCTGCTGTCCCTATGAGCTTTGCTCTGTGTATAGCAAACATGAGTTCTGATAGTCAACCACTTTAGTTAACTGTACCTCTGGCTCATGAAGGATGTTGTGGTATGATTGCAAAGAAGCAGAATGCTGTGAAAAATGTTCCTGGCCCGACACAAAGGAGAAAGGTGAAAGGTGTATGAGTAACTGAACAAGTTGAGGAAGAAGTGGTAATTCAGAACTCATTACAGTGGAATATCCATGATATCAAATGGCTACAGTACCTCATCCTAAAAAGTGTTCCCAAATAATTATTGGTTCTGATTCCAGTCCACATTAGTTCATGATCATGTTTGACTCATGACAATGTGAGCCATTACCCCTTGTTTTTTACTCAGCAAAACCTTTTACAACGCAATCCATTACACCGCATTGTCCAATACAACGCAATGTACTATTCTAACTCCACCGGGACATTGTAATGGAGAATGCGTTGTCATGGTTTGCGGTGTAAAGTCCTGCGTTGTAAAAGTTTTTGCAGAGTAAAAAATGCGGGGTAATAACATGCGTTGTAACGCATACGGGGTAAAGGATGTTTCCCGATCACAAGCAGTTATTTTGTATTTTGTTATTTATCCTAAGCAGATGGTTAAGTACAGACAAGGTACAGATGGATTCCAATGAAATTAAGAGATTCCTTTGACAATGGAGCATTTAACCCGTGAGAGGATTTTATATAATCTGCAAACCAGAAAATTAGCAGAAAGTTTACACTGGTATTGCTCTAACTATGGACTTGAGTTGTTAGGGGTGGAATGTGTGTTTTTTACACATTTGGACAGAAGTGGGGTACCTTTGTGTGCAGTATTGTCTCACTGGCTAGAAGGTGTACAAAATAATCCCAAGTTAGGGATTCCCAACTCAAAGATGGTGTGCAAAGTTTTACATATGGATTACATTTAGTAGAATGGATAGGATGGGATTGGCAATGTAATTGAAGACCAATAGGATTGTACAAACCATGTGTAATACCTAACAGAGCGGAACCTGATTGTGGCAATATTTGAGACAAATTTATGTTGTTTGTTGTTTACATGTTTGACTGTAGTTTAGGACTCCTGCATTATGTTTGAAGAATAGTGGATCTGGAAATGCTGCATTGAGCATTGGTGGTAAATTGCTAAATGCCACTACCTTTGAAGAGTGACATTTTGGGGGGTGATGATGTTCATGTGTATCATAGAGTTAGTGGACAGGGTGTACTTTTTGTATTGGTACATAGCAACCAATGCATACCCTGTATGATCAGTGCCACTTAACAAAAGCACATTTTCTGCCTATTTGTTCAAAATCAATCGAAGAAATACAAATAGTTACAAAAAAGTCACATACACTCTGCTGCAATTTTTTAAGGATTGTAATGTTACCTTTTATATTCATCCCACTTGTTACTTAAATGTGCATGTTAAGATGCACTTGCCATTGTTTTCTCATTCTCAAAATTTTTATATCATGGATTGTGTGTTGGAATTTGGATGCAAGCATTGAGGTTGCTTTTGGTAATTTGGAGTCCGGTTTGAGTGTTTGATCAGATATACTTTCGCATACTTAAATAATGTGTTCATCACTACACTTTTATCCAACTTCTTTCAGCAGGCTCGAAAACCTTTTTTAAAAAAAAATCCTAATCTTGATCTTTCTTTATGGTGAACTATAGATCTGGCTTGAACTTTCCCTGTCAAGAAGGGCTGGAACCCAACAAGACCATGTTGAAAACCATGTCATATTCAACCCAGTATAGAAGCAATGACGCCATCGGCTCTAGAGCAAGCAAGAAAATAACACCTTGGACCGCTCTGGGGATAGTAAAATAAGTAATTATCAGGGTTCAATGGGCCCCTAAGGGTTCTGGGCTCTGGTGCCACTGCACCTGCTGCACCAAATGGTAGCTATGACCTTGATTCAACCCATTCCAACGTCAATTAATTTATATGTAAAAAAAACCAACATTGGTTGACATCCTCGGTCTGCTGCCGACGTCAGTGAATGGGGTGTGAGCAGACATTTAAAAGGCTTGGGTTCTCAGCCAACTTTATTAGCATAGAGCAGCATATGTTATTAGAAAGGTTGAAATAATTGATGCACCTGAATTGTAAATATCAATAAGGTCCTTCCTTAAAAATTTAATCTAACTGTATGCTTCAGATTTTGTTGCCACAATGATTACTAGTGCTTTTTGGCTGAAGTAATCTCATCGCAGCAGCCATCTCATGTCCCTTTGTGATGTTCATCACTGGATGCAAGCGAAGTGGTGGGGTTTTAAGGGATCAAAACCTAATGCAATGATGGTCAGACCCCTCAATGAATTATGAATTAATCTACCTCTATGGGAGAATGCCCAAAACCACATCAATGAATCCGAAGGGTTTGGACTCTAGATAATGAACAATATAATTTCTGAAGAAGTTGAAAGCCAACTGGTGGTAAAACAATCACATTTCCATGTGAGATTAGTCAGAAGTTCACTTTGAGGCTATGCCGTAGGGATACCATGGTGCTGTGTTTGAGCGGAGCAAGTATTCTTGCACTATTGCATTGGCCCATGAACAATTGCCTCTCAATGGGCACCTCTGAAAGGGAACAAATGGCATTTAATTGACATATTTAGCCACATGACTACACCTCACAAAATCCCTTCACCCTCTTTTGGCAATCACTTTACCAAAGTGGAAAACACAGCTGTGTCTGTACATTTTAAAAAATGTTCCTACATTTTAGTAGCCTGCTACACTCACGACGAACAAAGTAAAAACAAATACTGGCAGAAGGTCACACAATAATTCTAATCTGCTGTAGAACCCGACTTTTTTTGGATAAAATTCATAGAGACAAGCCTGGCATACGTGTGAGCAAACTGTTTATTAATTTTGCAAGTATTCATTCAATCTGCAAATGGCTGAATATCAAATCCGAATGTATTTTACTAACAAATATGTTCAAAAGACACGTCTGAACAATAAAAATGCAACCATGCAAGTAAACTACGGGGAAATATATTCATAGACACGTTCCATTTCAGACCATAATCAAGAATTTAACAGATGTGTTAATGTTCAGTAAGTATTTTGGGAGATTACATTAATTCTGCGTTTGGCTGTAAATCCGGCGTGATTTTGTACATTGCGTAATTAATCGTTGCATGATTAAGTCAGGCTGGGCTGGCACAGAAAGAGTGTAAATCCTCTGAGCTGATGAAATCGGCTGGAGCTGTAGACAAAATGTTCTCTGCTTTCTCAAAGTCATCTTTGTAAACGTGATCTTCCATTTTTGATTGGTTGTACGAAAACTGCAAACATAATTGGCATGTTGTAAACTTATTTTAGCTTCACTTTTTCCAACCTAATCGAAAATACCTTTTTTGGATACACGTTCATCTAATCCCCATTACATCTAGTTTGCAACGCTATTTATAAACAAGGAAGGGTTGGTATCTTCAAGTGTATACTAGGACCAAACTGGTCTTTACCTCATATCTGCCTTGGAAAGTCTATTCCAGGCCCTCCTCAATATCTATGTGCCTGTCCTTGACACCTAATTATGAGGAGAATGGTACAGTCTCCATTCTCATTCAAGGACTGAGCCCGGAGCAGGTTTCCCTGTTGTCCTCTGTGCCCTGAGAACATCCCTGGTTACAATGTCTCTCAAGGTGCTACTACCTTCTCCTCAGAGATATTACAGACCAGAATTGTGACCCCAGAGCTTGGAAACATTGGCCACTTGAGAGAAAAAGCAGCCACAAGTTAAGGTTTTGGGCCGCTGCATGCAAGAGTGCAAAAATGTTAATGACACTAAAATCCTGACCAGGGGCGGCCTTAGGCATGTGCAAGCTGTGCACCTGCACAGGGCCACCAAACCCCAGGGGCCACCACACCAATGCATATCCTTATTATAATAATCCTCTGAGGATGGATACATATTTGCGTGGCGGCCCCTGGCAGGGATTTGGTGGCCTCCGGCTCTGTTCCACCTCCAAACACCCTGACCCCCCTCTTCATTGGCCTCCGCGCTCTGCCCCTCCCGGATCCCCTCTTCCGGGGACCCCCTACCTACGCTCCCTGCCCAGGGCCGCCATGAGCCTAAAGCTGCCCCTGTCCTGACACCAGTGGCATAGCATTGGTAGGGCCGCAGGGGTGGTTGAACCGGAACACAAAATTCTTAGGGACACAGGGACATTCTTAGGGGTGCAAAATTCTAAAAGAAAAGTGGAAGGATAATCCCACAACACACATGACTTTGTCCACAAGAACGTAATGCGTCAGGAAGCTAAATAACTGATCACAACTGTGCTATAAAATCCTCGAAGCTTTTTAGTACTCTTGAAAAGGAGACAAGGAATAAGAAAACAGACTTCGGTATACGGAGACAAGAGGACAGATGATACAGGGAAATCACAACTATAGAGAGATCTGACTGCTAGAAATAAATTAACCCCCTTACTCTAACATTTCACAGACCACCAACACATCCTGACATTAGAATCGATTTAAGCACCCATCAGCAATGTATCCATCATCAGGCACCTCAGACACCAGCTCACACAAACACTCACTAACACCTAGAGAAGTACAGTCACAACCTGTTGACCACAGGTCTCATCAATACCGTAGCAGTCTAGTTGCAGAGAGAGCATCGGCCCCCAGACTTTTAGCCCGGATGAGCTAACATACATTGTATCACTCTCTGGCCAGGCGTGGCGAGAGAGTATAAAATAAATGGGTGGAAGTCGCACAAGGCTTCCCCGCCCAGACCAGTACACAGTGTGGCTGTCCCCTTTATTCCGCTGCTATACATCGATGGCTTAGGACGTATTAAGTGCTCCACCACACTGGCAACGAGGGTGGGCAACCAGCGCCCCCACGCAGCAGTGCTCACCCCATCAGGCAGCGAAAGACCTGCATGCCCGACGGTGTGAATCCTAGCACCTCCGCACCGGCTCACGTCGGCGAAACTCTGCAGCAGCGGGAAGCTAAGGCCGTGCAGATCAGCGGGCAACTTTGCAGCTGTCAAGCAGGGTGGGAGCCCCAGCGGCATCATGCTTGCGCACTCGCAAAACGATTCTACTGCATGTACGTTACCCTACCTGGCCCTGTGTATCCACGGGAGGACCACGCGCCGCAGTAAACCCATTGGGGAGGTCCAGTTACTGTTGTCTGTGTCTCTCGCTGTAGCACGTGCATGCGCAGACCACCACCTGCTGACACGGAGTGCAGAGTGCACATGGATCGGGCCTGTTGCCGTTTCTGAAGCTCACAGCTGGTGCCACCGCCCTGAGCAACATGCAGGAGGCATTTTGGGACACACCGAGTAGTGTGGACACCTGAGACTCATCAGACACAGAGAAAAAAAAAGAGAATAGAATTGAAGAAGAGAATAGAAGTGTCACACACAAAACAGGATAAGCAAGACAGACAGCCCACAGTCCAACAATATGAAGCAGGATGAGAGGTCAAACAGTTGGCACACACCAGAGCACTGCAACTGTGCAGCATCTGGACAACTGCGCACCGTGCACGTGTGAAGATGAACGAACAAGGAGCACACGCAGCGCCACCACAAGCACCACCAGCCCAACACCCTGGACCCCCACTTATGCAGCAAGTGTCCCAACTCTCCCAAATCAATGCATTACCTCTATTTAGGGAGCTCATCGACCAGGTCACAGCTTCGCCTAGGTGGACACTCTGGGTCAGCAGGTTAGATAATTACTTCATGGCAACGCGGGAAACGTATAGTGCAATGAAGAGGTCCCTACTGCTAAACTTTGCTGGTGATGAAATTTACATGTTATTTGCTCATCTACCAAACACTGGTCTGCCCAAAAACTACACCGCAGCAATGGCAGCCCTGAACGCACACTCTGACCCCCAGTTGACCCCCGACTATGAGAGGTTCAAACTGTGACAGGCACGTCAGAGAGAAGGGGAGTCGATGGACGCCTTCAACCCATGAGTGAGTTAGTGAGCACGTGTACGGATGATGACCGAACAAAGAAGTGAGGGTCAAGGTGATCCAAGGGTGCCGGAACAAGAACCTCCAGACCCTCATCCTGCATCAACCAGGCATTCCCTTAGAGGACATTTGCATTTTAGCAAGGTCGCATGACCGGTCCAATGCCAGATCAACAGCTATGGATATCGCGTTAACCCAACAGGCGGAAAAACAAGTCATGGTAAAGACGGAAAGAGCAGGTGCCATTCGCACCCAAAGCCGAAGCACCTGTGGCCGGAGGCCAGGAGAAGCATTCAAGGATCATGTTGCGGATACTGTGGCAGAGACGAACACCCCCAGGCAGAATGCCCGGCTCAAGGGCGAACATGTTCCAAGTGAGGCATTCCTAATCACTTTGCCGTGGCATGCAGAGGAGGCTTGAGAAACCGAGGAGCCAGAGGATGAAGCAAACTGTCAAAGGCATTGAGACACTTCTCACTTGAAGAGTCAGAAAACCCAAAGATAACCCGCACATCCATTTGACCAAAGCAATATCTTGAAGATTTGTCGACAGATGAGGAAGGCGAGTGCTACCTCTCTCATTCGCCAGTGATCTGAAACGGAAGAGGTGCCCACAGCCCACCTATACCATCAACATCGCCGGACCTCAGGTCACCGCATTGATTGACTCCGGTGCATCCGTCAATGTAATGGGGTCCCAGCAGTACAAATTACCCAACCCAAAGCCAGTGCAGTCCCTATCACACGTATGGATTCTCACATATTCCAGCCAGACACCACTGCCGCTCAAGGGAAAGATGACAGTCTAGGTGAAGGCAGAAGGACACAAAGTCACCACCACGTTTCACATGGTCGACAGAGAGGCCATCATCCTGGCAGGGAGCCACACAGCCGAGGATCTTGGCCTAATCACATTTGCCAATGCAGTCAAAGTCCTACAGACGGAAGACCTCCTTGGACACTTCCCACAACTTTTTGAGGGACTCGGATGCATCAAAAAGGCAGCGATCAAACTACACATTGACAAGGCGGTGAAATCAGTAGCATTGAGGCATAGACAAACACCTTTCCATCTCAGGCCACTCGTTGAGAAAGAACTCCAACACCTCGAACAACTAGGAGTCATTGAGAAGGTCACTCGGCCAACGCCCTCGGTATCACCCATGGTAATCGCAGAGAAACCAAAACAACCCGGCAAAATTCGACTCTGCATCGACATGCGTTTGCCTAACCAGGCGATTAAACGTGAAAGACATTTGATCCCAACTGTGATGATATCCTAGCCAACCTGAATAGATCCCACTGATTCTCCAAGCTCGACCTTAACGCGGGTTACCATCAGTTGAGACTAGCCGAGGAGAGCAGGTATATCACAACCTTCTCGACCCACATTGGGATGAGCCTCTACCGAAGACTGAACTCTGGGATTTCATCAGTGGCAGAAATATTCCAGAACACCATAATAGAACTACTACCAGGACTCCCCAGTGTGCTAAATGTTGGTGATTACATCCTGATACACTCTGCAACCATGGAAGAACACCGTAGCCACCTCTGAACCACGTTCCAACGCTTGGCTGAACACAGGGTCACCCTTCACCGGGAGAAGTGTCCTTTCTTCCAGCGCTCTATCAATTTTTTGGGATACGTATTCAGCCAGGATGGAGTAATGGTAGACCCAAAGAAATCACAAGCCATCCTACAAGCCCCGGCCCCGATGACCGCGTCAGATGTTCAAAGCTTCCTCGACATGATCACCTACTGTAGGCGGTTCATACTGAACATGGCCACGTTAGCACAGCCGCTACGCAACCTGACGAAGAAGGACGCAGCCTGGAAGTGGGACCAAGAAGAAGAGGGCGCTTTCCAAAAGACAGCACTCTTAGGAAAAACACCATGGCATACTTTGACAGGATGCGAATGACAGAACTCATAGTGGATGCCAGCCCAGTAGGACTCTGAGCACTCCTGACTCAAGAGACGGAAACCGGGAAATGGACCCCACTTGCATTTGCAAGCAAAGCGCTCAAACCAACCAAAGCCAGGTATTCCCAGATCGAAAGGGTAGTGCTAGCTATCAAGAGGGCTGCAACCACTTCCACTTGTACGTCAGAGGGCATCCTTTCTGAGTAGTGACCGACCACCAGCCACTAGTTCCACTGTTCAGAGGCACTGCACCGCACCCCCCACCATGGATCGAGGGCTGGGCGATACAGTTGCAGGACTGTTGCATGGAGGTGGTATATTGCCCTGGAACGAAAAACCCGGCAGACTTTCTGTCACGACATCCGCCAGAAGCCGTAGCAAGACCAAGAGCTCAAGACTGAAGAATGTGTGGGAACGTGGCTTCAGGCCCCGACAGCTGGGGTAGATGTCTGGAGAAACCTAATACATCCTCGCTAGTCTCTGTAGGGTTAAGAGGGAATGATGTAGATACTTAAATTGTGGGAATTTGATTTGTGCAGTGATTGATATTATTTTTGGATATGTCAGACCTTGCGCCCATTGTTTATCTGTTAGTGTGGTTGCAAGTGCTGTGTCCCAGTAGTCTCTTAAGGGGTCCATAAGGGTCGCAGTATCTGGTTTGAGTGAGCTATATAGCATAGTGATTACTATCCAACCCGTGCCGTGTGTCAGAAGCGTTTGGAGTATGTCAGAAGTTATCTGCTCAGCTTGCCTAGTACCCCACGTCTGGAATAACCATTGTATTAGTGATGCGTATAGTAGGAATGATCCAGGGGATATTCCATAGTCTTCTCCAAGTGTTGTGAATTGAGTGCTGACTCAACAAATTGATCCCCCCAGGTCGTGAGTCCTGCAGTGTGCCATTCTGCCATTTCCGGACAACGGACACCTACTTGCGAGTTAGGAAGCACCCCTATAGGTAGGCCTGTGGCATGGGTGAGTGTGTAGGCCGTTCATATCGGGTCCAGTAGCTACGTGCTGTGGACATTAAAATGTTGTCAGGGTGCTTTGGGATCATCACATTCGATCCACCCAGCCACTCCAGTAGTGTTGTCTGACTGTTAGGTGGTGACCATTGTCCCACATCAGATATATTACGATTTGCTAGCCATCTCATCGGCCGTTGCAGCTGAGCAGCCACATATTATTTCTTGTAGTTAGGTGCCCCTAATCCCCCCTTTTTAATTGGAGCGTAGAGGTTCGTGAAGGCTCCTCGAGCTCTAGACCTGCCCCAAACGAAGGTAGTTAAGACTGATTTTAGTTCCCAACACAGTTTGTTCAGCAAAGGGAATGATAATGTCGCAAAGTACTATAATAGGCGATGAAGTAGTAGCATTTTGGATATAGCTATGTGTCCCATTGGGGAGAGAGGTAGCTCTGTCCAGAATGAAATGGAGGAGCAAGCCCTGGTGATTGATCCTCCAAGTTGCCTTCTATAACGTCCGCATGGGAATGATATTTTTGTACCCCCAAGTATTTAAAGGAGTCATATATCCGTGTAAAAGGTGCCTGCAGGAGAGCTGACTGTTGCTCCAAGGATTGGGAGACCATCGGGAACAGGAGGGACTTTTCTCAATTTACTTTGAGGCCAGAGGTACGCCCAAAAGATTTAAGGGTCTAAGGAGGGGTTTTTAGTAAGGTTCTAGAAAAGGGCGCACAGCTATGTATTAATGTAATGTTAATTCGTAGTTCTTAGTAGATTGTGAGGTGCAAGATGGGTGAGGGGATAAGCCCTATAACCCCTCAATGTAGTGTCAGTCTGAACTGACACTGCGTACAGTAACTATCAGAAACCCATGCACACTCTTATTTATAAACAAAGATGTCAGTATAGACATGTAAAGACAATCGGAGACAAAGCGTTTAAATTACAAATAAATAATAAATTGTTGTCTTGGAATCAGTCTTTGCAAAGGGTGTCTTTAATGTTCTAGAGAACCAGCTGACACATGTTTTGTCACGTCTGGGACAATCTTCCCGCGACTCCTCAGGGCTGGGGGGGATACAAAGGGAAGTGATGGGGTACATGACAATAACATACAAAAACCCAATGGTATGCAACATTTTTCTGAACATTGGGCAAAAGCCAAAGGAAACCACTTGACAAGTGATTAAAAACACGGCGAGGTGAGAGGGAGTGACATTTTGATACAGAGGTGGCTGAAAAATCTCGTTGGTACAAAAATAATGTATATAATAGTGGTCCATGTCATGCGTGAGTTTGGGAAAGGGGAAGTAGTGGGGTAACGAGGAAAATAAGTAAACAACATTTGTGCCACGCAGATGCAATAAGTGGAACAAGCAGTGTGGGGACGCGCACAACCGAAGAGTGATCAACAACGTAGATATGAGTGTTCAAATTCAAACCATGCATTTGTTTAGAGAAATAATGAGGAGCTCCTAGAGTAGATCATACCTAAAGCGAAATGTAGTATTGTAGGGAGAGTCTACAAAATAAAGTAACAGTGCACCAAATAAGAAAATAACCGTCCCCCCTATGACTTAATATCTTGTCAAATACTACTAGGGAGAAGAAAATAGAGGGAGACAGTGTAAAGCAAAAGGATGTTTACTTATTTTCCTCATTCCCCCACTACTTCCCCTTTCCCAAACTCATGCATGACATAGACCACTATTATCTACATTATTGTTGTACCACCAAGATTTGTCAGCCACCTCTGTATCAAAATGTCCCTCCCTCTCACTTCGTGTTTTTAATCACTTGTCCAGTGGTTTCCTTTGGCTTTTGCCCAATGTTCAGAAAAATGTTGCATTTCATTGGGTTTTTGTATGTTATTGTCATGTACCCCATCACTTCCCTTTGTATCCCCCCCAGCCCTGAGGAGTCGCGGGAAGATTGTCCCAGACGCGATGAAGCACGTGTCGGCTGGTTCTCTAGAACATTAAAGACACCCTTTCCAAAGACTGATTCCAAGACAACAATTTATTATTTATTTGTATTTTAAACGCTTTGCCTCCTATTGTCTTTAAATGTCTACACTGACATCTTTGTTTATCAATAAGAGTGTGCATGTGTTTCTGATAGGTACGCCCAAAAGATTCCAGTAGTGCCATCAGGTCATCTAACACTTTGTGTTGTTCTTGAATGTAGATCAATGCGTCGCCCGCATATAATGAAATTATATGCCATTGAGTATGTACTTTGATGCCCAAGTCCATTGCACGGTTTCGCAATGCACATGCCAGGGGTTCCATTTGCAAGGGCAAAAATAATAGGTGAGAGGGGGCAGCCCTGTCTGGTGCGGCGCTCCAGATATAGCTCAGAGGCATCTGAGATATATTGGCCAGTTTTTACCCTGGCTTGAGGTGCGCTATATAACAATCAAATCCATTTCAAGAACTTGGGGCCAATGCCATACCTTGCTAGTAACATACCCAGATATTTCCAGCCCAGTGTCTCGAATGTCTTCTCTATCTCTAAGGAGGCCAGGTCCCCCAATGTGTGTGCCCATTTTAGTAATCAGAAAAGGTGCTGTAAATTGAGGCTGGTATTTCTATCAATTATGAATCAGTTTTGGCCCAGATGTACCAATAATTGTGTGACCTCCATCAGTCTATTGGCTAGAGCCCTGCCCAGTATCTTGTAATCTGTATTCAGTAATGACAATGGGCGATAGGATCCCATTTGTTGTGGGTCCCTGCCAGGTTGCAGGAGTACTACCAGTACAGCTTCTTACATCGAGGGTGGCAGTGTCCCCCGATCGTATGCATCAGGTGTACACGATGAAGCTGTAGAACTATTGTGCGCTACAAGTGGTATAAAATTCCAGGGGCCAGCCATCTGCCCCCGGGGTCTTCCCAGTCGGCCAGCTGCTGCATAGCCTCCGTTATTTCAGTAGCTGTGATGGGGACTTCCAATGTTTCATAGTAGTTGGACTGGATTTGGGGGAGTGTTATTTGCTCTAAAAATGCTAGTGTGCCTGTCCCTGTTTGCGGTGAGGGGACGCTATAGAGGGATGTTTAGCATTGTTGAAAGGCTAAGCTTATCCCAGCTTGTGTATTGACCAAATGACCCTCTAAATTATATATGGTGGTAATTGGTGTGTGGGTCATGTCTGTCTTTAGTAGCCAGGCCAGTAGCTGCCAGCCTTGTCTCCCTCTGCATGCTTTTTCACCAGGTATCTCTCATAACCCAATGCACATAACTTGTCTAGTGTTTCTTTATGAGATGGGTTTGGGCTAAATGTGGTGCAACCTGTGGGTCCGTAGGTAGCTGCCATTTGTGACTCCGTATTTCCTCCTCCAGATCCTCTAGCTCCTTTGTAAGTGTCATGCTTGCCCCATATATTGTTTTTGTCATGTGTCCCCATAGGACCACTTTGAAAGCATCCAACTCTATACCGGCATTGGAGGCCGTGCCTTCCATTACTGAGAAATATGTTGTAACAGATTGTGTTAGCAGGTTGCCCAGTGGTGCGTCTGTGAGCGCTTCCAAGGAATACTGTATCAAATTTGTCTGCATGACAGTCGTATTTGTAAAGGATTGTGTTCTGAAAGTGTATGGGGGAGATATTCGGCTTGTGAATCATTGGTAGGGCTTCTGGTGAGCAGTATATCAGATCTATTCTATTATGCAGGTTGTGGAGTCCAAAGTGTTTGGGTGTCATTCGTGCCATGCATCATATAAGTGTGTCCTGGAAGACCAGGAGCATAGTTGATGTGAACGGGTGATAGACTGAGCACCTAGCACTGGTGGGCGTGAGCAGTCTAGTGCTATATTTGGGGTGCAATTGAAGTCCACTCTCCAATACGTGGATACAGTGTGATTTTGCAGTACTGCCGGTGTGAGTGTTTGCAGAAACTGGGATTGACCTGAGTTTGGGGCATATAGTGAAATCAGCACTGTTAGGCGACTGTTTAGTATCCCATATAAAATTTTGGAACGTCCATTTGGGTCGGTGCGGGTAGATTGTATCTTAAGTGGTGTCCTTGGCACCACCCATATCAAGGGTACCCTGTCATAGCCAGACTATGTGGTTCCCGCTACTGTGCCTCTCCATTTCTTGCGCATGGATGTGATTGTCTGTGTAGTGAAGTGTGTTTCCTGTAGGAGCGCAATGGTGATCCTCTCCTCCTTAGGTATTAATACACCAGATTTCGTTTAGCGCAGCCCGCCAACCCACGCACATTCCAAGTTAAAAGTGTAATATTGTCTACTCGTGCAGCCATTTGCATGAGAAAATGATGATGTAAGTGTCTAAGTCTTCACCTGCGCATTAGTATCTCCACCAGACGTGTGATAGTGTATGTGTACTGCTCGACATAAGAAGGATAGAGTACGTTCATGGTGCCAGAGTTAGTGTGTGGGCAAAGGTTAAGCATCATAACTAATAACATTCCCCAACTCCTGCTCCCTGGCATTTGCGCCAACGGGCAGCCAGCCATCTGCACTAAGTTGCAATACGAAACTGTGTAAGCATGTATAAAAATAAGAAACGTTAAATGAAGAATATTAATGAACAATGAATACTAGGTCTATAACAGCCATACAATATGAGTGGTAAGAAGGGGGGGCAGGGGCTACAAGATAGTCTTGTTGTGCCCACCTGCATATGTTCCATAGTTGGGTCCCAACATGGCCTAAATGGGTGCTCTTAAGTGAGGGGGGACGGGGCGCCTGCCCCGGGTGGCATTCACAGTTACATAAAACCACAGCAAACCTGTTTAAGTCCAGTTACATGAGATCATCTACCATCTGAAGCGTGACTTCTGGACCATCTGCTTCCACAGCTGCCCTTTGAGAGTCTGTCACAGAGACTCCGGTGGGTTGTCAAGTTCAGACCCTAAGGATGTGGCATTCCTCACTGCTTCTGCTCTTTCCTTCTCCGCTTGTGCCTTGGTAAGGCCCTGTGGGTGGTGCCTGGAACAGTGCCCATAGTGCCTTTGTATCTGCCATTGTTCTTGGGGTATGGAGGTCGAATCTCCAGCGGTCGCCAGACTGTTTTGTTCAATCCAGTCCCATGCGACTCTGGTATAGTGCAAGAGGTGGTCTTGCCACCATATTGAATCCTCAGGGTGTGCATGAATTGCAGTGTGTATTTTATGCTGCCTTCACTTAGGCTTTTCTTTACTGTGAGGAAGGAGGACCTGCGTTGTTGTACCCCAGGGTATAGTCTGGATAAATGTGGATCGTGGCGTTTTCAATTATCCATTATCTGGGTGCTCTTGTGACATGCAGGATGTGGTCCCTGTTGCTGTAATTTAGCAAGTGTGCCTCCACCGGACGCGGTGGGGCCCCTGGGTGGGGAGGACCACTGGGTACTTTGTGGGCCCTTTCCACTGAGAAGAACTTGGATTTCTTGCCTTGCAAGATAATAACTACAAACCACTTCCTCAGGTACAGTTCCATACTTTGGCCCTCCGCCCACTCTGGGAGGCCTACTATGCCGATGTTGCTTCTCTGCGATCTACCTTTGTAGTGTAGTTCCTATATTCCCAATAGGCTCTGCACATTGGAATATTATATCCGATAGATTTGACGTAGGACTGAGGTCAACTAGGTCTCTATCGAATATACTAAACTTAATTGTGTGTGTGCCAGCTAACTCAGAGGTCACTAGAAACTTTCTTGAATACACAAGAAGGGATTGGTTTCTGACAACCGCATGAACATGACAACTTTGTTTCCCAAGAATAAGAATATATCTCTCAGAGTCGCAGAAACAATAGATAAGTATTTCACTCAGTCAATCATGCATGTTTCCTTTCTACAGAGTTGCAGAGAAATAGTGAGACGGGCGTTTTCAATAAAAAGGGTGTATTGAACAGTCTTCTTTCTCATGCAAGGGAGGTGAACTGCTACAATCGTTATGCAAACTGCAAAGTATAATGCGTACAGAGTAAACAGTAATATGAAATAATACTGCAAGAGCATTGTATGGTTTCTAAGCCATATAAGAATACATACATAAATAACATTGACTAAAATATTCAACTGGTGCTTCTAAAATATGCCTACCCCAATGTACCTAACCTAAGTCTAGTATGCGGGAAGAAGTAAGTATTGTGTAGCATTGGTTTCCTTTTTTGCCAAGAATCTGCCAAAGGTTTCTCTAGGATCTAATCAGCTCCATACCTTGTTAAAATTAAAGAGGTCTGGTATCTCTGTCTCGGGATTCGATTTCCCAACACCCTGCAAGGGGAGCCGGAAACACTGGAGCTGGATTCTCGGCAGGAGAAGGGCAGTGTTAGACCTGGCATCATTGGTGTGAATCTCCCTTCCATTTTGACGGATTACCTCCTCTGTTTTGATATGTTTTTGCTGGATTTATGCTTGGGCACTGTGCCACTGCTAATCAGTGCCACAGTGCAAGTGCTCCCTATGCTAAATTAATGTACTAATCGGTTACTCCATGATTGGGTTATTTGGTTTACCTGTCAGCCCCTAGTACAGTGCACCATGTGTGCCCAGGGCTTGTAAATCAATGCTGCTGGTGGGCTTGCAGCACTGGTTGTGCCACCCACAGAAGCAGCTTGTAAAGTGTGTCTCAGGCCTGCCATTGCAAGGCCTGTGTGCAGTCTAGCACTGCCATGTCGACTTGGTCAAGTGCACCCACTTACCAGTCCCTAAACCTTCCCTTTGCTTCATATGAGACACTGTTACGGTAGGCCCAAGGGCAGGGTGCATTGTAAGTATAAGGTAGGACATGCCCTGATGTATGTAGCATGTTCTAATAGTGAAGTACAGCCATTTTCGTTTTTCACTATTGAAGGCTACCTGTTCTCATAGGCTAGAATGGACAGTTAGATTATTACATTCTTATAATCTTAACTGACTCAGGGAACATGGTAGAAATTCGAATTTAGTATGCCTGAACTCAGAATAATAAAATACATCTTTTAGTAAAGTTTATTTTAATATTCTGTGTTTACAAATACCACTTTTAGAAAGCAGGCATTTGCTTGCCTAACCATTTGAGCCTACCTCTGCTGGGTTTTGTATTCCTTGTCTGGGTTTGTGTGTGACAGGGCTGGGGGATTCCAGGAGACAGGCTGGGACAGCCCAGTGGTGAATAGAGAGATCTGCATCTAGATGGGAGGGAGGAGTTGCACCTGGGACCTGAATAGGGCTGGTCCTTCCCTCTACAGAGCTGGCTCCACCTCCTGTGGCTTGTCTGATGTCTCTGCCCAGCACCGTGAAAGGAGAGGAGGAATCATGTCAACAGAGTGCTCCAGAGCTGTATCTTCCCTCCCCTGTGCTGGCTTCACCTCCTGTGGGGCGTCTGATGTCTCTGTCCTGCACAGTGAAAGGAAGAAGAGAGTCACGTAAACAAAGTGCTTAGGAACTGGTTTGGACTAGGCAGAGGCCTCTCTGCCTTCAGAAAACAAAGGATTTTGGGGTATAAATATTGGGACTGTGATCTCAAGAAATTAGATCACTTCTGGAACAAGAAACCTTTCTGCCAAGGAAAAGAACCAAGGAAGCTGCAGGAGTTGTACTGCCCCTCTGCCAGTGTGCTGTTTGCTAGGCTGGCCTGCAGTGGTTGCTTCATTGCCAAGGTAAAGGAGAAGGAACTTTGTAAGGACTTTCATCTACAGAATATTCTCCAAGGGCTTGAACTGTGCTTGCCTCCTGCTGAGGTCTCAGGGACAAAATACTTCAACTCCAGCTCCCTCCTGAATTTCCTTCCTGGGAATTCTGACTCCAGTCACTTGCGTGCCGCTGGGAGCTGGAAGCGCGACGTATCGAGAAGAAAAGTGTCGCCGCCGCAGCTGAAATCATCGCAATGCCAGAGAAGCGAGCCTTCGCCGCATCTCCCTGGAAGCGTGTGTTCATCGAAGCAGTCTGCTGTCGCACCACCCGAGAAGTGTGACACCATTGTGAGAGTCGCCATCGCATCACCCGAGAAGCATGTCGCAGGGCCTGTTGCAGCTCTAAAGTACAGAGTCGTCGCAAGGCTGCCAGGGTGTCATTGCATCATCATCGCATTGCTGCATCAAGGGCACCATCTTCTTGCATCACAACCGGATTATTGCATCGCATCAAGGGGCCATCTTGCGCACCGCAACAGGCTAGCAAGCCGAGAATCTACGCATCACCTTTGTACCGGTAAGGCTCACGACGAGTCCCCTACTCTGCGCAAGCATTGAGGAAGGACGCAACCGTTCCCCCGGGTCACGGAACCGCTGCATCTCCCCTTTTGCGAGCCTTTTGTTCACTTTGCATTATGCATCCAGGTACTTTGTTGAGAACTTTGTCGCATTTACCAACAACTTGAACTAAGAGACTTTAATCATCTTTTAAGTAATCTTAAGTGTAGTATTGTGGATTTTTGTCGTTTGTGGTCTTGTGTTTAAGTCTATATAGAGAATACTTATTTTTATATAACATGTGTTGTGTTCATCTGTAGTGTTATCATTTACATTTACATGTATTACTGTGTATATTCACAAATGCTTAACACACTGCCTCTGAGATAAGCCTGTCTGCTCGTGCCAAGCTACCACCAACCAGATGGGAGGAGGCATCGCCATCATCCACAGGGACACCATCCACATCATGACCAACACCGACGACACCCTGACCACCGCCGAACATCTACACTTCCAGATCCACACCGACCCGAAGACCACCCTCAGAGGCACCCTGATCTACCGACCCCCGGGACCACGCACACAATTCAGCGAGGACATCGCCGACTTCGTCAGCCCGCATGCCCTCCCCTCCGCTGACTACATCCTCCTGGGGGACATCAACTTCCACCTGGAGAACAACAACGACCGCAACACCATCACCCTGCTCGACAACCTCGCCAACCTCGGACTCAAGCAGCTGGTGTCCACCCCCACCCACCTCGCCGGACACACACTCGACGCCGTCTTCTTATCCAGCAAAGACATTGCCTTCAGCCACGCCACAGGACTCCACTGGACGGACCACAGCTGCGTCCACTTCACCTTCAGAAGAACGACGATCCACCACCACCAGCAACAGGTTGCCCGAAGAAGCTGGAACAAGATCACAGCCGACCAGCTCGCCGCTTCCCTGAGCCAGCACCCTCCCGCCAGCTCAGCGAACCCCAGCCAGGCCGCCGACAACCTCACGAAGTGGATCAGCAACTGCGCGGATGAACTCGCCCCACTGAGGTCCCCGCCCAGCAGACCCGGCAGCAAGAAAGCCCCATGGTTCACCGACGAACTCAAGAGCTCCAAGAAGAACTGCCGAGCCCTCGAGAAAGTCTGGAGAAGGGAACCAACACCGGACAACATGACCACCTTCAAGCTTACCACCCGGAAGCACCACCAACTGATCCGCGCCACCAAGAAAACTGCATTCAAGGACCGGCTGGACAACAACGCACACAACTGCAAGGAACTCTTCAACATCGTGAAAGAGCTCTCCAACCCCAACGCCGGAAACAACGACATCATCCCATCGCAAGACCTCTGCAACTCCCTCGCCTCCTACTTCCACAACAAGATCGCGGACATACACAACAGCTTCAGCACTCAACCGACGAACACCACGACCGCACCAACGCCCCCCACCACCACCCTCCGCGCCTGGACTCCGATCAGCACCGAAGACACCATCCGCATGATGAACTCCATCCACTCCGGATCTCCGACTGACCCCTGCCCTCACCACGTCTTCAACAAGGCCGACGCTGTCATCGCACCCCACCTGCGGGACATCATCAACACCTCCTTCGACACCGCCACCTTCCCGGAGAGCTGGAAGCACGCCGAACTCAGCGCTCTACTAAAGAAACCAACTGCGGACCCCACAGAACTCAAGAATTACCGCCCCATCTCGCTCCTCCCGTTTCCAGCCAAAGTCATCGAGAAGACCGTCAACAAACAGCTGGCCGCCTTCCTCGAGACGAATGGATCCCTCGACCCCTCACAGTCTGGCTTCCGAGCCAACCACAGCACCGAGACCGCCCTCATCGCTGCCACCGATGACATCCGAACCCTGATGGACAACGGAGAAACAGCGGCCCTCATCCTCCTAGACCTCTCCGCGGCATTCGACACTGTCTGCCACCGCACCCTAGTGCAGCGCCTCAGCAACGTCGGAATCCAGGAGAGGGCACTGGAATGGATCATCTCCTTCCTCGACGGAAGAACACAGAGAGTCCGTCTACCACCGTACAAGTCAGAGGCCACCGAAGTCATCTGCGGCGTCCCTCAAGGATCCTCGCTGAGCCCCACCCTCTTCAACGTCTACATGAGCCCCCTCGCGGCCATCGCACACCAACACAACCTCAACATCATCTCCTACGCCGACGACACCCAGCTGATCCTCTCCCTGACCAACGACCCCGCCGCCGCCAGAGCCAACCTTCACGAAGGGATGAAAGACGTAGCCGAATGGATGACGACCAGCCGCCTGAAACTGAACTCAGACAAGACGGAAGTCCTCATCCTGAGCTCCTCGCCCTCCGCCTGGGACGACTCCTGGTGGCCCCCTGCCCTGGGCACCGCACCCAAACCGACAGACCACGCACGCAACCTGGGCTTCATCCTGGACTCCTCCCTCTCCATGACCAGACAAGTCAACGCCGTCTCCTCGTCGTGCTTCAACATCCTGCGCATGCTACGGAAGATCTTCCGGTGGATCCCCACCGAGACCAGGAAGACATGCACCCAGGCCCTCGTCACCAGCCGACTGGACTACGGCAACGCCCTCTACGCCGGAACCACCGCCAAGCTCCAGAAGAGACTCCAGCGGATCCAGAACACCTCAGCCAGACTCATCCTCGACATCCCACGACACAGCCACATCTCCGGACATCTGAGAAACCTGCATTGGCTCCCCGTCAACAAAAGAATCACCTTCCGTCTCCTCACCCACGCACACAAAGCCCTACACGATCAAGGCCCGAGCTACCTCAACAACCGCATCAACTTCTACGCTCCCAAACGCCACCTCCGATCAGCCAGTCACGCCCTCGCCGCCGTCCCCCGCATCCGAAGAACGACTACAGGAGGAAGGTCCTTCTCCTACCTGGCCGCCAAGACCTGGAACTCCCTCCCGACCGACCTGCGCCTGACCCAAGACCACCTCTCCTTCAGGAAGAAGCTCAAGACCTGGCTGTTCGAGCAGTAGCAGCACCTCCCCCCCCTCCCCCAAGCGCCTTGAGACCCTCCGGGTAAGTAGTGCGCTCTATAAATGTCTTGATTGATTGATTGATTGATTGATTGAAGGGGGTGAGCAGGGGTTATTAAGGAGTGTAATCCCCTTATCCTGACTTAGAAGTAAGGGTCCCTACTTGGACAAAGGCGAATACCATTGCCAACTAGAGACCCCCAGATCTAACAGGCAGCTTTCTGATCAGTGCGTCAGCTGGAGAGTCGGCTTCCTTCTGCACTTGCTGTAGCGAGTTGCATCGGGCAAGTAGGTCTTTGAACTACTCTGAACCACCGTATCTTGCTAGAGCAAGTGAAGGTATATTTATACCTTGAAGGTGTTTAGGAATGCCATAGTTTGACTTAAAGTTGGGTATATGAACGTCATGAAAGAACCCATAGGGAATAGTTGTTCTTTGTAAAGTAACTGAGTTCTTGGACAAATCAATATTCAAGCAAGGGGAAGTTCCCTAACTGCTTAAGCTGGTTTCCCAAGAAATCGTTGTGATGTTTGGTACGGGTGGAAGTAGCCATGCCTGTAATTGGGTAGCATTGGCTATGCCTAAATAAGGGCTTGATTTCTATGCCTATATAAGGGCAATATGAATTTTACCTATATAAGGGCATGAATCAGGAAAATTCACTTGGAGCTTAAAACGCCATAGAACACCCACTCCACTTTCTTATATACGACATTACTAAGTTCTAAACACATAAAAACATATCTAAACATGATGTGTTAAAACCCACCCAAAATACATAAAAATGCATTGGTACTGGTTGTACACGAAAAGCATTTGTGATGTACGCATTTAAAGCAATGTTTCATTCAAAGCATATGGATGACATTTGAAAATACTATCCGAATGAATCACAAAAAATACATTCATGAAATGGCTCTTAATTACAGAAGAAAATGTTGAGACCATTTCCTGGCAGAGTATATAAATTGGTTGATTGTGGACAAGGTCAAATATTGTCTCATGGAAGTTTTCAAAGAATTCTACTTCTCTATGAATAGTTCTACTTTACGCAGATTACTTTGTACCAAAAAATGAAAAAATACAAATTTGGAAAAACAAAAGTTTGATCATAGAAAAAATAGAGTTCTAAAGTTAAAAACTTTGTTTTGAAAAAATGAAGGTCGAATTCAGAGTCTCTCAGAACACTGCGTGCCAAATCAAAAGTCAGTGTTATTGTTTGGTGAAAACATCAAATCTTCTAAGTCTTTAAAGAATGTGTCTACCATTGTAGGTAAAAGTTGGATTACCTCGTTAAGAAGATTAATCGCACATAGATGTGAAGCATCGCTGTCAGAGTTGGTCGCATTAGCAATGTTCAATTGGATGGTACCTGTGTGCCGCTTTCCTCTCGTACCTCACTGTCTGTGAGGTCTCAATGAATGCCGTCATCAGAATTGGTAGCTGCTGGGGACAACACAGTGCATGAGCCGTCACTGGTCCAAGCAAAGTAACAACATCCGTTGGCAGGACTGATGGGAGTGTGAGACAGATGTCTAACATGCATTCTTCTCCACATAGCAGGCATTGTAGAACAGGTAAGATGCAATCTTGCCAGATTGGCCTGAATGACATAAACCATGTGGTATTCAATTCTCTTAAACAAGTTAATCCCAAAATTTGGACTATGCGCCTACTACACTTCATCGCCAGTAGAGTATTTTCCACTGTGAACTATGTATCGCTGATGACTTGGCTTGCCATATCGAAGCAGTAGGAGCAAAAATAGTATCCCTGCAGCTAGTACCAAAATGAGAGGCAATCCGCCTAACACAGAGTACATGAAGTTTGGAAATATTCCTAGGATTGCTTCAAAAGGTGCTAACAGTCCCGAAAAAATTATCTTAAATACATGTACAAAACCACTCGTATCAGACATGTTTAAGATACAACTTAACATTTCTGAAAAATGTACAGGGCAATTTGTAGTTAATAGGGTGTGTATCTCTGCAGAAGTCCTTGTGACTTGCAGATCATAGGTCTCTTTGGCCAAGGTCAGTGGCACAGTTTTCTGTAAAATAATGGCTTTCATTCTGCTTAAAGTATCAATTGGTATAGAAGAGATGTTCAGTGAAGGCCATAACGGTGACTCCCAGTCTGTCTTGGTTTTTGGAAACAATACTTGCATACAGCAAGTGACCCTGGCTGACACAGTTACGAGATGGGCTACAGCTGGCAACATGCCACAAAAGCTGTGATCATTCAACATAATGTAACTTCCATTAGAAAGTTGCCTAAAAACTGGATCAATCACTGCAGCTGGTGAACCATGCAGGTGGCAGGATAAATTGTTGAAGGAACAATCGCAGGCCCGTGTAAATTAATATCCTGACAAAGGAGAGAGCCACTTAGTGCGTTTTCACAATTTTTACCACGAAGAAACACTTCTTTCCCCCCACTCCAACATTTGTGTGTGTATGGTAATTCCCAGGATGTATTGATGTATTCTTTACCCAACCTTTCATATATGCCTGCAATACTGAAAATGGAAAATTGTAACAGGCAGAGTGATTGTACCGTGTATTATCCATTCAATGGCTTGCTTTTCAGCGACAGTTTATGGCAATCTTTCAAGTTTTTCAATGCTCAGCACTGTATATTCTGCTCCCCTCTGTGCCAGTTTGATCTGTTTATCAGTGAGATTGAATTCTGAAAACAGTGACGTAGTGTTGATTAAACGCCAAGGCACATAGCCTAAATGAAGGTTTTGTAACCTCCAGCCTAATGGCATTATAGAACGTAATTGCGAATGACCATGTTGCAACATGACCAAGTCCTGTTCCATTATGTCTACGGCAGAGGATACTATGCTGTCCAAAGAATATATTCTGGACGACAGAGTCGTTAACCCATTGACAACTACAGAGAAAGATTTCTCTAAGTTAATACGATCAATTTCTCCTGTTCGTTCTGCAGTGTCTGCTTGCGTAATCTTCCATGCTTCATTATACAATGCATAGGTACCAGCGTATATAAAACTTTTATGACACGGTTTAGTCGGTCCTTGTAAGATGTCCCTCAGATCAGCGCCATCTTTAAGTAAAGATAAGTGTTGTTTAACTTCCTTTAGTGTAGACTTGTGTAGCCATTCAAGGCACAGTTTCCCTACACTGTATGTTGTTACTATTCCTGGATGCTGTCTCTGAACATATCCTGGATCTGGCCTAGTGAATGTGAACCCTTGTGTCTTATTCAGGAATCTATCTTGACAGTTGTTTGTGTCTGTGGGCAAGATTAACCATTTTTTCCAATCTGGATCTGTTCTGTTGTGATGCAAAATAGTATTTACGTCGCCCACCCCCTCTGAAGTGTTACTGCTATCAGGTGTAGGTGTAGGTATTGACTGTTTGTTTAAATCGTTTATCTTGGCTAACCCAAGGCAAGATGTCTGTTGGACAGCGTCATTCAAAAACATTATTTGTTCTGGGATGATGCAGGCTCTAAATAAAGCTTCTAAAGCCTGCACCTGCCAGTCTTTTGCGCTCCAGTTTTTGTCTCAATGTTGTCTTTTCAAAAGTCGAAATCTAACGAAGACTGCTGAGCATGAAAGGCTACAGAATAAATTTGCTTGGTATTTGTCAACATACTTTTCATTCCTGTCCTATTAACATTTTTAAAGTAAAATGATTCTGGATTTGAAACATTAAAACCTGAAAAGTATGGACATTTGCGATAAAATGTTTTTGAGCTTCCCTTTGGTGGCGTTGGACAATGTTCCCTTGGTTATATTTCAATACATATCTAGGGTTTGCAGATTTGTGCAAGAAATGATGACCATAGTGATTATAATAATACATTTGTTCATAATCTGATGAACCTTCTAAGTATTCATGATTTGTAAATACAGCAGACATTTCTAAGTCTAACATCATATTATTAACAGTCTCGAAGTCCCAATCATCAGAAAAGGTACTAGATGAAACAAAGTCATTCAAGGAAATCTTGAGCTGGTGTGGAATCTTCAACAGCTCCGCCGGACCGAAAATGTCATAATCAGTTCTGTCCCAAACGATACCACCAGGTATAGGAATGGCTGTGATGTTCACTGATGACAAGTTTCTTTGTTCACGATGAGATGATTTGTGTGGCTTGAGGAGTAAGTTGATGTTCTTACTTGCTGTGTCCTTTTTGACATATCTTCCATTTATCAGCATTCCCAAAGTTATAACAAGAGTCAACCAAAGTAGATGAAAAAGTATACCCAACACAATCCAAAGTTCAATCCATGGTGAAACCAGATAAGTCTTTTCCAGGTGATGAAAAAGTTCTGCTGCTTGTTCTTTTAAAGTTCTTTTTACTGGCGTTGTTTCAGGTTCACTGGGATCCTCGGAAAACGTATCAAAGTTAATGAAATAGCCAGAGGCAGTTGTGTCAATTGTAGGAATTGCTTCAGGATTCATTGAAATTGCTGGAACCACTTGATCACTTGTTACATTTGTATAGTCAGATGCTATTTCATTGTAGACAGGCGTTTCTTGACGAACTGTTATTTGTGTCTCAAGAGGTACAAGTTCGATTGCTTTGTTGCATAGTCCTTCTTTTCGCACTGCAGATTCTTCAAAGGTGATGAGTCTCTCAGTTTGAACCTCTTGGATAGTAGCCAGATGAGGGAGTCTGCTACATCTTTGGAGTCCACTTGGCCTACTGCTCATGATCGGTCACATGGTGTGGTTTTACCAGGTCGATGGGCACAAACCTGTTCTCCTTTCTACCAGCAAGGGGTGGCAGTATTACTGTTCTTGATCCGTGGATTGCTAGGACAGTACTGGTTGTCTGTAAGAAGGCCCAAATTCCTTCTTATCCGCAATCTTTTCTCTGCCTAGATCCCTAATCTTTGGAATCCAGACAGGTCTTGCTGGGACGGATGGTTTGTCTTCAGTGGCCGTTGGCTTCAGGAACCCGTTACTTTTGCTTTTTTTTTTATTCAAGTCCTGCAAAACAGCCAAACGGTCTTTGATATCAAAGGGTTTTTGTTCTACCACTGAAGTCTGACAGTCGAGATCCAAAATATTCATTCTTGTTTTAAAAAGGATTTCATATGGAGTAATTCACCCTAGAGAACTTCTTGGCAGATTATTAAGACTACGTTGGACACTTATTAGATGTTTGACTCACCCATCAACTGAGCCTAACACCCTAGCTGTTATAGATTGCTTTAAATCCCATTTTTTTCTCTCCACTACTGAATTACCCTCAGGATGGAATGGACTAGAGTACCGCAATGCAACGCCCAATTTGTCCATGGCCTCCTTGTAAGCTTGAGAGCTAAACGCAGGACCCTGGTCAGAATGTAGCGTGCCGACTGCATATGTGCCGATAAAGACTTGCAATTCTTTTATAACAGTTCAAGCATCAGCCGAGCACTCAGGCCACATCAGAATGAACCTTGAGCACGAATCCACTGCGACCATGATATATTTATAGTTATCATCCCTCTGTAAGGGACTGCAGTGATCCAGGTAAAGGCAAGCTAATGGTTTGTCTGGAATTAACAGAGGCGTCTGCGCAGGACGTTTCACTGTAGAGACTTTCATCTTTTGGCAGATTTCACATTCCAAAACATAGTTTCTGGTTTGTTTCCTCATGCGCGGCCACCAGTATCTCTGTTTTAATAATGATACTGTGGCAGAAACACCTGCGTTTGCAGAGGCGAGCCCTTCATTTTCTGCTAAGATTAGTCCTAATCAATGTTCCATGTTTGGAATTACTCTATCCCCCACTCCAGGGATTCGAGCAAACGCATCATTATTTGCATCAGTTATATATGAGTATTCGAGTGGAAAGCCTTTAGGTAATGTTTTACCACTGTCTTTGCTTGAAGCATTGACAGCTTGCATTATTTCGCTGTCTATTTTCGTTTTTGAACGAGCGATTGCAGCTACGGAAGCCATTTGCACAGCTGCCTTGGCGGCTTCATCATCCAATGAATTCCCTGCAACGTGAACCCCATCACGTTGATGACTCAGTATATGTATCACGTGAGCCTTTTGTAGTTCTTGTTGTAACTGAACTACTTGTTTCCAAACCAATGTATGCTTAATTGTGCCACCTTTTGCATATTTGTAACCATTTTGAATCCAGTTTTGCAAGTATTCATTGTAAAATTAAACACAATAATACGAATCGCACACCATGAGTGTGGGGAATTTGCAATCAGTATTTTCCAGCGCCAGCTTGAATGCTTGTAGTTCAGCTCGCTGAGTTGTACAATCTCTTAGAGATTGCGTTTTAGTGACCATTAGTCAGATTTTACCATCGCGCCAGCGCACGCAGTACTATAAGCGTGTTTACCCCCCGTAGCGGGTTGGGCTGATCCGTCAGTATAAATTATACATTCATACTGCTCTAGAGACAGATTTACAGTAGGCAGAGGACATTCTTGTTCGTATTGTAGAAATGCTTATGTTTTCAAATAAGGGTCAAAAACGTATTCAACGTCTGTTGCAGCAAGAGAATTAACCCATTGTATCCATCTCGGATGTAAAGCTTTAGAATAAGGAATGCTCACTTTTGTCACTGCCTCTAAGGCAGGTGCAAGAGTAATGACCATTATGCGCTTACCCTGTACCTACTTTCTGGTGCAATGTTTTGACAGAAGAAACTGTTAGAAATATCTAATGTGGTTTTATATTTTCTACGCACAATGTTATTCATTAGTGCTGCACTATGTGCATTTTGTACTGCAAAGGTTCTGCAACAAGAGTTTAGATGTCTGTAATCCAATACTAGACGATATGTGTAGTCTGGTTTGGAGACAGGAAACAAAGGATTGTTCATTGACGAGGTGAATGTTTCAATAACCCTTCGGTATTCAACTAGACCTAATATCTCCCTGACCTGTTTTTTAGCTTCTTGCTTAACAGGATACTGCCTTTGTTCATTTGGTAATTTTTAACTGGATTTTATGGTGAGGAGAATTCTCATCCCATTCTACATGATTTTTATATAACACAGGAGCCTGGGCTACTACCCATTTCCTGGCATAGGTATACTTCAAATGAATTGGAATATGGTTGGAGAAAGCTGGTATAATTATTTCTAAGCCATATGGGCACTCCCTGGCAAATTCAGGTGGGCTGTCTTATTCAGCTAGAAGAATGTCATAACCCTGAGAAACTCGCTCCCAAAAGAGTGGTCTTATTTTTCTTGCTATGTCCCCCTCATTCTGGAGTGTTACTTCATATAACTTATGTGGGACACTAACTCTGGTATCTGCAGTTTCAACTTGGATGTACTCATTCAAGTCCACTGTCGCCAGATGATCCTTCAAGTTCTTGCGAGCTATGGTGACTTCTGCTGTGCTGTCCAACATCATTTGAGCCCATTCCCCGTTCTTGAGTTGTGTCCTTAAGATCCTCGGCATGTCTGATTTTAAGACCTGCGACTTTCTTTTTGGTGAATTGAGTTTTCCTATTTTTCTGAACGTGTTGATCGTCTTTAGACTTCACACGTTCTTCTTTATGTTCTGACCGTCCTCTTCTTTCGGATTTCTGTGATGAAGTCTGAAAGGTACGAGAGGAGCGTTTATCAGTATCTTGATATCTATCATGTGTTCTCCAATTATCCCTATTCCTGAGGTTATACCTCGTTTAAGAGGGCTCATTTTGAGGAGACCTGCCTCTGAATTGAGAACGCTACTCTTTAGAAGTTTGTTAAGTGTTCTCCCACTTCTTTTTAGGAGGAGCAGGAGTGTTTTAAATAAATTACCTTTAACTATATGATTCAATTACATTTTGAATCTTACTAAGTAATTCATCTGACATTGCTTCAATGTCAGGGTCAGGTCTATAGTTGGCTAAAGCTAGCCATGTTGCTCCAGGTCTACCTAGTGGACCAAGCCTGGTAATGTGATTTTTGAGGGCGCTTTTAAACCAGAGCGCATGCTCTTGGTATGTTAGTGGAATTTCAATATCCTCGAAAGGAATGTATTCCTCTGGTGGTTCATCTTCTTTGTAGAAGTGAAACACTTTTCTTCCTGGATTTGCTTCAGGGAAGACTATCCATGAATAGAATACCTCTGTCTAATGATATTCATGTGCCTTTATCACAAAAACGACCCTACCACCTCTTGCTGATAGGTCATTTCGTATGAGTTTTATAGTGATTTTTTCCTTAAAGTTTCTGGAATGCTTATAGCATCATCTTCGGTCTCTTGGAAACCAGTAAAGTTTAAAACTTGTACGGCTGCATCTGCTGCCGCTCCACCAGTTGCGGTGTTGTCGCTGTTATTCAACATTGTTTAATGAAAGTTGCAGAGCAAGTTTCAAGCAAACAAAGATAATGTGCACGATATTTTGGAACACTATCCTTCAATGTTAAATAACCAAAAACTAATACAGAGGATTTTCGTCCTACTCAGTTATGGTGGATATTATCCCTTTACCCACTACATACGTCTATTGGAGTATTACGGTAAAAGGGGGTCTCTGAGAAAAGCACGACTGAGTTACTTTAGTATCTAGCATTAAATTAGTGCCTTACCAAACGTTGGGCGCCATGTAGTGTAGTTCCTATATTCCCAATAGGCTCTGCGCATTGGAATAATATATCCTATAGATTTGACATTGGACTGAGGTCAACTAGGTCTCTATCGAACATACTAAACTTAATTGTGTGTGTGCCAGCTAACTCAGAGGTCACTAGAAACTTTCTCGAATACACAAGAAAGGATTAGTTTCTGACACCCGCATAAACATGACAACTTTGTTTCCCAAGAGTAAGAATATATCTCTCAGAGTCGCGGAAACAATACATAAGTATTTCACTCAGTCAATCGTGCATGCTTCATTTCTACAGAGTTGCAGAAAAATAGTGAGACAGGCATTTTCAATAAAAATGGTTAATTGAATAGTCTTCTTTCTCATGCAAGAGAGTTGAACTTCTACATTTGTTATGCAGACTGCAAAGTATAAAGCGTACAGCGTAAACAGTAATATGAAATAATACTTTAAGAGCATTGTATGGTTTCTAAGCCATATAAAAATACATACATAAATAACATTGACTAAAATACTCAACTGGTGCTTCTAAAATACACCTACCCCAATGTACCTAACCTAAGTCTAGTACACAGGAAGAAGTAAGTATTGTGTAGCATAGGTTTAGTTTTTTGCCAAGAATCTACCAAAGGTTTCTCTAGGTTCTAATCAGCTCCATACCTTGTTAGAATGAAAGAGGTCTGATTTCTCTGTCTCAGGACTTGATTTCCCAACACCCCGGAAGGGGAGCCGGAAACACTGGCACTGGATTCTTGGCAGGAGAAGGGCTGCTTCCTGGTCAGTGCGTCAGCTGGAGTGTCTGCTTCCTTCTGCACTTGCTGTAGAAAGCTGCGTCGGGCAAGTAGGTCTTCGAACAGCTCCGAACCACCGTATCTTGCTAGAGCAATTGAAGGTATATTTATACCTTGAAGGTGTTTAGGAATGCCATAGTTGGACTTAAAGTCGGGCATATGAACATCAGGAAATAACCCCTAGGGAGTAGTTCTTGGACAAATCTATATTGAAGCAAGGGGAAGTTCCCTAACTGCTTAATCTGGTTTTCAAATAAATCGTTGTGACGTTTGGTATGGGTGGAAGTAGTCATGTCCGTATTTGGGTAGCATGGGCTATGCCCAAATGAGAGCTTGATTTCTATACCTATATAAGGGCAATATGAATTATAACTATATAAGGGCATGAATCGGGAAAATTCACTCGGAGCTTAAAACGCCACACAACACCTTTCTGGAAATCTAGTCGGTCAACCAGATATTCCACCTCTTTTTGCAATGATTTGAGTTGTTCCTCTGTCCCCCTAACTGTGGGTCTCAGGGCAACAGGGTTGATTCTGAGTTTTCTACCAGTTCATTTAGATGTTTTTGATCTTCTCGCAAGAGTCCCACCTCAATATAAAGTGAATCGATTTTAGAGCCTAGGGTGGATTTGATGTCCAATATGGCTGCCATGATTGCGTCAAAGTGATCTACATGATCGGATGAAGTTCCCTGGCATCGTCCCACTATGCAAGTTGTCTCCGATGATCTGTCCGCTGAGTAAGACGTGGTCCCCACTTGCACCTGAGACTTGTCTGGTTTAGTTCTGCCCATTTTAGTTGTAGGAAGGAAGGAGGAGGAGAAGGTCAGAAAGGAGGACAATCAGTTAGTGTTGAGGCGTTGTGGCTGCAGGGCACTCCAGGTTTGCTGTATGCCATAGCAGTTGAGCGCCCCTGTATTCCAGAGGGGTGATGGGAAGATGACTGTGTCAGGTCTCTGCTCTGGACCGTAGATCCCAAGGTCTGTTATGTGTATTTTTTGCTTACAGCCGAGGTCCACCGGTTCCCAAACCCAGACCGGATCCACCTCTGCTCCTGGAACAGCCACTTACCCCTGTTCGGTGTGGGCAGCGTGTTGTGCACACTTCTACAACACAGACGGAGAACCAGATTTCCCCTCCACAATTGCAGGTGACGGTGTTATGTCTTGGGGCATATTAAGCTGGGACGACTCCAGTGTTCCAGTATGCAGGCCACCCTCTTAGCACTAGTTGACCACACCCAAGGTCATCCCCAACGAGACCACAATGCTGTTCATCAAAGTTCTGGGTGGCCCTTCAATACGGGTCCCAGGCGTGTCGTGGTGTGTTGCTGGTTCTTGGGGATCTGGGCAGCTCCTTCAATACAGAGCTCAGGCCTGCCACAACGTATCAGGGGTTGTTGAAGTTCTGGACAGGTCCTACAGCTCAGAGGGCCGATTTACAGCAGAGGGATGCTGGCGCACAGGACCCATGACGACAACCCAACATAGAGCCCAGCCCGGCAGCAGCGCAACAATGGTTCCCAGAGTCCCAGATGGGTACCACAGTGCAAGGCCCAGTTTCTAAATAATGCCAGTTATCTGACTCCCAGGTGGTTACATCCACACAGGGCCCAGGGTCCGTTGACACATGTAGTCTAGGGTTGCTCCTACAGCGCTGGGCCCATGCCTGCAGCTCTGTGTAGTCAGGAGTCCTGTGCAGCTCCCACAGCTCAGGGCCCAAGACTACCTCAGTGATTGCCTGTTCCTGGGGGTCTAAGTCTGCTCATTCGGGTGTGGGGCCCGGGTCTGCAGTGCACGCTATCAGTTCTTAGGGTTCTGGGTGGCTCCTACCGCTAATGGCTCAGGCCTGCCACAACGCGCTACTGATTCACAGGGCTTGTGTGGCAGCTTTTCTAATACAGGGCCCAGGGCTGCCACGAAATGATGCCAGCACTGTGCGATTCTGTGTGGGTCCTTCTGTACAGGAGTCAGACCTGTTGCAACATGTCTCCAGTTTAGGACTGCTGCCGGCGTCCTCAGCACCTCAGCAGCAGTGGCTCACCCGCTGGGCAGTTGACTCCCTGCTTACCAGTGGAGGCTTATCTGCATCTGTGCCAACAGCGGGGGCGCTCCCCGCAGCCTCTATCCCCGGCACCTGGCTTCGGAATCGAGAGGTGAAGGTGGACGAATCAGTGCGCTCCCCGCTCCCGGGCGCTTCAGGACTCCGCGATCAGGTCTCCCCGCCAGGTCCTGAGTCAGCCACACGGGCCTGCTCCACTTGTCTCCCCCTTCGGCTGCAGCAAATTATTCCGGTCAGGCTGACAGTAACTCAGTGCTAGCTGCCCGTGTGTTGTTGGGACCTTGGGATTCACGGAGAATCAGTAGTTTTAGGCGGGCCTAGAATGAGCAGTTTAGAACACAACTGCTCCGGTCGCCATCTTGGCCACACCCTCCCTGAAATTGCTGAGTCTTGATGCCTGGGTGGGTGTTCCTGTCACTGCTGTACTGCCTTGAGCTGGTTCATGGGGACTCTTGCCCTTTTCCGCATTGACTTGGGTGTCGGCCTGGTTGGCTGCTGTGCCCTAGCCAGCCCTTGGTACTGTGCCACTTCTCCCTGCTGCCAACGCAGCAGGGAGAAGTGTGGCTCAATGGTTAGAGCGGCAGGCCCTGATGCTGAGGTCTGGCCCGGGACCAGGGTTCAATTCCCGCCTCGGCGGCTCTTGGGCTCAATTTCCCCAGACCTGATAATTCTCGCCTCGGTGCCTATTCGAATCATGGGTCTCACTCTGCAACTCTGGGCAATAGCTTGCTTAATCTCCACAACGGCCCCAACAACTCTAGAATGCCTGGCTTCACTTGGGGGTGCCAGGAGTGGGCACTTCACAGGGAAAGGCCAGGAAGGGTTCCTCAGCGGTATTCGTACAAGCGCTGAGATGCCTCATGGTGATTCGTGCGCTATACAAGTACCATTACATTACATTACATTACATACAATGCAGCTCCAGGCTGGGCACCTACTGACCTGGCCCCTCTACCTGCACCACAATTTTCTGGGCCTTCTCTAGGTCATCACCCCCTGATAATATGGCCCCATTCCCAGCCGTAGGGGTCCACATACCAAACTTGGACAACCACAGCAGCATGGCAGCCAAATTGGTCACTAAATCAGGCTAACTAGGCTGACAAGACACTCACACTATATTCACACCCTGCTGGTACCTTTCTTGACATGCTCTGCCCCAGTGGCACAAGCCCCCTCGCCTCCTCAACTGGTTCCCTTCCGTCAGGCCCTGAGGTCCCTGGTACTTCCTCTTCAGGTCTCTGCGGGGGCCCTTGACCTTCGTTCCTTGCCTGCTTGCCCCTAGCCCTCTTAGCCACCGGCAGAAATGCTGCCTTAAGGGCCACTTCTGCCCACCTGGGGCGATCTTCTTTATACCATTGCTTTTGGCATTGAAGGTGGTCACGCAGACAATGTTCTCCATCTTTGTCTTTCTTTCTTTGGTTTGAA
Source organism: Lissotriton vulgaris (assembly GCF_964263255.1). Classification (NCBI taxonomy): domain Eukaryota; kingdom Metazoa; phylum Chordata; class Amphibia; order Caudata; family Salamandridae; genus Lissotriton; species Lissotriton vulgaris. The sequence goes on from NC_141694.1 coordinate 750,507,829, forward strand.
GCAGTTGATCATGGGGACAGTACCAAGCGCGTTTCTTGGCGCGTTTCAGTAGTCCAATCGGGTAGCCTCGCTCTCTTAGGCGTGTTGTCAGGATTTCGGTTTCTCTAAAGTAGTCATTCCTTCTGGTACAGGGTCTCCTGAGTCTGAGATATTACCTATAAGGTAAGTTATCGCTTAGATTTTGTGGATGGTGCGATTCGTATTTCAGGAGTGTGTTTTTTACCGAGGGTTTCAGTATAGGTCATAGTACAGGAGGACATCCTCAACCCGGAAAGTCAAATCCAGGAAATCGATAGCTTTGTCGTTGTAGACCATTGTGAACTTAATGTCACTTGTTCTGTCATTTAGCCACTGCTTGAACTCTTTGAACTCCACCTCTGAGCCAGCCCAGAACATTATCAAGTTGTCAATGTATCGTTTCCATACTAATATGGACTCAATGAATGGATTTGCATGGCTGTAGAGATGTTCCTCCTCATAATCGTCCATGAAGATGTTCACCAGGCTCGTATGCGTATGTGGTTCTCATTGCCACGCCTTTGCATAGGAAGTAAAACTGGTTCTTGAATATGAAGTAGTTTTTCTTCATCGCTATTTCCAGCATGTTAATCAGAAAGTCTGTGGGAATCCAATGTGGTCTTGGCCTCTTTTCCAGTGTGAATTGCACTACTTCTAGGGCCTTGGTCTGTGGTATTGACGTATGAAGGGAGGAGACGTCAAATGTCACCAGTAGTTGTGTTCGGATATCAAACTGCTGGCCTTCTAATAGCTGGATAATGTGCATTGTGTCCCTCACGTACGATTTCGTCGTGTGATCCAAGGTTGTAGGAAATGGTCGATGAATTGATTGAGGGGTTCCAAAACTGACCCGCACCCAGAAAAGATGGATCTCGCTGGTGGCTTCTCCAAGCGTTTGTGCACCTTGGGGAGGGTGTAAATGGTCGGGATACTTGGGTCTTTTTTGTTCAAGAACTCCTTTTCTGATGGGCTCAAGAAGCCTTTGTTCAGTCCATCTTCCATGAGTTGTTCAATGAGGGACTTGATCTCCGTCGTGGGGTCCCTTACGGTGGGGAGATAACTCTCACATACTCCCAATTGTTGTGTGATTTCATCCATGTAGTCTGTGGTGTTTTGCACCACTACTGCTCCACCCTTGTCCGCCGCCTTGATAATGATTCTTGTGGCATAACAATTTTTACAATGTATGATATTAAACAGCTTAAATTAGCAATATTAATTTGTAACAGATAAGGGTCTGGCAAGGAAAGAAGCACACATATGCTGATTTATAAGAAAAACTTCTTATATTTCAACTTATGAAGATATTCATATTTACAACAGCGACATATATACAAAAAATATATATACAAAAAAGTGCAGTGTGTCCCCAGTGATTTTGGGGACACACTGCACTTTTTTGTATATATATTTTTTGTATATATGTCGCTGTGGTAGATATGAATATCTTCATAAGTTGAAATATAAGAAGTTTTTGTTATAAATCAACATATGTGTGCTTCTTTCCTTGCCAGACCCTTATCTGTTACAAATTAATATTGCTAATTTAAGCTGTTTAATATCATACATTGTAAAAATTGTTATGCCACAGGAACCATTGTTCTTTGGATAAATACATTGCCCTGGTTCCGCTGTGAGTAGGGTCCCCTTGTTTCCCCTTTTCGCCTTGATAATGATAGCCTTGTTCTGGCGTAAGGTGTTCAAAGCAAGTTTTTCTTCCTCGCTGATGTTATGTTTTATGTACTGCCGGTCTTCGAGCAGCGCCATGGTTTCTTGGAGAACGACCTGTTCGAAGGCCAGTATTCTTTGGCTCATAAGGTAAGCCCCTGGTGTGAAGGTGGATGTCGGTTTAAATGGTGTTGCAGACGTCGGTGGTTTGTAGATGTTTTTACTGAAGTAATATTTTAGTCTGGTCTTTCTGAGGAATTTTTGCATCTCCAGTTTGATGGTGAAAGAGTCTGGTGTAGTCGTAGGGACAAAAGAAAGCCCTTTACTCAGTATCTCCTTTTCAGAGGTTGTCAAGTTGTAACTTGAAAGGTTGATAATGGGGTCCAAGGTGTTATTCAATCCCATGCCAACCTGGGGAGTGGGGTCCTGTGAGGGGATCAGGACAGACTCATCCTCGGGCCTACTGGTGACCAGGGTGGACTTCATTGCCTCTGGAGTGGTGTTTTGCATGTCCTGTGAGGGGAGCACGGCAATTTCATTGGTGCCTCTACTGGGTGTGTTTATGTGGTTAGACTCCAATCCTTGTATGTAAGCAGAGACACCTGTTGTGTACATGGTGTTTTCACTAGTCTGATGTGCACATTCTGACAGTGTGTGCTGCGCGATTGGAGTGGTGGGTGCGGGTGTTATCACCATCTGTACGTTTGCCTGCGAGTGGGTATTTCTCCATGTATTTCTGAGGGGAAGAATCTTACCCGTGGATTCCCTCGTTGTGTGTTCGTGCCCCTGTTCCATCCTCTTGGACAACCCCAGTTATGTTCGGTGCCACCACCCCTGTTTGGCTGGCGATAGCCCTCCCCTAAAAAATGCTGACTCTGATGTCCCTGTCCGCTGGTGGATGGTCTATCTGAATCTGAATCAGAGCCCCTGCCGAGGGAAGAATCTGAGAAGGTATTGAACCTGCGTGGCCCTTGCCTGCTTCTGTTTGTAAAAATGCCCTGGCTATCTTGTTGATAGTACTCGTCAGCCAAGTAGGGATAGGTACATTTTTTTTTCTCGTAATTTCTGACGTCCTTGCCCAATTTCTCAAGTTTCCTGTTAAGAGTTATAGTGTTAAACTCTGAGAATGTTTTCTCAGATAAAGTGTCCCTGGCATTGGAGAGGGCGCTATCCTCAAGTATTTCTTTTTTTAGGCCTGCTATTTCCTAGGTGAGTTTTTTTTACATATTCAATTGCTGTTTCAACCCCTAGCACCATCCAGTGCCCGGAGAAGTTATTTGCAACGTAGCTGAAACCCTCTCTGAATTTTGGGACATCAATAAAGATTGCGGGTTCATTCCTCATCTGCAATCCCTTTGGAATAACCCCCGCTTGGAGGTACTTGGTTAGTACATGTCCATGCAAGCGAGACCTACTGAGTTTCTTTTCCAGCCTTTCAAGTTTGGACAGTTTCTCGTTGAGACTGGCATCAACAGCAAGTCTGTCTGAACCAAGCAGGAAATTTTACGTGCCCTGATCTTGTATCAGCTTATTGATGAAGTCCTCACTATATGCTAATGTCTCTTTAACGGACATAGTCTAATGGTATGTGGTATAGTACACGTTGCCTGCTTGACTAATTCATCATGATATACCTTAAGGGAAGCGTCCCCCTGGGCATAGATGGCCTAACGATTCAGTGAACCAGCTGGGTCCCCGAGTTTGCTACACACTGCCCAAATCGCTGACTCTGTTTGCCGAGAGCACCGTCCCCGAATATTTTAAACAGCACTTCTCTTCCTTTATGACACTTGGGCCAGATGTAGGTGGGAGATTTTGGGCATTTACCGGCCGGTAACGGCCGAATTCGGTCGTTACCGACCGGTAAATGGCCATGGAGATGTAGGGGGATAAAAAACATGCATTTTCGGTAATTTTACTGAATCGGTAAAATTACCGAAATTGCATGTTTGGTATGTAGGTGCCAATTTTAACATTGACACAGGGCTTTGAAAATCGGTATTTTACCATGCAATACAATTGCATGGTAAAATACTGATTCAGGTGTACATGCACATCTGTGGAGAAGTGTGGCTCACCGGTTAGAGGCGGCAGACCCAGAAGCAGAGGTCGGCCCAGGACCAGGGTTCAATTCCCGACGCGGCAGGGTACGGAACCAATGTCAGCGGGCTCGATAAATCTCGCCTCGGTGCCTCTCTAACCATGGGTTCCACGCTGCAACTCTGGGCAATAGCTTGCTTAATCTCCACAATGGCCCCCTTGCTGCCGGGGATGCCTGGTTTCACCTTGGGGGTGCCCAATAGGGACCATCTCACAGGGAAAGCCAGGACGGGTTCCCCAGCGGTACACAGCGCCAAGAAACCCCAGGGTGAACGTGCGCTCTACAAATTCATACTAACATAACATAACATAACATGTACACCTGTGCCATGTGGCACACATACATGCCCTTAGGGCACACACGCCTAAAACAGGGGTGCCGGATGGTGTCAAAGTGACACCCCCTGCACCCTTGCAAAATTCGGTATTTACCGATTCGGTAAATACCGAATCGGTATTTGATATTGAATCCTATGGGCTTCAAGGCCCATAGGATTCAATAGCAAATACCGATTCGGTATATACCGAATCGGTAAATACTGATTGTTACCGATTCGGTAAAATTTACCGAATTGGTACCTACATTAGAAATACCGGGCCAGATGTAGGTAAAACAGATTTACCGATTTTTAATTACCGATTCAGTAATTAAAAATCGGTAAATCTAAGGGGTGGACATGTAGGTATTCCAGATGTGAATCGGAAGAATTCGGTATTTACCGATTTGGTAAATACCGAATCGGTAATGCCCATTTGTATTTGTATTTGTATTTGCTATTGAATCCTATGGGCCTTGAAGCCCATAGGAATGAATGGGCATTACCGAATCGGTAAATACCGATTTTCACAAGGGTGCAGGGGGTGTCACTTTGACACCCTCTGGCACCCCCAAAACAGGCTCGGGTGCCATGTGGCAGGCATACATGCCCTAAGGGCAGGTCTGCCTGTCACATGGCATAGGTGTGCATGGACAGATGTGCATGCACACCGGAATCGGTATTTTACCATCAAATTGGATTTGATGGTAAAATACCGATTCAGTACGGCCTCTGGGACTCTGAAGAGTCCCACCTACATCTGGGTGCCTCAGAATCGGTAAAATTACCGAATTTTTATTTTACCGAATCGGTAAAAATACTGAATCGGTAATTTTACTGATTCGGTAAAATAATGCCCCCTACATACCTGTCACCCATTTACTGATCGGTAACGGCCAAAATCGGCCGTTACCGCTCGGTAAATGGCCTCAAACGGCCACCTACATCTGGCCCACCTACTCTTAATTACCGAATCGGTAAAATTCTGTAATTAAGAGTCGGTATTTCTGATTTTGCTACATCTGGCCCTTAATGATTCGCTCACAAGGTCCCATTTTCAATGTCCTGACCCCACAGGTTACGGCTATTACTCACGCGGTCTCACCATTGCCGTCCCGAACCTAGATGGCACAGCTTTCACTCTGAGACAACTAGGCACTGCTTAACACGAGCTGCTTGCACAGAGCACACAGAGTACTGATTCCAACGCAGTCCAGACAGGCATCTGTAACGCTCATAATCACACTGCCCGTTTTTTCCTCACTTATATGGAGCACCACAGAGTCCCTGCATTAATCCGCCTGGCCTCTGCCTGTTTTAGACAGTCATTAGCACCACACCGCTGGTCTGGACAGACATCTGCACCAAGCTTAATCACACGGCCAGCCTGCACTGCACGGTTTTTCCCTCACTCGCATGATATACTAAGCAGGTTGGTACCCTCAATCATCTGAAAGGTACCCAGCTGCTTCCCACATGCATGTATTTATTTCGCACGTTTTCGTATCGGCTACCTCGAGTGCTTGACTAATCATATTCGTGCCTTAACCCTTTACGAATCGAACGCCCAGGCACCCCCTGATTCCTCCAATTGGCGCGTGCCCATTGAGGCTTACGTAGCCAGAACGACGTCTGGCCTACTTAGGGTGAGTCCTCCAGCTCCCGCTCCTCTTCCCAATCTCTAAACCACCACTTGTCTAATGTCCGCTTCTCCAACATCCATAGGCTGTCATTCCCGACCCCTGCCCTGTCCTGATGAAGATCCTATGTGACATCCTAATGGAGCACACTTTGGGTTGAAATGTCAACGAAAATTACAGAAGGCCCAGTTTGACAAAGGCTCTGCACGCATTTATGTGCATGATCAACCAAAAGAGCCATTAGTCTCAACAGTTTCGTCTGGCCTAAAAACTGTTTTCCCCCCTTCTGAATAAAAGTCCTTATCACTGTATATATTGTACACTGGTGGAGCACTGAGCACGTATGTCACACTGTTCACAATTGTATATATTCTATCGTCTCTTGGCCGCCTAGATCTACTACAGATGTGAATATTGATGGATGATTTGAATCTGTTGCAACATAAACAGTAGACACTACTTTGGAGTCACAGCCTCTATTATTTGGTAAGTTGCTCTATTCAGGTGGTTGAGAAGTTATATCCTTAGTAACTTGCAGCTAACAAACCACACCACTACTCACAAACCCCTTTCTGTGTTCACTGATGTAAAACACAATTCGTAGATGTAACTCAGTAGTCTAAATGCAACAAAGAAAGAGGAGAGGTTCTTTTAAAAATACAGCAATATATAACAAATTGTAAAATGATGTCTGTAGAAGTGAAAGAGATTAAATACAAGTAAAATCAGTTTCGCTGGGGCAGCGCATTGGTTCTGGACTCCACTGGATGTTCAGACACAATATTAGGCACCTCTTTCAGAGTTCTTCTCTGTAGTTTTATGTGGTTATGTATTTTTTTCCAATTGTGTTCTTGTTTGACTCATTAGTCTGCAGTGGTAGGAATTCGATAGGGTGTAATGTAATCCAAAATCCTTAGAATCTCTTTTCATAAACCATTGCGACAGTAAGTGTATAGTGTACAGAAAGAGTTTCTGCTATGGCGCAGAATATATCAAAACCTGCTTTGGCCATGTGACATAACCTGCTCTTTCGTAAAATGACATGTTTCCTGGACAGATAGTTTGACTCTGTATTTGACAACTTTATTCATGTTCCAAACAAGTGAGGACCCTGGTAGAAAAAAACAGGCCTTCCAGTGGCATATGAAAGCCTTTCCATCCCCAAGGAACACATAAAGCACCTTGGACTGGTTGCTAGAATCTTTCTTAAGGCATATGCTAGTGTTTGTTAGCTATTCCAATTATAACCCACAGTTCTTAGTAACCTAGGGCCTGGTGAATTCTGTGTCAATGGGGAAATGTGTGGATTCATAAGTGCTCTCATGACCTTTTTAATTGTCAATGGTCTACAAAGACTGGCCTTCTACTCTGCGAAACACAGGGCCGGACAGGCCTTTAATGTCACAGGACATTTCCCCGATGGACTAGAGCCCCTGAGGGCTGGTCTTTAAGGCAGTCCCTTTGGCACTTTCCGCAGCTCCCTGAGGTGCAATGTAGCAGGCATGGGAGGCTTTAAGAGAGAGAGAGAGAGAGAGGAGGAGATGGAGGAAAGGGAACTCTAGAGAGAAAGTGACAAGAAAGAGAAAAGAGATGGGAGAGAATGAATGTATGTATGGATAAATGGAAAAAGACATATGGCGTGAGGATAAGAAGGGAGTGTGGCTGGGGTGAGCATTTGTGCCAAGGCCACTTCAGGCTACCCAGTCCAGCCCTGGTGGCAGATAGGCCTCCCTGGTTGCTTTTTGTTTTGGAGACGGCAGTGGAGTAACATTGCAGGGCAATTGTGGAACAGGCCAAATGATTTCGTTTGTTTGGTATTCTTTCAAGAGGAAACACAAGAGTGCAAAAAGGTGCTGGAATGCTGCTCAGCATGTATAACCACAATGAACGTAAAGGCAAAGCATTTCCTGCACACCTTATTTGCACTCAGTTTGCTTGACAAAAGGCCGGTAAACACAAACCTAGAGCCAGGCAAACACAGCACCAGGAAAAAAAGACCTGTGAGGCATGAGAAACATTTGCATGCGGCTAGGAGCACTGCATGTAAATTTGCAGAAATGTGATCTTAGCCACATCTGTATCAGAGAAGCTTTCTCCACAAGCCTTTCCCAAAATTCCATTATTTTTAGTTGAACCACTTAGGCCGTTCCCTTTTCTCTCTTCATCTTCCTTTACCCCAGTTGGTTTATTTTCCTTTTCTTCCTCAGCTATAATTACTTTTTTACTCATGTCCTCCTACTTGCAAATATCCTAAAACCTTTACCCTACCTAAACTGCAGGGCTTCTATGCCCCAGAGTATCTAACTATACTTTAGTACCTTTACCTGTCTCAGTACCCTAGAACATCTATTCTATGTGATGCTTCCCTAGCCCACCAATATATCTCTCCATGCCCTAGCACCCCTACCCCAACATAGACCCTGGTACTTCTAGCTATGTGCTATTGTATCTATGCCTCCCTATAAAAACTGCCTCTACCCTTTCATTTACCCGGATAACTATTCCTATCTAGTGCTGCCCGTGCAGATGAGAGCGGTGGGGCTGGGTGGGGAGGGATTTTGACAGGGAAAATTACTTATTTATTTAATTTTCCATCGTGGTCGTCTGGCGAATCGCCCCCTCAACCCGGCGCCACCGTTCTTACCTGCACGGGCCATGGCTGATTCCTATGTATACCCTTGTACCTATGTCCTAACTATACTCTCTTGCCTCTACCCCTGCAATTCCATAAAACGTCAACCCTACCTGTTCTCATACATACCATTAGTATATCTACCCTTACCTATGTTGTATTTACCCATACCAATACCCTAGCACTTCCAACTCTGGCATACTGTCATCTCTCTACTTATATGTACACCAGATTATGTCAAGCCCTACCTACACCCTAGTACCTTTACCCTAAGTATACCATGGTATCTTTACCCATATCTATATCTTAGATACCTTTGTCACACCTAATCCCTTCCACCTATATACAAGTATGTCTGCTAGTGCCTTACTCTTAGTAACCCTATCCCTGACTATATACTGCTACTAGTAAACCAGGGTTAAATTATAATTCATGTCTCTTTGACAAGGCCCTGTGTTCCCTTAAAAGTAAAATGGTGGGATTAAACCCTTGATGTACGAATTGTCAGCACACGTCTGTGCCAGACACTTTCTCCAACAGTAGGACACATTTCTTAATTGTGACTCATTCCTATGATGACTATATGTGCCAAAAGGGCCTACTGTGTACTCCTTGCTATGATGTGTACATAACTCACTATAACAGCAAAGGGGTTAATTTTAGCTTCTGATAGGTCATTTCATTTGCTTTTGTTCCTACCACAACCGAAGAGATATATTCTGTGTTACATCTAGTCAAAGACATCAACAATTGCTACAATCCAACCCTGGGTTGGATGTTCAAATAAATTCCACGAGTTGTCACTTCTTTCTTTGCTCTTAATATTAACCCCTCCACAGAAAGGTGTAGTCCCTCTCCTACGAAAGGACACAATTATTATTATTTTGCTGTTGTTTGATAAACAAGACCAGGACATTACTTTCTCTAGTAACTACGAGTCTACTTCAGAGCTTCCCATAATTAATAAGCTCCTCAAGGAAGTGGTGACCAAGTAGCTTCAGGCACATCTTGATTATTTTAATCTTCTTCACTCTAAGCAGATGTCCAATCAAGTCAAATCAGCATTCCTGGAGGTGGCAGATAACATAAATGTTTCTCTAGTCACTATACTGTATTGTGGGGAGTTACCCTCTGTCAACAACTATTGTTAACATCTAAATGCCCCCACACGTCCCTTATTATGCCATTCCATCTCCAGTGTCACTCATAGGCCGATAATGCACAACTCCTTATTGAGTGTTAACTGCTTGACATATATAAACTCTAAAACTTCCTCTAAGAAATAGAAGCCAGGGGCCTCATTTATGAGGCCTTGCGTCAGTTTTGTGCTGCTGATGAGTCACTTTTTGTGACGCATCGGCGGCATAAAACATGCGCCTTGTTGCGCCATATTTAAAAAGTGACGCATCTAGGTAGATGCGTCACTTTTTAAACCCCTGCGCCACATTATACCTGCATCAGGTATAATGTATGCAGAGGGGGTGTTCCCCCACAAAAAGCCTCGTAATAGTGACGCAGTGAAATTTATGAGATTTCACTGCGTCACTTTTAGGATGCTGTTGCGTCAAAATCTTGCGCCTGCCTCACAGCAGGCGTAAGACTGACGCAAGCCCTTTCACATGGGGCTTTCCCCATGTGAAAGGACGCATTGCTGGAGTTGCTTCACTTTTGTGATACACTCCAGCAATGCGTCACTTTTGCACTTACAGATACGTCAGAAATACTGACGTATCTGTAACTCCTTGCGACATGATGCGTAATACATTAAATATGACGCATCATTGGTGTCGCAAGGAGTGCGCAGTGAAAAGTGACGCATCGCTGTTTTCACGCAGCGATGCGTCACTTTTCATAAATAAGGCCCCTGGACTGTTTAGAGCTGTTTAGAACTTAATAGGGGTAAGATGGATTTCATTCTCTTTGGAACCAAAACACAAATTGTTATGTTAATGCCCTCCCCCAGCATTGATAATTTGTGAACTATCATTGATAAGGTCAGAAGTGTGGGGTCCTTCTGGACGACACATTGTCCATGATAGCTCAGGTTAATTACAAAATGAATAATACTATCATGTTTCAGCTCTGGTTTCTCTGGAAAATAATACTTACGGCCATTTTGTGGCCACATTTTATTGGGACATTGGTGAGTTTCAACCAAAATATTGCAATGACCTCCTTCTGGATATCTCTAAAGGGACACTAAAGCACTGGAAAATGTCTCAATATGCAAAGGTCCTTCTGGCTTTGCATGTCAAGAAGACAGGCTATGTCTCTGCCACCAGAAGATCCTTTCATTGCCTTTCCGTGGAGGCCAGAATTTGGTGTGCATGTCTTACCAGACATAATAAATGTATTCCTGTGCAACTCTCTATTTACTTCTGTACTATATTCTATCCTAATTTCTCTACAAGATTCCTGTGGCCCTGGTGATCAAAATGTCTTTTTCCGTCTTTCTTCAGACTGTAGGGCAGTCAATTAATAGGAACACCTCTCTGTTTTTTTCCTTCTTAACTTTAATCTAAGCCTTTTCTTAGCTTAGGCACTCCAATCTAGCAGACAAATGCCTAAAGACAAATACATATGCTTTTCTATTTACCTCCTGTGGAGGGGTGACTGACCTGTGCCCTTCATAGTTCTGAACTGCATGATGTATTACTAAATCCAGAATTATGGGCAATTTGTATTATATTATATTATATTATATTATATTATATTATAATATATTATATTTCATAGGACTCTACAATCCCTGTATAAACACGCATCTCTAATTTCTTTATAATCGGTGCCTAGTGATGCACTCAGTCGCCGATTATAAAGAAAATACCTCAGAACTTGACTGTAGTAGATTATTGAAGTCGTGAAAAGACGTCCAAAAGCCTGCTGCCAGAGCCTTCAGCCAAAGTTATGGCAAGCCAGGTCACGAAGCAGCTGTTTAAAGCAACGAAAATGAAACCTTCCTTTTCTTTCTCCTACTCTATTTTTCTAACTTACAGTAACTAACAGAAAGAACATGATTATTTTTGGGACTCCTTGTATAATTATAGAAAAGTTAGAATGTGTAGAAACATGCAGAAAGATTCTGAGCTACTACAGATTTTTTTTTTAAACAACTGACTTGTATTGAACTGTTTAGCAGCTGTTTGATGTGTTTAATTTTTCACTATAGGTTCTGATTTTCTTAATGAGGTTTGCCAACAGGCCCACGGTTTTAAGTGTTTTATTGGGAAAGGTGATGGTATGACCATGTATTATCGGAGTTCCATAACCTTATACGGGAACTCATCCCTCTATATGGTTATGGAACTCCTCAGTGACTTGCATTATCCTTGTAATGTACGGCAGGGTATACTTTTTACATTATATTATCCTAAAACGCTACACAAACATTACAACACTACCCTAAACCCTAAAACACTACACTACTACAATACCCTAAAGCCTAAATCACTACTCAAACACTACACTACCCAAAACCCTAAAACACAAACACTACAACACTACCCTACCCCACTACACTACACAAACACTACAACACTACCCTAAACCTTAAAACACTCCACTATACAAACACTACAACACTACCCTAAACCGTAAAACACTACACGACACAAACACTACAACACTATCCTAAACCCTAAAACAGTACACTACCCTAAAGTCTAAAACACTACACTATTTAAATACTACAGCACTACACTAAACCCTAAACCATTACACTACACAAACACTACAACAATACCCTAAACCACTACACACACTACTCCCACTCCTACACTACCCTAAAACACTAAACTACCCAAACACTACAACACTACCCTCAACCCAACACTACTCTAAACCCTAAAACACTACACTACTACACTACCCTAAAGCCTAAAACACTACTCTATACAAACACTACAACACTACACTAAACCCTAAACCACTACACTATACAAACACTACAACACTACCCTACACCCGTACCCACACTACTCCCACCCCTACACTACCCTAAACCCTAAAACACTACAACACTACCCTATACCACTACCCACACTACTCCCACCCCTACACTACCCTAAACCCTACAACACTGCGACACTATGACACTACAACACTAACCACACTACTCCCACCCCTACAGTACCCTAAACCCTAAAATACTGACACTACACTACCCTAAACCACTACCCACACTACTCCCACCCCTACACTGCCCTAAACCAGTACGACACTACAACACTACACACACAGTACTCCCTCCCTTCCATTACCCCTAACCCTAAAACACTACGACACTACCCTAAACCACTTCCCCCACCCCAAGCACAGTCAGCCTTACCTCTTTCCTTGTGGTTCCTCTCCAGCGTCGCTGTCTCTGCTCCAGGTTTGTGCTTCCTGCTTCATGGCGATGACGTCGTTATGAGGAAACAGCCTCAGTTTCCTTACAACGAGGTGGATCGGCATTACATCGCATGCGTTGTACCAGCGCAGGCGATGTAATGGTATGCGTAGTAATGGCTACGCGTAGTTACATTGCATGTGTTGTAACGCATGCAATATAATGGCACAGCGTGGTAAAAACCACGTTGTGATTGCTGTTCATCATTTATGAGCCCTTGAGTCACTTTTGCACTGTCGGTGCGTCACTTTTTGTGACGCACCAGCGGCGAAATGTTTTTCCTTGTTGCACTGTATTTACAAAGTGACACATCTAGGTATATGCGTCACTTTGTAAACCCCTCCACCACATTATACCTGCGTCAGGTATAACGTTCCGATGCAAGAAAGGGTCGTAGAAGTGACGCAGTGAAATCTATAAGATTTCACTGCTCTACTTCTAGGACGCAAATGTGTCAATATATTATGAGACTGAAGCAGGCACATTTAATATGGGACTTGCACATGTGTAATGTGTTAGGCTCCTGCCCAACCCACACACTGCAGGAACAAGGTGTGTCCCAACCACTTCCCCGACTCACCGGTCTCTCACTAGATGGTACAGATGAGTAAACCGATGACCCAGAAAAGGGGGTGGAATATAAACAAAGGCACCAAACCTTCCACCCCTGTAGAGCGTAGATCAAAATAACACCCTCCTCCTCGCTTCCGCACCTGCATAAACAGGGAGACAAAAAGATCTCACAATAACCTTTCAGTCCCCAATCCTACCTCTGTAACGAATGACCATATCCAGCAGTTCACCACACATGCACTTACCAGAAACGAATGCAGGGTTTGCTCCGAGGGGGTTTCTAGTCCGGGGTATGAATTCTCTTGTATAAAACAGGACTAGTAATTCGGGTGTTTGGTTTGGGCGTGTAGGGATTCACAGGGTAAAAAACATGCCAAAATAACGAGCATGAACAAAAAACCCCTGTGCCTCTAAAAGGAGTGTGAGGGGGAAAAGCTATGGAGCCGAGAAACGATAACAACTCGTCTCTCGGGAAATGACCGAAAGGCAATACCCAGCCGGGATACTACTCAAACGTCAGATCCGCCCATAACGAGGCGGAACGGTTACCACAAGACGTGTTTACAACGCGAACGCCTAGCGTCCGTTACTCTTATGCAATGTCTCGGGTACAAAAGAAAAAAGACACCAAAAAGGAGTCTGACAAACAGGAGCCCCTGGATGTCGTTGTCGAATCTCTAACGAGAGACGGGGGAAAACAAAAACAAGGAAAGTACACTAACTAACTAACTACGAAGTACACGGGAAGGGGAGACTAGGGAAATGGAGGGAAGGAACAAGTAGGTAGCAACAGCGGGACTCAGGGCAAGGTAAAAAAGGGAGAAGGAAAAAGGCAATACTCCAACGATTCTCACGAGCCCGTGAGAATCTGCAACAGCCAACAAGCTTCACAGGAACCAAGATAGCGGGAACCCACAGGTTAGCAATAACAAGCAACGACACTATGGTAGGACGGCGAAGATATGGTCATCAAAAGAGGACTGGGGACCGAATCCTAACAGTACCCCCCCCCCCCCAATGACCCTCCCCACAGGCCGGGGCTTCCAGGGATGTTGTCTATGGAATAGCCTCACCAACCGAGGCGCATGCACCCCTCCAGCTGGTTCCCATGTCCTATCTTCCGGGGTATAGCCCTTCCAATCTACCAGGTAATACAACCTTCCCCTCCTACGCCTAGAGTCAAGAATAGCCTGTACCTCAAACTCCTCCTGACCATCCACCAACACAGGGGCGGGAGGGGGCAAGACCTGATCTGACGGAACAAAGGGCTTCAACAATGAGGTGTGGAAAACTGGATGGATCTTATATTCCGATGGCAATAACAGCTTCATCGCCACAGGGTTGACCACCTGTACAACCGGAAAAGGGCCTACATACCGGGGCTGTAGTTTACGTGACCCCTGTAGTCGCAGGTTACGTGAAACCAACCATACTTGATCGCCCACCTTGTAACCAGGGGCCGAGACCCTATGACGATCCGCCTGTACTTTCATAGCCTCCTTGGCTTCCTGTAGCCTACCCCTTGCCGCTTCCCAGATGTCACTCAATCGTTTACACACTTCGTCAATGGCTGGCATGTGCCCAGTGGGTTGGATAGCTAGGGCTCTAGGATGGTATCCCATAGAACAAAAGAACGGTGTCATTCCCAGGGCCGTGTTTACACTATTGTTATAAGCGAATTCTGCTATGGGTAATGCCGTCACCCAATCACACGACAGAGACGTAATCAAGCACCTCAGGTATTGTTCCATTGTCTGGTTGGTGCGCTCCGTCTGCCCGTCTGACTGGGGATGATACGCAGATGACAATCGTATATCCATCTTGAGCACCAGACAGAGCTCCGTCCGGAAATGGGACACAAATTGCGCCCCCCTATCTGATATTACTGCTGTAGGTAACCCATGTAACCTTACAACTGAAGACATAAACTCCTGGGCCATCTCCCTTGCTGTCGGAATCTGTTTAAGAGGTATAAAGTGCGCCATCTTGGTGAACAAGTCTACTACCACAAGGATGGCCGTGAAACCGGACACCAAAGGAAGGTCAGTGACGAAATCCATACTGATAGTATGCCAAGGGAAAGGAGGAACCGTCAACGGCTGCAACAGACCAGAGGGCTTACTATGTGAGGGTTTATTGATGGCACAAACAGGACAAGCTGACACATACCGCTGAATATCCTGTGCCACTGTCTCCCACCAAAACCACCTCAAACACAACTCCTTCGTTTTACCCATTCCAGGATGCGCGACCAAGGAGGAGGAGTGGCACCATTCCACCGCCTTTTCTCTCAGCTCGGGTGGAACAAACAACCTATCACCCTGATATAACAACCCATCCCGGAACACCACCTGAGACAGCTGTAACCATGGGCCCAAATCCATCCTGCGCAATAGGTCTTTCACCTTAGATGCAAACTCTTCCACCGAAGCTGCTCCAACAATCTTCTCACTATCAATCATAGGTCTACTTTCCTTCCCTGATTTCACCTCCTCCGGATCAATATGAATCCGAGACAGTGCGTCAGATTTTATCTGTTGTGCCGCGGATCTATATGTTATGATAAAATCATATTCGTTGAAAAACAAAACCCATCGCATCTGTCTTGGCGTCAATGCCCGGGCTGATCTAAAAAACTCCAGATTCTTGTGGTCCGTATAGATCGTGATCGTATGTCTGGCCCCCCACAGATAGTGACGCCATTCCTCAAAGGACAGTTTCACGGCCAACAACTCACGTTCTGCCACAGTGTAATTACGTTCGGCAGGCAACAAGGTTTTCGAGAAATAGGCAATAGGATGCATATGGCCCGTGCCCTCCTCCTTCTGCGACAATACCCCACCCACCGCACCAGCGGAAGCATCTGTCTCTACATAAAACGGCAAAGCAGGATCAGGATGGGCCAACACAGGAGCGGTCGTAAAGGTCTTCAACAACAACCGGAAGGCACTCTGAGCCTCCTGGGACCACAAAAAAGGAACCCGCTTTCGCAACAACCGAGTCATC
Source organism: Lissotriton vulgaris (assembly GCF_964263255.1). Lineage (NCBI taxonomy): Eukaryota > Metazoa > Chordata > Amphibia > Caudata > Salamandridae > Lissotriton > Lissotriton vulgaris. The sequence continues at coordinate 750,524,170 of NC_141694.1, forward strand.
GGAGCCACGATATCAGAAAAACGAGCGATAAATCGCCGGTAAAAATTGGCGAACCCCAGAAGTACCTGTATGTGCTTCACCGTGGTTGGTACAGGCCAGGTCACGATTGCCTGTATCTTTTTTGGGTCCATCCTTATTCCTTCTGCTGATATCAGGAACCCCAAAAATTCCACCTCTACCGCATCAAACTGGCACTTTTCGAGTTTGGCATATAGCCGATGTTCCCTCAGTTTCTGCAGCACTTGTTGCACATGCTTGTGATGTTCTCCTCCTGTCTCCGAAAAGATAAGGATGTCGTCCAAGTACACAATTACTGTTCTATCCAGGTACTCACTCAGGACTTCATTAATGAAATACTGGAACGCCGCTGGCGCATTGCACAGGCCAAACGGCATCACACAGTATTCAAACAAACCATGTTTAGTTTTAAAAGCCGTCTTCCACTCATCTCCAGGCCGCACACGAATCAGATGGTAGGCTCCACGCAAGTCCATTTTTGTAAACACCGTAGCCTTGCGGAGCTGATCCAGCAACACGGAGATGAGAGGAAGAGGGTACCTGTTCTTCACTGTGGCCTTGTTTAATGTCCTGTAATCCACACAAGCCCTCAACGTGCCTTCCTTCTTCGGTATAAAGAAGATCGCCGAAGACACGGGCGAAGAAGAAGGACGGATGAACCCCAGTTCTAGCATCTCATCCAGGTATTCCTTGAGGTGTTTCTCCTCAGGTTCGGACAGTGCATAGACACGACTACAGGGCAAAGGAACCCCTTCCACTAGATCGATCCTACAGTCAAAAGACCGGTGTGGTGGTAAGCTCTGTGCATAGCCCTTGTCAAAGACATCGATGTAATCAGCATATTGCCTTGGAATCCCACTGTCTTCCATGGCTGCACAGAACAACGGAGGGACCTTCTCACTGGCCTCGCTATAACAATGCCTCAAACAGAAGTGAGAATCCAGAGTTACTAGACGCTGCACCCAATCAATCCTGGGATTGTGCTACTGGAGCCAAGGCACCCCTAACACCAAACCGAAGGAAGGCGCATCAATCAAATCAAACACCACTCGCTCCGAGTGGCCATTTTCACATAACAACCGCAGAGGCGCAGTCTGTCTGGTGATGCACCCTGATGACAATTCGGTTCCGTCGATCGCTCTTAGGGGCTCCGGTTGCTTCTTATAATGGCAAGAAACACCCAACTTCTCTGCTAGGGAGATATCAATAAAATTACCAGTGGCACCCGAGTCTAATAGCACCGATACTGGTACCCGTCTTTGCGCGGCCAACAATAGCTGGGCAGAAATGACAAAATGTCTGGGCGCCAAATCCACTGCCCCCAACACCTCATACTGACCCCTTGAATGCTCAGTAAGTTGGGACCTTCCCACCTGTACATAAGCCACCTTTTTTCCGTACCCTACGCCTGATGGTTTAACGGGACACTCTCTTGCAAAATGACCTCCCTGTCCACAATAGAGACATAAATTCTTATCTCTTCTTCTTTTCCTTTCTTCAGGAGTCAGTGGCCCCCTTACTCCCCCTATCTCCATCGGTTCCGGTACAGACTTCTGTTCCCCAAGGGGCGGTTTAACTTCAGTTTTCATAAAGTTTCCTTGGGACACCTGAAAACGTCCACGATCCCCACGTCGCTCTGAAAGCCGGTGGTTCAATTTAACCACCAGGTCTATAAACGCGGCGCACTCCTCTGGGGGATCCCCTACCTGTGACACCACATCCTTCAAATCATCATTAAGACCCTGGTAAAACAATGAGGTCCGCTTTTCCGCTGGCCAATGAGTCTCAGAGATCAACCGGCTGAAGGTCGCTATATATGTTAGTAGGTCCTGTCTACCCTGTTGCAAATTCAGCAATTCTGAGTCACTGGCTTGCATGAATGCATGTTTAGCAAATAACCCCCGCATCAACTCCTTGAAAGCATCATAATCACGCAACACCTGATCTTTGCCTTCAACTAAGGGGATAGCCCACTGGGCAGCAGTACCAGCCAAATATGAAAGCGTAAAGGCTACCTTTGCCGCATCGTCAGGAAAGGCACCAGGCCTACACATAAAGTGTAACTGACACTGATTCATAAACATCCCGAACTTCCCACTGTCTCCATAGAATCGTTCGGGTTGAGCCAGGGGAACAGGAACAGGGGATGTCACAGTGATAGCGACAGGGGTACCGCCTCCAGGATTACTCTGTCCCGCCCCTCCATACTGGAACGTAGCCGGCTGTATAATGGGTGTCGGACCTCTGGGTTGTACGTGCTCACTGCACCCAACTCCTGTCTCAATCCTACGTTCTCCTGTCGTAAGTCCTGCACCTGAGCCTGTAAGGCAGCTAAGGCACCCATCACATCAAGCATGGTGGGGGCTTCAGCCCCTGCCATGGCCCCTGAATCCACATCCATCCAAGTTCGGGCAGTGTAATTAAACGTGGGCTTGTTATTCTGTTAGGCTCCTGCCCAACCCACACACTGCAGGAACGAGGTGTGTCCCAACCACTTCCCCGACTCACCGGTCTCTCACTAGATGGTACAGATGAGTAAACCGATGACCCAGAAAAGGGGGTGGAATATAAACAAAGACACCAAACCTTCCACCCCTGTAGAGCGTAGATCAAAATAACACCCTCCTCCTCGCTTCCGCACCTGCATAAACAGGGAGACAAAAAGATCTCACAATAACCTTTCAGTCCCCAATCCTACCTCTGTAAGGAATGACCATATCCAGCAGTTCACCACACATGCACTTACCAGAAACGAATGCAGGGTTTGCTCCGAGGGGGTTTCTAGTCCGGGGTATGAATTCTCTTGTATAAAACAGGACTAGTAATTCGGGTGTTTGGTTTGGGCGTGTAGGGATTCACAGGGTAAAAAACATGCCAAAATAACGAGCATGAACAAAAAACCCCTGTGCCTCTAAAAGGAGTGTGAGGGGGAAAAGCTATGGAGCTGAGAAACGATAACAACTCGTCTCTCGGGAAATGACCGAAAGGCAATACCCAGCCGGGATACTACTCAAACGTCAGATCCGCCCATAACGAGGCGGAACGGTTACCACAAGACGTGTTTACAACGCGAACGCCTAGCGTCCGTTACTCTTATGCAATGTCTCGGGTACAAAAGAAAAAAGACACCAAAAAGGAGTCTGACAAACAGGAGCCCCTGGATGTCGTTGGTGAATCTCTAACGAGAGACGGGGGAAAACAAAAACAAGGAAAGTACACTAACTAACTAACTACGAAGTACACTGGAAGGGGAGACTAGGGAAATGGGGGGAAGGAACAAGTAGGTAGCAACAGCGGGACTCAGGGCAAGGGAAAAAAGGGAGAAGGAAAAAGGCAATACTCCAACGATTCTCACGAGCCCGTGAGAATCTGCAACAGCCAACAAGCTTCACAGGAACCAAGATAGCGGGAACCCACAGGTTAGCAATAACAAGCAACGACACTATGGTAGGACTCCCTTTTATACAACTGGCGTGTCATGTGACGGCGAAGATATGGTCATCAAAAGAGGACTGGGGACCGAATCCTAACATAATGACCCACTGCTGGAGTTGCGTCACTTTTGTGACACACTCCAGCAATGCATCATTTTTGCGCTTGCAGTTACGTCAGAATTACTGACATATCTGTAACTCCTTGCGACATGATGCGTCATACTGTAAATATGACGCATCATTGGTTTCGCAAGGAGGGCGCAATGAAAAGTGACGGATCGCTGTTTTCTCGCAGCGATGCGTCACTTTTCATAAATGAGGCCCAGGGTATCTAGTGGCCGCTGCTTAATAGTGCATCTCAGCAGTAGATTGGTGTAGACATCATTTTAATTTCACCTAACAAGTTTCATAAAGTTTGCAATTCCGTAAAATTTGAAAACTTTGTTAGGAGAAAAGAGTTTATGCAAAAACATTTTTGTAAGAGAATTCTCCCACTAAAGTTGAGCAGTTATTACTACTATGTATTTTCCACAAGACCTACCAAGTCGATTTTCTCACGATTTAAACCTCCCAAGCTCAGCAAATGTTTGTAAAGGTTGCAAAGGTGTTAAGAAATACTTCAGAAATGTCCTGAGAAAATACTTTGCATCTCAACGTACCCCTGGAGAGGATTAGCAAGAGCAAGTCAGAGACAACCTGCTTTTCTTGCTTCTCTCTTTGTCCCTCCGGCATTGGGCCGTCAATGCAGCTATATTGCTGCAGACCATGCAGTAGAATTCATAGACTCCATAAACACGACAGAGTGTGACACCGGGCAAACTTGTTTGCCCAGTGACTCAGGCTCCATTTAGCCAGAATCAAGAAGACATTATGCATTGTGATAACCTGGAGCATTATTTAAATTTGGAAATGTGCATAAAATGAGTTTATGGCACAAAAGCTAAGTGGTGCATGCTAGGGCATTATGGAACACTTGAAAGGTGCATCAAATTAGACAACGGGAATCATCAAAACGGCGGCAGATCTGTAAGCAAGGCACATGCAAATCAGGTCCCTAAGCATGTTCCACTGCAAAAACAAATTGAATCTGTGGAAGCATACAAAGCGAACTAACTAGAGACTATTGGAAAATGGCAAATGGTAGCTGCAGCACTAAACAAGCATTGGTAATGCATCGGGTTCGCCTATGTAATGGATAAAGAGCTGGTTTCATCAATCATCGTCCGGGAGAAGGAAGGAGCTCCCTGACAGATAACACGCGAGTGGGGAGGATGTGGCATAGTGGCTAGAGCTGCTATTACTGTTAACAATTTCAATTTGCCTTTTCATTCTTTCCCACCTGGTTTACTTATATATACTTGATATAGTCTGTGAAACGTCGTACTTTTAAATGTCCTACTCTGTGTACTGTAGTGAAAACAGGAAATATGGTTTTATTTAGACTTGAAGTACTTTTTAAAAATAGCCTTATCTTGATCTGATAACCTATTTGCCATCTAAAAGTATTTTGTGTGTGTTTTTCTTTGGGTCTTCATTTATGTATTGTTGGATCTAATTGTTATGTATTATTTGATTTCAGTCTGTATTATGTATATATATATATGTCTTATATATGTATATTTATGGTGTGTATATTATGATTGTTACAGCTCTGACGAAGTTCCCATGGCACTAGGGTTTTATGAAAAAAAGCTACATGAATAAAGAGAAGAACCTTTGAAAAAGTACTTTCGGTTCAATTGACTTTTATTGGAGTGCACCTTCCTTTCTTGCAGACAGTGGCTAGAGCTTCTGACTCGAGAGCTGTAGATCCCAGTTCGAGTCTTGGCGGAACAGTGCCACATTCTGTGATTCTATGCAAATCACATAATCTCTACGGGTAATAAATTGTTATATAATAATGCTTCAATAGTAAAAGGCAAAACTTTATGAAAATATAGGTCCACCATAGAGGTTTTTAACAGTATTTAGGCGGCAGGAAAGTGATAAGGGAAACAGACAAGGAACAAGCATTGGTAAATGTAGAAAAATATGCTACAGCCAATAGAAATTTAAAAAGGTAGGTCTCATGCACAGGAACCAATGAAAAGCCAGGAAGAGAGGAGGCAGGATGTAAGACCCTTTAAAGTTTATATTAAAAACAATAGATTTCTCAAGCACAGCATAAGCGCTGTGCAGGCGAAACCTAAATGAGAAGGTGTGCTAGCTGGGCCCTGCAGAGAAATGCACAGTTTATTAACTGTAGAAATATTTAAACATACACGATGTTCAAATATGGACAAACTATAAAAGCTATTTGAGCCTATAGGGAATGTGAAACGCATTGTGTATCCCCAGTTTATTTTCCATTTAGACCTTTGAAATCATTACCTACTCTAAGAATGAAACAGGCATCAGTCAGATGTTACTGGTAAAATGTTACATTGTGGGCGGCCTGGCTCACCTTTGATGCATGTGACTGAGTGTGGGCAGTAATAAAATATTAATAAGTATTTGCATCTGGGACAGTTACACATTTGTTGACAGGGATATTCATTAACAATTTTTTGAGAATATCATGATCCTTGTATAGGTTGTACTGGACCCTAATTGATGCTGCAGGACCCATGTCTCACAAGGAGTGAATTCATTTTAATTAGAATCTGAGAAATGGTGGAGCTTCTCAGTGAATTTCTCTACAGAGCTATCATGGTATCTGCAAAGAATGCTCATTGGGGTCATTGTGAAAGCTTGCAAACTGGAGAGCCCAAATGATTTCAGAATGTAATAGCTGTGCCATGTACATTGATCATTTAAATTCTTCTCGGTTCTTCCAAAATTGCTTGCCTAATGTGGCATAAATATACCATTTACCACTAAATCTCTTAAAGGTTTTTTGGGAGTGAACCTCCAGGACTGCTCCCAAAATGTTATTTAAATCCATATTTAATTCCAAGCCATTTTTACAAATGCTTCTTGACTGCTTGAAATAGCACCATGTGTCACCACATTTTCCAAAACTCCACGGGAGAGAATCATCGGATCTCTTGTAGAGAGGTCTTTAAATCATACTTGTTTTAAAAATTCACAATTTGAAACAAATTCTATGAGAGAAACCCATGCTCCTGTTAAACCAATGTCTAAAACCTATGAAATATCAAAATCCGTTCACTTTTACTGGCCTATACTGTGCTTTAAAAATGACAATAAACATGGCCGGGTTCTAGTTATCTTTTAATGAAACAAGAGACCCATTTTATACAGATTGCATTCATTTTTTTAAACATCCAAATATCTAAGCTGTCTCTATGCGCACACATGTTGACCAACATCCAAAATATAATTTGCCACTTCTTCAGGGCAAAGCAAGTTGCATTTATTGGTAATACTCTCACTGAATGAGTATGATAATCTAACAAGTTGGATCACTTTTTAGGCGATCAAATCTGAAGCGCCTGCCACGTGTAAATGGTGTTCCAATACTCAATAGGATTACAATGTGAAGTCCCTTGTGGGACTTTCTCAGTGAGCCGGTATGGCAGTCCCACTTCTCTTAATAAATAAATCATCTAGTCTACAGGACAGTACTTGAGACGCCTGGGTTGACTCTCACTATTCATGTATGATTGGCCTTCTTATTTTATTGAGAGCAAACTAAAAGATAACTAAATTTAAGAAACTTGGCCCACATTTGTCCGTACCTATGCCAACATTTTTGGGTGTGGTCAGATGGGGCTCAACCCTATGATGGCTCTACAAACGTTGTTCTTGCTCAGGAAAGGTTGAACACCCCTGATTCAAGATCTCCAAGGCAATGCTGATAAATGAGCTAGACTAAATTTCGAAAGAGTCAGGGAAACAGGCAGCTAGTGTAAGACCTAAGTGGCAGCCAGAATAGCAAGCAAGTACAGAGGAACAAACAGCAGCTATTCAGTGCTGGTAAAAGTCAGTTACCTTATTTTAATAGTAAAGACAAAAGTGACTTGTCAAAACAGGTCGGAGACAGCCAGAGACAGGGCTGGACTGGGAACCAAAACCGGCCATGGCAAAGTGCTCGGCCGTCCCCCCTCCCCACTCGGGGGGGGGGGGGGGGAGTTGGAGGTGCCGCCGAGCGCTTTGCTAGGGCCGGTTTTCAGCCAATTTAGTTGCAGGGCCGATTCGGCCCTGTAACAAAATCGGCCCCCAGGGGCTCAACACCGCCACCACCCTTGCGGCGCACCGGGGGATTACCCGGTACCCGCTATGGCCAGTCCGGGCCTGGCCAGAGACAGGCTATGACAAACTTTAAGATTTCTAAAAGGCATGCAGTCCAGAAGATGATTTGGGCAGTGTGATGGGGAAAACAGATATATACTGCTGGTGGTGTTTTAGCTCATGTGAGGACAGCTTGCACCGTGGACTCTGGGAAATGCATTACAGATGCAGCTAGTGCAATCCCTCTGCCTCGGAATCAATATTTGTGAGAGGCTACCCAACCAGAACACTCTGCAGGTGCTACCCCTTTTCCACAAACTGGTTAGATTGAAACCTACTGCCAGAGCAGAGGGGACCACCACATACCTCAGCTGGTGAGTAACATGGTGGACCATGACACATAAGCATCAGTGTCCGAGAAACTGGACTCTGGAGCCAGGCATGATTAAGTTGTCCATCCCATATAACTTTGTGGGTTAGTAAGTTGTACAAACGTATGCCACTGATCAGACAGTGAAGGCTGCACTAGAAGTGATAGCAGCAGCTTCAGGAAGCAGAGGGACTGCTCAAGTGGCAGTGGCGACTCCTCCGGTAAGGCAGAGGAGCTTCGCCCCACTGCTTTTAGCAGTGGAAATAAAGGGAAATTAAAATGATAATAACTTGTTGTTATTATAATTTTATTTGTTCTTGTTGTGGGCATCATTTTGGGGCCGGCTGCTCTGCTCTCAGAGCTGGGGAGGGAGTGGTGGGCTCACTGTAAGTGTGCAATGGCCTCTTGGGCAGGCCAAACAGTCATGGTACATTGCATTTTCTCCACTCCGGCTGCATTACAGCCTGGGTGGAAAACATGCCCAGGCTCCAATTCCCTGGCTAAGCACCGAACCACAGCGCTCAGACCAATCATAACGCTGCATTGCAGGGTTGTGATTGGTCAGGGAAGGATGGATGTGCTTCCTGGCTAAGGAAGTTGGAGGAGAGACTAGAAGAAGACGTGAGGTTTTTTCATTATTTTTTACAACCTTCTCCCCCTCCCACTCCCACCCCCCCCACCCCCGATCCTTGACAACCGCCACTGCCATGTGATGGTGTGTGCTGCTGTAGAGCAGGCAAGGAGCAGAGGTTGTAGAGGAGGACATGCATGTAGGAGACAAACCAAGAACCCAGACTTTAAGTGAGAGGCGTAGGAAGCGAAAAGACAAGCATTGTTGACATTTAATTCTGAAGCCAAAGCAGATGCCAGGCTCTGCACAATAATGCATTAGACCAACATAGCTTTGGTAAGTGTTCAAAAATACTGTACATTGTTAAGTCTGTATTTAGTGTGTTTATATCTCAAATCTCTCACTTCACAGGTGTTTTAAATTGTTTTACAAAAATGACTTTGCACTTCTTCTTTGGTGGGCTGGTTTTCAAAGCTGAAGTGAGAAACACAAGCTTCCTTACCAGATAGCTACATTCAGTGACTTTTTATTTGCTTCTGAAAACATTTCCCCACCTCTCTTCTGGTTCATTATAAAGTGTGATTAAAAAAAAAACAAGCATGATCACTGCTGCAGCCATCCAAACCCAATCAGAATATTGCCCTGCGACATCCCACTAGTTTGTCTGTCTAAAGTCGGAGACCCCACCACCATCTTCCCCTTTAAGAAGGACAGACATAGAATTCAAGTAAAATGTCTTTGATGATAGTCCCTCCGCAGACATCAGAGATCCAACATATAGCACAATGTTCTGTTTCTTAGCCACTAGACTAGCAGCCACTGATTATTTTACATGTGCAACGCTGCATTGATCCTTCTGTGAGGCAGGGTCCATGCATGTTTATGTGGTTCTCGATTAACTTTTACTTTTCCCATAAAGGAGGAACAACTATATACACATGTTCTTTGCAGCCATTGGCTCTTAAAAGAGCGTTGATGGGCAGGTGTGTATTGGTGGTAAGGGCGCAGGGTGTGCAGAAACTATTGTTATTCTTGCATCAGGCCATTCTTCAAAGGTGCTCCACTCACGTTCCATTTTGCATGTCCAGTATCAGTAATTATAAGACCATGGTAACTCCCCAGATCTGAATTTCATCGCCAGGAAACTCCACCTGCTACAAGTGTTTAGAGCAGTAGGGAGGAGTTTCTTGGTGAAACACAAGGAGGATGTAAGGAATACAGGGTAATTTACAGAGAGGCCATATCAATAGTGTGGAGAAAGACTACTCATTAAACACATATCTCATTTCAAGAATGAGATGAGGTAGGTACCAATCAGAATTAGAGTTTTTAAACCATGTCCAAATGAATAATGACACATATATTGAGATGTTTAGTTTTGAATGATAAATGACGACGTTTTTTATGAGTATGATCAGCAGAAAGACAAAGGTTATTACAAATCTTCATTTGTTTTTTGCTCATTTCATATCCAATGGTGTGGACTCAAGTCTGCTCCATGACTGCCCACCACTGGTCAGATGTGCAAGGCTTTGTTTACAGGGCTGCCAGCAATGTATGACCATTCACTTGCTACTTTGGTGGTGGGCAGGGCCCAGTGCAGATAAACAGTAGTCATTTCAATTAAATGTTTCTTTATTCAGCATTTAGAAAGTACCATAAAAGTACATAAAAACTGGATCACTGACATAATATAGAATGCCAAAATATCGACCTACCAAAATATCGAGGTAAAAATATAGAATGCCAAAATATCGACCTCCTATCTCCAAACAGGTAAGTACAAAAATATTGAATCAAAAACATCGATGTTAAAAATATAGTTAGTCAAAATATCGAATTTTTTTAAATGCTTTCAATTATTTAAAAATTAATGAAATAATAAATATAATGAACTTAAGCATACTTAAAATACTTAAATAACCTTAAAATAATAAATGATCAATGTAAGTAAAAAAAGAACCATACAAATTGATTTGTTAATACATATATATATATAAACGTAATATTAATTAAAAAAATTACAATATTTTTACCGTAGGATAGCGGAAAGGGTAACATTTACTATTACCACTCCAGTGAGTGCAACAGTAGGGAAAGCGTTGGATAACGTAGGGGTAAAAATTACTATTCCCACTCCAGAGAGTGCAACAGTAGGGAAAGCGTTGGATAGCGTAGGGGTAAAAAATACTATTCCAACTCCAGAGAGTGCAACAGTAGGGAAAGCGCTGGATAGTGTGGGGGTAAAAATTACTATTCCCACTCCAGAGAGTGCAACAGTAGGGAAAGCGTTGGATAGCGTAGAGGTAAAAATTACTATTCCCACTCCAGAGAGTGCAACAGTAGGGAAAGCGTTGGATAGCGTAGGGGTAAAAATTACTATTCCAACTCCAGAGAGTGCAACAGTAGGGAAAGCGTTGGATAGCGTAGGAGTAAGAATTACTATTCCATCTCCAGAGAGTGCAACAGTAGGGAAAGCGCTGGATAGCGTAGGGGTAACAATTACTATTCCCACTCCAGAGAGTGCAACAGTAGGGAAAGCGTTGGATAGCGTAAAGGTAAAAATGACTATTCCCACTCCAGAGAGTGCAACAGTAGGGAAAGCGTTGGATAGCGTAGGTGTAAAAATGACTATTCCAACTCCAGAGAGTGCAACAGTAGGGAAAGCGCTGGATAGCGTAGGGATAAAAATTACTATTCCCACTCCAGAGAGTGCAACAGTAGGGAAAGCGTTGGATATCGTAGGGGTAAAAAATACTATTCCAACTCCAGAGAGTGCAACAGTAGGGAAAGCGCTGGATAGCGTAGGGGTAAAAATTACTATTCCCACTCCAGAGAGTGCAACAGTAGGGAAAGCGTTGGATAGCGTAGTGGTAAGAATTACTATTCCCACTCCAGAGAGTGCAAAAGTAGGGAAAGCGTTGGATAGCGTAGAGGTAAAAATTACTATTCCCACTCCAGAGAGTGCAACAGTAGAGAAAGCGTTGGATAGCGTAGGGGTAAAAATTACTATTCCAACTCCAGAGAGTGCAACAGTAGGGAAAGCGTTGGATAGCGTAGGAGTAAATATTACTATTCCATCTACAGAGAGTGCACCAGTAGGGAAAGCGCTGGATAGTGTAGGGGTAAAAATTACTATTCCCACTCCAGAGAGTGCAACAGTAGGGAAAGCGTTGGATAGCGTAGAGGTATAAATTACTATTCACACTCCAGAGAGTGCAACAGTAGAGAAAGCGTTGGGTAGCGTAGGGGTAAAAATTACTATTCCAACTCCAGAGAGTGCAACAGTAGGGAAAGCGCTGGATAGCGTAGGGGTAAAAATTACTATTCCCACTCCACAGAGTGCAACAGTAGGGAAAGCGTTGGAAAGCGTAGGGGTAAAAATTACTATTCCCACTCCAGAGAATGCAACAGTAGGGAAAGCGTTGGATAGCGTAGGGGTAAAAATTACTATTCCCACTCCAGAGAGTGCAACACTAGGGAAAGCGTTGGATAGCGTAGGGGTAAAAATTACTATTCCAACTCCAGAGAGTGCAACAGTAGGGAAAGCGCTGGATAGCGTAGGGGTAAAAATTACTATTCCCACTCCACAGAGTGCAACAGTAGGGAAAGCGTTGGATAGCGTAGGGGTATACATTACTATTCCCACTCCAGTGAGTGCAACAGTAGGGAAAGTAAATACTTCATATATACATCAAAATAAAATAAATAATAATACCACTTACAAATTAATTAAAATACTTAACACTTTTATATAATATATTAATTAATCAATTAAAAATGCAAATAAAAATTAATTAATCAAAATAATTACCTACTAATACAAATTATTTACCAATTAACAATAAATTAATTAACAATTAGAAAATAAATACAAATTTGATAAAACAAAAAATAAAAATAAAAATAGAATTACTTACAATTAAATTACTCCCCACCCTATTCCCCTATAAACCCACTACAGAAACTAAATTAATAAAATTAACATAATTATCAATTCATGAATTAATGAAAATGAATTACCCTTTATATTTTAATTAATTACCAATTAATTATTAATTAACAATTATTTCACAATAAATACAAATAAATAAATTAACATATTTAATTATTTATAATTAAATAACTTCCCACCCTATTCCCCTATAGACCCACAACCCGCTACTGAAAATAAATTACTAAAATTAACATATTTATCAATTAATCTATTAATTTTAATTAATTACCAATTATATTTTAATTAATTACCAATTAATCATTAATTAATAATTAATTCAAAATAAATACCAATAAATAAATTAACATATTTAATTAATTATAATTCAATTACTTCCCACTCTATTCCCCTATAAACCCACAACCCGCTACAGAAAATAAATTACTAAAATTAACATAATTATCAATTAATCAATTAATTAAAAATAATTACCAATTATATTTTAATTAATTACCAATTAATAATTAACTAACAATTAATTCAAAATAAATACCAATAAATAAATTAACATATTTAATTAATTATGATTAAATCACTTCCCACCCTATTCCCCTATAAACCCACAACCCGCTACAGAATTATATTACGCAAAAATTAAATACCATAAAAATAATTATTTAATATAAATAATAAAATAAATATACACTTTTCAAACATATACTAACATTATTCTGTCCATTCTATATTTTTGTAGTCTATATTCTGTCCATTCGATATTATGTGCATTCTATATTTTTTAATTCGATATTAATGCTATCCTATTCAATATTTTTGTAGTCTATATTCTGTCCAGTCGATATTGTGTCCATTCGATATTTTTTAATCGATATTAATGGAAGTCGATAATAAAAACTCGATATTTTGACTGTATACCATAAAAACTGTTAAAAAAAAACTTAAAATACAATTCATTAGCCCATGATTAAGCAATTGGCAAACAATACATTCAGCATCGCCCTCTTGAGTTCCTTAGTTTTACAGAGATCTTAATAAAATTCATAATACAGAACAGGGTGTATGGATCATTAGCCCTTTGCAAAAACAGTAATGCAACCTTGGCGTGTTTAAACTTTGCTTGTTTTAAAATTCCCACTAAAAACTTGCGCCTAGGTAAAGTATAAAATGAACATAACAATACAAAATGAAGGGTATCCTGCGGAGACCTATTGACGCAGCCGCAGGTACCCTTCTGCTCAACCGTTAACATAAAACCTGGAGGATCAGCCAATATATGATGTAAAAGGTTGAGCCTAAAACGGGTCATATAAAATCTGTCCTGTGCATTGCGTGTAAGGGCAAGATAGGGTTCCATTCCTTCCTCTGTTTTCAGTAATCTGTAAGCGCTCACTGTGGGTTTTAGTTCTTCTGAGGCGGCCCTACGTGCGGCTGCCCGTTCCCCAAAAATGTTTGGGACTTTCAGTTTGTCATGGGTGGTGATTTCTTCAGGGTTGGTAAAAAGATTCTTACAGCCAATGCTCTCAAATGTGCCCTTCACATATTTTAACCAGGGAATACTCATTCCTTTATCCCTTTTCAGGCAGTCTGTAATAATTTGTCTGCTTAGATCTGCCTCGGGGTTAGTCCAGATCTTCAGCAAGGCTGTGAGTGGTCTGACCTTTATTAAGTCTTCAATGTATGCCCCTCCTAATTCATCATGTATGATATAGGCAGGGATACTTTGTGGGGTTTTAAGTACCTTTCTAAAGTATTTATTTTCCTCTGCCTGTAGCTGTTGGGTATTTGCGAAACCCCATACTTCTAACCCATAAGCCACTTTAGAGCAACAGATCGATCTGTACAAGTTCATAACTTGTTCAGGCGACCACCTTCCCAGCCTACGACCATAGTTCATTATTGCCCCGGTCGAGGCCACCAATTTAGAGCGTTGTTTTTCCACTAGGGGTTTAAAGCTTAACAACCCATCAAATAACAAGCCTAGATAGGAGAAGGACTGAACCTGCCCTAGTTTATGGGTGCCTATCTTGTAGGAGAATTTGTTACAGGGTTTGACACCTGTCAGCATGACGTAGGACTTGTCCAGATTTGCAGATAAGTCTAGTGTATTCATAAAGCTGACAAACCCATCAATCAACCTCTGAAGACCATTGGGGGTACGGGCTAACAACACTGCGTCATCCGCGTATAGCAAGACGGGGACAGGACGGGAAAATACTTGGGGGGAATCTACTCCTAGTTTACCTAATTCCCTATCTAAGTTGTTAATGTATAGGGATAACAGAAAAGGAGCTAAGATACAGCCCTGCCTGACCCCACTATTGCATGGAAAAGATGACGTAATACCTCCATCTGAATTGAAGCGCACTTTAGCAGAGGTGTTCCAGTGCAAAGCTTTCAGTATGTTAACTAGGTCAGGTTCAACACCTAGGCTCATCATCAGGGCCCACAGCTTCTCTCTGTTAACATGATCGAAAGCAGCAGAGAGATCCATGAACCCTAAGTATACTGCCTCGTTGCTGGCAAGGGTGTATTTGGCAACCAGGAGATAAAGGTTCAAACATTGATCCGTTGTTGATCTTCCCTCCCTGAACCCGCATTGTGTCTCAGTAATAATTTGGTGTGTGTCAGCCCATTCGGTAAGGCGATTAAGTACCACACGACCCAACAGTTTCGCCGTTACATCGATCAGGGATATCGGGCGGTAACATTGGGGGTTGTCCCTATTCCTTTTTTTAAAGATGGGGACTATTGTTGCTGTTGACCAAGATCGCGGAAGGCCAGTTTTGGCCGCCGCATTTAAAACCCTCGTCAGGATAGGGGCCCACAACTCCACCTTACTGAGGTAGAGATCAGGTGGTATGCCATCTGGGCCTGGCGCTTTGTTTTTTGATAAGCCTTGAATAGCCCCTACTAGTTCTTCCAGAGTAAACTCAAGCCTGGCATCCCACCGGGGGCCCAACCCATCACCCTCGTTATTTTCACCAGTATGGTTGTATAAGTTTTTTAAATGGTTATGCCATTGTTCTGGGAGAATTGTATTTCAAATTTCTGGGGTATTTGCGTCCTGAAAACATGGTTTATTCATGATTTTCCAGAACTCTGTCAGATCCCTTCTGTCCGCTGCCTCCCTTAGGTCCTCCCAGGCTTGAGATTGGGGAGAGTATTTCCTACCTTTTAGAGCCTTTTTATATGCAAGCCTACATTGGGCAATGTATGACTTGTCCCGGGGTAAGGTTTTCAGACTGGATTTCAGCTCTTTGTGTGCCCGCGAACAGACTTTATCGAACCATCTGGGGTGGTATTTGCTCTCACCTTCTTAGTGGTCTTTAGTAATCCATCGATCAGGTGCGCCATGTCCTCAAATGCATTTACAACAGCAACACCCTCTAGGGAAAGATCGAGACACACCTTGAATGCGTCTCCACCGTTCTCCATTAAAGATTTATCTAAGTCGTCTCCCCTGGTCCGTTGCCCTCTCTATACTGCCTACCCCTCAAGTGACGCTTTTGATGGGCGGACCTTTTAGTTCCAACACTAGGGGATTATGGTCACTATGTATATTCCATTCAATGTCTACCTCTTTAACCCAGACTTAAAATAGGCTGGAGACCACAATATAGTCAATAAAGGAGCGACAGCCTCTGCCCTTAAATGTAGGATTAATCTCATCTCCACTTCCCAATACCACAAGATCAATGGTGTGAACCAAGTCGTGGCTTTTCAACACCCTATCCAATTCCATCCCCTCAGGGGAATGCAGGAATTGTGGGCTATCCTACACCGTACAACGGGACCAATCCTTATTGACAGGTCTCAGGGACGGGCAAAGGTGGCAGTTAAAGTCACCAGCTAAAACCAAAAGCGGCACCACAGCTCATTTCCCTGAGGCTGGCTCAGCATTTAAACAAGTATCCAATTATTTTATTGTGGAACCCTTCCCATTGGCTCCCTCAGCATTATACAAGTTAATCAGGGTGATGTTTAACCCTTTTATATGTAACCCCAGGGCTTGCATGTTGTGTGATGGCCAGTTTAGATTAGTCAACACCCCTTCTACCTGTAAGTCCACGTATGTAATCAGCCCTCCCATGGCTCTCCCCGATGGTGACTTCTGAGCGGGCACTGAAAAACACTTAAACCTCGCTAAAAAAAAAGGGTTGCAACCGATCACCCAGGTTTCCTGCAAACATATTACCTGAAACCTGCTGATATACTGCTTACAGTCCTGGCTGCCAAATTTTGCTGCAAGTCCTGCTATGTTCCATGATAGCAGCTTTAGCCCTTCTTGCGTTTGAGCCATCCTTGGTAAGGGTGCGATTAGGTTGTTGTTTGCTGTCCTATCACTGGTCAGGGCGTCATTGGGCTTAAGTGGGGTGTATCATTTCAGTTGCTGGGGGCGCGAGGGGATAGTATCCTACCCCAATATTTCCATATTAACTGCAGGCCTAACTTGTAGACCCTCTCTGTATCCGCCCATCATCTCAGCGACTGTACCCAATAAATCGATCGGTAAGGGGTGCTGGGATATAATTGTGGACTGTACGATGTCTGGACCAGAACCTTTTTCCCTATAGTGCCTCTTTTGGGGATTTCTGTCCTTCAATAGTCAGTCCAACTCTTCCAGGGTCATCAAGGGATCAAATCTATTCTTCAGGTATATCGCTCCTTGATTCATGAGGGGCGCATGTAAAGGTGGGCAACGAGACCCAACCAAATTCCACTCATTTCTGCTTTGCCAAACATGGTCTAACCCCGGGCTGCAAGCACCCCTTAAATAGAAAGAACTTAAGGGTATAGATCTGATGTTACCACAATGAGTGATCGGTCCTCACCTTACTATTTGATCAACGACGCGATGATTCCTAAAGTTTACCAGCACACAGTCCCCGATGGTATCCTTGGGCCTGTTCCCCACCCAATTCACCCTATGTACCAACACAATTTCCCCCTGTTCATTACCTACTAGGGGCCTATGCTTGTTTAACCAGAACATAGTTTTGTTTTTAAGCTCGTCATGGGCATCTGTCTGGTCTGGCCTCAACTCTGGAACCCCCGTTAGAATAATTACACATGGCGCTGCTTGGGGGGGTAAGTTTATACAGGGTAGAGGGTTAGTGGTTACCTTGGGGGGGTGGTCCTTCTGCTTGGCACTGATTCGGGGGTACTGGTGAAGGCTGTCTATGAACAATAGCTTTGTGAGTGCCTTTTGACACCCCCGGGGTAACCTCACCTGTGGTAGTGGTGTAACCCTTGGGAACCCGACTTGTGTGTGACCACTGAGGGCCTGGGAGTTGTAAAGGGCGTGTAGCAGTGGTAGTTTGTCCTTTTGAAGGGTTACTAGGTAATGCTGTGGCTGGATTTGTAATAATAGACTCCCCTACTGTGATGCTACTTGGAGGGGGCAGTGTAATACCACCCCCCATCCCCTTTGTGTTTACCAGAGTTACTAGCTTGTCCAACCTACTAAGAATTAATTTCGTTTGGGTATTAATGAGGTGCTCAAAGTTGGTCTGTAGGTCAGTTATAATTTGGGCTACCCACGTTGGGGGAGCTTGTATATGTGACTCGCCCCCTCCTTGGGCCCTTGCCACTGTGCTGGACTTTTCAATCGGAGTCTCAGTAGGTTTACTCCTCTTCGGCCTTCCTTTCTTAGCACTGATCTTTTTTTTCTTGTCCATTTGTGCGTCTCCCCCTTGTGAGTGTCTCTTGTTAATTTGTGGCCCCCCCTGGGCGCAGGGAATATCAGTTAACACAGGGTCTGGCAAAGTGTATGGTGGAGTCAGTGAAGCTTCTATATCACAGTCCTGTAGTGAGGCCATTAGGTCAATTTGCGGGGTTAATGAGAGACGCCTCTCTGTGCGCTCAATTTCGTTTGCCACTACCCCAATAGCTTTACGCAACATTATGTCTATTGCTGTTGGTTTGTCAAGTTTAGGGGGGAATTCCCTTTGATTTACCAACCAAACGGAGGTCAGGTGGTGTACGCAGGGTGTACCTAGAGGACCTTGTTTGAACCGTGCTGGCCATTGTACATAAGATCTGTTAGTATATAGACTTATAGCAGATACTACTGGGTTCACTTATGGACAAATACAATACCCGCAATAAAGGCCAATCACCACCACCCTTATTACCCAAACACAACAGACCTCCGTCACCCCTTGGTCAGAAAACCTCAAAGCAATCTCAGGTAGCCACCCCTATTACATTTATCGAATGCCTCCCTTATTACTGACCCACTGAGTGGTCCCAAATTTGTGTCACAGATCGTTCCCAAGTTCTTGGAGGGGCGGCCCAGCCCGGTCTCTGCCGGCCACAGACGGCCCGCCCTTTGCCTGGGCTTCACCCGGCACGTCCCGCGACGCGGGGCTCTCGCTGCCTTTTCACTGCCTCCTGTGGCGTCCTGGCGTGGTAGCGTGACACGCGCTGCCAGGGACGCTGGGAAATGTAGTTGACTCCTGGCGGTGGCGGCTTCCACCAAACAGACCCCCGGTAACAGTAATGCTCCCTCTCAGGTAAGGGATTCAGCAGTGCGTGCCCTCCGTTTTCAGCGATGATGTGCATGATGTGCAAGAGTCTCCCGCTCCTGCTGGGACTCTCGCTGCCTTTTCACTGCCTTCTGTGGCGTCCTGGCGCGGTAGCGTGACACGCGCCGCCTGGGACGCTGGGAAATGTAGTTGACTCCTGGCGGTGGCGGCTTCCACCAAACAGACTCCCGGTAACAGTAATGCTCCCTCTCAGGTAAGGGACTCAGCAGTGCGTGCCCTCCGTTTTCAGCGATGATGTGCAAGAGTCTCCGGCTCCTGCTGGGGCTCTCGCTGCCTTTTCACTGCCTCCTGTGGCGTCCTTGCACTGTAGCGTGACACGCGCCGCCAGCGATGATGTGCAAGAGTCTCCAGTAATCACCAGGACCATATTGGGAACGCAAACCAGCCCTGTCAATTACACGTCGGACAGCCCCCCCTTGCAGGGGCCGATATTTCAGCACTGCTGCAAAACCGGCCCCCAATAACCAAAACTGGTGGGAAACACTGCTGCTACACTTTTGTTAAAGGGGTCCAATATTGAAGCACTGCTGCAAAACCGGCCCCCTGTCAGTAACAAAAATGGCCCCCATCAGTTCTCAACCAGCCCCCACCCTTCCGGCCCACTGGGAAAATGCCTGGTTCCCGCTACGGACAGTCCGGCCCTGGTAGTCACAAATTACTAAGCGGCATACACTGAAAGTGATGAATCTTCCATGGTTTCGACCATCAGTGACTCCACAAAGTATACCATAGGCTATCAGTCCACCGACGGGACTGACAGAGAAACATGCTGGACATGAGTTCTGCCAGTAAAATGTGGCCATGCTTCTTTATCTATAGGAATTAATTAGAATGCAGCGAACAAGTTACTCTGTCACAAATGAGACAAATATGCAGTCCGCTGCATTACAACTTCATTATATCCAACTAGTGCTTAAAATGGGCTGGTGCTGTCTGGTATGGAGTACCGGAACTTTTTTATTTTGAGAGCGAAAGCACCGGCACTTCTGAGGAGAAATGCTATACTTTTAATTGGAGAGTACCAGCACTTCTCAGAAACAAGCAGGTACTCTGGTACATAGTACCTGCACTTCTATTTTTCCATTTCAAGCACTGTATCCAACAGTACTTATAATGCGCCAGACGGGATAGCCATCATGTTTGTGATGGAGTAACCCGTCTGCCGAACTCCAAATCAGGCCCCTTTGTTTCACCACTATTGAAGGCCAGCTAGGATGTTCGTTTCAGTTGTTGCAGTGGCTTATCTCAGACTCTTAGTGCAATTCTGTAGTGAATTGATGTTAAGGCATGTTTCAGTGATGAATGGAGTCATGCTCTTTGAGTCTTCATCTCGTTTTAAGGTGTGCCTACTTTAATCAGATGTCACTGATTCCTATCTTGTGTTTTTCAGCAAGAGTCTCTATGGACCTGTTAACCTACTCTGTTGGGCACATGGTTGAACCGCGCTGTTGTTCTCAGGGCCGGCTCTAGCGCGGTGCGACCTGTGCCACCGCACCGGGTTCTGACTTCGCATGGGGGCACCTGTTTGCTAGTTTATATTGTGCTTAAAAGCACCTGCTGCCCTGTTCCTGGCCTCCAGCAATTTTCAGGCAACAATTAATATGTCAAGAGAACTCTGGTGATTAATGCTCTTCCAGGAGTAGAAGTTTTGACTCATGGAAGTTTTGATTCATGACAAGGTAGCGCAGAGGGTTAATATGCCTGCTGCGTAGAACATGAACCATGCAGATCACAAAGGGAATGTAATGTAAACAGGTCAGTGGGTTACTGCTTTTGTCAGAGACTTCCTTTTGTTAGTTGCAGTTTACAGTAAGCTGTTAACTATCATCAAAGAACTGTGTGCAGACGTCAAGGTATAGATTAGAGCTATGGATTTTTTCCCCCAGACTTTCATTATTCTAATGTTGCAAAAAGGGTTCATTTGGGTACAGATCAGTCCTAGCTATTAAAGAGAGCCCCAATCCATTGTGTTACATTTTAAATTCAGAGTTTGTGCTTCTCCAGACCAAGTACTCTTTAACTAAATTGCCTACCTGTATGGATAATATGAGAATCCACCATTTGCTGACCTCTGTCTTGTGTAAGATTTCCTACACACTGATTTGCACACCTATGAATGATAGTCTTTGTGTAATGTGTGTGTTATGGAAAGTGCTCTGATATCTTTCACTTTTATGAGTGATGCGATACAATTAATTACATTCACCTGAGAGAGAGTGGTTATGGAGACTGTTAAAGGATGGCGGGGAGGGAATCTGTGGTGGGGGGGTCATTGGAAAACATTGTCGACTCGGGCGCCACCAGTGCTAAAGCCGGCCCTGGTTGTTCTCTTAAGGTTAGTCATAACGGTATTACTGTTAGTGTTAAGGTTTAGGAATGATTCTGCTGTTGGATTTTCAAACTTTTTAAATGGAGTTGACGACTCTAATCAGTGCTACGACTCCTTGAAGAATGAATGAAGACGTTCATTCCAATGTCTGTAGCTCAGGGCGCACTGCGACCGACCAGCAGAGATACCAACAGTGAATGGCTCAACTGTTGAAGGAAACAATGCTCACCGCTCGCATGGCACGTGAGGCACTTAATGCATACAAGGTCAATGAATAACAATGCACGAGGATGCACCTCAATACTAACCACGCGCCTGTCCCATGCCCGTCAAGATTAACCACGCGACAGGCGCGTCATATACTCTCGACAACGACGTGGAATGCACTAGCACGTTAGGGTACATTCAGAAGCTTGGCTGCAGCTGCATCTAACACAATACAGGCTTGACATGGCATCACTGCTAAGAAAATAAATTGGAAAAGCCCATACAGGCGCGTCAACATTTCTTATATCTGATAAAGCAATTCCTCTTCGTTGACATGTGTAACATGCATGTTTGGGCATGTCGAAAGAATTGAATTTTTAATGTTTTTTAAATTGATGTGAATTTGTGAGAGTGATTTGCGATACCATATAATTCATTGCAAAGGGAAGGGGGAATTCGGACGCCTCCGCATTGAAAATGATGAAAGGAATAATGCATGTCACACTGGAAAAAGTGAGAACTGTCTGATTCCGTTTTGTCTTGTCTTTGTTGGTGGTATAAAATATATAGTTTTTTTTTACAGAGAAGGGGCATATTAACACACAATAAATAACAATCACAACTCATGTACACTTTCAAATACAAAATCCATATTTATATACAAATCCACAACCTATAAAAACAGTCAAATACAAAAAATGCACAATGTTAATGCGATAAGCATATTTTCTGGTATCATGATATTGTTGTCCATAGGTGCCTTCCTTTTACCTAAGAAAAACTTAATAAGTTAAAACAATCAGTTGCACCATAGACGTCTGTGGGTAAATGAGGGAGGAAAATAATGTGGTTAAAAGAGATCTTCGAAAAAGAGAGGTTTAACAGTGAGTGAAGTGGAAACAATAATCCCTTTTACTGGATTTTGCCAACAAAACGAGAAACAGCAGCAGCTCACCTCAAACTGCCACTCTGTTACACTCCTTGACTTTTAGGTTCTTGGGTCTTACGCTGAACCCCCAGGCCTAGGGCTGTTCGGTGTAAATGTGTGGAATAAGTCTAGTCACCTGGGCCCAACGGCTAGTGGGGGTGTTATGGCAGTATGGGTATTTTACCCTCTTCTCGCATTTTAGTGCATTTCAAACATTATTGGTTAGTGTATTTTCCCTTATTGAAGAGGGCACTATGGAACTCTGAAACTGGCAAAACAGTTTGCCTTTTCTCCCTTGGACATTTTTCAGAGCTACAAAGGTAGAGCAAAAAGTGGGGATTGTTGGCTCACTACCACAGGAGCTTTATTACATTATATATATATATATTATGTTATATAGGAGAAATGGGTATTTGCAACTTCTGTCAGCGCTCATATGGCAGAAGAGGCTGCGGATAGTTGTACGTTCCCTATTGTAATACCAACCACCTAGGCACGCATTTTCTGCCCATTAATTGTCAAGGAGGCGGTCACTCATTTGAATGAGGATGAGCCCCATGCAAATGAGGGACTGCTTATGCCCTTGAGACCACGCCATACTACTGACCGTGCGCAGTGGCAAACAGCTTCTTACGGAACACATTACTTGTGCACTACCAAGGAAATGGTGCATCGTTAGTATACCTCACAAGGCAACATTAGAGGCATGCAGACGTTAGTCCAATGCACACACACAGTTGCTAGGCCTAGGGCATCATTGTACCTGCCTATGAAAGGGACGATCTCTGCCACTCATTAACCCCTTGCGTGCGGGGCTAATTCCCCCGCTGTGCTGGGGGGCGCGCACAGCGCCCCGGTGCTCATGACGAGCTCAGCTCGCCATGAGCCACGGTGGCCGTGTGATCATGACGAGCTCAGCTCGTCGCGGCCACACCCGTTTCCTCGGAACGTTCAGCACAGCAGGGGAATTAGCCCCGCGTGCAAGCGTTCTGACCATTATGACGAGCTCAGCTCGTCATGAGCACACGGCCACTGTGGCTCATGACGAGCTGAGCTTGTCATGAGCATGGGAGGGGTTAAAATCAGCATAGTCTATGTCCTGCAGGAAAAGATGGCCTAGTGATTTGAAACTCCTGGTTCATTTTTAGGTCAAGCCTGCAAGCAGCGCTCATGTGCTGTCGCTATAGTGACAATCTCTTATATTTGAAAAAAAAAAAAACAGAAGGGGCTTTTAGGATGCCCACACTCAACATTTGCTGACAGCATAATCGCTCTGCTCTGCTGCCTTCTAATTCGGCAGAACTTGCAATACGTCACATCCTGCAGCTTGTGTGGAGCACCGCTCAAGTACAGATTGATTAAACTTAATGAGTGTCCCTCTGCTGCTCGCGCTGTGATGGAGGTACTATTTCTACCTTTGCGGTTCCCCCTGGCCACAATCAGGGACCGACTTGAGTGCCCCCCATCATCACGCACTCCTGAGTCCCCTCGGGGCCAAAGCAGGCATCCATTTCTGTGTCCCAAGTTTTATCTTATCATTGCTGAGACAGGAGAAAGGCAGTGTGACCCACTCCACGCTTTCCCTCTCCTGAGCAATGGCCCTGCCCCCACTCAGCAATTATAATATATAATATATATATATTTTGACATTAAATCGATATATGGTGTGTGCTTTTTTTTTTTTTTGCCTTGCCACGTCTACCCACTTGCACAAAGCCCCTCATGTTTCTGGCCACTCCCCAGAGAGAGCAAAGTGGTATGATTTACCCAGGAAGTAATCCATTTACAAGTAGTGAGGTACTGAGGGACCATGGTGCCAGAAGTGCGGAAGAGGTATCGGATCTAACAGTCCTTGTGAGTTTCTGTCAGAGCTGGCTTAGTCGCGCGCCTGATTGGGACAAGGTTTGACTGGTAATAACCGGCACGACCATCATCGGCAGCTTTATGTGCCATTCCCTCGTTGATTCCATGCCGCTCTCTTTTACTCAGAATGAAAGACGTTGGAAGTAGGCAGCAGACACCATCCTGGAAAGGACTGCATGTACAAACATAGAAAAGCTGGTTTCTTGCAGGCTTGTGGACAGCAATATACAGATGCAGGCCTGACAGCATCTGCAAGGTTGTGCCATGTGAAATCTGCGGGCTGTAGTTATCAATTGTGCAGCAAGTGCAGTGGTGTCAGTAACCAGTGATATGAGTGGCTGCTTTCTCTCCAGTTCTGGCTGTATTTTGCTGGTATGAGGGGCCACTTGCTTCCCAAGCATGCACTAGAGATGCATGCACTAGATATTGTTGCTTCCTTGCTGCACCACTGGTAATATATGTACCAGGAGACATGATAAAAAGTCTAGGCCAGGCAAAGTGGGAAAAATTTGTGGTCAGAAACATAATGCAGTAGTCAGGTAATGCATTGTATTGTGGTTGCATTTATATAGCACTTCATACCTCGGACTACCAGCATTATCTGTTGACCTCTGCTGATTCATTCTTTATTGGCAGTTACGAATCCCATACACAACAATCATCATTATAACTCTTCCATCAGGACTTATCCTACAGTAGACTGCAGCCAGCTACTGGAAATAAATACTTGAAAAAACTCTGACAGATCAACTGCGCAGGTATCTATAAATAAGTTCAAGTTGTTGTATTTGCAGCCCGCAGCTTAGGCGTATGCCACATCCACTGATTAATTTTCATCGCTCTGTTGGGGTGCCCTCCCTCCTCCCAACACGACATCCCACCCATTGCTTGCCTCGGCTCTGAGTAGCCCAGAGGAAAGGCGCCCCTGCTATTCGTTGGTTGCTTTTTTATGTAGAGCCTAGTGCAGCGCACAAGTGCTGTTCTAGGAGAAAGCCCCTTGGAATAACTTTAGACTTTCTACAAACTTGTGTGTGTGGTGTTCGATTTTCCACACATGCTATTGGCCTTTGCGTGTGGCTTTAAAAAATGAAAGCACGCAATTGGCCAAAGGCAGGTGCCTGTCCCACCTCCTCTGAAAACATTTACTCCCCCAGAGTTTAGCTGTGGAGAGCGAGCAACGGCGCGCAGCGTGCCACCTGTTGTGGATCATGTTTCATTTCAAGACCTTGCAGCTTTCTTTGCAAGGTGCGTCCCCTCCACCCCGGCCAAGGGACAGACCCCACCACCACAAGAGTGTGCACTTCTTTTCCAGCACTCACATTCATGACAATAAGATACTAACAAGGCGTGTCCCCTCCACCCCGGACAAAGGACAGACCCCGCCGCAACAAGAGTACACGCTTCTTTTTCCAGCACTCGCGTTTCATCTATGTTAGCACCCTCTTCCTGCAGCGTTATCTTTGTATTAGTATGCTATTGTCAAGACATTTGCTGTACTCTGTAGTTGGCCTCTAAAGTTGCCTCTTTCTCAGTACTATCTTAAAAATTGACTGCACCTTTTAACATTAGCGCTTTTCATCACTGTGGTGCAGCTGTTATGCGTGCAACCTTTGACATCTCTGCTTAGTGCACAGCTGTGGTGCGTGTATTCTTTCCCCCACATTGCTTTTGGAGCTCGCTCGATCTAGGGGCATAACGCAGGCCTTTGCTGAGGGCTTAATTTGAGCCAGTGTCTGCCGGTGTGTACATGGGCACTTAGTTATTAGCACTTGCTTTTTATGCGTGCTTGCTGGCACCCGCTGCTAAATAATGCCTCTGTTTAGCTGTGGTGTGTGCTACCTTTCACATCTCTGCACAGTGTACATCTGTGGTGCGTGCTTCCTTTCCCCCCATTGCACATTACACAGCTTAAAAATTGACCGCACCTTTTAACATTAACTTTTTTCAGCACCATGGTGCGCGCTTCCTTTCACACCTCTGCGCAGCTGTTGTGTGTGCTACCTGTGATATCTCTGCACAGTGCACAGCTGTGGTGTGTGTTTTCTTTCCCCCATTGCACAGTATACACCTTAAAAATGGACCGCACCTATTAACATTCGCGTTTTTTCATCACCGTGGGGTGTGCTTCATTTCACATCTCGGCGCAGCTGTGGTGCGTGCTACCTTTGACATCTCTGCACAGTGCACAGCTGTGGTGGTGCTTCCTTTCCCCCCATTGCACAGTACACAGCTGTGGCGAGTGCTTCCTTTCACCCCACTGCACAGAAATGGCACGTGCTTCCTTTTACAACACTGCACAGTGCAGATATGTAGTGTGTGCCTCCTTTCACCCCAGTGCACAGCTGTGGTGCGTGCTCCCTTTCACCTTATTGCACATTGAACAGCTGTGGTGCGTGCCTCCTTTCACCCCACTGAACAGTACACAGCTGTGGTGTGCGTTTCCTTCACCCCACTGCACGTGCCCTCTCCATCACACCCACATGTTTCTCTCGTTTTCTGTTTAATAAATACATTTCACACACATATGCCCAGGTTTCTGATGTTAGCATTTGTGAACTCACTGAACCTCGCAGCTTTTCTCACAAAGTGGCATCCCCTCCATCCCAGCCGAGGGACAGACCCCACCTCTATAAACTGGATTATAAAGCTCCCTGACAGAAGCACCAAGGCACTGGACCTTGCAGCTTTACCTGCAAGGCGCGTCCTCTCCACCCCGGCCGAGGGACTGCTGAAATAGTATGATAATACTATACATTTTTATTATTCCTAGCAACTTAGGCATTGACATTATTGCCCTTTGTAACATTATTTGTTAGTTTTTAAATCATCAGTAGCAACATTTGTGCCCCTGTGCTGCCCAGACAGAAAGCACACCAGTACCGCCACTGTAACAGGAGGCAGACGCACCACCCCTCCCACACTTCCAACAGACGGCTCTACAGTAAACAGTCTGTGTATTGTTTCTTATCGCTGCAATTTATCTCCCTTCACTGGCTCCTCACTGCCCCCTTCACTCTTCCCCTCTCTCCCTCCCACTGTCTCCTCCCGAGATTGGTGCAACAGACGTAAGTGTTTAGGCTCTGTTACTCTGCAGGAACATTAATACCCTTAACAGGCCCACGCTGCCACCGTTATTTTATTTTTCAGCGACACTGATTACATTGATATGCCAAAACCATCCAAACATCCAACAAGGTGCCTACAAAATAAAGGACTCAGAGCATTAAAAGAGGTTTTGTTTTTGGGAATATTGTTAAAGAAAGAGTTTTCCGTGGGAGGCCAGCACACAGGGAAAGTTCAGAAAGCCAGTACATTTCCCTCTACAGGAGTTCATGTGGTGACAACATCACTTAGCACCAAATAAGCACCAGTTCTGCTACACAACATCGGCATAACTCATCAGCACAACATCACTCAGCACTACCTCAGCATCACTCAGTACCACCTATGAATCATTTAGCATCACATAAGCATCACCTCGGAACCAGCGCACCGTCACTTCAGCATCACCTCAATATCATTCTGGATCACCTGAGCATCTCCTCTGCCACTACTCACAACCACCTCAGCATCACTCCACACCACTTCAGTTTGGCATAAAAATTTGACATCTATTAATTCTACACAAATAACTCTCCACTACTCCTATCTACTTAAAATACTATTTCACAACATCCACTCTCCTGTTGTTTATATCCCACATGTAACAATAAAAACTATCATAAAAATGAATTACAACAAGCAACAACAGCATTGCATAAATAAAGTAGAACACATTTATTGTATTAATTCTGTTTTTTAGTACAATACTTCAGTTGGATATAATGTTTATTTGGTTAGATATAAGGTGATAGTAATAGTTATAACACTTTTTTTATTATAACTTATACATTTTCAACATTCTGCCCAACATTCACAATGCTCTACAACACATATTAAAAACGTTAACAAAGCCAATAGCTATATCTAAACACTTATAACGCCCCAAAGGCGAGACCTATTGGCTATGCTAATGCTTGTTATTTAATGTTATTATGCTCGCAGCCCAGAGCTTAGGGGAAGAACCTTGTTACTTTAGATTGTCAAGCAATGGTTTGCGCCGACCCTGGGGAGCCCTGGGCTTTGTGTGCATTGTTGTAAATCTGCCACCAATGCAGAATTGTGGAAGACCTGGTTACACCTTTTCCTCACAGGACAGACCTGCTGCCCCGGCAGCGCCACTGTCTGAATGACAAAACGGCATGTCTGGATACCCATCACCCAGGATAATGTGCTGCATGGCTAAATACTTATAAGACTCCAAAGACGAGACTGATTGCATTGCAACTGCTTGTTAATTTCAGGTGTCTCCCTAGGTGCAGCCTGCCCAGTGCAGTCTTCCCAGTGCATTAAAGTTCATGTTTGTGCTGTTGAGAGCACATGTTTTCATAAAGCAGACACACTGACCCAGTTTGCACTGCACTCACTCAGTTAAGGTGTACCCTGCGCTCACTGTGGCAGTGAGCCCACTAATATAATCTGGCCCAAGATATTTGGAAGGCTGTGCATGATTCAACTGAAGAAAGTGTAATGAGTCCCAAAACCCCACTGCCTGGTTCCTCTCTGTGCTTACAAATGCCAAATAAGAGTATCAACAAGGACAAAAGCATTTCCAGATAAGCAAACAATGGTCATGTTGACCTAAGTCACATAATAAGCTGTTCTCAGAGGGAAAACAGTCCTCTCTGTATTAGGGAGACAAAAATAAAACTAGAATGTCATGCTCTGACGCAAACAAGCACATGGTTCACTTACTTGTGGGTGTATATCTTTGTCAGCTCACCACTTCTGCTGGCTCTAGCTAAATTAAATGTGCAGAAATGGGAAAACCATGACCTCCAACCAGTACGTTGTGATCTTTCAAGCTCAACTAAATGTCCCCGCATCCAACGATACCAGAAATGAATATTGTAAGTGGGCCCCCATCCCTTCACGCTACTCCATGGGACACGGATTGCTATAAAGCATAATAGCTTTTAAAACTCCCTCCCGTGGTCATGAATTAAACAAGCATTTACAATGCAATGGTCTCGGCATCATTAAAGGTAGAGCTATTGGCATTGCTCATGACATTTCTTTTTTTTTCTTTAAATCATAAATAAATGCCATTGTCATTTACATTGCCAATACACAGCACTCTGCACCTGCACTCACTACTCTGCACTGCACTCACTACTCTGCACTCTGCACTCACTACTCTGCACTCTGCACTCACTACTCTGCACTCTGCACTCACTACTCTGCGCACTGCACTCACTACTCTGCGAACTGCACTCACTACTCTGCACTCACTACTCTGCACTCACTACTCTGCACTGCACTCACTACTCTGCACTGCACTCACTACTCTGCACTCACTACTCTGCACTGCACTCACTACTCTGCACTGCACTCACTACTCTGCACTGCACTCACTACTATGCACTCAATACTCTACACTGCACTCACTACTCTGCACTGCACTCACTACTCTGCACTGCACTCACTACTCTGCACTGCACTCACTACTCTGCACTCAATACTCTACACTGCACTCACTACTCTGCACTGCACTCACTACTCTGCACTGCACTCACTACTCTGCACTGCACTCACTACTCTGCACTGCACTCACTACTCTGCACTCAATACTCTACACTGCACTCACTACTCTGCACTGCACTCACTACTCACCACTGCACTCTCTACTCTGCACTACACTCACTACTCTGCACTGCACTCACTACTCTGCACTGCACTCACTACTCTGCACTGCACTCACTACTCTGCACTCAATACTCTACACTGCACTCACTACTCTGCACTGCACTCTCTACTCTGCACTGCACTCACTACTCTGCACTGCACTCTCTGCACTGCACTCACTACTCTGCACTGCACTTACTACTCTGCACTGCACTCACACTCTGCACTCACACTCTGCACTCACACTCTGCACTCACACTCTGCCAAGAAGCGACGTGGCCGCCCTTATTTCACAGCCCAAGACGGGAGGTCGGCAGCTCTTTGCACACACACCTGGGAAATGGAGTTTCCTCGTTCAATAGGCAGAGATACAGGACTCCACGGGGTGAAACATGGTAAATAAGTCTGAAAGTGCTCGCTCATACACACAAGAAACAGGAGTTAAGTACCACATAATCTCCGAGGAATTGGTGCAAGAACTTACTGGATGCCGTTCAAAACCCTCTAAATTATGTCGGCGTCCATTCCCCCCTCCCTCCCTCCCCATTTTCAATAAAGCCACGGATAGGGTCAAGAAAAAACACCCTCTGAGATGGAGACGTACACAAACACCAGCCGGATAACAAATTCAATTTTATAACGCTATAGTAAAGTTCCCGCCTGCACGGCTAATTCAGTGGCGGAGTTCCGAGAACTTAACACTGGGGAAATCCATTTTTGCGAAAATAATGGCACGTTAGAAACTGCCCCACAACAATAGGAAGATAAACAGCACGGATGAACAAAAATGCAACCTAATAATAAAGCGTATACTCATGCGCCCTCCATCCCTCCCTAAATATACATCCCTTTAAGCGCGTGGAAAAATAACGCCGGGCACATAAACAGTAACATCCTGGACATAACTGCAACCAGTTTATGGAAACAGACCCACGGCTGTGAATCTCAAGAAAAGTTCAGGTGACCCCGTTTTCTGATCTTCGTAAATATAATTAAAGTACTTTTGTGGCATTAATAAAGACTTATTTGTATAACATTTCCACTGCGCTGCAATTACCGAGACCTAATAAAAGGGGCCGGGCGCACACAAAGTGGCAATCGAAGTGTCACGCATTTAGCAATAGAATGTCACTAATGATTTAACTGAAAACCAACAAAATGTCACACGTAAGTAATGTGAAAAGTTAGCAGCTACGTAATCGAATCGAGTTCGCGCTGTACAAAGCTGCAAAAGAAAACAAAATAGCGATAGCGTACCATCAAATCTAATTTCCGTAAACATGGAGGTTCGGTTAGAAACAGCTGGGAGTCTGGATGCTAACATGGAGCAGCAGGAACAAGAAGCCGCACTGCTGCCGGCCGCGTTACGTGCGAAAATAGAACAGAATCGGCAGCGAGCGCTCATTCTCCGCCAGGCCCGGCTCTCCAGCTGGCCATACCCTGGCGCTTCAGAAGGTGAGAGCTCCGCCGTGAAAGCAAGGGTCTACGATTGTCAAGTAGCAGTTTCCTTGGCTGGCAGCAGTGATAAGGGAGACTTGCGTGCGCTCTAAATAGTTACAAGTCACTCCTTGTTGTTTTATGTATTGCTAGGGCTACGCACGAGCATAGTTATGAAGCAAGAAACAACGGAATTAAATAAGCATTGACAAAATCCGCAGTAACAGTTGAGTCAACTGAAGTTGCATGCTGCAAACAGTACATAACCTACCTCTGTGAGGTCTCGAGAATGCAATCATTTTGAATCTGAAATGACGTTTTACCCAATGTTTACAGCGTAGTGGGTTTTGATGAATATGTTTTACTGTTATTGTTGGCGCATCCACGATTCTGGGTGCTATCTACGAACACAGAGACTGCTAGGTGGAGGAGGCTGCGAATTCTTGGGGCGGCTGTTGTTGTGAAATGGCCTAAAGAAAAGCGCCGCCATTTTCAGATTCGGGGGCGTGTTTTTTGCGCCCTGAGTGACAGACGACGTCACAGGGCTAAAGAATGCAAAAAAGCACGCCCCCGAATCCGAAAAAGACGGAGCTTCTTTGGAGGGACGGCTCTCTCCTCCAATGGCTGGCCTCCTTTTAGGAAGCCAGCCAATGGTGGAGAGACAGAGCAGGGAGGCGGGTTCTGAAGCCCCACTAGAGGACATTAATTCTCTTGACCGGAAGCTGCTTCGCAGCTTAACGGTCCCTCGACCTAAAAAGGACTTTTCATTCATGCATTTGAAAGCTGCTTCCATGAGAGCGTAATGCAAAGAGGGGATTTAAGGGATGTACCTTCTGGGTACCCCTCTGACACTTTAAAAAAGTATTTGATAGGGCCGAAAAGAATTAAAGGATCATTTTAATTAAATCTACTCTATCTAACGACTAGAGAAATAATCCTTCTGTATTTCCCTAGATTAGTTAATAATCTTGGAAGTGGGTAGGTTAACAGTGTCCACCAATAACATGATGAAAGCAGAATAGATTTTAGTGGAATGCTTGAATCAATCTGAGCCATCGATAATTAATCTGAGCCACTGAAAATGAATCTGGGCCATATTCCAGACCTTTTTTGTGTCCACCTTGCCAGTGGCAGCAATAACTTTTGAAGTGGTGAGTTGAAAGTTAAATACTTACATACCTACAAGCAGAATGTACCTCTGGAAAATGATTTGTTTCTGCAGCATATTACACAATTTACTTGAAAGTCGTAAATAATTCTTACCTTGATTGACGTTCAGATGCAGTTATGCTCCCAAGATCAAATTCCCTGCCTCCCACTGTCTAGATGTTATGAAGTGCTTCTTGAACCCAGGGAACATAAGGCACAAGCATCAAAGCCAATTCAAGCATGGTTCTCATGTGTCTTTTAGTACTAAGCAGCATAAGTGCAGTGCTACGATTGGCTAGGGCATGCAAACAGGATAGTCCATACAACACTTTTGGGGCCATGTCTATTCTCACTCAGCTCAATGGTAGCCTTGAACGTGGGAACCTGAATTGCACATGTAAGGCTGGCCACAGCCAGTGCTTAATTTGTTCCAAAAAAAAAGTGCCAGGGCCCTCGTCTGGAGGCCACTGCAGCTTGCTCCACACATTGTCACTGGCAGCGCTGCCAATGGAAGTACACACACGACTCCTAACCATCACACTCCTACAAGTGTGACAATTCAGACTGTTCAAGGCCCCCAAAGCTATAAGAATGTCTTGGGAGGTTTGTATTAGTTGTTTACAATGTATATTGAAATATAAAACAAGTGTTTTTGTCTTCATTTTTCAATTACACAAATAGCGCCACCATGTGGCAGTTGTCATAAGTGCCAGTGTTGGCAATTAAGTGCGGGTACGGAACATCGGAAACCACTGCCTCAAATTAAGCACTTGCCACATCAAAAACACCTGCCAATCTGACAAGCACAGTAAAGTGAAACAC
This sequence comes from Lissotriton vulgaris, assembly GCF_964263255.1. Taxonomy (NCBI): domain Eukaryota; kingdom Metazoa; phylum Chordata; class Amphibia; order Caudata; family Salamandridae; genus Lissotriton; species Lissotriton vulgaris. The sequence continues at coordinate 750,557,698 of NC_141694.1, forward strand.
AGCTGCAGCTAGTCGTCTGACCCACCCACTGCATGCTAGGGGAGAGAGTTCTGTATAACAAAGGAAAATTAATGGAGGAATGAAAAAGTATTTATATTGGTAAAAATAATGAGCCTGGGAGGCTGATACTCGCAGCAGGGGGTCAATGGCCTTTTGCCCCAATGCATGAGCCGGTCCTGCTCCTTGCCTCTACAGACACGGGCCAACTGTCTGTAAGTCAGCTTTGACCCTCCTCCCGTAGAAACAGTCCAACCCAAAATGCTTGGCAATTTCCCATTTGAATGAGAAGAAAATCAATTCACCAATAAAACTCCAAACTTAACAACCAGATGGTTAAGCTTACTCAGGCACCATGTGAATTAATTGTCTCAAAATGGCTGACCTTGAGAATGGGAGAAAATGGGAGGCCTTTAGTTGGGTTATACCTCCTGAGGACTTCATGATAACATCTAGCATCGCAGGTTTGGGTGTAATGGAATCTGTGACGTTTAGGTGGATATCTTCAACATATAACTGACATGTTTACATTATCGCAATTGTATTAGAAATTCTAGGGAGCCTAGGCAGATTTTCTGCTTACAAATACTGGTTAAAAAGCAAAGATGAATGAGGAAAAGCAGTGTGAACCGCTTGTCTGGTGTCCCACTTTCATTGGTAAAGTGGAGAGATATTCTGAATGACAAAAATGAATGTTCTAGGAAATCAGTGTCAAACTTTTCCACACATCCTTGCTAAGGTCTATTTTGCATGTTCATTCAAAGGGTCAATTTAACACAATTGCATCAGCAGTGGAGCTTGACTGAGTGTGATGGGTTCCATCTCCCTTTCACTGCTGCTCCTAGATCCCTTCAAACATTTTGCAAGCTCCCTAGCCTGGCCGTTCAATAACACTTATGTGTCTACATACAAATTGAAGCCCAGATTTACTAAGATTTTGTGTAGGTGTTGACTAACTTTTTAGCCCAGTTCCAACACAAAATTAATTTTTGGATTTACAAAGCCAAGCGCTTCCTTGCATTACCCTGTGTGAGGTAGGTGTTACATTAGTGGAGCACAGGTGTTTACGTGCCTCCACCTATGTATTTTAACTTAAACCCATACTTATAAAGACTTGAAAACCTCGGTTTGCATCAAAACGGTGCACCTACCTGAGGCTGGAACAACATGAAGAAATATCTTTATCTCTCCTTGTTGCTTCCTCTCTGCATGTGTGTTGTATACTAGAGAAATAAGCCTCAGAGTATAGTTTTATTTAGGAAGGTATACCTTCCTGCACCAAAGCTATCCTGACCACAACACTTCAAAATGGCCCGGTGGGTCCAGCCACACACGCCTTTTTGGCTAAAATCCCTGGATTCCTACATCCTCTGGGGATCAACCTACTCAACTGAGGTTCCGTCCTTAACTATGGTCCTTGATGCTCTATTCCTACGCATGTGAGTCCGAGAATCTCAATAGAATTTGCGCTCGAGGCTTTCTCCTGCGGAGTCTCAGAGCCAGCATGGCCGATGTCCGGTGGAGCCCGTCAGTTCAGCTATAGGAGAGTCTGGCCCAAGTATCTTGCCGTGGCTGACTCCTACCCATCCCGGGCATCGAGCACAGCTCCCCTCTCATCTACGCTGCTTGTCTTCATCTTCCCCTGCCTTTTCTCTTATTTTCCTGGTGACCTACGTTTGAAGGATCCCTTAGCCGATGCCTCTTTGATCTCTCCGGATGGCTGTTGAAGAGCCGGGCGGAGGTTCCCCCTCCTGACTCTGGGTTTGATTGCCGCTGCCCTTCCCTACAGCTTGCCCGCCTGCTTTTCCTCCTCGCAAGACATCAGGGACGATTTGGGGCATAGCGAGGTAAGAAGTCCCAACACCGCTCTTCGTTGCTATTCTCAGCCCTTCATTCCTCGACCTTGCCGGAGAGGCGTCCCATCCGTTTTTCTTAACTTTGCTGCCTGCTACACTTCCTCGCAGGACATCTGGGCCGATTTGGGGACAAAGCAGAGGTGGCTATCAAAGCCCATCTTTTTGCGACCGTGCCGGAGAGGCGCCCCCTCCAGGTTCTTTAAACTTTGCTGCCTCCCGCTCTATGGACTGCTGCTTTGGCACCTGGAATCATTCATCCTTGACCTATGGGCACCGGATCGGACACTACTGCCCCTGCTGCCCTGAACTTTTGCTCATGGACATAACGGCTATGACTTTGAAACCCACTGCCCTCCCTCCTCCGGACTCTCTAGCTCTTTTCCCCCCTCTATTTACCCTCCGTGAAATTTGATCTTGATGTTTTTGGAATTTTCTCCCTTGATTTTCTGACATGGACTCTTATGCTCCCCGCCCTTTTGTGAATTTCTTCTTTAACTCCTCTGTCCCTGAACGGCCATCTTAGTGATCTTTGACCTCTTCCTCTGTCCCAGCTGGTCTCCAGCCAAGCGACCTTTCTATCGTTTCTCCTGTGCCACGTATCCACTCCTCGTTGTCTTTCTTGTTAATATCTTTGCTCCCTCTTCTGCTTTGCTTTACTCTGACTTTCCTATCCTTATCTACCTTCCTTTCCATTTCTTTCTGTTCTCCACCCTCTTCCTTCCCCTGCCCTTTAGATTGTTCTTGTCTCCAATTTTCTGCCGCTTTTACTGTTTTTCCACTGCTTTACCTTACCTCACCTAGCATCTTCGTTTGCCTTCTTCGAGTATTCTTATGTCCCTAATCCCTGTCTTTACTATGTAACTTTGTGTAATTTATTGTACCTCTGTAGATACTCTTGTAAAGCACTCTGATACCTTCGGATCTAGCCAGCACAATATAAAACTCATTAAAAAAAATGCTGGCACCCTTGCAACATGATGCAAGGGTGCAGTGCTAAGAAAGAGCAGCGGTTGAACTGCCAATGTTGCACCACATGACAAGCCACCGGAACGAAAACCCAAATAATAAAAGAAAGCACAGTGTACTCACTTGAATCCGGAAATGCGTCCCTCCCTGTATTTTTAGCACAAAAGACCTTACAGCACATTTCTTAAGCCGAAAAAGAAATAGGCAGAAGTGACAAAAAATGGTGCCAGCTTGATACCCAGCATGAGGAGACTTTATCCATAGGTTGCTGGCAAGAAGGCCAATCCTCTGATGCCACACTGACCAGACAATGTGAGAGCAGAGTGGCTCCAATTTGAAAACGAGTAAGAATAGACATAGTTGAGACACTATAGAGAACAAATCCAACTTGACAAAGTCATACACTGTTTGATAATAGTTACGTGCACTCACTCGTCGCAGTGTAATAAAACATCTTGATCCAGTGCACACATCAAGACACTTTAAGAGCAGTTCTGTAGAAGATAACAAGGAAACACTATTGTGAAGATTGCAGAAATATTTATTAGGGAAATTCAGAGAGCCGTCCTAGCTAGCACATCTCCCTTCTGCCACTCTTTGGGAAAGTCATGGAGACCCTAATAAATAAACAACTTATTGCCCACCTGGAATCAAATAAACTCCTCGATCCATCCCAATCCGGTTTCAGGGCATTCCACAGCACCGAAACAGCCCTGCTGGAGGTTGTAGATAATATCAGGCTGTCCCTAGACTCAAAAAAATCAGCTATCCTGATATTACTGGATCTATCTGCGGCCTTCGACACCATCTCGCATCGCATACTGTTGGAGCGCCTTGTCGAGATTGGTGTCGAAGGAAACGCTCTTAAATGGATATCAAGCTATCTTGAAAATAGACGATCAAGGGTCCAAATCGGTGACCACACCTCCATCTCCTATAAAAATGATAAAGGAGTCCCACAGGGATCTATTTTAAGCCCGACCCTTTTCAATATTTATGTTTCCCCCCTGGCCAAGATCATCAGAGAATGCGGTTTTGGGACAATATCCTATGCTGACGATACCCAAATTCTCGTCACCATTAGCCAAAACAATGACGATGCTAAATTTAGGTTCAAAAATTGTATGATTAATATACAAGAGTGGATGACTAGAAACTACCTCATGATGAACGCAGGGAAGACCGAAGTCATGCTCTTTGGCAAAGCTGACCAAATCTGGTCATCGGACTGGTGGCCTGACGCCCTGGGCATGTGCCCTGCCCCCAAACCTTACGTCAGGAACCTGGGTGTAATCCTAGATAACAAGCTCACCATGTCCGAACATATAAAAAAAATAGTTGGAAGTAGCTATGGCCAGATACGCAGTTTGAGGAAGATCTTTAAATGGATCCCGCTCTCAGCACGCATGCCCCTAGTTCAAGGGCTGGTTATAAACAGGATGGACTATGGAAACGCTCTGTTCTCAGCCATCAATCAGTCACTACTAAACCGACTTCAGGTTCTTCAAAACACGGCTGCAAGGCTAGTACTAGACCTTCCTCCGCGAACCCCGTCAGCAGCTTGTCTCAGAACGTTGCACTGGCTCCCCGTTAAAAAACGCATAAAATTCAAACTCTGCTGTCTGGTTCATAAGGCAGTAAATGGACATGGACCAGTTTACCCAGAAAGGAAACTTAAGGCCCATGTCCCACTTAGGACACTGCGCTCCTCTACTAAAGCCTTCTTATCCGTTCCCAGAGTCCGAACGGTTAGGAACGGGGACCGAGCCTTCAGCAAAACCGCCCCAGAAGCATGGAACTCCCTCCCCACACCTTTGAGAGAAGAGCCAGATCACGTCAGATTTCGGAAACTGCTCAAAACCTGCCTCTTTAACCTTTAGTATTCCATCCCTCACACTCCTCTGAATCTGCTGAATCTAAGGATCTTGTCTGCTCCTAGCGCTCTGACACCTTTGGGTGAATTACGCGCTTTATAAGTGAAATAAATGTAAATGTAAATGTAAGGCACAAACAGCAACTGCCACATAAAGAACACTCGTGGCAAGAGCGCTTATTAACACTCCAGGTGACATCACACTGATGATTCTGCCAGCATCACCACACCTCCCCCTTTTTAATAAAACAGTTCAAAAGATATATATCCATAAAAATAAAAAGGGAAAAGAATACAGAAAAGAAAGGAAAAGATGAACACAACAAGTTTAAAGCACACCTGGTAGGTCCTTAGATTCACCCGAATGAGCAATCAAACATAATCATGTAATTTGCTTGGTCTAAAGTGAACCCTTGTGCTATCCCTCCGCAAAACATTAGTTTCTTACTTAATCGTCTTAGAGAGAAAGCATGGATCCTTAGCAACACGAGAAGTGTTCCATCAATTCCCATTGGGCAATTTCACAGCATTCTTGCACAGTTCCACAATTTGTTAAGATTCCAAAAATTTGGAAAGACCTTTTCTGACAGAGACTGGATTTTTTCTCCTAACCCAGTCCCCAACATTAAGCCTATGAGCTTTTCGTTTAACAGTAGACTCACAATTCTTTAATCCTGCTTCAATAGACTTCTTGCTTGCTGACTCCCACACACACTTCATATCACAACCCTGATGAAAAGTCATAACCATCCAAAATGGGTAAACCTGAGTAGAAGCTTTTCTTCCCCTCGTGAGTTCAAAGGGACTAAAATTAGTAGCAACATGAGGTGAAGTGCTGTAAGACCAAACAAAGGGGCATATTATCAAGGGGGTTTATCTCCGCTTTTTTGGCTTTAAAAGCCAAGAAAGCGGAGATAAAATTATCTCCCTATTACCTAGCTGTCGCTAACACCAGTTAGCGACAGCTAGTAGGAGATAGCGACCATCTTGGGCCCCACTTTGCATGTCAGTGATATTTATCACTAATGACATGCAAAGTGGGCGTGCCAAGATGTTAGCGACTGGAAACAGTCGCTAACATCGCTATCTCCTATTACCAACTTTTGGAGATATTCGCGCTAAGCGCGAATATCTCTAAAAGCTAACCCCTGCCCTGAGCAATTCTTAGCCATGTTATCCAATGGGAGGTGGATAACATGGCTAAGAGCATTAGCTCGGTAATGCATGAATATTGCGGACTTTTCAGCGATATTCATGCACTGCGGCCGATTTTTATCGCATTTGCGATAAACCTTGGTAATACCAAGGTTTATCTGCGATAAAAATCGCCACAGCTCGGCAGTAAATTTTTGTCTCTAACCAAGCAATAGCGATAATTATCGCTATTGCTTGGTAATATGCCCCAAAATCTTTTAGAGCTTGAAAAACACATAACTTGGATCTAAAAGCTGCTTGGACACACTCCACAATGACTCTATTAAACCGTTCTGCTTTGCCATTGCTCTGAGGGTGATAAAGCGGAGTTCTGATATGCCTAATACAGCAAGTATGTAAAAAAGAATTCATTTCTTGCGAAACAAACTGAACGCCATTGTCCGTCAGAATCTCTTCAGGATAACCTCCTCTAAGAAAAATCTTATTCAAACAATTATTCACACTTTTGGAATTTGGAATGCTGATAGGCTCGACTTCAACCCACCTGAACAGATTATCAACCAGAACCAGAAAATATCTCATGTTGGCAGGTGGAATATGGAAAGGTCCTGGAAAATCTATCCCTAATCTCTGCCAAGCTCTCCCAGGTGGAGACACAGGAGACTCAACCACACCTTCCAAAACTAAAAGCTTGTCACTAGCATTACATTGCACACACTGTTTGACTAACTCATCAACTTTGAAAATCCATCGTTGGCCACCAAAAATCGGTTCTAACCTTCCTCTTAGTGATGGTTGCACTTAGATGAATCAAATGCGCAGCCATGATTATCTTTTTTTAAAAAATACTCTGGAGGCACAAGTTTATTACCTCTAACAACTTTGCCACCCTGAACCGATAACTCAGTACAGACCTTCCAAAACATTTGTAGTTCTGGTAAGAGACCCTTCTTCTTGGGCCAACCTTTCCTAATCAAAGACGCAACCTCTTTAAGAACAACATCCTCGTTCACCTCAGCCACCCAATCGTCCTCAACAAAGGACAAACTGTACTGACTCATCCAAGCCACAAAACACTCTTCTACTTCTGTTTCCCAATCTTGTTCCACAGTATCAGCAATGGGAAGTATGGACAAGCAATTGCTCTACAATTGTTCCCACCTGGAATGTACTCTACACTAAAAGTATATTCCAAAAGCTTGGCAGATAATCTAGCCAAACGAGCAGAGGTGCGTTTTATTTTCTTGCCAGACAAGATGTCAACTAGAGGACGATGGTCATTACAAGCATAAAAGATCTTCCCCACAAGCAGGGTTTGAACTTCTCATTACTCCAAACACATGCCACGAGCTCTTTTTCTATAACAGAGTACTTGCTTTCCACAGGACGAAGCATTCTGGAAGCTACGCCCACTGTGTGCTCTTTGCCTTCCACATACTGTGAGAGTACAGCCCCCAAACCATATTAACAGGCATTAACAGTGACAGCAGTTTGTCTCCCCTCCACAAATGCTTTCAAGGCAGGAGTTTTAACACTATGATCCTTGATGGTTTGAAAACCTTCTTCACACTCCTCTGACCATAGAAAAGTTGCTCCTTTCTTCAATAAAGCCCTGAAACATTCAGTTGTTTTGGCAAAATCTTTAATGAACTTGGCATAAAACTCACACAATCCAAAAAGACATCAGTTGTTCTCTATTTTGTGGCGCCGGTGCTTCCACAATGCCTTTGACTAAGCCGGGTCTGAGTTTTATGCAGAGCTCTGAGATAATATGGCCTAAATACTCTATTTCTTTCACTTTGAAAGTACATTTACTTTTCGGTAAAGTTACCCCTCTAATTTTTAAAATGCTGAAAACCCTGTCAATAGCTAGATCGTGTTCAGCTTCTGTTTTAGGGAAAATAAGAATATTGTTCTTGAACACCACAATGTGGGGATTATCTTGAAACATTTCGGCCGTAAGTCTCTGAAAAACAGCAGTCGCCGAGGCCAAACCAAAAGGTAGGCAGTAAAACTGGAAAACACCATTGGGAGTAACAAATGCCGTGAGATGGCAAGACTGAGGATCTAATTCCAACTGATGGTAGGCAGCTTTAGGGTCCAGTTTTATGTACCATGAAGAGGATCAAACTTTAGCAATCAAATCCTCAATACGTGGAAGGGGAAAACTGTTGACACAAATGGCTTCGTTTAAACTTCCTAAATCAACACACATCTTCAAGTCCCCAGACCTCTTCTTTGTCAGATCAATGGGCGAAAGCTAGAGGGTAGCATCAACCTTTCCAAATATGCCTTGATCACAAAGGTTTTTTAAATGTTGGGGTAAGTCAGCCCTAATGCTGTGCGTAACATTACGCAATTTATGCTTGACAAGACTGGCATTTTCTTTTACCCTGATGGAGTGTTGGAAGCCAGTGACTTTACCTAAACGTTCTTTAAACACCTTCCCAAACTTGTGCTCGCAATTGTTTGTTATGTCCGTGCCAGACAAAGAATTGATGACCTTATTAGATTGGCCTTGCACAGGCTGTTTATCAATGAAAACAGGTTTGGCTAAGCCTGGTTTAATAGTCAAACCAAATTCAGCTTGATGTAATAACCCAAGAACATTGATACCCTTTCTTGCTACGTACACCTTGCCTTTGATGAATTCTCCTAAAACACTGATGGCAGCCCAGAAATAACCTAGCAACTCAACTGTGATACCTTCAAAAGCCACAGTAAGTACTTCAGGTGGTAATAAACTTCTCTTCGTCCAAAACGTAAGGTATTTCTCTTGTGACACAATAGTAATATGTGCTCCTGTGTCAACAAGAAGTTGAATTTTTACTCCTTCAATGGTGACATCAACCTCAGGGTCAACAATGAGAGGCGTTTCTGTTTCTCACTACAGTTTTTCACAACTACAATATATTTTTGATTTGTAACATCATCGTCATCATGACTATAAGGCTCATTCAAAACACACTGTATGCTTTTCCTTTTAGCTCCCATACAAACCCTGGCAAAATGGCCCATTTTTCCACACTGTCCACACTGTTGGTTAACAGCTGGACAATTCTTAAAAGATGAGACATGGAAAAGTGACCCACACCTGAAACTATTAATTTTCTGATTAAACAACCTTTTCTGTACAAAATTTCTCCCACCTCTGAACACATTTTGCCTCCTGGTGTTGTCAGATTTGATAACAGGAGGTTTGGTGGAGACAGCACCTGAAACAGTGGTGTTAGACAATTCAGTTTCTCATTATTTTGCACCCTCCAATGAGATTTCAATGCTTTTAGCAATATACACTGCTTTGTCTAAAGAAGGATCCTTACAGGTAAGCAACCTTTCTTGAATTTTTTTAAAATGGCATCTGGCCATAAGCTGATCTCTTATAAGTTGTGAAGTAAAATGTTCAAATTCACACTTAGAAGTAAGAACTTTCAATGCTGTGACAATATTTTCTGAATATTTCTGCATTCTGGTAAAGAATTTGTAACTATGTACTACAATATTTTTCGTTTTTGTAAAGTACTTATCCAGTTGTGCTACAGCAATATCAAATTCATCTGTATCTTTGCCTTCAGGTGGGTCATATGGTGGTAAATGATCAAATACATTCTGACGTTCAACCCCTAAGTGATAACAGATAAGATTTTTTTCTTTCAGGTCGGAACCTCTGACCTTCAATAGCACCCTAAATAAGCCTTAAAAGATCTGAGCCATAATTTCCATTCTAGCGATGGCTCTCCGGGTTCTTGCAGAAACTGAGCTGGAGCTCTAACACTCTGCATGATGGTTAAATACCTGTGAAATAAAACGGATAGTAACACCAGGAAAACTAGAGAATGGGAAAAAAAATAAGCAAAGCAAAAAGGACAAGAAAAGAGAAAGAAGAAAAGAAAAGAGAGAATTTAAAAAATCTTTTTGCCTGTCCTGTGTGTCCAAGGTATCTCTCAGTATATGTTGACAAAGAGGTTGTAGGAGTCTTTTAGTTGTGTTGTACCTTTAGGGTGGCTGTAACCACGCTATTTGGTACAAGTAGAGAAAAAGAATATTGAAGTTCTTTTTTTGTTTTGTAATATGAATAACGTGTGTGTGTATCACAGATGTGACACACAAAGGAACGCTGTTTAGTAGAGCAAATAACGTGTGTGTGTGTATCACAGATGTGACACACAAGGGAATATTCAAGTTTTCCCACTTGCAGAACAACAAGGATACAAGAAATAAACTGTAAGTATTTAATGATGAATTGTAGGCGTATCACAGAAGTAATACGCAGGATTTGTCAATGCAAAAGGTTTCCAAAATCATTGCTGGGCAACCACAACGCTAGCAGCATATGGAGAGAGTAGACTTAAGATGGCCGCCACGCAGAGTAATCGAGCGTGAGACGTGACCGCGTTGGTTTCGGACGACCTGGAGAGAGTCAGCGCTTGATCAGTAGGAACAAAGCAACATAAATTCCATGGTGCGTGCAGCTGGCATGGCAAATGAAAGATCCAAGGAACGTGCTGCAGATTCGAGACAGTGCGCAAGCCGTACTTATAACCGGTAAGCCATAGGATAGCCAGTAACAAGTTTTAAAGTGTTTGTTGCCCTCCTTTTTTAATTCGAAAAATGCGTAAATAGCATCTAAGTAATCGTAGATACGTACAGCAAACTCCAAGATAATTGGAGGTAATTAAAAAACCTGTATCCAGTAAAGTGCCTAAAAAAAAAATTGGACACTCTCTGTACCCCCTAAAGAGCGTGTATGCCTTGGTGAGAAAGAAGGAAAAGTACTTATGGGTTGCCCTGAGAGCGCGGGTCAAGGGGTTCAAACCGGTACCTGACGAAGCAGATTAAGTCCATCTTCTAGCATCAAATAAAAACACTTGGTAGTCGGTCAGAGTGGCATACCATCTTCTGTCGACACTGAAAAGTAGATTTGCAGAAGTATTTATTAGGGAGATACAGAGAGCCGTCCCAGCTGGCACATCCAAGGCACAAGCAGCAACTGCCACATAAAGAACACTCGTGGCAAGAGCGCATATAAACACTCCAGGTGACATCACACTGATGATTCTGCAAACATCACCACAGTATTCCTTCCTGCTCCAAAGCTATCCTGACCACAATGCTGGCACCCTTGCAACATGGTGCAAGGGTTCCTGCATTGGCACTAGGCAGTCTCAAGTATGCCAGTGCTAAGAGAGAGCAGAACTGCGCCATTGTAAATATGTCTCAGTTTTGTTCTCTCCCTTTCACACAATTCAGCGCAGCAGCTTCCCTTGCTGCACGGTGTTGTGTGAATTCTTAGCAAATCTAGGTCTGGATGTAGCTTTTATGAAGCTTCCTCAGAAGGATGTGGTGAAATTTCAAACAAAAGACTTCATACTCTAGGAGTAAAGAAAGTATTGTTCATTATTGTTCATTACTTTTATGGCCAGGTTGTTCAGGTGGGCAACTGGGCAACTGGGCATTTTCCAGGTGGGGGCTACCAGACTTCAGGCTTGTATGCTCATATGCTACAGGAGACAGCGAGGAAGAGAAGGGACTGCCAGTGAATTTTAAAATACTAAGGGTCACATTTGTGAAGGTTTTGAGTCACCCTTGCACCATGCAAGAGGGCACAAGAGTGAATCAAAATCTAAGTGAGATGTTTCAAGCCATGCAAGACCACCTTGCATGGCCTAACATCGCTTGAGCTGGAATCATGCAACGCAGAGCAAATCACTACCTTGCGTTACTATTCGGCAGGGAGGCATTCCTCAGGGGAATCATTACAGGAAGAAATATCTTTATTTCTCCTAATTTTTCCTCTTTCTACATCTGCTGCATTCTGCAGCATACATAGAAAGAGGAAAATGCCTCTCAGGATTGTCCTTCTTGCACAAAAACAACCCTGCCTACAACGCAGAAACCCTTGAACCATGACACAAGGGTGCCTGTGCTCGGAAAGGACAGGAATGTGTTGTATAATGTTAAATACTGCAGTGTATTTAAAAGGTAGAACATGTATTTTTTAGTTTTATATGCCCTGTTAGTGAACACTGCTAGACTAGTTTTTTACTACTGCAAGGCATATCTCTCCCCTAAGTTAACACAGGGTTTGCCTCAAAACATCTTTTAAGTGTAACTTCACATTGGGAGCAGATAGAAAAACTGCATTGGAGTTTGGTGTCTCTGGACTCATAATTTAAAAACACATGCTTTAGGAAAGTTGGTTTTCAAATTGCAGATCTGAAAATGCCACTTTTAGAAAGTTGCAATTTTCTTACATTAACCCTTCTGTGCCTCTGCATGCCTCTGAATACATGTCTCGGTTAGGGTGGCAGCTGGGCTTGGTGCATTCCATCTAGATAGTAACACAAAGAGAGCAGGGGTGTGACATTTGCAACTTGATTGCCCATCACCGGGCTGATGGTTCTTCCTGTGATAGATTAAGAGGGAGGGGCTGACACCTGCACCTGAATAGGGATGCGCCTGTCCCCACACAAAGAGCCGCATACTTCCCTGTAGTGCATAGGAGCATAGGTGCATAGGAGCCAAGGAAAGAAGAGCATCAATTCCAAGTCCTGAGACCTCAGATGAGGAAATTTTGGTTGATTTTGATGATAACTCAAAATATCTTTTGTCCAAAACTGACACACTCATTTCGAGGGAATTTGAGAAATACAATGAGAACTAATAAATGTGGATTGTAAGACAATCAATTGTTAACATGACATCGAGTTAGTTTACACAGTTGCTACTTCTGTTGCAATATCTTGGCAGAAAGCAGTGCTTAGAGCAGTACTAACATCTTACTAGATAGTGATGGGATCAGAGGCAGTAGGAGCCCTCTTGGCACTGCATAATGGTGCGTGTTGGACACCACATTCTGCTCATGGCTGGGCATTCTCATCATCTAGGTTGTTCTGGCATCTTCATACTTGTGATCTCCTCAAGGGATGTTCCACGAGGTGCTTGGAGTGAAGTTAGTGGTGTGGAGAAACTTAGGGGTGCCCCCCTGCAAAGTACATGGAGGGGCACTCCCATGCTTGGGACCCAGTTAGGAGCTCTCAGGTCAGGGGCCTACCACCCGTGCACAGTGCCGGAGGAGGCCCCTTGGAGCTCGGTGGCCACCGCACTGCGTGAGCTGCAGGGGCTATTGTTATGCCACTGCATAAAGTGATGTCAATTCCTGTGATGTCAGTTTCTGTTTGAAACATACATAAAGACCATAATCAGGAGAGCCAGGTGCATCACAATGTATTAATTTCTTGATATTTTATTGCATTTATTATGTTCTGTAAATAGGGATTTATTAGGAATGCCATCTCTAACACATTTGTCGTTCTACTTATGCTCATGGGAAAGCTCCCTTGCTATCCCTTCTCAGTACTAGTCTGGAGTGCCCTTTGCTTCCACCATTTCCTGCCTTTCCTCATTCCCGCACAGGAAATATTGTCCAGTGTCCAATTGGCATCCCCATGGTCCTAGTGTTTTCCTGATATCAAATTTCCTCACTCCTTAGCTAAAAGCAACACATCTCCAATATTACAGAATTCTTCACCCATTTGCTACTATTTTTGGCCTTGTTTTTTTTGCTTCTAGTGATGGATTCTACTTCTTTATATTATGCCTCACTATTTTCTCCTTTCTTTGAGAGGAAGTCTGGTGCCTTGCTGGTCACTTCAATATTTAAAGTCATCTCCAATAAATGTACTATTTCCACTCCAATCTAAGCAGCAATGGGGAAAGTGCTGGAATTTGAAGGGGTTACATTTACGATTCCCCACAGACATAAGCAACATTGGTGAAAGTGTTGGACTTTAGGGGAGTCACATTAATTATTTCTACACCAACCTAAATAACAGTAGGGAAAATGTTGGGAACATATATAATAATGAATAAAAAATATTTGAAACAAAATAACAGCTTAAAAATCTATTTCATATAAATATACATTTAAAATGCTTTAAAAAAAAGCCTTATAAACAACTACTCTTAAAAAGTATTTAAGCAAATAATTTAAAAAATATACTTATTACAAAATTACCAACATAATCTTTATTTACCCATTAAATCATTATAAAATGGTAATAAACACTTTCCACCCTACTCCCTCACAATATCAAAAACCCAGAATCAAACTGGGAATAATACTATATTTAATTGAATAAATTACAGCAAATAAAAAATGACACAAAACACTATAAGGGGCCCATTACGATGGCGGGGTGATTGCCTCCGCCAGGCTGGCGGTAGCCACCGCCGGCCTGGCGGAGGCAATCCGCCCGACATCTACACTAGTTTCCCCCCCCCATATTAGTATGGCGGGGGGGACCTCGGCGGATGGAAAGACCGTCCGCCGCTTTTCCGCCCCGGTCACCTTGCGGCCGGGGCGGAAAAGGAATAATAGGGTGGCGGTGTCTATCAGACACCGCCAGCCATATTATGATGGTTGTATTTAGGTGCCTTTTCGTGGCGGCGATGCCCCCAGAGTGAAGGAGAGGTGGGGGGTGCACACGTGGGGTACCTGTGGTACCCCCCTTCATTTGGATTTACAAAGCGCAGGCACCGCGCGGTGCCTGCCACTTTGTAAATGCAAATGCTGAAATGCATTTTTAGCATTGTGGCGGGCGGTGCAGAGAGCACCGCCCGCCACAATGCTAAAAATACAGGATGTGCCTGCCACTGTGGCGGGCACATCCTAATACCCCCCAAGGGACCCCCGCCCTTATGGCGGGCAGTCCCTATTACCACGAGGATGGCGGGCGGGCAAAGTCCGCCCGCCATCCTAATGACCCCCTAAGGATCTAATTAGGAAGTTGGTCGGAATGCCTCCAACCTGCAGTTGGAGGCTTTCCGCCCAACATCCTTGGTTTTACTACAGACCGTCGTATTAAGATTATGGCGGTCGAAAGTCAAACCAGCCGGTCATTCCTGCTCAATGAGCCCGGCAGCCAGTAGGAATCCAAAACATAATCCCTTACGGATGTCATTTCCACCGGCGGGATTATGATGTCAGCTTCAGACAGGCTTCCATGTCGGGCTTTCCAACATGAAAAGCCTGTTGGAAAGCAACTTAGGGGGCCCCTAGCAGGCCCCCAACACTCAGTGACATTCGGTTGTGGGCCTGGGGGCACCTGTGGTGCCCTCCTGTAAATCCCTGTACCGTGTGGCAGGCACGATGAGGTGTCTGCCACACGGTGCAAGGATTCACAGAAACTCCCATTTCTGTATATATTGTGCTGTGACCAGTTTCGGACCGCAGCACAAGCTCCCATAGAGAAATGGGAGTTTGTTTCCGAAGCATGTGCGGCTGCATCGTAATAGGGGATGAGAAACCGCTGACCTATTGTCGGTCAGCTCTCAAACTGAGACGGCATCCGCCCGACATCGTAATAGGCCCCTTAATATTAAAAATCACAGTACATTAAAATAAATGTAATAAATTAATTCAAACAATTACATTATTTACACAATAATCTAATTATGGACCTTAAAAAGGAATGAAAAATTATTTTTCAAAATAACGCATCTATTAAATTATTGACATAACTAATAATCAAATTAACCAACTAAAATAAAAAATGACAGTGAACAAATAATGTATTAATTAAACACTTTACATAATTAATAATATATTTAACCAATTAAAGTTTAGAAATTTAAAAAGTACAAATAACTTAAATATATATTAAATTACTTCACACAATAATTCCCTACAAACACAACCAGTCAATAAGTTAAAAAATTTTAAAAACTCAAACACAATACTTCAAAAATTTTACCAAAACAATAAAAAAACTACAAAAAGGTTATCGACCATTACCAATAATGTATTATTTACTACACACAAGTTCATTCATTAAACAGTATAGAAAAATGGATATTATATGTAACTTTGGTTTTCATTTAGGGCCAGATGTAGGTGGCTAAATACCGGTCGGTAACGCCGAAATTCGGTAAATTCCAGCGTTACCGACTGGTAGTTAGCCATTCCTAATGTAGGTAAGGAATCGGTAAATAAGGAATCGGTAAATACTGATTCCTTATTGCCCTTGCATTTAAGGAATGTATAATACTGATTCCTTAAATGCAATGTAGGAAGCACATTAAAGAGTGCTTTTGAGCTTTAAGAAATCGGTAATTACCATCAACTTCAGGTTGGTGGTAATTACCGATTTCCCCTAAAAAAACACTTTTCTGCTTTTTTTAAAGTGCCATGTGGCACACATCTATGCCCTTAGGGCATGGATGTTTGCCACATATGCACACATGCACAATTCAGGGGTGCAACAGGGTGTCCTTTGGATACCTTGCCACCCTTGAAATATCTCCCGGTATCACCGATTCGGTAATACCGAATCGCTAAAACTGAATGTCTTCACATTCATTCCAATGGGCCTACAAGCCCATAGAAATGAATGAGTAGGAATTCCTTATTACCGAATCTCAATTACCAATTCGGTAATAAGGAATATTAAGGATTCGGTATTTTTTACCGAATCTTTACCTACATAGGAAATACCGATTTCTTAATAGCGAATCGGTAGAATTCGCTATTAAGAAATCGGTAATTCTGATTTACCTACATCTGGCCCTATATTTTAAAAACACAATATTCTTACGTACGATATTCTGTCCCACAACATTTTTGTCATTACGATATTTTTGAGATGCTATCTGCGTAACCCAATATTTTGCATACAATATTAACATTGTGCACCAAATTCATGTGCTGATCATATGATTCAGCCCTGTGCTGGAAGATTCAAAATGTCTTCTGAGAAGAAGATAGGAGAACAGAGCCTGCCTTATGTTGGATCATCAATAAATCATACTGATAACCTGTTTCTCGTTCTACTTCTACCATAGGACTGAAGTTGGGGAAGTAATTAATACTTCAGCATTTTTGGATAGTAGTGCTTGTATCAGAGTACTCTGCTGCCAAATTATAATTCAGGCCAAATGTTCCTAAGAAGGGTAAGACGACTTCATAAGTGACTTCATAAGTGATTCAAGCTGTTGATAGCTCACTTTTGACGTCAGGTCCTAGGCAAAAAGCCTCTGCTCCCCTGCAAGTTTCATTTGGAGATTATATATAAGTGTAATTCTTTGATTTTGTTGAATCTCTCAACTATGCTGTAATTGTCTGTATTCTTTGTTTCAAGTGTGATGATATATGTTAATTTGTTTTCTCTAACAATATTGTTATCACAGTTATGTGGTGATCAGTGTTATACTTCTGGAAATTATTGATCACCAACTGATGAAATAAAATACTCCACACCCAATTTAATAGTGACTGACCTTTCTTCAATACCACTGCAGTACCATGCTTTTCTTCAGCTTTTGCTCTCTCACAGGGAATATGATTGCTACATACCACATGGCTCTATTTTCCATTTGAACACATCTCTTGCTTAACTGAATAGGAACCGGATAATGCTTATCTTAAACAGGAATTTGCAATCTTCATCCACCGCTGGTCCCCTTTTGTTCTTTGTACTCAAGAAAGATCTAGCTCTTCAACCATGTATTGATTATAGAGGCATAAATCAGATCACAATCAAGGATAGATATCCTATCCCTCTTATAAAGGACGCCTTGGAGTTAGTCCAAGGAGCACAAGTCTCATAACTTGATTTATGAGCTGCATTCCAGCTGTTCTGTATAAAGAAAGGCAATAAGGGAAATACTGTTTTCTGTAGCTTATTTGGCATTTTGAATGTTCTGTAATGTCATTTAAGTGGCGCAGTGCTCCTCCCGTGCTCCAGCACTTTATAGATTCAACATTCTCTGGTATCTTAAATCAGTTTGCATTTCTCTATTTGGATGATATTGTAATATTACAGTGTTTTCAAATGCACTCGAAGAAGATCAAGAACATACATGTGATTTTGGTGTTCTCAATACTTCAGCAAAATCACTTATCTTGTAAACCTAAAAAAGGTGAGTTTATCATCTTGATTTAAATGTAATGCCTCAGTCCTTTCCTTGTATCACATGAAGGTTTCATGTATTCCCATTTAGACATTATACTAATGTTAAAGGGAATCAAAGTTTTCTTAGATTTGCAGACTTTTATTATACATTCAGCAAGAACCTATTAGCAATAACCAGTGATATTACTCGTGAAATGAAAAAGAAAAATGTGATGAGTGGTTTTTGCTGGGTCAATCACTACAATCAAATGTTTACTAAGGCACCAATTTTGGGTCATCCTGATGCTCCAAAGATGTTTATTGTATCGTTGGAGTAGTTGGAGAAGTTCTATTACAAGAACAAGAAAATGATGGAACATCCAGCCTTATATCAATCTCATGTTTGGACAGAGTCTAAATGTAAATACTTAGTATTTGAAAGAGGACTTGTAGCAATGATGATGATATGTCCTCAATGGTGACTTTTTTGATGGGCACTTGAGTACAATTTAAAATTTGTGATGATTATTAAAATTTGCAGTGATGAAAAATGGTTTTTGCAGCAATAACTGCCAAGAGAAATGGGCATTTTTCTATGCACAGTATGATTTTACTATCAAATAGTCACACAGTCCTTGCTCGAAGACTGTGTTGGTTAATACTCTATCCCTTTGTTATTCTGAGTCATCACTAACTTATGATCAGCATATAATTCTCTCTCAACATGTTGTTAAAATAGTTCACTGTTTTTTAGAAAATTGCAGTAAGGCTCAAGAAAAGATAGATCCGAATAAATTAGATCTTCACCTAAACACCCCTCTAGTTTGACTAAATGAATTGTATTTTAGCCAACCAGGAGTTTTATTCCAGCTAAAGTATTGCAGTTGGAAGTTATGAAAATGTTTCAGGACTTACAGGTGTTAAGACAACTTTGTATTTAGTTGTACTATCTATTTGAGGCTTATCTGTTCACTGTGATGCCCAAGAAGATATTCTTGCCTGTCCTATTAGTACTCAGAATTGATTCTTTCATTTGGAGCCTTTTACTGGCCCGCTGTCATTGAACCTCTCCCTTTCTCCACTATCTTTGTTATCCTCCTGACCCCATTCTCCGTGGAGGCCCATATTTTCATATTGCCACGAGGCACAGCACCACATTAGTTTTTTTTGTGATGGCTCCCCCGTCTTCGTTTTGAAGAGTATACATACAGGCCCTCCTTTCATTGTGAATTTTGGACTCGGCTGTATGTAAAAGAGTCCTAATGATGGTCCTGTCATTCTTCAGGGGATGAAAGCATCGACTTTACTATCTGACACTTTCCTATATTGTATATTTAATTAAAATGGGGCCATGCTCTTCTTGCTTTTTAGATCCGCACCTTTGATTACTGTTGTTACATCTGTGTCAATGTTGTTAAGAGAGCACCAATCATATTTGTTTCACCCACACTCGCCAATGAACAGTTTTTAGTATTTGTTGTTTCAAATAAATGACTATCTGGTTGACAATATTTTTCATATTTGTGTGTTCAGTAACTACAGTTGTGAACTGCAGTCTTGGATATTTGCAGCCAAAGACGTTTGAACCTTGGCATATGATTTCAACATATTTTGTAATGGATCTTCCATATTCAGATGGATACTATGTGATAATTAATACCACTCCTTTTCAAAGAAAACCCATTTCCTCCTCTATGTAAACTACCTTAATTTATAAAGTAAATCTTTAAAAATGTTGTTAAATGCAAAAAGAAATATATGAATCCAGAATGGGAACTAATATTCATGGAGCTGTCAACTCATGATGTGCGAAGATTCTGGTCATTGTCACCAACTGCTCTATTCATCAACATATTTAAACAGGACTGTCTAAACCATATAAATTATGTATATGTCTGTGAGCACTATATCAACACTAAGGTTCCATGTGAACTGGTTGATTTACAGGACTCCTTCAATCGTAGCCTGAGATGCCGTAAGGATCATATAAGCCTCAACGCGCTGAGATGGATCCAGGACTTCCTCAAAGGGAGAAGCTTTCGAGTCAGGCAAGGAGACTGCTATTCAAAGGGGGTTCCCTTAGGCCAAGGCGTGCCGCAGGGTTCGTCATTGAGCCCGACCCTTTTTAATATGTATGTCGCGCGTGTTGCCTCGATTGTGGAGAGTTATGGTCTCCAATTGGTTTCGTATGCCGACGATACGCAGCTGGTGATCTCCCTATCGCACGCGCCCTGTCTTGCTGCCGATGGCTTCCGGTCGTGCATGAAAGATCTTGCCGAGTGGATGGCTATCAACTGTTTGAAGCTTAATGGCAGCAAGACAGAGGTGCTGGTGGTGGGGAGAGCCCAGTCTGCCTGGTCGTCGGCGTGGTAGCCACCTTGTCTTGGACCAACCCCAACCCCCTGCCAAGAGGCACGCAATCTGGGGGTGTGGTTTGATGCGGGTCTTACTTTCGGCCCCCAGATCAACCGGGTGGTGGGAGTTTGTTTTGGGATTCTGAAGAAATTGAGAAAGGTCCTTGACCTACTCCCGATCGGTGCCTGTCAAACCCTGGTCCATGCCCTGGTGACAGCTAGGTTGGACTACGGGAACCTGTTGTACCTGGGGGCTCCAGAAAAAAGCATGGCACGCCTGCAAGTGCTGCAGAATGCGGCAGCACGTTTGATTCTCAGGCTGCCCAAAAGGGCGCCTTCTAAGGCGGCCCTCCGGAAGTTACACTGGCTTCCTGTGAGGAGAAGAGTGGAATACAAAGCCCTCTGCACCTGTCATCGAATCTTGAATGGCAGGGCACCCGACCCCCTGAATAAACTGATCGAAGTGTAGCAACCAACACGAGCGCTCAGATCCGCAGGGGGCGGTCTACTGAGGATCCCCAGAGTTAAGAAAGCCCGCATGGGAGGTAGGTCCTTTAGATGTTTAGCTGCAAATAATTGGAATAAACTGCCAGCGGACCTGCGCCTGGAACCGGGGGAAGCTAGGTTCCGAGCGAAACTTAAAACATTCCTTTATACGAAATAATTGTCCGCTCAGCTTTTGTGCTCCCTGCACGCTGCCTCTCCCACTTTTAGCGCGTGGACACGCCGGTGTGCGTAACGCAGCGCTTTACAAATGTCCCAATAATAATAATAATAATAATAATAATAATAATAACGCAAACCGGTGGATGTTGAAATGGCTCTACAGCACTTTCCAGATTGGTGGGTGTGAGAAATTGGGCTGTTGGTTGACTGGGGTGTGAGCCCTAGTCAAGCAACAGCCACAACTCCCTGCAGGGTGAACCACATAAAGTCACTAAATTAACCTGTGCAAAACCCTGGGTACTTTTGTGAGAAAGTGCCCCTTTTCGACATGGTCACCCCACTTTTTGCTTGGTATTTGATGCAAATTTGACTGAAGTGCACAGGGTTCCTGCTAACCTGCTCCCTAGTGCCAGTGCTCTTTCCCTAAAACAAGGTATCTGTTCAATTGTTCCCCAATTGGCTAGACCTTCAGCACTTCTGTAAGCCATAAGTACCTAGGACATGGGTACTAAGGAGGACCCTAAGGGCTGCAGCATGCATTGTGCCGCCCTTAGGGACCCACCACCAAACCCATGCAGACTGCCATTGTAGGCTGCGTGAAATGGTGAAGACAAATGTGAAAACATGACATGGCACACTCCCTGCGTGCCATGTCCTCAAGGAATGCATGCAATATATGTAAGTCACCCCTATAGCAGGCCTTATAGCCCTAAGGCAGGGTGAATTATATTACAAGTGAGGACATATCTGAATGAGCAGATATGTCCTATCTAGTTCAATTGCGAAGATAATACAAGTGAACAGGGGAACCATCTTAAGTATATGTACTGGGCACTGGTCATTACAAGTTCCCCATCTAAATGATGGCGTCACTAAAACACATGGTTTTGGGAGAAGAGTTGATCTAACGGCTAGGGTGGTCGACCTTGAATTGGGGAACTGGGTTTTAGTCTCAGCAACGACACAGAACATCCTGTGATTCTGTTCAAATCACTTAATCTTCCCGCGCCTAAGAAAAATGTATGTGTCCTCATGTAATGCAACTGGTGCTATGTAAAGCACTCTGATACTCGATTTAGGTCAAGTTCACGCTATATAAAACTAATAAAATAAAATGGTGTTTGGTATAAAATGCCTCGTCTTAATGAATCCCTTCTGATACCAGTAGTGGATTTATTAAAACAGGCACCCAGAGGTGCCCCCTGAAAACCTACCAGCTTCTTAGCGTGCTGGATGACTGATCTCGTCCAGCCTGCTACCACAGACATGTTTCTGACCCCCTGCAGGTGAGAACCCACGCTGTCTGAGGCCAGAAACAATGCCTGTTCTGGAGGAAGGTGGTTAGTTATTTAGCATATCAAAGCCAGGGGCTTCAAAGCCCCTGCCACCTTTGCTATGCGACACAGGCTTCCCTCAGACCTGGGAGATGCCACCCGCTGCCCTGATGCCCATTTTGCACCAGGACAGGAGGGAAATTAGCACTGCAAGGAGGCTTGTTGTACTACCAGGCCAGACACACTCCTACGGTGGGCTGCCTGGTGTGCTCCATGAAAGAAGGATTCCACCATCTTGATTTTGGTGGAATTAGGAACTCTGCGACAGGGTTATGCGCACCCCCCATGGGAAGTGTTCATAGAGGGGGTGTAGTAACCCCAAGGGCAAGCAGCCCATTATCTACTACACTTCACTCCCCTTAATGCCCCTACATTTAGTATCTAGTGCCCCCCCTGACACCAGGAATGGAGATTCAACTGACAGAAGAAGAAGAAGGACAAAGAAGAGCCAAAGAAGTGAGAACTGTGGACTATTGGTTGACTTTGGCCCCCAACCATTACTGCTCCTGACCCAACAATCAAGATAATCTGACGTGTCCTGCAGCTGTGCGTACTGCAAACACCTTGGAGGGCCCCCAGCACTTCACAAAGCTGTCAGCATCCCCCCTGAAGTGGAGGAGGCACTTCCCTGCAACCGGCAGGCACCGACCGCAAAGTCCAGTCGCTGTCCGGCTGACCACTGGGTCCACTGATGCAGCAGGCATCCAGGAGGAGGTCAATGGGCTTCAGGAGGTCAGATCAATCTCTCCACCATGTATGAAGATGCCAGGACCCCCAGGAGCTGCCCTGCACCCATACCCGATATACCGGACACATTGCAGCAACAAAAGCGTGTTTTAAGTCTCATCCAGACTTCAACGCCACAAACACCGACTGTGCCCCCCTGCTCACAAGACCCTCACGAACTGAGCCCCCTGTTGGGAACTCCCCAAGTCCCACTCTGCGGCCTGTTTCTAAGTGACCTCCCTCTTTGCCTACGGTGCAACGCGCAAGGCTACCAAACCGTCCAGCACCTATGCACCTATGCACCCAGACACTCCAGGGCATGTAGCCTCGAACAGCTGGTGGTTCTTGGGACCTTGGCCACAAGTACCTTAACTCCTACAGGGGACTCCCGAAATACTTTTGCAAGCACCTGTATGCAGTATCTGTCTGCATCTCAACACGAAAGCATTAATGCGTAAAATTGCATTTTTGTGCCATTTTTACATACCTGTAAAAAATGGATATCTCAAAAAGTACTTACCCAATTACGAAGTTCTTAGTGTTAAAATATATATAAAAATACTAGATATTTTTTGTGTGTTCAAAAAATTCTTAACACTACCCTCTGATAAGCCTAAACTGTTCGCCCACACTACCACAAAAGAGAGAATTTGGGATTATTAATTTAAGCCCTGTAAGGCAGTAAGGGTTGTTTGGACTTTCTACATAGTATACCTCTTTTTGGTTCACCACAAAAAGCCAGCTTCTTACATTGGTGGATGTTAGAAATGGGGTCTCTGGTTGGCTAAGGCTTGCGCCAAAGCCAGGCAGAGACCACCACTCTTGTCAGGGCAAGGGAGTTACACGCCAAAGATAACCCCTGCTCACCCCCTTGGTAGCTTGGCATGAGCAGTCAGGCTTATCCGGGAGGCCATGAGTAAAGTATTTGCACACGCACACAACATCAACAACATCCCAGGCACATTACAAAAGGAACTCCGCACAAGGTTATATCAAAAATAGCCTTTGTATTCTCAAAACACATTAGAATAGTAAACACATAATATACACTGTGGGATGTATGACGGTACAACGCGTACCGTCACAACGCGTGCTGTTACAACGCATCCCTTACAACGCAAGTCGTTACCACGACTTGCGTTGGGGGCGCGGATTTCGAATAGTATAATTTACTATTCTAACACCAGTCCCCGTGGACACTAGGGAAGGTGTTGGAATAGTAAATTTACTATTTTTAATCTTCTAGCGCCCAACAGCGCAAGTCATGGTAACGACTTGCGTTGTAACGGACGCGTCGTAACAGCACCGCGTTAAAACATCCGCGTTGTAACGGATCTTTCCTTACACTGTGCCAACTGGCACTGGGCAATATTTACAAGGGATTATATACACATGACAGGGCCACATGGACCACTGTCAGAACCATCACAAAGCGAACTTGGTAAAAGTAAAACAGATCATAAACGTACAACCAGTAAACACAGGTAATCACCGTACTTAGCATCAGCCTGTAACATAAACTACATTATGCACAGTTACATCAGGCGCGAATTACATTCTACGCCAACCTCATCAGCATAAACACATTATGCAATCCTCTCACAAGTCTAAACACATTAGACCCTAAACGCCTAAGTATAACTCATTAGGGATATAATCACAGAGTGAAACATAATCTCACTAGCATAAACCATGATATGCAGGACAACCTCATAATCATAAACCACAGTTTAGAGGTATAAAACAGGGTGCTTAAAACATACTACACACATTACATTTCCTAGTACCACATCACATTAGGGCCTGGCGCCCTATAATTCTAACAGTCCCCCTGGCCAACTGGCCATCCAAAAAGGGGCTCAAATGACCTATCCAAAAGTCAGGGCGCGCTGCCTAGGAAGCGAAAGTCAAGGGTGCGCAATCTGCGCAGGCCTAAACGTGGCAACTGCCCACTACTTGCTGGGCAGCTGTGAAGACATGGGGCAAAGGAGTGCATTTCACTCCTACCTTCAGAAAACATGCCCTCAAAGAACTGTGCGGTTAAACAGTGCAGCTGCCCACTACTTGCTGGGCAGCTGGAAATATAGACATGAGGCATGGGTCCTCAATGGTCCTTGAAACACATTATGCCAAACTTTGGAGCCACACTGGGCTCTGGGATCACACATGTCCCCAAGACGAGGAGCGCACTGGCGCTTTAAGTAAACATGCATACGAGGTGCAGCTGCCCTCTGTAAGCAGGGCAGCTGAGAGAAATGTGGCCATGGGCCTGGGCACCTCTGTGCCCTCACCTTGGAGCCCTCTAGTCTCTAAACAAAATATGCAAAAAGGTGGAGTGCGCTGGATCTGGGAATCACTTATGTTCACGTTGGAGCGGCCCACTGACATGCGGGTCGATCAGGAAAATGACCCCACTACTTGAGCTCTGGGCCCTTCAACAAGCATGCCCCGTTGTTGCAACTCACGGGGAGCTGTGAACACATAAGGCCACAATGGTGGAGCGGCCTGCTCTCTGGCGGGACAACACGGGATCGGTGCTTCGACCGGCACCACCCCTTTCCCCTTGAGCCCTCACTCACCGGCTCAGGGGGCAGGACCCCACTCTCCTCTCGGTCTCCCGCGATGGCAGCACTTCTCCTGCAGGTCTTCCCTTGACTCCTGGGAGCCCCGCACTGCCGTTGGCGGCCTCTGCCGCCTCCTTCAATTCACCCAGGCCCCCTCCTGGGACCCGAGGTTCTCCTCCATCCGGTCGCCACTGCAGAGCTCTCCCTTCAGCATGGGAGCCCCACGTCAGCACGTTGCGCCGGCTACTTCAGCTTCCGTCCGGCGGCCCCGCCCACAACCAGGCGGGCCACTGATGGCAATCTCTTCTTTTGGGGGAAATGAGGGGTAGTTTCCCTCCGTAAAACTATCAAGCTGGGTGGGCACCCCCTCAATAAATCAGGCAAAGTCACAGGGTGGACACCCGCGCAGTTAGAATAGAATGGAAGCACAGACGCAGGGTGGGCACCTGCTCAGCTCGGTATCACGGGGGAATCCCTACGCTGGGGAAAGAAAGAGCTGAGATGGGTCTAGCACTCATGAATAGTGGCAGCAACAAGGTAAATAGCAATAAAGAGGAAATCTTCGATCTCAAAATACCAGGGATTATCGCCAAATATGTTGAGGGGGAGGAAATCGCAAAATGGTTTACAGACTTTGAGAGGGCTTGTAAAATGAGAACACTCAAACAAAAGTATTGGGGCTCTCTACTCTATGAGCTTCTCTCAGGCAAGTGCAAGGAAATACTTGTGACACTTAATGAGGAAGATACTGAATATTATGACATGTTATGTTATATGTTATAAAAGATTTATAGCGCGCACTAATACTCTGGAGTGTCCTGGGGCGTGAGTGGGCTGTGGCAGAAAGAGCAGAGATTAATTAAATGAGCTGATTGAAGTGGTGAGTTTTGAAGTTTCTTAAAAATAAGGAAGTTCGGGGTGTGCCGCAACTCCTCAGGAAGAGTATTCCATAAAGTTGATGCTTTCACTGAGAGAGACTGGCCCCCCCAGCCGAGTTCTATGAAACCGGGGAATTGCCATCCGGCGTAGAGTGGCTGATTGCAGAGAGCGGCTTAGAATATAGAAAGCTAAGAGCTTCCTGATATAGGAAGGCCCCAGGCCATGAAGGGCTTTGTGGGCTCGGGTAAGAGCTTTGAACTGCACCAACTGGGCCACAGGAAGACAATGCAAATCGCACAGATGCTGCCCAACACTGGATCTCCTGGAGATATTGAATAAAAGTTTAGCCACAGCATTCTGTATAGTTTGGAGTTTCTTCATCAAATAGCCGGGGATGCCAATGAACAGTGCATTGGCGTAGTCGAGGCGGGAAAGGATAAGGGCACAAGCTACGATTTCCTTAGCCGGCCTCGGTAGCAAAGGGAAGAACCTTCTAAGGGTCTTTAGAGTACTGAAGCAGACACCGGTAAGTTTTTTAATGTGATCTGAAAAACGTGGAGATCTTCTCCAAACCAGACCCCTAAGTTCTTCGCTGGGCCATCTTCCGAGTTGGGGCAAGGGAAGCCCGGAGGCCATAGGGTTTCTCTAAAAGAAGGAGGAAACTGACCATACAAAAGTACCTCCGACTTCTCCTCATTGCACTTAAGTTGGGCGTGTGCAAGCCAGTGGAACACGGATGAGAGGCACCTCTGGGCGGTGTCAGTGTCCAGGTCGGAGTCCTTCCAGGTAAATAGGAGCTGGGTATCGTCCGCGTAGGCTAAGATTTTAGCACCCAGCTCATCTGCTAGAAAAATCAGAGGGGTAAGATAGACATTAAAAAGCAGAGGACTCAACTTGGAGCCCTGAGGGACCCCAGTAGATAGCTTCCTAGCAGAGGATGAGAAGGGAGGCATCCAGACCTGCTGAGTGCGCTCATCCAAAAAAGATTTTATCCAATCCCAGACTGGACCGGCAATACCAATGGATGAAAGCCGGGTGAGAAGGAGCTGGAGTGGCACCGTATCGAAGGCGACAGAGAGGTCCAACAAAATCAGGGCCCCCCTGCCACCTCCGTCCAGACACTCCCTAATCGCCTCTGCCATTTCAACCAGCTCAGTCTCTGTACTATCAGAGGTCCTAAACCCGGGTTGGTATGGGTGAAGTGCCCCAGAGGCTTCGACAACGCCCTCAAGTTTACGAAAGACCACATTTTTAAAATTTTTTGCCAGACCCGGAAAAAGAGAGATAGGGCGGTAGTTGGTAAGTACAGAAGGGTCTGCAGTGGGGTTTTTAAGGAGAGGAAGGAGTTTGGCCTGTTTCCATTGCCATGGGACAGTGGCACTCTGGAGAGTTAAATTGATAATAGCAGCTGATTCTGGATACACAATCTCGGCTACCCCAGCTAAAGCACTAGCCGGGCAAGGGTCTGTGGGGGAGCCTGACTTAAGAGATTTAAGAATGGCTAAAATATCAGGCCTCTCTGTGGGCAGAAACTGAGAAAATAAAGAAGTGGGCACCATGAGGAGTGGAGGGGATAAAGAGGGAGATCTTCTCTGCTCCGCGCAGAAAGTCCCTAAGCTGTCCTGAATAGACTGTATTTTGTCAATAAAAAAGGAGGACAACTCCTCACACCATTGGGGCGAGACTGGAAGAACCTTTTGCTCGGCGCAGGGAGACAAAAGGCTTCTGACAATACAGAAGTTCTCCTTACTATTATTATTGGCTTTCGCGATCCGTTCCGCATAAAAGTCGCTCTTAGCTTTCCTGATGACTACGTAATAATCCCTCTGAGCAGAGCGAAGGGCAAATTTAGCAGCAGGACAATACGCCAAACGCCAGCAGCGTTCCAATTTTTTACAGCCCCATTTCGGCTCTTTCAAAGTGGCGGAAAACAAGGGGTTGGATGGAAAAGATCTCTGTTGTCTATAAGCAGGGGGTTTGGAAGAAGAGCCAACCCCCTAGCTAACCCAGGCGTCGAAGCAATCCACCGCCTCCCCAAGATCATGAACAGGTGCTGGGCGCATGAATAGCAGAGTCTCAGATAGCACCGGAATATTGATCTTCCGGGAGGGCAGGCCATGGGGCAGAGCAGAGGTAGAAAAAGGCTTCCCCATGGCCCACGAGAACCTGATCAGAAAGTGATCGGACCAGGTAACCTGTGTTGGATCCTTGACAGAGACATCAAAGTTAGAGCATACCAGGTCAATCAAATGGCCCCCAGTATGCGAAGGCAGTTTAATCCACTGAGTTAGCTGCGTCAAGTCAAATAAATCCATAAGAACCCTAGAATCCGGGGCCTCTGGGGTATCCAAATGAATATTAAAATCACCCAGAAGTAGGAACTTAGGGAAGCTGAGAACGCTGGGAGCAATGGCATCATCCAGTGCTTTCAGGAAAGCTCCGGGAGGGCCATAGACCAACATGCCCCCCAGCGTGAAGTGGGTAGACAGGGTAAAGTTAAAATCCAGGGCGTCCCCATCCACCAGCTCCCTGGATATTTCACTGGTAAAAGACCAGGCCTCCCTGAACACTACTGCAATGCCACTTCCTCTCCCGGTTTTCCGATCGGCTCTAACAATTCTATATCCACGAGGGACAGCGAGCTCAACCACCGGAGCACAGGACTCACTTAACCAGGTCTCAGTAATAAATAGAGCGTCTAGCTTTTCATTGAGAATTAGCTCATAGATGTTGAGAGCATGTTTGACCATAGAGCGGACATTGATAAGTGCTGCAAAGATCCTCCTCTCCCTATCTACTTGAGGAGCAGGACATGACAGCTTCGTATTGAAGCAAAAGTTGCAGGTGGAGCAGGTTCTGGAAAGACTGTGGAGGACAGCCCACTGCTTGTCTCCATCACAGTCCGAGATAGCTAGAGCCTAAAGTTCGTCTTGATTAAAAGATCTCCTAACATGTAAGTCAGCTGGCAATACACGGGCAGCATGGTTGGCACTGGGCACTCCCTGGGTGTGGACGGGTGCAGACTGGCTTGCCAGTGGCGCGCCTTCAGCGTGCCGGCGGAGCGCCCGCTGCGCACGTCCGCTGCCCGTCCGAGGGAGAATGTGCGTTATATGCGTAATCCCTCCCCCAACTAGACCGCTGATTTGAGTCCCACCGAGATCCGGGACTGCCCAAGATGGTGCCCTGCCCATCACTCAATCGGCACTAGGAGCCACGGAGGACTGGGGCAGGGACAGCACACCTCCCAGGCCAAAAACCGGGAAAGTGTGAGCCAATGCAGAGAAGTGCAGATAAATTCAAGAAACAGTGATGATTGCGTTTAAAAACAAAGCTATTTTAAAAACATGAAAAATACAGGTCCCTCAGCAGAGCAACAGTGCGCAATAGAGCATAGGATTACCCTTCTCAGACTGCCACAATACACAAACGGTTCGAGCAGGAACTGCCACTACCTGCTCTAGCCGCCATCATGTAGGATACCAAGCCTGAGGGCTATGAACTCACCACTGAAGAGTACAGGATTAAGTTCCAAGAGGTTCACAAAGCCTCAAGTCAATCCTGGGTTGCTTTTGTAGACATTTCAGTCAAAAGACTAGGGGCCTGATTACAATGTGACACATAAAGTCTCTACCGCTGGTTGAAGGCTTTCTGATCGACATTGTAGGTTAAAAGACTGACCGCCGTATTTCAATGACGGCAGTTGGAGTTTAAACTGGACGGACAATCCGACTCGGTTCCGAAGGGCTCATGGAGCCTGTCGGCCAGTCAAAAAGGCCTCATAATCCCTTAAGGATGCCGTTTCTGCTGTCGGGATTATGATGGCACTTTCTGACAGCAGTTTTCATGTTTGCCTTTCTGACATGGAACTGCTGACAGAAAGTGTCTTTGGGGGGCCCTAGCAGGGCCCCCTTACCTCCTTGCCCTCTGCATGTGGCCCTGCACTGGTGCAGGGATGTTTTAAAACTTCAATTTTTCAATTGGAGCTTGTGTTGCGGGCGGTTTCGGCCCGCCGCCCAAGATCCCATTGAAAAATGGAAGTTTGCGACCGCACCATGTGCGTTCACATCCTAAATGCGGTGTCGGGACCGCTGACCAGAGGCCGGTCAGTTCCCCATCTGCAGTGATGTCGGTCGGAGTTGCCTCCGACCGACATCGTAATCAGGGCCTAGCTGGTTGGTTGAAAGGGAATAAGGTCCAAGACTATGAGGGGCTTTATAATTTACTTATGAAAGAGCATCTGTTAAGTAACTGTGCTTCTGAAAACTGCATCAATACTTTGTGTACCTAGGTTTGATCTCTCCCCAGGAGTTGGGAAAGAAGGCTGACCAATGGGTCAAGACTAGGGCGTCCAAATATCCCTTGGTTGGGGTGACATTAAGAAAGAGGTTGCTAATTTCCCCAAGGGGAAGATGTGGGAAATTCTAAAGAAAAAGATGAAGAGTCTTCTAAAGGCCCCCAAAAATCTGGTCAGGAAGTTGGGCCTGGAGACCCTTCACAATAAAAGGGTGGGTACCAGGGTAAGAATTGGGATCCCAAAAAGGCATGGTGTTTCAATTGTAAGGCCAAGGCACACTGAACTGGGAACTATTCATGTCACAAAAAGGCTTCCACTAGTGCACCTCCACTTTCCACTGGGGTGATAAGTCTCCAGATAGGATCCTTGGTGTGCCCTGACCAGGTCAGAGAGCACCCTGAAGCTACCTTAATCTCGGAGGGTGGATATGTAGCTGCCCTGGCTGTCTGGTCCAGTAACCTGGACAAATACAGACAACAGCCACATACCAATGGGGTTAGAGTAGATGCACAAAGGGATACAGGAGTAAAGTGTCACCATGGTGACTGAAAAACTGGCATCCCAAAAGCAGTATTTGGCCGGACAAATCTATCCAGTCACTGATGCTTATGGTCTTGCTAAGGTTCATCCCATGGCATGTCCTTAGAATGGGAGTGGGTTACTGGCCAAAGGAAGATGATTGTGTCCTCTACAATTCTTGTTGAATGCCTCCTAGGGAATGATCTGGAGAACGCTAAGATCCCATGCAGCCATGTGGGGAATATCTGAATGGGTGTACGTAAAAACAAGAGCACAGAGCAAGGCTTGAGGGTGAAAAAGAAGAATTGGAACCAGGAATAATGGCCCAATCCTTCATGATAAAAGGTAAGAAGGACACAGAACCAAATTCTGAACAGCCATGAGCTTAGGTCCCCTCTACTCTAGAAGAATATCTATCAGCCTTAAAGGGAACTAAGCCCAAGGAACTTGGCCCAGGGGTACCCTCTGGGTAGGAGCTGTGCCAGGGGCAGAGAACCTGTCCTACTCTTGAGAGCATTAGCCAGAAAGCTGTTGCATTGGAAAAGGGACATGTCAGTGGCTCCCAAAGGATCTATTGGGAGGAGGGGCTTCTGTATACTGAGGCCAGATATCCTAAACCTGCTGCCACTAGGAGAGTAGGAGTACCTCAGCAATACAGGAAGTTATTTCTCTCATTGGCCCATGACATCCCCCCAGCTGGGCATCTTGGCCTGGCAAAGACTTGGAGTAGACTAGTTGCCCACTTCTACCGGACAGAACATATCCCAGAAGGTGAAGGAGTGTTGTAAATCCTGTGTTACTTGTCAAGCCAGTGGCAAGACAGGTAGACACCCAAAAGCCCCATTAATCTTACTACCAGTGGTTGGGGTACCTTTGAGATTGTAGGGATTGACAGAGTCAGTCCCCTTGACCCCCCAACAGCATCAGGATACAGATTTATACTGATGGTGGTATCCTGAAGTAATTCTCCTTAGGACTGTCACTGCTCATGCGGTACCCAGGGCCTTTATCAGTATCTTTACTAGAGTAGGCTTTCCAAAGGAGGTGGTGTCCAACAGAGGTAGTAACTTCATGTCTGGCTACCTAAAAGCCACGTGTGCTAAGTGTGGGGTGACATAAAAGCTTACCACCCCATATCACCAGCAAACCAATGGCCTAGTTGAGGGAATCAACTAGACCACGAAAGGTATGATAATGGGACTCCCTGTAAAGCTCAGAAGGAGATGGGATGTTCTCTTGCCATCCCTGCTTTTCGCCTACAGAGAAGTGAACAGAAGGGAGTGGGCTTTAGTCCCATTGAACTTCAATTTGGTCATCCCTTGAGGGGACCACTATGCATAGTAAAGGAAGGCTGGGAGACATCTCTCAAAGAGCCCAAGCTAGATATTGTAAACTAAGTGTTTGGCCTACATTCAAAGATGGCTGAATGAATACATAGGTAAAGCAGCTAAAACCTTGAGGCAAGCCAAGAGCTCCAGAAGTTCTGGTATAACCAAAAGGCTACACTTGTGGAGTTCGAACCAGATCATAAGGTATAGGTGCGGGAGCCTGTGGCTACTAGGGCCTTCCCCTTACCCCCACCCTGCGCTCACCCCCACCACCCACGAGTCATGACAGCCGCCACTGGTTCCAGGATGCCTATTTCCAGTCCATGGAGGATTTGGCCTGGCAGTTCTGGCTGGACAGTTCCCATGGCGAACAGGATCAAGACTGATTTGCATATGTCTGGGTCAAACTGTGGCAACATAACAATGGATTAAACCCAGATCTAAGACTGGGGGTGAGTGTTTGAAAAGTTTCAACACTCCGTCAATCATTTCATTTTGTGATATTGATACAAGGATAAGTAGCCCTCTGCACACACAGTAGATAGATGTAACAGAAGGCCATGTTCTAAAGAAGGCTATTGGCATCTGAATTTCTATTCTGATACAAGAAGTCTGAGTACAGCCTGGAATGATCTCGCCTAAGGTGAGATGGCTACTGGCAATGATTTTCCTCTTACGTAGAATTAAAAATACCAGTCCTAGTGGTCTGCTTTGTATTTTTGTATATGATTTTGTTATAATATCTGGGCTGTCCAAGGTCATGGATACGGCAGAGAGCTTGTCAGTACTGGGAATGCTTAATACCAATTTGGTCGCAAGACCGACCTAAGGACAAAAAAAGGACAATGTACCCACATATTACTGTGCCATTGGACTCAAGCTGTATCACACTGATGAGGCCCAAGAAGGGCAAACCCAGACTGGGGTTGCTAATGTTCATGCTCAGAGTGGACAGAACTTGGCACTGTCGGCTGGACAGCTCATTTTTGTTGTAGAATTAAGCAGATTTGTGTATTTTTGGTCCTTCTCTGTAGTGACACATTGAGTTAAAAACAAGCACAAATGTATCACTGGCTGTGACTAGCTCAATAATTCTACCTTATTCACTTCTTTTCTTTTCCTCAGTGGAATGCCCTAAGTGCTGCTGGTATTATCAGGCCTGGCTCCAGTGGTTTATGTGCCATAGGACCATGGAAGGAGATGAGGCCTAACAACCACACCATGTGACTTTGTAACCCGGGGAACCAGGTTCAAGGTGTCGACTCGACATCCTGTATCTCTGGACAAGTCACTTAATCTCTACTTGCCTTAAAAAACACGAATCTGAAGGTATTCTGGTATTCATGTAAAGTGCTCCAATGCCCATAGGCCTTGTTTGCTCTATATAAAACTGCAACCACAAAAAAAAAACAGACGAACTAAAACTTGAACCAAAAAATAAAAACACACGACACGAGCTAAAACTTAGACCAACAAAACAAAGGACACACACTGCACCTCACTGTTAAGGTGAAAGAAG
Source organism: Lissotriton vulgaris (assembly GCF_964263255.1). Classification (NCBI taxonomy): domain Eukaryota; kingdom Metazoa; phylum Chordata; class Amphibia; order Caudata; family Salamandridae; genus Lissotriton; species Lissotriton vulgaris. The sequence goes on from NC_141694.1 coordinate 750,591,619, forward strand.
GCCAAAACATGGTTGGCGTAGCGGGTGTTCTTGTGCAGAGAGGATATGGCCTAGTAGATCTGATTAGGCTTTTCATATTGGGGCATATGCTGAAACAGATTTGAATCAGATGGTGGTCCCTCTCTGTAGTGCACAATGAGCAAGTTAAAGATGAAATGGAAGGCAGGCCAGACTCAGTTGGCAGAGATTCATATAGGCAATCCAACCACCATTATTTTGTTTTTCTCACGTGTAACACTACATGTTTCCTACAGTCAGCCTACCTCACATTCTACAGTAAAATCAAGCAACAGGAAAGCGCCCTCTGGGGTACAGAGCTGCCATTTTATTCACCACGCGTTCTTTATCACAGAGCGGTAGATGTACAAAGCAGGGCATGCTGCCATTTAGAATGGCATTGATACAGATAGTTACCGCTCCATTCTAACCGGAAAGGCAGACGCGCAGGGGTGATTCATTGACCGTCAATGAAACTTTAGAGCTCAGACTTTTTCAATGCTTTTAGCACAAAGTACCGAGAGCAGTGCACCCGCCTGCCCCCCTTGTACCGAGCGGCGTTAGTCACCTTGTTATAGAAGAAAGCACAATGGCGCAGTGCTGCGAGGGAATTGAGGGGCTTCGGTCAGATGACCTGTTTGTTGAAACAGGGATTTTCAAAGAACATGGCAGGTGGGCGCGGTACATCAACAGGTTTTAAAGAAAAAATAGCGAGGCGAACTAGGGGCACGTCCCCTGATGAAGCGGCTGATGACAAGAAAGCCGAGGGCGGTAGGGCGGCTCTCAAACCTGAACGTTCTTCGTTGTTGCTGGTGCTTGTTAGATTAAAGTACGGTTTGCAGATTTTCGAAGCTCCGCACGCCTCGTTCTCAGCCTTTGATTCTAAACGCTTTGCGGAGGCAGACAATTTGGATGCAATTTACAGAGAGCGTGCCACAATTTATGCCTGGCTGACTGACGTGGCGGATAAGTAGTTCTGATTCTGTTCGTTGCACAGTGACTTATTCTCTTACAGTAATTCACTGGCCTTACATGACGTGCTGGAGTTGTTAGTACAGAATGATATGCAGAGTGTTCCTATATCGTGTTTTCCGCCAAATCTTCTTGAATTCGCCTCCAAGTATGCATCTCCAGGGTCGAACAAAAGCTACTTAAGGTCGTCAATGTGCGAAGACAGACTTTGAAAAGTGATTTGATTAGTGCAGAGGGAAAGAGATAAAGCTATCTGACAGGTGAATTGAGAAGCCGCATTGCTTGCACAGTTGTGTACGTCGCTAATATTCCCTGACAGGGTCGGACTGGCCTATAGGGCAATCAGGCAGTGCCCCATTGGCTGGTCTGACAGATCAGTGTGTGCGCCATTTTTGGTCTCGGTTAGACAACGCATGAGCTGTTTCGAGGAGTCGTGTTTTGTTGTATCTGTGGGTTTACAGACCCCCCCCCCCCCCCCACTCTCCTGCCATTGGTAAACTTCAGCATTGCTCTCATTTTCTTTAATTCATTTGTCATGCCCTCCTCTTGTGTTTGGCCCTCCCATAGCGCATGGACGAAGTATATGTCTCCTTACACTGCTCCCAGTTTGCGGAGCTATTTTTTCTTTATTTTCAAGGAGTCCATAAGAGTGCTTGTGTTTTCAAGCCGTCTCCCCTTGTACACATACACACATACCACCAAAATGCATGAGCATGAACATAACTAATCCATTTCTTAAAGAGTTGTTAACTCACAAACAGCAATTAAAAAAAAATAATTGCACGATCCAATGGCATTGAAGTGCACGCTTTGTCGTCCATCTTGCCATAGCACAAACACCAGCCAATGGTATTGGTGTACTTTAAAAGCTCACCAGTTACATTACACAATGACACATTCATTTTTGGTGCTGATCCTGCTTCAATTAAGGTATTTTTATCCTATCATTTCTTGCCCATCTACCCATTCCTTCCTGCGTCCCTGCTTGACCCATCCCTCCACTACCTCTCTCATCGCTGCCACGTTTATTTTGTTTGCACAATCTGATGGTATTGGAGTGCCAGTGCTTAATTTGAACCAGTGGTTTCCGGTACTCGGCAACAGCACTTAATTGTCAACACTGGAGCTCAACAGTCTGCCATAAGGTGGCACTGTCTGGCTAATTTAGAGATTACCACAACAGTTAATTTTTAATTCAATATATATTAAAAATTACTAGGATGTGCGCCCAAGCCATTCTTATAGCTAGTGGGGCATGCAATAGTCCGAACTGTCACACTTGTGAGAATGTGATGGTTAGTATTTGTGTCATTACTATCATTGGCAGCATAGCAGGGGCAAGCTCCTGACAAGAGCCCAGGCATTTACTTTTTAACAAATCAAGCACTGTGGAGCGCTTGTACCATCCTCCATCTTGCCATAGAGTTAACACCAGCCGATAGTAATTGAGCACTTTAAGTGCTCACCAGTTGCATTACACAATAACACAATCATTGTCGTAGGCAGAGGGAAGCGTAAGTGATTTTACCTAGAATAAGAAATTGTTCAGCCGACACTGAGATTCGAGCCTTGTTTATCAGTTCCCCTGTTGGTATCTCTGGTCATTACGCCACATCCTCTCTTCACTTCAAAGCTCCTCAACTGTTTCTCACTATCACTTCCACATTTGTTTAGCAAGGCCCCGTCAACACCGAACAAGCATTGGCAAAGCTAATAGATCTCAGCAATGCACGAGCTATTGGCCTTGTCAATGGGAATGTCTTTTAGCAATATTGTCTAGCGGCACATCTGCTCTTTAAAGTCACTGGAAAAATTGCTATGATGTGGCCAGCGTAGGCTACGTCATAGCTCTTTTTTTTGGGGGGGGCAGGACAATAAACTCAATATGGGGTTGGAGAGACTTGGCATCGACTCAACATCCTGTGATCCTGGGCTTTCAGTAACTTTCAGTATTGCTGAACAGCAAATTTTTTTTAGCTATATGTTTCGCTAATGGGGACCTCTTTTATTCAGGTGCTCGGACCTATTTTTCGTCCCAGCCCATCTCTGTTATCTGCTTGCTACATATGCAGCAATTCATTGACTCACATAGCATTTGTATTTCTCTTGCATTAGAATAATTTCATATGCTATTAAGCACAGGTGCTATTCTGAAACCCTGTACAGTGTAATTATTCCATACCTGCGTGTATCTGTTTGTTTTACTATCAATAACTTCACAGAAGCAAATGTCGGGATATCAAAATGCCGCTGTGTTAATCATACCTCTTTCCTTTTATTTACTGCTTTATTAGAAGGATACACACTGTCAGAATGGGAATTAGCAGGTGTTACCTAACTGTTACTTCACAATTTATATGGTCAACGAGGCTGTAATTATGTAAATATATGTAAAGTTTCATGAATTTGCATGTGCATTGCCATGTGGATTGTAAATGATGCCAAAAAGGCAACGAAGGAGGCATGTTGTTTACGAGCCTGGGGTTTTTCATTTTAAACTGCACATACAATATCATAATGCAGCAAACAACACAAATAATTCAAGAGCATAGCCCCCCGGCGTCTTAAAGGCTGATTCCTGCATATGTTTACAGTGTAACACACCGGTGGCATGAAACCGAGGAAGACGTCTTCCAGAGTAGAAACCTGTTTCTGCCGATGCACACTGCACACTGGCGCAGGCAACAGAGGGTTAACGTGTCACGTATTTTATGGTCCCGCGTGCACCCAGACTGCTGATTCCTGCAGTGAGTGCTCCGTAATCGAAAACAATATGATATATGTATGCTAAGCACGCGAAGTAACAGATGAGTGGGCAGGGGTATTCGGTGATAATACGCAGTGCGCAGTCTGTTTTTAAAACTCCATGATTTAATCAATACATCTATTTATATTTTAATTGCAAGTTCGTCTTAATCGTTTGCTAGTTTCAACAGCTGTGTTTTTTGTGGTGTTCTAGTCAGGAAGTGGTGGCTAGCTCCAATGGTGTGTCATGACGCTTCCGCCACTGTACCATGATTAATCCGCCTTGTACAGTGGGAGTTCCTCCTATGAGGCAGAAGGGCTCCGTGCACTGTAGGAAGATGTCGTCAGTTTCAGCATTTGCCCCCTCCCCTGCCTTGCAAGGTGTCTGCTTGCAGCATTTTGGCACCACACAGTGTCGTCCAGAGAAAGAACAAGCCTTTGCAATGCAATAGGTCTCGCATTTGCAACAGTTTAAGCTACTGGCATTGTAAATGACAATGCCTTTTATTTATCTGTTTTGATAACACATAAATAAAAGACTTTGCCATTTAACAATGAAAATAGCTCAAACTCTTGTAAATGCAAGATATATTTCATTTCAAAGAAGCAGCTGCCATTGTCCAGGGCTGCTTGAAAGTAAAAGCGTGCATGGCACTCTGAATGTTGCAGGAAAGCATGCCGTGCCTGAAGTAGGAGAAACTCTTTAACCCGTTGCATGCTTGTGACAGAACCGCTCCGTCACAAGCCACGGGTGAGCTGTGCTTGTGACGGAACGGTTCCGTCACGGCCCGAATTACGCGCCTGCGCTGACTAATTAATGGGCGGGCGGGTTCGTGACGGAACCGTTCCGTCAAAAGCACAGCTCCCCCGCGAGCCGTGACGGAGCGGTTCCGCCACAGGCACGGGACCGCCGCGCGACCGCCCCCCCCCCTTAGCGCTGCGGCAGAATAGCCGCCGCAGCGAAGGTGTTAAAGAAAATAGTGCGTACAGGCTAAATAAGACATACCTTGTAATAACAGAAGTGAAAGGGCCAGTCCTCATGGGGGTTACAAATTAAGACAAGGCGGTACTAAGGAGGGACTTACAAGCCAAATAACGAATCAGAAGCCACCATTTACAATGGCCAATGACACAAACCATTGACAAATAGGGGCAGAGAGTGGGCGGAGCTTCAAGTCCATACTAGACTACAGCATGCCTCGCAGTGCATGCGCTGCCCAGGCTCGATCTAAAACCTGCAATTTTCGGTGCAATTGATCTTCTGGCACAACTCACTTGTGATCATCACTGGTCTTGATTTAGCCTCTTCTTTTATTTTACATAGACTTTGTGGTTGGGGTAGTGTGGCTCACTGGTTAGAGGCGGCAGACCCGAGAGCAGAGGACGGCCCGGGACCAGGGTTCGATTCCCGGCGCGGCAGGTTTCTGGACCAGGGTCAGCGGACTCGATAATTCTCTCGCCTCGGTGCCCACTCTGATCAGCGATCACACTCGGCAACTCTGGGCATTAGCTTGCCTCATCCTCACTAACGGCCCCACCAGACCGCCGGGGATGCCTGGTCTCACCCTGGAGATACCCATTAAGGGACCATCTCTCAGGGAAGCCAGGAAGGGTTTCGCAGCGGTCGAAGCGCCTTGGGACCCTCCGGGTAAGTAGTGCGCTATATAAATGCCTATACATACATACAGACTTCATATTGTACCACTGTACAATTACTGGAGCACTCCGCACCCTGTCTATATTGAAATATTGCATTGTTACACATACCCTGTTTTCTCTTCTATTTCCTATTGAGTGATTTTTTGTTTGTTTTTGAACTGATTCATCTTCAGATTGACCTTTTCACCCCGAAAATTGTGCTGTAAATAATACCACTGTAAACAATTTTTGCTTCGCCTCGGTTCAGGTGGTTAGGCTAGGGGTTTGCCCATCAGCCTTCTCTACATGTGCAGTGCTGTTGGTTTCCTACTGCCTTTTGCAGGTCATTGTGGTGATAAAACTTCTGCACAAGGCGTGCTAAAGGACATGTGCATGAGCGCTGTGTGGGCAGAGACGATGACAAGCAATCGCAGGGTCCAGCTTTTTTGTTGTGGTCACTTGCTTGAGCTGTTATTCTCTTTCAGTTCAGTTCATAAAGAATTAATTTTGACATTAAATCCCTAAAATCTCCATATATGCATATTACAAGAATAACCATAAGACTAAATGCATGCCCATATAAAAAATGAAGTCCCACTTTAAAAAAAAAAAGGACACACACAGTTGTAGCATGGGCCGGGAGGCCCTGCTGACCAATGGGGGCCCACGGGGAACTCATCACGGCTGCAGAGTGGGAGCAGAGTCGCAGGGGGGCAAAGCCAGCGAAAAAATGTTGCACTGGGATTAGGCGTGTTATTTGAATCAGAGTGTCCACCCAATATTTGACCAAAGTGGTGGCCAGGGACAGAGTTTAAAGAAGGGGACAGGGGTTCTCTCAACAACTCTGTCCGGAAAAAACTAACCTCGTTGTTGATTCCTTGTCCCTACGGTGAGTTCGTGGATGCCCGCTGCAGCGGTTCCTGCCGTCTTCATTATTCACAGGAACCCTGACGTCTGCATTCCGGGCCCGCCTGACTTCAGCCCAGGCCCACTAACACTGAGGTGTGGGTTTCCTTGGGGTGGACCAGCTCCACGAACTTGGCTGCCGGCAGAGAGGGCAACGGAAACGAGGAGGAAGCGAGGAGGCGTGCCAGTGTTGGCCTCAGCGAGTGCAAGCCAAGAGCAAATCCTTGTGGGGGCAAGTACCGGAGCGAGAGCCTCCCTGGGGACCGGGGGACCTGTGCCTGCAAGCAACCCCAATCCAACGCCGGTAACTCTCCTTGTTAGCGCACGCAGGCAAGTGGACGGCCAAAAGCAAGGGCCCGGGCACGAATGCTCATGTGGAACGAACGGGACATGGGGTTGGCATGACAAAGCCTCTCTTAAAGTGCAAGGCCCATTCACTGCAGGTAGCAGGCCCCACAAGCACCATACAGCCGGAAAAAGGGGACGGGCACTGGAAAATCTGTTCCTTCCTGCAGCAACAAGACACAGCAGCGCGGTGCCTGCCACGTTGTGCATGGCAAGGCCCAATTTAGGATTTTAACATTGCGTATGGTGCTGCAGGATGCTCCCGGCAGTGTGGTGGGCGCATCCTAATGGGGCGGGCGGTACCCCCGTACCTATGGCAGACGGTCCCAGCTCCGCAAGTATAGGTCCCTATGTATCCATGATTAAGAAGAAAGAGTGTCAAGATAGGGATGGTAAAGGGAGCTAAATTGTGTTTGGGTTGTCCTGGTGCAGGTCGATATACATATCTATGTATTGTGTTATTTTCTGAGCTCTCTGAGGCAGTCTTTTCTGGGTTATATATATATAGATAAACCTCTGCACTCTGACATGTTCAAAAATGCATTCATGGAGAGTTATCCTATTCTATGATACTCAATATAAACAAGGAGCAATACATAGTTTGCAGTTCAATTTAATGTATATAGGATACACAAACTCGGCAATGTTCTCAATACCTCGGCAGCCGACACGTGTTTCGTTACATAGTAACTTTTTCAAAGCTTAAAAAACAATCCAAAACGTTAGCTCGAATACCGTAGACACACAAGGTCTTTTTGTAAGGTTGACCGAGTCCTATTCAGTCACTGCGCCGATGTCATCTAAAGCGATAACCACACCACACAAATTCAGTGGGTCGAATATTTGTCAATCCAATATAAGGGTATAGGGGCCCCTGCGATTCAGTCGGCTTGTTTTTTTAAAGAGTGGCCCAGTGTTGCCACAAAAAGAGGTAACCAATTAGAGAAGTCTTTATTTCAATTCTTCAATTCTGTATGTATGAAACTGCTAATGGGTTGAAAGGTTCATATTATTACTTCATGGATCAAAGTAAGCCCATATAATTTGTAGGGACCAAAGGGCTGTGATATGCCCCTTTGGCTGTAAAGTTCGCCCCCTGTAGCCTTACGTGTCCCCCAGCCCCCAAACCTTCGTCTATTTACCTCTTCCCTTAACCCTCAATCTTTTAAAAAAAAATTTAATTCCCCTTACCTCTTCACGTCGTTGTCTCTTCTCCTTCTTCTTCATTGATGATGTCCTACGTCGTAAAGAGGAAGCGGAAGTTTCTTTCCGTTTCCTCTCTAACGACGCAGATTGCTGATTGTCTCCACTTTGCTTTGTTATTTCATTTTCTTTTTTTATGGGGGGGAGACCCTCCAACCCCCAATTTTATTCTCACTTTTTTTTTGAGGAGGCAGGCCCCCAATGCCCTACTTTTATTTTCCTTTACCACGCATGCCTTTACTACGCATCTCGTACCAAAGGTATGCGTGGTGAACGCTTTCGTGGTAACCATGCATGCGTTCTAATGCATGCGTGGAAAAGCCTTTGGTGGAAACGGTCGCGTTGTATTGGCCGTTTCCCGGTGTACACACGGAGAACTTTTCATGACATCTGTCAGTCTGTCCTTATCCGCATTGGTGAAGTCTGTCTGGGGACCACATTATTCTGTGGAGGATAGTTATTATGTTTTTCTGGAAATGTGGATGGCCGTGAGCTTTTATTAATTCTTTTCCAGATTGAGCTGTAATTCAGTCAGTGGTAGGTTGTATATTTGATTACATATCTTAATTAAGCATCGTTCAGGTTTGCTTGGGGTGTCTGAGATTTTCCCTGTGATGTGTCATAATACTATTGGACTTTTAAGTTGGTTCAGTGGTGGTGGTTGGGTGATTTGTGTACAATTATATTAGAATTCTTTTTTAAATGTTAATTTTGTCATTGTGGTTTGGGTAGCGGGAGAAAATCTTTTATAGCTTTTTAAATCTGCTGTGAGTACATCCAGCCGTTCCATTCTTTTCAACAGTTTCTGTAGTTTCTCTGGTTAATTTGTCTAAGTACCATTATTTCTCTTTGAAACCAGGTTCAGAGTCAAGCACTAAGACCTGAAACTAGGAACTGGAGGGTCAAGGTCAGAAATTGACATGCCCTCGAATGGGAGGAAGGGGAAACCATGCGGGCCGGGAGGCGCACTCTGACCGGTGAGGGCCCGCGACAAACCCCTACCGGGGGTGGAAACGAGAGCGAGCAGCAGCTGAGCCCGGGAAAACGCCAGGCACTGATTGGCCAGCTTGGTTTAAAGCCACCAATTGGCGGGGGACCCCCTGGGTGTGCCTTAAGGATAAAGGCAAAACCAACAGTTGATGAATAGAATGCAGAACAATGTCATACATTCACCCCAGTAGAGAGATCTGGGCCTGAATCTATCGTTTTTTTGCTCACCACACCAGCCCAGTTCAGACATGGCCATATGCAAATCAGCCTTGACCCTGTGCCTCATGGGAACAGTCCAGCCCGAACTGCCAAGTCATGTTTTCGCTGGACCGGAATCAAGCATCCTAGGACCGGTTTCTGGCTATCAGCTGTCTTCAGCCAGGGTAGCTTGACTCCAGTGGTGTGGAGAGCACGGGGCTCACTTTTCAGCATACCCGTCCCACTCGGGGTGACAAATGCAAAAACATCAGTTGATGGACAGAATGCAGTACAATGTCATACATTCACCCCAGTACAGAGATCTGGGCCTAAATCCATCGTTTCATTGCTCACCACACCACCCCAGTTCAGAAATGGCCATATGCAAATCAGCCTTGACCCTGTGCCTCATGGGAACAGTCCATCCCGAATTGCCAAGTCATATCTTCGCTGGACCGGAATCAAGCATCCTGGGACCGGTTTCTGGCTATCAGCCGTCTTCAGCCAGGGTAGCTTGACTCCAGTGGTGTGGAGAGCACGGGGCTCACTTCTCAGCATACCCGTCCCACTCGGGGTGACAAATGCAAAAACATCAGTTGATGGACAGAATGCAGTACAATGTCATACATTCACCCCAGTACAGAGATCTGGGCCTAAATCCATCGTTTCATTGCTCACCACACCACCCCAGTTCAGAAATGGCCATATGCAAATCAGCCTTGACCCTGTGCCTCATGGGAACAGTCCATCCTGAATTGCCAAGTCATGTCTTCGCTGGACCGGAATCAAACATCCAAGGACCGGTTTCTGGCTATCAGCCGTCTTCAGCCAGGGTAGTTTGACTCCAGTGGTGTGTAGAGCACGGGGCTCACGTCTGAGCATACCCGTCCAACTCGGGGTGACAAATGCAAAAACATCAGTTGATGGACAGAATGCAGAACAATGTCATACATTCACCCCAGTACAGTGATCTGGGCCGAAGTCCATTGTTTTTATGCTCACCACACCACCCCAGTTCAGACATGGCCATATGCAAATCAGCCTTGACCCTGTGCCTCATGGAAACAGTCCAGCCCGAACTGCCGAGTCATGTCTTTGCTGGACCAGAATCAAGCATCCTAGGACCAGTTTCTGGCTATCAGCCGTCTTCAGCCAGGATAGCTTGACTCCAGTGGTGTGGAGAGCACGGGACTCACGTCTGAGCATACCCGTCCCACTCGGGATGACAAATGCAAAAACATCAGTTGATGGACAGAATGCAGAACAATTTCATACATTCACCCCAGTATAGAGATCTGGGCCTAAATCCATTGTTTTTTGCTCACCACGCCACCCCAGTTCAGACATATGCAAATCAACCTTGACCCTGTGCCTCATGGGAACAGTCTAGCCCGAACTGCCAAGTCATGTCTACGCTGGACCGGAATCAAGCATCCTAGGACCGGTTTCTGGCTATGAGCCGTCTTCAGCCAGGATAACTTGACTCCAGCGATGTGAAGAGCACGGGACTCACGTCTGAGCATACCCGTCCCACTCGGGGTGACAAATGCAAAAACAACAGTTGATGGACAGAATGCAGAACAATGTCATACATTCACCCCAGTACAGAGATCTGGGCATAAATCCATTGTTTTTATGCTCACCACACCACCCAAGTTCAGACATGGCCATATGCAAATCAGCCTTGACCCTGTGCCTCATGGAAACAGTCCAGCCCGAACTGCCGAGTCATGTCTTTGCTGGACCAGAATCAAGCATCCTAGGACCAGTTTCTGGCTATCAGCCGTCTTCAGCCAGGATAGCTTGACTCCAGTGGTGTGGAGAGCACGGGACTCACGTCTGAGCATACCCGTCCCACTCGGGATGACAAATGCAAAAACATCAGTTGATGGACAGAATGCAGAACAATTTCATACATTCACCCCAGTATAGAGATCTGGGCCTAAATCCATTGTTTTTTGCTCACCACGCCACCCCAGTTCAGACATATGCAAATCAGCCTTGACCCTGTGCCTCATGGGAACAGTCTAGCCCGAACTGCCAAGTCATGTCTACGCTGGACCGGAATCAAGCATCCTAGGACCGGTTTCTGGCTATGAGCCGTCTTCAGCCAGGATAACTTGACTCCAGCGATGTGAAGAGCACGGGACTCACGTCTGAGCATACCCGTCCCACTCGGGGTGACAAATGCAAAAACAACAGTTGATGGACAGAATGCAGAACAATGTCATACATTCACGCCAGTACAGAGATCTGGGCATAAATCCATTGTGTTTTTGTTCACCACACCACCCCAGTTCAGACATGGCCATAAGCAAATCAGCCTTGACCCTGTGCCTCATGGAACAGTCCAGCCCAAACTGCCAAGTCATGTCTTCGCTGGACCGGAATCAAGCATCCTAGGACCGGTTTCTGACTATCAGCCTTCTTCAGCCAGGATAGCTTGACTCCAGTGGTGTGGAGAGCACGGGACTCACGTCTGAGCATACCTGTCTCACTCGGGGTGACAAATGCAAAAACAACAGTTGATGGACAGAATGAAGAACAATGTCATACGTGAGTCCCGTGCTCTCCATGCCACTGGAATCAAGCTATCCAGGCTGATGAGGGCTGAAAGCCCGAAACCGGTCCTTGGGTGCATGTTTCGAGTCCAGTGAGGACCTGGCTTGGCAGTTCGGGCTGGACTGTTCCCATGGGGCACAAGGTCAATGACCTATATCACTCGATTCTCTCGTGGCAAACATGGAGAACTAGTCAATGTCAGTATCAGTATCAAACAAGCTTAATTCGATTTCAAAGTTCAAAATCATAAAAGCACATAATATAAAAATACATTTTACAATATAATCAATTGGTTAAAAGCTTAATATTATACATTTAAGACAGATTATATTGCGAAAACATGTTACTAAAACATCACATTGTGTTCCGGAATTTAATCACAAGTTTCAAAAAGCTAGATACTGCGTGTATAACATGATCTTCTTCTAACTGTTACTGCTTGAGAGAGGCTAATGTACAAGTTCGAATCCTCCAAGCTCTAAGAACGGGTAACAGGAAAGCCCTTCTTGGTAGGTGATAAAATTTACAGAAAAGGACACAGTGTATATTTGATTGATAAGAAGTATCGTCACAGGGGCATACGAGGTTATCCATGGGCCAATTGTTACAAAGGGGAACAGTAATCAGACGAAAAAAAGTGCCTAGCCTAAAGCGAGTCAACAACATGCGGGTATAGGGGCTTGACACAAAGATGAGATACATTTGTAGCCCCTCATGGGCAGTAATTTGCTGATATCTAAGGATGTTATTTTTTCCTTTTTCAGAACTCCACCTAGTACTCGCTAGATGGTCAAGAGCCATCTTTTTCAGCAACCCTCTCGATACCACCTCCATGCTAGCTGGTCTAGCAAAGAATTCCGGGTGTCCTATCTCATTGAGCATGTTTCTTATATAGGATAGCCATTTGATATTGGCTATTCCGTCGAGGGAAAGACAATCATTAATTAAATCTCTGTTCAATGCGGACTCGCGTGTAACCCAAACCTTATGCCAGAGAAGTATGGGGGAAATCCTTATGATATCAGAAATATAAGGTAGGCCGGCTTCTATATGTAGCATGTACGTAGAAGTAGATTTGGACACGCCTAGTAGATGGCGAATGAACTGATTTTCGCAGCGTTGTATTGTCTGCGCATTTTCCAGCCCCCACAGGCCAGCACCGTATGTAGCTGTTGAAACACATTTAGCTTTATAAATGTATATTAATTCTTTCGCTGGTTTTCCCCCTAATTTGGCAGCAAAATTACTCAGGGCTCCGATAGTACGTGTGAAAGCTAATTGTCTAGCGCTTACTGCTGCTTTCCAATTTCCCCTCCTATCGAAGTTCACGCCTAGATAAGAAAACCTATCCGTGGTTCCAATTCTTTTCCCATCAAGGAAAATTGGACAGGGCACCCTCTTTGTCCCTTGCCCGCAGGACATTGTATAGGTTTTTGATATATTTACTCTTAGGCCTCTTTCCCGCATAAAACAAGAACATTTATCTACAGTCCTCTGTAATCCTAATCTAGTCCGCGACATTAAAGCCGCGTCGTCGGCGTATAATAATATTGGTACAGGGGTCCCGCTGATAGTGGGGTAATCATGTTGTGAATCCCTAAGATATTGTCCAATGGAATTGACATATAGGGTGAATAATAGGGGTGCAAAAATGCACCCCTGTCTAACCCCCCTTTGTATAGGGAATTTGTCAGAACACTCCCCCATATGGCCGTACCTCACCCTTGCTCCTGCCCCTCTATATAGTTCTTTGATAAAGGACAGAATTTGGCTATCAGTGCCCATCTCAGCAAGTGTTACCCATAATAACTCGTGATCTACACAGTCAAAAGCGGAGCTTAAATCAATAAAAGTGATAAAAAGTTTTCCGCTCTTTGCCTGGGTATATTTGGAAATAAGTAGGGCCAAATTTAAACGCTGTTCCACAGTGCAGGTTAGAGATGACATTATTTTCCTCCCCCCAGATTTGAATCCTATTCAGGATGATCTGGCCCGCCACCTTCATCAATGCATCCAAGAGTGAGATTAGCTGGTAGCAGTTGGGGTCGTTCCTATCACCTTTTTTAAAGATGGGCACGACTATGGCATCAGGCCAGGAAGATATAAGCCCATATTGATTAGCCTTATTTAACACATTCGTGATCATGGTACCCCAGAGGTCTAGCTCGGCCTTATAAACGTCCACCGGAATGCCATCCGGACCCCGGTGCCTTGCCTGATGGACTGTCTTTTATAGCTTTGGTCACTTCTTGGCAGCCAAAAGTTATGTCAAGTGGGAAAGGGCTAAGTTGGTTACAATTATGGAGACTGGCCGTCCTGTCGCTGGGGACATTCACGGTATCACCAGGGGGGACTCTATTATAGAGATGTTTAAAATGAGTCACCCAGGTATCCCCGGATATTGCTATGTCTATAAAGTCGGCCTCTTGGGTTTGTAGGTAGGGGGCATTTACCACTTTCCAAAAGTCAGTGTTATCTCTTTTTTGCGATGCCTCTTGTAGGGCCACCCTGGCCTCTCTTTTCAATGTGGCCTTTCTAATCCTAATCGTCTTTGTATATGTCTTTCTGGCCTGCCGAATGAACTCAGGGTTTCTTGGTATTACCTACAGGGTCTTTTTAAGGGCTGTTAAAGCCTTGGTGCATTTGCGGTCGAACCACTTGTGGGTTTTATTTGCCTCGCCCCTGTATTCGCTGATCAGTAGAGTTTTTGCGGCTACTTGTATTTTTGAAAAGGAGGCCATAACTTTTTCTGGGTCCTCATCTTGTGCCAGGTAAATAGACATATCTTCAAAAGATGTCAGGACTAATTTTCTCAAGAAACCTAGTGGCTCCACCTTATCCCATTTTAGTGTATAGCCATTTTTGGATGCCAGTTTGATCTTGGGTGTGTAAAGTGATTTATCCACTATAGTTTGTGTTTGTGTATGCCCTTTGATTTTTAAAGTGAAGGATACAGGATAGTGGTCGCTAAACAGGACCTGGCCGTTTCCCAAGTGGCTATCAACCCAGCACGGGCTGTAGATATTAGTGTAAAATCAATTACGGAATTAGTCCCCCTTTCGTTAAAAGTTGGCTTGAACGGAATACTCGGGCTACATAACTCATTTACAAAGGACAAATTAAAATGAAAATTTTGAGAGTACTACCAAGTTTCGTGTGGGTGAAATGAGTGGGGCAATCTTCCCTGTGCTCAGTTAGGCCGCAAATGCCCATAGAGCAGTAAGGGCAGATAGTACAATTAAAATCCCCTACCCAGATCATGACCTTCTCTCCTGCCAATTGCTCCTGTAGGGAGGTTAGGCTGAGCAAGAGTTTGTTAATTATGCTATCTAACATGCGTGGTGGCACATTATTATAAAAGTTAATTATAATCATATTATTTAGATGGCCCCAGTTAATCATTAGGATCTGATAGAAATCGGTGGTCAAAAACTTGAGTACTTTAATGTCCCCTGTTGTGGAAATGTATGTGCTTAAACCCCCTCAATTTCGTCCCTGTGCGCTTGCCATAGCTGGGGTGTGGAAGGTTTGGAACCCGATAATATGTAGTTCCTCTTTGGACCATGTTTCCTGTAGGCATATTATGCTGTGTTCAGTAACAACGTCTAACCAGGGTTGCTGGGAAACTTTCCTTGCCAAACCAGCAACGTTCCATGAAAGAAGGCTGTGAGTAGATTCCATCTGCCTAAGCCATATACTCTCCGGGATGAGGCTTTCTCTTTCTCCCTTATATAGAGAAGGGGGTAATGAAGTCTGAGGTTTTAGTGGGAATTGTGGTGTCATGGGCGTATCAGTCTCTATACTAGTTCTCTGATGTTGTCTAACTACTACTGTCTTTTTCCCAGCAGCGTCGTTTGTGTACCTTTCGTCCCCTTCAAGCTCCAGCACTACATTCCTTTTTGGCAGATTTGACACTATGGGAGGAGGAGTACCATATTTTAATGGGTACTTTGCCAAGGTAGTCCTAGAATGTCAATCTAGATCATCCAATCCTGAGAGAGCATTGTAACGATTGGCTAAAGGGATTGGCCAATAAGGTGTATGGGGGACTTGCTGAATACTGTCACCCCAAAAGTTTATGGGCCTTTCTGCGTGCCTGAATGCAGGGTAGGTAAGTCTCTGTTGGTTTATATTCATATAATGGGGAGTATGGGTGGGAAATTTGAATTTAGTAGGAGGAACACTTGGGGGTATACACCTGTTAGAACGCATTTGTTACAACGCACTACCGTTACAACGCGACTTTTACAACGCATACCATTACAACGCATTGCGCTGGGGGGCGCTCTAGGATAGGGAATAAGTATAATTTACTATCCAACACCTTCCCTAGGGTCCACGGGGACTGGAGTTAGAATAGTAAATTATACTTACCACTATCCAGCACCTCAAAGCGCTATGCGTTGTAATGGTAATGGTATATGGAGTCATCAGCGACTGAGGGTAAAAATAGCTCAGGACTCGGGACGATATGCCTCTACCCCCCCGCTCCAGGTACCAGTCAGCGATATGAGTTACGACCCTCCGATATCTGAAATTAATAATAATTACGTCCCCATTGATATCTTTCGGTCTCTGTCCCACCCAGGCTAGTCTTCTCACATTCGCTATTTCCCCGTCTAAGTTGGGGGGGAGAGGCCTGTTTTGTCTGAGCCAATGGACTACTTTATTCTTTAATTCTAAGTAGCCTTCTCCCTTCCCTTCTGTGAGCTCTGGGACCCCCGTGAGCACTATGACATATGGTGCCGCTTCTGGAGGCAAGTCTATGTGACATCCTGTTCTTTTTGTGACCTAGTCTAGGGGGTGGGCCTTGTTGGGGGTTACCTCTTTAGTGAGTGGATTTGGGTTGGAAATATAGCTGACTGGACCTCTATCCCTATTCCCTTTGGCCCCTGTTACTTCTTTCTCTGCCATCTTGCTAAGCTTTTTAGAACAGGAAGGAGTATCCCCTATAGTAGGATTGCTATTGGGCTTTTGCCCACCGCACATATAGTTCGTTTTATGTGCTGTTAAGTCCTTTAATAGTTTAGTGTTTAATGTGGTCGCTTCCTCTAAGGTATTCAGTTGATCTCCCAGCCTTTTTACCCTCTCAAATAGTGGGAGAAGTAGAGATCTGACTAGGTGTTCTATACTCTCCACTGTGCACTGGGGAGAAGTGTGGCTCACCGGTTAGAGGCGGCAGACCCAGAAGCAGAGGTTGGCCTGGGACCAGGGTTCAATTCCCGACGCGGCAGGGTATGGAACCAATGTCAGCAGGCTTGAAAATCTCTCCTTGGTGCCTCTCTAACCATGGGTCCCACGCTGCAACTCTGGGCAATAGCTTACTTAATCTCCACAACGGCCCCCTCGCTGCCGGGGATGCCTGGCTTCACCTTGGGGATGCCCAATAGGGACCATCTCACAGGGAAAGTCAGGACGGGTTCCCCAGCGCCAAGAAACCCCAGGGTGAGCGTGCGCTCTACAAATTCATACTAACATAACATAACATAACACTGCTTAGGTTCAGTTTCGATAGCTTGAGGTTTGGGCGGAATCTTTTTTCCCTGAAAGTTTAGCTCTACTTGGGGTAAGTTTGACTGCTTTCCTATTGTGTTTCGGTCGGAGGGGGAGCTTATACAAGTTCTAGGTGTTTTCATTCGCCTACCCCTGTGTGTGTTCTCCCTTCTCTTCCTCCTCAATGCTGCTCCTTGGCCTAATGGTTTTTGTGGGGCATTGCTCTTTTTATTTACGGGGGTGGGGTTGGGCAGCTGTAGCAGTGAGGGCTCCTCCAGGGATATGTCAGAGGAGGGATCCAGGTTACCTACATCACAGTGAACCCTCGTGGTTGGTTCTTGAGAAGGTGATTGTAAGTTGTCCTGAAATAGTAAGGGAATACCAATATCCGTAATAGAGGTATTCTCATTGCTCTGTGTACTTTGTTTAGGGGGAGAGATTGTGTGTGTTATTGGACCCAAAGATGAGCGCTTGTTCCGTTGGAACTCCAATGACAAACGGCTCTCAGCGACTGAGATTTCAAGATCCAATGTCGAGACAAGCTTAGTTAAAAAAGCGTCCAATGTCCCTTTAGTGTTCCCCCTGCCCTGGGTTTTCTTTCCCTTTCGGAGTGTAGTAGTCATTATTTAAGAGCTAGACAGATTTTCCACGATAGTTAATTCACAAGCTAAGCACAAAATAATCGTACTATAGCTGGTGTGACACTGTCACCCTCAAACCCCCTTGTTCATTTCCAAAATCTTATCAAAACCGCAATAGATAAGATACTGAGTCTCTTACTGCTCTTTTTAGTCCCAGAGGTTAAATCCAAAGGGGGGTGGCCCAGCCCTGCCTTGACCGGGCTTGGACGGGCGTAGACAGGCTCGCCCTTGGCCCGGGCTTCGCCCGGAGCTCGCCCCGCGTGCGTCTCGCGGATTACGGGAATAGGCCAAATTAAATAAAAGGAGGAGTGGGCGGGAAGAATCACCAGGTGCGGCAGATGGAGCGCCGCAAAGACTGCTGGTCCTCGCAGTCCCGCGCCCAAAGGATATCCCCAGCGTCAGCCCCAAAATCGGCGTCAGTGTCTGGTAAGCGGCAGAGGTTCTCCCAAAGTGACAGGCAGGAATGAATTGCACCAAATGTCCTCGGCTGTGAGTGGCGCCCGCGAAGCGGGGCCCGCGAGTCGTTTTCAAATGCTTGGAGGAAGGGGCGGGAAGAGTCACCAGGTGCAGCAGATGGAGCGCCGCAAAGACTGCTGGTCCTCGGAGTCCCGCGCCCAGAGGATATCCCCAGCGTCAGACCCAAAATCGGCATCAGTGTCTGGTAAGCGGCAGAGGTTCTCCCAAAGTGACAGGCAGGAATTAATTGCACCAAATGTCCTCGACTGCGAGCGTTGGCCGTGAGTCGTTTTAAAGCTGTCTACTACTTATTAGAATTGTTACCCCCCTTCTCTGTGAAAGCAGGAGTCAAAGAAGGTCAAACAACGACAGATGAAGGAAATATCGCAGCCTCGCCTCGGGATCACCACAGATGGGTATACCCTATTAATTAACTATTGCATGCCTTTTCTCACCGTGTTAGTTTATTGTTCTTCCGGCCTGTTGCAGCCCATTGCAGCCACCAGGGAGCTCCCTCTTTTTTTTCCAGCTAAATAAAACTCCAGTGTCTTAATGTCCTTCAATGTCGGCTTCAAAGCTCCAGATATAAGCCCCAGCTCGGCGCTGCTGATCAACTGTAGCAGAGGTTAAGGGACAACCGGCAACTGCTCTCCGAGGTCACAGGCACTCCACATAGAGAGCCCAGCGGGACCGAAGCAGAACCTCTTCCTGGCTTAACCGCTCTTTTCTTTTCACCGCCAGAGCGGTAAAACAAGCAGCAACTACTGGGCAAACCACCGACAAATCCACTCTCCAAATCTCTCAAATGCCGCAGAGCCGAGAGCCTTGCATCGCGGTCAACGGTCGGACTTCCAGGTACTGGGTGGGGTTCTCCTGTCAATCAGTGTCAATCAGTGTGTGTGAGGGAGTCTTTGGGCGTGTTAGATCAATGTCACATTGGGGGAGTGGTCTTCAATTATATGGAAAGTTTCACTTCTACGGAGCCCACTGAATTTGATTAGAAAACATTATGAAAACAGAGGTTGGGCAGCTAATGGGATGATGGAAGCGCTACGGTTAGTACCAGACATCATCTCAGTGGTTTGTTACCTGGAACATTTGGAATGACTTCTCAATTTAGGCTTCAATCATAAAACTAATTTCAGCCCCACATTCAGTCTATACAAAAGAATAGAGAGGTGCACTCGATGAAGTCAATAGCACAAAAAAGTTCATTGATTATGTGAATCTTCTGTTCTTTTCTTTAACGTATTCTTTATTTTCCTTTTAAAATACAACGGCACAGCCAACGCGTTTCATTCCCTTTCGTGCCTAGGGAATTTCATCAGGGCTGCAAAAAGATATTGACATGCATAAGCATTTGGTTTGCCTTGTGTTTAAATATACATATAAAATGACATTCGTCCAACTGATTTTCAACCATAGAGTAGAAATGTCTAAAAGATATACCAATAGATCCAATCATATTAAAAAATGTTTTACCTGCCAATGGCAGATTTGCTAGCTTCTTGTGGATGCAAGTCCACCCTCACAGGTACATTGCTACCACAAAGCGAGTTCAAGCCATAAAGCTTGACGTGAGATAAAATCACCGAACTGTGCCAATTGGGGAAAAGGCACCCAAAAAGATTCGTGCAATTGTGCCACGCATAGTGCTTACTAAGGATCAAAAGAATAAGTGTCGAAAAGTGTGTGGTCAGAATGACCATAGTCAAGATATAAAATAAAGCGTCAGAGTAGCAGTATGATTACCGAAATCACCTCAGGGGGCATAGGGGATAAAGTGTGGTCACCAGGATCCCCCTCAAATACCACAGTATGTATCCAAAAAGTATAAGGGCTCACCATATAATGGATAATCATTCGGATACGATAACGGGGGAGGTCGACACCGATCGAACTACCACCCATCGTACTAGTGGGAGGAGGGAATCAACCAATATTATTGTTTCCAGTATCCTACTCCTAACCCCTTGTTTCTAATATCATATCTTTGATTGAAATGTTTATTATCTATACAAAAAGTGTCATGAGTCACCAATTAGTATCTACCAATATCTTGGAGGGCTTTCCCTATACATTTGATATTTCTGGAAACTTGCATGTTTTATCAATACGCTTTGATTTATTTAAATAGGTCTGATATAGTACGTCACCAGTGTATTCTGTTTAAACATAGGGCCTGGACACAAGTTTTTTAATACTCTCCAAGTAGAACATAATATGATACCTGTGCATTTCTTATATACAGGGGGCCAGGATAAATATTCGTTGACTTTCTCAGCTTAACACTGTGGCTAACTTGGGAGACTAAGACAACTATTCCACTTGGAACTGTGCGCCAATTCTACTCAGGTACAAACCAGCTTTTTGGCACTAATAAACAAGTCTATAAGGGAATATTTTTCCTTAATTATTGTATTTGAGGGGGATCCTGGTGACCACACTTTATCCCCTATGCCCCCGGAGGTGATTTCGGTAATCATACTGCTACTCTGACGCTTTATTCTATATCTTGACTATGGTCATTCTGACCACACACTTTTCGACACTTATTCTTTTGAACCTTAGTAAGCACTATGCATGGCACAATTGCACGAATCTTTTTGGGTGCCCTTTTCCCCAATTGGCACAGTTCGGTGATTTTATCTCACGTCAAGCTTTATGGCTTGAACTCGCTTTGTGGTAGCAATGTAACGGTGAGGGTGTACTTGCATCCACAAGAAGCTAGCAAATCTGCCATTGGCAGGTAACATTTTTTTTAATATGATTGGATCTATTGGTATATCTTTTAGACATTTCTACTCTATGGTTGTAAATCAGTTGGACGAATGTCATTTTATATGTACGTTTAAACCAAGGCAAACCAAATGCTTATGCATGTCAATATCTTTTTGCAGCCCTGATGAAATTCCCTAGGCACGAAAGGGAATGAAACGCGTTGGCTGTGCCGTTGTATTTTAAAAGGAAAATAAAGAATACATTAAAGAAAAGAACAGAAGATTCACATAATCAATGAACTTTTTTGTGCTATTGACTTCATCGAGTGCACCTCTCTATTCTTTTGTATTATTGCTCTGACAGACATCCTTGGCAGCGGATGGTGAGAGTGGATGCACCACTAACTATTTGGAAACAGACAAAGTTGATGTGCGAAACCTTGGTCAGCTGCTATGTGCTTTGGTTTATTGTCCACATTCAGTATATATTTCCTCAATAAAACTCCATCCCTAATATCTTCTGGATCCAGAGATCCCATTCCAGACTATTAGATTGGCAACATCCCAAAGCTGTAAGTAGGGATAGGGTGTCAGTTAGGAACCTGATAGTTAATCTCTCAGGATCGACATGTCTCTTTGGAAAATCAGGAGTAAGTCACATCTAAATCTGGGGTAAGACACGACTACTACTAAAATCTTTTCAAAATAAGCAATAATGGAGTAGGACATGTGAAGTAATTGGGGACTGTTACCTGTAACTCAAAAAGGTTTGGGCTAAGACAGTAACATGTCAGGCCAACTGGCCTTCCAGGGGCAAGAGTGACTTCGACCGGCCACTTTTCCTGGTTCACAACAAACTAGCATGTACTCTGACAGGGACCCACCTCAGAACAAGGAGGTGTGGCTCAGAAGCAATGTCTTCAGCCTACGATGTCCTAGGCCCCCTTAAGGTAGGCAAGGGCTCAAGCGTTGTTCCCTAGTGACTTCACTGGCGGTACTTCTGGCAGCCTGGTGATATAATTGACATCTAAGCACTCCATTAACGTAGAAAATATCCTTCAGGGCTTGATCACGCAGGGCACATGCAATGTTACTTCGGTCAATTGGAATTGGAAAATGCTAGGCAAAAATACGCTCCCACGGGGAAGGGCGTAAGTCACGTGCGAGCAATCGACGAACAGGCAGCCCACGCGGCACAGTGGTTCGCACTGTGAAAGACAACGGGGAACAAAGGTTTAGCTTCACCCGTGTAAAGGAAAAAACCTTTCCTGCAGTATATAAGCATAAACGGCACACTATGCTAGGAGCTCTCATCTCTACTTGGAGCTAGTTGTTAAGTGCGTGGCTCACTACCCGACAAATCCGGGGCCATATTATCAAGCAAGGGCTATAAATTATCACCTTTTTTATCGGCAGGAAACTGCCACTTAAGCGGCGATAATGGGCTTGATAATCTGCCCTTGTAAATTCCCATAGAAGCCCAGGTTCTGGTGTTAACCTGGGCTTCTATGAGAATTCACAAGGGTGTATTATCAAGCCCATTATCGCTGATAAAAGCGGCAATAATGTATCGCCCTTTCCCCTGGTTATTAGTGGTTCCATACAGAGGTGAGATGGAAGCCCCCGACATGCTAACGCAGGTCACAAGACCCTATCATCATGAGAGAGGGCGATTTAGAGACAGGCAGATGCAAGTAACTCACTGTGCGCGAGGCAGCTCGAAGGGGTTAAACATCTCACGATGGAAGTCATGAAGAGTTTACCATGGAACAAAGGCCTGCTCTAGGGCAGGGTGATTGGCGCCATCACATCGGGTGCAAACTCCGGGTGGGGGCAACGTGTCTGCAAATACATTTATGGTCTTAAAAGCACCTATGCTGTGTTCCAGGTCTCAGCAATATTCAGGCAACAAGTAAAGTCAAGACGAGTCCGGTGATTAATGTTCTTCGGGGAGAGAGATTGGAGTGTTGCATGGTGGATGTTTTGACTCAGCGCAAAGTAGCGCAGAGGGTTAATATTTCTGCTGCAAAGAACTTGTGCCAGGCAGGTCACAAAGTATACTATTGTGAATAAGTCAGTGGGTTACAGCGTTTGTCGGAGACCCTTACGTTATATGCTGTTGGAATTAAAATCTTAGAACAGTGAGCTATCACATGTCAGCAAAGAGCTGCATGCATAATGCAAGTATAGACTAGAGTGTTATGATTTACCCGGGTTCTTCGTTGTCCCAATGTTGCAAAAGGGTATTCCTCAGGGGTTTTATCCACTGCTAACATTCTGGGCCTTCTACCTCCACTTCGGACCTTTACCTGGTCAGCGTGCAGTGACAACTGTGGGTTTGCTTTTATTTTGATGGCCAAACCAGCAAGCAATCTAGGGCCAGATGCAGATGTAGGTAACCTAATACCGGTCGATAACGGCCGAAATGACAGAATTTTGGCCGTTACCGACCGGTATTAGGCTTTCCAGATGTAGGAGGTCAAATTGAAGGATTCGGTAATTTACCAAATCGTTAATTTAAGGAATCCGTAAATTACCGAATTCTTAAAATACTGATTAGGTAAATTACCGAATCCTTCATGTAGGGAGCACTCAAATGAGTGCTTTTCTCATTTCAGGATTCGTTATTTACCACCAACTACAAGTTGGTGGTAAATATCCAAAACCGTGAAAAAAGCAATTTTTTGCAAATTTTAACAGTGCCATTTTCCAGACATACATGCCCTTAGGGCATGTATGTGTGCCACATGTGCACCAATGCACTATTCAGGGGTGCAACAGGGTGTCAATGTGACACCCTGCCATCCTTGTAGGTCTTCCCTCCATTACCGAATCGGTAAATACCGAATCGGTAAATACCGATTCTTACCGATTCTGTAAAATTTACCAAATCAATAGCTACATCACATTTACCGATTCCTAAATACCGAATCGGTAAAATTCCGTATTTAGGAATCGGTAATAAGTGATTACCTCTATCTGGCCCATAGTTGGAGGTCTATACACCGGGGAGGTTCAGAGTCATTTTTCAAAAGGGGCTAACACTGTATAATTTCACTTTGGCTGGTGGGCACTGGTCAAAATCTTTAAACTTGGTAAGGTCGCCTGGGCACCACTCAGCCATGAGTAATGTGCGGTAGAGATGGTGTTAGGATAGAGAGTTGGAAGGGGCTGAATTGCAAGAACCCCAGCCGCTGCTAATTGGAGGACCACAGCAGTTAAGAGAGTTCAGGGGTAAAGAGAAGTTAACATGGGTAGAGGGAGACCCCTACTGGTGTGTGCAGTGCAGAGCTAGTACATGTCGGAAAGTGTCACATCACAGGACAAGGTGTAGTAAAAACATATGGCCAGTAGGGTGCAGGCTGGGTGCACACCAGGGCAAATCACTCATTGGGCCAGGGCGAAGTGGCAGAAAATCTTGCCAGACTCATGTTGGATAGCATAGTCATACCAAGACTGCAGGTTGGGACAGAGCCTGGTATAGTGGGCTAGCTGGCCAAGGGCGAGTCTGGGTGGAATAGTGTTGTAAAGGGTTACAGGTTGCAATCCAGACATATTGATCTGCAAAATCACATCATTGCAAAAGGTGGATGGATAACTGGTACTTGGGTGGGCAGGTGTGTAGAAGAGCAATTAACCTGCATGCCTAGCAAGGCAGCTAGGCAGTGTCATGCATTCACCTGATCTCTACTTCTGAGTACAGGTTATGACTCTGAAGACAAGAACCCATGTCTTTGTAATATAGTGGGGGCCCTGTTAAGGCAATCCCGAGCCAAGCACAAGGTTTGAGATAATAACAGGTGTCATTTGGAAGGAGGCCTGGGGTTAAAATAGCCGTAGAAAGGCTAGGAAGAAACTGGAGTATCAGTATGTCCGTGTTGTGCAGGATACCGGGTGGGGTTGCACATGCTGGCCCCATTAACCGTAACATGGTAAGATACCAAGTACCAGAATGGGTATATTAGTTAGAAGTAGGTATGAACTTGTTTCTCCTCAACATTGTGGCTCTTGAGTTAATTTCAGCCATGGAGCATCAGGAGGTGAGCAGGCAGGGGAGCTGCCTGAGGTCGTTGAACCACAGGCAGCGTGGTGGGGACAGAAAAAAGGGACATCAGAAGGAGCGCAATAGCCAAAGGTGGGGCAGCTCAAACACATGCCACTGGGATGCCTTATGGAGGGGCACGGGGAGCAGGCTATGGGTCGGCAGAGGGCAGTCACAGTACTTGCAGCCCAGGTCAGGCATGAGGGCCAGCAAAGTGTAGCTTAGAAGCTACAGGAGAGGCACTAGACCCTGGCTGGGAAGGGGCATTTGCTCAGGGTGCTGTCACAAGGTGCTGTTATGGACTAAGTACTACTGGACTTGACCTACAAGCCATTTGGAGCAATGATGATGTGATGCATGTTTAAACCTGGACTGTGTTCTCATAAGTTATTATGTGAATAAAGTTAAGATGCTGTCGTTTGCACCATCAAGGCTTGTTTCATATGTTACTACAAGGGAAGGTGAGGTGCATTATCGGCCAGGGAGCTTGAGGGCACTGGTCCGTCTGGGAGGGGTTAGCACGTGGGCTGGGTAGGGGCAGCCGGAATGGTGAGGGCCAGCGACAAACCCCTACAGGGAAGAGGAAATCAAAGCGGGCAGCAGCTGAGCCCGGAAAAACGCTGTCACCGATTGGCCAGCTTGGTTTGAAGCCACCAATTGGCAGGGGACTCCCTGTGTGTGCCTTAAGGATAAAAGGGCATGGGGGGCCCGCAAAGTCATGTGCCTTCACCATTGACCCACCCACCCACACCGATAACGCGGGCGTCGCAGCCACAGATTATGGATGGGCTCAGGCAAGGTGGGGACAGCACAACGGGACAGCAGAAGGAGCGCAATAGCCAATGGTGAGGCCTCTCAAACACATGACCTTGGGATGCCTTATGGAGGGGCACAGGGAGCAGGCTATGGGTCAGCAGAGGGTGGTCACGGCACTTGCAGCCCGTGTCAGGCATGAGGGCCACCCACACCACTTGACAGGAAGGTGTAGACTAGAAGCTGCAGGAGAGGTGCTAGACCCTGGCTGGAAAGGGGCATTCGCTCAGGGCGCTGTCGCAAGGCGCTGTTATGGACTAAGTACTACTGGACTTGACCTATAGGCAATTTAGAGTAAATATGATGTGATGCACGTTTAAACTTGGACTGCATTTTCTTAAGTTAATATGTGAATAGAGTTAAGCTGCGGCCTTTGCACCATCAAGGCTTTTTTAATCTGTTAGTGCAAAGGAAGGTGGGGTGCATTATCGTCCGTGGAAACCGAGGACTCAACCGTCTGGGAGGGGTTATGACCTGGACGGCTGTGGGCTAGGCATTTTGTATGGTTTGAACTAGCAAGGTGAGCAGCACGAGAAGAATAAAAGGCAACATACTCCACCTTCAACATGTCTGAGTCGTTCTTCCAGGAACCAGTCCGCAAGCACGACACCAGGTGTTCCAGCACTCCTGCTACCTTTTAAAATCTTTCAGTCTGTTTGAAAATGTATTTTATTTAGCTGTATCACAGAATGAGTTTGCAAATGCATTACCTAGGTGTTTGCTATATGAGGGGTTCCATTTGAATTTAGATTTTCCTAGCTGGTCCCTCCTAAAGAGTGAAAATACTTCAGTTTTGTCCTCATTAAGGTTATAAAGTGATACACCAGTATAATCGCCAAATTCCTAGAGATGATTAGGTAAAAAGTTCTCTGGGTCACCCAGAAAAATAGAAATCTTATCTGCATATGCAGCTAGTTTGAATGGGTTGGTTTTGATGAATACAATGCCAACATTTACCCTGGATAGAGGTACACAACAAGGAGGTTCTCTATCCCTGTTGCTGTGTTCTTGGCACTAAAACTGCTCTTATTTATAGATTTTACGTTGCGAACAAGCCTGGCATCTTCAATAATGTGGTACAAAAGGGGGTGGTGATGGACGGAGCATCTGAATCAATCAAACACTCACACCCAGTCAAATGATCTGGGTTTAATCCATCACCGTTCTTTAGCCCACTCTGCCACCCCAGTTCAGACATGGCTATATGCAAATCAGTCTGACCCTGTTCCTCATGGGAACAGTCCAGCCCGAACTGCCAAGCCATGTCTTCCCTGGACCGGAAAAAAGCTTCCGAGGACCGGTTTCTGGCATTCCAGCCGTCTTCAGCCCGGCTTGCTTGAATCCAGTGGCAAAGTGAGCAAGGGACTCACGTCTGAGTATACCCTGCCACATTTATGGTGGCCAAAAGCAGTACAAAAGGGGGTGGTGATGGACAGAGCATCTGAATCAATCAAACACTCACACCCAGTCAAATGATCTGGGTTTAATCCATCACCGTTCTTTAGCCCACTCTGCCACCCCAGTTCAGACATGGCTATATGCAAATCAGTCTGACCCTGTGCCTCATGGGAACAGTCCAGCCCGAACTGCCAAGCCATGTCTTCCCTGGACCGGAAACAAGCTTCCGAGGACCGGTTTCTGGCATTCCAGCCGTCTTCAGCCCGGCTTGCTTGAATCCAGTGGCAAAGTGAGCAAGGGACTCACGTCTGAGCATACCCTACCACACTTATGGTGGCCAAAAGCAGTACAAAAGTGGGTGGTGATGGACGGAGCATCTGAATCAATCAAACACTCACACCCAGTCAAATGATCTGGGTTTAACCCATCACCGTTCTTTAGCCCACTCTGCCACCCCAGTTCAGACATGGCTATATGCAAATCAGTCTGACCCTGTGCCTCATGGGAACAGTCCAGCCCGAACTGCCAAGCCATGTCTTCCCTGGGCCGGAAACAAGCTTCCGAGGACCGGTTTCTGGCATTACAGCCGTCTTCAGCCCGGCTTGCTTGAATCCAGTGGCAAAGTGAGCAAGGGACTCACGTCTGAGCATACCCTGCCACACTTATGGTGGCCAAAAGCGGTACAAAAGGGGGTGGTGATGGACGGAGCATCTGAATCAATCAAACACTCACACCCAGTCAAATGATCTGGGTTTAATCCATCACCGTTCTTTAGCCCACTCTGCCACTCCAGTTCAGACATGGCTATATGCAAATTAGTCTGACCCTGTGCCTCATGGGAACAGTCCAGCCCGAACTGCCAAGCCATGTCTTCCCTGGACCGGAAAC
This sequence comes from Lissotriton vulgaris, assembly GCF_964263255.1. NCBI lineage: Eukaryota > Metazoa > Chordata > Amphibia > Caudata > Salamandridae > Lissotriton > Lissotriton vulgaris. The sequence goes on from NC_141694.1 coordinate 750,619,626, forward strand.
AAGCTTCCGAGGACCGGTTTCTGGCATTCCAGCCGTCTTCAGCCCGGCTTGCTTGAATCCAGTGGCAAAGTGAGCAAGGGACTCACGTCTGAGCATACCCTGCCACACTTATGGTGGCCAAAAGCGGTACAAAAGGGGATGGTGATGGACGGAGCATCTGAATCAATCAAACACTCACACCCAGTCAAATGATCTGAGTTTAATCCATCACCGTTCTTTAGCCCACTCTGCCACCCCAGTTCAGACATGGCTATATGCAAATCAGTCTGACCCTGTGCCTCATGGGAACAGTCCAGCCCGAACTGCCAAGCCATGTCTTCCCTGTACCGGAAACAAGCTTCCGAGGACCGGTTTCTGTCATTCCAACTGTCTTCAGCCCGGCTTGCTTGAATCCAGTGGCAAAGTGAGCAAGGGACTCACGTCTGAGAATACCCTGCCACACTTATGGTGGCCAAAAGCGGTACAAAAGGGGGTGGTGATGGACGGAGCATCTGAATCAATCAAACACTCACACCCAGTCAAATGATCTGGGTTTAATCCATCGCCGTTCTTTAGCCCACTCTGCCACCCCAGTTCAGACATGGCTATATGCAAATCAGTCTGACCCTGTGCCTCATGGGAACAGTCCAGCCCAAACTGCCAAGCCATGTCTTCCCTGGACCGGAAACAAGCTTCTGAGGACTGGTTTCTGGCATTCCAGCCGTCTTCAGCCCGGCTTGCTTGAATCCAGTGGCAAAGTGAGCAAGGGACTCACGTCTGAGCATACCCTGCCACACTTATGGTGGCCAAAAGTGGTACAAAAGGGGATGGTGATGGACGGAGCATCTGAATCAATCAAACACTCACACCCAGTCAAATGATCTGGGTTTAATCCAACACCGTTCTTTAGCTCACTCTGCCACCCCAGTTCAGACATGGCTACATGCAAATCAGTCTGACCCTGTGCCTCATGGGAACAGTCCCGCCCGAACTACCAAGCCATGTCTTCCCTGGACCGGAAACAAGCTTCAGTTTTGTCCTCATTAAGGTTATAAAGTGATACACCAGTATAATCGCCAAATTCCTAGAGATGATTAGGTAAAAAGTTCTCTGGGTCACCCAGAAAAATAAAAATCTTATCTGCATATGCAGCTAGTTTGAATGGGTTGGTTTTGATGCATACAATGCCAACATTTACCCTGGATAGAGGTACACAACAAGGAGGTTCTCTATCCCCGTTGCTGTATTCTTGGCACTAAAACTGCTCTTATTTATAGATTTTACGTTGCGAACAAGCCTGCCATTTTCAATAATGTGTCAGCTTTTCCAACTAGAGGGTTCCAGATGCCATGCTCTCTCTTTCCCTGAAGTGCATATTTGTAATACTTAGGGTTCTATTATGAATTGGGTGTGAAACCCAGAAGGATACTTGTGGATGAAATACCTCAAGTCAAAATTCCAAGTGTGTCCTGGCTCGAAATTATTGAAGTTGCTCCAGTGCAGGAACAGCTTACAGACACATTGCCCAACCCTCTGCAGCAGTCTGGGGGTGGGAGGGGGAGTAGACAATGCTTCCCCAGATAAGCATAAGTATGTCTTGCATCCCTGCCCCTCATAATCATGCCAACACCGCTTACCAGCACTCCAGCTGGCGATTTTTGCCTGAACAGAGTAGGTGGAAAACGTTAGCAATTCATTTTCACTAAAACCAGGAAAAAATGCTCTGTAAAGCAGCAGCATTGCTGGGTCTGAGCAGTATTTATGGTTTCAGGGAAAATGTAATAATTGCCAGGCCTCGTAGAGGAGATACCAGCCAGTAATGTAGATGATTACTGCTCCCTGTGTCTGTATACCAAAGTCCAGTCAACTCATAATGAAGGCCTTAGAAGCAGGTGCTGCTTATCACACCTGGCCAAAATGGAAGAAGCATCCAGAGGGCCCTCCAATACGTTTTGGATCCATCTTCACATTAACTTCTGGCAAGTCTGCATACAGGAGCAACATGTGGAGATGCTGTTGACCACGACTCCTATCAAATACTAGGAGGACTAGTATTTGAGGAGGGCTAGACAGCTGTTCTGGTCTTACCCTTAGAAAATCAAAGAAATCAGTTCAAAATTGGCATGCCAGTTGCCAAACAGCATGGGTTGGTGGGGGCCCTACCTCTGCCACCCTAGCTAGAGAAGGCCCCTCATATTGTGAGGATCTCACTTTGTCAGCTGGGTTTCCTCATTAAAAATGCATCTTCCAACACGACAGGAGCACTTTTTTGCAGAACAATCAGTGACAGGACTGCATGGTTGACCATAGGGCATCTTTTACATTTACAAAAGACAAACTCCCAAATTCAGCATTGGTTTTTGGAAAATGTAAAACCATTCCCCCTAATAGTTGGAAGTTTGCTTCAGCTTGTTAGGGACATTGACTTAACATTTTCAATTTCCCTAACAAGTTGGGCTTAGGGGCCGCTGATCAGTTTTTTCTGTCCTGATTCCAGAAGGCACGTCCTAAATGTCAGCCTATAGTACAGGGTCTGACAGAGTTTTGTCAAATGAAGAGTTGGCTGTTACTCATTGTCAAAAACACAGCACTTCCCCCACCTAGATAAGTGTCCAAGAATTGAGTGAACAGGTTATTTGCCAATTTAGTGCTGGTGGCCAGCTACCACCAGCTCTAAATGCCACCATGAGTCATGAGGATCACTCCTGGCACCATACAATTTTTTTTGTGGAAGGTAGTAACTTCTAAAAGCCTACTTTATTATACTATTATATCCCCATTCTTATGTTCTTACGCTTCAGATGATCCGCAACCTGAATTGATTGGTGATTGACTCCTTCCGGTGGAGAGTAGATGTAGGGTTTCGCTCCACAAGCTGTCTCTTCCCAAGAGGGGTGGGGAGAGGGAGGGCTTTGGGGTGCCACGTTTGAAGTTTAACATCTATCTGCCTAGTTTCAGAGGGTAGATATATGTTAAACCCAAGGACTGGGCTGCAAACTGAGATAATACGTTGAGATGTTGTTAGGGATTCTAGGCCTATCATGCTCTAGTTTTCCCAGGGCGGCCAAACACTGCTGAAATCAATATCTGAAAAAGATAAACCTGAGTATTCCATATGCCCCAGCGTTGATTCTGTAGTGTGTGCATCAATTTCATTGCATAGATACACAAGCACATCTGCTGACATGGATGGAAGCGGAGATAACCGATCGGTAATATATATGACTCATGCATATTGATGGACTTCACAATCTCTGAACTGCAAGAGGAATACCAAAAGATCAATTTCTAATCAGCAAATCCTTAATGAAAGTGGCCTGGTTGACAACAGGGAAGGAGAGGATTATTAAGGTCAAAAGTAAGTCTATTACAGATAAGTTAAAACACAAATAGATCGTGCATTACAATGTAGAGTAAACATACAATTGAAATTATTAAACAGAATACATTATTTGGGGAGGGTGGGGTAAGGTATTCATGGTTTGGAAAATGAACAGTCTAATGGTTACATAGGAAAATGTAGTACCTTGTATTAAAAGAATTTTAAGCAAAGTAAGGCATTGTCTTTATCAGTAAAGGGAAAATCAAGGAGGTTGAAGAACTTATTGTTGAGCAGGTGTGCGTGCAAAAGTTCACTTTGCATGGTCATCCCACAAATTTATAACAGTAGACTATATGATTAAACATCTTAAAACAAGTGCTACAGGGTGTATGTATGCTGTATGTACATGATTATTACAAAGCAAACACAAGGAGATGATGGACGGAGCCCTGAAACTTTTCAGACACTCACCCTCAGTCACTGATCTGGTTGAGTCTATTATGATTCTTTAGCTCACTTCGCCACCCCAGTTCAGACATAGCCATATGCAAATCAGTCGTGACCCTGTGCCTCATGGGAGCAGACCAGGCCGAACTGCCAAGCCATGTCTTCCCTGGACCAGAAACAAGCATCCTGGAACCGGTTTCGGGGTAACACCCCTCATCAGCCAGGCTTTCTTGAATCCAGTGGCAAAGTGAGCAAAGGACCCACGTCTGGGCATACCCTGCCAATTTAGGGTGAACAAAGCAAATAAAGGAGCCAATGGACGGAGCCCTGAAACTTTTCTGACACTCATCCCTAGTCACAGATCTGGGGTGAATCCATCATCATTCTTTAGCTCACTTCGCCACCCCAGTTCAGACAAAGCCATATGCAAATCAGTCTTGACCCTGTTCCTCATGGGAACAGTCCAGCCCAAACTTCCAAGCCATGTCTTCCCTGGACCAGAAACAAGCATCCTGGAACCAGTTTCGGGGTAACACCCCTCATCAGCCAGACTAGCTTGAATCCAGTGGCAAAGTGAGCAAGGGACCCACGTCTGGGAATACCCTGCCAACTTAGGGCGAACAAAGCAAACACAAGGAGATGATGGATGGAGCCCTGAAACCTTTTAGACACTCACCGCCCGTCACAGATCTGGGTTGAATCCATCTCCATTCTTTAGCTCACTTCGCTACCTCAGTTCAGACATTGTTGTGAGGCGTTTTAGGCTCCGAGTGAATTTTCCCGATTCATGCCCTTATATAGGTACAATTCACATTGCCCTTATATAGGCATAGAAAGCAAACCCTTATTTAGGCATAGCCCATGCAAACCAAATACTGGCATGGCTACTTCCACCCTTACCAAACGCCACAACGATTTCTTGGAAAATCGGCTTAAGCAGTCAGGTAACTTCCACTTGCTTGAATATTGATTTCTCCAAGATCTCAGTTAGTTTTACAGTGAACAACTATTCCCAAGGGGTTCATTATGCGTTCTTATGCCCGAATTTACGTCAAACTATGGCATTCCTAAACACCTTCAAGGTATAAATATACCATCACTTGCTATAGCAAACTACGGTGGTTCGGAGCAGTCCGACTATCTACTTGCCCGATGCAGCTCGCTACAGCAAGTAACAAAGGAAGCCGACTCTCCAGCTGACGCACTGATCAGGAAGATGTCCCTTCTCCTACCGCAAATCCAGCTCCAGTGTTTTCGGCTCCCCTTGCAGGGTGTTGGGAAATCGAGTCCTGAGACAGAGATACCAGACCTCACTCATTCTAACTAAGGTATGGAGCTGATTAGAACCTAGAGAAACATTTGGTAGATTCTAGGCAAAGAAAATTAAACCTATGCTACACAATACTTACTTCTTCTCGAGTACTGGACTTAGGTTAGGTACATTGGGGTAGGCGTATTTTAGAAGCACTAGTTGAGTATTTTAGTGTATGTTATTTATGTATGTATTTTTATAGGGCTTAGAAACCATACAATGCACTTACAGTATTATTTTATAATATTGTACTCGCTGTACGCATTATACTTTGCAGTCTGCATAACGATTGTAGCAGTTCACTTCTCTTGCATGAGAAAGAAGACTGTTCAATAAACCCTTTTTATTGAAAACGCCCGTCTCTCTATTTCTCTGCAACTCTGTAGAAACAAAGCATGCACGATTGACTGAGTGAAATACTTATCTATTGTTTCCACGACTCTAGAGATATATTTCTTATTCTTGGGAAACAAAGTTTTCATGTTTATGCGGTTGTCAGAAACTAATCCCTTCTTGTGAATTCGAGAAAGTTTCTAGTGACCTCTGAGCTAGCTGGCACTCATTATTAAGTTTAATATATTCAATAGAGACCTAGTCGACCTCAATCCTACGTCTATTCTATGGGATATATTATTCCAATGCGCAGAGCCTATTGGGAATATAGAAACTACAACCCCAGGGGTTGGTACTGCATGGCTCCTGTTAGCCCTGGTATCTTCATGCTCGATAGTGTTCTGACCTTCCAGAGCACGAGTACCTTTTCCTGATCATCTGTTCCGTGCCTAACAAAATTTAATGTGTCCTTATGTAATGCAACTGGTGCTCATGTAAAGCACTTTAATACCTGATACCTGCGCTCTATAAAACTCATAGAAAAAGACAAAAAAAGGTCAGGCTGGGGAGCAGCAGGGCGGTGGACCGGACTCTGCTTGTTAGTGCCTTCGGGCTGCAGGGGAGTATCTCCACTTCTCCAAGGGAGACTTTTGGTGTTTTTTGAAGTGCTAGCAGGCTACCCAAGGCTTTGATAGTTCTCCAGCTTGCATAAAGAGTCACTGTGTCGCGATTGTTGAGAAAGGGCTGTGGATGGCAGAGTTTTGCAACAAATTCCAAAATTCTGCTGCAGTTTTCGCCAGGCAGTGACTCTTCTTTGTCGTTCTTCTGTTGATCCATCAAATCTGAGTTCTTTGGTGCCACCTAAAGACTCAATATAGTGATGTTATGAGGAGGGACAGGTAGTATACATCGGGCTTCTTACTTTAGGGTGTCTACACCCTCTATATGACCACTTCCTGTGGGAAGTGGGCATAACCCTGATCCTAGAAGACTAATTCCATCCAAAACAACATTGAGGAATTTGAAAAATGGGGTCCACATCAGCTGGCCTGCCATGGGGTGGTGCTGGCTGAATGTGGGCACACCTCCTTATTTTACTAATTTTCCCATCTGCCTTGCTGCCAAAAAGTGGGATTGGGCCAAGGTTGGACACCTATATTATATGGAGAGGCCTGGGGTCACATAACAAAGGTGGTAGGGCCTTTGAAGATTCCTGCCCTGGAATGTCAATCTTGCTTGGAGGAGGTATGAACACCTCCACTCAGAACAGGCTTTGTTCCTGACCTCCGAGAGTGAAGGCTCTCACCTCAGGAGGTCAGAAATCTATCTATGGTGGCTGGCAGGTCGAGACTAGTCAGTCATCACACTAGAAGATGTTTAGGGGGCATCTCTAAGGAGCCGTCTGTGTGCATTTATTAATAAATCCAGCACTAGCATCAATGTGGGTTTATTCAGATGAGGCGTTTGCTACCAAACACTTTGGGGTACAGTGAAGCCATCATGTAACCGGGGAACTCGTAATGAAGAGTGTCCAACCCATGTACTCTTTATGGCTTCCCTGTGCACTGGTAATATCTGCACTTAGATATCACTGGGACATACCCATTCTTGCACGTATGCCCTCACATGGGTATAGTACACCATACCTTAGGATTGTAAAGCCTGCAGTTTGGGTGACTTACCTATGCCACATATAGTGCTGGTAGGCATGGCACACAGGGATGTGTCAAGTTCAATTTTTACCCACTTCGTTCTACTGTCTGAGGTGCACAGCATATGAAGGGGGGGGCATAGGCCCCATTAATACCAGATACCATCCAAATCATCCCTGCTTAAACAGTTAATTTAAGCATCTTGTCCCATTGTTTACCAGTTCAAACAAGGTGAACACATGAACATTCACATTCTAACGATTTTACCAGGAATATGCTATTTCCAACAGTGACAATCCATAAAAGATAATTCCTTGATGTTGCAATTTGCGTGTAACAGTGCATCTTTTATTCTTTATAAAAACCCAATGCATTTAGAAAATTACTCTCTTCTTCGGGGATAACTCTAACATAAATATTTAAGAAAAACTTATTATACTTGTCATTCTAACAAATCGTTTCTCCCCTCCTATTACCAGCCTTCCCTGCATAAAGTATTACCAAACCCCCAATATGAACAAAATATTAATCTTTTCAGTGAAACCCGCAAGTTAAATAAACACCCATCTCTTCTAACCAAAATGCAGATAAAACTTAAAACAGACCTCATACTTCATACTTAAAAAACCTTTTGTGTTTAAAACAAACTCAGTGGTGTAATAGCACATGCAACAAGTTAACACGTTGCTCAAGCAGGCAGCAGAATTACATAGTTCTTATTTCAAAAGATTTTATATGGACAATAAATGGCTCTATCAAATGACAACGATCGGTGTATCCATTTCGCCTCAAAAGAAGGAACGCTTTTCACGTTTTAGTCAGCGAAATCTTCTACGATGCTTATGAACATACTCCACCATTATGTGGCCATTATTTTTATCCTTCTTCTCCCCGTCTTCCATTTAAACTTTTTAAACCGGGAATTAATTACCACCTGTCATCGCACTCTGCCTACCCCCTCAGAATAGTGCACTAAGGAAACCAACGAACAAATGAAAAATTATGAAAATTAAATACAAAGTAAACAATATACATTATCCCTTGCCAACAGATTAAATTTAAAAAATGCTTTAATTTAAATATAACTAAATTGATCCACGAGTATGCTGCGTAACTGAAAGGTTGCATGTGAGATGACGAATGTCAGCTGTTCACTCCGTGAAAACATTACATTATTAAAGGGGTGCATTGCAAACTTAAATGTTGGACAGAAAACGTGTTTAACACATTCGAAAATGAGAACGCACACCCATTTTTCATTTTTAAACTTCATTTTAACATATGCTCGAAGGCTGAAAATGTTGGTGTGCAAACCTCGGTGCGAGCTTTACCCGTGTAGGCGAAGACAATTCAAGTTCAACCGTGACCCAGTTGGATCAACAGGTGCACAGCACACGAAGGGGGCGGCCCAATAGGCAACATTAATACCAGATAGAATCCAGAAATCATCCTTCCATAGACAGTACATTTTACCATCTTGTCCCATTTTTTGCCAGTTCAAACGAGCTGAACACGAGGACATTCACATGTCAATGATTTTATTAGCAATATGCTACTTCGAACAGTGACAATCCACAAAAGATAATTCCTTGATGTTGCAATTTTGGCGTAACAGTGCATCTTTTATTCTTCTTTATAAAAACCCAATGCATTTAGAAAATTACTCTCTTCTTCAGGGGTAACTGTAACATAAATATTTAAGAAAACGTATTATAGTTGTCATTCTAACACATCGTTTCTCCCCTCTTCTTATCATCCTTCCATGTATAAAGTATTACTAAACCTCCCAATATGAACAAATAATAATCCTTTCAGTGAAACACACACGTTAAATAAACACCCACCTCTACTAACCAAAATACAAATAAAACCCTAATCAGACCTCACACTTCATAGTTAAAACACCTTTTGTGTTTAAAACAAACTCAGTGGTGCGGTAAAACATGCAACAAGCTAACACACTGCTCAAGCAGGCAGCAAGCTTACATAGTTCTTATGGACAATAAATGCCTCATCAAATTCCAACGATCGGTGTATCCATTTCGCCTCAAACGCTTTACACGTGTTCGTTGGCTAAATCTTCCACCATGCTTAAGAACATACTCCACCATTATGTGGCCATTATTCGTATCCTTCGTCTCCCCGTCTTCTATTTCAACTTTTTAAACCTGGATTTAATTACCACCAGGTGTCATCAAACTCCACCTACCATCGCTTTACAGTTGGAAACGCCCCCCACTTCACAATAACCTGCATCTAGCGCACTAATGAAACCAACAAACAAATTAAAATAGATGAAAATTAAATACAAAATAAACAATATACATTACCCCATGCCAACAGACTAAATTTAAAAAATGCTGAAATGTAAATATAACTAAATTAATCCACGCGTATGCAGCGTAACTCAAAGGTTGTATACGAAATGACATGCTATAGCTATTCAGTCCGCGAAACATTACATTATTAACGGGGTGCACCTGTGAGTTTGAACCCCTCATCCTTTTTAATTTGTTCATTGGTTTCATTTACTAGGGACTTACAAGGGATCCTACAGGGATGCCAATGGTGGAACAATCCCACAGTTCAGGGAGCGAACATTGGTGCTGGGGACAAAGTTGCATCAGATACCAGGCAAAAAGTAGGGGGGCTACTGCAACAAAAACCCAGTTTCCTACAACCCCCAATAGATGGCACATCATATGTCCAGGGGTTCTTCACCTGTGCCAGAGATGTTGAGCTCGAAAGGCATACTTCTTTCGTATGGTATGTCTGCCCTGTAATGCAGGACATTTTAATCAAGGTGAAAACAAGGTTTCAGCCCTGACAAACAGTGATCCATATATTTTGCATTTGGTACTGATGCCACGACCTAGGGCCAACTGGCTCTACTTCGGGCTAAATTCTCCACAGTATTGGTCTAGTGGTCATCATGTGCACCTAATGCAGCTTTGTGGACTTCAGAAGAGTACGAGTGGGAGTTTGCAGAAAATGGAATCTATATTACACAAGGTTAGAAACAGGGAAAGGACAAGATACACCTGGACTGGGTCCCTATCTTAGTGGAACTCTCCACTACATACGTCAAGAAGCCAGCGGTATATGCCTGCACCTCACAGTGCAATCTTCCTTTATGTAAGCTGATATTCCATATAGATATTTTGAAACCTTTTCATCTTTTCTCCCTCTCTCCCCGTTCCGTTGCTACATATGACATTGATTATTCTGGCCATTAGGCTCGTTTACCCAAACAGGAGTATATCTGTTACCTAGTGATGCACTTTTCTTTCCAGTGAATTGTCCATGTACTAATTACTTATGTGAGCTGAGGGATGCTGGGGCCTTATTTGATTTGTTAATTGTTTATTTACAATGTGTAATTGCACCGCCTTGATACCTTAGCTCAAGGTTCACAATGGCAAACATGATGTAACCAAATTTACAAAGACTACATAAAAAAACCTTCACTTTGGTTACATCAGACTAAGGGACTAGGGGCAGATTTACAAGCCCTTTGCGCCTCTTTTGTGCCGCCGTTGACTCACTCTTGTGATGCAGCGGCGATACGTTTTAAAGCCCTGAGCCTTAAGGAGGCGTTCCGGTGCCTGGGGGGGAGGGCGTTCCCGTGCAGGAACGCCTCCTAAAAGTGGCTGAGTGAAATCTACAAGATTTCACTCAGTTACTTTTAGGCCAATGCTGCGTCAAAACCATGCGCCTGCTTGAAGCAGGCTTAAGGCTTGAAGCAGCATTAGTAGAATGGGCCCCCCCGAGCATTGCTGGAGCTGCGTCGCGAATGCGATACAACTCCAGCAATGCGACGCCTTTACGGCACAGATGCGTGACGCATCTGTGCCGTTTTTGACCCATGATGCACCCCATTGTAAATGCGGCGCATCATGGGTGGCGAAGGCATGGCGCACAATTACTTGCGCATCCCTGATAATTTGCAGGGATGCACCGGTAATTGTAAATATGCCCCTAAGGCAGTGGTTCCCAAACTTTTTTGACCTGTGGCTCCCCTGACCTAATCGGCAGTTGGCCGTGGCTCCCCACCATTTTTTTACCGGTGGGTGGGTGGGTGGTGTGTACCTCCTGTTATCGTCCTTAAAGTATTTGGGACGCAATGAAGGTATTATATTGGTTGGAATGCTTGAATTATTAATCTCATCCACTGGGTGCATCCCAATCCATCGTTTTTTTCCCCAACAGAGTACCTGGTCCCAAACCCTTATTTATGCCAGCTGCTGCTTTCAGTACCTTTTGGTACTGAGACCCGCTCTGAGAAAATGGAACATTGTGTTTGGTCTGTCGTAATCAGTATCCCCAGCCTTATTTTTACACTAAAAAGGTCTGTCCTTCCATCTGTGTGCCCATCTATATCCAAACATATTCAACCATTTGCACACCTATCCACCATATATCCTTCCGTCCATCATTTCGCTCATCCATCCCTCCATCCACCCTTTCACTCATCCATCCATTATTCATCTACCCACCCTTTCACCCGATCCATCTGTACAATCATCCATGCATCCACTCTTCCACCCAGCCATCCATTCACTTACTCATCCATCCACCCATTCACTTACTCATCCATTCACCCAGTCATTTATCCTTCCACCCATTCACCCTTTCAGTCATTTATCCTCCCTTTCTCTTTCCATCCCCCTTTCACTTATCCATCCATCTACCCATCCATTTACTCATCCATTCATGAATCCATCCATTGATCCTATTACTCATCCATTCTTTCACAAATCCAACCATCCGTTCACTCATCCAGCCATCCTTTCTCTCATCCATCCACCCTTTCACTTCACTCATCTATCCATCCTTTTGTCCATCTACCCCCTTTCACTAACTCATCAATCCTTACATCCACCCTTTCACTCATCCATCCATTCACCATTTCACTTATCAATTCATCCATCCACCCATTCACTTGCCCATCATCTACCCTTTCATTCATCCACAGAGTGGCAGGCAGAAGAGTTCCATCAAGAATGAACTAAAGCAAGGGGTGGGCTGGTGGAGAGTCCACTATGCCCCTGCACATAGGCAGACTGAAAACGTAGAAGTCATGCATGATGCACAGTGCCAGGATGTGAGGTTACTGTAACATGGTGTTGTTTCCAGGGCTTTAAGCGGTGTAAAAAAACTGGGGGGGTCTCTTCAAAGGGGGCGTTTGACGTAATTAAGAGCGCAGCTTAAAACACCTAGGCTAAAAATATGCGCTTAGCATAGTGTTCTGCCTCACTGGTATTATGTTGTCTCTGTCATTGCATCCAGATATATAATACAGCAAGTATCATTACACCCAAACAAGCCAGGACTATTGGCTTTGTCAATGGTTGCTGGTTCCTTAAAAAAAAAACGAAGGAGCAACCATGGCTATGTTGAATACAATATTGAAAATACTTCAGTTCTAAAATGACAGGACAGTGTTCTTTTAAACTTATTTTACAGGCTTCTTTGAATGAAGTCGTGGGCGTTTTACTTTTTATCTATCAGAATGCCCTTCTGTACTCTGAGGCAGGAGGAGGCCGCCACATAGTGTCACACCCCCAGACTGCCCCATTGTCATTCAGTAGGTGGCAATCAGCGGCATACTGAATGACAATGGGCGGGAGGGGCTGCTCTCGTGCTCCTGGAGGAGTGCGAGGCGCCTCCAGCAGCAGGGGTGAGGCCTCTCACAGGGGAGCAGCGCTGCTCCCTGTGATGGCCAAAATTGCAGATAGTGTGCGCGGCGCCCCTGGCACCTCATTACGGCGCACCAGGGCGCCGCGGCGCACAGTTTGGGAACCACAGCCCTAAGGGACTAAGGGACAGATGTATCAAAGAGCTACACCCATTTTGTGTCAATGGGAAAATGTATTCCTACATATGGCCCTAAATTAGCCCTTAGCAGACTGTACTTAGGTTTTGCCGGGGCAACAGAAAAATGTACTAATGTCAGCTGTTTTTAGAGATTTCTGCCAGCCTGGCTACTAATTGGTAATCCAAACAACAATTGCAAAATGGTTTGCAAATCGAAAAGTACAATGTGTAATTTACTAAAATAAAAAATTGAAGAAAGCATTATTTTACCACACAAAACTTTGTGAATCATGACCTAAATAGCGATTCGTGAATGGCAATTTCCTATTTGCGACTCGCAAATGATATGTATGAAACATTTCCAAAATATGACTAGTCGCCATTTTGCATGTACAGTTTATCAGCGGCGGCCCATGGAGGGAGTTCCATGGGGCAGACAGGCAGACAGGCAGGGAGGGGGAGGGTGGGGGGTGATAAACACCGGAATATGGATGATTGCAGGTAAGTAAACAATTAAATTAATAAAACGAATTTCATTCCGTGCCCTGCATCGCAAAATGCGATGCAGGGCGCGCTACGTAAATTCCAGTGTTTATCACCCCCCACCCTGCCCCTCCCCCACTCCGCCTGTCTACCCCATGGAACTCCCTCCACTGGCCGCGGATGCAGTTTATCACCAAGCGGGAACAGCTGGTAGTCAGATGCAAACTATAAAATGCAGCACCATAAGCAATGATGAGAATCATTTGGGTTGGTTGAGAAACAAGGGTCATTCTTCTTTAAAAGGATGAGGAAGAAATAAAAAAATATATAGATAGAGCTGGCTTGCCTTGGTTGACCTGAATAATGAACTGAATCTGCTACTGAGGGGAAACACTCACACAGCCAACCATACCTCAGCAGGTCTTCTGCTCCCCACACCTGCCAGCGACAGGCCGTTATCAGGGAAGAATAGCTGTTTCTGGTGGTATATCCCAAAGTGTAAAATCTATGCCATTCAAGCCATTATTGGATGCACTCCTCTATAGGATATATGTTCACATTTCATTCCCATAAACCCAGGCAGAATTACAAGAAATCCTGATGGGTTTTCAGTACATAGCAAAATAGCTGTGTTAATGGAACACATATATTTATATGCCCATCATCAGGTACAGAAAATACCTATGCAAGAAGAGAAACAAGCATTTGCAATGCAATAGGTCTCACATTCAAACGAGTTCGAGCTATTTGCATTGTAAATGACAATGCCTTTTATTTATGTTTTGGGTTTTAAAACATAAATAAAAGGCATTGTCATTTACAATACCTATTGCATTGCAATAAAGGGCCTTCTCGACTGCTTGTTAGATTGTAAATATCAGAGGAAGAGACCGGCCTGAGACATCTTCAAAGTAGTGATAAATAGTGCAGTGAAGAAGATGTGTATGTGTTGTAAATTACACGGACACAAAGTGTGAAGTAAAAGTTACATATGATCCGAGCTATAAACACTAACAAAGCGATCCAACACCTTTCACTCTGTGATTACACTCACTACACAGGAGGAAGAGCGGGAGGGGGGCTATTTCCTGTCCTCTCCGTGATTTGAGTGTGCAGTGTGCTATTGTGTAATGTCATTGCTATCTTTGACCTTATAAAAAACACTCCAGCTGTAGTAGGGCCCTGGCTTCACCTCCTGGTGCAGGGCGGGCTGTACTTTATGGCTGGCATGGTGGAAGGGAGGGATGGTCTTGGCTGCAGCTCCGGCCTCTTACAGTGCCCCTGCTATTAAAAGTGAGCGAGAGGCACTGAGGTGGTGGTATTGGTATTGGTGGTGGTGGTATTAGTATTGGTGGTGGTGGCATTGGTGGTATTGGTGGTGGTGGTATTAGTGGTGGTGGTATTGGTTTGTGATGGTGGTATTGGCATTGGTGGTAGTATTGGTATTGGTGGTGGTTGTACTGGTATTGGTGGTGGTGGTATTGGTGGTGGTGGTATTGGTGGTGGTGGTGGTATTGGTGGTATGTTGGTATTGTTGGTATTATGGTATTGGCAGTGGTGATTGTATTGGTGGTATTGGTGGTGGTGGCATTGGTGGTGGTGGTATTGGTGATGGTATTGGTGGTGTTGGTGGTATTGGCGGTGGTGGTATTAGTGGTGGTATTGGTGGTGGAGGTGGTGGTATTGATGGGCGTGGTGGTATTGGTGGTGTTGTTGTTGTTGTTAATAAAACAGATTTTTGAAAAACAACCCATCAGGTCGCTTAGTGCAGATGACATGTAACACAGATGTGCTGTTGTCAGCTTCAACCCATTAGCACAGGATTGTGTGCTACCTGGAATTCCCATGACTTAATTTGCTAATCATTTCTAAATCCATTTTACTTGGGAGGGGGGTTTGAAACATACACAAGATAATGCTGGGTTAAAGTAATTGAAAGCGGGCGCCCGTGTTAAGGGGCCGCCATGCTGCTTAAAAAATACAAGTGGTTTCAGCTGAAGCAGCTCAGGTCCAGCCTGCAGTAAGACAAACTCGATAAAGTAAATAGTGCTTACAGACTAAATAAAATGTCCCGTGTAACAACCAAAGTAAAGGAGCCATTAGCCATGGCACGGCTAGACTGCCGACATTGGAGCTGGGAAACAAAGGTTTGAGCCTTGGGTGGACTCCACATCCTGTGATTCTGGGCAAATCACTTAATCTCCCTGTGCCTACCATAAAAAATGAATGTGTCCTTGTGAAATGTGACTGGTGCTCATGTAAAATGCTCCAATAGCTTCGGGTCAAGTTCGCGCTATACAAATCTGCAAAAAAAAACAAGGAGGGACTAAAAAGCATATTAATGAATCCAAAGGCAGCATTTACAAAAGACAATGACACAAGCCAATGAAAATATAGGAGGAGAGTAAGCAGAACACTCACAAGAACCCCTGTGGAGGCAGAGATAGAATGTTGGGACAATAGGAGGAATGTACCAAGGAGGCAGGAAAGAAGGGGAGGGGAGAAATCAAGGAGGAAGGTACCAAGGATTACAACAAGTTTCTTCTCTCCCACCCTCTACTACAGCAGTCTTGCAGAGCGAGCAGTGGATGCGCACTGCCGCTAGGCTCGACCTAAAAACAATATTCTTTATTCATACAGGTGGGATGTAATTCTGAATCCATAAATATGGAGCTTAAGTATCACGACCCTGGCCACACCTTTAAGTTGTACATACTAATACACACTACATTAAAATATCATCTTGCATGAGGACACTTTGGAAATGAATGTCTTTTGGTTAAGTGGCTTGTTCAAACATTTCTTTTAACAATGTTTCTGAACTACACAAATATGCTTGTAATGTATGTAATGCGCTGTAAGTGACAGTGCAAATGCAATTTCTCACTATATCGTCAGATCATACCTGCATCCACAGTCATCAATGGAAAAGAGGTACAACATGACTAAGGTTCACTGTTTTCCGTTTTTACTGATTTTTACAGATAAATGCAGACAGAAAACATTCATTTTCTTGTGTGTATTTATTTTGAAATATGGATAAAAATGGAAATTGGGTTGCGTTTGAGTACTTCTAAATACTGTCTGCCAGGACTGCCAGGCCACAAGATGTATAGAATGATAGATAAGGGGGTTAAATAAAGGAATTTTAGTAAAGAGGCTTTGAGAGCAGTAGATTGGCACAAGATTGATACTGAAATTTGCAAATTTTCATATAAGTGCACTGATTTATCTTCTGCGGGTGTTCACAGCACTGAAACCTGGCAGACATCCAAGCATGAGTGCATATTTATGTGTTAAATACACGTGGAAATATACTAATGTCAGCTTAATTTTACCACAAAACCCAAAATAAATATGGATAAATACAAATAAAATAAGAACAATATTAATATGGATAAATACAGACAGAAATGTAAAAAAAAAAAATACCATGAGACCGGGAGCCCTAAACATGACACGCAAAAAGGCACAGTCAGTGGTGGATTGTACCTTTTTCCTCCTAGAAGGCGAATTTCAGATGTTACGCAAAAGTGGAGGAGCACTTCATTAGTCACTTGAAACATCCTACAGGATAATTACATGCTGTTGCAAACCTCATGACAATGCAACAAAGAGAGGACTACAGATAGACCCAGAAGATGAGGACTTAGATTATGAGAATACCCATCTCTCCATGTACATACATGCCTGGATAGCATAGGAGGACCTGAAGGAATATCATGACGGAAAGAGATTTTACAAATAACTGTTTGTGAGGTGAATACAGTTCATTTTCTAGATTTAAATGAAGGAAACATGCACATGGGACACATCCTTAGCAGCAGTGGGCAGGACTCTATTGCCCATAATCCATTGTTGCCCCACAACCCGCCTGGGAAGAGGAGAAGGAGGGGCAAGGCAGCCACAGAACATACAGCATTTTTTGGTGTTCCGAAGTGTGGAGCACATATTTAGCAGCAGTGGCACGGAGTCTGTTGCCTATAATCCATTGTTGCTCCACAGCCCGCCTGGGAGGAGTTGAAGGCAAGACAAGGCAGCCATAGCACATATAGTGAGCAATGGCATCCCGCAGCGCAGAATGTGTCTTTAGCAGCAGTGGATAGAACTTTGTTGCCCATAATCCATTGTTGCTTCACTGGCCACCTGGTTGGAGAAGGTCGGCAAGGCGACCACAGCACATATAGTACTCTTTGGTGTCCATGTGGTGAATAGAACAAGAGGCTTAATTGGATAAGTAAGTGTAGTTTAATCCAAAAGCAATAACTCCACCCGTACACGGAGCGTCTGGTCATCGGGGAGCCAACGGTTACAATGGCCAACCGAAGATCTCAGCCGACCATGCACGGGAGACAACACATTCAAAGCATAACAATTAAATGCACGGGCTGCGGCTCGTGGTCTCAACACGAGCCGAGCCTCCTAATAAGAATGGTCACACGCCGCGTGAGATATCACGCGGCGTGAGACACGCATACATTACATTACACCACCTTTCCCCTTACAACAGTGAACAAAACAGAAACGAAAAAAATATATAAAAAAACAAACATTTAGAATCTAACAAATTCGTTATATCTTTCCGGTGCTCTGATACGTCTGCCAAAAGAAGAAATATTTTTGTTAACAGCAAAATTCTGGTAATGACAACATTTGAAGAATTTGCTAAGCTCCTGACAGGAAGTTGCTCAAAGGAGCGACTAGGAACAAAAGAATCAGAAGGGGCATTCAGCCAAAAGCTCCAATCCAAATTATCAGAGTTATCCCCACACTTCTTACTTTTGATAATTTCAGCTTGATGATCAGACACTTTCACCAATTGGCGCTTATTCCACCAACCCTTCTTGCCAAGGAAAGCTGCTCCCTTGCTAACTTTTACTACCTGGACAGGGGCAAAAAATTTTGAACGTCCTTTAACTACTCTTCCAGGATTCTTGATTAAAACCCAGTCACCAACTAGAACATCCACCAGTTTGCTATCTGAAGTACCATCAAAATGTAATTTCATTTGATTTTTTTTCTCTTGAACAGCTTTCTTAACCGAGTCCAAATCAACAGTTTTCCCTACAGAACCCTGGTGTAACCAAGAAGGGAATAAGACAGAACGATTCTCTCTCCCTCTCAGCAAAGAAAACGGAGACACACCAGTGACGCAATGAGGAGAGGTATTATAGTGCCATACCTTTTGCTTAACAAACTCACCTACTTTGTAACCACAAGATACTGCAGTCTGAACACCTTCTTTAATTACTTTATTCCCCCTCTCAACAAGACCGTTCGAAGCTGGAGAATATAGTGCTACTTTCAATTGTTTAATATCCAATTCCTTCAAAAATGTACACATTTTATCAGACACAAAATGAGTCCCATTATCCGTGACGATAAACCTTGGGGACCCTTCTAAATCAAAAACCTTCTTGAGAAAGGTTATGGTAGAATCTGAATCCGGTGACTTAACGAAGTCAAAGTACATCCACTTCGAAAAATAATCGACTAAAAGGATAACATACTTATTCTCCTGTTGAAGAATGGAATACGGACCTGAAAAATCTACCCCAACTTTCTCCCAAGGGGAGTCAGGAAATTCAGTAGGATGCAAAGGTACTTTTAACGTACGCCAATGTTTGTCAGACAACAAACACTCGGGGCAGGAATCAATCAAATTCTTGACCTGAGAATCCATTGATGGCCACCAATAGTGTTGTTAAATCCGCATGGATGTCTTAGTCACCCCTAAATGACCTTGATGGGCCTTATTAATAATGGATTCCCTCAATTTAAAAGGGGGAACAAATTTCTCACCTCTCCGAACTATACCATTCTCAACAGAAAGTTCCACTGCGACTTGTGCAAAACTACGCAAATCCCCACTCAAACCCCTGGGTTCGGGCCAACAATGAGTGGTAAACTCGACAACCTTCAACAACACATTGTCCAAAGCGGTGGCTTCCTTCCAATCATTCTCTGAGATCACGTCACTAATTTCATTCACAGCGTCCACAAACGTCACACATTCTACATCTTCCACTAGAAAATCCTCTTCATCATCTTTGTCCATAGCCATCCTGGATAAGCAATCAGCACAAAAGTTTTTACCTCCTACAATATGCTTAACCGTAAAGTTAAATTCCTGCAATTTTGAAACTAATCTCATAAACCGTGCTGACATAGAAGCTGAGTTGGACTTATTAAAGATATAAATTAGGGGTTTGTGGTCAGTGACCAACTCGAATCTTCTACCCCAAATATACATTTTGAACTTGTGGACCGCCCATGCACAAGCTAGGGCTTCCCTCTCGATTGTGCTATACCTTTGTTCAAAGTCTTTAAGGGCTCTAGACGCAAACGCAACTGTTTGTTCCTGACCATTAACTTTCTGCGTAAGAACTGCCCCTAGTCCAGAAATACTCGCATCTACAGTGATAACAGAGACAGCATCCTCCCTAAAAGCATGTAAGACCTTTGCAGAAACAATCATTTTCTTAATTTCACAAAAAACCCTGTTCAACTCATCTGTCCAAATAAAATTGGACCCTTTCCTCAAAAGATGTCTTAAAGGTTCAACTAGTTGTGAGTATGATTGGACAAACCTAGCATAATACTCTGCTAATCCAAGGAAAGATCGTAAAGCATCTTTATCAGGAGGGGGCTTTGCATCCTCAATGGCTCTAATAACCGAAAATGTGGGAGTGATACCTTGGTCTGAGACAGTATGACACAAGTAATCAATTTTGTTCACTGCAAATTTGCATTTATCACTGCGAACCGTCATATTCCTGGACATCAAAATTGAAAGAACATTTCTGAGAATGATATTATGTTCGTCTAAAGTTTTGGCAAAAATCAAAATATCATCAAGATATGCCTGTACACCTGCTATCCCTTGAAATAATACATCCATCAGCTTCTGAAAAACACTACCTGCGGACGCTAAACCAAAAGGAAGGCATAGGAATTTGAAAGCTCCAAAGGGAGTGATAAAAGATGTAAGTTCTTGGGACTCCTTAGCCAATGACACCTGATGGTACGCTGACCTAAGGTCGATCAGCGAAAACCATTTTGCATCACCTATGTTTGCCAGAAGCTCGTGGATTCTTGGAAGCGGGTGACAGTCAACGATTATGTTCCTATTTAATGAGCGTAAATCCGCACATAATCTAATTTCTCCTGTCTTTTTACGGGCAACTACAATTGGCGCGATCCATTGAGAAGAATTGACAGGTGTAATAATGCCTTGTTTACATAAATCATTCAACATTTCTTTCAACTCTGATCTGACACTCAATGGAACCGCTCTAACCTTATGTGCTATAGGCTGAGCTCCAGGTATTAATCTAATCTTGTGTTCGAATCCTTTCACACTCCCCACAATTTCCTTAAAGACAGGTTTAAATTCTGACACAATGTCTTGTACATTTACATTAGAACTCTCTACAACAGCAATAGGAAGGTCAGTTTTGAATTTAGGTAATTTCCCAACTTTGATGGGGTCATCGTCAACAGGAACTAAATAAAGACCCATCTTGGCTAAATCTTTCCAGCCTACAATGTTTTTACCTTTTTCAGCCACATAAATTTTAGTGACGGTCTCTCTCCCAAGACATTGAACCAATCCTTCAAAGTAACCCAGCATGTTAATATCCTTCTCACCAAAAGCCCTTGGATTTACATCCGATTCAATCAACTCAATTCTTTTGTCCCATTTTTCATAAAAAGTTGAATCTCTAAGGATTGTAAATGGGGAACCTGAATCTGCCATAACCTGAAGATGGACATTATCAATAATAGCGGAACATAGAGGGCCCTTAATGGAGTCAACATCGCCATTGAAATCCAAGGTTACAACAATGTTCCTAAAAGAATCCGAACATGAATCAACATCAATAACATTTACATTAGGAGGTTTCTTGGCAAATCTGCAAACGCCTTGAAAATGGCCAATTTTCTTACAGATAGAACAACACTACTTGAGTGCAGGACAATTCGGAGCATTTCCTATGTGATCCTTTGAACCGCATCTATAGCAGAAGAAGTTCTTTTTCTTTTGAAAGGATTTATTGGCTTGGAGTTTGCTTTTATTAGTAATAGAACAAACAGCTTCCTCTTGGTCAGAGTCATAATAATCTATTGTATTAACTGCTTGTTTCGATGGTTCCATCACTACTTTACTAGTTAATGTAGAGCGTTCGATACTTAGGGCGAGATCAATGACTTCAGTTAAAGATGGATTTTTACATCCAAGGATTCTTTGTTTAATCTTTCTAGAAACGCAGTTGAATACAAATTGATCCCTTATGAAATTATCTGGAGAAGGTTCAAAATTACAAGTAATAGCCAATACTCTGAGAGCAGCAATGTATTCTTCTACCTTCTCTTATTCTTTTTGTTTCCTGGAATAAAAATTGTGCCGCTCTAGCATGATGTTAGGCTCATCACAGAATTGTTTTTTAAGTCTGGCAATGGCTTCAATATATACATTCCAAGGATTATCCCCACTCTCATCTTGTGAAATAGGAGGAGCTATAGGAACAATACTTTAAAAAAATCTCTGGCCAGTCTGGCCTAAACAACCAAAAAGAATAGCAAATTTTCTTTGGGAAGAATAGTCAGTAGCATCACGGGCAATCAAATGGTTCTCAAATAAACCAAACCACTCAGACCAAATGATGTCAGGAGTACCTGGTTTACTCAAGAAAGGTGGAGGTTGTGCAATTTGGTGCCATTGATTATTAGCCATGTTCCTAGTAACAGTAGAAGAAAGAATGTAAAATGTAATGTAAACAAAATGAATTAGAAAATAAATTGAGCAATATATGTAAGAAAAAATATAAATACCATAGCAAATATATCAACAAATTGAACCAAACGCTTTAAATAGCGTGTATCACCGTAGTAATAGAACAATAAATATGCTAGTTTTAAAAGCGTGCTTATCGCTGTAGAAGTTGAATAATAAATATGCCAGTTTTACGAGCGTGCGTATCGCTGTAGAAGTTGATCAACAAATATGCCAATTTTAAAAGCGTGCGTATCGCTGCAGAGATACGCGGTCAAATGAAAGTGACACAAACCTGCGAGCGTATCGTTAATCGGTAAAATACAATAAAATATGTCAGATTTGGAAGCGTGCGTATCGCTGAGATGATACGCGGTAGTTAACCAATGTGCTTCCAAGAACAACGTGCGTATCGTTGAAGGTACGCTTAGTAAAAGCAATATCAATGAAAAACAATACCTTGCTGTGTCCTGAATTTGGTGAATTCACACGATACCTCAATGCAGTGGAAGAAACGAAAATCCAATGAGATCGATCGTGTCATGCAGCAGATTGCAACCGACCAATAGGCGAGGTTTGTTGAGGAAATGAAAGAAAAACAAACCAGGTGATTGAAAGAACGACTGAGACCTTCAATAGCCTATTAAAAGCGTGATTGGCTTGCAAAGTTGATCTTCCTTGTTAAACAGGAAACATTTGATGAAGACGCTGACGATGAGGTGCCGAATAAATAACAGAATTCAGCGTAGGTGAGGTGGAGTTTCCCGATCTTCGCCAAAAATGTGGTGAATAGAACAAGAGGCTTAATTGGATAAGTAAGTGTAGTTTAATCCAAAAGCAATAACTCCACCCGTACACGGAGCGCCTGGTCATCGGGGAGCCAACGGTTACAATGGCCAACCGAAGATCTCAGCCGACCATGCACGGGAGACAACACATTCAAAGCATAACAATTAAATGCATGGGCTGCGGCTCGTGGTCTCAACACGAGCCGAGCCTCCTAATAAGAATGGTCACACGCCACGTGAGATATCACGTGGCGTGAGACACGCATACATTACATTACAGTCCATGACCCAGGTGAAAGAGTGGGCCAGTCGGAACCCGTCAGAGACCAGAAGGGGCTGGGCTACTCTTCATTCACCTGTGAGAATAAACAGAGTTGAACTGACATCATAATGGGCAAGAAAAAGGCTGTGAGAACCTCCAACTCTATATTTAAAGGAACTACAATTCATTCTATTTTTAAATCTGCTGTTGGGCAACTAAGAAATTGCTTTAACTGAACGTGGACTGTACATAGAATGAATGGGCTCCAGCATAACTAGAAACTTGACATGAAACCTTTACATGTGCAACCTAAACCTGAACTGAAATGCCCTGGAGGCCCCACCAAACGTCGCCAATAATTATGAAGTAATGGGTCCACACGTCGTGTTGTGCCAAGTAGATTTAATGCAGGAAGAAGACAACTTAAACATCCACAGCAAGGCAGGAGTACAACAGTTATCGTCCAACTGTAACAGCACTACTAACCCAGCACATTCTACATGACAAGTAATATTTCCACAAGTGACATCATATTAGAATACAACACACTGGTGTCCATTTCCATCTGACAGCCTGCAATCCGGGGTGTTCAACTTTACTTTCATCAAGGTTATTCAGCAACTACTTCCTTCATGCAAAGCAGCAGTTGTACATCTCATCTTGCCTGAGGTTGTTGCTCCTTGTGCCATTACTGAAAGAGGTTAATGCTTGGAACACTAGCTCTGGATCGTCCTTAACCCCTGTAACATCACGTATTTTACCACAAGTTGAGCTGACTGTCAAAAAGAAGAAAGGGGGGCACGGACAATTGGAAGGGGCGGGGTCAAAAATGAATTGAAACGTAATCCAAGATTATCTGAGTTCAATACAGAATCCAGTTTATTTTGTAAGCCTTTCTATGCTGCATGCCATTAAAATTTAAATCAGAGGAGAAATCTTTCCTCTGGTTCATTACTCAATGGTTTTCAGTCTGTTACTTTTGTTACTGATCCGCGACTTATTATCAGATATACAGTCTAGGATAGTTTGTCGGGAGCTGAATGACAAAATGATTTCCCTATTGTTGTACACCAATCTAGGGGGGCTTCTCAGTGATGAAAATAATCCCCAGACATCAACACTTGGTTTTCGCTTATTATTTTTTTATCCTGGAATATAGCGGGGATTAGTAATAAATGAGTGCAACCTGAAAGGATATCCCTGATTGGAAATTATCATATTGTGCTTTTCCAGGAAACCTGGGCTATTTCTCCTCTAGTGTGCAATGGATTTATTTTCCATTCTATACCAGCTATTCCATTATGCTCAGGTTGATCTAAGGGCGTAATGTCAGTATAGAATAAGCCTTGTTTAAAAGTAAAAATTATTACTGTGGAGACCAAATGCCCGAGATCCAAGTGCTGTGGAGGGTTCACATACATTCTATTTTTATGTAATCAATTTTTATAACAATGATTTTACTAATACCAGTATTAAGAACTTTGTAACCCTTTTAAAAAAAATTGGTGAGCTATTGACTACACACCGATAAACTAAGTCTGAGTGCAATGCAATTATTTCCATGGACTTTAATGCTAAAATTAATTTATGCACAAATGATCTGGGCTACTTGCATAACTATCCACCTGCTTCTTACATTTATGCACAATTGATCTAGGCTAATTACATAGCTATCCTACTGCTTTTCATTTCTCAGTGGGGCTCTTCTGACCAAAGAGGTATTGAATTGGACGAGTATATATTGGAACTTGACTTAATTAATATACTTGAGTCAGATATTTATAATGAACATAGGATTCCTGCTTTTCATGGTAGATGGTGTGCCACTGTAATTGATTATATGTTTAGATCACAAGCTCGGTCACATTATTCGATGACGGGCAAGCCCTTGGATAATAATTACAATGACCATAATCCCTTGACAGATACTTTTGCATTCCTTTTGGGGTCTACAAGCTGCCCAGCATAATTCATAATTTTTTCGCAACTTCTGCTCAGCTGGTTTAGTCTATTATGGAATATTCCTGATCCCGGTGAATTGTTATCCTCCTTGATCAAATCTAATCATCATCATCATCATCATCCTCAAAGAAACTTTATTTCGGCCAATTTGACCATAAAAGCATATATATACAATTACATACATTTTGTTTTAATCATGATAAAATAAATAAAAAATATACATTAATCATGTGGCATTGTATAAATAACACACAAACGTGGCCTACAAACAGCTTATGTTACAATCATTCCAAAGATCACTGGCTACATTAAAGTGTGTTTGCGGTATATTTATATATACAATTTACAATGTCAGGTTTAATAAGCCTGTACTCTCTCTCTCAGATCAACCATTCGGAAAAAATGTATATATATATATATATTAAACACACAAGCAGGTTCAGCCCCAACGAAGTTCCACCACAAGGAAATGCGTAGTTTGCCGCATTTATTTGAAGACTTGCAAGCAGGCAGCGCTACGAACAAAAGGCAACAGTTCAATTTAAAGCACCAGTTCAGTCAAAACGCCAAACATGTTTCGGGATTCCAATCCTCCCTTCTTCGGTGGCGAGCGGTGATACATGTAAGAAATGAGCAGAGTTTCTCGAGCACTTAAATAATTATCATCACCTGCCTTCGTGGGCGTGGCCCTCTCCAGAGCCTTCTGGTAAATGTAGTGCTGCGAGGTATTTCCAAGTGGGTGCGCTCCATTTCTTCATAACATAAAAAACAGTGTTACCCTTGTGGGCTCGTGCCAAGTCCTTAGGTTTGCCTGCCCTGCTTTTTAGAAATCAAACCGGAAACATCAGCTGGAACCCGTCCTGCACAGGCTCCAACTAAGTCCTTTCCGCAATGTTAAACCCCTTTGCGTGTTAGGCGCTTACACGGATCCGCTCTGAAGCAGCAGGCAGAACTCCACGGCTGGGCAACAGCCGTTATTTCAATTAAACACACAAGCAGGTTCAGCCCCAACGAAGTTCCACCACAAGGAAATGCGTAGTTTGCCACATTTATTTGAAGACTTGCAAGCAGGCAGCGCTACGAACAAAAGGCAACAGTTCAATTTAAAGCACCAGTTCAGTCAAAACGCCAAACATGTTTCGGGATTCCAATCCTCCCTTCTTCGGTGGCGAGCGGTGATACATGTAAGAAATGAGCAGAGTTTCTCGAGCACTTAAATAATTATCATCACCTGCCTTCGTGGGCGTGGCCCTCTCCAGAGCCTTCTGGTAAATGTAGTGCTGCGAGGTATTTCCAAGTGGGTGCGCTCCATTTCTTCATGACATAAAAAACAGTGTTACCCTTGTGGGCTCGTGCCAAGTCCTTAGGTTTGCCTGCCCTGCTTTTTAGAAATCAAACTGCAATCATCAGCTGGAACCCGTCCTGCACAGGCTCCAACTAAGTCCTTTCCGCAATGTTAAACCCCTTTGCGTGTTAGGCGCTTACACGGATCCGCTCTGAAGCAGCAGGCAGAACTCCACGGCTGGGCAACAGCCATTATTTCAATTAAACACACAAGCAGGTTCAGCCCCAACGAAGTTCCACCACAAGGAAATGCGTAGTTTGCCACATTTATTTGAAGACTTGCAAGCAGGCAGCGCTACGAACAAAAGGCAACAGTTCAATTTAAAGCACCAGTTCAGTCAAAACGCCAAACATGTTTCGGGATTCCAATCCTCCCTTCTTCGGTGGCGAGCGGTGATACATGTAAGAAATGAGCAGAGTTTCTCGAGCACTTAAATAATTATCATCACCTGCCTTCGTGGGCGTGGCCCTCTCCAGAGCCTTCTGGTAAATGTAGTGATGCGAGGTATTTCCAAGTGGGTGCGCTCCATTTCTTCATGGCAGTATGTTTGCAGTTTGATTTCTAAAAAGCAGGGCAGGCAAACCTAAGGACTTGGCACGAGCCCACAAGGGTAACACTGTTTTTTATGTCATGAAGAAATGGAGCGCACCCACTTGGAAATACCTCGCAGCACTACATTTACCAGAAGGCTCTGGAGAGGGCCACGCCCACGAAGGCAGGTGATGATAATTATTTAAGTGCTCGAGAAACTCTGCTCATTTCTTACATGTATCACCGCTCGCCACCGAAGAAGGGAGGATTGGAATCCCGAAACATGTTTTGCGTTTTGACTGAACTGGTGCTTTAATTTGAACTGTTGCGTTTTGTTCGTAGCGCTGCCTGCTTGCAAGTCTTCAAATAAATGTGGCAAACTATGCATTTCCTTGTGGTGGAACTTCGTTGGGGCTGAACCTGCTTGTGTGTTTAATATATATATATATATATATATATATATTACCTACTGGCGGTCGCCAGTAGGTATATATAGTTAGGATTTTTTCTCTATGGGATTTTTGAAAATTCTATGTCTAATAACTTTGGCGTTTGTGGACGGAATTGGCTGAAATTTTCAGGAAAATGGAACATTTTGTTTCTGAGCAGCCCCTGACAATTTGGGGGGGTTTCATCAAGGGGGGGCCGAGAAAAAAGGGGGGTCCCAAAACGCGTTTTTCCCATGTTAATTTCCATAGGGCGGTTGGCCTCACTTTTAGCTCGAACGGCTGAATGGATTTGCACGAAACTTGGCAAAATTGTAGGGACTGTTAGCCCGATGTGCCTTTGCTAGGTCTCAATGTATGTGCTCCAGTGGATTTTGAGTAATTTAGGTTCAAAAAAAGATATATATCTGGGCGGAGCCTAACCACACATCTGATCTGATTGGCTGTCAGCACTTCATCCAAGAAGTGTTGGCAGCCATCTTGGGACCAATATACATGATAGCACCTCATTAAAAAGCATTGTAGTTAATAGAGGGTTTTAGGACTTTAGTTACATTATAAATCATTTGTTGATGGTACCATACTCGTTTTAGGAATTGTGGTGGGTTCTAAGGTGATTTTACCATGTGAAAAAACCTTCTGCTGTGATATCATGAATATTGTTTGAAAGAAAACTAATATCTCATGATTTTCCCACAGTGGTTTGGAAGGGGATCTATAAGCTAAACTGAAAGCATATTTTCTGTAAATTCACATTATCTTTCTCAGTCATGTGAAAATGAAGTCTGACATTCTCAGTAAAAACATGTACATCCAACAAGGACCGAGACTGTCAGTTGATTCCTTTGTGTTCTACTGCAGTCTCCTAGAGTGTTCTAAAGAACAACTAGAGCGCTAACAGTCCTACTTATTACAAAGGTATGGCACACCTGAAGCCATCTTGATTGGAATAAAGTGGTAACTATTAAAACATTTAATTTAAAAAGAAACAACATGAGGGGGTATATTTTGCCATAGAAAGTATGATTAGTGCTGCAGAATGAAAAATTAGGGCACATTTTGAGTGACTTCTCAAATCCTTTTCTATTTCATTAAAACATTCTGACATGCAGTCTCCCAAAATGGCCACCAGAGACAAAAGAGCCCAAATGTAGCCCAAATATCACTCAGATGTAGCCCAAGTATAGCCCAATGACAGAATGTCCCAGAGTGTTCTAAAGAACAACTAGAGCGCTAACAGTCCTACTTATTACAAAGGTATGGCACACCTGAAGCCATCTTGATTGAAATAAAGTGGTAACTCTTAAAACATTTAATTTAAAAAGAAACAACATGAGGGGGTATATTTTGCCATAGAAAGTATGATTAGTGCTGCAGAATGAAAAATTAGGGCACATTTTGAGTGACTTTTCAAATCCTCTTCTATTTCATTAAAAAAATCTGACATGCAGTCTCCCAAAATGGCCACCAGAGACAAAAGAGCCCAAATGTAGCCCAAATATCACCCAGATGTAGCCCAAGTATAGCCCAATGACAGAAGTCCCAGAGTGTTCTAAAGAACAACTAGAGCGCTAACAGTCCTACTTATTACAAAGGTATAGCACACCTGGAGCCATCGTGATGGGAATAAAGTGGTAACTCTTAAAACATTTAATTTAAAAAGGAACAAAATGAGGGGGTATATTATGCAATAGAAGGTATTATTAGTGCTGCAGAAAGAAAAATTAGGGCACATTTTGAGTGACTTTTCAAATCCTCTTCTATTTCATTAAAAAAATCTGACATGCAGTCTCCCAAAATGGCCACCAGAGACAAAAGAGCCCAAATGTAGCCTAAATATCACCCAGATGTAGCCCAAGTATAGCCCAATGACAGAATGTCCTGGAGTGTTCTAAAGAACAACTAGAGCGCTAACAGTCCTACTTATTACAAAGGTATGGCACACCTGAAGCCATCTTGATTGGAATAAAGTGGTAACTCTTAAAACATTTAATTTAAAAAGGAATAAAATGAGGGGGTATATTTTGCCATATGAATTATGATTAGTGCTGCAGAAAGAAAAATTAGGGCACATTTTGAGTGACTTCTCAAACCATCTTCAATTTCATTAAAAAATTCTGACATACAGTCTCCCAAGATGGCCACCAGAGACAAAAGAGCCTAAATGTAGCCGAAATATCACCCAGATGTACCCCAAGTATAGCCCAATGACAGAATATCCCAGAGTGTTCTAAAGAACAACTAGAGCGCTAACAGTCTTACTTATGACAAAAGTATGGCACACCAGAAGCCATCTTGATTGGAATGAAGTGGTAAGTCTGAAAACACTCAATTTAAAAAGGAACAACGTGAGGGGGTTAATTTTGCCATAGAAAGTATGATTAGTGCTTCAGAAAGAAAAATTAGGGATCATTTTGAGTGACTTCTCAAATCCTCTTCTATTTCATTAAAAAAATTGTGACATGCAGACTGAAACATGCACTTTGAATACCAGCAGCAGACGTCCCTGGTGAGCAGTAGCTTTACTACAGTGATCTAATGTGCAACTAGAGTGCTAACATTCAGAATTTATGGCAAATGTGTGACACATCTGAATGCCTTCTTGATGGAACCAAAGTAAACAAGCATTGAAAATGCAATAGATCTCGCCCTCGTTTAAGTTAAAGCCATTCTGTTTGTAATGAGGTGGCTTTTTAGCTTTGCTTTTATTAGTGTTTTTTCAACTTTCATGTAAATAACATGCATCTGTATGCATATAAGTATATGTATGCATGCATTTATGTTTGTATTTATATAGATATACAGATGATATATGTTTATATATGTATGTATATATATATATATATTCACTGAAAAAACCATAGGCTATAGACCATATATAGTTAGGAATTAGCATTTACAAAACCTTGAAAATTCACTGAAAAAAACATAGGTTATAGACCATATATAGTTAGGAATTAGCATTTACAAAACCTTGAAAATTCACTGAAAAAACCATAGGTTATAGACCATATATAGTTAGGAATTCGCATTTACAAAACCTTATTTTACTCACACAAAACCATTGAAATTCCATATATAGTTAGTTGCACTAACTATATATCGCGCACCCGCAATCCACTGCTGATGATGTCACATATTACATCATTCATGACATGGTCAGTGACATCACTGATGACATCACTGATGACATCTCAAATGACATCACTGATGACATCACTGATGACAACATCCAGTGACTGTATGTTTCTGTAAAGTTAAAATATGTCTTACATATTGAAGAATGAGTGGATGTATAAGTGTCTGGATGAAGGATATAGTAGGTGCATGACTGACTGTATGAGTGAGTGATTAAATGTGTCTCACTGAGTGCATGGGTTAGTGACTAAACTGTCTTAATTTGTGCATCATTATGTCTGTTGTTCTGTAAACTGTTGCATGTGTTGATAAGTAGCTATATGAGTAACTATATGGGTTATTGATTGGTTGCCCAAGTATTTGTATGGGAGACTGAGTGTGTGTGTGGGTGGCTGGGAGGTGTATGACTCTGTGCATAGATGTGTGAGCAGTTGATTCACTAGATGTATGGTTTCAAAAGTGCATGTGGAAACAGCTGTATGGGCGGTTGACTGTGTGCATGAGTGTATTGGTGAGTGAATGGATATCTCAGTGCTACATGTCAAAGTAAGTACATATGTAAAACACAGTACATGTGAGAGTTGACATATATAAATAACTGTGCATAAGAGCCAGTGAATGTGTGAGTGGCTGTATGGATCATAGTGAACTTGTATCAGGGATTGTATAAGAGAGTAAATATGTGTTAGTATATGTTTGAATAAGTAAAGTTTGTATAACTGTATAGTTGAGGAAATGGAGGTGTGATTGATTCTTTGCATGACTGACTAGGTGTGTGAGTAACTCCATGGATGAGTGACAGTCTGTGAGTGTCTGTTTACACTGATTGTATCTAAGGTTATATTAGAGTCTGAAGAGGTTCATCGTATTATCACATGAATAATATAATCAGTGATGTGATCAGTAATGTCAAATGAGATGTCATCAGTGATGTCATCAGTGATGTCATTTGAGATGTCATCAGTGATGTCATTTGAGATGTCATCAGTAATGTCATCAGTGATGTCACTGACCATGTCATGAATGATGTAATATGTGACATCATCAGCAGTGGATTGCGGGTGCGCGATATATAGTTAGTGCAACTAACTATATATGGAATTTCAATGGTTTTGTGTGAGTAAAATAAGGTTTTGTAAATGCGAATTCCTAACTATATATGGTCTATAACCTATGGTTTTTTCAGTGAATATATATATATATATATATATATATATATATATATATATATATATATATATATATATATATATATATATATATATATATTATTTTTTTTCTTCCTTTCTTTTTTTTTGTTGTAAAGTGCATATCAATCGATTTAGAAGCTGTAAACATTATCATAGACCCTTGAACCACAGTTCTATTTCTTGATAGTCCAACACACTGGTACACTATACATCAAGATAAAAATACATCATTAAAATAGTTTTAAAAGCTCTTGAAATTCATATAAAATGCCTTCAGCTAGATAAGTGTACCAGATTTTAACCATTATATGTAGGGGTCAACTTCAAGTATACTCTACGGGTACACAACATCGAGAATAAAAAGCCTGCTACTGAGAATGCTATAGGGAGGCTAGCGTCATATTTCAGTATCCTAAAAGCTTCTGAGCATTGCCTGGTTTCCAAATGTCTGCATATCTGGACCAACCATCATTTTCTCGCTTTCTTGTACCCAGGGCAGAAAAAAGCATGTGGTATTCTGATTCTGCTGCATGATTACAGGCCAGGCAACCAAAGTTTGGTTTGTTTGTCTGGTGCTGTATCTGACATGCAATGAACACTTGTTTTCAATTAACTGTATGCTAATTTTAAAGTTTCACTTCTTAAACTGGTTCGTAAGCTTCCTGCTTCTCTTCAGCGATGGTTTGAGGCTTCCTGTTCTCGTGTAAATAGATGCCTACGTGAGGTTCTGCCTTCTTCTCCAAGATATACCAGGGAGGTCTTAGAGCCTGGTTGTTATATAAAAGCAGGCACGGCCCGTAGTAGGTGTAACTGCAGGGCGGTGACGTAGGCAGGGGGAGGGGTAGGGTGGGGGTTGTAATGTATGGATTACGGACTATAACAGGTAAGTAAACATATAAATAAATAAAACGAATTTTGTTGTGTGCACTGCATCGCATTTGGTGATGCAGTGCACACAACGAAATTTGTTTGATTTATTTATAAGTTTACTTACCTGTTATAGTCCGTAATCCATACATTACAACCCCCCACCCTGCCCCTCCCCCTCCCTACGTCCCCGCCCTGCAGTTACACATACTACCGGCCGTGCCTGTATAAAAGGGCCCTAATGAAAAGGAAAACTGATATTCGCAATAGCAACCAAGGGCATATGACTTTAGGTGCTATATTTAAAAAAAATCCTTAATTATTTTAGGGAACGGTAAAATCACTCAGAGAGCAAAAGAGCCATGTATCTACTCTCAGCAGGCAAATTACAGGAGATCAATGGGTCTCCCAATTTATGTATAATGATTGTCCAAACTCTTCTAGAGATTGGGCCATTGATTTTCCTAATTACAGCAGCAGGAGTACTATTTAAAATTAACAGTAGATGAAAATACCCTTGCTCAGCGTCTGAGATCTGGGGGCCAAGCACCCAGCGCTGATAGGGTCCCTCTTGAGATTTTAAAATGTATTTTTGATTTATGGGCTCTACTTCTTAAAAAATTGTTTAATAATATGTGTGGGTCGGAACTTCTTCCCTCTTGGTCAAGTTCAGTCATTGTCCCTATTTTTAAGAATGGTAACCATACCAATCCTAAGTTTAAACTCTTGGTAGAGATCATTGGGACAGTCATATTTATTAGACTATTGGTTTGTTGTCAGGCGCTCAATATTTTGACCCCCTGCCAATAAAGTTTCAGGGAGCGACTGGGTATAATGAAGCAGTGCTTAAATTTGCTCTGCGTATAGGTACATATATTATAGCGAAGCGCTGCCCAATGTACCTAGACTTTATGCATTACTATGTGCTTTCCAAACCAAACTATGGCTGCTTTTGCTTGACCCGTGATTGGGAAACACCCAAGTCCATTTTTAATCTATCATGTTTAAAAATCTTTCAGCCAGGGTCAGGTTCAACCCCAATGTGGAGCTTTCTCATTCCTTTAAACCGCGACGAGGAATGCAGCCCAGTTATGTCCACCCCACCCCACCCCTTTTTGATATTTTGTATATTAATAAACGTATAAATCATGTGGGGAAGCATCACTTGTCCTGCATAACCTGCGTATACAGGTCGCGTACTCATGTGTCCCAAATAAAAAACCCTCATGCACGTGTAAAATAGGTCGGATAAGCGGTATATCTTGGTTCTCCGCTGTTTAAACACAAGATTGCATAATCATTGGGTTAGTTGTTATGCAACCTCCACCCGGAGGTTTTTACCCTTGGTTAAAAGCAGTAGTGATCAGTGATAGGTGAGGTCTTCCTTATAATACTCGGACAGCCGGATTATTTATTTATTGGGTCTGGATTCGAGTAGGTTGTCATCAAGACTATGAGGTGTGCGTATAGTGAATAATCAGGATTCTTACGCACTCAATGTTTAGTGGTTAAAACGGTCGACATGTTTCAGCCCTTGGTTGCCTTGTCAGGTCATGTGGGCTTTCTTCAGGACCGAGGTGAAGTGTGGGTGAAGACAGTGGGTGTCTCAGTGTAGATATTCTCTTATAAAAGAATTTCTTAATATAATGAGAAGTGAAGTTAAGCGACGTATTAGTCCTTCATTTCAGATAGGTCTCGTTGTACCTGTTGAAACAGACATACAAGGGGGAGGGGGAGTGGGTTATAGGACACACTTAACAGGTAAATACTGTTTTGTTTGTGAATTGTCATTTACTACAACTGGAAAATGGCAATACTTTATAGACCACACACAATCATGACAATTAACACTCTCTTGTTTCTGGTCATGTTTTGTAATGTTCGTCTTATTTTTCTAGTTTTTTCCTCACATATGTATGCAGTAATATACCTTTCGTTTCTTATGTGAGGCTCAATATTGCTAAGATGGTAACTTTTCATTAATTGAGCCAAGCGTTAATTGTACATTTTAAATCATTGAACAGGTTTACGTTCATTTCAACATTCGAGTCCCATTTCACCCATAGTTAGTAGTGCGAGGGGGAGCTGGCTGAAGTATGCTCGATTTTGAAGCGTCATTGCGTTTAAAAAATAAAATAAAATTATATATATATATATATATATATATATATATATATATATATATATTCACAGAAAAAACCATAGGTTTTACACACGTTATAGTTAGGAAGTAGCATTTAAAAAACATATGAAATTCACTGAAAAAACCATAGGTTTGACACATGTTATAGTTAGCTGGAAATTTTACTGACATAAAACCAATGAAATTCCACGTTATAGTTAGTTGGACTCACTATAACTTGCGCGTGCAATGCACTGCTGATGACGTCACATATTACATCACTCATGACATGGTCAGTGACATCACTCATGACATCACTGATGACACCATCCAGTGAATATGTGTCTTTCTGAAAAATAAATATTAGTGAGTAATGTTTAAATATTTAAATATATATATTAGTGTTTCACTTTGTGTATAAGTGGCTACATGTGTTGGTAAGTAGCTACATGCGTATGTATATGGGTTATTAGATGTTTCTCTTAGTATCAGTATGAGTGTCTATATGGTTTGGTGGGGGTATTACTTAGCACATAGATGCATGAGTGACTGACTCTCTGTTTCTATGTGTTTTGAAGACAGCATATGTGCAGGACTGTATGGGTGGATGAGTATGTATATGTGTTTGTTAGTGACTGAATGACTGTCTCACTAGTGTCTTTATCAGTAACTACATATGTTTTAATCTAGTATATGTGAATATTGATGTATATAAGTGAGTATATGTGAGAGTAAGAGATTGTAAGAGTTCCTGTTTAAATAAGTATGTGTTTCTATAAGTGATTGTTTAAGAGAATAAATATGTGTAATTTTCAATAGAAGTAAGGTGGAAGTGTGTGTATAACTCTATATTCAAATAAATGGATGTTCAATAGTTTATTTGCACGTGTGAGTATGTCAGTGAGTAACTTTTCGATGATTGTCGGTGTGTAACAGGATGTATAGGTGTATCATTTCATATGATGAGTGAGTATATGTATGAGTGGATGTGTATATAGATGGTGGAATTACTGAATTACTTGTTGTAACTGATATGGGTATCTGCATTTTTTTTTAAATTTCAGTTTCTATTTTTGAATATGTGTTTCAAGGGTTACATTACAGTGAAAGGAGGTCTGTCACTATGTCACAAGGATGGTGTCATCAGTGATGTCTCTGACCATGTCATGAGTGATGTAATATGTGACGTCATCAGCAGTGCATTGCACACGCAAGTTATAGTGAGTCCAACTAACTATAACGTGGAATTTCATTGGTTTTATGTCAGTAAAATTTCCAGCTAACTATAACATGTGTCAAACCTATGGTTTTTTCAGTGAATTTCATAGGTTTTTTAAATGCTACTTCCTAACTATAACGTGTGTAAAACCTATGGTTTTTTCTGTGAATTTCATTGGTTTTTAAAATGCTAATTCAGAAAAATGTCGTGTATGCGACCTATACTTTTGGCAATAAAGTTCTGCCAATATTTTTTTCGAAAACAAGCCGTTTTCTTCACTGTTCAAGTTGCATAGAGACTCCTTGAAAAGCAATACAGAATTCGAAAGTCTGTACCTTGCCTTTTTTTAAACACATTAAAATTTATCTGTAAATAAAAATAGCCTTACTAAACTTTCGTGCGCGACCCGGTGTGCGCACTCTCGGCAACAGTTGTCAATAAAATGGATATCGCATTTCCAGGCTTTCGTGCGCGACCGAGTGCGCGCACAGGCCTATATATTTCGTAAAAACCTTGCGATTTGAACTTATTGAATTTCTTCATACACCCCTCAAAGAACTTATAGTACGTCAAAGAGACTGTACCTAGACTTCTTTTTTATTCTTATGAAACTTTTCAGTAAATGGAGCCGAATGTCTTTTTAAACTTTCGTGCGTTACCGGATCTACACACCTTGGTATTTTTTTTAGAAATATAAAACGTTTCATACTTTAACAATTGTGCGCTTAAATCCAGCTCAGAAGATATACAAAATCATGATGGTAGTTGGTTCAACCCGGACCGTTTATTAGAGGTAGATCGTCCGACTCCACCGGAAGACACCCCTAATAAAAAGGACATATATATAAAATGCGGACTAGCCGCTGTATCGTGCTAGCAAACTATAACATATAAATCGTTAGAAAAAACAAAAGGAATCGAGCAAAATCAGTAGGCCACTGATGAGATCTTTTTTTGACCTCGCTAAAATAGAAAAATTAGGAACAACCCCTCATGAGAAATATGAAACTAGTGAGAGAAACCGAGCTCGACGCCATGATGGCTGCAAGACAGCTCGGCTCCGCCGCCCACCCCACCCAAAATAACGACAAATATTATAAAGATACACAACACACCAGCAAAGTAACAGGGTAAAACGTTTTATTAAATAACTATTTACATGGCAGCCTACTGCAACATGAAAACAACACTTTCAATTGGTTCTTAATAGTTTCAATTCTGGAATTTACACGCAGCACTCCACCCACTTCCCTCACTATCTTTTCTACTCTCAAGAGACAACAACGTCCTACATCTTTCGGAAGACTTTGGTGAAATGGCTACCGTATCTCATTCATCTTCCGAATCTGACCAAAATGATCGACTACCTTTAATAAGAAAAAATAAATCTTTCATCTGGCAATTTTTCACTTATCCTGAAGATCAAAAGAAAGTGAATGCACCAAAAGTAACCTGCACGATATGTGACTTGGTTCTCTCAAGAAGAAATCCAGCAAAAAAATATTTCTTTTCCATACATACCATGGTGCGGCATGTCAAACAAGTGCACCCTCTGCAATTTGCAGAGGCAACGACAAGAGCCCTGGCCACGCTATTACCATTAGAGGTGGCCAGCACATCTTCTGATCGACGACCTGTATCTCCATGGAGTGCAGAGATGGACTTCAGATATTTAACTATATATGGTCTATAACCTATGTTTTTTTCAGTGTTTTTCTTTGGTTTTTTAATAGCAAATATCAAAAGCTTTTTTGTGGAAAATGACTAAAATTAGGTATACATAAGCGGCGTTCATTTATGTTCACCACAGCCATTGTTAAAAGTAAAGTGAAAGTCGCGAAACAGTGGCCACGCCATCTAGTCCCTTTTAGGCCCCATCATGCACGTAAGTAACAGCCATTTTCTGTGTCATGGCCTCTCTGCCCACTGCCAATAGCCTATGATTGTTCGAAATTGGTTCTCTTTGGGTCATTCTCTGTTCACAAATAAGCATAAAGTCGCAATACTCTATTTAGTTTTTGCAGATAGTGAAGGATAGGTAGTGCACACTTTTGTCCCCTTTGTAACCCGTCATGCCTATCTCTGCCCCGTTTGATGGTAGTTGGTTCAACCCGGACCGTTTATTAGAGGTAGATCGTCCGACTCCACCGAAGGACCCCCCTAATAAAAAGGACATATATATAAAATGCGGACTATCCGCTGTATCGTGCTAGCAAACTATAACATATAAATCATTAGAAAAAACATGAAACTAGAGAGAGGAACCGAGCTCGACGCCATGATGGCTGCAAGACAGCTCGGCTCCGCCACCCACCCCGCCCAAAATAACGACAAACACTATGCAAATATTATAAATATATACAACACACCAGCAAAGTAACAGGATAAAACGTTTTATTAAATAACTATTTACATGGAACCTACTGCAACATGAAAACAACACTTCTAATTGCTTCTTAGTAGTTTCAATTCTGAAATTGAACACCCAGTACATCCAGAGGTCATGTCCGACAAGTTGTGTGGGGGGATGCCTTGCTAATGCCGCCACCCCCACCACCTTCTGTAGGAAGGACTCTGGATATCCTTGGTCCCTGAGAGGCTTCGATGTCCCTGCCTTGCACAAATGTCATAAGTTCTGGATGTTGAGAGCCATACTTCAGGGTCCGACAAGTTGTGTGGGGGGATGCCTTGCTAATGCCGCCACCCCCACCACCTTCTGTAGGAAGGACTCTGGATATACTTGGTCCCTGAGAGGCTTCGATGTCCCTGCCTTGCACAAATGTCATAAGTTCTGAATGTTGAGTGCCATACTTCAGGGTCCAAGAAACGCGGACTTGGAGGGGGCGCTTGGCTCCTGCCCCCTCCCCAAGTCTTGTTCCCCTGGTATGGCCTAAGATCGCCCCCGACATAGGCGGCCGGCTCCCCGGGGTCAGGCGGAACTTCTTGCCTTTTGATGCCTCTTCCATTCTGGACCTTGTCCCACAATCCGTTTGACCTGAAGACACGTCCTGCGGTGCCCTGGTCCAACCATCACATTTACACCGTCTCACCCGCCATCCGGCTGAATTGCACCCACTCTTCCGATACAGCGACAGGCGGCTGCCACGGAGCTCAGGAAATGGCGGTCGGCTCCACAGACTTGGGCCTGGCCTGCAAGGATGGCTCTGGGCAACCCTGGAACTCGGACGCTTGACTGCTAGGGCATGAGCCCCATTCCCAAAAGCGTCCCGTCAGCCTTGAAGATTCTACAAGAGTCACCGAGGCCCCCGACTCCTGCAGACTTCCGGTGGGGAGCGACTGCCATGATTGCTCGCGGAATGGCCACGACGTAGCCACGGGGTGCTCTCATGCTGACGCCAGCTTCAGTCTGAAACATCCAGAAACACTGTAGACTACCAATTCGATCAGTTCCGGTGGAGCCCCAACGACGTATCGCGTTCTTGCGTAATCCGTCATATGACGCGCCGCGTTAGCGCACCCGGAAGTGCTCCGGTGCGCGAGGCGCGAAGCGCAGCTTCCCGGAAGCAATGCGGAGCGCGTAACGTAAGCAATTACATTTCAGTTGGTTCTCCCTCACAATATTTTCAATGTCACATAAAAGTCACCCATCACCCACTGCCATCTCTGGCTGTTTCCATGGTAACACCTCATTCTGCACCTGGCTGAAGGAACAGGTCAAAAGTTCATATGTCAACGTTCTACAGCAAAGTAACAACACTGTTTTCCCTCCAGAAACACCTGCCAATCCACAGCTCTGTTACATGTCTTTTTTTTTCACACCCAATAGTACTTTTCGTTTAACATAAACATTAACATGCAACGTACTGTTCAATCTCCACTTCTTACAATCAACCAATCATTTTTATTTTTTAAACCACACCCAGCCTCTTCCTTTTTCTTTATTTAGAATTTCAACTTCTAACTACCATTCCACTTCCAGAACCGATCGGAGGACGACTACAAACCCCTTGAAAATGAAGGTCTGGCTAATAGGACACAGTTATATTCACTAGAGTGAAAAATATGCAGTAAGCAGACGAATTTGCAACCTCAGCTTACCAAATGTACACATAACATGGATTTCCAAAAGAGGATTGAAATGTCACCAATTGATTTCATTGGTGAAAACTTTTATGCATCTCCCAGAACCAGACCTTATAATTGTGCACTGTGGTGGAAACGATCTAGGCACAATCACTGGGGTAGGTCTGGAAATGCTTCTAAAAGACACCTTTCGACAATTGATGACACTTTTTCCTCGATCTGCCTTGGTATATTCCAATATATGCCAAAGACAGAAATGGAATTGGTCCAATCACCATTGTGCACAATTTGAGAAAGCAAGGAGACATGTAAATAAATCTGTTTCTGCGTTCCTCAGAGATTATAGCATGGGTTCTATTTACCACAACAACTTGCGATACCACATGCAAGACGTCTATAGGAGAGACGGTGTTCATTTCACGAATGAGGGAAACAGAATCTTCCTCTGCAACATCAGGCTCTGCATCGGTACTTACTTATAAATGCAGAAAACACTCAATTAACACAATGGCTCTTTTCAGAGCCACCTTATATC
This sequence comes from Lissotriton vulgaris, assembly GCF_964263255.1. Classification (NCBI taxonomy): domain Eukaryota; kingdom Metazoa; phylum Chordata; class Amphibia; order Caudata; family Salamandridae; genus Lissotriton; species Lissotriton vulgaris. The sequence continues at coordinate 750,660,196 of NC_141694.1, forward strand.
TAAGCACTCAAACTTCTGATTTATCTCCATTTTCACACTCTTGTAAAAAGGTGTGCGCGACCGAGTGCGCGCACCACGCAACTTTAAAAAATATATATATATATATATATTTTCGCCTTTAAGGGCCTTACTGCACACCCTGAGAAAACCTACGCAGCAAAACAATCTCTACCTTCTCCCCTTTCCATATTCCAACGCTTTGAAATCAACAATATATTTACTCGCAATGACAAAATGGCGGTGAACACTTCCTGATTTCCTTCGAATCGAAAGTTAACAGACGTCACGCAACAAAATTCCGCTCGCGCGCGCAGCCGTTTGGGTGCGCGCACATGTGCGCGCGTATAGATATATAATTGACTTTAACTTTAATTTCCTCAGCAACTACTGAACGGATTTACACCATTCCAAAAAAAGCGTAATCTGCGAGCCGGACTGTACAGTTTTGCCAAATTTCTTATAAATCCATTCACCCGTTCGACCTGTAGCCGAGTCTAAAGGTCCTATGGAAAATAACATGGAGAAAACACGTTTTGGGACCCCCCTTTTATCTCAGCCCCCACTTGACCAATCCCCCCCAAACTTTTAGGGAAGGAGCGCAGCGGACCGAGCCATCTTCTTTGAGAAATTCGCTAAGATTCTTCAACCAGGGCCAAAGTTATTCCAAATAGAATGTTGAGGATTTCCTATGGAAACTAGGTCCTAACTATAACTACCTACTGGCGACCGCCAGTAGGTAATATATATATATATATATATATATAGCGCGATTTGGCACATACCTCTTGTGAGAGTTTATGATGCTTCAACGGGTTGCCAGGGGGTCAGGGATGCCTACTGCAAAGGATAATTAGAGGTTACATGTCAGGGGCAGGTAATACCTTATGGTTTTGTCGCTGCGAGGAGCCTACCATTCCCGCTACCTGCGACTTGATCCTTGTGCACGACTTGTGCTGACACTTCCTCTCTGGACCCGGATTAGGTGGAGTGCTTCCGGGTGGACGTTTTTAACAAAGTTTATCGTGACATGAGGAAAGACTCATCACATTATGTGAAGGTCTTTTCTCAATCGCGTTATGACGCGTGTGAATCATGGGAATTTTAACGTTAGTGTATTCGAAACTGGCCGTGATTACATTTTGTGCTCAGTTCACAATATATATCTAATGGTGAATACTTGAGACCTCTTTAGGGTAATGATTTAAAAGTTAATAAAACATTTTGGTATTAATAGTTAGTTTTGAGAAGGAGACTACATGTTTAGGCTCAGCCATGGAATGTTATCATTCAATCCCACTGAATCTGTTTTTAATCTGTACACCCATCTTTGTTCCTTTTCAAAAAGGATTTTCTCCGCATTATGGTACTTATTGAGAAGTGTTTCCAACACAATCCATTTTAATTCATCAACTGTGTGGCCTGCCTCTCGGTAGTGATTGGACATTTTTGTTGTGTTTTTTCAGCATTTGACATTGCTCCGGTGCTCGCAGATTCTTTGCTTTACCTTTCTGCAAGTCATACCTATGTAACGCATGTCGCATGGGCAGGTAATCATGTATATTACATGACTGGTGTAGCAAATGGTGTGGTTTCTCATTGTCCATTTTAGGTTGGGTAAGAGTTTTATTTCTTTTACTGTTTTTGTCAGTCTACAGACTGAGCAGGAACCGCAAGGAAAATGTCCCTTCACTGGTGGATGGTCCCATAGGCCAACAGTCTTTTTTTGTTTCGTTGGTGCTGGTCTGGTGTGGACAAGTATATCTTTTAGGTTGCCTGTTCTCTTGTTGGCAAACCTTGGTTTTGGCCATGTTATTGTAGCAGAAGTGAGGATCCTCCAGTTTTTATTTATTATTTTCTTTATGTTGTTAGACACAGCGCTGTAAGTGGTAACGCATGTCATTACATCCTCCTGTGGGGCATTTTCTATTGTTTCCAGAAGACCATCTCTGTTCTGATTCCTTGCTCTTTTTTTGCATTTGTTGATCACCTTTTTTGGATAGTCTCAATCCTTAAGTTTTCTGCATAACTCATTTGCTTGAGTCTTGTGTTCTTCAGTTTTACTGCAATTTCTTCGCAGTCTCAAAAATTGACTATAAGGGAGATTTTCCCTAAGTGGACAAGGGTGGAAGCTTTGGAAGGATAGTAAACTGTTTTTTGCAGTAGGTTTGAAGAACGGTTTCGTTTGTAAGGTGTTGTCCTCCACGTTGATGGTGATGTCCAAAAAGTCAAGGCTCTGTTTGTCTGCCGTATATGTGAACTTCAACCATTCGTCCCTGGTATTGATCCACAAGTGGAAGTCTTTTAGGCTGCAGTAAGGAGACCGATAGTGGCGTTTGCCATCGGTGCCACATAAAAATTAAAACCCTTTCGTAACAGCACCATGTCAGCAAGTTTGGAGAGAGAAAGGGAGGACGCCGCGGAAACGCTTTTTAACAATATACGGAAAAGCGCAGCAACCACTAACGCGGCTAGTATTCAATCGAGTGGTGCACAACAGGACGCCAAGCAGTTATTAAAAGTCCTTGAAAAAAAGACCAAGTCGGAGATCACTAAATGGTGGGAGCACAAATCGTTCACCAAATATGTGGAAGCAGGTCGGGTTCCGCGTGGTCTTCGGATCATGTTGGCACCTAGCTTCGAAGACCCCAATCCGGCGATGTTAAAAGAATGGGGAGAGTTGAACTTGGACGCATCAATGAACCTAGTAAAAGTCCTTATTAAATATGCTGTCATAGATCGTGAAAAGCTGTTGGAGGATATTAAGGGCTTGAATGAGCAGCTGGATGCCATCACTGATCCTGAGATCAAACTGCTGATAACATCTACTCGCAAGGAGATTAGCGAGAGGCTGCATAAACATGAAGAGCGCATCAAAATTAGAAAAGTGCACAAGTTTGCGAGGGATTTAAAGGACTATGAGACCGGTCAGATTTATACATTCTCTCGCAAATATGATAGAGCCAAGCAAGTTAAACTAACCAAACAATCAGCGAGCGGTGGAGGCGGCATGGTTAGAACCAACCAGCAGGAGGAGTTGAATGAAAACTCTGATGCTGAAACAATCTCTCTGGCCAGTACATCCAGTACGTCCTTCTCGGAAATCAGCAATGTGGATGGCCAAGCAGGAAGAATATTAGATCTCGGCGAAGAGATTGATTTTTTAGTGGAGGACCGGCTGCAAACATTGCGTCCCAGACTGAGAAAGAATCAAAACGCAAAAGGCGCAATGCAAGACGCCACGCAAGACGCAAAAAAAGAAAAGCAACAGCAGCAGCAACATTAAAAAAAGAAGAAGCAATGGTTCAACAAAAAGAAACAATGAAGGATTGCACCATTACTAATCTTTCCGATGTAACTTTGACAACAGCTGAGGAACAATTACTAGCTTTAGGACTGAACTTCTGTCCTGAAAGTTCATTTAATTATGCCAACACCAGAGCGGATGTTTTCAAGTTTATTCGCAAATTAAAACTAAAAAAGTTTTTTTCTTCGAAAACCTTATCTAAAGAAAAGGAAAGTAATGCCAAACGGAATACCAAGACTGCGACCAGCGTTACAGCCCCAGCAGCACGAGATGCTAGGCTGCTACTTACCCTATGTGATCTGGGGGAGGCTGTTGATTCAGCACCAAGCAATGGAGTCATTCCGAACACTCAAAGTGAACTTTTTAATGTGGATATTTGCCAAAAAGGAGCTGGAGAGAGTCCATTCAAACCGGTAAGCACGTTTATGCCTGTTATGCCAAAAGACGCGGTAGACATATATCACGAATGTGTTACGGAAGATCTAAAAAAGTTAAACCGTGTGGTGCAGGCACAAACACATAAAGACAATGCCATGGTGAATCAATACAATATGTTAATGAAAAAATTGAGTCATAATCAGGAAGTGGTAATAAATAAATCAGACAAGGGCGGGAATATTGTTTTGTGGAGGAAGGAGGATTATACGGCCGAAGCCATGAGACAATTAAATGACCCTAATTGTTATGAAAGATCGAATGGGATGGCATACAAGAGAGCAAAAGACGATTTGAAAAAAATGCTTATCTCTTACAAAAGAAACAATTCGATCTCACAAACTGAATTTGACTATCTACACATCGAACCTCCGGTGATACCTATTTTGTATTTGATCCCAAAAATACATAAACAGAAAATTCCTACACCTGGCAGGCCAATTATAGCGGCAATCAATAGTGTTGGAGAAAACATTTCCCGCTACATTGATTATTTTCTGCAGGACATTGTGAAAGACTTACCTAGCTATCTTAAAGATACAGGGGACTTTTTAAACAAATTGAACTCCATCCAGTGGCAAGAAAATTGGTGTTTATTAACTCTTGATATTGAGTCATTATATACATCAATAGATCACTCTAAGGGTTTGGATGCTATTAGACATTATCTTGGTTTACGATCCTGTGAATACTATGCGCACAACAAAATGTTATGTGAATTAGTGCATTGGTGCCTTCATAATAACTATTTCATGTTTGCTAAAAATGTATGGAGACAAGTCCGGGGTGTGGCGATGGGATCGTGCTTCTCCCCCAGCTATGCGTGTTTACACGTAGGCTGGTGGGAGGAGCGCGGTCTCATTAACTCACCGGGATTTCAACATGTTCAATACTGGAAACGGTTTATTGATGACGTGTTCTGCATATGGGAGGGGGATGAGGAAAGTGCTCGTTCCTTTGTTGATGCACTAAATAAGAATAATGAAAATCTTTTCTTTACGGCCAACATCAGTAAAGTGCAGGCGGACTTTTTAGACGTCCATGTAACCGTTGATAACAATACTGTTACTACATCTTTATTTCGTAAACCTACGGCAGGTAACAGCATACTTCACGCCAGTGGCAAACACCCACAACATGTGATTGCGAACATTCCATACGGTGAGTTGCTGCGTGTTAAAAGGATCAGCAGCACTCCTGAGATATTTGAGCAAGAGGCTCAAAACACCATCAGCAGGCTTAGAGCGAGAGGCTATAAGGACAATATTTTAAATAATGCCCTGAGACGTAGCCGAGATAAACCTAGGGAAGCGCTACTGAGATCAGAAACATCAGAGCTAGAATCTGATAATAATGCCCCACGCCTGATTCTGACCTACAGCAAACAAGAGAGACAAATCAGGTCTATTGTTAGGAAACACTGGTCCATCCTTAAGACGGATGGTTTCTTGAGTGACATACTTCCCAGCACTCCTACAATAACCTATAAAAGGGATCCCAGCATGCACAACTGTCTAGTCAAAAGTAGTCCTGAGCTGGGTAGTGGCAGTGCCTGGCTCAAACAGAAGGGTTTCTTCAAATGTTCCTCATGTAGGGCGTGCAAATTCGGTGTTAACACCACACATTACCACACACATTTTAGTTCCATCAGGAAAACTATCCGGGGTCACTATAACTGTCACAGTGAGTATGCAATATATGTCCTGACATGCACCTGTGGCCTTCGTTATGTGGGCAGTACCAAACTACAGGTGCATGTCAGGATTTTGCAGCACCTACGTGCGATAGTGAATAATGATAATACCTACCCGGTAGCATGCCATTTCAGATCCACCCACAACAATGACTTGTCTAAGTTAACGTACTTTGTCATTGATGTGGTAGCTCCCCCCATCCGAGGAGGAGACAGAGAAAGATTACTAAGAAAAAAAGAAACTGAGTACATAATGGAGCTGGACAGCAAGTATCCAAATGGGTTAAACACAATGGAAGATTTGCATCATTTGTTGTGATTTTGCACTTGATCGTTACTATCTGTGTGGTTATCTGACAATATTTCTCTAACAAGATTTAGAGTGTATATTTATGTGGTCTTTCATGTTTATTCTTTTCAAGGTCTTGTTGAACTTAAGAACTTGTTCATTTAAAGAAAATTCTAACTGCGCTGAAGCTGCACCATGTCGGAAACATGTTAAGATATTTTATCTTATATGATCTGGATATGAATAGATTTGTCTCTGTAATTATATGTCTCTCGCACAAACTTCATGTATATATTGTTGATAAGTTAGTTATTGGTATCAACATAGGTTTTTTTGCTTTCACTAAATCACATTATCACTTATTTGTAGGAATCACTTAGGGTCTTGGTATATGAGTTGAGGCACTGACAACGTATATTCTTAAACCCTAGTCATGAGTATAAAGCATTCATATGAACTTTGTGACTAGTTGAGGTACTAAGTATGGTGGTACTGGACTATTGAGTCATGATTTTTGAATGTTGTATATAGTAATGTAAATAGATAGATTATTTGTATATTATTGTACATAGGAAGTGAGTATACATATATATATATTTTTCCATATGTAAATACTTTCTTTTGTATTTAAGTTGGAGTATTGCCCCAACATAATTAATTTGATCATGACTTTACACAATTTGAGTATAGGATGTCATAGTTTGTGTTCTTGCATTCATGCAGCTATTTTGTTTCAGTGCCTTTTTCACTGTTTTATTCTATGTTGGTGTGCACTTATTTAAAACAACTATAGTTTGTTTTTTATGTTTATACACCATGTGACTCACTTAGTAGGTGGAGCATCACGTAAACCAAAAAAAATGTGTATAAATATGTTTGCTGACCAGGTGCGCGGTGTGTGAACAAGAGCACAAGTTGCTCGAAACGGGTCACCTGAGAGGTTTGAATTAAAATCTCCCTTACTGCAGCCTTCGTGGTCCGTGTCTTCATTTCTGGCAGGAGTGTGCTGATTGAAGATTTGCTTGTATATATATATATATATATATATATATATATATATATATATATATATATATATATATATATATTTCAACAACACTTGCTCCAACTGCAACTTCCTACCGGATTCACATAGAAGACAAGGCAGACCCAGTTTGGTGCTTTGATTTTATTTTTTAGACGCCACCAAAGCCCTCACAACGCGTTTCGGCAGATCCCTGCCTTGATCACATATATATATATATATTGTTTTTTAAACGCAATGACGCTTGAAAATCGAGCATACTTCAGCCAGCTCCCACTCGCACTACTAACTATGGGTGAAAAGGGACTCGAATGTTGAAATGAACGTAAACGTGTTCAATGATTTAAAATGTACAATTAACCCATGGCCCAATTAATGAAAAGTTACCATCTTAGCAATATTGAACCTCGCATAAGAAACGAAAGTATATTACTGCATACGAAAACATGCAGTATGAGTGTAAAATGAGTAGGGAAAGTTTGTCAATCCAAGTAATGTGAGGAAAAAAATAGAAAAATAAGACGAACATTACAAAACATGACCAGAAACGAGAGAGTGTTAATTGACATGATTGTGTGTGGTCTATAAAGTTTTGCCATTTTCCAGTTGTAGTAAACGACAATTCACAAACGAAACAGTATTTAACTGTTAAGTGTGTCCTATAACCCACTTCCCCTCCCCCTTGTATGTCTGTTTCAACAGGCACAACGAGACCTATCTGAAATGAAGGACTAATACGTCGCTTAACTTCACTTCTCATTATATTAAGAAATTCTTTTATAAGAGAATACCTACACTGAGACACCCACTGTCTACCCCCACAGTTCACCTCGGTCCTGAAGAAAGCCCACATGACCTGACAAGGCAACCAAGGGCTGAAACATGTCAACCGTTTTAACCACTAAACATTGAGTGCATAAGAATCCTAATTATTCACTGTACGCACACCTCATAGTCTTGATGACAACCTACTCGAATCCAGACCCAATAAATAAATAATCTGTCCGTCCGAGTATTTTAAAGAAGACATCACCTATCAATGATCACTACTGCTTTTAACCAGGGGTAAAAACCTCCGGGTGGAGGTTGCATAACAACTAACCCAATGATTATGCAATCACATGATTAAACAGCGGATAACCAAGATATACCGCTTATCCGGCCTATTTTACACGTGCATGAGGGTTTTTTATTTGGGACACATGAGTACGCGACCTGTATACCCATGGTTATGCAAGACAAGTGATCCTTCCCCACGTGATTTATGAGATTAGAAACATAAGAAGTTGAATGGATCACACTTTCCTTCTCCCTCCTGATATGATTCAGTATTATTAATAAACGTACCCTTAATTTGAAAGCAGTTTACCAATATGTGCCCTTGGTTAATTACATTCCTATACCCATGTTCTTGTGTGTGAACAATGCTGTCCTACTTGCACATGCCACCAATTCTCTGGGATGCCTAGTCTGAACTTTGTAATAGTTTTTGTCCGCTTGGACGTAATTTCCAACTTTTCCAAATCACATACCAGGGTGTGCAGCCCTAAATGCACTAAATTGCGCACCATGACTACAGGGCCGGACTGGCTACCGGGCAGTTTGGAATGCTGCTGAGCTGGGGGTTGATTTCGTTCATTGAGACATTCATGTGTTAAACGAAATTCATTTTGCTTCAATTATTTTGAAGCACATGCAGGTCTCCATGAACTAAATCAGTCCCTACCGCAGTGGAATCAACCCCCAACTCGGCAGCATTCCAAACTGCTCGGTAATCAGTCCGGCCCTGCCTGACTAAAATTTATACCAAGCTTGTAAGTGTCTCCAGCTTATCGTATTTGGGGGTAGTCTTTGAGTCAAGCACATCTTGGGCCAGTAATATCTCTAACCACTGTTTAAAATATACCCAAGCTGTTAGTTCTATCTTTAATCTGAATCCTTCCTTGGATGGTAAACCTATGACCCCTTTTTGGGAGATGTATAAAACCCAGTGTGCACCCACTGCAATCTATGTAAGTGGTATTTGGGGTTACGCAGATTGGCATGCATTTCAAGAGGAGGAAAACTGAAATTGTTTAGGTTTTTCCCCCTCCCTCATTCAGCTGTCAAAAAAGAACTAGGATTACCATACATTGAGGACTATAGTAAACTTGGCCCCCTATTGCTGTGGCTTTCCATTGGCAGTAATCCTATTCAGTTTTAAATGATAAAATAGTACAGGACTGCTTACTTTGCAATCACTAAATGAAAGTACCTTGGGATGCATATACTAAGCAGAACCTTGAAGAGTTGGGAAGGTCCTCCTTGTTTAAAAACCCATTATCTGTGTGTAAGAGCAATAAGACACATGTTTATTGCATGTTTTTGTAACAAAGGGAAAGTGCAGAGTTGAGCAAATCGTTGGTGAAGCAGTGTGTAATTTCAAGAATGCTACCAAGGTATGGAGATGTATCTGACCATCAAACGAGAAAGTTGGGTGAGAGCCTTGTTACTGAGATTCAGAGCTGGCAGGATTAGCCATCTTTTATGTTTCCCTCTGGGTCAATTTAGCAATCTGAGTGTATGTCTGTGTCCCTAGGTCGGCGTGTCCAATCAAACAATTTTGCGCTGTGCACTTTTTTGTACATTTTATGGCAATTTTAGAAAACAATTTTTGCTTCTGCCTTTAAGGGAATATTATAATATATGTACACAATGTAGAGTAGCACTTCAGTTTTTGCCATTGTCAATTAATGAGGATGTGTGCAAAAGTCTAACTTTACGACTTTTGGTATTCACAAAAGTCATTTACAACTTTTGGTATTCACAGAGGTCATTTACAAGTTGTATCTTTACGTCCACAGTTGGGCAGGGATCTCCGCACTTGGGCCATACTTTACGCACCTGGGTCATACTCTCTGTCTCGGGCCGTACTCTTTGGCTCGGGCCTGATGAAGTGCAATCAATGGGCCAGAATGCAATTTTTACAAAAAGGAACATTAGGAACGTGTGACAAATGGTAGAGGAAGTCATGCAAAACAGGTTGGGGCAGGGAAAAGGGCATGGCTAGACACTACATCATAACCCAGAAAAGTTTTCTCCTTTGTATCATGGTACAATTGGCGCTCCCCTCAGTGTTGATTGTAGTGTCAACACTATAGTCAACACTAAGGGTGCTCCCCTCAGTGTTGACTGTTGTGTTGACAGCAGAGTCAACATTGAGGGGAGCGCAAATTCTGCACTGCATGTACCATGATGCAAAGAAGAAAACTTTTCTGGGATATAATCTAGTGTCTGGCCTCACCTTTTTCCCTGCCTAAACTGATTATAATGAACTCCTCTAACATTTTTTACACTTTCCTAATTTTGCCTTTTGTGAAAATTGCATTCTGGTACATTGATTACACTTCATCCGGCCCAAGCTGGAGGGTACTGCTTCAAGCCGGCGAATACGGCCCAAGCTGGAGAGTACAGCCCGGGTGCGGAGAGTACTGCCCAGGAGTGGAGATTGCGGCCTGACTGCGGACGTAAAGATCCAACTCGTAAATGACCACTTTGAACACCAAAAGTCGTAAAGTTAGACCTTTGTCTCAGATTACTTTTGTGAATCGGCCCCTAGGATTTGTTCTCAACCCATTTGCTGCTAGGCCTTCTCCCAACCCCATGGTAAGCCTCTTTTTGGCTATTTGGGACAGTTCACGCTTAGGCCCCCATAACCTTTGGTCCATATAAGGTATCCATGCCAAATTCATGCCCTTTTTCCTAACATCCTAGGAATTCTAAAGGTACTCAGGGGTTTTGTGTGTGTGAGGGGGGTGGGTGGTACTGCAACACCCAGTTTCCTACAACCAGCATTCTGGGAGCTCTAGATTTCGAAGAAAGGCTTGCATAGTAATTCATAATTTTGCGCATGATCTGTCGAAACTCGCCTTCACATACAATGTGCTCCGGTACCTCAGTTTCCTGGCTGTGATGTCATTAGTTGTTTCCAAGGCGACAGTCACAATTTGTGAATCCTGATTATCAAAATGCAACTGCCTTCAAATTGTGGTGTGATACAGGGTTTGTAAATATAGATCTGTGATTCCCAAGTTGCAAATTGCTACAATTCGTAATTTCTGAATCATTAAACCCAATGTTGATACATCTGGCCCCTAGTGCCCTCAGAGAGCTACCAACATGATAGCTCCTCTGAAGGCACAAAAGATTTGAGATATGGGCACCATGTTCAGAAGGCCTAAACTGAATTTGTTTTGTTTTTTAAAAACAAACTCCCAAAGTGGACATTTGTTTTTGAAAGAACAAAAAATAAATGCCCCTGATAGGCAGGGAGCTTTCTCTCAGCATCTGGGGGTCATGTATTGTTCCTTCTGTTCAAGATCACCAAGCTTTCTGAAGTTCCTCCCTTTAGAGGGTTGACGGTCTGAGGTACTTTGACCAACGGCCTGATGTCAATTGGACAAAGGTTTGTACCAATGGAACCAGCGGACACTCCGTGGGTAGAGACGCCATGGGTCAACTGACTCTAAATAGAGTGGACGAACTGGGAGTTTGGCAGACAGTGTATTTCACCTAATTTGTGGCAGAGTACCCTGCCTTCTCATATTGTAAATAATTCCCTAAATTTTGACTATCTCCCCGAGGTAAAGTCAGTACCAAACCAGGAGATGTGGCTCCTTCACATCTGAGGCAGCTATGAATGGCAACATTTTTACAGGCACTGTCTTGGGCTTCCTAATATAGGGAAGGGTAGGAAGAGGCATGAACAAGAGATGTGCAATGGGATATGCATTTAGCATCCAATCTCTAACACCTTCAAATGCTGGGTGCTGTTGTCCGGCTAATGAGGGCCTGCTGTTCACATGGCACAGGAGGTGTTGTTCAGGTGTTTTATTAAGCTCAAGAAGATATTCTATCGAGACAGATTTGAATCACCGAGGTACAGTTGGCAGCAGCATCTTCAAGGATTCAAAAAGCAGTGCTTGCCTTACCCTCACATGAGACTCTTTATTTTGTGCTACTGTAACTGATCCCTTGTAGAGGACAATTACACCCAGAAAATGAGCTCACAAACAAACAACATAAAACATCCCCCACACAAACAATTGGGAAAAGGGAAAAACCTTGTAATGGGAGTCCTAACAGAGTTTACTGGGAAGTTGTGGGGTTCCCCTTATGGGGTATCAGTAAAAAGTCATTGTCCATTGTGTAGAGCAAAAAAGTGTCACTGAGTTGTCACTCTCTACAGGGGTACACTTATGGAACACCCTCAATCTAGCACAGTATAGCACTCTGCTCAGGGAGCAGTCAATCACAGAGAACTTCAGTGAACTTTTCAAAGCCACTGGAGAAAAATAGATAGAGAGGGCAAAATTGAAAATAAACATCAGAATGTCACAACTTTCCACACAGTGCGAAGGCTTTCCTCATCAATGAGCCAACAGATTAAAATGAGCAGAACAACATCATATGTCAAACACATCATCTCTGATGTACCCAAAAAGGTCCTCTTTTTGTAACATCTCCCTTCAGGATGTACACATTTGAATAAAATACAACTGCCTATGAATGACTGTTGCTAAAACAGGGATCATGATAATTGACAGTCCACTTCAGATGGCGTTCTATTTTCCATGGCCTCATGATTGGGGCACCTCGCTCACTCAATATTAAGAAAGTTGATTTGACTCAGACCCCTACTTCTCACAGCTGACCACCACTGTCAAGAAAGGTACAACTGTAAGATTATGATGTTGAGAAGGTACTCTTGCGCCTTTGAATGAAACACCTGGTGCAAGGGTCCAATTTACAGGGGTTCAAATCTTCATGGTTGGGCAACTTCAATATATGGAAAGTTATGCAAACAAAATAGATTAAAAAGTACCAGAGGATCCTAAAGCAAGCAGTGCAACGAGGGTTCAATCTAATAACATCAGATCTCATAACCCTGGGCCTTCACTGGCTGCAGGGAGAAAAGATTTACATTCAAAATACTGAGCATATGGGAGAAAAAGACCATAAAAAAGCAACAAGCTTGCTCAATCATGCAGCCATAGTTGCTGTCTCAGATAGACAACGCTAACCTAGTCATCCAATCAATTTTCAACCATGCAAAAGACAGCAGAAAAGCCATAAAAAACATTCTTAGCTCACAAGTTTGAAATGCTCTTAACCCACAACAAATCTATTCGAGCTTGTTTTAACAATCATTATATATTGTCCGAGGCTTCCCGCCACCCCGCTCTTTCAAGAAAGGATTAGGCCCCACCATTAGTGCACAAGAAATTTCACATCATACTTTACGTGGGACCAGATGCAATACACCCCTGAAGTCAATCCTTGCATCATGTCAGCCGTTCGCAAAGCAAGACCTGTCATTCAAGCACTGCTAAGTGACTGGAATGCAATATATGATCATTTTTCTTAACTACAAAATAAATAAATAAATACACTTTTGTTATTTTTTATTGATGTTTATATTTGGAATGAAACCAGTGCAAGCAGTTCATTGAGATTATAAATCTGCACGCATTGGTTTATACTCCCTCATTTGGATCCAATTTTACAAATATGTAGAATTCATACAGGGTGATCATCAGTACGATGCATGTGTGCATGCATAATAGTACACAGTGCAGTGCTTAATTTGTGTCGGTGGTTTTAGGTGCTCCCCACCAGGACTTCATTGCCAGCACCGGTACATATGACAGTGTGACACATGGTGCCTAATTTAGAGATGAGCAAAACAACAGAAGATTCTTACAGCTTTGGGGGCCTGGTATAGTCTGACTTGTCACACTTTTATGAGTGTGATGGTTAATAATATTGTTTTGGCAGCTCCAAATTTGCAATGGGTGGAGCTGGCCTCCTGATGAGGACAAATTAAGCACTGACACAGTGTATCATTGTGCACAAGAAAATGTCTTCATTTCAATTTTCCTTTTTCACACATGGAATCTTCCCTCACAATCCACCAGTTGTTGGGTCTGTTCTACAGCCATTCCATTCCATTACTCTTGCTACTGATGGGAGTAAGTCACAGACCTTCTACAGGTTGGGAATGGGCTGAAGGAACTTTGTGATTGCCCACAAAATTACAAGTTTATGGGTTTTCACACTTTCCAGAGCATCCCTCCCACTAGAATGCTCCCTTCCTACCCATGGGAGTTGATATACTACTACAGAATATTATTCTCACACATCTTTGTTTCACTTATTTTGCATCTGCATGCACAAAGCCTCTCCCATCGAAATGCTCAGCAGAGGTAGTTGCATGTAAGAGAATATTGGAACCTGGTTAGACATACTATGTAAGAGTTGTGCTCTAGGATAATCTATTAACGGCCTATCTTAACGTTCCTGTTGTCAATCAACGCTCCACTCCCAGGTGGTTGCCCTGGACTCCTATTTCTTCAGCAAGGACCTCCACCTGATGTAAAATCCTACTAACATTATTCCTTTTATTGAAACTCTTTAGTCTTTACAAGGACCTGCTGACTGATGGAGTAGAAATGCCTTGTATTGGTCACCAGTAGGTTTGGTCAGCTTTGTAAAATATTTTTCCACTTGGAATATGTGTCATTTTTGCCCTACGTTACTGTATTAAATGAAATACATTTTGGGAGGCAACTCCATTAACATGCAATTTCATACCTCCTGTATAAAATTCACACAAGGGGACTGATTCAAGCAGAAAATGTTACTAGGCCGTAGCACAAATCAGTTTCACTGTAATTTCTTTTCGAAAGAGTCTCCTGCAGTTGGTAATTAAATGAAAATACATCACCAACAGCCAGAAAAAAACATGCTAAAATGCATATCTCAATAAATGGAAATTATGTGAGATTTAACTTCTGTAACAAATATATTTGCCTACCTGACCATAATAAATGTACTTCTCCTTAGGCTCTTACACAAACTATATCTCCCATGCTTACTGGCCGCTTAAAAACCATTGCAAGAAGTAGGGAACTTGTCGGTGGACTTTGATAGTGACCTTTAAGTCTGTCTTTTCAGAAATGAAGGGTGAAAATAGGAGAGCATTTCATCATCTAAGCCAAGGTACTTTTCCTTTTTAGCAACGCTCCCCATCACATTGTTTTAGCACTTGCTGGAGGTATCTTTCAACTGGACAAATGTAATGGTATTTACACTGGCTGAAAAGAAGGGCGCCTTTATGGTCTTAGGAAACTAAAACACTGCAGTCCATCTCAAACACAGCCAGAAATGGCACAACCTTGAATTGGCCCTTATTGATTTTTATTTAAAAAATTAAGCCCAATTCTTGACCCTTGTGTAAATTAAAAGGTGCTTCTAAGGCTACACTGTTACTTAGCCTTCTAAAATGCTCCTGCACATCCAGCAACTATGTAATCTGGAATATTCAGAAGATTTAGTAAAAAGTCCCCGTGCAACCAAAGCTCCTCACTAAGAAATCCCCCCTTTCCTCAGCAAATCTCAAACTTGAGGTAGGCCCAGTTGAAACCATGCTTCCTTTTCAATGTTCAACTAAAGCCTCTACAAGCAGAATCATGTGACGGCCCTGGCTAGAATGAGAAGTTGCCACAAACACAAATAACCCACCAAACTATTGTTTGGTGACCAAAGATCAAAGGTAATATATGAAATGAGAAAATAGAGCCCCCAGTTGGTTGGCAGTACTGTTACCCAACAATTATTAATTTTGCAGCGAGTGGTTGGGAAACATCACAGCCTCTTCTAACCTTCAACAACCGCTTCTAACCTTCAACAACCGCATGATTATGTCTGCAAAACCATTAACTCTTTTAAACGCTCCATAATTACTATTATTATTAAAATTGTGGGGTTGAGGGCTAGGATTAGTTTTCAAGGTAGTATATGTGATAAATAAAATACCTGCAGAATGCACATGTGCCTGTAAGGGTGTTTATGATTGATGAATCAAACATCTAGTTTTAAAAAAAAACTGAGCTCATGGAAATAGTAGGAGAGAAGACAAAGAATGAAATGGGTTAGACCAACTAGCTTCAGGGTAATGAGCTCTCTTTAAGTGCCTTGTCCAGGGATGATTGTCATGGATTATGTAACTTGCGGACAAGGCGTCCCCTCAGGAATTGAGCACTCGGCCACTTTCTGAAATGGGAGAATAAATAAGGTTATCAAAGCCAGATCCTATCCCATCTGCCATCTGGTCTTTAGCTTTTTGGTCTTTATAGTTTCTAGCCCTGTAATTACATGGTTCTGTGTGTTGTTTTCACTACCTGGGATCTTGATACATCTATAAATTGCAGATAGTCCTTAGAAAGCGATGCAGCAAATATTGCGGCTTACGTGAGACAATAGGAGCAAATGCAATTCCTGAAGTTTGGGCCTTAAATGGTGATACTATTTCAGCACTTTGTTGTTTCAAGAAGCTGCTTTTCAGTGGTGTGAGGTGGGTGCCAATGAGGGCCACAGAATTACTGAATACATTTGCTTTGATGGCAGACCAATGACAGGAAGCTTCAGCAATTTCTACAACAATGTCTAAGAAACATCAGACGCAAAAATACTTCCTGTAAGAGGATTTGATTTCAAATAACAGAGCTAGTCATATGATTATAGTAGTGAGTCATTATTTCTTGGGCAGGTACATATTAAGGTACAATGATGGCTGACCTCCCACAAAGTCAAAACAATCTAGTCCTTATTATTTAAACAGGTTTCTGTGAGAATCTTGAGTTTACCCTCGGTAGCACAGCATCAGGTCTCCATATGTATGCATTAAGAATCACTTGCACTCATCACATAAACACAATGGCTGCTCACTGTTAGAAATGGGAATCTCTGTTAGGCTAAGGCTTGCGCCAAAGCCAGGCAGAGACCACCACTCTAGTCAGGGCTTGGGAGTTACACGCCAAAGATAACCCCTGCTTACCCCCTTGGTAGCTTGACACGAGCAGTCAGGCTTATCCCGGTGGCGATGTGTAAAGCATTTGCACAACACACAGAGTAACAACACACTAGGCACACCACAAAAGGAACTCCACACAAGGTTATATAAAAATAGCCTTTGTATTATAATAAAAACACATCAGATAGTAATCACACAATATACACTGTGCCAACTGGCACGGGCAATATTTACAAGGGATTATTTACACAGGACAGGGCCACGTGGGCCACTGTCAGAATTAGCACTTGGTAAAAAATAGTAAAAAGTAAAATAAATATGAACTTAGAACACAGCCAGTAATCACTGGCAGACACTATACTCAGCGTCAACCTGTAATATAAATCATAATAGGTACAGTATCACATAAGGCGAGAACTCTATTCTGCGCCAACCTCATCAGCTAAAATAGGATACCATAATCTCCTAAACATAACTTGCATTAGGAAATACACTTAAGAACATAACCTGCAGTAGGGAATACATCAAACCTAGATCACAGTAGAGAAATAACACAGTAGGTAAAACCTAATAAGCATAAAAGCACATCTATGAGCATAAATCAAGGTGCATAAAAGGGTCTGTGTGAAAAAGCACGACTGAGTTACTCTACGTCTTGCGTTAGTTTTATCGCCTTACCAAACGTTGGGCGTCATGTAGAGTAGTTCCTATATTCCCAATAGGCTCTGCGCATTGGAATAATATATTCAGCAGTGTAGACGTAGGACTGAGGTCGACTAGGTCTCTACTGACTATATTAGACTTAAGGTTTGCCAGCTAGCTCAGAGGTCACTAGAAACTTTCTCGAATAAACGAGGAGGAGTTTAACCTCCCTGGATAGACAAGAAGGGATTAGCTTCCAACAACCATATAACATGACAACTTTGCTCCCTCAGAATAAGAGTGTACCTCTAGAGTCGTGTGAAAACAATAGACAGCTATTTCACTCAGTCATTGTGCGTACTTAGTTTCACCAGAGTGCAGAGAAAAGAGAGACGGGCGTTTTCAATAAAAGATGTAATTTATTGAGCAGTCTTCTTTCTCATGCAAGAGAATGAATTGCCATAATTGCAATACTTAATGTAAAGTAAAGTGCGTACAGTAAAATGAGTATTAAGAAATAATACTGTAAAAGCATTGATATGGTTTCTTAGCCATAAGATACTTTAAAATGGATAAAATATATACATACATATATACATTGACTAACGTACTCAACTGGTGCTTCTACATATGCCTACCCCGGTGTACCTGACCTAAGCCTAATACGTGGGAAGGAGTAAGTAAGTAGCAGTTTAAGTTAAGTTGGTTTTGCCAAGAATCTGACTCAAGAATTCTCTTCAAGGGTTTAGTCAGCTCCGTACCTGGGTAATAGAATGCAGGAGGTCTGGTATCTCTCTTTCAGGACTCGATATCCCAGCAGCCCACGAAGGCAGCTGAGAACACCGGAGCTGGATTTCTCGGCAGGAGAAAAGACAGCGTCTCGCTCAGTGCGTCAAAGAGGAGGGGCAGTGTCCGTGGGCCCCTGCATCAGCGGAGCTCTCGGGCAAGTAGATGGCTGCTCGGCTCCAAAACCACCACCGTGTGTTTGCTCAAGGTTTGTGTTGGTATATTTATACCTGAAAGGTGCCGAGTTTGACGCAAGGTTTGGACATAAGACGTCAATAAAGATGTCACTAAGAACTGACTGTTCCTATAGCGTTCGCAGGAGTTTTAATGACAAATCAAAACAAAAGCAAACGGGGATTTCCCAGGTTGCTGGAGGTTTGGTTTGTCGAAAGAACTCGTGCTTTCTAGGAACCCAAGGAAGTAGCTTCTGCCGTGCTTTGGCCTGCAAGGGCTATTTACTTAAATATGGATCTGATTCCTTATGCCATTATAGCGATATTATTGATTATAGCCGTACAAGGACATAAAATAGCAATATTGATTCAGGTTCCTAGATAAAACACAATAATACTACAAACATTACATTTCCTAGCACCTATAAAAATGACATTAGGGACTTGCGCCCTACAAACCTAGTAGTCCCCTGGGCCAACTGGCCATCTCTAAGGGGCTCAAATGCCCTCTGTCCAAAGTCAGGGCTGCTGCCTAAGCAGCGACAGTCACGGGGCGCACTTGGTGCAAACCTAAACGTGGCAGCTGCCCACTACTTGCTGGGCAGCTGGGAATCTTCAAGGAAAGGCGTAAATGTTACAGCTGGCACTAAGTGCTGCGCAGCTGTGCAGGCAGAGATGGGGGTAAAGGAGTGTGTCTCACTCCTGGATTCAAAGTACATGTACCCCTAAAAGAAAGGTCCTAAACCGTGCAGCTGCCCACTACTTGCTGGACAGCAGTGAAAGCAAAACTGAGGCATGGGCTCTCATTAGCCCTTAGGATAAATTGCGCCCACCGTTGGATCCACACGGGGCTCAGTAAATACATAATGTACCCCTGGGGAAGCCACTGAGACTCTGCAAACAACTGGGGCTTCGTTGGAGCCCTCAGGCTCTAGGAACAATGTGGCAAGCATGTGGCAAAGGATATGGGCCCTTTAAAACGTTGGGGTGGCCCACTGCCATCTGGGGCTGTCCTAAATGCAACCCTGCCACTGTGGGAGCAGCCCACTGCCATCCGGGGCCACTCTAAAGACACTGTCCCCACTGTGTAGCGCTGTGAAATTACCCTCAGCCCAACTTCCTCCAGTGCCGAGGTCGGCATGCACAAAAACCCCTATGGAGTCCCCCAGCCCTTCTGCACTTACCGGGCTGCACTCGGGGAACTCTTCAGGCATTGGAGCCAGCATCCGCGGGGCTCTCACCTCACTAAGAGAGCCCCGCACACCGGAAACAACAGAGACCGGCTTCCCTTCCGCCGGGAGCCTGAGAGGCTCAGCGCAGCTTCTCCCCGGCCGGGGCTTCCGGGTTGGGAGCCTGTGGAAGCCCTCCAGGCGGAGCCAATCCCAGCGCTCCACCCTAGTGATGCCGCAGAAGTCTCTGCCGGCTGGGACCAATCCCAGCGCGGCTCTGTGATGACGTCAGCGGCTGCTTCCTCGGGTCAGACTCGGCCTCGGGGGTGGGCACCCGTGTAAGTTTTGAATTCACAAAAGGCACAAGAGGGGTAGGCTCCCTCAAAGGAAAATATACAGCGCGGTGGGCACCCGCATCAATTATTAAATAAAAATGAAGATGCAGGGTGGGCACCTGCGCAAGGGGCAATAAGTGGGCATAATGCAGGGTGGGCACCTGTGAGTAAATAATCAAATAAGCATGGTGGGCACCCGCGCTGCCATTATCGATGCAGCCAGGAGGGGTAGGCTCCCTCAAGATAAGGGGTTAATTAAGATAAAGCGCTCCCAGGCGCTAAGGGAAATAAAGTCCAAGGTTTCTAGGGCAAGGTAATGCAGCAGACAGCTCTCTGCAAAGCAAGTTCCCCAGTCATCCTAGGCAAGGCAGAAGGGCCCTAGAAAGAAGTCCTCCAGGCATCCAAGGCTGGGCAGAGCCCAGGGAGGCAAGCCTTACCCTGAGCTCCAGCAGCAGCACGCCCCTGGCAGATTCCAGTCAAAGAACAAGAACATATACTTGGGGTCACAGCCCCTCTTTTATAGGATAGGATAGGATGTACATTTGTATAGCGCGAATTGCTGCCCGGAGGCGTCCAAGCGCTAGGAGAACCGAATACCTACAGCAGGCTTAGAAGGAGAATTAGGGATGAGATTAGCTAGATTGAGTGAAATAAATGGGTCTTTAGTTGTCTGCGGAAGGTTGAGAGGTTAGAATTAGCTCTAAGGTGCAGTGGGAGGGCGTTCCAGGCTCTAGCACCGTTGAAGGAGAAGGTCCTGCCTCCGGATCTGGATCTTTTTATTTTGGGGGTTTTTGCAAGAAATGTTTGACTGGAGCGAAGGCTTCTGTTGGGCACATAATGGGTAATTAAGTCTTGGGTAATTTTAGGGCCAGTGTTCCAGAAGGCCTGGTGCGCAGTGCACATGGCTTTAAACAGGACCCTCTGTCGCACCGGTAGCCAGTGGAGGGTAATCAGGCCTGCTCTCACTGACTGTCTGCGGGGAAGGTCTAATAGAATGCGTGCTGCGCAGTTTTGAACTATCTGGAGCCTTCTGAGGGTGGATTCGGGGGCACCAAGATAAAGTATGTTGTTGAAGTCGAGTCGCGATTGAATTAAGCCTTGTATGGCAGTTTGTTTGGCATCCCAGGGAAGGAGGGGGAGGATTCTTTTCAGCATTTTCATGATGCCAAAGCAGGTGGCCGAAAGTTTTGTGGACTGCGTATTAAAGGACAGGGATCTGTCCAGCCATACTCCAAGGCTTTTAATGCTGTTTTTGGGAGTAGGTGGGGGGCCCAGACTGGGTGGCCATAAAGAGGGGGGAATGCTGGGGTCTGGGGAGCCCAGGAGCATCAGCTCCGTTTTGTCCCCATTCAGTTTTAATGAAGAAAGGGACATCCAGGTCTTCACTTCCTCAAGGCACTCTCTAAGCCCGCCTGGAGCCGATGGAGTGGCTTCCTGAGTCATGGAGACCACCAGCTGCGTATCGTCCGCGTAGGAAATGATCTTAATCCCATACGGATGGACGACGTCAGCCAGTGGCCTCATGTACAGGTTAAAAAGTGCAGGGCTTAGAGATGATCCCTGAGGGACTCCACATTTCAAAGGTCTGCTGGCAGAGACAGAGTCGTCTTCAAACACACAGAAGGATCTGTCTTGGAGGAAAGACAGAAATCCTTTGTCTCAAAGGTGCAGGCAAGGGGAGAACCAGATGCAACTGGTTCTGGAGCACTTTGTTTTGCTCAGCCCCTCTCCCTATTCACAAGACAGGCCAGGGACATCAGATGCACCACAGGGGGTGGAGCCAGCATTGCAGAGGGAAGGCACAGCCCTATTCAGGTACCAGGTGCAACTCCTCCCTCCCATCTAGGGGCAGGACCCCCTGGTCTCTCTGAGCCTCCTGGTCCAATGGGTACGCACAGGGACCGGCTATATTACACTAAACATGATCTACTATCTTTGTGTCAGAGGCCAGAAACCAGCTGCTACCAGACTCTACAGGTTGAGTCATTACCCCCTCATTGCGAGACGTGCCACCAGAGCATTCCACTTATGAGGAGGGAGGTGAGGGAAGAAGCTAAGCTAAAGATGTTATTATCGAACTGTAGATCCATGAAGAAACACAAAACTGAGACATACGATTTGCTAACAATTAGCGGTCCGGATGCCCTATTTCTCACCGAGACATGGATGGACGAAGCTTCATCACCAGACGCTCTCGAAGCCATCCCTCCTGGCTATAGTCTACTTAGACTAGACAGACAAAAACAGCGAGGAGGGGGGTTAGCCCTCAGTTATAGATCAGATTTAGAATGCACCCTACTGCACCCTACTGAAGGCCACATTACCCAATAGTGAAAGTGGCTTTTTCACTATAAAAATTGGACCCAAGAACGTTGTTAATGGATTACTGATATACCGCCCACCAGGGAGCGCAGCACAGTTTGGGGGCCAACTTCTGGAGCTAATAACTCAATCGGCGATTAGATATAAAAGGTACCTTATATTGGGGGATCTTAACCTTCACTTCGATGACAGAG
The DNA here is from genome assembly GCF_964263255.1 of Lissotriton vulgaris. Lineage (NCBI taxonomy): Eukaryota > Metazoa > Chordata > Amphibia > Caudata > Salamandridae > Lissotriton > Lissotriton vulgaris. The sequence continues at coordinate 750,682,415 of NC_141694.1, forward strand.
AGTGTAGAGAGGCACAAGCTGTGATTGCAGCACTAAAATCCTTGGGGGTCAATTTGTTATCCACAGCCCCCACACACCAACTGGGCCACCACTTAGACCCTGTTTTTGCTAACTGGGAGGGTATTGCGGTTTCAACGCCGACACCAACGATTTGGTCGGATCATAGCATCGTCCCGTTTGAAGTAGAAAGTGTTTCTTCAGGAACTAGATTGAGGAAACCCCTACTGCAGAAGCGTAGGGAATGGAAGAAATTTACTCCAGATTCATTCAAAAGTGCCCTACTAGAACATCCCCTGCCCCCAGGCAATACTCTACAGGAGGCATGGAGTGGTTATGAGAATTGGTTGTCCAACGCGCTAGACGAGGTGGCACCGTGGACACTCAAACCTCCGGCAAGGCAATCTAGAACTGCTCCCTGGTTCTCAGAAAAACTTAAACTAGCTAAAGCTAATTGTAAAACTATGGAACGGAGCTGGAGGAAGAATTACGCCCCAGATTACAAAGTACGTTACAGAACAGAATTTAAAAAATACCAGAAACTAGTAAGATCAGAGAAAAGTATCTATTTTAAGAGCAGAATTGAGTTAGCAGATAATCCCACCAGAGAACTCTTCAGTATTTACAAGGAGCTTACGGTGCCATCCAGACTCGACGCTCAAGATACTTATTCAGATGAGATTTGTGATTCTGTAGCTGACTTTTTTGTAGACAAGATCGACAAAATTCATGCCACCTTTAAAAATAGCGTCGATCTCTCATGTAACCATGTGGACGTAAGAGATAGCTCTATAAGGAGATCCCATCTCACATGCTTTAAAACACCTGAAAGACATGAGCTATTAAATATTTTCAATAGCATACAATCTGGCTCTCCCTGCGACGCGTGCCCACCTGCACGTTGTAAGGGAGTCATGGAGAGCACGTTAATTGACCATATTAGCCATATGGTAAAACTGTCCTTTCAGGAAAGTCACGTGCTTGACGCGTGGAAAACAGCTCAAGTGATTCCTTTGAAAAAGAAACCCAATGTCCCTATCTCTCAACTCCAAAATCTCCGCCCCATTTCCCTTCTTCCCTTTTGTTCAAAAATCATAGAAAAGGTAGTTAACAGGCAGCTCATGGAATGTCTGGAGGAGGAAGCCCTCCTCCATCCCTCACAATCGGGATTCAGAACTGGCTATTCTACCGAATCAGCCGTTCTTTATTCCACTGAGTGCCTTAGACAGATAGTGGATGAAGGTGAGACAGCAGCGTTGGTTTTATTAGATCTGAGTGCAGCTTTTGACACCGTGCTGCACACAACGCTGCTGTCTCGTCTTTCTGAGATAGGAGTGGTAGGATCAGCTCATGCATGGCTACGATCCTTCTTGGCCAACAGACGTTTTCAGATGCACTGCCCACCCTTTAAATCTTCCCTCCGGAAAGTGAGCCACGGGGTTCCCCAGGGCTCAAGCCTGAGCCCTACCTTTTTTAATATCTATATGGAACCCCTGGCTCACGCAGTGGAGACATTTGGGGTGGGCATTGTTAGCTATGCTGATGACACCCAACTGATGTTTAAGCTTACGCCCGACCACAGAGAAGATGCCACTAATTTTTCCAACTGTATATCATCAGTGGCATCATGGATGAATGATAACTGCCTGCGCCTTAATGGCGAAAAGACTGAACTGCTGGTGGTAGGGAAAGCAGCATCAGCATGGTCTCATATGTGGTGGCCCACTGAATTAGGCAGCCCTCCCATTCCTGTGGATTCGGTAAGAAACCTTGGCGTAATGCTGGATTCAGACCTCTCTTACAAGGCCCATGTCAGCAAGGTGACTGGTAGATGCTTCGGCATATTGAGGGTTCTTCGGAAGGTACTAGATCTCCTCCCTATGGGCGCCAGAAAAACTATTGTTCATGCCCTAGTGACTCCGCACCTTGATTATGGGAACGTTCTGCTGATAGGGCTGAGTAAGAAAGGCCTCCACCAACTTCAGTGTGTTCAGAATGCCGCTGCACGCCTTGTGCTCGGACTTTCACGAAGAGCTTCTGGGAAGACCGCTCTGGCCAAGCTCCACTGGCTCCCTGTAAGGGAGCGGATCAAATTTAAAGCTTTTTTTTGCACACCGCATTGCCCAGGGCAAGGGCCCAGATTACTTAAAGAATCTCCTCACTGTACATCGCCCCATTCGGAATTTAAGATCGTCCGGTGCGATGTTGCTTAAACTCCCCCGTGTCATCAGGGCCAGAATGGGTGGCCGTTCTTTTAGGTACCTGGCATCTAAACAGTGGAACGAATTCTCGCTCCATCTCCGAATGGAACCCTCCGAATCTAGATTCCGGGGGAAACTCAAAACATTTCTGTTTCCTATCACGTAATCCTTTCCTTCCCCTCGGCTTGTTTAACATCTGCCTACTGAAATCTAGCAGCAGTTAGCGCGGGGACACACAGTTTTGTGTAGCCAGGCACTCTACAAATGGCTTATTATTATTATTATTATTATTATTAGATCTCCCTATTCACCACCGGGCAGACTCACCCTGGCTCCTGGAGCCAAGCACACCAGCCAGCCCCTGTCACTCACAAGCCAGACAGGCAATTTACATCTCACAGCACACAGAAATGCCAACTTCTAAAAGTGGCACTTCTACACTAGACACAATAAATCTGCGCACACCATAGCGCAGGATTTATTATCACGAATTCAAACATACCAAACTCGCCCCTGCACTCCCCACATATCAGGAACTACCATGGACACACATCTCCCCCATGCATTCCTATGGGAGGGCAGGCCACTCTCAGCACACACACTCAGAGTGCGCACGCACTTTACACTGGGCCACATTGCTAAAGTGCGCAGAGGCCTAAAATCAATACCACCATGCCAGAGGCTAAAGGCAAAAAGTCTAGGGGTGAACCTGCCAAAGAGGCCCAAGTCCAACACTCACCAATAGGAAGCAGGAGAGGGCACATTTTGAAGCGAGATTCGAAGAAATTAAAAACAGGTCAGTGGAAGGTACATACACACATTATCTTAAGGAGCGCACGCCCTTCTCGGTCAGAATACACATGTTATGATCTACCAGTCACGTTAGAACAGCCAGAAGATACTAACACTTCTAGGTCCTTAGAGATAGCGTCAGTATACATTTTCACCATTTGCAGGCATAACAGTCAGACATCAGAGATTGTGCTGATTCCCCCCAAAGATGCTTAGGGCCCCATTAGGATGGCTGGCGGATCGACCCCGCCAGGCAGGCAGGGGGCTGTCCGCCCGCCATCCGTGCAGAAATGACCCCACCATATTAATATGTCTGGGGGGTCCATGACGGACGGAAAGACCGTCCGCCTCTTTTCCACCCGGTCGACATATCGACTGGGCGGAAAAGGGTTCTATATGGTGGCGGTGTCTGAAAGACACCACCAACCATATTAGAATGTGGGTATACAGATGCCTTTCCGTGGCGGCATGGTGCCTGCCATGTTGTGCATGGAAGTGCACAACATGCCTAACTGGCATTATTGTGGTGGGCGCATTCTAATGGCACACACGGAACCCCCGCCCTTATGGCGGGCGGTCCCTTTTTACAATGGGATGGCGGCATCCTAATGTGCCCCTTAGTCTGCACTTGGCTTCCCTGGAATGTCTGATAAAATATCGAAAGACAGAATATCGACAAAAATATTGGAGCAAAAATATCGATGTCAACAATATTGACATACTATCTTCAACATGGTAAGTACAAAAATATCGAGAAAAAAATATTGATCTCAAAAATATCGTTTAAAAAAATATATTGGTTTTTTTATTAAAAAACATATGTTAAATAAATTAAATAATACTTAAAAATATATTAAACACACTAAAAATATTTTATAATATTTATAATTATTAAGTAATATACATAATTTTATAAAACATTTATTAAACATATACATATATTATATAATATATACTTACTGAATAATCAGTTTTAATAATTATTTTAATAACTTATAAATAATTAAAAATATTATAAATTACAAATTCATCTATATACATAAAATATTAACATACATAAAAATTAAATAATTATGCAAAACAAATAAAAAACATTAAGGGGTCGAATCCGATTCGGGAAAAACCGCTCCGAATAGCCGTACGGAGCGTTTTTCCCTACAAATCGTACCCTGCAGCGTCCCCCGTACGTACGACAAAGTACGATTCGTACCAGGAGCTGGACTCCATACGAATCATATAGAGACCGTACGAATCAAACCCCCACTAGGGATCTCCCTCGGAACCCGCTGTACACGACATCTGTACGGTTCGCTGCTGCTTTTTCTGACCTGGCAAGTATGATTCGTCTGGGGTACACACCGTACAATGCTTTTTCTGCGGGAGCTGAAAACATCCAAAGAAGCAGAGTTTGGCTCGAAACAGGTATGGAACGCCCCCCGGTTATGGTGCCTACACCCTATGATCGCAGGGGTACGGTGCGTACCCCTGCGATCATGGGGTGTACGTACCATGCCCCGCAATCATGGGATGTACGCAACGTACCCCAGGTGCGCTGGGTGTACAGTGCATACACCCTGCAATCGCGGGGTACGGTGCGTACACCCCATGATCGCAGGGGTACGCACCGTACCCCTGCGATCATGGGGTGTACGCACCGTACTGTGTGTATATGATTGTGTGCTTTTCCGTACGAATCGCCCTTACCTGACGTGGACCGTACAAATCGCGTCCCCATACCCCAGTCCGGATCGTACTCGTCGGGTCGTACGGCATGTCTACGAGTCATACGGTTCATGGTTTCAGCCTTGCAATACGTACGGATCACGACGATTCGGACGGATTGACGAAATACAGATCGTACTACGTGACTGGGATAGACGGGTACGATTCGTACGGAGAGGGCTCCGGATACAAATCGTATGGACGTTTTTTTTCCAGGATCAGAATCGGCCCCTAAATTTACTTTTAATATTTTTAAAATTAAGTATAGACAACATTAACTAAAACAATACAAAAAATATTAAGTAACAGAGGGAATAAAATACTATCCCAATAAACAACAGTAAGGAAAATGTTGGATAGCGTAGGGGTAAAAATTACTATTCCCACCCCAGAGAGTGCAACCGTAGGGAAAGTGTTGGATAGCGTAGGGGTAAAAATTACTATTCCCACTCCAGAGAGTGCAACAGTAGGGAAAGTGTTGGATAGCGTAGGGGTAAAAAATTTTATTCGAACTCCAGAGAGTGCAATAGTAGGGAAAGTGTTGGATAGCATAGGGTTAAAAATTACTATTCCCACTCCAGAGAGTACAACAGTAGGGAAAGTATTGGATAGCGTAGGGGTAACATTACTATTCCAACTCCAGAGAGTGCAACAGTAGGGAAAGTGTTGGATAGTGTAGGGGTAAAAATTACTATTCTCACTCCAGAGAGTGCAACAGTAGGGAAAGTGTTGGATAGCGTATAAGTTAAAAATCCCATACTTATAAATAAATTAATATTTAAAAATATTTAATAAATTAATTATTAAATACATCTAAACTATTTACAAATACCAATAAATAATTATTAAAAACATAATTACCAATGAATAATTAAATAACAATACATTAATAATAAATACCAATTAATAATAATTAATAAATATTAATTACCGATTAATAAACATTGAACAATAAAATATGTTTTATAACAAGAAATATTATTTATTAAAAAGTAATTGCCAATTAACTAATATTGAACAATTAAATAATTTGTTATACCAAAAATATTAATTATCAAACATTAATTGCCTATTAATAATTACGTATTAATATTTTAATTAAAAGATCAATAAATATTACTTCATAATATGTAATTACCAATTAAGGATTAAACAACAGTAAATTAATTTTCATAACCAAAACAAATATACCTTTATATAAATAAATAAATTAATAATTAATATCCAATAAATTAATTATCAATACCCAACTATAAAGTTAATAAATACTTAATTAGATATCAATTACTTTACACACTATTCCCCTCTAAACACACAACAAACTCAAATAATAAAATAATACACTTAACATAATTATCAATTGATCAATTAATAAAAATGAATTACCAATTAATAAAAATGAATTACCAATTAAAAATCAATTAACAATAATATAATTAGCAACATCAATGAATGAAAATGAATTACCACTTAATTACACTTAAATTACTTCCCCCCCCATTCCCCTATAACCCCAGAACCCGCTACAGAACTTACACACAAAGGGGCCGATTCTGATCCTGGAAAAAAAAATTCCATACGATTTGTATCCGGAGCCCTCTCCATATGAATCGTACTCGTCCGTCCGAGTCGCATAGTATGATCCGTATTTCGTCAATCCGTCCGAATCATCGCGATCCGTACGTATTGCAAGGCTGAAACCGTGAACCGTACAACTCGTACACATGCCGTATGACCCAACGAGTACGATCCGGACCCGGGTATGAGGATACGATTCGTACGGTCCACGTCAGGTAAGGGCAATTCATACGGAAAAACACACAATCACATACACACCGTACGGTGCGTACACCCCATGATCGCAGAGGTACGGTGCGTACCCCTGCGATCATGGAGTGTACGCACCGTATCCCGCGATCGCAGGGTGTACGCACCGTACACCCAGCGAACATGGGATACAGTGCGTACACCCCATGATCGCGGGTACGGTGCGTATACCCCATGATCGCAGAAGTACGCACCGTACCCCTGCGATCATGGGGTGTAAGCACCATACCCGGGGGGCGTTCCGTACCTGTTTCGAGGCGAACTCTGCTTCTCCGGATGTTTTCGGCTCCCGTAGAAAAAGTGTTGTACGGTGTGTAACCCACAAAAATCGCACTTGCCGGGTCGGAAAAAGCAGCCGCGAACCGTACGGATGTCGCGTACAGCGGGTTCCGAGGGAGATTCGTACGGGGATTTGATTTGTACAGTCTCTGTACGATTCGCACGGAGTCCAGCTCCTGGTACGAATCGTACTTCATCATACGTATGGGGGACGCTGCAGGGTACGATTCGTATGGGAAAAACGCTCCGTACGGCTATTCGGGGCGGTTTTTTGCCAACCGGAATCGACCCCAAAATTAAATTAGAAATAATTAATAATTCCTAAAAAATAATAATTAATTTAGTATAATTAAATTATTTACCACCCTATTCCCCTATAAACCCACAACCCGCTACGGTACTAAAATACAAAATTTACTTAAATAACATAAAAAAATAAAATAACACATACATAATAAATACATAATAATATACATAAAAATCATATAAATATCGATATTAGTAACATCAATATAACTTACATCAATATTAACAAAATCGATATTACTTACCTTCAAAATTCTGTCCCTTCAATATTAAAAAAATCGATATTACTTACCTTCTATATTCTGTCCCTTCGATATTAACCTTTCCCTGCTGCTGTCGGCCAACGTCCGTCACAAGCACTACCTTGGTAGTGCTGCGCAGGTCCGTTGGCCGACGCGGTCCCGCCCATATAAAAGAACCCCCCGCACTGCGGCGAAATGATCGTCACGGTAAACGGGTTAAAACATCGATTTTATTGTAGGTCGATATTCAAATCTCGATATTTTGTCTGATCACCGCTTTCCTGACCTGATACCTTTGTAGTTTTTATTCCTCCCTCTGTACTTAGTCCTCCTCTCATGATCTTGTCCTCTTACTTAAGCCCTTGTGTGCCAAGGACATAATGGTTACGTCCTTGCAGCGATGCTGCTTTGCCGAGGACGTAACCATTACGTCCTGGCACTGGCATGCGGGAGAAGAGCTGGTGCTCCCCTCGTAAGCACCCCATACATGCCCCCACTGGGGATGGCAGCGGAAGCGCTTCCGCTGCCACCCCCAATCCTGCCAGGGACACGTTGGAAGGCATTTGCTTCCGGCACGTCCAAAGAGAGGACGCATTTTCAATAAGTCCTTCTCTTGGTTTCTTTTTTGTCGGGGGTAAACACACACAGGGGGAAAGGAAAGAGTTTTTCCTTTCCCTCTATGCCTGTTCTGAACGGATTCCTGCTCCCCAATCGTGGGTGAGTCCCACGATCATGGAGCAGGAATCCATCCACTGGAACACCAGGGATGTGTTTTTTTTTAGTAGTTGGGGGAGCAACCCTTTAGGGAAGGTTGATTCTCCTGGGGTAAGTGCATCCATGTTCCCCTCGCCGGGGGGTGATTCGTCCATTTTTTAGGCCGATCTGCCTCCCCCCTCGGGGGGGGGCCGAAACCCACTGGGAACCAGGGAATTTATTTTTACGCATTTAGGGACCGCTTGGGCAAGGGTCATTCCCATGGGGGTGATTTCCTTTTCTTCTGCTTTTTGGCCCCCCGGGAGGAGATCAGCCATTTTTCCAGCCAATCTAGCTACCGGGTAGGGGGAGGGTTGAAACCCACTGAAAGCCAGGGATTCATTTTTTTACAATTACGGGTAACTATCCCATGGGCAAGGATCACTCTCCTTTTGGGGATGAATGTTTTTGCCATTTCTGCCCCCTTAGGAGCAGATCGGCCTTATATTTTTAGGCCCATCTGCCCCCCAGTGGGGAAGAAGCCACTAGACCACCAGGGATTTTTTTGTATACGGTGAAAAAGGTATTTGTGAGTGGCCCTTTGGGCAAGGGTCACTCCTCTTTTGGGGATGAATTTTGTGGCCATTTCTGCCCCCTTTGGGGCGGATCAGCCTTATATTTTTAGTCCCATCTACCCCAATGGGGCAGAAGACACTAGACCATCAGGGATTTTTTGGTATGTAGTTAAAAATGTTTTGCGGAGTGGCACCTTGGGCAAAGGTCACTCCCTTTTGGGGGTGCATGTTTTAGCCATTTCTGCCACCCTTTGGGGTAGATCGGCCTTATACTTTTAGGCCCTTCTGCTGCAAGGAGGGCAGTAGCTCCTAGACCACCAGGGATTTTATTGTTTATGGCGCAAAATGTTTTGGTGAGTGGCCCCTTCGGCAAGAGTCGCACCTTCTATGGGGGTGAATATTCTGGTTGTTTCTGGCCTCATTGGGGGCAGATAAGCCTTGTATTTGTAATCCCATGTGCCCCTAAAGGAGGCAGAATCCACTAGACCACCAGGGAAAGTTTGTTTTTTAAATGTAGTGTTAAATGGATGATGGCCTGCATGTTTTGCCATTAATAGTAATCATAATTTTTTTTTCTCCTTTTCATTGAAGTGCAAAGCTTTTGTTTTACTTTGGTGTAAATTATGCTTGCGGCTTTGGCACTGGTAGATCTGCAGTTTGCATGCGTAGTTGCAAGTGTTTGGTAATGGAATGTTTTTCTCCTTTTTATTGTAGTGCAAAGCTTTTGTTTTACTTTGTTGTAATTTATGCTTGTGGCTTTGGCACTGGTAGATCTGCAGTTTGCATGCGTAGTTGCAAGTGTTTGGTAAGGGAATGTTATTCTACATTGTTTACTACAAATGAGTATCAATGACCTATATGAATGTTTTGGGAAATTTTGTAATAATGGCAGCCTATTTAGCTTCTGTTTGAATGCGTGTGACATTTGCCTTGTATTTGTGCACAATGTGTATTGTCTTGCCTAGTGTGTAAGTTTCTTTTTTTTTGGTGGGATATTGGTGCTTGCTATGTCTGTGCAGAGTAGGTGCTGGTGAGTCTAGCGGCCTCTGGCAAGTGAGTGGCATTGTTTTACAGTATATAGGTCTTTGTGTGCTTTGTATTGATTGACTTTGCCTTGCAACTGCTATATGCCTGTAGTTTTTATTTTTGTTTTATAAATCCACTCTTTTTTAGTTGTAGTACTTTTTTTTACACAGTATTGAGTACTGTTGACTTATTTGTCAAGCTACTTGTATAACTAAGGACTATGGCTAGCCACAGGATGACCGCTCAGCAGGTTGTTGGGTTGCTTTTCGAGTCTTCTTCTGGCCATGATTATGAGACTGACACCGCGTCTGAGGCTAAGGAGGAAGGCCAGGATTCTGGCAGTGAATTTTCTGTCAGAGAGGAATTATCTGATGATGAAGCTACTCTCAGTGTGGATGAAGTGCAGCAAGAGGCATCTAGATTGCAGCCTAGGGCTGCACAGCTTCCCATTGGAAGTGCTGTATTCTGGATTTACCCAATAATCGAGCAGCTGGTATTGCCTGCTTTTAGTGGTGTTGCAGGGTGCAAAGTGAATTGTGAAACATTTGAGCCTATACATTTCTTTCAGTTGTTTATTTCCAATGTATTTTTGGCTGAGATTGTTGAGCAGGCTAATTTGTATGCTGAACAGTATTTGAGGGACAGCAGTGGCAGACTTAAACCCCACTCTAGAGTTACCCAGTGGACTCCAACAAATCTGGATGAGCAGAAGAAGTTCTTGGGTTTAACTTTTTTGATGGGCCTGATAAGGAAGCTGTCTCTGTCTTCATATTGGTCTACTGATCCCTTAATAGCAATGGCTATATTTCCTGCAACCATGAGTTGTAATCGGTATTTGCTTCTTCTTCGGATGTTGCATTTTGTTGATAGTACTTTAGCGTTGCCACAAGTTCACCATGACTTTGACCATCTATTTAAGGTTCGGCCTAACCTAGATCACTTGTAGATCAATTTTCAGAGATCTCTGTGCCAGGGAAAGAAATAGCTGTGGATGAGTCTTTGATCCTGTTCAAGGGCTGATTGTTTTTAAAGCAGTACATTCCTAGCAAGAGGGCATGTTATGGAATTAAGATGCATATGCTATCTGAGAGTAGTACTGGATATGTTTGCAATGTCTGGGTCTATACTGGTAGGGATTCCAAAATTGACCCCCTGGTTGTCCATCAACTTTCAGAGTTTCAGAGAAAATTGTGTGCGAACTTGGGAGAGGACTTTTTAATAAAGGTCACCATTTGTATGTAGATAATATTTACACTGGTGTGTCATTGTTCAGGGAATTGTTCAAAGTGGACACTGTTACGTGTGGCACAATTCGCTCTAATCATAAAGGTTACCCAAAAGAGCTGGTTTGTGAAAAAACTTGTGAAGCGACAGTGCAGTGCCTTGCGTAGTGATGAACTTCTAGCTCTGAAATGTTATGATTATATGCTGACTACCATGTATGATGAAAGTACTTCACCTGTGACTGTTTGGGGTCAGGTTGCTGAAGTGCGCAAACCTGTCTGCATTTTAGACTACAATAAGCACATGGGTGGTGTAGATCGAGTAGATCAGAGGCTGGCACTGCTGTTCATAAGGTGTATGTTTGGTATAAGAAACTGGATGTCCATTTCATACATTTAGCAGCAAGCTACAATGCCTTAGTTGTATTTAAGGATTGCTCTCCAGATTCAAAGATGACATTTGTTCAGTTTTAGCAGTCCCTGATAGGCAGCCTTGTTTTAGTGGAGCAGGTAGGAGTTCCTAGAGAAACAGTGGTGGAGGATGTGGTTAGATTAAAAGATTGCCACTTTCCTGATCATCTTCCTCCCAAGGCCAAAAAAGACTTTCCTGCTAAGAAATATAGATTCTGTGCCTGAAGAGGTGTGCGGAAGGAGAGTCGTATGTACTGCCCCTATTGTCTGTCTACTTCTGGGCTGTGTGTGCTCACATGTTTTAAATTGTACCACACACAACTGAGTTTTTGGTTTCAACTGTGAGCGTAAAAGTAAACGGACTGGTCTGTATTGTTTTATATCTTTTGTTCAGATTTCATGGTTGGCATTAGTGTGATTTATTTAGTTAGAGCTGTTGTGTGCAATATAATGTTTAAAACCTCACATGTTACATCACTCATGACATGGTCAGTGAAATCACTCATGACATCTCAAATGACATCACTGATGGCAATCGTGATGACATCATCCAGTGACTGTGACTGTTTTTAAAACGTTTATGAGTGTTAAATATATATCAAGGTGTATTGGTGAATCAGTGGGTGTATTTGTGTCTGTATGGATGGTTCAGTGGGTGCGTGACTGACTGTATAAGTGAGTGATTAGGTGTCGAAGTGAATGTATGGGTGCGTGACTGGTTTTCTAAATGTGTTTATCTGTCTGTCAGTCTAAATGGGTGTATGAGTCTGTTAGTGGTCTCTATGGTTTTCTTGTTCGTCAATGTATGTGGGTGAGGAGGTGGGTGACTGCCTGTATGGATGAGTGTGTGGGTGAGTCTGTGGCTGAATGGTTTTACTGAGAGCATGTGTGAGAAGCTGTATGGGTGAGTGATTGTGTGTATGGCTATGTCAGTGACTGAGTCCATGTGTCAGTATGACCTTTAGGAGTCAGGGTGCACCCGATGATGAAGCATAACACTACTAGAGTGTGTGAGGGTTATTTAACAAAAAGGAATTTCTCCCACTCTCGCCATTAAACTAGTGATTTATCTCCAAAAGATAATACTGCTCAACATATATGCAATTAGGTGGGATACTTATTGTGAGTGCTATCTCTCTATCAGTACCATAGGCAATACAATATAAAAAAGTGCAAGCTATTCAAGCAGGACTTCTTAACCCATAATGCTCCACATGACACTCATTTGAGAAGCCCATCAGGGGGCGTGGCATTATGCATCATTAAAATGGGAGGAAGACCGGGTGCACGTAATCTTTCCTGCCTACACGCCTCTGAGTAAGAAGGAAACCCTTTGAAACGCGTCAGGCACAGTTCGGCGGAAAGCTGTCTGAATTGAATTGATGGTCTGCATACTTTCCATCCCTAAATAAAAGCGTTGTGCTTAAAGGCAAGTGCTAGAGTGCTGCTCATATGCTGGGATCGTATGGAGCTGGTGATATGAAAAGCGGCAGTCCCTGTCGCCGAGCGCGCACCCTCCCATGAAGGGAGGTTGGAATGCTGGCGGTGCCTAGAGAACGATTGCAGTCTCCCGAGTGCACCCTCAAGTGTTGAACACTCATATGGTAAAATGTTCCTCACCGGCTCGGGTGTAGGAGGACAGCACCTGGATTTCTTAAGGGGCCATGGCGCAAAACTATGTTGACACTACATGTGGGGAGACTGTTTTAAATATGGGCATTACCTGCGCTTCACGGCCCAATGAGGGCTGAAAGGTATAATACTTACCGCATCCCATCTGGGCAAGAGGTTGGCAGCAAGACACTATGAATCCCAGCAGGCATTGGGAAACTGAATTAAAGACCTCATTGGAGAGAGAATATTTAAATAAAGTGTCAGCTGCCATACGTATCACTGGAGTCAGACTATGATTAAGGAAATGACCGAAACACATCAGGCTCATTCAGAGGTTGGAGTGCTGGCGGTGCTTGGAGAAAGATTGCAGTCTCCCGAGTGCACCCTCAAGTGTTGAGCACTCGTAAGGTAAAAACATATATATATATATATATATATATATATATATATATATATATATATATATATATATATATATATATATATGTATATCTTTATTACCTACTGGCGATAGCCAGTAGGTATATATAGTTAGGATTTTTTCTCTATGGAACTTTTGAAAATTCTATGCCTAATAACTTTGGCGTTTGTGGACGGAATTGGCTGAAATTTTCAGGAAAATGGCACCTTTTGTTTCTGAGCAGCTCCTGAAAATTTGGGGGGGGTTCGTCAAGGGGGGGCTGAGAAAAAAGGGGGGTCCCAAAACACGTTTTTCCCATGTTAATTTCCATAGGGCGGTTGGCCTCACTTTTAGCCCGAACGGCTGAATGGATTTCCACGAAACTTGGCAAAATTGTAGGGACTGTTAGCCCGAGGTGCCTTTGCTAGGTCTCAATATATGTGCTTCAGTGGATTTTGAGAAATTAACGTTTAAAACAAGATATATATCTGTAACAGCGCTCCGGGCAGCGCTCCGGTTCGCGAACTTTTCGCATATCGGAACTTTGCGAAGCGAAGCTGATTGGCTCTCCGGTGTCTGTCAACATTCTAAACAGTCCGGAGCGGCCGCCATCTTGTCTCTCGGTAGGATCGAGAGACAAGAGGAGGCCAAAACAAAGGGGGAAATGAAGGAAAGGGGGCAAGGTAGACCCCTTCTGACCCCCTAGGATTGATGAGGGGGATATTATAGAGCCACGCCGGGCCCCAAAAAAAAAAAAAATTCCGATTTTTTTCGCCGTAGAGACGCGTCTTGGTTCGCGAACCGGGCAGCTAACCGGGCAGCTAACCAGGAAGCTAACCGGCAGTGTAACCCAAAAAAAAAAAAAAAATCCGATTTTTTTCGCCGTAGAGACGCGTCTTGGTACGCGAACCGGGCAGCTAACCGGGCAGCTTACCGGGAAGCTAACCGGCAGTGTAACCCTTAAAAAAAAAAAAATTCCGATTTTTTCGCCGTAGAGACGCGTCTTGGTACGCGAACCGGGCAGCTAACCGGGCAGCTAACCGGGAAGCTAACCGGCAGTGTAACCCAAAAAAAAAAAAAAAAAAATCCGATTTTTTCGCCGTAGAGACGCGTCTTGGTACGCGAACCGGGCAGCTAACCGGGCAGCTAACCGGGAAGCTAACCGGCAGTGTAACGGGAGTCTGAGGAGTAGCTGATTGGCTGTCAATATTGTAAACAGTCCGGAGCGGCCGCCATCTTGTCTCTCGGTAGGATCGAGAGACAAGAGGAGGCCAAAACAAAGGGGGAAATGAAGGAAAGAGGGCAAGGTAGACCCCTTCTGACCCCCTAGGATTGATGAGGGGGATATTATAGAGCCACGCCGGGCCCAAAAAAAAAAAAAAAAATCCGATTTTTTCGCCGTAGAGACGCGTCTTGGTACGCGAACCAGGCAGCTAACCGGGCAGCTAACCGGGAAGCTAACCGGCAGTGTAGCCGAAAAAAAAAAAAAAATCCGATTTTTTCGCCGTAGAGACGCGTCTTTGTACGCGAACCGGGCAGCTAACCGGGCAGCTAACCGGGAAGCTAACCGGCAGTGTAACGGGAGTCTGAGGAGTAGCTGATTGGCTGTCAATATTGTAAACAGTCCGGAGCGGCCGCCATCTTGTCTCTCGGTAGGATCGAGAGACAAGAGGAGGCCAAAACAAAGGGGGAAATGAAGGAAAGAGGGCAAGGTAGACTCCTTCTGACCCCCTAGGATTGATGAGGGGGATATTATAAAGCCACGCGGGGCCAAAAAAAAAACAAAAAAAAAATCCGATTTTTTCGCCGTAGAGACGCGTCTTGGTACGCGAACTGGGCAGCTAACCGGGCAGCTAACCGGGAAGCTAACCGGCAGTGTAACGGGAGTCTGAGGAGAAGCTGATTGGCTGTTATCATTGTAAACAGTCTGGAGCGGCCGCCATCTTGTCTCTCTGTGGGATCGAGAGACAAGAGGTGGAAAAAAAAAGGTGTAAATGAATGAAAGGGGTAAGGCAGACCCCTCCTGAACCCCTAGGATTGATGAGGGGGCTATTAAAGTTCCCTGGGGGGTGAAAAAAAAAATTGCGATTTTTCGCGGTAAAGGTGCTTCCTGGTACGTTAACCAGGCAGCTAACCGGCAGCGTAACGGGAGTCCGACATATTGTGTTTTTTGAACGTTTGTGATATGTGCACGTGTGGATTTTGTCTAATTAAGGTTAAAAAAATATATATATATATCTTTAAGCGTGTTCTGGCGCGCTTACGTTTTGGGTTTGGTTTGCGCTGCAGAGACGATACGTCACGGTTATGCGATGCATCATGAGGCGTCTCACGGGCTACGTGATACGTCACTTAATAAAGAATATATTTTACAGCTATAGATATTAGCTTTTAAAAAACCAATGAAATTCACAGAAAAAACCATAGGTTATAGACCATATATAGTTAGGAATTTGCATTTACAAAACCTTGAAAATTCACTGAAAAAACCATAGGTTATAGACCATATATAGTTAGGGATTAGCATTTAAAAAACCTTATTTTATTTGCACAAAACCATTGAAATTCCATATATAGTTAGTTGCACTAACTATATATCGCGGACCCGCAATCCACTGCTAATGATGTCACATATTACATCATTCATGACATGGTCAGTGACATCACTGATGACATCACTGATGACATCTCAAATGACATCACTGATGACATCACTGATGACAACACCCAGTGACTGTATGTTTCTGTAAAGTTAAAATATGTCTTACATATTGAAGAATGAGTGGATGTATAAGTGTCTGGATGAAGGATTTAGTAGGTGCATGACTGACTGTATGAGAGAATGATTAAATGTGTCTCACTGAGTGCATGGGTTAGTGATTAAAGTGTCTTAATTTGGCAATCATTATTTATGTTCTTCTGTAAACTGCTGCATGTTTAAATCAGTAGCTATATCAGCAACTATATGGGTTATTGAATGGTTGCCCAAGTATTTGTATGGGAGACTGAGTATGTGTGTGGGTGGCTGGGAGGTGTATAACTCTGTGCATAGATGTGTGAGCAGTTGATTCCCTAGGTGTATGGGTTCAAAAGTGCATGTAGAAACAGCTGTATGGACAGTTGACTGTGTGCATGAGTATATTGGTGAGTGAATGGATATCTCAGTTCTACATGTCAAAGTAAGTACATATGTAAAACACACTCCATGTGAGAGTTGACATATATAAATAACTGAACATAAGAGCCAGTGAATGTGAGAGTGGCTGTATGAATCATTGTGAACTTGTATCAAGGATTGTATACGAGAGTAAATATGTGTTAGTATATGTTTGAATAAGTAAGGTGTGTATAACTGTATAGTTAAGGAAATGGAGATGTGATGGATTCTTTGCATGACTGACTAGGTGTGTGAGTAACTCCATGGATGTGTGACAGTCTGTGAATGCCTGTTTACACTGAGTGTATCTAAGGTTATATTAGAGTCTGAAGATGTATTATCACATAAATGATATCATCAGTGATGTAATCAGTAATGTCAAATGAGATGTCAGTGATGTCATCAGTGATGTCATTTGAGATGTCATCAGTGATGTCATCAGTGATGTCACTGACCATGTCATGAATGATGTAATATGTGACATCATTAGCAGTGGATTGCGGGTCCGCAATATATAGTTAGTGCAACTAACTATATATGGAATTTCAATGGTTTTGTGCAAATAAAATAAGGTTTTTTAAATGCTAATCCCTAACTATATATGGTCTATAACCTATGGTTTTTTCAGTGAATTTTCAAGGTTTTGTAAATGCAAATTCCTAACTATATATGGTCTATAACCTATGGTTTTTTCTGTGAATATATATATATATATATTTATATATTTATTATAGCATATTCCTACTATGTATTTCCCAACCTAAGTGTCCAGTGTGTGCATGCGTTCTGCCAAGAATCCCCTATTGGATGTTCTACCCCATTACCTGAAGGGAAAGAATATAGGTCCCCGTCTTGGTCATGAGTTGGACAGCCCTATTCGCAGAGGCATCAGCAAGCAGCTTGGCTCAGGTTTCAGGGTGTAGTGACCTTGCAACGCCAGCATGTGCTCTTCTGTATAAAACCCAGAAATCCTTGTTTATTCATAACAAAAAGCATTCTTGCTCTAAGCCGAGTCCTTTAGTCAGGCCGCCATTGTTTATGTTCTATAGATAGCTGCTTCGCTGCATGAACAAACAACCACATTTGCACAATGTATGTTCAGACCTAGTACGGGATGTTCAAGGTGACGTGATAATGTTCTTACTAAGTGGCATTTGTAAGCAATGTCGTTTCAGAGAAACTAATCCTGCATTTTCACGTATGCAAACATGCTTTAAAAGTCATTCTGTTAAAGAGAAGGCAACTTAGGAAGTGTGTAAATGTTTTAACATGGCAGCATTTCTCCCAAGGCCTAATTGAGACACATGACAGCAGATTAACTCAGATGTCTATGGTGCAAAATTGGAAATGCAAGTGATATTTATTAATTCTCTTCAAATTCTGCCATACTTGAATATTAGTATAATATTTCTCAAAAACTGCGGATGATGATCATCCCTAAGGGCCTAATTTAGAGGTTGATGGATGGGTTACTCCATCATAAACCTGACTGATCTCCCGTCTGCCGTATTATGAGTTCATTATATCCAATGGCACTTGTAATATGGCCGACTGGATATCTGTCACATTTGAGCTGGCGTAACCTGTCCATCGAACTTTAAATCAGGTCTCAATTATTTGCTCAGTGAAGCCATTATGTTGGCTATCTCAGAGCTGAGGTACATGGAAAACTGAGATCTAACACATGTCACTGAAATGATTCTACACATATGTTTTGGCACAATTAGAAAGAATTTATGAATGTTACAGTCTTAAAGTGTCAATATAAACCTGTAATGCCTGGTAACTGGTCTTTATCAGTAACTTTAGAGGGCAGCTTTACCGGCTATTAGTTGTGGGTGACTGAGGGTCCTTGAGAAAAGAGGAATTACAGAGGAAATCAGTAAATTCAGTGATGATTCCCCTGGTTATCTCTTATTTACCTGATAATTAATCTGGAGACTCCACCTGGTTCTAGCAGGTAGAGAATCCAGGTGGAGGCAACCGGTCTGCAAAGCTACCGCAGATCTGGTAATTTCAATGCGGCCAGTAACTCCAGCTGCCAGCTCCATCAGAATTTAATGGTCACACTTAATATGAGACGGAGGTTTATTTCAGCCATCCCCAGCATTCGTTTTAAACATTCATCCGCCCGGAACTCATAGTCCACCTACGTTAGTCACTTTGTTTGACCATCTACATTTAGTTCATGATTATTGTAAAATGGACGCACACTCTTATTTTCACAGGAATTGAAATTGTATATGTTGTGATAAAGTCAACCCTCCCTATTACATTTCGGCAGGCCAAGCACTAAGCAGCAAAATCCACGTTATGCTCCATTTTGCTTGCTTGGAAAAGAAGTGATAATTATTACACCCAATAAATTCCAAACACTGGTATGAAAGTCCATCTTGTATGATAATTATCTTGTATGATAATTATTATATTCAGCACCAGTGGATTCATAATGTAGCCCCCCAGGTGGCTTGTTAACCCCCCCCCCCCCCCCCCCCACCCCCGCCAAACCGATTTACATCGTTCTATAAGTGATTTGCATCATCTCTTCTGCTCTTTGCCATGTGTCATTTGTAAAATGAAAGCCTATTTTTCCAAGATGCAGGGGATTTCACGTTTACCTGTATCCCAGGGATGAATTTCTATTTTAGTTCTACTCTCTTTGTTAATAACAGCGGCAATGAACTCCTAAAAGCAGAGATCTTTCATTTCCAAATGGGATAGTTCAAGGCAATACCTAGGCAGGTTTATTTCAGCCATGCACTGGCCTGCGGTGTGATAGACTGTGCCATAACAAACTTTGGACATTTGGGTTGAAAACACATTAATAGTTAAGACTCCAATCCTTCTATCAGGCCTCAGTCAAACTGTGTAACACATAAAGAGATCAAAATCCGAAGCGAGAAGCATTTTTCATCAAATCATAGTCAGCGGCACAAACCAGGGCACTAAAAGTGGAGAAAGCAGTAGGTTAGTATACTACTGCAAAACGTGACAAAACATTCCCACAAAAAAACACAATGAGATCCAGTGACTGGAATTTTGCAATTATGTATTAAGTAATGAAAAAGCTGCTTACGTTTCTCTACATTTAAAAAGTGGTGGCTCTTTCGCTAAGGCAGAGGAGTGACGCCCCACTGCTTCAGCTGTAAGCTGAATACAAAAAATAAAATGCTAATAACATTCATTAGTATCATTTTGTTTTTTGCATTCAACTTACAGCTTTGCCAGGTGGACGGGGCTGGGCTACCCGCATTACAGGGGGAGGAGTGGTGACAACACCTAAGGTGCGCTTGATGCTTTGGCCGATTGTCTCGGCCCAGCCAAAGCGTCATGCTCACTTTGCATGTTCCCCACCCAGGCTGCATTATAGCCTGAATGGAGAAAATGTGCAGTCCGCCAGCCCCTGTTTGAGTGCCGAACCACGGCGCTCAGACCAAACACAACGCTGCTAAGACAGAGATGTGATTGGCCTGGGGATTCCTGGAGGCTCTGTGCTTCCTGCTGTGCAGAGAGGAGGACGGAGAAAGAAGAGGCGGCGGTCGGTGAAAAGGTAAGTCCTTTTTTAAAATTATTTCCCCCTCCCTCTGTCCCCCAGCCCCCTGCCCAACCACCCCTGGTCCGTAGTAGCCGCTACTGCAGTTAAACCTAGCAAAGGGATGTCACCTGAGAAAGGCATTATACAGTTCAGTTGACTTCCGCCTGTGGTACTCCCTTTCACTCTTTTGTCAATATGATTGCTTCTGTGAAAGATACATAAAATATGATACCAAAAGTTCTTAGAGTTATGGAGCACATCATTGGCAAACCTCTGGAGAAATCGGGGACACTAATGTACATTTAAATACTGTAATATGGCAATGCATGGATGAAATACCCCCCTGTTTGTCTATTGATCATGGTATTGCCAAGACGTGATGTTTGTAATTAAGGTACCTGTACCCTCAGGACTTAGAGCAGAGGCAATACCAACCTGTCTTGGTGTGTTGTACTAGGTATCTCTCTGTCCGTACCATAGGCATACATTATAGGCTTCCGGCAATAACTGATCTTGACATTCACACTATGACAGAAAAACTGATGTGTATCCGAATATGACATGCAAACATTTTATTTTCCATTATTATCGGCCCCTACATTTTGTTTACAATGTTTTTCTCCATATGGGTGTATATTTTAAAAGAATAAACTTCAACAGAGCAATATGTTTGAAAACGATATTTAAGTCAGATGATATTCTGACAACTATATTCTGGGAGCATACCAGAAAAACTAGCCCAAGCGTATTTTTCAGCCAAAAAGAGGACTCTGTGCAGTACTCATCAGATAGAAACATCTGACGTCTGCTTGCCAAGGATAGCTCAAATGTGCGGTCCTAGGTACCTCATCAGTCGCGGCTGCTACCGATTGGGAGAGGAGGGGTGGGGGCGTTCCAGGGTGGAAAGAAAAAATACATTAAAAAAACCCTTACCTAGGCCAGCCGGCTGCCACCTCTTCTATATCCTCCTGTTTCTGTATCCACCGGCTGCAGGAAGGAACAGGAAGCACCCAGGCTCCCCATAGCCAATCACAACACTGCAACATTGTGATTGGTCTGAGCGCCGAACCACGACTCTCAGACGGG
This sequence comes from Lissotriton vulgaris, assembly GCF_964263255.1. Lineage (NCBI taxonomy): Eukaryota > Metazoa > Chordata > Amphibia > Caudata > Salamandridae > Lissotriton > Lissotriton vulgaris. The sequence continues at coordinate 750,703,501 of NC_141694.1, forward strand.
TACTGGGAGGCTTTACATGTTCCTCACCAGGCTGTGTAATGCAGACTGGTAGGGAAGATGCACAGTGCGCAGGACTGTTTGGCTGGCCCAACAGGGCCGGCCAAGCAGTCCTGCACACTTGAGGAGTGCAAACCACTCCTCTCCCTGCTATTGCCAGCCCGCCCTGCCCCGCCCGGGGAGCCGCATTTCTTTTTCCTATTGAAGTCAGTGGGGTATAGCTCCTCTGCCTTAGTTACACTCTACCTCATGTGTGCTTCTTCAGTAGTAATGGCCACAAAGGCATAAGGTCCCAAAAAAATTTGGCAATCTCCTTTCAAGGCCATATCTGGTTTTAATGTTACTTCATTCTTTGTATTCCCTTGGCCTTTGAGCATGAATCAGGTTCACCTCATGGTGTTTCTCAAGTCGTTTCATACTGAGCACCCTTCGAGGTACAGAGATCTATTTACTGTAAAGTTGGCTCACATCACCTTTCAAATAGAAAACTGTGATCCATTCATATACTATCAGGAACTGGATTGGATATTCGATCCTCCTGAAATCATAAATGGGGATGTATCCATCTGGAACTGAGCATGAGCTTCAAAGCTCTCAACTTCATTCAGTCAGATGGAACTTGATTGGCTGTGTGACGGAGGTTTGTGTTTGAGCTCCGAGCACCTCTGCCCTTTAGTTCTGGTTTAAAGATAGCTTTAGCTGTCTTGCAAGTCTCACACAAAGTGGTCAAAACGCGTTACCTGATTGTGTGTGGCCAGAAATAAAATCTCTACATAGCTATCCAGAGTATGCTGGAGTCTGTTTCAAATCGTGGGAACAGTCGTTTTTGAGACTATGTATATGTTTGCCAAAAAAAGTTAAAAACCCTGTCTAGTTGTGCATGGAAAGTTGCGGGGTGATTCGTCAAATGGGGGCTGAGAAAAAAAGGAGGTAAAGAAAAGTGCACTTCCTATGTTAACTGCCATAGAGATTTTAGACTTGAGCACAGCCTGAATCGCTGCATAGAATGACATCATATTTAGAAGAAAGGTCTTGGTCCAGAAAGCGTGCTTTTTGTGATTAAGTTTAAATCCATTTAGTCGTTTTTGCAACATTAATGAAAAAAGAAATATACATATCTAGGGATACAAATGCTTAACTGTGCTTTGTGAATCCATGCGCCTACAGTAATGCTTTGATTGGCTGACCGCAACCTCAGTAGAAAGTTGTGGCCTCCATTTTAGATATCTGTGAATGGTTCACAGTTCCAGAAACTGAGATGTAATGTAGAAGAGGTCAGGGTAGAGATACCTTGACCGCATGGTTGCAAAATAGGGGGTCTATGAGGGGTAAGAAAATACCACACAGAATTCTTTTTTGCTACAGTTTACGGTTTGCGAATCTGCTGTGGCACTCAACATGGCCCCCTGAGTAAACTCACAGGGAATGTGCAGATTCTGACAAAAATGATTTACAAAAATACACTGTTGGACCTAGGGAACCCCAAGTCACATAAGGTAGCTTGGCACTAAGTGAGAAGGCCTAACTCCAAGGAACAGGTGCTAAGTTTGCGTCACACCCATCAGTAACAAAACATCCACCCACTCAAAAATAAGGACACTACACCAATGTTAGAAAAATATGAGCTGTTTTATAAAAGTTCTCTTTAAATCTCCATAGATACTTAACACTCTTTAGTCACAGTACATAAATTTAACTCTGCATCAAAGAAATCAGCACTAGACAGTGTTTACAGAAGAAGAATCATTACTACTCAATTTACAAGTAAAAGAGTTCAATACAAGGTCTCTTAGTGAGTACCAGCTGTTCACTATGTGAATTCAGGTAAACTTTGGTTTCCACGAGTGGAGACTACTGACTATTCCTCCTATTGCACCAAGAAACAATGGCTAATAACCCCCGTTTGATTTTTACCAGGGATTCCCTCCAACACTCCTATAACAAAGAAACATTTCTAACCCAATACAACCTCATGAAACCTTCTTCAGCATTAATGATGTAGGAGCTTTAGGTGGAAGTCTTAAAGGCTTCTTGAGTCAATTATCCACGTCTAAATTCGAGCAGTAGGGAGGGATCACTCCTCAGGACCCCTGGTCGGTAGTTCCCTGTTCTCTAGCTTCCCCCCACACGTACTCCTTACTTTTAATGAAGGCCCCTCAGTGGCCACAGTCTTGGATCGCCGGGAGAAGGGAGGACATCAATAGAGGGCTCTGCAGGAAGCTTATTGCCTCTTAGCCTCACCCGCCAGACCAGCCACGCGCTCTCAGGGCTGGCGTCAGGTGAAGAGACTTCGCAGGCTGAGGAGAGCCGATGTGCGCCTCCCGCCCGTTTCCTCTTCCTGAGCCGACTCCGCCTCTCTCACGGACAAGCGGCCCGACTAGGCATGCGCGAGAGAGATCAGTGGCTCCACAACTGAGCCCGCTCAGCTCCGACGGTTCTTCTTCCTTCGCTCCGCCCCACTCCAGGTCGGGCGTCCGCTCTGCCAAGTTCACGCCGATCAGGGAAATGCTTTCACCACGTAAAGCCTCCGTTTACCATTCGCCTGCCCAGGGAAGAATGAGGTTGCTTCCTCCCCTCGCCCACACTACCTGCGGTCACTGCCCCGATCACACGGTCCCTGTCTTCCTCTCCTGGCGAGCCGCTATTCACAATCCAGCAACCTGACACCACAGGTACGAGGAGGGATTCCGGTTGGTATGTCTAGGGGGGGGGGGAGGCAAATAGATCCTCAGTTCACTTAGGGAGCCAAATGAGGAGGACGCAAGAATCGATTTCTCAGATTTAACCCTTCCTTCTTTTTGGTAAAACGCTACCAGAGTCTTACTGAGGGCTTTCCTACTGGGCAATGGACTGAGCTCCTCAGTAGTTCAGTCACCCTCAACCACTCCTAACCCTTTCTTCTAGGCTATGGATCGGTCAGGCGCCCAGGGTCTCCAGGAATACCTCGTGGCAGGGTCAAGCCAGTAACTACAAGGGGAGAGGGATGGTGAAGCAGTAAGGAGGAGTCCCTGCACTGGGAGAGCAACCCTCTGGATATCCTATCCCCACCTTATACTACAGCCTGTACTCCAGCTGAATCTCTCTGGTAAGACAAAATGGCTGCACTGCAGCTGACCTTTTATAGGTTGGGGTCAGAAGGTCCAGAAGGGACCAGAAGGTTCTGGAAGGTCCCTATTCTAGTCTATGGGTCCTGTCTAGGGGTGACCGTTATGGCAGTTAATGGCGACCATTTGGTGAGTCCCATACTTTCTAGTCAGAAAAGGCACCTAGGCCTCAGGTAAAAAAAAAACTATGAGGGCAAAGAGCATCTAACCCCCAGGTCAACACCACAAAAGTATCCAGTGGACATAAAAATTAAGGGTTATGAGGGGCAGAAAGGGGAGCAAAATAAATAATAAATCGGAGGGACCACCCAAAGGGCAGACAGGTCTAACACGCGTCCCCCCAGCTGAAAGTGGGGAGAGCTACCCAACCCCTTGGGAGTCCTCATCACTAAGGCGGAAATACCTAGAGAGACCGTCTGCATTGGTGTGGTCCACTCCAGGACGATGTTCCACCCGGAAGTCCATTCCCTGTAGGGAGATAGACCATCTCAACAACTTGGGATTTCCCCCCTTCATTTGCATCAGCCAACGAAACGAAGGTGTCAGTGGTCAGTCTGAACCAGGAAGTGCGAGCCAAATAGGTATGGCTGCAACCTTTTCGGAGCCCACACCACCGCAAAAGCTTCCCGCTCAATTGCACTCCACTTCTGTTCCCGGGGAAGTAGTCTCCTGGATAGGAAGACTACAGGCTGATCCAGACCCTCTTCATTGAGTTGCGATAACACTGTCCCAATGCCATGCTCTGATGCGTCTGTCTGAACAATGAACTCCTTGGAGAAGTCTGGGGTCCTCAGGAACGGTGCTGCACACATCACCTGCTTCAATTTCTCAAAGGCTTGCTGACAAGCCTCTGTCCAGACTACCCGTTGAGGTTGTTTCTTTGAGGTAAGCTCTGTGAGGGGCGCTACAATAGTGCCATACCCCTTCACAAAGAGATGGTAGTAACCTGTGAGGCCCAGGAAAGCTCGGACCTCAGTCTGGGTCTTGGGGGGTTCCCAGGCCATGATTGCCTCAATCTTTGCCTGGAGGGGCTGCACTGTTCCCCTACCCACCAAGTGGCCTAGGTACACAACCGACCCCTGCCCAATCTGACATTTGCTGGCCTTGATTGTCAAGCCAGCTTGTTTCAGGGCCTGGAGAACTGCTTGCAAATGTTGCAAATGGTCCTCCCAACTGCTGCTGAAGACGGCAATGTCATCCAGGTAAGCAGCGGAGAAACCCTCCATTCCGGAGAGGACCTGGTTCACCAGCCGCTGAAAAGTAGCAGGGGCGTTCTTGAGCCCAAAGGGCATCACACAGAACTGGTAGTGTCCCTCAGGCGTGGAGAAAGCTGACCTTTCTTTTGCTCCATCTGTAAGAGAGATCTGCCAGTATCCTGAAGTGAGGTCAAAGGTACTCAAGTATTGGGCAGCTCCCAGCCGGTCAATCAATTCATCCGCTCTAGGGATCGGATGAGCATCAGTCTTGGTTACTGAGTTCAGTCCCCGGTAATCCACACAGAACCTCAGTTCTGGAGTGGTGCCTGGTGGGGCCGCTTTTGGCACTAGAACCACCGGACTGGACCAGGGGCTACTGGAAGGTTCAATGACTCCTAGCTCCAGCATCTTGGTAACCTCACCGTGGATGCTGGCCTTCACCTTGTCTGACAGCCGGTAGGTCTTTGACTTCACTGGTGGGCTGTCTCCTGTGAACACATCATGGGTACACAGGTGGGTCCTTCCCGGGACAAGGGAGAACAACGTAGAGTATTGCTCCAGTATCTGGCGGCAGTCCTCCCGCTGTTCAGGAGTTACGGATGGGGAGAGAATCACTCCCTCCACCGACCCATCCTTTTCCTGAGATGAAAACAAGTCCGGGAGAGGTTCGCTTTCTGCTTCCTCTCCCCCATCAGTCACCATCATTAAGACGACCTCGGGCCTCTCATGGTGGGGTTTGAGGCAATTAGCATGTAGCACCCGTAGGGGCTGTCGAGGGGTCTTAAGGTCCACCAGGTATGTGGCCTTACCCTTCTTCTCTAACACCTCAAAGGGGCCTGTCCAGCGATCCTGGAGAGCACTTAGCTCTCCAGGCTCTATCACCCACACTTTCTGGCCAGGCTCCAACTCCACCGGGTGAGCGTTGTGGTCATACCACTCCTTCATTACTGCTTGGCTGGCCTCCAAATTGTCAGAAGCTTGCTTCCACAACTTCGCCATTTGGCTCCTGAAGGCCAGCATGTAGCTCACCACATCCTGGGGAGGCTTCCTGGGAGACTTTTCCCATCCAACCTTCACCAGGCTGCGAGATCCGCGTACAGGGTGCCCATACAGAAGTTCAAGGGGGCTGAAGCCCACTCCCTTCTGTGGCACTTCCCTGTAGGAAAATAGCAAACAGGGTAGGAGGACGTCCCATTTCCTCCGCAGGCTTTCAGGCAGACTTCTGATCATGCCCTTCAAGGTCTTGTTGAACCTTTCTACCAGTCCATTTGACTGGGGGTGATAGGGTGTGGTGAACCGATAGGTTACTCCACACTCCTTCCACATTGCCCGCATATACGCTGACATGAAGTTGGTTCCCCTGTCAGACACAACTTCCTTGGGGAAACCCACTCGGGTGAAGATCCCCATCAGGGCCCTAGCCACTACTGGTGCAGTGAGAGTCCTCAGAGGAATTGCCTCTGGGTACCGCGTGGCGTGATCCACCAGAACCAGGATAAACCTGTGACCAGCTGTAGTTGATGGATCCAATGGCCCCACAATGTCGATGCCCACCCTTTCAAAGGGGGTGCTAACGACAGGTAGTGGTTCCAGGGGAGCTTTCAGCTTCACCCCTGTTTTCCCACTGGCTTGGCAGGATACACATGTCCGACAGTAAGTGTCAGACGCCACTTTCATCTGAGGCCAGTAAAAGTGGGGAACAAGCCGGGCAAAGGTCTTGTCCTGACCTAAGTGTCCGGTCAATGGTATTTCATGAGCCAATTCTAACAGAAAGGCTCGGTATCGTTGCGGGACTACCAAGGCCCTCGATGAACCGGGTAAAGGTACCTTGGGTTCACTGTAGAGGAGTCCGTCCTCCCAGTAAATGTGGTAGTGTCCTGCAATGTTCCCTGCTGCCTGGGCTTCGGCCTGTCGCCTCAGTCCCTCAAGGGTAGGGCACTCCTTCTGGCCCTTACAGAACTCCTCCCTGGTAGGCCCCCCCTCCACATGCCACTCAGCAGGAATGGGTAGGTCCTCCAGGGAGACTACTTCCCCCTCCACGGACTCCTGGCTCACCACCGCAGGTGGCCGATCTGTCACATGGGGTGTGGAAGCCAAAGCAGGCTTCTCCTGTCTTCGGGTCCGTCCCTTTTTGGCAGCGGGCTGGGCCATTGTTCCAGGCTCCAACCCGGGCGAACTCCCCCTCCGGGCAGTCGCAGACCTTGTGCTTACACAGGCCCAGTCAGGTGTACCCAGCATCTCCGAATGGGTCCGGTATTCCACCTCTCTCCAAGCATTGTGCTCCATGTCATTCCCCAGCAGGCAATCGACTGGCACGGCAGGGCTTACGGCAACTCGAAGTGAACCTGCAACCCCTTCCCACTCAAAGGGAACCTCGGCCACGGGGTAGTGGCCCATTCTGCCGTCAGCCATCGCGGCAGGGTGGAGTACATTGGGAATCACCTGCTCTGGAGACACCAGTTGACTCCTTACCATAGACATACTGGCTCCTGTATCTCTCAGAGCCTCCCCTCTCTGGCCATTGATGGTGATCCATTGCCCATACTTGGTAGTATTTGGGGGCACCTGGATCTTAGGAACCATCTCCCGATCTCCCAGGGACACTAAGGTGACACCCGCCCACTCACCCCCCTTATCTAAGGGCAACTCCTCCCCAAGCGCTACACTAGCTACTCCCGGGGCTTTTCCTCCAGTGGGAGGGGGTGGTCTCTTTGGGCATTTGACATCTCCCTTATAATGTCCGACACCACCACACTCAAAGCAGTGGACAACCCTTGGCTGCTGGATTTGGCCAGGATGAGGGTTTCTGGGAGAGTTAGCCTTAGGGGTGAAACCTGTTCCCTTTCCCTGAAAACTGTTTTGGGGACCTTTAGAGAACTCCCGCTTTTTATCTCCCCCCTCCTTCTTCTGAGGGGCGCCCTATCCAGCCCTTTGGGAATCCCCTCCAGTCCCCTTTGAGGACACCCGGGTACTTTCCCAGATGTCCGCCTCCGCTGCAAGCTTCCGGGGGTTGGTCAGCTTGCTGTCCACCAGGTGTTGGCGCAGCTCGGGAAAACATTTCTCGAGTAGATGCTCTTTAAGAAAAAGGTCATATAACCCCTCATAGTCCTTCACCTCGCTGCCCTGTACCCAGCCCTCCAATGCCTTCCTCGCATAGTCCAGGAAATCCACCCAGTTTTGGGTGCTTAACTTGTGGCTCCCCCTGAACTTTTGGCGATACTTTTCCGGGGTTGGCCCAAACTTTTTGATTAACGCTACCTTCATGGTGGGGTAGTGGGTCTGCTCCTCCTGTTCTAGGTTTTAGGAAAAACAAAAGTGCCTGGTCTCGAATTTTATGCTGTTTTTTTATTTTACAGCGGATCAGAAGCTTCTAATTAATCGTAAAGCTTCCATGATTTATTAGCTGTTTACCTCTTTTCACAATGTTTTTTTGAACAGATACGAGGTTTAAACACAAACTTTAACAAAAAATATTTCTGACATTCAGGGAGATACAATTATGCTCAAATTAGACAACATTACAAATACAAAGTAAACAAAATACTAATTTTAAACAGTGTAAAGAAAAACAAGTTGATAGGGTACACCAGAACAAGTTATAACAGTCCTATTGGCCGAATTTCTTTTAGCTATTTAGGACTGGGATCACCATAGGCTTTTTATTTTTTGGAATCGAGTCCCACAGCCTGGGACAGATATTTAATGCCTTTGGCAAGAAGAAGGGATGAATCCTTTAGGAAAGCCGACGCGTTTCCAAACCCGGACCGTGAGTTTACGGGTTTTTCCTCAGGGCTACCTGGGTACCTACTGGTGTAAATAATAAAGAAAGCTTCTTTTAGTGCCTGCTCCTATTTAGTTAAAACTGAGCTTAGCGCTATAATGGACATAGGAGTACCTTTGTGTTCCAGCGCTTCGGTTTCTTCTGTTTTCAGGGGAGGACGGTTTTCAGACCTGTATTTATATACAAAAAGACTGTTTGACCTTTTTTCTGAACGGGGGGCATTTCTTGTTATTTCGTAAGTGTGGGAATCACTACTTACTTGAAAATAGGCTTGTGATGCAGTTCGATTTCACTGATTCATCTGTCTTGAAATTAGCACCGCCTGTTAAAGGGAGGCAGGTTTTACTTATCTGTGAATTTTGTGTATTGAGAAATGCAAAGCTGATTCGAAATGGACCACACTGCTTACTTGTAAGACGCCGTCTTGTTAATGGCGGTGCATCTCCATTGCTTAAATCAGCAACCACAGAACTTTTCTCCTGCTGGATTAATGGACAAACCTGAATTTAGACTTTTGCTTATTGAGTTTACTGGGGCTAAAACTTATTAAAGTCTGTGGCTTCTCACCTTATAACAATTTCGTGATTTCTGCTACGCTTTCTCCTGTTGCTGTTCGGTGCGTGTCTCCACTGTGTTTGGATCAATCACGGAAGTGTTCCGTTTGATCACGTGATTTTATGTGGAATTGGGATTTCTGGGACTTGTAGTTTGAAAGTGGAATCGAGCTGCATTTAGGTCAACAAACGATTTTATTTGTTTCCCTCCTGTTCTAGGGCCAATAATGTGTCCCGACCAGTGGGAGGCATATACTTATATAACCCAACCCCAGTGTTTCTCCTTCATCCCTTGGGCTCTTAAAGAGACCTCATAGGCAGCCAGCCACTTGGCAATGTCATCCCCTTGGCTATAGCTGGCAATTATGTCTTTAGGTAGGTAGGGTCTGGACTCCCTGGTTGGTTCTCTTGTTTCGCTGCCACCATTCGGAGAGTTGGAGGGTCCTAATTGTAGGGCCTTGAGTTCTAGCTCTCTTAGTTTAAGCTCATGAGCCATCCTCTGTTCCTCCCTCTCCTGTTCTAACCTGGCTAACTCCCACTTCAGCTGCCTTTTCTCCCTCCTGTCTGTTAGTTCAGCTTCGGTCAAGCTTCCTCCAGAGACACTACTGTCCCTCCTTGAGTAGATCATCGGTCCTGGAAGTAGGTTTCCCATCTCAGGATGGAACAATCCCTCTACCCCTATGACTGTGTCCCGGTCCGTCCCCTCTTCCTCCTCCTTCTTCCCTTCTCCATGTGCTGCCACCCAAGCCCACAAACTGGTCTGGAGTTCCCCCTTCTTGGCACCACGCTCAAAGAACACTCCCATCTTTTGACAAAAGTCCCTAAGCTGGGCTACAAAATAAGTTTCCAGTTCTTCCAAAGCAAATTCCATTTTGCTGAAGAGCAATGTAAGGACAAGCACACAAAAAGAATAGATTCACAAGGGGCAATTTGAAGCTACCTCCACCCACCACCAGGAATGAATTTAGAAAAAGCAAAAGTAGTAATTGGGGAGTCCGCCTGGAGAAATCTCCAGGTGTAGGCCTGTGGGGTATGCTTTGTTACTTCAGAGTAGATGCAAACACAGTTCGGATCCCACCGCTAGACACCAATTATGTTGGACCTAGGGAACCCCAAGTCACATAAGGTAGCTTGGCACTATGTGAGAAGGCCTAACTCCAAGGAACATGTGCTAAGTTTGCGTCACACCCATCAGTAACAAAACATCCACCCACTCAAAAATAAGGATACTACACCAATGTTAGAAAAATATGAGCTGTTTTATAAAAGTTCTCTTTAAATCTCCGTAGATACTTAACACTCTTTAGTCACAGTACATAAATTTAACTCTGCATCAAAGAAATCAGCACTAGACAGTGTTTACAGAAGAAGAATCATTACTACTCGATTTACAAGTAAAAGAGTTCAATACAAGTTCTCTTAGTGAGTACCAGCTGTTCACTATGTGAATTCAGGTAACCTTTGGTTTCCACGAGTGGAGACTACTGACTATTCCTCCTATTGCACCAAGGAACAATGGCTAATAACCCCTGTTTGATTTTTACCAGGGATTCCCTCCACCACTCCTATAACAAAGAAACATTTCTAACCCAGTACAACCTCATGAAACCTTCTTCAGCATTAATGATGTAGGAGCTTCAGGTGGAAGTCTTAAAGGCTTCTTGAGTCAATTATCCATGTCTAAATTCGAGCAGTAGGGAGGGATCACTCCCCAGGACCCCTGGTCAGTAGTTCCCTGTTCTCTAGCTTCCCCCCACACGTACTCCTTACTTTTAATGAAGGCCCCTCAGTGGCCACAGTCTCGGATCGCCGGGAGAAGGGAGGACATCAACAGAGGGCTCTGCAGGAAGCTGATTGCCTCTTAGCCTCACCCGCCAGACCAGCCACTCGCTCTCAGGGCTGGCGTCAGGTGAAGAGACTTCGCAGGCTGAGGAGAGCCGATGCACGCATTCCGCCCGTTTCCTCTTCCTGAGCCGACTCCGCCTCTCTCACGGACAAACAGCACGACTAGGCATGTGCGAGAGAGATCAGTGCCTCCACAACTGAGCCCGCTCAGCTCTGACGGTTCTTCTTCCTTCGCTCCGCCCCACTCCAGGTCCGGCGTCCGCTCTGCCAAGTTCACGCCAATCAGGAAAATGCTTTCACCAAGTAAAGTCTCCGTTCACCATTCGCCGGCCGAGGGAAGAATGGGGTTGCATTCCTCCCCTCGCCCACACTACCTGCGGTCACTGCCCCGATCACACGGTCCCTGTCTTCCTCTCCTGGCGAGCCGCTATTCACAATCCAGCAGCCAGACACCACAAGTACGAGGAGGGATTCCGGTTGGTATGTCTAGGGGGGGGAGGCAAATAGATCCTCAGTTCACTTAGGGAGCCAAATGAGGGGGTCGCAAGAATCGATTTCTCAGATTTAACCCTTCCTTCTTTTTGGTAAAACGCTACCAGAGTCTTACTGAGGGCTTTCCTACTGGGCAATGGACTGAGCTCCTCAGTAGTTCAGTCACCCTCAAACACTCCTAACCCTTTCTTCTAGGCTATGGATCGGTCAGGCGCCCAGGGTCTCCAGGAATACCTCGTGGCAGGGTCAAGTCAGTAACTACAAGGGGAGAGGGATGGTGAAGCAGTAAGGAGGCGTCCCTGCACTGGGAGAGCAACCCTCTGGATATCCTATCCCCACCTTATACTACAGCCTGTACTCCAGCTGACTCTCTCTGGTAAGACAAAATGGCTGCACTGCAGCTGACCTTTTATAGGTTGGCCTCAAAAGGTCCAGAAGGGACCAGAAGGTTCTGGAAGGTCCCTATTCTAGTCTATGGGTCCTGTCTAGGGGTGACCGTTATGGCAGTTAATGGCGACCATTTGGTGAGTCCCATACTTTCTAGTCAGAAAAGGCACCTAGGCCTCAGGTAAAAAAAAAAAACTATGAGAGCAAAGAGCATCTAACCCCCAGGTGAACACCAAAAAAGTTTCCAGTGGACATAAAAATTAAGGGTTATGAGGGGCAGAAAGGGGACCAAAATAAATAATAAATCGGAGGGCCACCCAAAGGGCAGACAGGTCTAACATACACACATACACATTCTCTCACACACACTTATAAACCCACTCACAAACCCACTCAGATACTCGCGCATCAACTCACAGATCCACTCAGACAGTCATGCACCCAGCCACAGACCCACTCAATGACTTTTACACCAAGTCACAGACCCACTCAGACACTCAAAAACTCACTTAAAGACCCATTCAGACACAGTCAAACCCACTCACAGACCCACTCAGACACTGTCATACCCACTCACAAATCCACTCAGACACTTCTACACCCACTCACAGACCCACTCAGACACTCTTCAACACTCACAGACCCGCTCAGACACCCACTCAGAGACCCAGTCAGACACTCACACACCCACTCACATCCCGACTCGAAAACTCTCTCACACCCACTCACAGAGCCACTCAGACACTCTCACACCCACTCACTGAACAACACAGACACTCTCATACCTAGTGATAGACTCACTTAGACGCTCTCACAAATATTCACACACCCACTCAGACTCTTATGCACCCACTCACAGACCCACTCAGATGCTCTCACACCTACTCACCAATCCACTCAATCACACACTCACTCACAGACACACTAAGACACTCACTTATCCACTCACACACCCACTCAGACACTGTCACACCCACTCACTGACCCACTCAGACACTCACAGACCCACTCACAAACCACATAGACACTGTCACACCCACTCACAGACCCACTCAGTCATAAAGCCACTGACAGACCCACTCAGACACTGTCACATCTACTCACAGACCCAGTGAGGCACTCATGTACCCACTCACAGACCCACTTTGACACTCACACACCCACTGACAGATTTACTTGGACATCACAAACCCAGTCGCTCACAGAGTCCTAAACCCCAAATGTACCACTGTGTATTCAATGTGTGCTTTTGTTTTGTGGGTTCAGGATAGATTCAGGAATTTAAATGAGAAATAAAAAAAAATGATTTAAAAAGAACATTAACCAGTGTTGGGTAAAAGGGGTGGCTTATTGTGTTTAGATGATAACAACACATACAACATGATGTAGTCTTTCAAGTTGTTGAGGCACACCCTGTTGACTTTCTCTGTGAAACTAGCTCCATCACTTCTATAGATACTGTCAATATCAAAGCTTAAATTGTTGTGGTATATAGAGCCCCTGTGATGGTCTCAGAGGAATGCAGAAACAGTTTTATTGACATGTTACCTGGATTTGTCTACCTGCGGACTGAATTCGATTGACCACTTCCATTTAATCTTTTGGTGAATGTTGGAGAACACCTTGGCAGTATGAGGGAAAGTGCCATTAATTGACCAAACATATCCTTCATAAGGATTTCCAGTCCTACTCCAGTAGGTGCGCCTAGGTCATTACCACCACATTGCATATTCGTGAGGTCTGGATGTTGGCAATCAAAATGCTTTCAATCAAATGCAGCAATTGATGGCACTTGAACCCTCTCTGGCCAACTCAATTAATGTCTACATTAGGCAGGCCCAAGTCCCTGACATTTCCAGTTTTCTTAGCATACTCTCTGGCCTCAAAACACAAAGATATGACCTACAATCCACACTTTAACCATTTTGAAGGCAAGCAGGAGTAGAACACAGGAGAAAGCCGGAGCTTAATGGGACAGTTTTCAAAATGAAAAGCAGTTAAAATGGAGGACTGCACCTAATTTTATAAAGGACATATTGGATTGGATGGTGTAAATGTCCTGGTAGCTAAATCTGTGATTGGGTCTGGAAAAATAAAAAAGTAGTGCTATTTTGGATAACAGTCAACCACACCTGCTACAGTTGACCTTGAAGCTAGTATACTGCTTTCAGAAAGAGTTGTGAACTTTGGTCCTATTGGTACAAGAGATTGTTCCAAAGGGGGTTGCTATGGAAACTAAGCTAATGGAGTGTGGGGTAAGGGCTATAAATAGACAGTACTTTCACAATTAAGGAGGGTGGTTTACAAAAATAAACATAGCAGGTGCCCAGTTAAATTAAAACTTCTATACAGGACAAATGATCCTGAATTCTTATACTGGTCAAAGGCTAGGCAAGTGGGTTTTCAGTTAACTGTAGCATAAAAACCAAGCTGAAATACTTGATGCATGTGAATGCTTTGTACACCTATCACAGCACAGTATTTTTTGTAATCATTTTGCCCTCTGGGATATTTCAATTCTCTCATGGAGAAATGAGAGTATATGGTTATTTAAATTAAAATTACCATAAGAAAAGAAACAAACGAATGAACTTGCAACCTCCATAAACAAGCCCTCCCACACCCACTAATACACCTATAAGATTACCCACACACCCACCCACCCACAACCCCATACAGCCACTCGAACATCCACTCACACACTCACAAAAGCACTTTCAAACCCACTCACAGCCCCATGCAGCCACACACATTTCCATTTATACTCACCAATACTGCCACCAACACATCCAGTCACACACCCACAAAACTCTTACACACCCACTCAAAGACCCACTCACACAATCATCTAGCCACACACACCCACTCTACAAAACATAAAGCCACTCACACACTCATCCTCTAAGGTTACAGGTTGCGTTAATAGGAATAAAATTGAAAAAAACCTTAGAATTTCACAGAAAAAATCAAAGGGTAAAGGGACGTTAAAATTAGTAAATAACATTTAAAACTCTAGAAATTCACTGAAGAAAACAAAGGTTCCAGGGCAGTAAGTAAGAAAATAGAATTTAAAAAACCTTAGAAAGTCCCTGAAAAAAATAAGGGTTACAGGTATGTTATAATTAGGCTCAGATTTCACACACACAAAACCATAGGAAATTAGCAGTTATAGTTACCTAAGCTAACTATAATTTATGCCCCCACAACACACTGCTTATGACCTCACATATCACATCACTGATGAATATATATATATATATATATATATATATATATGTGTATATATATATATATATCTTCGCCACTTCACTCCCACGAGCAAGCTGCAAGCGCTCTCTCCTTTAGAAAAGAAACGTGGAGCACAGACCCAAAGTAGTTATAAAATTTGCTGGTTTATTTAGCTGCTGTTCCGTCGGCCATATATATATATAACCTACTAGCGGTCACCAGAAGGTAGTTATAGTTAGGACCTATTATCCATAGGAAAACCGCAACATTCTATTGCCAATAACTTTGGCGTCGATTGATGAATCTTCTTGAAATTTTTCAAACTTTTGGCCAGCTCAGTTCCGCTCCTTCCCTCAAAGTTTGGGGGTGATTGGTAAAGCGAGGGCCAAGAGAAAAGGGGTCCTAAAACATGTTTTCCCCATGCAATTTCTCATAGGACCTTTAGCCACGGCTACAGCTCGAACGGCTGAACGGAATTACACCAAATTTGGCAGAAAGGTAGTCCTCAGTTCTGACTTGTGCCTTTGGCATATCTGGTGTCAATCTGTTCAGTAGTTTCTTTGAAAATTACGTTTAAAGTCATTTATATATTTATGGGCGCGGAGGATCTGTGGATTGTGCAAGGATTGGCCTCGTAGGATAAGTGCATCGTTCCGATCATGCGCTGAATTCTAATTGGCTGTCAAGCAGTTGTAAATATTCGAAACCAGGAACTGTTGGCAGCCATTTTGTGCCTCTTTAGAAGCGAGGATGAAGAAGTCCGTGAAGTATGTTGGCAAAACGTGAACAGGGGCAGGTTAGACACACCCTGCAAGCAAAACAAACAAGATGATGGACGGAATGTTGCACAATGGCAAAACATTCACCCCCAATCACAGATCTGGGTTTAATCCATCGTTATTTTGCTCACTAAGCAACCCCAGTTCAGACATGGCCATATGCAAATCAGTCTTGACCCTGTGCCTCAAGGGAACAGTTCAGCCCGAACTGCAAAGCCATATCTTCACTGGACCGGAATCAAGCATCCTAGGACCGGTTCCTGGCTATCAGCCGTCTTCAGCCAGGATAGCTACTCCAGTTACCTAGTGAGCAAGGGACCCACGTCTGGGCATACCCTTCCCACATAGGGTGAACAGCAAAACAAACAAGATGATGGACGGAATGTTGCACAATGGCAAAACATTCATCCCAGTCACAGATCTGGGTTTAATCCATCGTTATTTTGCTCACCAAGCCACCCCAGTTCAGACATGGCCATATGCAAATCAGTCTTTACCCTGTGCCTCATGGGAACAGTCCAGCCCGAACTGCCAAGCCATATCTTCACTGGGCTGGAATCAAGCATCCTAGGACCGATGTCTGGCTATCAGCCGTCTTCAGCCAAGATAGCTTGACTCCAGTGGCCTAGTGAGCAAGGAATCCACGTCTGGGCATACCCTTCCCACATAGGGTGAACAGCAAAACAAACAAGATGATGGACGGAATGTTGCACAATGGCAAAACATTCACCCCAGTCACAAATCTGGGTTTAATCCATCGTTATTTTGCTCACCAAGCCACCCCAGTTCAGACATGGCCGTATGCAAATCAGTCTTGACCCTGTGCCTCATGGGAACAGTCCAGCCCGAACTGCCAAGCCATATCTTCACTGGACCGGAATCAAGCATCCTAGGACCGGTTTCTGGCTATCAGCCGCCTTCAGCCAGGATATCTTAACTCCAGTGGCCCAGTGAGCACGGGACACACGTCTGGGCATACCCTTCCCACATAGGGAGAACAGCAAAAGAAACAAGATGATGTACGGAATTTTGCACAACGGCAAAACATTCACCCCCAGTCACAGATATGGGTTAAATCCATTGTTATTTTGCTCACCAAGCCACCCCAGTTCAGACATGGCCATATGCAAATCAGTCTTGACCTGTGCCTCATGAGAACAGTCCAGCCCGAACTGTCAAGCCATATCTTCACTGGACTGGAATCAAGCATCCTAGGACCGGTTTCTGGCTATCAGCCATCTTCAGCCAGGATAGCTTGACTCCAGTGACCTAGTGAGCAAGGGACCCACGTCTGGGCATACCCTTCCCACATAGGGTGAACAGCAAAACAAACAAGATGATGGACGGAATGTTGCACAATGGCAAAACATTCACCCCCAGTCACAGATCTGGGTTTAATCCATCGTTATTTTGCTCACCAAGCCACCCCAGTTCAGACATGGCCATATGCAAATCAGTCTTTACCCTGTGCCTCATGGGAACAGTCCAGCCCGAACTGCCAAGCAATATCTTCACTGGGCTGGAATCAAGCATCCTAGGACAGGTGTCTGGCTATCAGCCGTCTTCACCCAAGATAGCTTGACTCCAGTGGCCTAGTGAGCAAGGGACCCACGTCTGGGGGGAAACATCCTTTACAACGCAACTTTTACCACGCAAGAATTACAACGCAAACCATTACAACGCATTGCGCTGGGGGGCGCTCTAGGATAGGGAATAGATTTAATTTACTATCCAACACCTTCCCTAGTGTCCACGGGGACTGGAGTTGGAATAGTAAATTAAACTATTCACTATCCAGCACCCCAAAGCACTATGCGTTGTAAAGGTTTGCATTGTAATACTTACATTGTAAAAGCATGCGTGGTAAAAGTATGCGTTGTAATGTCATACATCCACGTCTGGGCATACCCTTCCCACATAGGGTGAACAGCAAAACAAACAAGATGATGGACGGAATGTTGCACAATGGCAAATCATTCACCCCCAGTCACAGATCTGGGTTTAATCCATCATTATTTTGCTCACCAAGCCACCCCAGTTCAGACATGGCCATATGCAAATCAGTCTTGACCCTGTACCTCATGGGAACAGTCCAGCCCGAACTGCCAAGCCATATCTTCACTGGACCGGAATCAAGCATCCTAGGACCGGTTTCTGGCTATCAGCCGTCTTCAGCCAGGATAGCTTGACTCCAGTGGCCTCGTGAGCAAGGGACCCACGTCTGGCCCTACCCTTCCCACATAGGGTGAACAGCAAAACAAACAAGATGATGGACGGAATGTTGCACAATGGCAAAACATTCACCCCCAGTCACAGATGTGGGTTTAATCCATCGTTATTTTGTTCACCAAGCCACACCAGTTCAGATATGGCCATATGACCCCCTAGGCCTGCTCAGGGGGTGACATAGGGACCCGTAGGGCAAAAAAGTAAGAACATTTTTTTACAAAAAAAGTCGCAAGATGCCCGTAGGATCCGCACATTTGGTCGCTGAAATAAACGAAGCACGTGTTTTTTATATATATATATATATCAAGCTTATGTGTATAGATGTTGGGTGGTTCTACAATGAGCCCTTGTGTTTATTGAGAGATTTTAGTAAATACAAGTAAGTACCAATGAAGAGTCTAAATTTCATGAGGAAGACTCAGTTTCCTTCATCTGTGAGGTCGCACCTGTGCCTCTCTCAGAAGCTCCTCTTCATCGGAGCAGTTCTGAACTCGCGCAGTTTCGGGTTTTTCACTCCGAACAGCTGGTTCAGGATATTTAGGCTCTGATTCTGATCTTTCAGCTTTTATCCCGGGTCTCAGTCAGGTTAACGCTGCGGCTCCAGGGGCTGATGGTCTCCTGCATCCTACTGGTGCATCACGCAAGGTAGCATGTGAATGAATATAAACATAGGCCACGCAGTTTGCCTACCGTAATACACAAATTTCAGGGGGTGGTGGTTCCCGGGGCTTGAGGGGGGTCCTTGAAGCCCACATACTTGTAAAGTTGTGGGAGGGTTGGACACGAAAGTGGTGCAAGAGGGTTGTAAATCTGGTACACAGTGTTTTGTTTTTCTTTGCTTTCCTTTCTGTGATGTAGAAGATCCTGGGATTTTGTACAGTCAGTAACTTTTAACCCTACCCCCAAACAGTTTTCTGTCTGTCACCATAGTAACAATTCATGGAACACTTACTTGAGCACAGAGGTTAAAATTTCACCACACTATGTTGCTAATGAGTTAGCCTCAGAATTATACTTCACATTATAAATATCATTTCTATTGATGACTGCTACCCCCCAAAAAAAAACAGATGTATGTACCTTTTTTAATGAACTTTTATCAAAACAACAACTGGAACTATAACTAAAAGATAATACAATAAATAACTAGAACTAGCACTAACAAAACAATGTAATAAACAACATATAATATGGAGTCCAAAATAAGTATTGCAGTTAATCAAATGAAAGGGAACATGTTCTGCATAAAGCATTTGACACAATGCATAGTGACTCCGTATTTATTGAATGTTTTGAAATAAATTTTGACAAGTCTTAAAAAAGGTAAATGCAAGAAAAATTACTTACCGCATATACAAGACTGCTTTCAAGAGGAGACCCCAATAAAGAGGACTGGAGTGGAACTGCTAGTATGCGGAAGCAGTTGCAGACTAAGAATCCGGTCAACTTTGCAAAGGGAAGAGTTAAGGAGATTGAGAGAGGCTCCTGCTGCTTCATGAGGAGGCCAAAGTGCCAGTGGAGCAACACCGTCAACCTGTACTGCACAGCCTAATATTCGTCCCCAATTTGGAACCCTTCAAGAAAAAAAGTAAGAAGGTTGGGAGCTCTGTATGCCATCCTAATACCTAATCATCCTTTAGTTATACAGAGATCTACCCTGTATCAGATTCATCCGTACAAGTGTAAATTGGGGATTATCTGCCACCGAAAACCCCTCAAGTACTTATATCCGTTACTTTTTAACTTAGTCGAGTAGTCGTATTGTGAGTATTTACCTTAAAGTAAGCATGGGCGAATTTTGCGGATCTCGCGTTCGCGAATTTGCGGATTTGCGAACTCGCAATCCGCAAAATCCGCGAATTCTTGCGAATTTGCGGATTTTTTTTTTTTTTTTGTGTTCGCAAGGATTTCTGCCAGTTCGCGAGGGTTTCGTACCAGTTCGCAATTGCGAACTTACATTTCGTCGCGCAACGGTCGCGAATTATGTTGTTTCTACGTCTGGTTCATCATCACAGGTTCCCAGCACCCTCTGTTTCACCACTGCAACCCTCTGTTACATCAATGCCACCCTCTGGTTCATCATTACTGTAGATTATGGGGGGGAAAAGCAAGCACACCATCCCTGCTTCAACTCAGATGAATTAATTTGGGGTTAGTTTATTAATGTGTCACTGTTTTAAAATTCCAGTCTGGCACCTGCTTCCTTATCTGTAATTTTGCTTTCTGTTGCAGTGCATTTTTTTCCCCAGGACCTTCTTTGTGGCCTACTTGTAGCTATTGTATGAGCCTGCTGTGAGGGTCAGAGCAGGGTCATACAATTGTTGCAACTAGCAACTGAATTCTGGAGGGGCCCCAGTCAGGAAGCACTACCGGGAATTGTTACTAATGATGAGTTTGAACTCTTGCCCCTGCCGAGTGCTTTCACTTTTGAAAAACTCGTTTTTCTGCAATTTCGCGGGGTTCGCGGGGTGCGAACACGCGCAAGATCGGATTCGGAAGCCGCAAATTCGTGCGAATATGCAATTTGTTTTTTTTGCGGCGTGTTAGTTGGCAAGGTTTTGTGCGTTTTTGCGAGCCGCTCGTAGCGCAAGACGCGAAGTTACCCTCGCGGTCGTTCAAGGGCGCAGCCATCTTGTTTGCCTGACGTATTTCCGTTTCCGGGCGCGAAGTGTAATCTCGCAAAGTCCGCGGTTTGCCAGTACAGTCTCGCGCGTGTTCGCAAGGAAAATCTCGCGCGAACTTACCCGCGCGGTCGTGAACGGGCGCGGCCATCTTGTTTCTCATTCATTGCTATGGTTCTGGGCATGGTCTTTGTATCCTCTGTCAATCTCTGCCATCCTTTGCTTGTTTGAAGTTTTTTTTTATCTATTTTACTTATTATCTATCCCTCTATTTTTCTAGCCCTATATTTTTGTGTTTACTGCTACTTTTGGTTAATTTTAAACTACTTTTGTAAACTCTTTTCTTTTCTTCTCTTCCCTATTCTATTTTCTTTATTCCTTTCCGCCCAGACCATGGTGAAGGGAGCCGGGAAGCATCCCGAGAAGGGGAAGGGTCCCGCACCCCGTGTCCGGCTCCCGTGCGGGCGTTTGAGGGGGGAGCTAGTGATGCCACGGGAGATCTTTACCCCGGAGGAGGTGGCCCAACTCATTTTTTATGTTCAGCGCCGCCTCCCCAGGACCATCATGGGAGGCGGCAAGATCAGTGCCGGGTACGGGGCCCGGGAGCGCCGGAAGCGGTGGGAGAAGGTGTGCCAGGCCATTTACCACCACTCTCGGGTCTGGCGCACCTACAACCAGGCCACCCACCGCTGGACGGATGTCCTGACCCGTGAGCGAGATCTGCTCGACCTCCTTGGCCTTGAGATCCCCGGGCTTGGTGAGTAGTAGTAGCTATGTCTTTACTACTATGTTTTCTCCTGCTGTGTTATTATATTGCAAATTTTTGTTTTTTACCAAGAGCAATAATGCTGCTCATTACATTGTAGGTACATTTTATTTCAAAATCTTCTGTGCATTTCAGGTACACTGCTCTCCTTCTCAGTAGTGTTGCTACTATGCTTATTTGTTTTAGATTTTGTGTTCATTTCATTGGCCTGTGAAATTATGTATGAGTGTAGTTGAAAGAACTGCGCAATGCTACACACTAAGGTTCAGATTTTTAATTACCGGCGCATCCCTGCAAAGTTGCAGGGATGCGCCAGTAATTGTGCGTCACGCCACCATCACCCATGGTGCGCCGTATTACAATGCGGCGCGCCATGGGCCCAAAACGTCACCAAAGCGTTACGCATCTGTGCCGTAAAGGTGGCGCATTGCTGGAGTTGCGTCGCAACGATGGTGCAGCTCCATCAATTCTCTGGGGTGCCCTATCTCCCCAATGCTGCGTCAAGCCGTACGTCTGCTTCAAGCAGGCGCAGGGTTTGAGTCACGCATCATTGTCCTCAAAGTGACTGATTGAAATCTTGTAGATTTCCCTCAGCCACTTTTAGGATGCGTTCCTGCGCAGGAACGCCCTCCCTTGCGCCGGAACACCCCTATTGGCGCAGGGCTTTACAACGTGATGCATCTCCCAGATGCGTCACGTTGTTAATATACGCCGCACCATTGCGCCTCTTTTGTGCTGTCGCTGCGTCACAAAAGTCACGCAACAATGGAGCAAAAGAGCCGCAAGGGCCTTATAAATCAGCCCCTACAGACTCAAGTCCAGTCCTTCCTTTGTACACATGGCGATAAGAAGAAATAGTGGTGGTGGATTAAAAGTTTGAGTATTTTAATGACTGGTGAATGTAGTAGGAAACTTTAGTGTTGTCGCTGATCTTCAATCACGATGGACTTTGGCTGTCACTTTGCGTGCTGCGGACTGCTGCCTGCCAATCCTAGGCAAACCTTTTTAGTACTTTGTTTAGTGAGTTACATAGGGTAGTTTCCAATTCGACGGTCCGCAAATCAAGCAATACTAAAGTAATGACGTAGTCGACCACATGAGATTGGTCAATAATATATCCCGTGGAGTCGTTCCCTATTTGCTATTTCGCAAAAATATTTTGTTACTTTGTTAGTTCTTTTTTAAATGTTTGATTTGGTTGAGAAATAAATATCATCCATGTTTTCTGTTTTTCTTTCTTTCATGTTGTACATCAGCTTCCCCCAGGGGCAAGAGGAGGACACAGGAGGAGGAGGAGGAGGGTGCTGTTGTCGATGCAGGCCAGGACCGGGCAGTCGAGGGCTCCTTTGCTGGCCCCAGTAAGTTTTAATTTTAATATAGAGTACTTATTTTTTCCTAGCGTTCCTCATTCGATTTTTTCTAAATCGTCTTTGATCTTCTTGTAGACAGGATCTAAATTCTTATCCCTATGACTCCGTGTGGTATTACTAGATTATTCTTATTAGTCTGTCTGTGTAGCTAACTAAGATTGCACATTTGGCATTTCCATTGGACTCCCATTCTAGTCAGCAATAGCTCTATGCACTGAGTGTAGTCCTCTGGGATTGTCCATAATGTCTTTTCAAGTATTCTAATTGTTTATGCTTTGACCATTGCCAACAATAAAAAGGTGAATGACCACCACCAAGAAATAATAAGATACTACTTTACTTTTGGTTTGGATAGGACAATCCATTCTACTACTGTTGCAGGGACAAATCTGCACAAACAGAACTATGGACACTAAATAATGCATCGCTTAGCTTATCAATTATAATAGGTGCTGTAACTGTTAGACTTTCCACATACCTCAGTGATAACAGACTTTGTAGTTGAACCCCCAATCTCCTTACTGACTAGATAGTGTGGCAGAGTCATTTAGCTCCCAAAGTCACCGATGGCAGAGGCACGGACTCATGCTTGCAAAAATTCGAAAACCATTAGCTCATCCACTCTAGTCTGGAGGACCAAAAACCACAGAGTCTATTTAAGTTTAAAAGCTTTATTAAAAGTAAACACATTTATTAAATTCAAGTTTGTCATAAAAGTGAACGTGTAACTGAAAATGGAAAAGTGCTTAGTGCTGACGATTAATTGGACACATTTCTTGTGGTCGAGCCGAGCTCTCACCTGGTTTGAACTTGATCCTGCTCGTGTTCTTAGAAGTCAAGGTTCTGTCTGTTAGGAGAAAAAGTGGTGCGTGTTAAAAAGTAAAAAGCAAACATTCATCAGTTGTGCCAAAAAGTGCAGCAAGACAACAGCCTTCCCTGGAAAAAGGGACATTTTTACTCTAGAGTACACAGTCAAAAATTATTAAATTGTACACTTTTTTTCACATTTCTTTCTTCCTCCTAGACCAAATATTATATAGTAGTGAGTGGTGTATTCTAACATTATTAAATGTACTTTGTAGGTGGAACATCTGGAGACGGGGCCAGCGCGGAGGTGGTGGCATTGGACGAGGAGGACAACTCTGGGGAGGAGGCGGTGCAAGTGCCGGAAAAGGACATGCCTGTGAGGGTTCACACGGTGGTGGCGGGCAGAGGTAAGCTATACATTCCTTAGTCATTGAGATTGAAGACTGCAGAGTGTGCTTTCTGCACGGGTGTATTATAAAAAAAGCAGGTAGTAGCCTCCTCTAAATGTACTTCGACTTAGCTGTGAAGTTTTTGGCGAGAAGAATCCCAATCAGATCTGAGGTGAACTTGATGGATGGGATGAACGAAAAGCGAAAGAAGGGTGTAAGTAAGTGTGGAAGCACGAGAAATGTAATGATGACTGGCAAAGAAGAATGATATGTGTTTGCTTGGTCCCCGAGGTGGCTGGGAAGGTAAGAAAATGGTATGGTGCATGGCTGGGTGAATGATGAAGCAAGGATGGGTGGAAGGAGAACAGCCTGGGTGGGTGAGACAGAAACTGTATGTGTGCAATATACTTTGAATGGATGGATGCCTGGATCATTCATGGTACTATCTGACTCTTAGATAGCATATGTGAATCTAGAGAGAGTAGACGGTCACTGGATGAACTAAGTGTTACTTTGAAGAGCATGTAACACCGCACCCGTCCCGCACGTCCGTTCCAGTGTAGGAAAGGCAAGGAAAAGAAGTTGTAACGTTGTCCAAAGACTACCATGAATAGTAGCAGTAGTTTGTATTGCAACTGCAAGCACAGCATATATCCAGTTATTACGGTGGGCACTCCCTACCTCCCTTAATAACTTTAGTTTAGTAGTAGTACGTCATTCATGTGTGGGGGTATCACTGTTCACTCAATAATAAGCAAAGCACCTAAAGTCATCCCATATGTCATCAAATACATCCCATGTGAAGTGATAGATAATCAGATAATTTAGCTTCTTCATTTTCCTTTTCTAATACTCATTTGCACTGTAGGGTGAAAGCTAAATTAATTAAGCAGTAGCCCTTTTAACAGAGTATTCTCAGTGCCACCCGTAATAGAAAAGTAAGAGCTTCACCACCTGCATGTACTGGACCGGTACAGTAACGCAAGTCTGTCTCACTCACCATGGTGTGCGTCTGTTTTTCTCGGGTGCAAGTTCACTGCGCTGGCATTATGCCGGCTTGCATAAGATAACGTACCAATTTTCCTAAACAAGAGAGAAGAAGAAGAATAAGAGTGGTGTACTGTCATAGTCGACTGTAATAGAAGTCCATAGTGCTCGTAGAATTTGTTCCTTAAACTCCCACTAATGTTAGAGCAAGGATGAAGAAGTCGGAGGTTACATAGATACTGTCCTCAATAGTTATGCACTGTGCTTTCAATTTGCTACTTGTACTGTGACAACTTTCTGCTCAATCATTTTGTGTTAATCTTAAGGAGCATTGGTTACAGACTATGTCTTTCTTTTTTCATGTAGTTGCTCCTTCCAAATCCAAGACACCATCAAGGAGGAAGGAGCAGGCTCGAATGGCCCGGCAACGGAGGCTGGATGCCACTGTTGCTGAATATCGGCGGCTGGTGTCCCTGGAGGAGGAGGAGACGCAGTCTGGAACAACAACAACGTCCACTGGGACAGCTGCCTCCTCCTCCGTGCGGGCTGCCAGCCAGCGCAGTGCTCCAGCGGTACGGAGCCGGGCTACCAAAGCCAAACGCCACCGCCCAGCAGCAAAGAAAGCAGCTTCCCCTCACAGGATTTGCAAGGCACACCGGCGCCGCTTATCCCTCAGACTGTCCTACCTGGAGCAGGAGGTCCATAATTATAAGAACGTGGTGGAGGGCCTCCGCTTCGAACTTGCCACCCTCCGCAAGGAGCATGATGCCCTGGCTGCTAATTCCAACAGCACCCTGCCATAGTGTCCCTTGCCCCTTTTTTAGAGACTTTTGGGGGGTGGGAATTGGGAGTTGGGATTTTTGGGGACTTTTGAAGGACAATCGTTGGGGTTAGGGAGGGTCTTGCGGGAGATTCTTTTGTTAGGGCTATAAAAATATACTTTTTGAAACTTTATCTGACCATACCTGTTTTTTACTGCTTTTGAGTCTGGTGGGTGGGGGTTTAACATAACAGTAAGTTTGTTTTCCTGAATAGTCCTAGGACTTTAGTAGTACTACCGTCAATCAAATCTCTCGTCTCTCCTAATACTCCATTATACTACCTCCAACCAAACGCCTATCTTACCTGTAATTTCTGTTTGCAAGTAGGGCTAGGCCCAGGGCTGGCTCCACGGGAAACAGCAAATAAGGTTGGCAATCCTGGGCGGATAAAATTTCCTCATAGCGGTGGTACTAGTGGTGTGACGCAGTGGCAGTTGCTTGCCTATGAAAAAAAGAAAATGAAATCTGGTTTGTCCTCCTGAGCAATACAAAGGTACAATACAGAATATAGCAGGTGACAGAAGTACACTAGAACAGTGCCACGTTGTAGCCTAACAAATGTTAAAGTATAACTAATTCGGTTGAAGTTCTTTGACATTAGCCATGGGTCTTTGTCAAGCAGAGTAAGAATATATCCTCGGATTTCTTCACCAGCCTGTTGCTATCACCTTATCCTCCCCAGCAAGTGTGTGGATTTATTGCTGTAATTTAGTCACACATCAATCAAAACCACACAGCCCGGGGGAAGAGGGTTAGGGTTTGAAAAATGGATGGGTACGGGGGTTTTTGGGAAAGGTTTTGGGAGACAAGAAAAAGTAGCACAGCATGGACGAACAATTGTGAACATAAACAAATCTTTGGGTACAAACCTATCCATCAATCTTTGAAAGTGCATACACTACTGTAACTGCATGCATGTCAGTTAAAAGTAATTAGTACTTTCGACAACTGTGGAAGAAAGAATGCGACAGTACAGGGCGTGGGTGGAAATATTGATAACTATATTCAACATAAGGTCTCTGTAGCCAGATACCTGAGAGCCTTGCTGGTCACTATAAATCCATTCACAACAACACTCAATGGGGTTGGTCTGGAAGGTGTCAGGTTTACTCCCCGTGATCCAGTCGATGCAAATATGGTTCCACCTCCAAATGTCACCAACACCCAGAAGTGTAAACACAGGGTGTTCGAGGCATTAGGCGGGGGAGAAAAATAACAAACTAAAATAAAAAATGTGGGATGGGTAAAGGTAGGGTCAGCAGGGAAAGGATACCTGTAACAGAAGACAAGACAGGCATCAGTGAAGTGCTGTCCTAACATACAAGGGTACTCTCATATAGTCTCACTAAATAGTCTGCAAGTCTCCCGCCTACTCATGGGAAATGTAGTTTCATAGTACGGTAGGCGCTTAGGGGCTGCGTAACCTGACAGAAGGTATAGTAGATAGAAAAGGAGAAATTGCTTTTTTTCTAGGTGTCCCCTCACTCACCAGGGTTGCCCCTTGGTGACATGCTTCATCATTGGGGCCATCCCAGTCCTCTACGGCCTGGGGCGTGCTGCGACTTGCGAATTACGTAGGAGCACTTACAAATGACTATGTGTGGTGCAGATGTGATAGTGGAGTGGACTAAGTGATGTGTTAAGGGATCAATGTAGAAGCAGAGAGAGAGCCAAGAAATGCAGTCACAGTCAGAGAAAAAGGCAAGGGATACTGTATCTATGTGGTTGTAGTGGTCCTGTTGGAAGTGGTAAGTAAGTTGCCCGCAGAAAAAAAATCCTCCTATTAGCGGCACTCCTCCATTGCAGCCGACGCTTCGTCCATCGATGTTGGTCACCAGAAGACACCCTGTCCACTGCCTGCCTGATGCTGAATTGTGGCTCGCTACTGTGAAGCCTGACTCCATCCTTTTTTCCCCATTGCAGAGACTGAAACCCGGCCTGTAATTATTCAACAAAAAACAGGAAGTGATATAATATTACAACACCACTGATAAATAAATATAAGGTATGTAGGCTGTAAACTGTGTTTTAGAACAAAATTAGATCTTCCTAGCAGTGCTCCCACCCAGACCCTTACTAAAGCCAGTCGCAAAAATGTAGAAGACCCCCAATCAAATCTCAAAAAACGAGGCCTAGCAGAAAACTGGTGACAAAACTTACTTTGAAAGTAAAAGTAGGCCGAAGTACCCTAATTACCCATTACCCACCGTGGATTGCATTCAAACCACTTGCAAGCAACCAAGCAAAAGTAGCCATAGCCAGCATCGCTCCAAGACTCGAAATCCCCCCCACTCAAACACATGCAATAGAAATACTGCTAACCCTAACGAACCCTAAGTTAAGAATAGTGGCAAAGGCTTTCTTTAACTATGCCAAATCCCCCCTTTCCCACCATGGATTTTCTTCAAATGACTTGCAACCAAAATTACACATTCTCACGAGTGCTCTAAGACCCCAGAACTCAGTTTGAAAAATCTAGAACACCCCGAAACACATGCAATCCTGCTGCTAGGGCTAACCCTAACGAACCCTAAGTTACAAAAAGTGCCAAAACTAAAGGCTTTTCCGCGCGGATTTTGTCCCAACCACTTCTACCCGGTATTAGACCTTCCCAGGAATGCCCCAAGACCCGGCAACCCACCCGCCAAGAAGCGTAACACCCCCAAACAGGCCAAAAGCAAAATCTCATACTTGCAATATTTCTGGGCCTTCGGTCCAAACGCGCTGCGTAGCTAGGCCATAAGTCGGGGTTGGCACGACGGATTTCCTGAAAAGCAAATGCAATCAAGATTAGAGTGTCCCAGCAGTGCTCCCAGACCACGAAACTCACCCGCAAACAGACGGAACCCCCCCTAAGAGCACCTCAAAGGCAAGCAAGTCATCAAAAACACAAAAAAAATTCCGCCTGGGATTTGGTCCAAAACACTTTTATCCGGTATTAGAGCTTCCCAGCAATGGCCCCAGAGCCGTCAACCCAGGAGAAAACGAGTAGAAGACCCCCAAACAGCAAAGAGCAAAAGTACAAAAATGGGGACTTAGTCACTTTTTCACAAATTTCCCAAATCACTCCGCGCGCGCTCTGCAGCTAGGCCCTAAGTCCCCTCAGCCACCATGGATTTGCTTCAAACCTCTTGCAAAGTAAAGTATATATAGCCAGCAGTGCTCCCACACCACGAAACTCACCCACAAACACCAGGAAGCCCCCCAAACAGGCCCCCGAAAACGCTACATAGAGCAAAATGTCAGAAATAGCCCCAAAAAAAATCGGCCTGGATTTTGTCCCAACCACTTCTACCCGGTATTAGACCTTCCCAGGAATGCCCCAAGACCCGGCAACCCACCCGCCAAGAAGCATAACACCCCCAAACAGGCCAAAAGCAAAATCTCATACTTGCAATATTTCTGGGCCTTCGGTCCAAACGCGCTGCGTAGCTAGGCCATAAGTCGGGGTTGGCACGACGGATTTCCTGAAAAGCAAATGCAATCAAGATTAGAGTGTCCCAGCAGTGCTCCCAGACCACGAAACTCACCCACAAACACCAGGAAGCCCCCCAAACAGGCCCCCGAAAACGCTACATCGAGCAAAATGTCAGAAATAGCCCAAAAAAAAATCGGCCTGGATTTTGTCCCAACCACTTCTACCCGGTATTAGACCTTCCCAGGAATGCCCCAAGACCCGGCAACCCACCCGCCAAGAAGCATAACACCCCCAAACAGGCCAAAAGCAAAATCTCATACTTGCAATATTTCTGGGCCTTCGGTCCAAACGCGCTGCGTAGCTAGGCCATAAGTCGGGGTTGGCACGACGGATTTCCTGAAAAGCAAATGCAATCAAGATTAGAGTGTCCCAGCAGTGCTCCCAGACCACGAAACTCACCCACAAACACCAGGAAGCCCCCCAAACAGGCCCCCGAAAACGCTACATAGAGCAAAATGTCAGAAATAGCCCAAAAAAAAATCGGCCTGGATTTTGTCCCAACCACTTCTACCCGGTATTAGACCTTCCCAGGAATGCCCCAAGACCCGGCAACCCACCCGCCAAGAAGCATAACACCCCCAAACAGGCCAAAAGCAAAATCTCATACTTGCAATATTTCTGGGCCTTCGGTCCAAACGCGCTGCGTAGCTAGGCCATAAGTCGGGGTTGGCACGACGGATTTCCTGAAAAGCAAATGCAATCAAGATTAGAGTGTCCCAGCAGTGCTCCCAGACCACGAAACTCACCCACAAACACCAGGAAGCCCCCCAAACAGGCCCCCGAAAACGCTACATCGAGCAAAATGTCAGAAATAGCCCCAAAAAAAATCGGCCTGGATTTTGTCCCAACCACTTCTACCCGGTATTAGACCTTCCCAGGAATGCCCCAAGACCCGGCAACCCACCCGCCAAGAAGCATAACACCCCCAAACAGGCCAAAAGCAAAATCTCATACTTGCAATATTTCTGGGCCTTCGGTCCAAACGCGCTGCGTAGCTAGGCCATAAGTCGGGGTTGGCACGACGGATTTCCTGAAAAGCAAATGCAATCAAGATTAGAGTGTCCCAGCAGTGCTCCCAGACCACGAAACTCACCCACAAACACCAGGAAGCCCCCCAAACAGGCCCCCGAAAACGCTACATAGAGCAAAATGTCAGAAATAGCCCAAAAAAAAATCGGCCTGGATTTTGTCCCAACCACTTCTACCCGGTATTAGACCTTCCCAGGAATGCCCCAAGACCCGGCAACCCACCCGCCAAGAAGCATAACACCCCCAAACAGGCCAAAAGCAAAATCTCATACTTGCAATATTTCTGGGCCTTCGGTCCAAACGCGCTGCGTAGCTAGGCCATAAGTCGGGGTTGGCACGACGGATTTCCTGAAAAGCAAATGCAATCAAGATTAGAGTGTCCCAGCAGTGCTCCCAGACCACGAAACTCACCCACAAACACCAGGAAGCCCCCCAAACAGGCCCCCGAAAACGCTACATAGAGCAAAATGTCAGAAATAGCCCAAAAAAAAATCGGCCTGGATTTTGTCCCAACCACTTCTACCCGGTATTAGACCTTCCCAGGAATGCCCCAAGACCCGGCAACCCACCCGCCAAGAAGCATAACACCCCCAAACAGGCCAAAAGCAAAATCTCATACTTGCAATATTTCTGGGCCTTCGGTCCAAACACGCTGCGTAGCTAGGCCATAAGTCGGGGTTGGCACGACGGATTTCCTGAAAAGCAAATGCAATCAAGATTAGAGTGTCCCAGCAGTGCTCCCAGACCACGAAACTCACCCACAAACACCAGGAAGCCCCCCAAACAGGCCCCCGAAAACGCTACATCGAGCAAAATGTCAGAAATAGCCCCAAAAAAAATCGGCCTGGATTTTGTCCCAACCACTTCTACCCGGTATTAGACCTTCCCAGGAATGCCCCAAGACCCGGCAACCCACCCGCCAAGAAGCATAACACCCCCAAACAGGCCAAAAGCAAAATCTCATACTTGCAATATTTCTGGGCCTTCGGTCCAAACGCGCTGCGTAGCTAGGCCATAAGTCGGGGTTGGCACGACGGATTTCCTGAAAAGCAAATGCAATCAAGATTAGAGTGTCCCAGCAGTGCTCCCAGACCACGAAACTCACCCACAAACACCAGGAAGCCCCCCAAACAGGCCCCCGAAAACGCTACATAGAGCAAAATGTCAGAAATAGCCCAAAAAAAAATCGGCCTGGATTTTGTCCCAACCACTTCTACCCGGTATTAGACCTTCCCAGGAATGCCCCAAGACCCGGCAACCCACCCGCCAAGAAGCATAACACCCCCAAACAGGCCAAAAGCAAAATCTCATACTTGCAATATTTCTGGGCCTTCGGTCCAAACGCGCTGCGTAGCTAGGCCATAAGTCGGGGTTGGCACGACGGATTTCCTGAAAAGCAAATGCAATCAAGATTAGAGTGTCCCAGCAGTGCTCCCAGACCACGAAACTCACCCACAAACACCAGGAAGCCCCCCAAACAGGCCCCCGAAAACGCTACATAGAGCAAAATGTCAGAAATAGCCCAAAAAAAAATCGGCCTGGATTTTGTCCCAACCACTTCTACCCGGTATTAGACCTTCCCAGGAATGCCCCAAGACCCGGCAACCCACCCGCCAAGAAGCATAACACCCCCAAACAGGCCAAAAGCAAAATCTCATACTTGCAATATTTCTGGGCCTTCGGTCCAAACGCGCTGCGTAGCTAGGCCATAAGTCGGGGTTGGCACGACGGATTTCCTGAAAAGCAAATGCAATCAAGATTAGAGTGTCCCAGCAATGCTCTCAGACCACGAAACTCACCCACAAACAGACGGAACCCCCCCTAAGAGCACCTCAAAGGCAAGCAAGTCATCAAAAACACAAAAAAATTTCCGCCTCGGATTTGGCACAAACCACTTTTAGTGCTTCCCAGCAATGGCCCCAGACCCGTCAACTCACCTGCAAAGAGGTAGAACAACACCCCCACAAGTGCTGAGTCTTTCTTCATTGGGCGTAAACCAGCCCTCTGCTTTGATGGAAATAGGAGTCTGGAGGAGGAGGATAGAGGAGCATGTTCTTCTGAACTTGTGAACCTGAGGAATGCAGACTGCTGCACCTTCAAATAAATTAGCAAACAAGTGAAGACAGTTCTGCTGATGGGCTTGTTTTTGTGATTATCTGATTAAAGTTTGAATTATATTAACTGTGCACAACAAAGAAAGACAGACACACAGGAATAAAAGTGAATAAGGATGAAAAAGAAAGTTATTGATTCGTTGTCTCATTTTCAGGGCTCGAAGTCGGTATCACGGTCCAGGAATAAGAATAAGGCTTCGTCATCATACTCTGCGAATTCAGCCAGGGTGAGGTCAGTGCCACCTGACAGAGTAGAAATTCCCTCATCTATGGTGCTGGCCACCTCCTCTTCATCCGGCACGCTCTCTCGTACTCTTATATCTGGTGGTATGAGGTGCTGATTCATCTTGATCATTGTTAACCTCTCCACATTTTTGGGCGAGAGGCGGCTCCGTTTGGGAGTTACAATCCCACCAGCCGCACTGAAAACCCGTTCAGAAGACACACTTGCGAGTGGGCAAGACAAGTAGTTTAAAGCCAGGTTGGTGAGCTGTGGCCACAATTCTTTTTTCCCATGCCAATACGCCAATGGGTCAGAATTAACATAGACCTCTGTGGAGTCATTCAGATAGTCCTTCACCATCGACTCAAGGTCCTCCTCAAAGGTTCCTCCACTTTGCGTAGCTCTTGCTGTGCCTCTGACCTTTTGAGAACCAAACCCACGCAGAGCTAGCCAATCCTCTTCAGCCTCCAATGTTTCTGTTGTCTTTCGTGCAGATGATCCGGTTGCCGGTGTCTTTAACGGCTGAGAGGTCACTTGTGCCACAGCCACAGGTGCAGAAGTGGATTGTTTTGACTGGGGATGGCCTGCTGATGTACTGCCATTTCCTTCAATTTCCAGCCGTTCTGTTTCAAACTTCTTGGCTGACAAGGCTAGCCAACGTTTGTACTTTGTAACATCTTCATCAGCAAAAGGAAAGAATGCTCTGCCTGCCAGCGCCTTTTTGTAGCGTGGATCCAGAATAGTAGCACAAATGTAATGCTGTTCTGAGTGGATCTTTTTAAGACGTTCATCACCTTGTAGGAGCTCTAATAATTGCTCAGCCAGAAGCAAAGAGTCTTTCTTTTTGTCATCTTTTCGAAACACAGAACACACCTCCTTCAGTTGGTCCTCCAGCATGTACAACAATGGGATAGCTTTTCCCAAATTAGAGTCCTCCTTGCTGACTGCACGCGTGAAGACCTCAAAAGGACGAAGCATGCGTGTTAGGCTTTCAACTATGTTCCATTGCGGCCCACCCATCCTCAGCTCCTCTATACCCTCTTTCAAGAAATATTGATCGAGTTGCGTATACTGCTCATACAGACGCTCAAGCATGTAGAAGGTTGAGTTCCAACGTGTTACCACCTCCTGGATGAGTGCTTTCACTGGCATTTGACATTGATATAGCATGCTCCTCAGCTGCTTGCGGGCCTTAAAAGAATGCCTGAAATGCTTGCAAATTTTTCGGCAGTTCTCCAATACACTGTACGCTGCACTGCGTTTATTACCCAAGAATTTTTGGACAACCAGGTTTATACAGTGCGCCAAACACGGCACTCTGAAATAGTAACCGTCCCTCATGGCCTTAACTATATTGGAGCCATTGTCCGTGGAAACATAACCAACCTTGCGTTTTAGTGGGGACAGACAGTTAAGGACCTTTGTGTTAAAGACATCCAAAATGTTTTCTGCTGTGTGACGTTTCTCCAAACCAAACATGGCTAGTGTTGCATGTTTCCGAGCACCTTTAAAAACAATGTTAGTGTCAACACCTGAGTTTAGCTTTGCTTTAGCCCCTGAAAAAGAGACCCAGTGTGCAGTGATGCACATGTAATCAGCGCCTGCGCCACTGGTCCACATGTCTGTTGTCAGATGTATAGTGTGAACAGCACTCTTCTGCAAAGCTGCCCCAATCACCTTCAGAACATCTTCATGTAGTGCTGGAACCGCAACTCGGGCAAAATAGAACCGGCTAGGAACCTTCCATTTGGGGCAGAGCGCTGTCACTAATTCTAGAAAACCAACCCCTTCTACAAAAGAAAAAGGGAGAAGGTCCAGAGCTAGCATTTTAGCCAGCTTAGTGTTATACAGACGGGTCATTGGGTGGTTGCGTTCATATTGCGCTTCTGTAAACAACATCTTTTTAATGTTGCCCTGGACCAATGATTTACGGGATGATGATGATCTCTTCGACCCAGTTACGCTCGCTGATGAACTTTTCCGCATTGATGTCTCACTCTCTCCCACACTCTTAGTGTGGCTCCCATGGGGTGTGCTGCTGACATGGGAACTGGGTGTAAGTGAAGTGATTGGATCGTCTTCTTCTACCTCCTCGTCATCAGCAGATGACAAATCAACGTTTTCATTACGTGCAATTCCGGCTTTCTTGACCGCCTCTAGGTGCGGAAACCATTCGACAGCGTGCCTTCTCTCAAGATGACCTCTCTGGCCTCCGGTACCATAGTTAGAACCAAGCTTACCACGACTAAATCGAAGCTTACAAAGGCTACAAATGGCTATGTTTTCCTTTTTTGGGCAAACACTAAAGAAGTCCCAAACTGGAGACTTGAAATGTCTTCGGGGGCCGGAGGAGGCGGCGATACTGGTGGTGGTGGTCCTGCTGCTAATGACAGATGAAGTGGAGGATGTGGATTGCCGAACTTCAGTACGTTTTGCACTTTCACCACCACGAATTGAGGTCGAGGACGAGGTGGGTACCTTCTTGCGAAGAAATATGGAAGCGGTAGGTTTTGGTGTACTACTTAACTCCAAATCTAATGATTCCATTTCCATTGCCTCCTCGCCGACATCATCATCACGCTCAGCAGCTTCTCGGGATAGGGTCAAAATGTCTCTTTGCTGCATGCCCGGTGGGGCTGCAGTGACCTTTGTGATGACTGGCTCGTCGTCATCGTGAGAGGCTTCATCACCAGCAGTATCTGTCACTTCTTGTTGAGCCTCATCACACTCCATAGGTTTGAGTTTTTGGACGACCTTCCTTTTACGCTTAGGTGCCGGTGTCAGATCATGGTGTGCCTCTGCCTCACTGTCAGACCGCAGTTGTGGTTCCCAAGACAGATCACTTGCACCAGAACGAGGTGGGCTTGAAGAAGATGTAGACACCCCCCTTGATCTTTTCCTTGCTAGGGATGTGGAAGACAATGAATGATCATCAGGAGGAGTGGCTTCCAATGATACCTCAGCTTCAATGTCGATTTCCAAATGTGCCCCTACTTCGGGAGGAACAACTATTGTGGGCACTTGTGAACCTCCATGCACCTTTGCTTGCGCATCTCCTTTTGCTGCCTCTCCTTCCACATGTACTTGGGCGTGTACTTGCACATGGTGTTGTTGCGGCTGTGGTTGTTCAACACTTGTCAGATGAGTTACAACAACCTGTGTTGATTCAGGGACATTGCTGCTACTTTCTTGCGATGAGCCAACATCACTGGTCGATGGTGATTGGAGAAGTACACTGACTGCCTCTGAAGCACTCAAGGGCTTTGACTTAAGTTGCCTTGGTGGTGGAGGCACTGAACCCAATGGAGCAGGGGTGCTGCTCTCAGGTTGGTCCCCAGCAGATCCTGCTGCTGCAGGCGTACTTTTTTTTTTGCTCCCAAAAAAAGTGGCGGGTGGCACACCAGCCTCCTTGGTAACTTGCTTCTTCTGCTCCTTACTAGCAACTTTCTTGCTAGAGGAGCTACGGAGAACTTTCTTTGGGGGCGGGGCCATCTTCTTCAGAGCAGGTCAGACAGCAGGCCGCAGTTGCACGAATTGTAGAGTTGTCTGAGGCCAGACGTGACGTCGCGTGACGTTATGCTGCACACACACACCGCTGCAGGACTTCTTCCTGGCACTGGTGGTTCTCTTGAGTCTTGTGCACCTAAAAA
Source organism: Lissotriton vulgaris (assembly GCF_964263255.1). NCBI lineage: Eukaryota > Metazoa > Chordata > Amphibia > Caudata > Salamandridae > Lissotriton > Lissotriton vulgaris. The sequence goes on from NC_141694.1 coordinate 750,739,348, forward strand.
AAATGGAAGACAGAGGAACATCAGTTCAGTTATAGAGCACAAAAAAATCGAAAAACACTGCAAAATCAGCACAATCCCAATCCATCCATGCCCTCCATAATGTTTAAATTCAAGACAACCCACAGAAAGACTAGGCCCATGCAAGACTCACTACCCCTGGGCATAAATAAAGGTTGAAAAGTAGGCAAAATGGTTGGAGGCCTAACAACAAAGCCTGCATTCAAAATGGCCACTTGCCTGCCAGCACATGGCCAGTGCCTGTAGCTGCACTCAAAATGGCCACCAGCCACATGGCATGTCCCTCCCCATGAACACCCCCAAAAATCGAAAAACACTGCAAAATCAGCACAATCCTATTCCATCCATGGCCTCCATGATGTTTAAATTCAAGACAGCCCACAGAAAGACTAGGCCCATGCTAGACTCAAATACCCCTGGTGAAAAGGCCACAAGTACAGGCCCAAAAATCGAAAAACACTGCAAAATCAGCACAATCCCATTCAATCCATGGCCTCCATGATGTTTAAATTCGAGACAACCCAAAGAAATACTAGGCCCATGCAAGACTCACTACCCCTGGGCATAAATAAAGGTTGAAAAGTAGGCAAAATGGTTGGAGGCCTAACAACAAAGCCTGCATTCAAAATGGCCACTTGCCTGCCAGCACATGGCCAGTGCCTGTAGCTGCACTCAAAATGGCCACCAGCCACATGGCATGTCCCTCCCCATGAACACCCCCAAAAATCGAAAAACACTGCAAAATCAGCACAATCCCATTCAATCCATGGCCTCCATGATGTTTAAATTCAAGACAACCCACAGAAAGACTAGGCCCATGCTAGACTCAAATACCCATGGTGAAAAGGCCACAAGTACAGGCCCAAAAATCGAAAAACACTGCAAAATCAGCACAATCCCATTCCATCCATGGCCTCCATGATGTTTAAATTCAAGACAGCCCACAGAAAGACTAGGCCCATGCTAGACTCAAATACCCCTGGTGAAAAGGCCACAAGTACAGGCCCAAAAATCGAAAAACACTGCAAAATCAGCACAATCCCATTCAATCCATGGCCTCCATGATGTTTAAATTCAAGACAACCCACAGAAATACTAGGCCCATGCAAGACTCACTACCCCTGGGCATAAATAAAGGTTGAAAAGTAGGCAAAATGGTTGGAGGCCTAACAACAAAGCCTGCATTCAAAATGGCCACTTGCCTGCCAGCACATGGCCAGTGCCTGTAGCTGCACTCAAAATGGCCACCAGCCACATGGCATGTCCCTCCCCATGAACACCCCCAAAAATCGAAAAACACTGCAAAATCAGCACAATCCCATTCAATCCATGGCCTCCATGATGTTTAAATTCAAGACAACCCACAGAAAGACTAGGCCCATGCTAGACTCAAATACCCCTGGTGAAAAGGCCACAAGTACAGGCCCAAAAATCGAAAAACACTGCAAAATCAGCACAATCCTATTCCATCCATGGCCTCCATGATGTTTAAATTCAAGACAGCCCACAGAAAGACTAGGCCCATGCTAGACTCAAATACCCCTGGTGAAAAGGCCACAAGTACAGGCCCAAAAATCGAAAAACACTGCAAAATCAGCACAATCCCATTCAATCCATGGCCTCCATGATGTTTAAATTCAAGACAACCCACAGAAATACTAGGCCCATGCAAGACTCACTACCCCTGGGCATAAATAAAGGTTGAAAAGTAGGCAAAATGGTTGGAGGCCTAACAACAAAGCCTGCATTCAAAATGGCCACTTGCCTGCCAGCACATGGCCAGTGCCTGTAGCTGCACTCAAAATGGCCACCAGCCACATGGCATGTCCCTCCCCATGAACACCCCCAAAAATCGAAAAACACTGCAAAATCAGCACAATCCCATTCAATCCATGGCCTCCATGATGTTTAAATTCAAGACAACCCACAGAAAGACTAGGCCCATGCTAGACTCAAATACCCCTGGTGAAAAGGCCACAAGTACAGGCCCAAAAATCGAAAAACACTGCAAAATCAACACAATCCCATTCCATCCATGGCCTCCATGATGTTTAAATTCAAGACAGCCCACAGAAAGACTAGGCCCATGCACCACTCACTACCCCTGGTCAAGGCCCCAACAACAGGTCAAAAATCGAAAAACACAAAATTTTACAAAAAAAAAAAATCGAAAAACACAGAAAAATCAGCACAATCCCAATTCATCTATGGCCTCCATGATGTTTAAGTTCAAGACAACCCACAGAAAGAATCAGTCCACCCACCACTGAGTACCCCTGGGCAAAAGGCCCCAAAACAGCCCAAAAATCGAAAATCCCAAAATTTTAGTTGCAGCAACTGTAATGCCCCAAACAAACTTACTTGTAAAATTTCTAATCCAACAGTGATCCAAACAAAGTCAAAAAGGCCTCAAATCCAAAGATCCAGCAGCATCCACAAAAAGTAATCCTTCCAGGTCCACATCCAAATGAAAAGTGACCAGGAGATGGACAAAGCACTGGGAGGAGCCTGCTGAACAGGAACAGGAAGTTGAAGACTATGGGGCACTTCCTTCCTCCCACCCCCCTGCCCCCTCCCCAAAATGGACTCCTCGCTAAAAAAGTGCAGGCAAATGTCAAACTAAGGAGTTATTCACATAAAAATCATCATTTCTAGAAGGTTTATGCTGCTTGCTGGTGGATTTCTTGTGCAGAATTGCAAATTTATATTTTCGCTCGCCGCATCTCAAATCTCGCAATTGCGAAGTACCGCGAGACGTGATCTCGCCGTACTCGCGTTGACAAACTCTCGCTGTGCAAGTTGGCAAGCCGCGATGACGTAATCGCGCTCGCCAAATTCCCGCGGGATCACACAGCAAGATCCAAAATGGCGCAGCACTCGCAAAATATCGAGAAAAACAACTCGGCAAACGATGATAAACGCCGCGCGCCGCAAAAATTGTATCACCAACGCCGCGCGCCGCCAAAAAAATCCGCTCTGTGCGAATTTGCGGATTTTGCGGGAAATCCGCAAATCTCGCGGATTGCGGATTTCCCGAAAATCCGCAAAATCCGCGAGCGGAACGGATTTTCCGCCCACGCTTACCTTAAAGTTGTCCGTAAAAAAATTGTGAATCTCTCTGGCTTCATACAACTAGTTCATGCCATATTTGAGACATCGGTGAAATGAACTGGAACAGGAGGATATTCTTTCTTCAATGTGGTAATTTGCTGCTGATTTAGGTAACATTGTGGTAACTGAAAAAGAGTTAAAAATGTATATGTTGTACATATGTCCAAGCTTAATTTTAATGTTCATAAGAACAATTGTTCTCAATAGGATTGGGGATGAAAAGTAATCATCAGAGGTTATATTTGGACAGCAAAATAGGAAATAGTATTGCATTATACAAATGTTAGGTAGAGATTGGTCACTCACTTCCTTCACAAACTCCTGGGCTTGATCTGATAGAACTCTTTTCCGACTTCAATGATCTAGAAATTCAGAAATAAATAGCAAGGAAAATTAAAAGACAAGTTTTCCCCCCAAAAAAATTAAAACCAACATTTTTACTTTGTTTCTGAAGTACGGGCTGAAAACGTGTAACCAGCATTTAAATGAGAAATGGGTTTCAGAAAGAAACGTCTATAAGACTATCATAATGCAGATTTATATTTTATAAAAATATTTATAGAAGCAAGAAAAATTATAAATCATACATTGTTCAATTTTAAATCACATATTTGGGCAATAAAATAGGGAGGGCATGCTTTTTTTTACATTTGGTTGATTTCAGAATGCCTACGAAGTCTAGTAAAACATGACAATAACACAGTTATCCATCTCCAAACACATGAAATACACAAATGCTTATGTCAGAATGGTTTTCGATCCTGAAATGTTGAAGACAAACCTGATAACTTCCTTAGGTCCATTGCAATTTTTGGCTGATAACATATGGAGAGCAGACAGTGGATCTAGTGTGTCGAGTTGTTCACCATCACGTGGTATAGTGTATGGGCAGGACAGCTTGTGGCGACCAGTACATCTCATGGTTGAGATATCTGTATAATGAGATAGAACAGGCGGCAAATTAAGTTTAAGGTTATTAAAAAACATGGAGAGCGTGCTAAAATACCACATTGACCAATCGATTACATGTGCAGTGCATGGGGAGGAAGCAGCACGTGACACACTACTTAAAAAATTATATGCGGCAGGATTAAGTGATTTGTCCAGAAACATCGCCTACCAAGGCAAAATATTTAAGTTATAAGAGCTGGAAATCATGCTAAAATACACTATTGCCGAAAACATTACTTTTGCAATGCATGGGGCACGTGACGCACTATTTACACGAGAAAAACTACATTGCATTCACTTGAACAGCACGTGGCACACTGCTGCGGGAGCGGCCATGTGGTGCTTGGCAAATTAAACAAACGCCCCAGGATTAAGTGATTTGCCCAGAAACAAAAGTTACGAAGTCAACTTTAAAGATATAAAAAAGCAGGAAAGCGTGCTTAAAAAGAACATAGTGAAATCGAACATAAATTTGCATTTACGCGGTATTCAAAGATTGTTCAGACTAATTAATTTAATTACTCTTGAAAAAAGTACTCACCTACGAAGAAGTGGATACGACACTCTCAATGGCTGTGACTGCGGAATAGGAAAAGTTCAAGAAGGTTGGCAGCTTATAAATGCTTTGCAGAAGGATGATTGGTTGAGCATGATGTCACTGGGTGTGAGAGCTGTGATTGGGTATGTTGTAATTGAGCATGCACAAATAAAATGAAATACTTTAGGGGTACATAGCCAGACAGTGGGAAGTATTGTGCGCATGCGAAACATTAACACGCATGGGCTACCACAAACATGCATGCGCAAAGTGAAAGCAACTCCTACGGGGTACATACATAGATGGAGTTTGGATGTCCCCGTGGTCTTCAAGTGGCTTCAGGAGGGGGGCCTTGCAGCCCTCCTCCATAAAATAATAATATATAATTAGCCATGCCCCGGGGGCTGGGGACCCCGGTGCAAGGAATTGGGCACAGGAGGGGGGCCACGCCGCCCACTTCCCATAAAAAAATTGAATACGTATACTCTGCTTTTTGTCATCGTACCATAAGCGCACCTTTCCGATCATGCGCTGAGGGCTAATTGGCTGTCAAGTGGTTGTAAACATTCAAAAGTAAAAACTGTTGGCAGCCATTTTATGTGTCGGTACAAGGGAGGCTGAAGAAGCGTGTGAAATGTGTGTTTAAAACATGAAAAGGGGGAGGGTAGGCACACTCTGATCCTCTAGGTCTCCTCAGGGGGTCCCACAAGGTCTCCCAGGGCCCCTATTTTTTTTCTTTTTTGGGGGAAAAATCGCGGGTGCGTGTATAATCTGCGCATTATAGCAACAAAGCAACATAAAAAAAAAGACGTGGGCTTCCAAGCGTCTTCGGTAATTTGCATTCTTTTAACTGTTCAGAGGAGATGCAGCAGTGCTGGATACAGGATCCACCACTGAGTAAGAAAAGGTAACGGTAACACTATTTACCTGCTAAGTGAATTTCCTCCCATAGGATAACAGTGATGTACTTTTTTAAGAAAGTTAAAGAAAATGAATAAAACAATAATCTCAGATAATCTCTTGTCCTAATATTTATATTAAATATATATAAATAAGGAGGAGCCACATCAGCGACCAATATGGCCGCCTAGGGGCTCGGCTCCGCCGACCCACCTCTCCTAACTCGACATCCAGGCCACCATCCTGAGCCCCCACCATGCACCCTTGTGGGGGAGCTGAAGCGACACCCGCAGGAGTTTGTTTGGGTCGCCTCCGAGCTCCGACGGTGGAGAAACATCGGCGCAGAGACTGAGGTCTGCATCGTCATGACGCCGGGGCCTTGGGTAGTAGCACGACCATCCGCCAGTGCGACAACATCAGGCGCCGCGGCCCGGATGGGGTCGGTCTGCCGCAAATTGAACTGCTGTTGTCCTGGGGTGAGTGACGGGCGCCCGTGGCGAAGTGGCGTCAGCTGGACGGGGCGGGGGGGCATAGACACGGAGCTGCCCCCCCAGATTTGCATAATTGTTTTGCAAGTAGGAGCCCCGGAGGATCGGGGCTTGGGGGAGCCCGGTGGGTGCTGTGATTGCACCCTGTGGATTTGACCTGCGTGCCCACCTCCCTCCCAAGGAGCAGGGAGTGCCTGCTCCCCACCGGCCATTTTCTATAGTGTGTCTGGGTGAAAAGGGTGCTGGGCAATGTGGCGACCCGGCCCTGCAGCTCTGGATGATGGCGTGACTTCAAAGGGCATAGACTGCTTGTCCCAAAGAGTGGATAATTGCTGTTGGAGGCGGTAGGGAAGACTGCGCTGCCGGAAAAGATAGCGGTACCTGCCCCTGGGTGGGGCTCTTGCTGATATCCTGTGAGTGATCTGAGGTGGGGGAATGCTGCGGGGGGAGAACCCGATGCCGGCCCGGCGTGCGAGACACCCGAGTGCCAGCACATGCAGCCGAGTGGTGTGGTGCTGAATTATGCATTAAGCGAAGAGCCACCCGGGAGAGATGTGGGCAATACTGGCTGGACAGTGAAAGTTGTCCCGGTGGGGGTTCTAGTCACAGCAATTATTTTGTGATACGACTCTTGCCTCTGGGGAGAATATACAGTGGTGCTGCACCCCTGGGTAATGCTGCACATCCCCGGGAGTCGGGCAGTCTAAAGGGAGTGACCTGGATCGGACGACTGGATTCGGCCTGGCAGAAGGGAAGAGCGTTGATATTGGAGTCAGCCCATTGTTTGATAACTGGAGCAGGCGGTGAAAAGGCGACTCTAACGACGGGAGTGGAGAAGCAGCACGTATTATTGGAAGGTGATATGGCAGCAAGAGCTGACTCAGATAAATCCCTGCCCAAATCCACTAGAGGTGCCAGAAACATTCAGTCCAACAAATTGGATCGCTACACTCTACCTAAAGGGTCCCCGATGGATTCGAAAAAGGGCCCCGCGGAGGGGCAGAAGACGCTTGTGCTGGCTGCGAGCCAACGTTGATGGATCTCATGGCGGCCATCACTGGAGCTCAGACATCCCTGGGCCAGAAGATGGAGGCCTTGGATAATAAGCATGATACCCTCACAATTGAGGTGGGGCTGATAAGAGCGGATCTCACAAAAGCAAGTGAGAAAGTCAAATTGCTAGAAGTCAAAACGGCCAGCCTCATAGACGATGTGAACTTGTTGCAGCAAGAGGTGTGTGATTTTAAGGCCTCAAGGGTTCTCACTGATGGCAAGCTCGATGATTATGAAGGAAGGGCACGGCGCAACAACGTTCGTATACTGGGGGTGCCTGAGAAGTCAGAAGGACAAACCCCGGATCTATTTGTGGAAAATCTCATTCTGAATCACCTCAAGCCTTAGGGCCTTAGCAATTTCTTCACGGTCGAACATGCCCACAGAGTCCCGGGAGGTAGACCTAGACTGGGGGCTCCCTCCGTCCTATGATCGCTAGAGTTCTGAACTTTCGGGACAGAGATGTGATCCTTTAGGTGGCACAAACTGGTGCTCCGTTGAAATTCAAGAATACCACTCTCTCCTTTTTCCCGGATTTCACTCAAACGGTACAAAAGCAGTGATGGAGAAACTGAGAGATAAGGGTATAAAGTATGCCATGATGTTTCCGGCCTGCCTTAGGGTGGAACGCAACAGGAAGGCCTGGTTTTTTGACAATCCTGATGTGGTGGCTGACTGGTTGGATAGTACGCACAGGCCTGACACGGAGAATCAGGACCGAACAGAGAACAATGAGTTTGTTAATATGAGACTTAATGGGTCAAATCAAATCAAATCATCTTTATTCGGTTTCCATTTTGTGAAAGCCATAAAGGAACATAAAAACACAATAAATATTAAAACTCACATTCATTCTGTATCAAACAGTGCCTTAAAAGCATTTTTTAGAAATCCATTTTAAGCAGGATACTCAGTCAAATTTTATAAGTACATTCGGTGCCTAATACATAATTTTAGATACTGTGCCACAGATTTTGTCATTAAATTATTTTCCAGAAATTGTAGCGCCAAGTAGGCAGGGCGACATTTGCGAATTTTTAGAACTTTTATTAAATGGTATTATCCACCTCCTGCGTAATGGCGTATAGAATTTGCAGAAAAAGAGGACATGAATTGTAGACTGTGGAGACATTAGGTCACAAGGACACACTGAGATATTATGTGTCCAATCATTCTGGTTAGGAAATAAAACCATATAATGATATAAATTAAACCTGAAACGAGTAAGAAGAAATTTTTCATATTGTGATAAGTCATACTGCAAGTACGGTTGGATGGTTGGAACCAGCTGTATTAGTAGACATTGTGGGACTGATGGCTTCCCTATTTCACTCATCATCCGTAGTTGAGATAAGTGCGACAGACAGAGTGTTTTTAGTTCTTTTTTCGATATGTCTGTTACTGACAATGGGTCGTCAAAGAATCTCAGAAGGCCAATGTCTATGAGAAAGGTTTTTACATAGACCAACCATTTTATCTTTGTCATGTTGTCTAGTTTCATGCAGTCCAGAATTATTGTTCTTGTGAGTAGGCACTCGTCCGTTGCCCATATTCTGCGCCACAACATGATAGGCTGGATCTTGATAATGTCGGAGATATAATCCACCCCGAGTTCAAGGTGACAACCAAAAGTGGTTGTGCTTTTTGGGACAGCCAATAAAAATCTTAGAAAAGAGTTTTTGACTTTTTGTAATTGTTCTACGTTTGTCGTTCTCCAGACTCCTGCTCCGAAGGTGGCTGTGCTAATGCATTTTGCGTTATATATCTTAATCATCTCGGTCGGAGGTCTTTTACCAAGACGAAGAGAAAAGGCCTTTAAAGCTCCAACTGTTCTTATAAGGGACAGCTTTCGGGAATTAATTGCTTCTTTCCAATTGAATGCCTCGTCAATGGTGATGCCTAGATAGGGGTACGTATTGGTTCTTTCGAGGGGGAGATTGTCCACATAGATTTTGTTCACTTTTTTCCCCTTGGTACCGGCATGCATCACGTATGTTTTCTTTATGTTGACTTTTAGATTTAAACTGGTCATAAAAGTGCAGTAGTTGTTTAAAGCCCGTTGAAGCTGGACTGGAGTTCGAGCGAGAATTACCGCGTCGTCGGCATATAGTAATGCTGGAATCTGCCAACGACCGGCTTCTGGGAGATCTTTTACATCCTTTAACATTGCAGCCTCGAGACCATTAGTATAAAGCGTGAATAGGAAAGGGGCCAGCACGCACCCCTGTCTGACCCCCTTCTGTATTGGAAAACTGTTGGTTAACTGTCCTGCTGTCCCAAATCTGACCTTTCCCGTGGCTCCGGTGTATAATTCGCGGAGAAAGTCGACTATTGGTGGTTCGATTCCCATTTGCAGCATTATTGACCAGAGTTTTGAGTGTCCCACACAGTCGAACGCTGCTGTGAGGTCAACATAGACCATATGTAGGGAAGATCTTTTTGCAGTTACGTATTTTCCGGCCAGTAGTGTTAGATTTAGGACTTGATCCACTGTACTCAGTCCTGCCCTAAACCCATATTGTAGGTCTGAGAGTACCCCATGTTCTTTCGACCACTCCTGGAGTCGATCAAGAAGTATGCACCCTGCCATTTTTCCGATCGAGTCCAGGAGGGAAATGGGACGGTAGCAGGAGGGACTATCTCTGTTGCCCTTCTTAAAAATGGGGACGAGTATCGATGTTGACCAAGAGTTGGGAAGATCAGTGTCCTTTGCTGCGTTTAATACTTTAGTTAGAATGGGAGACCAAAGGTCAGGTAAAAATTTATAGAGATCCATGGGAACGGAGTCTGGTCCTGGTGCTTTGCCAGTTTTAGCAGTCTTTATAGCCTTCATTGGTTCATTAATTGTAAAATGTATTGCTAATGGGTATTTCACCAATGGAAGAGGTCCCGGGAAGTTGAGTCTGTAGGTTTGGCCTCTCTAAAAACCCCTGAGAAATGTTGCACCCATTCCTCTGCATTTCTGGCAACGTCCAAGGAAGGGTCATCGTTGTTTTCTGTTAAAAAAGGGGTTTTAACTATCTCCCAAAAAGCTGCGCTATCTTTTAGAGTACTGCTTTTTAGTAGTTGGGTCCAGAGATTTGCTTGTATGTCCTTTTTTCTTTGTTTGATTGCCTGCGTATAAACCTTCCTTAATTTGATTACCTCTTCTCTGTTTCTTTCTTTTTTGGCTAGAGCCCTCTTTAAATCGGAATAGGCTTTTGTGCATTTCGTATTAAACCATGGTCTTGTTTTGTTTGTTAGGCTTGGTTAATTCGTTTCTTATGTTTTTCACGATTACGTTGTAGTTAGTCATGATCTCTGTTGAGGTTGTAGAGGGGTCTAGGCACTTGTCGATTTCATTTCTACATGTTTTAATTATTCTTGTATTGGTGGTTTCCTGGTCTATTTTGCCCCATTTGAGGGTATAACCGTTTAATCTGTCCAGTGTTAATGCTTCCTGGTGGAGAATGCCAGGATAGGCCTTGTGTGTTTTCTTTCGATGATCGGGTTCTTGATACGTCAATCTGAGTGGGAAATGATCGCTAAGTGCGTTGTTGTGCACCTCGAAGGACTTAATACGTGTGGCTTTATTGATGGATATTAATATATAATCTATTAGAGTTTCAAAACCTCTTCCATGAAAGGTTGGAGTGAATTGGGTTGTGGGCGTCTTTATCATGTTGGCAAACCCTATATCTAATTCGTACATAATGGCCTGTATGTTGTTGCCTTCTGCGGAGTGGGTGAAATGAGTTAAGCAATTTCCTTGTTCATCTGTGATCCCACAGGTAGAGGTGTCACTTTTGTTACATATGTGAAGGTTGAAGTCTCCTCCCCAGATTATTGTATGTGAGTCCTTAGCGTGTTTTGTTTTAAGATCGTTAGTCTCATTGGAAATTTCGTTTAAGGCCTTGGACAGCTCCGTTGGGCTCATGTTATTGTAGAAGTTTATAATAGTATAAACCTCTTGATTGATTCCTTGGATGTTGATGATCTGAAAGTTCTGATGGAGTATTACCGGGAGTTATTTCGCGACAAGGCCAAAGGTTGGAAATGTATACTGTTAGGCCTCCTTTGCTTCTCCTTGAATTGGATTTTATTGCTTGGGAGAAGTATGTTTTATATCCCAGAAGATGGATTGGGTCGTTAAGCCACGTCTCCTGAAGACAAATTACATCGTTCGAATCAACCAATTCTATAAAGCTTTTTTCGGAGTGTTTCGTCGCTAGCCCCGCAACATTCCAAAATAACACGCTCCTATCAAGTTTTTCTCTGAAAGCAACAGGTGGCATTGTCTGAACACTCATTTCTTCAGATTGAATAAGTTGTAATTCAGAATTCAAGTTTGGAGCGTATACCTGCGCATTTGGGGCGATTTGTAATGCTGTCAAGTGTCTGATATGACCCTTGGGAAGAAGTTGAGGGTCTTGAGTCTGATTTACCGTATTTTGTTTATTTCTCGTTGCTATGAGTTCGTGTGGCCAGGTTTTTGTTACAAGGTGATCTTTAATAAATGTCTTGCTTTTAGGGTGATTAGCTGGGTTGTTTGGTAAAACTCTATTATTGGACGGAGGGGTCATAGTATGGTTCTGTGGTGATGGTCAGTCGACCATCTCTAAGCAGCTGTAGCTGTTGAAAGTTGGTATTCCCCCCCATGGTTCCCTGTATGGTAATTGCTGTACCCTCCTGACATAAGTATTACAATCACCCCAGTCTTTATAATCATGCCCCCATTCTCCCTGGTACCAATTCCTTTGGTTGTTTCCATAGCCCCAGTCTCCCTGGTTCCAGCTTCTCTGTCCGTGATCGGGCTGGTTCCAGGACCAGTTTGAGGGCCAGTTAGGGTCCTCAGAACGGTGGCCTTGTCGAGGGTAGAAAAAGGATAGACGTTTTACGTTTATCCCTCCGCTATTTCCCGGTGAGTCCCATGAACATATATAATCCACGGCACGGGAATTTCGAAATTGACTATTATACAGTCACCGGGAATTGTTTTTGGTTGATAGCCTATCCACGAGGCCCTTCTCACCGTAATGATTCTGGTAATATTATTAGGCTGATTAGGTCTGTTAATGTTCAGCCAGTATCAGGTTTTATTTAGTAAGGACCAAGTTGGTTCGTCTGTGTCGTTACTTAGTTCTGGAACCCCTGTTAGGATGGCTACAAAAGGTGCTGCTTCCGGTGGGAGGTTTACTGGTTTAGGCCATCTTTTTTTTGACTGTTCTGGTTTATTATTGTGCCTATGTGTCTGATCATGCTGGGGGGTATTTGGTGCAGGTGGTCTGGAGGGAATACTTGCTGGGAGAGCTTTTGCTAGGGGGACGTTTACTGGTGGTTGATTTTGTGGGCCTGGAGCTGTTTTGGGGGGTTCTTGAGGAGTCTTAGTTTTTGATAAAGGAGTTGGGTTATTTGAATTTTTCACTAGCTCTCCTAATTTTATGGTTGGGGTATTTGTTGTAGCCATGTTGTTAACTGGTTGTTTTGATTTGTTAGTGGACTTTACATTACCAGCTGTGGCCTTAGGTCCAGGCAAGTTTGAGAGATCTTGAATTCTTGAGTTTGGAGTTTTTTTTGAAGTTGCAATTAATATCGCAATTTGCTTCTCTATGATTTCTAGGCTTTTTTGAATGGGTTGTAGCTGGTATTTGACTATTTCAGCTATTTCTTTTAGCAGGGAGGATTGTGTCTTGACATTATTAAGGTTTCTTACTGAGGGTGAAACTAAGTTTTCTTGGTGGGTCTGATTGGAGTTTGCTCCGTCATTGTGATCTTCGACTATAAGTACATCAGAGTTAGTATTGCTGTTGACTTTAGTAACTGCGGTAGATTTGATGTTATTTTGAATTAGGTCTTTGTTTGAGTCACAAGGTTTAAGAAGTGAGTCAAATTCCGAGATTGTAGCAACTGTGTTTATAGGGTTTTTTGAGTGTGTTTCTTTATGTTGCGGATGTTTCGGGATTGCTCCTTCCCTGATCCCTCTTATTTCACTCTGTGTGGGTTCGTTTTGTGATGGCTGCGGACTTGCAAAGATATCGGGGGTTTGCTCGAGACCCTGAGTCAATTGTGAGTCTGACAATTGTGAGGATACTGATAGATCGACAGAATTCGGAATTGCATGTATGTCCGCGTGTGTTTCCAACATAGTGATGTTTTGTGGTAAAACATTTGGCGTTCGTGCCTGTGCCAGCATGCCCATTGACGAGCGTCTTGCTTGGTCTAGTTTGTAGGAAACTCGTCGATCAATCAACATTACAGTTTGATCGATGGTTTGGTTCACTTTAGTGATGAATTGATCTATGGGGCCTACAGTGCTTGCCATATTTTTAAGTGTTTTGCTCCTGGAACCCCTTGTAGTCATTATGTGTGTTTTGACCAGTCGAGTGACAGATTATGGTTTACTCAGGGTTATAAACGTAGGTGGTGTGTGATCCCTCACTGGGCTGCGTACGGTTCCTTTCTTGGGGATTTACGTTATGATAGTTGTTAGGGGGGTGGGCCCAGCCCAGTCTTCTCTGGTCTGTGACGGGCTAGGACGGGCCCACCCTTGGCCCAGGCTTCGCCCAGCGTCCCGCGAGGGGGAACAGTGATGACCTTTATGCGCCTCCTGGTGCGGAGTGATGACGGTGGGGCTGGAGACCTCGAGGGCAGCCGGGAGTTGTAGGCAGCCCCTCGCCTCACTCCACTCGGCGGCCCCGCTGTCAGGTGTCAGAAAACAGCAGGGCGGCGGGAGGCTGGCGGTGATGGGTCTCGACAGCCCTGGGAAAGTTGTTCCTGATTTCTCATCTGGGCGCAGTGCAGGTAGTGAATCAGACGAAAGCGGGCAAAACAGCGTGACACCGCTCGCTGCAGCAGTGACGACCTTTATGCGCCTCCTGGCGCGGAGTGATGACGGTGGGGCTGGAGACCTCGAGGGCTGCCGGGAGTTGTAGGCAGCCCCTCGCCTCACTCCACTCGGCGGCCCCGCTGTCAGGTGTCAGAAAACAGCAGGGCGGCGGGAGGCTGGCGGTGATGGGTCTCGACAGCCCTGGGAAAGTTGTTCCTGATTTCTCCTCTGGGCGCAGTGCAGGTAGTGAATCAGACAAAAGCGGGCAAAACAGAGTGACACCGCTCGCTGCAGCAGTGACGACCTTTATGCGCCTCCTGGCGTGGAGTGATGACGGTGGGGCAGGAGACCTCGAGGGCTGCCGGGAGTTGTAGGCAGCCCCTCACCTCACTCCACTCGGTGGCCCCGCTGTCAGGTGTCAGAAAACAGCAGGGCAGCGGGAGGCTGGCGGTGATGGGTCTCGACAGCCCTGGGAAAGTTGTTCCTGATTTCTCCTCTGGGCGCAGTGCAGGTAGTGAATCAGACGAAAGCGGGCAAAACAGCATGACACCGCTCGCTTCAGCAGTGACGACCTTTATGCGCCTCTTGGCGCGGAGTGATGACGGTGGGGCTGGAGACCTCGAGGGCTGCCGGGAGTTGTAGGCAGCCCCTCGCCTCACTCCACTCGGCGGCCCCGCTGTCAGGTGTCAGAAAACAGCAGGGCGGCGGGAGGCTGGCGGTGATGGGTCTCGACAGCCCTGGGAAACTTGTTCTTGATTTCTCCTCTGGGCGCAGTGCAGGTAGTGAATCAGACGAAAGCGGGCAAAACAGCCTGACACCGCTCGCTGCAGCAGTGACGACCTTTATGCGCCTCCTGGCGCGGAGTGATGACGGTGGGGCTGGAGACCTCGAGGGCTGCCGGGAGTTGTAGGCAGCCCCTCGCCTCACTCCACTCGGCGGCCCCGCTGTCAGGTGTCAGAAAACAGCAGGGCGGCGGGAGGCTGGCGGTGATGGGTCTCGACAGCCCTGGGAAAGTTGTTCCTGATTTCTCCTCTGGGCGCAGTGCAGGTAGTGAATCAGACAAAAGCGGGCAAAACAGCGTGACACCGATCGCTGCAGCAGTGACGACCTTTATGCGCCTCCTGGCGTGGAGTGATGACGGTGGGGCAGGAGACCTCGAGGGCTGCCGGGAGTTGTAGGCAGCCCCTCGCCTCACTCCACTCGGTGGCCCCGCTGTCAGGTGTCAGAAAACAGCAGGGCGGCGGGAGGCTGGCGGTGATGGGTCTCGACAGCCCTGGGAAAGTTGTTCCTGATTTCTCCTCTGGGCGCAGTGCAGGTAGTGAATCAGACGAAAGCGGGCAAAACAGCGTTACACCGCTCGCTTCAGCAGTGACGACCTTTATGCGCCTCCTGGCGCGGAGTGATGACGGTGGGGCTGGAGACCTCGAGGGCTGCCGGGAGTTGTAGGCAGCCCCTCGCCTCACTCCACTCGGCGGCCCCGCTGTCAGGTGTCAGAAAACAGCAGGGCGGCGGGAGGCTGGCGGTGATGGGTCTCGACAGCCCTGGGAAAGTTGTTCCTGATTTCTCCTCTGGGCGCAGTGCAGGTAGTGAATCAGACGAAAGCGGGCAAAACAGCGTGACACCGCTCGCTGCAGCAGTGACGACCTTTATGCGCCTCCTGGCGCGGAGTGATGACAGTGGGGCTGGAGACCTCGAGGGCTGCCGGGAGTTGTAGGCAGCCCCTCGCCTCACTCCACTCGGCGGCCCCGCTCTCAGGTGTCAGAAAACAGCAGGGCGGCGGGAGGCTGGCGGTGATGGGTCTCGACAGCCCTGGGAAAGTTGTTCCTGATTTCTCCTCTGGGCGCAGTGCAGGTAGTGAATCAGACGAAAGCGGGCAAAACAGCCTGACACCGCTCGCTGCAGCAGTGACGACCTTTATGCGCCTCCTGGCGCGGAGTGATGACGGTGGGGCTGGAGACCTCGAGGGCTGCCGGGAGTTGTAGGCAGCCCCTCGCCTCACTCCACTCGGCGGCCCCGCTGTCAGGTGTCAGAAAACAGCAGGGCAGCGGGAGGCTGGCGGTGATGGGTCTCGACAGCCCTGGGAAAGTTGTTCCTGATTTCTCCTCTGGGCGCAGTGCAGGTAGTGAATCAGACAAAAGCGGGCAAAACGGCGTGACACCGCTCGCTGCAGCAGTGACGACCTTTATGCCCCTCCTGGCGTGGAGTGATGACGGTGGGGCAGGAGACCTCGAGGGCTGCCGGGAGTTGTAGGCAGCCCCTCACCTCACTCCACTCGGTGGCCCCGCTGTCAGGTGTCAGAAAACAGCAGGGCAGCGGGAGGCTGGCGGTGATGGGTCTCGACAGCCCTGGGAAAGTTGTTCCTGATTTCTCCTCTGGGCGCAGTGCAGGTAGTGAATCAGACGAAAGCGGGCAAAACAGCGTGACACCGCTCGCTTCAGCAGTGACGACCTTTATGCGCCTCCTGGCGCGGAGTGATGACGGTGGGGCTGGAGACCTCGAGGGCTGCCGGGAGTTGTAGGCAGCCCCTCGCCTCACTCCACTCGGCGGCCCCGCTGTCAGGTGTCAGAAAACAGCAGGGCGGCGGGAGGCTGGCGGTGATGGGTCTCGACAGCCCTGGGAAACTTGTTCTTGATTTCTCCTCTGGGCGCAGTGCAGGTAGTGAATCAGACGAAAGCGGGCAAAACAGCCTGACACCGCTCGCTGCAGCAGTGACGACCTTTATGCGCCTCCTGGCGCGGAATGATGACGGTGGGGCTGGAGACCTCGAGGGCTGCCGGGAGTTGTAGGCAGCCCCTCGCCTCACTCCACTCGGCGGCCCCGCTGTCAGGTGTCAGAAAACAGCAGGGCGGCGGGAGGCTGGCGGTGATGGGTCTCGACAGCCCTGGGAAAGTTGTTCCTGATTTCTCCTCTGGGCGCAGTGCAGGTAGTGAATCAGACAAAAGCGGGCAAAACAGCGTGACACCGCTCGCTGCAGCAGTGACGACCTTTATACGCCTCCTGGCGTGGAGTGATGACGGTGGGGCAGGAGACCTCGAGGGCTGCCGGGAGTTGTAGGCAGCCCCTCGCCTCACTCCCCTCGGTGGCCCCGCTGTCAGGTGTCAGAAAACAGCAGGGCGGCGGGAGGCTGGCGGTGATGGGTCTCGACAGCCCTGGGAAAGTTGTTCCTGATTTCTCCTTTGGGCGCAGTGCAGGTAGTGAATCAGACGAAAGCGGGCAAAACAGCGTGACACCGCTCGCTTCAGCAGTGACGACCTTTATGCGCCTCCTGGCACGGAGTGATGATGGTGGGGCTGGAGACCTCGAGGGCTGCCGGGAGTTGTAGGCAGCCCCTCGCCTCACTCCACTCGGCGGCCCCGCTGTCAGGTGTCAGAAAACAGCAGGGCGGCGGGAGGCTGGCGGTGATGGGTCTCGACAGCCCTGGGAAAGTTGTTCCTGATTTCTCCTCTGGACGCAGTGCAGGTAGTGAATCAGACGAAAGCGGGCAAAACAGCGTGACACCGCTCGCTGCAGCAGTGACGACCTTTATGCGCCTCCTGGCGCGGAGTGATGACAGTGGGGCTGGAGACCTCGAGGGCTGCCAGGAGTTGTAGGCAGCCCCTCGCCTCACTCCACTCGGCGGCCCCGCTGTCAGGTGTCAGAAAACAGCAGGGCGGCGGGAGGCTGGCGGTGATGGGTCTCGACAGCCCTGGGAAAGTTGTTCCTGATTTCTCCTCTGGGCGCAGTGCAGGTAGTGAATCAGACGAAAGCGGGCAAAACAGCCTGACACCGCTCGCTGCAGCAGTGACGACCTTTATGCGCCTCCTGGCGCGGAGTGATGACGGTGGGGCTGGAGACCTCGAGGGCTGCCGGGAGTTGTAGGCAGCCCCTCGCCTCACTCCACTCGGCGGCCCCGCTGTCAGGTGTCAGAAAACAGCAGGGCGGCGGGAGGCTGGCGGTGATGGGTCTCGACAGCCCTGGGAAAGTTGTTCCTGATTTCTCCTCTGGGCGCAGTGCAGGTAGTGAATCATACAAAAGCGGGCAAAACAGCGGGTCTCCATTGTTGTAACTTGCTGTGGGGTTGAATGGGGCATGTAAATAGATCACCTGTTTAGTTATGTTTTGTATTCATGTCTGCAGATTAAACAATACAGGGGTGGTGATGTAGGGGTTGGGGGGGAGGGGAATGGCGGGTCTTCCCGTTGGCCCTCCTCTGTATTTTACTTTTAGTTAACATTAGATTAAGTTGGGGGCGACAGGCACACTGCTAGTTGGGGATTAGCGTTAGCTAATGCAGGGGTGCCGGGTGGGGGGAGGAGGGCTCAGTTTTGTGAGTCGTTTTGTGTTTTGGTTTCTTTTTTGTTTATTTCTTTTTTCTTTGCATCAGGTGAGAGTATCCTATTTCTATGCTAGTGGTGTGGAGTGAATGTTTCCGGCTAATGAGGGATCGGACATGAAAGTATTGAGTTGGAACGTCAATGGGCTGGGTGACAAGATCAAACGCGGGATGGTGAATCAACTAATCAGAAGGCACTCCCAGAGGTAGCGTTGCAGGAGACACATCTTGTTGGAAATCGATGTATGGCCCTACATAGAGGGGGATACAAGCTAGTAGCACATGCTGGGTTTATGTCTGGTTCAAGAGAGGGCGGTATCCTGCTCAAAAACTACTTCCCGTTTGACTTACAGGCTACATGGTCAGACCAGAGGGGCATATATGTAGGTATTTTGGGGAAGCTAGGGGGTAGGACAGTTACCTGCTTATCCATATATGTGCAGCCGGGCCTTCAGTCCGACACCTTTAAAGATTTCAGTGCTATCTTTCTGACCTTGCCTTTGGGTCTCTTGGCGCTGGGGGGTGATTTCAATGCCGTACTAGATGGTGGAATGGATAGATTCCTGCCACGTCCACATGCGATATCACAGAAGTGGCTTCCTGATTTCCTCGAATCACTGGGACTGGTAGATAGCTGGAGAGTGCGTAACCCGACTCAGAAATGCTTCACTCATATCTCCGCCGCACACAATAGCATGTCTAGGCTGGACTACATGTTGGTTCCAGCGGCCATGGCACACACAATTAGAGAAGCAAGATTCCTGTGGAGGGGAATTTCGGACCATTCCCCGATGTGGTTGCAGCTCGAGATTGGGCAGGCAGCGGTGGGTAGAATCACTCCTATCGGCCCATGGCATTTGAGAGACCCTGCCACGAAGAAGGAGGTATGCCAAATATCGGAACATTCTTTTCTGGAAAATCTGGGCACGGTCGACTCAGCACAGTCCCTGTGGGAGGCATATAAGGTAGTACTGCGGGGTGCGATCCACTCTTTGATTGCGGGTGAAAAGAAGGTACACCAAGCCGAGGTGGTCAAGGTGGAGGTGAAAGTGGCAGACTTGGAACAAAGGGTGGCCGATATAGCTGCTGAGGCAGACGTACATTTGTTGAAATTGAAGCAAGATGAATACAAGGGTCTCTCTAGGGAACGGGCAATCGCACATAATAATGATGTGTAAAGTCAAGTGTATGAACACCGGGATAAGGCCGGTGAGTTAATTGCTTGGTTTGAGTGTGGAGAACGAGCTTCTCATCTGGTGCCAGACCTAGAGGGGTCAAGACCTGAGAACATCACAGATCCGCAGGCAGTAGCAGACGTCTTCTCTGCGTATTATAAATAAGTGTACACCTCAGCGAATGGTTTCACTCAGATCGAGAATAGAGAGATGATTATAGATATAGCCATGCATAACCTCTCAGAAGAAAATAGGAAATACTTAGAATCACCTATTACGGATGACAAAATTGTACAAGCAATTAGAAGCATCAAGTCTGGGAAGGCGACGGGTCCTAATGGGTTGCCTATAGAATTATATAAACTAAATGCCAATAAATTGCTCCCCATATCTGTGCTATGTTCCAGGAAAGCACAGACCGGGGACAACTTCCGTATGATCAATGGGTGGCAAACCTAGTAGTCATTCATAGAGCAGGAAAGACTAGGACGTCCCACTCCTCATATCGGCTTATTTCGCTTCTCAGTGCTGAACCCAAGATACTGGCAAAGTTGCTCGCCACTAGATTGGTGAAGGTCATCACAACTCTGATACACCCCAATCAGTCTAGCATCATGCCGCGTCGGAATACAGCCCTGAACCTGTGGAGACTTCACAGGATTTTGGGCGGCTTTCTGAAATATTGGAACCGTCGGTCTTGGTGTCCCTAGATGCCACCAAGGCATTTGATCGAGTTGAATGGGCTTACATATTTGCGGTTCTGACTAAACTGGGCTTTGGCTCGGAATTCATCGGGTGGGTTCGATTGTTATATGCCGCTCCTTTAAATAACTGTAAATCAGCCGACTTCGCCCTTGGAAGGGGCACGAGACAGGGATGTCCGTTGTCCCCACTTCTTTTCGTGCTAGCGTTGGAGCGGCAGGCGGCGTAGGTCCAGTGGGACCGGTCGATAAGTGGACTGCGGTGGACACCAGACTGAGAGGATAAAATCTCGCTCTATGCAGATGATATCTTGCTTTATCTCACAAAACCCAGACTATCCCTGAGTAATTTCTTGAACGTACTGAAGATATGTGGCAGATACTCCGGGTTCGCAATAAATTGGACGAAGTCATTGTTGTTTGTTATATTCGGTGATCCGCCTGTGGTCCCACAGGCGTGCCCTATAAAGATCAAACTAGTGAGATTTAAATATCTAGGCATATACATAACATTGGATCCAAGGGCGAGATATGCTAATAATTTAGAGCCCCCCTTGAGCCGGCTTAGAAGGGATGTGGAACGTTGGAGAGCTCTCCCCTTGTCATTGCTTGGAAGGGCGGTTCTGTTCAAGATGATGGCCTTGCCCCGGTTCTTATACATGCTCCAAAACTGCATGGACCCGGTGCCTAGCACTTATTTTAGGGAGATTGAGATGCTCCAGGGGAAGCTTCTTTGGGACGGCAGGGCTCGCATTGCCTTTGTCAAACTTACTCTTTCTTGGTATGATGGTGGGATTGGGCTGCCAGATTTGAAGAAATACTACTGGGCCGCTCATCTTGCGGCAGTGAATCATGTGATCTATGGCCCTCCGTGAGACCCTGGCTTCGCCATGGACCGTGGACTGGCCCCAGGTGGAGATATAGTCAAAGCATTATATGCCAGACCGGGGAGATTTACACTGCCGGGGCCAACGGCACATGCGGTGCACGTCTGGCATGTGGCCACCGGAAGTTTGGGATGGGAAGGGAAGCTTACGATGGCTACCCCTTGTATAACTCGGAGAACTTCGAAGCCTGTGGTGGATCAAAGGGTTTGATAAGTGGGACCTTATCGGAATTAGTCAGATCAAAGATATGTGGGAGAAGGGCTGTGTGCAGACCTTCGAATCTCTCCAAAAACAATACAGCCTGCATGACAATGAACATTTCCGATATAGTCAAATTAAGCACGTCCTTCTCGCTCACATGCCGCCGGGCACAGAACTTCCGGAGGCTTCCCCCCTTGAAGACCGAGTACTTGATGGGCACCTCCCTGAAAAGACTGTTTCACTGACATATAAGAAGCTAACGAATAACAGGGAAAATCCACTGGCTAGTATTAGAACTGCATGGAGTGCGGATGGATTGAAGTTGTATGATGAAGATTGGGTAGAGGCGGCCTCTTCCCCAAAAGTGGTTGCGGTCCAGATGAGGCTCAGATTGGTACAACTTAAAATCCTACATGAATCATATGTAACAGGGCCCAGACTGGTGAAAATGGGGAGAGTGACAAGCGGAGACTGAAGGAGGAGATGTGGTGCATTGGGTACTTTCATACATATTTTACAGCATTGTGATGAGATACAAACTTATTGGATGAAAATACATGAAGTGATGGGAGGGGTGCTGGGGATGGTGATACAACCAGAAGCCCGCAGATGCATAGTGAATGTGTGGGAACCCACTGACTTGAATAGATATAAGAAACAGTGGGTGATGCTGGCGTGTATGGTGGTGAAGGGTAACATTGCTCAACTATGGGGAGCCAGCCAATCACCCCAGCCTGTTAAGTGGGCCCAGTATCTGGACTGGTGCATGTTTAGGGAGAGGGCAGTATATGTGGCTAGGGGTTGTCCGGAGAAATGGGGGAAGATTTGGGGGGCTTGGAATAGCCACCACGGCAATGTATGTACACCCCCGACGACACTGAGAGAAGGTGCAACGCTGGAGTCCCCGTGATCCCAACTACTTTGTATATTGTAACTACGATTTTGCACGATTGACAGTTATAACCCTGCAATGTTGTCATAATTTGCACACCTGATGCCTTTATATTATTATGTTGTTCCCTTGTTCAATAAAAAGATATTTTAAAATATATATATATACGTATAAGTAAGTTTTTCAACATTGAAAAAATCGCAGAAGTGCCGCACACACTGCGTCTGATATGCATATGACGTCACGCACTAACACGCGTCAGTCACGTCGCGTTATATGTACATCTCGCGCATGTGCAAGGCGCTGCGCACAAGTCGCATAGCAACCGCGTGGGAAAAGTTGTACCCGTCGCACACC
The DNA here is from genome assembly GCF_964263255.1 of Lissotriton vulgaris. NCBI lineage: Eukaryota > Metazoa > Chordata > Amphibia > Caudata > Salamandridae > Lissotriton > Lissotriton vulgaris. The sequence goes on from NC_141694.1 coordinate 750,761,737, forward strand.
CTTTGCGGATCCTAGACAGCGACCCTAAAATGGCAGACACGTTTCGAGCAGTAAATGAGCAGGTTGTTCGTAGGGTGCGCAACTGCAAAAAAAAAGAAAAAAATAATAAAAATAATTTAAGTATAATATAAACAATATGAAATAATGAAAAAAAATATTTTTATGTAAAGAAATTATTTAAAAAATGTGTAATGTAATTTAAACAATAACAACTAAAAATAAAAAGATTTAAAAAATGTAGTTAGAAAATATAAAAAAAACTATAAAAAATTTCAGAAATTAGCATTCAAAAAATCTTTGAAATTCACTAAGAAAACAATAGGTTTCAGACATATAATAGTTAGGAATTAGCATTCAAAAAACTTTTGAAATTCACTAAAAAAAACATAGGTTTCAGACATGTTATAGTTAGGAATTAGCATTTAAAAAACCTTTGAAATTCACTGAAAAAACCATAGGTTTCAGATAAATTAAAGTTAGGAATTAGCATTTTAAAAAAAACCTTAGAAATTCACTGAAAAAACCATAGGTTTTTAGGGGTGTTATAGTTAGCTAGACATTTCACTCGTATAAAACCATTGAAATTCCCCCGTTATAGTTAGGAGGACTACGGCGGGACAACAGGTACAAGGCAGGCACTGACCAGAAAGACTGGTCATCCCCTTACCGCTTCCCTCCAGGAAGCCTTGGCTAATAACCCAAAGCGTAACCTCACATATAGAAAAACGCCTTAGTGAGTGTATCACATAGTCTGTACCACAACACTAAATCTGTTTTATCACACCACACCTTTTTAAAAAACGGTCCTGAGGAAAGCCAGAATACTCTAAGGCACTGGCTGAAACATGTCGACCATCTGAAGGACGCAGGGGGCAGTAACTCGCCACCCTCACGCGTCCTGTAGCCTTACTTTTAACCGCTGGTGACGGCCCAGTTATTAAAATTTAATTTACCCTCGGGTACTGGGACCACCACCAAGCCATTTTAAATCAATCAATCAGTCAAGAGGTCTTTATTCGATTCACATCATAAAAGACAAATACATATATATTTTAAAAAAACGATTCATTTTGCATATAAGATAATAAATACATTACATTTAAAAGCAAGTTAAAAAAAGTTTTACATTTTTTAGACATTGATGAACGAGAAGACCCCTTGCTACATAAAAACAGTGCTACTTTAAACAAATAGTCATAAAAACTATACAATAAAAACATCATTTGCCAAGGTTACGGGTTCGGATTGACCACGCCCAACTCACAAATTTTGCTACACCAATAGCGATGGAGGGGGAAGTATCAGTTTTAAGTATCCTAAACGCTGCAAGAGCAGAGCTGGTGCGTAGTAACCGACAGACTGGTAAAAGCCAACCTTTCCTGGGTAACAAATACATAGGGCAGCAGAAAAAAAGATGTTCAATATTTTCCACTGCTGTTACACAGAAGGGACACTTATCACTACCACCAGTAGTCCAAGAGTGCGTAAGCCCCCGCACAGGTAACGAGCCTACTCGTAGTTGGTGGTACAGTTTGCGATCCTTTGGCTTGGTGATTAAGTCCCAATAGTCTTCATATTTAGGGACATCTTTTACAACCAGAAATTCCAGTGTCATGGTAGGACCATCAACCATAGCGGATCTCCTCTCAGTGATCCAATGCCAGTAAATATCTTTGAGTGCCTTCTTTGAGGGAAAGGTCGCGCGTGCTGGATCAACCCATAATGCCTCCAAATTAAGATTTTTCAAAAGCCTCCTGAGGTGACTGAACCAGGGTACCCTGTAAGACCCATCAAGACCCCTCACATCGTCAATGGCCTCAGCGAACAAGGATAATTCCGGTGTAGTCCACAGGCGCCGCCAAAACGCCAGTGGTCTTTACCGTACCTCATCCTCTATGGATTTGACACCTAGGTCAAGCTGCAGGGGTAAGCAGGGTGTCGATTGTGGGAGACCAGTTGCCATTCTCAGGAACCTATTCTGAGCCACCCTCAAAGAGGATAAATCACTATACCCCCACAGTTCGGCACCGTAGATAGTTGCAGGAATTACCTTGGAACCATACATTTTAACCAACGGTGCCATGGGTTTGGTGAGAGATTTTGCATACTCCTTCAATAAGGCTCCCCCAAGTTGCGCGTGTTTCAGGGTCATAAGATCCATTTGAGGTTTCCAGCTCAAATTCTCACTTAATGTGACACCCTGGTATGTAAAAACCTCAGTTTGATCCAAAATGGCGCCGCTCATTGACACCTTTGCCTTCACAGCCTTGGGGCCTCGCAGAACCATGAATTTGGTCTTACTGACATCCACCTCTAACTCGTGCTCGCTGCAGAAACACTCAAAACGGGCCAGGGCGGACTGCAATCCCTGCCTCGTTTTAGAAATAATAAGCGTGTCGTCCGCGAACATGAGGAGGGGAATTTTCCTTCCAGCAAGGGTGGGAGCGTCCGTTGGGTAGTTAGAAAAATACTTGGTCACCCCATTAATAAACAAAGAAAAAAGGGTGGGGGCCAACACGCACCCTTGTCTAACCCCCTTGGCTACTTTAAAACTATCAGTGACTTCCCCTGGACCACCCCATCTTACTTTGGCATAGGTATTTGTGTGCAAATTGATCAGCAGCACCACCAGCTCTTTGGGCATGCCTAGATCCAGCTAAACTTCCCAGAGCTTGATCCTGGGTACAAGGTCGAAGGCTGACCTGAGGTCCACGAATGCCGCAAACAACAGGCCTCCCCCAAGAAGGACCACCTTCCAATATATTAACATAAATCTAAAAACTTGCTCTAAGGTCCCCATATGTTGCCGAAAACATCATGGTCAGAAATCCAGGTCTGGATCCTACCTAAAAAAAGGCGGGCCACAATCTTTTGTACAGCATCAATGAGGCTTATGGGTCGGTAATTTGCCGTTACTGAATGGTCACCCTTCTTATAAATGGGGAGGATCTCCGCCCCAAGCCATGATTCAGGGACTTTCGCACCCCTTGCCAATGCATTGGCCAGGAGAACAATATATGGGACCCAAAGATCCTGTTCCTACTTAAACATGTCAGCTGGTATGCAGTCAGGACCTGGTGCTTTACCCCCCGGGATAACCCTTAGTGCTGCCCTAACTTCAGTAGGCGTAAAAACCAAAGCTTTGTTGGTAGTAAAATGCGTCAAATTAGCGGGACTTGAAACATTCTCTTTGAATTGATTCCCGTAATACTCAACCCATTCCCTTGGCTCTGCACTATTTGTGGGGGATCTGTCCTGTGGGCGATTGCCCCATTTAAGCTGCCGCCAGAATTTGGTCATGTTATTACTCTGGCAAGCCTCCAACAATTCCTTCCAACGGATCTCGTCCCAATTCTTCTTGGCAGTGGCCTGCACAACTTTATAAGTGGCCCTGCAGCAGCGAATTAAGGTCTGATCTCTTGATCTTAAGGCTGCATGTAGCGCCCTTTGTGATTCCCTGCAGGCGCTATCATACCAAGTTAAGGGTTTCAGCTTATGCCTACTAGGGGCAATAGATTTAATAAAGAAGGTTTTGAGATTTAGAAAAAGATCACTATGTAGAGATGTAATATTATCCAGAAGGGCCGACTCCTGACTGAACCCGCTGATTTGGGTCATTGTATCCCTCAACATGGTTCTAATCCTTAACAGAACCTCCTCATCCAGGGCTATTTTGGGCCAACTAACCCTTCTTTCATTGTTGGTCAATAGGACCTGTGGCAGGGACGCCTCTGCCACTGTGGGCACTGCAAAAGTTTCTTCTTTAATCGATAGAACCAAGGGATGATGGTCACTCTCGACTCTATTTACTACCACTATATCCAGCAAACTAGGCCACATTTCCACATTCACCAGGATATAGTCAATGCGAGAGCCAGATCTACCATTATCAAAAGTCATTGCCCCCATCCTATCGGACTTCAGGCGCCCATTTACTGCACGCATTCCCTGGTTCAAACAAAGACCCTTCAAAAATATGGCTGATTGGGACCATTTCTTGATGGGTTGTAGTTTCAGACCCGGGATGCCCCACAAAGAATCCTCGTCCTCGGTGAGCATACCATCATCCAACCCCATAGGTTCGAAACAGGTATTAAAATCCCCATTACCACCCTGTTTGTATTCACCTGTAAAGAGCTTAGGAATCCGTCCAACATCAACGCAGCAGGAGAACATTTTCACCCTTGGATACCCCTCATGTAGGTATTTACAATCACCATATTCAGTCCTGAAGACGAGATTACCCGTATGGCTAACATATCGGGGTTATCCAATGGGAACTCTTCCACTGTTACACCTGCATGTTGGCGTACCCAGATGACTAGACCACCCACTGGTCTACCCCTTGCACCCTTCACTGCAGGTCTAGAGTAGTTCAGAAACCCAACACGAAATATAGGCCCAAGGGCCCAGGTTTCCTGGAATGCCCAAATGTCAGAATTATCTATAAAGGTCCCCCAATCCGGCAGATTAAGCTTTGATTCAAGACCAGCAATGTTCCAGGAGCATATCCGTAGCTTCGACAAACAAGGGTCGGTTACCCCCATCCCCTCTCCTGCCGAGCCAAGTATGGCGGGGCATGGTGGACAAAGAGTAGGGCTAGCATCAAAACAAGATGGTTGCGAACCTACAGGCAAAACTGGAGATAATAAATCACAAAGGATGGCTTTGTCAGCATTTGAACCAACGAACAACCCCTGTTCAGATCCCTCAGCAAATGTGCGACAATCAGCAGAGGGGAGAGCTGTTGTAAGCTCTGTAGATAAGGCAAGTAGAGACCACTCATATGCTGATTCTGATAGTGGGTTTGACCTAGGAGTGAACGTACCCGGTGGACTGCCAACAGATTGCCCCGGCTGTCAATCGCACCCATCGAAGCAAGAGAGAATATTGAATCTGTTGGAAGTTTCTAACGGGGTGAATGGTATCAGATGGTCCATTCTACTGTCACCATACACTTGGTCCAACCTCCCTGGTGGCATACAATAGTTTCTAACGGGCACTGTATTCCACCCATGATTGTTCCTAATGGGCAAAGGTCTAAAGGGTTGCCCCGTGTAACTATTGGTGGATGGCATATACATATTAAGTTGGGTATTAGCTAAACCTCCCGGAAAAAAGGGGGGACACACGAGAGATCTTGGGTAAAAAAAAGTTAGATCGTGTGGAACTATGGCACTGCTCGAGTTCCCCGAGGACCCGTTCAGTATAAGTCTGACTGCCTCTGGGTCTCTAAAATTTATAACTATAAGGTCTCCCTCTACATTTTTTTCCCTACTACCCAACCATGGGATGCGCCTAATGTGAACAATCTCTCCATTGACGTAGTATGGGAGTGGTCTATTTAATCCCAACCAGTGCATAGTTTTGTTTTTTAGTTGGGAATACCCTTCCCTTTCACCAACCTCTAGGGGTGGGACGCCAGTAAGCACGACCACAAAGGTCACAGAATCGGGAGGCAATTCAACATTGGGGCCCTGCAATTTAACTTTATTAGGTCGACTCAACCTTCCCCGACCCGCTCGTTGGTTAGGGGGTGTCATACTTTCCCCTCCCTTCGGAGTTTCTCTAGTGGCCAATGCAGCTGATTTTACTGTTGTCACCAAGGAGACCCGCTGGACACCTTGCTGTGTAGCTGAAACTCCCAAGTGGGTATTAACAGGGAGATTATTAACTCCAGTAGTGCCCTTAGCTGATCCCTTGGTGACAGCCGGGGGCTGGACAGGAGCAATTTGGGCCTGGACTGTGACCCTCGATGAAGGGGCTGGCGTGTTATTAATCAATGAGGGCCCTGCTACTACATTATCGCCAAACAAAGACTCCAGATTTCCCAACCTTTGTTCCACCCTCTTCAAAATATCCAATATTGGATGCATAAAGGACCTAAGAAGGTGTTCAATAGACTCACATGGAACATTGGACATTAAATCTTTCTCTAAAGGGGGAAGGACTGACCTCGTTTCACATGCTAAATCAGTGACAGACATTAGATCAGATGTATCCTGAACCTCAATGGACGATGGTACCAGCACTGCAGGGGCCGGTGAAACTACCACAGAAATATCTTTTGTCTTAAACTTGGATACAACTGAAACATTGGATTTTAATGATTTGCCAAACTCTAGATGGCTGAGCTTGCTTTTCTGGGGTGCCCACCCCCCTCTTCTCCGCTTAGCTGGAGGGGGACCATGAACTTTGGGGACAATGGGTAGCTTGCCCTTCTTTTTGAGTAGTTCCCTGGCTGGAAGAGAAGGCATGTTAGATACATTTGGACCTGTAGTATAAATACTTGGGGACGCCACAATAGGTGTAAGTGTGGGATTTCCCACAACTGGGTGCGGTGAGGTGTCTCTTAGGAGAAGTGGAAATTTGTCCAGGGACAGTGGGTCCTCGCTAGAGGGGACAGAGGCAGAGACCGGCAGAGTGGGGTCGGCCATCAGTTCAAACAAGGATCGAGTTTTCATTGAATCAATGGAGCGACGCCGCTCAGATCTGCGCTCAGCCATCTCAATTTCCTTTTCCAGCTCCGAAGAAGTTCTCGTGAAATAGCCCTCTAGTGTTCCTTTACTACCACCCCCAGCAGACACCGATTTATCACAATTGGAGGTCATGATGGAAGAGTCCTACCTTCCCAGCTGCCTGAGAGATTAGTGGAGATGTTAGAGGGGTGTCCCGTCCCGTCCTCCTCCGTCCCCGGACGGCCACAGACGGCCCCGCCCTGGTCCCGGGCTTCTCCCGGGACGCTCCCGCGCCGCGGTGGTGATGGACTGGTAATATCGCGCCTGGGGCTGGGGGCGTGCCGTTGGTCCGGGCCAGGTGTGGTGAAAGAGAGGGAGTCTTGGGACTTGCAGTCCCCCGGCAACAGCAGCAATGGTCCAGGCAGCGCCGCTCTCACTCAGGGCGCTGCCACTGCAAGGATTCTACCCTCGTGGCTCCTGTAGAATAAATACTAAACACCAGGCGAAGGTCCTCTTAGAACGGGAGAACACACCGCAAAGCTACGCCACAACCAGCTCCAGCGCTGCGGCACCCGCGATAGCGGGTGCGGCGAGCTATTAACAAGGCGCCTGGGGCTGGCGGCGTGCCGTTGGTCCGGGCCAGGTGTGGTGAAAGAGAGGGAGTCTTGGGACTTGCAGTCCCCCGGCAACAGCAGCAATGGTCCAGGCAGCGCCGCTCTCACTCAGGGCGCTGCCACTGCAAGGATTCTCCCCTCGTGGCTCCTGTAGAATAAATACTAAACACCAGGCGAAGGTCCTCTTAGAACGGGAGAACACACCGCATAGCTACGCCACAACCAGCTCCAGCGCTGCGGCACCTTTAAATCACAATTCACCCAACCTCACTGCACTCTCAGCAATATACCAGCTCCGCTGTAATCAGGCGTCGTAGCACACCCGGGACATACTAGGTGTCACTGGGTGGGCCCGATGATGAAGCATGCCACCAACTAGGTTGGTGGGTGAGGTCTTCATGAATACACCAACAAGGTGCCCGTGACAGAACTAATTTGAGTACTGTAACACTTTGGTCAACTTAAGCTAGTCCTTTTTGTTTATTCACATAGTTAGGAATTAGCATTTAAAAAACCTTTGAAATTCACCGAAAAAACCATAGTTTTCAGATAAATTAAAGTTAGGAATTAGCATTTAAAAAAAAAACCTTAGAAATTCACTGAAAAAAACATAGGTTTTAGGGGTGTTATAGTTAGCTAGACATTTCACTCATATAAAACCATTGAAATTCCCCCGTTATAGTTAGTTGTGCTAACTATAACTCAAGCGCCCGCAATCCACTGCTGATGATGTCACATATTACATCATTCATGACATGGTCAGTGACATCACTGATGACATCACTGATGACATCTCAAATTACATCACTGAGGACATCACTGATGACATCATCCATGTGACAAGCTGATACACCTGATCATAAAGTAGCATAATCTTTTAACACTCATTGTAAAATATGAAGTACCATATTTGAAATCATTGACACACCAGTACAAGTTTCTAAAAAAGCACTCAGTGATTCCTACATCAACACGTACCTATAGATTCACTCATACATGCTAACAAAGATCAATAGAACACTATTAAATATAGCTATATACCTACATCAACATTACACACCAGCACATATCCTATTCCTTTATGCAGACATCGTACTCACTATTGCAAACAATTGATCATACTTATATTTACTAAGCTACTCACTTACATAAACACCACTTAATTTATTCATATAGATAGTAACTAATACTTAGTGTCCTATAAAATCAGTATTACAAGTATACAGTTATCCATACATCAATCATACAATCACAGAGTATTATGTATATTTATTTATAAACAATAACTGTCACATACACTGCCATTTATATTTTTAGTTTGTTGGACATATATCATTGAGAAATATATTTACTCAACACCACACCCATAAAGAGATTCACTCGCCCAAACAACTGTTTCCATATACAGTCTTAACCCAATATACTTACTAAATCAACTATTTACACATCTTTCCACAGTCACACACGTCCCACCCAACCACACACACATTCATTCACTATCCCATACAAATAACCATTTAACTAATTAATAACTAATATAGACTTTCACATAGGTAGTAACCAACTTATGTAGTAGTTTACACAACAAGAGATAGAGTGATACAGGTATTCATACAGTTTAATCACTATCCCATATATTTACTGAGACACTTAAAATTCCTCACTTAGACAGTCAATCACATTGGTACTAAATCGTCCATTCGCACACTTATACATCCACTCAGTCTTCAAGGCAGATTGCTATATATATATATGTATTCACTGAAAAAACCATAGGTTTTAGGCCATATATAGTTAGGGATTAGCATTTACAAAACCTTAATTTACTCGCACAAAACCATAGAAATTCGCATATATAGTTAGATGCAATAACTATATATCCTGCACCCACAATCCACTGCTGATGATGTCACATATTACATCATTCATGACATGGTCAGTGACATCACTGATGACATCACTGATGACATCTCAAATGACATCACTGATGACATCACTGACAACTCAAATGACATCACTGATGACAACTCAAATGACATCACTGACAACATCACTGATGACATCAATCATGTGATAATACGATCAACCTCTTCAGACTCTAATATAACCTTAGATACACTCAGAGTAAACAGACACTCACAGACTGTCACTCATCCATGGAGTTACTCACACACCTAGTCAGTCATGCACTGAATCAATCACACCTCCATTTCATCAACTATACAGTTATACACACCTTACTTATTCAAACATATACTAACACATATTTACTCTCTTATACAATTCCTGATACAAGTTTTCAATGATCCATTCAGCCACTCACACATTCACTGTCTCTTATACACAGTAATTTATATATGTGAACTCTCACATGTACTGTGTTTTATATATGTACTTACTTTGACATGTAGCACTGAGATATCCATTCACTCTCCAATACACTCATACACAGTCAACCACCTATACAGCTGTTTCCACATGCAGTTTTGAACCCATAGATCTAGTGAATCAACTGTTCACACATGTATGCACAGAGTCACACACCTCCCAGCCACCCCCACACACACACTCACTCTCCCATACAAATACTTGGGCAACCAATCAATAACCCATATAGTTACTCATATAGCTACTGATCAACACATGCAGCAGTTCATAGAACAACAGATATAATGATGCACAAATTAAGACAGTTTAGTCACTAACCCATGCACTCAGTGAGACACATTTAATCACTCTCTCATACAGTCAGTCATGCACCTACTAAATCCTTCATCCAGACACTTATACATCCACTCATTCTTCAATATGTAAGACATATTTTAACTTTACAGAAACATACAGTCACTGGATGATGTCATCAGTGATGTCATCAGTGATGTCACTGACCATGTCATGAATGATGTAATATGTGACATCATCAGCAGTGGATTGCGGGGGCGCGATATATAGTTATTGCATCTAACTATATATGCGAATTTCTATGGTTTTGTGCGAGTAAATTAAGGTTTTGTAAATGCTAATCCCTAACTATATATGGCCTAAAACCTATGGTTTTTTCAGTGAATTTCAATGGTTTTTTAATAGCAAATATCTATAGCTGTAACATATATTCTTATTCTAATTCACAAATATATTTTATATATTTTTTTTTTAAGCAAAGGACCCAGATGCATTTACAGTTTATCACTAACAATGTTCCAGGCTAATGTATTTTCACGGGAAATTAACAACTGTCCTGCAAGTAAAATATTCCTATTTCGTGAAAAAGGGCGTTTCTTCGTCCCATGAGGGAGCCGTTGAGCAAAGGAGACTCGACCTGCTGTCTTAGTCGCTGATAGGCCTGATTATCGGATTTTTATCGATCACTTTATGTTGCAACAGTGGAAAACAAAACAGCCCTTGCCCATTTATTTTTACAGCATTCTTGCGTATTATACCCTACCCCCAAACAGTATTTTGCCTGTTACCATAGTAGTAGTTTATGGAACACTTACGTCAGCACATAGGTTAAAATTTCACCACAATATGTTGCTAATGAGTGAGCTTCAGCATTATACTTCAAATTATAAATATCATTTCTATTGATGACTGCTACCCCCACAAAAAAACAGACGTATGTACTTTTTTAATTAACTTTTATTAAAACAATAACTGGAACTATAACTAAAATATAACACTACAATAAATAACTAGAACTATAAGTAACAAAACAATATAATAAACAACATATAATATGGAGTCCAAAATAAGTATTGTAGTTAATCTGCAAAACAAAAAGAAAATTAGTGTTTAAATTTAGATTGAAGTGACTAAATGAGATCAAACATCACAAGTCAAAGTAAAACTTGACAATATTTATATTTTTTTAAATCTTCGCAGTGTGCCTGAAACGCTTCCACTGGCATTGTATGTACAGACTTTGGTCCACCCTCTTTATCAATTTTTGCAGTTTGAGATATAACGTCCTACATGTGTTATTCATCTCCTACTTTCTCCTTTCAAATTCTCTTGTAAAGACCTTAACAAAAAATAAAGGGAACATTTTCTGCATATTTTTAATAAAGCATTTGACACAATGCATAGTAACACCGTATTTATTGAATGTTTTGAAATTAATTTTCACAAGTCTTAAAAAAGGTGAATGCAAGAAAAGTTACTTGCCGCATATGCAAGACTGCTTTCAAGAGGAGACCCCAATAAAAAGGACTTGTGTGGAACTGCAAGTATGCTGAAGCAGTTGCAGACTAAGAATCCGGTCACCTTTGCAAGGGAAGAGTTAAGGAGATTGAGAGCGGCTCTTTCTGCTTCATGAGAAGGCCCGAGTACCAGTGGAGCAACACCGTCAACCTCTAGAGCACAGCCTAATATTTGTCCCCAATTTGAAACCCTTTAAGAGAAAAAGTAAGAAGGTTGGGAGCTTTGTATGCCATCCTAATATCTAATTATCCATAGTTATACAGAGATCCGCCCTGTATCAGACTCATATGTACAAGTGTATATTGTAGATTATCTGCCACCGAAAACCTCTCAAGTACCTATATCCGTTACTTTTTAACTTCGTTGAGTAGTCATATTGTGAGTATTTACCTTAAAGTTGTTAATTTTTTATTGATTATTGCTCTTTGAGATATTCACTGTCTACAAACAGAGAAGAATAGGAATATTCTGTCTCCCTTTGCAGATAGTGAAGGATAGGTAATGCGGACTTTTGTCCCCCGTTGTAATCCGTCATACCTGTTTTTCTCCCCACCGATTGATTGATTGGCTGAACATTTATTGTTCAAGGAATAATTCTCTCGAGGTATTCTCTGTTTGTAAATAACGTGGAATAGAAATATTCTGTCTAGTCTTTGCAAGTAGTGAAGGGTGGGTAATGCGGACCTTTGTCCCCATTTGTAATCTGTAATACCCATCTACTCCCCACTGATTGAGAAACTAGTTCCACCCGGACCATTTATTAGAGGTACATCATCTGGCTCAACCGGAGAGTACCCCTAATAAAGAAGACATATGTAAAAAACGAAGTAATCTCTGTATCCTGTTAAACAGAAACTTTAGCATGAAACACACTTGAAAAGGAAGGGAAAGAAATCAAACAAAATCAGTAGGCCACTGATGAGTTTTTGACTTCGCTAGAAATAAGAAACATGAAAGTAATGAAAAAAGCCAAGCTTGACGTTACGGCAGCCACGAGGTAGCTAGGCTCCGCCACCCCCCCACTGCTCCAAGCATGACTGTCCCACCGCCCGCCACGCCCATTAACGGTAACATGCAATAGATACAAATCAGCAGATACCTACCCCCATTCCGGAAACTCCCGAAGTGCAACAGGGCCACGGTTACGCCCATCCGGAAGAGGAGGCCTCGACACGTGCAGGGCGTGGCCCAGCTAACCGCCATCAGCCGTGGCGTGGATGGGCCGAAATGTACTGGTCTCCCGATTCCCTTCTTCTGCCGCCTTGCAGGCCACAGTGGGGATGTCTTGCCTCTGCCTCCGACCCCCCCCCTTCTTTTCGCCTGGTCCGAACATCACGGATATCAACGCCAGGTGTCGGCGTGGGGTGCGCTGGGAGGGAGAGGCGGCGCGAATGAGCCTCTCCCACCCCCCCAGGTGGGGGCCCCTCAGCTGCACCCCCAACGCTCCACTCACCCATCAAAAAGGTCGATGCGTAAGGTGCACCAGGAGGGGAGCCGAGGCCGACGGGAACTCTAGCTGCGACAACACTGGAGAGGAATGTCTTGCAAATGCCACCGACCCTCCCCTCGTATCTCCTGGTCTGGCCCCGGCTTGATATGAGCTCCCCGTTCGGTCCTGAAGCGGCGCCCTGCAGGCCACGGGGGGGGATGTCTTGCCTCTGCCTCCGACCCCCCCGCCCCCTCTTATCGCCTAGTCCGGACATCACGGATATCAACGCCAGGTGTCGGCGTGGGGTGCGCTGGGAGGGAGAGGCGGCGCAAAGGAACCTCTCCCACCCCCCCAGGTGGGGGCCCTTCAGCTGCACCCCCAACGCTCCACTCACCCAACAAAAGGGTTCCTCCACTCTTGCGATGCAGCGGCGCTGCACTCACCCGACAAAAGGTCTCGTCCACTATTGCGAGGCAATGATGCTCCGCTCACCCAGCGGGGGTCTCCTTTACTTTTGCGGTACAACGACGCTTTTCAGTTCAGCTAGAAAATGAGTCCTGCGTCCAGAAACGTTCTCCTCAACTTTGAAGATTCTATAAGAGCCACGGGGGCCCCCGATGGGAAATGACTGCCATGATCACCCACGGAACGACCACGACGTAGCCGAGGGGCGTCGGCGCGCTCATGCCGGCGCCGGCCTCAGTCTTGAAATGATCAAAATCCTGCAAGACTACCAACTTGATCAGTTCCGGTGGGACACCAGTATGACCCGGTAGGAGAGATTGTTTCCTCCCACCCCACTTTCACTGATGGTTCATGTCGCCAGCCCCCTCTGCTACCCTTCAACGAAAACTTTTGGACTGCCGAAAGAGGTCCCGGTCCAACCACGAGTTGGTAGAGATATTTTGACTATACTTGGACCTTCCTGACCTCACCCAAAATGGCGCCGGTACAAATGAAACTCTCAACTCCTTGTTGTGCCCCGATTGCTCAGCCTTGGTATCATGAGATAGGTATGCAGTTTTTAGCACATGAATTCATATGGGATAAGACTGATTACACGTTCGAACAATGAATTGATATTAAGTTCTAATGCATCATTGATTACTGTATTTATTATTGAAGGTTGGCATTGTCGACACTAATGGTACTTGCTCACAATGAATTATCGATATGATTTTGTTGCACTTGTCGCACTTTTTACTATGAAATCAACGACCACTGACTCTGTTATGTTTTCCACAAATAAATACCCCCCCCCCCCCATTTACAGTTCCAGCCTGCTCCGTGGCCGGCCCACGGGGTTGTAGGCCCATATTTGGGCACCAACATTTTTATTAAAGGTTTTTGAAAAAGCAAACGTAGTTGTAACGCGTAGATTGGTAAGTTTCGAAGAAATGGCCACTGTTTCCAATTTCTTTTTTTTTTTTTTAAAACGCAGGTGAAATCAAGCAGCTCAATTAGTTAAGGGTTAAAAAGTATAGTACGCAGAAACATTGAAAATATGAATGGTCCAGGTTTGTTGTATGTGTTTTTCATTTTTGTACAGCATAAAGCAATCGATAAAGATCCTGGTATTTACCCTCTACTTTATATGCTACCTGTATCAGGGAAGTTGTTTTAAATGCCCCTAAGCCACCCTGAAGGAATGTCAACTGGCCCCCCTAGTTCGAACGAAAACAACCCCGTACCACTAAAGGTTATCTCTCTTCCTCAAAAATGACAAAAATTACTTTCTAGGACGTTTTGGACATTGATGATTTTCATATGATTTATTTATTAAAGTAATACTCATCTCTCCGCATGAAATTAATTTTCAACATGCTACACAAGTCAATCTCATCTGCCCAAAGTTCTTTTGCAGATTTGGGACCGTTTCCCTTGCCTCTGACTCACTTATTGCTAAGTCATTGATGGATGTTTTTGCCGAAAGGGGATTATCCACCAAATCTCGAAGTTGTGCTTTAGAATAATTAAGAGGGTGCCACCTCTCCATGTGCCGATGCATGGTATGATTACCATAGCTATATTTTTTTTCGGTCCCTCTCAAGAGTTTTTTTTTTGCAGATGAGGCAGGTAACGAACCTGGCATTAACTTTCTTTTCATGAGAAGGAAAAGAAAAAAATTGCCAGATAAAATTCACTTTCACATGGGACGTTCTTGGCATTTCTTTCAGAAACTTTTACATCACTGTGTCATTTCTTTGTCTATCCTGGTTAAAGCAATGTCATATAAATAGTTGTTTAAAAAGTTTTTTTTTAACGTGTTTACTTTGTTGGAGCGTTGTATATATTTATAAGTTATTAAAGTGTTATAATCCTACTACTTTGTTGGAGTGCTATATATTTTTAATGTGACTCATAATTGTGAAGACTTTGATGTACAAAAAGGCATCCCTGGAATCTTCCGCTTCAGGCTAGGTCCCACACACCCTTACAGTGAGAATCCCCTCCCCAATCACAATACAGGATCGTTATCAGATAGTAGGAACGCGTGTGGTGTGGCGGATCTCATGAGGTGGCGACCTTGATCTACTGTAACTCCTTTGAACAGGGGTGATTCTTTACAGTTGGGGCCATAAACAACATCCGCAGGGCTAGGTGATAGCCTGGGACCGGCCTGGACAATCAGACACAGAGGAAGAGGAGTGTCAGAGGGTGCGGTAGTGAATAGGGTGAAAGGGAGGTGTCGGGCGGGCACAGGGTGTGATACTCAGGGAAGAGCAGCGCAGATGGGGGGAAGTTTATGGCCCATGCATGAGATAGAGAGCACGGGTGACCAGTGCGTGGGGGAGATGCTTTCGAGGGTGGGGAACCATGCTGAGGATCTGCGGCGTACAGAGAGTGGGTCTGGTCAAGGCATCTAAAATGGCTGCCGTACACAACAAAAGTGTGGCATTGGAAAAAAAGCAAGATGGCGCAGACAATGTTTATCAATACGGATTAATTTATAACAATTATTTTTAACAATATATTTACTCGCAGTGTCAAAATAGCGATCAACACTTCCTAATTTCCTTCGAATCGAACGTTAACAGAAGTCAAGCGGCAAAAAAAAAAAATAAAAAACACTCACGCGCAACCGCTGGAAGACAAGTATCAACATATATGAGCCTCCACAACCACCCTCAGAAAACATAGGGGGTCAGGATACGTCTCCCATACCCCCTTATACCCAATACTCACATTGATTTTCCTCCATCTAGTAATTTAATTAAATCGAAACACAAAATGGCGAATTCACGTTTCGCTACCAGTTTGCGACCCGGTTCGCGAACCGAGAAGCGCTTCTACCGCGAAAAATCTAATTTTTTTTATTTACCCCACGGGACCCTTTAATAACCCCAACATCATTCCTAGGGGGTCAAGAGGGGTCTACCTTGCCCCCTTTCATTAAATTCCCCCTTCGTTTTTCTCCTCTTCTTGTCTCTCGATCCTACCGAGAGACAAGATGGCGGCCGCACCGGCCTGTTTAGAATGTTGACAGACACCGGAGAGCCAATCAGCTTCGCTTTGCAAAGCTCCGTTACGCGAAAAGTACACGATCTGGAGCGCTATCCGGGACGCTGTCACAGATATATCTTTTTTTTAAACGTTAATTTCTCAAAATCCACTGGAGCACATATATTGAGACCCAGCAAAGGCACATCGGGCTAACAGTCCCTACAATTTTGCCAAGTTTCGTGTAAATCCATTCAGCCATTCGAGCTAAAAGTGAGGCCAAAGGCCCTATGGAAAAATGAATGGGAAAAACGCGTTTTCGGACCCCCCTTTTTTCTCGGCCCCCCCTTGACGGAACCCCCCCAAATTTTCAGGCGCTCCTCAGAAACAAAATGTGCCATTTTCCTGAAAATTTCAGCCGATTCCATCCACAAACGCCAAAGTTATTAGACATAGAATTTTCAAAAGTTCCATAGAGAAAAAATCCTAACTATATATACCTACTGGCTATCGCCAGTAGGTAATAATGCATATTTAAATAACGAACTAAACCATTTTCACAGGATGATGTCATCAGTGATGTCATTTGAGATGTCACCAGTGATGTCATCAGTGATGTCACTGACCATGTCATGAATGATGTAATATGTGACATCATCAGCAGTGGTTTGCGGGCGCGTGAATTATAGTTAGTGCAACTAACTATAAGGGGGAATTTCAATGGTTGTATACGAGTGAAATGTCTAGCTAACTATAACACCCCTAAAACCCATGGTTTTTTCAGTGGATTTCTAAGGTTTTTTAAATGCTAATTCCTAACTATAACTTATCTGAAACCTACGTTTTTTTCAGTGAAAAAGGGCTGCAAAGCCCGAAACGCTTCATGGTTGGTTGGTCAAGGGAAAAACTGGAAAAATAAAAAACTTCCCTGGAAAAGCTGTGGTCTGTCTCCTGCTTCGCCGGTCCTGAGGGATTGGAGGTGGTATTGCGGAGTTCCTGTCGATATATATATATATATATATATATATATATATATATATATATATATATATTACCTACTGGCGATAGCCAGTAGGTATATATAGTTAGGATTTTTTTCCTATGGGACTTTTGAAAATTCTATGTCTAATAACTTTGGCGTTTGTGGACGGAATCGGCTGAAATTTTCAGGAAAATGGCACATTTTGTTTCTGAGCAGCTCCTGAAAATTTGGGGGGGGTTCGTCAAGGGGGGGCCGAGAAAAAAGGGGGGTCCCAAAACGCGTTTTTCCCATGTTAATTTCCATAGGGCGGTTGGACTCACTTTTAGCCCGAACGGCTGAATGGATTTCCACGAAACTTGGCAAAATTGTAGGGACTGTTAGCCCGATGTGCCTTTGCTAGGTCTCAATATATGTGCTTCAGTGGATTTTGAGAAATTAACGTTTAAATCAAGATATATATCTGTAACAGCGCTCCGGGCAGCGCTCCGGTTCGCGAACTTTTCGCGTATCGGAACTTTGCGAAGCGAAGCTGATTGGCTCTCCGGTGTCTGTCAACATTCTAAACAGTCCGGTGCGGCCGCCATCTTGTCTCTCGGTAGGATCGAGAGACAAGAGGAGGCCAAAACAAAGGGGGAAATGAAGGAAAGGGGGCAAGGTAGACCCCTTCTGACCCCCTAGGATTGATGAGGGGGATATTATAGAGCCACGCCGGGCCCAAAAAAAAAAAAGAAAAAATCCGATTTTTTCGCCGTAGAGACGCGTCTTGGTTCGCGAACCGGGCAGCTAACCGGGCAGCTAACCGGGAAGCTAACCGTCAGTGTAACCCAAAAAAAAAAAAAATCCGATTTTTTTCGCCGTAGAGACGCGTCTTGGTTCGCGAACCGGGCAGCTAACCGGGCAGCTAACTGGGAAGCTAACCGTCAGTGTAACCCAAAAAAAAAAAAATCCGATTTTTTCGCCGTAGAGACGCGTCTTGGTTCGCGAACCGGGCAGCTAACCGGGCAGCTAACCGGGAAGCTAACCGGCAGTGTAACCCAAAAAAAAAATCCGATTTTTTCGCCGTAGAGACGCGTCTTGGTACGCGAACCGGGCAGCTAACCGGGCAGCTAACCGGGAAGCTAACCGGCAGTGTAACGGGAGTCTGAGGAGTAGCTGATTGGCTGTCAATATTGTAAACAGTCCGGAGCGGCCGCCATCTTGTCTCTCGGTAGGATCGAGAGACAAGAGGAGGCCAAAACAAAGGGGGAAATGAAGGAAAGAGGGCAAGGTAGACCCCTTCTGACCCCCTAGGATTTATGAGGGGGATATTATAAAGCCACGTGGGGCCAAAAAAAAACAAACAAAAAAATCCGATTTTTTCGCCGTAGAGACGCGTCTTGGTACGCGAACTGGGCAGCTAACCGGGCAGCTACCGGGAAGCTAATCGGCAGTGTAACGGGAGTCTGAGGAGAAGCTGATTGGCTGTTATCATTGTAAACAGTCTGGAGCGGCCGCCATCTTGTCTCTCTGTGGGATCGAGAGACAAGAGGTGGAAAAAAAAAAGGTGTAAATGAATGAAAGGGGTGAGGCAGACCCCTCCTGAACCCCTAGGATTGATGAGGGGGCTATTAAAGTTCCCTGGGGGGTGAAAAAAAAAAATTGCGATTTTTCGCGGTAAAGGTGCTTCCTGGTACGTTAACCGGGCAGCTAACCGGCAGCGTAACGGGAGTCCGACATATTGTGTTTTTTGAACGTTTGTGATATGTGCACGTGTGGATTTTGTCTAATTAAGGTTAAAAAAATATATATATATCTTTAAGCGTGTTCTGGCGCGCTTACGTTTTGGGTTTGGTTTGCGCTGCAGAGACGATACGTCACGGTTATGCGATGCATCATGAGGCGTCTCACGGGCTACGTGATACGTCACTTAATAAAGAATATATTTTACAGCTATAGATATTAGCTTTTAAAAAACCAATGAAATTCACAGAAAAAACCATAGGTTATAGACCATATATAGTTAGGAATTTGCATTTACAAAACCTTGAAAATTCACTGAAAAAACCATAGGTTATAGACCATATATAGTTAGGGATTAGCATTTAAAAAACCTTATTTTATTTGCACAAAACCATTGAAATTCCATATATAGTTAGTTGCACTAACTATATATCGCGGACCCGCAATCCACTGCTAATGATGTCACATATTACATCATTCATGACATGGTCAGTGACATCACTGATGACATCACTGATGACATCTCAAATGACATCACTGATGACATCACTGATGACAACACCCAGTGACTGTATGTTTCTGTAAAGTTAAAATATGTCTTACATATTGAAGAATGAGTGGATGTATAAGTGTCTGGATGAAGGATTTAGTAGGTGCATGACTGACTGTATGAGAGAATGATTAAATGTGTCTCACTGAGTGCATGGGTTAGTGATTAAAGTGTCTTAATTTGGCAATCAATATTTATGTTCTTCTGTAAACTGCTGCATGTTTAAATCAGTAGCTATATCAGTAACTATATGGGTTATTGAATGGTTGCCCAAGTATTTGTATGGGAGACTGAGTGTGTGTGTGGGTGGCTGGGAGGTGTATAACTCTGTGCATAGATGTGTGAGCGGTTGATTCCCTAGGTGTATGGGTTCAAAAGTGCATGTAGAAACAGCTGTATGGACAGTTGACTGTGTGCATGAGTATATTGGTGAGTGAATGGATATCTCAGTTCTACATGTCAAAGTAAGTACATATGTAAAACACACTCCATGTGAGAGTTGACATATATAAATAACTGAACATAAGAGTCAGTGAATGTGAGAGTGGCTGTATGAATCATTGTGAACTTGTATCAAGGATTGTATAAGAGAGTAAATATGTGTTAGTATATGTTTGAATAAGTAAGGTGTGTATAACTGTATAGTTAAGGAAATGGAGATGTGATTGATTCTTTGCATGACTGAATAGGTGTGTGAGTAACTCCATCGATGTGTGACAGTCTGTGAGTGCCTGTTTACACTGAGTGTATCAAAGGTTATATTAGAGTCTGAAGATGTATTATCACATAAATGATATCATCAGTGATGTAATCAGTAATGTCAAATGAGATGTCAGTGATGTCATCAGTGATGTCATTTGAGATGTCATCAGTGATGTCATCAGTGATGTCACTGACCATGTCATGAATGATGTAATATGTGACATCATTAGCAGTGGATTGCGGGTCCGCGATATATAGTTAGTGCAACTAACTATATATGGAATTTCAATGGTTTTGTGCAAATAAAATAAGGTTTTTTAAATGCTAATCCCTAACTATATATGGTCTATAACCTATGGTTTTTTCAGTGAATATATATATATATATATCTCCAACGCCACACCTCGATTAGGTGCAAAAAATGGAAGGCACACACGAATCTGAAGCTGATGCTTTATTGTGCAGATCCCCCCTGACAGACACGTTTCGCCTCACGGCTTCGTCAAAGTCAGTTTGTATGTGCAAACACACAACTATTTAAAATCCTCATACGTCACATGTAAATAATAAACATAGAAAATAGACTTATGCAACATTGAGTAAAAAATTCATGGCGGCCATCTTGTAATGTGTTAAATACATTAAAACCAGTTCAGTGCAAACATACAAAAGTGCAAAGTGCTTGTGCAAAAATGTATACAATTATATCAATATAATTTAATTTTCTTTCTATCCTAAAGTCCTCCATAACTGTGCCCTGGATAGGCTCACACGATGTCTAGCTCCCTAAGTATATTATCCAATTGGAGATAGGGATGTGTTGGGGGGCAGAGGAGAGATTTCAGACACAGGGCGATATGACATTCTGATTAGGATCCCCTAATTTTTCTATTCTGTGATATTGGTCACTCTGTATACTCTCAACAATGTATATAGATGTTCAGTTTCATATGTTTTTAAACCCACTAAACAGCAATTCTACTCTAAGTTGGTCCACAGTTCCTCATCATTGTTCAATCCTGTTGGAACATTGCTCTGAAGATCGATGATATAGCGTGACTCCAGAGCTCGGAGTTTTCTCACTCCGTCCCCACCTCTGCCTTTCTACCCTGTCTATGCCATAGAATTGTACCAAATCCCTATTGCTCTGGTGGTATATTTCAAAATGACGAGCAACAGGGTATGCAGCATCCTTGTTTGTAATCGCGCGCATATGTTCTAATATGCGCTTCTTTGTTTGGTTAATCGTGCTGCCAACATATCTTTTGTGACAGGGACATATTAGACAATAAACTGTAAAGTCGGAATTGCAATTCAGAAACTGCTTGATTTCTCGGACAGGTCTAGGATCCCCCGGTCTGCCCTCAAAGGTGGTCTTTTTGCTGCTATGTTTTCACGCTTTACAGTTTTTGCAGGGGACGAAGCCATTAATTCCCAATCTACCCTTTACTGATGGTGAATAGTTAAAATGCGGTGTATAAAAATAATCACCAATTGAGGGGCATCTCTTGTATGTGATGAGTGGACGTTCTGGAAGGTGATGTTTCAAAATACTGTCAGTCTGCAGAATGTGCCAATTCTTTTGAAAGATTTGTACAATATTGGCAGATTTTTCATTCCACTTTGTGATCATACGTATAGGGGCTTCACTAGGTAGTGATTTTTTGTTTTTAGTCACTAAAAGATCTTTGCTATTGGTTTGTTGGACCTTTGTTTCTGCTTGTTTTGAATCTCCACAAGTGTACCCTCTTTCTCTGAAGCATTGTATTGCTTCTTCTTTAGCTGTATTAAAGCTAGCATTGGTAGTGCAGTTGTGCATAAGACGCAAAAGCTCCCCATAGAGTATGCTTTTGATTAAGCTCTTTGGGTGGTGGCTCCCTGCATGAAGAACAGCATTCCCCACCATTGGCTTTCTAAAAAGATGTTTCAGTATTGTGTACACATCTAAGTCATGATAACTGACTGAGGAGTTGCTGATGTTACCAGTGAATTCCAGATTTAGATCATTGTTGTTTAGTGCAGCAACATACTCCTCAGCTGATGAGCGGTAGCCGCGCCAGACAACAAAAAGTCATCGTTACACTGTGACCATAGTGTAATCTTGTCCAGCCACAACTCATTTTCTACCCCCTTAGGCTACGTGCTTCTCCCACCAGCCCACGAATAAATTCGCGTAGCTGGGGGCGAAGCGCATACCCATCACTGTGCCCCGTTTTTGTTGGTACAGCTGACCTGCAAAAGTAAAGATGTTATTGTGCAAGCAGAAAGATATCATTTCAAGTAACATGGCATTATGGTTCGTAAATTTCAAATTTCTCTTTCCAAGGAACCATTTGACCGCTGCAAGGCCATCTGTGTGTAGGATGCACATGTATAAGCTGGTGATATCCAGAGTTATCAAGAGCATGTCGTCTTCCCACAACACTCCTTCAATCAATCTTAAAAAGTCTTGGGTGTTCTGTATATAGGATGCCAGGTCTTTAACCAGTGGGGCAAAGAAGGAGTCTATATAGATGGCAGTGTTCTCTAGCAGACTATTGATGGAGGCAACAATGAGTCTTCCTGAGGGGTTAAGGCAATCCTTATGATTTTTTGGAAGATGGTAAAATGTTGGTAGGGTCGTGTTTTGCAATGGAGGAATAGATATTCATCTTGGCTTAACATGCCATCAACTCTCCATTTCCCTAGTAGTTGATAGTATGTATTTATACACACTGCATATACCTTTCAATGGATCGGTGTGTAGCACTCTTTATCTTCCAACTGTCGCATTCCCTCCCTGAAATACTGTTGTTTACTGAAGGTAACCATATTTCCTCCTTGATCTGATGGCTTTATTTCAATATCCATATCATCTTTTAAAGATTTAATGGCATCCCAATGTTTCCGCATTGCTGTTCTCAAATCCTCTGCATGTTTAGCATCCTTCTCCTTGCCGATAAGATCTTCTAATCTTTGTATCTCCAAGAGAAATTTCTCACAGTCACTCCATGCATAATGAATCCGAATTTTGACCATGCCTTTTGCAAAAACAAATATATATATATATAATATATATATATATATATATATATATATATATATATATATATATATATATATATATATATATATATATATATATTGTAGTCCAAGTGCCCTGAAGCCCTAATTAAGACATTTTCAGCATCAGTGCCTAATATGCAAAGATAAGCCTGCCGAGTGCTCAAACCTACTACAGGATAAAAAAGCGCCTTGAAGCCCTAATTAAGACATTTTCAGCATCAGTGCCTAATATGCAAAGATAAGCCTGCCGAGTGCTCAAACCTACTACAGGATAAAAAAGCGCCTTGAAATTGAATGAAATAATCGAACTTACAAAAGGAAAGAAGGGTGCTCGCATTAAGGACTCCATGTCCCAACATACACACAAATCCATACTGTGAATACGCCCACTGGGGGGCGGTGATGTAATCCATTAAAGAGCAAACAGTGAAAAAATGCGGGATTCAGTTGTTTCATTTTGGCAGCCCGAGAAGAAGAGGGTGTTCCTCGAAACGCGTTGGCAGATGGAAAGTATTAAGAGCAGGAAGGCAAGCTGCATTTAGGAGCCGTTTGGCGAGGCGCTGCTGTGTGACCTTCTATGCTTCAGGGCACTTGGACTACAATATATATATATATATATATATATATATATATATATATATATATATATATATATATATATATATATATATATATATATATATATAAAGGAATCCCAGCCTGTCGATGAGTGACAGGCAGCAGCAGGGTGCAGACCTCGCAGCGCCACAACAGACAGCCAGAAGTAGAGCTCACAAGTAATCCAGCCTCAAGTGAGTAGCAGGTTCAAAACGTTTTAATGGAAGGTAACGCGTTTCACTCCACTGGGGAGCTTGATCACACAATTGCACTCTAGAAAAGTGAAGATATATATACAAGGTGTGGGAGGGGCTTGATTGGGGAAAAGAAACGCCCAAAAAATAAATAAAACAGAAATTTCTCTTTCCAAGCAACCATTTGACCGCTGCAAGGCCATCTGTGTGTAGGATGCACATGTATAAGCTGGTGATATCCAGAGTTATCAAGAGCATGTCGTCTTCCCACAACACTCCTTCAATCAATCTTAAAAAGTCTTGGGTGTTCTGTATATAGGATGCCAGGTCTTTAACCAGTGGGGCAAAGAAGGAGTCTATATAGATGGCAGTGTTCTCTAGCAGACTATTGATGGAGGCAACAATGAGTCTTCCTGAGGGGTTAAGGCAATCCTTATGATTTTTTGGAAGATGGTAAAATGTTGGTAGGGTCGTGTTTTGCAATGGAGGAATAGATATTCATCTTGGCTTAACATGCCATCAACTCTCCATTTCCCTAGTAGTTGATAGTATGTATTTATACACACTGCATATACCTTTCAATGGATCGGTGTGTAGCACTCTTTATCTTCCAACTGTCGCATTCCCTCCCTGAAATACTGTTGTTTACTGAAGGTAACCATATTTCCTCCTTGATCTGATGGCTTTATTTCAATATCCATATCATCTTTTAAAGATTTAATGGCATCCCAATGTTTCCGCATTGCTGTTCTCAAATCCTCTGCATGTTTAGCATCCTTCTCCTTGCCGATAAGATCTTCTAATCTTTGTATCTCCAAGAGAAATTTCTCACGGTCACTCCATGCATAATGAATCCGAATTTTGACCATGCCTTTTGCAAAAACAAATATATATATATATAATATATATAATATATATATATATATATATATATATATATATATATATATATATATTGTAGTCCAAGTGCCCTGAAGCCCTAATTAAGACATTTTCAGCATCAGTGCCTAATATGCAAAGATAAGCCTGCCGAGTGCTCAAACCTACTACAGGATAAAAAAGCGCCCTGAAGCCCTAATTAAGACATTTTCAGCATCAGTGCCTAATATGCAAAGATAAGCCTGCCGAGTGCTCAAACCTACTACAGGATAAAAAAGCGCCTTGAAATTGAATGAAATAATCGAACTTACAAAAGGAAAGAAGGGTGCTCGCATTAAGGACTCCATGTCCCAACATACACACAAATCCATACTGTGAATACGCCCACTGGGGGGCGGTGATGTAATCCATTAAAGAGCAAACAGTGAAAAAATGCGGGATTCAGTTGTTTCATTTTGGCAGCCCGAGAAGAAGAGGGTGTTCCTCGAAACGCGTTGGCAGATGGAAAGTATTAAGAGCAGGAAGGCAAGCTGCATTTAGGAGCCGTTTGGCGAGGCGCTGCTGTGTGACCTTCTATGCTTCAGGGCACTTGGACTACAATATATATATATATATATATATATATATATATATATAAAGGAATCCCAGCCTGTCGATGAGTGACAGGCAGCAGCAGGGTGCAGACCTCGCAGCGCCACAACAGACAGCCAGAAGTAGAGCTCACAAGTAATCCAGCCTCAAGTGAGTAGCAGGTTCAAAACGTTTTAATGGAAGGTAACGCGTTTCACTCCACTGGGGAGCTTGATCACACAATTGCACTCTAGAAAAGTGAAGATATATATACAAGGTGTGGGAGGGGCTTGATTGGGGAAAAGAAACGCCCAAAAAATAAATAAAACAGAAAATAAAGCAACAGTGTCTACATTTTCTTACATGTTAAATTCACATGAAAAGCAGCATGTACCACACAAGATTACATGTTTGATTTAGTGATCAAAGCAATGTGATAAAGGTATGTAATAAAATTACTGACAAGAATGTAAACAGCGCTTCAAACAAAGTGAGGGGATGTGGCTGGTTATTGAAAAAATATGTGATGAAGCAAGAAAGCTAGTGTCACGACATAGTGCCAATATTAATGCTTCATAAAATCGATAATAGCCAACCACAGAATAGGAGAGCGCTAAAGGCAATCAAGGCATAGTGCCTGAAAAGTTCAGCTGTAAAAATTTGTCTCAGAAACTTAGAAAAGAATCATCACAAAAGAACGAATCATCGCAAAAAAATGAATGTACATGGTACAAGTGAAGATACTGCAAGAGACATGTGAGTCAAAATAGGAGAAATGAGGAAAACACAGTAAGTTAAAAGGAAGTGAAGAAAATAAAGAAAGATATAGGAGCCCAACCACAAATGTGAGAACTAAAAAGTAAGAGGAAAGGGAAAACAACAGAACATATAAACAATATATCGGCATCATATAAAAAGAAATGAAAAATGAAAACATGGCAACAAATCCTGGTCAGAATAAATTTGAGCAAGAATCATATCTGTCAGGTAACGCCATGCTAAACAATTGGCAATAGGCCAAAGACAATAAATGACGCCTAGACTGAGCGAGAGGAGGAAAAGCTAAAAACTAGGAAAATTCTACAGAGACCAGACCACCAAAACTGAAAAGATGGTGAATTACAGGAAGCTTTTCAGATCTTCAGTCAAATTAAGACCGTTCGGGGCTTTGGTGTCAAGGGACAGAATGAGTTGGGTTTCCCGCTGTCTGAGCAGTTTTTCACGGTCCCCTCCCCGGCTGGGTGGAGGTACTGAGCAAAGAACCGTGTATTGTAGGTCCCTAAGTTTCTTGTTGTGGACTGCTCCAAAATGCCTAGCCACTGGGTAACTGCTGTCACTATTGACAATGGCCCTTATGTGCTGCAATATTCTTTGATGGACAGGCAGCTTGGTACTGCCTATGTATTCCAAGTCGCATGTACACCTGAGTTTGTAGACCACAAACTCAGATCTACATGTGAGATGTTCTATATATATATATATATATACATATATATATATATATATATCCAAACAAAGCTGCTTCTGCTGCAACGCTGTGACCCATTGAAAAGTGGCGTACACTCCGGCGAAGCAACCGGAAATTTTAGTATTCCAAACAGATAACAGTATCTAGTACGCTCTCAGGAACCACACAACAATCCAGGAGTGAACTTAAGTCTTCAGTTTATTCACACAACGCTTTTCGGCGACTTGCCTTGATCACCTGTGATAAAAGAGTGTGAGTGAGTGTGCCATTATTAGTAAAGTTACACAATCGAAACTGAGGAAGGACTACAGTAATAGGTTGAAAATAGTGTCGACCATCTTGTATCGATGTTATCAACATAAATGTAATGTTTACACAAATCCTCATACAAACTTATGGCTGATCAGGTGTATAAAATCTCATAAACACAATAGATATATTCTTATATTCATCGATAGACTCAATATCGTACGGTTATTGCAATGTGAGCCGTGACAAGTGATGATGTACCAGTGTACACCAGGAGCCCGTAACCCCATAAATAGTCATGATATCAAATGAACACCATTTAGATAGTGATGTCAATTAAATCATCGTAGTAAACAATTCATGTTGTAACATACGTACTCGACATATATATTAAATTCATGCATAGTAAGCAGTCAGGCACGAGGGTAATAATGATTATCTATTGAACACCAATAAGATAGTGATGTCCATGACTCACAGTAAAAAACAAATGATATTAGTAATATTCCAAAAATATACAGTAGAAATGTACAGAATTCCTGCAAGGTAAGCAGTCAAGCAAAAGGGTAATAGTGCCATCACATATTGCACATACGGACTGTCAAAACTTCAAAAGCAAGGGATACAGGTCATTGACAAGTGTCCTGAATGATGAGAGCATACACATGCATGTGGTTGTATACCATCCACAAAGTACGTAGAGTTAACCTCCAGTTTAGATCACTCGAAGATTAAATCAGAGGGGTCATTGACAAGTGTCATAATAAGGTGTACAAAATCAATATATCATTGACACGGGATAAAGTACAAAAATCATATGTATAACTAACTCGTCCACTGTCTAGGCCTTCATAGTAGTAGAAGGATATTATGTGCATTAAGAGAACTACTTGACAAGTGTCCATGTGTAAATTGTCCAAATGTCACATAAGGTGCAACCACTGGGATGTTTACTCCACGGCTTCAAGACACAACTGATCATTGATTGTGCCGACAATAACCCAAGTCCTACCATATAGAAAAGTAACTTCCTTTGTGCCAACCGTGAAAAAGAAAGATATAACTGACCGTGAATCTAAGTGCCTAAAAAGTGAAACAGGATCAAGTGCCAAAAACAGGAAGTGGTGCCCATATTGAAGAATCCATTCATACTAGGAGACCCTGCCTGTTCACCTGCAATACAAATACACAAAAGAAATAATCAATAAGAATCTAGCACACATACAAACATGTATCAAGAAGCAAGAAGATAGACATAGCATATTCATGTAAACGACAAAGATTGTTCATTTCTGTAAAGAACAGTCAAAGCAAGGTGATAACAATAACAGTAACACTAGAACTCTAGATCAATTAAGAGCAATTCTAAAAGAGAGAGTAAGATAAAGGACATAATAAGGCCCTATGTATCTTCTCTCAAGTGTACTGCTAGTTCTTCGTCCCAGTTAAGGCCCCCCGGGTGTTTGCTTTGAAAATTGATTATATGTCTCGATTCGTGTTGTCTAAGGGATAATAATCTGTCTCCACCCCTGGGACTCACATGAATTTCTTCAATAAGCATGTAGCTCAACAGGTTAGCATCAGAGTAGTGTTTCTCTTTAAAGTGGCGTGCCACCGGATATTTAGGGTCCTGGTTTGTTATCGCCCTGCGATGTTCCAATACTCTTTTTTTTGCACTACACTTAGTACTCCCTATATACCATAGGTGACAAGGACATTCTATGATGTACACAACGTAACTGGTACTACAAGTGAGAAATTGTGTTATCTTTCTCTTAACACCATTGTATACCAGTTTGTTTTTAAAAGTACTGTTGCTGCAGGCTTTGCAGTGACTGCAAGGGTACAAGCCCTGCAGACCATGTTCATTACTGTCCTGATAAAGTGTAACATCATTTCTCGCAACCAGATCCCTGATATTGAGATTGCGTCTGTACGTTATGCTTGGTCGTTCTTGTACCAAACTACCTATGATGTTGTCCTGTCTCAAGATGTCCCAATGTTTAGCAACAGCCTTTTTGACACATTCAGATTTCGCATTAAAGGTAAGTATCAATCTGGTGGTGTCCTCAGTCTCATTTGATACGGTCTCAGCCTTCTCCAATGTTTCCTTTCTGTCCACCCTCTCAGCTCTTGCAATGGCTCGCTTGATGACCCAATTGGGATATCCCCTTTCCCTGAATCTCTCTACTATGATGTCTCTTTCCCTTTCAAATGGTTCAGTCGTGTTGCAGTTTCTTTTGGCCCTTAGCAGCTCTCCATAAGGTATGCTCCATTTGAGCACCTCAGGATGGCTACTAAGGGCGTGCAGTACACTGTTGCCTGCTGTGTCTTTCCGGAAAAGGGAAGTGCAGATATGATTGTTTTTAATCTCAAGTCTTACATCAAGATACTCAACAGTGGTATTACTGATGGCTCCTGATAGTTTGATGTTGTATTTGTTGATATTCAGATTCTCGACAAAGGTTTCAGCCTGTTCCTTACTCCCCCTATAGACAATGAACAGGTCGTCTGTATAGCGGAGCCATACCACTACTCTTTGGAAATCTTCCTTCAGGGTTGTACTGCCATGGATTTCCTGCTCCCAGTATCCCATAAATAAATTAGCGAAACTTGGAGCAAAGCAAGAACCCATGGCTGTACTGTTGATCTGCCTGTAGAGGGTGCCATCAAAAGAGAAAATATTATTTTTGAGGCAGAAATCAATCATTGCCATGATCATGACATTATGTTAAAAAAACTTGATAGATCTGTTGCGTAAATAAAATTCACAAGCCTCAAGTCCCTGCTGGTGGTCTATTATGGTGTACAACGAGTGTACATCGAGAACCATGAAGTTCCAATCCTTCTCCCACTTCAAAGTGTCTATTTTACTAAGGAAATCTTTAGTGTCCCTTAAGTAACTGGGTAATGTGACCACATAGTCTCTAAGAAAGTGGTCAACATATTTGGAGATATGTTTGCAAACACTGCCTATAGAGGAAACTATAGGACAGCCAGGTGGTTGTGTCTTATGTTTGTGGAGTTTGGGTAACAAATATAATATCGCAAGAATAGGATGATCTTTTTTAAGGTAACAATATTCTTCCCATGTAAGTAGTCCTTGGTCTTTCCACATAACAAGTTTTTCCCAAATTTCAATGATGCTCTTACTATAGGTAGATCTCACAATTTGTATATAGTACTTCTTATCACTAAGTTGTCGCATGGCTTCAGAAATGTAGTCACTTCTGTTGAGAACCACAATATTGCCCCCCTTGTCAGCTGGACGTATGACAATAGAGGAGTCTTGTTGCAAGGACTTCAAAGCTTCTCTTTGTTTAGAGGTCAAATTATTGGGCGTGTCGTGTTTCCGATTGTTATTCCCACCATGTGTAGTTCTTAATTTCATAAGGTCTTTCACAGTACATTCGTGGAAGGTATCTATATTGTCATGGGGAGAGTTGGCATGAAGGTGGAACGTGTTCTGAAGTTGGTATTAGCTGCCGCTCCCACCTCAAACCCAGCCTCTATAAGTGTATCAACAGATGTGGTCTGAACATTGGCACTTTCTGCAGGTGCATCTAATTCAGCAATGGCTAGGAGACTGTCTACGTCTCCCATATTGAAGTCAATGCCATGATCTCTTACTGTAAGATCTATATTGGGTCCATGTCCTAGTATTTTAAGTTTGTACCATTTTTTCAATTTGATTTTACGTACAAACCTGAACAAGTCTATACGGGTCTCAGTGAAATTAAAATTAGCAGTAGGACAAAAAGAAAGGCCTAAGCATAAAGTACGTTTTTCTAGTTCACTGAGTGGTCTTTTAGAAAGATTAATAACGGTACGATTTACCATTTCTGCATCCATTATTTGGCCTTGTTGGAGCGAGTTACCCGTTTTCCCATGCTCCCTTTCCTCTGTCTGTATTCCCAGTGTTGTTGTAGTCTTTTTTTACGGTTTCTTTGTTGCTCCCGCTTGTTCATTCATCTACAGCACTTCCGGGCTCCGGGCTGCCAGGTCAGCGTTCTAGTTGCCCCTACTGCCTATAAATGTGTGTCGGCCAGCGACCGCGCAGCGGACACATGCAGCGGGCGCGCCGGAAGCGCGCCGAAGTCGAGCCAAAGTCTAGCCCGTCTGCGCCCGTCCGCGGCCGGACGCGGCGCGGGGCCATACATCCTGGTCAACCGAAGCCCCCACACATACGGTATGATAAACAATCCCTGTTGAAACTCAGTCCCGCTACTACCCTACCTTGTTTACACTCTATGGAGGCTCTATCATTACACAATTGCCCTATGTGTCCTTTTACTCAAGAGGTTGGTTCAATGAAAGAGCCCTCTAAAAGCCAGATAAAGGCTGCGCTGTTAAACTGCAGATCCCTCAGCAAACATTGCATCCAAATTTACCACTTACTCGAGGATGAAGCACTTGATATCCTGCTATTAACTGAGACCTGGCTAGGTGAACACTCAGACCCAGACATTATAGAGGCGCTGCCTCCTGGCTACTCCCTCTCCAGACTTGACAGGAAGGACGGTAGGGGCGGAGGGATTGCCATCGCTATTAGAGCTCCGTTGGAATGCTCCATTTCTCCCCTGACAATTGACCACTGTGAAGCTGCTTCCTTCACTATTCTACTTGGGCCTCAACACTCCCTATCTGGTATTCTTGTTTACAGACCCCCAGGCAGACTGTTTGATTTTACGGCTAGCCTAGTAGAAGCTGCAGCACACCTTGCTCTGAGGAAACCCAGACTTATAGTGCTTGGAGACATGAATATTCATTTCAATGATGTCCTTGACAAAGATGCTTCTTTCATAAAATCTGAATTACTTTCCCTGCAGCTAGATCTTAAAAACCAGGACCCTACACATAGACAAGGTCACCTGCTCGACCCGGTATTTGTCAATTGGAGTGGAGTGGTAGCGCTTCCTCCAATACCAGTCCCTTGGTCTGACCACTTTGTAATTCCTTTACAGATGTGGGTGTCTGAGTCTGAAATTAGGAAAGATAGCACGCACACCTACCGAGGTCGAAAATGGAAACATTTTTGCTTAGATACTTTCATCGACAAACTTGAATCAGTAGGACCTCCAGGAGGGTCGGATTGCGAGACTGCCTATACACGGCTACAGAACTGTGTTCTAACTGCCTTAGACAGTACTGCTCCTGTACGAAATTCGGTAAATAACAAGAAGATGAGAAAACCCTCCCCGTGGTTTACATCGGAGCTTCAGATAGCTAAATCTGCCTGCAAAAAACTGGAACGTGAATGGCGTACCAATTTTTGCCCGACAGATAAAAACCAATATAAAAAAGCGCAAATGAACTACAACAAACTAATTTGTGCCGCTAAAGCACTTCACTATAAAAATCGCATTGGGGAGGCTGAGAACTCTTCAAAAGAGCTTTTTAAAATTTTTAAAGAAATCTCTGTGGTAACGAATGATAACATGTCCCAGAATGATTCTGTAGAAACGTGCAACAATATTGCTAAATACTTTGCCGGTAAAATCACGAACATTTACGCTAACTTCTCGAATAATTTGCCCTCAGGCTCTGACTTTGTAGAGAACGAAGAGATCATTCATGAGGAGACATGCCTAAGTTGCTTTTCAGTCCCTTCACCTATAATACTAACAAGCATCTGTAAAGGCATCAAATCAGGCTCCCCTCTGGATCCTGCCCCCCCTAAGATATTAGCAGCTAGTCTTAAAGTCTTAGAACCTTATTTCAGACACATTCTCCAACTTTCCTTTGCCACGGCTACCCTCCCCGCGGAGTGGAAGAAAGCTATTGTACTTCCGATAAAGAAGAAACCGAACGTGAGTCAGGACATATTAGAAAACTTGCGGCCCATCTCGTTGTTGCCCTATCTGGCGAAGGTGGCCGAAAAAATAGCAAATAGTCAACTCATGGCTCATCTAGAGTCCAATAATGCCTTTCACAGTTCACAATCAGGGTTTAGGTCGGGATACTCCACTGAGACCGTCCTTCTGAGAGCGACCGAAACCTTACGGGCAGGCGCTGACGAGGGCCAGACCATGGCACTGATTATGCTTGACCTTAGTGCCGCGTTCGACACTGTAGCACATTCCATCTTGCTGCAGTGTCTGAACAAAGCCGGGGTCACCAAGGAGGCACTGGGCTGGTTGAAAGCCTTTCTTACCAACCGATGCTTCCAGGTTCAGAGAGGCATGTACCTCTCTGACAGCATAGCCTTAGAACAGGGGGTACCCCAGGGCTCTGCCCTGAGTCCCACCCTGTTCAACCTTTATATGGCCCCCCTGGCAGAAGTGGTTCAATCGTTCGGCATTGAATTAGTTTCATATGCCGACGATACCCAACTGCTCATCTCCCTGTCCCAAGCCCCCTCCATAGCTGCAGACAACTTTAAAACTTGTATGCAGGCTCTTGCAGGATGGATGACCCAACACTGCCTGAAGCTAAATGGATCAAAAACTGAGGTTTTGGTAATAGGAGGCAAGGATACGAGCTGGACCAAGGAGTGGTGGCCATCATGTCTGGGGCCGGTACCCACTCCCTGTAAAGCAGCTAAGAACCTGGGGATCTGGGTGGATCCCAGACTTTCCTATGACAGCCATGTGCACAAAGTGGTAGGGAAATGCTTTGGGGTTATGAAGACCGTAAACCGCACTCTAGACCTCCTCCCTCTTGAAGCCAGACGCACTATGACCCAAGCCCTAGTGACCTCGCGAATAGACTATGGCAATGTGCTACTCCTCGGAACAACGCAAAAAAACATCAGGAGACTCCAAATACTCCAAAACACGGCAGCACGCCTAGTCCTTAGACTTCCAAAAAGAGCAGCCTCTAAACCAGCCCTAGCCACTCTGCATTGGCTACCCATAAAAAAGAGAGTCCTATTTAAAGCACTTCTTATGTGCTACAGGATCGTCTCGCATAAAGCTCCCCCTTATATGACCGGTCTGGCTATCCCCTATGAGCCTAACAGAACTCTTCGCTCTAGAGGAACAGGACTGCTTAAAGTTCCCCGCATCAAGAAAGCCAGAATGGGAGGACGCTCTTTTCGTGTAATGGCTACCAAGGAATGGAACTCTCTCCCCATGAGCATCAGACTAGCGGACACAGAGACTAATTTTAGAAAACGTCTGAAAACTCACCTGTTTTCTTTATAATCTCTTTCACTTGGCCCTGACTTCTCTCCACAGCGCGGGGACACGCCGGGATGGCGTCACCATGCGCTTTATAAACCCCTTTATTATTATTATTAAGACCTTATGAAATTAAGAACTACACATGGTGGGAATAACAATCGGAAACACGACACGCCCAATAATTTGACCTCTAAACAAAGAGAAGCTTTGAAGTCCTTGCAACAAGACTCCTCTATTGTCATACGTCCAGCTGACATGGGGGGCAATATTGTGGTTCTCAACAGAAGTGACTACATTTCTGAAGCCATGCGACAACTTAGTGATAAAAAGTACTATATTCAAATTGTGAGATCTACCTATAGTAAGAGCATCATTGAAATTTGGGAAAAACTTGTTATGTGGAAAGGCCAAGGACTACTTACATGGGAAGAATATTGTTACCTTAAAAAAGATCATCCTATTCTTCCGATATTATATTTGTTACCCAAACTCCACAAACATAAGACACTACCACCTGGCCGTCCTATAGTTTCCTCTATAGGTAGTGTTTGCGAACATATCTCCAAATATGTTGACCACTTTCTTAGAGACTATATGGTCACATTACCCAGTTACTTAAGGGACACTAAAGATTTCCTTAGTAAAATAGACACTTTGAAGTGGGAGAAGGATTGGAACTTCATGGTTCTCGATGTACACTCGTTGTACACCATAATAGACCACCAGCAGGGACTTGAGGCTTGTGAATTTTATTTACGCAACAGATCCATCAAGTTTTTTTAACATAATGTCATGATCATGGCAATGATTGATTTCTGCCTCAAAAATAATATTTTCTCATTTGATGGCGCCCTCTACAGGCAGATCAACGGTACTGCCATGGGTTCTTGCTTTGCTCCCAGTTTCGCTAATTTATTTATGGGATACTGGGAGCAGGAAATCCATGGCAGTACAACCCTGAAGGAAGATTTCCAAAAAGTAGTGGTATGGCTCCGCTATATAGACGACCTGTTTATTGTCTATAGGGGGAGTAAGGAACAGGCTGAAACCTTTGTCGAGAATCTGAATATCAACAAATACAACATCAAACTATCAGGAGCCATCAGTAATACCACTATTGAGTATCTTGATGTAAGACTTGAGATTAAAAACAATCATATCTGCACTTCCCTTTTCCGGAAAGACACAGCAGGCAACAGTGTACTGCACGCCCTTAGCAGCCATCCTGAGGTGCTCAAATGGAGCATACCTTATGGAGAGCTGCTAGGGGCCAAAAGAAACTGCAACACGACTGAAGCATTTGAAAGGGAAAGAGACATCATAGCAGAGAGATTCAGGGAAAGGGGATATCCCAATTGGGTCATCAAGCGAGCCATTGAAAGAGCTGAGAGGGTGGACAGAAAGGAAACATTGGAGAAGGCTGAGACCATATACAATGAGACTGAGGACACCACCAGATTGATACTTACCTTTAATGCGAAATCTGAATGTGTCAAAAAGGCTGTTGCTAAACATTGGGACATCTTGAGACATGACAACATCATAGGTAGTTTGGTACAAGAACGACCAAGCATAACGTACAGACGCAATCTCAATATCAGGGATCTGGTTGTGAGAAATGATGTTATACTTTATCAGGACAGTAATGAACATGGTCTGCAGGGCTTCTACCCTTGCAGTCACTGCAAAGCCTGCAGCAACAGTACTTTTAAAAATGAACTGGTATACAATGGTGTTAAGAGAAAGATAACACAATTTCTCACTTGCAGTACCAGTTACGTTGTGCACATCATAGAATGTCCTTGTCACCTATGGTATATAGGGAGTACTAAGTGTAGTGCGAAAAAAGAGTATTGGAACATCGCAGGGCGATAACAAACCAGGACCCTAAATATCCGGTGGCACGCCACTTTAAAGAGAAACACTACTCTGATGCTAACCTGTTGAGCTACATGCTTATTGAACAAATTCATGTGAGTCCCAGGGGTGGAGACAGATTATTATCCCTTAAACAACACGAATCGAGACATATAATCAATTTTCAAAGCAAACACCCGGGGGGCCTTAACTGGGACGAAGAACTAGCAGTACACTTGAGAGAAGATACATAGGGCCTTATTATGTCCTTTATCTTACTCTCTCTTTTAGAATTGCTCTTAATTGATCTAGAGTTCTAGTGTTACTGTTATTGTTATCACCTTGCTTTGACTGTTCTTTACAGAAATGAACAATCTTTGTCGTTTACATGAATATGCTATGTCTATTTTCTTATTTCTTGATACATGTTTGTATGTGTGCCAGATTCTTATTGATTATTTCTTTTGTGTATTTGTATTGCAGGTGAACAGGCAGGGTCTCCTAGTATGAATGGATTCTTCAATATGGGCACCACTTCCTGTTTTTGGCACTTGATCCTGTTTCACTTTTTAGGCACTTAGATTCACGGTCAGTTATATCTTTCTTTTTCACGGTTGGCACAAAGGAAGTTACTTTTCTATATGGTAGGACTTGGGTTATTGTCGGCACAATCAATGATCAGTTGTGTCTTGAAGCCGTGGAGTAAACATCCCAGTGGTTGCACCTTATGTGACATTTGGACAATTTACACATGGACACTTGTCAAGTAGTTCTCTTAATGCACATAATATCCTTCTACTACTATGAAGGCCTAGACAGTGGACGAGTTAGTTATACATATGATTTTTTGTACTTTATCCCGTGTCAATGATATATTGATTTTGTACACCTTATTATGACACTTGTCAATGACCCCTCTGATTTAATCTTCGAGTGATCTAAACTGGAGGTTAACTCTACGTACTTTGTGGATGGTATACGACCACATGCATGGGTATGCTCTCATCATTCAGGTCACTTGTCAATGACCTGTATCCCTTGCTTTTGAAGTTTTGACAGTCCGTATGTGTAATATGTGATGGCACTATTACCCTTTTGCTTGACTGCTTACCTTGCAGGAATTCTGTACATTTCTACTGTATATATTTGGAATATTACTAATATCATTTGTTTTTTACTGTGAGTCATGGACATCACTATCTTATTGGTGTTCAATCGATAATCATTATTACCCTCGTGCCAGACTGCTTACTATGCATGAATTTAATATATATGTCGAGTACGTATGTTACAACATGAATTGTTTACTACGATGATTTAATTGACATCACTATCTAAATGGTGTTCATTTGATATCATTACTATTTATGGGGTTACGGGCTCCTGATGTACACTGGTACATCATCACTTGTCACGGCTCACATTGCAATGCCCGTACGATAGTGAGTCTATCGATGAATACAAGAATATATCTATTGTGTTTATGAGATTTTATACACCTGATCAGCCATAAATTTGTATGAGGATTTGTGTAAACATTACATTTATGTTGATAACATCGCTACAAGATGGCCGACACTATTTTCAACCTATTACTGTAGCCCTTCCTCAGTTTCGATTGTGTAACTTTACTCATAATGGCACACTCACTCACACTCTTTTATCACACGTGATCAAGGCAAGTCGCTAAAACGCGTTGTGTGAATAAACTGAAGACTTAAGTTTACTCCTGGATTGTTGTGTGGTTCCTGAGAGCGTACTAGATACTGTTATCTGATGTGACCACAAGTACCAGCGTGCAACAGCAAATAAAATCCATTAAGGAAGGCACACCAGAGGCCAATAAATGAAGGCGCACGCAGAATACTGTGTTCAAGGAACATTGCTGTGAGTTAACGGATGCCTTTGAAAAAGAAGCAGGAAAGCTTTGAAACGCGTCAGGCAGGAGGACTGGAAAAGGTCGGGATGAAATTACACTTTCATTTGAAATAAAGGGTGTGAAACCTACCTGCTGTGGAGTGCAATCTAAATGCAGGGAAAACTTTTGAAAACAAGGATACACTGCTCCTTCCCGCCGTGGAAGACTGCACCACCCTTGGAACAATGAGGGGCTGCAGGAGGGGTACTTTCCTTTCCGATGCAGACACAGCAACGCAATGAATTGGGAAAGTGAAATTGCATTCCGAGGCCCACTGGAGGGCTTAATTTGTCCTTTTAAATTATGTGAAGTTCACAGAACCTACTGGAAGGTATTATTAATTGCCAAATGTGACCACAAGTACCAGCATGCAACAGCAAATAAAATCCATTAAGGAAGGCACACCAGAGGCCAATAAATGAAGGAGCACGCAGAATACTGTGTTCAAGGAACATTGCTGTGAATTCACGGATGCCTTTGAAAAAGAAGCAGGAAAGCTTTGAAACGCGTCAGGCAGGAGGACTGGAAAAGGTC
Source organism: Lissotriton vulgaris (assembly GCF_964263255.1). Lineage (NCBI taxonomy): Eukaryota > Metazoa > Chordata > Amphibia > Caudata > Salamandridae > Lissotriton > Lissotriton vulgaris. Next base: position 750,800,267 of record NC_141694.1, read on the forward strand.
GGGATGAAATTACACTTTCATTTGAAATAAAGGGTGTGAAACCTACCGACTGTGGAGTGCGTTCTTAATGCAGGGAAAACTTTTGAAAACAAGGATACACGGCTCCTTCCAGCCGTGAAGGACTGCACCGCCCTTGGAACTAATGAGGGGCTGCACGAGGGGTACTTTCCTTTTTAGATGCAGACACAGCAGCGCAATGAATTGGGAAAGTGAAATTGCATTCCGAGGCCCACTTGAGGGCTTAATTTGTCCTTTTAAATTATGTGAAGTTCACAGAACCTACTGGAAGGTATTATTAATTGCCAAATGTAACCACAAGTACCAGCGTGCAACAGCAAATAAAATCCATTAAGGAAGGCACCCCACAGGCCAATAAATGAAGGAGCAGGCAGAATACTGTGTTCAAGGAACATTGCTGTGAATTCATGGATGCCTTTGAAAAAGAAGCAGGAAAGCTTTGAAACGCGTCAGGCAGGAGGACTGGAAAAGGTCAGGATGAAATTACACTTTCATTTGAAATAAAGGGTGTGAAACCTACCTGCTGTGGAGTGCGTTCTTAATGCAGGGAAAACTTTTGGAAACACACATATATATATATATATATATATATATATATATATATATATATATATATATATATTGATTACCAATCCAATTCCTTCGGATGAAAGGAAGGCACTGACACCGTGACTTTAACTCAAGGAAAGATTTAATCCGACATGCTGCACAGACGCGTTTTATATATATATATATATATATATAAAACAAAAGCAATTTTTCATCATATATATACTACTATTATAAAGAGAGAACACAAACCTTTGAGCCAGGTAAACTACAAAAGTAATGCACCAATCACTACACCCAATACACCATTTGAAAGGGGAGATGTGGCAGAAGGACATAGGCTATAGATATGTACACCATAAACATTAAAAAAGCAAAAACGCCCAAAGTGGTAAAGTAGTCCCTTGGGGGCGTGGTTGTGGGCGTCTCAAACAACAAATGTGGGCGTTTACAGGGCTATACCAAGTGCAAATAACAAACATAGGCCTAGCGACTTCACAACACACTTACATATGCACACAGAGCGGAAATGTGCTTTCACTGAATTTAGAACGCACAATATGCAGACAGAGCGGAAATGCGCTTTCAATTAATTTCTAACAAACATTTGCAAATCCCAACACATACAGTGGAAATGCGCTTTCAATGAATTTAAATTCACCCATACAGCGCAGTAACACCATTATACAAAAACAGCAGAGGTGCGCGCTATAAGAAATATACACACATTCGTTGCAGTTACCCAGACAACATTGACGCCTTCGCATTAAAAACCGGGCGGGCCTTCCATCGACGAGGAGTGTCAAATGACGCCACACAGGGGGCAGGATTAATCGCATACTACACCAATAACAACGCACTAAAGAAACACACACAACTTCGGCTTACCAAAAAAAAAGTCTTTAACCTTTGGCCATTGACCAACGACGTCACAGGGGGGTAAACACGAACAAAAAACGCCAACATTTCTTAACGGAGAAACGCAACCGACTGCGCATTCACAAGACTTTCCTCACATCTTGCAGGTGAGCAGTGATTTTATTTAATCTCGTGGAAGGCACACCTCGGCATAACGTTTCGGCCTACACAGAGGTATATGTATATATATATATATACATAAATATATATGTATGTATATATAAATATGTATTACCTACTGGCGATAGCCAATAGGTATATATAGTTAGGACCTAGCTACCATAGGAAATCCGCAACATTCTATTGGGAATAACTTTTGCGCCGGTTGAGGAATTTGCGTGTAATTTCCCAAAAATTTGGCCAGCTCAGCTCTGCTACTTCCCTGGAAGTTTTGGGGGTATTCGTCATGCGGGGGCCGAGAAAAAAAGGGGGTCCCAAAACATGTTTTCCCCATGTTAATTTCCATAGGACGATTAGACAAGGCTACAGCCCGAACGGCTGAACGAAATTACACCAAACTTGGCAAAATTGTAGGGACTGGTACGCAGAATTGCCTTTTCTATATTTGGTGAAAATTGCTCCAGTGGTTTTTATGAAAATTAACTTCAAAAACACATATTTGTTGTGCAGGGCTCTAATTACTTTTTCCGCTTTTCAGAGGCGAGTGGCTGGCTGGGGGCTGTTTGTTACCTCGGGCTCCCAGTGACAGCGGGCGCCATCTTTGATTGGGCTTCAATCGGCATGAAGCTCCCCTGAGACTCCACCCTCGTCCTGCCCCTATTTAGTAGCGCGCTTCACTCCCTGTCGGTGTTTGGCAGACAGCCCGGTGGCAGTGGGCTTGTTTGCTGACACTGAGCGAGTTGAGAGTGAGAGAGAGCATCTCTCTGTGTTTTTAGCCTTCGCCCCGCTGAATGCGAGCGGTGGCGTTTTCACGCTGCGCACTGTCTTTTAAATTGTATTCTTAACCTCACCTTTTGTTGTGCAGGGCTCTAATTACTTTTTCCGCTTTTCAGAGGCGAGTGGCTGGCTGGGGGCTGTTTGTTACCTCGGGCTCCCAGTGACAGCGGGCGCCATCTTTGATTGGGCTTCAATCGGCATGAAGCTCCCCTGAGACTCCACCCTCGTCCTGCCCCTATTTAAACGGCCACTATGTGTCAGCGCAGCGGACGAGCGGGCGCGACGGAGGCGCGCTGGAGTTGCGCCTGAGTTAAGCCTGTCTGCGCCCGTCCGCGGCTGGCCGGGGCACGGGGCACGTCACTCTGCTCCCCTCTTTGCCTACTCCCGTTCTTCAATTATTTCTCTTCATAAACCCTCCCTCCCTCCCCCTGAGGCCTCAGTCAAGCATGCCGTATGCGGCTTGCCCGCTCCTAGGACTCACTTTCCTGAGATCATTTTTTCTCCCCTCACTTACAGTCCCCCGGCCCTAGCTGGCAAATCTCGTCCTTCCACCTCTGGACTTGCCCCCAATTCCCCTTTATCTGTGATGTACCTGAACACTCGGTCTCTGGTCAGCCATAAAACTGACATCTTCTATCTCTTAGGATCGGAACAGCCTGACATCTTGTTCCTGTCCGAGACCTGGCTCACAGATGACTCCTCCCCTGATATCCTGGCGGCCATTCCTCCAGGATACTACATACTACAAGCCAATCGCCCCTCTGGCAGAGTGGGCGGCGGGGTTGCAGCTATCATTCGTCACTCAATCAGGTTTTCCCCTGTGTCTACCCCTAGTATTCCTATGACTGACTGTCTCGCTCTCAGGCTAGAGCAACCGGGGTCCTCTCTTGTATGTGTTCTAGTTTACCGCCCCCCCCAACCCATGCCTAACTTTTCAGTACAGTTTGGGGAGCTCATCTCCCAGCTAACTATCAATAACACCAATGTTTTACTTCTCGGTGACTTTAATTACTGGCCCTCAGATCCTCACGAAACCCTTGATTCCCTCGCCTTCTCTGACCTCATGCTGGGTCTCAATTGTACCCAACATATACACACACCCACGCACATAAAAGGCCATATTCTGGACCAGGTATGGACTTCCTCTCTAGTTATTTCCACTCCCCTTGTCCTTCCCTGCTCCTGGTCAGACCATTTACTCATCACCTTTTCCCTTGCTAAGCCTCCCCCGGCCAACATTACCCGAGAATCAAACTTTCTGGCACGCAATTGGAACAAGGCTGACCTTAATAAATTCACCTCCCTCCTGAGCTCATCAGCCCCCTCCATCACAGAACCCACCACCTCCATTGACTCCCAGTCGGACCACCTTACCCAATGGCTTGTCTCTGCCGCTGACTCGGTGGCACCTTTAAAACCTGTTAAAACGCGGCGCAGTCACGACGCCCATAGGTGGTTCACCGAGGAACTTAAGGCACTGAAACTTAGTCTCCGTCAGGCCGAAAGACGCTGGCGTCGAGGATATACCCCTGAGACAAAGGCTGTTTTCTCTTCTCAGATGAGGGAATACAAATCTGCTATAGCCCGGGCTAAATCTAGCTATTTCTCCAATAAGATTCTGAATTCCACCAATAAATCTAAGGATATCTTTTCAATTGTCGAGGAGCTGTCTAATCCGGCTAGAGTTACTATTGCCCCGCTCCCCTCCCAGCCTCTTTGTGATTCCTTGAATCAGTTTTTTGTGGATAAAATTGCTAAAATCAAAACCAGCATCTCCGCTCATGTCTCACCTGTCTCTCCCCCCGCCAGCACTTCCTCTCATCACATCTCCCACACCCTCTCCCAGTTTCCCCTCATCTCAACAGAGAATTTTCTCCCCTCTTGCTTAAAGTCTCTTCAGGCTCCCCTAGCGATTGTTGCCCCCCCTCTGCCCTGCGAGAAGCTTTCACTTCCTGCCCGGACCCCCCTTTGGCCCTTTTAAACAACTCTCTAACCTTAGGGGTGGTTCCGGCCTCCTTCAAACGGGCAGAGGTGGTCGCCATCTTGAAAAAACCCACGGCTGATCCTTCCACCATGAGCAACTACCGCCCTATTTCCCTCCTCCCCTTCCTCAGCAAAGTCCTGGAGTCCCACGTCACTCAGACCCTTACTTCTTTTATAGAGGACTCTGGTGTTTTGGACCCCCAGCAGGCTGGGTTCAGACCTGCGCATTCCACAGAAGCAGTCATCCTCTCTGTGATGGACGAACTACGCAGGGGCGCCGACTCTAACACCTGCCAGGCCCTGGTTCTTCTGGACTTGTCGGCCGCCTTTGACACGGTCGACCATGACATTTTGGTCGACCGTGTCGGAGAGGCTGGCATCCAGGGTACTGCTCTGGACTGGGTGCGTTCTTTCCTGACCCATCGCCATCAAGCTGTCAGGCTGTCCCAGTTTTCCGCCCCTCAAGTCGAACTGACCTGTGGTGTCCCGCAGGGTTCCTCCTTATCCCCTCTCCTTTTTAATTTGTACCTGGCCCCATTAATCCGTTCCCTCCGTCGATTCAATGTCTCCGCGTTCAACTACGCGGACGACATCCAACTGGTTTTCACCATTGATTCCAGTGACCAATCCATCTCCACTTTTCAAAACACCCTCTGCTTCATCAGTGATTGGATGGGCACAAACCATCTGAAACTCAACCCCGACAAGACTGAGCTGGTCCTTGTCGGGGGGCCCTCCAATCCCCGGCACTCTTCCTTTTGGCCTGCCAGTCTTGGCAACCCCCCTTGCCCCGTCAACTCAGCAAAAAGTCTGGGAGTTGTCATAAGCAACAATCTATCTATGACACCCCAGATCAGCACTGTAGTTTCCTCTAGCCATTTCCAGCTCAGGAAAATACGCAAAATCTCCCGCCTACTGACCACCGATGCCCTTATCTTGGCCCTGCTTGCGTTAGTCATGTCTAGGCTTGACTACGCAAATGCACTATACGTAGGCATTCCTGCATACCAACTCAGGAGACTCCAGCTGATCCAAAATCAAGCTGCTCGCTTGATTTACCATCAACCTAGGGATCAGCACGTTCAACCTCTCCTAAAGAGTCTCCATTGGCTTCCGGTCTCTGCCCGCTGTAAATTTAAGCTTGGTTGCATCATTTTAAAATCCCTCACTGGTCATGGCCCCTCCTTCATTTCTTCTTTGCTCCATCCTTATGTCCCTTCTCGCACCCTTCGGTCATCCCAACTGGCTTTACTTTCCGTCCCCAGATTCAAGCGGAAAAAACACGGTGGCCTTAGGTTTTCTTTCTTAGCTCCGTCTTTTTGGAACTCCCTACCTCTCCCTCTTAGGTTACCCTCCCCCTACCCCACGTTCAGATCTTCCCTCAAAACGCACCTGTTTACTGTAGCTTATCACTAGTTGTTCTTCCTCAGTTTGGTTTTCCTTCTGTCTCTCCCCCCTGCTCCCTCTGTACAGCGCCAAGAAACCTAATGGTGTTAGCGCGCTCAATAAATTGATTTAACATAACATAACATAACATAACATAACATATATATCTATATGCGCGCTTCGAGCGCTTACAGGTACGCGTACCGGGGAGCGCAACCGGCGCGACACGGAAGAGCGCGAGCGGAAAGCTGATTGGCTCTCCGGTGTCTGTGAACATTCCGAATGGTCCGGAGAGTCCGCCATCTTGTGTCTCGGGAGAACCGAGACACAAGAGGTGAAAAACAATAGGGGAAAACTATAAAAGGTGGCAGGGTAGAGACCCCCTGACCCCCCTGGTTTTATCAAAGAATTGGATTCAAATATGATACTCTGTATTTACAAAGAGTGATGAAAGATTTTACTTGTGTATGAAAAGGTGTATGTGATTATCACGTGGATGATGTCATCAGTGATGTCATTTGAGATGTCATCAGTGATGTCACTGACCATGTCATGAATGATCTAATATGTGACATCATCAGCAGTGCATTGTGGTTGCGCGAAATATAGTTAGTACAACTAACTATATAGGAGCAATTTCAATGGTTTTGTATGAGTGAAATGTCCAGCTAACTATAACACCCCTAAAACTTTTTTGAGTGAATTTCAAAGGTTTTTTAAAAGCTAATTCCTAACTATATAAGGCCTGAAACCTATGTTTTTTTCAGAGAATATATATATAGATAGATTTAAAGATAGATAGTTATATAGATATATAGATATTTACAGACAGACAGATGGATGGACGGATGGGGACGGACAGACAGACAGGCAGGCAGGCAGACAGACAGACAGACCTTTCAACCATTGATATGTTAAACTATTATTCACATTTAGCTTCAACCAACAAAAACATACAGAGTAGGGAAATGACAAAGCCCACTATAGCCATTGCTTCTTTCACTGTAAATGATGGCATATTCTTGATCATATGAGCAAATTTGTCCTAAAAGAGTTTCTCCTCATACATTACACTTTTTTCTTCCAATTATCTTTACCTTTCTTTGTGTTTTTATTTGTTCTTGTGCATTTGGCCCAGCTCTTCGGGTTACAGTAATTAAAAAACAATAGTATATTTTCTCTGCACCAATAAAAATATAAATCATATTTCCCTGTGAGGTGCATGAAAGCTAAACAAGTTTATATACTTATTCTAAGCAATCTTCCTAAATAGAAAAGAACCCACACTGTTCTGTTAAAATTATATTAATTGGTTAATATTTTATACAAAAATTAAATTTCAAGTACATGGGCGTCTCTCTGACATCTGCAGAATATGTTTTATATTCTTTTATAATTTGTGGCATATGCAATTATCAACCAATGTTAGATCTACTTTGCCAGTGTTTGTTTCAGTGTGAAGTTTTTCTTTCTCTTTATTTGCTGTATGCACAATTTATGTTTGATTGCTGATTTTGTAATTAACTTCATTTTCACTAAAGGTAACTTGGACGTTTGGTCGATCAGATAAAGGCTTGCATTTTCCCCAAATCAAGTGTGACCTTGTGATTAGTTGCAGAACTGAGAATCAGCGTAAACCTATTCCTGAATATCGACTTCTCAATTGCTCTCCTAGGATGGATGGTAGCTGACATGATCTCTACATTCATTCTGCTTTGAGTCCTGATGTGGGGTTCCAGATTGATTCATAAATACTATCCCTCAGCTCTGACACACATCCCCAACCCTGCTAATCTCTGTCTTTCTGTACATAATCAGACTTTTGAATTTTTCTCAATTACAGGGCAGTTCATTAAGTTGTGTCTATTAAACAGCGATCAAGACCTATTATGGTGGTGAGTGCTCTATGGAAGTGGTGAGATAAATGCTACAATTTGAAACCCATTATGAATGAACTTGGTTTTAGCAAAGTCATTTTCAGTAACAATTTAAAAGCTAAAAATATACTTTGACTGATGTCCAGCGCCTTGAGACCCATACGGGTGAGTAGCGCGCTTCACAATCCCTGATTAATTGATTAATTGATTGAAAGTGACTCAAGGAAGTACTCTGACTCAGAAAGTGCAAATGACTACAAGTTTGCTTCTCTATATCTATAATACTTTACCTGATCAGGAAGCCTTGGGGCTGACTGTCTAGTCTATCGTTACAAGACATTAGAAACCCACATAGACTTGTGCAACTTACTAGAGGAAATGAAAGAAAATAAAATGCTGAATAAATGAGGAATAAGAAAGAATCCCCATAGTACAATATAGAGCAGTAGGTCTTGAGTACTCTGATACAAGATTAAGTTGCCATCTCCCAATGTTTAACTTGAAGACAGAAGTATAAGGAGCAACATAAAGTTGTATAAAATCCCTTACAAATAGAAAGAAGCTTGTTGCATCTTGAAAATACTGTCTGCTTAAGTTGTTGACTGCGGACTTTTACCTGATTCTTGAGTTTCAACCAGCACATAGCATATGTCATAAATAGCAGTCACAAAAAAGGAATTGGCCTTTTTATTACATACAATCAAGGTAAAAAGTAGCACAAGAAAATTATCTTTCATACAGTAAAAAGGGCAACCAACTTCCCTTAAATGGTAAGATCAATTATATCTTGGCAGATTTCTCATAAGCCACCATGGTGAAAAAAGGCTATTCCTTGATTTACAAGGAGAGATTTGGAAGCTGACATACTATTTTGTTTTCTTACCCTGCAAAATGATTGTGACCAAAGATGACAAAACATAATAATGTACAGAGCCTGAAGAACTAAACAGGAATCTGAGATTCTGGATGGCACTAAACCAAAAGTTCAATAGATCCAAGATGTGTAGGCGGCTACATTCAAGGAAGTGGATGGCATGGGGGATAGGTCAAATTATGGGTGGGCGTCACAGGACATGGAGAACAGTTTTAAGGTCAAATGAATGCAGCTAACATCAGAGGCAACACAAGGTCACGAGTCAAAATATAACAAAGAAACTGGAACCATTTTATATCTTTTCAGGGCTCACCCTAATTTGAAAGATCTTAAACTTTTGGTGTTATTACAGTAAAATGGCACATTATGTAATGTCATTTTGTATATGAGTACTAGAACCACAATGTTAGTTTACTATTAAATTAATTATTTAATTTAAGTATTATTAATTATAATGCTTGAATAACAATTTCCTCTTTCATCATAAAGGTCAAAAGGAATTTTCTATTCCAGGATGTAATATCATTTGGAGCGATGGCGCAGGGATCTTTGTATCTCAGTCTTCGGGTGTAATCTTTAAATAACACTCGCTACTGGTCATATGGACCTTTGTTCATCAACAAAGAAACATTAAAGGGAGCCATCTTATGCATCAAACACCATAAACAGTATAGTCCATTTGGGGCTCCACATTAATCAATAAAGAGATTTGGTGTGAGTTAAAAGGTTTTGTTAACAATTCTATTCAACTTACTTTATTCACAAAATATTAGTATTTACTCATTATCATTGCAAATTAAAATAATCCATTAGTCGGCATTTCAAAACAAGGTAAAATACCAAATTATTAAAGATGACAAAATAAAATAGACATGATACAACAAGCATGTTTAATAAAATTAACTTCCCAAATCTAAATTAAGGATTAGATTGGCAATTTTATAATTAAGTCAAGAAAAAAAACGGTGCCAGTTCAGAAACCCAACAAAGAGTTCTGACAAGAGAGTACAATACACAAGCCTTTGCACATAAGCAATGAAGAAAAATGTAAGGTGGAAAGTATTCTCAGCTATACATCAGCAGACATCATCTATAAAGGATTATAGCTCATATGGGATGTCTGTCCGAAAAAGAGAGAAACCTAATGAATCTCAGAAGAGTGTCCAGAGTGCTAACAGCACACTAGGAACGCATGCTAATATAAATCTGTTAAAACGTGTTGAAACATTTTACCAATGCTCCGTTCTCGAAATCCAATATCATTTATGCAACCTCCTGGGAGCAGGTGAACTCCCTAGTTTCCCACATCTTCACAATAAGCCATAGAAACAAGTCATTGAAAAGCTACTTTGTCTACATCGTGCGGTTTAGACAGTTCTTCCCATAAATCATATTTCCTGCCATCTCCTCTCTTCTCAGTGAGAACCTCACTATCATTTGTCTAATACATAATACATGTCTATTCACTAACTAACAGAAAGCTTCTGGATAGTTACAGCATCTAAATTGGAAGAGAATAAATATCTCGCGCAAAACAATAGCTCAAAATGGATAAGTAGTTAGGCTAACTTAAGTCATTACTTTATGTCACGTCATTTGTACATTTGCAACGCCTAAGTATGCTTATCCACTGCACAATTTGGTATGCAGACAAAATATCGAAATTTAAATATCGATATACAATAATATCGATGTTTAAATATCGAAGGGACATAATATAGAAGGTAAGTAATATCGATAGATTTTAATATCGATATTAGTAATATCGATGTTAATTATTTTGATGCTACAAATATCGATTTTTACATTTTTTTTGTATATTATTATGTGTTTATTATGTTTTTAATTTATTTTAATGTAATTTAATTAATTTTTGTATTTTAGTACTGTAGCGGGTGGTGGGTTTATAGGGGAATAGGGTGGGAAGTAATTTAATTATATTAAATTAATTATTAATTATTAGGAATTATAAATTAATTTTAATTAATTGGTAATTAATTTTATTTAATTAATTAATTGATAATTATGTTCTGTAGTGGTTTGTGGGTTAATAGGGGCATAAGGTGGGAAGTAATTTAATTATACTATATTAATTATTAATTAGTAGGAATTATAAATTGATTTTAATTAATTGGTAATTAATTTTAATTAATTGGTAATTAATTTTTATTAATTGATTAATGGATAATTATGTTCAGTAGCGGGTTGTGGGTTTATAGGGGAATAGGGTGGAAGTAATTTAATTATACTAAATTAATTATTAATTATTAGGAAATATAAATTAATTTTAATGAATTGGTCATTAATTTTAATTAATGAGTAATTAATTTTTATTAATTGATTAATTGATAAATATGTTCTGTTGCGGGGTGTGGTTCTATAGGAGAATAGGGTGGGAAGTAATTTAAATGTAATGAAGTAATAATGTTTTTCAGTTCATTATTTTGTTAATTATATAAGTGTTAATTAATTATTAATTGGTAATTAAATATTATGAAATGGTATTTTTTATTAATTTTTTTAGTTAATTATTTATTGCTAATCATGTTTTTAATAATTATGTATTGGTATTTTTAAATGGTTTATATTTATTTAACAGTTAGGTTTTTTATTATTTAAATTTTTCTTTATATTTATAAGTATGTTATTTTTACCTCTACGCTATCCAACACTTTCCCTACTGTTGCACTCTTTGAAGTGGGAATAGTAATTTTTACCCCTACGCTATCCAACATTTATTTACTTTTTTAAATTTGTTTTACATTTTTATTAATTGTTATTTACATTATTATTTTATGTATATAAATGTATTTGTAATTTACTATATTTTCATTTATTTATAAGTTATTAAAATATTTTTTTAGAGTTATTATTAATGAAGTATATACTATGTATTATATCTTTATAATTATTTGTTTTATTACATAATTTATTGATTTTAAATATTATAATATATTTTTAACTATGTTTATTACATTTATAAGTATTATTTTATTAATATTACATATTTTTTAATTAAAAAAACGATATTTTTTTTAAACGATATTTTTGACAGCTATAGTTTTTGTACTTACCTTGTGAGAGATAGGATGTCGATCTTGTTGTAATCAATATTTTTGTTGCGATATTTTTAAATGTAGATATTTTTGTATTTGATATTTTGTCATTGATTCGCAAAATTTGTATTTATTTTATGTATGTTATCTTGCATAGACTTTTCACACTTTCTATTTAAATGTGTTTCTGTTTACAAAATGAGGAATTTTGCTCCAGCAGGATGAAAGGCATGTGTGGTAGTTGAGAGAGAATCCGTGCACAGGATTAGTCTAATTCTTTCTTCAGATAATGCATTCATTATGATCCTTTTCATTCTGTACTGGAATGTTTAAGATCAAACCTGACATTTTTTGCTTACTGTAACCGAGGACCAGGGGAGGTGAACTGAAGGTGCATGGAGTATTTTATTTCATGTGTACAGTAAACCTAAAGAAAGAAGAAAGTGGAGATACTTTTGTCAAGAATCATCTGTTTAGGGAGCAACTGCACAGCATGCTATTCTCAATCTTGTAATGGTGTTGAAAGCATTGAGTAGAATGTTACAGAGTGTTGTCCCAGGCTAATAGCACTCTTTTCTGCAGTGAGGGACTTCATGTGTATCATTGATTTAGGCGATTAAAGCTCTTTTCCTCTCAAGATTTCTGCTGGATGTTGACATGGAAGTTTGTGTTTTCGTGTCTGTGTTGCAGCTCAAAGCACAATGCAAAATAGGACTCCTTGAAAGTGGTGTGTTTCCTTGGCCTTCTTTTATGCAAGGCATAGACAGAGCATCTTTAATACATGTAATCAGTGTGCAGAGGGAGGTTTATCCTCACCCAAAGTGGTCGAATCAATGGTGTGATTGCTTTGCTGGCTTTACAGAGTGCTGAATGAAGAAGACAGATGGTTCAGCTAGGAGACATAAGCAATGTCAAACATGGGGTTCCTCTTCCTTTGCAAGCGTTTATTGAGAAACTCAAATTTTATAGAAGAGTAGGCGGATCTAACCTTATAGTTAAATCTGTCCAAGATGGCAGTTTCTCTATTTTTTCTCTCGAAGGATCCCAACATAAGCTGGACTTAACCTCTTTTCCTGTGATGTCATTTCCTATCTTAAGCATATACAAGCAGCTTTGGGCTTAAGAAGGATGAATTCCAACTCATTCATTCCCAAATTCTTGTTTGCATTGATCGCCCATTGGAATTTTTTTTTACCCATGGTTTCACCATTTTCTTTCCTGATTTCTCATGGATTTTATTTTCTGTAAGACTTACACTGGCCTCTTTCTCAACCCTGATTCATGCATCGCTTATAACCTTTCAGCATTTCAACTACAATCATGACCTATTTGTCAAGGACCGAATGAGTCCAACGTGAACCCGACCTTCCTCTTTGCCATTATATATGTCACCAATAAATGGCAAACACTGTGGACAGTTACTGGGAAAATGGGAAAGGGAGAGAGAATCAGCTGCAGTGAAGTCTCATCCGAGGATCAAATTCCCGTCTCTTCCAGGCTCTATCTTGTCTCTCCAAGGTTCTTGCTTTGCTTTGGTCTACTTGACTCTTTTTGTAGCCTGTCTTTTTCCCTCTCTGTTGCTTCTTCTGGTCACCCTCTATTTCTTATTCCCCCTTTATGGCTTCAGTTGGTGTCTCAGGTATTGCTTGCCTTCTGTCTCATTCCTTTGATTGTATTACTCTCTCTTCTAGACTCCCAAGGTATGTTTTATATTTCATTCCTCATATCTTCCATAATGATGATTTTTAATATCCAAACCACTTATTCCTACAGCCAGAGGCTTCTTTACTAGCTTCTGCCCTTTCCTCCCATTTTGTCAATTACCTCCCACATCAAGCTGGAAGATGAAGGCCTTACAGGTGATTGGCCCGTCACTGCTCAACAAGTCTTAGACACACAATCAGCCCTTCCCATATATTTTGTCTGCATCCACTAGTGAAAACGTTATGATGCCATCAAGCGTTAATTTGTCATTCCAGCTGCCCATTGTAGTAAACCCTTCCGGCCCAACGACTTTCACATCTGTTCCAGGTACTTACTCAAGGCAGCCTGCACTTGGAAGCAGACTGAGCGACCCAGAGTTTTCAACCTGGTGCGTGGTGAGGGCCCATGTCACTGAGCTGTGTGGTCAGGGGTCTACAATACCCAGATTGCGTCAGTGACTCTACAGTTTTGGTCACTTTCGGGGGTGTTCTGCTGCATGCACAGAGTGCAGACAGATGGAGCACAAAGCATTACAATAGCATGGAGAGGTCTGACTTAAGGTTCCCTTCCCAATGCCAAAAAGTAATCCAGAATCCTGAAGAGGTAGGTGGGTCTAGTTTGATGTATCACCATTCACACGATGGAGACTCTTCTGTGGGTTGTTGACTCAAGTTACCAAACCAAGATGGAGATAATCTTTTTCATGTGATTTCCAATTTACATTACATACAAGGAAGCATTGAAGTGAGATTGATGCTTCGGAATTTGTTTAATTACTTTCCATCACAACCATCGTCCACACACCACCATTTTTGTAATTGATTTTTTAAATGTATTCCTCTGCAGCTAGATTCTTTTTGGATTATTTATATGTTCTGGAAGATGAATGCTAGACTCTTTCTCTATCCTGTTTCATGGAGTGTTTGGTGCCTTGCTTATCTATAGCACATTACTCATCACCTTCAATTAAGAAACATCAGGATTCCCAATGAGGGTTTGTTTTGTCTGTCCGATTCAGCCTTTTTCCTCTTAACTGGGATCCTCTTAAGGAGGCAGTTGACATCTTCACATGTATATATAGGATCATGGTGGTATTACGGCTACTGGGAGGAGTCACCCTTTATTTGGCAAACAGAAGAATGCTTGACAGACCCTTAAAGTGTCCAATCCCTGGCATTAATCCCCTTCCCTTGATGTCCATATTAACGTTGGCCCAGTGCTCCAGTTGCCTCACTCGCTTCCTACCAGTGTACCCTATAGAAATTGGACATCCAGAGAGCCTTGGTAGCCTTGATGCCCTGCCCCATTACCACTCAGTATGGCCAGTGGTGGCTCCTACAGGTCCAGCTTTCTTGATTGACCTGGTGGCCTAGAAGTCCCCCTTGCTGATCTATCTCAGAGACCCATCTTGGTTAATGGCAGCCACTGCAGGCCCTAACCATCTGTGTGTCCTGCACAGTAGTTATAAATGACCAGATGGCCTACTTGCTCTCCCTGCTTTAGAAAGCATCTGGCATGCCTGACAGTGTCTTCAAATGGACCATTACTTCACAAATGTGCCACCAATTTCTTTAGTGTGCCCCAGCTGTTGACCGCCAGCCCACTCAGGGAGCATACACCCAATCTTTTCTCTGTTACCTGATTTAGCAAACCCTGACCGAATCACAAGATTCAGAGAAGGCTGTGTCTTTGTGCTGCATCCATCCCTAGCCTCTTCATCTCTGGAGAATCTTCCTGGCTTTCTTCTTTGCTTGGTACCTGCTACCACCTTGACAAAAATAGCAAAAAGTAGCACTCCTAGTGGCAAAAAACAAAACCCTGCAGAAAATTTCTTGAGTATAAAAAAAAGGTATCAATCTCACTGTACTATTACAAATAGAAAAAGTGCCCCAGTGGCATAGGCTTCTGAAAAAGCAGTCTACAATTCACTTCAAGGCACCAGTTTGTGAACGAAAAAGCCTGAATATCTTCCTAGTATCCAAACGTTTAAAAGTATTGACCAAGAAGAAAAACAAACCTCACCTGAAACTGGAATTCATCTGTGTTGCTCCAATGGCAGAAAACTTGACAGGATTCCATCCCTGGTCTTCACCGTTCACAGCAACACAAAATGATGATGGACAAAATGCTGAACATTTTCAAACATTCACCGAGTCCGAGATTTGTGTTAAATCTATTGTATTTTGCTTACCATGCCACCCCAGTTTGGACCCAGTCATTTGCAAATCAGTCTTGACCCTACTCCCCATTGGAACAGTCACCTGAAGTGCCAAGCAAGGCCCTCCCTGGACCGGAGACAAGCATTCGGGAGTCAGTTTCGAGGTATCACCCCTCATCAGCCAGGCTAGCTTGAATCCAGTGGCACAGTGAGCAGGGCACCCAAGCCTGGGCATGCCCTTCCCACTTAGGGCGACTACAGCAACACAAAAAGATGATGGACGGAATGCTGAACATTGTAAAACATTCACCCCCAGTCACTGATCTGGGTTAAATCCATAGTTTTTTGTTTTTTGTCCTGTTACTTCACCATTCACAGGCACTTTACTTCTTCCACTCACACATCATCGCTAGTGTATTTTTCTATCTTTCTCTTCTCTTTCCTTGTTTCTACCAATGCAGGGCAGCCAGGCCAAGCACCATGCATCATGCGCTATGTTAACATATTTTAGGAAGACTGCCTTGCTAACTATAGCTCCTGTATGAACTGGCAGGAGCTGTAGCTCTGTGAATTTAGATGAACTCAGCAGAGAGGGCTTTTTCTATGCTGCCTCTGGCAGATATTTTGAGCTGGGCTCAGGTCAAACAGAAGTGTCTTGTTGCCATGGAAATCAACCTTGGCCCAGCTAAATTATTTACTTTCAGTGAAGTCACTAAGGGTTTCGCACATTGACTGTTACTGGGTCATAAAGTTGTTTGACTATGTGTACAACAAGCTGCAAAAATAGGCCCGGGCGCACCCAAAAAAGTGGCCCACATTTGCAGATTGCACCTTTTCGCAAAACAATGCTTCAGTGTTCTAAGTAGTGTGAAAAGAAGGAGGGTGGAGTCTCTGAAAGAAGCATGTCTTCTTAACATTTGCTGTGATAAAAAAATGCAAATGTTACCTGGGCCCCTTTGTGCAGGGATTAGTTCAAACTGGTGAACCACTCCTGATTATCATTGAGGCCACCACTACTCAGGCCCCCTGCCTCTGCTCAGTCTGCGTACATTAATGTGCCTGTATCCGGCCTAAGTCCGTTTTTTATATCAACGGGCCGTCCCAATGACATTTCCAGCACCTTGATGAACAAGCATTTACAATGCAATGGTTTTGCCTTTGTTAAAGTTAGAGCTATTGGCATTGCTCTTGACATTATTTTTATTTATGTTTTTTTAACATAAATAAATGGCATTGTCATTTACAATGCCACTACCTTTATCTATCGCAAATGACACACACAAACACACACAGAGCCGCCCCACACACACCCCCACACAGAGCCCCGCACACACAGCCCCCCACACACACAGCCACACAGAGCCCCCCACACACACAGCCACACAGAGCCCTCCACACACACAGCCACACAAAGCTTCCTACACACACAGCCACACAGAGCCCTCCACACACACCAACACAGCACAAGCAGGCAACAGGGGCAGACGGAGGCACAAGCAGGCAACAGGGGCAGACGGAGGCACAAGCAGGCAACAGGGGCACACAGAGGCACAAGCAGGCAACAGGGGCCCACAGAGGCACAAGCAGGCAACAGGGGCCCACAGAGGCACAAGCAGGCAACAGGGGCACACAGAGGCACAAGCAGACAACAGGGGCACACAGAGGCACAAGCGGGCAACAGGGGCACAAGGAGGCACAAGCGGGCAACAGGGGCACAAGCAGGCAACAGGGGCACGAAAACGGAGGCACAAGCAGGCAACAGGGGCAGGTGGAGAAAACACAATTTTCAACAGCCCACTTGGCTCTGCAACAGTTGCCTTTGAAAAGCAATACGGCGTAATGGGCATGATCAAATCCCGTCCCCTGCATAAAAAAAAACAACAGCCTGAGGCGACTGCTAACACAGATGTAGTACAAGGCATTACACGGCAAGGGTGCTGCTGCCGGCAATTATCCTGGTATTTAAACAAATCTCTCTCTCTCACACACAGAGCGGCCCCACACACACCCCCACACAGAGCCCCGCACACACAGCCACACAGAGCCCCCCACACACACAGCCACACAGAGCCCTCCACACTCACAGCCACACAAAGCTTCCTACACACACAGCCACACAGAGCCCTCCACACACACCAACACAGCACAAGCAGGCAACAGGGGCAGACGGAGGCACAAGCAGGCAACAGGGGCAGACGGAGGCACAAGCAGGCAACAGGGGCACACAGAGGCACAAGCAGGCAACAGGGGCACACAGAGGCACAAGCAGGCAACAGGGGCACACAGAGGCACAAGCAGGCAACAGGGCCACACAGAGGCACAAGCAGGCAACAGGGGCACACAGAGGCACAAGCAGGCAACAGGGGCACACAGAGGCACAAGCAGAGCACAAGCAGGCAATGTCTACACGAGGCTGGAAAAAATAATTACAAATAATTTACATACAGGCAAATTTAAAATAAAGACATTTTTGATGGGAAGTTGCTGCCTTCGTGAATAACTGCGATTCCTGCTTTCAAGTGCATGAAACACTTATACTTCCAAAATGGCTTTCTCGTCTGGGTAGGTGCAGAATAATGTGCGCCTATGCATGCCTTTATCGTCCCTTTTCTATATCTATGCTTACTGTACTGAACTGTACAGTACAGCTGCAGCTCCATCCGGGTAATTTTCTTCCCCTGGGCAGCAAACGAAACGGCGGCAGCAGAGGCTACATCCGGGTACTCGCTGGCTACAGGTTAGTGCACCGAGTGGGTCCATGCTGGTGCTTCAGCCCGCGAGACGCTCTTCCGTAGTCACTACCAGAGCTAAATACATATAAGGTCCCAAATGCGAGACCAATTGCATTGCAATACATGCCCAGCACATAAAGAAGTTACCCTTGGGGTCACCTCTAGAGATCACAGAAAACTAAGAATGAAGTACACCAGAACGCCACCTTGTTACAGTAGCAGTCATAATTTCCAGAACTCAGAAGGGAAGTGCAGAGGAGGAATCCGAGATCAGGCACTGTTCAAAGAGGAAGTGAAAAAGTTGTACAAGAGCAGAAGTTCCAGCCAGGACCAGACATCCAAACTATTGGCCACATCCACGGGGTTCAGCGTGTAACACCACAAGAGATATCTGAAAGGAAAACGACATCCAGGCAGGCTATATAATGTCAAGCACTATGCCAGTCACATCACGTGAAAAACTGATAGCACAACCAAGAACGACCCCTAACACCGCCTACACCAGAATACAGTATCTGCCGCTGCGGCAGGCCAGGGCACCCTAAAAGAACAACTAAAGTCACGTCACCACTCAAGGACTCCTTCACCTACTCCGTACAACTTTCGGTGTATGACATGTAGGCCCTTACACCAGTTGTGCACGTTCACTACCATCCACTCCAGAATCGTCATCCTTTTGACACTGCCCCCGCTTTAGGTAGACAGCAAAAACACTTGCCACACCTTTAAACTTTGCCCCTGCAATTATAACCCAGTGACCCGCTGTCTTCCATTCAAGGGCATATTCTGCCCTGGGCCCTTTTCACACGTTGTGCCAATAAAACAGCACAACCCCTCCCTTTCTGAAGACATGCACCCATGCAACAGTGAGAATCCCCCCACCCCCACATGGAAGCAGTATAATCACTCTGGGGCATAGACTGTGGCTTGTGTGGGTGCAAATGGGCGTCACACCTGTGCACCACACATCACTGTATACGCAGCTGTCATTTGTTGGTGCACACCACTTCAAAGACCATCGTGCCACAACCCCCCTTTACTTGAATGTATCAAAACTTTGCAACATTCCCGCGGGTAAAGCTCACAGAAGCGCCGGGCTGTCGCCCACCACGCTTGCACCCCTAATTCCCACAAGACACCCCAAAATAAATACCCTCCCCACATCTTCAATCACGCCCCTACGACCGGGGGTTCTTACCGGCAGCCTCCCCAGGGAGGCGGGTCTCAGCGGCTTCAGCTCGGGCCCGTTGGGGGTGGTGTAAAGGCAGCCCCCCAAAGTCGTCCCCGCGGGTGGCTGTGGGTAGATCTGGGTGAAGTAGGTGCCGGGCCTCAGCTGCGGGCTGGAGAGATCTGGGCCCACGAAGGACAGTACCTTCTGCGGCTGGGCAGAGACAAGCACCCGTCCCGGAGCGGGGGTCACCCCCCGGGGTACCTTCAACATGGCGGGGAGGGGGTACGCGATTAGAAAGATACCCCCCGGGACCGCACCCCTGCAACTAAGTAGCACCCTCCCTACGCAGTCACCCCTACTAAGCCGCGCCCTGCTCCCAGACGTGGCACACTGACATTAAATCAGACACCTACTAGCCTATCCAGCTGATACCCTACAGCAGCGCCCCCAAAGTAAACACCAGCACCCCTAGCAATCAGCAACTAGTTCTAACTTCTGCACAGGAGGAGCAGTATGCACGCAATCTTAGCAGGCAGCGGCTCAAACGCACACAAGCAGCACCCCAACATACAGCAGCCCCCTCACTCCAACGCTAGGTTTACCTACTCTTGCAGGACCCCTCGACCCCCACGGACGACACTGAGACTAGGCTCTGAAGCACTGTGCCACGATCCCTACTCCCCCGGCCGGGACCCCCCCTAGCACTGCCCTGGCCGCCCCCCTGATTTTCGCCGCTGGGTCAGACGGGTATTTCCGGAGCTGGGGGGGTCCCGTCGGGGCGGAGGAACACGTAGGTGGCGGTAGAAGGCTCCTACGTGGACAGCCTACTTCCGTCACTCGTGCACACTAAGCATGACACCCCGTGCCACACAAAAGGCAGACCCGAGAAATACCGCCTCGTCCCGCAGCCAGAAGCATCCCGAAAACTCAACGCGAAATTACATAGTTAAATAAATAACGTAGCCGTCAATTACGTTCCCGTCAACCTTGTAATATATGCTTCGTAAAGAACGCGACCCGCGACGAGCTACCAGCCCCAGTGGGGGGTCACTATTGTGAAGCGCTCTGCCGCCTTCGGGTAAAGGCCGCGCTGCATTGCATTAAAAATAAATAAATAACCTGACGCCGCTTCCCAGACTCGCATATATATTCCGCACGCTAGGTGCTCGGGAAGGGGGGGGTGTCCAGGCACAGCCAATATGGCGGCCCCACGAGGGCCACCAACTGCCTCCGACGATAGTTACTGTCCAAAAAAGCATGTCATGCCTTTATTTTATGCATTGCACAAATATTCAACCGATGCTAATAAATACATTTGTTGTCTTGGGCTCCCCCTTAAACGGCGCTCATGAAGTCCCGTGCACGATGTAGCGTCGCCAAACATGTGCCTCCTAAACAATGAGAGCCAAGCACGCCACTCTAATGCAGTTCGTAGGGTAAACTCTTGAAACTAAATCTATCGCGTGGCGGATGCCTGTAACATCTGCGGTAGTGTTGGGGGTTGCCTTGACTGGGGTCCTGTGCGCTCCCGCTTGGCCCGGTCTGCCCTTCTGTTCGCTCCTTGCCCGCCGCCGCTCCTCTCTCACTCCGACACGAGGCTCAGCGGCAGCTCTGCCATTTTACCGAGAACCACGGAGCGGGACCGGCCCGGAGCACAAAGAACAGTCAGAGGGGACTGGGAGCGAGTGGAGAGCGGCAGGTTGGAGAGGCACTTACTGGGAGCGAGTGGAGAGCGGCAGGTTGGAGAGGCACTTCTCCGGTCTCCCCGCGGGCGCCGCCATACTGCTGCTGTCTTCTTCTCCTTCTTCCCCCGGGCTGCGGGGGGCGGGCACTTCCGGCCGGCCGCGCTAGGATTGGCCGGCCGGCCAGTCACGGGGTTAGGAGAGACGCAGAAGTGCCGGCAATGCCGGACCAGACACGGGGGCGTTCCCGGCGTCCCGTGACGTCGGCAAAAGCCAAAGAATGTCGGGAACGCCCCCGTGTCTGGTCCGGCATTGACGGACAGGCCCCTCGTCCAATGGCAAGGCTCCGTTTACGAAGCCAGCCAATGAACGACGAGGGCCGAACCAAGCAGCACTACAGTTCTCATCAGGTTTTCGCCTGCGCGAAAAAGCTGCGCAGAAAGCGCAGCTTTCGCCAGGCAAAACCTAAAAAGGGGTGTAACAAGGCCCATGTGCCTCCAGGTACAGGCCTTTAGAAAGACCGCTCAGGCCCTCGCTGGGCCTCTGGCGGCATCTGAACAACACAGACAGATCCAAAATCAGCCCCCACCCTGCCCAAAAAAGCATTCCACAGCTGGAACACCGACACCGGCCCATTGCCCGAGTGACCGCCTTACCAATCCAACCCTGTGTAGTAGCTACTACACATATTTATCCTAGCAACAGAGAAATAATATAGAAACACTTAAAGATGAATGTACTTAAAGAGAAACATCTACACAGACACACACGCTAAAATCAGATGGGGAAAAAAGAAAAATAGACTAACTGAAAAGTAAGTAGTGGTGTACAGCCACAATTAAAAGGATCCTGGGATTTTTGGTCATGATTGAATATGGCGCTGAATGGAAGATACAGACAATGTTTGAGGTCTGAGATTCGAAATTCCAAATTTTACTTGTATATATTTACTGTTCTTCTTGGTCATGAAAGGATACAGGACTCATTTTTAATGTTTTTAATTTTAGAGGGCTCCAAATTGGCTGAAGGACCCGAGGCACAATACTGTACTCAGAACCTGAAATAAATGAGCCTGAAATAAGGACACTACTGAGTGTATGGGGATGGAACACGATTCTAAGTGACAACTCCATCTGATGATTCTGTTAGATTATGAAATGCAAGGAGTTATGCCATAATTGAAAAAAAGAAAATAGTCGGCCTTTGTAATGCTTTAACTACCGCCACTGAAGGAATGAAACGATTAATTAATAAATGCAGGTGGCAAACTCCATTTGTTTCCCTGAAAGCTGTTCAGGAGGACGCAGGTGGTCAGATCAAAAAAACTGCGTGGAGTCTGGGAAGATCAGCGATGTTATCATTAGAGATGATAGAGTACACACTCCTGGGGTTTATATCAAACAATAATCTGCGGTCACCTGCTGCTTTATTACCAGCCGAGACAACTGCACAAGATTTAAGAGGCGAAATAATCACTAAATTATCGGTTTATCTTGCACTATCCCATGGAAAATCTTCTCTCTGTCTGGTGGGATTGAAAAAGTAAACCCTATTTTTTTTTCGTCAAATGAAACAACCCCTGCTTAGTTTACTGTTGTTTATGGAAGCCGTAATACATTAAGAACAGTTTATTGATATTCGCCTTATTTTGAAAAAAGGAAAATAGAATAGGCAATATGCAAATGAGCTTTCTTTGTCGCAAATGGAAACCATCAGTACACAGACCCAGGTATCAGTTACTTGCTCGTTGTGCTCACCAATTCTGCTGAGAGGTTATTTAATTTTTAGAGAAAATTACATTTCTAATTATAGGCTTGAGCCTCTTTCCCAAGTCATGTATTATCATGTATGCAGCCTCTCACGTTTTTGCTAGATGTTTACTTTATATCCCTGTATTGGGCTGTTTTAGGTCTCCGATACAGACAGCTTTCACTGACCAGACGTATTGTTTCCAGTACACACACTGGGCTTTGGATTAGCCTCTTGCACATAATTGGATTTCTTTGTTGTTTCTACTTGATTCAATGACTTTCCTCCCTATTCATGTGTTAGTCCCACCAAGGAGCATTTCACTCTCACTGTGTTCTGACTGATTGGCTGGTATTCAGGAGTAATGTCATGCAATGAGTGCCTGTGTTTTCTTGCTTTGTCCCCTCCTTCACTGTCTTCTCTGTCGCATTCGCCCTCTGTATTGTTTGCTCTCTTCCTCAGACCCAGCTCAAACGCCACATCCCTCAACTCTCCTCATCCCGTTTGTGGTTTTTTTCACCCCCCTACCCTTTGGGGAGGAGGGGGAGCAACACAGACCACTGACACCAGTGTTGTGTCAAAAAGGCCGCTTTATTGAAACAAGTGCACATGACAAAACATCCTGGGCGTTTGCCTCACAAAACTAAAACCTCACTATACAAAGGATCTCACCTATATTAAGCTACACCCTCCCCTAAAATCTTCCTCCCCCACAACAACTTAATACAGTTATATTGTTCCCATTCAGATCTGTTTGACTGTAACTGTGCCCTTTAAACTCCCCAACCCTTTAATACAACTATTAACCCCGGCTCAAGTAGACATCATACTTAACCTTGGACTTCCTGTGACCTCCAGGTGTGAACTAATCTACCCGTTCCCTTTCAGCCTGAATTGAAGCTGTCAACAAGAATAAACTTTGTTAAATTATGTTAAACGATGGGAACATCCACCCAGAAAATGGGGAGGTGCCCCTTATGTTTTTTCGACCCCCTCCCACTCCTGGCGCTGCTTTCCTAATATATATTCAAAACGTTGGCCAACTCCAACTTTAACTGCACAAGATATAACTCCATGCCCATAAAGAACAGATGAACATTGTCATCTCTAAAAAAATCCTTGTCTTCAATTCGTAAATCTGAATGAGCCACTCTACCAATGCCTGCTTCTCTATAAAAGAGACGAATCTCCTTATTAATCTTTTCCCTTGCTTTATCTATAATTGCAGCCAACTTTAAATAGGTTTGTTAAACTATTACAAATACATTTAAAGATGGGTATTGTGATTGAGTGTGCAGCCTGCTGGTCGTTTGTGAAAGACATTTGTTAAAAGATTACAAATGCATTCAAAGATGGCCACCATGGAAGCACATGCTTCCATGGAAGTCATCTTTGAATGCATTTGTAATACTTTAACAAATCCTCTTCCAGGATTGCACCCACTGATGCATATGCATTTGAGACAGCTATCTGGCACAAACACCTTAAGAGATTTGGAACTCTCTGTTACATTCGACGCTGGGTCCATTGTTGCATTGCTTGAATATAAAGAACACCGATCATCTTTAATTTGACATGAGGTTTACCTATAACTCAATCTAGAAACTTTCTCTCGGCTATCTGTATATCCATCTGAAAACACTGCCTAAAAAATTGGCAGGTGATGAATTAACTCTCACTAATGATAAAGTCGTAGCAAAAACAAGCAGAGACGAATTATGTTTTACCTTTATTTTTTAAGTTTTCCAGTGCTTTCCAACAGATCTTATTGCTGTGCTTGTTAACTATATTAAATTTGTGGGCTGTGAGAAAATGCACTTTTTTGCCTGGGCACCCTCAATATTTGAAGCTCGATTCTATTGTTTTTTTTAACTCTATTCCCAGGGGTACTCTTGTCCAGTCCCCAATGTATGCGTTCTGAACCCTAAAACATGATAAAATTGGCTAATCCTTGGTTTCTTTATTTAACTGTCTAGTAAGCCATAGTATATGGTGCAGGAAATAGACCACAGGTATAGAAAGTTAGATGCCACATGTGGACTGCAGCACCTATTATGCCATTCACTAGGATGACAATGAAAACCCAGCTTTAAGCCTACATTTGTAGCCTGACTGCTGCAGCTTTTAACCTGCAGGTAAACCTGTGAAAAGAACCCCCTTTTGACAGGAAGGAGCCCACCTTTAAAATAATAAATAAGTCAACCCTAAGTATGCCTTGTAGTTCATAAGTTATGGCGTCTCTGTTGAAAAGTAAGGATTTCATTTTGACATGTTCCTACAGTGACTAATCCATAAAAACTATGTTCACTGTGTGTGATTTTAGCTGTTCTAATGAGAAAAACCAAAAGTGCAATTAAAATATATACATATGTTTGCATTGAGCTAAGCTATAGAAAAGATCCCACTACTGTTAATGTTTATTAAACACCCAACTCAATGGTAACATTACATTTTTTGATAATCATGCAGAAAATTCACTTTCAGAAAGCTAGGCTTTGCATGTCTAAAGCTACAGCAGCATTATTAGCATTATTTTGCCTACAGCTGGCCTGTCAATTCTGTCTTTGAATAGGCATAAAATACCACTGTCACTGCAGAGACAATGGATTGGGCATGGCGGAATTGCTAGGGAGGGCAATGTGCCCCAGCTTAACCCAAGCAGTGATGGGCACTAACTTGAACGGTACCAGGGGAAGACCTGCACCTGCAGCTCAGTGATAAGGGAACACAGGAAAAGAGGGGTCTTTTGATCCCAATATACAATGTTAACCCTCCTGGCTTCAGTCTCAGTGTAGGAGGGAATATGGCCCAGAAGCAGTTTGGAGTGGATGAATGGAAGGGGACTTCAAATTACCATAGATGGACCCGCAGGTGTGCCACAAGCTCTGGCTATGAGCCAGAACATTTTTGCCATGCTGGGTGTAATTGAGCATGATGTACTGTTGGTTAGTTTGCAGTAGGCAAACAGAATATACTGCAAAAGTGGAAAGGTTTGTTCATGGGAACGTTTTTTCCATTGCTCAGGGAGTTTCCCGGAGACACTCCCATCTATTAGCTAGTCACATGAACAAAAGTAGCACCTTATCCCTAGTTCCTCAAAACACCTTCACAATCTGTGGCAAAACAGAAAAGGACCAGACTTACTCTCTGTAACCTGCATGGCGCCATAAAGGGCTGAACTACTTCAATTTGTACCCAGGACTAAGAATTGGACTCCAAAGGTCAGTTGGCTGGCCACCTCTCTAGCTACAGGGATAGCAATTGGCAGAACAAATGCAGCATCTTCCTTTTCCTCAAGGTCTCTTTCTCTTCTACCTTCCCCTCTTCAGTTTACCTGCTTGCTTCATGACCTTCTCTGGCCACCCTCTTTGGTCTTGTAAGAGTTTCTTGTGCATTTATAAAATTGTGCACTATTAATATTGTTTAAAATTTGGTTTTATGCTCGAGGTTGCATGTGTATGCTTATTTTATGGTATTGCCTTTGAAACAAATTTGCTATGGTTTGTTAAAGTGCCTTTTCCTAGCTTATGCTAACTTTGCCTCAATTAGACCACAGCACCATCTCATTCAAAATGGATATCCCCGCCTGCACATTCACTGTTTATAATTTTTATACCACATAGTCAAGCAAAGTCATGTTTACTTATTTCCATTGATGTTGTTCTGGGAAAAAAATTTCCAACACGGATTCAGTAATGTTTTGAGCACTCAAGGTCTCTTCCGCTAACTCACTGTACTGTATTCATTCACAATAGTTCACTCTTGTTTTGTAACTAGCTTGTCCTACTATCTCAAGATGACATTAGCATAGAGAAGTTGATCAATATTCATCTAGTGGGGCAGTGTTTAGGTGGTAAAGCAATGTGACGTTAAATAGAACAGTGCTCTTATTTGCAAAATTGTAACTCTTTTGCTCAAACCATGATGATTTTGCAGTTTTCCCCATAGATTCCCTATATAAAAACTCAAATATGAGGGTGAGCCAAAAGACTTCCGATGCTGCTATGGATGCTGTACAATTTCTTATTGAGTTTGCTGCTAATGTGGGACTTCAAATGTTTCTGATTTTGATCTTTATTCTGCATGGTTCTATTTCCGAATTCCTTCATGGCAACGGCTTTATGCATTTGCATTTACAATTTCTATAAGTCACCTTTTTATTTTTTGTAATACATCTTTCTAAAACTACTGTTCCTGCTCTAGAACTTACTTAATGAGTCTGTCCTTACTAAATTGGCCATATTTGTGCTATATGGTGCCTTGTCTCGGGACATATAGCCTCATGAAATTTCGGTTTAAGACTGCCTGACGCATTCAACCATAGGGGTGCTATTGAAGTATCTCTTGAGTTGTTCCCTGCACCCACAGCCTCCTTGTTCTGGATGTCTTCCACATCCCCAGTCTTGGCCTTTGTTGATTGGAATTTGGTCTCTCTTTCCTCAGTGGGATTTGAATACCCTGCCTGAGTATCTTTTGTCTATGTTGTTTTATCTTCTTTGTCAATAAGAAACCATTCCTTTACCCGTATCTTTCTTGTCTGCCTTAGGTTTGAGGAGGCATGCTGTCTTTGCTCCTTGACATCTTACTTACAATGCCAGGTTTGGACATCCCATACAATCAATTAAATTCAAGACTTTATTCGGATGCAAGCAGCGTCCATAAAAGCATCATACAGTGTAAACAATGAATCATAGTAAAAACGTGCAAGCCATTAAAATAAGATAGAAATGGAAAAAACAGATACAATGTAGCAATATTGGCAACAGGGTTTAAGGCAACATACTTCTACGAGCTCATACCGAAGATCTTAAAAAGGCTGCAATGTGCAAAAGTGCTTCATCGTCAGCTAATTGAAGTAAAAATCTAAACGCTGGCCCACATTGTCTAACATTATGACAATTCTTTTTTAGAAATGTAACAAAAAACGTCTGGTGTACCTTACATAACATTTACAGAAAAATGTGAAGTGTAACATTGATTGGCCTGGCACTTCGTCACATCCTCATGTCAAGTTCTTCGTGAAACCCAGTGAGAAACATAGCAGATTTTTTATTGTGTCAGATTTAAAACAAAATTAGAAAGAACGTTCCCAGCGGCCCTGTGCATACCAGAGATAGTCTGTAGGGCAATCAAATATAGTCTGATTCAAGTAGGCAGCAACAATGGTTTTCCGTTCCACTTCTTTTAGTCGTCTGACACAGGGCGGACTGGGAACTGAAAGCAGCCCTGGCAAATTTGGCCAGACCAGCTCCCTTCCAGCGCGTAGCGAGCGAGCCAAGGGAGCAAGCCCGACTGCTACTAGGGGGTGTGGAGGATTATCCCACCTCGAAAATTTTGGAAAACGACAGAACAAAATAGTGAATTTTAAAGCACATTTTTCATTACATATTCAAATTGTATCAACTTTCAAAGCACAGTAAATAGTAGATTATGACCTTAAAGAACATCAGGTTACCCAACCAGTCATATGTACCCATAGACATTCTTTCGGAGAGCACCAAAAATAGACACAAGGAGTGAATCAGAGAGAACAAAGTAAAAGTGAGACCAGGCCCCACATGGTGTGTAGTGAGCAAGCGCAGTGAGCAACCACTACTAGGGAGAGTTTGGGGGGTTGAACATCTCCCCCTGGCCTATTTACATTATGTGCACTTTGTGATCTGCATGGTACATGTTCTTTGCAGCAGGTACATTAACCCTCTGAGCTACCTTTCCATGAGTCAAATCTTCCATTAGTCAAACTTCCGATCTCTCTCTAGGAAGAACATTAATCACCAGAGCCATCATTACACTTTTATTGTTACCGGCGGCCAGGAAGGCCAGGAAGGAGGCAGCAATCGCTTTTAAAACCATAATATACTTGCAAAAATTATGCCTCCACCTAAAGTCAGCACCTGATGCGGTCAGACAGGTTGTCCTGCCCAAGAGCTGGCCCTTCTCAAGGGTCCTGTTATCTCAGTGACAGGGTCACAGTTGTTCTAGGGTGTGCTGCTTCATAGGCCTGCCCGCAAGACTGGAGCTGAACTTCAGTATGGATAGTGGTGGACAAGCCTTGAAGGTTAACCTACATTTGTCATGCTAGGGTCCACCTGCTGGTGCTTCTAATTTCTTGCGAAGCCTTGTATGGTCTAGCATGAAATAGTGCTCTCTCAGGAGACTGGTCTGACGGACTGGTTATTAAGGCTGAACCTGGTTCCCCAGTTCTAAATTCAGCAGCTCTGGCCATAGTGCCCCATCCTATCCCCCACTGAACACCATACTGCCCCACTGAGAAAAACTCAGACTGCCTTCAACTACAACCCAATTGTTGCCAGCTATAAACACCTGGATGTGGCTCAATTTAAATTACACACTAGGCAAGAGCAATATGTG
The DNA here is from genome assembly GCF_964263255.1 of Lissotriton vulgaris. Classification (NCBI taxonomy): domain Eukaryota; kingdom Metazoa; phylum Chordata; class Amphibia; order Caudata; family Salamandridae; genus Lissotriton; species Lissotriton vulgaris. The sequence goes on from NC_141694.1 coordinate 750,829,393, forward strand.
TCCTTCAAAACAAAAGTGACAGCATCCTGGAAAAAGCAAACAATCATAGGGAATGCAAAATTTTGCAAACCATGTGAAATGTAAGCAGGAACAGCATGGTTACCTTAACGCTTTTACACTCACTGTTCAGAAATCAATGAGTGCTTTTGCCTGAAAAATTAAGGGCACGACTACAGGGCCCTGAATGGACCCATTTCAATGGCCATTGCTTATATCCTTACAAAACGTAAGTAGTATGGTAAAAAAGACAACATCCCTAGATGCAGAGCAGCAGAACACATTTTGTTTTTCAATCCTCACATTGCAGTACCTCCTGGATTGGTGCACTAGTTCCAAGCCCAGGGAAAACAAAGCCAAGAAAAAAAAATTAAGCGCTTCACTGGCAAACTCTGTAAAAGTGGCGCTATTGTGTTTGGGTGTGAATACAATCTATCTGGCCAGTTTGCTACCACTCAGTCTTACTTTATTTAGTTATTTATTTTTCATATTTTTAAACTTTTATTCCCGATGCTGCACTTTGGAATTAAATGTCAGAAAAATTCGACATTGATTTCCAGCAAAAGAGATTTTCTTTTTTGGCTCCATTTCACAGGGGAGCAAATAAAAGAAAGGAGAGGAAAGAGAGAGAGGACCCCATCTTGAAGTCACAGTTTTCAGTAAGAGAAGAACTGCTGCCCTAGCAGGCTAGAGGCCTCAGCATGTACACAGAGCTGTGCATATACACCCATAAGGTCTAGCGGTTCGTTTGACTCCCGTTATCATGTGAAGGAAGCACGTCTTATAGTCTTCACTGTCTGGTTGAAAAGGGCATGTGATGTTTCAGAAGTTGCTGGGTAAGTTTTAACCTCCTGTACCGCAAGGTCCTCATGGGTCCAAGGCAGCTTATTCCTTAAGATGGCTTCCAAGAAGGACTGTGTCCACTGGACCTTGCCATTCATCTTCCTGGACAGTAAACAGCAACGCTGAGCATTTCAGCTACTTCTCCTACAGCAGATTATAGGCATATGGCTTCCCCAGATCCTAGGAGTGTCTTTCAGGTGAAACAGTGAAATGCCTAGCCCTGTTTCTATTTTTCTGTACTAGTAAAATAGAGCATGTTCTAGTGGTCCAAATGCAGGAGCAGTTATTGGATTGAGGCAGCCGGTATGTATCCTAATCTAGAGGCACTGCCTGGAACAAGGTCCAAACAAAGACCAAGCTACATTTACATTTTGAAAGCAGCCTTCACCACCACTTTTCAACCTTTACGGCATTATAGCTGGAACTTCTATTCTATAGGGATGGGATTCTGATAGGCAACAGTGTGTTTGTGTGTTTCAATGAGAGCCCAGATAGACAGCTTCAGGGCCGGACTCTCCATTGCTATGCTAAGCAGAGCACCAGGCTAAGGGCAAAGCAGCTCGAGGTGCTCCTGTTGGGTAGAGATCTTGGACCTGGATGAAAGGATGAACATTCCCTGGTCAGTCAGACACCTATGGACTCTATGAGACAGCGATCCATATAAAGCTCCACCATAATGTACATGTCCACAATGAGGGCCCGAAAAACCTGGGCACTATTCAGTGTAACTTTCACTCAGTCGTTCATAGGAAATCATGCACAACACACATGGCTGCAAAGCCACCACTTCAGACATTTATTCATCCTCCCCCCACTACTAGATGGATGTTCTCTGTAGTTCATTCTTTCTCTCAAATGGTACAATACTTTTGTTTTCAAATGTCAACATTAAGGACTTTTCCTCAAAGGACGTAACCTTTCTTAATTCCTTTCTCCAAGCACTATTATTGTTAAGACTGTCCCATCAGATGTCAGTGAAAATTATCCAAGTGTGCTTGCTTTCAGTTCCCGGGAGTACCTTTCCCTCGTGTATCGCTTCCATTTTGCAAACGGTTAGCAGCTACCTGATGCTGATGAACAAGCTTTATTCGAGATAATTTCTCATAAAAGCACAGCATAAAATCAAACATAACAAGTATAGAAAAAAGATTAGATCATTTAACATATACAAATTCATATAGGACAATTTGTGCAAGCTCATGCAATACCAACATATAAAAAGTACACATATATAACAAATTAGATTGGGATTTATGGGACAATTAAAAACCAGATTGACTAAGCGCACCCATAGATCGCCGCCTGATTGCCCAGGCCCACCCCAGGTATTTGGCTACCCCGAGAACTATCGACTCCTGGGTAGATGTACATAAAATTCTCAATGCCACTGCACTATGTCGTGTCCCAAGGTTTTTGCATACAGGGGTAAGCCATACCCTCCTAGGTGATGAATAGGCTTTGCAGACAAATAGAAAGTGACCTAGGCTTTCAACCGCTGCTTCACACACTGGACATAACATATTGGTCGACCTCTGCCAACCTGCAGTTAGTTTTTTTAGCGGGATGGATCCAGATCTTAACTGAAAAACTAATTTCCTGTCCAGTGGGACCGTAATATTGTCCCAATAATTTTCTAGGATAGGGTAGATTTTGGCCTCCAAGAAGCGACCCGCCATGGAATCAGACCTAGCGCCTCTCAGGAGATTATTGTCCACCCAATCCCAATATTGGGATTTGAGCGCTTCCTTACTTGGGAAGACTTCCCCCTGCGGGTTGGTCCAAAGATTAGAAAACCCCAGGTTAGCTAACATGGCCCTTAAATTTTTTAGCCACTTTATCTTGTGGAAATTGTCTTCCTTGATTATTGAAAGGAAACCATCAGCATATTGCCTAATCTCAGGAGTTGTCCAAAGACGTCTCCAGTAGAGAACAGGGCGCAGACGCGCTCTATCGCTAATTGTCCGTCTACCCAACTCCAGGAACAATGGTATTAGGGGGGTGCTCTGTGGAAGGCCTGTGATCCCTCTAAGGAACCTGTTTTCAGATATCTGTAGGGTCGAGAGGTTGTCCCAAGCCCATAACTCTGCACCGTATAAGGTCGCACCTAGGACCTTTGCATCGTAGACTATGAGAACAGGTTTGATCGGTTTGGTCTTGGATTTACTGTGTTCCCCCCGCAATGCACCTGATAATTGTTGATGTTTTAAGGCCGTTTTTTCCAGGTGATGGGACCAACCCGAGCCCTCTGCTATTTGGACCCCTAGATACGTAAACTCCTTGACAATCTCAAGCTTACTGTTGTTCAGGGTTACCTTGGGATGAGTTTTACGGCGTGGGTAGAAGACCATTAATTTCGTCTTACCCACATTTACTTCTAAGCCGTGCTCTTTGCAGAAAACATCAAATATGTTTAATGCACGTTGTAACCCCTAGGACCTTTGCATCGTAGACTATGAGAACAGGTTTGATCGGTTTGGTCTTGGATTTACTGTGTTCCCCCCGCAATGCACCTGATAATTGTTGATGTTTTAAGGCCGTTTTTTCCAGGTGATGGGACCAACCCGAGCCCTCTGCTATTTGGACCCCTAGATACGTAAACTCCTTGACAATCTCTAGCTTACTGTTGTTCAGGGTTACCTTGGGATGAGTTTTACGGCGTGGGTAGAAGACCATTAATTTCGTCTTACCCACATTTACTTCTAAGCCGTGCTCTTTGCAGAAAACATCAAATATGTTTAATGCACGTTGTAACCCTGCTGGAGTCTTTGACATAATCAGGGTGTCGTCAGCGAACATCAGGATCGGGACCCTGGCACCCGCTAACGATGGTGCATCTATACTCGCTTCTAACATTCGCTCGACAATCCCATTGATGAATAATGAAAAGAGTAAGGGTGCCATGGCGCAGCCTTGGCGGACCCCCCTTTCCACCGGGAAGTCCGATGTTGACTCACCATTCCCACCCCACTGAACTCTTGCAAAATTGGATTCATGCAGGCGCATGATTAGGGTAAGCAATTCAACCGGGATGCCTAGTTTTTGCAGGACCAGCCATAACTTAAACCTGGAGACCAAATCAAATGCTGCCCGCAGGTCGACAAATGCGACATACAGGCAGCCCCTGGCAAGCAGAACCGTCCTCCACCGAAGTATAGTAAAACGGAAGACCTGGTCAATTGTGCTGGTTGCCCGCCTGAATCCTGCCTGGTAGGGGGAAAGAGCGTTGTTATCATCCACCCAATCCATAAGGTGATTTGTAACCATTTTCCCCATTACTTTTTGTATGGTTGCTATCAGACTTATGGGCCTGTAGTTGGCGGGGAGAGAACGATCTCCCTTTTTGTAAATGGGAATGATGATTGCTCCTTGCCATAGCTCGGGTACCACCCCCCCCCCCCCCCCTTGGCTAGAGCATTTCCTAGCAGAAAAATATATCTCGCCCATCTCTTCATGTCATGCTTGAAGACATCCAAGGGTATCCCGTCTAACCCCGGTGCCCTCCCGCATTGTACAGAGCTAATTGCATTCTCTACTTCTTTGAGGGAGAACAAATTGTCAGTAGCAAAGACTGGCAGTATGGCCTCCCCCATCCCAGGATGCTCTACTTCAGCGTATTGTGGTCTTAAGTACTCAACCCAGGCTTCTTCGGCTACATTGTTGTCAGGCCTTGCGGGGATACCTCCTCTGCCCCACTTAATAATTTTCCAAAAAAGCCTAGAATCCTTACTACTAGAGGCCTCCTTTAACTCTGCCCAATGGTCTTCATCCCATTTCCTCTTGGCCTGGGAAATGGCTATTTTATACAATTTCCCAGCTGCTCTAATTTCAGCACTATCCCTATCTCTTATGGCTTGGCCCAATTTCAATCGGGCAGATCTGCACTGGCAATTAAACCACCTACCAACGTCCGTGGTTTTTTTCCCTTTATTGATCTTCGGCTGTATGAAACATGGTTTAAGGAGGGAAAATAGCTTATCATGGATATCTGTAATATCCCTAGCCCCGGGAGTTATGGTATCTGCCGCTTCCATAGTAGAAATTGCCTTATCCACCTCATGGTTAATATAGGTCATTGCTTCATCATTAGCCAATACCCTTGGCCATTTTAACCTATGTGCGTCATTGGCCATTACTGGGAACTGGTCGTTTCTTAAATGCATATTTTGGAATCCAACATTCCACCAGCTATGGGTCACACAAAGGGGGTTATGGTCACTTTCTATTCTGGGCTTAATGACCATATCAGTTACTCCCTGCCACAGCTGAAGACTACATATTACGTAATCAATTCTACTCCTGCTATGGCCATGGTCAAAAGTGCAACTGCCCTCCTTGTCCCCTGGTGTTCTCCCATTGAGGGCTCTTAGACCGTGCTCCATACAGATAGCATTTAATAACAGAATATCCTTTGTCCACCGCTTGACAGGATTTAAACATAAAGATGGTACTCCCCAAATAGTGTCCTCATCCTTCCCTAAGGGATCGTTTGTACTGTCAAGAGGTTCGAAGGTCCTGTTAAGATCCCCGGCTACTAATACCCTACTATCTTGGGACTTAGTTTCTAGAGAGGCAGACAGCACCTCTAGGGTGGGAGAGTTAGTTGAATTGCTACCTCTTGAATAGACATTATACAGATCGATTAAAACCCCCTTTTTTGATGAAATTCTTAGCAGTTGTAAATCACTAGTACCCAAATCCAACACTTTGATGGAAATGTCCAGGGCCTGCTTTATCCATACAGTGAGTCCTCCCATTGGCCGACCCCTACCTCCTTTGAAGGCCGGTATAGAAAAGTTTAAGTAGCCACAGAGGAAAACGGGGTCACGAGCCCAAGTTTCTTGGAAGCAACACACATCAAACCCATTAATGAATTCTACCCAGGTTTGAGAATCTAGCTTGCTTCCAAGCCCAGCAATATTCCAGGATAGAAACATACCAAGGCTAAGCTCGCCCCCATTAGGATTGTTGTTATTGGAACATGGTTGAGAAGTCATTGGGTTTTCAATGTTGTTAGTAACCCTCACAAACCCACCATTGATGTCGTCATCCTCATTTACTGTAGGTGTGGATGGTTCCCCTACACCAGCGTTGATATTTGCTATCCCACCTCCTTCCACCACAATCAAACTCCCATTTCCAGTGTTCTTAGCATTTGGAATTGCACCAGATTTAACATCAAGTTCTTCACGACTCCCTTGTAAGTCACTATTACTTCCTCCTCCACTACTGGACAAATGTTGAGGGGTTTGTCAACATCCCCACCCTTGATCTTGCCATCCAAACGGAGGGTTATAATTCGTGCAGGTGGTGTAATTTTGGCACAGTGGAGGTGGAGCTCGTGTGGGAATCATCGGCCATGGTAGGTTGGGGGGATTTGTGTGTTCATTGAGCAGGCTAGTTAATACACTGGTTGGACGAGGATAAAAAAAGGTGAGGTCGACAATTCCAATTCCTCCCTTGTTTATGCCCCATCCCTGTCTAGTTATCCATCCTGCCACCCTTGGATCTTGGAAGTTAACCACAATGCAATCCCCACCCAGGCTTTTGGTTGTATAGCCTATCCAATCTATTCTCCTTACCCCAGGATTAAACCATCGACGTCACCAGGTAGAGGCCGATTCACCCTTAACCAGTGCATGATCTTGTTTTTAAGCATCTGGAAGGTTTCTCTCTGTCCTACAGGTAATGGTGGAACATTTATGAGGACTGCTACGTAGGGGAAGGAATCTGGGGTAAGGTTCACGGGGGGTTTCCTATGTGGTGGCATTGTCAAGGGTGTTGTGATTGGATTAGTAGCTGTAGAAACAGGGCAGGGTGCAGGTTTGTTTGGTACTAGCTGAATATTAATTGGTTAGGTAGGTACTGTAACATTGCCCACTGAAGGACACACGTTACCCCCTTGCCCAGCAGTAGAGGGAGGATTCGGTATTGTAGTCGTTTGCTGCGCCTCAGTCTGGGCTGGATTTACAGTATAGTGGGATTTGCAGCAGGGCCTGGATGGACTAGTTCAACAGGCTTGGAAGGTCTTTTTGCAATTGCACTACCTGACTTGGGCGGCAGTGGAGGGTTGGTTTGTTGCCTTCTTCCCTTTTCCTGAGTAGGACAGTGGGTATTGCTCTGAGGCTTGCTACTTACATCTGCCCTTGCGTGGGCAGTAACGGCACCCCCCCCCCCCTAAGCGCCTTGAGACCCAACGGGTAAGTAGTGCGCTCTATAAATGTCCTTGACTGATTGATTGATTTAATCAACGTTTTTGTGGAATAGAAGTTGTCTAGCGTTACCTGCTCAAAATGATCTAATCGATCAGAAAGCTTACCAATTCGGTCCTCAATCGGGGAAAGGAGTAATCTAAGCAGCTTTTCTAACTCAGGGATCAAGTTTACGAATGGTAATAGCTTGTCATCAGTTGGGGGATCTATCTCTGGAGAAATATTCCTTCCAGGAACTGGGCTGTGTGGGGGTTTAACAAGTTTACATTTTCTTGGTATGGTAGTCCTTTTCCTTTTAGATCCATGCTTGGGTTGGGCCAAGATAGCCTGGGCACCTGAATCAGGAAGCATCATAGGATCAATATGACTCGCACCAGATGAAATAAGTTCAGTAACATTGTCCTTATTTGTTACATTTGAAGGTACATCATGTCGCTCATTTACAACTGGGAGATTTACTGAGGATAACGGTGTTACCAAAGCAGGAAATATTTGGGCAGGGTGCTTATCCGTAGAGTTTTTAAGAAGTTCAATAGACAATCTGCGCTCGGCGCGCCTCTCTGCAAGAGTTATCTCTTTGTCAATGGATAGGGATGGGCGGTTAAAGAAGAATTTGTCCAGTGGACCAATTGCTAGTGGTCCAGTCTCGACAGAAGGAGTTGTTGGGATAGTACTACTTGTGGAGGCAGACATTGATCTAGTGGACGCCAACAAAGTGAAGCACTTAAATATCACTTACTGCAATGCGATCCATTAGGGAAAATATCAGGGGACTGGCCCAGCCCGGCCTCCTCCGGCCCCTGACGGCCACAGACGGTCCCGCCCTTGTCCCGGGCTTCTTCCGGCGCTTCCGCGCAGCGGTGCTGGTAGTGTCAATTTATATCTATAGGGGAAGGGGAGGAGCATACAGGGAGAGCGGCCCAGGTGTTCTGAATTGGGGCTGGCAAGCGCTCCTGGGAACAGTAGTCCCGGTCCAGCGCCTGCTCTCGCTCGCAGCCCCGCCTGTCACTCGCCTTCACAGGGACACCGTCGTGGTCCTCGAAGATCCTGGATTCACCCCACACGAAGCGGGACCCGCGCAGCGGGTTCCGCGAGAGGTAGGCAGAGGTATTAAAGCTTTTGGAATTACTCCGTCCAAAGGGTTGCTGCGAGTTGCAGAATAGGCGTCCCAAAGGAGATCCCAAGCACAAGAGTCTTAAAGCACAGGGGAAGGGGAGGAGCAGACAGGGAGAGCGGCCCAGGTGTTCTGAATTGGGGCTGGCAAGCGCTCCTGGGAACAGTAGTCCCGGTCCAGCGCCTGCTCTCGCTCGCAGCCCCGCCTGTCACTCGCCTTCACAGGGACACCGTCGTGGTCCTCGAAGATCCTGGATTCACCCCACACGAAGCGGGACCCGCGCAGCGGGTTCCGCGAGAGGTAGGCAGAGGTATTGAAGCTTTTGGAATGACTCCGTCCAAAGGGTTGCTGCGAGTTGCAGATTAGGCGTCCCAGCTACCAGTGGCCACTGAATGCTTTGGGACTGCAGGAACAGTCACAAATTATTCATGTTCATCCTTGAGAGTTGTAAACACATAGAGAATGATTCTGAGCCATTCCCTTTGCCTTGAGACTCGAAAGACTGGCAATATGTGTCTTGAGAGTCACAATGACAGTTACACCTTGAAATGCACTTTATTACATTTAATGTTCATCTTTTTTCGTCACAAAGCATGCTACTGATGGAAGTGCAGGCTTTGGGAGGAAAACAGTCCTTTAATTTAGTGGCCGCTTATCAGGATCATACTAATGCAAGGATTGAAGAGTTGTTATTTGACAAAGCCAATGCACACAGCTGGGTGTTTGTGGAAGAGCTGCAGCTTTTCCGAACACACCTCCCATGGACAGGGTCACAGCTTAAACGTTCCTAATATATTTTTTATACGTAGCTTATATAACACACAGTGCAAATCAAAGTACCATTTCTCATAGACGTCCAGAGTAGCAGTACATCAGTGGCTAAGACATAAGAAAAAGGTAACATTCAACATAAAACTCAAAACACCATTACCTTACCAATGTTTGAATGATTAATTGCCTCAATAAGACAGAGTGCAATATCTTCATTATGACAACATGATGCCTATGAATGACTGTCGTCAGTTTGTTAAAGAATCTGTGGATTGAATTGGTGTAGTAAAATAAACAAAATTGAGAATTATTCCTGTACAGTAAAAAATCTTATTAAATTTGGTATACCATGGTGGGTGTGCATAGTTCCCCTGACTGTGAGGTCCTCCAGCAAAATATTTGACACAGGAGGTCTTGACCCCCGGCCCGAGGCAGGTGAAAGTTGTCTTTACAGGCCTCCCGACAGCTCCAAAGACGGCCCCACAGAGATGACCTGCCTCTGATCACTGATGACGTCTTCTACGAGCTGTGGCCCACAGCTCGTAGAAGACGTCATCAGTGATCAGAGGCAGGTCACCTCGCCCCATACTGCCTCCCTCCACCCTGCCTCCCTCCACCCTCCGCCCTGCTCAAGAAGTCACAACAAGACTCTTGTTGTGACTTCACACGACACTCACTCAAAACAACACAACACAGGCAGCATAACCGCTTGACCACCACCCATCAATCAGGGGAATCAATGCCAGAGAAACTCACCTGCTGTGTTGGTGGCAAACAGGGGGGGGCTACGTCGGTCAGCGGTCGGCGGAATAAAATTAAATCATGTCGGCCCACAATTAACTGCCTCTGCCAGTCCTCGTCACTCGTGATGCTGATGCTGCAGGCCAGTCACACACACTTTTAGGGCCCAATGCGCATGCGGGGGGAATGACATCAGCAGCCGCCTGCACCCAGGCCTAGAGAGGTGCGCAGACACGGCGGAGGAGGAGACAGTGCGCACTGCAGACAGGCACCTCTTCCTCCTGAAAAGTTAGGTTGCACTGCAGGGCACAGGTTATTATGTCAAGCAGCCTACAACTGCAGCCAGGACAACAAGCAAAGCAACACACAGATTGATTGACCCTGGGTCAATTAATCTGTGTGCTGCTTTGCTTGTTTTCCTGGCTGCAGCTGCAGGCTGCTTGAAGTGACTCATGTCACTCACCAGTCACCACGACTCGTCTCGGACTAAAAATGGGCCCAGGGAGCCACAAAACCAGCCCCTGTCGGAAAACCGTCCCCCACCCCATCCAGCCTACCGTGGGATTGCCCGGTGCCCGAAAATACCAGTCCAACCCTGGTAGGACATACTCAAAATCATAAAGTGCTTGTTCGACATTCCTTTTACTTAGGCTGTTACATGTTATTGGGTCCATAAGCATAGATCAATTTATAGCAATAAATGCAAGAAAACTAATTGGATATTGTTTGCGATTAAATCCTGCAAGTAAAAAGGGAAAAAAAGGTCAAGCCAAATGCATATATATTCAATCAGTACCCAAAAGAGTACAAGCATAGTAAAACAAGTTAACTTAATAACAGTTTATTCACATTTTATTTCAGAGTAAAAACTCTTATTGATACGGTGAAGATGGAGGGTTACTGCCAGGTGCAGTATAGGAAGGTGCAAAGATTGGTGCTCGTGTAGAAAAAGCAAAAAGCTTCGGAAAATATAAGGAAATTCTGCTACTTTTTATGTGCTAAGGTCAGTTATCCTTAGCGATGGGAAAAGCCTGCCCCTAAAAACAATTCAAAAGATAATTATTCGTACCACCACGTCCTGAGGAAGACCCGTACTGTATCTAACCTTATCGTGTCTGGTTCCAAACGTTGATGACTCCCCCCCGTTGTTTGGGGCCTGCACCCTTGCTATTGATCCCCCGCCCTCTGACCACAATCACAGATGTTATATCACTGTGAAAAGAAACTGAACTACGAATAATTACCTTTTGAATTGTTTTTAGGGGCAGGCTTTTCCGATCGCTAAGGATAGCTGACCTTAGCACATAAAAAGTAGCAGAGTATCTTCCTTATATTTTCCCAATCTTTTTGCTTTTTCTACACGAGCACCAATCTTTGCACCTTCCTATACTGCACCTGGCAGTAACCCTCCCTCTTCACTGTATCAATAGGAGTTTTTACTCTGAAATAAAAAGTGAATAAACTGTTATTAAGTTAACTTGTTTTACTATGCTTATTCTCTTTTGGGTACTGATTGAATATATATGCATTTGGCTTTTCCCTTTTTACTTGCAGGATTTAATTGCATATAATATCCAATTAGTTTTCTTGCATATATTGCTACAAATTGATTTATGTCTAGGACCACTTTGTCTCCTGTACCGATCAATACCCAGATCCTTTGACTCTTCCGGGTTAACCCCATTATATTAATGATTGGGTCCATAAGGTCAGACTGTTCTCAACTTTTCCAATATTCAAACTTTACATAAGCCAGCCATGGGATGAGAAGTCCGCTATCAAGGGAAAAGCAATCCAATGTAATACCTTTCGATAAAGCAGTCTCCTCCTTCCTCCAGATTGCAAGCCCCAGTAACTCAGGCCAGGCTTTAATCTGATCTACTAAATATGGAAGCCCAAGCTCTTTAACACAGATACAATATGAGAATGATATGGGGACTGACAGGAGTTTCCTACAAAATCTGTTCTCTTCAAGTTGAATGACCTAGCATTGGAAGATACCCCATGCATAGCAATAGGAATACATTGTGACATATATTTGTAACAATTTAGACAATGTGGTTCTACACCGCACAATTTTAGGTGCCCACGACCCTTGAGCAGAAAAAATAACCCCAAGATACAGAAAGGTACTAGTGCTAATCGGTTAGAACTACTTAACAAAAGTGGAAGTTGTTTGCACCTTGGGTTACATGCCATAATATACAATTTTATAAAATGTGTCTGCAAGTCCAGTGTGGCCATAAAATCCACAAAGGCAAACATCAACTGACACAGTGCCCTAGGGTTACTTGCCATGAGCACTGTGTCATCCACATAAAGAAGTGTAGGTAATAGCTTGCCTTTCATTTTTGGTACATCAGGGGTAATGCACATTAAATTAAAAAGGGGTGAGGCTCGTTGATATATAAAATGAATAAGAGAGGAGCCAACACACACCCCTTTCTCACTCCTTGGTGAATATCTTTCTCTCCAGAGACCTCTCCCTTTGTGCTGATACGAACACTTGCCTTCATATACTTGTGCATTTTGTAAATATGAGACCAAGGGAAAACCAGGATGGTGTGCTATGCATAGATCTAATTGTAGTAGCGGCTTCCATAGAGCGTGCTGCGGGCGGTGAGGCAGGGAGGGGGGGAAGTAAACTCAGAGTAAGTAATTATTACGTACACCGTTCCATCGTATGTCCGAGTTTACTACCCCCACCCTGCCCCTCCCCCGCCCTGCCTCACTACCCTGCAGCACACCCTATGTGAGCCACCACTGTCTATTTGTATATTCTCACATAGACGTCCTAGGTTCTCCTGAGACTTTCATTTTGTGAAATGGCTGAGGTTGGTAGAGTTCTCTGGGTGCCGCCTGACACCCAGCTCAAATATATCAGCCATTCCCCATGACACTGTTCAAAATGGGATTGTAATCCATACTTTAAAAAAAATCATTCTTGGTGTTTACAATATCAGAGAGCAGATGTATACTCATCATCAAAATGGCCATTAACAAGTAGCTTCTAATAAGAACACTTAAAAGTCACAAGAACAAATTCTTGATAGCGAGAATTCAAGTCAGTGTAATAGCAAGGAACAATACGGGCACAATAGATTGAAAACATAGGATCCATGACTTTACTGTACAGTTCGGTTGCCTGATGTAATTTTCCTGTCAATAGAGGGATGTGGTAGGGGGATATTGGAGAAGATGAGAAGAGGGGTGATGAAAAGTATTTCGTCAGAGCAGCAGACCGTGGCCCTTAAGGCCAGGGTCAGTGAAATGGTAGTACATCAATGATACAGGACGGATATTAAAAGGGGGTGAGTATAGGAGGATGTAGGAGGAAACTAAGAAATGGACAGCAGCCTCTGGTGTGGGTCATATGTAATTATGTCACGCCCAAACGGCTTAATTTACCCAGCTATAACATTAGCTCCAATGTGAGGTCATCTCATCTAAATCAGAAGTGCAAGTTTGATTTAAGCTTGAAAGAGAAATTTACTCCTGGATCTCAAATATTGCCATACTTCCCTTTTGTACAGCGGCATGCATGGGTAGGATCATAGCAAAAGCACATCTCCAGCAAAGGTCATTTGGAGATAGTCTCATCCTAAGGGGTTTAGCAGAGGACCAATACCTGTCATGTAATATTTTAAAGTATGTGTACTAAGGTGTGCTTCTCCCAAGGCCCTACAATGTGTATCAAGTGGGACGGTCCAATAGCCTTTAGGTGTATAGCCTAATTGTAATATGTTCTGCCATCGTATCCTGGTCTCATTTTCCACTGCCTTGGAATTTAGGTTGATGATTACAATGTTGTAAATCTCAGAGATACTTTCTTTGGATGTATCCCACCTTGTAGCATAGGAAGGTCTAGGGAATCCTTGAACTATAATCTGTCCATTTCAGTATTTGATATCGCTGACGGGTTTAGATTATGTAAGGAAGTGATGGCGCTCTAGCTTGTGCGTTTATGAGTCTAGATCGTAGTGAGGGAGTACACCGTGCAAAAAGGTCAGGGGGAACAAACCCAAACAAGAAACAACCCCTGCATGAGTGTAGGTCAGGACCCACACAACAAAATATGAATCAAAGTCCTGTGCACACGTATTCGTATAATAGGTTTTAGTGTAAAAACCAAACTTTTAAAACAATGTTTTTGAATAAATAACGGAGGTCGACATCCCAAGTTTCATGTAGATGGATTTATATATCAATCCAGATCAGTACAAAAGAAAAAAACAGCTGACACGTGTTTCGTCACAACGTGGTGCAGTTGTGACTCTTCAGAACTGTCGGTTTTTTAAAAAGGTCAGGAGCTCGCAAAACCGGTGATACTTCCGACCTGATTGCGGCACTGGTAAATGATCAGGGTGAGAGATCAGGAAGGTTGTGAGATAACAACCCCTGATATCTCCGATTAGAGAGACACGATGGTGAAGGACCGGTGCGTCCTAGGTAGTAGAAGATCTGAGCTCCAGCTCCAGCGTGATGCTGATAAATTCTGTATATCCAGGTAATGGAACTTTGATTCATATACTGCCCGTTTCAGTGTCTGCCTCTCATGCAATACATAGGTTGTTGATATTTCCATCCCTAATGAAGATCTTCAAATGGTTTAAGTGAGCATCCTTTTCTTAGGTCGTTCATAGTGCATGTGCCTTATGACTCCCATGCCTGCCACCTAAACGCGGAGTCTACAATCACTAGACCTGCATTGTTCCATACAGGGGCCCCATTGAGGAAGTGACAATGTACTATAAGTCATTTGTGTACTGTGTCCGAAGAGGCCAGCATGGCATGAACCGCCAGGGGAAGGGACGAGTTCAATTCCTTTCTTTTATAATACAGACATGTATATGCAGAAAGATTGTTTCTGTATGCCTGTCCTATAGCTAGCCACGTGGGAGGATCTCTGAGGTCAGAGGAAGGTGCAGTAATTGGGATTATTGATGTGCCAGGTGGTATGAGAACATTAGGGAGCCTCATGTCATCTTAATTGTTTTAGCGTTCACTTTGAATGGATGAAGTTTTAGTTTCCACCCTACCAACAACAAAAATGGAATACCTTGACCATAGCTTTTAGTTCCTTACAAGTGATCCAGAGGGAAGCCTAATTGGGAAACAGTAGTACCCCTGAACTACTATAATTTTAACCACCTGCACCTACATCCCGAGGACAGGGCAGGGATGTTGTGTTTAGTTTTTCCAATCAGAGGTTGTATACTGTCCATAACTATATTATCTAGCCTGTGTTCATTAGTACTCTAAGATAATTCAAATGTGAGGGCTGCCATTTGAAACCTACCCTATCATGATTCCTAGCGAGCAGTTACATTTCATTTTTCTCCCATTTAATTCTATCATTGTAGAACGAGAAGTAATCTATAAGCGCTGTTATGTTAGGAATGGACTTACCTAGGTACTTACGGGTTAGCATGGTGTCATCTACATACAGTAGAACCTTTGTTTGGCCAGCAGCCATATCTATCCCTTTAACCTCTTCAGGCTGCTGATTACCTCTGCTAATATTTCCAGGACAAGGCAGAAAAAAGTGGGGAGGTGGAAGCCCCACCTAGTCACTCGGCAGGAAACTGACATAGTCTATAACAGTAAATGACAGTTGGGTCATTGCGTAGCCACCTCTCCTTGGTAATGAATTTCAGGCTGCTTCATGCTCTTCCCTTGGTACAAAAAAGGAATACCCACTCCAAACAATCAAATGGCTTTTCAGTATCTAATAAAACTGCCATGGCTTCCTCGTAGTCATCTTGCAAGATGTTAGATAGAAGTCATAGGTGGTTTCTAGATGTTCGCCAAGGGAAAACCCCTACTTGTGTGTCATAGATCAGGCTTACAATGCATTTTCTCAGGTGATTTGCTAAGAACTTGGCCAAAATTTCACATCTGAATTGATGAACGAGATGGGTATATAATTAGGATGCTGTAGTGGTTCTCTCCCTGCTTTTGGAAGAAGAATGATAACTCATTATAAAGCCATCAGGCGGATTCAGCCTATTTGTACATCTTCAGCTATATGGGGAGATCATATTTTTCATAAATACTATAGAATAGGTAGACAGTCGTCTTTGGGTTCCTTGCTATGAGTGAGTTCTGAGTTTGCCTAATCAATTTATTCCATTGTGATCTCACCCTCTTCTAATATCCAGCCATCTGTCAAAATGTATTCTATTGTGATCTCATCCTCTAACAGTGCCCTGTTATTTGTTGAGAGGCATATGCTACTGAGCAATACCTTGTTGGCTTGAGACACGTCATGAGAATTAGAGGCCCTGGACACAGTTTACCATGATGGTCATGATGTCATCCGATGGATAAGGAGGGCATTGGCGTCATCATCATTTATCACAAGTATGGCAAGTTTTGATTTCATCCAATGATATTGGGGCACTAGAAACCTATCTGCCTTCCCACCATGTGTATAATTCTGCCAGTTCAGGGTCACCAAGCCCCTCAACATCTGAGTCCTTTCCTAGTGCCCTCTCCACAGCAAAATCTTTCTGTTCCAAGGCCTAGGCATGCTAAACACCCTTGTAGGCCTTAGGTGGGTCTTGCACTCTGTAATCCACAAGAGCTCCTCTCAGCTAACCTTGCGGGATCGGTTTGCTCCCACCACAAACCACTTAGAGTGCCTTTATGCAGCATAGGTGCACATAAATTGTGAGGAGCAGTGGGACAGCCAGAGGCCCTATTTTGGTGGTAGCCAAGCTCCATCTCCTTTAATCCACAGTTTGAAGGTTGTCCTGGGCACATAAAAGAGATGTGATCCATGAAAGCCACATGTTCTTGGAATACCTTTCGTGTCTACTTTTTAAAAATGTCTCGGTTGTCAAGGTTCCTGTGGTATAGGACTCCTGAAGACAATTGTGCTGAAAAAGTTACTTTAATCTAAGGAAAAGTCAACAGAAGTGCTTCATAGCCAGGCAGTCCAATATCAACTGTCATGGAACCCTTTGTCCAATAGAAAGGATCCACCCCCAAAGCAATATGGAAGCGGGTGAGCATTCTGCTTGCTCAAGCTGCTCAAGCTGAGTACCACAGTTCCCTAATTAATATGCCAAAAACAGTCCTAAATATTTCAGCCTTCTGTGTTTCAAACAACACCAATAGTCTGACCAACAAGGAATATTTATACCCTAGTTATTGCCTGTGAACAGGCAAAAAAGGAATCCAATTTGGCTCACATAACTGCAGAGTGTCAGTCATGAAGTTGCGGATATGGACTTAACAGACTAGCAAAATTAAAATGGAGAAGCTGCTAAAATGTGCCCCACAAAGGGTGCACTAATACCTTGACATCACCCTGGTTACACCCTAGAACTTTCTGGACATACATACTATTGGCAACCAACACTTCTCACAGATTTATTAGGGGCTAAGAGCCTTCTTTTTGGTTGTGTGGTGATGAAACATTGTCACAATGTGAGGGAGGTACCAAAGAAAAGGGATGGGTATGCATAAACAACAAGCAAAATGTTTCCTTTTAACGTTATTTGGACCAAACCATTGAATTTGTAGCACAGACTACTTTGAGAATCAGAGAGAAGGGTGCTCATCTAGAAATAATTGGCAATCAAATAAAAGAGGTCTGTCGAAGAAAAGAGTAATGTTCCAAGACACATCATAGACAAGTTCAGATTCAGACAACAACACAGTTCAAGAGAATCAGGGAGGTAAAGAAAACAAGGAACCAGGAACACTGGGATTAGAACAGAAAGCCCCCATAATCAATTTATCCACAAGATCTTTAACACAAGAGGAGGACATTGTTTTAGAAAAGAGTTTAGGTTTTGCTATCTCCACCCATGTTGATAAATTTACTTTGGAGAGAAATGTGAGGAGGTTCTTTCGGAAGATTCGCCTCAATAGGTTTTTTGAAGGAAAGGATAGGATACCCACAGAGAATATATCAGGACTAAAACTCAAATCTAATTGAACTCCATCAAGCCAAATGGTCAATAAAGAGATTGAGATCTTTGAAAAGGTGATAGAGAAAGGGATTAAAGAACTTTTAGACAAGAAAATCTGGACTAAAAATAATCTAACTAAACAACAGTGGAATGCCCTACAGGATTTAGAACAATATAAGGAGATAATTATCAAACGGGTGCGACATGGGGGTAGTATCGTTATTATGGATACTACAGATGACAATAGAAGAATTTCCTTTTTATTAAATGAGTTTCATTATCAAAAGTCAAATAGAGATGAATGGAAGGTAGTAAGCAAACAGATAGGTAATCTACTTCAGTTAGCTAAGGAGGATGGTATTATTTGCCAGGAAGAGTTCAATTATATATTGAATGAAAATCCAACCCTCCCAGCAATGTATGGGTTGCCCATAGAGCATAAAAGCATAGAAGATCCACCAATGTGACCAATAGTCTCTTGCATGGATTCTTTAACTGAACCACTAGGCAAATATGTGGATAAGTTCCTTCAACCATTAGTGACCAACAACGTGCTTATATAAAAGATACCACTGACATGATTCACAAGGTGGAACATATACCTTTTAATGCAGATAGACAGTGGCTAGTGACATTAGACATAGAGGCCCTCAATACGAATATACCCCAAGATGACACAATTTGTATGGTTAAGGGCCACTTATCTAATGAGGATGATGATCTAATACCAAACTCATCATTTATTGTGGAGTGCATTGAAGTCATCCTAAAAAAGAATATATTTTTGATCACAGACAAATTCTACCACCAGATTAAAGGGACCAGCATGGGAGCCACATGTTGGTTGATACCTAGGTCATCCTAATAAAATATGAAGTTTTTCCACATAATGAAAAAATCTGGAAAGACTAATATAATCAATACCAACATACCAACATAGCCAGCCGAGTGAGATTTGGATATAGTTTTCCCTACTAATGATTTGTTAAACACATAGCGGGATTAACCAAGACATTACAAGATGGCCGCCATAATCCCTAGCTTTAGTACCGTACTAGGAATACGAATACTGATCCCAGGTGGAAACTGTTTATTTAATACGTCACAATTGTGCGACGGAATTTGAAGATTTAAAAGGTTATGGGGAAGACGAGATTCATTAATACACTCGACTCCAAGCAAGCGATACGGGCGGTCGCTTCACCTGTTTGCGAAACGGTGAGTAAGATACAATTGTGACCATTACGATACAGCACCCCACATTGTGAATATTTGCAAATGTTTTTTAGGGACAAGTAGGATGGCTGTAGAACATCATCAACCGGTGGGTCTTAAATACATCCGCTTATAAACATAGTTTGAGCTTACTGGTAGACGATAGAATGGTGTATTGACAACATCCAATGTACAGGCTATATATGAATATCACAAAGGCCAACATCTTTAGTCAAATACTGTGATGTACTAGTAAATCAAATACTTGCACATGCAGAGGCAACCCCATAAGTTTGATATGCTTTATTCACAAGCACATGCGGCTGTATAGTGTGGTTAATTATGGCCGTATAATGATTATTTGCATAAATGCGAGCTCGATTACACATTTTATTATGAAGCATGTCTATTTTTTTGATAAGTTTCTCAATTAGAGTTCATCTTAAACTCTGGGTCACTTGATCATACAGGGGCCGACTACCAGCCCAAATTGAAGGCTTTAAGCAGCAATATACAGCCTGTTTGGTGAGCGAATTTCATATAGGGAAATTCTAGCCCTTTAAATGAGGACGTTTAGATTTACAATTGTCTCCATTTCTCTTAGATTTACGAATAATTGAACAAAGCCACGGTTAGAGCTGAATTCTAGAAACATATGCATTTTTATTAACAAAATGAAGGTGAGCCACTGAGAAATGAGCCAAATATTAGGAAATAGGCTATAATAAAAAATATATATATAAAACATGTGTTTGCATGTAGAAACATCTCATTGGCAATAGCGTTTTCTTTTATAGCATTTGTGAAAACACCTACAAAAGTAACAAAGCAATCTGAAAACTACACTATGAGCCTCCAATTAGAATCTAGAGACCATACATGTGGACATTTAGATATTTTCCTTCCATTTTAGCTTATTATAAGAGAAATCCTCACTTGCAGAATTGTGATTTCCTTTGTTCATTGTAGATTTAAAGTGAGTGCCCCGAGAGAGCCACGCCACGAAATAACAATTATCAGGAATTCTTAATGATAGCCCACAGAAGAATTGCAAAGGTTACGCATATACAATTATAGGTATGTTGTCCTTCAAAAGAAAAAAAAATCGTTTGGGGCAGTAATTGCATCATCAACCCTTAGACGGAAATTGTGACGAATAGTGGGGAATTATGATTAGAATCACTAGAAAACCAGCAAACCTTAAGATAATATGAATCCCTGTGAATCATTTTTTATCCACATAGCAAAAGTTCTGATTGTGATGTAAAATATGGTAACTAAAAAACAAGTAAAGCTGTAGACATCTTTAATATCCCCAAATAGTTTGAATCCTCTGTGTTGTTCAAAAGTACTCTTGCATATGTAAAATCAAAAAATATATGTTTATGTGTCTAATACAGTTATTTTTATGTTGTCATTTAGACTAACTATTCGCTTGTCCAGAAGAAGGTGACAAATCAATTGTTATCACCGAAACGCTGAATCAACAGTTTTTTCTTCTTTTTATTGAAATTTATTAAAACATGTATAAACTGAAAGTTTTTTTTAAATTGGTATAATACAATGTGAATTTGTGAAATTCATTCAGGTGAAGCCTATGGATGTACTGTATTAGTTTTTAATACATGTGTTTTTATATGAACTCCCATATTATTTCATGATATGCTCTTTGATTATATTATAGTGGATGGTTTTGTGAGTACTTATATTGATAACAGCTTCATCATATCTGTTTGCTGGGGTTTGCGGCTAATTCAGTGGTTTGGTCCAAATAACGTGAAAAGGAGACATTTTGCTTGTTGTGATAAAACATTGGGCATTTTTTGATGGTTGTCCATTCCAAACAAGTCAAGCATCCCTCACTTCTTTTCAGTTTCAGAGCTTCCACCAGCTGAGCTATCAGTAAAATGCCAGCAGCAGTCTTACCATCAGTAAGAATGGCATTGGAGTAGCCACCATCTGTAGGGTTACTGCTTCAACACATTCCTTCTGTGTTTTTTCCTATCTACATCGACCAAAGACTACCATGGTGGTATCTGACGTGATTAAAAAGGAAAAAATATCCCAATGGACCAGTGCTTCTGGGACATGTTTATTTTTATTTTTCAATGACGACACACCCTTTTAGGGTCTGCCTTCGGAAAAGAAAAGAGGTCTAGCATGAGGTTGTCGCAAAGTGAGCCTATTGTCCTTGTGTTTCCCCAAAAGCACTGACCACAAAGCAGATGTCAACAGCTTTGGAGAAGAGGGTGGGGTTTAGAGGGAGTGCAAAACAAGGAAAACACTTTGTCCAGTTAGTCAGAATAGGACAAGCCAACAAAAGATGGGTCATAGGAGGTGATGTCTCTGCCACCACAGCAGTTTGAGGGAAGGTACATACAGTTTCTATAGCCTTTATTATGAGCCGCTTGGTAAATTTCTAAACCCCCAGAGTTACAGAAACAGGGGTACCTGTGAAAATCTGGCATAATATGAGTTGGACCCTGACTGTCACCTAAGAAATGAGGAGTTAACAAGGAAATCAGTAATTCAGGGTCCTATTCCCCCGTTAATGCTTGGACTTTTAGCTGGCGATTTCAACAGTTTTTAGAAGCTGAAATCATGGGATGAAAGTCAACTGATTCAGGGTGTTCCCACAGAATTCATAATTCTGGTGTGGCCCATTACCAGCTGCATTCAAATTAGGAAGGCACTCGCTATGTTCTCAGGTCATTGGTATGTTTAAGCTCCAACTATGGAAGAAGCCTACAAACTACAGACTAGTCGAAAAATATAAAGGGGCAGATTTATGAGGCCCTTGCGCCACGTTTACGCCGCTGTTGCGTCACGCAAGGCGGCGTAAACGTGGCGCATCCCTACGAACGATTTACAATGTGACGCATCTAGGCAGATGCGTCACGTTGTAAAGCCCTGTGCCGCTTGTGGGGGTTCCGGCGCAGGGTGGGCGTTCCGGGGCAGGTGCGCCTCGCAAAAGTGGCTGAGTGAAATTTATGAGATTTCACTCAGTCACTTTTAAGCCAATGCTGCGTCAAAAGCCTGCGCCTGCTTGAAGCAGGCGTAGGTCTTGACACAGCATTGTTAAAATGGGGCAACCCCGAGCCTTGCTGGAGCTGCGTCACGCTTGCGACGCAACTCCAGCAATGCGCCACATTTCCGGCACAGATGCGTCACGCATCTGTGCCGTTTTTGCACCATGGTGCGCCGCATTATAAATGCGGCGCACCATGGCTGGTGGACCTGTGGCGCACTGTGGCGCATGTTAACTGGCGCATCCCTGGGGATGGCCCAGTTAACATAAATCTGCCCCTAGATGTGTAACATTGCACAACCTATATTTATTCATTAAACTTTTTAAAATTGATAGTGTGCATCACACACCCCGACCCTACATATTGTCACCACCAATCCGTTCAGAGAACCTAACCTCAGTCTATCCTCTGGAAACTGATGCAAGGATTCCTGGCTGGATCTCGAAAGACTACGGCAGCTTGAAGGATCCGCAACATCTGATGAGTGTTCCCCTTGGATCTGGCGCCAGTTTCTTCCACCTTAGATCATCTTCCCAGTAATCTTGCCTGCTTAGTACATGCTCCTGTACTGAGAAAAATGGTAAATTACAAAACTTTTAAATCAGATGCAAAAAATAAAAACATGCTAAAAGCTAAAAAACATAGCAGCAACAACAGAGGAGCAACAAAAACCAAACGCATTAAACTGCATACCCACAAGGCAGAGTCCCCTAAAATAAACCTATTTGTGAGTCCCCTCTAGAACCAAGAAAATTTGGAGTGATCGGGAATTGCTTATCTTCTGCAATACTCCCATGACATAAAAATATGACTTTGATTCGAGGCCTGATGAACCAAATATAATCTAACCCGGACACATCCAATGTGGTTTTGTTTCCATTTACAGTTGTTCCCTCATGATGTCAGCTGTACCTCTGGGGCAATAGTTTACTCCTATACACAAATAAATCAGTGTAACAAAAAATCAAGCATTGGCAAAGCAAATAAGTCTGACATGGCTGCCAACCTTTTGGCTTTGCTAATTCTTGCTTTGTCTTGTCGTAACTTTAATAAAACTTTACTGCTGGGAGGCTGTCGAGCTCTCATCAATGTAAAATGAAAATTGGCTAAAAGCTCAAATCTTTTTGGGACCTCAACTAGCACATATTGCCATAGTAGCTTCTAACACTTTGTGTGTGGATATACTCCTTGCAATAGCTGGAGTGGGTTGTAAGCTGTTGTGTGTGGAAGAAAAATGGGAATGGCACATTAGCAAACTAATGGATGAAGATGGTAGGCTGGAAAGCCCCACATGTAAGTATGTTTTACATGCATTTTTCATAGTAATTAATGCATTAGTTAATTATAAAGTTCAAATCAATAAAAGTCATATAAGTAAGATAACAAACTGCCTGAAAGAAAAAGTTAAGTAAATTCAGTTTTCTCAGAAAGAGAGTACCCTTGATCTCCTACTCTGCTCTGCTCTGTTCAAAATCAGAAGAAGGTCTGCTTATTAATCTACATTACATTAGCTCTAACATTTTCTGTGCAGATTTCCAATAAACATATCAATTCAGGCTAAAGTAAAAAGATACGGTCTTTAGCTCATTAGTTTCTCCGGATCTTCCATGAAACACCTTCTCTAAGCATACTTCAAACTTACATTTATCTGCATCAAAAGGAAATACATTGGACCAGTCTGTACTCTGCAGGAGCTTTCTCGGATGGGATGCCAATTATAACATTCCACAATGATTACAATAAAAAGAAAACTTTTCTTCTCATATGAAAGTAAGAATCAGAGCACACACAGTGTGATACAGCATTGAAATTCAGTTTGTATAGAAATAAAAGGTCATGTGTCATGAATCAAGATGGCAACCAACGTTAGCCATTTTAAACACAGGCCTACATTAGCTTTGTTTGATCTAAACATGATTAATACACAGCTAATAGCATATGCGTGTTTTCATATCAATGTTGATATAATGCAAACCATTTAATATGAAAATACCCTTTCACAGTTATAACATACAATTGATCGGAAAAAACAAAAGTAGTCGGTCTGTGCAATTCTAGAAGAGATTCATTAAAATAAGCATCGGCAAAAAAAAAGGTTTCACCTATGTGATACCTATTGGCTTTGGCAATGTGATTTAGCCATGTTGTAGATCATTGTGGTTGCTGTTCAGCATGGCTAAAGGTCAGTGATGTGGAGTAGGGGGATAGATTGGAGTAGATTGGAATGGGTTGGATTGGGATAGCTTGGAGTGGAGTAGATTGGGGAGGGGTGAAATGGTGCAGATTGGAGTATAGTGGAGTGGGGTAGAATGAGGTAGAGGGAAGTGGGGTAGATTGGGATAAAATGAAGTTGGGTAGAGTGGGGTAGATCAAGGTAGACTGGAATGGGGTAGATTGTAGAGGAGTAGAGTGGGGTAAATTGGGGTAGATCAAGGAAGACTGGAGTGGGGTATATTATGATAGATTGTAGTGTAATGAAGTGGGTAAAATGGAGTTGAGTGGGGTAGATTGTTGTGTAGTGAAGTGGAGTAGGAGGAAGGGGGTAGATTGGAGTGGGGTAGATTGGAGAGCAGTAGGGTAGAGTAGGAGGGAACAAATAGTTTGGAATAGAGTAGATTGGAGTGGGGAAGTGAGGCACATTGGTGTGTTAGATTGGAGTGGGGTAGAATGAATTGTGATAGATTGGTGTGACTTGGGGTGAATGGGGTAGACTTGGATGGAGTGGAGTTGATTGGAGTGGAGTGGGGTAGATTGGGGTACATTGGAGTGGAGTGGGATGGAGTAGATTGGAGTGGGGTGGGGTAGATTGAAATGGGGTAGATTAGGAAGGATTTGGGTAGATTGCAGTGGGGTAGATAGGACTGGGATAGATCAGGGTAGATTGGGGTTTAGTGGAGATGGTTATATTGGTGTAGGTTGGAGTGGAGTGGGGTAGATTATAGTGAAGGGAAGGGGAGGAGAAGCGAGGGGGGTGGAGTGAAGTGGGGTAGATTAGGGTAGAGTGGGGTAGAGTGGAGTGGAATGGGGTAGATTGGGTGTATTAGAGTGGGGTAGATTGGGTGTATTAGAGTAGGGTAGATTGGAGTGGGGTAGATTGGAGTGGGGAGGGGAGGCTGGGATAGATTAGAGTGGAATAGATTGGAGTGGGGTAGATTGAGGTGTGGTGGGGTGGGGTGGGGTGGAGTGGAGTGCGGTAGATTAGAGAGGAGTGGAGTGGGGATAGTATATTTGGATGGGGTTCAGGTAGATTGGAGTGGGGTGAGGTAAAATGGGGTAGAGTTGGATAGTTTGGAGTGGAGTGAAGTAGATTGGCTTGGAGTAGGGTGGATTGGGGTGGAGGGGGTTAGAGTGTATTCTTGAGTCTGGTAGATTTGAAGGGAGAGCGGTAGATTCGAGTAAAGTGGAGTTTGATATATTGGGGTAGAGAGGAGTGGGGTAGATTGGAGTGGAGTAGGGTGGATAGGGATGTAAATGTTTTAGTACTTGTATAGCGCACAGCTACCCGGAACGGGTCTCCCGCCACTTGTACTCATACCGCTAAGGAACCCTTCCTGGTTTTCCTTGTGAAGTGTCCACTCCTGGGCACCCCCATGGTGAAACCAGGCATCCTCGCGCTGTTGGGGCCGTTGTGGAGATTAAGCAAGCTATTGCCCAGAGTTGCATCGTGGGACCCATGATTAGAATAGGCACTGAGGTAAGAATATCCAGTCAGAGGAATTTGAGCCCGAGACCCGCCGAGGCAGGAATCGAACCCTGGTCCCGGGCCAGAGCTCTGCATCAAGGTCTGCCTCTCTAACCATTGAGCCACACTTCTCCACATGGATATGGAGTTAAGATGGGTAGATTGTGTTCGATTTGAGATGGGGACATTGGGGTAGAGTGGAGTGGGGTAAATTGAAGTGGAGTTGGGTAGGTTGGAGTGGAGTTGGATAGATTGGAGTGAAGATTGGAGTGGGTTGAGGTAGATTGGGGAAGAGTGGATCATGGTAAATATGGGTTAGACTGGAGTGAAGTGGGGTGGGGTAGATTGGAGTGGAGTGGGGTAGAGTGGAGTGGGGTAGAAGACGTTGAGTGGAGTGGGTTAGCTTAATGTGGAGTGGGATTGATTGGGCTGGAGTGGAGTGAGGTAGGTTGGGTAGATTTGAGTAAGGTAGATTGGAATGGATAGAGTAGATTGGAGTGGAATGGGGTAGATTGGAGTACATTGGGGTAAATTGGAGTGGAGTACTTTTGAGTGGGGTAGATCTGGTAGATCGGAACAGAGTGAAGAAGGGTAGATTGAGGTAGATTGGAATGGGGTAGAGTGGAGTGGGGTGTAATGGGGAGATTGGGGCAGAGTGGAGTGGGGTAGATTGGGGAAAAGTGGAATGGGGTAGATTGGTGTGCAGTAGAGTACCTAGGGATGGTGTGAAGATGGGTATATTGTGGTAGATTAGAGAAGGGAACATTTAGGTAGAGTAGAGTGGGGTATATTGGAGAGGAATTGGATATATTGGAGTGGAGATTGGAATGGATTGGGGTAGATTGGGGAAGAGTGGATTAGGATAATTTGGGTTAGACTGGAGTGAAGTAAAGTGAAGTGGGGTGAGGTAGCTTAATGTGGGGTGGATTGAGTGGAGTGAGGTTGATTGGAGGGGGTAGATTGGGTGGATTTGAGTAAGGCAGATTGGAATGGAATGGTGTAGATTGGAGTGGAACGGGGTAGATTGGAGTGGGGGTACTTTTGAGTGGGGTAGATTGGAACAGAGTGGAGTGGTGTAGATTGAGGCAGTTTGGAATTGGGTAGAGTGGGGAGGGGTAGATTGGGATGGGGTGGTTTAGAGTGGAGTGGGGTGGAGTAGGGTTGAGTAGGTAGATTGGGGCAGCATGGAGTAGACTGGGGTAGAGTGGGTAGACTGGAGTGGAGTAGAGTGTAGTGCAGTAGATTGGTGTACATTGCAGTAGGGTAGATTGGGGTGGAGTGGGGTACGATAGATTTAAGTGGGGTGAGTTATGGTGGAGTGGGGTGGAGTGGGTTAGATTGGAGTGGTTTGAGGTAGATTTGAGTTGAGTGTGGCAGAATGGAGTGGGATAGATTCGAGTAAAGTGGAGTAGGGTACACTGGGTTCAAGTGGAGTGAGGTAGATTAGAATGAAGTGGAGTGGGGTAGATTGGAATGGGGTAGATTGAGGTGGGATTTATTGGATTGGAGTAGATAGGGTGGGGCGGTGTAGATTTGAGTGAAATGGTTTTGGTGGATTTGGGTAGATTAGGTTAGATTGGATGGGGTGGGGCGGATTGAAGTGGAGTAGACTGGAGAAGAGTGGGGTAGATTGGAGTAGAGAGGGGGTAGATTGAGTGGGGTAGATTGGGTGGGATGGGGCAGATTGTAGTGGAATTATTTGGGGGATTAGGGTAGATTAGGTTAGATTGGATTGGAGTGGGGTAGATTGGAGTAGAGTGGGGTAGACTAGATTAGCGTGGGAGTATATTCGGATAGATTTCAGTGGCGTGGGGTTGATTAGAGTAGCGTGTGTTAGACTGGGTGGGGTGAAATGCGGTGGGGTAGATTGGAGTGGAGTAGATGGGGTAGATTGTAGTGAAGCAGAGCAGGGTAGATTGGAATGGGGTGTATTTGGGTAGAGAGGAGTGGGAGAGACTGGGTAGATTCGAGTGGGGTAAATTGAAGTGGAGTGGGGTAAGTGGTGTGGAGTGTAGAGTCGTAGAGTGGAGGGACATATAGTAGAGTACCATAAAGTATGTTGTGTCTTTGAGTGAGTGGCATAGACTGGAGTGACGTGGAGTGGAGTGGCATGTTGTAGAGTGACTTAGTGTGGAAGGACGTGGAATGGCATGTCCTAGAATGGAGTGAGTGTCGTAGAATGGAGTAGCGTGGCGTAGAGAGGAAGGCTATAAAGTGGAGTAGAGCGTTGTAAATTGAAGTGGTATAAAGTGGAGTGACGTAGCGTGGATTATGCATGGTGTGGCAGCCCACTACCATTGCAGACAACACATTTTCAATTAAAATGACCATTACATTTGCACCGACATAAAGTATTACTGAATACAAATGATAATGTATGGAAATGTCATCACCTAGTGTATTGATGTGTTTTGATCGTGTGCCAATATTTGTTTCCTTCACACTTCAGATTTGCACAAAAAAGTGCTTCATTTGTACTTTCCTAATTCTGATATATTCTGAAACATCAGTACAGTTCATTTTTTATGTGTGCTAGAAAAAATAACATCAAACACCCTCTCCTCTCACATGGGAACTCCGCAGGGCTGTCACATTCTCCCACTTTGAAGTCAGAGAAAGAAAATTAACACCAAGCTCCCTCCGAAGACATAGCCTGTTGTTTTACCTCTGTCCCTGAATGCACAGCAAATGTGACAAGATAAGAACAAGATTTAAAGCCTTTTTACAGAAAGTGTACAGTACTCGGAAGGATACAGTAAACAAGGGATGCTCACAGGATGGACAAATTCCAGCTGGACAGCCGAAAGCAAATAAAAGTCAGCAGGTAGACAGTAAGCAACTATGAGTTACAAACTACAATGCCAATGGTAAAGAATTGGCAAAAGGCATTTCCAGGGAAGCTTTTGGAATGCCAACAAGAAGTCTTAAGCAAACCAGACAGCTGGGCTGTCTTGTAGGCTTCAACCTAAAAAGCAGGAGGATACAGTGGGTGAAACCTAGTGGGTAGCTGGTGTCTAGGGAGATCTTAGTTCAAAATATTCATAAATTGTTGAGCAAAAACTGCTGGGGCATATATCAAATCATAATCCATTTTACCAGATGTTTTATTATCAGCTGAGAAAACCACAAAAGGTTTAGGAGGACTGATGACTGCTACATTATTGGATTAACCTTTACCATGCTATGGAACCTTTTCCTCGGTCCTTTGCCTGGTTGGTTTCAAACTTGGGAAATGTATCACAGATTTTAGGTTCTCTATCATATAAAAGAGCCCCTGTTGGTTTACAGACTCATTTTGAAATCATAAAGCATTAGTAACAGTATATTTCTTGTTTCTACACCTAATCCTAAAGCGGGGACTTACCAATATTTTGTGCATTACCACTCTGATCTGCACACTTTAGTTACTTGCAGAACCCGACATGACTAATAATTAAAGTGTAAAAAGAAAAATCAACTACCACAGTTTTCACAGGAAAGATGTAAGGAGAAACGTCGAC
Organism: Lissotriton vulgaris; assembly: GCF_964263255.1. Classification (NCBI taxonomy): domain Eukaryota; kingdom Metazoa; phylum Chordata; class Amphibia; order Caudata; family Salamandridae; genus Lissotriton; species Lissotriton vulgaris. The sequence goes on from NC_141694.1 coordinate 750,858,416, forward strand.
ATTTGAGAGAATATATTTAGAAGAAAGAACAAGGCATTTCCAAAGTTAATTTAAAACGTGTTGCTTTCCCTAATCATATAATTGTGTACTTCACTGGCTATGTGAAATGGGCAAAACTAGGGTTGGGAAAACATTTGTATAGATGTTTTGTGAGTGGGTCCCATCCACATAAGACTGCTCCTTATGACTCTCGCAAGTTTTGCCTGTATGAGACGAGAAGTTCCGTAAATTTAACCACCAGATGTAGCTTAGAAACATATGTTGTAGTCACTTACAAGGGTCAAAAGGGACACTGTTTTGTAAATGGAGCTCTTAGCAGTCTCTACTTTTGTTAGAAATGTCATAATTTTTTGCACCTGAAGATCTGACTTATAGATTTGTTTTTATTGCAATGTTACATTGCACTCAATTGAAATAATTTAAGAAATGTGAGTAGCAATTTGTCTCCCCCACTTGTCAATTTGGCCATCTCAAGACTCTACGACCTTAGCTAGGAGATTGTAGGAGATGTTTGAAGTTAGGGGATGGGGAACACAATGCTATCAAAAAGATGTTTTAAGGGGGCGTATTATTTTGCTATATCCGTGTTGTTTCAGGGCCCCATCTTTGTTTTAAAAAATAGATTTATAGATTTTGAAGCAAGCCTGCCCTGTTTATTCACGGCCGTTGACATTGCTTAAGCATGACGTTTTTGTCTCAGACCCCGAAAACATTTTGACATGCTTGGAGGAAGCCTCAAAGGTAATCAAGTGATTGAGAACCACAGCCTCTGCCGCACCCTTTCCTCTCCTCTCCAGAATATGTGGATTGGGCAGGAGAAAGAGAGAGGCAGATGCTTGGAAAGAGGGCAGGGGGAATTCGGGCCAGCATCTGGCTCTCTCTGGCTCAGCTAAACGAAAAAAAGCAGTTCAAGTGAGCTCAAGGAGAACAAGAGGCTGGCTTCAGGCTCCTTTCATAGTTCTTGCTCTGTATGCTCAACAATTAACACCTTCGCTGCTTGAGATATTCCCCTGCTGTGCTGAAGGTCAATAGAAATGGGTGTGGTCATGACGGCTCCCAGCCATCATCAGCACATGCCCACTGTGACTCATGACGACTGGGAGCCGTCATCAGCACCGAAGGGGTTTTAACAGCTGTGGTGCTGTACTCGACTGTGATTGTTGACCAACTACAGCAAGAGTTGTGAAACAAAGGCTTGGGAGGTGGCAGGAATTTCAACTCCCTCTGTTTCTAGGGAGGGCCTCCTTTTTTAATTAGGACATTCTGACCTCATGGGGTGGAATATTCTAATTGCCTTATAGCCATCCGTAGTGGGTATATTGGTCATTTAAGGACTGCCCCCTTGTTATAGGCCTTTGGCTTGGGCCTATAAATAGAAGATGCCTTTAAAGGCTGGTGTAGCCTATTCAAAGGTGTTGGGTTACGGGTGACGGGATCCCACTGCAGATTCACCACAGTGAGACATTGGATCGGCAGTAGAAGTCGGAGGTTATGATTGTCAGGGGTGATTTATTGATAGCGTCTACTCTGTGGTTGGGAACGGGCTGCGGACTCCATTGTATCATGTTATTGTTAATCTTACTGGTCGTACAAGATGGTGTTTTGTCAAACACATGATTAACACTGTGGAAGATGTCTCTGAGATGCTGTGACGATCTTAATTTTGGAACGTTGTATGTACCTGCTCAATTGATTCCTTGTTCTGGTAAAAATGCAAAATAAAGTTTAAAAAACAAAAAAAAGGCTGGTGTAGCCTATGGCAGGCTGTACGGCTATAATGTACTGACCCATTGAATTCTTCTGTCAAGATTAGTGATGTCTGTATAAATAGTTGTTTGTTTCATACGAACTTCCCCATGAGTACCTAGGAAACCCACCTCTCCTCTATGATGAAGTGCATCTCAGGCTATTCCCACTATTTATCATGTGGCCAAAAATGAGGTGACCATGAATTGACAAAAACCTTCCAAAGACACATATGCCCAGATGCATCAAACTACTTTTTTGCGATTCCTAATTTGCGAAATTTACCGAATCGCAAATTAGGAATTGCAAAATGGTATGCATCATTTTTCTCGCATTTCTTATGCGATTCGGTAAAAATCGCAATTTTTACCGAATCGCATAAAAATGCGATTTTCAAATTGCAAATTCGCAATTCCCATTCATTCCTACGGGCTGAAATGCCCATAGGAATGAATGGGAATTGCGAATTCGCAATTTGAAATCGCAATTCAACAAAGCATTTCAAGGGTGGAGAGGGGGGGTCCAAATGACCCCCCCCTGCACCCATGAAATGTACTTTTACCTATAAGTTACATACACACATGTCCTAAGGACATGTGTGTCTGTAACTTAACAGTTTAAAAAATGCTTTTTTGTGCATTTTTAAACAATTTTGCAAATTACCACGAGGTTCAACCTCGTGGTAATTTGCACTTGCAATTTGAAAATTCGCAATTTTTTTAAAAATGATGCATTGCATTTAAGGAATCGCAAAATTGCGATTCCTTAAATGCAATCGCATTTTAGAAAATTGCAAAATTAGCGATTTTCTACAAAAACAAATGATGCATCTCAAAAAGCATTTTTGGAATTGCAAACGGACGATTTTAAGGAATCGCACCGTTTGCGACTCCAAAAATGCTTGATGCATCTGGGCAATTGTATAATAACTGAAAAGAAGTTAAGACTAAAGGGAAATGATAATTGGAGAACATAATTTCCTGCCATGGTTCCTTTTTGTAATTTTTTAAGGAACTTGGGGCCAGGTGTATGAAAGTATTTTGCATTCGCAAACGGTGAGAATTGCAAAATTCGGCGCTTGCAAATGCAAAATAGCCTTTCTTTGTGTATGAAAGGCTTTTGGATCCGCAATATTTTGCGATTACCTAAATTGCGTATGCAAATAGGGAATCGCAATTTGTGAATACCTAATGCACATGTAAGAAGCCTTTCCTAAATGCGAACTGTCCATTTAGGAAACACTAATTACCATCAACTACAAGTTGATGGTAACCATGTGCAAACTTTGAAAAATGCACAAAAATGCCTTTTTCAAAGTGCCAGGTAGCGCACACTTGCCCCTAGGGCATGTGTGTGCTTTACATGTACACACTATATTTTTTTGGGGGTGCGTCAGGGGGGCCTTAGGCCCCCAGGCACTCTTGGCTTTGTATTTGCTAATTTGCAATTACCAGTTAGGTAATCACAAATTAGCTAATGCAAAACCACACGCACCTATGGGCCTGTAGTGTTGGCCCATCAAAATGAATTGAGCCATATTACCAAATAACAATTCACTATTTAGAGAATCATTATTAGGTAATATTAAGGAATGGCAAACATTTTACCGTTTTCTACATGCACAGCATTTTGAGATTCCCAAATAGAAATTTGGTAAAAATCGTTATTTGGGAATCAGAAAATGTGTTTTGATACATCTGGCCCTTAGTAAAAATGTCTTTCACTGACCAAGTAACCTTTAATATAACATGACTATCTGTTAACAATATTATTCAATTTTTTGACTAATATCCATGAAGATAAAAAGCATGGGCCCAAATAAAAAAAAAGCCATTTGTGTGTGTAAATTGAAGAAACGTATGAAAATGACTTCATTTAAGAGCATTTGGGATTAACAAAAGTTGTAAAATGATTTTCCTGTTTGTTTTATCACTGCAGGATGAGCCAGTATTACTCACAGCATAATCCTTTTCTACGGACTGGGAGTGTGCTTCTCATGGGGTACTACTTTAAAATGTTATGATATACCCATAAGCATGCGAGTCTAAGAGTTTTTTCCCAAACTATTTTTCTGAACTATTCCCATTTGGAGATTTACCTCTCTCAAAAAACTTGGATTTTCTCTTTGCCTGACGCCACTTGTAGAACCTTAGTGTAATGCTTGTGTAGAACTTAGGACACCCCTTTCCCTTCCAACTCCTCCATCTGAGTTGTGGAAGCGCCAAGATACTCCTTGGAGTGAAAGTCGCGCGGTAGAAATGTCCTTTACATTACATTACATTACATATAGGAATAAACTCCTTCCAGGACTGGGATGGTAAGAGAAGGACCTCAAAGTTGGTGAGGACTTTAGTGGGAAGGGTATTCTCCACAGGCAAATATATTTGCTGCGTGGAGAAGTAAGCAAAGAGAATAAAAGAACAACTGTGATGCCATTTCTCTCTGTGCAATTGCACACTATAGATATGTGTATGAGAGTGCATGCAGAAAGCCCTTGGTAAAGAAGATATCAGTAAAATGTTTCCAGGAGTGCTACTGGAAACCTATGATTATTTCAGGTTTCTATGGGTACCAAGTATCTTTTTTAAAACTTAAGAAAATCTATTTTCAGAATTTTACACCCTTCTACAATTTCATGATGTGAAATATTGCTTGTAAAATAAAAGATGTATTACTTTAAATAAAATTATTCCAGTCATAGAAATCGTATGCAATTTAACATGGAATCATCTTGATTTTTTTCTGAAAGTATAGTTGTTCTTCTGGGCAATACGCAAACATATACAGGTAATTTCTCAAACCCTGTAGCATTTAGGACACTTTTCCTCTGCCTTATTTATCCTCAGTGGGCCAGATGTAGGACAGGATTTAGCATTAGCAAACGAGTTTGCAACCCGTTTGCGCATGCTAAATCCTTGCGGGCCATGTACAAACAGTATTTTATGAGTCACAAAAAATTGCAACTCACAAAATATTGTGTTTTTGACTCACTATTAGTAAGGGGCGTTCCCTTCCTAATAGCGAGCCAAAGCTATGTATGAATTTAGCAGCCGCAATTGCTGTCGCAAAACACTTGCAAATTACCACCCTCTTCAAGAGGGTGGTAATGCTGTCGCAAATTGGAAGGGGTTCCCAGGGGACCCCTTCCCCTTTGTTACTCGCTCTAAAAATATTTTTTAAGGGCAGGCAATGGTCACAGGGACCACTACCTGCCCTTAAAAATTGGAAAAAAGTTTCATTCTTTTTTTTTAAATGCATCCCGTTTTCCTTTAAGGAAAACGTGCTGCATTTAAAAAAAATGCTTTATTGAAAGGCAATCCCAGACATGGAGGTCTGCTTAGCCCAGCAGGCCACCATCCCTGGGAGAGCCCGCCATTCCCAATGGGGTCGCAAATTGCAACTGGTTCATTGATATTCATGAGACTAGCATTTTGCGACCCCATTGGGAATCGCTTACAGTGTGTCTGACACTGTTGTACATTCCAAATTGCGACTCACAATTTGAGAGTCGCAATTGAGCGCAAATTACGAGTCACAATTTGGGATGGTCATTAATGTTTTGCAGTTATAGAATAGGTGGGGCAGTAGGAAATATTGATCCACTTTTAGAAGCACTTTAAAATGTGCAGATTATTTTAATTTTTTTCATGACTCCTAATCATTTATTTAAATCACCTAACCAATTTTCCTATAAAAAAGCCTCCTTTCTACTTTGGTGTTTGTTTATTAAATTCCAAAAACATACAATTTTTCTGTACTCTTGGTGAATACAAAGCTTCAGTAAACTTTTAATCTGTGTGTAAGTTAAATAACAATGTTTTCATTAAGATGCCTGCTTACTCTACATTGAATGACTCTGCACTTTGTTTGTTGCAGAAACATTTTCTTGGTATCATATATTCTCTGATTAACACTTTTGATACACAGTCCTCTAATAATTCAGTTTCAGCAGCAGAGGCATATAAACACTCAGGTTTAGGAAAATATGGGACCCCTTTATCCCATATATTTGCTAGAATTCATTGATATCCTCTCATCTTTACCATACCATTTTGTATCACTTGTTAATTTACAATCCTCATCTTGTTTGAACTCAGATCTTCATTTTCCATTATAATACCATGTATTTCAATGCATTCAGACTATGTAAAATCAATATTGATAAAATGCTTTGCTCTTTCTGGCTCAAAAATACAGTTTGAGGACTCGAAGTACCAATCCCCAGTTCTATTTTAGTTTCACTTTCTTTCCAGTCAAACACATTCCCTTTATTATAACAGATGAACATTCTTTGAGCTCTTTTCAGTTTCTCTGTGTGATGTAGTAGGATAAAGATTTTTAAAAAAATTAAACCTATGCTAGGTTACAATCTTTTTGTCCTGTACTGTTGCTCACTGGATTCATTTATCCAGTACAGTGATCTATGTTTGCCACTATAGTCAAAGGCTGAGATCGTACTGGGTCAACTAAGCATTTAATTCTTCTGAAGTTAAAATAATACGTTTTATTGATCTGGCTGCCATTAAACATCAAATTTTCTTGGTTCAATGTAAAATGGGGTGGTCCTTCCATATTCTAAGTTAATTCTTCAATTTCTCTTTGTCGCAGCCACATTTATTGTAATGATCAGGGGATCACCCACATACATCACCATCTTTTTATATAGATTATGAAATTAAATGGAGATATGTTCTATCTTAGCACACCATTTCTGCAAAGCATTCCAATGACTCTGTAGGTCAAAGTCTGCAAGTGATAACAATCATCCTTCACTAGTTCTTCTTTATTTCTTTGGTACAGCTGATGGGCAATTGTTTATCAGGAGTTCGGCCACTGATAATGAATACATTTTCTGAACACTATTGCCATTTTGGTTCCTAAACATAACCTAGGGTGTTTCATAAGAACCTACAACTCACCATGTTTTAGCATTACTCTCCTTTCTAGATGGGGATGGAGCAGAAGGTCAATGATGTATCAAATATTGTGATTAGATGGTCTCTCAGTTTTGATAACAAGCACACTGAGAAAAATGTGCCTGATCATTTATTTTAACTTTATTCAATTAACTAGTTAAAACTGTATTCAATTAACTAGTAACATATTTGATAAGGATGTTTTGTTGCTATGTTAAAGTTCTGATTCGGTAAGGAAATGTGTTGATATGATTAGGAAAAGGCTGGGCATATATTGGGTTTAAATAACTAAGTTGTGGTACTTTATGTTCATGTTTGTGGTCTACAATGTTGAAATACCAACAAAGAAGTGGAAAGGTTGTTGAGTGTGAGTACCATATTTCAAGGACTCATGAAGCATATGCAATATAATCCCTAACCATAATAGAACTATATAATTTATATGGTTAAGTAAACCATATTCCAGCAGAGGAATTGAAAGATTGTTGGGTGTGAATACCATATTTCACGGACTCACAAAGAATATGTAATGTACTCCCTAAACGTAAATACGAAAGAGCCACCACATCATTTGTACTGTCATTTAACCCTAGATCAAGGAACAGAGGGTCACGCCTTAGTATGTAGTGCAGGAGAGACCTGCAGCAGGCCCAGCACTCACACCGGGGAATGTGGAATACAATACAGGCCCAGGAGTAACTGCCAGCAGCCCCAGGAGCCCCCAGCACTTACATTGGGAGAAGTGGACTGCAATGCAGGCCCAGGAGAGATTGGCAGTGGCCCGGGAAGCTCCAGCAGAGCCTGGGTCCTCAGTTGTCCCAGAGCACAGGGGAATACTCAGCAGTGCCAGCAGCAGATGAGACCTATTTTTTTTAAGCCATGTGGACTGATTGGGGTATGGGGCCCGATGGAGCTGATGAGTCCTGCGCTTCCATGGGACCTGTCGAGGCTACCCAACCAGTATGGTACTGCAGCAGCTGTCATGGGCCTTGACTTTAACTCGAGATAGAGAGACAGAAATCAGAACAGGGTCCTATGGAGGCACCCTGGACATTTAAAAGGTCACAACCTGGGGTACTAGGCCCATCATAAACTATATCACACAAGCATGCCACAACAGAGGCCCAAGCTATTTCTTGGGAAATCATCGATTCTCAGCTGGCTCTGTGGCTTGTGATTAGGGGGTCTCCCTTGGCAAAAGCTTGGCCAATTTCTGGACTCATCTTAGAGGTCAGCAGGGGACACATGATTGGGATTGCCCATGATCATCATTGCTGAGCATTACCCTGAAAAGACAAGTCCTCACCCCCAGAGAGCTCAGGGCACTCTCAATGAGTTGACGGGCAGCATAGATCGCAGGGATGCCTCATTTAAGGAAATTCTGATGAACAAGAATACTAAACCCACAGACAAGATAAGTCCTTGACTGCTACCATGTCTCTCTAAGAGGGAGAGTCAGGATCAATCCCCGGGTTCGACAGTACCCAAGAGTACCTGCAACAATTCCTCAGGGAGATAACGGATGAATTAGGAATAATGCTGAGACATTCTTAAACGATACTTAAAGAACATGCAGCAGGACATAACTGGGAACTAGAGTAAGCGATCTCAAGCATACCATGGATGAGAGGTCGGAGAAGGTCCATCATAAAGACAACAGGATACTGGCCATAGAGGACCAGTTCACTGACCTTGGTCTTAAGCAGGAAGACTTGCAGAACAGAGCCCACTAAAACGACATTAGAATTTGAGGCATTCTGCAGGGGAAGAAGGCATTAAAATCCAGGCTTATGTTTAGAAACTGCTCCACCATTTTCGGAAATCGCCCAGAGAAGACCCACCCATATGCCCGGAGCGTACACAGTAGAAAGGACCCCCACATAGTCTGACATATGCTCATTCCTTTGAAAAACAAAAGTGAAAATAATAGCCCTTGTTCGATCTTCAGACTACATCACGTCCCAGGGGCTCTATTTAACCTTTTAGAGTGACTACCATACAACTCAGTCAAGGCATGAAGCAGACCATAGATCATCTCTGCAACTCCAACATGCGTACCAATGGGATCACCTCTTTCAGTTAATATTTGTTTGGAACAGCCAGACACACTATGTTAAATCTGCCCAGGATGCTTGACAGATTCTGGATCCCCCTGATGGGGTCACATTGGGGGTGGGGTCGATACTCTCAATGTGATGATCAGGAGAAACCCACAACTCCAATGGCACATAGTAAAGAAATGTCAGAAAGGCATGTCTCTCCACCCCACGGAGAGATTAAGAAAGTGAAACAAGCATCTCTTAGAGGAGATGAGCTCAGCCAACATGGGTCTCAATAAGAAGGGTGAGTCCTGGAGAGATCACTCCATGGACTCTCTGGGTTGCCCCCAACAGAGACATTAGGTATGCAGTGGATTCCAGAAGGGGGCAGAGGTCTAGACATATGAAAAAAGATGACCACAGTTAGTTGGGAAACATGATTTATGAGGTTCATCACTCTATAGTATGTTATGTTTGTTCCTGGTTCTTTGGTATGAGGGTCTCAAGGGGGTGGGCAGTCTTAGAGTAAGTCTTAGAGGTAAAGGGGTGGCATTGGTCCATGGATGGGGATCTGGGCTTGATATTGAAAGAGTGGAAAGCAGAGAACACACCCAAGTCCATGCCCATGGTTGAAATAGTGATCCTCAACGCAAATAAGCTTAACTCCCTGGCTGAGAAGTTTACCTTCTTGAATAGTCTGCGGGGCACTGAGTGATCTAGAACTGGAGTAGCTATTTTAGGGATCTGAACATTTGCTATGCTTGATTTGTGGAACAACTCAAGTATAGCAAAGAGAATCTAGTATGAATGATCAGTGGCCTCAATTGAAGCACTGATTCGCACTGACAAAAAGTGGGCATGCATGAATAGCAAAATAAATAGTGACATGCTGGAGTCTAGCATATTGCTTTGTCTTTTAGAAATATAACCATATTTCGAAACATTCAAACTTCCCATTAAAAGTTCGATTTAAAAATATATATATATAGAAAATATTTCATAATTTCTGTATTTGTTTGACGTATACTTGGCTCTGCATTGTTTGAGTAAAATTGCTTAGTCTGGGGCAGTGGCGTAACCTTTGCTCCCACGGTGCGTGGGCCCCCCGAGTTCCAGGAGGCCCCTACGGCATTGTCCATGGGCAGGAGTCCTCTGGCCTCAGAGCTCCTGACTGGTTCTGTGGGGGGGCCTCTCAAGTGTACTTTGCAGGGAGGACCTCTCAAGTTTCGTTAAACCACTGGTCTTTGGTCCCTGACTTCCAGTAGTGATTCATTGTGGGTCCACAGAAGTCAAAAGAGTAAGAACTGCTGATCAAGTCAATCTTGTGATGACATAACATTCGGCCTATCTTTGTGAAAGCTTTCACATGTCATTATACCAGTGTTGTACAATGGCACACAATGGCACACTTTTTCAAGCTTATTCATTGCTAGAGACGTCATTTTAATCGTAGCGGGTGCAAATACATGTGCTTTGCGTCAGCAATGCTATCCATAACATATGATCTCTTTCAGTGCTTAATTTAAGCCAGTGGTTTCTGGTGCTCGGCACTAACACTTAATTGTAAGCACTGGCACTGACGAAAGTATCCCAAAGGGTGGCATTGTTTTCTCTAATTTAGAAAGGAGCTCATTAGCAGTTGTTTATGAATTCCATATATTTCGAAAATGTGCATTACTTGCCGCCCAAGTCTTTCTTATAGCTTTGAGTGCCTGGAATAATCTGAATGATAACACTTATAGGAGTGTGATGATTAGTATTTGTAATTGTACTATCATTGGCAGCGCTGGCAGGGGTAATGCTTTGTGCAAGCTGCAAGGTCCTCCTGACGAGGACCCCAGCACTTACTTGTTTAAAAATTAAGCACTGCTAGTACTCTTTCTACCTAGATAAGATACTAATCTGTATAATAATCAATATGTGTATATCGATCACTTACATGTACATTTGTTATTGCAGGTTTGTGCAGTGCAAACTCGACCGGAAGATATTGGAGCAATTTACATGAGCACCAATTAGATTACACAAGGACATATCAATTATTTTGTATTTTTAGGCAATTAAGGGGCAGATTTATCAAGCAGTTGTGTCACCCTTGCTCCACGCTAAGGGCACAAGAGCGAAACAAATACTAAGATTTATCGAGCTAGGGAAGGCCACCTTGCGTGGCCCTGCGTGGTTTGATAAATCTAGAGTAACGCAACAACAGCGCAAATCGCTGTGTCGAGTTACTCTGCCCCAGGAAGGCGTACCATGGGTGGAGTATGAGTGTTTGCACGCATCCACACATGGATTTTGGTGCATTCTCAGATTCACCATTACTGGTAGAGCTAGGAATGCGTAGAAATGCTACACCTCCACAGGCGAGGCGTAACGAGGAGAAATATCTATATTTCTCTCCGCTTTCCCTCTATGTGTGCTGCATTCTTCAGCACACTTAGAAAGAGGAAAATACCTTAGAGGATTGTTTTTTGTGCAGGAAGGTGGCCCTTTCTGCAAAAATATTGATCCTGCTTACAACGCATGCACCCTTGAACAATGGTGCAAGGGTGCCTGCCTTGGCGCTAGGTAGCACATTGTGCGCCAGCACAAGGAAAAGACAGGAATTAGCCATATAATGTTAAGTACGGCACAATACTGCGCGTTCCCTATCATGCAGCATGACCCACAAAGGTGGATTGCTGCGCTGCACGTTTTTTTGATAAATGTGCCCTTAAATGTTTTGCCTAGCATCACATGATGTTGAGTCGATGCGGATACTCGAACAAGACTCCGCAGTTCAGAAGTTGAAAGCTTGGCCTTTACACCACATTCTCTCGTCTCAAACTTTCCTGAATTGTACGATTCGCTGGGGCAACAGGCCCAGGCCTAATTTCAGCAGTCTGGCGCATCACTTGTGCTTGATGTTGCACATGTAAGGAGCGCTGTCATCCCACCTCATGTGCTTGAAGTGTAGGCAGGCAGCTTTAGAATTCTAGCCTTATAATCAAACCTACCTCATTGGGCCTCACCTGCAGACTTCTTATTGCCTGTTCAACACAGATTTGTTATGCAGGTTTCATCCCACTGCTTCACTTGGTCCCTCCTCCCTTGGGTAGTACCCACCACAGCTGCCACAAACCCACCTAGTGGATGCCACTAAGTAATGCAGCTCTCCAGACCACTGTACTGCTTGTGTCTGCCTGCAATGACCAGAACAACCTTATGACACAATCTGTGGAAGCCTGCTCTTTGTTGAATGGATCCACTCAATACAATAGCACCACTCTAAATTGCATCAAGGGATGAGAAACAGAAGACACGAGCTTCAAATGACCCAAAAAAGTCCCCTTCTGCAACTTGCAATCTTCAATATATTACTGACCTTATAATCTTGCATTTCCACATACACTTCGAATTTAAAGAAGGAACGTCAAGCTTTTTTTTCTGTTTGGCCATGTAATCAATCAAAAGTTTATTGTGATTTGAAACGATAAAACAGGATACATTAAGAAACAGTAAGGCAGTCATAATCAATTCGTGAATAATGCACCGTAAAATCTCGTGCAAAAGCAAACGACATACTAAATAGCCTGAAACGAATTACAATAAAATAATGCAAGGGTTATTGGCATCAAGTTATGGTGTAATTGGATTAAGAAAGTTTTACGTTCTATTTACTTAGTCAATAAGAAGCTTATTGGGTCAAATGATCCACAGGATTAGTTTACAGGCCAGTTATGAATTGGCCTTTGTTGGTCTCAGTTGCTTTCTAGTGCAGAGTGTGCTTTTGCATCATTAGCCAACATAAGATAATAAAGGTCAGACATCGCAGTTTGAAACCCAGGTTCCTTAAAAGGATACTTATGTTTTCCAGGTTTCAGTGCCCAATGACCAAAATTGCAGAAAATGTTTTTTTTGTCTGAATAATAATATTTTTTACCCACAACACTTACTGTGGACAGCAAACAGAATTTTAGAAAATAACAGTCTTACTATCCTACATCTCCAACTCTTTTGTACTTTGCGGAGGTAATTTTCTGGGACTAACTGCCTCATGAATGGTAAATGTGCATTTAAAATAGGTTTGGCGCCTTCTCACGTTACCGGTTGATTTCCCTCAAAGGCTACAGCAGCTCCTAGATTAATTTTCTATTCCTGTAGCAGTGTCGCATCAGGGGCAGTGTGTAGGGCGTGACAACACCCAAATAAATGCATTCTTGACTTGGTATTTGGGCTAGTGTGCCCTGTGTCAGGTCTACTATGTCTGTATTGTTACTTCTCCTGGTCCTGATTTTACTAAGAAGGTTTTAACCTGTTTATTTTTTTTTACTGGAACTTAAATATTGATAGTGGCCAGTTTAGCAAAAAAGTAGTGAATCTGCACCCATACTAGTATACATTTAATGGATGTGAATTTACTTCTTTTGGGAATTCACCAGCATTGGCAGTAGGAGGTTTGGAAAGCTGTCAGGAATGTTTGCAATCAAATACCCCAGAAGGTGATGGGATGAATGCTTACTGTTTGAAAGTGTTCTTTTTGTCATGGTCACCCCCACTTTGTGCTGTATATGCTGTCTTTATAGATCTGGATGTGCACTTGGATCTACTAGCCAGGCCCCAATGCCAGTCCTTGTTCCCTTAAACTGTAACTGTTGAATTGGTACACCCAATTTGCAAGCACTTATCACTCTTTATAAGTTCCAAGTAGATGGTACCAGGTGTACCCAGGAAAAAGATGATAAGAGGAATCACCAGTGCTACCCTGAGTGACTCAAGTAAAATTATGTCTGTAGGTCTGCTATTGCAGCCCTGCACGAGCAGCCTGTCCATCTCGAGAGTGACTCTGCACACATCATGTGCTGCAGAGCCACACTGTTGCCTTAATGTAAGCGAGTCACTCTTAAGGCTGTCCAGTCCTCCCAAGCCCAGGAGATAGTGTGCATTATATCAATCAATCAATAAAACTTTATTTCGGTTATTTTGCAAACCATAAAAGTACATATACAATATAAAATTCTTATCACACAAAAAAAGGTAAACACATATCATGTAAAGTGCCAAAAGTGAAAGAATGTGCTTTCTTCCACAGAATAAGGTCAGAACAGAAAATGGAAATATAAATAATACAAAATTCACAGTGAGTCATTACTGGTCCAGACACTTTCTCAGTTTAACAGTTAGTTTTAAAAATTCCTTAATTTGGAGGATACTGTCACTATGCAAAAGTTGTAAACACATTAGTGCCGGTCTGATTTGAGTAAAATTAAGTTTTTTTAAAAGAGTTACCAAGTAGCGCTTGTGTGGGAATTCATAAAACTTACATAAAAATATAAAATGCAGCATATCCTGCTGAGACTTTTCGTCGCAGCCGCAGGGTGCTGCCAATTTGTTAAAAATGTCTGTTTTTGGTCTGATCAGCAGATGATGGAAGAGATTTAGCCTAAACCTCGTTAGGAGAAATTTTTCATGGGAGGTCAATGAGCCAGCCAGGTACAGTTCTATGGTTTCACAAGTTTTCAGCATGGCAGATTTCCTCACGCTTTGTTTCTGAAGCTCCACATCCTCCCTCTGGATCCTCCTATCCAGAAGGAAGGCCCGTTTGATGAGCTCCAGATCCCCTTTTACAATTTGGCTTGGGTATTCAAACAGTTTTAGACGACCAAGCCTAGCGAAGTTGGATTTCAGATATTTTAACCAAGGGGTACACATTGCCTTATCCTGACTCAAAAAGTCCCTCACAATCAAATGCGTTAGTGTTATATCCTGGTTCAACCACAGTTTTAGCCAACAAGTCAAGGGACGTAGAGAAAACAAGTCACTTAGATATTGAGTTCCTAACTATTCATGTACAGCAAGATTGGGGGTGCCTACCAGGACACACAGAAGACGCTTCAGAAAAGAGTTTTCAGCAATCTGCAGGTGCTCACCACCAACATACCCCCAGATTTCACTCCCATAAATGGCAGTTGCAACTGACTTTGCATTATACAGTTTCAGCATGGCACAAATAGGTTTTTTCCCCAATTTGGCAGCAAAATTAAAAATGGAAGCATTAACCCTCACAAGTTCTCCTTTCTTTTTTGCAAGGTGAGGGGCCCAATTAAGTTTGGTATCAAAAAGAACCCTGAGGTAAGAGAACGTTTTTGTTAAAGGGATTACAGTTTCATCAATTTTAAAGGTGAAAGTCCTTCTTGGTTGCTGGCCTACTTGCATTACAAATGACTTTGAATTGTTAACCAAAAGATCTCTATCTGTCATGAACAATTTAAAAGCATTTAGGAGGGATTGGAGTCCCTTCTCAGTTCTCGAAATTAAAACCGCATCATCTGCGTACAGGAGTATAGGAATTCCCCCCCTACCGACTCTCGGGCAATCTGCCGGGACGTTCTGAAGCACGTTATCAAGCTCATTGATATAAAAATTAAAAAGGAAGGGGGACAAGATGCATCCTTGGCGAACACCCTTTCCAATGTTAAAATTATTTGTTACACTCAGATCTTGGGAGTATATCACGTTAGCTCTGGTGTTGTTAAGCAGATCAGCCAAGAAACCAACCAAACCACTATCTACCCCCTTCACCCTCATGGACTGCCACAGCTTTCCCCTGTTAACACAGTCAAAAGCTGAGGACAAATCCATGAAGGCGAGATGGATGGTGCCCCTTTGCACTACAGTGTACTTACTTAATATTAAAAAGAGATTCAGGCACTGAGTTATTGTAGAGCGACCACTACAGAAACCATACTGAGAAATGGACCAAATGTTTTTTTCCTCTGCCCATTCAGATAGTCTCTGCAATACCATTCTTCCTACAATTTTAACCATAGAGTCTATTAATGAAATGGGTCTGTAACAATGTGGGCTACCTTTGTCCCCCTTCTTTCACAGCAGCATTAAAAACAGACTCTAGTATGGGTGCCCAGAAGTTAAGCTCGGACTTAAATAAGTCCGGCGGGATCCCATCAGGGCCTGGTTCTTTCCCAGCTGTTAGACCAACAATGCCCTTGATAACCTCACCTCTATTAAAACTAATCATTTCACCACCACTGACAGAAGGGGCAGTGTTATGAGACTCATCCAACGAGCAACAATACAATTTCTTAAAGTGTTCTTCCCAGTCCTCCTTAGGTATATGGCATTCTAATCCGTCGCCCTGCTCCTGGGCCAAAAAAGGTTTCCTCATCACTGCCCAGTATCCAGTGCTACACTGCAGAGTAGTGGGATCAAGAATCTCTATCCATGCCTCCTCCCTAAGGGATTCCTTGTGTCTGGCAATAATAGTTTTATAATTCTTTCGGCATAGCTGAACTTTTGCCTTTATTCTTGGTTTGGTAGCCAGTGCTAATCTTACATTTCTGGCTGCTTTTGAGCATTCATGATTAAACCATTTAGGTCCCTTGATCTACAACTTCTTTACAGGAGCTGACAACAGCTTTGAAACCTTAACCAATAGATTTTGAAAAGCACTAAGGACATTGTTTGGCTGTGCGCCTTCTTGCATACAGACCATAATCTCATCTGCACAAGCAACTTTAATCTCGATCTTTGTGATGGGTTTCCTGCAAATAGATAACATCAGGTGTTAGATTTTTTAGCCAGCATTCAATAGCGTTCCTTTTACGAACGTTATTCAGCCCATTAACATTTAATGAAATAAATTTCACCATGATGTTATCTATTTGCAGGAAACCCATCACAAAGATCAGGCAGAATCAGTTAAACTCTTTAAAAACTGGACGGGCTACAACATATCTGCTCCTGCAGGGTTGGCCCAGAGAGGAGTCTCCATTCTAATAGGAAGACATGTAGGTTTTAACCTTGAAGGATCGTACATAGATCCTAGAGGCAGATGGGCAGTCGCACACGGTAAATTAAATTATGTCAACATTATCTTTGCCACAATTTACGCACCTATTCTGGACGACCCACAACCTATTTTACAGGTTAAGCAGGCATTAACCGGCCTTTCTGGACCAATAATCTGGGGGGGTGATTTTAATCTATTACAAAACCCTCGATTGGACTCCTCCAAGAAAGACCGTCGACAGAATAAACCCCAAGTCTCCTTAGCTGTTCAAAGCTGCAAGATAGATCTTGATGTTATTGACCATTGGCGTAATTTGAATCCCAACAAGCGTGAGTACACATGCCATTCAGCAAAATATAACTCTGCGTCAAGGCTGGATTTTTTCTTGTCCTCCCACGATCTAGAGTTATATAATTACGCTTACCTACCCAATGCCTTTTCGGATCACGCGGCTCTTTGCATGGAGGTTAAACTGGGGAATTACGAAGCAAGATCTATAAATAGATGGTTTTTTAACAAACTCAACCTCCTTGACCAACAATGGTGCACTGATATTAATGAAAAGATTGAGCTATTTTTTTCACAGAATAGAGGTACAGCTCCTTTAAACATAATCTGGGATGCATTTAAAGCTACTCTACGTGGAATAATTACATCTAAAGAGATCCCCAAATTAAAGGCAAAACGGGAGGAGAAAATCAAACTTCAAACTGAACTGTCACAGGCTACCCAAGAGCATTATAGGGTTAGATCCCAGATTTCCAGCCACAATCTCCATGAGGCGAAGCGTAAGATGAAGGAATTTTATTATGAACTAGGTGAGACAAATAGTAATTTTCAGGCACAAAAAATCTATGAGGAGAGTGAGTACACAGGAAAGCTTCTGGCCTGGCAATCTAAAGAAAAGCAGGCTCGAAACAGAATAGATCAGTTAACTGACCCCATCACTAAAAATCAAGTCAAGACCACCGCTGCCATTGGTGAGCTGTTTTTAAAACATTATGAGGGGATATATCAAGCAACCGCAGAGACTACACCTGAATCTATCACAGATTTTCTTCAGCCATTGGAAATACCTAAATTGGATACTGAGGGCAAGAACTACCTCACACAGGATTTTACATTATCAGAACTAGATGATGTGATAGAGTCTCTCCCCAATGGCAAAGCCAATGGTGAGGATGGCCTTCCCATTGAATTCTTTAAAGAATTTGGGGGAATATTGCGTAAAGAATTCTTGGACTTAATTAATAATTTACTTCAAGGTGGTCCCCCACCGGACTCTTTTCACACAGCGGTGGTG
Organism: Lissotriton vulgaris; assembly: GCF_964263255.1. Lineage (NCBI taxonomy): Eukaryota > Metazoa > Chordata > Amphibia > Caudata > Salamandridae > Lissotriton > Lissotriton vulgaris. The sequence goes on from NC_141694.1 coordinate 750,876,209, forward strand.
GTCAGTATTTTAAAAAAGGGAAAGGACAAGGAAAATATAAATTCTTATCGACCGATTAGCCTTCTGAACACAGATTACAAAATTTTTACTAAACTTTTAGCAAACCGATTAAATAAACTAATAGGATCACTAATAGCTTATGATCAGTGCGGTTTTATTGCAGGCAGGCATCTTCAATCCAACACTACATTTTTACTGGAGGCGCTAGACTATCTTAAAACTAACAAGGTGAAGGCTCAAATTTGGTTTTTAGATGCGGAGAAAGCCTTCGATCTAGTCTCCTGGGATTGTCTGTTTGCAGTTTTACATAGTTTTAACTTCCCGAATGCTTTTATCTCTCTTTTACGACACTTGTACACAAATTCTAGGGCACAAATTATCATCAATAATACCAACATTGGGTCCTGCGAGGTCACTAGAGGCACACGACAAGGCTGCCCCTTGTCGCCAATTTTATTTGCACTTTTTATTGAACCTCTAGCGATCGCCATTAGGAATATTAAAGCTGACACCGCCCCAATTTTAGGAATGACAAATATAAAACTATATGCGGATGATATTGCCCTTTTCTTAGACTCTAAACCCTCAAGTCAATTGAAGATTCTAAAAATCTTCTCTGACTTTCAAAAGCTAGGGGGTTATAAAATTAATGTAAACAAAACAGAAATTATTCTACTTAACTGCACTATAGACACTTTAGCTCCTGAATTCAGGCAGTTATACAACACGGACCCAAAGAGATATCTTGGTATATTTATATCGGATAACCTAGACGACCTTTACTTATTAAATTTTCTACCTTTATTAAAAAAGGTGGGTTCACTCTTAGATCGTTGGAATCTACTACCCCTGTCTCTTATAGGGCGGGCATCGCTAATTCGAATGTCGATATTACCCCTTTTTAATTTCCTTTTCAGTGCGATTCCCTGCGCAATCCAGGCCTCTTATTTTAAAAAAATAGAAGCTCTGATTCCAGTATTTTCCTTCCTCGTACTATATTAATTGGATTTCAATTGTATTGTATTGCTATATTTGAACTCTCAATAAAAAAAAAAATTAAAAAAAAAAAAAAAAAAAGCAACTTTAATCTCTTTGTACAGCAGGTCTGGGGTGATCTTGGACCATCTTAATCGCCGTCTCCCATCTATCGTACTCACCCTACCTGTAGTGTGATTTAATCCTTCTTTGACTGACCATGGGCCCCTCATGTGTACAGTGAGTGGATTGTGATCGCTAAATTCACTGTCATCAATAATGAAGGAATCCACAAAGGACTGCATTGATGATGTTAAAAATACATAATCAATGAAGGTGCCCCTCCCGTGACCCTTAAAGGTCGGTGTCTCAAAATGCATAGTAGGGTCCAACAGTGCTATTGTCGCCGTTAAGTCCAGATCATTAAGCATATCATTTAAATGTTCCCCCTCAATTGTGTGTTCTCGGTGAAACCCCTCGGACCGCGCACAGTGCAAATCCCTGATACATTTAAAGAGGGAGTCCCCGCAGGGATGAACATTAAAATCCCCCATGATCAAGAGATTATGCGAGCAGTCCTTCATTGAACTACTAATGAAAGCATTCAATGCTACTATCTGGCTAAGGGCTGAACAAGAATTAATAGCATTATAAATATTAACCACATCTGCCATACAGTTTTCCCCCAATAAAACTAAACCGATAATACCAGTATTGCATGTTGAGACTCGACGTACTTTGCAGGGTAATGCATCAAAAACGAACATAACCATTCCCCCCTTGGGTCTGCCCCTAATAGTTGCTGTTGCAGGGACATAAAAAACCTTGTACCCTTCGAGAAAGTGGTTGCATTCAATAGGCCAAGTCTCCTGTAGGCAGATGATTTGATACTGCTTGATATACCTGATCCAGTTACAATCCTCCATCTTAGTGCCCAGGCCCGCAATGTTCCATGAGATTACATTGTTCTGCCTCGTTTTTACTCGAATTATCTCTGTGCATCCCACTTCCTCCAATCTGTCATTTCCCTGACCCACAGATTCCTCACGTCAATCACATGACTCTAGACCTGAAAGTGTGTCATATCTATTCTGTGTTGCAATATTAAACACATTCCTACATTGGTTACCATCATTGTACAAATATGCTCCATTAGGGGTCGGTGGCTGAATAGGAGTAAATGGTCTAACTGACCCAGAGTTCAGTGGGGCTTTAATCAAGTGGGTATAAAAGTAACCAAGTGGGCGTACACATATACTATTCACAGTGTAAACTAAAGAAGCCGCTCTTAATAAGACTGTGGCGACATGTTGGGAATGTTTGAAGTTAACAATAATGCAATCTCCATTTGTTGTCTTTTAGGATGTTCCAATCCAGTTCACCCTCCTTGTTGACAATACTTGGTCAGCAAATGTAACTTAAACCCACAATTTTTGTTCAACCATGATACTGATCTATTTTTTTAATGAGTCATGGGATTCCTCATAGGACTGAAGAGAATGACACTCAGTGGGGGGAACATTTGTAAGAACAACCACATATGGTGCGCAATCAGGAGGAAGGTTAGCATGGCGGCTTTTCTTTACATACATAGGAGCCGGCGTTCTCTCTGGGTCTACCGTGGCCTTTTTATTCTGGGTGATAGGAGGGGTAAACTCAAGTGGGGCTGGCTCAATTACAGATATTAGCTGGCTGGTTTGCTGTAAGTTCACTCTACCAGCTCCCTGCCCCTCAGCAACTGGTCTCTTATCCACCGCTTTTGATCTTCCTGCTGCAGCTGAGGCCAAGTGTGTTGCTAACAACCCACCCAGTCTCTCAACTTCTAGGGCCACGCTATCTAATTTGAAAATCAGGGGTTTCATCAGCTCTACAATTTTTTCCTCTATCTTAACTTCTATCGCATGGATTAGAAGGGCAAATTGCTCTGGATTTATATTTGTATTTGTACCATCCACACTTTTTCCTTCCTGAGAATCAATTATAACAGCAGCACTATTTGGGGCTGAATGACCTTTTTCTACTCTTTTTTTGCTGTTCTTTCCTCCACGTTTAGTTTGTGCCTTTCTACATGATCTCATTGGCCTAGGGGAGGGTGGTAACTCTTCTGCTGTGTCGTTAATTATATCAGGTCGGTCTTCATTTGTTTCAACATGAACCTGTGCTTCGGCTATTATGATACCCCCATTGCCCTGATCCAAGATATCAGTTACAGCCAGACCCACCAGTGGGTAAGACAACTCTTCATGTAAATCAGGGTGATTCCCTCGACCTAATGAGGCCCTACGCTCGGTGTTAATTTGGGTCACCTTTTTTACCAAGTAATTGTCCATGGTTCCTAGGCTAGATGCAGTTTTGTTTGTCTTGACCATAGACATAGTCCAAACTTGCCTATATCCCACAAGGCTAATCAAGTAACAAAAATAAATATTCACAAGCACTTTACACTAATAACAATTAAGTGGGACTCACTTAGATGATAGGTCCTTAAGTAAAGCGCCAAGAACCGTGGCCCAGCCCAGCCTACTCAGGCCTCTGAGGGCCACAGAGGGCCCGCCCTTTGCCCGGGCTTCGCCCGGCGTCCCGCGAGGTGGGGCAGAGCGCTGTTTAAAGGCACCTCCTGGTGCTTGTGGTGCGTGTCAGAGCAGCGCCGCCGCAGAGGCAGCCGGGAGTTGTAGTCCCGGGGCGGCGGCGCAATCCCAGCAGGTTATGACTCCTGGCGGTGGCGGCAACACTGGAGGGCTTCCTCGCCTCGCCCCTCAGCTCCGGTAAGTGTCCCCCCGCTCCGCTGGGCAGAGCGCTGTTTAAAAGCGCCTCCTAGCACTTGCAGAGCAGCGCCGCCACTGAGGCAGCCGGGAGTTGTAGTCCCAGGGTAGCGGCTCAATCCCAGCAGGTTGTGACTCCTGGCGGTGGTGGCAACACTGGAGGGCTTCCTCACCCCTCAGCTCCGGTAAGTGTATCCCCGCTCCGCCGGGCAGAGCGCTGTTTAAAGGCGCCTCCTGGCACTTGCGGTATGTGTCAGAGCAGCGCCGCCGCTGAGGCAGGCGGGAGTTGTAGTCCCGGGGCGGCGGGGCAATCCCAGCAGGTTGGGGCTCCTGGTGGTGGCAGCAACACTGTAGGGCTTCCTCGCCTCGCCCCTCAGCTCCGGTAAGTGTCCCCCCAATCCGCCGGGCAGAGCGCTGTTTAAAGGCACCTCCTGGTGCTTGTGGTGCGTGTCAGAGCAGCGCCGCCGCTGAGGCAGCCGGGAGTTGTAGTCCCGGGATGGCGGAGCAATCCCAGCAGGTTGTGACTCCTGGCGGTGGCGGCAACACTGGAGGGCTTCCTCGCCTCGCCCCTCAGCTCCGGTAAGTGTGCATTATATTAAAATGTGGATATATATATACATACATAAATATCTCTACAGTAACCCTGTAAAGTAAGGTTTTACTGTAAGTGACTGACGGTCCTTAGAGTAACATGGACTGGCTACCAAGAAAACTTGAGATAGCCATCTCCATAATGGAACAACCGAATTGTGTCATGTTTGGTATCAAACACTATGCATTTTCACCCCCAACATGATTCCCTTGTTGAGAGTGAGCTGATAATCACTGGGGAGCCACCATGCCTGGGTACCCCCCCTAGGATACAAAGCTCCTGTGCCTTGGCGGGCTTCCCCAAGCCGTTTGCTGCCAAGACGAGAGTCTGCCATCCTGGTGGGATGTGATAACACTTCCCCAGAATAGAGACAAAGGCCTGGACAGGAAGTAGTTTACACCTCCACCTTCCTAGGATGGCTAGTGTTTACAGTCTAGAGGCTAGTGCTTTGAGCCTCAAAGTCTTTCACCGCCCTTGATGTGTAAGAACCTTGTCCCTCACTCGAGGACAAAGCCCTCCTTGGCCTGAAGCTCAGGCAGGCAGGAAAATTAAATATTTAGGGGCATATTGCTATTGCTTGGTTAGCGTGAAAAAATTAACGCTGAGCAGCGGCGATTTTTATCGCAGATAAACCTTGGTATTACCAAGGTTTATTGCAAATGCGATAAAAATCGGCCGCAATGCATGAATATCGCTGAAAAGTCAGCGATATTCATGCATTAGCGAGCTAATGCTCTTAGCCATGTTATCCACCTCCCATTGGATAACATGGCTAAGAACTGCTCAGGGCAGGTGTTAGCTTTTGGAGATATTCGCGCTTAGCGCGAATATCTCCAAAAGTTGGTAATAGGAGATAGCGATGTTAGCAACTGTTTTCAGTCGCTAACATCTTGGCACGCCCACTTTGCATGTCATTAGTGATAAATGTCACTGACATGCAAAGTGGGGCCCAAGATGGTCGCTATCTCCTACTAGCTGTCGCTAACTGGTGTTAGCAACAGCTAGGTAATAGGGAGATAATTTTATCTCCGCTTTCTTGGCTTTTAAAGCCAAAAAAGCGGAGATAAACCCCCTTGATAATATGCCCCTACGTCCCCAAAGCCTAGCCACACCTTTAGGGTGGGCCGGGAGGTCTGTACAGTCGAGGATGTTTTCTGCCATTTTGGAAGACCCTAAATTAGAGTATTCTGGGTAGCACAGTGACGTACGCCCATAGAATGTTGTCACTACAGGGGCGGGTTAGCCTTAGGAACCAGTAGCCCATTGGCCACTGTCCTTCATGCCATTAATGCACCCTAAATTATTATTTAAGGGTCTCCCCTGGAATCAGAACTTAAGTTCTAGCTTGGAATCTAAAGAGAGGCACAGAGAAGACACCATCACCGACAACAGGACTTTGGACTCTGCCGCAGTGCTGAGAGGACACTTAAGTGACCTGTAGAGACCATATACTGGAACCTTGAGTTGATGTGTGTCCATGGTGACAGCTCATTCCTCCCAGCAAGAAGGACTCCAGTGGACACCAGAAATCTGAAGCAGACTCCCCTGACTGGTGGAACCAGTAAACTGCAACCTACAGAAGAATCAATGTGGTACGTCACATGAATTGCGACCCGCTGGGCCTGTCAAGAATAAACCAAAAAAAAGTGGTGCCCCACAAGCCAGGAGTGGTAGCTAAGCACACACCAAGTTTCGAGCTACTAGTCCACTCCTGTCGACCTCCAGACACATAAGTACCCGATGAGTACATTTGCCACAGTCAAGGCTTGGTGATCACCAGTCGGGTGATCGACACCTTGAGTGACATCTCCAGCCAGAGAACAACTTACAGCAAGCGTGGAAGGGTATGCTCAGACATGAGTCCCTTGCTCACTGCACCATCAGGATTCAAGCAAGCCGGGCCGAAGACGGCTGTAATGCCAGAAACCGGTCCCCGGAAGCTTGTTTCCTTTCCAGTAAAAGAATTGGCTTGGTAGTTTGGTCTGCCCTGCTCCCATGATGCACTGGGCCAGGGACAGACTAATTTGCATGTAGCCAGGTTCTGAGTTGGGATATTGCAGTGAGCTAAAAAACGGTGATGGAGCAAGCCCTGATCTGTTGACTGGGTAGGAGTGTTCTGCTTAATTCAGATACTCTGTCCATCACCACCCCCTTTTCTGAATCGTTTTGTCCACCATAAGCGTGGAAGGGTATGCTCAGACATGAGTCCCTTGCTCACTGCACCATCAGGATTCAAGCAAGCCGGGCCGAAGATGGCTGAAATGCCAGACACCGGTCCCCGGAAGCTTGTTTTCTTTCCAGTAAAAGAATTGGCTTGGTAGTTTGGTCTGCCCTGTTCCCATGATGCACTGGGCCAGGGACAGACTAATTTGCATGTAGCCAGGTTCTGAGCTGGGATGGTGCAGTGAGCTAAAAACGGTGATGGATCAAGCCCTGATCTGTTGACTGGGTAGGAGTGTTCTGCTTAATTCAGATACTCTGTCCATCACCACCCCCTTTTCTGAATCCTAAGCGTGGAAGGGTATGCTCAGACATGAGTCCCTTGCTCACTGCACCATCAGGATTCAAGCAAGCCGGGGCGAAGACGGCTGTAATGCCAGAAACTGGTCCCCGGAAGATTGTTTCCTTTCCAGTAAAAGAATTGGCTTGATAGTTTGGTCTGCCCTGTTCCCATTATGCACTGGGCCAGGGACAGACTTATTTGCATGTAGCCAGGTTCTGAGCTGGGATGGTGCAGTGAGCTAAAAAACGGTGATGGATCAAGCCCTGATCTGTTGACTGGGTAGGAGTGTTCTGCTTAATTCAGATACTCCGTCCATCACCTCCCCCTTTTCTGAATCGTTTTGTCCACCATAAGCGTGGAAGGGAATGCTCAGACATGAGTCCCTTGCTCACTGCACCATCAGGATTCAAGCAAGCCGGGGCGAAGAAGGCTGTAATGCCAGAAACCGGTCCCTGGAAGCTTGTTTCCTTTCCAGTAAAAGAATTGGCTTGGTAGTTTGGTCTGACCTGTTCCCATTATGCACTGGGCCAGGGACAGACTTATTTGCATGTAGCCAGGTTCTGAGCTGGGATGGTGCAGTGAGCTAAAAAACGGTGATGGATCAAGCCCTGATCTGTTGACTGGGTAGGAGTGTTCTGCTTAATTCAGATACTCTGTCCATCACCTCCCCCTTTTCTGAATCGTTTTTTCCACCATAAGCGTGGAAGGGTATGCTCAGACATGAGTACCTTGCTCACTGCACCATCAGGATTCAAGCAAGCTGGGCCGAAGACAGCTGTAATGCCAGAAACCGGTCCCCGGAAGCTTGTTTCCTTTCCAGTAAAAGAATTGGCTTGGTAGTTTGGTCTGCCCTGTTCCCATGATGCACTGGGCCAGGGACAGACTAATTTGCATGTAGCCAGGTTCTGAGCTGGGATGGTGCAGTGAGCTAAAAAACGGTGATGGATCAAGCCCTGATCTGTTGACTGGGTAGGAGTGTTCTGCTTAATTTAGATACTCTGTCCATCACCACCCCCTTTTCTGAATCAACTTACAGCAACTGACATCAGCAATGAATCCACTTCTGTGTCCCTGCATGATGAAGTTGGAGTCATCAAGTGTGTGGTAAAGCATCTTTGACGTGACCAGCCCCAGTGATTGGCAGCTGCTAGCTACCTTCGTTTCCGGAGCCACTGAGCAAGGTTGAGGAAATCCTGCTGGTGCACCAGGTCCTGGGACCCCAAAGGCTTCTACTCTCCTAGGGTAGAGTGTAACTCCATCTCCAGAGTCAAGGACAGTCAAGTAACCTCTGCACCCAGACTCCCTGGGCAAGGTAACAAAGAACCGACTGTCAAGTCTTAGTCTAGGGGCCCGCAGAACCTTAACCACAAGAGGATTCATTAGAACTCACCCTGCAATTATTGTTTTGCTAAATGTGTTTTCACCCATTGACTTCAGTGGTGAACGTTTGACAACTGTCATATTTATTGTTTAATTCTTTGAAAATCTGTAACTCCGGTATATGCAACATATAAAGCAAATTCTTGTGCCTATATTTATATAAAAATACAATCTATTTTTATAAATTGGTGTCAAGGTTTTTTTCGAGTCATGTCACTTACTTATTGTCAAAGCTGGTACTGTAAAATGCTTAACACATGTTCCTCTGAGTCCTCCTGACTGCTCTGTGCCACACTACCAGGACTGAGCTAAGGCTGCCAAGGGTGAATCAGAGGTTCATCTTTGTGCATTGTATTATTATGACATGATAAGGCCTCCCAGCCATATCATATAATACTTGAACCTTGAAAGACTTCCAAATAGTCTAAGCAGTGACAATCACTCGGGGTAGCATTCCAACCCATTATTTTACTCCCAATGTGCTGCTCTGGACAGAGGACCTGATTGAGGTTTCAGCAGACAGACGGCAGACGGGGTGGTGGAGGACTTTAAGGGAACTAATCTGCCTATATTCTGCCTGCCCCGCAGACATCTGTATACATTGGCAGGAACTATGGGCATGACAGTTCATGTCAATATAAGAAAAGTTATATGGAGGGCTGCGTCAAACATTATGACCAGCAGTCTAACTTTTCCAAGGTTTTTTATTTGTCTCAAACATGCTCCTAAAGGTGAAGTTTGCTTTTAAAAATATAAAACTAATAACTCCCACAAAATGGGAGTTTTTTCCCCATGGTGTCAGTATCATTCTTCTTCTTCTTCTTTTTTTTCTTTTTTTACTGCCCTCCACTGCCAGTATATACCTGCAAGTGAGGGGCAGTAAAAATAAATAATAAATCCACTCAAAAAAAAGAGGATGGTCAGATGATTTACCTCCAACTGCTCCTACTCAGACAGACAAAGTTTTATACCAACAGAGTACATTTCACCCTGTTGGCATAGAATTTGCAGTCCGCCCCAACCTGACTCAAAATCGGGTGGGTGGACCTTGAGTTTGTCAGACAGGCTACACCAATGGGCTTGTGACTGAGTACTCTGTCCGCCAAATTCCAAATCAGCCCCAGATGTCCACCTAAATCAAATCAGAACTGACTTCACTCCTCATGGGACCTGTCCATCCCAAACCTTGTTCATCTCACCCATTCACCCTGTGGGCACTGCTTTAATATTTAGAAAATTTTAGATTCACCTGCCCCCGTATTGCAACGACTAAGCTATGCCCCTGCATTACTGTGTTTGGCACATTAAACAATGCTTCCATTTATAGCTTGTAGAATCCAGATTTTCCCCTGCTGTGCCTCATAATGAAGGAGGAGGGTGCATATATGATCACAATCCATACTATGGTTTTATGTAATTTTGCCTGAGACGAGGCTTGGTTGCTACCCTCCAGTGCCAAAAACAATATCTAGAATAGTCCAATTCAGGTATACACACATTTGGACTAAATAATCCTAGCAATAAGATCTACTTTCCTAACTTAAGTGCTCCCCTCGTAGTGTGACACAAGGCTAGAGGTTTCCAAGTTCAACCATCATAGTCCCTTCCAAAACTTGGCAAAAGTAATAAAATGCCCATGTACATCCATTCCATCCAAATAATAGTTTTCTCTTCAGAATTTGTTAATGGATATGCTCAAATGGCTTAGAACGATAATATGTTTGTTGATCTAAGGGCTTCATCATATCCAAGAGATAACAGGATTTTGTAGAACCAAAGGCAATGTTTAGATCACTTTTTATTGACGTCCAATGTATGCCTTATACAAAAAGGTGCAAATAAATTATTTTTGCTATCGGACCACTGTGTTTTAAAAAAAAAAAAATATATATATATATATATTATGAGACAAATTCAAACATGGCATATTTTATGGTAAATCATGAGCCCCTCTGCCACATTAACCTCAAAATCAACTGCTGTTTCCCTGAACCCCTCAAAAATCTTTAGTCTGAAATGTTGAATTGAATTGCTTTCCCGAGTTCATTGTCACCGGAGCTCTCAGCTGCCCCAGGAGGGGCTTACAGCGAAGGGAACACGCTCGCTGCTGACGGCACAGGACTCCATTGCCCAGGAGTCCGTGCGCTGCACACCTGAGCGGAGGACCGCCCAATCAACCACCTGCCACTATTTGAAGGTCTCCAACTCCCGCAGCGCGGGACCGCGCGCGGAACTGCGCCGGGCTAAGCCCGGGCAAAGGGTGGGCCCTCTGTGGCCCTCCGTGGTCTGAAGGCGTCGGGACGGGCCCACTCCCTTGATCGCTCTGTGAGAAGAGGTAGAGTGACTCCACTTACTAACTGACTATTTTCGCGGTTTGATTTAACTCATTTTAATAATGTCACGAAAGGAGGGCACACACATTGCTTCTGAGAGGGGCCCGTGCCAAGGGTTACAAGAGCATCCCATGAATAGCAGTAGCACATTGCCTACTGTTCACGAGATAGTCTACAACTCTCCCTGCCACTCTCTACTCAGTATGCAATCTCCCCCACAAACTCCATTAAGAGTGAAAAATCTGTCTCCGTGGGACAAATGAAACAACATATGCAACACCAAGTACGCTGTAGTGGTTTCACCTTCTCCTATTCAAGGCACCAGGTCTTTATATGCTAACGGTACTTTACGGGATCCTTCCTTTTCACCTATGAAAGATAACATCCAAGACCTAGCCCTTTCTCGGCCTTTACCCAGTAAAAGGAAGCACTACGAGGACAATCCCGAAGGTAATTATTCCAAACTACAAAAACTATCTGTAAGTCCTACTTTACCTGTCAACAACCTGCCCACTACCATGGAGTCTGCAGATAAATCAGCTGATACAATACTCCACCCCCAGTTGTCTCTTCTGACCCAGATCGAGCATCTTGTTAAAGCCATCATTTCTCCACTAGTGGAAAAAATCAATTCCTTAGGGGAAAGACTCTCAGGTCTAGAGAACACAATCATAACCATTCTGACACCGAGTAATAATGTTGACCGTTCCCAGCCACTTACAACCTTGGTAATATCTAAGCCAACCCCTAAACGTACAAACGCCCAACCTACATCAAAACCACCCAAAAACCCAGCTCCAATTGCACCCAAAGTCCCCTTCAAATTTGCTCCATCAAGGTCTATTGGGGTTAGACCAGAATTAAACAAACCACCTCTTATACACCTTCCTCCAGAAGCCGCGCCATATGTGTCCGTTCCTTCAGGAGTACCAGCACTTGCTTTGGGGAAAGCCGAAAGTCAGCAGGACCTACTAAATAAGGTCATATTCTGGTTAGGGAAAAATAGACCCCTACCACCGGACCAAGATGGCGGAATACTGAGCGTTAGAAGGGTGAACTGGCTAGGCGCATTACCGAAAAACATTCCCGGGGACTTGGTACTGGTTAAATTCAGAAATAGGAACATCGTCCCGTACTTAAGATCTTGCCCGCCCCAAGAAGGAGATGGCCCAATATGCATCTCGGACATACTTGACTTTTACCCTTGTAAGCCAAACATCCCTTTGCTTAGACCAACAGAAGAGCATTACCATCCGCTGGGAAGGGGGGTCTGTGTATCCCATGGCATTAGTTTCTCCGCTCCCAATAGAATCGAACTATTATACAATTGTCGCAACTTTTGAATGCACTATGCATTACCACAGCCGATAATGATAAACTGTACCATTAACATGTCTTACTTTGGAACGCAGAGGTTGGGCATATGTCCTTTCAATTTGTAGTCAGACTGTTATTGTATGTATGTATTCATTTTAACACTGTTTTTATATGGACGCTATTATGATTTTAAAACAAAATCGAACAAAGCATTTTTTTTATTGAATTGAATTGATTTTTAAAAGCCTACACTAGGCCATTCTGAAAAAAATGCAACAATCAAGTATGTAAGACCAATTGTATTATATCAATTATCAAACGCAAATTCGGCGAAACTGCATCTATTAGATGCCTCCATAATCGTCTCAATTGCAGTTCTCATGTTATTTTCCATAAATCTATGAATACAATGTATAACTTAATATGTACATTGCAAATCTGAACCTGGGACCACTCAAAGTTTCAACAACATGTTGATCACCTAAAACTATAGTTTGAGATTGAAAATACCATTATTTCATCAATAATAATTCTGCAACCCTAGAAAAGACCCAAATGTATCAGTCAAAATAAACAATTGCACAGCTCCGGAAAATAATGGCGAAATAAAGAGGGCTTCACTCCTTTATTTAAAGTTCTATGAACTCAATAAATGGCATACTATCAAAACATTGTGGAAAAAATATCAATTTACAAGAAGATTGTGACCTAAATATTGACTACAAAACTATTGTGAAGGTATGGACATAAAGGTAATTATTGGCTTACTATACTTAACTCCACTTATAAGCACTTGGATAAGATAGATAAATAGATAGTTAGATAGAGAGATAGCTAGATAGATAGATAGATAGATAGATAGATAGATAGATAGATAGATAGATAGATAGATAGATAGATAGATAGATAGATAGATAGATAGATAGATAGATAGATAGATAGATAGATAGATAGATAGATAGATAGATAGATATTACAACAAACATGTCAGTAATTCCACCATCTATATACACATCCACTCATTCACCAACAGTTCTATATAGTCACTCATACATATACTCACTCATCATATGTAGTGATACACCTATACATCCTGTTACACACCGACAGTCATCCAAAAGTTACTGACACACATACTCACACATGCAAATAAACTATTGAACATCCATTTATTTGCATATAGAACTATACACACACTACCACTTTACTTCTATGGAAATTTACACATACTTACTCTCTTAAACAATCACTTATAGAAACATACTTATTTGAACAGGAACTCTTACAATCTCTCACTCTGACATATACTCACTTATATACATCAATCCTCTCATATACTAGATTAAAACATATGTCGTTACTGATAAAGACACTAGTGAGACAGTCATTCACTCACTAATACACACATATACACACTCATCCACCCATACAGTCCTGCACATATGCTGTCTTCAAAACCCATACAAACCGTGAGTCAGTCACCAACCCATGCAGCCACTTATACACAAAGTGAAACACTGATACATATATTTCAATATTTAAAAGTTACTCGCTAATATTTGTATTCACTAAGATACACTTAATAAGGCAGTTAACAAATCATTTTTTTAGAAAAAAAACATCCATTTAGACACTTACTTAAACATTTATTCTTCCATCGACCTTTTTCATATACATATAGAAAACATATTTGTTATTCACAAAGACACACATTCACTGGATGGTGTCATCAGTGATGTCATGAGTGATGTCACTGACCATGTCATGAGTGATGTAATATGTGACGTCATCAGCAGTGCATTGCAGGCGCGCAAGTTATAGTGAGTCCAACTAACTATAACGTGGAATTTCAATGGTTTTATGTCAGTAAAATTTCCAGCTAACTATAACTGGTGTGAAACCTATGGTTTTTTCAGTGAATTTAATAGGTTTTTTAAATGCTAATTCCTAACTATAACTGGTGTGAAACCTATGGTTTTTTCAGTGAATATATATATACCTACAAAATCTTGCTCCAAAAACGAAGAAGGCACGGCCTCCAAGCTGCTAGGATACGGCAACTTTATTTTCTTGGGTCTCCCTCGACCTTAAAGCACAAAAGACGGATTTCGGCTTTCTCCAGGCTGCAAATACAGACGCGGACCCAAGATAAGTGCAAAAATTGATTTATTTAATTACGGTGCTGCCAGTCATCATGACGCGTTTCGCGCCTCCCAGAGCACATATATATATATATATATATATATATATATATATATACAAACATATATATATATACAACCAAACACTAGAATGGATGCACTAGTCACTTTACAATCAAGTGGCTAACTTTCATTGTGACCAAACTTCAAGTTATACTTAATAAACAAATCAGGTTCCCAAACGACGCAGCAATGTACTTTACATTGAATTGTGCACTCGTCACTTTATATAATGGTTATATTCCATAAAAATTGTTTACATGTGTGAGGAGAAGAATGATATACCATGTATAAGATCAGGGTGATACAAGAATCAGAACCTAGTATTTCACAACGGAAACTCACAGTAGTATAGAGAGCATTGCCCAATATATTCCCAGCTCAATTCTGCTTTCCTTTGAAATCTCACAACACTTTCCCTTTTCCCCTCCCTCTTTCTTAAGGAAATGGGTTGAAAAGGTAAATTGTTTTACAAATATTTTGGGTTTTAAAGATCAGAAATATCAAAATGATAGATTGACATGTATATATATACTACCTGTGAGGATTAATACAGTCTAGTCTTTTTCTAGTAGAAAGTAACGAGGGAATTAGCACTGAGCACTTTAATAAGACACTCTAGGCTCTAGGACTCTTTGGTCCAGTAGAAGGCTGGGGGCCGAAACGCGTAGACCTCTCCCGTTTGTATTCTGCACTATGGTTGAATAAAGCACTTTGGATTACCTTCTGACGTGGTGCCGTGATTCTTCACCATATCAGGAGGCTTTGCAGAGGAGCGGAGGAATCTTGGACATACATATATATATATATATACATATAGAGGTATAATTAATTGCAAAGATTGTGCTAAATTGCGAAGGATGCAATAAAGTGGATGTTGGAGCAGGTCCACTGAGTTCTAAGCAAGAACAAACAGGTGCCGCTCGTTGGCTAATTAGTAAACAGATGCATTCCTCCTTCTACAGTGCTATGGCCTATGGTGATCACTGAAAGGGTAGGAATATTTTGGTTCAAATTGAAAAAAATATTTAGCTCTCATTAACATAATAAATTGTCCAGAATAATCCTCAGCGTAAATTGTTCATTTAGTTAATTAAGATTAAGGGCTTGGTTTAATTATTGGCAGGCGTAATAGCCACCATTGGGCTGGTGCAGGCCTTTACGTACCCCAGGCCGAGACTATTCTGCCTACTGAAATTTATATATGATTGCCTACCAGACGGTTGTTTATTAAGGCTTTGATAGGAACCACCATCACAGTGGTTCCTGTCAATCCATTTACCTGTTTTTTATCGGGCTGCGTCTGAAGGACGCAGCCCTGTAACAAACAGTAATCTTTTTTCTTTTTAAAAAGAAAATCCCTGGGGCCAACCCCTGACAACATGTCCACCAACCATATGAGGGCTGCACCTTTCCCAATTCTAGTCTATGAACACCAAAGCCTGTACAACCCTATTAACAGGCTATATAGGTTTCACTGAATTGTCTCTTCTCTTACTCCTATTTATGGTTCATATGGAGTGACCATCCAATCCTATTCCATCCAACACCTAGCACATGTTTAAGGGAGGGTCAAGGTGGGAGGGGAGTGGAAGGTGGGCTTAGGGGAAAGTTATTGTTTTGTAAAATGTTTATAGCAAGCAAACACCAACACAGACTGTACAAAAGTTAAAGCAATCTCACGTTCAACGAGCAAATATATAAAACACAAATATATCCAGTCAGAAATGTACAACTCTGTATCTGTCATGGCTTGCCATTACACCTAATCAATAAAAAGAAGTTTGAGGAAAAAAAATAAAATCCCAAAACAGGATTTCTTTTTTTAAAGAAAAAAAGAAATGCTTTCCTTGCCATGGGAGGCTTCTCGGATGGTAGGGGGAGCATTAAAATGTTTTTACTATTCCTTACCACCAGATTTTACCTGATAGTAAGAACCAGTAAAAAATTACTACATGTCCACCCATCCACATTGGATGGCAGATATGTAGTCATTTCTCCTACGGCCCTTTCTCCCAGGGCTGTTGGAGGGGATTAATCACAGTGAAGACAGAGTAGTCCCCACTGTGATTAACCGAAAGGTCTGCCCGTATCTAAAAATAGCGGGCGCACCGCCTTCTTGGTGTTGAGGATACTCCATCACTGTTTTGACAGAGTATCCTTACCACGAAGAACTAAATTTGGCCCTAAGTCCCATAAATCGCAGGATTCTGCTGTTACACAATCTAGAAAGATCCAAATAAACACACTGTCTACTGTAGCCCTATATACATCTTAGATGCCCAGCAGCCTAAATATACTTTGGCCTATCTTGAAATGGACTCATAATAATGAGTTTTTCAGGGTGTCTGCTAGCTCCCTTCACATTGGGTTTAGTGCAATCATTATAATTAGTTTGTACACTGAATCTTCCTGGATAAGGCTGATTCTTGACCCTGGGAATTTTTCTGGTTAAGGCTATGATTCTCTACCCTGGAAATTCAATTCAATTTGTGCATGAGTGCCACAAATATAGGTACTTAATGGGCGGGAATGATGCCTACCATCTTGAAAAACACAATCTGATTATGGAAACCACACAGTTCTAAGAGTATCTCTGTTCAACTTTAGCAGCTATGGCAACAATCTCAGGAAAATCTCAGACTACGTTCAAGCAATGCTAACAATTTTAAAGTAAAGAACACAAAACAACAATCTTTCCAAACCAATTTACAAAAAAAGAAACATTTTTAAAGAACATAAGGACACCAAAAACATCAAAGTAGAAAACAAAAAATGGATATATGTATTTTTAATCTTTTGAGGCAAACAATGGTTAAAAAAAGTAATTGTCCATTGAAAACAACAGTTCATGGTTGACCAGGACATTGGCACACTTTCAGGCCAACTTTATTGGAGTAGAGGTCTAATACAACTAGTAGGTTATCCCTAAGGAAAAGTTATTACCTCTATGCATAGTCTCTGGAAGGGAAATCATAAACTTCCAGTGGGGCAAAGTACAAGGCTGTGGCCTGTGAGGGTCTCAAAGTTAACTACATTATCATCGAGCTCCTGCAAAGCTACTGGGTTTAGCATCAAAAGTTTAGAATTGGACTTCCTGGCTGCTGTGGGTGCTTTTTCAGTCAGATATTTTTGCAGCCTTGCAGTAGTCCAAAGTTTTACCTACGGACTTGGTCACATTTTTGGAAGTCAAAATCCTCCAAAAGGGCAAACAGGCTTGAAGATGTAGCCTTGTACAGCTCCACAAGGCTGATACCTTTACCGCAATGTCTTGGTGAACAAAATTTTTTGCATATCAACATTAGGAAATCATTTTTTCCTATTGTATGAAACCTTTTGACTTTTAATTAGCGATTCCTAGTGGTTAGAAAATCGACCTATCTCATGAACATTAATAGGTAGGTTGAAATTTGCAACCAATTAGAGCATGATAGCAGTCACAGTGATGGTGGCCCACTGGGGTCATTATACCACCATGCATGTGATTGCTTTCAACTGAAGAAATCTTTTTTTTAAATGCAGCCCTTTTTCCTTAATAGAAAACAGGGTGTGTTTCAAACATTAAAATATGAAATGTTTAACTTTAATTTTTTAAGACTAGGTAGTGGTTCATTGGACTACTGCCTACTCTTAAGAAATCTTTCTTTAACATTCCTGATGGGAAAGGGTCCCATGGGGACTCCTTCTCATTTGTGTATGGGGTATCGCCTCCTTTAAAGAAGTGGTAAAATATTGATGTTTTGTGTTAGAACTGGGGGTCTCTAGTTGGCAGAGGTAGGTACCTTTGACCAAATAGGGACCCTTGCGTCTAGTCAAGGTTAGGGGCTACACTTTTAAAATAACCCCTGCTCACCCCCTTGGTAGCTTGGCATGAGCAGACAGGCTGTAAAGCATTCCAGAACACATACAGTAGTACAGTGAAAACACTACACATGGACACCACACCTGTTTAGAAAAATAAGCAATTTCGGCGGAGGCAAGATGGCCGCCAGCAGGCCGTAGGGGAAAGTCGCGTTTTCTCCTCTCTCCCAGATGATGGTGGTTGTATGATTCTAACCTCAACCCTGATCCCGATGTAATTGAAGCATTCTACAGAGAAAAATACAGGAAGGAGCAAAAGAGCAACAGCGGATGGTGAGAACCTAATGCTGGGATTGTTTGAAGTATTGGTCAAGTGGACGGTATCCTCCCAGCGTCCACGGTATATTACTGAAGAAAGACAGACAGAGAAGAGAAACCTGAATGCTAATCTGCTGCTTTTGGCTGCTACAAGATATTGCCGATCCGGTTGGACTAAGCTGGTGCGAGCTATGGCACCGAAAGTACAGAAGTCACCAAAGCAACACAGACAGCATCGTGAACAGCGTGAGGATAAACGAGGTGAGGACGAGGACGCCACCTCTAGTGACCCTGGGGTACCAGCAAACAATCTGCGCGCGAAGATGAGACTAAAAGCACAGATGCGCAGAGAGGCAGCGAAAGAATTAAAAGCCCAGAAAGTCAAAGAAAAGGAAGTCGAGCAGGAGCAAAGAAAAACATCCGTAACAAAAAGGAAAAATAAGGAGCAATCAACACCAGCACCACCCGATTTAACGCTGAGAGAGTCAGCGCTTCGACAACCTGCTATCACAGAGTCTTTTTCCCCCCTTCCACCACCTCCTTCAGCGTTAACCTCACCTTTGCTCCCGATAGCATCTGAGATTAGAGAGTGTGCCGAGGGAATGCCGGAGCAATCTTGCCGGATACAAGCAGACGTGGATTCTGAAGTTACAGAGGCAGCAGAGGCTGGAAACTTTACAGCTGAGCCGTGTTGTGAGAGCGGGGCTGAAAGCGCGGCTGAGAGTAGCGCCCAGCCGTCAGTTACACAGTCTGAGACGCCGGCTTTTGAAAAGGAGAAAGAGAACTCGAGGGACGATGATGTGGGGACAGCGAGCGATGCAAAGACAGAATTCGCTGCAGCAAGGAGTCCTTTAGAGGTATGTGCTGATGATTTGGTGTTGTTATCAGCTAGTTGTGAGGTCCTTGAGCCTAACGAGCAGGACTTTGGGAGGCAAAAATCTATATTGAGAGACCTCTCTAATGATGGGGCTGGTATAAAAAGGAAATGGTGACTACTACCAACATGGAGATTATGAAAAATAATGAAAATACAGTACAGCTTGCCGAAGAGCCGTACCGAGCTGGGGGTGAGGAGGCGGAGGTGGATATACCAGCAGGGTCGGTGACACAATCAAATACAGAAACAGTTAACATCAACACAAGCAATTATGACAGTACAAAACTACAAAAAGAGAATACCACAGTGAACTCTATGAGCAATTTGCAAGGAGTGAATATCCCTATACAAGTTATGGCCTCACCTAGTGATGAATGTTTTTTTACTGGCAATGATGAATATGATGATGATGAGGAGGAAGAGAGGGAGGAGGGCTCAGATACAGACTCGATTTCTAGTGAAGGTTCTGCAACTGATTCTGACAATACCTCACTCTCCCCAGAAAGCCATAATGAAGATTCGGCCCAAGAAGTCACTGAAACAGACCAAGAGACTGTACGCAGAGGGCGTACAAGGAAGATAGATAAAAATAAAACTTAGACTAGAGTACGCAGTAGTGCTAAAAACCTCCGAAGCTCTCCCCGACTATCAGTCGCTAAGAAACTGGACTGGGACTATGCGGCCACCTCACAACTATATCAAGATGGAGCAACTGGTCAACAACACTTTAATTCAGAGACAGTGGAGAGAAGTGGTAATCCTAATGCTTACTTTGATCTACTATTCACAACTTTGAAACAAATTCAGGGTGAAGCTAGGGCTGAAAGCCGGAGAGCAAAGCATGCCAATAGAAAAATTTAGACTTCACTACAAAAGATGAATAAAATGTATCTAGAGGTGGTTAACAGAGTTTCAGAGGTGGAGGAAAGGACAGGGAAGCTCGAAGATGATGTGGTGAAGCTTCAGGAAACTAAACTGGAATAAGACAAGACATCCTCAGACGTGCTCTGGAAACTAGAAGATTTTGAAAACAGACAGAGACGGAATAATATACGAATTCTCGGGGTGGAGGAAGGGAACAAGGGGGATGATGTGCGAGCATTTGTGGTAGATTTACTGAAAGGGGCATTTCCGGAAATGGACCAATGGAGCTGGGACAATGAGATACAGCGAGCCCATAGGTTCCCAATGACTCAGAGAAAGGGCAACATGTCTACTAAATCGCGTCCAATCTTGGTATACGTAGGTAATTTTTTGTTAAGGGAGGAGATAATAAGTAAGGCAAAACCACAATCCAAGCGTGTATATAAGAACATTTCCTTTTTCGCCCGCCCTGATTTCTGCCACGCCACTGTGGAAAGGAGATGGCATATGAGGCAGCTGATAACTCCTTTTCAGAATGCGGGGTGTGAGGTTTACTTAATGTTTCCAGCTCGCCTCACAGTAATTCTTAATGGGCATGTTAGAGTCTTCTACTCCGAAATTATGGCTCAAGAATACCTTACCTCTCTTAGAGAGAACAGGGAGCAGAATAGGGAACAGAGTAAGCAGATGGTTGCGGTAAGGGAGGGTCCCCGGAAGACTCAGTGCAGTTATACATTAACAGTAATACTCAGTAATGAAAATGCATTTAATACTGGATGTAAGATATGAAAAGATCCAAAATATGTAAAATACACGGAGTACACTAGAATATATTTTTCTCTTATATCACGATCCATACTAAGGTTGAGGGGTCAGGGGGGAGGGGAAAGAGTTGAGATGAGATATGTTACGAGGTAGGAGAGGGAGGAGGCGAGACAACCCAGGGGTCTCGGCTGTCAGATATAGGTCCGGTAGACCTATTTGCCAGTATGGGGGGTGGGTTCTTAGGGGAGGGGTGACTGGGGAGGGGGGGTGGTGGTGTACAGGGCACAATTTAACGCAATCACAAAAGGAATATGCAGAGGAATGCGGCAAACAAATAGATCTCGAGGATACAGAACCAAAATGGGTTATGAATTAATTTAAAGATGTATTAATAGTGAAAAACAATAAAAAAGTATGGATATTAGATTTGTACCCTGGAATGTATGTGGGTTAAATGATTATCAGAAGCGACAGAGGGTTTCACTTGCATTAAAACAAATGAATGCAGACTTTATATTCCTACAAGAAACTCACATTATGTCCTCACAGGTGTTCCTGTTGGAGAAGATAGGTTTTCATATATTAGCATATTCTAGGCAAGGAACTAAAACTAGAGGAGTAGCGATAATGGCAAAAAATAGGGATCTTGTAGTTAGGAAGAAATTGGAAGATCAGTGGGGGAGATGGGCAATGGCTGAATGTTTGATCGAGGGGGAGTGGACAACCTCGGGGTTGTATATGGATCGACAGAGGATGACCCAGAGATCTTGGAATTTCTGGATACGGAACTTGCTGTATGGGCTCCGCGTATTATTATGGCTGGAGACTTCAATATTAATGGAGCAGATGGGCTAGGGGTAGGTTCTTTCGGTAGGTATCAAGGCAGGAAAAAAGAGTACATCAAACACTAGCTAATCTATTAATGAATAATGCTTTGTCAGATGTGTGGGGGAAAATCAGATCAGATAAAAAAGGATATACTTACTACTCGGCTCCACATCGAATCTGTGTAAGGTTAGACTATTTCTTTGCTCCAAATCCATTACTCTCCAGCTTAAAGATAGATAGACTCCCCCGAATTCTCAGTGACCACAATCCCCTCATATTAACATTAGAAACGGCAGCAGGAACTAGAACCGATAGAGTGTGGACATTTGAAAGAGGGCTGCTACAGGATGACAAGTATATACATCATATGTCAAAGTGGATGAAAGATTTTTTTGAGATCAATAGAGGAAGTGCCGCTGTTGGGATAGTATGGGACGCATTCAAGGCAGGTGCCCGTGGCGAGACCCTCAGTTTCAGCACATTTATGCGTAAACAAGAGCAGATCAGGAATAATGAATTAGTCAAGGCAGCAGTAGATGCTAAGGAGGAGTTACATCAATGTGTATCTACAGGGAGATCAGTGGACCAAGCGCTCATCAAGGTGTTGAAAGCAAAAAGTGATGCAAAAGAATACATTGCAAATAAGGCAGCTAAGAAGTTTATGGTCAAAAGAGAAAGATGTCATGAATTTAGTGAGAAAGTAGGTAGGGTACTAGCCATACGTACTAGACAAATTGCAGCGTCAGGAATGATAAGGGAAATTAGAGATATAACTGGTGGATTACATACTGACTCGCAGGAAATTCGAGAAGTATTTAGGAATTTCTATGAGTCATTATACGATGATCAACAGATTACTGATCCTATGGAAATAGCTGGGTATTTACAGGAAATACCAGTTGAAAGGCTTACAGAGGTGGAGGCAGAAACGTTAGAAGAACCATTGGAAATAGAGGAGATTAAAACAGCAATAGCAAATCTCCCCTCAGGAAAAGCTGCTGGGCCTGACCAGCTCCCTATTGAATTTTATAAAACGTTTTGGGATGTAATTGGTAATGATTTAGTTAAGACAATACAGACGGCCCAAGCAGGGGAATCTATTCCAGGTTCATGGGGAGGAGCAGACATTGTGTCTATTTTAAAAAAGGGGAAACCTGCCACTGAGCCGGGGTCTCACAGGCCGATTACGTTAATGAATACCAATACCAAAATCTACTCTAAGGCATTGGCTACTAGATTTGCTACAATAATAGGAAACCTTGTAAGCAATAACCAACACGGATTTATCCCTGGAAGGGGTACCACGCATCATACGCGTAAGGTTATCACCTTATTTGATGCCGCGGAGGTCACAGGAGACCCGATGGCAGTTATGTTACTGGACGCCGAAAAGGCTTTTGATCGGGTCTCCTGGGACTATTTGTGGCTTGTTTTAATAAGGACAGGAGTTAAAAGGAGGTATATCAAAGCATTACAGACAGTATACACGGATCCAGTAGCCTCTATAAGAGTAAATGCAGGTTCTACTCGACAATTTAGGATTAAGCGGGGCACGAGGCAGGGATGCCCGTGCTCCCCACTTTTATTCCCAATGTATATGGATCCCTTAATTTGTAGGATAGAGCTGTGCGAGAGGATTACCCCCATACACACACATTTGGGACAATGCAAGATTCTTGCATATGCCGATGATGTGGCAGTGATTACATCAGACCCCACGGAGGCTATTGGGCAGATAGAGATAGAGGCACGGAGATTTGGCCGAATTTCGGGTTATGCTTCAAACACCTCTAAGACACAGATAATCAAAAATGCTTATACACAATGTGATGATGTCCGGGTGGTTCCAACAGGGGTGCATCTCGGAGTAAATATCACGGCTGAGCTTGATACCCTAGTGGAAAAAAATATAGTCCCAATAATTGCTAAAGTACGGAAGCAATTAGATAGATTAGATAAATTACACCTCTCAATTGTTGGGCGAACAAACATTGTAAAAATGATGGTATTGCCAACATTTCTATACATATTCAGAGCCATTCCATTATTTTTTGAGAATAAGTGGTTCAAGTTCTGTGAGCACATGATTAACCGGTTTATCCGGGCAAAGGGGAAAACAAGGAGAGCGTACAGATTTATTACATTAACATGAGAGCGGGGGGGATGGGCGCTTCCAGATATAAAGTTATATTATTGGGCAGCAGCACTTCAATACATGGTGGGTTTACTGGGATGAGCAGAGGTAGAAGCCCAGGATGAATTTAGCACATTAGCTATTTATGGATTAGTAATGGGAACGGAGGCAGAAAACCTACTGTTGAAATTTACAGACGCAAGTTACTATAAAGGGACAAGATTTAAGACTATTCTATCAGCATATAAAATATGGAAATCGTTTACTAAGCGGTTCGGAATTGGGAAATATAATGTCTATACAAGGTTAGAAGGCAATCCCACTCTTCCTAGCGAGGTGTTCTCTGACACAGTCTTCAACGAATTGGTCAGGCAAGGAATTCGGAAGGTTGGTGATATTATAGGTCCACAAGGCATGATGAAATTCTCAGATTTACAGACACGCTACGGCTTAGATACGAGACAATTCTTTAAATATCTCAAAGTAAGAAGCTTCATTAATAAAAAAAAGGGTGGCCCTATGGGATTCGTAAAGAATCCAATATTGGAGGTTATACAAGCAGGTATAGATTGCACGATTAAGAGGTTTTATTTAGAATTATCAAATTTAAAGAAAGATGACTTGGAAAAGTGGGCCGATAAATGGGCAACTGGTTTAGATATAGATCGAGATCATTTCTATCATTCATTAGATATGGGACAAAAATGATTGTGTTCAGCCTCATTACAATCTCAACACTACAAAGTTTTGTACCATTTATATTATACTCCTGCGAAAATTGCCCAATGGGGTGCTGTGTCAGGTACTATTTGTTTTAGATGTGGCAGTTTAGAGGCTGATTTATTACACATTTTTGCAACATGCCCACATTTGGAAACAATTAAGAAAGATATTCAGAATTTTCTGAATAATGCATTAGGGATTGGAATTGAATTAACTCCATCAATAATATTACTAGGAGTTGAGGTGGAGGGGCAGACACGGAGTGGAAGCTTTATTTTCGTAGCGATGGCAATCTTGAGATTATGTATAGCCACGGCATGGCTGGACCCCTTTCCTCCGACGCATTATCAATGGTTAGCTAAGGTACTTTCAATTTACAAGCTAGAATCTGCTATATACGCTAGGAAGGGGAAAAAGGGAAGGAAACTGAGTATTCAAATCTGGGAACCGATTACGCGGTGGAAAGAAGGGAATGTTAGTTGATAGACATTGTGATGAGCTCTTCTTCTGTTTCTCTGCATTAGATTTTTCTCTTCACTTGTCTATTATTTTTGTAATTTATTTTATTAATTTATAGTTAGATGATTATGTTCTCCAGTAAATTGGTCTGACTTAAGAATGTAGCAGCATGTAGATTGATGTAACTATGTAATGAATGATTTTATATATGTATATGTATTCTATACGATAGTATTTTTTCTATTTATTTTTTCTCATAGTGCCCTGTACATGTTATAAAAAAAGGGGAAAAAACTCAATAAAAAATAATTTAAAAAAAAAAAGAAAAATAAGCAATCTTTACTAGACTTAACGCAAGACCAAACGACAAAAATCGACAATACTGTAATCAAAAATAGATGTTAAAATGGTAGGAATAGCTTAGTTCAATGTAGCTGGTAAATGCAACACTTTACTCTCAAAGTACTTTGGATGCGTCACGCAATTCAAACAAAAGGGTGGCAGGGAAGGTGATGCATCTGTTCCTTGCTTCAGGGGAGGTGATGCGTTGGTTCCTTACTGCAGCGCAGAGGAGGTGATGCATCGGTTCCTTACCGGAGAGGTGATGCGTCGGTTTCTTACTGTGATCCGGTGCGATGCGACAAGATGGCACCTCGATGCTATGCGACGATCCGGTGCGATACGACAAAATGGCATTTTGATGCGATGCGACAACGTTGGATGTGATGCTTGCACGCTCAACGACCTTGTGGCAAACTCAGTAACTTCTGAGCTGCGACATGCCCGGCGACTTGCTTCTCCAGTGACGCATTAGCGACCTCTGCGGCGGCGACACGCTTCTCCTCGTTGCATCACGCTTCCATCTCCCAGCAGCTAGCAGTCTTTTCAGAGGGCCAAAACAACAGTAGGCACCTCACTGCAGGCAGGATTCCTCAGCAAGGGAATTTAGGGGAGCTGGTGGTGAAGTCTTGCATCCCTGAGATTTCAGGTAGGAGGCAAACACAGTTCAAGCCCTTGGAGATCTTCTTCAAGATTTCAAAAGTACACACAAAGTTCCTTTTCTCCTTTCCTTGTCAATAAAGTAACCACTGCAGGCCAACCCCAACAGCACAGCACAGGGGCAGTCTCCTCCTTCAGCTTCCTTTGTTCTTCTCCTTGGCAAAGGTTTGTCTTGAGTCCCTGAAGTGATCTAAAGTTCTGGGGTCTGGGTCCCCCTTTTTATACACACCAAACCTTTGTCTCTGAAGGCAGACGGTGCCTGTGTGGCCCAGGTGCTACTCCTCCCACCACTCTTAATGCAGATATGTCTATTCAGACTAGTGCTGACTCACCCTACCTCCTGCTTCACACCAGCCCCTGTCACTCACAAACCAGACATGGAATACACAAACCTAGCAGAGGCATGCTGGATGTTTAGGCAAGAAAATACCTAATTTCTGAAAAATGTATTTTTAAACACAGAATATAGAAACCATCTTCACTAAAGGCTGTATTTTAACATTCTGAGTTCAGGCATACTAAACTCGAATTTTTAGCTTGTTCCCTTGGTCAGTTAGGATTATAAGATGGTATAGTCAAACTGCCCATTCTGGCCTATGGGAACAGGTAGACTTGCAATAGTGAAAAACGAAATAGGCTGTAATTCAATATCAGGACATTGCACACACGTCAGGGCATGTCCTACCTTTTACATACAATGCACCGTGCCCATGGGGTACCTTAGGCCTACTTTAGGGGTGACTAAAATGTAGAAAAGGGAAGGTTTAGGGACTAGCAAGTATGTACACTTGCCAAGTCGGCATGGTAGTCCCAGACTGCACATAGGCTCTGCAATAACAGGCCTGAACCACATTTTACTAGCTGCTTCTGTGGGTGGCACAACCAGTGTTGCAAGCCCACCAGCAGCATTTGATTTACAGGCCCTGGGCACACATGGTGCACTGTACTAGGGCCTTACAAAAGAGAGTATATTCATTTTAGCACTGATCAGCAGTGGTAAAATGCCCAGAGTCCTAAAACCACCAATAACAGGTCAGAAAAATACAGGAGGGAGGCAAAAGGTTCAGGGATGACCCTGCAAAAAGACCAAGTCCAACACAACCCCCTTCCTGCCAAAACGCAGGGTAGACCAATCACTGCCTTGATGGGATACCCTGCTTTGGGCGATAGAACATGGACTCCAGCCCACTACTGCAGGGGCATACTCCAGTTCTACGCCATTCTGAACATTTTTAGATCTTTCTGTCCATACTCTCAGGGCCCACTAAGCTAACCCATGTGGAACCCTTCTCCTCATCTCTGGACACCGGTAAATATCCTTCACAACGAATCTTTCATTACCAATACTTTTACCCCACATACCATTTAAATACATGGTGTTTGTCAAGGCAGACTTTTACCCCACATACCATTACAACTAATATACTACTTCTATGCGTTATTTACAACAGATATTCGTCGTAATGGTATTGAGCCCTGTGTATTAAAAAAACGAGAATTGCAATCAAGCAGAAAAAAACTGCACCAGTAATGATAGTGAGCCATGTGTCCCCAAAAGAAAATGGCATTCATGCCCGCAGCAAAGAACAGCACCTTCACGCACTAATGATTACTGGAGATAGTGGCGTTTAGAGGATGTTGCCTCAGTCTACCTTTGCAGAGATCCAATGCTGATGCCTTTTACTCCTCTTCAGCAGGTCAAGGGCAGAAGGTTTATTTTAGAGGACTCTTCCTGCTACTATGCACCCCCACTCACTCTCGAATAATGTTGTGGAGGAAACGCATTTTTTAACGTTATGAGAGGGGGTTCTTAGTCCTTTTTCAATGTTTCTGCCTGAAAATGACATAAGAGCAAACACGGAAAACACATTTCATTACAGAAAAAACCTGTTTTTCTGCCATCACGTAGTAGGTAAGTGAAAAATATGATTTGCACATATTTTTTCGTTGTATGCGTGGTGTAAATATGTGTGGTAAATGTACATTTAATAGATATAATAAAAATCTTCATGGCACATGATTTGGTGTAATAACATGCGGTGTTATTGCATTTGCGTAGAGAAATATTTGTGGTAATGGTATGAGGAGTGTTTGTTTGGGGGTAGCGTTGCATATTCGTGGACACATCTGTGCTGCACCTAACCGTAGCTTGCTCATTGGTGTGTCCCAACAGACAGACAGTACCCACAGGGCCAACCCAGTGGTGTGGCCCAGTCCACCCCCGGGGTGCGCCTCCTGTCCCCCTCCCAGGGGTAACTTTATCCACCAGGACAGCAGGCCACAGTGGCCACTGACAACTGTGAGTGAGGAGAGCCAGGCCCCAGGCCTTTCATGGTTCTCTAGCCTCTGTGGCATCAGAGAGTGGGGGGCAGTAGCCCCAGGTGCATAGCACCCTTGATCCACTCTCCCTCCTATCCAGTCAGGTATGACATCCTGACACTGACCCACCAGCCCCGGGCTTGTACCCGGTGGTTGGACAGGAGACTGGAATAGACCTTCCCACACCTGGTCCTCCTCCTTGGGGATCAGCACCATCCCACCTGAAGTGGTACCCCCTTCCAGAATTGTGAGGGCACCTGTGGCAAGACTCTGCACAATTCGCCCACCAGCTCAGGGGTTCTATCCTGAAACTGGGATCCCAGCCTAGGGTCTATACCCTTAGACTGGGCAGAGGTCATGGGTGAGGATGCCCTCTCCCTGCACCCCTTACTGGGGCCCTGCACCCTCCCACCTAAAGTGGTGCCCCCAGAAGACAAACCGGTAGGGACACTGATTACAGTTGTCTTTCCCTCCAGGTCAGGCAACAGCTGACACTGGTTTCCCAACCCAGGGACTAACCCCTGAAGCTGAGCACCTGGCCTGTGCACCAGGACTTCCTGGGGAGCACATATACCCCCCCAAGGGTAACACATGACTCATGTGTAGTGTTACAGTCTGCCTGGCGCAGATCTCCCTACCTCTGTCCATCTGACAGTGCTTGAAGATCCCCCAGGACAGAAGTGGTGTTACCATGGTCACTCCTAGGAGACTCAGCCCTTCTGGCTGGTCCCTGACCCACTGGTTCTCCCACTGGGGACTCTCTCCCCCTCTCACCCCTCCATCTGGACTTCTGTACGCTCCACTTAGGAGTGGCACTGCCAGACACCAGAACTGATGGAAGTCTGCTTACAGACACTCCAAGTTCTCCTGACACTAGGAGATGCCCCTCTGGACTACTAGTACAGCCTAGGCTCCCTACCTGATGTTCCCTTAAGGAACCACCCAGGTCCTGAGACTGAGGTTGGGCACTTTCAGGACATATCCCAGTCTCACTCCTTCTCCTAGAAGACAGGACGTGAGGCCCTACAACCTTCCCACTACAATGAGACCTAGCTGGGCTACTCTGAACCTCGCCCACCACTCAGGCTGGAAGATACCTGAGTCACTCCTCTTAGGGTCACTTCCTAATGCAGGTGTTGCCATAGCTCTGTAAAACAGGGATTTACAATATTCTTGCCCACAATTGGATCACCATGCCCCACACAGGTGTTAAACTAACTATCCTTCACCTCACCATCCAGTGCCTCGCACATGTACCCCACAACATTCTCCTGAGATTGGCAAGACAGTATCTCTCTGTCTCTGTCACTCAACCCACACTCTTCTGGGAGGTCTCCACACTCACATACCAGGATTTCAACCATGGGAGAACCCCTCTCCCTGTACCTCTCATCTAGAGTCAGTAGAGTTTCCCACCCACCACTAGCACCATGAACCCCTGATTCAGTTTCCCAATTTACCTCAGGGACACTGCACACCACTGGATCTAGTTCATATCCTTTTTTTTTAAATTTATTTTTTTATTTGTATTTTGCAATAGATATCAACAAAAGAAAAACATCCACAGCCACATTGCAATATGAGCACATACTACAGGTTTCACATAGTTTTCCACAACAACATTCTGTCAAATCGGAAAACAATCTCAATATATGTAATAAATTCCAGCAGCGTTGTAACACACTATTAAAAGACCAGGCAAATGCGGATCGAAACAAAGAAAATATAATAGAAACCCGTGTGTGGACAAAAAAAAAAAAAGAAAAAACTGTAAAAAAAAATCAAAGAAAGAGAAATAAAGAAAAAAAAACATTCTCAATCACAATACAATGGCATTAATAAAGTTCAAGCACTGTGCGATTCAACTATCCAAGTGCTTTTATAGCAATCGCCTCGCTCCCATTGTTGGACCCTTCAGTCACAAGCGCCCCACAATACATCTCCCTCCTTACTCAGGTTCAACCAATGCCCTACTCAGAATATGCGAGCAAATACAATTGCAGTGGCTTCCAGATATCTCTCGGCCTAGATGATAGGGGCAGCTCCTCCGCATATACGCTGAGGCAATCCCGACAATAAACCAAATCGGCCAGCCAGGCCTTTAGGATAGGTCGCTTGCCCCTCCCCCACGTGATCGCCACCCTCCTAGCGGCCATAAGCGACGCCAGTCGCACAAACTTGCCATTCGCCCCCCTAATATGTGGCATACAACAGAGAAGACACACCAGCGGTGTACTAGGAAGGTCCGCGGTGACCATCTCACGCAAACTGCACATCACAGCATCCCAAAATTCAGCTACCGGCCGGCAGTTCCACGCTAAATGCAGAAAGTCTGCATCATCCTGTCCGCACCTGTCCCAACTCGCCGTCTCACGCAGGCCATATCCATGCAGTCATGCCGGAGTGTAGTACACTTGATGTATATACTTGAAATGAATAATCTTAAAATTGCCATTCATACAGAGTGTTCCAGTCAGTCCGCATATGTGTTTCCAATTATCCTCAGATATATCGACATTCAGACAAGTATTCCACTTGGCCCAGCTTTTATCCGCGCCCAACACTGTTTCGTCCTTAATAAGTTTATATATCTTAGAAATTAGTCTCTTATTATTGGGTATGGTGAGAACAGACTGCAAAGATGCCAGAGCTGGAGGCTCGTCCGGAAAGGTGATATAATGCTCCCGGGCTGCACTCCGCAAGCGATGAATCGCAAAGCGGAATAAAAGTAATTGATTCACAATGTGGCTCAAGTCCCCCTGCTCAAGAAAAGTGCAGTTTGGGTATACATCCCGCATGTGAGTAATTCCTGCCTCCCTCAACACCCTCATAGACGGGGCCTCACGTGTGACCGACAAATGCGCATGCCATTGTAGGCGCAGGTCCGGCGCGTACAGCAGTAACTTGCGCCTTCCCTATGCACTGCCATGCCGATACCGTGGCATCGATCGCATTGATCTCCAATTTCGGGGTACAGCGCGAGCTATGAGTGACTACACTGTGCAGAGGGACCGGAGCAGCATCTCCCTCCTCCGCTGCAGAAATACAGATATTGAGCCTGTGCACTTAAGTAATATGCATAGAAGTCCTGGGCCACGAAGCCATCGCGTTCATACCCCCTGGTGAGAACCGACCACTGCAACCTCGCCGCCTTACCTCCCCACACCAACCGAAGCAGATGACCAAGAAGTGTCTTGAAAAAGGACAAATTAAGCACTATGGGCACGTTTACGAATAAATAAAGATACCGGGGCAGCAAAACCATTTTGATAAGAGCGATACGATCCGAAAGTGACAGCGGCAGCAACAGCCAAGATTCAACCCCGTTTTCCAAATTTGAGCAAGCTCTACCATAATTCTCTCTTATTACAACTGCCGGATCGCGGTTCACCCACACTCCTAGGTATTTAACGGGGTCTACCGACCACACTAGTGGGAACTCGAGATCAGGCCGTGTGGTCCCAGCCGTCAGCAGAATTACAAACAACTTCTCCCAGTTTATATGCAAACCAGAAATGCGTCCAAACCGCACATACTCTTGCAGCATTTGCGCCAGATATCGAGACGGGTCACGTACAAACAATACCATGTCGAACTGCGTATATTGAGATAGAAACCGGACGATGGTTAAAATTTAATGCAGTTTCCCTATGGCGCTGTCGGATAACGCAAGCCAGTGGTTCCAGAATAATCGCAAACAGCATGGGCGAGAGAGGGCAGCCCTGCAGAGTTCCCCGTTCAATACACAACAAATCTGAAGTCAACCCACCGACCCTCACTCTCGCCGATGGCGCCGTGTAAAGCACCGTTATCCACTGAAGAAATAATGGGGGAACCCCATGCGTCGCAAGACTCTATGCATATACCGCCATTCCACAGAGTCAAACGCTTTGGCAGCATCCAATAACACTGCTGCAGCCTCCAAGTGGGCTCCAGCATATTGAACATGGAAAAGAGTGTGTGCAAGTTGTGCGAGGTGGACCGCTCAGGTACGAAACCCGACTGATCCAGCAGAATCAATCCATGCATCAGGGGCTGCAGTTTAGTGACTATGATTTTCGCTAAGATCTTGGTGTCAATATTCATCACAGAGCTCCGGGGGTTTATCTTTCTTAAGCAATGTGACAATGAGTGCCTCTCTCAAAGATGGGAGAAGCATCCTGGCATCGTAAGCTTCTGCATAGACCTCCAGCAGACGCGGCGCAAGGAGATCAGCATATTTCTAATAAAATTCGACCGGAAGCCCATCTGGGCCCGGTGCCATACCATTAGCCAACGCCGCTATTGCCAATTTGATGTCCTGCTCATCAATGAGGAGACATAGATACTGACACTGCACAGCCGACAACCAAGCGCACGCGATGTCATCTAAATCAAAATCCTCAGTAGACAGCGTAGTTCGTGTGCTTTACAAATCCGCGTAAGATATACAAAATTGTTCCATTATAGCCTCCAGAGTGTAATGCGCAGCCCCCGTGTCATCCACTACCCGATCCACTCACTGCTGTTCTAATCTCGCCTTAATCTTGAACGCCAGCGTCCGTCCCGGCCTACCCGCCTCACTGTACCGTCGAGCCGCATGTCTGCGAGACATATATTTAATCTCTGCCTTCGCCTGCGCATCATATTCCACTATCAATTCCTGTATCTTAGCCAATTTAGACAGGTCAGGCCGGTTAGCATAATCACGCTCTAGATCGTGCAATTCGGATTTAAGTCTCTGCAATTGCGTTCTTATATCCCGAAGTATGCCCGCTGCTGTACCGATACATGTCCCTCTAATGGTGACCTTGAAGGCCTCCCACAGTGTTGCAGCCTGATCAACCGTACCCTTATTCAACGTAAAGTATTGCACAATAGCGTCATGTATGGTTTTGTCATATATAGGATCTAGAAGTGCCTCAGCGCGCAACCGCCACGTAAAAGGACGACGCACTCCAGCTGGATTCCTCAAAAGCAGGTGCACCGGGTTATGATCCAACAGCGTATGAGCAAGAGGCACCACCTCAACCACCCACTCCACTAGCTCATTACCAACCAGCCAATAGTCAAGCCTCGACCAACTGCCATGCATAGGTGTCGCATGCGTACCCTCCTGCCTTTCCGGATTTCGCACTCTCCACACATCATGCAATCCAAACTCCTCCATTGCCCGCAACTCACTCGCGGCGACTCTGGGGGTGCGGTGTGTTTCCGGATTAGACTTATCCAACTGCGCATCCAAATACATATTCAAACCTCCCCCCCCCAAATAACAGGCGCATCAGGCCATTTCCTCAATTGATCACAAATATGAGCCACGCACGCCGGATCATCCACTATTGGACCATACATATTCACAACAATGACAAACATGCCACGCAACTTCCCACACACCATAGCACATCGCCCCTCATCATCTGCATAGGTGTGTAACATTTGAAAGTCAACCCCTCTTTTAATCAAAATCAACACTCCCCTCGCATAGGAGGAATATGAGGCAGCAAGATGAAAACCCGCCCACCTGCCCAGTGCCCCACACATCACATGTGTAGTCAGATGCGTCTCCTGTCACAGTGCCACTTGTATCCCATGCCTGTTCAGAAACGCTGACACCTGTTGCCCTTTTTTAGGGGAGTTGAGGCCACGAACATTCCAAGTTAACATTGCACAATTATCAGCCACTAAACATACATTGTCGCAAGAGTAACAGTTCGTGACTCAGAGCCCCTTGGGAGATTACGCAAGCAATCACAGAACAGGACTAGCACCGTGCATAGCAAATACCACCTTTCACAATTGTGATCGATCTCAATGTACAAGAAACCTAAAACATACAAAAACTGCAAAGATCCCACCGCCCTCCACCCACCACCCACTCCAACCTCCCAATCAGGTCGAGACCAGCCCCCCGCCACCCTCCTTACAACAACCATACGGGTAATACCCACTAGGGGAAGAAGCACAGCAGCGTGTACTCGCACCGAAGTGCGGCCACTGGAACTATTTCTATCATATTACCGCTGAATCTCTGTCAAATATTCTTTGAAAAAATAGTACACAGCCCCGTCCTGGACCCCCAAGAGAGCAACAATTACAGCGAAAGCTCCCGCCTACCCCAACACCTCTAACCAGCTGAAACAACAGAGCCACGCCCATTCTGAAAAAAAAGAGGCCCAACATCATAATCATGAAATATTAGCCAAGCATAACAATAGACAGTCTATCAATCTGCGTCATCCAGTCCTGAAGCCGTCTGCTCGACAATTGTCCGTTGTTCCCGTGTCTTGACCTTGCAGATGTGTTTCATAAACTTCAATGCAGATTTGGCATCTGTAAAGAAATTAGACTGTTCCTCATGAGTTATTGTCAGCTTTGCGGGATAGAGCATAGCGCAGGCACCATCGCCTTACTAAGCAGCTTTTTCACCTGGACAAACTCACGGCGCGCAGACTGAACCGCCAGGGTATAATCAGGGAAGAAGGAAAGTGTGTCGCCCTTGTATACCACCGGTTCTTTTGCCCTTGCCTCCCTCAGAATAGAATCTCGGTCTGCATAATTGAGTAGTCTGGAGATGATCGGCCGTGGTGGTGCACCTGGTTTTGGTCTGGGCCCCAAGGACCTGTGAGCCCTTTCCACAATCATCACACTGGACAGAGCAGTCCCGAAGAGTTCCTGCAGCATGCTGTCAATAAAAGGATCCATCTTGGATATAGGCGTAGTCTCCGATAGGCCAAGAATTCGTACATTATTGCTCCTAGATCGCGCCTCTAAATCCTCATTTTTCGCGCTGATCACCTCCAGGATCTTTTCCATTTGGAGGAGCTGCGTGCGGGTCTCGGCCTGCGTATCGTGACCATCGGACACACTATTCTCCAGCACATCTAACCGCTGCTCATGTTTGTCGACTTTCTTTTTCACCACGTCCAGTCCAGTCGCCAATGCATCTATTTTGCTGTCTATGGACTTCATCCCTGCGCGCAGCTCAAGGAGTATCGTGCGGTTATCATCTTTGGTTCCTTCGGGCGTAGATGATGCACCCCTAGCCTCGCCCTGCTTATGCGGATTGTCCACCGCCCGCGTCAGCCGCTTGTTTTCGAAGGCCAGTTTAGCCTGTCTGGGCTCTGATTTGCCCATGACGCCTCGCAGAGTGTCCCAGCAGTCCGAGAACTCGTACACCCCAGTAGCACAAATGTCTCGACTTTTTAGAGCTTCACAGCCCTCCACTGCGTCTGCACACTGTATCCTGGCGTTCCCACCCTACTGTGTTACTGGGGCCACCAAAATGACCAATGCCTCCAGCCTCGTGTCAGCGTGGCGCAGTCCAGAAAAAGAGGGGGCCACTATTTGGCGTCAGGCCGTCTCCATGTACACCTGCAGTAGACACTTACAGTGCCACTCAGGCCCTCCACCACCCACAGTCCCTGCAGGACCCCCACCGCAGCCACCCACTCGCCCCTGACCTAGGCTAGCCCAGGGACGTAGTATTGCAGCCAAGAGGTGGTGCCCCGCAGGTCCCGCAGACAACACAGAGCCCAGCCAGGCACCGCAAGTGGAGCCATCCTAACCACAGCTCCCACGGGCCCGCTGCACAAGACTCGCAAGGCGTCACCGCCTCTCACTGGCAGCACTCCCCGCCAGCCCCTTGCCGCCAGGTCCAGTGAGCCCGGTCCCAATCAGCGGCCCACTCACCAGTACCAGCCTCGTGACAGACCGCTCTGTGCCCTCCACTCCGCATCTGCAGGGATGCAGTAGTAGGCCTCAGATTCCTCGCTGCCCAGCGGTCACTTCATCAGGCCGCCAGCGTCACCGCAATCTTCTGAGGCCGGAGATCGCCAGGGACCCGCACACAGTCCCCAGCCGACCACAGCCCGTTCAGCCGAGCATCACTTCCCGGCCCCTCGAACCGCAGCAGAGTCACTGCGGGCCAGAGCGGAGTAGCAGCCACGTCCTCCGAGTCCCAGCGTCTGCCTTCTAAATCCACCACGCCGCAGAGATAGGTCTCCAGTGCGCACTCACAGCCCCGAGCGCGGCACCGCCATCTTGTCCGTCATTGCGCGGCCCGCTGCCTTCGAAAGATCAGGGTGAAGGTGCAGGGCCCAGATTCTCTGCACCGCTTCGAAATGCGCCGTCGCTCTCACAGGCTCCCCAGGTGCGTTCGCAGCCCGTTTTCAACAGGATTCAGGATGGTATTTGCCTGGTGTAAGATTCCGGCGCGCGGAGCTCCCTCACAAGTAAGCCATTCCGCAACGCGCCATACCACACCCAGCTACTTCATATCCTTGAACCCCCTGGTATTATGGTAACCCTCTCCTTCAACTCAGGCGTCACATCTCTGGGTGTATCTACTGCTCCCTCAGCTTCTTGAGCTACACATATTTCTTCTTGATTTAAGGCCCACTTGACCTCAGCCCTCTCAAGCTCCTCATCAAGCTTCCTCAGCCTCTGCTCACAAGCCAGAAGCCCTTCATCTGTTTCAGTTTCTCCCTCACTTTCAGAGAATTCCTCCTCCTCAGACTCATTTGGTAGTGTTAGCATCCAGCGTGGTAGCACATAATGAAATCGGGCTGTCTCTAGATCCTCGTGGGTGGACTTTGTCTGCCCACCATCCTGACCGAAAACGGGACTACCAGCCATATGTGCAGCGATCCCGTGGGGGAGATTAGGATGCGCCCACCACCTAGGTGGGCGCATCACGCATTTTCAACATTGCGGTGGGCAGTGCTTTCAGCAGCACCCGCCGCAATGGTAAAAATGCATGGTCTGCATTTGCATGCACAAAGTGGCAGGCACCGCGCAGTGCCTGCCACATTGTGTGTGCAAATGCAGGGGGGTACCATAGGTACCCCTCATGTGCCCCCCACCCCCTCAACTTCCTGGGGGCCTGCAACGGGCCCCCAATCCAGGAATCCGCATGCCTTCCTGTGGCAGCAACGCCGTAGCAGAAAGGCTGCTTCCCACTGGCATCCTAATAAGGTTGGCTGTGTCTAGCAAACACCGCCACCATATGCAACCCTTTCCCGGGCGGTCGACCCATCGACCTGGCGGAAAAGCAGCAGACGGTCTTCCCGTCCGCTGAGTTCCCCCCGCCATCATAATATGGCAGGGGGAAATGGGAGGCGGGCGGGGGCTGATGTAGGGCGGGTCGCCACCGCCATGCAGGCGGTGGCAATCCACCCTACATCATAATGGACCCCTTAATATAAAAAATACTTCCACGAGGACACCAGAAAACAGAAAAAACAGTATGTGGTTGCGTTATGGCCTGCACTTACTAGTAGTGTTCACTAATCACTGTGTATGAGTCACAAATGTAAGTCCAAATTCTAACCGCTGACCACCAATGTTAGAACTGGGCGTCTCTAGTTGGCAGAGGTAGGTACCTTTGACCAAAAAGGGACCCTTGCTTCTAGTCAGGGTAAGGGGCTGCAATTTGAAAATAACCCCTGCGCACCCCCTTGGTAGCTTGGCACGAGCAGACAAGCTTATTTCAGAGCAACGTGTAAAGCATTTGTGAACACATACAGTAATACAGTGAAAACACTACAAATGGACAGCACACCAGTTTAGAAAAATAAGTAATCTTTAATAGACTTAACACAAGACCAAACAACAAAAATCCACAATACTGTATTTAAAAATAGACTTCAAAATAGTAGGAATAGATTAGTTCAATGTAGATGGTAAATGTGACACTTTACTCTCAAAGTACCTTGGATGCGTCACTCTATACAAACAAAAGGGTCGCAGGGAAGGTGATGCGCCGGTTTCTTGCTTCGGGAGAGGTGATGTGTTGGTTCCTTACTACAGCGCAGGGGAAATGATGCGTTGGTTCCTTACCGGAGAGGAGGTGATGCGTTGGTTTCTTATTGTGATCTGGTATGATGCAACAAGATAGCGCCTCGATGTGATGTGACGATCTGGATGTGATGCGTGCATGCCAGACGGCCGCGCACCGAACTCTGTAACTTCTGAGCCGCGACAGGCCCTGAGACACGCTTCTCCGGTGATGCAACGGTGACCTCTGCGGCGGTGACACACTTCTCCGGGGATGCAACGCGCTTCGTCGATGATGCAACGGCAAACAGCTGCAGCACACTTCTTCGGCGATGCGACATCAAGTGCTGCAGCGGCGACACGCTTCTCCTCGTTGTGAAGCGCTTCCAGCTCCCAGTGGCTCGCAGGCTTCTCAGAGGGCCCAAACAACAGTAGGCACCTCTCTGCAGGCAGAATTTCTCAGCAGGGGAATTCAGGGTAGCTGGTGGTGAAGTCTTGTATCCCTGAGACTTCAAGCAGGAGGCAAGCAAAGTTCAAGACCTTGGAGATTCTTCTTCAAGATTGCAAAAGTATACACAATGTTCCTTTTCTCCTTTCCTTGGCAATAAAGTAACCACTGCAAGCCAACTCCAACAGCACAGGACAGGGGCAGACTCCTCCTTCAGCTTCCTTGGTTCTTCTCCTTGGCATAGGTTTGTCTTGATTCCCAGAAGTGATCTAAAGTTCTGGGGTCTAGGTACCACTTTTTATGCACACAAATACTTTGTCTTCAGAGGGTGCCTGTGTCCAGCCAAAACCATTTCTGGGTGCACTCTGCCAGTGCACACCCTTTTCTTCATTTGTCAGTGTGGGCCAGGGTCATCAGATGCACCACGGGAGGTGGAGGCAGCATTGTGGAAGGCAGGCACAGCCCTATTCAGGCCCAGGTGCTACTCATCCCACCACTCCCAATGTAGATATGTCTATTCAGCCTAGTGATGACTCGCCCTGCCTCCTGGAGCTACCCCATCCCCTGTCACTCACAAACCAGACATGGAATACACAAACCTAGCAGAGGCATGCTGGATGTTTAGGCTAGAAAATATCTACTTTCTAAATATGGTATTTTCAAACACAGACTATAGAAACCATCTTCACTAAAAGATGTATTTTAACATTCTGAGTTCAGGCATACTAAACTCGAATTTCTACCTTGTTCCCTGGTTCAATTATGATTATAAAATGTTATAATCAAACTGCGCATTCAGGCCTATGGGAACAGGTAGCCTTGCAATAATGAAAAACGAAATAGGCTGTAATTCACTATCAGGTCATGCCACACACGTCAGGGCATGTCCTACCTTTTACAGACAATGCACCCTGCCCATGGGGGTACCTTAGGCCTACCTTAGGGGTGACTAACATGTAGAAAAGGGAAGGTTTAGGGACTGGCAAGTGTGATCACTTGCCAAGTTGACATGGCAGTCCCAGACTGCACTAGGCTCTGCAATGGCAGGCCTGAGCCCCATTTTGCAAGCTGCGTTTGTGGGTGGCACAACCCGTGCTGCAAGCCCCTCAGCAGCATTTGATTTACAAGCCCTGGGCACACATGGTGCATTGTACTAGGGTCTGACAAGTAAATCAAATAGCCACTCATGGAGTCACTAATCCATTACAACAATTTACAAATGAGAGCATATGCACTTTAGCACTGATCAACAGTGGTAAAGTGCCCATAGTCATAAAACCACCAACAACAGGTCAGAAAAAATATAGGAGGAAGGCAAAAACTTACAGATGACCCTGCGAAAAGGGCCTAGTCCAACATTTTGCAACTGGAATTTGGTCACGAAACAATAATACATTGCACTACCATTCAGTATTTGGAAGGGATGCCCTAAATATGCCCCTTCTAAATACTGAATTGGTATTGCATCACAATTTGACGTTTGAACATTAAAAAAAGCTTTTTTGAGGTCTCAAACAACGTCAAAATTGCTTAGTACAACTGGTCCAAAGTCTCCCTTCAGCATGCTCTTCTGCAGTATCCAGTCACCTTTGGTCAGCTAGACCCTCTTGTAGTCAGTAGTTCTTCTGGTTTTTGTGTTCCAGAAACTGGTGCACAGAAGGCTAACCACTTGACCTTGGCATTACAGTACCAGTCACTGTGTGAGCTATCAACCCTTCAGCCATGGAGTGAGTCTTCATCTTCCGGTAGGATTCAGGTGTCAAGAGTCTTCTTCCGGAGGGTCTTCTTCTCAGGAGGTGATGCAACACAGCAATGTGATGAGCGAGGAGTGGTTAAGATGCAACATTTATCCTGTGCACTACAAAGCAAATCAAGGGAGTAGCCAAAAAATTAAAATGCCCTTAATTTGAACCAAAGCTCTGATGGCACCAAGCAAGTGAAGCAGGTGAGTCCAACCCCCCTGGATGAGCTCCCTTGATTCTTCTATCCAGGCATCTACCCATTCATCCTTTCCACCTTCTATCCACCTCTGATAACCACCTTTTCAGCTTTACATTCTTTCATCTGTTCATTTTTCATCCATATTTCAGTCTTTCACCATTCCATTTATCCATCAATATCTTCACCCATCTGTTTGCCCATCCATTTTTTCATCCTTTCATCCACCCACACATCTTTTCACCCATTTGCCATCCATGCATCTTTTCACATACCCACAAATCATTCCACCCATACACTCATCCTTTCACCCACTCAAGCATCCATGGCCCATCCAGCTATCCTTTCACTAACCCACGCACCCTTTCACCCACCCACACATCTTTTCACCCATCCATCCTTTCACCCACCCATGCATCTTTTCACCCATACACCCTTCCTTTCACCTACCCCCAGTCGCGGATGGCATGACTCGTGGGTGGGAGGGTCGCGGGTCCGTGGGGGAGAGCGGGGGGGTTAATTAAAATAAATAAAAAACATACCTTACCGGGTAGGGTCTTGCGTTTTCCCAACAGGAAGCAGCCACAGGCTGCCTCCCTCCCCTAAGCCAATCACAATGCTGCAATGGCAGCATTGTGATTGGTGGGGACGGGGCCCAGCCGGGCACCTCTTGGAAGGCCATTTTCTGTATGTAGGCTGCATGCAGACTACATAGGGAAATGGCAGAGTGCACATGACTGGTTCAGGCCTACCAAATTATCAGGGCCCACAGCATTGGGTAAGCCACTCCTCCCTGACCCACCCACCCGTCCGCCCCCAACCAGGCATACCCTTCTGCTTTTTTGCTGCGCAAGAAGCAGAAACATAAAAAGGTATTTAAAATACCATTTTAATGTTCTGTTCCTCGCACTGTGAGAAAGCAGTGGGGCGCGCTCTTCCTAATGGAGGAGCCGCACCTGCCTACCCCTACATCCTTTTACCCACCCATGCATCCGATCACCCATCCACATTTTCATCCATCCACCCTTTCACTCATCCTTCCTTTTAAGCTTCAATCCTTCTTTCCTTTTACTATCAAACTGTCTTTCTTTAGCATTAATTATCAGCTTTGTCTGCCAAGTTGCTGACAGAAGAAGCCATTAAGAACTTCACATCTTCTGTAGCTGCTAAAGCAAGGGATTTACAATGCCCTTGGCACAAATGGAGCAATTCTGTGAACAAATCAAATTTTTTCCAGTCTCTTTCCCACCTCCTTTTGTAGCACTTTCTCTTTGCTTACTTTAAAATTACCAAGGGAGCCCTGTTTCAATGTTGCAGGACCCTTCTGCCACCAGGCAGGCCGGTCTTCAGCTTCTTGGCCACTCGCCAACTGGGGGACAGAGTCAAAACGAGTGATTTTGCCCTCTGACTGGAGCTTGGCTGTTAAGGAGGGTCCTGGGAATGAACAGAAGCCTCCTAGCCTCCTGCCTTTGTTATTAACAAGTGAGAAAAAGTAGTGCTAATAATGTTGTGTGTTCTGCCAGTTGTTTCTGTTCTCTCCCAGTTTGCTAAACCCTGGTCAGCAGTTAACAAACCCTGTTCTTCCTGGGCTCAGAGGCAAGACATTGTCTTCTGAGCTAGGGTTGTTAACTCTCCCAGCGTGGAAGAGCTTACTAACTGCACATGAGCATTCCAGCTCGCCTACCTGGCAGGAGAATCTCTGCCCCCTACCATGCAATTATCAGCTGGCAGAGGAGTATGGCTGAACAGACAGTGGTTTCCATCAATGACCTTTTGTGGGACAGGAGCAAAACTAGATCTCACAGAAAGATGCAACACTGGTATGTAAAGTTGTTGTGTACTCACCCATGGCTCCTTCCACCATGAAACCTATTCTAAATTGTTACTTGACATTATGCTGCTTCTGAGGGCAATGATTCTGGAAACATTATTCACAGTTTTGGGAAAAATTAGCAAACCCCAGGGTAAATGCACCGAAACTAGCAAGCACCTGACTATGAAAAGCCTGCAGTTCTCTAGCTCTCACCACTCATCTTGTTCAGCAGTACCACCATCATAGAATATGTGCTATGGACAGTCCCCACTCACTCAGGAGACTTCAGAAAGATATAATATACACCTTGGCAGCTTCTGACCTGATGACATTATAAAGAGCC
Source organism: Lissotriton vulgaris (assembly GCF_964263255.1). Taxonomy (NCBI): domain Eukaryota; kingdom Metazoa; phylum Chordata; class Amphibia; order Caudata; family Salamandridae; genus Lissotriton; species Lissotriton vulgaris. The sequence continues at coordinate 750,918,657 of NC_141694.1, forward strand.
AGTTTCCTTGAAAAGTGCTTCACAACTCTTTTTGCATTTCTGTGGCTGATGTTTCCTGTAAATGCTGCTCTGCTTTTCTTTTGATCCTGAACTTCAGTCGTTGTTGCAGCTCTATTCCTGATATTTCATTTGTTGGTTTTGCTCATTCCTTGCAAAAAATACACCAGTCTCCTCCTGCCTGAGTGGAATATATTTTCTATAGTGGATTTGTGTTGAATTGCACCCGCACAAATCTTATCAAACCTGAACTGGAATTTTTTGAATTTGAATAATCATTGTTAATATGTTATAAGGTGTTGTCCAAAGTCTATCATCTATGTAATCCATACAGTTGTCCTAATGTGGTTTAGAATATTGTTATAGTCAACAAACCGTCACACACGACAACTAGTAACAGAAACAACTTATTACTTCCTTTTATCAAATCCATTCCCAGCTCCAAACTGTACTAAAAACAAAGGAAATCAAGAGCACAAACTTAACACATCTAAAGCATAAGAAAAAAAAGAAAGCACTTAGTACTAATCAACTAAATATTAAACTCCAATATTGGAATCCGGAGTAGTGTGCTACTCACTACAAAGAGCTTCGGTGTCTCTACAGGAGTAGTAAGCCCTCTATAAATACAATTTATAATTTACAATTACTGTTAGGATGGGTACTTCGGGTGATGCAATACAGCATCAAGTAGTGGGTAAACATCACACAGATATTCACAGTATCATATAATGACCAGGAAGAGTGTTGTGTTCACATACATTCAAAGCATCACTAGTTTAATATTGAGGTTGCCCATGGGCAACTAGTGGACATTTTTTTAGCAGACACTGTGACATTGAGAATGTCCACCTTTTAAATAACTCGAAGAACAGCTGCTTGCTCTGTTTCAATTACATCTAACCTCTAACCAAAGAGGGAGGGTCAATAAGCCAGTGCGTGCGCCATTCACTGAGAGTGTTTAATACATGTCCAGGGAATACTTATTGTACTGCGTCACTCTAGGACGCCATTGTGTCAAAATCTTACGCCTGCCATCTTGTAGATTTCACTGTGTCACTTTTACGAGGCTTTCCTGCGTGGGAACGCCCACCCTGCATACATAATACCTGACACAGGTACAATGTGATGCTGAGCTTTACAACATGACACATCTCCCTAGATGTGTCACGCTTTAAATTGGCCACATTGTTTACACCATCGCTGCATCACCAAAATGACACAACGCCGGCACAAAAGTGTCGCAAGAGGCTTGTAAATCTGCCCCTTGATGTTTCATTTGTTTGCATGTGCCAATGCTTGTTTTTATATGCCACTTATCCTACATCTACCCTTTTGACATATGTTCACTTTGTGTTTGCACTTTATGCCGGTGATTACTATATGTGTATATAAAGCGCCGTGACACCCCTCTCGTCTTCATAAGATCAATGAACAAAAATAAGAAGCAGCCTTTCCATCGTAGTCACCAGTCTGCAAAATGATCGAATCAATAGTTCACCTCCCTACTGAGAAAGGAACACCTGTGCCTTCTGAAAAAAATAATCTTGCATCTGTGGGTTATCTGAAACTGCCCCGAAACTATTAATCCATGCAACACGCCGCCAGCTTCTCTATTTTGTTGAATTTATTTCCGTTCCGAACATTTTTTCGAACACGTTCAACCGTTTCCGTTCAAGCTGGTTTCACATTTTCTGAAATGCAGTTTAAATTTAATGTCATTAATCACTGTAAACCAGCCTTGCTATGTTAAAGCGAAAACATATGCAAATTGAATTACCATTGGTTGTACAGGCATATATTATGGTGCCTCGCTTGTATGCAGAACTCTATAAACATATTTTTTCATGAAATACCATTGTTTCATTAAAACTGTTTCCCTTGCCTGCTCCTCAGTTGGGGAGGAAGAGGGCTCAGCGAGTACATTGTCATCAATGACAAAATCCAGAGCCCCCATAACATACAGTTGCATGTCATTCCAATTGCAGGCCTGTTTCAAGTCCCTCTTAATAAATCACAAATCTCTCAGGGACTTCTTATTTCTGGTCAAGGTAGCAGCATTAATTATATTCTCTAAATTTGCTTAAATGAGTTCCACATAATTATTCTGCAGATAATTAAAAACAGGAAGTTTCTGAAAAGCCCGGTGGTCTGCCCATCTGTAACTTACAGACTGGTGAGCTGTTGGCACTCAGCTCATGCAAATCTAATATGAGGGGCACTTGAGTAATGGCGTCATGACAATGCATAATACGACTTTTGGAAAGACTAAGGTCAGGAACATGACCATTGAAAAACTTTCTGTTTCATAACACAATTTTGCACGTGCGTCCTGGACTGCTGCAACTTTGTTAAAACTGCAAAGGATTTTCAGGGACCTGGGCAAGAAATATATTGGGGCCGGTTAAGTTGGGGATGTGAAACATCCCACATAGTCCCGTGAGAGAGGGGAGTTATGAGTGGCAACCCCGTCATGTAAGCGCCGAATGGTATGAGCTCATGACGTGCGGGGAAAGGAACAAAAAAGGCCAGTACCTTGTGATAGCCTGGCCCCTGAAGGTAAGAGCGGTGCGGCGGTGGGTCCGGGTGAGGAGGATTTTGACAGACGACGAGGGAAAATTAAATAAATAAATAATTTTCCCTCGCCATCATCTGTCACAATCCCCCCCTCAACCCGGTCTCAACCATCTTACTTGCACGGGCCGCAGCTGCCTCATGGTAAGTGCCATGCCGCAGAACTGGTGTCCGTTTCATTCATGAAAAAGCACATTCTTCTGCCTAGGCCGCACATTCAGACGTAACAGGGCCCATGTTCGGAATGCCTTTGAATTTTATTCCAAGTTTTCTGCTAATTCAAGCTCCAGGATGACAAACAACACTGAATAATATGTTGACGGTGAGATAGAGAAAAGGTTCACTTTCCCAAGGACCCCTTGCAAGGTGAGGGCCCTGGGTAATTATTCACTTTTCCCAAGTCTTAAAACAAACGTCTTTGAGTGGGTTTGTGGATTGACTGGGAGTAGGCGCTCCTTTCTTACCTGCCATACAAAGTTAGGGCCTCATCCTAATTGCACTATTGTGCCACTGGAAAGTCACTTTTTTGACATTCCAGCAGGGCAATGTGGCACTGGCATATTTATAAGGCCCCAGAAAGCCACGTTACGTGACTTTTCTTGGCCTTATAAATATGTGCTCCTTTCGCTCATAAATTTGTGTGAAAGGGGCATTCTAAGGGTGTTGCTGGGGTGGTCCAAGCAGCATCCATGGCTTTTTGACATGACCCCAGATTTATGAGAAATTTTAAGGCAGGCCGACTCCTCAGAAACCATGGAGTATATGGAAAAATATTTGATGATGGTCACTGGTTTCCCTCCCGTCACACATGAACTTATTGACTCACATCTCCTTAACAATAAATCTGGATCCCCTCTTGAACCATATGCGCCTAAAATTCTGCAGTTGGTAGCTGGTACAGTAGCTTGACCTCTATCATCTATTATGAGCAGACAACATCTCAGGGTGCTACCCTCGTCCGTGGCAGGAGGCAGTGGTAAAACCACTACTCAAGAAGCCCAATCTTGAATGCAAAGACCTCAAGAACTTTTGTCCTAGCTCTCTGCTTCCGGTCCCAGCTAAGGTCGTGGAGAAACACCTCAAGCATCACCTGATGCTTGCATTACTATCCTATACCATCTTCCATGAGAAGGCTTTGGACTGCTCAGTTTTTCTACCCTGAGAAAAACAAGTGCCACAATGAGGAAATTGGTTCCGAGTAAAGAGGTAGTTGCTGTCTAAATACTTGTGAAGGCCTCACATCCTTTGCAAATAATAACACTCTTTTTTTACAACTGACACAGATGTTGAGAAAGATGCTGAGGAAATTTCTTGAAATACAGTCTCTGTATCTCTGTCCTTATCAGTAGCAAGACTGCACAAAATTTCACAGACAAGGTGCAACAGTTCATAGCTCTGCTGTTTACATCCTCTTTTGCCATTGACAGCATTGACTGGCGCTTTCCCATAAAATTGTTTTATGATGAAGACACAAGTGGGGCATCCAAATCCTTACCCTTCTTCTTCTTTTAACTTCGTTCACATAAATGCATGTTTTAAACTATTCGAGAGACAGCTACTCAATTGGAGTGGAGGAGGGTCACCCCACTTAATACATTACCATTTTATTTTTCATCCTCCCGTCCTGATTCAAGTGTCAGGACAGAGGTGGGGGCCACTGCTGAATGTGAGCAGCAGGGAGGGGGGTGGGCTGTTTGTGCACTTTGGCCATCTTGTGATGGCCAACCAGACATGCACACTTTGAAACCTCTAACCCAGCTGTCTTGTCCTAAGACAGCTGGGTTAGAATAAGTGCAGGCCTCCAGGCTGCTGGAGAACACTGAGTGAGGCCGTTCTGTCCAATCTGGGCACTGCTCTCACAGCATGAGAGCAGCACCAGGATTGGTGCCCGCACTGCACCATCTGGTTCAGAAGAGGTCCGGTTCGGAAGATGACCAGAACAGAGGATGTCAATTCAGGTAAGTTTTTTCTTCTTTTTAAAAATATTTGCGTGCAGGTGCCCTCCCTCCCCATAGATGCTGGCTGCCCATGAACTCTTCACTAGTGCATCACCACCTGTAGCATGGTACTTATATGCTGAGCCACTAGTCCCAGCTGGTTAGGGTGAACAGAATTTTAAAGAAAAAACAGGGACATTTCACAAAATTAGAAGAAGGACTATAATTTTACGTCAAGCGAGCACACAGAATGACAGCGCTCCTCAGCAGAGATTTACTAAACAGGCAAGTAAGAACATACATAAGATGCTATTTTTAAATCCAGTAGCTTGCCTGTGAATTAAATTGCTTTCTTGGAACAACTGCGAACTATCCCCGCTTTGTAAAACATAAAAAACACCTCCCCCGTTTTTAGTAGACCCACTCCAAAAACCGGGAAATGAGCTAAATTTCTCGAAATCTGCCCAGACAGCTGATGAAAAACAGGGACTGTTTCGGGCAAATCTGGGACGCCTGGTCACCCTATAGCTGGTGCAACTGCCAAGGTATCACTTCAAGTAACACAGCACCATTACCTGCATCGTCGTGCCCACGATGAAACATGAACACACATGACAAAGGGAAAGCAAGAAACAATATCCTGCTTCAGTCATAGCAAACAAGTGATCTCAGTGTACGTGTAGCCATCTTGGGACAAATCAGTGCGGTACAGCTAGTGCCATTTGACACAGTGAACATAGGATATGTTGTGCAATAAAGGCTAAAATTCAGTTGCTTTATATGGTACAACTATTAGTTTAAGTTATCCATAGTGGTTCATATAGCAGTTACATTGGTATATAGATGAAACATATTTGATATGCTTTTGTGCAATATGCACTGATTCAAGTTTATTGGTGGGCATGCACTGAAATGGTTAGTTTAAAAGAACTTTAGTTTCTGGTACCAGTGTGTTTGTTAATGCAAAGGTAAACTATTAGCAAACAAAACATGCACAATGATTTGTATAAGTCAGAATATGATTTAATGTGTATGAGCTTTAGTCAGCATATTGGTTATGTCCTCATTATGCAGATTACTTCAGCAGCACACTGCTGTATCTGTTTATTATATTGGTATATGTAAACTAGATACTAATATGAATGTGTAACACAATGGTGTGAACACATAATGTATTAAGGTGTAGGTATACTCTAATGATTGTGCTCGCAGTGCAGTAATTTACACGAATAAAACTGGGGATTACATGCATATACTCCTGGAGCTTGTGTATAACACACTGGTCCACACATGTAACCTATAGATATGTCCTCATACTGTACTGGTTCTTTTAAAACCGCACCCATTTCCTGGTGGATCACACTGCTTTGCATGATTACTCCCAAAAACATGTGAACTACAAACAGGTGCATTTTCCCAAACAAAAATGAGCAACAATGTTTTTAAAATAAAATGTGTTGCCCTGTATTTTTTCAGATAGCTCACTGTAACCTATAAGTGAACATTCTTGAGTGTATCTTATTGCTAAAATAAAAATTATGTCTACATTTCAAAATAGATTTTTATCAACAACAAAAATATATTATGTAATATGGTGATACTCAAAGTACGGTCTAGGGGCCGCTTGCGCCCTGCTCATCCTTACATGCGTCCCCCCTGGTCAAAAACAGCACTGGACAGCAGCTGCGGCTGGTATGGGAGTACCTGCCGGGCGGTGACGTGGGGAGGGGGAGGGGCAGGGTGGGGGGTAGTAATGTATGGATTACGGACCTTAACAGGTAAGTAAAAATATAAATAAATACAACGAATTTCGTTGCGTGCACTGCATCACCAAATGCGATGCAGTGCACGCAACAAAATTCGTTTTATTTATTTATATGTTACCTTACCTGTTAAGGTCCATAACCCATACATTCCTACCCCCCAACCTGCCCCTCCCGCTCCCCACGTCACCTCCCGGCAGGTACTCCCATACTGGCCGCGGCTGCTGGACAGCTGTTTACCCGACAACGCACTAACGTTGGGAAAGCTGGTAAACGGGCAAGCATTATTTAACAGATTAACCGAAGTTTTAGAAAACAAGTTACTAAGGTGTTCTGCACCACTTACCTTTAGGAACTCCTTTATTGTTAAAGATATTTTGCAACAAACGTCTAAAATATGATAAGGTCTCTGCAAAATTAAAAAAGTGTTTTCATTAACATGCAGTAGGGTTTCACCTTAGTACATGAGATTATATCAGTGCATTGAGAAGTATGTTTTTTTAAGTGATAGTTTACAAACATGAATTTAGAAATTTGCAACAAAGTAAACAGTGAACTAAGAGGGAAGTCCATTGTTATATGTGCCCTCAGGGTGACCTGGGTTGCTATTATACATGGGCAACATTATATTTATTAACTCAAACATGAGAGAAGGTTTGTTCCGGGCGTTTTCTGAAGCCAAGAACTTCAAGGTCCTCCTTTATCTGATAATGAAGAACAAGGAAGCAAAATGAAATAAAACAATTGCCTAGGATCACCGAATTTGGTCAGATGGGGAAGCTTGGATTGATCGTAGGTTTTCTGATTTCACAATGAGCAATTCAGCCTTTAGACGTTCATGCTTCACTTCCCCTATGCTCACCTTATGTTATTTATTTATTATTTATTTGATTTATTTGATTTATGTAGCGCGTTATAACCCAGGGGTCTCTAAGCGCTTTGTCAGGATCCGCACAACCGAGAACAGAAAGCAGCTGGTCATAAATTACAGGCCACCCCACGCTTGCTGAAAGAGCACTGTTTTTAATTTCTTTCGGAAAGACAGCAAGTTGGTTTCCTTCCGCAATTCCATTGGCAACTTGTTCCAAAATGCTGGGAGAGTATAGGAAAAGGCACAACCACCCACAGTAGCCATGCCACCACATCACGGCCACCCTGCTGTGAAGCCCTCAGTAACACTGCAAACCAAACTTTTTGGACCCAGGGAAATTGTTTCAGAGTACCAATGATGCATTAGAACAGTGCTTCCCAAAAATTTTAGAACCACCACTTAATTTTTAAAAAAACACACTTTCACGACCCCGTAGCTTAAATGAATATGAGTTTGGGATTTCTTAATGAAACTAAAGCATTGTGTGGTAGTGCACTGTCAATTACAGACAGAATTTTTCACATTGAAAGGTGTACTACATTTGCACAAAAGTACAATTTTATGATAAAACTTTGTGGCACATAAATGATAATCTGTGAAAATTGGGTTTCAGTGAATATTTATCATTTGTGCATCATCAAGTAAAGTGGCTGAATTCATTTTGATCATATTAAAATCTTAGTTTCCATCAGAATTATAACAAATTTGCTTAATGTTTGATTTCCTAACTTTTGAATGTGTGCCGTTCATTTACAGTTATTTACATTTTGTTGTACGTTACAAATATTGACATCCTACGTCCTTTCCTTTCATACTGTCTGTAGCCCAACAAACTTGTCACATAATTCACTTTACTTTTCTTTCCCTGAAATCAAAGTGAGAGCAGTTTGTAAACACAACACCAGTCCCCATGTCCAAAAAAATAAGCAGCAGAAGGCATAGATCGACATTTGACCTCTGTCTTGGAAATGCAGCACAAGTGACAAGATAAAACACAGAATTTAAAGTATTCTTTATTTGTTGCTTAGACTTTCCCGACCTACCAAAAATTGTCTTGAGACCCATCAGTGGGTTGCGACCTACAGTTTGGGAAACACTGCACTAGATATTTTGGTTTAGCAATATAGAGACAAGGCAGCTTTTAGAAATGGAACAGTAACCTTTCAATGAGGTCTGCCTAACTGTTGCTTCCTCAGCACTCCCATGGGATTGGAAGAAGGGTGCCATGAGGTGGAGACAGCAGTCTCCTCTGTAGTGGAGAGGAAACTTCGTGGAAGGGTCTGCTTTGTGCCTCTACAAGAGGGGCTATTCCCAAAAGATGGATTGCTGTCAGGTGCAATGACTTCACTGCTGATTGTGCTCTCATTTTGGGTCCTCCACTTGGAGACACCCAGTCACTTCCTGCTATGGAACCATCACCTTAGAACAACTACTGTGTCTGCAATAGAAAAGCTTCCGCAGGTGTTCCAGAAATTCCCACTGACTGAAGAGGTGGCACTCGGCAGAGTGCCAGAGAACTCTTGTGACCCAAGGCTACTGTCACTGACCGTGAGTCTCACACATGTGAGGGGATATAACTTGAGAGCCTACATTTACCACTGAAGGAGAGCGGTGGGTCTAATTTGGTATGGTGCTTGCCGGGTCTGCAGAGAGAAGTGAGTGGATGGCGCCCATGCAGGAGAAAGACTGCCTGAAGGAGAAGCTCAGCTGTGGGACCTAGGAGGAAAGAGCTGCCCAGAGTGTAGACTGGCAAGGTGGTTGCCGCATGAGTCAACCAGAGTACTGGAGTGGGTTTCTATGCATCCTGGTAATTGCTTTTAGCACACTATGGCAAAGAAAAGCATGAGGCATGACCGTTCCCCTTGGACACTGTGACATTGGGAGCATTAAAGAAGCCGACCCGAGTGCTGGAGAGAATCTCCCTGCATCCTCTTAACAGCACTTGTCATGCTGCGATGAAGAGAACCAAGGGAGCATGACCATTGCCTGTGGTCACCCTGACCATGGGGAAGCCTCAGGAGCTGATGTCACTTGCTCAAATGGGTCTCCCTGTGCCTCTCCGTGGACTATCATGCTGCGGTGACAAAGAAAAACTTGATTGAGGCCTGCACTCTTCCCGTGCTGTGCCTGAGGATTGTTGGCTGGTGCTGTCAAAGACTGGAAGCCCCATAGGTTTATTGAGTGCCCATCGAGAATGCCTGAGGAAAGGGTACCTACATATACATAAAAGTTGACGGGTGTCTCCTTTACAGGTAGAAGAAAGCCAACAAAGGAGAGATGACCTCCTTTGGCAATCCGTGTAGATCTTCATCGAAGATATCTATTGCACTGATGAGATCAGCAAGGCACCAAATTCCTCTTGACATCATGGAGGGGAAACGGGATAAGTCAGATAGCAGGTCCAGCGTGAGCTAACCCACAAGGAAGATGATCCAAAGTGACTTGAAGAAAAAGTTACAAAAAACAGCAAAGCTAAACAAGGCAATAGAAAAAAGAAAGAGAAGTCACAAGGAAATATCCAATTTGCTGAGAAAAAAATCAAGAACAAAATATATGGCAAGGAGACGTAGAGCATGATGAAAAATCAGGGAAGATTGTGACAGCCTGTCTTTGCCTGTGCGGCCTTTTATATTCCTGAAACAGGAATCAATCTCATAGCATGAGAATCTGCCACATCTCAATTGGGATGTTCCCATAGCTTCCAAAGGAGTGAACCCCATTTTGAATCAAGCACTTATTTATTTGTTTATTTATAATATATTGCAAGGAAAACACCATCATATATACATATGTATGAATTCCTGCAGTAACCAATACATTTCATGCATTAGCAAGTGTAGTGGGTATGTCAGCCATTATCGGTGATACAAATTATGTATGAAGTAATTGAAATTTTGCCTGCTGGGCGCCTCATAATGAGAGCTTGTACTGAGCATACTCCTTGCATTTCTTAGAGAAAAACAAAAAAATGATGGTGAATATTGAAATCAATCTCAATCCCTCGGATTCTGGGCCCCACTTAAATCCTGTGTATTTGCTCACTGTACCACTCAAGCATGGACCTAACATATTCAAACCATCCTTTGTCCTGATAAACAGACGAACTTGGAGCACACCAATGACAGATTTGATTTAACAAAAATCTACTCTTAATTAAAATAGCAGAGTATTTGTGAAAAGCCTCCCAGCTAGAGAGTAAAAAACGGACACAGTTGCAAGCTTTACCCTCCCTGTACTGATACTGTACGGGATGCCTGGCTTTCACCTTGTGGATACCCTGCCGGGGCCTCTCACAGGGGAATACCAGGACGGGTTCCCTAAGCAAGCGCCAGGATGCCCTTTGGGTGACAGATTGCGCTATATAAGTACACCTACATTTACATTTACATTTACATATGAAAATCTCTCAATAAAATTTGGTTGAAATAAAAAAAAATCATACATTAATAAAAAATAATGGGTGTGGGAGGGGGCACTGTTGAGCACTGCTGGAATTTTGCTTGATTACATTGTGTGTTAGTGTTGTCTCCATTGTGTTTTTTCTAGAGTTAATTTTGAAAGTGTGTCATTTTCCCCGAGGGGGCTCTGTGATATTCTGTCATCTGTGATTTCCGCTTCCCTTATGTGGAACACTGCTTGTTGGCGCCAATTCCAAAGAAACTCATCAGAACAGTGACACATTCGTTTACACCAGCCAGAACATTTCAACCTACAGTCAGTTCCCTACTGCCACCAGAAAAACAGTCATTAAGGATACGGGATAAGGTTGCAGATTTCTAACTGAAATAGATGGAGACTATTTTCTACCAGATAAATTAGCGAATAATTCTCTTTCTATAGTTTTCTCTATTCTATACATGTATGAAAAAAACAGCAAACATTATAAATATGAATGGCGTCTAATAAAAATGAACTATACAGACAATACGATAATGGATTGGCTACCCTCTGCCAGGTTGTGGAATGAGTGTTTTATTGTTTATAATCATGTCCTTTGATCAAATGAAATTAAAAAGATGCACATACAAGGACCTTACTGAGTAGCAGTGTTTATACATATTAGACATACTTTTAAAGGCAGGCCTGGTTTTTAGAAGCACATACATTAAAGAAGATGGAGATAAGCAACAGGAGATGATGAAAAAGAAAACTGATATTGAACAAAAGCTAATATTTATTGATTTTTGCAAATGTTTATTGTACAAACTCGGTCCAAGGGCATTGGAGCACTTTACATAAGCACCAGATTACATTACACTAGGCCAGATTTATGTTTGTGATGCATGGGGAGATTATGTAATTGCCCAGGGTCACAAGATGTTGACGCAACGTCGGGACTCGAACCTGGTTCCTCCGTTCCAAAGTCAGCAGCTCCAGCCATTAGACCACATCTAAAAAATCAAAGCAACCATTAGACCGGTATCATGCATCAAAATCAGACAGACCTGGTAAATGCAGAACTTGAGAGCATGGTGACCTCATTAGCAGAGATTGTGTCTTGTACTTAACTAGGCATAAGGAATGGAATGATGAGATACCTTTGGACAAGTAAATGTAAGCCGGTCAAAAGGATAGGACCAAGAAGTTGCCTTTTTATTGGCTTCTACAGGAGCGACATCTTGACATGTACAAGCACAGCAACAAACAGAGACAAGCAGTAGCATAGTAAGGATGCCAGAGGCTCCGGTGCAAGCAATGCCACTGACCTCTTTGATTGCTGTCAGCTTTCAATGGGCCACTTAGGGTTGTGACCCCCAGTGTGACTGCACCTGTTGCACTACAGGTAACTACACCCCTGGGGACAAGCCTTATCAAAGGCCCATCCCAATAAATGTGATCTTTATTTGTGTAGTCCATTAAAATCATTGCAAAAACAGAATAAAACCAGAAACAGAAACAATCATCTGGGGCAAATGTTAATGCCTGTCTGTAGGGCTAAAGAGATATTTTAAATCATTAGTTATAACATTTGTTTAAAAGTATGTTAAAAAATAAAGACGAAACGGTTAGGTGGCTCTCATTCAAGCTGTGTTTGCAGTCTTGTTGCTTTATCCATGTAATTTTTACCTTTGGCCACCATCTGAGGATGCTCGCCCTTCATGCGAAATAAGATTGTCTCTTTGCAAATCCGTACGCGGTAGCGTTGTGGAATTACTTGACAAAGTAGGAGACAAATTGAAAACAGCAGAAGTCTGATCACCAAAGCCAAAGCAGGAGCTTACCGATGAGTAGCATTCCACCTACAACAGACCGACGGAAAATAAATCCTGCAAAAATAATTTTCAAAGTATTTTAAAATTTTTAAAGGTCTGGTTTATAACAGTAGGAGAATTTTTTTAGGATGGCCACAGGAAAAGGGAGTGCTGCTGGGACCACGCCCCCCCTTTTATGGGTGATATCTTTTCAGGGTGATGTTTGCTGCCTCAAGGATGGAAATGGATTAACATGTTTTTCAGGAAGGCTTTGAAGCATGTAGGGCCACATTTTTCAAAGACTTGTGTCGTCCTTGCGCCACTTAATGGGGCGCAAGAGCAACGCAACTCGTAAGTTAGATTTATCAAGTCACGCAAGGCCACCTTGGGTGGCCCTGAGTAGCTTGATAAATCTTGAGTAATGCCACACAGCGCAAATAATTGCGTTGGGTTTCTCTGCACAAAGGAAACATTCACCTGTCATTAATTGGCAAGATATATTATTTGCTGGAGTTGTGGGAGGTAGCATCTACTGGGGAGAAGTTGTGGGTTAACTGCAGACTGCATTGCTGAGTAATTTGTATTCTTTAATGTGAACTGTGAATACTTTCTTGAAGGGGACAGGAAAACAACTTGTCAGGGTTTTCCTGATCAGCAGGAGGAGTGCTTACCCTTGGTTTGAGGACAGGGTTGGATCGTTACTGCTTGTTGTGTGATGGCTAGAGGGGAACTAGAGGAAGCAAGCTTGAGAGTATGGGAAATTGTTTGGATATACCAAATAACTAGCTGGAGTGCCCATCTTTGCATCTACCCCTGACACTCACTCCTACCCTTCCTTAGCCTGCCTCCTAATGAACAGCCGATCAGCAGTAAAACATGCATCTGATGTCGCCGACCCCATCCTTAGACATAAATCGGACTTATCGATCCTGACTGAATCTTGGCTCAAGGCATCCTCCTCGCCCTACCTAGACCTCTTAGTCCCACCAAATTACAACATCGTAAGGATGGACAGGCCCTCAAAAAAAAGGGGGTGCATTTACCGCTCTAACCTCCTGGTTACGGAACTGCCGGTAGTCCCTACAGCCTGCTGAGAATACCTTGCACTCTCCGTCTCCATCAACACCTCTCAATTGTGCAAACTTCACATATTTTACCACCCCCAGGAAAGAATGACACCTTCATGGACCTCCTCATGGAAATCATCACAGCCAAGGTCTCTCCAAACTCTAATGACATTTTCCTTGGTGACTTCAACTTACACTGGAACGATCCCAAGGACCTTCAGGTGAATGCTTTCAGTGACTTCTTGACCGACCTAGCCCTTACCCAAGCCTGTTCTATCCCTACTCACTCGAAAGGCGCCACCCTAGCCCGGATCATTGTTAAGGAATCAGCTGTCAAAATTATCTCTATTGACACGTGTGATAGGTCAGACCACCAAGCCATCACCTTCCTCCTGCCCAGCTCTCACAAGGCATGGACACTGCCACTCCAAACGTTGGGTTAGAGACACCAAGAACCTTGATCACAGGAAACTAGCAGCGCATTGTGAGACTGACCTCCCCCCCCCTCAGTGCACCTTGGTCGACAAGCTAGTGGATCACTACAACTCAACCATATCCAACATTCTCGATGACCTGACACCACTGAAATCAAAAAGAACCCAGATCAAGGACAGGAATCCCTGGTTCAGCGGATCCCTTCGACAGACTGAATGAAACTGGAAACAACACCCATCAGCAGCCCATCTAAAATTTCTGCCAGGCCAGAAATGCTTATAACAAGAAAATACTCAACTGTAAAAAATCTGAAGCAAGGAATTTTCTTCCTTCTTCTGCGACAAAATCTCTGCCCTAGGAAATGAACTTAAATCGCAACTCACCGCCAAAATCTAAATCTACTAGATCCACCTCCTCCCCACGTGCTATCTTCCCAAAACTCACTCAAAAAATCTAGCGCACTGGTCCAACTTTAAATTCTATGATGAACACTCTATCTCGAAAATTCTCACCTCCTTAGACCCGAACAACCACTTCAGTGATCCTCTCCCCTCTAACTACCTAACAGCCGCCTCGCAGGCTATCATTCCCTCCTGTACCTCAATAATCAATGCCTCCCTCCAACAGGGCTCTATTCCTGACTCACTCAAGGCCGGCCAAGTTATCCCTATACTAAAAAAAACTACCTTGGACCCTACTTCTGCTGAGAATTACAGACCCATATCCAACATCCCACTCCTTGCCAAAGATCTAGAAAAATGTGTACAACAGCAGCTGAGCCTAGACTAATAACTTCCCCCTGGTAGATGACCTACAATCTGGTTACAGACCTGGAGAGAGCACAGAGAAACCACCCTCCTCCACATCATGGAAGACGCCCTCCAAGCCCTCGACCAAGGCAAAACCTGTCTCCTAATCCTCCTAGACCCATCTTCTGCCTTTGGCACGGTTAAGCACAAAATCCTCCTTAAACGACTCAAAATCAGGATGGGGTTAGATGGCACCGTTCTTGAATGGTTTAGATCCTTCCTCAAAAACCGCTCTCAGAGAGCTCTCATCAACGGAAATCTTTCCGCCCCTCTCCGGTCACGGTTGGCATTCCCCACGGATCAACCCTCTCCCCTACCCTCTTCAATCTTTACCTCGAACCCCTCACCGAGGTGTTACGTTACGCCAATATCTCCTACCTTATGTACGCAGACGATACACAGATCTATATCAAAATCTCCTCCCCTGAGGACATTCGCTGCCTGAATGAGGCACTAAAGCTGACAGTCCATTGGCTCACCACCAACCAGCTTAAACTCAATGCAAACAAAACTGAATTTCTCCTAATCTCCTCATGCAAAACCAATCCGGAGATCCAGGAATGGATCAAGAGCATCACAGCACTAAATTGCCCTCCCACCATTGTAGACTCTGCGAAATCCCTTGGAATAACCCTCGACAGCAGCCTGAACATACGCCGCCATATAAACTCGATGGCCAAGACTGCCAGGTTCCACCTGAGCTACCTAAGAAACCTAAAACCCTTCCTTGAGGTTTCCGACCTCAAAACGGCAATCCAGGCTCTAGTCATTTCCAGACTAGAATTTGGATGCTCCACTCTCGCAGGGCTACTCAAGAACTCCCTGACCCCACTGAAAGCCTGCCTCAACGCCGCTGCCAGACTCCTAACTGGCTCAAAGAAATTTGACCACATTTATCCCCACCTCAAAACTCTGAACAGGCTTCCCCTAGAGGCCAGAAATCCAATTCAAACGGGCCTGCATCACTCACAAAGCTCTCTACTCCAATTCCCCTGCTTTTCTTGCTCATAAACATGTGATATCAGGAGGAGTCAGAAACTCCCGATCTGCCAAAGACCTATTGCTGCAACCAGCCCTTTTCTGCAAGAAATAAACCTACAATTGGGCCTTCTGTGGGGCCGCTCCAAGAATCTGGAACTCCCTCCCACCCGCCATTAGAAGTCTTCAGTCCTTGGCACACTTTAAAAAGTAAACCAAAGCCTTCTGAATGGGCAAATACCTCGTCTGATGACTACATCGCAATCACCGGAGCGACTTGTTTTCACCCTCCACCTTGACATCATACACTGCTCTGCAAAGGACAGCTAATACTGCAACCCTGGATATCCCACCCAAGAGTTGAGACTGCAGGCCTTCTGTCATAAGTTTCTTCCTATTGCTGTATTTTTATCCTGCCTGTAGCCTGGACTTTAAAATGCATGCTTTTTTTGGCACAATGTATAATATATCCCCCATCTTACCTTAAACTGCATGCTTTTCTTGTCTAATGTATAATGTATCCCCCATCATACCCAACTGTTCCCCTCCCTTCCTTACGCTTTGTATGCCATCCTCAAACCTGTAAAAAGCGCTCTGATACCCTCACGGGTCTGGTTCACGCTCTATGAAACCCTAAAAATAAAATAAATAAATAAATAAACAACTTTTTTATTAGAATGTATTTGGTTTGGGTGGGGAGTTTGAGGTTTCAGGGTGATTTAACAACAGAGACTTTAGGATATGTGCTTCATATTAGTGCAGCAGGGAGTTTATCATTGTTGTAACTGTTAAATACTCATACAAGCAGACCAGGTTCTGTGATAATTTTTACCGTCCCACCCGAATACAACAACATAACAGCATTTTGCCTTCAAGCAGCAGATATTGATAATCAAAGGTCCCGGCGCCTCAACCACCCTCACCATTCTTGATGGACTTGGTGAAAGGTAGCGCTGATAAAAGAGGGGTTCCTAAAAGCATAGTAAGAGTTTAAAATGGGACTGTTCTGCAGTGACTTGGCGTTTGTGACCCCTGCAAACACTGCTAAAGTCCCAGAAGGGAACTTATCAAATTCAATATTGGTGATCTTCTATATTCAGGAATATATGGTAATATCACCATGTGTTATAAAAGCTAGTTTTACCAGAGCATCTTCTGAGTCCTTGACAGAGACAGTAAAGTCACCAGAAAAGATACTAAAAGACAAGTGATTTTTGAAATTACACAGGTTTAAGATCTAGTAAACTAGCATCAGAGGACAGAGCATACACTGCTGATCCCTCATGCTGGGCATAAAAGTCTATCAGGAAAAACTCACAGGAAGGAAATCAAGGCGATGGAGTAATAGCATGAAGATGAACTGATATTATAGAGCTAATGAACTTGATGTATATGGAGTAATGAACTCAAAACAAGTGAAGTGTGAGAAAGGGGAACTAGAAATCGGTTAGTGTAGGTCAGGGCAGCTATTTAATCGCTAAAGATACAGCAACAAAAATGACACAAGCCATAAAGAGATAGGGCGGCAAATACACTACATCTATTGACTCAGTCTTCAGCCATCACACTTCTATTTAGACTATCCTACTTTTTCAGTGGGGTAAGGCTAAGAGGGGTTTGGGGGATGGAATGTCTGTCTCAAGTACTTTTGGTGAGGAGACAGGAGCACTTTCGGCTGCATAAGAATTGCCCGCCAACGCGTCATGTCATAATGGCATGACAGTGGCATGGCATGATTGTGTCTAGTTTCAGAATTTCTTTAAACATTAACTGTAAAAGAGAGGGGTAATGTTCGCATTTTGGCTCTTTACGACCCTCATGGTGTGGCTGAGGGCCCTGACACTCAAACAGTCAGTAGTAATGACATCTGAGGGGCCACTCTAAAAAGGGCAGCCCCTCCAATACCATTCTTGTCAGCAGTTGGAAGGAAGGGATGGTGGCAACAGCTAGGGTTCTACTATCGAAAACATTGTGGCTTCCCCACATCTAAATCAGGCAATGAATCAAAGGAATGGAGCACAGAGGAAATCAGTCATTTTTGTCAGATGTCCCATCACCAGCCAAAGCAAAACGAGGTCTTGAGTGACCCCTGACGAAAAACTGGGGGGCATATTACCAAGAATAAGCGATAATTATCGCTATGCTTGGTTAGCGGCATTAATTTATCGCCGTGCTTCGCCGATTTTTATCACTTAGGAGCCTTGCTATTATCAAGGTTTATCTCCTAAGCGATAAAAATCGGCCGAAATGCATGAATATCGCTGAAAAGTCAGCGATATTCATGCTTTACCGAGCTAATGCTCTTAGCCATGTTATCCACCTACCATTGGATAACATGGCTAAGAACTGCTCTGGGCAGGCGTTAGCTTTTGGAGATATTCGCGCTTAGCGCGAATATTTACAAAAGTTGGTAATTGGAGATAGCGATGTTAGCGACTGTTTTCAGTCGCTAACATCTTGGCACGCCCACTTTGCATGTCATTAGCGATAATTATCGCTGACATGCAAAGTGGACCCTAAATGCCCGCTATCACCTACATGCTGTCGCTAACTGGTGTTAGCGACAGCTTGGTAATAGGGTGATTAAATTATCGCCGCATTAGCGGGAAAAAGTCCCGCTAATGCGGCGATAACGGCCCTTGGTAATGTGCCCCTGAGATATTTTTAGACAACCAGAAAAAATTCGAATCTGACACCAATATGACCAGAAAGGAGTCGAGGCTATGAGGCACTTTTTTATACACTGCCCCAAATTCCTTGGCAATTAAAAATCACAATGGCTTTACATTCAATGGGTAGAATATAGACTTGCCGCTAAAAACAGATGTGGACAACATCTTAATGCTGCCAGAACTGATAAGAAACAAAGAAACATTCAGAAAGAAAAGGTCCTGTGTACCAAAGCAATCAGCTGCACTCCACTGTACATAAGCACTGCCCTCTTTTTAGCAAGAACTGTATGAATTGTCACGATGATAAAATGTTTTAGATTGTTTTGAAAATGTAATCAAGAGTGGAAAAGTGAAAAAGGTTACATTCTAAGCATGCAAAAAACTCAGAACACGATAAATGCTGTCTGCAATCAAGACTTCAAATCACGGTGGAAAACAAAATATAGCAGCAGTTTACAGAAAAAAAGTGTCAGCCAGTAGGAAATTGATGAGGGGCCAGATTCACTGAACTAACTTAAGACAAAATCCTAAACTTACTACTTTTGGTATTCACAGAAGGCATTTAGTAGTAGTAAAGTTAGGATTTTGTCTTAAGTTTGACTTAAGACAAGCTTAAGAAAAACTTAAGACAGTCTTAAGACAGGCTTAAGACAGACTTAAGACAGACTTAAGTTACGATTTTGTCTTAAGTTTGTCTTAAGTCTGTCTTAAGTCTGTCTTAAGTCTGTCTCAAGTTTGTCCTAAGTCTGTCTTTAGTCTGTCTTAAGTCTGTCTTAAGTTTGTCTTAAGTCAAACTTAAGACAAAATCCTAACTTTACTACTACTAAATGCCTCTGTGAATAACAAAAGTAGTAAGTTTAAGATTTTGTCTTAAGTTAGTTCTGTGAATCGGCCCCAACATGTCCAAACCCTATTATGTCACAACAGATTCTTGTATCAGCGCAGAAGAGGAAAACTTGACATAGGTTGAAAGTATTCTTAAGTACTCTAAGGGGTGAAAGTGTAAAATGAACGAAAAAGGCATGCCTGGAACATCGTAGACCATTCAACCTACATGCGAGCAACCATCTGGAGACCCTTCACGCTATGGACTACAGGGCATATTTACAAAAAATTGTCATAAGGCAGCACCACAAGTCATTTTGCTGCTCTGCCCTATGCCAATTCGAAAGGGTAGAAAGGCAGCCTATTTGCAAGATACAGTGTATTCCTGTCTTTTCAGCCGGCGCACAATTAGCAGACGTGCGCCAACGCAGGCACCCTTTAGGGTGTCTGCGTTGTTGGCATGATTGTTTTTGGGCATGGAGGGACACTTTCTTGCACAAAAACAATAATTGGAGGCAGAATGCAGCACACATGGAAAGAGTAAAAAATGTGGAGAAATGTGAACATTCTGCTATAGGGAGGCGCAAAGTTTTGGTGTTGCCAGGTTTACAAGAAATTGTAAATCTGAGCAGCGTCAAAGTACATGGGTGTTGGAAGGGAACACTCTTAGCAACACTCATGGAACGCCTCTATGATGCAGAGTAAGGCAAGACAGCGACTTGCACTGTTTTGCCTTATCCATATCTACAAGGCCATGAAGAGCCAATCAGGGTGGCTTTACGTGGTCTTGTGGATATGGCTAAGCCCTGTGTTCTACTGGAACATCACAAAAAGTGACATTCAGACGGTGCACAAGGCTTGTAAATAAGCTCCTACTATGTCAAGGAAGGACTATATAACCCTTCCCCTTTGTGAATGTGGGCGACACTATTTTTTAAGAGCACTGCCTACTCCTAAAAAAATGAAAAAAGTAGCTTTTCATTTTTGTTTTTGAAATGCATCCTATTTTCCTTTAAGGTTACAAGTCATGCTCAATGGGTCGCAAATTATAAACTGCCTCATGAATATTGCGGAGGCAGGTCAAGTTCGACCCCACTGGGAATTGCAAAATGTGTCTGAGACACATAAGTACATTTCATTTTGAAAGTCCATAATTGCAAGTCACACAAAATTGCAATTAGAGACTCGCAAAATGAAATGGCCGTACATCTGTCCCCGAGTACACAGATAGCTGACTGTGGAAGGGGATGATGCTGTACATTGAACGGGTTTCCTATCTTGAAGACATAGCTTGCTGTTAAAAAAAATACAGTGTAAGGTATAACAGGCTTCTTTTCCTCAACCTATCAACTATTGTTTCCATCCTTCATTCACATCTCTCCTTCTAGTAGTACTTACAACTTTATTTGTGCAGATTTCAAATAATTGCCATTATTACATCAGGACTAGCATTAAGCCAGGCACTGTCAGCCACATGACAAGGGAGACCACATTACTCTAAGAATTACCAGCATTACTTCAGTCCTGACATTATGGCAGACCATCACTTTTTGATGACGTTGCACCGTATTACCATAATTAGGTGCCCTAACCCCACAAAATGTTGAGAAGTACCATGGTTGTGTGCAAAACACATCATTGGCACAGCAACAGTGTGGTATATGCATCCTTCTCGAAGCGGTGGGGAATCAGCTTCCGTCATTTATCAAACTCTGCCCCTGCAGACACAGGAAGTGGTTTTTTAAGCCGCCACAACCTCTGGCGCAAAACGAAAGCATTTTCAATATAATATACAATGAAGCCATAGTCGTAAGCATGAATGTAGCATATTTATCTTATCCAACTAACAACCTTTAACAAAGCCAATAGGCCCGGCTTGCTGTAGGTGTAATGTTACTTGTTGTATTATATATGTGGATGCAATGACAGAAGAAGTAAAATACCAGATTGTGGCACATTATGCTGAGCACAGATTTTTAGCATAACTTTTTCAAGTCACGCCATTAATTACATCGGCCCTGCCTCTTTGAGGGACCCCCCATTTTTTTCATCCCACTTAAAGCCCTGCCTAAACGTTTCTAACAGCACAAACAATACAATGCAGCATTATCATTCTCTTCTGGCATAATTAAACATACTAGCAAGCATTGCCAAAGCTGGGTTGCATGCATTGTGTATTTCAGGGCACAAGTTCTAAAAGAAGAAGTGGGGGGACTAACCTAGTTAATCAGTATGGAAGTGGCATCGCAAGCACGTGGCATCGCAGTGTGTGACATCACGGCGCATGACATCACGGCGCTTGACATCACAGCCCGTGACATCACATGAACTGGCATCACAAGAAGTGATATCAATCAATCAATCATATCAGATCTTAAGCACTCACACATATGTTTAGCAGGTGTATCATGAGTACATTTGAGCACATTTTGAGTATACTTGCAAACCCTCTTGATTTAGGCAGGAGACTCACACTTTTGCACGCTACTTATAAAACAATGTTACCTTTTGTCAGCATTAAACTTTCTATAGACTTACTGGCAGATGCATCAACGGAAAAACCTCCCGGTAAAACAGCGAATCGGTAAAACAGGCCGATACCGAACGCAAAACCAGAAAATGCTATGCATTGAACAATGAATCGCAAAAAAATAAAGAATCGCTAATAACCCCCCGCGGTAAAATACCGAATCGCAAAACAGACAATCGGAATTACCGACCCCCAAAGCGGCCATCGGTAATACCGAATCGGTAATAAAGAATCGCAATGGTATGCATGAAAAGTCACTAATACGAAAAACCCAAAAATCGCTATTTAGCATGAGCAAATTAAGGGGAATCACAATCAGGAGGTAAAGTAAACGGAAGGACAGAAAAAAAAATTACAACCCCCAACAGCAGGTGCTCACAATCAGTAACCCTTCAAAAAAGCCCTGGGAAACCCCACATGTCTTCCAAAATGGCTGCCCTATACGTGCTTACTAGGAGGAGGAGGATCAACGCCCAGGCCCAGCGCAGGAGGATGATCCAGGACAGGATCTTCAGGGTGCGCATCACTTTGCTGGGGCAGACCGAGGAACAGGTCTACGACAAGTATAAACTGAACCGTGCCATCATAATGCGCCTAATAGCAGACCTGGAACCATTACTGCAGCACGAGACCCGTAGGACCAACGCCATACCAGCCCATGTGCAGGACCTATGCTGCCTGCACCTGCTTGCGTCTGGAAGCTTCCAGGGGGTAATAGCTGAGACTGGAGGCGTGTCGCAAAGCGCTTTATCACGCTTCTTCCACCAGTTCCTAGAGGTCATGCTGACATTAATTAATCGCCACATCACCTTCCCCACAACCCCCCAGCAGCTGACCAGCACCAAACGGGAATTCTACCAGGTGGCACAATTCCCCCATGTCATAGGGTGTGTTGACTGCACGCATGTCCCCATCTGTCCTCCATCAGCCACCGAATACATTTTCCGCAACCGGAAGTCATATCACTCTATAAATGTGCAGGTGGTGTGCAATGCCAAGTGCATCATTACGGACCTTGTAGCCCAATTCCCCGGGAGCACACACAACGCTTACATATTCAGTCACTGTGGCCTCCACACCACCTGATCAACGGTGAATTTGGAGAGGGACACCTACTAGGTACATATTGCTGCATCATCGTACTCTCCACCCACTCCATCCCCACATGTATATTTTCAATCATGCTGATGACCATTCTCTCCCCATCCTGCAGGTGACAGCGCATACGCATTGCGTGAATATCTACTCACTCCCTACCTGAACCCAGCGACACCACAAGAGCAGCGCTACAACAGAGCACACATCAGCACAAGGAATGTGGTTGAGCGTACATTCGGCATCCTCAAGAGCCGCTTCCATATACTGCACAAGACTGGAGGTGCCTTGCAGTACGACCCAGTGACCTGCTGCCAGATCATTGCTGTGTGTGCCATCCTGCACAACATCGCCACACGCAGGGGGATACCCATAGAGGTGGACGGAGAGGATGAACTACGTGCACAGCAACCACCCCTCCAACACCGACAGGTGCATGTGGCCAACACAGCTGAAGGGCAACGGAGGCGGACATACATCACACGGAATCATTTCTGAGACAGGTAAGAGAGAGACTTGACAACAGGTCTCGATTTGCAAGGGTTTAATGGCATGGACACCTGAGTGGTGCAGAGAAACAAAACAAACACATGCTGCTGCTGCAGTTAAAGTCAAACTTAAATTGTCCGTCCTCAGAACGTGTGATGCGTGCGGCACTTAAGTCTGGCCATGGTTACGTCACCAAGGATAGTGTAACTTTGTCACATGTTCACTTGCGTTTGCCGTGTACTCCCAGTCTCTTGTCCTGTGATTCCTCGGCTTCTACTCGATGGGAGTCTGTGGCAGTTGCATTGCGGCCACTACGCCTCCTCCTGCTGGTGTCCGATAGTGAGACGCTGCTGACACTGGAGGCTGCCTCACTTCCCTCTTCCGCCCCCAGTATGCTGACACTGGCTGACCCTGGCTGCAGTTGCTCCACTGCGGTGGTCACCCTCTCAAGGGCCTTTGCCACATCCCCACAGTAATGACCTAGGTCCACTTGCAGGGACACGGACCTGCGGGACAGCACAGCCGTGCTGTTGCAGAGCTTATTGATGGCCTTGTTGGTTGAAGTCACTGCCAGCATGATCTGCTTGTGACGCCGCCGCTCACTCTGTTGGCCTGCCACTACGGCACGTGTGAGTTCTTGCAGGCACAGCTTAATGTCATTGTTGCCGGCAGCTACGGCAGTGGTGTGCTCACGCATAGCGTCTGTCATGTTGCTAAGTTTGTTGCATAACTTGGTCATGGAGAGTTTCATGGCACCCATGTGTCTCCCCTGCAGGCGCTGGACACGCAGCATCCGGGTCTCCACAACTCCGTACCCTCGGGACAGATCGACTGGTCTTGCAGCACCACGAGCCGGGGTCACAGCCCTCTGCCTGATGCGCTGTTGTGATGATGTTTGACTGGTTGGAGTGATGACAGCCTGGCGTGGAACATTTGGGGGTGCCGAACTGTGATCAGATTCCATCTGGGGCAGGGAGGGAACATCAGCTCTGCGGCTCTGCGGAGTGGCCTGCACTGGTGGTGGTGGTGGTGGTGTCTTGGACCGCGAGGTTGGTGCTGGTGGTGTCTTGTACCGCGAGGTTGGTGCTGGTGGTGGTGGTGGTGTCTTGGACTGCAGGGATGGTGGAGGTGTCGACCGCCGTGGTGGTGAAGGGGAGGACATGGCTTCAGCTCCATGTGAGCACTCGGCTTCTGACAACACTGGCGTCTCAGAGATGACGAGGCGGGCACTGTCGTCTGAATCGTAGGGGGATGCATCTGTGTGTGAAACAGTGCATAGTTATAATCATGGTATAGTATGTGGAAATAGCAGTGGCATCTCACAATAAATAACATTTTCAGTCTGACAATTGGCCCTTAGCTGCTGTATTCATCTCTGTGCTCTGGCATGCACCCATTCATGTATGTACTACAACTCCCATGGTGCAACACATTGGTGAAGGTATGTGTTTAGGGCAACACTACATGGGCACTGGGTCTGGCATGGGGGATTGGGCAGGGACTTAGTACACGCTGCATTGTTACGCTGCCATGCTTCTTACCTTGTCCTCCTTCCGCAGCACCAGAGGTGTCCAGACGTGTGACCCCCACAACAGCTTCCCGTTCTATGGTGGACTCCACTAGATCCTTCAGGACAGTGTTTGGCGTCACGTTGGATGTGCCCCCTCCTGTGCCATCAGCATCCTTGACCCTCTGCGCAATCTTCTCCTTGGCCCTCTTCCTTAGGTCATACCACCGTTTTTTTAGGTCGTCGATGCTGCGGTGGGTGACTCCGCAGGTATTTACCTTGTCCTTGATGCGCAGCCACATCTTGCGTTTTTCTGCCTCTGGCACCTTCAGGGACAATTTGCCAAACAGTCTGTCATTATTGCTGGTCACACACTCGATGAGGATTTCCAGCTCCTTATCAGAAAACTTCCTTTTGCGCTTTCGGTGTGTGTCCTTTCCCTGCTGGGGGGCCACCTTCTCCATCTTCTCCTGCTTGCGTTGTCCTGCTTGCTACAGGTTCAGTCTTGGTCCTCAGCTCCTGTGCTCTGCCTCCTCCTCAGTGCAACTCCGAACACAGAATGCAGCGTGGCGGTCCTACTTCCTGGTTGTGATGTCATCGGCCCCCATCCGAAGCGTCGCGTAATTTGCCCGTTTTCGCTATTACCGAAATCGCTAATACCGGATTCAGTAATACCGAATCGGTATTAGCTAACTCGGTATTTGCTACTTGTGCGGGTGTACTTTCGCTATTTAATAGTGATTTTTACCGATTCGGTAATTTTTACCGATTTGTTTGATGCATCGCGGTTTGCATGTCCTTAATAGCGATTCGGTATTTTTCGCTATTACCGACGTGTATTACCGAATGTTGATGCATATACCGGATAGTGCTTTAAAGGAAATAGTGATATTTAAATTATTACAACGCCTCCTCAAGGGTAATAAGGATAGATATAAATGCTATTTATTTTGTGCAACTACTGGGAAAGATCAACACACCTGACGTTCTAACAGTGCATGCAAATCTCCTAAACAGAGCCTGAACAAAGTGAAAAGCTGCCTCTCCTAAGTATGTGCTAAGTGCTAACAAGGTGCGAGCCTTTGTTTCCCCACTGCTGCAATTGCATCAGGTGTGAGGCTCCTGACTACTGCCAGCCAGGAAACTCCAACAAAAGGAGGCTTGATGACTCCTGAGACTCGACCTTTGTTATGGCCGAGTATCCCAGCAGGAGTCAGAAATAAGAGAGCCCCGTTCCCACCTGCACGTTGTTGTGATTGAAAGCAGACAACAACGTGCAGGCGCTGCTTGGTGTGTCCCGATGTTTGGAAATTACACCGGGACGAATTCTGCATCTTTTTTAGTGGGGCCCAACTTCTTGGCAGGGTGTGCGGCATCCACCCGCGTGGACCGCCGACTCGTGCCCTGGTGTATTTTGAATATTTATGACGTTTTGGGTCTGCATTGTGTGAGGGAGCTTGCCTGCACGCTCACACCTTGTTTGCAGAAGCAGGAACTCAAAGTGCATCAGCTACCCTTTTTTCAAGGAAAGTTTTTCATTTGTATATATTATTGAAATGTGTTTGAATTTCGAATCTGTTAACAAGGAAAGCTTTGTGTGATGCACCATTTCATTTTAATCAGAGGCTAATGGAGAACGCAGGCATGCATACTAAATCTCCTGTATGGGTCTGTACACTATCACTTACAGACAATGAGTTTCATTTCTACTTGAAAAGACAGGCATTACATTCTAAATAATACAAGCACCTCATGATAATTTGACAGAGGTGATGCTGTCAGCGGTTTGCTCAAATGCAGGACACATTTGTTTGAAAATTCGATTGGCAAGGAGAAAAATCTGTCCGCGGAGCGCTACTGTTTGTAGTGTCATCTTAAAAATGTTGGGAGCCCCAGGTAATATTTATTTTAGAGCTCCTCTAGGGAACAAATTAGAATTGTATTGGTAATTTTCTGATAATTTAAGCCTGTGTGATGTCAAACAATACAAAGTTATATGTTAAACTTCCACAGGGTCATAATAACAGTTGAAATGTCCTGCCTGTCACCTCAAAAATCTTTTATCTGACACTGCGTTGTGAGACAGAGTCAGAGGTAAAATGTAGGCAGTGAGGGAGAGAGATTTAGATAGCAAAATAGAATAGACAGAGGTCAAATAGAGAGAAAGTGCAATGTCCTATAGGGCCCCTCAGGAAGGTGGTAGCCCTGGGCGGTTGCCCACTTTGCCCATGCCATAAAACGTCTCTGGCTGCCTGTGCATCGACTGGGTGCTGGGAAGGAGAAAGAGGGACTAGGAGAGAGGAGGGACAGACAAAGAGAGGAGGTGTGTTTTTCACTCAGTGAAAATGAGAGTGTGGCCCTTCTCTGTGACAACCACCACCAGGCCGTTCTTCTTCAATGCGCCCAGTCGCTGGGGCAAGGTTTAAGGGCGACCACTTCCTTCTCCCAGCAACACTGTTGCTTCTCTTTTCTACCTTCACCAGGCCTCATGGCAACATCCAGACTCCTCACTGTGGCATTTATCAGTGCCTTAGACTGCTGCAAGCTCTGCATGTCTCCAAACCCCAAGACCAGAAACACCCCCTACCAGTGGATGCAAACTCAGCATTTATGGCAAGAACCAGTCCTTGGATGGCTAACGCCCTGAGCAGAAAGAAATCCGGCACCCCCACTGATGAAGCAGCAGTGGGGGCTCCTTTGGTGTTCACAAGTGATGTGGTGCTGTTGTTTGCCTAACCTTAATGTAGCAGCTATGTGCGCCCCTCAGAAGAATGGTGGCATGGTCCTGGACCCAGCTCACCCATGCCAAAAGCCAGACCTTCTCATGGCTCTCCTGCTTCCATGCATCTACATGGTGCAGTTTAGGACCGTGATAAGGTTCTGATAGTAGCCACCAAATTCCTGCTCTTCAGAATCAGGAATGCAGGCTCTTCTCACCTTGACCACGCAAGTAAGCTGTACACAGTCATCTTTAGCAAGAATACGTCCATTAGTCACAAAGTATAGAACTGATTGTATCACTGCTCAGATCTTTGAGCTACATCTTCTTCAGCAGCAATCACTACTAGACACCCTAGCAGCAAGCACTAAAACAAAACTAGGTGCTCGGACATCCCTACAGGGTACGGTTACTGATGTCCAAAAGGCATACAGGGTACCTTCCTCAGTGGTGTAACATTTGCCCCCGAGTTCCAGGAATCCCCCTGGTCTTGTGCACGGGCAGCAGGCCCCCGGCCTGGTAGCTTTTAAATGGGTTGGAAGCGTGGTGGGCCCCTCTATGTTCTTTACAGGGGAGGGGGGTGCTCACATTTTGTTACACCACTAATTCTCCTTGTGTGTTGCTCTATGTGGAACAGTGAGTGAGTGAGTGAGTGAGTGAGTGAGTGGTGCCTTTCTCTGGCCTCTTCCTTCTCAAATGGAATAACTCAAGTTTAAATATGAAGCCCATACTTCCTGTGCTCCAATAAACACTCTCCCAAGTCACTGCTGTACATTATGTACATTACCTATTGAATGATTGCTTGGCTTATATTTGCTAGTCAATGAATGCTTCCTAACACGCCCTAGACCGCTTATTGCAGCTGGTCTGCAGATCCAGGCTTCGACAATCATTCAGCTGGATGGTGGCGATACACAGCATGCCTACCAAGCCATTTTATGAGCCAGAAGGTGAGAACTAGTTTCCTATACTGACAGAAACGTGTTGATGCCACGTAGGACAAGGAAGGTAAACATATGTCAGCAAAAGCATGGGACCAGCGCTATAAATAAAGATGAGACCACCTCCGTCAATTCTTGACTACTTTCAACTGGGTTGTTTCATTCGTCAGGCCCCAATTTTATGTTAGTAGTAAGAGAAAAATTAGGGGGCATATTACCAAGCAATACCGATAATTATCGCTATTGCGTGGTTAGAGACAAAAATTTACCGCTGAGCTGCGGTGATTTTTACCGCAAATAAACCTTGGTATTACCAAGGTTTATCGCAAATGCGATACAAATCGCCGCAAATTAATGAATATCGCTGAAAAGACAGCGATATTCATGCATTACCGAGCTAATGCTCTTAGCCATGTTATCCACCTCCCATTGGATAACATGGCTAAGAACTGCTCCGGGCAGGTGTTAGCTTTTGGAGATATTTGCGCTTAGCGCGAATATCTCCAAAAGTTGGTAATAGGAGATAGCGATGTTAGCGACTGTTTTCAGTCGCTAACATCTTGGCACGCCCACTTTGCATGTCATTAGTGATAAATATCACTGACATGCAAAGTGGGGCCCAAGATGGTCGCTATCTCCTACTAGCTGTCGCTAACTGGTGTTAGCGACAGCTAGGTAATAGGGAGATCATTTTATCTCCGCTTTCTTGGCTTTTAAAGCCAAAAAAGCGGAGATAAAACCCCTTATCTTCAATAGAAGTAGTACTTCAGCTCTTTCAAACATATTTGAAAAATGTAAACAAACAGGAAATATTGTGTTAACAACAAGGACCCCCTGATATGGATCAATATCCTGGGACAGGGTAAACAATGTATGTGAGGTAAAACTCCCAGGCATACAAACAAGATAATGGCACACTAGACTAAGCAAACAAACTAGTTCAGTTTAGAAAATATACATATTTAATGTGATAAAAAAGAATGATAAAAATCAGTAGATTAATCAAAATTGATAAAATAACATTGTATTAATACATATGTATTCACAGAAAAATTTAAAAAGAGTAGATGGTTTCCTGTCGACGCGTTTCGACATAAAGACTATGCCTTCATCAGGACTTTTACCATCAAATTGCTGTAAAGAGAGATTATAAAAATGTTTTACTAATCAGTTTCTTCATCTTAAGACAATTTAACAGAACTAGTTTTATGTTTGCCACAACATTCTATTGCCAAATACTTCGCAACAACAAGATATACCGCTATATATTTGAAAAGTCTTTACTCATGTCAGACACCTATGTATATTGTATTCACTAAAACAAGTACACATATCCTTGTTCAGCACTTACAGGTGATACAATACTGTGCAATATGATAAACATTGTTTACAAAAAACAACAAAGATTGACATTTCATGCTTGCTTATATTAGAGAATACATTTATGATACATAAATTATTTCTTCATGTGTGTCTTATTACATACATAGATCGTTGATATTTAATCTAAACGATATAAGTTACAACATTGGTTCCTAAGTATAGAGTATTTCACAGAGAGAAGAATAATTAGGGTGGAAGGAAAGGGGGAAAATAGAAAACAGGTTGAGATAACCATTTTAGTGCTCTATATATTTCTTCACTAATAGTTATACCAGGATTATCCTATTTTTAACAGAACAGAACAATATCAATAGCGCCCATGTTTTGGTACCTGTATAGTTCAGTTCGAAAAAACGATTTTGATTTTCCGTTTCCCTGCTGATTATTTATTTGTTCCAAAATACAGGGTATGAAATCTAAAAGAAATATTTATAACACACTCACTAGCATGTTAACACGGAAAAGTCCTTTTTCATTTCATCCTATGTTCTGACTCTTTCACGCTCTTACCTTACTCTTCTCATGTAGCAGGGTCGTACAAACTGATATATAACTGGATATTCGGTTTTAAAAATGTTTTTCAGTTTTCTGCAGAATGAGACATGTAATGCATTGTTTCAGGTAATTGAACTCTAAATTATTGGATTCTAGTTTTATATTTTCGGTACCACTAGATCATTTTATGTCGAATCTCACCTTAAGTGGTTAGCTCTATTGCGGCTATAACTTTCAATTCTGTTATTCAGACCAAGGATTTCTTAAGGGTCCTTTAAAAATCAATTACCTATAGGCAAAGGGACATTTTATTTTTTTATTTTATTAGTGAATTTTATAATTTTAATTATCTAAAAACATCTTACACAAAACTACAAAATCAATCTTACCCTGAAATTTTGGACGCTATCTTTCTATGGGTTTCAGCTTCGAAAAATGCGTCACAGCGATATCCTGATATCTCACATGGACCTAACCTTTAATAAGTAAGACAACGGGTATTACAACCTAAATTTTATGAGGAGCATTCATTTAAAAATGGTTATCGCATGGCTAACTCCTACCTAACAGACATAGCGTGGTGCCATAACGGTCCGTGGGCGTTCTCGTAGCTTGGTGGTAGCGTATGCGGCTACGGCCTCACGTTATGTTGATATCTAGACTTCTCTTTTGGAGCAGTAGGCACGCTACAACTACGCACGCCGCATCTAATCTAAAGTAAAAAACCCTATGTATTAGTGCTAAGTCACACTGGTTTAACTGAATTAAAGTTTGAGACTAAACGGTCTTTTACCAATAAATATACGAGAGTACAACGCCTCAGGATACACTGCTTAGAGGGTCGGTTTCCAAAAACGAACAACCTTTCGCTGCAGTTAGATGTTCCTTTTATAAGGAAGATTTCCATTGGTCTAAAAGGGCGGCCTCATTTCTTAAAGCAATATGCCCTAATTTTTGGTAAAACGCTTGTTGGGGAATGGCGATTATTTATTTATTTATTTTCGTGTTAAGATCTATTGGTATTTTATTAATTCTATTTAAGAGCTGGGCCAGGAAATCTTATTAGTCACACATATTCTGTTTTTGTGTGTTATATTTAGAGCTAAAGTAGGTGAACCTATTATTTATAAATGGCATATTTTTATATTTTGGATTCAGGAATCTTAAGGGTATGACTAAATACCTCACAAGATTGCATTTTCCCATGGCAATTCATTGTTTAATCCATGGCTAAAGGTCTTTAAAGTAAAAATCCCAAAAACTTCTCGTTTCTTTCTTATTTTGTCACCTCCCTTAGCATTGGGTGTATGGATCTTTTCCAATATGCGCCATCTAATATCCGATGGCGCATGTTGGAAATCTTGGAAATGTGTGACCAATGGAGCTGCAGTTTTATGAGTTTTAATAGCTGATCTGTGTTCAGTCAAACGGATTTTTATTGCTCTGGAAGATTCGTCCACGTATCCCATATTACATGGGCATACGAGCAAGTGACTATGTTGCAAGTATTGCATGTCCAAAGTTCATTTGCTTCAATATCATATCCGTTGAATCTAAAAATTTGTCCTGGTATGATGCCATCACAGGTGAGGCAGGAACCACATCTTGAGTTACCCTTTACAGGGTTCACTCCTTGTATCGATTTTTGTATAAATGGAGATTTTAGAGATGGTCCAGTGTATCTTGATCTCACCACTAAATCCTTCAAATTCTTGTTTCTCCGATGTGCGAACATCGGTTTCTCAAGCTTAGGTTTAGATGATTCTATATTTAATAAATGCCAATTGGCATTTACTATTTGTCTAATTGTTGCATTTAGTGTGGAATGTCTTGTTACACAAACTAATTTTGGTTCCTGGACTTCTTTACTTGATCTTAAAAGTGCATCCCGATCATAGTATCGAGCCCTTTTGCATGCCTCACGGACAAGCCGGTGAGGGTATCCTCTATCGAGAAATTTTTGCTTCATCTTTACAGATTGGGTGTCATAATCTTTGATATTGGTGCAGTTTCTCCTCACCCTGAGAAACTGCGAAAAAGGAATGCCATCCTTTTGGTTCCTGGGGTGATAACTGGAAAAATGGAGCAAGGTGTTCCTAGATGTGGGCTTCGAATAGAGGTCTACTTCAAGTTTGTTAGTTTCATTTCTGATGTATATGTCCAAAAACTCCACTTGGGTGGCATTAATGTGAGCAGTGAAGTGTAGATTCTCATCTGCAAGATTGATCCACTTCAAAAATTCTTCCAGAGTCTGTTCCCCTTTGGTCCAGATGAAAAAAATATCATCGATAAACCTGTACCAATGGGAAACAGACTCATAGAATGGGGCCATCTCGTTAAGTATATTACGAGATTTAAAGAGAGCCATGTATATATTAGCTATGGACGGAGCCATGGCTGCCCCCATGCTCACGCCCTTTATCGGTTGGTACATGTGGTCCCCAAACTGAAAAACATTTTCCTGCAGCACTATAGATAGACAGTCAATAATAAATTGCTTGTTACAAGGTATTTGATGTAAATCAATAAACCACATGGTGGCTTCTAAAGCTCCTTTCTGTGGGATGTTGCTGTATAGAGCTTCAAGATCAAGTGTGACCAGTAGGTCACTATTTTCATTAAACTTTAAATTTTCTACCTTAGAAATCATTTCCCCTGTATCTTTAATGTATGAAGGGGTTAATGAAATGTATGGTCTAAGGATATTGTCTACATACTTGGATAGTGCTTCTGTGGGGGTACCGATCGTAGAAACTATGGGGCGATAAGGTGGATCCTGCTGGTTTTTGTGCATTTTTGGGAGCCCATAAATGCATGCAATTTTCCCTTGCGATTTATTCAAAAAATCGTATTCCTTCTTAGTTATTATTCCTCTATCTAAGGCTCTCTTTGTAATTTGTTGAATCTTTTTAGTTACCCTGTCTGTTGGATTACTTGTGACTTTTTTTATAAAAGAGGGGATCATTTAACATGCTTAACATGTTTGTTTCATATGCATTTGAATCAATAAGGACAATACCGCCTCCTTTATCACTACTCTTTATTATCAAAGATTTGTTGTTCTTTAAATTATGTAGGGAATTGTGCTCCTCTTTGGAGATGTTATATTTAGGTTTGGGCACATATCTGAGTGCTTGTTCCAGTTTTGATAAAACAACTTTTTCAAACATTGCCATCTCTGGACCAAGTTGGTCCACTGACGGAGTAAATGTTGAAGGTAGAGCTACGATGTTATTAGCTGTATCATCCTGATCTATATCTACTTTATCCATGAAGAACTTTTGGAGTCTTATTTTCCTAAAAAAGGAGTGCAAATCTTGATAGAGTTCAAACAAGTTTACATTAGCATGTGGGACAAATGTTAGGCCTTTTGAGAGTAGAGATATATCTGAAGTCTCCAAATTATATTTAGAGAGATTAAAGATAGGAATCACATCCACTGCCTTTGGTATTGTCTGCTGCGAGTTTCCAGGTAATGCTGAGGTTCTATGGGGTGTTGATATATCTGATGTTGACCCCGGGATGACGGTTGGAATCGTACTCTCTGCCGTCCCCGTTTGGCCCCTCGGTATCCTAAAAAAGGCTGACGCATATTTCTACGTCCATTTTGAGGATTATAGTGACCTTCTTCTTGATAATTAGAATCACTATCGGAATCAGGATCCGAATAGTCTGAGAAATTATTTACTCTTTGTTGGTTATAACTCGCTTCTCCTTGTTGGTTATCTGTTTTATAGAAACTATCCCCTAAATAAGGGTATGTACGTTCTAAGGTATAGAATCTTTTATCCTTTGTGAATTTATCTTGTTTTCTTTTGGTAAGATATTCAGCAAAGGATAAAATATCCTTATTTAAGGCTTCAAGCTGTTTATCTGCTTCTATTATTACTGTAGAAGTTTTTATTTTATTTTCCAGTTCCTCTATTTCCTTCTTTATATCCGAAGCTAGCTCTTTGGATGTAGCTATAATGAGAATCATTAAATCTCTGGAGCACCTGCTGGCTATCAGTGTAGAAATGACTTTATGTCTACAAATAAACCAGGGATATTCCTAATCCTTAATCCTAATGGAATAATGCCAGCCTTCAAGTAATTTAACATAAACTCACCATGAGCTTCTATCCTTATTAGCTTCTTTTTCAAATTAGATAGTTTTGTTATGTCACTGTTGTTCTGTGGTTTAGACATAAAGTTCGAACTGGATGGTACAGTAATACCCACCAAAGTAGCAAAATCCTCATCAGAGAAACCAAATGTTTCCATTTGGGCCATCTGAAAATTTATTTTAGACGGGATAGACAGTTAGAATGAATGAATAGAAACAGAATAGTATAGAAAGACAAGATATTCTAGTACATAGGTGTGGAGAACAGCGTTAAATTCATACACAAGGAAAAAGATGGTCGCTATCTCCTACTAGCTGTCGCTAACTGGTATTAGCGACAGCTAGGTAATAGGGAGATAATTTTATCTCCGCTTTCTTGGCTTTTAAAGCCAAAAAAGCGGAGATAAAACCCCTTATCTTCAATAGAAGTAGTACTTCAGCTCTTTCAAAGATATTTGAAAAATGTAAACAAACAGGAAATATAAAGGAAGACTGAGGAGACACACACTTGTTGTGTCTGTGTGAAATTCACGACTCGTAGAAATACATATGAGGGAATTAGCCAACTGTCATAACCTGCTCTGGTAATTATATACCACCTTAGGTGAAGGGCAACGTAGCACAGTACATGTTGACAGGAACTAAATCTAGAATGAACAGTGGTGTGCATTTTCAGTGACACTGTTGTCCCCTCAGAAGTCTTCCTTCCACCCTACCACATCCCTCAACCCCCATAATAGGGACTCGGCAGAAGCAGAACAACCATTCAAAGCAAATAGGTTTCACCTATGCAAAATCTATTAGTTTGGAAAATGGTTTTTTACATGTTGCACAGCAGCAAACAATGAGGGTAGTGTCAAGCAAACAAGGGAGGAGGTTAAGAAAGACATCGGAGAGTGCGAGGAGGGCGTGGGTGAAACCATGGGGAGTGTGACAAATGTAAAAAAATTGCAGTTTTAAGCACACGAGGTAGGAAGGGTTTGTATCAAATCAATAAGAAGTAAAAATGGTTCCTTTCTAAGGGCCTGATTCACAGAACTAATCTGAGACACAATCCTAAACGTACTACTTTTGGTATTCACAGAAGGCATTTAGTGGTAGTAAAGTTAGGATTTTGCCTTAAATCTGTCTTAAGTCTGTCTTAAGTTTGTCTTAAGTCTGTTTTAAGACTGTCTTAAGTCTGTCTTAAGTCTGTCTAAAGTCTGTTGTAAGTCAAACTTAAGACAAAATCCTAAATTTACTGCTACTAAATGGCTTCTGTGAATACCAAAAGTAGTAAGTTTAGGCTTTTGTCTCACATTATTTCTGTGAATCGGCCCCAATGTTTTAAAAACAATCCAATAAAATTATGGATGGAGAAACTCATTGCTTAAAACCATTTTACATTAATATTTCTAACTTTTCGTCAAGGGAAAAGGCTAGCTGCTAAGCGAGCTACTGTAAAGAGGGACTTTGCTCTTGACTCTGTTTCGGAAAACTCACCAAACAGATAAAGATAGGATGTGGTATGAGTGACTAGGCTGCGGACTTCGGACCTGGGGCACCAGCTTAGGGGCATATTCTCAAAGACTCATCGCCGAGTTAGCAGCACTTTATTGCAGCCAAAATCATGATAAATATATCACCCCATTCACAAGCTGGTGCTTACAGCCCATATCACCAGCTTACCTGCGATATCAGCCGCAAAAACCATCGCCACAGACGACCCCGGCAACTATCGCTAATGAGATGCAGAGTAGGCGTTCCCGTGCCAAATGCCGCGAAAACACCACTCTGCAACATTCTCAACTACCAGCCAGATCGGCGATAAGAGCACAAAACATGCGATAAGGCGCGTTAGCAGTAGGAAAGTAACACCTGCTCTGACCTGGTGCAAAGTGGGACGACAACCTGCACCACAAAAGGTAGCCCAGCCCAGAGCCACACCTGAAGGGCAACAGATGCCATGTAGCCACTGATCCTGCGGGCCGGACACCCAAGTGGGGCCACAACACCCACTGCCACCACCCAGAGACCACCCCCCACCCTACCCCGGGCTCCCCCCACCTCCCCGGACCTAGATACTGCACATCAATAGCACAAAATCATGAACAAAATAACCCGCCTTATGTCGCACAATTACAACAACCAACATACATGTGAGTGCAGAAATCCTGATTCATTCATTCACCATTGAAAGTCCAAACAAAATATCACATTCCAATTTGTCTCTTAACAACTATTTTGAAGAGTCATGGCGGGGCATCCCTGGACAATCTTGGAGTCACAGCCTGCAAGACAATATCCAAGATAAGGTGTGTCAGGCAATCATCAAAGGACAGAGAGAGAGAGAAAGAAAGAGAGTGAGGGAAAGAGAGAGTCTGAACAAGGAACGCAAGGCCAATCAGGCACTTGGCTCATTCAAACATGCCAACTGCTGCATGTGTTTTGTAATTGGTGCACCCCAAATCACAGGCCTGGCATCAAAGTCAGTGCGAAGGCCACATCAAATTTCAGAAATGCAAGCAGTAGTCAGACTGTAATTAGGTATGAAAACTCATTTGTCTCAATACACAAGGCGGAAGGACAACCGAACCCCCGACGTTGGTCCTGAATGCGGCTTGTACATCCTGCGTGAGATACCCTACCAGCCTCCAATGACTCCCACAGCACGAACTGCGCTAATGAAAGAACTAACGTACCCACACCCCACACACACTTGTCCCTGCCCGAGTTACACCTGCAAGGGGTGTCTTTGACACATTGGTTAAAAGCAACCCATACGTCCAAAACGTTGCACACACATACAACTCATTGCCCAGAGCTGTGGCATATCGTCCACCAAATCGCAGCCGGTGTGAGGAGTGTCAGTGTTACGAGACCAACAAATGCAATGGCAGGCATTACCGGGCACATGCACAACCCCTGTCATGTGTAACTGTACCATGCACGAATGCTGCATCTGTTGGGATCTGTGCCAATGGCAGTGCTGCAAATCAGTTACTGTCTGAGTTTCAGTATTGCCTACGTCACCTGCGTCCAGCCCTGGTTCCACTGTCGATCATGCACATTCGAGTGGCCATGGAGGTCTGCTTATCCAACGCAACGGTAGCTGAATTGAATTATGACCTGACAGTGCGCCCCCCTGTTGGCCCATAAACAGGAGTGTCACTGGGATAGCCGTGCATGGGATGCACTGATCTTTGGCGTATGTGCTGGCAGTTGTGCATGGGAGATTGCACAACTCCTTGTGAGCAGTGACCACATTGAGGCGCTCCCCCCAATTGAGCAGTGTTGCGGATTGGTGAAACGGCATGGACTGAGCACATTTGCCCGGAACAGTTAATGGATTGGCTCACCCTGGTGTTCCTTGGACCCGACAACGACGTACTATTGGAACATATTGCCCATGAAGCTGCCCTTGCATTCATGGACTAGTAACTACGTACCTGCAGCCACATCCGATTGTCACCCACAGCACAGGTCTCAACACCTTGTTTCATCGAGGGGAATGCTCAAATAATCCAACACAACAGTCAACATGTCTGCCTTCATCTGGACTCAGAATGCATGTGCGTGGAACTAGGCATGTGTACCCACACCTATGCAATGTGAAGCAGTTCCATGGTGGGAGCAGCACAGCTTCATTTGGGAGCGTTCCCAATTAGGACATACTGATGGGGGGAGAGTACACACATGGCAATGTAGCACAACATGTGACCTTGTCGGACCCTTTCACCTGATCTCTGTCAGCAGAGCAAACAGTCGATATAGTCCGGTGGCACAGCACTATGCCGATCCCATGGGCTGTGAGTCGTGTCCCCTCACACGGGGCAATGAGCAGATGCCACAC
This sequence comes from Lissotriton vulgaris, assembly GCF_964263255.1. Taxonomy (NCBI): domain Eukaryota; kingdom Metazoa; phylum Chordata; class Amphibia; order Caudata; family Salamandridae; genus Lissotriton; species Lissotriton vulgaris. Next base: position 750,956,873 of record NC_141694.1, read on the forward strand.
ATCACATGAGTCGTCCAGCAAGGCAAGGTGGGCTGAGACCGTTGCCATCTATAAGGATTTTGTGTACATTTTTGCCTCCCCATTTCTTGCACCTCAACATGTTCCCATGCTGTGTGTAAGTGTCTTAAGCATTTTGATGCATGTTGTGGCCATTGCTTTGTCCGTACTGACACGTACATGCCAATAAAGTCTATGAATCTTCACTGGTGTCTAACTGCGATGAGTGTTGATTAGATTGGCAAACCGTGTGCCATAATGAGCATCGTCCCTACACAGGGAGGGACTGACTGATGCAGGTACAACGGGGGTGGGTCCCTTTTGACAGCTCCACCTCTGTGAGCCAGACATTGTGTTTGGGATAGTTGCTGGTAGACCTGTGCACTTATGTGTCTTCAGCAATTTGAGTTTGGTGTCCAACCTCTGGCAATGTGGAGCAATGTTATACATCAAAACAGAATGTGTCCACACAGATGTGTGTGAGTAGATATGCAAAGTGATGTTCTGTTGTCACATGTGATGTAGGACACCACTTCTGTTGTGCAACTGATTTGGTAATTTCTACACACAGCCCTATTCAATACATGGATGTGTGCCTATATTGGGGTGTTGCGTGATTGATGTTCATGTGCAATGAGGCCACAGCTAGTTCACTCCTTCACAGTCATCTAATTGGCAATGTGGGTCAGGGTCAAACATGCGCATTGATGTCATTTACCAGGGTGTACCTTCTTGTGAAATCAATGTCCCTACATCCATCCATACTGTCATACTTGAGTGAACATAGACATGACACATCTGTTTGATTTTAAGTGTCTTATTCACATTCTGGGGAACGTCAAAGCTGGAGCTGTACATGGCCATGCCAAGCCCACATTACATGGTAACCCAGTGGTGGGCCAACCAGAGTCATTTGGGGATTGAAAAGTGGATTGGAAGAGGGAGAGTGCAATCTGCAGCAGGATTGCTGTGTAATTGTCAACCAGTAAAAATATGGCAGGCCATGTCGGGGTCCAGGTGAATGTCGCAGAGTGTTCCGGACGTCGGTGAGAGGTGCTGTCCCAGGGCATGATGCATAGGGCTGTACCAGGCAGGGACAGGCCTTATGGCGGGGATGGATGCTAATACCTCCTTCCTCACATCTTACTCCTCTGATACTTCTTCTGCGTCCGTTGTGTGTGGTGGTGTAATAGCTGCATCACTGTGTGCCACTGACACATCAGGGTGCGAAGGTGATAGGGCTGCATCACTGTGTGCCACTGAAACATCAGGCTGAGAAGGTGATAGGGCGGCATCACTGCATGCTACTGACACATCAGGGGTCGGAGATGTGTGTGTCAAAGTTCCAGCAGCAGTTATCTGGGACAGGCTCAGTGGCAGCAATGGCAAGACGAGGAACTGCAAGGCATGGAAGATCCCAGCTACATCTCGCTGGTGTTCAGCCGTGGCAGCCATGCTTCCAGCCTGCATCTCCTCATTGGTCTCCATTGTTCTGTGCATCTGTGCCAACTCTGTGCTGTCATCGCTGGTGCCTGTCTGACTAGACTGTTCGTGTATCCAAGAAATGGCCCCAGCGATGTCAGCCAAGGCTTGTCGGAGAGCATGGTGCAGACAGTGGGTGTCCATTAGGGACTGTAAGTGGTCCCTGATGGGACTCAGACACCCACGTATGGCATCGCGTTTGGCTGCCATGAGCACGAAACCCACCCGCAGCTTATCAGCCATCCCCACCTGGCAACCCAACACACGGCATTGGAATTCCATATGTTGTTTGGGGGGGGGTCCTGTGAGACAGCTGTGGTGGTGTGTGTTTCCTGCTGTGTGGTCTGTGCAGGCAGTGGGGTCACCTTGAGGCAGCTGGACTGCCCTGCTCCTGGGGGTGGTGTGCGGAGGCTCTCCATTAGCCATTGGAGGGTGTCTGAACATATGTGCAGGTTGTTCTCTTCATCATCACTGATGAGATTTCTGGTCTGCTCTGTAGTAGGTGTTGATTGTTCCTCTGCAATGTAAAGGGGAGATGCAGGTTAACAGAGTATCCCATGTACGCTGACGCTTTGCAGATGTTTACATACAGACTGCATGACAATGTACACTGTGACTGTTTTGGTGGAGCTGGCTATTTGATGGCAGACAGTGGGAATTTGGAGTACATGAGGGATGTGTGGTTCTACTCGTACATTATCATCACACAGTGCCAGATGTGAGCGGCCAGTTACTACGCACAAGCAGCACTTGTTGTGTCCTCTGTCCTGTGGTGTAGGTTTTGCACTTTGTACCACATTGCCGTCAATGTTGATGTGCTGTGATTACGATGTGTGTGTGCTGCATTGTGGGAGAGTCGCCCCTGCAGCTCTGATTTGGCAGACCCTTATCCCTTTGAGGCGGTGTGCCTTTGAATTGTGTGCTTTTCCGGGGCTGAAATGTGTGCGACTTGTGTCATTTGTGCTCTTGGACAGATGTTGTGGTCTTGTGCATTGTTTTTCTGCTGATGTGTAATGGACGTCATGGATTGTAGGTGGATGTGGATGTGTCAGAGTGTGACCTGCTCCTTTACGGATGTGATCCACACTGGGCCACCTCCATGTTGAATCATGCACCATGTCGTGTATTTTGTATGCAGCCACGCTATCGGTCATGCAGTGTCACGTGCATAGTCAGTGTGGCTCACACAGCCGCTGCTTTTCTGTATTCTGCACATGTGCATGGGTAGGTTGTCTCATTGGTGATATGGCGTGGGCCCATATGTGCACATGGTGGACTGGGCCCTACTTGGTGTTTCTATGTGTGCTGCAGTGTACCAAGGGTATCAGGGACATGTTCCAGTATCATTGTGCGTGTTCAGTGTGCCACTCATGATTGTGCATGTGTGCCATTGTGCCCATCTACCCCGTCCCCCCAATCCCTGGGGGTTACTCACCCTGTTGCTGTTGTCGCAGGTCATGTAGAGCTGTGTCCAGAACCCAACTTCTGCCACTGTCTCCACACTGGTGACTTTGGCCACCATTTCCTCCAGCTCATCCAGATCCTCCTGTGACGCAGGACTCCCACCTTCTGTCACCTTTGCTGCCGTCCTGTTGGCGTTGAGTTTCTGTTTTTTCTGGCTTTGCACATCATGCCAGCGTCTCTTCACCTCCTCCTTTGACCTCCTCATTACTCCGACTGCATTGACGTTGTTGACAATGGTCTGCCATATTTCCATTTGGGTTGCCAGTGCCGCAGTGGAGGGGACGAACAATTGTTGGTAGTGTTCTGTCGCCTCCGTGGCGATGATCCGGTCTTACTGCGAACTGAACCCAGTCTTCCTCTACTCCTTGTCCTTTCCCGACCACGGGGTTCCTGGCTGGTCCTCCGAGGGCTTGTGGGGTTCAGGTTGTCCTCTGCCCTTGGTCCGGGTGCATCCAGTGTGCTATGCAGTTTGATTTGGTTTTGGTGTGTTTTTTTGTTGCTTTTATAGTGCATTTTCCTGCATGATGCGTGGGAATTGCAGGCCTGCCGCTGGTTGTTGCTGATTTTGGTATCGCGATTTGGGGCATCGCAACTTTTTGGGTGTTCATGTTTTACATTTTTTGTGTGTTGCGTTGATTTTTACGCGGTCATTTGTCACGTTGTCCTGCTTCTATCTCATGGTGCTGCCGGGTTGGGAATTGGACGTTAAGACAGTGTTATTTTCTCACAATGTACTGTGATATGGAAAGTTGCGTTAAGCTACATTTGTGATGGTTATTTCTTATATTCTTGATAATATGCCCCTTAGAGTCTCGGTAGTCAGCTCAACTTTCTGTGATGACACCATGGGAAGGGTGAAAAAACAGCACAAGAAGGGTTCATTAAACAGAAATATTGTTCTGAAACAGTGCAGGTACAAAAATACATGCAGTCAAAAAAGATATCGATTGCGAAGAAAAAATTAGCTCAAGCAACAAAAAAAAGGAGATGAAGATTTAAAAAAACAGGAGTACTTGGTCCAAGCCCCACAGAAAAGACAATGACATGAGGGCAAATGAAGATAAAGCAGAAACCTACAGGAAATGACACGCAATAACCAAAAGCAAGGAAATCAGAGTGACAAGCGTGCCACCAAATGGAAATGTAAAATTATTATTGTTTGTTACTAGAGATTTTGCAAGCAAGCCCTATGCAGGCAAAACCTAAAAATGAATTGTGATGTTAGATAAGGCCAGTGTTAGCTTAGTAAAGATGCCACTGCCTTAATTCTAGCAGCTAAAATGGGTACCCATGCCATTGAGTTGGTGGTGAGAAGCAGTCCTAAATGGCATGCAGTGGGCTCTTAACATTCAAGACCAGGGTAAAACTGCACCTGCCGAAAGGTCAAGTTCGAGGCTAAATGGGAGCTCCCAGTGCAGCAGCGGGTGGGGAAATAAACAAACTCTAGCTCGTTCTATCTTTCTGCTTTTGGTGCAAAGTGAACCAGAGAACTTTGTGAGGTGCACGCTTTACCACTAATCCTTCTGGCTTACCACCCTCATCCCCAAGTGCCCAATACTTACTCTCGCTGCTACCAATGTTTGTATACATGTTTGTATGTGTATGTTAATTTTATTCTGTGAACCTGGACAAAAGGTTATCAAAGAGCTGTGCATGATCAAAGAAAAGCATAAATTCCACAAGTGATAAGAGAGGTGTCTCTTTGGACTTTTAATGCATTGTGATGTGGTGTTCCATAAAGAGGTTGGTCTTTAACTTGTTCTTAAATTGAAGCACCAGTGGAGCTGCCCTGATGGATACAGCGATGTTGTTCGAGATGCTGAGTGCAAAGATGGAAAAGGTCATTGGGATCTGGAAAAGCATCCCCCTATCCATAGATAGTGAATTATGTGTATTCTGTATTATGAATTTGTTTTCATACAAAAGAAATAGACATTTTCTTCCATTTTAGCGCAGTACCCTACTTCTTTCCAAATGTAGGGCCTCATATACGAATCTTTTTTGGAGGTCACAAACGGGCCATTTGCAGAATCGGATTGTTTGTGACCTCAAAAAAGCATTTTTTAATGTACAAAAACCACATTGTGATTTAGTAACTTATTACCAATTGAAATTTGGGTTTGCAATTTGGTATTTCAAAGGAGCATGTTTAGGGCGTCCCTTTCAAATACCCATTCTAGAGGTATGAATTAATGTTTTGTGACTTAATTACGGTTGCAAAACCTTTTTTACCGACATCGTGAAGGCGGTGTTGAAGATTCGCAAATGGAAAGGGATCCCATTTTCCATGGACCACTGCTTACTCTTTAAAAAACGTAAAAGTTACATTTTTTTTTTAAACACATCTTTTTTGTTGTTGGTTTTTTTAAGGAAATCAGACAACATTTCAAAAACAAAAGCAATCACAGAAATGGTGATCTACTGACCCCAGTATGCAACCATTCCTGTTATTGCTTTGATTCCTAATGAAACTGTGATCTACCTCATTATTATTCATTAAATAGGTCAATTTGTGACCCACTAGGAATCACTAACTAAAACTCAACAAGTGTCATAAATTGAGATTAGTGACTTCCGAATTGCGTTTCACAGAAAATCGCAATTTCAAAATCACTATCCCCAAATTTTGTACGTCCGCCACTTAGTTCCACCCACTGTCCTTTCACCTTCATTCTATCTGATGCAATCCTCTTCCACTACACCATCCTTCAGTACATCCATCCCATTTATTCTACATATCATTCAGTGGCAATTGGTGACATTTGAAATTGGTGAGGCCAAAAAGTGCAGGATGAGTTCCCTGTGGTGAGCGAGCATAGTGAGCGAGCCTGATCACCATAAGGGAGGTTCATGGGGGTTCTCCCCTGGGAAAAGTTTGAAAAATAAATGGGCAAATGGTGCATTTTCAAGCAAGATTTGAGAAAGCAAGAACGTTAATAAAGAGTAATGACATTAATAAAGAGATTTACCTAACACCACACTGTGTAATTTCTGGAAGAAAGGAGGATGAGTTAGAGTAATGCTGATTAAAGGTTAGTAATTCAGGCTTTACCAGAATTTGGAAAACTGCTCTAACTCTTCATGGGGCCAAGTAAAGAGAGGCCTGATGAGAATAAAAACAAGGCTGGGGCCAGGTGGCAGAGACAACTTCACAAAAAGGGAATATGTGTCTAGACTGCCCCTTAATGGTCATAGCATCAGATGATTTGTGGGTAATATTATGCTGTTTTAATAAATTAAGCACACAACCTAGTCATTAGGTAACCTTTGCTGTGTATAATCTCCCAAAAACTAATTATGGATAAGACTGACTGCCAAACATTAACAGAAAAACCAGCACTAAATGTAACGTTATTTTGTGCACAAAAAATATCACTGGCATTGCGTGCAAAGGACATTTTGCAGCATGTACTTGATATACGGATTCATCATTCCTAGACAGTTACTTAGGGCTGTGTAGAGGTTTGCTGGCAACTAACAGAAGAAAATAAGACTAGCCTTATGACTGACCTTGATGCTGTTTACTATTTATGGTGTAGCCTAATGACTCCATTTTCACCAGATACATTATATTTCCAGTCCAGGCATTTCCTTTCACAAACCCCTATAATCCAGTACTTCTGTCATATTGTTCTGAACCTACACTACAACTCCTAAACGAATCATGTAACAATATTAAGGTCAGGGGTTAAAACACTGAGTCATGGATTAAATGAACTCCTATTGCAATTCTGTGAAATAAGTGAAGCTTCGAAAGGGGAAGAGCTCAGTTAGCCTTAGAGAATGACTGCTGTCTCATTCTTTAAGGCTCCAAAGGGAGCATGGTTAAGGCTGTGGCAGCCCATGAAGCGCACCAACCAAACAAGAAGCCTAGTGTAACATAAAGAGCATCAGTTGAGGTAGCCCCAGAGCACACCTGGGATTGTTCCCGCTTGGGATTGTTCCCTCTCTGTGGGAGAACACACCTGTCCCATTGTGCGCTGCAGCTTGTTGGCAACTACTGTATAGTGCTGCAGGGCCTGGTTGGGCAAAGTGCCATTCATGTGTTTGTATAGATTGTTCCAGAGCCAAGCCTGTCTCACACCATTTGGCTTGTGACTGGAGGGGACAGGTGACAGAAGTAAAGTTTGTGTGAAGTGTGCACTGCAGACACACTTTATTAAACCCTTTACTGAGACCACCTCTGGCTTTATCTAGTTTTGATTAACCTTCTTCTTCCTCTCATTCTATATCCTATTTTTCTTGAAATACCCCTCTTTACTGGTTTATACAAAACATCATTTCCAAGACACCTTTACTCACACATCTCTCATGCACTTCTTGTTTTATGACTTGTTCCTTCAGTGCTCTCCCCTTAAACCTTCTACCCTTCTTCATCTATCCATGATTTTTTAATGCACACTTCTAACCGCCCACCTAGCCTTTCTCGTCTACTTTCATCCATACTGCTACTCCTGTTCATCCTTCACCAACTGCTTATAGTGACTCTTTCCTACTCCTGCACACCCTACGGCTTTTCATCCAGTTAGCCAGATCTCCACTGTCAAGTTAGCACTCCTGCCAGTCCTTAGCTGGACACCTCTTTTCCAGCCTTGGACCTGCCTTTGTTTCTCATGGTTCCATGGCTCACGAAGGTAGCAACAGGAACAGAAAGCAAACCGGTTTTGTTTAGCCTGATTTATATTTTATGTAGATTCCCCAGTGTGTCCCTTCATAGCCTCTCAGCAGCTAGTGTTGCCACTTGCCTGTTTTCTACCGCCACCCAGTGGCGGACGGCACTGATCGGGGTGACAAGGCAGGAAGGCAGGGGTGGGGGGTAAATAAAAAATTTAAAACTTACCTCCTGTTAACATCGCTGCCTTCTCCTTGTCACACCTCTCCACTCCTTTCTCCGGCCAAAAGAGGAAGGACTCGTAAATACCCAGGCTCTCCTTAGCCAATCACAAAGCTGCAATGCAGCTTTGTGATTGATCTGAGTGCCCTGGTTTGGCACACAGACAGGGAATGGGGGCCTCTGCATTTTCTCCGCCCATGCTGTAATGCTATTTGTGCATTAATGTTTGGTCCATCCGAGACGGCTGGCCAAACAATCAGGCGCACGTAGGGAGTGAAAACCACTCTTTCCCTCCCCTGCTCCTTCAGCAGAGCAGCCCCACCCATTTCCCAAACCTACCGCTCCCGGAGCAAGAAATAATATCATGGTAACAGTGAGTTATTATCATTTTATTTTTATTACAGTGCTGAATAGCAGTTGGGCGACTCTCCTCCGCCTTAGCAAAGGAGCCGCCACTGTCGCCGCCACTACTGCCGCCACTGGTATTTGAATGGCCCGGTACAAAAATATGCACATTACCTAAAGTCAGGTATTTTTACTGCTTATCTGTACATACTTGAAACAGCAAATATAAATAGCGAGCACTTTTAAGCGTGTTCAAGGCAGGAAAGTAATGTTCACTAATAAATACCTTCCCTTATGTTTAAAGTCCTCTTTAAATTTTGTCCATGCCTTTACAGACTCTTAAAACAAGAACACAAATGGCTGTATTTTCTCTTGAAAGGGTTGCAACCCTAAAATATGACTGTTAGGTACAATTAGGCAGCCAGCTATTTCATCAGGGATCAAAAGGCGCCTGATGTCACTTAAGGTATACATAGCATTTTAATGAATTGACCTCAGTGTATAGAGACAAAAGGGACGTAATTTCCCCAGGCTCTATTTCCTGTTCAGTTTTCACAGGTGGGTTAGCTAGTAATGTACGGTGAATGATACATCAATGTACTGTGAATGTGAACTTGTGTAATGTAACTGTTGCTCATGTAAGTGCAAAAAATCTATTGGGGAGGGAATGGGCGACTTGTCCTGTGTACCAGGGTCAGTTCTGCTATTGTTCCGTCTAAAACTCATTCACGTACAAAGGATCTGGGTGGTATATCTTGATCCTCCGCCTTTCTGTAACGTGACAGCATCATCATAGGGTTTATTTTGAAAATATGCTGAAGTCCACCTGGAGGAAGACCAACTGGTTTTGCAGTTTTGCCCAGAAATAAAAAAAAGAATTTTTGTATTACCTCATGGAAGCCGAATGGACCACAGCTTCTCCTTCCCTCCCTCTTGATTAAATCGCTAATGTAAGTGCTCCAATATCTTCGAGTCGATCTAGCGCAGTATGAAACTGCAAAATAATGATGCATGCACTCTACAGTACGTGAGCCTAAGCTAACGATAAAAACAAAATTGTACTCAAGAATTTCCTAGTGAACAATGCTGCCATGTGTAGCGCCCTAGTATCAGCGTGTGTTAGGAACTGGTGCACCCAGGCTGTGTTCTGAGTTGGACAACTGCAATGTGGAAAGTGTGTGGGGTATGGGTCACATACAATAGAGAATTGGTGTGCGTATTTCTTGCATAGAAAGTGGGATTTCTGCATGAACCTGGAAAACAGATTATAAATACCATTAGAACCCAGTACTACACATTGTGCAGGTAACTCGACATGTACAATGTGTGGGGCATGATGCAGATAAAATGTGTGGGCATTGGTGCTGGTGGAATATGTGGTCATATACACTGTATGAGAATTTGGGAGTGTGTCGCGTACCGAGAGAGGTTCACCCATAGTATGTAGCGACATGTGCATGAAAGGTGCTATGTCTATAAAATTATGAATGGAATACATTAATGGGACTTACTTTGCTCTCCTTGATCACCTGCTTGTTAACCTCCTTGCTCACGAATGTACTCCCTACACAGAAGCTGTGCAGGAACCATTTGAGAGGCAGAGACGCCGCGCTCATAGACCTCATCTTGAGATGCATTTTCCAGTACACATGTCTCCCTTCAAGGCATGCCCAGTAGGAGGGAGGGGGCAAGTCTCTCAGCCAATCCACAGCTGCTCTGTTGATGTTACACAGCATGAGAGCAGTGCTAGTATTGGCTTGAGTGGGCAAACTCACCGCTCATTTGGAGACCAGGGGTTGCGGCTTTGATCAACTCCTGGTCCCTAATGTGCAAATGGAGAGAGGCATCTAGTGCGCATGTCAGGCTGGCCGGAGAAAGGTAGCTGGCCTCCAGTGTGTGGTAGACCTGTGCCTATTCAAATGAAACCACACCCCCTTCACAGCCGTTGATGCCCGTGGCTGATAGCTGACTGCCGCGAGCAAAAATTAATGCAGGCAGCCATGAAAAGTCAGTGTTTTGTACAATAAAAGGGGGGTCAGTGGGACCAAAATATGAGTGGGGCAACGCCCCAGCGCTCAAATGAAGGAACCCCCGCTGTGACCACCTCACTCCATTCCTCTTTCTCTCCTCTATCATCTCACCCTCTTTTTCTTCTTCCTCTCTTTAGCTTTTTTTGCCGTTCTATTATTTCCCTTTTTGATTATCTCTTCATTCTCTTTCTTGCACTGCATGTCTTTCCCAAAAAACATACGCAAACAGTTAAAGACACAAATCAAAGAAAAAGTGTCTGATAGAGTGGTCTAAGGACGTACATGGTGCCAAGTAGTCTAAACTAATGAGATATCCAGATAGCCTGTCTAGCTCTGCTTCCTCTACAGTGTCAGAGAACAAAAGATTTAAAACTGTCCATGACAGATGTGAGTAGTTAATCAAATTCCGTTTTATTTGCATATGTATTGGTTCAGTTAAAATGAGAAACACACATCTACAGACAAGAAAGCGAAGGAAATCCATATCTGGTGAACTGATGTCTATATCGCTTAGCCTATAGTTTGTAGCTAAGCTTTTTCTTAAATTTGATTGATGAGAAGCTGCAATTATCTCGCCGATCTTTTTTTTTCACTTGTGAACTGAATGATATTTATTTACTGTAAATGAATTTGCCAGAGTGTGTTTATCTGTTGTTTTTTCGTTGCCTGAGTATGGACTGCAGAAACTTTTCTTTTAATGAACTCAATGATTGTATTTTTCACATTGTGCCTGGTTATGGGTTTCTAAATGCATCTGACAGAACTCTTTGTCTCCACTAAGTAGTGTTCTTCCTTGGTGTCTGCCATGACTGACTCTTTCACTTGAAATCTAATGCTGCTGCTTACCTGCTTCCGTCCTAAGGGGCTGTAGGTTGCAGGAAAGACCAGGGCGTGAAGGTAACGGAACAGGATCCGATTGTTAACTTTTGTGGACCAGCACGGGGCTTGCATATAGAATTATAATCCCCCGTGGGCCTCTAAGAGAGCCTATCTAGGGTCGGTACTCTGGTGGTTGGTCTACACAAAGTGCAGACAGGAAGGGCTCTATAAAAACAGGACTGCTTCATGGCAGCATACTAGAGATGTGCAGTGGGAGCACCACTGGTGCGCCAAAGGCAAGTTTGTCTGCTCCTGTCTGCGATCCAGTTGTGCTCAGCACCAGCCATGCTGCTGGTCCAAATGAGTACTAGCACCAGACGCGTAATGGCCATTGGGCTCAAAGGGCTTCAGCCCCCTCCTCGTCGTGTGTTTTCACCCTTTCTTAGAGCCCCTGCATCTCCACTCTGCCTACTGCTGGAAGAATTAGCCCCTACCCCGAATTATTTAGTGGCCACCCCCCAAAATTTGGCTCTAGTTGCGCCTCTGATTAGCACACCATGTTACGGTTTATTTACAGTAGGGAGGATTTGCTGGAGGCTGGCCTGAGATGGTTAGGTCCCACCAATTTTGCCAGTTGTGTGCTTCCTTTTACAGTTATCTTTAGCAGGAGTCAAGACTAGTGAACGGCACACAAGTTAAAACGACAGGGGGTAGGTGCGGAGTGTCTAATATTGTCACTGACTTTAGAAGGGCTAAGAACTTCTCTAAGGCAGGATTCTCTTAACCTGATAATCTCCCTTTCAAGCAGGTTCCAAGATCATACCTGGGAGCTGAATTCACTTTCAATGGCCATATGAAGTGTGCTTTGATTAATACTGGATCTGCAGAAAAGCTCTCTACAGAACTCTTTGATCTGCTATGTCAAGGGTAGCTTGAAATTCTGTTACTGACTGCAATTCAGTTTTCGGATTCCTCTTCTCCTGACATTGCTGCACTATGCCCTCCTGGGTGCTCCATAATTTACCGCACCATCCCTATGGAATGGCGTGGGGAGCCGGCATAATACATTTTCACAAGTATGCCATCAAGGAACGTATTCTTGAGAAATTCCCTTCAGCTGGCCTAATAGGGTTCTCTATTGCAGACCCCACCTCTACTTTATGGAGTGACATTGTGTGTTGTCTCCCACCTGGCCTGGCAGAATCCTTCAGTAATACTTTTGTTGAATTGATACTCCCTTTATACTTCACGCATGCTAACATTCTTGTTGTGGGTGATTTATATTTACAGATTAGCTCTGTGCATCCCCATGACACCACTTCTTATTTGTTGAAGGTATGGCTACCATAAAATATATATGGGCACTTCATGACCCTATACACAATAAAGCAAATATGTCAGACCTTATCTTGGGCCCTCCTAATTCAGTGGAGAATGTTGAAATCACTCCCCAGATCTGGTCACATCACCATGTTTACCAACTGGATTGCCCAGGCTGTGGCGTCCCTAACTCCCCCTCTCTCTAATAGGCGTGCAAGAAATGTACCTTCTAAACCTGGTACTCCAGCAACCTCAAAGAATTAAAACAGTCATGTAAAAAACTTGAACGTTGCTGGAGGCAGAAATACTGCTCTTCGGCTAATATACAGTATAAACAGTGTGGTCACAGCAGTAAGCAATTCTGTTGTGAGAAATAACTAATAGTGGCACAAACACAAAACAAATTTGTTGTGGCATGTATCCACTTCAATTGTTTTATACAAGGATAAAGAATCAGCTGCGATTATATTCAAAAAGGTTACAGATAAAGGCAATCAAGTTGCTCATTGCGGCACTTGTGCAGTATCATACAGTGCTCTTGGTGTGGTAGGAAAGAAAGGAGGGGATGGGTACTGTGTGGTAAACAACTCCTGGTCCATCTGAGTTATTAGTAACACTGGAAACATTTGATCAATCACAGGCGGAAACGTCTACACTAAACAATGCTGGTGTATATGTGTCACAAATACCTTTCCTTGTCCCCTACCCACATGTGACCACTCAGTACCCATCCCCTCTTTTCTTTCCTACCACACCAAGAGCACTGTATGATGACCACGCTGTTTATACTGTACTTATTGACCCAGGTCATGTAGCATATATGGGTAACCCTCTTTATATACAATACTCTCCAGCTAAAATAGCATGAAGAAGGGCTCAGAGGGGTTATTATGCAGCCATCAAGAAAGCCAAAAGCAATACTTAAGTGGAGCGCATTGCTCCATCCAGAAATAATTCAAAGAAGATCTTTACCATTGTTCAGAGTTTCCTTAATCCTGGTGCCGAGCGCGCTGATCTGCCTGTTTTGGTGGAATGGTGCGAGAAATTGTCAGGTTTTTTAATTGATAAAATCCAGGCAATTCAGGACAGCCTAGGAACTGATTTTTTGGGGCAGGCTGAGCCCCACATCTCGAGCATGCTAGCTTCCACCTTGTTAGCTCCCCCTCTGATGGATTTCTTGCCCATTACCTTGTTGGATTCACTGTCCATTCTTCAATCACTCAAATCTGGTTTTCCAACAGACCCATGTCCTGCTAGGATGCTTGCGGGGGTCGCAGAGGTGGTCAATTCGAAGGTGAAGACCATCATAAACCTGTCCCTCCACATTTTCCCTCTGGTATGGAAGCAGGCTAAACTTCTACCGGTTCTGAAGAAGTCCTCCTCAGACCCTGCTATAATCACCAGCTATCGCCCTATCTTCCTTCTTCTGGCGGTTGCCAAGTTGTGTGAGAAAGCAGTCTTTAGACAGCTAGCCACCTTTGTCGAGTCATCTGGTGCTCTTCACCCGGCCCAATCCGGATTTAGGGCATCATACAGCACAGAGATCGCTCTTGTGGAAATGTCGGAGGCAATGAGGGAAAGTTTGGATGCGGGCGGCGGAGCTGCCTTGATTTTACTAGACCTCTCTGCGGCCTTTGATACGGTTCCCCATCAACAACTTCTTGCCCAGCTTTCAAGCATTGACATGTCTGGTCGGGTTTGGGATTGGCTCAAATCCTTCTTAGAAGATTGCACCCAGCAGGTTTGGTTGCCACCTTTCTCCTCGACCCCTAGGAGGGTGTCTACTGGAGGTCCGCAGGGCTCTACTCTGAGCCCCCTGCGTTTTAATATCTATATCACACCCTTGATTTTTCTTGCAGAGGAGCTGGGTGCAAAAGTCATTGCCTACGCTGATGTTACCCAGCTCCTCTTCTCTTGGAGGGAAAGCGATCTGTCCCCGACTGCAGCTCAGAAGTGTCTCTCTGCTGTTTTCAAATGGCAGGCTAGGGCGCAGTTGGAGTGTAACGAGGACAAGTCTGAGGTCCTTCTTTATGGATCCTTCCCTCCTTGTTTCAGGGAGACTCTGTGGCCCTCAGAGTACCCTCGGGCCAATTCAACTGGCAACCCTGGAAAAAACATGGGAGACTGGTTTGGGGAGGACCTTAGGTTCTCCACGCAGATAAAGAGGCTTGCGGGGGCGTGCTTTTGCATATTACAATCACTCAGAAAGTTCCTCCCTCTGCTACCTAGGCCGGCTAGGGAAATGGTGACTCGAGCCCTCATCTGGTCCCACATTGATTATGCTAACAGCTTGTACATTGGCCTCCTAGAGTAACAGATAGAAAATTACAAACAATACAGAATGCGACAGCCAGGGTTCTGCTGCAAATCCCTGGAAGATCGAGTATGAAACAGAATCTACGGGACCTCCACTGGCTCCCTGTTGTCCATCAAGTCCAGTTTAAGGCTTTCACTCTGGCTCATAGAGCCTTACATGTATTAGGGCCAGTCTATCTCCGGAGGTGCTTTGCCTTTTACGTCCCTCGCAGAAGTCTTCCTTCTGCAATACAGCACCTGGTAGTTGTCCCCTGCTTCCGCAGGGTCCGTTTGGGGGCAGCTCTCTCTCTGTTAAAGCAGCGAGGCCTGGGACTCCCTCCCTCTGGATCTGCGTAATATTCAGGATACTAGGCTATTTACGAAACAGTTGAAGACTTTGCTCTTTAATCAAACCATCTAATCTCTGACTCTCTGCTGCTACGTTCAACAGCTGCGCTGGACACTCTTGAGTATCTGTGCGCGATAGAAATGTATTGTAACATAACATAACATAACATAACATAACATAACATAACATAACATGTTGTTTCCCTCTGCCTTATGATTTAACCCTGCCCCTATGTGGCCCAATGTAGATCAGACATCCCTCAACTAAAAAGGCACTGGAGTAAATTATTCAGCCTTGAGCTGATCAACAAGTGACTGGGGCCTGTAATTGCTCATTTTCTAATGCATGGGTCCTTACTGAATGGAAAAGGGAATTTAATGTTCTTTTCTTTAAAGAAAAAACATTCTGATGAGGCTGTTCTCTTTCAAACTATCAACCTGTTTCTCTTTTGCCGTTTGCAATGAAGATTGTGGAGAAGTATGGTGTTAACCACGTGCTCTCTGACTATTTGCAACAGTGAACCATCTTAGAGATCGTGCAGTCTGATTCCCTCCTGGCTCACAGCATTGATACTGCTTTGGTGTCAGTCTTTGATGGCCTAATATTGCAAAAAGACAAGGTAACACCATCTGCCCTTGTCCTTCTTGATCTGCACACTGCATTCCACACATTGTCTCATACCACCTTGGTGACCAGACTGGTAGGGGCAGGGTTGGAGTGTTAGCACTTCAGTGCTGCAAAGCCTGTCTTGAGGACAGTCATCAAGCTGCCTACCTCTCCTCAATGTGTCAGCATATAAAGCATTGAGTCAGGGTGTCTGACAGAGGTTTGCGCTTATTCCAACTCTGTTTAATATCTACATCCAGCCCCTGACTGTATCAATTAGGTCTCTGGGTGTCTCATGCATTGTCTAAGCTGATGACACCCAGTTACCTTAGCCTTTGACAAACCAAGGTTGGAAGGTTAGACATGTTCCATTACTGTGACCACTGGCTACAACACAACCCACTGAAACTTAATTCAGACAAGATAAAGCCGATAAGACAATTTTAACTTTTTTACTTGTATGCATCCTGGTCTGATCCTACCAATTCTGTTAAATCTGTATAAAATCTAGGCTTCTATTTGGAGTGTAACCTGTCCTTGGATAGGCAGGCCAGTAATCTGACTTCCTGTTATTGATGGTACTGAGAAAAAGTGGTGTAATGCTTCCCTACAGGCTTGTCACATTGTGGTCTAGGCTACTATCCTTAGTCATTTACACTATTATAATTCCATATTTTTTAATGCTGCGTCTGGTGGGTTGAAAAAGCTTCAGCACATCCAAAACGTAGTGGCCAAATTAGTTCATAGACTCTCTAGATTTCCTCTGCCGCTCTTCACTCACTAAATTGGCTCTCTCTGGTACAGAAGATCACATTCAAATCCATTTATTATAGTGGACCTCTTTATTTGAAAACAAAATTTAATTTCTACATCCCTGGTTGCTCGCGTCGATCTCAGGAAGCTTTCCTTCTTTCTATCCCTAGAACTAAGCAAATTCTATCTAGGAGCAGGGCATTTTTGGTAGCGGCTGCCAAAATGTGGGGTCTCTTTGCCTTTAACCTTGCTCAAATTGCCTGTACTGCTCCAACTTTAGGAAAGCTCTGACCACCTGGCTCTATGCAAGGTAATACTGCCTCTCACTTGCCTTGCTGCTGCAAGGTCAGGGCTCTAGATATGTGACAGTCTTATCTAAGTTATTAAGGTGTTAATCTCTTTCAGTGCCACAACTCCTTTCCGGTATATGCAAGCTTAGCAAATCATCTAACATAACATACCTATTCACACTTGTTATGGGATATTGTGAGATCACTCAACTAGCAGTAAAACAAGCAGATGAAGAGACAAACACCTTAGGCATCATTCACTTGGCATTCCCATCCATATTTTACACAACATCTGCCTTGTTTGGGTGAAGTGGTGAGGGTAACTTGACAGTGTTCAAGTATTAGGATCCTCCCCTTAAAAACTATTGTTAGGGTGTCCTAAATTTAAGCACAATAGATAAAAAATAGGTCTACTTTACATAGTTATTTGTTACCAAGAAAGTCTGGTTCGGCGCTAGCCCTCCTGGACCTATGCTGAAAACACATCAGCTATTTAGCAGTTCTTGGAAGCAATAATTATAGAACGAAACCTATTAAAGGATTATATTTACATGATTTGATAACTATATTTGCAAATATTTATGAGATTTTAGACAATTGAAAATAAATTGTACTAATTTATTTAATAACTCTCTGAATTAATAGAGGTTTTAAGGTTTCTAAAGAATTTAAATATATATTTTTGCATTATTTTGTATGACTTTTTTTATGTATATATGATACAACCTATTTGAATTTTAAACCTGACGAAATGTACATAAATGCAATCACATCGGTTTATCTGAATCATGTATATAATATCATCTTCAGCTCCTTTAAACATAACGGCCGGTTAGTTGTAGTGTTTCTTCTATGTTCACTATTATCACATAATCACGTACAAAGGTGCAGCTTCATAATTGGTCTAGTAACGATCTAGCGTTGTCATGTGATCAAGCCACTTCTGGTGGTGAAACCGTAATGGCCGACTAAAATAAACTTGGAAGTTTATGCACTAATTACGGGTCCGTGTCTGCTTGCTGTGAGCATTTTTGGAGGCGGCTTTGAAGCAGTATATATATATATATATATATATATATATATATATATATATATACATATATATGGTGAACAACCTTTACAACAAAACTTTTACAACGCACTACCATTACAACGCAGTCATTACAACGCAAACCATTACAACGCATTGCGCTGGGGGGGCGCTCTAGGATAGGGAATACGTTTAATTTACTATCCAACACCTTCCCTAGTGTCCACGGGGACTGGAGTTGGAATAGTAAATTAAACTTTTCACTATCCAGCACCCCAAAGCGCTACGCGTTGTAAAGGTTTGCGATGTAAAAACCGCATTGTAAAGGCATGCGTGGTAAAAGTATGCGTTGTAACGTCATACATCCTATATATATATATATATATAAAATTTTTTTTTAAAGATAGGCTTGCCGGGAGCGGGCTCCCGCTAAGCCATAGCAAACACTCTGTTTTCAGGAAGCGAGTGCAAATATGCTCTTGCTTGCTGAAAGCAGAGCAGTGTCTGTTTCCCTGCCCACTGAAGTGAGGAGAGAAACAGACATTGCTTTAGGAACCAGGGAGCTGCATTCAGCAGCTCCCTGGGCCTCAAAGCAATGCCAGCTCCCGCGGTCCCATTGGTAAGTGGGTTTCCTAGAGGCCTCACTTTAAATGGGCAGGCCCCATGGAATTTGGTCTCCGGGGCCCAATTCGGACCAGGAAGGGGGCCGCACAGGCCCCCTCTCCCATCTGTAATAAGCTGGACCGAGGAGAATATGGTTCCGGGACCAAAATCCACCCAGGGAGGAGGGCCATGCAGCTCCCCTCCTCTCTCTTACAAAAAAAAAAAAAAGCAAATGGTCTATGGCCCAGGAGAGGGGCCACTTAGCTCCCCTACATTTATATGTAACTGTTTTTAAAAAGAAAAGGCCGGGACCAGGGGTTGGGGGATGGGGTTCTCAGGGATGAAAATTCCCAGGCAAAGGGGGGCCACATAGCCCCCCTTCCTTTTTTACAAATAAAAAGAAAGGCTAGCCCCAGGGGATGGGCACGCCGGAGGAGAAATCAGTCCAGGGTGGGGGCCATGCATCCCCCCTTTCCTTTGAAAAAAATACCTGCAACTCACAGGAGGCCCCTCCCCCTTTCTCCACCACTCTGCAAACTTACCTCCTGGCGCACTGATGGTTGGGGGATGAAGTCCCCTTGGTGCTGAGGATGCTTAGGGGTCAACCAGACCTCTTGTTACCTCCAGTAAGCCCACATAGTGGGATTACTGAGAGGTGGTCGGAGGCCATGCCAGCTTTCTCCACCACTCTGCAAGTTCACCTCTACTGCTGGTGGGGGGATGAGGTCTCCTTGCCTCCTGAGGGCCTTGGGACTAAAGTGGACATCTTCCCCCTAGCAGCAGTGTACCAGGAGGTGCATTTGCAGAGTGGTGAAGAAAGAGGGCGTGGCCTCTGACGACCTCTCAGGAATCCAGCTGTGTGGGTCTCATTAGAGGTAACAGGAGGGCTAGTTGGCCCCCAAGGACCCACAAGAGTCAAGGGGACTTCATCCCTCAGCTAGTAGTGTGCCAGGAGGCACGTTTGCAGTGTGGTGGAGAAAGGGGGTGGGCTTCCTATGAAGTCTAAGAAGTTCCGCTGTGTGGGACTCATTGGAGGTAACAGGAGGGGTATTTGGCCCCCAAGGATGTCCTTGGGGGTCAATTACAACCTCTTGTTATCTCCAGTAAATCCCACACAGTGGGATTGCGATGAGGTCTTTGGAGGTCACGCTTCCTTTTTCCACCACTCTGGAAACATGGCTCGTGGTGCACTACTGGTTGGGGGTTGAAGTCTACATTACTCCTGTGGGACCATGGGGTCAAGAAGCCCTCCTGCTACCTCATGTAAGTCCTACACAACGAGAATCCAGAGAGCTGGTCGGAGGCTGAGCCTCCTTTCTCCACCACTATACAAATGCGATTATTACTTAAACAAGCATTGGCAAAGCCAATTGGTCTCGCCTATTCATGATGTATTGGCTAGGTCAATGTCTTTTTTAGATGCCTGGCTGCTGTACAGCATGGTTGAAAGTTTTTTAAAAAGCGCTATAAATTGATAAACATTGACTAAGCCAAAGAGCTCTATTGTTTGCCTTTGTCAGTGTTTTTGAAGCATCATGACAGCTCTGCCGCATGGTTGAAAGTAAAAAAAAAGCACTATGGCGCAGTCAGTGTTTACCCAGTTATAGCACTTTAAACAACATTTACTCTCAACCAAGCTGCACTGCAGTTGCACTGCTGTACAACATTGCTAAAGATAAAAACAAAATTGCCAAAGCTAATAGATCTTGCATATTTGCATACGAGAAACCTATTGGCTTTGCCAAAGCTTGTAGTTCTTTACATGTCTGCTGATAAGAGTCTGTAACAGCCCTTCAGATCACATTCCTCGGAAGTACCAGTTTAGAGTTGAACAGTTTTACTAATGATTCTTGCAATGATGTCAGCGCTTTTTGAACATATCGTTTAGGAAGTTATGTAGACGGTAGGCTTTTTTTGCTTTTCCTTTTTTAATGCCCACTTTTAATTCCCACACTGATGGTGCTTTGTCCATTGGGTATTTGAGGGCCACTAATGATTTCTTCCAAAGGGCTGAATGTTTTTCTGCACTTCTGCTTGCATGGCGTGTCCTGATCTCAGGCTCTACTGGAGTTAGTTTGATTGTGACATTGTTGATATGAGCTGGCATGGTCTGTTCTCTTGTGGTTCTTGCCAGGATCTCTATATATTAGCCCTGGAAGGATGAATGGCTGAGTAGTGTAGGAAGCTGCCTCTGTATATACTATACCAAAGTAAGGTATAGTGTGCACAGGGTCAAGTGAATCCCCAAAGGCTTACAGATGTAAAAGTTGATAATACCTTATTGTCTATTTGTCTATTTGTGGTAGTGTGGGCGAGCAGTAAGGCTTTATAAGTGAGCAGTTTTAAGCATTTATTGTACACACTCAGGCAAGAAATGATTTCACACACTCAAAGACTGAACTTTGACCAATTGTTTTGTATAAAAATATTTCTTTGTTGTATTTTATTTATAGAACCAAGCTGGACTTGGTGCAGGTAAGTAAAATAGTACTTTTTAAGAATAATGCAGTTGAAGGTAATTGAATGTAGTTGGTTTGGTTACAGGTAGGTCAAATGTTCATAAACAGTTGAAATTACTTTTCAGTTACTCATTGGATTACTTTACAGATCACTTTTCAGCATTACTATTTCTACTCAGTGTGATATGCCTAGCTATCACGCCGGGACATTTCCTGCATAAAAGCTAAGTAAGTCAGTTTTTACCAAAACACAGTTTCTTAAGTTCTCATACAATTTCTAACTCCAAACTTTTTCACAGAAAAGCAGGCAATGCAGTCCTATTGGAAGAAAGTCAGGTTATCGGTTTTAAGGTAAGTACTCGGTTTTGGGAGTTGGATTTCTGGGGTTAGAACCAGGGTTCTCCCATGGTCAAGTATGCACTCAAAGAACACCCTCAGTGACACTTGGGCGGCCGAGTGCATTGTGCAACGGCTCAGTGTTATCCAATGGGAACAGGGGGCCTCCGGTTGGTGGCTGCTCATGGGCACGCCACTTGGATGTGGGAGCAAAGCTCCTACGGTTTAGATCAGGGCAAGGGGGTTCCGAGTTAGCACTCCAGGTGCACCCACAGCGGCACAGGAGTGACGGGGTGCGAAGTGCTGATTTGACATTGGCTCCCCTGTTGTTTTCAACGGGAATTGCCGGTTTGGTTTTTGACTACAGGCTTGGTCCAGGAAGTCTACCAGGAGGAACCAACAGCTGGGCAGGTATGTTAGAGGGCTCGGGATGTAGGTGCACCTCAGGTCCTCTTCTTTAGGTCGCAGGGTGGCTGGAAGCAGGGGTGTCTTTTGAGGTTGGATTCCATCTTACAGGACCACTCGCAGTTGGGGGAGGTCTCTGTGCAGCGGGTGCAGGCCCCGCCAGGCGCCAGGTAGTCCTGGAGGGGTCAACCCACGGTGGACTCGGACCCTGGAACACTGGGGGGCCACGCTGGGGCAGGTTGGCCACTCTGACTCGGGTGCAGTGGTGGTTCCAGGTGTTGGGTTTCTTTGTCCTCAGCAGGCTTGGAGTCTTTCTTTGGTGATTCTTTTAAGCAGAGCGTCTGTTCACTGGAGATCCGATCTTTGTTGAAGGCTGTCAGTCCTCCCAGGGGTTTTGGAGGTTGCTGGCTGCAGAACAAGGCACATTTTGGTGCAGGATCTCTGGAAAATGCAGGCAAACCGGCAGGGCTTGGGCCAAGTCAGTTCTTATCTGCAGTCTCCTCTGCTGGGCGTCTTCTTTCATCCTTCTTCTTTGTGGGTTGCGGGAATCTCCCTTCTTGGTTCAGGGCTGTCCCCTAAATATAGTATTTAGGGGGCATTTTAGGGGTCTCGAGGTCAATAGCCAATGGGCTACTGACCCAAGGGTGACTACAGCCTTGGTGTGCTCGCCCCACGTGTCGGGAGGTTCTCGGGGAACAGGACTCTTTGATTTCCACTGAAACTGATGTCCTGCTGCTTCTGGTGTAGGACGTGGACAGTCCCTTTAAGAATCCTTGGAGAGAACGGGAGGAGGAGACAGGAGGCATGACGTCAACCTCAAGCTTCTTATCGAAGGAAGATGCAGAGGACAAGAAGGAAGTAGTCATGATTACGAAGGAGCATGCAGAGGAGACAATGGAGAAAAATGAGGAAGAGAGGAAGACGCCAGAGACGCGCTGTGTAGTTGGTCCGGCTGCTGATGATCCCGGAGTCCCGCCGAAGGTCCTGGAAAGCGGAGTTACGCCAGGAGGCCAACAACACTGATCTTTGTCCCGCCACTCTCCAGGAGGAGCGTGGCTGGAGCAGGTACGTCTTCGACTACAGAGGCTCTCCAAGTCACCAAGAGGGAACAGGAAGCTCTTTGGGGTGGACACTGCTCTAGCCTTCTCTGCTGGACTTCACACGGTGGCGGTGCTCGGTGGTTCTACGCACCTCCTTCCCAATATTTAGGTCTCCAATGAATTGCCCACTGACCCGTGGCTTGTTTTTGTTTTCTTTCTCTACGACTCCCCGACTCAATGGACGACAACGGAACTCCGTATGCAAACCCCAGGCCATCCCTGAACCGGTGAAGAACAGGAACCACTCCCACAAACCGGACTCTCATTGTTTTCGAATTTCTAAATAAACCAAACCCTAAGCCATATCAAGTGTCTGCTTACTTTAGGGCAAAGCGTCATTGGAGTGAACCCCTCCACCCCCACCCCCCCACCGGGATTTACGACAAAGCGGTGGAGAATGCAACCTCCGTCTCAAACAAAATAGAACAAGTCATATCCCAAATGAGAGAAGGACATTACTCACTGGTGAAGCCCAGGCAGCTCATCAGATAGCCAACAGGGATGGTACCACCACCTCCTATGGGCACGTGAAACAGTTTATACTGGATTGCCTGGGGGTCGAAGACGTGGCCCACCGCCTTAGGTTCAGACAAGAGCGGGGTGCAACAGGAAATAACCCAAAGACTCTTTTCTACAAATTAAAGGACGCCGCCAATCGATGGGTCAAACCTCTGGAGGCCACTCAAGAAGAGATCATGGAGAAGATCTATCTCGAACAATATCTAGAGGCTTTACCATATGGGACACAGAGTTGGCTGCGCCAACATGCTGGTCTGACTCTCGAGCATGCTGTGGAAATGGCCACATCCTACGCCAGGGCCCAGAACCGAAACATCATAAAGGAACCCTAGAGAGTCATAAAACCTCTCCAAAATGAAGAAAAGGAAAGAAAACCAGTCAAACCTCCCTTTGAGCCCATAAGGCCGCAATCAGGAAGACCCGAAGCCACTTCTACCTCCGGTCCCCAGTGCTTCGAGTGCGGTGAGTGGGGGCTTATCGCCAAGTTTTGCAGAAAGAGGAAAGAGAAGATGAAGGAAGAACCCATGGATCTCAGCTACCTGCCCCGGTCCATTCTGTACGTCCAGGAAACAGGTCCAGTTTGCTACTTGATTTTGGGCTTGAATGGTCGCCTTGTAATCGCCCTCCTGGACTCTGGTTGTAGGCATTCCATTGTAAGGAGAGAGCTTGTTCCCCAATCCTCTATAATAACCGGGAAGTCTGTAAAGAACTGCCCAATAGCCAGAGTAAAACTTCAAACTGATCAACGTCTAGAAAGTGTGACTGATGTAGGGGCCCTATCATACCTTCCTTAGCCTCTCATCAAAGGAATAGATAATTCTTGGTTTTCCATCCTCCTGTTAGGGAACCTCAAAGATAGCTCAGACATACACCACGCCCACAATGGCCTCTTGACCTCAGAACCTTGGGCCAAAGAAAACCACTTTAGAACCGCCCAGCTAAATGATAGCAGCCTCAGTAATGATTGATAAAGTGCCAAAGACACGCTCAATTCCCCAAAAAGGGTATATCCATGCTTCATTGAGCAAAACGGCCTTCTGTATTGCATGGGCAAGGAGGGTGAGGAGCCCCAGCTCTTGGTACCCACAGGTTTCAGGGACCAAATCCTATTCTTTTCACAATCCCATCTCTATCTAATGCTAATATAAAGTGCGATTCTTTTTGCCTTAATAGCTTGTCCCGATTCCCACTTCGTCCGGGCTGGGGCACCGAACACAAGACAGTATATTCAAGATCTCATATATATATATATAAAGCGTTTGAGTAAAGCGCACACTCAAAAGACTTTTGCAAGTGCAAAATTGGCTTTAATCCTCAGATTGCATTGTGAGGATTAAAGTCAGTTTTGCACTCGCAAAAGTCTTTTGAGTGTAAGCTTTACTTGAACTTTTTCTGATACCTTTGACTGGTTGTGGTTCCACCAGTACAGCACACCACCTGACTTAGGGCTCTTCCCCAGGAGGGACTATCTTAATTTATTACATATATATCATGCCTAATGAAACCCTGTTGGAAGGCAATATTGAAACTACCAGTGAGAAAGTACCTATCAGATTGATCACGGCCTATAACTGTCAACATAAGAAAGTAAGACAGATAATAGTTAAAAACTGGCCTATTCTCAAATCTGATATAACCCTGGCATCTGAAATCGAAACTGTCCCTAGCATTACTTATAGAAGAGCACCCTCCATGCGGGACGCGTTAGTTAAAACTATGCCGGAGGTAGTCACTAAAACTAATATCAAGAGTGACTGGCTAACCAACAGGACAGGCTTTTATAAATGCAGCTCATGCAGAGCCTGCAAATTTGGTATTAACATAAGGGAGGTTCAAGATGCTTTCTCCGCAGAACTATACCAACTGAAAGGTCTTTTTTCATGCAAAACAGAATTTGCTGTTTATGTCCTCGAATGCACTTGCAAACTTAAGTACATAGGCAGTACAAAATTACCTGTGGCCAATCGCATCTTACAACATTTACGAGCTATTGTCAATTCTGACGCCAGTTACCCTGTGGCCCGCCATTTTAAACTTGTAAATAATAATAATCTTAATGATTTAACTTATTTTGTACTAGATGCGGTGCCAAAAGAATTAAGAGGAGGAAACAGGGACAAAAAACTTAGACAACTGGAAAGTCGATACATTATGCAATTTGACACTAAGATACCGAATGGATTAAACACAGGGAAGATTTATATAATTTCTTATAAAATGTTTTGGAGCAGAACTTTTAGAGTTATTATTAATCTGTTGTATA
This sequence comes from Lissotriton vulgaris, assembly GCF_964263255.1. Lineage (NCBI taxonomy): Eukaryota > Metazoa > Chordata > Amphibia > Caudata > Salamandridae > Lissotriton > Lissotriton vulgaris. Next base: position 750,982,172 of record NC_141694.1, read on the forward strand.
TTTGCTGCTGTTTTGAACTCAAATTTACCGCATTATGGATGATTTTTATAACCTGATTTTATAACTGTCTTTTATATCTTTTATGTGTGTAGTTGGTATTGTATGAATATTTTGCTATTTTATATTGGATTTTAACAAGTTTTACCAAGGTTTTTTGGTTTTACTGGTTTTTATCTGGTGTTTATTGGGTGGAATGTTTGGGCTTTGCTATTTGCACATATATAGACAATCATGTCATTTGAATTTACGATTCGGACATAGTATAAGCTAGTAATGCTGTTTCAATAATTGCCATGTTCTGATTCACTTTTTCATTGCACAGGTCACTTTACATCTCTGATGCCTCGTTATTTACACATTTTAATATCATGACATTACATAAATGAACAAATTGCATTTATGCATATGAATTACAGTCATACATTATTATTTAATATTATGTGTAATTATGATGGGTTTTGCTTTTTCAACTATAAAGGATTCAAATCAAGATTATATTTTTTCTTTTTGCACTGTAAGAAATTTAAAGAACTTTACTGTTTTCCCTCTTTATAAAGGCTCCTTATTGTTGTTAATTACTAGCTTTGGAATACATACTAATATATAGTGATTTGGTAACTTATATATTTGTTGTGGTATGATGATATCTGATCCACAAACCAAAATGTTATGATACCCATTTCGAAGATGGGCACTTGCCCAGTATATCTGTAATATTCTAAATTGTATATATGTCAAACGTTTTATACTCTGTTCTTATGGAGGAATGAACTGAGATATTTAGACATATTTATACATTTAATCATTTGCATGTATTTTTTTTAGCATTGTATTTATACATGAATTAATGTCAAAGTCTTTTCTTCATATCCTTTATAAAAGAAGGGAGGAGCCGATATTAATTGGAAACAGTATATATGCACTGTGGTGGTCACAACATGTCATGTGATCAAGTCCGGGCTAACCGGACGAAACGAGTCATGTCTGTTTGGATGGGAAAATAAAAGCACTTTATAAATTCGAAACTTGCCGTGTGGTCCGTGTCCTGGTCGGAGTCCGTTTTTACGGTGAATACTGGGAATCGTTTGGCATATATATATATATATATATAGATTTCCACATGAGATTGCCTACGCAATTGAAGACGCCACACCCAACATTCGTTTTGACCTTTAATTTCCAGCTGGCAGCAGCAACACTAGGGATGGGGTTCACAGCAGTTCAGTCGCCATGTCGCCTTACGGGTTTCTGCGATGTGTCTCCCCTTGTTCACAGGCTAGGCTTGTGGGGAAAGGAATGGCGCGATGACTTTGCAGGTGATTTAAAGTTCTTAGTACCGCACTGCTGGGCGTGCCTGCACTGGGTATTATGGATACCGTAGTTCACTGTTTTTCCGTAGTGGGAGCACTGTTTCTTCGCCTCCGTCAATATTATTCCCATCGGGTCGCTGATCACTTCTGGCCCTGTTTGCTGCTTGACTTGCGCCTGACTGAAAAGGTATGTTGCTCCTGATGTGCATCTGGAGAGTCACAGATGCACGGACCCGCTCATGAGCGGTGGGGTGTCTTCGTGGCCAAGGCAGGCCACAATACATTCCACATGAGATTGCCTACGCAATTGAAGACCCCACACCCAACATTCGTTTTGGCCTTTAATTTCCAGCTGGCAGCAGCAACACTAGCGATGGGGTTCACAGCAGTTCAATTGCCATGTCACCTTACGCGTTTCTGGGATGTGTCTCCCCTTGTTCACAGGCTAAACTTGTGAGGAAAGGAATGGTTGCGCGATGACTTTGCGGGTGATTTAAAGTTCTTAGTACCGAGGAATTTCAATGGTTTTGTAGGAGTGAAATGTCCAGCTAACTATAACATCCCTAAAACATATGGTTTTTAGTGAATTTCTAAGGTTTTTTAAATGCTAATTCCTAACTATAACATGTCTGAAACCTTTGTTTTTTTCAGTGAATTTCAAAGGTTTTTTAAATGATAATTTCTTACTATAACATGTCTGAAACCACTGTTTTTTTCAATGAATTACACAGGTTAATTCAATAATAATTTTTAAATGTATTAATTGTTTTTTTCCTTCATATTGTTTTACTACATTTTTTTAATCTCTTTTTTTAGATATCTTATTTTTTTAAATTACATTAGACATATTTAATAAAAATATATATTTTTAAAAATTAAAAAAATATGTTTTTTGTATAATTTTATGTTCTTTTAAATATATTTATATTATTTTCCTTATTTTTATTTCTATTTTTTTTTCTTCGCACACCCAAAACGCACCCTTCTCGTTCACTGGGCGGGACGTGTCTGCCATTTTAGGATTGCAGTGTAGGATCCGCGTAGGGTGTGTGACGAGTACGACTTTCCCAACGCGGTCGCTATGTGACTGGTACGCGACTTATAGCGCATACGCGACATGTACTTATTACCTGACGCGTCGGTCGCACGGTTGCGCGTGACATCATGCACACATCCGACGCGGTGGGTGTGCGACCCGCAATATTTTTTTATGTTCAAAAACTTGTATATAAATATTTAATTTAAATACTAAGACAAGACATTATCTGAACTAATCATAAAAATAATATTCTTTAAGTTTTAAAAAAGTTACATTACTTTAAAATGCAATTTTGCGAAGTCGCGCTGGGTGCGAGCTCCGTGCGCGCACCCTACGCGTACCCCATGTGACCAGAAAAAAAGAGATTTGATTGGTTCATTACACTTCCTATTGTAAGTATTGAAGGACCCCACCCATTTCAATCACTCTTCTTAGACCTTTGCTTAGGAGAAGACCTGCTGAGAAGAACTGCTGTTTTTTGCAAATTGCAGACCTGTTTCTCCTTATAATTTTGAAAATGGCTACAAACCAACCTTCTTTTTCAGATTCAGAACGCTCTACCACTGAGGAATTTGTTCCAGAACCTCTCCCTCCAGAGAGATATACATCTATTGTGTGGGAGTTTTTCCCTTTCACACCTGGACAAAAAAAGGTGAGTGCGACAAAGGTCACATGTAAAATCTGCAAGGCAGTCCTCTCCAGAGGAGACCCAAACAGCTAGCATGAGGAAGCACTTGCACACACGCCATCCTGTGAACTTTGCAGGAGAGGAGATGAGAAGACTACAACAAAATGTTTCTACACCACCAGCTGTTCCAAGCACATCTGGGACAGCACCGTTTACTTCAAGTTCACCACCAGATATACGTCCCCAATTTGCAGGAGTGAGGATGAATTGCGTACAATGCAATTATCTAATTGCTTATGGAGAACAATCAGTGACCTTGTTTGTTGAGCTATCGACAACCACCGTTGTTAGTTTTTTTTTTCTCCTCATAGTTTTTGGTTGTGTTCGTCCTGTTTCCTGTTTAAAAAAATCGTTCTAAAAAACAAACAAAAAATACAAAACAAAAAAACAAAAAAAAAAGTTCTTTTCAGAACTACCTACTCTGGTTAAAAAAAGAGCTAAACTTGTATGCTAGTGTGTGAAAGTTTAGATGAATGTATGTGTAGTGCATAATTGACTGAAAGAATGCATGTGTGTTGTGTGGTGAATGCATAAGTGTAGAACTATAAGGAAGTGCTACAGCATGACACTGTAAACTGTTTAGCTACAGCATGCTGTGGTACTTCTGAAGCACAGGGATGCAACATATGTACATAAATATGTTGCATGTCTGTGCTTCCCTCTGCACAGCTGCTTAAACTGCAGCCATGTGTTGACACAGGCACCCTTGCACAATGGTGCAAGGATGTCCGTGTCATGCGGAGATTGTTTTTGTGCAGGAAGGGACACCTTTCTACACAAAAACAATCAGAAAAGGCATTTTTCTCCGTCACTATATGCTGTGCATTGTAGCATATATTGAAAGAGAAAAAAGCGGAGAAGTAAAAACAATTCTCCTTGTTGTCCTTGTTGTGCTTTGCTACACCAATTGGAGAATAGTGCAGCATTCACAAACATGGCCAGATTTATATTTTTTGATAAAACTGGACATATGTCCTGTTCTATGACTGTTCTGTGCAAACACGCACAGCAAAACCTATAGAACGCCTTTTCAACGCAAAGTGGTGCGTATGATGAGATTATATTTACAAGGGAAAAAAAAGGTATACAGAATGCCTTTTCCTCACCTTGTAAATAAGAAAGACAGTTAATGGCTAGGCCAATTCTTATTATAGGAGTAAACTTCTGTACTGCTAACAGAGAAAAAGATACATTTATAAGTACTTATGTTTTAGGAAACTTATAGCACATATTTACATATGACTGAAGAGAAGGTATGGGGCCTACTGTGACATGTCCAAAAACACTTAGTAGTGTGATTTAAGTTAAATAGTTTTATTTCTTATAATTCTAAAATTTCCAGGACCTACAAGACCACCATATGACTCTATTGTGTACTATACCACGTATCTTGCAGACAGCTGCTCTGAAGCTGTCTCCTATTTGATACCTGTCTGCAATGGAATTCTCTGGCACAAATCTAGTCCATCCATCTTTTTATTTTTCAACTGTATGGAAACACAGTCCATTGTGCATTTTAAGACTTACTTAAACTTAAACTTAAACTAACCTCAGCAGAAATACATCTAAAAAATGCTACACATTTTATTCAGTTGTTTTCCATAATGTAAAATATACTAAATTCTATATTGTAAGATTAGGATATGTAAAAGAAAAGAAAAAATAGTTATAACATGTAATAGTAAATTTTTAACATCACAGCATAATTTTAACATTTTACAAAGTAATTTCTTTGCCTTTTTTGCTGTTCTCAGAATATTTTGAATTTCACTAGAAACAGTGATTCCAATCGTACTCATCACATAACAGCGGGCAATTAGATTGTTTAAAAAAAACAATCCATCCCCAGTAAAATACCGGATAATACAAATCACACATATATAAAATGGTTACTGCTAAGAAAATTTTTTAAGTTAAATTTATAAACACTGTAAATGTTATTGGTTAAAAATATACACCAAGACAATGTGCAAGAAAAAGTCCATAATTCAAACATATACCTTTCCTTGAGGCCAAATGGTATTTTTGCACTCCTTTTTATGTACATTGTCCAATGGTAATCCTATTAGATCATAACAATAAATTCCTCGGAGGCTGAATTATCTTCCTAAAACTTTGGCTTTAAAAATATTAGGTAGGAATTTGGTAATTTGTAAGGCAAACGTTGTTTGAAAACCAACTCAGTATCATTACAAAGTGTCCAGCCTTTGTCACTTTTTAGATAGGCAGTGTAATGTCCAGATGTTGTGGAAGGACCAACGTGGAAAATTATTGCTACTGCTACAAAAGTCCTTCCTGATATTTATAGTTGAGTAGCCACAAAATGTTTTATTAAAGTGTCCAATTTTCTTCCGTCAGCTGTACAACGTTGCATCATTAAAATTATATATTGTCCATATCTTTGTAAAAATAATGTTGATAACATTTCTGATTTGCATTGGCTACACATCATGTTTTGATTTGCAGCTTTAACTAATTTATTGAAAGACACTGATTTACAGTCCGGTAATGTCAAATATAGAAATCTTTCAGTGTCTACATTAGTGCTACATGTATACATACAATTTTCACAATAATGATCCCATTTATAACAAAGGTCAAGAATATTTTCTATTTCTAGACCTTTATTTTCCAATATAGTAAGCATATACATTAGAAATTCCTGAGCATCTTGTTGGATATTTTGCGTAAATTGTGTAGAACCAGAATATACATCCAAAAGATTACGAACATCGGAAACGGGTTTTATTTGACTTCTATCAGTTCTCAATTTTTCATAAACAGAATGCACCAAGGAACAAAATCTTTTTTCCCGATTCTCCATAATTTGCTGTTGCAAACCTTCAAGAAAAAAAACAACATTGACCACTACATTAGCATAGCAGTTGACACATGAACTATTTTCAACCTGATAACCAACAATCTCTTCAACTGTGTCCTTTTTCTTTTTGCTTGCAATCACAACATGATCTTGTTTTTTTCTCTTCTCTACACCTTCAGTACAGTTATTCTCATACCTTCTTTTTCGACCAACCACACACTTTTCAAATACATGATATTGACCTAAATTGGGAGCATATGTTTTTTTTAACCTATTATACTCTTTGACACAGTTTGCATCTGCAGTAACCTTTGTGTCATCAAAATCAATCAAAAACAAATCAGATAATGTTCTGACTCGCGACAAAGCAACATAAGCCATACCCACTTTAAACACAGAATTTCCAATGTTCACCAAAGCACTGTCAACACTTAAACCTTGAGATTTATGAATAGTCACTGCATATGCCAGAGAAACTGGAAACTGTTTTCTATGGACATATAAAGCTTTAACGAGCAAAAAATGAACTGAACAACGACCAATTTGTTTAACTTCTTCAATCTGATCAAATTTAATTTTTAAGAATTCAATACCACCTTTATTTTGATAATTAACAAAATCCACAACTTTGCCCATTGCTCCATTAAATAAACCTTTTTCTAGGTCCAAATTACGCCTTAAAATGACTCGACAGTTTTTACATGCATATAGATTCTTTTCTAAACCAGCAGATATTGATTTTTCTAAAGAATCCAATTTTGTCTTCAATTTTTCTGTCAAAATAATAGTCATTCCTTCATGCTGTATTTTATCGATGGCTTCCATTTTTATTATTTCTTCATTTTCCAGCTTCAAAAGTTGTTCGTTGAATATAGAACACTCACACAGTGTTGGCATTAAGACAGATTTTTTTTCCTGCAATTTTCATGTATATTTTATCAGGAACTTCATTTTCATTTGGAAACAAATTGGAAAGTAATCAACTCTGCAAAGCTTGTCTGCCATGTTCAGTCAGTAGTCCAATTCTTATATCTTGGAGAATAGTTCCATAATCAACATCATTTGTCTGTTGCATATTTGTAATCAGTTCTTTGTATTCAAAATATGACCAAATGTTCACGTTTCCAACACTACCCAGAGACTTTCTGGTGCCTTCGTGTGCAAGTGTTTTAAATACTGGTTGTCCTTTTACAGGAGTCAGTTGCAGTATATCTCCAAAAACTATGACGTGTTTTCTTCCAACTAACACGTCGTACTCTGTTTTAAGAATTTGTGGCATTGTTAAATGCACAAAGGCAAGCATTAAGTTTGATAACATACTTACCTCATCAATAATGAGAAGATTTATTTTCTTCAAGACTCTTGAAACTTCCCAACAAGCTTCTCCAGATAGCTCGTGGTATTCCAATTTGTTTTCATGCTCTACTGGTAGCATTAGTCAAGGATGTAAAGTAATTCCTTTAATGTGTTCTGCCAACCCAGTTGGAGCAGTGACAACACAAGACAAATGCGACTCAGTTGTTTTCTGTAGATAACTTGTAAATACTTTAATTAAAAAAAATCCTGTTCCAGCTTGTCCCCTCACATACATTCGGATAGGTTGAAATGACTTGCATGAGCACTCTTTCTTTTCATGAAGTAATCCATGGTCAATCTGTTGTTTCACTTGCTGCTATATTTGTTTCTGTTCAACATTTAGTTGTTCTTCCAAGTTTGCTAAGTTTGTTACATCTTCTTGAGCTTGATGCATTGCTGTTTCCACCTCATTCATGGCGATTGCTGCTTCATTTTCAACAATTGATTGTCCTAGTGGATCTTGACTCAGCGCAGAAGAACTTTGACTGTCTTGAGAACTGTCAAGCAATCTCAGCTGCAATTGTAGCTTCTTGATCAATTTCATCGTTCAACATTTTCACATAATTTGCAAAAGCAGTGCATTGTATGCTATCTTTACAAGCATTAAAGGAATCATCATAGCTCTGGAAATCTCCAAGTAATTCCAGTTCTGAACACCATGGTTTGAACAGTTGTAAAAGGGCTAAATAGTAAAACTTCCTTTTATCAGCAGTGTTGTAACTCAGCTTTCTGTGATTAATCAAATTTCCTTTTGTTTGTTTCACCAAACATCCTTCGGAACCAATGACTCCATATTTCCATCATTAATGTGCTCTGTACTATTCCATTTAAAAGTGTAGTTTTGCAGCACTTCATAGAGACACATGTTCTCAAGATGATGACTTCTGTTTGGGTAATATGTGTCCAACATATTCGTTTTCAAAATATCTGTACTTTCTGGATCTTTTTCTGCTAAATATTCAATTTCTTGTACAGATTTCAATACTCGATTTCGCATTGCTGCAAGACCTAGACTCACCCAAATGATTCTTCTAGATTTGGAGTATAGGCTTGCAGATGATAACCGATCTGAGCATTCATATGCTCCGATTTCTTGATGGGGTAACATCTTCAAACTGAAACTGTATAATTTCTTACTTAGAGTCTTCTCGTGAGAAATCTCTTCCCACATTTCTTTTAATTCCGTCTTTTCTGATTTTGTAATATAGGGCGTTACATATCAAGCAACAGCAATGGAATTGTCCGCAACATACTGAATATCCATTTTAGCATTCCACATGGACAAAATAACTGGGTTGTAGTAAGTGCATTCTGTGAATACCAAAAGTAGTAAGTTTAGGGTTTTGTCTTAAGTTAATTCTGTGAATCGGGCCCATAGGTGTTTAAATCTATAAATTCTGGAGGAATAGCAACTAACTCTAAATTATTATGCACAGCTCTAGCGGGCATTTTATTCTCATCTAATTTGTTATAACAATATTTACAAATACGCTGATCGGAATCCAAATAAAAAAACACTTCTCTACCAACAAATAAGTTGCAAATTCCTTCCACTTATCATTATTTTCTTTTTCACTTTTTAAATACAGATCAACACTCCTAGTCTGATTTTTATAGTGAGTTCACCGACAACAAATACTAGAACAATTTGGCCTTTCACCTGAAATCACCTTAAACTTTGTAATTTCACCTTCAACATTTTTTGTACAACTATGTTCAACATTCTCTGCAACATTTTCTTCTATTAATATCTTCACTCTCTTGTTCAGGACCAAAGTAACAAAACTCAATGTCATCACAAACCTTCTTCACATCTGATACTGACCCACGCAAAAGAGCACTGTTCAATTCATTTAACTTTAGTGATGGACTTTTTGCATAATACAACCTTCTCACTAACTTCCACATTTGAGTATGATGGTGAAAAACACTTTGACACACTTTCCTAGAAAGACAAGCCAGAGAATGACCATGCAAACCAGTTTTTTTCTCACTCTGCAAGGGTCTAGTCCTTGCAACACCTTAATCTTTAGTTTAACACTTTTTTTACTATATGCTTGTAAGAAACTGCGTAATTTATCAATAGATTCTTGACGTACACTACAAATACTACTGCAATCCCAAGTGTACACTGGGGCTTTAGGACGTTTGCCTACAACTTCATCAGCTATCACTTCTTCTGCATTTCTGGGAACCATTTTCTCTTTCTCAATTGGACAACCATTTCTAACCTCATAAGCTCGACCACTGGTGTCAACTGCATGTAACAAATCATTGGTCTGAAAATAACTCTCTTCACTAAAAAAAGGCTCAGAATTTGAACTATGTTTCCATTCCCCTAAAATAATATCACAAAAATTACTTCTGTTAATTACTCTTTTCTTCTTACTTTTGGCCTTCATTAAATGGATTGGTTTATCTAGTGATCGAATTCTGTTTAATACTAAAATGAATAGTTTCCTTTTGACTTCAAAAGCCTTTTCAATAATGGATTCAATATGCTTCTTCTTTTTATAAAATAGTGTTCTCTTATTATATTTCTTCGTATCCTACATCAAATTATGAACTACTCTATTATAAAATATTTTTTTATGAATTTCTTTATATTGATTTTCTCTTCTTTTGCTTTAAGTTGTATCCTTTGTATGTATATTGCCTTTTTTTTCCATTCCTATTCTTTGCACTTTCTTTTGTGCTTGGAACATTTTCAGTGCTTTCAACATTTTCTAGTAATATTTTTAATAAAGTTCTTTGTGGTCTTACCAGAAATGTTTCTCTTTTTAGCCACATCATGCTGGTCATCCAATACTTGTGGTTGAGTTTTTTTCAAGTAAGTATCCTTTGTCTGACCTTTTCTTTTTCTTACCTTTTTTCCGGCATGATAACTTTATTTTAATGATGATAAATAGTATCTATAAAAAAGAATCATAAATGAGTGTTTATAAATAACTTTATAAATTATACTTTTCTATTACTATACAAAGACATTTCATATACATTCTGACTAAGAAAATGTAGGCCTGAAGCACAAGTGTGAAGGTGGTTAGACCCTTAAAACCAGGCTCACTGCATGAGTACATGCATATTCATTAAATGATTACAATACTATAAGGAGAGACACTGAGTGAATTTATAATTGGTTCACTTTTACTTTAGTGAATAGATTAGTACATAGTACATAAACAGCAATGGTTTTGCAACAGTACAGATTCAGAGTTTAGGGTAGTGCATTGGTGTTTATGTAGTGTGGGGGGTCGTGCTGAGGTAGTGTTCTAGGGTAGTGCAGTACTGTTTGGGTAGTGTAGGAGGTCGCGCTGGGGTAGATTTAGGGTTTAGGGTAGTGCAATGGTGTTTGGGTACCGTAGGGAGTCATGCTGGGGTAGTGTTTTATGGTAGTGTAGTGGTGAATGGGTAGTGTAGGTGGTCGTGCTGGGGGTAGATTTAGGGTTAAGGGTAGTGCAGTGGTGTTTGTGTAGTGTAGGGGGTCGTGCTGGGGTAGTGTTCTAGGGTAGTGCAGTGGTGTTTGAGTAGTGTAGGAGGTCATGCTGGGGTAGATTTAAGGTTTAGGGTAGTGCAATGGCGTTTGGGTAGTGTAGGGGGTCATGATGGGGTAGTGTCTTAGGGTTTAGGGTAGTGCAGTGGTGAATGGGTAGTGTAAGTGGCCGTGCTGGGGGTAGATTTAGGGTTTAGGGTAGTGTAGTGGTGTTTGTGAAGTGTAGGTGGTCGAGCTGGGGTAGTGTTTTAGGGTTTAGGGTAGTGCAGCGGTTTTTATATAGTGTAGGGGGTTGTACTGAGGTAGTCTTTTAGGGCAGTACAGTTGTATTTGGGTAGTGTAAGGGGTCGTGCTGGGGTAGGTTTAAGGTTTAGGGTAGTGCATTGCTGAATGGGTAGTGTAGGGGGTCATGGTTGGGGTAGTGTTTTAGGGTTTAGGGTAGTGCAGTGGTGTTTGTATAGTGTAGGAGTAGTGTTTTAGGGTTTAGAGTAGTGCAATGGTCTTTGTGTAGTGTAAGGGGCCATGCTGGAGGTAGTGTTTTAGGGGTTAGAGTAGTGCAGTGGTGTTTGGGTAATGTAGGGGTCGTGCTGGGGGTTGTGTTTTAGGGATTAGGGTAGTGCAATCATGTTTGTGTAGTGTAGGGGGTCGTTCTGGGGGTAGATTTAGGGTAGTGCAGTGGTGTTTGTGCAGTGTAGGGGGTCATGCTGGGGTCGTGTTTTAGGGTAGTGCAGCGATGATTGGGTAGTGTAAGGGGTCATGCTGGGGTATTATTTTAGGGTTTAGGGTAGTGCAGTGGTGTTTGTGTAGTGTAGGGGGTCATGCTGGGGGTAGTGTTTTAGGGTTTAGTGTAGTGCAGTGGTGTTTGTGTAGTGTAGGGGGTCATGCTGGGGTAGTGTTCTAGGGTAGTGCAGTGGTGTTTGGGTAGTGTAGGAGGTCATGCTGGGGTAGATTTAGGGTTTTCAAAAGGGAGTTTCGAGATTGCCGCCGGGATACAGGGACGGCACGCAAAACAGACCTCTGAAAACCTACGGATAGATGGAACTTTTCATAGCTCCCTAAATCATTATATGGTGGAGGATCAACATACTACATCTCATATTTGTGATAAAATTGGAACTGCATAATAGCGGAACATCATTTTGGGAAACATTGGATCTGATAAAACAAGTGGCATTTGCAAAAGAAATTGTGTGTAATACGCAAGCTAAGAGTCTTGAGGAAGCCCAATTGGGGCGAAACGCGTGTCGGCTTGGATCATTGTCGATTGAGAAATAAAATTTGAATTACCAACATCTCATGGCTACTGGAAGTTGATGCCGATAAAGAACATTGATGGCCAAGAAATTGCTCAATTGCACAAGGGATAAAAGTGACTATTTTGGATGTGCACTGGTGTAGTATTCTTTGTATCGTGACTCACTGCCTGAATTTGGTTTGGGCAAGAGGTCATTGTGGATGCCCCAGGTAGATACGCATCAAACACCAAAGCTGCACTCTATATTGAATTTATTGATCTTGAAATTGAGACTAAAGCTAATTTGACTCAGAGAACTTATATTGATGTGCAGGTCACCATAGCAAATCCACAATTTCTTGTATTTTGTAGATTTAAGGTTTAGGGTAATGCAATGGTGTTTGGGTAGTGTAGGGGGTTGTGCTGGGGTAGTGTTCTAGGGTACTCCAGTGGTGTTTGGGTAGTGTAGGAGGTTGTGCTAGGGTAGATTTAAGGTTTAGGGTAGTGCAATAGTGTTTGGGTAGGGTAGGGGGTCGTGCTGGGTAGTGTTTTAAGGTTTAGGATAGTGCAGTGGTGAATGGGTAGTGTAGGTGGTCATGCTGGGGGTAGATTTAGGGTTTAGGGTAGTGCAGTGGTGTTTGTGTAGTGTAGGGGGTCATGCTGGGGTAGTGTTCTAGGGTAGTGCAGTGGTGTTTGGGTAGTGTAGGAGGTTGTGCTGGGGTAGATGTAAGGTTTAGGGTAGTGCAATGGTGTTTGTGTAGTGTAGGGGGTCATGCTGGGGTAGTGTTTTAGGGTTTAGGGTAGTGCAGTGGTGTTTGTGTAGTGTAGGGGGTCGTGCTGGAGTAGTGTTCTAGGGTAGTGCAGTGGTGTTTGGGTAGTGTAGGAGGTCGTGTTGGGGTAAATTAAAATTTTAGGGTAGTGCAATGGTGTTTGGGTAGTGTAGGGGTCGTGCTGAGGGTAGTGTTTTAGGGTTTAGGGTAGTGCAGTGGTGTTTGTGTAGGGTAGGGGGTCGTGCTGGGGTAGTGTTTTAGGGTAGTACAGTGGTAAATGGGTAGTGTAGGTGGTCATGCTGGGGGTAGATTTATGGTTTAGAGTAGTGCAGTTGTGTTTGTGTAGTGTAGGGTTCGTGCTGGTGGTAGTGTCACTGCAAGAGTACATGTACTGCAAACACATCAACCAACTAAATCATTCTCTATCAATTTTCCCAAATGGACACTAACTCACAGCGTGATTCTAGACATGTAACAGTATTTCTTATATATAGAGTGTATAGATACTGACTGGGGAAATGTAGGCCTGAAACACAAGTGTGAAGATGGTTAGACTACTACTTGCATAGTGCATAGCAGTTTCAAGCACTGCCTGTCCTAAAGCCTGGCTCACTGCAACAGTACATATACTTATATGTCTGCAAACATATCAACCAACCAAATTATTCTCTCTTAATTTTCCCAAATGGACACTGACTCAGTGTGATTCTAGACAAATGACAGTATTTCTTATAAATGGAGTGTATAGATACTGACTGGGGAAATGTAGGTCTGAAACACAAGTGTGAAGGTGGTTACACTACTACTTGCATAGTGCATAGGGGTTTTAAGAACTGCATGCCCTAAAGCCTAGCTCACTGCAACAGTACATGTACTTATATGTCTGCAAACACATTAACCAACCAAATCATTCTCTCTCAATTTTCTCAAATGGACGCTGACTCACAGTGTGATTCTAGACAAATAACAGTATTTCTTATAGAGTGTACAGATACTGACTGGGGAAATGAAGGCCTGAAACACAAGTGTGAAGGTGCTAACACTACTACATGCATAGTGCATAGGACTTTCAAGTACTGTGTACCCTAAAGCCTGGCTCACTGCAAGAGAACATGTCTGCAAACACATCAACCAACCAAATCATTCTCTCTCAATTTTCCCAAATAGATAGACACTATGTTGTGTATTCATGCACGCGTAAACGCTCGCGCATTCACTTTGCGTGACTCGCGCTTGTGTTTCTTTTCAAGTGTATCTCGTGATATGTGACTCGCGCTTGTGTTTCTTTACAAGTGTATCTCGTGATATGTTTCTACTTGAATGTGTGTGCCTCGCTACACTACACAGTTTGTTAATGTACTATTCGATGCCATAACTGTTACTGTTAAGTCAGTTACCGCTGACTGTCCGGAGCCTTCAGATGTGTCCCAGGGAGTGCTTCTTATTCTATAAATAAACTTACTTTTACCATCAAGATTTCTGTGGATATTTACTCTACACACTAACTCACAATGTGATTATAGACAAATAACAGTATTTCTTATAAATGGAGTGTATAGATGCTGACTTGGGAAGTGTAGGCCTGAAACACCAGTGTGAAGATGGTTACACTACAATTTGCATAGTGCGTAGGAGTTTCAAGCACTGCTTGCCCTACAGCCTGGCTCACTACAACAGTACATGTACTTATATGTCTGCAAACACATCAAGTAACCAAATCATTCTCTCTTAATTTTCCCAAATGGACACTGACTCAGTGTGATTCTAGACAAATGACAGTATTTCTTATAAATGGAGTGTATAGATACTGACTGGGGAAATGTAGGTCTGAAACACAAGTGTGAAGGTGGTTACACTACTACTTGCATAGTGCATAGGAGTTTTAAGAACTGCATGCCCTAAAGCCTGGCTCACTGCAACAGTACATGTACTTATGTGTCTGCAAACACATCAAGCATCCATTCCACATATTTCATTACTGCATTTTACTATTAAAGCTAAACTCATTTTGGAAGCACATAACCAATGACTATTTTCTAATTCTACCAAAATGTGAGAACACAATACGTTTTTAATCAATTACATGTCAGCAAACAATTGAAGTATCAAAATACTTCTCTCAGAGTGATTCCTAAATGCACACAGACTCACTGTGTGATTATAGACAAGCAACACTATCCCTTGCATTTTACGAAAACACATTTACTAGTCTACAAGACATAAGGTGACTGTACACATAGCACAACATTTTCTACTACACATTAGTATAGAGTGCGTCTATCAGAATGATTCCTAAATGCACACAAGACTCAATGTGTGATTCTAGTCAAACAACACTATTCCTTGCATTTTACCAAAACACATTTCATATTCTAGAAGAAGTACTGCATTTTATTGTAGAAACTTGACTCATTTTACAAATACATTAAACAAATGACTGGTTTCTAATTCTACCAAAACATGAGAACAGCACAGTTATCTGTCTGAAAATACATGAAATACACAAATGCTTATCTCAAAATGGTTTCTAAATGCACACACACTAACAATAAGATTCTAGAGAAAAAAAAGTATTCCCTGCACTTTAGCAGGAGTAACACATTAGTCTCATTAAAATCAAAATGCACCACATACATCCCCTCACAAATTAATAACTCCCCTTTTAAATTAAATTGTTTTGTAGATTAAGAAGTATGTCAGTCACACACAAGCTTTTCCTACACAGAATCTCTGTTCTGTACACCTCTCACCAAAACCAAAGAATGGCAAACTTCCCCTCTCATTTTCAACACATTTACATCTAAACATCAAATCACATGCCTTCCCACATTAATTCAAAAGCAAACACACATTTCTATTGGTTACACATTTCAACCCTTTCCAATTGATATACATTTGAATACTACCCCCATTTTGCCTTCTGCCTGTTACAATAGAAACAGTTAATGAAACACTTAACTGAGCACACAGGTCACACGTTCACCACACAATGTTGCTAATCAAAACAGCAAGTGTGCTTGACTTTTCAACATATCAGCTTATTTTATGTAATGTTCCTTTCAATCAGTTTTTGTTAACCAATAAGAATCATGCTTTAAAAAAACAGAAACATGCACCGTAGTTTTCAGTGTAGAATGTTGTCAAACAACCAATCATTTCTTTTCTTTTTTCAAAACTGCATCTTATCCACCAATTTAGAAAAATCTTACTTTTCAAACTGCCATTTCATTTACAGAGACCATCTGAGTGCATCCATACCTCCCTTCAAGATGCTTAGAGTGTGGATTGTGGGACACAGCTATATTTTCTGGAGCAAAAGGTATGCAGAAAACAAAGGAATTCACAAAGACCTAGGTTTACCAAATGTAGACATTAAATGGATTGACACAGAGGGTTAAAGTCGCACCAATTGATGCCATTGGTTAAATCCCTTTTGCATCTCCAACACCCTGACCTCAAAATTGTGCACTGTGGCAGCAATAACCTAGGCACTTTGACTGGGATAGGTGTGGAAATGCTTATGAAGGACACCTTTGGAGAATTGATGTCACTTTTCCCCTAAACTACCTTTGTCTCTTCTAACATATGCCAAAGGCAGAAATGGAACTGGTCCAATCAATTTTGTCCACAGATTGAGAAAGCCAGGAAACGTGAATAAATCTGTTTTTGCTTTTCTCCAAGACTATAGAATGGGGTCCATTTACCACAACAATCTGCCTTTCAGTATGGATGGCATCTATAGGAGAGATGGTGTACATTTTACAGATGAGGGAAAAAGAGTCTTCCTCATAAACTTTAGACTCTGCATCAGTACTTACTTGTAGGTACCAAAATTCTGTCAATAAACACAATGGCTCTTTTTAGAGCCACTCAATATCTAAACACATACGCTTGATGTATATCTCTAAAATTTTACTTTTTATTTGCTTGGAGATGCGCACCCAACATGTCTGAATTGTGCATCCAATGCGTAGAAGTCATGCACCAAACGCTCTGGAGTCGCCCATCCTACACATTAGTAGTCGTGCTTCCAACGCGTGCACACCAGGGGTCGTGCTGAGCGGCGCGCTGGATGTGTGACTCCAAATTTATCGTAAAAAAAAAGCCCCTATCACTAATTTTTATTATCCTGGCGACCCCATCCCTCGGGGCTTATAAAAACCGCTGGGGACCATGGGGGAAGCCCCAATGCCCCCACGGTCCCAGCCGGCTCCCCTCGTCCTTTGGGAGATGGCATTGCTTTTCCACATTGAGAGCTGCTAACATGCAGCTCCCCGTGTGGAAAAGAAATCTGGTTTGGATATTGAAAGAGAGAGCAGGTTTCCCTGGCTTCTCTTTCAAAATCCAAACCATGTTTTCTATGGGATGGCGGGAGACTCCCGCCCTCTCATAGCAAACAACACTGTCCTGGGGGTGGGCACCCCAGGACACTGCAGGAGCTGGCCCTGGGGCGGTGGCAGTCCCCCGGGCCCTCAAGAGCTCCAGGTGGAGGGCCACACAGCGCCCCTCCAACAATACATAAAGCCCCGGGGTGGTGGTTCCCGGGGCTTGGGGAACCATTGAACCCCCCCACCAATTATACTGGGAGGGGCTTTTGAGCCCCTTCCAACAATTTATTTTGTAGCCCCGGGGGTGGCGGTCCCCGGGGGCTAAATATATAAGAAGCTCCGTTCTATTTATTTATTTTTTTACGGCAGGATCCGCGCACCATGCGCACTTAGCGGTTTAAAAAAAATTTAAATGGGGGGGCCTGGGAGTCCTTCTGGGACCCCCTAAACAGGTCTACAGGGTCAGGGTATTTCTACCCTGCCCCCTTTATACGTTTTGCACACTTATTCCACAGACTACTTCAGCCTTGCTTCTACCAAGGCACAAAATGGCTGCCAACAGTTCCTGGTTTCAAATGTAAACAACCACTTGACAGCCAATTAGCATTCAGCGCGTGATATTTATTCAGCAGCCAGCAACAAACGTGTTTCGGCTATCTGCTTTCTTTGGTGTTAGTGACACACCGGAAGAGGCCATGTGGTCAACCTCACAACCAAACCCCTAACAGAAATTGAGATCACAGTACTGAGCTTGGGATTAACATTCTGCCTTAGCAGTCAACTGGTATATACACAAACAAGAATTGACCTTTTCAGTTTCGTACGAAAGCTAAAACTACATAAATATTTCAAATTAAGATCTAACATGAAAGATACAAGAATAGTAGTGCAACGAATAACAGCTACAGACACGCTGACTGGGAAGGATTTGCCAGCTATTGAACTTTTGGAGAATCTTCTATTAGAACAAGAAGAAAACTTAGCCATTAACAACAATATGGCAGAGAGAGCCTAGAAAACCCAAATTGAGCAAGAAAGGGAAAAAAGCCTATTTAAACCCAAAGCTCAGTTTAATCCGCAAATGCCGCTCGATGCGATCAATGTCTTTTCCGAAGCCATGGTCAATGCCCTGCTGAAATTTAGATCTAAGACAACGAAAGGTCCTATGAAGAGCAATGTAACAATGGCGGAAAAGGCAGCATTACAAAATCTTATGCAGGATATGTCAATAATAATAAAGCCTTCAGACAAAGGTGGAAACGTGGTTCTTCAAACCAGGGAACAATACTATAAGGAAGCCCTACGGCATTTGTCGGATTACAAACATTATGAAAGTATAAAAAGTTATGATGAACTAATCAAATCATGGTATGAAAAATCCATGGTGAGAACTGAAGAACACCTGTTTCTTTGCAGTACGAATCCAGTAGTCTTGACTTTTTACCACATCCCGAAGTTGCACAAAGACAGCGTGCATCCACCCGGCAGGCCGATTGTTTCCTCACAAAACAGTCTTACTGAGCACTTATCTCTGTTCATTGATCATTTTCTATTTACATTTGTGGTACAACTAAGATCATACATAAAAGACACTAAAGACTTTTGGAATAAAATCACGCATGTGATATGGGTTCCCTCATATAAACTAATGGTACTGGATATGACCAGCCTGTACACTTGTATAGACCATAAGGATGATTTAAAGGCTGCACAGTTCTATTTGGACAAACACCAGTTACGCTATTCAGAACACAATCAAATGCTAATAGAGTTTATAGAGTTCTGTCTAATGAGCAATATCTTTCTGTTTGATAAATACTATAGGCAGACCTCTGGTACGGCGATTGGCACCTGATTCGTCCTCAGCTATGCAAACTTATTTGTTGGCTGGTGGGAGGAGCGCTCCCCGGTGCGCGTACCGGAGCGCGGCCATAGATATATATATTTTTTTGAACCTAAATTACTCAAAATCCACTGGAGCACATATCTTGAGACATAGCAAAGGCACATCGGGCTACCAGTCCCTACAATTTTGCCAAGTTTGGTGGAAATCCATTCAGCCGTTCGGGCTAAAAGTGAGATTGACCGCCCTATGGAAATTAACATGGGGAAAACACGTTTTGGAACCCCCTTTTATCTTGGCCCCCGCTTGACGAATCTCCCCCAAACTTTCAGGGAAGGACCGAAGCACCGCGAGGCAAATTTGAGGAAATTTTCAGGCAGATTCCTCAACCGGCCCCAAAGTTATTCCCAATAGAATGTTGAGATTTTGCATTGAAAAAAATCCTAACTATAACTACCTACTGGCGACCGCCAGTAGGTAATATATATATACATATATATATAACCTTTTGACAACTTGGAAGCACTAATATGCCACCGTAATATCAGTATTTCATAACATTTTAAACTGTATGTGCAAAAAGACATCTTAATCAGGGGGGTAACACAAGCCCCTGCAGTGTGGTGGGGGGGTCCTAACCCTTCGGGGAGGCCTGCATTCAGGCCAACTTCAATTAATATCTGTGAGACATGGGAGAATGAAAGGGTTTATTTATTTTTATTTATTTATTTAATGGCATTTGTAGAGCGCGTGCAATTACCCGTAGGCGTCTCGGCGCTAGTATGCAAAGCTGTCTCTCCCTGATCAGATGATTGGAGGCTGGATTTACTGGTTGAATAACCACGTCTTCAATTTTTTTCTGAACTGAAGGAATGTGGAACTTGTTTTTATGTGGTTAGGTAGGGAGTTCCAGATTTTAGGGGCTGCAATAGAAAAGCGGCGGTCACCCCAACAGACTGTTCTGCTTCGTTGAACCACAAGTTGGTTGAGCGAGGTAGAGCGAAGTATTCTGGGCGGATTATAAGGAATTAGTTGCTTTTTGAGAAAGTGCGGTCCTTGATCCTGCAGAGTCTTATAGACTATGCACAGTGATTTGAATTTTACCCTATTTTGGATGGTTAACCAATGGTAACCTTTCAGGGTGTCCGAGATGGGTGCAAATTTGGGTTTTTTGGACAGCACGCGTGCCGCTGCATTCTGCACAGTCTGTAGTTTTTTAGTGACTCTGCTTTGTGCATTAAGCAAAAGACCGTTGCAGTAATCCAACGATGTCAGGACCAGGGAGGTGACTAACGTCTTGGCTGCTGAATCTGGTAGATAAGGGGTGATCTTTTTTATCATTTTGAGCTTAAAATGGGCGTTGGCTGCCACCTTATTTGCATGGGCCATGAAGCTGAGCTGGTCATCGAATGTCACTCCTAGGTTTCTGACCTTAACGGTGGGGGTAGGAGGGATACCAAGAGCCGATGGCCACCAAGCTGCAGACCAGGCTGGCAGAAGGTTGCCAAAGATAACCATCTCCGTTTTATCGGAGTTGAGCTTCAGGCAATTTCTTGCCATCAACTCACCGATAGCAGTCATCCCTCTTTGGAATCTTTCTGCCACCTCCCGTCCATCGCCCTTTATGGCCAGTACCAGCTGAGTGTCGTCGGCGTATGAGGTTAGGCTCATCCCGTGTGCTTTGATGACACTAGCAAGGTCCGACACATATATATTAAATAGTGTCGGACTTAGGGATGAGCCTTGAGGGACCCCACACGGTAACGACAAATCCGCTGACTGAAAAAGGCCCAAGGTGACCGCCTGGGTTCTGTTGGACAGGAAAGAGGCAAGTAGATCCCTGGCAGTAAGCTGAATACCCATCCTTTCGACACGGTCGACCAAGATCCTGTGGTCGACCGTATCGAAGGCTGCTGAGAGATCAAGAAGGACCAGCAGTGCTGTTCCTCCCTGATCACGGATGACTCTTATGTCATCAGCTGCTTTGATGAGAGCGGTTTCCGTACCATGGTGTTTACGGAAACCGAACTGAGTATCATCCAGC
Source organism: Lissotriton vulgaris (assembly GCF_964263255.1). NCBI lineage: Eukaryota > Metazoa > Chordata > Amphibia > Caudata > Salamandridae > Lissotriton > Lissotriton vulgaris. The sequence goes on from NC_141694.1 coordinate 751,003,098, forward strand.
AAGTTGTGACTCTCTATGAATTCCGAGAGTTGCTGGTTCATGGCCTTTTCGGTGACTTTAGCTAAAAAAGGGAGGCTCGCGATGGGGCGATAGTTTTTTAGTTCACCTTTATCTAGACCAGGCTTTTTTAGCAGGGGTTTAATCAGCGTATTTTTTAATGAGTCAGGGTAAGTTCCAGATGTCAGTATTGTGTTACAGACATGAGTGATGATGGGGATGACTGTGTCTGGTACGGTTGCGATCACCGAGGTTGGGCAGGGATCCAAAGCTGATCGATTTTACTATGCCCTTAATTTGATCCGTGGTGAGGGGTTTAAAACTCGTCATGGTGTTTTTCGGTGTGATCATTGGGGAGGTAACAGGACTGCTGGCGGGGTCTGAGTTAAAAGCTTGGTAAATGTCATTGACCTTCGTGAAGAAGAACTTGGATAAGGCATCACATAATGCTTGTGATGGGGGAGGGTTAAGATCCGGAGTGTTTCCAGAGAGAGTTTTAGCGATGTTATATAGCTGTCTGCTAGAATTTTTCGCTGTCTCTATATTTGTGGTAAAATAGTGTTTTTTAGCTGCTACTATCATAGCTTTATAAGAAGCAAGAGCTTGTTTATATTTTTCCTTATTTTCGCTGTCATAAGTTCTTCGCCAGTGCCGTTCTCTATTCCTAGTTAATTGTTTTTGAATTTTCAGTTCTTTTGTGTACCACTGAGCTTTAGGCAAATTTCTGTTTCTTGAGAGAGATTTGGTAGGTGCCAGCTGAGTAGTGGCTTTACCCAGCCATTTCTGAAATTGGTTGGTGGCAGTATTGGGGTCAGTGGATAGATCCGGGATGGTATTGTTTAACAGCAACGTTAGGTCATTAGAGTTAATGTCCTTCCATGCTTTGAAGGTGCCACTGTTCGTGTGAACAACCTTTTTCCTCGGCGAGCCTTTGATAGTGAGGCTGCTAAGAAGGACTGAGTGGTCAGTCCATGTCATGGGGAGAACTGAGGTTATACACAGACCTTCTACATTTGAAAAGATTCCATCTAGCGTATGACCTGCCTGATGGGTGGGGGTCGTAACCAGTTGACTGAGGCCCATTATTTCTAGGTCGGATGTAAGGGAAATACTATCCCTATCGCTGCTTTGCTCCAGATAGAAGTTGAAATCGCCCATAATTGTGGTGGACTCTTCTGTAACTATAGACTCCGTGATGTTACTAAGGTTAGCAAGGAACGCAGATCTGTTCCCAGGGGGTCTATAGAGGAGCACTCCCTTGAAGTTGTAAGTCGAGGACAACTTTATATTAAAATGCATAGCTTCGCATGAAGTAATGGGTATAGGCGAGGAGCGGACTTCAAATTGGTCTCGCGCTATAATAGCTAGCCCACCACCTTTCCCTTTGGGCCTGTCCTGCCGATAGGCACTAAAGCCTGGGGGAACTGCCGTAACATAGTCAGGGGCAGATGCCTCATCAGACCATGTCTCTGTAATGTAGAGAACATCTAAGTTGAGATCGCTGATGAGATCGGCTATTTCCTGGCAATGCTTGCTCAGGGAGCGCGCATTAATGAGTGCCATAGTCACGTGAGTGTCTTTCTCAGACCCTAAGTTTTGAGCTAGGCTGGTTGAATTCGCGAACGCGAGTGTTGTATTACAATGTTGGCATTCTATATTCTGCTTGGAGTCCATTCATTTTACGTTATGCCACAATTTTATTACACTGCTTAATGTAGCATACAGATGCTATAGCAGAAGCGTGTTGATTACACAAGATACAAAACCATATGTCTCTGCACTACCATTGCTGGGTATATCCAGAGAACCCACAAATATCACGAACCATGAACTGAGACACTTGAAGGAGCCAGGGATTCATGACAGAGGTGATTTGTACCATGAAGGCAGTCTTATGTTGTTTGCCTCTCTAGCAGAGATTAATGGACTTCAGCCAGGACATTCCTCATACACCACACTATAATATCAGCATTGAACTAACATTGGGGTGACATGTCAAGAGAGCCCCCAACACACTTAACTATTCAATACTTGCATGTCATGGGGCAGGGATGGCACAACCAGGGAACAAAGGCAAGAAAAATGGGACAATCAGGGGAGCAGAGGCAAGAAAAATGGCACAATCAGGGGAGCAGAGGCTAGAAAAATGGCACAATCAGGGGAGCAGAGGCAAGAAAAATGGCACAATCAGGGGGGCAGAGGCAAGAAAAATGGCACAATCAGGGGGGCAGAGGCAAGAAAAATGGCACAATCAGGGGAGCAGAGGCAAGAAAAATGGCACAATCAGGGGGGCAGAGGCAAGAAAAATGGCACAATTAGGGAGCAGAGGGAAAAAAATTGCACAATCAGGTGAGCAGAGGCAAGAAAAACGAGTGCTGTATGGTGTCTGAGGTTTAGAATCTAAGATGCCTATTCATTAAGGTATTTTGTGTTCTACAAAGTAGTACTGCTGAAGTACTTTGTTACATACTCTAAAATGCCCTTGTGAATTGGCCACGAAAGATCAAAAATGGGAATAATTATACACAATTGGTTCAAATAGAAGGGTTGTATTCAGGTTGCACTTTTCCCAATAGGAACTTAGATGTTTGAGGGCCGATTCACAAATGCATGTAAGAGTATGTAAAAAAGTACTTCAGTAGTACTACTGCCCATAATCAAAGGCTTTTGTGAGATGGCCCTCTAGTCCACTGTACACCATTTCTCACAATGGAATGAAAGGATGATGCAACCTGCTAACTGAGTAAAAAAACTGCATTCTTTTTTCTTTATTTTGATTTTAGTATTTGTGGCATTTCAGATGAACAGGTTTTTAACGTAGCAAAGCATACATTTCACCAATAGACCTGTTCTCAAACCTCAAACATGGTAGACAAAAACTGTGTTGATGCATCAAGAGGTGCCTTACTCTAGAAAATAGTCAAGGTGTGTACAATTATTTGCAAAATATTTATGCCCATTACATTGTTTCACCCTAGGCTTAGCTTGGTAGCTCATATGACGTCACCATTGTTCTGAACCTATTGGCTGTGGCTGATAAACAATCCTGATTCCCTGAACCACTTGCACCGATATGCAAGAAGGACAGTATTATTTATGGAAGAGCATGAAGAATAACCAACAGGATTTGATGAGCAAGAATCCAAAGAGGGAAGACTATAACAGGCAAAATATGGTTCCTGAAAGTCTTCTGAAAATTGACAAAATCTTGGGTCCCCTGCTTGGCCATGCTCACTCTCTGAGGAAAAGCTGGCAAGCTAACTAGGTCACCCTTTAAAAGCAATCATCGAGCCTTAGAAAAATGTAAAGTACCTCATAATATGCTTTCTCTATGGACCGGCCAGTGAGCTGCTGTTCTTCTCCAGCTTCAGTCAAAAGATTGCTTACAAAATGAAGAAGTCCATTATTTTGTTTTGATGAGAAAGAATTTGTCTTGTAGCAGGTGTCTTTATGTAGAATTTAAAAGAACCTCTTGCTGGTGATTATCTTACATTTTTCTAATATTTGGCATTGGACTTACATTGCGAGAAGTACATTTCTAAGCAGATGAAGAGAAATTGACCGCACCTCTGATGGTTCTGGGGAATTGTAAAGTACCCTATTTCTTATGGTAGCTTGGCATAACGAAGGGGCAGCGGCAAGAACACGGAAGGGGCAGACGCACAACGAAGGGGCAGAGGCAAGAACACGGAAGGGGCAGACGCACAACGAAGGGGCAGAGGCAAGAAAAATGGCACAATCCCGAGTGCAATCAAGGGGCAGATGCAAGAACACGGAAGGGGCAGACACACAACGAAGGGGCAGAGGCAAGAAAAATGGCACAATCCCGAGTGCAAGAAAAATGGCACAATCAGGGGAGCAGAGGCAAGAAAAATGGCACAATCAGGGGAGCAGAGGCAAGAAAAATGGCACAATCAGGGGAGCAGAGGCAAGAAAAATGGCAAGAAAAATGGCACAATAAGGGGAGCAGAGGCAAGAAAAATGGCACAATCAGGGGAGCAGAGGCAAGAAAAATGGCACAATCAGGGGGGCAGAGGCAAGAAAAACGAGTGCAATCAGGAGGCAGAAGGCAAGAAAAAAACGAGTGCAATCAGGGGGCAGAAGGCAAGAAAAACGAGTGCAATCAAGGAGCAGAAGGCAAGAAACACGAGTGCAATCAGGGGGCAGAAGGCAAGAAAAGCTACTCAGGGGACAGAGGCAAGAAAAATGGCACAATTAGGGGGGCAGAGTCAAGAAAAATGGCACAATCAGGGGGGCAGAGTCAAGAAAAATGGCACAATTAGGGGAGCAGAGGCAAGAAAAATGGCACAATCAGGGGGGCAGAGGCAAGAAAAACGAGTGCAATCGGGGCAGAAGGCAAGAAAAAAACGAGTGCAATCAGGGGGCAGAAGGCAAGAAAAACGAGTGCAATCAGGGGGCAGAAGGCAAGAGGTATTTATAGCGCCCAGGGGAAGCCTAGCAACGCCTGCGGCCTCTAGGCGCTGTACGAGAGATCTTCGAGAGGATTTCAAAAGAGGCACAGAGGAAGAGAAAGCGACGGAGTAACGTTCAGGATTTAACAGCAGCCCCATTCATTTCGGGAAACGAGTGCATTCGCCTTCTTCCTTCCTCACATCACGCAGCTTTCCTCGCGCTGCCTAACTCCTCTCCGCACTATCATGTGCATGTCTCCCCCTCCCCATCCTGTACCTTTCACCCTTCTGCCCCTCCCCTCTTCTGTTGCATCTTTCCCTGCTATGTTCTCTCAGCCATTCTCACATATATGACGCTCTGCACCAGTCCAACACAAGTGGCAAGCGCCTTTAAGCAACTGCCTTCCGAGAGCCTAAGGTACACCAGCAACTCATCTACCAGAGAAAAGCACATTGAAGCCGTCTGTAACGGGGCACATGGAGTAAGCACTATGCAGTCATACAACTGGCAGAAAGTGCTATAAACATGCTGATAAGACACGACGAATGACTCCGACGAGCAAACAAAGCACCATGAAGCAATTTCTCACATGTTAATTTACAGAGAACCGATCTAGCTGGGGTCGACACCATGTTGGGAAGAGACCATGTTTCCAGCCTTGGTCTTACATTTGACAGCCTCATATGTTCGGAAAGTTCATGCATCTTGCTCTTTCCACCTCTCCAGCACCTCTAGCGCTTGGAGGTGCCCTTTCACAGGCATAAAGCACTGCACAGATTACCTGCATAACACTAGGACAGTCTTGGTTTGCTTCCGTTCAACCTATGGTGTGTATAGGAGTACTTTGAGGTGTCTTTTATTAGCATAAAGCACTGCACAACTTAACCACATTACACAATGACAATCTTGGTGTGCTTCCGTTCAGTCTATTGTGCTTACAAGAGTGAGGGGTAAACTTAACGCCGGACGCAGTACACCACGAAAAGAGGGGTCCAAGGCTAGCCAGGGAGGGAGTGGATGTTTTTCTAAATTTGATTTAATGGGTGGGGGGCGGGGAGGTCCAAGTCTATCAAAATGGGTGGGGGCAATCATAATTTGGTTGGAACCCAAGACAATCCAAAGGGGAGGGGTAGGAGAGTAGTTCAAGTCTATCAGTAGTGGGTGCAAGTCAAGAAAATAAATGGGATGGGGAGTTGAAGCAAGAAAGGGGGATCAACACGGGGAGTTCTAAGTCTAACTTGAGATATCTTGGGGTCAATGCTAGCAGAAAGGCAAGTCGATTTCATGCACGGTCTAAGTAGATCAGAAAAAACAACATATCAGGAATGGTGTCCAAATCTATCAGAAGAGGGACCACTGTCACGGGGTGCCTGAAGATCCAGGGGGGGGGCATTTAAAGTCTGTCCAGAGGGAGAGGTTTGAAGCCCATGAAGGGGGCATCTACAGGAGCGCTTCGAACCTTGTTTCGTGTGCGAGGTGCTATATGGGATGAGAAGCCGATCAGTTTCTCGAGAGGGAAACATTTTAGGCGCCACAAGTCCGGAGTCACCGAGTGTGGGAGTGCGGATCTCCTGGCCCACACCTGGGGAGGGGGGCAGCTTCTACCCCCGCCCCAAACAGTTCACCTCCACCCCCCGGGGGTCTGCAGCCGCAATCACTAACCGCACAGCCCCAGCAGCAGCAGCGGGACAGCCCCAGGCTCCATGCTCCGCTCCCCGGCTCTGCTCCGTCTCCTGCCCCGTGCTGCAGGGGTCCTCGTGTCCTGGGGGGCAGCTCTCTCAGCCTCCTCCCGCTCGCGCACTTCTCGCACGGATTGTTCTGAGCAGCACACGGTGCCTCCCTGCTCCCGCCCAGGGGCAGAGGCAAAAACACAGAGGGGCAGAAGCACAACGAAGGGGCAGAGGCAAGAACACGGAAGGGGCAGACGCACAACGAAGGGGCAGAGGCAAGAACACGGACGGGCAGACACACAGAAGGCAAGACAAGAAAAATGGCACAATCAGGGGCAGAAGAAAACTTACCTGTGGCAGCGAGGCTGTCCCGAGCAACAATGGCGGCCGCAAACGTCCGAAAATTTTCGGATTCGGGGCGTGTTTTTGGCTTCTGAGTGACGGATGATGTGACAGGTGGAAAGAATGCCAAAAACACGCCCCCGAATCCGAAAGAGATGGGGCTTGTTTGGAGTGATGCCTCTCTCCTCCAATGGCTGGCCTCCGTTTAGGAAGCCAGCCAATGGAGGAGAGAGGCGGGTTCAAGCCCCGTCTAAAAAACATTAAATCTCCTCCCGGAAGCTGGCAAGCCAGCCTTCGGTCCTCGACCTAGAAAAGGGCCGGTATCACTAAACATAGTGTTATGATAATTATTATGCAATACTAATAATAAATGATTGGATTGGAAATCGTTTTACATGGCTAGTACCTCAGAATGGGCACTCTCAAACTGATCACTCATAATTCGGTTCTGTGTTGAAAGGTCTTGTTTAATTCAATATTATATTCAGCCCTGTAAATTGGTCCTGAACCAGTGCCTGCCTGGGGCCTGCCTATTTTCCATTCCTTTGCTTTCCCTATCCACGCCCAAGAGTAAACACAGAGCTGCGCCCCAGGCAGTCTTGCACAGAAAAAAATGAAAATCACAGCAGATTACTTTGTAAAATAGCAGCACCTGGTGCAGGGCAGGCTGGGCCCTCCAACCCCCCTAGGCCTCAGATCTGGCTGCGCCATTGACATCTCCTATTCGGAAGAGCATGAAAAGAGAGCAGCTCTGGGTACAGGGAGGGTTGCCATCTGGTCGGTTTCTTACCTGCAGGATTTTAATGTCCCAACCAATACAAAATCACTTAAAACCAGTATCTTTCCACTCATCAGTACATACTTTAAACAGTAAATATGAGAGAGCACTTCAAAGATTGTTCTACAGCTGCCTATTGATCCCTGAATGGTAATTAAAGTAAACAAAGACAGAAAGGCAATGTTAAGAAAATAATATCGACAATTGTCTACAAAGTTTTGTTGGAGTATCACCCCCATGCCTTTGCAGTATCTTAAAATGTAAACAAATTACTGCTATCTTTCTCTGTGAAGGTGGCCACAGATAGGGCATTCTTGAGTGGAGAGCTAGGAGCATGAGGAAGCTTGGGGTCCAGAAATCATCAACCTCCACTGAATAAGCGGCCAATGGGCAAGTGCCGGCAGGGATGGGGCAGAAAGAGGGCAGCCAGGAAGAGAGCAGGAGCATTGAGGATCAGGGACTGGAGGAGAGAGGAAAGGACTGGTGATTTGCCACTTGTACTTCAGGCTCATGAAGAGTTGATCAATGCCAATATGTACAGAAGATATACCTGCCTCCCAGCTATCCTCGCAGCGCATGACTGTGCCTGTCACGAGGAATCAACAGCTGTATGTTCCTGGATTGAAAAATAAAGGAGGAGTCGCCTGCTGGCAACCTCTGCAGTAGCACAATGGAAGGGAGTAAGAGACTCAATTACTTGAAATACAAGTACAATTTGTTTTTAAAAACAAAATGATGAAAAAAGGAATAAATATTTATTGTGTTGAATACAAAAAAAATGTACAGTAACAGCATCTGGTATATGTTACATTGATGGAGAAATCTCCAAGGTCCACTCAGTATTGAATTTCCTAAATGTTTTGTACTCAATTGAGACCTTGCTTTTGTGCCAGGCGTTGGACTGTCACAATCAGCAAACGAATATGATTTTGCATAAATTATGATGCTAGTTCTTAAAAATTAATTTTGCAGATCCTTAATTACTTTGCCCACACTCAACCCAATATTCTCTTAAAGTACCCAGTACTCCTTAAAAGGGCATTTTGCCCTGCCCAGATACCCCTAGTTAGGCCTTATTCACAAACTTGTGTTGCTGTCAATTACTCCAGGTTTAGGTGTGGCTCAGTCAATTTTTTTCAGGAGTAAAAAAGACATGCACACTCTTAGTTTCCGGAAGTAAGCAAATATATCCTTTTTTAACGTACACACTGAAAATAAGTTGAGAGTCAGGTCTGGATGTTCAGGAGAGACTCACATTAATTAAGCCAGGGATAAGTCAAAATCCCTCATAGAAAGACTTTTGCGAATCGGGCCAGTTGTCTTTTAGTGCTGCTGTTTTGCCAATTTTACCCATCGGTCACTATCTGTCTTAGTTGTTTTCTGCCTTGTGACGTCACATGTATGAATGCAGTGGTATGATAGGACATCTATAGGACATCTATTTTTGATACGTGAAATTAGCACATTGTGACGTGAGCCAGGTTTTCCTGTATTGCCAAATGAGTGTTACCTTTGTGGTCAAGTTTTGACTGATAATCATACGTCACATGTTCAAATTAGTACTTGTGTTTAAATATTGCAACACCTCTGATACATCATTACAGAGTCATCCCTCTTCCGTTCAAAATGCAATAATGAATAATTACTCCTTCTTGCATCATATCTAATGCGAACCCGTTTCTGGGAATTTGTGCATGGCCACAGTTTGAGTAACAAGGTGTCTACCATTGTAAGAACATTTAAAGCGAAGTGAGGCCAAGATATGACAGTTAGGCAAGGTTATTATTGCTGCACATATTGACACCTGACAAATAGTTTATTTTTCTAAATGCTTTCGCACCACAGGTGTGGCTCATACATCAGAGCGCGTGCCCAAGCTCAGAACCTCATAAGGTATTTGTTTAATGTGTTTGCTTAGCGAAAGGCGCGCAGTGAAGCACCCAGGGCAGAGTATGGGGACGCTGACTAAGAGACAAACTGCAAGGCAAGCAGCTTCAGGGGATGTAAACCGGAACCAAGAATTAAGAAGTCAACATCAGGGATAGAACATAACTCAGAGGCTGCGCGTGCATTGCCCATGCGTGTTGATGCCCGTGGCAGGGCTGTCGAGTCCACACTTCTGACTAATATTGAGTAAATAGGCTAAGCTCAGGCCCGGGCTGACCGTTTTTACCACCGGGCATTTCCCAGGTGGGCTAGAGCCATTGGAGGCCGATTTTTAGTGAAGGGGCTGTTGCTGGCGCCTGTCACTTTCTCCAGCTTCCCCGGGTAATTATGGCAGGCACTGGGGGAAGCTCTGTAGGGAGAGGAAAGAGACAAAGGTGAGATAGCGAGGAGGAAGGGAGCAGGACTGGTTTGCAAATTTTTAGGTCAGAGCCTTTTACATAAGGGGCGAACTTTCTCTGTTTGCGCCATGGCACACCTTCAAACAGGTGAGCCATGCGCAAACAGGGAAACTGTACCCTATTAGGTTGAATGTGCTGCCCTAAGTGCAGCCATAAACTCATGCAGCCCTGGGGGCAGCGCATTCAAGTGAAATACAGAGTGGCTGCTTCAAAGCCACTCCATGTTTTAGTGTGGAAATAGCAACTTGCATGCTCTTTAAAGTGGGTGGAGAGATCCCCTTGCAGGCATGTGCAGTTTGTGACTGCACCTCCCCGCAATGGGATGTCTGACTCTCCAGAGGGCTGCTATCAGGAGGGGCACTTGCAGTTTACCATCTTTTATGTAGCACACTGTCAGTGTACCTCCTAACAGCTTCTTTACCTCCTCGCCCACGTCCATATTACGGCACGGGCGCAGAGGTAAAGACTTTCCCTAATTTTCATGGGGACATGCCCCTTTGCAAATTAGGAAATGCCATCTCAAGGTAGCGCTGCTGCAACATGTACGCAAGTACTTTCTGTATTACACAAAGGCCACACAAGCATCTGAAGCCCCTTCAGTAGTACCACAGTGCCCTGGGGGCACACAAAGCAGGCGCAAAATGCCTGTTGCGCCCCTGGAGCACTTCCATAATACAGGCCCGGGTTTGCTAACCAATTTTTGTGGGCTTTCTGAGACCTTCCATAGGAATGCATTTCACCTACTACTTATTATTGGTTTTGTGGTTTGTAACTCACAATTGCTTGCTTTCTATTTGCTGGCTTTATTTGCTTTAGACTGTCCAACCTGCGTTTCTCCCTCCCATGGAGCATCCCTTATTTACTGTATCCTTCTGAGTACTTGCCTTCTGTAACCAAACTTTTAAATTGTGTTCTTATCTTTTCACATTTGCAATGCTTTCAAGGACAGAGGTCAAATGTCAGGTTCTGTCTTCTCAGAAGCCTTGGTGTTTACTTTTCGTTCTCGGACTACAAAGTGAGATAATGTTTGTGACTATCCTATGGGGTACCCACGGGAGAGAAGAGGCTGGGGGGTGTTATTTTTTCTAGCACACCACAAAAATGAACTGTGTTGATATTTCAGAATATATCAAAATTAGAGAAGAACAAATGAAGTAAAAATTTTAATTCTGAAGTGTTGTGGAAACAAATGTTTGAATACGATCAAAATACATCAATACACTAGGGGATGACATTTCCACACATTATCGTTTGTGTGCACGAAAACTGTGTGTCTCTGCAAATGTAATGGTCATTTTAATTTAAAAATGTGTTATCTGTAATGGCAGGGTGCTACCATGCCATACATACTCCACACTATGCCACTCCAAAGTACATCACCTCACTCGAGAACACTCTACTCAGCTCTATGCCCTTCCACTCAATTCTACGATATTCAAGTCTATCAATCAATCAATTAGCGTTTGTAGAGACGGCTTCCTCTAGAGGTATCTGGGCATCGAAGATTCTGGCTCTCTGTCAAAAAACCAGGTCTTGAGTCTCTTTCTGAAGCCCACCAGGGAGGGACAGGTTGTTCCAGGTCTGTGGTGGCAATGTAGGAGAAGCAATGGCCCCTGCTATGGCAATGGCTGTGGTGGATGCGGAGGGTGTGGGGGAGGGCAAGTGAGGAGGAACGCAGGTGTCAAGAGGGTTGATGAAAAATCCGTTGATAATTGATGTAGGATGACACTTGACCGTGTAGAGCTTTGTAGGCGGGCATGAGGATCTTGAACAGGCATCACTTCTGGATGGGAAGCCAGTGGAGGTTTCTGAGGTGGGGTGATGTCTGACCATTTGGGAAGGGTACAGGATAATTCTGGTATCAAACAGGGGGAATAGGGGTGGACGATTTTTGAGTGGGGTCCAATGTACTCGTCCTGAGAAGCAGGATACCGATGATGACGCTGGACGGTCATCGGCTGGGACAACAGTTGTGGTCCTGCCGTTAGCCTGTGTGAGGTATCCTTACATTCTGAAAAGGGTCTACACCATGCACTCAACCCCCACTTTTTTATTGAGTGAGAGAGAAGAGAGGCTGAGCTAAAATTCTTTAGCTCCCCCTGGGGAACTTTGTACAACTCTATTGGTTGCTACAGGATAATTCTACCAAAAACAAACATGTGTGGAGGGTCAAGGGGAATATTTAACGACCTGTCTGCTCGCTCCCCTGTTGTCAGAATGCAAAACACACAACAGAACAGGTCAAAAGATGGTGTGTGACTATATCAGTGACTACGAAACAGTAGGATGCAAATGTAAACCAGTGCTGTCGAAAGGTATTGGTAACACAAAGCTAGAACAGTTCCCATCAGCCCACCCTTATGGTGGAGTTAACGTCACGTGGGAATTGTCTGATCAATCCATACCACGTCCGGCCATATAGTGCCGGTGTGGAAAATGGATGTCAGGAATCTAGCCATGATGTTTACCATAAAGTGGACTAGATAATGTGCGGTGCTCAAGTGATTGTGATGGATAAAACTGACTACACAACCTCTGAAAGAGCGTACATACAGAGGTCCGTGTGTCAAGGGTTAAAAACACGCCTGGTAGGATGGCTACCTTATGGCGCTGTGCAGGACGGTCGACATGTTTCAGCCAACGGGGCATTTCCCCGGCTTTCTTCAGGACCTTACATATAGAGTGGCTACTGCAACTATAACTACAGGTGATGTGTTAAATAGAAAATAACAAAAAGTTTACTAATAGACAGATACATATCTACCAGGAACTTTAACGCTTAGACGTCCACTGGCGGGAGAGAAGCATGTCTTCTTCCTATCAACAAACAAACATTTTTTTTGATGTACAACAACACTAGATTACACCACCACAACCATCTGAATACAGAGAGACCGTATAGAAAGAACACACCTGTCCCTTTTTTCTACACCACAGAGCGGGGCCTCATACTCCCGAGCGGTTGCCGGGTGAGGTGAGGTCTTCACCCACACAAGGCTGGGTGAGTATCACTGTGAGGAAATGCCTCTAGGTGATAAAGCTATTATGCTTTTTTTCAATATAAGCAGAATGTCAATTATTCATGCAGGTGTGTTCTTTCTATACGGTCTCTCTGTATTCAGATGGTTGTGGTGGTGTAATCTAGTGTTGTTGTACATCCCCAAAAAATTTTGTTTGTTGATAGGAAGAAGACATGCTTCTCTCCCGCCAGTGGACGTCTAAGAGTTAAAGTTCCTGGTAGATATATATCTGTCTATTAGTAAACTTTTTGTTATTTTCTATTTAACACATCACCTGTAGTTATAGTTGCAGTAGCCACTCTACATGTAAGGTCCTGAAGAAAGCCGGGGAAATGCCCCGTTGGCTGAAACATGTCGACCGTCCTGCACAGCGCAATAAGGTAGCCATCCTACCAGGCGTGTTTTTAACCCTTGACACACGGACCTCTGTATGTACGCTCTTTCAGAGGTTGTGTAGTCAATTTTATCCATCACAATCACTTGAGCACTGCACATTATCTATCTAGTCCACTTTATGGTAAACCTCATGGTTAGATTCCTGACATCCATTTTCCACACCGGCACTATATGGCCGGACGTGGTATGGATTGATCAGACAATTCCCACGTGACGTTAACTCCACCATAAGGGTGGGCTGATGGGAACTGTTCTAGCTTTGTGTTACCAATAACTTTCGACAGCATTGGTTTACATTTGCATCCTACTGTTTCATAGTCACTGATATAGTCACACACCATCTTTTGACCTGTTCTGCTCTGTTGTGTGTTTTACAGGATAATTCTGTCTGCTGCGTTCTGTATGGTCTGGAGTTTTCTGAGGAGCTGGGTGGAGATGTCGGTGTCAAGAGGGTTGCCATGGTCGAGGTGGCTGGTGACGAGGGCCTGAGCGATGGTCTTTCTGGTGTAGGTAATGATCCATCTGAAGATTTTGTGGAGCATTGGAAGAGCGTCGAAGCAGGAGGAGGCAACTGCATTGACTCGCCGTTTCATCGTAACTTGGCTGTTGAGGATGATCCCTAGGTTGCATGCATGGTCTGTTGGGGTTAGAGTTGGTCAACGTTCCACTGGCCATCTGCTGTGGTCCCAGGCAGAGGTGTTGTTCCTTCCCGAAGATAAATACTTCTGTGTTGAAGTTCAGTCTGGGGCAGTTGTCACTCATCCATTGAGCTACATTTGGTCATGGCGTTGCAGATGTTTGCGTCTGTGTTGGAGGGGTCATCGGTGAGTGAGAGCATTAGGATGCTGTGGTGATGAAGGTTTTAAGGAAGCTGGTGAGTTCCATGCTGATTGGATTTCCACTAAGGTTGAAGAGGTGCTGGGGGAGGGGTCGGGGAGTGGACGGAGAACATGATGGCTGTGGTGGTCTCGTTGGTGAGTGGAGACCATGTGGTGATCATTTGGGTTGGTGTTCGCTGGTTGGTTGAGGTCATTGAGTTAAGGGTGGTGGGTTGGGAGTTTAAATTGTTGTAGATGGTGGCAATCTAGCTGTGGAAGTAGTCTTAGAACGTGTCACAGAGTTCTTGGGAGAGGTGAAGGGTGTTCTCTGTGGCTGTCGAGTTAGAGAATTCTTTCACTATTTTGAAGACTTCTTTAGTGTGGTTGGCTGCAGTGTTGATCCAGGTGGTGATCGCTACTTTTATGGCTTCCTTTCTGGATGGCCTGGTCAATGTCTGCTGAGGCTTCATGTTGGGTGGAGGTGAAGGCCCGAGTCCACTGAGTTTTGGTGACTTTGCTCCATGTGTCGGGGAAAGAGGTGTGCTGCCTAATGATGGTGTGTTGGTCATCGGAGATGGTGAAGTGTACGATGTCGTGGTCAGTCCAGGTGAGTTCTGTGGTGTGGCTGTATTTGATCCTGTTGCTGGAGGTTTAAATGGGATCAAGTGTGTGTCCGGCCTTGTGCATGGGTTCAATGACCAGTTGGGTGAGGCCAATGTTGCTCAGCTTCTCCAGGAAGGCGATGGAGTTGGTGTCATTGGAGTCTTTGATATGGCAGTTGAGGTCGCAGAGTAGGACATAGTGGTGGGAGTGGTGGGAGTCGATGGCCAGGGGACGATGCGGTTGGACATGGCAATCCAGAAAGTTGGTCGGGGTCCAGTGGGTCTATAGGCGAGGGTTCCTCTTATCGTGGTCTTTGCGTTTGTCTGTAGTTGGAAGTTGATGTGTTCCATGAGAGGCATGTGGGTGGTCGTTGGGGATGGCGCATCTGATCGTTTCCTTAAAGATGATGGTGCTGCCTCCCCCTTGATTGTTTGCATAGTCTCAGTGTATCATCTTGTAGCCGCCAGGAGTGGAAATAGTGACATTAGGCTTGAGGAGAGGTTGAGCTACATTTCAGTGATGAAGGCAACATCAGTGGAGAGAGTGGTGGCCAGGGCCGTTTCTACCATTAGGCAAGACTAGGAGGCTGTGTAGGGCGGCAAAAGGGGGAAGGCGGCAAAAAACATGAGTTTGGGAATCCCCTTGAACAGCCTTCGACCTCAAAAGCACATTGGGTAGCGCATTCAACATGACGTGACGACGTCACGTTCGGCGCGACGGGCGGGGGCAGTGCACGCCGATTTCCGATTTGCTCTTGACCCAATCATTGTCAGACCTCTGTCTGTGCTCGCACGGTCGCACCCTGTGCTGACCCCAAGGTACCTGCCCGCTTCTAGGAACATCCGTTTTTCTGAAAGGTAATGGGGAAGATGGGTGTAAATAATGTAACTTATCATTAGGGGTGCATTTGTAGCGACCAAAACAGACATTGTTTGATCTATTTTTAGCAACCACCTCTTAAAGGACCACAAGGACCAAAATGCATTGTGGCAAAATCATGGAGCTTACCTCACAATGACCATGGAAAATCTTGGCCATTGACCAGCACTGTATATATGTTGATTCTGATTTGAATTTCATGTCGACAAAAGTAGAAGATTTTGTTAAAATATTTGAATATAGTGAATTTATATTTTGAATGAATCGGGCAATAATACATTTGCTTAATTTTTCATGAACTAATGACCGTGTGGTTTACAAGTTCATGAAGTCTGTATTGTCGGACACCATGAGACTACTCCCAGCATAGGGAGCAGACATAATTTTCTTGTTGTGTGTACATAGACAGAACACATTCCCTGGTTGTACTAAAGTCAATTTTTAAGATTAACAGTTAATTTTTTTTAAATTTATGTATCTTTATTTCGACAATGATTTGTCATAAAAGAACAGCAGTAAAACAGTACAAATGATACAATAAAAAGTTGTAAGGTTAAAAAACACAAGTAAAACCAAGCAATACATTTGCTAGTACCACATATCAGTTAAACCCACTTTCCCAGCTAAAATTAGGGGGGCAGCCCCAACACAGATCTAGAATAGTGCCCTCTTCGTTCCAGCTTATGGATTAACCGCCAGTGGCCTTCTGATATTCCACATAGCTGCTAGAAACTTAGTAACAGCAAAGACCACGACTGGTGACAGATCAGACTTTAGAATTCTGAGTGCATGTGAACAGTGGATTATCCCAAGGGTTTTACATATCGGGATAATCCACCTCCGTCTCGGGTTCGGATAAGCTGGACAAAAGAAAACAGCGTGCACCTCATCTTCCAGATCAGCGGTGCACCCTGGACAGTTCTTGGGAGATGCTGGGCACCACTTTGACGTATATGATCTTAATGGGAGGGAGCCATGCCGGCACTGAAGAAAAAGCTTCCTCAAGGCAACGGGGCTAACATCATTCAAGACGTTCTCAAACAAATAAGAGTCCTTGGTCAATAAGAATGTAGCCGTGAGAGTTCCCAGACGAGAGCTAGAGACCAAGAGAGCCCTATTGTTGTCATGGAACAACTGAACCAGCTGTCTCCGTGAAATTCCAACGCAAGTGTGCTCCGAATCGGACCACATCGAAGGCAGGCCAAGCTTCTCGAGTTCCTCTAGGAGATGCCTAAACCACGGACGTTTACACACATTAGGCAGCCCCAGGACTTCAATTAGCTCTTGCCTGTAAACCTTTAGCTCT
Source organism: Lissotriton vulgaris (assembly GCF_964263255.1). NCBI lineage: Eukaryota > Metazoa > Chordata > Amphibia > Caudata > Salamandridae > Lissotriton > Lissotriton vulgaris. Next base: position 751,019,665 of record NC_141694.1, read on the forward strand.
GGGGAAACCCAAAGTCTCCTCCAAAAGGTTAGGGGTCTGAGGGCCACTTCTTCTTCAATTAGTCTGAGGCCAAGATCAAGTCTTAGCGGCACTAGTGGGGTACTCGGGGGCAGAGCTACTAACTGCCTTAAAAATCTGTTCTCTGTTACAGGGATCGAAGGGCCACACTTGAATCCCCACAACTCAGCCCCGTAGGTCACTGCCCCACGTGCCCACAGTTTGTAAATTTCCAGTGGAGGGCCAATCGGCCTAACCGATGATTTACTCAGGAGTTTCAGAATGCCCCCAGCTATTTGGGTCAGCTTAAGTTGTGATTTCAGCTGGTGCTTGAACCAGGTAAATGATTCATTAAGGGTGAGACCCAGATAATCAAAAGTGTGTACCCTTTCTATCCGCAAGCCCTCTATGACAGGGTTTGGGCGTGTTTTAGCGGGGGGGGTTAAAGATCATAAATTTGGTTTTTAGCGTATTAATTTCCAAACCCCGCTCCCGACAGAAACAGACAAACCCGTCAAGGACTCGCTGGATACCCATAGGTGTCTTAGAAAGTAATAGGGTATCATCTGCGAAAATAATCGCGGCGATCCTCGACCCTGCAAGCTTGGGGGCATCACTGTCTAATACCGCCTCCAGATGTGCGATTACCCCGCTGACATAGAGGCAAAACAGGGTGGGCGCCAAAACGCAGCCCTGCCTTATCCCCCTGTCAACGGGGAATTGAGCTGACAGCGAGCCATCACTACTGCACCTGACCTGTGCATAGTTCTCAGCATGTAGTCGGATTAGCATGTTCCGCAGTGTGGGTGGAACACCGAGCTCCCCTACTACAGTCCACAGTTTCTGCCGTGGGACCAGATCGAATGCCGCACGTAGATCTACGAAAACTGTGTAGAGTGACCCACCCCGGATCTTGACAGTTTTCCAGTAAAGCATATATAGACGGAAAATCTGATCTGTTGTGGAGAAATTCTTCCTGAACCCAGCCTGATAAGGGCTCAAGATAGAATGCTCCTCTATCCAGTCAAGGAGGCGATTTAAAATCAGCCTAGCAAAGAGTTTTTGGGACACATCAATGAGACTAATTGGCCTGTAGTTGGCTGGGAGCAGAGGTGAACCCTTCTTGAAGCCGGATACAATCTCTGCACCCAACCAAGTACTAGGCACCTCCATGCCACCCCATATGGCATTAAAAATAGCTGTTAAATAGGGATCCCAGACCACAGGTTCATGCTATAGGAGATCACCTGGTACTTTGTCTAGACCTGGGGCTTTTCCTGACGGTAGTTTGAGAATAGCAGTCTCAACCTCCCCCACTAAAAAAAAGGGTCCTGTTGAACCTCTCTGGGTATTAGTGGGGGCTGGTCCCTGCCAGTACCGATCTCCAGACTGGATGTCTGCCTGGTATAAAGCGCGAAAATGCTCTTCCCACACCTCAGCAGCAATGTTTGGGGCCATTGCCGCGACAGGTTCAGTAGATCCTGTGTTTACTATTTGCCAAAAGTTTGGCGCGTCTTTTGTTGCCAGGGTCGTTACTAAATTGGCCCAGGGATCCACTTCCCACTCTGCTTTAGCATGGTGGATTAACTGCCTGTATGCAACCCTTCTTAATTTAATCAGTGCCCTATTGTGATTTTGTTTTAAGGCACTGAGGAGCTCTGTTTTTGCCTTCATACAAGCCGAGTTAAACCAGGTAGATTTCTTTACCTGTTTTTTTCCCTTTTCCCAGAGGATTCAAGATCCCGGCTAGGCTAGTGATCAATTCCTGATGAAGAGCCCCGAGCTTTGCAAAGGATAAGGGGGAGTGTTCTCAGAGATCAGGGCACCTGCAGCTTCCAATGCCGCAACTACATGGGCATACATTTCAGCCACTAACTCTGGGCGGGTTGCTGCTTTATCCCATCTAATTCTTCGTTTGTTACTTGAGAGGAGTGCCCGGTTATCCGGTCCACACCCACCCCTGTAACTATCTATAGGGAAACCCGGGAAGAGGAAATCCAAGATCAAAGCATTATGGTCGCTATAACCCCTGTCTTCCACCTTAAAATCCACGACCTTGTCCCAGGCCCAGGTCTCTACAAATAAATAATCCAGACGAGCCTCCTGGCCAGGTTTATTGTAAGTGCACCTAGCGGGTGTGTCTGAGATTGCACGTCCGTTGCATGCCCTGATTGAGTGATTTAAGGTCAGGGAAAGAATTTGTATCGCCAGTGGGGCCCAAGACTTCAGCGGGGGTCCCACCACCGGAGGAATTTTCCAATGGTCGTCTTCCTCCGAAATTGCGCCATCCATTAGATCCGCCAATGGCTCAAAATGGGAGTTTAGGTCGCCATCCACCACAAGAGTGAGCCCCTGAGGGATCCTAGTTAGGAACAGAGTAAGCTCATCGATAGTTTTAGCCTCTGCTGAGATACTCACTGGTCTAGAGTAGACATTAACCAGAGCAAGTCTGGAAGCATTAGGCCACTCCAGTAGGATACACTGTACATCCTCCGAGGAGGTGTCTAAGATCTTAGCGCTACACCCCAGATGTGTTTTTACCCAGATTGTTAGCCCCCCGATGGCCTTCCCCTCCCCCCCCCCACTTTGAGGGCTTGGAGAAACTAGCAAAACCGGACCGGAATTGCTCCTCTCTTGCCCAGGTTTCTTAAAAGAGGCAAACATTGTTCGTGTAGATAAAGGAACCCCATTCTGTGCAGGCCAATTTGTTAGGTAACCGTGCAATGTTCCAAGACAGGATTTTGAGTGGTCTATTATCAGTGGTTGTGTTTGGAGGTGGCATAGAGTATTCCTTCACCACTTTTTGCGTACTTTCCCTAGTTAAGGTAGCATCCCCCCTATCGGAGCAATCATTATTGATTGGCCCTCGCAGTACCCCCTGCAGTTCCCCCTTGTCTTTGTCCGGGTCTGTACCCTCCTCCACTGTCAGCTGACGGTTCATACAACTCGACGGTACAACATGTCCCCCCCCTCTGAGTTCAGATGGTTGTCAATCTACTTGGTCCAAAGAGCAGAACCTGTTGTCGTGGAGGAAATTGATGGGCATAGAGGTCATGTAAGGTTTGGGCCTCTGCCCTCCATTGTATCTCCTAGGACCCACCCTTGTCCACCCCTCTTCGCACCCTATGACAGCTGGATCACTTAGGGGAGGGTAAAAGAAAGCCAGCGGGTGGGTCTGGATTGTGGTGCCAATTGTGCCACCCGCCCAATTACAAATATGAGAGACTATCCCTGCATCCCTAAAGTTAACCAGAACACAGTCCCCCTAGATGTTTTTGATGGTTTGACCCACCCATGGGACCCTTCTAACCATAACTATTTCGGTTGCCTTATGAGATGGCAGGGGTCTGTGGATGTTTAACCAACTAACCACTTTATTTTTTTCGGGAGGAAAACGATTCTGGAGTAGAGCCCCTGAGCTCAGGAACTCCAGAAAGTACCACTACCAGGGGAGCGCCGCAGGGGGCAGGTTAACTACCTTGCTCCATCTTACACGGCCATCCTCGGCGGCTGGCCGCTCCACCCTCTCCCCATCCGTACCGCTACTTCAAGAAGGATTTACTCTGGCTCTGCCTGCCGGTGCCTGGGCCACAGTAGGAATGGCTACTGTGACCGTGTCAGCGGGCAGTGGGACTGGAGTTTGAGCCATATTAATTGTAAGGGGAGCTCCCACTGGAGCTGTGGTTAAAGTAGGGGTAGGGGCTATGGTTGTAGGTAGCCCCCACCAGTAATGACGTGACACTTGTGAAAAGCTGGGACCGATTTCAGATGGTTCGTTATCTCCCCAGTGGCCGTTTCTATGGTTAGAAGTCTGCGCTTCATGCGGTTAAGTCTATCAACCAGAGGTTTCAACAAGGATTCCAAGGTGGTTCCCATAGCACGGATCAAATCATCCCCCCTTGCCTGCGCCATGTCCCCAAATCTAAAAGTAGTGGGTTGCGATAGCATCGAGACCTGGGGTAGTGGATTCATGAAATCATTAGTTGTTGCAGGGGCTTCTCTAATTGCGACTAGGGCATTAGGATGAATGATTTCAGAACCCTTGTCTAATTTCGGCTCCCCCCCCCCCACTCGCCAGGGGGCCTCGCTTCCTCTTTGGGACAGCCCCGTCCCGAATTCCCTGGGACTGTTTGTTCACAGGATCCAACCCGCCCGTTACTAACCCCGTACTAACATTATCAACAGTAGGTGAAAGTACTACCACCTCAGGGACAGCCAGCAAAGGGACACTAGCCGCTCCCGGGCTGCTACCGAGATCTTGCAAGACAGCTGTGATAGTCTGGTCGATACTGACCAGTAAGGGAGCACGGAATCCCCCTCCCTTACCGGCGTTTTAGCACTGGCAATGAGTCCCAGCGATGATCTTCTAGCACTGTCAATACCTAGGGAAAGGCGTTTCTCCACCACAGCAAGTTCATTAGACAAAATCGAGTTTGCTCTTGTCAAGAAGTTATCCAGTGTACCCACTACCTTCATGTTAGAAGCTGTGGCCTTGCTCCTTGTCTCGCGACCCTCCATTGCTTGAGACTGCTCTAATTCTCAGCTCTGGGTCTGATGAAAGTCCATGGGGAAATCAGGGCCAAGAAAGGTGGCCCGGTCCGGTCCTGCGCGGTCTGGAACAGGCTAGAATGGGCCCGCCCTTGGCCCGGGCTTCGCGCGGGCACGTCCCGCGGGCGGGAGCGCAGGCGTGGTTAAGTAGAGGAGGCAGTAGGCGTGAAGAGGGCGTGATGATGGCCAGGTGCGTCTGGTGACTCGCGCACTGGCCTATGGTCCTCGCAGTCCCGCAGCGAAGTGTTGGGCTCCTCCACTCGGCTCAATCAGCAGAAGACCTAGGTATGCGCTCTGTTTAGTGAGCTGAAGCAGCGTCTCACAGGGTTAGCAGCTATGGATCCCGGTATGCACAAAAAAGAACTTGGCTCCCTCTGTTTGCGGCTATGAGCGGCTCCCGCGGAGCGGGGGCCGCAAGCCGTATCTATACTGGCAGGGAGGCAGTAGGCGGGAAGAGGGCGTGATGAGGGCCAGGTGCGTCTGGTGACTCGCGGACTGGCCTATGGTCCTCGCAGTCCCGCAGCGAAGTGTTGGGCTCCTCCACTCGGCTCAATCAGCAGAAGACCCAGGTATGCGCTCTGTTCAGTGAGCTGAAGCAGCGTCTCACAGGGTTAGCAGCTATGGATCCCGGTATGCACAAAAAAGAACTTGGCTCCCTCTGTTCGCGCTACAAGCGGCACCCAAACAGTTAATTGTAAAAGAGAATCAGAGTGTGCATTTGGAACAATATATGATTGAAACTTTGAAAAGTAGCACATTGGAGGTTAATTTCAATAGGCAATGTCCATCAATGCTTAATACAGGACTACTATTTCCAGCTGTTTCATTGCGAGATCGGGCCTGTTCCAGTCTGGAAATCCAAACCCCCTGACCTTGGAGTGGCCCTGCTGCTCCAAGCATTGGATCTAAGTGGATCGTTGTGCTCACTAAGACGTGCCTGCCTGGATTAGTTGGCCCTTCTTACGCATTGCACAGATTCCTGCCTAGGATAGGGAGGAATAGTGCAATTGAGCTATTGTTGGTCAGATTGAAGCAGAAGCAGTGAGTGAAGTCTAATAAACAAAAGTGGTTACCCTCATGTGCTCTACACCGGTGGCAACATGTCCACCATGACCAGTAAAAAGAAAGACTGCCATAGAGGAACACAGATGATGGCCCATTTAGTTTATGGTGGCAACTGCCATCTTTGAAGACAGGATGTCCCGTGATCTCCTGACAAGCAGCAGACTTATAAACAAGCATGGCATAGCCAATCTGTCTCGCCTTTGGGACCTGCTGCATAACTAAATACTTATAAGGTTCCAAAGGCGAGAGCTATTGCTATGCCAATGCTTGTTTCTCATTGCAGCGAGAGTAAAGCCTGAGTGCCAGCTCAGAAATCTGATCTCTTGAATGAGCTGGGCGAGCTAGCACCATCGCTGGAATTGGAGGTCCCTGGAGGAGAAGCAGAGAAAAAGCGGATTTTGTCACTGGCTCTCCCTGCTTCTAGGGTGGGAATAAGACCTGCACAATAACATGGAGGGACAGGAGAGTGTAGGGAGCACTATACGGCACGAAAGGACTGGGAGGTCGGAGGGAGCACTAAACCGTACTGACGGAGATGTAGGTTATAGTGAGCACTAACCAGCAGAGGAACAGGGAGTGTGGAAAGAAGCACTAAAGAGCACAGAGGAACCGCAAGGGAGCCCTAAACAGCATGGAAGGAATGGGAGGGTTGAAGGTAATACTAAACAGCACGGATGCAGGGTGATGGTGGAAGGCAATGCTAAATGGCATGGCAGAAATGTGGAGGATGAGGAGCCCTAAACAGCATGTTAGGGTGGAGAGGGAGCACGCAACAACACAAAGGTACAGGGACAGGGAGGACAAGCGAGAGCATGCAACAATACTGATGTACAGGAATGGTGAGAGGGAGCACACAACACTTTTCTTTGACTGCTAAGGAACTGTAAACAAGCCTGCAAAGAAAGTGAGGAATGCAGCTGGCACAGTGCAAGGCCGCTGCTCGCTCCCGAGCTCCCTAGGCCAGGGGAAAGAGAGGGCGGGACATGCACCCGCCTTTGGCCAATTGCGTGCTGTCTTTCTTAGAAAGACGCATGCAAAGGCCAAAAGCAAAACAAAAGCACACGCACAAGTGTGTGTTCCGGGTTTAAAGCCCTTACTAAGAGCCTCGCAGAGCAACGCATGCCCGCTGGCTCAGGGGAGACCTAAAAAGCTGTAGATCTACATCCAGTTTCTTTGCATCAAGGTGGCAGGACTGACCTGTCTCTCCTCATAAACTCACTTTTTCAAAGACACCTAATCTTTCTGATGCTCCACTTAACCTGTATGTGAGTGATATCCGTCAAAAACCTGCTTTGGGGCTCCCAAACACTATTCCTTTTTTCTGACGTTCAATGAAGTTTCTGTCTTGTTCGTTTTTCTGATGTAGGTGCATACCAGAAGGGACTGTTGGGAAATTGCTCATTCAGCTTGCCAAATTGCATACAGTGTCTTTTTTGGTTGCATCACTACATATGCCCTTGCATTCTACCAGTTAGAGCCTGACAAATGGTATATAGAATCTTAGGATGCAAGGATGACTATTTTTTTCTGCTGGTTGGTTAACAAATACAAGTCTTGCTTTGGAAGGACAATGGGTTAATTTGTTGGGAAGGGGCAGCAAGCGAGCGAAAACGAAAGTGGGTGCGACTGGGTTGTGGAGGAAGTCTCTTTGCTAGAAAAGGATGGTTATGGTGTAAATTCCTAGAGGCTTTGGGGTTGAATGGGTCGTAGCTGCAGGCTGTATTGGGGTTGAGAATTTAGAGATTGGGCAAACTTGTATGGATTCTCGAGACACATCTTGAGGATGAAGAAGGAAGGTGACTTCAGGATCTGATGTCAATGGTTTTCTTGCAGTATGCCACCATACAGTCTTTTTGCCATCACACTATCATTGATGCTGCAAAAGCCTGCTGTGCATTTAGAATGATGAGTGAAGAACTGTAGGAATCCATTTTAAGAATGCTCTTTTATGAGAAATTACATTATCACTTTCCCACCTTATTGGGTTGTGTCCAAGGTTCTAGTTTATGATGTGGCGACCCAAGGCATCACCTTAATGGGCGTTTGGTGATTGCTACCCAGGTGGTGGATAATGATCCAGTCTTGTATGCCTGACCAGTGAGGCTGACGTTTCAGACTGGCTCTGTCTTTTTTTTTTTTACCTGTGATGTTCTATTACTTGGCCAGAATGAGCGTTTATCCTTGGTCGTGATGTTTGAAACCAGTCACAAGACACCCCATACTCAAAAAGATTGAAGTGCATCTAATCATTGTGTGTGTCATGTGTATGTCTTCAGGTAACACAATTTGTATGGTGACTCTAGATTTCCACCCTTTGTCCCAGCTATACAGATCACCTAGTTGATAGTGAGCATTATGTGCTCTGCTTCATTCGTTAGCTGTGGGTACCTGGGTGCAAGTCATTGGTGTTGTATCCTGAGAAATTTCAGGTCTTACGAAAGATCAATTGGCCAATTGTCCGTTCAGTACTTCAAACAGTTCGTAGGTGGCCATAATTTTTTTCTGGCTTGGGGATCATTTCATTGGCTGAGACTGGATGACGTTTAATTAGTCTAGTTATCGATTAGTTCGAGGAGGCTGCAGGAATTGGCACTGGTCCTTGCCCACCTGATGGCCGGGATGTGCTCTGGTGGCACCTGCTATCCCTGGCAGCACTTCCTGGATCTAGTTCTAGAAGACTTCAGCAACACTGGGGATGCAGAAACGTTGGCATTTTTGTCACCTAATGGCAACTTGAGTTGAGAATATTGTCATGTACCAAGAATCTAGATCTTGCAGAAGCTAGTGAGATTCACAATTGAAGTAAATCTTTGAGAACTATCACTACCTCTTGACTTTAGCCACAAGATCATCTACTGTGGTGGTGTTGCTACACTCTTTTTTGATTGCTTGGCTAACAAGGTTTATATCTAATGCAATAATTTTTCTAGCCTTGATGGCAGGGGGAGAGAGTGATGGTTGTAAATGGGAGGGGGCAGCATTTTTCAATTCTCGACTAGGGTGTCATAAACACCTAGAAACGGCCCTGGTGGTGACGTGCTTTCAGAGGGAGCAGCTGATGAGCAGGATACATTGGAGCAATTCTGGGTTGTTCAAGGTCTTCTGAATGGGATTGGCACGGGATCCTTCATAGGTTGTGTTGCAGGAGAAGTGGCAGTGTCAGTAGGTGAAGGGTCCTTTGGTCGATCATGGCAATGAAATGAAGCAGAAGTTGCTAGGGTGTCCAGGGTTAAGGTTCAGGAGTTCCTTGGTGTTGTAGCAGCAGGAGGTGGGAGCAAGGCGTCCTGGCACTGGGCACAGTCCAGGCACAGACGGGCTAAGACAACCTTGACTTTGGCATGCCTTCGGAGTGCCAGTGGCCCGGCGATACATCAGCCTCCACAAGTAATTCTGGGAGTGGCTGTCAGAGGGGCTGAAGGGCGGGAACAGCTTCCAGTGCAGGAAGAAAGATGGCAGGAACAGGCAAGATACAAGACGGCCACCGCCCTAATTCGAACCACCCAAAAAGAGTGCCTAAGGCCAAATTAACCCCAGTAAAATAAAATAAAATGAAGAAAAATTGATAAACATTCTAGAAACATGAACCAACAGAGGAAATCCCCAGCCCAGTGGACCTCCAACAGTAGTCTCAAACTGCGGGAAGCGGGGACTGGGATCGCAGTCCCAGTCTCGAGGAGCTGGAAGTAGTGGGAGAGTTGCACATGACCAAATTGGTCAAGGGATACTCCCTGCTATGATATGCCATACCACTCCACTCCATTCTACAATACTCTGCCTTTATGCCCCTCCACTCTTCGCCCCTGCACTCCACATCACATACCTTAAGAACAATAGTGTTTAAGAAAACTAAAATTACGCACACACCAGGAATACAATGTTGGGGCAGACCTTCAAATGAGCGTACCGAAAATAAAGCACCCACATTATTTTTGCCTTCACAGAACAATCAATCAATCAATCAAGGTTTGGTAACGAGCACTACTCACCCGTGAGGGTTTCAAGGTGCTATGGGTGGGGGGCAGCTCCCGATCAGTCACAGCTTCAGATCAGTCAAAGAACCAGGTCTTGAGGTCCTTCCTGGAGGTTAACAGGGTTGGAGAGCGTCTGATGTGCATGGGGAGCTCGTTCCATGTTTTGGCTGAGATGTAGGAGAAGGCTCTCCCGCCTGTTCTTGTTCTGCAGATTAAGGGGACCCCTGTCAGCGCGAGGTCGGCGGAGCGGAGGTTCCTTTTGGGTACCAGGAAGGAAATTCTCTTGTTGAGGTACAAGGCTCCGATGTTGTTGAGGGATTTGTAGGCATGGGTGAGGAGTTTGAAGGTTACCCTCATCTCGACGGGGAGCCAGTGCAGGTCTTGCAGGTGTTGGGTCATGTGTTTGTGACGCGAAGTTCCAAGGATGAGTCTGGCGGCAGCGTTCTGGATCGTCTGGAGTAAATGTAGTAGAGCTCTGTTGATTCCAGCGTATAAGGTGTTGCCGTAGTCCAATCTGCTGGTTATGAGTGCATGTGTGGCGGTCTTTCTGCAGTCGGGGGGATCCATTTGAGGTTCTTACGGAGGATGCGCAGGCAGTTGAAACCGGTGGAAGAGACGGCGTTGATCTGGTGATTCATGGAGCGGGAGGAGTTGAGTTTGATGCTGAGGTTTAGTGCATGTCCATAGGGATGGGTGGATTCCCAAGGGCAGAGGGCCACTAGGTGTTGTCCCAAGCAGACATGCAGGGACCGAGGATGAGACCTCCGTATCCTCTGAGTTGAGCTTCAGACATCCGCCTTTCATCCAGGCTGCCACGTTCTTCATTCCTTCCTGGAAGCAGAGTCTGGTGTCTTCGGGTTTCTTCGTGATTGAGAGGATGAGCTGGGTGTCATCGACGTAGGATACAATGCTGAGCCCATGTTGTCTTACGATGGAGGCGAGGGGGGCCATGTAGATGTTGAAGAGTGTGAGGCTGAGTGAAGAACCCTGGGGTACTCCACAGTCGATATCTGTGGGTTTACCATCGTGGACAAGATATTCTCCACAAGAGATCACTTTGAAACATGGGGAATCTCGCTTTTAAGAAATACAAGCCCAAGATACCCATTTCCGTTACAAAAAACCACCCATAATGAAACAAAGGGTAACGGGGAAAAACGTCCTCCGTTCTCCTGTCTATTTGGAGAGAGCGCTACCTCTCCAGCCGCTTCAAGTGAAACGGAAGGGGTAAACTCGACAGACCACAATCAACCAACTAGGCAGCCCGGCCGGTACATAACAGACTGGTCCTGGGTCCCAAGGTTTCTGTGTAAAAAGGGACCCTAACACGGAGACACATTTTTCTCCGTCTCCACGTAGGAGGGAGGAAACGCAGAGTGCAAAAACTATTTCAACAAATATCACAGTATGCACATGGAATGTACATGGTTTCCACAAAATGGAGATGGACCACGAAACTCAATCCTTTTTTTCCAATCAAGATATAATCCTGATTCAGGAGACATGGAAATTAGCACCAAGTGTAATACCAGGCTTTAAGACCCATCACATCCCTGCAGAAAGACACTCAAATTTTGGGCACCCCCGGGGTGGTCTATCAACTCATATCACTCAAAAATTCAACTGGTCCTCTGAAGCACTGGACGTAGGACTCAACTGGGTACAAGTGACCAGAATCACTGAATCTATGTCAGCTGGGCACAAAAAATGGCAAATTATAATCCTGTATGTAAATGTATTTGAGCTTATATAGTGCACAGCTACCCGCAGTGGGTTTCCCGGCGCTTGCTTAGGGAACCTGTCCTGGTATTCCCCTGTGAGATAACACCACAAGGTGAAAGCCAGGCATCCCGCCGCGAGGGGCCGTTGTGGAGATTAAGCAAGCTATTGCCCAGAGTCACAGAGTGTGAACCCGTGAGTCGAGAAGGCACCGGAGCGAGAATTATCGAGTCCGTGGAATTTTTAGCCAAAGACCCGCCGAGGCGGGGAATTGAACCCTGGTCCAGGGCCGATCTCAGCTTCCGGGTCTGCCGCCTCTAACCCCTGAGCCACACTTCTCCTGGACGTCTATATCCACCCGGATCGTAATTTACAACAAGAAAAACAAACGTGCCTGACGTCGCTGATTAAAACGATGCAAAAAACCTACCTAGGATGTCCTCTACTAATCTCAGGGGACTTCGCCTGTGATCTCATTGGAAAATTGAGGGCAAAAGAAACCACGCGACTGCCCAAAGGAGGTCTTAGGTTAGCCTTCAACCCAAAAGTCCTGGGTCTGACGGTTCTAAACGGCAACACGACGGGGGATAGGCCGGCTGGTATTACGTTCTTGAGCGGAAGGGCTCACTCAACAATCGACTACACAATAGTAAGTGGTGTCTTAATTCCAGACATTGAGACCTTCAAAATTGTCCAACGACCAGAAAGCGACCACTTCCCCCAAATAACTTCTTTAAACACTGCGCCCAACTTGGCACCGAAATTATCAAGTCTGCTTCACCAAGCCGCTAAATTCAATTTAAAGAAACTAAAATGGAGAGGAGAAATGCTGGAAAAAATCCAGCGTGCCGCAATTGCTCGAAAATCCGAGTTAGGGATGCAAAAAAAGGAGGACCTCGTAAAAAACTGGGAGCTATTGGTCCTGGACCTGCTTCATAAATTTCCTGCAACTCCAGGTGTACTGAGTAAGTCTACCTCTAAAAAAGAGCCCTGGTTTACCAACGAACTAAGAACAAAGAAAAGGAAGGTAGCAAATGCTGTTCGTCAGCTTGCTCGGGAAAAAAAACTGGGGCTACAAACAAACAAAGGAGTTTTGACAGATGCCAGAAGCACTTATAGGAAGGCACTAAACATCGCAAATTCCGCCTACAATGAGAAGCTATGGAACAGATTGCTAAGTTCAGGAAAACACCGTAACAGTCGAGAATTTTGGGGCATCATTAACGACCTAAATAAAGGACAAAAACTCCATCAGGAAGCAGGAGTAGGAGCTGACGCTTGGTCTCAACACGTGCAATCCCTTTACTGCATAACAACAACAGGCCTCCCAAATAATATGCGGAAAACAAACATAGTAGAGAAAGGCCAGTTGGAAATCTGCAATCCAGGCACAGAAGGACCGGTGATGAAGGATTGCCCAACAGAGGAAATAACAGTCCCAGAATTAACAACCAGAGGGGAACTCTGTAAAATCATCAACAGGCTAAAGGCTGAAGGAGCACCAGGCCCGAACGGACTGCCCAATGCCATCTTCAAACACGACCCGGAATTTTGGGCAGAAACCCTGACACCATTGTTTAATCAAATCTATCACGACACACAGGTACCTGCATCATGGAAGGGAAACGTGGTTCATCCAATATTTAAACAAGGCGACCACGGCAACCCAACAAATTACAGACTTATATCATTGATAGACATTGAAGCAAAGCTCTATGCCTCTTGTATCCTCCTTAAGCTGCAAGACTGGATTGAAGAATCCCAGAGAATCCCTTGGTTCCAGACAGGATTCAGGAGGGATATGGGGACAATCACCAACTTAAATTGCCTGTCACTACTAATGGACCGAACAACAGTAAAGGGCACACGATTATACGCCTGTTTTGTTGACATCAAATCTGCATTCGACAGAGTAAATCAAGAGCGTCTTTGGGACAAATTGCAGCTTTGGGGGACGCCATCAAAATGAATACAGGCAATAAAAGTTTTGCATGAAGATACATGGGCAAAGGTTAAATTGGGTGATGGAGCTTACACAACAAGGAACATACCAACATAGCAGGGCCTAAAACAAGGCTGTGTTCTAGCCCCCACCCTTTTTAACATTTTCCTTTCTGATCTCGCAACAGTATTGTACACAGATGAGGTGCATCCTCCGTCATTGGCAAACCGGCAAATTCCCTGTCTGCAATATGCAGATGATATAGTCCTACTGAGTAAAACCCCAGTTGGTCTACAAAGAGCTTTAAATATCTTATCAGTGTACTTAAGACAAGAAGGACTCGACTTGAACAAAGAAAAAACCAAAGTGGTACGTTTAGTAGACTCAAAAAAACTTAGTTACACATGGTCGTTCAACGGGACGAAGGTGAACGAACAAGGTTCGTATAAATACCTTGGAGTAACAATATCCCAGGGAGCAAAACTAACGGAGCACAAAACTGCAATACGAGCAAAAGCCCAAAGTCTAATCTTTGCTTACCGGTTGCTAAAAACAAAAATGAATTGCCCGAACTATAGTCATCTCTTGAAGGTCATGTCGGCTCAAATTTTACCATCATTATCTTACGGTCTTGTCACCTGGTGCGGCAAGGAAACAGACCTACTAAACGAGCTTCAAACTAAAATCTACAAAGCAGTCTTTAACCTTCCAAAGAGTGCTTCAGCCCCGCAAGTAAGGCTGGAATTCGGGCTGCAAAACCAGAAATATAGGAGCATGAGCGGCTTCATAAAACTGTGTCATAAGTTAAGATCTGCAGATCCGGTTTCAATGGATTGGCTAAACTGGGAAGCCATAAAATATGAAGGAGTGACTGGAACCCTTTGCCCTTGGGGAGAATACCTGAAAACCTGCGTGAAAGAGCTGGGGTTGGAAGGAACTTGGGAATCTGTGAAGGATAAAGCAACCATAAGTACTTTAGCCAACAAGGCAGCAAGGACGAAATCTTTTCAAGAAGACAAAGCGTTACTTCTCAAGCGGCGACATGGTTGGACCATAATCAACTCCTTCAAAGCTGGACGACCGCACGCATATTTAACCTCTCATTTTAATGTGCACATAAAAAGAGCTTTTACAGCCTATAGGATGGGAATGCACATTTCGAAAGACTTAGTACCATCGTGGAAAGGTAAACATCAGACTGAGAGTTGTAGACTTTGTGGCTATAAAACTGAATCATTAGCCCATTTCTTGTGCGTCTGTCCGGCTCTCCTGGCACAACGTCGAAGATTACTAAAACAGATCTGCAACGAGTTAAAAATCCGCACCTGCAGGCAAGCGGTAACTTATTGGCTAGGAGGGAGTTCAATTATTTTGGCATGCCGGGGAACAAAATTCCTGGCAGAAGTGAATAAATGCCTGAGTCTTGAGGAACAAGGACACGGTGAAATAAGCGGTGTAATATCTCTGCCTTGATCCCAATGGCTGGTAACCCTTGCACAAACACTTTATAACATTCTGACCTCTAAAAGACGGTGGGAGTTTCCCTGGAAGAAACCCGTTTTAACTGTGTTATACCATTTTAACAAAGGAAGAGTCCAATCTTTTCTAGTAGTATATATTTTTGTATCATAATATTGACATGTGGAAATTGTAATGATTTTAATTAATTATGCAATAAACCTCTGTGGGTTTGGAGATGAAGGGAGGGAGTCTGATCCTCTGGGTTCTGCCGGTGAGAAAGGATTGGATCCAGTCGAGGGTGGCTCCTTGTATCCCCGCGTCATGAAGTCTGGCTGTGAGTGTGTGGTGGGAAACAGTGTTGAAGGCTGCAGAGAGGTCTAGAAGGATGAGGGCCGCGGTGTGACCCTGGTCGAGCAGCATGCGGGTGTCGTCTGTGGCGGCGAGGAGGGTGGTCTTGGTGCTGTGGTTGCTGCGAAATCCAGACTGAGAGGCATCAAGGATGGAGTGCTCTTCGATGAAGGTGGTTAGCTGGGCGTTCACAAGTCTCTCTATGACCTTGGCTGCGAAAGGGAGGAGAGAGATGGGCCAGTAGTTTACCAGGTCTTTTGGGTCGGCCGTGGGTTTGAGGAGCGGTTTAACCTCTGCCCGCTTCTCCTTTGGGAAGATGACGGACATGAAGGATGCGTTGATGTTCCGTCTAAGTTCGGGTGCGAGGCCAACGGAAGCCTTGTTGAATATGTGCGGTGGGCAGGGGTCAGTAGGGGCTCCTGAGTGGGTTTTCTTCATGGGAGCAGTGACGTGTTCGACTGTGGCAGGGTTCCAGGTCTTGATTGTTGGCTTGTCGGCGGCGTAAGGTGGAGAGGTGGTGTCCTGCGTCTGTCTGCTGAAGTTGTCGTAGAGGGCCTTGATCTTCAGATGGAAGTGTGATCTGAGTTTGTCACACAGTTCCTGGGAGGGTGTGATGTCTGTGGCTTCGCTGGGGGGTTTAGTGAACTGTTCCTTGGTGTTGGTTGCGTTGGTCTGGACTTTGTCTCTAATGAAGGTCCGTTTGATGTCTCTTAAGCGCTGGTGGTATTCCTTCAAGGCGCTGCTGTGGTTGTCCGCGCTTCCGAGGTTTTCAGTTTTTGCTAGGTTTTCTCTAGGCGTCTCAAGAGCATCTGGCTTCATGTGGTTCAGTGGTGAACCTGGCAGCCTTCAGAGGGTGTTGTTTGGCGGGGTGGCGGAGGGGAGTGAGTTTCTTGGCGCAACTGGAGAACGAGCGGTGAAGTTCTGTGGCTGCGGAGTTGGTGTTGGTCGTTTCGCTGGGGGTGGTCTTGGAGCAGGGTGGTGATGAGATGTTCCTCTGTAAACTTGCTCCATTTCCTTCGTGGCAGTCGCGTTGCGGGCTTGGGTGTGGGGGTGATGTTGAAGAAGAAGTGGACGCAGTGGTGGTCCGTCCGGAGGGGCTGGGTGGTGTGGCTGAAATGGATGTTTCAGCCACAGCACAGCCACATCAGAACAGCCATAAGAGATATATACTTGTAGTTCACATGCCATTGGTCAGAGAACTGTAGTGATTTTCTGCAGACTGTTACAGCCTTTCTGCAGCCTTACAATAAAGGGAGACCGAAAACCACACCACTCCCCAGAAATTAATTCTATTAAATCCAGTGCCGGAAAATATCAGCAAATGCAATATTTTTGCATTAAAAAAAAGTGCATTTTATTTGTGAGACCACTGATTAATATAATTGTGTGTATAGTTGCAAAACAACATGGTGATCTTTATATTCAGGAATAATCACTGCACAAAATGGAATTAAAGAAACATTTTAGGTCTCCATGGCATCAATATATATAAAAACCAGTCTGTTATCTTTTTACAACTATCTATATTTGATGATATAAACAACATGCAAGTACATTATCACTAAAGATTGCGTCCAAGGTGATAGTAGATAATATCTAGCATTATATAAGATAGATATTGAAGCGACTGACTAACGGAGGTACACATGAAAGCTGAAGGACAATAGTCAAGAATGATAGCAGCATTTGAGGTTATAGGTCCGAAGTAATGACACATTAGCACAGACTGAACCATATTGAAAATTGAGGTTTTCTAATCTGGAAACAGATGAAGATATCAGGTTCACTTTACAGGAGGGTGTCTCAACCCGTGGCCTTCGGGTGTTCCTAGTGGACCCCAAATGTCTTTTGGTCTATTTGGTGGAGACTCCGCCATGGAAAGACATGCAAAGAATGCCTTTGGGGGCCCATTGTGGGCCCCCAGGGGGTTGGGAGGTGGGAGGCTGCACTTGGGGCACCCATGGTACTCCCCGACATTTGCATCCACAAGGTGGCAGGCACCACGCAGGGCCTGTCACATTGTGCATACAAATGCACAACATGCCCTTTTAACATTGTGGCGGGTGCTGGATACAGCACCGCCCACCACTATGTTAAATATACAGGATGCGACCGCCATGGTGGTGATCTTATCCAAATATGTACAGTGGGACCACTGGCGGAAGGTCCCAGCATCGCTAGGTGGAGTTCGCCCGCCATCCTTATAGTCCCCTGGATCTTCTTCCACAACATATCATTTCTACCCCATAGTGAAACCAGTTGTATGTGGTTCAAGGTATACAGAACTGTTAAATGTCCAAATTGCATTATCATCTGCACACCAGCAGTAGATCGTACCAAGCGGTATATACACAAGCACACAAGGTCGAGTGGCACACGGAAACTGGCAGCCCAGGAGGGCAGTGGAGGGTGGGGGGGGTTACATGTTAATGGGGTTGTTTAGAAATATGTTGCATATTGAACCGAATGCTATTTTTGCATCTGTATGTATTCATGTTTTCATAGTTACACATACCGCCTTATCTTGACTCTGGCATACGCAGGCAGATCTTTAGTATGCACGAAGGAAACATTTGTATACGGTAAGAAAATAGAAAATGCCATGATGTACTTGTTATGACAACTTGAAATCACTCTGTGGTGCTCAATAAAGTTTTTTTTTTTTTAACTAACTTCACATCCTATACCCTAACAAACCTAGCCACCCAGACCTAAAATATAACTAAAAAGTGTCCCATATTGTACATATTTAAAATCAATTAAATAAGTAATTAATAGGTAATTGTTAATTAATTATTGTTTAATTAACTTCCCATCCTAAAACCCTACAAACATAGCATCCCAAAACTAAAATATAAATAAAATAAATAAGTATCCCATAATTTTTATATTTCAACTAAACAATTAATTTAGAATTATTAATTAATAGTTAATTAATTATTAAATAATTAACTTCCCATGCCACACCCCTACAAACCTAGCTGCCCGCAGCTAAAATATAAGTGAAATAAATCAGTATTCCATAATTTTCATATTTAAAAATCAATTAAATGATTCATTTACAATTAATAAGTAATTGTTGATTAATAATTACTCAATTAACTTACCGCACTAGACCCCTGCAAATGTAGCAGCCCATAACTAAAATATGAGTTAAATAATTAAGTGCACCTTAAATTACATAATTAAAAATTCATTAAATAATTAAGTAACAATTAATTGTAATTAATTATTAATGAATGTTCAACCCTATACCCCTACAAACCTAACAGCCTGAAAATAACACATAATTAAAATAAATCATTATTACATCATTTACATTATAAACATCAATCATATAATGAAACACGCCACTATAAATTACTATTACTTATTAAATAAAAAAATCTAAAGTACTCAAAATTGCAAACTATATTTTTTTAGTAACACATAAAATTAATATATCAACTAAAAGTAATTAAACATAAATAAAAAACGATATTTTCAGCAGGTTTATTACTGAAAACAATATTAAAAACATTGATATTCTTAAAACGATATTACTCACCTCAAAAAACTATATTCATAGCAACGATATTTGTGCATCATAATATTTTTGTATCAACATATTTAATTTCTGATATTTATATCTCTTGATATTTTAAAGTAAATGTTATGTATAAGCACCCACTTTACCTTAGGGTCAAAGTTGTCCAAGGCACTTAACCTTAGTGTCCTGTGTTTCATTCAACGTTCTATAGCAGGTTCAATCTTGGGGAAAGAATGAGCACAGCTCAATATGTTTCCATTAACTACAGTGACTGTGTTTTGTACAGGTGGTTCTTGCCATGTGTCAAGCCTAGTTTTGGCACCATAAGTGCCATGCTTCATTTTTATATGTATATAGTAGGAATCAGTAGAGGTCAGGGCCGGACTGGCCATAGCAGGCACTGGGCAATCTCCCCGGTGCGTCGCACAGGTGGGGGCCGGTTTTGGGCCCCTGGGGACCGTCTTTGTTCCCGGGCCGTTTTTGCAGCATAATCGGCCCTGTACCAAAATCGGCCCTGTACCAAAATCGGCCGAAAACCGGCCCCGGCAAAGAGCTTTGGGGCATCTCCAACCCCCCCCCCCCCTGGCCGAGCACTTTGCCAGGGCCGGTTGTGGTTCCCAGTCGGCCCTGGTAGAGGCTGCTACCAAACGGTGGAGGTGGGCGGAACTGACTGAAAAAAAAGGACTTACCTGGAACATGAAATCGCAGCAACCACCCCCTTTTAATTTAAAGTCATATATTTATTCAAATTAAAGTACAGTCCGCTTTAACTATAGCAGCCAAGCTTATTTAATTATTTAATATACGGCGGGATCCGCTTTCACAATAGTGGCCGCACGTATTTCATTATTTAATATAGGACGTGGTCTGCTTTCACTTTAAAGGCCGCACTTACATAATTATTTAATTACCAGTGCCGCGGGCCGCTTTCCCTGTGCCATCCGCACTTCGGAAGCTTTTGGAAAATATATATATATTTTTCACTTCAGGTGAAAGTGCTTTCACTTTCATGCTGGCCGCACCCCTTTGTTTAGATGCAGCTTACTGTAACCAGCATATGCGAACAGTGTCTGACAACAGGGGCGCAGTCACTATTAAAGTGCTCTTGCATATGTGAGAGTTTGAGCTCTTGGCATCAAAAATAACAAAGCCTTTTATATATGTGTTGCTTTTAAAAACATATAAATAAAAGGCATTGTCATGTACAATGCCAATAGCTTAAACGCTCGAAAATGCGAGACCTATTGCATTGAAAATGCTTGTTTTAAGATCGTTTGTAAAAGCGTGCATAGGGCACATCAAATTCACATTGCACGTAATTTACCTGGTAAATAGAACATGCTGAGGACATCTGCAGGGAGAAATGTTCCACAAGGATCTGATTTTTATTTTGGATCAGTATCTTGGTTGTAAAACACAATCAAAGGTCATGTACGGTACACGTCCATTTTGATTTACCCATGAAAGAAAGAAAGGACACAAAGTCAATAAGTAACAAACACTGCCAAGGCAACATCATTACTGGCCTGGGCATTGCTGCCCATTTTTCTCTGACAATGAAACCTGGCATCTCTGAATGCAAACTGGCAGAAGGCACCACATTTATTTTATAAAGAAACAATGAAGATGGACGCAGGGGCGCTTTTAGTGTGATTCATGTCCCTTTTCTCAGCGTGGGTTTAAAGACACCAACTTTCTCATGCCATGAAAATGTTGAAGCAAATAACGTCATTCAAAAGGTTCATTCAGCAATGTTTTTCAAACATAGTGAATTGGTGTATTCTGAAAATGCGCCATGCCACTAAGTTGCCTGTCGGCTAGACTAGCTCTCTGCCTCCCAGGCCCTGGCAGAAATGGGCAGCTGAACTGGAAGCCACAGTGTGCCTGGTCACGAAAGGCATATGTTATTCATTATGGTTGAATAATGAGAATTATTACACTACCTTAGAAAAGCAAACTTTTTTTATAACGAACTTGTATTGGTTATTGCATCTTTCGCCATGCTTCCAAACAGAGAGATTTCCACACAAGGTATTGTACTCTCATATGCAAAAATACATTGGTCAAAATATCGTTAACTAGAATATAATGATGTTAACTATATAGTTTTGCTGTCCTTATTCCGCATTCATGTCCTTGAAGATATATCTATCATCGTGGTACACATGAGATGTCATGTGTAGCAGTAGCGGCTCCTGGAGGGAGTGCTGCCGGGCGGTGTGGGGGGCGGTGGAGGAGCAGGGTGAGGGGGTAGTAAACTATGGAATACGGCCGAACGGATGTAAGTATACAAATAAATAAATAAAACGAATTTCGTTGCACGCGCTGCATCGCATTTGGCAATGCAGCGCGTGCAATGAAATTCGTTTTTTTATTTATTTGTTTACTTACCTCTGTTCGGCCGTATGCCGTAGTTTTCTACCCCCACCCTGCTCCTCCCCCCCCCCCCCCCCACACACAGCAGCACTCCCTCCAGGAGCCGAGACTGATGTGTAGTAAAACTATACTTTCTAATTCCAACTAAACTTCAAGATAGCTAGGTAGGTGATATTCTGGTCACTATATATTTTTTTTTTTATAAAATTTTTATTTTTATTTTGGTTTACAGAGAAAAAACAAACAGGGCGAGGGCCCCCAAGGTGCCATCAGTTCCCCGCTCAAGGGGCGCATTAAGAAGCAACAGGGCATACATTATATACTGACACTCGTATATCAAGTGCAAAGCAATAGTAGCTGAGTCTGTGGATACGTCTCAAAAGCTTTCAAAGTCCATCATGAGAGCACAGCGTAAAATGTCCACAAGTTCAGGTGTCTAATCAGCTTGATGGCTACCGGCCCAGCAGCGCTCTCCTCAGGGGGCTCCCGTACCCGAAACAGAAGGAACCAACCCCCCCCCTCCCCACAACCCCCTCCCTCCCCCATGGTGGTGATCCCGCAAACATTCCGGGGGGTCCACCGTCATTCACACTAGACTTGAAAGAGATGAAGTGACCTAATGGAGGCCGGGCAAACTGCCGAAGGCAACCCTTTAGAAAGGAACTCCACTAGAGGACCCCATTGATAACGAAAATTCTTGAAGTTGCCCAAATAGATGTCCGCCATTCTCTCCAGACTCAGGTATCTCCACAGTCTAGCGTGCCACAAAGAAACAGCAGGGGCCCCTCTCTGCTTCCAAGCGGCAGCCAGAGTAAGTTTGGCGGCTCCCAAGCATAGCCACAAGATCCTTTTATCCGCCGTGTCTGGTAGTTCAGGTGGGGATCCTGCAGGCCTAACAAGACCGATGCGATGGAGTCCTCAATGGGATAGCTCAGAATGTCCTTAATATGCGAGAGGATTTCCTCCCAATAGGGCCGAATCACTGGGCAGTCCCACCAGATGTGGCGAAAGTCACCCAGGAGTCCACAACCCCTCCAGCACCTATCGGACGTAGCCGGGTATATGCGATGAAGTCTAGCTGGGCAAAGATACCAGAGTGTAAGGGTCTTAAGGTGTGCCTCCCGTAACTGCAGGGAGTGGTTGAATGCAGTAACATCCCTCCATAATGCCGTCCATTCGGCATCGGAGATTTCTCTCCCCACCATGTCTTCCCACTGAGCCATATACCGCTGCCTCGGGGCCACAGCAGAATGAAGCAGGTGGCGGTATAAAAAGGAGATAGTCCCCTTCATGGTGGACGTCCGAAGTAAAAAGGCCTCAAACGGCGAGGGTGGTCTCGTAGCCGCGTCACGCACCCCAGGCGATGTGGCCCAGTGGAGCATCTGTAGGTGGCGAAATCCCTCAGTCTGGGAAACCCCATAGTCCCTCATGCAGTTGGGAAAGGAGAGGGGATCCAGTCCATGAAACAGGTGCGTCAGTGCCCTACAACCCCCCTCCCTCCAGGCGTCAAAGGCTCCGTCATGGAGCGCCGGAGCAAAGGCAGGATTAAAATGGATGGGCGTAAAGGGAGAGGGGAAGGTCGTCCAACGCTCATCCGAGGCGAGCGTGTCCCACACCTTCAGCGTTGTACTCGTCGGTGTACTGATATACGCGTTGAGAGGCCTGTCCCTCTTAGGCTTCCACGCGAGGTCCCATATCGACCTGCCAGCCACACTCCGGTCCATATGGAGCCAGTGCTTTTCAGATGTTTGCTGCGACCACTCCACCATCACCCTCAATTGAGCCGCTTTATAATAGAGTTGCAGGTCTGGGAGGCCCACTCCCCCTTCCGTCCTCGGACGACGCAAGACCGCAAAAGAGAGACGAGCCCGTCCCCCTTGCCATATAAATCGCAGTATTTGCGTCTTGAGGCGCCGAAAGAAATCATTGTCCAGCGGTATAGGCAGTGCCTGAAACAAATATAGAAACTTAGGAAGGAGAACCATCTTCACTGAGTGGATTCTACCTAACCAAGACAGAAATTTAGGTTTCCACCTATCCAGTTCTGACCGTGTCCTGGCCAAGAGAGGGGGGAAGTTGGCTGAAAACAGTTTGCCCACCGTCGGGGTCAGATGGACCCCCAAGTAGACTATCGAATTGGCGGCCCAAGCTAGGGGTGTCAGCGGACAAACCCTGTCCACTTCTGCCTGCGACAGGGTGAGATTCAGTACATAGGACTTACCGTAGTTAACTTTAAAGCCGGCCACCGTCTCAAACTGCAACAATGCTTCCCTGACGCAGGGTAACGACCGTTCCGGGTCTGCCACCGAAAACAGAATGTCATCCGCGAAGAGCGTTATTTTATGCTGCTCTCCTGCGAACGGGATGCCCCGAATCCCCTCACATGTCCGAACTGCCAGCGCCAAAGGTTCGATGCTGAGCGCAAACAGCAAGGGTGAGAGAGGACAACCCTGCCTGGTACCCCTAGAGTGAGGGAAGTACACCGATTTGTGTCCGTTCACCGTCACTCGCGACCTGGGGTTGCTATAATTGGCCTTCACCATAGTGATAAACCTGTCCGAAAAGCCAAACGTCGACATAGTGGCAAATAGAAAGCCCCAATCCACCCGGTCGAAGGCCTTTTCGGCGTCCAGCCCCACAAGGACCGCCGGGATACGAAACCTGTCGGCCTTTTCAATGAGATGCACCACCCTCCGCGTGTTATCATGGGTTTGGCGCCCCTTAATAAAGCCGGACTGGTCTGGGTGAATAAGCGCAGGCATCAGGTCTTGCAACCTACGGGCCAGGATCGCTGAATACAATTTAGAGTCTAAGTTTAGAAGCGCTATGGGGCGATAGGAAGCACATTGGGCAGGGTCCTTCCCTGGTTTGGGCAAAACCGTGACCACTGCCTCCGCCAGAGTACCAGCTGACGAGCCATGAGTGGCCATGTCATTAAACAGGGCCACCAGAAAATCGCAGAGGTCGGAAGCATACGACTTGTAGAAGATGGCCGTGTAGCCATCCGGACCGGGCGCCTTGTGCAATTTCAGGTCCTTGATGACTTGAAGGACCTCTTCCCTGGTGATCGGGGCCTCCAGCAGCTCATTCCACTGCTGTGACACCTGAGGAAGTGGCAGCTGCTGCAAGTATTCCCGCTGTGCTTCCGCGTCTAGCCCGTCCCCTGCGTAAAGGTCCGCATAAAAGCGGCCAAAGATGTTCGCCTTCTCCTCGTCCCTATGTTGTAGTACGCCTGCTTCGTCCTTCATTCCTCCGATGTATTCCCTCTCCCTCTTCTCCCGCAGCTGACGTGCCAGGTGTCTCCCCACTTTGTTCCCAGAGGAGTAGGAGTGTCGTCCCAGTCGCAGCATTGTGAGTTCTGCCCTGTTATTATAGTGGGCCCTCAACTTCCCCCGAACCGCCGTCAGCGGACGCAAGGTCGCCCTGGATGGATTAAGCTTGTGCTCCCGCTCCAGCCTAGACAGTTCAGCTTCCAATTCCTCCTGATCTTTCCTCCGCAGCTTATTAAGCTTGGCATTAAGTGCTAGACAGGTACCTCTGACAGACGCCTTAAGTGCGTCCCAGGTATTGGCTACCGACGTATCCGATATGGGGTTGAGGGCAATAAACTCCCGAATGGCCTCCCGGAGTGCCCGGTTGGAAGCTTCATCCCTGACCACCGAGGCAGGGAAATACCACTTCCGCAGCCCATCGCCAGATGGCGACCAACGGAGGGTGAGCACTAACAAGCTATGGTCGGAGACCGAGAGTGGGAGAATGGCAGCATCTTGGATATCCCCCTTAAGTGCCTGACTGATGAAAACATAGTCTAGTCTGGAGTAGGACTGATGCACATGTGAGAAGAACGTGTAATCCCGAGAAGTTGGATGAAAGAACCTCCAGCTGTCAGCAAGACCCAGTTCCCCCAGCAGCCCTTGTGTCGCTGCCGAGAACACCCCCGCATCAGCCCTGTGAGTCCTAGAGCTATCCACAACCTTGTCCCACACCAAATTAAAATCACCCAGGAGAAACAGGCATCCCCCAGCGAATTCCCCCACCCTCTGCAACAGCGCCTGTAGGAACTTATTCTGGCCTGCATTAGGAAGATACAACACAACAAAGGTACACAAGTGACCCTGAACCAACCCCTTCACCATCAGCCACCGGCCGTCCCTGTCAGCCCGTACCTCAACTGGCTGGAAGTGTAGCGCCGCACGGAAGAGGAGAGCCACCCCTCAGTGTTTTGTGGATGCAGAGGCCCTGTAAATGATCGGGTAAGCCCTATGCCTAAGGCGCATTTCATCTTTCCGTGCTAGATGGGTCTCCTGGAGGCCCACCACATCCAGCTGATGGTCCACCAGATACTTCCACACTTTTTGTCGCTTCTGCGGTGAGTTAAGCCCTTTTACGTTCCATGTCCCTACGCTAACTGGCATCGCAAATCCCCTCCCCCCTCCCCCGCCTTACCAAATCACCCCTTGACCAAGCACCCCACTCAACACTCTCATCACCACCATGGAACCCCCCCAGCCCCTTCCCCCCCGACCAACACCCCACAATTCCTCCCTTGGCGGAGGCAGCCACATACAACTCCCCACAGCCCCCCACCCAATCCCCAAACCCCATGTCAAACAAAAACAGTAATACGTTACAGTCTCAACGAAGACTCCCAGAACAGTGCAGCGCACTGGACAGTCTCTGGGAGGGGGGTGAAAGACCTCGGGTGGGTCCTCCAAGGCCGCGTTCCCGGGGGACTTCTCACAAAGTTCCTGCTGCCCCATGGACCGATGAACGTGTGCCCCTCCGGAGCCTCCAGGCCCCTATTCGGCTGCTATGCCGCCCCAGAGCTCTGCTGAGAGGATGTCAATGTTGCAGAGGCGACGGAGGCCACTGCGTCTCCCATCGCTTGTAGGCTGGTAGCCCGATCAGGCCGCCCGCGATTCGCCGCCTGCCCCACTCGATGCCAAGAGCAAGATCGATGTCGCCGTCTAGGTGACGGGCTGCCCGCCCTCGATGTTGGTGTCTCTTCCTCAATGCCTAGCAAGTCCTTGGCCACCTGCAGCGAGCGAATTTGTTCCAGCTTATTGTTCCAGCGAAACACTATGCGGAAAGGGTGGCCCCACGAGTAAGGAATGCTACGCTGCCGAAGGAACGCCGTGACAGGCCTGAATTCATGCCGCTTCTGAAGGGTCGTTGCCGCCAAGTCCTGGAAGAGTTGTGGTCGGTGCCCACGGAATTGGAAGTCAGTGGTGTCCCTCACCTTCCTGAGGATCCTCTCCTTGAGCTGAAAGTCGTGGATACACACCAGGATGTCCGGGGGTGGTCCACCTCCCCTCCTTGGCAAGCCCACTCGGTGAGCCCGGTCCATTCTAATCTCACGCACATCCTCGTCCCCCAGAAGCTGGATGAAGAGGTCCTGCACGTACTCACGGAGGTCTCCCGCCTCTCCGCCCTGCGGCACCGCTCGAATGCGAATGATGTTCCTCCGTGAGCGATTCTCTAAATCCTCCGCATGGGATTGCAGGTCTAGGTTCTGTTCGGTGAGCCTCAAAACGTCCTGCTGCAGCTGGTGAACATCATTCGCCATGCTGAGGTCATGGTCCTCCAAAGTGGCCACCCTTTCCCCCACCGCGTCTACATCTCTCCTTACTTCCCGAAGATCAGATGTGAGTTGTGCTCGGAGATCTGAGATATCCTCCTTAATGGACTTAAAGAGGTCCGCCATGAAGGCTTTAGTGGCCGGTGCTTCATCATCTGAGGGCCTAGGAGATGCGCTCGGGCCGGGTGACGCCGGCTGCTGGGTGTTCTTCGTTTGGTCCTTCACTGTCTTTCCCTTGCGTACCACCGTAGCCATCGCGGCCCCACGTGTCTTCCTGGGAGGCACCCTAAAGTCCGCTCTGCTGCCCCCAGACCAGGGCTCCACGAGGGCTCGATTCGGCGCCTTCGCGCTAGGCCCAAAAGCAATCACCTCCACAGAAGCAGTGAGGCCCACAGACACAGGGGCCGCCCCACAAGCGCCGAGAGGGCTCCCCCTCCGTCCAAGCTCCTCTGCCAGGCTACTAGACCCCCAAGTAGGACGTGCCAGGGGTCAGATCGCTCCGCTCCGAGCAGTGCTCCCGCAGTGACTCACCCTCCCAGCTGCGCCGACCCAGAGTGCTCGTCCGGGGTTGCGCTGTGTGCCTCCTTCCGCACTGCTAATTGTCCGGTGCCCTCTGCTGCCTGCGCCGGTGCAGGGGGCTTGGAGATCCGCTCCGACGGTCTCTCCCCCTTCATCCAAGCTCCTCCACCTGGCTGCCGAACCCCCAAGTAGGAAGTGCCAGGGTCCGAGTGCTCAGCTCCGAGCAGTGCCCCGGTAATGACGCACCTTCCCAGCTGCCGCCGACCCAAAGTGCTCTTCCAGGTCGCGCCGTGTGCCTCCTTCCGCACAACCAACTGTCCATCGCTCCCCGGTGCCCTGCGCCGCCGCAGGGGGCTCGGAGATCCGCTCCGGCGGTCTTCCCGCTAGGCCTCAGACCCCTGCCTAAATTAGGTGGATGGCCGCTCCACTGCTCCAGGCTCTCCGGGCATGAGGCTCCGCCCCCGCCGTGGTCCCGAAGTCCGGCACCGACTGGCTCTCCCTCCTCGCCAGGTACGGTCCGCAGTGCCTCCCCTCAGGGTCCGGCGGGGAGCACTGGTGCTCGCTGCTCCTCTCCCCCCGTCTCCGGTGCGCCGCGGCCACTGCCTCACTCCACTCCCTTCGGGCCCGGTACAGCCTCCTGATCGGGTGCTCCGCAGGCGGATCTCCTCGATGTCGGGCGATCGGCCCTGCCGGCCACTGCCACGGAGGGTCACTCCGACCACCAAATGCCCCACAAGAGCTCCGGGGGTCTCACCAAACTGCGCTATGTAGGGCCTGGGGCCGGAGGGGACACGAAACACGTCCTACTGCGCCGCCATCCTGGCCACGCCCCCGTCACTATATTTTTACATGTTGATAAGTAAAATATGATATTCATGTATGTAAATGCAAATTGATACTTGTATAGCGCACTACTCACCCGCAAGGGTCTCAAGGCACTTGTACGAATACCGCTGTGGAACCCGTACTGGCTTTCCCTGTGAGGTGTCCACTCCTGGGCACCCCCAGGGTGAAGGCCAGGTATCCTTAGCGTTGTGGAGATTAAGCAAGCTATTGCCCAGAATTGCAGAGTGGGACTCTATGATTAGAATATGCACCCAGGCGAGAATTATCAGGTCCGTGGAATTTTTTTTTGAGCCCAAGATCCGCCGAGGAGGGGAATTGTACCCTGGTCCCGGACTAGACCTCTGCATCAGGGTCTGCCGCTCTAACCATTGAGCCACACTTCTCCATACCTTGGTGCCATAATCTTTTGGTCTTTATGGCTGATATATTACATCCCATCCAGACCTCTCAACCAATCTTTATTGCGACAAGACTTGTACTTCATTAGTCATCTTCACCTGACTCATGCAGGCAAATCTTTATGCCCTTCCCTTTTTGTTTTATTTTTCTCCTGCATATTCAAGCCCGCACTTCCCAGAACTTACATCCGGATCATCGCCTTTAAAACCAGGGATATCAGCTCTGACATTCAGCTCCGTTACATGGAACTTCCTTGGAAATATGGTTAAAATCTATGCTTCCAGCAGGCCGATATCCCAAAAATGAAAAAGACACCAGTTACAAACAACCCATAATCTTACCTGAAATACCCACTGTGATCGGTTTTCTGACATCCATTCTCTTACTTCTCAAACTGGACCCCATTTCATCATACTGTAACTAATTTCAATGCCAAACATCTTTTAATCCAAATAAGTTTTCCCATAAAATGAATCCTGCCAGTTTGCCACTTAGGGTTTCTGTGGGTAGACCACAGTCTTTCAACCCCACAACTTGCCTTTCCCCTGTTGTAGCAGAAAAAAAAGAGGGTTTAAAAGTCACGGTTTACCAGCATCACGGCTAGCACGGTCGCTGCTCACGCCAAATGCAATGAATCTTTGTCATTGTTTGAGAGAAGAGGAGAGCTGCACATTATATAAATTACAATTACAATAAATAATCTATTATCAGTCAATAATGAGAGTTTGGTATGAGTTAAAGGGTTTTATTAGTCAATCTTTTAGTAGATCATCTTTATTGCAAATCACAAGTTAAATTCAGAATAATCTCAACCATCAATATATGACAGAAATATAAAATCAATATTGATTCATTAAATCATATAATAAATGCATTAAAGCAGGTTCCTTAAAGAAAAAAATCCTTATTCTAACAATCGGGTGAAAAATGGAATTACTCAAAACCCCATAAAGAGTTCTAGTTAAAGAGAATGAGAAAAGCAGGAAGTTTTAGCATTAATAATCGTTTTTTTTACATCAAATATCAAAGCAGAACTTCCCTTAAAGAGAGGGTCAAGAAACTCTTCGTAGAATCACACAGTAATGTGACATAAAATCAGGGTCTGGGAAAAATGGCATGAAAAAAATGGTCTGTAAAGTGATAACGTACTCTAGGAACATGCACTATTATAGACATCACATTCTACACATATTCTGCAACTTTGCAAAATGTTGCTCTTCTTGTCTCCCGTCAACCAATCAGCGTTCAAGGCTCTCTTGGGAACAGGATCACTCCTCTTCTTCTCACAGGAATACAATAGTCCACAGACGATAATGTTACGTTTGCTACAAAATTATAACAAGTATATGTTCATGTGGATTTCGACACATTCAGCCCTACGTTTTTTTCTACATCTTTCAACCTTCAAAATCAAATCTCTAAACAATGGTCTTTGTGGAAGTCGAATCATCTGTATTAATAAAAAAGAAAACATTTTACTGACTCACCATTGATTAGTAAAAAACAACAAAGACAAAAAGTCAAGTTCACATTTTAAATTCTGCATTTCAATGTATGAAGTCTTCATTACCCCAAAAAATGACAAAAAACAAATCATTAGTTAACAAAGGTCTTTGTGTAAGTAAAAATATTTTGTGGAAATACATGAAAACATTTAAATAACTCCTATCTATTCGTTATGAAAAAGCATGTTCATGGAAAGTTTAAGAATCAATTTTTTGGCATATTTAGCCTTTAAAACGCATTATTTTCATCAAACTTACATTTCGCATATTTATTATAAAGTGTGTTCATTTCTTATTTTAAAAATCTCACCCCTTTCCCATCTCACATTTTATTTATCAAGCACTCAATAGTCCTCCATCAGTTCCTGTCTGGAATACAAACGTTGACAAACTATACGTACCCAATGTAGAGACATCTGAGGGATAGGCCAAACAGTTGTGTAGCATTTGCTTACCTAGGCCCCACACACTCTTGTTCACCAGCATACAATCTTCTAGTAACAAAAAAGAGCTGGCTCTAATCAGTAAGGCTCAGCCTATAAGACAACATAACAAGGGAGTATGCCAATACTGATAAGGTGATTTCATACCCTAAGTAGCATCCAGAAAAGAAATTCAATTCAAAGCTGGGTAATGCTATTAAATAGCTGTTTATTCAACCATATATATTTGAAAATGCAAAGTGTGGTACTTAGTACATCATTTCAATTAAAGCATTGCAAACGCAAGAAGAAGAATAGGACACAACAAGATAAAATCGCAAACACACATTCACTAGTCAAACATCTTACAATCATTTGGCTCGCATTCACACATTCATACAAAATACTCCGCACAATCTGGAAGGTTCAGTATACCAGTGTGAGAAGTAAGGGGGTCTGCTTTATATTCAACAAAAATCACAACAATAATTTCTGTAGAACAATACACTCCAATTGGTTCACGATTGTCAGTTCTATCAGAGACATATATTTTATAGAGGTGGTGTACAGGAAATCAAACCAAGTGCAGTACAAATCAGCACTAGAACGGCAGAGGCAGACCGAAAGAAAGAGGCCTACGCGTTTCGAATCCCAGTGGGTCAAAGGGGATTCTCCTCAGGGCCAAAAGTATTCTGAAAAACAGAAAAGAACAGGAACCTATATATGGGCTGTTTAAAAATGCAAGAACACTAGCGAGCACTAGTCCACCAAAAGTACACACAGCTTACCCTCATAGGTGTAGGAAAAGAAACAGGTGCAATGTTGGAGACTCCTGTAGAGGTAGGAGAGAAAACACAAACAAAAGAAAGAATCAAGAAAAAATCGGGCCCAGTGTCAGTAGAAAGTTGGTTGTCAAATTGGCCTGTCTAAGCAGTGTTTGGATGGCTAATGAAGGTAAATTACCTTTCGCCGGGGGCAGTGTGTCCAAGACAGTTACACAGAAGACTTCTAGTGGGAGGCACAGGACCTGGAGAAAAAGCGTAGTTTTCAGTGTTCGAACCATTTGTGGGAATACGGGAGAACGCAAGGCATTTCAAGATGTCAAATTCTCTTACCAGCAATTACCGTTGTAACGGGTCCGTGTCTAAGTGTAAGGCTGGGGATGTACCGTATCCAATTTCCACGAGCGAAAGGCGAAAAGATAGTCCTTTAGCCACTCTAAAATGAGAGGGGTGATATTGTCAGTTGACAGCTAGTAAGACCTTTCGGGTAAAAGTAAGAACATCGGCATGTGCGGAGGCTTACCGGGGCTGGTGGAATGGAGTCCCTCGTCGTAGCCGGTCGGCGTTCTGAAGGCACTAATCCTTCACGCATACGCAGTCTGTGTCTGCTAACGGACACGGGGATCTTACAATTTTAACAGGCTTGGGTCAAAAGAAACACGCCACTGGGGGAGGTGCGTGGAAGGGCCAGGTCCGAAATACACTGGAGCTTAAACTCACAAGGAGATTGGGCGGTGTGCCCAATGCTTGCTGGAATATAGAGTGCCTCGGCGTGTGTAACCCGAGAATTCGGTCCGTAGGTTTAAAGAACAATGTACATTCATGCCTGACTGGGTTTATCCATAATGAGGAAATTTTAGGAATATGGTTACACATAATTAATGAGTGAATGACTGATGAAAAATGGGGAGAGAGCTATAACGGTTCAAACGGGGAGAGTTATAGTTTGTAAATTTCAGACAGTTCATTCAGACCTGTTACGGCCGTATCAAACTTAACGATGAGGAGTGCCTCCCTTTTAGATAGTTTAGAGTCCCAATCTCCACCGCGTGGATCTTTTTCAACTTTTGAGATAATGGTCCATTTCAAGTCACTGATTTGATGTTTCAGTCTATTCCAGTGGTTGACCAATGGTGCTGTCTCTACTTTGTTTTTTATTCTTGACTTATGCTGGGAGATTCTCTGGCGGATCTCTTGGTTGGTTTTCCCAATGTATAGAAGTCCACATGGGCAAAGTATCCCATAGATCACGAACTTAGACTTACAGTTGATGAATGTGTAGTGTTTCCACGAAATGCCTTTGTTTTGGAATAAGGACCCCTCTATTGTGGTGTCACAACAAAGGCACGTACCACGTTTGTGGTGCCCTACGATGGGAGTTAAACCCATCATTTGGCATATCGAGGGTTGTGTTTCTCTCACGGTTGCTGCTCTCACCACATAGTTGGCGATGCTATTTTCCTTTTTGAATGCAAAAAGGGGTGGCTGATTCAGGCTTTTGTCCAAGTTTTTTACCAGGTGCCAATTTTGTCCAATGATTTTTTTGAATTTGTTGGCATTTGGACAATAAGTTGTTACACATACTTGGCGTTTTAACTGGGGTTTATTTCGTCGCTCTAGTAGGGTTTCTCTTGGGGTCCATCTCGCCCGTTTCATAGAGTTCCGCACCAATTTTCTTGGGTACCCACGGTCACACAATTTGGACACCAAATTTGCGGCATGGAAATTGTAATCCTCGTTGGATGTGCAGTTCCTACGCACGCGCAAAAATTGACCAAATGGCAAATTTTCTTTTAGGCTCCTCGGGTGGTTGCTGGAAAAGAGGAGGGCCTTATTGCGGTCTGTTGGCTTAATAAATAATGATGTAGGCAATTTGCCCTCAGATAGAAATACTTCTAAATCCAAAAATGATATTTTCTTCTCCGAGAAGGACATGCTGACCTTGATGTCCGGTGTTCTCGCATTCAGCCAATTGTGGAATAATCTGACATTTCCTTCTCCTCCTTTCCATACCATGAACACGTCGTCTATGAAACGTAGCCACGTTCCAATGTGTTTTCCAAATGGGTTATTGTTATGGACATACATGTCTTCATACAGCGACATAAATAATACCGCCAGCTCTGGGGCGAATAGGCACCCCATCGCTACTCCTTTTACTTGGAGATAGAAATCTTTCCCAAAACAAAAATAGTTCTTTTTCAAAGCAAAGGATGCTAGATCAACCAAAAATTTTGTAGGAACTTGCACGGGCCTTGGTCTTGACTCCAGGAAATATGTAAGCACTGCCACTGCTTCATCCTGGGGTATTTGGGTATAAAGGGATGTCACATCTAGTGTCACCAGTATGTCCTTCCCTTGATTGAATTCAACCATTTCCAGTTTGTTAATAAAATCTGTTGTGTCCTGTAGATACGAAGATACGCGGTCTATGAATTGTTTAAGAAAACAATCAACTTATTTGGCAATTGGCTCAAGTAGGGAGTCACATCCTGCCACGATGGGTCTCCCTGGGGGCTTGGTCTGATCTTTATTGGCCTTGGGCAAAATGTAAAACAAAGGTACCTTGGGGTGTTTATTTTGTAAGAACTCCAATTCTTTAGGTCCCAAAAAACCTTGTTCAAATCCTTCCTTTATTAAGGGGAAAGGTTGGTTCTGAAGTTCCACTGTTGGATCCTTTCTAATCTTGCGGTAGCAGACTGGATCATTGAGCTGCCTCAAGACTTCGGTGGTATAATCAGCGGTATCCCAAACAACGATTGCACCACCTTTGTCGGCTTGTTTAATGGTCACCATGGGGTCATTTCGTAACTTTGTTAAGGCATTGGTTTGTTCTTTCGTGATATTGAATTTCACATATTTCCTTTGTTTTTCCATCTCAGAGATGGCAGAGAGCACAGTTATTTCTAATGTAATGATTTCCTTAGGTATCTTATGGCCAGGTGGACAAAATGTGGATTTTTTATGCAATCCTGTACCTTCAGATGGCGTTGAAGTTGGGTTCTCAGAAAAAAACATAGTGAGTCGTAGCTTACGGCAGAACTCTATAAATTCAGTTTTCATTTTCACGAAATCGGTCCTTTTAGATGGAACAAATGATAATGCTTTTGAGAGGATACTTTCCTCTGCCTTGTTAAGGGTTCTTTTCGATAGGTTGAAAATCGGTGATGCC
Organism: Lissotriton vulgaris; assembly: GCF_964263255.1. Classification (NCBI taxonomy): domain Eukaryota; kingdom Metazoa; phylum Chordata; class Amphibia; order Caudata; family Salamandridae; genus Lissotriton; species Lissotriton vulgaris. Next base: position 751,053,844 of record NC_141694.1, read on the forward strand.
GTTAGTTCTGGTAGTGCTGGCGGCGAGTTGTCATTTCCCATCTTACTTTTGCCCTTGGTCGTTTGCAATGCTTTAATTGAAATGATGTACTAAGTACCACACTTTGCATTTTCAAATATAGATGGTTTAATAAACAGCTATTTAATAGCATTACCCAGCTTTGAATTGAATTTCTTTTCTGGATACTCCTTAGGGTATGAAATCACCTTATCAGTATTGGCATACTCCCTTGTTATGTTGGCACACAATCTTCAGCCTAACACCAACGCAGGCACTCTTGCACCATAGATCAAGTGTGCCTGCAAAATAAGCAGGTTTGCTTTTGTGCAAGAAGGCACACCTTCCTGCACAAAAACAACTTCATTGCAATGTCAGATGAAGGTCTCCAGAATACTACATTGTTGGCCCTTCTCCTTTGATGTCCTCTCAGCAGGTTGTTTTCCTACTGAAATACTATCTTCTCAGATGTCACACTAAGACTGGGGGTAATTATTTTGCAGTGGAAACACAGATCCACAAAAATATAACATCCACAATATCGTCAACACAAGTAGCTAAGAATAGTAAAACTATACTTCTCTACGTGGTCTTTCCTTGACAAATAGCTATAGTTGATATTGTGGATGCGATATTTTTGCTGGTTGATAGTTGGATTGCAAAATTGTGACATATAACCCTCACTACTATTCTCTCTGCAAGATCTAGGGATGAATGGCACTCAACCTCTTTCAATCATTCATGGACATTCCTACGTTCTCTTCTGGAAGCTACTACCCCATACCTTTTGGGTCCAAGAACGTCTCCCTTCATCTGCTCTCCCAATTTTTCTCAAATGGGTTGTTCTAACTTGTCTCTACTTGGCTGCTCCACCTACTTTTCAATTGCACCACAGCTACAGAACCAACAGTTCTGTGTGTCAGTGGAGACTCCACCTGTACAATCTCATCCCGGGCTGACAGTGCAACATTTCTACCTCTGCTCTTTCTTTTCCCAGACACTGGAATATGTCACTGTGTCACTTCGAACACACCCGCCATCAAATTGATCACCTGACAAGACCTTTCTCTTGTCAAGTGCACCTGCTCTGGCAAAGTTACTATGTATTCTTTTGTCAATTGCTCAGTTACTGCACTGTTTTTTTGCAGTGTCTTCTAGGAGACCATCACTTCTGCAAGCACACCAGTTGCTGCAACATGTGGACATACAAATCGCTTTAGCTGAAGGACCTCCCCTCCTTCAGTCACTTCCTGGTGGCATCTCACCCACTTTTGCTAAGATACTCTTCCCTTCATAGATATGTGACTTGCCAATAGCCTATTCCCCTTCATCTTCCCACATCACAGTTTCACTGTAAAAAAACAATGCCGCTGGAAGGAACCAGCCTATGAACATACTCTTTAAAAGCCACAGGGCCCTTCTTCTTTTTTTTGGCTCCCATTGAAGAGGATGTGCAGGTTTTGACCGTCTTTGATAATGCTAGTTTGATTCCCTGCCTTCTTGTTCCACATCTTCTGCAAACTCCCCAAAAATCCTGGATTAACTAAATGGATCCCTGTTGAGTGAAAGGTAATTGTAAAACAAGTATTGGGATGCCAACCGTTCAGAAATGAAAAGGATTTTACAAACTACCACTAAGAAAACACAAATGTTGCTTTAACAGGACAAGCCAAGTTCCCCTGACAGAAAGAGTAGACACTGACTGCAAAGCCCCAACATACAAGCACACTCACTCACAGTACCACACGTATGAGAGCAGTTCAAGACCATTATTCCAAAGGCAGTACCAGTGAGAGAGGAGGTTGAGAAGGATAACGCAAGAGAGCGAGGATGGCTAGAAAGGAAGAAGGAGGAGGATGGATCAAAGATGTAGATGTTGGAGGAGTTGAGGTGAGGTGAAGTGAGAGGCAGGGGGAGGTAGATGAAGGTGGGAGAGGAAATTGAAGAAGATATAATGAAGGGTAAGAAAAAGAGAGAAAACAGTGAGTCAGAGATATGAGAGTAAAGCACACTCAGGGGAACAAGAGGGCTAGGTGGAGAGAGGGGATTGGAGAGGAGACAGAGTAGGGTAAGGTATAGAGAAATGAGGATGAGATAGAAAGGAATAGGCCACGTTACAACGCTTGCGATAAATTGCATGCCATTACAAAGAGGTCATTACAACAACTGCATTGTTACATCGCATACCATTACAATGCAAGTCATTACAACGATTTGCTGCAGGGGGCGCGCTGAATTTTGGAATATTATAATTTACTATTCCAACTTCAGTCTGTGCAACAGTAGGGAGGGTGTTGGATTTTAAATCAAACACCTTCTGCCCCCTACAGCAAGTCATTGTAACAACGTTGTAATGGTTTGCGATGTTAAAGAACACAGTTGTTGTAATGATCGCATTGTAATGGCATGCGATGCATCGCATGCGTTGTAAATAATGTTTCCTGGTAGAAAGAGTAAGGTGACGAAGAGAAATGATGGCGAGGGGAACAGGGATAGTGAAGCAGACAGAGAGCAGGAGAGGTGGGGGAGTGGTGTGATGTAGAAAGGGAAAGGTTAGACAGAGATAAGAGAGTGAGAGAATGAGGAGGATGAGGCAGAGAGAGAAGAGGTGAGGCAGAGGAGCAGTTGAGAGAGAGAGCAGGTTGAGGAGGTGAGGGGTAAGTGAGACACGGGGGCACAATGGGATGAGGCAGAGAGAGGAGGACAAAGCAGAATGAGGTAATTAGGGCAGAGTGGGAGCGAGGGTCAGAGAGGAGGGTTAGGCAGAGAGAAGAGAGTGAGGCTCCAAAAATGAGGTAGTGACTTCGAGAGAGGGTGGAGCATGTGCTGAAGAGAGGTGCGCCGGAGAAAGAGAGGAGGAGAGAGGACAGGGATGCAGAGAAAGGAATAATGATGAAGTAAAAAGAGGGAGGAAGGAGGGGTATACAACCTAAATCATACATTTTACTGAATGTAAAAGAATGAGGGGCACTAAAAATATCATACTTTTTTGAGAGATGGAAGAATGATCAATTGCAACCAAGCATACACTATAGTGTAACACGTTTTAATATTTTTAGCATTTTCTGTTTTGTCCCTGTTCTCTAGTCATTAAAAATATTTTTGCATTTCATAAATTAATGATAATATTTGACCCCAATGTAGATATTATTATAATATAAAGCATACTTACATCAATCATTTAAATACATATGAGTGGGTGCCCTGGCAAGTCAATTCAATGGCATTCTCTAAATAAACAAAGCCATCAACCCTGGGCAAGATCAACCAAACCCAGCACTGAAGGGCCAACCACCAATCAACATTTTCTCTGAATGTCCACAGTATTTCTTCGATGGGTGAGAGACATGTTATAGATGGGCCACTATTATGCCAGAGATAACCAGAACTCCAGAGTCATATCCAAATTAATCTTGCCCTGCTCCAACAGGAACAGTCCAGCCCAAACTGTCAGGCCAAACTGCATTCAAACAGAAACACAAGTAAATCCAGTTCCATCTTAGAATTGTACCAGAATGTCACCCTAAATGCCCATAGTCTATTATGAAAGGCCACTAAAATGTCAGGGAAAACCAGAGTGTTGCCATGAATGCCCTCAGCATGTCATGGATGAGCCCAAACCTCTCTTGTGGGGGAACGCCTGAATGTCTCACTAGTTCAAGATAGGCTTCTGTTGTGCATATGAGACTCTGAATGCTTACAGTGTACCATGAATGGCCCTCACATGGCTAGGATAACAGAATATCACTCTGAATCCCCACATTATGTCATGGGCAGGCCCCTGGGACATCTATGTTAGTCAGAATGTTACCTTGAACGCCCATAGTATTTGTGGCTGGGCTACTATGATACCTGGGAAAGCCAGAATGTTGTTAAATTATATTCTGGATGCCCCTCAATATGCCTGCCATAATCTGAATGTTGCTATGAATTCCAATAGTGTGTCATGACTGAGCCATAGTGTCTTCCTGAATGCTAATAGTATCACAGTAGGTCATGCGCGTCCCCTAATATGCTTGGATAGCTTGAATGCCACTCTGGGTGCCTACATAATGTCACAGGCTAGCCCCTATCACTGTGTTAGCTAAAGGATTGCCATGAACGCACACAGTATATCATGGATTTGTCATCATTATGGCAGAGGTAGCCAGAATTTCCACCTGCATGCTAACATTTCTTAAAGGATGTCTTATTAGGCCTGGCAAAGATAGAATGTCACTTTTAATGTCCACAATAAGTCATGGATGGGCCCTTTGATGCCTGGGACAGGCAGCATGTTGCAGTGAATGAACACAGTATGTCATGGATGAGCCTTTATTGAGCCTATGATAGCAAGAATGTCAACCTCACTACCCACAATATATATCATGTATGACACCTTATGACTCAGTTAGCCCAAATGTAATTCTGAATGCCCAGATTATTTCATGAGCCGCCTCTATAATGCTTGAGACAGCCAGCTGGCATGACTGTCAGCAGTTTCCATGGACAGACCCATATTCTGCAACGGATTAGTAGAATGTCACCATGGATATCCACAGTATGTCAAATGCTGGAACAAATAGCCCTGCACCCCGAATCATCATCCCACCCAATCCCACACATCTGCACATTCTTATGCATTCACACTCTCACACATGCATGTTTACACACACACACACACAAACAATTCACCCAAACCTGCCAAGTGCATGAGATATGACGACGCCTGTGAGAGCGGTCATGTGGATGTTGAACAGGGTGGAGCTGAGGGATGATCCTTGTGGTACACAGCATATGATGTTTGGGGGGGGGTGGAGGGGGGCAGTTGGATGCTCTGTGTGCATCCTGTAAGGAAGGAGGTGATCCCCTTGAGGGCGTATTTCTATATGCCCATGTTGTAGAGTCTGTTGATAAGGGTGTTGTGGGAGACGGTGTCAAACGCCGAGGAGAGGTCGAGGAGGATCAGGGCCACAGTTTATCCACAGTCGAGGAGTGCTCTAATATAGTCTGTGGCAGCAATCAGCGAGGTCTTTGTGCTGTGGTTGGCACGAAATCCTGATTGTAGGGCGTCCAGAAGGTGTTTTTGTTACAGCAATTTGGTGCCCTGCTGGTTGATGGCTTTCTCAAGTACTTTGGCTGAGCAGAGGAGCAGGGAGGTTGAACGATAATTTTTTAGATCGCTCGGGTCGGCGGAGGCTTTCTTTAGGAGGGATCTGATGTCTGTGTGGTTCCATCTGTCTGGGAAGATTACAGTAGAGATGGAGGTGTTGAGGACATTGGTTCATTGCAAGGTTGTAGAGGTGGTGGGGGCAGGGGGCAGTGGGCACCCCATAGTGGATGGAAGACATGATGGCTCAGGTGGTCAGGGTAGCGAGCGGAGACCAGGCGGTAATAGTTTGGCTGATGTTTGCTGATTGGTAGAGGTCGTTGGGGTTGAGGGTGGCAGGTTGGAGGTTGAAATTGTTGTGGATGTTGGTGATCTTGCTGTGGAAGTAGTCTGATAGGGTGTCGCAGAGTTCCTCGGAGGGGGGGGTGGTGTTCTCTGTGGCTGTTGGGTAGGAGTTATCTTTGACTATTTTGAAGAGTTCCTTTGTTTGGTAGGCCACGGAGTGAATGCCGGTGTGATGGCTGCTTTCATGACTTCCTTGATGTGGCAGTGATATTTGCTGAGGGCTGTTCTGTGACCTGCTCTGTCAGTGGGGTATTCAGTGGCCCGCCATTGTTTCTCCAGCTGGCCGCAGGTGCGCTTGGTGGTCCTGAGTTCTGGGGTGTACCAGCTGACATATATGAAGGTTTTGGGGATTGTATAGGTTTCAGTGGGCAACTCTGTCGGCCATCCAGGCAGCGAAGATCTGGATGGACTGGTTAAGGTTTGTTGAGGCCTCAGGTTGAGAGGTGGTGAGGGCCTGTGAACACTGAGTTTCAGTGACCTTGCTCCAGCTGCGGTGGAGAGGACCGGACATCTGGTGATGATGTGCTGGGCGTTGGTGTTGGTGAAGTGTTTGTTGGTATGGTCCATCCAGGTGAGTTCTGTGGTGTGGCTGAATTTGATTCTGTTGCTGGAAGTGAAGATGGGGTTAAGTGTGCGTCCGACGTTGTCTGTGGGATTGGTGACCAGTTGGGTGAGGCCGATGTTGTGCAGGTTCTCCAGGAGGGCAATTGAGTTGGCATTGTTGGAGTTGTTGTTGTGGAAGTTGAGATTGCTGAGTAGGACATAGTGGTGAGAGTCGACTGCTGGGGGCGATGAGGTTGGGGATGGCATTGCAGAATGTTGCTCAGGGTCCCGGGGATATGTAGGCGAGGGTGTCTCATCGCGGTCTTCTTTTCAGTTTGTAGTAGGAAGTTGAAGCCTTCCTTGAGAGGCATGGATTTGCATTGGTGATGGTGCATATGATGGTTTCCTTGAAGATATTGCAATGCCACTGCCTTGATGTTAGGCATGGTCTTGGTGTATCATCTTGTAGCCTTCGGGAGTGGTGGTGGTAATATCGGAGTTTGCGGTGAGATTGAGCCACATTTCGGTGATAAAGGCAAAGTCCGTGGCAAGGGCGGTGATGGCCTCCCAGATTTCCATGGCATGTTTGCAGAGGGAGATGGTGTGGAGCAGGATTCAGTGGAGCGGTTGCGGGGTGTTCTTGGTCTTGTGGGCAGGAGTGGTGCTGGATATTTCGTAGGATGCCTCACAGGAAAAGTGGCAGTGTCTGCAGGTGAAGGGTCCTTTGGTGGATATTGGGGAGGAGGAGATGCAGCTGGTGTTTTGGCATCCAGGGTCCTGGTCCAGGAGTTTCTTGGTGGTGAGCCATCGGGTGGCGGGAGGGCCAGGGGTCCTGGGACTGGGTGTTGTCCAACCAGCGGTGCATTGTCGTGCTCCCCCTGTGCATGTCTGCTGCATGGCCATGCAGCAGCCTCCATTGGTGGTCCTGGTGGGTGTTGTGCAGGGGTAGGAATAGCAGGCAATACAGGGACAGTGCAGAGAGAGGGGCAGCCCAATGGGAGTGGCAGTGCAGAGGCAGGAACAGCAGGCAGTGCAGGGACAGCGCAGGGGGAGTGGCACTGCAGGGGCAGTACAAGGGGAGCGGCAGCACAGGGACAGCACAGGAGGAGCGCTGCACCGGGACAGAGACAGCAGGCAGTGCAGGGACAACAAGGGGATTGGCAGTGCAGGGATAGCAGGCAGCGTAGGGGGAGCGGCAGTGCAGGGACAGCGCAGGGGACCAGGCAGCGCAGGGGCAGGGACAGCAGGCAATGCAAGGAGAGGGAAAGCAGGCAGCACAGGGACAGTGCAGTGGGAGCTGCAGCACAGGGGTAAGGATAGCAGGCAGTGATGGGGGAGCGGCAGTACAGGTGCAGGCACGGTACCTTAGGCTGGGGTCAGGTCAGGTGAAGAGGGGTGGCACAGCCCAGCCTCCTCCAGGCTCTGATGGGCGTGAATGGGCCTGCCCGTGGCCCGGGCAGCACCCATGTCTCCAGGGTCACTGAGAAATGTAGTGCCATAGTTAGGTGGTGGGTGGGTGGGAGGGGGCCCGAGACACTCCCTATTGCGGACCAGCAGCAGGAGGGGAGACAACCTCTTGTATGGAAGGGCAGAAGGGGGCATCCCGCGATGTGTTTTTCACTCCCATGGAGCATGGACGCATTATATTGTCCTTTTGCAATGTCTTTTAGTTTAAGCACTCTACAAGAATGCTTTGTTTTCCAGCTGCCTTCCTTGTATGCTTCTCTTCTTCAGTGGGCCTCCCATATTCCATCCTGCCCACCCCCGCTTGTCCACGTGCTGCCCCAGCTCCACCTGCCTACCCTTGTTTGACCATCTGGATTCCCCATCCTCTCCTGCCCACCCGGCACTGTCTGTGTGCTTCTTCTTTTGCTTCTCCAACCCCTCCCATTGACCCTTCTTTCTCAGTGTGCCTGCCACAAGTCCCACCTGCCCACCCTCTGTTATCCATGTGCTATCCCTTCCCCTACAGAATACCCTCCATTGTCCATGTTAGTGCCCTAGCCTCTCACCCAAGCACCCTGCATTGTCTGTGTGCTTGCTCCAGCCACTTATCCCCACCTTCCATTGTATGTGTGTATGCTCCAGCCCTTCCCATTCACCCACCATTGCCTGTGTGCTCCTCCATCAGCTCTCATCTGTCTTCTCCCTCCACTTGCAACCTTCTCTCAAGCCTCTTCTCCCTTTGTGTTCCCTCATCCCTCCGTGTTGCTTCATCCCTTTGGAGACACTCATTTCCCTGGGGATGAGGCAATACCGAGGAAGGAAGGGCATTAGAGAAGTCTGCCTAGAGAAAGACAAGGGTTGGGGGAGCGGAGAGGCAAAAGTGGATGGGAGGACAAGGCTAAAAATAATTTTAGAAAAGGGCTATGACGCAGCCAGCACTATGAACATAAAAAAGTAATAAAATTGCATTAGCGCTGGCACATCATAGCACTTTTTAAAACAAAATAAATGTTTACAGCAGCCTCACAGTTGTCCAGCATGTCTACTAATCATTGCCAAAGCCAATAGCTCTCATAGGCAAGATCTATTGGCTTTCCCATCGCTTGGTAACCAATAGTATTGGTTGCTTATAAAAATTGGTTTATCGAACATCTCATGTTGTGCCATTTTTCCAAATTAACTTCAGTAGCAGTGAGGTACCATTGTGGCTTTGATGAGGGTGGCCCCCACAAAGATATGCAGAGTGAATCCCTAAATTTTACAGAAGAAGTAGAAAGACATATGCATCTCTGTTTAAAGTGAATCGGGCAACAAATATTCCGGGTTATCTTGACTAGATTAAAAACATAGAGTGATGGAATGGGTCTATTAATACCCTTCCATCTATAATGGTCTAATAGTTTCCGCCATGTTCATAGTACCCAGTGGGTCTATGGCTTTCTTCGAGACCTATGAAAATTATCTGGATACAAAAATTAGGCAATTCCTATATGTTAAGCCTATTTGTGGTGAGAACAATATATGTACACCATGTAGCCTCTCAATCGGAATACTACATTACCAGCAGTGTTTTCGATGTGAATGAGAAAACAATGCAAAGCACAGTATTAAAAAAAGGTTTAGCTAAAAACACTCATTTGTTGCACATACACCTGGACGTAGCACATTCTGGTGGGTGGTCGGACAAAATATTGAGTTAAAAATATCATTTGCAAAAATATTGGGGAAAAAATATTGTGACACAATATTGTGATACAGAAATATTATTGTCAATAATAAAGATTTTTTAGGGAAGTAATATCATTTTCAAAAATATTGTTGTAAATATCGTTTTCAATAATATGGTTGTCTTTATGTGCGTTAGTTTATATATTATTTGTTGAGTTTTTGTTGTTTGTAGGATTCTTAATAATGTTTTTAAATATAGATTGCAATGTTAAGTTATTTCGAATTTTGTATTTAATTATAATAGTAATTTATATTGTCTTAGCAGGTTGCTAGGATTGTAGGGGTGTAGGATGGAAAGTTAATTACATATAATTAATTAATAATTTATTTATTATGAATATTTTAATTGATTATTACTTATGTACCTGTGTGATAGTTATACTATTTAAGTATTTTGTTAGGTGTGAGTTACTGCGTTTGGAAGGGCATAGGGTGGGAAGTTAATTAAGTTATAATTCATTGATAATTAAATAAAAATGTAATAATATATATTTAATTGATCATTGATAGGGCTCTCGGTTTGTGGTGTATATATACTTTTGACATTTCCATCTGTATTTATCCTTATTTATTTTTTTGCTAAGGTTATCTGTATTTATCCATATTTATTTTGGGTTTTGTGAAAAAATGAAGCAGAAACTAGTATACTTAAATATTTATTTAACCAATAAATATGCACTCCTGCTTGAATAATTGCCAGGTTTCAAAGATATGAACACCTGCAGAAGATAAATCAATGCGCTTATATGAAAATATGCAAATTTCAGTACCAACTTTGTGCATATTTACTACTGTTTGAGCCTCTTTACCAAAATTAATTTATTTTTAAAAACATTTACCTATCAATCCACACAGCTATTGGGCTGGCAGTCATTGCAGACAATATTTAGAATCATCCAAAGAGCAACCCAATATCCGTTTTTATCCACATTTACAAATAAATATAAACAAGAAAATAAATGGTTTCTGTCTGCATTTATCTGTAAAAACCAGTAAAAACGGAAAACAGTGAGACTTAATGATGAATTATGTCAATGTTGTATTATTTAAAAAAAAATTATTATTTGTTATGTGCGGGTTGGTGGGTTTGTAGGGGTATAGGGTAGGAAGTTAATTCTGAATTAATAAATGAAGTAATACATAATGATTCATTGATTCTTTAATTAATAATTAATTGATCAATTAATTAATGATTAATTCGGAAATTAATATTAGTTATTAAATATGTTAATTGTGCTACAATAATTTATATTAGTTATATTTTAAGTGTGGGCTGCTAGGTTTGTGGGGGTATAGTGTAGTTAGTTATTTAAGTAATAATAATGGCCGACTTTTTAAAAATTGATAATTATTACATTATTTAATAATTACATTAATTGTTTAATCGTTTTTTATTACATTTTTTGGGTTAATTAATAAAGTTTATATTAAGAGTTCTATATGTTTAGGGTTATGCTTCATATATCTTATGTGTTTGAAGTGAAGTGCTTTCCCTACTGTTGCCTGGAGTGGGAATATTGTATTTTACCTCTCCAAAGTCCAACGCTTTCTCTACTGTTGCACAGATTGGAGTGGGAATAGCACATGTTACCCCTCCAAAGTCAAAAGCTTTCCCTACTGTGGCATAGACTGGAGTGGGAATAGTAAATGTTACGTCTCCGAAGTCCAACACTTTCCGTACTGTTGCACCGACTGGAATGGGAATAGTAAATGTTACCCCTCTGGAGTCCAACGCTGTCCCTACTGTTGTACAGACTGGTGTGGGAATAGTAAACTTTACCCCTCCAAATTCCAAGGCTTTCCCTAATGTAGTAGAGAAAAGAGTGGGAATAGTAAATGTTAGCCCGCCGGAGTCAAACGCTTCACATACTGTTGCACAGACTGTAGTGTGAATAGTAAATGTTAGACTTCTGGAGTCCAGCACTTTCCCTACTGTTGCACAGACTAGGGTGGGAATAGTAAATTGTACCCTTCCAGAGAGCAACACTTTCCCTACTGTTGCACACACTGGAGTGGGTATGGTAAATGTTACCCCTCTGGAGGCCAATGCCTTCCCTACAGTTGCAGAGGCTGGAGCAGGAATAGTACATTTTATCCCTCCGAAATCCAACGCTTTCCCTACTGTTACAGAGACTGGAGTGGTAATAGTAAATTTTAACCCCCTGGAGTCCAGCGCTTCCTCTACTGTTGCTCAGACTGTGGTGGGAATTGTAAATGTTACCTTTCCGGAGTCCAATGCTTTCTCTACTGTTGCACAGACTCGGCAGGGAATAGTATATTTTACCCCTCTGAACTCCAATGCTTTCCCTACTGTTGCATAGACTGAAGTGGGAATAGTATATCTATTATTCTGAGACGTCAATTCCTTTTTAATATTGTTTTAATTTTTTTAATATTATTATTTGTTTAATTTTATATTATTTGTTTACATATGATATTTTTGACAGCATTTTGAAATAACAATTTTGAGTGAATGTGTTTTTTTAAATGTAATTCATTTGGTAATATATGTAATATATTACATGCTTTTCATTTGATTTGTTAACATTTCTATTATACATATATATTTATATAAATATATATTTATATACATATATATATATATTTATATATATACAACATTTTTGTTATCAATATTTTTTGACACAATATTTGTGTATCAAAATATTGTTATGGTCGATATTATGTCAGCTTTCCCTCTGGTGGCATGCTTATACTAAACGAGTAGGAAAAATAGCAAGTGGTACGTGTCGGTAACTTGGGTTAAAGATTTTACTAACCCTATTCTTCTTAAATTGTGCAAATACATATATTGCAACATAAATGTTTATTTAGTAGGTAATGTTTTAATTCTTTCAGGTTTCGCTTGACAGACCTTACTTGATCAACCTAAAAAGGGCTCACAGGAGTACTGCAGTGAGGGGCAGATTACAAGTTGGGGGTACACGCAGGTAGACGGCATTAACCAACTATTTTTACAGGGTTGACACCGTCCACCCTGCCAAGAAATTGGGCTCCACTGAAACATGCTGAACTCGCACCGGTGAAATTCTAAAACACCGGGACTCATTCAGCAGCACTTGCACGTTGCCTGCTTTCTTTCCCAGCAGCAATGTGCAGGCGGTGCGGGGATTTTTTTATTTTAAATTCCAGCTTTGCCTTAAACATAGTCTGTATTAAGTTGCTATCAGGCCTCCTTTTGTTCAAGTATCTTGGCAAAGAGTTTTTCTGGAGGCTTACACCTAGATACAAATGCAATGGAGGGACAACAGCGGTGCACAGCTTGTTATCACTTCACAAGAACTTAAGTGAGGCGTGCTTTTGACTTTGTTCATTTCCTGTAAAAGAGATATGAATGCACTGTAAGAATGTCTGATGTGTTGGTCTGTCCCAGTATTTACACAAATAACAATTTAAATACCACTATTATGTTTTATTACTTTTATAGTACTACTCATCCCAGTGCAGGGTGTCAGTGTGCTCATACGTACAAATTATATATTGGCAATTAATCATATAAGTGTGTAAATCTATTTACAGGATGTGCTAAATAGGTCAGTGAAGTTTACAAGGTCTATAAGTCACAGGTCTTTGATAGCTCACTGTGCTATATTGACAATTTATGAACTGCAAGTGACAAAAGGATCTCTGTCTTTAAACCAATTGACCACTTACCTATCTACATAAAATAAAAATCTGTTATCTGCATGTTACATGTTGTGATATGCAGGAGGCACATTAACCCTCTATACTACTTTGATTCAAAAATGGGACTAGACAAACACAGCTCTCTCCAACTAATGTGTTAACCAGCACAGTTATCTTACCATGATTAATATTCCGTAAGAGTTAGGGGACACACGAAGCTCTCTGCAACAGGTGCCTTCACCCTATAAGATATTTTAAAATTCATGGGCGGATTTTGCGGATCCACGATCCGCGGATTTTGCGGATTTGCGGATCGTGGATCCGCAAAATCCGCGGATTTTGCGGATTTGCGGATCCGCGGATTTGGGGCGGGGCTTCCATGCGAGTGCACATGCCTCTTGTGTGCATAAAAGGTCAGAGAAAGATCAGTTCAGCAGATGAAGAGAAAGAAGCCCCTGCCGGTCACAAGAACAGCACGGGTATTGTGCTCGTGAAAGTCAAGGATGCAAAGGCCTCTATACAGCATCACAGCTGATTTTCCACAGTAGAGTTGGGAAGAATGCACACCTGTCCAGCCTCGACGACGCTCACAATTGTTTTTGGGCTAATGAATGAGTCACTGAATTTGAGCATCAACTAGTTCGAGCGACCATGTGTGTGTTACTATGCAATCGCCCCGAAGGGCGCAGGGGTCCCTTGAGTGAGCTGTCCATCATAGTGGGTGAATGGCGGGAAGACGGTGCAAACCGCGAGTGTGTGGGCGGGGCCAAACATGCGGGGCTTCCATGCGAGTTCACATGCCTCTTGTGTGCATAAAAGGTCAGAGAAAGATCAGTTCAGCAGATGAAGAGAAAGAAGCCCCTGGTCACAAGAACAGCACAGGTATTGCGCTCGTGAAAGTCAAGGATGCAAAAGCCTCTATCCAGCATCACAGCTGATTTTCCACGGTACATTTGGGAAAAGATTAAAGAAAGCACACCAGCCTGGCCTGTTGTAACTATTTTACGATGGCACCGGCAAGCTGCCAGCGCCATCCTAAAATAGTTACTAAATTAGCTTCAACAGGAAGCTCTAATAGATAAAATCGAGCACCTGCTTTATTTTATCTATAAGAGCTTCCTGTTGAAGCTAACTTAGTAACTATTTTAGGATGGCGCTGGCAGCTTGCCGGCGCCATCGTAAAATAGTTACAACAGGCCGCTTAAACTTTTGCCCCCGGATCCGCCGCTCGCAGACTTGCGAATTCTCTGTAAATTCGCGGGAGTTCGCGGATCGCGAATTTACCGAAAATTCGCAAAATCCGCGAGCGGACCGGATTTTAAGCTCATACTTATTTGCAACCAATCATCAGCACAGATTTACTGACATGTTTCTCCTTGTGCCAATTTCTTTTTGACAGAGTTTTTTAAATATAAATTTATAAATTGAGGCCCAGATTTTATGTCAGTTGAGTTACTTTTTTGGCACAACCCTAATACAAAATCTAATTCGCAAAATCTGGTAATGCGCTCAAAAGTACTCATTATAGACCTGATAAACATATGTGTTAGGCCTTAACATCTGATGTTGCTTCTAGTAATGTCATTTCTTGTGAGGTTATAGGTTGTAATACCACTTCCTGTAATGTCACTTCCTGTAATGACACTTGGAATGTCACATGCTGTGATGTCACAAGCCATGATGTCTCTTGCATACTGTTTAACATGGTTAGTTCCCCCACTAGTCTTTTTAGGACTTGTTCTCTTGGGAATCGCTTTGGCTCAGCCCACATGTTGGTAGTCAGGAGTACATGTTGTGATTGTGCAGCAGTTGAGTCCTTCCACAGCAAAAAGTGATTCTCTTCCATACAGCTGTGATTATTGTATTTATCCAGCTACCTAAGCAAGCGCCATTATGACTGCCCGACCTGAACTTTCAGGGGCACATACATTAAACTGTAATGCTGTTAAAGTTTCTTAGATAACTACAAAATGTATGGTGTTTGTTTTTCAATGGCAACAGAAAAGATGAGATGAGCGGCTCATATAAAATCCATGTTAGGTGTTTTTAGGACAGCCAGTATTTTGTTTAGCCAAGTGTAAATCTATAAGCCTTTCTAATGTTGTGGCTGTATGTCTAATGGTTGTCTTTTTGAAAAGCTTATGCTGAAATCTGTAGACCTGAGTTAGTTATGGTGACAAGCTGTAGGCATGATTGATGCAAAGGGATGGGTTATGGTTGATGCCATAGGTATGGTCTGATTATTATGAAATGGTATGACAAAACCAGCGTATTAGCAGGTTATTAATTGTGAAAAGCATGTGTAAGTCAGTAAGCCTTTTTAACAGTTGATTGCTATCATATTTTGCTACAGCCTATAGACAAGTATTTTGTTGCATGTATTCCCACAGATTACCGTAGTAGGCAAAGGTTTTGGCATTGGCCACCCACTCTGACAACCCTTACAGGTTTTAACTGTGATGCTTCTTGTTAAGCCATGTTGAGAGGAGGTGTATATTGTTTTGCAAGCTTTATTTTTCTACATATTTGTAATTATATAACATTTTGGCCAGTTCATATGCACAATGTTGGGTTGGTTGTGAAAAGCATATGTTAAAGACAATAGGCATTTATAGGTTGATTGTTATTTCTCTGTATTAACCCCTTGGGCGCAGACTCAATTCTGCGCCTGTGCGGCCGTTTTAAAGAGTGGGCGGGTTCATGACGGCCCCCAATCGTCATCAGCACATGCCCACCGTGATGCATGACGGCTGGGGGCCGTCATCAGCATGGAAGGGGATAGGTATTTTGTTAAATGAAATGTCACAAATTGACTTTTTAGGAAACAACTTTGGCGTTAGTTAGCACTTCCAACAAACCCTAGGGAGAGAAGATTTGCACTGCAATAATTCTTGCTATAATCTCTTCTTAGCTATCTGCCAGGATCTTGAATTAAAGAAAAACAATAAATAATACATGCATCCAGAAATATATATATATATATATATATTACCTACTGGCTATCGCCAGTAGGTATATATAGTTAGGATTAATTCCCTATGGGATTTCTGAAAATTCTATGTCTAATAACTTTTGCGTTTGTGGACGGAATCGGCTGAAATTTTCAGGAAAATGGCACATTTTGTTTCTGAGCAGCCCCTGAAAATTTGGTGGGGTTTCGTCAAGGGGGGGCTGAGAAAAAAGGGGGGTCCCAAAACACGTTTTTTGCATTGAGTTTTCCATAGGGCGGTTGGACTCACTTTTAGCTCGAACGGCTGAATGGATTTGCACGAAACTTGGCAAAATTGTAGGGACTGTTAGCCCGATGTGCCTTTGCTAGGTCTCAATATATGTGCTTCAGTGGATTTTGAGAAATTAACGTTTAAATCAAGATATATATCTGTAACAGCGCTCCGGGCAGCGATCCGGTCCGCTTACTTTTCGCTTATCGGAACTTTGCGCGCAGAAAGCTGATTGGCTCTCCGGTGTCTGTCAACATTCTAAACAGTCCGGAGCGGCCGCCATCTTGTCTCTCGGTAGGATCGAGAGAGAAGAAGAGGTGAAAAACGAAAGGGGAATTTAATGAAAGGGGGCAAGGTATCCCCCTCTTGACCCCCTAGGAATGTTGTTGGGGTTATTAAAGGGTCCCGTGGGGAAAATAAAAAAAAAATGATTTTTCACGGTAGAAGCGCTTCACGGGCCGCGAACTGGGCCGCAAACTGGGCCGCAAACTGGTAGCGAAACGGGAATTCGCCATTTTGTGCTTCGTTAATTAAATTATTAGGTATAAGGGGGTGCGGGAGACGTATCCTAATCCCCTATGTTTCCTGAGGGTGGCTGAGGAGGCTGATATATGTTGATACATCTCTTCCAGCGGCTGTGCGTGAGCTTTTTTTTTTTTTGCTGCGTGACAGTCCGGAGCGGCCGCCATCTTGTCTCTCGGTAGGATCGAGAGAGAAGAAGAGGTGAAAAACGAAAGGGGAATTTAATGAAAGGGGGCAAGGTATCCCCCTCTTGACCCCCTAGGAATGTTGTTGGGGTTATTAAAGGGTCCCGTGGGGAAAATAAAAAAAAATGATTTTTCACGGTAGAAGCGCTTCACGGGCCGCGAACTGGGCCGCAAACTGGTAGCGAAACGGGAATTCGCCATTTTGTGCTTCGTTAATTAAATTACTAGGTATAAGTGGGTGCGGGAGACGTATCCTAATCCCCTATGTTTCCTGAGGGTGGCTGAGGAGGCTGATATATGTTGATACATCTCTTCCAGCGGCTGCGCCATCTTGCCTTTTTTCCAATGCCACAATTTTGTCGTGCACGGCAGCCATTTTAGATGCCAGGCTGGTCCCAGGCTATCACCTACCCCTGCGGATGTAGTTTATGGCCCCAGCTGTAGAGAATTCAGACATGCCAACCCTCCCGATTCAGGCGTGTGACTACTGATTTCAGTGCTAGTCTCCCGCCTCCCGATTTCTGCAAGCAAAAACACGGGGGCATATTACGAACAACTAGCGATAATTTTTGTCTCTAACTTGTTTAGAGACAAAAATTATCGCCGCACATCGGCGATTTTTATCGCAGATAAACCTTGCTATTATCGCAGAAAAGTCAGCGATATTCATGTATTATCGAGCAAATGCTCTTAGCCATGTTATCCACCTCCCATTGGATAACATGGCTAAGAACTGCTCAGGGCAGGTGTTAGATTTTGGAGATATTCGCGCTTAGCGCGAATATCTCCAAAAGTTGGTAATAGAAAGTAGCGATGTTAGGGACTGTTTCCAGTCGCTAACATCTTGGCACGCCACTTAGCATGTCATTAGTGATAAGTATCACTGACATGC
Source organism: Lissotriton vulgaris (assembly GCF_964263255.1). Lineage (NCBI taxonomy): Eukaryota > Metazoa > Chordata > Amphibia > Caudata > Salamandridae > Lissotriton > Lissotriton vulgaris. The sequence goes on from NC_141694.1 coordinate 751,071,460, forward strand.
AAAGCGGGGCCCAAGATGGTCGCTATCTCCTTTTAGCTGTCACTAACTGGTGTTAGCGACAGCTTGGTAATAGGGAGATAATTTTATCTCCGCTTTCAAGGCTTTTAAAGCCAAAAAAGCGGAGATAAACCCCCTTGATAATATGCCCCACGATTCCTTGGGGGTTTCAGCTGACAGGGCTTGGTATTGTGTTACATGGTAATTTTTCCAGGAAACGTCAGAGGGTCGATGCAGGGGTTCTAGAAGAGGTGATAAACCATTTAAGCCTCATGAACAAGCGCATGGTCTTTTAAAGATTTGTGAAGTACTCGGAGCGGCGGTGTGTGTGTGTGCCCTCTTTCAGGAGCGGGCGGGGGGGCACTGCCAGCAACTTGCCAGGTCAGGTAGTGTTCAACACGTGCATCACCCTTTCTCTGCTTGCTATTGCGCTCCATGCTTCGGAAAGGTAAGAAAAAGAACGTGCATTTGAGTTTGAAATGTCCGATCCTGCAGCAGCACACTTCCAAAGCCCACACATGACAATAACCCGATTCAAGGCCCCATTCACCCGTTTTTAAAAAAATAGATAACACTCCAACAAAGTAAGGTTATAAAACTTTATTAACTATTAACTTTAACGAACGGAACAAAAACTAAAAACATTTAAACATTTCTCAACACAAAAAGCAACAATGGTTAGAAGCTGTCTTTTGTGCGAATAGTCCCAAGGCAGCACAACGTGCAGAGTTCTGGACGGCACCCAGGTGATGTCGCCTGGGTGCCGCACTGGTTTAGGGATCCTACAATGCAGCACAGAAAAACAGCGTGGGGCGTCCCGGGTGGTGCGGGGGGAGGCCTCGTCAGTAGCGGTCTGTGTCCAGTGTCACATGGCTGACACAACATGTACGACAGGCACCCAGGTGATGTCCAGTAAACTGCCGCACTGGTTTTGGTATCCTACAATGCTGCTCCGAAAATTGGCGTGCGGCGGCCCGGGGGGGGGGCGTGGGGGAGGCGGCGTGAACGGGCCTCCCCAGGTGGCGGCCATCTAGCTGAGTTGCGCCCGCTCTTGCGGCTACAGCGTCTCGCTCACCATGTTGTTGAGTTGCTCCCACTCTTGCAGTGCAGCGATAGGCGGCTGCCACATGGCTCTTAAAATGGCGGACGGCTCCTCGGTTTTAGGCCTGGTCCACTGAAATGGCCCTGGGACACTTTGGAACTCGGACGCTTGCCTGCTAGGGCTTGGGCTCCATTCTCGAAAAGCGTCCCCTCAGCCGTGAAGATTGTACAAAAGTCTTGGGGGCCCCCGACTCCCGCAGGCTTCCGGTGGGGAGCGGCTGCCATGATTGCTCGCGGAATGACCACGACGGAGCCACGAGATGGTGGTGCTCTCATGCTGATGCCAGCTTCAGTCTGAATGATCCAGAAACAAGGTGGGGCTTTCATCGTTTGGGAAAAAAAAATGTTCTAAACCAATGAAAAGTGTTATTTTTAGGTCATATGACCAAGCCTTCCATCTTTAGGAAACCAAAAGTAAAATGAACCAATGAAAAGTTTTATAAACAAGTCACATGACCTGTTATGCGGCATAGGGCTACAAAAAGTGTAGAAAATCCGTTGGCACGTGAGGCGGCGTCAGTAGCGGACCGATGTGCGAATAGGCCGAAGGCAGCACAACGGGCCGAGATCCGGATGGTACCGAGGTGGTGTCCAGCAAATTGCCGCACTGGTGTGGCCATCCTACAATGCTGCGCCGAAAGACGGCGTGTCCAGCTGAGTTGCGGTCACTGTTGCGGTACAGTGACTCGAACGCGCCGAGATCCGGATGGCACCGAGGTGGTGTCCAGCAAATTGCCACACTGGTGTGGCCATCCTACAATGCTGCGCCGAAAGACGGCGTGTCCAGCTGAGTTGCGGTCACTGTTGCGGTACAGTGACTCGAACGCGCCGAGATCCGGATGGCACCGAGGTGGTGTCCAGCAAATTGCCGCACTGGTGTGGCCATCCTACAATGCTGCGCCGAAAGACGGCGTGTCCAGCTGAATTGCGGTCACTGTTGCGGTACAGTGACTCGAACGCGCCGAGATCCGGATGGCACCGAGGTGGTGTCCAGCAAATTGCCGCACTGGTGTGGCCATCCTACAATGCTGCGCCGAAAGACGGCGTGTCCAGCTGAGTTGCGGTCACTGTTGCGGTACAGTGAGTCGAACGCGCCGAGATCTGGATGGCCCCGATGTTGTGTCCAGCAAGTTGCCGCACTGGTGTGGCCATCCTACAATGCTGCGCCGAAAGTCGGCGTGGGGTGCCCCGTTGGCTTATGAGGTGATGTCAGTAGTGGACCGATGTGTGAATAGGTCGGAACCAGCACAAGGCGCCAAGATCCGAATGGCAAGTCCTGGATGTTGAGTGCCTCAGTTGAGAGTTCTGAGCAGTGCTTGTAAGACTGTCTGAAGCTTATTTGCACCTGCTGCAGCTTCACTAGGTCCGGCGGAACTTTTTTCCTTTTCCTTTCTGCTTCTTTTCCTACAATCCGTTTCATCTGAAGACACGACCAGGTCCCTGAATGTGTGCAGGGGGACGCTATTGATTGAATGAAAATGGCGGCTTGACACAAAGCTGACTCAAGCGTTACTGTTGGTGCTATACAGACAAAAATTGGTTTTCAGTTTGTACATTCTTCAGGTTTTTTTTTTCCATCCAAGTCTGATTGAGAGTTTGTAGAAAAATGGCTTCAGATTTTCCACATACTACTCTTCAACATTCTTCCTAAATGTAACAATGTGAAACTCACTAGGAGAACGGCTGTTTCTGTTTCCTTTCAAAATGCTGCCAACAATATTTTCTGAATGGAAGACACCATCTTGTAGCATAAAGGGCCGAAAGGGGTTCTGGTCTGGCCGATGGTTGGTGGAGACATTTTGACTATATCTTGGACCTGCCCGGCCTCGCCCAAAATGGCGCCGGTATAAATGGGACTCGTAACTCCTTGCCCGCAAATGTATATCTAGAAAATGTTATTGTAAGTGGCCCTGTTCTATTTTAATTACAAAATGTATGTCCACCGATTCCGCAACTGTTAGACACCTTAGTTCTTGCAACCTAATGGCCTGCTCGTTATGTTCCTCTACAGTGTAAATGTCTCCTCATCATATACGATTTCAGTTTGCTCCGTGGCCGGCCCACGTGGTTATAGGCCCGTATTTGTATACTGACATTTTCACAATAAAGGTTTTTAAAACAAAACACGGTAGTAGTATTTACATTGGTAAAGTTTTTACTTTTAGTCACTGTTTTCGAATCAGTAAAAGGCAAGTGAAATAAAGCAGTCCAATTACATGACGGATAAAAGGTATAATATGTAGGAACGCAGTAAAGATAAATGGTCAAGGGCAGTTGTGTTTTTCATGTCTGCAACATAAAGTGATCGATAAGAATCTGATAATCAGGCGTATCGGCGACTAAGACAGCAGGCCGAATCTCTTTTACTCAACGGCTCCGTCATGGAAGGAAGAAACGCCCTTTTTCTCGAAAAAGGAATATATTTTACTTGCAAGACAGTTGTAAATTTTCCGGGAAAGTACATTAGCCTGGAATATTATAACATATGTTTGAAAAAAAAATATTGTTCGAAAACAATAAAAAGCGTAATTTTTAGGTCATATGACCAAGCTTTTCATCATTAAATTAACAAAAGTAAAATGAACCAATGAAAAGTTTTATTAACAAGTCACATGACCTGTTATGCTTACGTTACGCGCTGCGCGCCGCGCCTCGGATCACTTCCGGGTGCGCTAACGCGGCGTGTCATAAAACGCATTACGCGACAACGTAGGTCAAGAATATAGTCTAAATGTCTCCACCAACCAGCGTTCAGAACACAACCCCTTTCAGCAGTCCAAAAAGTTCTGTTAAATGACAACAGAGGGGACAGGCAACAAGAACCATCAGTCAAAGAGGGGAGGGCAAGTTCTTCTCTTCCGGGTCATGTTGGGGCGCTACCGGAACTGATCGAATTGGTAGTCTATAGTGTTTCTGGATGTTTCAGACTAAAGCTGGCGTCAGCATGAGACCACTACCATCTCGTAGCTCCGTCGTGGCCATTCCACGAGCAATCATGGCAGTCGCTCCCCACCAGAAGCCTGCGGGAGTCGGAGGCCCCCAAGACTTTTGTAGAATCTTCACGGCTGAGGGGACGCTTTTCGAGAATGGGACCCAAGCCCTATCAGGGAAGCGTCCGAGTTCCAAGGTGTCCCAGGGCCATTTTAGTGGGCCAGGCCCAAAACCGAAGAGCCGGCCGCCATTTTGAGAGTCCTGTGGCAGCCGCCTATCGCTGCACCGCAAGAGCGGGCGCAACTCAACTACATGGTGAGCGAGACGCTGTAGTCGCAAGAGCGGGCGGTAAACAGCTGAATGGCGGAAGAGGCACAGTGTAGCAAAAGCGGGCGGAATGGCAACTAAAACGATAAAGGGGCGCCCCACTACAGCTTGTCTTCAGGTCAAACGGATTGTGGGACAAGGTCCAGAATTGAAGAGTCATCAAAAGGCAAAAAGTTCCGCCGGACCCCGGGAGCCGGCCGCCTATGTCGGGGGCGATCTCAGGCTACACCAGTGCTATAAGACTTGGGGAGGGTGTCGGAGCCAAGCGTCTTCTCCGAGTCCATGGCCATCACACCGCCCCTCAGGGGCCTCCGTCAAGCTGTTTAGGAAGGTAACATATCACATTGTTTTCTAATGCAGTCAGGTCCACAAACGACACTCACTTACTTTGAGAATAGTGAAGCTGCAGTAGGTGGAAATAAGCTTCAGACAGTGTTACAAGCACTGCTCAGAACTCTTAACTATGGCACCCAACATCCAGAACTTATGCTATTTGAGAATGGCAGTGACATCGAAGCATCTCAGGGACCAAAACCATTAACGTACTTTCACGTATGAAAATCTTACTTGGGGAGGGGGCAGGAGCGAAGCGCCCCCTCCCAGTCAGCGCCACCACACCGTATGTTGAAAATCTGAAGCCATCGTTCTACAAAGTCAACCAAACTTGGATTGAAAAATCTAGAAAAATGTACAAACTGAAAACCAGTTTTGGTCTGCATAGCATCAGTAGCAACGCTTGAGTCAGCTTTGTGTCAAGCCGCCATTTTGATTCAACAAAGCACAGGCATTGAAAAAGGCTGAAATTCAGAACTCTAAACTATGGCACCCAACATCCAGGAGCTTGCCTTCCGGATCTTGGAGCCTTGTGCTGTTTTCGATCTATTCACACATCGGTCCACTACTGACATCATCTTATAAACCAACGTTATGTAAATAGTTTTTTAATAAAATGTTTTACCCTGTTTCTTTGCTGGTGTGTTGTCTATATTTTTAATATTTGCATAGGGTTTGTCGTTATTTTGGGCGGGATGGGTGACGGAGCCGAGCTGTCTTGCAGCCCTCATGGTGTGGAGCTCAGTTCATCTCACTATTTTCGTATTTCTCATGAAGGGTTGTTCCTAATATTTCTATTTTAGCGAGGTCAAAAAGAGATCCAATTAGTGGCCTACTGATTTTGCTCGATGACTTTTATTTTTTTTACACGATTTTTCACTATCTGCAAAGACTAAACAGAGTATTGCGACTTTGTGCTTGTTTGTAAATAGAGAATGATCCAAAGAGAACCAATTCTAAAACAGTAAATGCTTGGACAACAATCAATCAAATGGAGAGACAAGCAGGCACGACGGATTACAACGGGGGCAAAGGCTTGCGTTAACTACCGTTCACTATCTGCAAAGAGAGAGTACTACTAAGACAAAAGAGGGGAGGGGGGGGGGTGCAGCGTTCAAAGCACATCAGCGTGCATAAATACGAAAATGTTTTTATCTATCACGTACTTGACATTTTAAAGCTTTTCATATTTGCTATTAAAAAACCAATGAAATTCACAGAAAAAACCATAGGTTATAGTGGATATATAGTTAGGAATTTGCATTTACAAAACCTTGAAAATTCAATGAAAAAACCATTGGTTTTAGGCCATATATAGTTAGGGATTTGCATTCACAAAACCTTATTTTACTCGCATAAAACCATTGAAATTCCATATATAGTTATAAGCGCTAACTATATATCGCGCACCCGCAATCCACTGCTGATGATGTCACATATTACATCATTCATGACATGGTTAGTGACATCACTGATGACATCACTGATGACATCTCAAATGACATCACTGATGACAACATCCAGTGACTGTATGTTTCTGTAAAGTTAAAATATGTTTTACATATTGAAGAATGAGTGGATGTATAAGTGTCTGGATGAAGGATTTACTAGGTGCATGACTGACTGATTGAGTGAGTGATTAAATGTGTCTCACTGAGTGCATGGGTTAGTGACTAAACTGTTTTAATTTGTGCATCATTATATCTGTTGTTCTACAAACTGCTGCATATGTTGATTCGTAGCTATATGAGTAACTGTATGGGTTATTCATTGGTTGTCCAAGTATTTGTATGGGAAACTGAGTGTGTGTGTATGGGTGGCTGGGAGGTGTGTGACTCTGTACATAGATGTGTGAGTAGTTGATTCACTATATGTATGGGTTCAAAAGTGCATGTGGAAACAGCTGTATGGGCGGTTGACTGTGCATGAGTGTATTAGTGAGTGAATGGATATCTCAGTGCTACATGTCAAAGTAAGTACATATGTAAAACACAGTACATGTGAGAGTTGACATATATAAATAACTGTGCATAAGAGCCAGTGAATGTGTGAGTGGCTGTATGGATCATTGTGAACTTGTATCAGGGATTGTATAATAGAGTAAATATGTGTTAGTATATGTTTGAATAAGTAAAGTTTGTATAACTGTATAGTTGAGGAAATGGAGGTGTGATTGATTCTTTGCATGACTGACTAGGTGTGTGAGTAACTCCATGGATGAGTGACAGTCTGTGAGTGTCTGTTTACACTGATTGTATCTAAGGTTATATTAGAGTCTGAAGAGGTTCATCGTATTATCACATGAATGATATCATCAGTGATGTTATCAGTCATGTCAAATGAGATGTTTTCAGTGATGTCATCAGTGATGTCATTTGAGATGTCATCAGTGATGTCATCAGTGATGTCACTAACCATGTCATGAATGATGTAATATGTGACATCATCAGCAGTGGATTGCGGGTGCGCGATATATAGTTAGCGCTTATAACTATATATGGAATTTCAATGGTTTTATGCGAGTAAAATAAGGTTTTGTAAATGCAAATCCCTAACTATATATGGCCTAAAACCAATGGTTTTTTCATTGAATTTTCAAGGTTTTGTAAATGCAAATTCCTAACTATATATCCACTATAACCTATGGTTTTTTCTGTGAATATATATATATATATATATATATATATATTACCTACTGGCTATCGCCAGTAGGTATATATAGTTAGGATTTTTTCTCTATGGGACTTTTGAAAATTCTATGTCTAATAACTTTGGCGTTTGTGGACGTAATCGGCTGAAATTTTCAGGAAAATGGCACATTTTGTTTCTGAGCAGCTCTTGAAAATTTGGGGGGGTTTCGTTAAGGGGGGGCAGAGAAAAAAGGGGGGTCCCAAAACGCGTTTTTCCCATGTTAATTTCCATAGGGCGTTTGGCCTCACTTTTAGCTCGAACGGCTGAATGGATTTGCACGAAACTTGGCAAAATTGTAGGGACTGTTAGCCCGATGTGTCTTTGCTGGGTCTCAATATATGTGCTCCAGTGGATTTTGAGAAATTAGCGTTTTAAAAAATTTATATATCTGTGACAGCGTCCCAGATAGCGCTCCAGATCGCGTACTTTTCGCGTCACGGAGCTTTGCGTAGCGAAGCTGATTGGCTCTCCGGCGTCTGTCAACATTCTAAACAGTCCGGTGCGGCCGCCATCTTGTCTCTCGGTAGGATCGAGAGACAAGAAGAGGTGAAAAACGAAGGGGGAATTTAATGAAAGGGGGCAAGGTAGACCCATCTTGACCCCCTAGGAATGATGTTGGGGTTATTAAAGGGTCCCGTGGGGAAAATAAAAAAAAATTGATTTTTCACGGTAGAAGCGCTTCCCGGATCGCGAACCGGGCCGCAAACTGGTAGCGAAACGGGAATTCGCCATTTTGTGTTTCGATTTAATTAAATTACAGGGTATAAGGGGGTACGGGAGACGTATCCTGATCCCTTATGTTTTTTGAGGGTGGCTGAGGAGGCTCATATATGTTGATACATGTCTTCCAGCGGTTGTGCGTGAGCGTTTTATTTTTTTTGCTGCGTGACGTCTGTTAACGTTCGATTCGATGGAAATCAGGAAGTGTTGACCGCCATTTTGTCACTGCGAGTAAATATTTTATTTGTTATAAATAAATCATTATTGATAAACATTGTGTGCGCCATCTTGCCTTTTTTGCAATGCCACACTTTTGTCGAGCACAGCAGCCATTTTAGATGCCTTGACCAGACCCACTGTCTGCACCCTCGCAAGCATCTCCCCCACGCACTGGTCACTCCCGCTCTCTTTTTCATGTATGGGCTAGAAACCTCCTCCCATCTGCGCTGTTCTTCTCTGAGAATCACACCCTGTGCCCGCCCGACACCTGCCTTTCACCCTATTCACTACTGCACCCTCTGACACTCCTCTTCCTCTGTGTCCGATTGTCTAGGCCTGTCCCAGGCTATCACCTAGCCCTGCGGATGTAGTTTATGGCCCCAGCTGTAAAGAATCACCCCTCTTCAAAGAAGTTACAGTAGATCAAGGCCCCCACCCGATGAGATCCGTCACACTACACGCGTTCCTGCAATCTGATAACCATCCTGTATTGTGATTGGAGAGGGGATTCTCACTGTGAGGGTGTGTGGGACCGAGCCTGAAGCGGAAGATTCCAGGGATGCCTTTTTGTACATCAAAGTCTTCACAATTATGTGTCACATTAAAAAAAAGTAGAAGGAAAATAACACTTTAATAACTTATAAATAAATACATCGCAACAAAAACAGTAAACACCTTAAAACATTTTTTATTAAAACAGAAGCAACAATGGTTTATGACATGGGGAACAGTAGTGATATCCTGGGCGGGTGATGGAACTGGGTTTTTTAATGGAAAAACATCTACAGAGAAAACTATTGGTAAATTATACTTCTCCGGAAATTTTAAACTCACAAATGTTTCATTTGTATAATCGTTTTATGAACATGTACATTAAAAAACTAAAAGAAATGCCAAGAACGTCCCATGTGAAAGTGAATTTTATTTGGCAATTTTTTTCTTTTCCTTCTCATGAAAAGAAAGTTAAAGCCAGGTTCATTACCTGCGTCATCTGCAAAAAAAAAACTGTCGAGAGGGACCGAAAAAAAATAGCGCTATGGTAATCATACCATGCATCGGCACATGGAGAGGTGGCAGCCTCTTAATTATTCTAAAGCACAACTTCGAGATTTGGGGGATAACCCCCGACCGGCAAAAACATCCACCAATGACTTAGCAATAAGTGAGTCAGAGGCAAGGGAAACGGTCCCAAATCTGGAAAAGAACTTTGGGCAGATGAGATTGACTTGTGTAGCATGTGGAAAATTAATTTCATGTGGAGAGATCAGTATTACTTCAATAAATACAGGAATCAATGATGCATTAGAACTTAATATCAATTCATTTTCCGAACGTGTAATCAGTACCTGTCCCATGTCAATTCATTGTTCGAACGTATAATCAATACCCATCCCGGATCAATTCATTGTCCGAACATATAATCAGTAAAAAGTGCGACAAGTGCGACAAAATCATATCGATAATTCATTGTGAGCAAGTACCAAAAGTGTCGACAATTCTAACCTTCAATAAATACAGTAATCAATGATGCATTAGAACTTAATATCAATTCATTGTCCGAATGTGTAATCAGTACAAGTCCCATGTCAATTTATTTTTCGAACGTATAATCAATACCCATCCCGGATCAATTCATTGTCCGAACATATAATCAGTCTTATCCCATATCAATTCATGTGCTAAAAACTGCATACATATCTCATGATATCAAGGCTGAGCAATCGGGGCACAATAGTTTCATTTGTACCGGCGCCATTTTGGGTGAGGTCAGGAAGGTCCAAGTATAGTCAAAATGTCTCCACCAACTCGTGGTTGGACCGGGACCTCTTTCGGCAGTCCAAAAGTTTTCGTTGAAGGGTAGTAGAGGGGACTGGCGACATGAACCATCAGTCAAAGAGGGGTGGGAGGCAAAAATCTCTCCTACCGGGTCATACTGGTGTCCCACCGGAACTGATCAAGTTGGTAGTTTTGCAGGATTTTGGTGATTTCAAGACTGAGGCCGGCGCCGGCATAAGCGCGCCGACGTCCCGCGGCTACGTCGTGGTCGTTCCGTGGGAGTCATTCCCCATCGGGGGTCGGGGGCCCCCGTGGCTCTTATAGAATCTTCAAAGTTGAGGAGAACGTTTCTGGATGCAGGACTCATTTTGTAGTTGAACTTAGAAGCGCCGTTGCACCGCAACAGTAGACGAGTCCTCCGCTGGGTGAGCGGAGCATCATTGCCTCGCAATAGTGGACGAACCCTTTTGTTGGGTGAGTGGAGCGTCGCTGCATCGCAAGAGTGGACGAACCCTTTTGTTGGGCGAGCGGAGCGTCGCTGTATCGCAAGAGTGGACAAACCCTTTTGTTGGGCGAGTGGAGCGTCGCTGTATCCCAAGAGTGGACGAACCCCTTTGTTGGGTGATTGGAGCGTTGGGGGTGCAGCTGAGGGGGTGGGAGAGGCTGGTTCGCGCCGCCTCTCCCTCCCAGCGCACCCCACGCCAACACCTGGCGTTGATATCCGTGATGTTCGGACCAGGCGATAAGAGGGGGGGTCGGAGGCAGAGGCAAGACATCCCCCCGTGGCCTGCAGGGCGCCGCTTCAGGCCCGAACGGGGAGCTCATATCAAGCCGGGGCCAGACCAGGAGATACGAGGGGGGGGGTCGGTGGCATATGAAAGACATCCCCCCCGTTGTCGCAGTGATGATTTTAGAAAGAAGAAGAATCCCGTCGGCTTCGGCTCCTCTCCTGGCCCACCTCACGGGATGACCTCCCCGGCCGACGGCTGCCAGCAGGACTCACCCTACACGTGCCGAAGGCCTCGTCTTCCGGATGGGCGTAGCCGCGAACCTGTTGCACTTCGGGAGTTTCCGGAATGGGGGTAGGTATCTGCTGATTTGTATTTATTTCATGTTACCGTTATTGGGTGTGGCGGGCGGTGGGACGGACATGCTTGGAGCAGTGGGGGGGGGGTGGCGGAGCCTAGCTACCTCGTGGCTGCCGTAACGTCAAGGTTGGCTTCCTTCACCATTTTCATGTTTCTTATTTCTAGCGAAGTCAAAAACTCATCAGAGGCCTACTGATTTTGTTCGATTTCTTTCCTTTCCTTTTAAAGTGTGTTTCATGCTAAAGTTTCTGTTTAACAGGATACAGGGATTACTTCGTATTTTACATATGTCTTCTTTATTAGGGTTTCTCTCCGGTTGAGTCAGATGATGTACCTCTAATAAATGGTCCGGTGGAAGTAGTTTCTCAATCAGTGGGGAGTGACAGATTACAACGGGGGACAAAAGTCTGCATTACCTATCCTTCACTATCTGCAAAGGGAGACAGAATATTTCTATTCTTCTCTGTTTGTAGACAGGGAATATCTCAAACAGCAATAATCGATAAAAAAATTGTAGGATTATAACACTTTAATAACTTATAAATATATACATCGCAACAAAAACAGTAAATACCTTAAACATTTTTTATTAAAACAGAAGCAACAATGACAACTAGCAGTAGTGATATCCTGGGCGGGTGATGGAACTGGGATTGTTAATGGAAAAAGATCTACAAAGAAAACTATTGGTGAATTACAGGTCAAACGGATTGTGGGACAATGTTCACAATGGAAGAGTCACCAAAAGGCATTTGGATCGATGTTGCAGCAGGCTGTCATGTATATAGTTATTTAATAAAACGTTTTACCCTGTTACTTTGCTGGTGTGTTGTACATATGTATAATATTTGCATAGGGTTTGTCGTTATTTTGGGTGGGGTGGGGTGGGCGGCGGAGTCGAGCTGTCTTGCAGCCATCATGGTGTGGAGCTAAGTTCATCTTACTAGTTTCGTATTACTCATGAGGGGTTGTTCTTAATGTTTCTATTTTAGCGAGGTCAAAAACAGATCCCATTAGTGGCCTACTGATTTTGCTCGAATCCTTTTGTTTTTTAAAACTATTTTTCACTATCTGCAAAGACTAAACAGAGTATTGCGACTCTGTGCTTGTTTGTAAATACAGAATGAACCAAAGAGAACCAATTCTAAAACAGTAAATGCTTGGATAGCAATCAATCAAATGGATAGAGAAGCAGGCACGACGGATTACAACGGGGGCAAAGGCCTGCGTTAACTACCCTTCACTATCTGCAAAGAGAGAGTACTGCTAAGAGAAAAGAGGGGGGGAAGAGGGGGCAGCGTTCAAAGCACATCAGCGTGCATAAACACGAAAATGTTTTGACCTATCACGTACTTGACATTTGACAGCATTTGATATTTGGTATTAAAAAACCGTTGAAATTCACAGAAAAACCATAGGTTTTAGGCCATATATAGTTAGGAATTTGCATTTACAAAACCTTATTTTACTCGCATAAAACCATTGAAATTCGCATATATAGTTAGATGCGCTAACTATATATCGCGCACCCGCAATCCACTGCTGATGATGTCACATATTACATCATTCATGACATGGTCAGTGACATCACTGATGACATCACTGACAACATCACTGATGACATCAATCATGTGATAATACGATCAACCTCTTCAGACTCTAATATAACCTTAGATACACTCAGAGTAAACAGACACTCTCAGACTGTCACTCATCCATGGAATTACTCACACACCTAGTCAGTCATGCACTGAATCAATCACACCTCCATATCCTCAACTATACAGTTATACACACCTTACTTATTCAAACATATACTAACACATATTTACTCTTTTATACAATCCCTGATACAAGTTCACAATGATCCATACAGCCACTCACACATTCACTGGCTCTTATGCACAGTAATTTATATATGTGAACTTTCACATGTACTGTGTTTTACATATGTACTTACTTTGACATGTAGCACTGAGATATCCATTCACTCACCAATACACTCGTACACAGTCAACCACCCTTAGAGCTGTTTCCACATGCAGTTTTGAACCCATAGATCTAGTGAATAAACTGTTCACACATTTATGCACAGAGTCACACACCTCCCAGCCACCCCCACACACACACTCACTCTCCCATACAAATACTTGGGCAACCAATCAATAACCCATACAGTTACTCATATAGCTACTGATCAACACATGCAGCAGTTCATAGAACAACAGATATAATGATGCACAAATTAAGACAGTTTAGTCACTAACCCATGCACTCAGTGAGACACATTTAATCACTCTCTCATACAGTCAGTCATGCACCTACTAAATCCTTCATCCAGACACTTATACATCCACTCATTCTTCAATATGTAAGACATATTTTAACTTTACAGAAACAGACAGCCACTGGATGATGTCATCAGTGATGTCATCAGTGATGTCATTTGAGATGTCATCAGTGATGTCATCAGTGATCTCACTGACCATGTCATGAATGATGTAATATGTGACATCATCAGCAGTGGATTGCGGGTGCGCGATATATAGTTAGCGCATCTAACTATCGAATTTCAATGGTTTTATGCGAGTAAAATAAGGTTTTGTAAATGCAAATTCCTAACTATATATGGCCTAAAACCTATGGTTTTTTCTGTGAATATATATATATATTCACTGAAAAAACCATAGGTTTCACACCGGTTATAGTTAGGAATTAGCATTTAAAAAACCTATTAAATTCACTGAAAAAACCATAGGTTTCACACCAGTTATAGTTAGCTGGAAATTTTACTGATATAAAACCATTGAAATTCCCACGTTATAGTTAGTCGGACTCACTATAACTTGCGCGTGCAATGCACTGCTGATGACATCACATATTACATCACTCATGACATGGTCAGTGACATCACTCATGACATCACTGATGACACCATCCTTGTGACACAGTGACAGACCTCCTCTCAGTGTAAAGTAACCCTTGAGACACATATTCAAAAATAGAAACTGAAATTTTTAAAACATGGACATACCTATATCAGTTACAACAAGCAATTCTGTACTTCCACTATCTATATACACATCCACTCATTCACCAACAGTTCTATATAGTCACTCATACATATACTCACTCATCATATGAAGAGATACACCTATACATCCTGTTACACACCGACATTCATCCAAAAGTTACTCACACACATATTCACACGTGCAAATAAACTATTGAACAACCATTTATTTGAATATAGAGTTATACACACACTTCCACCTTACTTCTATTGAAAATTACACATATTTATTCTCTTAAACAATCACTTATAGAAACACATACTTATTTACACAGGAAATCTTACAATCTCTTACTCTCACATATACTCACTTATATACATCAATATTCATATATACTAGATTAAAACATATGTAGTTACTGATAAAGACACTAGTGAGACAGTCATTCACTCACTAACAAACACATATAGACACTCATCACCCATACAGTCCTGTACATATGCTGTCTTCAAAACACATACAAACAAAGAGTCAGTCACTCATGCATCTATGTGCTAAGTAATACCCCCACCAAACCATATAGACACTCATACTGATACTAATAAAAATATCAAATAACCCATATACATACGCATGTAGCTACTTATCAACACATGTAGCCACTTATACACAAAGTGAAACACTAATATATGTATTTAAATATTTAAACATAACTCACTAATATTTATTTTTCAGAAAGACACATATTCACTGGATGGTGTCATCAGTGATGTCATGAGTGATGTCACTGACCATGTCATGAGTGATGTAATATGTGATGTCATCAGCAGTGCATTGCACGCGCAAGTTATAGTGAGTCCGACTAACTATAACGTGGGAATTTCAATGGTTTTATATCAGTAAAATTTCCAGCTAACTATAACTGGTGTGAAACCTATGGTTTTTTCAGTGAATTTAATAGGTTTTTTAAATGCTAATTCCTAACTATAACCGGTGTGAAACCTATGGTTTTTTCAGTGAATTTCATAGGTTTTTTAAATGCTAATTCCTAACTATAACTGGTGTGAAACCTATGGTTTTTTCAGTGAATTTCATAGGTTTTGTTAATGCTAATTCCTAACTATAAGTTTCACTTTATAAATAAGACTGTTAGCACTCTAGTTGTTCTTTTTAACACTCTGGTACATTCTGTCATTGGGCTACAGTTGGCTACATCTAGTTGAAATTTGGGCTACATTTACAATTTTTGGTCTCTGGTGGCCATCTTTGGGCTACATTGGGCTACTTTTGTCAGGATTCTGAAGAACCTCAGGATCAGGGTGATGCTGAAAGGGGTCCACCTCCTGATTTCCCCACACTCTGACTGTAATATAACACAGAGCGTAAAGGCAATCAAGCGAGGGATAACACAGGGAAGGTAGGGATGGGGTCTGGAACGGATGGGATAGCTGAAACGACAAGAACAAGAAATATCATTACACCAGTTCTACCTACTCTCATTCAATTCTCGCTAGAGGAACGATACATACCACTGAAATCAGGAGGGGACCTCTTTCCTCTAAAACCATAGATACTTCTCTATCCCTGAGTGCTACCTGGAAGAAAACCACAAATTACTAACAGTACCACAACATTCTGGAAAGCATCACACGGGTCAACCATACACCACACATACCCTTAAAAGGCTTCCTTTGCAGCTGTAATAATCCTCTCCAATAACCCAGTGAAAATAATTAGGGACGTCACCAGAAACCTCAGTTCAAATCACTGAAGATCAAGAGTTCGATATAGGAATATCTTCCAAGTCATTCAAGAACAAAAAATGAATACAGTTCATTTAGCATTCCTAGCTGGGCCCAACTATAAAGGGAACACTAACAAAAATAGTTCTGAACGAATGCGTCCTCATCCGAGGCTTACCGACTTTCCTTTTCTATAGAGTGGCAAAGGTCTTTAATTTGTGTTGCACCAACTTTCAGTTAATGCAATGACCTCTGCATCGTCCTCGCGGCAGCCGCTCACGAGAATGCACCAAACACGGTCTGGCATCAGCAAGAAGATCGCTTCAGGCTTTCTCAATGTCCAAAACAAATGCGCCCACGCTATGAGCACAGACTACAGGAATCTTCCCTCGCGGCAGCCGCTCGCGCACAGGGAAACTCCGACTCCTCGCAGCCACGTCCTCTGCCAGCCGGCAAAGCAAATACTCGACTTTCTCCTCGCGGCAGCCGCTCGCGCAGGAACAGCGGGAAAGGGAAAGCCTTCCCCCTCGCTTTCTATGGGATGATCACTTCGTTCCAAAAACCTTCAGTTGAACGGGCAATCTTCAAAGTCTCTAGTCCATGAACAAAAGCTCCCCACAACAGGGAACACGACCACACTTCTCTCCTTCAGGATTCAAGAGTAACAATCAAATACAGCGCCATCTAGTGGCCACCACCAATATGTAAACTCTGTTCACCTACTACTTGTGGGAGTTGTAGTTCTGTAGGCGCCATATGCGATTCCTGACAACTTTGGGCTACATTTGGGCTACATTTTGGCTCTAACATATATTAAGCCCAATGTAGCACAATACATATTTTTCTAAAGTTAATTTTTTTACAAACCACTTCAGAATAGGGCTACCTGTCCCTACAATTATCCCATTTTTTTTTTTTTAATTTTTGGGGGGAGCGCTCCCGGAGCGCGCCCCGGGGAGCGCCCCGAAAAGCGTATTTCTGAAAAGTGCCCCGGGGCGCGCTCCGGGGAGCGTCCCGTGAGCGCCAATATCGCAAACGAAAACATGATCGTGACGTATCGCGTAGCCGCGACCGCGTGATACGCACGGCGTAAGCGCACCCGGAAGTACTCGAGTGAATACGATCGCACAACGTAAACTTCCGACGCGCTTACGCTGCGCGACCCGGGGCGCGCCCCCGGGCGCGCCCCGGGCGCGTAGCGTAAGCGCGTCGGGTCATGTGAGCAGAAAATAACACTTTTCATTGGTTCATAACAGTTTTAGTTTCATAATGATGAAGCCCCTGGTCTTGTGACCTGAAAATAACACTTCTCATTGGTTCAGGACAGTTTTTTTTTCTAAATGATGAAAGACCCCACCTTTTTTCCTTATTCTGACTTTGTCCTTTGACTGAGGAAGACCTGTTTGTTGCTCTCTCTACTTTTTTGCTCCAAATAATGGCTTCAGTAGTAGCATCAGCTGGTGCATCTGCCCCACCACCACCACCACAACCACCAAGAGGACCAGCTCCAAATTATATTGGTGGTCAAGAACAGGAGGAGGAGGAAGAGGAAGAGGAGGAGGGGAGAAGAAGATGGCTGCCAGAAGAAAATACACCTTACAAACCCAAACCACACATTGTATGGCAGTTTTTTTCAATCCCAGAGGGGAAAAAAAAGGTGAATGCGCCCAAGGTGACTTGCCTCATCTGCAATGATGAACTTTCACGGGGCAACCCAAACAAAAAATATTCTTTTGGTAACTATACCATGATTCGGCACATGACCAGAAAGCACCCAAACAACTACTCTCGTGCAGAGTTCAGGGAACTGGCCAGTAACCTCCCCCAGTCATCAAGGACCCCCTCCCAAAGAAACCAACCCACTTCATCAGAACCAGAAACATCCGAGGTGATGCCTTGCATTCAGCCGAGATTTGCTGATTTTAAAATCACTTGTTCTGCATGTGGCAAGCTTATCGCCTATGGCGAAAAAAGCGTTAAGCTCATCGTCCTTGCAGGTGATAATCACAAGTGCCCCAAAAAGAAGTAATTTTTTGGTTTTTTGGTTTTTTTGCTCCAGTTGAGCCAGTTTCAATTCCCTTTTTTTGTTTCTCCCCCTAAAAAAATACTAAAAAAATATAAAACTGTTTTGAAAAGCCAAAAAAAGTTCAAAAAGTTCAAAAAACACAAAAAAAATATAAAACAACAAAAAGAAGAAAAAAAAAAGTTCTTTTTAGAACTACCTCCAATTTCTAAATCAAAACTTAATTTTTTAAAAACTCTGTCACCTTTTTTCCTCATAGTACGCTCCCAGGGCCGCTCCCCGGTGCGCGCACCGGGCGCTTCCCCCGCGCAAAACGAAAAAAAAAAAATATTTTAAATGCCCCGCGGGGCCCTTTTATAGCCCCCACATCAAACCTAGGGGGTCAAAGGGGTCTATCCCTGACGCCTTATGGTCATTTCCCCCTTTGTTTTAGCCACCTCTTATGTCTCGATTTTACCGAGACACAAGATGGCGGCCGCTCTGGACTGTTTCGAATGTTTACAGACACCCGAGAGCCAATCAGCTTTCCATGCGCACCTCGCGTCACGCGCCCGGAGCGCTCCCCGGTGCGCGCACCGGTGCGCTGCTATAGATATATATATTTTTTGGAACCTAAATTACTCAAAATCCACTGCAGCACATATCTTGAGACATAGCAAAGGCACATCAGGCTACCAATCCCTACAATTTTGCCAAATTTGGTGGAAATCCATTCAGCCGTTCGGGTTAAAAGTGAAATCGACCGCCCTATGGAAATTAACATGGGGAAAACGCGTTTTGGGACCCCCCTTTTATCTCGGCCCCCGCTTGACGTATCCCCCCCAAACTTTCAAAGAAGGACCGGAGCTCGACGAGGCCATTTTCAGGAAATTTTCAGGCAGATTCGTCAACCGGTGCCAAAGTTATTCCAAATAGAATTTTGAGATTTAACATTGAAAAAAATCCTAACTATAACTACCTACTGGCGACCGCCAGTAGGTAATATATATATATATATATATATATATATATATATATATATATATATATATATATATATATATATATATATATATATATATATATATATATATATATATATATATATATATATATATATATATATATTGTATTGAAAAGCGCTCCTGCTGGAAATCCCTCACCTTCATCTGGGGTGGCTCGATGCCAGCGGAGCAGGCGGTAATCAATATCCCACGAAAACGGCGTACCAATCGAGCACTAGGGCAAAACAAAACACCAGGGTTACTGCAACGTTTGCAGTAACCCTGGTGTTTTGTTTTGCCCGAGTGCTCGATTGGTACGCCGTTTTCGTGGGAAATATATATATTATATATATATATATATATATATATATATTACCTACTGGCGGTCGCCAGTAGGTAGTTATAGTTAGGATTTTTTTCAATGTTAAATCTCAAAATTCTATTTGGAATAACTTTGGCACCGGTTGACGAATCTGCCTGAAAATTTCCTGAAAATGGCCTCGTCGAGCTCCGGTCCTTCCTTGAAAGTTTGGGGGGGATACGTCAAGCGGGGGCCGAGATAAAAGGGGGGTCCCAAAACGCATTTTCCCCATGTTAATTTCCATAGGGCGGTCGATTTCACTTTTAGCTCGAACGGCTGAATGGATTTACACCAAACTTGGCAAAATTGTAGGGACTGGTAGCCCGATGTGCCTTTGCTATGTCTCAAGATATGTGCTCCAGTGGATTTTGAGTAATTAAGGTTCAAAAAAATATATATATCTATAGGCGCTCTCCGGTGCGCGCACCGGAGAGCGCTCCAGGCGCGCCACGCGACTTGCGCGCAGAAAGCTGATTGGCTCTCAGTTGTCTGTAAACATTCGAAACAGTCCGGAGTGGCCGCCATCTTGTGTCTCAGTAGGATCGAGACACGAGAGGTGGGCAAAACAAAGAGGGAAATGACCATAAGGGGGCAGGGTAGACCCCCCCTTGACCCCCTAGGTTTGATGTGGGGGCTATAAAAGGGCCCCGCGGGGCATTTAAAATATTATTTTTTTTCGTTTTGCGCGGGGGAAGCGCCCGGTACGCGCACCAGGTAGCGCACCGGGGAGCGTAAAATGAGGGAAAAAGATGACAGATTATAAAAAAAAGAAGCCTTTATTTAGAAATTGGAGGTAGTTCTAAAAAGAACTTTTTTTTTTCTTCTTGTTGTTGTTTTATATTTTTTTGTGTTTTTTGAACTTTTTGAACTTTTTTTGGCTTTTCAAAACAGTTTTATATTTTTTTTGTATTTTTTTAGGGGGAGAAACAAAAAAAGGGAATTGAAACTGGCTCAACTGGAGCAAAAAAATAAAAAACCTCAAAAATTACTTCTTTTTGGGGCACTTGTGATTATCACCTGCAAGGACGATGAGCTTAACGCTTTTTTCACCATAGGCGATAAGCTTGCCACATGCAGAACAAGTGATTTTAAAATCAGCAAATCTTGGCTGAATGCAAGGCATCATCTCGGATGTTTCTGGTCCTGATGAAGTGGGTTGGTTTGTTTGGGAGGTGGTCCTTGACGACTTGGGGAGGTTACTGGCCAGTTCCCTGAACTCAGCACGAGAGTAGTTGTTTGGGTGCTTTCTGGTCATATGACGAATCATGGTATAGTTACCAAATGAATATTTTTTGTTTGGGTTGCCCCGTGAAAGTTCATCATTGCAGATTAGGCAAGTTACCTTGGGCGCATTAACTTTTTTCTTGCCCTCTGGGATTGAAAAAAACTCCCATATAATGTGTGGCTTGGGTTTGTATGGAGTATTTTCTTCAGGCAGCCATCTTCTCCTCCCCTCCTCCTCTTCCTCTTCCTCCTCCTCCTGTTCTTGACCACCAATATAATCTTGAGGTGGTCCTCTTGGTGGTTGTGGTGGTGGTGGTGGTGGGGCAGATGCACCAGCTGCTGCTGCTACTGAAGCCATTATTGATATCAAAAAGGTACAGAGATGTACAAACAGGTCTTCCTCAGTCAAAGGACAAAGTCAGAATAAGGAAAAAAGGTGGGGTCTTTCATCATTTAGAAAAAAAACTGTCCTGAACCAATGAGAAGTGTTATTTTCAGGTCACAAGACCAGGGGCTTCATCATTATGAAACTAAAACTGTTATGAACCAATGAAAAGTGTTATTTTCAGGTCACATGACCCGACGCGCTTACGCTACGCGCCCCCGGGCGCGCCCGGGGGCGCTCTGGGTCGCGTAGCGTAAGCGCGTCGGATGTTTACGTTGCGCGATCGTATTCGCTCGAGTACTTCCGGGTGCGCTTACGCCGTGCGTATCACGCGGACGCGGCTACGCGATACGTCATGATCATGTTTTCGTTCGCGATATTGGCGCTTACGGGACGCTCCTCGGAGCGCGCCCGGGGGCGCTTTATAAAAGTACGCTTTTCGGGGCGCTCCCCGGGAAGCGCACCGGGAGCGCTCAAAAGCAAAAAATAAAAATTAAAAAAAATGGGAAAAATTGTAGGGACTGGTAGCCCTATTCTTAAGTGGTTTTTACGAAAATTAACTTTGATAAAATATATATTGTGCTACATTGGGCTATATATATATGCCAAAATGCCAAAATGTAACCCAAATGTAGTCCAATGTAGCCCAATGTAGCCCAAAGATGGCCACCAGAGACCAAAAAATGTAAATGTAGCCCAAATTTCAACTAGATGTAGCCCAACTGTAGCCCAATGACAGAATGTACCAGAGTGTTCTAAAGAACAACTAGAGTGCTAACAGTCTTATTTATAAAGTGAGACTTATAGTTAGGAATTAGCATTAAAAAAACCTATGAAATTCACTGAAAAAACCATAGGTTTCACACCAGTTATAGTTAGGAATTAGCATTTAAAAAACCTATGAAATTCACTGAAAAAACCATAGGTTTCACACCGGTTATAGTTAGGAATTAGCATTTAAAAAACCTATTAAATTCACTGAAAAAAACATAGGTTTCACACCAGTTATAGTTAGCTGGAAATTTTACTGATATAAAACCATTGAAATTCCCACGTTATAGTTAGTTGGACTCACTATAACTTGCGCATGCAATGCACTGCTGATGACATCACATATTACATCACTCATGACATGGTCAGTGACATCACTCATGACATCACTGATGACACCATCCTTGTAACACAGTGACAGACCTCCTTTCACTGTAAAGTAACCTTTGAAACACATATTCAAAAATAGAAACTAACATTAACAAAAAAGTGGATATACCCATACCAGTTACAACAACCAATTCAGTAATTTCACCATCTATATACAAATTCACACATTCACCAACAGTTTTATGTATTCACTCATACATATACTCACTCATCATATGTAGTGATACCCCTATTCATTCTGTTACACACTGACAGTCATCAAAAACTTACTCATACATATACTCACACATGCAAATAAACTAATAAACATCCATTTATTTGCATATACAACTATACACACATTAGCACACTACTTCTAAGGAAACTTACACATACTTACTCTCTTAAACAATCACTTATAGAAACACATACTTATTTAAACAGGAACTCTTTCAATCTCTCACTCTCACATATACTTACTTATATACATCAATTCTCATATATACAAGATTAAAACATATGTAGTTACTCATAAAGACACTAGTGAGAGAGGCATTCACTCTCTAACACACACATATACACACTCATCCACCCATACAATCCTACACAAATGCTGTCTTCAAAACACATACAAACAGTGAGTCAGTCATTGATGCATCTATGTGCTAAGTAACAGCCCCACCAAACCATACAGACACTCATACTGATACTACAAAAACATCTAATAACCCATATACACACACATGTAGCTACTCACCAACCCATGCAGCCACTTATACACAAAGTAAAACACTGATACATATATTTAAATATTTAAACATTACTCGCTAATATATGTATTCACTAAGATACACTTAATAAGCCAGTTAACCAATCAATTTTTTTTTTAAAAACATCCATTTAGACACTTATTTAAACATTTATTCTTCCATCGATCTTAATATATACATATATAAAAAATATTTATTTTTCAGAAAGACACACATTCACTGGACGATGTCATCAGTGATGTCATTTGAGATGTCATCAGTGATGTCATGAGTGATGTCGCTGACCATGTCATGAGTGATGTAATATGTGATGTCATCAGCAGTGCATTGCACGCGCAAGTTATAGTGAGTCCAACTAACTATAACGTGGGAATTTCAATGGTTTTATATCAGTAAAATTTCCAGCTAACTATAACTGGTGTGAAACCTATGTTTTTTTCAGTGAATATATATATATATATATATATATATATATATATATATATATATATATATATATATATATATATATATATATATATTACCTACTGGCTATCGCCAGTAGGTATATATAGTTAGGATTTTTTCTCTATGGGACTTTTGAAAATTCTATGTCTAATAACTTTGGCGTTTGTGGACGGAATTGGCTGAAATTTTCAGGAAAATGGCACATTTTGTTTCTGAGCAGCCCCTGAAAATTTGGGGGGGTTTCGTTAAGGGGGGGGCCGAGAAAAAAGGGGGGTCCCAAAACGCGTTTTTCCCATGTTAATTTCCATAGGGCGTTTGGCCTCACTTTTAGCTCGAACGGCTGAATGGATTTGCACGAAACTTGGCAAAATTGTAGGGACTGTTAGCCTGATGTGCCTTTGCTGGGTCTCAATATATGTGCTCCAGTGGATTTTGAGAAATTAACGTTTTAAAAAATTTATATATCTGTGACAGCGTCCCAGATAGCGCTCCAGATCGCGTACTTTTCGCGTCACGGAGCTTTGCGAAGCGATGCTGATTGGCTCTCCGGTGTCTGTCAACATTCTAAACAGTCCGGAGCGGCCGCCATCTTGTCTCTCGGTAGGATCGAGAAACAAGAGGAGGAGAAAAACAAAGGGGGAAATTAATGAAAGGGGGCAAGGTAGACCCCTCTTGACCCCCTAGGAATGATGTTGGGGTTATTAAAGGGTCCCGTGGGGAAAATAAAAAAAATTGGATTTTTCACGGTAGAAGCGCTTCCCGGGCCGCGAACTGGGCCGCAAACTGGTAGCGAAACGGGAATTCGCCATTTTGTGTTTCGTTTTAATTAAATTACAGGGTATAAGGGGGGACGGGAGACGTATCCTGACCCCTTATGTTTTCTGAGGGTGGCTGAGGAGGCTCATATATGTTGATACATGTCTTCCAGCGGCTGTGCGTGAGCGTTTTTTTTTTTTTGCTGCGTGACGTCTGTTAACGTTCGATTAGATGGAAATCAGGAACTGTTGACCGCCATTTTGTCACTGCGATAAAATATTTTGTTAAAAATGAATCCTTATTGATAAACATTGTCTGCGCTATCTTGCCTTTTTTCCAATGCCACAATTTTGTCGTGCACGGCAGCCATTTTAGATGCCTTGACCAGACCCACTCTCTGCACGCCGTCGATCCTCAGCACGGCTCCCCACCCTCGCAAGCATCTCCCACACGCACTAGTCACCCCCGCTCTCTCTCTCATGCATGGGCCAGAAACCTCCTCCCATCTGCGCTGTTCTTCTCTGAGAATCACACCCTGTGCCCGCCCGACACCTCCCTTTCACCCTATTCACTACCGCACTCTCTGACACTCCTCTTCCTCTGTGTCTGATTGTGCAGGCCGGTCTCAGTCTATCACTTAGTCCTGCCGATGTAGTTTATGGCTCCAGCTGTAGAGAATCACCCCTGTTCAAAGGAGTTACAGTAGATCAAGGCCCCCACCCGATGAGATCCGTCACACCACACGCGTTCCTACTATCTGATAACCATCCTGTATTGTGCTTGGGGAGGGGATTCTCACTGTGAGGGTGTGTGGGTCCGAGCCTGAAGCGGAAGATTCCAGGGATGCCTCTTTGTACATCAAAGTTTTTACAATTATGTGTCACATTAAAAATATATAGCACTCCAACAAAGTAGTAGGATTTTAACACTTTAATAACTTATAAATATATAGAACGCAACAAAAACAGTAAATACATTTAAACATTTTTTTTTTAAAAAGAAGCAACAATGGTCAGTAGCTGTGTTTTGTGCGAATAGTCCCAAGGCAGCACAACGTGCTGAGTTCTGGACGGCACCCAGGTGATGTTACCTGGGTGCCGCACTGGTTTTTGGTATCCTACAATGCAGCTCCGAAAAATGTGGACTTTAATAACTTATAAATATATACAACGCTCCAACAAAGTAAACACGTTAAAAAAAACTTTTTAAAGAACTATTTACATGACATTGCTTTAACCAGGATAGACAAAGAAATGACACAGTGATGTAAAAGTTTCTGAAAGAAATGCCAAGAACGTCTCATGTGAAAGTGAATTTTATCTGGCAATTTTTTTCTTTTCCTTCTCATGAAAAGAAAGTTAATGCCAGGTTCGTTACCTGCCTCATCTGCAAAAAAAAAACTCTCGAGAGGGACCGAAAAAAAAAAAGCTATGGTAATCATACCATGCATCGGCACATGGAGAGGTGGCACCCTCTTAATTATTCTAAAGCACAACTTCGAGATTTGGTGGATAATCCCCGACCGGCAAAAACATCCACCAATGACTTAGCAATAAGTGAGTCAGAGGCAAGGGAAACGGTCCCAAATCTGCAAAAGAACTTTGGGCAGATGAGATTGACTTGTGTAGCATGTGGAAAATTAATTTCATGCGGAGAGATCAGTATTACTTCAATAAATACAGTAATCAATGATGCATTGGAACTTAATATCAATTCATTTTCCGAACGTGTAATCAGTACCTGTCCCATGTCAATTCATTGTTCGAACTTCAATACCCATCCCGGATCAATTCATTGTCCGAACATATAATCAGTAAAAAGTGCGACAAGTGCAACAAAATCATATCGATAATTCATTGTGAGCAAGTACCAAAAGTGTCGACAATTCTAACCTTCAATAAATATAGTAATCAATGATGCATTAGAACTTAATATCAATTCATTGTCCGAATGTGTAATCAGTACAAGTCCCATGTCAATTCATTGTTCGAACGTATAATCAGTCTTATCCCGAATCAATTCATTGTCCGAACATATAATCAGTCTTATCCCATTTCAATTCATGTGCTAAAAACTGCATAGATATCTCATGATATCAAGGCTGAGCAATCGGGGCACAATAGTTTTATTTGTACCGGCGCCATTTTGGGTGAGGTCTGGAAGGTGCAAGTATAGTCAAAATGTCTCCACCAACTCGTGGTTGGACCGGGACCTCTTTCGGCAGTCCAAAAGTTTTCGTTGAAGGATAGTAGAGGGGACTGGCGACATGAACCATCAGTCAAAGAGGGGTGGGAGGCAAAAGTCTCTCCTACCGGGTCATACTGGTGTCCCACCGGAACTGATCAAGTTGGTAGTCTTGCAGGATTTTGGTGATTTCAAGACTGAGGCCGGCGCCGGCATGAGCGCGCCGACGTCCCGCGGCTACGTCGTGGTCGTTCCGTGGGTGATCATGGCAGTCATTTCCCATCGGGGGTCGGGGGCCCCCATGGCTCTTATAGAATCTTCAAAGTTGAGGAGAACGTTTCTGGATGCAGGACTCATTTTCTAGTAGAACTCAGAAGTGCCGTTGCACCGCAACAGTGGACGAGACCCCCGCTGGGTGAGCGGAGCATCATTGCCTCGCAATAGTGGACGAGACCTTTTGTCGGGTGAGTGCAGTGTCGCTGCATCGCAAGAGTGGAGGAACCCTTTTGTTGGGTGAGTGCAGCGTCGCTGCATCGCAAGAGTGGACGAACCCTTTTGTTGGGCGAGTGGAGCGTCGCTGTATCGCAAGAGTGGACGAACCCTTTTGTTGGGTGAGTGGAGAGTTGGGGGTGCAGCTGAGGGGGCCCCACCTGGGGGGGGTGGGAGAGGCTCGTTCGCGCCGCCTCTCCCTCCCAGCGCACCCCACGCCGACACCTGGCATTGATATCCGTGATGTCCGGACCAGGCGGTAAGAGGGGGGGGGGTCGGAGGCAGAGGCAAGACATCCCCCCCGTGGCCTGCAGGGTGCCGCTTCAGGCCCGAACGGGGAGTTCATATCAAGCCGAGGCCAGACCAGGAGATACGAGGGGGGGGGTCGGAGGCAGAGGCAAGACATCCCCCCCCGTGGCCTGCAGGGTGCCAGAAGAGAATGGGAAGACCAGTACATTCCGGGCCGACCATCCCACGACTTCTCCGGCTGATGGCGGCTAGTCGGGCCCCGCCCTGCACGTGTCGAGGCCTCATCATCCGGATGGGCGTAACCGTGGACCTGTTGCACTTCGGGAGTTTCCGGAATGGGGGTAGGTATCTGCTGATTTGTATTTATTTCATGTTACCGTTATTGGGCGTGGCGGGCGGTGGGACAGACATGCTTGGAGCAGTGGGGGGGTGGCGGAGCCTAGCTACCTTGTGGCTGCCGTAACGTCAAGCTTGGCTTCTTTCACCATTTTCATGTTTCTTATTTCTAGCGAAGTCAAAAACTCATCAGAGGCCTACTGATTTTGTTTGATTTCTTTCCTTTCCTTTTCAAGTGTGTTTCATGCTAAAGTTTCTGTTTGACAGGATACAGGGATTACTTCGTATTTTACATATGTCTTCTTTATTAGGGGTTCTCTCCGGTTGAGTCAGATGATGTACCTCTAATAAATGGTCCGGGTGGAAGTAGTTTCTCAATCAGTGGGGAGTGACAGATTACAACGGGGGACAAAGGTCCGCATTACCCACCCTTCACTACTTGCAAAGACTAGACAGAATATTTCTATTCCACGTTATTTGCAAACAGAGAGTACCTCGAAAGAACTATTCCTTGAACAATAAATTTCCAGCCAATCAATCAATCAGGCATGACGGATTACAACGGGGGACAAAAGTCTGCATTACCTATCCTTCACTATCTGCAAAGGGAGACAGAATATTTCTATTCTTCTCTGTTTGTAGATAGGGAATATCTCAAACAGCAATAATCGATAAAAAAAAAATAGTAGGATTATAACACTTTACTAACTTATAAATATATACATCGCAACAAAAACAGTAAACACCTTAAAACATTTTTTATTAAAACAGAAGCAACAATGACAACTAACAGTAGTGATATCCTGGGCGGGTGATGGAACTGGGATTGTTAATGGAAAAAGATCTACAGAGAAAACTATTGGTGAATTATACTTCTCCGGAAATGTAAAACTCACAAATGTTTTATTTGTGTAATCGTTTCAGGTCAAACGGATTGTGGGACAATGTTCACAATGAAAGAGTCACCAAAAGGCATTTGGATCGATGTTGCAGCAGGCTGTCATGTATATAGTTACTTAATAAAACGTTTTACCCTGTTACTTTGCTGGTGTGTTGTATATATTTATAATATTTGCATAGGGTTTGTCGTTATTTTGGGTGGGGTGGGGTGGGCGGCGGAGTCGAGCTGTCTTGCAGCCATCATGGTGTGGAGCTAAGTTCATCTTACTAGTTTCGTATTTCTCATGAGGGGTTGTTCTTAATGTTTCTATTTTAGCAAGGTCAAAAACAGATCCCATTAGTGGCCTACTGATTTTGCTCGATTCCTTTTGTTTTTTTAAACGATTTTTCACTATCTGCAAAGATTAAACAGAGTATTGCGACTCTGTGCTTGTTTGTAAATACAGAATGAACAAAAGAGAACCAATTCAAAAACATTAAATGCTTGGATAACAATCAATCAAATGGAGAGAGAAGCAGGCACGACGGATTACAACGGGGGCAAAGGCCTGCGTTAACTACCCTTCACTATCTGCAAAGAGAGAGTACTCCTAAGAGAAAAGAGGGGGGGGCAGCGTTCAAAGCACATCAGCGTGCATAAACACAAAAATGTTTTTACCTATCATGTACTTGACATTTGACAGCATTTGATATTTGCTATTAAAAAACCATTGAAATTCACTGAAAAAACCATAGGTTATAGACCATATATAGTTAGGAATTAGCATTTACAAAACCTTGAAAATTCACTGAAAAAACCATAGGTTATAGACCATATATAGTTAGGGATTAGCATTTAAAAACCTTATTTTACTCGCATAAAACCATTGAAATTCGCATATATAGTTAGTTGCGCTAACTATATATCGCGCACCCGCAATCCACTGCTGATGATGTCACATATTACATCATTCATGACATGGTCAGTGACATCACTGATGACATCATCCAGTGGCTGTCTGTTTCTGTAAAGTTAAAATATGTCTTACATATTGAAGAATGAGTGGATGTATAAGTGTCTGGATGAAGGATTTAGTAGGTGCATGACTGACTGTATGAGAGAGTGATTAAATGTGTCTCACTGAGTGCATGGGTTAGTGACCAAAAACTGTCTTAATTTGTGCATCATTATATCTGTTGTTCTATAAACTGCTGCATGTGTTGATCAGTAGCTATATGAGTAACTGTAGGGGTATTGATTGGTTGCCCAAGTATTTGTATGGGAGACTGAGTGTGTGTGTGGGTGGCTGGGAGGTGTATGACTCTGTGCATAGATGTGTGAGCAGTTGATTCACTAGATCTATGGGCTCAAAAGTGCATGTGGAAACAGCTGTATGAGCGGTTGACTGTGTGCATGAGTGTATTGGTGAGTGAATGGATATCTCAGTGCTACATGTCAAAGTAAGTACATATGTAAAACACAGTACATGTGAGAGTTCACATATATAAATAACTGTGCATAAGAGCCAGTGAATGTGTGAGTGGCTGTATGGATCATTGTGAACTTGTATCAGGGATTGTATAAAAGAGTAAATATGTGTTAGTATATGTTCGAATAAGTAAGGTGTGTATAACTGTATAGTTGAGGAAATGGAGGTGTGATTGATTCTTTGCATGACTGACTAGGTGTGTGAGTAACTCCATGGATGAGTGACAGTCTGTGAGTGTCTGTTTACTCTGAGTGTATCTAAGGTTATATTAGAGTCTGCAGAGGTTAATCGTATTATCACATGATTGATGTCATCAGTGATGTTGTCTGTGATGTCATTTGAGTTGTCATCAGTGATGTCCTCAGTGATGTCATTTGAGATGTCATCAGTGATGTCATCAGTGATGTCACGTGAGATGTTATCAGTGATGTCATTTGAGATGTCATCAGTGATGTCATCAGTGATGTCACTGACCATGTCATGAATGATGTAATATGTGACATCATCAGCAGTGGATTGCGGGTGCGCGATATATAGTTAGCGCAACTAACTATATATGCAAATTTCAATGGTTTTATGCGAGTAAAATAAGGTTTTTAAATGCTAATCCCTAACTATATATGGTCTATAACCTATGGTTTTTTCAGTGAATTTTCAAGGTTTTGTAAATGCTAATTCCTAACTATATATGGTCTATAACCTATGGTTTTTTCAGTGAATATATATATGTATTACCTACTGGCGGTCGCCAGTAGGTAGTTATAGTTAGGATTTTTTTCAATGTTAAATCTCAAAATTCTATTTGGAATAACTTTGGCGTCGGTTGACGAATCCGCCTGAAAAGTTCCTAAAAATGGCCTCGTCGAGCTCCGGTCCTTCCCTGAAAGTTTGGGGGGGATGCGTCAAGCGGGGGCCGAGATAAAAGGGGGGTCCCAAAACGCGTTTTCCCCATGTTAATTTCCATAGGGCGGTCGACCTCACCTTTAGCCCGAACGGCTGAATGGATTTACACCAAACTTGGCAAAATTGTAGGGACTGGTAGCCCGATGTGCCTTTGCTATGTCTCAAGATATGTGCTCCAGTGGATTTTGAGTAATTTAGGTTCAAAAAAATATATATATCTGTAAGCGCGCCCCGGTACGCGCACCGGGGAGCGCACCGGGCACGCCACACGACTTGCGCACGGAAAGCTGAATGGCTGTTGGGTGTCTGTAAACATTCTAAACAGTACGGAGCGGCCGCCATCTTGTGTCTCGGTAGGATCGAGACATGAGAGGTAGCCAAAACAAAGGGGGAAATGACCATAAGGGGGCAGAGTAGACCCTCCCTGACCCTCTAGGTTTGATGTGGGGTTTTTAAAAGGGCCCCGCGGGCCAAAAAAAAAGTATTGTTTTTTTGATTTTTTGTGGGGGGAGCGCCCGGTACGCGCACCGGGAAGCGGACCGGGGAGCGTGCTATGGGGAAAAAAGAATGATAGACTTTTCAAATATTGTATGTTTATTAATTGTTCTTTTTGTTGTTTTTTTTTTGTTTTTTTTTATTTAAGTACCAACATGTAGGTACCAATGCAGAGTCTAAAATTTAATATACACTGTCTCCTTTGTAGATATCTTGCATGTTGGTACAGAAGTTATTGTGGTATATGGAATTCAAACCATAGTCTGTCAGGAAAGCAGAAACAATATGGAGGCAGGAGATGATAAAGAGATGTTAAATACACATTGGAGATAATGTAGTGGGAGAAAGGAAGTAACTATGAGCAAACTTACTATGTAACACAAAAAAGTTGCACTGTATATTTTAAGTCTCACTTTATATTATATCTTTTTGGGTACTATTTCATAATTTACATATAAAAAAGAATAATGTCTCAAACAATTTTAACTTTTTAAATTTAAATTTATTGTTGTGATTTTTCAAAATCTAAAAGAATTTGCAACATTAATTCATCAGGTATGTCCTCCTTTTCATTCCATGATTCAATTTCTTCAACACATTTAATTAAGTCTTGATCTACAGTGTCATCCAAAAAGTATTTTTCTTCTTTGTCTTCCTTAGGATTGTTTTCCATATTAATCTGAAATGAAATATTATTTTCATTTTGTTGTGCTTCCATTTTCATGCTGTAAATTGCATAAAAAATAAATATATCAGTAGAGATAGGGCACTGTTGGGTTTAAGTTCAGACAGGTACTTGTGAGTTTTTAACAGTGAAGTTATCTTTGGGCAGTGTATGGTTTCAGGCAGGAAGTAGAACTATGAAAAAGTGCCTGTGATGAAGCCTAAGTAAATTCATAATGATACCAGAGAAGCCTAACTCAATCAATAATTTAAATAAATAAGCCTTTCTCAATGTCTAACTCTTACAGAGGGACAGTAT
This sequence comes from Lissotriton vulgaris, assembly GCF_964263255.1. NCBI lineage: Eukaryota > Metazoa > Chordata > Amphibia > Caudata > Salamandridae > Lissotriton > Lissotriton vulgaris. Next base: position 751,103,495 of record NC_141694.1, read on the forward strand.
ATAACTATCTGAAAACGTTTTCCCAAATTAACTTAAAGTGCATAACATAGTTCTCCTTTCAAATTAACAACTTACCTTCTTCAAAGTAGTTGAAGTTTTCTGTGATTTTTTTTTCCAAATGTACCTTAGGTAGTGTTAGTCAAAATGGCTGTGTTTCCCTCTCATTTTTCATATATATTCATGTACTTAACCAATCAAATGTCAGCACATAAAAGTACAAAATGTAAGTAACATTTTAATTGGTTGAAAATTCAAACAGTTTCATATGTGTTTTTGTCATGTAATTTACCTCACGATATTTAGACAGGGCTACAGCCCAAATGGCTCAATGGAATACCACCAAATTTGGGTAAATGGTAGGGACTGCTATGTAGTAGGGTGTATTCTATATTTGGTGTAAGTGTCTCCAGTGGTTTTTCTGTAAATTACTTTCCCACCTTTTTTTTGGAAGCGCTTACCGGTGCGCGCCCCGGTACGTGCACCGGCAGCGTTACGGGAGTCCTCCATTTTGTGTTTTGGTAGAATCGAGACACAAGATGGAGGACAAACAACGTTGGGAATGGGTAGAAGGGGGCACGGTAGACACTTCCTCACCCTCTAGGTTTTCTGAGGGGGGCTTAGGACGCTCATATAGGCAAAAAATAAAAATACATTTAAAAATTTTGCGGGGGGAGCGCCCGGTACGCGCACCGGTAAGCGTACCGGGGAGCGTACTTTGGTGGTTAATAGTGAAAAAAGTTAGAAAAAGATAAACGTTTTGAATGATCAGAGGTAGGGTAGCTCTGAAAAGAGCTTTTGGGTTCTGTGGCTGATTTAGGTACCTACAAGTAGTTCCAATGCACAGTCTTAAATTCAGGAGGAATATTCTATTCCCCTCATCTGAGAAGTGCACACCATCTCCTCTGTAGATGTCTTGCATGTTGTAACGCAAGTTGTTGTTGTATATTGAACCCATTCCAAAGTCTCTCATGTAAGCAGAAACAGATTTATTCACATGTTTCCGTGCTTTCTCAAATTGTGGACAAAATTGGTTGGACCAGTTCCATTTCTGTCTTTGGCATATATTGGAATATACCAAGGCAGTTTGTGGAAAAAGTGTCATCAATTGATCAAAGGTGTCCTTTAAAAGCATTTCCAGACCAACCCCAGTCATAGTGCCCAAATCATTTCCACCACAGTGCACTATTAAGAGGTCAGGGTTTGGCAGATGCAAAAAGGTTTTCACCAATGGTATCAATTGATGACATCTCAATCCTCTATGGCCAATCCACTTGATTTCCACATTTGATAAATCAAGGTTGTGATAATTTCTGCTTGCTGCATACCTTTGAGCCCAGTGGATGTAGCTATGTCCAATAATCCATACAGAATACATGATGTGAGAAGGTTCAGGTGCAGTCAGATGAAGTGTGGGAATGAAATGGCAGTTGGAGCAGTAGGAGTTTACAAAAAAAAATTGTGGAGTTTCCCTGCTGTTGAATCACAAGCAATGATTGGTGGATTCAGTTAGTTGAAAACAGAAAGTTAGGGTGCATGGTTGTGTTGTGTGTAAGAAGCAATTTGAATGGTTAAGAAAAAGTCACTAAAAGCAATAATGCCCTGGATAAGCTGGTGTATTGTGAGGTCAAACACCCTTGCTGACTTAATTTAATTTGCAACATTGTAGAATAATCTTTTGAACCTGAGAGTTCAGTTAGGAGGGAGTTGCTATGGTCTGAGAGGGGGAAGGGTGTTCGTTTGAAAATAGTGAGGGAAGACTTTTGATTGGTTGAAATAAGGCATATGTGTGTAAAGTTAGAGATTTTCTATGCCAGTCTTGGTTTCAGTGTATTGAGTGCACACCTTTTGCTCTGCTAAAGAAAAATTGGTGTGTGTGTCTGGCACTGTTTTCAATCTCCCAAAGCATTTGTAAAGGTAAGTAATGATTTATTTAATTTAGATAGACACTTGTTTGCTCTACGGAGAATATTTGGAAGCAGATAGTTAAGTTTCAGTAGTGAAATTGAATGCTTGTACATAGGTCCTGTGTTGTGTTTCTAAAATGTTATTCAAAAAACGATTTTGGGGGCAAATCAATGGTATTTTCATTTGGCCCTTATTTATGATTGCCTTGTGCTGCTGGTACATCACTTTAAACATGGGAAAAAAGTGACGCTCTGGTGACACAAGGCCTTCATAAATAAGGCCCTAAGTTTGTTTGCTATTGGTTTGTTTTTTGCTTTTTGATAATACTTGCTATGAACATTTGCAAGATAGAGGATTTGTATTTTGGGAACAGTGAGGTTTCAAAAGTGATATTGAGTGGTTGTACATAGGTTCTGCGCAGTGTTTCTTAAATGTTTTTTTTTTTGTCCTCATTTGCCTTCCCTTTTCCGAAAAAGGACATACCAACCACTTTACCCGGCTCATAGCCTTGATTTGATTTTTCCGATGGCATATATGTCCCAGACCGAGAAGGAATATATTCAGCTCTATCTAGGTATTTTTCAACCTGTAGGACCCATTCGATACTAGGCTGGCCCAGGTCCAAGAGCGTTAATGGCATAATCATCGGAACTGGGGGAAAAAAAAAAAAAAAAAAAACCCCGGGTTCACTTCCAGTTAATCAAAAGATCCCAAGAGACCAAATTACATTTACTAGCAGTTCTTTGGAGGTCCATTTTAGATGTTTCATATAAAGAAGACAGCCACCGAGAATGTGATGGGGGAGTTTTTTCTGTCCACTGAATACATATCTGTCTTCTTGCCAATAAGATCGCATAAAAAAGGAAAGATTTCTCCTTACCCCTAATACTGTCTTCTGTTCCAAAGATAACAAGTGGAAGAGTAATTACCAAGGATACTTGTAAGATAGAGTTCAACGTGTTCTTCACCTCTTCCCAGAAACTCAAAAGATCCGGACATTCTAAAAACATATATATGTCATTAGCATCCACCATATTACACTTGTTACATTTTTTGTTTGGGAGAAATTTAGACAGTTTTAGCGGTGTTATATAAGCGCGGTGAATTGAGAAAAGATGGTTGCGTCTTAGCCATGCTGGTTTTACCGTTTTATACAGTAAACCACAAGATTGTTGCCATTTCTCATCACATGGAATATCAATCACTGTCCCCCATAACTCGTCTGGTAATTTAAACTCCCCATCATTTTCTTCTAACATCTGCCAATACCAGGTGGCTACTTCTTTTCCTCCGCTTGGTCGCTCTACCAGCATTTGTTCTAACGCATTAATTTTCCCAATGTTGGAGTCTGTACGGCTTTGTGATCTCACCCAGCTATCTAATTGGATAAATTTAAATCTAGATATTTCAGTTCCTAGTAGTTCTAGTAATTCATTCCAGGCTATTAATTTCCCGTCTCTGATCAGTTGACCCCACCTAGTAATCCCTGCTTGTTTTATAACGTTTGATAGCCTATCTTTCAAAAATACTGGTAAGCCAGGTGAGTCCCAAATAGGAGAATACGTAGAATAGTAAGACAGGCCTATTTTTTTCCTTATGTTATACCAGTTTTTAGCCCATGATTGTGCCATTTTAAGTTTAATTTTTTAAAAGAATTTATAATTTCCAAATTTGAACATAAATCCTTCAGGTGTTGAATCTGCCCCCAATATTATAGCTTTGTACATGGAGTTAGAGGTTAAATTAGATGGTGTTTTCAATAACATTCTCGAATGTGAAGTCTGAAAAGCCCCTGAATAGTACAGCAAGTCGGGGAGTGCAAGCCCCCCCTTTTCCCTTCTTCTTCTTAGTTTCTTCCATGATATTCTTATTGATTTATAATTCCAAATAAATGAATTCATTTCTCTTTGTGACTTTTCCAATTGTTTCTGTTCAAATGCAATTGGGATAGTATTGAAAATAAAAGTAAACTTGGGGAGGATACACATTTTGACTAAATTCACCCTACCAGTTATAGAGAGTGGTAGGTGTGACCAAGACTTTAAGAGTTTCTTACTTTCCGTGTGTATTCTCTCTAGATTATTTGATCCTATTTTATCCACTTCCTGTGTTATTCTTACTCCTAAATAACGCATGGATGTTGAAATATTTGCCTCTAGCTGAATATTTGGGAGGTTCCATACCATTACCTCTGTCTTACTAGAATTTATATCATATCCCGATATTTGCCCAAATTCTTTTGCACATGCGATAATAACTGGGAATGCCTTAATTGGGTCAGATGTACATATCAGGATATCATCCGCGTATAAAGCTACCCGCTTTTCCCACTCCCCGTTGCTAAAGGATGGAATGTTAGCCTCGGTCCTAAGCCTTTGAGCAAACGGTTCTACATATAAATTAAAAAAGGAGGGGGGAAAGCGGACAGCCTTGCCTTGTACCCCTGGTTATCTTAAATGCATCTGTCAGGCCCCCATTAATCATTATCCTTGCAGAAGGTGTGTTATAAAGTAATTTAATTGTTCTGCAAAAGTCTTCTCCGCACTTGAATTTTTTTAATACATCATTAAGATAGAGCCAATTGACTCTATCAAATGCTTTTGTTGCGTCTAGGGTCAAAGTAGCCAGGGGTACAGAGGTGGCAGTTGCAATATCTATAGCCCCCACCAATTCATGAGTTAATTCTGCCAACTGTCTGCCTTTAATAAATCCCTTTTGATCAGGGTGAATAATACTACCAATAACGCCAGCCAATCTAGTAGAAATAATGTTTGTAAAAAGTTTATAATCACTGTTAAGAAGTGATATTGGTCTATATGAACCACACTCCAATGGAGATTTCCCTGGTTTAGGAATAAGCACTATAGTAGCTTCTCCCCAAGATTTAGGTGGTATGTCGCCATTTAATAAGATTCCGTTAAAAAGTACTGTAAGTTCTGGGACTATAATCTGTTCAAGAGATCTATATATTTCTCCTGGCAGACCATCCGGCCCTGCCGCTTTCCCCTTTTTTGAATGACGGATTGCTTTTATAACTTCTTTCTCCGAGATCTCTTTCTCTACAGATTTACAAAGAGGATTAAAGGGAAGAGTTGTTTATTTGCCTCTAGATGTCAAGAAAAATATTTATACAATTGGTGTAGAAAGAGTAGAAGAGGATCCTCTGGTTATTCTAGTTAATGGGGTTCCGACAAAGAGTAAGAAAATCTGGCAAGATTTAGTGGATGTTAGGAAAGTCAAAAAGGCAACGTTGTATTTGGTCAAAAACAATGAGTACTACAAAGATGTAAGTGTTGGAGCAGAGGAAACAGCTACAGAAGAAGACAGTGATTGTTCAGTTGGCCAAATTGAAAAAGTTGATGTGTCTAGGAGTGAAGAAATATATGAACATTATACTGTTCATCATTGGCATTCCAAAGAAGTAATGGGGAATGCAATTGACTTGTTTCAAATGAAAGCAGCAAAAGGAAGTCCCATTAGTGTATGGGAAGAAAGTTTGGAAGCTCGTTGTTTTCCACAGTTATTTCCAACAGGTCGTGGTGGACGATATGACGATCGACCAGTTCAAATTCCTGCAGTTGAATACCGGACTTTAAAATTATATGCTGAAGATCCAAGGTTTCGGCAATGCATTCCGTATTTGTTTCATCTACTGTATGAAAGTGATTTGTCTGGGCTTTCTTATGCAGTTAATCATATATTGAAAAGTGGAGCTCATCTGCAAAATGTTTCAGCAAGGGACTTTATGGAGAAAGTAAATCTGCAAGACAGTATTTTGGAATCTCAGCTAATTAATCTCATGGCATGTCAGCGTGGAACAAATGAGTATTGGTTCCGTCGTCATGGGGAATTGAAATGTATGCTAAGAAACTTAGGAACTCCTACATGGTTCCTCACTCTTAGCTGTGCTGAGTATGCATGGGACGACTTACTTCAATTTCTACGAGAGGCAAATGGAAACATACAAAATATAGAATTGAAAACACCTGGAGAACTGTGTTCTTTGGATCCAGTGAATGTTTGCAGATATTTTAATCATAGATTTGAAGCTATGATGTCTTTTATTACCAACAAAAATAATCCTCCCCTTGGAGAGGTTTTGGATTTCTTTTGGAGGAAGGAATATCAAGCGAGAGGTGCTCCTCACATACATATGCTGTTATGGATTAAAGATGCACCCAAATTTGGATTAGATTCGGATGAAACAGTGATGAGTTTCATTGAAGAGTATTCAGCATGTGCTGTTTCAAAAACTACTGAAGAAAACAGTTTAAGGCAACAAGTTTTATGTTTTCAATCTCATCGTTGTGGAAAGTACTGTCGTCGAAAATTTAAAAACAAGGAAAAGTACTACACGAAATGTCGTTTTGCGTTTCCACGACCAGTGATTTCTAAGGGAAGAGTAAATAATTTGATGTCATCTCTACGACATACTGTGACGAGGAAATCTCCCAAAAATACATATAATTTAAAAAAAAACGTAGAGTCCAAGTACATCAACGACTACAACCCAGTGATTTTGTCCATGTGGAATGCTAACATGGATATTCAGTTCGTTGCTGACAACTCTATTGCTGTGGCTCGATATGTGACACCTTACATCACAAAAAAATAAAAGACAGAACTGAAGGAAATGTGGGAGGACATTTCACATGAAAAGAGTCTAAGCAAGAAATTATACAGTTTCAGTCTGAAGATGTTGTTGCATCGAGAAATTGGAGCATATGAATGTTCTGATCGGTTGTCATCAGCAAGTCTCTATGCCAAATCAAGAACAATCATTTGGGTGAGTCTAGGTCTTGCTGCAACACGAAACCGAGTTTTGAAATCTGTACAAGAAATTGAATATTTGGCGGAGAAAGAACCAAACAGAACAGATATTTTGAACACAAATATGTTGGATACATACTATCCAAATAGAAGTACACACCTTGAGAACACTTGTTTGTATGAAGTTCTGCAAAACTACAGTTATAAGAGGAACATCACAGAAGATATCAATAATGGAAAATATGCTGTCATTGGGTATGAAGGATGTCTAGTGAAGCAGAGAAAAGGCCATTTCATTAATCATCGAAAATTGAGTTGCGAAGCTCCAGACAAAAGAGAATTTTACTATTTAGCTCTTTTGCAACTCTTTAAGCCATGGCGTACAGAAGAGGAACTACTTCGAGATTTTCTCTGTTATGAAGACTCTTTTAATGCAACTAAGGATACCATAGAATTTCCTATTTTTCTAAATTATCTGCAAATGTTGAACGAAGAAATAGAGCAAGAAACCACAATTGCTGAAGAGATTGCTAGAGACAGTTCTCAAGACAGTCAGAGTTCTACTTCATTGAGTCAGGATCCACTAGGAGGACCAATTATCCAAAATGAAGCTGCAACTGCCATGGATGAGGTGGAAAGAGCTATGGAACAAGCTCAAGAGAATGGAGTTAACTTAGAAGATTTGGTAAAGCAACTAAACGTTGAGCAGAAAAAGATATATGATGAAGTCACAGAACAGATTGAACATGGATTCAGACATGTGAAAAAAGAGTGCTCATGTATATCATTTGAGCCTGTCCGACTGTACGTAAGTGGAGAAGCGGGGACAGGAAAAAGTTTTCTGATTAAAGTAATTTCAACTTATCTGCAGAAAAGGACTGATTCACCGCTGTCTTGTGTTGTAACTGCTCCAACTGGTCTGGCAGAACATAACATTAAAGGGATTACTCTACATTGTTTACTAATGCTGCCAGTTGAGCATGATAATAAATTGTATTACAACAAGTTATCTGGAGATGCGTGTTCTGAAGTTTCAAGAGTCTTGAAGAAAATGAAACTTCTTATCATTGATGAAGTAAGCATGGTCTCAAATCTAAAGCTTGCTTTTGTGCATTTGAGAATGCAAGAAATTCTTAGAACAGAGTATGATGTGTTATTTGGAGGAAAACACATTATTGTTTTTGGAGATCTATTGCAGTTGACTCCAGTAAAAGGACAACCAGTGTTTAAAATGCTCACGCATGAAGATACCAAGAAGTCCCTTGGAATCATTGGAAACGTTAATATATGGTTACATTTTAAATATGCTGAACTGCTTCAAAATATGCGACAGGCAAAGGATGAAGATTATAAAAAATATTCTACAAGATGTAAGAATTGGAAAAGTAAGTGAGCTTGGGAAAGAAGCTTTACATGCTCGATTCATTTCAAATTTGTATCCAAATGAAAACATTCTGCCAGAGAATAATTTTAAAAAAATGACTGAGAAGAAATCTGGGATATGTTTGATGCCAACTCTGCAAGAATGTTCCATCTTCAACAACAAAATGTTAAAGTTAGAAAATGAAGAGATTGTGAAACTGGAAACAATAGATAGAATAGAGCATATGGGTGCAACAATTGTTTTGTCAGAAAATTTGAAAACAAAATTGGATTCATTAGAGAAAAGTATTTCTAAAACAGCTGGTTTTGAAAAGACTCTGAATGTGTGTTTAAATTGTCGTATCATTTTGAGAAGGAATTTAAAAGTTGAAAGAGGTCTGGTAAATGGAGCAATGGGTTATGTTGTTGATTTTGTGAATTATAGAAATAGAGATGGAATTGAATTTTTAAAAATAAAATTTGATGGTATTGAGCAAGTACAACAAATCAGTCGTTCTGCTACATTTTTACTTGTAAAAGACTTATATGTTCGCCGAAAACAGTTTCCTGTTTGTTTGGCATATGCAGTAACAATTCATAAATCTCAAGGTTTAAGTGTAGATAGTGCTTTGGTGAACATTGGAAGATCTGTGTTTAAAGAGGGTATGGCATATGTGGCATTATCCCGAGTCAGAACTTTATCAGGATTGTACTTGATTGAGTGTGATGAGACAAAGATTTGTGCAGATCTAGATTGTGTTAAAGAATACAATAGGTTAAGAAGAGAGTATGCTCCACATTTGCCTCAATATCCTCTGTTTGAAAAACGTGTGGTAGGCCGAAAAAGAAGAAATGAGAATAATTGCAGTGAGGTAGTAGCAAAAAGACAAAAAGTAGATGAAACTGTAAGTCAAAACAGAAAGAAAAAGGATTGTGATAATAATGTTGTTGGATTTCAGTTTGAAAATAGTTCTGGTGTCAACTGCTATGCTAATGTAGTGGTTAATGTTTTTTTTCTTCAAACTTTACAAGAACAGATTGTTGAAAATCGGGATCAAAGATTGTGTGGTTTATTGAATTCTGTGTTTGAGAAATGTAGCAATGATAGAGCAAAAATAGAAAGTGTAACAGAAATTCGAAATATTTTAGATATGTGTTCTGGTCAAGATAAATTTTCACAGAACATTCAGCAGGATTGTCAGGAATTTTTAATGTATATGTTTGGTGTTTTGGAAGATGAAGGTGTAGATGTAGATCATCTTTTCAGCCTTTCTTATCAATGGCAGCATGATTGCCACAATTGTAGTTCATCAAGTAATACTAGAATAGACACTGAAAGATTTATATATTTGACTTTACCAGACTGTAAATCAGTGTCATTTAAAAATCTAGTTAAAGCAGCAGATCATAATATGGTGTGTACCCAATGTAAGTGTCCAATGCTATCCACATTATTTATACAAAGTTATGGTCAGTATATCATTTTAGTTTTCCAACGATGTAGACCTGATGGAACTAAATTGACAACTTGTATCAAAAATGTTGTGGCTTCTCAGTTATCAATTTCAGGAAGAACCTTTACAACTGAAGCTATTATTTATCATGACGGTCCTTCGACAACATCAGGACATTATACATGCTACTTAAAATGTAAAAAAGGTTGGACTTACTGCAATGGTTCTCATTTGACTTATAAACAACGTTTGCTTTATGACTTTAGAAATTCTTACCTAGTGTTTTTAAAACCAAAATTTTGGTAAAGGGAATTGGCCTTTGAAGACGGGAATAGTTAATAAAAGTTAGTTAGTTAGTTAATCTAATGTTTAAAATTATTTATCTCATATAGGTACTGTAAGTGGATCTCATAGTAAAAAATACTCATATATCTGACACAATTTGGCCATAAGGAAAGTGTAAGGTATGATGTTCTTAGATCTTTTTTCATAGGAAGTCGATGAAATGGAAGTTATAGAGAACAGCAGACTTTTTTCCACCAAAAGGACCTTCACTATCTTCTATTTGGCCTCACAGAAAAGTAAGTGAATCAAAGATTAGTGTACATATATGAGTTGTAAGTTTTTATGGTTTTTTTTAAACACAATCTTTTAGATTGTGGGTTTTTTCCCGCTGTTATATGATGAAGAGTTTGAACTCACTAATTTAAGTGAAATTCAAAATATTCTGAGAACAGCAAAAATAAACAATGTAACATATTGTAGAAGTTATTCTATAGTTTGCATTGTGTAATTTATATTGTATTCACATTGTCTCACACTCATTTTCCTTTTTCACCCTTATTTAGCTCTCTTTACTCATTTACACTGCCTTTTTTTAACTTTGTTTCATCGCTGTTCCTTTACTCCACTTCATTCACAACTCCTAAATCCAATTTGAACTGTCTGCATTTCCTCTCTCCCTTCTACCACTTTTTATCTTTCTCACATTCTCTAGTACCACTGCTTTAGTTTTCTTCCCCTCTCTTTCTTTCTTTTTCTCCTTTACTCTTTTTCCTTTCTCACTCATTGTACTGCAGTTCACTCAGTCATTCCCTTTGTTTTTCTGTGTACTTACTCTCACTCCTTTTTCCTCCATCGTTCTACATTAACCTCAATCCCTTCATCCCTTCACTCTGTGACTCCCCTTCACTCACTCTCAGTCATCTTCTATTCCTCTTCCTTATTAATAGTTCCTCATTTAGACTCCTCTCCTTTTCACTCATTTTCCTTTTACTTTCTTATCTTTCCTGATTTCGTTTTGGTATCTCGCATTCTTTTAGTATCTTACTTACCTTCAGTAATTTGTTCTCTTTCTATTTCTTTTTCCCTCTTTTTTCTCTTTCTACATTACTTTATTTCTGTTTTTGTATCCTTCACTACTGCTTTATTTCTTAGTAAACTTTTTTAGATTTTTTACCTCTTGACCTGTTTCTTCTATTTTAAAATATATATTTTACTAATTATAACTTGTTTTTTCTTTTGGTTTTTTACAGATACAAGTAGGTTTTCATTAATTATATGGTAAATGTGTCTACAAAATGTAGTTTGTCATCACCCTTTGCTTTAACCTCACTACTTTTCTCTCACCCTACCTCACCCCTGTTTCCTTACTCTGCTTCCCTCACTTATTCTTATCCTCCATGTTTACTTCTCTTTTCCTTACTTTCCTACCACATTCAACTTCTTTCAGTGCCCCTGCTCATCCACACTCCTTCACTTACCTTTTTTACTGGTTCACTTAGTCCCTTTCTGACACTCCTTCCTTTACTCTCTCTCTTCTTTCTCTCTGTCACTCCCCATGTCTTACCCTTATTCACTTTTATCCACCCTCTTTCACTCCTCTTTACTTACACTCACTGCTATTTTCTTTCCCTCCGTCACTACTGTTCCTTTTCTCTGGTTCCGTCACTACCTGTCATTCCCCATACTTAACTCTCCTTCCTTTTACTTTCATCACCCATTCACATTCTCCCAGAACCTCTGCTTTAGTTTTCTTCCTCTTTCTTCTCTTCCTTTGCTCCCTTATTCATTTTCCTTTTCTCAGTTACTTCCTCTTACACCTTTTCTCTGTTTTACTATCTATTACACAGTCCCTCTGTGGTTCTCCCTCTAGCTCTTTTTCTCTTTACACCACTCTCTTTGTCCCCATTCCTCATGCTCACTCCTTCATTATTTTTGTTTTCTTTTTTTTTTAAGTGCGCTGACGGAACGCGCCCCAGTACGCGCACCGGGGCGCCCTCCGGTACGCGCACCGGGAGCGCTCCAGAGTGAAATATAAAAAAAAATGAATATACTTTAAAAAAAATATATTATATTAATATACAATATAGGGTTCATTTTTAGAAAAACATACCTTTCTCAGCTATAGACATTTGCGAAAAAATAACCTTAAAAATTCACAAAACAATACATAGGTATGAAGCCCTATAAAAAGTTCGGAATTAGCAGTTAAAAAACCTAAGAAATTCACAGAAAAAACCAAAGGTTTCACACCAGTTATAGTTAGTAATTAGCAGTTAAAAAACCTATGAAATTCACTGAAAAAAACATAGGTTTCACACCAGTTATAGTTAGGAATTAGCATTTAAAAAACCTATCAAATTCACTGAAAAAACCATAGGTTTCACACCAGTTATAGTTACCTGGAACTTTTACTGACATAAAACCATTGAGGGACTCGGCAACAGTGGCTGCGACTATTTCCGGTCACATCTGGGACACGTGAATATTTGACACAGTGTACAAATGAGTGGTGCTGGTACGTGCTGACGTAGCACCCTCGAGGTCCACATTTGTCTGAAAAGACTGAGAATAGTTAACCCCTCTTATGCCCTGATGAAATCGCTAAAACGTGGAGCGATGAAACATGTCGGCTTGAGGATATAAATCACCATGGTATACAAGTAACCATTTTTAAACAAGTGGGGTTTGCTGTGTCAGAATAAAACGGTAAAGCAAGCAAAACCCTACTACACATAAACTTTTTTTGTGTTTGGTCTGGGGTCTTTTTATTTGTTTCTGTACACTACAAGTGTGTGTCAGTGTTGATACGTCTGTCACTATTTGTGTTTTTCACCACTATTCTCACGTCCGCACTATTATTCTTTTTAGTGCACGTTTGTCTTTTCACATAGAGAGAGTGGCCAATATGGGAAGTGGGTACACTGGTAATTACTAACCGGGAACCCCCTCGGGTTGTTCTACCATGAGGTACTCTCTCTATTTTTCACACTATTTCTGGGTGAACTGTATGTGGTCCTGTGTGATTTTATAACAAGCACGCATCTTGACCTAAGGATTTATGTTATTCGACAAATTCCTGGGAATATTAATGACAAATAGTCCCTATCTTGTTGGTCTTTTACATGGATGCAGATGTATGTAGGTGAGGCTCCAATTGTTTGAATACTGTGTGAGTGGGGGCTGCCTTACCTATTCCCCTCCCCCTTCACCCCTTCAGATTGTACTGAACCTTAGTCTAGTCAGGATGGTGAATAAAGAGGCCCATTCAAGTGAGTCAAAAGCCTTGGTCGCGTCTGGTAGGGTCGCCAGGGCCTAACAGCGGGGGTCAAGATAGTGTAAAACGGCAAAGGAGGTACCGAAGTTGTGGGCTGTGGACCTCCCCAGTATGAATCCGGATTGGTCAAGGTGTGCAATCATGGGCATCAATGGCTGCACCCTAGTTTCCAAGAGCTTTGCGTATATTTTTGTGTTGGTGTTAATCACTGAAAGTGGTCTATAGGAGTCCATTTCGTTTGAGGGCTTGCCCTGTTTAAGCAGGGTTAGAATAATGGCTTCTCTCATTGTGGGGGGAAGGATTCTCGTCTCTTGCCCTTTTCGTATAGTGTTAGCAGTTGGGGGCGCTAGGTGTTCATCGTAACATTTATAAAATGCTGCCATTAGATCGTCAGAGCCAGGCACTTTGCCTGAGGGTAGGCTATTAACTACTTGAATAATATCCTCTTTCGTAAAGAGCTCTTCTAAAAAAGCACTATGCTCTCTGCCCAACCAAAGCAGTTCAAGGGAGTCCAGACAAGCCTGAAGCTCATCCGAGGTTGTGCCTGAGGTAGAGGTGTACAGTAAAGCACAGAAATGTGTGAGCTGCTCCATGATTCCCTGAGGTCCTTGTGTGAATTCTTGGTTTGCACCAAGTATTTCTGTGATGTATGTGTCCTTTCTAGGTGTGCACAGCCGGTTGGATAATGTCTTACCCAGTCTATCACCTTCCCCATAATTCCTAGCCTGAGTATATTTCCCTAAGAATTTTTCTTCTCTCTGTGCCTCTTCTTCGTACTCTGAGATCTTGGCTCTAATGGCACCCAACAGGCTGGGTTCCTCTGATCCAAAGTACTGCAGCTTGTGCGTTCTGATGTCTGTCTCGAGTTTCCCCAGAGATCCTCTTATAAACTTTAACAGCCCGGCTTGCCTGGCTATACACTTCCCCCGAATCATGGCCTTAAAGGCCTCCCACAGCGTGGCTTGATTCGTGACAGATCCTGTGTTAGTGTCACAATAGTAAACTATGTCCCCGCTAATTTCCGTGTGGAACACTGTGTCAGTGAGGGCGTGTGCATGAAGCAGCCAGCTGAACATAGCCGTCCGGCAGGCATATCCTGAGTTGGACCAGTGAGTGATCTGATAGCGTTATGGGTAGATGTTTTACATCTGTAGTCCAGGACGCAATGTCGCGAGACACCAGCCAAAAATCCAACGCGACCAGGCATTACATTGAGCTGTTATGCAGGTGCCCTCTGTTCTGTCTGGGTGCCATTTCCTCCAGATATCTATGCGATTGCCCTGTAGGGCAATGGCGTTATGCGCTGCACTAGCTCAGGTGTGTAATCTACGGGTGCCCCCCTTACAATCTCAGTCATCATCCATTAGTGCGTTGAAGTCCCCACCCTATATGAGGGTTTCATTACCAACAGGTTCGATCTTGGCCCATACGGTGCAAAAGAAATCAGGGGTGTCTACATTCGGCCCATATACTACCACTCGGCCCATATAATCCACTCGAGTGATGTTCACCGTGCCCAGCCTGCCCGCCAAAATGATATACCTGCCCTCTGGGTCCATATGCAACTTACTAGTAGTCCACCCTAACCCTTTTCTAATCAGTATTGAATAGATAAAGGAATAAATTGGGTCCCATCTTTTGTTGTGCAATTTAATATGTGAAGTGGTGTTTAAGTGAGACTCTTGAAGGAAACAGATATCGGTGCTATGTAGGACTAAATGAGAATGTAAAAGTATGGTCTTTCGATAATGTTTCAGCCCCCCTTATGTTCCATGTTAGTATATGCAAAAGAGGTCATATTGTACCACTGTGGTGTTCAGCACTGCGAATGGCTGGATGAGAGTCAATAGGGCACCTGGGGACATTCTCTTACTAATGCGCAAATACCACTGAGGTCTTTGTAACCTAATGCTCCAAGTTAAAATACAGACTATGTGAAAAATGCTAACTGCTTGTACTGACTTACATGTCTCAACACTGACCTTTTATACAAATTGAACAATCCCTTCCCTCCCCCTCCCACACGAACCCCCAATCAGATTGTGCATAAGTTCCATCCCCCCTTAAAAACCACAAAAGTCGACCCACGATTTTTGCGTGGATACAGGAACAGGGAGTCCTCCCTGGGGGAATGACTTTACCAGCCTACAACCCTGCCCGGCGACTGAGTGAGTGAGCCAAGAGACTTATTGGTCACCTGCAGGACATTAGGCGCGACTTCGGCATTGCTCCTCAAGACAGTTTACAACCACATTTTCAGTTGGGGTCTACAGTGCACAGGTTGCTAACATTAACAGTATATGATTACACAACTGTGATATTTAGTGCTTGGCCAGTTATATTATTCTATATCGCTCAGTCTGGTGTCCTAGTGGGGTTTCAGCAGACCCCAGCGCAGTTTTTTTCGTCTTACCCCCCAATATCTTTTGCAGATTTCATAGTCGATTTGGCATCTGTAAAATAGTGTGGCGAGCCCTCAAATAACACTTTCAGCTTGGCTGGATCTAATAAAGCATATGGAATTTCTGCTTGTTTGAGAATTCATTTGACTGGCACAAACTCGCGCTTAGCTGCCTGGACCATGGGGGTAAAATCCGAGAACATGGAGATATTGTTTCCCTTGAAGTTAATGCTTCCTCTCTCTCTGGTGAGCCGCAGAATAATGTCCCGGTCTCTGTAGTTTAGTATGCGTGTGAGTATGGGTCTCGGCGTTGATCCCACAGGGTGCCTAGGGCTCAGCGTGCGATGCGCTCTTTCAACAATAAACAATGTTGACATGTCGGAACCAAATAGCTCCTGCAGCAACTCCTCAACAAAAGTTTCCATTTTGTCAATGGCAGTGGTTTGGGCAATACATGTGATTCAGTGGTTTTTCCTTTACGACCGGGCTTCTATGTCGTCATTCTTGGCCCTTATAATGTTCAGAACCTTATCCAGTTGGAGTAACTGCTCTTTAGTCTCTACTTGGAATTTATGCATTTCAGTGAAACGGTTGTCAAGTTGGTCTAGCCGAGACTCATGCGTTTCCAATTGCTTTTTAACTTGATCAAGTTGGGAGGTTAAAATATTTAGTTTAGTGTCTATAGGTTTTAGGCTAGAGTTCATGTATAAGAGCAATGCATGACAGTCATCACCACCTCCCACCGCTCCATCTCGTCCACCAGATTCTGAATCCGTGTCTGCCTCATTTTCAGGGTGTCTGGTTTGCTGCTTGCTTTCAAAGTGGAGTTCCGATTGCTTAGTGTCGTGTGTGCCCATCTCAACCCTGCACACAGCGAAATGCTTGGCTGGGTACCAGAGGTCACCTGATTTATTTTACGATCAGATTTAGAAACTAACCACCTCCTTCATGATACACAGTCAGGATTTAGGCCTGATTTTAGCACAGAATCTGCTTTGTTGGAAGTGTCGAAATCTATTCACGAATGTGTGGATAGGGGCGAGGAGGCTATGTTGGTCCTCCTCGACCTATCCGCAGCATTTGATACTATCTCAAATGACACTCTACTGATTCGCCTGCAGGAGGTGGGCTTTGAAGGAACTCCCCTGGCTTGCGTGAAATCTTTTTTGTCAGGCAGGTTTCAACAGGTTTCCCTCTGACCCTTTGTTTCCACCAAGAAACCACTGAGATGGGGGGTTCCGCAGGGATCTGCCCTCAGTCCTCTTTTATTTAATGTGTACCTAAGGCCGCTGGCAGAGCTAGTTGAAGCATGGGGCGTCAGAGTGATCTTTTATGCTGATGACACTCAGCTTGTGTTTTCTTTTAAAGATCATTCTGGCAGCTCCCTGGCCCGCTTTCGCCACTGTCTGGTTAACATCGCCTCATGGATGTCCACCAATAATTTAAAATTAAATACTGACAAGACAGAGGTGCTATTTTTTAATCAAAAATCTGCCATTCCCTTCAATATTTGGTGGCCATCTCAACTTAATCCCCCTCCTGTGCCTGTTCAAGCTGCTCGCAACTTGGGCTTTCAATTTGACACAGCGCTGTCCTGCAAGACTCAAATTAATAAGCTTTCATCATCTTGTTTCGGAAAACTCTGAATGATTAAAAAAATCATCCCTTTTTTGCCCTTTGAGTCCCGCAGAACAGTAGTACATGCACTAATCACATCCCATCTGGATTATTCAAACAGTCTTTATGTCGGCGCCCCTGCATATCTCATTAACCGGCTGCAAATTGTGCAGAATTCAGCGGCCTGGCTGATTTGCAACATCCCTTATCGCCACTCGATTTCACCTCACCTGGCCATACTCCATTGGCTACCTGTGAGATATCGCATCCAGTTTAAGGCCTTGGTCTTTGCCTTCAGAGCTCTCAATGGTCGTGGCCCGGCATTCTTAAGGCACAGAATCAGGCGGTCTCTTGCCACAAGGGATCTCAGATCCAACCATCTTGGGCTTATGTTCTGCCCACGCTTTCGTCTGACTCGCACAGGTGGTAGAACTTTTGCCGTGGCCACTTCCAGACTGTGGAACTCCCTTCCAGAAGAACTCAGATTTCTCTCATCTGAGGTTGTGTTCCGCAGGAAACTCAAAACCTGTTTTTTCTCTCGGATCTAGCCTGACGGAATTCTCTGATGGACCCTCTAGGACTTCACACGTTGTCAGCGCCGGGACACCCCCGTTGGGGGTAGCTGTTCGCGCTTTACAAGTGACTAAATAAATAAATAACAAAATACCCACACTAGTTCTACATCAGTGTTTTACTGTGACCTTGCAGCTCATTGCCTGAAATGCACCAGGGGGCGAGACACCTGTCCGACGGCAGGCTCTGACGCAAGGAAGTAGCCTGATATCATACGGATACGCCACGCGTAATCTGTGAGTTCATGTACTCCTCTTATCCACAAAACAGGTAGCCACTGCACCTCACCGGGCTCCAGGTACACTCTTGGGGCTTTCAGAGTACACACACTGTTTTTCAGAGTGTGGGCAAATGGCTCTCACTGACGCAATGGTGCAAGCAGGGCCCTATTTACATGCCACAGGCCTGGAGCCGTTGAGGGATGCTCACCGCATTGCACAGTGTGCCCACCGGTTCTTGTTTTGCCTCAACACCCCACCACAGTCAGCTGCTATTAACACTCCCAGCTTAGAGCCACATGCAGTCAGCAGACGTCAAACCACTTCATGCGGTTGCCTCTCCTCTGTACTGTTGCGCTCACCTGCAGAGCTCACCGCTGCGACAGCTTGAGTTACTTTAAATGGCAGTCATACGTTTTTAGCGGGCCGACCAGACTGGGTCTCCTGGTCATTCATTAGTTCAAATACCAGAGGTGTAGGAAGCGTGACTCACCTCCAACAGAGCTATATCTTGACAGGTCCAGTTGCTCCACACTTGCAGTTCCTTTAGCCTGGGCACAGAGCTGTATTTGCTGCGGCCGACTCCCTGCCACCGCACTGTACTTAGCGGGCTGCGCTGCACCAACGGGCCCAGTTCCACAACTGGACTCGACTGTCGCGGCAACCTCCATGGATGGACAAGTGGCCAGAGGAGTCCCCACAGCAGGTGGGCAGGGGGCCAACCCCAGCACCGGGATTTGGCAACACCACCCAGTGACCTTCCTGTGTCAGGCAGGTTCACTCCACATGCGCCCTACGTGTCTCGGCTCCGTTCAAAGCCCAGCGCAGGCCTCCCCTTCTTCATCAATGTGCCCAAGCCAACACGGCGGCTATGTGTTCTCTGCAGGCCCGTCCGCCACAGTCCGACGGACCTCCGGCAGCTTGTTGTTTGGGGTCTCCGTAAGCTCAGCAATCCGCCTGCACTTGGCCACAGCCGTAGTCCTTAACGCCTTTGCCCGCAGCAGTGGCAGCCGCGGGATGGAGTCCAGGCAACCGCGCCCCGGGGCCGACGCTCACACTGCTTCTCTCTGTCTTACTGTCGGAAAAACTTTATTAAAAGCTGCGTGGTGTACAAACAGAGGCAGTGTTCACAGCAGCTACGGGCAAGCCTCGGAGCCCTGTCTCACCGGGCTGATCTTCCAGTAAGCACCCAGCTTACAACTTTGCCGCTAGGCCCTGGCCCTTGCACAGGCTCTCAGTCAGGCCACTGCTTGTTTCACCGGTTATTGGCTTCACTTGACCTGGCAGTCGAGCCACACCTCAGTCACGCCAAACTCTGATGTTCTTTAGTCGCGTTGTGCTCTTGGTTATAGAGGATTAGTTAGGATTATGATTGCGGCCGGCGGAGCCCTCTCAGTGAGTGGCTATCTTGCTGCTCAGCCTCCCACACCCCCCAAAATTGGGTACTTAGGGATAGATTGACCACAAGAGAGAAAGCTGAATTGATGATTGTAGATAATATTCTTATAATATGTGATAAGATGGCCCCTGCTTTGGGTTTAAGGAAGAAGATCTTTTCTATGGGTCATGAAGGGCACACGGGGATGACATACACTAAAAGGTGTATCAGAAAATTCTATTGTTGGCATGGAAATCATAGGTTGATAGATGCTTGGGTATGTAATTGTGATAAATGCTATCCCAGTGATAAGTCTTCTAGACCATGTGTTACAGAGAATCAGCAGATTAAAAATGTTCCTTGGCCTTGGAGGATGGTAGGCATTGACATTCATGGTCCTTTTCGAGTTATGCTTAGGATAGAGGCATACTTATTGGAAATGGTTGATTATTTCCCCAAGTGACTGGATGTCAAAAAGTTAGGAAGAGTTAAGTCTGATGTTGTAATACAATCTTCTGTGGAGAGGGTTTGATGTAGGAACATGTCTGTGACAATGGACCACATTTTGAAAGTAAATAGTTTGGACATGTAGAAAGATTCAACTGGGTGGTAAGAGAATACATAGAGTTGAGGGTGAAGAGTGGACTGTCATGGAGTAAAGGATCTCAGGCTAATAAGCTGACTTATAGAATCACTTCTAATTCTCTGATTGGATATTCACCTTTTGAATTGTTGAGAGGTAGGAAACCAGGAGAAAAGTTGGTTCAGTGGGTTGTAAAGAGGGCAGGTTATTGGGGAAAGTGGTAAATTTGCAAGACGTTAATAAAAGAGTAAAGGCAGGACGAAATTTGAGATGGATCATAGGAGAGGGAAATCTACCGATACGCAACTTAAGGTGGGTGACTGGGTTTCTATCAAAATTTCCAATGTGATAGGGAAGGTATAGCGTTAGTCGTACCCAGTTAAAATCTTAGATGTTTTCAGTCGGTCGGTAACAGCTATTGGAGGAAAGGTATGGGACTTGAGTCGAGTTTCTGTTTGTAGGAATGTGAGTGTGGAATCTGACTAATTGGAACATTCTGAAGGGACTGGTGGTTATGAGAGCATGACTGACAAGGTAATTTTTGGCCTTACTGATATTACCTGTTGATAATGGTAACCTACAGAGTCCTGTTATGCCTGGCAGAAGTGGGTGATTAATGGCAATGAATTTGGGGACCAAATCTCAATGGATATCAATCTGTGAATGTCCAATAGAAACGGTATTAAGATTCAGTAAATGTGTCAGATGGACGCCTGAGAAACTTTGAGAGTATGTAGGAAACTGATGCTTCTGCTTTACAATTTTATTTTTTTAAGTAATGTACTTGTCTCAGTATGATTAGATTGTCGTTTTATTTCTTGTTTATGTTTTTTGTGAGACTATCTACTAATACATCATAGTAGCAGAATTGTTGTATTGGGCTATCTTTTCATTATTTCTAAAATTAATTGTATATTTATATTTGATTTCTCTTGAAGAGAAAGGTGTGTTTTGTTCTTTTTCTAGAGAGGGAACATAGAATGTGGGGATGGTTCTTGGTGCAGCCTTGATGTGGGAGTGGAGACGGGTTGCTGGAGTCTGATTGATGCTCCGGTCTCATCTTGTCATCTTGTAGGAATAAACCTTCAATTTACTGTGTAATCTCTGTCCTTCTTTACAGTGTTCATCATACTACCATCCGTATATCACTGTAAGAATTATGTGAGGAGGGTATACGTATCCATTCAGAGCCAGACTGGCAATCCGAACCAGGTCTGGCAATTTTGTCAGACCATTTCCCTGAGAGGCGGGGGTGTTGCTGTATTTTATTACTGGGGGCCGGTATTGCAGCACCACTGCAAAACCGGTCCCCAGTAACAAAACCGTCCCCTACCCTTCCAGTGTCCTGGGGAAATGCCTGATGCCCGCTACGGCCAGTCTGGCCCTGTGTCTATTGCATAAAAATGTTTTATTCAGACTGATAAAATGGAAGGTGTGGCTAAAGAACAAAAGCGTTTATGGATACAGGAAGTAGTGCTATAGGAGTACTGTTTTACATACTTTTACATACATTTTGAACAGTGGCGGCTGGTAGGAAATGGTAGGATAGGGTGGGGTTAGGATAAAAAATTTGAATAAAAAGCAACTAAAACTTCCTGGTGGTCACCGCTGCATGTCTCTGCCTCTCTGACGCAGGAACCAGGAAGCACCCTGGCTCCCGGACTCCCCTGACCAATCACAATGCTGCCTTACTGCAGCATTGTGATTGGTGTTAGCGCCATGGTTTGGCGCTCAGAGAGAGGCTGGTAGGCTGGGCATGTTCTCCACCCAGGCTGTGCAATACAACTTGTGGAGAACATGCAAAGTGCGCATGGCTGACCCGAGACAGCCGGCAAAACCGTCATGCGCACTTAAGGTGCAGCCATCACTCCTCCCTCAACATCACCGGAGCTGGCCCCACCCTAACTTAGCCTGTCTGCAGTGCAACTGCATCACTAAAAATAAAATTATAATAACGTTTCGTTATTATCATGTTATTTTTCCTTTGCACTGCTTTAAATCAGTGGAGCGACGCTCCTCCACCTTAGCGGAGCAACAACCACTACTTTTGATTAGATTGAAACATCCAGCTCCCTATAGTAAAATTGCAGTTTCTATTTGTACTACTAGTATATAATTATGACGTGTAAGAGTATCAAAAAGAGTAGCACAGGAACACTCCTTTACTTACTCGTACGACGTACGTGCATTTGCCGGCGTTTTTTGCTTGGTTTTTTTCCTGATAGAGATAACATGACAGAAAACTAAACAGCACAGGTGAACCTCGGACTTCGGACACACGTCTAGTACAGCTGTTGCACAAGTTTGTAAACAGCTCGTACTGGGTGAATCGTCCTCTGACGCAATACAAAATGCAAAAAGCATCAGAGTCAACAGTGGCACTCTGTAATTAAACTCCCACTGCTGCCTTTCCTGCACACGAAGTTTATGGTTAACTATTTCCACATGCATAAGCAGCCAGTCAGTGATCTTTTGCTCCATGTGTAGGTCCTAATCGGTAGTTCGTCTTGATGGCGGGGGAAGATGTGGGCGAGGGAGGGGCGAATAGTGAAGTTAATCAGCCTTGCCTTTGAGCAGACACAAATACTGGTAAACTAGGCCAGGCTGTTCCTATAAATAAATGTAAACACGAATTGTATTATACTGAAATTGCATTATCGACGTGAAATTGTATTTACATGGCAATTCTTACCCCGACCAGGATGCTAAGCACGTTTGCAGATGGATAGTGCGATGGATGAAAAAGTATGTGGTCTATCTACATGGATAGTTTTTGATGTTGTGCATAAGAACTAGAGTTCTGCAGTTGCGTTTTCTTCGCTGTAAATATGCAGGAATTTAAAGCTATTCGCAGGGAGGAATGGTTCCCCTAAGCATTAAATGTTGGTGAGTGTATGCAGGGCACAAGTCCTTTAAAAAGAAGTAGGGGGACTGACCAAGTTAGACACTATGCAAGTGACATCACGGCACATGGCGCCACGACGAAGAGCTATAAAAGAAATAGATTAGTTATTTGTGTAAATACTGGGACAGACCACCCCATCTGACAGTCTTACAGTGTCTGCACTTTTGTACAGGGACAGAACAAAGGCAAAAGCTTACCTCTCTTAAGTACCTGTGAAGAGATAGCAAGCTGTGTGCCTTTTTTCCCTCTGTGACATTTACATTTGTGTGAGGTTCCAGGCCGCCTCCAGTCAAGATATTCAAACAAAAGGAGGCCTGATGGCCCTTAACTTCGGCCTGGCTGGAGGTGGAAAAAAAAGCCCCCTCACTTCCTGCACATTGCTGCTGGAAATAGAAAACAGACAACTTGCGGGTGCTGCTGAATGTGTCCTGGTGTCTTACAGCAGGACACGTTCAGCATATTTCTGTTGGGTCCAACTTCTTTGTAGGGGGGACAGCGTCCACCCTGTGAAAATAGTGGGTGGATGCTGTGTACCTGCGTGTACCCTTGACTCGTGCCCTAAGTGTATGTAGAAGAAGTGTGCCAATGCATTGCTGTTCAAGTGTTTTGGTGCTGACATAAGGCAGCGACTTATCAGACCATATTGTCTTAAGTGTGCCTAGGCATCGGTGTAAGAGAAATTGTGCAGTCATGGATAAGGATTCCTACTATCTTTGGAGAGTTCTGTGACATGGGGATGTGTTGAGAGATATTGAGTACTACCTTTGAAGATGATAGGCATTGTAGAGCAGTAACTTATAGGACGTGCATTATACAACCTACCATGGTATAGGCTTTGAGGATTGCCCCAAGAGGGGCATGGTGCAACCTCTAGTAATGAGTAGTTTCAGTAATTGAATACACTCTCAAGGGCCATCGTTGAGTGAACAGAGGGACACTTATTGTAGAGGATATGCCTTGCGCATTCTACCCAAGTGAGGAACAGATTGACCCATGGAGATGAACATTCTACCTCCTGTCATGGAATGTGTTCTGAGTGTTTGGAAAGGAGTGGACGGTGAGTACTTCAAGGGGTGATTGGGAGAGGGTGACACAGCCCAAGGAAGAGTGGACTGCAAGTGCAAGCAAAGACATATCAAATTACACGTCATGCTGGTGGTGCAGTTCACACTAAATATGCAATGTTCAAGGAATGCATTTCAATTCAGACACGCCTTATAAAGATTAACTTATGTAATAATAGTGCTAGAGCTAAATTTATTTGACATGAATGGTGCAGTGCGCAAAAAACACAGGCAGATCATGGGCTATACATTTTGTTTCTAGCCGCTTTGAACAGATCATTGTTACAATAGTAGTACAACAGCTTTTGCTGCAATGTTTCAATTCAAATGCTGCACTTGCGGTGACCCCCAAGGTGGCTAGAGCGCGAAAGGGAGGCTGATCTTTTAACTACCTGGCAGCTAAACTTTAGAATACTCTTCCTGTTGATCTGAGACAAGAACAATCTAAAATAGTCTTTCGAAGGAAGCTTAAAACCCGGATTTTTAGACAACCTTAATCATAGTCTCTTTCTTTCACTGTGTCTCTATGGTGCGTTATTAGTGCGGGAACACTCCGAATGGAGCAAAAATGCGCTTTATAAATGTGTTAACATAACATACCATGAGCATAACACAGAGTGGACAGTGTATGCTGCATCTTATGCCTGAAAAGTAGATTATGATGAGCAGAATGATTAACCATTTGGCAGTCAATCAGGCTGGTGGGCAAATCCTCCTACGTATTGTAGGTTTTAAATGGTGCATAGATGCCTTTGAACATTTGTTACTATCGTATGATTGGGCAAGGGTGCCCCTGTATGTCCTGGAAGAGAGGCAGAGAGCTTAAAAATGATGTTTCATATTTCTATCGGGCAAGGGGGAGTTATTCCTGTGGCTTAAGTTGGGTTCCCAGTTTGACTTTACGGGTCTTTGAGGACACGCAGAAAGAGGAGGCAGGGTCAACCACTGGAATTGTTTTTCAGGACGCATATTAGACATTTAAATAAACTCTTAATTTAATGTAAATACGTTTGTGTTGTGTGCTTGTTTTGTGTCTAGTTCTTGAAATGCATCAGTGGGACCTCTTACTCTGCACAAGTGACTATACTCTGGAACTCTCTTCTTGCGAAGATAAGAAACATCGAATACTCACTCTTTCGAAGATAATGGAGCAATGACCAGACTGGACGAGGAAGGGGGAAAAAATATGTCCTGCGCAATTTGCTGCGGACTGTGCAGAGCATATATACTTATTAGATAGCAGCACTTTCACTCCTGAAGCCCACAGCAGTCTTGAGATTCTCCAGTCCCATTACAGTCGACTAACATTGCTTTTCAAGAATTGTTGAAGGTGTTGCTGAATGTAACCATATTTTCTGTGTAATATAATGCTGGAATACAGATAATAGTACCATTTGTTGGGAGTCTTCCATTTACAGAGATAAGCTCATCAGGTTCAGTCATAAAAAGAATAATCAGAAGTGGGGCCAAGAGGCAAACGTGATCTATACCCTTTCTGGCAACAAATGATTAGTGCACGCTCCCCTGAGTCCCATAAGCATAGCTCAAAAATCAGAGAAATCTGCAATGCAAACTCAGCCCAAATATCAGGAGCTATTGTCTTAGATGGTTATATCTTTCTAATGATGTAATATCTGTTATTCAATAAACAGTCATCAGTGCCTGTAGCCCTATACATTTGAATATGTGTATCCCCTTCATCTATTATGGTATCTTTAGCTACTTTGTGACCCCTGCTGGAATTACCAGAAGCCATCTGCCAAAGTTTAAGATTCAGAAACATCTTTTTTTTTATTAGATTTTATTATCCAACAAAAACATACATTATCATGACACATTTGAATTGAATGTACCACATTGCAATACAGCATGTTATCTTTGTTAAGTGTTACGTCACTTCCTATTATAATGACAGTTCCCTGGCATCTCTAAGTTTATTGGCCATCTTGGGCAGTCCCCTCCCTTCCCACTGGTGGAATGTTTTCCAATGTCTGCAGATATTGAATCATTGGGCCCCATATGTCTTTCGATCTTGAAGTCAAAGGTAACTCCTCTACGTACATTTTTAATTGATTTCTTACAGTACACCATATCTTTAATTCAGCTTTTTGTACTCTGGGTTCTTCTGCTGTCCCAGTACATACCTATACGTCTTTTGGCTAGCAATAGAGCCGCTGCAGTAAATCTGCGATTAGACGGTCTCTGAGTTGTTAGCAGGCCAAGGAGACATACTTTTGGAGTATTAGGGACTGGAACAAGCAGCATGCTTCCCAGTGTATCCTTCACCTCCCTCCAGTAACATCTGACAGGAGGACATGTTCAACTAATATGTAGAAAATCTGCTTGCATATTCCCACATCATTTACAGTCAGCATTTATTCTCAATCCATATCTGTTCAATTGTACTGTCGTATAATACTAGGTAGACAAAGCTTTATTCGATATAGAAATATCATAAAAGCACAGAACAATAAAAATACAATTCATGTTATTATTTAAAACACTTGATAAATAATTAAAAAGACAAGATAAAACAGCATTAAACCATTTACAGCTTTGAGTTAGTTACAAAAAAAAAAAGAATAAAAGCAACAACGGGGGATCGCCTGAAAAAGAATTCATCACATAGCTTTAAATCTAATCACCCACGCCCAGCTAAGAAATTTAGCTACCCCGCAGGCCAGTACTGTATTAGGATCGGATTGTAAAATTCTTAATGCTGGGGCATAACCTCTCGTCCCAAGTCGTATAATACATTTGTTGCAAAAATATTTAAAGTAATAATATGCAAATTACAGTGTGGTGTTAAGGAACCTGGTAAGTGTAGAACAAAATCTCCAGTCGGCCTTGGATAGTGGTGTGTTCAATGCTGCGTTCCATCTCTCTAGCGCCCACTCTGTGTCTCTATATTTTTCCTGATGAGCTGCAGTGTAGCGTTTAGTGCATAAGTGTTCTTGTGTAGGTGCAGTTAGAAGAGTCTGTAGTGTCTGCAGTGTGGGTTGCTCTTGTGAGAAGAATACTTATAAAGCTTTAATGGCATGTCTCAAACACATAGAGGTGAAAAGGAGTAACAGGGTCTCTGTATCTCCAATACACATCTCTGTCGAGTTGAGGATCATCTTCTCCTTCATAGGCAAAAGACCTTTAGGAATCGCTTCGGCTTTTTAGCCAAAAACGTGCATGCGTTCTATTGCCTTCAATGGCAACGCATGCACGTTTGGCGATTCCCTTGCGGGAGCGAGCAGCTGGCGCCATATGTTATCAATGATCACATCTTGCTGCTTGCTCCTGCAAGGGAATCGCGCAGGTCCCCTCCTCTTTCCCCTCGCTGGTGCGCGAGGCGTGCGCACGCGCGCTTGTTTCCTTTCACACTAATCCCAGGACAGGCGTGTCTGCTTCTGGATTTGGGAGATTTAAAGTTGTCTAAAATGCCCAGCAGGACCTTCGGGTATGACGAAAGCTCGGTGGCGGAAGCAGTGACAGCCATGGTATATTCAGAGGAGTCAAAGAAGCGGAAAAAACACAAGGTGAAGACTGGGGAGACCACGCAGTTGTGCACTAACACAGGAGCAATATGTCTGGCGGGCTTGCCGTCACAACTCTGCATCATGCAGCAGAGTTGTTTTTGCGGCTCCTGAGAGCAGAAACTATACGTTTGAGGTTTATTGTTGAAGAAGTTTGCAAGCTGCCGATGTCGTCTTCTACTTTGGGAGGTGTGCTGGTCAGATAATTCTCTGGACAAACCGGAGAATTCAAGGGAAGACCCGAACTAGATGTCAGGTTTAAAGAACTCGAGCATAGCAAATAAAAAGCAAATGCTTTCCAAAGTAAAGGACTACAATTAATGGACATGCTTAAAGATTATCCTTTCTAAACATACCAGGGGTGCAACTAGACTCGAACATGGGGGAAGGGAGTTGGGGGGGGACTAAAAGATCAACTAATGGAGGCAGGGCTAAGTCTTAAAATAATGGGGTGGAGCTATCATTAGAGCTAATACTTGAAAATATAGTGATATTGTATTTTAAACATACTGGTCAAACCCAATATGATTACAAAATACATGTTTTAATGGATTTAACAATGTTTATAGACTACTGACGTATATTTGAAAAAGGTGAATAAGTGAATAGACAACTAAAAAGCAGCTTATACAGATTTCAAAACAAAGCATCCTCAGAATCATTAAGCGCCGAGACACCCCAGAGTAATTGCGCGCTATACAAGTTGCCAAAAAATAAACATAAACATAAACGGAGTCGGTTCCACAAAGCTATTTCACCACAAGGACACATTTTGCCGGTTCCCTCTGTGAATTGATAATGAGCTTGTGAAATATTTTCAAATCAATCTTCAGTAAGAGGCTTCTGCTTGGCCGCTGACCATAGATAAGTTTTAAGTCTGCTCATTGGCACCTTTCATCATATTATTGTTTAAAGCCTCCCACATATTAAGGTCTTAGAATATTGAGCTTACTGAGTTAACATCTTATTTCAGGATGTGTGACTGGCATTACACTGGTTTGATTTTGGCTGAATCTTCCATTCATTCTAAAATTGAAAAAGTATTGTCAGTTTTCAATATCACTGCCTGTTATTATGTCAGTTATTTGCCCTATCCTAAATCGAAATAAAATTAACGCCCCACAGTGAGCTGTTCTCATACAAGATGACTGAGGTACATCTGTGTAGGAAGCCACAAACTCTAAAGAACTAGTAAAAAATGTAGTTGCCTTAGAATACAATTGCCTTTTTAACATCAAAGAGTGCAGGCATTTCTTCAAGCACCAGAACTCAGAGTTTGGGGTCATGGGGAATGTCCTGCAAAGAGGCCACTCCAACAGAACAAGTGACCCATAATAGCATATGCCATAATAGCAGCAACCACGCTTTTAATTCCATTCATTCACTTTATTCGGATATAAAAATATTCCTATAAAGGAAAAGAGCGAGCATTCATTGTAATACATTCCACTATCTTTCACACCACAAAAATAGTTACAAATTTAAATTAGCTGTACATAGACATCCAATATACGTTTCAAAATTCACATCAATTACTTCACATAAGGCCGGGTGTTATGTTTCATAATACACCACTGTCCATTTCTACCTATAATACCTCCAATAAAATGGCAACTCATACAATATATATAAACCTAGTACACTATACAACAAGCATTGGCATAGCCAATAGATCTCGTCTTTGGGACCTTATAAGTGTTTAGCCATGCAACACTTGATGTTGTTGCACCAATGATATTGTGCTGGATAACTAAACACTTATAAGGTCCCTAAGGCGAGACCTATTGGCTATGCCAATGCTTATTTATCTTGCTCTTATCTTAAACTTTCTAGAGCTTTTCTGTGATTTTTCTACAGATCTTATTATATCTTTTTATCTGAATATAGTAGTATCTCATATAGCAGTATGAAGCTCATGTAAGACCTTCTGCCATTATTTTCAGGATTGAACATCCACCTAGAAGATATTTTTTTTCTTTTTCTGTCTATTAGGCTTATAAAGATGCTTTATTTCTAGGATTAAGCATTCAGATAATGCTGTACGCAAGTACTAGATCCTCAAAGAACTTCCAACATAAAAGTATATCTTTAAGATTTTGTATATACTCAATGTGAAATAATTCAGACAGAAGACTGACCTCTTACAAGCCTCTGAACATGCAACATGATGTTCCAATTTGCTAATGTTATATGTGTGGGAGTACATGTAGTTTTAGTGTGTAAATTAATTATTCAAAGTAGATTGACTGTGATAGGCCTTATACTCTTCAGGTAGTGTTTCCCTAAACTTTTTGCTTTTTCCTCCCGGGTTTTGCTGATTCTCTTGTTGTGACCTTAGGGCCTGGAGCACTTTCCCAAGGTAAATGCACTGTGAAGGCGCACACACCCTTCCTACCCATGTTAGGAAAGGCCGCTTACCTGATGTTTGTAAAACAAGTTGGGCTGGCACCAATGATGTGCTTAAACATGTTGTGTAAAGGAGACAAGGGAGACCCCACTCACAAGGAACCAGGGTAAGTATTATATAAAAAGAAACAGTGGTTCTTTTGGGTAATATAATTATTAATAATGAAAATAAGCACAATCGCAGTGAAAGAAAGGGTTAGATGGACGTCGAAAGAAGAAAAAACCATATAACACTCAATGTAGTAGGTATTTATATATATACAATGAAGTTCATATTTAAAAAAAACAGTGCACAGTGTCCCCAGTGAACATGGAACCTACACAAATAGTGACATATTGTGACATAGACAATTGGTTTCCAACACTAGTAAAGTCAACCATCAAAAGTAATGTGCAATGAAAACACCCTCCTTATATAATAGTAGGGGCTGATGAATGGTTTGCTTTAGGTTTTGTCGACGGCGTTCCAACCACTTTTACAGTGAGGGGTCTCTTCAGGACCTATTGATGTAGGGACAACTAAAACTCAAGGAAGAGAATGATAGCATCAGTGTGGGAGCCAAAACAACAGCATTGCTACATGGAATACTCAGGGGAGACCTGTACCCGAGAGGAAGGAATCTCTGACAGAGTGACATCAGTGCATCACAAGAAAGTGAAAGTGTAGGAAGGGTACTCGCATGGGACCCGGTTGGGCACTGCACATAATGGAGGGAAGGGATGAGAAGTCAAGTGTAAAACCAATCGTATGCATGGACTGGTTAAAAAAACTGATGGTAAAGGAAACTTACCCCAGTGAGGGGAAGGGACTGACAGAGGGGGCAACTGCAGTGATCAGCAAAGCCAGTGTATTGGTGTATAGAAATTCTGACTCAAGGGAGACACGACAATCTGTGTTATTTGCGATGGTCTCTAAAAAATGATGAAGGATTCTATTTAATTATAGAAAAGAGGTAGCTAGGCGAGACAACCAAACATAGAGCAAATTCATAAAGCCCTTACCAGGGTTAAAGCAATAATTGCTTGATATCTGAAAATGTGGGCAAATGCAATAAGAATATGTCGCCAGAATGCCAGTAGGTAACAACGGCCTAACTATTAAGAGAACTAAGCTCTTACTGCCTCCTGGATCAATTGATCTGGATTCAGGGACGATAAACGTGTGCATCCGCTGCGCATCAAGAAAGAAGAACCGCTTGAGTCCTTCTCCACTCATTCAATGACAAGGGGCCGGACCTCGCTGTGGAGTTAATTAATACTACTTTATTGCCTGACAAAACTGGATATCACGGCAGGCAT
Source organism: Lissotriton vulgaris (assembly GCF_964263255.1). Lineage (NCBI taxonomy): Eukaryota > Metazoa > Chordata > Amphibia > Caudata > Salamandridae > Lissotriton > Lissotriton vulgaris. The sequence continues at coordinate 751,134,513 of NC_141694.1, forward strand.
CACTTGGAATTGCCGCCAGACGGTGTTATCTGTAATCTAACGGTAGAGTAGAGACAAATCATCACAATGGAGAAAAGACCTAATACAGTCAACAAAATGGAAAGGAAAAAAGGAGTAGAAGAAAGTGCAAATGGCAGGGAGGATGATTCCCATCTATAAGGGTGATATGTCTGAGAATATTTGTGAAATTGGAATGAAGATGCATGGGAGGAATTTGCACTATGTGAAGCAAAACAGTTGTGAAATAATCATGACTAGGCTGAGGATTACTGTCTAAAGGACTCCTAAATTACAGCAATCCAGATCAGTGGTATAAAAGGGGCTTGGTACCGAGGGCCAGTATATTGCAGATGTCTCATGCGACGCGTCCATGGGAAGCTTACAATAAAAGCACAATAACCAAAGATTATTAAGTGTAGGATAATGACAATATATGCAATAAAAAATCTAAACTGGTGGCATTATCTGAAAATATATACAAAGTGTTATAGTATAGCCGTATTGATAGTTACACACATATGGCATTTCATATAATACAATTATGACGACATTTCGAGAACCAAGGTAGAAGCAATTGTAATCCAAGATTTCCTAAATTTAGAGCTCTATGTGATGTTACAACATTGGCATTAGCCTTTCCATTCAGTAATGTGGCCACACAACCACGCCATTCCTCAGCTGAGTTTAGTCCATGGATAATAGAGTTAGTCCTTTCTATCCATTGACATTCCAGTCTTTGCAAAATTTACGGCAGATCACCACCTCTTTCTGGAACAGTTGCTTTGTCAATGACCTGCCATTTTATGTCATCTGATGTATGGTTCTTTTCCACAAAATGGGTCACCAATGGAGCATTTAGTACAGAACATCTGATACGACTGCGATGCTGTTCGATTCGCACTTTGATTGGTTGTGGTGTCTGTCCAATGTACGGTAAGTTGCAGGGACACCATATACAATACACCACATTGCGTGTGTTACAGTTTGAGAAGAATTCAAGTACCTGTTTCACATTAGCATCCTCAAATGTATTGCTATCAAATGTAAAAGCACAGGAAACACAATTACCGCATTTAAGATGTCCTTTCAAATCTGAGGACATGGAATCAGCTGGGGGGAATCTGGTAGACCTCCAGCTGATTCCATGGTTCTGGTCTGTCTCATAATTGTGTTCTCTGTAGAAGAATGTATCAAATAAACTTCCACATTTTTGCCCCGTTTAAAGGCAAACATGGGGGATTCTATTGTGGAATCAATGTTTTTTGTCAGATCCCAATTTTTCGAAATTAAGTTACGGACCCTGTTTGTGTGCACACCAAATGTGGTTACACAGATGAGTCTATCAATGGGAGTCTTCTGCTATGTGGTTATTAACTCCTCTGTCCAGCAAAATGAAGCGCATTTGAGGGACTTTCTTATCAGTCTGTTGGGGTATCCCCTGGCTAGTAATTTGGATTTCAGTACCAGGGCCTCTTTCATATAATCCTCATTATGTGAACAATTTCGGCACATATGCAGAAATTGTCCAAAAGGCAAACCATCTCGTAAAGCCCGTGGGTGATGACTTTTGTATGCTAAGAGTGTGTTCCTCTCTGTCGGTTTCCTGTAAAGACTAGTGTAGAGGGTGCTCTCTTTATGTTTAATGCTCCAATCCAGAAAAGCTGTAGCTGTCTTGTGTATTGTGGATGGGAAAGTCAAATGTTTCTGAATGTTGTTGAGGTATACCACGAATTCATGGAACCTTGTCTCTGAACCGGACCAGATCAGAAAAATATTGTCAATATACCGCTTCCAGCATTTAATGTTGGAGCGGTACCTATTGGCTGTGATCAAGGCGTAAGTCTGTTCAACGCGGTCCATTTAGATATTAGCTAAATTTAGTGCAAAGGCAGCTCCCATGCTGGTCCCAGAACATTGTCGGTAATAGATACCTTCCGATACAAAAAAATTGAATTGAAGAGCAATCCCGAGCAGGTAGATGATTAAACTAGTGGGGACCTGTACTGGCCTTATTCTGGTCTCCAGCAATTTCTCTGTTATCAAGATACTGTCCTTCTATGGTATATTAGTACACAGTGATGAGATATCCAGAGGGGCAAGCCAGTCTGTTTCAATATTGTAAGGCATGCCATTTACCTAATTTATCATGTGCTTACTGTCCCTCACGTAGGTTTCTAATTTGGGAACAACATCTTTGATAAAGAAATCAATATACCTTCCAATTGGTTCTAGGGCCGAACCACACCCAGACAGAATTAGGCACGCCGGAGGATTAGTAGTGCTCTTGTGGATCTTAGGGAGGGTATAAAGGACAGGAGTTTGTGGGTTTTCCGCATTTAAGAACTCAAATTCCTTTTTGCTAATGTCGCCCTGTTCTTTCCCTTCTGTAGTAACTTTTATCATTTCCTTTCTAATGGTTGCCAATTGGTTAGGAGCTAGTTTTTTATATTGTTTCTCTTTATTGCTGTTTGCCGATTTTCACATCATAATCTTTATGATCCTGGATCACAATGCCACCCCCTTTATCTGCAGGTTTTAAGATTATAGCTTTGTAATTTTTTAGGGTTACTGGCCCTAAAAAATGACAAGCTTCCCATTTTCTATAATTAAATAGACTCCTTCATAATTTTTTAAGAGACCATTGTGAATTACATGGACTGTCGTCTCTCCCTTGAGTCAGAATTTCTATACACCAATACACTGGCTTTGCTGATCGCTGCAAATGCCCCCTCTGTCAGTTCCTTCCCCTCACTGGAGTAAGTTTCCTTTACCATCAGTTTTTTAACTAGTCCATGCATATGATTGGTTTTACATTTTCCTTCTCATTCCTTCCCTCCATTATGTGCAGTGCCTATCTGTGTCCCTTGTGAGTACCCTTCCTACACTTTCACTTCCTTGTGGTGCACTGATGTCACTGTGACAGAGATTCCTTCCTCTCAGGTAGAGGCCTCCCCTGAGTATTTCATATAGCGATGCTATTGTTTTGGCACCCACACTGATGACTGATGCTATCATTCTTTCCCTTGAATTTTAGATGTCCCTACATCAATCGATCATGAAGAGACCCCTCACTGTAAAAGTGGTTGGAACACTTTCGAAAAAACCTAAAGGGAACCATTCATCAGCCCCTACTAGTATAAAGGAGGCTGTTTTCATTGCACATTACATTTGATGGTCAACTTTACTAGTGTTGGAAACCAATTGTCTGTGTCACAATATGTCACTATTTTTGTAGGTTCCATGTTTACTGGGGACATTCTGCACTGTTTTTTAACCCCTTCGCTGCTCATGACGAGCTCAGCTCGTCATGCAATACACTGGTCGTGTGCTCATGACGAGCTGAGCTCGTCATGAACAATGGGGAAAATCAAATGTCAGCACAGGAGGGGAATCTGCTTAGCAGCCAAGGTGTTAATATAAACTTCATTGTTATATTTATAAATAACTGCTGTTATTACCAACCATTGAGTGGTATATGTTTTTTTCTCCTTTGGACATCCATATAACCCTTTCTTTCACTGCTGTGATTGTGCTTAAACATGTGTCCAGCTTGCCATTGCAGGTCCGTCTGTTTACTTGCCCCAATGATGGGCTTAAAAATGTGTCCAGACTGCCATTGCAGGCTGGCATGTGCAATTACACGTATGATTTTTAAAAAAAACATTTGTCCAGCATGCCATTGCAGGCTGGTGTGTGCACTTGCCCCAATGGTGTTTAAAAACATGTGTCCAGTCTGACATTGCGACATTGCAGGTTTGTGCGTGTGCAATTCCGCTTCTGCTCAAGCTGGCCTTTCTAAATCACTAGTCATCCTGACAGGACCTTTCACTACCACTAGAGTACCCAGAGTGTACCCCAACTCCCTCCCACCCCCACCCCTCCCCCCTGATTGCACAAAGATCTGCACAGTCCTGCCCTCAGCTTGGAAATATAACAGGAAGAGTGTACCCCTCCGGGCCCCCGCATTGCAACCCCACAATCCAAAGATGTACATATGAGCTATCCCAAAGGATGGACCTATGTTGTTGATGGCAGGTCTAACAACAGTCACCGGTAGTCCGCCCACCATTTCCAAATCTTATAGTGTTTGTGTGGGCACCCCCCTAGCGACAAAGATGGGTTGTTCCAGCCCCATACAGAAGTCAATCCCATTCTTCCATGCGGCCACCAATGGGGCCCTTGGCGCCTTCCATGCCTTGGCGATGTCCCTTTTTGCCAGAGTAAGACCTAATTGCATGAGGTGTTGCTTGTAAATATTGCCTCTAATTCCCTCCATAACATGAAGCAGGGCCAGCTGTGGTGTACGGGGAGCTCCCACCCCAGGACCTCTGAGAGACAGGCAAACACCCCCTCCAAAAGCAGTCGAGGGAGAGACAGCGCCAGACTGTATGAAAGAATGTACCCTCCTCTCGACTGCAGCGAAGACATATAGGAGAGGGGATCAGCCCTGCCCTCCACAAGCGCACTCGAGTAAAGTAGACCCTGTGTAGGTACTTGAACTGGACAAGACGGACTCGCATCGCTATGGCCGCCCCTCGCAGGACTTCCAGGTTCTCGGTCCAGTCTTCCTCCTCCAGTGTGCCCACATCCTCATCCCAGTCCCACTGAAGCTTCTGTAGTGTGGGGGAGCAATGAGCAACCAGGGATTGATGGAACCGAGAAATTTTCCGGTTCTTTAAATCTTCCATAAAAACATTTGCCTCCAGTATGCTAAATTCCGGTAACGACTCCAACCCCTCTAAGCTAGGGGATAGGGCATGTCAAAATTGAATGTAACAATATAACTGGGACCGTGGCATACAGAATTCTTTCTGAAGGTCTTGAAAGGATTTGAGCCTCTGGCCCCTCATGACGTCACCCAGGACTGAGATGCCTATGTTATCCCACCCCCGGAACCCCTGCAGAGCCGCCAACTGAGGTAGGCGCCCATTATTCCAGAGGGGGGTTTCCCGAGTTAATGTGTTCCACCACCCCATTAGTCTCAATGCTTGCCTCCAAATAAGGAATACCACCCGTGTAACCGACGGCAGTGAACCCCACAAAGGCGCTGAATTAAGAATTGTGTGTAGTTAATGGTGCCCCATAAGTTGCTGCTCGACTGCATACGCCGGGTCTTCCCTATTTCCACACCACCACTCGTTAAGAACCAGTAGATGCGAGGCTTGGTAGGCACCCCACAATTTTGATCTTTAAGTCACATCAAACAAGAAAAACTGTTGGCTCCTTAGCAATCTGGTTTCAGGAAGGTTGCAGTCTCAATGCTTAAAATCTCGGGTAATTGTTGTAATTTCACTTATTTTCCTTTCTTCATTCCTTATGTTCCTACACTTATCCTTTCACTACACTTTCCTTTCTGTCTCCATGGAACCTTCCGTTCCACCCCTCTATTATTCTTCCTCTGATCCTTAGAACGTTATTGTCAACATTTTAATGCAAGCTCTTGTCAAACTGCCTCTGTCTTGGGCGATGGATGTTGATGAATAAACTTGTCAAGCTTACCTGGCTTCATCTTTGTTATTTCACTGGCGACGATCTCACCGTGAGGAGGACAGCGAAACCGCCACCTCCTCCATAGTGTTGCCCAACCTGAAGTAAATCAGTGCCTGGAGTTTCAGAGGAAAATATAAAAGTAGTGCGCACCTCAAGAGAAACGGGGTGCAGCTGTGAACAAGAAGTACTACATAAGTGTAAGAGAATGTAATCTTTGGTGAGTCCATCTGGACCGCCGTCAAGTTGAAAGAGCAGCAATACTGAAGGTCCGTCACGGCAGTGACTGGGAGAAACCCATCAACCTTCACCGGCTGAAGGTAATTCCAGAGAGGGGCGCTAACCTTGTCAAAACGGAGTCGAGCCGTGTTCAACAGGACCACTGTGGAGTCAAAAGAGCTGCAAAACTGAAGGACCGCCCCTGCAGTGACAGGGAGAAAATCTATCAAGTTAACGGGCCCTCAGTTGTTCCTGTAAGGGGTGCGACACTTGTCAAGAAGAGGTCAACAGGACCGCTGTCGAGTCAGAAGAGTTGCACAGCTGAAGATCGGCTCCGGCAGTGACTGGGAGGGAGCCTATCGGGGTTCGCCGGCAGTAGCGGCTCGTGGTGGGAGTGCTGCCGGGCGGTGACGTGGGGTGAGGAGGGGAGGGGTGGGGCGTAGTACACTCCGGAATACAGCCGTACAGAGGTAAGTACACAAACAAATAAATAGAATGAATTTTGTTGCTCGCGCTGCATCGCTAAATGCGATGCAGTGCGCGCAACTAAATTTGTTTTATTTATTTGTGTACTTACCTCTGTGCGGCCATATTCCATAGTTTACAACCCCCTCCCTGACTCCTCCCCACCCTACGTAACCGCCCGACAGCATTCCCACCACGGGCTGCTCCTGTTCGCCGGCCCTTAGTGATTCCTGTCAGGGGTGTGACCTTCGGCAGGGTGGAGTTGTGTTGTATTACCTCAGGCTCAGTTCTGTTGCCACACGGAAGGGAGATGGAGGAAAGAAAGAGAGGAAATTATTTTTGGACTTTCCATTTTGCAATTTATGTGGAAATATTTGTGAAGTGTGTGCCGTCAATTCACTCAGGTGGCTCACTTATCGCTCTGCGGGTACCATATTTGCAAGAATTTTCAGGTAAGTACTTCTATCTTCAGTTAGTGGAGACGTGTGCGTGCAGCTATAAATTAAAAAAAAGTGATGTACAGCAACAGTCAAGTGAAATCTCTCGAGGGTGCGCAAAGAAAACGTCAGATGAAATGACTGTTGGAGATCAATGCTCATGAGGAGAGCCACTCTAAGAGCATAAAGATAGAAAATGTGATATCAACAGTTATCTTTTAGTTGGAGGTGATATCTTAGTCAGAGTGCGTAAAGCAAACCCCCCTTAAATCTCAGTTGCGGACCAACGCTTATGTGGATACCTCTTTTGAAGTGCACAAAGCCTCAAACTGTGAAACTGACAGTTACTCTCATCTTGACAGTGTGTAGTAGAACATGTAAAAAAACTTTTTGAGGGATAGTTTATCAGCGACATAAGTATATAGTGGCATTTAAGTAAATCAGCAGTAATACCTCAAATTATATAGTTAATAACCATCTTCCTTCCACAAGTTTTAGAAGTAACTGTTTTGCAGTTTCACGGTATAGAGAGTAACCATGGCAGCAGTTAACATGACTCAACCTGCACCTTTTCCTTGAAGGAGACCCGGTAGTAACATGGAAAAATTGGATAAAAATACTTATTAGCCATCAATGCTAAGGGTTTCTCTGCTATAAGGAAGCAACACATACTATTACATAATTTAGTAGGAGAAGGAAGGAAAGTTTATGACAGCCTTCCTGAATTAGAAGAGTAAGTGGAAGGGATTGGAGAGACAGATGTCTATTCTTCAACTATTATAAAGTTAGAATTACAGTTTGCTGATAAAATAAATGTATTTTTGGAGAGATACAAATTCTTTGGTAGAAGTCAAGGGAAGAAAGAAAAATTAGGAAACTATATTGCAATACTAAGAGGGTTAGCAAATACATGTAAATTGAATGAATTAACAGATTCTCTCATTCGTGACCAATTAGTAGGTTGTACTAACAACAAAATACAAGCAAAGCTACTAATAGGAAATCCAGATCTTAAAAATGCAATTGACATTGCAAAAAGTATTGAACACATGGCTGAATGCGTTAAGGAGATGAATGTGACTACTGAACAAAGTGTAAATTAAATCACTAAAGAAATTGGGAATGTATTTGCCTTTATGAACCAAAGGAAGAATGATGTGTACAAGGAACCTATGAAGGAAAGATGCAAATCTGAATATAAGTGAAAGTGTTTCAGGTGTGGAAGTAGTGGGTATTTAGCAAATCTTTTGAATTGCCTAGCCAGAACAGCTATGTGCAGGAAATGTAACCACAAAGGACATTTTGCACATGTATGTAGAGATAGTACATGCAGAATGGTTAATGCTATTGATACAACAGAGGATGACAGAGGTAGATATGTACTCCAAGTATGTGTGAAGAGAAACAGGGAGGTACACATGGTTGATCTTCCAAAATGTGAGCTTGGGTTAGATGGACAGACGGTAGAAGTGTACGCTGATTCTGGCTCACCTTTTACATTTATTAACAGAGAAACTTATTTTGCCAAATTTGGTAATGAGGTGTCCAACATAAAAGAACCATATGTGATCCCAGTTGGATATAACAAAGACCCTATACCCTTGAAAGGTGTAGCTATCATGAAGATAACTTTTAAAGATAGAAGCAGTGTTGGAAATGTATATATAGCAAAGCACGGATTGAATCTTCTTGGTTGGTCACATCAGAAAGACTTAGGAATGAAGTTAGATCCTACAGCAGAAACTCCTGTAATGTTGGTTGAGAGATCGGTATGTGGAAGTAAATTGTTGGATGAATTCCCAGATGTATTTAGCAACAAAAATAGGGTGGTCGAGAGAGTTCCAGTATAAGATCAAAATAAAAGAAAGTGCAAAACCTGTTGCTCATTAATGTGGAAGCATTCCAATAATGATGAGAGAACCTCTAAGACAAGAACTGAACAAATTGGTTAGCCAAGGAGTGATTGAGCCAATTGAATGTGCAGAGTGGGTAGCGCCTATTGTTATTGCATTAAAACATGACAGTAAGGCCATCAGGATATGTATTGACTTAATAGAGTTAAACAACAACATATGGGTGGACAGACATCCCTTACCTAATATAAATTAAATGTTAAGTCAAATTGGTAAGGCTGAATTATTTTTAGTAATCGATAAGTCTTCACCCTACCACAAGTGGAACTTCATCCGGCAAGCAGAGCGCTAATATCGTTCATTACACTTTTTGGAGCATTTCGATTTTGTAGAATGCAATTTGGATTAGCCTCTGCTGCCACGGAGTTTCAGAGAGCTATGCAGAAGGTATCGGAAGGGATTGATCATGTGTTGTGTTTTCAGGATGACCTTTTAGTTTTTGGTAAAACAGTAGAAGAGCAGAATGAGAACTTCTGCAGTGTGTTAAACAAACTCAAAAATGCTGGGCTAACATTGTAAAGGGAAAAAAGTCAGATTGGTGTCAGATCAGTGACATATTCAGGTCATATAATATCCAAAGAAGGTATAAAACCTAAAATAGATCTGGTGGAAGTGATTAAGTCTGATCCAGTTCCGAGTACTAAGGGAGAAGTAAAATCTTTCCTTTGACTATCAGAATACTATTCTAAATTTGTCAAAAAGTTTGCAAACATTACATACCCCTTGCATCAATTACTTAAGAAAGGTGCATATTTCAATTGGAGCAAGGAATGTGAATAAGCGTTCAACAAACTAAAAAGTTTAATTGGAAATGCTCATTTCTTAGGCCAGTTTGACACAGGCAAACACACCATACTCACGACAGACGCCAGTACTAGAGGAGTAGGTGCCACATTAAATCAAGTAGTAGATGGAGAAGAGAAGATTGTGGCGTTTGCCTCTAGGGCATTGACAGATGCTGAATCAAGATATTCTGTGGTGGAGAGAGAAGCTTTAGCCTGCTACTGGGCTGTGCAACACTTCTGGGTGTTTTTGTGGGGCATTCCTTTCACTCTAAGGGCTGACCATAAACCTTTAGTAAATGCATTATCTGTGAAAAACATTGAAAGAACAGCACCTAGGATATCCGGGTGGTTCCTAGGTCTGGAAGGGTTCAATTCTAAAATTGTTTACATTCCTGGTCCCAGAAATCAAGCGGCAGACTTCCTGTCAAGACTGCCTCTACCAAACGAAGGAATGAATGAGAGCACTGTAGAAAAATGTGTTGTAGCAGCCTTCACCGATGGTATAAATCAACAACAATGGTAAGATAGCATGAAAAATGACATAGCCATCCAGAAGATAAAAAAACTCGTTTTTAAGGGGTGGCTTGAAAAATGCAACAAATTAAACAATGATGAGAAATGGTTTTGGGAAGTGAGAAATGAGCTATACATTTGTGAGCATAATTTGTACAGAGGCAACAAGCTTGTACCCCCAGAAAGCTTACATGAGAAAATAGTATTCCTAGCCGATGAAGGTCACTTAGGAAGTAGTTTAATATAAAATAAAACTAGGCTTCATTATTGGTGGCCAAGCATGGACTCCATGGTCGAAAGAAGTGCCATGCAGTGTGTGAGTTGTGCTTATAGCGACAAAAGTAAACATGTTATCAAAACTGCAATTTCTGCTGTCGAAGTACCATCTGTTCCGTGGAACAAGTTGGCTTTGGACATTTTTGGCCCTATAAATGCAAGAGGTCTTGGTGGGAAATTCATTTTGACTTTAGTAGATTATCATTCAAAATGGGTAGTCATCAAAGTTGTTGAAAACATCACCACTGACACAGTAATTACATTTTTGAAAGAAGTGTTTTGTTGTGAAGGAGTACCTCAAACCTTGGTAACAGACAATGGTGTCCAATTCACATCATCCTAGATGAAAGAGTTTTTGCATAAACTCTCCGTGAAACAGTTACAAACTGCTCTCTATTGTCCTAGAGCAAATGGTTTAGTGGAGCATTCTAACTGTTTGATTAAAGAATGTATACAACTCAATAGCTCAGAGGGATGGATGTAAAAAGAGCGTTAGATGAAATGATATGGTCATATTTTGTGACTCCTCATTCCATTACTGGGGTTTCTCCCTTTAAGTGCCTGAAAGGAAGGGAACCAGGTACCAAATTGAATGCCTTTATCGTTGGTTGGTAGTGAAGAGGAGTTTATTGATAGAGGGAAATCATGGAGAAAATATATGACCATCAAAGGAACTACATCGACAATTATAACTGCAGAGTACAAGGAAAAGTGTCAAATTGTAAGGTGGGCGATGCTGTAAGAGTGAAACTTCCTAGATCCGTGCACTCCAGATCATCCAAATCTTTAGACAGGAAGTTTATTTGGAAAGTGTTTAAAAACGTGGTAGTCTTAGATGATGGACAGACATGGAGCTGTGACAGGATTGTCAAAGACAACAGTAAGGAAGCTCCTGAGAGCGATTTAGTACAAGTAGCTATGTTCAACAATTGTTCTGGCTCCCTGTTATGATGAGTCTTTGAGAAGTTATCATAGGAAACCTTTCTGGCATAAAGATTATAAAATGTAGTGATCATTATTACTTTACCAGTCGTACTATATTTATAAACATCTTGCTGACTGAGCCTGTTGTATATTTTTCTCAGTATTTTTCCCAATATTTTTCTCAATACCATTGGGTTATTTGCACGTTCAAAGATGGCGCCCACGCTAACGCCATGAGTCAGGTGACACACCGGACGCACTGGCAACGCCCACTCACATCGATATAACGACCCGATCACCGGGAACCCACTACTATCCGGTTCCCGGTAGCGATGGGTAGGGAAAGTAGTCCTGACCAAGGCCTCGAGAAGTAAGTAATGGTGCTTCTTAGCTGGGGGCGCACTGAGAATGAGATGTACCAATCAGTCTGGCTGTGAGTATGTGCCTGTTCGCATACACGGTTGCCTCCGAGTTGGGAGTAGAAGTGAGCGGGCAACATGGCATCGTTAAGCTGGGGGCACTTTGAGTCTGTAACTTCCACCTCGATATCGGGGTACTTACTTGTTGTTCGTCTGTCTGTGTGTGTGCGCCTCCTCGAGCAGACAGCTCGCTTGCACGTTTTGCCTCCGATTTTAAGAGTGTAAGTGAGTGGACAACTTCACAAATACTACACGGGTGCAGTTTGCACTGGTGTGGATGGCCATTCACTCAGGCACTTACTGGGTAGATCTGGCACATTTTATCACAAACGCGGATTTTTGTACATTACTGCTTTTTGGCACATCAACCAGGCGAACTTACAATGAGACCTGGAGAGCAGTTTATGAATATTGATACATTTTGGTTGTACTACGTTGTGGTGCTCCCCAAGTCCTAGGGTGTACAGTTGACACAAGATGTTTGAAACTTAGTGGATGACTGAAGGCAGAGGAGTGTCTCCACAATAGAATATCCAATACTAAGAGTATGAACCAGAGGGTTTATTAAACCATAACCCAACCCCCCTCCCTTCTCTCAGAACTTGGAGTTGTCTTGACCTGTAGGGAATACTGAAAAACCAGATTTGCGTGCCTTTGTCTCCCTTGTAGCCATTAAACTCCTATTGGCTCTCCCCCTTGAAGTCACACCTACCGGGTACTGTTGACACCTGTACTCCTTGACCTTTAGGTGAGTAACTACATAGCCCTTGAAGGTTTATGATTACGACATCATGAAGAAGCTGCTGCTGTAATATTGTATATCATTTTAATTTTATTTTAATTCTTAAACTGTAATCTTAATTTAGAGATGACATGTGGTGAATGTGATTAGAGTTGATACTAATTGGTCACTGCGCACTCAATGTCACTGCCACAGAGTCACTTGTTTCCACACAACCACAGTGTGCTCACGGTCAAATATGGGATACTGTTGACTGTATTTTGGTAACCCTTTCTTTTGTCTCCTCTAGGCAAGAGCAGTCTTAACCAGGTACAACAGTCAAAAATATATATTATAGGTTGATACTTTTTAGGTCATCCCTTGTGATAGATGTATATATTATATTAGGTCCTGAAGAATCGCAGCTCAATTGCAAAGCGAGAAACATGTCGACCTGACAGAACATATTGTAGTCCTAGATCGTGATACAGAACCTCTACCGATCATAGGCTACCCACTGTTTTTAACATAAAGCACGGGAACCACCAGAATAAACTGATCTCCGGTATCTTGTGCCTTATTTTAACGCACCCACCTACACTATCCACCCCTCACCTGGCCCCTCACTTGCACTTCACCCACAGGCTGTTGGAAAAAAGATCTCCGATAAAGAGCCCCTCCTAGAGGTGAGCCCGTTGGACATTGCACAGCCTGTCCAACGAGGAGCAACGGCCGATGATGAAGCATGACACTCGCAAGGGTGTGTGAGGCCATTAAATTCCAACTAATGGGATTCCCAGGGTAGCCCTCCACTGAGCACTACCCTCCTATACTACTCTTCCCTTATATTTGACCATACTCTTCATTCTTGATCTTTAGGAACAACCGAGTCCCTCTTGTTAGTCATCCAAATCTTTAGACAGGAAGTTTATTTGGAAAGTGTTTAAAAACGTGGTAGTCTTAGATGATGGACAGACATGGAGCTGTGACAGGATTGTCAAAGACAACAGTAAGGAAGCTCCTGAGAGCGATTTAGTACAAGTAGCTATGTTCAACAATTGTTCTGGCTCCCTGTTATGATGAGTCTTTGAGAAGTTATCATAGGAAACCTTTCTGGCATAAAGATTATAAAATGTAAGGTGTTATCCTGTACCACATGTTCTTGCAAATTTCTCTTGTTATGCCTTACCATCACATTATTGTTTCAAACATCTCATCCATAGGGAAGGAGATGTGTTGTAATTTCACTTATTTTCCTTTCTTCATTCCTTACGTTCCAACACTTATCCTTTCTCTGCCCTTTCCTTTCTGTCTCCACGAAACCTTCCATTCCACCCCTCTATTATTCTTCCACTGATCCTTAGAACGATATTGTCAACATTATATTGCAAGCTCTTGTCAAACTGCCTCTGTGTTGGGCGATGAATGTCGATGAATAAAATTGTCAAGCTTACCTGGCTTCATCTTAATTATTTCAGTAATGCCCAGTCGATATTCAATAGTAGTGATGTCTGCCTGCTTATGTCAATATATATAATAACTGTGTTTAACATAGTCAAGAACATCATCTCACTCCTTGAATATCAAATTGGCTTTAGAGGCAAGGTCCTTCACGTGGTTCTCTTTTTTCTGCAAGAAATTAAAAAGTTGGGAAAAAACTCATCCAGTCCTATTCCAGTCTCATGTGTGTTCCCTCAATGATCTATTCTTGCATCCATGTTACTCAACCTGTATATGGTACTTAGTCTATTTATGGTGTAGAGAGAGGTGGCAATTCACTAATATGGAAACACCACCTACATTTGTCTGAAATTAACATCAAAGCAGGACCTTCACAACATCAGAAAATGCCAAAGCTTCACAACTGATGTCAATACATTTCCTCAAGTTGAGTCCTGACAAAATGAGGTGATTCTTATTAGATGGCCCAATTAATCCAACTTTAACATGGGCTAGCTAACTTAGCTCAGTATCCACTAATTCACCCCTTTACAGTACATGAAGTGAAATATTTTGGTCTTTGAAATGATAAGCATCTGTCAATGAATTCCTAAATTGCTCATACCTTCAACTCTGCAAGAGCATCAATTATTCATTAAAAACGCTCAATCCCCTAATGACTTTTGCACACCAGTGCAGGCCTTTTTTTGTTAGGCTAGACTATGGTAAGTCCGTTCTATGCTTTTATCCTCTATGCTATTCTAAAAGTCCCCCAAATGTTCTTATCTCCCCACAGTGGAGTTCTGTCCTTTCTTTAGCGGTCAGGTAAGATGAATTGCATGCATCTGGTCCCTCCCTCACTGTGGAAGCAATACGACGTCTGAAGGTTTGTTTGCGCTGGGTCACAACCGCAGCTAGCAGCAGTGGAGGCTTCCACCTAGACTCTGTGCAGATGTTCAGGTTCTGGTGGGTTGTTACCCTCCTTCTGGGCTTCGGATGAGTTGGGGTTGCAGCAGTAGGGTCAAGGGAAATGGGGCTACCATGAGGCAATCTTTTTCTGGCAGCAAGATAGTGGCACTACATGTGTTGTCGAGATAGTGGTGCAATCCACTCAAATGCAGCTTGTCTTGGTTGTAGCACCATCTGCTTGGGCACAGTTTGATGCCACAGTCCATTTGGGCAGAGCTTTACAGTGGCACAGGCAATGTTACAGTCTGCTTGGGCATAGCTTCACAATCTTGCATGGGAATGGTTCACTCAGGCATAGCAAGTGGGTTAGCAGTTCCCACACTTAAACAGTCAAAGGAGACAGGGAATGTGGATTCTCTGTTTGCACTTTCGGAACCAGTTTGTGGTGCATATTATTTCTCATGTCCTCTCCAGACTATTTTCCAGCCACAGCGTCTGTGCAGAGTAATGCTCCTCGCAGCAAGTTAGTATTCAGCCTGGAGTACACACAACAGAGGCACTCAGAAGCTATATGTGCCTGGCTATCAACAGTCACACTGAACAGTGACAAGGAAAGGGACACAATCTGACCTCTCCCAAAGGACTTTTCACAATCTGAACAACAGATACTGCAGTCCCAGACTTCACCATAGCTTTCCAAGCTGTACTAGCCCTCACCAGCTACCAAATGGCAGTTCTCATAAAGATCAATGAGCAATCCCTTTCAGCAAAAGGACTCAAATTAATTTATAAAGGGAGCATTGTCTTCACCTTCCCCAATTCATTGTTTAGTTTTCCTGTCTCCAACTTCAGGAATTTTAGCAATACACCTCACTGTCTAGGAAAACAGCCTCACCTCCATTTTGTGTGTGAATGGGACACTGTATTCCAAAAATGGATCCTCAGGCTTCCATTACTCTAGTTAACCCAACCACCCAATGCCTGTACCACACAGGCTACATAGATAATCATACACAACATGCACTTGGAATGTTAGCGCTAGGGTCTGGGTTAGCAGATTGAAACTTTATTTGAGTGGGCCATTAGCAATCCACTCCAGTGACACAGATAATAAATAATGTCTGGTCACCACTACAGAGTCACAAAATACAGTACGATGCCACCATCTGTACATGCTAAACCCATTACAGGGGTGGCAGTCCACTGTGAAACAAATGAGGGCACAGCTGGTGCACCCCATCCAGGTCCAGGACCCCACTATGGCTGAGGAACAGGTTTACACCTTTGCAAACATGATGGATTAGTGTGACACTGGGACCAAAATCAAAAACCGAGACACCAGATACACAGTCAGGGGAACACAACAGTGCACCATGCAGGGAACATTCCTATTAACGCAGGTATCAAACAAATAATATTCAGTGAAATGATTAATAGCTGTTGCCATGATAAATGTCAAGTTAGATGTCAATCTTCAGCTTTTTTCAGTTTTATGTACAACAAACGTGGCCCAAGGGCATTAGACCACTTTACATGAGCACATGATTAGATTATGCATCTTTTTTATGCACAGTAAGGTTAAGTGATTTGCCCAGAATCCAAAGCTGGCTGCTCTAAGCCGCATCTTGTCCCCTTTGCATCAGTTTGGAAAAAGGAGGAAAACAAACACCTAACAAAGTGCCAGAATTAATTTTGGGATGGTGTAGATATATTGCCAAGGTCAAATTTAATTTGGATGATTTAATTAATGTAGCCAAGCAAATTAAATTCAGGTAATTGTATGGCGTGTGTACCTTCTAGAAGCAAACTGAAGACAGCAACAGAGTGGAATTTAAGTGGATACTTACAACACTTTGAGACTAGAGCGTTTACTGGCAGTAACCAGTTCTACATTTGTTTATCTAATAGTAAATAGTACGTAAAGGTATGAGAGTTGTGTACTTGGGAGTAACCAAGATTTAGGGAGTACATTCTGAACTTCACTAGCACCTCCTACCGACATTAATTGGTGGATTAAGAGCAGATGGTGGCATTACTTTTGTTGGCGTTCTTTATTTTGCCATTACTTCAGCTCACATTTCATATCCACTTAATGTATTTTGTGAAACGATCATACTTTATGGACTTATCATATTATACACTAGCGATAAAAGGGGATGATTACATTTCATCTTAGATTTATTATTCAATTTCCCTTTTGTAAATATAGAATAGATTTAGAACAAACAGAGTTAGTCGCAATGCAGGTCATTATCTGTGGACTAGCATATTCATTACTTACCTTTGCAGAATGTGCATTTAAATTACTTTCTAAATTTAATTATTTCCCAATGCGTACTTTTCACTTATTCTTTTTCTACAAAATTCATAATACCATGTTCATCACGAGTGGATGTAAAGTTTGTATACATTATATCTGAGGGTCCTGTTTGTACTAATTTTTACAAGTAGGTATAGAAAAAGATGGAATGTTTCCTGTCTGTATGTATTTTTATAAGCGTAAAAATATAGGTAATCTGGCTTCTTTTGTGTGACTCTCTATGCTGTCATTCATAATTTCCAAGCCAATAGCTTTGTAGATTGACAGCAAAGGGAGTTTAAAAACAGAATGAGATGTTCTTAAGTAACTCCATATCTCAGCATTTGTTTGTGGTATAATATTTTCATGTGGGTGCACTATTTCTTATATTTGACTTTGTAACGTTCTAAAACCACACCGGCAACGAAGTATGAGTGCGCATTAATCAGTCAGATAAATGTGGATGGAAAAATACAAGTTACAAAACCATTTGTTCAGATCTATGGCACCAAATGCTATAGCACTCTTCCAGAGTCAAAGCACACTTTTTTTAGCTTGATAACCTATCCGGTTTATCCAACGATGTCCTTTGCACTCGATCTTTAATATTATATACACTTATTGGGAAAGCAAAAAACTCTGCCTATTTAATCGTACTAAGGGGTATATTCACTAGAACGTGTGATAACTACAGCAAGAGTAGCATAAACTTTCAACATTGCAGCCTATCAGGGGAAAATAACCCTGCGTCAACGTGGAATTCACAACAAGGCGGTAGCATGCGATAGACACCAGATAACGTGGCAAATGTCTGCATGAAAATCAACGCCACTGCGCTAAAATGTGATACGTGAATGCTAAAAAATATGCGATGAGGCCAAACACAAAACAAAAAGTTGCCAAAATCAGTCACAGGCCTGCAAATCCCACGCGTCTGGCGGGACAATGCACCATAAAAACCAGAGAAAAAATACACCAGAATCAAGCCAAAGCATGTAGCAACATGGATGTACCCTAACCCAGTACAGAGGCCAAACTCAAAACTCCACAACCAACACAGATTACGAGCAAGGAACAACGGGGTCGGGGAAGGCCAA
The DNA here is from genome assembly GCF_964263255.1 of Lissotriton vulgaris. Classification (NCBI taxonomy): domain Eukaryota; kingdom Metazoa; phylum Chordata; class Amphibia; order Caudata; family Salamandridae; genus Lissotriton; species Lissotriton vulgaris. The sequence goes on from NC_141694.1 coordinate 751,152,417, forward strand.
GGAGAAGAGGGAGAGGAAGACAGGGTGCAGCCTCGGGAAAACAAGACCAGCTTCACGGAGGTGACAGAACACTACCAGCAACTGACACACTAACAGACCACCTGGATTGCAGTCGGAGTGTCAAGGAGGCCAATCCAGGAGGCCAATAGGCGCCGGCTTGACGTGAGTACCTAAACCAGGCACCAACCCGCTGCCAACAGGATGGCAGCAACGGTGACAGGAGGTGGAAGTCCAGCGTCCCCAGAGGAGTTGGAGGAAACCCAGGCCACAGTCATCAGTGTGGATACGGTGCAAGGAGAAGGGAGTATGGCCACAGCTCGAGTGGACCCGACACAACATCAACGGAGAGTGCCACGAATAGGGACTGGGTGGACGGGGGAGATGGGCACAATGGCATACATGCATAACGAGGCGTAGCACACTGCACACCCACAAACACCCAGGATCATGTCCCAGCTCCTCTTGGCATACTGCAACACACACACATAGCACGAACAGCACACACACATTGACGACAATGTGGAACAATGTGCATAGCCAACACTGCTGAGCAGAGGACACAACTGGCTCCATAAAGCACAGAACCAAGCCCAGGGGCGCGCAAATAGCAGTCACACACCCATGTTGGCTGTGCGTACGACGGCCCTGGTCATTCCCCTTACGAATTGAGTGGGTGATGACAAAACTACAGGTCTAAGCTTCAACCCGCTTCCTGTGGTGACATGTCTGCATCCGCTGGACACAGCACAATGTAATGTCATAGGGCCCAGGGCCCACATGCATACTACAAGACCACAGGGACACACGCAGATATGTTGAACTGGCTACGGGCACATGTACCCGGCCCCTTTATTGGCAGGGCCACATGTACAGTGACGCCTGTGCTGGATGTGTGTGGGGTGAGTGTAAGCCATTCCACAAGGAATGTCTGGTGCTGGCAACCACGTGAACATTGGACACCAGTGCAACGGAAACAGAAAACACATGCAATACAGAGTCAACTGCTGAGCAACATGGAGTGAGCTGGAGAAAGTCCAGAGGACAGCCAACATGCAAACAGAGGTGTCCGTGTGTTGCAGTGCACTGGGCTTTGGACACTGAAGATGAGCACGCTCATGTAAAGAAAAAGTCTCAGATTGTGTCCCTTCGATATATTACTGATGCAGATGCAGTGGGGTGTGTTAGACCTGCATCATCTTCCCCATCCACGTCTCAGGGACCCCTCACTGTTTGAGGGGACATACCTGCGCAACCGCTCCAAAGCACATAATACAATCAGCAGCGAAAAATGGCCTTCGGTGCACTGAGTCACTGGCACCTGGAGTGCTGAGCAGGGTTTCAGGCCGATAATGGCATCCACGACAGGCCTGAGCAAGTCCAAAGTCGGTCAGGACCATCGCTTCAACTCTGGCAGAGGTGGTCCTTGCGGTGGTGGTGTGTGCCTCCTGTGGTGATGGGTCGTCCGGGCCGGTCTGGACTCGCTTTGATGTGTGAGCCCTGGTGGGATGCATTTGGGCCCAGAGGCTGCGTACAGCTCAAGGACACAGAGTAATGGCGTTGATGACACCAAGGCTTACACCTCAGGGGCCAGCCAATGTTTCTGGAGAAGGGGTCCCGGACAGGACCAGCACCGAGTTAATGGCCCCGGATGCACTGCGGACGGCACAGGTACCCAGCCACGGGACGGTGACATGCAGTGCAGTCATATGGGCCATGCGACCTGGGCGTGTCATCATCACTGTACGAGGTGTATGTTTCGGGGGACAGTGGAAGGTGTTCTCCGGTGCAAGAAGCTGAAAGGTTTGATTTTATCCGGGAGCAGCAAATGGAGGAGTGGAATGCGACAGCCCCGTTGCCACCACCAATTACGTATCAGCTACATGAGGATGAAAACTGCCCCCTAGTCCATAGGCTCAGATGCCACAACAGTTTGACCAGAGAGTGTCCATGAATGCCCGGGAACAGACTTAGTGGCACCGGGGCTGAGTGGGGGTGCAGTCTGTGATGATGCCGGTACGCTGATATGAACTCTGCCAATGCTGAATCATGACTCTGTGACCTACTGGACCCCAGTGTAGGCCGGAGGCAGCAGTCAGCACGGGCCATTCACCGAGTGTAGCCGGCATAGGTTGCTGGCCCCACCGGCCTTCGTAGTTCAGGTTCAGTGGCACCACGTATTCGGTCACCTCTGTGACTGTGACCCGGCTTTTGTCCGGACTGGGCCACATCTTCCTCTTACTCCTCTCTGTGCGACCACTGAAGGGGACTCTGCCATTCATGATTCACAACTAGGTGCTGGATGTGAGACCTACTGGTCCGCAGGGTATTCCTGGTCCCTCATCCACGTGTCGCCGGATGGCGTTGTATAGGGTTTCTGGCAGCACATGTAGCCACTTGGCGTTGAACAGGGTTTGTGGCAGCACGTGTCACCAGATGGTGTTGAACAGGGTTAGTGCCACCACATGGCGCAAGATGCATATATGGAACTATGCCTCATGGATCAAAGGGAGTCAGGTGCTGTGGCCGCTGTCCCGGATTTGGGGTCAATGCCATTCAGGGGCCAGGACCCAGTATCATATATGGAACTTACTGGGCCGCAGAGGACGCAGGTAAGATATGTCAACGAGGAAGGAGTAATGTGGGCCAGCATCGAGGGGACATCGGTGGTCTGAAATGCTAGCCGGGTCATGGGTCTCCGGCTTGGAGCTTGCACAGGCACGTGGTGGGCCCTTTGTGACACACGCCGGTGTCGGATACAGATCAGTGTGGCATGGCTGCGTAGGCTTGGGCCTGACGGGTCTGTGACCAGCGGGCCGGGGTATGGCAGGCGCACAGGATCTCAGGCAACTCCACTAACGAGGACGGCATCAGCCTTGTGGTGGGGTGGAAGGTGACGCCCTGGCAGAGACATTGGGTTTTCCGGAGGAGGACCATGCCCAGGGCTACGTGCTTTTTATTCACACCCCTACGCTGGGCCGGCGTACGCTGGGCCATCCCACTCTGCTCAAGCTACGGGGTGGCGTAACAGGCAACATGTCCACAAGGACCCACACTGGCTGGGGTGACATGGTTGCATCCACTGTCTACCACACTCCACACACCAGAGGTGTATGTCGCCATGGATATGGGTGTGATCTGCATACTGAGGTCTGTCCAGCAGTTCGCCGCCACTCTTGGCATTGTGTAATTTCCCAATCATGGTTCTACTGCATCCTTCGCACATGTCTGGTCGCCTCCTCTCCCCACATTTGTCTATTGTGTAGCTGAGGTGCAATGCTGCTGATTGGTCATGTTCACGCTTTCCCATGTTACCATTGTGAGTTGTTCTATTGTGTCTGGTTGGTGGGCATGTTGTTGTGCATGTTGGTTGTGAACTTGTGATATGTGCATTGCCAGAGTTGTGGATCGCATGGTTGTGGAGTTGAGGTGAGTGGGGTGTTAATTGGGAACTTGCCATGTGGCTGTGCATTTCCCTTGGTCCCATCCTGGGAAACCTGGTTGCTAATGGACTGTCGGAGGATGAAGGGAACATGCATACTGGCTGTGTATTTGGAGGCGACATTGGTGTAGGTCCCACGGTGTACTGATGTTGCCTGCACATTGATGTGTGACATGTGCTTCCTGTTGCGCTGATTGTGTGCTGTGGCACCAGGGGGCACAGGTGGGACATGTGTGCAGTGGATTGCCCCCAACACATGCGTGCATCTGGCTATGGCATATGGTCCTTGCTTGGTCTCCATCGGTTCCTGCGCATTGTGTTGGCCGTACGGGGCCTGGGGTGCCACGGTGTTGGTGATGTCTGGGACAGGTGTGGGGGACTTGGATGTGGCTGGCTGTGAGACTCTGCTGACTCTGGTTGGGGTGTGCCAGGGGCCAATGGGTGCAGCACAGCCAGCAGCTTGGTGTGGGGTGAGATGTTGGTTGTCCACTGTGTGGGTGCCGTTGGCCTGTTGGGCGAGGACAGCCAGGATGCATAGGATGGTTGTCCCTTTCAGGCTGTAGTGAACAGTGACATTGTCAGATGTTGTGCCTGTGAGGCAGGTGCATTTACTGGGGGGCCACCGTCTTTGTCTGTGCTGCCTCTGCGGTGGTACGGGGGTGTGCCGGGTGGGTGTTGTGGCCCTCTTTGGTGTCGGGCTGCATGTTCAATTGCTCCATGGCATCTGTTGCCATTCCGATGACGCCCTAGGCTGGACTCCCTATTGTGGTGCAGGCTGCCGTCCGACTTTACACCAGGTCAGAGCAGGTGTGAATTTCTAGCTGCTAACGCGTCTTATCGCATGTTTTGTGTTCTTATCGCCGATCTGTCGGGTCGTTGTGAATGTTGAGGTGTGGTGTTGTCGCTGCTTTGTGCATGGGAATGCCTACTCTGCATCTCATTAGTGATAGTTGCGAGGGTCCTCTGTGGCGATGTTTTTTGTGGCTTCTATCGTGGGAAAACTGGTGCTGTGGGCTGTTAGCAGCTGCTTGTGAATGGTGGGGTACATTTATCACAACTTTGGCTGTGATAAAGTGCCGTTAATTCTGCGATAGCTCTTTGTGAATATGCCCCTAAGAGCACGGATTTGGAGATGCATTCACTTTTTCTGGCCTTTTGCGTTTTATAATGTCATGGAGAAGGACTGATCGATTTTAGTATAGGTCCTCAATTCAGCTTTCCATTGATCAATGATCTAGAAGTTGATGCCTGAACAAAAGCCCCCGTAGGAGCCAAATATTGGCTAACAGACAGGATATCAGAAAGAATGTTCACTAAACCTAGCTGGGTGAATTTCGACTACACCGAGGCCAGGCAAAATTGATCATTCCAAATGTTATGTATTTTGCTAAAAACGTGGTAAAAAATTGACTGGCCTACTTAGAATCTGTTGAGTTTCAGCTATATTAGCAGATAGGCACATTTGAGCGTCAGTGTACCACAGTGTACTTCCTTGGGCCAAACCTGCGATGATACTTGTCAAATGCAAGAATCTATCACTTCATGTTCCAGAGCAGAAAAACAACCATCATTTACCACCTGACTCTTAGTATCAGAGAAAGAAGGGATGCCTTTACAACGCATACATTGAACACATGCTCCATTACAACGTGTAGCCTTTACTGAGCATTTATTTATGCTTTTACCATGCATGCCTTTACAATGAATTTTGTTGTAAAGGTATGTATGGTAAAGGCATATGTGTGGTAAGTAGGGCATATGTGTGGAAACAGCTACATTGGCAGGCAATCCTCATTGTTAGAGGAAACAAAGAGACTCTTCCACTTCCTCACAACGATGGGCACCGCCCCTCAGATTAGCTGCCTTCACGAGAAGATAGGTAAGGGGTATTTGGCCTGTGTGCTACTATTTTATGGTTTTGGGTTAACAAAGGTCTGGAGGACGGGGAGGAGAGCGCAGGGGTAGTGATTTAGGGTAGGGGAAGTTTTGGAGAACCGGGGGGAGCGCAGGGGTAGTGATGTAGAGATTAGGTTAGGACAAGGGTTGGGGGCTATAGGGGTTGTGCAGAGTTAGGGTTTTAGGGTTTATGGAATGGGAAGGGCTGGGGGCCGGGGGGGTCACATAGTGGTAGGAATTTAGGGTTAAGGGCAGGGAAAGGTCCTTGGGCTGTGGGGGGTCATGCGGGGGTAGGGTTTTAGGGTTTAGGGCAGGGGAAGGCTAATTTATTTAGAAGGGTTGGGGGCTGGGGTGTGGGGTGCGGGGAGCCCCAGGGAACGGAATTAGTGTTTAGGATAGGGGTCTGAGACACATGCCACGCATATGCCTTTAATATACATACTTATACAAAAGAATTCGTTGTAAAGGCATGTGTGCTAAAGGCATATTCATTAAAATAATCTGTGTGGTAAAGGTTTGCGTTGTAATGGTATTCAAGTTGTAACACATGCATGTTAAAGGCATGCGTTACAATGGAATGTGATGTAACATCATACATCCAAGAGCAACCATCTGGAAACTCTAGCATACTCTCTAGAATAGGTTAAGGGACAGCTTATTCATCGCTTTGCTGAAATTAAGCTTCACTCTAAATATAGTCCTAAATAAGCTAAACTCCAAGAAGATGAAGACAGCCCACATCACTGCCATTCTCAAAAAGCCCACATTGCCAATTGTAGCCACTGGCACTGGTGGGAACTAGTTTATATGCACATGTGCTACTCCAGAATATTGTCACTCACAGTGAATATAGTCAATGTTCTTCCATTCAACCTTTGATACATCCATATAACTCCAATAAAATGCATGCAAACTCAACAACATAAGCAAGATAAATTGGAAGAGAAAAAAGAAAGCATGCTGCTGTAAACACGATGGGTATATGCTTGCAGTGATGAAACTAAACATGGCACCGTGAGCACATCTTGAAGAGCTCTGTAAATAGACTATCATTGTTTTAAAATTCCAGCATGGCAGCCACATTTGGAACCAATATGTTGGCGATGTTGGAATGGCAAAACAATAATACCCAATACCCAATGAACAACACTATTTAACAAGGGTCCCCTGGTTTAGAGGAAGTGACCATGTAAGATGCGCTGTAGTGTAGTTCCTATTTTCCCAACAGGCTCTGCGCATTGGAATAACATAAACAGCAGTGTAGACGTAGGACTGAGGTCATCTAGGTCTCTACTGACTATGTTGAACTTAATTTAGGTTTGCGCCAGCTAGCTCAGAGGTCACTGGAAACTTTCTTGAATGAATAGGGAGGGATAAGCTTCCCTGGCTCAGACAAGAAGGGATTCAGTTTCCGACAACCATATAACATGACAACTTTGCTCCCCCAGAATAAGAGTAAATCTCTAGAGTTGTGTGAAAACAATAGACAGCTATTTCACTCAGTCAAATGTGCGTTCTTAGTTTCACCAGAGTGCAGAGAAGAGAGAGACAGGCGTTTTCAATAAAAGGTAATTTTTATTTAGCAGTCTTCCTTCTCATGCAAGAGAAATGAATTGCCACAATTGCAATACTTAATATTAAGTAAAGTACGTACAGTAAAAGGAGTATTATGAAATAATACTGTAAAAGCATTGATATGGTTTCTTAGCCATAAGACACTTTAAAATGGATAAAATATATACATACATATATACATTGACTAACGTGCTCAACTGGTGCTTCTAAAATACGCCTACCCCGGTGTACCTGACCTAAGCCTAATACGAGGGAAGGAGTAAGTAAGTAGCAGTTTAAGTTAAGTTGGTTTTGCCAAGAATCTGATTCAAGAATTCTCTTTAAGGGTTTAGTCAGCACTGTACCTTAGGAATAGAATGTGGGAGGTCTGGTATCTCTCTTTCAGGACTCGATATCCCAGTCACCTGCAAGGGTAGGCTGGAAACGCCGGAGCTGGATTTTCTCGGCAGGAGAAAAGACAGCATCTTTCTCAGCACGTCAAAGAGGAGGGGCAGCGTCCGTGGGCTTCTCGCATCAGCTGGGCTCTCGGCAAGTAGATAGCTGCTGTGCTCCAAAACCACCACTGTGTGTTTGCTTAAGGCAACGTTGGTATATTTATACCTGAAAGGTGCCGAGTTTGACGTAAGGTTTGGACATAAGACGTCAATAAAATGTCACTAAGAACTGGCCGTTCTTACAGTGCTCGCAGGAGTTCTATTACAAATCAAAACAAAGCAAGTGGGGATTTCCCAGGTTGCTGGAGGTTTGGTGTGTTGAAAGAACTCGTTGTGCTTTCTAGGAATCCAAGGAAGTAGCTTTTGCTGTGCCTTGGACTGCAAGGGGAATTTACTTAAATATGGATCTGATTCTTATGCCATTTATAGGGATATTATTGATTATAGCCGTACAAGGGCATAGAATAGCAATATTGATTCAGGTTCCTAGATAAAAACACAATACCCACTCCACGATCTAATGTCCATCATTACTAAAACTAAGCAATAGTAAACATTTAAATGTGCATGTGTATTCCAACCCACCCCAAAATACATTTTTGCATTTGAAATGGTGTATGCGAAATACACGAAAGATTATTGGTACTGTACGTTTATCAAGCAGTGTAATCATTCAGTAAAAAGGATGCATATATATTTAGCTGAACGATCTGCGAAAATTACACATGAAATGCCTCTTAATACAGAAAAGAAGGTCGAGACTATTTCATCACATATAAATTCAATTGCTTGTAAGTGTGCTAGAGGCTGAGGTAATATTTTGTCTCTAGAATTACTAAAAATAGAAGCTCTGTTCTTTAAGAATATTTCTACTTTAAGCAGAGTACATGTGCCAGAAAAAAGGGTAAATATTTTGGAATTTTGAAAAAAAAATATTTCCAAATGTTTTCAGTAGCTTTTGTTTATCAAAGCTGAAGGCCGAATTCAGAGTTCAGGGGAACGCTGTGTGCCGGTTTGCTTAAAAAGTTATTCTTTCTGTTCAGGGGAGAACATCATTTCAGACAGATGTGCAAAAAAGCAGTCTACAGCTTCAGGTGAAAGTTCGACCATGGTTGAAAATGCTGCAACGGGGCAGTCGTGAGAATGATTGCTATCATCGATGTCAGGATCAGCAATGCTCACAGAAAGTCGTACCTGGGTGATGTTGCTCTCATCTCGTGTTTAACTGCCACCTAATCGTAGTGGTGAAGTTTCAATGAATGCCGTCATCAGGATTGGTAACCGCTGGGGAGAACACGATGCATGAGCCGTTACAGGATTTAGCAAAGTACCGATATCCATTGGTACTGCTGATTGTAGTGTAAGACAGGTGTCCAACACGCATTCTTCTCCGCATAGCATACATCGAAGCACTGGTAAGATGCAGTTTTGCCATATAGGTCTGAATGAAGGAAACCAGGTCATATTCAGATCTCTTAGCCTGGCTAATCCAAAGACTTTAGTTATGCGGTCCCGATAGCGTATAGCTAGGATCGTTTCTTCCATCGTTGCTGGTTAACAGTCCCGAAAAAATTGTCTTAAATACATGTGCGATGCCACTGGTATCTGACATATTTAGAATTTGGCTTAGCATTTCTACGAAATGCACGGGGCAATTAGTTGATAAAAGTGTATGTATCTCTGCTGTTGTCCTTGCAACTTGAAGATCATACGTTTCTTTTGATGACATTAAAGGCACGGTTGTCTGTAAAAGAACAGACTTCATTCTGCTTAAAGTATCAATTCATATAGAAGAGATATTCAAAGAAGGCCAAATCGTCGCCTCTGTATCAGGAGGTCCGTTTGGATACAATACTTGCATACAGCAAGTGACCATGAAACTAACGCTTACGAGATATGCTTTCCCTGGCACCATGCCACAACAGCTGTGGTCCGTTATTAGAACGTAACTCCCGTTAGAAAGTTGTCTAAAGAATGTCTCTATCTGTGTTGCAGGTGTGCCGTGCTGGTGGCATGAAAGGTTATTTGAAGTCCCCTCACAGGCCCCATGCAAATTAATACCTTGGCACAGAAGTATACCGCTTAGTGATCGTTTACAATTATTACCACTAAGAAATACATTCTGGTTCTTGTCACTATAACATGTGTGTGTATAAGGTAATTTCCATGATGACTTAATGTACCCTTTACCCAACCTTTCATACTGGCCTGCTGGTATATACTCTTGGCAATTTTTAAATTGGAAAGTTGTTATCGGAATTGTGATTATTCCGTGTATTATCCATTCAATGACAGGTCTTTCTGACATTGTCAATGGTAATCGCTCAAGTTTTTCAATGCTCAGAATCGTATAGTCTGCTCCTTTTTGTGCCAAACTGATTTGTTTATCAGTAAGGTTAAAGATAGAGAATAATGACGTTGTGTTGATTAAACGCCATGGCACGTAGCCTGAACGCAGGTTTTGCAACGTCCAGCCTAGCTGTACAATAAAACGTAATTGGGACTGACCGTGTTGTAACATTAGCAAGTCCTGATCTATTATATCGATAGCAGTTGATACAATACTGTCCAGTGAATATATTCTGGAGGACAGAGTCATTAACCCATTGTCCACAACAGAAAGCGATGTTTCCAAATTAATACGATCAATTTCTCGTATTTTTACTCTGCTGTCTCAATTTGAGTTACTTTCCAAGCTTCGTTGTATGCAGCGTATATACTGGCCGCTTGAAACGTTTTTGACGCTGTTTGCGTGGTCCATTATGAAATCGCGCAAGTCAGCACCGTCTTTAAGTAAAGTCAAGTGTTGCTTAATTTCTGCCAGTGTGGATGTCTATAGCCATTCAAGGCATAGTTTCCTTACACTGTATGTTGTTACTATCCCTGGATGTTGTCTCTGGGAATATCTAGGGTCTGGTCTGGTCATTTTGAACCCCTGTATTTTGTTCAGGAATCTATCTTGACAGTTATTTGTCTCAGTTGGCCAGATTAACCACTTTTTCCAATCAGGATGTGTTCTGTTTTGGTGTAAAATTTGGGATACGTCTATCTCAATATTGTTGTCTTTAATATAAGCTAGGCCAAGACAAGTAGTCTGTTGAATGGTGTCAATCAAGAACATTATTTGTTCTGGGATCATGCAGGCTCAAAATAATGCTTCTAAACCTTGGACCTGCCATTCTTTTGTACCCCAGATGGTTTTTGTTTCAATGTTGTTTTTCCAGAAATCAAAACCAAATGTAATCATTTTTTTATAAAATGTTTCCGAATAAATCAATTTAGTATTTGTCAACATAGTTTTTATCACTGTTTTATCTAACAGTTTATAATAAAATGTTTCTGCATCACTTGTGTTAAACCCTGAGAAGTATGCGAATTTCTCATAAAATGTTTTCGAACTACTTTTAGGTGGAGTTGCACAATGTTCCCATTGATTATACTTAAAAACATTTCTAGGTTGAGCAGATTTATGCAAATAGTGGTGTGCATAGTGGTTATAGCAGTACATATGTTCATAGTTCGATGAACCCTGTAAATAATCATGTTCTGTAAATTTTGCTGACATTACTAAATCTGACATCATATTATTTATGCTTTCAAAGTCCCAATCATCAGAGAATGTACTTGGTTTTACAAAGTCATTTAATGAAACCTTGAATTGGTGTGGATATTTCAAGAGTTCGACCGGGCCATAGATTTCGTAATCCATTTTGACTCAAACTACCCCACCGGGTATTGGAATGGCTGTGACATTCACTGATGATAGTTCTCTTTTCTCGATGTGAGATGACTTGTGTGGCTTTAGGACCAAGTTGATGTTCTGACTTGCTGTGTCCATTGTACTGTATTTTCCCTCAATGAATTTTCCCAAACAAAGTACCATGATGAGCCAAAGCAGGAGGAAAAGAACACACCCAACACAATCCAAAATTCAATCCATGGAGAAATCAGATAGGTTTCTTTGAGTTGATGACAGAGTTCTGTTGCTTTGTCTTTAAAAGTTTTTGTTGCTGGCGTTTCTTCAGGTTCGCTTGGATCTTCAGAAAAGTTATTGAAATTGATGAAGTAGCCAGATGCAGTTCTGTCAATTGTTGGAATTGCTTTTTCAATATTTCTTTCATTAGCATAGTCTGAGGCTACATTGTTGTAGACTGGTGTTTCTTGACGAACTGTTTCAATTTGTGTTTCAAGAGACACAAGTTCCATGGCATTGTTGCATAGTCCTTTTTTATTCACTGCAGGTTTATCAAATGTGATTAGTCCCTCAGTTTGAACCTCTTGGATTGTAGCAAGTTTTGGAGTTCTGCTAATTCTTGGGAGTCCACTGGGCCTACTACTTATTATTGGCCACATGATTGTGGTTTTACCAGGTCGATGGATACAACTCGGTTCTCCTTTTTACCAGCAAAGGGCGGTAGTACAACTGATCTTGTTCCGCTGACAGCTGAGACAGGTACTGCTTTTCTGTAAGAAGGCCCAAATTCCTTCTTCACCGGGATCTTCTCTCTGACCAGATCCCCAATCTTTGGAATCCAGACAGGTCTTGCTGTGACAGGTGGTGTATCTTCAGTGGTTGTTGGCTGTTGTTTTAACTTTATGTTGCTCAGTGCTTTTCTTGTTTCATTTAAGTCCTGTAAAACAGCCAAACGATCTTTGATGTCAAAGCATTTTTTCTTATCTTCTACCACTGAAGTCTGACTATCTAAATCCTGAATATTCATTCTAGTTCCGAACAATAGTTCGTATGGGCTGAAACCTTTTAGAGAATTTCTTGGCAGATTGTTAAGACTACGTTGGACACTTGTTAAATGTTGGACCCACCCATCACCCAAACCTAATACCTTTGCCGTTATAGATTGCTTTATGTCTCGGTTTTTTCTTTCCACAATCCCATTTCCCTCAGGATGGAAGGGACAAGAGTACCGCAACGCAATGCCCATGCTGGTCATGGCCTCCTTATAAGCTCGAGAGCTAAAAGCAGGACCCTGGTCAGAATGTAGCATGCCAATTGCGTATGTGCCGATAAAGACTCGCAAATCTTTTATAACAGTTCTGGCGTCAGCTAAGCGCTGGGGTCTGTATTTTTAAGTGAATCTAGTCTTAAAAGAAATTAATGCGACGCTGGAATTTACGTATAGATAGCCTTATGCTAACTACAGAAATGGCCATGGCAATACTCCGGTTGGCTCGCTACTGCGATCTCTGTTGCAGTTTGGATAGCTCTTTGCAAATTTATAATGTTGCAGGCTCATCCCCGGCCACCAGTATTCTGATTGTAATTCTTTCAGAGATTCCTTGATCTGCTTGTGCCTCGGACCTTCACCCATGTGTGCGTCTGCTATGAAGAAGACTTTCCTGTTCATGTTTGGAATTACTCTATCCCCCACTCCAGGGATTCGAGCAAAAGGAACGGAGTTTGCGTCAATTACGTATGTATAATTGAGTGGATAGTTCACGGGTAGTGCTGCACAGTCGCCTTTTGAAGACGTTTTTACCGCCAGCATGGTTTCCCCGTCTATGTATTTTTCTGAACGCTTTTTTGTGGCTACGGAAGCCGGTTGAGTTGCTTCCGCTGTGGCTGTATTAGCCAATGAATTCCCTGCAACGTGAAACCCATCACGTTGATGACTCAGTGTGTGTATCACGTGAGTCTTCTGTAGTTCTTTATGTAAAAGAACTACCTGTTCCCAAAGCTTCTTATGCTTTATCGTGGCACCTGTGTCATCGTTTTGAACCCAGTTCTGCAAGTCATTATTGTAAGATTTGATGCAGAAATGCGAATCGCACACTATTAGTGTCGGGAATTCACGATCGGCATTTTCAAGCGCCATCTTTAAAGATCTGATTTCAGCTCGCTGAGCCGAACAGTTCTTCAGTGATTCAGTTTTTGTTATTTTTGGTCTGAATTTACCACAGCGCCAGCGACCTTAAACAATCGCACATGCTGCATTGTATGATTTATTATCCACATCGTAATGTTGTACAAATCTGTCCGTATAGATTATACAAGAGTACTGTTGGAGAGGCAGAATTTCGATTGGCAGAGGATAATCTTCTTCATATTTCAAATCATTCAGTTTTTTCATGTTCGGGTCAAAATAGTATGTCACGTCTTCTGCAGCAAGAGAATGTTCCCACTGTATCCATTTTGGATCTAGTGCCACAGTTTTTAGATTAACTGGGGTGAATAACGCCTCAAAGGCGGATTCTGCTGTAAAAACAGTTATTCTTTTGCCTTGGGCTTGGGCTCTTTCTTTTGCGTTTAGTGCTTGGAGTACAGCGCACTTCTCTAAGAAGTTGTCTGCTAGGCTTTTGCCTTCACTTGATAATTTATATCCTAAAAATAGGACAGTTAGATGGGCAATTCGTGACTTTTAAAAGTTGAATTTGTAACCCTCTTCTGCGAACCCAAGTATTATGGAGTTCACTGTTTTCATGTGAGTATCCAGGTTGTCATCTGTGAGATAGATGTCATCGACATAAGATAATGCCTCATCATCATATATTTGTAGTAACTCTGTTACTCTTGCTGAGAATAATCCTGGGCTATTCTTGAATCCCTGTGGGAGTCGACAGAATTTTTCTGTGACCCCATTATTGAGAAAGCGGTTAAATACCTGCTTTCCGGTGCGATATTTTGACAAAAGAATCCATTAGACATGTCTATTGTTGTTTTGTATTTTTTGCGAATTATGTTATTCATTAGTGCTGCACTGTGCAAATTGTGTACGGCAAATGTCTTGCAACATGAGTTAAGGTGTCTGTAGTCCAAGACTAGACAATATGAATCGTCTGGTTTGGAGACAGGAAACAAAGGATTGTTCATTTGAGAGGTGCATGTTTCAATCACCCCTTGGTATTCAAGTTGATCTAAGATCTCCCTGACCTGTTTTTTAGCCTCTTGCTTAATTGGGTACTGTCTTTGTGCAGTTGGTTGACATTTTAACTGGATTTTGTGAGGAGGAAAGTCCTCATCCCATCCTACATGATTATGCAGGTGCTTGGGCTACTGCCCATTTTCTCGCATATATGTATTTTCTATGTATTGGAATATGATTTGAGAAGGCAGGCATAATCATTTCTTCGCCATGAGGGCACTCCCTGACAAACTCTGGTGGCCAGTCTTACTCAGCTAATAGGATGTCATAGCCTTTGGAGAGGTTATCCCAAAACAGACCCCTTACCTTCCTAGTCTTATCTCCCTCTATACGCAATATTATTTTGTATATTTTATGAGGTTCGCTAACTCTGGTATCTGCAGTTTCCACCTGAACGTATTAATTTGTGTCCACTGTCTCCAGATGATTCATCAGGATCTTGCGAGCTATGGTCACTTCTGCTGCGCTGTCTAGCATTGTCTGTGCCCACTCTCCGTTTTTCAGCTGTGTCCTCAGTATCCTCAGCATGTTTAATTATTTTAATACTTGCTACCTTCTTTCTTGGAAATTGTAATTTTTTACTTTGAGCAGGTTCCTTGTCTTTGGACTTGACATGCTCTTCCCTGTGTTCTGACCGTCCTCTTCTTTCTGATTTCTGCGAGGAAGTCTGAAAAGATCGAGAGGGACGTGTATCAATATCTTGATATCTATCAGGCTTTTTCAAATTATCCCTATTTCTAAGGTTGTATCTTTTTTCAGAGGGCTCCCTTTGGGGAGACTTGTGTTCTCGGTTCGGAGTTCTTTCCGTCCGCCGAGGAGACCTTCCTCTGGACTGGAATCTTTTTTCTTTGGGAGTGGATTGTTTATTTCCATCCCAGCTCTTTTTTGGAGTGTTTAGATTATTTTTAATAAATATCTTTTCAGGATTTTCAAGTAGTTGGGGTTTTACCGGTTGAAATTCCCACGGTATAGTTAGTTGGGCTCACTATAACTTGCGCGTGTAATGCACTGCTGATGACATCACATATTACATCACTCATGACAAGGTCAGTGACATCACTCATGACATCACTGTTGATTATAGGGTTTTGAACACCGCCACTGTGAAGAACAGGTACCCTCTTCCGCTCATCTCCGTGTTATTGGACCAGCTCCGCAAGGCAACGGTGTTCACCAAACTTGACTTGCGGGGCGCCTACCATCTTATAAGGGTTCGACCCGGGGATGAGTGGAAGACAGCTTTTAGAACCAAGTACGGCCTGTTCGAATACACGGTGATGCCGTTTGGACTGTGCAATGCGCCGGCGGCATTCCAGTTTTTCATCAACGAGGTCCTCAGCAGATACCTAGACCAAACGGTCATTGTATATCTGGATGATATTCTTGTCTATTCGGAGAACGGGGCAGAACACATAGAGCATGTAAAACAGGTGCTTCAAACATTGCAGGAGCATCGCCTGTACGCTAAGTTAGAGAAATGCCAGTTTAGTACCCCTGAGGTGGAGTTTTTGGGGTTCATTATCTCGGAGGGAGGTATTCGGATGGACCCAAAGAAGATCAAGGCCATTGAGACCTGGCCAGTGCCAACAACGGTGAAGCAGATACAGGTGCTACTGGGTTTCGCCAATTTTTATCGGCGGTTTATAACACATTTTTCAGACATAGTGGCACCTATGACCCGCCTTTTAAGGAAGGGAGTCCCTTTTGATTGGACCAGTGAGGCTCAAGATGCCTTTCAACCACTGTTGAAACATTTTACTTCCGCGCCAGTATTGGTGCATCCTGATCCGGCCCTGCCGTTTTTTGTAGAGACTGATGCTTCTCTGTGTGCCGTGGGTGGGGTGTTGTCACAACGTGATGAATCCTCTGGCCATATGCACCCTATAGCGTTCTTTTCCAAGACTCTGTTGCCGGCGGAACGCAATTATACTGTGGCTGAACGTGAATTGCTTGCAGTGAAACTGGCCTTTGAGGAATGGCGCCATTATTTATGGGGTGCTAGGCATGTTATCACCATTTATACCGACCACAAAAATCTAGAGTTCTTCCGTTCAGCCAGGGCGTTGACTCCTCGCCAGATGCGGTGGGTCTTATTCTTCAATGAATATGACTTCGTAATAACGTATAGACCTGCGGCCCAACAGATCAAATCCGATGCTCCTTCTCGGATCCATGTTGATCCTAAGGAAGAAGGCTCGTTGAGTAACAGTAGGGCTATGATTGCAGAAGAAAGGATCATAGGGGCCTTGGCTGTGGAGGACTTCCCAATACTCCAGATCATTAATCCCGTGGCTATGAAGCTTGAGTTGCCGCCAGATTATGGAGTACATCCTGTATTTCATACATCGTTGCTAAAACCCTACATACCCTCGGCTCAGGCGTTGCCTCCACCTCCGCCGGTAGTGGTGGATGGACAAGTAGAATTCGAGGTTCAGGCTATCCTGGATTCCAAGCGGGTAAGGGGTCGCCTCTTTTACCTGGTGGATTGGAAAGGGTATACACAGGAGGACAGGACGTGGGAACCAGCTGGGGGGGTGCATGCACCACGTTTGGTTCGGTTATTTCATAGACAACATCCATCGAAACCCCGCCCAATTGGGAGGATCATTGGGGGGGGGTACTGTTAGGGGTCAGGCAGGTTAGTCCCTTTTCAGTGACCATGCCTTGAAATCACATGACCAGTGACATGTAGTATAAAGGTATGTCCTACCTTTACCTCACTGCTTGAAATCTCCATTATTGGATTCCGGTTGCTGGCTGCTGTTCTAAGACGCTTTTCTGCTGCTTGACCCCCTTTTCCCATTCTTCCTCACGGGCTCGTGAGAAGATTGCCTGTTGGTTTTGCTGTGTCTCTAATTTTGATCCTCTTCCCCCTTCTTGTCCCCTCCCTGTAGCTAGTTAGTGTTGGGTCCCGGGTAGGTTCCTTCCCTTGTATTTCCCTTTGTTTGCTTTTTCCCAGCGTAGTGGGGTGGTGGGTGTTCGGGGGCTCCCGTTCACTGGTCCGTTAGATTGCTGTTTGCTCGGTGTGCAAAGGCTTTAGTAACCGAACGCTAAGAAGCCCACGGATGTAATCAGCGCGTCTTTGTTTAGACGCCAATTCACATCGTTATAGGCGGACGTGACGTTTTGGGTCACTCCGCGAGAGTTGTGCCACTAACGCTGGGGTTTGCCTAGGATTCCACATGCTACAAATCTGTCCCGGTCCCCCTCCCCTATAAGTCACATTAAAGAAGGGTTTTTTTTCTGATACTTGTCGAGTCCAGTACAAGTCCTTTTTTCCCCTCGCACTGTTTTTTAAGGGCACTGTTTATGAGCTCCCGATTGGCTGTGAGCATCTGAGAAGTGTATTTTGCATCTCCCGTGCACCCTGCATTGGTGTTTTAATTGTGCCTTCACGAAGCTGAGCCTGCGCTTCAAACCGGTAAGAGGGGTTGCTTGTGTTGTGTCAGGGCATGGTCAAAGGGGCTGGGACCTAACTCTGTGGAATATGAATATATAAAAGGGTTGTCTTTTCTACAGGTGCAGAAGCGTGAAGGAAGAAGGGAGCAGTGTCCTAGTGCTTCATAAGGGTGGCAGACTTGGTGTCTCCTCAACATTACCACCCTCTTTTCAGGTTCATTGGCTCACTCATAGTGGTTATCCTGTGAGTGGTCAGTAGGCAGGGGAAGGGGACTGGTGCATGCTACGTTCCTGCAGTGCTCGGGCTGGTTGGAATCCAACAGTACCTTGGGGGCTGACACAATTCATATGTTTTTCTCTTGCTCCAAACTGGCCAAGTATCTACAAGATATTGAATCATTTCTTGTCCAGATTACTGGTAAAATGTTGATGCTAACACCCACCTTAATGATCCTGGGGGTCGATCAGTCGCAAAATGTGGTAGCTGGGGATAAAGCTGAAGTTGGTTTCTTGTTTATCGCTATGCCTATTTTTGAGCGGTTATCACTTCTCAATGGATTCGTCCTGATTCCTCCACATTTATAAATTGGAGGGCTCGGCTGCTGGCCATATACAATATGGAATCAGCTGTGTATAAACTAAAATGTCGTAGAAGACGCGAAATGGGACAGAAAATCTGGGCCCCAATCACAGATTGGATTGAATGAATCTTCTTTCTTCTCTCTTTTTGGTTTGTTTGCCTTTTTTATTTTTTGTATTTTGAGATAGCCCTCTCTTTATATTCTCCATTTCATTTTCTGCTTCTTTTTTCTCTTTTTTTTCTTTGGGATATTTTGTGCTAAATGTTATGTTTGCTTCAACCTGTTTTGCCATAACTTCTGTATGTAAGTGCTTTAAAAAAAAAAGTATTACAAAAAAATAAGATACTCTCACAATCTTCCCGTTAGAATGTACAACAATACGTAGACAAACTGCACTGTAGCCCACAACGGAGGAAGATCAAACTGCTGACATTACCCCCTCTGATTCCTCTACACACACAAATACCCACACTCAACCACCATAACATTATGCACAACCATCCACACTAAGGGAGGTTGATTTCTCAGACGGTTAATAAGTTTATTTTATACAGTGACTGGGATGAATTTGAACATGTGATTATTTTCAATCACTGGAAACCATAGAGGGCATCGCCATAATGTCAACTCTAGAACCCAGTAAAGTCAATTTGTGTTCTAATATGGAAAAAACACGAACCGTCAAGACTCTATCCATGACCCCAAGATGGCCCCCACGATTTCCACACTGGCCTTCCATACTAATTCCAGGAAGTACTGGCAATATTATACCTCCACCCCCTCTGGCTCACCTCAGGATGGGAGGTGTGCAGGCGCATGACACGCCACAAATGAGGGAGTAAGAGACCCCCAGGACACGTCCTACTTTAACCGGGGTAAGGTGAATGATTACTTTTAACTCTCCGGGTCTACTATAATACCTTTAGGTTGCGAATGAGCGGTTCGCTCGGTTGTAGTCCCGTAAGGCCCAATTTTACTCTGAAACGGATGAGTGATCGAATCTAACAATAACAGTGGGAATTGTTTTTATAAAGGCAATACACCAAACAACACATTTCCTATTGTCTTCAAACATTGAGTGTGTATGCAAAGGTAACATCCTAGGATTGGATGTTGCAACCAAAAAATTGTCACAACTAAGACACCATTGATTATCCAATGTTTTTTGCGACTAGCTGAGATCATGTAATAGATAACCTGATGCCCCATGAGGACTGTCATTTTTGTCACTAAATCAATAGAAAAAGTGTCAACATCAGAGTAAAAAAAAAGGTTTTTTCCACATTGGTGAAGCTGCATGCGTGTTCCCACAAATTTTCATCTTGAACTACACCATGGGGGCATTATATAAGAAGATATGCATAAGAAACAATGATTCCTAATACTCAACATTGTCCTACTTTTTACCAGAATCAAAAAAATACTGTGTATGTGTTCTTTGTTCTGTCTGTCCCTCTTATCGTTCAGGTCAATTTGATAAACAAGGTAGACTCTTACTTTGTTACATATGGTATGACTGATTACTTCAACTACCTGCACACATTAAAAATCAGTCAGGCAGTAGTGTAGGTTACTTCTCTTCGTTCCTGATGAATTGCCAATAGACCCCCTTGGGGCTAGAGCAGGCAAGAAACATGTTAACCTCATGTTTTAGAAACTAATCACAACTGTTCTTTAGGACCATTGTATCCCACACGAGCATCACTGGTTTTAATTAGGTTAGTGAGCCTCACTAGTAAAGTTCACTCAAACCTGGCATAACTGAACCTCTTTTTAATCACTCTTCTCATCACACTACTCTTCACTCCCCACAATTCTGCCCTCATCAAATGGCATAATCAAAAGATCCCTGGCAAAGAGCCCCCTCGTGGATGCCCGTCGGGCTTTGCAGCACCAGCCCGACGAGGAGCATGCCGAGTTGATGATGCATGACATCAGTGTGTGAGGGCATTTGCTCCTATTGGAGCATACTCCACTGACCTGACTATTAGCACTTTTACCTTGTCCTCGGAACTACACACACTTGTGTCTACGCCATTGAATGAGGGACCACATATGCTGGACCTTACCAATAGCTCCTGGTTACTTTTGTTTAAATGGTTGATTGAAGCTATCCCACCAGGGTATTCAATCCTCAGATTAGATAGGGTAGGCAGGCTGGGAGGAGGACTGGCTATTGTATACAAAGTAAAGTATCAGGGTCATTTGGAGACAAATCAATGTAGTAATTCTTGCAAGGTGCTATAGTTTACTATTAAAATAGCACCTACTATCTCCGTTGCTGGAAGGCTAGTCTATAGACTCCCAGGACAACTTTCTCGACCAAAATAGCAAACCTTATAGAACCACACCTAGTGAAACGTAACTTTACCATCAGGTGGGACTTCCATTATCATTTTGAGGACACTGCCAATGGAGACTTCATGGTACTTAAGGGCATTCTGGCTGCCTCGGGCTCACAGAGTTGGTCATGGCACCTACCCATCTAGCAGGATGATCCCTAGATGAGACTATCAGTTCATGAGATGCTTCCTTCCTGATGGTCAGACCACAGGGAAGTTTCCTTTTTACTTACCCTTCCACCTTTTCAAAAGGAGGATACACTCACCAATATCAAGACCTCCAGAAGGAATTGGAAGAGAGTTTCACCAAACCCTTTGCTAGTGCTCTTAAAAGCAAGACTTATACTGACCATGAGAATTTGAATAGAGGGGTGGAGGATTTCCCAACTTGGTTGTGCTCGTCAGCTGGTGAGGTAGCACCCGTACGGGAAGTCAATTTTAGAAGAAAATTGCTGGCGGCAACCTGGCTCACAGAAAGATTAAAGCTTCTCAGACAAACTTGTCCTCGCCAGGAATGTGCCTGGAGGAAACATTATGAGGTGCAGGAAAGGTGCTAACATAAGATAGCTATTCGAGACTAAAAACTAGCTTTCAGAGAAGAAAACGCTATCTACTGTACTAACAAAATTGAGTCCACTAATTCCTCAAAAGAACTTTTCAAAATCATTTAACAGTATCTACATCTCCGGCCCTCCCAGAAGTAAAAGGCACACAAGAGCTCTGCAATACGTTAGCAGATTTCCTCCTACTGAAAATTTTAAATATCTATACAAAGTGTGAGGCTCCTAATACAGAAGTTGACACCGTGTTGAGCCTAACTAGACAGCTGCAGCCACACTCCTCAGAATGCATAAAGGATAAGGAAAAATATGTGAAGATGATCACTGGTTTCCCTCCTCTTACACCCGAACGCATTGAGTCACATCTCCTCAACATTAAATAGGGATCGCCTCTTAAAGCATGTGCCCTGAGAATTCTGCAAAAGGTAGCAGGTACGGTAGATCAACCAATATCATCTATTATGAACAAAGCCATAATCTCAGGATGCTGCCCTTGTCTGTGGAAGGAGGCAGTGGTGAAGTCACTACTCAGGAAGACCAATCTTGACCCCAATGACCTCAAGAACTATTGTCCATTTCTCTGCAGCCGGTCCCAGCTAGATCCTGGAGAAACACCTCAATAGTCACTGGATGGCTTCTGTGGAGGAACAGAGAAATCACCAGTGGCGGTTGGTAGATTTGATTTTTTTTTTTTTAAATATATATTTTTTTTCTACAGTACACACATTGTATTACATATATTATACATTTACCAAATAACTTTAGATTTATGATTTACCATATCTGGTTTGATGACACTCCTCACACTTTACATGGCTTCAACAAAATTAAAGATAAGAGCAAAGTACTAATTAAAAAATATGAAGTACATTTTCGCAGCATATATTTAAACTTATGGTTACTAGTACCTATAATTCCTATTACATTTCACATGAACATAAATTGCACTACAGTGCCATAATCTCCTTCCATTTCGCTATTGGCTCCCATATTTTTAAACCTAACCTTCTTCCCCTTTTCCCTTACGTGCATAAATTGCCTTCTCAAGATTGTACATGGCTAGTAAATTTGACAGCCAAGTTTGCATAACCGGGGGGTCTTATCCAACCATGCTCTTGCTATTGTCAGCCTCAGTACTGCGGAGGCAATAAACATAAATTCCTTATAAACAAGATCTCCCCCGTGTCCCTCCCCAACAAGATTAACATAGGTGTCAACTGTGACGGTTGGTAGATTTGAAAAGTAGTGTGTGCAAATTTAAAATCAAAGTTGTAACCCCTGACGAGCCACCCCCCAACCCTCCAATTAATTGCCCAGTGACCTGTTGCATTGTACTGGTTTTGGGTGCTTGAAGGCTTCCAGGCCCTTCAGGGGTCGATATAATTCCACAAATTGTTTCTGTGTGTTTTTAATTTGTTGTTAATTTTATTTTAATGTGAAGATTTGAACAGTGTATAAAGCACAATGCCACCAGGGAGCTTTACATAGGGACAAGAATAACGTTTTAAAGGTTGAATGTGCAAACACAAAATGAGAAATAAGAAAAAGATTGCATAAAATGGATAAAAGCCTTTTCAATAACAAAATATATGATACTATTATTGCAGCTACAACTACCGCTATTACTTCTAGAGCCTTGTACACATTGCAGTACTTCACAGATGTTAGTAAAATATTACCCATAGTGCTTCCTAAAACAGAACAAGCATTACGTTATTTTGTTTATAGTAGGTTTTCAAGGTGTAATTTATCCCCATTTGCTATCACTTAAAAATAGTACATTAACACAAGAGGCTACATCAACCTTCTAAACTAATGATTGAACTTAACATTTGCCACCAAGACTTGAAGAAATAACCGGGGTCTAATTACCTATATCAATACTACTTGTTTTCCCTGGCATAAGAAATGATTTCCAGTGCACACCCGGCAATGCACGCCCCGTTAGCGAGGCATGTGCGAGTCATGTGCCTTTCATCTTTCATACATGCCATCCACATCCGTTTTAAGTGCCTGGGCAGACCAATGTCCCACATGCCACTTGCAAGGAGTGAAACAGGATGAGGCCACTTCCAAATCGACTTTACATGCTGTTGTCAAGCTTAGATAGTATTTCTGTCCTGCAGGTGCTATAAAACGCAAGAGCAAACAGGGAGAGTGCAGTCCTTAGTGAGAGCAGACCTACACAAAGCTACCACTTTCACTCCTTGACAGAACACCCTATAAAAATGTAAATTGTACAATGTGCAGAGAAAAGATGTTTCTTGGAGGGTGAAAAATGGATTACTGGGCCTGGGTGGCAGATAATAGCTGACTGTTCAGAGGGTTCAAGGCAAAGCCTGCCTGTCTCTTTGGTGCACACCATATGCCATATTCCCCAGTCAGCCGGTTCATGTTATGAGACCGAGGGGAACGCTGGGTGATAGGAAATTTGTGCTGGCACGGTGACCCCAGATAGAAATGTGAAGAAAATGTGATTTTTTTTGCAGAATTTTAAGGGATTCTGGGTACGAAATGTGGGATCCATGCAAGCCACTCCTCTCTGAACTCCCCCGGGTGCCTACTTTTCAGAAATGTCTGGGTTTGGTACGTTTCCCTAGATGGCCGCCTAGCCCGGGACCAAAAACGCAGGTGACCCCCTTTCAAAACCAGGGTGTTTGTGATAGATAATTCTGTTGTCTCCACAATATTTTTGGCCTCTACCCTGTCGCAGGTACTTGGCCCACCCACACTAGTGAGGAACCATTTTTAGTGGGAGACCAGGGGAAAGCTGGGTGGTAGGAAATGTTTGTCACCCCATTGGTCCCACAACTTTCCCACACATAAATGTGAGAGAAATGTGACGTTGTTAGCTAAATTTGAGGTTTGCAGGGGATTTTGGGTAAGAAAACAGTGAAGGATCCACGCAATCCACACCGCCAGCCAAGCACCATCCATGCACACCACCAGCCAAGCACCATACCTGCACACCGCCAGCCAAGCATCATCCAAGCACATCGCCAGCCAAGCGACTAGCCACACACACCGCCAGACATGTGCCATCCACTCAGATCACAGGCCAAGCAATAGTTTACGCATCCCGCCAGTCAAGCGTTAGTCCACACACACTGCCAGCTAAGCACAAGTCTACACACACTGCCAGCAAAATGCAGGTTCACCTACAGCCAGCCAAATACCAGTAAACACAGACAAATACATTCTGTTGAATTATTCATGACCAGGACCAAGACACAGCACCTGACCAATAATAGGCTCACACGCTACGAGAATGTGAACCTTAGGAGGTGTTCTGTTTTGAATCCTGACACATTGATGCCGTTGCCAACCACACTTGATGAAGTTTGCGCGGACCATGATTGTCTTGAAGTGACTGAGCTTTGCACCAAACCGAGACCTGACATTGTTGATGAACCATTACTTTACCTCGAAGAAATTTTCTTTGTTGATGGTTCATGCCTAAGAGGCAGTATTGGTCAATTGAGAGCAGCATTTACTGTATGTACCTTTACGGGAGTAGTTGAAGCTGCGTGCCTGGAAGGAGTATACTCTGCTCAGGTGGGTGAGATCATTGCTTTGACTCATGCTTATTTAGCAGCAGACCAGATTTGAATTACCATTTACACTGACAGCCAGAACGGGTTTGGTGTGGTTCATGACTTGGGACAGTTATGATCCCAGAGAGGTTACATGACATCGTCTGGATCACAAATCCAAAATGGGGAGTTCGTGAGGTTGCTTCTAGAGGCCTTACAGCGCCCTAAAGAGATTGCGGTTGTAAAATGCACGGCTCATGGAAAGGGGACAGATATCGTGTCACTTTGAAACCGCTATGCGGACGAAGTTGCACGTTTCTATGCCGAACAGGGTTGCTCATTTACTGAGAGTCATGTAGAAGGGAGCCAAGAAAGAACTAAGTTCAACACAATGTTGGCCATGGCAGATACTTGGGATGAGCTCAAGTGCCTGCAGTAACAGGTTTCAGACCAGGTGAAGAATGCATGGATCAACTCAGGCTGCATGAAGGGAGATGTGGACATTTGGGTTTTGAGTGATGGAAGGGCGGTGTTGCCTGATGAGTTGTTGAGCCTGATGGCAAGACAGATTCATGGTGCGGTACATCTGGGAAGAGATGCGATGGTGCGAGTGTTCAGACAAACGTGGTGCAATCCACGATTCCGTGCAGTGGCTGAGGCTGTGTGTCAGAGATGTGTTAAGTGGCAACAAATGAACGCTGGAAAGAAAACTGTGATTATGATGAGTCACTTTGGGAGGTCCGGGGGACCTTTCAACAGGATGCAGTTGGACTTTATTGAGATGCTCATGTGCAACAGGCTGAGGTACATCTTGGTAGTCGTGTGTGTGTTCTCACAGTGGGTGGAGGCTTACCCGACTCGTAGGTGCGATACACTCACAGTGGCTAAGCTGTTGTTGAGGGAACTCATTCCTAGGTTTAGGATTCCAACCTCTTTGGAATCGGACAGAGGAACACACTTCCATAACGAAATCATGAAGATGCTTTGTACAGCGCTGAATGTTGATTAGAGAGGCTTCTGGGATAGTGGAGCAAATCAATGGGACTTTGAAAGCCCAAATGACAAAAGTGTGTTCATCCATGTCACTGAAATGGCCTGATGCTTTGCCTCTGGTGTTGATGAGTATTCACAGTACCCCAGACAGGAGAACCGGTCTTTCACCTCATGAAGTGCTAATGGGGTGGGCTATGAGGTTGCCAGCAGTGCCATTGACAGCCTTGATAAGCATCACAGATGATCTGATTCTTGATTATTGCAAAGGACTCGCTGTTGTCATCCGTTCTGTGTCTCATCAGGTGTAGGCTGCTGTGGTTCCGGCTCCAAGTGATCTCTGTCACGACCTGAGTCCGGGGGACTGGGTGCTGGTTCGGAAGCACGTGAGAAAGAGCTGCTTGGATGTTCATTGGAGGGGTCCTTACCAAGTAATATTGGTGACGAACACAGCAGTAAAGTGTGGAGGATTGCCGAATCGGGTGCATGCTTCTCACACCCGTCGAGTTTCAGCACCCTTCAAAGAAACAGCTCCTCTCCCAAATGAAAATCCAGCTGAAGTGGCAGGGCCACAGGAGGGGACAAGCCAAGCTGTGAGGGTGTCTGAAGAAGCTGGTTGCTCACTAGACCAAGCTGGGGAGGGTCATGACGGCAGCGACACTGAAACTGCATCAGAAAGGGGAAGTGACTGTGTAGGTGACCCAGAGTCAGACTCAGCTGAGATAAGTTGTGAGCAGGGTAAGCAAAGAGAAGGCAGGAGAACCAGCAGAGCAGAAGAGCAGTGGCCGGAGAGACAGAGGCAGCTTTATCTGAGACTGGTCTCTGAGAGGGATCTTGCTCCGATGTCTGAGGAGTCTGAGTCGAAGGCGAAGAAGGGCAAGCTCAAACGAGGGTGCCTTGCCGGAAGTATGCGACTCCAAAGTGGACATACTTTGTGACTGATGCCAGGAGTAATGAGATCGGGGAGACTGAGGACAGTGACAGTGATCAGTACCAGTCCTAACGTGAAATTAGACGTGGTGTTGTTGGTGCCAGGTCTGGAAATAGAAGGAGTTTTAACCTTCACCGTTTCAAATCCCCCGATATTGAGAAGAATTCGTAACTTGATATTGAATAGACTGATATTTCCTACGTTTGGAGTTGAAAGTCCATCTCATGAATCTATTGTTCTTCGTCTACAACTTTTGCAACATGTTCTAGAAGCTGTTGGAGCAAATCTTATTTTGGATTAAAGAGACTTTGTTGTATATAAGTGCAATTTACCTAGATCCGTGGAAGAAGAAGATATTTAGGGGCTTTCCACAAGAGGACGGAGAAGGGTTAAGGTTGTTGTTTGCTCGCTGTAAATAAGGAACTGAAATAAAAGGGGACTTCCAGCTTTCTGAAGTGTGGTTCAAGCTAGTGAAGCAGCTGAAAAAGTAGTGACTCTTGAGCATTGCTGCTGAAAAAGAATTGCAATAAATCCTGAGACCATGGAGGTTGGAAACCCACATTGTAGTGCTAGGTGCACAGTAGGCACACTTGTAGGAGGAGTTATACCCTTCATAATTGTAGTAGTTGTAGTTTCGTATTTAGCACCGCATGAGCAGGCAGTGGAGATAGAGGGAACACCTACACCTACTACTCCTAGCAAGAAAGAGGCCAAAATAGGGGACAAAGGAGCTTTGCTGTTAGAAGAGTCAAAGGTTACACGCAGATCTGTCTTAAGGTGACTTTAAGCTTAATGCCTATGCAAAGTTGTTGTATGAATATATTGATGCAATGAATGCGAAGGATTGTTATGTGTGTTTGCAATTGCCTGCTTCAGTAGATGAGGGCATCAGATACCATCATCTTCCATTGACATATGGTATTTCATGTAGTTTGCTGCTTAGCATTTTCTATGGACGAAATAATTTTGAGTATTTCTTTTCAAATTATGATGCAGTTCTTCATGAAGTCCCAGCTTATAAGCATTTGAATAAGTATGATTACTACAAATCAGAGGATAGACTTAGAACGTATTTCATTCCGACCCAAGAGTTGGATGCATCTTATGCTCATCGCCATAATCTGACGTGCTTGTTGTCAGATGTGGAGAAAAAATTCATAGATCAAGTAGAAGATAGATACAGGAAACAAAAGCAGTTGCGAGATTCAGGACAGGGTAGAGTAGACTGGACAGATGAAGAGAAATTACATAAATCGAAAGGGAGTTATGGTCCGATAGCTCTAGATGAAGTGCAGAAGAGGAAGTTGTGCATAAGTCAACCACAGACATATTATGAGAATGTTAATGTGGGTCAGACCACATGTGAGCACACCTTCACGTTGGAATATTATGCAAAGGACTTTTTGCAAAGTGTGGTGCTGATAATTACAACTGTGTATTTTGTATGTGGGAGGAATGCTTATGTGCGATTGCCTGAGAAATGGTATGGTACGTGTTATTTAGCGATCATTTTTCCTAAGATTTATCATACAGAAGATTTGGAGCTCTTAAAAGGAGGACAGCATGCAAGAGTGAAGCGAGGTGAAAGTGCAGCAGCTGTGGTTGGAGATATTTTTGGAGCAATGATACCAACATTGGGAGTGATTTTGACTGATTTGAAGATTAGAAGGTTGCCGATTGTTGTGGATGAATTGTCCATGAATACAGCTAAGTCGTTGATGTTGGTTGAAGGAGAGATGTTATCGATAGGGACGATGGTTTTGCAAAATCATCTTGCTTTAAATCTCCCTCTGGCAAAACAGAGAGGAGTCTGTAAACTTTAGAAGGTCCAAGAGTGCTGTAGTTATATACCAGATAATATCAAAGATCTCGAGAAATATATAAGTAACATCACTGCAATCCATTATGAAATTGAAGACTTGACTGAAGAAACTGTGTGGGAGAAAGTTGGCATGTGCCATCCACTCAGATCCCTGGCCAAGCAATAGTTCACGCATCCCGCCAGTCAAGCGTTAGTCCACACACTCTTCCAGCTAAGCACAAGTCCACACACACTGCCAGGAAAATGCAGGTTCACTCCCAGCCAGCCAAATGCCAGCAAACTTAGACAAATCTGTGTCAATTGCATGCTCCTGAGGCGGAAGCCGGGAGAATCTCTGTTAGACTTTTAATTGTTTTAAACTCTTGCGTGTGAATAAATACCGTCTACCTTTTAAAACAACTGCCTTTCTCCTGCTCAGCAGACCTCAGCGCTGACGTGGGGAACACACCCTCATTGACGCCAGCCGAGGGGAATCCATTGCGCTCACGCCCACCCCATCTGGCCACGCCCCCTTGCAAGTGTATTTAAACGCGCTCTAAAACACTAGCGCGACTTAAAGAAATTGCATGCTCCTGAGGCGGAAGCCGGGAGAATCTCTGTTAGACTTTTAATTGTTTTAAACTCTTGCGTGTGAATAAATACCGTGTACCTTTTAAAACAACTGCCTTTCTCCTGCTCAGCGGACCTCAGCGCTGACGTGGGGAACACACCCTCATTGACGCCAGCCGAGGGGAATCCATTGCGCTCACGCCCACCCCATCTGGCCACGCCCCCCTTCTCACTACAAAAATGTGTCTACCCCGGAAGCGCAGCGGACGAGTGCAGCGGGCACGCCGATTGCGCGCCGAAGGCGCGCCTAAGTCAAGCCCGTCTGCGCCCGTCCGCGACCGGATCGCGTCCGGCGCCGGCCACGCTGCCAGTGAACAGTCACACTCAAGCAGGATAGTCTGGACTAGTAGTGAACTACTAGCACTTAACTCTGCCAAACCTTGTCAGGCGCCCAGGCTCGACCTCTCAATCCCTGACCTTCCCCCTTCCTGCTCACTGTGCAACAAGTCTCTGTGTGTTGTTCCACTCTCAACAAACTCCTACCCTAAAACATTGAACCATCACTCAGCCAACATCCCCACCGCCTCATTCAGAGCTGGGCTACTGAACTGCAGATCCCTCCCTAAACATGCAGATGACATCTATCTGCTGTTAGCTGACTCTGAGTGGGACGCCCTATTTCTTACCGAAACGTGGCTCAACGAAGACAACCTGGCCTCCATTGCTTTAGCTGTTCCGCCCGGATTCACTCTAAGCCTCTCCAATAGAGAGAAGAACAGAAGAGGCGGCGGAGTGGCTATTATCTTTAAAGATAAATACACCCTGGCCTCTTCCACACCTACTACCCTCTCTGGCATAGAGGGGCTACACTTCTGCCTCCAAATCAACCCTCAAACGTCCTTAGCCGGCCTGATAATATACAGACCCCCGGACTGCTCTCAGTCCCATACCCATGAACTTATGGACTTTATAGTCCAAAACACTCTCTCTCACCCACACTATATTGTAGTCGGTGACTTTAACGTTCATGCAGACAGATCTGACTGTCTTCTGGCCTCCCAACTTATTAATACGCTACAATCAGCCAATCTAGTCCTAATCACCCCATGTCCCACGCACCAGGCAGGTCATATGCTAGATCTCATCTTCTCTAACATATCGGACACTACAACTAAACCCCGATGCCACTTTTATGGACAGATCATTTCCTTGTCCCTTTCCTAATCTCATTCCCTGCCCACTCTCAAACAACAGGAAAACGCACGTATGTGCGGAAGAAATGGGATAACTTATCAACCGAGACCTTATGTCCCGCTCTCGCAGCTGCCCCCCCTCTACTATCATCAGACGTGAACTCCGATGCGATGCTACTGAGTCACTGGATAAGCAGTGCAGTAGATGCTATTGCTCCTCCCAAAGTAGCCACATCACGAAGAGAATCCCCATCTGCTCCCTGGTTCTCCATAGAACTGATGGCTGAAAAAAGCAAATGCAAAAGACTAGAACGTCAGTGGCGGGCAAACTACTCCGAATCAGCAAAAATCTGCTACAAAAAAGCCCTACACAGCCTTCATCAATCCATAAAAAAAGCAAAAAAACTGTTCATCGTATCCTCTTTTCAACAAGCGGAACAACCCAGTAAAGACATTTTTAAAATAGTTCAAACCTTCTTTAAACCCAAGGCCATCGAAACAGAAATTATCCCCTCCGCCAAACTTTGTGAAGATATCTCTGATTTCTTCGACAAAAAAATCCTGAAGGTCTATGACTCCTTTACCCCCTCCGAGCCAACAACTATGGCGGACCATGACAATACTGAGCTGCCTACCCCTCCCCTAACTCTTTTCCTCCCGATCACCCACGAGGAGGCACTGAAAGAACTACAAAAATGCAAATCAGGCGCTCCTGATGATCCCTGCCCCCCCAAACTATGGAAAATGATGTTGGATGCCACGATGGGACCACTCCTACACAGCTGGAACATGTCCATTGAGACTGGCACGTTCCCTGACTGTTGGAAACATGCCACTCTTCTCCCGTTGAAAAAAAAACCCAATGGTGCCCCCGATGACTTGCGCAATCTCCGCCCCATCTCCCTACTAGCAGCCCCAGCTAAAATGCTCAAAAAACTAATTCACCGCCAACTTAATAGTTTTATCGAAAAAAGAGGTATACTACACGAAACACAATCTGGCTTCAGGGCTGGCTTCAGCACTGAGACTGCCCTCATCGAGGTTGCTGAGTCAATCAGATGGTCGCTAGATTCAGGAGCATCAGCCATGCTGGTGCTCCTGGATCTATCTGCCGCCTTCGATACTGTGGATCATGGTAGAATGCTGCTCAGATTGAAGGACATAGGCTTGGAGGACAAGGCATTGAGCTGGATGCACTCCTATCTTACAAACCGCTTTCAGAAAGTAGCACTGGGCACCTTCTCCTCTAAACCAAAACGGCTGTGGTGTGGTGTCCAGCAAGGGTCTGCCCTCAGGCCGCTACTTTTTAATGTTTATTTGGCCCCACTATTCACCTTAATTGCCAAATGGGGGGTCAAGGCGATTTCGTATGCTGATGATACGCAACTAGTCTTCCCCTACACTGAGGTGTCAGAAGCAGCGTTTAGCAAAATAAAAGGTTGTCTTAGAGATGTAGCCAGCTGGATGAACACTAACAAATTAAAATTGAATGCAAGCAAAACGGAGGTACTTTTCTATGGGAAAAGTACTCACCCCACCCCAGATCTATGGTTGCCTTCTGAAATGGGCCCAGCACCTACCCCTGGCACCAATGCAAAAAATCTGGGTGTAAGGTGGGACGAGACGCTCTCCTTCTCCTCTCATATACAACAAGTCACCTCTGGCTGCCACCAAAAACTCCGTAACCTCCGTAAATTTCTCTCCCTTCTACCAACTGACTGTCGAAAAATGGTGGTCCATGCGACAGTCACATCCAGACTGGATTATTCCAACGGCCTCTATCTTGGCCTCCCGAAATATCTGATACAACGCCTGCAGAGCGTGCAGAATGCGGCTGCGAGATTGATTAAACACATTCCTTTTAAACATCATATCTCTCCGCATCTGCACGAGCTGCACTGGCTCCCAGTGGCGAGCAGAATAAAATTCAAAGCACTCACCCTAGCGTTTAGAGCACAAAAAGGGACATGTCCCAATTATCTTAAACTCCGACTTCCCCGTTACCATCAAGAGAGACACCTGCGTTCGAACTCTCAGCTCCAACTGGCTGTACCACGAGTTAGAAGGGCGAGACTCGGGGGTAGGTCTTTTTCTGTAGGCACGGCAAAACTCTGGAACTCCCTCCCCTCTGCCATCCAATCTGCCACGTCAGAAGCTAATTTCAAGAAACTCCTAAAGACTTGGCTTTTTGGGCAGAAAGCTTAGTACTTTACCTTGCATTCCTCTCTGCTGCTGTGGTTTCTTTTCAGCGCCGGGACACCTCCTTGCGAGGTAGCTGTTCGCGCTATACAAGAATCTGTATTATTATTATTCAATTGGGTTTTCTGACCCCCGGGAAGATTGGGGGGTAAGAACCAGATCTGCCCTCCAGGGAGGGACGACAGACTGTCACTTTTTTGTTTGGGCAGCCCCCATCCTTACATATTCAAAACAAAGAATCTCTGGTGCCTAGTGGGCTTTCTGCCCCCCTGGGAGGCAGCTCGGGGTCTTTTGCCCCATCTGCCTCCCGGGGAGGCAGAAAAATTGTCCCCTTTATGTTGAGCTGTGAGGGCATTGGCATGTTCATTGTGGGCAGCCCCCACCCCTCTTTTCTAAAAAACCCCAAAAAAACAACCAATGATCCCTGGTTCCTAGTAGGTTATTGCGCCTTCTGCACCTTCTGCACCCGGGGGTGGGGGGACGGGCAGAAATACTTTGGCAATTTTTGTGAGGTGGAGGCATTATAGTACCCATGTAGGGCTGCCCCCACCCCTAGGTACTAAAAAAAACCTGGTGTCTAGTGAGTAATTTGACCCCCTGGGGGGGGCAGATTGGGGACTACTGCCCCATCTGCCACCTAGGGGTGGGGCTGAAAGACTGTTTTTGTGCAAACAAATATGGGGGAGCACAGGCCCTTACCCAAGGGGTCACTCCCTCCTCCCTGTTGTCTAGTCGTGGATCCCTGTTTGGGGATCGCCCTCCTGCAGCGATCTCCAAGCAGGGATCTACTTGGGAGGGATACCATTGGAAAGGAGAGATTCTCCCCTTTCCAACAATACCTCTCCTGTGTGTTTCGGTGCTCGAGGCTGAGATAGCCTAATGAACACCGAAACAGTGAAACTAAAACAAGCAGATAAGTATGTTTCAGTTTCACTTCGCCATGTTATTCTGAAAATTGTAGGGGTGCATTATAATTGTCAGTAGTCAGCACCCGCATATTTAGGGAACCATGTTAATGTGTGATTATTAGCAATGTAGTACTACGCCGATATTGTTGCAATATGTAGTAATGTGCTCATATTATTTGAGGACTAATGTAGTGCTTTAACAAAGAATATGCCTTAAGTAATGTAGGAATTATTGCTTTGTGTTTAAAATGTTGCATTAGGAATAACGTGCCATATTAGAAGTTGCACGTGTAAGTTGCCCATTAACGAAAACATGTGATGCTCTAACATGAGAAGGAAAATGCCTTAGAAATACAATGAAATGTAATGCTTTGGAATGATTAATGAAATGCTGATGTTGTAGTATTAGTATTAGAAATGCATTTAAACGTTTATAGGCCTCAGACATGAAAAAGCGAGCAGAGGCCTAACTGTATTTTTCTTAGCTTAGCTAATAATGTAGATCTGAAATGTGTAGTTTTACCTTGGAAAAGGCTCCTGTTCGCAGTTGAATTTCAGATTGTAACTTGGAGTGTATGCAAGGTTATTCTCATATGTTTCTGTTGCAGGTGCAAGGACACGAAGCTTGTTAGGTAGAATAATTCATTGTTTAGGAGTTAGGTTGGTAGGAGTGAGAACAAAGGGAGTTGACTGGAATGCGAGATGCAACATTTGGTGGAGAAGGTGCCTGGGACCAAAGGACACAGCAACGGTTTTTGGATGGAATAGAAGTCTTGCTGGAAAAACCCAGGATGAAGCACCTGCCCAGAGGGGTGGGTTTTGGCAGTGTTTGCTGTTTTTGGGATTTTGTATTAGGGACAGTGCCTTGAGGGTGGAGAGCAGATGAGGTTGAGGAGAGATGAGGTGGAGAGCAGAGGAGAGCAGAGTGAGAGCAGTCCTTAGAGGAGAAGAGTGGACTTTAGAGCAGCTCTTGAGACAGACTGTAAACTTGGAGTAAGACAGGCAGGAGAGGGGGTGTAGGAAGGAGCATCTGAGAACGAGCTCTGTGGCTTAGGCTACTTACCTATGGAAAGTGAGTACACTTCTTAGGAAGTCTTCACAGCTGACACCTTTTTCTCTTGTCTGGGAGGGATGCTAAGTAGGGATGTCACTTTAGAGTTAGTCTAGGGACAGACTAACCTTTTCTTTCCTTTGATTAAATGCAGTCAAGACTTCAAGCAGGAACTGTAATCGTGTGCCTAATGCTTCTTTAACTTATGTTGATTTTTATCTTGAGTCGTCTGAGACTCTTGCGGAGGATTATGGGCCAGATGCATCAAGCATCCATTTTGCGATTCCTTATTAGCGAAAAATAAGGAATCGCTAATAAGGAATGGCAAAATGGAATGCATCAATCAATCACTACAAAAATAGCGATTCCTTAGGATTCCTTAATTGCGACTCGCAAATTGGGAGTCGCAATTAATGAATACCTCCCCATTCATTCCTATGGGCCTAGAGGCCCATAGGAATGAATGGGAAGACAATCTCAATTTGCGAATCGCAATTAGCGATTCGCAAAATGAGATTGCGAGTTCAAGGGTGCAGGGGTGTCCAAAGGACACCCTGTTACACCCCTGAATGTGATCTGGGCACATATGTTGCGCACACACATGCCCTTAGGGCATGTGTGTGCGCAACATGAAACTTTGAAAAATGCACAAAAGTGCATTTTTCAAAGTTTTTGCAAATTACCATGAAGTTGTACTTCGTGGTAATTTGCGTGCCCTATTAGCGAATTCGCTATTTTTGAAACTTTCATGCATTGCATTTAAGGAATCTCAATTTGAGATTTCTTAAATGCAAACAATCGCAATTTAGCGAATTCTCTATTTGCGATTTTTGCATTTGGGATGATGCATCCCAAATGCAAAAATTGCACTCGCAAAGGGCCAGATTCTCAGAATCTGGCCCTTTTGCGAGCGCATTTCGCTTGATGCATCTGGCCCTATGTTTGTATTAGTGCTGGTTTATTTTCTGAACCTATTACTTAGGTCCTTGTATGTCCAGTTATTTTTGGCCTTGCAATAAATCTTCTAAATTTCATTTCGTAGTCAGTGGTCCTTTGAAATTGGGTTGAGTCATTCATTTGAAAATTGTCATAAGTATGAATTTAGTGATCTTCCCTTTACACTTCTTAGCAGACAAAAACTGCGTATTCTAGGGATTGGTAAGATAAAATCTAGTTCCAAATTTCAGCTGTACCACTTTCAAAGTAATGACGTCCGCACTCCATGCGCACGATTGCCATTACATTGGAAAAAATGTAAATACATCGGGAGGTTTGAGAAACTCTTCCCCACCTCCAGAGGGTGGAAAAAAGGAAATCCCTCAGCTGTTTACAGCAGAGGGATTAGGCAGTGGTGTGCCGAGGACGTAACAGTTACGTCCTTGGCACACCAGCGCCACAGCCAAGGGTCCTTGGCACTGAAGGGGTTAATTTCCATAATGTTAATATACAGAGGCTTGTAGGTTTTCTCATGTATACATTTTTTTTAAACATGACATAATTGGAAACACAAAAATAAAAATGTGTGTGTTCTTTATCCCACTATATTTTATGGCTTCAAACCCCCCCCCCCCTCCCCCCCAATTATTAATAAGTGTTTGATTTCCAATCTTGTCCACGACAGCCAGAGAATTCCAGGAGTGGCCCTCTGATGCAGAGAAGATGGTGTACAACTCAGGGCGAGCTAGGGAATCTTGCTGGGCCTAGGCTGTAAATGGGAGATATGAGCATGAGCTGGGTGCGAGAATAGGCTAGTTTCAGGTGCGATTATATTCAGAGAGTGAAATATGCTGTCCAGAGAAAAGTTAAGCGGTACATGCTGCCTAGGTAACCCAGCTGAATTAGTTCACTGCCACAAATTTCGAAGCACTGAGGCGTGAATATTTTTACATCACAGTATACTTTCCCTAATCTGTGCAATAAAGAAAGTCACACACAACATTTTAATATGTTAAAGGAAGTACATTTGTCATCCAGGAGGTTCCACTATTAACATTTATTGATCGCAGCATTATGTTTCATAATACAACTTTTAAGTGAATTAGACAAAGGCACCATGTTTCCATCAGCCATATTTATCACTGCAAAATGAGTTTCTTAGTATGTATGTCATTACATCGCATACTAATATCACGCATGCCATTACAACGCGGGTATTAGTACGCAATGCCAATGACATCGCATGCCATAACATCGCATACCTTTACCACGAGTATGCTTTTACCACGCATGCCATTACCTTGCAAAGGCATGTGTCGTAAAGCTATACTTGTGGTAAAAGTATGCAAGGTAAGTAACATCCCTATCCTTACACCTACACAACAGACTACTCCCACCCCTACACTGCCCAAACCCAAAAACACTGCCACACTACTACACTACCCACACTACTCCATCACTTACACTACCCTAAACCACTATAACACTACCCACAATACTCCCACCCTTACACTACCCTAAACCCTAAAACACTACTACGCTACCCACACTACTCCCACCCCTACACTACCCTAAACCCTAAAACACTACTATGCTACCCACACTACTCCACCCCTACACTACCCTAAACCCTAAGACACTACTATGCTACCCACACTACTCCCACCCTAATACTACCCTAAACCCTAAAACACTACTATGCTACCCACACTACTCCCACCCCTACACTACCCTAAACCACTACTACGCTACCCACACTACTCCCACCCTTACACTACCCTAAACCCTAAAACACTACTACGCTACCCACACTACTCCTACCCCTGCACTACCCTAAACCACTACTCTGCTACCCACACTACTCCCACCCTTACACTACCCTAAACCCTAATACACTACTATGCTACCCACACTACTCCCACCCCTACACTACCCTAAACCCTAAAACACTACAACGCTACCCACACTACTACCACCCTTACACTACCCTAAACCCTAAAACACTACTACGCTACCCACACTACTCCCACCCCTACACTACCTTAAACCCTAAAACACTACTACGCTACCCACACTACTCCCACCCCTACACTACCCTAAACCATAAAACACTACTACGCTCCCCACACTACTCCCACCCTTACACTACCCTAAACCCTAAAACACTACTACGCTACCCACACTACTCCTACCCCTACACTACCCTAAAACACTACGCTACCCACACTACTCCCACCCTTACACTACCCTAAACCCTAAAACACTGCTATGCTACCCACACTACCCACACTACTCCCACCCCAACACTACTCCCACCCCTACACTACCCTAAAACACTACTACGCTACCCACACTACTCCCATCCCTACACTACCCTAAACCCTAAAACACTACTACGCTACCCACACTACTCCCACTCCTACACTACCCTAAACCCTAAAACACTACTACGCTACCCACACATACTCCCACCCTTGCACTACCCTAAACCCTAAAACACTACTACGCTACCCACACTACTCCCACCCCTACACTACCCAAAACCCTAAAACACTACTACGCTACCCACACTACTCCCACCCTTACACTACCCTAAACCCTAAAACACTACTATGCTACCTACACTACTCCTACCCCTACACTACCCTAAACCACTACTACGCTACCCACACTACTCCCACCCTTACACTACCCTAAACCCTAAAACACTACTATGCTACCCACACTACTCCCACCCCTACACTACCCTAAACTCTAAAACACTACATCGCTACCCACACTACTACCACCCTTACACTACCCTAAACCCTAAAACACTACTAGGCTACCCACACTACTCCCACCCCTACACTACCCTAAACCCTAAACACTACTATGCTACCCACGCTACTCCCACCCCTACACTACCCTAAACCCTAAAACACTACTACGCTCCCCACACTACTCCCAACCTTACACTACCCTAAACCCTAAAACACTACTACGCTACCCACACTACTCCTACCCCTACACTACCCTAAAACACTACGCTACCCACACTACTCCCACCCTTACACTACCCTAAACCCAAAAACACTACTACGCTACCCACACTACTCCTACCCTTACACTACCCTAAACCCTAAAACACTACTACACTACAACACTACCCACACTACTCCCACCCCAACACTACTCCCACCCCTACACTACCCTAAACCCTAAAACACTACTACACTACCCACAATACTCCCACCCCTACACTACCATAAACCCTAAAACACTACTATGCTACCCACACTACTCCCACCCCTACACTACCCTAAACCCTAAAACACTACTACGCTACCCACACTACTCCCACCCTTACACTACCCTAAACCCTAAAACACTACTACGCTACCCACACTACTCCCACCCCTACACTACCCTACACCCTAAAACACTACTACGCTACCCACACTACTCCCACCCCGACACTACCCTAAACCCTAATATGCTATAATAAACAAACACTACAACACTACACTACCCTAAAACCTAAATCACTACACTACATAAACACTACACTAACCTCCCCAATACACTACATTAAACAAACATGACAGCACCACAACACACAATAAAAGTTTTTAAAACACACACACACAACACAAACATATCCACACTACTTTTAAACTACCCTAAACCCTACAAAAGTAACCCCCACCCCATGCACAAACCCCCTTACCTCTCTCCTATCAAGCGTCACCATTGGATCCTGCTTCCTCCTTCCTGCTTGCTTCACGTCGTTGTGAGGAAACAGCCTAAGTTTCCTCACAACGACGTGAATAGCCGCCACCGCCATTACACATTACATCGGATGCGTTGTAAAAGCGCATGCGATGTAATGGTATGCGTGGTTTTACCACGTTTGTAACATTGCATGCGTTGTAACGCATGCAATGTAAAAGCAACGCGTGGTAAAACCCACGTTGTAATGGCTGTTCCCCGTTTCTTATCTGTTGTTCTCATACTTGAAGGTAGGCACAGGCCTTTGTGACCAATTCACCTGGAGGAGCCTCAGTTTACAAACACTCGCCTACTGGAAATATTGTCTCTTAATCGGAAATTACAATACTTAATTTCTCTTGGGGGTGATAATCTCAGAACACTGCGCCATGCGCAATAACTGTTGATCTCCTCCCTCAGCTCTCCCCAGGTCCCACCCTGCTCCCCACAATCCCAATCATGCAAGCGCTCACAAACAAGCTATTTTACCTCGGGACTCGCATTCGATCTGTGATTCTTGCTCCAGGATTCTGCCTCCCACAAATTGTGTGCCAGTCTAAACAAGCGGAAGCAGCCATGAATGATAGCTTTTGCATTTCCTGGCCTGGAACGCGAGATACTGCCATATCAGATGCAGGATAGAGCTGGAAGAGAGGCCTCCTCCTCCTCTATCCTGACATCTGATAGGATATTGTGATGAAGAGTGACAAGCCTCACTGAAGCTTCATTAGCACACATGCTCCACTAGCCATTTAAGTGCTTCACATTTGCTATATACTGTGAATGTGCAAAGTGGGCTGAAGAAGCCTCCACCTAACACATGAGCAGTTCGAAACGGACAGTGGAGCCCCCTTTGTTGCTAGAATGATGATGCACTTTATTTTGAAGACCAACAATCGTTTTCCTGCAAAGTGTAAGATCATGATAGCAAGTAATTGGAGACAAGGCAGGCCTGGGACATTTAGGAGTGGTTTGACGCCGCTGGTGAACCACCACTGGACATCACAGAACAGAAACAGCACTGGTATCTGCTACAGATAGTATCAGATGTTTAGTCGACGCAGGACAGGCTGCGGCCTTGATCCTTTTGGATCTTTCCGCAGCCTTTGACACTATTTACCCAACCCTGCTGACGGAACGCCTGCAGGAATTGGGAAGTAAAGATAGGGATCTGAAACTGCGGACCTCAATTTTTACAGATAGATCCAGAGGGTGTCTGTGAATCAGTTTCAATCGGATCCATTTTCCTAGCCATGTGGGGTGCCACAGAGTTCATCTTTAGGCCCTACACTATTTAATCTTGGTTTACAAACTTGCCAAGCTCATATGTTCTTTCGGGCTACAGGCTGTTTCATATGCTGACGACACTCATATAATGATTGTTGAAGCTAGGTTTCATCCTGGATAGCAAGCTGTCACTGGAACGGC
Organism: Lissotriton vulgaris; assembly: GCF_964263255.1. Taxonomy (NCBI): domain Eukaryota; kingdom Metazoa; phylum Chordata; class Amphibia; order Caudata; family Salamandridae; genus Lissotriton; species Lissotriton vulgaris. Next base: position 751,192,811 of record NC_141694.1, read on the forward strand.
AGGTCAATTGCACTGTGACACCCTGCTTTTGGATCATTAGAATGCTGAGGAAAATCTTTCTGTTTTTTTCTTTCCAGGCATGTAAACAAATAGTAAAACACAACCAATGTCACCGGGTCTAAACAAAAAAGATGTGGTACAACTAAAGAAGTGTTAGTGAATTTCCATATCAACAAATGAAAGAATTGGTAGGCACCTTGTGATCCCTAACAGGGTACCCATCAGTCACCACTCGGAACCGCCCTTCATCATTTGGGATTCCTGTTTGCCATATATTAGGTACAGCAATGGTTCTTAATAGAGGTAAGATGTAAAAACCTCTGATGAACCTAGTGCTGCCCTATATGGTTGGAGTGTCACAGGCCATTCGTTGGCTGGAAAGAAGAGAGGGTGACTGATATGCAGTGCAAGTGAAAGAATAGTGCTAAGTGAAACTAAAATTGGGTGAGGGAGCAGGAAAAAATACCTTTATTCTGTGCTTTACTCGCTCCTCCAATATTAAAAAGCAGTAAAGGTAAATTAAACAAATATTTACCCAGATGTAGTAGGCCCCTACTACATCTGGGTTCATCAGGATAGAGGGGGGAAATCCTCCTTTTGGGACTAGGGCCCTCACACACCCAGCAAGCTAGGTGTCATGCTTCATCATATGGGCTTGCTCCTCGTCGGGTCAGCGCTGCAAAACCCGACGGGCACCCATAAAGGGGCTCTTTGACGGAGATCTTTTGTTCATGCTGTATGCACGCTGACCAGACTCAGTAGGTCTTACTTGTACACGTTGAGGAACTAGGTACCTCTTTTTGTTCAATGTATCTTTCCCGCCCATACTAAGTATAGCGCAAGACTGACACTCGGACAATAGTTGGTTTATCTGCATGCCCCTGATAGATGAATAGGCCTGGCTGGACTAGGTCTATAGGCGGTCCCCTAGTAGTCCGGGAAGAATCAGTCACACCACCAGGAGGCTGAAGGGTGTGGTGAGGGGTATGTTGAATGGGCCTCGTCAGTAGTGCAGCCAAATGAGCCGGGTAAAGAAGATCTTACCAAATGTTGCACCAGCAAAGTATCCCTCAACTTGGCCCAAGGTCTCCTCAACTTTGCCTAATCTATCGATAGTAGGAACCAGAGATATACTAAGTGAAGATATTATATTTTTATAAATTTCCGCGGATAAAACCTTCCAAGGAGTCTTGCATACAACTCATTAGTAGGAGGCTGATTTAACAGTTTGAGGTTAAGCTGGCGTAGATGACACAATAGGTGGTTCTGAATGATATATTTTTGATTTTGTAGTCTCTTCCTCTTGCCCCCTTCATTATTAGTGACCTCAGAGTTAGTCAAGTTAGTTAGGCACACAGATGGCTGATCTCGCACCATGATTTCATCACACTCCTCATTAGTAGCAACAGTCAAGGTTTAAATGCAGATGGAAGTGGCCAACTTGTCTGACCCCAAAGCAAGTGGAGGAGGAGCGGTGCTGGGAGGGACATCCTGGTGGACACAGGAGACTTGGGGAGATCTTGTGATAACTCGGGAGGCGACTCAGGCAAAGATGTCAGGGACAAACGCCGTTCTGCCAAGCCTGCCGTTTCTGCATTGACACTCAATGAAGAATCTAAGGTGCAAGAGACTGGGGGCTATAGCACAGGGAGCCAACAGATCAAACAACTGATGAAATAGCAAATAGATCAGTATCTTTTGGTGGCAGATGTAAAAGGGTTGGCCCTGCCCGGGCACTTCCTGGTTCTGACTGGCACAGCCGGATCCCGATCTTGGACCGGTCTTTGTTCGGGCCACGCCTGGGCACATTCTGCACTGCCAGATACCTACTGGGATTAAATGGCGCTCCAGCGTCCTGCACACATTGCGGCCCTCCTCCTACAGGCCGAGGCAGCTAGGGAATCAAGTCCCCTGAGGCGGTCAGTCAGCTTGCATGTCGAAGCTCCAACATTGCGGGACGCCACCTGCGAAAAAAATGGCGCTCTAGCACCCTGGCCACGTTGCGGGCCTCCTCCTACGGGCTGAGGCAGCTGGGGAATGCAGTCCCCTGAGGTGGTCGGTCGGCTGGCTTGGCGAAGTTTGGTCAGATTTCGTTAGGGGGATAGGTAGAAAGGGAATAATAGAGGAGATACGATGGACACCTGAGGAACACCGCTGTGTTGTGTTTGAGGTGTTATAAAAGGGGGCTGGTAGACTGCACTTTGCCTGTCTACGAGATAAGAAGCAACCCATTTTAAAGCGTTTTCATGGATTCCGATATTGTGAAGTCTTTGCAGTAGCCTGTGGTGGTGAACAGTGTCAAATGCAGCCACTAAATCCAAAAGAAATAAACAGCTACTCGATTTGTATTAAAGAGGACATCTTTAAATTTGGCATTGCTGTGTGGTGGTCTATGTATTAAGAGGAAGGAATAAGGAGTTTTTTTTAATGATGTAAAAATCAGGAGGGAAGTCTTTGTTACATATGTGCACAGAATCTTCACTGAGCCATGTTTCTGTAATGAAGGTGAGGTATGGTGTTGTTTCTGAAAGCAGGTCAAAGATTGTAAATGATTTTTGTTCATGGATCTTGCATTGTAAAGTAGGTAATTTTGTTGTTGCTTTCTTCTTCATGTCCTGAGGTACGAGTGGAGGTAGTGGGACAAAGGGTATTTCGCTGGTTTGGGGGTATTTTGTGCTTGTGACTTTTGATGGCGGTGGAAGGGAGGTTGTTTGGTTAGAGAAATGAGGACTTTGAGTTATGTGTGTGTGCAAAAGTCAGAAACCTACATTTTCCACCTCTCGAAACAGTATTGGCACTCACCTATAGTCTTCAGCTGTGGGTTTCAAGTGGAACAAGAGTTAGTAGCCCTCCCAGGGAATTCTGGACAATATGATTTATCTTTCGCAAAGTAGCAGTTCAGCCAGTGAAGCAAAGCTTGATGACTATCCATTTCTTCCAACATTTCAATTTCTTAGCATTATACCTATTCATTTCTTCTAATCTTTCATCTTCCTAGCCCCAGACACATGTAATCCGCTCTTCATGAACTCTTTGGTGGAGAACAGCTGGTACTGGGTGGCAAACTGGTTTGCAGCATAACATTTAAAGACCAGTGCCTTCTTAATTGTTAATCAGACAGCATGTTACTGCAAGGGTCAGCTCCCTACATATACATTAACAAAGTTGATCAATCCTGTATCCTACCCTCTTCCCCTTCTGTGGCTAAACCAAAAAACGGCAGAGTGGCTTCTAAGACAAAAAAGGATAATCCCACTAAGACTGTAACCACGAAGAAACAGTCCAACCATAATCTGGTAACACCATTTGACCACCCTCGGCATCCACCTACAGGGATACCTTGTTGGGTTACCAATATGGTGACGGATCTTCAGAATAGTTTGGAACAAATAATCGCATCCCATATTAAACCCCTGGTCTCCAAACTAGATAGGATAGCATCAATGTTAAACAACAAGTCTATGGGAACAACTAAACCACATATCCCCAAAGCCAGCCCGTCACCCACTGCTCCAGATAGTGTCTCTGTAAAGGTACCCTGCCCAGACATAGCTAAACCTACTACCCCGGCAGTCTCAAATAGAAAACCAGGTCCTGCAACTACTGCTGTTAAAAAGACAAACCCTGTACCGACACCTGTGGCCAAGTCATCAGGTCCTAAAACTTCTCCCGCTGTGGGACAGTCTGCTAGACCCAGTCAACATCACAAGGAGGGTAAAATCACAGCACAAACAAAAGCAACACCAATAACTCTCCCATCCAAAGTAACATCCAAACCTCTGCCAACAATAGATTTGCCTCCAGAAGCCCAACCATTTGTAGTGGCCCTAGTGGAGTTCCTCCCCTTAGTAAGGGGAAGAGAGAGCAAGAGGTTGAGCTACACAATAAGTGCATACAGTGGCTAAGCTTGAATAGATCCCTACCCCCTAATATGTCAGGCCACATATTGGCAGTGAGAAGAGTAGGATGGATTGGGAGGGGCCCCAAAACAGTGGCAGGGGATGTTATAACAATCAATTTTAGGGGCACTTCTGCTGTTGACCACATTTGCAGAACCCATTCCTATAGAGAGTCGCAAATATTTCCTATGCATTTGTCCTATTTTTACCCTATTCCGAGCTACAAACAGCCCCAAAATAGGAGACCACAGAACTTTAGGAATCCTGTCTTCCATCCAAACGGGATTCATCCCTGGCAGCCTTTTGGGGAGGGTTTTCCACCGCAAGCCCCGCTCTTTCCAATACAACCCCATTGGAATAGGTTTAGCGTCCTCGAGGAGGTGGATTGACTCACGCGGCCTTGCTTACCCCTAAGAGAACACAAAGAAGGCAGCCCAGTAGTAGGTGTTGTAACTCAAGAAAAGCCACTATCCTCTGATGGCTTTGTGACTCTCCCCCCTCAACCCGTAATGAGGGAGGAGACAAAGATTGATCAGAGACATAACCAGGTACCACCAAATGAACGAGGGGGAGTAAAGGATAAAGTAAAGTACGGGGAGTGCAGTATAAAATTACTCTCGTGGAATGTCGCAGTTCTAAAAAGTAAGCTATCTATACCTGATTGGACCTCCTTCATGTCCACTTTTGATATTTGCCTAATGCAAGAAACCTGGTCCCTTGAGAAGATCGAAAACCCTGGCTTTGCAACCTATGCCATCCCTGCAGTCACACGCGGGAAAGGCCGCCCTTCGGGAGGCCTTGCTATATGGGTAGGTTTGCATATAGGTATGCAGGGCGTACAGGTGGCCACAAACTCGCCTGATATTCTATGTGTTCTGCTAACATCTGTTAGCGGATCCACACTAGCTATTATTAACATCTATTCTAGGCCCATAATCAATGGAAAAGAATCGAGCACTATTCAAGCGCTCAACCACTTCCTTCAATCACTTGACCCTGCAACCTCGATCATCCTAGGTGGTGATCTGAACTGCCAGTACGAGCCACTGAGTGGATCTGAGTCGTGTGAGGAGGATGAGGTGGACTTGCTTTGGCAAATTCCCACCTCAAAAATAACCCCAGTAAAGGCCTGGACCCCGCTAGTTTTACAAATTAACGCCTTGACCCTTGCAATGTCTCTGCGGGCATGCAACGGAAGGGGCAATAATAAAAATACTGTCCTGCCCACATATAACAGGATTAATCGAACTTCCAATATCGATTATCTTATGATGGAGGCTAAAGACTGGGGCAAGTTTAAAGATTTTGAAGTTGTCCCAAGGCATGATAGTGACCACAATGCCCTGGTATTATCGCTTAAACCCGGTGCATTTGGGTTGACTAATCCTGCCTCTAACTCCCACCCTGGCACCCCCACCTTATATTTTATCTAACAATAGGAGAAGAGTAAAATGGCCTTCGTGCCTAGACTCTCCTACCCGACTTGCACAAATTTATCAGCTAGCTGTCCCATTAATAAGTGGTATGGGAAATTCTACCTCCCATGGGCAGACTATAGAAATCCACAGAAGTTAGTTGAGAGTCTAGGGGCGGTATTTTATCCTGTTTGCGGGTTCAAGCCGCACCGGAATAAAACACATCCCTGGCACAACCACACATGCAAAAACCTTAAGAAAGACCTTCTTATGGCTATTAAATCCAAGGAGGTCCCTAAAATTAGAACAACTAGACTGCTGTACAAGAAGGCACTTATTAGAGCAAAGAGCGAGTGGGAGGAATCTAGGTGGGAGGAGCTGAGACAGGCACTGCTTTTAAAAGATTCCAAGACCTTTTGGCTAATTGTCACCTCTTCAGCGATAGGTGAGAGAGACACTGGCGTCTCGAATATTGCCCCTATAGTGTGGGAGGCTCACTTTAAGTCACTTTACACAAGCCCTGAGATGGAGGAGAGTGGGTGGTTGCCCCAGGGAGAGATTTCAGAACTAGCTTTGGCTATACGGGATGTTGTGCCGCGGGACCCCGGGCATGAGAGTCGATTGCCGGGGGCCCCAGGGACCGAGAGTTTGGTCCTTTGCACCCGCATGACTCGGGACCCCTTGCATGAGTGTCGACTGCTGGGGGCTCCGGTCACTGGGTCTTGCCCTTGCCAGAACCCCAGCTCTGATCGGGCCTCCGAGACCTCGGTCCCCCCAGACCCACCGCACGAGAGCCGACTGCCTGGGGCCTTGGGACCTGGGACCTCGAATACCCGCATCAGCACACCACGAGACCCCCTGCACGAGTGTCGACTGCAGGGGGCCCCGGGCTCAGGGACTTCCTCTCATAGAACCCATGGCTCTAATCGAGATCCCGAGCTCCCAATGGCCCCAGACCCGCCGCATGAGTGCAGACTGCCGGGGGCCTTGGGCCCTGGACCAGGACTCTGTCCTGTAACTGTAAAAATAGGTGCCCTTACTGGAGCCCCCGCTTACTGCCCAATTAACATCACACTCAGGGAAGTCGAACTCGCAATTGAGAAATTGCTCCCGAACAAGGCCCCGGGCTTGGATAAGTTCCCTGGAGATATTTTTAGATCCCAGCCAAAGATCTGGGCACCATATCTGTTGGTTCTGTTTAATGCTGTTATACGGGGATCCCCAGTCCCTGAAACCTGGCTGGGGGCAGAGATTGTTCCAATCTTTAAAAAGTGTTGTCCACTTGCTCCATCAAACTATAGACCAATTAGTCTACTCGATACCACACAGAAGTTGATGGGCCGAATTCTGCTGGAGAGGCTATTGGGCTGGATGGAGGAAAACAAAATCCTGACCACCCTCCAAGCCGGTTTTAGATCAAGGGTCTCGACCCTGGACCAGATCTTTCGACTCCAGGCCCTATACTGGAAAACTGCAAGAGTAGAGGGTGGCAGCCTCTACCTTGTCTTTGTGGACCTGCGGGCCGCATTCGATCTGGTCCCGAGGGAGAGGCTCTGGACGGTCTTGGAGGATCTTGGTCTCCCTCCCGACTTACTGCACTCCATAATCCGGCTCCACACTGGGAATTATGCCCAGGTGAGGTGTGGGAAGAACGGGGAATTATCTGATCACTTCCCTGTCACACGAGGAGTATGTCAGGGCTGCGTACTAGCCCCTACCCTTTTCAGCTTATATGTTAACGGCCTGATAGACAGACTTAATTGTGTCAAGGACAATGATGAACCACGCCTGGCCACTGGTAGGGTGCCCGCTCTGATGTTCGCGGACGACACCTTGTTGCTGTCGCGGACATCATCGGGCATCCAGCGGGTTTTGGATGGGTTTGTATCTTTTTGCGCCACGCGAGGCTTGGAGATCAACTTGGAGAAAACCAAGTTTATGATCTTCAACCCCCCGAGGCACACCCGCCCCAACCTCACACTAAACGGAACCCCTCTTGAGAGAGTTAAGACCTTCATATACTTGGGAGTGACTCTGACAGAACAATTCATATGGGACCAGCAAGTCTCTAAATCCTTCCTGAGATTAGCACAGATAGTGGGTGGCATAGGCAGATTTTGCAGTGCCTCATCCTTTAAACCGGTTACCCCTGCCCTAGAGATAAATAAAATACAGGTCAGATCTGCAGCCTTATATGCAGTCGAACTCTGGGGACACACTAACACATGTAACCTGATGAAAGCAGAACATTCTTTCATGCGGCATTTGTTTGATCTCCCGCAAAGTACACCTTTGCTCCCACTACGTTTGGACCTGGGTCTGGAACCTATTACTGAGCTGGCGGCAGCCCGACCTCTGCTCTATTGGAGAAGGCTCTGGTCTGTCCCGGAGCTGGAACCGTTCAGAGCAGAATTTAAAAACATTTGGGGGCAGTTAAAGACCAAGAACATACCATGGCTAACACATGTTAAGTCGGCCTTCCTCAACTTTGGGACACCCCGGAGGATAGCTGTTTGAGGACCCAAAGGTCTGTCCTGGTGGCAGCTGTTAAAGCGTATAACCTCAAAAAGCTACATTCCTCTAAATCCCTGGGCAGACTATCCAATGAGTTTCTCATAACCAAAGATGAATTCAGGATGGAGGCGTTTTTGGACTTGGTGCAACCTCCACTGGCAAGAAAGCTTTACATTCAACTGAGACATGGCTCCCTACCAGTCGGAGAATTCACTTCAAGATGGGCTAAAGCGACGAAACCTAACTGTCCAGCCTGCAATCATGATAGGGAAGACATTACACACATCCTCTTTTTCTGCCCAGCATATGGCGAAATTCGGAAGTGCTGGATCATCCCACTTTGCAAGAACTTGGGCTTTAGGCACTGTGCTCTCGCCCGTAGAGTCTTAACTTATGATACTACCCCCCCATTGTCTTCGCTGTTTCCAGGTTTCTTCTCGGTATGTGGAGGAGAAGATCCGTAATAATCCACAAGGACTAAGGGATGACCGCTTCCATTCATAACTATTACTTTGATATCCACTGTTTAATAACTTTTTAACTCGATGTATTTATATTTTAACACTGTGCTTGTACATATTTTATTGCACTTTTATGGTCTACGACCGAAATAAAGTTATCAAAGTAAGTACATTTTATTTTGGGGGTAACCCTCCAAAACCTCAATTGTTTACTCCACCATCCCATAGTAAAGGTACACAATTTTTGTTGTGATCACCGCATGGTAGTACATGTGTGGCAATTGTAAAGGCATGCGTGGTAAGTCACGCATACTTCAAAACAAGATGAAGCTCTACTATACAACAAGTCCTAATTGACCATCTGTCATCATCACCAACATGGGCTTTTCTGAATCTGATCTAAATAAATACTTATTAAGATCAAATAAGCACCTTATAGAGTCTTGGCATACAACTGCATTTGGACAAGGTGGAAGTCATTACCACAATGCCTACTCCTGTGAATTACACCATTTTCCTTCCTTTGTCTCTCTGTGACATGTCACAACACATAAAGTATAACCTGCTGTCAAAAAGCATTTGATGCCATCAGATATGTGATATCATACAAAAGAGGGGGGGACCAAGGAGCTATTGAAGGTCCAGTGTCCATGCTCCTAATGCATACGTGTATACCAATAAAAGGACACAGTTCCTAAAGTAGGGTGCAAAAAGTCACCCAAACTGAAGGGTGCAAAAAAAGTCACCCATACATTTAGAAAGAGAAAAGGAAAGAAAGGAAAATCTTAGGTAAGAATGCCCACTGGTGAGGGGAAGAAACCTTTGTCCTCTGTTGCCCTCACACACCCCAAGGGGTGTCATGCTTCATCATCGGGCAATTGCTCCTCGTAGGGCCGGCGCTGCAATTCCCTACGGGCCCCCGAAGGGACACTTTGTCGGAGATCTTTTATAGGACTGCCGGATGGTGCATGGGGGTGTGCGGGGAGTGGGTTCAATGAGGGTAAAGAAGAAGAGAAAGTGCGTGCAAAAATGTTTCATGAGATAAAAAGGGTCAACATGCAGCAACATTGTAACTGTTGTACCCTAGGCAGTCCGAAAACCGCAGAAATAAAATTGCCCCAAAGGCACACTATGCCCGGGTGACAAAAGGTCATAGGTCGACATGTTTCGCGCTTGTCTCGCCCATATAGGGTCGTTTGCGCTTCTTCAGGACCAAAGTAATTAAAATAAGTGAAGTGCACGTGAATAATATCAGTAGAATAAAATACCCTCTGTCTCAATCAGGGTGGAACAGCAATATGTTTACCCTCAATGTGGCAACGGCTGTATGTTGGAGACCACTCGTGATTTAATACCTAGAAAAGAGAAAACAAGATGAACCACAAAATTGGACACCAGTACAACTTGATGTCACAACATATGCCACAACTATGTGCATATTGGTTAAGTAACAAAGGAAAGGAGTAACCAAGCACACGAGACCCGTCCATCATATTAATTAAGTCCCATCTTAAATTGGCATGCTATTCTGTTGTTGGCAGCCACATGCTGCCTGCTTGGATTCCCACCCTGGTTAAGGCTGGAAACGCACATGATTAGTACAGCCCGGAGTTTGCTTACCTAGCTATGCTGAGACAAAGTCTTTAAGATGCAAGCGTAATGTACGCCCGCCGGTGGCCGGAGAGTTAATGCATGGACTGCCACCGCCGTGTATCACCCTTCAAAGCGTGTGCCGGTAAATGATCTGCCGGAATTAGTTCAAGTAAGATAGAAGGGAACTGGGCGGCGTCCTTTTCCGGCTCCCGGTTCCCAGCCTGCCCATCAGATGTCTGAGCCACAGCGCATGCGCTTTAACAGTGGAGAAGTGCGCACGTGCAGGAGTCGGGAAAACTATTCCCCTTGCCATGCGCGGTTTACGTTCCAGGTAGCTTAGCGCTGTTAGTAAAAATTATCTATAGCTATCTAATCCACACCTCTCCCATCTTTTGAAGAGTTGGTAGAAAAAGGGGGGGGGGCGTGATTACACACTGTAATACAAGTGGGATGCGGCGGTCTCGTGTGGGGGGTGCCAAATTTAAATACAAATACAAGGTGCTAACGTTCAGCACTAGTAAATTATGTATATGCAACTGTTGAGGACTCCCTGTATCGATGTGATTGGTACTCGTGTGCCTGGGAGAAAAGAAGGGGAAGTTATAGAATAGTAAGGTCCCTCGGCTGAGCCGCCGTGCAACATATATCATACAAAAGAGGGGGGGACCAAGGAGCTATTGAAGGTCCAGTGTCCATGCTCCTAATGCATACGTGTATACCAATAAAAGGACACAGTTCCTAAAGTAGGGTGCAAAAAGTCACCCAAACTGAAGGGTGCAAAAAAAGTCACCCATACATTTAGAAAGAGAAAAGGAAAGAAAGGAAAATCTTAGGTAAGAATGCCCACTGGTGAGGGGAAGAAACCTTTGTCCTCTGTTGCCCTCACACACCCCAAGGGGTGTCATGCTTCATCATCGGGCAATTGCTCCTCGTAGGGCCGGCGCTGCAATTCCCTACGGGCCCCCGAAGGGACACTTTGTCGGAGATCTTTTATAGGACTGCCGGATGGTGCATGTGGCTGCCAACAACAGAATAGCATGCCAATTTAAGATGGGACTTAATTAATATGATGGACGGGTCTCGTGTGCTTGGTTACTACTTTCCTTTGTTACTTAACCAATATGCACATAGTTGTGGCATATGTTGTGACATCAAGTTGTACTGGTGTCCAATTTTGTGGTTCATCTTGTTTTCTCTTTTCTAGGTATTAAATCACGAGTGGTCTCCAACATACAGCCGTTGCCACATTGAGGGTAAACATATTGCTGTTCCACCCTGATTGAGACAGAGGGTATTTTATTCTACTGATATTATTCACGTGCACTTCACTTATTTTAATTACTTTGGTCCTGAAGAAGCGCAAACGACCCTATATGGGCGAGACAAGCGCGAAACATGTCGACCTATGACCTTTTGTCACCCGGGCATAGTGTGCCTTTGGGGCAATTTTATTTCTGCGGTTTTCGGACTGCCTAGGGTACAACAGTTACAATGTCGCTGCATGTTGACCCTTTTTATCTCATGAAACATTTTTGCACGCACTTTCTCTTCTTCTTTACCCTCATTGAACCCACTCCCCGCACACCCCCATGCACCATCCGGCAGTCCTATAAAAGATCTCCGACAAAGTGTCCCTTCGGGGGCCCGTAGGGAATTGCAGCGCCGGCCCTACGAGGAGCAATTGCCCGAAGATGAAGCATGACACCCCTTGGGGTGTGTGAGGGCAACAGAGGACAAAGGTTTCTTCCCCTCACCAGTGGGCATTCTTACCTAAGATTTTCCTTTCTTTCCTTTTCTCTTTCTAAATGTATGGGTGACTTTTTTTGCACCCTTCAGTTTGGGTGACTTTTTGCACCCTACTTTAGGAACTGTGTCCTTTTATTGGTATACACGTATGCATTAGGAGCATGGACACTGGACCTTCAATAGCTCCTTGGTCCCCCCCTCTTTTGTATGATATATGTTGCACGGCGGCTCAGCCGAGGGACCTTACTATTCTATAACTTCCCCTTCTTTTCTCCCAAGCACACGAGTACCAATCACATCGATACAGGGAGTCCTCAACAGTTGCATATACATAATTTACTAGTGCTGAACGTTAGCACCTTGTATTTGTATTTAAATTTGGCACCCCCCACACGAGACCGCCGCATCCCACTTGTATTACAGTGTGTAATCACGCCCCCCCCCTTTTTCTACCAACTCTTCAAAAGATGGGAGAGGTGTGGATTAGATAGCTATAGATAATTTTTACTAACAGCGCTAAGCTACCTGGAACGTAAACCGCGCATGGCAAGGGGAATAGTTTTCCCGACTCCTGCACGTGCGCACTTCTCCACTGTTAAAGCGCATGCGCTGTGGCTCAGACATCTGATGGGCAGGCTGGGAACCGGGAGCCGGAAAAGGACGCCGCCCAGTTCCCTTCTATCTTACTTGAACTAATTCCGGCAGATCATTTACCGGCACACGCTTTGAAGGGTGATACACGGCGGTGGCAGTCCATGCATTAACTCTCCGGCCACCGGCGGGCGTACATTACGCTTGCATCTTAAAGACTTTGTCTCAGCATAGCTAGGTAAGCAAACTCCGGGCTGTACTAATCATGTGCGTTTCCAGCCTTAACCAGGGTGGGAATCCAAGCAGGCAGCATGTGGCTGCCAACAACAGAATAGCATGCCAATTTAAGATGGGACTTAATTAATATGATGGACGGGTCTCGTGTGCTTGGTTACTCCTTTCCTTTGTTACTTAACCAATATGCACATAGTTGTGGCATATGTTGTGACATCAAGTTGTACTGGTGTCCAATTTTGTGGTTCATCTTGTTTTCTCTTTTCTAGGTATTAAATCACGAGTGGTCTCCAACATACAGCCGTTGCCACATTGAGGGTAAACATATTGCTGTTCCACCCTGATTGAGACAGAGGGTATTTTATTCTACTGATATTATTCACGTGCACTTCACTTATTTTAATTACTTTGGTCCTGAAGAAGCGCAAACGACCCTATATGGGCGAGACAAGCGCGAAACATGTCGACCTATGACCTTTTGTCACCCGGGCATAGTGTGCCTTTGGGGCAATTTTATTTCTGCGGTTTTCGGACTGCCTAGGGTACAACAGTTACAATGTTGCTGCATGTTGACCCTTTTTATCTCATGAAACATTTTTGCACGCACTTTCTCTTCTTCTTTACCCTCATTGAACCCACTCCCCGCACACCCCCATGCACCATCCGGCAGTCCTATAAAAGATCTCCGACAAAGTGTCCCTTCGGGGGCCCGTAGGGAATTGCAGCGCCGGCCCTACGAGGAGCAATTGCCCGATGATGAAGCATGACACCCCTTGGGGTGTGTGAGGGCAACAGAGGACAAAGGTTTCTTCCCCTCACCAGTGGGCATTCTTACCTAAGATTTTCCTTTCTTTCCTTTTCTCTTTCTAAATGTATGGGTGACTTTTTTTGCACCCTTCAGTTTGGGTGACTTTTTGCACCCTACTTTAGGAACTGTGTCCTTTTATTGGTATACACATCAGACATGTGATCACACAGCCAGAGGCCAAGCAGACTGGTACCTGCTGTACGTTCTGTATGCTACGCTGCTCATGCAAACCTTGAAGGAAGAGTTATTCAACATAGTTTCCGAACCAAACTCACCATAATCATCTCTAAGCAGAATACAAACTTCTAAACAATTCTGGAAAGAGAATGCATGATCTTAATCTGATAGGAATGTTAAGATGTGGGGGCTTCTATTTCCTTGATAACATATGTGGTGGTCTTCTGTCATTCTTAATAACATCCCTTCTCTTGCTATCCCTTGAAGCTGGCAGTCCAGCTCAAGCATAGTCAACTAGAGATGTAAGCATCAATAAATTAAGAACAGCTGATGGCCAATGTTGCATCTTGCAGACCTCCAGGCTCTCTAAAAGACTCATATACAGCAATGGTCATGCTCCTGATGTTCCTACTTCTCTTTAGCAAAATGAACATCTTCCTAGCTATAATAACCCTTAAATCAGCAGATTTCCCCCAATGACAGGAGGTAATCAGTAGTGAAGCTGCTACTACAAACGTTACTGTCAGCCCACATGACCCAAAAAACCTCTGTTGCCTTTCCTGTGTGAACGACTAGAAATGCTGGTGCTTAGTCAGCTACTATAACAAGCAGAATGGCAGGCTCTTAACTGGTGGATTTCACCCAGGGTACATCATATAACTGGTGATTCTATCAACCCTAAATGTTTAAGAAGGTGTGTAGATGGAGGTGGTGTTTGATCACTGATTTTATTGTATATTTTGGCAGCATTTGGTGATATCCATCTTCAAATGTTTACTAATCTTGTTTTTTGGGCACCTCCAACAGAAATCAGACTGCTGCTGTGCAGCCTTTTGTTAGAGAACAAACACAGAATGCCCTCTTACTCAATCACTTCAGTATTGGGGACCCAATAAACGTAAACGTTAAATCAGGTCCGGTATATTTATTTATACCTTTTTCTTTAGAAAATGTTTCAAAAAGCAATTCTGTATGGCAGATAGATAATACAACATACACAATTATTGACAATAAACACTACCTACATTAACACAATGATACTAACAAACTGTGTGAACAAGACTGTGTGAAAAAAAGATTTCAAATATAACATCCCACAAATAATACAGTGCTGGACTATAAACATTACGATTGGACAATTTTATACAAACAAATCAAATATATGAAAAATATGAAAAAAGAGCCAATTCAATACAAGAGCAAACAAGCGTGAGGCAGCAGTATTTTTAGTACACATTCAATGTATACAATTAACTCTTGCTGGATTGCCGACGCGTTTCAAGTTTGGGCATGGGTTTGCAAACTATCATCAGGGCTCTTGATATTGTTCTGTTGGAATGTAAAAAACAAACTGTTTTAATACAACCAAATGGCCTCTTCAAAGAGAGAAGAACCGTTTGAATAGAATTAAAAGTACCTGAGTATTGGTAATAGGTTGGCCTATATGGGTTTCTATTCATGGACCGAATCCTCTATTCAGAGCACAACCAGGGAAACTTCGTTCTGACGTGCTTTTTGCAAAGACGAGTCAATTTCTCTGTCTCGTTTTGTTGCTTTGCATCGGTACTCAGAGCAAGAAACTTAGCAATGGTGTCTCACAAGACTCCTTGTTTAATCTATATACGAGGCCTTTGGGTAACTTACACCACTAGTTGGATGTATGTTTTTATATTTGAGGAGATGAATCTCAACTCATCTTTGGCTCTCAGATTCAATGAGGGAATGCCTTTCTGTAGTCAGTTGGTGAATGTCTGTCAAAACTCTCAAGCTTGACCTATTACAGACAAACACTTCTTAGTGCATCCCCATTCAATGGCTGGCCTCTTACATCTTGGCCAGAGACCAAGGGTATTCCACCTCCTCCATTTAAGGTAGTCAGGAATCTTGAAATTTTATTCAACTCCACGTTGACCTTGGGCCTTCAGGTTTCCATTGCTCACTCCATGCTATCTCCCTTGCATCCTGAAATGAAGACTCCCTACATTGAAAACAGCTATTATAACCCAAACAAATTCCTTTATTGAATCTGTATTTGACCTTGCCAATTTCATTCCTGGTATACCTTCTAAATGTCTATAATGTGTGCAAAGAGAGTGCTACTTGGACCATCACCAAAACTTCATGTCAGGTTTACATAATCGCAGGTCCTGAAGTCACTCCATTGGCTGCCCATATACTTGGCAATTACATTCAAGGCCTTAACAGTTGCTCACAAAGCTGCCTGGCAGCAGTCCTACATTGCTAAGTGGCAGATTGTCTAATTCATCATCCCTCATGCACACTCCATTCATTTTCTCAAAATCTACTTGACTTACCTAGGTCCTGAATGGTCACCTCTGGTGACATCCTTTCCAATTGCTGATGCCAATTTGTGTAATGCTCTACCTTACATCTTATGAACTGAAAAACAGCCTTAATTTCAAAAAGCTGGGAAAATCTTTGCTTTTCAATGACTACTCAAAATCTTCTTCTCTCATGTGGCATGTAAGAGTTCCAAGTTTTATTTTAGTAGTATTGTTTATTTAGCTACTACCAAGAAGCTGTGCGTACCGGTGATCAAAATATCTGTGGTAAGATACAACCCCCAACCATAAGGGAGATCTGATCTAGACTGGTGTCAGTCAGCGGAGCAGGGTGTGTACCACGAAAGGGGATGCCCAAAACAAGGGGACTTAATCTGGGGGAGCCTGGATGGATTTTTGTTGGGTTTGAAGACTAGAAGGGGTATGGGGTCTTAGCCAGGGTCTACTGTGGTGCATTTTAATTACTCCAGTTGTATGAGAGATGAATGTAATATTACAACACATCGAGAAATGTTACATGTATTGCTGTCTCTGGATTGTCGCTTTGCTATGTATTGAACTCAAAATGCATTTCGTACCCGTAAATGCTGTATGATGCAAAACTTAACAAAAAATGTTTTTAACTTTTAAAAAAAATATATATTGTAATAGTCTTGTATGTCCTGGAGTTATTCTAGATCAGCATGAACAGGGACCCAACTCATCCAGACAAATAGACAAATTGTCACCCATGCCAATAGGAGCCTAGCTGATCCAGTTGTGGCAAACTTGAAAGCAGAGAAGAAAAGTCTGGCTGTGGTCATTATAATGTGTGGCTTTCATGCAGTACGTGCCTTCAGCGGAAGGATGGGTGGCAGTGCACAGGGTGCAGACTTCATGTCTGTACTGGAAGCACTATGCAAGACGCCTGAGTACAGTCAATGAAACTACTACTTTGAAGTCACAGGGCTCTCATGAGGTTTGAAAGTGAAGGCAGCCATTTTGAAGTTACAGATTGCCCAATTCACCCACACCAATTTCACTGGTCCTCTGTCAAACTTATCCAGACTTTAGAGACACCGCTTGTATGTTTCAATAAATCCCCAGCTAATCTGATACATGTTATAAAAGTTTGCATGCTTGTTTCCGGTCCAGTGAAGACATGGCTTGGATGTTCAGGCTGGACTGTTCCCATGAGGCACAGGGTCAGACTGATTTGCATATGGCCATGTCTGAACTGGGGTGGCGGAGTGTGCTAAAGAATGATGATGGCTTAAACCCAGATCATTTGACTGGGGGTGAGTGCTTGCATTGTTCAACACTCCGTTCATCATCCCCTTTGGTTTTGCTTTATAAACGTTAGAACTCCTCATCTTTCATTCAAAGACGTTTTTGTATGCACATCAGGGATTGTAGGAAATAGACCATCAGCAGAATGTCAGGATGAAGCAGTTTAAAGCATGAAGAAGAGTTCCTCGCAATATTCTAACCAATGCGTAAACTCCTGTTTATGCATGGGTCGGAAGTACACGTTTTAAGGTATTTGACGTATCTGATAATTATCGGATGCATGAAATAACTCAACATTATTACATTTCTGATGATCAAACCTGCCAAATTTTAACAGTGGAAAAAATGTGTTATAACCCGTATCATGCAGATTTTGGTATGCTAAACACCAAAATATGCATGTTATTCCTCATGGACTAATAATAAGTGTTATTTATCACACCCAATAAATGACTTACCCCGCAGTATCATTATTTATCAGGAGCGATAAATAATGCCATAGCTCATAATCTTGGCCAGTGATGGCTAAAATATGGTCAAACAAAGCTGACTCTCACTTCAATCCACACAGGCTATTAGAGGTTAATGGCTTTATGATCATGAAAACTTGTGAAAAAAGATCACGCACTAAGTATTTGTTAATATTCAAGCAACCAAAGTAACACCCGGTGGAGTATCTGCATGCAGTGACTGTACCGATCTAGAAGAGAATGATGAAGAGGATCAGATTGGACAAACCACCCACTAGGATGGTAATCTCAAGGGCAGAAATGCCCGCCCTTTGGGATTACGAGCCGGGTCCGAATGTCCGATGGACCTCCTTCAGCCCGCCGAAAGCCAGCCGGAATGAACGGCCGGTTCAGTTTCTAACCAACAGCATTGTAATGCGGTGGTCAGAAACCAAACCGAGGGGCTGATAAGATGTGGCCCTTTATTGGCCACATCGTAATCGCCCCTATGTGTCTAAAGACCTCATCATCATTGTTAAGGACTGAACTGCCCATCTACTGAAGAGTTCTTTAAGGTTGGGGGAGATGTAATATTGGCACTTACTAACACCATCAGGAAGAACAACATGTTGGAAGTAGGAGGAAGAGCTGGGAGGATAAAGGAGTCATGCTGGAAACAAGGATAAAAATCAGTGCTCTGTTCAGTTGCACTATGTTCCTCATGGAAGTTATTGTTGTGTAACAATTTTCTGTGGTTTTCAGGTCATTTGACAAATATTTCCGTAGACAAATCCTGCTTGCTTTTAACTGGTGAAATGTGTCTGAAAACCAGAAATGTGCAGGTTTTAGCACGCCTCTTGCTATGTAAAGTCGGTCATAAACTCATGTTTCCATCTACATTGGGTTTATCAGAAAACTTGTAAGGAGAGCTGTAGCGGAATTTAGTTTCAAACAAATATTCCATTACGATTCAGCTGATTGAGGGCAGGGACAGACTGGGAACCGAAACCGGCCCTGGCAAACTGCTCGGTCGCTCCTGTCCCTGGTGCCAGGGCCGGTTTTGGCCATTTTGTTACTGGGGGGCAATATTCCTGGCCCCTGATAACAAACACGAACCCACAGGGGCCCAAAACCGGGCCCACCCTGGCAGCCCACCGGGGAAACGCCGGTGCCCACTATGGCCAGTCCGGCCCTGATTGATGGCCTTATTTAAAGTTTGTCAGATGGGAATCTTAAAATGTATTACAAGTGCATTATAGCCTATATCACTAACTTGTAATGATAGCAGTCATGTTTTTGATGTGGTATCCCGCTGCCAAATTCTAAATAAAGTCCTGCAGTACTTCATACTAGTGATTATACACAGTTCGTCCCATGCCATGACTTTGGAGCTAACTATACGGCACTCTCTGGTGATGTGTAGGATAAGTAGGTCTGTGACAAATACCAAGGTCTGCCTTCGGACTATTCATTTTGCGAAGTTTTACTATGCGTACGTGGCAATAGTATGATGTTCTTATTAATATCCATCTCCGTTTGGTACTGCAAGTAGTGCAGGCTCTGTGTGGCGTGGCCTTCCCAACTCACAAGGTAATTATTAACTACCGATCAATATACATGGCAGACAAGGCTCGCCTTCCAGGACGAGCCTTGCCAAGAAACGCGATCCTCAAATATGCTTGAAACAAAAAATACTGGGCCTGTGGAGGCCCGTCTCTTGTCACGTCAGCTTGCGACAGAAAATAATCGTTTGTGATTTTGTTTTCGAAAAACGACTAACAATGTATCTATTAAAATATTTTGCGGTTTGGAAATAAGAAACTCTACGAACCGAATGTTATCTCTCAAAGAAACATGCATAACATAAAACTAATTTATTCCACCTGTGTTTGCTTTTGTTTTATCGTGTTCAGTGTTTTTTGTATAGTGCTCAGTTTGTTTCTGGCCGTACAATGGGCTGTCCCAGAGGCGTGCCCTGTGCTGAAAATAACCGCTCAAATTAATTAATTAACCTAAGCTCTGAAGACACACTATAGAAAGAAAAATAGGGCACGAGGAAGTGGGAGCGGCCGAGTCTTTTGTTATGCACTCAAAGGCAGTAAGTACCTTCTAACCAGTGGTGAAACACAGAGGTGCGAACTGCACCCTTCTACGTTTTCTTGCCCTTATAAATCACGCGACAGTTTGGATTGCAGAAATGTACTAGTTGCCAGATTGTGTCATTATCGGCAAACACTGGCTGAAATAGCCCAGGCGGAAGGAATGGTAATGTATATAAGCGCAAATGTGATTATATAATATAGGACGTTAGCGTTGTATGTTTAAGTCCTGGGCGGTAAAGATATTAATAAAAACTGTCAAATCCGGTACTTTTTCTCTTCTGAAACTAAAAACCTTAACTGCTAACACAACTAAAAAATTTAGAATGTATTTGAGAGCTGTATAAACCGTTTCGGAATTATTATTAGAGCAAGCAGGGAAATAATTACAATGTTGTAAAATAATCCTGACAGTTTTACACAAATGCATTTTCACCTGCCAGCTCTTGGCTGTTCCAGAACAGCAAAAGGTAAACACATGAGAAGGTTTTTTTTATTTAAAAAAAAAAGCGGCAGGCCTAGTGTATAAAGAAGCAACCAAGTAGGACATATAAAAGATCTGTTAGCTGGACATAGAATTGTGTTCTATTATTCTATATAACAGTGGTCAACATCAGAGCATTTGCTTTATACATTGAGCTATATATTGGACACACTGAGGCCTATTCACAACTGCATTTTATAACTAAGTACGTTTAGTAGTACTACATTAATACTACTAAACGTACTTTCAAAATGCTATTTACATACATATGTGCCGAGGAAGCCACTGCCTCCATCATTCCTATATTTTCTGTGCAGAGATCTGTGCTCCAATGCGGAGATCTCATACATGTAAATATATATTTTAGAAAGTAAAGGTGGGAGGAACAGAGGGGAGTGTCTGGAAATGGGAAATATTTATGACTAAAGGGGAGGGGTTAAAGGAGGACGTAGGGCGGTTAAAGGAGCATTAGGAAGGGGTTTAGGCAGGGACATGCCCCTTCCCACAAAAGATTAAGTCCATTGCTGTTCACAAATTGCCCTTCTATAGCTGCATCAGCCAAAATGGACCCAGCACTGTAGTAACTGTACTTCACCTCAGAGGTGGAGTAAGCCCAGTACCAGACATGGCCAACCACAGGTACTGGAACACTCTCCTTTTGAAAATAATGGATATAGGGGTTTAAAATTAAACACCACAGGAACAAATGTTAAAATTAATTAAATTCTTAAAACTTAAAAAAAGATATATATATATATACAATTTTTGATGTTAAAAAAATCCATAAATAAAGCATAATTATTATTTTAGTTAAAGAATTATCAACTGTTTTCACATTTAAAAATAATGTAACATTATTATTTAATAGCAAATCACTTTAATCACTTTAAATCATTTTTAATACAAATTAAAAAACAATTTTTTTCCTTAAGGTGCATTTTAACATTTAAATTTCAGAGAAATAACTTGTTTTAATTTAATATATTCAAAATAGTTAAAATTGTAAATAATTAAGTCATAAATACTGTAACACTGTTTCATATTGTTCTACATTTAAAATTAATATATACAATTAACTAACATTTGTGTTTAAAATGAAAATATTTTTCTATTCTTTTTAAAGGTTTAATACATTTTTCAATTTTACCCTATATCTTACCATAGGGAGATCTCAGGCCCGATTGCAGAGGTCTCTTCCAGGTGTAAAGAACTTCAAATATGGTTGTAAAGTCTCTAGCATTAGTAACTTTACTGTCATATTTGATGATTTTACTGACTCCGCTGCCTATTTCAGGGGTGGGGGCATGAAATGCTATACTTTTGAGTACTTTTACAAGTGTAAATTGTGAAAATCCCAAAGGAGTAAAGTTACTCTAAAGTGGTATGAGGGAATTTACTTACAGTAAATCTCGATGTGTAGATTTATCATTGTGAATAGGCCCCATTGTGTATTGTCAGAGGGAAGGTTTGGTATTTAAACAATGTGATGTCTAGGTTTACTATGTATTTATGGGCTACCTATGTCAGAGTAATGTAGCAGTGGGATAATGATATTCATTGGTCATCTATGTGTTCTTTATTCAAATGTATAATGTTTGCCTTTGAATGTGAGCACATTTGGCGTTCATTCTCTGGACCCTTTGCTTGTATCATGATCTGCTGCTTGATACAATAAAGCTTAAGAAGATAAAGGCTATGAATGGACATTCGTATTCCACAATCAGGTCTCTTCCTTATTGCTCACATCATCACAGGCACTGACAGTGGTTGGCCTTGTCTATGTTTCTGGGAAGCAAACATGACAACAAAGAAACAGTTATGCTAATAGATAGATGCAAAAAGAAAGTGAGGGCTGGATAAGTGCATGGAATAGAAAACAATAGAAAAATCACAATTTGCAATCGTAGATTTTATTGTTCTCAGCACAAGCCTTAACAATTTCATAAAATAAAAACATTGGAAATCCCATCATTTTTAAAGTCCATACATTAATTGCTATAATCAGCAATCTTTCATTAAAACAGGTACAATTGCCCTCCCCCCTCCACTTTACATCTAGAATGTTTCCATAATGTACTTAATATATTCTATAACAACTGGAGAAACTGAAAAATGCTCGTTAAAATCAGTGGGGCTTTCAGAAGTAACTTACGAGACATAATCCAGGTGACCAAAATGTAAGGGGACAACTGAATGATAGAGCTCTGGCTTGTTGATTCTATAACACAATCTCAGTCATCAGTGTTGTCCAATATATTAAATATTTTGTACAAAAGTGCAAGCCATTTAATTGGGTGGGTCTTGTCCTTGGACAAACACATCATAATGTTCAAAATGGTTTCACTAATCTCCACCATGTCCCATTACCCCCTGGCCCCGTAGTCCTCGACACCTTCATACTAACAAGTGGAGATAACCATCTCCCAACAGAAAAAAAGAACAGAGGCATGCTGGGACCCTAATACTGCCCCTCCCGCCGGAAGTACATAAGCAGTACTTACCCAGCATCCCGTCTGTTCTTTTTTTCTGTCTTCGACAGAATGGAATGATGGTGTGCTGTGATGTTGCTAGCCCTGCTCCTGCTGGGCTGTGGTGGCGTACTGGTTCTTCTCTGCTCCCCCTGCCCGGCTGCCTGGCTTCGCGGGTTGGGGTGCTGTTTCCTGATGTGTCTGCCTCCCGGCCTGCCTGGCTTGCTGGGAGGCATGGCTTCTTCCTGGCCGGTGTTCTTGAGTTTGCCGGCCCTTTGCGGCTGGTGCGCCGGCCTCTGGTTCTCTTCCGGGTCGGTGGGGCGCGTCTTCCTGGATCCTGGCTGCATGGAAGTCGCGTTGTAGTTTCCTCCGGCTGCCTTCCCGGCCCTGGCATGGTTCCTGCTGTGCGCTTGTGGCTGGTGGGGGGGGGCCTGGTTCGTGGGTCGGGCCTTCCTCCCGGGGTGAGTTCCGCATAGCGGTCTTTTTTTTCTGCCCCTTCTTTACTGCTGTGTGCTGTGGTCTCTGTTTGCACGCCCGGCGCTGGTGCTGGGCGCCGGTGTTCGTGCCTCTGTGCCACGTCCTCGTCCTGGTTTCAGCGCATTGGGGACGTATGGTTGGAGGAGTGGGACCGAGTGGCACGTGGAGGCAGGTTGTGGCTGTCTTGCCTCCTCGCCCTGCTTCCTGTGCTTGGATCGTTATTCTTCGGCAGGGTTTCTGCCGGTGGTTCCTCTGCCTCCTGGTGGGCCGTTTTTTCGCTGCTGGCGCGCCTGTAGATGGCAGGCTGGCCTTCTGGACAATGCCACGATACGGAACAGAGACTCCTGGAGATGCCGGGGTTTGGCCCCTGGACCACATGCATGCGATGCATGGGCGAAGTGCGGAGCTTGCTATGTCTCCTGGTGTCCTGGGCTTTGGGGGGAGGGGGGGCTTTGTTTCTGGGGTTGCCCCCTCCTTCGGGTGTGTCCCGCTTGCCTATGCGCGGGGGCCTGCTCTCTGTGTGTGTGTTGTACGTTCTTCTGCGGTCCTGTGTGCTCCTGGTTTGTGCGGTACTTGTTCATGGCCTTCTGCGACAGTCTCTGTGCTTGCTGCATGTGCTGCTGTGTTGGGTGTAGACATGTGTGTCGGGCCTGTGCTCGTCCTGCGTCATCCGGGTGGCCGAGTAGTCTCCGGCGCCAGTTCTTCTGTGCTTCTTATGCACTGAGCCCTTTGGGTTCTCTTCCTTTCTGCGCTGTTCTGGAGCATTGGTTTCTGCCTCGCCTGCCCCTCCCCGCATTCCTGGTCTTGGCAGTGGTTTGGCTGGGCCTCTGGGTTTGCCTTCCAGGGGTTTGCTGCCGTGGCCTGCTTTTTGCCTGGCTGTTGCTCTCCATGCTGGCGGGGTGCTCTGTTGCCAAAGGGTTGGTATTCCTCACGGCGTGTTTGTATCGTGTGGTGCTCCTCGCTTGTGGCCTGCTGTGCCTGTGGGTCCTCCTGGTCTCCCTCCCCGCTGTTCTTCTTGCTTCTGGCTTGTGTGGCCCTGGTTCGCCTTGGTTTGGGGTGCTGTGTTTCCCCTGGGTGTTCCTGTCCAGGCTGCTTTTCTCCTCCTCCGGGACGCCCTGCTGTGTCACGCTCCCGGGGTTGGGGTGTGTTGGTGGGTGTGCCTGATGCTGGGTGCCTTTTTGGAGTTCTTAGGGGCTCTTTTTCTCCCGCCCGCCACTGCCTCTTCCCTGGCTCCTCTTTTTTGTAGGTCGGGGGCTGGAGGCGGGGGGGGGGGGGGGGGTTTGCTCTGCTGCTGCCTGCCCCTGCTCCTTGCTTCGCGCAGCTGGCTTCTGGTTCAGGGTGCTGGCCTGTTTTGGGGTTTGGTGCTCTTTGTCTCCACTGCCCCTCTGTTGCCCTCTGGTTTTGGCGCTGGCTTTCCTCGCCTGGGTTTGGTTCCCTTCTGTGGTGCCTCCTTTGTGTGTTCCTCGCCCTTGGTCTCCATGGTGGGGGTTTCTGCCGGGGCTTCTCCCCTTGGTTCGCTGCCTTCTGGTGGTGTCCCTGCTCCTGGCAGTGTTTTGCTTGCTCCTGGGGTTCCCTGTGTTGTGGGTTCTCTCCTGCCTGCTTGCTTCACCTTGCCCTCTGCTGGTCTTGGGTCGGGCTCGCCTTTCGCTTCCTCCGCTGCGGTCTGTTGGGGTTTCGCTTCTGTTTCACCTTCTTCGGGTTCCTTTGCTGCTCCCGGCCCCCGGACTGGTGATGGGTCGGTGTTGTGGCTAGGGGGGGTGGTCCTGTTGCCCCCCCTGGGTTCCTGTTTCCCTGCGGCGGGTTTTCCCGCTTTTCTTTCTGCCCCTCTGCTCCTCCTTCCTGGGGTGTCTCCTGGGTGGCTGTCGTGGCCTGGCGTTGGTTGTGCTGCTTCTGCCCCCTTTTTTACGGGTGGCCTTGCCTCCGCTGCGGGCTGCCTGTTGTGTGGTGGCCTGTGCTCTGCTTGCGGTGTGCCTCCGCTTCCTGGCTTCGGCTGGGTTGGTCGGGGTTTGGTCTGCGGGGGCTTCGGGTTCCTGGTGTTTTTTTTTGTTCCTTCCCTTGGGGGGGTGCCTGGTCCCTGTTCGGTTTTCGGGTGCCCTTCCTGGTGCTCTTAGGGGCGTTCTGCCTGCTCCTGGGTGATTGGTGCTGCCTTGGCTGTGGCTGTTCTGTTCTCCTTTTCTTCGGGCGTGTGCCTTCGGGTGTTTTGAGCCGGTGCCTTTTTTGGTCTTGGTTGCTTCTGGGGTCTGGCTGCTTTTGTTCCTTACTCTTGCCCTGGCTCTCCCTGTGCTTGCCTTTTGGCTTGCTTTGGGTGTTTTCCTACCTGCTCCTCCTGGTGCTGCCTGGGTCCCTGCCGGGTTTGTTCCTGGTTGGTGGCCTCCTGTGGGTTGGGCTTCTCTGTCGGGGCTTGTGTGAAGCCTGCTCTTTATGCCCTGGTGCTTCCTCCCCCGGGTTGTTTTTCCGGTGGTGTTTTCCCTTCTGGGCTATGGTGTTCGTGCCTCCGCTGTTTGGGCCGGGCTGTCTTTTGCTTGTGCCGCGCCCTTGGCTTTTCCCCTCTCCAGGTCTCCTGTACTCCCGGGTGGTGGCCTGGTGCCGTGCTGCCTTTCTGCGCTGGCTGGGTGTCTGCTGGGGCTTTCTGCTCTTGCGTGTTAGTCTTCTTTTGGGCTCTGCATCGTTGCCTGGGCTCTCTTTGTGTCCGGGCGGGGCGCTCTGCTGTTGTGGCCGCACCCTGGTGGGTCCTTCGGGGCTTTTTTCCTGCTGGCGGTTCTTGCGGTCTTCTTTTGCCTGTGTTGGGGCGTTGTGGGGTCCTTTGCCTCCGGTGGTCTGCTGGCTTCCTGCTTGTTCTGGTTGTCCTCGGGCCGGGCCTCCTGGTCTTCCTGGCTGTTTTGCCTGCTTTGGGGGTGTTCTGCTGTGCGTTTCCTGGTTTTGAGGTCCGGGTTCGCTTCTGCCTCCCTTCTTTCTCCAGCCTTGTTTCCTCTTGTGGGGCTGTTGGGTGCCCCCCCCCCTCGCTCTGGGTGGGGTGTGGTTCCATGGTGCTCTTGCCTCGGTGGGGTTCTCCCTCCTGGCTGCGAGTTGGCTGGGGTCTTCTGCTTGTTGGCCCTCTGCTTCCTCTGGCTTCTACTTTGGCGGTTTTCTCTGTTCTTCGCCCTTCTGTGTGGTTGTGGCGGTGGTGTGTTGGGGGTTCCCGGTTCCTCCCTGCTCTTTTATGTGCCGTGGGTGCTGCGTGGGCTCGTTACCAGATTTTTGTTGGCCATGCGGGTCCTCCTGCGTGGTCCGGGTGCTTGGCTCTGGTCCTGGCTTCCCGGTTCTGTTGCCGTTGGTGGCCCTCTTTTTGCGGTTTGCTTGGCTCCTCTCTGGCGTTGCTGGGTTGAGGCCTTGTGTTGATGGTCTGGGTGCTGTGCTCCCTGGGCTTTCTTTTTCCTGCTGCTCCTGCCCTTGCTGCTGGTCTGGCCTAGGTGTGGTGTTCTTGGTCGGTCCTGTGTCTTCTGGGCGCCTTCTTTGTGCTGCCCTCTGTGCCTCGTTGGACGACTGAGGAGGTTTCCCGGTTGCTCTGTGCTCCCCTCCTGCCTTGTGTTCCCTCCCTTTGGGGTTGGGGTTTTCTGGGCTTGTGGTCGTTTCTCTGTTTCCAGCCTGGTTTTGTTTTCTTTGTTTTCCGGTCTTGTTGGCCTCTCCTTGTTTGGTGGGCTTTCGACTGGGTTGTGGGGTTCTCCCCGTCCCTGTCTTTTGGGTCGGGTTCTCGGTCCTGTTCGGCTCCTGGGTGCTTGTTGTTTCCTGGGCCTTCTCGGCCGGGTTTCCTCCTCGGTTCTCTTGGGCTCGAGTCCTTTCTTTTTGGGTGTTTGGCCGGGTTTCTGGCCTGTGCTTCTCCTTCCTTTTGGGCTGGGTGCTGGTGCCTGCGCTCTGTTGGCCTTTTCTTTCTTTGGCTTCTTCCGGGTTGTCTCATCTTCCTGGTGGGTCTGCCTGGTCCTGTGTGCCTTCCTGCTGGTTCTGGCCTTGGCGGTCTTCTCTGGTGGGTTGTTTTGGCTGGTCTTAGTGTCCTGGTCCGGGTTCCGGTTGCTGGTTTCTCGGGTTGGCGGCCTCCTTTTCTTGGCACCCTGGCCTTTTTCTTTTATCTCCGGTCCTTGTCCCTGCTGTCCTGTTATGGGTTGCGGGCCGGGCGTTTCCTGCGGTCTTCCTTTCCTCCTTCTCGGTGCTCGCTTGGGTGACTGCTTTTGTTGTGGTTTCCTGGGTGTGCTTGTGCGTGCGGAAGGCCGGGTTTCCTGCTTTGGTATTCTCCACTTGTTAGTATGAAGGTGTCGAGGACGGAGGGACCAGGGGGTAATGTCCTATTACTTACCGGTAATCTTCATTACTCCGGGTCCTGTAGTCCTCGACACCTTCATACGCCCCTCCCTCCCTCCCGGGCGGCCGGCCGGCCTTCCTGTCTGGGCTTGGTTGTACAGACGGGATGCTGGGTAATTACTGCTTATGTACTCCCGGTGGGAGGGGCAGTATTAGGGTCCCAGCATGCCTCTGTTCTTTTTTTCTGTTGGGAGATGGTTATCTCCACTTGTTAGTATGAAGGTGTCGAGGACTACGGGACCCGGAGTAATGAAGATTACCGGTAAGTAATAGGACAATCATATCAATCATCTCAAGTTTTATCCTTTGTTCATTTATCTGTATAGACTTTATCTGCAATGTACCAAGTCTAAATTGAACAAACAAGGAGGGACCTGGCCAACTTACATTGGCTACCCATAGTGTAACATGTCCAAAATACGCTGTGCTTCAGGATACATTTTATCTAAATAGATCTTAAAGCTGACCTAATCTTTATGTAGACAGAACCTATACGCTAAAGAATTATCCTTAAATTTGTTGAAAATATCCCTGATTTTATACTTCCAATTAAATTATTCTGCTTGTGCCAGGATTATTGGTAGCCAGATTTTCAAGAATTGATTCATTGATTAACTTTAAGTTATTTTTTATGTGGGACCACCATTGCACCATATGTGGTGCAGGGCAAGTTACTGTCTCCATCAAAAATTTCAAAAAAATGCTTGCTTGTTGGATTCTGCAAAAGCGGACACATTAGAGGATTGGAGTAAAAGAATTGAACTTGTGTATAATTTTGACTAAACCTTCTCCAATGTAGTAACGAATATGTGACTCCAGAGTTCTGCACCATAAGCAGCTGGGGCTATTGTTTTAGCCATACATACCTGTAGAAAAGTGCTTAGGGACTTGTCTCAAAATGTCTAACTTAATTCCAAATAGTCAAATTTAAGCTCCGGTCTAGAGGCTCAATGCTGACCAGAAAGGGTTATTTTATGTAAATGGTTTCATAATCATGGTAAATAACAGCTGTTTTTTAAACAATACTCTGTGAAACTCTTGATTATTTAGTGCATGGCAATTTCTGTCAATGAGAGAAGTACTGCATAATATGCAAATAGTAATATTGGAATTCTGTTGTTAAGAAGTCGTGGATTAACTAGATTTTAAGCCCTCTAGGTATTGACCAACATCATTCAAAAACAATGAGAAAAGTAGGGTAACTAAGACACAGTCTTGACGCACAACTTTGGAGATCGTAACACTCTCAGTGGCTTCTCCATTCAGCCTATAATACACTTGAACTTTTGTATTCTTGTGGAGTTTTTATCATGCTATTATTTAGTCCCGGGTGTTCCAATGAGAGCCAGAATCGCTCCATGAAGACCAACTCAGAAGCTGACTTTAAATCAATAAAAGTTATATATATATATATATATATATATATATATATATATATATATATATACATATATATTACCTACTGGCGGTCGCCAGTAGGTAGTTATAGTTAGGATTTTTTTCAATGTTAATTCTCAAAATTCTATTTGGAATAACTTTGGCACCGGTTGACGAATCTGCCTGAAAATTTCCTGAAAATGGCCTTGCGGCGCCCCGGTCCTTCCCTGAAAGTTTGGGGGGGGATTCGTCAAGCGGGGGCCGAGATAAAAGGGGGGTCCCAAAACGCGTTTTCTCCATGTTAATTTCCATAGGGCGGTCGATTTCACTTTTAGCCCGAACGGCTGAATGGATTTTCACCAAATTTGGCAAAATTGTAGGGACTGGTAGCCCGATGTGCCTTTGCTATGTCTCGAGATATGTGCTCCTGTAGATTTTGAGTAATTTAGGTTCAAAAAAATATATATATCTATAGCCGCGCCCCGGTACGCGCACCGGAAAGCGCTCCGGGCGCGACACGCAACACGCGCGCAGAAAGCTGATTGGTTCTCGGGTGTCTGTAAACATTCGAAACAGTCCGGAGCGGCCGCCATCTTGTGTCTCGGTAAAATCGAGACATAAGAGGTGGCTAAAACAAAGGGGGAAATGACCATAAGGCGTCAGGAATAGACCCCCTCTGATCCCCTAGGTTTGATGTGGGGGCAATAAAAGGGACCAGCGGGGCATTTAAAATATATATTTTTTTTCATTTTGCGCGGGGGGAGCGCTCGGTGCGCTCCCTGGTGCGCGTACCGGGGAGCGCACTATGGGGAAAAAAGAATGACAGAGTTTTTAAAAAATGAAGCCTTTTTTTAGAAATTGGAGGTAGTTCTAAAAAGAACTTTTTTTTTTCTTCTTTTTGTTGTTTTATATTTTTTTGTGTTTTTTGAACATTTTGTACTTTTTTTGTCTTTTCAAAACAGTTTTATATTTTTTTTGTATTTTTTTAGGGGGAGAAACAAAAAAAAGGGAATTGAAACTGGCTCAACTGGAGCAAAAAAACAAAAAACCTAAAAAATGTGTTCTTTTTGGGGCACTTGTGGTTGTCACCTGCAAGGACGATTAGCTTTACGCTCTGTTCACCATAGGCGATAAGCTTGCCACATGCAGTACAAGTTATTTTAAAATCAGCAAATCTTGGCTGAATACAAGGCATCATCTCTGATGTTTCTGGTCCTGATGAAGAGGGTTTGTTTCATTGGGAGGTGGTCCTTGAAGAATGGGGAAGGTTACTGGCCAGTTCCCTGAGCTCTGCACGAGAATAGTTGTTAGGGTGCTTTCTGGTCATATGACGAATCATGGTATAGTTACCAAATGAATATTTTTTGTTTGGGTTGCCCCTTGAAAGTTCTTCATTGCAGATTAGGCAAGTTACCTTGGCAAGTTACCTTGGCCGCATTGACTTTTTTCTTCCCCTCTGGGATTGAAAAAAACTCCCATACAATGTGTGGCTTGGGCTTGTATGGGGTATTTTCTTCAGGAAGCCATCTTCTCCTCCCCTCCTCCTCTTCCTCTTCCTCCTCCTCCTCTTCTTGACCACCAATATAAACTTGAGCTGGTCCTGTTGGTGGTGGTGGTGGTGGTGGTGGGGCAGATGCACCAGCTGCTGCTGCTACTGAAGCCATTATTAAGATCAAAAAGGTACAGAGATGTACAAACAGGTCTTCCTCAGTCAAAGGACAAAGTCAGAATAAGGAAAAAAGGTGGGGTCTTTCATCATTTGGAAAAAAAACTGTCCTGAACCAATGAGAAGTGTTATTTTCAGGTCACAAGACCAGGGGCTTCATCATTATGAAACCAAAACTGTTATGAACCAATAAAAAGTGTTATTTTCAGGTCACATGACCGACGCGCTTACGCTACGCGCCCCGGGGCGCGTAGCGTAAGCGCGTCGGATGTTTACGTTGCGCGATCGTATTCGCTCGAGTACTTCCGGGTGCGCTTACGCCGTGCGTATCACGCGGACGCGGCTACGCGATACGTCACGATCATGTTTTCGTTTGCGATATTGGCGCTCACGGGACGCTCCCCGGAGCGCGCGCCGGGGCGCTTTTTAGAAGTACGCTCTCCGGGGCGCTCCCCGGGGCGCGCTCCGGGAGCGCTCCAAAAAAAAATGGGATAATTGTAGGGACAGGTAGCCCTATTCTGAAGTGGTTTTTAAAAATAATAACTTTAGAAAAATATGTATTGTGCTACATTGGGCTTAATATATGTTAGAGCCAAAATGTAGCCCAAATGTAGCCCAATGCAGCCTAATGTAGCCCAAAGATGGCCACCAGAGACAAAAAAAATATATATCCCAAATATCAGCCAGATGTAGAATGTATCAGAGTGTTCTAAACAACTAGAGCGCTAACAGTCTTACTTATAAAGTGAGATTTAAAGTTAGGAATTAGTATAAAAAAAAACCTATAAAATTCACTGAAAAAACCATAGGTTAAATACCAGTTATAGTTAGGAATTAGCATTTAAAAAACCTATTAAATTCACTAAAAAAACCATAGGTTTCACATCAGTTATAGTTAGCTGGAAATTTTACTGTCATAAAACCATTGAAATTCCACGTTATAGTTAGTTGGACTCACTATAACTTGCGCGTGTAATGCACTGCTGATGACGTCACATATTACATCACTCATGACATGGTCAGTGACATCACTCATGACATCACTGATGACATCATCCTTGTGACAGAGTGACAGACCTCCTTTCACTGTAATGTAACCCATGAAAAACATATTGAAAAATATAAATTAAAACATTTTAAAAAATGGAGATACCCATACCAGTTACAACAACCAATTCAGTAATTCCACCATCTATATACACATCCACTCATTCACCAACAGTTCCATATAGTCACTCATACATATACTCACTCATCATATGTAGTGATACACCTATTCATCCTGTTACACACCGACAGTCATCAAAAAGTTACTCACACATATACTCACATATGCAAATAAACTAATAAACATCCATTTATTTGCATATACAAGTATACACACACTATAACCTTACTTCTAAGGAAACTTACACATACTTACTCTCTTAAACAATCACTTATAGAAACACATACTTATTTAAACAGGAACTCTTACAATCTCTCACTCTCTCATATACTCACTTATATACATCAATACTCACATATACTAGATAAAAACATATCTTGTTACTGATAAAGACAATAGTGAGATAGTCATTCACTCACTAACACACACATATACACACTCATCCACCCGTACAGTCCTGCACATATGCTGTCTTCTAAACACATACAAACAGTGAGTCAGTCACCAACCCATGCAGCCACTTATACACAAAGTGAAACCCTGATACATATATTACAATATTTAAAAGTTACTTGCTAATATATATATACACTAAAATACACTTAATAAGGCAGTTAACCAATCAATTCTTTTGAAAAAAAATCCATTTACACAATTATTTAACCATTTATTCTTCCATCGTCCTTTACAAATACATATATAAAAAAAATTTATTTTTCAGAAAGACACACATTCACTGGATGGTGTCATCAGTGATGTCATGAGTGATGTCACTGACCATGTCATGAGTGATGTAATATGTGACGTCATCAGCAGTGCATTACACGTGCAAGTTATAGTGAGTCCAACTAACTATAACGTGGAATTTCAATGGTTTTATGACAGTAAAACTTCCAGCTAACTATAACTGATGTGAAACCTATGGTTTTTTTGTGAATATATATATATATAGGTGTTTGTCTAGTTCTCACATACGTTTTCATTTTAAATAAAGATGCATGGCCTTGTCAAATGTTCAAATACACTTCCGAAATGCTGCCTGAATATCGGCAAGGATGCTTTCAGAATGTGCCCAGCCTTGTATACGATTAAGCAAGACCCTATCATAAATCTTGCCGGGCCCATCCAATAATGTAATGGTGCAGTAAATTGGAGCATTTGTTTCAATACCCTTCTTGTGTATCAGAACAATTGCTGCAGTACTTCTTGGAGTCACGCCAGACAATAGAACAGAATTAAAAGCTTTATTAAAGACTGTGGCCCATATTAGTGGCTTGACTCTTAAAATGTCAACTGGACCGTGATCAGGACTAGGGGCTTTATAACTTTTATTCGGCGAGTCCTTTACTCCTTGAGTTGCATCGATCAAGCATCGCCGATTGGCATCTGGAATACATTTCCGTTTGAATACTTCTTCATTAAGGGCTGAGTTATTGATCAGTTGTTCATATTGGAACATTGGGGCACATCATTAATTGGTGGCCAGCCTCATTGCTGGGGCGCTGTCTTACTACAATCTAGGTTCCCACCCCCACCCCCTGTCCGTCCTAAGGAAGACCTGCAGCTGAGGTGTTGATCCTCCCTCCTTAGCGCAAGGGTCGAAACGTCGACAATCTCCCCCATTTGTGAAGCCTGTACCCCTGCTCCCCCCTCTTTAAAAAAACGACAAACGAACCATATGACTAAATATGTGGGTCTGGCTCATACTAAGAGAATAGAACCTTAGCGCCTGTTGAAATTATTGGATCCTCTTTTATTCATTTTCTCTCTCCTTCACTTGAGCACGTACGTTTTCACTTTCTAATGCACCTGGCAGCATCCCCTTTATCTTTCTGATTTAATATATGTAAATGTAAATGTGAAATAAATTGAAAACCTATACTGCTTTACATAACTGTACTCTAAATTAATTTGGGTATCATTGACAAGACTGTAAACACATTTGACTTTCTGAATGTTTTTTCTTCCTGCTTTTATTTTTCAGGATTAAGTCCAGTAAAGTATTTCAGATTTAAAATGATTGTTTCATTTAAGTGCTTTTGACTAAAAGTATGTCCAGGACCTACAGTACCCAGGGCCATTCCTGGGCACTGTAAGTGCAGTGATGCCATTAAGAGTATATGGTGCTGGGAGGTTGTCATTCCGAACTCCACAGTACCATAATGGCTACCCTGAAGACTGACAAGTTTGGTACCAAACTTCTCAGCACATTTAACCCGCACTGATGCCAGTGTGGGATCTTAGAGATGCCCCCTGAAAACCTAACTTACAATCCACGTCTGGCTGAGTGGCTGCAGAGGCTGCCACACAACAGACATGTTGCTGGACCACTGAGTAGGAGAGCACCCGCTCTCCTGGGCCTGCAACAATGCACATCCTGGGCGAGGTGCTAGGTCTCCTCCCCCAGGATGGGCAGGGGGAAGCTTTAAAGGCATGCCGCCTCAGTGAGCTTCTCCAGACCATTTGCTGCATTCAGCAACCATCCCTCACCAGTTGCCCCCCACTCTGGCGGGAAGACTGATGATACTGATGATATCCTTAAGATGACTATCACACCCGGCTAAGTGTGGATTGGTATTAAAGGGGCAGTACTTAGAGACTCATATGTTAACTTTGGTGACTCGTTTGTCTGACTCTGTGGGACTTTCCTACATGAATTCTTTTGTTTCTGTCATACTACCGATATTTCCGGCATGTAAATCCGTTTACTCACGGAAGCGGAATGTTTTCTATAGGAACATTCTTTGAGAGATCTCATTTATTCGTAGACTTAGACTAGTTTGAGGGCATATACTTTGTTTTCCGAAACTACTGGCTTCATTAAGATACACAAATTAGATGGTTATAGACTTTGTTATTAATATAAGTAGGCAGTCTCACTCAAAAATGTTGGATTATTGACTCATGGGAACTGTTGCTGTTGTTGCCTAGTCTTGCCTGCCATTGCCGCCAGACCAGGAGAATCGAGCGCCGAGCGCCGTGCAGAGCCACAGCCGACGGAGGACTACGGAGCACTGCTGTGTGCACCACGCCGCAAAGGACCCCGGATCCCGGAGCAAAGACGCCGGCTACCATCTGCTACGGACCCTCCGAGACCCGCTCCACCCCCCCTGCCACGCGGAAGAGAAGCGCGTGGTGTGGGGATAGACAGGGCGGTCACAAGCCGGTAGGGAGGGGACCGGTAAAACAAACATCTGCGTTTGCCGTTCCGTGTTGCCTGCAAAAACCCTCTAATCCCCTGCCCTTGTGGAGGCAAGGCAGAGGGGGCCCCCCGCACAGCGCTGCCAGTAGGCAGCAGTGGCATACGAACAGGAACAGAAGAGGCAGGCTGCATTTGGGATTATATGAACTCGGGCCATTGGATATCTGCATCAGCCTGTAGTAGTGCCCAAAGGCTCAAACACCATTGGCACCTGAATAAGCAAGGTGCCAAGAACCAAAGGAGGGAGCCTAGAGTCCCGGACGCAGAACCCACAAAGGCTAAGGAGTACAAGTATGGGGAAAAAGCCAGGGGAGTCAACGGAGTCAACGGAGGAGAAGAAAACAAGCGTGGCAAGGCAGGCAGGCGGTTAAAAGGCACAACAGAGGTAAGTGAAAGGTTTTAAGCATGACAAAGTAATATTAAATAAAACGGAGAAACTTACAACAGTAGTACAACAGTATAAGTAATACAATTAAAGAGATGGCACCGTAAAAGAGGGCAAAAATTGCACTCAGAGGATGGGACAGAGAAGAGTAAACAATTGGAGGGCTCAATATCACTGGAAGAGAGCCAAGAAAGCCAGGCTTCTATTATGGACAATAGTAAGGGACGACGCAAGAAAAGAAAAGTTAAAAGAGCAACCAAAAACGCCCAACAAGCCAAAAGGGGTTGTGCTCCAAAAACCTCCAAGCAGAAAGACAACATGTCAGCGTCTAAATAAATAAAGGACTTCGTAGGGAAACACTACAAACCTACAGAGCCAGCATTAAACCTAGATCAAGAGGGAGACA
This sequence comes from Lissotriton vulgaris, assembly GCF_964263255.1. Lineage (NCBI taxonomy): Eukaryota > Metazoa > Chordata > Amphibia > Caudata > Salamandridae > Lissotriton > Lissotriton vulgaris. Next base: position 751,228,334 of record NC_141694.1, read on the forward strand.
TGGAGGTAGATGGCTTGAAGGGCGGAGAAAAGACAGGGGCAGCTGGCACGAGCCAGATAAGTAAAGCCATGGAAGAACCCCCCGAAGAAGAATTCCCAGACAGAGAGGAAGGAAGGGATGACCCCATATTGATAAACCTAACACTCTTGAGTGAAAATCTCCACATATCAGCCCCTCGTCTCTCTTCATCCCCGAAAATGTTCCTATCACAATCATTGGGAAATGAAGAAAAAAGGGGGAGCAAAAGCCAGAGCTATGTCTGGGGGGGGCGTACCAGACCAACCGCTGCAGCACCAAAAGACCCCTAACCCCCACCCACAGCGAGAAAGTATAAGAACCAGTCGGCATACAAACTCAGAAAGAAGTATTGTACAGGATTTGGACCTTTCTGTAACTCCTACAACATCATTGGTGGATCTAATACTGATGTTACAAAACATACTACAAGGAATCTTAGAAGTAACACTTTCAAATAACGGAGTGATGAAAGCTCAGAAACTGTACTTAAAAAAGATCGAAGAGGAACTAGCCGAGATAAAAAACCAAATGCCAAATATGTTGAGGCCAGTAAACATAACATCTCCCACAGATGGAAACGTAGAGAATGTACCAGCAGAAGCAATCGCGGTAAACCCTGCAGGGACATCACACCCCATAGAACAAGGCATAATAAACGACTCTGTCGAAGCATTAGATAATGTATATATCTCTAGACACCCAATGCTGATAAAAAGGAGAGGAGTGTATGCAGTGGCCACCTCCAGGAATAGGGTTGGTAAGAAGGGTGCAACAAACCCAAGAGTAAAGAGAAAAGGGAAGACAACAGAAGGGGAAGCACAGCCAGGTCTTAACCCCCTAGCCCCGTTATACGTCCCGAATAGTCACTTGCAATCAGAGCCTAAAACAACAAAGACCCCGACAGTACCAAGTAAAAATGGGAGAAGCAAGGCGACAAAAGAGAAACCCGCAACATCCAACGCAGGGAAGCAGAAAGTAAGGATAGCCGCAGAACAATCCAGTAACGGCTGTAGACCGGATAGCTCTCAGAGACAGGTACCATCCGGCGAGGGAAGTAAGGGATGGGCGATAGGGAGAACAAAGGCTAGACAGCAAAAACCCCAAACTCCCAAGGAAATGCAAGTGACAGAAAAAAATAAATGGGTATACTTGGATCAGATGTGGAAAAAGGGAAAGTCGGGAAAGAAAATGAACCCCCTAAACTGGGCACAGATACTTTCCGCTTTCGCAAAATGCAGTAGCTTGAGTGGGATCAGTACAAATGATCTCCGGCAAACCGGGTTTGTAGAGAACAGATATGGGAAAGAAATAACAAAAATGTCACTCCACTCAGACCTGGTAAAAAAGGCAATCTTGAAAGCAACAAGCGAGATAAACCAACAGGGAATAAAGATAATCCCAGAGAGAGAAGTAATGGTACCCATTGACAACACATTTTTAAAACATCATGCAGGCCTAGGGAGGAGGCAAGTGAAACTATATAGAGATAACGAAGAAAACCGTAGCTGCCTAAACATTGTAATAGACAACACAGGTAATGAGGCTTCCTGGGATAATTGGTCCCTTGGTAGTAGCTCAGCAGGAGATGATAACGAGAGCGACACGGAGGAAGAAGTAGAAGGGGGTGGCTTGAGCGAGGTAGAATAGGACGGGGGGGTGCCGCAAAGTCTAGGTCTCATAACCTGGAATGTGAACGGGCTAGGCAATGATCTAAAGCAAGAATATATAAAGGAAATAGTAAATAACGTGGACATTGCTTGCCTACAAGAGACCTGGACATGCGACGAAACCCCAATTTCTGAGGGATATCTACAGCTAAGTTGCCCGGCCACGAAAAAAAGCTTTGGCCGACCTTCAGGGGGACTGATGATACTGGTTTCAACAAAAGTTTTGAGAGAAGCTACACCGGTAAAAACAAAATGTAAATGGGTCCAAGCATGCAGAATAGAACTATTGGCTGTGGAAATGAAGTACAAAATGTTGACTGTGCTAAATGTATACATGCAGTGGGATAATAGAGCAGAGTATGAAAATGAGTCAAGACTTTTTAAGGAAGATGTTGATACCATACTAGAAAAATATGCATTGGATATACTGATAATAATGGGGGATTTTAACCACAAATTAGATCCTAAGAAGGCTGACCTCTGGAATAGAGAACTGTTAGCGGTGTATGGAATAAACCCTGCTATCTTCCCAGTTGTAGAGATCTCAAAACAGGAAACTGATCTAGTACATGCTCTGGGAGGTAGGGGTTTCCAATGTTTGAATGGCAGATTGAAGACAGATTGCCCAGCAGGGAAGACCTTTAAATTAGGCTCACAGAACTGCCCAATAGACTATATGTTTCTACAAGCTTGGAATTTCCCCCTAGTACAAGAATTTAGGATAGAACAAAAAGAGGTCAGTGATCACAATCTATTACACCTAACATTATATGGGGGAAGTAAATCGATTAGAGACAAAGTGATCCATCAGGAGGTCGAGTATCCCAAACGGGCGTCGACACGACTAACGGAGGAATATCAGGAAAAACTAAAGGCCATGCAAATTAAGATCGAGTCTGGAAACTTAGAGAACAAAAACTTGGAATGGTTCATAGAAAAGTTGGAAGAAGTGGTTCAGTGCCTAAGAATAGAATTAAAAAGGAATAAACACTCTAGTGTAAAACCGCCCAGCCGAGTAAAATGGTTCTCCGCTGAGTGCTAATCTAAAAAAAGGGAGATACGGGCAGCACAAAGAAGGCAAAAAAAGAGCTTCACACATGAGAGACAGGTACATATAAACAACTTGAAAAGAGAATTTAAAAAAATGGCAGATAATGCGAAAAGGATCTATAAAGAGAGATGTTGTTTGAACCTGTTAGAAGCAATTGAAGAGAAAAACCTTCGACATTTTTGGAAATTGGTAAAAGCTGCAATTGGCCCAATAGATGGTGAACTAAAATGTGTAAGTTAGCGAGGCAGCATGGGAGGAGTATATAAGAAAACTGTACGGGCTAAGAGCTCCCAGAGATCTCGAAGATAATGAAAAGTGGCAAGAAATCTCAGAAGATCTCAAAGCAAAGTTTAAAGAAAAACAGGTAGAGCATACACTAAGAGAACTGAAGCTAACCCGTGCGGCAGGACCCAACAACCTCCCTGCAATAATATTAAAATCGGAAGTAAATTGGTGGGCAAGATTTTTTGCACAGATGTTTCATCTAATCCTTACTGAAGGCATAATGCCACCTAATTGGAAGGGCGCAATAATTAGGCCAATCCACAAAAAAGGGAATATGGAGGAACCTCAGAATTACCAATTAATCAACCTCCTTGATATAGGAGAGAAAGTTTTCTCAAATATTGTATTGAACCAACTTAATGCATGGGTAAAGGAGTTCCACATTGTACCCATAGAACAGGGAGGATTCAGGGAAGGGCACTCCACGATTGATCATGGTTTTGCACTATGGGCTATGGCGAAGAAGTCGACGGAACAAAATGGCAAGTTATGCTGTTGCTTCGTCGACTTCCGAGCCGCATTCGACTCAGTCGACCGGGTCTGTCTATGGGAATCTTTGACAAAGGTAAATATCCCCAAAGACCTTTTGACCATAATAAAGGAATTGCATAGAGGAAACTGGGCGCAAGTCATTAAGGATACTGAGGGGTCTCTGGCGAAAAAAAATACCCATTGACAATGGTCTAAGACAGGGTTGTGTTCTGGCCCCACAGCTATTCTCTATTTTCCTGTCAGATCTCCCGGCCCATTTAGAGGCTGAGGGTAGTGCAAGTCCGAGAATGGATGGTAACAAGGTGCCCTGTTTACTCTATGCAGACGACCTGGTAATAGTGGACCAGACCGAGAGAGGCCTCCAAAGAAAGCTTAATGCTTTCACTGTATACTGTGCCAGAAAATTCCTAACAGTTAACCTAGACAAAACAAAAATACTATGTTTTAGGAAAAAGATAAGCAGGTTTAACTGGTACCTAGGGGACCTTAAACTAGAGACGGTAAATGAATACCGATACCTGGGTATATGGTTTGATAAGACGTTGAACTGGTGTACCCATTTGGATTCACAAAAAGCAAAAGCACATGCTTCAATTTGTGGACTAAAAATGTTCAACAGGGACTACGGTGAAATGTCTCATCGACCCATGTTAAGAGCTTTTGAGGCAATGATCCCCCCCCCAAGTCCTACATGGAGCAGAAATCCTTTATTTGAGCGGTAAGGGAGCATGGGACTTGGTGGAGGGGAAATGTCTAAAAAGCCTTCTATCTCTCCCACAATCGTCTATGGTTCAAGCCATAAGAACTGAAATAGGTACAAAGTCATGGGATATACAAACTCAAATGGCACTAATTAGACTTTGGAATCGATTTGAAGATTTAGAAGGGCAAAAAGTTGCCCAATGGTGTAGGAGGGAAATCCAAAAGAGTGACCTAAAATGGGCAAAAGCGTGCAGAGAAAGACTGATGCAAATCTGTAAAAGGTTAAAGGTGGAGGTGTCCCAGGAAACGCTCCAAATATCATGCACTAAGAGTGAGTTGAAATTAAAAGGGAAGGATGTAAGCAGAACCATTGATATGAGATATCTAGCGAAGAAGAAATCAGTAACACACATGATGAATGCCTGGTCAAATGAAAACTGTTTTCCCTACCTAGACATTCTCCCCAACCGCGGCTACAGGCAGGAGATACTAAGGCTGTGGATAGGGATCCACTCATGGCTAATGAATAAAAATTGGAAAGCAAAAATGCTAGATCAGGCAGGGTGTTGCAGATGTAGCTTAGGATGCAAAGGAGACCTGGTACATATCCTACTTGATTGTCTGTCATTTTTAGAACAGCGGAAAATGTGGCTGCGTCCTGTATTTATAAAATACGATGTAAGGACAAGGGCGCAGGCAACAAATTTACTATTTGAAATCCCAACGATTGACATTGCAATTGCCCTGGGGAAATATATAAAGGCGATGTTAAGTGCATTAAGAGACCAAGAATAATCTGTAGTACTGCATGAATTTTAACATGAAGGAAATTATATAAGAACTAAAGGAAAGAAATTAGTTTTAAAATGTAAGAACAAGTTTTTATCGCAAGATGTACATTTTAGTGAAATTGGGATAAGCAAAAAAGGTTTGTAAGAGTTTTATCTGACATTGGATTAATTTTACATTGTTTTATGGGTTTTATGGGAATATTTTAAACTTGTGATATTGACTCTTGCTATTGTTTAAAGACTATGGTCATAATAAACATAATGTTTGACTTGACTTGACTTGACTTGACTCATGGGAACTTACCTTATTTTTAGAGTTTGGACCACTGATATTGGGCCATCTGATACTACCTCCACATCCTGCAGAGATTTACTTATCACACACCACAGGACCATGTGGCCTGGAATTATCGCCACATGAAAGGTATCTCACCTTTTCGCTACCTATCTCCATACAGATTGACTTTACGGGCATACTGTTTGGCCTATGAACACTCCTCCTAGACCAATACAAGGTTGTGTTTTGTCTTGGATTCTTATAGAAACACATCAATGACCATATATACAGGTCAGTGTAGGTCTGCTTTTCTCTGGTTTCTAGACTTTTGGAGCTATACTCAGCTCAGTCACCGAACCACTGGTGTCTTGCATCTAAGGGGTCTTAAGGCTGCAATGTCATGTCCTGAGACATTGGTCTATCTGAGTATGATATGCGCTAGCTTTTTAATAAAGGAATGGCAGCATGTATTGGTAAATACGTCATCACATAATATACATATTTTCACGAGCATGTGGTGACTTTTCATTTTATAAATTTTTACCACACATGATTCCACTACGAGTATTTCAACTTTTCCAAATGGTGTTTTGGACCACTGTGTTCACTATTGAAACTAAGGACAACAATGGGTGTTCTTTTGCCGCTGGGGCGCACATGTGTCAGATTGATTCACAATTATGTGCGAGTTCTATGAAATAAATACAATCCTGACAATGTACCATATATGTTTTAACCTAGCCATGAACAAGTTGCATGTTCTTCTCTGTACAAGAAGCGACAAAACACGTGTTGGCTTGGCTTGGAACACATGGAACCCAAACTCCGGGATGTCTGAATAAATGAGAAGAACATAAAGAATAAGACTCATCACTTTCTGTTGCATTTACGATGTCTGTAATTAGATTGAATTGAATTTTACGTGTGCTAAGGTAACTGAAATGTGCTCTGTTCTGTTGGTTTTCCAATCAGAGGTTTTAGGAGGCAGGTGGTTCTCCTCTACCTTATAGCACCGTCAATTGATAGTGCCAGATCACACAAATAGCTACGAGTGGATTGCCCATCAGCGCCTGTGGACCTATCAAAAATACCACCTTTTCTTTCTCCAGAAAAAAACCCATGTAAATAGATTTAGGTCCCTAAGTATAATTCCAAGTTTGCTCTCTGATCTGTTGAATATTCTGATTCAAGCAGTTTCACTTTGAAATCCATCTAGGAAAATCGTGCAGTTCTGCAATACATTTCAAGAGCCATTCATTAATTTATTATTCTTTCTACTGATGCTCTTAATAGGGGTTGCTGAATCAATAGCTCTCTGGCAATAAACAGTATTAACTAATTCTTAAGTGTTGGCTTCTCAAAGGATAATGTTCACTTTATCACTTCAGCACTGGGTATTCTCAGTAAACCAGACTCTGTGAACATGAGCACCTCATGCTTGGTGAGATAGGAGTGCATTTCATTCATCCCACATTTACATATTACACGAATATTCTATGAGTCACGTGTATTTTTATTCTTAAGATTATTACCATTATAGGTTGAAAACACTTCCGCCAATATTAATACATGACATAAGCAATGGACAAAACATACATTTCAGTACATTCTTACTTTTAAGAGCAGAGCAAAAGGTGTGCGAATTAGTATGAAAACAGATGGGTAAAAATATTTGACACTGCATTTCATGTCTATCCTGGTGACTGGATGTATAATAGCCAGTAGCGGCTGCTACCGAACAGTGGTGGTGAGGCATGGGGTGGAAAATAATACAAAATAAAGCACTTACCTATACTGCTGACCGCTGGCCGCCTCCTCTTCTTCCTCCATTCTCTGTCCTTCATCCGCAGGACACACACCACCTCCAAAAATTCCCTGACCAATTACGACGCTGCCTTAGCTTCCCCACTCCCCCCAACATCAATAGACAAAATGCTACAGAGGGCTATTGGGGTGGTGTGAGAAAGTGGCTCTATGTATACTGGACCAGAATAAGGTACAGTGTGTATAGAGTCCACAAACCCCAGAGGTATAACAGAGGTTAAAGCCAGGTGTGACCTTACTCTCCAAAGGGGTAGCTTGGTCGAGCAGTAAGGCAGTACCAGAGGAAGGTGTAAAGCATTTGTTGTACACACTCAGTCAGCAAATTGTTTCACACACTCAAAGAATGAACTCCAGGCCAATTGTTTTTATATCAAAAGGTATAGTTGTTAGGTATCAAAATATACTGCTCTCAATATGAGAGGTCTCAGGTGAGTACTTTGCTGAAAGGCAATACACTTTGTAATATGGCACAGGGGTTGCAGTAGGCAACACAATTCTACACACAATTTAATATTGAGTTCAATGGATTTTCTTGTATAAACACAGTTGATTACTTTGTAGATTACTTTGGCAATTCCAGGACTGGCTCCTAGATTCAGTCCTGGGATATAAGCTGGAAACAGTTTAGCAAAAACGTTTTAGGTATTGCAGTGATTTTTCAGGAATAAAAAGCTATTTTAAAAGTTCACACTTCGAAAATTTTCAACAGAAATCTGCCAATGTTATCCAATGGGAGAAAATTCAGGTTGCAGGTAAAGTACGTTCTCGTTACTTTTTTAATCCAGTACTGGGCTCCTGGGGCCAGCACTGGGGTCTCAACTTAAAACAGGTAAGTAATTATGTTTCAGTATTTCGTATGATTTTTAAAGAATATTTCTAGTTTTCAAAAGTAGACAAGAAATTTCATAGAAAAGCATACAATGGATTTCTATGGAGAAAATACAAGTTACTAGTAAACCCGCTAGGGATTACTTTTGCGGTTCTGGGCTACAAGGTACAGTACTGGCTCCTTTCCTGGTTACAGGTGAGTATTTCGGAATTCGGAATTCGGATGATTTCATAGGAATATTTCAAGTTTTCAAAAATAGACACTTCGAAGATTTTTCAAGTGAAACCAGTCAATGTTATTCAATGACAGGTAAGTGAGTTACCGGTCTCCTGGTGAGTACTTGACTGGTAAAGTTGTGGTTCTGGGCATAGACTCAGGGGTCTCCCAGGGTCAGGGAAGTTCAGTTGGTTCACACTCAGCGGCGCAGGGGGGGTGTAGAGGTAGTTAGGCCCAATGTTATCCGGTTGGTGGTTTTTGGCTAGCAGGCCATGCGGCTGTGGGAGCTGGGCTCCTGGTCACTTGCTCAGGGCAAAGGGGGAAGCAGGATAGGACAAAGGTGGCACAGCCAGTGGTACTCGGCGGCTGGGTTCAGGGTGCTTTCGAGCCGTCTGGCGCTCAATGTTATCCAATAGAAAAGGTAAAAAGGGAACAAAGGCTGCAGGCTCGGAGTCGAAGACTCTCCAGGGGCGACCAGCGCATCAAGAGGTAAGTTGAGATCTTGGAGCACAGGTAGGTACCCCAAAGGGAGGCTCAGGGGAATGTAGGGCGCCGGTTGCAGGGGTGTCTTTGGGTGTCGGAAAGGCTTACCCTCAGCTGGTCGTGGTTGGGGGGGCCCTGGTTCTGAGTCTGCAGGCGTCGTCTGGTTCATCGAGGAGGGTCTTTGGGCACTGGACTTCGGGTCCCAGTCACGAGGGGACGTCCTCGTGGTCTTGGATCACTCGGGCACAGACCGGGCTTGGCGGGTGCAGAGTGGGCTTGTCCGGAGCTTCCTGGCTGGCACCAGGGGGTTGTTGCAGCGGAGCCTCTGCTGATGGAAGTCCCAGGCTTTAAGAGGGTCAAGGCAGGTAGGTCCTCTGGGAGTCCCACGGTTGCTGTCTGCAGGAGTCGCCGGGATTTAGACAGGAGCAGGTTCCAGGATCGCCAGGCCGGTAGGGCTGGGGCCAAGTCAGTTGTTGTCGTCCTTTTGTTAGCAACTGCGCGGCAGGTCTTCTTCTTCTTGATCTTCTTTCTTCTTTTGGTATCGGGATCTGAGGAAGGAAGTTTCAGGAAGCCCCTAAATACTGAATTTACGGGTGATACAGGTAGGGCAAGGGCAGGGACCAATAGGTCCCTGTCCTGGGGTGGGTACACCCCCTAGCCTGCTCCTCTCCTGTGGGAGGGGGGCAGGAGCCTAGCTGTGATTGGGCAGGGCTCCCCATCTTCAAGATGGCCGGAGCCCGGGGTCGTGCTTCACCTCGTCTCCCCCACCTGAGGTGTGGGGTTGGCACAGGCTGGCACTCCCCCCTTCCTGATGTAGTTTTTCCCGCCAGTCTTCCTGCCAGAGTGGGGTCAGAACTGGTGGGGGCCAGTTGCGGGGTACAGCAAATGGTCTGGAGAAGTTCACAGAGGCGGCATGCCTTTGAAGCTTCCCCCTGCCCATCCTGGGGGAGGAGACCTAGCACTTCGCCCAGGATGTGCATTGTTGCAGGCCCAGGAGAGCGGGGGCTCTCCACCCAGGTGTCCAGCAACATGTCTGCTGTGTGGCAGCCTCTGCAGCCACTCAGCCCAGACGTGGATTGTAGGTTAGGTTTCTAGGGTGAATCTCTAAGATGCCCTCTGGTGCGTTTTACATCAAAATCCCACACTGGCATCAGTGCGGGTTTAATGTGCTGATGTTTGGTACCAAACTTGTCAGTCTTCAGTGTAGCCATTATGGTGCTGTGGAGTTCGTAATGACAACCTCCCAGCACCATATACTCTTAATGGCATCACTGCACTTACAGTGTCCAGGAATGGCCCTGGGTACTGTAGGGCCACAGGGCTCATGCACCTGTGCCCACACCTTTGGCATAGGGCACCCAGCTAGGGTGGTGACTGAAGTATGCCAGGGCAGTGGGTTCAGGGGGCATGGCACACAGGGATGAAAAAGAGCAGGAAAACAGAGCAAGGGTATAATGCAGAGAGGAATGTGATTGATGATACCCACCTGCCCTACATAAATCTTCCAATGGCATGTGCCCCGTATGTTTTTATATTGACAGAGACCCCGCCAATTGCACCTAATGCAAAGGAGACCCAATTCGAACTCAGAAATAAATGCCTGTTCTGGCTGGCTAGACACAAACATTTAGAGCATGCCAGAGCAGGGGAGATCATAATGGTCCGAAGAGTAGGGTGGTTGGGAAATCGCAGGAAAATAAACCCAGGGGAGTGTGTTGTTATTAATTTAAAAAATCCCAACACTGTCAGAAACTTACTCCACACTACCACTAATTGCCATAATGTTCCAACAGGAATCATCCTCCGCCCCTTAGACTTTTTCTATTCTCATCACCAAACAACCTTAAGAGATAGTGCAACACCTGCAGTTCAAGTGATGGGCCATGGGTCCGCACACGAGAGAAGATGGGACACGTATAATAGGCTCCCCAATTTAACATCTCAGTGAATAATAGATATGAAAGTCTGGAGGAGATGTACTGACTGGGGGAAGGGCCGCAGGAAGGGGATAACCCTAAAATCCTGTGGCAGTCCCAAAGGGAAGAGCAGAGATTAGTGGGTCTCGACCAGCAGGGGGTAGCAGCCTGGTCAATGCCCAGTAAACCAGCCCACCAACAGTAAGGACACAGCGAAGAAGGGTCTCAAAAGACTCACCTTTAGTTGCACTGATGGGTACAAACAGTGAAGGAGAACTGGGTGGGAAACCTGATAGTCTTCCCGGAGCCTACACTGGTGATCCTCCGTCCCCAAGTGCCACCACCCTCGAAGCACTGTGTAGGACAAGAGAACAGGGTGGCAGCTTGCAAATCCTGTCTGGGAATCTGGCAGGACTTAAGAACAAACTACTCTGCCCAGAATGGGGACGCTTGGGGATAACCTCGATATCTGCATATTCCAAGAGACATGGGCGAGGGAAGAACTCCAGAGGGTGGGTTTTGCTTCCTTCAACATTATGGCCAAAACGAGGGGGAGGGGAGGGGGAGAACTTCAGGTGGTTTAACTATCTGGGTGGGTACACATCTCGGCTGTATAGCCGAGCAGATGACATCGCCCACTAATGATATCCAATGTGTCCTGCTGACATTCTCCACAAAGAAAAAATCAGCCCTAATCAATGTCTACTCTAGACACATGAGCAACAGACAAGAATCCAGCATCATAGATCATTTGGGGCACTTTATACTAATCCTAGACCCAGCGACTTTGTTGATCGTAGGAGGAGACTTTAATTGTCAATTCGAGCCACTTACCGATCCAAATCTATGTGCGCCCACAGAAGAAGGCCAGCAGTGGTCGATACCTGACCCACAGATTACACCAATTAAAGTTTGGTCACCACTGCCGATGCAACTCACTTACTTTGGCCCTCTTACATGTAATCGCACCTTAGAGAGTGCGACACATAAACCAACAACACAAACACTATAATTTAGTTTTTTGCACTTTATACACATACTCACCTGGTCCTGAGGAAAGCCAGTTTTAAATTTAATAAGGCCTGGCTGAAACATGTAGACCACACAAGACGCAGGAGGTCATAATTCGTACTCCACCGCGTCTAACTGCCTTTTTATTGCTAACAGAGGCCCAGTCATTAAACTTATCTATTTACCCTCGGGTACTGGGACCTACTGTATAGCTTTTAACTTCACTTTCTCACTCACGACACTGCACACTCAGCGAATATACCAGCTCCGCAGTAATCTGGCGTCGAAGCACACCCGGGACACATTCGGTGTCACTGTGGTGGGCCCGATGATGAAGCATGCCACCAACCAGGTTGGTGGGTGAGAGCTTCATGAACAAACCAACAGGTTTGCCAGCTAGCGTACTTCTTTGAGTTCCCCTCTCACTGTAATTATAGCTAGTCCTATTTGATCATTACATATAATCCTGGGGATACAGATTAGCTTCTCAAGTCCTCACTCTCTACTTTGATTAGGTGATATCAGGTGGCGCACAGCTGCGAGCGATATATACCCACTCGCAAGATGGCAGAGAATATCGGCCTCACTTTCACTGAAGACGATGTCAGTGAAATCCTATCAGACCCCTCACTCCTGGCAGAATTTAATATCTCCACTACGATAGCACAAACAGCAGACTGGGACACTTTAACTGAGAAGAAGATGAACAGGATACGGACCATACTACACGGTGTTATACTGGCACAATGCCTACGTACCAACACAGCACCCACAGGACTTCTGGTGACCAACACCCCCAGGATATTCCTGGACGACGCCACCTTCAGGAAAGACTGGGCACAGATTGCCTGGCACAGCACCAGAGACTGGCTAGTACTCATCATAAAAACAGCCAAACGCTTATCCGACGCCATCATGATTGAGATAGAAACAACGGAAAGCCACTTTAAAAACACACTGACTGGCTTCAAAAAGAAAGTAGAAGACCAGAACCGAGAAATTACAGAGTATAAGGAATATCTCACCCAGACTCAAATAAAGAAATTTGAAAAAGACCTGAAAAAATTCAGCTACGTAAAAACCTACCCATACGCAGCTGATGATTACACTGCCCCAAGCAAAAACAACTCCGACAGCTCTGGGGACAACAGCTCCATCTCTAGCAACTCCAGTACAGGATCTAACAAATCCAGAGGCAGGGGAAGACGGGGACAACATTGGCAACAGCCCTGGCAGGGACCCCCACAAAACCACAACTTTGGACCACCCCCTTTTGGGCCTATGCAACCCCAATACTTCGGGTACCCTCCCATCTATGCCCCAGGACACATGCCCTTCTACCAAGGCAACCAAAACCAGAGATATCCTTTTTTATCACAGGGCCGAAGACCACGCGGCAAGAGACGGAACACCGCACAAGTCCACTGGGAACCAGAAGAGGAACCAGTGAGCTCCAACACCAGGAACAAGTCCCGAGAGCAAGCAGGACCGAGCAAGTGACACCTTCCAGAATCTCTACGCCCTTGGTATTTAATATCTCAAGCAAACAGCTGACCGATGAAGAAACAGAAGTCCTGAATAAAGGCCTTTCCTTCGTCCCCACATCCAGGCTTGACACTTTCAAACTACACGTAGAACTTGCCGAGTTCTTCCGAAAATTGAAGCTAAAAGCCTTGTTTGAGACAAAAGATAACACAACCAACCCTGAAGATGAGGTCCCTAATGAGACAGGTCTTAGGCAAAAATCCAACTTCACCCCACCGCCGGTCAGCATCCCTGTGGAAATCGCAACCTTCGAGCAGGCAGTCTACACAGAGGTGAAAAAACTGCAACATAAGAACACATTCAATAACCTGTCTCACCAAGCGCGTGAGACGATTAAACGTCTACAGACTGACCAATCTCTCGTCATCAAGCCAGCAGACAAGGGTGGAGGCATTGTCCTCATGGACAAAACAGACTACGATAAGGAATGCCGCAGACTGTTGAGTGACACCAGGAATTACAAGTGTCTCAAAAAAGACCCTACAGAAGACCTACGCAACACCATCAACACCCTGGTAAAAAATGCGAGTGATGCGGAGCATATCTCAAAGCAAGAGGCCGACTATCTTTGCACAAAAAATGCAAAAGTACCGTACTTCTACACAGTCCCAAAAGTTCACAAAGGAGTCACCCCCCCACCAGGAAGACCCATTGTATCTGGGATCCAATCCCTCCTGGAACCACTGTCACGATTTTGTGACTTTTTTCTCAACCCCTTGGTCCAAAAAACACCATCATACATAAAGGATACCAAACACCTCCTCAACGCCATCAAAGACATCAGCTTTAACCCAACTACCCAACTTCTGGTAGGACTCGACATTGAGAGTCTTTATACCAGCCTGCCCCAAGATGCAACAATACAAGTGCTGCATGATGTCCTCATGGAAGACACCTGGGACTACTATACCCCAAGGAGCTTCATTATGGACTGCAAAACCCTTGCGCTCAAAGACAATTATTTCGAATATGATGGCAAATTCTACCTACAAACCAATGGAACTTCGATGGGCAGTGTTTTCGCCCCGAGTGTGGCATTCCTTTATGTCGCCCATTTCGAAAAAAAAACACATAGAGCCTCGGACCATCCCGTTCTCAACAAACATAAAAACATGGCGACGCTACATTGATGATATTTTCGTCATATGGGAGGGCAACCAGGAAGCTCTAAATAACTTCCTCCTCTGGATCAATAGTCGGGACAATTACCTACGATTCACTAGCACCAGCAGCCCAACTGAATTGGCCATTCTAGACCTCAACATAAAAGCAAACCAAAATGGACTAACCACCACAACTTTCTACAAACCAACTGCAAGGAACTCTCTCCTCAGATTTGAGAGTTTCCATCCGAGACCCCTAAGGGAAAACCTCCCCTACGGGCAATTTCTATGTCTCAGACGCAACTGCAGTCACATTCAGGACTACAAACAATAAGCTTCAGCCCTGGTCCACAAACTGGAGGACAGAGGATACCCTGCCAGAATTATAAAAACCACCTGCAAGAGGGCTCGGAATCAGAAGAGGGAAGCACTACTGGAAACAACCATCAGGACCCCTGAGGAACCATGACTTACCTGTGTAACAACATACAACACAGCATCGAACCAGGTTTCCAACATCATCAACAGAAACTGGAAGATTATCAACTCGGGTACAAGAAACTGGGAAAAACCCTGCTTCGCCTACAAGAGAGCGAAGAACCTCAAAGACCAACTGGTCCATACAAGACCAAGACCCACTCCCTCTACGCCCAGCAGCACAATCCTCAACGCCTGGGGCCTTCCCAAGCTCACAGGCCACCAGCCATGCAATAACTGCAGCGTGTGCCATCTGACATCAGCATCAAAAACCCTCAATCTAGAAACAGGAAAAACCTGGACACAACGACAGTTCACTAACTGTAACTCCTCAAACCTAATATAACTGATAACCTGTGTATGTGGACTCCGCTACATCGGGATGACGTCTAGGAAAGTAAGGACAAGAATGACAGAACACAGAAGTACCATCCGATGTGGCAAAAATATCAGTAAACTGACGGATCATTTCCTAACTCACAACCACACCCCAAACGACTTCACATGGATAGTCATTGAACAATTTGACCCTACAAATAATAACGACAAATTCCTCCTCCAAAAAGAACAGCGATGGATAAACCGTCTGTCCATCCGCACAAGGGGCCTGAACGATTCCATCCCGTGGAACTCCATCAACCTGTGAAAAACATTTGGTCCCCTATGCCCTCTGCCTCTCAGTCTATGACAGAGTCCCCCTCTGATACTCCCAACCAGAAAAAGTAAATAGTGCTCTCGAACTCAGGCGCTTATACAGCGCCAACCCTTCAGAACCGCCGCACGTGCCCACAACGGGCAACGGTAGACGCACTAATCGCTCTCGCACATGCGCCTCTTTGAGCCCAACTGCAAGCCTAATGCGCGCATGCGTGTAGTACGCTCCCGAGCGCATGCGCACAACAAACAATGACAGTGCAGTCAGCGCGAGCGCATCCCTCCCTCTATTTCCACTTATCCCAGGCGGAACCAACGACCGGGGCTACTTAAACCCGATCTCAAGGTCCTCACTCACTCGTTCCGGGCACCGCAGAAGGACGATAGGTCCAAGGAGGATCTAGACCGGGAATACCGTGAGTAACTCAACACTACCGCTACAACTGGGGTAAGCAACCTCTTTTCTCCCTACAGGTTGGATGTAAACCACTAGTTTCACTATCCTTGTCCTAGGGTCTCTTTCTCTGCCAGGTGACCCAAGGAAGCTTTAGACAGCAAACAGCCTGTGTGAGGAAACCAACCTTTACTTACCTGTACCTCACAAATGCTAATATCCGCTGTCCTAGCTCACCACAACAATCGGTTCTTATTAAAACCCATGTAGGTCAAATATGACCACACCATAGCCGCATATAGGTCGCTCACTCATCTTACAAGTCGGCTACAAAATGTGATTAATTTTCTTATAATACTAAAATGACTCTTCTTTGTACGTTTGTCTCTGTCCTTGTTATATGTAGCAAAACCAGAGGGAATCCCCCTCTTACATGTAATCGCACCTTAGAGAGTGCAACACATAAACCAACAACACAAACACTATAATTTAGTTTTTTGCACTTTATACACATACTCACCTGGTCCTGAGGAAAGCCAGTTTTAAATTTAATAAGGCCTGGCTGAAACATGTAGACCACACAAGACGCAGGAGGTCATAATTCGCACTCCACCCCGTCTAACTGCCTTTTTATTGCTAACAGAGGCCCAGTCATTAAACTTATCTATTTACCCTCGGGTACTGGGACCTACTGTATAGCTTTTAACTTCACTTTCTCACTCACAACACTGCACACTCAGCGAATATACCAGCTCCGCAGTAATCTGGCGTTGAAGCACACCCAGCACACATTCGGTGTCACTGTGGTGGGCCCGATGATGAAGCATGCCACCAACCAGGTTAGTGGGTGAGGGCCTCATGAACAAACCAACAGGTTTGCCAGCTAGCGTACTTCTTTGAATCCCCCTCCCCCTGTAATTATAGCTAGTCCTATTTGATCATTACAAGTAGAGGTGTGTCATTAGAAACTCAGATTCAGGTGGTGGCACCAGAGTGGTGCTAAATTAGCCTCCTTCTGGAGAAGTTAGCATAGGCATTTTGAAGGTTGAATTTGAGTAAATGCTTAAGCGCAATGTAGATTTGAATCGATTGTTGACTTACAATGCAGATGAAATAAGACATTTGATTAAAGAAGTGGGCAGATTTGTGAATGAAGCACATGATAAATTAGAAGAACTGGCTGATGAATCAGAAGTACACATCAGCAAAACGAAGAATGTGAAGCTAAATTATAAAATGGATTTTGAGAGAAGGCCATGGAGGGAATCTTGTGCATATACCTTGAACTCGAGCTGATTTGTATGCATTTACTCATTATTTGCTGAAATTGCAGGAGTATACAGCAAGAGGTATGAAGAAGTGCATTAACAGGCACACATTTCCGAGATGTTGTGGATGGATTTAAATTAATTGTTTTGAGATTGTGGTTCCAGAAGACGTGATTAAAATGCAAGGTTGTGGTTGGTTGGCCGACACAAGAACCATCTAGAATTGGTCCTAGTAATGCACTTTTGCTGAAGTAGCAAACAAATATAAAGCTGTGATTGAGTATTTGAAAAAACTGGTTTATGAGAAGGACTGGCATAAGATTTTGAGAACCTCGCAATACCCAAAGGAGCCAGTGCATTCTTTCTATGAAAGGTTTATACATGGGGTGTGGCATCCAGGGGCAAGATTGCGGACACGTTCGAGCTCCGTTCCGCAACACACCCCTATTATCGGATGAAATTACTTAACTATGGAGCACCATCCAGATGTACAAAATAAGCCATTGGAACACCGGAACCCCCCGGGCTACTCCTGGGACGTGAGCTGGGCTGCGGCGCTTGGATTACCGCTAGCATATGCAGGCAGCATGAGACAGGAGAAGTGGAGATGTCGGAAGCTGTGACCAGGAGTGAGCGATATCGAGCAACTATCTGAAATGATGTGGGGAACTGGAAAGGAAAAATAAGGAACAGGAGCAGTGAATGCTGTGAGAAATGCTGGAGCTCCGTTGGGTGGCCCAGAGGTGAAGATGCCGAGACGAGATGGAGGAGGCTGCGGATGGGGCCAGGCTAGGAGCATCGCGACCCGAGAATGGGCATTGCCCGCTCCCTTTGTGGGCTGTGCACAATTGCTGGGAGTGCCCGTGCCCTTTCGCCTTAAGGATTGCCCACCGGCCAATGCGTTGGAAGGTGGGGCTGGGCCGAGAACGAGGTAGCTGAACCATATGTTGCTGGGGCCGGTCTGGAGGTAGAGCAGCTGCTTGGTGATCTGGAACCCGCATCTGCAGCCAGGGCGCGTTCAGTGGCGGGCATTGGACTGTGGTAAGAGGCCTCCCGATCTAAGCTGATCTGATGGGCACATAGCTGAGAAGCGAAGAGAAACTGCTGAAATGCAGGGCACGCCTCCTACCACGGGCTCCCTGATCGTTGGGGCTGTCCTGTGATTTGAGGTTACAGTAATTGCGGCAGCTGTTGGTGAGACTCCAGTAGGAATGTCCAGATTGGTGGAGACTCACATTTCACTCTGAAATCGGGGGCATTACTAAACCACCATGTTGGTGCTCAGTTTTAAGTTAAGATTAATTAGCTTCTGCTATATATGCTCGCGGCAGATTCTAGCCGCCATTTCTAGATATACCTGCATGTACGACTTTGGCCTCTGGCAATTCACATTTTTGCACATAGACATAACACGACAACGTAACGCATTATCACCTGGAACATTCAGGGCCCATACTCCCTTCCGCTAATATGCCAATATACCTCAAACGACATAACACTCAAATAGCTCTCTTACAAGAATCACACTTAACACATTTAGAGGCATCTAAGTTACAACGTAGATGGAGGGGACAAATATTTGCCATAAATTAGTCATCATATGCTCGTGGAGTGTTGATTTGTGTCTGCCCGGACACCCCAGTCCTGATAGAGGAGGTGGTGACAGACACATAGGGTAGATGCATCTTTCTCAAGAAAGACTTGATGGTCATCACCTCTTAGTAGTTAACATTTATGTACCCAACACTGAACAAGGGTCCTTCTGGCGATCATTATCACAGATACTCTCTAAATGGTGCGACCTGCCATGGTGAATAGGTGGAGACTTTAATGGTGTTCTGGATACGTGCTTAGATCTCTCCTTCCCACCACTGAGATGCACCGTGGCATCTACCAATGCCTTGACACTAAGGGAATGCACAGAGCGGTGGGAACTGGTGGACATATGGAGACATTGCAACACCACGACACATGTGTATTCCTTTTTCTCTTCCCTGCATGCTCACTTGTTGGTCTAGGTAGGATGATGTCCAATTTATTACCCTCTGTGATGCATGGCGATTATTTGGGTCTCACCAATTCAGACCAAAAATCCACAATACATACCAATTGCATGAGATGCACAGCCTTCCCCGGTTTCCACCTGGCGTTTGCAGACTGCCATGTTGGAGGACCCTCCCTTCCACGACACTCTTCTCACTGCGACTACGGAATCTTTTGAACATAACATAGGAAGGGCAGCTTTTACCTTGATGAAATGCGATGCACTAAAGTTGACACTAGGTGCCACTGTCTGGGTCTGGGTTGCGGGTTGCGGAGACAGGTCGAAAACAAATTAATGGAGGTGGAGAGAGCATTGCTGAAACTTGACATGTGAATGGCCGCTGAACCTTCATGTGTTTTGAAATTAGTGAAAGTGAAAATATCACACAGCGCTGCTCGAGAGGCTGAGATGACTTTACTACAGGGCACATTCAGCAAGGACAAACGCAGCAGCTGCTCGTTCGGGAACTCTCCTCGCTTAGTTGATCTGACAGGAACAACTGAAACGACCTATCACTGCATTGATGTTCTCCGGCAGTGAAATACAATACACACAACATGAAATGCACAAGGAGATGGTTCTCCATTTCACAACGCTTTATCAATCAACCCTAAAGGCGTCCGACTCCGAAATGATCAGCTTCTTAGAAGACCTTCCTTTTCCTAAGCTGACCCTTGATCAACACTGGGAATTGGACACTCCTATCACAGCTGCTGAGGTTCAGGGCACAATACGACCTCTTGCCTCTGGGAAGGTGACCGGTCTAGATGGCTTCCCATCTGAGTTCTATAAAGCGTATTCAGACATTTTCGCCCTGCAGTTGCAGCTGGTGTACGATGAGGCACTGCTCTCCTCACATCTGCCCGACTCCCTATGTGAGACCACACTGGTCACTCTACCAAAGCTCGACGAGGACCTCATTCAATTGCGGTCTTACCACCCATTGGCATTGCTAAACGCAGATTCTAAGATTCTGCCTGAGATATTGGCGGGTCGACTGGCCCCACTCTTGCCCTATTTGATACATAGTGATCAGAATGGGTTTGTACCAGAGCAAACAACCTCTCTCAATCTGCGCCGATACACTGTGGCCACAATCTGGATATCTAGCACTTGATCTGGAAAAAGCGTTCAACACTATTCAATGGCCTTTCCTCTTCAATGTTTTACCAAGGTATGGCATTGGACCCCCACTTAATTGATCTAGTCAAGCTTTTATTCCACAGAACAGCCATATGGGTTAAGACTGGTAGCTTTATATTGAAACCCATAAAAGTGGGTAGGGGCACCAGATAGGGCAGCCCTTTTTCTCTCCTTCTTTACTCTCTTTACTCATTAGCCATTGGGCCTGTACCTCTAGCTAAGAGAGCTTCTGCAGGATTGCGGGGTATACCATTAGGTGACGGCACGCTAGCAAAATATCGCTGTATGCGCATTCCTAACAAACTCAGGGCCATATGTAGGAAGCCTAATTGCACTTGCAAATGCTGAAATTCGCAGAATTTCAGCATTTGCGATCGTAATTAGGGCAGTGTGCTGTGTAGCACACAAAACCCCACATGCAAAATAAGGAATCGCAAAATTTGCGACTCCTTATTTTGTTATTGCAGTTAAGAAATTGTGATTCCTTAAATGCAATGTAGGAAGCACCCAAGTGTGAACATTTTGACTTAAGGAATCGCAAAATACCGCCAACCTCAGGTTGGTGGTATTTTGCGATTTCTTTGAAAAGTGCACTTTTTGGCATTTTTCAAAGTGCCATGTGGGTCATGTACATGCCCATAGGGCATGTATGTGGACCACATGTGCACACATGTTAATTTCAGGGGTGCAAAAGGGTGTCCTATTGACACCCGTACAACCCTGAAATTGCATTCTCAATTTGCAATTCTCTAATTGAGAATCGCAAATTGAGAATTTATCTACCCATTCATTCCTATGGGCCTTCTAGCCTATAGCAATGAATGAGAAGGTATTCCTTATTTGCTGACAATATATTGGATACGTGTTAATATGCCGGTTTGTTTAACCGTATGGACAGTCTGTCGGTTTGTCCTACTTATTGTATTCTGTGTGTTCATTTAAGTTTTGGACATCATTAAATATGACACAGTAATGGTGACTGGACAGTATTTAACATCTACCAGTGTAATGGCGAAATAAGCAATTCCCTGTGACCACTGACCTCTGAGAGAATACTTATTTCACGGACTCCCTCCTGGGCAACAACCTGCCGGAACCTAACGCCTCGCACTGCCTGAGTCCTCCCGCCGCCGTGCATAACACCATAGCCGGCCGCCGAGTGGAGGACTCGGCTTCCCAGGATTCCCAGCGGCGGTGCTTGCCTTGGTCGTCACCTTCGGCGCCTGGAGGCGCGATAAAGGTGGGCGTCCCCCGACCATAGGGTGCAATTCCCTGTGACCACTGACCTCTGAGAGAATACTTATTTCACGGACCCCCTCCTGGGCAACAACCTGCCGGAACCTAACGCCTCGCACTGCCTGAGTCCTCCCGCCGCCGTGCATAACACCATAGCCGGCCGCCGAGTGGAGGACTCGGCTTCCCAGGATTCCCAGCGGCGGCGCTTGCCTTGGTCATCACCTTCGGCGCCTGGAGGCGTGATAAAGGTGGGCGTCCCCCACAACGCGGGACGCGAGCGGGACGCCGGGCGAAGCCCGGTCAAAGGGCGGGCCCTCTGTGGCCCTCGGTGACTGAGGTAGGCTGGGCTGGGCCACGTTATTAACATTATCTTTTTAATTATTTGTTAAGATTCGATGTGAAGCGGCACCTCGTGTGGTATAAAAATCGACGACCTGCTCTTTTGACTCTGACTGGAATGTAACTCCAGTTTTTCCTCCATCGTTTCATTTATTTTATGGACTAATTACGTTCTTAATTATACTCTTTGTGGAGCTTAAGTTTTAAACTGCTTAATTTGTATAATTGCTGGGGATGATGACAAAAAAACTTCGTTCTGGAAGAATATTGGGGGGAAGGTCTTGCGTCAAAACAAAATCCAACCCCTTAAGAAATAAATCAGTCAATAATCCCCTACTGAAGGGTCAATGTCAGCTTTTTAAACTGTGGGAAAAACCCATGGATAAGATTTTGCCAGTTGAGGAAATTGAAGGCTCTGATACAGTTTCGCATGCGGGACCTGCAAGAGTGGTAGACAATACGGACTCCTATTTGATTGCGAGAGACTCCTTCCAAGTATGGTCCGCTGTGAGGACCTGTCTTGTGCATTCTGAATTTGATAGTGATATTAAGCACCATGTTCAAATTGTTGAGGGAGAGCAATACAATAACTTACCAGCACTACAAGTCTCTGTACCTAATGCTCGGTCAGGAGGTGATTCCTCATTGTCAACCATTGACCTAGAGCTTTGTGGTCGTTACTTGGATGGTGGTAGCCTGAAATCTCCAGAAGCTATCAAGTCTCCGGTGGGTGCTACTCCTTCTGGATTATTGTTGTATAGTAGTACTCCATCTATAAATGCGCAAGACATGTCCTCATTGCTAAACGTCTCCAGGAGCCTCGTGCTTAATCTATCAGGCATTTGTCCTTCTGTTGCTTCAGGCGAAAAACCTATATCTGAATCTTTGATTGCCCTGGAACATTTATTGGCCTCTATATTATTACTTTTGGGCAAATTTGTGGGAAGCTCTGATTGTATCCTGGATTCTGTTACACAAATATTGAATACGTTGTTGCTAAAAGTTCCTGAAAAGATTCCTGACCCTCCTTCTGAGGCGGGTTCTCAGAAGGCAACGCGGTGTGTCAATGTTCCTGCAGGAAATTTGGGTATAAATACTCCAGTGGTAGTCCAAGAAAAGGATGCCACTGAAATTCCGATCACTGCCGCAGCTAATTGTGTAAAGATCTCAGAACTTGAAATAGAGGAAGAAAACCTGACTGTTTCAGACTCAAAAGCTGTAAAAGAGTTATTTCCAATTTTTGTCCCTGACAAAAACGGGCATCATGATGACGAGAAAGAAAAAGAGAAAGAGGAAAAAATGGTAAACATAGAAATAATAAAGGAAAAAAAAGGAAACCTGTGCGCAAATACAGGATGAAAAGACAGAGGCGAATAATTTTTCAAGATCCTATTGCTTTAACTGGTAACGATGATAATGTTAATGAGTCTAATTCTGTGTCCGCGAGTCCAGATGTTGATACCCTCCCCTCCGATTGTGGAGAAAAGGTTATATTTAACACTCCTTTTACTTCTGTGGAGGACCTGCCCCCGAACGGTGGAGATGGGTTGATTTCCCCCCCAGTGGCAGAGATGATAAGACCTATCCCGGTTGAATCGGGGGTTCTCAACCCC
This sequence comes from Lissotriton vulgaris, assembly GCF_964263255.1. Lineage (NCBI taxonomy): Eukaryota > Metazoa > Chordata > Amphibia > Caudata > Salamandridae > Lissotriton > Lissotriton vulgaris. Next base: position 751,251,712 of record NC_141694.1, read on the forward strand.
CTGGCTTCTTCTTATTCGCTTCCAGAAGAGGTTGTTGTACGTCCCCACCTCCCCTCCTTGACAAAAGTTTCAATGACTTATGTGGACACTTTGGTTTTGGACTTTTTGCCACTATTTGATGCTGACCTGCCCTTAAATAGGTCATGGTTACTCAATTGTTTCATAGACTTGGAAAGTCTTCACCTTATACAATCGAGTGTCATTGAGTTAGTTACCCTGTTAGGTGGAGATAGTGTGTCACGCATAAGGGTCAAATTCCATTCTAACATTATTGTAAATCTTATATTACAACAAGCTGAGAACTTTCAATGTAGAGGAATTGACGTCTTGCCTATCTTCTCTCTAGGAAAAGCTAATCCATCCCATGGGTTGGCTCAAAGGGGTGATGGACAAGATGGGGTCCCTCCTTCCTTTAATGATTTAAAGATTTGGGTTTCAAAGGGCAAACGTTCGGTTTCCCAGGTATTGCCTCCCCCGCTAATTCAGAATTCTTTTCCTTTAGAGGATAATCAATGGTGGAATTGGCTGCCTAGTGCCTTATCTAATAAAATCACAGATAATCCCAAATTATTTCAACATCTTTAACAATAATTTGAAAATTATTTCCTGGAATGCAGCCGGGATTTATAGTAGCCCAGAGAAACTAGAGTTCTTACTCTCTCTGGAGGCAAACGTGATCTGCATCCTGGAAACATGGTGTGTTAATAACATTTGTGCAGGGAAGTACTACTATGTGCTGGAGGCGCCGGCCTCCCCCTCCAAGAAAGGGCACGCTAAAGGGGGAATTGCTTGTTTTTTGTCTAACAAATTGCAGTGGAGATTTTCTCATTATACTGACTCAAGTAATCTCTTCCAAGCCATAACAATAGCTAATCTCTCTAGCTCTGCAAATAAGTTTTCTGTTGTAATTATTAATGATTATATTCCTCCCGAAGAGTGTTTTAATACTTTACTGAAGCAAGTGTTTCGCTATATTAGACAGATTAAAGAGGTATATCCCCCACCTGAAGTAATACTTGTCGGGGAATTGAACTGTAAAATTTCTAATTCTAGTTTAAATTTATTTAGAAATAAATCTAAAGAAGAGGCTTATCTCATCCCACAATCTCTCTTCCCAGATAAAATAAAAACAAATAAAAGAGGGAAGATTCTGTTGGAAGAACTGTCGGTAGTCAAGGGGCTTATTCTAAATGGGAGATTCCCCTCTGATATTCCCGCGAAATGTACCCATAGGTCCCCTTTTAGCGACTCAATACCTGATTATGTGATCTCTGATTATGGTATTTTTCCGCTTGTCCAGGATCTAATGGTATCCCCAACAGCTTTGAGTGACCACAGTATGATCAGTATAAGTATTTCTTTAAAACCTCCTCCCACTGATACCTGGTCCCTTAATAACAAAGGTCTTAATTTCCATAAATTCTCGGGTAGATGTTTTTGGAATCCAACTGCCATGAAGGGTGTGCAGGATATTCTTTGCAAAATCATATTAGAATTAAGTGATTGGCGGGGTTCCGAAATCATGCACTTTGAAAAATTTATGAGGAAGATTACCTTGGTTGCAAAAGAGTCTAGTTTTTCTAGGAAAAAGTTGTTATACCCTAGTGTAATGCTCCCCCTGAATAAGGAAATAAATAAATTAGTGCTGGAGCAATTTCTACGTAGATCTGGCGAACTAGCAAATAAAATATCGATGCTAAAAAGGAGAACTAGATTGAAAATGAAACTTAAAAAAGAGAAGGAAGACTCTGTGTGGATAAGCTTAAGGGAAGCCGTTGTGCATGGTAAGGCTAGAGAATTTTGGTCTATAGTTTGCAAGGGATGTGGTGTCAGAACTAGTCCTCTTCCCATCCCCATCTCTGAAGAGGTATGGACCTCTTCTATTTTGAAGCTATATGCTGGGAATGGCACATTGGTTGAGGATAGTGGGCTTGTTCAAACAGCTGATGGCCCTATTGACTTCCCATCAGAGAAAACTATAGAAATGGCCATAAAGAACATGCGCTCCTCTGGAGCAATGGGACCTGATGAGTTACCTATGACGGTTCTGAAGCAGGAGCCTTCTTTATGGAGTAAGATACTTTATCCATTGTTTAGATCGTGTTTTGTCACTAAAATGGTGCCTGCTTCTTGGAGGGGAAGTATACTGGTCCCAATTTTTAAGAAGGGAGCTAGGGACAACCCTATGACTTACCGTCTGATAGCTCTCCTTGACTCAATCGGAAAAGTTTTTGAAAAGTGTATTTTAACATTACTTAACGAATGGGTCGAAGATAATAATATCTTACCACTGGAACAAACTGGTTTCCGCAGGGGGCACGGTACATTAGATAATCTCACCGCCCTACAGGTGATCTCGGACAAATACATACACGTTCTAGGGGGGGTGGTGTTTGCTGCGTTTATTGATTTCTCCACCGCGTTCGACAAAGTAGATCGTCATACGCTGTGGAGAAAATTAGCAGCACTAGGTTTACCATCTTACTTATTGGATCTTGTACGTGCTCTTCACACGGATACCTGGTGTTGTGTGCTCCAAGGTGGAGAAAGGGGTCTCCCGCAATTAATTCCATCTTTGAACGGCCTTAAACAAGGTTGCCTCCTGGCCCCATTATTGTTCTCCCTGTATACTGCAGATCTCCCCGCTTCCCTGTCTGCTTGCGCGGGCATTGCTCCAGTGGTGGGGGGGTTTCCTATCTCTTGTTTGATGTACGCAGACGATATCCTCGTCCTAGATTTAACTCCTAAGGGTTTGGCTAATCGTCTGCAGGCTTTACATTCGTTTGCTGAGTCCCATTTTATGAAGATTAATACATCCAAAAGTAAAATTATGTGCATTTCAGGGAAAAAGAAGTGCAGATCTGAAAATTTTGGATGGTCTATAGGTGGCCAGAAATTAGAGGTAGTCAAATCCTATACTTTTTTGGGTAAAATAATTGCGGCCAATCTGAGTGAGAAGCCTCATATCGAACATAGTTCGCGTAAAGCCCTCGCACATGGCAAAGGTTTGAGTTACCTCTACCTCGCCACTGGTAAAAGACATTTTTCCTGTCTACTTGAGGTGTTTAGGGCAAAAATTCCTGCTACGCTCTTATATGGAATAGAACTTGTAGAGCTGAAGCATTGGGGTTTCTGCCACACAGTTGAAGGAAAACTATTAAGATCCTTATCCACCCTCAACACCGCTTGCTCCCTGGCCGCATGTAGGCTCGATTTCGGCCATAGGAGTAGCTGGGTTCAGGGACTATGCGCTTTGGTAAGATGGGTGGCATGTTTGGCCAGAGCAGAACAGGGATCGCTGAGAGCTCTTCTTAAAGGAGAATTGTTGGGCAACTTTAAAGAGTTCTCTCAAATAGTAAGGAATTTTAGAAGAGCTGTGACACTTCTAGAGTTGGATGAAAGTGTTTTATTCATACATTCCCCGACTCAGCTAAAAACCTTGCTGAAACAGGCATCGTGGGAACTCTGCTTTAAATCGGATAAGAATGTATTACAAGAAAAGGGGGGTTGTGATCTCCTTCTTAATTCTTACTCTATGAAGCTTGCCCAACCATATGTCACATGGAATATTCCACATGGAGTCCGAAGACTATGGTTTCTCCTAAGATATGATTTATTACCTTTAAATTTACTTTTATCTAAATGGTATGGATCTCCTCCGATGTGTAACCTTTGTAATATGAGTGTTCAGGATCGAACTCATGTTCTGTTGTTATGCCCTGCACTGCGCTCATTGCGGTTGAAATGGTTAAAGCCAATATGTCTCCAACTTGGTATTTCTAATGTAAATATTTTCCTGCAGGCTTTGTATTTCCCCCCAAATGAAATGTTTTGCTTCTATATTTTTAATTTTTTTAAAGGTTTTTTAGCTATTTATTAATGAGATATGGAGGTGTCTGGTGTTGATTATTCTTGTCTGTTGTTAATCGATGCAAACTGTCTTGTGATATTCTATTGTATTTTATCTCTTGTTTGTAATTGTACTATGTATCTTATGTGGCCCTCTTTGAGAGCCAAAACATAATTAAAAAAAGTGTGTTAGTAGCGATTAGTTATAAACATAACCTAATAAATATAATCCCTCTTCACACAAAGGGATATGTAGATGGCTTGTGCTGTTGCTATCTCAACTGTTATCAGTAACATGTATCCTGAATGTATTCTCATTTTTTTCTTTTTTGCTTACCACTACCTAAGATCTACATATGATGCGACTTTGGATCTAGGTAGAGTTGATACATCAGATACACACCATAGGTAGGAATGGATATCCCTTAAGGCGTAACACTGGGGTGGTGGCAATATTATCATGTATTGATTATACATTTTTGTTGTGATTTATTTTAGGACTTCTGACCTACCGAACTGAAGTACAATTAAAATGTATGGTTGGTTCAGAATAATTTAAAAATGGTGATATTTTTCATTTAAACACATATGTTTGAGCAGAGTGACTAAAATCTGGTCCTGACGAATGCCTCTGAACATTAGTTTGTCAACAAAGGCAGAAACATGTTGACCTACAGGGTAAACATCCACAACCCTGTTTCACGTTGCTATTTTAATTTCCCTGATGGGAAATGGTGATTAAAGTTGGTTATTCCTATTGAGAGAATTTTAGATTCCTGCACGTTTTTTCTGTTTTTTCTGTTCTTTTGCACTCTGCCCCTCACTGATACTCATTGAGGTTAAAATAACAAACGTGCTTATCAAAAAACACTCCGGCTCCTTCCCGGCTGGGAAGTTGTAGCCCACACTGGGTACCTTGCGACTCTTTGTGCTTGGTGGAACCCTATGATAAAGCATGTCACCCTTGGGTGAGTGAGGGTTTTCGTCCATATAAAAGATATGCCCACCTTTATATGGTGTTCATAGTTGCCCTACACACAGTGTGAGCTAGATATCTGAGTGTCCAGATTTATTATAATGATCACAGCCTGCTAGATGGCAACCTAACCAGGGCACTTATCTATTTGACATCACAAATAGCATTCTGGAAGACACTTGCCCTTTTGGTGGCAGGAAGGGTATCAGTTATCAAAATGGTAGTACTCCCGCTGCTTTTATATTATTTTACTTATTTGCCGCTGCATTTACGCCCCTCTTTTTTCAGCCCTATCGAGCGTGTTCTCCGTGATTTAGTATTGAATGCATCACGCTGTAGAGTGGCACCTCGTGAAGTTGTATTTGCCGTTAGCCAAGGAAGATTAGCAGTGCCCAACCTAGAGCACTACTACTTAGCATCTCAACTACAGTGGGTAGCCCGCTGGGTAGCAGGAACATTTATTGCACGCAGTAGAATATGGTCATCCCTATACACTGGTACTCTTCTCCACCTGTTCCGCCCCTTATAGGTGGCCAATAGCTGCTTTCGCTGGTATCTATTTCTCACCAGAAATATTAAGCCATACGCTCCAGCAATCCCAGTGTTAGGGATGCCTAGAGGCAACAGGAAAATGCTGCTGGCTGAACTCATAGCTTGGCATACGGAGGGCTCCCACACTTTAGCCGACTTCTACCGGGATGGCACACTCATGTCCTGCGAAATCATACCACATGAGGAAGGAGTGCCGCCGGTGCATTTGCTTAGTCACACCTCTTGGGTTGGCGTACTGCAACGCCAATGGGGGGATATAACGCAAGAAAAACAAACACATCTTATACTTCAATACATACGTGTTATCGGGGAGGGCCATCATCTCACTCGTTGGTTTTCAGATGCACTTCACTTGCACACGGCAACGGATTTGACTCCTTTCTCAACTTGATCACCCAATGCACACCTGCAAATGGAATTTGGTTCTGGCGAGCACTACACATGTCCCTCACAATGTCAAATTTAGATTAATTCAGTATTACATAATGCATAGGGCATACCTGACCCCAGAAAAAATTAACCTCTACTTCCAGAGGCAAGATACAGGTTGTTCCAAATGCATTCATCGCAATGCTGGCATTATACATATGTTATGGTTGTGTCACAAATTACAACACTATTGGGAGGGAGTAACACATCATATGTCCGAATGCACTGCCAGGCATCTTCCCAACTCAAGGGAAGTCTGAATACTGGGGGTATTCATAAGAGACAAGAAACACAGAGGCAAAAATCGATTCATAGATTTTGGCCTCATAGTGGCTAAGCGTCTGATTACGAGATGCAGGAAATCTAGCGAACCGCCATTCCTTACTGGCCTGGTCACAGTCCATACTCAATTGGGCGAGACCAGAGCGAGTGTGTCTTCGCAAAGAGGAAACTGTTGGTTTGCGCCAAGTTGCTATTTCGTCCAGTTGGGATGCGATCCAAACAGCCCTCTAAATAGCAATATGTCCTAAAGTGGAAAAAGATAATTCTTTTGATGGGGATCAAGTACCTGAACAAGAATCAATACCCAGACCATAATCTTAATAGATACAATGTTTATTATTGACTATATTGAGATGTATATGCAGATAAAAACTTTCTACAGTGCAATATTGGTACTTACCACCTGATGCGAAGATGATACATTGAGTGGTAGCGAACGTATCTCTGTTTGCTCCCCTGTTTCTACCCCTAATTCCTCCTTATGTTTTATTAGAGTCAGAACTATTTATTCATGTTCCCACCTAAGTGTCTTGGGGCCACATGCATCAAACTGTGCATTTGCGATACCTAAATTGCGAATTTTAAGAAATCGCAATTTAGGAATCTCAAATGCTTATGCATGTCGGAATCGCAATAAAATTTGCGATTCCTACACATTCCTTATTTGCGACTCACAAGTTGCGAAACGCAAATAAGGAATTGCTTCCCATTCATTCCTATGGGCCTAGAGCCCCATAGGAATCAATGGGATTTGCACGCGCAATTTGCGAGTACCAAATAGGCAATTTCAAGGGTGCAACGGTGCCAAAAGGACACCCTGAAGCACCCCTGAAATTGCAATGTCAACATATGTTGCACACATACATGTCCCAAGGTCATGTATGTGTGCAACATAGAACTTCGAAAAAATGCACTTGTGTGCATTTTTCAAAGTTCTTGCAAGTTACCATCAACTTTGAATTGATGGCAATTTGTGTTTCTTAAATGCTAAATCGCAATTATTTTGTTGTTGTTGCATTGCATTTAGGGAAACACAATTTGCGATTCCCTAAATGCAATCGCAATTTAAGTAATTGCAAATTTAGCGATTACTTAAATAGCGATTGCTGCATTTGGGATGATGCATTCCAAATGCAAAAATAGCGGTCGCAAAGGGGCAGATTCTGTAAATCTGCCCCTTTGCGGCCGCTATTTTTAATTATGCATGTGGCCCTTGGTCATTCTGAATCATGGAACTCATACGTACAGTAGTCCTTTTTCTATAGTATCCTATGGCCCAAGGGTGTACTGAAGAATTGGGTCTCAGGTTTAAATATTTATACCTGGTGCCCACTTTGGAGTAGGAGAAGGTTCTTGAGGTTTCCACCCCTAGAGATGCTTGGGATTTTCTGCCTCCCTGCCCTGGCAGCAGCTTGTCTGGGACATAAAAGACTAGTATCAAATCCATTGTGAGTGTGCTCTGGCAGAGTCTTTGTGATGTGCAAGTGTGGTAGGTGACAGCTTCACCTCCGTATCAAGTCAGAGATAGACCATCCTTCCAACACCTATTCCTACTTTGTCTCACAGTCTGAGAACAATACACAAAGACCAACTGCCAGACACACCTAGCCATGTGACCCAGGATATAGGCTGCAGGCGCCAAATGATTGGGACCAACTTTTTAAAAATGTAATCAATTGTTTGAGACTAGAACAGCACATATCCAGTCAGTAGAACTGGAGATATGCAATTTCTAAGATTTCAAGTAAGTAAAGCACCTAAAAGTACAAAGTGCCACTCACAGCTATCTGGTCATGTGAGACCAGGTGAAAGACACAAGCTCAGGCCGACCGCGATTGAGCACTGGCCAGACACAGGGGCCTGATTAGTCTCGCTGAGTCAGTTACCTTCTAGAGTCCACTGTAAAAATTACAGTTTGTGGAGGGGGCTGCGATCAGTAGGGAGAGCATCGCAAATTGTGTTGCTGTAGTGAGAAGAGCAGGCCGGGTGTCGTGGATGGTCATCGTTGTAGCACGAAAATCCTGTGAGGTGTCGCAGTTGGTTGTTGCTGGAGGTTCGCATTGGCAGTCACTGCAGGCTGTCAATGCTATAGCATGAAGTGCAGATCTCGCGTTGTTGGGCTTCATTTGTGGTCGCTGTGGCAATAATAGTCGGGTTCACCAGAACTTAGCATTGGCGGGCAGCGCAGGTGGCAGGATCTTGGTGTAAACAACCCTGTTTGCTGATGTAAAGAGCCCAAAACTTCAGGATTTCTCATTTTCTTGGGGAGAGAGCTCAACTGATGCTACACCAAGGCTCCAGGACCTGAGGGACACCTCTTGGAGATCAGATACTCACTCCAGCAGAAGTTAATCGGGCTCAGGCAGATCAGGCAGTCAGTCAGCTGGCCTGATGCAGGTAGGCCTTTGGAGCTTGTTCTGATCCTTTATCTCAGAACAGCAGGTCAGTCAGCTGACCCTTGGAGTCACTTCAGCCTGGGATGAAGGGTGTAGTTCCAGTCTTCCTCTCAGCAAGTAGGGCAGCAGGCAGCACAGCAGCAGTGCGGCACATCAGTTCTTCTTCTGTAGTATCCACAGGTGCAGCAGTGTACTAAAGAGTTGGGTCTGTGGGTCCAATTTTTATACCTGGTGGTGCCCACTTTGTAGTAAGAGAAGCTTCTAGAGGTGTCCTGCCTCCCTGCCTGGCCTTAGCTTGTCTGGGGACACACAATATTAGTGTCAAATCCTTTGTGACTGTTGAGTGTGCTCAGGCAGAGACTTTGTAATGTGCAAGTGTGGTAGGTGACAGCTTCTCCCCCTATCAAGTCAGAAATAGCCCATTCTGCCAACACCTATTCCCAATTTGTCTCACTGTCTGGGAGAAATATACAAAAACCAGCTACACCTAGTCATGTGACCCAGGATGCAGGCTGCAGACACCACATGGTAGGGACACAGACATTTTCTAAACGTGGCATTTTCAGAATTGTGACTTGAAACCGTCTTTATCATTAAAGAGGGTTTTAAATTACAATTCGGTAGATACTAAACTCAACATTACTACCTGCTGCCATTCGAACGTTATCACTTATTAAATATAACAAGTTAACCCAATGTTATTCTATAGGAGAGGTAGGCCTTGCAGTAGTGAAAAACAAATGTAAGAGTTTTTCACTACCACAATATGTAAAAGTTAAAAGTACACGTCTAACTTTTATAATACACTGCACCTTGCCCTATGGGCTGTTGAGGGCCTACCCTAGGGGTTAAATATGTATTAAAAATTAAGGCTTAGGCCTGGCAAAAAGGTTTATTTTGGTATGTCGAAATGGCAGTTTAAAACTGCACACACAGCCTGCAATAGCAGGCCTGGAACATGTTTAAAAGGCAACATAATAGGTGGCAAAATAAGTGCTAAAGGCCTACTCGTAGCATTTATTTTACAGGCTCTGAGTACACAAAGTATACCACTTCACTAGAGACTTACAAGTAAATTAAATATGGCAAGTATGTGTCAACTAATTTCACCATGTTTAAAGGAGAGAGCACACAAACTTTAGCACTGGTAGCAGTGGTAAATTGTGCCTTGTTCAACAAGATAACAAAACAAGTTCAGAAAACAAGAGGGTGAAAGCAAAATGTTTGGGGATGACCTATCAGGAAAGGCCAAGTTTCAACAGTGATGAACTAGCGAGAGGTAGTTCACAATGTAGGTGCCTTTACAGGGAGGATTATATGCTTGGAGATTTTCTAAAGCTACACCAAAGTGGCCCATATATTGACGGAGAAGTCAATGGCCATTCTGTTTCATCTTTGATTGATACGGAGGCTATCCATTCTACAGTTTGTTTTGTGAAAATTCCAAACCTTCCCCTCTCAGGAAGAGAAGTAGGAGTTTAAGGGATAAGTAATAAGCAAACTGTTAATCAAGTTACAGTAGATATTCCAGTTAAAATTGGCCAGTTCAAAAATACGCAACAGTCATTTTGTGATTGGAGTCCTGTGAATTTGCTTGGACAGGATTTATTGTGTAAGATAAATTGTGGCTACCAATGACTGGTTGTGCTGTGAATACCTATAAATAGCAATACGCACACTGTATAAAAATGTGTAACACAATATGTTGTAGCCTTCAACTCCAAGGTCATCATAAGAAATTACATCACCCAACCATTGATCCAAATGATTGTACTCTATTTATATCATGTTCATTAACACCTTGGCTGCAGGTCATTGTTTCCCATTGTTTCATGACGAGCTCAGCTCGTCATCAGCACAGCTCAACCGTGCATCATGACGAGCTGAGCTCGTCATCAGCATCGAAAGGGTTAAAAACTCAAAGCTGCAGGATACTCAAAACTGAAGGATACCACAAACAAACAACCAGCTATATCAATTATTAAAAGCATCGAGGCATACTTATCTTTTAAATTCGGTATTGAAAATGGTAACATCAAAAGGAGTGGGCTATCACTACATCTTGTATTGTGCCCACTGTGAGGTCAAATCTATAAATCCCATAGGATATAAGTGATACTTTTTTTTATATACTGAGTGCTACCAGAGATTCTGTTTATAATATGTGGGAGGCTGCTATCCCTGTATATAAGCAAGTCTCTAATTTCTTATTATAGGAGACTTATGAAGTCTCCAATCACCTGTAAAATATTCAAACTGTAATAATAGGTTATTACGATTACGGTCGTGTTCTCATGTCACAATGAATGTGGCCAGAGCCCGCAGACAAGGTGAAAGGCAGGTAATGGGGCATAATTACAGTTGCAGTTTAAATGAGGAAAACTGGAACTGTGTTTTCCTTATTTTCAGATGTTTCTCTAGAAAGACTAAATAATTAGCTGAAAGGAAATATTTATGGCAACATCTTACATTTTTCCATGGTATACCTATACACCATTGCAGGAGAGTTGAACTCTCTGCATCTTTCTACATATTGTGGGTCACAGCACTTTTTAACCTGACTTACGTTAAACTGCGAGAGAGCAAAATGTTACTTTTGTTTAATTAACGCATTTATTAGCAAAATGTGATCTGCATAAATCGGGAGGACCCGGCATACGCAGTGGAACGGTGACTTATGGGGAATCATTCGCTGCATGCGGTACTTTATTCGGCCCGCTGCGGGCCCCACTTGCTCCGGCAACCAAGGTGGTGTTCCAGGTTTGGAGGCAGGCACTACGTAGACTGGGGTGGTGGAACAAGCTGACACGAGAAACCCCCCTTTGGGATAATGGGCGCTTGCCGCAACTAGCTGCCTTACAAGGATTCAGAGGGTGGGATAGTATAGGGATCTCGGTCTTGGGGGATGTTATGAAGGGTCCAGCACTGAAATCATTCCAAGACCTTCAAGCAGAATTCCATATGCCACGGTCCCAATTATTCAGGTACCTCCAGTTCCGGCATGCGTGGTTGCCCAGTCTAGTGGGATTGGAGTCAGTAGCTGAGTTCAGCCCCCTGGAGGCAAAAGTTTTCACGGGTGAACTACAGGACTGTAAGATATCCAGGATATATCAGACCCTGGTCACCCACTGCTCCTCCACGTTACAGAAACTTCCTGAAGATTGGGAGGGAGATCTGGGACCGTTGAAGGAGAAGGATTGGGTGGAGACCCTGGCGGCCCCCTGCGGGGCGGCCATAGTGGTGCGTCTGTGCCTAGTTCAGTTTAAATATCTGCACAGGGTCTACTACACATGAATGCGGTTGTGGAGGCCAGGATTGGTTGCCTCCCCTCTGTATCTCAGGTGTAACAGGGAGGATGGTACACTGATGCCCACGGTCTGGCAGTGTCTTTCCCTAGACCGGTTTTGGAGGCGGTCTTCTCTTGCTTGTTGGACGTTTTGGGCTGGGATCTTCCCCGCTCCCCGAAACTAGCTCTATTGCGCGTCCTGGAAGGGATAGGTGGTAACATCTATAAACGTCATTTATTACTGTTGGGTCTTACATTGGCAAAGAGGGACATAGCGAGGGCGTGGAAGGCTCCAAGGCCCCCTGCTGTGGCCGCATGGAAGAATGGCCTGGACTTCTGTATAGTACTTGAGGAACCTATTTTTATTGCCAGGGGATGCCCTTCAAAGCATTTCAAAATGTGGAAGAGGTGGGCAGACTATTGGGGATTGCTTCTAGACCTGGTTCCTGTAGAACAGGACTGTGATTATAAACTTTGGGTTTGCTGGGGGATCTCAGGAGTGGGGTGGGGGTGTGACCCTGGTGGGTAGTTTGGCTTCAAATATCCGAATAGATCTGTTTAGAGTGGATGAATGGTGCAATCGGGGGGGGCTGAATTGCTGTTGTATTTCCTGTAAGGTTTATTTTTGGGGGTATAATTTCGAAAAATTTCAAAGTCATTTCTGTATGCTCAGATTGTGCAGACGCTTCTGGGTTACAGGACTCTGCTGTACATGTGACGCTTGATCCATAAAATGTGTTTACCCCCAAAAAAATTTGATATGCATAATTAGAATAACATGTACACATTTAAAAATATTATTTGTAGTATATCACCACACTTAGCTATTAAGAGCAGTACATGAGTTAACATGTTGTAATAGATTAAGTTAGACAAATATTAAAACCATTTTGAATGTTGTCTTTACTCGTTTTTGGCAAAGAGGCCTGCCCAATACTTTTGTTGTTATTTTTCATGTTGTGTTTCTCTTCCCACTGCAAATGCTGTGCTTTTCCAGAAGCTTTCTACTAGTTAGTGAAAAGGTATTTGCAATGTATTCGACTATAGTGATAGCGAGGTTCCGATCAGAAGGAGGAAAAGATGCCAGGACGGGAGCGTCGTGGGAAAAGCTGACTGTAGCTGAGATTCTGTCCAGTGTAAGAAATCAAGGACAGAGCCACGAATGCACCATTGTAATATCATGGGGAAGTAGGGGGTTTACCTGCTCTTAGAGTTTGGTGAAAACAGATTGGCTCACGAAAGTGGGAACAAGCTCAAATGTTGCAACTAGTGTTTTGTCGAATTATAACAGTGTGTATTTGTTAGATTAGGTAGCACATAGAATGCTCAGACTCCCTCACGAAGATGCTTGCTGACTTCAAACTGAGAAGACTCTTCTCAATTCTGATGATCTCCACTACTTGAGTGCAAAGGCTTCATGCCTAAGCAATCCTATTCTCTCATTAGAAACCTTAATTTGGTTATCTGAATATTACACCTTACTTTATTGTCCAGATTCAAATGCCCTTTCCAATATACACTTCCTTAATTTGGATTAGGGTTTTCCTTTATGTATTTTATTTGCAATTCTCTTTGATGCTCTATTTACTTTATATTGAAATATTGACTTTAAACCATTTAAATCTGTAATAATGAAGACTGGCAATTGAAAACTTCATTAACTACTAATTTAGATTAAATTAATGTGTTAATAAAACTCTTTAAACTCATTTCAATTCCCTTTGTAATGTCCTGTGGAGCCCATTGATCTTCACTGTTTTTGGAAATGAATGTAAATGATTGCTCCTACATCCTTCTTCCTATCGACGAAAAAAAGATCCATTCGACTAGGGGTTGGGTTTGAATGATGATTATACCCGACATTTGAGATTTACAAATCTCTGCTCCAGCAAGTGTTAGCAGAGTGACTGTTATGTCACAGGAGAGAAGGAGCTAGAATAGTTCTGAAAATGTAGGCTTGATTGGACTTTACCCCAGCCCAAATTGCCCATGTCTGTAAAGTCCATAGCCCAACTTTGAAGAGTGACAGGTTTCAGCAATTCTGAAAGTAGTGGTGGAGGAGTGAGTATTAATAGGGTTGTGCTTCACAATTGTTTATGCTGAACGTACAGTGTTGTGTCAAGGTTTTGTGTTTTGCGCTATGGTGAGGCCTATAGCTTAGTTGTGTAAATGTGCATATGCGTTTGATGCTGAGCAGTTGAGGCTGTTATCGGGCTTGTCGCAGTCGAAGATCCTGGGACGGATAAGAGTATACTATGGTACAACTTGTCTGCTAGGTTTTATTGTGTTGGTACTTGAGGTACCATTGAGCACCCAATTGAGCTAGGGAAATGTAACCAATTTTTGTTAATGTATTAATAGTGAATGGTGCTATCAGACCCTATTGCACAGAGAGTAAGCTGCACTAGTGAGATTTTATCTGTGAGTATGTGCGGAAGTTGGAATGTGTTCTCTCTGGTTATTTCTAGTGTGAGTGAATTCTTTTGTGAAGCATAGGGGATTTATTTGTTTACTGTGCTTGCTTACAGTTTGTGAAAGGTTGGCGTTCAAGAAATTGTAAAGGAGGGTGAACCACTGTGAGGAGTGAGGAATGAGGGTTGAGTCAAACAGTACTGCGCTGTGCAAGGTCAACTGGTGCGAAGTGTCACACTGGGATTGGCTGGTGTGTTATTAAATGTCGTGCTGAGTATCTCATCACACCCTGATGAGAAGGCTGCATCACATCGGTAGCCAAGGAAATGCCCCCAAATAGATTGCCTCCTTCCTCTTTGGAAGAACACAAAAGGTCCGCCTACCTCCAATCACCTCTGAACCCATGAAAATCATCTGCAGCTTCCCCCAAGGGCCCACTGTTCACCCCTAGCCTCTTCAACACCTACACTACCCCCTTGGCCAACATCGTCAGATCCCGCGGACTAAATATGATATCTTAGGCAGATGACAACCAACTCATCCTCTCACTCTCAGAAGATCCCGCCAACACAGGAACCAACTTCCACAGGTGCATGAGGAGTGTTGCCAACTGGATGAAGGACAACTACCTGAAGCTCAACATGGACAAATCGGAAGTGCTAATCTTCAGCAACAACACCACCCCTTGGTACAACTCCAGGTCACCCTCAGAACTAGGACCTTCACCCAAACTGAACGACCATGCCAGAAATCTCAGCAAACTGACCATAAAGTCCCAGATCAACGCAGTCATCTCTGCCTGCTTTCACACCCTTCGCATGTTACAAAAAGTCTTCAAATGTCTTCCCCTGAACACCGGGCGCACTGTCACTAAGGCTCTAATCAAGAGTGATTAGACAATGGCAACACACTCTATGCTAGGATCACCACACACCTTTTGCAGAGACTTCACACCATACACAACTCTGTTGCCACACTTATTCTCAACCTGCCCAGATGGACCCACAACCCACCCACCACAGAAAACTCCAATGGTTCCTCATACAGAGGAGATACCACTTCAAGCTGTTGATCCACGCCTACAAAGCCCTGCACAACCAAGGACCAGCCTACATAAACCATCACCTGAGTTTCCACCACCCTACCAGACAACTACGCGCTGTCTCCCTCTCACTCACCCATACTCCTCACATTCACCAAAGCAAAAGCAGAGGATGCTTCTTTACCTACCTTACGGCAAAAGCCTGGAAGGACTCTCTGCAGCTCCGGACCTCCACCTCTCTACAGGGGCGTAACACAGGCCCTCACAGCCCCTGCGGTGCGGGGGCCTCGTGCTCCAGGGGGCCCCTCAGTCTGAGCAGTGCCAGCAAGCCTAAATGGTGCCCCGGCCTCTTAATAAATCATTGGTCTCCCAAGCCCGGGCCTCGCTGTCTCAGCCGGCCGCCCACCCAGGCCTCTGACAGTGTTGCCAGACTAAGCTATTTCATGCACAAATGGATGATACTTTGCCCATTTGTGCAGGGAAATACCTCTCCTGGCAGAGTGCAAAAACTTGGGCTTTATTATGCCCTCTGCGCGCAAAATTTAGGCTGCGGCGGCGGCGCCACCAATCAACTGATTGTAGCTCCCAAACTCAGCAGAGCAGGGCTGTCAATCATCAATAGGGTGAGAGCGCTACCTATGACTGCCCTGCTGAATGCTGCTGTCCTGCCCCCAAGAGAGTCTGGACCAATGTGCAAACAAGGAACAGCAACAAGCAAAGCCTCTCTAAAAGTAAGAGTACTTTCGATCAATCACATAGGGGATTATTCGGAGCCAGTGGAGGATAAGTGCCCTGGGTCTCTCATGAATAGAGGACGTCCATCTGGCAATGCTTTACAGTCTGAGGAGCACAGGGTCGACTACAGGATGAGCAGTGCAGTACTCTGGACCTGCACCAGTAAGTTGATATTTGTTTTGTGTTTGACACGCACATAACGAGGAGTGCCACCTCCTGTTTGTAAGAGGCTGCATTAGCAGAGCAGCATCCTCAGCAGCCATCCTTTCATCCTTCCAAAACCTTTTTATCATCAAGTTTAAAGCAAATTGCAACTAGCAAAACACTCTCGAGAGTACACGAATTTAAGATAATACACGGGGGAATTCTGTGATTTGTTTATGTGGTTTGTCTAGCGAACATGGACTGAATTTATTTATTTTAATTTTATTTAATTTGCACTTATAATGCGCGCAGATACCCACAAAGGGTTTCCCGGCGCAACAGATGTGAGAGCTGAGAAACACCGAAAGCGCAGAAAAACAACCTATTAGAAGCCTGCAATTATTTATCAAAGAGCCAGGTTTTTACACCTTTCTTAAAACTGGCGAGATTTACCTCCTTACGCAGGGCTAAAGGCAGAGAGTTCCAAAGAACTGGTCCCAGATGGGAGAAAGACTTTCCCCCCATACGGGCCAGTTTAAATCTAGGAACCACAAAGTTGGCTCCATTTGAAGAGCGGAGGTTACGTTCAGGAACGTAGGGCCTAACCAGATTCTGCAGGTACTTTGGTGCGGTCCCTGTCTTGATCCTAAACATGTAGGTCAATGCTTTGAACCGGACCCGGTTCTCAACCCTAAGCCAGTGCAGGTCCTTTAGGTGCTTTGATATCCTAGCTGTCCTAGGGATCTTACATAGCAGCTGGCGGCGGAATTTTGGACCAGTTGGAGCCGCCTAATCACAGCTAAATTGGAGCCCAGGTATAAGATGTTACCGTAGTCAAGCCTAGATGTAATCAGTGCATTGACTACGGTCTTCTGGGTATCCATAGGCAGCATCCAGATGATCTTCCGTAACCATTTCAGGATGGTGAAGCACGTACCAGCTACTTTGTTTACCTGCTGTTTCATTGATAAAGAGTCATCAATGCATACCCCTAAGTTTCTGACTTGAGTGGCCGGGCAGGGGAAAGCACCCAGGGAAGGCGGCCAATGGGTATCCTGCCATAGATCTCTCTTTTTCCCTAGGAGAAGAATCTCCGTCTTCTCCCCGTTAAGCTTCAGCTGATTAGTTGACATCCAGCTGAAGACTTCCTGAAGGCCTGTTTTCAACGCAGAGGGGGATGAAGGCTTTGAGTTGGTGAGAGAAAAAATAATCTGCGAATCATCCGCATAAGTCATAAGTTCTAGGCCAACTCGCTCAGCTAGATCGGCGAGTGGGCGGAGATACAGATTAAAAAACAGCGGGCTCAAAATTGAGCCCTGAGGCACGCCATGTGAAGAGATAGTTATGGAATTAACTGCTAAACCCATGCTTCAGAATCGACCAGATTCAGGCAGGAGGCTCTAGATTTGAAAGCCAAAAAGAATGTATTTCACCTGTCTCACTCCTAAAATTGGTTCTGCTTCATTAGTAATCCGAGGAGAACATCAGTTACCATGATTTTATTTTCAAAATCCTCCACTGTCCAGTTCCAAAATGTTGGCCCTTTCCTGTTCCAAAATATTGGCATGCATAAAACTGTGTGTGTGTGTACATGTATACATATACATATATATATATATATATATATATATATACATATATATATATATATATATATGTATATATATATATATATATTTACACAAACATTGCACCCAACGACAGATAAGATGTAGCTTGAGGCATATAAATAAATGGTGCAAGGACTTTGTGCCACATGGATAGACAGTGTGTTCTATTGCGTTGTATCAAAGTTGCATTTATATGGCGCTTCATGTCCTTTAGGATGCCATATTGAATTTATTTATTTTATAAAGTTTTATAACGCGAACATGACCCACGGGGTATCAGAGCGCTTTACAGTACATAATTATCACATATCATACATTATGCATTGTCGAATGAGTATCACACTACACCATAGGGGAATGCTTGGCTGGAAGGATGTGCTTTCTATGAGCCTATGTGGGCAGCATGTTTGTGTGTGTGACCAGAATAATGCTTTTATGGTGTCTTATGTCACAGTTCCTTATAGTGTGAAGAGAGAAAGGGTAAGTGAGGCACAGGACTTTGGTTGTAAATAGCTGACAGCTACAATTTACTCTAGAAGCCCAATGTGTAGAATATGGTGATTACAAACAATTTTCATTCAGCCTCCTCTGTTGAGCACACCAATAAGTCTTCCTCACTCTTAAACCGTTTGTGAATGCAAAAAGGCATGTTTAAATGAACAAAAGCCCAATTGCAATTCAGTAACCTAGTTTAATCATGTATGTCTAGTAAAGAGGAAGAAAAGACAACAAAGAAAAAGATCTGCCTGGTTGGTTTGCATTATATTCATGTCCTATGAGTCAGTGATGACAGGGGAGGGTGAAGCTTCTGGTTGGAAGGAATATCTTAAATATCTTAAATTCTTCAAAGATGGCAGCCACATATGGCAGATCTCTTCATGCATTAGGCGCATGTCCTCTTTGAGATTGAGTGGGTTGGTTCTGGTGGATTGGTGGTTTCCAGACAGTGTCCAATTACAGTTCCGATCTGTTATGGTAATACTTAGCTGGACTACAAGTCATTTATGACCATGTGCAATCTGTATACTTGCCATTCAGCCTGCAACTGGCAGTGCAATGGTTATGGTCCTGATGAGAGGGTATCATTAGCATCCAGCCTGCAATCATTACACTCAGCAGTGATAGAATCAAATTATGTCAGACTCCAGTGCTACCTGAGCACTATTCTCTTGTACCCTGCGCAGTGTGCAGCCACCCCTCATGCAATCTAATGGTGGTGTTTCTGTGACTTACGGAATGCTTGACTAAAGTGTTTTCTTCTGTTCTGTTAGTTTTGAAGTCAGGGGACCCATTTTTTGTGGTATTCATCTTTGGAAGAAACAGGTTTTTACTCCCTTCCCGAAATTACGGTGGACTTGTAGATTTCGTATCTTTGCTGGCAAGGAGGTCGAGTGTTTTCCACCTGTACTGAGAATGTAGCTCCACCAGTGGTCTTTTTTAATTAGCAAATGTGATGAGGTGAGGTGGTAGTTTCAACAGTAGTGTTCTTTTCTGTATCATTGGAATTTCACTTGTAGCTACTGTGTGCCTTCCCCTTGAAGGTCTCTATGGAACTGTAAAGTGCCTTAAAGACAGAACATCAGACTATTGACGCTTGTAGTGTCTCCTAGTTTTAGAATAATCTACATGTCATCTGCACAGTTGTAACAAGTGAGGTTGATTGATCTGATCAGGTAAGGTAGAGATTGAACAAGACTGATGAAACGAGGGACCCTTGTTGGATTCCGCAGAGTAGGACGTGAGCAGCTGAGGTAAATTTTGGTTTAAAGACACTGAAAGACCTCCTCTTGACACTAAATAGGGTTATAACAAAAATGTATGTGTTCATTTGTAATGCGACTTTTCTGTCTTTGGTCCCTTTAATTATCAGTCATGGATCATTCAGGCAGCCCTAGAACACAATTAAAAGTGTTTTCTATTTATATTTGCTATTCAAAGTATGCTCAGATAAGTGCTGAAAATACGGCTTTAGGTGATGTTTATTTTTGTCCTCTAGGGGCATCAAAATAATGAGCTGGCAACCCTAATCATAAGATTGGAAGTTTTTTGCACGATCAGCACATTATTTCCTATGCCCTATATCCCTATTAATGCCAGAATAACAATAGTTTAACTTATACCTGAAACCCTGTGCCAGTTTCAATAACATGCTGAGTTGCTTCAAGTGTCTGGGAATGCACCCTGCATTCACACAACTCACTCCTCATTCTTGCCCTTCACTTTTATGCTCACCCTGCACTCACAGCAATCACAATGCACTCACACTGACCACCATGCACTCACACCATTCACCCGCTCATCCTGCTCTTAGTCATCAATCTGCACTCGCAGGGCACTTGTGACTTGCACTGTTCACCCTGTTCCTCACTCTGCAGTCACACGAGCACACTACTCACCCTGCATTCATGTCACACTTCACCCACCTGTCCCCCTCACTGCTCAATCTGCAATCTCACTTAAACAAGCCCTTCACTAACAGTGCATTCTTTTGTCCAACTCAGCACTTACTTATGGTCAGCTCACTCACCTTCTACTCTTACCCTACTCTCAAACTGTTGCATTACATACTGTACACTCTTTAATCTATACCTACTCGGGCCCATTAACTTTAAACAGTAGGCACAGTATTTTCAGAATGGACGACTCTGTGCAGTAATTACCAAGGTAGGATTTGAACAAAATAAATACCATAACGGGATCTGCATAGAGATGAAAAACAAAATAGTGTGCATATCTCTCACCTCGTAAGCCAATGCTAAGCGCTGCTTCCTACTGCACAATAAGCTGCAAGCATCCCAGTCAGTGGTCCTCATGCACAACATGGAATTGGAACACTTCCAACATAGCATCAAAACAAATACAACGCCCTTCCAACCAAACACCCTCCAACCAAACACCCTACACATATTGTAGCTTGCTATTCATGTAGTCAAGTGCTTCAGTGCTCCACATAGGGGTAGTAGGCCCTCTATCAATCAATCAATCAATCATTCACGGCATTTGTAAAGCACGCTACTCACCCGGGAGGGTCTCAAGGCGCTGGGGGAGGGGGGTATATTACTGCTCGAACAGCCAGGTCTTGAGCTGCTTCCTGAAGGAGAGATGGTCTTGGGTGCGCCGAAGGTGGGTGGGAAGGGAGTTCCAAGTCTTGGCTGCCAGGTAGGAGAAGGATCTTCCTCCGGCGGTGGCTCTGCGGTTGCGTGGTACGGTGGAGAGGGCGTGGCTGGTCGATCGTAGCTGGCGGATGGGCGTGTAGAAGGTCATGTGGTCGTTGAGGTACTTGGGGCCCAGGTCGTGGAGAGCCTTGTGTGCGTGGGTGAGGAGTCTGAACAGGATTCTCTTGCTGACGGGGAGCCAGTGCAGGTCTCTCAGGTGTCCGGTGATGTGGCTGTGTCGGGGGATGTCCAGGATGAGTCGTGCGGAGGCGTTCTGGATGCGTTGGAGTCTTTTTTGAAGTTTGGCTGTGGTTCCGGCATAGAGGGTGTTCCCGTAGTCCAGTCGGCTGGTGACGAGTGCCTGGGTAACGGTCTTCCTGGTTTCAGTGGGGAGCCATCTGAAGATCTTGCGGAGCATGCGCAGGGTGTTGAAGCACGAAGATGAGACGGCGTTGACTTGTCTGGTCATCGACAGGGAGGAGTCCAGGATGAAGCCCAAGTTGCGTGCGTGGTCCGTTGGCTTGGCAGCGGTGCCCAGGGCAGGGGGCCACCAGGAGTCGTCCCAGGCGGAGGATGATGATCCCAGGATGAGGACTACCATCTTGTCTGAGTTCAGCTTAAGGCGGCTGTTCTTCATCCAGTCGGCGACGTCTTTCATCCCTTCGTGTAGGCTGGATCTGGCGGTGGTGGGGTCTTTGGTGAGGGAGAGGATCAGCTGGGTGTCGTCGGCGTAGGAGATGATGTTGAGGTTGTGTTGGCATGTGATGGCTGCGAGGGGGCTCATGTAGACGTTGAAGAGGGTTGGGCTGAGTGAAGATCCTTTTGGTACGCCGCAGATGACTTCGGTGGCCTCGGATCTGAATGGGGGGAGGCGGACTCTCTGGGTTCCTCCGGCGAGGAACGAGATGATCCACTCCAGTGCTTTATCTCGGATTCCGATGTTAATGAGGCGCTTCACTAGGGTGCGGTGGCAGACAGTGTTGAACGCCGCAGAGAGGTCCAGGAGGATGAGGGCCGCTGTTTCCCCATTGTCGATCAGGGTTCTGATGTCGTCGGTGGCTGCGATTAGGGCGGTCTCGGTGCTGTGGTTGGCCTGAAACCCGGACTGCGAGGGGTCGAGGGATCCGTTCGTCTCGAGGAAGGCGGCGAGCTGTCTGTTGACGGTCTTCTCGATGACTTTGGCCGGAAAAGGAAGGAGAGAGATGGGACGGTAGTTCTTGAGGTCGGTGGGGTCCACTGTTGCTTTCTTCAGGAGGGCGGTAAGCTCGGCGTGCTTCCAGCTCTCCGGGAAGGTGGCGGTGTGGAAGGAGGAGTTGATGATGTCCCGGAGATGGGGTGCGATGATGGCGTTGGCTTTGTTGAAGACGTGGTGTGGGCAGGGGTCGGTTGGTGATCCCGAGTGGATGGAGTTCATCGTGCGGGTGGTGTCCTCGGTGCTGATCGGGGTCCAGTTGCAGAGGGTGGTGGTGGCGGGCGTTGGTTCGGTGGTAGGGTGCGTGGTATGTGCGTTGAAGCTGTTGTGTTTTCGGCGATCTTGCGGTGGAAGAACGAGGCGAGTGAGTTGCAGAGGTCTTGCGAGGGAGTGATGTCGTTGTTTCCAGCGCTGGGGTTGGAGAACTCTTTGACGATGCTGAAGAGTTCCTTGCTGTCGTGGGCGTTGTTGTCCAGTTGTTCTTTGAGTGCCGACTTCTTGGTGGCATGGATCAGCTGGTGGTGTTTGCGGGTGGCGTGCTTGAGGGCGGTCCTGTTGTCTGTGGTCTGGTCGAGCCGCCAGGCTTTCTCGAGGGTGCGGCAGTTCTTCTTGGATTCCTTGAGTTCGTCGGTGAACCAGGGGGTTTTCTTGCTGCCGGGTCTGCTGGGAGGGTTCTTTAGTGGTGCGAGGTCATCGGCGCAGGCGGTCAGCCACTCGGTGAGGTTGCTGGCTGCTTCGTTGGGGTCTGTTGTGCTGGTGGGAGTGTTCTGGCTGAGGGAGGCGGTGAGCTGCTCGGCGGTGATCTTGCTCCAGCTCCGGCGGGGAACCTGTTGCGGGTGGTGGTGGGTCGTAGTTCTTCTGAAGCTGAAGTGGACGCAGCTGTGGTCGGTCCAGTGGAGTCCGGTGGAATGGCTGAATGAGATGTGCTTGCTGGATGAGAAGACGGGGTCAAGCGTGTGGCCGGCGTAGTGGGTGGGGGTGTTCACCAGTTGCTTGAGTCCGAGGTTGGCAAGGTTGTCCAGCAGGGCGGTGGTGTTTCTGTCATTGTTGTTCTCCAGGTGGAAGTTGAGGTCCCCTAGGAGGATGTAGTCGGCGGAGGGAAGGGCGTGTGGGCTGATGAAGTCTGCGATGTCTTCGCTGAATTGTGTGCGTGGTCCCGGGGGTCTGTAGATGAGGGTGCCTCGGAGGGTGGTCTTGGGGTCGGTGTGTATCTGGAAGTGCAGGTGTTCGGCGGCGGTGAAGGTTTCGTCGGAGTTAGTCGAGATGCGGATGGTGTTCTTGTGTACGATGGCGATGCCTCCTCCCATCTGGTTGACGCGGTCCTTCCGGGTGATCTTGTATCCGTCCGGGATGGCTATGGCGATGTCAGGCGCTGAGGTGGCGTTCATCCAGGTTTCGGTGAGGAAGGCGACGTCCGGTGCTGTCGCGTCGAGCAGGTCCCAGAGTTCCACGGCGTGCCTGTGGACGGAGCTGGTGTTGAGCAGGATGCACTTGAGGTGGTTGTTGCGGGTGTCAGGCTTGGCGGGGGTGGTGCAGGTCCGGTGGCAGGTGAAACGGCAGGCTTGGCAGGCGAAGGGTCCGTGGGTGCGTCGCGGGGTGGCTCGGTAGCAGGCGGGGTTCCGGCCGGCGTTGAGTGTGTTGAGGGTGGTGGGGTCGTACGTCCGTCGTGTGGGCTGGCGTTCTCGGGAGCCAGGGGTCCTGGTGCTGGGCGCGGTCCAGGTGCAGACGGGCTTGCCTTTGGCGCGCCTTCGGCGCACAATCGGCGCGTACGCAAGGGCATCCTAAGTAGGGAGCCGGGTGGGCGGGTCAGCTGGTTGGCGGGAGCGGGGCGGGGAATGGACTGGCGGGGGCGGGGCAGCAGGGAGGCAGCGGCAGGAAGAGGCTGGTGCGGCCGGGCGGCTCAGCGGCGGCTGGGTCGCCCGAGGAACCAGGAAGCAGGAGGCCAAAACAGGAGGCAAGCAGCAGAGGAGCGTGGGGGCGACCAGGCCTGAACACAGGCTCAGCGGTCGCTCCCGAAGAGGTGGACGCGGTCCCCTTAAGTAGGGAGCAGGGTGGGCGGGTCAGCTGGTTGGCGGGAGCGGGGCGGCGAATGGGCTGGCGGGGGGCGGGCCGCAGGGAGGCAGCGGCGGGAAGAGGCTGGTGCGGCCGGGCGGCTCAGCAGCGGCTGGGTCGCCCGAGGAACCAGGAAGCAGGAGGCCAAAACAGGAGGCAAGCAGCAGAGGAGCGCGGGGGCGACCAGGCCTGAACAATACAATACAATACATTCAAAACCGCTCCATCCCCTGTCTTCTTGGCTTTGTCCTTTAGCTTCTGCCTCCTTGTCTAGATGTCTGGGTGGTAGGGCAAAGTGGTAGGTGGTGTGCCTAGCGGGCGGGGGACCCCCTCCATGTGCTTTGCAGGGGGACCCCTCAACTTTCGTTACGCCACTGCCTCTCTACTGGAATTCAGGAGACCACTCAAGACCTGGCTGTTCGACTGAGCCACATGAACTTTCATGACCTTCAAGCGCCTGGATACCCTCTCGAGTGATTACCCACGCTATATAAATCCACTTGATTGGTTGATTGATTGATTGAATGTGATAGGTCCATGGAGAAAAGGATTGCAGCATTGATTGAGTGTGAGTATCGATCTGTATTCAATTGTGATTCGGACTAAAAAGTTGCATATTTGAATGGAAATTTGCTCATTTCATTGCTGAACTGTTAATCATGAAATGTTTCAGAGTCCTTAGAGATTTGGTGAGGAGTGATGGGCAAGGTCCTACCTGTGTGGATGAAGAAGCTCCACCGGAAGGTATGTCAGGTCATTATATGGTGACAAATGTAGGGCTTCACATAAGTTTGTGGCTTCGTCAATGGCATAAGATCAAGAAAAAGAAGAAGCATTAAGATCTCCACAATATGGCCCATTTATTTTGGGAATTGTAAAACATTTGAGGGGAGTGTTATATCATATGAAACCCTCTTCTAGACGTGCACAGTATGAAGCTTTAACCCCTTCGATGCTATTGACGGAACGGTTCCGTCATGAGCGTCGGTTGGCTTGTGCTCATGACGGAACCGTTCCGTCATGAGCCCGTTGGCTCATTAGAACGTTCTGCACAGCGCAGGAATCTGCGCCGCGCTGAAGGTGTTAAATGCTGGTGAGTATACTGTGCATGCAAAAGAGAAATACTAGAACAGAGCTAAGAAAGTGGGGCATATTTATACTGATGCTAAATGGGATGAAGAACAGCATAAGTGGAGAAAATGTGTACTTAAAGGAGCTAAAATGTATCCAATATTGACAACAGAGAAGTCTAAAAAGAAATGAAGGCAGTGAAACGAAAATGCAGATGTCACTTAAAAGTCTATAACTGATAGTGATTCAGGCGATGATTTCTTAGATGTTTTGCTGTCCTCACATTCACTGCCTTATGTTTCCCTGTTTCAGATGGTACTACTACAAATATTGGTACTATTGCCACAGCGCCTGCTGGGTATACAGACAAAATATTGATTACAAAAAATATCCAATGGACAGAATATAGTCAACAAAAATATTGAATTTAAGGTAAGTAATTTAATATCGATTTTCATAAATATAGAAAGTCAAAATATTGAAGTATATAATATAGGTATTAAATATATCGAATTTTTTATAATAGCAAATTTTTTACAATGTTTTGTATGTTAGTATATGTGTGAAAAGTGTAAAATTATTTTATAATTTATTTTAAGTAATGAATTTTATGTTATTTAATTTTTGCGTAATTTAATTCTGTAGCGGGTTGTGGGTTTATAGGGGAATAGGGTGGGAAGTAATTTAATTATAATTAGTTAAATATTTACATGTATTTATTGGTATTTATTTTGAATTAATTGTTAATTAATCTTTAATTGGTAATTAATTAAATTTAAAATGGCAATTTATTTTACTTAATTGATTAATTGATTATTATGTTAATTTTAATAATGTATTTTCCGTAGTGGGTTGTGGGTTTATAGGGGAATAGGGTGGGAAGTAATTTAATTATAATTAATTAAATATTTAAATGTATTTATTGTTATATATCTTGAATTAATTGTTAAATAATTTTTAATTGGTAATTAATTAAATTTTAATTGGTAATTCATTTGTATTAATTGGTTAATTGATAATTATGTAATTTTATAAATGTATTTACCGTAGCAGGTTGTGGGTTCATAGGGCAATAGGGTGGGAAGTAATTTAATTGTAATTAATTAAATATTTTTATTTATTTATTGGTATTTATTTTGAAGTAGTTGTTAATTAATGTTTATTTGCTAATTAATTAATTGTTAATTGGTCATTAATTTGTATTAATAGGTAATGAATTTTAAAAATTAAATTGTATTTGTATTTTTAATTGAATAATTATTATATTATATTAAATTGGTAATTACTTTCAATTAATTTTTTATTGGTATTAATATTTAATTTATTTTTATTAATATATGAAGTATTTACTTACCCTACTGTTGCACTCACTGGAGTGGGAATAGTAATTTGTACCCCTACACTATCCAACGCTTTCCCTACTGTTGCACTCTCTGGCGTGGAAATAGTAATTTGTACCCCTACGCTATCCAACGCTTTCACTACTGTTGAACTCTCTGGAGTGGGAATAGTAATTTTTACCCCTACGCTATCCAACGCTTTCCCTACTGTTGCACCCTTTGGAGTGGGAATAGTAATTTTTACCCCTAAGCTATCCAACGCTTTCCCTACTGTTGCACTCTCTGGAGTGGGAATAGTAATTTTTACCCCAACGCTATCCAACCCTTTCCCTACTGTTCACTGTCTGGAGTGGGAATAGTAATTTTTACCTCTACGCTATCCAACACTTCCCCTACTGTTCCACTCTCTTGAGTGAGAATAGTAATTTTTACCGCTACGCTATCCAACGCTTTCCCTACTGTTGCACTCACTGGAGTGGGAATAGTAATTTTTACCCCTACGCTATCCAACGTTTACCCTACTGTTGCAGTTGCTGGAGTGGTAATAGTAAATTTTACCCTCCCGCTATCCTACAGTAAAAATATTGTATATTATTAATTAATATTATGTTAATATATATATGTGTATGTTTATTTTTTTAACTTAAATTAACTATTTAATACTTTTAAAGTTATTTAGGTAGTTTTAAGTATGTTTTAGTTAATTATAGTTATTATTCATTAATTTTAAATTACTTTTAAGACATTTAAAAAAATTCGATATTTTGACTAACTATATATTTTATTTCGATATTTTTGATTCGATATTTTTGTACTTACCTGTTTGTAGATAGGACTTCGATATTTTTGCTTTCTATATTTTTACTTCGATATTTTTAGTATTCTATATCTTTGTATTCTATACTTTTTCAGTGATCCGCCTGCTGACCTGATTGCGTCTCAGATTGGGGGACCACTTCTGCAGCTGCAGCTAATGAGGCAGCTACTAAAGTAGTTACCCCCGTTTTTTCAACTACTGTTGTATCTGTTCCTGCACCAACGTAACAAGTCATATCTGCTCAGACTTTAGCTATTACTGTTGTATCTACACCAGTGACCATTACTGAGATTCCTGCTGTTCCATGAGCTGTAGGTGGAGCAGCTGCAACAAGGTTTATCGCAACATCATAGAATTCACAGACTGTTGCATGGAGCCTACCATGGGATGTACACTCCCTGACAGAAAGATGCAAACTTGTTTTCACAACTTCAATGACTCAAGGGGGACAGGACCTTTTGATAATGACGATTTTCCCCCAAGGTTTGAGGATTCTCCTGTTAAGTAGAGGGGAGAAGAAACTGAGTCACCAATCATATGTCAAGGAAAAATTAGACCTTCAGATGTAGCAAAGTTAAAGAGGAAATTGGAAAAATCATTTTGGGATGTTTAGACATTTCACATCTGAATTAATACTAGGAAAATTAGCTAATATATTTAGGTAAAGGGATTACTAGGTGTGCAACGACAGCACATGAGAAATTAACAGATTTGGTGGGGAAATAGGATTTGACCTCTATAGGAGTCTGCCATTGCAGAAAAGTTTCAGGACAGTAATAGATGATGAAGCGATTGTCAGTATGCAATCTTCAGGGATTGGGTTATATATTGCTGGAATAGTTAAATGCATTTGGAAATGGAGCAATTTTTACAGCTTGCTCAGCAAATGAGTGAAGAAACAAACAGTGTAGAGGGGAATGGTAAACCGCTTACACCACACCCAGACAAAAATGAGGCTCTGACGTTCCCTAGGTGGCGGGATGTTCATGTGCCATGGAGTCAAGGTGATCTTGCAACACTGATGGACATTTTCCCAAAATTGAAAGAAAATCCTTCACAATCATACACTCAGGTTAACAGATTTGTTAGGATCACAAAGGTTTTGTGAACTGATTTGTATATTGTGGTACCAAGTGATTTATAGGCTGAGTGTAAGATAGCCATACAGTCGCCGTGTACAGAACCCCCATGGAATCCACATGTTCATGCACTATCTCCTACTGTGAGGCAAATTATGATAAGGGGCTCACTTTCCTGAAAGGACCAGTCCTAACAAGGGATATCAATAAACTAAAGATTAATAGAAAGACTAAGGAGGCTAAAGAATCAGGGCATGCCAACTATGAACGATAGTTGCAGGTGTGTAAACAGCACAATGGCCAAAGCTTTGGGTTACAGTTCGCGCTTGAGTTGCGACCAGAGACCAGTATGCACATACAACACAATGTGATTTGTTGGCAGACTATGCCATAGGATGAGATCTTGAGGTGAGTAAGTTAAGTACGGCAGTGATGAGCATGATATGGAGCAGAAAAGGTTTATGGAAACGTGTGTTCTTGCCTATACGAAGTTGGGGCAGAAAAGCTTTCAAAATCAGTTGTGTATGGGAAAAGTTTGGGGGATACAAGGTGTTCATTATCAGAGCAGAGGTCAAGGGTTGGAATGTGGGAATGGTATTCTGTAAGATAAAAGCCAAGGTGTTCTAGTTGATCAGAATTCCAATGTAGATATTGCAGTGTTGACTAGATTGACTCCTTGTCATCATTGTTAACATAATTGGGCACTGGAAGAGGGGGTGTTGTCAGAATCCAAATAGCGCAATTGGTGATTGGGAAGTGTAAAATGTTAGTCTGACTCAAATGCAGAATGTTACGGTTCAGCGAATGCCAAACCCAAATCAATCACAAGCCTCAATGATACAAGTCCTGCAACCTCTGATGCCTTTGTGGAACATGGCTAATCCCAAGGTGCAGACCAAAATCGAATCCTATCCAAAACAGAACCCATTTCAACAGTACCCTTTGTTTGAGAATGAGAGTTTCGATTTAGATCAGTCACAATTACAGTGCTTGAGGGTGAGGAAGACTGTGTGCTTGGCGCAGTCTTAGAGGAAGAGCACAGTAGTCTATTAGTGGAAGATGAGGTGAATGGCCACCAAGCGTCATTTTTGATTGACACTGGTGCTATCCATTCCACTGTTAGAACAGCGGAAGTCCCTGACCTACACCTCACGGTAAAAGAAGATCCAAGTTTTAAGAGTTACATATAAACAAATAACCAACCTTGCATCAAAAAAGACCCCTGTAAAAATAGGGTAATTTGAAGAAGATCACCAATTTGTTACAAGCAATACTAATTCTGTAAACCGGTTAGGAGGAGATCTTTTGTGCAAGTTAAATTGCACTATTTACTGCACACTGGGGGGTGTTGAGTTCCAAATGCATTATGAGGATGTTGAATTTAAAATGGCACGACATGTGAGAACAGTAGAGGACTTACCTCCCAATTTATGAAATACTGCAAAACTCGAAGTATGGTATTTTTCAGGAAAAGACATCGAACATATTAAAAGTGTAAAATCTGTCAGAATAACAATTAAACCTAATGCTGTGTTTCTGAGAACACCACCTTATAATCTCACGCGTAAGACAGTGGCTGGAATCACTCCACCAATTGAGTCTATGATACAGCAAGGTATTTTGAGAGCGACAGTATGAAGTCCATGCTGCTTTCCCATTATGGGCTTGCAGAAACCAAATGGAAAATATAAGAATCATGCAAGACTTAAGGAAGATTAACAATATTGTCATTCCATGTTGTTGCATGGTACCAAAACCAATTACAATATTATTTCAAATACCCTGTGATGCTGAGTGGCTCACAGTGATCAACCTCTGCTAGATGTTTTTCTCAATGCCATTGCATGAGGAAAATCCATTTTTATTTTCATTCCAGTTCAAAATTTTAGTTTTAGCATGGTGCTGAGTTCCACAAGGGAGTATCTTTAATCAGATCTTGAATAAGACTATAGAGTCCTTACAAATGCCATGTAAATATGTTCTAGGGCAATAAATTGACATCTGCTTGTGGTCAAGAACACACGAGGCCTGCAAACAGAATACTATTGCCCTTTGAACCATTTGGCTGAGACCAGACACAAGGAGACCCTGACACTTTGAAATATTGTTAAAATTAGGTCCTGTGTCAGGACATCTCATTTAGAAAGGAGCAAGGAAGGTGTCACAAGAGAGAATTACTGCTATCCTGAAAATGAACCCACCTAATATGCAGACAGAAGTGAGGATGTTTCTGGGAATGGTGGGCTACTGTAAACAGTAGATACTAACTTTTCACTAATGGAAAAGCCTTTATTGAGGTTGACGCAGTATGTGCCTGATCCGCTTCCATGGGACAATGATTGCTTAAAAACATTCCTAGAGCTGAGAGAAAGTCTGTGTCATGCCCCGGTACTAGGAATGCCTGATCACAGTAAAATGTTCACTCTGTATTGCAGTGAGATGGAGCCTGCGCTCTCTGCGTGCTTACTCGGTTGCATGGCGACTCTCGAAAACCTGCGGCAAATTTCTCAACTACCCTTGACCCTGTAGCTCCAGGACTGCCCAACTCCCTTAAAGAAATTGGAATGGTAGGTGTCAGTATTGAGAGACGCAAGAGTATAGTTGTGTTACATCCTATCACAGTGATAGTCTCGCATTCAGTG
Source organism: Lissotriton vulgaris (assembly GCF_964263255.1). Taxonomy (NCBI): domain Eukaryota; kingdom Metazoa; phylum Chordata; class Amphibia; order Caudata; family Salamandridae; genus Lissotriton; species Lissotriton vulgaris. The sequence continues at coordinate 751,282,773 of NC_141694.1, forward strand.
GATATTTTGCTTACATGTATTAAGACACAGTATATGACAAGTAACAAGCTCACAAAGTATAATCAATTGATTCTGACTGCTGAAAATGTTTCTTTGAAAAGATGTCGAACCCTTAATCCAGATACATTGTTACCAACGCCTGAGAATGAAATTGATGAGGAAGAGATTGAGTATGACTGTCTTGATGTCACAAATGTATGCCCCAAGCCAAGACCTGATATTAAGGATGAACCCCATAAATGAGTCTGACTATGTAATGTTTGTAGATGGCTCATTTTTAAGAGCTAGCACAGGAGATTTGAGAGCAGCTATGCTGTCTGTACAGTTCAAGATATGGTGAAAGCCTCCTTGCTCCGAGGTATCACCGCTGCTCAAGTAGCAGATCTTTCAGACCAATATTCACTGATAGTCAATTTTGCTTTGATGACGTCCATGACTTTGGACAGTTATGGTCACTAAGGAGATTCATGATTTCATTTCGATTTCCCATCCGGAATGGGGAATATTTGATGAGATTATTGGAAGCTTTGCAATTGCCTCAACAAATTACTAGAGTTAAATGTGTAGCCCACAGATGTGAAAATGACTTTGTAATGCCTGCAAAGAGATATGTTGACAAAGTTGACTGCTATTGCGCAACTGTGGCATGCGCGCTTAATGTAAAGTATGCAAATGAATCTGATGAGGGTACCAATTTGTGCATGCTGTTAATTGCTGGCGATACATGGGAGGAAATCAAGAGATTGCCAGAAGAAGTGTCAGAAGTGGAGCAACAAGAATGGGTCCGAGCAGGATGCGTTAAGAATGCAAATGAGATCTGGGTCTCAGCTGATGGAAAACCTGTGTTGCCTGATAATTTGTTGTTCCCAAAGACTAGACATTTTCTTGGTCCTGCACACATAAGGAGGAATGCAGTGTTGAGATTGTTGGGGGCAGAGTTGGTTCAACCCCCAATTTAAAGTTTTAGCTGAAGAATGGTGCCATAGATGAATGACCTTTCAGCAAATTAATATAGGGAGATGGACCCCTTTAACAATGAGTCAAATAGGCAGACCAGGCGGACCCTTGAACAGAATGCATTTGTACTTCATTGAGATGCCAGTATGTAACAGGCCGAGATATGTCCTGGTGATAGTGTTAATTTTCTCCCGATGGTTGGAAGTCAATCAAACATAGAGAAATGACAGTCTCACTTTTGTCAGACTGCTGTTGCAAGAACTTATACCAAGGTTTGAATTTCTGGTTTCTCTGGAGTCAGACAGACAGACTCATTTTAATAATGAGATGCTTAGAATGGTATGTGTGGCACTAAAAGTGGAATAAAGATTGCATTGTAGCTATAGACCAGAAACTTCGGGAATTGTTGAACAGATTAATGGGACACTGAAATCTCATTAAACCAATGCTTTTGCGTTCATTAAAAAAAAAAATTACATCGTCAGATGCTGTGCCTTTGGTATTGATTTAGTCTCCAAAGTACTCCTGTATGAAAAACTGGATTGTTGCCACATGAAATACTCATGGGACGTGCCATGACACTGCCTGCTGTGCCTGCAAATGTGCTTGTAAGCATCACAGATGACAAGATTCTTCACTACTGCAAAGAACTGGCTGACTTGGTACATTCTGTCTCTCACTATGTTAGAGCTGTTACTGCAATTCTGATTAATTAGCAATGCAATGACCTTAGTCCTGTTGACTGGGGTCAAGTAAAGGACGAAATATGGAAGTAAGGTGGAACAGACCCTACAAGGTGATTCTGATCACCAAAACTGCTATCAAATGTGGTGGATTGCCTAACTCAATACATGCCTTCCATGCCCTGAGAGTGGGATTTTCTGCCTACTTGAAGAGATAGTAATGTTTGAAACAGGGGTGCGACCTCTTGTATCTAGACTTCAGGCACTAAGCACTTTATAAGAAACTGTGCAATTTACACACAAGAAGAAATCAGGTAGGGGGATGTGTTTTAAATGCAGTTGAGAAAAACAACAAAATTAGGTGCACAATAGATTAGGCTGCATCCCTTTAAGTATCTTCACTCTAGGTACAGTTGGTGAAAGGAACATGTTGACATAATGGAAGAAGGAATCTCTGCATGAAAAGGTTCTATGGGACCCTTTACAGGAGAATTTGACTCCAATATCAGCTTTATTTTCAGATGAGTACTTTACTAGGAAATTCTCTGTTTTTATAAAACTTCTACAGGACATTATTTCATGTATTAACCATTGTTGACAGATATAGGATTATTGGTACATTTGCTAATTGTACATCTTGCTGTTTGTACATTCAACTTGCAATACTTCACAATGTTGTTAAGTGTAGATGTAATGGGATTAGTGCAATATGTATAATCTCCAATACAGGAATTGCACATTTTTAATTTGCGATTTGCACAGAGATATTGTATACATGCTTGATGGGACATTGCTATGTTTGCTATTTGCACATCTTGCTTCATTGCTATATTTGCTATTTTCAAATCTTGCTGTTTTCACATTCAACTTGCAAAACTGTACAATGTTGGTAAATGCAGATGCATTGGGATTAGGTAAATACGCATAATGCCATAATATCGAGATTGTTATTATGCACAATTGCCCTCTGTACACATTTGTAAGTTTCAATTTGCATATGGATATTGTATACACACTAGATGGGATATTTAGTATGCACAAGATTAAACTAGGTACGGTGGAACTAATGAAAATGGACAATGTGTTTGTTGAAAATATCTCAAGGTTGATAAAATACTCTGTGGTACAATTTCCCTTTGGCAATGTACAATAATGTTTCTGTTTCTAGGAAGGTATCACTCCTTACTCATTCTATGACAGGATAAAAAAAGCAATTTCTATGCTATACAATGGAATTATTGTACTTTACAGTGAGTAGAACTCAATTTTCTACTAAAAGGAATGTAGTGAACATGATATATTGTGAATGATAAGACAGTGGGACCCAGTCCTTCATTTGGTTTTAAACAGGTGCCCTTGTGAAAATGGTAGTGGCCCGTCTTAAAAGGACAGTTTGTACATATGACCTCTATGACCCTATGGAAGGCTGCAGCCAAAAAGCGTTGGTCAGTTACTATCCTGTTTTTAATGGAAATGATTAAGTAAAGTAACTGTGCTGCATTACTGGAGCTCTTTGAGTTCCTTTTTCAAGAAAGGAGGAGAGATGGGTTGTGTCTTTGTGAGATATATATATATATATATGCACTGAAAAAAACTAGATTTCAGGGGCGTTATAGTTGGTTGGACATTTCAGTAGAAAACCATAGAAATTCCCCCGTTATAGTTAGTTCAGCTAACTATAACTCGCACGCCCACAATGCACTGCTGATGATGTCACATATTACATCACTCATGACATGATCAGTGACATCACTCATGACATCACTGATGACATCTCAAATGACATCACTGATGACATCATCCAGTGAAAGTGTGTTTTTGTGAAAATTAAATATGTTTTATATCTGTATATCTCGGTCGATGGAAGAATAAATGGGTATATAAGTGTCTAAATGGATGATTTTGTTTTTGTAAAATTGATTGCATAACTGAGTGATTAAGCGTATCTTAATAAATACATGGGTTAGTGAGTAATGTTTAAATATGTAAATATCTCTATCAGTCTCTCACTTTGTGTATAAGTGGCTGCATTGGTTGGTCAGTAGCTACATGAGTGTCTATATGGGTTATTAGTTGGTGTTTTGAGTATCAGTAGGAGTGTCTGAGTGTCTGCATGGTTTGGTGGGTGGTATTACATAGTGCATAGATGCATGAATGAGTGACTCACTGTTTATGTGTTGAAGACAGCATGTTTGTAGGACTGTATGGGTGGATGAGTGTGTGTATGGGTGTGTTAGTGAGTGAATGACTGTCTCAATAGTTTCTTTATGAGTAAGTACAGATGTTTTAAACTAGTATATGTGAGTATTGGTGTATATAAGTGAGTATATGTGAGAGTGAAAGATTGGAAGAGTTCCTGTATAAATAAGTATGTGTTTCTTTAAGTGATTGTTTAAGAGAGTAAGTATGTGTAAGTTTCTGTAGAAGTAAGTGTGGTGGTATGTGTATAACTGTATATGCAATAAATGGATGCTTGATAGTTTGTTTGCATATATGACTATGTGTGTGAGTAACCCTATGGATGAGTGGCAGTATATAACAGGATGTATAGTTGTATGAGTACACATGATGAGTGAGTACATGTATGAGTGACTGTATAGCACTATTGGTGAATGAGTGGATGTGTTTGTAGATCTTTGAATGATTGAATAGGTGTGTTATAACTAGTATTGGTATGTCCATTGTTGTGAAAATGTTTGTTTGTATTTTTGATTGTGTGTATCAAAGGTTAGATTAGGGTGAGAGGAGGTCTGCCACTCTATCACAAGGATGATGTCATCAGTGATGTAATTTGAGATGTCATCAGTGATGTCATGAGTCAGGTCACTGACCATGTCATAAGTGATGTATTATGTGATGTCATCAGCAGTGCATTGCGGGCGTGTGAGTTATAGTTAGCTGAACTAACTATAGGGCCTATTAGGATGGCAGACGGACCAGCGTCCATCCGCCACCTCCAAGGTGGAGGGACCGTCCGCAGGGGCAGCGGCATTCCCTTCGTGCGAATTAGGATGTGACCGCCACCCTGGCGGTCACATCCCATATATTTTACATTGCGGCGGGTGCTGCTTTAAGCAGCACCCGCCGCAATGTAAAATATGCATGTGTAGCCTTGGCATACACAACTTGGCAGGCACCACGTGGTACTACAAAATGGGAGTCAAGAGGGAAAGACAAAAGAGACTAGGACGCCCTCCACTCAGTAAGCTAATCAACAAAAAAAGTCCTAGTTCTTGTGGCAATATTTGATTATTAGTCTGTAAACGGTAACGGTGGACATTCGTCACCCAAAGGAATCCTTTCAATGTAAGGATAGTCCAAATGTTTCAGTCTATTGCCTCTTTAAAACAACAACCTCTCTGATCTATACATATAAGACAGCACACACAAAAAATGTGAGAAAAGCGAGATGGCACCTCACGGGCGAACCACCAATGGGACCCCTGGCTGGTACTCACCAGGTTGGCCCTGTTCTCATCATTGGTGCCATCAAGCTATAAAGTAAACGTGTCTCAGACCCCAAAAAAATAAAAAGACAGTGGATGGTGCAGTGAACAAAACTTATATGTAACACAACTAACAACATTAAACATTTAACATATAAGCCACTGCGCAACTAGGACTATCAACTTTACTTTCGTTCCTATCTTTGTTGCAGACAGTGAACACAAAAACAGTAAAAAAGGAGGGTGTGGATACTCCCTATCGATTCACACCCTACTTACAGCCGACATGTTTCATTGCCTTGGTGTCTATCAAGCAATTTCTTCAGGGCAACTCACTTTTAATGCCACTGCAAGAGACACTGATTCTCGAATGCTGTAATGTAAACAAACATATATGAGGTCACCTGGTGTTCTCCCCCATTTTCTGCACATCAGGTTCTATGTATTGTCAAACAACCACGCTGTGTGGGTAAGTGTCATAATTACCCTTCAAACAGTTTTGCCTCTCATACCAGAACGGAGGACTTTTAAAATCCGGAATCCAGCCCCCATAGGTGAGCGTGGTCCTATCTCCCCATAGAGAAGTTACTAAAAAGAAAGGACCAGAAAGGGATTAGAATGCCTCGGTCCCCGGGCCGCCTCTTACCTTGTGCAAGTACGCTGACATGGAACAAAGAGGATAAAATGTTACCGTGGGAGAGTAAGGGTCGGCGTCCTCTCAGCACTCGAACGCCGACCGAGTGCAGCCCTTTTCTTTTACCGGCAAAGGTGCCGATTATCGGATGCTGTGATTGGTCCGCGGGGTCAGCTGACTCCCGCGGAACCCGGCTGCTGATTGGACCGCTGGGTCAGGTGACTCCCGAGTGACTAGATGCCGGTTCCAAAGTAAAGGAAACTGACGCGGCCATTAGTAAACGGACCCCCAGCCCTATTAAAGACGCGTGTACTCTGGCGATATTTGTACAATCCTAAATGGTAACCTAATTACAAAGCATACCAATGTAAGAGCGGATTATCGAAAAAGGAATCCGGCAATCACGCGAATTTACGGCTCTTACAGCATTGGTAATCGCCTGGGCGTATTAATCCTTAACAATCTTTATATACAAAGTGTCACCATATCTATGAACTGCTAAAGCTTTATTTATTAACAGGATGTTACTAGAAGTGTTATTCAAGTGGCGACCAGTTTTTAACAGTGTATGGTCATACTCAATTGCGGCGGCAGCCATGTTTGTAAAGTATGAGGCTGAAGCAGTACTCTATTACTCGAAATTCGAGTCCTAGACTTTAATCATCTGTAATATTTATAAAGTGACAGGATGATGTAGCACTGTATTACTGCAAATGAAAGTCATAGACTTATGGTCCATGGGTCATAGGGCTGACTTCTGCTGAGTTATTCCAGAGATAAAAAGGTCCTAAGTATCAATCTACAGAGAGTTGCTGTAATTAAAATCTCAATCATGTATTTATATTTGTTAGAAGTATATCGGTTTCATAATATTGTGTGTACCTTCAATAACTTAGCAATCAGAAGAGGTACCAAGTATAACGGGGACAGTAGTCTACTGCGCTCAGAGACAGCAGCTGAAATCCTTCAACGCAGCTTATTCCACTCAAGGAGTTCGTTCAGCCCTTTCTGTTCACTTTGCTCTTGATATATCCAACGTGCCTCCTTAGTGATAAAGCGTCTTTCCACAGACTGTACGTCGCCCGTCACCTTCTCTAACACTACCCACGTAAAAGTGTGTTTATTACGGTGGCAATGTTGCACTAATTTGGTAGTCAGTTTTCCAATCCTTATTGTGCTAACGTGCTCTTGGATGCGGAGTTTGATCTTCCGTGTGGTGAGTCCAATGTACTCTAAACCACATTCACATTTTAGTCTATACACCACGTTGGTAGTGTTACAATTACTGAAATGATTCAGTGACCAAGTTTTTCCAGATCGAAGAGTCACGGATGTGGTTTTGTTTGTCAAGGGACACACTGAACAACTCCCACATGGGAAGTGTCCTTTTGGGATGGTAGTATTCTCTGCTTCTGGTCGACCCTTACTCTCCCACCGGTAATATTTTATCCACTTTGTTCCATGTCAGCGTACTTGCACAAGGTAAGAGGCGGCCCGGGGACCGAGGCATTCTAATCCCTTTCTGGTCCTTTCTTTTTAGTAACTTCTCTATGGGGAGATAGGACCACGCTCACCTATGGGGGCTGGATTCCGGATTTTAAAAGTCCTCCGTTCTGGTATGAGAGGCAAAACTGTTTGAAGGGTAATTATGACACTTACCCACACAGCGTGGTTGTTTGACAATACATAGAACCTGATGTGCAGAAAATGGGGGAGAACACCAGGTGACCTCATATATGTTTGTTTACATTACAGCTTTCGAGAATCAGTGTCTCTTGCAGTGGCATTAAAAGTGAGTTGCCCTGAAGAAATTGCCTGATAGACACCAAGGCAATGAAACATGTCGGCTGTAAGTAGGGTGTGAATCGATAGGGAGTATCCACACCCTCCTTTTTTACTGTTTTTGTGTTCACTGTCTGCAACAAAGACAGGAACGAAAGTAAAGTTGATAGTCCTAGTTGCGCAGTGGCTTATATGTTAAATGTTTAATGTTGTTAGTTGTGTTACATATAAGTTGTGTTCACTGCACCATCCACTGTCTTTTTATTTTTTTGGGGTCTGAGACACGTTTACTTTATAGCTTGATGGCACCAATGATGAGAACAGGGCCAACCTGGTGAGTACCTGCCAGGGGTCCCATTGGTGGTTCGCCCGTGAGGTGCCATCTCGCTTTTCTCACATTTTTTGTGTGTGCTGTCTTATATGTATAGATCAGAGAGGTTGTTGTTTTAAAGAGGCAATAGACTGAAACATTTGGACTATCCTTACATTGAAAGGATTCCTTTGGGTGACGAATGTCCACCGTTACCGTTTACAGACTAATAATCAAATATTGCCACAAGAACTAGGACTTTTTTTGTTGATTAGGCACCACGTGGTGCCTGCCACCCTGTGCATGCCAAAGCAGGGGGGTACCATAGGTACCCCCCATGTGCACCCCCCAACACCCTGGGGGCTCGCAACGGGCCCCCAATAATGAAGGACCACATGCTTTTCCACTGCGGAAAAGCCGCTGCGTAAAAGCATGTTTTCTGCCCCATCCTAATATGGCTGGCGGTGTCTGATAGACACCGCCACCATATAAGAGCTTTTCCACCACGGTTGGAAGGCGACCGCGGCGGAAAAGCGTCAGACGGTCTTCCCGTCCGCCGCTGACACCCCAGCCATCCTAAAGTGGCAGGGGGTCTTTGAAGGCACCGCAGCGGTGAATCGCATCCTCCGTGCCGGCGGTGGCTTCCGCCGGCCCGAGGATGCTGAATCACTGCAATCCTAATCGGCCCCTATAACGGGGTAATTTCTATGGTTTTGTACGAGTGAAATGTCCAACTAGCTATAAAACCCCTGAAACCTATGTTTTTCAGTGAATTACTAAGGTTTTTAATATGCTAATTTCTAACTATAACGTGCCTGAAACCTATGGTTTTTTAAGTGAATTTCTAAGGTTTTTTAAATGCTAGATTCTAACTATGCCTACAGAGGTAGGACATGTGAAGAAAGAAGAAAAAACGCACAGAAAGAAGCAAAAAAAATGCAGAAAGAAGCAACAGAAGTCCACAAAGACAAAGAAAAGTGCAGGAAGAAGCAAAACGTACAGAGAGAACGAACAGAGCAGCACAAAGAGGCCTTGTTGCAAAATCATCTTGTGCCCTCAACTTTTTCAGACGGGTACTGGTGGTAACTGAATCTGACTAACCAGTTCTAGAGCCAGTGCTATGCTAAAAGACACTTAGAATACAATGAAAACACCTGCATACACTAGGGAACACTATGCGTTGGGGTTCCCCTGTGATTAGCATGACCTCCTCTGTAAGGCCCTAGTACATTATAGGGCAGGGGGATTAAAACTACCTCTAAATCAAAGGTGCAGAAAGGACCCGCCCCCTCTCTTCACCACTGTGCAAATGGCACCCTGTGGCGTGTTTTAAGTTGGGGGATTAAGTCCCCTTGAATCCTGAGGGTTTTTGGGGTCCAACTAGGCCACCAGGTAACTCCAGTAAGTGCCATAGAGCTGCATTGCAGAGAGGTGCAAAAAGGTGAGTGGCCTGGACCACCTCTCTGCAACGCAGGCCTCTGGCAGTTACTAGAGGTACCTGGTGGGCTAGTTGGCCACCAGGGGCCCTCAGGATTAAAGGGGAATTAATTCCCCAACTTAAAACGCACCACAGGGCGTGTTTTCACACATGTCACCTCAAGCCCCGCCCCCTCCCTTTACCACTATGCAAACACGCCCCGTGGTGCGTTTTAAGTTGGGGGATTAAGTCCCCTTCAATCCTGAGGGTCACTGGGGTCCCTGGGGGCTGGGACTGTGGGGGGAGCCCCAATGCCCCCAAGGTCCCAGCTGGCTCCCCACCTCCTGCGGGAGCCGGCATTGCTTTTCCACATGCAGAGCTGCTAAGTTGCAGCTCCCCGTGTGGAAAAGCAATCTGGTTTGGATTTTGGAAGGGAGAGCAGGTTTCTTGTTTTCTCTTCCAAAATCCAAACCATGAGCCACGAGGCTCCTGCCCTGTCATAGCAAACACCAGTGTCCCAGGGGTGGGCACCCTGGGACACTGCAGGAGCCCGCCCTGGGGGTTGGCGATCTCCAAGGCCATCACAGGCTCCAGGAGGGGGGCCGCGCAGCCCACTCCCAATGTATACACAGCCCCTGGGAGGTAGTGGTCCCCGGAGCATGTGGGGGGGCTCGAGCCCCCCACACAGGTATTTTTTTTTTTAAAAGAAGCCCCAGGAATGGTGGTCCCTAGGGCAGCGGGGGGGCCATGTGCCCCCGCACAATAATTAATGAAAGCCCCAGGGGTGACGGTCCCTGGGGCTTGGGGGGCCTTTGAGGCCCCATACATTTAAAAAAGAAGCCTCGGGAGGTGGTGGTCCCTGGTGTTGTGGGGGTGGGCTGTGTTCCCCCACAAATATTTATAGAAAGCCACGGGGGTGGCGGTCCCCGGGGCTTGGGGGGCCTTTGAGGCCCCATACATTCAAAAAAGAAGCCTCGGGAGGTGGTGGTCCCTGGTGTTGTGGGGGTGGGCTGTGTCCCCCACAAAAATTTATAGAAAGCCCCGGGGGTGGCGGTCCCCGGGGCTGCAAGGGTCCCCCTGGGCCCGGCAAATATATTTTTTACATGCCCCCGGGACTTGGCCCACCCAAGGGCTAATTAATAACGAAGCGTGGGAGCCCGCGCTCTGTTTTTTTAAATTTTTGCGCCCGGATCCGAGCACCCAGCGCGCATCTCGTTGGTTTTTTGGGGCGTGTATAAAGTAAACATATAACGTGTTGTCGCATGCTCAGGTCATGTCTTGGTCCGACTTAACATTGCATAAACCACCCCTCGTAGCTCCCAACATATTCTCTGTAATAACAGCCTTCATCTCTATTTGACATAGACAATTCTTAGCAACATTACTTGTAAGCATATAGATTGCATGAGCATCAAAAAATAGGCCTAATATCATGTGCATTCAACTATTTGTCATGCACACAGGGAACAGTCTAACCCACCCCAGATGGGACTATGACCTGTTCCTTTTGCGTGGGGGGGTCTTGTCGCTGCGCGGCTAGGTAGAATCTGAAAGGTCCCCATATGTCTTTGGGTCTGGAGGTGGGAGGGATAGTTGTTGCGTAAAGGTCGCAGTTTGTGGAGCAAGATGACATGCTCCTCAGCCATCCCATCACCGAAGGTGCAGATCTGTGACAGATAAGTATCTCACTCTACGCGGATGATGTTACTCTGTACGTGCGTCACCCACAAGATCACCTTAATTCACTACTGAGGGAGTTCGTGGCGTTTGGTGGCATATCCGGGATACATATAAACTGGAAGAAGTCGCAATTCTTCCCCCTAACGGCGTCGGTGGCCAGGTTTCCGCTGGATTACCCCCTGGAATGGTGCAGCTCTGACCTACGTTACCTGGGCATAGAGGTGTCGCTCGATAAAGACGAAACTATCCGGTCAAACTACGGGGTGGCTATCTCGCAGTTAGCGGATATTGTGTCCCGCTGGCGGGCACTGCCGATCTCAATGGCGGGAAGGGCTTCCCTAATTAAGATGGTCGTCCTCCCACGGTTCTTATATCTATTTCAGAACATTCCCTACTATCCGGGGGCCTATTTTTTTAAACGGCTCCGCTCTGAGCTTCTGCGCCTCTTCTGGGGTGGAAAGCAGCCACGCCTAAGCTGGAGGGTATTGGCGCAGACGTACGGTAAGGGCGGATTTGATGTACCCGACATGGAATTATACTTTCTTAGTGCTCAGGCTCAACACTCATACTACTGGGTACACCCCGCTCCCTTCATGCCACAGGTCGCTGCTGAGGATTGGGTCGTACATCCGCTCCCGCTTAGAGGCATGTTGATGGGACTGATTGGGGATATTGAGACGCCTGCCACCACTGTAACTTGCACTATTGACTCCTGGCGGAGAGTGACTAAACTACTAGACGCCCCCATGCTCTATTCCCCGGCACTGCCCCTTGCATACCACCCGAAACTTTCACTGCTACTGGAAAACGGATTCCAATCCATGTGCAAACGCGTACACCTTAATACATGGGGTGACCTATTTCAGGACGGAACGTTCTGCACTAAGGAACAGTTATTCCAGAATACTCCCCCAACACCTATGGAGGCGTTTTACTACATCAGGCTCCGGCAGGGTATGCGAGACATACTCCCCAACTTCCCGGACGAACCTGGGACGGTACTACCATTGCATGTCATGCTCATATCAGATGGCAAGCACCTAGTGTCTAAACTGTATGCCGCCATGCGTGGACAGCGCCCGCTGATGCTGCCGAAGGCTCGGACAAACTGGGACGCTGAGCTGCCCTCAGCGATCACAGATGAGCAGTGGAGCTATTGCTGCTCTGTCACGGCCAGGATCTCTTCCAGCTGCCGGCTGAAAATTATTCATTATAAGTTTGTGCAACGCTACTACTATACCCCAGTCAGGAAACTTCGGTTTAGACTCTCAGAGGATGATAGGTGTGCTAGATGCCGGGCGAGTGGCGCGGATTTCCTTCATTTGGCCTGGGAATGTGGAGCCATACAAACGTATTGGGAACAGATACACGCCGCACTCCAAATAATGATTGATGGCCCATTGCCCATGGAGCCAATAGTGATGCTGCTAGGGTACACCAAACATGTGCCCAAGCCGGACCGCAAATTTGTTGACCTTGCGTTGCTCCTAGCTAAGCGGAAAATAGCTTGTAGGTGGGGTAGGGGGAGAGCGCCAAAATTTAAGGAGTGGCTCGACGACCTCACATACTGCCAGGACCAACACGGCGTTTATGCAGAACTGCTGCCTGCCCGTTGCAAGCCTAGCGATTTTTGGTCTCCCTTGCAGGTGTACCTGCTGTCCCAGGCGGCACTTAGCGACTCCTCTGGAGATGACGAGCCGGTCCCGGGCCTATGAGCGTATTGATAATGTGTGCTGCACTCACCATACCACTACACACGTTGTGGGGGGACATTCACACCGACTACCATACGACAGGTGGCCGCGACAGCGGGGGAGACCTCTGGTGGTAAGGGAGCTGGGAATACCCGAAGGCCTAGTAACATTGTTTAAGGGTGGGGCCTCTCACACTCTTTCCTTACTTGGGATACAGATGGTAAACACACACACTGATAGCCACACATGGTCACCTTTGCCATCGACACTTGGGAAGGAGGGCCGTTTCGCAAGACTTGGCTCTGTGGTATGACCCGGACATCTCCACACTGGACATTAGATGCACTGCCTAGTGTGGATATACACACTTGAGGTACGTATGGGGCACCGCATCACATTGGGACACAGCCGGCTGACAGGACCGATCGCAGACGGCAGGGGACTGATGGAAAGAACTGCTGCCGCCACTTCTGGCCTGTCCTTATGCCTCAATACAGAAGTGGGGGAGAATTCTGCATCCTTTGTACCCCCTTTACTATAGAGAGGGGGTTGTTCCCTGTGTTCTGACGTCCCATTTGTGTACACATGGCATTATGTCTGTATTGTATTGGGCCATACGAAGCTGATATCCCTCTCCGGATGATACCGTTTTGATTGCTGTATTGGATTGCAGATGCTGTCACTGTCATGTTATGCTGTGTTGAACGCAACTAATAAAAAGGTTTAAAAAAAAAAAAAAAAGGTGCAGATCTGCCCCTAATGAATGGAGACTTCCCTTTTAGTCAGCAGCAGACCAATGGAAACAAATCTATGAATTGCCAGAGGGAACTTCACTACATACCCCAGCAGGGCAATTTCGGGCAGGGGAGTCATTGGTACGTTAACCATGTCACTTATCATCTTATGGACTTCTACCCAGAACGTATGTATACTCGGACAGGACCAGGATAGGTGGGTGAAGTCGGCTTGTGAAGCATTACATCTTGCACAGCGGTGCGTTCTGGCGGGGTCTATCTTGTGTAGTCTGGATGGAGTAATGTACATCCTGCATAGGAACTTAAAATGGATCAATTTGTGGCAGCTATTAAGGGAAACATTTTTTTTGTGACAGCGCAGCAGGCTGCCCACTGTTCGTCTGTTATTAGATTACCCAAGTCTGTCTCCCAAGCACTACGGATTTTGTCATTGTTAATTGGCATGATGGCAGCACAGGTCTTGTAGAGCTGAGACACAAGATGTACCCCTCTCTCGCTGCCTATGACTATCGTGAGTGTCACTAAGTAAGGAGAGGCAGGGGCTACCTTCATACCAAATTTGGTGTAATTCCGTTCAGCAGTTCGAGCTGTAGCCATGTCTAAAGTTTGCTATGGGAAATGCATTTTTTTTGTCCTTTCTTAAACAATTTCTCAGCAACTACTGAATGGATTTACACCATTTAACAAAAGGAGTTTTTTCTGAACCGCGCTATATAAATAAATAAGGGCTACCTTTTTGCCAAATTCGGAGTAATTCCATACAGCAGTTCGGGCTGTAGAGTTTCCTAAGGGAATTAACATAGAGAAAACACATTTTGGGACCCCCCTTTTTTCTCGGCCCCCATTTGCCGAATCACAGTGATGTCATCAGTGATGCCATTTGAGATGTCATCAGTGATGTCATCAGTGATGTCACTGACCATGTCATGAATGATGTAATATGTGACATCATCAGCAGTACATTGCGGGCGTGAGTTATAGATAGCATAACTACCTATAATGGAGAAATTTCTATGGTTTTGTACGAGTGAAATGTCCAGCAAACTATAACACCCCTGAAATCTATGGTTTTTTCAGTGAATTTCTAAGGTTTTTTAAATGCTAATTTCTAACTATAACGTCTCTGAAACCTATGGTTTTTTCAGTGAATTTCAAAGGTTTTTTTTAAATGCTAATTTTTAAGTATAATAGTAGTTATACCTATTTTATTGTACTGATTTTCTACAGTTTTTTAACTGTTTATTTATAAATATTTTATTCATTAAATAACATATATTTTTCTGAAAATTGCAAAAAAAAATTAAAAACAATTTCAAACTGAAATATTGTTTACTGTTTTTGTTTTAGTTTAATATATTTATATATATATATTTTTTAAATGCCCCAATTTTATTTCGGAGTCGTGCTTCAAAAGCGTACATATAACAGTGGGTGCGCGGATTCTAGCCGCCATTTTAGAAAAGTAATGAAGGATCCGCACACGCTGTGCGACGGCTGCGTGTTTTTCAGTTAGATCATATACATTTAATATTACGTGATGTGCGCGATTTGTATGCGACCAGTCCGCGATTCCTGCTCCTGAGCATTCGGAACACAAGCGCATTATGGTACGCGATGCTTGCGCAGTGGCGGGTGCTGCGTGACGTCATATATGCGCTGGGGCGTGTTGGGTGTGCGACTCCTGCAAAAAGAAATTATGTTCTAAAATGATATGTATGTGTCTTTAATATACATATTAGGGCAAGAGATTATCTAAGATATTCATAAAAATAATATATTTGTACTTATAATAAACGTATATTATTTTTAAATATATTTTCGCGAAGTCGCGTCAGGTGCATGCTTCGTGAGCGCAGAGTGCGCAGATCCCATGTGAAGTCAAACAAAAATATTTTATTGGCTCATAACATTTCCCACTGTAACTATTGAAGGACCCCACTCATTTTAATCATTCTTGATGGAGCATCTTTAGAGAGACATCTCTTTTCCTACAAGAACCCTTTTTAGGCCTCGACCTACAATATTGTTTTAGCAATATTTGTTTGTCGAGATTCTAGTAAGGGCTTACTAACTGCTTCGGATTCGGTACAGTTCATGTGAGCCAGGCGCGTGCACAGAGCCAGCCACATCCCACACCATCTGTCTGAGCCTCTGCATCAGACTTCAAAGGAATCCGCTCCCCCTGCGCATCAGACTTCAAAGGAATGCGCTCCCCCGCCCCCATCCGCGCAATACCCGAGCTTGTTATTATCGGAAGATGCATTTATAAGAAAATCAGCTGAACTCTGATACTGAAGTATATTTTTTTAACAAATTGTACATTTCTTATGTGTGGAAAAGGAAGCAAACCAAGCGGATTTTTAAGCTACGTGTGGAGCTTTGTTATTGGCCCGGCCATCATGCCGTCTTCCTGACATACATTCCCCGAAACCGTCCGTGAAGCTCCCCATGTACTTTCAGTACCCATCGCGTTATCACCTATGGGGTGGGCCGCCTACGACCCAGATTGTTATCCTGCTGCCGCACAGACACCCTCTTTCCATTGAGGGGTAGCGCCGGATGCTATATCGGGAACTTTTTACTATGAACAACTGTATTTAGCTTGAGATCAGGCAGCTCATCTCTCCTTATTTTGTCTGTTATACCTACATGGCTGCAGCCACTGCCGTGTCTGCTTCGCACCCCACTCTCCAGTATTTGCTTCCGCTGCGGACCAGCTGCAGAATCACTCACCTGACAGACTGTATCTGACGAGTGGCCCAGAAGACTAGTATACTATTCGATACCTCCTGCTCACTGATTGTGCCCCTGCCACGCAATGCCGCTCCCCCACCCCCCCACGCAATGCCAAGAGCTTGCTTCCTATTCGCAGCTCCTGTTTTACTAATTAGTCATGCAGTGATTGTCATGCATGCTTTATCATTTTATTAATCATGTACTTGTTGACCAGATTCGAGGGCTAAGTCAAATTTAATCAATTCTAAAATTCTGAATTCATGCCACACACTCTGCACCCTCACACACTCTGCAACCTCACACACTGTGCACCCTCACACACACTGTGCACCCTCACACACACCGCACACACTGCATCCTTACACACTGCTCCCTCACACACTGCACCCTCACACACCGCACCCACACACACCACACACTCACACACTGCACCCTCACACACTCTTCACCCTCACACACTCTGTACCCTCACACTCTGCACCCTCACACACTCTGCAGCCTCACACATTCTGCACCCTCACACACTCTGCACCCTCAAACACTCTGCACCCTCGCACACTCTGCACCCTCACACTCTGCACCCTCACACTCTGCACCCTCACACTCTGCACCCTCATAATCTGCACCCTCACAATCTGCACCCTCACACACTCTGCAATGGAACATTCACTCCAAATACCACTCAGTGCGACATAATTACACGCCACATAATT
Organism: Lissotriton vulgaris; assembly: GCF_964263255.1. Taxonomy (NCBI): domain Eukaryota; kingdom Metazoa; phylum Chordata; class Amphibia; order Caudata; family Salamandridae; genus Lissotriton; species Lissotriton vulgaris. The sequence continues at coordinate 751,299,580 of NC_141694.1, forward strand.
ACACTGCACTCAATGCAACATACACTCCAAATACCACTCAGTGCCACATAATTACACGCCACATAATTACACAGCACTCAATGCAACATACACTCCAAATACCACTCAGTGCCACATAGTTATATGCAACATAATTACACAGCACTCAATGCAACATACACTCCAAATACCACTCAGTGCCACATAATTACACACCACATAATTACACTCTACTGAATGCAACACACACTCCACACAATACCACTCAGTGCCACATAATTATATGCTACATAATTACACTGCACTCAATGCAACAAACACTCCAAACAATACCACTCAGTGCCACATAATTACACATCACACAATTACACTCTACTGAATACAACATATACTCCACACAATACCACTCAGTGCCACATAATTATATGCTACATAATTACACTGCGCTCAATGCAACATACACTCCAAATCCCACTCAGTGCCACATAATTACACACCACATAATTACACTCTACTGAATGCAACACACACTCTACACAATACCACTCAGTGCCACATAATTATATGCTACATAATTACACTGCACTCAATGCAACATACACTCCAAACAATACCACTCAGTGCCACATAATTACACGCCACACAATTGAACTCTACTGAATACAACATACACTCCACACAATACCACTCAGTGCCACATAATTATATGCTACATATTTACACTGCGCTCAATGCAACATACACTCCAAATACAACTTAGTGCCACAGAATTACATGCCACATTATTACACTGCACTCAATGCTACATACACTCCAAATCCCACTCAGTGCCACATAGTTACATGCCACATATTTACACAGCACTCAATGGAACATACACTCCAAATACCACTCAGTGCCACATAATAACACACCACATAATTACACTCTACTGAATGCAACACACACTCCACACAATACCACTCAGTGCCGCATAATTATATACTACATAATTACACTGCACTCAATGCAACAAATACTCCAAACAATACCACTCAGTGCCACATAATTACACGTCACACAATTACACTCTACTGAATACAACATATACTCCACCCAATACCACTCAGTGCCACATAATGATATGCTACATAATTACACTGCGCTCAATGCAACATACACTCCAAATACCACTCAGTGCCACATAATTACACGCAACATAATTACACTGCATTCAATGCAACATACACTCCAAATACCACTCAGTGCCACATAATTACACGCCACACAATTACACTCTACTGAATACAACATAACCTCCCCATAATTCCACTCAGTGCCACATAATTACACTGCACTCAATGCAACATACACTCCAAATACCACTCAGTACCAGATAATTACACACCACATAATTACTCTACTGAATGCAACACACACTCCACACAATACCACTCAGTGCCACATAATTATATACTATATAATTATACTGCACTCAATGCAACATACACTCCAAACAATACCACTCAGTGCCATATAATTATATGCTACATAATTACACTGTACTCAATGCAACATACACTCCAAATACCACTCAGTGCAACATAATTACATGCCACAAAATTACACTCTACTGAATACAACATACACTCCCCATATTACCACTCAGTGCCATATAATTACACACCTCATACTTACACTCTACTCAATGCAACATAAATACACTTTATCTATCTATCTATTGCACTCACTCTATCCATCGCCCTCACTCTATCTATCTGTCTATCTATCTATCGCCCTCACCATATCTATCTACCTATCACCCTAACTCTATCTATCTATCGCCCTCACTCTATTTATCTATCGCCCACACTCTATCTATCTATCGCATCACCACAACATCACTCAGAGCCACCACAGCATCACTCAGGGGCACCACAACATCACTATGTGCTACCACAGCATCACTGAACGCCACAGCATCACTCGTCGCCACCACAACATCACTGAACGCCACCACAGCAGCAATCTGTGCAACCATTCAACAGCTGGTTCAAATATGCTCTCTCAATGTTTCAAGCTTTATTACAAATGTCACAAAAAGATGTTAATATTTCACTTCTGTTCTTGGATTTTTGTCACAATAAACTACACTGAACATAATATCAACACATATTGCATTACAAATGCTATAGGTGTCACATTTGCGAAAGTTAAAACTATTGGCATTGTAAATGACAAAGCTATTAATTTTGCTATTTTCAAAACCAACACATAAATAAAAAATGTGTCATTTACAATACTAATAGCTCAAACTTTCCTAATGCGAGACCTATTGCATTGCAAATGCTTGTTGCTTGTTATTTTTGGTGTTTTTCAAAAAATATCAAACCAAATGGCATCTGGACAGCAGCAGCAGGAGGAAGTATCTTCTGAAGTAGAATTCTTGCAGGAGGCACCACGTCCACAGAGGCCGGAATCTGTTGTGTTGAAATTCTTCACTTTTCCACCTGGAGAGAAGGAAGTAAATGCGAGAAATATGAAGTGCAAAATTTGTGACCGAGTCCTGTCAGTGAAAAAAATACTCTTGTGGCACTGCTTCTATGTACAAGCATCTCCGGACCACACATCCTCTCAATCTTGCTCGGAAGGAAATGAGGCATGTTGCTTTGAACCCATCACCTGCTGTGGCAAGTACTTCTGGAGTGTCCTCAGGAAAACCTGCAATGGACATTAGGCCAGAATTCGCCTATCTCGAGCTTATATTGCGTGAAGTGTAAGAAACATATATGCTTCGGTGAGGAGTCGGTGGATGCAGTTTGTGCTGCGCAACGCAACAATCGCGAATTTTTTTTTTGGGGGGGGTTTGGAATGATAAGTAATTCCAAAAGTTTCCGGTTTTATTTGTTCTTTTTTTTGTTCATTTTTTGAAAATAAAACACAAAAGAAAAAAAGTTCTTATCAGAACTACCTTATCTGGTTAAAGAAAGAACTATAATTGCTAGGTAATGTGTGGAAGTTTGGTTGAATATATGTATACAGTATCATTGACTGAAAGAATGCATTAGTAGTTTATGGTAAATTTATAAGTGAAAATTTATGAGGAAGTACAGCTGCGTGACACTGCAAAGTCTTTAGCTGCACTGTGGCACTTCCGAAGCACACGGATGTGACATATGTACATGAATATGTTGCAACTCTGGAAGGAGTGCCTGGCCCCATCACTACGTTACAAAAAGTGATATACTGGTGGCGCAGGGTGCTTGTAAATCTGCCCCATAAGTACTTAGGTATTGCCACACTGATACAATAAGAACATAGTGCTGGATGGGTGATTAAAGAATTGCATGAGACTGACGGGAGGTATCCTACGCTGCATGGGTACTATTTCAGTATTTCATGGAATGGACCAATAGTATGTATCTGCTTAGAGATTTGTAGGGATTATGCACAGAATATTTTATGTGTACTTGTGTTGGTGCCTAGGTAATTTTATAAGAATACCACTAGTAACTGGAATGATGGCAGTGCTTTAAACAGAGTGGACACTTAATTTGTTAGTGCGTACGTATTAGTGGAGTGATAGGATAAGTAGATAGTGGTAGATAAGTGATTAAAGAAGTGCATGGGACAGACTGGATGATTCCTACACTGCATGAGTACTAACTGGGTATTTAGAAGAGTGTATTAATAGTATGAAGCTAGTTAGAGGTCTGCTTGGATAGTGCACAAAATATTATAGCTGTACTTGTGTTAGTAGCTAGGCCATTCCATAAGTTCATGACTAGTAACTAGAATAATTACAGTATTACAGAGTGTATAGTGAATTTATAAGTCTTTAGGTATTGGTGGAGTAATAAAATAAGTAGATAGTGCTGGATGGGCGATTGGAGAAATGCATGACAGACAGGAGGATTCCTACACTGCATAGGTACTAACTGGGTATTTAGAAGAGCGTATCAATAGTTTGTAGCTGGTTAGAGGTGTGCATGCATAGTATACAAAATATTGTACCTGCACTTGTGTTAGTGGATACGCCAATCCTTAAGAATACGACTAATAACTGGAGTAATTTCAGTGTTGCAAAGAAAGTGTGTGCTGAATTTATAAGTGCTTAGATATCGATGGAATGATAGGATACGTAGATAGTGCTGGATGCTTGAATGGAAAAGTGCATGGGACAGACATAAGGATTCCTAGACTAAATAGGTACTAACTGAGTATTTAAAAGACTATCAATGCTATGTAGCTGATTAGAGGTCTGCATGGATAGTGCACAGAGTATTGTAGCTGTACTCGTTTTACTGGCTAGGCCATTCCTTAGGTACATGACTAGTAACTAGAATAATTTCAGTGCTGCAGAGAGAGTACATGTTGACTTTATAAGTGCTTAGGTATTGCGGAGTGATAGGATCCGTAGATAGTGCTGGATGGGTGATTGGAGAAGTGCATAGGACAGACAGGAGAAATCCTAAGTTGCATGGGTAGTACTTTACTAAGTAGCTGGTTAGAGGTTTATATATATAGTACACAGATGAATGTAGTTGTGCATTGATAGTGTTTGGATTACTTAATCTTACCTTGACAGTAGTACATATCAAAAAATGCTAAACATTTTTTTCAGTTATTATAAGTGCTTAGGTATTGGTGGAGTAATAGGATACGTAGATAGTGCTGGATGGGTGATTGGAGAAATGCATGGGACAGACTGCATAGGTACTACCTGGATATTTAGAAGAGCATATCAATAGTATGTAGCTGATTAAAGGTCTGCATGCATAGTGTACAAAATATTGTACCTGCGCTAGTGTTGGTGGCTAGGCCATTCTTTAAGTGTATGGCTAATAACTAGAGTAATTTCAGTGCTGCAAGGAGAGTGCATGCTCAATTTATAAGTGCTTAGGTATTGGTGAAGTGATAGGATACGAACATAGTGCTGGATGGATGAATGGAGAACTGCATGGGACAGGCAGAAGTATTCCAAGACTGTATAGGTACTAACTGAGTATTTAAAAGACTGTATCAATGCTATGTAGCTGATTAGAGGTCTGCATGCATAGTGCACAGAATATTGTAGCTGTACTAGTTTTTCTGGCTAGGTCATTCCTTAGGTACATGACTAGTAACTAGAATAATTTCAGTTCTGCAAAGAGAGTACATGTTGAATTTATAAGTGCTTAGGTATTGGCGGAGTGATAGGATACATAGATAGTGCTGGATGGGTGATTGGAGAAATACATGGCACAGACAGAAGGATTCCAACACAGCATAGGTATTAACTGGGTATTTAGAAGAGCGTATTAATAGTATGTAGCTTGTTAGAGATCTGCATGCATAGTGTACAAAACATTGTACCTGTACTTGGGTTAGTGGCTAGGCCATTCCTTAAGTATATGACTAATCCCTGGAGTAATTTCAGTGCTGCAAAGAGAGTGCATGCTAAATGTATAAGTGCTTAAGTATTGGCAGAGTGATAGGATATGTACATAGTGCTGGATGGGTGAATGGACAAGTGCATGGGACGGACAGAAGGATTCCTAGACTGCATAGGTACTAACTGAGTATTTAAAAGACTGTATCAATGCTATATAGCTGATTAGAGGTCTGCATGCACAGTGCACAGAATAGTGTAGCTGTACTAGTATTGGTGTGTCCATGGTTCTGATAATGGTAGTCTGTATTTTAGAGTGTGAGGAGGTGCATCAGATGATCACATGGATGATGTCATCAGTGATGTTATTGGAGATGTCATCAGTAATGTAATCAGTGATGTCACTGACCATGTCATGATTGATGTAATATGTGACGTCATCAGCAGTGCATTGTGGGGGCGCGAGTTATAGTTAGCACAACTAACTATAACGGCCGAATTTTTCTTGTTTTATACAATTGAAATGTCCAACTAACTGTGACGTCCATGAAACCTGTTTTTATTTCAGTGAATTTCTGAGGTTTTTTAAATGCTAATTTCTAACTATAATGTCCCTGAAACTTTTTTTTTTTTCAGTGAATTTTATATATATGTATTTAATCTCCTCTCACTCTTACAAGGAAGGAATCAGCACTAAAGGTTGTAGTTTGAAAGTATTTAATCTGCAAAAGACGTGATCCATGCATTTTGGCTCATCCGAACCTTGATAACGATACAAGATGTCATTGTAGCCTCCATTTGCCAACAATGTGAAAATTCAGGAATTGATACAATAAAGTAAACAAAACAATCGTTAATATGCACACAATGTCATTTCAGCATATCTTTCCCAGTGACCGCATACCTGTATGTTCGTCAACGTGACTTATTCATAATAAACATACCTAGGTTTTCAAACACCAACATAAACAATGGACTACACATTACTTTAAAGTGAAAGGCTATCGGCCATATTAATCTGGGCACGTTGCGTATTATAATGGTTCTTACACGAAAGAAAAGAAAAAAAAGGGGTTTTAATATACACACACACTATCCCTAAATAAAGTTCTAGTGATTATAGTTCTATTCCATTCACAGCTCATTTGAGATGTCATGAGTGATGTCATGAGTGATGTAACTGACCATGTCATGAATGATGTAATGTCGGAGGTCATTAGCAGTACATTGCGGGGCGTAAGTTATAGTTAGCTCAGGTAACTATAACTGCTGAATTTCACTGGTTGTGTATGATTGTAATCTGAGTCTAACTATAATGTCCCTGTAATCTTTTTTTTTTTCAGCACATTTCTAGTTTTTTTTAACGTTAAGTAATATGCATATCACAGTGGATGGTGGGGGTTGGAAGCAGGACCTTGCAAACACAACAGGTGATGGACCGAATGTGGATCAATGTCACACACTCACCCCAGTCCGAAGATCTGGGCCCAAATCCATCGTGTTCGGAAGCAGGACCTGGCATTGTGCTGTCCCCACCCAAGCTTGCTGCTCCTGCCTTCCCTCCTCCTAGCCATCCATTGTCCAAGTCCATGTCCCTGCTCCCTTATTACAGCCTTGTGTGGCCGTTGTTCTGCCACTGACCTTCCCACGTTCTCTGAACAGTTACCTTGCTGCCCCATCCACCTCCTCCCTATCCTCTGACGAGCCGGGTTACGCACCTGCATGCCACGAGTGGTACCGAACCTGAAGATATTTTTGGCAGCCTATGCAGCACCCCTTCATACTTTCCTACTCCCTGCTGACGAGAGGCAACAACCTCGAAACACGTGTCCAGGGATGGCCAACGCGACTTTGATTTTTTGCTCAAGACCCTGGCAGAGGCGTACCCGCTGATGCTGACTACATGGACCACGGTGCTTTGGGGCAACACGCTGATAGGACAAGCAGTGTGCGACCAATTGGATTTTAACTTATATTCAAGCTCCTTGGAGCTGGTGGGGCTGACGAGCCAGGTTACGCACCTGCGTGCCACGAGTGGTACCGAACCTGAAGATATTTTTGGCAGCCTATGCAGCACCCCTTCATACTTTCCTACTCCCTGCTGACGAGAGGCAACAACCTCGAAACACGTGTCCAGGGATGGCCAACGCGACTTTGATTTTTTGCTCAAGACCCTGGCAGAGGCGTACCCGCTGATGCTGACTACATGGACCACGGTGCTTTGGGGCAACACGCTGATAGGACAAGCAGTGTGCGACCAATTGGATTTTAACTTATATTCAAGCTCCTTGGAGCTGGTGGGGCTGACGAGCCGGGTTACGCACCTGCGTGCCACGAGTGGTACCGAACCTGAAGATATTTTTGGCAGCCTATGCAGTACCCCTTCATACATTCCTACTCCCTGCTGACGAGAGGCAACAACCTCGAAACACGTGTCCAGGGATGGCCAACGCGACTTTGATTTTTTGCTCAAGACCCTGGCAGAGGCGTACCCGCTGATGCTGACTACATGGACCACGGTGCTTTGGGGCAACACGCTGATAGGACAAGCAGTGTGCGACCAATTGGATTTTAACTTATATTCAAGCTCCTTGGAGCTGGTGGGGCTGACGAGCCGGGTTACGCACCTGCGTGCCACGAGTGGTACCGAACCTGAAGATATTTTTGGCAGCCTATGCAGCACCCCTTCATACATTCCTACTCCCTGCTGACGAGAGGCAACAACCTCGAAACACGTGTCCAGGGATGGCCAACGCGACTTTGATTTTTTGCTCAAGACCCTGGCAGAGGCGTACCCGCTGATGCTGACTACATGGACCACGGTGCTTTGGGGCAACACGCTGATAGGACAAGCAGTGTGCGACCAATTGGATTTTAACTTATATTCAAGCTCCTTGGAGCTGGTGGGGCTGACGAGCCGGGTTACGCACCTGCGTGCCACGAGTGGTACCGAACCTGAAGATATTTTTGGCAGCCTATGCAGCACCCCTTCATACATTCCTACTCCCTGCTGACGAGAGGCAACAACCTCGAAACACGTGTCCAGGGATGGCCAACGCGACTTTGATTTTTTGCTCAAGACCCTGGCAGAGGCGTACCCGCTGATGCTGACTACATGGACCACGGTGCTTTGGGGCAACACGCTGATAGGACAAGCAGTGTGCGACCAATTGGATTTTAACTTATATTCAAGCTCCTTGGAGCTGGTGGGGCTGACGAGCCGGGTTACGCACCTGCGTGCCACGAGTGGTACCGAACCTGAAGATATTTTTGGCAGCCTATGCAGCACCCCTTCATACATTCCTACTCCCTGCTGACGAGAGGCAACAACCTCGAAACACGTGTCCAGGGATGGCCAACGCGACTTTGATTTTTTGCTCAAGACCCTGGCAGAGGCGTACCCGCTGATGCTGACTACATGGACCACGGTGCTTTGGGGCAACACGCTGATAGGACAAGCAGTGTGCGACCAATTGGATTTTGATTTTTCTCCCTATCCTCTGTTGTCTGAATCCATGGACTAGCCTCTTTCCTCCTGCCATGCATGGTCTGATGTGCTGCCACTGCCCTCCATTTAGCATGATGTACCAGTCCACTTCTCCTGCCCTCCATTGCCCAATTCTATGCCTCATCATTGACCTCCGGCTTAGCCTCTGTGCTTAGCATGCTGCCCCTATTCTCCTTCCCCCTGCCCTCCGATATCTGTGTGCATGCCCCTGCTCCATTCTTTTTGCCCACCATGTTCCATGGACCTGCCACTCCTATCTACTCTGAGTGTTCTGTTGAGCTGCCCCTCCCCTCCCACCTGCCTAGCAATATCAGATGATTGTAACCTGTCCCTGCCACCTCCATCCTGCCTGTCCACATTCCATGCCCCTATCCCCTTCCTCCTGCCCTCCATGGTCCATTTTACTGCCACACCCTTCTGCCCTCCCTGGTCTGTTGTGCTGCAACTGCTCCTTCTGCCTTTCCCTCGTGGTCTGTTATGAGGGATTATGTGATCCCATTCCGCAAACAAAAATCCCGCATACCATCACTCCGCATTTTTTAGGACGCAAATACCATCACTCCGCAAGCCATAATTCCTCAAATTTTGATACCGCATATGACTTCACTCCGCATGCAATTACTTCACAAATGCATGTGTGGTGAAGTCATAGCTTTGTAAAGTACTTTATTTTTATATATATATATATATATATATAAAATATATACACATATATATATTTTTAATTAAAATGAAACATTATTTCTTTTAAATTACATTATATTTAGAACTATTTTAATATTACACACATATATATATATATATATATATATAGATATATTTAATTTTTTTAAATTAATAATTACCCTATACACCCTAAAAACTAATCCCACCCTAGTTCCTTTAAATACCCCTGCACCCTTAAACACTAACCCATCCTGACCCTAAAAATACCCCTGTACCCCAAAACCCAAACCTACCCCTGAACCCTAAAAATACCCCTGTACCCCAAAACCCAAACATACCCCTGAACCCTAAAAATACCCCTGTACCCCAAAACCCAAAGATACCCCTGAACCCTAAAAATACCCCTGTACCCCAAAACCCAAACATACCCCTGAACCCTAAAAATAACCCTGTACCCCAAAACCCAAAACAACCCCTGAACCCTAAAAATACCCCTGTACCCCAAAACCCAAACATACCCCTGAACCCTAAAAATACCCCTGTACCCCAAAACCCAAACATACCCCTGAACCCTAAAAATACCCCTGTACCCCAAAACCCAAACATACCCCTGAACCCTAAAAATAACCCTGTACCCCAAAACCCAAAACAACCCCTGAACCCTAAAAATACCCCTGTACCCCAAAACCCAAACCTACCCCTGAACCCTAAAAATACCCCTGTACCCCAAAACCCAAAACAACCCCTGAACCCTAAAAATACCCCTGAACCCTAAAAATACCCCTGTACCCCAAAACCCAAAACAACCCCTGAACCCTAAAAATACCCCTGTACCCCAAAACCCAAAACAACCCCTGAACCCTAAAAATACCCCTGTACGCCAAAACCCAAAACAACCCCTGAACCCTAAAAATACCCCTGTACCCCAAAACGCAAACCTACCCCTGAACCCTAAAAATACCCCTGTACCCCAAAACACAAAACAACCCCTGAACCCTAAAAATACCCCTGTACCCCAAAACGGAAACCTACCCCATAACCCTAAAAATACCCCTGTACCCCAAAACGCAAACCTACCCCTGAACCCTACAAATACCCCTGTACCCCAAAACGCAAACCTACCCCTGAACCCTAAAAATACCCCTGTACCCCTTAACCCTTAAATACCCCTGCACCTCATAACTTAAACCCATATACTTACCTTACAACTTACCTTAAAACATATACTTTTACCAATCATGCTTTTAAAATGATTTTCGTCATAAAAGCATGCAAGATAAAAGCATATAATATATGAAGGCATGCGGAATGAAAAAATGCGGAGTAAAGGTACCTGCGGACTAATGGTATGAGGAGTGAAAGTATGCGGAGTAAAATATGCTGAGTGATGGTATTTTACCGTTGTGAGGCCCTTCCCCTGAACTCTCTTGTCTGTGCCCAGGTCCTGACCCTCCCTTCTATCCCCCATGGTCCTTTGTGCATGCCCCTACACCCTCCTTCTTGCCCAGCATAGTCATTGTGCTACCACTAACCCTCCCACTTGCCATGCATGGTCTTCTGTGCTGCCATGGCCCCTCCCACCTTCCCTGTGTGGTCAGCTAGCTCTCCCTGACCCCCTCCCACCTTCCCTCCATGGTATGTGTGTATGTCATTATAGTATCACTGTTGCTCTCCATGGTGTATCTTGCTTCTAGTGCCCATCCTGCCTGACCTCCGTGGTCATTTTGCTGCTCCTGCCCAGCCCCCTTGCCCCCAGCCCGCTGTTTCCATGTGCAGACCTCTATTCCCTCCCTCCTGGCTTGCCTGTTCCATTGTAATGCCCCTGATCCGTCCCTCCTGCCCTTTATGGTCCGCTATGCTGCAGCTTTCTTTCCTGTATGTCCATTATGGTCAGCTAGCTACCATTGCCTCTTTCCCCTCTGTTCTCTGTTGTTCATGTGCATGGTCCTGGCCCCTCCCTATTGCTTTCTATGGATTCTTTTGCTGCACTCCAGTCCTGCATGCCCTGTGTGGTGTATTGTGCTGCTGCAAACCCTGATGCCTGCCCTGTAGGGTCAGTTTGATGCACCTCTCCATGTCCCTCCTGTCCTCTGTTATCCAAGTCCATGTCCCTACTCCAATTCCTCCTGCCTTCCACGATCCAATGTACCATACTTGCTAACCTTTTGAACTTGGTAAGAGGGAGATTTTGATAAAGACTAGGGTATTGATTTTCCCCTTTGACTTACATTGAAAAAGAGGAGATTTTAGACAGGAGACAGATCAAATAAAGCCCATTTGGGCTTTAAAACATTGGACGTTTCCTCGTTGAATCGGGTCTGTTGGCATGTATGGTTGTACTACCACTGCATCTTCCCTCTGCCCACAGTGGTCTAATATATTGCCACAGCCTCTCTTGCCAGTCCTGTATTGTTGGTTTATTGCCCCTGCGCCCCTTTCCACTGCCCTCCATAGTCTGCTGTGCTGCCACTGCCCTTCCTGACTGCCCAGTGTAGTCAAATTGTTGCCTCTGCACCCTCCTACCTGCCTTCAATTTTCAGAGTCCGTGCCCCTGGCCTTTGCCTCTCAACAGTATCCTAATTAACAACTAGATTGCTAACATTCTATATTTATTACAAAGGTGTGGAACGCCCGACATCATCTTGATGTAATCAAAACTGTAATACCTAGAGCATTTCCTTTAGAAATTACATATATGAGAGGGTCTTATTTGCATCAAAATTATGGTTAGTGTTCTAAAAAACTAAAATGAGGACATATTTTCTGAGTTTTCAAATAGCGACAATTCACTTTTAAATCATTTTTTATCTTTATGTTTTTTATCCAGTTGACCACTTGATTAAATGTTGCACTTAGGGGAGAGGATGTGGTGTTACTTCCAGAGCAGCAGACTTTGCAACTGGTGAACCAGGTTGGAGTATCGGCTTCAGCTCGACATTCTGTGATTCTGGTCAAATCACTTAATCTCCCCATGTCTACAACCAAAATGAATTTGTTCTTGTGTAATGTAACCAATGCTCATGTAAAACACTCCAATACCTGACAAGTCTGCACTATATAAAACTGCAACAACGCAAAAAATAAAAAGCGTTTTGCACACTTCTGTTATTGGGCTACATGTGGACTACATCTGGGTGATATCTGTGCTACATTTGGGCTCTTTGGTCTCTGGTGGCCATCTTGGGAGATTTATTTGTTATGAAGTGTCCTAATTTCCTCAATTACTGCAGTCTCCTCCGTAGGAAATGCTTTCAGTTTTTTACTTTGAATCCATCAAGAAGACATTCAGATATGTCACGCTCTAGTTGCTCATTAGATCACTGTAGTAAAGTTACTGCTCACCACGAAGTCTGCTGCTGGTATTAAAAGTGCATGTTTCAGTCTGCATGTCAGAATTTTTTAATGAAATAGAAGAGGATTTGAGAAGTGAAAATATGCCCTAATGTTTCTTTCTGCAGCACTAATCATAATATATATGGCAAAATTAACCCCCTCATGATGTTCCTTTGCAAATTAAATGTTTTAGGTGTTACCACTTTATTCCAATCAAGATGGCTTCAGGTGTGCCATACTTTTGTCATAAGTAAGACTGTTAGCCCTCTAGTTGTTCTTTAGAACTCTCTGGGATATTCTGTCATTGGGCTATACTTGGGCTACATCTGGGTGATATTTGGGCAACAGTTGGGCTCTTTTGTCTCTGCTGGCCATCTTGGGAGACTTATTTTTTATGAAGTTTCCTAATTTCCTCATTTACTACAGTCTCCTCAGTAGGAAATACTTTCAGTTTTTTACTTTGATTCCATCAAGAAGGCATTCAGATGCGTCACACATTTGCCATGAATTCAGACTGGTAGCACTCTGTTTGCTTATTGGAACACTGTAGTAAAGCTATTGCTCACCAGGGAAGTCTGCTGCTGGTATTGAAAGTTCATGTTTCAGTCTGCATGTCAAATTTTTATAATTAAATAGAAGAGGATTTGAGAAGTCACTCAAAATGTGCCCTAATTTTTCTTTCTGCAGCACTAATCATACTTTCTATGGCAAAATGAACCCCCTCATTTTGTTCCTATTTAAATTAAATGTTTTAAGAGTTACCACTTTATTCCAATCAAGATGGCTTCAGGTGTGCAATACGTTTTTCAAAGTAGGACTGTTAGCGCTCTAGTTGTTCTTTAGAACACTCTGGGAAGCTGCAGTAGAACACAAAGGAATCAACTGACAACTACCCTTGTTGGATGTACATGTTTTACTGAGAATGTCAGACTTCATTCTCACATGACTGAGAAAGATAGTGTGAATTTACAAAAAATATGCTCTCAGTTTAGCTTATAGATCATCTTCCAAACCTCTGTGGGAAAAGCATGAGAAAATAGTTTTCTCTCAAACATGATTCATGATATCCCAGCAGAAGGCTTTTTCACATGGTAAAATCACCTTAGAACACACCACAATTCCTAAAATGAGTATGGTACTGATGCACGCTGTATAAGTACCATCAACAAATGATTTATAATGTAACTAAAGTCTTAAAACCTTCTATTAACTGCAATGCTTTTTAATGAGGTGCTATCCTGTATATTGGTCCCAAGATGGCTGCCAACACTTCTTGGATGAAGTGCTGACAGCCAATCAGATCTCATGATGAGATGTGTGGTTAGGCTCCGCACAGATATATATATTTATTTTTCCATTAATATTTTTAAAACTACTGCATGGATTTACACCATTTAACAAAAAGGGCTCTTTCTGAACCAAGGGCTACCTTTTTGCCAAATTTGGTGTAATTCCGTTCAGCAGTTCTGGCTGTAGCCGTGTCTAAAGTTTACTACGGAAAATTGCATGGAGAAAACACGTTTGTGACCCCGCTTTTTTCTCGGCCCCCGCTTCACGAATCACCCCGAAACTTTCAAGATAGAGCAGACCAGAGCGGGTCATAAGTTTTGTAAATTTCGTGAAGATTCGTCAATCAGCGCCAAAGTTATTGGGAATAGAATGTTGCGATTTTCCTATGTTAACTAGGTCCTAACTATAACTACCTACTGGCAGTTGCCAGTAGGAAATAAATATATATATATATATATATATATATATATATATATATATATATATATATATATATATATATATATATCCAACCATACCCAGGAATCCAATAAGGAATGGCCACACGGAAGCTGGTAACAGCACTCGTTTATTGCAGCATGCTGGTGAAAGATATGCAGGGAAACACTTCCAATCTTAAAGTAGCCAGACGCGTTTCGAGAGTAGGAGCTCTCTTCTTCTGTGGCTTTGTAAAATGGGAACTAACTTGTCTACACAAACGATGAAGTGCGCATCCACTTGGACTCCATTTACTTTTTGCACTACGACACCCAGAAGGCCGATTGAGGCCACGCCCAGTGAGGGGCAGGTGTTTGAAATTAAGACTATTCCATGCAGCAACTTCATTTTACAAAGCCACAGAAGAAGAGAGCTCCTACTCTCGAAACGCGTCTGGCTACTTTAAGATTGGAAGTGTTTCCCTGCATATCTTTCACCAGCATGCTGCAATAAACGAGTGCTGTTACCAGCTTCCGTGTGGCCATTCCTTATTGGATTCCTGGGTATGGTTGGATATATATATATATATATATATATATATATATATATATATATATATATTACCTACTGGCGGTCGCCAGTAGGTATATATAGTTAGGATTTTTTCCCTATGGGATTTCTGAAAATTCTATGCCTAATAACTTTTGCGTTTGTGGACGGAATTGGCTAAAATTTTCAGGAAAATGGCACATTCTGTTTCTGAGCAGCCCTTGAAAATTTGGGGGTGTTTTGTGGAGGGGGGGCCGAGAAAAAAGGGGGGTCCCAAAACGCCTTTTTCCCATGTTAATTTCCATAGGGCGGTTGGACTCACTTTTAGCCCGAACGGCTGAATGGATTTTTACGAAACTTGGCAAAATTGTAGGGACTGTTAGCCCGATGTGCCTTTGCTAGGTCTCAATATATGTGCTTCAGTGGATTTTGAGAAATTAACGTTTAAATCAAGATATATATCTGTAACAGCGCTCCGGGCAGCGATCCGGTTAGCGAACCTTTCGCGTATCGGAACTTTGCGATGCGAAGCTGATTGGCCCTCCGGTGTCTGTCAACATTCTAAACAGTCCGGAGCGGCCGCCATCTTGTCTCTCGGTAGGATCGAGAGACAAGAGGAGGCCAAAACAAAGAGGGAAATTACCATAAGGGGGCATAGTAGATCCTCGTTGACCCCCTAGGTTTTATGTGGAGGTTTTAAAAGGGCCTAGGAGGGTCCAAAAAAAAAAAAAAAAATTTTTTTTTTGCGTGGTAAGCGCCAAGTTCGCGAACCAGAAAGCGTTCTGGGCAGCGAACTTTATGGATAAAAGAATGAAAGACTTTTCTAATACTGTATGTTAATTGTTTGTTGTTTTTTTTTTTTTTGTTTTCTTTTTTTTAAAGTGTTTTTTTTTATTTTGATTCTTTTTCATAATTTATTAAACTTTCTAACATTTCAGTGTCTGAAATGTCATTATTTTCTTGAAATATTGTTTGCAATCTGTGAGGTTGCAAAATGTCCTCATTTGCAAGGAGGACATCTACTGCTTGGACACATTGCAGCAGTTCATTATCCAAGCTTTCATCCATAAATTCCATGTCAATTTGTTCAATTAATTCCTGGCTGCTCTCTTGCAGGTCCATCTCAAAAGAAACTTGCTGCTCGCCTTCCATTTTGCCTGAAATTTGGATTAAAAAAATATATATTAGTAGAGATAGGGCACTCTTGGGATTCATTTTAGATAGGCAGTTTTTATCAGTGAATTTATCTTTTGGCAGTGTATAGTATGAGAGTGGAAATAGGACTATAAAAAAGTGTATGTGATTTAACCAAGACAAGCCTTACTCCATTCATAACTATAACAGAGAAGTCTATCTAAATACATTACTACTACAGAGGGATAGTGTATATCTAGCAGAAAAAGTCTACTATATTAAGTTATAGTGCACAATATATTAAATTATAACTTACCTTCACAAAGAAGTTGAAGTTTTTTGAAGCTATTGAAATAGGAGGTACAACAAGAAGTAGTAGTCAAAATGGCTGTGTTTCCTTCTCTCCCTTTATATATATACAGGTATATAACCAATCAAATGTCAGGTAATAAAAGTAGAAAATGAAAGTAACATTTTCATTGGTTGTCAATTCCAACAATTCAGATGTGTTCTGTGAAGTAATTTACCTCACGGTACTTGGAGAGGTCTACAGGCTAAATGGCTAAATGAAATTTCAATGAAATTTGTGAGAATGGAAGGGATTGTTATGTAGTATGAGCTAATGTATATTTGGTGAGAGTGTCTCTAGTCGTTTTTCTGTAAATTACTTTCCCACCTTTTTTTTTGGACCGCTTCCCGGGAAGCAGCCCGGTTCGCGAACCTTAAGCGTCACGGGAGTCCACCATTTTGTGTTTCGGTCGCATTAAGATACAAGATGGAGGGCAAATAATGTTTAGAATGGGTAGAAGGGGTCATGGTAGACTTATCTTGACCCTCTAGGTTTTCTGAGGGTGGCTGAGGAGGCTTATATGTGCGGAAAAAAACATTTTTTTTAAAAATTCCGCGAGGTTAGCTTTCGGTTCGCGAACCGGGTAGCGCCCCGGGGAGCGAATTTTGTGGAAAATTAATGAAAAAAGTTAGAAAAAAATAATAATTGTGAGTGATCAGATGAAGGGTAGCTCTGAGAAGAGCTTTTGGGTTTATGGTACATTTAGGTACTTATAAGTAGGTACCAATGCACAGTCTTAAATTCAGAATGAAAATTCTGTTGCCCTCATCTGAGAAGTGAACTCCATCTCCTCTGTAGATATCTTGCATGTAGTAACGCAAGTTATTGTTGTACAGAGAGCCCATTCCATGGTCTCTCATGAAAGCTGAAACAGATTTGTTTACATGCTTCCTCGCTTTCTCAATTTGTGGACAAAATTGGTTGGACCACCTCCATTTCTGTCTTTGGCATATATTGGAATATACCAAGGCAGTTTGAGGAAAAAGTGCCATTAATTGCTCAAAGGTGTCCTTTAAAAGCATTTCCAGACCTACCCCTGTCAAAGTGCCCAAATCATTACCTCCACAGTGCACTATTAACAGGTCAGGTTTTGGCAAATGCATAAAGGTTTTCACCAATGGTATCAATTGGTGACATTTTAATCCTCTTTGGCCCAACCACTTAATTTCCACATCTTGTAAATTGAGGTTAGGTAAATTTCTGTTCTCAGCATACCTTTGAGCCCAGTGGATGTAACTATGTCCAACAATCCAGACCTTAAACATGGTGGGAGAAGGTTGTTCTGCAGTCAGATGAAGTGTGGTAATGAAAGGGCAGTTGAAACAGTAGGAGTTTCTAAAGAAAAAAAACTGTGGATTTACAATGCTAATGATTCATCAGCAGTGATTGGTGCATTTCCATTTCTGAAAACAGAAAGTTAGGGTGCATGGATGTGTTCTTTGAAACATGTAATTTGAATGGTCAAGGAAGAAACATTTAATGAAAGATTGCTCTGGATACGCAGGTGCACTGAGAGTTCAGAGTTCAATTGAAACATTGTTGTGTGAATTTGCAAACATGAGAGGTCTTCCAGGAGGTGGTTGCTATGGAAACAAGGCAGAGAGGGCAGAGGGGGGAAGGGTTTTGATTTGAAAAAAGTGAGGGAAGAGGTATGATTGGCTAATATGAGAGATATGTGAAATGAATATCTGTATTTCTGTGCTTTCAATAGCTGCAGCCTTTGGAGTGCATCCTTTTTCTTCTGCTGAAGACAATTTGGTGTATTTCTGAGACTGTTTTCAAAACTCAAAAAATATTTGCTAAGGTGAGAAAAGATTTATTTAATTTAGATAGAGAATAGTATGATTTAAGGAGAAAATGATGAAGAAAGCTGTGTTTTTAAAATGTGGTTTTGTCTCTAGTGATATACTAATAGAATTAGTTTCATAGAGAAATTGTAATTGCATATTTGGTGTAACATTCTGGCATGCAGTAACACAAGTAATTGTGGTACATGGAGCCCATTCCATGGTCTGTTATGTAAGCTGAAACAGATATGTTGTTTTTAAAAACGATTTAAGAAATCAATTACATTTCTGGATATGTACTGCTAGAGCTTCATAGGTTGTTTTGAGCCATATTTATAAGGTATTTGAGTGTCTAAGATGTTATGTTTTCCTTTTAAAATGTAAAGTGTTCCTCATGGGGCAAGTGTCTTGTAAATACGCTCCCACTTGTGCTTGGCAAATTTAGATTTTGATTATGGGAGTTACCTAGCCATGTTAATAGTGTCCCAAAAATGGTGCTAGGGCATTCCAGAAAACACTTTCATGTGTCTCAAGGACATTTTTAGTCATTTCTTCATGAATGCAGGTATACAATTGATTTATATGCTGTGTTTAAAAACGAATTTTGAAATCAATTAAATTTCAGGATATGTACTGTTAGAGCTTCATAGGTTGTTTGGGGTCATATTTAGAAGGCATTTTAGTGTCTTTGATGTTATTTTTCCCTTTTTAAATGGAAAGCGTTCCTCATGGGGCCCTGAGCAGTTCTTAGCCATGTTATTTAATAGGAAGTGGATAATATGGCTAAGAGCATTTGCTGGAAAATGCATGAATATCGCTGACTTTTCTGCGATATTCATGCATTGCGGCCGTTTTTTTCGCATTTGCGAGCAGTTCTTAGCCATGTTATCCAATGGGAGGTGGATAACATGGCTAAGAGCATTTGCTGGATAATGCATGAATATCGTTGACTTTTCAGCGATATTCATGCATTGCGGCTGTTTTTAATCGCATTTGTGATAAACAAGTACATTTCTTGATATGTACTTTTAGAGCTTCATAGGTTGTTTGGGGTCATATTTAGAAGGCATTTTAGTGTCTTTGATGTTATGTTTACCTTTTTAAATGGAAAGCGTTCCTCTTGGGGCAAGTGTCTTGTAAATACGCTCCCACTTGCGCTTGGCAAATTTAGATTTTGATTATGGGAGTTACCTAGCCATGTTAATAGTGTCTCAAAAATGGTGCTAGGGCATTCCAGAAAACACTTTCATGTGTCTCAAGGACATTTTTAGTCATTTCTTCTTGAATGCAGGTATACAATTGATTTATATGCTGTGTTTAAAAACGAATTTTGAAATCAATTAAATTTCAGGATATGTACTGTTAGAGCTTCATAGGTTGTTTGGGGTCATATTTAGAAGGCATTTTAGTGTCTTTGATGTTATTTTTCCCTTTTTAAATGGAAAGCGTTCCTCATGGGGCCCTGAGCAGTTCTTAGCCATGTTATTTAATAGGAAGTGGATAACATGGCTAAGAGCATTTGCTGGAAAATGCATGAATATCGCTGATTTTTCAGCGATATTCATGCATTGCGGCCGTTTTTTTTCACATTTGCAAGCACTTCTTAGCCATGTTATCCAATGGGAGGTGGATAACATGGCTAAGAGCATTTGCTTCAAAGGTTGTTTGGGGTTATAATATGGCTAAGAGCATTTGCTGGAAACTGCATGAATATCGCTGACTTTTCTGCGATATTCATGCATTGCGGCCGTTTTTTTTCGCATTTGCGAGCAGTTCTTAGCCATGTTATTCAATGGGAGGTGGATAACATGGCTAAGAGCATTTGCTGGATAATGCATGAATATCGTTGACTTTTCAGCGATATTCATGCATTGCGGCTGTTTTTAATCGCATTTGTGATAAACAATTACATTTCTTGATATGTACTTTTAGAGCTTCATAGGTTGTTTGGGGTCATATTTAGAAGGCATTTTAGTGTCTTTGATGTTATGTTTACCTTTTTAAATGGAAAACGTTCCTCTTGGGGCAAGTGTCTTGTAAATACGCTCCCACTTGCGCTTGGCAAATTTAGATTTTGATTATGGGAGTTACCTAGCCATGTTAATAGTGTCTCAAAAATGGTGCTAGGGCATTCCAGAAAACACTTTCATGTGTCTCAAGGACATTTTTAGTCATTTCTTCTTGAATGCAGGTATACAATTGATTTATATGCTGTGTTTAAAAACGAATTTTGAAATCAATTAAATTTCAGGATATGTACTGTTAGAGCTTCATAGGTTGTTTGGGGTCATATTTAGAAGGCATTTTAGTGTCTTTGATGTTATTTTTCCCTTTTTAAATGGAAAGCGTTCCTCATGGGGCCCTGAGCAGTTCTTAGCCATGTTATTTAATAGGAAGTGGATAACATGGCTAAGAGCATTTGCTGGAAAATGCATGAATATCGCTGATTTTTCAGCGATATTCATGCATTGCGGCGGTTTTTTTTCACATTTGCAAGCACTTCTTAGCCATGTTATCCAATGGGAGGTGGATAACATGGCTAAGAGCATTTGCTTCAAAGGTTGTTTGGGGTTATACACCATTTTTGGGAAATTATTAACATGCCTATCTAACTCCCATAATCAAAATCTAAATTTGCCAACCGCAGGTGGGAGCGTATTTACAATAAATTTGCACCATGAAGAACGTAAAATAGCATACTAGACACTCAAATGCCTTATAAATATGACCCAAAACATCTTATGAAGCACTAGTAGTGCATATTTCCAGAAATGTATTGGTTTTCATTTAATGATTTACTTCATTGGTAGGCCTTCACATGTTTTTTTACCTTGTTTTTTTTCAGTGAAAATCTTATCTGCAACCATGTGTTGGCCTCACCTCAAATAAATAAAACAGGTGATGGACTGAATGTGGATCAATGACACACATTCACCCCAGTCTAAAGATCTGGGCCTAAACAAATCTTTAGATAGGCTACATCTTATCATCATCCTGAATTAATGATTTAAAATATTAGGGAGTGATTTATGAGTGTTGTATGCCTGTTTTGTACCATTGAGTGTCATTTTTTGTGATGCAGTGCTGGTGGAAAACATTTGCTATGTTAAATAATTAGTATGGCATTAAGTTTTAGATGACTGTTATTTATTTACTGTTTGGTAATAGTGGTTAATAACATTTTATATTATATTTTTCCACAGATTCAACTGCAGATTCTTTCATAGTTTGGAAAATGCCTACAAAAAGTAGATTAAGAAAGGCTAGAAAACGTCAAAGACAGCAGGATGATGTTTTATTGCAGCAGTCCTCTTCTCCAAATACTTGTCAAAACAGCAAGAAAGGTCCGGGTAAGAGCACGAAATCATTCTTAAGAAATATTTGTAGTAAAAAAAGTTTTGCTCAAAAAAATGTTTCAGTTCACAAAAAGAAAAGTAATTTAAATGGAAAGGAGAGACCCATCACAAATGTTACTGGTAGAGGAAGAGATAACTCTGTGCATGATAGTAGAAGGAAACAACAGTTTAGGGACATTCGAAATCGAATGTTCCGTAATAGGATATTAGTTAATTTATTGAAAAATATTAAAAAGAAAGGCCAACAGAAAGCGGCATTTTATAAGAAGAAGAAAATGTAGAGAAAATTATTGATCATGCTTTTGAAATTAAGCGAAAGTTGTTTATTTTGGTAATCAATAGAATTAGGAAACTAAGCAAGGTAATTTCTGATTTCAAAACAAAAAGTAGATGGAAGAGAGTAGTAAATCGTACTAACTTTTGTGAAGTTTTTTCCGGAGAATGGATGCATAGTTCAAGTTGTGAGGCATTTTTTAATGAGGAGAGTTATTTTCAGGATAATGATTTGGTGTTTGCAGTTGATACCAGTGGTCGAGCTTATGAAGTGAAGGATGGTTGTCCAGTTGAAAAAGAACAACTTGTGACAACAGAGACAGAAGAGGCGCTAAGTGATGAGGTTTTAGGAAGACGTCCTAAGGGTCCTGTGTACATTTGGAAGTGTAGTTCTATTTGCAGTGTGCGACAGGTTTCCATCAATTTGCTTTGTGATTTTATACGGACATTTAATAAGAAAAGTTTGAAGCAGAAAATGAAGTTGTTGCAAGATTTCGATCCTTGCAGAGTGAGACAAATGACAGGTTTGCGTGGTCATTCACTGGCTTGTCTTTCCAGGAGAGTATGCCAGAGTGTTTTTCATCATTTCAGGATGCTAGCAGTGCATCATAATAAAGTGAGAAAATTAGTGAGAATGTTGTATTATTCTAAGAGTCCAGCAATTATGCTTAAACAATTATGTGCTGCTCTTTTGCATGGTTCTGAAATAGATGTGAAGAATATTTGTGAAGAAATTGAGTTTTGTTACTTTGGTAGTAAAGATGAGAATGTTCAAGTTGACCCTGAAGTAGAGGGTAATGTGGAAGATAATGTACAGGTTTCCAGTACAGATAATTTTCAGAAGGAAATTGCCACGTTTCAGATGAAATCAAGTGAGAGGCCTAATTTCACTTGTGTATGTTGTCGACGCACTTATTATAAGAATCAGACTAAGGTAGTGGATTTATATGCAAAAAGTGAAAGGGAAAATAATAGTGAATGGAAGGATTTTGCCACATACTTGATGGTAGAAAAATATTTTGATTTGGGATCGGATCAACGTGTGTGTACTTATTGTTGTAATAAATTAAACCAAAACCAGATGCCTGCTAGGGCAGTTCATAATAATCTGGAATTGGTTGAGATTCCTTCTGAATTGAAGGATTTAAATACTTATGAATCTATTTTGATTCAAAGTATCCATCCCTTTCAGGCTATTGTAAGAATGGAGCCAAAGACAGGGAAGTTGCCTCCAGCAGATTTACAGAGAGGATTAAAGGGAAGAGTTGTTTATTTGCCTCTAGATTTGAACAAAAACATTAACACAATTGGAATAGAAAAAGTGGAAGAGGAACCTCTGGTTATCTTGGTTAATGGGGTTCCGACAAAGAATAAGAAAATATGGCAAGATTTAGTGGATGTTAGGAAAGTCAAAAAGGCAACAGTGTATTTGAAGAAAAATAATAAGTACTATAAGAATGTATATGTTGCAGAAGAGGAAGTAAGTGATGAAGAGGATAGCGATTTGTGTGCTGGCCAAATTGAGAAAGTAGAGGCCTCTAAAAGTGAAGAAATATATGAACATTATAGTGTTCATCCTTTGCATTCCAAGGAAGTCATGGGGAATGCTATTGAGTTGTTTCAAATGAAACAAGCCAAAGGGAGTCCCATTAGTGTTTGGGAGGAAAGTTTGGAAGCTCGGTGTTTCCCACAGCTATTTCCCACAGGTCAAGGAGGAAGATATGATGAGCGACCTCATCAAATTCCTGCGTCTGAATACCGGACTTTACGATTGTATGCAGAAGATCCTAGGTTTCGGCAATGCATTCCCTATTTGTTTCATCTCCTGTTTGAAAGCGATCTGTCTGGACTGTCATATGCAGTGAACCACATCTTAAAAAGTGGTATACAGATGCGAAACATCTCGGCAAGTGACTTTATGCATAAAGTCAATGTCCAAGACAGTATTTTGGATTCACACTTAATTAATCTCATGGCGTGTCAGCGTGGTACTAATGAGTACTGGTACCGTCGTCATGGTGATTTAAAATGTATGCTGAGGAACTTAGGAACTCCAACATGGTTCCTCACTCTGAGCTGTGCCGAGTATGGCTGGGAAGACTTACTTGAATTTCTACGAGAGGCAAATGGAAATATTGAAAACATTGAATTCAAGACACCTGGAGAACTGTGTTCTTTGGATCCAGTGAATGTATGCAGGTACTTCAATCATAGATTTGAAGCTATGATGTCTTTCATCACAAATAAAAAGAATCCACCTCTTGGAGAGGTGTTGGATTTCTTCTGGAGAAAGGAGTACCAAGCAAGAGGTGCCCCTCATATACATATGTTGTTGTGGATCAAGGATGCACCTAAATTTGGAACAGATCCGGATGACTTAGTGATGAATTTCATCGAACAGTATTCTACGTGTGCTGTTCCAAACGCAACGGAGAAGAAAAGTCTAAGAGAACAAGTTCTACGTTTCCAAAGCCATCGTTGTGGAAAGTACTGTCGTCATAAATTCAGAAACAAGGACAAGTTCTACACCAAATGTCGTTTCAACTTTCCACGACCGGTGATTTCTAAAGGAAGAGTGAACAGTTTGATGTCTTCGCTGCGACATAATGTGACGAGGAAATCACCCAAGAATACATACAATTTGAAAAGGAACGAAGAGTCCAAGTACATCAATGACTACAACCCAGTGATTTTGTCCATGTGGAATGCTAACATGGATATACAGTTTGTGGCTGACAACTGTATGGCTGTGGCTCGGTATGTGACATCTTACATCACCAAAAAAGAAAAGACCGAACTGAAGGATATGTGGGAGGACATTTCCCATGAAAAGAGCCTCAGCAAGAAGTTGTACAGTTTCAGTCTGAAGATGTTGTCGCATCGAGAAATCGGAGCTTACGAATGTTCTGATCGATTGTCTTCAGCAAGTCTCTATGCCAAATCCAGGAGTCTCGTTTGGGCGAGTCTTGGTCTTGCTGCAACGCGAAATCGAGTTCTAAAACCTGTCCGGGAAATTGAGTATTTGGCAGAAAAGGAACCAAACAGTACCGACATTTTGAAGACCAACATGTTGGATACATATTATCCAAATCGAAGCAGTCACCTTGAGAATGTTTGTCTATATGAGGTTCTCCAAAATTATATATTCAAGAGGAACATCAAAGAAGATATTGAGAAAGGAGTGTATGCTGTAATTGGAAGTGAGGGATGCCTGGTCAAGCAAAGAAAATGCCAATTAGTAAACCATCGAAAATTGAGTGGTGAATCTCCAGAAAAAAAGGAGTTTTTTTATTTAGCACTTTTGCAACTTTTCAAGCCTTGGCGTGCAGAAGAGGAACTGCTTGGAGATTTCCTCTGTTACGAAGACTCTTTCAATGCAGCCAAGGAGTCCATAGAATGTCCTGCTTTTTCTAAATATCAAGAAATGCTAACTTTGGAAATTGAGCAGGAAGCAACGATTGCAGCCGAGATTGCCAGAGACAGTTCTCAGGACAGTCAGAGTTCTGTTTCATTGAGTCAAGATCCACTTGGAGGACCTATTATCGAAAATGAAGCTGCCACTGCTATGAATGAAGTAGAAAGAGCCATGGCACATGCTCAGGAGGATTCAGTTAACTTAGAAGACTTGGAAAAACAACTCAACGTTGAGCAGAGGAAAATATATGATGAAGTTACCAAGGAAATTGAGCACGGATTAAGTCATGAGAAGAACAAGTGCTCATGTACATCGTTGAAGCCTGTCCGACTGTATGTGAGTGGAGAAGCGGGAACTGGAAAAAGTTTCCTCATTAAAGCAATCTCTTGTTATTTGCAGGAAAGGACTGAGTCATCGCTGTCTTGTGTTGTCACCGCTCCTACTGGACTGGCAGCACATAACATTAAAGGTATTACTTTGCATCGTCTACTGATGCCGCCGGTGGAGCATGACAACAAATTACAATACAACAAGTTATCTGGAGATGCTTGCTGTGAAGTTTCAAGAGTCTTGAGGAAAATGAAACTACTTATCATTGACGAAGTAAGCATGGTTTCCAATGTCATGCTTGCCTTTGTGCATTTGAGAATGCAAGAAGTACTTAAAACTGAATATGATGTGTTATTTGGTGGGAAACACATCATTGTTTTCGGAGATCTTCTGCAGCTGACACCAGTAAAAGGTCAACCTGTGTTCAAAATACTCACGCATGAAGATACCAGGAAGTGCCTAGGGAGCATTGGCAACGTCAATATATGGTTAAACTTCAATTATGCAGAACTGCATCAAAATATGCGTCAGGCAAAGGATGAAGATTACAAGAATATTCTACAAGATATTAGAATTGGAAAAGTGACTGAGCATGGGAAAGAAGCTTTAAATGCACGATTACTGTCAAATTTATATCCCAAACAAGAGATTGTGCCTGAGAATATTTTTCAGAAAATTACTGAGAAGAAATCCGGGATATGTCTCATGCCAACTCTTGCAGAATGTGCCATCTTCAACAACAAAATGTTGAATTTAGAAAAGCAAGAGATTGTGAAACTTGAAGCTATCGACAAATTAGAGCATATGGGATCAACAATTATTTTGTCAGACAATTTGAAATCAAAATTGGATTCATTAGAGAAGACTATATCTAAAACAGCGGGTTTTGAAAAGACTTTGAATGTGTGTTTAAATTGCCGAATCATTTTGAGAAGGAATTTACATGTAGAAAGAGGTCTGGTAAATGGATCAATGGGTAATGTTGTTGATTTTGAGAAATACAGAAATAGAGATGGAATAGAATTTTTAAGAATTAAATTTGATGGCATTGAGGAAGTACAGCAAATTGGTCGTTGTTCTGCTAGGTTTTTGCTTGTTAAAGACTTATATGTTCGCCGTAAACAGTTTCCTGTTTGCTTGGCATATGCGGTGACAATCCATAAATCGCAAGGTTTAAGTGTAGACTGTGCATTGGTGAATATTGGCAGTTCTGTGTTCAAGGAGGGTATGGCATATGTGGCATTGTCACGAGTTAGAACTTTATCGGGATTGTACTTAATTGACTGTGATGTCACAAACATTTGTGCGGATCTAGATTGTGTTAAGGAATACAATAGGTTAAGAAGAGAGTATGCGCCACATTTGCCTCAATATCCTTTGTTTGAGAAACGTGTGGTAGGCCGCAAACGTAGAAATAGCAGTAATAGTAGGGAGGTTGTTGCAAAAAGACTAAAAGTCAATGAACCGAAAATTGTTAGCAGAAAGAAAGTGGATTCTGTTGAAGATGTTGTCGGTTTTCAATTTGAAAACAGTTCTGGTGTCAACTGCTATGCAAATGTAGTGGTTAATGTTCTCTTTTCACTAGAGAGTTTAAAAGAACAGATTCTGTTGAATTCAGAACAAATTTTATGCTGTTTGTTGAATTCTGTTTTCGAGAAATGTAGCACTGATCGAACAAAAGTAGAAAGTGTGTCTGAAGTTCGTTATCTGTTAGATGAATGTTCAGGTCAAACAGACTTCTCTGAAAATAATCAGCAAGATTGTCAGGAGTTTTTAATGTATATGCTTGATATATTGCAAGATGAGGGTGTAGATGTAGATCAACTGTTTGGGCTTTCTTATCAATGGCAGCATGACTGCGAGAATTGTAGGGTATCAAGTACTACTAGTGTAGACTCAGAAAGATTTATATATTTAACTTTGCCAGACAGTAAATCAGTCTCCTTTAATAAGCTAGTAAATGCAGCGGATCACAACATGGAGTGTAGCCAATGTAAATCTGAAATGATGTCAACATTACTTATACGTAGATATGGACAGTATGTCATTTTAATGATGCAACGATGTAGGCCTGATGGATCAAAATTGTCAACTTTAATAAAAAAATTTGTGGCTTCTCAGCTTTCAATATCAGGAAGGACTTTTGTAACTGTAGCAATTATCTATCACGATGGTCCTTCAACAACTTCAGGACATTATACAGCTTATTTAAAGTCTCGAAACGGCTGGTCATTCTGCAATGATTCCGTTGTAAGTTTCAAAAAAAAATTGCCGTTTGACCTTAAAAATTCTTACCTGGTGTTTTTAAAACCAAAATTTTAAAGAAAGAATCTCGAGATTTCCTGTGAAGAATTGGAAAAGGTTCATCAAGTTGAGGGAATGTAAGTCTGCAATGCTGTCTAGATTATTGGTCCAAAACTTTTAATTATAATGTTATTTTGTCAAATCCGACTATATAAACCTGATGCAAGTAAGTCTGCTTCATAGTAAGCAGTATCAGTGTCATAGGAAAAGGAGAACATGAGTGACAAAGAAGGGTAAGATATTAGTAGTCCAGGATTGTGAAAATTATCTTAAATGTTTTCTTTTTGAAAGTTGCGAATATAGAAAATGACGGGATTTGATTGGAAGAATTACAAGACTTGTGAATAGCTGCAACATGATTTGGCCAAGTGGAAACATGTGGTAGAATGTGAGAAGTCTTTTCTTGTATGTAGCATATTTTTCGAATCGTTGGAGGTTTTCTTTCAGAAAGTGGCGGGCTGACAATATGTATAGCACAACACAGTGGACGCTGTTCATAGGACATCCTTCGACGTCATTGAAAGTAAGTTAATTTTAAGGAGTTTTGAATTCAGATTTCTTATGTTGAATGGGTTTTTTAAACACAATCATTTTGATTGTGTTTTTTTTTCCCCGCTGTTACATGATGAATACCTTCAAGTCACTGATTTAAGTGAAATTTGATACATTCTGAGAACAGCAAAAATAAACCATTTAACATGTATAATTAATGTTTTGCTTTTTGTACTTATGATATACATTTAGAAATGTGAAGTAGATATGGAGAAACTGAGTCTTCTGTAAGTGTCAATTTTAATGCTTACAGTGCTGTACTTCTGGGTACTGTTTTTTTTTTTAAAAAAATGAATAGGCCTCACCTCAAAGAAAGCTCTTGAAAGCACACATCTTATTTGCATCCTGAAACAATCATTTAAAATGTTATACACAATTTTATGATGGCTTTACATCTTTTTTGCGCTGCTATTGCATCACTATTGTGAGACATTAGCAGTGCAAAAAAAGCACCATGTTCCAAAATAGGCCTCAGTTCATCAACATCAAGATACAGTTTCTTTAAAATATATATCTTTAGGATTGTGTAGGGGACGTAGAGAAGCAGAGACTTCTGTAAATGTCAAAGTTGTTGAAAAACTGTTTGTTCTTGAACCTTTTCCCTTGTCTTTTCTAATTTTTAAATACATGTTTTAATATTTTTGGAAATGTTTGTTCTCTGTTTTACAGATTGAAAGTATGAAAAAATATTTTAAAAAGGTAACAAGAATTATAAGGTAAATGTTTTCTACTCTTTTTACCCGCAATGCACTGCTGATGATGTCACTGACACTATCTCTCATTTACTCTCTATAGCTGTCTTTCTTTTTACATTATTCTCTGTTTACTTCCCTTATACTAACTCTTCTTTTTTTTAAAAAAATATTTTTTTGGTTCGCTTCCAGTTCGCGAACCGGTCAGCGAACTTGAAGCGAACCAAAAGAAATAGAGCTTGCCAGAGTGATAAACATTCTAACAATTTTATTTGAAAGGGGAGGTAGTTCTGAAAAGAACTTTTTTTTTTTGTTTTTGTTGTTTTTTTTTTTTTTTTTTTTCTGAACATTTTTTGATTTTTTTGTATTTTTAGAACTGTTTTATGTTTTTTTTGTGTTTTTTATGGAGGGGAAACAACAAAAAAACAGGCATTGAAAAGGGCTCAACAGGAGCAAAAAAAAAATTACTGCTTGGGTGCATTAGGGCACTTATGGTTTTCGAACACCATATTAATCAAGTTGACGCTCATGTTCCCATACGACAGCATAGCACCACAATATATACAAGTAAACTTCATATGTTTAAAATTTGGCTGAATGTTTGGCACAGTTTCTTGTGCCTCTCTTCCTGTCAAAGACATTGTTGAGGTAGATCTGGCCACAGGAGTTGTCGGGGGATTGTCTTGTAGGTCCCTTAACTCAGCCCGGCTGTAGTTTAAGGGATGCCACCTGCTCATATGTCGATGCATAGTATAGTTGCCCATACTATATTTTTTCTCTGTGCCTCTAGACAATCTGTAATCACAGATGAGGCAGGTGGCATATTTAGCATTCACCTTCTTCTCCCCTGGAGGGATGGAAAAAAACTGCCAGATGAAACTTGTTTTTCTCTTAGAAACACGGGGCAACTCCGGGATAAATTGTGGTTGATCTCTATCCTCTTCTTCTTCTTCCTCCTCTTCCTCCTCTCTGTTGGAGATAAATTGACTTGCCTTGGTGGTCCTCTCTTCTTATGAGGAGGTTGAGGTGGTGGTGGGGGTCCACCAGCTGCAGCAAGTATAGAAGCCATTGCTTAATTATAGGTAAATGGTCTTTCTCTCACCAAGATGAAAGTCAGAGTGAGGAAATAAGGAGGGGTTTACATGATTTGGGAAAAGCAAAAGTTCTGAACCAATGAAAAGTGTTATTTTTAGGTCACATGACCTAGTCATACATCATTTGGAAACCAAAAGTGAAATGAACCAATGAAAAGTTTGATAAACAAGTCACATGACCTGTTCCGCTTACGTTACGCGGTGCGCGCCGCGTCCCGGATCGCTTCCGGTTCGCGGTCCGGAGCACTTCCGGGAGCGCTAACGCGGCGCGTCATTAGACGCATTACGCGACAACATGATACGTCGCGCTTCCGCGACGCGTCACAGTTCCGCTAACGTAACGTTGACCGGTTCGCGGACTAGGTCGCGGCATCAAGATGAGCTAACGGAAAGCTTCCCGGTTCGCGAACTAGAAGCGAAGAAAAAAAATATTAAAAAAAAATTATTAATAAACATCTAAAATATATTTTAAGATTTAAAGAAGAATACATTTTACAGCTACAGATGTTAGCTTTTAAAAAACCAATGAAATTCACAGAAAAAACCATAGGTTATAGACCATATATAGTTAGGAATTTGCATTTACAAAACCTTGAAAATTCACTGAAAAAACCATAGGTTATAGACCATATATAGTTAGGGATTTGCATTTACAAAACCTTATTTTACTCGCATAAAACCATTGAAATTCCATATATAGTTAGTTGCGCTAACTATATATCGCGCACCCGCAATCCACTGCTGATGATGTCACATATTACATCATTCATGACATGGTCAGTGACATCACTGATGACATCACTGATGACAACATCCAGTGACTGTATGTTTCTGTAAAGTGTAAATATGTCTTACATATTGAAGAATGAGTGGATGTATAAGTGTCTGGATGAAGGATTTAGTAGGTGCATGACTGACTGTATGAGTGAGTGATTAAATGTGTCTCACTGAGTGCATGGGTTAGTGAAGGGGGGGCTGAGAAAAAAGGGGGGTCCCAAAACGCGTTTTTCCCATTCATTTTTCCATAGGGCGGTTGGACTCACTTTTAGCTCGAACGGCTGAATGGATTTGCACGAAACTTGGCAAAATTGTAGGGACTGTTAGCCCGATGTGCCTTTGCTAGGTCTCAATATATGTGCTCCAGTAGTTTTTGAGAAATTAACGTTCAAACCAAGATATATATCTGTAACAGCGCTCTGGGCAGCGATCCGGTCCGCTTACTTTTCGCGAAACGGAAGTTTGCGCGCAGAAAGCTGATTGGCTCTCCGGTGTCTGTCAACATTCTAAACAGTCCGGAGCGGCCGCCATCTTATCTCTCGGAAGGATCGAGAGAGAAGAGGTGAAAAACGAAGGGGGAATTTATTGAAAGGGTGCAAGGTATACCCCTCTTGACCCCCTAGGATTGTTGTTGGGGTTATTAAAGGGTCCCGTGGGGAAAATAAAAAAAAAAAGATTTTTCACGGTAGAAGCGTTTCCCGGGCCGCGAACTGGGCCGCAAACTGGTAGCGAAACGGGAATTCGCCATTTTGTGCTTCGTTTTAATTGTTTAGAGACAAAAATTATCGCCGCACATCGGCCACAATGCATGAATATCGTTGAAAAGTCAGCGATATTCATGCATTATCCAGCAAATGCTCTTAGCCATGTTATCCACCTTCCATTGGATAACAGAAAGCTGATTGGCTCTCCGGTGTCTGTCAACATTCTAAATAGTCTGGAGCGGCCGCCATCTTATCTCTCGGTAGGATCGAGAGAGAAGAAGAGGTGAAAAACGAAGGGGGAATTTATTGAAAGGGGGCAAGGTATACCCCTCTTGACCCCTAGGAATGTTGTTGGGGTTATTAAAGGGTCCCGTGGGGAAAATAAAAAAAAAATTATTTTTCACGGTAGAAGCGCTTCACGGGCCGCGAACTGGGCCGCAAACTGGTAGCGAAACGGGAATTCGCCATTTTGTGCTTCGTTTTAATTGTTTAGAAACAAAAATTATCGCCGCACATCGGCCACAATGCATGAATATCGCTAAAAAGTCAGCGATATTCATGCATTATCCAGCAAATGCTCTTAGCCATGTTATCCACCTTCCATTGGATAACATGGCTAAAAACCGCTCTGTGCGTGAGCTTTTTTTTTTTTTGCTGCGTGACGTTTGTTAACGTTCGATTCGATGGAAATCAGGAAGTGTTGAACACCATTTTGTCACTGCGAGTAAATATTTTGTTATAAATGAATCCTTATTGATAAACATTGTCTGCGCCATCTTGCGTTTTTGTCCAATGCCACAATTTTGTCGTGCACAGCAGCCATTTTAGATGCCTTGACCAGGGCCACTCTCTGCACGCCGTCGATTCTCAGCATGGCTCCCCACCCTCGCACGCATCTCCCCCACGCAATGGTCACCCCCGCTCTCTCTCTCATGCATGGGCCATATACTTCCCCCATCTGCGCTGCTCTTCTCTGAGAATCACACCCTGTGCCCGTTCGACACCTCCCTTTCACCCTATTCACTACCGCACCCTCTGACACTTCTCTTCCTCTGTGTCCGATTGTCCAGGCCGGACCTAGGCTATCACCTAGCCCTGCGGATGTAGTGTATGGCTCCAGCTGTAGAGTATCCAGACATGCCAACCCTCCCGATTCAGGTGTGAGACTACTGATTTCAGTGCTAGTCTTTCGTTTCCCGATTCCTGCAAGGAAAAACCCGGGGGCATATTTCCAACAACTAGCGGTAATTTTTGTCTCTAACTTGTTTAGAGACAATAATTATCGCCGCACTTCGGCGAATTTTATCGCACATAAACCTTGCTATTAGCAAGGTTTATCGCAAATACGATAAAAAACGGCCGCAATGCATGAATATCGCTGAAAAGTCAGCGATATTCATGCATTAGTCAGCAAATGCTCTTAGCCATGTTATCCACTTCCCATTGAACAAGCGCATGGTCTTTTAAAGATTTGTGAAGTACTCGGGGCGGCGGTGTGTGTGTGTCCTTTTTCAGGAGCGGGCGGGGGGGCACTGGCAGCAATTTGCAGGCCAGGCAGTGTTCAACACGTGCATCACCCTTTCTCTGCCTGCTATTGCGCTCCATGCTTCGGAAAGGTAAGAAAAAGAACGTGCATTTGAGTTTGAAATGTCCGATCTTGTAGCAGTACACTTGCAAAGCCCACACATGACAATAACCCGATTCAAGGCCCCATTCACCCGATTTTTAAAAAAAATATAGTACTCCAAGACAGTTACATTTTAAAACTTTATTAATATTTAAATATAACGAACGCAACAAAAACTGTAAATATATTTAACCATTTTTTGAAATTAACCAGAACTATAACGATAACAACAACAACAACAATAATATAACTTTTATGCCTAAATTACGCAAACATTTAGCTAATCTGCTAAAGGGGGGAGTCGCCATTTCTTTACAATAATCAATAATGAAAAATCCACATCAATAGTGTTGCCCGTTTTGTCGATGCAGCACTATAGTGCAATATACACAGCACCTGGGGTGTCAAGAGTGAACAGGTGTTTCTTTGTTCCTTAAGATGTTATCTCCGAGAATGCTGATGCATTGGTGTCTGTACACTTCTTTGTCAATTCTGTCAAGATGATAACTGCTTTATAAACAGACGATATCTTTGTTTCATCATTAGTGTTAAGTGTGTCTGAAACTACAGTGCCCTTCTGTTTTTTTTTCTTCAGGCTCTACAGAGTTTTGTGTGTTGTTCTTTTGAGCGACAATTATTCCAGAGGTTTCAGGTTCACTTGTTTTGTTCTGCAGTGAGTTAACAGCTTTAGAGAGTTCATGTTTATTTGCTATGTCCTGCTGTTCGTGAACTGCTTCAGAGACGTCAGCCTCATTTTTTATGTTTCAGTAGATCCTGGACCTGCCCGGCCGCGCCCAAAATGGCGCCGGTGTAAATGGGACTCGTAACTGCTTGTTCTGTACTGGTTGCCCAACTTTGATATCACGAGATACATATGCAGTTTTGAAGCACATGGCGGAGGCTTGTCTGCTGTAGTGGGGCGCCCCTTTATCGTTTCAGTCGCCATTCCGCCCGCTTTTGCTACACTGTGCCTCATCCGCCATTCAGCTGTTTACCGCCCGCTCTTACGGCTACAGCGTCTCGCTCACCATGTAGTTGAGTTGCTCCCACTCTTGCGGTGCAGCGGTAGGCGGCTTCCACAGGACTCTTAAAATGGCGGCCGGCTCTTCGGATTTGGGCCTGGTCCAGTAAAATGGCCCTGGGACACCTTGGAACTCGGACGCTTGTCTGCCAGGGCTTGGGTTCCATTCTCGAAAGCGTCCCCTCAGCCTTGAAGATTGTACAAAAGTCTTGGGCGCCCTCGACTCCCGCAGGCTTCCGGTGGGGAGCGGCTGCCATGATTGCTTGCGGAATGGCCACGACGGAGCTACGAGATGGTGGTGCTCTCATGGTGACGCCAGCTTCAGTCTGAAACATCCAGAAACAAGGTGGGGCTTTCATCGTTTGGGAAAAAAAAGTTTTAATCCAATGAAAAGTGTTATTTTTAGGTCACATGACCTAGTCTTACATAATTAGGAAAAGAAAAGTAAAATGAACCAATGAAAAGTTTTATTAACAAGTCACATGACCTGTTATGCTTACGTTACGCGCTGCGCGGCGCGCTCTGGATCGTTTCCGGGAAGCTGCGCCTTGCGCACCGGAGCACATCCGGGTGCGCTAACGCGTCGCGTCATATGACGCATTACGCGACAATGCAGGTGTAGAATATAGTCAAAATGTCTCCACCAACCAGCGGTCGGAATTCCACCGCTTTCAGCAGTCCAAAAAGTTCGGTCAAATCTTAAGAGCGGGAGCAACTCAACTACATGGTGAGCGAGACGTTGTAGTCGCAAGAGCGAGCGGTAAACAGCTGAATGGCGGAAGAGGCACAGAGTACCAAAAGCGGGCGGAATGGCAACTAAAACGGTAAAGGGGCGCCCTACGACAGCGTGTCTTCAGGTGAAACGGATTGTGGGACAAGGTCCAGAATGAAAGATTCTTCAAAAGGGAAAAAATTCCGCCGGACCCTGGGAGCCGGCCACCTATGCCGGGGGCGATCTCAGGCCTCACCAGGGCAACACGACTTGGGGAGGGGGCAGGAGCCAAGCGCCCCCTCTCAGTCCGCGCCATCTCACCGCTCCTCGGGAGCCTCCGTCAAGCGGTTTAGGGAGGCACCGTATCACATTGTTTTCCAATGCAGTCAGGTCCACAAATGGACCCCACTACTTTGAATAGTGAAGCTGCAGCAGGTGCAAATAAGGTTTAAACAGTGTTACAAGAACTGCTTAGAACTCTGAAGTATGGCACTCAATAACCAGGACTTATGCCATTTATGTAAGGCAGTGACATGGAAGCAACTCAGGGACAAAAAGCATGAACGAACATTCACGTATGAAAATCTTATTTGGAGAAGGGGTAGAATCCAAACGCCCCCTGCCAGTTCGCGCCACTACACTGTATGTGGAAAATCTGAAGCCATCATTCTACAAACTCTCAACGCTTGTTATCAGTGCATGACTTTCATGCTCGATCGATTGAGCTAGCCGGATCGGGCAATAAAAAGTATAAAATAGTTATGTAAATAGTTATTTAATAAAATGTTTTATTCTGTTTCTTTGGTGGTGTGTTGTGTATATTTATAATATTTGCATAGGGTTTGCCGTTATTTTGGGCGGTGTGGGTGGCGGAGTCGAGCTGTTTTGCAGCCCTCATGGTGTGGAGCTCAATTCATTTCACTATTTTCGTATTTCTCATGAAGGGTTATTCCTAATGTTTGTATTTTACCGAGGTTAAAAAGAGATCGAATTAGTGGTCTACTGATTTTGCTCGATTACTTTTATTTTTTTTGCACGATTTTTCACTATCTGCAAAGACTAAACAGAGTATTGCGACTTTGTGCTTGTTTGTAAATAGAGAATGATCCAAAGAGAACCAATTGTAAAACAGTAAATGCTTGGATAATAATCAATCAAATGGAGAGACAAGCAGGTACGACGGATTACAACAGGGGTAAAGGTCTGCGTTAACTACCCTTCACTATCTGCAAGGAGAGAGTACTACTAAGAGAAAAGAGGGGAGGGGGGGGGCAGCGTTCAAAGCACATCAGCGTGCATAAACACGAAAACGTTTTTACCTATCACGTACTTGACATTTGACAGCTTTTGATGTTTGCTATTAAAAAACCATTGAAATTCACAGAAAAAACCATAGGTTATACTCCATATATAGTTAGGAATTTGCATTTACAAAACCTTGAAAATTCAATGAAAAAACCATTGGTTTTAGGCCATATATAGTTAGGGATTTGCATTTACAAAACCTTATTTTACTCACACAAAACCATTGAAATTCCATATATAGTTATAAGCGCTAACTATATATCGCGCACCCGCAATCCACTGCTGATGATGTCACATATTACATCATTCATGACATGGTTAGTGACATCACTGATGACATCACTGATGACATCTCAAATGACATCACTGATGACATCACTGAAAACATCTCATTTGACATGACTGATAACATCACTGATGATATCATTCATGTGATAATACGATGAACCTCTTCAGACTCTAATATAACCTTAGATACAATCAGTGTAAACAGACACTCACAGACTGTCACTCATCCATGGAGTTACTCACACACCTAGTCAGTCATGCAAAGAATCAATCACACCTCCATTTCCTCAACTATACAGTTATACAAACTTTACTTATTCAAACATATACTAACACATATTTACTCTATTATACAATCCCTGATACAAGTTCACAATGATCCATACAGCCACTCACACATTCACTGGCTCTTATGCACAGTTATTTATATATGTCAACTCTCACATGTACTGTGTTTTACATATGTACTTACTTTGACATGTAGCACTGAGATATCCATTCACTCACCAATACACTCATGCACACAGTCAACCGCCCATACAGCTGTTTCCACATGCACTTTTGAAACCATACATCGAGTGAATCAACTGCTCACACATCTATGCACAGAGTCACACACCTCCCAGCCACCCACACACACACTCAGTATCCCATACAAATACTTGGGCAACCAATCAATAACCCATATAGTTACTCATATAGCTACTTATCAACACATGCAACAGTTTACAGAACAACCGACATAATGATGCACAAATTAAGACAGTTTAGTCACTAACCCATGCACTCAGTGAGACACATTTAATCACTCACTCATACAGTCAGTCATGCACCTACTAAATCCTTCATCCAGACACTTATATATCCACTCATTCTTCAATATGTAAGAGATTTTTTAACTTTACAGAAACATACAGTCACTGGATGTTGTCATCAGTGATGTCATCAGTGATGTCATTTGAGATGTCATCAGTGATGTCATCAGTGATGTCACTAACCATGTCATGAATGATGTAATATGTGACATCATCAGCAGTGGATTGCGGGTGCGCGATATATAGTTAGCGCTTATAACTATATATGGAATTTCAATGGTTTTGTGTGAGTAAAATAAGGTTTTGTAAATGCAAATCCCTAACTATATATGGCCTAAAACCAATGGTTTTTTCATTGAATATATATATATATATATATATATATGTATATATATATACAGAAATGCTGCTTGAAATGTTGGAATTTTGTTTAATGAATAATTTCTTTCTGTTCGATAACATTTGGTTTAAACAAGAGGTGGGGACGGCGATGGGAAGTTGCTTTGCTCCTAGTTTTGCCTGCATGTTGATGGGTTGGTGGGAGGAACAAGTCCTACGGTCGGAGGAGAATACCAATCTTACTCGGCACATTACCTTTTACACCAGGTATATTGACGATATTTTCCTGATCTGGGATGGCCCCAAACTTGAGTTGAACAAATTCCTTGCTAGCATCAATAGGAATGATGTAAATATAAAACTTACCAACAAATCAGACCAAACAGAAATGGACTTTCTAGATGTTACAGTAAAAGTTGTGGAGGGAGCCATCCAAACCAGCTTATATAGGAAACCCACCTCAGGCAACAGCATTTTACATGCTAGAAGTCACCACCCCAATAACCTCAAGGACAGCATCCCATATAGAGAATTCCTGAGGGCTAAGCGTAATTGCAGCTCAGAGGCGGTATTCAAGAAAGAGCAGATCACCATGACACCGAGATTCAAGGCGAGGGGCTATTCAGACCAGGTACTGCTGGTGGCCAAAGAAAAAGCCAAAGCAAGGAATAGGGAAGCACTTTTGACCAAAAAGATAGTGAGAGCCAATGAGAACCTGGGATCTAACAATGTCAGGATGATTACGAGATACAGCGCAGAAGCAGGCATGGTACGTGAGATATTGAAGAAGCACTGGCACATTGTAAAAAGTGATCCGGTTATAGGCAAAATGATCATTAGACAACCACAGTTGACATACAGAAAGGCACGCTCTTTGAAGGACATGCTAGTAAGAAGCTACTTCGAGGCACCCACAATGAAAAAGAATTGGCTAAAAGAACAGAAAGGCTTTTACAAATGTAGCAAGTGTAAGGCCTGTGCCACTAGCAAAAATGTCAAGTCCTATCCCCTCCCTACAGGCAAAAGTGAGGCGATTGGGAAATGTATGAATTGCAATACTGACCACTGTATGTATGTGATTGTTGCCCATGTGCAAAATTTTATATTGGGAGCACCATCTTCCCAATAAAGAAACATGTATTGGAGCATATGAGGGCAATTAAGAATGTTGACATGAGCTATGCCACTGAGCGCCACTGGTTACGCTTCCATAACAGCGATGTTAATCATTTTTCCTTCTTTGGCATTGACAGAATTCCTGCGAACCCGAGAGGGGGCAACAGACTTAAGCAGCTACGTGTCCTGGAATCCCAGTACATCATTCGTCTGGATTCAAGAAACCCCTTTGGCCTGAACGAGGATGAGGAGTTACATGTGCATATTGGCTGAAAACCCTATGTTAGGCCTTTACAGTTTACCTAACCCTTGCACCTGACCCTCATCTCTACCCCTTTCCAGCTGTTGTGTTTGCAACGTCCAACTCACACTTTCCTTCAGAGAGGGCTCTCTCTGTCGATAGATGTGGAGTTAGGAGCTTCACATTAGAGCTCTGACTAGACGACCCCTTCACGACCCACAAGGTCAAGCACATGGGGTAGCTCACACCTGATGAGCAACCCATCACTACGTCACTTTGGTTAAAATTTCCCTCATTCCCTCGTTTGCACACTACCTCACCCCACGTTTTAACTGCACAATCACACCCAAATGTATACCTTTGTCGTAGGTCCTGTTAGGCTCT
Source organism: Lissotriton vulgaris (assembly GCF_964263255.1). Classification (NCBI taxonomy): domain Eukaryota; kingdom Metazoa; phylum Chordata; class Amphibia; order Caudata; family Salamandridae; genus Lissotriton; species Lissotriton vulgaris. Next base: position 751,339,287 of record NC_141694.1, read on the forward strand.
ATACAAATAGTATAGGGTTCACCTCCTGCACTATTCACAGTGCTAAAAGATTGATTTTAGCACCTTTTTGTTTACATCTAGCCATTTCCCTGGATTGGCTTTTTAAGCCGGGTTACCCCCTTGACCTAGCCCCATCCCATAGGACATACGATTCCGTAATATTCTCTTGGCAGTTTGTTAACAGTCATATAGAAAGATTGGCCACCTGGCTGTGACTTAGAAATTTGTCCTGTTTGTAAACTCAATTTCTTTTTTCCATCTTTCTCAGGATTAAATGTACTGACCAAATGTCAGATATGTAACAGATTCTCCATGCTAAGAGACAACAAACGGCCACTTGGCCTCCAAGCTTGATGTTTTTGTAAATTTGGACTTGATATGGTGCAAATATGTAGACACCTGATCTAGTTCTTAGAATTTGGTCACTTGGCCGTAACGCATTTGAATTTAATTTATTTAGTGTAAATATTTAATTTACAATTGCTTGTTTATTTATTTAAACATTACAATGTCACTTACATTTAATTTCAAGCACCAATGTTATGCAAGCCTTTGCACCACTGAGTCTTTCTTTCACTTCATTTGTAGTCCTCACGACTATTGTAGTTCTAATTGGGTTGTGGTCCTATGTCAGTTTCCACTACTCCCCTAGTGCACTTTAAAATGGTGACTGTGTGTTTATGTGGCTGGCTAACGAAGAAGACCGCCTGGTCGAAACGCGTCGCCAATAAACGATTTTTTGAACACGGACCCTGGAGTGCGAGTCTTCTGTGTTTCCTAGGACTTTACTGTGTGGGGAACCCCTTCTAACATATATATATATATATATATATATATATATATATATATATATATATATATATACATATACATATATATGCAGATTTAAACCCACCTCTGTCTTTGTTCCTCAGTCTCCATGGGACGCTGTGGATGTATTCAGTGAGGCAATGAATAATGACCTCATGAGATACCGGAAAGCGGACCACCAAAACCATAAACACAATATCACAGACCAACAAAACACTGCTCTAAAAAATCTAATAAAAGACAAAAACATTGTGGTGAAACCTTCAGATAAAGGGGGGAACGTGGTTTTAATGAGTAGGGACTACTATAAGAATGAAGCACTGAGGCAACTCTCAGATGAGAAGTTCTATATGAAATGTTCCACTGACGTTTACCAACAGAGCATCAAGGAATATGATATACTGATCCATAAGTGGTATGACCTCCAGATGCTGGGTAAAGATGAACATTTGTTTCTGCGGAAAACTGTCCCATGATCCCTACCTTCTACCACCTACCTAAGCTGCATAAAAATAGAGACTGCCCACCAGGTCGTCCTATTATCTCTTCCATCGGCAGCTGATCTGAGAATATGTCCCGATTTGTAGACAATATCCTGTTTCCCTTGGTGTTGAATTTGAAATCCTACATTAAGGACACCAAGGATTTCCTAATGAAGATACAAGACCTGGAATGGGACTCAAGGTATTTGCTTTTGGTACTGGACATTACCAGTTTATATACGTGTATTGAACACCATCACGGCCTGAAAGCAATCAAACACGCTTTAGATCAGCGTCAAATGCGATTTGCAAGACACAACATAATGATCCTAGAATTTGTTGAGTTTTGTCTAACCCACAATATATTTTTATTTGAAGATCAGCTGTATTTACAGAAGTCAGGGCCAGCGATGGGCACCTGCTTTGCCCCCAGCTACGCAAACTTGTTCGTGGGCTGGTGGGAGAAGGAGGTGCCCAGGAGCTGCACGGTTGGACATGAGAAGGGGGAAACCGTGTGTTGGCATCGTTACATCGATGATCTTTTCATCGTATGGAACGGTGGAATAAACACAGCAGAGGAATATATCAGGGTACTGAATAACAATGACCTTAACCTGCATTTCTCAGGTTCAATTAGTCCGGTGGCAGCGGAGTACTTGGATCTAAGAGTGTTTATAGAGGGACAACAACTACACAGGGCCCTATACAGAAAGGAGACTTCTGGTAATTCTACACTCTTTGCCAGCAGCAGTCATCCCCCCCAACTCATCAACAGCATTCCTTATGGGTAGCTACTGAGGCTACGAAGGAATTGCTCCAGGGATTCTGATTTCGAGGCGGCTGCCTTGGAATGCCTATCTCGTTTTAAGATCTGGGGATATGGCAATGAACTGTTGCAAAGGACACTGAGAAAAGTGATTAAGATCTCAAGAGGGACTCTATTCACCGCCAAACCGACAGTGGGTGGCCGTGAGAAGGATGTAACCACAAACAAAGGGAAATTTAGGCTCATTACTCCATATTCAGCTGGGGCCAATGATCTCAGAATGATGCTCAGAAAAAACTGGCTCATTCTGCAAACAGACAATGTGCTAAAAGAGGACTTACGATCTTACCCACTATTAACATTCAGTAAAGCAAGGTCAGTGGGAGACATGCTTGTCACCAGCCACCTGGAAAGACCCGTGTCCAAGACGAAAACCTTAAGGGAACAAAAAGGGTTTTACCCTTGTGGCCGCTGCAAAGCCTGTGTGGGCAGTAAAAGGGTTCTACAGTACACAATATCTGAGACAGGGAAGAAAATATTCATCAAAAAGTTCATCACCTGCAGTACGCAATATGCAGTTTATTGCTTGCACTGCCCCTGTGGTCTTCGCTACATCGGTAGTACAATCAAGGAGCTGAAATTGAGAATATTAGAACACCTTAGGGCCATAGACAAAGCAGACTTGACGTATCCAGTGGCCCGCCACTTTGCTGAAGTCCATGGGTGGGACCGCAAGAAATTACAATACTTTGGCCTAGACATCGTGCCACCAAACGTAAGGGGTGGTGATCGTTTGAGACAACTCCGTAGATTAGAGTCGAGGTACATTATAGATCTCTCTACGAAGCACCCGAAAGGCCTTAATAGTGGGGAAGAAATTGCGTTCCATCTGGGAAAATAAAGATGTAGCCCAGGATGTAGCCCAGGATCAATCTACAGGTTGTAGGAATTGGGAATGTGAATATATGTAACTTTAAGCCTGTTCCCATAATGCTTGATTTACTTTGTGATCTGTGATTTGTGATTTTTGATAGATGTTCTGGTATACATGTTTCGTAAGCAGAATACTTATCAGCTCTATATAGCCGCATATATGAATCTGCCACTGATGCGGAGATGTTTCAGTATATAATTTTCTATGTATAATTTTGTAGACTTTTCTATAGTATATGATCGGTGAACTGACAATGTGAAAATTTGAACATTTGAATTCAAGATGGATCGACTATCGATATGATTTTGAATTGCCCGATGCATATGAACTTTTTGACGGATGAAATTTGATGCATTTTATGTCAACTCGGTATAAAATAGGATATGTATCCTTGTATCTATGTAAGTATTATCATGATGAAATGAAATGATAGAGGATATTAGCCGATCCACAGCTTTTTGTTTTGTTTATGTCTTAAACAATTTTGATGTCATAAATACCCCCTGCCCACGTATAACAGCCCATTGGTGGGCTTTATTTGCACCTTACATTAATTTATATGGTGCGTTTAAACAACTCTAAGATGGCGCGCACAGTGACTTTAGTGGGGTTAGTCCTCTGTCACTTTTCGTGACTCATGAAATACCTTATTAACATGCCGGTTGTTGTATTTGTGTAATTCACACTGACGAAGGCAGCACGTCGAAACTCGTCTGTGTAAGCCCCCCGCAGAATAAAATCTTGCGTGGTTGATACGTACTCCTCGAGTGCTGTTTTGTTTTCTTCGGTAAAAGGAAGAAGAATTGGAGCGTTATATATATATATATATATATATATATATATATATATATATGCACCAAACAATTTCCACCACTTCCGGCGTGCGGCGAGGAAGGAACACAAACCACCACAGCGAGTCAGGCAAGATGCAGATTTTATTTGCGTTTCTTTTCCAGCCTGCAACGACGCGTTTCGGGCTTCAAGAGCCCTTGATCACATTCAGCAATTATCGCGACCGTTTATATATATATATATATATATATCATTTGTTCTGCTTTCCTTATGCGCTCTGGAATCTCGCCAGCCAGCAAGAAGCACACGGACACGGACCAGTTAGGTGCTGAAATTTATTGCGATGCAGAAAAAGTCAAAGACGTTTCAGCTCAACGGAGTCTTGTTCACATGACAACGTTTCTTTGAACGGACAGCCCTTTTAAAGTGCCAGTGATAACAAAATTGACACCACCTGTGAGTTTTTAGGTATGGACATGAAAGACATACTACGTCAGTTTCATAGTTGAAATACAGCAACCGATATCAGTTACTACATTTAAATTTCTGTAAAATACCATAATTAAATTTGTTTGGTAATGTAACATAAAAAGGTGTAAATCCTTGCAGGTTGGTTGAGAAAAGAATCTCAGTAAAATACATTTTCTCTAAAAGATTACGTTTCAGGTTTTTACATGCTACATAATTTTAAAAAGCAGTTTGTCTCATAAAACATATCTTTCTTTTTTTAAAAAGACCTTCTGCTCAAAAACATTGCATAAAATGGTCAATTGACTGAACTCATGGTAAGGGAATAATTTAAAGTGCATATGCTTTACTGAAGATATGCAAATATTGCTTTCAGTGCTCACTTCTTGTGCAAATATCACAAACTGTGCAAAATATAGCAAGTTGGGCATAATATATATATATATATATATATATATATATATATATATATATATATTCACTGAAAAAACCATAGGTTTTAGGCCTTATATAGTTAGGAATTAACATATAAAAAACATTGAAATTCCTCCTATATAGTTAGCTGGACATTTTATTGATATAAAACCAATGAAATTCCACATATAGTTAGTTGCACTAACTATATATTTCGCACATCCGCAATCCAATGCTGATGATGTCACATATTACATCATTCATGACATGGTCAGTGACATCACTGATGACATCACTGATGACATCATCCAGTGTCTGTGTGTTTTTGTAAAGTTTAAATATGTTTTACATATTGAAGAATGAGAGGATGTATAAGAGTATGGATGAAGGATTTGATTGTATAAGTGAGTAAGTATGTGTTAGTATATCTGTGAAAATGTAAACTGTTCTGTGTTTAACTGTATAGATGAAGAAATCAAAGTGTGATTGATTCTTTACAGGACTGAGTAGGTGTGTGAGTAACTCCATGTATGAGTGGCAGTGTGTGAGTGTCTGCATAGGTGTATGAGTGCATATGATAGTGTTGCAATGATGAGTGACTGTATGTACGAGTGACCTTATGGGTGAATGAATGAATGTGCATGTAGACGTAGGAATCAGTGAGTGGGTATGTAGTAAATGGTATTGGTGTGTCAATAGTTTCAAAAATGATACTCTGTATTTTACACTAGGTGTAACAGAGGTTATATTAGAGTGTAAGGAGGTGCATTGTATTATCACATGAAGTATATCATCAGTGGTGTGATTATTGATGTTAAATGAGCTGTCATCAGTGATGTCATCAGTGATGTCATTGACCATGTCATGAATGATGTAATATGTGACATCATCAGCACTGGATTGCGGATGCACGAAATATATAGTTAGTGCAACTAACTATATGTGGAATTTCATTGGTTTTATATCAATAAAATGTCCAGCTAACTACATAGGAGGAATTTCAATGGTTTTTTATATGTTAATTCCTAACTATATAAGGCCTAAAACCTATGGTTTTTTTAGTGAATTTCCAAGGTTTTTTAAAGGCTAATTCCTAACTATACATAGTCTATAACCTATGGTTTTTTCAGTGAATTTCATTGTTTTTTTAAAAGCTAATATATATATATATATATATATATATATATATATATATATCAAATGACCAATAATTTCTTGTTAACATCGAATTATCAGGTCCGAGGAAATTGAGCCCGAGACCCGCCGAGGCAGGAATTGAACCCTGGTCCCGGCCAGACCACTGCATCAGGATCTGCCGCTCTAACCATTGAGCCACACTTCTCTACAAGGTGTGATACGGCGGCAATGAACTGACAATGTAAAACTACACTAACCCAAAGATCACCAGATCAAGGATAACACCTGAGCCTGAAAGTCCTATGATACGGTCATTGATGCATGAAGCAGCAGGTGCCTCACAAGTGCTCGTTTTGCACAACCGTTGCATAAACATCCTCTCCAACTCACCCAATATAAATATCTCTCAAAGTCCTTAAACACAGACCTCATGCACAAAATGTACAAAAATGAGACGCCCATGCACACACACTCTCCAAATTCCACATCCAATGAAAGTTAAACCTCGCCCACAAACCTTCACACACCATCATAAAGCCCTAACACCCACTTCTCACTTTCTCGAAGTTAAACATCCTGCACAATAGTAGGCCTTCGTCTTACCCAGGCACCCTACACAAACCCAGTAAAGAGTTCTTACGACCACTCTCACCTTGAGCAAAGCACACGCGGATACATCAGATTACTTCAACATGTGCAACCGTTTACAATGAGCCATTCATTGGTATAATGTGAATTCAATATTCATTTTCAAAATAATTAATTTATACAAGTATAAAACTGCCTTATTTTTCATTCTTTGATTTTTTTTAACCCTTAGGCTTAGTTGCACCCAAACAAATCTGGAAAAGAGAAAAGACGAGACAGGAGCGTCTCCGACAGTGGGATGCAACCGAGTGATAGGAAGTGGAACAGTCAACTCATAACGATTTTACAAACGCATTCTGAATATAAAATATCCGCCTGCACTCGGTGTAGCTCTGCGCCTCCCAGTGCAACAAGCCTCTTGTGCACAGTTCTTCAGGCCGATGCATTTTCTGTTTGAGAATAATCAGTCAGCTTTGATACACGGCATGCCCCCCCCCCCCTTCTCATTTGAAATAATCTCGTGAAGGCGGGAACCGAGTCATCCATTCAGCATCATAAAATGTCTGCCTCCCGACACTATGTACTGGAAGCTTATTAAGATTCTCCAGCCGTACTCTTTCCTTGTTCATTAGTTGGCAGAACCAACAGACAGTTACAAAGTGCAAACCTGATACACGTTTGCAAAGCCACAAAGCTGTGATAGCAAATTGCAGCGGGGACATGTCAGCTGGCGCACATGATGTGTTTGCATGGCACTGGTTATTGTTTCCTCACCTGCTGTGTGGCTTTACAATCGTCATGAATCAAATGTCAGCTGTCCGGTTTAATCGCATTTCCTCTCAGTGCGCGGTGAAAGGAGTAACAAGAGACATGGCTACTTCGAATGCAGACTTTTTATTTTCTGTTTGATTACCGATAAAGGAAACGAGCAAAGGTTGCAGGCCAGGGAAATTGCTTTGTGGCGAATAATGGGTGTGAAGAGGGCATTCATATTCCTCTCACCGTGAGTGCTTATGCTTAGTCTAGGTGCAGAATAACGCGATCAGAGCACACACCTGTGCAGGCAGGGCTGCAGGAGGAGCCAATCAGCGCTCACAACGACGTCTCCTCTTTTCCCGGGGCTCCTCAGCACACGGGAGCCCCGCACCAGCCCCGCACCAGCCAGCATCATCATCCGGTCTCCCCGTTGGCACGGGAGACCGGCAGGCACATCAAAGGTTTCCCCCAGGCAGGGGGAAGCGGAAACCACGTCCTCCCGGCCCCGCCCACAACCAGGCGGCGGCGGCCATCTTGAGGCGGCTCGGGCCGCGGCGGTGATCTCGGGAGTAAAACGAGGGGTGGGCACCCTCGAAATTAAAATAAAACCCAATAAAATATAAGACAGAAGCCCCCCAAGCCCCCCCCCCCAAAAAAAATCCGAAAATTCGCGGGGGTGCGCGCACGCGTGCGCGCTTATAGATATATAATTTGTTACTCTTTTACTTTTCTCAGGAACCACTGGAGGGATTTACACTATTTTACCAAAAGCGTGATCTGCGTACCAGACACTACAATTTTGACAAGTTTGGTGTAATTCCCTTCAGCGGTTCAAGCTGTAGCCGAGTCTAAAGGTCCTATGGAAATTAACATGGGGAAAACACGTTTTGGGACCCCCCTTTTTTCTCAGCCCCCACTTGACGAATCCCCCCCAACCTTTCAGGGAAGGAGCGGAGCGGAGCGAGCCATCTTCTTTGAGAAATTTGCGAAGATTCATCAACCAGCGCCAAAGTTATTCCCAATAGAATTTTGGGGATTTCCTATGGAAACTAGGTCCTAACTATATATACCTACTGGCTACCGCCAGTAGGTTTTATATATATATATATATATATATATATATATATGCAGGCTCCAGGATGTGTCCATCAGTCTGGTTTTGCACTCGACCAACAGCAGCAGAGAGTTGGACTCTCTTTAAGGTACAGGCGGTTGCCGCTTGAATCACTCCGTGTAGGTGTGCCTGACGCGTTTCGAAAGCTCCTCAGCTTTCTCTTCAGAGGCTTTCACGGAGATTCGCGCTCCCAATTTCAACAATGCACGCCCTCCAATAGGATGATGCTGTTGGCTGAGCATTGTGGGAGCGGTAGTTCTTATGTATGCGGATGAGGACTCAGGCAGGGGGGTCCGTCTTGAATCCCTGCTGTTACCCCACATGTTCGAAGAGGTGTCTTCTCCTCGAGTGGTCCCCTTCTTTCGGGGAGGTGCAAAACTCCGCGGCAGGACGGCCGCGTTAATATGCAGGCTCCAGGATGTGTCCATCAGTCTGGTTTTGCACTCGACCAACAGCAGCAGAGAGTTGGACTCTCTTTAAGGTACAGGCGGTTGCCGCTTGAATCACTCCGTGTAGGTGTGCCTGACGCGTTTCGAAAGCTCCTCAGCTTTCTCTTCAGAGGCTTTCACGGAGATTCGCGCTCCCAATTTCAACAATGCACGCCCTCCAATAGGATGATGCTGTTGGCTGAGCATTGTGGGAGCGGTAGTTCTTATGTATGCGGATGAGGACTCAGGCAGGGGGGTCCGTCTTGAATCCCTGCTGTTACCCCACATGTTCGAAGAGGTGTCTTCTCCTCGAGTGGTCCCCTTCTTTCGGGGAGGTGCAAAACTCCGCGGCAGGACGGCCGCGTTAATATGCAGGCTCCAGGATGTGTCCATCAGTTTGGTTTTGCACTCGACCAACAGCAGCAGAGATTTGGACTCTCTTTAAGGTACAGGCGGTTGCCGCTTGAATCACTCCGTGTAGGTGTGCCTGACGCGTTTCGAAAGCTCCTCAGCTTTCTCTTCAGAGGCTTTCACGGAGATTCGCGCTCCCAATTTCAACAATGCACGCCCTCCAATAGGATGATGCTGTTGGCTGAGCATTGTGGGAGCGGTAGTTCTTATGTATGCGGATGAGGACTCAGGCAGGGGGGTCCGTCTTGAATCCCTGCTGTTACCCCACATGTTCGAAGAGGTGTCTTCTCCTCGAGTGGTCCCCTTCTTTCGGGGAGGTGCAAAACTCCGCGGCAGGACGGCCGCGTTAATATGCAGGCTCCAGGATGTGTCCATCAGTTTGGTTTTGCACTCGACCAACAGCAGCAGAGAGTTGGACTCTCTTTAAGGTACAGGCGGTTGCCGCTTGAATCACTCCGTGTAGGTGTGCCTGACGCGTTTCGAAAGCTCCTCAGCTTTCTCTTCAGAGGCTTTCACGGAGATTCGCGCTCCCAATTTCAACAATGCACGCCCTCCAATAGGATGATGCTGTTGGCTGAGCATTGTGGGAGCGGTAGTTCTTATGTATGCGGATGAGGACTCAGGCAGGGGGGTCCGTCTTGAATCCCTGCTGTTACCCCACATGTTCGAAGAGGTGTCTTCTCCTCGAGTGGTCCCCTTCTTTCGGGGAGGTGCAAAACTCCGCGGCAGGACGGCCGCGTTAATATGCAGGCTCCAGGATGTGTCCATCAGTTTGGTTTTGCACTCGACCAACAGCAGCAGAGAGTTGGACTCTCTTTAAGGTACAGGCGGTTGCCGCTTGAATCACTCCGTGTAGGTGTGCCTGACGCGTTTTGAAAGCTCCTCAGCTTTCTCTTCAGAGGCTTTCACGGAGATTCGCGCTCCCAATTTCAACAATGCACGCCCTCCAATAGGATGATGCTGTTGGCTGAGCATTGTGGGAGCGGTAGTTCTTATGTATGCGGATGAGGACTCAGGCAGGGGGGTCCGTCTTGAATCCCTGCTGTTACCCCACATGTTCGAAGAGGTGTCTTCTCCTCGAGTGGTCCCCTTCTTTCGGGGAGGTGCAAAACTCCGCGGCAGGACGGCCGCGTTAATATGCAGGCTCCAGGATGTGTCCATCAGTTTGGTTTTGCACTCGACCAACAGCAGCAGAGAGTTGGACTCTCTTTAAGGTACAGGCGGTTGCCGCTTGAATCACTCCGTGTAGGTGTGCCTGACGCGTTTCGAAAGCTCCTCAGCTTTCTCTTCAGAGGCTTTCACGGAGATTCGCGCTCCCAATTTCAACAATGCACGCCCTCCAATAGGATGATGCTGTTGGCTGAGCATTGTGGGAGCGGTAGTTCTTATGTATGCGGATGAGGACTCAGGCAGGGGGGTCCGTCTTGAATCCCTGCTGTTACCCCACATGTTCGAAGAGGTGTCTTCTCCTCGAGTGGTCCCCTTCTTTCGGGGAGGTGCAAAACTCCGCGGCAGGACGGCCGCGTTAATATGCAGACTCCAGGATGTGTCCATCAGTTTGGTTTTGCACTCGACCAACAGCAGCAGAGAGTTGGACTCTCTTTAAGGTACAGGCGGTTGCCGCTTGAATCACTCCGTGTAGGTGTGCCTGACGCGTTTCGAAAGCTCCTCAGCTTTCTCTTCAGAGGCTTTCACGGAGATTCGCGCTCCCAATTTCAACAATGCACGCCCTCCAATAGGATGATGCTGTTGGCTGAGCATTGTGGGAGCGGTAGTTCTTATGTATGCGGATGAGGACTCAGGCAGGGGGGTCCGTCTTGAATCCCTGCTGTTACCCCACATGTTCGAAGAGGTGTCTTCTCCTCGAGTGGTCCCCTTCTTTCGGGGAGGTGCAAAACTCCGCGGCAGGACGGCCGCGTTAATATGCAGGCTCCAGGATGTGTCCATCAGTTTGGTTTTGCACTCGACCAACAGCAGCAGAGAGTTGGACTCTCTTTAAGGTACAGGCGGTTGCCGCTTGAATCACTCCGTGTAGGTGTGCCTGACGCGTTTCGAAAGCTCCTCAGCTTTCTCTTCAGAGGCTTTCACGGAGATTCGCGCTCCCAATTTCAACAATGCACGCCCTCCAATAGGATGATGCTGTTGGCTGAGCATTGTGGGAGCGGTAGTTCTTATGTATGCGGATGAGGACTCAGGCAGGGGGGTCCGTCTTGAATCCCTGCTGTTACCCCACATGTTCGAAGAGGTGTCTTCTCCTCGAGTGGTCCCCTTCTTTCGGGGAGGTGCAAAACTCCGCGGCAGGACGGCCGCGTTAATATGCAGGCTCCAGGATGTGTCCATCAGTTTGGTTTTGCACTCGACCAACAGCAGCAGAGAGTTGGACTCTCTTTAAGGTACAGGCGGTTGCCGCTTGAATCACTCCGTGTAGGTGTGCCTGACGCGTTTCGAAAGCTCCTCAGCTTTCTCTTCAGAGGCTTTCACGGAGATTCGCGCTCCCAATTTCAACAATGCACGCCCTCCAATAGGATGATGCTGTTGGCTGAGCATTGTGGGAGCGGTAGTTCTTATGTATGCGGATGAGGACTCAGGCAGGGGGGTCCGTCTTGAATCCCTGCTGTTACCCCACATGTTCGAAGAGGTGTCTTCTCCTCGAGTGGTCCCCTTCTTTCGGGGAGGTGCAAAACTCCGCGGCAGGACGGCCGCGTTAATATGCAGGCTCCAGGATGTGTCCATCAGTTTGGTTTTGCACTCGACCAACAGCAGCAGAGAGTTGGACTCTCTTTAAGGTACAGGCGGTTGCCGCTTGAATCACTCCGTGTAGGTGTGCCTGACGCGTTTCGAAAGCTCCTCAGCTTTCTCTTCAGAGGCTTTCACGGAGATTCGCGCTCCCAATTTCAACAATGCACGCCCTCCAATAGGATGATGCTGTTGGCTGAGCATTGTGGGAGCGGTAGTTCTTATGTATGCGGATGAGGACTCAGGCAGGGGGGTCCATCTTGAATCCCTGCTGTTACCCCACATGTTCGAAGAGGTGTCTTCTCCTCGAGTGGTCCCCTTCTTTCGGGGAGGTGCAAAACTCCGCGGCAGGACGGCCGCGTTAATATGCAGGCTCCAGGATGTGTCCATCAGTTTGGTTTTGCACTCGACCAACAGCAGCAGAGAGTTGGACTCTCTTTAAGGTACAGGCGGTTGCCGCTTGAATCACTCCGTGTAGGTGTGCCTGACGCGTTTCGAAAGCTCCTCAGCTTTCTCTTCAGAGGCTTTCACGGAGATTCGCGCTCCCAATTTCAACAATGCACGCCCTCCAATAGGATGATGCTGTTGGCTGAGCATTGTGGGAGCGGTAGTTCTTATGTATGCGGATGAGGACTCAGGCAGGGGGGTCCGTCTTGAATCCCTGCTGTTACCCCACATGTTCGAAGAGGTGTCTTCTCCTCGAGTGGTCCCCTTCTTTCGGGGAGGTGCAAAACTCCGCGGCAGGACGGCCGCGTTAATATGCAGGCTCCAGGATGTGTCCATCAGTTTGGTTTTGCACTCGACCAACAGCAGCAGAGAGTTGGACTCTCTTTAAGGTACAGGCGGTTGCCGCTTGAATCACTCCGTGTAGGTGTGCCTGACGCGTTTCGAAAGCTCCTCAGCTTTCTCTTCAGAGGCTTTCACGGAGATTCGCGCTCCCAATTTCAACAATGCACGCCCTCCAATAGGATGATGCTGTTGGCTGAGCATTGTGGGAGCGGTAGTTCTTATGTATGCGGATGAGGACTCTGAAGAACTCTGAAACGCGTCAGGCGTCATGAATTAAGCAGACAGGAAGATTCTAATGCCGCTGCAACCTGCGGTATGCTGTCACTGCTTTCACCCGTTATCGGTGAGAGTTGGAGTGCATTTTCAAAGTATGGGACAAACTGGGAGCGTACACATATTGCGGTCGTCCAGCCGCAGAAAATGCACCGCCTCGCTAAAGTGGGGGCCATGGGACTCTAGATGTTACTGAGCCTCATATGGGAACTTTCACCTAAAAGGAATCGTGAGCAGGACAACATGCCGCAACAAACCACATGTCCCAGAATTCCATCTAGGCTCAACCGAGCCGCTCATTGGACGTTTGGTATTGAAATGGATGGGCATGGGAAGACCACGCCTCTGAAGAAGTGCGGAGGCACTGAAACGCGTCAGGCGTCATGAATTAAGCAGACAGGAAGATTCTAATGCCGCTGCAACCTGCGGTATGCTGTCACTGCTTTCACCCGTTATCGGTGAGAGTTGGAGTGCATTTTCAAAGTATGGGACAAACTGGGAGCGTACACATATTGCGGTCGTCCAGCCGCAGAAAATGCACCGCCTCGCTAAAGTGGGGGCCATGGGACTCTAGATGTTACTGAGCCTCATATGGGAACTTTCACCTAAAAGGAATCGTGAGCAGGACAACATGCCGCAACAAACCACATGTCCCAGAATTCCATCTAGGCTCAACCGAGCCGCTCATTGGACGTTTGGTATTGAAATGGATGGGCATGGGAAGACCACGCCTCTGAAGAAGTGCGGAGGCACTGAAACGCGTCAGGCGTCATGAATTAAGCAGACAGGAAGATTCTAATGCCGCTGCAACCTGCGGTATGCTGTCACTGCTTTCACCCGTTATCGGTGAGAGTTGGAGTGCATTTTCAAAGTATGGGACAAACTGGGAGCGTACACATATTGCGGTCGTCCAGCCGCAGAAAATGCACCGCCTCGCTAAAGTGGGGGCCATGGGACTCTAGATGTTACTGAGCCTCATATGGGAACTTTCACCTAAAAGGAATCGTGAGCAGGACAACATGCCGCAACAAACCACGTGTCCCAGAATTCCATCTAGGCTCAACGAGCCGCTCATTGGACGTTTGGTATTGAAATGGATGGGCATGGGAAGACCACGCCTCTGAAGAAGTGCGGAGGCACTGAAACGCGTCAGGCGTCATGAATTAAGCAGACAGGAAGATTCTAATGCCGCTGCAACCTGCGGTATGCTGTCACTGCTTTCACCCGTTATCGGTGAGAGTTGGAGTGCATTTTCAAAGTATGGGACAAACTGGGAGCGTACACATATTGCGGTCGTCCAGCCGCAGAAAATGCACCGCCTCGCTAAAGTGGGGGCCATGGGACTCTAGATGTTACTGAGCCTCATATGGGAACTTTCACCTAAAAGGAATCGTGAGCAGGACAACATGCCGCAACAAACCACATGTCCCAGAATTCCATCTAGGCTCAACCGAGCCGCTCATTGGACGTTTGGTATTGAAATGGATGGGCATGGGAAGACCACGCCTCTGAAGAAGTGCGGAGGCACTGAAACGCGTCAGGCGTCATGAATTAAGCAGACAGGAAGATTCTAATGCCGCTGCAACCTGCGGTATGCTGTCACTGCTTTCACCCGTTATCGGTGAGAGTTGGAGTGCATTTTCAAAGTATGGGACAAACTGGGAGCGTACACATATTGCGGTCGTCCAGCCGCAGAAAATGCACCGCCTCGCTAAAGTGGGGGCCATGGGACTCTAGATGTTACTGAGCCTCATATGGGAACTTTCACCTAAAAGGAATCGTGAGCAGGACAACATGCCGCAACAAACCACATGTCCCAGAATTCCATCTAGGCTCAACCGAGCCGCTCATTGGACGTTTGGTATTGAAATGGATGGGCATGGGAAGACCACGCCTCTGAAGAAGTGCGGAGGCACTGAAACGCGTCAGGCGTCATGAATTAAGCAGACAGGAAGATTCTAATGCCGCTGCAACCTGCGGTATGCTGTCACTGCTTTCACCCGTTATCGGTGAGAGTTGGAGTGCATTTTCAAAGTATGGGACAAACTGGGAGCGTACACATATTGCGGTCGTCCAGCCGCAGAAAATGCACCGCCTCGCTAAAGTGGGGGCCATGGGACTCTAGATGTTACTGAGCCTCATATGGGAACTTTCACCTAAAAGGAATCGTGAGCAGGACAACATGCCGCAACAAACCACATGTCCCAGAATTCCATCTAGGCTCAACCGAGCCGCTCATTGGACGTTTGGTATTGAAATGGATGGGCATGGGAAGACCACGCCTCTGAAGAAGTGCGGAGGCACTGAAACGCGTCAGGCGTCATGAATTAAGCAGACAGGAAGATTCTAATGCCGCTGCAACCTGCGGTATGCTGTCACTGCTTTCACCCGTTATCGGTGAGAGTTGGAGTGCATTTTCAAAGTATGGGACAAACTGGGAGCGTACACATATTGCGGTCGTCCAGCCGCAGAAAATGCACCGCCTCGCTAAAGTGGGGGCCATGGGACTCTAGATGTTACTGAGCCTCATATGGGAACTTTCACCTAAAAGGAATCGTGAGCAGGACAACATGCCGCAACAAACCACATGTCCCAGAATTCCATCTAGGCTCAACCGAGCCGCTCATTGGACGTTTGGTATTGAAATGGATGGGCATGGGAAGACCACGCCTCTGAAGAAGTGCGGAGGCACTGAAACGCGTCAGGCGTCATGAATTAAGCAGACAGGAAGATTCTAATGCCGCTGCAACCTGCGGTATGCTGTCACTGCTTTCACCCGTTATCGGTGAGAGTTGGAGTGCATTTTCAAAGTATGGGACAAACTGGGAGCGTACACATATTGCGGTCGTCCAGCCGCAGAAAATGCACCGCCTCGCTAAAGTGGGGTCCATGGGACTCTAGATGTTACTGAGCCTCATATGGGAACTTTCACCTAAAAGGAATCGTGAGCAGGACAACATGCCGCAACAAACCACATGTCCCAGAATTCCATCTAGGCTCAACCGAGCCGCTCATTGGACGTTTGGTATTGAAATGGATGGGCATGGGAAGACCACGCCTCTGAAGAAGTGCGGAGGCACTGAAACGCGTCAGGCGTCATGAATTAAGCAGACAGGAAGATTCTAATGCCGCTGCAACCTGCGGTATGCTGTCACTGCTTTCACCCGTTATCGGTGAGAGTTGGAGTGCATTTTCAAAGTATGGGACAAACTGGGAGCGTACACATATTGCGGTCGTCCAGCCGCAGAAAATGCACCGCCTCGCTAAAGTGGGGGCCATGGGACTCTAGATGTTACTGAGCCTCATATGGGAACTTTCACCTAAAAGGAATCGTGAGCAGGACAACATGCCGCAACAAACCACATGTCCCAGAATTCCATCTAGGCTCAACCGAGCCGCTCATTGGACGTTTGGTATTGAAATGGATGGGCATGGGAAGACCACGCCTCTGAAGAAGTGCGGAGGCACTGAAACGCGTCAGGCGTCATGAATTAAGCAGACAGGAAGATTCTAATGCCGCTGCAACCTGCGGTATGCTGTCACTGCTTTCACCCGTTATCGGTGAGAGTTGGAGTGCATTTTCAAAGTATGGGACAAACTGGGAGCGTACATATATATATATATATATATATTCCAATAGAATGCTCATTCTGACAACCCATCGCCTTCAGCTGGGGTGGCTCGTTCCGGCGGAGCCACCGGCTTACAATATCCTTTTAAAACGGCGTTACTTAGCGAGCACTCGGGAGTCGTTAAACAAAACCACAGTCCACGTACCAGTCCACAAAAGTTGAATTTATTACTCCATAAATCAACGTGACGCTTTTCGCACTCCACAGAGCGCTTGATCACACAAGTTGCTTTCACCATAACAAACTATTTAAGTTTACTCGGTCATCAACATGGAAAGCAGACTGAGTGTTTTAGTGCTGCCATGTTGGAACAGTTGAATTGTACACGCATTAGAAACTTTACATTTTCGTACTAATGTGCTTACTTTGAAGTTCATTATTTGTTTGTCTCACTTATACTGATATTGTTGTCATTAATGTAGACTTAAATGTAAATTTGTATTTCTATGTACTTTTCAATTCATTCAAAGTTAAATCATTAGAGTTATACCGTATTTTACACCCGAGCTATAGGGATAAAAAACATGCGTTTTGGATGTTCTGCCGGGTTGTGTGCGAGTCAGAACCGCACATCTCGAGTCCCATGTAACGGGTTAAATGGAGGCGTGTATGTACGGGGGTTGCCATGGTACCCATGGGGCATCGTAATGGCGTGGTATGTGAATTTTTCACAGTCATACCGCTTTGTCATATCATTAATACAGGGACTGAGTTCAAATTGATTCCTTGTTAGTGGAATTGATTGTCCTTTGAGCTGGCTGGTTTTATCCCATATAGTTTGGTGTGTTGGCCATAATATTTTGCATGATACAGCAGATTACATTAACATTTACATTCCATCTGATTCTTGCAATTGATTTATATATTCTTTGAGTTATAGTCTCTTCATGTAACCATGGAATGCAATTTTGGCCAATGATAGTTTAAAAACAGGTGACAACCCCAACAATGCAAATTTGTGCAAACAGTATTCCAAATTAAAATTATATACCTTCGTTTCAGATTGAAGATGACCACAGTGAAGGATTAGGGTACTTGTGTCATGGATCTCAAGACACCATCCCTCCCTTAGCATCTGTGGGAGAGAAGAGATGAGAAGCAGAAAATTAGAACCGGTTTAGAGAAAGGAGAAACATACAAGGCTATTCAGATTTTGCACATTTCATTAGCAGTACTATACATTATTATTCTTGAAGATGTGCATTGTATTCTTCATCAATATAATGGCCTTTTGGGTAACGGGTACATAAGCCTATAATATATCTGGACTCTTTTTGTCTAAGCTTCATTAGCCGGTTACCCCCTCTAGGACCTAGATTGACTTGTTCTAGAACGTAGTACGTTAGTTTTTTGGGGTCTGAAAAGTGATGGCTTTCGAAGTGGCGTGCTATAGGATATTGTTGGTCCAAATTACTTATAGCACGAGTATGTTCTAGTACCCGTTTTTTGGCCATATGTGTGGTGCTGCCAATGTAAATTAACTTACACGGGCAAACCAATGCATATAAAACAAAGGTAGTAGTGCATGTCAAGAATTGTTTGATTTTTTGCATGGTCATACTGCTAGGGTTCCAGTATTCTTTTACCATGTGGCTATTTGCACAGGCTTTGCAGTGGCCACAAGGATAAAAGCCCTGTAAGTTGATCCCTCTAGGGATTATGCTTTTACCTATGTCATTGTGTACAAGTATATCTTTAAGGGTACGCCCTCTCTTGTAGGTTATGCTTGGTCGTGCGGGAACAGTGTCACTGATAATTGGATCGTTCTTTAATAAGTTCCAATTTTTAACCAAGCTTTTCTTGATTTGATTGGAATTCCCATTATAAGTTAGGATAACTCTGGTTGTACCTTGTTCCTCTTTTTCATTATCATCCTTCTCTCTGATAGACAGTAAATCTTCTCTTCTCATTTCTACTACTCTTTTGCTCGCTTTTTTATTGACCCACATAGCATACCCTCTTGTGAGGAATCTTTGTGTCATCACTTTTTCTTCTGATAGGTAGTCAATGTTATTGCTACAGTTTCTTTTTGCCCTTAGTAATTCCCCAAAGGGAATGCTCCACTTGAGGTTTTCTGGATGACTGCTCTCCGCATGTAGCAGAGAATTGCCTGCTGTACTCTTTCTGAAAAGTACCGTATGTATGGTGTTCTGTTTAATTTGGAATTTTGTATCCAGATATTCTACTTCATTCTCACTGATGTTACTTGTGAGGATGATGTTTTTATAATCTGCTCTAGTCCTTTCACAAAAACCTAATAAAGGAAATATAATTGTCTAAATTTTAAAAGAACATCTGAACATTCCGCAAACCAAACAATTGTGATGAGACTCGTTGTCCCAGAAGGCACCAGGGCAAACATCCCACTTTGCACACGCCCACAGAAATAAAAACATGGCGGAAATGAAAATGCGTGCTATCAGGTGTTTTTTTGTGACGTGCCCAGAAGAAGAGGTTCCAGACCTTGAAACGCATTGGCTAAAATATAGTATAATGCAGAGCATGTGAGCAGCTTGGAATGTGAGGCCGGATGGCAGGACGCTGTTGTGTGCTCTCCCGAATGCTACAGGGCAATCTTGAGGACAATATATCTATATATATATATAAACAGCTAACTGCAGACTGCATTTGTACACACGCATTGTGTGTGACCAGTGGTCACTCTACATATGGAATTATGTGGTTGAAGCTCCGGAAAATTAATTAAGGAGCAACATATAAAATTTCTTTATTTATTTAGAAAGATATGTATATTTTTATAGAGATGTATATATTTTTGTATATATGAAGATGTACATTTATGAATTCTATATATGTTGATTTTAATCTGTGCAGTCCACTGGAGCTTTTATGTAATTGTTCTGCAGTCTGATCTTTGTATGGTGCATTGCATAGTCTGTTTTTCAGTTCTATTAATGTAATGTCACAGCTGTTCACAATTTCTTGTTACCTTGCACTTTAAATTTGGCACCGATCCATGAGTAACGCGTCATGTGATCAAGGTCCAGGTCGGACCGAAACGCGTCATGGCGGCGTACTGATGCAGGGCGGAAAACTTTAAATAAATGAAGAATACGCACGAAGAAATTGGGTCCGCGTTGTCTATCTGAGTCCGTGGTTTTGTTACTGGATTCCCGAAGGATAGAGTACTGCAATATATATATATATATATATATATATATATATATATATATATATATATATATATATATATATATATATATATATATATATATATATATATATATATATATATATATATATATATTCCACTCCTTCCTGCTTCTCCAGGCACGGCACGCAGGACACAAAGACCACCACACAGCTCGTCCAGTACAACAGGTCCGTTTATTATCGCCTTGATTCTCTCTCTGGCATGACGCATTTCGGGTAAAGAATACCCTTGATCACATATATATATATTGTCCTCAAGATTATATCGTCCTCCAGACCCTCCTGGAGCTTTTCTGAAAACACTAGAGGACATCATAGTCACGCGCTCCCTTCGCTACCTTTCGCTACCCTAAATACCTCCTGTTAGGAGAATTTAATATTCATCTTGACACCCCTTCCATTCCAGAGGCCAGGGCCCTTTTGGATGCCCTGAACCTCGCCCAGCTTACGCAACATGTGCTACTCCCTTCCCATATTGGGGGCCACCTTCTTGATCTGGTCTGTTCCAACTTCCCCATATCAGTCATAGATCCTGAGCCTACAACATGGACTGACCACTCCCTGATCAGGTTTTCATGGGAGGACATCAGGTCTGGTAGATGCCCCACACTTCCCTCCGGACCACAAGCCAAGAAAGTAAATCTCCCTGCATTTTCGGAGTTCCTGCGTCAGTCCCTCCCCACTCCTGCAATAGATCTAGAGGGGGCTGTGGCCAGTTTTGACCACTGGATCAGCCAGGCAGTTAGAGCTAGCTCAAATGCTAAACGGAGTAACACTCGGAGTTCTCTTCCTTCGCAACCGTGGTATTCCTCCACTCTTAGGGATCTGAAACAGGGCTGCAAGAGGTTAGAGCTCTGCTGGAGTCAGAACTACTGCATGAGAGCAAAGGCGACCCTACGACTAGCCCAGAGAGAATATTACATGGCTATTAGAAAGGCCAAGAGTGACTATTTCGCCGGGAGGATTATGTTGGCCCGGAATAACAGCAAGGAGATCTTTGCGATTGTCCGGAGTTTCCTCTCCCCCTGTGCGGAACAAAGCGCGCTACCTATATCTAACGAGTGGTGCGAGGAGCTCTCCTTCTTCTTTATTGATAAAATTGCCAAGATTCAAGAGAGTGTTGGCCCTGCTTCTAGGCCCACTGAGACCCCTTCTCCTGAATCCTCTTTAAACCCCCTAGTAGGACCCGCCCTGTTCTCTTCATTTCTACCCACTGCTGAGGTGGATGTACTGGCCCTCCTGAGGGCTCTTAAGTCTGGCTCTCCAGCTGACCCCTGCTCAGCGCGGGTCTTAGCTGGTGTAGCAGAGGTAGTCTGTCCAGCAGTAGTGGGTATGGTTAATCTCTCCCTTCGGTTGGGTTACGTTCCTGCTAAATGGAAGCGTGCTAAACTTCTCCCCCTCCTGAAGAAACCGACACTGGACCCCCTGCTGCCGGCTAACTATCGACCCATTTCTCTTCTTCCTGCACTCGCTAAAGTATGTGAAAAAGTGGTCTTCTGGCAGCTTGAGGCGTTCGTGGAATCATCAGGGGCACTCCACCCAGCCCAGTCAGGTTTTAGATCTTCCTACAGTAGGGAGACTGCCCTGGTGGAGATGTCGGAGGCCATCAGAGAGTGTCTAGATGGGGGCGACAGGGCCGCCCTGATCTTACTTGACCTCTCTGCCGCCTTCGACGCAGTGCCCCACCAGCGGCTCCTGGACAGGTTGTCTGCTGTAGGGATTTCGGGCCTGGTTTGGAAATGGATTAAATCCTTTCTGGACTCCCGCTCACAACAGGTGTGTATGGCCTCATGTACTTCCTCTGTCAGGAATTTGGCTACTGGGGTGCCACAGGGTTCTACCCTCAGTCCCCTCCTTTTTAATATCTACTTGACGCCGCTAGTCTACCTGGCAGAGGAGTTGGGTGCTAAAGTGATCGCATACGCAGATGATACGCAGCTGCTCTTCACCTAGGGTGATGCTAACCTGAATACTGATACTGCTCAGACGTGCCTAGCCTCTGTATTTCAATGGCTGGCCAGGGCTTCCCTCAAATGTAATGAGGACAAATCGGAGGTCCTTCTCTACGGCCAATTTCCGGATGATTTCAGGACCCGTGTGTGGCCTCTGGGTTTCCCTTGCCCGGTGTCCAAAGCAGGGCCAGCAAAGAATCTGGGCATCTGGTTTAGCGAGGACCTTCGATTCAGCGACCACATAAAAAAACTGAGAGGGGTATGCTTTGGCACTCTCAAAACTCTTAGGAAATGTTTACCTTTTCTCCTGAGAGCAGCCAAAGAGATGGTCACCCTCGCTCTGATCCTGTCTAGACTGGATTATGCTAATGCCTTGTTCCTGGGGCTGCCAGATTATTTGCTGCACAGGCTCCAAATTATTCAGAACGCCGCAGCTAGGCTTCTGGTCAATGCCCCAACGAGATCCAGCGAGCGTCATTACTTACATGAATTACACTGGCTTCCTGTAGCCCAGAGGGTGCAGTTTAAAGCGATTACTCTGACCCATAGAGCGCTTCACAGTCGGGGCCTTATTTATCTTAGGAAGCGTTTCGCTTTCTACGTGCCAAAACGCCCTTTGCGTTCAGCGGCACAACGCCGGATGGTTGTCCCTCGCTTCCGCAGAGCGCGACTGGGAGACAAGTCTATCTCTGTCAAGGCAGCGGAAGCTTGGAATACGCTCCCTGCTGATCTCCAACACATCTCGGAGTTTCAGCTCTTTAAGAAGCAGCTAAAAACACACCTGTTTAGCATGATCTACTAACTCGATTCCTGCTCCTACCTTTGCTCTCTCTCGCGCCAGGGCACTCTAGAGTAACAGTGCGCGCTACAAATGCAATATACCATAACATAACATAACATAAATATATATATATATATATATATATATATATATATATATATATATATATATATATATATATATATATATATATTAATACTGCAACCAGAAAGGGTCCTTCCGGGGTCCTGCTCCCATTGTCGGGTGGCGCGTATTTCGGCGAACCCATAAGCCGAAAGTTAGATAAACAATCCCAGTGTGCTTGAAAGCACCACGCGCACTCGGTAGTAGAGATGCCCAAAGTTCTTTTTATTTCTCAGTCAACATTACGCGTTTCGACACCAAAGTGTGTCTTGTTCAAACGTGTGAACAAGACACACTTTGGTGTCAAAACGCGTAACGTTGACTGAGAAATAAAAAGAACTTTGGGCATCTCTACTACCGAGTGCGCGTGGTGCTTTCAAGCACACTGGGATTGTATATATATATATATATATATATATATATATATATATATATATATATATATATATATATATATTATATATATATATATATTTCCAGTTTTATTCTAGTGTATAGTCGTTTTAAAACCATTACACTAAAAAACAATCAGAAAAACCTTTTGTGTTCAATATATAGACAATTCTGTTCTTCACTCTGGGTGTTCCTCATATGATAGTGTCTCTGGTTTTATGTTTAACCTCTTCCCCGCTGGGCTAATTCCCCCGCTGTGCTAGGGTGAGGGTGGGCGCACACAGCACTGCGGTGCTCATGACGAGCTCAGGTCGTCACCTAGCACAGTGGCGCTGTGCTCATGACGAGCTGAGCTCGTCATGACCACGCACGTTTCTATAGAATGCTCAGCACAGCGGGGGAATTATCCCCGCATTTGAGCGCCGCGTGTGTCATAACGAGCTCAGCTCGTCATGAGCATAGCGCAACCGTGACTCATGGCGAGCTCAGCTCGTCATGAACACGGATGCGGTTAATACCTGGTATCCACCTAATTTTTATTTTATCAGGTTTCAGACTACATATATACTGGATGTGAGCTCCCTCTGTTCTCTACACGTCCAGCTTGGATGGTTTGTACCACCTTATAAATTCTACATTCAGCGCCCTAATGAAGGTTTATAACTTACGGAATTGTCTTCTTTTCACCGAAACGAGCATCAGTGCAATTGCCATTTTTATTTTCTGGCCATATTTTTGTGACTGTGAATTATTGTTAACATTAATAGATGGAGTACATTGATATATTGATTAATTAACTTATGAAAAAAAAGTTCCGTATATACATCCACGTACACTGATGCTTATTGACACCTGGCCATACAATTTAATATGAGTTATATGTGGGACTCTGAATAATGTTTTTAATATGTGGAAAGTTTGTTTTTTCTTTATTTATGTTAGTACGATAATGTGTGTGATTGACTTGCAGTGTGAGTATGTGGTTGTTTTATTTTGTAGTAATATAGGGAGCTCAATATAATATTGATTTCTTTAAATTGAGTATTTGATATGAATATACCAAATATTAAAACATTAACTAAATGTGTCTGATTCATGATTATTATTATTTATAGAGTTATACCTGTTTAAAAAGTAATGGAAAAGAGTAGAAGAATACTTTATTGTTTGATTAGTAAAAATCATTACAATGATGGACATGCATTAATAAAAAGAAATATCGGACAATTGCTAAAATATTTACATATAGGGTAGTAAAAAAACAATAACTAGACTCCTGTGTCTTTGCTTACATTATTTCCTCATGCTTTTTTAGAAGCTGCCTAAACGCGGCCATTTAATAGGTTGATACAGTCACAAACAAATGGTAAGTAACAAAAAGGGTGTGAAATTCAACAATAAATAATTATTTAAAACCTAATAGTCTCTATTTGTTCATGCTGTTAAAATGTAAACTTCATCTAGACAAGTGATCCTTTTTTGTTAAAAAACAGTTAAGAGCAGTGGTGATCCATTCTAGCTTTAACGCCGACTAGAGCGATGGGGCAAGACATTAGTCATTGTTAAAAAGCTGCTAGCTAAACCACTAATAGTGCAATTCTATTTGTAAATAAGTAGAACCCCTACATATGATGATTACAAGTTTCAAGGTCACACAAAGCAGAGGACAATAAGTGAACAATGTGCAAAATGCCATTTTCGGACGCTGTCAAGTAGTACAATGAAGTAAATAGATTAGCAAAACAAGATCGAGCTTAGGTCTCCTCCTTATGAATGAACAGTTGTTGGCTTGCTGGCTCTCACAGTTTGTAAGTCTTTAAACTGCTCTTGTGACAAACTTGGTAAGCCGGATGTTGAGCACTGGATTGTCCGGATTCATAGATACAAGGATGGCTTGTCGACAAGAGCGAATGACGAGTTTGTTCAATTCGCCCTTTAGCCAGGTCTTTCGGTCGTTATGAAGTGCGGGGCAAAGAAATACCATGGGCTTGATTGTTTCCTTGCTGCTCCCACACCCCTGCACGTTATATTGGTTAAATGTTTCTTGTATCACTTTGCCAACCTGGCAAGTGATACAAGAATGGCCATTCACCCATTCTGAGGGCCAAAAATCTTTTTTTCCACATCACTGAGTAGATGCATGACATATGAGTTGCCACGACCCCTGGCTTAAACCCTGATATGAATGACCAGGCATGGTTACGTTGTACCAGTTGGGCTCTGTCCGAATGGAAGGACCAGAAGTGGACATTTCTTTTAACGTAGATTTTAAGTGCCTGCTGCGATGGATTGGAGCTCCAACTTTCTTCTGCATCCAGGAGTTTTAAAGAGTCTTGTAGATAACGCTGGTACGATCTCCCAAGCTGGCCAGCTGAAATTTCCTGCCACAAAAAAGCCTCCAAGCTTCCTTCTCTGGAAGTACGTAGCTTGTTGCACAACCTGATGAATGCTCCAGCCCCTACCGCTCTGTGATCTTGGCGACCAAACTCAAGTCGTATTTGGGCGGGGGATGAGGTTTTTGGAAGGCTCAGCACTTGTTCAAAAATTCTTGTTATTATTTTGTTCACAAGGCAGTTATCTTTCCTCAGCATGATCTCCTGACTGTAACTGAGGGTTTTTGCCTTCACGACGCTTATAAGAGAGGTCAGGCTTGGACCCGACAACTGCCTTGCGAGGTTCTTAAATGCCAACTGGATTGTCAAAGCTTTGGCTTCTACCTCGTCTCTGTGTTTTGAGAATGAACCCCTTCTGTCCATGTGGACCCCCAGATATTTATATGAAGGGGCCCCATCAATGCTTTAATCCTTGAACGGCCAACCGCCACCTTGGTATTTCCTTAACCCAAAGGTGATTGCCCTTGTCTTTGACAAGTTCAGAGTATTTTTTGCAGTCTGTTGATTAAATGGATGACTCAGCAGGAAAATGAAGTGTTCCTTGGAGATTCACTTGTGTTTAATTTGATGGCTATTATAACCATCAGAGGAGAAATATTGAGAGGGAAATGTTACTTTTGCATAATTAACTCGTTTATGAGCACATTGTGATCTGCATCATTAAAATAACATACACATCTTAACATATAATTTGTAGTAGGTAACCACACTAAGCTATTATGAGCAGCATACAAGTTGACATGATGTGATGAATTAAATTAGCCTAATATTAAAGCCATTTTGAATGTCACAGTTACTGGTTTTAGGCAAAGAGGCTTGCACAATTCTTTTGTTTGGCCTGTTATGTGTTTCCCATTGCTGATGCTGTGTTTTTCCAGAAGCTTTCTACTAATTAGTAAAAGGGTATTTGCTATGTATTAGATGACTGATAGTGAGGTACCCATCGGAAGGAGGAGATGTCGGGTAGGGAGACTCTTGGGAAGAACTGACTTTACCAAAGATTCTGTCCAGTGTAAAAACTCAAGGACATTGTAATTCTTATTAGTGTTCTATCTTAGCTTATTTTGAAAAATCGACTTGTAGACCATTTACATCTGTAATAACAAAGACTGACACTTAAATATTTAATGAACTAATGATTTGTATTAAACTAATTTGTTAATAAATCCCTTTAAATTCAATCCAATTCTATTTGTTGTTTCCTGTGGAGCGTTAAGATTTTTCTATTTATGGAAATGAATGTAAATGATTAGTACTAGACCCATCTCCTTGACTAAAAAAATTCCATACGACTAGTGGCCAGGTTTGTATGAGGATTATACCCAATGATTGAGATTTAAAAATGCCCGCTTCAGCAACTGATTGTACCATCAATTTGCAAAAATTACTAATTGCTTTTTGGTGCATCTAAGTTTGTAGTTTAAATTCTGTTTATGTACTTCTTTTCTGCAAGGAACATGAAAGAGCAATGGCAAGACGGACTTACGCAGTTTGTTTAAAGGGTGTTGCTGTGACTATATATAAAAAAATGAAACATCTTCTGCTGTACTTTAAAACGATATTGCAAATCGTCTTGAAGTTCCATGGCCATTATAAAAAAACTCTGCCTTGGGCTTCGTTCCTCAGTATTGCCATGGAACTCCTTGGTGATATGCAGTATACTTATAATGTACAGTGGGGTAATTTATCCCATTTTTAACAGCTGTCATATTGCATGCACTTGAGTATATTTGAACTATGGGCTTGATTACAAGTTTGCTGGTGCTGCGCCAGGTCCTCCTCGCTGCTGCACTGACAAACCTGTGTCCGGGCCGCTTGCCAGATTATGATTGTTTCTCATTTCTGACAAGCTTTTTTTTACTTTCCCATGGCAGTGCCTCAAAAAATGGGCACCACAATAACAACGCCAAAAACAGTTCTTGATTGCCATGGACTCTAAAGTCCATGCTTTGCAGGAGCTGGTATGCATGCACAATGAGGGACACATGTTGTGCCCCCCTGTGTGCATCTACATGGCCCTGGGGCACCTCCGCCATGGTTTTAATGTAGCAGGAACTGTCATGAAAACCATGGGGGAGAGGAAACTTGTAATATGCTTCAGCCAAGCATATTACTGCCTCTACACTGCCACCAGGGAACGTCAGTTCCCTGGCGGCTGCTGCGGGACAATGGTGGTCCGACCACCCTACTTGTAATAGGGTGGTCGGGAGACTGTCACTGCCCCACCACCGCCTGACTTGTAATCAAGCCTTAGGTGTGACATGAATGCATTTCATGCTCTCAGGTTTATGGTTACATATACTGATTCAACTACAGTGTATTACATCATGGCATATCAAATTATGTATTTTTTTAGCTATTCATTGTACTACCAATACAACAATTTCTGTTGTATCACTGGATGTGCTGAGTTATTGGAGTTGTAAGAGTAACATGGCACGAGTCAGGGGTACACGCGGGTGGACGCTGTCCACCCGCTTTTTTCACAAGGGTGAACGCCGTCTATCCTGCCAAGAATTTGGGCCTCACTGAATAATGTGCTGAACTCGCCCTGGTGTAATTTCGAAACACCGGGACACTTTCAGCAGCGCCTGCACGTTGTTTGCTTTCCATCTGCAACAAGCAACAACGCGCACACTGGGACAGGCTTTCTTATTTAAGACCCCTGCAGGGCCCATAACAAAGGCCGAATTTGAGGGTTCCTCAGGCCTCCTTTTGTTCGAGTCTCTGGGCTGGAAGCAGTCAGGAGCCTCACATCTGATGCAAATGAAGCAGAGGGGAAACAAAAGCTCACACCTTGTTAGCACTTAACACGTACTTAACAGCCACGGCCCATGGAGGGAGTTGCGGTGGGGCAGAGAGGCGGGGCGGGCGAGGGGCAGGGTGGGGGGTGATAAAAACCGGCTACGAATTTCGTAGCGTGCCCTGAATCGCAAAATGCGATGCAGGGCAGGCTACGAAATTCGTTTTGTTTTTTGTTTACTTACCTCCAGATATCCATATGCCTGTTTTTATCACCCCCGACCCTGCCCCTCCCCCGCCCCGCCTCCCTGCCCCACCGCAACTGCCTCCACGGGCCGCGGCTGGTACTTAATAGCGGTAGCTTTTCACTTTGTTCAGTCCCTGTTTAGGAGATATGCATGCACTGTACGAATATCAGATGTGTTGGTCTTTCCCGGTATTTACACAAAGGAAATTGCATTTATATAGAGCTTACTTCCCCTGAGGACGCGTTGAAATAATTTAACTACCACTATTTTTCTTGTATAGCCCTACTCCTTCCAATACAGGGTGTCAGAGCGCTATACATCAACATGTGCATATTACATGTACAATAAATTATATACGTTTGTAAATGAATGTACAGGATGTGTTACATAAAACTGGGGGGTTGCAAGTTGTAGAAGTCACATATCATCTTCCACAGCTCACTGTGCTATTATCCTCGCAATGCGCTCAAACGTAAACATGACAAACCTGCTAAACATATATGTGAGGGCTTTAGAGATGATGTCACTTCTTGTAATGTCACTTACTGTAAAGTCATGGCTTGTGATGCCACTTTCTATGATGTAAATTCCTGTGTTGCCATGTGTGATGTCATGAACCGTGATTTCATGCGCCATGATATTGTGCGCCATGATGTTGCACGTCGTGATGTCGTGTGCCATGATGTCACTTGCATACTGCCTAACTAGGTTAGTCCCCCCCACTTCTTTTTTTAGGACTTGTGCCCTGAGGCGTAACAAGCCTTCGACACGTTGCATCTGAAACTAAGGTTGTTCTGAGGATGGCAAATAAAAAGATATACGAAACGAAACATTTACATTCTTTAAGCTTTTACTGAAATGGTCTGAGCTGATGGAACATTTTGGAGACTGACAGCAAGAAACTGTGATGTTGCGCTCTAGTGGTTGCACGTCGCGTAGCGACGTGACGTGATGTCGGCCATGTTGGCGGCTGCGCGCGCATCGCTGGAGCAGAGGCGCGAAAGCCGAGAGAGAGTGCGCACCAGCTCGGCGCTCTCTAGGGGAAAAGAAGTTAAATAAATAGCGTGAACCTCCACATCTGTGTCCTGTCTTAATTGGGGGAACGGCACCTTTACAATGGCGACGAGAGTGGGATGCTGAACACCTGCACAAGAAAAAAACACTGTTAAAGGAGCACCAGTGGAGTCGAGCAGTTAGGACAAGGAGAAAAGTAGCTGAACCAGGCAATTGAGAGGAGCGACCAAGCACTGACTTGCAAGTAAGCGACCACACATCACATTCAACCCTAGAGAGCGCAGCAGAGCCCCCCCTACCCCACTGGAGAAAGACAAGCACTGGGGAAGGGAAGGAAGAATCGAAACAGAGCCAGTGACAAGGGCACTCAAGAGTACTGTGACCCTGCGACTGGGAAATCGCGCTGGCTACCTCAGGAAAGAGCGAAGGGGCAGACACAGAAAGACCACAGTTACAGACCGAAAAACAGGAGTCAGACAGCACGCCAGGCAGTCCCAGAAGTTACAGCGGCACGCCACCCGAGGTCAAGCGCGAAAAGATGAGCGCGCAAGCGGTATACGCAATGGCCCCAGTGCAATTCCTGCCTAAACCCGGAGAGCCACTCATGAAGTGGGAAGATTGGAGAGACTACATCGACAACTTCATAGAAGTACTCGAAGATGAAAATGAGGAAAAGTTCAACAGCAAGAGGAAGAAGCGCATTCTACCACATAACCTAGGCCCAGAAGGGCTCAGAATCTCCAAGAACCTGGTGCCCAAACAACGAGGAAGCACAGACGACGACGTGTATGCCCATGCCATAGATGACTTGAATGAACCCTACAAGCCAGCAGTGTGCGTATCGATAGACAGATTCAACTTCCAACAACGGAAGCAACGTCCAGGGGAGTCAGTGGAAGAGTATGTGGCAGCTCTGAAGAAACTGGTGACCACATGCAAATACGACACGTTCGAAGAGGAATTCATCAAAGATCAAATCGTGATGCACACCACAAGCATGGCTGTGCAGGACAAGCTGTGGACCAGCGGAGACACCACGCTGAAGGAGGTGCTGGTGATAGTCAAGAGGGCAGAAATGGCGCGCAGGTGTGCGGAAGCGGCGAAGAAGGAGACGGTATCCAGCCCCATGGTGAACAGAGTAGACGACGAGGAGCCCCGCAGGGACCATAAATACAAGGGGTCCACATCGAAGGGACCCAACAAATGGCAAGGCAACCCTGGTCCTCCAGGAAAACAGACCGGGAACAACAAGAAAACGTACTATCGATGCGGAAGCTGGTCCCATGAAGCGCACGACAGGAAGTGCCCAGCGTTTTGCGCCAAATGTATGTACTGTGGCATAGTAGGCCACTAGGAGAAAGTGTGCTGAAGGAAGTCCTCAAAGGGCATGGTGAAATATATCGACCACGAACGAGAAGATCGAGAAGAAGACACAGAGGAGGATGTCGACACCGTGCTCTGCATATACCACCAAGTGTTAAGTGTGGACGGTAAAAGATCGACCAAACCAGTACTGGAAATGACGATTGGAGGAGTGCCGATAAGCATAGTGGCAGATTCAGGCTCGCCCTATACCATTGTCCAGAGAGCGGTGTGGAATGAAACTTTCAAGCCACACTTGGGCCCGGAATTGGAGAAATTGGACATCCGACCAGTCACATACAATGGGGACCGCATACCCATGGTTGGATTCAGACCGTTAAAATTTGAGTTCAGAGGCCACTCCGCATTTTGCAAACTATATATATCGGAGAAGGGTCCATCGGTGTTGGGATGGCTAGACCAAGGCGATCTGGGCATCAAACTGGATCGGGTGGGAAAGAACAGATACTACTCACCGAACCAGAGGTCTGGCCAGATCTGGACAGATGGAAGAGAGAGTAGCCCAAAGTATTCGGAGGCACTGTAGGAAGACTGGAGAAATTCTCACATAAAATAGTGCTGAAGGACGAAGCTACACCAGTCTCCCATAAGGTGAGGAATGTACCCCTGGCAGTGAGAGAGGCGGTGCAGGAGGAACTACAAGAACTGGAAAAAAAGGGGATCATCGAACCGATCACGTGCGCGGAGTGGCTCGCGCCATTGGTGGTGGTCATGAAGCCCAGCGGGAAAGTCAGGCTATGAGTAGACCTGCGCGAACTGAATAGGAATATTGTGGTGAGAAGTTCCCATTACCAAGAATCGAAGAAATGTTGGCCAAGACCAGGGGAATTAAGTGGTACTCCACCATAGACTTGACCTCAGCATACCACCAAATTGCCTTGCACCCGGAGAGGAGGAAATTAACATCCTTCATTACCCCATTCGGGTGCTATCAATTCTGTCGCATGCCTTTGGACTAGCATCGGGGGCTGCGGTGTTCCAGAAACTGATGCACCAACTATTTAAAAATATGGATGGCATCCAGTACTTTCAAGACGACATCCTGGTAATGGGGCGAGACAAAATGGACCATGACGCAAAGCTCAACAGGGTACTGAAGATCCTGGACGATAAGGGCCTCACAGCGGAATGGGCTAAGTGCCGGTTGGGCATGGAGTCAGTGACCTACCTAGGCCATGAAATAGGAGTGCGAGGAATCACTCCAAAAACAGAGAACGTAAGAGCAATATGCGAGGCACCACCACCAACCAACAAGGAGGAGGTCAGGTCATTCTTAGGTATGGCGGAATACTACAGTAAATTTGTGCAGCACTTCGCCACTAAGACACATCACATGAGAAAGCTGACAAGAGAAAGTTCCGTGTTTTGTTGGACCGAGGAAGCTCAAGGAGAATTCGAAATCATCAAGAAAGATGTAGTAGGAGCCATACCACTCCAGGGATACGACCCCCAGGGCAAGACAGTGCTCACAACAGACACCAGCGACAAGGGGTTGGGCGCAGTGTTGATGCAGGACCGAGGGCAAGGAGTGATGGAAACACTCAGCTTTGCATCCCGCACACTGAGCGACACTGAAAAGAAATACAGCGTCATCGAAAAGGAGATATTGGCAGTCATTTGGGCAATGACAAGATTCAGGCAATTCCTGTGGGGCACACGGTTACAGCTGAAGACGGACCACAAGCCCCTACTGAAGGTACTAACATCCAGTGGACATGCGAGTGCCACACCCAGGATTTCGAAGATGACCCTGAAAATACTGGAATTTAGATACGATGTAGACTACATCCCAGGCAGCCGGAACAGAGTGGCGGACTACTTAAGCAGGGCGGCGGCCATGGAACCGGGTGAAGAAGACCAAGCAGGTAAGGAAGAAATGGTGGCACTCACGGAAGACCAAGAAAGAGTCATGGGCAATCAGGAATGGAAAGAAGCCTATGACGAAGACCAGACCATGCAAGCGGTGAAATTGTACATCACGAAGGGCTGGCCGGACAAAAAACAAACCAACGAGAGCCTAAAACCATACTACGAGGTCAGGGAAGAGATATCGATGGACGATCAAGGGGTGTTCGTGTACAGGGGGGACAAGGTCATTCCCCCCAGCTAACATCATTCCCAAGTTACTGACATTGCTCCATGAGGGCCATTTGGGAATTGGTAAGATGAAATTAAGGACCAAGCAAAACTACTGGTGGCCAGGCATGGACCTACGAGCTGAGAGGCATGTCAGAGATTGCTTACAGTGCCAAGGAGCAGACAAGACACTCAAACTCCTACGACCAGCACTAGGAAAATTCGACCCCCCACAGAATCCGTGGGAAGAGTTATCCATAGACATATTGGGCCCAATTTTAGATGGACAAGGCATTCAAAAATACGTATGCGTCCTCATTGACAGATATTCAAAATAGCCCAAAATGAAGGTGGATGAGGTGATGGACACAGAGACGATCTTAAAGTTCCTGTCCGACACTTTTGTGAGAGAGGGTATTCCTAAATCCATCTTGAGTGACAATGGCCCTCAGTTTACGTCCCACAAGTGGAACAAATTTATGCAGAGAAATGGCATCCTCTCCAAACATACTTCTATCTACCATCCCGCGGGAAATGGGCTGGTAGAACGTTTCAATAGAGTAGTGATGGGGTCAGTGCAAGCAGCGATATAAAGCAACAAGGACTGGGAGATGGAGATATGGCACATGTTGTGGGCGTACAGAATCACCCCCACAGGAACAGGATATAGCCCCTTCCAAATATTGAGGGGTTGCAAACCCTTTACTAGGGACAACCGTGTATGGAAAGAGAAAACCATAACGAGCAAATGGTCCCCAGCAGTGGTTCAAGCCAACTTGGAGAAAGCACAGGCCATCTACGCCAAACACTACAACAACCGCAGGAACGTGAAGAATATGGAATTGGAAGAAGGCGAGTGGGTGCGAGTCAAGTTAGCAACACTACAAAGGAAAGGGGACAGCAAGTACAGTAAACCCATGCAGGTCAAGGAGGTGTACGATAGAGCAGCCTTGCTGAGCGACGGAAACGTGTGGTCCCAAGACCGCATGGCAAGATGCAACAAAGTATTACGGTGGAGCCAAGGTGGATTAGAGCTAGAAGATGAGGAGGAACCCAATGTAGAGCTGGAACAAGCGGAGGAGGAGTTGCACGAGAGGAGAGGAGAACAGAACGAGGAGCAAAGTGACGACAGCAACCAGGGAACTGCGAGGGAAATGGACTTGAGGAGACAAGGAGAGAGCGCGGCTGCGCTGAGATATGGAAGGTGTGGCGTAGAGACTCAGGAGAGGGAGACCACGGCCACCCCGGTAAGACTGACCCAGAGGGGAAGAAACGTGGTGAGACCGGACAGGTTTCAAGACTTTGACATGAGCGGCGGACTGTACGTTAAACGTTTCATTGGTTGGAAAAAAGGGAGATATGTGATGTTGCGCTCTAGTGGTTGCACGTCGCGTAGCGACGTGACGTGCTGGCGGCCATGTTGGTGACTGCGCGCGCATCGCAGGAGCAGAGGCGCGAAAGCCGAGAGAGAGTGCGCACCAGCTCGGCACTCTCTAGGGGAAAAGAAGTTAAATAAATAGCGTGAACCTCCACATCTGTGTCCTGTCTTAATTGAGGAAACGGCACCTTTACAGAAACCACCTGCGATATTTGCTTTTATATAACAGTTCACTGCTGGTTGGGAATGGGAAAAGCTGTAGTGACAGAATTGTACATCAAATTGGGTGGTATATATGTATGAAGTTGGGTACGTAAAGCCTGGTTGTTTCACCCCCGTTATTTAAAGCTATTTTAGGTTGTATACGCGCGAGCGTGTGAAGCGCGTGGGGCTCCAGCCCCCCTCCTTTTGCCCACGTGAGTCCCGCGTCCGTTGGCGTCTTGTTATGGTAAAGGGTCTATCATTCTAAAGCTTCAACTCTCTCAGACCATTTGCTCTCAGCTCCTCCCCTTTCGCTCCGTCCAGCCCCTTTTTGCTGTCACTTTTACCTCAGGTTCCGCCTACTTGCCTCACGCCTACTCCGTCCCGGGACAGGCTCCCCCACCTTAAACCCTCCGGCGGCCCTGCTGGCACTGCCCACAGCCTCTCACACCTGAGCACGAGGGTCACCGCGCAGCCATTGGTCGGCGGCTCCGTTCCAGCGACCCGCCCTCGCTTTAGGGATCGGCTCTCGGCGCGCGCGGCTGCCAGTACTGGGGCAGAGGCTGCGGTGAGAGCGCTCTGTGCCGAGGAGTCGAGTGCGCATGCGCGAGCTCTGCGAGGGGCACGAGCGGGCACCAGGCGGCAGCAACTTCCCTAGAGAAGAGAGAGAGCAGCGGGCAGCAGAGGCAGCTCGGCTGCAGCAACAGGTTCCCCCCCGGTTCTCGTGATCTGGTGGAGGGCAGCTCGGAGCAGGGTGCCTGCTCCCATCCGAGGGAGCCCGGGCGGCGGGTGCGAGCCACTTGGGGACCATGCCGGGCCCCGCGTTGCTGCCCCCGCCGCTGGGGGGCTCCCCCGGGCTGAGGAAGCCGACGGGCGCCTTCCGCCTGAGCGAAAAGTTCGCGCTTCTGCTGGTGTTCAGCGCCTTCGCGACACTCTGCTTCGGAGCGCTTTTCTTTCTGCCGGACTCTTCCAAGCTGTTGAGCGGGGTCTTCTTCCAGCGCGCCCCGGAGCCTGGCG
Organism: Lissotriton vulgaris; assembly: GCF_964263255.1. Taxonomy (NCBI): domain Eukaryota; kingdom Metazoa; phylum Chordata; class Amphibia; order Caudata; family Salamandridae; genus Lissotriton; species Lissotriton vulgaris. The sequence continues at coordinate 751,374,692 of NC_141694.1, forward strand.
CCCCGCCGCCTCCGACTGTCGCGGTAGACCTGGAGGAGCGGCTGGCCCGTATCCGAGAGGAGCACGCCCGGGCGCTGAGGGAGGCGCAGGACACACTGCAGCGGGCCCCCGCAGACATCCAGTCAGACATCCGTCGCGACAAGGAGCGGCTGGCCGCCGGCGTGGGGGAGCTGCCGATGGTGGACGTCGAACCCCCCAAGGGTATCGTTTTTAAACCGCCCGTGGGGGCCGCCGGGGGAGAGCCGGCCGATCCCGGAGTGCGGGACAAGAGGAACAAAGTGCGGGAGGTGAGTGACCTGGGAATATCACCTGGGGCTAAATAAACTCGACTTTAATTCCACATTATTTCTTCTGGATTCATCTACGTATTTCCATACTACAGGCTGATCATTGGGCGAGCGACCGTTCTGGTCAGCGAATCTTCGATCCTAATGTTACACTCCTCCATAGTCTCACAGGACCTTTGCGCTTGTAAGCAACCTACAACTGTCTCTCCCAAGAGCCATCGAAGTGCAGTGAAAGTTCAGCATGCCCAAGCCACTCGCCCTAGAGAGGTGTCTGTCTTCGCCTACTCTTAATGTGCCTCTTTTGTTTTAAATTTGGCTGCCTGTCACAGGGCCGTGGGGGTTTTCTGGCGATCCCTCTGAATTGTAAACCACAGGGAAACCTCAATTATGCTAACATGTGAGCATCCTGAAAACACGAAATGGAGAGGAGGAGGACTAAGCAGCCTACACCTCCAGTACATAAATCATATATCACATGCAAGTAGGGTGGAGATGACCCTGTCCTGCATTCAGAGTGAATACATGATCCCCATTTCCATACATCCAATTTACTTAATAGGCACCCTGCTCGCATGTGATAGATTAACATGTGTGCATCTAACAGAGGCAGTTTGCGAATGCGCTTTGCGTGTTATATATTGTGACCAGGAGAACAACGTAAGTTAATCGGTTATGCTTTAGCTTAATTGTAAATGATGCCTTCTGAATGGCATGTGGGGTGCCAAGCACGCATGATAGTGTTCTATAGTCACACTTGTGTTGTTGTTGTGTGGCAGCCGCTCCTATACGCTTTTATAGCTAACCCCCAGCATAAGATGCCCATCCTCTGCATGCCCAGACTACTCTTATGTCCCATCATACCAGCTGTTCGTCCACTTTGATGGGCTGAGTCCCGGCATCCCGCAACACTAACTGTTCTGTGTTGCTCTTGGTTACATTAAAAGCCTGTTTCCTAGCGCCACCAGTCTTATGAGCTGCCAAGGCGGACGTGGTCCTTTCATAGGCTCATGGCGCATCGGGTGCTCCTATCTGTCAATTTCACGTTTCCTGTGTTTACCACAGGCAGTGTCACTGCAGAGGAAGGGGTGGCAAGTACTTCTTTATCACGATGCCTGCACGAAACTATAAGACAGGCCTATCTGTGTATGGTTGGCTGCAGTATGCTGTTTTATAATCACTCTGCCGTTTGCTGCAGAGCCAAATGCATTGGTCCCAGCACCACCATTTCAATTCGCACGACTTTACCACGTCTAGGCGTGTATTGATGTCTTGGGTCCCATCAACAATTGCGTTTGTTTTGGTGGGAGGTCTAAAAACTGCTCTGCAGATCTGAAAACTGCTTTGAAGTTTCCGACTACCAGGCTGGAGCGGTGACCTTCAGCTGTGGTGAAAACGGGTCCACTGTTGTTGGCATATCCATATACCTGCTCCTACCCACCTAGGCACTTTTTGTACTCCATTGTAAAGCCAGATAACAGGTTAAATGTGTTTTGAGGTTGGTTGAATTGGCGTGTGCATTGTATTAATGGAGGCTGGTGATTTCCATTCATTAACATGGATGCTGCCGTGGGCACAGTTTGCTTTCCAGAGAACTGGGAGTGTCCGTGAGTGTTCCTGAAAGACGGCTGGGTTGTCACTTGTGAGGAGCCTTTCGTATGTTTCATGAGAATCGCTCACTGGGAGACCTGATTAAAGTACCAGGAAGGGGCGGTACTCTGGCATTGAATACCCCCCGCATTTCCCTTTTCAGAAGTGTCGTATATCTAGGGCTTGGGATAGACTACTAATGTGGTGATATATGAATTTGCAAAATCCTTCCACAGACGCATTTGTTGCAACACGACACCGCCTACAACGCTCGTAGTTCTTCCTTGATCTTTAAGCCAGAAACTACTTATTTCAGCTGCAAGAGCGCTAATTAGAGCCATGCCCTCACGAACACCGGAGGGTCCCAGGCGTTGACCGTAAACCGGTTTTTGTTCAAAAGCGGTCTTCACACGCCTTTAGCATATGTACACGGTCTGCATTCCATCGCCAGATCTGAAACGTTGACAGCGTCAGAAGTTGGCTAACACCACCGTCCGTCGACTAATGGTAGTTAAACTACAATTTCCTTTTATGTATCGCCTCATACAGCAATCCTCAGCCCTGCTGTTTGTATTCGCTGTAATCATATGTTACTGTTAACCAGCTTAATAGTAATCGACTCAGGAGAATGGCAGGCTGAGTCAGCCTCGCCACATGCTTCAGAGAGGGCATTCCCCTCACTGAACATCCCAGAGAAGTTACGGCCAGTAATCCGTTTGCAACACTCCCACTGGTCTTAGTCAAACGTTGTGTAGAATGTCAGCCATGCTTTCTGTTGTATATTTATCCTTCTTCTATTTCATTTACTCCACCACAGTTCTTACCTGTGTCATCCATTCCAGAATGTGTATGGCTCTGTCTCCTTCTAGGGTTCTAGCTGGTGACAGTTTGTGCCTGGCCAGCTTATGTTGAGGTTGCTTCTTCTGCTCTCCTGCAATAAATCTCTGTTGCTGCTCCTGTGGTCTCCTGGTTACTTACTTGCATGATGTTCTCATTGCTTATATTCATTTGTGTTTGAATGCTTATCGTTCTATGATGCCTCCATTTTTGCCTTTACTTCAGGAATTCTTCTGTAGTTTTGCGCTAAGTTTCCTTTCAATGACGTGCACATTCTTTTGAGTCAAGTTTCTTTTCTTTTCTTTTGTTTTATCCTACGAGAGGAGATGTGTTGTATATTTATCCTTCTTCTATTTCATTTACTCCACCACAGTTCTTACCTGTGTCATCCATTCCAGAATGTGTATGGCTCTGTCTCCTTCTAGGGTTCTAGCTGGTGACAGTTTGTGCCTGGCCAGCTTATGTTGAGGTTGCTTCTTCTGCTCTCCTGCAATAAATCTCTGTTGCTGCTCCTGTGGTCTCCTGGTTACTTACTACACTTTCATGTGTAGGTCGGACAGAGGCGGTGAACTGAACCCACTCGGGTGTCCGTTTCAGTGTCATGCCCACCTATCGTGAGCAGAAGTTGTTGGTATTGTGGTCGGTGCAGTGTTTCTCCTGCGTCCCCCTTTCCAGCTCAGGGTGACGGGGTTAACGAGCTTCGAGTCGGGCTGAATGCAAGGACTGAACAGGATGTTGTGCAGCCTGTTGTTCAGGACGTTTCCTCGGATTCCGCCTTTTGTTTGATTAAGCTGGAAAGAGATTTTCTATAAGTGTCTCCGACCTTAGGAGATCTCTGGGTTGCTGACCCTCCCAATCAAAACATCATTAGGGTTCTGTCAATGCTTAGAGTTCAGTCAGCTGGATTTATTTGCAGTTCGTTTTTTATTTATTGAATAACATGTTATTTTGTATTTCTTATGCGGCATTTGATTCAGGGTTATAACATCCTATGCAGGTATAAACGTATTTTCATAATAGCGTTGGGGCTTGTCATTGAGTGGCACTTGTGTAAAGCTCTGGAAACTGAACAGTACGTAGGTTAAAAAAACTGCTTTTGTATAACGTTGCTCCATAGGTATGGAAAGACGGCAAGTACATGTACTTCCGTTCACTGTGATGGGGGTGCTCCAGTGAACGTGCCTCGCATCCCACTAATCGCGTGTTTGTGTCTACCCCACGCAATGCCTGCCCCATCCTTATTTCCATAAACTTGCGGTGTGTCGTCGTTTTTCTGGCACATTGGCACATAGGAGCAGCGTGCGTGTGGTTACTGTCACCAAAGTACCTTGAGGCTATAGTACTTTGGTGACGGTCACCAAATGCATGCAGCCCCGTTCCTGGTAGCCGTTCCTCCGCCCCTAGAAATGACACTGTGTCTGTGCGTGAACCTAGAGTGGCTTGGTTTTGGGGAGGGTGACCTGAGCATATGCCAAGCATGCTTGCCGGATCTGAAGGAATCCTCGTAAACATGAACCCTGATCTTCACCGAATTCAGTTAGTAATATTACTGTGTACATATGTATATAATCTACTTCACTTGGTGCGCCCCTGATTGTTAGTGACTTTAAATGCACGTTATGAGTTGTGCCCGTGTGCTGCTAATACGTTGAACACTTAGGCTCTTTCCCACAAGCCTATCCTCAACTCCCAAGATCACTCAACTGGAGAACACTTATTGAGTGTTATAGGGGCGTTCCTTTCTAACCTCTGCTACTGCCCTCTAGCTTTTTAAGGAAATGGTGTCTTAGCAGTTAAACGAGGCAGACAAGTAGTGAGGCTGTTATTGTATGCACATAACGTGATGTATTATAGGATGGCAAAACCTGACATGAAAAACACACCATGACTTTTGGAAGTTAAGTATAATCTGATTGCCGATCAGTTTTATTCCAGGATGCTTGAAACTTAATGCTCCTAATTTTTCTAAACTGATGCAGTGGGAAGCAACGTTTGGATCACTTATGTTCTTTGCACAGATTAAGCTGTCGTATGTGTGCCTCGCTGCACTTTTAGAGTATTAAAGGGCTAACTATTCGCATGTGAGATGCACGTACAGATCTTAGCAGGGGGTCATAGATACTGTGGAAAATTTGAGGTGATGCTTGATCATTAGCTTTGGGGAATCTAACCAAAGTTTAATTTGATCCCCTAATAAAAGTGACACATTTTGGGGGAGTGAGGTTTATTAGAATTTGCCTGTTGCACGCAGGCAGCTTTTTTGATCACTATTGCATTTGTTTCTGCTACAGTAAAAATGTGTATTTTTTATGTTGGCCACAGTTTAGCACGAGTAGACAGCCAAGACCCAGGTAGTCCAGTGTTTGTTTCGGGATCCAGATTGCGACTCATATCGGTGGCTAAAAGATGCCGTGTAAGTCTAGATAATGGTTGGAAAATGACCATGAAGGCAGATGGGATTAGCAGTGATGGGATAATGGCTTTTCACTTGGAGCTTTTACTGGCCGCAGAGATGCTTACTTAATGAATAAGTCATGTGCCTGTTAGTTTCACCAGGTTCCTTGATGGCTCTCTGTATGTAACCAATTCCTGAAGCTGGATGCCTGTTTATTTACTTCATAGGATCACAGGTGCCCTCGGAGTTCTCACTGGCATTGCTATTATAGTCTTCGAAACCAGTTTCACAGACTCTGCCTGGTTCATAATCTCTTGATTTTTGGCTTGGATATGGGTCCTATATTGTACTCTGAATATGTAATACCAGTGGGTGTGTGTTTGCTTCTAAGTGTCTAAGTAGAAGTCTTCCTGTCCCGTCTCATGCTTTCTAGTTTATCTGTCAATTCAATGGACCAAAGTTGGTGTTTATGTAGACCAGCACCTCTTTCTTGCTCTTTACCTTTGATACATTTACCTGCACAGCAAGAGGTTGAGACATGGTGAGATGAAGTTAGAGCGCGGGCGCTGATGCCACAAGCCCCTCTATTTTTTAAGTGCTTCTGCCTTGTGGGAGTCTGGCCCCAATTGGTGTTCTGTGTAGAGTTAATTGTCTGGGTGCTGCTGTGGGGCACGACCAGGCACTCAACCATGTGTGGGATGGCCTGCTGGAGCTCTCCAGGACTGGTCCTTTGTTGCTGGAGTCTCGGCTCCAGTGTGATCCAGTTGTGTAGCCCCTAGCAGTAGTGGGAAAGAGGACATGAAGTGCAGAACTCTGCCATTTCACTCTGTTCTCTGAGAGAACTGAAAGCGGTTGCAACGAGCTGCCAATCTAAAGCACCAGTGCCTAGCACATGACTTGGCCTCCTGTCACTCTTTTCCCAAGAGTCACTGTTTTATGAACTCCCCTTTGTTCCCTTCCTTTTGCGCTCCACTACTAGTACTTATGTAGAATAAGTAAAAGCTTCAAATAGGTGTACACGTTACTGTAACTCGTGATCTTGTCATTTCCTGTTTTTCTCCTTTCATAGCTATGAGACTCCGCTCTTAAGTCCAGATTTTGTTTTCAAGTAAAACAAGTGCGCGTTGATTAAAAGGAGATCTTTTAATCCCCCCGATTAACTTTGTAGGCAGCCGAGAAGTGACATGGGTATTAAAAAGAGCAACAAGGAAATGAGTTTGGGGGGCGGGGGAGAAACCGAGAACTTATACGAATCCTGGAAAACCATATTGTATGCTTACAACAGCATGGTTAACAAAACCTGAACAGCTTTATTTGAAAATGCTTTTGTGGAGCCATTTTCTAGACAATAGTTACTTTATAATGTTACATGCAATAAAGTACTACCTAGTACAGAGTATTGCATGGAGTGAAGTGCATTTACTGCATTATTGAATACATGTGATGTGACTGAAATATTTAGTAGAAACAGAAGGTTCAATAAATTGGGAAATGAAAGCTGAAAGTGTTGCATATAATCTTCTGACTTCCTTTGCCACCTACATATACAAACACACTTTTGTAATACGCTTGTAAATACAAATATTTTAACCTAATTTACCTTCACATCACATGTTCCTACGTGATGCACTTGTGTGTAGGCCGTCAACCTTGCACGTTAAGTTTTTTCAGTGCCTGTACAAATAGTTCCTAGAATGTCTTGCATGTTAAATACGTGAAAGCTTGACCTGTCGATTTGTCTATTCTAGTGAGTAGCATAGGTCTTTAATAGAAGATTAATTAAGCATGACAAACTTTCCATTGGATCTAGAATTTGGAAGTATAGCAGATATTTAGATGCCCATTATATATTTAGCACATTAAAAAAAAACGATTGACATATTTTTAGAATGCTCTAGAATTGGTACGATATTGGGCAACGATTTTTTTAGTGAATCGTTCATATTCTATCTGGAAAATTTCAAAACTCTTCCTATTCTGTGTTTGTATCGCAGACCATGTCACAGGTCCTACTTTCTCCACACCTGCTTTTTGACCGTACCCTGATTCAAGTAGGACCAACTGAAGATGCCCTGATAGCAAAAACGGAAATACCTAGCTACATTGATCCAAACTATTATTTTTCTGTCAGATATGACCATCTCCCTACCTTTGCCAAAGGCATCTGAGCTTTGTGTTCTCCTGACACCCTTGCTCAACTGTGCAACACTCAGCGTAGTATGATTGACAGTTCCATGTGTTTCCAGGGGTGAAGGACAGCGGTTCCATGCCCTTACTGATCATCAGAATTTGACTAGGATGGAACTCGACGAATGCGATAAAGATAAGCAGTCTTGAGTGGAAGGAGCGATCTACTGTTTCTGACACAAGGATTGGTGAAAGTGAGATTTAAATTAGGACTTGGGCAGCATTTTGAGGTATCTCATTGGGGCCAGCAATGTTTGATGGTTATTGTGAACTATATTTGCGTCCCTTTGACGCTTGGATTTGTTATGGTAGGATAAGATGCGGCTCAATGAAAGTCCTTCTCTTTTGATGCTCAGTTGAGGATTCATTAATGGGGGCGGGGTAATATGGATTTGAGGTGAGGTGTATATTTCTCTCTTAGAACGTAATCGTGTTATATTTTGTAAAAAGAATCTCTTGGTCATGGGCTCTTTAAACCCTAAGTTGTGGTAACATGTGGAAGCAGAGGTCAGCCCGGGACCAGGGTTCAATTCCCGGCTCGGCGGGGTCTTGTCTCCTAAAAAATGTCCATGGACTCGACAATTCTCGCTCTGGTGCCTACTCGATTCACAGGTTCACACTCTGCGACTCTGGGCAATAGCTTGCTTAATCTCCACAACGGCCCCTCGCGTCGGGATGCCTGGCTTTCACCTTGCGGATACCCTGCCGGGGTTATCTCACAGGGGAATACCAGGACGGGTTCCCTAAGCAAGCGCTTAGAGACCGGTTGGTGATTTCGGCTATATAAATTCCTGTACATTTACATTTACATGTTACCACATTTGGGGTTTTGGGAGTGCTGGGAACATGTTCCTTCTATGAATTCAAGCCTGTCCAGCGCGTCCTTTTCCATAGCGCTAGCCAGGCATTTTGCCGAGTAGCACGCTTTTTTTTTAATCCATACCAACGCCCTGCATTTTTTTCTCCCAATGCTGTGAAAAGCACGTTCAACTTGGGGCACACCGATATTAACTAATCCAAAAAGAGTTCCCAGTACCCAGGACTATAGTTAGTAATTATCTAACGGGCATGAGACCCTCTTCCGCTAAAATTCTCAATTCGTAGAATTGCGGAAAACACCCGATACTATTTCTATATTTAGATGTTCATTGTCTCTAATGCCCTACTGTCCGTGAACAGACTCTCTAATCTGTCAGTTTTGCTGATTATGGGGAATTCAAAGTGTTTTTCAACTCGGCGCAACCAGAAAGTGTCAGCCCTACCTAGGACCATACACACACCCACACATACACAAAAATAATCCGGAAAAAAATGTGTGGCGGAGAGGAAGGCACCTCACGGGCGAACACCCTCGGGGCGATCTGGTCAGGTGTTTACCAGAAACTTGGCCCCTTTCTCATCATAGGTGACCATTCCTATTCCAGAATTGGTGAATACGTGAAAGAAAGCAAAAGATAAAGAAACGGTGCAATGCAAGGAGCTTAGAGCATGACTCCTTAGACATACAGAAAACAGAGTGAAGAGTAAAATCAACAGTCACACCTCTTGAACTTCTTTTATTAATGACTCAGGTGTGTACGGCTGAAATAAAAAGGCTGGTAGCTTAAAGTCGCATACCAATACCTGTAACCAACATGTTTCACTGCCCAGTGACCTTTATGGCAGATTCATCAGGGTTAGTACTCTGTTGCTGCACCCACTTCCGACATTTTTAAACAGGAAGCCTTATTCAGCTACGCTCCCTCGTACCAGCTGAAAAGGCAGGTCTCCGCCTGGTTGTTGGTTGTCACATCAACCATACAATCCGCGTTCGCTGGTGTTGTATCATCCCAGGAACCTGGGATGATACAACACCCGCGAACGCGGATTGTATGGTTGATGTTGCTGGTACGAGGGAGCGTAGCTGAATAAGGCTTCCTGTTTAAAAATGTCGGAAGTGGGTGCAGCAACAGAGTACTAACCCTGATGAATCTGCCATAAAGGTCACTGGGCAGTGAAACATGTTGGTTACAGGTATTGGTATGCGACTTTAAGCTACCAGCCTTTTTATTTCAGCCGTACACACCTGAGTCATTAATAAAAGAAGTCCAAGAGGTGTGACTGTTGATTTTACTCTTCACTCTGTTTTCTGTATGTCTAAGGAGTCATGCTCTAAGCTCCTTGCATTGAACCGTTTCTTTATCTTTTGCTTTCTTTCACGTATTCACCAATTCTGGAATAGGAATGGTCACCTATGATGAGAAAGGGGCCAAGTTTCTGGTAAACATCTGACCAGATCGCCCCGAGGGTGTTCGCCCGTGAGGTGCCTTCCTCTCCGCCACACATTTTTTTCTGGATTATTTTAGTGTATGTGTGGGTCTGTGTATGGTCCTAGGTAGGGCTGACACTTTTTCTGGTTGCGCCGAGTTGAAAAACACTTTGAATCCCCCATAATCAGCAAAACTGACAGATTAGAGAGTCTGTTCACGGACAGTAGGGCATTAGAGACAATGAACATCTAAATATAGAAATAGTATTGGGTGTTTTCCGCAATTCTACGAATTGAGAATTTTAGCGGAAGAGGGTCTCATGCCCGTTAGATAATTACTAACTATAGTCCTGGGTACTGGGAACTCTTTTTGGATTAGTTTCATTGAGTGGAGGGCTTGTTCTTTTTAGTACCCATAATTTTCCCTCTAAGCTCCTCTTGTTATTGAATGCACACCGATATTAAACCTGTTCTCACGGTTTGCAATCTTTACATTTCGTCACATTGTCCGTTTTGTTTTTCGTGATGTTCTTGCACAATATCCAGTTGTCCCAGCCAAAGTAAGCAAAATGGTTGAATGTCTTATGCGTACAAGTTAATGTTGTTTGTAGTTAACTCGATGAATAATAAGCTTTACACTTGCTTAATGAGGGCATTTTTAATTGCGAGGTGAATGGCGTTCTTGGCAGTGTTGGTGTCATCTAGTTTATTTTGTGGGTTTACCTGATGGGAGCTAAAATATCCACATACTTGGGTGAGAGGACGTTTAGTGAGCGCTGAGTGGTTTGGCATGAGATTTGAGCTTGGTGAGCAAGTGCCTACAACTACATGGCCGTGCGTGTTCTTGCCGCTTTCAGTAGCAGCGGCTGTGTAATGTGGTTGTAGTTCCCCACCCACCTGCAATGCTGGGAACTGCAGCTCGGTTTACATGCGAGCTGCAGCTCGGTGCACGCGGCTGGAGAGGCGCGAGGCCAGCCCCTAACGCTCAGAAAAACAGGAAACTGTGACGTCTACTCGTGTTCACACGCCTTTGGTCCATGTACTTTGAGCTATGCCTGCGTATGCAGTACCTCTTGATTGTCTCGTTTTGTAACACGGAGAACAAGCCTTGCGCTCTTAGATGTAGGGCTGTCCGCGTTTCATTCTACTTCTTTCTTTGTTGCGTTAAAGTGTTTTGGAAAACTAATTACGATGGAAAGGCAGTAGTGACCAGGATCTCTATTTTCTAATGAGCTGACGAGAACAAAAGGGCGTTTTTCATTAAATGGACTGTAAAATGAAAGCACCCTGATACCTTTTGTGATAGACTGAGGGTTCTATTAATTATTGGCTTAAGATTGCGGCAGCGGAAGCACTTTTAAACGGTCGTTAGCACAGGGCAGATAGGACTGCTAAAGTTTCGCAAGCTTCTTGTTATACTTTGCTACACAGGCATTGGTCCTCTGAACCTTTCTTTATCGTAGTAAGGGGTCGAATCTCGGATAACCTACAGCTGGTCTACCCAGAGAGGACCATTTATAGCCAACTCCCAAGCAGTTTCAAAGAAAGAACATTTGAATGTCGTTGTTTTTGGTGGATTTGTCTTAATCAGAAAAATCTTTATTTTGGCGCTGACATGATCAACCAGTGACAACTCCAAGTTTTATGGAGTCAATTAGTACTATTTTTGTGCCACCATTCATTAAAAAAGTGGTACATTTAATCACTTTATTAAATAATTGCGTTGGTAATTGAAGTATAAATCTGTGTTCTGTGTGTTCGTAATTGATGGTCTTTAGAATGTAAATGGGTCTGCTGGAACCCTAACAAGCCTCCCATTCTACTGAGAGTCCAGAATGCATTTTTATGCCCTCCAAAAGTAGTAGAGCCCTCTCAGTTGGTTCGCAGTGACATCAAACTTGTAAGCACCCGTCACATAAGGTTCTTGGCAGGTTCCCAACATGCAGATGATATGGAAGTGGTAATATGTAGCCACCTTTGAAAACCTATGTTTCAGCCACATTTAATGAAAATTTCATCAGGTGTGCCAAGTTGGAGCCTCCTGTGTCCTTAGTATATGGTGCTTCTGTGACCCGGGTTGTTATAAATAAATGCTTCTGTTTCATAGTTTGGGGCAATTGGCATAATGCATTTGCACCAAATAGAACACGTGATGGCAAATTGTTACGGAAGATTGACTGGGATTTACCTAGTGCCTAGATAGACCACATTTTAAAGTAAATGCCATGTAAGTCTAAGGGTTTTTGTCTCTGCTTAGCCCCAGCCATGATCCATTGACAGCTAAATGTTTTGCTATACATCTAGCATGCATACAATGGGAGCCCACTGATCAAGTAATACTTTGCATGAATCGATATGCCCCCATGTGTTTTAACCTAGACTGCTTTAGATAACGGTTTCCAGAGTAGGCTCCTTGTTACATTTTTATTTGCGTTGCTTCATTCTTTCAAAATGTGCTTAGTTTTTTAAAAAAGTTCAGCTGTACAGCGGTCTGTTAACTAGGTTGGGATCATAAAACTGCCTGCAGATCCTTTTGAAGCAAACTATAGGAAAGATACTACTCTGTGAATTGCCACACCCACTGGATGCTTAGGACATCAAACATTGTCTGCAGGCCAAGGATTGGATGCACTAGAAAAATTGCAGGCAAACTGTAAAGTATGTAAATACAAGGCTAGCAATGCATTTGAGACCACATCAAGGGCAATATGGTACCTTCCTGAGCGACATTGATACTGACTTGTTGGTGTCACAGAAATACAACTTTTGGGTTGAAGTTTTAGTTTACTTGGGGCAAGACTCAACCGATTGCTGGCAACCCAGGTTGTAATTTAAGTAAGATGCACAGTGGCGTTCTGGAGTTTAAAACTCGTTAGCCCCAGCAGATCAAAGCATGTGTTAGGAGTTGTATTGAAACAATATGTGCAGAAATGTACTGCCTCGGAAATAACTATGATGACCATGTTGCATCGCAGCCCAAGACAAGTATTAGATTCGTGGTCCACAATGCATGGGAGACCAGACGACGTGGGGGGGTGGATGAAAGGGTACTTAAAAGAAATTGATGCTGGTTTGCTGTAAAAATGCTTGCAACATAAAAGCAGCCCCCTTTTTTTCTCCTTTCGACTATAACCGTCAGACTTGCGTCCCTGATTGGCGGTTCCATGAAGGAAACTCCTTGGCTAGCCTTACTTCATACCACACACCATCTCCTCTGCCATGGGTAGGGGCAGTAATTGTCTTTAATCACAGGGTGACCGGACTGTGGGGTAAAAATGGTGCCATCATGTTGGCCTCAGTGACCCAAGCCAACATAATAATCCCAAGGTTTCACTTCTCCACGGTGTTCAAGCAACCCTGACGAAAGGGCATCACCAGCATTACATTTTTTTCGAGGGGGTTTACGTGTCTAGAAGGCCTCTCACTTTCCATGTAAAGGTGACCGGAATGACTGGACCATAGTTGATAGTTAAAAGCTTTGCTCTTAATAGTGTGCATTTCAACTTCTACATCCTCTGAATCCTTGGATCCATGAGCACCGCTATCGGTGTTCTACTTTGACCTCTTCTGTGTTTATTTTCTACATGCTAATAAGGGATTACATCAGTCTAAGGATGAACATCAGAGATGTGCAACAGTTCTCATTGGTGTTTAATTGTAGTATTACCTGCATTTATTTAATTGATATTAGTAAGTGGAGTATGACAATATTTGCTTTTTATAACTTTGAGGATCACTCCCTGTCTGCCTCTGAAAAGTTAAGTAGATCTGCCAAGCGTTAGTCACACATTTGCTACATAGCATGATCTGAAGTATGGTTATCCCTGCTATGTTTGGTTTGTTGGCAAGCCACACTGCTCATGCAGAGGCTTTGGAACCCACACTTGATTTGTAAACAAAAGGAGAAGCCCTAGAAGGTCGTTGGGACTGATTAAAAACCCTAGTCTAGCTGAATTTGTGACGCGGCGTGAGGCAGATGGAAACGTTGCAGTCCCCTTTCTGGATGGTGTGTGAAAAGACAGGCGACTTAAAGCACAGACTATCTCAGTGTTGCCATTGGTAGGATGGAGGAATGACAGGGAGGTGAGCATACGCTAACCAAGTAGTGAGTAGAGGCATGTTACCATTAAATGTGTGACTGCATGGACATGCCAGCTCTTCTCCCGTGCAGTGAGTGGGCTACATAACAAGGGCAACCAAAGTTGGGAACCCTGAATTAAATAAAGGCAAAAACTTTCTTAAGTACATATTGTTTGTCTTGCTCATGACTTAATAGTTTGAAATTGGGGTTGACTGGCAGAGGTATGCGCCCTCTCAAAGCATGAACCACAATCGTAGTCAAAGTACGTCAAAACACATTCTAAATTACCCTGTGCTTGCCATCTGGTAGCTCACCACAGAGAAGTCTGGCAAGAGGGAATCTGTAAAATATTTGTGCTTCACTTGAAACAGTAACACAGTGAAAACCCCTCAAATCGACTACGCACCAGGTTAGAAATGTAATGAATCATTTTGTAACTAAAACGAAACCAAAACAACAAAAACATCTAACAAGTAGAATTAGAGATACATTTTTAAAGAATACATTCAAAAATATTGCTTGGAAGCAATAAGCGCTTGCATGGATTGGCTGGTCATGCTAAACTTGGGCAAAGCCAGGCCAACCACGATGCCCTCCTGGGGCCTCTGAAACAAAGTTCCTTGATCTACGAGTTGTCATCGACAAGGATGCGACGGGCAGCCGAGCGATAAGTCAATGTCGAGCCATGTAGTGGACGATATGCATCTATTTTCTTCCCGCAACTGCTGGGATGCTTCAGTTTCAAAAGCGAAACGCTGGTTCTGATTGCAATGCACCGCTGCTGCTACTGCAGTAGGGTATATGTCCATTCTGAATGCGATGCACTGGGTCTGCCCCGTGCTGCGATGAGATGCGCTGGTTCTGACTTGCGCAAAGGTGAAGATGTACTTTTTCTGATGAGGATGCGTGGGTTCTGGATGTAAAAGCACCTTAAACATCACTTCCATGGGTCCAGGACTGGGGTGACACCACTTGGCAGGACAAATTCGCAGCTTGTACAGTCCAAATGTAGGTAGTTGAAATCTTTGATATCTCTGAGCCTTGGAACAGGAGGCTAGCCAGTAAGCCCTTGGAGTCACTCTGGGTTTAAGTGATGCTGGTCCAGTCCTCATCAAGGCAGGAGAACAGCAGGCAGCTGGGCACATCAGCAAGGCAAAGGCACAGCAAGGCAGAAGTCCAGCATATCAGCAGTCCAGTAGAGTGGCAGTCCTTCCAACATAACAGCAGCTCGTAATCTTGGCAGAGTAGTGACATGTTCAGAAGTGTAGTGAAGTTATGACGTTATAGGTAGAGTACTCATACACAGTTGTGCCTTTGAAGTGCACAGTTCCTCCCTTCCTAACCTGGCTCAAGACTAACTACATGGGGGTATGCAGACTTTTGTATGGGGACAGGACACAAACTGTCTAGGTGTAAGTGTGAGGCTGTGCCCAGCTTCTCTCTCCCATCTCCCTGGAAGGCCTGTCAAGGTGCACCCCAGCTACTTTTGTGTGAGGTTGTTTAGAGGGAATATATAAAGGCCAGTTGTCACCCAACCCAGACTAAACTGAGATGGGCCGCTTGCATCAAGTGTCTAAAGTAAGTAAAGGCCAACTTTGCAAACTAAAACTGTATTTTAGAATCCAATTTCACCATAAGTTCACCAAACATGAAGTCTATCTCTTCACAATTTGTAATTACACTTAAAAGATGTAAGAAAGTAATCCCAATATGATAATAGGGGAGGCATGTACAACTTAAAAGATAATGTCATACCTTTTAAATACATTGCACCCTGCCCTCTGGGCTGTCCAGGCCCTACTCTAGAGGTGACTTATGTTTTAAAAGGAAGGTTTAGGTCTGGCAAGAGGTTTAACTTTCCAGATCGACATGGCGGTTTATACCTTCACACACACTCTGCCGTGGCAGGCCTGAGACATGGTTAACATGCTACTTAAGTGGATGCCACAATCCATGCTGAAGGCCCACTAGTAGTATTTAATTTACAGACCCTGTGCACATGTAGTGCACATGACTAGGGAGTTATAAGTAACTTCAATAAGGCAGTTAGGTAGAGACAATGTTACCATGGTTAGAGGACTGGTTAGTACTGGTAAAGTGCTCAGAGTCCTAAAGCTAACAAAAACTAGGTCTGAAAAAAGAGGAGGAAAGCAAAAAGTTTTGGGTGACCTTTCAGAGAGCTATTTTTCCAACAATACTCAGATATCAAGACATAGGAATAAGTTGTTCCTGGGGAAAAAGACACTCTTTATAGTCCTGAGGAAAGCCCATTGGTCATAGTAGAACAGGGCTTGAAATATGTTGACTAGCAGAGAGGGCATAGGATCATTACTTCTACAGACTCCTTAATGATTTATTTTTAATCGTACCAGAAACACTAAAAATAAAATGGATACCATGAGTATTTTCTAGGTATTTTTAGTATAGGACCCCGGCAGGAGAAATTATTCCAAGTGCTTCCTGGAATATGGTTGAGCCCATCCTGGTTGTTGGGCACAGGATGAGACCTGATGGTAAAGCATGACACCAATAGGGTACGAGAGGGTCTTTTAAACAGCACAAAGTGATGTCCTAACTGAGGACCAAGCTCAACATTTCCAAAAGATAAAATCCACCGCTCGGAATGGTCTAATTGTGTAGGACACTTTAGGTGAGATTGGGATCGAGGAATAGTCTGCCATATGCCATTATTGCTGCAGAAAGGCTATTAGTAGTGGTTATGGTTCATTTTCGTGGCTTATTTTCCTCTGTAAGGCTCCTAGTGCTGAATCTGATTTAGTCACATGGCAGACCATGGCTGGAGGATTAGTTGTGATGATCAGACACGTCAACATAACCTCTGAAAGGCATGTTGAAGCAGAATCAGTCACAGGTCACTATACATCAGAAATGGCAAAAATTAAGTTTCAGGCAGCCTCCTATATCAGACTGACTTCACCCCGACATTGCTGCATCACTTTATGAAAATTAAAATGCAATGCTTTTGACAAATTCAAAATGTCTCATAATATATATTTTGTGAAAGCAAATTCAAGTGGATAGACTGTTTTTGATGCATTTATTAACCTGTGGATTATGGGGCAGTATGACTTTTTCATGCCCTGATGGGGGCAAGTAATACTTGGACTGGTCATGATTCCTTGGATAGCGAGATTAAGTTAGCCATCTCTGTGTCCAGTTGGAATCCTGGGGATTTACTCGCCATTAGGGGAAATCTCCTCTCCCACCAGGCAAAGTCTCTTGCGTTTGAGCCTTAGAGACTGGGAGACCTACTGTGAGCGTAAGGCCTCCACCTAATCCTCTTGCCTGTCATCCTGAATTTACAATTGGCTTGTGATTACCATAACCTGGTATTGACCAGGTTAAGGTAATGGCGAAAGTGTGTTGGCCAGTGGCAGAGATATCCCAAGTAAACCTCTGTTACTCCAATGCTAGATAAAGGAGTGAAGCACAGACTCCTTCGCCTTGTATGGGATTGTCCACCAGTCCAACATTACTGGGAAAAAATCTTCCATAGCATAACAGATAGTTGGTTCAACTGACAGATGCTGCTGGATGAGGGAACCCCCTCCTGAGGTTGCTGAATGGCTGAAAGATGCTGCCTAATGTAGAGTGGGATGTGAACTATGCGGACCTCGAATACCCTCAAGCCCGTCCACAAGATACTGGGAACCATTCAGGTTATACCTGCCTTCGAAAACTGACAATGATGATTTATAGTGCTAGCCAGTAATGCTGCTGCACTTACCATGGGGTTATCCACACCTATCACCAGGCTGTCTGTACTACTGTTTACTGCTCATATGTATTAGTGTCCCATGTTTCCCTTTTTAGGTAGAGTAATTTATTACTCGAAACTATTGTATTCAACCAAAATCTTTTGAAACAAGCCGGATTTCCGACAATGCATGTTAACTTTTCAACCGTGACACCAGCGCGCGCTTGGCCTCGCACACCACATCACCACATCAAAGGCTTCTGCTCCACCTCATTCACACCCCATCCCCATATGCTCCTTCCCTCCCACCCACTCGCTGGCTCCCCCGCCCCCCCACCAGGCTCTGCACAAGTGTATAATTAGGAAAGAGTTTGTGTACCTTTCAAAGCTAATTAGTGGCGGCCTTTTTGTTGCCCTCTTTGTTCCAGTGTTTCGGCGCCCACGACGCACGTTGGGGGAGAAATGCGTGTGCACCTGTGAACTAACCAAATGTTTTCCATGTCTTTCACAACCAAGCCCCTGTCACAAAGGAGCAAGAGTCACTCTCCAGCCCTGTGCAGACACCGATGCTTTGCGGCCAAAAAGCCCGATGCAAACCCTCCACAGAGAAACCGCCCGGCTGCGAGGGCTCACTTTCCCCAGAGAAATGTGGGTTTCTTTGAAAGTGGAAGGCTTTTCCCGTGCTGCTCCCACAGGCCTTCAGGGTCCGAGGTGTGGGAGCGGGGACACTCCTAAATATGACCGCTGCTTTCATTAGCCTGCTCCTTTACATTTTACTACACTTTCCTATGCTGTAATTACAGAATGGAATTTTCAGGAAACCCCTTTCTAATACGTTCCAAACGGCAGCTAAATACGCCGGATGAGGGTTGCGATCGAGGACAGTTCTTTCTGTGTTCAGTTATTACAGTTCTCTGTTCCCATACTGTAAAATTGAAGCAGCCCCGTGTGTTTGTTTTGCCACCTTGATTTTTTTCAAGGCTGTGTATCGTATGCTATCTCCAAATGGGGTCTCTCCTGTGTGTTTAGTGCTGGCTTCCTCTAGTTTGTTGTTCTTAACTGAATCAAGTCTTCGTGTATCAATTAAAACGGGCAATTAAATGCTTGAATGTTCTTAAAATGATAGGACATAACATACAGTTGTGCGTGAAATTCTGTTAGGACGACGCTCTTTATGTAGGCGGCTCGGAAGTATCCGAATTGGTAAGTACCAGGACGTATAAATATCAGCAAGGATCAATTAGGCATTCTGGGTAACAACTACAGTTTTTTATGTGCTGTAAATAACGTATGATACTGTCACTCTAGGGGGATTCGAACTATCTTCATAGCGCTACATCGATGTTTGCCTCACTGAGCCATCCTTCAGAGAGAGCATCCCTCAAACACAACCGTTGAATCTCTTTTGCAGTTTCCATGGCTCTTCCTTTACACTTCCTTTACACATTTTTCTTCCGGATTTCATCTTGTACATTTAAGCTGTTGCACCCTATCCTTGTGTGATTTTTTAAAATTACTTTTAAGGTACATGGGTGTATGGAAATCCTATTGGCACATGCCTTTGGGGGCCTTACTGACTGATATTGCTTACCTGTGTTTGTAGTAAGAGATTGTGGAACTGAGCTCCCCAGCCCTGAGCCCACTCCTGTGATTTTTTTTTTTTAGGTATAGGATTGCCTTAATGCAACATACACTCCAAATACCACTCAATGCCACATAATCACACAACACATAATTACTCTACTGAATACAACATACACTCCACAAAATACCACTCAGTGCCACATAATTATATGCTACATAATTACACTGCGCTCAACGCAACATACACTCCAAATAACCACTTATTACAAATTTCACAAAAAGATGTTAATATTTCACTTCTTTTCTTGGATTTTCGTCACAATAAAATACACTGAACATAATCTTCACAAAAGTTATTTACAAAAGTTTAAGCTATTGCCATTATAAGTTACAATAACTTTTATTGAAGTATTAATTATTTAAAAAAATAAAAGCCATTGTTATTTGTAATACCAATACATCTAAGTCACGTAAATACAACACATATTGCATTACAAATGCCATAGGTGTCACATTTGCGAAAGTTATAACTATTGGCATTGTAAATGACAAAGCTATTAATTTGGCTATTTTCAAAACAAACACATAAATAAAAAATGTGTCATTTACAATACCAATAGCTCAAACTTTCCTAATGCGAGACCTATTGTATTGCAAATGCTTGTTAGGTGAAGCTACGACTGCTCATTTTAGTAATGTCTTGAATAGAGGTGTTATGAAGTTTGATGTATCCCTTGATGTGTTGCTCGTTAAGTCTAAAACTGAAACCAAATAAAATAAATATTAAAAAAACAAATGTATCTCCATCTGATTGATATTAGACTCTGTCATGCTTTGCAATTTGCAGCGGTACGTTGGTGGCAGGAGGTGACGGCATTTCTCTGCCAAGGTTTGATCAAGACGTGGTAGTCTGAGTAGTTTTAGTACAAACCTGTTTACTATGGCAGTCTTAAAAATGACCACCATGGCTGTCTGCAAATGCTTTTGATGCTCAGGATTCATAAGAGCAGTCCTTTCTACTTGCCCCATCTTTTTTAGGTCGAGCGACCTATCTCAATGCGCACATGCGCATTGAGAGCGGGAGCTCGATATAAAGGGGCTTAAACAGATGTTTAAGTAGCTGGCGATTTGGTGCTGTGCCCGTGAAATGCTCGTGCACAGCATCAAATCGCCAGCCATCTGCCATCTGTTCCCCAGCAGCTCCGCCCCACAAGCTTCCCCCAGCGTGCGCTCTGGCTCAGTCGAGCCGCACTCCTCCCACACCTCTCACACACACAAGTGAAGCTTCACTTCAAAGGCCCCCGCATTTACATTTTACTCGTCTCTTGTATTCTCTCACTCGCACGCTCAAACACACACACATTTACTCTTAGCCTCCGTGGCACTCTCGTTCTCCCTTTTGCATGCACATTTTTTTTTGCTCTCAGCTTTCATTACTCTCTCTGCTGTTCCCCTTCTTTTACTCTTTTTCCTTCAGTCACTCTTTCCGCAGCCTATCTGTCTTCGTGACTGTCTCTGTTTCTCTCTCATATTATGCCCCTCTCTCTCACACACACGTACACGCTCAGAAAGATGCTTGTAAGCACACGTGTAACTGCAGCCTGGACAACGAAAAACTTCTGAGTGTGGCCAGACTATGCAAACTTTGTACAAGTGCAGTGAATTTTGCATGAGCTTTTTTTGCATCGACTTTTAAGTGCAAATATAATATTTTCACAGATGGATGGCTGCACAAAACGGGCTTCTGCAGCAATCGGTGCAAATGTGTTTGCATTGCTCATTCTGTGCAGATTTTGGTGCAAGCATTGCAGTGCACGAGTGCCATGGTACTATGTTGGTTGTTCAAGGGTAGATGGGTTCAGATCTTCGTTTCGGTCTGCCCTTTAGTTTTCACAACAAAGCAAAGACAACCCTGAAAATGTCCATGAAGTATAAAACATCTTAATGTAAATTGTCCGGCAAATTCCCACTGAACACCACCACATCCACCATCACCACCACATCCACCACCACATCCACCGCATCCACCGTATCCACCACATCCACCGCATCCACCACATCCACCGCATCCACCACCACCACCGCATCCACCACCACCACATCCAACATCACATCCACCACCACATCCAACATCACCACCACATCCACCACCACATCCACATCCACATCCACCACCACATCCACATCCACCATCACCTCCACATCCACCATGACATCCACCGCCACATCCACCACCCCCACCACATCCACCACCACATCCACCACCACATCCACCACTTCCACCGCATCCACCACCACCGCATCCACCACCACCACATTCACCACCACCACCACATTCACCACCACCACCACATTCACCACCACATCCATCACCGCATCCACCACCACCTCATCCACCACCTCATCCACCACCACCACACCCACCACCACATCCACCATGACATCCACCACATCCATCACCGCCACATCCACCACCACCACCTCCACCACAACCACCACATCCACCACCACCACAACCACCACATCCACCACCACAACCACCACATCCACCACCACAACCACCACAACCACCACATCCACCACCACATCCACAACCGCCACATCCACCACCACCACATCCACCACCGCCACATCCACCACCGCCACATCCACCACCGCCACATCCACCACCGCCACATCCACCACCGCCACATCCACCACCGCCACATCCACCACCGCCCATCCACCACCACCGCATCCACCACCACATCCACCACCACCACCCCATCCACCACCACCACCCCATCCACCACCACCACCGCATCCACCACCACATCCACCATCACCACCACATCCACCATCACATCCACCACCACCACCACATCCACCATCACATCCACCATCACCTCCACAACATCCACCACATCCACCACCACCCCATCCACCACCACCCCATCCACCACCACCCCATCCACCACCACCCCATCCACCACCGCTTCCTCCACCACCACCACCGCATCCACCATCACCAAATCCACCACCACCGCATCCACCACCACATCCACCGCATCAACACCACATCCACTACCACATCCACTACCACATCCACTACCACATCCACTACCACATCCACTACCACATCCACTACCACATCCACTACCACATCCACTACCACATCCACTACCACATCCACTACCACATCCACCACCACATCCACCACCACATCCACCACCACATCCACCACCACATCCACCACCACATCCACCACCACATCCACCACCACATCCACCACCACATCCACCACCACATCCACCACCACATCCACCACCACATCCACCATCACCTCCACCATCACATCCACCACCACATCCACCACCACCACATCCACCACCACCACATCCACCACCACCACATCCACCACCACCACATCCACCACCACCACATCCACCACCACCACATCCACCACCACCACATCCACCACCACCACATCCACCACCACCACATCCACCACCACCACATCCACCACCACCACATCCACCACCACCACATCCACCACATCCACCACCACCACCACATCCACCACCACCACATCCACCACATCCACCACATCCACCACCACCACATCCACCACATCCACCACCACCACATCCACCACATCCACCACATCATCCACCACCACATCCACCACCACCACATCCACCACATCCACCACATCCACCACCGCCACATCCACCACATCCACCACATCCACCACCGCCACATCCACCACATCCACCACATCATCCACCACATCCACCACCACCACCACATCCACCACCACCACCACATCCACCACCACCACATCCACCACCACCACATCCACCACCACCACCACATCCACCACCGCCACATCCACCACCGCCACATCCACCACATCCACCACATCATCCACCACATCATCCACCACCACATCCACCACCACCACATCCACCACCACCACATCCACCACATCCACCACCACCACCACATCCACCACCACCACATCCACCACATCCACCACATCCACCACCACCACATCCACCACATCCACCACATCATCCACCACCACATCCACCACCACCACATCCACCACATCCACCACATCCACCACCGCCACATCCACCACATCCACCACATCCACCACCGCCACATCCACCACATCCACCACATCATCCACCACATCCACCACCACCACCACATCCACCACCACCACATCCACCACCACCACATCCACCACCACCACCACATCCACCACCGCCACATCCACCACATCCACCACCACCACCACATCCACCACCACCACATCCACCACATCCACCACATCCACCACCACCACATCCACCACATCCACCACATCATCCACCACCACATCCACCACCACCACATCCACCACCACCACATCCACCACATCCACCACCACCACCACATCCACCACCACCACATCCACCACATCCACCACATCCACCACCACCACATCCACCACATCCACCACATCATCCACCACCACATCCACCACCACCACATCCACCACATCCACCACATCCACCACCGCCACATCCACCACATCCACCACATCCACCACCGCCACATCCACCACATCCACCACATCATCCACCACATCCACCACCACCACCACATCCACCACCACCACATCCACCACCACCACATCCACCACCACCACCACATCCACCACCGCCACATCCACCACATCCACCACATCATCCACCACATCCACCACATCCACCACCACATCATCCACCACCACATCCACCACCACATCCACCACCACATCCACCACCACATCATCCACCACATCCACCACCACATCCACCACCACATCCACCACCACTTTTTTTGCATCGACTTTTAAGTGCAAATATAATATTTTCACAGATGGATGGCTGCACAAAACGGGCTTCTGCAGCAATCGGTGCAAATGTGTTTGCATTGCTCATTCTGTGCAGATTTTGGTGCAAGCATTGCAGTGCACGAGTGCCATGGTACTATGTTGGTTGTTCAAGGGTAGATGGGTTCAGAACTTCGTTTCGGTCTGCCCTTTAGTTTTCACAACAAAGCAAAGACAACCCTGAAAATGTCCATGAAGTATAAAACATCTTAATGTAAATTGTCCGGCAAATTCCCACTGAACACCACCACATCCACCATCACCACCACATCCACCACCACATCCACCGCATCCACCACATCCACCGCATCCACCACCACCACCGCATCCACCACCACCACATCCAACATCACATCCACCACCACATCCAACATCACCACCACATCCACCACCACATCCACATCCACCATCACCTCCACATCCACCATGACATCCACCGCCACATCCACCACCCGACCACATCCACCACCACATCCACCACCACATCCACCACTTCCACCGCATCCACCACCACCGCATCCACCACCACCACATTCATCACCACCACATTCACCACCACCACCACATTCACCACCACCACCACATTCACCACCACATCCATCACCGCATCCACCACCACCTCATCCACCACCTCATCCACCACCACCACACCCACCACCATCACTTCCACCACCACATCCACCATGACATCCACCACATCCACCACCGCATCCACCACCACCACAACCCCCACCACCGCATCCACCACCGCATCCACCACCACCACAACCCCCACCACCGCATCCACCACCACCACCACATTCACCACCACCACCACATTCACCACCACCACCACATTCACCACCACCACCACATTCACCACCACATTCACCACCACATTCACCACCACCACCACATTCACCACCACCACCACATTCATCACCGCATCCACCACATCCACCTCCACATCCACCTCCACATCCACCTCCACATCCACCTCCACATCCACCACCACATCCACCACCACATCCACCACCACATCCACCACCACATCCACCACCACATCCACCACCACATCCACCACCACATCCACTACCACATCCACCACCTCATCCACCACCTCATCCACCACACCCACCACCATCACTTCCACCACCACTTTCACCACATTCACCACATCCACCACATCCACCACCACCACATCCACCACCACCGCATCCACCACCACCACCACATTCACCACCGCCACCACATTCACCACCACCACCACATTCACCACCACCACCACATTCACCACCACCACCACATTCACCACCACCACCACATTCACCACCACCACCTCATCCACCACCTCATCCACCAGCACAACACCCACCACCATCACTTCCACCACCACTTTCACCACATCCACCACCACCACATCCACCACCACCACATCCACCTCCACCACCACATCCACATTCACCACCACATCCACATTCACCACCACATCCACATTCACCACCACCACCACATTCACCACCACCACCACATTCACCACCACCACCACATTCACCACCACCACCACATTCACCACCACCACCACATTCACCACCACCACCACATTCACCACCACCACCACCACCACATCCACCACCTCATCCACCACCACATCCACCACCACCACACCCACCACCATCACTTCCACCACCACTTTCACCACATCCACCACCACCACATTACCACCACCACATCCACCACCACCACCACATCCACCACATCCACCACCACATCCACCACCACCCCATCCACCACCACCACCCCATCCACCACCACCACCCCATCCACCACCACCACCACATCCACCACCACCACATCCACCACCACCACCACCACATCCACCATCACATACATCCACCATCACCTCCACATCCACCATGACATCCACCATCACCTCCACATCCACCATGACATCCACATCCACCACCCCATCCACCCCGACCACCACCCCATCCACCCCGACCACCACCCCATCCACCCCGACCACCACCCCATCCACCCCGACCACCACCCCATCCACCCCGACCACCACCCCATCCACCACGACCACCACCGCATCCACCACGACCACCACCGCATCCACCACGACCACCACCGCATCCACCACGACCACCACCGCATCCACCACCTCCGCATCCACCATCACCACATCCACCACCACCGCATCCACCATCAACACCACATCCACCATCCCATCAACACCACATCCACCACCACATCCACCACCACATCCACCACCACATCCACCACCACATCCACCACCACATCCACCACCACCACATCCACCACCACCGCATCCACCACCACCACCGCATCCACCACCACATCCACCACCGCATCCACCACCGCATCCACCACCGCATCCACCACCGCATCCACCACCGCATCCACCACCGCATCCATCACCGCATCCATCACCGCATCCATCACCGCATCCACCACCACATCCACCACCTCATCCACCACCTCATCCACCACCGCATCCACCACCATCACTTCCACCACCACATCCACCATCACCACATCCACCATGACATCCACCGCCACATCCGCCACCGCCACATCCGCCACCGCCACATCCGCCACCGCCGCCACCGCCACATCCGCCACCGCCACATCCACCACCGCCACATCCACCACCGCCACATCCACCACCGCCACATCCACCACCGCCACATCCACCACCGCCACATCCACCACCACATTCACCACCACCACATCCACCACCACATCCACCACCACATCCACCACCACATCCACCACTTCTACCGCATCCACCACCACCACATCCACCACCGCATCCACCACCACCGCCACATCCACCACCGCCACATCCACCACCACCACATCCACCACTTCTACCGCATCCACCACCACCACATCCACCACCGCATCCACCACCGCATCCACCACCGCATCCACCACCACCACACCCACCACCACCACACCCACCACCATCACTTCCACCACATCCACCACATCCACCACATCCACCACATCCACCACCACCGCATCCACCACCACCGCATCCACCACATCACCACCACCACATCCACCACCACCACATCCATCACCGCATCCACCACCACCACATCCACCACCTCATCCACCATCACTTCCACCATCACTTCCACCACCACTTTCACCACATCCACCACCACCACATTACCACCTCCACCACCACCACATCCACCACCACATCCACCACATCCACCACCACATCCACCACCATCACCACCACATCCACCACCATCACCACCACATCCACCACCATCACCACCACATCCACCCCATCCACCAACACCACCCCATCCACCACCACCACCCCATCCACCACCACCACCCCATCCACCACCACCACCCCATCCACCACCACCACCCCATCCACCACCACCACCCCATCCACCACCACCACCACATCCACCACTGCATCTACCATCACCAAATCCACCACCACTACATCCACCACCACATCCACCACCACATCCACCACCACATCCACCATCACCTCCACATCCACCATCACCTCCACCATCACCTCTACATCCACCATCACCTCCACCATCACCTCTACATCCACCATCACCTCCACATCCACCATCACCTCCACATCCACCATCACCTCCACATCCACCATCACCTCCACATCCACCATCACCTCCACATCCACCATCACCTCCACATCCACCATCACCTCCACATCCACCATCACCTCCACATCCACCATCACCTCCACATCCACCATCACCTCCACATCCACCATCACCTCCACATCCACCATCACCTCCACATCCACCATCACCTCCACATCCACCATGACATCCACATCCACCACCACCACCACCACCCCATCCACCACCACCACCACCCCGACCACCACCGCATCCACCACCACCACCACCACCGCATCCACCATCACCGCATCCACCATCACCACATCCACCACCACCGCATCCACCATCACCACATCCACCACCACCGCATCCACCATCACCACATCCACCACCACCGCATCCACCATCAACACCACATCCACCATCACATCCACCATCACATCCACCATCACATCCACCATCACATCCACCATCACATCCACCATCACATCCACCATCACATCCACCATCACATCCACCATCACATCCACCACCACATCCACCACCACATCCACCACCACCACATCCACCACTGCATCTACCATCACCAAATCCACCACCACTACATCCACCACCACATCCACCACCACATCCACCACCACATCCACCATCACCTCCACATCCACCATCACCTCCACCATCACCTCTACATCCACCATCACCTCCACATCCACCATCACCTCCACATCCACCATCACCTCCACATCCACCATCACCTCCACATCCACCATCACCTCCACATCCACCATCACCTCCACATCCACCATCACCTCCACATCCACCATCACCTCCACATCCACCATCACCTCCACATCCACCATCACCTCCACATCCACCATCACCTCCACATCCACCATCACCTCCACATCCACCATCACCTCCACATCCACCATCACCTCCACATCCACCATCACCTCCACATCCACCATCACCTCCACATCCACCATCACCTCCACATCCACCATCACCTCCACATCCACCATCACCTCCACATCCACCATGACATCCACATCCACCACCACCACCACCACCCCATCCACCACCACCACCACCCCGACCACCACCGCATCCACCACCACCACCACCACCGCATCCACCATCACCGCATCCACCATCACCACATCCACCACCACCGCATCCACCATCACCACATCCACCACCACCGCATCCACCATCACCACATCCACCACCACCGCATCCACCATCACCACATCCACCACCACCGCATCCACCATCAACACCACATCCACCATCACATCCACCATCACATCCACCATCACATCCACCATCACATCCACCATCACATCCACCATCACATCCACCATCACATCCACCATCACATCCACCATCACATCCACCATCACCGCATCCACCACCACCACCGCATCCACCACCACCACCGCATCCACCACCACCACCGCATCCACCACCACCACCGCATCCACCACCACCACCGCATCCACCACCACCACCGCATCCACCACCACCACCGCATCCACCACCACCACCGCATCCACCACCACCACCGCATCCACCACCACCGCATCCACCACCACCGCATCCACCACCACCGCATCCACCACCACCACATCCACCACCACCACATCCACCACCTCATCCACCACCGCATCCACCACCACCACTTCCACCATCACCACATCCACCATGACATCCACCGCCACATCCGCCACCGCCACATCCGCCACCGCCACATCCGCCACCGCCACATCCGCCACCGCCACATCCGCCACCGCCACATCCACCACCGCCACATCCACCACCGCCACATCCACCACCGCCACATCCACCACCGCCACATCCACCACCGCCACATCCACCACCGCCACATCCACCACCGCCACATCCACCACCGCCACATCCACCACCGCCACATCCACCACAACCACCACATCCACCACCGCCACATCCACCACAACCACCACATCCACCACCACCACATCCACCAACACATCCACCACTTCTACTGCATCCACCACCACCTCATCCACCACCGCATCCACCACCACCACACCCACCACCACCACACCCACCACATCCACCACCACATCCACCACCACATCCACCACCTCCACCGCCACCACCACATCCACCACCACCACATCCACCACCACCACATCCACCACCATCACCACCACATCCACCACCATCACCACATCCACCACCACATCCACCACCACCATATCCCCCACATCCACCACCACATCTACATGTGTGTGGCTCTGTGTGTGTGTGTAGGTGCAAATGCAATGTTCTTGGAATGTTCGTCACAATAATATACACTGAACATAATCTTCACTAAATTTATTTACAAACGTTAAAGCTATTGTCATTATAAATTACAGTAACTTTTATTTAAGTATTATTTACAAAATTAAAAGCCATTGTTATTTGTAATATCAATACATCTAAGTCACGTAAATACAACACACATTGCATTACAAATGCTATAGGTGTCACATTTGCAAAAGTTAAAACTATTGACATTGTAACTGACAAAGCTATTAATTTTGCTACTTTCAAAACCAACACATAAATAAAAAAGTGTCATTTACAATACCAATAGCTCAAACTTTCCTAATGCGAGACCTATTGCATTTCCAATGCTTGTTTGTCCCTTCAGACTGAATGTTAGCGGCTCTGTGAGGTCTCCCAATTTTCATTTTTTAAACTGCTAAAGGATGTCAGACTCCTATCCATACACCCTAAGATAGATAGTACCCCTCTAAATTCGATGTGGGTTGGTGAGAGGCTCTACATAACAGTACACAGGTTGCACTTATTGCAAAGCACAATATAGAAAATTACGATAGGCAAACCAGCCAAAATGCCCCACCCTCGGTAAGATTGGGTTCGTTTTCACGCATTTTGATTTGAAGGTGTCCTTGGTCTTGCAACCAGCACATAATCTTGACAAGGCTACTTGATGGTGTAGGACACAAGCCTGCTTTTAACGCTCGTGAATAGGCGATGTGAGGAAAAGGCACTGGGCGTTGACTAGAAGATGCAGCCTTTCATCACAGCAGAAGAAAACTGACATTTAGCAATAATATGTCAGTGTTTCCCACACTTTTAAATTTGATTTTTTTTGTATTGTTTTGAAGTTGAGAGAGAGCATAGTTACACTGCTATTGGTCCTAATATCGTTGTTTTCCTCTCCTTTGTGCAACTAGAAGATTATAAGCTTTGGCAAAGCAAATAAGTATGGCTTTAATGTGGGAAAGTTTTCGAACAGCATTCGTGCATGCCTGCTTTTGAATATTAAATCCTGCTTATTATCTTTGCCATTGCTTCTTTACCAGTGTGTAGAGTGCTTCAGGAGGCAAAACGCGACTTTGCACTAAAACATTAAAGTCTGCTGTTAAAAAAAAGCTATCTGTAGAAGATGCATTTATACAATAAAAGGTAATGAGTGATGATGGATTAATTTCGAGATGTAAAATAGTTAACAATGCACTCCAAAGTAAGACCTCCTTAGGGGTCAGGATGACCCTAAAATATCAGTAGCAGGGACAATTCTCCTGGCTATAGGCAAAGACTAGTTTATGTATATTTTAAAGAATTGACGGCAGTAGATCGTTCAGGTAACTGCGCTGTCAAGCTAGACCTAAAAATGACACATAAGAATATTAACATATGGTATGCATTGCTGGTACAAGGCGTTACATGGCACGTTGGTTTGGTAGTGAGAACATTGGTATTACATCTCAAGAAAATGAATCTCCTTTCCCTATCTTCATTTCAGTCATGCTGGTAACTCAACCCAGCATTGGTAAGCACAGGAAAACAAGTACTATGTAATGATTAATACCTTTTCCTCTGTGCAGGTAACATTTATATTTTTTAAACCAAAATAGAAGTGGCTGGATAAGGGCAATGACTAGGAACAGTCTTCATTACTCTCCTGTAGGTTTGTCGGCTCCCTAAAGTATTACGCTGTTTTAATCTGTCCATTGAAAAAAAAGCCCGTTCTGCTTATCCCATTCCACCCAAATTAGTTTGCACTTTTTGCCATTTGTTACCTTTTTGCAAAAATGTATCTACTGCACGAATTATGTAGAATATTAGGAACCTGGTTTCGAAGCAAGAGCCTTTTTAAGTAGTAAACTTCGATGGTGGTTTCGTTTATTCAGCACCCTGCGTTCTCCTAATTGAGCCATCATCTCTTGTTAGCTGTTGAATCCAGTGCGCTCTTGTAATACGGCAAAATCGTCGTAGTACATTTTCACTGTCCGCTCGTTTGTCTATTATGAAACTATACAGTATCGAAATTTGATGAACGTTTGCTTAAAGGGTTCATTATTAGTCGTCTAGGTTCTGTTTTGCTTTTAGTTGGGATTTGAAGTGACCAATACGTATACATTTATTATTAACTAAAAATTTCGCAAAAGATGCATGAATTTACGTTTGAATGTACCAACACTACATGGGTATTCCTTAACTTTAGATCTTTTGTCCTTTCGCACTTTCGCAAGGCCTGCTAATGTTTGCCATTTCCTTGTCTTGAAGTTCATGTTTGAATTTTCAGACAAAAGCCCTATGTTTATGCACATGCCGAAGTACTTACTATTGCTTGACCTCCATAAAGTATGATGGTTACGTGAGATTGAACTGGGCATGGCTTGGGTTAGGTGATCTGCAAACAGAACTGTTGTTGACTTGTCTGTATCGCTACAGGTAGCAGTGCCATTTTAAGTTAACAACGAATTTATGCACCCAGGCCTGACCACACAGACCATTGGTCGATGTCAAGTAACCTGTGTCAGAATGATACTAGACCTCCCAACACTGACCCACCGCCTGCAGCTCGAGTCAAAACTTAGCTAGATTATCTGAAAATCAAAATTGCTTACATGAGTCCACTGAAGAAAGGTTTAGGTGAACCATCTTCCTTGTGTTGGTTGACTCACTTGCTAGATGGCTCACTGAACCTCCACGTTTTCCCTTAATGGAGGGGTCTTGGGAGAAGCAAAAAAAAAGGTCTGGCCCGCATTAGGTTTCTTAACCTGCTTCCCTGTAACCATAATCAAGCTCTAGTCTGTGCAGGGTACCCTAATCCACTGTGCATGCAGATGCAGTAAATTCCAGTTTAGGTTGACATCACTCTCAAAGGCTGTAACTTGAGATGGACGCCCCCCCCCCCCCCCCCCCGCCCCCTATATTAAACTTCTTCCCTAGTCTCCTGAGCTCTTCTAGAAGGCAGCAATTGTAGGGTTGTGTAGGAATCGTAACTTGATTTGATGCAAAGTAGTGAGGGTGTTCCGCTGGAAATGTAATAAGCTTATTTAACCGGCTACCAAGAGGTTGCAGTCCACAATGACAACCTACTGGTCCTTTAAAGCTGTAACAAATTCAACAAACAGTCCATATGTCTGGCATATTTTTGCTTGGGGAGGAGGGGAAGCAGAGCATTGGTGCAGGAAGTAAACAGACCAACATTCTTCAAGTCCGTTGAGGCCAATGAACTACCCTTGCACTCCTTCTCCAGTGCCCTGTTTGAAGTCCCAGATGTGTAGGAAAGATGGCAGCACCAGACCTCCATGAGAAAAAAGATCAGGTCTTTTCGAATGTGCCCCCATTGTTTTTCCTCAAAGGTGACACACTCTCATAGATGACAGTAATAGTATAAAGGTGACCTCTCCTTCCATATTATAAAAAAGCACACCTTCTTGTGCCATTGTCCTAATGCAGAGTAAGTTGCTAGGACCGCCAGAGGGCAAATCCTCTCTACAGGACTTAGCAGCCTGTAGGGGAGATCCAAGCAACACTCTGTCCTTTTGGGTTGTACAAGAGCGGGATGTCTCCTTGCCCATGTAAGATCAATTTGTTTAACTTTGTCAGTCTTTCCATTGCTGAGAGCACCCCATAAGGGCAGCAAATATGGTTTCATTTTTTTAGCCGAGTTTTCTTAGTTCAAATAATAACTCAGTTTGTTTATGCCTAAAGGCATTCACATCGTGTTCAGTAGACATCTGTGCCACCCATCCTAGGCAGGTTTACCCACAACACTAGATGTTGTTTGCTTCATTGCTTCCCTACAGAACCTAGTAAAGCGCACTGTGTGAAAACAGCAAGTGTTACGTGCTTTGACACCACCGTATACTAGTT
Source organism: Lissotriton vulgaris (assembly GCF_964263255.1). NCBI lineage: Eukaryota > Metazoa > Chordata > Amphibia > Caudata > Salamandridae > Lissotriton > Lissotriton vulgaris. Next base: position 751,408,316 of record NC_141694.1, read on the forward strand.
TTTGGTTCAAGCGTGGAACTAGTCTCTTTAGTAAAGGAAGATACAGTGTCCAGCTGTATAATTAAGTAATCCTTTATTGTAACTTGGTTCCAGGATATGAGAAGAGGAGAAGATAGATGATACAAGCACAGCCCCACCAGGAGCAAGCTCCTAGCAGCTCAGCCTGAGATGACCAACTGACACTCTAGACACAGATAGGCACTCAGGCCTTCTATGATGTCACATTGGAACAGGGCAGTACAGTGAGGAATAATAGAGAAGTAGTTTACCACACATCCTCCTTCCTTCGGGAACAACAGCAGAAATAAAGAGAAAGACAAGTGCGATACCTCAGAAATAACATTAGCATGAAAGGCAAAACATTGAGATGCAAATATCAGATGGTGTAGTACATGAGCTATCAGAAATACTACTGTCATAAACAGAAGTGCATTGAAATACAAAAATAATAGAAAACATTAAAATTGCAAATATCATAACTACACGCCCCATTCATCCCCCTTCTAGAAAAACAAGGCAAGAGAAGGGTGGTCACCCCCCATACGCGGGTACACCACAGGGTAGTCACCCTGGCAAACAAAGGTGGGTGTTGGCACAAAGGGGCAACCCTTGGGACTAAAAAAAAAATCCAAAAGACCCAAAGAGTATAAGACACTCTAGATAACAGAAAGAGTGCAACCTCCTCAAGAAGAGTACACCAGAGATTAAACGATCTGTTAAAGAACAAAAGTTCCACTGATTAGAGTAGAAGGCATGCTGACACATACATAAAGGTCCGTTAAGGGTAACAGAAGAGATCTAAACACTAGAGAAAAGCTTGTAGTGTCAATAGTTTACCACAGTTTCCTTGCTTTAAATGTTGACCATCCAGTACAGCGTGTGTTCCTACTGCCCCAACTTACAGGTTGGCCTAAACTTTGCTCTTAGAGAGATGAAAGGGTGTCACAATTGTTTAGTAAGGACTTCTTTGCAGTTTTTTATTATGAGCTATATATTTAAAAGGGCTAGTACAAAATACTATACAGTTACATACGAGGTGCCTTGTTGCATTTAATTGATAGAAGTGGTTGGCTATTTTTGGCAAAGCTCTGCCAACCAGAATGTGGAATTCAGTAACAAACCCACTGCAGTGTTAGTTCTCCCACCTGTCCCGTCCTCATATTGCTGCAACGTCCGCGGCTTTCAAAGAAGCGAATGCAGTTTTCAAATGCGAAATTAAGCCTGTGTGTGCGAAATTAAGCCTGTGTGATTGGACATTAATGCATGCAGTGGCATACCCCTGGGCCTAATGAGTCGCTAGTGTTTCTCTCCCACTGGTGGCATTTGTGCAGTTTACGCTAATGTTTCATTGATGGCATGGGCGGTCTGATTGGTGTTATCGCTGCGTTTCCTATCACCATAGCTTGCGTGTAATCCAGAACATTGTTTGCTCTTCCCTAAGGATGCTACCCATCGGCTTTTCTCTTAAAGGAGTTAACTTGTTTACCTAGAACTTGTGTAGAGAAGTGTTAAAATAGAAAATTTTGGCAAGCAGTCCGATTTATGCATACAACATGGAGTGCTTGCAGAAAAGTTGTTGGCTGCCTTTCAATTTCTCTATTCACAAGTGGTAGGTAGATAGTGTGCTGTTCTGGTCTTTTCCGAGATCGCGTTGATGCTATGCCGGACATTTTATGTGACCATTACACATCACCAAATCGGCTTGATGTGGTATGCTCTTGTTGTTGTTCTAAGTATATGATCTAGTTTCGTCACTGTCTGTGCTATTTCCTGGAGAACTCAAGGATCAACATTTGTGGATACATATTACAATCTGCTCTGAAAATGAGGCACGTTCTCAACAGGTAGGTATGACGAGACAAACTGGGGACGCTACGTCAGTGGCTGCGCTGTTACAACACGATAGTGAGCTGTAGCAGAAATGGAAGTGTGCTCTAACCATGCCGCAAAATTGTCATTTGTCAGCTTTTTTTAATTTTGCAAGTGCATGTAGATCCAGAATGAGCCATATGTATGTTGAGACATCTCTGCCTAGGTTTGTTTGGGGTGAGTTTAATTGTGTGTATATGAGCTAACTAATCCTGATGTAAGCCGAAACCTCAGTCTTGTGGGAGATTAGAAACCGTTGTCCAACATCCTGAGCTTCTTCAAATTCTAGAAGTATGAAGAATGAGGCAACCATTTCTCGTGATCCTGCAAACCAAACCAATTTTATATGTTGACAACGAATTATTCAATAAATACGGTGTGCAGGCCGCTCTAAGGATGCCACTGGCCATACAACTAAAGTTTTGATAGTTTACATTGTAATGCCCACCTTGTGACCCTCAACTTCTTTTTTTTTTTTTTAAACTTTTTATTCGTAACTGTGACAATTATTACATGTTACATTCAAGCAGTGTACATTCTGTCAATCTTTTCCTTTTTTCTTTAACTGTCGGCGTGGTATCTTACATATATATCTTTTATCCTGCCTTACATTTCTCCGAATATCATTCCATTACAACATTTAACATTTGCATTTAAATTACAGTATCGCCTGTATGTCAACTGTCCCTCAAACCCTTCCCTCCACCTCATTGTCTCCCAGCCATTTCCTTGCGCGCACTCTGTATTTTTTATGTATTAGCTTTAGACTTTCCAGAGATCGTTTCAGTCTTTAGGCTTGGTTAACCGGTGTATCTTGCATTCGTATCTGTACGCGCTAGCATTCTACATTTCGTGTGTACGATCACATGGTATGTCCCTGTGACATTTCTAGGTCTTCATCCTCCATCTCTATCAACATTCGTTCCCATTCTTGCGCTATAGGGTATTTACGGAGTCCTTTCTATTCTTCCCTACGCAGTGCCGCAGTTTCCGCTTTGCCCCATTTTAACAAGTCAGAACGCCATATTTCTACATTCGGGGGTCTGGCCGATTTCCACCTCAGTGATAACCCTGAGTGCCAACAAGAGGGCTAAGTCTAATAATTTCAGTTGTGCTTTACAGGTCTTAGGTCTCTTCCTGTGTCCTATCAGGCAGGGTAGTGCCCCTTCAGGGATCTGCATGTCTGTGATAGTGTGTAGCGTGCTCCCGATCGTCACCCATTTATTGCGTATTCTCGGGCATGTCCACAACATATGAAGGATGCCTGCTTCGTCCTCCTGACATCTAGGGCACTTGTGGGGGGTGGCAGGGAACATCCTGTGGAGCCTTTGGGGGGTGAGATATGCCCTGTGTAAAATCATGGCCTGTATGAATTTGAATTTAACGTTTCTGGACACTCTCCTGTGGTGACCCAGGATGATCTTCCATTCTCCGTCCGTTATGGCCTCCCCTGTGTCCATAGCCCAAGCCTCCCTGAGTGTGGTGAGGGGCAAAGCTGCATGTTCTCTAATGCCCACATAGAGCCATCTTACTAGGTGTCCCCCCGGTCCCCATATAATGGAGGAGATGGACCAATTCATGTTGGTCTGGCTTGGTGCGTTGTGGAGCCCATGTACTTCGTATATAGTGGGTCACCGAGACATGCAGGAGGTACATTCGTGGTGGGGCACCCGTGGATTGTGCAAAGGAGGCATGATCTAGTAGAGTGTTGTCCCCGAACAGGTCACCTACTCTATCCACTCCGATGTCCGTCCAGGGTTTTAACCTGCGTTGTCAGACTCCCCTGTGGTGTTGGGAGTCCCAGGAGAGGGATGTTGTCTACGTAGGGAATGGTCCCTGCTGTGTACGCCAATGCCTTTCTCCAATACCTCAAAGCAGTGTGTAAGAGGGGGTGGTAGTCCCTAGGGCTCTTGGCAGTGGGCTAGTAGAAGGGAGTGTAGGTCTCCGCGTGCCAGTTTATCTGTTGTAAAAGCAATCTCGTGTAGGTCCCTACCCGCCACCCACCGTGTCAGCCATTGGAGTTGGCTTGCGTAATAGTAACTTCATAAGTCTGGTACGCCTAGGCCTCCCTGTCTAGTATTCAGTTGTAGTTTCTTGAGGCTTATTCGCCGTCTTCCTGAACCCCATCTGAGGGTGACTAATAATGTGTTCAGTGTGGTAAAAATTTGCTGTGGGAGTAGCACTGGCAAGTTTACAAAGTAGTACACTATCCAGGGAAGTAGGACCATCTTTGAGATCGCCACCCGTCCCATGACAGACAGGGGCAGGGACGTCCAGAAGTTCACACTACCTCGAAGACCATTGATAGCCCTCCGTACGTTACCCTCGATCTGGTCTTCCTGACTTCGGTACACGTTAATACCTAGGTATTTAAATGTGGTCGGTGCTACTTGGATCTCATAGGTACCAAACTGTACATGGGAAGGTCGCTGCCCTTCTCGAAAGTAGAAGCCTAGGGATTTCCCCGGGTTTATGGCCAGGCCAGAGATATTCTCAAACCGTTCAAAGATGGTCGCCAAATGTGAATGATTCCCATACAGATCCTGGAGGAACACCAATATATCGTCGGCATATATGGAGACCAAATTATGAGTTCCTCCAACTGATATGCCCGCCTCCGCTGCCCTAGCTCGGAGTGCGATCGCCAGAGGTTCCAGTGTGAGCACGAACAGTAACGGCGACAGCGGGCACCCATGTCGGGTGCCCCTGTGGACGTCATAACTGTCCGAGGTATACCTGCCCGTGCGTGCTCTAGCCGTTGGATTCGTATATAACAGACAAATCCATTTTATCAGGGCATCCGGGAAGCCGAAGCGTCTTAGGGCTTCAAACAAGTCCCATGTCAGAGAATCAAATGCTTGCCGGAGATCCAGGGCTATGCAGCCGGCGTGTGGCAGATCCTGTGGAGTCGTCTTGTATTCTGGGAAGTGCTTCTCTCTGGGAGAAAGTCACATTGGTCAGTATGTATCAAGCCAGGGAGATGGGCTTGTATACACAGGGCGATAGCTTTGCTAAGGATTTTGTACTCCGTGGGGAGCATGGAGAGGGGTCTATAGTTACTCACATCAAGGGTGGGATGTATGACGTTACAACACGTTATTTTACAACGCAGACCGTTACATCACAATTTTTACAACGCAGGATCCATTACAATGCATGCCTTTACAACGCATGTCATTACATAGCAGATACTATTACAACGCATGCCATTACAACGTAAGTATAGGTAAGTATATCTTTTAAAAAAAAATTATTAATTTAATTTAATTTAATTAATTTAATTAATTTAATTTAATTACTTTTTAAATTACATTAATTAAATTAAATAAATTAATTTAATTAATTTAATTAAATTAAAAAATGGAATTAATATAATTTAATTTAATTAATTTAATTAATTTTAAAATTGTAATTTAATTAATTTAATTAATGTAACTTAATTAATTTATAAATTGTAAATAATATAATTTAATTAATTTAATTAATTTAATTTATTTAAAGTGTTTTTTTTTAAAAAAACTGAACCCTAAAAATACCCCTGTACCCCAAAACCCAAACCCAGCCCTGAACCCTAAAAATACCCCTGTACCCCAAAACACAAACCCAGCCCTGAAACCTAAAAATACCCCTGTACCTCAAAACCCAAACCCAGCCTTGAAACCTAAAAATACCCCTGTACCCCAAAACCCAAACCCAGCCCTGAAACCTAAAACTACCCCTGTACCCCAAACCCAGCCCTGAAACCTAAAAATACCCCTGTACCCCAAAACTCAAACCCAGCCCTGAAACCTAAAAATACCCCTGTACCCCAAAACCCAAACCCAGCCCTGCAACCTAAAAATACCCCTGTACCCCAAAACCCAAACCCAGCCCTGAAACCTAAAAATACCCCTGTACCCCAAAACCCAAACCCAACCCTGAAACCTAAAAATACCCCTGTACCCCAAAACCCAAACCCAGCCCTAAAACATAAAAATACCCCTGTACCCCAAAACCCAAACCCAGCCATGAAACCTTTTAATATATTTAATTTATAATATTAAAAAACATAAATAAATATATTTATTTATAATTAATAATTAAATTAATTAAATAATAAATAAAATAAAAAAATGATATACTTACCTATACTTACGTTGTAATGGCATGCGTTGTAATAGCATCTGCTATGTAATGTCATGCGTTGTAAAGGCATGCAATGTAATGGATCCAGCGCTGTAAAAGTTGCGTTGTAATAGAAGTCCGTTGTAAAAGTTGCGATGTAACGGTGCAATACCCAAGGGTGTCTCTGCCGGGTTTCGGAAAGGGGTATTACCAAGGCCTGCATAGTCGTGGTTGGTAGGTGGCCGACTTCATATGCAGTTTTGTATATTTTCTCCAGGACGGGTGCTAGCGTTTCAGAGTAAGTTTGATAAAATTCCCCAGGCAGACCGTCCATACCAGGAGTCTTGCCCCGGTTAAGAGTGTGGATAGCTACCTTTATTTCCTGCTGCGTTATGGGTCTGGCTAGGGCCGTCTGAACCTCCTGGGTCAGGGTTGGAATTGTCAGTTCTTCTAGGAATTCTATCATATCATCCCCAGCAACTTCGGGGGGAGGGGCATAGAGTTTCTCCAGATGGGACTTAAACACAGTGTTGATTTCCAGTTGTGTGTTTACCTCCCTGCCTGTCTCATCTCGGATGCTCACAATTACCGGGACCTCAGGGGTATCCCGAATCAAACGAGCTAATAGGGCACCGGATCTATCCGCTTCCGCCTGCTGGTGTCTCCGATAGTCCCCATAATCCATAACCCTTAAGGTTTCCAGGAGTTCTGTGTGCTCAATGTTACATAGTTGTAAGTCACCTTTGCGCCCAGGGTCTATTCCTGCCTCTGTCTCAAGCTCCCTCAGACGGTTCTCCACTTCGCAGAGTTTTCCATGAATTTCTTGTCGGGCTCCCACCAACCGGCCAATTGCATCTCCCCTCATCACAGCCTTCATAGCATCCCATACTACCAAATTCGAGGACGTGGAGTCCCAGTTTTCCCTGAAGTAATTGGTTAACGTGTCAGAAAGGTGTGTGCGGAACGGGCCATCTTCTAGTAGTGAGGGGTTGAGCCTCCAGGTGGGTACTGGTCAGGGTATCTTTCCCCAGTGTAGGTCCAGTGTTAGCGGCCTATGATCCGAAAATGTTTTAGCGAGGTAGTCTGAGGACGTGCACTTGGCCGTTTTGGAGTTGGTACAGATAAACCTGTCTAGGCGGGTATGTAGGTTATGCAATGGGGAGTAGTATGAGTACTCTTTTTTTGTTGGATGTAATGCACGCCATACATCTGCCATTCCCCATCCCTGAAGCCATGCCCCAAATGAGTCAGACAGTTTGTGTACCCCGGTCACCTGGAGCGGAGGGTGCGATCTGTGCAGGTCCACATCCAGTATCATGTTCCAGTCACCTCCCAAGATCCAGGGGACTTCTATCCAGTCTGTCGGAGCCCGACGCACGGTGGCAAGGAACTTGTCCTGATCGAATTTCGGGGCATAGATGCTACCCAAGACGACCATTGTACCGTCTAGTGTGCCCTTCACCAGTATGTAGCGCCCTATGACCCTCAACCTCTTGATGCCTATTTAATTGCATGCAGGTTTCAGTTCTTATGTAATGCTCCTAACCCGACACTGTTGAAAGACACTTTAAACCGCTACTTAAAAGCAAACCGCTCTGTAATTGACATCTGAAGTAGATTTCCAAGCATTCAAAGATGGGGCACTGTGGCTAGACTAATATTTGAAATTAAACCCCCCTCCTTTATATATTCGTGTACAAACCATAGTATGCAAATCGCTTCCAAGTCCACGCCTCCTCTTGGCAAAAGTACACAAGCATTGGCATAGCAAATAGTTATCGCCTTTGGTTAGCCAGATCTGTCTGCTTTGCCTGTGTCTGTAAGCTATTTTGTAGATCATTGTGGCTGGTGCAGCATGTGGAAAAGTTGCATTAAAAGTGTTCTAAGCATTTTTGTTACCTTAGGTGTAACCAAGGAGACATTATGTACTACAGAACGAACCGTTAAAAAAAAGCATTAACATTAAAAATATCTTCCCTTTTTTTGTACTTGCTGTGCTGGCAACTTCTATCTGCCAGATCTAATGCTTGTTTGTTATAGATTTTTAAAAATGTATTTTGGGGCATACCTAAACAAGGGGAGGATGGAGGTTGAAAAATAGTACCTCAATGACCACACAATCAGCGGAGGGACACAGAGAATCAACAGATGCCAGATTCTGACGGCAGACTGAGGTGGTGCTGAGCGGAGGTGATGCTCGAATGATCTCTGGTTTTGCTGAGGTGGTGGTGTGCTGGTGTGAAGGTGATACAGAGTGATAATGAGGTGTCGAGTTATGCTGAAGTGGTGGTGCTGCGCTGATGCGGAGGTGGTGCTGCGCTGGTGCTGAATTGCTGCAGAGGTGAGGTTGCGCTGGTGCAGAGGTGGTGCTGCACTGGTTGTGCGGTTGCACTGCTGAGGTGGTGCTGAAGTGATGCTGCATTGGTTCTGAATTGCTTCTGCGCTGGTTGTTGTGCACAGATGAGGTGGTGCTGGGCTGATGCTGAGGTGATGACTCATGCTGAAGTGGTAGTGGTGCTGCTGCGCTGGTGATTAGGTGGTGCTGAGTGATGCTAAAGAGGTGCTGTACAGAGGTGGCGCTGTGCTGGTGCAGAGGTGGGCTGCTGCAGTGCAGTTTGTGCTCTGGTACTGTACTCAGGTGGTGCTGCGCTGGTGCCGACTACTGCTGAGGTGGTGCGCTGAGTGATGCTGAGCTGGTGCTCAGGTGGTGCCGAGTTGCTGTACTGATGTGGTGCTGCAGTGATGCTGCTTTGATGCAAAGGTGGGGATGTGTTGGTGGTGTACTGATGCTGATGTTGAGATGGTGCTGCGCTTGGGCGGGTTTGGTGCTGCTATACTTATGCTGACTTGATGTTGCACTTTTGGTGGTACACTGATGGGGAGGTGGTACTCAGGTGCTGATGAGTCATGCTGAAGTGGTGCAGAGTCATGCTAAGGAGTCTGTGCTGAATTGGTGCGGATATGGTGGTTTACTGGTGGTGGAGCACTGATGAGATGGTGCTGATCTAGTTCTGAGTGGTGCTGTTGCTCAGGTGGTGCTCAGTTGGGGATGTACTGAGGTGATGCTACGCTGATTCTGAACTGGTACTGCGCTGATGCTGAAGTTAGGCAGTTTGTTGAATTGCTGCTTTGGTGTGGCTGCGCTGGTGCTGTGGTGTGGCTGCGCTGGTGGTTTCTGCAGAGGTTGTCTGCTGATGCTGAGGTGGTGTTGGGCTAAGTTGATGCTGCGCTGATGCTGTGCTGGTGTTGAGGTGGGGGCGGCGGGCTGCAAATGATGCTCAGGTGGTCCTGTGGTGTTGCTGCTTAAATGATGCTGAGTGATGCAGACTGATGCTAAAGTGGTGCTGCTGTAGTGCTGTAGTGCTGAGGTGCTGTTGCACTGTCTACTTTCAATAAATATTAAGTAACTTCAAATTACATGCAGCGTTTAGTGAGCATGAAGTGGCATCCCTTGATATTGGATTTATTTCGCCAACGATTGAAACCTAAAAGAAAGCATTAAAAGTTGAAAGCAGGCAACTTAAAGCTACTTAAAAAACACACAGAGGAGGCTAAGGGTCTGGGTAAAGCTAAAGATATCTGTACACTCAAAGGTAGTGTGTGGAGAACTAGTCAGTGTGTTGAGGAAGAAGAAAAAAGTTAGGAAAAATACCCATCAGCCCATCCATTGGCGGAGTCTCATCATCTGGGTTTTTGTGTAAACTGGTATCTACTAGGTGCCTCACTGAACGTATAGTGAGGGGTTCTAGTATTAGATCCACCAGTGAGAGCGAGCCAACAGGATATGGTGGTAATGCTGGAGGGAAAAAGGTTGCAGTGCTCAAAAGGTGTGTGAATTTTTTTTCAAGTGAAAAGTGGTGTTTAAGATTGCCTGTTATGGTGCCAAAGGTAAGACTTTATTGAGGGGGGTCATCATAACAGCAAGATTAAAAGCAGCATGATGATGGTGTCAACAAATATTACGATCAGTAGATGGAACTATATGGTCGACATGTTTCAGCCTAACAAGGCTTTCTTCAGGACCCGTAAATATTACACTACTGCAACAGTGAGAAGTAAATACATTTTAGTGAACCATGCAGAAAAAGACCTACCGTGAGTAGAATACTATATGGTAGTCTAAAGTCATGGTTAAAAGAGTTCTCTCCTGTAACACAAGAACAAAAATGCGTCCAAATAGATATAGTAATTTACAGAAACAACTATACATAAATGTATGTGTAGACTTGTAATAAAGTACAATCAATGTTCATTCAGCATTTTGCAAAAATGACTCATCCAAAAAGTTGTATGGAAACAGCCTCACCTCGCCTGGCACTCGCTCAGGTTTAAGAGGCCCGCTCTAAGAAGATGGGGAAGGAAAAATATATAATATAATGACAAACAGTTTGCGTATGTCGTAAGTCCCCAACTTCTACCATTTCTTGAAAGTCACTCTGGTGTAGGGTGAACATGGAAAAGATGGCGACTCTTGCAAGCCTAAAGGCTCAGTGGTCTCGTGATGGTAAATGAGACTCTAAGGGTGATGATGTTTAAAAACATGACGAAATCCTTTATTTGGAAAATATCAGGAGCAACGATTATATGCCTCCATTGTATTTAACGGTGTATCTATATGTAAAAATACTGTCGCGGGAGACTGTTAACTTCAAAACAAGAAGACTACTCCCAAAAGGCAAAGTATGGCGATAAGGTGCATGTCTCCATTCACAAAAAACGCCCTGAGAGGTTATGAGTACAGGAGGGCTAGATTTGAGAAAGCAACTCTCACAGACAGATCTCCGCACCTTATCTCCAATGGAGACATGCACCATATCTCCATACTTTGCCTTAAAGCAGTCTCTGTCTGTGAGTTGCCCCCTGGAGCGCCTCTCCTTGCCCCTCTCCTGCGCACGCCCATGTGCGCCAATGCATCCAGGAGGGAGGCCTGACGCTGGCGCCTGCAGGGAACAGTGCTGTTCCCCTACAAGAGGCCTCAGCTCCCTGATGGGGCTGCCTCACACTCCTCTGAGCACAAGAGCAGCCCCACCCGCCCATTGTCACTCTGTGTGGAGCTGAGTGCCACATACAGCATGACAATGGGGCTGTCTGGGCTGGCACAGCATGTGGTGGCCTCCTCCAGCCTCGGTCCAGGGCAGGGCATTCTGTCACACTGAAGTGCAAAAACGCCCATGCTGCTGCTAGGTGAGAATCCAATTAATCGAAGGAAGGCGGTGAAAGGTTCAAATGAAGGGATTGTAGTTATAGTATAGCAGCATCGTTGCTGCTTTTCTATTTTATGCAACTAACAACCATTGACAAAGCCAATAGTTCTGGCTTGATGTGAGTGTAATGTCACTTGTTGAATTATATATCTGGATGCAATGACAGAAGCAACAAAAATACCAGTCCGGCGGCACATTATATTAAGCACAGATTTTTGGCTTATGTTTTTTAAGCCATGCATTTTATTACATCAAACACCCTTTTGTAGAGACCCCCCCCCTTGTGTTTTTCATCCCACTTAAAGCTCTGGAAACAAAACCATGTCACAGCCGCCCCACGTGAAGGTCCTGTGCATCATGCATGACTCATGCCTTCCACTTTTTCAGATTGCCTATGTGCAAGGGCATAGTGAACCCTGCTCCACCCCACCCATTGCTTTAGGAACTACAGCGAGGGTGGAGTTCTTGATGGGTCTCATAATTAACATGAAAAGGTAAGTGAGTAAGTGAAGGGATGGCTGGCTGGATGGCTGGATAGATGCGTGAAATGATGGATGGATGAGTGAAAGGGTGGATGACGGGCAAGTGAATGGGTGGATGGATGAGTGATGGATGGATGGATTGATGAATTGATAAGTGAAAGGGTGAATGGATGGACGGATGAGGGAAAGGGTGGAAGTAAGGCTGGATGAGTGAGTGAAAGGGCGCGTAGATGGACAAAAGGATGGGTAGATGAGTGAAGGAGTGAAAGGGTGGGTGGATGAGTGAGAGGATGGATGAATGATGGGTTCAATGGATGGATTCATGGGTGGGTGGATGGGTGGATGGAAGGATGGATGGCTAAGTGAAAGGGGAATTGAAAGAGGAAGTAGGATGGGTAAATGGATGACTGAACGGGTTAATGGCTAGATGGATGGGTGAAAGGATGGATGGATGGATGGATGATGTAGGAGTAAATGGGTGGATTGAGGGATGGCTGAGTGAAATGATGGATGGAAGGAAATGTGATGGATAGGTTTGTGAATGGATGGATATGGACATATAGGGCTCGAGGTGGGTATGAGTTTTGGGGTGCCAGGGGTAATTTTAGGGTTCAGGGCGGGTATGGGTTTTGGGGTGCCAGGGGAAATGTTAGGGTTCATGGTGGATATGGGTTTTGGGGTGCCAGGGGTGATGTTAGGGTTCAGGGGGTATGAGTTTTGGGGAGGGGGCATTGGTAATTTTAGGGTTCAGGGTCGGTATGGGTTTTGGGGTACCAAGGGGGTAATTTTAGGGTTCAGGGTGGGTATGGGTTTTGGGGTGCCAGGGGTAATTTTAGGGTTTAGGGCGGGTATGGGTTTTGGGGTGCCAGGAGAAATGTTAGGGTTCTGGGCAGGTATGGGTTTTGGGGTGCCAGGGGGACAATTTTAGGGGTCAGGGCGGTTACGGGTTTTGAGGTGCCAGGAGGCTAATTTTAGGGATCAGGGAATGTGAGTTTTAAGGGGCCAGGGGGGTAATATTAGGGTTCATATGTGTGCTCTAATTGTTGTCCAGTTTCAAATGCAGAATTCCCCACTTTTTTTTTCTCTGCTTGGCCTGAGCATCACCCGATCCTGATTATCTGCCATTTTAGCCCCGTCCCTATTAATTAACATTAGCCACGCCCCTTCGTTTGCCAGGTTAGCCCCCCCTAAAAAAAATTCTGCGGATGCCCATGCGTTGTGCCGTGTTGAATGATTTGCACTGAGCTACTGACCTGTGTGAGGGCTATTGGAAAGACTTGGAAAGGCTGTGTGGAATGCTTACAACACAGCACTTTGTGGTGTGCTCTTCGTGTAGGAAGGAACTGGGTAGCTTTGTGTCTTTTCTTGGCCAAGATCCCTTTCTTCCCATTCTTGTAAGTAGTAGTGCAGTGGTGTCACAATTCCAAAATAAACTGTCCGCTTAGTGCAAGTTTGTGTCACACACTCAGCACAGAGTATCACACAGATGTAGCTTTACAAAGAAGTGCAGTTTTACAACAGTCCGTCCCCTTCCCCCCTACCTTTGTTTTCCCCAACACCTCTGCCCTCCATTGTTTTTCACCCACCCCTGCCTTTCTCCTGCTCTCCGATCTGTAGTGACACATCCTCCCATTCTCAGATGCTTACCCATCCTCTAATGCCCTTGTTTGATTTTTCCCTACCCTGCAAACCCTCCTGAGCTTATTTAATTTTTACATGTTTCACAGCAGCTCAGGTGGGCTGCTGTGCAACATTGCTTAAAAAGGAAAAAGCGCCAGGATGCGGTAAATGCGAGCAGGGTCGTTGTGCTGCTTTTAAAAAAAATAACTTTAAGCTATGTTGCACAACAGCCTGCACTGCTGTGCAACATTAAAAAAAAAACATTGACAAAGCAAAATTGGCATAAGCAAAACCTATTGGGGTTACCAATGCTTGTTGTGCGTTAGACAAAGCTGAAAGACTTCTTTAGAATGTTGGCCGTAGAGAACCATGACCTGACGTGCTTCCTGTCTATGGAGCATTTTATCCGAGCTGTTACTGCTTTATATGCCATGATTGTGGGTGATGACTGCTCTGTGGGTTATGTGGCCTTCTACTTTTAGACTCCAGGCTCGCCTGTTGGGTTGCCCACTTGGAAGCTGTATCCATCACAAGTGCCCCACGGCTGTACTTTAACATGTTGGCAGACTCTGTTAACGGTACTGTGTTGTAAGCTTATATTGAGATTCATATCACATTTGTGCAATCTCTAAGAGCAGATTATGTGATCTTGGATCCATGGAAGGCTGATGTAGCCTTATGAGAACTTAAACCCTTGACCCGCAGATCCCGCAAATGTCAAGTGTTTGAGTTTATCCAAAATGATTTAATCAAAATTGTTTATGGTCGGGCCTTCGTGGCCTCCTGCGCTGACTTCATTCTTGCTTGACAGTACGAGCCTCCAAATATGTAATAGCCCCTGGCAATAGCATGTCCTGTTTTATCAGGTCCTACAATTGTAAAACTTACTAGTCCATTCTGGCTTGTGAACTTGACCTGGAAGGAACAGGTGTTCTGCTCATTCAGAAATCAAATGAGCAATACAGATGCCCATTAAATCTTTTTTATCTCGACACATTTGCTGCCTGCTCAAGGAAAAAGGTCAACTGTCCGTTTCTTTTTACTAATTTCTGCTTGGAAAATTGAGTTTTTCTTTCTATTACTAAAGTTTAAAGGTTTTTGTCAATTGAGCTGTCTGAAGATACCAGTTTTTTTTCTAACACGACATTTAAATAGCCTGTAATTAAATAGCACAAATCTTTCAAAATATATTAGGAATTATGAAGGCACATTTTTTTGTAAATAAGTCCTATTGAAAAACTGATTTTTGCATAGTAGCAAAACTATTTAGAACACTTTACTTGATGTGCAAACGATTTGCACAAACTTGTTACCAAACATTGTTTGTACACTATAATTGTATCAGTAAAACGGCACGCTAGTAGGAAAAGTTGTGGCCCCTTCAATGTAAAATCTGCTGATTGCAAATGGTGGTGTACTACCACTTCATGCTGTTGCTACGTGTTTATTAAAAGTGATAGTTTTTAAACATTATTTGAGAAACATTCCTGTCCTCGCCCTGATGACAATGCCGTTAATGAATTAAAAGAAGTCCGGGGTCAAGTGTATCCTATATGTGGCTAGATTTGTATTGTACATGGAGAAAAAGTTTAATCTATTAAATCAAAAGATAGATTTTTTATACAACAGACATGCTGAACTCGCTTATTTGGTGCTCTCATATGTGATTATGAAGAAAATGCTCAGTCAATTAAATTAATTACCCATGATAACATCTTTTGAAACTAGATTATGGGTCGTCATCATTACAATTAGGTCGAGTAGTTTATTTAAATCACTAGACCTGCAGGTCTGGTAACGCTTTTGATTTTTCGAGAACTGCAGTAGTATTGTTTGTTGCCTTTTTGCAGCACATGGGACAGTACATTCACATCTTGCTACTTTAAATGAGCTAGTCTATGCTTACGTTTTTTTTTTAACCTGGTTTAACTAATTTATTTATCAAGTATTGCTTCCCAGTCACATTTGCCTTCCCTAGCACGTTACTTCGGTTGCATCCGAATCACGATATCTTTTCTCATCCGTCGGGGCAAGGTTGTGACAATCTCGCAGCCTAATCCCCTTCAGGTGAAACATTCACGAGTTTAAAAGTTAAATAGCATCGTAGCAGAGGAGCCGGTGAGTAAGAGGGGCAGCGGGGGCAGGCTTGCTACTACAAGCACCAGCAGGCAGCGGGGGCCGCCAGCGTGACCGGCAGCCCACCCCACCCCCTCCACCAGGTATTTGTGGACCCCACGCTTCCCGCTCCCCGGTAAACACATCGAAGCAGAGGAGTAAGAGGAGCAGCGGGGCAGGCTTGCTACTACAAGCACTAGCAGGCAGAGGGGGCCGCCAATGTGACCGGCAGCCCCCCCTCCACCGGGTATTTGAGGACCTCGCTCTTCCAGCTCCGTGGGAAACTCATCGGAGCAGAGGAGTAAGAGAAGCGGCGTCGGCAGGCCTACTACTACGAGCACCATCAGGCAGCGGGGGCTGCCAGCATGACCGGCAACCCCCCCCCAACCAGGTATTTGTGGACCTCGTGCTTCATCGCAGCAGAGGAATAAGAGGAGCAGCGGGGACAGGCTTACTACTACAAGCACCAGCAGACAGCGGGGGCCACCAGCGTGACCGACAGCCCATCCCCCCCTCCACCGGGTATTTGTGGACCTCTCCCTTCCGGCTCCGCTGGAAACGCTGAGGAGTAAGAGGCGCAGCGGGGGCAGGCTTGCTACTACAAGCAGCAGCAGGCAGTGGGGGCCGCCAGTGTGACTGGCAGCCCATCCCCCCCCCCCCACTCCACCGGGTATTTGTGGACCTCGCGCTTCATCGCAGCAGAGGAATAAGAGGAGCAGCGGGGACAGGCTTACTACTACAAGCACCAGCAGACAGCGGGGGCCACCAGCGTGACTGGCAGCCCCCCCCCCCCCACTCCACCGGGTATTTGTGGACCTCGCGCTTCCCGCTCCACGGGAAACTTATCGTAGCTGAGGAGCAGAGGAGTAAGAGGAGCAGCGGGGGCAGGCTTGCTACTACAAGCACCAGCAGGCAGCGGGGGCCGCCGGCGTGACTGGCAGCCCTTGCTGCTACAAGCACTAGCAGCCACCTCCATTCCACCGGGTATTTGTGGACCTCGCTCTTACTGGGAAACGCATCGCAGCAGAGGAGTATGAGGAGCAGCGGGGGCTGGCCTACTACTACGAGTACCAGCAGGCAGCGGGGGCCGCCAGCATGACCGACAGCCCATCCCCCCCTCCACCGGGTATTTGTGGACCTCTCCCTTCCGGCTCCGCTGGAAACGCTGAGGAGTAAGAGGCGCAGCGGGGGCAGGCTTGCTACTACAAGCACCAGCAGGCAGCGGGGGCCGCCGGCGTGACTGGCAGCCCTTGCTGCTACAAGCACTAGCAGGCAGCGGGGGCCGCCAGCGTGACCCGCAGCCCATCCCCCCCCACCACCGTCATCAGGAGGACTAAATTGACTGCGGACTTCCGCGACGCGGGCGGCGCCGGGCTAAGCCCGGGCAAAGGGTGGGCTGTCTATGGCCGTCCCGGGCAGACCGAGGCAGGGCAGGGCCACGTCCCTGAGCTATCCTTTACGAGCAGGCAGATTAATACCTCTGTTAAGAACTTTCTCATTTGGGACATAACAGTAGCTGTTTGTTATCATCGCAATCCTTCTCTCATTGATAAATGAGACCGTATAGTACACTGTGAGTTTGTAAAATTTGTATAGCCCCATACTAGTTATGGAGAAGTGTAAGAACACTTCGGGTACATTAGACGCTTACATATTAAGAGCCGAATCTCTAATCAACCATGAGATCCACTTAACAGAGCGCAGGCTCTCACTTAACCGCTCTCATTTTCCATTAATTAGGGAGGGGGGCTCTAACGCTGCCATACTATTGAAAAATTCTCCTTCTCTAATTTTCTCCCCTTCACCGGTGGTTTCCCCGTTACCAAAATCACCTGATACCCTGATACCCGAGTAAGGCCCCCTGCAACTCCCACCCCAAAAGACAAGGGTCCCCAAACTCTAGGTCAATCAAAAATAAGATTTGGGTGGGGGACAATTGCTGTTAGGTTTGTGTGGGAACTAGCTTAAGGCGGGGATTCCAAGGATGCTTGACTATGTAATAAACCTACGAAAATGTGTATAAAAGACCATACCACAGAGATGCAGTTAGAGCACCTCCTGACGATAGCCCCAGTGTCTGATGTGATGTACTCTCCTCTAGAGAAATAAACCTGTTCTTCGCCTTCCAGTTGCCAGCGCCTGCCTCGTTATTTTGATCACTAAATTTTAAGGTGAATTAGAGGTGGTTTGCACCAAGTTGCATCGAAAGTCTTGGGAGTCACGTTGCTTTTTCATCACGCGGATGACGCAGTTATTATCGCCGGCACACCCAGTGAACTGCAACGTTCCCTAAATCGATGTAACCAATTCATGTCACAACTAGATTTAAAAATTAACGTAAAAAAGACCTTCATCATGTTGTCTGGCAAAAAGCTACGAAAGGGAAACAATATATATTTACTTGATTGCAGGATTGACCACACTCCAACTTACCCCTACCTGGGAGTGGATATAGATGTAAAGGGCACCTGGAAAAGGGCAATGGAGGTCAGAAAACACCAGTTCCCAAAAGCCACTATGGCCCTAGTGGGGTTTACACAGAGACTTGGCAAAAGACCCCCTAAAGAAATACTCCAAATCTATCGCGCTAAATGCATCAGCACTGCCATTTACGGGGCCGGGGTTTGGGGGTACTTGCAGTCTGAAACTATTCAAAAGGTTGAAAACAGCTTTTTACGTTTTCTACTTGCTGTACCGCAAAGTACATCAACATATAGTTGCCACATAGAGCTGGGTATTCCCTATATTTCGGACATCATTCGGATGCAACCAGTCCTGCTGTGGCATCATATTTGGACATCTAGCAAACTAACGTTCACCCAGGCAATTGTCTCGAACTGCCTTAACCCCTTCCATGCTCATGACGAGCTTAGCCCGTCATGAGGCATGGTTGAGCTGAGCTCGTCATGCACAATGAGATTTACAGATAGCTCAGCACCGGGGGGGGGGGGGGACCTCTAGCAGCCAAGGTATTAAGTTAGCCTACCCCCATAGGATCCTATGGCTACAGTATGTTAAGATGTTCTTGTGTGACCTGGGTCTTGAGAATTTCTTAAATAATCCCCTTGAAATGGTTAGGATCTCCAGAAAAGCGCTAAAAAATGCATGCTTAAACCAAATGCATGCTTAAACCATCTAGCTGATCGCCGACTATCTACTGAAATTAACAAAATTTCAGTGCATCACTCATTGACAATCCAAATGACAGATTCGATCCAGCCCTATTTAACTATGAAGCTGACCACTTTTGACATATTCCTACTAACCAGATTCAGAGTAAATGCCTTTTACCGCCTTTTAACTTTCCCGTCTATAAATGATTGGTCAAAGCAGTTAATTAAATGTCCTTGCGATGGTATTTCAACTCAGTCCCTCCTCCATGTATTGTTATTTTGTAAATTTTACCCTGAACCTAGGAAACGCTGGCTGACCCCAATGCTTAAAATTATGGGTTATCGACTTTGCCGCCCTGCTCTCTTGGCTCTTCAAAGGCTGGAACTAGATCTTATAGCTATAAATGTGGCATGGTTCTTAAAATTTTGTTAGGCATCTAACCGACCTTTAGCTGTAGATGAATCTTATCCCAAAAGAACCGATCAATGTTGCTGCTAATATATTCCATAAAGCCTTTTTTTGTGTGTGAGAATGTACTCTAGGCAGTTACTCTAACTTGAACTCTTCCCTGTGAAAACATGATGTATTGAGAACCTTGTAATGTATTTTAATCTATTTTTGGTTCCTTTAATGAATTACCAAGGCGATATTTGCACAGTATTGAATTCAGATCGTGTAGGGCTCTCCATGGTGGAACTTTGGTAAGTCCATCATCTAAAAGTATCTGGAAGACCCCAGACAGAACCATGTACACTACCTGTCCAACTTGCACAAGAGTAACTCCGATCTGACCGTTTATTTAATTTCTTTTAACTACTTTAGTTTAGACCTGTCTTATACTTTTTTTTATAACATAAGCGAACTTTGAGTCCAGAATGAACAATGCACTTTATCTGACCTATTTTCTCACTTGAGCCCTTCTGAGATGTAAGTCTGTAATACTTTTAATTCGTCTGACCTCTGGAATTGTTTGGGACCTCTTAGAATGAACGATGCACTTTACGTGAGCTAATTTTGCACTTGAGACGTCCTGAGAAGAACGTTTGCTATTTCCCTAAATCCGTCTGATTCTGGAACTGTTTTGGACTTTACAGCACGAAAAAGCTAGTCAAGGTTGCAAAGGCAATTTGTTTTTAAAAATCTCGATAATTTTTATTGAGACTTATGTATTGAGAGGGGTTTTAACTTGTTTATTTGTATTTGCTTATATGGTTGTGCATTGCATACCGAATAAGGTGTATTTGGACTAGTCTAAATCAAAAGCTATCCTCACTTTCCGTGAAGTGTCCTATGGCCCCCTCATCCACCAATGATCACATTTAAATGCATATTCATGTCGTTCTCTTGCCCTCTAAATGTATTGCATCCCCTTTGATTTTCTTCCCACCGCTCCGGGGATTTAAATTAAGCTTTCTTTGGTTTCCTTTCTCCTCTCCGAGTTCGGGGTAGCTGCCAAGAGGTTCTTAGCGCCTCATGGGTCAGTGGGTAGGTCTCTGCGGGAGGCTCTTCGGGGCTAAGGCTGTGTAAATGATCCATTGTTCGCAATGAAGTCGCCGGATAAAAGCTTAGTCTGAGACTCGAGTTGTTTTGTCTGGTGCGCCAATTAAGAGAGCACTGCTCCTTGTGATGACTGGGACCACGTTTACTACTTCAACACGAGGTCCAATGCAGCTTGTGGGTTTTCTTAGTTGTGTATTGTTATGCGCTCTTTTATATCTTGAAATATGTAGATCTGCATTTTTGAACTCTAAGTAGTGTACATATTCTATAGATAGGATGATATAGAAGGGGCATAGTCTATTGCAAAAGAATTGGCATTAACTAATTAACTAGTTTGTGCATAATTAACTTATGCACATTTCCTAAACCTGTACAAGAGCGATTATATTGATGTAATTAGCCATCCATGGAGTGCATATTTTTGGACCCCTAATTAAACCAGTTGCTGTCACCATGTGCTTAACTTTTGGAGAAGATCAAGTGGATCTAAACGAGAACCTCGATGAGGTGTGTAAGTCATTATTTTCTTCGGTAAGAACATTGGCACATTATCTGATTTAACAGTGCCTATTAACATAGTAAATCAGGGTCAATGTAATTGTTGCAGGGGAGAGTCAAATTATGCTGCGGGTTTGACTAAATTATGTAGCAACAAAAGGCAAATTATGGACGTAACGTGGCACATTTTGTGATAGTATTAATTTTTATACACATTAACACTGTCATGGCAAACACATTTTATTCCTTATTAGTACCAGTTTAGGACACAAATACAGCAATAGGCAACAGAAAGGTGACTGTCAACATTTGCAAAGGACCTTCCACAAGTTGGCTACATGTGTCGCTACTCGTATGGGAAGTTTTAATCTGTTTGAGCTAGAAACTTTTTTTGTTTTGTTTCAATAAGCATGTCATGCAGCAGACCATTAATTATGTGGAAAATCCATATTAATGAGTTTTAACACTGAGGCCGCAAAATTTCATACTTCCAGTAGCTCTGAATATAATCCTAGCGGGGGAGTAACAGATGCTGCACATGTATGAGGGGAGGACACAGTAACTAAGGTGCACAGGGAAGATTAAGTCAGAACTCCTTAAAATAGGAAGGCGATTTTTGCTAATGGCCTAGTTGCAGATTTAGCATTGGAGGTAGCCTATTGGTGAACAGTGATTTAATCTGGGGCAAAAAGGGTGCTCAATATATCGACTCCATAATATTTTGGGGTAGATATTTTGATGACTGCATCCTAATTTGGTCAGGCTCAGAGGAGCACTTACATGATTTCTTTAAATACATGAATGATAATACGTGGGAGATCAGCTTCACTATGAATTGGAGTAAAACGAATATAGAATTCTTAGACATCGAATTCTACATATCCTCCAACTGTCTGCACAGTAGGCTGTTCAGAAAGTCGACAGCATGCAATGCAGTCTTGCATGCCTCGAGCTCACACCCCCCACACCAGATCAACGCCATACCTTTTGGCGAATTCATTAGGGCAAGAAGGAACTGTAGTGAGGACTGTGAGTTCGGGAGATGTCTCACAAGCATGAAGGAAAGATTCCATACACGGAGTTATGCATCCAACATTATTGAAAAAGCTGAAAAAAGAGTCAAGAGGGTTAGTAGAGTAGACACTCTAGCTACCACACATAAGTCAATCACTAACAAAAAGGAATGCATAAGAATGGTTACTGATTTCAACTCACTTCATTCTGATTTACGGAGAAGCCTAACGAAACATTCGAGTCTACTGAAATCTGAGAAAGCATTGACTAATTACATTTCAGAGCGACCACAAATCTCTTTCAGAAGAGGCAACACATTACGGAGCAAGTTGAGTCCCACAGTACCTCGGGATACAACGTATGTGGATTGGTTGACACAACGTGGTCTGGGTTTTCACAAATGTGGATTCTGTAGTATGTGTAAATGGGCCAAACAGGACACAACAGGTTTCATGGGCCCTGATGGGGTGTCGTATACTATAAAGAATAACATCAATTGCACGACCAAATTCGTAATTTATATTATTGAATGTGAATGCGGAAAATATGTGGGGAGCACGATTAGACAATTGAAAGAGAGAATAATGGAACATGTGAGAGCTATTGTTAATTGTGATCCGAAATATCTAGTAGCATTACACGTGGCTTCCTGTCAAAAAGATAAAAGACACAAAAATGTACAATTTTTTGGGATTGAAACTGTTCCTGTGGCAGTAAGAGGCGGGAACCGAGAATTGAGACTTAGGCGCACTGAAGCAATTTGGATTATGCGCTTAAAGTCAGTACAATTGGGATTAAATTATGACCAAGAAATGCAGTACTTTTTAGGAGATTGAATCAAAATAGTACAGTATTACAGTTACGTTTGATTGTCATGATATGTACTAATGTTGCAGAATTGTGTTTGTGATTATGAAGACCTCGCAACACACAGATCTTTCCCAATGCTTGGAGGACTCTCCTGTACGAAATAGTATGATTATGAGATCTAGTAAATATGCTAATGATAGTGTAAACAATATGGTTGTATATAGTGATTGAAATAAGAATTTACATGAAGTCACGGTATGAATGGGCTATTCACTACTAGATCATTCATATCGATGCACGGGGCACACCACTCTACGGAGTATTATGTCAGAATCCTAGTGTCACTCTGCACTTTTTAACATGAGTCTAATATCTGGAAATACCTAATTTCCCAAGAAACCGTGTCGACCAGCAAACAGTATCAGTATACACTGAAAGTTTTGGATCGCCTTGAGCGTCTTTCACGTTTTTACATAGACTGACCGATCTTACAATTGTGACTAATTGTGGTCTTTCGCAATTCCACTCAATATGTAAATAGTACAACACTGTCAGTCACTTCCGATTTGAAACGGATATGCGCTTATCTCTATGGAGCCAAACGGACCACCAACATGGCCGTCTTGACTCTTTTCATACTCGGTCTAGTCCCAGGCACGCGTCACATCAGGACTCATATAACGTCTGTTTGGACACAGTCACGTGTCCAAACAGGAACAGAGCTCGGAGGAGGTGCACCCGCCAGAGACGCTGAGAAAGCCGCACACGGGTAAGTGAATCACGCGACCGATAACATAGAGGTACTAAGATAGTATATAACGGATTCCGGATTCAAAATTGTCTTTAATTCGGATTGGCTTTCCGATTCTGATTTCAGCCTGGTGTCCGCTCGATAGGGACCACAACCGGTATCTTCTTACTAGACGCAAAATAGGTAAGATCGAGCAATGGTCTCCCAGGGCTTAAGGTTACCAAGTACCGGTCAGTTATGTTTAAAATTGTCTTTACTTAAGTATAATTTCTTTTCAACAGTACTCGTTTCAATTTTGGAACATCCAACCACCTTTTGAAATATATCGGGTGACCGCCGAGCCTTATCTTATACTTCGTGTTAACACAAACATGTGAGTAGTTTGATGGTACTTAGATTGGACGGTAGTATACACACCGAATCCTTTAAGAATGAGAAAAATGAAGATATACAGTCACCAGTAAATGAGAGTGACGTGAATATACAGTCACCAAATGGGAAATTCTTCGTGGGTATTTTAAATAAATTGACACTATTATGATAATCATAGTGACATTGGGCATAGGTAGAGAAAATTATCTTAGGACATCGTGGTGACCATTGAATACCGTGCAATTATGATGACATATATTATTTTACTCTGTCACAGAAACAAAGGGTATAATCGTTGCTGGATACACTCGAACCGAGTGTCACTGGTCAAGGGCCCGGCTGGGTCGGAATTATCACCAGCTGAGCGGTGAGTCTGCATTCTGTACTTGGCAGACAGTCTTACCTTGGTAACTTCTTGTCGCAAAAAATCACTAGAAGAAGTAGTTAGTGATGAGATTCTTTCGGTTTTGTCTTCCCTTTTTATCCCAATATGCAGACCTTTTTTACGTTGACACGGCCATCTAGGTATGCTTTCGATATGACACATGATTTCACTGCGTCACAACCAATTGGCATGAAGGATGAATGAGCCGCACACGGATAGGACACTTCCGCTGCGACGTTTCACATCTGTCATTGCTTGTCGTCCCGGGTACATTATGATTATTTTCTTTTGTCCCCACACACAGCCATCACAAACACCACCACTTATGAGCACGCCCATATAGAATATCGGTACTATACACTTAGTTTCGACACGGATGTGTTGTGGTGGCACCAGTGCAACAAGCTTGAAAAGAATCACTGTATGTTCACTGCAGTGGGAGGCATTTATTGTTGTTCTTTTTGAAGACCATATACCATGGTCATGTATGTAAAATTCATTTTATTCTAGACACATGCTAGATGCCATTTAATTGTTTGTTTCAGCCCTGAGGAATCGCGAAGGCGATGAAACACGTGTCGGCTGGCTGTATTCTGCATTAAAGACTCCAAGATTTACGCATCTGTCGGAGTTTTCTGTCACTTCTGCCAAGTGGTTTTGAATTGTTGTGAATTGTTACCGAACAATCTGTATACTCAATGTTAGAGTGCATCGGCAATCTGTTTTCAGACAGCAGTAGTTTTCTACTCACAGGAGTGGTTTAGGTTTGTCCACTCGCCGATTAGCACCTAGGATAACCTTTGTATCTAGAATTGCATGCGTATGAACTGGCAGTGCACCCACCTATAACTGATCTAAAAACCTTCGGTTCCCCTATAGGCCTTCTGGATCTACTTCTTTCTGAATAGCAGCACTGAAAATCCAAGAGTTACATGGAGAGGGCCGGTATTCTAGGTTCCTGCAACTTTGTGGGATGTGGAGAGAATCTTTGCTTTTTCGTCCTCATAATGATGGCGGTGAATTCTTGATTTCTTGAGTTGCTTGTTTGAGGTGGTTGGTTTTTCATCCAAGTGTGCTGCTGTCTGATTCCTGGTGAAGCAGTTTAGTTTTTTCGAGCTTGCAGCCAGTGTAGGTTGTGTACATTTATTGATATTTTTGAGTTCGTTTAGCAGATCACTCAGTTTTGGACACCCTTCACTGGCACCAGTGTTATTTTCAAAATGATATAAAAAAGGGTTGCTATGACTCTCATTTTGGATTGGGAGAGTAACCGTGTAGGGACAGTTGTAAAGTTTTTGCCGACGTAGGTCTTCCGTTTGTGCACAGTATTGCCACATGGTACTGGCCTTACGATTCTGTATACCCAAGCGAGCCATGGGGGGGGGGGGTTAGGGAAGTAGGGAAATCTTAAAAAGTTTTACCTTGTAACGTAAAGATTTGGGATTCTAAAATGTGATATTTTCTAACATTTTACATTCTTGAAGTGTGTTGCTGAACAATTGTGCCGAACGATGATGCTAATGAGACTGGGGGTTTAAGTACTGCTTATTGGAGACTATATATACAAAGTGATCCACTGTCACTGGAATTATTTCTCGAATTAAAGTTAGTCCACATTTGTTCCTGCATATCAGTATGTTCTCACTAAGCAAGTTATTAGACTGAAAAAAACATTAAACCGTTTTCATCTATCCATGGATATCTTAAATCGGATTTTAAATTACAGTAAAAAGTTTCAACTTTGATCTGTAACATGCTGCAGCCATTCACACGCTTAAGCTCTTGATTGGCAAGCATTTCTCTTAAAATGTTTTATTTTTTTGACAACCACATTTTCCATATACTGACAGAATGTTCTCGTACGGAAGCAGGTTTTCAAATGTATGCTGATCTAAAATGTGAGTTATTTAACCTTTCGCCGCTTTGTCCAAGAGCTGGCCAGTTGCACTGCCGATTTTTTTTTCTTTTCTTTTTTCCTTTCATTTACAATTGCTTTGCAAAACATTTCTAAGCTGATATTTTTGGGCCAAGTTGACATTTTCTGCATTATATGTACTACAAGTATAAAAGGATGCATCACAGAACATGATGTCTGATTTGGAAATACTTTTTTTGGGTTTCCTGAAAATTAAAAAAGCACAAATGAATTTGTAGTCTAAGTAGACCTTTCAATGCTGTTGAAGTGGTAAGTCTATGGCAGAACAGTTCCTGCTGAGTGCAGCGTAGCAGTCCATAATCATATCCAAAGTCTCATAATTTGGTACTTGACGAAATGGAGGGCTGTGGCATTCATCTTTTTAATATTTTGTATTAGGCAGGCCCCAACATGTTGACGTTAGCCAAGGCCATCGGATTTTTCTAAAATTAAATATGTTAATATGCTTACTTGTAGGGGCTTTCAGTCAGGACTCTTAAACCATTGGTCTGTTACCGTATCACATTTTTAGGCTGCTCACTGCAGCAACAACAAACAAAGCAAAAAAATGAAAAACATTGAAAAAACTCCAGGCTGGTAGCCAGTGCCAAACCTATGTCTTTGACAAAGCTAGTTCTCTTTTGAAGAATTTACTTGTTCTTGTGACTCGTTTATATCTATTACTGTAGATATCTCCTGGTGACATTGTAGTATGCATGCCTCACAGTTTTCTTGCATTTTTGTTTTCTGAGCATCTGGATATCTTCGGTATATCATGGCAGTTAGGGTATCATACACTGTTCGACACTTTCAGCACGAGACTGCATCCTGCGTTGGCATTAACATGCACTTCTGGTCCACATATACTGCTGGATCTTTTCCCAGCAACCGGAGTTCACTCTTTGCAAGAGATTCAGTGATTCATAGACTCGAAATTGCAGGCCTTACCTATGCCATTAATAATCACGCCTGTGTTGCATCATTTCATTGCCCAAGTACTTTGGCATTGTGCTTACCAGTGGCTTCATTAGTGCATCATAACTACTCTTGGAAATTGTTCTAGAAGCGCCCACTCTTGGTCAAAGATAAAACCCAGCCCACAGTATTGGAAGCTCATCTTAGTTTTCAAGGGAGCCAAAATAAAGATTTTGATGTGGAAATATTGTTACTAAGACTTACATACATTGTCCTTGCAGAGTGGGTGACTTTAGGTTTGCAACACCGATGGTCTAACCCTTTGTGATGGGGGAGTCCTTAAGTCCATGCTCACACATTTGTGGACCATAATATGCTGGCCATTAACTGTTACACTGTTCATGCAGGTCCTTGTAGAACATGTGCTTCAGCAGAGCTATGGTCATTTGACTTCTCTATTCCTTCCCCCAATTTAGGGAGATATCTGGATTGTTTTTAGCAGCTCACTCTTGGGTGCTAATTGATTTTGCTTCTAGATATTGGTCAATTCTGCTTGTGCATCACCATTAGGTTCGTATTGTTGGAGTTTGGTGTGACCACCAGCCCCCGCCGCCCCAACCCCTTTGTATAATGTAAACTGTATGAAAGTTGTGATTTAAAAAAAATGTGATGTAAAATAGGAGGGTGAGAAAACATTGGATCAATCTGGAAGGTTCTGATGGAACTGGGGGAAGGACAGACATCCTTGAGAGCTGAACTTTAGAATGACTGTCTGTGGCAGCACTTCCAGACCGTCACTGAAAACATTGTTAACGAATCACAAGGTGATGGAAGATTTGTAAAGACCTTTCTTGCTCTGCTGTGCGATCTCCATCCCATCTGATGGAAAACCTCCAGCTGCAGTCAAGACTGTCAATAGCTTCTTTTACAGAGTTTCATTGGAGCACCAGTTCAGGATTTCCTTACCCTACCTTGGCCACACTACCCACCAGTGCATCCGCTACGATTGCTTCACAGTTCAGTCCCTCAGCCACCCCTAATTTGACTCTTGGTTCTGCCTACCTAGCACTTCCATATTGTTTATTTAGGACTGTTCATTCATTTATTTACCATGTTTTTATTGTATAAATAGATGCTGTGACAGTGTGTAAAATCAGACAAATTTGATTTTATATGCACTGATTTATGTGACAAATATTTCAATAAAACATGAGTTAGAATCCACCAGATCTCCCCTAATTGACAGTGATTTTCCGTTGATCACTAAGTAGAGCAGTTTTTGGAATTGTCCCTCCTTTTTGTCTTGACTGCTTTTCTTTCTGTAGCTGAGTTCCTAATGTTTTTGTAAATTGAAAAGTTGCAGGCCCTCTGTTGTGGATGATATTCAAGTTGTCTATCATTTATGTGGTTCAGATTCTGCAAGCAAATGCTGAATAAATTATCTCTATCCTTAGTCAGATGGGGAGCGGAGAATTCCATCACCATAGTTTTGCCTTTCCAGTTCAGAAGAAACTGGTTCAGCAAAAACAACAATTGATGGAAAGAATGCAGAACAATGTCATACATTCACCCCAGTACAGAGATCTGGGCCTAAATCCGTCATTTTTTGACTCTCTATTCCAGTTTGGAGCCAGCCATATGCAAATCAGACTTGACCCTGCGCCCAATGGGAACAGTTCAGCCTGAACTGCCAGCCAGGTCCTCCCTTCTACTTTACATTTGAGATATCGTTCTCGCTATGCAAACATTTAAAACATCAGAAACTATTATCTTCCTATCATAACATGTAATGGGTCTGGGTGTGGTAATATTGTACCTACTGTGCCCGGGATCCCTACCAGTGACACTGTACATACTGTGTCGGGATTCCTACCATTTTTAGGTCGGGAATTAGACCAGACCTTCTAATTTTACTAACATGATCTGTACTATACTTAAAGGGGCCTTCAACCATTGGAGAAGTGTGGCTCACTGGTTAGAGCAGGCAGACCCTGAAGCAGAGGTCAGACCCGGGACCAGGGTTCAATTCCCGACGCGGCAGGGTCTTGAGCTCAAATGTCCACGGACTCGATAGTTGTCGCTTCGGTGCCTGACCTAATCATGGGTTCACACTCTGCAACTCTGGGCATTAAGCTTGCTTAATCTCCACAACGGCCCCCGCGGCGGGATGCCTGGCTTTCACCTTGGGGATGCCCGTTAGGGGCTATCTCACAGGGAAAAGCCAGGACGGGTTCCCAAGGCAAGCGCCGAGATGCCTCCGGGTAGTCGAGCGCTATATAAGAACATACCAAAAAAAAAACAAAAAAAAAAACAGCTCTCTTAATTGGTTGGTCTACTGTTATGATTCATATTTTTCTTCCAACCAATTCAGCCATTGTCTAATTTCTCTGAGTGACTGCTTTAATCACTTTAACAAGAACACATTTGCACACAAAGTAGTTCCCTTCAGTATGAGGGACAACTATGTCAATGTGTGCTGTATGAGCTCCCAAGTGTTTTTGCTTTTATACATTATTAGGTAGTGCATGCATGGTCTCTTTGAGATCTTTGTTTTCTAACTGTGTGCTTGCTTCTTATTGGTCAGCTGCCGTAAACGAATTCCACTTCCTGTGTTTCTCCATCCCCTGGGTGATTTAAAACATTACGTGTGTCCTTCTGCTGCTTACTTTTCCTTTTTTTTTTGTTTAAGCACTCAGCCAGAGTTCATCTTTTTTTTTTTTGTCTTTTCAGCTGGCTCCCTTGTGTTCTTTTCTCCCCATCTTCCTCCCTTCTGTCCTTCCTAGTCAGTGTTGCTTGCCTCTATCACCCTCCCTCTATTTGTCCCTTTTGTTTCTTGCCCACCAGGTCTCCCACCCTCTGTGGTCCATTAAATTGCCCACTCCCACCCTCTGTCCCTGTGCTTGCACTCCGCTCTCTCCCAACTCCCTCATGGTCCCTGTTAACTCCCAACTCACCCTCTCTCCGTGTTGCCACTACCCTGAAATAAGTTTTAAAAAAAAGTGCTATGACGTGGCCAGCACTGGCTACGTTATATTTCTTTTGTTTTGTTTAAACTTTTAGCTATGTTGCACAGCAGTGGGGCTGCTGATCAACATGGCTTGAAGACAATTAATTGGGCGAGTCCTATTGGCTTTGCTAATGCTTGTTTTGTCATGGTGCATGCACAGCAGCTTTTCCCACAAAGTTAAACATTTAAAAAAAAAAAAAAAACATTGAAAGAAGAAAAGTAGCTTGGGCAGGGTCGAAAGCTGTGGAATTTGACTAAAAAAGCTCCCTTTTTCGCCTGGTGTCCCATCATGCACCCTATCCACCCTGACATCGACAAGGCAAGCCAATTCTCCTACTTCAAGCACAAATCCCGTTGTACCCCCTCTTGCTTGCTCTTTTTCTCATAAAACTGACACATGCAAAGAATAATGACCAGCTACCATGTATCATACAGGTTTCCGTCCCGTTCGATATTTCATTTAGACAAGAACGGAGTCAGTCGGATGGTTGACTCGGAAAACCCCCCCTCCCTAACTCTGTCACCGAACGAGCAGCTCTCGCTCATCAATGATTTCCTAGTTTGCGAGGACAGCCACGGGTTGGGTTAACAACCAAGGGAAAACCTAATCAAGCACACGAGACAGCCACGAAGAAGAATAGTTTACTACAGCCCATTCTTCCTTTTCCCCGCTGCACACACATACCATTGTGAGACATCACCGCCCTTGTGTACGAAGTAAAGAACGCACAATGCCTCGTCCTCTTTACCTTTCTGACAGAAATGACCCTGTGACAATGCCTCGATTCTCTGTCCTCAGATACTAGCAACTCTAACTTGTTACCTCAATCACCTCGATGCAATATGTTTGTCCATGTGTAAATGCAAATGATTGAATCAAGTCTAAGGGAAACTCCTTCTTTCTGATTGTACTCGTATTGTATAAAAGTGCTGATATGTTTCAAGCAAAGTAGACTACTCCTGAACCCGCTTGGTGAAGGAGCTCTCCCTTAACTCGAGTTCTGGAATAAAACCCTTTCAACTCGAAGACCACGGACTCTGCTCCTCATTTTATGCATTACTATTCTCTTGGGTAATTATAGAAATTCCGACCGGCGTAAATAACTAGTTTTTTATTTACCACAAAGCTGTGAGCCATCACCAGAGATATTCTTGTTCCACAGCCCCATAACACCTGTCCGTTACGCCTGAGAGCATCTTACTTTACTTATTAGAAGTCAAATAACAGGCCATGATCATTTTTGAGGCTTTGCGTATAGTGGATTACTTGTTATCCTTTACTGTTACTCGCCATAATCCCTCACAATCCATTTTTTAAGATGCATTACTTCTATTGCAATGGGCATTTTGGGGTTTTCCCCAAATTTTACTTTCAAATTAACCCATGAATTTGAAGTCCCTTAAAAAAGGAAATACCGATTTGGGATCTTGAAATACAATCATTCAAATATTACTTTTTTTCAAGTGACACTAACCACACTGTTCTCATGTTATGCTTATTAAAACTGGCATAGTCTGATATGTAGGGGTGGACGAAGAATTCTGCTCCTTGGTGGAGTTCCGAAAAACTATGTGTAGCAAAGTTTTTTTTTTTCTTGAGCGACTCGCCAACGGTAAGTTGGTGAGCGCTTGTATGGAAAAAATAGCACTCTACACCTCCTTCTAGCAAGATTTCTCATCGCGGGTGGTCGCGGCAGGTCACGAATGCGCTCGTTGAGAAATCTGTCCTTCGCGTTGACGAAGCTGCTATTTGAGTAGAATGTCTACTCTAGCGGTAGAAAGAAGCCTCGCCCTCTGGTGTAGTGCCGTTCGTGCTGATTTTACTTCGAAGCAAAAACTCCTGACGCTAAATCAGTGCAAGTAGCACAACTTAACGGACTCTGCCGCTGGCGGAAACTCCGCGGGGTGGCCATCACATAGTAGGGTAAAAGTACTCATTTTCCTCAAAAAGGAAATAGGTTGCTTTGTATGATCCACAAAGATGTGACAAGTACCACTGATAGAGCCTAAATGGGCAAACATTGTACTGCTGCATCTTATACCCTCAAAATATTATCCAGTTGATGACAAAGCTTTGTTTTCTCTATCTGCCATGGGTTTAAAATGTATACCTGACTCTTCAGCTTTTTTTAAACCATCCTCTTTCCTTCATTCAAAGACTCCTTAAGATCCCCAATATTCAAAAGAGAAATGGCACACCACCAGTAAAAATTAGATCTTGTTCTAAACGCAAACTTTCCAGACTTCTGGAAAGATGCTGGATGACATCAAAGTTGGTTTGCTTTTCCATCCTTCTTAGCCATACACAGGACGTGGGTAGAAGTACCCACTATTTGTTCAAGGTATGTGCAAAGAATGCCTATCATGAACTACTGGGTTTAGGTGGATTACTTTAATTGAAAGAACATTAGAGTGTTCATGCGTAATATTGAGTAAAAATAGCCTGACAAAAACAACCCCTAACACTATATTTAGACTCTTTTTAAAAAAATACATATGTTCTTCAGATTTAGTTTACAAAGCCTTACTCTGCATTTATCTCTTACAGTGCGGTGATGCAGCTGCACTCCTTTTTCATCTCCTTGATATGAAATAGCTGGGATTTCAACCACAAATCTGCAAAGTAGGTGCACTGATATCCTTCTACAGCAGAGGTCTTCAATCTGTGGGGCGCGACCCCCAGGGGGGGTCGTGGAGTCCTTTGAAGGGGGTCGCAGATTCTGTCCCTGGCTTGGGCTGATGAGGGTGCTCATGGCTCGAGGTGTGAAAAACATCGAAGTCTCATTAACAAGTAAAAGACTTGTCAAGTACTCGGGTGTGGCTGTGTGTGTCTCTGAAGCCGTTTCGAGCTGGGGGAAGTGGGGGAGGGGGGCTGGGGGAGCAGGCTGTAGTGTAGCCTGCCCTTTGAGGTCAATGGATATTACGCGCCTGGAGCTGTGGGTCCCGTGACACATCCCCCGCCCCCAGCACGGAGGCACAGAGATGCCCTCCCGTGATCGGGAAAGAAGGAAAAACACGCAGAGAGATACTGACCCCCCCTCCCCCATGAGAAAGGCACAGAAAAGGTGGGTGAATGAATGATGGGTGGATGGATGGATGTAAGGATGAAGGATGGATGGATGTGTGAAAAGGTGGGTGGATGAATGATGAATGGGTGGATAAAAGGGTGGATGGAGGAAAGGGTGGATGGATGAAAGGGTGGATGAATGAAAGGATGGATGGATGAAAGGGTGGATGGAAGGAAGGATGAAAGGGTAGCTGGATGAAGGATGTATAGATGGATAAAAGATTGCATGGATGAATGATGGATGGATGTGTGAAAAGATGGGTGGATGAATGATGGGTGAATGGATGGATGGAAGGGTGGATGGATGAACGATGGATGTATGGATGGATAAAAGATTGCATGGTTGAATGATGCATGGATGGATGTGTGAAAAGGTGGGGGGATGAATGATGGGTGGGTGGATGGGTGGGTGGGTGGATGGGTGGGTGGGTGGGTGGATAGATGAAAGGGTGGATGGATGATGGATCGATGTATGGCTGGGAGGATGAATGGGTGGATGGATGTATGTATGGATAAAAGGTTGCATGGATGAATGATGGATGGATGTGTGAAAAGGTGGGTGGATGAATGATGGGTGGATGGAAGGGTGGATGGGTAAAGGATGGATGTATGGATGGAAGGATTTATTTTTATTTTATATTCTTCTATAGCGCAAGAATAGACCCCCGGAGGGGTATCTCCGCGCTTTGCCGGTGAATAAATCCTCAGATCTTAATTGAGGAGGAGAATGGTGCATTTAAAGAGAGAGATCAGTTACTGGGAAATAGATATGTTTTCAAGACCTTACGAAAGGTCAGATGATTAGTTAGAGTCCTCATCTCAAGAGGCAGAGAATTCCAGAGCTTTGGTCCAAGGTGGGCTAGAGCTCGCCCCCCTTGTCTGGCCTTTTTTATTCTGGGCACCTGCAGAAGCTGTTGGTTCAACGAGCGCAGGGTGCGCCCAGGGGCATAAGGTAGGAAGATGTTGGCCAGATATTTAGGGCCTTTGCCTATCACACTCTTGTGAATTGTGCACAGGGTCTTAAAATGCACTCGTTTCTTCACTGGTAACCAATGAAGTTTGGTTAGCAGGGGAAGGGAGGGAGTCCTAGGAGGGGCGTTGAGGACTATCCTAGCTGCCGTATTTTGGATTACTTGCAGTTTTTTTAGCTGCCCTTCATTTGCTCCCAAAAGAAGGCCGTTGCAGTAATCTACTCTGCTGATGATTAATGCCTGCACTAGAGTTTTTCTATGGCAGTCTGGCAGGTAGGGAAACACTCTCCTTAGCATGCCGATGGCTCAAACAGGTACTTGCCACCTGGTTTACGTGATCCTTGTAGGTAAGTGTTTGATCTATTAACACTCCTAAGTTTCTCACTGTGTTTTTAGGACTAGGGACGGGGCCTAATTCCAGGGGCCACCAGTCTGGTGTCCAGTGTGTTGTTGCTTGCCCAAACAACATGACCTCCGTTTTTCCTATATTGCATTGGAGGCAGTTGGCTGACATCCAAGCAGATATTGCTCTCATTCCCTCTGCGAAAGATTTTTTTATCGCAGGTGTCAGATCTTTAAAGGGAAAGAGGAGTTGGGTGTCGTCGGCGTACGACACTGGTGTAAACCCAAATGATCTTGCTAGGTTGGCTAGGGGAGCCACATACACGTTGAAAAGTGTAGGGCTTAAGCAAGAGCCCTGTGGCACTCCCTTATTGAGCTCCCTATGGATGGATTTGTGGGAGCCCAGCCTGACCTCTTGAGAGCGTCCTGACAGAAAGCTTTCCATCCATGCCAATGCCGTACCCTCCAAACCTACGTCTTGGATGAAAGGGTGGATGGATGAAGGATGGATGTATGGATGTAAGGATGAAAGGTTGGATGGGTGAAGGATAGATGGATGAAGGATAGATGTATGGATGTAAGGATGAAAGGGTGGACGGATGATGGATGGATGGATGAAAGGGTGGATGGATGGAAGGAAGGATGAAAGTGTGGATGGATGGAAGGAAGGATGAAAGTGTGGACGGATGAAGGATGGATGGATGTATGGATGGATAAAAGGTTGCATGGATGAATGATGCATGGATGGATGTGTGAAAAGGTGGGGGGAAGAATGATGGGTGGATGGATGAAAGGGTGGGTGGATGAAGAATGGATGTATGGATGGATAAAAGATTGCATGGATGAATGATACATGGATGGATGTGTGAAAAGGTGGGGGGGATAAATGATGGGTGGATGGATGGATGGATGAAAGGGTGGGTGGGTGGATGGATGATGGATAGATGTATGAATGGGAGGATGAAAGGATGGATGGATGGAGGGATGGATGGATGGATGGATGGATAAAAGGTTGCATGGATGAATGATGGATGGGTGTGTAAAAATGTGGGTGGATGAATGATGGGTGGATGGATGGAAGAGTGGATGGGTAAAGGATGTATGTATGAATGGAAGGATGAAAGGGTGGATGGATGAAGGATGTATATATGAATGGAAGGATGAAAGGGTGGATGGATGAAGGATGGATGTATGGATGTAAGGAAGGTGAAGAATAGACGGATGAAGGATAGATGTATGGATGTAAGGATGAAAGGGTGGACCGATGGATGGATAAAAGGTTGCATGGATGAATGATGGATGGATGTGTGAAAGTGTGTGTGGATGAATGATGGATGGATGTGATGAGGTCTAACAGGCGCATTTATGGTTGTCAAAAGATGATGATGAGGAGTACCAGTTTCTAGAAACTTTTGTCAGAAGGGGGTCCTTACCCCTAAAAAGGTTTTATAAGGGGGTCTCGGCATCAAAAAGTTTGAAGACCTCTGTTCTACAGGCATGCACCACCAGTGTATGTATTTTTGCTCCTAAAACTGAGACTGACAAAATTGTACTCCATGTATACAGAGGTCTGTTTCAAGCTGTGCTATTCAATCAGTATATGACCCCTGCGGTTCTTTGAAACCGTAAGGTTGTGCCAGGAACTTCTACTTAAGATGGTCATCACGATTAAGAATCTTGTGTAAGTAAGTACCTAGGTCCTCTGCAGCTATTTTCACCTGAGATATTTTATTCTATTTGCTAAGTGACATGTGACTAAATCTAAACTGATAGTGTACAACGTGTAATATTTACCTATGAGTTCATCACAAATTAAAGAAATTAGAAAAATTATTTGTAGGCATTTAACAGAACACACACCGTTTAAAGGAGGATATGAAGAATAGGAGTTCGTTTTTGCGGGATCCCTAGTTAAATATTAACTCTATTGCACCAGATTGAGGTTTAGGCTGGTAGGTAATGATTAAGGGTCTAATTCACCAAACATTTTGCAAGTTTTAAGCTCTCACTAGCTAGCCAAGGTTTTGATCTTTTGCAAACACATGGTATAAATTATGATTTAGAGCTTCTGGATTTGCAGATTTCTTAGCTTGCATATTCCACATAGTATACCTGAAATGCTGCCTGTATAACGGAATAATTTTGGATTAACTGTCGCACTGTTCCTTGCAAATAGGTAAGCCTAATCCATTCAAAAAAACAACCAAAAACACCTTTCCTGTAGTAGCTTTGTGGGTATTTACTAACCTCGTGATTTTTTTTCGGATCCTATTTGTGTTCCCAGAGGTGGTTTCTGCAGTGGTTGGTCCCAGTTTGTAAAGGTGTAGAAGGCACCAACCACACCCCAACTGACTTCATGGGCTTTATTAGAGGGCTTTTCCCCACCCCTTTAACTATTTGCCGAGATTGCGAGGTTCAGTTGTACATTCAACCCATCATTAAATCGGTGCATCTTCTAGCTGAAAAATATTCTGTTTAGTTTAGGTGTAAGACCATGCCACAGAACATTTTGTGAATCGACCTCTGACGTTCTAACTAGTAAGTTTTCATTGGTTGTCAGTGGTCACACACTTCAGGAGTATCGGGTCTTACTTTTGTTTGTCTGATCTCTTACAGGCAACATGGTCATTTGCTGTTGGTGTTCAGTGCCTGCTGTACTTATAATGTGCTCTGCTTTACTAGAAACCCATAGCGCATTTTCAGAATCGCATGTGTGCACAATCGCTTGAACAGGTTTTAGCCATTACGCCTCACTTTGGAGGTCTATTCCCAAACACACAAACTCCATGAACAGCCCAGTTGTAGCTTGCAGTTGCACGTCATGTATGACTGGTGGAGCTCAGACATCAGACTTACATTTTTTGTTTCTATGTGGATGGGTCAACATTGAGAAATTCCGAGTGAAGAAGGGAGGCAGATAAAATTGTATTGTAAATAGTTGCCAATAACTAACGTGTCAACTGTGATGTATAAATCGCCCAGAGCATATAATAGTGGTATTGCAATTAGTTTGTGGGGATAAAGGCGGGATGACATGTTTTCATTCAACAAAAACATAAAACCATTGTGAACACTGGCAGCACATATATGCAAGAAAGGAAGGGGTATCCCCGACTAGAGTTCCTAATTCGGGATAGGTACAATATTTGAAAAAACAGATTAATTAGGAACTGGTTTAACTAAAGGACAAGACCTGACAAGAGACAGCAATGACTATAGGGAAACAACGTGCATGGTACAAAAATATAGACTTTATTTTATTAGATTATGACAATTTCTTTATAGTTAATATAAAAACATTTTTACTTTATGAGTTTTTCTGTGTGCGTGCTTCCACTATACATGTGATGGTTAATCTACATATATATACACTAATACATAATTTGGTTCTTGGTGCAGTTCAATACATTTCAAAAGAAATTCATGATTTGAGAACTGTTGGAAGCTTGTTTCAACACACTATACATTAAGATATAAAAACATGGCTAAATGTAACAACTACGCGCGTTTCGGCTGAGGGCCTTCATCAGGGAGCCATGTGAATGTCCAAGCGAACCTGAGTGGAAATGGTGCAGATGCTCACAGGAACGGGGTCAAATTTATCTGGAATGCAGGACTGTCTGTCTTGGAATGCTATCTTGGAAAGCCAAATTGGGTATAACAGACGAAATATTCATATAGATGGTCCAAGAAGAGTGCGTAAGGTCCTTTATGGGAAGTTTCACTCGTTTTTCCTTAATGGGGTGTTCTGATATCTGCAGATCCAGTTGGATGTAAGGACTGCTGTCGAGTTAATCCTACAGAATTGGAGGGCTGCGAGCTCCTGTCGCCAATGAGATGATATGGAGAAAATCTTTTGGATTATGTCCACTAGTTCTCGGGTTGGGGGTCTGTGGGCGTCTCTGCGAACGCTGACATTTACCGGACGGGTGCCGTCATGACGGTAATGGTACGAAAGGGTTCTGATAGGAGGATTCCGTTCGCCTTCCGATAAGGGGATCTGCCGACGTCTTTGTGGATGGATACACTTGGTTTTTGCACATTTTTCTCTGAAACACTGAAGGCCATAAACAGTTTTACTTATTGGTACCACTTTTCTGTGGCAATCAAACTTAAGTAAGGAAGCTTCTACTTGTAAAACAGCTATGTTTATTTAAATTCTTTTTCGTAGTCTCTGTTCTGCTCTTATAGTCTAGGTATTCCAGTGTTATACCTCGTGTTCTTTTCAGGTGTGATCTTGCTCTGCAATGTAATCAGTTGATGTAGTCTCAACAAATGCAAAAAAATGTTCAACAAGGTTTTGTGATTTTTCCTAAGAATTCAGTCCAGTAACAAAGCGTTTAAACCTGAATCTCGAGGATTTGATGGTTTCAGTGGATAGATATGTGAAATTTTATTCCACTGTCGTGACATGTTAAGACATTCCAGACGGTGAGTCCAATGGGAATACTTCCCTTCCCACCTTCAACCCAACTCCTACTCGGTCTATTACATGTTGATGATAACATCTTTGCCAGACCGTTCGAGCTGTCTCTGCCCAGCCCTTGAAGTGGCAGTTTGTGATTAGTCAGACATGATTGCGCTCAGACATGATTGCGCATTATGCTCGAGTCATAAGTAGTTGCTTTTTTATGTTGTGTAAGATCTGGTATCTGCAGAACAGGATTAACTGACTTGCTAATAAACTTAACAGTAGTTTATCGCAAAGTCTTTGCCCTGGAATCTCTAAAAAATGTGTTAGTGATTATATTCCAAACATGTTACTACTTCTTGATGGGCTGCAGTCATGGGAGAAATTGATGGACATTAACTCAAGAAAAAACACAATGCTGCGTCAAATACATCAGCTACTATTTTGTAAAACTCATTACAAAATTTACAAGCACTGACTAGGCCTATAGGTCTGGGGTTGGCCGCCAGCACTTTGGCATTTTGTTGCTTGTTTTCACATGGTTTTATCAAACGCTATCGTTTAAAACGGAGAAACTTACATCAGACAAGATACACGGCAAAAGCACATTTTTGTCTCAAAGCACTTAAAGGAACTTCTTTAACTGACTAACATAGCCACCACTCAATTTTTTTTATAGTTTTATATAGTGCAAACTAGACTTGAAGAGATCGGGTATTCGAGTGCTTAACATAGCACCAGTTTCGTTACACAATTAAACATTCATTTTTGTTATGCACTGGGAGATTAAGTGATTTGCCCAGAATCACAGGATGTTGAGCGGCGTTGCTGAGACTCGAACCTGGTTCCCCAGCTACGAGGTGCACCACTCTAACCGTAAGGCTACATCCTCTCCCCAAATTACTTTCATACTTCACTATACCAATTCACCACTAATCCTTTATGGGTTCTGGAGTAGCGTGCTACTTGCTGAAATAGTGCTTCAACACCCCATCGGGGTAACAAGCGCTATAGAAATGCAAACCTTTTTCCCTCTTCTAGTCATCCACCATCCTTTTCAATCCAAATAACAATTTATCCACCATTCCAATTACTTTCATATTTCAATATACGAATTCAACACTAATCCTTTATGGGTTCCGGAGTAGAGTGCTACTCGCTGAAATAGCTCTTTGATGCCTCATCAGGGGTAATAAGCGATATATAAATGCAATTACAATACTTTGTTCCTTCTGAAAGGGCTGAATGCCATCGCTCATAGTGGAGTTCTCCTGTGCCCAGTAGAGGTGCAGCAGATTAACTTTGAGTTGGCATGGGATGCACAACAATAGGTCCACGCTTCACTGTTGTTGGGTCCAGTTTGGTGACGTCAAGAGTAATTACTTATGCCAGACGCTATCCATAAGGGCAACCCACAGACAAATGTTTCATAGGCGGAACCATTTTGACATTTTTAGTTTGACATTTTAGTTGCTGAGGACGTGACATGCGTGAATGTTTCACTCTACCCTCCTGGTGAACGTGTGCTTGGGAGACCCCGGTCTCACGTTTCACAAACTGAAAATATTAAAGAAGTCGGTGTCCTGTAAGTAAATGGAGAAACATGTGCACCTAATCCTGGAAGCCTTTACAACCCTTGCTTTTAAGCATCCCTGCGTCACGCCACGGGCCATGGTTAAGAGAGGATATTCGTTCACGGACATGCATTCTTTCTGGGGACTTGGGGAAATGAAATGAGAAAGAGTTGCTATCCCCCAGTGGATGTAAGTATTGTAGAGCTATACTGTGGCTTCCTTGTTTCAGAGTTGGAGGGGCTTCACAAATCCTGCCTGCTCATGTGGATGGGAGTGCTTTGTCTGGGACACTCAGAAGCCCTTTATTTTCCTGTGCCTTATTTTGGGAGAGCTGGGAAGATGGTTTTGTAGGGCTACTGGAATTGTGATTTTGTCGATGTGGTGTTTTTTTTGCATAATTAT
The DNA here is from genome assembly GCF_964263255.1 of Lissotriton vulgaris. NCBI lineage: Eukaryota > Metazoa > Chordata > Amphibia > Caudata > Salamandridae > Lissotriton > Lissotriton vulgaris. The sequence goes on from NC_141694.1 coordinate 751,448,758, forward strand.
TGATTTTCTGCATTTGCCACATAATCTAATATCTATTGCATAATTTGCAGATTCCAACAAAAAAATGTTTCTAGATCAAATGGACCAAACGTTGCTAAATAAAACGTCATTGTTGCTTCGCAAAAGAGGGCACTTCTCAAAGATTGATTTTCACATTTCATTTGAGTATTGCTCTTGTGCCCCCTCGCCCAGCCACACCACTCTCACACTTCACCAACCGCCACTGTTGCCGAGCAAAGTTTTATTAACTGGGTGCACGAGCACAAGGCCTTTCGATACACGTACGTGACTGTAGAGGGCTTTGACGCAACAAGGTTTTTGAACAGTGTGTATAGACGCTAGCTGTCTCGCGGACCCCGCAGGCTGCACTTCATAACTCCCCTGAACTGCTTCCTAGCTAGTCTTACTATCCTCCGAAGAAAGCATTACCTCTGCACATGGTGTAAAGTTTAGAAAAGGGACCGCTTTTTGCAAAGCTACTTTTCATGTGCTGAACAAGAAAACTGCTGAATATCCAGTGGTTCGTGCGCTCTGTAGGAAATGTAGCACTGACAGGAATGTTATTGTTTGACAAAAAGCAGATGTGGACTTGTGACCTACACGATAAGAGTGTGTCCTGTGACATATCTCTGCGTCTTCCTTTAAGAGCAGGCAGTCTGAAGTCAGTAAACACGCTGGAACGGGGTTGGATCTCACGGTGCTCATCCGTTTCCTTTTCTGCCCAGTTTGTATTCCTTTAAAATGTTTCCTGCGAACATGACCGAAAAAAAACCCAAAGCGGCGACAAGAACTAGCTCTGTTGCAACCTCACGTAAGGGAAGAAAACACATTGCACAATGTTATCCAATGTTCTTGTAGAACTATTTGAACATATCCACTTATCAAATTTGCTTTTTAATGCTTCCTTGCGCGGTTTACAATGATCCACTAACCCCAAGGCAATAGCAGTGACCATGATACTTGAATCAGTCTTCATCTTAACCACAGCCGAAATAATCTTCAGGTGAATTTTGTTTTAAAGATTAGGATACAGTCCTCCTAACCACTACCAGAGAACTGCTGAAATGAAAAGCAAAACACTTTTTTGTGCTAATTTCTTTAAATGTCTTCTTTTTGCGAGGAAAAATCAATGTAAGAAGCAGCCCTCAAACACAATATCTACAATGTAAAAGATTCCAAGTTTGTGACCTTACTTAGTTTCTTTTACGTAGCACTGGTTTGTTGGAAAGGTTTAGCTGGTAAAACTATGCAAATAATCGAGTCTTCATTATTTTTAGTGAGTTATTAGGGCCTTGCAACAAGTGCTATATCATAGCTTTGCAGGGTTGTCCTAGTGGTGTACATTTAGGTAACTTGCGTTGTAGAAAAAGTACATGCAGAAAGTAGTAACGGTAAAATGCACATTTTCAGTGGTACACGTGCGGGTTAAAATTCTGTTGAGGTATAAGGGTGTAGACCCGGTGCCCTGGGGAGAAAAGTGGGGATCAGCTGGTACTTGAGCAAGTGCTGTAACTCCTGGAGGGAGGTAGCTACTCAGATTTGACTAGGAAGGAGTAGTCCACGCAAATAAGGTTTGACATTGAAGGAATGCCGGGTGGTTTGAGAACCAAAGATAGGGGTTGGCTAATTGGGGTGAGCTGGTTGGAGCATAACATGCTAGTAGCTGAGAAGTAAAATAGGTGTTAAAAATTGCTTTTAAAAGCTCAGTGAAGGAATTGGGGAAATGATACAGCCAGGACTGAAAGGTCATTCTTGAGCCTTCCTCCTTTTAATAGTGAGATTCACAGTGGAGACTGTACGGCTGAGGGAGAGGTTCGTATAAGTAGACCATATTTGAGTTATGTCATTATAAAATATTTTTAAAGCGCATATCTGCCCCAGCAACGGGCCATCCCAGCGCTAACTGTCTAGTATAGTGAGAGGCAGAGGCAGCTTAGTGATTGGAGAATAGCCAAGTCTTCACGGTCCTTCTAAAAACCCAGTGATCAATGATGCTATGGATAGAAAGAGCTAGAGAGTTCCAAAAGGCAGGCGCCAGTGCTTTGAACGAGTGGCCACCCGCTCTGGCCCTGCGTACCAGAGGCACTCGGGCCAGATGCAGATCTGCTGAGCGCAGGGTGTGGGTGGGTACATAAGGAGAGCATATAGGCTCAAAAATCCCAAGGCAAAGGCCCAAAAAGATCTTATGGACCTTAAAGAGAGCTTTTAACCACATGCGCGCTGCTCTTATTACTCTGGTATGCTGACTTTTTTTAAAACCCATTGTTCATGACGAGCTGGGCTCGTCATCAGTGTTTGAGGAGGCTACACCATGACGAGCCCAGCTCGTCATCAGCCTCGAAGGGGTTAAGTAAATTCTCTGTGCCATTGGCAGCCAGTGTAACCGATGAAGGAGGTCTGAGACGTGGCACTGCTTGGTGTGCAAACAGAGCGCGAGCTGCCGCGTTCTGGGCAAGTTGGTACCTTTTGATCACTGATTTAGAGTAAGAGTGGCCATAGAAGTGATGCAGCATTTTTCCTCTCTGGTTTAAGGCTGAAGTCACTCAAGTAAATATTGGTGCTAGAATTAAGGATTTAATCAGAAGTTTAACTAACTCATCAGCTAAAGTTTATTGCATTTGATGGGTGATAAATGGGATAGTTTAGTAGAAGCATACTCGTTCACTTTTAGTTTAGTGGGGAGGCATTGGAAGGTTGGAAATTAGTTGTATTTGTTTAGACCTATATATTGTTTAGTGTTTTTATGAATTACTGCTACTCCACACCATTTTTTCCTCTATTCTTTGAAATAGATAATCAAGTGTTCTGGTGAGACAAGTGGGTCTAGCACTGGATAAGAGGATTCATTCAACCTGGTCAGTCAGGAAGACATGATCCCTGTCAGGATGGAACACAGGTTACTCCTGATCTGCAGTTTTGCATTTGAGAGAAGAAAGTGTTCTACTCATGAAGTCGCTAATGTTTGTACTTCTTTCAGATTTTGAGTGGAGACCATGGGATTTTCTTGAAGTAGTGATATGGAAGTTGTAACCAGGGGAGAAGGATCGAAGTAGGTGGCTAACAAAAAAAAAAGTCCAAATATGAATTTTTTATAAATCGTGGCCTGGGCTTCAAAAGGAAATCTTCAAACTTAATATTAGTCTACTTAGGTTTTCTACCTATTTTTAAAAAAAAGCAAAATTTAAAAATGCTTGTCTGTTCTATGTAACAGGTAGTGTCCAACATTGATCCTTGAGAGTTTGACCCATGTCAGAATTTCAGAACACCATCATCTGATTTTAATTTATATTTGGTGTGTATTTAATGTAAAGCTATATTTAAATGTCTCCTCAAACGGTTTTAATTTCTCAAAACAAGAGTGGGTAAATGCAAAAAAAAAGTAAAAATGTTTAGAAAATTATTTTCCATTTCTATTTAGTCAAAACAGGATTTAGGCAGTCTCCACTAAAATTCCTTTCCATAATTGTTTGTTTTGTTGGAGTGACCACTCATGTTTATATGAAGAAAAGTATTGAATTAAATCACAAGCCGGGCAAGGGTGTGTGTGAAGTGTTCAGCTGTCTGTTAGTAATTTTCACAGTTTACAGTAAGAGCAGTGTGCCGGGGTGAAATCTACAACCTGATGGTTTGTTACATTAATGATTCTTCAGCTGCGTTTGGTGCCAATGCTTGGTTCAAACTAGGTTTCTCAGCAACATTTGAGTTCTGGTGAAGGTTCACAGAGGCTTTCTAGGATTCAATTTCTGTTAAGGTGATTCACTAGCTTGAAACAAAATTCAAGCAGAGAAATGCATTTGAATGGTCAGCAGAAAAGTATCTTAGTACCCCTTTCACTTAAAAGGTCAATATTAATTGGAGACCGAATGCATACATGGAGGTATGGTCAAGATTAAACATGGTTTTGACAGCAGTTCTTATGCATATTGCTTTTGAAAAGCCTAACCATGTTATATGGAGAACACATTAGCTTTTTGACTGTCCAATTGATAAAAGGCTGGCAATTCTTAATCTAAAAACTCCAGACGACTAATGATGGTGTGACATAGACGTAGCCCACTAACCAGTACTACAGCCTTTCGCATCCCTGATCTACCATGTTTGGAAAAGCAGTATTACTGCTGCTACTATCATAATAAATGAAGAGAAAGTGCCACATTTCCACATTTGGTACGACTTGTCATGGGTACCGGAACAGTTTAAAAAAAAAGTTTTTATTTCTCGGCAGTGGAGAGCTGTTGAATTTTAATTCACATATTGTTTACATCGTACACACATCATTAACACCATCAACGCTTATGGTTTCCCCCCCCCTGCGCTGAAAATCTGTAAATCCCACTAGTCATGACGAGCTCAGCTCGGCATGAGTGTACGAGAGGTGTACCTCATGACGAGCTGAGCTCGTCATGAGCGTCGAAGGTGTTAAGCTGAAACTTCTAGCGTAAGATATTTTACCATTCAGGCCAAACGTTTAACAAATTTCTTCAGTACTATCAGCACTATGCCAGCAAGAGCTGACTGCAAACTGAGAAACAAATTGTCTATCCCCCCGTCCCCCAAATCCTTCACCCCCCCAATGACAATAAAAACATAGCACCAAGTATTTCAGTATATCAGTAAACTGTATTCACTACAACAGTAGTAAACGGTATTGCCCAATCATCAATAAAGAACATGGGCATTCTTGGTCATACTTGGTCCTCTTCTTGCACTTGCACTGAAAGTATAGAGCTTTCAGGTGACTGTCCACATTTTTCAGCCATTCAGCCAACATATCCCAAGCTCTAGTGTTAATTACATTGCGTCACATAAGGGTACAGTAACAGTTTTGTGGTTAGTTTTGTAATGTCCTTGATGCAGAGGATAAAAGGCAGTTTTCTATATTTGTTTTGCCTTCTTCATTCAGGGCAGTGTATGGCACTTACAGTAAACGCAAGTCTGCGGTTATGATATTGAATTGATGCTCTACCATGGTATTATAGTGTGTTATGGAGGAGCATAAGTAGTTTTACAGAGTTTGGCTTTTTTTTTCTTCTCTACCAATTTTCTACAACCATGAGAAGCTTTTCAAAATTTGTTGGTAGTCCCTTATTTGGACGTCATGCACATATTTTGTGCTCTTTTGCTGGGCTTAATATCACAGCTTGGGTTCAGTTTGTGAAGAAAAGTGAATGAAACTTAGCAGGTTACATATATACTTTTGCCCTTTTTAGGTCTCGCCTAGGCAGCTCGCATGCGGTGCTCTAGGAAAACTACCTTTTGGAATCGCTCTGGACTCACACGCAGGCTTGTGCGTGTGAAAAAGCTGACGGCTTATGGTTACGAGCAACAGCGTGCAGTGGGCCATCTGCTGTGTCAGATTTCACAAGTGCGCGCACCACTCGCGGGACGCTGCATTTGCGCAGCTGCTTTCACTTTTGCCGCCACACGCCTGCGCTAGTTTGACTGCTTGCCCTTAGTCCCAAAAACCGGAACATGTATTTCGGAGTAAAATGGTTTTTAAGGGAGTAAAACAGTTTCAGACATCTGCTTAAATCTAGAGAGTTTAAGTTGGCGCGGTGAGTTCACTGTGCATCGCGGAGCCTCGTGTCACAAGTGTCAGTCCAGCAGGGTGGACCCGGAACCCAGGCTACTGGAGTACTCTTCAAAATGGTGATGCCAAGACCTCTGGTGCCCAGTGCTTGTGTATGGCAGAACTGCCAATTAATTAATGTTTGGAAAAGCTCGTTTTTAGTAAACCACCCTGTGTGGTAGGGAGAGAGCAGTACACATGCTCTGGTTGTCTGCAGTGACGTGATGTGCTATCTTGGGGATATCTCCCGGGGCATGATGTGATTGGCTGCTTGCTCTCTCAGTACATGCTGTCTTGCCCTGTTAGTGCCTTCCTGTTCTTGCTCAGGTCTTTTTCAGTTTTTACGCACTGGTCCCCATCAGTGCGTTCTTGTGCTCTCATCCGCTCTCATGAACGATGTCCAGGTTGCAGTGCGTATGAACTAGGCCTTGTGATGGGAGGTTCAGGGTGTCTGGTCCAGGCAGAGGACTGGTGGTGGTGTGAGGGTGAGGGCCATCGTTGGTCGGATGGGCAAGGAGCGGGCGTTTGTTTGGGGGGATTTGAAATGCTGGATGGACTCTGGGTATAATTATGCCAATCGAAGGCTGCAAACAGATTTCAGCTGTGCGATCAATGCCATTTTATTTCTAGCTAATTATTACCAAAGCAGAGTAGACCAGCATTAAAAATGCAATAGGTCTCGCCTTTCATTAAGTTAAAGCCATTTGCTTTGCTATACAATACCATTAGCAAAGCAAATGGCTATGGTCCTCCTGAATGGCACTATGGTGCACTACTGCTGAATTGAACCGACAAGAACTGTCATTCTCGGCAGTGTACATTTATTTAGAGGAGGCAACTTTCCCTTCAAAGATTTCTATCAAATTAATGTTAATAAATTTTTCTTAGCGCAGTGTCCCTATTTCTATTAGTTAAGACTATATAAGACGTTACCCCCTTAGCTGTCTTCCCCGACACACCAAGCCCTCAATATAATATGTACCCATGTGTTCCAGGGCATTTACTTGTCAAATGAGCGTTTTCTACCTTCTTTGATCTTAAAGTTCCTGCAAACTATTTCGTACCTTGGAAAAACTTAATATCTGATTTTCGTCTACTCTTATTTTTTTTTTTTTAAATGCTAAACTATTGCAATTCATGTACATATCAAATAAAAAAATTTAGACCACAAGTTAAATAGTCTCCTCAAATTGCAAATCTTGCTCCTGATACATGTTTTCTTTTTAACCAAGCATCTGAAAGGTATTATTTTCTGCACTGATGCATTATTTACTGCACAAGACGTTTGCTGTACAGCGTTGCTTTTCCCTTTTCTTCAATTTTTTTTTTTTAAAGATTATCCTAGATGTAGTAATTCATATGGCTCACGTAAGAGACAGCTTCCTCTTTATTTTCCTTTCACCCCTCCTGATTGTGTGCATACTTTATCGGTCCTATTTTCAGTGACTCATATTTTCCAAATGGCCCTATAGTATTCCTCTTCTTGTTCTTAGCTTGTGTGCTGCAGAAGCAATTGTAAAGAGAATGAACTGGAGGAGGGGTAGAACACAGAGCCTCATAAAATGCTACAGCACAATAAATGCAGATGAGAAAACTTTCTTGTCTATACACAACTTGGATACAATTTCTTGTCTCCGGGTTCCTTATTTGGTGTTGACCTCATGCTTTTCGCTGCCCCGACAACATAAACCTACGTAAAGGAGTTCAGTTTACATGGCTTTAATCAACTTTCTTTTTATAAACTTCTGTAGTTGAAGCACGCTCTACTGCACTGCAAAGGAGCGTTAGGCCATCATACGAATCCGCTGGCCTGTCTAAATTTAAAAACGGTTGGATGAATCCTCTTGCTGAGGAACCCAGAGCGGTTTGGTCCACTACACGCCAATCTGTCAGGAACCTCTGAGGCGAAGTGTATTTATCAGGAACTTCAAAGGGTGTAAGCCTCCGTTAAGTGTGCTGCCTGAGATGTTGGCGATGTCATATGTTGTCCTGCCTAGATTTTTTGCCAATTGAGGAATACCCTTGAGTTTTTTTTATAGGTAGGTGGTCTGGGGGTGTACATGATCAGATTGTCTGAGTTTCTAAGGTGGAAAATAACGATCCAAGGTGTGGTGGAACTTTTTTTAATTTTTATATTTATATCCTCATAAAGAATACAGACAGACACATAGAAGAATTGACTTCGATATTACTTGTGTGAAGCAGAAATGCAGTATTCTGAACAACCGCGGCATTGGCTCTCCAGTCATGTATAGTAACTAAAACATAGTTCACCAATCTCAATGGGACTGATTTCGGTTTGGTTTATGGACCTCTGCAACATTGGGTATACAGTTCATTTGCTGTAATGCTAACATGCAAGTCCCCTGGCTGGTATGTTTAAGTTAGTTTTTGATGGCCTCCAGACATCTCTAGGACGTAATGTAATGTGAAGTAATGATTCATATACTTCGAGCTGCTCCTTGCAGTATGTCCTTAAGCAGTTTTTGCATATAGGGAAGAAACTTGCCCCTTGACGTAGTAATCCTAGATTTTGCAAGTACAAATGTATTGTCGCTAGTTACCGCACACCAGTGGGCACATGTTGGACCACTCCCAATGTCCCAATCCTGGGATCTAATTCTATGAGACGGTCTTTCATTTCAGAGAGTAACCTTCTGCCAATATGAGCGAACATAGGGCCACCTGCCTGCCTGGCCACCTTGATCATACAGCATCTGACCTTAGCTTCTTTCATCAAACTAAATGGAATGTGGTAGATTCTATGGAGAAACATAGTGTATAAAGAGCAGCCTACTGTTGGGTGACAGAGCCTCTTGTTTGCGAGCAATAATAAATCTTCCAATTTTGATATCCGGTTGCCAACCATTCATTCCTAGTGGCCTCAGACTGCACAGAGTTATATAGCCTAGAGATTAGTCCGCAGGTTTTCAAAGGACCTCAGCAAGAGTGTAAAATTGGGGGGGGGGGGGTATAGGGTGTTTTCAAGTGGAAATGTAGGAAGGTGGCTTAATGGGCTGCATGCTGCTAGTCATACTAAAGTCACCAGTAGGATGCGTTGTTTCATGGGTACCCAAATCATGTTACTGAATGCATCTTGGGGTAAGATCTCAAAATATAGCTAGGTTGAGCCCTTTTAATAAGATCTGTTCCTTCTCTTCATATGTCAGAAATCCATGGATGGTGTGATAGTGGGAGGTTAGTGAATAGAAGAGTTCATGCCGTGACTTCAGATGCAATTTTTGCCACACCATCACTGTGCAACCTACAGTATATGTTTCAGACTTACTGGCCAATTAGTTTGAGTGCTGCATTGAATGGGTTTGAATGCACTCTTTTTCGATTGCCAAGTGAGATTGAAAAGTCTGTGGGTGATACCAGTATGGGGCATAATGTGGTTGGGTGCATAAATAGTACCATTCTAGCTCTGGGGCCACACATCCACCCTGTTCATTTGGTACAGTACATCTCTCCCATTGGAGCCACTATTGTCCTGTAGCCCAGGTGGGAGTAATTAAAGTGATGTAGGTTTGGTGGAATTTGTGGAGAGTGGTTGGGCTTGTGTTCGGGAAAGCCTGGATCATTTAAGCAAGCTGTATGGATCCTTGAAGTGAACCGTGCTTTTCCATTGATATTTCGGGGTGCAGGAGTATCAGTGAGGAGCCAGTTGGTCTATGAGTAACTGTTAAATATTCACTATACTTCTAAGTAGTCACATGTTGTCATGCGAAAGGTGCTTTGTGGCTGTAATTTGAATAATGAGCAATTGTTTAACAACATTGTTGCTGTGATGGTGATAACTATTATATTTTGAGATATAAAAAACAGATTGTGCCATGTTATCTGTGCATCGGGATGTGCCATTTAATCAATGCTGTTGGCCGTTAGCATTTAAGAACTTTTTAGATTGCAATTTAATTTGTTTCAATATTCCCATAATTGTAAAGCACAGATTACGTAATGGAAATTAAATGCCTTTATTTAAACCTAAGTCACAGCTGAGTCAGCCTGTTACTAAATTGATGACTAAGTAGATTGATAGAAACAATGGATGTATTTTTATTAGTGTGCGGAAAAGTAGCTCAATATTCCAAGGGTGAGTTTTAACTTACAAATGTAGAAGAGTTTAACAATTTTTACACCTATCCATATAGGTCACCAGTGTTTTTCGTTGTGTACTTTCTCTTGAATTAATATGAGCTCTGCTATGACTTATTCATTTAATTTTCTGCTCTTTTCCTTAACGTGATCGATCCCTTCAGAAACCTAAATGTTCGGGGTTGTGGGCTTATAGTGCTTGACTGTATGCTTTGTATCTCGGTCTCTGACTGACACTCAATACGTGCATTCAAATGTGATATGCAGACTTTCTTAACAGATAGTTTTGAAGTTAATTACAATTTGAGCAGTTACACCACTTTCACCTTCTCTTAGCTTTAGGATTGCATAAATTGATCTTCTTTGCACCCTACACATATGACCACGTTAATTGTTCCAACTTCATCCAGCTGATTTTCTGAAGACTGATGCCTTGGGGATTGTTACACTATTGCATTTACTGGAGGACTGCAACTAACCAGTGCGCTGCAGACCAATATGTAGTGCATTGTTCAGCCTTTTATTTTCTAGTTGCAGTTAGTGCACCATCAACATTATTTGTGGTAAACTGACGTCTTTAGGTTGAGTGATGCGCACTTTTGTACACACCCATCCATTTCCATTTCCAAGAACAAGTCTGGTTGAGGGCTGTTTAATAATTGGCATGATGTGATATTCTCCTTTTCCTTGGTACAGGCATTTTGCAAAGAGACTCCATTGTATGGATTATTTCTTTGTTGTGTAGAATTATTTTTTCGGTGGTTCACACACTGTTTTACCCCATGTGAGCTGACTTTTTTTTACCTCCCAAAGCAATTTCGAGGAGACTGTTGTAAAGTAGATTAGAAACGTGGATGTTTTTTGTTGAATATACTATGCAGGCCCGTAACCCCGAATTAAGTATCTCTTCTTCCTAGGAATAATTTAATGTGTACGACATGGTTGATATTATAGACCTGACCTTCAAAGTGTGTGGATTGAGTGTTGAAGAACTGTATGATAAACACTTCCAGATATTTCCATTTGTGTTTTTGCTTGATCTAATGTTTCTCATTGCTTGTGGTCATTTTGTACACTGTGTATGAAATTATAAACTGTGCCTCAAAGCAGATAAAAATGTTCCACTGTACAAGTGACTCATCAGTAATTTCTCCACATCCCTCTCCCTCATCTCTTATTTTGCCAACCTCTCCCATCAAGGATCTGTTGCCTTTAGCAGAGCCATAAAGGACTTGATCAGTAAGCATGCCCCCTATAATGTGGAAGAAGTTTATATAGTCTGAAGTGGGAGCTAACTCGGTTTTATTTCATGTCTCCCCTTTAAACACTAGATCGTGTTGCGAAAATTGAGGTATTTTCCATTGTTTCCCACGTGTAGTAAAATCATGTTGGCCAGCCCAGATCATACATAGTAGTTAGATATCATTCAGCCCCACCGCAGTAGACTCCACTGTCTTAAATTGTGGAGACTCCTTATTCAGGAATAGTGAAAAATTCTACAACACATCTTTAACCTTAAAACTTTGTTTCATGAGGAGCTAGTTATCACCATCCCTAGAACTTTCCTACACAGAGGTCGAGAGAGGCAAGGAATACACATAGGACTTGGCACAGTCCCAGGTTTGTAATGAGGCTATTAAGTTGGTTATTCAATAGCTTTCACGGTATAGCTAGTAAATACTGACTTAAGTGGACTCTGGCAAATCCTACTTCTCTGCTGTTCTTTAGACCATAAAATGACAACCCCAAGAGACCCACAGACAGCTAAACATCCTTTGACAGCCTCCTATACGCATCTCCACTATTCCCTCACCTGCCTCGTTTACTGTAACCATTTTGCAGTGGCACCCCAATGTAGTGTTGTCCAGACTGGCACGCAAGCTTGTGGAGCAAATATCGAACAGAGGCTTTTTTTGTAGTTGTCATCCTCCTGCATAGTACTAGTTTTTTTTTTCTTTAATTGTTAAGTAACATTTCTAGTTATATGTATGTTTATGTACGCCAGCGTAAAGTGAGCCCTTTTCTTCGGATGTGAGACATTGAGCCTCTTCTGTATTTTGTTGTTACTGCTTATCACTTTTTTAAATTGCTGCTTGTATGACCAGGTTCATCACGTGTTGCCAACTGGAAAACTGTCTTGGACTTCGACGGTTTTAGATTCTGACATTCGAAAATGCTTCGTTTTTGTCCTCCCGGTTTTGTGACTTTGGACCCTCTGACACTCTTATCACATCCGCGTAATGCTTCTCTAAAGACTGACTGCAGAGGCGTGAAATGGGAAGAATTTCTCTTTGAAATAAGGCCATGGAAAGCGAAGGCTGATGTCCAGACATAATGGATTTGAGTGCTCTATTTCATTGGTAACGCGAGTACAAAACAGCCAAATAAAGGGAGCTCTCCATTAAATATTTATCACTCTGTGTGGAACCCTAGGATAACGTAATGTGACTGTTTTTTAAAATGCATCATCCCCTTGTGATGGGTGCGTTTGAGCGTCTTTGGCAGTTGGTTACACGATTAAAGTATCCGTTCAACTCTCCTCATATTTGCGCAGTTTTTAGAGCCCATTTAGAAGTGAGAATTTGTGGTGTGCGCAAAGACAAGCCCTGGGCAGGATAATTTAAAGGGCCCATCTAATGTACAGATTAAAGCCACTCTCTTTACCCAGACTTGCATCTCTAACAATTGGCATTGCAGAATGTTGCTTTTATGATGTCAGCTGAGATTTGACCTCATTAACTGGAGGGCCCTTTTAATGTGAGTACCTCTTGACTCTTTATACACTTTTTTTAGTTTCAGATTATATTCTAGTGACCTTGTACGTAACTAAGGAACATTCAACTGGCGTTTTTCATGCTTTACACTTATGCCCATATTGCACAGATCTGTCCGTGTTATTGAAAGCTCACCGGATAAATGGATAATGGGCTGCAGAGCATCCCATCGAGCCATTATGTTGCAATGTGTGTAGAATGAAAGGCACAACATGTGACTGCTGTATTTCACATTTTATGGCTTTACTATTCTAGGAGCGAGAGCAGTGCCTTGTAATGTCTGTTACATGCTTCGCTTGACCAGTCTGTATACCATCGTGAATGCTTGCGTCAATATTCGTGTACTAGTAGTATCTTCGAAACGTCTACCTGACCTTGGAGTCCTGAAGGAAGTTGCTTTTACTACAGCATGGAACCTAAAGTGTCACATTGATCAACATACCTAGAGTTGTCTCGAACAATGACCTGATTAACTTAAAGAGGTCTCCAAATTGTTCAATTTAGTGCCTTCAACTTCTGGGAACTTGATTTCAAACTAGAAGCAAAGGTTTAGCCACATGATATGTGATTTGGGTAGTATCACCCAGAAACTTGTAGTGTCTCCTACTTGGAAAATTAATTTCGTGTGATCAGTTAATAATCTGCTTATTTTGGTTGCAGCATTCTCATTCACCTGTATGAAATGTACATTTTGTAGATTGTGTTTTTAAACCATCATTTTGATAGTATTTTAAAAAAAAAAAGACCATTGAAGGCTACGTTTAAAACTAGATTTTGGTCGCTGTTGCTTTTTTAAATTGCAATAGAGAATTCCTAAGTTATTCTAGTACTGTTTCCGTTGTTATAATACTAGAAGCACAGTTATTCCAAGGGATAACCCTTTTGGTTTTTATTTTTAATTATTTTTTTTTTGTACTCCTCCCCATGAGCCTCTGAATAGGGCTTTTATAGAAGGCGCCTTGAGGCAATCTTTCGGCCTTTTACCATAAGCTGCCTATTTTGCTTGGTATTGTTGCATCCTGGGGCGAGTACAGGGGAGGACATTTATAGTACTTAAATTTACTGACCGAAAAGGGAGACTTAAATAATTTTGAAGAAACTGGTTGTGACGTTTGGATAAGATTGCATTGTTCAGGCTGTTACCAAAATAATGGTTATTCTGTTCGTTTGAACAGTGCATTGAGCTATGTGGGGACTATTGCAGAAGGTACCAGTCAAAAATGTCTGGCTCCTTCCTAAACATTGCCACCTTCATGGTAATGCAAACAAAACGGGTGATGGACCGAATGTGGATCAATGTCACACATTCAACCCAGTCCAAAGATCTGGGCCCAAATCCATCGTTTTTTTGCACTCCACACCACCCTGGGTTAGACAATGGCGATATGCAAATCAGCTCTGACCCTGTGCCCCATGGGAACAGTCCAGTCCGAACTACAAAAGCCATGTCCTTCCCAGAACGGAATCAAGCATCCGAGGACCGGACCGGTTTCGAGGTAACACCTCATCAGCTCGGCTAGCTTGACTCCAGTGGTGTGGAGTGCCTGGGACCCACGTCTGAGCATCCCCAGCGCACTTATGGCGGTATTGCAAACAAAACAGGTGATGGACCGAATGTGGATCAATGTCACACATTCAACCCAGTCCAAAGATCTGGGCCCAAATCCATCGTTTTTTTTGCACTCCACACCACCCTGGGTTAGACAATGGCGATATGCAAATCAGCTCTGACCCTGTGCCCCATGGGAACAGTCCAGTCCGAACTACAAAAGCCATGTCCTTCCCAGAACGGAATCAAGCATCCGAGGACCGGACCGGTTTCGAGGTAACACCTCATCAGCCCGGCTAGCTTGACTCCAGTGGTGTGGAGTGCCTGGGACCCACGTCTGAGCATCCCCAGCGCACTTATGGCGGTATTGCAAACAAAACAGGTGATGGACCGAATGGGGATCAATGTCACACATTCAACCCAGTCCAAAGATCTGGGCCCAAATCCATCGGTTTTTTTGCACTCCCCACCACCCTGGGTTAGACAATGGCGATATGCAAATCAGCTCTGACCCTGTGCCCCATGGGAACAGTCCAGTCCGAACTACAAAAGCCATGTCCTTCCCAGAACGGAATCAAGCATCCGAGGACCGGACCGGTTTCGAGGTAACACCTCTCATCAGCCCGGCTAGCTTGACTCCAGTGGTGTGGAGTGCCTGGGACCCACGTCTGAGCATCCCCAGCGCACTTATGGCGGTATTGCAACCAAAAACCAAGACGTGGGTCCCAGGCACTCCACACCACTGGAGTCAAGCTAGCCGGGCTGATGAGAGGTGTTACCTCGAAACCGGTCCGGTCCTCGGATGCTTGATTCCGTTCTGGGAAAGACATGGCTTTTGTAGTTCGGACTGGACTGTTCCCATGGGGCACAGGGTCAGAGCTGATTTGCATATCGCCATTGTCTAACCCAGGGTGGTGTGGAGTGCAAAAAAACGATGGATTTGGGCCCAGATCTTTGGACTGGGTTGAATGTGTGACATTGATCCACATTCGGTCCATCACCTGTTGTTTTTGCAATTACCTTCATGGTAAAGCATGCTCCTCAGGGCATTAGTCATTTGTCATTCAGTATTGTTTTGGATCTTCATGTCGGGCTAATGTCCTATTTGCAAGGCTGCAGGATCATTCTGCTAGGACCTCTAATGATTACAGTTACCTAGGATAACAGTGCTATGTATAGATAAGACTGTATGACTTAATTAGCACTTTTTTATCAAATGCTTTTGCAGATTTGCTAGGTTGCAGTGAGCAAGAGGTGAATGAGACGGTAAATCCTTGAGGGGACTTGATCATGGGTTGTTGTGTATCCACTTTAGACCTGGTGTGAAGCTTTACGGAATTCTGTCGAGATTCTCTTCTCAAGCTAAACCAGCTACGGAGATAGAAATTAGTGACGGGTTTAAACCTTATTTCATACTTCCACCCACATGCCATACCTCCAGCAAGAGCCATTCGAAAAAGCTGTTCTCAATGACTTAGGAAGACAAAGTAACTCATTCATATACCCCACATTAGAAGGAAGGACTGAAATTACTTCAGCACCATTATAATCTAGTAATACAACCAGATAATAAAATATACAAAAAACAAACCGCATTGAAGAGCTCCTGGTGGATCCCATTGCAGACTCTAGAATTGGAATTTGTGAGGAGGGGCCCGATGAGGAAGCATGCCTGCATGGTGGCTTAGGGCCTTTGTCTTTTATTTTAAAAATACACCCTGGAAATTTATCTAGAACTGTAGACCGTCCATAACTTTCTAACAGAACATCTTACTGAATTACTCTTCCCTGGGATCAGATACTAAGTTTGTAGACACTGCTATGAAGCATATCGGGGATAGGCGACCACTAATTTGGGGAAGAGCCAAAAAATGCATGTGGTGATGATAATAGAGGCGATTTGAGACAATTGGCTTTTATTTGGTTTGCAGATGGAAGAGTAGTTTTGTAGAGAGATATGGTTTGAGGAATGGTGGTGGGGGGGGGGGATTGGGAGGGGGGGCGCAACGTGTGGTTCTGGGCCATGAAGTGATCTGAAACCTAATGTCCTATTTTGAACAACAAGACTGCCTCCCTCATAAATGGAGGAGGTTGAAGTGGATTACTGGAGATTTAATGAAATATGAATAGCAAAATTATTTACTTTTCTGGAGTCAAAGATTTGGTGAGAGACCAGGGAGGAGGGAATAGATGCTCATTTTGATGACTGAATTATTGCTTGTGTTCTTTACTGAACAAAAAGTTTTATGAGGTAGAACTTAATGTTGCTTAAGATGGCAACAGTTTGCTAGACCCAGTTAAGGTGGTGAAGTTGGAAAATGTGACCCATGAAGGAATATTTGAGTGCCTGGTTGATGGTATGTAGCTTTTTATTTCTGTTTTGGTTGTGTTCAGCCTGAGGTAATGTGTGCCACCCAGTGATAAATGGTTGGAAGGAAATGTCTTTGAACCTAATGACCCTATAGAGATTTTGTTGTGTTGTGGAGTGCCAGGTACAAATGCTAGGTCTCCAAAAGTAGATTGATGGATATTTGGTGAACGTCATGGAGTGTGAATGATCTGTTAAGTGACTGGTCTTGGGGCAGTCATAAGAGTCTACTAGCAAACATGTCTGCATTGGCACGTTCACAGAACTCTCCTGTATTCACTTTTGCCTAGTATTTAGTGCTGTATCAATCAGTGTGCACTGGTTATGCAACAAATTAGGTGCAAGAAGGCATGTCTGAGGAGGACATTTAAAGCGAAATTTGTAGCTGATGGGGTGAAGAATTAGGGGTGACTGAGTTGAGGATTTCTTGGTGGCTCAAAATAAGAAAAGGCTGGGAAGTGTGGTTAATCACGGGTAAAGATGGAAGTTGAAGGAAGAATTCCTTATTTGAAATTGTGATGTGCATCACATGGTTCATCCTGGAAGTGATGATAAGTGTATGGCCAACGAGGCAATATGTTTGGAACTATGTTTCTTGTACTTTTCTAGATTGTAAAGTCATCCAGGTTTTTATTCTGTACCGATTATGTAGTATTAAGAGTTGAAGTTGGTGCAAAGGGGTACATAGCATGTCAAAGGTAGTGAGTAGGACATCAATCCATTTGTCCAACAACTCTAAGAAGGGGTGTGATAGCATGCCTAGCGAACACACAGTGCAATGTGGGAGCACCAATACATGGATGTGGTCCGCTAGTAAACCAGCAAACTTTATGATCTATGCACAAACAAACGTTCCTGAATGTGCACTTTATATTGTCTGCAAAGTTACAGTGAATCTGATCTGGGTTGTAATACAATGAAACTTTTGTGAATTTCATCTGTAGTTTGAGATTGTAGAAAACCCTGCCTTAGTAGTGTTTTACTAAACAAAGTGAATTGCTCTTCCTCATCTCTCCACCTGGATCAGTTGAAATGTAGTAGTAAAACGTGGCCAGCACATCTATTTACTGATTTCTTCAATGCTCATCAACAAGATGGAATGTTTGCTACCCACTGTAATGGACTTCCTGTAGCCCTGGCAAGCTTTTACTATCAAGGCTTCTGGTTCTCTTTGAAGTTTAATTTAGTTATTTTTGGGATGTGCAAAAGATGTGATGGGTCTGCTGAGTTCCCAGCAGATACAAGACTAAAAGGGTAAGATCCATTGTCCCTAGTCATTTATGCCTTAATGTAAGGATTCACCCATTATCCAATGCTATGGAGTAGGAGAGAAATACACGACTGAGCTGTGTCAAGATGTGATTAAGTGTCAAGCCAAAAGCTGTTAGAGGCCAATCTAGAAAATACAGTGGTTGACGGTGGAGGACCCAAAGCCAAATTTATACTGTAAGCAGTATGTCTGGTTAACTGTAGTACTCTTACAAATGAGGCCGAATGATATCCCATGTACCATTTCGTCATTGGATTTTATGAAGTGCTTATAATACATAAATCTTAATTAAATAAAAATCCAATAAAGCTGGAAAAACACCAGTTTGCCTCTTTTGTTAGTTTTGTTGGTAAAATTAATCCCCAACATCTATGAGAAGGATTGACTTTTTCTGGTCCTTCATTAATGTATTACTGATACCCCTTTGCACCTCAAGATTTTTATTCAATTACGTTGCAAATTGTGTTTTGAAATGCACCCTTTGGCCACTATTGTTCCCAAAATCCTGAACGGTTGTAAACCTCTCTAGTGAAAGATAGGCTCATTCTATTCACTCACTCTGTGTAATTGAAGAGGGGTATTTACATCCCACAACTTGCAAAGTTCACCAGCCATCATTGTCTTGTTACCAAAAGCCTTAGATCCTGAATTTGGCTCTTTCCAGGTCAATAAATTAAGTTCTTTAATCATTAACAACATCCTTAATTTTACAATTTAGTAAATGCATGCACACAGTATCTAGGATCAGCTGTTTGTTAGTTTTTATTTTATCACTTGAACAGCTTGTGAACATTTACAGGTGGCTACTTCATAAAACGTATTCACTTATTCAAGAGCAGTCAGTCTAAACCTTTCAGTATACATATGCCCAACAGAAGTTTCCAGTGATAGCACACACTCCAATAATAAGTATTCACAAAAAATGAAAGTACAAAACATAACCAATTTTAATGGCATTAAGCAGGAGTCTGAAACATTTACGGGTATGGTGTGCAACATTGGACCTGAAGCTAATCACACTCTGCATATCACTGCAGCTTTTACTAATCCGGGCTGGATCCAGCACTCTTACAATCCTACATTCACAATTCAAGTGTTATCCTAATTGCCACAAAGAAGCTTACACATAGACATACCACTTTTTCTGGCTAAGACGTTGAGGATAGAGGTTGATCTAGTGGTTGTATACATCACTGACAGCGCAGCTGGTACAAATGCCCAAGACTTAATCTGTGCTTCGCCCTTTTAGTCCAACCTTTTTCTCCAGAAGATTGTTGAAATGCAGTTTGTAGCATGCCCTCTTTTTCAATTGACCTTAATAAGCAATGTCGCACATGCTCTCTTAATTTCTCCTAATGTCTGTTTTTGTTTTCTTTTGGCCCATGAGTAGTTAGAAGGTTCTTTTTAAGGCTTGTCATTCTTATTGTAGTAGGGAAAGATAGGGGAAGGATGGTTCAATTCCAGCTTTTCAGGATATTCAGATGCAATTAACTTACATAAAATGTATCTAAATAGAAATTGTTTGCTATCTTTTGTGGGTACGCAAGGAGTCTAAACATAATAGAATATTCAGGACAGTTTTTTATAATGCCAAGTGAGTGGATCTTGGACCTTTTCTCTTACTAGAGATGTTAAATAGTGCCCTGTGACTTTGACTGTGATGTATTTGTCTTAGTTTTGTTTATCGCATGTTTTATTCATGCATTCCCTGCTTTCTTTTTTGATCCTGCAATACCACATCATCTTGCCTTTTTGTTTATTACTGAACTTTCAGAATTTTTTTGATTTATTGTACTTGCTATATACCATCCCTTTCAGTATGGTGACCCAATGAAGCAGTTGTGGGATTGGTATATGTTCTATTCATTCTAGTTATTTCAGTGTTTCTCATGAGATGGACACGCTGCTTGCATAAGAGTTTTGGGAGTGTATCTCTTTACGGGCTGGATTTTCCCTAAAGCTGTTGCTAGAGTGGGGTTTTTGAAATTTCACACATTTGGTATTATAAACCCGGCCCGCTTCTGGTCTTATAGACCTTTTTTCATTGACTAGGAAAGGGGTCTAGGAGCAATCCTTTTCATTAATTTCATAAACTGTGAGCTCCAACGGGGCTCCACAGGAAACTACAAAGAGAATGTAAGTAAGTATAAAAAGGATTTATTAGTTCTAAATTATAATTATGACATAATAGTATAATTGAATAATGTTTTGGATTAAACTCATTTATAAGTATTCAGATATTTCATTGTTACAGATAGAAATGGTCTAGAAGTCGATACTTGAAAATTAGGTAAAGTAGGACATTAACAATAATTACATGTAGATTACAGAATATGCAACAGTTCTGTTCCAAAAAGGAAACTCCTACTCTGAATTGAGAGGGATAAGTTGAGAAAGGACCTTTTGGTTAAGCAAGTAAAGTAAGGTGTCCTCTTCAGAAAAACAAAGGAAGTCTTCTGATGAAAAAAATAGGAATGCTTAGTCATGAAGCCTTTGCACTCAAACCACAGAAACCAGCAAGAGTTAAGAAGGGTCTTCTCAGTTTGAAGTCAGCAAGCATCTCTCCCCACCGGTCTGAGGAACATGCGCTATTATTCTTCAACAAACATTAATTGCAAATTTTCAGCTTGTTCCCACTCTCAGGAACCAATCAGTCTTCTTCAAACTCTGGGACACGGTATGTTCACTGTTTTACCTGGAAAACAATAGTGAAAATATGGCCAAGTTCTCAACTTTTTATTCTGAAAAAACTGTTGGTTACAGTCAGTTCTTCTCACAAGTCCCTCTTCTCATCCTTATTTCTTCTCCTCCTTCCGATGGGAACCTCACTATCCGTTGTCTAATACATAACACTACAACTATTCACTACCCAGTTGAAGACTTCTGGAAAACACAGAATCCACAGTGGGAAGAAAATATACCCTGCAAAACAATTGCTAAGAAAATGTGAAGGCCTCTTCGCCTCCAGCGTGTAAAGGCAGCATTTAAATTGGCTTTAATATTAAGCGAACAATCCATTACAAAATGGTAACTTGTGCTGCTCATAATAACAAACTGTGGTCACCTACTACAAATTATGCTAAATGAATACATTTTCATAATGCAATACACATTTTGCAAATAAATGCATAATTTAGACAATTGAAAATCGACACTACTGTATTTTTGATAAGGCATTGAAGGTGCAGATTAACTGATCCTCTAGAGCTACTGTATTTCCCAGTTCTGGGCACGAATGAGACAATGGTGCTGATTACAATGGCGGTCGGACGATCACCGTCGTTGTGGGTACAGGACCGGCAGATAGGTAGGCGGTGATCCCACAAGCCAAACTACGATCCGACCCACGTGTAAGCGGTCGGAAACATGCCTCTTGCCATTGAGTCTTGTGCGGTGGCCTGGAAAAGGGCTGCAGCACAAGCCCCAATTGCAAAAGGAATGTTTTCAAACATCTCTGTACGATGTGGCATGCACTATATGTTGCCTGGCACACTGGACATGGATGTTTGGGGGGGGGGGAGCATGGCAGAGGCTAAGGGGGACAGGGACCCAGCAAAGGGCCCCCATTGTCGGTAGGACCTCCATAGAAAGGCTGTTGGAAAGGGACATCGTAAACCCTACAGCAGTGCTTGAGCAGGCAACGCCCCTATGGTAGGGACTACAAACCAACCGACCGGCCTGTCGGTGGCGGTTCCATAATTTGATAAACTGGCTTTGTATCCTTCACCCCTAACCTTGGCTCCAATTCCTCCTGAGGCTGTCTCCTGATTGTCTTCCTTTGGCAGATCTCAGTAACAAGTACCCCCATTATTTTGGGAACCATGCTGCCATTTAGTTCGAAGTAGTGGAGCTGCAGATTGGCTAATGCGCAGCTTACTTAAAATTGCATCAATAATGGAACCAAGGCATCTGAATGCTGACAGCACATACTGCTCTGGTATTCCTATTGAATAAAGAGAAAATGAAAGCCTTGGAGCCTAGAGGAAATGAAGTATGATGAGCACTCCATCATTTGTATTTGGTTACAGCGGTTTTCCCCTTGAGTATCTCTATGGTTTTTAAACTCCAGAAGTTTTTTATAATTTTGTAATTTTATAATTTTTCCCGGAATCCTCCAAGTTGTTGAATTTATAGTCACTCTTTTCTCTTAGATACATTGCCTAATTTTGATGTAACAAAATGGTGTAAATTGATTCACTGTCCCTCCATCTAGTGTTGTGTAGTTCCTACTAATCCATAGGATCTGCGAGGATGTGGGCAACAAACTTTGGGTGAGTTGCTTATACTATGCGGGTACATGGAATCAGTCTGTTGTTCTAAAGACCAGCTTACTCACAGTGCCACCATAACCCCTCCTAACCCAAACAAGGAGCGAATGGTTTCTGGCAACCACTGAACATGACAACCCTGACCCCTCTGGATTGTGGTAACAGATCAGAACCTTTATGCTTAGTCACTTGTGCACTCCTGTTCTCAGAGAATTATACAGAGAATACACGATGGGACATTTTCAATATATTTATTGAACCAACGTTAATCTTGTATAGAATACTTGTGCTGTGATAATCAGTAGACCAAAGCAGATGAAAGTGATTACAAGCAACAAAAGAGTAAATAACAGATATAGTTTAATCATGGTGCTTAGACAGTTCATATTTGCAGGCATATGATACAAGGTAGTAATCAGGGGTACTCTTACTATGCAATCACTACTCTGTGTATGTCTATAATGTATGTAGGTGTATAGCCAAGAATCCTCCCATGGGATGATCCAACCCCATTATCTGGCAGGAAAGAATGTAGGACCCCGTCCTGGTCACAAAATGGACACTACTCACGGCAGTGTCAGACAACTGCTTGAAGAAGCATGTAGAATCTTTTGATGTCAGTGGAAGAGTCTCCTCTGCTAACCCCTGGAAATGCTTATTTATAATAAAGCTTCCTTACGATGTACACACAGATTAGCATTGTTATGGATATGTAGGTAGCCCTTTCGCCCCGTGGATACCGATAGAACGACGTTTGTATATTTTGTGTAAAGGCCTTGATCTTAGTGTTCGAGGCATCTTGATAATGTGTGACGCTAGGTATATAAGCAAAGCAGCTTCAGAGAAACTAATCCAACCTTGTCATGCATGCAAATCTATGCAAACGGTCACACCCAAAAAACTTTATTGCGCAGAAAAGAGTACAATGAAAGAAAATGTGCAGCGTGCCACATGAATCTAACTTTGGCACAGAACACTAGTCCTATTTGTTGCTCTGCAATACTTTTTCAAATATGTGCAATGTAAGAGGCTTGCACTTTTACCTTTATTTCCTGTTAGGTTTATCAGTACTTGCTAGAT
Source organism: Lissotriton vulgaris (assembly GCF_964263255.1). Classification (NCBI taxonomy): domain Eukaryota; kingdom Metazoa; phylum Chordata; class Amphibia; order Caudata; family Salamandridae; genus Lissotriton; species Lissotriton vulgaris. The sequence goes on from NC_141694.1 coordinate 751,471,734, forward strand.
TCACTGGAGTGAGTCAGTACAGGAGCCCCACAAGCTCAAGGTCCCTAGCAGCCAGCACCTGGGATACTCTGACTCTCCCTCACCAAGGAACCCAACATCACCTGGCACAACTTTCAAGAAGGGATGAAAGCAGTCATGATGTGGATGATCAACAGCTGCCTGAAGCTCAACTCGGAGAAAACAAAGTCCTCATCCTCCGCTCCACCCCCTCTGCATGGGACGATACCTGGTGACCCCCCTGCCCTCGGAAACCCACCCACACCCAAGGACCATGCACTCAACCTCTGCATCATACTTGACTCTGCATCATACTTGACTCTGCATCATACTTGACTCTTCATCATACTTGACTCTTCACTCTCTGCTTACTTTACAAGACATTCAAGTGGATCCCCCCCACCCCCTGACTCAAGGAAAACAGTCACTAACGCACTCATCTTCAGCCGGCTGGACTACAGCTGTGCAGAAATCAACAAAAAACTGCTCCGCAAACTCCAGACCATCCAGAATGACGCAGCCAGACGTATCCTCGCTATCGCTTGACACAACCATATCACCAAACACCTTTGCGACCTCCACTGGCTCCCCATCGAAGGAAGAAAAACCTTCAAGCTGCTCACAGATACCTACAAAGGCCTTCACAACACTGGTCCCGTATACCTCAACGACTGAATCTCCTTCTACGCCCCCAAGAGAAACCTCCACTCAGCCAACCTCTCCCTAGCCACCGTCCCACGTTTTTACAGGACCAGAGCAGGTGGAAGATCTTTCTCCTACCTCGCAGCCAAGACCTGGAACAAATTCCCCCTTCACCTCTGGAGCACGACACTGCACCAATTCAGAAAGGACCTCAAGACCTGGCTCTTCGAATGACCCAAACAGAGCTGCTCCCCCCGCACCTTAACACCCTCACGGGTGAGTAGCGTGCTTCACAAAAACCTGATCGATTGATCTGTCCCAGTATTTACACAAAGAAGAATTTAAAAACCACAATTTGATTTCTTTTATAGTGCTACTCATCCCAGTGCTGGGTGTCAGGTAGCTTTACTTAACATACACTTTATACATTGACAATCATATAAGTGTAAATCAATGTACAACATGTGTTGCATAAGACAGTGAGGTTTACAAGGTGTAGGAGTCACATGTTCTTCATAGTTCACTGTGCTACATTATAAGGGTTACAATTTATGAACTGCAAGTAACAAAGAATTGTTAAAAGCAGTAACCCACTTACCTATCTACATAAAATAAACATCGCCCTTTGCAGGTTACATGATGTGCTTTGCAGGAGACACATTTATCTTTTAATCTACTTTGATTCAAATCTGTGACTGTAAAAAAAAAGAAAGAAAAAAAAAGAAAACATATCTCTTCAGGAAAAGTGTTAACCTTCAGAGTTATCTTATCCTTATTTAATTATTCCCTCAGATTTACTGGGCACTCTAGGGTCTCTGCAGAAGGTGCTTTAACTCCATAAAATATGTTATGCAGGCTTTGCAACAGATCTACTGCTATCCTTGCTGCCAATTAATTTGTGGCAGAGTTAAACAAAAAATTATAATAATTAGGTGAGGCTCAGATTTTGCGTTGGTATTGCACCACTTTTTTGGCGCAACCCACACGCAAAAGCTCATTTGTTAAATCTCGTAATTTGCTTAAATGTACTCATGAAAGACCTGCTGAAAATGTGTGTAGTCTTAAAATCTGATGTCACTTATTGTGATGTCTTGTTCCTGTGAGGTCACGTCTTCTGATGACATATGCAATGTCAAGTGTTGTGACTTCATGTGCTGTGATGTCACACACCATGATTTCATATGCATACTACTGCCTAACTTGTTTAGTCCCCCTGCTACTTTTTTGAAGATTTGCGTCCTGCCTTAGGCCATAATTTTGAGACCCAGTTTTTTATTATTTAAGATTATGTTGACTACCACACAAGCGGCAACTAAAATGTAGGTGCCTTGTTTTAATTACTACTTGGACACTATATTATCTTAAGATAGCTTTAGTTGTTTTATGCTCAATTTTGTTATCTATAACCAGATAAAACGTTAATGTTAATCATGCGCTCCAGGATAGTGTTAAAATGATGCATTCTTAAATCAAACAGGTAGTCCATGTGCTTGAGCTATTTAGTCGTTTTTTAGTTCTCCCCTAGCGATGCGGGCTATACGCTGCTCGCCTAGGCGAGATCTATTGTTGCCGACTTGCTTAACGATGCGGGACAGGACAGGTGCACGGGTACGGCAAGTTGTGGACAGGAGATGCTTACGCGTATGGTGCAAGCAGGAGTTGAAATAACGCCGCAAGCCGTATGCGTGCACATCGACTGTGTGCTGAAGCTTAACAGACAGGAGATGTGCACGCGTACGGCTTGCATCTTTATCACAACTCCTGCTCTTACCATACGCGTGCACATGTCCTGTCCTGTCAGGCGCGGCGTCCAGCATGCCTCCCGCTCAACCCCGCTCACCAGGCTAGTCTCCTCTATGGCAAGGGGGACTTACCTCTTCACCCGGTCACTAGCGCAGCAACACGCAGGGCTGCGTTTTGCTCAAGTCAAGTCAAGAGATTTATATAGCGCGCTACATACCCAGAGGGTCTCAAGGCGCTTGAAGAAGGGAGGGGAATTACTTCTCGAATATCCATGTTTTAAGTTGCTTTCTGAATGCTAGGTGGTTCTGAGTAAGGCGAAGGTGAGTGGGAAGTGAGTTCCAGGTTTTAGCTGCCAGGTAGGAGAAGGATCTCCCTCCCATGGTGGTTTTGTTGATGCGAGGTACAGTGGCACGGGCTTGGTTTGAGGAACGTAGCTGGCAGGAGGGGGTGTAGAAGGACAGTCGTGTGTTGAGGCATTCGGGTCCAATTTCGTAAAGTGCTTTGTGTGCGTGGGTTAGAAGACGGAAAGTAATCCTCTTATTGATGGGGAGCCAGTGGAGGTTTTTCAGGTGCCCAGAGATGTGTTCTTTACACGGGATGTCTAATATGAGCCTGGCTGAAGCGTTCTGGATGCGTTGGAGTTTTTTCAGGAGTTTTGCGGTGGTACCGGCGTATAGGGTGTTTCCGTAGTCCAGGCGGCTCGTGACCAGTGCGTGGGTGACTGTTTTTCTAGTTTCGGTGGGGATCCAACTAAATGTTTTTTTGAGCATAAGAAGAATGTTGAAGCAGGATGAAGAAACTGCGTTGACTTGTCTGTTCATCGAGAGTGAGGAATCTAGGATGACTCCCAGGTTCCGTGCGTGGTACGTCGGGATGGGTGCTTTTCCAAGGGCCTCCGGCCACCAAGAGTCATCCCAGGCGGAGGGGGAGGTGCCTAGGATGAGGACTTCTGTTTTGTCTGAGTTCAGTTTCAGACGGCTGTGCTTCATCCATTCGGCAACTTCTTTCATTCCTTCATGCAGGTTGGTTTTGGCAGTGTTAGGGTCTCTGGTGAGAGATAGGATCAGTTGAGTGTCATCTGCGTAGGAGATGATGTTGAGGTTCTGTTGGCGTGCGATGGTCGCGAGGGGGCTCATGTATACGTTGAAGAGGGTGGGGCTGAGTGAAGATCCTTGTGGTACGCCGCAGATGACTTCAGAGGCCTCTGACTTGAATGGTGGAAGGCGGACTCTCTGGGTTCTTCTGGTGAGGAACGAGGTGATCCATTCCAGTGCTTTTCCTTGGATTCCGACGTTTCTGAGGCGCTGTAGAAGGGTGCTATGACAGACTGTGTCGAAGGCTGCGGAGAGGTCGAGGAGGATGAGGGCGACTGTGTCTCCATTGTCCAGTAGAGTTCGAATGTCGTCTGTTGCAGTGATGAGGGCGGTTTCAGTGCTGTGTTTGGCTCGGAAGCCGGATTGTGAGGAGTCGAGGGATTTGTTGGTTTCGAGGAAGGCGGCGAGCTGGTTGTTGACCGCTTTCTCGATGACTTTGGCCGGGAATGGAGGGAGCGAGATAGGGCGGTAGTTTTTGAGTTCGGTGGGGTCAGCTGTGGGTTTCTTCAGAAGGGCGCTGAGTTCGGCGTGTTTCCAACTTTCCGGGAAGGTTGCGGAGTTGAGGGAGCAATTGATGACGTCTCGGAGGTGTGGTGCTATAATGGAGTCTGCTTTGTTAAAGATGTGGTGAGGGCATGGGTCTGTGGGGGATCCTGAGTGGATAGAGTTCATCAGACGGATGGTGTCTTCAGTGGAGATAGGGTTCCAGTCATTGAGGGTGTTCAAGGGGGGTGGGGGTCCTGCAGAGGGTTGTGTGGGTTGGTCTTCGGGTCGGTTGTCGAAGCTGTTGTGGATGTCTGCAATTTTGTTGTGGAAGAATGAGGCTAGGGAGTCGCAGAGGGCTTGAGAGGGGGTGATGTCGTTGGAGTTGGCTGAGGGGTTGGTAAATTCCTTGACGATGTTGAATAATTCCTTGCTGTTGTGGGCGTTGCTATCTAGTCGGTCCTTGAAGGCGGCTTTCTTGGCATTCCGGATCAGTTGGTGGTGAATGCGGTTGGCGTTTTTGAAGGCGTCTTTGGTGTTGGTGTTTGGGTCTTTTTTCCAGGCCTTCTCAAGGGAGCGACAGAGTTTCTTGGATTTTTTAAGATCATCGTTGAACCAGGAGGCCTTCTTGCTGCCTAGTTTGGTTTGTCGTTTTTTCAGTGGTGCTAGGATGTCGGCACTGTTGGATAACCATTGGGTGAAGTTAGTGGCTGCTTGGTCGGGGTTTGAGGAGTGGGCGGGGGGGTATTGAAGAAGCGATGAGGAGATCTGGTCGATGGTGACTTTGTTCCAGTTTCTTCGCAGAGTGGGTTGGGGATGGTTGTTGAATGTGGACTTGTTGTAGGTAAAGTGAACGCAGCTGTGGTCAGTCCAGAGGAGAGCTGTGGTGTGGCTGAAGGAGACGTGTTTGCTGGAGGTAAAGATAGGGTCGAGTGTGTGACCTGCGATGTGGGTGGGGGTAGTGACAAGTTGTTTAAGTCCGAGGTTGGCGAGGTTGTCCAAGAGGGAGGTGGTGTTGCGGTCGTTGCTCTTTTCAAGGTGAAAGTTGAGGTCTCCCAAAAGGATGTAATCCTCGGAGGGGAGCGCGTGTGGAGTGATGAAGTCCGTGATGTCTTCACTAAATTGTGCGCGGGGTCCTGGTGGCCTGTAGAAGAGGGTGCCTCGGAGTGTGGTCTTGGGGTCGATGTGGATCTGGAAGTGAAGGTGTTCAGTGTTGGCGAGATTGGCGTCTGAGCTGGTTGAGATGCGGATGGATTTCTTATGGACGATAGCGATGCCTCCTCCTGTTTGGTCGGTCCGGTCCTTACGGATGATTTTATAGCCTTCCGGGATGGCAATGGTGATGTCTAGGGCTGAGGAGGCGTTCATCCATGTTTCTGTTAGGAAGGCGACGTCCGGAGAGATGGTGTCTAGTAGATTCCAGAGGTCGATGGCGTGCCTGTGGACTGAGCGGGTGTTGAGCAGGATGCATTTTAGGTGGTTGGGGTCGGATTTCTGTTGTGTGTTCGTAGATGAGGAGTTGTTCTTGGTGGCGTCGAACTTGCAGGAGTTGCAAGAGAAGGGTCCATGGGTGTGTCCAGGAGCGGCTCGGACGCAGTTAGGGGAGCGGCCGGGGTTAAGGGCTAGGAGGGTGGTGGCATCATAAGTAATGCGGGAGGGGAGGGTGGTACGGGGCCAGGGGGTCTGGCGCTGGGCGCGGTCCAGGCGCGGACGGGCGTAGACGGGCTTACCTTTGGGGCACCTTCGGCGCGACTGGGGCGTGATCGCTGCGCGTGAACGCTGCGCGCAAAAGCCACTGTCATAAGTGGATAGTTGAAGGGGAGGGGCGAGGCAGGCTCAGCTGGGAGGCGGGAGCGTGATTGGAGGGACGGGCTAGGACGTCACAGGAAGCAAATGGCTGCAACAACAACAAATACTTAACTCAGGGAGAGGTTGGGGCGAGCAGTGGGGCGCTATGACAAAAATATATATTTTAGAAAAGAAATGGCTGACATAGAGTAGCGCTATGAGCACAGCACATTAAGAGTGACAAGCGGCGCTATGAAATTGGGCACAGAGCAATCACAAAGCAGCAAAGCAGCGCTGAGGACAGAGCGAGTTAAATGCACAATGCGGCGCTATGGTAGTCCAGCTGCGGGGTGGGCTCCCGCCGGACTTCCCTCTGCGGGGTGGGCTCCCGCCTCGCTTCTCCAACACACGGGGCATCCTCTGCTCACGGGAGCCCCGGACACTTCCGGCCGCGCGCTCCATGCGCCGCCCATGCCCCACGACGTAGTCTCAAGTCTTACTGTAGTTTCGCTTTCTTAATGCGCACTCATGCTCAGCTCGGGATGTGCTCAGTAGGTAAGAACTTTTCCTGTGTGTCTCATGCTTTTTTTTCCCTAGCAGGGCTCTTAAAGTGATTTCGTTTGCAGGCTGATTTTTATGTAGATGCGGTGATTTTTATGTAGATGCGGTTCAACTTTAATTTTCACCTAGATGAAATAGAGTGACCAGTGACATGATTCACTTGATGTACTCCTTCGGCAATAAATCCGAGGTGCGCTTGGATGTGTTTTAATGCAACCTTAAAAAAAGGGTAACATTCGGGAGTAAACAAGGAAGGCTTCTTTCCGGTGCTTCAAAGCGTGATTCCGGCAAGACATGAGCTGATTTATATCTGATATAAGGAGCCTGCGCAGCAGTTGTGCACCGCTGTCTCTCCACTGGCCATTGTGGCTATGAGATTGCATGGAAATGTATTTTTCGCTGATAGATGGTTAAAAGTTCACAATAGCGATCGTTTTTTTCTCCATTTAATCTGCTAGTCCCATGAAGATTGGAGGCGGCTCTGACTTTCGGAGATTGCTGTATGGTTCACTTGTTCAATCAAAGACTAATAGCAATATGCCTCGTGAGGCTCTGAGTCACTGGGAAACTTGGCCGCTGGACAACCGCAGACCTCCACAGAGAATAATGAAAGGGGGAATCCTGATCGGTGGGCTGTCAGTCTCTGGTATTGATGGCCACTGCAGACGTGGGCAGATAGTGGGATAAGACAGGACAAGCGAACAAAAAGATCTGCTGCGTGGCCCTTTAAATTATAAGAAAAGAAAGGAGTAGGTGTCATATTCTCTGTCATTGATGTCTTGCAATCTGTTGGGGTTGCTATTGTTTTGCGCTTGTATAGCGCTCAATCAGCCATCAGCTTTTGATGACCGGTTTTGTGGCATTTTAACAACTTTCCTATGTCGGCTGGTTGTTAGACAGGTATCATCTAATATTTAGTCAGCACTATTTTCATCGAGTTTCTCCTACTGCAGGCACCACATGCTTTCCTGCAACATTCAGTGCGCCATGCGCCCTTTCACTTTCCAATCAGCCCCGGACAATGTTTGCCACTTTTTCGAAATTAAGTAGGTCTCGCATTTACAGTAGTTTGAGCTATTAGCATTGTAAATGACAGTGCCTTTTATTTAAGTGTTAATTATCAAAACAGATAAATAGAAGGCGTCATTTACAATGCCACTAGCTTAAACTCTTGCAAGCGCGAGACCTATTGCATTGCAAATGCTTGTTTGTCCTCTGACCATGCAGACTTTAGGATTAAATGATGGTGTTATAATGAGACAAGTTGATGAGGAGAATGGATGTTAGTTTAAATCTTATTTCACGTGATTAGTTGTGTTCAACCATTGTTTTCAAACCCTGAATTCAGTTTTGTATTCTTGCCCCTAAGAGAAACCATAACTATGTCCTCAGCATGTTGCCTAGTGCAGTGGTTCTTTACCGGTGGTCTTGGGACCACATGGAGTCCGCAAAGTCCACTCAGGGGATCCGCGACTGCTTAGAAAATTAAATAGGTTAATGAAGTATATGTAAATAAAGAAACAAAATGTACAATTGAAATTGTTAAACCATTACTTAAATGTGAAGGAAATTTAAATTGGATGCTAAAAATTAAATGTGTATCTTCAGATTGATTTTTAGGAGCAGTGCACGCGCATCAAATAGAATACAACATGGACAATGAGTGACCTCAATTAAATTTAGAAATGCTCCAACCTTCCTATTAAAACAATGGTATTTTTCTTTTGAATGAAATAAAGTGATTAATCATTTGTGTATTTGTTTGAATGATGGTTTGTGGTTTAAATCATCATGGGCTCGGGCCAGAATCCCTTGGTTCATGTAATGACTCGATGGGGGTCCCTCAGTTCCTGTAATGACTCAGTGGGGGCCCTGGGTTCCAGTATGGCTTAAGTGGGGGGTACTCAGTCAAAAAGTTAGGAAGCAATGATCAAGTGAGCATTTGTCTACATTGCTTGTTCACTTGATAAATATACAGTCTGTCATTATATCACTACTTAACTGCTTCTGCATCCAGTAAAATCTTTAAAAAATGCTCTTGAAATCTGTTGGTGATCAATATGTCTAAAGCTGTTCACTATGTTGAGTGGAGGAGGTTTGTTTGCGCCTTTTCAGTTGCGGCACTTGAATTCATGTGCTTGAGTTGTGGCTATAGAAGAACAGATTCAATACTATCACTGAATAGGTTTCAACTGTTACATCAATAAAAAATAAGAACTTAATGTTGTGCTGAAGGCTGTGTTTGCAAATTCTGAGCACTGAGGAAGACGTACAGCTACCTCTATGTAATGGTATTTTGTTCCTCAACATCCAAAATTGTGGTGATGTGAGCAGCGATCACTTAACTCAATGCTCCACATTGCTAATTTTTACATAACCTATTTGTTAGAAATGGGATCTCTGGTTGGCTAAGCCAGGCAGAGACCACCACTCTAGTCAGGGAAAGGGAGTTACACGCCAAAGATAACCCCTGGACACCCCCTTTTTAGCTTGGCACAAGCAGTCAGGCTTATCCCGGTGGCGATGTGTAAAGCATTTGCACAGCAACAACATACTAGGCACACCACAAAAGGCACTCCACACAAGGTCATATATATATAAAAAATAGCCTTTGTATTATCCTAAAACGCATTAGATGGTAATCAAACAATATACACTGTGCCAACTGGCACTGGGCAATATTTACAGGGGATTATTTACACATGCCATGGCCACGTGGGCCACTGTCGGAATCATCACTTGGTAAAAATAGTAAAAGTAAGAACATATCATAAACCTAGATCACAACCAGTAATTACTGGCAAACACTATACTCAGCATCATCCTGTAACATAAATCATATCATGTACAGTATCCTATCAGGCAAGAAATATATTCTGCACCAACCTCATAAGCCTAAACATAGTAGACCATAATCTCCTAAACATAACTCGCACTTAAACTTACTAACATAAACCGCAGTAGGGAATTACTCATACCTAAACCACAGTACGGAATAAACTAAAACATAACACAGTAGGTAAGACCTCATAAACATAAAATCACATCTAGAGGCATAAATCAGGGTGCATAAAACATACCATATAAATTACATTTCCTAGCACCTATATAAATCACATTAGGACCTGGCGCCCTACAGACCTAATAGTCCCCCTGGCCAACTGGCCATCTCTAAGGGGCTTAAATTCAAATACCCCATGCCCAAAAGTCAGGGCTGCTGCCTATGCAGCGAAAGCCAAGGGTGTGCACTCTGCGCAGGCCTAAATGTTGCAGCTGGCACAAAGTGATGCGCAGCTGTGAATGGATGGGGGAGAAGGAGTGCATCTCACTCCTAGCTGAGAAGACATGTCCCCAAATAAAGAATAACCTAAACGGTGCAGCTGCCCACTACTTGCTGGGCAGCTGTGTAGGTCAAATAAGGCTTGGGCTCTCAATGTGCCCTTAGAACAAATAGGCAAAAGTGTTGTAGTTGCCCGCGCTAGTGCAGCTGAGGATCAAGAAAAAGGGGCCCTGGCACATCTATGCCTTCGGGGCCTCATTGGGGCTTCTCTAAAATAATGTTGCCCCTTAAACGTTGCAGTTGCCCACTGTCAAGTGGGGCAACTGTAAAAAACATATGGCCACTGCTGGTCCAAACACTGGCCCCTCTGGCCCTTAAAACAAATATACCCCCTTTGTTAGAGCCTCGCGGGGCTCTGAAAATAAATATGCAAAACGTTGGAGCCACACGGAGCTCTGTAAACAACTAATGCCCCCAAGCCCCCAACTGGGGACTTTGAAAAACAAATAGTGAGCATGTTGGAGCGGCCCTCTAGCAAGCGGGGCCGCTCAGGGGACCAAAACACCGGCAGGGGGACAGGGGCGGGCACCGACAATGTGCCCCAACCCCATCCCACCAACCACCGTAGGATTCAGCCCGTACTCACCAGGCTGCTCTCTCCGCAGGCGCCGTCTCCTCTTTGGGGACTGCGGGCTGGACTCGGTCTCCGGGGCTCCCCTCTCTCATGGGAGCCCTGCCACACAATAACTCGCTTCAAGATGAGGCGCATCTTTACCTGGTCCCCCTTCTCGGGACCGTGACTTGGAGATGGAGCCTGCAAGGCCCTCTGCTTCCTGTTTCTGGCCGCAGGCTCCGCCCAGGCCAGGCAGACATGCCTGGCTTCCTGGTCGCGCTGCTGCGGCCAGGAGGAGATACCTTCTGCGGCCCGGGCCGCAATGGTGAGACGCGGGGTTGGTACCCGCAGAAATAATAGGAGAGCTGGGTGGGCACCTGCTCTCTCTATGAAAGGAAAGACGCAGGGTGGCCACCTGCTCCATTAAATAAAAATAAGGTGGGCACCTGAGAAACAATGATCCATGCGCGGTGGGCACCCGCTCGGAGGCAATGGATACCAGCGGCCATGTGTGGTGGGCACCCACCGTAAATATAAAAATAAGCGGGATGGGCACCCGCAAGGCCGGCATCATGGGGGAATCCCTACGATGGGGATTCCCTCTTAAAGGCGCTGCAGCATCCCCCTGGCTCTCCTCTCTTGTGGCAAGCAAAAGGAATACAGCACAGCGCTCCCAGGGCACCCAAGTGCAGCAAAAGTCCTACAGGTCCTGGACTGCAAACAAGTAGAAGAAAAGGTTCCCAATCAAGTCTTTTATAGAAGAAGGGGCCATGCTGGGCCCAGGACGGCAAACCCTCATGGCAGCCCCCCCTGGACCCAGCAACAGCACGCCCCAGCAGGAACAGCACACCAAGACTGAACATTTTCATGGGGTCACACCCCCTATATTTATACACCATTTCCCTTTGTCTAACAGTGCAGGGCATTAGAGAACCAGATTTAACCGGTTCAGGAGCACTTTTTGTACATGACTCCCTTCTTTTCACAGGACAGGCCAGGGACATCAGACGCACCACACGAGGTGGAGCCAGCATTGTGGAGGGAAGGCACAGTCCTATTCAGGTCCCAGGTGCAACTCCCTCCCATCTACATGCAGATCTCCCTATTCACCACTGGGCAGACTCATCCTGGCTCCTGGAATTCCCCAGCCCTCTCAGCTCCTGTCAATCACAAGCCAGACATGCAATTCACATCGGGCAGGCAGACACACAGCACACAGAAATGGCAACTTCTAAAAGTGGCACTTCTCCACCAGTACCCATAAATCTGCGCACACCATTGCGCAGCATTTATTCTCACGAGTTCGCACTAAACTCGACCCTGCACTCCCCTCATACCAGGAATTACCATGGACACACATATCCCCCATGCATTCCTATGGGAGGGCAGGCCAATCTCACCACACACACTCAGAGCGCGCATGCACATTACACTGGGCCACAGTGCTAAAGTGGCCCGAGGCCTAAAATCACTACCACCATGTCAGAGCGTTCTGCAAAAACGTCAGGGTTCAACACTATGTAATAGTGAGTATCTCAATACTTGATGTACACTGCAGTTAAACATCACCTAGAACAGGGTTTGCCACACTGAAAGGGAACAAAGCAGGTGCTTTTGCCATTTAAAACAAACTACTTGGTCATATAAACCGTTGCGATGGCAGAAGGCTGGAAGGTAACCAATGTGCTTTTGACTGTGGAAACTGATATTAGTTTAGTGGTCTCTAAGGACTCCTGTGATGGAATCTCTGTAAAGAAAGCTGTAAGTCTAACACCAGAAATTAAGACTTTGTTAAACTGAAATCTGATGTGGGAAAATGAACAGGTAAGATGAAGTCATTATGAAGTCTTCAGTCCTTTTTCCATTTATACCCATATAAACCAGAGAAGATATTAAGTGCAGTTATAGTGGAGATCCCACCCGTATTACGTTAATGTCATTAGTAATTTTAAGTAATAATCAAGATTCCCACGATCCAATTCTTATGACCGTGTCTAGGGTAATGTTTCCAAAATGTAGCATCTTCAAGCAGCTTTCCCTTTTCTAGTGTCCTCTCTTGTTGGACCAGAAAACCACCGTCTCATGTCTCACTTCATCGATATACAAAGGTTGGACTTGAGCGTGCCATTTAAATTTGTTTTCACAACACCATAGACCTGTGATCTTTACGAAGGAAATCACATTTCAGCCTGTACCAGATCAGTTTAACACAGTTAATACCATTTTACTCTTATAAACCATTCCCCCTCTTCTAGTATAAAAGCAGCATACAAAGGGTGGAGGCAATAGCATTCCTTTTTAGTATGTCTCAGACTGAGCATTACAATCTTTTTTGTGGTCCTAGACTGAGTGGCAGGGAATTGTGTCCAAAATCCATATTTTAATAATCCCACACTCCTCCAGTGTCAACATATTTTCGTACCATGAAAATTACTTTAAGCCTCGATTACCAAACAGCTGTAGTTAAACAGTTTTCTTTTTTTTTCTTCTTGCAATTGGGAATGTTTCCCATCACAAAAGATGATCATTTGTCATGGAATGGCAGTTACATCAAAACTAGGGCATTAAACAACTTTGGTAAACCATGTTTGTGGATTTAGCTTTCTATGCAACAGAAGCAAGTTTTGTTTAAAGATGCAATCGTGTAATGGTTATTGGGTCTCGCCTAGACAGCGCATGCAACGTCTCTTCGAGACTTATTGTTGGCTTACAGTTTTCTTATAGTCTGCCCATTACTTGCCATTGGTTGCTATATTGTCACTCTTCTTGCTCCTTAATGTTGATTTGCTGCAGGCTCCCTTGCTCTTAGTGTGCTTTTTCCCCCTCTCTTGGAGCATGGACTCATTACTTGTGCCCTTCCGCTGCTCGTGCCCATGCTGCTCCCTGCGATCATGTTGCACAAGAGATTGAGAACCTTGCAGTCCATTTTGCTTTTCCTTCTTCCGAGCCACCAGATGTTGCTTATGCCTCCTGTGATATCCTCTCATCCCCTTACTTCCCCCTCAGTTATTGTGTTCTTTTCAATCCTTGCCCCCACAAACTCTCTCCTGTCATCTCTTCTCTCGCCGCTGGCCTCTGGATGTGCAGTTGATTTGTGCTGAGTCCGTATTCACAATAAAGTTCAGTGATAGATGATGAAACAACCACTCTCGCTGCCTAATGATATAATGTTAAGTATCTTCCTTGAAAATAACATTAAATATAGGTACTTGGATGTTTTGTTTTGTAGCGGCAAAGTAATTTACACACACACACACACAGCTGGACAAACAGGACACCCTGCCTGTATTGGTATATTCAGTGCTTTAAATGGGGCCGTACGGAGTACTGGCTCTTCCAAATGATCCACGCATCAGTACCGGCACTTCTCTTTAGCCTGATGCATGGCAGGCTCAGGTTAGCTATCTCTTCCATAGCAGGGCAGGTGCCACTATACTTTCAAGGAGCTTGTAAGTTCATTGAACCTCTGAAGTAGCCTTGTGCAGAGCTGCTGCTAACAATTCCATCAGCACCCATTTGAATATCCCCAAACTGCATGGGTTTGAGTGGGCCTGCGTAATGCTGTGGTTAACAGGACAGGGTCTAGACAGCCCCTTCACTGTCGATCAAGTGCGCAACAACCATTTGACTGAAAGTGCTTTAACCTCCCTCAAATCCCCCCACCCCCCCTCTCCCCCCCTCAGGTTCCCTCTCCATCAGGCGCCTGAAAGGGCTAGGGCTGCCAGTCAGTAATCCTGTCATTTTAGGGTATTGTAGTGGCAACACAATTCGAGCCTCTACCTTTGTCAGAGGTTTTCTTTTACTTTTTTCCTGCGCAGGACCTGCTTTCTTTTGTGTGCTTCACCAACACTAATCTCTGTATTTGCAGAACAGCGACTGACCTTGGAACTGGGTCCATGTGTGTGAAGTTAGCCCTGCCCATAGAGCAATGAATAGCAGGGAATGCTGCAACACTCCATGTATGAGCTCCCATGACAACTGACATTGGATTTGGTTGAGTGAAAGACGAGATGAACATAGAAGGAAAGGAGTGGGATGAGTGTGAAGAAGTGAGGTGACTGGTGAATTTAGGATTGCCACGTTTTTCAGACAAATATAAGAGATACTTGTTCAGTTCTAAAATCATGAATGGGCATAGAAATGGTATTTTAACACAAATTTGTGTAAAGTCAAAAAGCTGGTGTCTTTTTTGTTAACTTCAATATATGTTGATATACTAAATATATATAAATACAGGCCACAACAGAAGTGTGCTCTATCACTACAAATAAGGAAATGTAGCACAACACAATGCTGGCCAGGCGGCAAACTTAAGGGATGAGTACAGCATGGAGGGGAGAAGAGGAGGCAAGTGGGGAAAAAACGGCGAATAGGTAAGACTTGTGGAGAGAAGAGAGCAAGCGACAGGGGGGACTAAGAGGGATAGAACCATTAAGAGAAGGTTGGAGGCTGGGTAGAGATGAGGAGAGTTGAGAATAGAGAGGAGATGTGAATGTAGATGTAAAGTCACTCAACCAGCAGGAAGAGCCTGGCCATAGGGAAAAAGCCAGGTGCATTGCTTTAAACGGGCTGGTACTCGAAGGTAATGAGTACCGGAACGTCTTATTTTTATCACTGAGTACAGGCACCTCTCAACTGCCAAGGAGAATACCGGTACTCTTGAAAGGTAGGCTCAGTGTTTAATTTGAGCCAATGGTTTCCTATGCTCAGCACCAGTAGTTAATTGTCAACACCGTGACTTGGAACAGTCTGCCACATGGTGGTGCTGTCTAACTTAAAGATGAGCACAACAGTTGTTTAATAATTCAGTATACTTTAAAAATGACTGTTGACTGCTGCCCGAGCCATTCTTCCAGCTTTGGGAGCCTGGAACAGACTGAATTGCCACAATTGTAGGAGTATGATGATTAGTAATTGTGCTAGTACTGCCATTGGCAGTGCCGGGAGGGGCAATGTGTGGTGCACGCAGCACTAATTTCTTTGCAAATAAAGCACTGGGTAGGCTCATTGGCTTCTAGACTCATTGGCTGTTAGTGCTGGTGAGCACTAGGCTGTCAGAGGGAACCTGTCTGACAGCCAGGGCGCTCTGTAGTCCTTAGCTGAGCGTTGATCAACTATATCAACTATCAAGAGTATGCTCATTTGCATGATGTCCCTGTGTTCACCATCACACTGTGTTTGACAGTGGAGGGTCAATTTAGGCCCTGTGCTGTTTGCACACAATCACAGGATAGTGTGAGTGTGGTTAACAGGAGCAGCAATTAAAGTCATAGGGAGGTAATGAGTTTAAAAGGCTTTAATCCCACCTGAGACTTTGTGACTGTTTGCTTTTGTCTGTGTGCTTGCCTGCTTGTATGTGCCTGTTCTTGTCTGAGAAAAAAGTGAGAGTAAGAGAATACGAACACTCAAGGTATTTTAACCCCTTTGATGCTCATGACTGAACCATGCCGTCATGAGTCACGGTTAGGCTGTGCTCATGACCGCATGGTTCTGTCACGACCACGCCCGCAATTGAAATGTACAGCACCAGGCTGGAATTCCTACTGCAGGCAAGGTGTTAAAGGAAATGTTTGGAATGCTTTTGTGTATGTTTGCTTGTTTCTTTCTGTGTGTGCATGCTTGTGATCCAATGTGACATCAATAATTGATTAGGGATCAGTACTCCATAACATCATAATTCAATGGCCCATACACATTCACCCAGAATCCCTAATGCGCTAAGGTCAATTTATATGTACGTTCAATTCTTTTGTTTCATAGGTTCAAATGTGACATCTTTTGACATATATCTAACTTTACGTCCACTTTTCTTCTACTTGGTCGATGGACCAATCAGTTGAATAGTTGGTGGTATTGATGATATTTTTTAACTAACTATTCAGTCGGCTAAATAATCAGACTCTCGGTAAAGTTAATAAAGTTTTATCTTAATAAAGTTTGAAAATGCTCAATGCATACCGTCACAAAATGCAAATAATGAATTTACAAAAGGAGAGAAACATCAATAAATCAAATTAATACAAACTCATCATATAAGCAATGACATCATGCTTGATGGAGTGGATAGATTAAGAGACAAAGGTTTCAGCAAAATATAAATGCGAAACATAATACACCTAACGGAGGGGATAGAAGAGACAAAAGTTTAATCTAAAAAATAATACGTATCAATGTACCTATAGGATAGGGAAAGAGACAAAAGTTTCAGAGACAAAATACATTTGCAAGTAATTTTGCAAGACGAGTCAGACCAATACAAACCTAACTGTCTATAGAAAACCACCCCCTCGGCCTAAGTGATGGTGGGGGTCCCCTGAAATTGAATCAGGTAACAAAGATTAAAAGGACAGGACCAGGGCAGGAACAGCTAGGCTTCTCTGCAAACCGACGGACAGTGACACATCCCCCCTCTTTCTCTCTTGCCAAGTTGCCAGCCTAAGCGTAAAGCACACCCGAAAGGCACCCCAATTATATCCTAAAACTTACATGTCCATCCCACATTTGTCGCAACATTTCTTGTAACATGACAAGGATTGGTGGGTTTTGGAGGTCGTGTTGTCACACCACATTGACTTCATTAAGATTTTAGGCACATTCATTGTTCTACACCCGTTCTCACTAAACATAATGGTTCTGTTCACACATTTTGTTATATGTTACCAATACACATGACTTTAAACCGTGGCTGCGGAAGAGTTCTCCTTGTTCCACGGTCATGCACGTCTCTTGGCAAACTAACATCACGTCGGCCTTCAATTTGGGCTTGGTTCATCGCAGCACTTAGCACTTCTGACTGCGCTGTCATGACATTTTCACTCCTCATTCTGACTCCTCCCTTCTGTGGCTAATTTAAGATGGCGGTTTCATCCAGCACACTAAAGCAAATGAATATAGACGTGTTAATTATTTGATAATGTACTTTCCATTGTTCACCACCCACCTTACATTATTCCTTAGTAGAGTTACCTAGCATAAGCTTTGAGTAAAAAGCAGCATTATTTATTATTTCAATGCAACATGCAAATTACTGATGCGCATGCGACCTAGTCGTGCAATGTTTCTAGTTTCTTCCAAACCACAATGTTATTACGGTTTTAACTCTTTCATATATTATTTTGTGTTAGTTCATTCATGCGCAAGGCTATTTCCCTTGTGATTATGTAAGGTGCACGTTAGTTTCTATTGCTACTTACTGTTAGTACGTATTATGGGGGTATTCATTCGAGCAGGTTTCTAAATGCGAACCCCTGCTCCATTACATGAAAATATAGTACTGTACCAAACTTCAAATAATAATATGGTATTAAGAAGCTGCAAATAGTACAAAAAGAAATGTTAACATATTGTGTCTGGCTTAAGTTTTGTATAATAAGTTAACCTGTTTTGGTGACAAACTCATTTCTCATGTGTTTTGGTATGTGCTGCATCTGGTATAGAAGTAATTGGGTATAACCATGTCCTGCCCTTAGCCCCACCCCTAGCTCCGCCACAGTTCTATCTCATTTTAATGAATACCTGCACTCTATTTTCCATATTTAAATCACTGGTTATATTATGCAGTTCGAACATTGCTTTGTGGATCTGGGCGTATCAGTAAGTTCTAGTTACGTTTTCACACTGAAATCAATCATGCTGTAAGTACCAGAATGCATTGGATTGCGGAAGAACCGCACGAGGCGGGAAACTGGATGTGCCCTTATGTTGAGCCACGTTAGTAACCCCCTGGTTGTGTTCGAGTAGAGTAGCAGTGTGCCGTACACTCCACACCATGTGGTTGTAAAAGGACTCTAACATTTGTGTAATTCAAATATGGAGGTGCCCCCCACAGGTTTTCTGATTTGTATAAGTGCACGATATCTATATATGTGTTGTCGAACTCACCTAATAGGGATCACTTTATCAACATCCCATTTTCAGAAGGGAACACCTTAAATCAAACCGGTTTCTGATCTTTACAAAGAAAGTTGCACAATGCACAATAGCCCACTGAATTTAGTTTTTGCCAAGTTAAAAGTATCGAACACAGTTATATAGGTTATACTGACTTCATACACCGGATACGAAGCAAAGATAGGTTATGCCTATGTGCACAGAGAAAGGTGTATTAAATACATCCACAACTGTGGTGAGAAAGGTATTTCATTTTGGTATGTACATGTAAATCTATGGGGCAAATGGTATTTTCTCTAACGCTGGATAGTCGCCTATGTGACCCTAATTCTCAGCAAATTTGGGGAAATGCTCCTGCATTTTCACCCCCTCACCCCACTTAACCCCTTGACATTCAAGCATCTTTCCTAAGTTACCTCAGCAGCATCTGGTGTTTTTTTTCCTTTCGAAAACATTATTAATTTTAGAGAAACGTAGGCATCTTCTTATTACAAAGCAAGACAAAGAAAGCTGTTGTGAAACTGGCCGACGGGCGCATGGAAGGGGTTATTACTGTAAACGGGGATCCCCACTGAATCATTAATGCAAATTGAGGCATCCCACCCCACGGAGTCATTACTGGACTCCTAGGACCCTGGCATCAACATTTTTGATGATTTGAAACGCAAAATCATACACACAAATACTAAAACCAACATTCCACATGCAGGTACATATTACTTATTTGCAAAGTTGGAGCTTGCCTAAATTCAATTTAGGCCACTTATTGTCCGTACTGGCTTCTATTTGATGCACTTGCACTGCTCCCACAAATCAATCTGAGGATACAAACATAATTTTCAGCATCCAATGTCAAATTCCTTAAACTTTACATAACTTTTTCAAATAACCAGCTCTAAACTTTGCTTCATTTGTGTACACTTTATTAATCTGTTAATATTTAATGTTGTAAGTAGTTGCTAACACCCTGAGTACATTTTGCAGACCCCTAGGGGTCCCCGGACCACAGGTAGAGAACAAGTGTCATACACAATTGGTGTACCTGGCACTTGTGCTTTTCTCTTTGAATAGTTTAAATATATGACCTGATGGCAAGTGACAGCACAGATGTTTGTGTTTGGACCCACTTGAGTGGGAACTGGGCTGGATAGTAAATTGTATATCAATCTAAATAATTGCATTGGTGAAGCACTTCCGCATCCAGAGTCTGGACAAGTTTGAATATAAATAGATGAATACTTCAGTATATTTTAGACCCTCCTGCACTGCGAGTTACCTCCAAAAGTCTGGACAAGTTTTAATATAAATAGATGAATACTTCAGTATATTTTAGACCCTCCTGCACTGCGAGTTACCTCCAAAACTAGCCTAGCACTGGGAAAACCTGAGCGGGCACTGTTTTTTAACCCTTTCAGCGAGGCGCGAATGTTCGCGCTGTGCTGAAGGTTCTATTGAGCGGGCGGGGCCATGACGGAGCGGTTCCGTCATAAGCACAGCGCAACCGGCGCTCATGACGGAACCGCTCCGTCATGAGCACTGAAGGGGTTAAGGGAAAGTGTTCAATTGCAGCAGAGTTGTTTTGAAGATGTGCAAAATGAGAAAAAAATGCTGTTCTTAAATGACCTGTAAATATTTTGTTCAAATATTTTAATTTGCTTAACCTGTCCTACTGAACTGTATTTCTTATTATTTTACCACTGTGAATTCTTGTGGCATCAATGTTGTTGGCTCAAGTACTTTGTAATTACTGATTTGACATTTCCACCTTGTCCTTCTTTTCCTCCAGATGATGAAATATGCATGGGATAATTATAAACGTTATGCATGGGGATTAAATGAACTGAAGCCAGTATCGAAACAAGGACATGCTAGTAATTTATTTGGTGAGTGCCTTTTGCTTAGGTTCTTGATGACATGAACACTGAAATCACTAAATGTTTTGAGAAGTTGTCGAATATTCGAGTTCAGTACTATAGAAGTTGGGTAACTTGTATAATATATTTGTTACTTAAGATTTGGTAACGTGGACTTCCAGAGCTGCCATTTTGTAAACTACTTGGATGCGAAGGTTATGCACAATTTCTCGTTTACTGCTTTGATATTGTATCTAAACATCTTTAACAAAATTGTGTGATGCTCAATGTGAGGAAAGTGGTTTACTATATGGTGTTGCTGTGCAACCTCATAGAGTGAAAGTTTCAATTCCATATCGGTCCTGTCAAATTTATTTCTAAACCCTTAACTCAGTTCTCGGTAACTGTGGTTCAGTAGTCGGGCTTTATCAAAAGAAAATGTATGAAGTTTTTTAAAAATACCAAAGTTGAATAAGAAGAAAATGTTACACAAAAGTCCAACACCCATTTATAAAAATCTGTTAGTTGTATATCTTTAAATAGACACCACAACTACAAAAATCCACAGGAGGGTTATGGAGATATACATTTTAAAACAGGCAATAAATTACACATTTCCACTTATTGCAAATAATCTACTGTGACTTGCGGTTTTCAACAAGTAACTTAAACGGTTATAAGGGTTCTCTTGGTGGGGGTCCAGCTCATATAGGGAGCTAATTGCAGGGACCAGTTGGGTCCAGTTGAACAGTTATTTTGAAGTTTAAGCAGCTACAGTCCAGTTCCATTTCCTATGGGCGAACTGCCATAGTAGTCAATGGAGAGGTGCTGCTGCAAAGGATATAGTTGCTGAAAATTCTCAAGGATGCGCAGGCAGTGTCTGCTCTTCCTTGTCCGCAGACATCTTTAGCCTCTGGGGTCTCTGTCTCACGAAGTGAGTAAAGTCCAGCACAAAACCAGTGGTTACAGCAAAACCCAGCAGTTTCCTTGAACTTGTAGTAACTTCTGTGCAAACAAACTGCTTTCGGGCCAGTCTTCTAAATCCACTAAACTTGGGTGCAACTCTTGAAGGTCGAGACTCTGTGTCGCTGGCTGCTCCTCTGTGTCCAGCAGTGGTCCGGCTTCTTGGCCCTGGGCTCTCAAAGATACAGGCTTCTCAGCTTTTATGGTCCTGTGGCTGTTACAGGAGTCAGACAGCTGACTGAGTCACTTTCTCTATCTGGAGCGTGGGAATGACTTTTCCACAAGCAGCAAACCAAAGGCACAGGCCTTTTATTGCTAGCCCAAAATGCAAGAGGTGCAGTACAGCCTTCTAGGCAGCTTCTATTTGCTGGGCAGTCTTCTTCGGTCCTCTCTGCTTTACAGATGTCATCATTGGACTTGGTTTCATGGTTGCCCCCTACAAGCCTTGGGGGATATTAAGACTGACTAGCCAGTGGGCTACCAGGTCCCCACGTGCCTGAATTTCTGCGAAGTGTGGTATTTAGCAAGCCCAGAATGATTTACTCTTTCCACTCCGAACATGACAGATCCATTCTTTTGGTGTGTGGTGCCCTAGCCCAAGCTGCAGGTGTAGCTTTCTGGGGTCTACATGCCCTCGGAAAAATTGGTTTGACAACTTATCCCTCTCTGCCAGAGATTCCTGCCTACTAAAACAAGAGCAGCCCCTTCCATCTAGGACTACCTTTCGCCCTTCTAAGGCAGCTTCCCCTTAGAAGGTTGTCTTTTGGGCTCACACCCATTCTGGACATTCTGCTAGCAGGCGGATGTCACACTACTCTCAGCAGACTTTGTTCCTCTTCCTTGGAGTCCTCCTCATCTCTCCTCAGGAGCAGCAGCTTGTGTGCAGCCGTAAATGTTTACAGAAAACTTTGGTCAATGAAGTGGCACCTTTCTAAAGTTGTCATTTGTATGACATTTAAATTCAACTTGAGCAACAAGTTTGGTTGATTGTAACATTTGGTTTGATACCTTGAAGTGCCCTATTTATTATTCCCATTTGGAAATGAGCACTGCTGAGTTGTCATGTGTAACTCCATATTTACCAGTGGGGCTTCTAGCCTTTCCAAGTAAAAACAATTTGAGGTTTTTACTGTCAGAACACGTAAAGGTAAGAAAGCATGTCAGTATTTTTAATGTATTGCACCATGCCTTTAGGACTCAGTAGGGCCTGTCTTCGGGGTGACTTAAAGGAATTAAAGGAAGGTTTGGGCTTTGCCATTGATTTAAATGGCAAAGTTGAGTTAGCAGTTTGCAGTGAGGTACCGGGAGTCATGCTTTCCTTTGTCACACTCATGGAGGCACAATAAGTGCTTCAGCCCATGAGGGGCACTTAACTTGCAGGTCCTAGATACCCCTGGTATACCATATTCTAGTGACTTATAAGTAAGTTAACTTGTGACAATTGGGGCTGAGCCAATTAGACATATACCATTTTAAGGGCCAGAGCACTGGCACTAAGGCAGGGCTCAGTGCATCTTCAGAGTAAAACAACCAGCAGCATCAGTCCAAAATCTTGGGGGTGATCATACAGAAAGAGGATTTTCTTTACAATTTAAAGAAAAAGGGATTATTTACTCCAAAAACGTAAATTGCATCTACATCCAAGTGTTTTCGTATTTTAAAAGTTGTAAATATAGGCACAGCCAAATGTTTTCAAAAAAACAAGCCACTATTCTTTATCCAGACTTTGCTAATCACAAGTTGTGTCTTGTTTGTTACATAAGCATCTCTGGGAGACTAGTAATATCCTGATACTACATAGAGCTGATCTTATTTTATTCCTTGAATGATATGGGGAGCTTGGAAATCTTGACCTGTGCTCCCGGCACATACTTTTTGTACAATGCTCAATAAGAGTCGGAGATGATGACCAGAGACTGGTGAATTGTGCATTGGCAGCGGGTACTTGTGATTTTGGGATGTTAAGTCTGGTCACGAGGGCCAGCATTAATACTCAACTTTTTTTTCCACGTTTCCACGATTTGCTGTTACATATGCTCACATTGGCACCACATAGTTAGCTGGCTTATGTCTTAATCTTTCCATTACAAATTTCTATAGTTCCCTGAGAGCCTTTCCCTTGTTGGTTCTATTAATTATCTTGTTCTGCACAAGTCTTGTGAAAAACTACTTCTTTCAGAATCCTACTTGCTTTTTCCGGGTCCAAGTCTTGTATTAGGCATGTCCTCGCTCCCTAGCGTGTGAATGCTGGTGGCGGTTTTGAAAGTCGAGAGAACATTAAAGTTCTGATCGTGGGATCCTGAGCCACTGTTAACTGATGATTGTTCCTATATAATCGCTCTCCTTCCAACCTCTTTTCTTCCTGGGAGTCTGCATCAGACACATTGTAATCACTATGAGCACTTAAAATCAGGGGCCAAAAAGTGAGACTTTAATCAAGTCCTCTTTTTTCCGGGTCTCTGAAACTGACACAAGACCTTCAAGGAGTACAAAAAATGACGGCCATTTAAAGCGTAAAGTGAAATATCAAAACTGTTTGGGTTAGAGTGTTGCTCCAGACAGGGTTTGTTGGAATAAAACTTGTCTTCCAGAGATAGATTGGGCAATTGTGTTTTGGCTGAAATTACAGTTTAATGAGAAATGCATTTTTTACGCTTCAGTAGACTGTTTTGATAGTAACTTTTATGGTAAATTAGGTCTGTGTCCTCCAATTTGTATTCGTAGTTCAATTCTATTGACACTTGTTACTCAAAAATGCAGAACTTTCCTCAGTTGCAATTCTTCTTTATCCCCACAAGTGCTAGATTGGGACCCTTCGGATGTTTCTGGCTTGCCACATAGGAATTTCAGATGTTGGTACATGAGCATTTATGGAACATTGCCAAAAGTTTTTATAAAGGGCAGGGAATGGGTGTAATCCCTTCATGGTATTGATAAAAATAAAAATGTTCTAAATGAGAGATTCAGTAAAATGAAGAATTAAGGCATAAATTCAGGTGAACCTAGCTCCCAACAACAAATTGGTAGTGAATGCATTTCCTCCATTCCCCGCACCTCTCCACAGTTGAGCCATTCCCATTCTTTCCCACTGCAAACCCTCTCCTACTTCTCCCTTATCTTAAGCAACAATGCTTAGGATGGTAATGTAGGTTTGAGGAGGAGTGGTGTTAGTACCTTTATCCCATATTTCTTTAGAAAGCAACTGCTATTAGCAGAAGTAGCAAAACCAGATAATCTTTTAGTGGGTTCCAGTTGTGGTTGTTAGTTTGGTTCCCAGGACACCACTCAAAACTCTAATATTTGTATTTATTTTTTTCCAAATTAATTTCTAGAGAGTGGATTGCTTTACATTATCAGCTCGTTAACTTGTCATTCATGCCCACTGTAGCCCACTCAGGTTACCTTCAAGATGATTTCCTGTTCAGTATAGCATTTACTGTCACTTTCCCTACTTGTAGTTGCATGCACGCATATTCTGCTGAAAACTCATAAATCGTCCACCACCTTCTTATTTGTTTTGTCTAGCTTAGTAATGGCTTCTTTTATTTGGAAAAAACTTACCTCTTTACCCCTCTGTTCTGTTGAATCACTTAAGTCAGTCATTCTGTAAATCTCTCAAATCTTTGCGTTTTTCTCCACACAAGCTCTGCCTCTGCTTTCCTCATCTTATTGCTAAGAAACCATTTTTTTTGTTTGTCTGATTTCAGGTAGGTCATAAATAACTTTGCTGATCCTAAAAAATAGTATGGGAAAAGGAGTGAGAATGATAGACAAGCATATAGGGGCACTTATTGGAGGGGATGTGTAGGGGGGATAGGGGTTGACTTCTTCGTGCACATAAATAGGGACACTTCCTCAGGATGTGATCGCTTAAGACTGGGCAGTTGATCAGCTATCTGTTTTTTACGTTTGAGAAATGTAAGCAAAGGAGCATGAAACATATTTTGAGTCTGCTCATTTGAAGTATTCAGGTGGTTGGTAACTGCTTTGATATATCTTTTTGTTCTCTGCTCGCAGGCAGACAATGCTGCCTCTTATTTTTCATTTGACTCAAAATCAATCTTGAAAAGGACCTGTTCTGCAGGCTGTTGTTCAGAGTATTCATCTACAGCTTGTGTCCTTTAATTCGGGTTGCAGTACCAGACAAAAAGACCAATATTTAAATTTTGTGGTGTTCTGTATCATGGAATAAGTTGTACAGCGTCAACACATTTGACATTTAATGGTAGAATGTTAGTCTCCTTCAGATGAGATCTCCCAATTTTCAAATAATGTTTGTTTAGACCAAACTGAAGGTGTTAGTTGTCTAATCACTCTAGAAGCCCAGTACATTGTGCTTCTGGACTTAGCCACCTCACTATGGTGGGGAAAAGAGTTTTAGGCCAGACCCTGCTAGCGACTGCTTAACTGAGCTTCAACCCCAAAGGGCTCATTTAGGAAAATACAGTAGACCTTGATATCTCTGTGCAATAGTTCACGTGCCTCAAAAGTTTCTCTTCAAAAGAAATCCAAACGCTGCAAAACATGTCACCTGGAGAGTAGCTTCCAAAAAGAAATGGAGTCCAGAAGGGTACTCCACGTCTTGAGTAGTACCGGAATGCCTGCTCCCCTAGTTCTAGGAAATATACACAGGACATGTTTCCAAATGTATCCATACGTAAATAACTGGTTTACAAGGGCTCTCCTTTTCTGAAGATGTTGTTGCTGTTGGCCTTTTAATCAGTTATTCCTTTTTTATTGTCCGCAAGAGTGTGGAACATGCTGTATTTCCGTCAGGACAGAATTGTATTCCCATGCGACAGTATAGTTAGTAGATTTAATATGCCGTCTTTGAATTCCTTCTGATTGACCACTATCCAGTGCTCAGCTCAGGCAGGCATTGCTGTTCCCTTTAAAGCTTTTCATTTGCATTATTTGAAGTTGCATGCATTTCAGAAATGTCTTATTTATGCTTGCCTATCAATTTATCTTTTCAGGTAATATTCAAGGAGCGACAATCGTAGATTCCCTTGATACACTTTTCATCATGGACTTGAAAGACGAATTTAAAGAGGCTAAGGAATGGGTGGAGAAGCATTTAGATTTTAATGTGGTAAGTATGGTGGATTTTTATGAATTTTGTAATAAACTGTGCAAATAAAGTGACAAAAAGCCTTATATGTAAGGTTATTATAATCAATGCATACACTTTGAATTGCTTTCCTAAAGAGCTAGATCCCCAAAAAATTACATTATACAGGTTGTATCCATGCGCTCACATCATATGCACCGCATGTACGTTTGTACTGCCTTGCCTATGATACTTATTTTTTTGGTATAAGAATAACTTGAGAACGCTGTTGCCTATTGATGTGTCGATGGATTTGGTGCTCTGTAATGTTTTTGGAGTACATGTTTAAATAGTCTTCATGTATTTTTTTTTCCAAATTTGTATTCTGGTTTCTCCTGCTTCTTGAGTGGTAATGAGGACTTCAGTGTCACTCTTCTTGTCTCCATAAAACATCAGAATTATCTCGGTCCATAGTGTGAGTGGATACAAGACCTTTCAATTTTTACTCAATTCAGTCTGGCTACAGGCGACAACCCATTGAACACTCAGTCTTAACGTTGTTTTCTGACACCCCAATAAGCCATAAAGCGCTTTCAACACTACTTAATACTATTTTTAGCATACTACTGAGGACAGTGACTCTGAATCTGAGCCCCATCTTTGAGCAGAGAAGAAACAGTGATTTTTGCTATCTAATATCAATGCACTTGCGGATTGCCCTTCTGAAAAATCTCTTCAATGATTGACAAATTGTATTTTTTCACTGTCTTGATTCCTTAAATTAGAGTGTACTTTTAGTTGTAAACAAATTAGCTATGGTGATGGCATTTAAGCTTATCTGACCAACAAAAATTATGACACAAATTAAGTGCAGTTGTTGGAAAAACATTTAACTATGTGTGGACACTGAAGCCTATCTGGAACAAAATGGAGTTCTGACACTTGTACAAGGGGGAACATGCACCCTTCCAATGCAGTGCCTTGCACAGAGGGGCTCACTGGTAACTAGGTGGGTGGGGGAAAAGCACATCATTGTGAGGAAGCAGTGGAGAGAAGGTCTTTCAAATGCTTTTTAGTCAAGGGAAATTTTAAGTATACAGGTGAACAATTTTATTGTGATAATTATTTAGAAGTCCCAGAGTTTGTGTTAATTGGGCATGATACTACTGTGCTGTA
Source organism: Lissotriton vulgaris (assembly GCF_964263255.1). NCBI lineage: Eukaryota > Metazoa > Chordata > Amphibia > Caudata > Salamandridae > Lissotriton > Lissotriton vulgaris. The sequence goes on from NC_141694.1 coordinate 751,498,867, forward strand.
CGAGATGTTATGGCCTTGCTGTTTAGTATGGTTTCTTAAAATGTGATGGCCAATTTCGAACAAATCCTATTGGAAAAGTAAGGGAATGTGTAGCAGTCTGGTACACGAAAAATTGGTTTATCTAATGTGATCTTTGCTCACCTTTGATAGCTCGGCTGGATTGATAGACAAGTATTTTAAGAAAGTGTGCAAAGTGTTGTCTAGCAGCACAACCAAACAAAATGTACTTGAGAAATAAAGAACATAGAAGTACACAGCTGGTTTAAGTAAATATAGATGACTTTAATAAGGCAATTGCAAAGGAAATTGATTAGGGGGAGAGAATGTAGCCTTACGGCTAGAGCGGTTGACGTCGAAGCTGGGGAACCAGGTTCGAGTCTCCGCAACGAAGCTCAACATCCTGTGATTATGGGCAAATCACTTATTCTCCCCGTGCCGAGCAAAAAAATTAGTGTCCTCCTGTAACAAAACTGGTGCTATGTACAGCGCTCAGATACCCGATATCTTCGGGTCTAGTTCGCACAGTATACAACTAAAAAAAAAATCCTTCATAGTTGTGTAGAATCAATAAACCTCTGTTATTCAGCGCCAAGATACCCTTGGGTGAACGTGTGCTTTACAGATACATGTTATGTTAGTCTCCTGAATATGCTCCCCCAGAAAGAAGATAGGTAGGAACATTGCTATTCACCAATAAATGTGCAGGCAGTGAGCTTGGGCCAACTTCCTATTCTGCTTGCGGAGGTATTGTGTGTCCTTGGAGGTTTGTCTCTCAGATGGCCTTAAGCAAGGTGAATGAGTACAGTGAATAGTTGTGAATTGCTCCAGTCACAAAATAGAAACTCATTAAGTCACCTAAGACCTAAGAGTCTCCTAAGACCACCAAAGCTGCCAGGCGCAGGGTCACCTTTAACTCACTTTGGATTCTCTATCAAAATAATGAGGCAGGCGCTGGTAAATGGTAGGCAAGGAAAAGGTTTATTACTCTTAAGAGGAGACCAGGTCAACTGCAGACACCAGGATGTCTCAGGGAGGTGTTCTGTTGGCAACTGTTTTGGCTCCTCCTTTTATACAGGTTTGACACAATGCATTTGTTTAATTTATCATGGTTACAAGCTTGGAGTCTCCGCCCCGGGCAGGTTGTCACACAAGCCCAACATTGTTTTATCAACTTGGTTATACAAGCCCAACATTAATTCTCCTCCCACCCAGGTCAAAACAGACAATCTGATCTTGCAGCTGGAGACCGGACAGATCTAAGAGTCCATTCTGTTGACAAAAACAGGTCCCATTGTTGGCAAAAACAAGTCTTGCTGTGTGCAGTGCAATAAACCATGTTTGCAAGAGTCTTTTTGGTATTTGGAACCTGTTTGTGCAAGAGTGTCCATGGGTTTGCCTGTAAACACAGATGAGAGGAAAAATGAGTTTGTGGCAGCAAGTGGTGTTGATGTTTGTCGTGGAAATAGTTTATAGCCCCCAGCTCACATACCAGGTTGGTCAGAGGGATGCTAGTAAGGGCAGGGTGAAACAAAGGTGACCAACGGAATACAAAATGGCTGCGGGTCGGTCAGAATGACTGCAGTTTATGTGCATGTAGGAACTTCCATCAGACAAGATGGCGCAGATAATGTTCATGATTGTCGTTTTGGTTTTAACAGTATCCGATGCCTCATAATTAATGCAACTAGTTTATTAAAGGTTTAATTTCACATTTGTACTCTTAATTCAATTTAAGCTGCCTGTTTTGATGTAGATCATATTCACCCATCTCCAGTTCTAACCTAATTGCTACATTTGTTTGAAACTAGATTCCGCAGTGAATCTTAATTTATCTGTTTGGATCGGAATTTATATGTATACTGCTAATCTCAATAACTGCAATCTGCTCCTATGTTTGCATGCTCATGACAGCTTAGCTTACTGGATGTCTGAACTGACGATGTGCTGTCTATGTGAAAGTTAAAAACTTTTGCGGAGCCAAAACTTTAGATTGGCCTTCCTCATAAAGGCCATTGATAATTCTCCTGAGCTCAGCTATGCACTAGCCTCTTCTCTTGGTGGGCCTATGTTCACTCAATTGATAAAATCCATGTGTAGAAGGGGTATGTTATGTTTCCATATTCTGTTGGGATCCCTGGCTTCATAGCTCATGTAAGGGAGTTGGGGTGAGTCACGGCTTGGTTATCTTTGATTTAGACTATTTTGGAATAAATATTTCCTTATTTCACTGAAAACCTATTAGAACTTTCTTCCACAGCAGTGCAGCTGAAAGTTTAATGCGAATTATTTTATTATTATTTAAATTTGTAACGCACGCAGCTACTCTAGGGAGTGTCCCGGCGTGAGCCAGAGAAACGGTTTAAAGTTAAAGGACACCTTAAAAAAGGGGAAGGTTTTGAGCTTTTTCTTAAGTGACAAAATCTTGAATGCTACCTACGTAGGGCCAACGGTAGGGCTTTCAAAGCGAGAGCAGCTTTCCGAACAGCGGAGCTCCCGCCAAGCCTTTGTTCGGTTGAAGCGGACTGTCTGCGCAAACAGTTGTAAAGAAGAGTGCAGTTGTCTTCCTGGAACATAGAAGGAAAATCTCCTCTGGAGATATGTGGCCCCCCGGCCGTAAAGAGCACTGTGAGCGATCGTCAGAAATTAAAATTTTACTCGAGCATGTTATGTTATCTATACTACTATTATAAAGAGAGAACTGGGAACCTTTGTGGCGGGTAAACTCGGGAACCACAGCGCCAATCCAAACACCCAATACATCATTGGAATTGTCATGGTGAGCAGATGGACATAGGCTATATACCAAAAAAATATATATGTTAGAAGGGCAAAATACGTTCTTTGCCAAAGTAGCCCCTTGGAAGTAGCGCCATCTCTGAGGTGGGCGTGTGCGCTAATGACGTGTGTGCTGACATCACGGGTCGGCCATTTTGGTAAAGTAAACCAGTCGCCCACGAGCCAGGAGCGGCCAGGAGCGCAGGGAGGAGCGGCCAGGAGCGCGGAACCGACACCCTGCGAGGTCCGACATGCCCAGGGGTAGGAGTGGCCAGGAGCGCGTGGAGGAGCGGCCAGGAGCGCAGAACCTACAACCTGCGAGGTCCGACATGCCATGGGGTAGGAGCGGCCAGGAGCGCGGGGAGGAGCGGGCAGGAGCGCAGACCTGACACCCTGCGAGGTCCGACATGCCCAGGGGTAGGAGCGGCCAGGAGCGCGGGGAGGAGCATCGCGGTGCGCGATCATGCGAAGTCCAACATGGAAATCCCCAGGGGTGCAAGAATGCTGCTGGAGTGCCCGTGTCACCCTCCGACATGCCCAGGGGTAGTAGCGGCCAGGAGCGCGGGTAGGAGCGGCCAGACCGACATCAACATGCCCAGGGGTGCAAGAATGCTGATGGAGTGCCCGTGTGCAGGGTGCGCAATGCTGGTGAGTACCTTTCACCTCCAGGGGCGCGGGGAGGAGCGGCCAGGGCCGACATAGACGTGCCCAGGGGTGCAAGAAGGCTGCTGGAGTGCCCGGGGTGCGCGATGCTGGTGAGTACCTTTCACCTCGAAGAGCGAACCCGGACAATGTCGGGAGGGGCTGCTAGTATGTTATAAAAAGCTTGTAGCACGCACAAATACTCTGGAGTGTCCTGGCGCGGGGGTGAGCTGGGGTGAAGCAAGCAGGAGCCATTAGCAGAACTGACTGAACAGATGTGTCTTTAAGCATTTTTTAAAACGACAGAAGTCTTGAATGAGCTGAAGATCCGAGGGGAGCGGATTCCAGGCCGCTGCTGTTTTAATATAAAGAGACTGGCCTCCCAAACGTGATCTGCGGAAATGCGTAATAACCATCCGACGTAGGGAAGTAGACCGCAGAGATCGATTGGGCACATATAGAGTAAAGCGCCTCCTGAGATACACAGGACCCTGGCCACGAAGGGCCCTGTGCGAAAGGCTAAGGGCTTTAAATTGTACCCACTGTGCCACAGGCAGCCAGTGCACATCCCGCAAATGCTGCCGCACACTTTATCTCCTAGAGATGTTAAACAGGAGTCTGGCTACGGCATTTTGTATAATTTGCAGTTTTTTCAGCAAATACCCCGGAATGCCAATGAACCGAGCATTGGCATAGTCGAGGCGGGAGCGAATCAAAGCAGGTGCTACCGTTTCTTTGGCCTCTCTAGGGAGCAAAGGAAAGAACCTTCTCAAGGCTAAGAGGGTGCCAAAGCAAACACCAGTAAGTTTCTTGACATGATCAGCGAACAGGAGATCCTCACTGAACCACACCCCTAGATTCTTTTGCCGGGCCTCCCTCAGAATTAGGGCAAGGGAAATCGGGGGGCCACAGGGATTGTCTGAAGGCCGGTGGGAACAGGCCGTACAAGAGGACCTCCGACTTGTCCTCACTGCACTTCAAATTGGCCTGTGCAAGCCAGCCAAATACGGACGCTAGGCACGTCTAGGCGATGTTGGTGTCCAAATCCAAGCACTTCCAGGTAAATAGCAACTGGGTGTCGTCCGCATACGCTATAATTTTTGCGCCTAACTCCTCTGCCTGATAAATCAAAGGGGTCAGATATATGTTAAAAAGAAAAGGGCTCAGTGTAGAGCCCTGGGGGACCCCCATCAAGAGTTTCCTGACCGAGGATGAAAAAGGAGCCATGCAAACCTGCTGCGTACGACCATCCAGAAAGGAGTTGACCCACTCACATGCTGGGCCGGCGACGCCGATGGAGGATAGCCGGGCCAGGAGCAGCTGGTGTGGCACCGTATCGAAGGCAGCAAAGACGTCAAGTAAAATCAAGGCTGCCCTACCGCCCCCGTCCAGGCACTTCCTGATTGCTTCCGACATCTCCACCAGAGCGGTCTCCGTGCTATTGACGTTTACAAACCTATTTTGATGTTCAATCCTACTGCACAGTTTACCAAACAACTCCTTAGCAACAGAGCAAGCTGTCCTGTGCCAATACTGCTGTTTTACACTGGGGTAGTCATTAATGTTTTGACAGATATCCGGCACTGCCTATTGTTCTCATATGGAGTCAGAGCAGATGCACTGTTGCAGGTAATGCGGTGAAGATAGGAAAACAAACTGTATCCGTACATTTTGTTTTCCTTACCTTTCACAGCGCCCTCAACCTACACCTGAGATTTAAAAAAAAAAATCAAATTCAGGACAAAAAAACGGGTGAGGCGCTGAGGGATTACCTAACCATGTTTACCAAAAACAAAGCGAGTTGGGCGAGGGTGAGGATGTTGGCAAACTTGAGCATAATCCTCCAAACACCAGATGTATGTCAGAAGGCAACATTTCAGTCATAGAATAAACAGCAAGCACATTAAGTTGAAAAGAGGAGGACATGAATGGAAGACACCTTGGATTGGTGAGGAATGCTGAAAAGTAAAATTAGCCACCTTGGACATTAGAAATTACATTACTAAACGTATAGGTTCTTTTGTACGAATCTGCTTGAATGGATTCCCACTTTTTCATTAGCCTACCTGATCTTCATCTGTCTTGTTAATCTGCTGCTTGCAGATGGATGCATAATTAACTGCGTGGACTCTTAAATGGTGTTGCACAGATTGCTGTCACATTTTGTAAGAGCTGCGCGTTTCATTGACGTTCAGGCAGACCAGCCTCTTGAATAGACAGCACGGTGACCTGAAATCTGTGGTTTTGCCCCTGATATTCTCGAGTGGAGATGCCCAGAAATCAAGCAAAATCCACGTAAATGTTGTATGAAGTAAAAAAAAAATCCATCTGCTGGATGCTGTTAGTAATGGACAAATTTGTATCGCTGCCTAAGGCCCTCTAACTGCTTTTTGAATAGGTGTTACTATATAGAGACCCTATGCATACATTGTTGACATTCAAGTGGTTGGTGATGTTTTTGTGCGCTCTAGAGGAAGTGAGGTTCCTCAATTTTTTATGTTCCACTGCACGAGCTGTAGCATAGTGTTGTAATGTTCTGGTTTCCCTCACCGTGTATTGGTGTCAGTACTACACATCGCTTCACGAAGATCTTTGTTCCATCACTGTTGATAGAAAAATTGTCAGAAGTTTCCTCCTTTATGTTCCAAGAAATGACGACCTTAAAAGAGCCACAGAGCGTTTTCCCTTTGTCCAGGGTGGTTGGACCAGGAAATAAATATTTGGTATATCTGGTTTAAATAGTCTATAATGCTATGCTCAAAATGAATGCCTGTTATGAATTACCTAAGCCTATACATTAAGATTTATTGACATCTTTGGAGAACACTTCTTCGTAGCCAACCTTCTTTTCATCTGTGTAGGAAAACCTTAAACTTTTGTTAACCTAGTAAAAGGCTCTGTCCATCTGACCTTTGGCATGTTTCAGTGTAGCACCAAGACTCCTAAGGGTGGGTGTTAGACTAAGAAGCCTATTCTTGAGCGAATGGAGCGCCTCCTTTTGTACTTCTAAATGAATGAGGTTTACCATACTTACTGTAAATCAAATTAAAATCAAAACACAATATACAGTTAATAATTTCACCTTGTTAATAAGCCCACAACTTTGAACAGGTACAAAAATACAAAAGTACATGTTTGTAAATGTTTTTATGAATAATCTTTACTGAAGTTTTCAGCATAACATAGCAAACTTACATTAGAGACCGTAACACAAGGCAGTCTGTAAATTATGTAGCTGATATTTACGTTAGCATTTACAATTAGTTGTGGTTTTGAGTTAACTTGTTCCAACTCGCTGTGAAGGTTTCTAATCCAAAAATATGAAGTGAACTGGGAATGACACTGCCCAAAGATAAGAGGCTGACTCGAGTCTAGAAGCGATGGTTCTGCAGGAACTGAAGTTTTTGACATCCATAAATGTATTGGAATCAAATGCCAACATTTATTGAGTTGGTCTAATGTCCAGTTTGCAAATCCCGACAAGAATTGTGCAATTACAGCTTTAGTTTTAGCGTGATCTTTAAGGGCATGCTGGCTTGCCTCCTGTTTTAAGTCTCAGGGAAATCAAAGTTCCACCCCCTGCTCCTGTGCCTAGTCCATTGGACATGGATCCAGGTACCTGCTCCAGTGGAACAGACGCCTCCTCTGCTGCATGAAGCAGAACAGACTTATTTCCGCTGTTGCTGGACTGGAACTGGCGCATTGTGCTTGGAACCAGCGCATCGCTGCAGTGAGCCTATCAACGCATCCCCTTGACTGTGTGGAGATAACCAGCATCTTGGATGTGGTGCTCCATTTTCAGAACCAGCATCACCATTGTTGATTGGAGAAAATCAACTCATTACCTACACTGTGAGATTGACACACACACATCGCTCAGCTGCGCCCCGCATCTCGTGGTAGCAATCAAGATACTTTTGTTTAGTGGGCCTTTTCTGGCTCCTGTATCGCCCGCGGTCCATCGCGGTCGTTCAGAACTCTTGACTTTTGCCCCGGTCCAGCATGACCAGACGCATAGGCACTTACTGCTTATAGGCGCTATTTTTACTTTTATTTCATAGAAAAAAGTTTTGGATTTTTGTCATTTTAGTCTTGTTTTATTTATAAAATCATAATCAATTTTTCTAAACTGGTATGGAAACTTTTTTGTGGTGTTTTCACTGTTACAGTTTGAAGTGTTGCACACATACTTTGCTGCTCTGTGCCAAGCCACCCTAGGGTGAGCACAGGTTTATTTATAGTTTGTATCTGACATGCCTTGACTAGAATTGTTTACTGCTTGAACAGGTTGCATACCACTACCAACCAGAAACCCAATTTCTAATTGTGGGTTTGAATATGGGAGGCAAGGGAAGAGAATCCCATCGCCCTGGGCAGCTAGGTGTAGGGAAATATACTACTTCAAAGCAAGATATGATGGTTGTTGTAGAATATAAGCCTGTAAGTTAGGGAGGTAGCTTCAACTGACTGCATCTCTCTGTAGGTTGCCAATGCAATGTATGGATGAAGATGCACGGGGAATTTTATTTTTTTATAAATAAAAAGCCTGCCACAAAACCACCTGTCGACTTGGGCATGGTGGCATGTCCAACTTTGAAACACCTTGGTTTTTAAATTTTCAGTTACTGATAAGCGCATTATTTTCAGATGTCTTAAACAGGTAATTTGCCAGTTTGGTAAAAATATATCCCCTAGTCCTGAATTGGGTCATTCATTGTGAATGAGGAGTTTGAGGGATTCAATCATTTATTGTTGTGCACTACCTGGATGTACTAAAGGGGGTGGTTATGGACGGAGCATCTGAATCAATCAAACATTCACACCCAGTCAAAAGATCTGGGTTTAATCCATCACCGTTCTTTAGCCCACTCTGCCACCCCAGTTCAGACATGGCTATATGCAAATCAGTCTGACCCTGTGCCTCATGGGAACAGTCCAGCCCGAACTGCCAAGCCATGTCTTCCCTGGACCGGAAACAAGCTTCCGAGGACCGGTTTCTGGCATTCCAGCCGTCTTCAGCCCGGCTTGCTTGAATCCAGTGGCAAAGGGAGCAAGGGACTCACGTCTGAGCATACCCTGCCACACTTATGGCGGCCAAAAGCGGTACAAAAGGGGGTGGTGATGGACGGAGCATCTGAATCAATCAAACACTCGCACCCAGTCAAAAGATCTGGGTTTAATCCATCACCGTTCTTTAGCCCACTCTGCTACCGCTTTTGGCCGCCATAAGTTTGGCAGGGTATGCTCAGACGTGAGTCCCTTGCTCACTTTGCCACTGGATTCAAGCAAGCCGGGCTGAAGACGGCTGGAATGCCAGAAACCGGTCCTCGGAAGCTTGTTTCCGGTCCAGGGAAGACATGGCTTGGCAGTTCGGGCTGGACTGTTCCCATGAGGCACAGGGTCAGACTGATTTGCATATGGCCATGTCTGAACTGGGGTGGCAGAGTAGGCTAAAGAACGGTGATGGATTAAACCCAGATCTTTTGACTGGGTGTGAGTGTTTGATTGATTCAGATGCTCCGTCCATCACCACCCCCTTTTGTACCACCTGGATGTACTAGCACTCAGTAAAGGAGTATTTTGCAAAGGGAACCAAAATCAAGGTTATATTTTCTTTAAGGTAATAGAAGAACCAAATAGCGTGCAGTCTCCTTATCTCTGCAAGGCAAAATCTACACCAAAAATTCTTAAAGCAAGCAAACTTATAATAAACCACATTTCTCATGGAGGCATATTTGAATGCAGTAAGAACATGACACAGAGAGGAAAGGCGTCCCTCTTATACACAGTAGTAAGTGAGAATAATGGAGCAGGAAATCTAGAGGGAGGATTGTTATGATTCCGTGAATAACCCACGACTTTACTCCAAGTATGCCTCTCCCAAAAAACACTTATTTTAAGACACTTCATGGAACCTTGAGTAAAGTGCAAATGTTCTGGTTGGAGCGAAAACAGACAGCCTAGACTGAAGTTAGAACATGTGAAAGGATGCCCAACTAGCTTTCAGCACCTTCTCCACCATTGTGACGACCACCATGCCAGTGCTATTCATGGAAAATGCCCACCGCAGAGAAAGTGTTTGCATGTGCTGACTGCAAGCTAAAACTGAAGCAGTATGCTCTGGAGTTTAACTATATGTTATAGGAAGAGCTCCTCAAAGTAGCTGTGCCATGCACAGCAGTGGTTCCTATTTTCACACTAGCTCGAATACGGAGGGGGGTATTTTTCATTTGAACAATCAGTGTGTTTACATAGGCGATCTCAGTCCGAGTTCCCCTAAAAGCCCAAATAAGTCATAAGAATTCATGAATTTTAATCTGGGTACTTAACCTTCCTCCTGCCTTTAATGAGCCAAAGGACTAAAACAAGCCTTCCACAGTGACCAGTTTTTCAAATCTGATATAGCCTGTTGAAAAGTGTTAATGGTCCAATCATTACAGTTTGTCCAAAAAAAGAAAATGAGCTGGGCCCTACTGTATCGTCCAGAACACTGACCAGGCCGTATGCTTTTCTAGTACAGATGGCTACTAGCAAATGGGGAAAATCATAAGGCATCTCCTAACTTGCGTCCGAAGTGTGGCATCAGTGACTGCTGTTACAGGATCCAGTCTCTCCATCTGTAAAAACATTGGGTGTTGAAGGTTCAATTTGTCTGCAATCAAATCTGTAGTGCTTGGTCCCCGGAAATGACCATATTGTCTGCAACTGTTATTGTCCTGCCACATTTTCATTTGAAACTCCTGAAATATGTACTGTCTGAGCAGTAATTTGGCATTTGAGGCAAATACCCCTAATTTTGTTCGCCTTGGAGTAGCGCAGAGACAACTAAATACCTGGGATTGTCTACCTGCTTTCTCGTTCCCAGTGGCTTACATACTTCCGACATATGGTCTATTTTCAAGAGAACTGAAGCCACTGCATGTCACTAAGGCTGGTCAGCAGCTCTAGTGCTTCAACATTAGCTGGGGTAAGAACCCTGCCTAGTCTACATGCATCAGACACTTTTACAATTACTGGACAGAAGCCACAGCTGGTCTTGTTCCAAGCTCCATCTATTGAAGCCACAACCTCTTTCCTTTGGCTCATGGATTGATTCCCGCACCAGCAAGCCTTGAACTTTGCAGGAATCCAAAGATCCTGGTAAACAACTTGTCTTGAAGTATACTGCGGAGGCCAGTTACCTTAACTTAGGATACTTACGTAGTGGACTAGATAAAAGTAATAACCTTCACTCAGCCTGTATACAGTTTGGTTAATCTGCCTGAAGCAATGATTGGGTTCACGGGATAGCAAATCCCTAACAAAACTGGGTCCCCACAGGTTTTAGTGTCGTGGCTGTTCATTAGGTCAGTGACATTCCCAAGGGTAGAGAAGTGAACTCCCAGCAATGCTCTCTCAAAAAAAATCTCAACTAACTCTAATGGTCTTTATCTGGATCAATAAGTGTGTCGACGTCCGGTTTAATCAGAAAATATTGAATTGCATATCTCGGAGGAGGAAAATACCTCTGTCTAGGTCAAACCTCTTCTTATTATATACCGGTCTCCAGTTTTCATCCTTCTTTGCACTGCCAACATGACCCTATAAACTCTTGCTCTGTAGAAAAGAAAGCTCTGCTACTTAGTTATTTGCAGAGATAGCATGAATGGTCTTCCTTAGCTGAGAGTGAATTGCAAATGCCACATTTCTTTTCTTGCTTGTTGTAGCAAAGCCATTTTATTGAAGAGCACCACAGGTGAGTAGCATTTTGGAGAAAAAAAATTAGTAGGAGGACCCCATTTAGTAAAGTATTATCAAGCTTCCCCTACGTTAGCACAGTATTTGTCTTATCCTTATTTATTTTCAGACAGCTCTGGTTCATCCAAATACTAATATCTAGTAGCACAAAATGGTGGGGTGCTTACTATGTAGCTGGTCAAATTGGACTATAATTTAAATTCAGTGAACAGTCTGAGATGCACCTGTGGCCATTGTATGGAAAGTGTGCAGGCCTCGTAAAATCATATTACTTTTTACCAGACCTGCAGGTCTATTCACTTTAATCTACTTGACCTAATTGTAATGCTATTGACCATAAACTGGTTTCAAATTGTGTTCCTGAGCAAATATTTTCATTCACTGAGACGCCATTTTCTTCACTGTCCCATATGAGAGCATCTTCAAATATGTGAAATGGGTGTGTCTGCCATACAAAAAACTATTTTGTTTGATTTAATAGAATAAACGTTTGCTCCATATATAATACAATGCAAACAAATAACTGTGGTTCTCTCAGGCGCGCATCGAACTCATAGTGATGCTAATCAAATAGAAACAAAAGTTAAGAAAAACATACATTGAGATAAGCCTAACAACAAACACCCACAGGACAAGTGGTAATGGTCCCATAAACAATAATGAAACCAACACAGATAGTAATTACAAAATATTCTTTCAGTTTCACAGAACGAATAGCACAAGTGGACTAAACAATCAAAAAAAGCGCAACACAAAGATATGCACTATTCAGAATAATTGACTGTCAAAGTTTAACAAAAGCACCTTAGATTTATATAATATGAGGACAAACTCCTATATTGATACAAGAGCAAACAAGAACTAGGTCAATTCCAACAGTCCATATTATGTAAATAAAAGTAGACTTTTCAGCCCACAGGTAGACTTGACCGGGACCGTCATCCTGACAACTTTTTTTGTAAAACACTGGGCTGCCTATTATTCGGTATAGTATAGAAAGGAGCAGTAGGTCCTAAAAGTAGCTCGACCTGATAAAATCTGACTTTCCATAGCGTGTGGGAGAGGGGTTCTTTCGAGGGCTGGGGTATATGCTAATTTTGAGTGAATAAAGGAAAAGTTAATGCCGGCAAGGAATTTCTCGCTTGTTTGTAGTTCTACGACCAACTGAAAAAGATAGAAACGATTTCAGGCAAGTGATCTCTACACCTGAGGCAGACACAACTGGACAAGGACTTGGTGGTAGCTGCCCTAAGAACTGCCATGGTCATTCGTTGTCTTCTACAATCAGTGTTCTGTACATAACCACTCATCAAGAAGCATGGTTTTTTCACTATGCCGTTGGTGAAAACAGATTGCTAAAGTTGGCACAAACTACTCTCTCAAAAATGTTACCTAAAATTTAGAGACCGGCGGCGAGTTGGTAAATACCAGCCACATCAAGTTTAAGAGCGACTTTTCAGAAAAGTCAAATGTCAATTGATTTAAAAGAATCTAATACCAATTCATTCAGTGAGTGCTTACTGAAAAACCTTGCGGCGAAGATAGTCCCCATTTTCAAATTCCATTGTGTGGCTGCTGTTGGGATTTCCTTTAAGTTTTTAGCTTTTACGGAGTATTATGGGTTTAAACTAAACTTGCATGGGTGAGTGGGTGGGGATGAACCTAATTGTGATGTTACTACCTACTTGTAATATGAGACTATATCCACTGTAATCCCTTGCAGCTGTCGAAGCCTGCTTCTAGAGCCAGCACACATTTTTGAAAGCATCTCCCTAAATGTACTGCTACCTCAGAAAAACATATTTTTAAATCCTCCTGTGGCAACTGTGTTTGCAGTGACTTAGTCCCTATACGTTTTGCAACCTATTATGGGTAATGTATTGCTTGCTATATTCAAAGTATGAATTTCGTTATTTGTATTTTTCTTGAATGGTTTATTTGTAAAGCCTCCTACATCAGAGGGGAGCATGGCAGAGGGGGCAATCGTTGCGTGTCATTAAAATATCACCGTCTAAAAATGATACAGCATATTGCCTCGAACAGCTATGCGATCGCTGAAATGCTCTCGGAGAATGCTTACAGCGCCTTGAAAAGGTAGTGGGACATATTTGCCGAATAAAAGGAGTCTAATTTCTTTTAAAGGCATTGATGTTATGGAAGCCAACCGGAGTTGCCAATTATTTATCCAGTACTGTCGTTTTTTAATGTTCTACAATAACTTTAAAATTATTGGGGCAGGGTGAGATTTCTTTCAACAGAATGCACTAAATGATGCATTGCTCCTTTGGGGCGTTCTTTCAGATAGAAGTGTGAATTAAATAACACTAATTGTCATAAATCTCCAGTATGAATCCGTGTTTTCTGCCTCCCTGTTATCTGTTTGTATGTTTGTGTTTTTCTTTAAAGACAATGCTGTGTGCATGCTATAGTACTTTCTGTCTGTTGTAAAACATCTGTTTTCTATACATCTATATATTGTGTACATGTATTTCATTAGGACTGCGTGCAAAGCATGTGTAACCGGTCTGTTTTTTTGTCTCCATGCTCCCAGTTCTGTGTAAAACAGGTAGGTTTTCCAAAGAGTACTGTTGTCTTGAACTCTAAATTGAGGAGTTTACTGTATTCTTGACCACAACCCTTTCTTCTGTTGGAATGCTGTCGATTGATCTTTTGTTTAAAATGTGATTGTTGTGGAGAATGCTTCGTTCACCAGTCTTGTAATACATTCCTAAAGTCAAATATATGCAGAATCATTAAGCTTTGAAAAATTAGTGTGTGTGTATATATATATCTATATATATCTATATATATCTATATATATATATATATATCGACCTCTTTCATGCTTTTCTCGATCACCCCCTTGAATATTTGATGGATAGAGCAGTGAGGAATTGGCGCTGTTCTTGTGCAGAGAACCTTGCTCTTGGTTTTCAGTTGACCTCTTCTCTTGAACATGTTTTCTGTGACTCGGATTTTCAGCTTAGGAGCCCTATCATGAGCCACTCCTTCAACCATATATGAGCGCTGACATTTACCGTTATAAGTCTTAAGACCTTTGCATTCTTATAAAAAGGTCAGATCAGAAAGGTGTTTATGTTAAGCTGTGATAACACCCTGGAGCCGAAGAATAGTCGGGAACCTGCATATTCTCATTTGAATCCCTGGTGTTTTAAATAAGATTCGATTTGTACCTATTATGGGTGCTGAAAACAGCCATACCTTTTGCCATCTTGCATGTAACACCTTTTCTCTTTTTCTATTAGAAAGAAAAAAGGGGTTTAGGCTTCTGAGATGTAAAGTTGTCACACGTTTATGTATGCGTTGAAAGTTTATTTGGTCTACTGTAATAGGCTGTTTTGCACTACATTTCCTTACCCTCTGGGGCATCGGCATCAATTGATAGATGGCACTGGGTAATGTACTCCTGATGCCCATGGAGCAAATGCATGGAGCAGATGCCTTTGAGTATGCTTCGTATAGTTTGGTCACCTGTTGCATCTCTTGTGAGACCTTTAAACCCTGTTCTGTTAAGCCTGATCAAACCTCAGAAGGAAGATTCGATTAGTACATCTATTTCTGCACCTACATCAGCTTTGTTCCACCTCAATCTTTTTCATTGAGGTACTCAATGACAGAATGTTGTCCACCATTCGGTGAGGAGTCGTTCACAATTTTTATATAGGCCCTGCTTTGTCTCGATCATCAGCAGTGTTCAATACCTTCCCATGTCAAAGCATTTAAGGCTGTAAAACATAGGATTCTTCCATATACATTTATAGAATTTCTATATATTGTCTACTGTAGTTTTCATTTCACACCGAAACGTTTTGTGAATGTCCAGCAGACTACGGTATTCTTAACTCCAGCTGGTACACTTACAGCTTAAATCGCTCAGTACTCTGCTGGCAAACTCATTCAAGACTCCTTGAATCCCAAATCTGCCTAAACTCTTAATCGATAAGTGACCCTGAACTTCAGAAGATAGATTTCTCCCCAATTAATATACTGACTTTCTTCCATCTTGCCTTTTGCCCCTGTGCTTGTATTAGAGCTCATACCGATATTTGTAATCCTGTTTGCAAGTCGTTCATCAATACCCAACAAGCTTCAGGATTACAACCTCGTCGCCTGCAAATGCTACACTCCCTTTCCAAAACATCTGGTGCTCCCATCTGGAGGGGACTTGACAGTTCAGCTGGAACTTTTCCATTTGGAGCAGGACTAAGACAGATTTGCACGTGGCTGGTCTCTGCCTGTAGTGGCTAGTGGGTGACAAATAGATTGAAACGCCACCTCTAGTGATGCACCTATCTGATAATTTCCTAGGAAAATGTTTCAAATGCAAAAAATGAATTCAATAATGTTGTAGCTAATGGCTAACAATCTGGTTTTCCTTCCCCCAAAAGGTATTGAATTCTGACTAAATATTCTTCTTTTGAAAATTAGAAAAGGTAAACAATTCTGCTTTGATTGTGCTAGTCGTGGAGTTTCTGAATCCTTCTGTTGTCTAATACTGTGTACAATATAATACTGTTGATTATATGCCATGTCATAGCACGTTTTATTCTTCTCTTTGTCATGTTGCACAGCGCACATACAAGAATATTGACAAAGCTAATAGCTCTCGCATAGGCCAGTGCTGCTGTATGGCTTGGAGGGAAGGCTGTGGAATCTGACTTCAGCTATTGAGTATTGGCCTAAATGCCTAATTGAAAGTAGTAAATGTCAAGTCCCAGCTATATCTATATTGTTTGTAAAGGGACTGAAGTATAAGACCTCTGAAAGTGTTCCTGAATAAACCTATTTAGTCAGTGGTGTAGAGTTCCATTCTTTATGCAAGTCCTTAAAGTGAAAGATTGTGATCCTTTTGAAAACACAGCAGTGAACTGTTCATATATTGAAGAAAACATCCTTCAACAATATCCGAAGAAACAATTTTATTTCTATAGTTTTTAGTTTGTCATTATACCCAAAAGCGGTGACAAAGATAACGTTAAGGATCAAAAGTTTTGCTTGCAATGACATTTTAGCTTCTAGAGCTTTTTTGTTGGCTATTGTGGTTATCTGGAAAGGACTGCTGTGGAACGGGGTAAACGAATTGCAGGACTAGCAAGAACTGCCTCCTCCCTCTTTATTCTGCAGCCTGTGAACATTGTAAATTGCTTAATGAATACAACGTTCACCGAAAGTTTGAAATCTCATGAACCTGGTCTCTGCTAGTGTAGTGGACAGTTGTGGGTATGAGTCTAAACATTTGTGTATCATGATTATGTAAATGTAGGTGGGGTGATAACCATTGCCGTCATAAGAATGCAACCACACTGAAAATACTTTCTGCTAACCTGCCCATGTCTTATTGCATTTTGACAGTCATCAAGATGAAACAGGGCAGTGCTTCTGATTTCATTGTTGTTCTCCAACCTGTGAGAATGTGTAAAACTTAGTCAGAGCGCTGTTTAACTCTTTTATTTAAAATAAATTGTCATTATATTTAAAATGAAACCTAGTTTTATCTGTATTAATATGGTCCCCGAGATGGAACATCAACATACATATTCATGTTCAAAAAGTGCCTTTGTCTAATGACTTAGTCCCCAATTGCCCTTCCATATATTTCATCTCAAGCAATCATCTGTGGGTGGAAAAGTGTCACATTAGATCAAAATATTTAAACTCTCAATTGCAATGCATGATATCAATTCCTCCATTCATCTGGTATCCTCACGGAAATGTCATTCTAAGTGGCCCAAAGCGTAATCCATTTTTTTCTTCTTTTGGGGCATACCTGACCTCGTAATGCTTTTTCCATGCCTATGCACCAATTATTACCACTGCACCATTTTTCAACACTTACATTTTTTAGATTTACTCTGTAGTAAACTTTAGAAGTGAATAAAATTAATATCATGACGGATAACTACTTAAAAAAATTATCATATTTTGTGCTGTTAGCTGTATTCTATATGAAACACCTATGTAAATTGCTTTTAAAATGCTGTAAGGCAAATACATTTGCATTTTTTTCCTTCAGAATGCAGAGGTTTCCGTCTTTGAAGTAAATATTCGTTTTGTTGGTGGGCTTTTGTCGGCGTACTATCTCACTGGTATAGAGGTAAGTTCACCCAAATATTAAATAATAAAGTGCTATTTGGTTTTTTATAACTTATTTTACTTTTTCTGAACTTGATACATTTAAGAAAGATTACCATGACAGCTGGCAAATGCAATCTTTTATTGTGACTGTTTTAAGTACCGTTCGTGAATGTGCAGTTGGGTTGTGTGGAGTTGTTACAGAACGTAAATTAACCTCTTAACATTATTCTAAAAAATTATGAATCTAAAAGACACTGGCTGATGCCCATGAAATACTGAAGGAGCAAAGCTTTTTTTTTTTTGCAGAATAGTGCTTTCATTGTGGTATTGTAGTTTGAAGTCTGGTGTTTGAAAAGAACAGCTACTATAAAGGTTTCAAAATTAGATTATAGTCTTTGTTTTTATACAGGTTACTGTATTTTACGGTCTAATACTTCAACTACATCAGGTTAGAGCTGAAGTTGTAATCCCTGTTGAAAGGTTTAGAAACTATAGAATTGCTTTGAGAATTTCCACACAGTACAGCGATCTGGGTTGATCTTAACCCGCCATATCCCTGCGTCTTATTAGCTCAGTGGAAGGATGCACCCTGCAAGCAGTTGGAGGCGATGGGCACATCCATGATAGACTTGATGGTATGGCTCTGACATCCAACACTACTTGGAGGGATTTGTTTTACCTGACCCAGAGTGTCCATGCCCAAACAGCGATCTCCCATCCCTGCCCACAAGTGATGATGCTCATTCCAGGTCTTCCTCCCATATTATAATTCTGTCCTGGAATATAGGGTTATTAAGTCAGTTTGGGTCCAAGTTAGCCTGGGGGAGCTTTATTGACCAATTTGATCGTTCTCCTCCAAGAAACTTGGTTCCTTGACCCACTATATAGGCTGGACTGTATTGCTGATCGCATTCCGACCCGCTCTGTAGGAAGGGGACACCCTTCTGGTGGCCTTCTCATTTGGGCTGAAGTAAACCTTAATGTTAAAATATGCTCTTGCTACCTTTTATTTCACATGATATTCTGAGCATAAATATTACCAGAGAAAATGCAAGCAGTTAGTATCTATACAATGTTTATAACCGAGTGGCTGGGGTGGGGGGGGGGGGGGGGGGGGTGAGAAACCTGGTTATTGGTGACCTTACATAGGGCCCCCTATGATTCACATGATTGGTGACTTGAACCCCACATACGAACCACTGGCCACAGGAAATGTATTTCCTATTGGTGAGGAAGATGAGGATTGAGGGATACTGATACTCAACACTAAATCAGTGAAGCGCTGGACATGTGCTGCTTATCAACTCCTGTCTTTTGCCTTATTTTGTGGCTAGGGGGCATATGTTGGCCGCACAGTATCTGATCCCCGTGGTGCTTATACCTTCAATCGCCTCGGCTACACATGCAGAATTGATTGCTTCTTAATCTCTCTCTATCTATGGGGTAACCTGGTTGATTTGAAGGTTGACAGTGATCATAACTCTCTCCATTGTTCCCTTAAAGGCTTATTTAACCAGTTCAATAATGTTGCTGTATCTTAAGTTCCAATCTGGTGCCCTCAAATGATACGTAAGGATCAAGTGGGACAAGGTAGCTGCAAATCCAAGTTCCAGAAATTTATTGAACCTGGACCTTAGGGATGCTATTTTAAAGCTAAAAAATCCCAATCTTGTTCAGGACAGGGACCAGAATTGGAACTTGAAAATTGTAAATATTGAGGATGACTTGGTTAAAATTCTTGGAGTGTTTCATGCATCACTGTAACATCTCGGGCACCCCTCAAACATTAGCGTACCCTGTACAACAAGTCCTGTGATGACAGGAAGAATGAGCTTCGCCGAGCCCTTATTAGCAGTGACACTCTTGATATTAGCCAAAAGAAATGAGTATAAGCTGGCCTACATAAGAGTGTGCAAGGACTGGGAGACTAAAGTATGGGAGAACATTTATTAAGCGGACATGCATAATCACACCATGAAATTGTGGAAGTTGGTGGTCAACTGAGGCCAGCAAGCCCCAGGCTTTTGGTCAATGTCCTTATTCCTGAGTTATGGCATTCTCACTTTTCTGATCTTTATAAGCAGGGGTTGACTGCTGAAGGAGTCGTACTGCTAAATGCTGAACCTTTTCTCTTCTTGGTCTCAGGTTTGAGTTGAGTGAATCTGCTAGCTTAATAAAAGCTATTGCTGCTGGAAAAGCTGCAGGCGGATTGTGTCCCGGGTGATCTTTCTCGCTTACATTGCGGGTTGGGCTCTGTATTTTAATACATTATCTAACTACATTTTGAAGGGTGCAAGTTCCCTCTAAGTTGGAAGGCGGCTCAAATTATAGAATAGAAGCCACAACTTCCTTCTACAGTTGCGCATTATCAAAACAGACTTTATAGTGGCAAATACCTCTGCCAGAATGGTGAGCGAACTGCAGGTACCATCATCAGACTCCCTTCTTGACTGTCTTTCCAAACAAAGTGGTACTAAGAACTACGGCATCCTTTATGCCCAAGGTTGTAACTCCCTTCAGTCTGGGTCAGTCCGTTACTCTGCCCGCTTTCTAAGCACCTCCGCACCCTTCCAAAGAAGAGGAGCATCTACATTGTCTGGACCCAGAAAGAGTATTCTCTTTCTACCTTGACTGCACTAAAGAGTTCCGGATGGATGACCAACTTTTTATAGGGTACATGGGAGCAAAGAAGGGGTGTGTTCAGAAGAGGACCATCTCTCGTTGGTTATCCTCTGTATAAAGATTTGTTACGCCTTGGCAAAGAAGCAGCCTCCCTAAGTCCTTAGGGCCCTTTCCACCAGTGCAAAGGCAGACACCACAGCCCTCCAGAATAGGGAACCAATTGCTGATATCTGCCAAGCAGCCATGTGGGCATCTCTGCACACGACTGCCAGACACTTCTCAGGTTCGCAGAGAGGGCCTGTTTGGCTGCTCTGTTCTGCAGAGTTTTCTGGTCTAAAGGGTAAGCAGCATTGCTTGATATCTGTTCAAAGGTAAGGAATCTGCAGCTAGATATCTCAATCAGAGATGGCCAAGATAAGGTGTTACCGAAGGTAAGTAACCTGTCCGTTAAGATGACCAGATCTATGTCCTGGCTTCCCCAGGTCCAGAGGAGCTTCTTGAACCCATCTCAATACTATGCTGCTATTTTAAGACTTCCCGAGTAAGGCACATCTCCCCTTTGCTGAAGACTTATAGGGCCAAGGCTAAGGGTTAATGCTTTGTACAGGGCTGGAGTTTGGGGCAACACACATTTGGCTTTGATTGGTGTGGTCGAAAATACGCTCCTGAGAGCTGTAACTGATTAACCAAAAAGTACTCCGCCTATACCATTACTCCAGTACGTGGGCATTGAACCTAGGACCCAAAGGCCCAACAACTCTGAAAGTTACTGTATTTGCAAAGGTTGAAATATTCCGTGGGTCTTCAGAAATATAGGGCTCTTCAGGACGTGATCGTGCAGGTAATTCTTGCAAAATTAAATGGCTAACCAATGTTAAAAATGTTATAACTTAGCTTAGGAGAATTTGGTCTTCTCCCTCTCTCCCTCCCTCCCTCCCTCAACAAAACACCTATATAGGGCCACCCTAAAGGATGCATTTTGGGAGTACATGTATGTTTTTGAAACGTGGAATCTACCTGAAGGGTCCCTTGCTTGTAACGTTTTAGATTTTAAGCCTGTTTTTGTATTTAAGCCCTTCTTAGATTAAAATAAGCCATCAGCTGCAAGGCAAATATATTTTACATTTCGATATAGCACTCTACCTTTTCTGGCCGTATTGGCTAAGTGGAACCCTAAAACCTTTGAGCGCCTCATGTCCAGCCTGCCGGCAGGCTGAGGTATCTTTGGTACATTATATTTTCTTATGGTCCTGTTCTGCTCGCTCTATGAAAGCTTGGATCCCACTTTGCAAACAACTTGACTGTATACTGCTTCAGCCTGCCCTACGGCTTCTACGCACTGAGTCTGTTCAGCTGTCTGTTCAGTGCCTAAATATCTCCACTGGAGTTGGTGCATTAGATGTAAAGCGATGGACTGTGTTTTATGTTGTGAGCCTTGACTTTTTTTTTTGCCTCTTTCCAGTGACTACTTAGGTTTCTCCATATTCATGACTTTATCTCAAACTATGTTGAACTCAATTTTTTATTGTATTGATGTGTAAGGTTTTTATGCTTAGAGTGCCTTATGCTGCCCTTTTTATGGTCAGTAATGTGCTGATTGATTATTTTATAAGCGACCTTCGATTCATATGCACATGAGACTGTGGGTTTATTGCAGTATCTGCTCGTATCGATTATATTATGCTTGGTTTTAAAAAAGCTTTGCAGGGATCTGATTATTAACCTGAGTTGAGCCCTTTTTACAATGTTTTTTATGTGTTTGTTTTATTTTTATATTTGTATGTGCTTTTGTGGTTGGAAATACCGAATAAGTATTTGGTGACGACTTTGCTGGCTACATTTTTTACTGTAGTTTGCATGCCAAAGGACCTAAAGTCATTACAGTGTGGACTTTTAATACAAGTCTAGATGTACAAGCCTCAAGTCACCTTGTCTACACACACACAAGGGGTTAGGGTCGCATCTTTAACGAAAGCATTCTGTGAAAGTAAAGCCTGCTTCCCTGTAACTAGTTTTCATACCACAGTTCGTGTGTGCAGTCTTCTGGGATAGGTGGTGGGAATTCTTCTTTTGGGCTTTTTTCTATAGCCACTCTTCTCGCACTACTTTCTGCAGCGTTTCTTTCTAATCACTGGTTCTGCAAGCCTGATCTTGTTCTTCCCATTCTTTAGTTAACTTTCAGATTTAAGTTAACATTTGCTGTAAATCATGTATGAGGCTTGACCAAAGGCGCATCCTCCCGCATTGACAGTATTCGAAGTATTATGATCTAGTTAGTCGGGTAACATTTAACTTTGCTAATTCTAGGATGGCTCAATATCCCACTCTGCTTTTTCTGCAGACATACACCACTCCCTTGAATGTGCTGGTAGCCGTATACTTAACAATTGGAAAGTGTTCATGCAGTCCGATTTGGCCAAAATAGGCTATATTGTTCTAACCAAAATGAGCAATCTAGATGTTGGTCACTGCGACCTTGTCGCTTGGTTTAACTATGCGTGGTTTATTAATTAACTTGCAAATGCTAATACCTACCCATTTCACTGTTGTAAAAAAGAAAAACATCTGCTGTGAGTTTGATGCTACATTGCACCCAGGGACGTAGTTTCAGGGAGTGGTGTTAGGTGTGTTGCACCCCACTAATAAGTGTATTATCTAATAAATAGTTTGACACAGATTCTTTCGGTCGGGTATTGTGAGATGTCAGTTGGATTTCACAAGGGATGTTTACATACACATAGACAAAATTGCTCACCCACTCTGGTTTTTAAGTTCCCAAAATATCGGTTATCCTACAAAATATTATGTGCTCTTAGTAGTCTTACCCATCCACATTCTTCTCTTTTTCCCTTGTCCCTTAGGGTACTATCAAGCACCCTGCTTGCTTTATTATGTATTGAAACATTATTTGCAAGCCCGGTTGAATACCTGAATCTCCCACCCCTAATCTTACTGACCAAGCTATGCCCCTGATTGCACCTAACATTATTACATCTTCACTGTGAGTATTTACTGCAAAAGAGATGAATCTTAATGCACATGCATGTAATGACTGTTTTTGTACCCAGTGGAATTCATAGGATTGCTGTCTACAGGTTTCATTTGTTTGTTTTCTTCCAGCCATTGTCTTTGTCTCAGTACCAGATTCCGGTATATTGGAACTTATTATGCTACTCTCCAATATTACTTCCCTTTCAGTTTGACTGTGCCTACCACTGCGCAACATTTTTTTAAAACTAAGGTTAATCTTGATGGTATTAAAGAAAATGTAACCCACAAGTATCTAATGATTTAAGGCCTTAATTCCAAAGTGCACTTTCTACACGGATTATGGAACTATTTCCACTTTCAGAGTTGAGATTTTCTTTGATTCGTTATTGGTATTAGTACTATAGTTGGAAAGTGGCAATCGTTAGACCAATTCACAAAAAAGGCGATGTAAATTCCCCCAAAAATTACAGCCTAATAAATCTCCTCGATATTGGGGAAAAGTTATTCTCCAAAGTAATCCTAGGCCTGATAAAGGATTGGGCATAGGATAACCAGTTGGTACCCCCAGAACAGGGTGGGTTCAAAGAAGGGCATTCAACTGTGGACCACTGTTTTGCTCTCTGGGCCATCGCGCGGAAGTCGATAGAACAGAGGGGTAATTTATTCTGCTGTTTTGTGGACTTCTGCGCGGCTTTCGATCTTGTGGGCAGGGAGCAGTTATGGGCAACCTTGGAAGGATACAAACTACACGGAGACCTTTTGGCCATCATAAAAGCCTTACACACAGAAAACTTGGCCCAGATAATCTTGGACGAGGAGGGTGGATTGTCTGGGAAGATCCAGATTGGAAATGGCTTGAGGCAGGGGTGCGTACTCGCCCCACTGCTTTTTTCTTTGTTTTTGGCCGACCTACCAGCAAAACTAAGTGAGGGTAAAGGGGCAAGTCCAAAATTGGGAGGTAATCATGTTTCCTGCCTATTATACGCGGATGATTTAGTGATTATGGACCTGACACAGATAGGCCTCCAGAGGAAATTAAACATGTTCAACGAATACTGTCGGAATAAAAAGTTAACAGTGAACATGGATAAGACCAAAATGTTATGCTTCGGTAGGAGTAAAACTAGTTTCCTGTGGTGTCTGGGTACAAAGCCACTTGAGAGGGTGAACGAATACAGATACCTAGGAATCTGGTTTATGAGCAACCTTAAATGGTATACCCATCTGGAGGTTCCTAAAATGAGCATCTGCCTCTGTGAAGGGGCTAAAAAGATTCAATAGTGTGTACGGAGAAAACTCAGATAGGCCGGTCATAAAAGCCTATCCAGCAATGTCCCCCCCCCTTCCCCAATTCCTGTATGGGGCAGAAGTGCTTTATTTAAGTGGGAAAAAAGGGTGGGATAAAGAGGAGGGAAATATTTAAAAAAAACTGTTCTTTGCCTAAATCCTCTATGGTACAGGCTGCAAGACTGGAGCTGGGAATGACCTCCTGGGCAGTAACTGCCTGTATGGCACTAATCCGCTTTTGGCAGCGCCTAGGGTGCACCTAAAAATCTCAGTGGTGTAAAAGCGAAATTGTCGCTAGTGAACTGAACTGGGCGAAAGAAACAAGAGCCACACTAAGTGAAACCTATGGTGTGTTGGGTTTAAAACTATGCCCGCAACTGGGTCATCCAGGTATAGCTAAGCAGGAACTGAGGACACTGGGAGCTGAGAGGTCCCGCACATATGATACAGAGTATCTCTCGCGGAAAGTTTCAATGTCGCATATGACCCTGGCCTGGGAACTTAACCAACAGTACCCCTACTTAGACAGATTGCCAAGCTACCACCTAAGACGTGAGGTCCTAAAAGTGGGAATGGGGATAAACCCCTGCTATGGGAATAAGGTAGCCAAAAATTTTATGTTGAATAATAATGGAACCTGTACTTGTGCGTTGGGTACCCATTGCGATATTGTACATATTTTACTAGACTGTATGATGTTTTTAGATTTACGAAAAGAGATTTTATGCCCGATATTTATTTAAAAAATACAGGATCAGAAATAGGATGCAAGCTGCTAGCTTTATAGCTGAAATGGCATATTTAGATATTGCTTGAAGCTATGGGGAAATTTTTGTGTAAAGTCAAGGTGTTCCTAAAGTGTACAGAGTAAATATCTTATGCGGCGCTCTAGGCGGAGGTTGAGCCTGTACATGTAAAGGTTAACGTTATGGTTTGGAATGTTTTGGAATTGATTTGATGCAGATGGAAATTAACTGACTTAATCACTCCCAGGGGGACTTTTGTATCTAGTATGAAGGAATGAACTATTTTTTGGGAAGTACATATGCCATGTTTTAATATGATCTTGTTTAAGTTTTAATAGTAATTTTATGTATAGGGTATACTTTTAAGGTTGTAATTAACCAAATAAAGTTTTCTTACTGACTACACTTATAACATACAGCATGTTCCTGAAATAATGAATAGGGTAGAAGATTGCTTATGAAGGTTACCTTTAGGGGAGATTCCTAGAGAAGCATGGGAAGAGTATTGTGTGGCCTGGTTGGAAGATTTGTTTACAAAGAAATAATAATGGAGGAATGGATAGTAGCAAGCAATGAGGATGTGTGTTTTAAAGTGTGTATCTGAATGTGAGTAATGGCTGGCCTTTTAAGGGGCATTTAGGACAAGGAATCAGGAGTTTTAGGGAAATGCGTCACAAACATTCTGTGTAAGAGGGTAAATTGCTCATGGATTCCAGAATGGCGCATCCAGTCCAACTTGGGAAGAGAATTCTAGAGTTGTGCCATGAAGAGCATTTGGGTATCCTAAAGAGTAAGAATAGTGAAATAACTTTACGTTTGGAAGGGGTTAGTCAAGAATATGAAATGTATAGTACACTCTTGTGTACAGTGTGAAGGCTTGGATAAGTTTAAAGATGAATTAAACTCATTTTGCGGCCTGTGAAATGTCCTAATACATGGGAAACCGTTGGTGTTGACGTTATGGGTACTGTTGTGGAAGGTGGTGGTGAGAAGGTTTTGTAACTTTTGATATGGATTCATTTTGAAAATGGCTTGAGGTTGAATTTGTGGAAATGCCAGGTACCAATGCTGTTAAATATCTTTACCGATAATGTTCCACACTGTACTGCCTTGGACTTAGACATTTTTTTAAAGGAATGGAGTAGGTAGTAAAGGCACTTCGGTATATCGCCCTGAAATCAGTGGTTAAGTGAAAAGATTCAGTAGACTGATGAAAGGTATTCCATAATTAGTGAGGAAAAATAAACTTGATTAGAAATGTGAGGTGGAGAAGATGGTATGGGCATACCACATCACTCCCATTCTATGTACAGCCCCTTTCTCCTTTCCGGAAGAGGAATAACAATGTTCACCAAAGACTATGAAAGTTGGATGTTGAGAAGTAAACAAGTTAAATGGTCACCATAAGTGGGTAGAAACAATATTTTGAAAAGCCAGATTAGTTTTAAAAGGTACTATGATGAGAGGAAAGGGTTTAAAGAAGACTAGTTAAAATGGGTGATTTTTTTATGAGTAAAAAAGTTTGAGAACACTTAGAAAGGAGCACATGCCCCTGAAAGTGAAGGAAATTTTCATCAATGCCGAAAAGTTAAGTGAGTATGGTATTTAAATAGATTAGCATTATGCAAGTATGATGCCTTTAACGGCCCAAGGAGAGGTTGCAGGTCAATGAATGAGGGAATGTTTATATGGTGGTTGAATGAGATTGTGTCTCAAGAGGTATGAGGCACTCACAAGGGCAAGTGGAAACCAGGGAGAGTGTTGTTCCATGGGGATCAACCCCAATGGACGTGGGAATAGAAATACTGATTTATGCAAAAGTAAATTTAGATGTACTGTTCATCCCTTACATCTTGAGGATTGTGAACGCATTAATAGTTTGTTTGCCTTTTCCTCGTTTATTTTATGGTTGGGGAAATAAGGGTCACAGATATTATCCTTGTATTGTTATCCTTACCATATTATGTTATCCTTTTAGTGTGTGTGGAGTGTTATGTTCAGCCATCAGTAGTTATAGTTCAGTCAATGCTTATATTATGGTTTAGATGCCTATATTATGGCATAGAGATTTGAGATTCCTTCTATTTTATAATTTTAGGGGGACTGGGGGTTGAGTGTCTGAAAAGTTTCAGCACTCCGTCCATCATGTCCTTGTGTTTGCTTTGTTCACCCTAAGTTGGCAGGGTATGCCCAGATGTATTGTATTGTAATTGCATTTATATAGAGCTTACTACCCCTTACTACCCATGACGAGGCGTCAAAGTGCTTTTTTGGCGGGTAGCACGCTACTCCGGGACCCATAGAGGATTAGTGTTGAATTAGTAAAGTGAAATATGCAAGTAGTGGTGGATAGGTTATTCAGTTATTTGGATTTGGAATGATGGCAGAAGGATAGAGGAGGAAAAAAAGTTTTTTATTCATATAGCGCTTGTTAATCCTGATGGGGTGTTGAAACATGCTATTCAGGAAGCCCATAAAGGATTAGTGGTGAATTAATATGGTGAAATATGAAAGTAATTTCAGTGGTGGATATTAGTTATTTGGAGTGAGACGGAGGATAGTGAGCCTTTGGTCCATGTCCTTGCAACAGTTCCACATTCATTTGAAAGCACAAATGCAGGAGAATATAGACAGTTAACTACCAAAGAAACAACTGAAGTTATGGCACACTAATACCATGCCTTAGAGAAAGCGAATAGAAGACACCCAAGGCCATAAGTCAGCCAGTCTGTATGTACAAGTAAATGAATGTCCTCCATAAGACAACCAAATACCAACAACTCTATATTGCCAGGGCAAGGTGAGCTACTAAAGGACAAGTTCATATTTCTGAAACACGTCGGTGCGGAGAGGTTAAAAAAATGAATATGACCATACATAACTCCTGCAAAATGTTTTCAAAGACTGAAAATAACTTGCTGCTGCTCTTCAGTCTGAAGCGAGGAGATGTGTAAGAGATACAGTCGCAAGTTGTGTGTGCTTACCACGTCTGACTAAGACTCTTTGCTGCTGTGGTTGCCAGTCTTTTCTCATTCCCATCTATGCAACTTGGGACAATAATGAAGGACCAAACAATTGGAAATTCTGTAAACTAGGTAAAATATTGGTTTTAACATGTGGTACTGTAACCTTTGCCCTGGGACTTCAGTGACTCTATAAAGCACACTATAAAGTACAGTAAATTTTGCAATTTTGGATCTGGGAGGACAAAGGTTTTTGTGATGGTATCTCAGCCATGTAAAATGGCTACCGCTGCTGTTTAAATCTAAAAGATCTGACTGCACAGCCTGGAGGGTTTGCTGCAGCCTCTGCTGGTTCAATGCCCTCCCAATGCCCGTTTATAAAGACTGAGATGTCAGTGTGTAGCCGGCGATCTCTAGGATGCAGTTATGTATTTGGGCCATACACTTAAAATACTTCATAGAACAACAAGTTGCTGTATCATTAGAGACCCTGCAGCCTTAAGAGAGAAGGATATGTAATGCTGCCCTGTGTGAGGACTAGGTGAGGATACGTGCAGATTCTGGTTTATTTATGATCTATGTTTATTCCTTCCTGCTTTAATTGATGCACAGATGAGTTAATTCCAAGAATATATGGGTCAGCAGAGAATTCTAAATTTGGGATTTGAAGAGATGTGGTTTTGTGGTAAAATCACACTGTAGTATTCAGCGTAGGCCCGGGCGGGATAATCCAAACCAGATGATCAGGATTCCCCTGTTTTTTTTAAGCTAATTTCTCGTTATTGATTTTGTAATACATGATACACAAGACAATGGTAAGTGATAGTCTCAAAGAATCAGACCAATTGAAATAAAGTTTAGAAGGGGCGTGGCTACGGCTACAACAGAGACAGACTTGTTTGGGTAGAACTCTGCAGAGGGCTCCCCTGAACAGGCTGATAACTCCGGACATAGCCGTGTAGGACGACACTGCCACAGTGGAGCATGCACGGAGTGTCATCCTGGTGTGGCGACATCGACCTGGACTTGCCCGCGCCCTGCTGAGCACCATCTGCCTGATTAAGCCGCTCGTTGTATGGCCCCGATGAGAACGGATTGGGCTACGCGTGCCCGGGGTCTGACTCCGCCCACCAGGCTGCGAGGAATGGCGCAGCTGCCATAAACAAGCTGGCGACTAGCTCTGACCACGGCTTCCGACCTGACGCCAGCAGCTATGTGATATGCTGCGGCGTGGGACTCAATTGTGCTGCCTGCCTCTGTGGGTGCAGGCAGATTATGCTGATGGCACGCCCTGTCACGGGAAAAGAGCTGTGAACGGCAGAAGAGACTGGGCACACCCCGAAGTAACACTGAGCGCTCGCCCCCCCTGCTGCGGGGTCTTGCGCTGTCAGCGGAGAGTGGCTGGAGCCCTGGCGGAGTTGCCTACGGGATCCCGTGCCTTGCTTCTGCCCAGCGTGACACCTGAAGGCTGAGACGGATGCCGGGGTGTGAGGTGAGCGGACCCTGGCTGGCCCGATCGGGCTGCTGCTGCCTGCGCAGCGCGGTCGGGGAGATCACCCCCCCCTCCTACCGCTGACAGGCTGAGAGCGGCCGCTGCCTGGTCCGGCTTAGCCGATACCGCTGCCGGGCGGGGCTGCAGTGGCTGTATTGCCTCACTGAAGGGTGGCGAGCTGAGACTGGCCGCTAACTCTTGAAATACCTGCACAAACCTGATGGTGAGAGGCATGCTGAGAAGTGTGGCTCACGGTGTAGAGCAGGCAGACCCGGAAGCTGAGGTCAGACCCTGGACCAGGGTTCAATTCCCGACGCGGCAGGTTCTTGAGCTCAAATGTCCACAGACTCGATAATTCTCGCTTCGGTGCCTGCTCTAATCATGGGTTCTCACTCTGCAACTCTGGGCATTAAGCTTGCTTAATCTCCACAACGGTCCCCTGCGGCGGGATGCCTGGCTTTCACCTTGGGGATGCCCTGTAGGGGCTATCTCACAGGGAAAAGCCAGGACGGGTTCCCAAGGCAAGCGCCGGGAAACCTCCGGGTAGCTGTGCGCTCAATAAATGCAATAATAATAATAACGTAGGCTCCCGGGAAGATCCTAGCTCGCAGCGGGGGTCGGTGCCACTTGCAACACACTAGGCATTCACTGAGGCGGCGGTGGAGAGGCGCTGTGGGGCGGCACTGCTTGGGCAAATCAGGCTGACACTACATCTGTGGTGTGCCTTTCTTGCAGAGGGCCTTCTCTTCTGGCATTTGCTCGCTACATGCCACCACTCCCCTTATGACCTGGCAGACATTAACGTATCGCAGCGGAGAGTGGTATTGGTGGCTGTGCGACGGTGCCGCGCCGAACAGGAGCAGCCAATATTCGCCTCCCGAGAAATAACACTCTACTACCCCGGAGCTCTCTTCACTTACTGAGTTGACGTCAGGGACATTGCGAGGCCACTGCCCCCACGGGGCTGTTGTGCAGGAACTAGGGCGCAGCCTTGGGACCCGGAATACCATCGTCTGGAGCAGTGGCGAGATCCCTACCATCATCTTAACGGCCTGCCACACTGCCAAGCCGCACCTGCTGCATCCCATATGCTCTGAGTGGTCCCCCGATGACTGGGTTAGTGGTTGTAACCTGCTCAATGTGCCACCTAACCTGACCCAACTAGATTTTCGACTGGACAGTGCATTGCTGCACCTCCATGTACCAAGACCTAGGAGACTGTGCTGCGGCCTCCGACTGAGGTGTAGGGTGGATTTGGGAGAGCGGCCAGTGGGACCCCACTACTCTGGCTGAGAACTGTTGAGTATCTGCAGCCCTGTAAAATAACTGAACAGCCCTGTGAAATCACTGAAACCAGAAATTTTAAATTAATGACTTGGAACATTTCTGGTCTCCAAGCCAAAAGGGAAGACACACTATGGCTGGAAATTATAAAACTACATGATGTGGTTGCACTACAAGAAACTTTGGGACACTGAATGTAACTTTTGGGTAGAAGGTTATGTATCCTTTTTCTTAGCAGCACAAAAGTCACATAGGGGGAGAATCAAGGGAGGTCTAGGTCTAGGGCTCTTAATCTCAGTGAGCCACATGGGGGTGATAAACTATAAACGTAAACTCCCCCAATTGCCTAGCTTTAGAGGTTTTGATGAATACGGGGGAAAAAATCCTCTGTTAATTTTTATAATTCAATAGAAGGTTCACAAGGTAGTGAAAATATCCTTGTGTTGACTGATTTTTTAAATGACTATAAAAAGAGTCAATCTACATTTGTTCATTATATACTTTTAGGTGATTTTAATACACATTTATGTGAATTGAATTGTCATTACGGTGTTTGCCTGGAAGACGATTATCTGACTCACTTGCACTTTGAACACTCAGCAAAAGGGGGTTCCCTAGAAGAACTGCTGATAGATCTTGATATATCAGAACCCGTTTTTGTGAACCCCAAAGACAGAGTGGCAACATACAGTGCCAGGGGTAGTAACACCATTATTGATTTCATTTTTGGGTCACCCAGTATCCTTAAAAATGTCATCTCCTATAATGCAACCCAGACGACATTTAGCGACCATAACCCGGTTATTATGGAATTAATTAATAGTAACCCAACCATAATAAACACTGGACTACAACCAACTTACCCTACGAAAATCCGGGCTCATGACCAGGGCAGACGAGTCAAATGGTCCAAGATCATCCCTGATGACTTTTTTAATGATTTGTGTGACAAAGTAGGATTAGAACTAAACATTTGCAGAGATCCATTGACTACTGGAGGGAATGTTACAAATGCCTTTAAAGTTGTATGTAAAAATGTTGCACAGACACTCACGTGTAAGCCTAATCATAAGCCTCGCAAAGCACATGGGTGGCTCAACGCCGAATGTTCCAAGGCTCATAAAATCTTACTAGATGCCTTGAAAAGTACACCGTGCGATACTGTAGAAGTAACAAGACTCAGGAAAGAGTATAAACTAACGACTGAGGCACGCAAGAAAGAAATTAAAGCCAAGGCCTGGGAATCATTATATGATAGACTGACCTTGAGGGATAGTGCCAAGTTTTGGTCTATAGTGAACACACCACTGTTTAATGGTAGAGAAAATGAGGTGATGGAGGTTAACATTACTGAGAAACAATGACTGGACCATTTTGAGAACATCTATGGCAGTAAGATCACCACAACTCCTTTCACCCCCATAGAATCTATAATCCCAGAAACTCCATTGAGAATTACGGTGAATGAAGTACAAAATGCCATAGAAAACACAGCAGGTGGTAAGGCCCCCGGCCCGGACGGGGTTCCCGCTGATATGTACAAGGCACACTCCCATGTGTGGTCCATAGTCCTTGCAAATGTTTTTAACCTAGCTTGTATGGACAAATCTAATATACCTACATCTTGGTCACACTCCATCATTATCCCAATTTTTAAAAAAGGTCAAAGGGGTGACCCTAGGTGTTACAGACCGATATCGTTAATCGATTCTTCATTTAAGATTCTAGGCAAAGTCATTTTAGACAAAATTAACAAGTGGGAAAAAGAAAACGAAATTTTATGCAATCCCCAATATGGGTTTAGAACCGGGAGGGGCACTGAGGACCAGTGTCTTAATCTGTATATGACCATCTGTAAATATACTGTTGCTGCTAGGGGGTCGATCCATCTGGCTTTTATGGACCTGTCCACAGCCTTTGACTTAGTCAATAGGTCGAAGCTGTGGACTATGCTCATGGAGATGGGTCTGGACCCAGCACTTGTAAATTTCCTAGCCTATCTGCACAGAGATCTGACTGCATCAGTGCGTATGACAATGGATGGAAAATGCACCGCTGGGTTTAGATCAGCTAGAGGGGTAAGACAGGGGTGCATCCTAGCCCCCATGTTGTTTTCTTTGTATATCAACTCATTGTATTCAATTTTATCAACTGCTACACCAGATATACCTAGCATGGGCGGGTCCCCTTTGCCCGTACTGATGTATGCCGATGACACAGTCCTTATTTCTAGAACCCCAAGTGGACTACAGCTGCTTCTTGACTCATTTGGGACTTTTATGCAGAAACTAGACCTGGTAGTAAATATGGAAAAGTCACACGTTATGTCACTGGGGAAAGGAAAGAAAACCACGAAAACCTTGCGATGTAACGGTGTGATACTGTCCAAAGTTAAAATATTTACATACCTAGGTGTAATATTCGATGACTTGGGCACCTGGACTCCCCAGATTGCAAAAAAAGCGATGGCCGTGCGCAGGTCGTTTGCAGCCATACTGAGTTTCGCTAAAAGACTGGGAGGGAAACCTACAGAAGCCATACTTACCCTGTATAGAGCCAAAACTTTGGCCCTAGCAAGATATGGGGCTGGAATTTGGGGCTATAAGGATCTTACCCCAATACAGAATGAAGAGAACAAATCCATGCGTTCTCTATTGGGTTTACCACAGTCTACTCCCTCCTTTTCTGTTCACACGGAACTAGGAATAGGTCACATCAAGGATGTACTTAATATGGCCCCACTACTTCTTTGGGTGAAATTATGGCTGAATCCTAGTCTGACTTTAAATCGTAAAATCATCAGCGATTGCATGGGGAGAGATAGAGCCAAAGACATAAAATGGTTGAAACATATTAAAACCGTAGCTACACAATTGGGCCGCCCAGAATTATATTTTAACCCCGAAAGCCTGTGCAAAGATGATGTCACATGGATAAAAGTCCAATTTATGAATTACAGAAATATCCATCGTGAAGCCCAGGAAATCGGGAAAACTACAGTAAGGGCACATTACACAGTAATATCAACTATGACTATTCAGCCTTATTTGATTGTAGTGAACAGGCCATATCATCGATGGCTATTGACGAAATTCCGTTTTAACCAGATGCATCTTTTATTGGGTGAATATCTGAAATGGAATACGCCTAGGGATAATGCTCCTTGTAAATGTGATGCTTTCACTGATCAAGACCTGATACACTTTGTCTTTTTTTGTCCCTTTTTTGTTGAGGGAAGGAAAAAATATATCTTACCACTTCTGAGGGACAAGGGATTTAAGCAAGTGAAACCCGCATTGTTGTTCTTACAACTCATGGAGACCCCTATTGTGATGTTCGGGGTTGCTAATTTCACACCACTTGGAGTCAAGCTAGCCGGGCTGATGAGAGGTGTTACCTCGAAACCGGTCCGGTCCTCGGATGCTTGATTCCGTTCTGGGAAGGACATGGCTTTTGTAGTTCGGACTGGACTGTTCCCATGGGGCAACAGGGTCAGAGCTGATTTGCATATCGCCATTGGCTAACCCAGGGTGGGGTGGAGTGCAAAAAAACGATGGATTTGGGCCCAGATCTTTTGACTGGGGGAGTGTGTGACATTGATCCACATTCAGTCCATCACTTGTCGTTTTTGCAATTGCCGCCCTAAGTGCGCTGGGGATGCCCAGACGTGGGTCCCAGGCACTCCACACCACTTGGAGTCAAGCTAGCCGGGCTGATGAGGCGTTACCTCAAAACCGGTCCGGTCCTCGGATGCTTGATTCCGTTCTGGGAAGGACATGGCTTTTGTAGTTCGGACTGGACTGTTCCCATGGGGCAACAGGGTCAGAGCTGATTTGCATATCGCCATTGTCTAACCCAGGGTGGTGTGAAGTGCAGAAAAACGATGGATTTGGGCCCAGATCTTTTGACTGGGGGAGTGTGTGACATTGATCCACATTCAGTCCATCACTTGTTGTTTTTGCTAATTTCTTGGTAGCATCGATGCGTGCTAAACGGCATAGATTGTTGAATATTCCGTCGATGGAATGTATCCTGGAGTAGCTCAAGTTTAGATTTAATTTTATTTTGTTAAGAGTTGTTCATTTATTTTTTCCCTGTTGTGATCAAGCTTTCAGGATGAAGTAACATGGTAAATAAAACTACTTAGAATTCTAATATAATGGTTTTAGGGTATATGAATTATTCTTAATGTTCTAATTGCTTCTGACTTTTTTCCTACCCAATTGTTCTTAACCGTTTTTTAACAATTGTTTATAATTGATTTGCATTGCTGATCTGTGTATGTATGTGTATTTTTGTATAATTGTGTGTGTAGTATACTTTAATGATTTTAAAATAAGTATTTTTGACTCTGACTCTATCTGCAGACGTAGACCTGCTGGCGCTGATGAAGAGACTGTAGTGGCGCACGCATTCCGGTGACGCTGTGTAGGGCTCTCTCCTAGGTGCGTGGACAGAAGGGGCGAGACTTGCTGAAACGTGTGGAGTTCCTGGAGGATAGAGCGGGGGATGCTGAAGGAAGGGTGCGACGCAACAATGCCCTGAAAAATGGGAAGGGAATGAGCCTGCCCTGCACATGGAGACCTGGGTTAAAGATCTGCTGCTAGAAGGGTCCCTCTCACCACACTTTGTCATAGAGCGCGCCCACAGGGTCCCGGTGAGACCCTCCTACGGGATCGAATCCGCAGCCTCTGCTTCTTAGGATTCTTAACTACCGGGATTGAGAAAATTTTGCAGGAGAACAGGAAGCTCCAGGATGTCCACAGAGTAATGTTCTTTCAGGACTACACCATTCAGGTGCAGCGTCAGATCTTCATTAATGGCGGTGAAGAGACGTCTACGGCAAAATGACATGAAATATTCCCTGTTGTTCCCCGCGAGACTGCGTGTGGTAGCCAATGGTAACTCATTTTTTTTAATACACCGAAGGAGGCAGAAGACTGGCTGGATACGTTCACCAATGCAGGCCTCGAGATAAACATATAACTGCAACATTGTCTAAGCTGAAAGGCCCTTTTCGCCGCGGGCGCAGGGAGCGTAGATCTGGGAGGCCGGGGACACCACCCTCGCCACCGATGGGCCCATACTCGGAACTGATCCTCAGCAGAAAGCGGGACTCCCTGCAGGCGTTGGCGGAGATCAGCGGGTCACCGAGAACCGAGGAGGCATCCAATTCCAGCCGACGTGACTAGTCCAGTGACGACAAGCGCATATATGGCCTGCAGAATTCACAGGACTTGACCGAACGACCGGATGTCACCCTACAGCTGGCGGATTTGATAGCATGAATGCCTCATGTTCCTATTTTTGTCTGGACTACGGATTGAGGTATTGGGGTATATGTGTAGAGACAGACTGCTGTTGGATAGATAGACATGTGTGATGCTAGCTGTTGTGACACTACACAGTCCACTCACTGATGGGAGTACCGTTGTGCTTAAGGAGGGTGGTGGCGAGCCTCGAATGCAAATATTGTCGCTATCTTGTGGACATTTAGACACATGACCTACCCGATGTGTACTCCTGAGTCAACATATATAATTTGTCCTGCCTATGTTGTGTTTTGCCTGTGAATGGGCCCCTGGGAAGCTAGACACGTTGATTGTATACTAACGTAGAGAAGTTCCAGTGCACCCCCCCGGATTGTTTTGACTGTTTTCTCCAATTGGAGGTTTGGATGATTGTTGGTTGCATTTTCGCCCTTTTGGTGTTACACATTGTTTTTATTGAGTTTTTATGACGAGACATAACCAGTTACGATTGGCTTTATGCAAGATCATAGGCTGTGAGTCAGAGTGCTAGGCAGGAAGTACAATATTAATTTGTTTAATGTATTTGTCTATTGGGCTGCTACAAACACGTTTACTTGATGGTTTGTGGGGATTATGTCATCATTTAAGATAGGTATGTGAATGTGAGGGGCATGCATTCGCCGTCGCGTAGGTACCAGATCGACTTCGGTCTCAAGCGACATAATATACAAATTGCCTTGCTGCAAGAGACCCATGTGGCCAAATCAGAGGTACACCGCTTACACCGTAGCTGGCGCCGCCAGCTTTTTGCCACGGGTACTCCGCATTTGCGCGAGGTGCGCTAATATGGGTGAGGGTGGGTGTTCTACTCACGATCACGCAGTCGCTGGACGTGGAGGGGAGGTATGTAATAGTTAGGTGTGCATTAGATGTCCGACAAATAGGGCTTGCATCGATATATGCTCCCAATACAGAACAGGCTGCATTCCTCAATAGGGAGTCACACATTCTTGCGCCATGGCACAACATCCCCATGTTTTTGAGGGGCGACTATAACAGTGTTCTTGACGGGTCGCTAGATCGATCCTTCCCACCCCTTCCGGGTACAAGCATGTACCACGCTATGAAGGCATTGACTAATTGGGCTACACAATGGCATTTGAAGGATGCCTGGAGGCACCGTGATCCTCAAGACAGAGTATACTCTTACTATTCAGGAGCCCATGACCAGCACGTATGACTTGACCGACATATGCTCTCGGATAAGCTGCTCCCCCATGTATCTGCTGTATAATATTTAGGCCGGACGCACCCTGACCATAACCCGCATGTTCTGGAGGTGTCATGGGAACACCCTCTCCCGCCAATCCTGACTTGGCGTCTGCAACCAGACCTTTTACTAGATGCGCCTTTCAGAGACCTACTGGCCGCCAATATCCCCCGGTATTTTGAGGAGAACGCTAGCACGGCCACGACGCCTTTGGTGGAGTAGGACGTGTTCAAAGTCGTGGTGAGGGGGACTGCCTTGGAGCACAGGCAGGTATGAGGCGACAGTTGGAAGCAGATCTCACGCGCCTCGAAACCGACTTGCTTCGGAGGGAGGAAGAGGCGTTGGAGGGCAATGCTGACCCTTTGGAACATTTTAGAGATGAACATTCTAGATTACTAGACCGACTCCGTAATTTAAACTATGCAGCATATTCAGCGCGCACCCATCGCATGGGAGACAAACCTGGTAGGTTGCTGTCATGGCTGATACGGCAAGACATGGTTACTGCACCCATGACAGCGATACAGAATACTAAAGGAGTCACAGTACACACCCAAAAAGATATACACCACGCTTTTGAGGAACACTATTTCACGGTATACAGATCTTGCTTGACAGATATACAGAATTTTCTGTCCACACTAACTTTGCCGCAGCTTACGGACTGTCAACGGGGAGATGAAGGTGCTCCTTTGTCACCGGAGGAAATAAGGGATAGCATATACTCTCTATCGAATGGCAAGACGCCTGGTCCGGATGGACTACTGGCTGAATTCTACAAGGCATATTCGGACGCATTGGTACCTTCGAGCTGTTGCGAGTATACGAGGCAGCGCTGGAATATTCAATGCTTACCCCCACATAAAAATAATGCAACACTAGTTTCTCTTTTAAAGCCAGACAGGAACCCTATTCTCTTGGGATCTTATCGCCCATTGGCCCTGTTAAACACAGACTACAAAATTCTTGCCTCGGCCCTCGCTAAACGTCTTTGCCCGTTTGTGCCACCCTGGTACATGCCGATCAAAATGGATTTGTACCCACCAGAAGCACCTCCCTAACTATTCGACAATTATTCCGGGTCCAGAAATATGCTACGGAGAGCTGGCCCAGATCTGGCTGTCTAGTACTCGACCTGGAGAAGGCATTTGATTTGCTGGAGTGGCCTTATCTTGCCGCAGTCTTACGTAAATATGAGCTAGGGGACGATTATCTGCTGCTGGTGCAATTGCTATATTAACGGCCCACAGTACGGGCTCGCACGGGCAGGCTCCTATCAGACGAAATCAGGGTAAGGCGAGGGACTAGACAGGAATGCCCCCTGTCTCCGTTACTTTTCTCCGTGGCCATGAAACCGTTGGCGGCTCTCCTCCGAGAGGGTGGCATGGAATGGGGCATCCCCTTGAGCGACGGACTACATACAGTGTCCCTATATGCCCATGACCTGTTATTGTATATACGAGATCTTCATGCTGTACCACCGGAGATATCAGCTCTGTTCTGCAGATTTGAGGCAGTATCGGGCCTCCGGGTAAACTGGGACAAATCAGGCGCTTACTCTCTGTGAGGACGTGGCAGCAACTGATATAATCTTTAACAGTACTCCGCTTACTTGGTGTCCGAACACTTTCAGATAAATAGCAATATATATTTACAGGTACCAGTCAGACATATTTGAGGGTAATCTGGTTCATGCCGTCTCCTCGATCAGAGCACAGATGCAGTTCTGGAAGTCCTTGCCACTCAACGTGATGGGCCGTGTCACCTTAACCAAAATGATAGTACTACCCATGTTATTATATTATTTTGTGAATCTTCCGGTGTATGTCCCAGTGAAACTCTTCAGAGAACTGGAGGAGATGCTTTGTGGCCTGATCTGGGATGCGGGGCGACCTAGGATAGCACTGCAGAAACTAAATGCACCCCCAGGAATGTGGTGGATTGGCAGTCCCACATCTGGAACTATATTATTTAGCGGCCCAATTGCCGTGGGTTGCAAACTGGCTAAGCGGGAAGAATCTAGCAGACACGGCAACCAGAGACACAGTTCGGACGCTGGCCCAGATCTGCGGATTGTTTCATCCGCTAGGAAACACTCCCCGCCAGTCACAAATACACGTCGAGCTGGCCCACAGGTGTTTCAGAAGAAGCATTCACCTTACAAAAGACACTCCATATGCCCCAGTACTACCGCTTCTTGGGACGCCCAGAGGCAGAGTCCCTATAACAGGCACGAATTTGGCGCCATGGGTTATAGTGAGTGTGGGGACACTTAAGGACTTGTACGCAGACGGTGCCTTACTACTTTTCACGACACTGACGGTAGAAAATTGGCACCCAGTGGGCCTGTTTCTTCTGCACGCAACCATTATGCGAACATTTACACAAGTGGGGTGACATGACCAATGAGCCACCGACACAGCAGTTATTGCAGTACTTGCATGTAACAGGGGAGGGATCGCATGTGATGCATTGGCTGGTGCATGCCCTGCTCATACATGTCCTGAAACCATTACAGAGACTCTGCACATATTGGACAGAAGACAGAGGCTGTCCCTGGACGGATAAAGAGTGGGAGCGTGTTATAGCTAGTGCCACGCATGTACCTCGAAAATCACTATTCAAACTTATCCAAACTTATATATTACATAGGGCGTATCTTTCACCAGACAAAATTAATAAATATTTTAACGTCAACACTTCCGAATGCCCTAGGTGTCGTCTCCTGGGCGCTGATCTATTACACATGCTGTGGTCCTGTCCCCTGCTTCTTCCCTACTGGCGCGTGATATTGGAAACACTTGCCAACGGCACGAATGATGAGATATCCTCCACGTGGGAGGTCTGCATTCTGGGGCTCTATACGAGAACAAGGGCCAATAAAGCAGGATCCAGGTTTCGAGACCTGGGCCTCATTACAGCGAAGCGCCTCATAACTAAGAGGTGGAAACACAAGGATCCGCCAGAGGTATCGCACTGGGCAAAATCCCTTGAAGTCTCGGCGCGGAGAGTACCACCCTACACAGGGAAGAAATGCCAGGGTTGCGAAAGTATCCCATTGTGCAGACATGGGACGAAATGTTGAGAAATCGCACACGCTCGGACGCCACGCTGCTGGCACCCCCGATGCAACAGGCAGGACCTGACCCCTAAAGAGCCACCTAGTCGCCGACACAGCGTTGTTTCTACATGCCACCCCAACCTCAATCGCCGGGCTGAGCAGGTACCTCACATTCCCCACAAACAGGGGAAAAAAAAGAAATAAACACCACACGAAAGCAGCTCATATGGCGCATCACCCCCACAACCATGCAGTTGCACAGAAAAGTAAAGTAGTAGCCGCTACACCATACTCCCACACCAGCCCGTCCGCGACTTCGCCCGGAAGATAACCCAGACACCTGATGCATGCACCCTCGGTAATTTGATGTGTCTCCTTTTTTTTAGAATATTTACTATTGTTACAATGAGGTTAAACTGTTGCTATGAAAAAATATCTAATGCACAGACTGGACATTGGAACGTACATTGATCAACTTACTAATGGCACGTTATGTAATGCAACTCCTGAGTTGGACCCCATTGTGAAATGTACTTGTGTAAATGGATGTTCTTATGCACTACAATAGCTGCCATGACGGGGCGTACTTAGCTCCTTCGCCCTGGCCCTCCACTGAAGATAGCAGACAGTGTGGGCCGTAGGAGCCCAAAGAGTACTGTACACATATATGCGACCCCACACCCCAGAAATGGCTGACACTGAAGCAATATGCAGGAATTGTTTTGATTTATGTGCATAGTGTTATGTAACAAGTGATATAGTTGCCCAACTGATATGTATAGAAGCGTGTGGACTAATGTACCTGTAAAGGAAAAATGCAATAAAGATATTTCAAAGAAAAAGAGTTTAGAATGGAAAGAAAGGAAACCTGGAAAACAGGAGGGCCTGCCAACTCCCACATCTTAACAGTAGGTTCTGGCGGGTTGGGATGTAGGGCTTGGATTACCCAACTACTTTAGAAAAATCTGCAAGTACAGATTTTGCTAAAAGAGTGTTTATTTTAAGAAGCATTCAAGGGAGTTTCGTAATCCTGTGCCTGACTCCTGATCTCTTTTCACTATACCATATTTGTCTCTTTAATATATGGCCCTCTTCCTGTAATTCCACTCTTCCTATATAACCTGTATTATATTGCTTCAACTCCTGTTTCATCCCGCCTTGATTTTGTAATTGTTTGTTTTTTAACTTTGTTATATGCTTTTGCCTTATTCTATCCTGATCATGTAAAGCGCTCTGATACCTCTGGGTCTAGCCAGCGCTATATAAAACGTTTAAAATAAAAATAAATAAATATGTCCAGTGAAGGAAAACACCACTTAAAGCAGCTTGAGTGCTCTAAAACGGAGGGTGGGGGGGACGGAGCAGAA
Organism: Lissotriton vulgaris; assembly: GCF_964263255.1. Classification (NCBI taxonomy): domain Eukaryota; kingdom Metazoa; phylum Chordata; class Amphibia; order Caudata; family Salamandridae; genus Lissotriton; species Lissotriton vulgaris. The sequence continues at coordinate 751,540,452 of NC_141694.1, forward strand.
ATGTTCAGAGAAAAATTCTTATGTGTAGACCATCTTGAATTGAATTTACAATGTTTGGGCTAAGTTGTGTTTTAATGTTTCCATTTTAAGCTTTAGCCACTGTTTACTGAACCACAGCGCTTTGTGCAGAGGTGCTTTCTTTTTTTCCCAGAACAGTGTGATAAGCTGCTTGGCCACCCGAGCATGTGAGCGAGTAGAACCCCATCTTAAGATTCCAGTAGGTCAGACTGCAGTCATAGAAGGATGACTGCCTTGACTGCAGGGATGGGGAACCCCAGAGCACCCTTAACATGAGTAAAAACTTCCTTCCAGACTATGCGGATGACTGGATAGGACCTCTTAAGTGTAGGGTATGAACCTCCAGTACACCAGACATCTCCAGCATTCGCCTGGCACAGAAGCAAAATTGTTGTGCAAGCGTACTGGCATAATGTACCATTGATACATCACTTAGTACGCAGACTCCCTATGCAGAATGCTCCTAAATGACTTTGGGATATCCGATCCTGTACTATCTATTCCTCCTCCACAAACAGGGCTCGAAAAATCCACTCGACCACTCGCATATGCGAGCTAAATTTAACGAGGTCGAGCTGCTTTTAGGTCCTACTCGCCCTTTCTGGCGAGTAGGAAGACAAACTAACTTTTGTCCTCTGTCTGTGAAAACTGAGCAAATGTGACAAGATAACAAGATTTAAAGGCATTTTTATTGCTCACAAAGGTAATGAGCAGTAAAGATGCCTTTAAATCTTGTTGTCTTGTCACATTTGCTCCGCTTTCAGAGATGGAGGTCAAATAGGATGCAGTTAGGGCGAGGAGATTTTTCAAGGTACTAGTCCTGCAGGACTAGTACAATTTTTTTAGATTTTCGAGCCCTGACAAATTCCTTCTCCAGATCCATCTTCCATCACTACTGGTATTGCTATTTCTTTATTGGTTTGCCCTGGTGTAATGTCCCAACAATAAATTCTGTACGCAAGGACTCTAGGGCCCAAACAAGACCAAGTAAGTCCTTTTAAAAATGGTGAGAGTTCTAGTGGCTGCTAGTGCATGGGGGAAGTGGAGAGCCCAGGGCCGAAATGGCAGTACTGAGGCCTATCTGATTCGGTTATGAACTGAGTGAAGGATTTGATACAACCTTGACGGAAGACCTGCAAAGACCTTAGGCCATTTACACACATAATCCTTGTCAGCTTTTATACCCAGACAGAATTCACCTCACAATCTTTTTTCAAGCCATACGTTATCCAGTACAGCTTACAGGAACTCACATCTCACCCAATCAAACACTTTTTCAAGGTCCATTGAAAGCAGACAGGTTATACGACTAATGTTATCACTTTTAATTAATGCTTTAACTATTAACTGCTGATCAAACCAAGGTCAATGGGTGGCTTTGTGAGGGGACTACAATTGACCTCTGTTTATTCCATCCAGTCATGGGCACTAGGTCCAACCACACATGTGCAGCAGTGTTTGTAACTGCAAAAGTTGAGCAACACTGTGCGGTAGGAAATTTGTGGATTCCGGAGCTTTCCATCACAGAAATGTAAGGGAAATGCATGATTTCAGACAATGTGGGTAAGAAAACCATGTAGGGTCCATGCAAGGCACACCACCATGGCATCACCTAGTTGTCAAGATTTGTCTTGCAGAGCTCTCCACGTAGAGCTTTAGGGCCTTTGTGTCAAGGTCTCTTGGCCCACCCACACTAGTGAGATATCATTTTTATCAGAAGATTTGTGAGAATGCTGTTTGGTAGGAAATGAGTGACTCCCCGCAGATTCCAGAAGTTTTCCTCACAGAAATGTGTGGAAAATGTGTGTTTTAAATCAAAGTTTGAGGTTTGCAGTGCTTTGTGTGTTAGAAAATTGTGTGGGATCCTGGCATAGACTCCCTGAATGTCTAATTTTCATAATAGGCTGGGTCTGGTAGGTTGAATACCCTATCCACCCCACAGGAGGGACAGCAAGTCTATTGGGCCCTGGAGTGGGGGGTGGCACATGCCTGTTCCCTGGGGATAATTGTCTCTATCCACCCCCAATGGGGCAGAAGAGCTGCCTGCTTTGTTTTTGGGGTGGGGGCAGCCTCCCCCTTTGTTTGCAGAAAAAAAATCCCTAGTACAGCACTCCTATATTTAAAAAAAAAAAATTCCTGGCATCTAGTGCCCTTTCTGCCCCTGGGGAGCAGATCAGGAGTAACCCCCCACCGTAACAGAGAGGGTCTGAAAGACTGATACTCCAACTAAATGTGGTGGGGGACATGGCAATGCCTCTGGTGGCTAGCTTTCACCCTTATATTTAAAAAACAAAAAAGGCTGATGAGGGGTATTACCCTGAAACCGGTCACAGGATGCTTGTTTCCGGTCCAGGGAAGACCTGGCTAGCAGTTCGATCTGGACTGTTTCCATGAGGCACAGGGTCAAGCCTGATTTGCGTATGGCTGGGTCTGAACTGGGGTGGCGATGCGAGCTAAAGAATTATGATGGATTCAACCCAGATCTGAGACTGGGGGCGAGTGTCTGAAAAGTTTCAGCACTCGATCCATCATTTTCTTGTGTTTGCTTTGAAGAGGCAGTTGTTACCTGCCAGCGCTGAGTGGTGGACGTAGATTCCCAGGGCCGTAAAAGCTTCTTACCTGATTTCCTAGTACATGGAATCTTTACACTTCCTCTCTCCCTAATATCATTCTTTTCATATGGCACATGCTTTATAGAAGAGAAGGTCCCTTTGTAATATTCCAACGCCCAATGCCATTCCTAATAATCCTTTCTCCATCAAGAGGATTTACCTTTGATGCATTTATCGGAAGAAACTTCCTATCCCAAAACAAGGACCAGACCGACATTCGAAATAGCTTTTTATGATATTCGTAAAAAAGAGTATTAATCATAATGATGTGGTTTCGGAGTCTTGTCCTCTGTAGAACCTTCGTTTTTAAGGTCATTCATATTTCAGGAGCTGCTGAATATTTAATAGTGCGATCTGTGATGCAGCTGAGCACAGTCGGGCGCTGCTGTGCTTTTGTCATAAGTGAAATTATGATACGCCATCGTGTTAAATGATAGAAACGGAAAACTAATTCCTTAAAGTTTTTTTAAATGGATATTTTGTTTATGGACAGGCTTTCTTTCCCTTTATATATTGCATTGTATCTTCAGAGATAAGTCACGTAGGTGTCCAAGTGATTAAGAATATTTGGACGTTGCAGTATTCAAAATAGAGCATTGTGAATAATAAATTAAATATTATTGGCGGGCCCTTCCTTTATTTTACTTGGTGGCAGTCTCTGTTGTGTAGTTATGGTTCAAAGGCGCTTTCGCTTGAAAAGGCGTTTTTGCATTTTCCGGTCACTTTGACCTCTAACAAATCTGTTCCAAATTTGGCACTTGTGAGTGTAGTTCATTTCAGTCAGGATTTTGTCAATGCTGCTCCAATTTAGGAAAACGTTGAATGCACACCTTTTTAAAGAAGACTGCATCACAATGCATTAGTAGTCCACGCACCAGCTACCTTTCCTCACTTGTTGACTTTATACTTACCTTTGACCCTGCAGAGCACTCCACTGTCTTTTGGCTAAGTTTTAGCTATCAAATACCTTATTTATACATACATACTTCCATACATCATGCCAAATTTCATGTAGTTTTGTGAAGGGGAATAAAAGTTAGAAGGGGGGTCAAAAATGTTATCCTGTTTTTAGCTTCCATTAGAGTTCTTGGTCGCACCTCCAGCGAAAACCAACAAACCGATTTACACCTAACTTATTTGGAAACTATTACTCTACCCGAAAGTGTGATTTATGTGGTTTGGTGTAAATCTATTCAGTAGTTTTTGAGAGATTAGTGTTTCAAAAGAGTGGTTTGTTGGTTTGACAGTTAATTTGTTTTGAACATCTTGGGCCAGATGTAGGTAAATACTATTTACCTATTCTTAAATACCCAATTTTACCGATTCAGTATTTGTATGTAGGTAAATTTTACAGAATCTGTAAAAATCGGTAGTTACCGAATCGGTGGGCAGGGTGTCACTTTGACCCCCTGTTGCACCCCTCAATTGTGTATGGGTGCACATGTTGCAGACATACATGCCCTAAGGGCATGTATGTCTGCAACCTGGCACTAAAGCAATTTGCATAAAATTGCTTTTTGTTTTTTTCCCCGTTATTTACCACCAACTTGTAGTTGGTGGTAAATAACGAATCCTAACATGGGTTAAGCACTAATTTTAGTGCTCCCTACATTAGTAGGTAGGTAATTTACCGAATCGGTATTTAAGAAATCGGTAATTTACAGATTCCTTAAATTACCGAATCCTTAATTTCGGCCCCCTACTTCAGAAAAGCCTATTACTGGTCGGTAACTGCCGAAATTCGTTAATTTTGGCCGTTACCGACCGGTAATAACCTTCCTACATCTGGCCCCTTGTCTATTGATAAGCCATTTGTTGACTTGGATATCAATTTTGCACTTTCGCCAAGTTTCAAGCATATTCATCAGACAGTATGTTGAGGTTACTGTTAGCATTTTTGAATTTGTGCAGATCTAACATGAGGTACTCGTTGAGGGGGCTTGGGGAAATTGACCCTCTTAGGAATCTGCACAAAATTTGTCAGACACTAGGAAGGATGTGTTTTCTATTTGTAAGCCTAGGTTTGTGCCTTTTAGGTCGAAGGCCTAAAAGGCTGCGCTTGCGCAGTCTTAGGCCGGAGATTTAATGAGTCTGAGTAGCGCCGAAGGTCCCGCCTCCGTGCCCCATCTCTCCTTCATTGGCTGGCTTCCTAAACGGAGGCCAGCCATTGGAGGAGAGATCAGTCACTCCAATGTAGCCCCGTCCTTTTCGGATTTGGGGGCGTGATTTTTTGCGTTCTTTAGACAGTGACGTTGTCCGTCACTCAGAACCACAAAACCACGCCCCCAAATCCGAAAAAATCTCGGGGCTTTTTTCAGCCATTTTGAAGCTCGCTTCGAGCCCTCCGGAGGTCGGTTTGGGTCGTGTGCTTCTGTTTTCCTGCGTGCCCCAATGTCCGTGTGTGCCTTCTTTCCCCTGTCTGTTTCGGTGGGCGTCTCTGCGTCTCCCCCGGTCTGTTTCCCACCCCCTCCCGCTCTCCGTGTATTTTCGCTGTCCCTCCCGCTCTCCGTGTATTTGCGCTGTCCCTCCCGCTCTCCGTGTATTTGCGCTGTCCCTCCCACTCTCCGTGTATTTTCGCTGTCCCTCCAGCTCTCCGTGTATTTTCGCTGTTCCTCCCGCTCTCCGTGTATTTGCGCTGTCCCTCCCGCTCTCCGTGTATTTGCGCTGTCCCTCCCGCTCTCCGTGTATTTTCGCTGTTCCTCCCGCTCTCCGTGTATTTGCGCTGTCCCTCCCGCTCTCCGTGTATTTGCGCTGTCCCTCCCGCTCTCCGTGTATTTTCGCTGTCCCTCCAGCTCTCCGTGTATTTTCGCTGTTCCTCCCGCTCTCCGTGTATTTGCGCTGTCCCTCCCGCTCTCTGCACATTCGTGGAGATGACCGCATGTGCCCTTTTGGAGCCAACTTTGATCATTCTTTAATTAGGAAAGAAGAGAGAACTTTATTTTTCCATTTAAATGATTAAAAAAATCATCAGCTTGTAAGGTGCCAAAACTGGGAAGCAGATGGTCTGAACTCCCACGAGTAGTAGAAATAAAATATGTTTTTATGGTGAACCCGACCATTTAATTAGTCATGAAAATGTAATCGGGTGTCACGGAACATTTATTTTTCTTTCGCAACAGATGAATTGACATGTTTGTTTCCCAGATTTTTTGGCACATCCCCGTCGTCCATATAACAGGCACGCTGCTACTGCATGAGGAACCAAAGTGCCATATTAGAACGTATTACCCAACAAGTACTAACTCAGGACACTCCTTATCCAACAGAATCAGGGAAAATCGTGAAAGCCTTGACCCAAGAGCAGGACCCACAGCCAGCACCATCACACATTTCTTCGGAAATGCGGTAACGAGGCCAGAATTTAGTTTCACTGCATTTCACTTGTCACTTGTTGTTGCTGCTGCGTGGAGTGCCCGGAGCGGGGGAGACGACGAGGGTTTCAGAGCGTGGCAGAATGAGGGGCCGGAACCGCCGAAGGAATTTCTCCCCTACCCTCCCGCTCGCCACACGAAAGTGGGCCGTGACGGGCGGTGGCAGGCACACACGGTCTTGCGCTGCGGTCCCTGGAACTTCGGCTGGGGTCCGACTGCATTCGACGGCAGAGGAGCTGCAAGGTGGTGCCCGGAGGTTGGTGAAAGATGCGGCGGTCTTGCAGAGTTGTGGATTCCAAACCTGTGAGCTGTGGCATGCGAGAGGGACCCCTACAGAGACATGGGCAGTATGGTAGGAGTGCAAAAATAGAGTGGCGCACAGACTTGCATAAGCGCCGTGTAGTGTGATCTGCGCCCTTCCCCCATGGCTCTGTTGAGACCCTGGAGGTGTGCGGACTGGGCTACGCTGCTGGCATCAAGGCGCAGACTGAGGGGCCAACTGCAGGGAGTCCGGGACTCGTAGACACCTATCGGAAGCTGCGCATATGAGGGGGCACAGCGAGGCATCGACCAATCAGTTTATTAGAGTGTTTGTATGCGTGTGTGGGAGGGAGAGGGGGGGGAGGGAAAGACAACGTGGACGTACAAACTCTTAACGAGGGGGCTGTACATGCCCGAGTGTTTCTCAGGCATGTACAGCCCCCTCGTTAAGAGTTTGTACGTCTACGTTGTGTCACTCCCTACCCCCCCCCCCCCTCCCGCCCACACACACGCATACAAACACTCTAATAAACTGATTGGTCGATGCCTCGCCTAGGTGATCTAATCATAGCCCGCTCAGCGTGAATGACATCATTTCCCCATGTCCTCCTCTCTTATTCCCTTGTTCCATCATTCCCACTTACGCCCCCACCCTTCCTTCTTCTGTTTCCCCTCAGCACTTTGAAGAAAAAAACGCAGTCGAGTTATCCAGCATGACATGACTCACAATCTGCGGTTCTGCATCCCTTACTACACCAGTGCTCTCCAAAAGCTGGGGTCTACCAAATAGGCGTGGTTTAATAAATGTAACTACGGTACTTTATAAGCCCCCTCTGTGCCTGACAGGGTAGTTTGTGACTATGTCCCTAACAGAGTGACATGTATCTCTACAATCCGTTGCTTTATAAAGAAGGTTCCTGGTCATGTGGCATTTATATTTTAATGGGCTGGGCAGACTAGCGCTGCATCTGAATCGGGCAGCTTCAGTGCCGTGGTTCCCCAGCGGCCTACGGGAGCTGGGCAGACATTGCGGAGCACGTCTGAGGTAAGATGTGGGCCACTGGCGGGTCGGGCCTGTGTGTGTGTGTGTGTGTGTGTGTGTGTGTGTGTGTGTGTGTGATGAGTGCGTGCGGCCTGCAGTGGTGTCTGCCCCCATGTGTGTGCATAATGGGTGTTTGTGGCCTGCAGCGGTGTCTGCCCCCGATGTGTGTGCATGATGGGTGTTTGTGGCCTGCAGCGGTGTCTGCCCCCGATGTATGTGCATGATGGGTGTTTGTGGCCTGCAGTGGTGTCTGCCCTCGATGTGTGTGCATTTGTTGGCTCACAATTGTCATTTTGTAATGCACCCTTGCTGCCTCTTGTAGTTTGTTGACTCACGATTGGCAGAGCGAGGAGGCAGCGGCTTTCTTGCTGCTCGTGTTGGTGACCCCCTCCTGGCTTCCCCCTCCCCTTGCCTCCGTTTTCTCTACCCCCCCTTGCTCTCCTCACGCAGTGCCATTTATTTATTTATGCCATGTTATATAGCGTGAAGTTTACCCGAAGGTGTCAGAGCGCTTCACAATACGGACAGGGCTGACACATGAGACCAATCAAGTCCAAAACAAACGTTACATTAAAGAAGCAAAATTACAATCGTGAGTCAACAAACTACAAGAGGCAGCAAGGGTGCATTACAAAAGTGACAATCGTGAGCCAACAAATACAAGAGGTAGGAAACGGTGCATTACAAAAGTGACAATCGAAAGACCTGACCACCGCATAGTGTGCCGGAGTGTGGCCCACGTCCTGCCTAGCTGCCGCACGCCCCGCGTGGTCCCCGTGCCCACCCCACACGCACGGGCTCCCACTCCGCACCCCGAGCATCCCCACGCCCCTAACCCAGGACTCAGTTGGCACCTCTGCGCCAAGTGGTGCTAACACGCGACCATCGCCCGCCTTTCCCGTACTTCGGAAACAAAATGCTCTCCCCCGACAGCCTCCGACAGCACCTCACATCCCCTGCCATCTTCCGAGCCTCGCCTTCCCCGCAACAGTTCTTTTAGGCTGCCAATGATGCCCTGTACCCCCCAAGACCACCACCAGTCCCCATCCACCAGACCAACAACTCTCACCCTCACTACCTCATTCTTTCACGACCTCTTTATCTCACTACCTCACAAACTCACTCACTACCTCAATCACTCTCTCTCACTACCTCACTCTTTCTATCGCACTAACTCACTTTCACTCTCTTTCACTACCTCTTTCTCACTACAGCACAACATCACTCTATGCTTATATCTCACTACCTCACAACATCCCTCTCACTACCTCACTCTCTCTCACTACCTCACTCTCTCTCTATTTCAATACCTCACTCGCTCTCTCTATCTCACTCTCTCTCTGCTAATGCAATAGGTATCACATATGCAAAAAACAAAGCTAATGCCAATACAAATGACAATGCCATTTATTAAGGGATACAAAAAAGATAAAAAAATAATGAGCAATTCTAATAGCTCTACCTATAATATTGCCGAGACCATTGCATTGTAAATGCTTGTTTCATAAGGGAGTAATATTTAAAGGGGACATAGGTCAACAACCTTTTCCTATAACTTTAGTACTGTTTGTTCAGCCTGTGTCAAGTAGCTACCAAGTAATGCCAGGTGCAGTTATATTGGGTTTTGTGAAGATCCAGTTGAGGAAGCAACATTAAGGGGGACTCAAATACTTCCTATGGAAAATTATAATTTTTGTTGGCCCTGGCCCAAATTTTTTCCTGAATTTTAACAGTGACAAACATGCTTGTGTGATAAGCTGCCCTGTGTGATAAGGCTGCATGGACTGGGTGGAATGCAGCTTTGTGGTGCTACAGCATCAGAAGCTAGATTCTGCTCCAATGCTTTGCAGCCTTTATTCATGAGTGACGGAAGCCTCGTAGTGGCTGTTCGTGAACCTCACCTATTTTACAGCCTGTTTACCATACAGCAAGACCTGCAAATTGTAAATCGGCTGATCATGCACAATAGAAAGTGATTTAAAATATGTGAATCGTTAAGTTCTAGTATATTTATAGCTTGGTTGTGGCAGCTTGTAATGGATTTGTGAGCCATGCTGTGGTGTACTTTAACCTGATGTGACCAGTGGAGAGACGGCAAATCTTAGTTCTCCAGTATTGAATCCTTCATAGATTCACATGCTTTAATCCTCCCTGTTGTCAAGGTGGGAGTTCCACCGTAGGTTCTAAAGCAGTTGGAATAGCATAGCTAGCTTACAACAGTAAAAAGAAATTGACTTTTATAGCTTATCGATACATTTTTAAAAGAACTAAACTCTAGGCGATAGTACTCTTAGTTCTCCAGTATTATCGGTGTCTTTCATAGATTCACATGCTTGAATATTCCCCGTCGTCGAAGTGGGAGTCCCACGGTACATAAAAATAGCAATAAATGCTAAAAATATATGTATGTGAGAACATAACATAAGAAAAAACTAGAAGTAAATTCATAACTGAAACCTCTAAAACAATTCCTCCATAGTAATGCATGATAGAGCGAGAAAACACTTGTAACATATCACTGTCATTATGTTAGTCCAAACTACAGCCAATCAGGCGCCTGCACCCTCTAGAACCTTCTCCTCAGAAGCTCAAGCCCTCAGATTTTCTACCGCACGTCGTGTGAAGGGAGTCTCCCTGAGCTCTGCTTAGTTTTCTCCTCAACTGCTTCTTGTTTCCTGAGCTTTCATCATGTCAAATAAGAAGTCTTTATTCCGACCTTGCTCCTCTTGTGGGAAGTTGCGTCTTTTTAAAGAGGACCCCCACAAGAAATTTATTTATTGTCTCTACCCTGAGCATGAAGTTGGCAGCTGCAAGTTTTGTAGAATCTTTTCTAACAAGACTCTAAAGGACAGAGAAGGCCGACTCTTGCTTTGGCTCCAACGTCTTAAAGACAAGGATTCAGCTCTCTCTGATGCTGAGAGTTTTCAATCTGGACCCTCCTCTGCAGCCTCTAAGCGTAGTAGTGTGCAGGATATGCCTTCTCCATTTCTAAAAAAGAAGAAACTGGCCCTGCCTTTGGCCTCTGTGGTGTCCCCACCAGCTCCTACTACTGCTGCGCCCACGAGACCTGGCTCTCAGGCGTCTTCTGCTGCCTCACAGCGTGTTTCCACACCTAAACATGCTTCGTCATCGGGAGCGTCTACGAGCGTTCCGACGACGAGATCTGCAGTGTCTACATCGTCGACGACAACACTGACGACTTCGTCAGCTTTTATCTCGTCGACGACGGTCTCGTCGACTGCCTCTACGTCGACAAGAGTTTCATTGGCCTTTTAGGCTGTCTCGTCGACGATTCCTATCACCTCGTCGACGAAGAAACTAGCATCGTCGACGAAAGCCATCAAAAAGTCTTCGTCGACGAAGACTCCGTCGACTAAAGCCTTGTCGACGAGTGCTCCGTCTACAAGGGTGTCTCCTGCGTCGACGTCTTTGTTGGCGGCTTTGCCATCTAGGATACTTCCATGGACGACGACTCCGTCGATGACGGCTTCGTCGACGAGACTACCGTCGACGATGAATTCATCGAAGCACCGTCAACAATAACGTCGATGGCACCGTCGACGGTGGCACCATCTTCCTTTGCCTCGTTGCCTCTAGTGCCTTTACCTTCTTCAGGTTCTGCATCTGTCGCCACCGATCTTTCACACCATCGCCGTCTAACGCCATGCCACCAGTTGTCTGCTCCAGATCCGCAGCCTCCTTCACCTATGTTTGCCACTACCTCTGAGCACGACTCGGACTCTGGTAATGATGTGGATGACACTTTCGGGGCGGCCCACAGTCCGTCTGATCTAATCATCAAATGTCAAGATTCCGGCAGTAACGACGACGGCGGCAACCAGGAGTCTCAAACTGAGGAACAGTTCATCCAAGTTCCAATGGCTACTTTGCCTTTGTCTTTGATTTCAAATCTCCAGCATAAGCTGGACGACTACAACCGGCGTTTTCCACCAACGCCACAAGGTACTCCTAGACCATCACCTGCTGCGACTGCGACAGCTCCGCCATCTGTCCCGCCAACTTTGCCAATGACGCCTTCACCCCATATTCAAACGTCGGTCAAGATTCACACAACTGTGTATCCGCAGGATGCGGATGATGAGGCGATTCCAGAACGGGAGGACGGAGAGTTCCACGATGATACGGATAATGATGATGCCGCAACCGGCATGGCCGAGTGGGACGACTTCCAAATGCAGACGCCCTCCCCTCCGCCAGGAGAATCTGGGGATTCCCCTGCAGTAGATATTACCAGTTTTCATCTGTTGATGGATAGAGCCGCTCAGCACTTTAAATTACCAAGGACACAGAGAGAGGAGGACTGTTTCCTCTACGATTTCAAGAATCAGCCTTTCAAACAAGTCCACACGATTCCAATAATCGATTTTATATGGAAGGAGGGAGTTAAGCGCATGCAGGCTCCGAATTAGTTACCTGCCCAAATGCTGCACCTTGAGAACAAATATAAGCCCCCAACGGGTTCACCAGCATGCCTGGTCTCTCAACCTAAGCCGGATTCGGTTGTAACTCAGGCAGCGCAGCGTCGGGCCCGTAATCCAGCGTCTCCAATCACTGCACCTCCAGATGGAGAAGGTCGGCGCCTAAACTCCATTGGACGAAAATTCTCCACCATGGCTTCCACTACAGTATGGGCGGTGAATACCTTAGCCATCTTGGGCCGCTACGACCGGCAGATGTGGTCGGACATATCTGCCCTAGTCGACCTCAGCCCTGACGCTTCCAAAGCGGACGCTCTGCAAATCCTCCAGGACGGACAAAGAGCATCTGAAGAGATGATTGACTGCGCAGTCGATATTGCGGGCACTGGTTTCCGCCAGCTTGCTAGTGCGGCTGACTTACGACTCCAGGGTTGGTTGAAGGCCACCTCCTTCCCGGCAGGAAGTTCAATCCAGGATCCTTGATATGCCATATGATGTTGAATCGCTGTTTGGGTCACACACAGACAAAGCTCTAGAGTCCATTAAGAAGGACACTGATACTGCTAAATCACTGGGCACTTTGCAATTTTGGAAGCAGCCATTTTGGGGTGCACGCGGACAATGCACTTATTCCACTTTTTGAGGAGGACAATCTCAACATCGCTCCTACAATCAGAGCAACCAACGTTACTCTTCCAACTAACCGCAGTCAAATCGACAACATTCCTCAAAGCCTTATAGGGGAAAGTCATCCTATCGGAGATCCACTCCCAAACGCCAATGACTTTTGTCATCCCCAAAGTGTTGGAGGTCGAATCTCTCGGTTTTATTCTCAGTGGTCTTCCATCACCTCGGACCGCTGGGTCTTGGACATTGTGCTGAAAGGTCATACCTTGGAGTTAGTCAAGATTACTCCTCATACTCCACTGTCTGGCCCGCCTCCTCCCCATCTCAAGGAGCTTTACCATCAAGTCTGTCTTGTTCAGAAAGGTGCAGTCAAAGTGGTTCCAGTGTCCCAGAGAGGAGAGGGGTTTCCTCTCGTTTCTTCCTCATACTCAAGAAGACGGGAGATTGGAGACCAATTCTGGATTTGAGGGCTCTCAACAGATACCTTAAGAGCCAATCTTTCCGCATGCTGACACTACTGGAGATCCTCCGTCTTCTAGCCATCGGGGATTTCATGACCACCATAGACCTTCAGGACGCATACTTTCATGTCCCAATTCTCCAACAGCATCGAAAGTACCTGCGCTTCAGGGTGGGGCAGACACATTATCAGTTCAAGGTGTTGCCTTTCGGACTCCGATCCCCCCCCCCTCGTGTGTTCACGAATGTGTTGGCTCTTGTGGTGGCTCGCCTTCGAGGCGTCCACATTTTTCCATACTTGGACGAATGCCTCCTCAAGTCTCAATCACGCCATCAACTGAGCCAAGACACTCGTCTTTGTCAAAATGTGTTTCAATCCCTCGGCTTGGCCATCAATGTCGACAAGTCACAGTTTGCACCAGCGCAAACCAGGAATTTCTTGGGAGCGATCTTAGACACAATGCTTTCAAAGGCGTTCGTTTTACACGAACGACAACAGAAAATCCTCCACCTGGTGTCTCTCATTCGAGCAAGGCAGTCCGTTTCTGTCCGGACATTAAAGTCATTTCTGGGGATGGCATCATCTTGTATTGCACTGATCCCACATTAGACTGCGGACCCATCCCATTCAAGAGGAACTGGACGTACAGTGGCGTCAGGTTTCCGGATCTTTCAACGACCTGGTGGCCGTTATAGTGCGCATGAGAAAGGGTCTGTGCTGGTGGGCACAGCTGATCAACCTGGCGACTGGAACATCCTTCCTCGTCAACACGCCAGATCTCACGCCCACAACGGACGCCTCTCTGGACGGCTGGGGTGCTCATCTTCAAAGCCTCCCTATCAAGGGCAAATGGTCTCCACCCCAACGCTCTTGGCATATCAACAGGCTAGAGTTGATGGCGCTCTTTCTGGCACTCAAGTAGTTTCTTCCTGTAATTCAAGAGGAGTCAGTGCTTATTCAAACGGACAATACCACCAGCATGCACTATGTGAACAAACAGGGAGGGACCAAGTCTCAACGCTTGTCTCGACTGGCTCAGTCGATTTGGGATTGGGCTCTCCGTCATCAGATACCCTTGACGGCGGTGCATCTGCCGGGCGTTTCAAAAATCCTGGCAGACTCCCTCAGCAGGTGCACATCGTCGACACACAAATGGGGGCTGCATCAACAGACTCGGGATCGTGTGTTTCACCGATGGGGTCGCCAATCTCTAGACCTTTTTGCGACACCAGAGATTCGGAAATGCCCGTCCTACGCAAGTTGGCATCCCCACCCCGGATCGTGCGGGAATGCCCTTTTCATCGATTGGTGCGATCTATCTGCTTACGCCTTTCCGCCGATCCCGTTAGTGCCACGGGTGCTGTGGAAGATGCGGAGGCAGCCCTGCCACATTCTATTGATCACCCCTTGATGGCCCAGACAGGCGTGGTTCTCGGAGTTGCTCCTTCTGTCCCAGTGCGAGCCCATTCCTCTTCATGCTCGTCCAGACCTCCTGACGATGGACAGGGGCCAGGTTTGCCATCCGGATCCATCCACTCTACAATTGTCGGCATGGAACCTGAGCACCTTGAGTTCGCAAACTTAAATATCTCGCAAGATTGCAGAGAGATCCTCGCTCATGCTAGGGCTCAGTCTACCATCAAAACTTACAAATTCAAGTGGAAGAGATTTTGTCATTGGTGCATGGCAGCAAATGTCCATCCAATCCATTCTACTCCGGAGCAGCTTCTTCCGTTCTTTTTGAGTCTAGCTCAATCTGGACTCTCGCATGCTACCTTGAGTTTTCCTAGCTGCTCCCTCTGCTCGTCCAGAATTATCCGCCAGTCTTTCAAAGGGCTTTTCCGGAAGTTCCCACCTATTTGGCGCCCTCCTCGACCGTGGCATCTCAATGTTGTTCTGTCGCAACTTATGAAATCCCCATTTGAGCCCATCCATAGGGCGGACATTAAGTTCATCACCTGGAAGGTTGTTCTTCTTCTTTCTCTGACCTCATCTCGTCGTGTGAGGGACCTCCACGCCTTTACTATCAAACCGCCTTCTCTTCAATTCAAACCGGACGGCGTGGTGCTTCGCACCAACCCATCTTTCCTACCTAAGATGCCTACGGACTTCCATCTAAATGAACCTGTGTTCTTGAAAACTTTCTTTGATGAGCCAAAGTCTCCGGCTGAGCAGCGATTGCATTCATTGGACATCAAACGATGCCTTAAATTTTAAATTAGCAGAACTGCCTCCTTCCGCAGGTCCGACCAACTGTTCATTGCTTATGGATGACTGCGTAAGGGGCATCCAGTTACCAAACCAACGATTGCCCGTTGGATTTCTTCGGCCATTGCCTTCTGCCATCAACCGGCTGGCAAGCCTTTGCATTCTTCAGTGAGGACTCATTTTACAAGTGCTATGTCTTTATCCACCGCCCTGTTTGCTGGTGTGCCACTTCATCAGATCTGCTGTGCAGCAACATGGTCCAGCAGGCACACCTTCACCAAGCATTACTGCTTGGACGCCATCAATGAGGCGGATACTGCAGTGGGACAGGCAGTACTTCATCCTCTTTTCAAATAAGGTGAGCCTCTGTTCCCTCCTCCTTTATATTTTTTCAATGATTGCTATTTAAGCTTCCATGACCGTATTACTACTGTCTTCGAGCTTTTCCATGCTGTGCTTAGCAATCTCATTGGCGGTTACTGCTCTCTACTCTATTCAAGCATCTGAATCTATGAAAGACACCCTTAATACTGGAGAAGTACAATTGTTACTTACCTGTAAACAGGTGGTTCTCCAGTATTGGTGTCTTTCATAGATTCAAATGCGACCCACCCTCCTCCCCTCAGAGGCTCTCTTCTCCTCATGCACTCTGGGTCACTTTGGTGGTACGAAAATCTGAGGGCTTGAGTTTCTGAGGCGAAGGTTCTAGAGGGTGCTGGCGCCTAATTGGCTGTAGTTTGGACTAACATAATGACAGTGATATGTTACAAGTGTTTTCTCTCGATCATGCATTCCTAAGGAGGAATTCTTGTTATGTTCTCACATACATATATTTTTAGCATTTATTGCTATTTTTATGTACCGTGAGACTCTCACTTCGACGGGGAATATTCAAGCATGTGAACCTATGAAAGACACCAATACTGTAGAACCACCTGTTTACAGGTAAGTAACAATTGTTCAACACTCCCAGCAGGCGCATCGTCCCTCAGATTTTCTACCGCCTGTCATGTGTTGGGGAGTCTCCCTGAGCTCTGCTCCGTTTCTTCAGCTTGAACTCAAATTTGATATTTTCTCCTACTTTTCGAGCTTCAAGATGTCAGAACCTTTCAAATAGGGACAGTTTAGACCTTGTGAGACCTGCGGAAAGAAAAGGCTACATTCATAAGATCCCCATAAGGAATGCATATATTGCCTTCATCCCACCCACAAGGTAAGACTGCAAATATTGTAGGACATTGTCCTCAACTCTCAAGGACAAAGATGTGAGGCTTTTTTGTGGCTTCAGAATCTAAAGACAAACTGTTCCTGATGGACATCAATTTTTTCCCTACTTTTCATGGGAAATGAAGTGTTTGTTGTTTGGTGTTTACTGGTTAACATGCCTACTGTGGTAAAAACGAAGAAAGGACAAGCATAATCCTTACCTCCGGGTCCTGACATAGATTTGTGAACAATTTCCAGGTATTGTCATCAGCTTATTTTTTTTGTTTGATCTGTCGTTTAGAGAGATTTGTGATAATTGACATGTACAGAAGAAAGTACAACATCGTATAAAGCACCATACAAGGCTAGTAGAGAGAAAAATCAAGCTTGAATCACAAAGGAGCTGTACACTTGCACATTTATCAATCTTACATGATTGAAATCGGCATATAGCAATTCCCATTAGTCCAGTAACCTTTACTTTTACTTACCAATCAGAAAATGGCATCGTCAACTTATTGTACAATAAAGAATATGGTGTTCAAGCTAGTCATGTCAATCGCAAGTATATAACCCTTATGGTTTCACTCCGCCACATCACATGAATCTATGCAGATAGCCTAATAAGTTTTAGAAAATAACAAAACACAAACCCTTAAAGTAAAAATAAACTGCCAAAAAGGGGTCAGGAAAAGAAATAAGAGCTGCATAGAGGTGTGGGAAAAGACAGACCCCGTGAATCCAAAGGGGAGAGCCAATCAATTATCTCATAGATGCACATCTAAATCGTTAGGAGAGAGGACCATCCAGTGTGGAGTTGGAGTGGCCCGGTCGTGCAGCAAATCAACGCTCATGCCACACACCTACCCAGGTATCACACTCTATGTATCCAATGTGGGAACATCTGGCAGCAACAGCCCTTGTAACGTGCACAACATGGAATTGCATGCAGCAGAAAAAGGGAATGTACGCAGTCTCGTCGTGTCTTCCCTAACCAATGAAACTGCTTCCGCTTTCACCCAGTTAAACATTGACAGAAACCAGGCTTTCGTTGGCGAGGGGGTCTGCCTTCTTCCATCGGCGGGTGATCAATCGCTTGGCCACCGTAAAACCCATGTCCCAAAACCAGGTGGATGCTTAGTGTTTTTTGTTTCTTGGGAAGACTCCAGTGATACAGGTCCCCCAAGTAGTTGGCACGTCCCTATCCATACATGTGGCCAATGCTTCAAACACACCCTCCCAGTAAACACCAGAGTGGGGCAGGCCCAGAGCATGTACAGGAGGGTCGTGTCCGTCATCTTACATCACGGGCAACACGCATCTTGTCTATGAAAATAGCAATTAATCATTGTCATTAGCTTATAGTGGGAATTTTGAGTCAGATGGGTGCCATTCACATAAAAATGTCCCTGTTTAATTATTTTCTAGGTTTCAAAAATATATATTTTGAAAACAATGGATTATGGTTCTTATGCCAGCATGAAGAGTAATAGGAAACCGCTCGGTCTAGTCCCCATCTAGGTCAGATGATTCATTGATGTGGCTGTTGCAGTAATCTTTCAGCCAGATTCGGAGAGAGCAGAATGACCTTATTAATCAATGTTTGCAGTTCAAAACTAGATGGGACTTCAGACATGATTTACTGTTTAAATGATACCCACATAAGAGCGTGTCTAATGTCTAGTTCTCGTCCAGTGATCTAGCCAAAGCAGGGTCTCACAAATCTTTCCTGGTAGATATGTAGCATTGTCCTCTGTGGTTTTCGGTTACCGGTTAATTTTCGATTTCTGTGCCTTGCTTTGGTTTTGCTGTAACTCAGTGCACTTTACAGAGAGAGAGACAACCATTTAGAGCAAGCATTGACACCTCTTTGTTAAGACGTTCTATAGAGAATGTAAAATAAACAAGTAAATTCCACATACAATACCTACCTGAGATAATTGGTATCGTTTGCATATAACTCTGATCCATATTTGTGAGACTAATATTTTGATATCTAGTTTAACAAAGGCTGTGGATTTAATTTTTAGAGTCCTGCCAGGATGGATATGAATGATATTGATGGTCTTCTAAATATACCCAGCAGAAAGCCATGTTCATAAGTATTGTTTCTGGATGCTAGTGTAGACTGCATCACCGCCATACATGTGGGAGTTTTTTTCTTTACTGTGCAATCAAGAGTTATTGGCACCAATTTGGGTCTCACCTAAGTACAGGTTGTGACCTCTAAATGGGAAAATATATTACATCATCTCTCAACTGCTATTAAGGTGAAAGTGTAGCAGCATGCTACACTTCAGTTACATCACCACTGAATGCAGAAAAGAAAAGGAAGAAAGCAACACCACAAATGCATGGGGATCTTGTGCCGTGCTCTGAGAAACAAGGTTCGGCATGGGTCGTCGGAATATGCTGAATAAGACTTTTGGGTTTCGATACCTGATAGACCTCTAGTCACACATTCCTTAACTTTAAATTATACCCAGGCGCCAGACTGGATCCAGAAATGTTTTCGTGAGCAGCACCCCTGCGCGCATGTAGATGGCATTGTTTGGCTCTGCATGGTGTCTTAGGCATCCTTACCTAAAGTGCCTTTTGCGGTGCCTATATAGGTGGCACACTGATGCCAGTTATTTTCTTTCCACGCCAGTCAGCGCAGTTCCGAGTAGAGCTTCCCCTTGGTAATTTTTTACTTGGTTTTTTAGGTCTCGCTGGTGTTAGCAGTGCGAAGCGCTGCGTCCAGCAAAAGACCTTATGTTGTTCACTTGCCGGGAATGTTGGACAGGGGAAGGGTACGTGCTTTCCCTCTGCGATTTTCATCTCTAGGACGCTCTTCTGCTGGCGGGCTTTCATCACGTGTGCGGAATCTCTTGGGCGCTGCTGGTGTTGTGAGCTCGCCTAATGACTTCCGTGTCTCGCTTTCGCGCTTCTACTGGCGGGCTTTCATCACGTGTGCAGAATCTATCTCTTGGGCGCTGCTGGTGTTGTGAGCGCGCCTAATGACTTCCGTGTCTAGCTTTGTTTAAAAAGGGCAGGTAATCAGCAACTGAGTACGCGACCATTTAAAGCTCTGCTTCTGATTTTGATGCAAACCTGTTTGTCATAGCAGATACCACGTCTCTGCTTCCAGCAAAGCGTCGCTTAGTGCGTCACACAGGAGGAAGCCAGACATCATGGTTAGGCACAACAGACATGTCACAGACCTGTAGACTGAAAAAAGACTGTCAGCTGCGTCTGCTGGAAGTGCTTCTGAGGTGTGACTGACTGAACCCCAACCTTATTCTTTGAGAAAGACCAAAGTGCCGAACTTCCCCGTGGTCGAGGCGGATAAAATGCGCCCCGAAGCTGCTGAGTCAAGACAGGTCTGGGCCACACTTTGGGGTCACTGATGTCTTCAATAGAGCAAGAGCAGCAGCGTGTGTGTCGCGAATCAGATTGTGGTGAATGGCTACTTGTCACGAGATCTTAAAAGGAAACGAGCTGCGTCTGCTGGTAATGTAGCAGCATTTGCTGAACTCTCTAAACTAAATAACACAAAATAACACAATCCCAACAACACACACTTAAAAAGAGAATATAGTGCAACCACCCAGTACAAACATTGAAGGAACAATGCACAAAAACACAACCGCACACCAAAAACAACACTTCACCACCGCAACAGAAACACAGCATAATCTGATCAACATGCAGAAACATTCTTGTCACACATTTACAACCTCTATTGCACGTGGTACGGAGAGGTTGTACGAGTACCGCCTTACCACCAGGACATGCATGGAACGGGGCCTGTCTAAATGTTTTGTGATACAGCCACAACCCTCTTTGGTGCAAGAGGTAAAAGTGAAAGTAGCTAGGGGAGGGAGGGAGTGTGCAGGCGGAAGAGATGCCCTGGTTGTGCCCAGTACCTGCTAATAAGCCCCCTCGGTGCCGCCTCTGGCCCCTTAGATGCTAGCCTGGGCCCCTGTAGCGCCTTCCTCTCTCCCCGTCCCTCAGTAGGCGCTGCGCACTTACACGTCAGTAGCAGCAGAGATAGCACTCAAGCTAGAGAGACTGCGCCGAAACTCGTCAACAGCACCGGGACTCCAGGGGCCTCCGCTGCCTTCTCTGTGGTTGTTGATGTCCGGGGCGGGCCGACGCTCTGACACAGCCCCTCTCCACCTCCTGCTTTTTAAAGCATTCCCCCCCCCCCGTCCAAAGGACCCCTTGCTGCGCACCGCCTAACAATGGAGCCGAAGCGTGGTATACTGACAAACCAGTGCATGAGCCGCGAACTGGCTTGAGAGTTAATTGCCTCATGTTGCATAACGTTTGTTCTTGTGTTTTGAGTGTCTGCCTTTTATTGCAGTATTACTCGTCAGGGGTAGTAAGCGCTATATAAATGCAATTACAATACAATACCTCTACTTGTACTTTGTACGCTTTTTGTAACATGCACACTTGTCACTTTTTCCGCTTGTAACGTACCGTTTGCTACCTCTTGTATTTTGTTTGCTCTTGATACATGCACAATTGTCACTATTGCCTCATGTAACGTAATGTTTTGCTTTTGTAACATGCTCACTTGTCATTTTCTCCGCTTTCTCCCCCTCCTGGGCACTTGCACTTTCTCTCTTTACGATCTGGGCAGTCCCGCGCAGCTGATTGCATAGCTGCAGCGGGCCACAACATCTTCCCCGCCATTCCCCAGAGGCTACTGGCCACGCCCCCATCCAACAGGCCACGCCCCCCGCTGAAGACATTTTAACGCGCTGAATGCGAGCGCGAGTCAGAGGCTAATCTAACTCCTGAGGCGGAAGCCGGGAGAACGCGAGGATTGCAATTTATTTTAAAACTTGTGTATTGACTGTTTTTATCTACTCACTTCCCCCTCCTGGGCACTTGCACTTTCTCTCTTTACGATCTGGGCAGTCCCGCGCAGCTGATTGCATAGCTGCAGCGGGCCACAACATCTTCGCCGCCATTCCCCAGAGGCCACTGACCACGCCCCCCTCCAACAGGCCACGCCCCTCCCACCTCCCTTCTTATTAATAATGTGCTATCCCCGTATGCGCAGCGGACGGGCGCAGCGGGCGCGCTGTCAGCGCGCCAAAGGCAAGCCCGTCTGCGCCCTTTCGGGCCCAGGGGCCATACCCCCTGGACAAAATGTGCGCCCTCGATTATGCTATGACGCTGATCAGATCCTCGCTCTTAGACCCACAAAGGATCATCCGACGGCTACACTTAATATGTTAGATCAGTTTCCACAATGCTGCCCTCATTGCTCCTTCCATCTGGATACTCCACAACGATGTTGTAGTCTAGCATCTCGAGTAGTAACTCATTCCCCTTCGAGTTGCACCTTTCTCAGCCTGAATTGTCATTCCTTGCCCAAACACAAACGTGAGATTTTTGATCTCCTTACGGATGAATCCCCTGATGCACTTTTCATTACGGAAACGTGGCTTCGCAATAGTTCCGGACCAGACATTGCAGAAGCCCTCCCTGCTCAATATGCGATTGTAAGGCACGATCGCCCCAGGAAAATAGAAGGCGGTGTGGCAATAATATTCAAAAATATTTATTAATGCCATCTCGATCCAGCTCCGTTAAACGGCTGCGAGGCAGCGTATTTTAAGCTGGCTCTCCAACCTAAAACCACCCTTTCGGGCTTATTAGTGTATCGCCCTCCAGGTCTCGCTAACGCATGGCAGTTACAACTTTCTGAACTCATAGCCTCGCTCTGTCTACATCTAGTAACTTTTTCGTCCTTGGTGATCTGAACGTTCATTTGGATGATCCTAAGGACAGTTTGGCCTGCAACCTCATTGCGGACCTTGCTTCCATGAATCTCATTTTATATAATAAGGGCTCCACCCACAAGGACGGACATCTTTTAGACCCAATCTTTTCTAATAGTATCCATGTTAAGTGTTCCGTGGCGGTGCCAGTTATCTGGTCCAATCATTTCTTAATTAAATTTACCGTCATTAACAATGAGAATATACCCAATCACAAACCTGATACTAACATACAGAAAAGGGACTGGAAAAAGTTTGACTCTGCTGCTTTTAATAAAATCTTAACTGATCTTAAGCCTGAAACTATATTTGAGTCCAATGATATGGATGTGATGGCCAGTGCCGCTAATTGTTGGCTTCTTGAAGCCATAAATACCTGTCTTCCCACTACCCATAAGAAAGGGATAATTCACAAAGCCCCCGCTCCATGGTATAATGAGACACTCCGCATGCACAAATCTAAATGTAAGAAATTAGAACGTTTATGGAGGAAAGATTATTCTCTCATATCTGGTACTGCCTATAAAGCAGAGCTGAAATGTTATCATAAGGCGTGTGCTACAACAAGGGCTATCCACGTCAACAAGACTATTAACGAAACCATGAATAAATCTAAAACTCTGTTTAATGTGGTGAGGGAGCTTGCAGGTTCACAGACTACGGCAATACCTCCTCCGTTATCCAGCATGAAATGCGATGAGCTTGCCCAGTATTTTATTTCCAAAATTGTTAATATACATCAGGACATTTTTGCTCAAAGCAACATAAATAATTTTACGACTTCTCCTCAGGCTAGGGAAGAGGCTGCCAACTCATTGGTGTCATCCTCGCCTCAACTGTTGTCTTGGCTGGATCTTTGCCCGGAAACTCTTTCGGAAACATTGAGCAAAGTCAAGTCAGGCTCTCCGCTGGACCCTTTGCCCGCCCCGATACTACGTTCCCTGAATTTTTCACATCTTTCCACTATTTGCAAAATGTTAAGCCACTCGTTGGATACTGCAACCGTTCCCAGTTGTTGGAAGCATGCTATGGTCACCCCGCTCTTGAAGAAGCCGTTGGCGGATCCTAAGGTGACCGCTAATTACCGTCCCATTTCTTTGTTACCGGCATTCTCGAAAATTTTGGAGCAACATATCCATGTACATTTCTCAAAATTTGTAACGGACAACAGCCTTCTACATCCATCCCAGTCTGGATTTCGCCCTGGCTTCTCTACGGAGACGACCCTTTTGGGCGTTACAGACAATCTGTGCTTGCTCTTGGATCGAGGAGAAACAGTTGCGCTGATTCTACTTGATCTCAGCGCAGCTTTTGATCCTGTGTTACACAGTATCCTTCTCAAATCCCTCGCTGCCATCGGCATTGGTAATAAAGCCTTGGACTGGCTTGCATCCTTTTTGTCTGACCGTACTTTTCAAATCTTCTCTAAATCATCCTCTTTTAAATCTACTCCTCCCCCCCCATGGTGTACCCCAGGGGACAATCCTTAGTCCTCTTCTTTTTAATTTATATGTTACACCTTTGGTTTATGTTGCACAATGTTCTGGATTAAACTGTTATTCTTATGCTGATGATTCACAAATTGTTTTTTCACTATCTCAAATAGATCCCACGGTTCCCTCCCCTTTGCAAGTTGGACTCAGCAAAATATCTGGATGGATGAATAGCAACCTGCTCAAATTAAATGGCGGAAAGACTGAGGTTTTGGTCCTTGGTAATAAACCTGACCTCTGGAACCTAAGACATTGGCCTACTGCCATGGGTTTCTTACCAACTCCGTCTGAACAAGTGCGAAATCTGGGAGTAATTATCGATAGGGGTCTATCCATGAAAGATCAGGTCAACAAAGTCGCAGCCACCTGTTTTACCATCCTACGATGGCTACGTAAAATCTTTTGGATACTCCCCGAAAACACCCAGAGATCCGTTGTGAATGCCTTGATAACCTCTATGCTGGATTACGGCAACCTGGGGTCTGCCAAGGCCGTCACACGGCGCCTTCAGCTGGTACAAAATGCCGCAGCTCGGCTTCTCTGTGGCTGTCGGAAACGTGACCATATTACAGAATGCCTGAGGGAGCTCCACTGGCTCCATGTTGAAAACCGGATAAAGTTTAAAGCATTGAGCTTTATGCATAAGATCAAAATCGGATCAGCTCCCCTTTACCTTCAGGCCCTTACCTTCCTGCTCGCTCACTTCGTTCCTTATCCCATCATCTCTTCAATGTACCGAAGTTTAAGATCACCAGAATGGGCGGTGGTTCCTTTGCGAACTTAGGACCCAGACTGTGGAACTCACTTCCCTTGGCCATTCGGATAAAAAACGGTCATATGCGATTTCGCAGAGCGGTGAAAACCTGGCTTTTTGATCTCTAAATCTTCTGCCTGGTGTTTTTGATTTGTCTCTCAGCGCCGGGAAACCCTTATGGGTAGCTGTCGCGCTCAATAAATTCAATTAATTAATAAATAAATAATAAATAAAATGGTATCATTACTGTTCCTATTGTGAAGCGCTCAGACACCTTCGGGTAAAGTCAGCGCTATATAAAAACGCATAAAATAAATAAAAAATAAATAGTGACAGGCTCCTCCTTCTCCGCCGCCCTGCCTCTGCAGACACCAGCCTGCTTCATTGTTGACTCCAACCTCACAGCCTTTCAAGGGCGCCAGATTCGATTACTCCGCAGATGTAATTAAGTCTGAATCTTGACCGGACAGTCACACCTCCTGTCTCACTTATTGGGGGCGCACAGTCAGTCTCGCGAGGGTGATTGTAACTGCGAGCACCTTTTGTTAAGCCTCCTGATCCCAGGCCTGCGTGCTCTGGGACAGCAGGGCTCTGATTGGAGGGGAGAGTTTCAAATACAAGAAGATATTCTATTTTTAAGAGATGTCTAAGCGTGTCCCGAATTCTTCTCAAAGCACATATAGGATGTAACCTTACGGGCAGAGCTGCTGACAAAGGAACAGTGGAGTCTCGGCGTTGGCTCAGCATCATGTGATTCTGGGCAAATCACTTAATCTCCCCGTGCCTACCAAGAAATGAATGTGTCCTTGTGGTACGTAACTGATGCTCATTTAAAACACTCCAATACCCTCTGTTATATAAATACGTATTAAATATGAATTCAGGGGGCCCTATTTAACAAATGGTGTAAGAGGACATACACAGATTTACGTTTCCCCCTGAGCATACTTTTTATCCGTTTTTTTGCTATTCACAAGCTTTCCTTTTAGTACACCTGGCTAGAAGTGGGTAGGCCAACACATTACCAAGGAGGGCCGAGCCAAGGGTCAAGTCTGGCAGTTGAGCATCGTAAATATCTGAACTGTAAATCGTGCAACAAACTTCATGTTAGAATATGATATAGTGTTTTAAAAATTCATAAAAAGTGTATTTCTTTAACAAACAGAAGAGTTTCACTTTACTACATTAATTACCTCACTGCATTGTGAAACATTAGTATTGTTTCTACATTAACTTAGTATAATGCATGCCCCCTGCCCTGACAACAATTTCGTTAGTGAACTAGGCCAGTCAGTGTGTACCCTACATGTGGTCTAAAATCTTATTATACATTCAGCAACCTTATAGCCTACTTAATGAAACAGAAGTTATATGTCCAGTGCACATCCTGAACTCACATATTTGAATGCTTTCTCATATGTGAGAACAAGCAATGGCATAGCCAATAGGTCTCGCCTTTGGGACCTTATAAGTATTTAGTTATGCAGCACAATATCCTTGGTGCAACAACATCAAATGTTGCATGGCTAAAAACTTATAAGGGTCCAAAGGCGAGACCTATTGGATATGCCAATGTTTTTTTTCATTCTTATTTATTCATAAAGATACACTGTAGAAGATAGAATAAGCTTTTATACCTCTATAGACTCAACAAAATAGTTGGATCATGGTACCATAGCGATGGACACACTAATTGTGCACATTCAGGAGGGAGGCTCAGTTCGGTATTACAGTGTTATAACATTAGTCTAATTAGTTAAGGATGCTCAGACTCCAAGCTGCTAATGGCGACAGTGGGAGTAACTGTGTTCGCGTTTTTGGATAAACATTAAATGTGTGCCTGGCATTTACAGAATACATAAATAAACTGTTCTCTTAATCCATGTGTGCTTTTAGAAAATTAGAATACTCTTCATTCCGTGTCTAGTCCCAAAATGCACATCAGGCTGTATGATTGAAATTAACCCCTTCAATGCTGATGACGAGCTCAGCATGCAATTGGGTTTCCTTTATGAGAGAAGCAGTTCGTTGCAAATGGGATACCTATTGTGTGTGCCACATATCCTATAATGTATGGAGGCTGCTTCAGTTTTCCAATTATTTAAATGCTAACTATGTAAAATTGTTATTCCTTATAATTCCAGGATAAGCAACTGTAATGTCTAATGCACCAGGGCATCTGTGACCTGGCAGACATTTTTAAAACCTCCCATGAACATTATTGTACTGCTACGCTGTCCTAAAATGACAGCCTTCGAAAAGTCAAAGAGAATCCCGAGCCAGACTATTGCCTCCAACAATAGCAAAGAGTGACTCTCTCCTTCAGAAGCTTGTAGCAGACAAAGAGCTGAACTGCATCCCAGTTATCTGAAAAGAATAATCCTTGGCTAATTTGTGCAAGAAGATGGCACCAGCACTCATTCTTAGGTCTGTCCTAGAGACTGTTTGACCATCTTTATGAAATAAATGTCTCCTAAATGAAAATGCATATATGCATAGAGCGATTTTGTCTCAGACCTGTTAATCCATTGATTTTCCCAACTGTCATTCCCATTTTGCTTCTGCCTACTATATATAGCATACTTCATGAGAGTTGGTCAGCCCCCTTATGCTATTGGCTTTCTTGCACAGTGGATGACCATGTATTGCCTGATTGCATGTGCACATCTGCCTAAATAAGTGTACTTCAGTGCATGCTCTGGAGAGAGTCAATACTATGCCAATGCTTAGTTTTCTCTACATATTTTACACTTTTTAGGTCTTGCCTGGCGAAAGCAGCACTTGCGTTCCTCTTGCTATTGCGGGTACCTTTTGGAATCAATCCTGCCGAGGGCTTTCATGCACGCGTCTGCATGGACAAGGATGGCTGCTCTTGCCATTTGTCCACAGCAAACAGCAAGTGTGTGTCCGTAGGGACTGTAGACAGTGCGCCGCCATCTTGCGATGCTTTTGTTGTCATAGCAACGGAAATGCCGCTTCCTGTATGCAGCTTGCCGGCTGCTTCCTGTACGCAGCTTGCCGGCCGCTATCTGTACGCAGCTATGGAGTTCGAAGCTGCAGTCATTCTCCTTCAATACATGTATAGCCTCTTTTGCCATTACTTTAGCATTGCATCACTATCGTAATCTAGACATCCTCTTTGTGCTTTTCCGGGTTTTCCATCCAACACTTGTGTATTACTTTTTTGTTTGGTTAGTAGAGACTTGCTCTATATCTAGTTTAGTAATAGACCAGATTGGTTAATGTCCAAATACAATCAGTTCGGTCACGCTTTAGGTCGTGCTTGCATGGATTGGGTGTGTTTATTGGAGGAAGTTGCAGCACACTTCAGGTTTTCATGGCAGTGGTCTGCGGTGGAGTAGGGCTCCTATGCTGAAGGCGAAGACTGCAGATTTCCTGAGAGGCCTTTGCCTCTGAAAAGGACGGAGGCCGCTCCGGGGCAGTTTGTGTGAGCCAATGGTAGAAAGCAGGTCACCTCCCCCTGTCACGTGACACGCGGCAAAGCTGTCACGAAAGAAGGGGTATGAAGAACAGAGCATGAGTAGATTGTTTACTGTAAATTGCGTCAACTGTGTGCTTCCTGCGCCCAAAACAGAGTGCTACAGATAATTCTAGCCAATATTTATGTTCGATTCAGAAAAGGGGGTGGTGATGAACAGAGTGTCTGAATTTAGCAGACCACTCTTACCCAGTCCAAAGATCAGGGCTTGATCCATCACCGTTATTTAGCTCACTGCACCATCCCAGCTCAGAACCTGGCTACATGCAAATTAGTCTGTCCCTGGCCCAGTGCATCATGGGAACAGGGCAGTGAGTTAAAAAACGGTGATGGATCAAGCCCTGATCTGTTGACTGGGTAGGAGTATTCTGCTTAATTCGGAAACTCTGTCCATCACCACCCCCTTTTCTGAATCGTTTTGTCCACCATAAGCGTGGAAGGGTATACTCAGATGTGAGTCCCTTGCTCATTGCACCATCAGGATTCAAGCAAGCCGGGCCGATGACGGCTGTAATGCCAGAAACCGGTCCCCGGAAGCTTGTTTCCTTCCCAGTGAAGAATTGGCTTGGTAGTTTAGTCTGCCCTGTTCCCATGATGCACTGGGACAGGGACAGACTAATTTGCATGTAGCCAGGTTCTGAGTGAGCTAAAAAACGGTGATGGATCAAGCCCTGATCTGTTGACTGGGTAGGAGTATTCTGCTTAATTCAGAAACTCTGTCCATCACCACCCCCTTTTCTGAATCAATATTTATGTTCAGCCTCTTTCTTTGCATTCCACATTTTGGCAGACGAGTGGACTGAACACTCTTGGGGAGGGGGTGGGTGGGTGAGAAAAGGCTTGTTTAGGTTCCTTGAGGAGGGAAAATATAGATAACTTTACACACTCAAGACCTATGGTACATCTGTTTGACTCTTAGGCTATGCTAATTTGCGTTGCTTTTTTCCTGTGAAGATTTTACAAAATCACACAACATTACATACTTGCAGCTTATGGTGTGGTATATGGGTATCTAACAGGGCTTTATGTACGTGAGCGCATACTTCATGGGAGAAAAAAGTGCACAAGACACCAACATGAGACTGGTTCACGCAGAACATAACTTTCTGGGAGATGTTTTCCAGTCTCCTGCAGGCGAAAAGTGCACAAAATCAATCAGTGTGAAATTTTGAGGAATTTTTATAACCTGGAATTAATAAAGTTTGCGAACTTCAACCACAAAATCAACATTTTATCAATGGCCAGTGTGTAATTGTTGTGCCGAAAAAAGTAGGAATATGTTAATTGTTTGTGAACTCCTTTTACCTTCATATGTTTGTGATATAAAATACAAATATAGAATGTTATAGCTCTATTAATCCTTTACAAGACCTAATTAAACAAGCATTAAAAATTCAATAGGTCATGCCTTTATTTAAGTTAAAGCCATTTGCTTTGCTATACAATACCATTAGCAAAGTAAACAGCTTTAACTTACTAAAAAGCGAGACCTATTACATTTTCAATGCTTGTTTGTCCGGTCTTTTTGAGATGTATACTCCTTGTGTGTTAGTATGTCATCTGAAAAAAACTGGCTGCGAGCCCAATGGCTCCTATCTGAAAGAGACGTTAGTGATAGATTCCTTACTTTAGAATATCCCCAGGGGTCAGACTCGATCCGGAAAGTTTTGTTAGCAGTACCTCTGTGCGTCAGTAGATGGCGTCCTGCATCTCCGCGTCCGTCGCTGGCGTCGTATGCGCCGAGATGATGTCACAGAGACTACTTAGGCGCCCCCCATGCGTGCTGACGTCTGTTCTTTTTCCGCGCCAGTAAGCGCAGATCAGGTTAGAGCATGTACCTTAGTCACTTTTTGACTACTCTTTTTTTTGGGACTTTGTCTCTTGTGGTTCTGGTGCATGTAGGGATGCCTGAGTTTAAGTCCTGCGGGCCTGCCGTCGCAATGTGTTTTTGGCGGACACCCATGACATCTGTCTCTACTGCCTGGAGCGCGACCACGACTCCTGGTCCTGTTTAGACTGTCAGGCCATGGCCCCAAAGGCCTTGAGGGAGCGACGCCGGAAGTTGCTTGAAGTTCGGCACTCGTCCCGGCGCACCCACGGTCCAGGGGCCGTTCTAGGGAATGCTCGCGGGGCCTCCATCATCGCTCCTTGGGCTCCAAGTCTTCACCCTTGGATTCGGGTACGAGACGACACAAAAAGTTGTTGAAGCGTTGTCGCTCTGACGGCCCCCCCGTCGGTCCCCAGATGCGGACGAGGGGGACAGGGGTTTCGCCCCTGCGGTTCCTTTGGAGCCTGGAAGACCCGCGGCCTAGCCACCTTACCCGGGTCTGTCTGCGACTCCCGCACAGCTGCAAGAGTTTCTTGATGCCATGGACGGCCTGTTTAGGTCTCGGGCTCCAGCCGGTGCACCTTTGGGCCCTGCGGTCCTGTGTCAGGATCCTGCCGGGCCGTCGACTCCACCGGCACCTGCGCTGCCAGCTGCTCCGGCGCCGCAGGATCCTACGCCGTTTCAGCCACGAGGTCCCACGCTGCCAGCTCCGGCCCCAGCGCCTCCCTCGGCTCTGCCTGCGCCGCTGCAGTGGATGCTGTTACTTCCGCCTCTGCCCGGTTCCCGGACGGTTTCGTCCCCATCTGGGATCCGAATTGGGACACTGTGCCGGTTTGTCCCTGGCCGGCGCAGTTCCCGATGCTGTATGCTCCTTCCTTGGTCCCTGCCCCGCCGTACCACGGTGTGCGCCACATACAACGGAGGTAGAGGACAACTGGGAGGGGTCCGAGGACCCTCTGGCTCATCAGTGTGACTCCGAGCCGGATTGGGCGGACGACTTTGAGGAGGCGTGTGGCCTTGACGTCTCCTCTGACCCGGGGTTTGCCTCTCCCCCGCCCACTATGGAGGAAGGTGCCTAGTACACGCTGGTGCTCCGTCGAGCAGATGACGTCCTTAACCTTGATCCCCCTACAGTGGCCCTAAAGACTAATCTCACTGAGGTGTTCCAGGCGGCGTCCACTTCATCGGAGCCGCTGCTGCAATTTAATGACGCCCTCACTGACGTCTTGTTGAGGACTTGGCCGCGATAAGGATTCTAAGAGGCTGGAGCAGTTCGGAAAGCGGTTGTTCTCAGCCAGCTTGGGGCTGTGGTCGGTAACACCACGTGTCTATTAGGCTGCTATTCCCACGCGTTGTGGGATACCGTTGCTCAGGTGTTACCTCAGGGCCCTGAAGAGGTCCAGGCTGTGCTGTCCCAGGCTGTGGCAGAGGGTAAGGACGCGCCTAAAGTCACCATTCGTTTTGGCTTAGACAACGCGGACTCCCTTGGTAGGGCAATTTCCACGACTGTTGTGCTTCGCCGCCACACCTGGTTGAGATCTACCAGGGTCTCCCCGGACGTCCAGAACTCGCTTATGGACATGCCCCTTGATGGCACTCCCTTGTTTGGTGATAAAGCAGACAGTGCTCTGGAGCGTTTTAAGGACTCTCGAGCTACGGCCAAGTCCTTGGGCCTTTCCGCAACGCGCCCAGCCACGCCTACTTTTCATTCCTTTCGTGGCCATGAAAGGAAAGCCCCTGCCCGCTCGTTCAGTCAGAACCAAACTCAGCGTGGGCGTGGAGGCCGCCGTGGCGGTTCCGGGGGCTGGCTTGAGGGTCACCTCCGCCCCAACAACATCCGCCTCGAAGCCTTCCTAGTCTGAGCTTTGGGACGCACCCCACGCCAGTGCCTGGCAGGATTCGGCATCACCTCCCCCATTGGCTTTCTGTCACTTCCGACAAGGGGGTTCTTCAACTCGTCCGGAGGGGTTACTCCCTCCACTTCGAGTCTACCCCTCCAGCCATGTCTCAGTTCCACCGCATGTCGGGGGATCACTTTGTGCTTCTCCAGCAGCAAGTTATGGCCCTCTTGGCCAAACGGGCCATAATCGCATTCCTGGGCCCAAAGTAGGACGTGGTTGTTGTCCCCACTACTTTTTGGTCCCCAAGATGGACAAGGGGGGATTGCGCCCCATCTTGGACCTTAGGAGCGTCAATCGCTTCCTCCGGAAGGAGAAGTTCAAGATGTTGACTCTGGCTCAGGTTTTTGTCTGCCCTCGACCCTGGAGACCGGATGGTAGCGTTGGACTTGCAGGACACATAGTTTCACATCCCCGTCCTGCCGGCCAACCAGCGTTGCCTGCGGTTCACTGTAGGCCAGGAGCATTTTCAGTTTGCCTTGCTCCCTTTCGGTCTTACCAGCGCCCCTCGGGTGTACACGAAAGTGATGGCGGTGGTTGCTGCTCACCTGTGCGTGTCAGGGGTGTCATTCTTCATCCTACCTCGATGACTGGTTGTTCAAGGCAGGCTCGCTCCAAGCAGTTGTCACCCATCTTCAGACTACGGCCGACCTCCTGCATTTGCTGGGGTTATCCTTCAACGTGCTGAAGTCTCACTGGATTCCCTCTCAGAAGCTCCTCTTCATTGGAGCGGTTCTGGATTCGGTGCGGTCTCGGGTTTATCCTCCCGAGAATTGAGTACAGGATATTCAGGCTATGATTCAGATCTTTCAGCCGCTATCCCGGGTTTGTCAGGATGACCCTCCGGCTCCTGTGCCTGATGGCCTCCTGCATCCTGCTAGTGCAACATGCCAGATGGCATATGCGGGCTCCGCAGTGGGACCTGAAGTTCCATTGGGCCTAGCATCGGGGCAACCTGTCTGAACACGTCCAGATCTCGGAGGGCACTGCATGACAATTGCAGTGGTGGCTCACGAATCGCGATTGGGTCAATGGCAGATCCCTCTCCCTTCCCCAACCGGAGCACACAGTAGTGACGGATATGATGGGGAAGCCACATGGGAGGGTCAGAGATCAGAGGCCTTTGGTCTCCGGTGGAATCCAGATTCCATATCAACCTTTCGGAGCTTCGTGTGATCCGGCTTGCTCTGAAGGCATTCCTTCCCTCTATCCGGGGAAGTGTGGTGCAGGTGTTCATGTACAACCCCACCGCCATATGGTATTTCAACAAACAGAGCGGGTGTGGTCCTTGAACCTCTGTTAGGAGGTTTTTCGCCTCTGGACATGGCTGGAACATCAAGGCATTACCTTGGTGGTTCAAAACTTGGCGAGTTCGATGAATGCCAGAGCCGACGAACTCCGGTGCATGATGGATCACGAATGGTGTTTGAACTTGGATGTGGCACAAGGTCTCTTTCAGCAGTGGGGAGAGCCTTGGCTAGATCTATTCGCCACCGAAGAGAACGCGCCGTGTAATCAGTTCTGCACGTTGGAATTTCCAAGGCAGCACTTGCTCAGCGACGCTTTTCGTCGCGAGTGAAGTTGAGGTCTATTGTACGCCTTTACGCCTATACCACTTCTGCCCAAAGGGCTGAAGAAGATTCGGCGCGACCGGGCCCAGGTCGTTCTTGTGGCTCCAGATTGGGCACGAAGATACTGGTATCCCGAACTACTCAACATGGCGATCGATCCCCCGATCCGACTGCCTCTTCAGGGGGATATTCAGTCGCAGCAGCAGGGCACAGTCCTCCACCCGAACCTGTCTAGCCTCCACTTCCATGCGTGGAGATTAAGCGGCGACAGATGACAGCTTTCGATCTTCCTCCCGAAGTCTGTGATGTCATTCTGGCTGCCAGGCGTCCCTCCACTAAGATGGTATATGCCTGCGGATGGAACAAGTTTGTGGCATGGTGCACAGCTAAGTCTGTGGACCCCCTTTCTGCCCCTCTTTCCGAATTCCTTCTGTTCCTTCTTTCTTTGGCCCACTTGGGGCTCTGTTCTGGGCACTATCTAAGGTTATCTTTCGTCCATCTCCTCCTTTGTATGGCTTCCATATCAGCCCTCTCTTTTTAAGTCTCTCCGGTGGTTAACCGTTTTCTGAAAGACATTACGCACACGTTTCCTCCTGTGCCGTTCATCATGCCTCAATGGGACTTAAATCTTGTCTTGACATATCTGATGTGCGCTCCCTTCGAGCCCCTTCGTAACTGTCCTTTGCGTCTTCTTACTCTCAAGATGGCTTTCCTGGTAGCTATCACCTCTGTCACAAGAGTGAGTGAGCTCCAGGCTCTTTCTTCTAAACCTCCTTTCCATTCTGTTCATCCGGACAAGGTGGTTTTAAGGACCCATCCTTCTTTCTTGCCTAAGGTTGTTACGCCCTTCCACATCGGGTAGACCATCACTTTGCCCACCTTCTTTCCGCCTCCGCATCCTTCAAAAGAAGAGGAGAGGCTCCACCGTCTGGACCCAAAACGTGTGCTCTCATTCTATTTGAGGCGCACACAACCGTTCCGGGTGGACAACCAGCTCTTTGTTAGTTAAGTGGGCGCCCATAAAGGTCAGACCATTCACAAACGGACCATCTCTAGGTGGGTCGTTCTTTGCATCAAAGCCTGTTACTCGTTGGCTAAGAAGGAGCCCCCTGTAGGGCTGCGTGCCCATTTCACCAGGGCAAGGGCAGCCACTACTGCTTTGGGACACGGCTTTCCCTTGCAGGACATTTGTCAGGCAGCTACGTGGGCCTCGCTGCACACGTTTACCAAGCCTTGACAACCAAGTCCGGAGAGACTGCTTCTTTGGCCGCTCTGTTCTCTGTGACTTTCTGGTGTAATCTTGTTCTCGGACCCACCACCGGGGTTGGTATTGCTGGGGTATCTATTCTAAGGTAAGGAATCTATCACTAACGTGTCTTTCAGATGCACAAGTTACGACTTGTGTACCGATATATCTGTAAGAGACATTAGTTAGTGATCGATTCCTTACTGCCCCACCCATTTTCCCCCTTCTGCGAACTGATCCTACGGTTAAGGTCATCCCTTTTTAAGGCCCTAGTTTTATGCACCAATGGTCAGTGTCTTGCATGGCTCTGCGTTCCTGGCATAGAAAGTCGTGTGCAGAACTGACGTCACTGCGCATGGGTGGCGCCTAAGTAGTCTCTGTGACCTCATCTCAGCGCATACGACGCAAGTGACTGACACGGAGCCACAGGAGGCAATCTGCTGACGTGCAGAGGTACTGCTAACAAAACTTTGTGGATCCAGTCTGATGCATGGGGATATTCTAAGGTAAGTAATCCATCACTAACTAATGCCTCTTACAGATATATCGTTACACAAGTAGTAACTTGTGTGTCACTGGCAGATGTCAGTGACTGACCCACAGCTTGCTTGCCTCTGATGCCTCATGTGGGACAACGTCCCAAAGGCCGGTCCTGACATCCGTGCCATGCCCCTAAAGACCTTAAGGGAGCGATCCCTCAAGCTCCTGTTGTCTCGATGCCACGGTGATCGAGATACTTGTCGAGAGTAAGGTCCTAGGAGTGGTCGCGGATCCAGAAGTTCCACCTTGCTGAGCCGGTCAGGTAAGTCATGGTCGCATAGGAAACAGGTCAAAGCATGCTTTGACTTCACTTTGTCCGATGGGACGAGGGTTTATCACCACTCGAGACCTGGCTCCGCGTTTGAGCCAGCGTCTGGGTCACCTCTGTGCGTCCCAGAGTTTCGGGGAGCTGGAGCGACCCCCGGCCCAACTCTTAGTTTTATGAGGTCATGCACCTCATATTTTGACATCCCATTCCCTCTGGCGCGCCTTCAGGCCCGTCCCGTTTGTTTGGACGGGCCCCTTCTGGATCTACACCAGCATCTCTTGCCACACACTAGTTGGATCCCAGGGATCCAAAGATGGATCTGGATCGGTGCCGGTTGTACCATCCTTCACCAGCGCTGATCCTGAAGCTGGCTCCCCGGTGCCATCACCATCCCCGACTGACACTATGCGGGGGGGTGGGTTTGGGTGGGAGGCTTGTCTGGCATAGACTGAATCAGTAATAACAGAGCAAAGTTCAATTTCTACACCAGGCGCACAGCTTGCAAGATTCTCACACTTCTTCTTTTAACAGATTTTCTGATTCCAACATGATCGATGATAAGTTCTCAAAAAAGTTCATTAAACTTCTTTTATTTTCTTGGTTCTTTATCACACATGAGACAGTTACGCTTTCAACAACTTCTTATGCCTCAAATATGCCCATCCGAGCCTTTTTCTGGGCACGTGAAGAAACGTAAAACATTCTTAGTTGCAACTCTTGTAGTACCCAATGCATTTCCGGCTATAGTAGGCCCTTCTTCAGGGGTTTGCTACGAATAAAAGAACAATACAATTAAACTCTGACCTCAAACTGCTCAGGTTTATATATGCGCCAATCACTATAAACAAATCCATGCCATACTTTTAAACTGACTCTATGGCTGCGCTTTCCCTCTAAACACACAAAGTTGAAAACCTGTGCTCAAACCTCAACCCTCCCGTTTTGCACTCCAAGCCCTGACTAACACACTTCCTCTACACAGAACTGAATTATGCCCCTCTTGACTGTTAACACTTCACCCTAAAACTCAACCCTCAGTTCACACCCAACTCCTCACATACCTGCGTTGCTTCTACCTCCGTAACTCCTTTATCTGCCAATTTCCTGGGTAAAATGGTGTTATCAACTGTTCTTCGTTTTCCCTGCATTTAAGTCACGTGCTGTGACCCCACCTTTCCTGATCAACCAATCCTACCCTGCCACCTTCTCGTGTGATCATAAATGACTTCATGTCCCATAGTACACAGCGTCAGACGTACCACTTAAAAATAGACCCACTGAAAGTGAAGCCTCCAATTTTCCTCCAAACTCAACCCTTTGTTTAGAATACCCTGCCCACCCATATAATGTTAACTACTGTGCAGATCATTTAGTCTGGTAATTCATGTTAACAAACAAACATATAATATACAGTATGGCATGAGACATGAAATAAGATGTTACAACAATGTATTCAAGATGACCAGTTTCTTGTACGTACGCGTGATACACATGATACCTTGTCCGTGAGCTGAATGAAAACCAAATAATGGGCTACGGGTCAGAGAAATGGGAGGGGTTGCTGGACCCCGAAGAATACTAGCCCTGTGAAGATCCTATGGACTGCTGTGAAGATCGGAGTGTAGCCTGTGGACTGGACACTTCACCAGATGCTGGTATACTTGTTCTCCCTACCCTGGCTACGGAGGATGGAGCTTTGTTCCCAATGGTTTCTGCTGAGGTCCTCAATCTTAGTTTTACTTTGATGGCAGTCAAGACAAATATCTTGATGGAAGTGTTTCAGCCGGGATTGTGCCCCATCAGAACTTCATTTTCCTTTTAATGAAGCACTTGCATCCTCCTTTGGGCATAGTCCAAGCTCAGCATAGGGGCTCCTGTTAACAGGACTGTTGCCTACTGTCACCTCTCTGCTCCAGCTTGTAGTTGCAGTCTGTGAACATTGCATGTGTTTTGGGCCGCTATTCCCACGCTCTGTGGGGCACAGTTTTACAGGGGCTGCGGATGGACCTGGATTTCTAGACAGTAGCACTGAGACTCTATGCCTGGTTGTGGACTACTGGCTTTTCTATGGATGTCCAGACATCACTCATGGACATTCCCTTTAAAGGCTCCTGTCGCTTCAGAGACCAAGCGGATTTGATGCTGGAGTGCTTTAAGAACCGCAGTCGGGTCCTTTGCCCATTCCATGGCCCCCTGTCGCACTCAATCCGCCTTTTGTAGCCACAGAAATGGCGTACAGTCACACCCGTACATGAGCTACGGTGGCTGGGCAGGAGCTTTCCAGCCCCTGCCTGCTCGTGGATGTGGCTCCTACCCGCCCACTGGGTTGGGTCAGTCACTCCCCACCCCACTTCGCAGCAGCAGCCTCCAAACCTTACTAGTCCACTCATTTACCACCATGTGTGCCCAGTAGGTGACAGGATGCACCCTCACCTGCCCCGCCGACATTTCACAAAATCAGCCAGTTGGGTTTTGCAGATTGTGTGAAGGGGCTACTCCCTCACCATGAGACTACCTCTCCACCCATGCCACCTACATACAACATGCTAACATGCTAACATGCTGACTAAGGACCAATTATCTCTTCTCTGACAGGAAGTGATGGCTCTTTTGGCCAAATGAGCCTTAGTGATTGCTGACATCTGAAGTGGATCTGGTTGTTCCTGCTACTTTCTGGTACCCAAAAAGGACGAAGGCCTTTGCTGTATTGTGGACTTGCTTGTCCTCAACCTTTTCAGTTCAAAATTCTCACCCTGGCGCAGGTTCTTTCTCCCATGTAGACTAGATGGTGGCGTTGGACCTACAGGACGCATATTTTCAGATAGCCATCCTTGCTGCCCACAGACGTTACCTGAGGTTTACGGTGGGTTACAAGCACTTTCAGTTTGCTGTGCTCCTCTTTGGCCTCACCAGCGCCCCTGGGGTGTTCATTAAAGTGGCGGTGGTTGCAGCTCATCTGCAGAGATCAGGTGAGCCAGTCTTTGCCTATCTCGGTGACTGGCTGTTGAAGGCAGGCTTACCCCAGGCAGTCTCCGAACTCCAGACTACTGCAGACCGCCTGCATTTTCTAGGGTTCACTATCAACATGCCGAATCACACCATACTCTTTCTCAGAAGCTCCATTTCATCGGAGCTGTTCTGGATATGGTATTGTTTCGGTTCTATCCCGAATCCAGGATACTTTGACTAAGATACCGATGTTTGAGCCTCTAGAAGGGGCATATATTTGAAACCTTGGATATGGACCTAAGTCTGTTATTATTGGCTGGTTTGCAAATAGAATGCTTTGATCGATGTGGTGCTGTAGAGGTCCTGAAATTTGTTGGTGAACATACCATGTATTTGCATCTATTTCTTTGTTGTGCTGTTTCTTGCTGTGGATTCCCTTATGGCCTACACCTTCGTTGTAGACCATCTCATTGTTTACCATTTCATTGTAAGTTACAGAAGTAATATTAAATACATAGTATTTTTAGGACTGTTAAGTGGGAGGGGTAAGTGGGTTATGGGTGAGTGCTTCTGGGTAAGAGTAAGGGCTTCTCGGCAGTTGGCAAACGTTTAGGGTAATGGATGGGGTAAGGGACTAAGAGCAATTGGTTAGAAGTAATGGCCAAAGAGAATGAGATGAGGGGGCAAGAATAGAATATAAGCGGTTAAGGGGTATGGGACCAATGGTAAGGAGCAATATCCCTTACTGCTTACTGTTACCCTTAATCCCTTACCTTTAATTTATTACCCTTTATCTATTAATCACCTATCCTTTACCACTTGCCCTTACACTTAACTTTCATGAAGGTACCATCTTTGTTAAATAAAGAAATTAACACTTTGTTGCTGAAAATGGTAAGGTATGGTAAGGTAAAAAATGTGTCACTGTGTTGGATCGTAGCAGAACTACATAAGCAAGTGGTGGTTTGGAATGTAAAATATTAAACACTGTTAAAAAAAATTTAATATTTAATTTCAGGACAACTAATCACTCAGTAATGTGATGAAAAACCAACATAAACATCAACGTACTTGTCAGACTTCGGCACCCGTTTTTGCCCACCTTAATGTGTGCTTTTGAGTTTGATTGGATAAAACTTGTCATGCGCCCTCTTAGGCCATTCCTTTAATCATCCACCATGACACTTATCATCATGCTCTATCTTCTACACTTGGCATGTTATCATTACTTTGCAGTCATTACATCGCACAACTGTTACTTTGAAGTTTTCACATCATGTTAACCTTTACATAGATTAACATAGGCAGTTGGCATTGCACTTGTATAGTTCTTCATATGGTTCACCATGCAGTGTGATAACATCCTCATAGTACAGTTCTTTGCATTGTGTTGGCACGGTTTGAGTAAGTGGCATGAATAATGAAAACATGCTTGAGATTTTCTTCGAAGCACATGTGTGAAAGCTGAAACAAGCATAACCATTAAGATCATTGCATATCAACTGTCATCACTTTAGTCTGTAATAATGCTCGCGCCGTGACTTTAAAGCTCACCTCTGTGCCAAGTCGAGTCCCAGAGTCTGATTGAAAAGCTATAGTCCTATTTATGGTGCTGGGGTGAGCATGATGCAGTTGCTTTAAACTGCATTGAGAATCTCATTATTGATTCAAAGTGCAGAGCCTACTTAATTTTTCAGACGCACACTGTATTGCCCATCAGCACTGCAGTCTCGGATTTCAAAAGGCACTTTATATGCAAAGCGAGTCCTCTTATTTGTACTCGGTGGTTCCAAAGATCTGAAATAAAATGCCTTCGCTCATGTGCGGTTTGGTATCTAGTTGTGTAAACAAGGTTAAATATAAAGGGAAAAAAGCACCAGATGCTCGTAGTACAACACCACATTTCTAGAAGAACTATGGAATTCTTACAAGAAATGTTGAGAATAGGCACTGCGGAAGGAAGCTGCAGTCCCAGTTGGAATGAAATACACATGGAGATTTTCAGTTACTTTCAAAGCAGTTTTCCAGACATCGGCTGATCGAACCGCAACGGAGTGACATTTATTTTCACTTTTGGCCGAGTGGACATTAGTGAATAAATTATTTCAAATTTGTTTGATGAAATAGATCAAATACAACTTAAAATAGGGAATAAGGGAAAAGAGCATAAAAACTAATAAAAGGAAGGAGAAAATAGTAAGGAACGATCAGAAAAACTGAGCAAGGGATTTTGGCAAATGGTGGCGTGAAAAATAAAATCATCATTGTGTGTTTGGCCATTATGTGGATGGCAAACTGGGAGTCATGACTTGCTTCTCTGATTTCGTCTGTCCTACAATTTTGTCGTCCTTCCCTTGAGGAAATGTTAAGTGTAATATAAATTGTGTTCCAGAAGTGTGAAAACCACCATACATCACAAGTCCGGTATTGACAGCAGCAAATACTTAACGTGTTGATTGTCTTCACCTTATTGCATGTTTTCTACAAATTGTTGCTGTTTGACATTGCTGTAACAGCACTCAGCTCTTGAAGTTAAATATAAATATGCAATTTTTTCAATCAGTCGGAAAAGCCACAGTGAGGTCTCTTGAGCAGTCTTTTAAGAAGGTTCTTGGTTGAAGACAGAGGTGTCAAGATCAGTCAGTTTGATTGGTAATCAAATGTAAGGATGCTAGCTATTAACGGATTCTCATACATGAGGAGTATGGATTAACACTTAACCTCTTTGCTGCTGATGACGAGCTGAGCTCGTCATCAGCTACGGTGGTCGTGTGCTGATGACGAGCTGAGCTCGTCATGTAACGCGGCTTTTTGAAATTTGCCGCACACAGCGGGACAAGCCGCCGCAGCGATGCGGTTAAACAGGAGTGATGCCTGGAATGGTAAAACAACTCTGAGTGTCCCTGACTGTGGTAAGTATCACCGGAGCCAGATTGTTAATTACAGAGGCTTTATTCAGTAAGAACTTCCCCCACAATGGGCAGTGATCAGCTGACTCGGATCTCAGAAGAAACTGACTTGGTTAGCTGGAATCTTCACCAACCGGTCCCTGCTGGCAGGGCCGTAGTAAGATAATAATCCATTTGAATATAAACACTGAATTGAATATAAACATGCAGCGAGTCACACCACGTTCACACATGTTCACTGAAAAGCTCATTGTACTTCTCTAGAATTGTCTGCAGTGGTTCCTCCAAGCTACATATCGATTTCATTATTTTATTTTTTAAATTTTCATTAGGACATATGACATATACAGGAATCATACAAAAAAAAGACCTTTCGTTAAATCGCCATGCCATAGGTCCTCTTTTTAATGCTTATACCCCAGCCCACCCCCAACGGATCCCAACAGGGTAAAGAGGACGATTATCAACAACATAAATATAGATACATAAATCAATCAATCCCTAATGGGCATCATTACTCAGAATTCAACCAATTAGTAAGAGATCCCCAAATCTGTTCACCCTCCCTCCGAGGGAGGGTGAACAGATTTGGGGATGGGGTGGGCGCTTTTTCCCATTGCATGACGTTCTTTGATGTTGTGATTGATGGTGAACAACTGGTTTGTTTGAATGAGAGCGTGTGAATGACTGTTAGAATGAAAGAATGAAGTGTCATGTTTTTATTCTATTTGTATTTGGGCTGACGCTTATTTAAGCTTCCATCACTTTAAGAATTTTTGTACTCCAGAAGCTGACCTTTATTAAATAGGGTCTTAATAATTTTAGTATACATGATTGACCCAAAATAAATTCTTCAAAAAATATTTCAGCCTTTCTGTGGGTGTTTTTTGTTGATTTTCATAGTTTCATTTTTCATTCTTTGGGGAAGCTCCCTTTCATGTTCATTCAGTCACCCTCCCTCCGAGCCCTATATCCTCTTCTCTTAAATACAGATATTTCCCATTTATATAGACTTAAGAATTTGCTACACCATACATTTGGGGTCGGGGGGACTGGGTCCAACCAAACTGTCGCTAGACATAGCCTCAACGCGGCCATTGCAACAAAAAGCAACTTCCGCTCTGGTTCGGCCATCTTTTGGTCAGAAACTCCCAGCATATTAACTTGAGGTGTCAATGATACAATATATCCCAGAACTTGGCCCAAACGCTGTTCTATTTTATGCAACAGTTGGCACAAAGTGGGACAAGTGGCAAACATATGTATGCGATCAGCCGCAAGTTCCCCACATTGTGAGCAATTTATCCTAACAGTCCCCCCCATTTATGAATTCGGCAAGGGGTTATATACAATTCGAGCCAAGACTTGAAACATTGCACCAGAAGATTACCAGAGATAGAAGCAGATTGGCTATACACAAGTGACTCTTCACATACACCTTGTCCTGCTTGTAACCCCGCCTGCCACCGATCGAAATGCTTGGTTAAATCATCACTTCTCTTAGCATTTAGTAATTTATATATAGAAGATATGGTCGATTGGTTCCCGTTGATCAATTCCACCAACAGGATGTGTACCCAGGTGTAGTTTTTTTTGCAGAAAAAAAACTCTGATCTGTAAAAATGTGAAAAATTGTCTGTTCCCTATCCCAAATTTCTGTTTTATGGCTTTGAAGGTCATAAGCCCAGAATCAAAAATATTCCCTATAGTAATAACCCCTTGAGCTGACCACTATTTAAAATAAGCATCCCGAAAAATTTCTGGGAAGAGTATTCCTTGCAAAAGGAGAATATATATGGAATTTTCCAGTTTCAAGCATTTTACGAACCGCCGTCCTAACTTTAAAGGCACCAAGCAGGACCTTAAACCTCACCCTTTTAAAATATGCAAAGTCTATATGTCACCTCACCCTTTTAAAATATGCAAAGTCTATATGTCGAAACAAAAGTCCCCTAGTCTCTACCCCAAAAATTAAATGATATATTGAAGTATCTGAACTATCGGAAGCTCCTGTATCCAATAGGTCAATTATCTGTCTCGGTGTTATGGACCAATAATATACTTGAAAGTTGGGTACTGTCCAACCCGCT
Organism: Lissotriton vulgaris; assembly: GCF_964263255.1. Lineage (NCBI taxonomy): Eukaryota > Metazoa > Chordata > Amphibia > Caudata > Salamandridae > Lissotriton > Lissotriton vulgaris. The sequence goes on from NC_141694.1 coordinate 751,583,521, forward strand.
TTTCTCTAGGCAAAGTCATACATTTCAAAGCCCTTCTCGGTTGTTTTCCAGCCGATAAAAACCATGAAGTAATCCGATATAATTTTTTTGAACCAAGTTTGATCTATCAACAAAGGGATAGCTCTAAAGCAAAATAAAATCTTGGGGAGAAATATCATTTTAATAAAGTTACATCTACCCATCAATGTCAACTATAAATTATTCATTCGGCGAGCAATGACTTCTTGTTTATGTATTAGGGGATTCAGGTTAATCTCCACTATTTCCTCGGGCTTTGAGCTAATCTCTATCCCTAAATATTTAGATTTGCCTACTACGCGGGGGTCTGCTAAACTGATTTTGTCATTACAGATTTGAGTTTTTGCTTCATTTAAATGGTAGCCTGATATCACACCAAACTGCGATGTTAAAATTTGGATTTCTTGTAACTCTATCTGTGGGGAATCAGTCAAAACGGCAAAATCGTCAGCATAGCCTACAATTTTAGTATCCCCACCCTTAGCCTGCACCGGTTGTATTAATAAATCGTTGAAAATGTTCTTGATTAAAGGATCGATATAGATTGCGAACAGTAGGGTAGAGCAAGGACACCCCTGCCTTGTTCCTCTGAGTATATATTATGGTTGAATATACATGCTCTGGATAGCTCGAATATATTTCTCCCCAAGACCATAGTACTTCACTGTGGCCCATAAAAGAGGCCTGGAGACCCTATTGAAAGCTTTTTCCGCATCGAGCAGAATTAAAGCCATAGGGTCTCGTGTAACCTTGGTGTAGTCAAATAACGCTATTGTACGGCGTTAATGTTCGATAGTTTCTCGGCCTGGTACGAAGCCATGTTGTTGCGGAGAAACCAATTTTTTAATCACCACTGCCAGACGATTTGCGAGACTTTTGGAGTAATTTTAATATCACTATTGATTAGTGTAATTGGTCTATAAGACCCAGTATCTGACGGTATCTTGCCTTCCTTTAGAAATGTTACAATCCTAGCCCTCCGCCAGGATTCAGGAGGCTTATCACCGTTCTGAACCACTCGAAACATCTCAAGCATAACAGGAGTAAGCTGGGGTCGAAAAATCTTGTAAAATTCTCCGGGTAAAAAATCTGGCCCCACAGCCTTGCCGCTTGGGAGAGAATCGATGGCTAGCAGGGATGTGGAGGATGTGGAATTCCTGTAGCCCGACGCCCAGGACATATTGTTTGGGGTCAAGGGCAACAAGTTTTAATGTGTATTTTGTCCTTGGGACAAGCAGTCCCAACCCCCTGCAGCGCAAACTCTTTGGCTGCCAGTTTGCAGTACCACACTAAGGATCAGGAAAGGGCACTGCCTGCAGTTAAGTTAATATTTGTGTGCATATGTTAATGCTGTCCAAACTTGTGTTTATGGTTCATTAATTGAGAGCCTTTATTATTAGGCTGAGCGCTCTCAGTAAATGTAAGTTCTGACTGCACTACTGACAGTGGTTCCAGTATAAAAATGTGGACACACGGTTTCAAAGGTTAGCAATATGAGGCTATGCATAATGCTCCCAGAATGCTCTCTGATTAGATGCAAATATTTGCAGAAGCTTAAATGCAAGATTAATGATTCTTTGCTTTAAATATAAAATGTTCCTAAAAAATGATTGCAAAACTACCGTAAAATTTCAATTACCGTTTCTTTTCAGCATCATTTTGTAAAATGTGTTGATGCATGCTAGTATTTTCCCAAAATATTCATATTAGAAATCAGTGTAACCAGTTTCAATAAGATTTTGGGAAACAAAAACAAACAAGCATTGGCAAAGCCAGTAGGTCTGAAATGGTAGTCAGCTTTTTAGTTTTGGCAATGGATGACTTGTTTTGGCATGGTTTTTGTAAAACCTTATTGATGTGAGAGCTGCCGGCCCCTCACCAATATAACAAACATTGGCAAAAGCAAAATTTGTTTTTGATCTCAAAAAAGCACACACTGCCACATTAGTTACTGGAACTGAACAAAACTACTTTGTGTGTCGATATGCTCCTTGTGAAAGAGCAGAATGCGGTCACTCACCGTGAAGCCAGCCGATACAGAGAGAATTTTAATAAACACAAAAGGCCATGGTTAACGCCAGACCAAATTAGGGGCCCAATTATTAAAGAAAGTCTCAAAAGTGCACCCTTGGTATATGTCCTTGCATTAAGGGCAGCTATATGGCTTTCGTGAATTCACAAGAATTTACAGCAGTAGGGCAAGAAGTAGTACTCCTAGAAAATATTTGTGAACTGCATTTTAGCATGAGCAAATATGCATGTGTAGATTTGCTCATGCGAACACCTGAGTGTTTGCAAGTTTATTTTCCCTCCAACTACTTTTTTCCCAACTCTGGAAGAAGATTTACATCTGCCATTGTCGTGAGTAAATTTCCAACATTTCTCAGTATTGGAAAAGACTAGAGAAGAGTTGTTGAAAACCCTTAAATACATGCAAGTTAGTAGGTTTGCACAGACTCAAAAGGATATTCCAACCCTGGAACTATTGTTTACCACTACCTTCAGTCCCAGTATGTAGATCTGCGGAAACGTAGCAACATAAAGAGATTGCTAGTATTCAAACACTACTATGGTATGAGCCCTGGCATTATCAGAGAGGCTATATAAGAGCTCCTATATAATGAGATTGCTGCTATAATTTGTCGCCGCACAAAATGGCAACAAAGGGACAAGTGCATTTTGTTACAGGACCAGTAGATTTATGAAGCAACCTGCCCCATGGACAAGTAGATATTTTAATAAATTCCACACCCCGTTCTGCTATCATTCCATATCCAAATAACTGACTAACCTATCCACCACTTAAAATGTACTTGCATGTATCACTATACTAATTCAACACTAATCTTGTATGGGTCCCAGTGTAGTGTGCTACCCGCCGAAAAAGCGCTTTGACGCCTCGTCAGGGGTAGTAAGCACTATATAAATTACAATACAATCTGTTAACTAATTCGCAACCCTTCCCAGGGGTACTCGTATGCTTAAGTATTTCTGCATTTGGAAAATTTCTAAGTCCCCAATTCTGCATGGGAAAATATCTTCAGCAACTGCATTTACATTTGTTATTTTTTTTAATTGGTTTCTTGATGGAGAAGGTATGCTAACCAATGTGCCTCATTGATATCTTGACTAGAGTCAAATTGACCTTAAACGTGATAGGAAAGTTCCTGCCAACAGTTTGAGAATCCACATGCTCCAGGTTTTTCATCATATTCTGCAACTGTTGTGCTTTGGAATCTCAATAACCAACATCCTCGTTAAACAGCTTCTTAGACTAACTTCTGTCGTTTTGAGGGAGTTTTTAATGTGTATGTAAGTGGTTGTATATGTAGGCAGAAACAGAATTTACAAGTGCAAACTTAATTTAAGATTTACTGTTGTGAGTTCAGACTCGTAATTTTATGGCAGTATCCTTCCACAAACGCAGGCATATATACAAAAATAAATACCTCTGTAAATCTGACCCTTCTAAAATGTGGGCTGTTATGGCCAAGCTCTTTTTCTTCTATTTTACTTTTATGATTTTAAATCTCATGTCCTGAGTGTTTCAACAAACACCTGTATAGCTCTACTTTAAATTAAAAACAACATTTTTTCAAATGGTGTCTACCTCATTATGGTAAAGACTGAATCATTTGAACAGACTATATAATGAGACCTGTTTATGCCGATGCACAGGAAAATTTCGACCAACAATCATGTTGGCAGAATTCCTGAGGAAAACTTTAATATGTCTGTTAAGACCAGATGTGTATGTAAAACTGTATCTGCTTTAACTTGGTTTCTCAGAAATGGAAGGCACTTGAGGATGTAAGTACAAATCAAATCTGTAAATGGCACATTATATAAAGTTTCTGCCGCAGCGTACAGTCACGGAGTCGTCTCTAAAACTGTTGGAAGCAATTACTTGTGCTACATTAATGCTTGCTATTTTCATGTCGGGATAAAAGCCTTTCCTCTTACATACCAAACGAAGATCAGTCTTTAAAAGTTCTACACGGGTTCTGGGTTCACTGAAGGTTTCAAATGAGGCAGGCAAAGTGTTTATTACAACTGTTTGGGAGAGAGGGGGGCAGACAAACTGAGACCAATTTTGTATGTGAAAAAGGCTGCTTTATTGAAACAGACGCACATTGCAAGACCATACCTGGCAACTGCCTTGCAAAACTAAAATCTCACTATACATCCGATAACTGACCCTTGACCCCGGCCCCCGTCCCTAGGATCCTCTCAACGTGCCCCCACCCTGCCATTACCGTATTAACAACACTACACTACAATGCATTGCAGTTAAAAATATAAGCACTTAAATTAAACAAACATCTCATACCTGCCTTCCTGTAACTGTAAGTAACAAAATGTCTATACTAAACCTTAACTACCTTAAACAACAACCTGCCTACCCTTCCACTGTTCCTAACTTCCAACACTAACAAAAACGTGCCTACCCTGGCCAACTTTCCAAAACACCACCACCCAGAAAGAGAAAGGGGGGGGGGGGGGGACACTGACACCTTTTTCTGCCCACCCCTGTTTGATATACTCCAGTGCCTTCTTGCCCATATGCCTCTGCACGTTCAAACTCCTTGATAAAGCCTCCCTAATCTTCAACAGGTACAAGTCTTTGCCAATCCTAGACAAATGTACAACATCTCCTATGAAAAACTCAACTGCATCAAAGCATAATTCTGTATGGGAAATCCTGCTAAAACCTAAACCCCTTCAAAAATGGGCCATCTCTTTTCACTTTCCGCCTGGCCCTGTCACAACTCCCGGGTTGATAGCTTCCCGCCACACTCTGAGGTACAAACTCCGCCCAAACGACAAAACAACCTGCCCACTGTTCTTTGATCAACGCCAAATCACTTTTCATGGCCCGCATCAACACCACCCCTTTTTCCCTGCACATATCATTCACACCCAGGTGTAGCACTAAAACATCAGGGCACCTGCCACCCACCAACAGACTATTTAGACAAGGAATCAACTCCTTCCAGTACATTCACCCTTTTCCTTTCCATAAAACTTTAAAACAACGCTTGTTGAATCCTAATTTTTGTCCAAAATAGCTCTGGTGCACCTGAATATGGGCCCACTTTATGAAAGAAAGACCCACAACCCAAATCATCTCTTCTGCCAGAGGGCCGAACACAGAACCTGAAATGAGAAAATTAGATTACGTTTCAATCCTTATTAGCCACCGCACGCTCAGCCCCATCCTCCCTGTTAACATAGCGCCTATAACATTCTGATGACCAGCGCCACAGTCGCATAATGTTCTCTTATCCCCAACTTCTGCTACTTGCTTCTGACGGTGCCCCAATGAGGAAAGAGTGGGTCCCAAAACCTGATCTATCTATGCCCATGTTTCAACGCCTTCCTCAGTACTGATAATAGCTAGTAGGCCGATACTCTCTCCCAGTTGGCTTGTCTGAATACTAGACCCGCTGTCTGTCCTGATACTCCGGACCACCGTGACACCCATCTAAACGGACAAGTTAAAGCGGGGTCGGCTGCCTGGAGCATTGCCCATTTCCCTATCCCCTTCTGATCTGTTTTGGAATGGCTCAACCATATCTGTACTCCTGACCTGTGTGAAATCACGTCCTGTCATGTTAATCCCCCACTCTTTTTATTACTCAGCATCTCCGAAACCCTAAAAGCCCCAAAAAACAGCCACACCATCGGCATCAAAAACAAACATATCTCTAATTCATCTCTGTAGACTTCCAGCAGCGCCGATATCACCTGACTCGGTCTACGCCAAGGCAGCGGCTTTCTCTTCAGTCTCTTTTGCTCCTGTTCCCTCGCCCACCCTTCTAACATTCTCGTCCCAGTATCACCTGCTGACTGCGAATAGCCCCATAACAACTTGCCCATGAAGTCGTATAGTATTTGCTCTTGAAATTTGGTTTTGCATTTGAGTAGGTTTAAAATTCTAAACTAATCAGAAGGTCAGAGGACTTTGAAGCAAGAACTATTTTCCCCTAATAGATTAGCATATATGTTGGGTGGGGGGGGGGGGGGTCTTCTGATGAACAGCTTTTTATACTAATAAGCAGCCTTTAAAATGAAGAATGGCTTTGATGGGCAACCAGTGTACGTCTTTTAGCACAGACAAGCCTTAATTCCATTCATTATCAATGGCCACTTTGGTCCTGCTCCTGATGCATTTCCAATGAGAGGAGTCTAGGATAGAACTTAGTGAATTTATTGAAGAGGAAATTGAAAAATTAAGCCTTCAACCTTTATCATATCAGTGAGTGCAGTATTAACGGTTTGTCTTTATCTAGGTGCGACTAGCACAAACTCATTTTATTGTGGATTTAACGTCAATAGGTTGTAGGCCATCTTTATTAGTAGCAAACAGGAAGAAAGGAGGTGTACGTCACATCACGGACACTTAAAAATGGTGTGATAATTCCATAAAACACGCTCACACGTTAACAAAACAGAATGCTCCTATAGAGAACTGTTGGATTTAAGTTGCATATAGAGGCAGCACGGAGGTATAAAAATGCACATGAATTCCTACCTTGCAACATGCCTGTTATAGACCAGCAGTTTTGGATGAAAGCGGCCTCTCCTGTTTTCACAACGTGGCTGTCATTTAAATAAAGGTATAATTGAATGCACGGGCTTCGCCAAGGCAGGGGCAAAATAAATACATTATTATGCCTTAGTGGAAGGTAAAAACAAGCTCCCGGTCTATCAAAATATGCAGGACTTTCTTGTGGTCCATGGAAATTTGCTTTCTTCAAAGTCGTGGTGTTTCGTTCAATGGCTTCTTAAATATAGTCCGTTAAAAAAAACATTGTGTGGGATGTAGGTGGCTGTACCAGTCAGTTGTTGCCTCCAAATGCTGCCCTTGTTTGGTTCAAAGCTGTTCAAAATATTCTGAATGCCAGTAGATTTGAATTTGTGTATTCCAAAAAACAACGCAAAACTCCTCGTGGGTTGAGCATAGGCATGTTTTTGCTTCAACCTTTTAGAACATGTCAACTTAGTGTATGTTGTCTATTACCAGAGTGCTGTTTTTGGGCTTCTGAATACCGACTGCTGGCGTGTGTAAGTGAGCCCTTGCATGACCACGTGATGAAAAACTTCGCATCTTTTGCATGCCCTTATGCACAACAATGCAAATGTGGAGGGAGGGAATCCGACGACCCGGTTGCTGTGCTAGCTGTGTCTGGCAATTGGCATTTTATTATAAATCTTTTGAAATTAGCTGGAATTTTTTTCCTTTAGATATGAGGTTTAAAAGCCTCAAATGTTTTCAAGGTCAGCTATGGAAATTGCCCAACCATCCCAAAATCGCAGATTCTTAAATATCCTGCATTTATACCAGCCCCCCTGAAATTACCCATGTGACCAATGTGTGGACCTTTAACACTTAATAGTCTTAACATCACTCTACACAAGCAGCTATATGGTACCATTTGGACGAACCATGTAGGCCAATCGTTTTGATTAGTTCTTCGAGTTAGCTAAGACCTTTTGATTTTGCTAAAAGTATATGTATAATATGCTTACTTATAGGAACTTTCAGCAGGCCCTCTTCATCCTTGAAGTCTGTCATTCACACGTTTCTTCCCCCAAAACATCATAGGGCATGCCACTTTGTCATTGGCTGACTTAGCTGAGAGTTGTGTTATGTCCTTTCACAAGGAGCACATCCACACACACAGTACTTCCCTTAAGTGCCGGGGCTCCAATGGCAAGGTGTGCTTTTTGAGACCAAAAGAAATATAGATGTTAGCTAGTGTTTTTTCTCCTTTTTCTTATTTATAAGCTTGATTAGTCTAGCACAGGCTCCTCCAACGAGTAGCTCATGAGCTACTGGTAGCTCTCCAGCTAACATGGAGTAGTAGCTCTCCTGTGTGCAGCCCAGCCTGCTAAATTAAGATCTTTTGTTTGGCTGAATATATCTGATCCAAAATTGCAAGTGTGTTTTTGAGGAGAAAATGTTTATTTTCAGAACTCATAAGATGTTTGGAGAAAAATGTATGGATTTCCAAAATATTTTTGATGATATTTGAAGGCTAAATCATGTGGGAGTGGGGATACTTATTCCTGATATTGCCTTGGTGCCACGGACATTGCATCTATGGCTGATAAGTATTACCTATGTAAAGGCATTCAAAATTGACAAAGCATATTTTACATAATTGCTAGCAACTCTACCTAATGCGCGGAGGTGATTATTTCTGGCAATCTTGCATAGCGTGGGCACTTGTCTGATGTAGTCACTATCACAACACTAATACTAGTGGCTCAGGATAATTTGCGTGTAACAGCTATAGCTCTTGTTACAGAAAACGTTGGGGATCCCTGATCTAGCAGCTTTCTCAACTAAGTTTTGCAAAATCCATGGCAAAAAATCTGTGACAATGCCAAAAGCCTGGCAGCCCATGCAAACCTATTGGCTTTGCAGAGCCTGTTGGAATTGTCACTGGTCCATCACCTCTGTTTCCTTCAAGCATGTGTCCTTGTTATCGCGAAAGTTCTTTCTAGCCTCCTTTGTTTTAGTCCCTATGGTGTCTGTCATGTGATTTGCAGGTCAATGGTAAAGATGGACTTCATGGTCATACAACAGGGTTTCCATTGTAGGCATTCTCTTTGGTCTCTTGTTCAAGGAAGTGGTTTTCCCTTTCTAATAGCCCATTCCAGAATTACTTCATTTTGAGCCGTTTTCATGGGAACGGGTGTGGTAGCGCTCACCGATGTTGGATATTGCTTTGTAAGATTCTGGTTTTTAAATTGTTAAAGTTTTAATATTTGCAGGAATTTCTTTTCTTATCTTATAATTCCTATCTTCTTTTGGTTCTGCTACCTGTTATCTACGGATATAGTGATGAAGAAAACAAATCTACGATTTCAATGGCACTTTCTAAAGTTCTTTTGCTGACCCCTATCAAATGCTGATAGCTTGCTACACATATAAAGATGTCACAGGAGATCATTCGGTCAGAAATTGAGAATGTTGATATTTCCGGTTCCAATTCTATTATTCACATCGAAATAATGACTGAAAAGAACACGTTCAGAATAAGCCTTTTTTGTTGGGCGTTTCTGTATCCCTTACATACTAAATAAAGCAGAGGCAGTAATCAAAGTGCTCAATGTCTTTTGTCACTCATGCTTCAAAGAAGTCTGTGATGTTGCCAGTGAGATTTTATTTTCAATAAAAATAATGCAGGTTTTGGTAGGTATTTTGCTGTAAATCGGTCAATATTGCTCATTGTTTTAGAGCCTTTAAGTGTACTACACTGGTATTAAATTTAGTGATAACATTTTTTTTTTACGGAGTTTTATATAGCGCAAACTTGACCCAGTATCTGGTATTAGAGCGCTTTACATAGCTCCAGTTGCGTTACATGAGGACACATTCATTTTTGTTAGGCACGGGGAGATTAATGATTTGCCCAGAATCCCAGGATGTCCCGCTTCATTGCAGAGATACGAACCCGGTTCCCCAGATTCGGGGTCGACTGCCCTAGCCGTTAGGCTAACTGTAAGCTTGGTGGCTTAAGAAAGTTAAACTTAACTTTAGAAGCCAATGACCTTTTTGATGAGGATTGAGACCGGCTTACCATTTCCGCTAACCAAATAGACCACAAGGCATTCTGGTCCTTATTACAGAGGTGCAAAGAAAAGGGGATGTCTGAAAAGTAATTAGGCTGCCATATCCATGGCAGGGACACTGGGTGAAGCATTTTACTAGCATCTATTAGCACCCCAGTGATGAAACCATGCCGGGCTCTCCAAGAAGGTGATCACCAGGCAGCCCATTTTAAGTTCATATTTTCAGTGGAAGTTAATATGGCCATCCGCAATAGCACAATTCCTAATCCTTTGGGCCAGATGGGGTAATAAAGTGTAATCTTGAGCTTTGGACCCTGGCTCCTAGTAATTTCACAACGTCCTGGTCCCTTTCTTCTATTGATCCGTTATTTAAGAAGGTTAATAGTTCGGAGCCAAGATGCGACCACCCTATTGCCCTGATTGATACTACGGTAAACATTATTGGTAGTCATTTTTTTAATTGCATACGTGAATGGACTCTGGTCAATAACATGCTACATTTTAATCTGTATTAGTTCCGAGAAGGGCTGGGTACAGATGAGCATTGCCTTAATTGCCATCATATTATTAATAAATAAACTATTGTGAAGCACTGCCCAGCTGTTCCTTGTTCACTGCTTTAGTGTGAAGAGTACTAAACTATGGCGAATGCTGCTGGTCTTGGGCCTGAACATGGTCCTAGTACACTTTTTGGAGCTGCTGCATGATCATTTTGGTGCCAGGGGCCATTTAGGCACTGATGGGAAACATTGAATTTTTGAGGTGGGGTGTGGTGTACGTTAAGGTGGTGTGATGGCTCCACCGCGGTTCATGTATATATTAATCATTTAAGGCCCTTTTATTGAGCAGCACTAAGAGTGTTCCCAAGATAGCTGGTGTGGATATTCTGGCACTATTGCACACAGACGATGTGATTTTAGTGGCATGCACCCCCATCGTTCTGTGTAAGTTGGTGGACTCATTTGTGGATTTTGTGGGTAAGTTGAAGCTGAATATGAATATCAGTAAACCAGATATTGTGACTTGCAGCCCCAACAATATAAGGGACTCCTCTGTAGAATGCTGGGAGAGGGCTTAGGTAGTGTGCATAGCTTTCATTGCCTGGGTGTTACGTTTGACAACACTGGGACCTGGGCTTCACCTATTATACCAGCCAGTGTGAAGCTGGCTAGGGCAGTGTGAAAGCTCCTGGGCCTACCCTAGCCAACACGGTGGAAGGCCCTGTCACTGCTTATATTTATCTACAGGTCCACCGGCGCTTCTGTCGGTCATTATGGCACAGGTAACCATTTACAAATCGAGGGGAACCGCATCTGCAGGCGAATGCTGAATCTGCATCCATCCAGCTCGCACTACATATAACATGAAGAGTTAAGCCTGCTTTACCTTGAGGACAGTACCAAATTAGCCCCCATACTATTATCGATCTCAAAGTGGAGCAATTAAGAGGCGCCACTAAACAGATGTCATTAAAGATTACCTGCTGTTAGGCTAACCTGGGGATGCGTAAGCCTTTGTCTATGTTGAGTCCCTTTTGAAATACCTTGGCTGTCCAGAATTATTTTTTTCACCGTCTTCTGTCTCCAAGGGAGACAGAGGCAGTGCAGTCTTTATATTAATCCAAGTCTAAAGTGGCAAGAGAAAACCTAGAAAGCCGCAAGCCCTCAATATTTAATGATTTTGGACTGGAGCACTCTGTGTACTTTGCAGGGGGTCCCCCTCAAGTTTCGTTATGCCACTGGGTGAGAAATACAGTAGCGGGACTGTGCATTCTGATGACATTTACAGTGTAGCAGGCTAGTGATTCATTTTCATCAGTAAAAGACCAAATCAGACTGCTGTCACACATGTGACCTGTCTGGAAAACAACTACATTTTTCTCATTGAGATTTAGATCGCACTACATCTGTTTAGCTAAATATTATCAAATTATGTCTCAAAAGGCCAACTATGGCCGGTCAATGGATCTTCCATGTTAAATGGAGCTGATCCTGACAATAATTTTTGTTGTATGATCTCGAATAGACATATCGTATTTTGATTAGACTTTAGTATGGTTTTTCAGACGGATAATACAAATAATCAATCTGAACTAACGTGAGGATTTCACATGACTGAAAGCAGTTACTTTTAATATCCAAACTGAATTACAGCGTGCTTCTGCACATTGAGAACTGTCTTAAAGCCTCTTATTTACACATGTTGCAGTTTAGCACAATCTTCTATTTTCTAAAATTCATTTTGTGTCCACTCGGTCTCAGTTGGCATTACGATACTTTATTTTGAAGTTTATTTCATATTTCCTAAAGCATCATTCTGCCAGATGAGGAGACAGAAGACTGATTCTATGCAAGATCTTTAATGGTCCCTCTCTGAAGACTGTCATGTCATGTTATGAGCTTAGTAAAGCGCATGGCCGCTCCAGCAACGGGGCTTCATAGCTCTGATTCCTAATTTACCAGACCATGCAGGAGATCAGTGCAGGTGGATTATTCATGAAAAAAGCCAGGTCTTTACTGCCTTCCTGAATGCCCCGTGATTCTGAGTGCTCCTAATAGTACCTGAAAGGGCGTTCCAGACGGTGGAAACTAAGACACAAAATGACTGACCTCCCGCCCGTGCTCTTCTGACACAGGGAACACATGCCTGATGTTGATCAGAGGAGTGCAGTGCACGGCTAGGAACGTAAGGGATAAGAAGATTGGCTGGAATTGGTGGGAGGGGGGCTGGAGAGTAAAGAATTCTGTGAGAAATGCACAATGTTTTAAAATGTATTCTCTTCTCTACCAGAAGCCAATGCAGCTTATGTATAGTTAGAGACAGCAGAATTTAGGGAGGGCGAATAAACTGTGGGCCGTGGCATTCTGCGCCCTCTGAAGACGATTAATCCTGGCTTGATTGGTACCCAAGTACAGGGAATTCTAATAATCCAGTTTGGAGAGTATGGTGAACTGGATGATGGTCTTGCGTGTTTGAGCGTCAAAGACCCAGACTAGTGGCTTAAGTCCACGTAAGAGTCAAACATACACCAGCAACTGATTTCTTCTGTGCCTGAAAGGTAAGAGTGCAGTCAACCTAGATCTCCAGATTTTTTCTGTCTCTTTAGACGGATGGGGCGGGGCGGGGCATTCCCGAAGCAGCGGGCCACCAGCGATCACTCGATAAATGTCTCTTCCCAGGAGAATAATCTTTGATTTCTTAGAATTCACCTACAAGCAGTTGGTCGCCATCCAGTCCACGATCGCAATCATCCATGTTTTGGTCTAGTTGTTGGCCAAAGATCACGAGCTGAGTATCCTCAGCATAAGAAACCAGGGAGAGGCCTTTTCTTTTAGCAACCCCTGCTAGGGGTTGTATGTATATATTAAATAGTGTAGTGCTCGAAGCTGAACCCTGCGGGACCCCATGACGTACGGTGTGTACCTCAGTGCATTAGGGAGGGGTGATTGCTTGAAAGGATCTTTCAGATGGAAATTATGCTAACCAGTTTAGAGCGCCACCTCCAATTCCTGTAGGCACCGCAGCAAAATGTTATGCGATAGTGTTGAATGCAGCGCTAAGGTCGAAGGATCAGAGCCGAAGTATTGCCCTCATCCAAGGAATTCTGCAGGTGTTGGGTAACTGCCAGCAGGGTGGATTCCGTCTTGTGGCAGAGTATAAAGCCATTTTGCTAGGGGTTCAAAATTTCGTTGGACTCAACAAATTCTATTAGAGTAGAGTTTATGTAAGACTCTATAACCGTAGCCGCAAAGGGAAGTATTGAGATAGGAAGGAAATTTTCTGGCTTAGTCATCAAGGGTCGGCTGTTTTAGCAATGGAATGACCTTGGCGTGTTTCCGTGAAGTGGGTACTTCTGCTGATGCCAGGGACAGATTTATCAGCTCACAGAAAATAGGTAAAACTGGGGTAGACATTTCTGGAACAGATACGATCATCTGATCATGCTATTCTAACAATTCGGAAAGTACAGTTGAAAGCTGTAATAGTAAAGTCATTAAGCAGTCGGACGTCCTTGTGACCTGGGGGTGTTTTAAGAAGTGGGGTGTACGGTTCTATACATTTTTGCTTGTGTTGCAGTTTCCTTGATGGTGATCATTTTTAATCCAGTCACTTTCAGCTTGCCTGACCACTGAGATCAGTAGGTTAAGTAAGATACTTGCGGCTCTGGACCCAGACATGCTCTTCTTTTTAGCAGTGTAAGACGGCTGGCTATCCTAGGGAAAATATATTTGTGTGAGGGCCCCTAGGTGTCACGTTTACAATGTTAGTTGTTGCAGGTTTCTTGGGGCAGAATAAAGTTTGCTAGACCGCCTAACTGTACAAAGAACAGACGTTTCGTGATGTGGATGATGAATGGATAAATGTATTGCCAAGTCCTAGGGACAGAACCAGCATGACCAGGAAACGGTCTGCTTGGTGACCATGCAAAGTCCTTTCTTGATTCAGGGATGAGGTACTGCGACATGTCACCAAAACCTCTAAGAAGCTTTCGGGCCTGAAGTGAACATGTCCTTGTAGAACTCAAATGTGATACGTGGGTAGCTAGTGTAATGGTGGCCCCATATACTTCTGAGATGATGATGGTTGGAGGTCTTTTTGCGAGGTAATTGCTTTTGTCACATCTTAGTTTAGTGGCAGTGTTGTCTTTTGAGGCATTATGCGATTGGAGTTCAGATCCAAGCTTCCATATGTTGAGAAAATGTGAGCTTTCGAGTGAATCCTGGTTACAAATCCAACTTTCTGTGAATCTCCTTTGTTTGGAAATGTACCTACTTGTTGGGCTCCATGTGAATCAATGAAAAAAGCAGCAGTTGTCACTGTGCAAGCTCTGATGTGGTCTGCTTTCTGCTCTTCCCTGGATATCCTGCTTTTGTCAGAACAAGTAGGCTAGGTGATTAGGTGGTGGGACACGTGCCTTTGGCAAATGCTATTGTGGTACTTTGCTAAACCCTGCGACTTCTCAAATGTCTTGATCTGCATTTGACCAGGTGGTCGGATTGATAACCATGATTGTCAAAAAATCACTCGAGGGGTCCTATTGCCTGCTATGTATATATTGTTGCAATCCTTTGGCAAGTACTGCCACATCAACCGTGAGAGCATGGCTGTTCTTTAAAAGTTGAAGTCCTAATCAAGCAATTGCATGCAGTTTTGCTGCTAGACTAGTCTGTCATCTGATTTCTTCTTGACTAATTCAAGTACAAATTCTGCCCGATTCTGCTCCTCAGCTGTATTAGCACCTCCCCTCCGTCTCACTTTTACCTGTACTGAATTCTCCCCAGCATTACATTGTTCACATTGGCAAACCACCAGAATGCCCTTCTGGTTATGTTCGGCCGCAAGTGTTTTTCAGAGGATGGTCACAGAGGTTTTCAAAGATGTAAAAAATGTCATCTACTTCCAGGATGATATCCTGGTATTTGGCGACAGTGTGAACAATCACAACATTGCCTTGAAAGATGCTCTTGGCAGGATACTAGAATCAGGTTTAACTTTACGCTGGGAAAACTGTTCCTTTCTGGCAACTGAGGTGGAGTACCTAGGACATTCCATATCGTCTGATGGTGGTAAACCAAAGAGAGACTTACTGGCATCTATAGGATTGGCTCCTGTTCCTATTAATAGAGACCGATTGCGCTCATTCATTGGGTTGTTTGAGTATTACTCAAAAATTGTAAAAAACTTTGCGAGTAAGACAGAACCCCTTAAGGTACTCATGAGGAAAGGGAACATTTGGAGATTTCCAGTTCATCACCATCATTCGTCAAGACAGTAACTGGCCAGGTTGCTGAGTCTCCCATTTGGATTGCTCCCTCTTAGTTTTGGTCATTCCGCCTTGCTGGCAAACTTCCATCTTCAACAGGCTGGCATTCACAGTTCTGTCAGCTAAAGCACATAGCAATGTATCCTTAACTAAGCAGGAGTCCTGTAAGTGTAAGGTAATTACATTGTAAAAATGTAAATCGTACTCTTCTGTAGACTGTGTGTATCCTATTATCCAACTCCATCCAGTATGTGACCGCTCCCACTCAACACAACCAAAGTTAAAGGCAAAACAAGCCCCTGAGTGCAACAGGATGTTGGGCGAGGGTATCACATACAACATGGATCCTCAGCTGTTTTGATAGGTAAAAAAAACCTTAACATTTAAATTTGATCTATTTAGACGTATGACTCATTTCTGAAACCTGGAATACTTATAGCTTCCGGGACGCCGCCACGAGACTGCATACTGAATCCAAGCACCCGACCACAGGTGCTCGGTGGTCATTACTACGACCACCGCGTTATTCTACGGACCTCCACAGCTTCAATTTATGCCTGTACCGGAGTTGGACATTAGAAATAGAAGAAAGAAACTTTCCTTGCGAAAATTAGACTCCCTGACGAACGTTCATACCACCTTGAATAATCGTTATACTTGGGCCTCCAATATTCTGAACTCTGCTGGATACAGCATTTGAATACTCACTGGGCCTACCCACTCGTTTCCAGTTTGAACATCATCGCTGAATATAAGAAGGTTACATGCCTTGAAATCCCAGTGCTAGTTGCTGTCTGATCCACATTGGGTGTTTAAATAGATTGACAAAAACTCCGAAATTAAACCAATTCGCCCTGACGAAGTTCCACAAGGCTAATGGAACGAAACGCGTTGGCTGTGCCTGTTTTTGAAAAAAACTGTTAAATAAAGAAGAAGATACATAATACACTATCCTTCCTTTGGACTCTGATTGTGTGCACCTTCCATCTTATGTTTTTGAATACTTATAGCTTCACAATGTGAAATTAAATTAAGCTAGTTCGAAAGTAAATTAATGACTGCATGTTTTCTGTTGTGCTCATTGCCCTCCGAGTCTTATGCGCTCAGAACCCCATTCGCCGGCAGCAGTCGTGAAATATTTTCTCTTTCTGGTAGCCTTCTAGTTTGAGGTTCCTTCGTGGGATACAGGTGATTGTATTGGTATTGATCTTAGGGTTTCTCGCCACAAGCAGCCACTGTAGTTTCCAAAACCTTTGAATGTTTGTGGAATGTATTATTGTTAGGCATTGTGTACAGTGTATCATCTCTGAATGTACTTTATATGTGAGGTGTGGGGGAGGTGCAGCGAGAAGTAACCAGGGGTGTTTTTTGTTACACAAACATACTAATTGATGCAGAGAACCTGAAACTTCTATTAACCTCATGTTCAATGAATGTTCAGATACAACTTTAAGTTTGTGTTTGACTAAGGTGTGAAGATATTCTGCATATTTGCCTTATTGTGATTTTTATTTTTTCCCCCACAGATTTTTAGGAAAAAGGCTATTGAACTTGGACAGAAACTGCTGCCAGCCTTCAACACACCCACTGGTATACCGTGGGCATTGTTAAACATGAAAAGGTATGGTTGTGTATGCTTATAAATGTTCACTATTTTTGTATTCTTCTGCTGCTGTTTGCTGTTTCAAGCTCTGCTGTGATTTTTAAATGGATTATGCCTTTGTGATCTTGTATCGCTGAAATGCTGCTATTGATTCTCCAGCTGTGGATAATGAGTATAGCGTAGAAAGGCCCAGCAGCTGACCCTCTTTACAGAATCAATCCAAGTGACAGACAGCCTTGTAGAAAGCTGCTTTTAGGTTTAGTTTCGCCTTTCTATGACTGGTCCTGGACTGCATAACAGTTAGAATTGAGTGCATACAGTCCACAATACTGTTTGCTCTTAATGGCAAAAATATTCCAATTTAAACATAGATCCGGCTAGTATCACCTTGTTGAAAATATGCACGTTTCCTAGATAATAATAGTAAATGGTAGTAAGCTGCAATCTAAGTAGTGCAGTAGCATGTTCGGAGAAGGTGTGTTTTTGTTGTGTAATTGCGCCTGTGCCATTCATGGGTGAACTTGTATTAAATATTTCCCCAAAGTCTTTGGCTCACCCCTCTTAAATTATTAGCTTCTTTGACTCGGCAACCTTCAGCTGTTTGCTCTAGACATTTGCAATCACATCTTGAATCTCTCCTCTATAGTATTTTAGTCTTAGTTTTTTTTTCTATTGGCTGTGTCCTTCCACCTCCAATGAAAAGCATGGGCGACTATTTTATATCTGAAAGCTACACTGTTCTTAAACATTGAATTATCCTTCTCATCCATGAATTGAACACACACCAGTCATTTTTCGGTCGAACCTGGGCAGCGCTGCTCTGCAAGGCATGCTGTATTGAGGTATGGAGTACAAGCTCAGGCCATTTCGCGTCCATCTTGTCAATTGGCTTGTGTTACTACCCTTTGTGAAATCGTGGCTTTTCATGGTGAATAGACTTGCTAGTCCCTCCTTGGTACCGCCTTCTCTGTGTTTCTAACCTCCCATAAGGACTGGACCTTTTATTTGTGGTGTTACACCGTCTGCTTTATATAGTCGATGAGCGCCATTTTCTCTAATGATCTTTCCCTATTCAACCCACGACATCGCAGCACGTCGCGGCGCCACACTTAATAGTTTAGCAGGCAGACACTTTTAGAATTGTTTTCTTGTCAAGAAGTATTTGCATTTTTTACCGTATGCAACACCGCATGTAATCGCAGCTGACCGGAAAACTAATCAAACAATGGCGGCCGCCATGCTTGCCCAACTCTGTTAACATCTCTTTTTATTTTTAGCAACTCTGGCGCCGCACTTAGGGTGCACCACTGCGCCCGCTTTTCCACTATTTGCTCCTCGTTGTCCTGCATTGTAACTTTAAGTATTAACATGGGCGCCGCGCTTAATATTTTAGTAGGCGCCCGGTTGTATATATTTTTTGCGGGGGTTATTTGATAATATATATGTATATTTTTTGACAGTACTAATGCCTCATGTAATCCGGTTGACCTGGAAACTAAGCAAACAATGGCGTCCGTACTCGGCTCGACCAACTCTGTTAACATCTCTACTTTGGTGGGGCGAGGAGAGAGAAGGGAGGAGGCGCGACAAGCGGCCTACCAGTCTGCTTTACTTATCATCCCTCGGTGCAGGGAGATTACCCTTCTGCTGTAGTGAAGTCTGCACCAATGGCTAGCACTAGGAGCCTCACCTACTCCTGCGCTGTTCCTGCTGAAGAACCGGGTTTTAGAACCCAGCGGCGCCAGGGGCACGCCCAAAGTCTTCGGGTTCACTTGTTTTAGAATACAGAGACACAGGATACTTCTCGGTGGCGTCAAAGATAGTTTATTGGCTGCAGCTAGAAACAGAAGTCCACGAAGTACAACACAGGTATATTCGTAGGAGACTGCTCAAATTTGTAAGGCTAGTCATCCTCTTTTATGCCAAAAATCCCATTCTGGACAAACACCCACTATTTACAATTTATCCAATCATAGGTAACATTACAAAAGGTATCGCATGACGACAAACCCACTTTTCAGTTTTCCGGCCCACCATTAATTATACATGAGAGCCCAACATTCCTTCTTGCATAAGCCGGACAAGCCCATAATAAAAGACCACAACCCATATCATAAAGAGGCCATAAAGGAAGAAACAGATAAGAAGCAGGATAAGGGGTGTGTGTGTGCAATAAACTTCACAATGTCCTGTGCTCTGATCCTCAATCTTGATCAGCTACCGGGCAAGGAACTAGCTTAGCAAGGTCAGCTTCAGGCAACGAGGTCAGTTCACTCGGGTCATCCAGAAGTCAGCTAACGTGTACGTGTACTAAAGACTCGTTCGGCCGCAGTCATCTGCGTATGTGAGGGCAACCACAAAATGGCTGCCATGCGCAAAATGGAACCCATGGCTCGGAACGAAATCCCCAAATACATAGTGAATCCATCAGTCTAACATGACGAAATCACTCGTACTTGCCGAACTCACTAGTTACGGTTCGCTACTATCAAATTCGTAACGAAACCATGACATCTATAAAGCGGGTTCAGAATTCACGGAACCTCACTGCTTGGGATTTGCCAACCTAGGCGTCCGCAGGCTACAGCACTAATGCCCCGTTGGGCGCTTGGCCTGCCTTCTCAGCCTTCCATGGAGCGTGACGTCCGGGCCACCCCTGCAGCACGGTCCTCAATGGCCTCTTAACTCACAGCAGGATGCTTGTTTTTTTTTCGGGGTGGCTTTGACCGTTGGTTGTGTAATGTACTCTTTGTTCAAAATTCCAGAAAAATTGAATCTGTCTTAGACACAAATACAGACACGTATTTAAATGTTATTGAAATAAGATCATCTTTTCTCTGTCACAAACCCTTATGGAACCCACAGGATATGGAACCCACAGAAATAGTCGATGTGGTGGTCGGTAAGTGTTGGGTAAGAGAGGCAGTGCTGTATAATCAGAGGAGACGGAAATGTATATCATTCAATTGTGTCCTCCTATTTGGTATAGCACCAACAATTGCTGTTCGGACTCTTTAGATAACTTCGAGGTTTCAAAGCAGAAAGTACTCGCTTTTTGGCTTGCATTAATGTATTATTAAAGTAGGTATTGGTATTTTTTGAAGCACTAACACGTTGCCTTCCAGGCATGTCAGTGCACTTGCATAGATAGCCTGCAGCGATTGGAAAAAAAGCTAAAGAAAAGCTAGATACGCCATGCGGCACTGTTTGCAAGCTAGACACATTTTTCATTTATTTATGCATTTGTTTATTTATTGGTATTTTGTGTAGCACCTACAAGTTGTGTCTGTAAACTTTAGAGCTTTTCGACCCACTGGTAGGAAGAAGAAAGAGCTGGGCTTGTTAGCCTTTAAGGTGAAGAAATTATTTTATTTGTTATTCTTTGGAGATTAGTAGAAGTCTTGTCCTTTGTATAGCGCCAACATGTCACCTAGCAGACACCTTCGAGTGCATCGCGATCCTGGAGTGCAAGAAGGTAGTCGTGTATATTTCGTTCGCCTGACTTGACTCCACCCCCAACACACACAAAAAAAATGGTTCGCCGTGTGCAAAGGGCGGCTGGTTGGGCACTGATTAGTGGGAACAGGTATCCCGGACAGTCCCGGGTTTTGATCATGTGTCAGGGCAGATTTCACTAAATTGAGCTCTTGTCCCTGTATTTGGGCTAAACAAACTTGTGACTAAACAAAATTATTTTATTGCAAAATTAGGTACCAGCCGTTTCGTAAATCAATTTAATTAGCACTTAAAATATTGGTTTGGAAGGTAGCTGGCTTTGCTCAACTTGTGTGGCATGGAAGGTTAATTCAATGGGGATACCTGGCCTTGTTCATCTTTTAGGGTGTATTCTTAACCTACCTACATTTTTAGGTCTTGCCAGAAAACAGTTTAAGTTTCACTGCTCATGTTTCCCAAACTGTTTCTAATTATATATATATCACTGGTCTGTCATGCACACGTTGCTTCTGTCCAATACAATACAGTATATAGCATGTGGCAATGGGTCAGGCCGCCATACATTGGCTCATTAAATTGTGAGTGCCTGTATTCTCTTTTGGTACATATACGTCAATTTTAAAATGTAGACCACGTCGTAAGTGCCAGGGCTGCTAGCTTTCATTACATTCTTTTGTATATTTTTGCACATGATCATTTATTTGTTTTACTTTTCTTTTTAATAAGTATGTGCATGGCAACTTTAGGTAATGGCATTGTTACTTTTTGAATTTTACCCATTTAATGTTTATTGCGTATGTTGGCAATATAAAAATTACAAAAATACATTTGACGCTTGCCAAGCCCGAAAATATTAGCCTAGCTAATGCTTCTTTTCCTCTGTTACTACTTCCCCCTCGTACCCACCGTTTCTTCGTGTGCTGTTCCCTTTTCCCCACACCCTACCCCGTCCTTGCTTGTTAATTTTTTTTAAAGCTATCACCCTTGTATGCTTTAACATTTTTAAAGCACTATACTTTTGGACGTGCCCTCGGGCGCTTACAAACAGGGCTGCATTATGTAGGTGTATCATGTAAATAAACCTACTAAAACCAAATCACGTTTGTTTCACGAACAGCCGTCATGCAGTTCCTTCAAGGAAAGATGGACGTACATGTAGGACAGTTATGTTATGTTAAATAATATTTATAAAGCACACGTACGCCCTTGGGCTTCATGGCGCTGAGGTACGGGAACATAACTAAGAAAGGAAAAATAAACAGCCAAATTAGGAATAAACGTTATTTGAAGGCCTGTCTAAAAAGCCAAGTTTTAAAGTGATGTCTAAAAGTGAGAATGTCAGGGCTCTGTCTGAGGGGCAGAGGAAGCGTATTCCAAAGGCTGGCGGCTAAAAAGTCAAAGCAGCAGCCGCCTGAACGTTTTTTGTTAAAGGAAGGAACAATTAAGAGATCCTTCTTTGCAGAACGGAGATTAAGTGAGGGGGTGTACCTGAGTACCAAGCCTTCAATAAACTTAGGGCCAGTGTGTTGAAGAGCAGTAAACAGGGTTCCCACTCTGCCTGTAGTGCATCCATCAATACACATTGGAATGCGGGATTTTTCTAAGGGACTCCAAAACTGACAGTCTTCTGCGTTCTACTTTAAGAACGGAATATTGGCCTAGTGTCATTTTTGTCTGTTTGTTGGACACCTGCCAACAATGCAGAAATTTGGAAGGACTGGTTACACCTGTTCCTCACAGGGCAGACCAGCTTCCCTGGCAGAGCCACTGTCTGCACGGCAAAGGGGCATATCAAGAGAAAGGGACATATCTGACAAAACATCTCCAGACATAACCAGGGCTTGCAATTTGCCCCCTATAGTTCTTTTCAAGTGTTAATTCTAAACACGTGAAGGTCTTTCATGCACTGCTTATTAAAGGCAGAAACAACAAGATAAAAAACATCATTTTTCCCAGTGCCAAAGAGTACATACTGAGCGCTGTCGTCTTTTACAAGGGTGTCACTGTTTTACCTGCACATATGCCTGAAGGGATCGACATACAAAACAGAGGAGTGTCGCTCGACAAGGTGTACACTCATACTACCATCCTGCCCAGACATCATCAGTGCTCCAGGAACCCAACGTTCCCCCACACTGCCTGGGCTGCTCTGCAAGGATATGGGTGCCTTCACGAGCCAGGAGCTAGGCCACAGAAAGAAGAGTTACCCATGTATTCCGAACTGGGGTATATTTTGCGTGTTCCTGTACTTATGTGCTTCCAACCTCTTCAACCCTGCTGATGAGCACTTCAATGGAAGTCTGTGTTGGAGAGTCCTGGATACAAAGAGGCCCACACTGCAAGAGTTGCTGCACATTTAGATCCCGAGCCGTAGACCTTCGTCCACCCTCTTCTTGTGTATCTTGCTCCCCTGGAGCCACACTCTTTGAAGATGCTACTGTCCGGGATCAGAAAGCATATCGCCATAGAAGAAACAGGACGGCGGCACAGTACCTTCCACATTATGTGCATAAGGTACCCTAATCTCAGTTACAGGTACTTTACCAATGAGGATATGCATAAGTCCAGGACCCATTGGGTTGTGCATGTTCAAGGAGAGTTCAGATCATGTAGAAGATTACATACCATATTGGAGCAATTCATTAAATTGTTTTTGCACATAACATCCTCACCTGTCACAACAGAGAAGGGTACAAAGGAAAACAAAACTAATCACTTGTCACCTTTTTTTGCTTGTACACAGATGCCTCAAGCACCCATAGCTTGTTTTTGTACGACCCAAAGGCACAGAACTGCAGCTTAGCTCCTACCTATGTTTTTTTTCTACACCAAAAATGCAATCATATCTACATAGTTCCACGCCACACAGTTCAGCTCCACACATTTCCAATCCATACCACATAATTCCACACCAAACCAGATAATTCAACTCAACACAATTACACACCACATAATTCCGCACCATATCCAATCCACAACACATTCAATCCACAACACAAAATTCCCCATCATGCCACACAATTCAAAAGCACTCCACATAATTAAACTCCACTACATACCACTCCACATAATTACTCAAGAACACACAATCCCACTTCACATAATAAAAAAAACACAATACCACATAAGTGCTACCCACATTTCCACAGCACACCATGCTATATAATTTCACTACACAAATCCACTCCACACAATCCAAGAACTAACAATTCCACTTCAGCCCACATAATTTCACTACACACCACATACATCCACTCTACTCCAAACCAAAACACATGGGTAAAAGACTTTGCCATTTACAAAGCTAGTACCTCTAACTCAAGCAAATGCGAGACCTATTGCGTTTCCAATGCTTTTTAAAATAAGAATTGGTGATGGGAGTAAATGGATTTATTGATGGGGATCTCAACAACATTGTTTTTGCTTCTGAGACCTCACAGAACACCCAGTATCTTGACATTTTGAGAGCCAAGGTGGAGATTGATGTGGACATATTGTAGTTCAAATTTAATTCTAACCTTGGTACGTAACCAATGTAACTCAATGAAGATTGTAGGCATGTAATCGAAAGTCCATGAAGTTGAGAGAATTCTGGGTATGGCATGTAGGATAGCTTTGAGTGGTGGGAGCATGGCATGTGTAATGCCCATAATAATCGCTTTGCCGAAGTCCACACAACAAGGTTAAAGCGTATGCTGCAGTTTGTAGAAAAAAAGTGGACAGGAGTGGCTTTATTCTCCTTAAGGCCCAAAGGAGAAAGTTTGCTGCTTTATAGATTTTGTTTGCCTGGCAGATCATAAATGAGTCTTGTAGTATGATCCCGATCATGAATCGAAGCGTGAAAGTTACTGGGTGAAGCAAAGAATATTTAAGTTGTTTCAGTAGCTCAGGGTTGAAGGGGTCTTATGTTTGTAGAAGTTGTTGAATTTTATCTTTGGGAATTGAGAGTAAAGAATTTCACAGACATCCTTCCTTGAATATTTGAGTGCAAATTGGAATGTGAGAAGGTCAAGCAGCGGGTGGGCTCCCGGAACTGCAAAGAGCACGGTGGGAGCAGTGCCCCTCTTAGCGCCCCCCCGTGCTACTACGAATCAAACCGCTAAGGCAGCTATCTGTTGCTACACTTTGCGTAATAGGGTAATAGTGTTGCTAATCTTGTTTTAGATTCCGCTAAACCCACTTCTGTTTCTCATCCGGTCACAGAAATAAGGGCCACTGCCAGGCAGGGCAAAGTGAGAGCTACCAAGGAGAGCACCCCTCCAGCGAGTGGAAGGGGAAAAGGGAAAGCCAAGAAAGCCTGGTCTTCTAAACTCAGAATAACTCCATCATTGAAGTCATACTACAAGGTGTTCTCCACCACACCGGATAGGGGGCAGAATAAAAAAAAGCTATGGCCTCTACTGGTATACAGTCTGGCCTACCCCCCACCTAAGGAAAACTTTCAGCCTTCTGTTATGCCTTTCCCCAGGGTATCAAATGAAGTGGATACACGGATTGAACAACAGGTGGTTATCCATTCTTCTGTGGAAGTATTGAATAGATATTCGGCCTTGGATAGTCAAGAAATCGGTTTAGGCTCTCTTCCAGTAATGGAGATGGTGGATGTTCCTGTACCATCGTCGGTCACCCGGTTATCTAGATCGCCTGACCCCCATCTAGGCTTACCCCCTAACACGGTGTCGTCCGGGTCCCTAGCGGACATCCTATTGAGCCTAAAGGAGGACATTGGAAGAAGATTTTCAATTTCAGAATCTAACCAACCTGCAATCCAGGTCTCATGTGAGGTATTGGCACAAAAAATAGAAGAGGTTTCGCAGAGAACGGATGTCCTCGAATCTGAGATCCCTAAAATCAAGGAAGCTTTACACTCCTCTTCAGCTGAGATGGATAAATTAGCCCACCAAAATAGCGAACTGAAAGAAGACAAAGAGCGTCTTGAAAATCACTCAAGAAAAAACAATTTGAAAATACTAAAGGTCCCCGAAGACCTGGAGGGGGGAGACATTAAAAATGTTGTGATTTCTCTCTTCATGGAAACAATTCTTAAAGACTACCCGGAACTGGACTTGGTTTTGGATATTCAGCATGTACCCCGAGACCCATATAGGAGGAATTAAGAAAAATAAAAGGCAAGGAAAATTTTTGTAAACTTTCTCATATACTTCGTAAAGGAGAAAATGTTATCCTTGGCTTTGAAAGCAGGCCAGGTCAAGAGTAACTCCTTCTCCAGTTCATTTTCCTTTTCTATTAGGTCTGATTACTCCCACATCACAGCAACAAAACAGTGGGAGTAAGGCAAAAGAATGGTATACTAAATTCACTGAAGGTCAAGACACAATTGAGGTTCCCCGCATCTCTCTGGATTATGTGGAATAATCCCATGCATAATCTGCGTGAAATCGAGGAAGTAGATGTCCTAATAGACAAAATAAGGAACAGGAGTGGGGTATAGGTGGAAAGGGGGTGAGAGCACTCATCTGACTCTTTCTGTATAGTCTATATCGCTGGGCGCCCCTGGAGAAACTGGTTTATTATTTTTAAACTGAGTTGTTTGGTTATGGTCATGCCCAGGGGTCCTCGCCCATAGGGCCTATGCCCTGAGGAGAGGGGGGGGGGGGTGTTCCCCAGAGTAGTGTGGGGGTCACTGGGGGGAGGGGAAGAGGGGGTTTGGGGGAGCACGGGTGGGGTTGCAGCGGGAAAAATTAAATAAATTATCCTCAATTTCAACTGCGTCTTAAGATCTAAGCCTTTCTCAGAATGCCTGAATAAAGCCCTGTCAGTAGGACGATGTCGCAAGTCTTAAATGAGTACTAAAATTAAATTTATTTCATGGAATATCAATGAGCTTAGATGTCCATGCAGACAAAGATTAGTCCTAAAATTCCTTGAACAATCATCTGCACAGGTTGTCTCCTACAAGAGACACACCTGAGCTTTCTGGAATGTAGAGCCAATCTTTGGCAAATATCACTGGGTTGAGCACTATTGTTCATCTGAAAAGGCAGTCCATACCAAGGGGATGGCAATTTTAATTAGGTCAGGAGCTAGAGGCAATATTAAATCAGTTTCTTCAAACCAATTGGGGAGATGGATTATAGCACATCTGGAAAATGGGGGGACCGAGCTAACTAGTTTCATTCTATGGCCCTAATGTTGATGATCCAGCTCACATTTATAAAATACAGGCAAAATTAATTGAAACCACTACTCTAATAATAATTGGAGGTGATTTCAATGTCCTTCTGAATCCCTTATGGGATAGATCCAACCATAGTCATTATGTCGACGCCCCTCGTATTCGTCGGGCAATGATCAATATGATCCACTATCTTGGACTGGCTGATGTATGGAGGGCAAAAAAGGTGCTGTATCAGGTTTTACCTTTTTCAGCAAGAAGCACAGTCACTCCTCCAGAATCGGTTATATTCTTGCTGATAGGCTGGGCCAAGAGAATTTATTAGATATCTCCATTCTTCCAAGTATACTTTCAGACCATGCCCCTATTTCCTTTCCATACCTAGGGAAAAGGAAACGTCTTGGTCCAAGATGGACATTGAAAAGGGCAATGCTGTCTAATACAGAAATAACCAGTGCACTTAAAGCCTCTACAATGGACTATTTTGCAGTTAACATAGGTTCGACATCTTTAGATTTTGTTTGGGACGCATGTAAAGCGCATTAACGTGGACAGCTACATAGTCTGATATGCTCTAAGAACAGGGAAGAGGCCCAAGAATTTCAAAACCTGTAAAGGGAGATATCCAAGCTGGATGGAGAAAGAATGAGTTGCCCTCATACCCATCCCGAAAACTTGACACAAGTTGTTAACGATCTCGAACGTCTTCTTCCGGATTATAGGGGGAAGTTGGATCAAAAGGTAAAAGCCCAGTGGTCAGCCCATAACATGCAAACCTAAGAGTATGATGAAAAGGCGGGTGCCCTTTTGGCCTGGAAAGCGTGGGTGGATCGAGTTAAAAACAACATAAGCGAATTGGTCATTGATGAGAGTGGGGCAACCTCGTGTAAACAGAAGGATATGCAAAAGTGCCTCCTTTCCCTGTCCTCTAATCTGTATAGAGAAGAGATGACCCCCAGCCCAGGGAATATTCAAAAGTGGCTGCAGAATAAGAAACTAACTGTTTTAACAGAGGACAGCCGAATTGCTCTAAATGCCCCTATATCTGAGAGCGAGATAAAACTCTGTATTAATAAGAGTAAGAACAACATGGCTGCGGGGACTGACGCTCTTCCCGGGAGATCTATAAAATCCTCCAGGATGAGCTAGCTCCTAGACTGTGTGACTTACTCAATCACATCTGCGGCTCAGAAGGTAGAGTCCCTAATTCCTGGAAGGAGGCTATGATTGTTCTTATCTTGAAGCCAGGGAGCGGTGTGGCGCCGCAGCCAGGGTGACTGACTCTGGAATCTGGGGATCACGGTTCGATCCCCGGGGTCGGTGGCAGATTAGCCCAGCACCGTGTGACTCTGGGCAATAGCTTGCTTAATCTTCCCGACAGCCCCCAGCGCCTATAGACCCTAACGGGTGATGGTTCGCGCTTTACAAATGTGGATTATTATTATATTATTATGTCCTTAAAGCCGATTCATACATACCAATCTCCCTGCTTAACCCCGATTACAAGATCTTTGAGCATTTTAGCGGGGAGATTGGTCAAGATAGCTCTGCAGCTGATAAATCTGGACCAAAAGGGCTTTATCCCAGAGATATTTATCCAGGAGCAAACGCTGCAATTAATAGGCAGCATAGATCTAGCAGTGGCACGGTCGTAGCCCTTGGCAGTGGCGGCATTCGACGCAGCCAAGGCATTCGACCGGGTCTGTTGGGTCTTCCTTTGGGAAACCCTAAAGATAATGGAATTTGGTTCCATTTTTATACAGACCCTGAGCAAATGCTACCAGGGTGCCTCCGCAGTTATCCTGTTAAATGGGATGCTAACATCAAGCTTTAATATAACCAGGGAAACAAGGCAGGCTTGTCCCATCTCGCCCTTACTATTTGACATTTACATCGTGCCTTTTGCCCATGCCCAAAGATTGGATGAATTAATTACTCCTTTTAGAGTCCACCATTATAGCAGTAAGTTAGCCTTATATGCTGACGACTTGTTGGATGCATACTAATAACCCTGTGGAGGTACTCCCAAGGGTTGAAGCCCTCATGGAGGAATTTGGTCTGTATTAAGGGTACCTTGATAATTCCCCTAAGACAGAGGTAATGTGCTGGAACATCAACAACTGGGCCGGCAGGATAAGCAAGGAACTTAGATACCTAGGGATAATCATAGTTAAAGAGCTAGATGATATCCCTAAGATCAATTTGAAGAAGGTATCCAAAGAAATAGACCACCTGTTTTCAAGATGGCAGAATCTACCTCTGGAAAAATGGGGGTGGGAGAGCACACCCTGATAAGTAGATTATCATAAAATGTAAACATTGATACTATATAATCCAATGGTGCTGCAGTGTGACACTTGCTGTCTATCAAGTGTGGGCTAAACAAATAAAGTGCTGCCGAAACCAGTAGCAACACTGTGCACCTACGTCCCGAGGGACTTAACAATGTTGTAAGACAATAAACAGTGATCAATCACAGTTCATAAACGACTCCTTCAAGTATGACAAAAATGATTGTATTCATCAAAGATACATTAAATCAACATTATGATCAGTTATATATGCAGTGGTTTCAATAGTAGCTTGTAAGCAGCTCAGAGAAACCAATATACAATCATTACTTCATGACCATAACAATAACAAATGCATTTAGTATAACACTGTCTTCAAATGCTTGTGAACAGCCCGATGCATTTCGGGACAATGATGTCCCTTCCTCAGGGGCAACTTATAAAGAAAACAAGATTCAACTTTACAACTAATGATATACATTTAGCTACATTTGCATCAGACATCCATGGATAAGGGAAAATTCTATACGTAAAATGGATAACAAGCAATCTACGTATGCCAAAAACTACTACTGAGTAGTGTGGAAAACTGGGAGCGGTAATAGACCACTTATATCAAAGATTGAAAAAGTGGATCAATAGCTGTAAGAAAGAAACACCCAAAGTACCATAGTAAGGCGAGTGTTCAGAGTACGGTGAGAACTGACAAGAAAAAGTGCATCCCTAATAACGAAAGCTGGCTGAAACCAATGGTTCTAAAACATGGTAAGTGTATAGAACATTGAAATACACCTGGGGCACAACCCAAAGATTAACCCAGTGGGTGCAAAACGGCGGAAAAAATCCCCCGCAGGTACCTGGCTGAATGTTATGGTTGGAGTCTGTAAGAAAAAAAACCAAAATACTGAAGAACTTAAACCTAATTAAGTGTCACGCTTAAGTTCCCACATGGACCAAAAAGAGAACGCACCTTAGCTAAGAAACCTCTACGAATGCAATTTACGTTGACGCGTCTGCAGGATGGCTGAAAGCTAAAACAGAACGCACCTAATGTTAAAGCAGCTGAACATGTAAAGAAACAATGAAATTAAAGGTTGGCTGTGACCGCAATGGCGACTCACCCAGAGAAAAAGGTTGCGCAGAATACTAGATGTGCACCAAACGATCCGTCATGTTCCTCGCTGGACTCACCAACAACTCCTAAGTAGTGAACCTGTGGCAGTAAACACATACCGCTGAATGTAACTCTAAACCCTGTTCTCCGAGCTAACGTATTACTGATAAAACCCTGGCGGAACTGAGAAAATTACAACGTCCCCAGGCTTACCGTAAAATGAAGTAAACACGGTCTGCTGTGCTGGTTAGCTCCGTCGCCAAACAGTTACTGCCACTGCCACATATATGGCCAGGTCAACCTTGTAAAGATGGTTGTTCTGCCAAAATTGACATATTTGTTTAGCACCATTCCCCTTGATTTTTCCGGTAAGGCTGTGAGTAAAATCCAAGGCAAAATAGGAAGCTTCATCTGATCTAATTAAAGTGCCAGGCTTTCCTGGAAAAGGTTAAGACGCAAGCTCCTGAAGGGTGGTTTAGCTCTCCCGGGTTTGCTTTGGTATTCTTTTGCTTTTCAGTTAAAAAATATAAGAACATTGCTCACCACTAACGGCGAAACTAATTAGGGAAGATATTGAGCGTGATGGTCACATTCGAAGGGGGGGGGGGAGTGGGCTTTCTATATAAGTTTGGGGCTCCAAGGTTTTTTTTAAAAAAAGGTAAGTTTGAAAGTTTTAAGAACAGCACTTAAAGTGTGGTGTGGGTCTAGACGGAATTGGCTATTCAGATTTTGCTCCCATTTGGGATTCCCCCGGGTTACCTACTTGTTTGGAAGTTAGTCTTGCGTTGCCTATTAAAAAGGCTGGCAGCGCGATTTGGTGTGACCTTATGTCATCAGACGGAGTTCACCTTCGTCGTCAATATTGCCTATGTTGTCCATTCGGGCCCGCCTGAGGAGGTCCTGGGGTCTGGAGTGTCTTTCATTAAATTTAGATTCATAGTCGATGTCCCTTTATCAGGCACGGGATCAGGGATGGGATCTGCCAGTAGTCCTCTAGAGGGGAGAAGTCAGGAAGGTCTGTGCCCTGTTGAATATGTACCCTTTGAGCATGTACAAGTCGTAGGTAGGGAAACCTCTGGGAAGGCGCTAGGTCATATTCTTGTTTCAGGTCATCAAATGAGAGGGGCACCCCATTCCTCCACACATCTCCCACCCCCACACCAGATGCTCAACGCCTATTGTCATCCATTGTGAGAAACCCTTCTGTTTGGGCATCTCCCTCAGTTGGTCCCTGAACCATAGGGGAGTCATACTAGTTAGTCTAGCATGCCATCCCTGGTCCCTATTTGCCTTCATCTAACATGTACTGGTAGGTCTGGCGGTAGCTTACGGGTGTACAGGAGAGGCTTATTGTTTCCATTCAGCACTGCAGCTCTGTCCACTTTGTAGGCCTGTTCCTCTCTGGTCGCATAGGCCCAGTCGTTTATTTAGACAATTGTTGATCAAAATAGTTTTTTAAATAATACAATAATATATTGTGATGCATTACCTTTGTTTAGAAATGTGTATACTCTATTTTCTATATACTATACTTTTTTATTAACTCAACTTTTAGAAATTAATTCCAGTTGGTAAAAAGACCGTGCAAATCATTTGAATGTTCACATAGTCCGGTTGCGACGGCAATGTTTGCTAGTGCCTTGGATTGTGAAGCGCAATGTTTCGATAGGTTACTTGTTCTCCATTTTGGCTGCATCCTTGATTTAGTCTAAATGTATGATAAAAAGACTGCAGGCCCATATAGGTTAGAAGATCTTTATTCCAAACTGCTCCTCTCTACACCAGTGAATCACTTCAACACAACATTCTAAGGCAGCCTCTCAGGGCATGGAACGTACCAACTGGGTACAGAGGGAGGGGGTGGAATGTACCAAGTTATAAATCATGACAGTGACCCTCTATGACAATGTGGGAGGGCAGGTCGGATATACAGACGCGGAGGCTGAATATATTGGCGAACAGCACTTTTATTATCAGGAAACAAGGTTTTAGGTTTCACAACGGGTTCCGCACTTCCTCTCGCGGCACCAAGTTCTCCAGTGGTGAAAGGATTAGCCGTGGTACGCGGTGTTCCTCCCTCTTCTTCCAGTGGTTGTTGTTCCTGGGATGATAGGGTCTCCGTGGTGTTGTTTTACCGGAGGTACCGAGAGGGAAAAAGAGAAAGGGGCCGTCAGTGGTACTGTTGGTTCAAAACCCTTGCTCCTACACCGGAAGGTAGTGCACGAAAATGGGGACGTTGAAAGGCTGTGCATAAAGGTATTGGAAGTGGCAGATAAAGGGGTAGGTAGTGAATTGGTACGAGATTAGGATAAGAATTTAGCGGAGGTAAAGTCATAGACCAGTCACAACAACTCCCAAGATGAGCAACCAAAAAGTGATACTGTTGGGTACGGTTTTCTCACAGGTGAACGTTTCGGTTTCCCGTTTACTAAATTCCACCCACCACCCACAGTTTACACTCTACCTCCCACCTCCCATAACACACAGCAATTCCCCAAATGGGCTTCGGTTCAATGTCACTCACCAGCCCCGCCGTAACTCTCCTGAGTCACGGCACGCTCTCCAGCCTCCTCCGGGGGACACCACCACTCCTCCGTGCAGCGGTCTTCGGTTTCCCCCCGCCTCTTCTCCACGCTCAGAAACGCTGTCTTGACTCTCGGCGTTCAGCTCCGGCTCCCGGCTCCGAGATTCGGCGTCCTCCTCGTGGTCCGTCTCTGGTCCCGCCTCCTCGACGTTCTGCGACCCCGCTTTCTGTGTGGCGTCTGTTTTTATTCGTCCATTTTCTGTAGCGCCTCCTCTAGCCGTTACCTCACGCTGTGGAAAGAGAGGAGAGATACAGGTCTTCGTCTGTGTTTCAGGTGAAACGTGATGTAGCCTTGTACGTGCAGGGGCGTCTGGGCTTTGTAGTCCAACCCTATTAGGTGTTCCGACAAGATCTTTCTCACAGACAATATCTAGCGCTATAATGTAATTACATTTATAAATAAAGAGAAAAAATACTGATGAAAAAGTGCAACCAATACTGCAGGTTATAGCAATGTACCATCAGAATACAAGTAGAATGCACTTGTTGTCAAATTAGACATCTTTTCCAGTTACACAGGTCTCCAGATACTACCCATCAAGTTGTCTTTGGCAGCTACTCATACTCTCCTTTCCCCCCATAAAGTGCTGACTGAAAGGGCTTGTTGAAAACTAGCTAGGTGGCCACCAAAGCTTTAAAATTCACCTGGCATCTTTTAAAGGGTGAAGGAAGGACAGTCTAGGCTTTAGAGAAACCAATCATTTCAGTCGCATATTAAATATCCAAACAGACTAGTACAAATACAGTAATATTTCATAATACCTACTTTAATCATGGGAATATTTAAATGTGTTTTTCTCAGATTTGCTGTGCCATTTTTACAGACCAGGATTTCTTTTACCCGCAAGCAATGCTGTTTTCACCATAATGCAATTTGTGTTTTATATATTACATATTCAAGTAGTAGCGCAGGAGAAAGTTTAAGCTGGGATTCATAACGGATTCTAACAAAGGTTCTAGCAGGCCTCAAGCGCACGAGAGGTGGGTGGTTTTGGGGATTCTGCTAATCCTAATTCTGTTGGAATGCAAAACACTTTCATGGCTCTAAAACAGGAGTCACAATTAGCTGAGTAAAACCCTGCATTTGTTCAACTGAGAATGCTAATTTATTATATCTACCCAGCAATAACCAAATACCCAGAGACTGATGCAGTTCTACTTGGGATAGGCAGTTGCACTCAAAGCCTGCATCTCATCACTGAGTGAAGTCGTCTCTCGATTCTATTTCCTTAATGCGTCAGAATACTAGCCTGTTTTAAGTGAGGAAATCCACTCTTGCTTTCTGTTTTTTAGGTTGCGCCTGGCTGTAGCACTGCACAGCAGTGCTCGCACAGGCAAAATCTTATGATCCTACAGTATGGGGCTTTGTCCCGCCTCTGTCTTCCATTGGCTAGCTCCATAAATGGAGGCTAGCCATTGGAAGAGATTGGTTGTCAATCCCTCTTTCCCCGACGCGATTCGGGGGCGTTTCTGTGTCTTTTTTTAAGTCCCGCCCCCACACCCTCCCTCTTGCCGTCCCGTTGTCCGTGCCTTCTCGAAGTTCTCCCTCCCGCCCGCTGTCCGTGCCTCCTCCCGCCCGCCCACTGTCCGTGTTCGATGCTGTCCAACCAATCTATGAACTCTTAAGTTCATCCGAGCCTACCTCGTCTTGTTTATCCCCCGCCCTCCCTCCCGTTGTCCGTGCTTTCTCCCTCCCGCCCACTGTCCGTGCCTCCTCCCTCCCGCCCGCCCACTCTCCGTGCCTCCTCCCTCCCGCCGCGGTCTCACCACTGTCCACTATTAGCCAGAGCCCTCAGGGCCATATGATAGCAAGCGCTCCTCTCCGTGCTCCTCAGCTGTTGTCCTGAGAAGTGCTGGGGCCGACTCCTCTCTTGGTTGCTAGTGCAATCATACATGCACCATCAATTGTTGCCCCATTTACCCTTCAGGGCATACGTTATGGCGGGCCCGGCTAACGAGTGAAAGGCAGCTTGGGCCGAGCAAGAACAGTCCTCGCATTACCTGGCCTAGTCGATTCAGGCGCTGCATGCCTCTGTACTGCACAGGCAGGTACTAGGCCAATCTTCACTGTTGGGGAGGGGTCCGGCAGTCACAGCCCGAGCACCTCAGAACCAGGTGTTGAGAGGCCTATGGTCGCGGCGTTTCAAGCCCCCTGTTCACTCTCGTAGTGGCCCATCTCCCCGCAGTTTCCGTGCCGCAATGGCACTCAGGTCAGGGCTCTGCAGGGGGCAGGCTCAGGACCATGGCGACAGCCTCCAGGACGCTCTGGTTGTTGGGTACTCCACGTGGCAGTCGCCACAGGTATCGTAAGGATCGGAACTCTCCACCCATGGCGCCAAAGACTTAAGCGGGACCCGATTGTCTCTCTCTGGGTCATCATACAGTGCAGGGGAGGATGAAGGGGGCATATAGTTGGCATCAGCAGCCCCCCCACCAGGCCTCTGTGTCTGCAGGATGGCAGTGGATGGGAAATCTCGAGGGGGAGCTCCGAGGGAGTGCGGCTTACTCCAATGCCGCTTGGCCATGCCCCCTTCCATAGGTCCTTTATTTACCTAAAGGAAAGGAGGGAAGTTAAAATTAGGAACAAGACAAACAGAAGGTCTTAATAGGATTTGGGGGCAAATTTGACCATAAGACCGTGTTTGCACAGGAAGGAGCTACAATCAGACCCTCCAGCTTATTGCGATTTCGCGATTTGCAAAAAAATCGCGAAATCGGCCGATCTCGGGAAATGCCGCGATATTTGCGAAAAAGCCCGCGAAATTTGCCGTTTCCGCCGTTTGCGCCGTTTCCGCCTTAGATTTCACGGCGAGAAGGAGCGAGGAGGTCGAGGGGGGTCTGACTAGGTCTCAAAAATGCATCACATGATTGCGTGGTGCACCACGGCAGGCTCTCAGGCAGGTACGGTAGTGATTTAAATGTGAGCAAGGGTTTTAACTGCACCCTCTTCTGCAGAGGGATATTAGGGGGCCTGATGGAGAATTCTTAATAATGCTGCGGGTGATAATGAACTGCTCGTCTCGCCTGCTGGGAGCAGACAAAGCCTTTGATGGCCCAACAGGCGAGCTTTCGGCTCCGAGCAGCGCGTCCACGTCCAGGTTGTTATGGAAGCGCCTAAATAAACCCAGGATGGCTTCGAACAGCAGAACAGCTGCTTTTTTTTTTATTTTCCATTTCAGAAGCGAGGCAATCGGAGGAGTGATATTGGGAGCTCATTTGTAAGGGGTGGCAAACGAGGCTGGAAACATTAAGCATTGGCAAGCAGTTTGTAGCACCCGGGGGAGGGATAGGCAGTAGTTGTCATATAAAAAGGGGGGGGTGGTTATGAGATACAAAACAGGGAGAGGTGAGGAGAGAGAATGGAGGGAGAGACACAGGAAACAGAAACAAGAAGAGGGGATGAGTTACAGAGCAAGGTGGGGAGGGGAGAGGGGGAGAGAAGGAAGTGAGGATAAAGAGAGAGGGTATGAGATACAAAATGGGAGAGGGCGAAGTGAGGGGAAAGAGTGGAGGGAGAGAGGAAAGGGAAACAGAGAGCGGGAGAGGGGGTGAGAATGAGAGAAGGGAGGGAGAGGATGGGTGAGGGGAACAAGGGAAATTGAGGAGAAAGAGAGAGAGAGGGTAAGAGATACAGAGCTAGGGGGTAGTGAGGAAAAGGAGAGTGGAGGGAGAGAAAGAGGAAACGGAATCAGAGAGAGGGAGAGAGAGAAAGGAAAAAGAAACAGAAGGAGATGGGGTGCGACATATGGAGGACGGGGTGAGGAGAAAGAAGGGAAGAGAGAGGAAAGAGAATCAGAGAGCGAGAGAGTGATGTGAGAAAGAGGGAGGGATAGAGGTGAATGAGGGAGACTGAGGGAAAGAAAGGGCAGTGAGAAAGATCAGTGAGAGTGAGAAGGAGAGAGGTCAGTGAGGGACAG
The DNA here is from genome assembly GCF_964263255.1 of Lissotriton vulgaris. NCBI lineage: Eukaryota > Metazoa > Chordata > Amphibia > Caudata > Salamandridae > Lissotriton > Lissotriton vulgaris. Next base: position 751,619,989 of record NC_141694.1, read on the forward strand.
GGTAAGGAGAGAGAGAAAAAAGGAGTGGGAGAGAAAGCGAGAGATAATTGGGAAAGAGAGGTGGGAGAGCAGCGAGAGAGAAGCAGGAGATAAGCACAACCGAGGTGAAGGTAAGGCAGGGGAAGGAAAGAGGATAAGGAGGAGAGAGGAGTTGGAAAATGGGGAGAGCGAAGAAGCAAAGAGAAGGTGTGGGTGATAGGAAGGGGACATGAAGGAAAGAGGCGGGCGAGTGAGGGGGAGAGTGTGGAGGGAGGGGAGAAAGGGGGTGATAAGAAAGAGAGAGAAAAGCGAAAGAGGGAGACAGACAGAAATGTGGGAGAGAGAATGGAGAGAGAGGACAGGGAGAAAGAGAGGAAGAGAGCGGTCGAAGATGAGGGAGTGAGGAAACAGAAGGGGAAGAGAGAAGAGGGCACGAGAGCGGGTAGAAAGGAGAGAGATGGTATAAGATGTGTGTGGGGGGGTGTGTGCGTGTGCGCGTGTGCTTCATGTTGTTAAATAACTAAAAAAAGTACGATATTTGTGTTTGTTGTGGGAAAAATGGCCACATAAAATGCCGCAAAATTGCCGCTAAATTTCCATATTTGTGCCGCTAAATTTCCATTTTTGTGCCGCTAAATTTGCTAATTCATGCCGCTATATCCTGGGGGGTCTGTACAATGCAAACTGTTATGTAGACCTTGTTGGCCATTACGGACAATGTTGTCATATGGAGAAGGTTTCAGACACCCTTAGTTAATTTTAGAAATCCGGAGGTCTCAAATCTTTTATGGTGGGCTATGCTTACAAGTTTCAGAGACTGTGGTAAAGATGCTAGGCATTTGGGGGTGTGGGGGGAGCTGTGTGTGTGTGGGGGGGCTCTGTATGTGGGGGGGCTCTGTATGTGGGGGGGCCTCTGTGTGTTTGGGGGGGCTCTGTGTGTTTGGGGGGGCTCTGTGTGTGTGGGGGGGCTCTGTGTGTGTGGGGGGGCTCTATGTGTGGGGGGGCTCTGTGTGTGTGGGGGGGCTCTGTGTGTGTGGGGGGGCTCTGTGTGTGTGGGGGGGCTCTGTGTGTGTGGGAGGGCTCTGTGTGTGTGGGAGGGCTCTGTGTGTGGGGGGGCTCTGTGTGTGTGGGGGGGCTCTGTGTGTGTGGGGGGGCTCTGTGTGTGTGGGGGGCTCTGTGTGTGTGGGGGGGGGCTCTGTGTGTGTGTGGGGGGGGGCTCTGTGTGTGGGGGGGGCTCTGTGTGTGGGGGGGCTCTGTGTGTGTGGGGGGGGCTCTGTGTGTGGGGGGGGCTCTGTGTGTGTGGGGGGCTCTGTGTGTGGGGGGGGGCTCTGTGTGTGTGGGGGGGCTCTGTGTGTGTGGGAGGGCTCTGTGTGTGTGTGGGGGGGCTCTGTGTGTGTGTGGGGGGGCTCTGTGTGTGTGTGGGGGGGCTCTGTGTGTGTGTGGGGGGGCTCTGTGTGTGTGTGGGGGGGCTCTGTGTGTGTGTGGGGGGGCTCTGTGTGTGTGTGGGGGGGCTCTGTGTGTGTGGGGGGCCTCTGTGCATGTGGGGGGGCTCTGTGCGTGTGGGGGGGCTCTGTGCGTGTGGGGGGGCTCTGTGTGTTTGGGGGGGCTCTGTGTGTGTGGGGGGGCTCTGTGTGTGTGGGGGGGCTCTATGTGTGGGGGGGCTCTGTGTGTGTGGGGGGGCTCTGTGTGTGTGGGGGGGCTCTGTGTGTGTGGGGGGGCTCTGTGTGTGTGGGGGGGCTCTGTGTGTGTGGGAGGGCTCTGTGTGTGTGGGGGGGCTCTGTGTGTGTGGGGGGGGCTCTGTGTGTGTGGGGGGCTCTGTGTGTGTGGGGGGGGGCTCTGTGTGTGTGTGGGGGGGGGCTCTGTGTGTGTGGGGGGGGGCTCTGTGTGTGGGGGGGCTCTGTGTGTGTGGGGGGGGCTCTGTGTGTGTGGGGGGCTCTGTGTGTGTGGGGGGGCTCTGTGTGTGTGGGGGGGCTCTGTGTGTGTGGGGGGGCTCTGTGTGTGTGGGAGGGCTCTGTGTGTGTGTGGGGGGGCTCTGTGTGTGTGTGGGGGGGCTCTGTGTGTGTGTGGGGGGGCTCTGTGTGTGTGTGTGGGGGGGCTCTGTGTGTGTGGGGGGCCTCTGTGCATGTGGGGGGGCTCTGTGCGTGTGGGGGGGCTCTGTGCGTGTGGGGGGGCTCTGTGCGTGTGGGGGGGCTCTGTGCGTGTGGGGGGGCTCTGTGCGTGTGGGGGGGGCTCTGTGTGTGTGGGGGGGGCTCTGTGTGTGTGGGGGGGGGGGGCTCTGTGTGTGTGGGGGGCTCTGTGTGTGTGTGGGGGGCTCTGTGTGTGTGTGGGGGGGGGCTCTGTGTGGTGGGGGGGCTCTGTGTGGGGGGGGGCTCTGTGTGGGGGGGGGGCTCTGTGTGTGTGGGGGGGGGGCTCTGTGTGTGGGGGGGGCTCTGTGTGTGTGGGGGGCTCTGTGTGTGTGTGGGGGGGCTCTGTGTGTGTGGGGGGGCTCTGTGTGGGGGGGCCTGGGTGTGTGTGTGGGGGGGCCTGGGTGTGGGTGTGTGGGGGGGCTCTGTGTGTGTGTGGGGGGGCTCTGTGTGTGTGTGGGGGGGCTCTGTGCGTGTGGGGGGCTCTGTGCGTGTGGGGGGGGCTCTGTGCGTGTGGGGGGGCTCTGTGCGTGTGGGGGGGCTCTGTGCGTGTGGGGGGGCTCTGTGTGTGTGGGGGGGCTCTGTGTGTGTGGGGGGCTCTGTGTGTGTGGGGGGGCTCTGTGCGTGTGGGGGGGCTCTGTGCGTGTGGGGGGGCTCTGTGCGTGTGGGGGGGCTCTGTGCGTGTGGGGGGGCTCTGTGTGTGTGGGGGGGCTCTGTGTGTGTGGGGGGGCTCTGTGTGTGTGGGGGGCTCTGTGTGTGTGGGGGGGCTCTGTGTGTGTGGGGGGGCTCTGTGTGTGTTGGGGGGGCTCTGTGTGTGTGGGGGGGCTCTGTGTGTGTGGGGGGGGCTGTGTGTGTGGGGGGGGCTCTGTGTGTGGGGGGGCTGTGTGTGGGGGGGCCTGGGTGTGTGTGTGGGGGGGCCTGGGTGTGTGTGTGGGGGGGGCTCTGTGTGTGTGTGTGGCGGGGGCTCTGTGTGTGTGTGTGTGTGTGTGTAGCGGGGGGCTCTGTGTGTGTGTGTAGCGGGGGGCTCTGTGTGTGTGTGTAGCGGGGGCTCTGTGTGTGTGTGTAGCGGGGGCTCTGTGTGTGTGTGTAGCGGGGGCTCTGTGTGTGTGTGTAGCGGGGGCTCTGTGTGTGTGTGTAGCGGGGGCTCTGTGTGTGTGTGTAGCGGGGGCTCTGTGTGTGTGTGTGTAGCGGGGGCTCTGTGTGTGTGTGTAGGGGGGGCTCTGTGCGTGTGGGGGGAGCTCTGTGTGGGGGGAGCTCTGTGTGTGTGTGTGGGCTCTGTGTGTGTGGGGGGGGGCTCTGTGTGTGTGGGGGGCTCTGTGTGTGTGTGTTTGGGGGGCTCTGTGTGTGTGTGGGGGGCTCTGTGTGGGGGGCTCTGTGTGTGTGGCGGGACTCTGAGCCAATGTGTGTCCTAATCGGATTGTGTTCCTGCCAAGTTAATATTGAAACCCCTGGGAGAATGTCTCGCCTTGCTGGTCTTTTCCACTGAACTGTGATGACCGGAACCTGTGTCAGTCTGTCTTAGAGTTAAATAGTAAGCACCTGTATCATTTTTTATTTCCGTACATTATATTTGTACTTTCTGATGGGCCAGACTAAATCTCAAAGGTGTGGCTATTTCAGGCGCTGTGCAGGAGTCACAAGTATTGAATTTCTGAACACTTGTGTCCAGTGCCTCGTTCGTTACAGTGCGGTCTTTTTCTAGTTGAATGTCTTGTCTTAACAATCAAGTACACCGAATGGAACTTTATTTTTTGGAAACATGCTTCAGTATAGTTCAACAGTGTTTGTTAAAATTATGTGCCCCGAACACATGTAAAAGTAATGACTTGACAGCAGGGTAACTGTGAGAAAAGGCCAGCCTTCCATGTCTTTGACCTTATTTGTTTTTCGTAGCCTAGAAATCTTTAGGGTGTGCATTGTTGCAGGACTACCTTTTGTTCCATTTTTATTAAAGAAATTTCAGTGGCCTCTAATGCGTTATAAAATACAACATCCGCCCTAAAAACAATCCATAAAACCATGCAGCAATAACGAGCTCGCTATATTCATGCAATCTACAGTGGAATGGAATGACAAACTGATGGTATGCAAGTAAGGTGAACAATAGAGAAGATAGGTACCAGTTGATTATCCAATCAGTAGATAAGTCTGCCCACAAAACTTAAAAAGGGGAAACTACCTTGTACAAAATCAGAACTCTGTTCTAAGCAGGAGTGGCTTTCCCTACCAACCATATTGGTAAGTGTAGTTTGAACTGCTGACCTCGCCATCTCACATGCCAGTTAGTGAATTTCATATTGATTGTGTGCATGGTACAAATACAGAAACCTTTTTTTCTTTTAAAATTGTTATTTCTTGACCAGCAATAGTCTTTTTGGCGTTTTTTTATTTTTACTATTTTAAAGTACCCCCCAAGCCCTAGTATCTGTAACTGGGGTTGTAGTTGCATCCAGAATACACATTGTTTTATGTAAAAGATCTAACCAGTTCCATAAAAATTGTAGAGTCAATGCCTGCCCTACAAATTCTGGTGGATTAATTGCACGATTAGATAAATTCTCATTGTTCTGTGTAGAAATTGGGCTTAAGCACGTCTTGACAATTTGCATGTGTATGATCGAAGTTACTGGACAGAAACTAATACATTTCCATCCACTCCTTAATGACTGTCTGCATGCACTATAAGTAGCGAAGCGCCTCCTTCAAGCTCAGTGGTATGTAGCTGTGGAAGTGATTTCAATATACCAGTTATTTCTTTAAGTATAGTGCAAAGATGGTTTGTAATGTAGACCTGCATGTTGATCTAATAAGAAAGAAATTGCATTGGTTAAAATGTTGCTTTACTGTGTGTTTACTTTCAAAAATGCAGTACACATCTCTGCCAGTCCTACTCATTGTACACAATATCGCTTAGTTTCTTAATCCATTTCCAGTGTGTGTAGGTGGCACTTGTAAAGCGCTGCAGTGCTGTAATACTGGCATATTGTGTGTGGTGCAAACGAGAATGTGTGCTGCTCATTACAGATTACATACTTGCTTTAATGCGATTCACCTTCCGATCACATGAATAATGTAAAATTATTGCAATACAATTTTTTATTAGGAAACTTCTTGGTGTATAGAATAATACCAGTGAGGTGGGCCACTGAGGTTGTTTCATTGATCTGATGGCTTGTTACTTTTGTAAATAGCAAGAAAAAAAAAGTCCACGAAGCGTATTAAAGCCTAAAGGTATCAAATAAGCAGCCTCCTGGTTCATGTAATGCGCTGCTGCAGAGAAATTGCAGTGTTGTCTATCTCCTACCTCCCTAAAACCATTACATCTGACATGATCTCCGTGCAGAGCTATACTAGAACTTTATTTTGTGTCTATTTCCTTATCTGTGAGTACCCGTTAGATTGTTGATTTTCTGACTGCTGCAGTGACTTTCCAAGTCAAGCTTGCTTTCTTGATTATCTAACATTTAAACCAACTAAAAAGCTGGCAGTGGCCCATAGAGGATGTGTTTGATACTGGAAGTTAATTTTATTTTGCTGTCAATACTATTATTGCATCCATATTGAGTCCACGAAGGCATCTAAGTGCCAGAATACAGTTTAGTTATGAGCTCGGAGGAGGTGCTTTGCAAATAAAGTAGGATGTGTTGCACCTAGCTAAGCTGAAAAACATCATACATTAAAGGTTATGCTTCTTTAGCGCTCATGAAGCCGCATTTGGCCCTTTGCGTTTATGTAATGAACATGTTGCAAATCCCCTATTGTGGAAACAAGCTCTTGTGGCTTCTTTTCTCAATAACTGGTCATTTAGATTGGAGTAATTTTCTGCCTGTCTCAGTTTTTGTGCCTAAAATTCTGGGTGTGGAGATCAATGATCAGTAACCACAATTTATTGAATCAAATACTATTGTCAAGCCAATTCAATCTGCATTATTTCCCTTTTAGTAGTTCCAGGAACTCTTTGACCCACCTTAGATCAAATGAGTCGAGCTTTCCTCTTCCTGCTGGATCAAAGTGCCGCTTTTGACACTTTCAAATGTGATCTTTAACCAACATTGGCATTGGAGAAATGTTTGGGCTGGACTGTTCCCACAAGGAACAGGGTCAAGACTGATTTGCATATGGTTGGGTCCAAACTGGGCTGGTGCTGTGAGCAAAAGAATGATGGATTAAATTCAGATCCTTGTGACTGGGGGTGAATGTTTGCATTGTCCAGCATTCCATCCATCAATTGTTTGTTTTGCATATTTTTAACCAACATTGGCATTGGAAAAAAGTTTTCTTAATGTTTTATTTTTGATATTTTGTATTCAAGTTAGTGTAGACAGTGTATTTCCTGCCTTCTGCTTTTCACTTAAGTATTACCTGCGAAGAACCATAGTGTTTATCCTCTGCCCTACAGTGTTCAAGCTCACCTTTATTAGTATTAATCAAATCTTTTGGCCTCTTAAACATGCCCAACGCTGATAACTTCCAGACCATCATATCTTTGAACGTCGTCTGCTGAAGGATGGCTATGCAAAGTTTCCATCTTGCAGGACCGCTGTTCCATATCGGATTAACTAAAATCCTTTGAAACTGCATGCTGATAAGACACATTTTTGGGTTTTCTCCATCCTTCTGCACTTTGGCTGGGTGGCCTCCTGAGCTAGGTTCTCCTCATCCTTTTCTTCTGCACAAAACCTTGATGTACTTTTTCACAACAAGTTATTCTTTGGTGGAGAAGTGTGGCTCAATGGTTAGAGCGGCAGATGCAGAGGTCTATCCCGGGACCAGGGTTCAATTCCCCGCCTCGGCGGGTCTTGGGCTCAAAATTCCACGGACCTGATAATTCTCGCCTCGGGGCCTATTCTAATCATGGAGTCCCACTCTGCAACTCTGGGCAATAGCTTGCTTAATCTCCACAACGGCCCCCACAACGCTAAGGATGCCTGGCTTCCACCCTGGGGGTGCCCAGGAGTGGACGCCTCACAAGGAAAGCCAGGACGGGTTCCACAGTGGTATTCGTACAAGCGCCTTGAGACCCTTGCGGGTGAGTAGTGCGCTATACAAGTATCAATTTACATTTACATTTTTTGCAAGCAGTGTAACCATGTCTCCATAATTCTTTTCACATAAATGCTCTTCACAAAGTTATTTCCTCTGTTTCTTGTGGACTGTTAAAAAAACATAATTATGGTAAGAGTTGATTATTTGTATTCTTCATATTTAGGAATCCCTGCCTCTTATTCAACACTTTCAAGTGGTGTAGAATGCTGCGGCTAGTCTCACTGTAGAGTTTACCAATTCTTGTAGCTCATAACTACTAATCCTCTTGCAGTGGTAACAAGTGACTAAGTGATATGTATTTTTGGCATTTTGCATCTACCATAAGCCTATTTCGCTCACTGATCCTAACTTCAAGGACGTTTGGTCACTCTACCTTTTCCAGGTTCTAGTGCTCTGATCAGCCTGTTGTTTCCAAGATGTAAGATTTAGGAAGACTATACTGAGTGGCCGATCCTTTGTGGTTCTTGGCGCCAGGTACTCAAACTCCCTTGCTCTAGAAATGTGGGCTGTCAATGGATCTAATTCTTCTCTAATAAAATTAAAGACCTGGTTATTTGTTGATAATGTATATCTCTTTAAAAATGAGCTTCCATCAAGTGGTGTCTCATTTGCACATAATATGCGAAGGTTAAATCAAGAAAAAGAATGCGAGGAGAACCTGCCACTGTGCCTGCACAAATTGTGTGAGGAACATGTGTCCACTTGATGCAGTCAGTCTCCACACAGTCCACCTTTTGCTATTGACTTTGATCTCTGGAAGGCAGTTGGATGTGGACTTTTATTTGACTTTATCAACGACTTTTTTACAGGAGTAGCATTGTTAAATGCCGATACCCAACCAGACCAGTTTTGCATAGTGCTGGAGAGAACTTTGTGCTTCTACACTCTCCAGCTTTTGAGAGCTGAGTTCATTTTGCAGAAGACCCCTTGAGAGAAGGTCAAACATCACTATTTGATAGGTGAGGATGAAGGTGTGTGGTTTGCAGGAGTGTTCCCTTTCTTCTTTGCCTGGTATGGATGCTCTTCAAGTTTAGGGGTGAAACTACAAATCTGCTAATTAGAGCCAAGGCCATAGAGTCTACATCATTGAAGAGTGTAAGACACAGAGGTTCATAACATTGTATGAGTCATAGGTCTGTTTAAAGATTAGGTAACTATCCAATTAGATCTTCAGGGGCATAATGGAACAGTTAATTGCATAATTCAGAACCTAAAATGTGTTCCTGTGAATGTCCTTGGGCCGAACATGTATTGCCAGGATTTTTATCAAGCACTCATTCAACTCTCCTGAAAATTGTTGTGGGGCATGAGTTCACTGGAGGGGACTTCAGCGTAGTGTTGAATTTTGATATGAATAGTGTTGGTGTTGACACTACTTGGCTTCTAGCTAGGGTAACAGTTTTAGTGCGAGATGACGTGGTTTTACAATGTAATTGATGCCTAGAAACAAGTACATCATGTTGAGAATTAGCACAGGTTCCTCTCTGCAATTTGTGATTCCTGTTAAATAAAATGAATGTCCAAATACAAAGATAAGAGTTGCCAGAGAAAAAACAAATGCAAAAAGTAAGGAAGTCTTGTGGATAATCTGAGGAGCATTGTCATTGGCCAATAGAGTGTTTGGTCTCTTGGTGAACGCATTCATCATGTTGTGACTAATGCAGCAAGCGTTCATATTTTGTTCCTGAACCACGTTGATGTAAATGGATATTTTGGAGTTTGTGGGTTATCCTTACAGGGGTGCTCTTTTGGGTAAAAGGGATGGTTTTCAACATTCCATCACAAACCAGAGTGTATAGATGCTCTCTGAATGATTGTTGGCAGTGGGAGTTGTGGTCGTCAGGATCTCTGCCTAACCTGAGTCAGTTATGTAGGGGCAGTGAATCTTGTGACTTTACGAAGTAGGTGGTTGTGTAGATGGAACTTACTAGTATCATGTTTGGGCATTTTCTTTTCCACTTTTAGATTCATTGTTTATTATCTTGGTTCTAATGGAAGCAAAAATACAGTGTGGATTCCCTTCTCCCTTTTTTCTAGCTGGAGCAGGTCTGTCCTCGTCTAGATCAGGTTGGTTTGTCCTGAAAAGTCAGTTATGTGTAATTCCATGATTTTTTAGTGTGTCTGACTAAGACCGAGCCGGGCTGCTCAAGAGCAGTAGCAATTCTGAATGCAGAGGATGGTGGCTGTCAATTTGTTTGCTGCATCTTTTTACATATTTGAGATTTTGGGTTACCTGCTCACTCAGATGCTAAGCTCTAAACCTCCCTAGACACCTCTGTTGTGGTGAAGGGGGTTACTTCTTTCAGTGGTTACTGGTATATTTTTTTAGATCGTTTGATACAGAAGTTAGTGTATACCTGCTCTGAGAGAGAGCTACGCACTGCCCTGGACATTATGCACGTGTTTGACAAAGTATTGAGTCTGAAAATTAACTGATCCAAATGCAAGAGCGCTTGTTTAGGTGATTCAAATACAGATTGTTTGACATTTCTTCGTGGGCTCTAATTACGGTTGAATAATAAATGCCAACTATACAGTGGAGAAAACCTCAACATGAATCTAAGAGCGAATGGGAGTTTCACATACCCGCACAAAAGCAAACTGTAACACTAAGCAACTTTCAGAGAGCACAATCGACATGCCAGACAACTGACACGATGGGCCAGAACGTGGGCAGGGGGGAGGGAGGTGACATTGGGTTATTAGATATATTGATAGCCCAATTTCAAATACTGAAAGTTCTCAGTTATAGCACCATACACAGTGTAAACATGATGTACCTGTATGTAAGTACTGCAATAATCTCGTTTGAATATGACAATTATATAATGACAAACATAAAAAATGCTTGTAACTATTTAGTAAGACACTGTGACAATCAAAATCTGTAAAAAAAAAAAAAACATGAATCTATAGTGTCAAAAGTTTTCAAAACATGAACATGGAGAGCGAATTTAAGTTCCTTACCCTCAGGTGTGGTCAGGATAGATATTGTATTTCTATTTTTTTGCCATGAGCTGAGCCCTCTGGGAGGCAGTTTCTAACATTCAAAATTACTGTTTTTTCAAACAGTAATAAAAATACTTGAGGAATGTATAACTATCATAACTATTCTAGATTCAACACAAAACCTGCTTCAATATTAATAACACCGATCCTCATGTAACGACTCCTTTAAAGAATCAGTTGCCTGGCGTTCTATCTGTAAATTGGTTGGGCAATCATGTCTGGCTAGAAAAAAACAAAGATGAATGTTTGCCCCCTGTGCCCTCGCTCCCACTGCTGTTGTGACGTATAGGGCAGAAACAGATAGTAGCCAACAGTCCTGTAGCCCAAGCTTAGACCGATAGAAGCAGCTGTCGGGCAGTAGCCTTCTGAAAGTTGGGTCTCATGGCCTCTATGCTATTCCCTACCAGATGATCAATCGGTCTGGAGCAGAGAAGGCACATGGAAGATATTGATGTCCCTTAAGTCATCGATGGCTCTCTGCTAATATGATTTGGCTTCCTCATGTTATGTCCCTGCTTGCTGACGTTCGGTGCCCTGGTCTTACTGCTGCTTGATCCAGAACTTTGCCAATTGCCAGACCTACGCTGCTTGGTTATGCAACATGCTATTACCGAATAATAAGGTCATGTTTTTTTTGTCAAGCAGATGGACATTGAGCAGCATGATGGCCATAGTTCCCTTAGATAAAAGACCTTCAACTTATACACGGTCCCGATCTTTCAGACCTCCAGGAAGCAACTTCTGGAACGGGCTCCATAGGGTCTCTCGACCTCTCTCCTCTCTTATTGCTCTATGCAGCTGTTGGTACACTCGACACCTAAGCCCCACCAGACCCTTTTCAGGCCCAATATCGAATGCAATACACTGCTAATGTCCCAGCACTTTGCCTGTGCCAGCTGTTTCGAAGAAAGAATCACATCTGCACCTGGTTTTAAAAGTTACTTTGACTTTGAAAATAGATCTTGCTTTTTGCACAGAATATATATATTTTTTGTCAGGTCTCCCATCATCCGTCCATTGTGTGTGTGCAGTCTTTTTGGAATTGATTTACAACCTAAATCAGAACATTGCAATGAAAGTGAAATGCATTTACTTGAATAGTACAATCGTCTCTGTGAGATCGTACTAGACAAATAGCCTAAAATGGTACGCATAGGTTCTGTGTCCTCAAACTGGAAAATTGTCAGCCGCCTTAGGATTGCTGCAAATAAACTGTTGCTTCATCATGCTTTGTAACTTTTTTTTAAAAAGAGACTGAGAGGCTCTTATTAGTTTTGGATTAGCTTTGTATTGGTTGAAAGCTTTTGTAGCTTTGTCTTGGGAGCTGCAGAATACGTAGTATAGCTGCAGGTTTTTACTAATCGGCCACCTTAAATGTTCGTTCACATACAGGTGCTCTCTTCTGCATGCAGTGCCATGTGTACGCTATCCAGATCAGGGCTATGGCTAGCTTCAATCAATGAGCTCAGATGGCCTCTTTTGGTTCTTCTAGCAAAAAAAATCCATGTATGTTTTGTTTGAAGTTTCAGGTTTGTTTGCTACCCCTGTGAAAATGCAAGCAGTACTACACAAAGCGCAAATGTAGATAGAAATGGATGCTGTCTGGCTAGAAAATGAAATTCCTGTGTGGAAACTAAGCTTACAACCTTGGATGCTGGTGGAACAAGTTGCTCCTACACCAAATTGATTTACAGACTTAGTGCAAAGGTGACCAAGTCGAATACTGTTTAATAGGCCAGTGGTTATATTCACAGTGAATTGGAAGCTGGGGGGAGGGGGGGGGGGGGGGGGGATTTGGTTAATATTCATAACTCATATCCGCGGTACTATTATATTATACAAACTTCACTTTGCAGTGGGTTTCCTGTGCAGTACTACTGTAAAAGTACTGATATTATAACAGTTCAAGCAGCGGGATTGTACTAGAGCCTGGCAAGTATTATCTTAGTAACACCAAGTGGATACTTGTGTACATTCCTTCAACACTGTCCAGTCTCCTGTCCCACAATCGGTGCGCAATGCAATGTGTGCCAGTGATTGTCGATGGGCACCTCGGGACTTACTTGTGGAGACTGGAACTCCTACTCGGTCTCCGGTGAGCTATGTTCCTGATTAACCAAATGAAAAATATTTCACAGGACCGGGTATACAGTAAGCACCATCCATGGGCTGTCGGTGGCAAAATTGAAGGTGCGGAGTAGAGAAGCCACACATGGTCCAGTCTGCGGCTTACTGAAAGCAGTGTGATTGGACTATGCATTGAAGGCCTGCTGTGCCTGGTGCTGTTTTTTTTTTTATTTCAAGAAGTTTTTTTTATTATTTTTACATACACATAACCATACACATAAAACATACACTCCTCATGGAAAACTCATTACAGGGTTTCAGCCAAGGTTCACGGAGTTGTGTGGCGCTACTTTACAGATTTTTTTGAGTGTGTGCGTGGCTCAGTGTATTTTTTAGATAAATTACTTTCCAGCATGGATGACAACTGGTCACATGCTGTACTACTGCAGATCCGGATTACCAGCAGCATTGAATGCCCCCCACCCATTTCCTCACCCTCCCCAGAGAGAGTGGCTCGATGTGTAAGGTGATCTTTGCACATGTAGACAGTTCCCCACGGTCGGCATTGAGTAACAATTTTTAAGCCCTGCGCGAACAATTGTTCAAAAAAAATCATTGAACAATCATTGAACAAGATCGTTTATAAGGCTCGGTCGCATGAGTCATGCAAATTCAAAGAGGCAGAGGGTGCACGAATTCACAGGCTAAATAGTCTAAAAATTGCCTGATTAATGCCATACGTTTATTCAAGGGATAGCCACAAGGTGGAACGTAAAATTCAAATTTTGCATTTTCTATACTCTTGCTGTAGGATGAACCTATGTTTTAATGGTCTGTGTTTTACAGTATACAATCGCAAAAAGAAGCTATACTTTCAGAAAGGTTAAGTACCCTGTCCCAACCAGGGTACTTAACCCTGTCTATGGTACGTGTAAGAGGAATCTTCATATGGCTCAGGGAACTGGTGTTGGTGGTAAAGCCAATTAATGATGAGCAATAGGTGAGCCACAGTATGCCTTGCTACAGACCTGAGCATGACCCTATTCTGGAAGAATGGGAATTTCCACTCTGGTTTTCTTCCTGCTGGTTGTTAGGTATTCACATAACGTTTAGAAACAGGTTGTGTGAGTGGGATGTATGCAGTTTATTTCTCTAAATAAGCAATGAGGATTTCTTCACCTGAACTAACTGAAGTTGAACAGTGTTATGCCTGACATTCTTGCCATGATGTTCCCCCAAGGTTACTGCCTTCACCTCTGCTCTCCTGTTTTGCCTTTTTGTTTTGGTTTGCTTTAGCACTCTGTGCGCTTTACCACTGCTAACCAGTGTTACAGTGCTTATGCTCGCACCTCTGAATATGGTACAATAGGCTTACACCAAATTAGCACATCTAATGTATTTGTAAGTCCCTAGTAAATAGAACTGCAGGTGCCCAGAGCCTGCAAATTAAATGCTGTGGCTGAGTCTACAGCACTCATTGAGGCACCTACCACAGTAGCTTTTTAAAACATGTCCGAGGCCTGCTACTTCAGCCTGTAGTGCAGGTTTATACTGCCATTTCGACCTAGCAAAATAAACATTTTGCCACACCTAAACCTTCCAGTTTAATGCTTGTTGGTCAGTGAAGAATCTGGACTGCTTTAAAGATAGGTGCTGGTTTGGCGGAGGATGAGGTGGGGAGCAGTGAAGAACGAAAACATTTTCTAGAGCGCAGTAAGGCAGATATGGGTCAGAGTAGTTTTGTTTGTGCAGTTTTATATAGCTTGAACATGGCCTAAAAGTTTTAGCACACCTTACAACAACATGGGCAGTTAAAAGATAAAATAAAATGATCACTCTGACCAAGAAAAGCTTGTACTTAATCAGTTACCTAATAAAATAAGCCAATTTCGCCATGTAGACTATTTTTTATACAAATATACAAGGGCTCAGTCAGTTTAGAGCCCAAGAGGGAGTCATTATCATAACTATTGGAGGAGCACCCGCTATAAAGCAAACAAGAGTTAGAGAAATGGAAGCGATAAAAGCGATCGTAGGAAGTGTTGAGGGAGGTAGAGGAAGAGCACTAAAGACAATGAAAAAAGAGTGAAATTAAGTATCTGGTCATATTATCACACCAACTTCTGAGATTAATTTTAGCTGCAGTTAGTTGTGAAGTATCTTGGCAAGGGAGAAGCTTCAACTTTTTGAAGGACGCTAATAAAGATGTGGTGCAAAGTATTGATGGAAGAATTCCAATCTCGTCGCACTCCCTGAAAAGGATTGTGCCATTGTAAGTTCCTTTTTGAAAGCTGGAAGTTCAGAGTGTTTCTGTATTCGGAAGATATCGAAGACCATTTAACACTTTCAGCTTAAATTCTAATCAACAAGACATGCAGGTGTTCGACCTTGTTGGTAATTCGTTCTGTCTTGGGGAGCCGTTGCAGCTTTGGAAACACTGAAGTAATGTAGTGGATGGAGCATTAAGTGTTGGAGACAGATATATTAAACAGGAGATTAGGTGAAATGGCTAGGCGCCACTTTACATTAGAATGCTCTTGGGTGTTTTGGGGTGGTGGGGGTATTGCCACCATTTTAATGACTATGCGATTTGTCACTTTATGAACCTGTTTTAAGGCATTACTATGTTAATGACTTCTTGTTAACCTGATTTCATGAGTTCTATTTGGTGCAGCTATTTTCTGAGGACTGCAATGCATGCATGTTTGGTGTAGTTTCTAAAGAAGTGTTCTGAACTAATCGTTATGCAGCATGGCATATTGCGCCATACCATACAAAGTAGAAGGAGATTTTTAAGTTGCGTTTACATTCATGATCTCATAAATCAAATAACTTGATTAAATTGTGTAGAGTACCTGCTATTCAATTGAATAATGATGTGATCAAGGTGGAATGTTAGTGGCCTCATATTGTAAGCTGATATTGCTTATATCAAGCACAATAATTAGCAGAAGCTTAACAGCTGCAAAATAATTCTTTCAACTTGATGAGCTGTAGTTCCAAACAGGAAAAAGCACCATCTGTTTAACATCATAAGGATATTGAAAGTCACCAAGGAGGTCTTGAACTATATGTAGAGGAACATGATCGAAGACAGTTCTTTGAGGCCATGGAAACTCCAAGGTGTCTCGCAGTAGCCTTATAGTGAACAACAGGAAGTACTTTATTCCGTCTAATACATGGTCACACAATTGCCCTGCCAACACACCTTTTACGTTCTTTGTGTATTGCTCTTTCAAATGAAAGAAAAGGTGATTGCAGACATGAAGAATAAGTCTCATGCAAATTCAAACCCATCTAAAAGCAGTTGTGTTGTAAAACAATTACAATCAGTGTAATATAAGTCCGATTTAAAAAGAACACTGCAGCTCAAGATGTGTTAGAACCATGCAGAGGGATGCCATCTTTCCTGTCGTTATCTAAAGCGTCCTAAAACCAAACGTGTTGCTATAAATATTCCCTTTCTGCTGATCACTGTTTATCTAGGAAAATGGAGTAGAAAGAAAAGCCACGTTTTTTGACGTTTATCAGCATCCTGCGTTTGTGATTCTGCTAAGCATATAATAGAACTTGAGTTAAAGAACAAATATCATTAAAAAAATCTAACAAAGTAAATTGTATTTTAATATATATTTTTTTTGCTTGCTCGCCAACTACTTTCCGAGCTTCATGTGGGTGGCACACTCCTTGTAAGATGAGGTGTATTTTCAATTTCACTCCACCATTAATACTGTTGTTGAAGAATGTTAAATTTACAATTTTCATTTACAGCTTCATAAGTGGTAATATTTAGCTCCATGGATTGTTTTTTTAATACTTCTCAACTCTGATTGCTTTACATAGACATAAAACAGATTGTAAGAATAGAGCAGGACTAAAAAAGTGGTGGAAGAAAAAGAATAGTGAGAGGAAATAGGTTGGAACAGGACTACGATTAGCTATGAAATAATTTACAGTTACAGAGGTTCTGAGAATGATCATAAGTGTTTCTAGACTTTCAGGTGACTTTTAGAACAAAGCCTTTTGGGGTGCTACAAAAAGGCACTGGTGATGGAAGAGGTGAATTTCAGATTGATTCAGCTGCCCAGATCTAAATTACTGTGGTTCTCGGCAAAGTGAGGTTCGGTATCTCACCCCTATAGTCCTATCATAGGTATTAAAGAGTTCAAGAATGGCAGCTGGTTTCTTAGGATAGATCACTTTAAAAGGGAGGCTGGCTGATCTGTGCTACTGAAGGTTGTACGGCCCCTTTCAAAGAGACAGCAAAGATTTTGAAGTTTTCGAGCAGAGCCTTGTAACAGTGAAGTTGTAAAATAAGAAACACTTGTACCCTGCGCAGAAGTCATTGGGCAGTAGGTTTTTTAATGTATTTTGTGCATAGTGAGTGAGAAGCTAATTTTGAGTGTCTAGGATAAAGTTAAGAGATTCTGTATGCATACTGTGAATAATATGGTTTGTTTTTTTAGGTTTCGTCTAGACAGCAATTGTGCTTTTCCTACCTTTTGTTTACTTGCAGTGGATTTACAGTCCGCCCTTAGATGACCATTGGTTAGCTTCAGGGTGGCTCGCATTTGTTTCACTCCCTTTTGTCATGGCATGCTTGGGTCATGTCCTTTACTCGTGTTTGGCCCTCCCCTATAGCATGAAATAAGTATGTGACCTCTCGTTTTAGGAGCTCTTTTAAAAAAAAAAAAAATATTTTGAGTTCAAGCACTATATATGAGTGCTTGTTTTTATTCCCTCTCCCATGTCTCCGTCAATGTAGCTTCTATTGCCTCCCATCAATCCACCTCCCATGTTTCTTCTTTTCCCTCACCCAAAAGTGTAAGCAAATCAGCTCATTTATGACAGTGAATAGGCCTGTTATTGTGGCACCGAATAACGTATTCTTCGCCTGTATAGTGTGACTCTGATTCTATATTCCTTCCAAATAAATAAAGCTAAAACGTTTTCTTGTCCCAAAATATAATTTACAGAGCAAAACATTGGGTTTGCTGCATTTTTCTACTTTGTCCAAAGTACAATGCTCACCAGGGCAATGCCTCTGTAAAACATTGACTTGAGAATGGCTTCTCTGCATAGATTAAGGAACTTTAACTGAGTTTCTGACATATGCCTTTGACTGCATTCCTCAGCTCTGTTCCACGCCACTTATAGCTATACTGCTTAGCGCCACTTGACTCTACACTGCTCTGCTGTAATAGACTCCATGACTCTCTGCCCTGTGGCACTCTACTCTGCTTCATTGGACTCTACACCACTACTTTGCACCACTCTACGCCATTGCAGTCTATCCCTTTCTAAACCAATCTGCGCCACTGCATGCCACCCCACTGCACTCTGTACCACTGTCCTCTGTGACACACTACTCTGCATCACTGCATTCTGACATTGGCAAAGCCAAAAACTCTCACATAGTTGAAACCTATTGGCTATGCCAATGTTTGCTTTCTTTGTGATGAATGCTCTAGAGGTTGTGGAGTTGAGTAGTACTAGCTATGCTGTACGTTGTCTTTTTTTCAACAGTAGTTATAATTGAATTAGTAAAGGGTCTTTATTGCACGCTTACTAAAACTGTAGCTCAAGATTTCAATTAAGTCATCAAGAGATAAAGAAATACTGAGCAATCAATAAGCAATTACCACGTTTTTTTCTGAGATGAATGCAAAAATCTATATACTTTCCTTGCTGGGTTAAATCTTGAATTACTAGATTGTATTAAATATAATTAAGCAAGCAATTAACAAATTGAGGCTATTTGTAAAATATATATCAAAAGAAGCCTTTAAAAAATGCTTTGAAAATCTTACGATTTGTCTAGTTTTTTTTTGTTTTTTTAATGGTTCTTGCATTTGGAACACTACCCAATCAGAATTAGAACTTTTGGGAACTGTAAACTTCAGGGTGCTCGGCTAGTTTTTAAAACAAAGCGCAAATAAAAGATAAACAAAATTGATCTGTGATGAGCTTCGGGAAAAGTTACTTTGCATTGTGTGATTGGTATCCATCATGTGTTGGAAAAGTTTGCAAAATACACCAGTAACCATACTTGTGTGCTCCTAATGGTTTAGAAGGATTTCTGATCAATTCAGCATGGTAAATCGCTTATGGCTCCTTTTTTTTAAAAACTGAATCTTAAAGCACTGTTTGCAGTATTCTTATCATATCAACCTTTCTACATTTTTTTGAAGTCCGGACAAGGCTAACAGCTGAAGAAGATGGCCACATATTAGACTCGCTGTCAGCCTTGATTTCTCCCACTTTGCTGAAAGCAGAGGAGCAGGAAGGGAACTCCGGGAGAGTAGAGTTCAATCCTGGGGGTGTAGGCGGGCCCCTCCGGTGACGCGAGAGGTCCTGGCTGCGGTGGTCCTGGAGGGGCAAGATGTTGCACAGTTCTGTTCCAGTCAAAGAGCCCTGACTTGCACTGCTGGGCCGCGTTGCAGCTAGAGCCAAAATTACCCATATCGATGACTCCGATGTCTCTCAGCGGCTGAGGTTGTGTGGCTCTGCTGTGAGTGCTGAGGTGTGGTGGCTATTGGGGAGGAGAGCAAGCCTCGGCATCATTGTTGGGGCCTTCTTGAAGAGCTCCTGGTACCTGGGTGACTGTGCTGGTGGGTCCCCAGAGAGGCCCCAGGCTGCAGCACATATGATGGAGGATCCTGGAACGTGGGGCGGGGGGCGTTGACTTTCTTTCCTTGATTGCCGACCATGTCCTGGCAACTTGGTGCAGGCTGCATAGGCTGGAAGGAGGGCCGCCATACAGCACATGGCCGCTGAGCTCTCCACCTGCAGCCCTTTGCACATTGAACTGTCGCTCCACCTGGAGCAGTGAACTGCACAGCAGTGTCCTGAGGCAAGCTGGGACGTCGGCGAGTGTTTGGAGTCAGTGCAGTGTGTCCTACTGCATTGGGATACACTGAAACTAGTGGCTGCACATCTGGGTTGAGCCTGGTCTACATGAACTCAGAGAAAGAACAAGATGTTAACCCGACCCACTGGTGGTCACACCACGCATGGCAGATTACATCCATGTCTGCTGTGCAATGACGGGGACAAGCGCTATGTAAATACATTATTTTCAACTGTTTATGGTTGGGTGTTAGGTTCTAGACAGTTGGCCATTGTAACACTGTTCTGAGGATTGGGAGTTTGTGATGTTGAACTCTGGTTGCAAGGGCCGAATTTGAATACATTAGACTCATTACACGATGTATGGCAATTCTGCTGCACTGTGAAGGGGGTATGGGGGTGGTGGGAGAGGTTATGATGCATCATTATGTTGCATAATGCATCTTACACCCTCAGTTGAAATCTGCAGGGCATGGGCAATGCCTCAAAACTGTATACAAATCTCTCATATCAGCTGCGCAGAAAAAAGATGTAGCTCTCTTGCCGGGGACGCACCTTATTGATTGGGGAGGTAGATGCTTTGAGACGGAGATGGAGTGGTCCGGTATACTCCAAATCCTATTCATCTTCCGCCCAGGGCACACTGATATGGATTAAGCCGGTGACTCTCTTGGATGTCATGTCTCCTTATACTCCCCTGTATTGTCAGTTCTCCAAAAACTTTGGTTCAGTTACTCATAAGCAATATTGTTTAGTTAGTATAACTACATTGAACCACATGACCAACTAACATGGGGTATCTATGTGTACTAATGACATACTCGCTCATCAGATTGTGACATTGTAACATTCTGAATTGCATTCATTTCTCTTGAGCGGATGTACAATGTTACTGAAAAATTTAAATTGCAAATGTCATATATTAAGACTGCAAACTGTGACATAATCAGAAAAAATGTATTGCTATATAGATGGACCTTATGTAGACTGCCAGCTAGACTCTTTAGAATAGTATGTGTGACTTTATAGTACTAGCAGTTACACTGTGTCTCTCACTGCTCATCTCTTATTTCACCTTCACAGTTATAGGGTATCGCAACACTGAGTATGGTATTGTAATACTGTGCTCACTGGACTTATGGATGCGGCGTACATTAGTATTGTTATAGTGGCCGTTACTGTTCAGCTTATTTTCATGCCGCCAGTTTTATTTAATACTGGTGAGCTTGTATTCTCACATGATCGTGGTCCCAAAACATATTATGAAAGATCGCCAGTCTTATTGAACATAGGTGAGTGCGTATTTGATACTATTGCCATGGTTTAACACACCAGTGTCCCATTTATACAGACGAACTTTTTTTTTTATAGCTATTCAAACTCACTTGCTATTACTCGACAGATCTCCACTTTGGATGTCCTCGTATAAACTTTTGACACAGTAATACTTAGTATTACACACTACAAAATGGCCGCCTTGTTTCAGAGAGAAATCGCTTGTCCTACGGTAGGGGATAGCCCATCTACTATACCAATAGATAGAAGTAGGACTTTCAATATGGTGCAGAAAGCCAAAAACCCAAAACTAGACTGGAACGTTAGCTTTCTAAGGAAGGCAGGTTACTGGGGCGGTCATTATCAGTCTTGACGACAAGAGAGTGGATACTTCTGGTCACCGGTACGAGCAGCGACAACTTATACGAACGCTGAGCATTTCTCCATAGCTCAACTCTCCCCAAATTTGTTTTGCCACTCATACGGTCTTCACAGGCAGTTAAATATGTGAGACTAATTTGACTATCAAACAGAGACAAGAGCAGTTTGGCTTCACATTAGCTTAGGCCTTATGCGTACCCACAACTTTATTATTGACAATAATGAGGTCTCCCCTTTTTATCATAATTACCCCCTTTACTCCACATGTGGGAACACTTCATTTCATTATGGGGACCTGAACCATTTTAATTGGCATATACATAGTATGAGCCACTATTGACTTTACACTAATTTCTCCATAATTTACTCATATGATACAAATAGTATATTGTCAACCACGGTTTTATTACAGATTTTATGCCAATAATACTGCGTGTACCCAGTCTCTACCATTGATCTTTGCGTGAAGAAGGTAAGACATCCTACTATGATGGTGTCTCTCTTTTGAAGCAGTGATGAAATGCAAATAGTTTTGATATGCAAATAGAATTCTGGTTACCCCTACAGAATTTATCAAATACTCTAGGACTACATTGATTGGGCCTATGCTATTCCATTATATTTTCGGACTAAAAGATAAGCTGTATTTTACTTTTGACATGGCGAGTTTAATTTCTCTTAACTTCTGAGTGGCAGCTATCACATTATGTTCACATCTGGATTTGATGGATTTATTACACTACTCTATACAGGATCACTACTCTAATAAGCTGCTTGATTACACACTGTGACTCACTCTGCACTTGGGGTTTGGCACTTCTGACAGAAGTGCATGATATATCGCACATAGACCGCGGAACCCACCACCTTCTAACTTCGCTCTCACCCCTTCAACTCGTCACTTCACTTAAATATAGCACTATATTGCACTTTGAACGTACCCCATATGACCTCTTGTAGCACACGACGGGTGCCTCTTGGGCCACTGACCCTGGTTACGGGACTGCAAATGTTCCTTGAATTTCCTCTCAATAATACCATCATATTTATAATCCAGCCCTAACGTCGGCTGTTAAGATTTCAGCAATAGACTAAACAAGTGTTGACCGGAAAAGGCAGACTGCTCGGAGAACTCCCTCTTCAAGATAATTGTTTTTGCGATCAGCAGGATTAGAGACTGCCCATTGCCTGGCCACATTGTCCCTAATTTTCGTTTTTTAATATTTTATCAGCATATTATATAATAGCGAATTGGACCAGTAGAACGGTCACAATTTGGAACTCCCCCACCCAGTCTCCCCAAACAAATTAGCCTCCACGCTCTACCATGACAATGTACAATAAGTCACTAAGTAAATTCAAAGTCCTGAGAACTTTCAGACCGGTTAAAGTCTGCTTTCTATGTCTACATCGCATGTGCATTCCACCCAATTTATCGTCCATCCCATATAACTGATCGAGGAATGCAAACGCCACCTTCCAGCATACTAATGTAGCCATTATCATGTATGGTGAAGCTAGGGAGGCCTAGCATGCGGCGGCTTGAGTAGATAGCAAGTATAATAGCCCATACCTGTAAAGGGCTCGAAAAATCCACTCGCTACGGCAAGCCAGATTTAATCAGGCTGAGCTATTATTAGGGTCTACTCACCCTTTCCAGCGAGCAGGTGTTCTGCTTTTACACAAAGTGAATGAGCAATAAAGATGCCTTTAAATCTTATATTGTCACATTTGCTGGCTTTCAGAGACAGAGGTTAAAAGTCAGCTTGTCATCCTACATTTACTTTTCTTTCTTTTACTAAAGTTAGAGGATTTTGTGAAGTGAACTGTGACTTTCGTGTTGAGACCAGTTCACGGGTCATTAAATTTAGGTCGAGTAGATAATTAGTTACTAGACCTGTAGGTCTAGTAAAATTTTTTACATTTTTATGAGCCCTGCTGTAAGTTCATCTGCTAATTTGTTATCCCTCCTACATTTGCACATACAACATTCCTCTGCCACTGTCCATTCTGCCACATTCTTCACCCACTCACAGTTCAGGAGTCTCAGAGAGCCAGTGGATAGCCACTCTACATTTGGCTAGGACTAATCCCATCACCAGGAATTTCCTGTTAATGCCCTTTTTAGGTCTCGGCCTATTTCCATTCCGCAGGAATGGAATAGGACGAGTCTATAGCAGTGAAACCAAGAGTTTCACCATGAGCCCAAAAAAGAGGTTTTTCACGAGTGCATGTGCTCTCGTGCACGAGCTTGCCCGAGCCTTCTGCCTGCCTCCTGCCTTGAAGGCAATCTGCTTCTCCGCCCCCTGCTGTTCCCTCCCACTCGCTCGCACATCAAAGGCAGCTCACTCAAACACCATATGCCTGCTCCCCACCCCAGACTTCATTGGAATGTGCTACGTGCATTCTCCCCTCCCTTTCAGCCCTTTTAGCCTCTTTCCCAGCTCCCAGCCGGACCCTCCTTTCGTCTATCTCGTTATCTTCTCCACTCTCGCCTCATTTTTTTTCTTTATTTTTCTTTCAGCACTCCCTGGAAGCATTTGACTTTCCATGCTTTCTTCTCTTCTAAAAGGCTTTTTAACTCGTGTTTTCTACATCCATAGCAATGCAGACAATACGGAGCGGCCCAGATCCATTTCCGCTGGACCACCAAAAAGTAAAAGATCTTTTTTCTTAATGATAAAAACTTTGGTCATGCTGCCTAAATTAATGTCAGCTGCAAATCGATGAAATATTTTCTGTTAAACATTATTTAACAGCAGAATTCACAGCTTTTTTAAGTCAGTCCAGATAATTTTGTCTTTTCTTACACCATCAAGTGGCCAAAACATTCTCATTTTGTTCACATCTCTTAATAGCAGTGAAACGTTGCCTTTTTTCATTTCAAATGCATTAAACCTTTAAATGTGCTCTCTGATTTAATTTCAGTTGGGCAGAAAGCATATTTTCTGTTAAAAGGATTAAATGCGTCTTACCTCAATGCAGTTTATTGCTTCCTGGAAGACACGTTCCTTCCTTATCTGGGATTATTATAATCCTTGTTTTATTTTCTCTGAGTCGGTTTTTAAAATAGTTTAGCTCTGTTTTCTTGTTTCCCTCTTCTTACCAGCTACACTTCAAACTTGCCCTTCAAGTAGAAAACCACTTTTTCACATGTCTGTACATTGCTCCATAAGGCTACATGAGTCATGCTTTCACTTCGCCCAAAAATGACATGTTTTCGGACCTAACAATAAAACAGCAGACGTAGCTGAACGGTGGCCTAGCCCTGACCATGCTCGTTAACATCCACTGTTTCTAAAAAGGGTCACCTTTGAAGCTGAACAAACATCCGAAATTACGAATGGCACTGGTTACAGCAATTTTTGTAGCAATGCTTGTCTCTTTCCCAGGCAACATTGTGTCTGGAGCTCAAAATGTAGCCATGAAAATACAAAGTGTTTTGCACACGGCAATCACCACACAAGAATGTGAAATCCTGTCCAGTCACACTCAAAGTACCGCAATTGGGAAACACCAAACACATCGGTGTCAAAACATCGCGGTGCTATCGCACCGCGACTTTGACATCGGATGAACGTTTACATCGCATGCCTTTAGTGCGCATGCAACGAGGACGCGAGGCCATTAACATCACATGTCATTGCAACACATGCGATGTTAACGTGCGTTCTCATTGCATGCGTTCTCATCGCAACGGTTACTATAATCGAAATACAAACATTACGGATTTTAATGACACGTGGGATTCAAACATTTCGGATGGGTTATACTGATATGTGGCAAACATTTAAGATGGATTTAACTGATATGTGGGATTAAAAATGCAAATTAACAAACATGAAAACAGTTGTGGGATTCAAACATTTAGGATGGATTTAACTGATATGTGGGATTACAAATGCAAATTAACAATTTCGCATTTTACTGATATATGGGAATCAAAATGCATATTAAGAACTTGCATTGTGGCATGACGTATAACACTCCCGACTTTGGTGCTGTCAAGCAGGGTTCGAGTCTCCTATCAAGGAAACTTTTTTATGGATTTACAGGAAAAATAGATGGATGTATGCATGGGTGAGTGCTGCTGGATGGATGGATGGATGGATGGATGGATGGGTGTATGTATGGATGCAGGGATGGATGGATGGATGGGTGATGGCGGATGGATGGATGGGTGTATGGATGCAGGGATGTATGGATGGATGGGTGTATGTATGGATGCAGGGATGGATGGATGGGTGATGGCGGATGGTTGGGTGTATGGATGCAGGGATGTATGGATGGGTGTTTGGGTGGATGGATGGATCGTTGTATGGGTGTATGTATGGATGCAGGGATGGATGGATGGGTGTATGGATGCAAGGATGGATGGATGCAGGGATGTATGTATGGATGGATGGGGTGTATGGGTGGATGGATTATGAAAATTACCCTTGAACCATGCAAAAATTATCCACATACAAAAGAACACGTGTGAACCTTTTAATTTTCTTTACATTGCATTAACACGTGTGAACCTTTTCGTTTTATTTACATTTCATTAATACCAAATACTTCAATAATTATTATGTCTTTAATAGCAAACAAAAATAAAAACAAAATACAATAACAGAATCCATCAACAATAGAAGTCCTGGAACATAACACAGCACTCGCAGATGTAGTAACGGTGCCACACGCAAAATCGCAGAAGGGCACGTTAAAGGGCACGCTACAACGAGGGAAACTAAATACAAGGGCAACAGAGGGCACAACAGGACAAAAAACGCGGAAAAGAGAGGGCAGAAGGGCACGCTACAACGAGGGCAACAGAGGGCAGAAGGCCACGAAATCACTGTACTGCTCCTCATGAGGCCCTCTCTAGGCTCTCAGCCGGATCGCATCAAATGGCCCTACAGTCACTTCGGAGAGACAGGACCACCAGCACACCTGGTGACTCCGGCATCAGCGCCGCTGCTGCGCCTCCCTAGTTGGGTTCACCAGGCCCGCTCAGACCAGCGCATCACACCAATGCAGTCTCTATTGCTGCAGCTGCCGGGTCTTCTCACCTATGTGGGTCCCCGGTAGTCACTGCTTCACCAGGAGACCGCTACCTTGGGCGCCAGTAAATGCCCCGATATTGCAGCAGGCCTTCTCTTGCCCAGCGTGCCGCTCTTCTCAGCCTCCACTCTAAATCCAGACAATGGCCAACGTGGCAAACCTGTTGCAGGCCGCTCCAGGTACAGCCCCAGGACTCAATTTTTTGGGCATATTAGTCTCTTCCACTCTCCCTGTGCATGGCCCCCAACATTCACGAGCCATTATTTTCGGGTGTGCCCCGTGGGTGTTCGTGTGACTGTTGTTGGTGCGTGGAGAAAACAGAGGGCAGAAGGACACACAAAAACGCTGAAGGGCACGCACTGGTGAACGCTGTGCCCCGTGGGTTCCCAAAAAACAAGCACTGGCGTTGCCAATAGGTCTCGCAGTAGGAAAGTTGGAGCTATTACAATTGCAAATAACAATGCCTTTTATTTTTGTTTTCATTTTAAAAACATGAAGGGCTTTGTCATTTACAAAACCAATAGCTCCAACTTTCCTACTGCGAGACCTATTGGCAACGCCAGTGCTTGTTCTTACGTATGGGAGGGAGGCCTAAAATGCATTTCCTGAGATCCCTTGGGACCACCCAGCCTGTGGCTTCATTCAATCTGTCACCGTCTGCCATTAGGTATTAAGTTCTTGACATCCCCATATCCTATGCAGAAAATCTGCAACGTCAGCCCGGCATCAGGGGCAGGCCGAGGTCCCCCCGGGCTAGATCTTGTGTAGTGTACTCTGGGTTAAATATACTTGGTGTATGGCATTACATTGTGTGAGCTTTTCCCTCTCATTTGACTTGGTGGTTAAAACCGTCACATGCTACTCTGTAGTTTCAAAATGCTATGGTGAACATCTTGCCGTAGTGGTCTGTATATTAGGGAGATCAGTCTTCGTCCTCCCGCCCTATTCAGCAGTGTGACTCTGGTACAAGACTCCTTGGGAACCTCAGGAAATGTAGGGCATATCTTGCGGGCTGTGGCTGCAGTTTTTTTGCAAATTGTAGCAACTGCCCCTGACCTAGATTAAAGGTTTCTACTGAATCTTGTAGTGTAGTGTGATAAATCTATCCTTGGGATACTGATCTGGTAGTGTTACAACCCAATGCACGCCACTTATCCATTGACATCATATATTTTAATTGGAGGAAGGGCTGTGAAGATGAAATGGGCATGTCTGGTGCATAGGCGGCATGCCCAAGCACTCTTTTCACCTCCCCCAACTAGGCCCTACACACTTGACGTATCATGAATGGGGCCGAGTTGTGTGCTGTCCCTAATTTCCTTGATTCTTATTGGTCAGCTGCCGTAAACTTCCTTCCTTTTCGTGTTTTGTCCCTTGCCTAAAGCATCAACACTTTACTTTTATCTGCTTATGTTTTAGGCGCTACTTTTCTTTGGATTTAGGCACTCTACCAGTGTCCATTTCAGCAGACTCCCTCATGTAGCAAATCCCCCTCTTTGTTCCTCTCCTGTCTATCTGCTTGCTCCCACCCTCCCTACTCTGTATTGGCTTGCCCCCGCCTCACCTCTGTTCGTTGTTCATGTCACTCCTGCCATAAAAAAAAAATATGTTCTGTCATGGACACCACTGGCTGTGTCATAGTGCTTTTTAAACCATCCTCACTTTCTGCCCAGTGTTGTCTCCTGTCTTCCCACATGCTAGCAATAAAAAAAAGATATGACTTGGCTGGTGCAGGCCACATCACAATCACAATGCCTTTTTTGATTTTAAACTTTCAGCCAGTAAATCACGTAGGCAGGGCCTATGGGCTTTGTCATTGTGTGTGTGTGTGTGTGTGTGTGTGTGTATATATATGTATGTGTATATGTGTATATGTGTATGTGTATATGTGTATATGTGTATATGTGTATGTGTATATGTATATGTATATGTATGTATATATATGTATGTATATATATGTATGTATATATATATATATATATATGTGTGTGTATATATAATGTTACCAAGCCGCATTTCCTCTCGATCAAGGATGGCACTGACACCGTGAATTCTACTCAAGTTTCAGTTTATTCCATAAAGCTGCTTAAAGACGCGTTTCGGCGGAAGCCTCCGCCTTGCTCACTACAATATATATATTTTTAAATCTTTTTTTACTCGGGTATGACCAAAACAGGTAAAGATAAAACTATTGTCGCAGGTGTTTTATATTCTTCTTGCGTGGCTTAGAAAGCTCGAATATACTTTTGCCTAATAGTGTTTTGTTGATCTTTGATATTAGCAGTATTTCAACTGCTTCAGGGAGACGTGAGACTGCGAACAGCGAGGGGAAAAGGTGGCACAAGTTAAGCTGGAAAAAGAACCTGTGAAAGAGGAAAATGACCTTATGAGGGGTGCAAGTAAATCATATCTATCCCTTTGACAAAATACAGAGTGTTCCCTCCGGAACATCAAACCGGTAAAAGACATTGGAATCACATTTGCATAGTTTTATTCGAATCCGCAAACACAACCAGGCTCATGTTTTCTCTGGATGAAATGGGCAAATGGACTGATTGGCCTTATTGGCCCAGCAATAAAAGTGTAATTTAGAACTTGTTAAATATCAATACCCCATATAAAGCTGTGAACAGTACAGTGTAAATATATCTTGCTACGGTACTACTATTGTAATAAATCAAAAGTTCAATGTGTCTTGGTCTTAAAATTGTGTTTGATAATTTTTTAGAACATTTCATTGATCACTCATTACAATCACCCCTTAACACTTCATCGATCTTCTATTCAAAGGCGAAGGTGTATTGCTGTGCTTATCTAGTGATAAGTGGTTAGGAAGGACAGGTGTTGGTACTAATTAAATATATACCTCCGGGAATGAAAGGCATCTTAGGACGAGCATGACTATGTGGTTGATTGTTATGGGCTGGTTTGCTTTAACTGGAAAGTATTAATTGACATTCATGGGAGATCTGTGTAGACCATTGATGAGAACATAGGAGCATTAAACCTTTCTGTGATTTGATGGCCATTGATTTATTGACAAATTTATGGTGGGGGGGGGGGGGCGCGAGGGTGGGGGAGTACAATGATGTAATGCTTTTTTGAGCCCAAGCACATTTTAGAGCTATTATTTAGAGCTGTGTACCCGTGAAGTGTTAATGCCATGCTGTTTTATAGTGTTTGTGGAAGGCTCTTTCGCCGTCATTCATGGCTACTTTTATGTCCTCCATCTGCCCTCCAAATAATTTCATATTGTATTGCTGATTTCGTTAAATAATAGTTTTCTATATTTTTCTATTTCTTCCTTGTGGTAGTTCACATGAAATACCATCATTATAGGTAACATTCGACATCTCCAAGAATATTAAAGAATGCTCCTTTTGTTTCAATGGGTATTTTTCATGCGTACAATTAGTGAAGTTATGTTTGCCAATTATATTCTTGCGTAGAAAACTCTGGACAAACATTACAGCCATTTGAAAATCCAGCAATCTTTGCTTCACTTTGTAATTGGATAACTACTGTCTCTAATCCACTACTGTCTATTTATTTCTAGTGGGATTGGTCGAAACTGGCCTTGGGCCTCTGGAGGAAGCAGTATTCTTGCTGAGTTTGGGACTTTGCATTTGGAATTTGTTCATTTGAGTGAACTTTCTGGAAACCCTCTATTTGCAGAAAAGGTACCAGATTTTTTTGATTTTTTTCTATTTCTGTTGAGCTGTGAAGTGCCACACGTCGCCTTAAAGTTCTTATCACGCCAACTGCAGCTCTTATTTGTGAAAAATAATTTCAGGAATAAACTGCATTCATAAGAAATCCAACTAATTTAATTGGAATTAATGATTCTTGCTTAATTGATTATTTATGCTTGCTTTTTCGAATAAATACTTATTCCTCTAGCCCAACAGCTTGTGTGTAAATTAAACTGCTGGAACTATTGTGCGATTGAGAAATATCAATGCATTTGTTAAGATTAGGTTTTTGGTGTTTTATTGGGTGCTATCTTTTGGTTTGTTGCCTTCAGAATTGTGCACCTTTGTTAGACATTTTCTAAAAAAAAGTCCAAGTGGAAAACCTGTACTCCTCATTAAACAAGTTGAAGCCACATGCTGTTAATGACACTGCCTTAAAATCAATCTAATGTTAGATAGTATTTTTCGGCACCTGAAGTGACTGCTCCCATCTTGGTTGTTCAGCTACTAATTGTTTCTCTGCACAGCATTTTAGTCTGGTACTGTGTTCCTTAAAAAAATAATAGTAATGTGGGTTTCATTCATTTGGAAAAATCCTTTTTTCCAGGGTTAATTTTATTTTAATTGTATTTTTTACTTTAACTCCTTTTAAAGTTTAGTCTACCACACAGTAGTTGGTGCAAAATAACTTTGTGGGCTTATCAAGAACTCAGTAGGCCCACTGCGCTCTCTTTGCTTAAGATTGGTTGGCTTGGTCACTCAAGTCAAGTCATAAGCTTTTATTCGATTTGAGAATACAAATCACACAAGCATAGACATAAACATAATTCATTACATACACAGTTAATATTAAAAACACAGAGACTCAAACGATCTCAGAAGTAATTCATAAGGGGAGAAATCTTAAACTAGTCATACACTGGGCAACAATACATGATTAAAGATATAAAAGCTAGAAATTAGAACGAATCATACATGTACAGACAGAAATAGTAATGATTATCATGCCAAATACTATTCCTGGCAGCTGTACATTATAGTATTATTTCGATGTGGATAAAACAGAGTAAAATAGAAAAGGAAAGATAGTTGGACCATACAATTACAGGCAATGGGCATAATACAAGTTTAAATACAATATGCAGATAAAAGAAAAAGAAAAGTGTGTACAGACAGGAGTGCATATAATTATGGCAGCACTATACACTTCCTGGCAGCTGTACACTTCAGGATAAAAGTGGCAACAAAAAAACAGATATCCACATTCTCTAGGGAGGATAACAATTCCAGGGCAGTCTTAGAAGACCGAATATTGTATTTTATAAACATAGGTTTTAGATACCTTATTCTTAGGAAACGATAAAATTTACAGAAAAGTAAAAAATGACTGCAGCTTTGGCGTGAGAAATTGTCGCATGGGCAGAGAGTCTCAGACCTTAATTTCTGTACTGGGAAGGCGACAAGATGATGTGCAATACCCAATCTAACTCGGGTAAGTACAAACTGGTGAGATGGACGGGAAACATTTGAAAGGTAGGCTTGAAACCCCGGAGTTAGGTTTAGTTCTTTATAAAATTTCACGGTGGCTAACTTGCCATACACCTTATCTCGCCCTTCCTTTTTGAGGTTAAGAAATGCTTGTTTAATTTCTTTTTTGGGGATTGCAACCGCCAGTTCGGGATCCAGAAGAACATCAATTTTGAAAAGGGTTTTATACCAAAATTGAATGTATTTCAACCACTCAATACGAAGTGAATAATCCAAGCCTATACAATCAAGAATAATTTCTTGAGTGAATCGGGTCTCTGTCTTAGCCCAAATAGAACGCCACAATAAGAGTGGCCGAACGGCTGCTAAGTCAGAAATAAACTCGATCCCCACCTCGTCATGGATTAGTTGGACAGAGGCGGAAGGGGGGAGGCATAATAATCTTTTAAAAACTTATTTTCATCCTTTTGAAGTGATGGTCACTCATTTACTTCTAATTCATTAGCTTGCCTTCCTCTTGTGTTTTTCCAACCCATGGGACATAGCCTCTTTACCATCCTTTTGATTGACAGATTAGTTTCCTTCCCCTACTCCGCCTCCCCACCCTATGTGTTTCCTTCTCATGTGTCTTTCGTGCTTGTGCTTTTCCCCCCACCAAACTACCTTAAGCCCCTCTCCGTGTTGCCTGCTCCTTCATGTGCTTCTTCCTCAGGCCTGTGTTGATCTGTAGCTCCTTTATTGCTTTCTGCATCTTCCTCCATGCTTTATTGTATTGCTTCCCCATGCGTTCTTCCATTTGCCCCCACCCCATCCAACAGGCCTTGTTTTTACCTTTGCTCAAGCGAATGTTTACTGAATAAAGGTAGAATCTCTGTAAGAGGAAATATTCTTTTTTTAAATGCAGGCCAGCGAACCCTTTCAAACATGATGTTATTTCCCCAGCATAAGGGTTATCTCTTGTAGTCCTAGAACCAGTTACGATGGTGGTCACAATAAAAAAAAAAATGAACCTGCTAATTGGAACGCATTTTTGTAGCTGTGCTTAAAACGAATTGGTCGAACTTGAAGTGCCTTCCCAAAGTTTCTGCGTGAGAGGGGATATGCCAAACTAACTTGAACAGTCGTACACAACAAGAGTCTTGCGCATAAGCAGTCAGTAGAAAATGGATGGGTTATACAGACAGTATTCATAACATTAATCTTAACCCCTTCGCTGCGGAGGATATTCTCCCGCTGTGCTGGGGGGAGGGGGGCACGCACAGCACCCCCATGCTCATGACGAGCTGAGCTCGTCATGAGCTACGGCGCTCCTATGCTCATGACGAGCTCAGCTCGTCACGGGTGCATTGGCTCCCGTGGAACACTCAGTACAGCAGGGGAATTCTCCCTGCACCGGAGCGTTCCACGGGCCATGACGAGCTCAGCTAGTCATGAGCACCGAAAAGGTTAATTGCAATTAAATGTAGTAAGACAAATTGGTCAAATTAAACTTTGCTTTATACAAAATAATTATTCTTTTTCCTCATAGGTTATGAACATTCGGAAAGTCCTGAACCGTTTAGAGAAGCCACAAGGTCTCTATCCGAACTATCTGAATCCTAACAGTGGACAGTGGGGTCAACGTATGTATCCTCTGCTATTTAGTTCTACTCGTGGTTTGTGAAACAAAATTGATAGTTAATTTTTCCTCAGTCTTACAAATGTATGTGTGACAAAGTACTTACTAATTGAAGACGGCGATAGAAGTCGCTAAGAAACAAACATTCTGATGAGCAGAATATTTTTTATTTGAGAGGGTGCAGATAGAGGATGCAATGAGTAGCCATGACGTTCAGAGTTCCTGTAACCCAATATTCATTTGTTCCTCACATTTGTTTTGTATACCTTAGTGCAGTAGTTCTTAACCTGGGGAGCCCGATGCCTACTCAGGGGGTCTGCGACTGCTTAGAAAATTAAATATTAACCGATTAATAAGGTGTACATAAATAAGGAAGCATCCTGTAAAATGATTTCAAAATGTTCTGTAAATGTGAAGAAATTTGAAATGGAAGGCTAAAAATTAAGTTGATATCCTGAGATTGCTTTGTGGGAAAGTGCATCACACAGGATAAAGTATGGCCGCTGGGTTGCCTTAATTTAGAAAAGCTCCAACTTCCCATTAAAATTGTGATGTATTTATTGTATAATATTTGTGAATTGCTAAAATGTAGTCATTTGTGTATTGTTCTTGAGGTTCAAAACATTGAAATTGCTTACGCCGGGGTCCCCGGCTATCAGTAAAGACTAAGTGGGGGTCCTTATATTCCACCAATGATAAATTGGGGTTCTACAGAAGCTAAAAGGTTAAGAACCACTGTCTTAGTGTATTGTTGCATGGGTTGCTTCTGCTTTATAAAGCCTCCATCAGACGTTATCGTCATTTTATATCCTTGTGTAGGGCTTTTCATTGTGTAGGTATTTGCGCTGTGGAAATTTCTTGTGGATCTTCCTGTTGTGTGATGTCTAAGTTTTCCAGGTATATACTCTGAGAACAAGGATTTTGTAACACTGTTTTACACAAGAAGGTTAACTCACTAAATCAACAGTTTATCATCCAATTACGCAGCATAGTAAAGAAAAGAAGGCTTCATATTGACTTTACCAAAATTCCTGCTGTGCTTGGGCCATAGAATGCAACTACCGTCATCCAACTGAGCTTCTGTGAAAGCTCATGGGTGAATGTTCATGTGCTGAAAAAAAAAACACCTGCATGTGGGTCATGCACACACTGATGCACATACTTAAATTGTAAATGTCGTCCCATGCTTAAATCCTATTTCATGCCTGGTCAATACATGGTCAACGTAATACTATACATTTTAAATGGAGTAATTGTGTGGCGGCTACTGCAAAAGTATTTAATATGAAAAATGGCAATAAGAAATGTAAAATCTAGAAATATTCATAATTTCTTAACTACTAGATTTTTTTCAGGTGTACAAAACTCTGGTTTTGTGTCAATGGAGACAATATATTTTTGGAACAGGGTCTGTGAATGATGATTAAATTATGTCTACCTTCTCATTAAAGCAGCCCCTGTCCATCGAGCAGTTTAGAATAGCTTATCATATTTGCAGCTCGCAGCGTTCTGCAGAGTAGCAAAGGCAATAACGTTGGTAATTTTGCCTTTATGAGGAAATGAGTGGAAAGAGTACATTAAACTCATCAAAATATTATGAAGACAAACATCAGTACTTGATATTTTTTTTTATTCCATCTGAAACCAGAACTGCTTATGTATGGAGAATAGTGATTCCCATCTTATAAAGAATGTTATAAAGAATATAAAGTTGCTAATAAACCTTTCTTACAAATGTTGTCCCAGAGAGCAACTAAATATATGTATTTCATATCTTCTCACTGCATTTCAATCTGAGATTTCCTTTTTGTTCTCAAGAGCGCATTAGAATATATTTGTTTTCAAGCTTTTGGAAGTAATAGTCCTTTATCCAAATGAACCTCCTTAATAGTTGAAGGGTTATACAGATTTAGTGAATTTTGCAATATCACCTAATGAACCAATGAACGTATTATATTGGGCTAAAATGATCCAGGAGATGAATTGTAACCTTAAATGCAGACCAAGTGATCCAGACATGACTGAAATATTTAAGCCACCCACAAATTGTAATTTGCCAACAAAAATTAGTCCTTTCGGACCACAGTTTTACTAGGACATCTCCTATTTTTCCCTTTTTGTGCTTACATCATTCCAGTTAGTGGTAGAAATGAGTGTGAAACCAATAATGGATCCTGGAAAACTATAAATTTCTAAAAAAGTAGACTAAATTCTGCATTCAGCAAGGACTCGTTTGTGTAAATCCTTCAAGGTTTTCCTATAGAAAGTAACTGTTGAATTAAAAGAATATTGAAATTTAGTTGGAAAACAGCCATTTGTGCCTACGTTTTCACCTTTAACTTTTAACTATGGTAGATTTTTGAAAGCTGTATACAGTTACGTCCGCGGGACCTTCTGGTTACAGGGATATATGAGGCTTGTAGGTCACCCAGAGCCAATAAGTGAGTTGCACCTTGCAATGTTTTTTCATTCTGTACCGGTTATACAGTAAAAATCTGTGGGAACTTCTTAAATCTTGTCAATTCTAAGATAAACCCAATCACAAAGGAATGAGGAAGAGTCACATTTGTGGACAATATGGCAACGTAATTTTAGGAGATACGTTGATCATCCAAATACAGGCCAAAAATTGAAACTCAGTCATACTTCTGATTTCAATACAGAGTGGGTAATTTATGCCATCAAATGCCCAATCGGGCTGGTTTATGTAGGGAGAACCAGTCGTAAGATCAAAACACGAATTGTAGAACACAAACGTAGAATTTGAAATAAGAACCTAAATTCATCACTGGCTGCACATTGGGTCAACACTCCACACACGATACCCAAGTTGAGATACACCATTCTTGAAAAAATTCTCATGACTTCAGGAATTGAGATAAATACAGCTTTAGCACGGAGGGAGACTTACTGGATTAGGTATTTAGGCACTGATATCCCCCGGGGTCTCAATGACCGTTATGAATTACTATGTTTCCTATGAAGAAGTTTGCAAAATTATACACGTTTGTTCCAGTCATACGAAATGTGCGATTTGGTGCCTTAATTGTACAGGATTTGCACTCACTGGCATTTCTTTTTCTTGACTTTTATTATTTATTATTTATTTTAATTTTCATTAGATTGCATAGAGTTTGAATATTTAGGGTCACACAACAGTTGTTTGGAAGGAAGTTTTTTGCACATGGTTTATTCTGTAGAGGATGCGCTTCAGCTATGATTTGTAGGAACAGGAAGTTAATAACGTTGTTTAGATTGTGTTAGCGTAGTTAGTTGACACGTGTTTTCTCGCAGTGGACATTAACTGCGCCATCTTGTCTGATGAAAATTCTCTCGTACATATAAGCTGCAGTCATTCTGACCGTCCGCAGCCATTTTGTACTTCATAGGTCACCCTTAATTTCACCCTGCCCTGACTAACATCTATCTGATCCGCTGACCAAACCTGGTATGTGTGCTGGGGCCATAAACTGACAAACAAGCCCGCCTATGATGGTAGCTATAAAGAGACACTCTATTGCCACAACAAACCTTAGGGCCTATTGCTGGACCATCATCTTGGTCTGTCTTAAGTAATCAATGAACTTATGAACTTTTGCATTCTTTCTTCCCCGTACCTGTGTACGCAACCAAATATTCCAGATACCGAGAGGGTCCGTACAAACATGGTTTATTGCACTCCAAAGAGTTCACCCTGCAACGGACAATCGAACTTGTTTCCTATCAACAGTGAAAGACACTAAAACCTGACCAGTCTCACATGTTCTCGACCCTGAGGCTAAGGCCAGCTGGCTGACAAACACCACATGTCCGATTGTTTATGGTTTGGAGGGTATGAACTGACTTGTCCGGCATGTATGGCATCCTGTCAGGGGCGGGGATACCAAGCTTACATATCACTGATAATAAAGATTGCTTTGTTCCAATACTGCAAAAAAAAATGGCCTACAAGAGAGCTGTGGCAGAACACCTCACTCAGGCATCCCTGTGTCTGCAGTTGACGTGCTCTCCTCATGAGAAATAAACATTTTTCTTGTCTTCCAGTTTCCAGCGCTTGCCTCTTTATTTTGTTAACCGAACCCCAAGTGAATTAGAGGCGGAACCCTGCGCCGGGCAGCATTGAGGGGTCTTAGAAGACTCGCTGCCTTTCACAGCAGATGAGGTATAATACTGCTTGGGACTCATGGCTTTTTGAGCAAGTATTTGGTAAATGTGTAGTGTTTACCAGAGGTTGTCTCTGTGCATGGAGACGCGGCACAATACAGTTTTGTAGCAAGTCGACTCTTTGATACTGATCGGGCTCTTATAAACAGCTCATGTACCGCAGACGTCACTGCGTACATTGTAGGCGTCGGAGTGTGAACACTGAGGATCTCTCACGGCATTGTTCGTGGTAAATTTCCCCGATACGCGAAGATCTGTGGCGATAACTTCTGCTTGAAGGGAAGTTTGACAGTGCAGTCACTTTTGCTTATTTCAGAACACAAACTTCACCATTTTACTTTCAACGTGGGGCGAACGAGAGGCTCAGTCGCAGATATCGGTAAGCGTCTTTTCTCACACCCGGGCGGCAGAGGCTGCCAGATCGTAACTTTCGGACAAAGTTTGTTTTCGGAGCTTGTGCTCGATATTAATTGAGCTTGTGTTGTCTCTTGTAGTGTCTCAGCCTTGCTATAAGTATTTCAGTAATTGAAGTACAAAGTGCAATCTTTGGGTTAGCGGCAAGAGCCTCGATACCATTTAATGTAGCACATTATCTTACACCGGGGAGTGGTGATGGAGAGTAATACGTTACTTCTATTTACGAGCAGCTTGTTTAGTAGTAGTATTTTTTAATTAATTTATCACAAGCACAACAGTGTTTTCTTTGCGCACATCACACTTATGTTACACTCCACCCCTCTATCTTCTTTACATTTCTCCTGAGTGCAAATCCTAATTTCTAGTTACTTCTGTTGACATTGTAACATAACATTGGCTCATTTTATACTCATTTGATTTTTGTTGTAGCTCTGAACGGAGGACATCTCTACTAATAATCTGTGAATTATTGTATCCGATTACCCCTGACGAAGGGTTTTGAAAAAAACAGAAATGCATTGGGTCTCATTGTAATATTATTTGTTAAGATTCAAAACATTTTTTTTTTTCATTTGTACATATATCAAAGGCAATACATTGATGATGCAATTTCAGAATTTAAGTATGATAAATTGTTGAATATAAGAGAGTGGAAACAACGCATCTAAATGTTTTTGAGTCTGTTTTTTAAAAAAAATGGTTAAAATGGCTTTGACATAAGTTTTTAGAGAACATTTAGAATCTAGAGAGACGTTTTCAGTCTTTTGCTGTGCTTCACGCAGGTCCTGGGTTTCCCTTGGCCTTGTTTACATGTATTCTTACCTGTGAGGGGTATAGGGCTAACCCCACAGCGTGAATAGCACGCCAAACCGCATACAAAATTGAGTACATTAGATCTTATGTTTTGATTAAAATTGAGAAAATTTAGGTGTGCAGGTTCACTCTTATAAATAGTATTGTTTACACAGGGATGTGGGCCATGTCGACTCCTCACTTTTCTCTGCACCAAAACATGTAGCCTGCAATTAGTGTGTAGGTGGTGACCATGCAAAAAGGGGCTCTTTCCTACAGTAGTGCTCACAGGGCATCTTCTCTGCCAGCGGTAGTGACACTTTTCCATCTGGCCCAATCTATCACTTGGCCCACTTTCTATGCGCCTCTGCATCCTTCCAAGGAGGAAAAGCGTATCCGTCTGGACTAAAAAAGAACGTTTTTTTTCTACCTTGATCGTACAACAGTTCCGGGTGGACCACCTACTCAAAGGGTGCGATGTAGCAAAGAAGGGGTGAGCAGTTCTGAAGAGGACATTGCATGCTGGGTCATCCTCTTCATTGAAATGTTAAGCCTTCGCGTAGAAACAACCTCCCAAAGCCCTTAGAGACTGTTCGACCAGGGTGAAAGCAGCTGGCATGGCAGCCAATGTGGTGTTATGGTTTGACATCTGCCATGTGGCTTCTCTGCACACGTTTGCCAGACACTACTGCCTGGATTCTGAGGTCCGCAGGGAGGGCCTCTTTTGCCACTCTGTAACAGGACTTCTTGGTCTGAAACCTTTCTGTAGTCCCTCCTCCGGGGATGTTATTGCTTGGGTATCTGTTCAAAGGTAAGGAGTCTGCGACTAGCTGTCTCTGAGATGGACAAGTTACTTTCCTTCGGTTATGCCTTACCTGGTAGAGACTTGATCTAGCCTCAGATTCCTTACTGGCCCACCCATCCTCCCTGCACTGCGGATTGGTTTAGTGTCCAGGCTGTTATCCCTTAAGGCCCTAGTAGTTTTTTGCACACCACAGTCAGTCACTTCATGGCTCAGCGCTTCTGGTGTTGGTAGCTGAAAAGTACATCTGTCAGCATGCTGGGGTGGCGCCTATATAGACAACGCAGACATCACGACAACGAACCAGACGCCTACAACATAATGGGGAGTCAACAGACTTCACCTATCAGCGATCAGGGGTATTGCTATCAAAAATCCTACAGATCCAGCCTAACTCCTGGAAGTTCAAAGGTAAGGAATCCGTGGGTAGATCATGTCTTTACCAGATAAGGAGTTACTGAAGGTATGTAACTTGTCCATTAGTAGTGTTAGAACATCTTAAAATCAATGACGGTTGCCACCTAAGCCATAATTTTGCTAGATCTTTCTGCTGAATGACACAGTAGATCACAACATCTTATTCGCTAGATTGCATTACTATTGTGTCACAGGCACCCATTTGGAACTGCTTGCTTCATTTCTTACTGAAAGATCTCAAAAGACAAGATTTGATAAGTGTTTATCAGATCTTCCCAGAAACATCATCCCTCAAGGCTCCATTCTTTTTACCTCTTCTTTTGAATATTTGTTCTTCCTCTTGGTAAATTAATCAGGACATTTGGGTGCTTTTATTATACCCACGCAGACTATACTTTGTTACTTATTCAGTTCAAAGAACTGGATTCTCAATTGAAAATCCCAATGAGCTGTCTGTATTGTCTAACAAGCATTTGCAATGCAATAGGTCTCGCATTTACATGAGTTTAAGCTGTTGGCATTGTGTGTGTGTGTGTGTATGAAGCTTATATAGCGCATGACTTACCCTGGGGCATCTCCGCGCTTGCTTAGGGAACCCGTCCTGGTATTCCCCTGTGAGATAACCCTGGCAGGGTATCCACAAGGTGAAAGCCAGGCATCCCACCGCGAGGGGCCGATGTGGAGATTAAGCAAGCTATTGCCCAGAGTCGCAGAGTGTGAACCCGTGAGTCGAGAAGGCACCGGAGCGAGAATTATCGAGTCCGTGGAATTATTGAGCCCAAGACCCGCCGAGGCGGGGAATTGAACCCTGGTCCCGCCCATGTGCTTGGACCCCGGAGCAATCAAAAATAATCTCTTAAGTTGTCAAAAAATTGCAGAACTGCAAAGACACTTAAGAGAGAATTTGAAGACAGATAATGCAGCCTATATCCACAGGCAACACTGTCCAGTACTTCGACTAGATATTCCACCAAAAAAAACACAAACAGCACAGCCTGCCCAGTTTACTCCACAGAGAAACTTGCCTCTACTAGCAAAATCCTCTGGAATGATAGAGGGGAAGATATGGACAGACACGCCCCATAGGCTGCCATTATGTGGCTCAAACAGGCTACTGTGCCTTTAAGAAAACTTTCCAGAACTCTCTCAGTATCCCAGAATGCACAACAGGTCCCTTTTACTTTCAGTTCTTTTTTATGGCTCCTGCTAGCAAGACCCTGGAGCATTGAGCTCTCCCTTTCAAGGGTTTATTTGGTGATTTTTTTTCACTTTTTCTTGTGTGTAGTGCTTGTTGTTAAGTACTAAGCCCTTTTTTCTTCACTGTATTGTCAAAATGCCTGGCTTATTTGACAATTGCCCAGAGTGTGATAGAAAAAAGGCCAAATCCGACCCACATGGAGTGTGCATTGTCTGCCTCCCCTCTTCACATGCCCCAGAGGAGTGTGAAATCTGTAAAACCTTCTCTGCCAGGACCCTGAGAGAGAGGATGAAGATCAGACTCCAAGGCCTCGAGGACAGACGTCAGAAGGCACAAGGTGGGTCAGGGCAGGCTTCATCTGCCCATGCTGAGGCCTCTGGGGGTCTCCCCAGGGGCAGGAAGTCTAGCAAGCGTCCCCATACTCCGCCAGCGTCGATTGCGTCAACTGCGGCATCGAGGGGGATGACAATGGTCTGTTCCCCATCTCCCTGGGCTCTGGGGAGAAGCGGCGTCGACGTTGGGGGTCGAGGGAGCTTAACAGACCACCGTCGACCGCATCGTCGTCGACAGCGTCGACGTCATCTTAGAGTCATCGACGTCAAAAGGGCCGGCATCGGCGCTCGCCGTCGTCTAAGAGGAGAAGATCGGCATCGAGGGGATCCTCGCCGTCGAAGGCGTTCGTCGGCGAGGAGGCGTTCGACGTCGAGGAGGCGCCACCAGTCGACGTCGAGGAAGCGCTACCGGTCGACGTCGAGAAGACGTTCTTTGACGCCAAGGAAGCGCAGGAGGAGTCCTGACGCTAGGAGGTCGCCGATTGATTGGCCATCGTCGCCAAGGAAGAAGACAAAGTCACCGGGCTCAGTGTACTCAGTGGTGTATACACCTACCAAACCTAGGATGCCTACCCCTCCTCCTTTGCCGAAGGGTCCGCCTCCGCGGAACCCCACTCCACCTCCACCAACGCCTCATGGGCCGGCTCCTCGTCAGTCACCGCCACCTCAGCTCCCACCACCGTTTCCCTCCGTTCCTCCACCTGTGCCTCCACCCAGGACGGCCTCGTTGCCACACTATCCAACGCCTCCTAAGGGAACCCCTCAGCCGAGGGTTCCAGCCAGGCAGACATCGCCTGCTCCTGCGAAGCCTGCGGATCGGCCGAGGCCGAGAAGATCGCGCTCCCGCTCCGGCCGGAGAGGGAGATCGCGGAGCCGTGGCCGGTCGTCATCTCGATCTAGACGGCGCCACAGGAGGCGCAGATCCAGATCCCGTACAGGCTCTTCCACCAGGGATTGTTCACCGACGCTGTCGGAGTCTCCAGTG
The DNA here is from genome assembly GCF_964263255.1 of Lissotriton vulgaris. Classification (NCBI taxonomy): domain Eukaryota; kingdom Metazoa; phylum Chordata; class Amphibia; order Caudata; family Salamandridae; genus Lissotriton; species Lissotriton vulgaris. Next base: position 751,661,669 of record NC_141694.1, read on the forward strand.
ACGAGGGTGTCGCCCGTTGACGATATCGTCTCCTTCCAGGAAGTGCTGTTGAGGTGGTGCGGCTAAGCTAGGGATCACGGTGACGGTGCCAACACCTACGATGTCCGTGATCTTCGAGTCGCTTCACAAGAAGCATATGTCTCGGCCGCTGCTGCCATTGGTACCCGGATTGGAGGAGCCTGCCAAGGAGTTGTTCCTCACTCTGGCGGTGACGAAGGCAGCTCCCTCCAGGCTCCTCAAATACCGGGCTCCGGAATCTGACCCGGCTTTCCTTCGGATGGACCCAACCCCAGACTCCGTTATTGTGACAGCGGCTAAGAATCAGCATGCCACCACTCCTTCTTCGACAGTACCGCCTGATAAGGACAGCCGTTGGCTGGATTCAGCGGGTAAAAAGGTCTGTGGGACGGCATCTACCACCATGAAGACTGCAAGTGCCGGGGCTCTGCTGGGGCGATATGATCGTGCCCTCTGGGAGTCCCTCCAGCAGTACGCTGAACTCCTCCCTCGTGACAAGAAAGAAGATTTTCTGGAGATACTAAATATGGGGATGATGGTGGGACGCAGCTGCTGATGGATCGCTTCTGGCGGCGCACAGATACTGCCACGGCATCAATCAACGGCGTCATGCTTGGCTTCACCTCACCTCACTCAAACCGGAGGCGCAACTGCGGGGGGCCAACCTGCCTTTCTTGGGGGAAACCCTGTTCGGCAAGCATGCGGATGATGAAATGGCCCGTATGAAAGCAGAAGCTGAAACCCTGATGGCTGTCGGGTTAGAGAAGCCTGAGAAGAAGAAGAACTACCGCCCGTTCCAGAGACGGTTCGGATCTTCAGGCAGAGGGCGAGGGCAGACTTCCGGACAACAACAACAGCAGGAGTTCTGGAAGCCTTTCCAGAAACGCAGAGGGGCAGAGGAGGCCAACAGTCAGCAACAGCGACCAAAGGCCCGGCCGGGTCTAGGCCCTGAGCGTTTACTTCCCTACATCAGTTACCCACTCCGGTGGGGGGAAGCGTTCAATATTTTCTGGCAGAGTGGAGAAAAATTACTCAGGACAAGTGGGTGCTGATTATTGTTTGCAATGGATACAGTCTTCGGTTCACCAACCCGCCTCCAGCTATTCCGCCGGTGAGCTTACAGTTTCAGCTGCGTGAGCTCCAGGTAGAGGCCGACATCCTATTAAGGAAAAGGGTGATAGGAGACGTACCTCTGCCTCAAAGGGGAAGAGGTCTGTACTCACGGTTCTTTCTGGTCCGCAAGAAGGACAAGAACGAGTTCAGGCCCATTCTGGACTTGCGGCAAGCAAACAAGTGGATTTGCAGAGAGATTTTGCATGCTGTCGTTGCAGCAGATTTACCCTCGGCTGCAGCAGGGAGACTGGCTTTGTGCTATAGACCTACAGGATGCGTACTTTCATGTGCCCATTGCACAGAAACACAGGAAGTTCCTGCGATTCCAAGTCAGCGCCAATCATTATCAATACACAGTACTGCCATTCGGGCTGAAGTCTGAGCCCAGGAGGTTCTCGAAGTGCATGGCAGTGGTAGCGGCACACTTGCGGAAGAACAAGGTGTTTGTCTACCCGTACCTGGACGACTGGTTGATCAAGGCCTCCTCCTTCTCGGAAGCTCAAGCACACTTCCAGAAGACGTGCATTCTATTGAACAAGCTGGGGTTGCACATCAACATGTCCAAGTCTGTCCCGACTCCTGTCCAGTGCAAACAGTACTTGAGAGCCTCCATCAATACGCTGTCAGCAATCGTGTCTCCTTCGGAGGAGCAACGGTTATCACTCCTTCAGAAGGCTTAGGCTCTTATGACCGCTCCATCTACAACAGTGAGGACGGTGTCTTCTCTACTGGGGTCGATAGCCTCTTGTATCTTCCTCACGCCTCAAGCACGGCTGCACATGAGACCACTGCAGGAATGCTTGGAGGATCAGTGGGATCAGAGGACTGGTTCTTGGGATGACACAATAAGACTGTCTCCGCATGCTCTTCAGTCTCTGAAGTAGTGGTGTTCAGCGTAGAATCTCCTCAGAGGGGTTCCCTTCCACAAGGACATTCCCGCACAGACGATCGTGACGGATGCGTCTCTCCACGGCTGGGGAGCGCACTCCGGAGACTTACAGATTCAAGGGACGTGGTCTCCGTCGGAGTCCACGTACCCCATGAATTTCCTGGAACTCAGAGCTGTTCACTTGGCATTGAAGGGCTTTCATCCGTCCTTTCAGACCAACTCTCTGGTTGTACAGACGGACAATACGACCACGATGTGTTACCTCCACAAGCAGGGGGTCTCGAGATCACGCACTCTGTCGCAGGAGGGGCATGCGATCTGGCACTGGCTTCTGGCCAGAGGACTGACAATAACGGCTACCCATCTACCAGGTGTGCAGAATGTTCAGGCGGACGCACTGAGCAGACTGATTCAGGAAAACCACGAATGGGTCATAAACGACAAAGTGCTAGGAGAAGTCTTCGCAAGGTGGGGGACTCCAGACGTAGATCTGTTCGCCACAGCCGAAAACAGCAAATGCTGAGACTTCGCCTCCAGATACTACCAACAGGGGACGGTGGGGAATGCCCTTTGGATCGACTGGTCGAACAGCTTTCTGTACGCTTTTCCACCCATTCCCCTGATTCCGGCGGTGCTCATCAAGCTGTCCCGGTCCAGGGCGCGGATGATATTGATCGCCCCGGAATGGCCAAGACAGTGGTGGTTCACAGACCTGCTTCACCGGTCTCTCCTTCCTCACATATGGTTGCCGTGCAGGCCGGACCTTAAGAAGTTCGGGGGACAGATGGTGCACCCGTACCTCTCGTCTTTGAGTTTGGCGGCATGGCTCCTGAGATAGTGCAATATGGCCATTTGAATCTGCCTGACGATTGTATGGACATTCTGAAGGAGGCTAAGCGACCTTCCACTAGGACTTCTTATGCTTACAAGTGGAAGAGACTCTGCATCTGGTGCAAGTCCAAGAACTATGACCCTACGACGTGTAAGGAGGATGTCATTGTTCCATATCTTCTACATTTGGCGCAGTCTGGCCTTAATTTTCATTCCATTAAGGTTCATCTCGCTGCATTGACTGCTTACAGGAAATGCCCTTCACAGACTGCCTTCTTCCAGATCCCTGTGATCAAAGATTTTTTTGGAAGGCTTGAAGAAAGTATTCCCTCTTGTCCGGCTTCCTTCGCCTTCATGGGAATTGAATGTGGTGCTGTCCAGATTAATGAAGGAGCCTTTTGAACCTATTCATAAGGTTTCGTTGCAGCACCTGTCCTGGAAGGCGGCGTTCCTTGTGGCCATTACATCGGCCCGCAGGGTGAGTGAAATTCAGGCGTTGTGTTGCCAAGAACCTTATACTGTATTTCATGCTGCTAAGGTTGTTATGCGTACTCACCCTAAATTTCTTCCCAAGGTTATTTCTGATTTTCATGTCAACCAGACCATAACTTTGCCTACGTTTTTTCAGAATCCTTCATCTCCAGCGGAAAGGTCTTTGCATTCCCTGGATGTTAGGAGGGTGTTGAAATTTTATCTGGATAAAACCAAAGATATTCGTAGGTCAGACCAATTGTTTATCAATTATGGATCAGTCAGGACCGGTCTTGCTACCTCCAAACAGTCCATTTCGAGGTGGATTGTGTCCTGTATACAATTGTGTTACCAAAAGCTAATAAGACCTTAGGAGGTAAACCTAAGGCTCATTCTACCAGGGGCAAAGCTGCCACGACTGCTTTGCTACGTAATGTTCCAATTGCAGAAATCTGCAAGGGGGCCACTTGGAAGTCGGTCCATACCTTTGCTAAGCATTACTGTCTGGACACTGATGCCAGGACAGACGCTCAGGTTGGGCAGGCTTCGCTGCGAAATCTGTTCGCACAGTAGTGGTGTTATGTCTTGGTTCTCCACCGCCGCTTTGGTGTGGGGATGGGCTTGCCATTCTATTCACTAGATTATGACTATACACAGAGATCCCCTACTACAGAAGGAGTAGTTTCTGTCCTGTAACTCCAGTTCTGTAGTAGGGGTATCTCTGTTTTAGTCATAAGCGCCCGCCCTCCTCCCCGGTGGAGAAAGATATTCATGTAAGTAATGCTACAGGTCTGGCGTGTTGCGCCTTCAAAAAGAACTGAAAGTAAAAGGGACCTGCTGTGCATTCTGGGATACTGAGAGTGTTCTGGAAAGTTTTCTTAAAGGCACAGTATCCTGTTTGAGCCACATAATGGCAGCCTATGGGGCTTGTCTGTCCATATCTTCCTCTCTATCATTCCAGAGGCTTTTGCTGGTAGAGGCAAGTTTCTCTGTGGAGGAAACTGTGCAGGCTGTGCTGTTTGTGTGTTTTTTTTGGTGGAATTTCTAGTTGAAGTACTGGACAGTGTAGCCTGTGGATATAGGCTGCATTATCGGTCTTTAAATTCTCTCTTAAGTGTCTTTGCAGTTCTGCAATTTTTTGACAACTTAAGAGATTATTTTTGATTGCTCCGGGGTCCACCGCACATGGGCGGGACTATTCACTAGATTATAACTACACACAGAGATACCCCTACTACAGAACTGGAGTTACAGGATAGAACCTACTTCATGCCTTTTATTTATGTTTTAAAAACTAAAACAAAAAAAAAAGCCATGGTTATTTGCAATGTCAAGAGCTGAAACTTGCTTAAATGTGAGACCTATTGCATTGCAAATGCCTGTTAGATTTGTGAGTAGAAACGGTCCCTTTCGGCCACACAGCAAATTATACAAGCGCAGCCCCTAAAGTGAAAGTGGACTGCTCTCCAAATGAAAAAAAGATAGTGCCTACCGACCAGTGAAGGAGACCGTATAACGCCATAAATAGATCCAGTCCTCATGGGAGGTAAAAAATGGCGACAGGGCGGTAACCAGGAGGGACTAACAAGCCTAATTATCAATCGCAAACAAGCATTTACCAAGGACAATGACACCAGCCAATCAAAAATATTGGTGGAGCGAAGGAGAGGCTTCCACAGCATACTCAACTGCTGCATGCCTCGCAGAGCGAGCAGCGCATGCGCTAGGCTTGACCTAAAAATGGATGGATCAGAATTGGTTAAAGATTAATCTCAACGAAACGGAAGTTCGACTAGACTAACAAAACATTGTTCTTGTAACCGTCTATTTGGCCAAACTCAATTGGCCCGTTTCCTTCCCACAAGTCTATTAACTCACTTGGGGGACCATTACGATGGCGGGCGGATTGCCCCCGCCGGGCCGGCGGTAGCTAACGCCAGCCCGGCGGGGGCAATTCGCCCGCCATCCTCAACAAAATTACCCCAGCCTCATTAGGATGGCTGGGGGGACCGCGGCTGATGGAAAGTCCGTCCACCGCATTTTCGCCGGTCGCGAAGTCGACCGGCGGAAAAGTGCTTTCCTATGGTGGCGGTGTCTGCGAGACACCGCCAACCATATTAGGATGAGGACGAGAGGGTGCCTTTCCGTGGTGGCGTTGCCGCCACAGAAAGGCATGCGGTCTTTCTGTCTGGGGGCCGGTTGCGGGCCCCCAGGATGATGAGGGGGTGGGGAGGCACATGGGGGAGGTACCCCCTACATGTGCATGCACAACATGGCAGGCACCACGCGGTGCCTGCCACGTTGTGCATACACATGCACAACAAGCATTTTTAGCATTGTGGCGGGCGATGCTGAGAGCACCGCCCGCCACAATGCTAAAAATGCAGGATGCGCCCGCCACTGTGGCGGGCGCATCTTAATACCCCCCACGGGACCCGAGCCCTTATGGCGGGCGGTCCCGTCATCCTAATGGCTCCCTAGTTGTTAAACTGGATAACCATTACAAATTGGGCATTCAAATTTGTGATGTGGTTTCTAATTGTGCCTTCTAATGTTGCGAACTGAGATCTGTTTAGGTCGAGGACCTAAAGGCTGCGCTTGCGCAGTCTGGGGTCGGAGAATTAATGTCCCTTAGTAGCGCTTTGCAACCCGCCTCCCTGCCCTGTCTCTCCTCCAATGGCTGGCCTCTCCTCCATTGGCTGGCTTCCTAAACGGAGGCCAGCCATTGGAGGAGAGATGCGTCACTCCGATTTAGCCCCGTCTTTTTCGGATTTGGGGGTGTAAGTTTTGCTTTTCTTTAGACAGTGACGTTGTCTGTCACTCAAAACAGCAAAACCACGCCCCGATTCCGAAAAAATCGGAAGCTTGCTGCCGCCATTTTGCTGCTCGAGCAGCGTCTACCAGGACATGAGGTAAGCCTCTGCCCCCCTGTTTGTGCCTCGTTACTTGTGTGCGTGTTCGGTATGTATTTCTGTCTGCCTGCTCCCCTGGCGAGCCTCACCCCCTCTCTGTATCATTAAGGGAAGCATCCCGGGAGTGTTGTGAGCGGGCTGCAATGAAAAGTGCATGGCATTCTGACTGGTTTCTCTTTGCGCTATCCGGGGTGAGCACCCGCCGGCTCAATTCTTTTCTCTTTTCCCGCTCCCTGCCCGTGGCAGCTTCTCCTGCTTCTATCGCGGGGGGGGGGCTAGGGCATAGCTTCGTCGGCACTTTGATGTGGGTGGGCTCCGCTTTTACTTCATGGCGCCTAGCAGCTCTTCACACGCTGCAGGCGCTCCCTTTCAAACTTCTTCACCCCCGCCGCCACAGCTTCACAGCTTACTTGCTGCGCGGTGGGGGAGGGTGCTGGCACTGTTCCTTTTTCACCCTCCCCAGGGCCTGGCGCTTTCACAGGTGGGGCAAAGTTAGCGATCACAGCGGGTAGGCTCCGCTTGATGTAGTGTAGTTCATGCGGGTGGGCTCAGTTTATTTTTACTTTCACTCTCCCCGCCCGCGGCAGTTCCTCTGCTCACACGCTGCGCGGGGCGGGGGACAGGGGACGCTTCAGGCAGGCCGCGGGTGGGCTCCGCTGGCCTCGCCTTAATCTGTGCAGCTCTCCTTTAATGTTTATTCACCCCGCCGCCGCACTTCACACACACACACACGGCGCGGCGGGGGACGGTGCAGGCAGGCCGCGGGTGGACTCCGCTGGTGTTGCTGTCATAAGGGGGGTCGCTCCTGGCATCCGCGACCCCCTGGGGCCATACACAGCACCTGGGCTCACCTCCGGCCCACGGGCCTTTTCCCCAGCGCGGGTGGGCTCCACATGGCTCTTGCTTGTTTTATATAGCGCAGACTCGACCCGAAGGTATCAGAGCGCTTTACATTAGCACCAGTTGTTTTACAGACGGACGCATTTATTTTGTTTGGCAGGGGGATATTAAGTGATTTGCGCAGGTGACATGGGAGGGACAAAGACCACTCGCACGTCTGGGAGGGGTTTGGTTTGTGCAACCCCTCCCTTCTTGATGTCTATCCACCCTCTTAATAACATGGCTTCTGTGCCACCCCTGCCCTTTTGTGATTCATTCTTCTTAAAATCCTTGGTGCCTTCCATCCCACCCCAGAAACCATACCAGCCCCTTACAGTGACCTCAGTCGTGCCCTCCCATTCCCGCTGCACCCCCGACCCGCCCATTCGTTCTCTGGTTCTTGGTCCTATCGTGTCCTCGCGCCTGGGATCCTTCCCCCATTACCTGTATGATGTTGAAAATGATGTCTGGTTACCTGGCCAACAATCTAAGCTGTGCTCTGCGAGTGAGCCCAGCTCTCACGAACGCAGCTCCCAGTGTCTGCTCTAGAACAAAGACACGGCTCAGGCGGCAGGGGTTGAGGCATCCGAATTTACCTGTAACCCTTTACTTACAGCCCTTTTCTGAGATGTAATGAATCCGAGATACAGGCAATTCCTGGACATGACTGCGCCCATTTTACCTAAGACTCGCAGTGCCAAAAACAAGCGATCTATTCTGTCACAATAAGCAGAGTCAGGACAGGAAGGATGAAATTCTCTGAAAGGGCGAAGCTTGTGACGCACAGGCTCCCAGGGTTGGCACAGCGACCCACTACACGTTCTTAATCTAGCACACTTTTAAAAAACTGAATACACAAGCAGCTTAACCTGCCCTTTTGGCTTCGCCCATTGGGGTCACTTGATGATCCCAGAGCACCCTTTTCAGACCCCAGGCTTTATTTAACAAATGGGTGTGTTCCAGAAATTGTAGTCTTGCTTCCGTTTAATGGAAGTGCTGGGGTTGACATGCACGAAAACAATGGTTTGTTAAGGTAAGTCACAGGACTACAGCTCACGTGGCCTGATGTCGTCATCTGGTAATCCTATTCATTGCACAATGTCCATTCTTCCCTTTGGTCCTGTGCCCTGGCTGCCAAATGTGTCATTGTCCTGGCTGGCAAGCTTGCTAGCGCTGTGCACTGGTTGTCAGGTGTATCTCTACCATCCCTTCCCCGTTTGCTATGTCTGCATTCAGAACCTCTGGTGTGTCAGTCCTGTAAATTGCCTGCCTCCTGTAAATTGCCTGCCTCCTGTAAATTGCCTTCCTCCTGTATATTGCCTTCCTCCTGTGTCTGTGCTTTGCCTGCCTCCTGTGTCTGTGCTTTGCCTGCCTCCTGTGTCTGTGCTTTGCCTGCCTCCTGTGTCTGTGCTTTGCCTGCCTCCTGTGTCTGTGCTTTGCCTGCCTCCTGTGTCTGTGCTTTGCCTGCCTCCTGTGTCTGTGCCATGCCTGCCTCCTGTGTCTGTGCCATGCCTGCCTCCTGTTTCTGTGACACACCAGCCTCGTGCCCTGTCTGCTCTGTATTCCTGTGCCCTGTCTGCTCTGTATTCCTGTGCCCGGTCTAGTGTTTAATACCGTTTAGAAAGGAGAGGGGCCCCTTGAAAATACCCAGTGGGACTGGGGCACTATCACAGTGTATAAGTAGAAAAATCCCAAAGGGTAAAACATTCGTCCAGCACTTACAATTCTTCAATTATTGTAAGGCTTACACTCATTCCATTCACTCAACAAGGATGTTGTGTCAGGCCACCTCTTACATACGTGTATCGTCCTCTTCAGTTACCCTGTAACTGAAGAGGACGATACACGGAGAGGGATGTCAAAACAAAGACACAGACTTCAACAATTTAAGCCGTAAATAAACTAGCCCTAAAGAAAATCCTTAAACCTAAGAGGAGGAACCGGATGGCACGTATGTAAGAGGTGGCCTGACACTCAGAATTACAGAGTCAAGGACCCAAAGGAAAACGGAAAGAATAAAGGAAAAAGTGAATCCTTGCAAATAGGAGGGAAGACTAGATACAACTTCAGTCTACCCAGTATCCTGTTACTACAGAATTACCCACAAATAGATAGCCAGAGTGAATGAGGCTAATAATCAGCGGTGTCAACCTAATATCTTACTCCTGGAAAACATTAGGTACACACAAAATGTTTAACTGTATCCAGCCCATAGGAGAGTGATCTCTTGGTCTTGATAAAGAGGGTTTAATAATTTTGAGTCCATCGAAACGCGTCGGCGCACCTTCTCGAGTACACAATCCCCCAAATCCACATTACTTGAACGATAAATATACCCAGAAATGGTCAAGTATTGAATGAATTATTTAAGTTGATTAGGGGAAGTGTAGTTTTCCAAGACTAATTGTGAAGGTCTGGTGTAATACTCTCCTTCTGCTTGTCCAACATATGTAATTGTTTTTAACTGTGCTTTTTAGGTCTCGCCTGTCGATGCGCATGCGCATCGAGCTTGCGAGACTATGGGGGCTTATCCACTCTTTATCCAACTTGCAAGGAATCGTGGCGATTCCTTGCAGTGCACGAGACATTTAAGCTCAATGCGCATGCGCAATGAGCTTCAAAGCGCGTGCACAAGCCTCCACCCGCCCGCATTGCCTGCTCTCTCTCTCACAGCCTCCCCCAGCTCCGCCTCCTCACTTTTTGATTGCACGGCCGTTAGGCCGTGCCTCCCCTACTCTACTCCCCCCTCCTTCTCCACTCCCCCTCACGACGCACCTCCGGATCTGCCCCCTCCCCATTTTGTCTACCACCGTGAAACTGTTTGGCACACGAAAGTCTTACTATTACCACGACCTATTTCCTTTCAGAAATGATTTTCGTCTTCAACTCTAACTTCGCAAAATCTATTTTACGGGACAATGAAACATACTTATTTGTTCCCAAACATTTGTACAGCCTTCCACATCTCTTCCACAACCCACTAACGCCCGAACCTCCCCCCTCTGTTCCCGTACACAGCCAGGCTCGCAATTCAACTCCCCCTCTCCAGACGCCAGGACCACATACTTATTTGTTACCAAACATTTCTACAGCCTTCCACTTCTCTTGCACAACCCAGTAACGGCCGAACCTCCCCCCTCTGTTCCCGTACACAGCCATGCTCGCAATTGAACTCCCCCTCTCCAGACGACAGGACCTCCCCTCTGTGTTCCTGCACCCATCCAGGGTCTCCGAACACAAAAAGACTTTAAACTGAAATGGTCGACTAAAAAGAAATCATGACAGACGCATTACAAGCTACATCGTAGCATTGCACCTAAAAAAGTTCAGATTACAACTCACAAACGCCAGAACATCCCCCCTCTGTTCCCGTACACAGCCATGCTCGCAATTCAACTCCCCCTCTCCAGACGCCAGGACCTCCCCTCTCTGTCCCTGCACCCATCCAGGCTCTCCGAATACAAAAAGACTTTAAACTGAAATCGTCTACACCACGAAATAATGACATACGCATTACAAGGTACATCGGCTTGTACATTCCCTAATCTGCAGGCCTACTATTCCCATTCCTTCCCTCTAGAGCGTGCTACGCCCAAAATACCGCTTGTATCTCTAGCATTGCACCTAAAAAAAAAAGAGATCTTTAGACATCTTTAAAAACGAACTGATTCACACAGAGTCAGTTCAATTCAACGGGCCTACTATTTCCCTCCTCCGACACAGCGTGACCTCACAGAGCCTCTAGCACATCCACGTGACTAAACAGTCCTCGCAACCCGCCATAACCCCCAACAATACGCCGGACCTGCTGGGACCATTCTTTAGTACCATTTACATGAACACAAAGTCAGGCCACAGACTCCAAGGCTTTGGTCAAGAAAACTACAGGATGCTAGACTACTTTAAGCGCCGTCGTCAAGATTGTAATCACTTGTGAAGTTCCTTTGGGGATGTGCTAATTTAGAACAGCAGGATGCGAGCCGGGTGTTAGCTCGATAACAACAACAAACGCCCCCCCCCAAAAAAAAAAAAATACTTACACTACAAACGTGATACTTTCTCGCAAAACTTAAACAATGTCACTGAACGCAAATATTAACACTAGAAACGTGTAGTTTTTTTAACAATATTTATTTACTTTACATAACCATGCTTATTATTTGACAACTTTCCTCTACAGCGCGGTATGTAAAATCGTCTTATTCTACGTCTACGCTTTTACAGACTAAAGATTTTTTATGTTGCCTCAGTGAAACATTTCCGATGTTGCCTTCTTTTTGGTAACCACCATATTTCTTATAAACACACATATTAAGGGAGCCATCCGCAGCAGCCTCACCCTCACTCACCCTCAACCACCTCTCTTTCTATTTTGTTAAGGGTAACTTGCAGCCAACCTCTCTTGCTATTTTGTTAAGGGTAACTTGCAGCACACATTTCAAGACGAATTACAGTAAGGCAGAAAATGGCGTCTGGAAACGTTATGTTTTTTTAGATCAAAACTCCTATACTTTACATACCATCTACCACTGTATTTTAACGTTCCCTCACACACATTAATGTAGGCATGCTATAAAAAAAACAACACAACTTTGATGGGAAATACATCAGCTCAAAACATTTCGCCACACCTGTCTCTAGATTTATTTATTGACAAACAAAATTATCTACCATCTTCTCTCACCCTCAACCACTCACCCTCAACCACTCACCCTCAACCACTCACCCTCAACCACTCACCCTCAACCACTCACCCTCAACCACTCACCCTCAACCACTCACCCTCAACCACTCACCCTCAACCCCTCCCCCTCCCCCTCACTCATCCTCACCCTCACTCATCTTCAATACCTCACCATCACTAACCCTCAACCCCTCACCCTCAGTAACTCTCAACACCTCTATCACCCTTACCCTCACTCACCCTCCATACCTCACCCTCACTAACACTCAACCCCTCACTCACCCTCACTCTCACCCTCACTCACACTCAACACCTCAGCCTCACCCTCACCCTCCTACAGACACATTCAAGGCCCTCATCTTGAGCAATGATCACGATTTTTATTGTACAACTAAAAAAAAAAAAAAATGGTGGCAAATACATCAGCTCATAACATTTCGCCACACCTGTCTCTACATTTTTGGATTGCCAAACAAAATTATCTACCATCTTTCGAAATCGCCCACTGTATTTGAACGTTGTCACACACACATTTGTATTTGAACCTTGTCACACACACATTAAGGGAGGCATGCTCACCCTCAATGACCCTCACCTTCAACACCTCACCTACCCTTACCCTCACTCACCCAACACCTCACCCTCACTCACCATCAACATCTCACCCTCACTCACCCTCATCCTCACTCCCCATCAACACCTCACCATCACTAACCCTCAACTCCTCACTCTCACTAACCCTCAATCCCTCCCCCTCACTCACCCTCACCCTCCTTCACCATCAACACTTCAACATCAGTAACCCTCAACTCCTCACTCTCACTAATCCTCAACCCCTGCCCCTCACCCTCACTCATCCTCACCCTCATTCACCGTCAACACCTCACCCTCACTCAACATCTCACCTTCACTCACCATCAACATCTCACCCTCACTCACCCTAAAAACCTCACCCTCAACACCTCACCCTCAACACCTCACCCTCAACACCTCACCCTCAACACCTCACCCTCAACACCTCACCCTCAACACCTCACCCTCAACACCTCACCCTCACCTCACCCTCACCTCACCCTCAACCCCTCACCCAACCCCACAACTCTTCACCCTCAACACCTCACTCACTCAATACCTCCCCCTCACTCACCCTCACCCTCACTTACCCATAACACCCCACCATCACTAACCCTCAACCCCTCCCCCTCACCCACACTCACCCTCACCCTCATTCACCATCAACACTTCACCATCAGTAACCCTCAACTCCTCAATCTCACTAACCCTCAACCCCTGCCCCTCACCCTCACTCATCCTCACCCTCATTCACCGTCAACACCTCACCCTCACTCAACATCTCACCTTCACTCACCATCAACATCTCACCCTCACTCACCCTAAACACCTCACCCTCAACACCTCACCCTCAACACCTCACCCTCAACACCTCACCCTCAACACCTCACCCTCAACACCTCACCCTCAACACCTCACCCTCAACACCTCACCCTCAACACCTCACCCTCAACACCTCACCCTCAACACCTCACCCTCAACACCTCACCCTCAACACCTCACCCTCAACACCTCACCCTCAACACCTCACCCTCAACACCTCACCCTCAACACCTCACCCTCAACACCTCACCCTCAACACCTCACCCTCAACACCTCACCCTCAACCACTCACCCTCAACCACTCACCCTCACCTCACCCTCACCTCACCCCCAACCCCTCACCCAACCCCTCAACTCTTCACCCTCAACACCTCACTCACTCAATACCTCCCCCTCACTCACCCTCACCCTCACTTACCCTCACCCTCACTTACCCTCAACACCCCACCATCACTAACCCTCACCCTCACTTACCCTCAACACCCCACCATCACTAACCCTCAACCCCTCACCCTCACCTTCACTCCCCCTCCCTCACCCTCAACCCCTCACCCTCACTAATTCTCAACTCCTCAATCCCCCTTACCCTCAATCACCCTCAATACCTCACTCTCACTAATCCTCAACCCCTCACCCTCACTAATTCTCAACCCCTCAATCACCCTTACCCTCACTCACCCTCAATACCTCACCCTCACTAACACTCAACCCCTCACTCACCCTCACTCTTACCCTCACTCACACTCAACACCTCAGCCTCACCCTCACTCACCCTCACCCTCAACCCCTCATGCCATTTTTAAGGGTACCTTGGAGCAGACAGTTCAAGTCGAATTACAGTAAGGGAGAAAATGGCGTCTGGAAATGTTTTTTTTTTTAAACAAAACTCCTTTAGTTTACATACCATCCCGTACATACACACCAACATGAATCCCAGCATTTAAAATTACCCACAGACACATTCAAGGGGCGCATCCTTAGCAATGCTCACTGTTTTCATAGTAAAAAAAACAACACAACTTAGATGGAAAATATTGTATCCAGCCTCTGACCCATTCAGCAACATACATCAGCTCATAAAAGTTCTCCACACCTTTTTCTACATTTATGTATTGGCAAACAAAATCATACACCATCTTTCTCATTCGCCCACTGTATTTTAACGTTGCCACACACACATTAATGTAGGCATCTGCAGCAATGTTCATTCTTTTCATACTAAACATAAACGCCACAACTTTGAGCCTGGATATTACAAGACTTACATTAAGGAACGCATCCGCAGATAAGTTCTGTATTTACACACTATCACACTAAAACAACACACAAACACTTACCACCACTGCACCACTTCACTCAACCTCAACACCTCACCCTTAAACTCTCACTCATCCTCAATAACACACAACACCTCAACCACACTCAGCCTCAACTCCTCAATAACACTCAGCCCCTCATCCTCACTCACCCTCAACACCTCACCCTCAATCACACTCAACACCTCACCCTCAATCACACTCAACACCTCACCCTCACTCACCCTCACTCACCCTCACTCACCCTCACTCATCCTCACTCACCCTCACTCATCCTCAACATACTATCACACTAAAACAACACACAAACACTTACAACCACAGTAACACTTCACTCACACTCAACACCTCACCCTTAACCCCTCAATCACCCTTACTCTTCACCATCCTCAATCACCCTCAACACATCACCCTCAACTCCTCACCAACACTCACCCTCAGCCCCTCACCCTCAGCTTCAACACGTCACCCTCACTCACCCTCAACACCTCACCCTCACTCACACTCAACAACTCATCATCAACACATCACTCACCCTCACTCTCACTCATCCTCAATACTCTCAACACCTCACCCTCAATACCTCACTCACCCTCAGTCCCTCACGCTCACTCACCCTCAACTCCTCACCCTCAACACCTCACCCACACTCATCCTCACTCACCCTCAACAACTCACCATCAACACCTCACCCTCATACTCACTCACCCTCAACACCTCACCCTCATTCACCCTCACTCACCGTCAACACACTATAACACTACAACAACAAACAAATACTTACCACCACAGCAACACTTCACTCACCCTCAACACCTCACCCTTAACTCCTCACTCACCCTCAATCTCACTCAATCTCACTCATCATCAATCACCCTCAACACCTCACCCTCAACACCTCACTCTCATACTCACTCACCCTCCCTCACCCTCAAAACATCACCCTCACTCACCGTCAACACACTATCACACTACAACTACAAACAAACACTTACCACCACAGCAACACTTCACTCACCCTAAACACCTCACCCTTAAATCCTCACTCACACTCACTCTCACTCATCCTCAATCACCCTCAACACCTCACCCTCCCTCACCCTCAACGCCTCACCCACACTCACCCTCACACCCTCACCCTCAGCACCTCACTCTCACTCACCCTCAACGCCTCACCCTCAACGCCTCACCCACACTCACCCTCAGCTCCTCACCCTCAGCCTCAACACCTCACCCTCACTCACCCTCAACGCCTCACCCTCAGTCAACCTCAACACATCACTCACCCTCACTCTCACTCATCCTCAATCACACTCAACACCTCACCCTCAACACCTCACTCACCCTCAGCCCCTCACCCTCACTCACCCTCAACTCCTCACCCTCACTCATCCTCACTCACCCTCAACACCTCCCCCTCATTCTCACTCACTCTCACCCTCACTCACCCTCATACTCACTCACCCTCAACACACTATCACACTACAACCACACACAAACACTTACCACCACAACACCACTTCAATCACGCTCAACACCTCCCCCTCAACCCCTTACTTACCCTCACTCTCACTCATCCTCAATCACCCTCAACACCTCACCCTCACTCACCCTCAACACCTCACCCTCACTCACCCTCAACACACTATCACACTACAACCACACAAAAAAACAATTACCACCACAGCACCACTCATCACCACTGCAGCAAACAAATGTCATACAATAAAAACATGTACGCTTTTAACAGTCACACACACAACAGCTATCAATGGCCACTTTCACCAGGCATACACACACAACAGTCATCAGTACTGCAGTACTATGTCTAAATGAGACTGTTGGTGTGCAAAATACGGATGTGGAAGTGCAGAGTGATGCAGTGTTGTTGCTCAATGGTACTGTGGGGCTGCAGAAAGATAAAGTGGTATTGCTGCATGTTGCATTCGTGGACATCAGTGATGCCATTGTTGGGAGAAGTGCAACTGTTGTGGTGCTGAGTTATGCTGTGGTGGTAATTATTAAACACCAACACAGCACCACTCATCACTAGCACAGAACAACACATCACAACTACAGCATTACTAAGCACCACACACTCACATGCCCACACGCTCACACACCCCCACCCTCACACACATCCACACTCACACACTCTCACACATCCTTGCACACCCACTCACATTCTCAATAAGCCTCATAGCCTCACGCTCGCCAACAATCACTCACCCTCACCCCGTCACCCTCACACCATCATCCCCTCACCCTCAACACCTCACCCTCACTCACCATCAACACACTATCACACTACAACCACACACAAACACTTACCACCACAGCACCACTCATTACCACTACAGCATTACTCAGCAGACAAATGACATACAATCCAAACATGTGCGCTTTTAACAGGCACACACACTAATAGCTAGCAATGGACACTTTCACAAGGCGTACACACACAACAGTCATTAGTGCATCCTTTCACCATGCATACACCCACACCAACAGCCATCAATCCACGCTTTCAACAGTCACACACACCACCAGCCCAAAGTGCACGCTTTAGAACAACTTTTGGTAGGTTGCACACACAATTACAGCTATACAAGCATGCTTTGGTGCTGTACAGTACTGCAGTTCTATGTCTAAATGAAACTGGGGGGTTCTAAATACGGCTCTAGTGGCAAAGAGTGATGATCTCATGTTGCTCAATTGTAGTGTGGGGGTGCCGAATGTTAATAATGTGCTTTTGCTGCCGAAATGGACATAAGGGATGCCGTGCAAGAGAAAATTACTACACACAAGGCAAGTGCGACCGAAAAACACGTACGGCAAAACGGAACTCAATCCATGCCAAAGAATAAAACTAAATAGCAGCCATTGATAAAATACTAAACACACTCTAATGAGAGGAGCCAGACGATAATACGTGCGAGCAAAGCAAGACCGAAAAAAATAATTACATTAACAACAATAAAAGGAAATGCATAAACAAAAGTATAAGAACTCACAAAGGCACTCTTTCATAATATGCAAATAAAATTGTCATTACCTGTCGATCGTAGCAGCTCATTCCCTGAAATGTAGAAAATATAAAAAAAACACACAATAAAGAGAACATACACAGTGCATACATAATACTTTTAACTACAACAAGCAACAAACAAAATAAATGAATAGCGGCGAAACAAGTCACATACGGGTACAAATGACACAAGATAAAGCTAAGTCAGAGGAAAAATAAACATCACAGTGCCACCTCAGGCGAAACGAAACTACTGAAACTACATACCAGGAAGACACTAGCAAAGATTAGTCAATGCATCCCGAACAATCAACTTAAACACGAGCCAACATTCGCATAAAGATCAAAAAAAATTCAAAACACAAGGAAAGTGAGCGCGAAATAACAACGGACGCAATTTCAAAGACATAACACATACAAAAATAAACATTGCTTTATGTAACATTTCGAAAGAAACTCATTTTTCAAACATATATCTTTTAGAACAGTACTAAAGGATATTGTAACTCAAAAATCGATAATACACAAGGCGCAATACAAATAAAACACTCATACATCCTAATAAAACTTTATTAATAATACGTATATACACACAAGTATTAATACATTCAAATTCATGTACTCAATGTTAAAAAATGTACATCTTACCAGTCAGACGACGCAGCAACAACCACGGAGGAATAACACACCTTTACCGCACGAACATTCACACCAATGTAGAAAACGCCCCGTTGACGCACGTCAAATGCAACGCTACGTCACACAACGTAGAGCTGCGATTGGCTAAAAATTACGTAACGCTCAACATTACATCACCATCAACAAAAAAATAGAACGCTAACATCCCTTACGTAACAAACGTAAAGGGAATACATTACGTAATACCCTTTACTAGAACAGAAATGAAACACATTTTAAGTACATACACTAAATACTTATACAAACGTATACACATACTAAAAAAAAAAAATTTTTACAATATAATCAACATTAACACAAGATCGAGACTCACATATGCCAAACACACCCTCAGTCACCCTCACTCCCATTCACTCAACCTCACTCACCCTCAGCACCTCACCCGCACTCACCCTTAACAACTCACCCTCACTCACCCTCAAAAAAACACCCTCACTCACCCTCAATACCTCACCCTCACTCAACCTCAATACCTCACCCTCACTCACCCTCACCAACTCACTCGCCCTCAGCCCCTCTTCCTCAACACCTCATGCTCACTCACCCTCACCCTCACTCACCCTCAACAACTCACAATCACTCACCCTCAACACCTCACCCAACATCAACACCTCACCCTCAACAACTCACTCACCCTCAACACCTCAACCTCACTCACCACAACACCTTACCCTCACTCACCCACAACACCTTACCCTCACTCTCACTCACCCGCACTCACACTCAACACCTCACCCTCACCTTCACTCACCTTCACCCTCATTCACCCTCAACACCTCACCCTCAACACCGCACTCACTCACTCTCACTCATCCTCACTCACCCTCAAGACCTCACACTCACTGACCCTCAACACCTCACCCTCATTCACCCTCAGCCCCTCACCCTCAACACCTCACCCTTACTCACCCTCACCCTCAACACATCAAAACAATAACTATCCCTCACTCACACTCAGCCCCTCACCCTCAACAACTCACCCTCACTCACCCTCACCCTCAAAACCTCAACACAATAACTATCCCTCTCTCACACTCAGCCCCTCACCCTCAACAACTCACCCTCACTCACCCAATCCCCCTCACTCACCCACAACACATCACCCTCACTCAACTTCAACACATCACCCTCAACAACTCAATCACCCTCACTCACTAACGCTCAACAAGTCTCACCCTCACTCAGCCTCAACACCTCACCTTCACTGACCCTCTACGCTTCTCCCTCAATCAGACTCACGCCCCCTTACCCACCCCCACCCTCACACACATTCACACCCTCAACATAACAAATCCTCACTCACCCTCACACACCCTCACTCAACATCATGACTTCAACCACACCCTCACATGCCCCCACCCTCACACACCCCCCACCCTTACACACACCCACACTCACACACTCACACATCCTCACACACCCACACACATTCTCAATAAGACTCACACCCTCACCCTCACCCACAATCAGTCACCGTCACCCTCACACCGTTACCCTCACACCATCATCCACTCACACTCAATCACCCTCAACGTCATTCACCATCACTCACCCGCACTCACCCACAAAACATCACCCTCAACTTCACTCACCCTCACACTCATTCACCCTCAACACCTCACCCTCATTCACCCTCAGCCCCTCACCCTCAACACCTCACCCTTACTCACCCGCAGCCTCAAAACCTCACCCACAATCAGCCTCCCTCACTCACCCTCAGGCCCTCACCCTCATCACCTCACCCTCACCCTCACTCACCCTCAACTACTCACCCTGACTCACCCACAACACATCACCCTCAATCAACCTCAACACATCACCCTCATCAACTCAATGACCCTCACTCACTAACGCTCACCCACCCTCACCCTCACTGAGCCTCAACACCTCACCCTCACTCACCCTCAACGCTTCACCCTCAATCACACTCAGGCACCCTCACCCACCCCCACCTTCACACACCTTCACACCCTCAACATCACACATCCTCACTCACCCTCACACCCTCACACACCCTCACTCAACCTCATGACCTCTACCACACACTCGCATGCCCACACGCTCACACACCCCCACCCTCACACACATCCACACTCACACACTCACACAGTCTCACACATCCTCGCACACCCACTCACATTCTCAATAAGCCTCAGAGCCTCACCCGCGCCAACAATCACTCACCCTCACCCTCACACCGTCACCATCACACCATCATCCCCTCACCCTCAACACCTCACCCACACTCACCATCAACACACTATCACACTACAACCACACAAACACTTACCACCACAGCACCACTCATCACCACCACAGCATGACTCAGCAGACAAAGGTCATACAATAAAAAGTTGTACGCTTTTAACAGTCACACACACAACAACAGCTATCAATGGGCACTTTCACCAGGCATACACACATAACAGTCATCAGTACTGCTGTAGTAAGTATAAATGAGACTGTTGTTGTGCGAAAGACGGATGTGGTAGTGCATGGTGATGCTGAGTTGTTGCTCAATGGTACTGTGGGGGTGCAGAAAGATAAAGTGGTATTGCTGCGTGTTGCATTCGTGGACATCAGTGATGGCGTTGTTGGGAGAAGTGCAACTGTTGGGGTGATGAGTTATGCTGTAGTGGTAATTATTAAACACCAACACAGCACCACTCATCACTAGCACAGAAAAACACATCACAACAACAGCATTACTAAGCACCACACTAACATCACTCAGCAACACACCAACATCACTCTGCCCCACCACAACAGCATCATTCAACAACAACACACTATCACACTACAACTACACACAAAAACACTTACCACAACAGCACCACTCATCACCACTACAGCATTACTCCGCAGACAAACTTCATACAATTAAAAAATAGATTCTTTTAAGAAGCACACACACACCTATCAATGGACTCTATCACCAGGCGTATATACACAACAGTCATCAGTACTGCTGTAGTATGTATGAATGAGACTGTTCAGGAGCTAAATGGGGCTGTGGTGGTGCAGAGTGATGCTGTATTGTTGCTCAATGGTACTGTGGGGGTGCAGAATGATAAAGTGGAATTGCTGCGTGTTGCATTCGTGGACATCAGTGATGCCATTGTTGGGAGAAGTGCAACTGTTGTGGTGCTGAGATATGCTGTGCTGGTAATTATTAAACACCAACACAGCACCACTCATCACTAGCACAGAACACCACATCACAACAACACCATTACTAAGCACCACACTAACATCACTCAGCAACACACCAACATCACTCTACACCAACAAAACAGTATCATTCAACAAAAACACACTATCACACTACAACCACACACAAACATTTACCACCACAGCACCACTCATTACCACTACAGCATTACTCAGCAGGCAAATGTCATACAATCAAAACATGTGCTCTTTTAACAGGCACATACACCAATAGATAGCAATGGGCACTTTCAACAGGCGTACACACACATCAGTCAGCAGTGCATCCTTTCACCATGCATACACGCACACAAACAGGCATCAGTCCACGCTTTCAACAGTCACACACACCACCAGCCAGAAGTGCACGCTTTAGGACAACTTTTTTTACGTTCCACACACAATTACAGCAAAAGAAGCATGCTTTGCTGCTGTACAGTACTGCAGTACTATATCTAAATGACACTGGGGGTGTACTAAATACGGCTCTAGTGGGCAAGAGTGATAATGTGATGTTGCTAAATGGTACTGTGGGGGCGCCGAATGTTAATAATGTGCAATTGCTGCGTGCTGCAGAAATGGACTTCAGGGATCCCTTGGAAGAGAAAAATACTAAATACAAGCCAAGTACAACCAAAAAACACGTACGGCAAAACGGAACTCAATCCATGGCAACAAATACACCAAAATAGCAGCCATTGATAAAATAAAAAAACAAATCTAATGCAAGAAGCCAGGCAGAAAGTAAATGCGAGCAGAGAGACCTAAAACAATAATTACATTAGCTTTACAATAAGCAAATGCATAAACAAAAGTATAAAAGTCACAAACACACTCTTTAATATTATAAAAATTAAATTGTCATTACCTGTCGATCGTAGCAGCTCATTCCCTAAAATGAAGAAAATATAAAAAAGAAAACACACAAAGAGAACATAAACAGTGCATACATAATACTTTTCCCTACAACAATAAACAAAAAAAAAAAATGCATCGCGGCGATAAAAGTTACATACGGGTCCCAAAAACACAAGACTAAGCCAAGTCAGACTAAAAATAAACATCAGAGTGCGACCTCACTACATCACCCTCACTCACCCTCAACACCTCACCCTCATTCACCCTCAGACCCTCACCCTCAACACCTCACCCTCACTAACTTCACCCTCAACACCTCACCCACAATTCCACACCCTCACTCACCCTCACCATCACTCAACATCAAGCCCTCACCCTCAGTCACACACACTCAACATCTCACCCGCAATCACGCTCAACTTCAATCACCCTCAACAACTCACCCTCAATAACGCTCAACACCTCACCCTCACTCACCCACAACACCTTAGCCTCACCCTCACTCACCCTCAACACTTCACACTCATCTACACTCACTATCACCCTCAAATTCACTCACGCTCACTCACCCTCAGCACCTCACCCTCTTTCACACTCACCCACCCTCACCCACACTCACCTTCATGACCACTAAAAAACACCTGCACATGCTCCAACACTCACACACCCCCACCCTCACACACACACGCCCTCACAAACAATCACACATCCGCACACACCCACACACATTCTCAAAAAGTCTCACAGACTCACACTTGCCCACCATCATTCACCCTCACACCATCATCCCGTAACACTAACTCACCCTCAACATCACTCACCCTCAACACCTCATCCTCAACTACTCATTCACCCAGCATCCTCACTCACCCTCAACTCCTCACCCACACCCACCATCAACATCTCACCCTCACTCACACTCAACACATTACTTTCACTCACCCTCAACACCTTACCCTCACTCACCCACAACACCTTACCCTCACCCTCACTCACACTCAACACATCACCCTCATCTACACTCAACATCACCATCACTCACCCTCAACATCTCATCCTTAACACCTCACTCACCCTCACTCAGCCTCACTCACCCTCAACACCTCACACTCACTCACCCTTAACACCTCACCCTCAGTCACTCTCAACACCTCCCCCCCCACCCTCAAAACATCACCCTCAATGACACTCCCTCACTCACTCTCACTATCACTCACACTCACTCACCCTCAACACCTCACCCTCACCCTCAATAACATTCAACACCTCACCCTCACCTTCACTCTACATCACCCTCACTCACCCTCAACGACTCACCCTCAGTTACACACACTGACCCTCAAAAACGCAACAGCACTCTGCCTCTCCATCATTCACACACTATCCATCATTCACACACTATCCATCTTTCACAAACTCTGCATCATTCACCCACTCACCATCATTCACCCACTCACCATCATTCACCCACTCACCATCATTCACCCAATAACCATCATTCACCCAATCTCCATCATTCACCCAATCTCCATCATTCACCCAATCTCCATCATTCACCCAATCTCCATCATTCACCCACTCAGCAGCATTCACCCACTCTGCAGCATTCACCCACTCTGCAGCATTCACCCACTCTGCAATTTTAGGAATGTTAGGCCATTTTCATACACATAAAGAAATTTCTGAACGGAAAACAAGGGGGTCGACGGAGTACTGCATCAGATACGTTAAACACAAAAAAAACTTAACATAATTGACCTAAAAGGATGCAAGGATGTTAATCAGGCTTCGGACCAAAAAGTAAATCTAATTCGTACAATATTACAACAATATTACACAAAGGAAACAAATACAAATATGTGGCAGGAAGCGAGGACGAGGATGTACAAAGACACAAGTGAAACAGGCAACTTTTTCGTGGGGCAATAAACAAGCACTATTCATCCGGAGAATGGGACGGATTAAAGACAATAGTCAACAGTTACACAAAAAACCGGACGCATACAACAATAGCAATTCTTCACACGGAATTCCATCTAATATGAAGAAAATATGACGAAAAAACAACTATTCGGAAACAGTCTAATTTTTCGGAGGGCAATAAACAAGAACGATTCATCCGGAAAATGGGACGCATTGAATACAATAGTCGACAGTTACACAAAAAGAGATACGCATAACACAATAGCAGTTATTCACACGAAATTAGTTCAAATATAAGAAACATATTACGAACATAGAACTATTCAGTCACAAAAAGCAAACGAAAAATACATTACTTCACTGTACATGTCGTTCATACATTGATAAAAATACTACAGTCAGCAAAGACAAAGTTTCATTTCATACTTCAAGTACGTCAAAAACAAATTATCCGACTACTTCAGCATCACACAAAAAGATAATGCAAACACAACTTACATCAATATATTAAAACACATTTAGCACTTCAAAATTAAACAAACACCTTTTGTACGTCGAATTAGGCAAAAAAACAAAATAATACATTACATTACATTTTAACAAAACATATGCATTACATATCGCCAATAAAAAACAAAACATTACGTTACATTACAAACATTAACAAATATTACGAGCGAAAAAAATACATTTCGCAAGTATTTAACTTTAACATAGTATATATACTACATTACATTACATTAAAATAAACTTAGGATTACATTCTTACCTGTCAAACGACGCAGCAACACCACAGGAACAAGAACACGCCTTCCGCGCACCAACATTCTCGATCTATGGGGAATTCCACGGTTGACGTATGCAAATCGGAACGCTACGTCAAAAACGTCGCGCTCCGATTGGCTAAAAAAAAACGTAAACAAAAAACACACACAACTCAAAAATAAACTAGAACGCTAAACATAGCCGACGTCGACGTGACGCAATACGTCGGCCATTTTGAAAAAAAAATAAAAAAGGGACTCCACAAACACGTTACAAAAAAATAACACACTTAGTACAAAACATACACACGTAAATTACATACTAATATACACATAAAACATAAGTAATACAAAGGGGACATATGACACATTTTGTTAAAAACAACGCATTACTTCATTAATATTAACATACACACACTCATAACATCACCCTCACACAACAAAACTATCACACTCTTTCACACCCGCTCTATAACACTAACACAACATCTCCCTCATACTCCATCACACACCTTCAGCCTCACACACACTTACTCACCCTCACACTCACACACTCACACACTCACACCCCCTCACCCTCACACCCCATCACCCTCACACCCCCACTCACTCCCAATGACTCAAATTCACACTCACACAACCTCACCCTCACACACCGTCAAACACCTTCAGACACAATCTAAAAAACAACTCCTCACACACCCTCAATCACCCTCACACACACACACACCCTCAGCCTCAAACAACGTACCCTCACACAAACACGCTCTCCTAAAAATCATCACAACACTCTCACACTCACGACACTTCACACACTCTCTGACGCAAACAACTTCACTCATCCTCACCCCCTCACACCCCCTTACACTCACCCCCTCACACTCATCCCCTCAACATCACCCCTCACACACTCACACTCACTCCCTCAACACCCCACCCTCACCCCCTCACACCCCCTCATTCATCCTCATTCACCCTAACACACCCTCACACTCTCACACACCCTCTCACACACCCCTCACACACCCCATCACTCACGCACTCACACAACACCTCACACACTCCCTCACTCACACTCTCACACACTCCCTCACTCACCCGCTCACACCCGCTCAGTCTCACCCTCACTCTCCCTTACACTCCCTTACCCCCTCAACATCACTCACTATGCCTCCCCTCCCATCACACTCACCCTCACCCCCTCACCGTCAAATCCCTCATACTAACACCCCTCATACACAACACCCTTAACACTCACACCACTCACCCACACACTCTCCCTCACCCCCCTCACCCACCCTCTACATCTCACCCTCACTCAGACTCAAACACTCACCCTCACTCACCCTCAAACTCTCACCCTCACCCTCACTCATCCTCACACTTACTCACCCTCACTCACCCTCACCCTCACTCACCCTCAATCACCCTCAACACATCACCCTCACTCACCCTCACCCTCACTCACCCTCAACGCCTCGCCCTCAACACCTCACCTTCAACACCTCACCCTCAACACCTCACTCACACTCACTCTCAATCATCCTCACTCAACAACTATCAACAACACTCACCCTCAACAGCTCACCCTCAACACCTCACCCTCAACACCTCTCCCTCACTCACTCACGCTCAATGCCTCACACTCAAACACTCAACCTCACTCACCCACCCTCAACGCCTCACCATCACTCACTCACCCTCAACACCTCACCCTCACTCACTCACCCTCACTCACCTTCAACGCCTCCCCTTCAACTGCACACCCTCACTCACCCTCACTCACCTTCAACCCCTCACTCACACTCAACACCTCACCCTCAACACCTCACCCACCCTCACCCTCAGTCAACCTGAACATCACTCACCCTCAACTCCTCACTCACCCTCAACACCTCACTCAGCCTCAACACCTGACTCACCATCACTCACACTCATCCTCACTCACACTCAACACCTCACCCTCACTGACACTCACTCACACTCAATCACTCTCACCCTCACCCTCACTCACCCGCAACGCCTCACCCTCAACGCCTCACCCTCAAATCCTCACTCACCCTCACATCCTCACTCACCCTCACTCTCACTCATCCTCACTCACCCTCAACACCACACACTCACTCACCCTCACTCACCCTCAACACCTCACCCACACTCACTCACCCTCAACACCTCACCCTCAACTCCTCACTCACCCTCACTCTCTCATCCTCACTCAACCACCCTCAACTTCACTCACCCTCAACGCCTCACCCAACACCTCACCTTCACTCACCATCAACATCTCACCCTCACTCACCCACAAAACATCAGCCTCAACACCTCACCCTCAATCACTCACCCTCAACAATTCACCCACACTCACCCTCCCTCACCCTCAATTCCTCATCCACACCCTCAACACTTCACCCTAAACACCTCACTCATCCTCAACGCCTCCCCCTCCCCCTCACTCACCCTCACCATCACTCACCCTCAACACCTCACCATCACTAACACTCAACACCTCACCCTCACTAACTCTCAATCCCTCAATCACCCTTCCCCTCACTCACCCTCAATACCTCACCCTCACTAACACTAAAACACTCAATCACACTCACTCTTACTCTCACTCACACTCTACACCTCAGCCTCACGCTCACTCACTCACCCTCAACACCTCAACCTCACCCCCTCAACACCTCACCCCCTCACCCTCACTCGCCCTCACCCTCAAACCCTCAGCCTCAACACCTCACACCCTCACCCTCAACTCCTCACCCTCAACACCTCAACCTCACTCACTCTCAACACCTCACCCTCACTCACTCACACTCAACACCTCACCCTCACTCACTCACACTCAATCACCCTCAACACCTCACCCTCAACACCTCACCCTCAACACCTCACCCTCAACACCTCACCCTCAACACCTCACCCTCAACCCCTCACCCTCAACCCCTCACCCTCAACCCCTCACCCTCAACACCTCACTCTCACTCACTCTCACTCACCCTCACTCACCCTCACTCACCCTCACTCACCCTCACTCACACTCAGTCACTCTCACTCACCCTCACTCACCCTCACTCACCCTCAACCCCTCACTCACCCTCACTCATCCTCACTCACCCTCAACACCTCACCCTCACTCACCCTCACTCACTCTCACTCACCCTCACTCACCCTCACTCACCCTCACTCACACTCACTCACACTCACTCACTCTCACTCACCCTCACTCACCCTCACTCACCCTCAACCCCTCACTCACCCTCACTCACCCTCACTCATCCTCACTCATCCTCACTCACCCTCAACACCTCACCCTCACCCTCACCCACCCTCAACACCTCACCCTAACTCACAATAACCCTCCCTCACGCTCACCCTCACTCACTCTCACTCTCACTCACCCACAACACCTCACTCACCCTCAACACCTCACTCACCCTCAACTCCTCACTCACCCTCACCCTCACTCACCCTCAACACCTCACCCTCACACAGTGCAATAGGTCTCAGAGGATTTTTAGTTAAAGCTTTTACAATTGTTTATTGCTTTTTTGATTTGTAATTCTTTAGCATTGCCTACAAAAAATAAAAATGCAAAAGATTTACAACAAAAAACCCATAAACAATTCTAAAAGCACTAACTCTAATGCTGCGAGACCTATTGCATTTCCAATGCTTGTTAAATTTAGGAATGTTTTAATTTGTCTAACTGATGTTCAGCTTTTTAATGGTAGGAACTCTTTTGTATATTTGTCAATTGAATAAAGAATAAGACTAAATATAAATAGGTCTCTGGCCCTTGTTGTACACTGAGCAACTGTTGTAGTACATCCTTGTTGAGTGAATGGAATGAGTGTAAGCCTTACAATAATTGGAGAATTGTAAGTGCTGGACGAATGTTTTATCCTTTGGGATTTTTCTACTTATACATAGTGTTTAATACAGACTCAGTTAATTTAGTTTGTGCCTGCTGCAGGCAGGCTTCTGTGTGCAAGCTGCAGATTGCAGCTTCAAATCTTAGTGGGCTTATGTAGTCTTGTATCCTTCAGAGCATTTTCCAGGCTCGCTAGCATTACAGAAATCCTCTTTACTACATGATGGGCGGCATACTGGTTTGTTAATGATGCAGTGTTTATCACTCATGCTTACACAACTGACATCCTTGTTGGCTGACCTGCTTGTACTTAGGACCTTGTGTAGGTTCAAGATGTGTATGGAATAATACACTTTTCTGCAAACTGATCTGCCTTTGGTGTCACAAGAGAATAGGGGGCCTTTACACCTTTTTGTGTTTCTGGTTGTTTGCCTCCTGTTTATTTCAGACTCACCACACCAAATTTCCACCTTTTGCAAAAGCAACTCACCTTTCCAGAGTGTGTGAAGCGTATAGGGCTGTGAGAGCTGTGTGGGCTGTGAGAGCTGTGTGGGCTGTGAGAGCTGTGTGGGCTGTGTGGGCTGTGTGGGCTGTGTGGGCTGTGTGGGCTGTGAGGGCTGTGAGAGCTGTGTGGGCTGTGAGCTCTGTGTGTGTGGCTCTGTGTGTGTGTGTGTGTATGTGTGTTTGGCTCTGTGTGTGTGGCTCTGTGTAGATAGCTTTTTTGTAGGTGGTCTGTGTGGGTGGCTCTGTCTGTGTGAGGGTGGCTCTGTGTAGGTGGCTCTATGTGAATGACTCTGTGTGGGGGGGGCTCTGTATGTGTGTGTGGGGGGCTTTGTATGTGTGTGTGGGGGGCTTTGTGTGTGTTGTTTTGTGTGGGTGTAAATGCAATAGGTCATGCATTTGCGAGTGATTACGCTATTGGCATTGTAAATGCCAATGCCATTTATTTAAAGATTAAGCTGTTGGCATTGTAAATAACAATGCCATATATTTATGATAAAAAAAATCCTCAGCAATGCCAATAGCTCTACCTTTAATAATGCCGAGACCATTGCATTGTAAATGCTTGTTAAGCTTCTCTCTGAGGAAGGTAGATGTATAATCTCTGCCTTGATATCTGTGAGCCTTGATTATGCGTACTCCCTCTACATGGCAGTGTCTAAATGCCAAATCTATAGGCCCGAGTTATTCAGTACCAAGCAGCAAGGCTGATAACTTTACCTGATTGGTTTTCTTCCGCTGGTTTGCATAAACCTTCACTGGCTACACAGTCCCAAGAGAAATCCCTTTTAGGCCCTTGAAATTGTTAACAATCCCATCTCTTCACCCTGTAAACTCATTTCTCACTCCTATTTCTTTTGCTGCCAAAAGACCTGTGGGTTCGATACAAGTTCACACCTAACTTAAGAACAGTTTTAAAACCTAATGCAAGAGGCCCTTTTTTCTTGCATATAGTGTTCATATTTGTATTTGTATTTGTATTTTGTATTTGTAGAGCGCAACTATCGCTCCGGAAGGAGCATCCTGGCGCTGGATTGATAGTATGCAATCAGTTACATAAGCAGAGTTAGATGGCGGCCATGACATATTCGTCTGGGAGATTGAAAATCCAGGTTTTTAGTTGCTTCCTAAACTGGGTTTCTTGAGTCTGGGACCTGAGATTTTTGGGCATGGAGTTCCAGGCTCTAGAGGACAGATGTCAGGGTTTTACCACCTTTGGTTTTGAGGTTGAATTTAGCTAGTTTTATCAGATTGTCATTAGAGGATCGTAGAGTCCTGGAAGGGTTGTAGTGGGGGTAGCGCCTGGTAAGATACTTGGCCTGTGCAATTGAATGCCCGAAATGCGATGATTAGAATCTTAAAAAGTATCCTTTTATGCAGAGGCAGCCAATGAAGAGTTTTCAAGGCAGCTGATACTGAGGATTTCCTAGGTAGTTTTAGTACTAATCTGGCTGCTGAGTGTTGTACACTTAAAAGTTTTTTCAGCGTAGATTTTTTCACTCCTGCCATCAGACCATTGCAATAGTCTAGGCGGGCGAGGATTAGAGCCACTGCTACCGCCTTTCTTGAGTCAGTGGGCAAGAAGTCGAAGAACTTTTAAAGAGATTTTATGATACCAAAGCAGCATCCTGCCACATTCCTGACATGTTGGTCAAAGGATAACTCTGTGTCAAACAAGACTCAGAGATTTCTTGCTGTCGCTACGGTTTGGGGGGGGGGGGGGGGGGGGGTGGCGGTGGAGTCTTCTGGCCACCAAAGGCTGGGACAGAAATTGAAATTTTTTCCCATTGGGAGGATTTCTGTCTTGCTGGCGTTACATTTAAGGTGGTTTATTTCCATCCAGTGGAAAACGTCCTTCAAGCAATCTAATGGCACAATGAGTTGAGTGTCATCGGCATACGAAGTTACGAGTATGCCGAATGATTCAATCAGGGAGATAAGTGGGATCAGATAAACATTAAACGCTTATTTTGGGCTGTGTGCAAAATATGACACAAACTATTATTTTTTTGGGTGTTAAAATAGAACGTAACAATACAATATTGTGTATATATGAAGGTGAATAATTTTTTTTAATTCTGTTACGGGACAACAATATATTTTTTAAGAAACCTTTTGGCGAGGCATTGACAAACTAGTGAGATAATACTGCCAAAGAATATGCCATATATTGGCAGTCTGTTTGCCTTTTTTTTTGTTCCGTAATTGTTATCCGTAGCCTTGACCGTAGCGGTCTATACATGATAGGTTCAACACAACTTTTTTTATACAAAATGCTAAGGTAGCGCAAACACAAGGTTTTCAAAGTCTTATTTAGCGGTGAAAATTCACTTTTTTTTAATGCAACGCTTTGGGAGCAACCAGCAGCGATAAGCTAGTCTTACGAGCAGCTCGTGCAGAAGCAGTCTTAGTACAACGAGCGGCTAGTGCAGTAGCAGACTTGGAACACTGAGCGGCTCAATAAAACTCTCAAAGAAGTCCAAGAGTGGCTATCATCGAACCACCTTAAACTCAATCAAGGTAAAACTGAGATCCTCCTCATCTCTAACAAGGAAGAAAACCCGCAAATGACGAGTGGCTTAAAGTCATTGATACTCTCAATGCGAATCTCACCCTGGCAAACTGTAAAATCACTGGGTACCACCCTGAACCACAAACTATCCATGACTAACTGCATCAAGAACTCTGCTAAGAGCGCCTTCTTCAATCTGAAGCTACTCAACAAAATCAAACCCTACATTCCACCTACGGATCTCAAACAAGCCACCCAATCTCTGGTGTTATCCAGACTGGACTACGGGAACGCAATCCTCTCTGGTACGCCTCTCTCCCATCTATCACCCCTAAAAACCACCCTCAATGCAGCAACCAGAATGGTCTCCGTAGTAAAAAAATATGATCACATTTCTCCCGCACTCAGAGATCTAAAATGGCTCCCAGTGGAAATGCGGGCTAGCTTCAGAACGTGCTGCCTTACTCACAAAGCCTTGCACACAGGGAAACCAGAATGCCTAGCCTCGAAACTCAAGAAAGCCGGTCAATCCACAAGTGTCAGAAGTTCCAACTCCCTCCTTCTCATCTCCCTGAAAACACGCAAACAGAAAACTGCAACCCGCTCCTTTGCAGGGAATGCCATCCCCGTGGACATCAGAACTATTCCCTCCTTTCTAAAGTGCAAAAGCCGCCTAAAAGCCCTCTACCTCAACCGTGCCTTCCCAAACCCAATTACGTAACTCTCAAGCTCTAACATGTTAGCCATCAGACCGCACGCACCCGCAACCTACCTCATCCCCCCCTATCCTCCACATCGCATGGGGTCTACACCAGTAGGAGAAGCTCTCAGGATAACACTTTGCTGCGTCAGCAAGAATTCTCCCTGACCGTTCTACCTCAACGAGGACCTCCGATCCCCTGAACCCCATTCCTCAGCGTCACACCTCAACCCTAATCGCCTGTGCACTATCTGATCGCATATCTTTCTGTGTATTTTACTCGTTGACTCTGTATTTGACTTCTACATATCCTGATGTAAAGTGCTCCGATACCCTCGGGTCTGGCCAGCGCTATAGAAAACTCCTAAAATAAATAGTGCAGTAGCAGTTTTATTACATCGAGCAGCTAGTGCAAACAAAGTGTGTTTACTTTATTTTTAGTCACTGTTGCCTCAACCCTGAAGGTGTGCTTGATCATTCCTTTTGTTCCTGAAAATTAATTTACACGTTGTTGTGTTAGTAAATTGACTACTTTGCCTCTGCATGTGCCAGTGACATGTGTCTTTGGCAGTAATGTAGTTCATAACAGGACGTTTAATTATGACAGAATGTTTGAACAGTTTTTCTTGCAAATGTCAGTGGTTTGTGGTAATGTTACTCCATCTTTATACTTTGTTTGCTTTTTGTTCAAACAGTGAATAAATGATTGGTCTCACAGATGTAATCACTTTTTAAAAAATAGTTCACTATTTTTGAAGGTTTAGAACTCTTCTATATTTAGCTTCAGTCATTGACAAGAATATCAGTTTATCTGAGTGATGTTGGAGAACAGCAGTAGATGAGCTGCACTGGTCTCAAGATCACACTTCTATGCCTTCTTGAGGGTGTTCATGCTCAATTCTGAGACTACACCTCAATTGCCAAGACTTTTGATTTGAACTCCGTAAAGCCTGGAGGTTGCCTTTAGCCGTTATTCCACCTTCTCCTTTCCCTTTAATGGATATCTTATGCAGGGCGAACTCAAAATATCTTTCAGGTGCAGTGGGATTGTGCTAGTATTTCAGAGATCTACTGGTACAAGAGCACCCTGTGTAAGGACAGGCATATTCTCTCCTAATCCTAGAGGCTAAAATGTTTTAGGACCACTTTGCTCTGCTCTCCCTGAGCTTCCACTGAAACAGAAGGCTTCTTATTTCCAAGTCCTTTGTGGCACATCTTCCCACGGTCTGTTGCTCCTAGATTGTACTGACTAAAACAAAGACATATCGGTTATTCCTCCTTTGATCACAAGCTCCCTTCTGCATGCATCTTAACCATATGTTATATTATTGGACAACTCCAAAACAGTCTCCCAACATTAATCTTTTATGATTCTGTCTCACAGTTCATAGAAGGAACAGACAAAATCCTGAGCTTTCTTGTACTTGGTCTCCAAAAAGATAGCCCATCACTTTGCCTAGATCTTCATGACTCCTCTCAAGCGCATGTACCTAAGAGTCACCTTTATGAAAATTATGAACAGTTTAATTGTGGACCATGTCTAAACTAAGATTTTGAGTGGAAGCAGTAAACCTCTAACATGTATTGTCTACCAGATGCTGTTAAGAAAATCTGTCTGCAGCACATTGACATAAATGACACTTCCCCCTTCTTTACAGATGATGTTGTTTGGCGTGTGATGTTCTTTTGCTCTCTCTCCTGTTTGACAATTGGAAATAGGGCACAATATCTAGACTTGTTACTATGCATCATATGTAACCTCTTCCAGTTCAATGTCCGTGATGAACAAAATGCGGTAGTTGAAGCAAAGCGATAAATCTTTAAATAAAAGTAGAACTGAATGGCACACTTATGATAGCTGAAAAATGCACCACTTGTCTGATTCGGCCTAATCACATGACAATAGTGAAACTAGATTTATTTTCTCCTTGTGTAGTTTAACCTAGGAACAATAGGAGTAACCGAAGCACATACATTTGACGAATGGTATATAGCTTCAATAGTTTTTTCCCTGAAATAGAATTCTTTTTTTTTAACCAAAATACTGGCAAGTCCCCGTTTTGTTTTTATTTTGTGTGTCTAAATGTATATTTCATGCTTCTTAGTATTTACCAGGCAAAGTTTTATGGACATTTTTTAAATATTTCAATTGCGTAGTGTGTAGTGATCTTTTATGAAAAGTTTGGAGTAACTTTATAACTAATTATTAGTTTTTTTACGTTAAAATTGTGCATACTTAAGTAGTGGTAATTGTTGTTTGAAGCCTACAGTTGCCTAAGACCTATTGGTTGGCATTGTCACTGATTTCCTTGCTTCATATCTAATATTTTTCCTTATTCATCTTGTGTTTGTCCCTCCCCTGGAGCATACTGCCCTCTTTACCATCCTCTTGACAGGCTGACAGGTGTACTTCCACTGTTCACTTTTGGGGAACTTCTTTTTTTAGTTTTTGGTTAAACAGTCCATCATGTGTTTTCCAGCACTCTCCCACTTTTGCTTTTTCCCCTGCCTCTCCCCACCCCGTGTTCTTCACCGCTGCCCTTTTCTATGTTCCCCTTTTCTGTCTGTCCCGTGCTTTTCCTTACTCCATCCTTGGTTTAATTTTAAATGTATTCCCCGTCAACTTCCTGTGTTCCCACACCTCCATTGCCCCGCCACCACACCACGGTTCTTTTTTAACCATAGTTTCCTGGAGAGCCAGACTGAAAAGATCTTTAGTGCACATCATTTTTAGGTCGAGCAGACCTACCCTCAATGCGTGCGCATTGAAGGTGTCTGCTTCAGACCTATTGTGGCCCGTATTTAGGAATGTGGACAGCTATCAGACGCGCGCTTTGACGAGGTCAGATTTCACCTCGGGAGCGAGCGTCTGATAGCTGCGCATGGGCGAAGCAAAGCCCTTGCTCACACACAGACACAGGCAGCCCCCACCCCTCTGCATGCACGCACGCACGCACACACACACACACAGGCGCGCGCATGCACACGCAGGCATACGGCACACATACAGGCACACATACAGGCACACTATCCTCTACCTCGCATTCTCACACATAGTCACGCATGCGCACACACATTCCCTCGCGCACACACGCGCGCACACACTCCCCCCTCCCCCACCCCTCCCAGGCATACACACAGGCACGCACGCACTTCACATCAGCCCTGGGCCCCACTCACCGACTGCGCTCTTCCGGCGGGGCTCCTCACGGCGCGGCGCGTCTCATCTCCTCTTCTTAATCGGGGCTCCCTCAGGTCCGAGGAGCCCCGCAACAGGCGCCACACTCCTCCTTCTCCCCGGCCCCCTCCTGGGGACCCGGCTACCTCGGACCGGCAGGGCGCTCCATGCGCCGGCAGCTCGCGGACCTCGGGAGGCGGGACTTCCGGTCGGCCGCGAGCGGATTGGCCGGCCAGCTAAGAGCTTCCGGGTCGCCGCGGGCAGCGCGGCGGCACCCTATAACATGAACTTGTTTTTAGTATAGTTGTTTACCTGCAACTCTACTGGTGTAATGTATGTATGAAAATGTTATTCTTATTTCTCCTAAGTTTATCTTTGTCTTATTTCTTGTGCTATCTTTTTATGCCCTTTTGTACAATAGTCAATTTACCTACCAGTATAGGGAACACTTAATATAGCTTGAAAAAATATATCTTCAGGGTTGTGCGTTTTATTCACTGAACTTTTTTTCAATTAATTTGCAAAAGAAGGTTTGAAATGGACAACTTTTGAATTCAGGCAACCAAATGGAGTTATTGGCGGACGGAAGCGTATTGCGTGTCATTATGGTGGCAACGTATGATCCAGCAAGTCTATGAAAGCAAGGTGGTGCCCATCGTGTTCTTTGCAGCTCTGCTGTCTGGCCGCTCATATGAGGGGTTGATGGAGAGAATAGCAAGTGGCTGAGAATGCACTAGGAGCAGCATCAAAACACTTAACGCAGTCCTAAAATTGAAATGGTGTGCACAGTATTGAACATGCTGTAAATGATGGTGTACAGAGGCACGTTCTTGAATAATGATATTAATGTTATGTGAGTTACCGTTGGCCTGTCGCTAGCCTCTCTGATCCGTCTCTACTTTGCATATTCAGTTTGGGGGGATAGTTGGATCATGTGTAGGTTTTGTGGTGGTTATTGCTGAGTCTTTGCATTTAAAAGCACTACCCAACAGGGGAGACCGGAGTGGAATGCTGAATATGTCCTGAAATCATGCTAATAATGCCAGTGTACATTAGGGGACAGTTAATCTTGGAGTACCTCAAGTTTAACCAGTTGTCTTTCAATAGCGCCTACCAAATTGACAGTATAAGTGAAGCGAGGGAATCGTGAGGTATGTTGGAGAGACGAGTAAAAATATGTAATGTCTGTCAATTCCAGTTACAAGGCAATAAAATGTGAACATTGTGAAAGGAGGTGTAGACTTCCTACATAAGCACAACATATTGTAAACAAGCATTTGCAATGCAATAGGTCTCCCATTTACACGAGTTTGAGCTATTGGCATTGCGAATGACAGTGCCTTTTATTTATGTTTTAAAAAATAAAGCATAAATAAAAGGCATTTTCATTTGCAATGCCAATAGCTCAAACTCGGTAAATGCGAGACCTATTGCATTGCAAATGCTTGTTTTTTCTTTTAATTGACAGAGCTGAACGGCACTCACCATCTTAGACTGGTCAATAAAAGCTCAAAAAAAGTGATACATGCATTCCTCGCTCACTGTGCGTATGCATGGAGACGTGTGGGTGCCTACAGAATCATAGAACTGTCGTCATACACTTTTTTTTGTGGGGGGGACTATGCTAAACAGCATTGGCAAAGTCACTGAGTGAGTTAGGCAGATAGCAATGCCCGTTGTCTGTTGTAAAATACACAGGCCACCATGAATGAACAGGTATCTCATTTACAACACAGTGCTTTTGGCCAGAGCAAGTGTCTGCTATTTGCCCTCTGCCAGGCTCACCCCATTACTGACCAGGCCAGCATGTGATGAATCTACTGCTCATAACAAACACTGATGTGACATTGTATGAAAATTTGATGCATACAAGGGCCAAGAGGACGTTTCTACCGGAGGCATGATCTCTTTGGATACTACGCAAAGGCAAAGCTAGTGTGCATCCTGCTGTTGTGAACAAAGACTGTCACACCTCCTTTTTGAATATAATTGTTTGATCTCTCTTGTTTTGGATTCTTTCCATTTGAAAAACCAGGACCCTCATGGCAAGATCACTTGCAGTAGTCTTCATTGTGTAGGGGCTTATCGACCATTCTCCAAAGAGGGCCAAACAGCTGGCCTTTTGGATGCATACATGCATGATTCATTTCAAAGATCATTCTTCCTAGGTCTTTTGGTTTCTCGTAATTGTGAAACAAACTAGCAACTCCTGCCGCTTCAATCTACCAAGGAATGGCCTTCCACCTATTAGGCACATTTGTTTTCAAGCCCATTTCTAGAGAGTCCTTGCTCGTGGCCATGCAAAGGAATCCCATATTTAAACCCAATTTTCACTGCTCATTTTCTGAAATGTATATTGTAAGCTGCCATGTCCCTTGGAGGTTTAGATACTTTGGTTACACAAAGAATCGAAATCTGAAGTGAACCTTAATAGCCCTGTGATAGTGAAAAACCCATGTATGGAGACCCCAACACGGTTTTCAGTGTTTAAAAATTACCAGTAGTATAGCTGCTCAAATATGTTCATATACGCTGGAATGAAAAAAAACGGGGTTCGCAGAGAGCACTCCTGGTTGTCCTTAAATTACTCCTAGTATACTATTGGTGCTGAGACTGTTAAGGGGCGTCACTCCTGGAAATTGTTTAATTTGAGACCAACTGGGGTGTTAGTCCAGTCCCGCACTGTTCATGTAGTGTTAACCATACCTTCTATATTTGTCAATATAAACTCCACTTAATCAAAATGCTTTCTTTTGATTTATTTAACATTTTGTTTTTGTGATTAAATTCATGTTATATATCACATGATATTCCCAAAAAAAAAAACATTTGTTGTTCAGTACATTTCTTGTATTCTCACAGGTAATCACATTTGCTATAAATGAATCACAAGCACATTTACAATTCTTAATACATCCTAGTCATATGCCCAATGCATTTCGGCACCTTGAGTGCCTTCCTCAGGGGCTGCCTCTACAGGAAAAAATAAAAATAGAAAACCAATTGTTTATCATGTGTGTACATGGATGCTCAAATTCTTTGTGTTAAAATTTTTTGTATAAACAAATGTTTGGTTATGTGTTCATACCTTCAGGTTGTATTAAGCCAACATCTGCTATCTGTAAAAAATATTTATGGAAGTATGAATTACATATGCCTCTTAGTTTTACCATGGAGGAATGATAATGACTTTCCCTACTCTTACCGTGATAATTACGAAGAATCTGTTTGTGTGCTGTAACAAAAGAACAAATATAGGCCGTGTAGCAATTGTTTGCGATAGGTTTACAATATGGTTATTCATGGAATTGTTCCATGAAGATAAATAAACATACCTGTAGATATGCGTCGTTTCTTTTGACCTAGTCAATGAAAAAATACACGGTATATCTCATTGATGTCTGGACCTCTCCATATATTGGAGCAACAAGGTTATACTCTTGTTAGTCACATACCTGTGATTAAATGAGCCGAATATTTCTGAAACGAGATACAAAAGGTATTCGATAAGCTTTTGCCCTTCTAATAGCGTTAAATGACTGCCTTAGCGCCATTTACGCGGTGCTTCAATACTCTGTGTTCGTAATAAAAACGAACAAGCATATAATGATATTTAAACGAAATACTCTCCGCTTACCTAAAGATTCCTGCCGTTACTCGTTATATTATGGTGACCTCGGTAGTTATGAACGAGTGTCGATCGCGGTTTGTTTGTTTAGGTGTACGCCGTTTCCTGGGTAGTAACTAAAGACGGACTAATTACTCGATGTGACTAAACCGTTCCCCGTAATATATTGCCATATTGGAATGATGTTTCAGTGTATTAAAAGTATTAATTCGCAATGTAACATCGAACCTTTAGGACTTATTAGTGCGGCAGGTTATATAAGCTGGAAGCATCTTTCTTCCTGCAGTGTCATTGGAATGGATGCAGAATATATTGTGTATGTTCAGCATGCTAATCCATGGTTCTCAAAGTGGCCTTTTCAGCCTCCAGCAGTTTCAGAGATGGTGGTTCTAAAATTCTGTGACCCAATATATTTTTTTCCGTGCAATACGGCTCAATGCTTCCTTCAGAAGCATGTGCTCTGCTTCTGCCATGTGGTATTGGAGAATCAGTTATGTCTCCTAAAGTGTCCACTTGTTTAAATGAATTTGTTTTTTTCATCATTGCAGAAGGAGAATAGAAATGATATTCCTGGTTGAACTATGAGGAACGAAATGCACAAGAAAACTGCAGAGGGATAACATTCTGAAAGGTGGTTGGAGGCTGGGGTTCTCGAATTATGATTAAT
Source organism: Lissotriton vulgaris (assembly GCF_964263255.1). Classification (NCBI taxonomy): domain Eukaryota; kingdom Metazoa; phylum Chordata; class Amphibia; order Caudata; family Salamandridae; genus Lissotriton; species Lissotriton vulgaris. The sequence continues at coordinate 751,701,722 of NC_141694.1, forward strand.
AGATGAATATTTGTGTTCATTTGTCCCTCATCAAAAGATGTGTGGAAGTAGCAATGTCACAAATGTTAATCCAGTTGTTTCACGGATCCAGAATGAGGGGAGTTGCATTTGTACATCTTCTGATGTTTGAAATACTTACTTAGAAGGAACTGGAGACGATGGCAAATGAAATTGACTGTTGAAATAGTTTTATTCATGTGACTAAGCTGTACAATTCTTAAATAATAATTTAAACGGCTATGACTCAAATTATGTTCCGTTTCATGAAGCCTGCAATATGTATTTGCCTGCCGCCTGTTTTAGTTGAAAAATGCAGTAGTACAAAGAGACTCTAAAAGGAGACAGATTTGTTATATGAATAAAATATTTCAACAATTCTGGCACAGCTCTTTCAAACAATCCTCACCGTTAACTCACCCTTTTGCTGCGTAATGTTTCCTCTTGAGACCCTGCCTAGTACTTGCTCTTACTAGTTGAAAATGTTGATAATTACTTTGTAGTTTGTTGTCCGCCACTATTGCTGATGCAGCATTTACTCGACTAATATCCTGGTTACTTTTCTTTTCCCTCTTTCCAAGATTTTGTGGCTATTTCCAAGCAGGATTTAGTCTAAAGCTAGCTTCACTTCACCAAAATGTGGGCAAGCTCCACACCTGGGACCTTTGTACCGCTCCCGCCCTCCTTCCTGGAGCAGCAGCATCAGAAAGTTAGGACAGAGACTGGTGGCATACCTACTGATTTAGGAACTAAGCTAACTCTTAGTAATCTTGAGTCACAAAAAGCTCTATCTGGTCCCATTTGTTCCCTAGTCTAATATCTTCACTCTCCAGCCCCTCAAATGCGCTAGGTTCATGAGGTAAACATACTGCTATGTTCAGTGCATGAGAACCATCGTGAAAGTGAAATGCTGTGTCAGTGCAGTGAGTCTCTCGTGTCCGTGTAATCTGTGGACAGTTTTATTTCACAGTGGAAGCACATTGAATGAAATGTTTTGTGGCAGTTCCACATTGACTTAAATTTATTAACAATATATACTTTACTGCTCTCATTGGGTTTTATTACAGGTATAATGGCATACTTTTAAACTTAATATGCTTAAAGTGGCGGCTATGGGTGTACAGTGCTAAATTAGTTTGACTATTGTAAAGCAATTTTAAAATACCATGTATTGTACATTGTTGGTATTCATGGATTGTGGCTTTTTAAGTAATATTTAGTCTTTATTTTGTAGATCATGTTTCTGTTGGCGGTCTTGGGGACAGCTTTTACGAATATTTGCTGAAGGCATGGTTGATGTCTGACAAAACAGACGAAGAAGCTAAACGAATGTATTACGATGCTGTTCAGGTAAGACAAGCAAGTCTTCCTCGAAATCCACAGTAACTAAAATGAGTCCTGCAATTTGTGGAGCTTGTACTTTTCTGTGCATATAGAACTCTCAACTTACCCTTAAGTAAGAAACCTGTACGTTCTGTGGTGAGGTTTTACTAAATATTGGATGTTCACTAAATTAGGCTTTGGGGCTATTTGGAGTCTGAAAGCGCACCATAAGTTTCAACAGAAGTCTGTGTAAATCCGTATCATGTGGTGGTGAGTCAGGGTCTTGGAGTTTAGCAGTCCCACTTGCTCTTTGCATTTCAGAAAATTAGTTTATAGCCGGTGATACGGATGGACTGCAGCTTCCCCTTGATTCCTTCCGTTGTATCAGGACTAGCTGCTACTCTTTAGGATAGGAGGGCCTCTCTTTCTTACTCTGAACCATTTGAGCCTTATCACATTACCTACTTCCTCTCAATCTTCAGTTTTATGACTGTTGGCTGTAATCAAAACTTTCGCCATTCAGCCGTTCTACTAAGTTGAAAGCTGAGATTCTCAAATTGTCTAAGCTAACTCCCAGCGTCTGCAGTTGAGGAACTGATTAGAGCCGATTATCCTCTTGTTAGCATTCTTTTGGTTGGAGCCCGTTTACATTATTTGTATAGCTAATCTGGGTGTTCATGTGTTCAGATCAGTGCATTTATATATTGATTTACTCTTGCATCTCCCAACAGTTCTCATCAAGCTTTCAGAAAATATCCTTGCAGAAAATGTTAGGAATGTATATAGTGATGGAAGTTGGATGAAAAAGTTGGGGGCAGCTGCATAGCGCCCCTGGCCTAAGAAGAGATCTTCCAGTGGATGTGGTTTATAAAGTTATTTTGTTTTTCCTCTTTACTTGGCTATTGGGCTGCAAATTTTGCATCAGGAGTAGTACAAAAGGGCTGATGGTATTTAGGAACTGCCTGGCATGTTTATTTAGTTTTTTAGGTCTCGCCTAGCGAACGCAGCTCATGCGCTGCTTCGCCTTGGCAAGACTCTATTGTTGTCGCTTTGGTGCGGAAGGGAGACAAAACATGTGCGTGCCGGGACAGCCGATGTGCACGCTCACGGCGTGTGCATTAACTTGGGCCCGGACAGCACATGGGTACCCGCACGGCGTGTCCTTCAGCTTGCGGTGTATTTCAGCTTGTTCTGTCTGTTTCTTTTTATTAAACCCGTCCGATAGGAGCAAGTTTGTTTACATTTGCCACAATACTCTATTTGAGGCTGATTTTCTTTGTGAAGGCTTGTTTATGGAACACCCAGGGACTTTTGGTGCGTTGGTCCTTCCAGACTTTTGCCAATTCCTTTATTTCAATATTGATTTGTTTCTGTATAGGATGAGCACACGCTAGCAGATTCTTTAAATGAGAGCGCTCCAAACAGCAGGGTGAGAGCAAGGAGCGAGGGGGTTGCGCCATAGGCTGAATGCTGAGCCAATTTCACCCACGAGTCGTAAGGGCTTTCGAAACTTTCTAGAGAGTTCCTCGAGGCGGAAAGTCAAGGTAAAAACAACAAAAGCAGCCTTGTAAGTGTAGGGACGTCGCCACAAATCGCTTCTGTCACAAATACAAGAGAGAAGAGTGTTTACTGGTTCTAATGTCAAGCACTCTGACACCTTCGATTATAGTACGCGCTATATACAAACGCATAAATAAGTGTGAATATGAGAACGCTACATGTGTCGGTTTCTATCCCCAAAGATAGAAACAATGGAGAAATGTTTTGAGAACAAAAGCAGTTTACCACATTTCACACTCTCTTGGCCTCGTGAACACTGTTAATTAACAATTAAATATAACAATGAAAAAGCATTAGGGTGGGAGAGCAGATGCATAAATATGCATAAGGAAGAGGGGCCTTGTGCCCTTCACTTCACCATCCTGTCAGTTAGGCCAGGGAGAGATCCAGAAACACAAACAGGTCTTTGCTGCCACCCCCATAATCTGGCCAGGGTACTATGGAAAAAAGCATTTGCCCTGTTCGTAATTTCAAACACCAAGGCAGCGCCTAACTTCTCTTAAAGCATTGCTTACCTGCCTTTCCCCAGCTTTTGGCAAAGCGGAGTAGAAGAAACACGTACACAGCCACCCTTGGGCAAAGGTGGGAGAGTGGTTAAAGGCACTCATTGCCACCTTTTGAACGAGCAATGCAGAGGCGAACATGGAGAGAGGAGATGCAGTTCGGAGGACAAGATTAACAAGTATTTGCAATGCAATAGGTCTCGCATTTATGCGAGGTTGAGCTATTGACATTGCAAATGACAATGCCTTTTATTTTTGTTTTTATTTTTAAAACCTAAATAAAAGGCTTTATCACTTATAATGCCAATAACTTACTCACATAAATGCTAGTTATTTCTGTGTTGATCGTGGCTGTCTGTATCTTGCTGTATAGTGTTGAGTGTATATATATATATATCCTCACTTAAAAGAAATAAATATTTGAGTATGTGCCTGATCTGGTCATTCAATAAATAGAAAAAAGCTGCTGAACAACTTGTCTAAAAAAACTTTTTAAAATGTTTTGGCAGTTTCATTAGGTCTTGCATAGGTGAAACCTATTGTCTTTTCCAATGTGTGTGTGTTTTTTTTTTTAAGGTACAGGGAGATTAGGAGACCCGAACCTGGTTCCCCAGTTACAAAAGCCACATCATCTCCCCAGACTTTCATGATAAATATATTTACCTTCACATGTGGCCTCAGGGGTAGGGAGTGCAGACATGTTTAGATGGTGTATATTTAGGTTCCATTGATCTAAAGCCGGCAGGACTACATAGTTACTTTGTCTCGCTTAGTTTTGACAGTGACATATAATTGACACAAATATTCTGTATACTAGATGCTTATGCGAGGAGGAGGAAGTAGTGTAATTGTGTCCAAAATGGATCAGCCCCTTGTGGCCCAGCCAGATGTTGACGTGCTATGCGGATTTTAACATTAATACCACATGCTCAAACTAGTTGTGGCCTTGACAATGGCCCTTTCGCCAGCGTGAAGTAGGAAGTGGTGCTGTTTGCCAGTTGCATTCACATTTTATGTTGTACAAGATTTATAGACCCTTGCAGACGTGATTAGAAAATGCATGTTACGAAATGTGATACAATGGCATCACCTTATTGAATAAGGTGGCTTAAGTATACAAATGAACTCAACCTAAGCTTAATTGAATTCTGAACCCAAAGCTTAGTTATCTCACAGTTGTGATCAAGGCGATCAACTTTTTGTAGAGGGTGCTGCATGCATGAATTATTTGCAAGCAGTTTCCTAACTACAACAGGCAGCTGGGGACTGGGATGTCTAATTTGGCTTGGATAGCAGAAAATGAATTATGTCCATGCTGCATTATGTCCTTTAAACTTTTTTCTAACTTTCCTTAATAGCTTCCCATCTCAGAGAAAATTTCCAGTCCATCCAGACCTCAATATTTGAGTACTCGAGTCGCTTCTGCTTTTCTGTCCGCTCATGCTACAAGATTTCCAAATTAGGATCGGCTGAGAAAGTCGATATTTCTGTAACCACTTACTGTGGCTGTCTTTGGAAAGCACCTACTCAAGACTTTTTCACGTAGTTGAGTAATGAGAAGTATCACGTTGTATGCAAATGTTTGTGCGAAGTGCCTTGTAATTCATATTTATGTAGCTCACATGGTTAAGGAAATGTAAATCAGTTTCTGTAGTAGGGGATTTCTGCGTATAGTCATAATCTAGTGAATAGTCCCGCCCATGTGCGTGGACCCCAGGGCAATCGAAATAGTCTATTAAGTTGTCTTCTTCTGCAGTCCTGCATAGACACTTAAGAGAAAATCAAAGACCAATAATGCAGCCTAAAATTACAAGGCTACACTGGCCTGTAGTTCATTTTGAAGTGACAAAAAATAGCCAAATAATATAAAATTTTACACACTTTGTAAAGTTTCAAACCTACAGAAACTCCCCTTCACAAAAATCCTTTGTCATGATAGAGAGGAAGGGTTGGACAGACAAGCCCCATAGGCTGCCATTATGTGTCTGGAAAAGGGATACCGTGCCTTTAAGGAACTCTCCAGAGACCCTCGGTATCCCAGGATGCACAGCCAAAGGCCTTTTACTTTCAGTTCTTTTTGAAGGTGTATAAAGCTAGGCCTGTAGCATTCAGTACATTATCCTTTCATCCACCGGGGAGGAGGGCGGGCGCTTATGACTATAACAGAGATACCCCTACTACAGAACTGGAGTTGCAGGTAAGAAACTAATACTTCTGTAGTAGGGGATCTCTGTGTATAGTCATAATCTAGTGAATAGCATGGCAAGCCCATCCCAACAAACCAAACCAGCCGTGGAGGAAACAGATAAACTATTGCTGTGCAAACAGATTTCTCAACGAAGCCTGCCCAACATGAGCATGTGCTCTGGCATCAGAGTCCAGGCAGTAGTGTTTGGCAAAGGTAAGGACCGGCTTCCAGGTGTCTGCCCTGCAGATATCTGCAATGGGAACATTATGTAGCAAAGCCGTTGTAGCTGCTTTGCCCCTGGTGAAATGGGCCTTAGGCTTACCCCCTATGGTCTTGTTAGCCTTCTGGTAACACAACTGGATACAGGACACTATCCATCTAGAGATGGACTGTTTAGAAGTGGCAAGACCAGTCCTGACCAAACCATAGTTGACAAACAATTGGTCTGACCTACGAATATCCTTAGTCTTATCCAAGTAGAACTTCAACACCCTTCTTACATCCAGGGAATGAAGAGACCTCTCCGCAGAAGAAGGATGTTGAAAGAACGTAGGCAAAGTTATTGTCTGATTGACATGAAAATCAGAAATCACTTTTGGCAGGAACTTAGGGTGAGTCCTCATGGCAACCTTAGAAGCATGAAACACTGTATAAGGCTTGTTTCAACATAAGGCCTGAATCTCACTCACCCTGTGGGCCAATGTTATAGCCACTAGGAAGGCCGCCTTACAGGAAAGATGCTACAGGAAAGCCTTATGAATGGGTTCAAAAGGCTTCTTCGTCAACCGGGAAAGCACCACATTCAATTCCCACGAAGGCGACTGAAGCCTAACAGGAGGAAACGCTTTCGTCAATCCTTCCAAAAAATCTTTAATTACAGGAATCTGGAAGAAGGATGTTTGTGAAGGGCATTTCCTATACGCAGTTAATGCTGCGAGGTGAAACTTAATAGAATGGAAACTAAGGCCAGATTGAGCCAAATGCAAGAGATATGGAAGGATGACATCTTCCATTTAGTAAAATTATATATATATTCAGTTGAAAAACGTGCACACCTTTTTGGGAATAGAACTCAGTAGCCACACTACATAAACAATGTGAATTGTGATGTTATGCATGTTATTGTAGAAGGTGCCAGTTGTGTTTAATGTGGTGTGGTTTCGGAGTCACCCTATAGAGGTGTTCAAGTTAAAAATTGTATACAGTGTTGCTTAAATTACAAATTAAAGGTATGTTTAGAATTTATATTTTTTGTGGAGTTTAAGTTTGGATTGTATCTAAAGATAATATAAAGTTTTGGTAATTTAAAGGCGGTGCTTAAATTATAAATTTAAGATATAACTTTATAAATTGTCTTCTTTGTGTAGGTTAGGTTTGGGTTATATAGAAAGAATAGTGTTCGTAACTATAACAAAGGTTTCAACCTTTGTTTTGTTTTAAATTACATTTTAAAAACAAATTCTCAAAGATATATTTATTGGTTTAACAAAAACATGCGACCATATCGCACATCATCCCACCAGGGGTGGGGGAATCATATCGCCCGAGCCATGTTGATTTTTACCACGGGCAAGAAGATTTAATGTCTATTTTGTCTGATGGACAAGTAGACATTAAATCACGTACACAAAATACAGGCTTTGCGCACTTTGGGACTCACAACCAATCAGAAAGGCCTAATATGCTTTTTACGCCTCTGGTTGGCTGGCAGCCCACGACTGGCTGTAGCCAGTGATTGGCTGGGGGACTGAATCGTCAGTCTCAAAAAGCGGCAGTCTCAGCAATCTGGCATCTCGCTTTCTCAATATCAATGGGTTGGACGTGCAGAAAGAACCACGAGGAAGCTGTTTCCGTTTTAACACATGAGGGTAGCTCATTGCTGGGGGCGACCTGTAGAACGAGGTGATGAGAACGTGTGACATTAATGTTACCAGGCTAATGCAAAGTGAACTTGCGGCATCAGGGTCGTAGGAATACAGTTCACTTTATCCTCTCTGCTAGGGTGACCAACCATCCGTAAATTTCACGGACAGTCCGTAATTTCGTCCGTCTGTCCGTTGTCTGTGAAGGATCCTTTAACGGACGCCATTTATCCGTAATTTTAACCGGGCACAGCTTCCACCCACCTCCCGTCTTAACTCCGAGGCTGTTCCAAAGCTCAGATACCCAGCAGCATTGGAGAGGCACAGCGGGATGGCCTCACACCTCCAGCCCTTGATGAGCTGTTAAGAGGTGCTCGAAGGTGACAGAGGGAGGGGCTGTGGCTTCAGGAGCAGGGGCATCTATTCAGATGCAAACAGCCCTGAATGCGTCTCTGCAATTTAGAGGGGCCGCCGCCTCACACATTCCCTTTCTGCCAGGGCCCCAAACATCCTAGAACCGGCCCTGATTGCAGCACTGGTTCTCTTCACAGAGCGGTTCTTCAAACATGCAGCCTATAATGTAATAAAGTAAAGAAATGGCACAATCGCACCCACACTGATTAACAAAGTATGGAGGACAATCAGTTAAATCAGTTCTCTTGGAGTATCTCCTTTAAATGCTGTACATCACAGTGGGGGACTGGTGGGATGGCAAAACTAATATTTTGGAAAGAGAGCCTGTCCTCTCGTTGTCTTTTCCAGGAGGGGGTGAGGAGCCCTACCCCACCCTGGAAGAGACAGGATGATACTAGAATACTGCATACCCACCCCTGCGCACACCCTGGTGGATCCTGTTCCCCCTCCTGTGATCGCTCCTGCCCCCCCTCAGCGATGGCTCCTGTGCCCCCCATGTGATGACTCCTGACTTCTGTCCCCCTCCTGTGGTGGATCCTGTCTCTGCCCTAGGTGGCTTCTGTCTCACTCCTGGAAAGGCTCCTGCAGCGAGGGTGAAGTTCTTGATGGGCCTCTTCTCAGAAAGGCTCAGCTCAAAATTAATATGAAAAGGTGGGCGAGTGAGTAAGTGAAGGGATGGGTGAATATCTGGATGAATTAGTGAAAGGGTGAGTGGATGAATGAAAGATTGAATTGAAAGATGAGTGAGGATGGCTGGATTGATGAGTGAGTGGAAGGATGGAAGAGAGAAAAGGTAAATAGCTGGATGGATGGGTGGAAGGGTAGCTGGATGGGTAAAAGGGTGAATGGATCAGTAAAATGATGGCTGTATGAGTGAAAGCGTGGATGGTGAGTGAGTTGACGGATGAGTGAAATGATAGCTGATTGATGAACTGATAAGTGCAAGGGTGAATGGATGGACAGATGAGCGAAAGGGTGGATGCAAGGACGGATGAGTGAGTGAAAGGGAGGGTAGATGGACAAAAGAATGAATAGATGAGTGAAGGAGTGAAAGGATAAATGGATGAGAGAAAGGATGGATGCTTGATAGGGTCAATGGATGGATTCATGAGTGGATGAGTAGATGGGTGGGTGGATGGATGGATGGAAGGAAGGATTGCTAAGTGAAAGGGTCGATGGAGAGACAAAGGGAGGATGGATGGATGACTGAAAGAATGGATGTTTGGAAGGATGAGTGATTGGGTGGATGGATAGTAAGTGAAAGGATGGCTGAAAGGGTAAATGGCTGGATGGATGAGTGAATGAATGGATGGATGGGTAGAAGAGAGGATGGATGAGTGTACAGATGGATAGGGTGAAAGGGTGGATGGATGATGGATGAGTGAAATGATAGATGGACGGATACATGATGAATAGGTTTGCAAATGGTTGAATATGTTTGGATGTGGCTGGGCTTACTTATATACTATTGCGTGACCTCTGATGTGTCTGTAAAACCTATCCAATTGTCCTGAAGTTTTGTCCTGAATTTTGACCACCTGTCCTGAATTTGTGTCCTGAATTTTGACCCTTTGTCCTGAATTTTTACAGTCACCGTCCTGAATTTGCACCCATAACAGTTGGTCACCCTACTCTCTGCTCGCGAAGGGAAAAAGAAATGCAAACATCCTGCTGAGAGCTCAACTGATAGCCGTCAAAAAACGTGGCATTATGCTAGTGCCCAGTTCAGATTCCACTAGAGAAAACAGAGCGTGCTAACTTGGGGTTTGGAACAAACTGTTCTTTAAGTGGCGCACAGCTATGCAACTATGCATATTATATTAAATTTGCCATTAAAGAATTATACTGGGACGTAAACATGTAAAATTCCTGTGCTCAGTATCTCAGCATAACCACACGTTAGCATTAGAGCAAATGAGCAATATGTTTGTTTTACTACGTATTGTCTATGACAGCTGGTGGATTTTAACATTGGTGGGGCGGATAGGCGATTTGTATTTATTTCCTTAAGGGACAGAAGTTGCAAATCGTTAACCGGCACAGTGCCTTTATCTACTTTTTGCCGGTATGAGAATTGACCTTGTGAAAGTGAGCCTCTGTATGCTGTTATAAAATATATAAAGACGAAGAGATGTTGAAATTCCTGTGCCCCGAATCAGTCACATAGCGCAGACACTCATGGTGGGCTAATAGAGTGCGCGGCTCACATTGCACACAATGTGACATGAGTTAACACCGTCTGTCTCATTCTCTCTCGCCTTATTTTTCTCTCACAGGCCAACATTTCATGCTCTCTTTCCTGCTATTTTTCGGGACCATGTGTGAGCTATTGACATTGCAAATAACAACACCTTTTATTTTTGTTTTTAAAACATAAATAAAAGGCATTGTCATTTACAATGCAAATGGCTAAAGCTTGCATAAATGCGAGACCTATTGCATTGCAAATGCTTGTACGCTTGAGAGCGCTTTGTTACCAGGCCGGTGCCCACCTGGCATTTGCCCCGAGTGCACTTTATCTAATTATTTACGGGACCCGTTTTTAGGTCCTTTGCGAGTGCCCACCTCGCATATATAATTATATTTTAATTCGAGGGTGCCTACCGCTCTTGCCCCCGAAAGAAATCACCGCCGCAGCCCTGCTCCGTGAAAACCGGAAGTCAGGCACTTTTGGCCGAGACGGCGGCGGGGCCTGCAATCCGGCAGGAAGTCCCGCCCGCCGCCGCCGAGGAAGAAGTGAAGCCTGCCTCTCCGCAGCCCGGGGCTCCCATGAGTTGAGGAGAGTCCCGGGGCTGCCAACAGCAAAACAGCCAGAGTGTTGCGGGGCTCCCAGGTGCTGGAGGGAGCCCCGGAAGTGAAGTCATGCCCCCTGGTTCCGCGACGAGACGAGACTGCCGCAGAGAGGAGCCTGATCCCCAGCAGCAGCCCGGTGAGTCCCCGACCAGCGCTGCAGAGGAGACACGGAACACGCCGAAAGAGCCCGGTGAGTGGAAGGGGGGGGGGGTGTACGCGCGTGTCTGTGTGTGTTCGAATGTGTCTGTGTGTGTTCGAATGTGTCTATGTGTGTGCACGTGGGTCTGCGTGTGTGTATGCAGTGTGTGTGTGGCTGTGTATGTGCGCATGCGTGAGTGTGGAGTGTGTTTGCACGTGGGAATGAGGCACGAGAGGGGCACGGCGCCGTGCGCGCCCACGAGGTGAAATCTGCGCTCTGCGCTCGTGCACCCTCTCGTGTCCACATTCCCAAATACGGGCAACATTAGTTGTCTTGCTGACAGCATTCAATGCTTTCGCATTGAATGCTAGGTCAGCTCGACCTAAAAAACTGCTTGCTTGTGAGGATCGTGAGTGCTGCGTGCAGCCACGTGCTGCAAGTGCCTCAGCCCCGTCTCTTCCTCCTCAAAGCCCCCTCCTAAGATGATTCTCGCAGCCCATAACTTGCAGTTTAACTGGTTGACTTGTATGGATTAAACCACATCAGTCCAATCAAGAGGACGCCTGGCACCCTCCCCTTTTTGCACATTACATGTTGCGTGTTCGAAGGACCACATTGTCTGCTTTCTTCCAGGAGACCACAAAGAAAAGGATTTCCAACTAGGGCTCTAACGTCATTTGTGATAATTGGGTGTTTTAATAAGCTACAAACTGGTGAAATTACACCAGACGAAGCAGACTCTGAAGCTTTCACTTTTTTAAAGGTGAAAGGAAAGAATCCTGCATCTTGAACTCAGACTCTACCACCTTCAGTGCAAGAGGTGTATGGAAAGTGCCTCGGTGTTTAGACGTGTGTCCTGGCTTGATAATATAACTTGCATTTGTAAAGCACACATTCACCCAGAGGGGTCATTTTGTGCTGAATAATAGATGTTTATTGTTAACCATCTCAATGCTAATTATATCGACCTCAGAAGGATGAAAAGGCTAAGTGGACCCTGTGGGATGGGAACCTGTGACCATGACATTAAACCCAGGGCCCTACAATAGATGCATTAGTCCACTAATCCACCACACCTTATATGTCACTAGAGAAAATAACATTTGTGGTGCTTTTGGCTGTTTGCTCAGCTATTATTGGATTTCTAAATCTGCTGCAGAATAAACTAACTTTGTTCACCAGATAGCATTTGACTATCCAAGAGGCCAGAACAGTGTTTCCAACTCTACTATGACTGAGCCTAGTCGTCATTGCCAGGTGTGACATGAAATGCTAAGTGGTTGAGTTACTCACTCGCCCCCATCTCAATGATGCTCTGCTCTCCACTTCTAGATTTACTGTCTTTTCAACTTAACACTCCTTCCCATTGCTGTGAGACAAGTGCTTGCTTTCCAGCTTTGTGAGTGTGAAGATTTCACAGCTGCTACATGCCCTACATATCTGAGGGAGGCACAATTGAACATAAGTTGCTACGCTGCACCTCTTCGTGTTAGGGTAGCTTACTCTGCTGCTGCCTACTATATGCATGAGAGAAATCTGTACTGCTACTGCCAGTGCTGCATATGCTTTTTGTGTGGAAGAAGAATGTGGAGATGTAGCAGTGAGTGCACAATAATATAAACACACCTCGCAGAAGTGTAAAAGGAGGGATTGATTTAACTGCCCATTACTGCCTATTGCGTATTTGCACTTGTGGATACTGCCTCAGTGAAGCACAGCACATCTACTAGGGGATTTTGCTGCCTCACGGACCAATCGAAAGCTCTGCCAAGAAGAGAAGTTATTCCCATCCACAAGTTTATCAGAGCATCACCTCTGATTATTTTTGAAGCTGGACGCTGAGTTGGCCCTAGGATGAAGAACACCCTTCTGTCCTACAGCTTCATATTTCGACAGTCGTGTCTGTGCCAAAAACACTTCAGGAAATGTAGTCCATTACCAGTCTGCACTATTTCTCACCTTATGAAAATGTGTTACATGCACACTAGTTGATGATTGGTTGCAGTTCACACTGACACATTTGCACGCATGCTGTACAAACACCCAGTACAGCAGTTGCATTTGAGAGTGCATGACCATGCACTGCATAATTGGATTTGCATTTGAAATATATATTGCTCAGTATGTTGCACTAATTGCAGTGCAGGAGGTTCTCTCTGTGTACCTCAGTGATTTATGGATTAGGCGGGGCAAGCAGTTACCTTCCCAGGACAGGTAGATTTGTGTAACAGTTTGTTCCCTAGCCAAGTAGATTTTTGAAAAATTTCTACACCCCTGTCCCACGCAAGGGGAAACAACCTTAGCAAAGCCAAGCACTATAAACAAGGATCGATCAAGAGTCCATCTGAACAAAGACCCCTGGCTCTAAATTACATTTTTTTGGTTTGTTTTATTTTAATAAAAATGTATTATCAGTTTTGTTAAGTGGAGTGTCGTAGAGTGGAGGACACTGTTGCATAATGTTGTTGTGGAGTGTGGTAAAAAGGAGTGGCGCACAGTGCAATAGTATAGTGGGATAGAGGGGAGTGTAGTACAGTTAAGCAGCATACAGACTAATAGTGTACCGGAGTGGTGTAGAGTGAAGTATGGCATAGTACAGCAGCATAGAATGGAGTGGCATATAGTGTTCTAGCTTTTAGTGAAGTGGCTTACATTGGGGTTCTAGAATGTTGAATAGCGTACACTGGAATAGCTGTAGATTGGAGTGGAGTAGATTAGACGGGAGTAGGGTAGAGTGAAATACCATACAGTGGAGTGGGTTAGAGTGAAGTTGGGTACAGTGAGGTAGTCGAATGGCATAGATTGGAGTGTGATACTTGAAACAGGTATAGCATGAAAAGTGGGTGAACTAATGTACATGTAATAGGCCAGAAATATAGATTATAAGGTGTAACTGCTCATTTTTGGTAGAAGTTGTAAATAGTAGTTGTTGTAAATAGTGTAAGTAGTTTTAAAGTTATACCTGTTTAAAATACTTAGCAATCTATTGTACAGGAATACCTTCGCAGTATACTGCGGTACATGCCAATATCTGATTGGCTAATGTCTCATTTCAAAACGTAAAAGTCCGACATGTAGTTTCCAGTACACTTTTGCTGTGTTCCTGGTAAGGGCCTTATATCTAGGTATTACTTTTTATTGTCCGCTACCTATTACCACTTTATGAAAGTGATAATGGAGTCATTGATTTATAATTTCTATATAGTTTACAGCAGTTTAGGGAGAACTACTAATTTAAAAAGAAAAATGTTAAGTAGCGCAATAATTTGTAGGCATTACAGACACTTTTGTGAATATTTAAATGTTAAAAAAAAGAAAATGCCCTGCAGTACACTATTTGTAAATTATAGTGTTGTACATTGTATTTTGAATTTGTAACTTTTTTCTTTTTCAGTACCACAGTACTTCCTAGGAAGTACCACTGTAAATTTGTTTTTAAATATATAGAAGCTTGTAAATATTTTTCCTTATATATTACCACTTTAATAAGGTGGTAAAAGAGAAGGGAAAAAAATGTCTAAGGGCATAACACAACCAAAGTGTTCCTAAAAACAACATGGCTGCCTTTAACTTATGGAAAGGCAGTCGTTAGCCATTCAAATAATGTTGTCATCGCTATGTGCTGCAGTACTTCCACGTAATACGGCAACATTTCTCTAAAGTACTGCGACAACAGATAATCACTAAGCTAAAATGTCTTCTAACTTAAAAACTTACCCTACTTCTCTGTATTACCCAACAGAATCATCTTTGCACCATAAATGTGTAATCCTGCCAAATGTCATGGAAATCCGTTGTCATTTTCACACTAGGTCAGATTCACTAATCTATGGAAAAAGCAGTGGTGGAAAAATCTTTTGGGAGCTCCATTGTATCTTTGCACCCCCTTGACCAGTCACCGCACAATTTTTCATTCTTTGCCAATGTAGAAAAAACTATAGGTCTGGAAAGTTTTGTGGAGATTTGTCACACGGGGGCAAATGTACTAGCGAGCAAAAAACAGTGGAATTACTATACCTGGGGGATTAAAAGTTTTTTGCTGCAATCTTGGGGTTCTCCGGCAGGATCACAGTAAAAAAAAATATATATATACATATATATATATGGTGGGTTCTTTTTTGTATTTCCAAATGGAAATGCCCACTGGGGTGGGCCGGGGTCAAACCGCATTTATTAACATGGAGATGGGGGGGCATGATCCTTTTTTGGGAGGGGAGAATCCTCTCTAAGCTGAGTTTTGGCTCTGGGAACCTCAACCCCTGGGATGCTGCACAATGCTGTAGTGTGGACCTCATCCCTGGGACAGAGCAATGGTCCCTGGCCACCCCTGAAGCGCCCTTGAAGTTGACCGTCTGTATATTGATGGTGTGACCCCCTTGATAGAGCCAGTAGGTTTTCCTTGTATAATTATGTGGTCACCTTTTAGCAAAGCCAATAGGCTTGTTGATGCAATTCAATTATAGGCCTATTTCAGTGCTACCAGCAACTACCCAAAATACTTGAGAAGTATGTAAATCAACAGCTCTCTCTATATCTGGAGTCCAACAATCTGCTACATCTTAGCTAGTCTGGCTTTAGACCCCTCTTTAGCACTGAGACAGTGCTGATGTAAGTCTCAGAATAAATCAAAGGCAAATGTAGATGCTCGGGGAAAAGTGTTGGTCATGTTAGACATATCAGCAACCTTTATTAAGTTCCCCACCCTAGACATCTGGTACACCTGAAGTCCCATGGCAAAGGGAGTCTACCTCTAGACTGACTTGCCTCCCTTTTGGAAGGTATAATCACCAGTTTTGGATTTCTCCTTCTCAGAACCATGTGCGCTATCAATAGGAGTTCCACATGGCTCTGAGCCCATCCTTATTTAATACATAACTCTCCCTCGGATAGCAGAAGCCATAGGAGCTAAAGGTATATGCTATGCTGATGATGCTCAGCTGTTCTCATGGGGTAAAGGAGTAATGTTTCCAGAGTGGCTGATTAAAACCTGCCTGATGGCAGTCTTTCACTGTTTGACCTTACATCAACGTAAATGCAATGTTGAAAAACCTACTTATTTTTAGCAATGTTTCCCCAGAAACCAGGCAGACTTTCTGGCCTGAAAGTGTCCCCCTTCAGGCCCTCAGTTAGGCTTAGTTAAGGACTTAGGGGTCAAATTTGATGATTGCCTTTTAGGTCACAAATGAAGACTGTGGTGGGTACTTGCTTTGGTGTTCTGTGATCCATAAAAAAGTTCCTTCACTATTTGTCCCACACAGCAAAAAAGACAGTTATCATTAATAACCTATGGTAATGCCCTCTACTTTGGTCTGCTGGAGTATCTGTTGGAGATGCTTCAGGTAGTCCAAAATGTTGGTGCTCACTTTCTTTTGAATCTGCCATTCAGAACGCACATCTCCCTTCACCTGCGCGCTCTTCACTTGCTTCCTATCTACCTCAGAACTAAGGTTTAGTTTCCAAGTTCCATTTAGAAACCGGACGTCGGCTAATAAGCTCTTAGCGGAGATGCTCAGAATTCACCGTACTAGAGCAGGAGGCAGGGACCTTGCTCATCTAGGACCAATGCAATAGGTCTCGCAGTTACCCATGTTGAAGCTATTGGCATTGTAAAAAACAATGGCTTTTATTTAAGTTTTTAAAAAGAAAACAAAAATAAAAGGCATTGTTATTTACAATGTCAATAGCTTAAACTCACATAACTGCGAGACCTATTGCATTGTTTTTTTAGTTTTACTCATTGTACCATCAAGGTATATTCATTAAATAAAATGCATCTGGGAACATGGAATGGCGGGACCCACAAGCCAGAAATCCCTCTTTGTAAGAAGGTGCAAAGTGGATGAAGGTTTGCTATGGCAACCTCGAGTTCTCACAGATGTTCCAGGCTTCCGCGAGTACGTGTGCATGGGCCTATCATTTGTTTACCTTGGCATTGTCAACAGATAAAGGATGTCATTGCAGAACTTTTACTTCACTAGCCTGCTCCTCTAGCTTGGGGTGGGTGCGGGCTTGAACAGCATACAGTATTCAGGCTGATTCATAAAATGAGGCGCTACCTCTGATGCTCTGTAAGGTGTTCATGAAAGTGTGAGACCTAACAACACGCATCTTTTCATCTTGTTGTGTTTCCATGTAAGGGAGCACATGGTGCGATCTTACCTTTCTCATTTTTTGTTGCTGGTTTTAAACGCCGCACACTATGTTAAGGTCCAGCCTTTTTATTTAGATTAACCTTTTCAAGTGTGGTTTGCAGTAAAATATAGCGTGACGCGGCTTAAATGTTTACAGCAGATTTTTTTATGTATTCGGGTTCTCTTTGAGTTCACACCAGTTCATTTTATAACCTATTTGTCGTGCACTAGACATCGAAGCTGACTGGGGGAGAGCTCCCTGTCAGTTCTGGGGTTGGGGTGCTTCGATTGGGGGGTTCATTCTTTCTACGGGCTCCCTGTCCGCTCCGGGGTTGGGGTACTTCGATGAGGGGGTGTGTGGGGGGTCATGCTTTCCACAGGCTACCTGTCTGCTCCCGGGGTCGGGGTGTCAAGGACCTCAAGACCTGGGTCTTACAGTGACCCCAGCACTTAGAGGATCTGCCCCCCTACCCGCCCCTTGAGACCGTCATGTGTGAGTAGTTGTGCTTGATTGGTTGAGGTGTCCCCTCCTTGCTGCTCCCCTCACAGAGGGCCGGCTGCCTCCAAGAAGCTCCCAAGACACATGTTCAGCTGTTCTTTGTGCTCCTGTGTGTCAGTGCACCGTGTAAGCGCACAAGCATACCCTGCTCTATCTGGAACACTCACACTGCTGAGTCTCTCACACTGCTGAGTCTCTCACTCTGCTGAGTCACTCTCACTCTGCTGAGTCACTCTCACTCTGCTGAGTCACTCTCACTCTGCTGAGTCACTCTCACTCTGCTGAGTCACTCTCTCTCTGCTGTCACTCTCTCTCTGCTGTCACTCTCTCTCTGCTGTCACTCTCTCTCTGCTGTCACTCTCTCTCTGCTGTCACTCTCTCTCTGCTGTCACTCTCTCTCTGCTGTCACTCTCTCTCTGCTGTCACTCTCTCTCTGCTGTCACTCTCTCTCTGCTGTCACTCTCTCTCTGCTGTCACTCTCTCTCTGCTGTCACTCTCTCTCTGCTGTCACTCTCTCTCTGCTGTCACTCTCTCTCTGCTGTCACTCTCTCTCTGCGCTGTCACTCTCTCTCTGCGCTGTCACTCTCTCTCTCTGCGCTGTCACTCTCTCTCTCTGCGCTGTCACTCTCTCTCTCTGCGCTGTCACTCTCTCTCTCTGCGCTGTCACTCTCTCTCTCTGCGCTGTCACTCTCTCTCTCTGCGCTGTCACTCTCTCTCTCTGCTCTGTCACTCTCTCTCTGCTCTGTCACTCTCTCTCTGCTCTGTCACTCTCTCTCTGCTCTGTCACTCTCTCTCTGCTCTGTCACTCTCTCTCTGCTCTGTCACTCTCTCTCTGCTCTGTCACTCTCTCTCTGCGCTGTCACTCTCTCTCTGCGCTGTCACTCTCTCTCTCTGCGCTGTCACTCTCTCTCTCTGCGCTGTCACTCTCTCTCTCTGCGCTGTCACTCTCTCTCTCTGCGCTGTCACTCTCTCTCTCTGCGCTGTCACTCTCTCTCTGCGCTGTCACTCTCTCTCTCTGCGCTGTCACTCTCTCTCTCTGCGCTGTCACTCTCTCTCTCTGCGCTGTCACTCTCTCTCTCTGCGCTGTCACTCTCTCTCTGCGCTGTCACTCTCTCTCTCTGCGCTGTCACTCTCTCTCTCTGCGCTGTCACTCTCTCTCTCTGCGCTGTCACTCTCTCTCTCTGCGCTGTCACTCTCTCTCTCTGCGCTGTCACTCTCTCTCTGCGCTGTCACTCTCTCTCTGCGCTGTCACTCTCTCTCTGCGCTGTCACTCTCTCTCTGCGCTGTCACTCTCCCTGAGATATACAGCGATGTCTCACAATCACACACTTATCTTTCTCCATTACCCATACACAAACAGAGGCTGCTGTCTCTCCCTCACACACACTGTTCCTTTTGTGAAGCGCTCTGACACCTTCGGGTAAAGTCCGCTATAAAACGCATAAAATAAATACATAAAATAAATAAACGCTGCTGTATCTCCGTCAGACACACACCTGCCTCGCGCACACTGCTGTCTCACACGGTCTGTGGCTGCGCGGGGCACTGACTGCCAGCCATGTGCCCCGCTGGATGTGGCGCTGAGTCTCACAGACAAACCCTCCTGGGCGGCGGCACAAGGGGTCGGACTGGGACAGTAAATAGACCCGGCACCTAAATAAACGCGGACCAGTAAGTGTTACAATACATGTTCCTAATAGAGAATTAAAACGTTTTAAAAAATGCATATGAAATGCAATAACGGTAGCGAGTGGCCATGCAGCACTTTGCAGCTGCTTCCTACTTAAACTATCGAGAGCTAACAAGGCAGCGTGTCGAAGCTTCAAAGAAGAAACTACGTCATGACAGCCGTAATGCAGGCTACCATGTCCGGAGGGGCCGTTCCGAAAGTGGACAGGGCGGCAATGGAAAACCCTCCTTTCTAATGGGAAGCCAGCGTTTACCATGAACGCTGACGCTACCCAATAGAAAGGAGGGGCGGGGCTTAGGCTCCCTTTTTGTTTACAAGATCTCTCCGAGGGCGGGGCAGCTTTGCTGCCACACCCACGCGAGACCTAAAAAGGCTGACAACCTGGCTTTTTGTCCAGGATTAAAACATTTTGATCTATGCCAGGCGCCTTGACACTCCTTGGGGTAGCAGTGCGCGTTATAAGTTGCTTTCATTCATTGTATAATGATGTGGTTACACCTTGACAAAGCCAATAGGCTTGTCATATTATGTTGTTACTTCTTGATAAAACTAGTAGGCTTGCATTGTATATTTGTGTGGTCACCCTTTAACAAAGCCAAAAGCCTTGTCTTCATATAATGTCATGACCTCTTGACATAGCCATCTGGCGTATCAATTATATTTTGATGCAGTGACCACTTGCGAAAGCCAGTAGACTTTCATTAATTAAAATGACACCCCTGTATATTGTGATGTGCGCTCTCATTGGCTGGTCATACGTGGCTGGAGATTGTGGGTGGGAGGGCAGGGCCTAGCCCCAGACCAGGCCCTGTGCTTCAACCCAAACCAGGCCCTGTGCCTAGCCCCAGACCAGGCCCTGTGCTTCACCCCACGCAGCACACCAATAGACTTCGTATTTGACCCATAAAAAACTTAAATCTTTTTTTTTTTCCAGAGTGAATTTCTAAGTGACGTTCTAGTTAGGGGAATGTCAGTTAAAAAAATGCAATTTGAAACTGAAATTCACCAGTTGGATATCTCAAGTAACTATAACTCATGCCCTAAAGTAATTATAATTTGCATTACTCATGACCTGTTCAATGAGTACATGGATAACATCCGTTATGACATCTATAATTACATCCTTGATAACCGTGTGCATGGCGGGGGAGTTAGTTCTAGACCTGGTAAATTTCAATGTATTGTTTTGTTAGTTTAAAAGTAATTCTTTTAGCTAACATATAGACTTAACTATAATGTCACTTTAACCTTTGTGATTGTTTTTGTGAATATATATATATAACGGAAAAAAACAAAGAATAAAGTGACATAGTTAGGTGGAAAAGTCAGTTAAAATGTTACAATTTAAATAAATAAATACACTGAAATTCACCAGTTCTACGTAACTAAAGTAACTATAACATACTCCCCCGCCATGTACAGTGTTGTCAGCCGTTGTCATTTCTGATGTCATCAGTGATAGCAACAGTGTCCTAGGACATGTAATGACTGATATAATATGTGAGGTCATAAGCAGTGCATGGCAAGCATTTGTATTAAAAGCAACCTTAAACATGTGTTTGAGTTTTCTTTAACACTTTCTAGGCCACAAAATGTAACCATATAACTAACCACTGAGAGTCCCCACACTTAACCTGAAGAGCATACAGTTGCAGCTCAGTATTCTTTAAAATGAGATCTCCTCGAGTCATGTATTTAAGGACACCTGGAGATTTCCTGCAAGTTTTTTTTTTCTTAATGTCCCTAATGGGCTGCTGCGCTCTCTAATACCCCCACAACTTTAAAAATAGTTGGTGGTGCCCCAGCTCCTTCTTTGGGCACCATGAGGAAATAAAAATATACCTTAAAAGCCCTTGCAGGGCATTCTGGGGCGTTCCCAAGCTGGAGCAGTAAATATGAAATAGCGATTCTGCCCTCATTTCATATGCATGCAGTGCTTTTTTATATCAGTTGGGTGGGTGGAGATATCGGTGTGTATGTATATGTACACATATTGCGTGGCTATAGATAACAGATGCATATGCTCTTCAGCCATACCAGTAGTCTTTTCAGAACCTCCAAAGGAACCCCCAAAACCCTAAGCCCTTCCATAGAGGGGATGAGTGTGGCAGAGGCAATGCCGCAAGGTACTCATGTACTACAAAGCAGTAATGTCCCCTTCCCTCACCTTGACCACATACCATGTTGGGTGATGGCTGAGGCACTCCTAGCTCAGTGGGAAAGCATCACTACAGATGAATAGGTAGTCTCAGTTTTGCTGAAAGGTTTCACACTGTCTCCACCATCCTACTACAGAGTGAGTCAAGACCATCGCCACGTTCCTAGAAGAGGTGGTTCAGGCACTCTTACAAATGGGTGCGATATAACTGGTGCCTGCACACCATCCTGGCACAGCGGTATATTCCTGTACTTTTTCATCTCCAAAAAGGATGGCTCCCTCTGGCTAATCCTCTACCTTTGGCCATTGGACAAAGTTAATCCTCTCCAAACACTTTCATGTGGTCACTCTACAGGACGTCATCCCTATGCTGTACCAAGAAACTTCATGTCCACATGCGATCTGAAAGATGCATACTTTTGTATCCTGATCCATCCAGCACATCAATACCTCCAGTTTGTGGTAAATGGGTGACACTACCAGTTAATGGTATAACCCTTCAAAGTCACTACAGCTCCAAAGGTATTCCCAAAGTGTCTTGTGTGTGTAGCAGCGCACCTGCGCAGAAATGCCATTAACGTCTTTTCTTACTTAGATGACTGGCTGGTCAAGCGTAGCAGCAAATTGTAATGCCTAGCTGTGAGAAGTTGGCCTGGTATATGCTGTCCAATAATTAAAGTGAGCACCTTTCACCAGTCCAAGGGGGGGGGTGGGGTGTCAGGGAAACCATATACTAAAATAGTAGTATAAGAACAACAACTCGAGTCAAGGCAGTGACCAGGGGACGTAGAATCGCTGGGACCCCATGGTGAGTAAGTTGGGATCCCACTTATGACGGGTGCTCCGTACAATTCTATGGGAGAGTCGTGGTGGAAGTTTTAGTTTAAGGACCTTTCCCAGTGGACTTCAAAGAAACCCTGTGGAAGACTGAAGGTTGGAGAGCCACCCCACCCGCGGATACCGAGGTACCCAAGTTACCTATCCCAGGGAAGCCGGGTGCATAGGTCTGAAGTGGCATCAGAAACCGCCTTCGAACTCAAGGGAGGACTCCGAAGAAGAGCCGCTGCTGGAAGGAAGAAAAGTGTCAGTTGGAATCCAAAGGTGTATTCTTGTCTAAGAGTACCTGAAAGCAGAGGGGACAGAGTCTGGGTCACTACAGAGTGACCAGGGGCTCGGTAGAGGAATGCCCACCGATGTTGGGTGCTTCAGGTTGGTTGATGGGCTTCTTGACTCTGCAACTAGGGAGACGAGGACTTAGATACAAGCTTTCCCCACGAAGGATGTCTACTGCTGAAGGGTCGTGTCCGCCGTGAGCACCAACAAGCTTTGGCAACGGCAACCCATGTAAGTCAAGGATGTGTATGGTTTGGACCAGCAAGGTCCAGGAGACTCCCCAAACACAGGGGAGTCAGGACAAGCCTGGAGCAACCAGGGGAGCCCAAGAAAAGCAAAGTTGGCCCTCAAATGGACCTACATGCCGGAGGCACAGGAGTCACGAGAGGACCTCGATTGATTTCACCAAACAGCAAACGGAGCACTTGGTGCAAGGAAGATCTTGGTAGGAAATGGTGCGAGAGGTTCGGGCAATTCGGAGCCCAATGCACTTGTTCGGGAAACGCCAATAACCATATGCACTTGCAAATGTACATGGTGCACAGGGGTTCGGGTATTGCAGCCCCCAGGAGGGATTCTGACCTCAAACCTGGTGTGAGGGCAGCTCGGACCACGATGGATGTATAAACCCACCTCCTGTGTTACTGAAGCCTTTGGAGTCCATAGGAGCTCAAGATCAACCGACCTGACAGCAGTGTTGTGGTGTCTGCGAATGCAGGGGTGTGACTCCTTCACTCAAGGCAGATATCTTCGGTTGTTCTTGATGCTCCACAGGTCCTGCACGGAGCCTGTATGGTGCACGGTCACAGACTATGCTTCAGACCGAGAGGGAGACCAAGTCTGGTCCAAGCGAAGTCCAGAATGTCCAGATAGTCAAAGCTCAGTGGTTTCTGGTTCAGAATCTTGTCCACATTGAATCTCTGGTCCTACAGCGAAGTAAGCCCTTTTGTACCCACAAGAGCGGGTTGGACAGATTCAGGGGTCCCTCCCAGGGGAGGGTCTGGACAGTTTGGAGGTTACTTCCCTGTCCTTTGTCCAGTTTCATGCCAAAGCAGGAGCCAACGGCTCCCAGGACTGGTTTGAACTGGACTATGCACACGGGCACCAAATGTGCTCCTAATGCAGACTTTCGGTCACTGGCAAGCACACCCAGCCCTAATACACTAAATCCTGTTTGGGAGGTGGTCACTCCTCCCTGTGACATGATGCCTATTGTTCTACCTTCCCCTGCTCAAGCTTGGCTCAGCAGCAGGAGGGCAGAAATGTGTCTCTGGTCGACAGCAACCATTTTGTGCTGCCTGGGACTAGAAGGCTGGTACCGGGAACACCAGAGACCCAGCGAAGCTCGCTTCTGAGGGAGGGAATCCGGTTACAGGTGTGTGGGTATGATTCAAACATGTTTGTCACCAAACACAGTAGGGTTTGTTTCAGCTGTTTTAGAGTTGGTCATCATGCGGTCACATAATGCCACTCTATATGTCATAAATGGTAGCTTCACTGACAACCCGGGAGAATGGACTCCGTAGTCTGCATGGGTGCTCTGCTCATGCAGTGGCACCCTCTCACCAAGCACACTGCCCTCAGGATTGTAAAGGCCTGCTAGAGGGGTGGCTTATATATGTGACCGTTAGATTTAGTAAACCTATATCTTAATTAAGAGGTGCATGCACCATCTTACACATGCTGCAATGGCATTCCTGTAGTTCTATTTTGCATGGCTTCTCATGGATGGCATAATACATGCTTCAGCCCATGGGAGGCCTTTGGGGTACCTATGCCCAGGGTACATAGGTACCATATACTAGGGATTGACAAGGGTACCCCAGTATCCAATCTGTAGTGTACCGAAGTACATAGCTTAACAATTTAAGGATAAAGCAGCTAGACTGGGGTCCTGATAAGCAGGATCCCAGTCAGATTAGTCGAAAACAATATTGCATTTAGCAAAAAGTGAGGGTAACCATAAGAAGCAGATCCTTATTTCCTACACTAGCACACACTAAAAACAAAGCACTCGCTTGGCTTTGTGACCCAGATATGTGAAAATTGCATCTCCATTTCCACAACAAATTCAGTCTTTCCTCTGGTCAGTCCTCAAAGCAATGACAGGCAAAGCATACCGTAGCTACTAGGGTTCTGGCTTTCCAGGAGCTGCTGCCTCTTTTGTCAGACACACAGTCCTATTGCTTTTCAGGTTATCATACAACTGTTGAGAATAATTACTTTATGCATACTAGTTGTACCAGGCACCAGATTTCACGTTCACCCTACAAGTATGCCTTGCAAGGCAGTGCCAACAGGTGGTGGGACAATGGGAGAACCTAGTGTTAGTAATAAACAGGGCTCTGTATTCTCTGTTTTAGGGAGTTTAGAGCAGCAACAGTCTGTTGCTCAGCAGACCCTTTCTAGACCACCTTCCTCAAGTAGCCACCACCACAGAGGAATCGTTTGCGTTGTGATGACTATCTAGGACCTCTACACCCCTCAGCAGCAGGGCAGCCACATACACTATCTGAATTTCAAAGGCATCAGACTAGCTCTCAAAACGTTCCTCCAATTCACATGAGAGGGGGGCACTGCTACTAAAAACATACAAGACATCTATGTTCTACATCCAGCAGCAGAGTGGCACTCATTGCTCCCAATTCTCTTGACTACCACAACAAATCTGGCACTGGGCAATCTGCAACAACATTCACCTGCTGGTGGAGCATTTGTCTGGAGTAGAGAGTGACTTTCCAGGTCTGTTCAGCAGGATGCATCAACCCATGAGTCTTTCACAGGTAGTTCCAACAGTGGGAAACTCAAAAAATAGACTTGTTCACCACTCCTGAAACAGCAAAATGCCAAACCTTCCGCTCCAGTTACCAGTACCCCTTGGTCCATGGGCAATGCATTATGGTGTGTACTAGTCAGTAATATTTGCCTATGCTTTTCCGCCTCGCCCTCATGTACGTGGTGTGGAAGCCTGGGCATATGTTCCTTACCTTCATCCTAGTGGTGCTTACCTGGGCCAGACAGCCCTGGTATCCAAAGCTCCTGCAATTAGACCTTCTCGCTCAGCATTGGCGTCACCCAGATCCAAAAAAGCGGAGGTGAACCACACAATTTGGTACCAAATATCTAGGAGTTTGGTTTCCACAACCTTCGTTAAGAATGCATGGCCAGCCTGCAGGAAGCATGGAATCCTACCACGCCTTCACTTTATATGCTTGTACCTCACAGCAGCTGACATACCTCCACAACAGACAACACTCTTGTCTATTTGGAATATCAGTCATTAAAGCCTTTGTGGAGGGTCAAAAAAGGTTAATTATTCTAAAGATGACTGGCACCGGTCTGGAACCTCAATCGTATTTCACACGACTTAGAAGCCCCTACACTTATGTCATTTACAGTTCTTTCCTTGGAAGCTCACTTTCTTATTAAGTCACTTCCCTCAGGCATATAAATGAGCTTTACCTTTTTACAGTTAAAGAATCTTCTATTCAAGTTCTTAAAGACAGTCATTCTCCCTGCCAACTCCACATTTCTGCCTAAGGTTATTTCACCTTTCATATGAACCAAACCATTAAGCTGTATTTTTCCCTAGGCTTCGGACAGATTCCAGATGATTTTTGGTGAAGAGTACCCCTGCATGCCGGTAGGTGGTGTCTGTGTCCACGTTACCTATATAGGCGCCACCTCGACGCACTGACGTCAGTTCTATTTTTTCCACACCAGTCAGCACCGATCCGAGAGAAGAGCTATCCCTCTGTTACTTTTTTACAGGATTTTTGCAGAGTTTTACTACCTTTTTTTTGTGTCCAGGATCTCATCGAGGAAGTCCGGTTTTAAACCCTCTGGTGTCTGTCACCGTGCCATGTCGTTGCCGGACCAGTACCTCATGTGTTTGTGGTGTCTGGCGCGCGACCACAACTCCAAGTCATGCTCCGACTGCTGGGTCATGGTGCCGTAGGCTTTGAAGGAGCAGTCCCTGAAGCTGCTAGCATCCTGGCATGTGACTTTGTGGAAGTCATGGTCCTGCTCGAGAAGGTCTCTGGACCGTCCAGCAGTTCAAAGTCCTCTTCGTCCCACTCAAACTCATCCATGCACTAAGGTAAGAGAATAGCTTTTCCACTCGAAGGTGGTGCAAGGTCTCTTTCAACAGTGGGGAGAGCCTTTGTTGGGTCTGTTTGCCTCCATCGAAAATGCACCATGTCAACAGTTTTGTTTGCTATAGTTTCCAAGGCATCTCTCACTTGCAAATGCTTTTAGTCTCAAGTGGAGCTCAGGTCTCCTGTACACCCTTCCGCCAATACCACTCCTACCCAGAATTCTCAAGAAGATCAGGAACGACTGGGCCCAAGTCATCCCTGTAGCTATGGAATAGGCACGGATAGTCTGGTATCCTTAGCTTCTCAGCATGAGCATGGATCCTCTAACTAGGCTGCCCCTTCTGGATGATCTCCTCTCGCTGCAGCTGGAGAGGGTCCTCCACCTGAACTGGTCAGGTTTTTGGCTTTGTGTGTGGTGAGTAATGTTACTCTGGCAGCCGGGCATCCATCCAAGACTGTATATGCCTGCTGATGGAAAACGTTTGTATCATAGTGCAGAAAAGTCTATTGATCCTCTTTCTGCCTTCCTTTCTGATATTCTGCTTTTTATTTTGACACTTGCCCAGCAGGGCTCTGCTCTGGTCACTCTGAAAAGGTATCTTTCTTACCTGTCTGACTTCTTGAGGCTGCCTGACCAACCCTCCTTATTTAAATCTTCCATTATAAAACCATGTCTAAAAGGTTTTATCATGTTCACACCTCCCCCTTTTATTGTGCCTCAGCAGGACCTTAATTTGGGTCTCACATTTTTGATTTGTGCTCCATTCGAGCCTTTACAGATTTGTCCCCTCGGGCTGTTCACCATCAAAACAGCCTTTCTTGTGGTAAGTACATCGGCCTGGAGTGGGAGTCAGCTGCAGGTTTATGAGAGTTGCGGGTGGATGACCAACTCTTCGTGGGGTATGTTGGTGCTAAGAAAGGTCTGACAGTGCAGCAAGACCATCTCTCAGTGGGTCGTTCTCTGCATCAAGAATTGGTACGTACTGACAAATAAGCAACCCCCTGAATACTTAGGAGCTCATTCCACAGGAGCTAAGGTTGCGACCACTGCAGAAGCCCATGGAGTGCCAGTCCTGGATCTGTCAGGCAGCAACATTGGCTTCCCTGCACACGTTTACCTAGTATTACTGCCTGGACAGTCAATTCCACAGGGATGGACACTTCGCCAATTCAGTCCTGCATGACTTCTTAGTCTAAATGTGTCTGCAAACCCTCCTCTGGGGATGGTATTGCTTGGGTAGCTATTCAAAGGTAAGGAATCTTCAGCTAGATGTGTATCTGATGAAGTAGTTACTTACCTTCGGTAACGCTTTATCTGGTAGAGACAATATCAAGCCGCAGATTCTTTACTAACCCACAGGCTATGAAGGTCAGGGCTGATCCCGTTCAGGGTCCTAGTGTGAACACCAGTGTCGGTGCTTTTCATTGATCCATGCTTCTGGCGTGGAAAGTCGCGAAAAGAAACGGACGTCAGCGCTCCGAGGTGGCACCTTTGAAGGTGACGCGGATGTCACTTCTGCACGGATGATGCCATGCAGAACTGACTGACTCCACCTACCGGCACACAGGGGTACTGCTCACAAAAAATCTTCTGGATCCAGTATGATGCCTGGGAAAGTCAAAGGTAAGGAATCTACAGCTAGATATTGTCTCTACCAGATAATGCATTGTCAAAGGTAAGTAGTTCATTAATCTAAGCATTTTAAGTCTACAAACCTTTTGTAGTTTTCTCTAAATCCCCCAGGGGCTCTTCCATGTCTAAAGCTGGCATTGCCAAGTGGATAATTAAATGAATTCAAACCTGTTATGCAAAGGTTAAGTGTACACTCCTGGCTCCCAAGAACCCACTCTAGAGACAAAAATGGTGTAACACTAGCGTTTTTGTGTAATATACCTCTTAACTGATATCTGCAAGGCTGTTACGTGGTCTTCTCCACATACTTCATTGTTGTGATGGTCTTCTGCACCAACAGGTTTGGTTGTCCATGCGAACACTTTTTCAGTTATATGCAATGTCTTGTCACTAGCTACGGCTTTGGAGTGGGACTGCTTTATGCAGAGCATGTGTATCTACAGCCACACATGCTATGAATTGTAAATGTTTACTTCCGTGTGACCATCTGTACATGTAGATTCATGTGCGCCCGCCCTTCTCCTGGAAAGCAGGCCTGTTTACAGATGTTCTCTATTTACTTTAGTGTCCACAACACTGCACTTCTCTTACACTACTTACTTGCTGAGTAGGAAAACAGTGAGATCGAGCCAGTGGGCTGCTGCTTTTTGCACAAGGGGATTTAGTTGCAACAGATCTTTTGACTGTCTCTTCGAGGAGGGGAAAAAAGTTGCAATTGTCTGGGAGCAACAGTAGATAACAGGAGTATGGAGAGCATGTGGATCTACAGCACTACATGCTACAAACAGGTGGTCATGGGCTAAGTAAATTTTTTTTATTCATGTTTATTTTCGCTGTGACCGGATTCTTCTGTTTCACAAAGAGGACATCCACAGGAAGTAGCCCACTTTACTGCCAGTTTTTTTTTTTTTTTGTATCAACGAGAGAGGTAGGGCTCGAGTCAACACTCCTGTGCCCCCTAAGGTTTATCGAAAACAACAAAGGAGTGCTTATGTGTAACTAAAAAACACCATATACCAAATAAAAAATAAGAAATAATAGCAGTGACAGTTTATTCCTGGACCCCAACCTTGGTCAGGTAGTTCTGTGTTTTAGCATGTCTGCTCCTAATCGTCAGGAGGCGTCCACCCTGTGGACAGGGATGACTATATCCAACAAGGCTAGGCAAGCAGCCTTTTGTTTAGAAGGACCCTCACTCACCACTAGTTGGTGACATGCTTCATCATTGGGTCCCCGCTGGGGTGACCGAATGCCGCCCCAGCGTGCTACAACGCCTGAGTTACAGTGGAGCGGGTTTGGTGGTGAGTGTACTAGTGATTAAACTCAAATGTGTGTGCAAAATAGGTGAGTGCAAAGTTAAAAAATACAGGGTTAGAGCCCAAACAAAATATTTAATGCAGGCCAACCCGTATTAAGGTTAAAAACGTGAAGGTCGGACAACCAATGGTACTATATTTGGTAACCTGTGTCCTTAATTACAACAACTGGTCAACATGTTTCTGCTGTCAAAAGAGCAGAATCGCCCAGCATTCGTCAGGACCACACTAAATGGCACTCCGGGGGTATGCACGCACTAAGGTACACCCTCCCGTGAGGCACTTATGTGAAAAATACAAAAAAATAGATAGTAAAAAAGAAGTTACTCACGGTTATTAACCGCGGTGCACTGTAGAGTACAGTCGCCTAGAGGTACGAATTACTAGGAACTCGTAGACTTCCTGGGTCAGGACAGCATTGGGCAATGTTCACGCCGCGTCCTTTTAACGCCTGCGACTCCCCGCCCAGCACCTACATTCAGGGACCGCCGTCTGCCCGGAAGGTGACTACCAGGTCTGCATTGGAAAATTGTACTTTGTGAGGCCAAAATATATTTTTGCCTTTAACCAATGTGTATTTTTTTTTTGTTTTATATCGACATGGGCCCAGCAGCTCCTATTTTACGAAAAAGTCATTAAAAAAGCATTGACCAAGCCAAAAGGCTGGCAGCCAGTACCAGACATATTCGCATTACCAATGCTTGTTTTTAGATGCAATTGGTTACACTGTCTTGACTCTGTATTTAAGCTGTCATTCGGATGTCAGTTCACAATTCAATCATTGCAAAAAGTGCTAAGTAACAAAACCTTGGGCATTTGTTGTTTTCTGCCTCCGAGACTTGATTCAAAGGGGATATTAAAGAATACTGTACTAAATACACTTTCTGACTTGGGCCTAGCAGAGAGGCATTTATCTCACCAGTTGAGCCTTGAAGCTAAATAGACGGCTGTTAGAGCATATAGGTCTTCAACTGCCATTTGACGTAGTCCATGTTCAGTCTGCTCTGTAGTTAGAAGGTATGTTTATTGAAAAATGAAGCTCCTAAGTTTTGTCTTTAACATACCCACCCCAAGTTTTTGTAGAATACAGTGTAATGGTCACATAAGCACTTTGGAGCAAGTCCCTGTCTACATTTAAAATAATACAAGGTATTGTAGAACTGTCTTGCTTCTGTTGGCAGGCAGTGTGAGGACGGTCTGGCCTCGGATGTAGTCACACTTCATCAGATCAAATAACAAGTTGAAGCCCATGTTCAGTTTGGTTTTTCCCATGACAAGGACATCGTCCTAGTTGAGCCAAGCATTAACAATTGACTCAAATTTGGTGGACCCTGTTAATCTTTTCATTGGAGCCAGTTGGAAAATGACCGTTGTCAAAGTGATTTCCACCTGGGGATCTATTTTTTTTAATTAAAACATTTATAAAGCACTAGGTTACCATGAAGAGGGTTTGGCATCTTTGCTTTATGCACCCAGACGATGGATTATGCATACACAGGCTTATGTTCTGACAATCTCTTCTTTACAAGGCATGCTTCATCATTGGAACCCTCACCAGATTGATGGTACATCTGGGTGGACTCAGCCAGAGATCTGGGAACTCTGGATATTGCAGGCATAGATGGTGTACAATTATCTTAATTGTAACCATGCAAGACAGTTTTAATAATGATCTCCCTATTAAGATTAAAAACATGTAAATACTGTAGTTGTATTAACAGGTACTGGACTATAATTTTCTGTGCGTCACCAATCTGGCCTACATGTTTTAACTTTAATATATTGGCCATGTGCTTCAAGAGGTCTTAGAGTCCAACAAATCCATCAGCAGTGTGTGTGCTGGGGACTCCAAAAATCATACTCCCAAAGAGACGCCTTAGCACTCCCAAAGGTAGTTGAATCGGGGACAGTGTTAAGCCTGTTTTATGAGGCAATTTGTCTAAGATAAGGCTCTAAACAGCATTTATTTTCACCATAGTCAATTAGGTAAGGACCTGCTTAAGTGAGTTCAAGGGCAGAATTAGACAATTTAGAAAGAAGAATTACACACATTCCAGAAGTACAATACTAAAACTGAGAATGCATATGTAATAAGCCATTGTCATGAAGACTCTCTATAATAGGGCAATACAGAGTTATGTGAAAACCCCAAAAATATTTGCAGTCAAGATGAGCAGCAAAATCAGTAAGAAATTGGACTCCATCCATAGTGTCATCAGGAAGAACTGTGGCTCACTCCCCCAAATTTGAGAGTTCATATAAGAAATCTCATAAGGCAGAATGAAAATTAGATTCATCCTGGTGTGAGCAAAAGAATAAAATGTTAGCAAATCAGAGCACAGAAACGTCTAGCATCACACTACCTTAGCACTATCCCTTACCTTTTGACTTCCCTGGAGAACAACGTCCTCCAGACCGAATTCGACTCTTAGATAGACCCCACAAATGCTCCTCCCGGGACGATGAAGACCAAGGCTGGGAAGCCTCAGAGTATTGCGATACACGCCCACCATCAACTTCAAATGCTGCTCCTTCAACGACTTTGCTTTTAATTTCTGGCAGGAATCATAATCTTCGGCATTGTGGTGCTCACCTGAACACCACTGACAAATTATATGCCGGTTTGTCACCGACCTGTGTCAGCTAGAAGACCAACAAGGTTTGAAAACTGTCGACATTAGACTAATGCACACTGTTCCACCAACACCGGATGACGATGTAGGTCAAGAAAAAAACGACCAGAGGAACTGCTTCTCCAGATCCAAGTTACAGCGCGGAAAAGAAGAAACTGACGTTGGCTCGCTGGTGGGGACTTGTATGGCTCCACTGACTTCATGAGCGGAGCCTACGTCATCGCGGAGTTATACTACACTATCACCGGGTGTGCAGAGGTACTGCTGAACATTTCCAGATCCAGACTGGCGCCTTGGGATGATTAAAAAGTTAATGAATCTGCGGCTAGACTGTGCCTCCACCAGATATTACGTTACTGGAGGTAAGTAACTTTTACTTTAGCTACGTTGAAGCCACCTGGAGATGGCAGAACAAACTAGTTACTAAAATAACAATGGATTATTCTGAATGAATGCGATAAGCAGGCAGCAGAGACCTTAAGCAGTAAAAACATAACTGAGTCCCAATCGAAAGTTTTCTTCAATAACAGCAAGAACGTCATTCAGAAATAGACCAATATGATTTTGCTAGACTGTGTGCAACAGCAGTAAACAGTAAACATGCCGGGTGAGACATCCATTTTGAACAAGATGGCCTCAAGGCCTAACTGAGGCGTAGTGAGAAAAGTAATTTTAAAAGGACATAGCAAAATCCTTTCACAAGCAAAAACATTAGGTAAGCACACATGTAAATTTAAATGTAAATCCATATTCTGTAGATTAATAATGCTCAATTATAATATGCACAAACTCCAACAGCAATACAGTAGGAATCCTCTTGTGATTTACTAGCCTTATCCGTAGCAAACATGCAATCAATCAATCATTTGTAAAGCGCACTGCATACCCGTGAGGGTCTCAAGGCGCTGGGGAGGGAGGGCCGCTACTGATCGAACAGCCAGGTCTTGAGTATCCTCCTGAAGGTCAGCAGGTCTTGGGTCTGTCGTAGGCTCACTGGGAGGGTGTTCCATGTCTTGTGGTGGTTCTTCGGATGCACAGGACGTTGGCGAGTGAGAGGTCGGCGGAGCATAGGTGGCGGTTGGGGATGTAGAAGGAGAGCCGTCTGTTGAGGTAGGCTGGGCCTGTCTTGTGGAGTACCTTGTGTGTGTGGGTGAGGAGCTTGAAGGATATCCTCTTGTTTACGGGGAGCCAGTGCAGGTTTCTCAGGTGGGGGGTGATGTGGCCGTGGCGTGGTATGTCGAGGATAAGTCATGCCAAGGCGTTTTGTGTGCTTTGTAGTTGTTTGATTAGCTTGGTCGGGGCTCCAGTGTAGAGGGCTTTTCCGTTGTCGAGTCTGCTGTTGACGAGGGCCTGGGTGACTCTTTCTTGTATCTGTCGGGATCCATCTGTAGATCTTGCGGAGCATGCGGAGGGTGTTGAAGCAGGAGGAGGAGACTACGTTGGCTTGCTTGGTCATTGAGAGCGTTGAGTCTAGGATGATTCCCAGGTTGCGTGCGTGGTCAGTGGGTGTCTGGGCTGCCCCCAGTGCCGTCGGCCACTAGGAGACGTCCCAGGCTGAAGGGTTGGAGCCGAGGATGAGGATCTCCGTCTTGTCCGAGTTCAGCTTCAGACGGCTGGTCTTCATCCAGTCGGCGACTGCCTTCATTCCTTCGTGGAGGTTGGCTTTGGCGTTGGAGTCCTTGGTGAGGGAGAGGATCAGCTGAGTCGTCTGCGTAGGAGATTATGTTGAGGTCCTGCTGTCGGGGTACGTGTGCGAGCGGGGCCATGTAAATGTCGAACAGCGTTGGGCTGAGGGAGGATCCCTGGGGTACGCCACAGATGATATCAGAGGCTTTGGAACAGAATGAGGGAATGCGGGTGCTCTGGGTTCTGCCAGGAGAGGAAGGAGGTGGTCCAATCCAGAGCCTTGTCTCGGATCCCTGTGGCATGGAGGCGTGTGCATAGTGTGCGGTGGCAGACGGTGTCGAAGGCGACAGAGAGGTCTAGGAGGATGAGTGCTGCGGTCTCGCTGTTGTCCAGCAGGGTCCTGATGTCGTCGGTGGCGGCGATGAGGGCGGTCTCGGTTCTGTGGTTGCTGCAGAACTTTGACTGGGAAGGGTCCAGGATTCTGTTTTCTTCGAGGTATCAGGTTAGCTGTCTGTTGACGGTTTTCTCGATGACCTTGGCCAGGAAGGAGAGCAAAGAGATGGGCCGGAAGTTCTTGAGGTCTCTTGGGTCTGCCTTAGGTTCTTAGAGTAGGGCATTTATCTCTGCATGTTTCCAGCTCTCTGGGAAAGTCGCAGTCTCGAGGGAGAGATTGATTACTTTGCGCAGGTGGGGTGCGATGGAGCTGCTTGCTCTGTTGAAGACGTGGTGCGGGAATGGATCTGATGGAGAGCCGGAGTGGGTTGAGCGCATGGTCTTGATGGTGTCATCAATGCTCACGCTGGCCCAGGCTAGCAGGGGGTCGTGGTCGATGGTGTACGGAGGGTCTGTTGTGTTGCTGTCTGTTGGGGCTGTCTGGGTGTTGAAGGTGTTGTTGATGTCTGCTATCTCGCGGTGGAAGAAGGTGACGAGGGAGTCACACAGGGCTTGGGATGTCGTTGGTATTGGAGCTGGGGTTGGAGAGTTCCTTCACAATGTTGAAGAGCTCCCTGCTATTGTGTGTGTTGTTGTCGAAGCAGTCTCCGAGGAGGTCCTCTTTGCCGCCCTGATGATGTGGTGGTTGTGGATGGCGTCCTTGTGTGCTGCGTGGCTGTCCGGAGTTTGTTCACTGTGCCATTTCTTCTCTAGTTTCCGGCAGGCTTGCTTGTAGGCTAGAAGTTCTGGGGTGAACCAGCTTGCCCTCTTGCTGGTGTCTCTGTGGGGGGGTTTCTTCCGCAGGGCGAGGGTGTTGACGCAGTTCTCGATCCAGCGTCTGAGGCTGTGGGCAGCTTTGTCGGTTTTGAAGGGTTCGGTGGGTGAGCTGAGAGTGAGGTTTGCATGTAGTTCGTCTTCGGTGATTTTGCTCCAGCAGCAGCCGGGGATCTGTTGGGTGCGGTGGTTTGTGGTGGGTTTCTGGAAGGCGAAGTGGATGCAGCGGTGGTCGGTCCAGAGGAGTTCGGTGGCGTGGCTGATGGAGACGTCCGGGCTTGAGGAGAAGACTGGGTCAAGCGTGTGTCTGGCGGAGGGGGTGGGCGTTGTGACGAGTTGCTTCAGTCAGAGTTTGGCGAGGTGATCAATCAGGGTTGTGGAGTTGTTGTCGTTCTCAAGGTGAAAGTTCAGGTCTCCGAGGAGGATGAATTCGGTGGAGGTCAGGGCGTGCATGCTGATCAAGTCAGCGATGGAGTCCCTGAACTGGTGGCGGGGTCTGGAGGGGGTGTTGGTAGACGAGGGTGCCTGTGAGGGTGGAATTGGGGTCTGTGTATATCTGGAAATGCATGTGTTCGGCGGTGCTGAGCGCAACGTCGGTGCTAGTCGAGACCCTGATGCTGTTCTTGTGAACGATGGCAATTCCTCCAATGGTGCGGTCTCTGCGGGTGTTCTTGTAGCCGTCTGGGATGGCTATGGCGATTTGTGGTGCGGAGGAGTCGTTAAACCAGGTCTCTGTCAGGAAGGCGACGTCCGGGGAAGTTGTGTCGAGCAGGTCCCAGAGCTCGATGTCATGCTTGCGTGCGGAGCGGGTGTTCAGTAGTATGCATCGGAGGTGGTTGGGGGTCTTTCTTGGCGGGTGGTTCATCGGCTCTAAGGCTGGTGTAGCTGCAATTCTGGCAGGTGAAGGGGCCGTGTGTGCGTTTCGGGGCGACCTTGAAGCATGTGTGGCTCTGTCCAGAGTTGAGCATGCAGAGTGCTGGCGTCTTAGTGGTGGGTGGGGGGTCCAGAGGTTCTGGCCCTGGGCGCAGACGGGCTCGCCTTAGGCGCAGACAGGCTTTCTTTAGGTGCGCCAGCGGCGTGGCCGCGCAGCAGCTGGCATATATGGGGAGGTGGGAGGGAGGAGCAGCTGGGAGGCGGGGGAAGCGAGTGGGCAGTCAGGGGGGCGGGATGCAGCGGCGAGGGCGGTGAGGGACAATGAAGGTAAAAGAAGTAAAAGGGGCACAAAATCGAGGGTAAAACGAGTGGCACAGAAGGCAAAAGGGCACAAAAAACGAGTGGAACAGAGGGCAGAAGGGCACAAAAAACGAGTGGAACAGAAGGCAAAAGGGACACAAAAACAAGTGGCACAGAAGGCAGAAGGGCATAAAAAACGAGAGGAACAGAAGGCAAAAGGGGCACAAAAACGAGGGAAAACGAGTGGCACAGAAGGCAGACTGGGACAAAAAGCGAGTGGAACAGAACGTAAAAGGGGCACAAAACGAGGGAAAAACAAGTGGCACAGAAGGCAAAAAGGACACAGAAATGCTGGACAAACGAGTGGCACAGAGGCAGAATACAGAAATACAGGGGCAGCTAAGAACAGAAGGCAGAACGGGCAGAGCAGCACAGGGGCAACGAGGGGAACAGAAGAGAAAACCGGGCAGAGACACGGGGCAGCGTGGGGTACAGAAGGAAAGACCGGGCAGAGAGAGCACGGGGACAGAGAGGGGAACAGAGGGAAGAATAGAGGGAAGAAAAAGGGGCCCGGACCACGTACAGGCAGCGGGGGAAGACAGACAACAGCAGTCAGACCCAACAATGAAAATAAAGGCAATACAATAAAAGCAATAAAGCAAAGCTACCTACGGCCTACCACTGGCCACCAGGGATGAGGCGCAGGTGGTAGATGTGCGGAGGGGGAGCGACATACCTGGTGGGGTCAAGGGTCGCTCTCCTCACCGCGCAGCGGCCGGCCTGTATGGGGAGGTGGGAGAGAGGAGCAGCTGGGAGGCGGGGGCAGCAGGTGGGTAGTCGGGGGGTGGGCCACAGGGGGCACAGTGGTGGGGGAAACAAGTGGAACAGAAGACAAAAGGGGCACAAAAACGAGGCACAGAAGGCATAAGGGCATAAAAAACGAGGGAAAACGAGTGGCACAGAGGGCAGAAGGGCACAAAAACTAGTGTAACAGAGGGCAGAAAGGCACAAAAAACGAGTGGAACAGAGGCAAGAAGGGCACAAAAAACGAGGGAAAAACGAGTGGAACAGAGGGCAAAAAGGCACAAAAAACGAGGGCAAACTAGTGGCACAGAGGGCAGAAGGGCACAAAAACGAGTGAAACAGAGGGCAGAGGCACAAAAAATGAGAGAAAAATGAGTGGCACGAAGGGCAGAAGGGCACAAAAAACGAGGGAAAAATGAGTGGGACAGAGCAGAGGCACAAGAAAATAGGGAAAACTAGTGGAACAGAGGGCAGAAAGGCACAAAAAACGAGTGGCACAGAGGGCAGAAGGGCACAAAAAAACGAGTGGAACAGGTCAGAAGGGCACAAAAACGTGGGATAAACGAGTGGAACAGAGGGCAGAAAGGCACAAAAAAGGAGGGAAAATGAGTGGAACAGAAGGGCACAAAAAACGAGTGGAATAGAGGGCAGAAGGGCACAAAAACGAGGGGAAAAAGAGTGGCACAGGGCAGAAGGGCACAAAAAACGAGTGGAATAGAGGGCAGAAGGGCACAAAAAACGAGTGGAACAGAGGGGAGAGGCACAAAAAATGAGGGGAAAACGAGTGGAGCAGAGGGCAGTAAGGCACAAAACACGAGGGGGAATCGAGTGGCACGAAGGGCAGAAGGGCACAAAAAACAAGTGGAACAGAGGGCAGAAGGCTGTGCTGTGCGGAGAGGGAGCGACCTACCTGGTGGGGGTCAAGGGTCGCTCCCCCCTTTGCACTCATGCAGACTTGAATACATGGGTCCCTAGGGTGAGTGGTGGGACTGACTAGTCACACTTACATTAAGAGTTTCAGTTCTCTAATTTGACCTAGATTGAGAAACTATTTATATTTCAACTATCTATACTTTTTATATTATATTATATTTATATTTCAGTTTAGTATGAATGGGTGACATTAGACACCCATACATTTTGACAGTTTACTTCTCACCCTAATGTTTTCTAATCATGAACCTTACATACAGAGTGGGATGTGGAGGCGATCTGGCAAATGTGACAAGACACAGAAACGGAGCTCAAAACAAATGCGGAGCGACTGAAAACAGACTTGCAGGAACCAACCTAAAAAATAATGCACATACACGAACAGAAATAGACAAAAGTGAAAGGATACAGGTGATAGGCCCCTGCTCCGTGGGAGGGAACAAGACACCAGAAGGAAGGACAAAAAACAAAGATTACCCACCCAGAAGCAAGCTTTTGGGAAGAACGTGCGAATAAATGTATAAATTCGATGGACGAGCTGTAAGCCCACAGAGTGGATATAGCATATCTCGAAGAGACCGCGCATGTGCTGCCTAGGCAAGACCTAAAAAAGAGGTCTTCAGACTTAACAGCCTTCGAATTAAACCACGTTTTGTCTCATTGCTGCTGGACTTTCCAACCTCTTTACAATCCAAATATTGTTGGAGTAGGATTGGATAAGAAAGGGGGTACATTTGGATGCAGTCCATCAGTCTGGGATTTGAGATGCGTTTTAATTACAGAAGGCCAGGTAGAAATGTTTTTTGCAGGTATGAAAATGATCACATGGAGGTGTCCAACACCTTCCAGATGTGCAGACCAAAAGAGTTGTGGAGTTTTATAAGCTGGTAAAGCAATCTGTAATTCAGGCATTAACGTTACTTTAGCAGTCGCAGTCACGGAAAACCATTCGATAGTCACTAGCCTTCCCCCTCTTCCCCATAACATGCATATCCCACCAGCCTTGAACACCAGGGTCATCCGACTGTCATCATTCCTTCCAGAAATGTGCGCTTTCCCAGGGCGTGAACACAGTTCTGTACTGGGCTCCAACTTAAAAGCTACTGGGCGATTTCCACAAGGCCTTTTTGAGGCTAACTGGGCAGGGGGAGGCTTGAGAATGGGGCGAGATGAGTTGTATTTGTAAATAATCACAAACCGTCAAAGAATTATTGTAACCTATAGGGAACGTAGGTTTGTTTTGGATAGTGTTTAAACTATAAAAATGAAAACGTGTTCATTTTCTGAAAAGTGGAATTAAGTGTAGGCAATTAGTAGGTATTCATGTAGCAAGGCTTTGTAGCCTTTGCTCCTGGAATCCATGTTTTATGGTGAAGCACGTTGGGGTTAATCTAGTAAGAGTGGTCGGATGTCTGAGTTTTGTGGTTAGGCTTCTCAGCCTGTGCTGTCCTACTTATTATACACCCGCCATACTGCGCGGTTAGAATTATTCGAATTCGAAACATATTAATGCAAACTCCAGGAAACAACATTTTCCAATGTGTGCGTGTCCTTTTGTTGAAATTGTATTTTTTGCAAATTTTGTCGGTTTGGCAGTCAGTTAAGTGCCCCCAAGTGGCAGGCTTTATTTTGCCACAGCATTGCCTTCCTTGGAATACAAATAGGGTATCTTTTTATCATGACGCTTTTCAGAACGTCTGTCTGGCCGCGCTTCAGAGCGCAGTATTTTCTGGGACATTATTTTGTAATCCGATCTCTGT
Organism: Lissotriton vulgaris; assembly: GCF_964263255.1. Classification (NCBI taxonomy): domain Eukaryota; kingdom Metazoa; phylum Chordata; class Amphibia; order Caudata; family Salamandridae; genus Lissotriton; species Lissotriton vulgaris. The sequence goes on from NC_141694.1 coordinate 751,741,273, forward strand.
TCCTATCGGTCACAAGTCCAGACGGCCCAAGAGCTGAATAATACATGAGCCCAGCTTCACTCTTCCTTACACGTATTGGATCCAGAGTGACAGACCACGCGGGAAGCTCACGTTCGCTCGGAATAAAGTTAGTGCGAGTTTATCCAGTATGTTAATTGGGGTCATTTGAAGGACAAGTGCAGTCGGGGGTTACTAGGACATCGTTTGACGGTTGGCCAGTAGCCTCTTCACTCCTGCATCGGGCTTACGTTGGCAGCCTTTGGGGTTTTCAGAATCTTTAGCTGCGAGGCTCCAATATGCAGAGTAGAGCACGCCCGTTTAGAGCAGTTCAAGTATGTGCTTGCCAAGACCTAAATGTACATTGTAAGCCAAGTGTATAAACTTTTAATTTATGTAAAAAGCTAGCCAAGCTTCATATCTGCCAAGTATTTTCATTTACTGCCAAATATTTTAAACTCCTCCTGTTTAGTCATCCATTTTCGCATTGACAAACCGTTCTGCTGTAAACACTGAGTGTTGTGATTGGCACAGTTTCATAATGTTAATCCTCGAAGATCTAGGTTGGATTGTTTGACATGAATGCACTTGTCTTAGTTTTGTCTCCTTTGTAGGTATGTTCCGCCATTACACTCGGTCTAGCAGTTTGGGTGTAATTACCACTCTTCTGTAAAAAGCAACCCTCTTGGGCAGAGAATATAGGGATTCTTGTGAACTCTGTGCTTTGTAAATAAAGGTTTAGGAGGGCTAATGATTTTGCTTCTCAGTTTGCTGGATGCAAGCATTTCGGCTGGTGTCTTACGAAAGATGGTATGGGTTTCGGTTTAGATGGCTATACATCCAATAGTTCTCATGATCTCTATCCTGATGGATTGATGAATGGATAGATTGATAGACTACTCTTCAGCTTTACTCGTTTAACACTTTTATAGTGGGTGCTCAGTCCCTCCCACTCGGGGACTTATTGATGCTTTAGGTACCTGCAAGTTCTATTTGGTAATCAATTTATTATTGCATTTTTTTGTCGGAAGTAGTCCGTAAGTACAGACTATTTGCGGTATGTTTCTATATATGTTGACTAATGTTTTAAAGCCGTGTTTAAATGTTTGACATTTGTAACCCCACAGGCTATCGAAAAGCATCTAATTCGAAAATCTAGCAGCGGGCTGACGTACATTGCTGAATGGAAAGGGGGACTCTTGGAGCACAAAATGGGCCACCTCACCTGTTTTGCTGGTGGCATGTACGCACTAGGAGCAGATGGCGCTCCCAGCGATAAAACAGGTCATCATATTGAACTTGGTGCTGAGATCACACGCACCTGTCATGAGTCCTATGATCGCACACGTAAGTATTTATTCTAATATTCAACTGCACGTGATAGGTTCTGTATTTTGTATCAGTGAAGTAGCTAGGCCATTGTTTATGCTTTCCTATTTTAAATCAATAATATTTTTATTTGAGGTTTGCTCTGCTGGCAAATGGTTTTGATATTTCAGTTCTGTTAAGATGTTCTACCTCCTCACAGATGACCTACTTTAAGGTCTGTCCAAGTGAATGATTATGGTGAATTAAAAATTATCTGTGAAGTGTTTGGGGCAGCTGGATTTTATTTTCTAATATCCCAGTTATTAGACTTTAAAGCATTGTTGTGCTTGCCTTTTAAGAACTGATTTATGTAAGCCGATTTCTTATAATGTGGCTACGTTACTATCTTTTGTAATTTAGATTTCCAACACCCATAGCTGTTGGATAGTTCCTACTCGCAAATACAAGACTAGTACCCAATTTGTTCTTATCATGAAAAGGAATGCTTGTACAGTTTTTGAGTCTGCAGTCACATTTGTGACATCTCTTAACACCATTGTGAGATATATCGCTCTATGAATAAAGTAAATAACCTTTTAAAACATTAGTCGAAGTTTCATATATATATTTAACTAAAATAAAGAACCTTTTAATCTTGAGGGTAACGTGATTATTTCAAGTATGACCATATGAGGTCAACAATCTGTCTTCTATAATTTAAATTATAAAGTGTTCAGAGGGTGAGATTGGATACTGCCTGCTTGGGGTCATTTGGGGATTGAACTAAGCATCCCCACCTTACCTTTTCCTATGACCTTTGTGAGGATAATTTGCAACAACATTTCACTGGAAGCCTTCCTCGACTATTTTAAGGTGTTTCTGGCCTTTCTCTTCAGTTTCCTCCTTTACTTGCTGCCTGGGTTATTTTAGTCCATATTACCATAAGGCTAAGGCAAGAGGACAGAAAAACACTATTCAATAGTTAAATAAACAAAGAGAAACAGTTGCTGGCAGCGCCTAGGCAGTCATCTTCATCTACAGAAATGTTGCCCAACTCATGGGCGCAGCGCGCTCATTTTTGTTTTGTTTGTTTTGTTTTTGGAAGACCTTTATTGTGCATAACATTGTTGCCATACATTGTACATTCCGTGACATGCATGGGCAGGTTGGGCCATGTATAGTTAATAGGATCCGTAGTCGAATGACACAGCCATTTAGCCGGTAACCCGGGGGTCCGGCGGCGATATTCATAAACATACATGGACAACAGTTTGGTATGCAGTTGTATAAATGATAGGTCTACATTTTATATTTTATTATGAACATAAACATTGCAGAGTTAGTCAAGCATTAGTACTGTTGTGTTCAGCGCTCAGGTCCCCTCTGAGGATCTTGGTATCCGTCGTGGTTAGACAATGGTGGGGGAGCTGTCTGCAGGTGGCGGTTCAGGTGAGTGTGCGTAATGCCGACGCAGGTGTAGCAAGATGTGTGATGGTATAGCTCGCTGAGGAATAGAGCAAGTGGTGAAGCTTGGCGTGGCATGTTCAGAGCCATTGTGTATGGAGACCAGGATGTCTGATGGTGCGGTGTGTATGCGACTCTCCAATGGTGCGAGTAGGAGATCGCATTGTAAAAGACCGGGGGGGGACGATAGGTGTATTGTATATCCTGGTCATGTCCTAGCGTGGGTGGGGTTCTAGTGTGTGTCTGCATCTAACTGCTGTCTTTGGGCGCTGTCGCGGCTCAGCAGACAGCAGGCGGTGTGAGTTCCTTGAGAGGGCCGCTTCTTGTCAGTTGCATGATGCAATGGTTACTTCCTTCTGCAATAAGGGAGGGAGTCTGGTCGGGAACTTGACCAGTAAGGTAACTAATCCTTATGTCTAAATAACCGCAGGAAAGAGAGATCTCTGTAAGTGGGGAAGCAAATGAGATCAGGGGAGGGAGAGAGGGGGGGGGGGCGGAGATCGATATGGGTTCCGGTCGGGGCGGCTGGGGTGGGGCGGGGTGCAGCTGGGTGTCTCGTAATGTAAAACAGTGGGCGCGGGGGGGGGAGATGGGACCCACGGCCATGATCGCTGTGGTCGTCAATTTGTGTCTTCGTAGTGGCAACAGGGCTTGCCGCCTCAGGTTATCCCTCGTTCCTGGCTGGCGCGCTGGTATGTCTTAAGGAGGTCATCCCAGAGTTGGGCGATGGGGAATTTTCGAAGCCCTGCAGTTTCCTCCCGGAGGAGGACCGTGCTTTCCGCACGCGCCCAGTTGGTGATGGAAGTGTGCCAGTGTCGAATGTGTGGGGGGTCGTGGCTTTCCAATGTTTAGTGAGTAGGCGTTTCGCTGTTATGAGACCCATGTCCCAGAAGCGCGCTTGTACCTTAAGTTTCGTGCGTCTATATAAACCCAGGATGCACGCCTCCCATGTGTGGGATAGTTGTTAGTCAGCGTCTTGGGTGAGCAACGCTGTGACGTCGTCCCAGTACGGTTGTATATTTGGGCAGTGCCACAGCATGTGTAGGAGGTCAGCTCCATGGAGGGAGCAGCGTTGACAAGCAGCAGTCGTGGTTGTGAAGTACCTATTAATTTTGTCGGGCGTGAGGTAAGCGCGGTGTACAATGTAAAATTGAATGATTTTAAAACGGGGGTTGCGTGGGATGTACGTCGGTCCGGCCAAAATCATCTCCCATTCCTTGTCGGTCCAGTCCCGTCCTCTGTCTGTCGCCCATTTCTCCCGTAGCGGCGTCGTTGATGGTTGTGAGTGTGTCTGCAGGGCTTGCGCTAGCCAGTGGATGATGTGTGAGCCGTTGCCCATGACGTGCAAGTATTTCACAAAGGTGTTCATCGGCGGCTTCACTGTCATGTCGCCCCAGGAGGTGGTGAGCGTGCGCAAGAGGGACGCATCGAACAGGAACTGGCCAGCCGGGAGGCCTGTGTCAGCTGCCAGAGTCGCAAAGGGGAGCAACTCTCCATCTGCATACAGGTCACTAAGCGTGTCTATGCCAGCTTGCGTCCAAGCTGTCAGGCGTGTCTCAGTCAGTGCACCAGTCGGGCCCGGAGTGCCCAGTAGGGGCAGTATAGGGGCATATGGTGTTGTTGTTCGTGTGAGTTTCAGACATCTCAGGAAGCACTTGCGTGCTACTGCAAGGTGCAACTGGGAGGGGCAGGGAGCCTTGGTGAGTGGGTGGAACAATGTGCAAAGTTGGGTTTGTGTCCAGGCAGCGGTGTCCGAGGCAATGTCGTCCAGATGGTTGCCGCTTAGCCATCCCGTCACCCATTGTAATTGTGCCGAAAGGTAGTACAGCTCCATGTTGGGGACCGCCAGGCCTCCCGAATCAGTTGGCATATACAACTTGGTCAGCGCCACTCGGGGGCGGCCCGAGTTCCAGATGAGGCTTCGCTGCAGGACCTCCAGGTCTCGGAATACTCTGCTAGGCACATACGTGGGAAGATTAGCAAAGTAATATAGCAGTCTAGGCAGTACAATTATTTTGGTCAGCGCTATTCGGCTAGGAACATTAAGGGGCAAGGTGTTCCAGAAGGTGATTTGTGCCCTAATTGAGGCGATCGTCCGCAGGAGGTTCCCTTCCAGGACGTCTGTCGGATCCCGGTAAATTCGTATGCCTAGATACCGAAAGGTGGTAGGGTACCATTGTAATCTCCCCCCGCCCAGGCGGATGTCGCACTTGGGTGTGTCAGGACTGAAGGGATAGGCCCCGGACTTGGCCCAGTTGACTCGCAGACCCGACATCTCTTCAAATGTCCGGAAGACGTCAGTAAGGGAGGCCGGAATGTCAGTGATGTCTCTAACATACAGCAGTAAGTCATCTGCATAGAGTGACACTGCATGCAGGCCATCCGCCAACGGTATCCCCCATTCAGGTCCCTGTGTCCTGAGAATCGTGGCCAGGGGTTCCATGGCTAGCGAGAACAGTATGGGCGATAGGGGGCAGCCTTGTCTGGTGCCCCTCCGTACCCGGATCGCGTCTGAAAGCAGTGCGCCCGTGCGGACCCGAACTGTCGGTCTATCATATAGGAGGCCCACCATAGCCACGTAGTCCTCTCCCAGCTGGCACTTTTCAGTAACTGCTCTCAGGAACGGCCACTCGACCGAGTCAAAGGCCTTTTCCAGGTCCAATATCAGGCACCCTGCCCTGGGCCATTGCTGAACAGCGTACTTTTTTATCCGGAAGAGGCGACGGATGTTGTGGGAGGTGTGCCGTGTCGGGACAAAGCCATTTTGGTCCGGGTAAACCAGATGGGGTATGTGTGGAGCCAGTCTGCGGGCTAGTGTGGAGGCCAGGATTTTGTAGTCCGTATTCAGTAGCTCTAGGGGGCGGTACGAGCCCATCTGTGTGCTGTCTTTATTCGGTTTGAGGATAGAGATTAGAGTGGCTTCATTTAGGGGCACAGCGCACTCATGTTAGAGATGAGGACACATACCCTTCTACCAAAGTTACTGATCCCAGTGTGTCACAAGACAGGTCTGAATGGTCCAAAGAGTCAGAGAACAAGATTAGAAGCTAAATGTTGGAAGTGAAACACACCAGATTTTCTGAGGAGAGGTGCCTCCCACGCTCAAGGAAAAGAAGTGAAAGGTTGCCACTTTGAACTACTCGGTGCTGTGCTTATCCAGTTGTTAACATGACAACTGGTCAAAGTTCCAAGGAAAACAAATATTTTAACAAGTAATAAACTTAATTCCCCCCTTCCCACCCACTCTTCATGTCTAAGTGTGCAGTAACTCTATTTGTCCACGTCTATAATTTCATAACCATCTGTCTGAAGTGCCGCACTATGTTCCACCTATCCCAATTCCTGTTCCGGGTTTGTTGTGAATCCCTCACCTCTACCTCTCCATCCAGGGGATCCTTCAAATCTGCAAGCATCATGGACCATGCTCGCGCATCATCCAAGTCTATCATCTTTCATCCGAACTGGACCGCTGTTGCCCACTCTTTCATATCTCTCAGCCATCTGCTTAAAGGCGGTGGAGTCTGGCTAAGCCACAAGATTGCTATTCTCCGCTTTGCAATCACCAACCCCAGAGCACAAACTTCCTACTCAGATTTTTCTTTTTCGCGGTGGGTATTCGATTCAATAGAGCAGAGCGGACTGTCCTGGGAATGGACCATCCAGTCGCCCCATGTATAAGTTTCAACCCTCCCTACCAGAATGGGTCAGACCGTAGCACTCCCATATTATATGCACAAAGCGTGCTGCTGCTTCTCCACATCTAGGCCAAGTGCCTGATCGCTCCGGGTAAATTTTACTTAGTCTGTATGAGGTTAGTTATTCCTGGTGCACTATATTATATAGAATTAACTTAAAACGGGCATTGGAGCTCGCCTCTCGAACTCCTTCATATACTTTTGCCCACTCACGTTCTAATATGGGTTCCTCCAACTCCTCTTCCCACCTTGCCTGAACCGGGAGGACATTGACCGACTGTTGTCTCAAAGGGCCCTATAAATGTGGCACATAAAGTGCCACCCACCCGCCAGAGATAGCGCCTAAGTGCAGCGGGGGGGGGGGGGGGGGGGGGTCGAGAGACGGCCACAAGGGGAAATTATTTATTTAGTTTTCCCTTGTGGTAGTCTTTTTTTTTATTATTTTTTTATTCCAGACATCTTTATAATTATCTCAAATTGGGGCTTAGGTATGTCACTTTAATGTTTTTAAGTACAAATAAACCTTGTCCCAGATCCACACATCCCACTCGTTCAGATACTGCTTTGAAAAATAAATCTATATTAACTCTATACTCGACCTATATTTTTTGTTTAGGACTGGGTGGTTCAAACTAACATAATCACAATTCTGTACGACTTTTCTCACCAAGATTTTAATGAAGTTAGAGCTACCCCCTTAATAAAATAATTTTCTCCAATTCCGGGGAGTAGTCCACACTTCTTTTAACTTTTCAATCACTATTTTCTAAAAAGAACCCAATGAAGGCAAATGGCAACCGACTGTCTTGTTGGTGCCTGAGGGTTCTTCTTGTGGCACTCTGCATGCAACCCTAACTGTTTGACTGTTCTTTGTTTAAAATAATTTCTCTACTTGGTGGTAGCTATTGACTATCCCTTTACTTTTATAGTCACACTTCTGTTGATTTATAATTATTATATTTAATAGTAATTTTTATGTAGACCTTGTTTTACGGAGCCTGTACTACTGCTGCCTGTGGAGTGCCGCATTGCCATTGTTAAGCCAAATGGGGGCTTCCTCAGTGCTTGTCTGTGTGTTATCCTATTGATTGTGAGTGGGTAGTAGGTGAACATTCAAATGACTCTTGAATCAGGACAACCAGTTTTGGAGATATTTGGGCTTGAGGGTGCAGTAGGACCCTTACACGAAATATTAATGTTTCCCTAATGGCAGGTTTGAACCAGTTGGGCCTCCTGAAAACCCCTTCCCATCTCCCTATGTCTGCAGTTTCCAATGTGAACTCCCCTTTTCAAGACCCGGTTCCCTAAAATGTAGTGCCTCCCAGAGTACCTAATGTAGGTACCAAGTTCATTCAGGCAACACTGATTTTTGAAGACCATTCATTTCTTGCTATAATTTGTCTCTTAAGGAATGTATTTATAATCCTAGCCTGCCTGTCGCTGTCATTTATCACATCCTTTCGGGCTTCTCTAATCGTTTACTTGTCCTTTGACGAAGGGACTAGTGTGTTTCGCCAAACAGCAAAATTTCCCTTTTTTGAGTTCGGGGTTGGGTATTTTGGGCGTAATTTCGGTAAATTACCAGTAGCATATGTTGCTGAGAAACCATTGCAAATAACATTTACATTGCGAAATAAAGCCCACACAAAGAAACTGAGATCCTATTCCACTATTGCTAGGGACTCACAACCTCAGGCCAAGAGTAGAAGAATGTTCACAGACGCATAACGCTGTTTTAGCTATAAAAAATATTTGACTCCTATGCGTCCAGAAGTTTCCAGGGCCATCTGGTGTTTGTGCTGAATTATAAATGCCATAAGTTACCCGCCATTAAATAAAGCTATATTTGTTGGCAAGAAAAAAAAACTTCTTTTAGTCAGATTTGTGTGTGGTTTTTGTCATGTACTTTCTTTCCTCATATCTACTTTCACATCCTGAAATCAGCATTAGCTCTTCTTACTTGTTAAACTTTAAGACATTTCAAGAGCTCAATTATTCTCCAAGGCAAAAATCTAGGGATTAGAAATGCCCTTTTGAAAGGGTTTGTGTTGACTTTTTTTTTTTGTTAAAGGTGCATTTAATTCGTAAACTCGTTGCGTATGCCTTAGTACGGATTCTTCAGCTGCTTTATATTATATTTAATAGTAATGTTTATGTGGACCTTGTTTTACCTCGTTGTTTTTTTGTCATTTGTTGTTTTGTATGTACCTGGGCATTTTTACATTAATTTGCTGATTGGAAAAACTGATACTTAAATACACAACGCCAGAGGTATAGCCTTTATCATGTCATGAAGGAAATAATAAATGAACATATGTTGAGATCCCAACGCTCAGCTGCTGGCATTCAAACCTTTACCTAGAGCCATGGTTTGTTTTAAAATTGTCTTAATCAAAAGATGTTTCGTTGTCCTTAACATGTATGTTCAGATATATTATGTGCAAGTGAACACTCAGTACATTTTATAAATATATAGGCAATTTTTCCCCTTTTAGCTATGAAATTAGGACCAGAGGCCTTCAGGTTTGATGGTGGGGTTGAAGCCATTGCCACAAGGCAAAATGAAAAGTATTACATCTTGCGACCAGAAGTAATTGAAACCTATATGTATATGTGGCGATTCACTCATGACCCCAAATACCGACAGTGGGGCTGGGAAGCTATTGAGGTACGTGCACTGTTTTTAACTGTTGTAAAATGGGAAAAATGATTTTTGTTTGTTTTTAATTCATAATACTGATCAATTTAACAGTTTACAGAATAGCTGTTGCGGGCAACAGCCCATTTACAGTAGCTTGTACACTATTAACAATTCATGATGCTTAATGTTGAGCATATCAGATTTAGCTCACCATTATCATCGTATCCACAATTGTGATGACTTTCATTCATTATGGCGTGCACCTAGAGGCAATAAAGTTCTCTGTGTAAATTAGATTAAAAAAATTACTCGACAAAACAGTGTACCTGTCATTGTGTATTAGAGCTGATAGGGAAAATTTCTTGATTTTGCTGTATCTGCTGCCTATTCTAACAAACAGATGAGCTACCTAAAATACACATACACTTAAGATACTGTATAAGCGATGGCATGCTCCACGCCTGAACAGAATTTCATTTATTTATCCAACGAGAAGTGGGACCATAATTAGCCATGATCGTAACCTTGACCAGTCTATTTCCCAAAATGGCTTCTGGGACCGGCATGATTTTGGTAGGTTCTTAAAAATCTGTACCTTTGTATCCCATCACTTTTTTTTCGTGGTGCATAGGCAGCAATATCACAGCTTTTGGTTGTAAGTAGTCCATTAATTAAGTTAGACCCTAATGTGGTCAGGTTTTTCTCGTACCTTGCAACGTCTTGGTGGAATTTTGACATGAGTAACATGTGAAAGAGAGGATTTGAATTTTAATCCTTATGTTTGAGACCACATAAACATGGAATTGCCTGTGGAGGTCTACAAAGCCAAACTGAAGCAGATATCACTATGGATTCATGTAACTTTAGGAGTTGTTTCCTGTGGAGCCCAGTTAAAGCACTAGTGGTGAGGTTCCAACTTCGAAAGTACACGTGGTTTATTGGGTTCTCTCCCATGTTTGGCCTGCAGCAGTTGAGAACTTTACTAAGCATGCTAAAGGAAAGAGACACCCTTGAGTTCTGCATTCATTTTTGCGTCATTGAACAGGTTTGAGCCAGATGTGTTCCCTTTGTTTTTTACTTTATCAGTTGGAGCAAAGACCGCACCGGAGTGTTTTGTTTTTCGTCCTAGAATAGACAGCCTTCACATGTTTAGGAAGAGTCGGTAAACCTTCATCCAGTGAAGATGTGCTTCAAACGTTTTGATTAGATTCTGTAGTTGCCTTCAGCCCCAATCACGTCACCTTTCTAGATAATCTGAAAATCTGTGCACATTTGGAACAGGTGCTGGTGCACGTTTATTACCAAAATGAACCTTGCAGTAACCCACAGATTATCAACCTTGCCGATTAAAGAAGAGAGCACTTTCAAATGTGTTTGAGTGTTAGAAATGGGGGTTCTGGTTGGCTAGGTCAACAGAACCCATCACTCCAGTCAGGGCAAGTAAGTTACACACCAATGATAACTTGTGCTCACCCTCTGTTAGCTTGGCTCAGAACAGGAATGCTTATCAGAGGCAATGTGTAAAGTGTATGCACAACACACATGGATACACAAAACCTACACCACCGAAGATACCCCCAACCAAGATTATATGGCAATATATATATAGTATGTTATACATAAAACAAGACAAAAACGACTTGAATCAAAAGAACTATGCAAATCCTGAGATAGTATTAGTTATCCTGAACAATGCAAGGCAAAAAAGACATACATCATGTAAGTGCCTTTACAAGTATAGCAGTATAAACTAACCGACCACAGGAATTAAAGTAATATCACATATAGATTAGGTATTACTGAAGTATCATGGAAGCAATCCTATGTATAGCAATAATAAACATTTGTTTCAGGAAGGAATATAGGGCCTTGGAGCACCTACGCTCATTTTAGACCTTCTACGGAAATTCAAAGCTTTCCTATGCAAGGCATAATACTAATCTCAATTTAACTGTATGCAACCCCTCACTCCTTTCCCGGGTACATGACTTGCTTTAAAAGCAAGTAACACCCCAGTATTGAACCAGGTATGTGAGGTGGGAGTGGAACATTTGCTGCCTCTCTACAGCATGGGGCACAGGAGCACCTATCGTGTGTCGGCACAATTCCCCCAGGCCCTACTCATCCACCGTGCTTCACAAGGGGACTGGCCCATCCTCTGGGGTTTGTGGCAGTGAGGTGGGCACCCTTGCATGGTGTTGTGGGGAAGGATGCTGGTAGGCAGGCCTCTGAAACAGGGCTCAAATCCTAAGCCTTCCCTTGGCTGGTTGCAGACAGCACTGTTCCAGGGGTGGGCCTCGTGATGGTCTTTATGCCTGGCCCACCCCTGGTTACTGAATAACGTGCTGGAGGAAGTGGGGGGCCGCTTACGCAGGGTTGCTTTTGGTGTTGACGTCACACGAACCAGGCAAGCCACTCCCACAGGGCTTCTCTGCGGCTTATGATTTTCAAAGCTGCAATCTAGTGCTTCCAGCTGGCATTCTCTCGCCAGGGGCGTTGTTTGATAAAATAAAGTGCTTAACACTCACTGATTTAGGGCAAACAGCGAAATCAGTCACGATTTCTCCGTTAGCAGACACTGCTGCCTTACTCACAGACAACCAGAGTCCCATGGTAGTAGCGTGCAAGCGCACATTTTGACGGCAATGAATTTGAAAAAAACACTGGTGACATGGGCACGGGGAGGGGTGGCAAGAAGTCCCTTGGAGGACCATTGGTGCGGGCACAGAGTAAGGTAGCAGGCATCCAGCCAGCATATATGGCAGTTTCTCCGTGCTGCAAAGCAGTCCTCTGGCAATGTGCAGATTGTGGAGCCAGCACCATCTATTTAAAAGTCCCACACAGTGTCTGGTTAGACCAGAGTTGAGAGCAGCAGGGCAACAAGCTGACAATCAGTCCAGATAAGTCCTTTAAGCAGTGCAGCAGTCCTTCTGACGTGAGGTTCAATTTCAGATCCAAAAGTTCTTAACCAAACATGAGGTCAGAGCCCCTGTACCTCTGCTCAATGTTTTTATTTTTTTATTAGTTTCATCATAAAACAAGATATAAAGAATTGCACGCACATTCTGATAGATACATCTGCCAGTGGATTCCTTACCTTGTGAATATCCCCTGTGCAGCAGCCAATTTGAAACTTTTGTAGCTCTCCACCCGGCAAGGTCATGGACGACGTCACAGAGGGTACGACTCCGCTCGCGACCCCTCTGACGTCACTGGATCCATAATAGGGCCTCGTCGGCGTGATGACGTCAGTTCCCTTTTTTCCGTGCCGTCGACGCCAACGTTTTTTTTGGGACTCTCCGTAGTTACATTGTAATTTCAAGTGTTCTCGTCTGTTCTTCTAGTTTCCTTTCTAAAATGTCAGGAAGAAGGTCGGGTTTTAAGCCCTGTAGAGAGTGCGGGAAGCAAATGTCCATCACTGACCCGCATCAAGACTGTGTTTGGTGCTTTTCTTCCGATCACGACGTCGAAGAATGTGCGTGCTGCAGGAAGATGAACCCGAAGGTATTGAAGGAAAGGGAGGCGAAATAGTTTAGGGCCAAGATGAAGGAAAAGGAGAGTAAAAGAAAATCAAGGTCGAGGTCTCGTTCCGAATCCAGGTCGGGTTCGAAATCGGCTTTGGGGCATTCGAAGTCGAAAAGGCATAATAAGAAGAAGCACTCTTCGAGGCGCCACTCAGATAAAGAACCGGCGCCGAAGTCATCTTCTCCTCGGCGTCGCAGAGATGACGTCGATCCTTTGCATTCGATGCCGTATCTAGATTCTCCGGCGCTGTCTGGACGTCCTCGTTTGGAGTCTGTGGCGCCGTCGGATCCGCATTAGACGCTGGTCCCGAGGCAGACGGAGTCTGTCGTGGAGCCATCGACTCCAGCCCTCAGGATCCGCTCCAGGAGGGAAGCCCAGAGGGCTGTAGAGGAGGAACGCTATCGGCAAGAGATGGAGGAAGGTGAACTTCCTGAATCTGAGGACTATTTTGCGGAATTAAAGGACGTAAGTGGCCTTGATGTCTCCCCTGAGTGGGATTTTTCTCCTGGTCCGGATGCTCCCTCTAAGGATGCAGCTCCCCATCATATGATGGTGAGAAAAGCTGCGGAGGTATTGGACATTACTCTGCCTTCCAAGGAGTATAAATCCAATCTTCTGACTGAAGTGTTGCATTCTCCCTCATCTGTGTCTGAACCTCTATTACCATTTAATGAGGCAATTTTGGAGCCAGTGTAAATGTAAATTTATACTTGTATAGCGCACTACTCACCCGCAAGGGTCTCAAGGCGCTTGTACGAATACCGCTGTGGAACCCATCCTGGCTTTCCCTGTGAGGTGTCCACTCCTGGGCACCCCCAAGGTGGAGGCCAGGCATCCTTAGCGTTGTGGGGGCCGTTGTGGAGATTAAGCAAGCTATTGCCCAGAGTTGCAGAGTGGGACTCCATGATTGGAATAGGCACTGAGGCGAGAATTATCAGGTCCGTGGAATTTTTGAGCCCAAGACCCGCCGAGGCGGGGAATTGAACCCTGGTCCCGGGCTAGACCTCTGCATCAGGGTCTGCCGCTCTAACCATTGAGCCACACTTCTCCTCTCTTGGAGGTTTGGAAGAACCTTTGTCTGCTCCTGCGATCTCCAGGACTGTGGCACGGAGATATAGGGTGGTACCTGAAGATCGAGAGTTTTTGTCGGCTCATCCTTCGCCTAAGAGGCTTGTAGTTCAGGCGGCTTGCTCAAAGAAGTCTTCGGGGGCTTTTCCTCCGGTTCCGGCTGACAGGGATTCAAAGCGCATTGACCAGTCTGCCAAAAAGGTATTCTCATCTGCAAGCATGGCGCTAAAATCTACAAATGCTACTTGCTTGATGGGAAGGTATATCCATGCCTTGATGGATTCTTCTAAGCAGTTGCTGCCAAAACTGTCTGATGAAGATAAGAAAAATTTTCTGGAGGTTTTGGACGATACCCAGGCTGCTGCTTGTCAAGTCATCCAGAGCGGCCTAGATACGGCTGACTCAGTGGCATGGATTATGGGCTCTGCAGTAACTACGAGAAGGGGGGCTTGGTTAAAGTCTTCAGACTTTTCTTCTGATGTGCAGGCTACTCTGTTGGACTTGCTATTCGATGGAACAGGACTTTTTGGTAAGAAGGTGGATGCCGCTCTTGAGAGGTTCAAAGATTGCAAGACCACAGTAAGATCACCATCTAGAGGATCTTTTAGAAGGTATAGAGGATTTGGAAAGTCGTCCTTTCGTTCGCAAGGACAGCCTCGGCAGCAGCAACAACAAAATACGCTGTATAAGTCCTATAGGGGAAAAGGCAGAGGTCGTCCACGAGGTAGTCAACCCTCCTCCTCCTCTTCTTCAACCTCACCCCTATCACTGCAGCAAAGCAGCCCTAGATTCCCCATTCTCAATCATATTGGTCCTGTGGGGGGTCGGCTTACCTATTTTCTGCAGGATTGTAAATCGGTCACTACAGACCAATGGGTTCTCAATCTTGTGGCAAATGGGTATGCTCTTCCCTTTCGGGAGTTTCCTCCAAATTACCCACCTTGCCAAGGGGCTTGCTCAGAAGAACATCTCCGTCTCGTACAGGAGGAAGTTCTGACCTTGTTAAAGAACGGTGCAATAGAGGTGGTTCCAGAGCAGGAAAGGGGTCAGGGATGCTACTCCCGGTATTTCCTGATTCCCAAGAAGGATGGCAGGTTGCGTCCAATCCTGGATCTCAGGATCTTGAACCTTTATCTGAAACAAGAGAAGTTCAAGATGCTCACCCTTGTGCAGGTTCTTCAAGCGCTGTTGGGAGAAGACTGGATGGTGTCACTCGACTTGCAGGACTCGTGTTTTCATATTCCGATCCTGATGTCGCACAGGAAGTTTCTCTGCTTCACGGTGGGTTCGCAGCACTACCAGTTTGCGGTCCTTCCATTTGGAATTACTACGGCCCCTCGAGTCTTTACCAAGGTGATGGCAGTGGTGGCAGCACATCTCAGAAGGTCGGGGATTCCGGTTTTCCCCTATCTAGACGACTGGCTGATCAAAGCAGAGTCTCCAGAGAAGGTGCTATATCATCTGCAAGAGACAACTCAGGTTGGGTTTTTCGATAAATGTACCCAAGTCTCACCTGGTGCCGTCCCAGGGCAACCTGTTCATAGGTGCGGTACTGGACACAACTGTTTGTCGTGCATTCCCTCCTCCTCAAAGGATTCACGACATACAGGAAATGATTCCGTTATTTTACAATGGAGCGGTTGTTCCAGTCCTGAAGGTCCTTCGTTTGCTCGGTCTGTTTGCTTCCTGTATTCTCCTGGTCAACCATGCACGCTGGCACATGAGGGCACTCCAGTGGTGCCTCCGCAGGCAGTGGTATTAGCACAACGGGGATCTCAGGGAGTCTGTGAGGATCTCCAGAGAAACTGCAGCGGATCTGTCTTGGTGGAACGTGGAGGGCAATCTTTCTCAAGGAAAGCCCTTTCATCTGTCTCCATCAGTTGCCACGGTGATAACTGATGCATCCACTCTGGGGTGGGGTGCTCATCTGGGGGATCTGGAGATCAAGGGACTTTGGTCTCTGGGGTAAAGGTTGTTTCACATCAACCTTCTGGAGTTAAGGGTGATTCGTCTGGAACTCAAGACCTTCCTCCCTTCCCTTCGTGGTCTGTCAGTTCAGGTCCTGACGGACAACACGACCGCGATGTGGTATATCAACAAGCAGGGAGGAGTGGGATCGCATCTTCTCTGCAGAGAAGCTCAGCGTCTCTGGTCCTGGGCTCAGGACCACCAGATTTGTCTGATGGCAAATCACCTGGCCGGAGTTCTGAACGTTCGTGCAGACAGTCTCAGTCAGCAGTTCTCAGCCGACCACGAGTGGAGGCTTCATCCGGAGGTGGTTCGTCACGTCTTTCGGATGTGGGGAACTCCTCGGGTGGACCTTTTCGCCACTCACGAACGCCCACTGCTTGTCGTTCTGCAGCCTCCAGTATCCGGTGCAGGGATCCTTGTGGGACGCATTTCAGTTGAGTTGGGACTTGCAACGCGTTTCCTCCCATACCCTTGATTCCTCCGGTTCTGAGGAAGATTCGCCAAGACCGGGCCCAAGTTATTTTGGTTGCCCCGGACTGGCCAAGAAGGATGTGGTACACAGATCTTCTCCACCTCTCCTCGTGCCCTCCACTCAGTCTCCCTCTCAGGGCAGATCTCCTCTCTCAGATTGAGGGGCAAGTTCTAAACCCCCACCTCCAGACCTTACACCTTCATGCCTGGAGATTGAACTGGGCAACCTGAATTCTTTTTCTCTCCCACACGATGTGGTGGATGTCATATTATCGGCCAGGCGTGACTCCACCAAGTCGATCTATTCCTATAGGTGGTCCAAATTTGTTTCCTGGTGTGGAGAGAAGTCTATTGACCCCTTGAGGGCTCGTTTGTCCAACATTCTTCAATTTGCTTTTTCTTTGGCCCAGCAGGGTTTTGCTGTGGCGACTGTAAAAGGCTATTTGTCGGCCTTGTCGTCATTCCTTTGTTTGCCGGACCAGCCGTCTTTATTTAAGTCACCTATTGTTTTACGTGTTATCACATGTCTTACCAACAAGTTCCCTCCAACTCTGTTTATTGTGCCTCAATGGGACTTGAATCTTGTCTTGACTTACTTGATGGGTTCACACTTTGAACCTTTACACAAGTGTCCCATGAGACTTTTGTCTTCCAAGACTGTTTTTCTTGTAGCAATTACCTCGGCAAGGAGGGTAAGTGAGCTTCAAGCTCCAAGTTCGAAACCCCCATTCCTGACCATTCATGCGGAGAGAATGGTACTTAGGACCAGGGCTGCTTTTCTGCCTAAGGTGGTAACTCCCTTCCATCTGGGGCAGTCCATTACCCTCCCTACCTTTTATCCTCCCCCTCACCCTTACAAGGAGGAGGAGCGACTTCACAATCTAGACCCTAAGAGGGCGGTGAGTTTCTACCTCGATAGGACTATAGACTATCGTGTGGACGACCAGCTTTTCGTTGATTTGCTGGTTGTAAGAGAGGAAAAGCGGTGCAGAAGCGCACTCTGTCGAATTGGATAATCCTGTGTATAAAGATCTGCTGCGCCCTTGCTGGTAAGGAACCTCCAGAGGGTATAAGGGCTCACTCTACTAGAGCAAAGTCATCAACGTCTGCTTTATCTAGGGGTGTACCTGTTGAGGATATTTGTAGAGCTGCAACTTGGGCCTCCCTCCATACTTTCGCGAAGCATTACTGCTTGGATTCCGAGGTGAGGAGGGATGGTCTCTTTGCGCGCTCTGTCCTCCAAGATTTCTTGGTATAGAGGAGTGGACACCCTCCTCCGGGAGTGGTGACTGCTGTGGGATTCTATTCACAAGGTGAGGAATCCACTGGCAGATGTATCTATCAGAAGAAAAAGTTACTTACAGTTACTTAGTCGTACGATTTACAAGCTGCCAGATTTTAATGCTGTAATTTTAAAACGAGCTAGACTGTGATTTTAAAATGAGCTAGACTGTGTTTTAAATTGTATTTCTGCTGACAACTGCTGCTGTAATTGCTAATTTGCACCTACCTACCTCGTGGAGGACCGGAGTGGTCGCCTGAGGCTCTTAGGTGCCTCCCCTGGTCGGGTCTGTCCATGCGAGCGGACCCGCCATCTTGGGGGTAGTTGGGCCACGCTCTAGTGGTCGGGGCTGCACGCTCTGGGCTCCATTAAAAGACTGCTGGAGCGAGAGGGCGCAGCGGGCGGGCGCAGCGGGCGCACCAAAGGCAAGCCCGTCTGCGCCCGTCCGCGCCAAGGAAGCGCCCAGTGCCAGTTATGCTGCCTGTTTTGAACTCAGAGAGACTGTTCATCAACTATCCGGCCCTCCATACTCAAGAGAGACTCTCTTACAGATTGGTAAGCTGCATGCAGACAAGGGGACATTTAGGCTGCTGCACACGGCCCACCCACGAGCAGATTTTCTTGTTGATAATCTTCTGAAGTGTGGGCTTCTGAATGTGAGGTCCTTGCCAAAGCATAGCACAGAGATTCAGCTGATGATAGAGACACGCGAGTTTGATGTCCTGTTTATGACGGAAACGTGGACTCGCTCTGATTGTCTGGTTGATCCCGGCTGGGCTTGCCCTTCTGATTTTAAATTCTTACACCTCCCTAGGTCTAATGGGAGGGGCGGGGGGGTAGGGGTCATCTTTAATGCAACTTGTAGAATTGACACCATTGACATGGACCCGACTGAAGGAACGGAATTGCTGGGTCTATCCATCCGGAGCCGTTCCGGGACAATTTTTACTGGTGTCCTAGGTTATAGACCTCCAGGGGCTTTTAGCATTCAGCAGCAGCAATCACTATTGGCTACCCTGACCAACATGGCAGCTTCCCACCACAAGTTAGTTATTCTGGGGGATTTCAACCTTTGGCGCAACGGCTCCCTAGACTTGGGTCTATTAAATCTACTTCAGTCTTGTGAAAGCTTTGGCCTTTATCAACAGGTCACAGAAGCTACTCATAAAGCGGGGCACCTCCTGTATCTCGTTTTCGCTGCCCCCGACCTGCTGGCTATGGGGGAAACCCTGCCTATGGATTGGACAGACCATTTCCTTGTCAAATTCTTCGTAAATATTAAGGGTGCTCGCACTAGGGCTCCACCGGCTATCAAGGAATTTTTGTCCAGAGACTGGAAGGCTCTTGCCCGTTTGAAATCCTCTGACGTGGTATTTAATGTGAGAGAGTGCTTTGTTCTGGATAAGCAAGCTGAGGAGAACTATGCCTCACTTTGCTCGGGGATCACGGCTGTGCTGGATTCTCATGCCCCCCTAAAAACACGCAGCTATAAGGGGAATATCTCTGCCCCCTGGTTCAATGACACGCTGAAAAGCTTGAAGCAGGGTTGTAAACAAGCAGAGAGAAGATGGAGGCGTGAATATGAGGAAGCAACTAGGGTGCAATGGAAAAGCAAAGTCTTGGAATATAAGAGTCTTATTAGGAAGTCTAAGGCGGACTACTATTCCTCTTTGATTTGCAATGCTACTAATACCTCTAGGAGTATTTTCAATATACTAAATAGCCTTACTAATCCTGAGTGCTCTAAGAACGCCATTGTCCCGTCTCAAGAACTTTGTGAGAATCTTGCCAAATTCTTCAAGGAGAAAATCGAGTTAATTATTGAGGATTTGGAGGATTCTCCGGAGATCGGTTACCCCCTGGACACCAGACTTGGGGCTCCGGTGGATAGGACTGACGAGCCAGCCTGGTCGCCGGGGGAACCATTACTAGAGTTCCCACCCCTCTCTGTAGACTCATTTAGTAGGCTGGCAAGGGGGATTTCCTCCGGTTCTCCTTTGGACCCCATTCCTCACAAGATTTGGAAGGAGTATGAGGAAGAACTATTTCTCACCCTCCGTCTGATTTGTAACCAATCTCTTGCTACTGGCATCGTCCCAGCTCAGTGGAAGCAGGCGGTGATATCTCCCCTGTTGAAAAAGCCCTCTTTGGACCCGGAATGCTCCAAGAACTATAGACCCATTTCCCTATTGCCCTTCCCAGCCCAAATTGTTGAGCGCCTGGTCAGTGCTACCCTTTCCAAACATCTGGAACAGCATCATTTATTAGAGGACGATCAATTTGGCTTCCGGCCGGCTCATAGGACCGAAACGGCCTTGGTCATCGCCGTGGACGAGCTTCAGAGGCGTGCTGACAGGGGACAGGCAGAGTTTCTGATCCTGCTTGACATGTCTGCCGCCTTTGATACGGTCAACCATGGGATCCTGCTGGACCGTTTATCTGATGCTGGGGTGAGAGGTAGCACCCTGACGCGGTTTCGGTCATTTCTGCAGGATAGGCAGCAGGCGGTGTCCTTATTCCCCTTTCAATCGGCGTTCTCTCAGGTGCCTCATGGGGTTCCACAGGATTCAGCAATCAGTCCCATCCTTTTTAATCTATATTTAAGACCTCTGATCACGCTTATTAAAGCCTATAAAATCAAGATTGCAGATGACGATACGCAGATGATCCTCTCCTTTGAGGGGGAGGAATCGACACCTGTGGAGGTATTCCACAACTGTCTGCGGGATACGTCACGTTGGCTAAAGAATAACTCCCTTCAGTTTAACGCCGGGAAGACGGAGGTGCTCTTTAGCGCTGGGAATAAGATCCCCCGCCCGTTTCCAGAAAACTTTTGGCCTCCTGAGACAGCGACTAAAGTACAGCCTGTGGAATCAGTCTGTAACTTAAGAGTTATGCTTGATCAGAAGCTTAGCATGGAGACTCATGTAAAAAAAACGACCGCCTGCTGCTTTGCTATTCTGCGGTCTCTGCGGAAAATCCTGCCACTTCTACCATCTCAGGCACGTGCTCAAGTGGCAAGGTGCACAATCCTCAGTAGGCTGGATTATTGTAATGCCCTACTGTTGGAGTCCCCTGGTTTTTTGCTGGATCGGCTCCAAAGAATGCAATCAGCGGCTGCCAGGTTGGTTCTGGGGCTTCCTAGAAGAACACATGGGCCGGCTGCCCTAGCGAAACTGCACTGGCTACCTCTGAGACAGAGGGTACAATTTAAGGCCCTCTGCCTGGTTTTTAGAGCCCTCCATGGAACTGGCCCGGTTTCCCTGCAATCGAAATTCGCCTAGTATACACCAACCAGGCGGCTTCGATCCTCAGCGGTTAGGCTGGTAAAGGTGCCTAGATTTAGGAAGGTTAGAGCAGGGGGTAGATCCTTTGAGGTGGCCGCTGCCAAACTATGGAATCTGCTCCCGTTCAAGATTAGGCAAACCAGTGAACTTCTCTCTTTTAGGAGAAAGATCAAAACCTGGCTGTTTCCCTAGTAATTGTACTGCTCTGTCACGTCTCGCCTGATACTCGCCCGCCCGTTTGAGCCGGTCAGCGCCAGGATGCCTGCAAGGTGACAGTGCGCTTTATAAGTCAAATAAATAAATAAATTACCTTTGGTAACGCTTTTTCTGGTAGATACAGTATCTGCCTGTGGATTCCTCACTGACCCACCCGCCCCCGTTGTCCGCTCTTCTATACCTGCTAAGTGTATATTTGTTTAAAAGTTTAAATGAATGTATATATATGTTCATGCATATTGCATTGGTTTCACACTGTGTGTGCTGTTTTGAATACTGTGTACTATGTATACTATTACTGTTATGTCGGTCCGTACGTGTGCCTCGGGGGCATGGAAAAAAGGGCGGAACTGACGTCATCACGCCGACGAGGCCCTATTATGGATCCAGTGGCATCAGCGGGGTTGCGAGCGGAGTCGTACCCTCTGTGACGTCGTCCATGACCTCGCCGGCGTGGAGAGCTACAAAAGTTTCCGATTGGCTGCTGCGCTGGGAATATTCACATGGTGAGGAATCCACAGGCAGATACTGTATCTACCAGAAAAAGCGTTACCGAAAGTAAGTAACGTGTTCGTTACATCGCTTCAAGGTAACTTAGTGCACAGCAAGCCTCCCAGGATGCTAGTGTACCATCTCGGAAGAATTCACTCATTCTAGTGATTCCCATGGATTGTAGTGCCTGCCTGGCTCCTGCATCCCGACTCAGTGAGAACCACAATTCCCACTGGAGTGGCATTTCTGGAGAATACAGGAAGGCCCCTGCCTGCAAGTATAGAAGCGTCTGCCGTGCATGTACTGTGACTGCCAGAGAATCAAAAACGTGCATTCTCCTAGAGGACGGACGGGTAAGTAATTGGGGTAATGAAAGTGAATCCACTGCATTATTTTACAGATATAAAAAGGGCGTATCTTATGGACCATGAATCCAATAATGGGCGAATGTGCTATTAGCCGCACTGTAATATTTTTCTTAATCTGGGGCGCCCAGCCCGCCAAGTTCAAAAGGAAGAGTGAGCGAGTCCCACCGTATTCAGGCCTGTTTACCTGCCCACGGGAGTCATATCAATTGTGTGCACCAGACTTTAAATACATAATTGGGTAGAAGAATAGGTATATTCTGAAAGAGGAACCTTGGTAAGATTACCATTTTCATGATAGCGATTCGTCCCATTAATGAAAGTGGAAGCCGTATCCATTTGTCTACATTTTCCACCGGCTTTTGTGTGGCCATGCCATAGTTTTCCTGAATCACTATTGCGGGATCGGTATGAAATTGAATTCCTAAATACTGTCCAGCCTCAACAGTCCAGCATAGCGTGAACTCCATGCTGGGTTCTGTAGTGATAGGGGTGAGGGGTAATATGATGGATTCAGTCCAGTTTAGTCGAAGACCAGAATACCCACTTAACTGAACAACCTCCTGCAGTATGGGGGACAAATTTACCTCTGGGTCAGAAACATATAATAAAGTGTCATCTGCACAGGCGGAAATATTAAGGGTGTACCCGGGGAATCCCAGCCCTCTGCGAGTTTGTTACTAACGAATAGCACAAGCCAAGGGCTCTGCGACTATTGCGTACAGGAGTGGGGACAAGGAGCACCCCTGCAGTGTCCCGCGTGTAATGTGGAATGGCTGGGAGACTACGTCCCCAATCTGCACTCTAGCTGTGGGTGATGCATACAACCCTTGAACCAGATGTAGGAATATATTTCCAACTCCTATCTTTTGCAGTACCGCAAACATAAACCCCCACTCGGCAGTCGAAAGCTTTCTCAGCGTCGAGAAACACTGCAGCAGCTTTGACTTCTGGGTGCAATCCCTTCACTGCTCCAAACAAGGTTCGATTAGATTACGGCTGGGGACGAACCCCGCTTGTTTTGGTCGTATAATGTCAGGTAACAAGGGGGCAAGCCTATTTGCAGGATTTTGGCGTAGATCTTCACATCCTCATTGAGCACGGACAGGGGCCTGTACGAGGAACAATTGCTTGGTGACTTTACCTGGTTTTAATAACATAACCATGATCACCTCACTCTTAGAAGGCGGCATGATACCCGACTCTGCCTTTTCTTCATATAGCATTTTGAGGTGAGGGATCAGTATATCCAGAAAGTCTTTGTAAAAGAACATCGAATGACCATCCGCTCCTGAGGCCTTCTCTGCTGCCATCCCACTCCATGCGCCCTGAATCACATCAGTTGTCTATGGCGCTATTAAATATTCTCTGTTCGGTCACTAGCCAGGGCATTTTTATGTATGAGAGATATTCCTCTAGGGCCTCGATATCTGTTGGGATTTGCGAGGTGTATAAGTTCTGTTAATACTCACAAAAGTGTGCTGCAATATCAACAGTGGTGCCAAACGGACTCCCACTCTCATCTAACATGCCTACCATCTTATCTAGCTCCCTCTTGGGCCTCAGCAATCCTGCCAACACGGCACCTGGTCGATCCCGCTCCCCATAGATACGAGCCGTTGCATATTTCCGCATTTTTCATTTCATCATTAGCAGTATCCTGCAACTCAACCCATTTTAGTTTTAGAAGTGCGGTTCTTTGTGCATTCCTAGTCCCACGGTGCATGTTCTAGTTGCCCAATTTCCTTTTCTAAAAGATTCAACCTGCCCCGATGAGAGCAAAGCACTCTTGCATGCTTTGAAACCGCCACCCCGAATATAGACTTTGAATGTTTCCTAGACTGTGGTGAATGATTGGACGGAGCTCTTGTTAGAAAAGAAATGTTCCGCATCCCACATAGAGGAGCGCATGGACTCGTGGACGTGACTTTCACCCGAGCACAGTATCAATCCGCATTGAAAGCAGGTATGTATGATTGCTTTGCTGACCGTGGAGCACCTTTTTCTGGGACTGACCTGCCTGCCTGAAATCCTACTGCTCGCGGAACCCGCTTCGCGGGTCCCACATCGTGCTGTGACATCTGCTGCAGTTTAAAGGTTTGGAGGGCCAGCGGAGGGAAATCTTTGCAGGGGCTGCGAGCGGCGTGCGCTCACGGAGGGACTACAAATCCCAGGAGCGCCCGCCAGCCCTGAGGAGCAACACCTGGGCCGCTCTCCCCGACCCCTCCCACCTTTCCATCGTTCATTTAAACAGCACTCCCTGGATTTGTGAGTGGGACACTTTGCTGACCGAGGAGCACCTTTTTCTGGGACTGACCTGCCTGCCTGAAATCCTACTGCTCGCGGAACCCGCTTCGCGGGTCCCGCATCGTGCTGTGACATCTGCTGCAGTTTAAAGGTTTGGAGGGCCAGCGGAGGGAAATCTTTGCAGGGGCTGCGAGCGGCGTGCGCTCACGGAGGACCTACAAATCCCAGGAGCGCCCGCCAGCCCTGAGGAGCAACACCTGGGCCGCTCTCCCCGACCCCTCCCACCTTTCCATCGTTCATTTAAACAGCACTCCCTGGATTTGTGAGTGGGACGCTTTGCTGACCGAGGAGCACCTTTTTCTGGGACTGACCTGCCTGCCTGAAATCCTACTGCTCGCGGAACCCGCTTCGCGGGTCCCGCATCGTGCTGTGACATCTGCTGCAGTTTAAAGGTTTGGAGGGCCAGCGGAGGGAAATCTTTGCAGGGGCTGCGAGCGGCGTGCGCTCACGGAGGGACTACAAATCCCAGGAGCGCCCGCCAGCCCTGAGGAGCAACACCTGGGCCGCTCTCCCCGACCCCTCCCACCTTTCCATCGACCTGTTGTTTACGAGTCCTATAATTGCCAATCGCAATCCCGCAGCGCGGGAGAGCGCGCGGGACAAGCCCGGGACAAGGGCGGGACCGTCTGTGGCCGTCCGGGGCCGGTAGAGGACGGGCTGGGCCAAATCCCTAACATTTCCTCCCCTTCTTTTTAACTATTGGTCTGTATAGCACCATTTCGATATTTTGTTATCTTTGCTTCTTAAATTAACCAAAGTGCCTAGATTTAATCCGGGTTGTGATTTTGTTTGTATAGGCCAGAATATATTAGGCATAATTTCATATTATTGACAGTATATTTCTGAGGCTGGTGTTAACTGTTTTTCGTATAGATTTAAAAATGACTTTAAGATCGGGTAAAGAAAGACAAGTTCAGGTTTCCACCTCTAATGGTACCTTTTCAGGAACTATTGATCAGTTTTTTAAACGTTCCACAGCCATATTAGAGAAAGAGATCGCATTAGCAGAAAAACGGCTTTCGCTGGATATAATTACAGGCAAGCGATCCTCTCTTGGGAGAATTAACGAGGCTGTCTCCCCTGTTCCACTCTCTGTGTTAGATTTAGATCGTGACGCTGACGCTGTTAATGCTGACTTAGGATCTGTAACTATTTCTGAGACCCAAACCGTAGAGTTAGTAGAGTCTGGTCAAGAAAGTCAATTTAACACTGCACATGATAATCTGCTAAATGGTGGGACTATTTCCTTAGACCAGTCCGTAGAGAAATCAGGTCTCTCGGATTCTCCAAACCTCAACATAAGTAAGGAGCAAATGAATTCCCTCTCTGGTTTACAATGTTCACCCTTGCAGAATCCAGGGAAACGTAAAAGGATAGATTCTCCCGACTTAGAGGCACACAGTGAGGATATAGGAATTGTTCCTGATTCCCCCATACAGTTGGTTAATGCAAACGAGGTTATCCAACCAGAAGATCATAACACCGTAATTAGCATAGTGGAGGGAGTATTTTTGGCTAAGATAGAGTTGTTACTTAAATCCCTACTTTTACCGTTATTTGAGAGAACAAGACTCTTAAACACTAAAATGGATTCCTTAGAGTTGATGGTGAAAGACAATATAGCTACCTCAACCAGAATCCTCGCCAGTTTAACTTCTAAAGGATTGATTGCCCCTGCTTTGCCCCTTTCAAAGGTTAACCTGGTGAATAGTAAAACAGGGGGTATTAGTACAAAAGAGGGACCCTCTGTACCCAAAGTTCAGCAGAAAACTACTGTATCTGCTCCCAAGAAAATAGCCTCTACTGAGGTTGTTCCCAAGTCTAAGGCTGTTAAACTACCCCAGGCCAAGAAAAACCCTATTCCCCCCAGTAATCAAAATCAAAGCTCTGGCCCAAAATCTAAACCTATCCCAAGGAGACAATGTGTGAACCTTCCACCAGAGTCACAGCCATACACTATCATTTTAACCGGCGTGGCTCCTCTTGATGATGGCAAGAGAGAAACGCACATGGATCTATATAACAAGGTTATTTTTTGGCTTAATAAAAACCGCCCCCTTCCACCCAATGTAAAGCCGGAAATCCTTAATGTAAGGAGAGTGGACTGGGTCGACTTCAGCAAGAAAGATCTTGAGGGGGATTGTGTGGTAATAAGCTTTAGAGAGCCATGGGTGGCAGAACTCATTAGTAGAGAACCAAGATTCGGAAGAGTGGGGGATGTGCAAACTTTATTGTTGAATTATTTCTACCCTGCCTTATATTCAACTAGACCCCAAACCCCGTTTCATTATCCCAGAAGAGACAGGCAAAGAGAGAGATTCCCTTTTGACACTCCTATTTACCCATTGTTTCATCCACGTCTCACAAATCGGTTCGCTCCATTGTCCGGTCTGGAGGGCGTGGATTGACTCAATAAAGAACCACCTGCTTTGAGGTTGACAGAGGATGTAGGGAATTGCCCTACTTTCTATTCTTTATCTCCCAGGGCAGAGATAATTTTAGGGACCCGTAGAAATGCTCAAGTGGAGGTAGGAAGGGAAACATCCCAAAATCTAACCACAAGTCTCTCGACCTGTGGAAAAGCAGTGAAATCTTCTATTAATCTGCTAACAGATACCACCCATTCCCTTGAAGTCTTGTCATGGAATATAGCGGGACTAAAGGGGAAATTGACTGGGGATGATTGGGGCTCCTTTGTGGATACCTATGATATAATTATTCTGCAGGAAAGTTGGACCACTGAAGCCATACATCGGGCTGGTTACCTTAATTTTTACAAACCAGCATGCAAAGGTCCCAAAGGACGTCCTTCAGGTGGTCTTGTCATCTGGATTAGACAATCTTTGGCAATTACAATTACTACTGTTCCCACTTCTAGTAATGACATTTTGGCCTTAAAACTTTCTGGTAAAAACAACCCGGATCTTTTTTTGATAAATATATATGCAAGAGGGCAACCTGGTGGGAAGCCCATGAGAGCGGCCAGTGACCTAGATTCCTTACTGAACGAAATTAGCAGAGAAAAGTGTGTCATGGTGGCAGGCGATTTTAATTGTTCCTTCGAACCATTCCCTACTCTTGACAAAGATGGGTATGGGGAAATTGATTTAATTTGGAATATTCCACATCTATCTATTCCCCCAATTAAAAAAGTTACAGAGGCCGCTATGCAGTGGTTAGGCCTTTGCCTTGAATGGGACCTGCGAGCTGCCAACGGCAGAACTAAATCTGACCTGATGGGCAAGGTCACTTTTGATAACTCTTTGCACTCTAGTCGTATTGACTATTTTCTAATCAGTATAGAGTATTGGAAAATCCTAGAGGATATGGAAGTAGTTACACGTCCAGAAAGTGACCATAATCCCTTGGCAATAAAATTATTACTGAATGAGGGTTTAAATAGGGACTCCTCAACATCCATTACCACAGCTGAGGCCATTCTTACTAATGATTGTAGAAGGGTTCGATGGGCTAGGCTTTTGGATAATCCTACCACCATAGACAAGATTGCAGCGGAGGTCTTAGCTGCCACTGATTTGATGGTACCCATACTTAATGATGGCACTTTTTTAGAACAAATAGGGATGATTCATGACTCCCTTTTTAATAAAATTAAAACCTTTTTTAACAAACCTGTAAAGGGGAGAAAAAATGGCCCAGCTCTAAGGAATAAATTGTATAATAAAGCTTGTCGCACTGCCCATAGTTCCTTGTTAGATGCTATCAAATCTAAGTCGGTCACTGACATAAGATTAGCTAGGGTTAATTATAAGAAAGTTCTCAGAGAAGCCAAAATAAACTGGGACGATCAGCGCTGGTCGGACCTATATCAAGCAAGCTCCTCTTCCAATCAACAAAAATTTTGGGAGGTTGTGAGATGGGGAGGTTCTGGGGATCAGAAAGTTCCTGTTAACCACGTGCCTGCCGAACAATGGGTCAAGCACTATGCGACGCAGTTTAGTGACACGGAACGGATCTCCCTATCTAGGGAAGATGCCAGTGTGCTGACTGCAGAGCTTTTGCCCGATCACATTGTCTTCACTGAAATGGAAGTCGTTGCTGCTTTAAAACAAGTTCAGAATGGTAAAGCCCCCGGCATGGACTGTGTCCCAGCAGACCTTTTTAAGTACGATCAAGTGCACTGGGTCCTATATATAACTACCCTAGCTAATGCAATAGCAAGAGGAGCTAGCATTCCAAAGTCGTGGAAAGGGGCAGAGATCCTGCCCGTGTACAAAAAAGGGGATAAAACTGATGTGGGAAATTATCGTCCCATCAGTCTTATTGGCGCCTTACAAAAGGTAGTGGCCAGAATGCTACTAGGGAAAATTGAATCATGGATGTTAGGAGCTGAAATTCTGTCTCCAATGCAGGCTGGTTTTAGGGCAAATATCAGCACTGTGGACCAAATACTAAGATTTGTGATGATTTATTGGAAAACTGTGCTACTTGGGGGTGGCAAGATATTCGCTGCATTTGTAGATCTCAAATCAGCGTTTGATATGGTCCCCAGAGGTAAGATGTGGGCTGCTCTGAGACGGATGGGTGTTCCACCTGCGCTACTGGAACTTACCATCAGATTGCACGAGGGGAACTTTGCTAGAGTGAGATGGGGTCGTCAGGGCCAGGTTACTGAATCCTTCCCCGTAACTCGTGGAGTGAGACAGGGCTGTGTCCTGGCTCCCACTCTTTTTATACTCTTTATCAATCAGGTGGTTAAGTTCCTGTCAGCTATCCCCACTGATGCCCCATCACTGGGGGGGACCAAATTTCCCCTTTTAATTTTCGCAGACGACACACTTATACTGGCCAAAACACAGAAGGGACTGCAGGCAGCTATAAATAAATTTGTGGACTTCTGTAACGAGAATGACTTAGAAATTAATATTAACAAGACCAAGTTCATGGTGTTTACAAAGAATAAACCGTTGAGGGGTCACGTTACGATGAATGGGTCTACTTTGGAGCAGGTCGAAGTAATGACTTACCTTGGTGTAGCGATGGATTACAGGTTACGCTGGAAAGAGCAAGTTGCGGCGCTTAGTCTGAAATTTGCTCGTTTGTCAGGCTGTTTAGTGAAGGAGCAGCGATGTTCTTTGACTAAAAGAGTTTTGCCCGCACTTAAAATTTATAGTGCAAAAATTAGATCTGCAATATTATATGGGGCTGATATTTGGGGTTGTGTGGACCTGGCTGTCCTTGACAGGATCCAGAACAAATTTCTCCGTAATTTAGTTAATCTTCCCCCCTCAACACCTGTATTACCACTCCAGATGGACATGGGCTTTTATTCTATAAAATTCCAAGCTCAGTTTAGGATGGTGGCGTTATGGAGGCACATTTGGTCTACCCCGGATCTTGCTATGTTTGCTCAAGAACTACAGGACGTTAGAAAGCAACCAGGGGCAGCTGAAATACCATGGCTTAAGTTAATCAGAAACACTCTCACTGGAATGGGCCTTCCCCAGTTATGGTCAGATCCGGGCTCCCATATCTTTCCTTCAAAGAAAGATTTTAAATTACTCTTTTGGTCCATGGTGAAAGAAGAGCATGTTGCTCTTTCAGCGAAACCGAATCTGACTGGTCAGTTTCTGCTTTATAAAGCAGCTCCACATACTGAGACCTATTGGGATGTAATTCCTAAAACCTTAGACAGGAAACTCTACCACCAGTTTCGTCTAGGTACACTACCTCTAAGGGACTTCACTAGTGGTTGGTTGAACTCGGAGTCATCCTGCTGTCCTTGCTGTATTGGACATAAAGAAACTATAGGTCATTTTTGTTCGTATGTACTGCTTACTATGAACCACGCCATAAGTGGTTAAAGCCCATCTGTACTAGATTAAAGACCAGGGTGAGCAAGGAAGCTTTATTTATCCTAAAAACTAACACCTCCGAATGGCTATCCATTGGTCTAGCAAAATTTCTTGGATGGGCTTGGTTAATAAGGATTAAGTCAGTTCGCAGTACCATAACTTCAACTTCATCCTGAAACTGAAAAAGCATGTTAATTTTATCATCTCTTGACCAGTATTGTTGTTGCTGCTGTTGTGTTTATAATCAAATGTAAGGAAAATACTGTTCCTCAGTCGTCTTTATTCGCGTATTTAATTGTGGTTTTTAACAAATCTTTTAACTAATTTTTTGTTTTTTTTGCACACTTTTTCTCTCTAGTTAATATACATTTATGACTTTGCTACTCTGATTATATATATGTTATTCTGATCATATATATTTATGTTTATGACTATGTTATTCTGACGCATGTAAATACTTTGTCTTTTATGAAGAAATTTCGAAATAAAGACGTTAAAAACTGAAACTGAAACTGAAATCTTCCATTGCCGTTGCCTGGTGCTCCTCAAATACTGTCTAAGAGAGAGTAAGGGGGAAAGCGCCACGTGAATTTCGGGACATGAGGAGCATTGTAGCTTAGTGTTATTCGAACCGGGGAGTGGTTAGGATATGTACCCGGGAGATCATTGAAGTTGAGTACTCTAGTCTCTAACCTCCCAGATATAAACCAGAAATCTATACAGGTATGAGTATCATACACTGATGAGTAATGAGTGTAACCATGCACTGCAGAATGTATATGTCTCCAGATGCCCAGGCGGCATTCTGCGTGCATGATGTTTTGCAAGGCTTACTGCTGCGGCTGCTGGGCGTCTGGGGCAAGCCCTGTGACCTATCCAAGTGTTCTAAAATACAATTAAAGTCTCCGCTCCTCCCCCTCCAATCTGTGAAATGCCATACAATACCACTAGTGGAAATAGCAGGTCGCTCTTACTGCAAAGAGCTACCGCAAACTTACCCCTTGGGTCACTCAACAAGCAAAGTCATCTCCACTCCTGGCTTGCTATCGACCCATAGCAGAACCCCTCTAGCATGGGATATGAAATCAGAGGAAAAGCAAATCTCATGTAATTTACGTTGCATGTCTCTACTGCGTTCTGGGGTGAGATGTGTGTGTCCTGTAAGATGTCAACAGACACAAAGTGTCTTTAAATAGGCCCCTTTGTTTCTAACTTTTGTCATTATTTAGGCAGCGAACTTTCAAAGTAATGAATTGAAGACCCTGTGGTCCTACCCTGTCAGTGGCCTTGTGATGGAGGTGACCCCTGCAATAGATGGAACCCCTTACCTGCTGTGTAGACTGTGCTGAAACAACATAGCGAATAAAGACCCATGCAATCATACACATGCATATAGAGAACATTCCCTCCCACGCCACAAAAAACCACAACTATCGCGGCTAATTGTATTCCCCTGGCCCACCCCAACAACAAACAATAACCCCAGAAAAAACTAAGTAGACTGTGTGATACACTAGGGGGCCGATGTTGCCATCAGAACAAGTTCCCTCTGCCACCGTGTCCATAGATTAGATCTCTAACAGCTGAAACCTGTATCCCTGTAAGGTGCCAGATAACATTATCTAGGCACCCTGCAAGATGCGCCTGCAACTGACAATCCGTCATTGTGCTCGGGATCATTAATCAAACCCGCTCTCATCACCCATAAGGCTTGTCATATTTTACTTGTGCTCGCTACTCCTTACGCCTCATGCCGTGCTAGTTACCCATAGTGTCACTTGCCCGTCCTTGTGATATCTTCAGCAGAACAGTTTTTGCAGTTACTCTACTTGCACGTGCTGTTCTTGTAGACTTGACGGGTCTTCTGCTTGAGACTGCGAAGCAGTCGGTGAACCACGTAGTCTCAAGCTCTGCTCTCTGTCCTTGAGGGCGCGTAGGACAGCTTTGGGATTGGTGAAAAAATGTACCTTACCATCCATTTTGATTCTTAGCTTCGCGGGATAGAGCATGCTGTACTCCGGGTTAAAGTCCCAGAGCTTCTTTTTTGCTGGGATGAAGAACCTGCGTCCCTCCTGAACCTGCAG
This sequence comes from Lissotriton vulgaris, assembly GCF_964263255.1. NCBI lineage: Eukaryota > Metazoa > Chordata > Amphibia > Caudata > Salamandridae > Lissotriton > Lissotriton vulgaris. Next base: position 751,773,262 of record NC_141694.1, read on the forward strand.
TATGAAATCAGGGAATAGGGATATGTCTGATCCTCCTGATGGAGTCTACAAGTCTCCTGATGGAGAGACCCTAGTTTACAGGCTTTACGTAAAGCAGTCTTGGTCCCTGTAGTTCAGGAATCGTGCGAATATAGTCTGAGAAGGTGTCCCGGGAATTGGTCTGGGTGCCAACGATCGATGCGCCCGTTCTATGACAAAAATCCCTGAGAACGTGTTACGGACCAGAAGTGGGACAAGAAGTTGTTACATGTATTGCTCCATGTTGCTGATATTGGACGACTCTGCCACTCCGAAAATGGGCATGTTGTTCCACCTCGATCGTGCTTCAAGAACTTCGGCCTTCATCTGTAGCACACGTAGAATTTTGTCCCTTTCTTTGTCGGTCTCCGCATCCGCACGTATTACATCTTCCATGTCGTAGTCCCGCTGTTCCGCAGCGTCAAGCCGCTCCCCATGCTTGTCCAACCGTTCTGACATGCGATCCATCCGAAAGGAGTGCCTCAATTTTACTATCTATTTTGGAGAGACTTTGTTGTATAGTGCGGAATGCGTGCTCCACATCTGTCAACTCCCGCTTTGGGTCGTCTGAAGCATTGTCTTGGTCAGTAGGAGTAGAGTCCTTCACCCTTGGGGTTTTGCGTAAGTCGAAATGCAACTTGGACTGGAGCTTATCTGTGTTGCCCATGGTGTGAGGGTGGGTGCAGGATAAGTGAGCAGCACACGGTTTGTCACTGGACTTATGTCACAGGTATGCAGGAGCTCACTCTTGTTGGGGTCTCGGTGCTGTTGTGGGTCGTAAGAGCAATCTCAACTCCTGCATCGTGATACACACCCTTCCTCTGTCGTGTCAGTGCATATCATTAGTGGGTATCTACCCCTTTAGGATGGTTTTAATGCAGCATTGCGCCTCACCTGGTGAAGCCGACTTATATGGGTGGGCGTTGAGCAGTTCTGACCTCAGGTAGCCATAGCCATTTGCACACAGTGATCTTGTTCCACAGAGATAAGGGCACATTTTGGGAGAGCACTCGTGTGAATAAGGGCCCCAAGTTATGGTCTCCTGCGAGTATCACACCCGCTGGAGTTGCAATTGATTGGAATCGCAAAGTGGTGTATCGCAGGGCCCCCACAAGTCACTGACGGTCCGTCCGCGCCAAGGGCCTTGATATGGTGAATTGATATTGTGGGGCCGCCTCTTGGGGGAAGTGCGTGCTGACTATATGGTAGCCCCCAGGGAGGACAGCCGCATACGTGCGCGGACACCTTCAGGCGGATTCTTTGGCTCCCAGCCCGTTACTCCACCAGTAACTCCGCAGCCACGGCAGCTTGATGCGGCAGGTACCTGTACCTCGCAGGAGTCCAGCCAGTCACATCGCCTGTATCGTTAACGAGGCATGAAGCAGTCCGCGGAGAGGGCGTTTTCAGATACCTCCCTCTCGAGACGGGTCACAACATTGATCGGGCCGCAACGAGGCCCCGCGCTGCACGGCTTCCATAGTGTCACCGTTGGCCGTCCTCCCAATATTGCACCGATCTTCACGCTGCTGGGCAACTCCAGGTCAGGGCACAAACCGGATCTTCATGCGGATTTTTCGGATTACTGGTGGCAATCTGGGGAGCTGCACTAACTCGCGGCCATCTTGGAGTCATGCACTCCACCTCTTAAAATTGTCTTTGAAGGAGTGACTTCAAAGGAACCCTTAGAAGTGCACAACAATCCCTTTCAACCCAGCCCTGGATCCAGGCAATCAGTAGGGGGTATATCAGCTCTGTGTGAGAGCAGGACATAACCTATACAAATTTAAAGTGTGAACATCCTCTCCCATTACAGGAAGATCATCAGTATTTAGATGAATGCAGATGTAACCCCTGTCACATCCAGCCCTTTCTGTGTGGTGGCTGTCTGGAAAGTATGCACCAAGTGTAGCTGTCAGCCTAGCTCAGACATGTATTGGAGTCAGGTTGCAAAGCACAAAGCCGTAATATACAAAGTGCCTTGGTGGCACAACGGGCATCACTAGAGGATGTTCCCTCATTTGCATGGGATTGTGGCCCCATGCAAATCCCTTTGCCTCTGTGCCCGTTCCTTATTATGGACATGAGAGCAATGGGCAAAGAAGCTGTCGTGGCGCAATGACAGTGCGTCTCCTGATGCCAGCCCTCTAAAGAGGGTCCTATGGACCCCCCAGGTCTCCCCAAGCAAAAGGGTGCAGTCACTCAAGTCACCCGCCTACAAGGGGATTTCTAATCCCCCTTAAAAGTACAGGCTGGTTGCTGCATGCACAGCGAAACACGGAGTGGCTGCTTTAAAGCTGCTCCGTTTTTCACTTGAATGCGCTGCGCAATGGCAGCGCAAGTTTTCAGCTGCCCTGGGGCAGTGCATTAAACATTACACACACTGCTTATTGCAGAGCGCACCTTTTGAATGGTGTGCTCAACACTAACAAGGAGAGTGTGCTGTATTCCATAATGCGGTCCAAAGAGTCCTAAGAACAGAGAAATGCACACTTTCTATAAGTGTCATTTCTATAATAATTTAAATTCCAACTACCAGTAAGCATGAGTTATCACTATTCTAAACATACCAAACATGACCACGCCACTCCTTTGAGATCAGGAATTACCACTTAAAAGTATATAACGGAATTCCTAATGCTAGCCTATGAGAGGAGTAGGCCTCACAACAGTGAGAATCAAAATAGGCTGTTTGCACTACCAGGATATGCCACACATAAGGCATATGTCCTGCCTTTTACTTACACAGCACCCTGCCCTAGGGCTACCTAGGGCCTAACATAGATGTGACCTATGTGAAATAAAAGGGAAGTTTAAAACTTGAAAGTAGGTTTAATTATGCCAAACAGGTGTAAACCAATCATACCTTGTTTAGAGGAGAATGCACATGCTCTTTAGCACTGATTAGCAGTGGTAAAGTGCCCAGAGTCCTAAACCCAACAGAAAGGTCAGAAAAATAAGGCGGAGGAAGGCAAACCATTTGTGGATAACCCTGCAAAAAGGGCCAGATCCAGCAGTGTGGTTGGAAAGCTAATTGTGGACCCATTCTAAGGCCATATCAAGCACACACTGTTCAACAGCTGATGGCACAGTCAGGTTCATTAGCTTGTTTTTATGCTTCTGAGAACGTTATTGGGATCAAGACTACTCTTGATCCATTGACAGGTGTAACATGGTTATTCTCTGTCAAATATGCATGCAGTGTCTTTTCTTCTTCATAAAAATCTTGGGTCCCAGATGTATTTATGCCTATAGTCAAAGTTAATTGTTACAGCAAACAAATGATGGATGGAATGCTGACAATGCAAACATTCTCCCCCAGTCGAAAGAACTGGGTTAAATCCATTGTTATTTTGCCCACTACGCCATCCCAATTTGGACCCAGCCATATGCAAATCAGTCTTGACCCTGTGCCCCATGGGAACAGTCCAGACCGAACTCCCAGGCCAGGTCCTCCCTGGACCGCAAACCAGCATCCTGAGACCGGTTTCAGGGTATGTCCCCCTTCATCATCCAGGCTACCTTGAATCCAGTGGCACAGTGAGCAATGGACCCATGTCTGGGGATACCCAACCCACTTAGGGCGAAAACTGTTACAGCAAACAAATGATGGACGGAATGCGGACAATGCAAACATTCTCCCCCAGTCAAAAGTCTGGGTTAAATCCATTGTTCTTTTGCCCACTACACCACCCCAGTTTGGAGCCAGCCATATGCAAATCAGTCTTGACCCTGTGCCCCATGGGAACAGTCCAGACCGAACTGCCAGGCCAGGTCCTCCCTGGCTTGGCAGTTCAGGCGGGACTGTTCCTACAAGGAACAGGGTCAAGACTGATTTGCATATGGCTGGGTCCAAACTGGGGTGAGGTGGTGAGCAAAAGAATAATGGATTAAACCCAGGCCTTTGTGACTGGAGGTGAATGTTTGCATTGTCCATCATTCCGTCCATCAATTGTTTCTTTTGCATATGTTGCCCTAAGTGGGAAGGGTATACCCAGACGTGGGTCCTGTGCTCACTACTCTACTGGATTCAAGATAGCCTGTCTGATGAAGGGTGATAACCTGAAACCGGTCCCAGGATGCTTGTTTCCAGTCCAGGGAGGACCCGGCCTGGTAGTTCGGGTTGGACTGTTCCCAGAAGGAACCGGGTCAAGACTGATTTGCATATGGCTAGGTCCAAACTGGGGCGGTGTGGTGAGCAAAAGAATGATGGATTAAACCCAGATCTTTGCAACTCTGAGTGAATGTTTGTATTGTCCAGCATTCCGTCCATCAATTGTTTCTTTTGCATATGTTGCCCTAAGTGGAAAGGGTATGCCGAGACGTGGGTCCCGTGCTCACTGGATTCAAGCTAGCCTGGCTGATGCCCTGAAACTGGTCCCAGGATGCTTGTTTCCGGTCCAGGGAGGACCCGGCTAGGGAGTTCGGGCTTTACTGTTCCCACAAGGAACAGGGTCAAGACTGATTTGCACATGGCTGGGTCCAAACTGGGGTGGTGTGGTGAACGAAAGAATGATGGATTAAACCCAGATCTTTGTAACTGGGGGTAAACGTTTGTATTGTCCAGCATTCTGTCCATCAATTGTTTCTTTTGCATATATTGTCAAAGTTAAGGCATGTTCAGCTGCATTTTATGCCCCTGTACTATTCATGTAAAATGTAAACTGTCACTTTAGATAATACAAGTGTATTCTTTGATCACTGTTCACTTGGCACCAGTGGCTGGGCAGACGTTCTGACAAGCAGTCACCCTTGATATCCTCCAGCTGATGACAAAGTGTAGTAAAATCTGTACTCTTGGGTCTGAAGTACATCCATCTATAAATACGCATGTACATGATAGTGTTCCTGTTGAATTAGAACTATCGTAAAGTTTTACTTTTGTAAGACATAATTTAATGCTGGCAGTATGGGGCGTGATTGGGGCCATTTTGTGCTTTTGCCTTCTTTAACAATAGGCTGTCATGCTTATTAGGCATCCTTCGTTTTTTTTTTGTTCCACAGTATAATCAGAACAGAAATACATATATCCAATAAATTCTTACTTCAAACATGTTCATCCATATAATCAGCAAAAGGCCCCCATATATCCATGCCAATCTTGCGTTTCCTCACCCCTTTAACCGCATATAGGCTAAACTCAAGATTTAATAAACTATGCATTCTATTCCTCCATTGAAAAAAAGGAAGTTCCGATTGTAACCAACCAACCGCAACACATAACCTTGCTACGGTCATAGCAATAAATATTAAATATCGTTGTTTAAAGCAAGGGCCACCCCTCCTAAATTGCGCATCCGACCCCAACAACATAATTACAGAAGTTATAACAATAGGTTTACCAATAATATTACTTAGGAATTTTTCAAGATTAACTATGAAAATTCTCAAATGCCCACAGCTGAAGAAAATATGTAGCATATACGCATCATCAGCACTACATCGGAAACATTTACCATCATGTCCAGTTTTCCACTTATATGCCGGAGTATAATATAAATTAAAAAAAGTTTTATAACATTTGCACACGCAGATTGCCAGATAGTAGCGATTCCTTTGATAATGTGATAACATAATCTAACGATACATTCTCAACCCCCAGAACTTTAGACCATTTATCAGCTTTTTTCTGTAAATCATCTTTTCTATATGCCAGCAATAGCTGGTACACCTCCCCAAATTTTGCCTGTTGGTGTGTGGCGTTTATAGCTAAGTTAGAGGTAAATACGATCCTTTGTCGCATCATAAAATCGCGAATTTGCTAATAATTAATTGTTGTTTCAGCAAATTAAGCAATTGGGACGAATCAACATAAGACATTAATACACCATCTGTTCCTATAAAATCCCCCAATTGCACAATCCCTTGTGCACGCCACCTTACAGCCACCATATCCCAAAAAATAGGAGGTAAGAGTTTAGTAGCATTAGTTGGGGTATACCAAGATATTTTCTCCACTTGACATAATTTTTTTACCCTTTTCCACGCATTGCATGCTGATATTAGAACCTTAAACCTAGTCCGTTTAAAGTAACTTCCATCTACTTCTTTAAATAAAGATTGTCTCGCCTCTGATCCCAACAGCATTTGATAAATTGAAGGTGCTTCTGCCTCATTAAGTATATCTTCTCCGGTCAACATTATCCGCATCCTAAGCAAAAAACATGTGTAAAAATAAAGATCAAAAATCAGGCCTAGCTAATCCCCCCCAACACCCCCCCCCCCCCCCCCCCCCACCCCCGATCAATCGGTAAAGTTAAGAATCGTATGGCCCTTCTTGGTTTCCCCGGGGCCCAGATAAATTTAAAACAGACTGTAATTGTTGGAGCTGGAATGTAGTAAATTCTAAAGGAACTGCTCTAAATAAATACAACATCCAAAGGATGACCCTGTACATGTTTTTTGTTCAAATCTGTTTTTATTGTGAACACAGCGATAAGCCTACAACCCCGTGTCGGGGCCGGCCGCGCACAGAAGAGCTGGAAGGCGTGAGTAGCCAGGGGGAGGTTGGAGTATTAACACAGCGCCCTGCCTACAACCCCTAGAGGGGGCCGGCCTCGTGGCTTATGGGTATTGATGGCAAGAGGTGGTCACGTGCGGGCGGGGGAGGCGCGTATGGAAGGAAAAGCTGTGGTGTCACGTTTTCCAAAGGCCCAACGGGGCCCAAACTGCCCCATAGGAGGGCGGAAGCCAGAGTGGCAAGTAGGAAGGAAGAGAAAGTCGGAGGGAGATTAAGCAGTAGCAAGAGGGGGAGGGGCCGGGGGGGGGGAAGATAGCAGTGGCCGGTTGGGGGGCAAAAACGCAAGCAGGTGAGCGGTGTGTTAGAGCATAACAGCGCCTGCGCTGGGAGGAGCAGTTAAGGACCTAGTCTGCTCGGGTCAGCAGGGATGAGGGCGTCCTCGAATAACTGCAGAGCACGGAGCCTGGGGGGCATGTGGTGGGCGTAGCTGATGGAGCACAGGTGGCGCACAAGGGGTTCCCACACTGCCTTGAAGCACACGCCCCTCGTTTGTATCCGCGCCGTGAGCAGCTCCATAGTCAGGACCTGCCAGAGGCGCACAAACCAGGAGGCTATCGGCGGTGCCTCAGCCCGCTTCCAGTACAGAGCAATGAGTTGTTTGGCAGCGCCTAACATGTGAAGTGTGAGGATCCAGTCGCTGCGCGTGAGGGCCCTAAGCGTAGGGGGTCGAATGCCCAGCAGGAGCGTGCAAACCTCTTCAGGTAGGGGGAAACCCAACACCCTCGTAATGTGACTGAGGACCTCCTTCCAGAAAACAGCTAGAGTAGGGCATGACCACCAGATGTGTACAAAGTCGCCAGTCGCGGTGCCACACCTCCAGCATAGCGGCGAGGAAGTAGGGAACATTTTGCTGAGTCTCAGGGGGGTATAGTACCATTGCGTAAGCATCTTGTATGCGTTTTCCCTCTGCGGGATACTGCGAAAGGTTTTAGGGATGTCAGTCCACAGCCGGGCCCACTGAGAAGGCGTGATATCGGCACCGGCCACCGACTGCCATTGTCTCTGGTAGGGGTGCGCGGGCGGAGCGGTGGGGTGCTGCAGGATGTTATAGATCTGGGAGATAAGTCTTTTCAGCCCCCCAAGGGAGCGCGCCAGTTTCTCGAATGGCGTGTAGGCCCTGGTGGCAGCCCGATACAAGTCGTCCCCCATAGTCCAATGGCGCAGTTGGGCATACTGTAGGCCGGCGGTTGGGGGGAGGCCAAATTCTTCCCTGCAGTCGGGCCATGATTTAGGCGCCCCTCCAAGGAAGAGGTCACCTATTACTCTGCAGTCCCCTTGCGTCCAACTCTCAAAAGCGCGGGTCCGGGCTGCAGGGGGAAAGTGCGGGTTACCAGCGATGGGGGTGTGTGGAGAGGGAAACATGGTTAGGCCCTTGGACACCGCCACCCTGTCCCAGACGTCGAGAACTGTTTTCGTCGGGACCGCCATATACGCACTCCTGGATCGCGCCACGTGTGGTAGCCAAGGCAGGTCCCATATGGTGCGCCCCGTGACCACCCGGTCCATGTGGAACCAGTGCTTGTCGCTCTCGCGTGCACCCCATTCAATGACGAACCGGAGGTGCGCCGCCCAGTAGTAGTGGAGAAGATTCGGGCAAGCGAGGCCGCCCCTGTCTCTCGGTTCCATGAGGACTCTCTGTGAAAACCGGGGTCGCTTACCACCCCAGATGAAGGATGTGAGGTCGCGTTGGAGGCTCTTAATGCAGTGAAGCGGGATTGGGGTGGGCAAGCACTGGAAAACATATAGTATACGGGGGAGGACCGACATCTTGACCGCGTTGAGCCGCCCTAGCCAGGAGATCATCAAGGGCTTCTATTTCCGCAGGTCCGCCAAGACTTCTTTGCGGCACGATGCCCAGTTCCGCGCAGACCATGAGTCCAGGTGGGGCGTTAGGTCCAGACCCAGGTATTTGATGTGGGTCTCCGCCCAATGGTAGGGTGTAACCCCTTTCAGGAAGTTGACCTCCTCCTCAGGGATGGTGAGGTTGAGCGCCCAGGATTTGGTGTGGTTAATCTTAAGGCCAGATGCTCGTTCAAATAGGGAGAGGGCGTCATGTACCGCCGGGAGGGAGTCCCGAGGACGCGTAAGAGTGAGGATCAGGTCATCCGCGAACAGCGCCACTTTGTTGGCACGCCCCCCGTGGGGGATTCCGTGAATGCCAGGAGTGCGCCTAATCAGCTCCGCCAGCGGCTCCACCGCTAGGGCGAACAGGAGTGGTGAAAGCGGGCATCCCTGCCTCGTGCCCCTGTGAATCGAGAGTGGCGTGTCAGTTGGCCGTTGACCCGAATTCTGGCCTGTGGTCCGAGATAGGGGGCCATGCACCTAGAGATCATTTTAGGGCCAAGACCCAGTTTCCGGAGGACCGCGCGTAAGAAGGTCCAGTCGACCCGGTCGAAGGCCTTTTCTGCGTCAAGCGAGAGGAGGCAGGCCGGAATATCCCAATGCCGTACCTTCCCCACTAGGTGCGCCAGCCTGCGCACGTTGTCTGCCCCCTGACGATCCCGAATAAATCCCACCTGGTCCGGGTCCACTAATCCCGGCATGTACGGATCCAGCCGTTTAGCCAGGATCTTGGTGTAGATCTTAAGATCGGTGTTCAGGAGGGCGATGGGGCGATAGGAGGAGCACAGGTCAGGGTCCTTCCCAGGCTTGGGGATCAGGGCGATCTCCGCCAAGCCCATATCGGGGGACGGGCCAGTAGTGTCAGAGAAGGAACCGTACAGCTGCAGCAGGTGCGGGCGGAGCTGGGTCAGAAATAGGCGGTATAAGGCCAACAGCAGACCGTCTGGTCCCGGGGTTTTCCCAATGGGGAGGTCCTTGACGGCCTCCGTTATTTCCTCCTCCTGTAGGGGACCTTCCAGAGTAGCTGCACATGCCGGAGACAGCGGAGACCCCTCAAAATCCGCAAGAACGGCCTCCCGCGCCTCCGCAGAGGTGGGCTCCTCGGCGTACAGGGAGGAGTAGTAGGCATCGAAGGCTTCCTGCTTGGCTTTTTCCGAGGTGGCGCAGGTGCCATCCTGCCGCTTGACGTTGGCGATGTGGGCCCTGGCTGCACGCGCTCGCAGCCTGCCTGCCAGCAGGCGCCCAACTTTGTCCCCGCCCTCGTAGTAGCGTTGTTTGAGTGCCAGCAGGGAGCTCTCTGCCTTGTTGGTGCGCAGCGCGCGGAGTTGCCCCCTGAGGTTGGCGAGCGCTCTCTTAGACGCCTGTGAGGGGGAGTCCCTATCCCGAACCTCCGCTTGTTTGATTTCACTAGCCAGGTCGGTTTCTAGCTTAAACGCCTCCCTCCTCCGCGCCACCGCCAGGGAAGTGATGTGGCCCCTAATGGTGGCCTTGAAGGCATCCCAGATCGTATGGAAGGGCACGTCAGGGGTATCGTTAATAGCGAAGTACGAGTCTATGGCGTCACGGATGCTGGCAACATCCTCCGGGTCCCGAAGGATACTCGGCGGGAGCACCCACCTCCGCTCACGGGTGGCCCGGGCCAGGGGGTCTTGCAGCAAAAGTTCCACATGTGCGTGATCCGATAGGGAAATGTCGGACATCGCAGCAGTCAAGGAGTCTCTGGCCAATTCAAGGGAGGTGAAGAGGTAGTCAATGCGGGAGTACGTCCTGTGAGAGTGTGAATAAAAGGAGTAGTCCCGGGATCCCGGGTTGTGGTAGCGCCACACGTCCACGAGTCCCAGGTCTGTAAGCTGTGTTCTAAGGGTAGAGGACATTGCCCCCGTGCCATTAAAGGAGGCCCCCGCCCGATCTAGCTCAGAGTCCCACACCAGGTTGAAGTCGCCTCCTAAGATCACGCTAGGGTCACCTGGTGGGAACTGGTCTCGCAGGAGCGCCTGGAGGTATTTGTCCTGCGACTGGTTGGGCGCATATACACATCCCAGGGTGAACTTTGCACAACCCATCTGCACCGTGGCTCGGAGGAAACGCCCGTCAGCACTCTTGAAGGGTTTCGTGGGTCCCCGCCTGAAGCCAGCCCTGCAGAGGATTGCCACCCCCGCCGTCTTAGTGTCAGAGGAGGCCCAGAACTGTGTGGGGTATCTAGGGTGCGCCATGCGCTTAGTGTCCCCCTTTAAGAGGTGCGTCTCCTGGAGGAGGACAATGTCAGGGGAGTGATGCAGGAGATAGCGCCATATCTGATTCCGTTTGTTGGGGGAGTTGAGCCCTTTGACATTGAGTGATAGAACCTTCAAGGGCGCGGGGATGTTCGCTGTCATCGCATTAAGGGGGGACGGAGCTGCGCAAGTGTCAATGAAGCGTCCCCCCCCACAGACAGGGCAATGTCAGCCTCACCTCGCCCCCAGCGTGCCAACCCCCGTAGGACCCACCCTGCCACCCCTCTGCAGGCGCGGGAAGAGAGCCGGAAGATTGAGCAGCGCGAGAGAAAAGTAGGAAGAAAAGAGAGAGAAGGAAGATAAAGGGCGTAGAGAAGAAACACAACCAAAACAGGCCAACAGGGCCATTGTCCATTGTCCCAGGTACCGGACATCCTCTACCCGAGGGTTCGGATGAACACAGGAATGTCACTTCCTACGGGACAAAGGGAGGGAGCGGAGATCTGGGTGAGGAAAATGAAATCCGGTCGTCTTGCAGCCCGTCCACCCCGCTGCCACAGGGAAGTCCGGGGGTGGGGCGAGCCAGGGGGCCCTCAAGTTCAGAGCAGGCGCCAGGAGGGCAGGGGAGCCCGGCGATGTGTTGCAGGGCCCGGAAGGGGCGAAGTCCATCGTCCACTCCCCCTGACCCCACGGGGAGGTGGGGGAGGCCGCGGAGGCGGCCCTCTAGGGTGGAGGGGAGCTCCATCCCCAAGAACAGCAGGGCTGGGACACCGAGGCGCGGCAGAACAGGTCCAGGTGTCCTGGGGACGAGTGCAGGCTCGGGGTAGCATGAGTCTCGGTAATCATGTTCAATGGTCATCTGGAGTCGAAGGACGGTCCCCTCCCTCAGTGCCAGAGGCGAGAAGCTGGGAGGCCTGCTCCTCTCGATCGCCCTCGAGGGAGCGAATGTGAGCGATGATGTCTTGCTTGGTCTGCGAGGCGGAGAGGCTATCCACTGGGGGGGACCGGCGACGTTTGCGCACTGTGGACCAGTCTGGGCGCGGAGGGGCCCCCTCCGGGCGATGAGGGCGGGATGGGCTGTGGTCCGGGGACTCCGGCATATCAAGCAATTGCGCAGCTTCTCTGTAGGACCGGAGGGCCCTTCGCTTGCCCTCCCACCTAAAGATGAGGGCAAAAGGGTGCCCCCACTGGTAGGAAACATTGAGGGCCCGGAGTCTCTCCGTGATCGGGCGGAAGACCTTTCTCCTGTGGAGCGTGGTGGGAGCCAGGTCTTGGAAGATCTGGATCTTGTGGCCTCCATACCGCAGGTCCGGGTTGTCTCTGGCCGCTTTTAGAATGGCCTCCTTCTCCGTGAAGTAGTGGAGCCTGGTGACAATGTCGGGCAGGAGGCCCGCTTTGCCCCCCGCTCCAAAGACTCGAGGCGCGCGGTCAAGGCGCGGTGGGGGGCGTCTTCCTCGCCCCACACCTCTTGCAGGAGTAGGGCCACGTAGGCCATGGTATCAGTCCCCTCTTCTCCGAGTGGCACACCCCGTATGATGAGGTTGTTGCGGCGCCCCCTATTTTCCAAGTCCTCCTGCTTGATCTGGAGCTGGATATGTTGCTCTTCCAGGGTTGCCACCCTCTGCCAGATTTGCTCCAGGTCTTCAGTGCAGGAGTCAACCGTCTTCTCCAAGCCGTCAACCCGGTCGCCGAGGTCGGTGACTTCCTTGCGCAGTTCTTTGACGCACGAGTGAACCTCCGTCCTGAGGGACCCAATTTCGGTCTTTAAGTCAGCCATGAAGGAGGACATGAAGGCTTGAGTCACTGGGGGGGAGTCGGCAGGCGGCAGAGGCTTCCCCCCTGACGTTGAGGGGCCCCCGGAGGATGGCGGCGAGCCCGCCTTGCCCCACATGGAAGCCACTGACGTACCTCTGGTCGTCGCCGGTGGGGGTCCGGCTTGTTCCCTTTGCCACGGGTCATGGTCCACTCAAGACGTTCAGGGATAGCGGGGGGTAAGACAAGCTGTTGCGCGGAGCCCCCGGCCCGCGGTGGAGAAGAGTCCAAGGGAGGTCTAGCAGGCGCCCCCGTGATCCAGCAACCCAGGGCCCGCGATCAGGGGCACCAGACCGCAAGGCAGGAGATGGCGGGGTGCGATAGGGCCCACAAGCCTGAGACAGGGCCTGTCCGCCGTCAGTCCGCAGGGTGCGCCAGGGCAGCAGGGGTCCAGTGTGCAGGGGGCCGCGTGGGCTAGTGAAGTGGCTCCGCCGGGGAGGCAAGGCGGCGTGTAGGCAGGGGGAGTGATGGCAGACCTGTAGCAGCAGTCGTCCCGTGGCGGCTAGAGTCTAGGCCCCTCAGGCTGGGGACCTCTGATGACCGTGGTGAGGCTCGGCCTCTCGTTCCCGCCCAAGCCGGGGCCTCTCTTGACCGGAGCACCCGGGCGGTCGCAGCCCCTGCAGCCGGAGGCAGCCCGCGCCAGCAGCCTCGGTGGGGTGCCCAGGCAGCAATCAGCACCACGGAGGGAGACTCGCCCAGGGTCCCCGCAGGCCAGAGGCAGGGCGGCCCAGTTGGTAGTCCACAGGGCGCGTGAGGGCTGCAGGAGCGGGTGCGTGGGGAGGCTGTCGAGGCAGGCGTAGTGGCTCCTCACCCCGTCCCAAACAGCCAGCCAAGGGGGCAAGGCGACGTGCAGATAGAAGGGGATCGGAGATGTCCCGCTGCGACCGGGAGCTGAGTCTCGCAGCGTTGGTGCCCCCGGCAGTTGTGGCAGGTCCCGGCCCTCCTGTCCCTCCAAGGCCCGGGCCCCACTCGAGCACAGTGTCCGACCAGCCTCCCGGCCCACCGCCGATGTGCCCCAGGGCAGCAGGGAGCTCGCAGGCAGGGGTCGCTTGCACAAGGGGGCCGATCCACCCCTTCCAAGTGCATCGCTGCAGAGAGCCGATCAGGAGGAGAAAATGGCGGGCAAATCTGCGGCAGGGCCCCCCTTCGCCGGGCCCCTCCAGGGAAAGACAGAGGGAGGGGGGCGGCGCGCTGCAGCTCACCAGATGTGTCCCGCGGCGGGCGGTGAGGCCGGAGTCGAGTCTCGTGGGGAGGGGCCCTCCGGCGGCCTCTCCAAGTAGGGCCTTCTGATCCCGCCAAAGCCGGGGCCTCTCCCAGCCGTGGCGCCCAGGCAGCCGCTGTGTCCTCCGCCGGGGGCAGTCCGGCACCAGCAGCCTCGGCGTAGCCGCACCAGCAGCGGTCAGGCTCCGTTGGAGGGGTTCAGCCGCATACGGGGCTCGAGGGGCACCAGCGTCTCTCCCAGGCCGGCAATCAGGCCCGCACCGCGGGGGCCAGGCCAGGCGACTCGGCAGCCGACCTCGCGGCAAGATGGCGGCCGGAGGCCGATCGCGGAGGCCCCGGGGCACCGATCGACTGCAGCAGGGACTTCAGCGTCCGGGGCTCGCCTCCAGAGGGGATCACTGGCAGGGTCGGCGGCACACAGGGGGTCCCCAGGAGCAGAAACCCCTCGGACTTCGCTTAAACAGGCTTAATTAGGCAGCGGGGGCGACGGAGCTCACACGAGACGCGTCTGCTCACATCGCTGTCTCGGCCACGCCCCCCCCTGTACATGTTTTAACGAGATGACCCATAAGGACAGAAAACAAAGACACACCTTAGCTGTGTAATTGCTTGTAGTGCACAGGAACTATACGCTCTGTTTACTCATTAAAAAAAGTAGTTCACATAGCTGATGCCATGTTCTTGTAGATGTGTTTTGACACTCCAAATCCCTCTGGAGCTACAATCTTAATAGTTGCATCTCTTGCCCTTTGTCCCCTTCATGAACTAGCTCAAAACGCTAGAGCAGGTTCATTTCACAGCGAGTGTTAGGTACATTATCTCTGCTCATCCTGGTTCTCTAATGATTTTCTTAGTTAGGGTAGGCTAAAAAAGGACAGGTACTTGTAACTCACCTTTACCAACGGATGTTTGTTCTAGAATTGTATCCTTAAAATACCAGATCCAGAAGCCAAAAAATATAAAATATATATATATGATGTAAATGCTTAAGGTAGCAATTCTGAAATGCTGGCTATATTATTCATTTTTGTTCCTTAAATTCTGAAGGTCTGGTGTACTATTTTCCCTTCAACTTAATGCAAAGTTTCTCCTTCATGTCATCTGACAAGCACACATGAGTTCTTATTGGCCTGTCTGATTTCTTGGTCTTGTGGACTACTCCATTAGTAAGCTACAGTTCCTTCTCAACTTATGGATGGATTGCATACGTGCGTAATGTAGTGCAGGTTGTTTCTTATTATTTGTTTGCATTTCATGATTGAAACCGGTTCTGTAGCTCAACTGGGAGAAATGAAACCTGTCTAAAAAAGGTGAAATGTTGAGTACAATGTAATATTAAAATTTTGTAAGGTTAACTCTTATACTTGATTAGTGAGCTATCATCACTACCTAAAAAATCAAGGTACTAAACTACCCATTAGGGGTGGTTAAATGTGTTAGCACTTTTACAGCTCTGAAGCTAATTCCGGGTCTTCTTCAAGATAAGAATCTGGCATATCCTGTGGATAAATTATATCGCATAGATAATACATTTTTGTAAATTATTAGGAATTCTTGAATAATTGAGGGTGTGACTGGAAGAAACTGAACAGGAAGGTTGTCCTGTTGTAGAATTGAACCGCACCAGGTGTAGTGCTGATGTCCAGGGCTAGGGTTTATATTTTCGGTTAACCTGTGCAGGCGACCTTCTATTGCTTCATTTCTTCTTTGTTAGTTTTGAAACGGGGGTAGAGCATTTTATGGCTCTGTATGGTTGACTGCATTGCTTGACCTTGAATGCAGGGTAGGGGTTCACCGATATTAAAGTAATATAAAGTTTCGTATTACCTTTGCTTGGTAGCAGCCACGCTTTTTATGGATTGTTGTGATGTAGTCTAATTTGTGTGGACCACCCACTTTGAAGCAATGCCAAACTTTTGGTTTTTTTTCTGTTTGTATCTGTCTGCTGTAGTGTTACTTAAAAACAGT
Organism: Lissotriton vulgaris; assembly: GCF_964263255.1. NCBI lineage: Eukaryota > Metazoa > Chordata > Amphibia > Caudata > Salamandridae > Lissotriton > Lissotriton vulgaris. Next base: position 751,788,853 of record NC_141694.1, read on the forward strand.
CTGCCAGTGTGATACGATTGCACATGAGTACGCAGTGCAGCGACTCCTACACAACTTTCACGTTTTGTGGATTGAGTACTGAATCCATGTTCATAAAGGAAAGCCGTTTTCTTATTTTGTCTAAAGGACGACTTCGTACATTGGCTTGCAGTTACATAGTTACCTTTTCTATAAAATACATGAATTAATCTACTTGGTGTTTTATGTGGTCGATGGATTATGTGCCAACAATCCAAGTAACTAGGCATACTAAACATTTGTTTTTCTGACAGTAAAATACTTTAGGCCACTGGTTTGTTTAATTTATATTCTTGCTTTAATTTCTTTTGCATGACAATCCTTAGATTTATTCCTGTGTGTATTGACTAGCCAGTTTGGCTTGTTTTATTTTAATGGTGGATTATAGGTTAATGCCCACTCCCCTTGGATACACCCACAAACTAACCCAGCAGTACTGACCTAACTGTCCAGCGAGCACAGTGGGGCTTTTGTGATGCATGGTTATGATATATAGAGCAACCCAAAAATCCTTTACGATTTTATTATGTATAGGATATATTAGTGCTCAGAAATACTCTGCAATATTTTCAACTGATCAAAGCACGGTCTGATGCTCTTTCCGTCGTAACCAATTTAGTTTTTCTGTTTTCTGTGTTTTATCTATGCCTGTAATTTGAAATTATGCCCAAATTCACTGTGAAAAGAGGAACTAATTTGGCAAAAGCATGTAATGTAATTGGATTTGGCAGGCTAATAGAAAAATTGGCAGTAGATTAATTTGCTGAAGCTGGAGTTTGTTCTCGTTCATTCAGGCATTGGAAAAAAACTGCCGAGTCGAAGGAGGATTTTCTGGCCTTCGAGATGTGTACGCCAGCCAACCAACTCATGATGATGTGCAACAGAGCTTCTACCTTGCAGAGACACTCAAGTAAGTAAAACACCCAGATTGCAAGGCTTTAATTAATATAAAGTGTCAATGCGGTGTTCTTTGGAGCCTAGTAATTATCAGTCATGCACTTGACATTCACATCATGTTAAATGTGACTAGACTGCATTGTCACCCTTTTATGGCACAGAGCGGCATTGGATTTGTTACTCGCCTGAATCAGGCTGCATCTGACAAATCTTAAGCTCGCTTACATACGAGGCTGTTTGTTGTATTTTTTCCCCTCCTGAAAGACCCTAGTGTGTCGTGCATCCCTGATTTGAAAAGAGACAAACTTGTATCCTATTTATATTTTATAAAGCACTCGTGGGTCGTAATTGCTCTACCATTTTTAAATAGACCGACCCTCCTATTTTAAAGGCGTTTTTTCATATATTTAGTAGGAGAAAATGTATGCACTATCTGTCTTTGTAGTTTTTAAACTAAAATGATAAAATTGTACACGCTTTGAAAATGCAATGCTACGAAATGAAAACCTCGGGCAGGCCAGCATTTAAGAGTAAGGAATATAATTGCATGTTATACAGATGAAAGTCGAATGAAATGGAAAGAGAGTGTTGGCATTAATAGATTTTGAACAAACATTGTTACACCAGCGTATTTCACGTTGTATGTATCACATTAGTTTATTTCTGCTTAAAAATAAACCTTATAAACTTAATCAGTTAACTAAAATGTTGAAAATCAGTTTAACTTTACAATTGGTATACCTGCACATCACTTTTTACCATTTATTTGAAAAAAATACTGTTTTGTTTATTTTATCATAAATGTAAGAACACAATTTGTGTCTGCTTTACATACACTGTATATTTAAGCATTGGTGAAAGACGTCCACTGTGTTATACGATCTCATTAGCAGAACTTGCTTTTGCAAGTGCCTTTTTTTAGGTCTCGCATAGGCAGCGCGTGCGCTGTCCCGTCGAGAAATTGCTGTATTCAGGATGTGTAGAAAGCCCTGCCTACTTCTTGCCTATCTTTTTAATTGGCTCCTGTCCTTTGTAAATGGTGGCTTTTCATTGGTTGTTAGGCTTTGTAGTCTCTCCTTAGTAACCCACTGTCTCTTTTTTTAACCTCCCATGAGGACACCCCCTATTACATATGTTACGCTCTAGGTTTTAATGACCACCTCAAGGCACTATTTTCTTAAAGGTCTTCAGTCAGGACATTCACTTGGTCCTAAACAAGGTTAGCAGTTATTAATTTACTCGCTAGTACATCTCCCATTTATATTAGCCCTTCTATAAATTTCCCTTCATTAGCTCCACAAAGAGTACATACTAATCCGGAATTAATATAATTGTTTTGTCACATTTCAAAGCTATTCATTGTATATATGGACAAAGATATTTGAATGTACTTGTGGTACTGTCTTGCCTGCAATGCATTATGGGAGTACCATATGTGACCAAAAGTTTGAGATGCTCACTAGGGACATCTAGGAGCAGCTTGCGGTACTGGCAGTGCTGGTGCCTTGCTTACTAGGTACCTCTAGAATCAGTTTACGGTACGGGCAGTGCTGCTGCCTTGCTCACTAGGGACCTCAAGGAGCAGATTGCTTTACTGCACCTTCCACATCTCACATTTATTTTAGACCTTCTATAAATTTCCCTTCATCAGCTCCTAAACGAATCCGGAATTAATATAATTATTTTGTCACAATTCAAAGCTACGAATTGTATATATGGACATAGCTATTTGAATGTACTGGTGGTACTGACTTGCATGCAATGCATTATGGGTACGGTGGATTTACATATCGTTAAAGTTTATGATGGTCACTAGGGACCTCTAGGAGCAGCTTGCGGTGCTGCACCTAGACAAGCAGTACTGGTTCCTTGCTCACTAGGGACCTCTAGGAACAGCTTGCCGTACTGCACCTAGACATGCAGTTCTGGTGCCTTGCTCACTACGGAGCTCTAGGAGCATTTGCGGTACTGCACTGAGACATACAATGCTAGTTCCTGGCTCACTATGCAATACTTTCAATGCATTACTGAAAGTATGATCTATTGGCGTTGCATTATTTGCAACACCAATACCTCAAACTATCAGTAATGCGAGATCTATTGCATTGCAAATGCTTGTTTTTTTTAGGTACATTTAACTTGCTTTTTGTGGTGGTTTTTGTTTGGTGGACTGCGTGCAGCAGCGGAATAGTTTTTTTTAATCAAATGTAATTATCTCAAAGCGCTCAGATGATTTTGAAGGCAGCTCCTAGAATCGACCAAGTTGATTTAGAACATGAAAGTTTGAGGCATCAAGTGCTAAGTTCTAATGGTTTCTAATGAATACTTCAAACTGCAGAGTTCTCACCTTTTGAATTTGTCCAGGTGGCAGACTGGAACCAAACTTTTCAAATCAACTGCTCCCCTGTGTTTACAGGTGATGCCATTGGCTCTGTAGCAACCTTGTGCCACACCAGCAAGTGTTGACAGAAAGCCGTATATAGCTTTTATGACTGAATGCTGACTTCAGTTAATTTCTCTCTGCACCCTTAGGCGTGGACCGGGCTCAGCTCCCTGCTTGGTTTTTTGCTTTGTGACTGCAAACTTATTTTTCAAATACAGCGTGCTAGGGATATGTATCCCGTTCCCCCAAAAACCACAGGCATCTAAGAGTTCTGTGACTGTGGAAATCAGATGTTGGTGACTGATTCATTTGATCTGCATGTGTTGTCTAGGGTCTCTGCACGACTCCAAGTCATACAGCATATACTTCCGGATACATCCAAATGCTGTTAGGAAGTGGGAGGCGAAGCTCTACTTTGTGCCCAAGAGACTTGGTTACTGTCCTTGGGTAAGTCGTAGACTAAGTTTAGAGACAAGTCGCATCAAAAAATTTAAGAAGCCCAGGAGGGACACATCTTCATCCCATCACTCCTACTCCAGAGAGAAGTTGTGCATTTTGCTCCCAAGAACCGGACCAGTCTGACTCAGATACCATCTGAAACTGGTCACATTGTACCTAGATTTCCCCAGGCCATCGACAACCCCACAGCAGATGGATGTCTTTACAGGTGGCATTATTTTTAGGATGACGTGGGCTCCCTCTGTCGCACCTTCAGGCCACATGTAGGAGGCTTTAACTGGCGGGACCTGTTCAAGTGCCAACAGCCTCTGCCTGGTCCTCTCTGGCACCAACCAATGCACCCACTCCTATGCTCCATGCTTTAGCAATTAAGACTGCTCTAGTAATGGCACGGATTCCAGTGGCACCTATCCAGGATCTAACTACAACCCCCATCTCCGATCTGGAGCGGGCCTCTGTCCATGACAGGCCTATGTCTTGTTACAATAAAAGAAAGGCGCAGCCTCCAACTATAGATGAACCCCAGACTCTTCCCTGACGCCAGGAAATTTGTAGGCTGGCTGCCTTTTTCAGACTGGATCCTGATACTGCTTATGTTGAACCGTACCTCTATCTGCTTTCTCATCAGTCCCCACCCACTCCCTCCCCTTTCCCCTCCAACCCTCCCTATATCTGTTTTATACCGTTCTACCCTAAGATTAAGCCAATAGCATGATTATGGCTCAGATGCAGATTGCTACCTCTGTTGTAATTTTTCTCCTCTCAGTCTCCCATTTGTTACATAGCTCAATTCATAAGTTATTACCACCCTTGGTGGATTTTTCTATTTTGGCAGCTGGTCAGGTTCGTCTCCACATGTTCACTCCCACTTAAGAGAGGGAAGGCGTGCTTACCCGCAGTTGCAGGGTTTCCTCATTGGCTGCTGGCGCCCATCGGGCATGTGTCCTTGGTGATGCTGCTTCTGAACATCTTCAGCGACTGCAGGAGGTGGTCTCGCAGACCAGGATAGCAGTCTTTGCAGAAAGATGGCTCACACAGGTGGGCAGGTGCTCCAGAAAGGATGCTATCACATACTGGCAAATCTCTGGGGAACAAGGTCTGCACACTGCTCTTCTGGCCAGCGCTGCTTAGCAGAGACTGCACTTCTGGGCACTACAGCTTAGTACAAGCTGCTGACTGATCGCCAGGACTGGGCTTTGACATTATTTAAGTAGGGTTGTTGCAGTTGCTGCCAGGAACCGCTGTTGGAGAGACTATAGCCTTCTGACACTGATACACACCTCAATCTCCACAGATCTCTACCGGAAGCCAAACCAACTCTTGGGCTACGCTGCAGCTCCGTCCTCCATGACAGCCACTCCTGCAGGATTGGCAGTCCCATTCCCTCTCTCTGCAAGCAGGCTGTGTTCTGGGTGCTCCAGTTCAGGTATACATCTCTTACAGCAAGGGTTAGACTCTGATGAAGTCACCTCATTTCTGGGTAGCAGGTTATCAAACACTAGCTCAAGTTGCACATCAGTCCTCTGAGTACTCCATAGAGCACTCCCTTAGTCTTAGAAAACTTGGTACTGAAACGTGGGTTAGAAGGGTCTCACTTTTATATAGTACGAGACGGGAATGTGTGTCCACTGTGTGGTTTCGGAACTGACCTGTTCTCAATTCAAGCTTTCAAGTTTCCTCTCAACATTGATCTTCAGACAGTCTTTGTGTATTTGATGCTTCTGACAGCAGGGGTTTCTTCAGCCTGAAGCACCCACAACAGAGGCAGAAAGTGGTGTGAGCTTTTTCTGCATCTGTCTATCAACCAAACAAAGCGCTCAGGGAAGGACTAAAGCCTGTGCTGCACCTAAGGGACTCTCTTCTTTTTACACAAGCCTGCAGTCCCACTCTTCACCCCTACCATCTAGCATATGGTAGTGCTACATGATAAATCAGCCCCTCTCAGCAAAAGGCCTCATTGGATTTCAATAGAAGACTGGCCTCCTGTGTTCCCACTTCAGGTTCTAGGTCTCCTCCCTCCAGTTTCAGGAATGACCGCAATATACTTCCACTCTCCGGGAAAGCAGCTTCACCTTCATCTTGTGCAGACGCTGAGGTATCCAAAACTGATCCCACAGTGCTCCATTACTCCGGTTCACTCACTCACACCATGCATGTATACAAGCTACACACACTCAACATATTTTTGGGATGTTCGCACTATGAGTCTGGTAATCACATAGAAGCTGAATTTACAAGAGTGGGCCAACATTGCCTCCAGTTCTGTATGTTCGAAGCCCATGTCATTGACTGTGTTCCACTTTGTCATGAGGGTGCACCAGGTACCGCCATATAGGTCACAGGACTGGTCCAGGACCTCATTTATGCCAAGGGACAGTCCAAGGCCTCTGCTCGCATACTAGAGTAGCATGACTCTAGAGCCAAAATCATAAAACCAAGATACCAGATGCATGCAGTTGGGCTCTCTCGGCAGGGGAATACAACTGTACAACCTTCAGGGGACATTTCCATCCTAACATGTAGGCATCCCTTATGGATATGCCGTTTAACAGATCTAGCGTTTTTGTTGAAAAGACTAGATTTGCGCTGGAGTTCTTGAAGGACCGTACTGCTACGTCCGCCCGTTCTTTGGATTTGGTCATTTACAGCCCCTTAATTCCATCAGCAATACTGAAAATTCACAGGATATGCTCTGGATCACGACTAGTGCCATAGTCAGCCCTCGCAATCAATAAAACAGCCAGCACAACCCTTTAATGCCACAGTGGTGACTGAAGGCGTGGACATAATCATGGATGCATTGCCGTTCTTCCTCATCCTCCACCACAACTGCAGTCAAAGACCTTTGATTACACCTCCTATCCTCGACCTTTAAGAAGCAGAATTCATTTTTTCTTGCCTGCCTGCTCTGCTATAATTTCAGATCGTTTTGCAGGATTACAGACTCCCCTTCACATATGCCCATCCCTACTACTGTCTTCTACCTGGCTCAGTTCAGACATCAGCAGCCCATGTCTCAATTCTGGCACAGGAAGTCTGTTGGCTAAAGAGGCCTTTGAGATGGTCCCAGAGGCAGAGAAAGGCAAAAAATAATTTTGGGCCTGCAAAAAAAACCAAGGTCTCTGGACAATTCTACACTTTAAACTTCAGGACATCTGCCTCAAGGGACAAGTTCAAGATGTTCACCCTATTCCAAGGTTCTTTTTCTGCTGAGTCCAGGGAAATGGATAGTGTGCTGGGATTTGAAGAATGTATACTTCCGTGTACTTGGGCGTACAGTCACACAGACGCTTTCTTTGGTTCATGATTGGGTCAGAACATTTCTGTTCACTTTCCTGCTCTTCAGCCTCAACTCAGCCCCTATGGTAATGGGGGTATTTGCAGCCCATCTATGCAGGTTGGAGATGCATGAATTCCCATACCTCATCGAATGGCTGCTGAAGGCGTTCTTGCCGCAGTACATTGTGGGACAATTGCAGAAAACTGTAACCCTTCTAGCATCACTGTTTTTTAATCACCGAGCCAAAATTCTACCTGAAGCCACACAGAGGATACCCTTTTATATGGGCCATCCTGGACGTGGTGGATTGCAAGCAGTATCCACCTCCACAACGATTTCAAGACATTAGGGTTATAATCACAATGTTTCGGATTCTGGTAAGGATCCTTCTGAGGCTTTTTGTCTCATTCATCTGCTGTTCTCTAGGATCGGTGGCACGTGTGGGACCGGCAGTGACACCTATTCCTGCAGTGGGCTCAACACTAGTGCTGCTTTTGGACATATATTCTCATTGGAGACAGCCCAGGACGTCTTCTGGCGGCTGTCTGGGAATAATTGGACCAGAGGTAGACCGTTTTTACTGCCCCTTTTAAAACTCACAGTAGTGAATGATGCACCATTTCTACATTGGGGCAGTCCTCTGGGGGAGGAGGAGATCAGGAACCTTTGGGCTACAGCAGTGCAGATGCAGAGTCTGAAGTGCCTGCTGGCACTTTGAGCCTTTCTGTGGTCTCTGAATGCCTTACATCCATTGAAGGGAATCCAGTTAAAAGCATGACTGGCAACCAAATTGCCATGTAGTACTTCGACAAGCAGGTTGATGTGGGGTTGCAAGCAGTTTGCCAGGAGGTGGTGTCTAGGTTGGACTCACTTTGATGGCCAAGAATTTGACTGGCTTGCTGTTAGCCAAGGTGGAAGATCTTAGCAGATGTCAAGTGGTGGACCACAAATGTTTCTGTCCATGATGGTGACTGTCTCTTCACTCGATGGGGCATGTTATAACTAGTACTGATCTCCAGTGCTGGGAATGAAGTATTGTGATTACTGGGCATTGGAGATTCCTAGAAGATGCATTCTGCCTGCTCTGGGACTCCAGTCTCCTGTGCACCTACCTGCCCCTATCTCTGCTACACAGATTTCAGTAGGTCAGGAAAGACTAGGCTCAGATTATCCGGATAGCCCCAGATTGGACCTGGAGAGTATGGTACTCTGGTCACTTCACCCTGAGCATTTGCTTTCCAATCTGCCTGCCTCTTCAGAAGGACCGCCTCTTTCCGCAGCAAAGGAGGGTCCTCCACCAGAATCACTCCAACCTACACTTTCATGTGTGGCGATTATGCAATGCCAATTCAGCAGGTTTGATTTGCCATACAAATAGTGGATGTTAAACTCACAGCTAGGCATCCATCTACCAAATCTATTTATTTTGATTGTTTGACAGTTTGTGGCCTGGTGCAAAGACCCAAGTTGATCCACTTTGGGTCAAACTGATTGTTCAAGTGTTTGTATTATCTCTGGCCCAGCAAATGTTTGCGGTGAGCACTGTTGAAGGTTGTCAGTTCTTTCAGCCTTTCTAAATTTGCCCGACCAAACTTGATTATTCAAGTCACCAGAGGCCAGTTTTATTAAGCCCTTGCAATTCTATTGCATCATGGAAGGCGATGCAAGGGCTTAATTAAGATTTACTAAGCCACACAGAGCCATCTTGCTTGGCCCTGGGTGGCTTGGTAAAATCAGAGTAACGTAAGGCAGCGCAAGTCTCTGCCTTGCGTTACACTGAGCCAGGAATGCATTTTATTGGTGGAGAGTGGGTGTTCTCGTGCAGCCACCCATGCTTTTTGGCTCATTCCCAGATTTACTAAGAGTAGCAAATCTTGGAATGTGTCAAAATGAGGGTGACTGGCTCCTCGAAGATGTCCTCCTCGACTTTGACTTTCTCCTCGCGCGTCGACGTGGACGGCGAGCGGCGGTGTCGCCTCCATGGCAAGCGCCAATATCTTCGGGACCCAGATCGACGACTGATGTGTCGATGTAGTCTGTGATGTCGTCGACCTCGTCTGAGGTCTCGAAGTCCTTGCCCTCGATGCCAAACGTAGAAGTCGCTTAGGCCCTGGGTCGACGGGGAGCATATCGTCATCATATCTTTCGGCGTCGTAGCCTTCGACGTTGACCGGGACCGGTGCCGTTTCTGGGCCTTCTTGTGACTGAGGAGCCCCCCAGAGGCCGATGCATGGTCAGTGGAAGACTGATTCCCTCCATGCCAAGAGGTCCTACCTGCATCCTGATGTCTTCTCTGTTCCAGGCTTTGGAGACAGATCTTCTCCCTGTCACGCAGGGTCCTCTTGGAGAATGACTTGCAGATGGCACAGGAGTCGGGAACATGAGAAGATGGAAGACAGAGTATGCAAACTCTGTGAGTCTGATTTGGTATTCTTCCTGCCATACTCAGGGCACTTGTCAAATAAAGCTGGCATTTTGACAAAGAGGTGGCTTAGCTGCTCAAAAACGACAGCAAATGGAAGAGAAAGACCCCAGACGTCAAATGAAACACTAAACCTTTTCATAAAAGCTCCAAAAATTGAAGAAATACCAATAAGGTAGAGCTCAATGCTCCAGGGTCCTGCTAGCAGGAGCCAGAAAAAAGAACTGAAAGTAATGTGCCTTTGGCTGTGCATCATGGGATACTGAGGGTCTCTGGAGGGTTCCTTAAAGGCACGGTATCCTTTTTCCAGACACACAATGGCAGCCAATGGGGCTTGTCTGTTCAACCCTTCCTCTCTATCATGACAAAGGATTTTTGTGAAGGGGAATTTCTGGGTGTGAAACTTAGCAAAATGTGTACATTTTAATATTATTTGGCTTTGCTTTTCATTTCAAGATGAAGGGCTGGCCAGTGTAGCCTTGTTAATTGCAGGCTGCATTATTTTTTTGATTTTCTCTTAAGTGTCTATGCAGGACTGCAGAAGAGGACAACTTAAGAGACTATTTTGATTGCTCCAGGGTTCACGCACATGGGTGTGACTATTCACAGATTGTGACTATCACAGATACCCCTACTACAGAACTGGAGTTACAGGTAAGAAACTACTCCTTAACTAAGATTGCCGACCATTAAGATGGTATTCCTCATCCTACTTGTGTACCCCGGCCACTGAGCTGCAAGTGCTGTCAGTGCAACCTCCATATAGCACCTACTTTCTGAACAAATTGGTGCTTCTTGATTTTTTTGACAAAGAAAGTGTTGCCCTTTGTGGGCCAGTCCATTACTCCATTTTTTTCACCTCCCCACTCTACAGAGGAAAGGCTTGAGTCATAAAGCTTTGGGTGGATGATCAGCTGTTTATTATTTTTGCTGGTGCTGAGGGATAGGCGGTACAGATGCAGAATTTATCCAGGTGGATATCCTGTGTATTAACATATGCTATGGCTAAAAAGTAGCCACATAAAGGCCTTTAGGCTTTTTCACCAGAGGCAAGGCCAACTCAATGGTGTTGGCTAGATTGGTTCCTTTGTTAGATATCTGCCAGTCTGCAACATGAGTATCCATTCACACCTACATCAGCCATTACTGTCTCCATACTAAAGTACGAAGCGGGAGCCATTTCACCTGCTCGGTCCTGCAAGACTTCCTGGTGTCTTCTCCCCAGACGCACCTTTTAAGAGTCACTGCTTTTGTATCTATTAAGAATGTATGGAATCTGGAGTTAGAAGTACCCTTAAGTAGAACAATTTACTTACTTTTAGTGATGCTTTTTCTGGTGGCACTCTAACCACAGATTCCACTCTGCCATCCCTCCTGCCTAGACAGTGGAGTGAATTTTTAGGTGTCCTAAAAAGGCCTCTGCCTATCTTTTGCGCTTCATCTTTTTCAGTTTGTCAGGGTCCGTACATATCTGAGGGCATCCAAGACTTAAATGCGCAGGCGTGGCGCATATAGTTGACTTTGTGTTGTCACTTCTTGGGGTGGCAGCATGTCGCCATAAAGCCAATGGCACTATTTGACGGCCCATGGGAGCAATTGCTGTGAAACCTTCCGCATTTATGGTGGTGTTTAGGGGAAATCAAAGGATGAGGACTCTGCGGTTGGATTATTTTCCTTAAAGATTGTTACCCAGGTGACATCCAGCATTCAGCACACCTTCTGCTGGAGCCAGGCTCCTAATAAAAGGTATGGACAGCTGTACTTAATTAAGCACCATTTATGATCGATTGTGTTGGTGTTTTTCTGGGTTAGAAGCCTATTGAAATAAATGTTCTGGTGGAGAGGATGCCATAAGCATTTCAGATTTTCTCCCATTCAGAACTGTCGAACAGTGTTTTAGCTACGCATGAATAATTTGTCCGTAGTAATGCATGGAATCATGAGAGCCATTAGGGAGGGAGCATGAATCTGGAAGTGATGCTGAAGAATTGGATAAGTGATGGTATATCAAGAAAAATGTAAAAGCAACCGGGGAACCGAGCAGAAAGATATGAACTTTGACTTACTGGGTTCATAGTTTAAAAAAAGATTTCACTTGCACAACACCAGCATATACGTATATATTTGTTTACTTGTGTATGTGTTGTTTGTAAGTTTCGAACCACACTAAATGGTGCCAAAGTGCTGTACGGGGTCAAAATATATGTACAACAGAATGTTGTGAGGGTTGACATCTGTGGAGTTTGAAAAGAAAACTTAATAGATCTAATGAAATGTAAGAGAGGATGGGTTGAGTGAAACGGGAAACAAAAGAACTAATACATGCTCTGAACAGATGTTTTAGAACTTTTGTGGTGGCTTAGGTTTTTGTTAAGTTGAGCAGTTGCTGTATTGAGTATTAGTTAATGTAGTTGTTTCAGTGAGATTTCTTGGCACTCCACAGGACGAAAAGTGGATACTTACTGGTGTAGTGATATTCACTGAACTGTTAAATTGCGTGATGTAATTATAATTTATTCCAAAATGTAGTATGTTGTACTTCAATGTCCAACTGATATGTCACTGCCTCATATTGGATAACATACCATTTATTAATCATGCCATACTTCGTTCCCCATATATATATATTCGCCTGTAATAAGCCAATACTAAAACATATTTGAGTATGTTTTAGACCGCCTCATGTGACATTTGTCGGTCATCCTAGCAGTCTCAATTTCATTGCCCAATCTGAAGCACATTATATTTTTGCAACGTTCTTTTAATTTTACATTTAACATGTAGAGTTTGGTGGGATTCCACCTCTTGTATTGTTCCTCTTCCTGGACCGCTATGAGCTACTACATTATTGCTGTTTGACCTGTAGTTTTAAGGTAAACAATACACAAGGTGTGGGTTTTAATAGGTTGGAGGGAAATCCCCAACTAGTTGGTACTCCAGACACTGCTAAAGGTTGCCCTAACCCTACATCAGTAGCTCATTTTAAAGCCTTTGCGCATAAACCCGCGCTAACTCATAAAACATAAGCTGGCGTTTGCTGTTTTTCTGGCATCATGGGACCTTGACTGGGTTTTTATAACTGAGACTTGGGCCAATGAAACGTCTGAACCTGACCTAGTTCATTCCATTCTGCCTAATTGCTCAATCCTAAGAGTAGACCGGACATTTAGGTAGAGAGGGGTTTGGCTTTTGTGTATAAATGTTTGTTGGAATCTGGGTTTGACTTAGACTTGTGAAGCCCTTCATTTTAAGTTTATGCTTTCAGCCACATGTTCATTTGGCGGTCTACTAGTATATAGACCTCCAGGACCCAGACTCCCTTTTGTAAATGAGTTAAGATAACTCTTTGAATCTTTTATCACTAATTGGCGCCTGACTATGATGGGCGATTTAAATTTGTATCTTGAAGAGAAAAACAGACTTGTTAGCACTTATCGAAACCTTGTCCTAAGTGGGAATGACTAAACTGGTGTTAGGTCGCACACATGAGGCAGGTCACACCCTAGATTATATATTCTCTAATGATACTAGGGTGTCCTATCAGTCAGTCACTCCCCTCAGCTGGTCCAACCATGACACAGTTGCGTTTTCCTTTAATTCCCCCTCTGTAACTAGAAGCAGTCAGCCCCCTCCGATTAAGAGAAGTTGGAAAGGGGTCTCGGCTGATACCTTGTCCAACACTCTGGATGGCATAAGCAATGAGATTGTGAAGGATGTAGACAAGGGTACTGTTGCTTTTGCAGAGTGGCTGGAGTTGCGCTTAACTTCTCTAGTGGGGGATAGCCTCAGAGGCTTTTCCTATCTGCCCCATGGTACAATAGATTCAGAACACTCAAGCAGGCCTGTTTGCAACAAGAGCAAATCTGGAGGAAAAATCAGGAAGAGCAAGAAAGTGATCTATATAGAATTAGGGAATATAAATTATCCTTGACGGAGTAGAAATCTACATACCATACCCAGAAAATTGAGAGAACTACCTCTACCAATTAACTCTTTAGAGTGGTTCATCAAATCTCCGGCTGCTGGAGTCCAAAGGTTCACAAAAAATTTGCAACCAACTAGCTAATTTCTGTCTAAAATTGTTGACATCTATGATGGCTTTGAAGTGCATAAATCCTCTAATCCTCATGCACAACAACCCTCGAGTAGAGAATCTCAACCAACGCCCTCCATGATGTCTGAGTTTAAGGACCAAGAGCCTAAGTTACTGTGTTTCCATCCCTTACTCCTAAGATGTCGGAACAATACATCCTTAATACTAAATCTGGGTCACCTCTGGAAGCCTGTCCTGTAGTGATCCTACACACAGCTGCCAGCATTGTGGCTCAACCGCTCTCCAATTTGATGAATAAAGTTATACTTTCCGGGATGTATCCCCGGCGTTGTAATGAGGGAGTGATCAGGCCCCTTCTTAAAAAAAATATATATATCCTAGCTTGGTCTGTAAAATGTATTGTTCTATCTCGCTGCTCCCGTGTCCTGCTGAAATCCTTGAGAAACATCTAAATACCCATCTGAAGGAAATTGCAGAACAGCAGGGGTGGCAGGACAATTCTCAGTTTGGTTTCAAGAGGCATCATGGAACAGAAACTGCGCTGATCACAGCCACTGATTGCATTAGGCGCCTAGTGGACCAATGATAAGGTGCGGAATTGGTACTCCTGGATCTATCAGCGGTGATTAATATGTTTATGTTTATGAGATTTATAAAGCTCTCAAATACCCATGGGTGTCTCTGCGTTAAGGACAGCGGGCTTGTACTGAAGAGCAGAGGGGATTATTGATTAAACAACCAGATTTTTATCATTTTCCTGAAAGTGAGTAGAGACTGGCAGGATATGATCTTTAAGGGGCGGGAGTTCCAGAGTTTTGCGATGGCGACAATAAAGTGCTTGTCGCCCCATGAGGCTGTTCTGGTGCGTGGAACCCTAAGTAAAAATGCGGTGGAGGAGCGAAGAGACCGAGTTGGAATGTAAGTGGCTAGCTCCCTAATGAGAAACTGAGGCCCGATGTTAGGGGAGCCCTGTAAGCAATACACAAGACCTTAAACTTTATACGTTTTTTCACCGTTAGCCAATGGTACTACTGAATGACATGAGAGATGGGCTTATATTTGGGGGTTCCTGAAAGCATTCGGGCTGCTGCGTTCTGGACTGGTTGTAGTTTGTCAATGACCTTGTTTTGGGTATTCACAAAAAGCCCATTGCAGTAGTCAATGGTGGACATGACTAATGTACTGACCAAGGTTTCACCCGCAGTCAAGGGGATAAATGGTAAAATCTTTTTTATCATTTGCAGTTTATAGAATGACGCTGAGACCACATAGTTAACATAGGGGACAAAGGTCAGCCTGTCATCATATGACGCCTAGTTTCCTGACCTTGGTGACTGGAAGTGGAGGGGGTCCCAAAGAAGAGGGCCACCAGGAAGGGGACCAGATGAGGGACAACTTGCCGAATGTCATAATCTCAGTTAACATAGGGGACAAAGGTCAGCCTGTCATCATATGACGCCTAGTTTCCTGACCTTGGTGACTGGAAGTGGAGGGGGTCCCAAAGAAGAGGGCCACCCGGAAGGGGACCAGATGGGGGACAACTTGCCGAATGTCATAATCTCTTGTTTTATCAGAGTTCAGCTTAAGGCAGTTACTGGTCATCCAACTGCTAGTGGCTAGCATGCCCTTTTGAAAGTTGACTTCTACCTTTTCCCCATCATTGTGTATGGTCAGTACCAATTGCGTATCACCGGCATAAGTAAGGCCCATCCCGTGTGTTTTGATGACTCTGGCTAAGTCCGACACATACATGTTAAAGAGTGTCGGACTTAAGGATGAACCTTGAGGCACACCACACGGGAGGGTTAGTTTGGCTCAGTGAAAAGTGCCAAAGTTTACCAACTGTGTGCGATTGGTGAGGAAGGAGGTCAGTAAGGCTCATGTTTTATATAGGATGCCCGTGTTGGTGACACAGTAGATCAGAATGGTATGATCGACAGTGTCAAAAGCTGCTGAGAGACCCAGCAATATAAGAACGGCCGTCCCTCCCTGATCAAGACTGACTCTGATATCTTCAGACGCTTTAATAAGCGCGGTCTCGGTTCAGTGACCCCTGCGGAAGCCAAATTGAATGTCGCCTAGCAGGTGATGATCTTCAATATACTTAGAGAGTTGAGTGTTCATCACCTTTTCAAAGACTTTGGCCGGAAAAGGCAAGCTGGCTATAGGCCTGTAATTCTTCGTGTGAGTCGGATCCATAGTTTTCTTCCAGGTTGTGGGATATATTTTAAAAAGCATTAAATCAGGTTCTCCTCTGGACCTGCTCCCTATTTCTATATTGCAAAAAATGGAGCCGTCTACCTTACAGCTGATTTGGGAGTTACTTAATGCATCCCTTCGAGAAGCCGTGATTCCTCCTGATGTCCAACTTCCGCCCATTTTCCTTGCTACCTGTTTTTTCAAAAATTTTGTAAAAACACGTACATTTACAACTGACCCATCATGTGGAAACTAATCAGCTCCTTCATATATCACAATCAGGTTTCAGGGAAGTATATTCCACAGAAACTACACTTTTGGGAGTAAGTGAAATGATACGTGGGTGTATGGATGCTGGTGACACTGTGGCGCTCATATTGTTAGATCTGCGCGCCGCATTTGATACGGTATCTCATTCTGTGCTCCTGCACACTTTACAATCTATTGGCATTACTGGACAGGCCCTGAAACGGTTGGCTAATTTTTTGCTGGACCGTGCGTTTCAGGTTTTCTCTACAGAGGCAGCCTCTAAGACCTATGCCTCTCCCTATGTAATCCCACAGGTTTCGATTCTTAGCCCCTTATTATTTAACATTTATGTTAAACCCCTAGCCCACATTGCTGAGCAGGTAGGACTGTTGATTTTTTCCTATGCTGATGACACCCAAATAGTTTTTTCCCTGTCTGCCAAAGAATATTCGAAGCCCTTGTCTCTCCAAATTGGGCTTTGCAAAATTGCACAGTGGATGCAAGTAAATTCACTTAAGCTCAACGGGGAGAAGACCTAGGTATTAATTTTAGGCAAGAACAAAGAACTTTGGGGCCCTCAACATTGGTCCCTTGAATTGGGTGACCTCCCCCAGCCTACCAATAAAGCTCCCAACCTGGATTTTATCATCGATGACCATCTCTCGATGAGACTCCAAGCAACTAGGGTGACTGCTACTTGTTTTGTCATCCTTAAATGGCTGAGGAAAATCTTGTGGATGCTGCCTGATTCCACAAAAAGAACTGTAATCCAAGCCTTGTTCACCTCCCACCTGGATTATGGAAACATCCTTTTTTTAGGAGCTAATAAGGATGTTATTTCCAAATTGCAAGTTGTTCAAAATGCTGCTGCTCGCTTGCTTTGCCAGATCCCGAAAATAACTTAGGTCTCAAGTTCCCTGCGTGAACTCCACTGGTTGAAAGTGGAAAACCGCCTTAAATGTAAAACTCTAATGTATATGTTTAAGATAAAAATAGGCAAGGCCCCTGAATATTTGAATTCCATTGCCAAACTTTACATCCTTTCTCGCTCTCTCCGGTCAGCAAATCAAGAAAAATTTTCGGTCCCAAGGTATAGACTGGCCAGGGTGGGCGGTTGCTCTTTTTCATACCTGGGCCCAACCTTGTGGAATTCTCTTCCTCTAGTACTGAGGGATGAGACTAGTCTTGTTCACTTTCGCAGATCTTTAATAACTTGGCTATTCAATCAATAGGTCCTACCTACCTACTTCTTTTGGTATATTCAGGCGGCGCCAGGAAACCCTTGGGTAGCTGTCCGTCTTATAAAAGCAAAATAACAATAACCATGCCTGACGCAAACATTGCGTTACAGCTTGACAAAACAGGTGCCACCTGTTCAGCAACTGGTAATAATACAGCCGCGGGACAAGGGTCATTAGCAGAGCCAGCTTTAACAGAAGAGATTAAGTTAACAATCTGATCACGATGTGGTGTTATCAAATTGTAATAAGGAGTATTCGGTGGTACTACTTATTGACGACTGGTGGGCAGTGTAGGTCTGGGAGGCAAATTTGCAAAAGATGGCATTATTCTTTTCAAAAAAGTAGTTCTCTAGAGCGTCGCACAGTGTCTGTGAGGAGGCTGGAGTACAGGAGGTTGTTTGACCTGATAATTTGGCGACTACTTGATAGAGCTGTTTATTCGAGTCTTGCACGGATTCAATCTGTACAATGTAGTATTTACTTTTTTCCTGCGCAATCAATAGTTTGTATTTAGTGAGTGCTTCTGACCCCGGTTCAGGCGCGGATGGGTTTGCATTTGGCGCGCCGCCGGCGTGTGCGCAGGAGTGTGGATCTAAGTAGGGTGGGGGCGCCAAAGACTAGTGCAATGACCCCAACAGGAAGTTATTGCAGCTCCCAGAAAAGCCCTCCGCCCAACGGCACTTGCCGCGTCAGACTGGGGCCAGGGAGAGAAGGCAGGTAGGTTCAGGTCAATGTGTAAAGCAATGTGCAATCGGTATTTCAACACATTTTAAAAACAATTGTGAGCAAGTACAGGGTTGCGCAAATTAAAAATGTTCTACAAAGGTTTGATGCAAACAATAAATACCATTTCGCCTGTGCTGTTGATTGAGCACTTTAAATACATGAGTATCACACATCAAGCCCTAGCCCTGATATCTTTCTTTAGGGATCAATCAGAGGGTGATGGTACAACAGTAATACTCAGAGGTTTTCTCTCTACCATGTGGAGTTCCCCAGGGCTCAGCAGTGAGCCCTATGCTCTTTCACCTCTACGTTTCACCACTTGCAAATATAATCCAGGCTTTCGGGATGCAGGTGTCATCATATGCTTATGCCACACGGGTTATTGTGTCAGCTCCCAAGAACTCTGCCAACACAGCAGAAAACTTCTCTATGCATGTTGATAAAACTGAGGTGCTGCTCTTTGGCCCTTGCACATTGAGCTCAAATAGCAACTGGTGGCCAGACACCTTAGGCACATGCCCCATCTCAGTGTGAAAGGTCAAAAATCTTGTAGTAGTATCCCCCAAGTAGAAACCTGCTTTCGGCACACAATACTCGCTCACTGTGCCTAGGACTCGAAAAAAGAAATGGGAGATAGAGCCTTCTCGATTGCTGTAAATAAACTCGAACTGTTTTCCGCAAAGCATGAGGGCTATCCCACATTTGTTGCCTTTTAGAAAAGCTTTAAAACCTGGCTTTTTGCTTTATAGGCCTCTTTCTAGGTGGAATTTTAGCAAGGTTTTAGCACTGGACAGCTAGTAACAGTGCCTTGACGCCTTTGAATAATTGTCGTGCTCTATGAATTCAAATCAAATAATGAACATGTTTAAATTTTGAATAAAAAGCCAATTTTAATGGATCATATTATAACATTGTTTTGTATGAATAGTAAATGTATGCTGTAAGGCCATCAATACTCCTTGTCTCAATATTTTTATTTTGAGTGTGTTGCCTTTTAGCTATAATTCCATCCTTGGTACTTTCAGGTATCGTCACAGCTGCATTCTGCACTGTATATGGAACTAAAGTGTGAGAAAACTTGTATATCTCTGAATAATTAACAATTTCTTACATTTATACTTGTCTTGATGAAACTGGGCCACCAGCAGTAATGTGTAACTAGGTCAGCAGATAAACAATTCAGACTAATACTTGCTTACTTTAAGGACAAAATAGTAATGTTTAGCTATAGATAGGGGCATGTTGAAGTTAACAGGGGAATACATATGACCACCATGAGAACTGAAATGGATTTTAAAAATTACTTTGTGAGCTTTGCTGGTTTTACAGAGGTTGAGATTTACCATTGAATGTATTATTTTTGACACATTTTGGCTCCTCTGACTGCTTATCCCTAGCTGCAGCCGTCAAGTGGTTTAATGGTTTTCTAAACAATAGGACAGGATTTGAGTTGAGTTTCTGCTGTGTGTTGGAGGAGGGGTTTGTTATCTTTGAAAACCACTGCTGGTCGCAGAGACAAGTGTTAAATACTTTAATTGTATGAACAAGTGGTTAGCTAGGCAGAAGAGTGAAATGGCTAGAGAGCTTTTCATCTGCATCTGGCAAGGACACGCACACGCCCATGTGTCAACATTCTAGGTGAAGTCAGGCAGAAGTAGAAGGAAAGAGAATTCCTGTAGGTTTGGGTGGGATACATTTTACAGTCAATAACTAAATGACATGTTCGAGGCATATGAGCTGCAGATTACACACTGTGCATAGATGGCCACCTAGTGTTGGGCCCGGATGTTTGCAGTTTGATTTTGTCCTGAAAAGTTCTTTGGAACTGACTCTTAGTTCCAAAACGAGACCAATAGAGGCGCCTGCACCTCCTCCTCCTCCAAAGAGACATTGCTACCTCTCCATTTAGGGTTCCTTCTCCACCACCTCCCCATACTCTTCCTCCTCCAACTCCTCCACCACATCATTCTCCTACACCATCCCCTAATCCAGATGATGTAGATACAGACTTTGATGACACAGGTGGGGGTGCACATGACCCAGTAGGGACCAATAGTCCCCCTCAATCACCTAAACCATGGGATGATTATACCACCCCTGATGTGCCTTACGTCCCTCAAGATGATGTATATCCCTCCAGGCCTTCTCCCCCCCCCCCCCCCAGTGGACACTATAGGTTTTAACCTACTAGTACATAGGGCTGCCCAATACCATGGGGGTCGACTTGCACACAGACACTGTGGAGGAAGATTTCTTATTGGACACTTTTGACACTACACAAAGGTCCACTTCCATTTTGCCAATGCTTAAGGGAGTCATTAAGCATTCAACAGAGGTATTTAAAGATCCTGTCAGGGCTTGAGTACTCAACCCCCGCATTTAGAAAACATACAAAGCTCCCCCTACAGATCCAGTTTACATTAGAGGCCCAGACCGCTAGATTCCTTAGTAGTTTCTAATGCACATAAACGTGCCAATTCACAAACATCAGGTGAGGCCTCACCACCAGATAAGAAATCTAAACTCCTTGACGCCTCCGGCAAACTAACAGCGTCACAGGCAGCTAACATATAGAGCATTGCCAAAACTCAAGCGCTATTGGCAAGATATGACGGGGCACATTATGATGAACTGGAATCAAAATGCATCTACCAGATAAAAACAAAAATAGGGCCAATGAACTCATACAGGAAGGTAAAAATATCACCAATACTTCCATTAGTTGTGCCCTGGATGCCGCAGATACTGCCTGAAGGGCAATTGCCACCAGTGTCCTTTTGCGTAGGCATGCCAGGCTACGTATTTCAGGTTTCAAACCTGAAGTACAAAATTCCATCCTCAATCATCCAATTGATGAGAAACACCTATTTGGCCCTAATGTCGATGCATCTGTAGAAAAAATGAAAAAAGACACACACAGCTAATTCTATGGGAGCCTTGCAATTGAAAGCTCCCAGACGTTCTTTTCGTCGCTCATCATATAGAGACAACACAAGAGGCTACTCCTCGGATAGCCCCTCCACTTCCTAGAAGACCCCTAGCCAATCCACATTTACTAAGGAGTACCAAAGAGGGGGTTGCCAGGGTAACCACAACAAAGGCAGAGGCAAAACCAACAACTCCCGCTCTGCCTCCACCCCTACCCAATGACTTTCCTCCACTCCCCGTCCACCATTCCACTCCTGTGGGGGACGATTATAACAATTCCTTCCTGCCTTGACCAACATCACATCAGACAGGTGGGTGCGACAAATTATTCAATCAGGTTACTGTCTAGAACTAACATCTACCCCCCAAACATACTGCCCAAACAGCGTCCAATGTCACAAGAGCGTCTATCATTGCTAAAGCAAGAAGTAATATCTCTACTGGAAAAAAGTGCAATAGAACCTGTCCCTCTGCACAAAACAAGGGAGTCTACTCCCTATACTTTCTTATCCCAAAGAAGGACCCCTCTCTATGGCCTATTCTAGACCTCAGACCTCTAAACATAAATATACAGTCAGCCCATTTTCACATGGTCACACTCCAACAAGTCCTTCCTCTTCTGTTACAAAACAACTTCCTTGCTACTCTAGATCTCAAGGACGCATACTTCCAGATTTCCATTCACAAAGCTCACAGGAAGTATCTCAGATTTGTAATACACGGGCAGCACCATCAATTCAAAGTACTGCCACTCGGAGTCACAACAGCACCAAGAGTATTCACCAAGTGCGTAGCAGTAGTTGCAGCACATTTAACATGACCGCACATCAACGTCTTCCCATACCTAGACGACTGGCTCATAAAAGCCAGCTCCTACAACTAGTGTGTAGGACACACTCATGCCACAATCCAACTGCTTCAGAACTTGGGGTTCACAATAAACCACACCAAGTCCCATCTGCAACCATCCAAAGTACAACAATACCTCAGTGCCACAATAAACACCTCAACAGCGCTAGCTTATCCCACTCCAGTAAGGATAGCCAGCATGCAAGCTCTTCTCACAAAGTTTCAGCCACAACACTCCCTTCCAGCACGAGTGTTCATGCAGCTCATTTGGATAATGGCCTCTTGCATTTTCATAGTGCCCCAATCAAGACTTCAAATGCGTCCTTTCCAAGAGTGCTTAGCACGCCAATGGAACCAGGCTAAAGGTCAATTAACAGACCTAGTGTTGGTGGGCGGTTGTACTCATCACTCTCTGCAGTGGTGGCACACCAAAAACCTTTCCAAAGGACGACCGTTCCTAAAGCCAGTACCTCAGATAGTCTTGACAGCGGACGCAATGCTCTCTGGCTGGGGAGCCCACCTACTGCAACACACCATGCAAGGCAGGTGGCCACCACAACAAATGTTACTACATATCAATCATCTGGAGTTACTAGCCATATTCCTAGCATTGAAAGCTTTCCAAAAGCAAGTATCAAACAAAGCTGTGTTAGTCCTCACGGACAACATGACAGCCATGTATTACATACAGAAATAGGGCGGAACACAGTCCCTGTGCTAGCACAGAACATATGGCGGTGGGCTATACCTCAAAACATATTCCTCTTAGCCCAGCATGTTCCAGGAGTACAAAACACTGTAGCCGATCTGTTAAGTCGTCAGACACAACAGATCCACGAGTGGGAACTTCATCCGCCAGTTCTTCAACCATTCTTTCAGATGTGGGGACAACCTCAGATATACCTCTTCGCCACCCACGACCGCCAAATGCCCAAGCTTCGCCGCCAGATTTCCACACC
Source organism: Lissotriton vulgaris (assembly GCF_964263255.1). Taxonomy (NCBI): domain Eukaryota; kingdom Metazoa; phylum Chordata; class Amphibia; order Caudata; family Salamandridae; genus Lissotriton; species Lissotriton vulgaris. The sequence goes on from NC_141694.1 coordinate 751,811,517, forward strand.
CACTGTCCAAAGGCAATGCGATATGGATGAACTGGTCAGGCAAATTTGCGTACGGTTTTCTGCCTCTACCACTCATGCCACTAGTAGAACACAAACTACAGCAGCATTCTCTAATTCTCATACTAGTTGCTCCAACGTGGGCCAGACAGCTGTGGTGCACCACACTGCTACAACGGTCTGTAGTGCCTCACCAAAAACTATACCTATCTCCTTGTCTTTTAACCCAGAACCGTGGAGAGATCAGACACCCGGACCCAGCTCAGCTCAACCTTGCGATCTGGCTCTTGAAATCCTAGAATTCGGATATCTTAACCTTCCTCCTGACTGTATGAGGCTTGACGTCCAACCACTAGAGCATGCTCTGCAGCCAAGTGGAAACGCTTTTTAATATATTGTCACAACAACAATATTAATCCTCCAGACGTGTCTATTCAACACATCATAGGATACCTACTACACCTCCAAAGATGTAACTTAGATGCTGTCTGTTTTGAAGATATTCTGCTATGGCAGCAAGATGCAGTCTAATAGACGGTAGGCTATCTCTGTTCAGAGTGCCTGCTATTAAAGCCTTTATGGAAGGCCTTAAGAGAATAATTACTCCCAGAGTACCACATTCACCAGTGTGGAATTTGAACATTGTTCTCACACGGCTAATGGGACCTCCCTTCGAACCTTTACATAAATGTGAACTACAATTTTTAACATGGAAGGTTGCGTTCCTAGTAGCCATTACTTCACTACGGAGAGTTAGTGAACTACAAGCTCTAACCATTCAAGAACCTATCTTGCAAATGCATCACAATAAGGTCGTTTTCCGTACCAATTCAAAATTCCTTCCCAAAGTCATCTCTTCCTTCCACCTCAATCAATCTGTAGAACTCCCTGTGTTCTTCTCACAGCCACAAACAGTAGCAGAAAGAGCTCTTCATACCCTAGATGTCAAAAGAGAGTTGTTATACTACATTGAGAGAACACAACCCTTTCGTAAGACCAAACAACTTTATGTATCTTTCTCACCACCACACAAGGGCAACCCTATATCAAAATCTGGGTTAGCTAGGTGGATTGTTAAATGCATACAAATTTGCTATCTCAAAGCTAAACGTACGTTATTTGTTCCTCCTAAAGCCCACTCAACAAGGAAAATGGGGGCTTCAATGGCGTTTTTAGGGAACATTCCCTTAGATGACATCTGCAAAGCAGCTACATGGTCTACACCGCACACATTCACAAAACACTATTGGGTAGATGTGCAAACTAAACAACAAGCTAATGTGGGCCAGGCTGTTCTCAAAACACTATTTCAAACTACTGCACCGGATAGGGGTGGTCGCCGCTAAGAGTGGGTACTGCTATACAGTCTATGCACAGTATGTAATCTGCAGCTCATATGCCTCGAACGGAAAACGCTACTTACCAGTATGCATCTGTTCTTGGCATGTTGAGCTGTAGTTACACACGCCCACCCGCCTCCCCGACTACCCTTATCTGTTCCAGTATTATCTTACTTAGATACAGCTTACAGAGACATCCTTACTTTTCTTGCAAAGCTCCATCATTTCCCTAATGGCGAAAAAACAATCTGAGGATAGAGCCGATGCCCATGCGCAATGTGGTCCAAAGGAATCGCCTATCTCGTGACTTCCAAAGAACTTTTCAGGACAATAACAAACTGCAAACATCCGGGCCCAACACTAGGTGGTGATCTATGCACAGTGTGCAACTCTGCAGCTTTACATGCCAAGAACAGATGCATACTGGTAAGTAGCATTTTCTCTTAACGACTTTCATTCACCTACTGAAGAATGAACATGCTTGATTTGATAGAGGAAAGAAGTAAACCTATCTGCTGAGTGGACACTTGAGGATTTCAAGGAGATACATGGTCCTGCATTATATAGAATCAACTGGGCTCGGCGGTCAGGGCTGAGAAGTGTCCACCACATCTCTGAAGTAAAAAAGAGTAGCCTCAGTTGACCTAGATAATCCATTCTGCGTCCTAGAACTGTTCTCCCATTGTCTCAAGTGTGAGGTTTTTCCCTGCCAGTTTTCAACTCTATGTACAAGATGGTTGCCTGGTACATTTGATGATAAAGATGCCGAACAAGTGGGTTAGAATTGTTTTCTGGTTTCTGAATTCTTTGAATCTATGTGACTGATACTCATAAAGGGTCATGAACCCTTTCCATGCATGGCAACATTTGAGAACGCCTAAAAGAAGGATTGAGGAAATTAAATCAGAATACATTTGTTTTCCCAATAACCTGCTTTGGAGCAAAGAAGCTACTAATTGGTATAAAGCCTCCGCACTCATGCCCCCTCTCCCACTATATGATCAACTCCAAAGACAGCATTGAGCTAGTCTCTGAGCAAACCATTCCCTACTGATCTAGTCTGTGTCCACATACTTGCACAGCCACCTTGTCCAGGGCATCCTTATACCAAGAAATGCTGTCTCACCTTAAATTAGGCAATTTCTTGAGATCGTGGGGCATACTGGATACAAAACTGAAAACAGGTGATCCCAGACCACCACCTGTGTCGTCACCCTCATGCTTGCCATTACAAAGTCATCCTATTCACACAAATTTAGTTCAGGGTCCTTCTTGAGACAAACCAAAACCTATGATGTTCAAATGTTAACTGATAACCGGGATGACCCTCGGTATAATTAGTGTAGATCCTCCAGATGACGACCCCTCTTTGAAGCCATATCCTCTCAAGCCCTCCCTACTCCAAGGCAATACCACCTTCCATTCAGGTATATAACAGGCAGCCGACCACCAAAGATCAAAATTCATGTGGCAAAAGAGTAAGATTACTTCGTTAGCGCAACCATCTCAAACACTGAGCAGCCTGTTCAATACCTGGAGATGCTGCAAACCATTATTTGCACTCACTGAAAACACTGGTGGTCACACTGGGTGAAATGAAATACAAGAACGGTAAACAAGACTCCCTCTACGTTTGTACAGGTTCCGCTAGATTCCCTTATGCACACAGCAATAAAAAGGACTTTTCAGCCAGCAGAGCAAATATTCTACCACCGGATAAAGGGAGCAAAACGATAGATGTCTTAACAAGCAGGCACCTGTTTTAGATTGCCCCTTAGGGGTGAATTGCCAAATCCATTGGCTTGCTGTCTGAATATGGCAGACATCAGTTGGATGAAATGGAGGAGCATAAGCGCTTTCCTAAACCTTACAAAAAGCCAGGGAAAGAAATTGTGCTCGATGCACACATTTCAATGCTATCATCTGGTGCACCCTTGATGCCACTGATAGTCTCCCTCTGGCCCAAAAGAGGCATCTTCTTCCACTGCCATGTTAGACGTAGAGTGTTTGGTTTACACCCTCATGTGCAGGAGCAGCTCACTGTTTTGTCCTTCAATTCCACACACTCCTTAGACCAAATATGGACTCTGTTAAAGAACCACACCAACACTATAAAATCTATGGGAGCGCTCCAAAACCATCCACAGACCGCTGGGATTCTTCGCCAGCTGTGGTGGATTGCAGCAAAGACAGCAGACAAACCACAATCTTCGCAGAAACCCTTTCGGCAAGGTCAGCCATCCAATCAGTACACCTCCAGGTCAACAGCTATTAGATGCCAGAGGCACCCAAAATAAGGACACCTCTGCCCTTAGCAGTGTCTCTCACACATTCCTCTCTGACCACTCAACACCTATTCAGGGACACACAATGGTATTTATATATATTCCACAGGGGAAGGATATAACCTCAGAACAATGTGTGCTCTCCGTCACCACCTCTCCCTGACTGTTGTCTAGAATTACACACTACTCCACCCAGTATACCATCGTACTGGCATAACATCAGCCAAAACTACCAGTGACTGCTGCTACAAGTAGTGCAAGTATACTCAAAATTGAAGCTTTGGAACCTGTTACACCAGATCAATGAGAGCAAGCATTTGCAATGCAATAGGTCTCGCATTAGGAAAGTTTGAGCTATTGGTATTGTAAATGACAATTTTTTTATGTATGTGTTGGTTTTGAAAGTCGCGAAATTAATAACTGTCATTTACAATGCCAATACTTTTAACTTTCGCAAATGTGACACCTATAGCATTTGTAATGCAATATGTGTTGTATTTATGTAACTTAGATGTATTGATATTACAAATAGCAATTTCTTTTAATTTTTTTAAATAATACTTAAATAAAAGTAGAGTGAGGGCGATAGAGTGAGGGCGGGTAGTGTGTGGACGTGGGTCTGGGTTTGTGTGTGTGGGGGGGTGTGTGGTTATCACCCTTCACGGCAGAAGGGTGCTGGCAGGGCCTGGCTGGACCAAGGCTCCCCTCAGACATTGCGCAACACTGTGAGGCATCTCTGGGGAGGGCTGTTTGTTTTCCCACGTTCACACTGGTATGTTAGAATGAGCCTGGGGCACTGTGGGAAGCATTTTGACTTTCAAGAGAGAGGCCTGTTCCCTACTTTGTGACAGAGTATGAGGTCACAGGCGAGTATTTACTTTGACAAGGGGAAGAAACGCACACACACCACAGCAGCACGCACTCTTTTATCAATAAGCGAGACATGCCAAGCGTTCTGGCTAAGGTTTAGATATTTTACTCGATGGCATATGGCAAGACTGCCTTCCTGAGTTGGGAGCGGGGAAGGCCAGGGACGTGTTGGTGGTGTTCAGTAAGACTCGAGGGCCATGCCCATGCACCAGAACATGTGATAAAACCAGCGGTGGCCTCTGGGTCTCATGACATGTAAGTGACATCAAAGGTCAACTGCCGTAAAGCATGCCGTAAAGCATCCGTATGCACCAAGAAGCAAGGCATTGTGGGTGGGTGGCATGGTTCCTCAGATCTCATCAAACCGGAGGGGGACTTAGCACTTATCATCCTAACAAAATGTAGGTTGCTTAATAGCTGTAGAACATGGGAAATGTGACAAGACACGCTGTTGGTTTATAAGCAAATGGAATGGGAGAGTGACATCTCTGTGCAGCACTTGTCTACTCCTCCCACAAATGTATTGTTTCCAGATCTTCAAATGTTGTCCCTCGTTTTGAATGGCCGGGTAATTCTAGCAGGGATAGCAAATAGATTGTCCTCTTAATAGGGTGTCTTGGACTCAATATATAGCGGACGTACTACACCTGCCAAACTCTAAATAGTACATAAGCATCAGTGACACATTGCACTAGTGCTTTGTGAAGAGGGCATTCGAGGCACGAAAGTGACACAATTAGTTATGGCATTTCTGACCCTTCTGTCAATCAGTGTTGATAGGGAGGTCCTTGCAGTGCACCTTAGCACGTCGAGGGGTAGTGATTTGCTATGAAAAGGCCACCACCGTGGTGGAAAAGACTGCTCTGTTTGGCACCATCTGCTGGCTCTGCTCATTAGTGCCCCGCCTTTGAAATGATCGTTTTTCCCTGAAATCTAAAATGAAATATATAGGGTCAGGAGACTAGCCTATAAAGTCCACAGTATGAACAATGGTTTAACACACATCAGTGAGTGAAAATGAGCGCAAATAAAGACTGGTGGTGAGCATACATAACCTTTCTCATGTAAGTGACCGTGGCCCGATTTGCTGCTAAAATGTGAGATATGTGCAACATAATACACACTTTGTTGACCTTTCCGTAAAACACCTGCTTCTCCGATGTTTATGACCATTCCTAAGAATAAACCGGAGCTCTAAAAAGATGAGTGGCTTAGCTCATTGTAAACACGCTCGCCAGCAGTAAAAGGGAAAACTAGAGCTCGCACTTTAAATAAACGAAACAAGGAGAAGTTTGTAAATGGCCTCTGTGGGGGTGGGGAGTGAGCCGCAACGTCATGGCTCTGAAGAAAACAAACATTTGAATGCACGAACGGGGAGGTGGGGGGCGGGGGGACTACTTAGAAGGCATCAGACTGCGCGAGGGACGGGAAGAATTGCCTTGCGTGAAACTGAAACGAGCTTGCCTCAAAGTTAAAACAAGCTCTCGGCATTGCTGGGGCGGGGGAGCGCATTCCTTTCAAGTCTGATGCGGGGGCGGTCAAAGGAAAGGCGCAAGAGCGGGCATATGGAGAGTGAGGGGCTGTGCAGCCTGGTGAGCTGAAGTGGCGGCGGAGCGCGACGCGTGTTGTGGTCACATGAACTGTACGCGATCCGCAGTTTGTGCAGACTTTTCAGAATCCTTACTATAATCTTGCCCAACCATCCCTACGGGATGGATTAGGCTCGACCTAAAAAGGACTCCTAGTCCTTGTACTTCGTATCCACAAGAAAGATAGGCTGCTGTGGCCGATGCTCCACTTCCAAGTGCTCAATTAGTATATTGTGTCAAAGTGCTTTCAGATGACAAATTTCCAAGAATTCATTCCTCTTCTCTTCGGGGACTAGATGGCGACCCGCTATCTCAATAATGCTGATTTTCACATCCCAGTCCACCACCCTCATCATTACCTCAAATTAGTGGAAAGTGTAGTTCAATTTAAAGTCCTCTCCTTTGAGGTCACAGCAGGGCCTCTGCTGTTTACTAAATGCCTTGCTGCAATAGCTGTGCTTATTCGACACATCGACATTCATGCATTTCCATACCTATAAGATTATTTGGTAAAGAGCAACAGCCAAATGGAATGCCTCGCTCTCACACAAATCTCACTACTCCACACATTGAGATCCACAGACCGTGCCGAAAATCTCATATTTGCCTCTAGCAGACGCAAGCATTCTTGGGAGTCACGCACATTACAGTGACTTGCAGAGCCTACCCTAGCAATTGATGTGATGGTGTTTCAAAGTCTGCTTTCCTTTTACAGATTGCAAATGTGCCCTCTGGGAGTGCCTTTCGACACTGGTCACAAGCGACTAGTCAGTGGGAAGGTCTAGTGTTCGTGGAGCTCAGTATTCTGACAGACTGCAATGCCCCAACAAGTGACAATGCAAAGATATGTATTGCCGACTCCAGTGGGGCTTGTTTAACCTCTTTGATGCATTGCATGGCTATAAATTATGTTAACGGTTGATATGCACAAGTACTTTGTTGTTCCCGGAATTGCTTGACTGCCCCCCACACTTGCTGCAGCCTGATTTCGGAAGCTCTGTAACAGCACTTGCTTAATTCTCTCCGACTATACTTGGGACTGCGATCCAACTTAGCTTTGTTGCAGACAGTGTGGACTAATTGTACTTAACTTGCACACGAACAAAAAGATTTTAAAAACGAGTGACCATCAAATCAACATAGACACCTCCCTTCTGTGGTGGGGAGCATACATGGACCAGCTGATGTAAGCAGCAATATTACTTGCACATTGGTGTACTAGAGCTGATAGCAGTTCAACTAGTGTTGCGATCTTTCCAAAGCCTCATTCACAAGACAGTGCTCATTCGAACAGACAATGTAATCCTTGAATACTACTTACAGAAAGTGTGGGGGGGGGCACTCACCATTGTAGTCCATGCTAGTTCAGAATATTTGACACTAGGCCATTATTCTCTAGTTTGTCCTCCTAGCAGAACAACAACTTGGAGTGGACATTGACTTTGCAGATCGGCACAGCAGAATGCACCAACAAACACATGAATGAAAATACATGTTATGTGCTTTAATAGCTCCGAAATGAGTGTGGGAGAGGGGGGGGGGGGTCGTAGGGGGTTTAATGGTCGAATAGTTTACCCTATGAGAACTCAGAATACCAAAGCTTCACCCCTAGGAACCCGCAATCCATGGGCAATGTTCTAAGAATCAGCTGTTCAGGAATATTTGCATTACGCTTGCCCTTTACTTCTCATTCCATATGTAGTCAAGATGTGGCTTGCACTAATGAGATTAATAGCTTGACTATGCCAACAGCTTCTACCTTGGCGCACCCGCATTTATCATATTCAAGGCTTCTTCTAAGCTAAACCCAAGAGAACACATGACTCCAGTCCTGCAACCGCTTAACTGGCTGCCTATAGCTAGAACGGCAATGTTCAAGGCACTTCCATTGTTCATATTGCCTCCCGAGAATAAGGACCATGTTGGGACAGAAAAGTCCCTCGCGTGGTGTTTGACGTGCACCCCTACCGGAGTGCCCCAACTATGTCTGGATCCCTATGCTGAATCATGAGTGTGCGCCATTTCATAGTTCTGTCTCCTGCATTGCTGTCTTTTTGAACTAGGAGGGGCACCCAAAGCCCTACCCTCCTAATGGTGAAAGGCTACTGCTTTTACCAGGAGTTAAGTAGCACAAGCCTGGTGGTTGCAGGATATTGTGTAGTGATCAGTAAAAGTAAACGGTTCCCTTTTCCTGTGTTACTGGAGTGAGGCCTATAGGCACGCTCATTTAAATTCCTGCTGCTGTGTGCTTTACTCCCATTTGGCCTAATTCAGGTTTGGTGTGAAGTGCTATACAGTTTGTGTGTGGTACACATGCTTTGGTGTATGTGTGTGTTAAAATGGTTGATAATGCAGTGCATGTATATTGCATGCATGTGATTGGTGCATTTGTGCCTGTAAATGATACAATATGTGAAGGATGAAGTGCTGTGCTTTGTGTGCATACCATATAAATGTGCTAGGTGTATATGTGCCTATAAAGAGCACAACACATGGAATTCTCTGGATTTAATTTTGGGAGACCTACTGACTGGAGGAACATGAGGGGAGGAGGTATGGGAATCCTCAGGCAGATTTGTGTATTGCTGCATTCATGTAAGCTCGGTGGGACAAAATGGAGGCAGAGACACACACTCTTCAGTACACATCAAAGGGGGCTGTTTGGTTCGGAGAGAGGTCACTGAGAAGAGGCTTCTGCACAGAGGCCTCTGCACATCTCAGGAAAGAGATGGGTTTGATGAGAGAATCATAACAAGCATTTGCAATGCAATAGGTCTTGCAATTACACAAGTTTGAGCTATTGGCATTGTAAAAGACAATGCCTTTTATTTATGTTTCGGTTTTTTAAATATAAATAAAATGCATTGTCATTTACAATGCCAATAGCTTAAACTCTCGTAAATGCGAGACCTATTGCATTGCAAATGCTTTTTTTTCTTGATATTGTACTTTTACTGGGCATGGCTGCACCCGTCATCGTTTTTTTTTTAACTCCGAGAGCACAGGTTTGAATCCTGGTGTGTCCTTTCACCGTTCAGTAAAATGGGTACCATTGAATTGGATAATAACGAGCAGCTAGTATATTGTGCCAAGAGGCTCCTTTGGGGTGAACATGTTTTTTTTTCCTCTTTTTTACAACTACACATGCTCAGTTAAATGCACTTTCTTTTAGCTGCAGTCAGCCCCGTTGAGAATGAATCCTATGCCATCTCTCGGTGGGTGCTTGAACCACCAAGCTACTGCGCTTCTATAAACGAATTGTACCCGGTCAGCTGGACTTCCCAGCAGGCACCAGTGAGTGTGCACAGCAGCAGCACCATCCTCCCTGACGGCCATCACTGCCACTTCAGACTGTGGCACCTTAGACAAGCAGCCCAGCTTTGCTCTCCCTGACACCCAGGGCTGTCCCTTTAGTTTTTGGCACACCAGTTGAGCAGCACCACTGTTACAGTGCCTTAGGCTAAAACAACTCCAGGCTGCATGAGACCCCAGCCCGGCGGCACGGAAGCCAATGGCAGAGTTAGGGCCCCGTGGACACCGAAGCAAGCATGGGAAACGGAACCCAGCTTGATAGTAAAACAGAGCCACCATTGGGAAGCCGAGGGCCCTTTGCTGACCTGTGCCCAGGTGCCACTTGCCCCTGCTGCACCCCTGACAGCAGCAGCACTACCCCTCTCACTTCGAGCATGCCACGTCCTGCCATTGCGAGCCAGCTGGGCTGCGATGCTGGCAGCTTCGGCCCAGTCAAGCAGTGGCTTCACAGCGCTGCACAGAAAGACGAGTGCGGAGAGCCGAGCACAGAAGCCTAGGTGCTGCCTTTTGAGTTGCTTGCAGCTAGAGAGGATTTGGGACGGGTTGGTGGGGTGGGGGAGACACCACACCACCCCAGGCACCCAAACTGCCCTTCTTCAAATGACTGCGGCTAAAAGGATTACACCAATAATGCTTTTCTCTCCTTACACGTTTTAATTCTTTTTTTTTCCAAGAAAAGATTTCTTCTCCCGGGTTAAACTTTTCAGGCAGGAATTAAGGTTGAACAAGCATTTGCAATGCAATAGGTCTTGCATTTGCAAGAGTTTAAGCTTTTAGCATTATGACAATGCATTTTATTTATCTGTGTGAAAAAAACACATAAATAAACTGTATATTGGCTTTTACAATGCCAATAGCTAAAACTCTTGTAAATGCAAATCCTATTGCATTGCAAATTCTTTTCCTGTCTTGGATGCGGGGTCACCTCAAAAACTGACCGGGACCAAGGAGGTAGAGGTAACTCAAGCATCCCGCCCTCCTCTTTTTTTAGTTTTTCTCAGAGGATGTGTGACGTCACTTCGTGTCGTCACAGAATATGGTAATGAATCCTTAATCCTAATACTTTAACAAAAGAGAGATCAGGAGAAGAAGTACAGAGGTACGGTAATTTCTTCGTATATAAATAGGGCTCGGGTTATGAAGTCCCCGTAAACTCCTCTCAATGGGAGTAAAGTTCAGTAAATCTCAGATGTCTCCGAAGCGCGCAGCTCTGAGTAATTGGTTTCCATAATATGCGCTCTGTGTTTTACGCTCTACATCTGCCACCCAGGAGCGCTGCCGCCTCTGCTTGGGCGGGGGGCACGCGCGGCCCGGGCATGCTGCAGACAGGGGTCTGCTTTAATGAAGGCGAGGGAGTGCGTGCCCGCTGTGGCGCTCCTGGGACTGGGTGGAGGGCGGGCCGGGGAGGATCCGCTCACTGGGGAGCTAAAGGTGAAGGTTGGATAAAATGTTTTAGAAGCCAGTGCCTTTTCCTAACTCCCAGCAGACACCGAGTCCTGCGAGGAGCCGCTCCAGACTGCAGAGGGGGGGCACCGCGGACCCGGGACTTTTCACCATGGCTAGGACAGCAGTGTCAGCAGCGATGCTCCTTTTTCTCACGCTGGCATTTGCAGTAAGTACCGCTGAGCGCACTAATCCTCATGTTGTGTCGAGCCACGCTGGGGAGACATGAGCGTTGGAAACGCCCTGTTTTTGCAGGGCTCGTGCTATAGAGGGGATGGGGCAGAGCGGGGGTCCCACGCCTGGTTTCATGGGATGCCTTCTTAGCAGGGGGAACGTTACATGTTCAGGTTGCCTCCCCTCCCCCGTGTCCCACTGAAGAAACCAGGGCAGTAGTGTCAGGGTGGGTGAGAGGGTTCTTGCGACGGAGGGATACCGGCCTATGCTGCTTTACGGCTTGTTCAAGACTGAGCCGATGGGTCTGCCTCCTGTCCCTTTGAGGGCCGGACCCGATGCAGCACCTGCCCCAGCCGCTGACACAGATCCCTCCCAGCTCGCGCACCAACTGACACGGTACCCCCAGGATCACGTCGGCTCCTCTGCCCAATCCAGCAGCCGGCGTGCGCAAGCCACGCCCCCTTTTGCGTTTACCTATGCCAATATCATTCTTACGCTGACGGAGCAAGTCACGTGAACTGTTCACGAGGCGAGCGTCGTGATCTGATTCTGCCACATTCACAATGCTGTGCGCGTAGCCAGCTCTTGTCTCCACTCCTTGTCGGCTGAGCCGACGACTATATTTCTCAGCGAGAACGCGCTTCGCGCGCTTCTAGCCGAGACCTAAAAAGGGCTGAGGCCCTTGGATAACCTTTTTGATTCACATAACTATGGCTACCATTCAGGTGTGAATCACCGGTCTCTCCCATGGCCCGTGTTAGGCTATCAGATTTGGTGTCACTCCTAGTGACAGCCCTACTTTGTGGAGGAAGGGCAGAGGAGAGACATTTTATAGTTAAGTACTTGAATTTATAACAGTTATGGCCCACAATAATGCCCAAACCGTAATACGCAGTGGTCAGCAACAAATTATAATGTATACCTCTTAAGTTCATATAAGACCTATCTGGTATGAAATGTGTCCATCACCAGCACTGTAGATCCAAAAAGAACAGTTGTCACCAAATGAACAGGTTTGGAATTACTGAAGAGATCTCACACATTGCTGGAGGACTTAAATAGTCCTTTCACTACAGCTCTCAAATACCTATACAATTCGATCCCTATTTTACATCCCACAAAGAAAATCAGATATGGGATTATATTAATGCTTATCCAAACAGATCTCCCCACTTCTCTTCCACCAACCATGCCTGCTCAGGAATTCAATAATACACAAATTCTCAGTTTCGACAAACCAGTGCAGTAACCAGCTAAGCGGACTATATCATGAAATGTCATGAAGGGGCATGTGGCGCTGTTCTAAGCTGCCGGCATTAAATGGCTTGGGTCTCATTTCATCATCCAACACCCTCCTACACGCTGCGTCCCATAAGATAACTGCACCTCAGTGGTCATCGCACATGGAAACACTTCCTACATAGATTAAAACAAAGACTACATTCTTCCTATCACACATCGAATACAGTGTTACTCATATTGTCAAGAGCTTCAGCGCCCACATAGGGACAGTAAGCACTATACAAGTACTCAGTGCAAGAAGCCTGAGAGCCATGGTATTTGTATTACTCCTGTAAATGTCCATCCGTCTTCATGAAGAGCTACAACTGCTTACAGATTTCATCATGCAGTATCCGGGTCAGCTGCTCTACCTCAATATTCTGGCACTGAATCTTAGTTTGGCACCTGAAGTCTTTGAAATTGGCTACCTACAGCTTCCTGAAGACAGCATGCTAATTCATAAAGAAGTCAAAGCCACTACAAGTGTGCTTGACCATTGTCAGACACTATGGCATCTAAAAGTGGCTTGCAAAGACTAAGACTTCACTGGTTACATGTAACACCTAGCAGAAATTCAGATTTAGTCTACTTTTCCATAATGTTACGCCTAGCCACTTAAATGCAAAACAGGATACACCAGTCCATCTTTTAAATTACCATTGTAAAAGCCTTATGGATTGCATCAAGAGGGTTATTGTACCTCACACACTTCCAGTCCCTTCATGGGACCTTTCATTGTCCTTACTCGACTTATGGGGCCTCCATTTGAACTACTTCTGTCCACTGCAGTTCATTTCCTGGAATATGACTTTCCTTATGCGGCCTCCATTTGAGCTACTTCTGTCCACTGCAGCTCCTTTCCTGGAAAATTACCTTCCCCATTGCCATCCTTTCCTGTCAAAGGGTAAGTGAACTGCAAGTTTTGACAGGTGAGCAGCCGTTTATCCAAGTGCGCAAAGATCAGGTAGCCCTTAGGACATATCCTTGTTTTCAGCCAAGTCGTCTCTGCTTTCCCCATCAAGCTATTGATTTGCCCTCTTTTCCTCTGTACCACAGTCTATTGTAGAAGGGGCTTTACACACTTTCGATAAGAGCCCTATGTACTAGGTTGACCATTCTAAATGCTTTTGGCCATTCTCACTTAGAAATCCATTCCCCAAAACGAGCCTTGCTAGATGGATTAGCAAATTCATTCAAGTTTGTTATTCTGTTCTTTACCTTGTTATTCCAAAGCCAAATTACCCTACAGTCTAGGGTACATTCTACACCTCATGAAGGGACCAATATGCCTTTCCTAGGCAATCTCTCACTTGCAGACTTCTTAAAACTGTCATTGTGGACTAGCCATATGTTCAGTTGGCTTTACTGTGTGGACATTCATGCCTGACGAGAAGTTCACGCTGGACAAACTGCACTTTAAACATTTCTCCAAACACAACCTGCAATGTCTGATCCCTTGATAGGTTTGTGCACAGCAGGCCGATCTACAGTTCTACAAACCAGTTTTTGCATGTAAGCAACTTTTTCCTTGCTGGACTATGCAACTTTGATTTGACTTCATTCAGACTTTGACTTACTGCTCAAGAAGAAAAGGAGGCAAGACTTTATTGAAGGGTTTAGTATGACATCCAGGAAGGCTACATTTTGACTTGAAAGTGGTAATCTCTCAATGATACCTCTGGGATATCTCCTCAGACCTTACCTTGATCTGGACTGGTCATATACTACAGTAGTAAACTCATAGATGACTCCTAAACATTGTGTTCGAGGCAAATGAGCTGCAGATCCTACATTTAGTAATAGATCGCCACCTGGTGTTGGGCTCGGATGATTGCAGGTTGTTGTCTTCTTGGAAGAAGTCTTTGTAGTCACAAGATAGGTGACTCCTCCCTTGGACAATACTGCGCATGACCATCGACTCCATCCTCAGATTGGTTTTTTTCCGCCACTGGGTTCGGATGAAAGTTTTCCGCTCCGGCTAGAAAAGACTTTTTCTGCATTTTCGAAGCGAGAGACTTTAAACAAACTTCTTTCGACATCGAATAGACTTTTCGACATCACCAGCTACATTCCGGTGCGTCGACGCGGGCCGTGAGGCCTACGCCTCATGGACAGAACTCCATTCAAGAGATGCCCGGTATGTCGAGCAAAATTCCCTCATAGCGACCATCACGAGGTTTGCAACCTCTGTCTCTCGCCAGAACACGACTAGTCGACCTGCACAGCCTGTGCTTCCTTCCGATTGAAGAAGACCATCCGGGATCCAAGGGGTTGAAAGCACAAAAGTAGCAGAAATAGGTTATGTCCCAGTAAAATGCCAAAACTTTGTAAAAAAAAAAAAAAAATTGGTTTTGTGACAAAATTCTGATTGTCTCTGAAAGCTGGGAAGATGATGATTTCAGCACCACAAACACTTTCTTGATAACATTTGCAGGGGAAAACCCAGACGCTTTCTTTTGCAGCACTTTTCCCCATTTCCCCCCAAAAAAACAAACTTTAGCTGTATTTTGGCTAATTTCTGGGTCCCCTCCAAGGGGATCCACAAACCCTGGGTCCCTTTAAAATCCCCATGATGTTTGAAGAAAAGGGTGCAAATTTGGCGTGGATTCCTTATGTGGACAAAGAGTTTCAGGGGCTTAAGCGCAAACAACCCCAAAAAGCCCCTAAAAGGCTTGGCACAAGAGGGGGGAGGCCTAGCAGTGAAAGAGCTAAAGCGCATGTCAAACCTAGGGTAGTCCATATACAGCCCAGAGGGCAGGGTACAGTGTACTTAGAGTTGCACATGTACATTTGTTTTGCATGTCCTGATGGGGAAAGACTCCTACATTTGTTTTTCACTACTGTGATTTCTACCTCTTAGGATAATATTGGGTTGCATTATTACATTTAACAAGTGCTAATTTTTAAATGGGTACAGGTAGACAATTCATGTTTGGTGTTTGAGAAATTGTAATTAAAAATCTTTAATGGTAAAGTTGGATCTTTGTTACAGTTGTGAAAGTGACACTTTTAGAAAGTTGTCACCTCCCTGTCTTATCTGGTGTCTGCAGACTGTTCCTGGATCACATGGCTGTGTATAGTTGACAGTTGGACTTTTATTCTTCCCAGACAGCTACATAATAGAGTGGTTAGTTGTGCCTGGATAGGCCGTCAACTTGCAGGAAAGGAGCTGGGGCAGAGCTGAGCACTGCTCCACTTAAGTTTAATAGGCTGCTCCCTGCCTTCACAAATGACTTGTCACCAATTCTTTGTTCATGCAGCCAGCTTTGACCGAGGGCAGGGGAGGCAGGAAACTTCAAGGCCTTCATAGGGAATTCTCTCAACTTCTCCTACTTCAAAGAAGGCACCAGATATAAATATTAAACACTCAAACCCAACACTTTAGTATACTCTTGGATCTGTGGATGCTTTAGGAGGACTGCTTTGCTGCCAGGACTGCCACTCTGCAAGTCTGCTGCATTGCTTTCTGAGAAGGACCCTGCACACTTTATCCCAGGATTACGTGACTCTAAGGGACAGACTGTTGGCCTCCTTTTTTGATCTAAAGGAACATAACAAGCCAGCTGCAACTGACCTGCTGCTTGGACCTGCCTAAGCCCGATGGTCTCTGCTGGAGTGATTTCCTAATCCCAAAGTGTTGCCCCTCCGGTCCAGAACCCTTGGTGTGACCTCAGTTGAGCTCTCTTGAAGCTTTGGGCTCGTTGCAAACGGGCTAGTTCGCGCCAAGATCTTGCTGCCCGGCAACACGAAGCTCTGGTGAATCAGACTCTTTGCTCCACAGCGACCGCCAAAGACTCCCGGCAGTGTGAGATCTGCACCTCGAACTACCTCAATCACGACCTCCCACAACGCCTGACAGGATCTTCATTCTACAGCCACGACTCTGTGCGACACCTGGCCTGTTCTTCACGCTACATTGAACATCTGTAATGGTTGCTCTGCTTCTTGTGACCCCTTCCACCATAATGGACGAAACCCTTTGCACTGGACTTAGAAGTGACTAACCTTCTGCCTGTATATGGCCTGTGCTCCATCTCTTTCGGCCTGAACTGGTGACTTTCACCGGTCTAACATGACTCGATAATCGTGAGTGGAGCATTGTGCTTTTAGGTGCTTTGCTTACCTGAAATGTCTACGATTCATAAAAATCTAGTTCTACTGATAGGATGATTGTCATTTTAGTGTCATTCTATATATAAAATATTTGGTGTGGGGTTTTCTTCTGTTATGTTTTTAAGCCAAAAAGGGTGTTTGTTTATAAATAGGATTTGGAGTGGGTGGATGTTTGTTTTCACAATCATTGTTGAAAGATTTGTGCAACTTCCATGCCCACTTTACATTTGAACAATTTGTCACTTTATATTAATTATTTTTGTAAGTCAGTATCAGGATTGATAAAATATTTAAATCCTGTATTTTGCAAAATTGCCTTGAATTTAAGTCCCGAGTCTTTTTCCTCCTCCATTTAAGATGCAGTGCTTTTGATTAGAAATATGATGAATTTAGGGGATATTTTAACGCTTTTTGGTCTGGCTGCAGAAGCTTAAAGTATATAGATCTTTTGCATTTAGTTTAAAAAAGAAAAAAACAGACCAAAGAGTGCATTTTGGGGCAGCCCCTTTTAGCCATTGGCTTTATCAGTGCCTGCCATTGCTTGTTTGATCATTCAGTCATGGCAGTGGCAATTTTTGGGATGATTTTGTCTGTTTGCATTAGGCTTTGGTGATCAGGCATCAAGTAGTAATTTCGTTAGATTACAGATGCAACATGCCATGACTTTGTAGTTGAGCCATTATATTTTGTTTAATGCTTTTGTTTTGCCTACACTACATTTTAATTGCACATGCCATGAATTTTCTGTTTAGGTAGTGGTTGCTGTTTAAATGCCATATCCCGTGTAAAAAAGGTGCTTTTCACTGTACACTTTTTACATCCCATGGAGACTCGATGACCGAAACAGACTGTGCATCACATACAGTGGATGAAATGTTTGCATGCCTAGGATGATTACTAACCAAAGCACAACTCATCAGGGTAGGCAGGAGGGCAGTGAGGTATCTGCAGAAAGCTACATTGTGTTCCAGAAGAATGGCTACTGCTGAATAAACTATTCCTGCAAATTCCTCGCCTTATGACTGAGTCCCAAAGCAATGCCCTTTTGGGCGGCCGGTGTCCCCAGTCAGGATGAGCCTTAATGGTCCAACCATTAAGAATAATGAATGGGCACATTTTAGCTGCCATTAAGTTTGTTGTGCCTATCAAGTGTGAAGGTGGTGTTTCTGCCCTTCCCGCCTTGCCCAGTGTCAGGGCCTACTCCCCTATATTTACATGGAGGGGGGAATATTGCTATTCTATATTGCCCAAGCACGAGGGTGGGTAGATATGTCTCACCCCATCTTGCCCAAGGGAGACCGGTTTTTGGTAGTTGGTAGCCATTATATTGTGAACGGTATTTGTTCTACCCCATTCCTCCTCCTACATGCCCATGGAAATATAAAATGTTTCCCCTCCGACTGTGAGCTGGCAGGGTGGTATTTTGTATAACACTCAACCTGAATGGAATGGCCGCCTGATAAGCTAATATCAGGACTTAAAAAAAAAAAATAACCAGATTGAAATTCCTTTGGTTCAAAATTATACGTGTTAAATACACGTCTCAAAAATCAGATATTGTATGTGTATGATTGTCATCCTACCATCCACACTGTTCTAGTAAAACAAACATATTTTCTCTTTAAATGTTTGATAAGGGCAAAAATATTCAGTCCAGTATGTTGGAAAGTACATCTGAGACAAAAATGGAGGTGGGACTAACTGAATTGGCTAACCTTGTGGATAAAATAAAGTATTGCAATACAGAAGCGATACAACTTGTCACAGTTATGCAAAATACAAAACAAATTTTACAGTTTTCTATCTGGTACCTCACTGTGCATCTCAGAATTCCTTTTAATATTTGTCTCATGATGCCATGTTGTAACAAATATTACGAGATTGAATTAAGCATACTTGTTCTATCCTGCCAATATTTAGATATTTCATTAAATATCCATTCTTATTTATTTTAAATAGAACTGTTCTTCCATTAGAGGAAGAGATGCACAAACTGGCCAAATCACCATTTATTCAAGGATACAAATGTTTAGTTGCCCCGAAAGAAAAATGCCTTTTAATAACTTGCAGTGCAGGGCTGGAAAACAGAAACCGCCAACTCTGTACATTTTCACAACACAGTCACTTGTTAAGTCATTCACATTTTTCTTAAGTAATTTTTGTAACAGGCTATGTGTTTCTACTATTTTAATATATCCTTTCTTTTGTCTTGTTCTAGGTACTTGTACCTACTGTTTTCGGATGACGACCTTCTTCCATTGGAGCATTGGATCTTTAACACCGAGGCACATCCTTTACCAGTAATCTACAAAAACAGCAAGATGAAAGAGCCGTCCAAATGAAAAAAACTGTTTTCAATGATTCACGGCATTCCGTTAAGATTTATTTTCCAGTATCTGACCACATGATTCAGTTTTATGCCAGTCCGTAGTTATTCTTAATTTGTAGACCAACTGTTTTGCAGTCTATTACATTTAATCTCTAAATATTTTTGAATGACATAAATTATTTTCATATGACTTGACTTTTCTGTTATTTCATCTCGCCAACTGAGCCACATTTATTTAGAAATTTGACTTTTTAATACTTTTTTAGGCTGCTGTGCCTCCTTTGCCAAATTGTTTAGCTGGGCGGCACATTATTAAACCCCTCATTGTGTTTTTTGTCAGACTGCAAAAAAATCCTTCTCCTCCATGAGGAGATGTCTGCTTTAAGCTGTAATATTTTGCCATGTTGCAAAAAGCCATAATAAATTTAGTATAAAGGTTTTCTTTACTTTACAGTGTGATGTTATGCTGATTTGTCCGTAGCTCATCAGAGACAAACTGTACAACTGTGACAGCCTTTTTGTATGCAGGTTTATCCATCTTCCTCTTAAATGTCTCAAAGTTTCATTAACCATGAAGGACGCCTAGGAATACTTCTTTATTGAACTACATACATATAATGTATTCATTTGGTTTCAAGTAGCATTACACTTTCAAAATTAATATATTTCAATAGTGAAACCGAATTTGGAAAAACTAATTCTGTGCAAAGTTTGTACTGTATGTGCTGATGGGTTGTAGTTCCTTCCCTTACAAGAATAGCCAAGTTCAACAGACAATCTAAAGTGCGCAAATATAAAGTAATTGTTTAGCATTGTTGAAGAACTGTATAATATTGAAAAGGGAATTCTGTATGTCTTTACAAACCATGTTGAACTTATTATATTAGTCTAAAACATTTTTAGACTTCTGGTTTGGTGTGAGACACGTGGGGTATTTGATACATTTATTTTTGTATTTAACTTTTTTTTCTTTCAGGGTTTGATTGTCGGCTTGTTTGACATTTTTAATTATATTCTTTCAGCATCGCCTCTGGCTACATAATGTTGACTGGGCCAAAATTAACGGACCAAGACCAAATTTAGTCAGTTTTCCAAAGTATCTTCGTCTTTAACTCAAATTTAAGTTGGTTGAGTGCTGCTTAATCAGTTTAATTGTAATGAAGGTAGTACGGCCAGGCCTGACAAACTGGATTTCTAAGTAAGATGTTCAAGTGCCTAGGGCCTTTCCTTCAATTGTAGAACATTGCCAGGAGTTAACTGAGCAGAAAGACTAACAAAATGTTTTTTGCAGTCTATATCTTCCATCCTTTTTGGTTGTATTTCAAACCGAACACACCCTTTCAAATTGTCATGTTGATGGGTTTGGCCTGGCAATTACTTCCCAGGAAAGGTTTTCAAATGTATGAATCACACTTTATGAATCACCTTGACAAGCCAGAGTTAGATGAATTTCACATCCTGGCATCCACTTTGTATCCAAAGGCCTGTGTGTGGAGTGGGGTGACCTAAATCTACCATTTAGTGGATCTCAAAGTATAGGCTTATTTTATCCCCGTCATAATTGGCTGTGAAAATGTATTGCAGAACAATATGAAATTGGTCAGTGCAGCAGCAATTAGAATTGGTTCATTTGCAATAATGCAGTGCTTCAATCTTGAGTACACGTTGTGTGGAAATATGCAATATGATGGAGCAGTGCTAGTGAGTGCATATCTGATTGGAGGTTTAACTACACATGCGATAAGTATCCTTCTGCATTTTTTTATGATCTGTTATTTGCCAAAGATGCAATCCTGCTTCCTTACATCCATTTCCTCTTGGTGAGCTCTTCCAGCTCCCAGTCACAAGATGATCACAATTTGTGAAGATTAAGCTATCAAAGTTAATATGCTTTATTTTTGCCTGTAGAAACAATCTAATGGTAAAGAAAAGTAAAAGGCAGTGTCTAAAATGCTTGTTTTTTTAAAAAAAATTGACTCCTCAGACAAAACATTTGGATTATTCTTTTAGGATTTTCATTTTAGTGCTTTTTTTTTTAATTGCTGTATTTTGATTTCCACTAATAGCGCAGGAAGAGGAGTGGAAGAGTAAAGCACCACTAATATTTACATACATATTTAAATGTGCTAGACAAAAATTGTTAGTAAGAAAATATACCTAGTCTGACTGTTCAATTTCTTGACTTCATCAAAATGTTTTCAACTGACCTTACATGTGGTATGTTATGTGATGGCTTCAGTGTCTAATATGCATGCCAACACAGCAACTGTAAGCACCATCTAATATTATGAATGTATAGTATATCACAGAAAAACTGGACAAGACAGGAGAATCCAAAAACGAGGATTGCACCTATCTGCAGTTTCCCAAAATTATTCAACTAGCGATGAGAGCCATATATCTGGCCATGTGCACACACTGCAAGCACCCACTGCCAAGATGCAGTCCAAAAACTGGACATTACAAATTCTAACATAATCGAGAGATACACCATATAAAATTTAGATGAAAGATATCACCAAGTCAAAATGACCCATCATTTCTTGATAATTTTTACTGTGTTCAATTCTTCTTCTTTTATTTAATCAAATTCACATTAAAACTGTAGATACAGCCCACAACAGCTATCTCGTTTCATCCAAAATATTGGAATTCAGGGCAATGATCCAATTGGAGTGAAACCACTGAGATCCCCTTTCCAGCTGTAAGTGTCTTGGATATGGTTCCGCACAGTTCCAATGTCGTGACCCAATCCCTAGAAGTTTGTCAAGACCTACTCCTGTCTGTCAGTGAGAAAGGTCATCCCTGCTGATCACGTTGTTGCTTTCTGTGGGTTGTGTCACTCATTCTGGTGTTTGACTCATAAGGGCTTAATTGACCTGCGGCGACATGGCTTGGAAACACTGGGATTGGACCTACAGGGACCACCCAATAATTTCTCTCACTGACACACAAGTATATCTTGACAAACCTCTAGGGATAGGGCTACGACATTGGAACTGTGTGGAACGTACCCTTTCCAGCTGTAAGTTTTTTGGATATTTCATTGGTTCCACTGCAATTGGATCATTGCCCTGAAAAAGTCCAAGGTTTTGGCGAAATACGTTGGCTGTTGTGGACTGTATTTATAGTTTTAATTAGGGCTGGGCGTAGTTCACGAAGTAGCGCTATCCGTAGCTACGCAAAGTGCACTTCGCACTACGCGTAGCACTACGCGAACTGCGTAGTACTCTGTTCATACTGTGCAAGCTGTAGATTTCTGCAGCTAGAGTCGATTTTTACTCGAGCAGCAGCTTTCTCAACGCGGACTGGTAGTTTCTCATCGCGAGCGGTCACAAGCATGCGCGACCACTCGCAATGAGAAACCTGACCTCCCCGCGTTGAGAACCTCTCCGGGAGGTTTATTTTCCACGCTCGCGATCGGCAACTTGATGTTGCTGATCGCGAACGAGGAAACAGTCTCGCCGGGATGTCATTTTGCTTGCTCACGGTTGCCAACTTGGCGTTGAGGACCGCTTGCAAGCAAAAAATGACCACTGCATTACACTACTCGTGTTTGCACTGTACTACCTGCAGTTCGCGTTGTGCGAAGTAGCGCAAACTACGCGAGCGTAGCGTAGTGCTTTGCCCAGGGTTAGTTTTAATATGAATTTGATCAAACAATAAAAAGAATTGAACACAGCAGTGAAAATTATCATGAAATGATTAGTCATTTTGACTTAGTGATAGCTTTAATCTAAATGTTATATGGTTAACCTCTTAATTATGCACCTTCATCAGCTCAGGTGATACTTATACAAATCTTATTTGACGAATTAAGGTAAATTCCAAATGAGTAAAGAACATGAAATGTTATAAAAATACACTATCACTCTCACTAATTTGAGAGAACTTTGCGTAAATATTTAATGGATCAATACAAACTTTTTAAATAGGAAACTTCAGTTGGTAGTAACAGTACTACTAAAATATCTGTTAGAAAATCGAAATAGTGTTAGTGCGTGTCAAGAAAGAATTTGTGTTTAAATAAGTAGCTGTTCTCATTGATGCGGTTTAAAATACAGCATTATAAAGGACTGGAAGCCTGCTTAATTCAGGTCTCTGCTTTTCCACATCCCATAATATTGGCATGTGATAAACTGAAGAAACACATCAAAAGATATGTTTTTTTAAGAATTCGAGTTCTCATCAGAAGGGACACGGATTAAAACAAATAGATCTCCGAGGGGAAGGGCTCCAGGAGAAATGTTCTAAATGAAAAATGCCTCAATCCATTATCAAGAGAAATACATGATGCATACATGCCAGTTCAGTCTTTGTGTTTCATTGGGATACCACTCTTTACATTGATTTTAAAATTGTTTTTCATATTAAGGATCTCACCAAGGCCCCTATCAGATAAAAAGCAGAGCAGTGCGCATATTTTTCACAAAGTTTTTTTTTTCTAGCTTATCGTGCATATACTAACACTGTAAGTCCATGAGTTGTTACACGAACTCTAGACAATATATATGGAATACACAACTGCTACTCTGCAATACCAGTCTGTGTTGACTGCAGTGTGTGCACTTACTCATGAAGTTGCTGTGTTAGTGCATAATTTGGGCATAGTACATGATCATGAAATAACAGGCACAAATCTTATATGGGCCGGTATAAGGTGAAGAACAAATATTCATGCTATTTCACATAATTTTCCTAACTTTCTTGGCGGTCTGTAAACCCAGTACTTAATGCAAGTCGGCGGTTACATTTGTGTCGTCGTTGCATCATTTTATTAGTTTTTACTGTCACCAGAAATACGTCAATTAGTCCATTTATGACGTTTATACGTTGTAAACGAAGTGCAATTTAGCTTCTCAGATAATCATTTTTATCCACCACTAATTTCTGTATGTCATTTAATCCATACAAGACCCAGTCACTTTCGTCTTGGAATGTGTTTGGGCATGCTGCTCAAAAGCATATTCATTGGCCATTACGTTGTAGTCTCCTTTACTAATTAGATTGCTTTGTGTGGGCCATTGTTAATATTACCAGCTGCAGAATAATTGGATGCATTTTTTAACATTAGCCTTATGGCGCAACTACTGGCTGCCATTAAATTGCAGAAAGACCCGAACTTCCGGTTTTGAAGGGAGGGGGGGCGTTTTATTGGTCCCGATTCAGCTTAATGAATGAGGGAATTCATGAACATATCAGCTGCTTATTTCAAATTTCCACTTCACTTTTACTAGACAGATCTCCTTAATGTACCTGTACATTTTGCATTTTATTCATCAGTGACTGCTTGGTAAGCATTTTGTAGCACTCTGTACTGCTGTTCCTTTCTGCTATTGAAAGAATAGGCATAAGGCCGATGGGATTTTTTTTTCTTTTTTTACCCCCCTCATGTGTTGAACTGCTTTAATCAAATATCACACAATATTGCAGCAAATATAGATTTTACTATGATATATGCATTGAAATTATCGAATTAGCACAATCAGCGTATGGTTTACATGCACACACTTCAATAAAGCCACTGTTCGTGCTCCTCAGTGCATTCTGTCAATAAGCTGTCAACAAAACTCCTGTTAAGATCTTCCGATTTTTTTCTGTGACAGCTAGAATTGCTTATAGATTGTAATACATTCGACACAACGCTTTGAGGACCATTCATGTGATTTTTCTGCTGTCCACTTAGCATTATTGCAGTATCAAGTCTCCTACAATGACTAATTTTTCCAGTAATCTTAGCAGGGCACTTTGCATTGTAGCCCGTTGTCGGATAGCTATGACTTGTCTCTATTTGATGTTCAAATGAAAGGATTACCAAATTGCATTTTGCTAGTTAGGCACTTACGCAAACCTGAAAAACACGTTTTAATAAAATTAGTGGCTCCTCTGGCTTCTATGTGCAGTATTGTTGTGACCTACAATGCAAATATATTTATAAAAATAATTAGTTATGTCTGCCCAAACACACGTACAGTTCCGGTTTGGGTAACTCTACAGACCTCCAAAATCTTACATATAGACATATTTTGGATTAAAATAAGCTAATTCTAGTTGAAATAAGTGGTTGTTATGTAAACGAAACCTCGTTATTCATAAGCTAATTGAGCAATTATTGGCGGATTGGCATGCTAATGTTAAGTTACAAAGAATACAATTTCTACTACCCACTTTAAAATTGTATGAACACAGACTAGTTTAAATTGGCATCTTAAGCCTTTTTTCATTAATGAACAACATTGTAATCCATGCACAGCTGCAAGTCCGTCCCCATTTGACCCCACCATTCCATCAGCTGAAATATTAACTGTTTTAAGAGACCATTGGGTTAATCCATTTGCTCTGCCTCAAGCAGATGAAGAAAAGCATGAATAACTAATGGGACCATGCCAAGTCCTCTCTAATGTAATATCGTCCTCTTTTCTCAAGTGCCTTTCTTGGAGCACTACAGTTTGTATGTTTTTAGTCTGTAGAAGGAGTACATTCTATTACATTTTTATTGCACTAATACCTCTCACATTCCTTGTTGTATTTCATGCCGTATGAGGTGCCACACCATGACCTTGGCCTCTGTTTCTCACTATAAACTTTTTTCAAGATTCCTAGCTCCCCAAAAAGAAGTTGGTTAATTCTTTCATCTCCAGCAGCAAAGAACTCGAGGAGGCTTCAAGAAACACGTTCCGTGTGAGTCCTACCTGTACTTGAGTGCTCAATCCAATTATAGCACCTATTATGACCAGGGTTATTAATGCAATATATTTTGATAAATAGTGTAGCTTTTCATATTTAGGGAGAGCGGGGTTATATAGACATGAAGCACCAACTACTTCATTTTGTATGGGTGGTAGGGTGTGGAGAGCACAAATACTAAAAACACTCAGCAGGTTATTTGATGTAAGTTATGTACAAACTGCACTAGATTGTACCTTTGATTAATGGTGTAAGTAGACAAAAAGATTGTGCAGCATAAACAGGTTTGCTATGAACATGGTGTTCATCTGATTAAGTCTGAACATTTTGTCATTAAAACATCCCGAAAAATGTAATGTGTGATGAAAGATTGCGTTTGAGTTAACAGTTGCTTTCCGTTTTGAAAATGTAAATTAAAATGCGCTAAATATTATGTGAATGATCTTAAGTTATATATTTTTTGCAGTGTAGGTAAATGCAGTTCAATTTACATTTAATACATTTTGGGAAGTGAATAGGTTTAACAGCTCTTACATTTCATGTAATCAATTATTCAATTTTCATACACATTATGTGAAGTAAAATTTGCATCAACATTTGTTTAGTGTATTCCAGTGTCACACTGAATTTATGTTGTATTTTTCTTGATTTCTATGCATTTTTACATATTCCTTATGTCCTTTTCCACCTTTATAAAAATCTCTAAAATTAGGGTTATGTAATAGATAAAGATGCACAATTTCTAAGAGCTATATTTGTAAAATTTCTCTATTGTGAATAAAGTCTTTTAATATAACTTGATTCTTTTTACCTATGTTCTGTTTTTAATACGCTGAAAAATAATGATCCCATATGCACTCCAGGACTTGATTGAATCTATTGAAGAAATTATTTGGGTTAATATGCAGGAATGTTGAGGAATGCATGTTATTAGTGACCAGTCATTTTAACTCCTAGGCTATATTTATCACAAACGTATTCCCTCCTGAACAGCAACATCCTAATTCAGCAAATACTGTTGATTAAAAGGTAATAAAGCAGTCAATACTGGCAAAACAAAATTATTTCTCACATAGTTGTATTTTTGGCATTGACCGGAAGGCAGGTACCGGAATGGAAATTCTTACTAAGAGGCCACACTTACGGTGACTGACCCAGAAATGTAGAGTTCAATTTGAGTCTATGAATAAGTCTGATTAGTGAACTCTCTAAATGCCACCAGAGGATTTGGCACATTGTCCCCAATGCTGGTGTTGCAGGAGTGTGGGGGTTGAAGCTTACCTTTTGTTATTTATTAGCTATTTTCTATATGTGGAACCATTGGGTGACAGAGCCTTTTACATAGGAACGGTTTCTTAAAAAGAGTGAAACATTTTGAGTAATCAAACATATTGTACGATATATGGAAATACAACATTAGAAAAATAAAAATGCATAAATAATGTGCTACATAGGTTGAATCGAATATGCAAAGTTGATAGTAGACCATAGGAAAAATCATTTACAAAAACAATATTCATATTCAGACCTACAGCAAATAACAAAAGGTCACCTTACAGATGCGAGTGGCACTGAAATAGCAAGCTGTTAACTATTTATTATAAAACCTTCAAGGGTCTGGAAGTCTACTGGTCTACCCCCAAGGGCAAATGCTCATGTTTAATTTGTCCCCTGCAGAGGGTAGATTGACCCCCTTTTGCCAGTTTACACTGCCACAGTATGGTTTTAGGGAAAAAGATGGTTGGCTGAATTTACCAGATATGCACAATATGTATAAGATGTTCAAAATTGTTGAAATATGTCCTTAATAAGCCTTTTACTAATAGGGCAAAAATTATAGGGAGCTACACTGAGCTGTAAGCTGAACTTGTATGACTCACAGTTCTAATATTAAAATGTGTTCACATTTGTAAAATGTAACAATTCTGTGGCCTTTGAAATTGAACCCAAAATGCTTTTATTATATGCAACATATGCAGTAGAACGGCAGCAAGACTGGTGATTTCTATTTTGCAATCAATTTGGCCGAAAATATTTAGTATGGGGAAAACCGAGTATGGCTGCAGATAGTTTTGCTAAACTAAGATACATTTTGTATTCCAGATAAAATGTATCCAAACAATATTTGCAACATGGGGAAAAATGGGAAAGAGCTTCTAACCGTTTTGTTAAACTGCTGTTCAACTTTTGAGGGCAACACTAGGTAACATTTCTTTAAACATTAATAAATAGAATGTATTTGAAGGCTGCCAATATTTGATTCATTATAACTGAATCTGTGTAAACTATTATGTGAGATAACCACAAAAAAGGCTCCATATTTGGTCACAAGTACACCTGCAGGTGTTTGAGCTGACCTAATTACAGGCTTAAGATGTTAAGAAATTCAAAAGTGTTCGCAGAAGTAGTCCTGGTACACTAAGTTAGAAGCATTTCAAGAAGACTTCATACTTTATTAAATTTATCACTGGAGGAGAGAGATGTTCCGTTAGCTTAAAAAAAGGCTTTGATATTGCCTGGATTAAGAAAATCTGAGACCCACAATGCCTGAGCAATTATAGACCAATTTCTTTACTTCTGGCAAACTAGAAAATGCGGGAAAAATTGGTCAATAGTCCGAGCACGAGATTTATTGAAAACAAGAGTTTTTCACCCTTTTCATTCAAGCTTTATTACAGAAGTAGCCTTTTAGGGATCATGTAATTCATCAATCAATCTTCACTGGGGGAGGGGGGAAGCAGTGGCCATTCTCCTTGATCTCAGCTGCGTTTGATCGTGTCCCATGAGTTTCTTGAGAGTCTGGAAAATCGAGAACTGTGGATAAACCTTGGCTGTAGCTAATATAGTTTCCATCCAACAAGCAGTCTGTCTACCACCTTTCTTCTCTAGCTATAGGGAATTGAAATGTGAGGTACCACAGGGCTCATCGTTAAGCCCCATGCTGTTTAACTTCTATTAATAGCGCGTTTGCTAAGGAAGTGGAGCCTTGGGTATTTAATATTGCGGACAACTCATAATTGATGTTAGTTTTTCAACAACTAGATGACACCATAGTCCAAGACTTAGTTTTGCCTCTGTCAAATTTGGCAAGGACTTATCATTTGAACTGCAAGTGCAGGCCATAGTGGCCACTCACGTTTCGGTCCTTAAATCATAAAGAAAGACTATGAAATTCCTGCCTGTGCAAAGTGGAAAGATGTAGTTAATTTTCTTATCACTGGCAGATCAAACTATGCAATGTCCTGTATCTGATAGACCTCTTGCCACAAATTCCTTACCTTTGAACTCCATGGCGTCAGGTGAATCCGGAAGATTTTTGATAGCGTTCACCAATTTAACTGCCACTCCGGCCTGCTGATGTGCCAGCCAGCCAGCTAGCTCAGGTCAGTCAAAGAGATTTTTTGACACTTTTTTAAAAACTTTTTATAGGCTCCTTTTGGTGTGTAGTGAGGTCTAGCAAAAAGACATCTGGGTTCAAGCTGGGCAGTGCCTGTCACTGCACCATATCGGTCAGGGACCTTAACCTAGTGTGTCTCTGGTGCCTGGAGTGCGACCACAACACAGTCGTGCTCCGCAGAGGTTGCCTCAACTATTGTTCCTGGTCAAGAGGAAAGTCCAAGCACCACTTGGCAGGGTCAAAGTCCTCTTCCTCAAAGGCATTGCAGTCAGGTAAGCGGCACCCCAAAAAGTCAAAGCACGTTCGACTTGGCCCAGTCTGTTGTGCATTAAGACAGAGGAGCTGTGGCATTTGAGGCCCTGCTCTGCTGAGCGGGTGCCTGGGTCGGCTCCATGTTTCCCTCCCTTTCCGTGGGCGGGAGCGACACCCACCCAACTAAAAGAATTTTATGATGGCATGTGCACCGTATTTGGTCAGCCTGAGGCTGCCGTCGCGCCTTTGAGCCCCGCAGGTTCAGATGGAGACCTGTGGGTCTGCTCCTTCGGGTCCGGCCAAGGCGCCACGGCCTCCTTCTGAACCCGGGTCAGGACTGACACCAGTCGTGCCTTAGTGACCTTCCCTAGCACCTTGTTGGATGCCGAGGTCCTCTGCGTCGCTGGTGTTCACCAGCAGCGCCTTCCTAATCATTCTGGATGGCACCAAGCTGGTCGGGCGTCCACCGGCGCCGACTGAGCTGTATGGCTCCATGCCGTTCATCCTGCCCTATACTGAAGGGTTAGGAATGGATGATGAGGATTGGGAGGGGCAGTACAATAGCTTGGAAATCCTGCAACCTCAAGACTTGGACTGGTATGAGAAGCTGGGTGTTGCCAGCGGTTCGGACACCTCAGATTCTGGCATGTTGTCTCGCCCTAACCTGGCTATGTAGGAGGAGGCAGCGTCATTTGCAATGGTGGTGCGTAGGGCTGTGGAGGTCTTGGACCTGCAGCTTCCTATGGTGGCATTGAATATGAACATCTTGACAGAGGTCCTGCAGCCCTGTGTCTCTCCCCCTCAGAACCCTTCCTGCTTTTCAACAAGGCCTTGATGGACTTTCTTCTGGGCACCTGGTCCAAGCCCCGCACAGGGGCTCTTGTGAACTGAACTGCCCTTCACCATCGCCCTGCACCGAGTGATCCAGCTTTCCCCTCACTGCCCCCTCCCCTTCCAACCCCCCCCCCCCCCCCCCCCCAAAACTTCCACTTTTCGTGGCACACTCCCTTCTGCACCCCCGGAAAAGGAATACAAAAGGCTGAAAAGCTTCAGAAAAGAAATCTCTTCCGCCAGCCTTGCATTGCGGTCGGTGAACACCGCTTGTCTTTTGGCCTGTTATTCCAATTAGATATAGAATACAGTTGCGCAGGTGCTGCCCAGAGTCTCGGAGTAGGGCTGATTTATTCTGCTCTCCCAAGCTATTTCAGATGGGGGACAGGACCGACTCGCTCGGCAGAGTGAGTTCCTCGACAATGGCCATAAGGCGCCACGCCTGGCTGAGGACGTCTGAGTTTTCAGGGGATGGCCAAACCAATATTATGGACATGCCCTTTGATGGCTCCCGTCTCTTCGGAGACAAAGCAGATGCAGCGCTTGAGCGTATTAAGGACTCACAGGCTATGGCCAAGTCCTTACGCCTTACCACCTCCTCCCGGCCTGTGTCTTCTTTTCGTGTCTACGAAAGGGGCGTCAAACAGCGCCAACCCTACTCCAGCCAGAGAGTCCCACGAGTTCAGCAACCTCTGTGGGGCTGTGGACGCTGTTCACCGTGAACTGAGGTTTCGGCGGCCAAAAGTCGCGCCAAGCCGTCATCCTCTTCTCCACCGCTAATTCTTTCATTCAGATTCCTCCTGGATCACACATGTCCAGTTGCTGGCAGGATACTCCATCACCTCCACTGCTGGAGGAACATCATCTGGGACAGGTGGGTGTTGCAAATAGTCCGAAGGAGCTACTCCCTCCCATTCAAGGCTACCCCCCATCCATATGATAAGATGATGGAGGATCACCTTGCCCTACCCGACGAGGAAGTCAAAACTCTTGGCCAAGGGAGCTACAGAGAGGGTTCTGGGGCAACAAATAGGCTGTGGTTATTGTTCCTACTATTTTCTGGTTCTAAAGGAGGACGGAGACCTTCCTCCTACCCTCAGAGCCCTCAACCGCTTCCTCAAAAAGAAGTTCAAGATGTTCACCCTCGCACAAGTCCTGTCTGCCTGTTACCTGCGAGACTGGATGGTAGCATTAGGCTTGCAGTACTCCTATTTTCATATCCCTGTCTTTCCTGCCCATCGTCGCTATCTGCGGTTTATGGTGGGCCACGAGAACTTGCAGTTTGACGTGCTCCCCTTTGGCCTCACCAGTCCCCCTCTGGTGTTCAGAAAGATGATGGCAGTGGTCGATACCCATCTGTGAAGGTCAGGGGTCTTTCCCTACGATGATTCCCCGACTGGTTGCTGAAGGCAGGCTAGTCCCAAGCAGTAGTCTCTCACCTCCAGATTATGGCGAACATCATGCATTCGCTAGCGTTCACTATCAATGTGCAAAAGTCGCACCGGAATTACCTTTCATCGGAGCAATTCTGGACACGATACAGTTTCAGGCTTATCCTCCTGAGCAGCCAGTCAGGGATATTCAGGCTATGATACCGGTTTTTCAGTCTCTGTCCTTGATTTTGGTGTGAATGACCGGCTGTTTGGCCTCATGGTCTCCTACACCCTGCTAGTGGATCATGCCAGATGGCACATGTGGGCTCTGCAGTGGGACCTGAAGTTCCAATGGTCACAGCATCGGGGAAATCTCACTGACCTGGTTCGGATATTGGAGGGCACCGAGAAAGACATGCAGTGCTGGCTAACCAACCGCAATTGGGTCAGAGTAATTCCCTCTCCCTTCCCCACCCAGATCTCACAGAAGTGACGGATGCATATTTTCTAGGAGTGGCTGGCCACCTGGGGTAGGTGAAGATCATAGGACTCTGGTCTTCGGTGGAAGCCAAGCTCCATATCATCATGTTGGAACTTCGGGCACTTCGATTGGCACTGAAAGCCTTTTTACAATTCTTCAAATGAAGGCTAGTTCAGGTGTTCACGGACAACACTAACGCCATGTGGTTCTACAACAAGAAAGGTGGTGTTGAGAGTTGTGGACCCTGTCAAGAGGCCCGACGTCTTTGGATTTAGCTGGAACAACAGGACATTTCCCTGGTGGTTCAACATCTAGCCGGTTCTTTTAACGTCCGAGCAGACAAACTCAGCCGCCGGTTCCGTTTGGATCACGAGCGTCGTCTCCATCTGGAGGGGGTGCAAGGACTTTATCCGGTGGGGAGAGCCTTGGTTGTTAGATCTGTTCGCATTTGAAGAGAATGCGCAATTTCAGTAGTTTTGCGCATTGGAGTTTCCAAGGCAGCTCTCGCTCGTCAACGCTTTTCATCCCAAGTGAAGCTCAGGCCTCCTGTATGCATTTCCGTCCATACCACTCCTGCCCAGAGTGCTCAAGAAGATCAGGAGCAATCTGGCATAAGTTTTTATTGTGGCTCCGGACTGGGCTTGGAAAGTCTGGTATTCTGAGCTTCTGGCAATGAGCATCGATCCTCCGATCAGTCTGCCCCTTTGAGAGAATCTTCTGTAGCAGCAGCAGGGGAGGGTTCTCCACCCGAAGCTGTCCACTCTCTGCCTCCTTGTGTGGAGATTGAGCGGTGACAGTTGACCGCTTTTGACCTTCCTGCCGAAGAGTGAAAAATTATTCTGGCAGCCAGGCATCCCTCCAAGAAGTCTGTTTACACCTGCCTATAGAACACATTTTGCAAATATTGTACAGAAAGGTCTATTGACCCCTTATCTGCCTCTCTATCAGATGTTCTCCTGTTTGTTCTTCCTTTGACCCAGCAGGGCTGTTCTCTGGGCACTAAAGGGCTACATTTCGGTCCTGTCTGCTTTTCTTTGGCTGCCAGATCAGCCTTTACTTTTTAAATCCCCTCTTGTGCAACAATTTTTGAAGTTGTTTACCCATTTGTTTCCCCTTCCTCGTTTATTATGCTACGGTATGACCTAAATTCAGTCTTCACCTACTTGATGTGCGTACCGTTTGAGCTGCTGCACAACTACCCTCTACGGCTACTCACAATCAAAACAGTTGTTTTGAAGGCCATCAACGCTGCCAGAAGGATGAGTGAACTGCAGGCATTGTCATCACAGCCTCCTTACCTTACTGTCTTTCTGGGCAAAGTGCTCCTCCGAACTAGATCATCTTTTCTCCCTAGGGTGATAACACCCATCTGGTACAGTCTGTTACTCTACCCACTTTCTATGCACCTCAGTATCCTTCTAAAATGCCCGTCTCCACCGTCTGGACCCAAAAAGAGCGCTGTTTTTTTCCATGATTGCACTAAAGAGTTCCAGGTGGATGACCAACTCGTTATAAAGGTACTTGGGGGCAAAGAAGGGACTTGCTGTCTAAAGGAGGACTATATCATGCTGGGTTATCCTCTGTATCAAAATATGTTACACCTTAGCAAAGAAACAGCCTCCTGAAGGCCTTGGGCCCATTCTACTAGGGCCATGGCAGCAACCACAGCTCTCCAGGGTAGTGTCCCACTTGCTGATATCTGCCAAGCGGCCACTCAGGCATCTCTGCACACGTTCACCAGACACTATTGCCGGATTCTCTGGGAGAGCCTGTTTTGCCGCTCTGTCTTGCTGGACTTCTGGTATTGCTTGTGTATTTGTTCAAAGGTAAGGAAACTGCGGCTAGATGTCTGTCAGATGGACAGGTTACTTACCTTCGATAACACCATATCTGGTTGAGACATTATCTAGTCACAGATTCCTTACCAACGAACCCATCCTCCTTGCACTTCGGATTTTAGTGTCCTTGTTTCTTATAACACACCATGGTCAGTCACTTCATGGCTCTGTGCTTCTGCCGTGGAAAAGTCATGAAAAGTACAGACATCACCGTGCCTGAGTGGCGGTTATATTGACGACGGGGACGTCACGACAATGAACGCAAACGTTGACTACGTCTCGCTGAGTTGGCAGACACCACCTACCAGCACGCAGGGGTACTGCTATAAAAAATCTTCTGGGTCCAACCTGAGGCCCGGCAGTTCAAATGTAAGGAATCTGCCGCTAGATCATGTCTTTACCAGATGAGGCGTTACCGAAGGTAAGTAACTTGTCCATCTGGTGCCGCCAGTGGATGTGCTAAACAGGCTTCAATGTGTGCAGAATGCAGCAGCACACCTAATCCTGAACACTCATAAAAGGCAGTCTGTCCACTAAGATCTGAAGCTGCTGCACTGACTTTCTTTCAAGCAGTGTTGAACTGGTATTTACTCTTGGAGTCATCCTTCAAGAACCTGACACTGCGACCCGTATTTTGGTAGTTTTCTTAAATCTTTAATTTTCCCATTCCCAAGTTGGTCTCCTTTGCCTGTAAAAATTCAGACGCTGTTCGTTTTTACGGGCAAAGGAGACCAACTCTGGAATGAACGTCAGAACTTCGCTGGAGGACATCACTCGCAAGACCGAATGACTGTGTCAAGCTGGACACAGGATACGTGATGATAAAATAGAGATTAAAGGAAACTACCAAAACACATGTCGCAGTGTCAGGTTCTTGCAGGATGAACCCGAGAGCAAATATCAGTTCTGAGTCCTGAGAAGACCCTGAGACTAATCAGGGATTCGAAACGCGTCGCTGAGTAAAACACAACCATGCAAGCTTGAAAATAGGACATAGTGGGCGTGGGTAAAATAAAAAAAGACAGAAAATAAGTCACCTTGCCACGAGGATCTAAGAGCTTTACATGGTCGTGAAGTCCAAAGTCTTCATTTGTTGATGTGTATTGAGAGGGAGTGTATGGATAATTAGACAGTGAATGGATGTTGTGTGTGTAAACATTTTTACATTTTTTGTGTC
Organism: Lissotriton vulgaris; assembly: GCF_964263255.1. Lineage (NCBI taxonomy): Eukaryota > Metazoa > Chordata > Amphibia > Caudata > Salamandridae > Lissotriton > Lissotriton vulgaris. Next base: position 751,846,286 of record NC_141694.1, read on the forward strand.
ATGTCTCTGTATATGACTGTTTTTCAAAAGAAGATTCTGTTAAAAAGACAAAATAAGAAGAACACAATTAATGGTTGAACAATGATATTAAATAGGGTGCTCAACTAACCAAGTGCGGTTTAATAATAATTTTCAGTACTGGCAATGTTTTTGATATTAAGTTTAGGGTGGCCTAGCCTTACTGGAGTGAGTCGGGCCCATCCCCTGGTTGGTGAATTCCTTTCAATAATAGCACACATAATGAAAGCAGAGATGGCATGCCACACGTCGGTCGTTCTCAGGATTACACACAAGTTAAAAGCTTCCTGGGGTAATAAAAATATTTCTGGTAAAAACAAAGGATTTAAAAAGCGCTTTCTGATATCACTATAAAATTTGCAAAACATTGAGTGTGTTGCTGATTGTGTAGCTTTCCCATCAATCGGGCACTTTGTTACGTTTTTTGGTCCACACCGCTCTTTACGGGATTACAAGATGGTGCAGGATACACCGCCGTAATCTTGTGAACTGAAATTTCTTCTGTACGTCTGTTACCATTACCAATTAACCTTGCAAGCCATGGTTGTACAGGCCCTACCGGAGTACAGTTGTTTCATATCTTTATTTCCTCTCTCAAACTCCCATTTATTGGCAAAGATCAGTTAGTCTTTTTTGCTGTATTGCAAGAGACTAGCAGGGCTTTCGATGAAGACATACTTGTCAATCTCCTTGAATAGCCAACACACGTGCCAGCCAAGGAATCTTATGGTATCTAAGAGTGAGTCTGCCATTAATTATATGGCTTGTAAATTTTGTTCCTCTTTTACTGCTGATATTGTACCACCCAATTATAGTGCATCAATCAAATATATCTTCAAGATAAATTGTGTCCAGTTATCTGAGTGATAAAAGTTGGTACTGTACAAGGAACAGCCAGGTGTCTGTACAAAAATGGGTTTTCCTGTAATTGCAAGATTGAGTGCCCCATCATGCCACAAAGAGTTTCCCCTTAGGTAGCTATGGGAATACATTTAATCCTTTACAACTGTAACATCTCATGTATTGGGTTATTTCTTATTTTTGTGGCAAATCTAAACTGAGCCTCGATTTGTCCTTTTAAAACTGAGATTTGCTAGACCTGTATGGGTTTCCCAGGATCCAGATATTGAAAGAAATACGCCCAAGAAGTTATAAACTTCTTCAATTTATGGCCCCTTACATAATGGGCTTTTTTCTTCTCTTTCCCCCTTACACACTCTACAATTAAGGTTTTTGCTACATTTAATTAAAAAATGTTCTGCTCTATATGTGCCAAATTCATTGATCAGCTGTAGGCCGTTTGCGGTTCTGGATATCACAACCACATTGTCAGCATATAGGAGCAAAGTAGTGGGGCGAGAACCTAATCTAGGCGCATCATGCAATTTCTTGCGGGTTCCGTTAACCCCATTTATGTAAAGAGAAAATAGGATGGGAGCTAAGACATCCTTGTCTTATACCTCTGGTGACCCTAAAACCTGGGATACATTCTCCCTCTAGCCCATATCCCACTCGGCCAGTCAATGAGGCATACATCTGGGACTGGTATGATAAAATGTCTTCTGAGGTGCCTATTTCGATCAGGGTCTACCACAATTTAGCGTGGTTGACCAAGTCAAAAACGCTGCTTAGATCATTGAAACAGAGATAGATATGTTCCTGCTGACTACGGTGTAGTGGGATATTGATTCCTAAAACCATACTAAGAGTTTAACACATTGTTTTCTGCTACCCAGATATCTAATCCAAAATTATTCTCCCCATTATTTTCTCGGATGAATCCAAAAGTGATATCGGACTATAGCACCTGTCTCGTTTTTTTGGTTATAGGAACTATTATGGGCTCTGTCCAAGTAGAATTGATAGTCCCTTGCAGCATAGAGTACCTATGTCAAGATTGGTGACCACAAAGCTAATCCAGATTTAAATGCATCCTGGGACCCACATCGGGGCCAGGAGCAATGTAGTGGAAGAGTTCAATGGCTCTTACCAGACCTTCTAGACTAACTGCCTGTATGGGTGATGACATCCAGGTGGTATCGTCACCTTCTGTAGAAGGGGATCTCTGTGTATAGTCATAATCTAGTGAATAGTCCCGCTCATGAGCATGGACCACGGAGCAATCAAAAATAATCTCTTAAGGTGTCTAAAAATGCAGTCCTGCACTGACAATCTGAAAGAGACACGTTAGTGATAGATTCCTTACCTTAGAATATCCCCAGGCGTCAGACTGGATCCGGAAAGTTTTGCGTAGCAGTACCCTTGCGCTTCGGTAGGCGTCGTCTGCGGCTCCGCGTCCGTCGTCGGCGTCGTGGGAGCCGTGATGACGTCGTCGGAGTACTTAGACGCCGCCTCCGCGTGCTGACGTCAGTTCTTTTTTCCGCGCCAGCCAGCGCAGATCTGGAAAGAGCAGTTCCCTAGTCACTTTTTGACTAAACTTTTGTGATCTTTTGATCCATTTCGAAGTCTTTACGACTCCGACGGTGCCGTTAGGGATGCCCGGATTCAAGCATTGCGACGAGTGCGGCCGTACCATGTCGGTCACGGATCCCCACCCCTTGTGCCTGATGTGTTTGGGCGTCGACCATGACGACGAGGCCTGCTCCGACTGTCGGGCCCTGTCGAGGAAGGCCAGGCGGGAGCTGTCCCGCAGGTGACTCGAGATCCGCCAGTCGGCCCCGCGCCGTGTGAGGTCCCGATCCCACAGGAGGTCGAGGGACAGGTCGCGGGGACGGAGCCGTCACAGCTCCGGGAGTCAGCGCCACTTCTCCTGGTCCAAGTCGTCAGGTAAGAAACACAAGAAGTCGAAGAGACATCATCGCTCTTCTGACTCCCCCCCGATGCTCGCGCGATGCGTCCGGGGGTTCGGGTGACACCGCCCACGCGGCTCCTCGAGAGTCGCGTTCGGCTCCATACCCCCGATCCCTGGGCTGAACGCGACGCCGGAGGAGATCGAGCGTTTCCTCATGGCCATGAGGTCCCTTTCTCCTCCGACGGGTTCCGCGGCGCCTTCGGGCCCAGCGAACCTGTCTGGGGGCCCTAGTGGGTCGGGGGTTACGACCCCGACGCAGTCGGGTGCTTCGGCCTCGACGCCGCCGGCGCCTTCGGGCCCGGCGCCGCAGGGCTCCATGATCCCGACACCGCCGGTGCCCTCGGGCCCGGCGCCGCAGGGTGCAGCGGTCCCGGCGTCGTCGGCGCCGCAGGGCACCGCTGGACCCTCCTCGGGCGATGGATCGTCACCGGTGGACCTTACGACCCCCCCCGGCGTCGGTCCGTGTGGTGTCCCCTCCGGCGTCGTCCTTGGGCGGCGCCGTCCCCGATGCCTCCTCTTAGTCGGTTCCGACGTCGGGACGACGCCTATCGGCGCCACTCTCGCCGCCGTTCGGAGATTTTCATTTCTATGAACCGTCCTTATTCACTTATGACCCTGAATCTCAGGAGATGGGGGAAGAGGAGTATTGGGAGGGGTCTGAGGACCCTCTGACAAGAGTGTCAGTCTAACATGGGCTGGACAGGAGACCTTGGGGAGGCCAGTGGCCTGGAAACCTCTCCAGAAACTGGATTCGTCTCTCCTCCTACCGTGGCTTCGGTGGAGGGTGCTACTTATGGTGTGGTGTTGATGAGGTCTGCTAAGGCCTTGGGCCTTGAGCTCCCCATCGCGGCCGTGAGGACTAACCTCCTCACTGAGATCCTTAAGCCGCAGTCATGCTCCATGGAACCTCTGCTGCCGTTTAATGAGGCCTTGACGGACGTTCTTTTGGGCACTTGGTCCAGGCCCGCTACAGGTTCGCCTGTAGATAGGAACGTGGCCAGACGCCACCGCCCGGCCCCGGGCGACCCATGTTTCCTGTCCACCCACCCCACCCCCGAGAGTCTGGTTATCCAGGCCTCTAACTCCCAGACCGCATTCCCGACGGCTCCCCCCGATCGGGAATCCAAGAGGTACGAGGCCTATGGCAAGAAGGTATTCTCGTCCCTTAGCTTGGGACTGCTGTCTTCCAACACCGCATGCCTCTTGGGCCGTTACACCCACTCTGTGGGAAACGGTTGCGGAAGTGCTGCCAGAGTGTCCGTTGGAGGTACGGGCCAAACTCGGCCAAGCCCTAGTGGAGGGCCGGGACGCAGCGAAGTATTCAATCAGGTGCGGACTGGATACTACTGACTCGCTGGGCAGAGCGATGGCTACGACGGTGGCGATACGACGCCACGCCTGGCTGAGATCCGCCAACTTCTCGGCAGACGTCCAGAATACACTCATGGACATGCCGTTCGATGGCCGTCGCCTCTTTGGCGACCAGGCAGACCACGCGCTTGAGCGCTTTAAGGACTCCAGGGCTACGGCCAAGTCCTTGGGCCTCTCGCCCAGCGCCAGCAAATGGGTGCCTTTCGCTCCTTTCGTGGCCAAGGAAGGGGCGCCCCCACACGTGCCGCCAGCCACTCACCGCAAACTATCATCCAGCGCGGCGGCGGCCGTGGAAACCGCCGTGGAGGCGGTCGAGGAAACAAGCGGAGCCAGTCCACACACGCCCCCGCAGCATCCGCCGCTAAACCCTCCTAGTCCGTGCTTTTCGGCCCATCTGACGCCAGTGGGAGGCAGGGTTCGCCATCACCACTCTCACTGGCGCACAGTCACTTCGGACAGGTGGGTGCTGCAGATAGTCCGAAGGGGCTACTCCCTCCCCTTCAAGACGACCCCTCAAGCCATGCCACCGCAACACCAACGCGTATCGGGGGATCACTTGCGGCTCTTGCAGGAGGAAGTTTCGGCCCTCTTGGCCAAGGGGGGCCATCGAGCGCGTTCCTGGGCCAGAAGTAGGTCGTGGTTGCTACTCCCACTACTTCCTGGTACCCAAGAAGGGCAAAGGGGGCCTACGCCCTATCTTGGATCTGAGGAACGTCAACGGCTTCCTCCGGAAGGAGAAGTTCAAAATGCTGACACTGGCCCAGGTCTTGGCTGCCCTAGACCCAGGAGACTGGATGGTAGCGTTGGACTTGCAGGACGCATATTTCCACATCCCCGTCCTGCCGGCCCACCGGCGTTACCTGCGGTTCACGGTAGGCCTCGAGCACTTTCAGTTTACCGTGCTCCCCTTCGGCCTTACCAGCGCCCCACGGGTGTTCACGAAGGTGATGGCGGTGGTCGCAGCTCACCTGCGCAGGTTAGGGGTATCAGTCTTCCCCTACCTAGACGACTGGTTGTTGAAGGCGGGCTCGCCCCAGGCAGTCGTCAGCCACCTCCAGACTACGGCGGATCTCCTGCACCAGCTGGGATTTTCCATCAATGTGCCGAAGTCACACCTGTGCCCCTCTCAGAAGCTCCTTTTCATCGGAGCGGTTCTCGACTCGGCGCAGTTTCGGATTTACCCGCCCGAACAGCGGGTCCGGGATATACAGGCTCTGACTCCGGTCTTCCGGCCGTTATCCCCGGTTTCGTCAGGTTGACGCTGCGGCTTCTGGGGCTGATGGCCTCCTGCATCCTTCTGGTGCATCACGCACGGTGGCGGATGTGGGCTCTGCAGTGGGATCTGAAGTTTCAGTGGGCCCAGCACCGGGGCAACCTGTCCGACCATGTCCTGATCTCGGAGGGCACTGCGAGACAGCTGCAGTGGTGGCTCACGGACCGCGATTGGGTCAACGGCAGATCCATCTCCCTTCCCCAACCGGAGCACGTAGTTGTGACGGACGCGTCCCTCCAGGGCTGGGAAGGCCACTTGGGAGAGGCGGAGATCAGAGGACTCTGGTCTCCGGCGGAGTCCCGGCTCCATATCAATCTGTTGGAGCTGCGGGCGATTCGTCTGGCACTGAAAGCATTCCTCCCGTCTGTCCGAGGGAGTGCAGTGCAGGTGTTCACGGACAACACCACCGCCATGTGGTACTGCAACAAACAGGGTGGAGTGGGGTCGTGGACCCTTTGCCAGGAGGCTCTGCGTCTCTGGCAATGGCTGGAAGATCAGGGCGTGACTCTGGTGGTTCAACACCTGGCAGGTTCTCTGAACGCCAGGGCGGACGAACTCAGCCGTCGGTGCTCGATGGATCACGAATGGCGTCTGAACTCGGACGTGGCGCAAGGCCTCTTTCTGCGATGGGGAGAGCCTTGGTTAGATCTATTCGCCACCGAAGAGAACGCGCAATGTCATCAGCTCTGCGCGTTGGAATTTCCAAGGCGGCACTCGCTCGGAGACGCTTTTCGTCGCAAGTGGAGCTGCGGTCTGTTGTACGCCTTTCCGCCTATACCTCTTCTGCCCAGAGTGCTGAAGAAGATCAAGCGCGACCGGGCACAAGTCATCCTTGTGGCTCCGGACTGGGCACGAAGGTACTGGTATCCCGAGCTACTCAGCATGTCAGTCGATCCCCCGGTTCGTCTGCCTCTTCAGGAGGACCTTCTGTCGCAGCAGCAGGGGACGGTCCTCCGCCCGAACCTGTCCAGTCTCCACCTCCATGCTTGGAGATTGAGCGGCGACAGTTGAGGCCATTTGACTTGCCTCCTGAGGTTTGCAACATCATTCTGGCAGCCAGGCGTCCCTCCACAAAAACGGTATACGCCTGCAGGTGTAACAGATTTGTGGCATGGTGCACAGCAAAGGCTGTGGATCCCCTCAATGCCCCTCTCTCTGAGGTTCTTCTCTTCCTTCTTTCTCTTGCCCAGCAGGGCTCTGCTCTGGGCACTATAAAGGGCTATCTTTCGGCTCTTTCAGCCTTACTGAGGCTGCCTGACCAGCCTTCTTTGTTCAAGTCCCCTATCGTAAACAGATTCCTGAAGGGCATCACTCATACCTTTCCTCCTGTTCCCTTCGTGATGCCTCAGTGGGACTTGAACCTGGTTCTAACATTTCTGATGTGCGCTCCCTTTGAGCCATTTCATACCTGTCCACTTCGCCTTCTTTCTTTGAAGACTGCCTTCCTGGTAGCCATCACCTCTGCCAGGAGAGTGAGTGAGCTCCAGGCCCTCTCTTGTAAGCCTCCTTTCCTTTCAGTCCATCCGGACAAGGTTGTTTTGAGGACTAGGCCCTCCTTCTTGCCTAAGGTGGTCACGGCCTTCCACATTGGGCAGTCCATCCATTGCCCACCTTCTTTCCGCCTCCGCACCCCTCGAGAGAGGAGGAGAGGCTCCACCGTCTGGACCCAAAACGTGCGCTCTCGTTCTATCTGGATCGCACACGCCAGTTCCGGGTGGATGATCAACTCTTTGTTGGGTACGCGGTCGCTAAGAAAGGGAAAGCGGTGCACAACAGGACCATCTCTCGATGGATTATCATGTGCATCCAGGCGTGTTACTCCTTGGCTATGAAGGAACCCCCTGTTGGGCTGAGGGCTCAGTCCACTCGAGCCACGGCCACTACAACTGCTTTGGGCCGAGGTGTGCCCTTGCAGGACATTTGCCAGGCAGCTACGTGGGCCTCGTTGCACACGTTTGCTAGGCACTACTGCCTGGACAGTCAAGTCCGGAGGGACGGCTACTTTGGCCGCTCCGTTCTTCGGGGCTTTCTGGTGTAAATATTGGTTCGCAGACCCACCACCACGGGGATGGTATTGCTGGGGTATCTATTCTAAGGTAAGGAATCTAACACTAACGTGTCTCTTTCAGATGCACAAGTTACTACTTGTGTAACGATATATCTGTAAGAGACATTAGTTAGTGATAGATTCCTTACCGACCCACCCATCCTCCCCGTTCTGCGAACCGATATCTAGGGTTAAGGTCATCCCCTTTCAGGGCCCTAGTTTCTTGGCACCAGTGTCGGTTTTTGTCATGGCTCTGCGCTTCTGGCGCGGAAAAGCTGAGGCTAAGAACTGACGTCAGCACGCGGAGGCGGCGTCTAAGTACTCCGACGACGTCATCACGGCGCCGACGACGGACGCGGAGCCGCAGACGACGCCTACCGACCCGCAAGGGTACTGCTACGCAAAACTTTCCGGATCCAGTCTGACGCCTGGGGATATTCTAAGGTAAGGAATCTATCACTAACTAATGTCTCTTACAGATATATTGTTACACAAGTAGTAACTTGTGCCTTAAGAGAGAATTTAAAGACAGATAATGCAGCCTATATCCACAGGCTACACTGTCCAGTACTTCAACTAGACATTCCACCAAAACCACAAACAGCACAGCTTGCCTAGTTTTCTTCATAGACGAAAACTTCCCCTTTTACCAACAAAGCCTCTGGAATGATAGAGAGGAAGGGGAGGACAGACAAGCCCCATAGGCTGCCATAATGTGGCTCAAAAAGGGATACCGTGCCTTTAACCCCTTCGATGCTCATGACGAGCTCAGCTCGTCATGAGGTACACCTCTCGTGTGCTCATGACGAGCTGAGCTCGTCATGAACAATGGGGAAAATCAGTTGTCAGCACAGGAGGGGAATCTGCTTAGCAGCCAAGGTGTTAAGAAAACTTTCTAGAACGTTCTCAGTATCCCAGAATACCCAGCAGGTCCCATTTACTTTCAGTTCTTTTTTCCGGCTCCTGCTAGCAGGACCCTGGAGCATTGAGCTCTCCCTTTTTTGGGTTTATTGTAAGAATTTTGCACTTTTAAAGTGTGTGAGTGTTTACACTCGACGTGTTTTGGTGCCCTCTTCCTTTTCTAGTATTCTGAGCACTTCTTTTTTTTGTCAAAAATGCCAGCATTGTTTGATAAATGCCCGGAGTGCTCCAGGAAGAAGGCCAAGTCGGACCCACACCCTTTGTGTATCCTGTTCCTCCCTTCTACTCATCTACCTGAGAAGTGTGAGATCTGCCAGACCTTCTCCTCCAGGACCCTGAGAGACAGAAACACCGCAGGAGGGGTCGGTCTAGGACGTCCAGCGCAGGGAACTATTCGCCGACTAGCAGAATCCCCTCAGACGAGGGTATCCCCTGTGGATGACGTGGTCTCCTTTCAGGAAGTCCTGTTGAGGGGTGCGAGCAAGCTGGGCATCCAACTGACTGTGCCCACACCCACGACCTCCGTAATATTTGAGACTCTCCACAAGAAGCACCTTTCTAAGCCTCTGTTGTCCTTGGTGCCTGGATTAGTGGAACCTGCCATGGAGCTCTTCCTCACTCCGGCGGTGGCGAATACTGCCCCTTCTAGGCTGCAAAAGAAATACAAGTCTCCTGATGCGGACCCGGCTTTCTTCCGAGTGGATCCAGTTCCGGATTCCGTAATTGTGACGGCGGCGAGGAAGCAACACGCCACCACCCCGGACAAGGAGAGTCGCTGGTTGGACTCAGCGGGCAGAAAGGTATGCGGGACGGCCGCTACCTCCATGGATGCCAGTGCATCTGCGCTGTTGGGAGTCCCTCCAACAGTTCGCCGACATCCTCCCACGGGAGAAGGAGGATTTTATTGAGATCCTGAATGAGGGAATGCTGGTGTCGAACCAGCTTATCAGCGCAGCTGCAGACTCATCGCGCCTGGCAGCCCACGGGTACTGCCATGGAGTTAATCAGAGGCGCCAGGCTTGGCTCAGATTGACGACACTGAAGCCCAGCAGAGGGTGGCCAATCTGCCCTTCTCGGGCGAGACCCTATTCGGGAAACACGCCGACGATGAGATGGCCTGCATGAAGGCGGAGGCTCATACTCTGACGGCTGTGGGCTTTGAGAAGCCCAAGGACCAGAAGAAGAACCTCCGCCCGTTCCAGAGACGGTAAGGGGCGCAGGGCAGAGGGCGAGGTTAACAGTCTGGACAGCAGCAGCAGCAGTTCCAGAGGAAGCCCTTCCAGAAACGTCAGAGGGGCACAGGTGGTCAGCAGTCTGCCACTGCGACCAAAGGCCCGGCTGGGTCTAGGCCCTGAGCGATTACTTCCCCGGCATCCGTTACCCACTCCGGTGGGGGGAAGCATTCAATATTTTCTGGCTGAGTGGAGAAAAATTACTCAGGACAAGTGGGTGCTGAATATTGTTTGCAATGGATACAGTCTTCTGTTCACCAGCCCGCCTCCAGCAATTCCACCGGTTTGCTCTCAGTTTCAGCTGCGCGAGCTCCAGGCGGAGGCCGATACCCTGTTAAGGAAAAGGGCGATAGAAGACGTCCCTCTGTCTCAAAGGGGAAATTGTCTGTAGTTACGGTTCTTTCTGGTCCGCAAAAAGGACAAGAACGAGTTCAGGCCTATTCTGGATTTGCGGCAAGCAAACAAGTGGATTCGCAGAGAAAAATTTTGCATGCTGTCTTTGCACCAGATTTACCCTCAACCACAAAGGGGAGACTGGCTGTGCGCGATAGACCTACATCCGCATCTCAACCAGCTCAGACGTCAACCTTGCCAGCGCCGAACACCTCCACTTCCAGATCCACACCGACCCCAAGACCACACTCAGAGGCACCCTCCTCTACCGGCCTCCAGGACCCCGTGCACAATTCAGTGACGACATCACTGACTTTATCACCCCACACGCCCTCCCCTCCGAGGACTACATTCTATTGGGAGACCTCAATTTTCACCTGGAAAAGAGCAATGACAGCAGCGCCACCACCCTTCTGGACAATCTCGCCAACCTCGGACTCAAACAACTTGTCACTACCCCCACCCACATTGCAGGTCACACACTCGACCCTATCTTCACCTCCAGCAAACATGTCTCATTCAGTCACACCACAGCTCTTCATTGGACGTACCACAGCTGCGTTCACTTTATCTACAATAAGACCACAATCCACAACCATCCTCAACCCACCCTGCGAAGAAACTGGAACAAAATCACCATCGACCAGATCTCCTCATCGCTTCTTCTAAACCCCCCCCGCCCACTCCTCAAACCCCGACCAAGCAGCCATTAACCTCACCCAATGGCTATCCAACAGCGCCGACATCCTAGCACCGTTGAAAAAACGTCAAATCAAACTAGGCAGCAAAAACGCCTCCTGGTTCAACGATGATCTTAAGAAATCGAAGAAACTCTGTCGCTCCCTCGAGAAGGCCTGGAAAAAAGACCCAAACACCAGCACCAGGGACGCCTTCAAAAACGCCACCCGCATACACCACCAACTAATCCGGTCTGCCAAGAAAGCCGCATTCAAAGACCGACTAGATAGCAACGCCCACAACAGCAAGGAATTATTCAACATCGTCAAAGAATTTACCAACCCATCAGCCAACTCCAACGGCATCACCCCCTCTCAAGCCCTCTGCGACTCCCTAGCTTCCTTCTTCCACAACCAAATCGCAGACATCCACAACAGCTTCGACAACCGACCCGGAGACCAACCCACCCAACCTTCTGCAGGACCTTCACCCCCTTGAACATCCTTAACGACTGGAACCCAATCTCCACTGAGGACACCATCCGCCTGATGAACTCCATCCACTCAGGATCCCCAACTGACCCATGCCCTCACCACATCTTCAACACAGCAGACTCCATCATAGCACCACACCTCCGAGATGTCATCAACTGCTCCCTTAACTCCGCCACCTTCCCGGAAAGCTGGAAACACGCAGAACTCAGCGCCCTTCTGAAAAACCCACAGCTGACCCCACCCAACTCAAAAACTACCGCCCCATCTCGCTTCTTCCATTCCCGGCCAAAGTCATCGAGAAAGCTGTCAACAACCAGCTCGCCACCTTCCTCGAAACCAACAAATCCCTCGACTCCTCACAGTCCGGCTTCCGTGCCAAACACAGCACTGAGACCGTACTTATCGCAGCAACAGACGACATTCGAACTCTACTGGACATTGGAGACACAGTCGCCCTCATCCTCCTCGACCTCTCCGCTGCCTTCGACACAGTCTGTCATAGCACCCTTCTACAGCGCCTCCGAAACGTCGGATTCCAAGGAAAAGCACTGGAATGGATCACCTCGTTCCTCACCGGAAGAACCCAGAGAGTCCGCCTCCCACCATTCAAGTCAAAGGCCTCTGATGTCATCTGCGGCGTGCCACAAGGATCGTCACTCAGCCCCACCCTCTTCAACGTATACATGAGCCCCCTTGCGGCCATCGCTCGCCAACACAATCTCAACATCATCTCCTACGCTGACGACACTCAACTGATCCTCTCACTCACCAAAGACCCTAACACCGCCAAAACCAACTTACACGAAGGAATGAAAGAAGTAGCCGAGTGGATGAAGCACAGCAGTCTGAAACTGAACTCAGACAAAACAGAAGTCCTCATCTTAGGCACCTCCCCCTCCGCCTGGGATGACTCTTGGTGGCCAGAGGCCCTTGGAAAAGCTCCCATCCCGACGGACCACGCACGGAACCTGGGCGTCATCCTGGACTCCTCACTCTCGATGACCAGACAAGTCAACGCCGTTTCATCATCTTGCTTCAACATTCTTCGCATGCTCAAAAAAACATTTCGCTGGATCCCCACCGAAACTAGAAAAACGGTCACCCACGCACTGGTCACGAGCTGCCTGGACTACGGAAACACCCTATACGCCGGTACCACCGCAAAACTCCAGAAAAAACTCCAACGCATCCAGAACGCTTCAGCCAGGCTCATACTAGACATCCCGCGTAAATAACACATCTCTGGTCACCTGAAAAACCTCCACTGGCTCCCCGTAAATAAGAGAATTACTTTCCGCCTCCTAACCCACGCACACAAAGCACTTTACGAACTTGGACCCGAATGCCTCAACACACGACTGTCCTTCTACACCCCCTCCCGTCAGCTACGATCCTCCAACCAAGCCCTTGCCACTGTACCTCGCATCAACAAAACCACCATGGGAGGTAGATCCTTCTCCTACCTGGCAGCTAAAACTTGGAACTCACTTCCCACTCACCTTTGCCTTACTCATAACCACCTAGCATTCAGAAAGCAACTTAAAACTTGGATATTCGACAAGTAATTCCCCACCCTTCCTCAAGCGCCTTGAGACCCTATGGGTATGTAGCGTGCTATATAAATCTCTTGACTTGACTTGACTTGTGCACATTGCACAGAAACACCGGAAGTTCCTGTGATTCCAAGTCGGCGCCAATCATTATCAATACAGTGTTACCGTTCGGGCTGAAGTCTGCGCCCAGGACCTTTTCTAAATGCATGGCAGTGGTAGCGGCACACCTGAGAAATAACAAGGTGTTTGTCTACTTGGACGATTGGTTGATCAAGGCATCCTCCTTCTCGGAAGCTCAAGCGCACCTCCAGAAGACGTCCGTTCTCTTGAACAAGCTGGGGTTGCACATCAACATGTCCAAGTCTGTCCCGTCGCCGGTCCAATGTCTACAGTACTTGGGAGCCTCCATCAATACGCTGTCAGCATGCGTGTCTCCTTCGGAGGAAAGCTGTTTATCACTCCTTCGGAAGGCTAAGGCTCTTATGACCGCTCCATCTACGACAGTGAGGACGATGTCTTCTCTACTTGGGTCGATGGCCTCTTGTAGCTTCCTCAAGCCACACGCACGGCTACACATGAGACCGCTGCAGGAGTGTGTGGAAGATCAGTGGGACCATAGGAGAAGAAACTGGGACGACAAGATACGACTGTGTCTGCATGCTCTACAGTCTCTGAAATGGTGGTGTTCAGTGGAGAATCTCCTCAAGGGGGTTCCCTTCCACAAGGACATTCCCACTCAGACTATCGTGACTGATGCTTCTCTCCACAGCTGGGGAGCGCATTCCGGGGAGTTACAGATCCAGGGAATGTGGTCCCAGATGGAGTCCACGTATCGCATCAATTTTCTGGAACTCAGAGCTGTTCACTTGGAGCTGAAGGCCTTTCATCCGTCCTTCCAGACCAACTCTCTGCTTGTACAGACGGACAATGCGACCACGATGTATTACCTCAACAAGCAGGGGGGCTCGAGATCGCTAACCCTGTCTTAGGAGGCGCAGGCGATCTGGCACTGGCTTCTTGCCAGAGGACTGACGATAACGGCTACTCATCTACCAGGTGTGCAGAATGTTCAGGCGGACGCACTGAGCAGACTGATCCAGGAAAACCACGAATGGGTCCTAAACGACGAAGTGCTCGGAGACGTCTTCGCCAGGTGGGGCACTCCAGACGTGCATCTGTTCGCCACCGCCGAAAACAGCAAATGCCGAGACTTCGCATCCAGGTACTACCAGCAGGGAACTCTGGGGAATGCATTATGGATCAACTGGTCGAACAGCTTTCTGTACGCTTTTCCACCCATTCCCCTGATTCCGGCGGTGCTCATCAAGCTGACCCAGTCCAGGGCGCAGATGATACTGATTGCCCCGGAATGGCCCAGGCAGTGGTGGTTCACCGACCTGCTTCACCGGTCTCTCCTTCCTCACATTTGGCTGCCGTGCCGGCAGGACCTTCTCATGAAGTCTGGGGGGGCAGATGGTGCACCCCAATCTCTCGTCTTTGAGTTTGGCGGCATGGCTCCTGAGAGAGCAATATGGCCATTTGAATCTCCCTGCAGATTGTATGGACATACAGAAGGAAGCCAAGAGACCTTCCACTAGGACTTCCTATGCGTACAAGTGGAAGAGATTTTGCATCTGGTGCAAGTCCAAGAACTATGATCCAACGACATGTAAGGAAGATGTCATCCTTCCGTACCTTTTACATTTGGCGCAGTCTGGCCTTAATTTTCATTCTATTAAGGTTCATCTTGTTGCGCTGACTGCCTGCAGGAAATGCCCTTCACAGACCTCCTTCTTTCAGATCCCTGTGGTCATTTACTTTTTGGAAGGCTTGAAGAAAGTGTTTCCTCCTGTACGGCTTCCCTCGCCTTCATGGGAATTGAATTTTAGTGCTATCCAGATTGATGAAGGAATCTTTTGAACCTACTCATAAGGCTTCGTTGCAGCACCTGTCCTGGAAGGCGGCGTTCCTCGTGGCCATTACATCGGCCCGCAGGGTGAGTGAAATTCAGGCGTTGTGTTGCCAAGAACCTTATGCTGTGTTTCATGCTGCTAAGGTTGTTATGCGTACTCGCCCTAAATTTCTTCCTAAGGTTATTTCTGATTTCCATGTTTACCAGACCATAACTTTACCTACGTTTTTTCAGAATCCTTCCGCTCCAGCGGAAAGGTCTCTACGTTTCCTGGATGTCAGGAGGGTGTTGAAATTTTATCTGGATAAAACCAAGGATATTCATAGGTCAGACCAATTGTTTATCAATTATGGGTCAGTCTGAACAGGTCTTGCTACCTCAAAATAGTCCATTTCGAGGTGGATTGTGTCCTGTATAGAGTTGTGTTATCAAAAGGCTAATAAGACCTTAGGGGGTAAACCTAAGGCTCATTCCACCAGGGGAAAAGCTGCCACGACTGCTTTGTTACGTAATGTTCCCATTGCAGAAATCTGCAGCGCGGCCACTTGGAAGTCGGTCCATACCTTTGCTAAGCATTACTGTCTGGACACTGATGCCAGGGCAGACGCTCAGGTTGGGCAGGCTTCGCTGCGAAATCTGTTCGCACAGTAGTGGTGTTGTACTCCTTTTTCTCCACCGCCTCTTTGGTGTGGGGATGGGCTTGCCATTCTATTCACTAGATTATGACTATTCACAGAGATCCCCTACTACAGAAGGAGTAGTTTCTGTCCTGTAACTCCAGTTCTGTAGTAGGGGTATCTCTGTTATAGTCAGAAGCGCCCGCCCTCCTCCCCGGTGGAGAAAGATGATAATGTTCGGAATGCTACAGGTCTAGCGTTATACGCCTTCAAAAAGAACTGAAAGTAAATGGGACCTGCTGGGCATTCTGGGATACTGAGAAAGTTCTAGAAAGTTTTCTTAAAGTCACAGTATCCCTTTTTGAGCCACCTAATGGCAGCCTAAGGGGCTTGTCTGCCCCCCCTTCCTCTCTATCATTCCAGAGGCTTTGTTGGTAAAAGGGGAAGTTTTTCTCTATGAAGAAAACTAGGCAAGCTGTGCTGTTTGTGGTTTTGGTGGAATGTCTAGTTGAAGTACTGGACAGTGTAACCTGTGGATATAGGCTGCATTATCTCTTTAAATTCTCTCTTAACACCTTGAATGCTAAAGGTAATCCTCCAGGATGCTGACTTTTCTTGATTCCCATTGTTCATGACGAGCTCAGCTCGTCATGAGTGTATGGAGGTGTACATCATGACGAGCTGAGCTCGTCATGAGCGTCCAAGGAGTTAAGTGTCTGTGCAGGACTGCATTTTTAGACACCTTAAGAGATTATTTTTGGTTGCTCCGGGGTCCACGCTCCTGAGCGGGACTATTCACTAGATTATGACTATAACAGAGATACCCCTACTACAGAACTGGAATTACAGGACAGAAACTACTCCTTCATCTGTGGCAGATTGTTCAATATGTGAATTAAATATACTTTTGAAATAGCTTTTCCAGTCAGATGGGGGAAAACTAGGGCCCCTACTCTCAGGTCCGAACTATTTTTAAGGAATGGAGAATTAATTATTTTCCAGAATACTATGCTATCTTTGGTTCACATGGCGTGTTCCAGGCTGGCCCTTGTTGGTTCTTTTCTCTTCGGACTTCTTGCTTGTTTATAATTAAGTCTGAGTCATTTAACTTCATCTTCATCCCTTGGGATTCGCTGTAGGGCCTTTATTAGTTTTTGATTTGCTTGTGTGCAGTGGTGATCAGAACTAGCCCAGATTCACTTTCTTTGTCCCCTTGTTAGCCTTTTTTAAATTATCTGCAATTGCAGAAATAATCTTACTAAAAGCTAGCACTAATTTACCTGGGAGGACTCTGGTTCTGTACAGACTAAACAATTCTGGTTGCTTTTCACCACCTTATCAAGGAGGGCTGTCTCGTAATCCCCGTCCACTTTAAACTAAAGCCATTTTTCCTTTCAGTGTCAATATGAGCAGCCATCTGGGGTGCTTTGAAGGGCTTGGTTTGTAAAAATCCGGGTTAGTGTGAGTGGAAAATTCACTGAAGCTAGTAGCTTCTACGACGAGTGAGCTAAAAAAAATCACCCCTTTCAATGAGAGAATTATATGGGCAATATAAGAAATTCTCCTATTCCGTTGAAAGGAGAGCCTTCCCTCTAACATCACTTTGTGTCAGCTGTTCCAAATTATACTTGTATAGTAATTCATTCATACAATCGCCATAGCTGTTGTGAGGAAAGTGTGCCTGATTATCTATACTACTATTATAAAGAGAGAACACAAACATTTTGGCAAGGTAAACTCGGGAACCACAGCGCCAATCCACACACCCAATACATTGTTGTAATCCTCAGGGTGTGCAGATGGACATAGGCTATAGAAAATTTTAAAAAAACGTAAATTTAAAAATATAACTTACAAAAAAAAGTAGTGCCCTGAAAGTAGCGCCGGCCGCGACGCTGACGGCCACAATGTAGCGCTGGCCGCAACGTACGTGATGACGAGGAGGAGCGGCGGTGAAGTGAGGAGCTCGGGGAGGAGCGGCAGCTCAGGTAAGGCTCTGGGACACGGGACTGGAGGGAGCCGGTGCGGGAGGTTGGCCCGGAACAACTGCGGTAAAGCTCAGGGTCTGGGGGCAGCATTTCAGGCTTGCGAGGGGGAGTGGCGGTGAAGTGAGGAGCTCGGGGAGGAGCGGCGGCTCAGGTAAGGCTCTGGGACACGGGACGGGAGGGAGCCGGTGCGGGAGGTTTGGCCGGAACAACTGCGGTAAGGCTCAGGGTCTGGGGGCAGCATTTCAGGCTTGCGTGCACTCCCGCCCCGGCCCCCGCCCGCCACAACATTGTCCGGGACACAGACAATGTTGTGGCGGGCGGGGGCCGGGCGGGAGTGCACGCAAGCCTGAGATGCTGCCCCCAGCCCCCTTCTGCCCCAGGCAACGCTGGGGCGGGCTGCTAGTTTGCAATAAAACACATAAGATGATGGACGGAATTTTGCACAATGGCAAAACATTCACCCCCAGTCACAGATCTGGGTTTAATCCATCGTTATTTTTCTCACCAAGCCACCCCAGTTCAGACATGGCCATATTCAAATCAGTCTAGACCCTGTGCCTCTTGGGAACAGTCCAGCCCGAACTGCTAAGCCATGTCTTCCCTGACCGGAATCAAGCACCCTAGTACTGGTTTCTGGCTATCAGGTGTCTTCAGCCAGGGTAGCTTGACTCCAGTGGCTTCCTGGTTATTTCCTATGGCATCCGTGTAACCACAAGTTCCTGCTGATGAGTAAAAACGGGGACTAATATCAAAATATCCTGCCCAGATGTAGCACACTCTGCTTCAAAGCCCTTTGTAATTTTGTCCAATACATCATCAAGTTCCTCCACAACCTCATGTCCTTTAATTTTAAAAATGTTATTATAAAAGTTTATCAGTACCAAAGATAATCTGGTATTTGACTGTAAGAGAACCAGCTGAAAAAGGAGTTTTAGTATCGACCATCTTAAGAGTCACCAGTGCTAATGTTGACACCAAAATAGCCAAGTCTTCTTTGCCCGCCATGGACTGATGGAGTTGCAGAGGTTATGATTGCAACAAAACTGTTGATTGTAACATTTTCTGTGTGCCATGACCCCAGGAAGTATAACAAATCTTTGTTGTGAATGTGAGATTGCCAGACTTTGTTGTCTAGCTTATTTTTCACACCTCCAGTGTTCCAAGATCTGAGAATTAATGTGCGAGTCGGGTATGGCATCTTTGTTATGTGCTCCTGGACCACATTCACTGTTCTTATCTTTCCACGAAAGATGGCTGTATCCATTTATTCATCGTTCTTCTGATGTGAGTCTTGTTCCTGGAGGCTTGCGAGGGGGGCAAATCTGTGTGAAATTGTCACGGTATTACATATATTAGGATTACCCTGGTCATAAGGTGTCAAAGGCCCTGAGGTCTAGGAATAAACTCTAGTGGTCTTTAAAAGAAGCCAGCGGTGCAACACCAATCTTCCCCCTCTGGACGGTATTGATTTTGGTGTCTTGAATGAAGGTTGGAAAGAGGAGACTTTACCACTGCAGGGTTTTGGAAATTAACTGTAATACAATCACCATCACCAGTTTACCAGATCTAACCAACCCAGTGTGTCCTTCTAGCCATGATAGTTCCTTGATGCAAGAAGGTTGCATTACCTCTTTGGCCAGACATCCAATAAATCACCTTATTCTTTAGACCAAACCAGCTTTTTTTGGTCCTTGACTCCAGTTTGGATACACCCTTCTGTACATTAAAATAGGGGGAATCATCAGGAGGCAAATGTGTGTCTGATTCAGATACACAAAATTCAGCCTGGCCGTTGTGTCTTAGAATCTGATCCCCTACCCGTACTGAAGCGGCTGGCTTTGTAGTGCCCACCCCCTCCTCTCTCTTACTACTGAGGGCAGTTTGTTTTTGAGTTCTAGGTGCACAGGCAGAAATTGTTGGCACGGTTTGATTCGAACGTTTTAGGCTGATGTGCTCTAATGGTAAGCGTTTCTATATGTACCGTGGCTCCTTTCCCAGGTATACTCGGGAAGGAATTATTAATATTCTCGAGTGCAGGCGCCCTGCCCTCTCTTTAATCTCGTTAAGCTCTGAGAGGACTTTGCATTCAAAGGAATCAAACTTTGTGTAATTTATTCAGTATCACTTCCAGGCTATTATGGATACGTGGATCATGTTCCCTCCTATGCGCCTTAGTATTTTCACCATTGTTAACCATACTTGCTCAGGATGCCTTGGATATCTTTTTGAGAATAGCACCCCGGTTAGGTTCCTTCTTTGGTTGCTTACTCCTATTCTCCTGTTTTGAGTGAGTCCTGTGAGGCTGATAACTCATGAATTGCTAACTGCTGGCATAAGACACGGGGCATGATTTGCCTTTGCTAAGTTTGCAGTATCTCAGTGGACTGTAAGGCCATCAGTTGCCAAATGTATGTTGCTCTGGTTTTTCAGTTACTCTACCATGGACTTCACTTGCAGCTTGTTTAGTTATTTCTTTAGCAGGCCCACAGTATCTGTTACTTAGTTTGTGGTGGCATTAACTGACTTAATGTCCCTCAAGTTGTTCCTCTCTAGGGTTTGGGTTGACATCCTTTTAACCATAATGTTATAGGATGAGACAACCTTTCCATAGTTGTGCAGATGAATGGAAGTTTCCTAACTTAAAAGTGGTGGGGGTACCAAGTACGCCAAGCAGGGCCAGTTGTAGGATTTTTGGGGCCCCGGGCAAAGGGGAATGTGTGAGGCCCCTCTAATTAACACAGGTGACTCCTTCAGGGCTCCGGGAAGCTGCTTTGTGCAGACACCTGGGCCACAACTCCCCTCTCTGACCTCTTTCACAGGTCAGATTGGGCTGAAGGTGTGAGAATAGCTTTGGGGTTGAGAGTTAAAACTGCAGACGGTAAAGTGCTGACAATTTGCGTCCCTCAGTGTCTCTCAGTGGGCAGCGAGGCATAAGGCCTAAATGCAGGATACAATGCGTCTCCTTGCAACTGGCACAAGGTGAAGTGTCCCCCTCCCCAAACTATCCCTGAGAGTCCCATGGAGGTGGCCCCCTCCTGTAAGCCCAATTGCAAACACACACCTTTCTTAAATTGAGTCAATAGGAGCACAAGAGGTTTGTTGATGTGTTGCACTGGAGTGGGGCCCCATGATGGTAGCCTGAGTGCGAGGCCCTGGGCAGCTGCCCATACTACCCATGCAGGGGACCCGGCGCAGTCTTGAACTGGTGCAGATGGGCCTGCCCTTGGCATGGACGCATCCCGTGCTGCAGGCTTGCAATGTCGCTTTCAGTGTGATGTAAGCCCGCCCCCTAGGCTCACTGTCTGCAGGCACACCTCTTGGTGCATAGGAAGGTAGGGGGTGGAGTCCTTAAGCATTGTCGGGTCTGTTGGGGTATGCAACCCCAAGTTTGCTCCTTGATTGGCCCTACTCCCGCGATCTACAGGCACGGCTCCTGGCGCGTAGGAAGGTGGGGGACTGAGTCCTCAAGCGTTGTTGGGTTCTGTGGGGCTAATCAACCCCAAGTCTGCTCCTTGATGCAAATACATTTCTTTGAGTGCAAAAACAACTTTTGCACAAGGAAGCCAAATTTCCATGCCTAGGTAGCCAATAACATTTGGACTCCCAAGACTGCCGAGTTTATCTATATGAAAAATATACATGTACAATCATGGTCAAGCACTTGGAATGTACTCCCAACTATGGCAACCAAGTAAGTGCAGCACAATAAGATGAAGCTATCTGCCCGCTAGTTACTCTCCTCCCCGTGCTTCAACACCTTAGGCATCCTTTACAAGACCTTCAAGTGGATCCCCGCCGAATCCAGAAAGACCATCACCCATGCACTTGTTACAAGCAGACTGGACTACGGAAACGCCCTCTACGCCGTAATCGACAAATCCCTGCTCCGTAACCTCAACTTGTCTTTGGCACCCCATGAGATGAACACATCACGCAGCACCTACAAGACCTCCACTGGCTCCCGGTCGAGAAGAGAGTAACCTTCCAGCTACTCACTCATACCTACAAATCCCTCCCAAACACCATACCACAATACCTCAATGAAAGTCGCCTTCCATGTACCCAAGATAGACCTCCACTCCACCAACCTGGCTAAAAACTCTGCGCATCCGCAGAGCCAGAGTGGGTGGAAAAGCCTACTTCGATGTTGCGGCAAAGACCTGGAACAAGCTCCCACTCAGCATCAGACGTTCCCCTTCTCTGCACACCTTCAGGAAGAGCCTCATGACCTGGCTCTTCAGCTGGTTCAGAGCTGCATGTCCCCGCCACCCCCCTCAATCTCCCCCCACCCCGGCACGCCTTGAGACCGGCATGGGTGAGTAGCCCACTTCACAAATCCCTGATTGATTGAAGGGGGTCGGTCCACTGTAAAATTCCACATTGTTTATGGTGGGCTCAG
Organism: Lissotriton vulgaris; assembly: GCF_964263255.1. Taxonomy (NCBI): domain Eukaryota; kingdom Metazoa; phylum Chordata; class Amphibia; order Caudata; family Salamandridae; genus Lissotriton; species Lissotriton vulgaris. The sequence goes on from NC_141694.1 coordinate 751,867,994, forward strand.
TTTGCAACCTAGATGAAAATAGTGTGCACTGAACTCTGCTGTAATCCGAACTCTGGCATAAAGAATTGACTAGTGTACTCGAAGCCCTTCTGTGGTCAGAAAACTAGCCTAAAGAGAGCCCATTCATAAACTGAGACCCTGCATATGCAAAGCCTTGGAATATTCAAATACGTGACATATTTAGAGCCCAGGTATGTGCTTAGTCTTTGATAATCAGAAGTGTGTAATAATCAGACCTGCACTAGACACCAAATTCCGAATTAATGAGAGCTGTGGTATAACTGGAGAGGCTTCTATCTGAGCTCTAATGAGAACATCGACATGATTTGTCACCTCTGTGGATGGTATCAAATAGGGCAGGTGTTTTTTTCTTTCTCAGGACCACGTTTCTGAAGTATCTCATCCCTTGGATAAATAGATATTGTATAAAGTTCCACACCTTTAAACCTTACCTCCGAGGTCTGATTTATCCTAATATCCAGTGGTTAGAGATTCACATTTTAGGTCCAAGGACTGGTGTTTGACGAAGGCTGATCCTGTTGTAAAGGTGTCATTGTCCATCACATTTGTGTGATTGAAGGTGTTTTTGCCCTAGAAGCTTCGTACACTCTTGGAACGATTTCAGATTAACACCTTAATTGAATTGAATTATGTTTGCCATAGAAAGCGGACAGGGGACAGCAGGAGTAATTGTTTCTTCCAAGGGCTAAGCTTTGGATGGAGTGACATCCAAACTGGTAAGTCCTGAATCAATTTGGCCATTAATTTAACATTTTTAAGGAAGAGGATTTTCAGATGGAGCTGGAGGTCATCTGTACGAAAGTGATATGAGATGTTAAAGTGGACGTTCGAGCCTCCATGTAAAGGATCACCATGGTAGGAGAGAGAAAAGAATCCTAGTAACCCCTTGTTGATCGTGGCAGAGTTGGAGAGCACCATTTAGCACCACTAATACTACTGTATTTGAAGTGTTTCAGAAGAGCCAGATGGCTTATCACAGCAAATGCAGCTGATGGGTCCAGGAGGATAGAGAGATACCTTTATCTAATATGAAGGTCAATGAGATGGAATACTGACTCTGTGTCCCTCTTGAAGTAGAGTGTTAGGAGCAATATTTGCAATCCCATGTATCTGCACCTAAGAAAAGAAAGAGCAGCACAGGCAAAAGCACTATATACCCTGCTACACCCGGAACCGATATACAGTCATTCTGTGGATATCGCGTCCATATCAAAGTCTGTCTGTTGCTACAGAGTTATAGCCATTGGTGTAGTGTCTGGGAAGCAATGCTACGCAGCATTTAAGGGCTTTTGTTTCTTGTAAAGGAAAGTTTCAGACACAAACAGCTGCATGTGGCAACTGGTAAGGTAGAAGTTCCATCCGGCTGGGAAATAAACTAAGGTTGAGAAGCATGGAGGTGAGGGAATTGAGGATCCAATCCCCACATTTTTTAAACTGGGCTGCCGGTGGATTTCCAGCCTGAAAACAATATTATTGCTACACTATAGTCGGAAAGCGTAGAAACTGCAAATAATGGTCAGGGTAAAAACAATTTACAGATTTGCTGGCCCCAAGAAAGGAAGTTGCCTCTACCTAATGATATTGATCTCCTGTGTATCTACCTCTCCTTGTGCTGTATAGTTCCTACTAATCCGTAGCATCTGCACGTTTGTTGGACAACATAAACTAGGGGCTTTGTGCCTAGACTGATTCCTGACAGCCCTGCTGGATTTGTTGGCCTAGAGACCAGCTAGCTCACAGTGCCACTGTAAGCTCCCCTAACCTTACCAGGGAGCGAAAGGTTTCGGGCAAGCACTGAATATGACAACCTTGAGCCCTCGGGTATAGTGGAAACAGTACAGAATCTTTTGCACAGTCACTCGAGTTTACTTATTCTCAGAGAGGTATACAAGGAATACACAGTAGGACGTTTTCAATATATTTATTGAACCAATGTTATTCTTGTATAAAATACATGTGCTGCAATGATTAATAGACCGAAGCAGATAAAAGTGATTACAAGCACCATAAGCGTAAATAGAAGATTAAGGGCCATATGTATCAACACATTTCCTCTTAGACACAGAATTGGCAAAACCCTCTGATACATCTGGCCCATAGTTTTACTATGGTGCTAAAACAATGTATATATGCAGGCATATAAAACAAGCCTGCAATCAAATGTACTCCTTCTATGCAAACCCTACTCTAAGTGTACCTAGGGACGATCCAACCACATAACCAGGTGGAAGAGAATGAAGGACCCTGTCTTGGTCACAAACTGGACACCTCTCAAGATGTCAGACCGCCGCGTGATGAAGTCTCAGCATGCACGGACCCTTGGTGTCAGCAGAGGTGCCTCCTCTCCTAATCTGTCGGGATGCTCCTCTTTTATAATAGAGAGCAGCCTTGCAATGTGCGTATAGACTTGTGACTTTATGGAAAAGTAGATACCCCTGTTGTCCCATGGATGAAGATAGCGATGACATTTGTGCATAGTGCGAGAAGACACCTTGTACATGATGTTCAGGGCATTGTGGTAATGTGCGAAGCTAGATGTGTAAACGAGTTTAGTTTCAGCTTTGTCGCGCACTCAAATATGTGCAGAAGGTCACTGCTGAAAAATAAGACAATGCAAGAAATAAGCTGCTACGCTACATGGGCCCAACTCGGAAATGTAACACTTGGGTGAAGTATTTGGTTTGATTCTGGTAATAAAGAGGGTATTGGGTTTTGGGGCGCACTACTCTTTTCACTTTTGAACTATTGTTTAAATTATCTCAATTGGTCCAGCGACTGTAAAGGGTTGTCAACCCCTAGGAATCTCAGCTACAGTTAAACAAGTAAAGAAACTTGTGCAGTCGCGCACTGTTCACTCGGTGTTGTGGACACACCTATGCCTACTGAAAACATTTTTTACCACAATTTTATCATTGTATAAACTGATACTTTATCTGTCATTATCTTTTTTTCATGACAATCCAAAATGTGAAATCATTACATTTGTTTGTATACTTTGTGATTGTTTTACAACTCATTACAAACCAAATTATACAATTTGCATTTTTATCAAAATAAACTGTACAACATCAATTCATCGCATTTATTTAGCATGCCCAATGCATTTCGGTACCAGCCCGGTACCTTCTTCAGGGGCCAGTCTGAACAGTTAACAAATGAATACATAAATGAAACATGATTTTAAATGCCCATGGTTGACTTTGCTATGTATTTGTTAAATGTGTGTTGTGTTTCTCAAAAGATTAAAGTTTCATACCTGTATGAAATGATGTGTTATCTGTAATCTGTGGAAATCTGAAAACGAGGGTTTCCTAATGAGATACTGCTTTATAAAATTACTGTTACTGTAGAACTGGGAAAAACGTATGAAACATGATGTTTAAAAATGCCTCGTTACATGCGACAAAGCTGTTGTTGTTAATGCATATTCAAATCTCACGACATACCTGTTAGTGATGTTCGTGGCTCTAACTCTCTGATAGAAACAGAAAGAATATAAAATCGCTCTACGATCTAATAGTGTACTGACTCACTGTAATGTTGATAAGCAGACGAAGCTGCATACCATAGAACGATAATGCAGGGATTTCCTAAAAAACAGAAACTGGGGGTCGTGTGTTAAACTACTGGTGTCGAGATGCCAAAAGAATCGCATTATGGAGGCTCCTGATCGCCCTTCGTGGGGACTGTCTGCTGGTTGCCTTCTATATGTGACTATATCTGGCAGAGGCTGAGCTGTGATCGGTGGGACATACAATGGCTGGTGCAGTATTGACTACTTCTTCTTGGCGAATGCCGGGGCCTTCGTGGGCTGTGACTTTCTTGTGGTGCTTTGCTCATGACTCTATTGTACGCTTGTTGGGGTTCAGGGCACGTACTTTGGGCCGCCTCCTCCTGTTGGGACTGGGGGGTGGTTCTGGGAGTGTGTCTGATTAGTTCGGGGGGGGACTAGTTGGGATCCATTGGTATGGCTGGCTTTGGGCGCTGTGTTTTGGGCCTGAAGTACCGTATACCGCGACAGATACTTCATTGTTCCTTGAGGTATGGGGGTGGGGGTGGGGGGAACCGGGGTGTTTGGTTGCTGGTGAGTTGGGTCGGAGTAGAAGGGGTGTTAGGGTTTGGGGATTCGGGGTTTGTGGGGTCTGGGGTTCTGGTTCTGGGGGTGCACGTGGTCTCTGTGTATTTTGCAACTGTGGGGTCTGGGGCATGGGCCGGGAGTCGGGGAGTGTGGGGCTGGGAGCATTGTGATCATGGTTGATGTTCCTCACTTAGCGCCCAATGGCGCTTCCATGCGTATTCTTAGCTGGAATGTACGAGGACTATTGGACAAGATTAAACGGGGGGCGGTGCTTCGCTGGGCTAAGAGGGACTTGGCGGATGTGCTCCTCCTTCAAGAAACGCACATGCTAGGTACAAAAGCCCTGAGTTTGCAGCGCTTTGGCTTCCATCAGGTGTTCCATGCCGGTTTTACCAGGGGCTCCAGGGGTGTGGCCATTCTTATTCATAGACGGCTGGCATATGTACATGAGCGTCAGTGGCTTGACCCCCAGGGACGTTTTGTCTTTGTACAGGGGAAGGTCGGGGTGGAGCCGGTTGTGTTTGGCTGTGTGTATGCCCCCCCCCCTTGCAGTGGGCCTTAGCTGAACGTTTGTTTTCCTTATGGGCTGAGTTCCCCCGCACCATGGCTGTGATTGGCGGAGACTGGAATGATGTGATGGATGTGGCTTTGGACCGACAGAGGAGGCCTGGAGTGGCGCTTGTATCCTCCCCTACACGGTTGGGGGCTATGGTTGATGGTCTGGGATGGGTGGATGTATGGAGACATCTGCATGCGGAACGGCGAGAGTACACCTTTGTCTCGGCTGTCCATGGCTCCCTTTCGCGTTTGGACTGTGTGTTTGTCCCGAGGGCCTTCCTTGACAGGGTGAGGGGGGCAGCGATTCGGCCTCGCGGACTCTCGGATCACTCCCCAGTGGCGGTACAAATTGACTTGTGCAAAGCGCGCTCCCCCTTTCGATGGCGAATGTCCGCGTGGCATCTGCAGCGCCCTGATTATTCCCAGCATCTGCGTAGCGCGATCGCCCATTATTGGCAGGACAACCTTACCGGAGGGATGGATGCGGTGACAGTCTGGGAGGCTATGAAACCCACCCTGCGGGGCATAGATATTGCTTGGTGTGCGTCGGCTCGCCGGACTCGGCTGGGAGGCACTGATGCGGCCGCAGTGCGGGTGGAGGAGCTCGAGGCTCGGCACAGTGAGGCACCCGATGATATGTCACTGCGGCTACTCCTGCAGGCGCAACAGTCTTATTCCTCAGTCCTATTGGACGAGGCTCGTCAGGCATGGTTAGCTACCCGTAGCCGGGTCTACCAGTGGGGCGACAAGTCTTGCACCATGCTCCATAGGCTGTGCCAACAGAACCTACAGCCTCTTACACTGCCGGGCCTCGTTGATGGTGCAGGAGTGGCGATTACGGATCCGGCAACTCTTGCAACGAGCTTTGCGCGCTATTATGGGCACCAGTATGCCTCTCGGGAGACTCTCTCCCCTGCCGTTATCGCAGATTATATTGCATCTGTTCCCCCATCTGCTGTATCTGATGAGGTGCGCGAGGCCCTGGACCGTCCCCTGTCGGCTGAGGAACTTGGTGATGCACTGGGTCAGTTAAATGTAGGCAAGGCGCCGGGGCCAAGCGGTTTTCCCAGCGAATTTTATAAGAAGTTCCATCTGCAGCTCGGGCCGCACTACTTGCGGGCCCTGGAACAGGCGCGAGAGCATGGCCGCCTTCCACCGGACTGGCGTCATGCCGAAATAGTGGTGTTTTTGAAGCCAGGTAGGCCCCCCGATCGCCATGACTCTTATCGCCCCATATCCCTCATCAACTTCGAGGCCAAGCTCCTGGCGAAGGCGCTAGCGAACCGCTTACTTCCACACATTTCGGCCCTTGTCCACCCAGATCAGGCGGGTTTTATGCCGCGCAGGGCAACAAGACACAACATACGACGGGCGCAGGCCGCGATACAAGCGATTGAGTCTTCGGAGGACCCGGCGGCGCTCCTGCTGGCTGATATTGATAGTGCCTTCGATTCGGTCAGCTGGACCTTTCTTTTTGCTCTGTTGCCGCTGCTGAATCTCGGCCCGATGTTCCTCTCCTATATCAGGCTGCTCTACACTGAGATCACGGCCTCGGTGCGTATCTCGGGAACGGCGTCTGCTCGTTTTCCGGTGTCCAGGGGCACGCGTCAGGGGTGTCCGCTCTCCCCTTACCTTTTCGCGCTGGCCATGGAGCCGCTGGCCGCCAGGGTGCGCCGCGATGAGCTCTACCGTGGCTTCGTCTGGGGTGCGGATCACTCGGACCGCATAGCTTTATATGCGGATGATGTGCTATTTTTCATGACTGACCTGCAGCGTACGGGTCCTCGTGTCCTGGAGTTGATGCAGGAGTTTGGTCGGGCATCGGGGCTCTTCCTCAACCCGCGCAAATCGACCATGTGGGTGCTGGGGGGTGCCACAGTGGACTGCCCTTGGGCTGCATCCCTTCAGATGGCTGTGGAGGGTGTGAAGTACCTGGGTGTCTTCCTCTCTGCCTCGCCAGCGGTGGCATGGGACCGGAACATCCTGCCGGTATGGGATCGGGTCCAACTGGACGTCAAGACGTGGACGCGCATGCCACTTAATATCTACGGCCGGTCGGCCATCTTCAAGATGGTGGCTTTGCCCCGTCTGCTGTATCAACTGCAGAATCATCCCTTCCAGATTGACCCGCAGTGGTTCCGTACTGTTGATTCTGTGCTGGGCCGGTTTCTGTGGGCTGGCGGTGCCGCCAGGGTGGCGCTGCGCACGTGCTTCCTCTCTACCTACTGCGGCGGCCTGGCGGCCGCGGATATTTTATCTTACTATCAAGCCTCCCATCTCCTTGTGCTCAACGAGTGGTGGTATGGAGACCGTAGTGATCCGGCTTATGCCCTTGAGCATTCACTGATGAGTGGCGCCTCCCTCCACACCCTGCTGTACTCGGCTAGGCGGAGGCGACTGCTTCCGCAAGTTACCCAAGTGGTCTTCGCTGTCTGGCGGCGGGCCCTGCACCGGGTGGGCTGGTGGGGTCGGCTTACAGCTGAAACCCCGTTGTGGCGGAATGGCCTGTTACCGGCGCTGGCGTCTCTGTCCGGATTTGACGGCTGGGATGCGATTGGGATCTCGTCCCTAGGTCATGTCCTCTCTGGTACTACCCTAAAGTCCTTTCGGGAACTTAGCTCCGAATTTAGCATGCCCATGACACAGTTTTTCCGTTACCTTCAACTTCGCCACGCACTTACTCCTAGTCTGGTGGGCCTGGAACAGCTCCCTGATTTTAGCCCTATCGAGGCTAAACTGTTTATGGGGGACCTAGGTGACAAGAAGGTCTCGCAGATATATCGCTCTCTGGTCACTCACTGTTCCCCTTCACTCGCAGCGCTGAGGGCCTCTTGGGAGGGTGATGTTGGTCCATTGGACGATGACGACTGGCGTGAGGCCTTGGAATCTCCCCGAGGTGCTGCTATAGCCGTCCGCCTTCGCTTCATCCAGTTCAAATACCTCCACCGGGCGTATTATACTAGACACCGCCTATGGCGGGCAGGCCTTATTGCGTCTCCGGAATGCCTGAGGTGTGGTTCTGAAGAGGGCACCCTGTTTCATACAGTATGGTCCTGTGAGAGACTGACTCGATTCTGGGCTGGGGTTTGGGACTGCCTGTCAGAGGTGTTGGGTTGGGACCTGCCCCGTACCCCCAGGCTGGGCCTTCTTCATGTTCTAGAGAATGTTGGGGGCAATATATACAAACGCCATTTGCTGTTGCTGGGGCTGGTGGTGGCGAAGAGGGACCTGGCGCAGGCCTGGAAGAGCGAGCGCGCCCCCCCACTCGGGGCTTGGAGGGCGGGCCTGGATTTCCTCATGGGGCTGGAGCAGCCTGTTTTTGAAGCCCGGGGATGTCCCCGCAAACATTACAAAATCTGGAAACGGTGGGCGGATTACCGGGGCCTGCTCCTTGACCCCCCCCGTGGACATTGTTGATGCATTACAGCTGGATGTGGATCCCGCACTCTAGGCCGCTGGCCGGCTCCACCTTTGTAGGTTATCTCATGTTGCTGGACTGTGATCACGTGCACTGGGTTAGGGTGGGATAAGGGGTGGGTAGCTGGGGGCGGGGCTGGTTGGTTTTTTGGGGTTGGGTGGGTGGGGTAGTTCGATGTTCTTCACTGTATAACGCTGGGTTCGATGCTGTGCTAATGATGTGTCTCTTTCTATCTGTCGTTGACAGTCTCCTCCTGTCTGTGGAGGGCTGTGTTGAACCTTGCTTGAACCCATAATAAAATTGGTTTTGAAAAAAAAGAATCGCATTATCATTGTAAAATAGGGCCCGTTGCCAGGGGGCCTAGCTTACCGATGTTAAGGGTCCGATGTGCCAGTAACAGTAATCCGCGTTCTCAGGAACGGTCCGCAGTGTGCCGCCATCAATCGGCACGTTTTTTCCGTAGTGATTACTAAACATCAATAACGGACTCGTAACACTGGGAATCTCATGACCGCCATGTTTTAATGTATGCTGAAACGGGTCATTATAAATACCGCAAGTAATTTCACACTGTATTTGACTTTTACAGTTGGATAAATCCGCTCGTATCTAGATTAGACTAGGATAATGAATGCTAATGTCCACAAATTAATGATAAATATTAAATATGGGATGCAATGGTCTGTTGGCGCCACGCTAAATGCGTGGTGTCGAGCAATATATATGGTCTACGTTCCTACAACCTAATAAAAGATGTAAACGTATAGTCCCTCAGGCTGGGGAGTTCAATAATTCAAACGGTAGGGCATGTTTGATAATGCAAAAACTGTTAGTGGTGTTTTTGTGTGTTATATGGTACATGTGTTACTAATGATGATTAAAAAGTAAATATACTTCAGGTCAGTGATGTTTGTGCACGAAATTAACATGATTAACAACATTGCTTAGGTCATATGTTCCAATTAACTTACATCAACAGTTACAGTACATCTCGAAACCTGTTGTCCTTATGTATAGGTACTTTTCTCATAAAGACATCATAATCCTTGTTTATTTGCACTATACATTGTAGTCTTTCTAAACTGATGCATAATACAGGCCATTCTGTACCTAATTAGACCACTATTAACCGATCTATAGATAACACGAAAGGTCAAACCAGTCATTGAGACCTGTGGGTGTCATGGTTTTTAGCATTTTTATCCAGTAGGATTCTCGTTGTAACAATTTCTGATGATTATTTATCCCTGAACGTATTGTGACTTTCTCAATTATAAAAAATCGTAGTTGTGAGATGGTGTGTTTTGATTCATTCCAATGTGCAGCTAAAGGTGATGACCTAGATTGGTTCTGGATTCTGCTCTTATGTTCAGAGATTCTAATCTTGAGCTTACGTTCAGTTTTGCCCACACACATCTTGCCACATGGGCATTTTATTCCATACACGACATTTTGTGTGTTGGAGTCACTCGTATGTAGTTGTTGTATTTGTTTTCCTGTGGTTGGAGGAACAAAGGTATTTCCTAAGATGACGTTGTTGCAATGTATACAGTTCTGACATCGCATTGTTCCCTTATGTGTAGTGATTTTAGTTTCATCGTTGGTCCGTTTCAATAGTTGCCTCAAGTGCTTACCTCTGGTATAGGCATGTACTGGTAGATCTTTGAATACATAATGAACTCTGGTTCAGTTGACAATAATTCCCATCTCTTGTTTATAATCTGTTTGATTGCTTTGGACTGTGTAGTGTATTTAGAAACAAACACCATTTTTGATACTGACTCTTTGGGTTTAGGTTGCAACAATTCATTGCGATTCAGACTCATGGCTCTGGTCTTACTGGCTTGTAGTGTTTCCTGTGGGTAACCTCTACCTTTGTATTTCTGAAAATGTTCATCCATCTTACTCAGGCAAGTTTGGGGATCCGAACAGATACGCTTAATGCGCGATAATTGAGAAAATGGCAAATTTTTAATGAGGCTCCTAGGATGAAAACTGGTGTAAGCCAGTGCATTGTTTCGGTCGGTTGGTTGGTTTAGAATACAATTCTTTTTTTTAATTTTTATTATTTTTATTGCAGAAACACAGAAATTACCAGCCTTCAAAAAGAGCACTTCAGCTTCTCCGCATTAGGGGGTGTCGTAATGTTAGTACAGGATCACACGGCCATTTAGCCCACACCCCGGAGGTCGGGCGGCAAATGTCTATCATATGCTGAAGCTATGCCTTCAAGAACCGGTTTAGGCATTCACATTCCTGTCAATCCTCTGCTTTTGCTTTTAACCCCTGCCCACCCTCCCCAACTTTGCATTGTAACTGAAATCAATTCTACAGTCTTGAAATTAGCCACATCATACACTTCTGGCTGCATTTGCGGCCAGTTCTCTAGCAACACAGGCATAATAATGTGCAGCCCCTCCCCCCCACCCCATCACCACGAAACTTTATGCCTTCATTCACTTGTTTCCCCGTACTTCGCCCCGGTCCTCTACTGTTCTCATTCGAGGCTTTATCATCTGTCCAGTTCCAATTTTACATATCAGTGGCGTTTCCAAACCCCTCTTCTCCCCGGGTGTCCCCCCTCACTGCCCCCCCTCTAGTCCATGATATTGCCTCCATTTGATCCATATTTTTCCGAACTTTTTGTGGCAGCCTCTTGCTTTATAGGTAACTCTTTCTGCAGCCATGTAAAGATCCAAGCCCCGTCTCCTTTCCTCAATGTCTGGTGTCTCTGTGGCCCCCCAGTATTTTGCGATGTCCCTTTTAGCTACCACCAGTGCTAGCACCAGGAAAGTAAGCAGTGGGCGTGGCAGGTCCACCTCGTTCGTCATGCCCAGTAGGGCCAGCTTAGGCTCCTGTGGTAGTTCCACCCCTAGGACTTCCCCCAACTCAGTGAAAATGAGTGTCCAATAGGTTTGTATTCTATCGCAAGCCCATATGGTGTGGTAGAAATCCCCTTGTTGTTGCCGACACCTAAGGCACTCCGGGTCATTTATTTTCCCCATTTTAAGGAGTCGTACCCTATCGAAATACGTTCTGTGGAGCACATTTAACTGAATGAGGCGTAGCCTTGATTTGATCGCCACTTCCCGGGGATGCATTAGGACGATCTCCCAGTCCAGATCTTCCATTTCCCCCACTTCCGCTTCCCATATGCCCCTAAGTTTTGTCAGGTTGCCTAGCATGTTATTAGGCAGAGGTTTGTATGTGAGGGAAACTGCCTGGCCCATTATCTGTTCCTGAAGGAGCCTGCCCTCTAATGGCGCATATTCCGGTATCTCCGTGATCGTGATATTTTGGGCCCTCCAAGCGTGTCTCAGTTGTGTGTGTTTAAAGATTTGTGTGTGGTGCAGCCCAAACTCTGTCTGCAGTACCTGGAAGGACTTCATTTCTCCTCTGGCGATCACGTCCCCAATGCTCGATATGCCTATGTCATCCCACCTTTGGAAACCCCGCAACTTATTGAGTTCTTTTAACCATTGACAGTGCCATAACGGCGTCTGTCTGGTGGGTTTCCCCTCCCATCCCATACATTTTGTTGCCTTGGTCCAAGCTCCCAGCGTGATTATCATCGCCGGTAGGAGCGCCGTCCTCGCCGTACCATCTTAGAGATAGTACAGTATGTTTTTGGGTGACATTTTGTGCCTTTCCAGCACGTATGTCGGGTGTTCCGCCGGAGTGTGGATCCAATCGTTTATCGGCGTCAGATGTTCCGCCCAATAGTAGGCCTCCAGGTTGGGGAGCGAGATCCCCCCACTGTATTGGTGGCGTTGGAGCGTCTGCAGGGCTATCCGCGGTTGTTTCCCTAACCATAAAAAGGTACGAAGATCCGCATGGATTTTAGATATTGTCGTGGCCGGGAGTGGGTAGTATTCATTTTGTAGCGCATATAGGAACTTAGGGAGGGTAATCATTTTATACATTGACGCCCGGCCCAGTAGGGTGAGCGGCAATTGCTTCCACCTATTCATGTCTACCACCGCATCCCCCATTATCCGTTCTATGTTTTTGCAGAATGAGAGTTTCCTGTCTAGGGTAATATAAATACCCAAGTATTGAAATCCTTCCGCGGTGTGGACCAGTTGCTCAGGCAAGTTCCCCCATCTCTCCATCCCCTGTGGATCACATATAACTGACTTGTGCCAATTTATGGTGTGGCCCGCCCTTGCTCCAAATCTGTCCAATTCCCTAAACAACTCCGGTACCGTAGTTTCGGGTTTAGTGATGTACAGTAGCACGTCATCGGCATAGAGTGATATTTTTTCTTGCGCGGCAGCCGAGGCCTCTCGGGAAAAGCCATAAATATCAGGATTTTGTCTTATCTTCGCTGCCAGGATTTCCACCGGTGGTGGATGCATGGAGCGGTGTGTCGAAGTGTATGACTGTGGCTCTCCCCCCACTGTTCCCCCCCCCCCAACTTGTTATAACACTGTATCCCCTTGCCCCTCTCCCCCACCCCACCACCCTCCCCTTCCAGACTCATCCCTGTACAGGACAGAGCTTTCAGTGGGAGCCGGTCTGTCGCCCACCCTTTCCCTCCCGCTGTTCAACTACACCTCACCCTTCCCACCGAAGTAGAATGTGGTGAGGTTACTAGTCCAGACTCTGCGCCCAGACGGAACTAAGCCAACTCAAACACAAACTGTTAGAAGATAAAAAACAAGGGGCAGTGTCAACTTGCGTGCCTCAGGTCACCCCGGCCGCTGTCTCCGGTAACCCACTCCATCATTGTTCATGAATGTGAATCTTGTGTCGCCGTATCAGTCCCACTATTCTTGTCGGAGGAGTCCTGCTCTAGGCTGCGTATCACCTTCACCAGTGGATGCATCGAGCTCTGTCCCTCTCCCAGCTCATCCTCCTCAGCTTCCGAAGCCCTGCACTCACCATCTTCCTCTTCCTCCGAGCGTATCTGTTTACGGATACCTTGTAGTCTGGATCTTGCTGTGGACGATTCCCCAGGAGACTCCGATCGCCCTCTTCTCACTCCCCCAGAGGTGCATGCCTGGTACGGAGTCCCGGGCGTGCACGAGTGTATCCGTCTTGATTTCCGCCTTTGCGGTTTAGGCAGACCCCACCTTGCCTTCTCCCTTAGGGACCTGCCCATTTCCTCACGCCCGGCCGCCTCTCTGCCATTTAATATCGGTCTCTCCTCGAGCCACTGTAAAGGCATCGTTGGGGTGGTTGAAGAATATTGATTTTTCTTTGTATATAACCTTAAGTTTCGCAGGGAAGAGCAGCATGTAGGTGATGTTCAGGGTCCTGAGTTTTGCCTTCACTGTGTCGAAGGAGCGTCTCTGTTTCTGTACCTCCTGGCTGTAGTCCGGGAAAATCATGATGTTGGTGTTCTCCAGTCGAATCTCTCCCAATTTCCTTGCTTCCCTCAGTATCAAATCCCTGTCCGCAAAGTTGAGGAAGCGTGCGATAACCGGCCTAGGTCTCGCACCCTCTGGAGGCTTCGCTAGTAATGCTCCGTGCGCCCTTTCAATGACAAAGCACGCAGAAAATTGTGCCGCTGGGAAAGTTTCAGTTAGCCGTGTGTGTAGGAACGCCGCCATGTTATTTCCCTCGATTCCTTCTCTAAATCCCACAAAGCGTAGGTTGTTGCGGCGTGCCCTGTTTTCGGCATCGTCCACTTTCCAGAGTAATTGTATGTGTGAGTCTTGGAGTTCCACCATATCTCTCCGGAGTGTGGTAAGCGAGTCTTCCGTCTCCCCAATTCGTGTTTCCGTCTCCGTGACTCTAGCCGATAGGTTCCTGAAATCTTGCCGCAGGAGAGTGACTTCTGACCCCACCTCTCCGATTTTGACTTCTAGGGCCGCTCGGGACTCCTGAATGTCTGATCTTGATGCTTGAATAGCTGCTAGCAGTCTACCAGTGTCTATTGACCCCTCGGATGCTGCGTTGGGGGTCTCCTTAACTGGGCGCGGTGCCGCGATGTTATCCATAGGGCCCTGTTTTGGAGGTTTGGGCGGTGGATCCTTTTTCCCCATGGTCGGCCGCCTCGGATCAGTACTACTAGTACGCCACGGTTGAAATTGATCGATGTACTTGGCCCAGTAGTGACAGTTGTTCTGCCCGTGTCGTGTCTCACCGGCTCCGGTACCCTCAAAGTATGTCAGGTGTGTCCTCTAGGTATCAACCTCCGGATCCCACTTCCACTGTCGGGTGTCGGTGTCACTGCCTAGACGCAGGTCGCCTAGTCTTTGCCGCTGCCACTCCGGGGTTCATTCACTATCCTTCCGGTACCCCCGCCAATGTTTATAATTGATCTATTTTGGCCTGGCCAGCTCCTTGGTTGTCTGTCGCTTGATATCACCCCCACCGGTGTCGATATGCCGGATCTCAGCCACCCACTGTTTGTATTTCTATTTCCCTCGCTTAGGGAGTTGGGGTCCGTGTCTCTCCAGTGCAGGGGTTAGTGTGGTGCCCTCTCCTTCAGCCCGCTGTCTGATCTAGTCCTGCGCGTCCCACCGTTCAAGGGCCTGTGCTCTCTCTCCTCGTTGGGTGGCCCTTCGTCTTCCGCCGTTTGGGGAGTGAGTCTCAGACCCCCCCAGCCTGGTGTGCAGCGGCCGCCGCCATCTTGATGCAGTCCCGGTGCCTCGGCCTTCCACAGTACCCACAAGATTCTCTCCTCCTACTCGGCCCGGTTGTATCCCTGCCGTGATTTTTCACCACTCTCCCTCGGATGCCCTGGTGCGGCCGCGTGATTTCAGCCCGATCCGGTGCTCTTCCTTCACCGCGCCGCCATGTTGGTATAGGGCGGCCGGGTGTCTGATGTCTTGGATGTTGTTCCCCGGTCCGCGGGATCCCCCGTCGCAGCGCAGGACCTCCCCGGGTCAAGTCTCCTCTTTCCGTCTCTGGTGGGCCCTACCAGCCGACTCCCGAAGCCCGCTAGTGGTTCAGGGCGCCATATTGGTGAAGGGTGGCCGGGAGTCGGGGTCTCTCACCTTCTTGTGGGGCCCGTCCGGGTGTCTCTCCAGCAGGATCGCAGCCTCCGCTTAGTGTCCGTGCCTCAATGTGGCTCCGCGATCCTTCTTTCAGCTCCCGATTGTCGCCCCGGATTCACGCCGCCATGTTGGTAAAGTGCGGCCGGGCTCCAATACCTTCTGCCACCGAGGGATCTGACTGCTGGGCTCTCCGCAGGTATCCCGTTGCCTCTCAATGCCCACACTCTCCTTTCCCACTACAGTGGGGTCCTCCACGCACCTCGCTCCAGCTTAGTCACTGGTTTTCCGCCGGCGTCGCCATCTTGCCTCCTCGGCTGCCTTTGCGATCTGTGAGCCAAACTTCACTTTCACTGCTCCAGGACCACAGGCGAGTCCCCCGGGACAGCGCGGCAGCTTCAGGGGTGCTGGCTACACGTTTTAAAGTGTTTGTATTCGAGTGGTTAATATGTGGAAGACGGATTATGTTGTCGTCGGCCGGGAGCTCCCGGGCTGCACGTCTAGCTCGGCATGCTGCAAGCCACGCCCCCTAGAATATAATTCTGTCTGAAATCCGGTGAGCATCTTTATTACTCTGACATCCAAGAAATCCATAGTTGTATCATCAATACTGTATGTGAATTGTATTCTCGGTTTCACCAAATTAACTCTCCTATCATTCTTTCTAGGTTGGATTTAGAATCCTGCCAAATGAGAAAAATATCACTGATGAAACGACAGTACATTTTTATGTTTTGCCACCAGTTTGTTTGCATCAAATGTTCAGCCTCGAATTGAGCCATAAAGGTGTTTGCGTAGGCAGGTGCCCCCGAAAAGCCCATTGATGTGCCAGTTAATTGGGCATAATGGTGATTATTCCATTCGAAATAGCTGTTCTGAAGACAGAAATTAAGTAATTGTAGTAGCAAAATCTTATTGGTGGATAAATCTCCCATTTGCAATAATGCCCATTCCACTGACTCTACTCCTGCTGAGTGTGGTAATGACGTGTAAAGAGCTACCACATCTATGGTGCACATAATCCAGTTTGATTTGAAGTCTGTCTGCGTTGCAGCGAGTTTCATTAAAAAGTCAGTGGTGTCCTTAGTATATGAGGTCCATCTTTACACAACTTTCTGCAGAAAGTAATCAAGATATCGTCCGAGGGGGTCAAAGATTGACCCACACCCCGAGACGATAGGCCTGAATGGAGGGTTATTCAAGCTTTTATGAACCTCAGGTATCATGTATAGCTTGGCACACCTAGGGTGTGTAGTTGTCAGAAATGCTTTAGTGTTTTCGTCTATCCAAGCTTCATCTACAGCGTTCTGAATCAGTTGGCCAAGTACTTGGTGTAATTGAACAGTAGGTTCTGAGTCCAATAATAAATATGTATCAGTGTCCATCACAAGATCATCCACCTTTTGTCTATAGAAGAAAGTGTCCATAACGATAATGGCACTCCCTTTGTCTGCTGGTTGGATTGTAAGATGCTGATTGTTGGCTATTGCTTGGATGTTTCGAACTCAGATTTTGTGAGATTGTGACGTTTAATTTTCTTAAAATCCAAAGCCTCGATATCTTTCTTGATCATTATTTCAAAGGTATCTAACATTTTATGTAATACTGGAGGTTGGTATACACTCTTGGGTTTAAAACGCCCATCCTTATCATGTTCACCTTGTTCAGTCGGTTGTACTATATTAGTAAAAATAGTGCCTCCGTCGTAATGTTCTCATGAACCAGTAGAGAGCTACCTCTGTCTCAAAAAAAATGTTTTCAGTAGGCATAGGTGTGTTCACAACACTGAGTGAACAGTGCACGACTGCACAAGTTTCTTTACTTGTTTAACTGCAGCTGAGATTCCTAGGGGTTGACAACCCTTCAGTCGCTGCACCAATTGAGATAATTTAAACAATAGTTCAAAAGTGAAAAGAGGAGTGCGCCCCAAAACCCAATACCCTCTTTATTAACAGTCATGCCATTGAGGCAGCACCCAATAACAATAATGATGTTCGAAGCAATTACTGGAATAACGGATAACAGAGCCAATACAATGGCATACACTAATGATCAAGCCAATGAAATGTATTCTTTAATTCAGGAAGTACGTACAATGGATGCCCATGGTGGGTCAATATCCCAACAGCTCAAACAACTTGAGTATTTAACCAGGCGACAACTTAATCAGAAGATGCATGCATCAACTCTGGTGCAATACCACAGGGCAAAGCGTATCCCAAGAGGTCTAAGACTATCAATTAAACCAATGTTGTTTCGTTTCAATTTGAATGCCAAATTTATGGATAATGGTACAGTATTCTTAACAAATGTTCACTAGATCTTATTTTGTTAATCATTGAGGAACTGTCTAAAACAATAAGGGAACTAGAGGATGAAATGCAAACATTGAAAACAGAATTGGAATCAAGGATGGAAGATAACACCTGGCATATTAATCTTGAAGGGCTTAATCAAAAATTGGAAAAATATAGTAAGGAACTTCAGGAGGGGAAACTGAGGAAATACAAACGTGATACGATTGACTACAAGTTGAACAAGGTGTACACGTGGGCAGACATTTATGCCCGACGAGGATGCGACCAGAAAAACACAACCACAACCACTCGTTCATCAGAAAAGAGTTTAGTTACAGATAAAGATACCTCAATCAGCAGAGGGCCTGTTCAGATGGCAACTCCAGTTATCACTACAAACATTGGTGCTTCAGAATCTATAACAACCACTGGCAATGTGGCTATTTTGTCACAGGATCAGAACCAAGGGCGTGCGCCGTTACAACAACAAGGAGCGACAGGGGGGACCGTCCGACCCGGAGAGGAAAAGGCAGGAAGATCACTACGGAGCGGGAAGACAGTAGCCTTATAATTAATATATCTACGGTACATCTTTCACACCAACAACTGAGAGTCCTAAATAAGGGATTGTCATTCGTACCAACCAAATCACCCAATGAGATTGAGACAGAGGTAGCTCTCTACCGATTCATGAGAACATTACGACTGAGGCACTTTTTTACTAATATAGTACAACCGACTGAACAAGGTGAACATGATAAGGATGGGCGTTTTAAACACAAGAGTGTATACCAACCTACAGTATCACATAAAATGTTAGATACCTTTGAAATAATGATCAAGAAAGATATCGAGGCTTTGGATTTTAAGAAAAATAAACGTCACAATCTCACAAAATCTGAGTTCCGAAACATCCAAGCAATAGCCAACAATCAGCATCTTACATTCCAACCAGCAGACAAAGGGGGGCTATTGTAGTTATGGACACTTTCTTCTATGGACAAATGGTGGATGACCATGTGATGGACACTGATACATATTTATTTTTGGACTCAGAACCTACTGTTCAATTACAACAACTACCTTGCCAACTGCTTCAGAACTCTGTAGATCAAGCTTGGATAGACGAAAACACTAAAGCATTTCTAACAACTACACACCCTAGGTGTCCCAAGCTATACATGATCCCTAAGGTTCATAAAAGCTTGAATAACCCTCCATTCAGTCCTAACGTCTCGGGTGTGGGTCAATCTTTGACCCCCTCAGACGATATCTTGATTACTTTCTGCAGAAATTTGTGCAAAGATGGACCTCATATACTAAGGACACCACTGACTTTTTAATGAAACTCGCTGCAACGCAGACAGACTTCAAATCAAACTGGATTATGTGCACCATAGACTTGGTGGCTCTTTACACGTCAATACCACAATCAGCAGGAGTAGAGTCAGTGGAATGGGCATTATTGCAAATGGGAGATGTATCCACCAATAAGATTTTGCTACTACAATTACTTAAATTCTGTCTTCAGAACAGCTATTTCGAATGGAATAATAACCATTATGCCCAATTAACTGGCATATCCGTGAGCTTTTCGGGGGCACCTGCCTACGCAAACACCTTTATGGCTAAATTTGAGGCCGAACATTTGATGCAAACAAACTGGTGGCAAAACATAAAAATTTACTGTTGTTTCATCGATGATATTTTTCTCATTTGGCAGGATTCTAAATCCAACCTAGAAAGAATGATACGAGAGCTTAATCTGGTGAACACGAGAATACAATTCACATACAAAATTGATGATACAACTATGGATTTCTTGGATGTAAGAGTAATAAAGATGCTCACAGGATTTCAGACAGAATTGTACTCTAAACCAACTGACCGAAACAATGCACTGGCTTACACCAGTTTTCATCCTAGGAGCCTCATTAAAAATTTGCCATTTTCTCAATTATTGCGCATTAAGCGAATGTTTGGATCCCCAAACTTGCCTGAGTAAAATGGATGAACATTTGCAGAAATACAAAGATAGAGGTTACCCACAGGAAATACTACAAGCCAGTAAGACCTAAGCCATGAGTCGGAATCGCAATGAATTGTTGCAACCTAAACCCAAAGAGTCAGTATCAAAATGGTGTTTGTTTCTAAATACACTACACAGTCCAAAGCAATCAAACAGATTATAAACAAGAGATGGGAATTATTGTCAACTGAACCAGAGTTCAATAATTTATTCAAAGATCTACCAGTACATGCCTATACCAGAGGTAAGAACTTGAGGCAACTATTGAAACGGACCAACGATGAAACTAAAATCACTACACATAAGGGAACAATGCGATGTCAGAACTGTATACATTGCAACAACGTCATCTTAGGAAATACCTTTGTTCATCCAACCACAGGAAAACAAATACAACAACTACATACGAGTGACTGCAACACACAAAATGTCGTGTATGGAATAAAATGCCCATGTGGCAAGATGTATGTGGACAAAACTGAACGTAAGCTCAAGATTAGAATCTCTGAACATAAAAGCAGAATCCGGAACCAATCTGTCATCACCTTTAGCCGCACATTGGAATGAATCAAAACACACCATCTCACAACTACGATTGTTTATAATTGAGAAAGTCACATTACGTTCAGGGATAAATAATCATCCGAAATTGTTACGAGACTCCTACTGGATAAAAATGCTAAAAACCATGACGCCCACAGGTCTCAATTACAGGTTTGACCTTTTGTGTTATCTATAGATAGGTTAATAGTGGTCTAATTAGGTACAGAATGGCCTGTATTCTGCATCAGTTTAGAAAGACTACAATGTATAGTGCAAATAAACAAGGATTATGATGTCTTTATAATAAAAGTACCTATACATAAGGACAAAAGGTTTCTTGAGATGTACTGTAACTGTTGATGTAAGTTAATTGGAACATGTGACCTAAGCAATGTTGTTAATCTAGTTAATTTAGTGCACAAACATCACTGACCTGAAGTATATTTACTTTTTAATCATCATTAGTAACAAATGTACCACATAACACACAAAACACCACTAACAGTTTTTGCATTATCAAACATGCCCTACCGTTTCAATTATTGAACTCCCCAGCCTGAGGGACTATACGTTTACATCTATTATTAGGTTGTAGGAACGTAGACCATATATATTGCTCGACACCACGCATTTAGCGTGGCGCCAACAGACCACTGCATCCCATATTTAATATTTTGCATTAATTTGTGGACTTTAGCATTCATTATCCTAGTCTAATCTAGATACGAGCGTATTTATCCAACTGTAAAAGTCAAATACAGTGTGGAATTACTTGCGGTATTTATAATGACCCATTTCAGCATACATTAAAACATGGCGGTCATGAGATTCCCAGTGTTACGAGTCCGTTATTGATGTTTAGTAATCACTACAGAAAAAACGTGCCGATTGATGGCGGCACACTGCGGACCGTTCCTGAGAACGTGGATTACTGTTACTGGCACATCGGACCCTTAACATCGGTAAGCTATGTCCCCTGGCAACGGGCCCTATTTTACAATGATCATGCAATTCTTTTGGCACCTCGACGCCAGTAGTTTAACACACGACCCCCGGTTTCTGTTTTTTAGGAAACCCTGCATTATCGTTCTAAGGTATGCAGCTTCGTCTGCTTATCAACGTATCAATATTACAG
Source organism: Lissotriton vulgaris (assembly GCF_964263255.1). NCBI lineage: Eukaryota > Metazoa > Chordata > Amphibia > Caudata > Salamandridae > Lissotriton > Lissotriton vulgaris. The sequence continues at coordinate 751,889,017 of NC_141694.1, forward strand.
TGAGTCAGTACAATATTAGATCGTAGAGTGATTTTATATTCTTTCTGTTTCTATCAGAGAGTTAGAGCCACGAACATCACGAACAGGTATGTCGTGAGATTTGAATATGCATTAACAACAACAGCTCTGTCGCATGTAACGAGGCATATTTAAACATCATATGTTTCATACGTTTTTTACAGTTCTACAGTAACAAAGACTGTGAACAATTGGGTAAGACATAAGAAAATTTGGTAGCACACGTTTATAATACAGTGAGGCTTTATAAAGCAGTATCTCATTAGGAAACCATTGTTTTCAGATTTCCACAGATTACAGATAACACATCATTTCATACAGGTATGAAACTTTAATCTTTTGAGAACCACAACACACATTTAACAAATACACAGCAAAGACAACCATGGGCATTTAAAATCACGTTTCATTTATGTATTCATTTGTTTATTTTTTCAGACTGGCCCCTGAAGAAGGTACCGGGCTGGTACCGAAATGCATTGGGCATGCTAAAGAAATGCGAAGAATTGATGTTGTACAGTTTATATTGATAAAAATGCAAATTGTATAATTTGGTTTGTAATGAGTTGTAAAACAATCACAAAGTATACAAACAAATGTAATGATTTCACATTTTTGATTGTCATGAAAAAAAGATAATGACAGATAAAGTATCAGTAAATACAATGATAAAATTGTGGTAAAAAATGTTTTCAGTAGGCATAGGTGTGTTCACAACACCGAGTGAACAGTGCGCGACTGCACAAGTTTCTTTACTTGTTTAACTGCAGCTTGATTCTGGTAATGTCAGAGGGGAAACGTGATGTCTGGATCCAGTCCAGCTGATTGATCTCTTGCCTTTGTTTCAATCAGTTTTTTTTTATTAGACTGCGCATGGATGTGGGCTTCAAGAGCATGGAGTAGTTTTACAACCTGACCCAGAGGGTGACTTTTCTCAAACTCTGTGGCTGCAACTGTTGTTGGGGCAGTCCATCTCAGATGTTTGGACTAACAACCAGTTTGTCGGGGAGCATCTGGGACCTGACCTTTCCTAGGCCAATATCAAGCTGGCTTGTTAATGGTAGAGTCTGGAATTCCAGGTGAAAATTATAAGAGTACTGGCGAAGATTAAGTGCCCCTACAGGAACTGCAGCTAACTTGTATGGGCATCCTTTACAAACTTCACTGCTTTTTACTAATCCTTGTCCCCGAGGACAATGAATCATAATTCTATTCTACCAATATGAACAGAAATCTGAATAAATAACATTGTCTGTAAGTAGGAGTTTGACTGTTACAGGAGCTTTGGCCGCGCATGTCCCATACTGCCTTAACAAGCCTAGTAGTATTTTGTCTTTACTGTAACTTGTTATGAATTCAAAAGCCTTCCTACCGGACTTTTCAAATGGGTTTTGAAATAGATCTAAAGGAGGTAAACTTTTGGGCCGCTGCATTAATCAGTGGCCCCAAAATAGATGTCCACGGTTAGACTTTTTTTCCTCTAATACATATTACCATATGGAGGCAATAAAATTGAATACATTCTTGTGCAGATGTAGCTTAGTAGCAGAGAGGCTATATTCTGCCTCCACATTGGCTTCTTTTGGGACTTAAGACTGGAAACGTCTCCTGCGATATTAAACAAAGTGCTCAATATTCCTTCTCCGTTTGAGTAAGAAGTTGTTCTGGTCTTCATAACCATATCAGATCCAACATTGACCTCCTCATTTATGTCATAAAGAGCCCAATAATATTGCCATTGAACTAATCCTTTCTCTAAGCGATTTTGGACCATGGTGAAAGTCTTCTGAGCTTTACATGGGAAAGATTCAGCTACTTAAGAAATTTGTTTGATTAACAGGATCTTCCTACTTAATTTCTGGCAGGACTCTCTGGCTGTCTGCTTTTGGGGTGTTACATCAGGGTTTCTCTATGGTTTTCTTGGCAAATCAGCAGGTAGAGCTGCTGCTGCCGTGGTGTAGATTTGTACCTGACTGCAGCCATTAGAACAACCTTCACGCAAGGTCAAAAGTCTTCAAATCTTTTACATCCATGGTCATCAGAAAATAGCTTCTTCTAACTCTTTCCACGGCCCCAACTACTGGAACTGAACAGTCATACACTCTGGGTACATTTCATTGCCTGTAATACTACCTTCTCTTAGCCACAGAAAGTGATGCAAGTCTATGGGAGTCTTTTGACTGTTCTACATTTTTGAACAATCGGATTTTATTTGTATATATAATTTCTCCACACTCTGTACCACTGAGCTACTTGGATTTCTCAGTTGGCTATCTGCACTAGGAACAAGATTTTCCTTTACTACTTGCAAAGTGGCACCTTACTGATAAGTGCCACAACATGCTCGGGTTTTAAACTGATGGGACATGGCATCGGTGCTGGACTAAGCACCTTTCTTTGGAAAGGGGAAAGGCTGGTAGCCCCTGCCTGTAGTGGCACAGTGAACTATAAAAGGAAGATTAAAATGACCCAGAATAATTACCTCTGCCTTAGATTAATTCTAATATACCATCCATAATGTTTTGTTCTTTTTTTTTCCAAGTTGGAGAGAGAACCGTGAGAGGGTGGTGGTAGAGGATTCTGTCCTTCTCGATAATTCTTCGGAGTGCCTTTTCTCCTATGGCTGATAAAAATTCAGCCATGACAGTCAACTCCTAGTTATGCAAACATCTCAGTTTTTTCCATTCAAGTCCCTTGATGACGCTGGGATTTGTGCATTGACAATGCAATTGTGCATCAGTATCATGCAGCATCCAACTTTGCTATTGTCATATGTGATGGAGATGTTGGCCTAACAATGAACGTGGCACTATTCAAGTAGTCCTGCATCTTCTTTATTGCTTCTTGCAGAACAAGAAGCTAATTTTTCCTCTCTTAGGGGGATACCCTTGCGTCAGATCAGTCAGAGGACTGTTCATCTTATTAGAATTGAAGATGAGGTACTGGCGATTGTTGTATAACCTTAAGAAGCTATAGATCACTTTCACAATGAATGGTCATGACCAGATGCTGAAGGCTTTTCCTCTGGTGGCTTTATTTGTAAGTCTCAATCTGAAGCAATGTGAATGGCCTGCTTGATAGTATAACAGCCTTACCATTACTAGTTAATGCTCACCTTGTGGTTCTGCTCCTGCATGTGCTTTAAGAACTTTCAATAGCTGTTGCTTATGACCCTCCAGACTTAGACATCCTTATAACAAGACCATCTATTATGTGCCTTTGGAATGTCACTGGGGCAACTTGGAAAAAGTGTGCTTCTGTCTGAACTCATAGGGTACAAAATATGTTGCATCCATCAAAATATATAGAACTGCACAGGCAGCTAGGCGTCATCTGCTGTTTGTCCTTTATGTCTATGAGCACTTCTCAGGCATCATTTATTCAAGGCATTGTGTACTATTCCGGGATCATATTTTTAAGGTCCTGTATTCCAATCTTATTGTTATCACATTATTTGTCATTCAGCACTGCTTTCATAGAGAAAGGAACTGCAAGAGTCCTGGATGTTCCCTTACTAAGTTGTTCCCCACTTGTCCCCCACAACTGCATGTTCAAGGCCTCTGAGTCTTTCCTTGGCCACTCCTTTATCCTCTCATGGAAGGAAATGTATTGGCTCCAGAGCCAGCTCGAGCTATGGCTTTCTTATGCAAATTCTGGCCTGAGGTTGAACTAGAGCACTTCCTGAGGAGAGGTTGTCATCTACCAATGTGACCGGCAGCTGTGTGTGCAAGCAGGGTCCAGAAAGCAGGGGAATGGGATGCTTCGTAACATTGGTTACTGATATAGAGCTAGTGACGGACCAGGTCGCTCAGGGAACCTGGATCCTGTCCACCAAGCAGCCTACTGATACTGTGTCATTTCTGTGGAATCCCCAAGACCTGCTTTCCTGCAGGTCACTTCAACGTCAGATGCCCACTGCGGGTACTGTGATAGGTTTTCTGATGGGTAGGGTGATACAAACTCAGAGGCACTTGACTTCTCCCTAGAGATTTTTGCATGCAGGAAGGTCTATTACCAGGCTATGGACTGTCAGACAATGCCAAATGCTGCCATAGGTTGGTGAATGCACAGAACATTGCTGATTTAGTATATGTTGTGCTTTTTGGTCTCTCCTCTCTGAAGTAAATAGACAAACTAAGGCTAGTGTGATCAGTTCCTGTATGACTACTGCAACCTCTCTTAGTAACTTGTTGCAGAGATTCAAGTACCCAAGAATAGGCAGGATACCTACATTACATCGTAGAGAGTTATAGAGGCAAGTTAATACTATTTCTGATGGATACTTATAATCACAGATTCCTCACCTTCTCAATCTCCCCATGTGTCAGATTGGACCCGAAAACTCAAAATACAGTGCTCCTGCACTCTGGTAGGTGGTGGCATGTGTCTCCATGCTGATTTCATCCCACTCTGTAAGTGATGAATGGAGCTGAATATAAATACCACCATGCACTGACATTAGTTCCTTTCCACGCCTTCAGAAGTGGATCTGCTCTTTCTTCCTACCTTGAAAAATATTTTTTTTCTGAACAATTTTCTCTTCAGTGTGCAATGAGACATGTCGCCACCTATGACTTCAGGGTTTATACCTTGAAGGGTACTGTTGCAAACAGATGTCTCTGATAGATCCCCATGAGGTGGGAGTCTGGTGTATGGTGCACGACTCTAAGGGCTTCCCGGACTGTGCCCAGATGTACCTGAAAGTCATCTGAAAATGCAAAGGGAAGCTGTATGTGGCAAAGCACCACAACTTTACTTGCAGGTCCTGATCCTGGGTCAAAATCAAGGGTGCAAAGTTGTTCCTGTGACAGATCTTCATTGAAGTCGAAGTCTTCCGGTAAGTCATGAAGCCGAAGACATCTAAGCAATACTGGGCACCTTCCTGCCTCTCTCATTCTCCTGAGAAGGTGTGAAGGAGGTCACTGTGCTTTTAGGTTTCACTCCCATTCTACAGAGGAGCAGTTTCAAACACTAGTCTAAATAAACTCCAACTTTACAGTTTGCCTGTGGTGTCGGAGCAGATCGAAACCTTTGGGGAGGCAATGCTGCTTCTGGTACACCTTCGGGGGCTGAAGGATCCACAGGGCCTCCAATTAGGCTACCATCAGAATATTTGTCCTCAGTACCATCTGCGCACCTCAAACTCAGTTTGGGTTCCATGCCAGTGCCGCCTTCAGTTCTTTTGCCAAAATCAACATTGGTTTCTTGAAAGTTGACACCAGCACCAAAGGAGGATCCATAACCTATTGTGGTGTCTGACTGTGAGCTGAATTTCTCGGCCGAAGCCTTGCCTTGATCCCAACGTGGCACAGACAATAAGCAATCCTTCTGACTCTGACAAAATACCCATTACTGCACCTCCTTCTGCCCGGGGAACCTGGATCCTGTCCACAAAGTAGCCTACTGATAGGGTGTCATATCTGTAAAAATCCACAAGACCTGCTTTCCTTCAGGTGGCTCCATAGACTTCAATGTCAAATGTGATTACAAAAGATGTACCATGGTGAGTGCACGACCGATATTGGAACAGCGACAGACCCCGCTCCCTCCCCCGTCCAGAGTTGGCAGTGGTAATATTTGGACTGAGTTGTGAAAGGCATCTCGGAGAGGTGGAATTCGGGGCACCCTAGCCAGTGGCGGAGACCTGCCTCTACATTGATTTGCTGGAATTAAGGAAGATTCACCAGGTGTTTAAGACCTTTCTGCCAACCACCAAAGGGAGGCTGATGCAGAGTCTTTACGACAAAACCACAACCATGTGAAACTGCAAAAAGCAGGGTGAGGTGCTCTGGGTTGCTTTGCTAGGAGTCTCTGTACCTCTGGAACTAGCTAGGTCATCAGGGCATCCCCCTGGTCGTGAACCACCTGGTGAGGTTTCTGAACAGCAGGGCAGACTAAGCTGGGGATGCTTAGTGGATAATGAATGGCAGCTTCAGACTGAGGTGGCGCCGAGTGTCTTCTAGCAATGAGGAGCAAGAACCCTGGCTTGATTTTTTCACCGCCACCAAGAATGCACAATATCAACACTTTTGCATGTTACAGTTCCTAAGATGTCTCTCTCTAGATTGGAGTGTGGGGTTCATATGCCATGCCACAACCACTTTTCCTGCCCTGAATTTTGAACATCAGGAACGAACTGGGCCCAACGTATCTTAGTGGCTCTGTATTAAACCAGGAGAATGTGGTGCATTGAACTTTTGGTCTTTGCCCTCTGTGCTCCTATCAGGCTGCCTCCTTGGGACGACCTTTTGTCACAGTAGAAGGGGCATGGTCTTGCACCCAGGCCTGCACATCCTGCCGCTTCATGTATGGCTATTAAGTTGTGGCAGTTCATCTCCTTTTGATATTTATTTCGAAGTCAATTATGTGGTCTTGGCAGCCAGGCACCCTTCCATGAAATCAGTGTATGCCAGGCACATGGTGAGTTTGTGGCTTGATGCAGCACCCACCAGACATTCCCGCTGCAAACCATACTGTCAGATGTCTTGTTAGTTTTATCTTTGACCCAACAATGTCTTTGAGTGGGCATTGTTAAATGTTGTCACTTTCTGCCTTATTTATGTTTGCCAGACCATCCGCCCTTGTTCAAATCATCTGTTGTGATAAGATTTCTTAAAGGCTTGCAGCAAATGTTTAATTCGAAATACTTAGTGATGACATCGTTGGACCTAAATTTGGTCTTAGGTTCCTAATGTGTACCTTTTTTGAGCCAATGCACATTTGCCCATTCCATCTCTTGACCTTGAAAACGGTCTTTAGGTGTTGAGAACCCAACCTGTATTCCAGCCGAAGGTAGTGGCGCTTTTCATGTCCGACAAACTATCCCCCACTGCCATTTTTGCTGTGCCTCATCCCGAGGAAGAGAGCCTCCATCGCTTGGACCCCATAAAAGCACTGAGCTTTCACATCAATCCTACTAAGGACTATTGGATGGATAATCAGCTCTTTATGAGATTCTTTGGATTAACCCCTTCGATGCTCATGACGAGCTCAGCTCGTCATGAGGTATACCTCTCGTGTGCTCATGACGAGCTGAGCTCGTCATGACCGCACCCATTTTCATTAGGGCCCAGCACAGGAGAAGGATACCATCAGCAGCGATGGTGTTAAAGAAAGGCAAGGTGATATAGAAGTGGACCATGTCATGATGGATCATCCTCTGTATTAAGGTCTACTACGCATTAGCTGAGAAACAACGTCAAGAAGGCCTAAGGGCTCATTCTCCTGCATTGGCTTGTGAAGTGTCTGTCCTGGATGCCTGTCAGGCTGGTTCATGAGCATTAGTACACACGTTCACAAACCACTGTTACATCAACAGGTGGATCTGTTCGGGATGAGCATTTTTCCCTTTCTGTCCTGAAGAACTTTTTAATCTGAACCATTCCACAAATCCACCGCCTTGGGACGTACTATTTGAGTATCTATTCACGAAGTGAGGAATCTGCAGTTAGAAGCATCTATCAGAAGAAAGTTACTTGTCTTCTGTAACTCTCTGGTGGATGCTTCTTCTAACTGCAGGTTCCCCACCATTCTCCCACCTTCCTATTTGGGGATGGTCTACTTTTCCATCTATAAAGGTCCCAATCTAGGAACTTGCAGACTGGGCCCTCCAATTTGCAGACAAGCCTGTGAAGGAAACTGATGTTCACCTGCATGTGTGGTGCTTATATGTGGCACTTCTGGAATGGCCTAAAGTCAGTGAGGAGCCTCACAATGCCAAATTCTGGTTGCAGGGGCGCTAGTTTTGTAGGTTCTGTATCAAGTCCGGTGCCAGGGAATATTCACAAGGTGATCCTGTGGTTAGAGTATCCACAAAGGGCATTACCGAAGGTAAGTAACTTGTTCGCATTTTTTTAAAGTGCCTCTAACATGGTGATATGGAAACAGTTATTCTAGGAGCCAAGCACAGATATTTCTATTGATATTAATTAATGTATAAAGAGCAACTGCTGCCTAGAAAGGTGTCATGCTGCTGATGCATTAGGCTGACAACGGGAGGAGACTTAGAGGGTGTAACACTAAGTTTTAAGAGTCTCTCCTAAAAGCCAGTATTCCTTAATGGATTCAGGACGAGGGAAGAGTGATCTAAAGCCAGGTAGCTTTCACATAAAAGACTTGACTGCATGCTCATACCTTTATGAATTTAGGGATGATGAGCAGGTTAGCCTTGACATAGCACAGAAAACACTTGGGAAGTACCACTCACATTTTGCCTATAGAAAACTAGGCCCAGGGGCAGGGAGCTAATAAATGATCCAGAACCCTTGCTCCCAAGAACTACGGAATTACTAGTGGGGTATCTCAGCGTGGAAAAATGGCACAAGTGTTGGGATCTTGCTATTTAGGAAGTGGTGCCCTCACACCCGATCATCATCAAGCTTTGCTCCACATGGTGTCGGCGCTGCAATGACCACGGGCCCAGCGAGAGGGCTCTTTGGCTGAGATCTTTTAATCAAATAGTTGTGGTGGTGAGTGCGGGTGTGTGAGATGGGTGAAGGGGTGAGTTAAAAATACCTAAGGGGTACCAAAAACTGATTTAATCCGGCGTCCCCTTAGTAGAGATAAAAGTAATCTGTCAATTGTTAGCTCCTAGTTATGAAGAGAATAATTAAGAAACATGTGCAGACAGTGTAGGTTGACAAGTTTCATCCCTCAGTGGCCAGAAGGAATCCATGGCTTTTCATCAGGACCAAAAAGAGTGATAATCAGTAGCCCTACCCTTGATCAGGGTTCGGAGTGTGTGTGCTGGTATCAAATGATTACCCGAATATAGTTACCTAAAGGAGTAAGTAAAAAATAGCACCTCATAGGGTGTAAACCAAATGAAGTTGTCCTTTGTTCCAGCCCTACTATCGTAAATTTCATGCCCCTTAGGTCTCGACTCCAGGCAAGCAGATTATGGGGTAGGTGACTACGCTTCACACACCTCTTACTATAACGGTGTATGAGGGCACCACTTCCTAAATCGGAAGATCCCCTCAGTTGTGCCATTCTTTTCCACCCTGAGATACCCTTTAATAGGAACAGTTACCCTACTAGTCATTCTGAAAACTAGGCCCAACCTGATGAAGAGCTTTGTGAACAGGGATTTAAATAGAACCATCCAGGGGAGAGGTGTGGCGCCGCAGCCAGGGTGACTGACGTTGGAATCTGGAGATCACAGTTTGATCGCCAGCGGCAGATTACCCCAGCACCATGTGACTCTGGGCAATAGCTTGCTTAATCTTCCCGACGGCCCCCAGCACCTAGAAAGCCTTGCGGGTGATTGTTCGCGCTTTACAAATGTGGATTATTATTATTATTATTCTGTCCAGAGGAAGCCAGTCCAAGGCGTCCGATGCACAGGTCATGGTTGGAACATTTTGTTGCAGTATAATGCAATATGCACCCATTGTTGGCAGCAGAATAAGCACTATATTGCTGTCAACACAATTTACCTTAATCACACCATAAAAATTTGACTCTTTATTCCCTGTACCTTAGGGAAGAAATGTTAGCGTAGGCAAATGTGTAACTATACACTGGCATAGCAAGCCCAATCATGGGATGCTCTCCTATCCTAAAGTCTAGGGGCCTTATTTATGAAGGCCTTGCGTCAGTTTTGCGCCGCCGGTGCGTCACTTTTTGTGACGCACCAGCGGTGTAAAAAAATGTGCCTTGTTGCGCCATATTTAAAAAGTGACGCATCTAGGTAGATGCGTCACTTTTTAAACCCCTGCGCCACATTATACCTGCGTCAGGTATAATGTATGCAGAGGGGGCGTTCCCCCGCAAAAAGCCTCGTAATAGTGACGCAGTGAAATCTATGAGATTTCACTGCGTCACTTTTAGGATGCTGTTGCGTCAAAATCTTGCGCCTGCCTCACAGCAGGCGTAAGACTGACGCAAGCCCTTTCACATGGGGCTATCCCTATGTGAAAGGACACATTGCTGGAGTTGCGTCACTTTTGTGACACACTCCAGCAATGCGTCACTTTTGCGCTTACAGATACGTCAGAAATACTGACGTATCTGTAACTCCTTGCGACATGATGCGTCATACATTAAATATGATGCATCAGGAATGTCGTAAGGAGTGCGCAGTGAAAAGTGACGCATCGCTGTTTTAACGCAGCGATGCATCACTTTTCATAAATAAGGCCCTAGGTTTTCTGGGGCTATTGTTGCAGGAGACTGGCCTGAGAGCTGAGAAAGGGTTTAGGGCATGATACCTCTACAATGACAAAAATCTGATAGGGAGGGCTACAGAGTGGTTGCTGGTGATGGACAGACATCCCTGCCCCTAGCTAGTACAAGATCAGTCTGTGGTTGTGGGACCAAAGAAGTCAGAAATGGCAGGCTGTAACTAGATGTTAGAAAGATGAAATTGAGACGCAATCCAAAAACAAAGTTAATTTGGAAAAAATATTTATCCCTCTACGTAATGCACGGGGTCAATTGGTTTAGCAGTCTCTGGGGTGGCTAGCCCTCCGAGGGAGAGTGGCCTTCCTGCTTGACCCCATCTCATGTTTAGTAGCTGATTCATTCCCACTGGCCTCTGGTCCCTCCTTGTCAGAGCCGGTTTGGGGATTCCGGAGCATGCAGGAGTTACTAAGCTTCAGCAGTAGGTGTTATCACTGATGGTCCCGGACGAGGCCTATTGTGGACACCCCTTATAATTTGACCTTCAGATTTGCTATGGGGTTAGAGCATGGGTGTACTCAAACGTTTTCCTAGGGGCCACAAAGTTTGGTCTGTGATGTGACTGGGGGCTGCATTGATGCCAGCAGGGAAGCTAAGCGTATACATCTAGTGACTGCATTGCACAATGTGAAGCCAGAAAACCTCGGAATAAATCCAACTTCCCCACTTTACTAAATTGTGTGATCCTAGGCAATTGTTTTATTTCACTTTCTCTCCTTTTTCTTTATTATCTCACATAAGAGGAACTCGAAAATACATGACATGCGCTGTACAAAACCTTCTCCTGTGTTTGATTTAATAAACTATAATGCTGTTCATGTATAATAGGAACCCAGGCCACCCTAAGAGTGCACATAACAACCTAAGTGCCTCTTAGTTCATTTGGCAATGTTATCAGTGTATGAGGAAGAATTGATGTTTGTAAATTCATGTTTGAAAACTCACTGTAAAAAAACACTTCTTAATGCACTGATATAATGTGATGTACTAAGGTGAAATGATTCTGCATGTTAATGAAATACCCTTTTTGAATTATGAAGAGACCTTATCATATTTGAATACTTTTGCTGCAAGATGGCTTTGAAAATGAAGGTGTTCCTACAGTTAAGTGGTGCAGGACAATCTAGTTACTTGCTTTATTTAACATCTAGTAACCTTTAAAGCAAGACTAGCCTGTTTATTTAATATTTTTTCAGTATTAGTGCTGAGTTGGGGGAACAGCTGCCCAGTGCTGCTGTTGATCAGGGGTCTGCATGTAAAGGCCAGGAGGGCTGCACACGTTGCGTATAACTGGTTAGAGAAGCGCATCTCAACAATCCTCAAAATCTCACTCAGTAAAAGAATGTCCTGTCAGTATTTTGCCAGTATTAAAAGACAAAGGGCTTTATCTTACCAGCCTATCAATACAGTACAGAATATGCCCTGAGATAAAGGTCTACTAAGGTGATTCTACATTTAGGACAATGGTAAACTACTAAGTAGGGCAAACTGGACAGATCAGATGCAGGCTCATAGCATGAAGAGTGAGCATCCTTCCTTCAGGTACGAATGGCTCTTACAGGAAGGCTGCCATCAAGCGAATGAGCAGTCACAATTCACTATGTGATTAACCCATTCAATGCGTCGGGCGGCCGTCCGATGTCACAGTGGGCGTGTGCGGAGGAGGGCCGGGGACCGTCCGAACCCCGCCCACTCATTACTTCACCTTGACCGCAGGCGGAATTCGCACTGCAGTCAACGGGTTAAGGCTCAACCTAGACCCCCTCAAAAATGCTGTCACGTTCCTCCCTTGCATTTTGAGACCAGTTCAAAAGAGTTTACAGGGAGAGAGTTTGTCTGAGGAGCCCACACTTTGGGCACACACGCACACAGAGAAAAGGGTGCATGGGCCAGCACAGTATTTTACGGCGACTGTCCTTGGATGGCAGTTCATGGTATCCTTTTGGCTTTACAAGCTTCTGGACCACAGTTCAGTTCACGACCATGGGATGTGATTCCGCTTATCAGTGTAGCAGAGCTCAGGTGGGGATAGGGAGAAGTTTGTGGGATCAGAGGGAGACCTGCTTCAGTCTCGCTAGGGTCAGTTCCTGCAATGTTGCACCATGCTGGTCACTTCTCGCCCGGCTTGGGCAGAGAAATTTCTTGAGGCCCTGTGAGGGTAACTGGGGGAGAGGGCGCAGCAAGCACTTTATCGGCTTCACAACTGTGCTGCCCAGTGCCAGTCACATTGTTTCTGCAAGTTGGAAATTTCTTCATTGGGACTGTCCACACTTTCGGACCGCTTCTTACTCAAGGGATACCGCCAGCCGGACTCCTAACTTCTCAGATCTGTTCTTGCATGCTTCTTCAGGTGATAGAAGGCTGGTTGTCAAAGCACCAGCATTGGATCCCGGTAGTTTCCCCAACACCCTGCAAGGCATCACCTACACCAGTGAATGAGAAGTCATGAAACGCTTCAGTCTTCTTATTTAGACATGTTTGTTTTTTATTCCACAGGTCGTTTTGGAACTGGTTTAAGGAGTTCTCTCACTTTGGGCCATATGTATGAACACATTTTCCCATAGACACAGAATGGGTAAAACCCTTTGATACATCAGGCCCTTTGTGTTTACCCCTTCTTTCAGAACAGACAACCTGTTTTTATCTCCATGAGTTGCAAGGCAGATGGAGGTGATAAAAGAAAACCCACATAAAGAGGACGAAGAGAAGAGAGACGTCCTCCCACTAAACACCATCATCTTTTTGAGAACAGCACCTCTGGTGGAACAGAGGGGTAAGGACTTGACATACACTTCAAAAGCGAACAGTGTCTCCAGACTGTCCGCATCTTCAATCTAATCTAATGAATGCTCATGATAATAACTAAAGCAGGACACAATGAAAAGGTTGCTTCTCAACATCCTAAGTGAACACTAGCTCCACTCTACTACAATTCAGTGTTTATTACCATGCACAAGCTTCAGGGATGCTAGCAATACACAATGCTAATCTGACAGGCTACCTCGCCCTTCATCTTGCTGAGCTTGCTTGCACCGACAATCCAATATGGATTCCACTAACAGTCAGACTTCAGTGGCATATACTACCAGCTAGTCATACCAAATACATGAGCAATCCATGCACACTGGATGTAGTCGTGGACCCAGGCACATAAGACTTAGGATGCACTTGAGAAGAGGGGAGGTGTGTGGGCCCGGTTCAGTGAGCAGGGAAAAATGCCTGATCTGTGACTAAGATTAAAAACACACCAAGGCCAAGGTTATGTCAGCTGATAAGGGGAGTATAGTCCCTTATAATAAGGAAGGAATGCATGGTGTGTACACCGCCAGCCCGCCACTTCAGTTATCAAATATCACTTAAACTAAACAATCATCTGCTTGCCCACTGAGCCAGAAAACTCAAATATGTGGCTGAGACTTGCATATAACTTAGGGCAGGGTGCATAGCTGTGAAACGAGTACTCTAGCAAGCAGAATGGAAATGAGAAAGGTATTTGTCTCTGAACTGCTTTTGATGCAGGTTGGGATTAAGCCAGAATGTACCGCAGTGCATGTGGATGGATGGAAAATGGTGGTCTCTGGTTTTTCTAAGCTGAAGCAAGTGCAGTTATCCCAGCAAAGACCAAGGGGCGGTTCAATTCTACTAAGGCACCCTTGAGGCGCTTGGGTCTGCAGCACAAGGTAGGTCCAATCCTCTCATTTCGTATGAATGGAGAGTTCCTTATTGCTGGCATTAAATGCCTCCTTCCCAGTGTGACAGCCAGGCCACCAGAAAGGCATTTCCCTATTTCCACTCAACGACTGTGGCTACCTAAGGGACCATGTTCTCCACTGGGCCACCCAACATTCAAAGCTCATTGTGTCAAACATCCCTGACTCCGTTATCAGTCTGAGCTTCCTTACGGAGGCCTATCCTGGATCAGGAACTCTTTCAAAATAGGTCCTAGAGGAATTTCTTCTGTCTTGGCAGGGTTAGTTTTGCAGGTGACTGTGCCCCACACTGTCAAAATGGTAAGTGCATTAGGGCACACAAGCAGCCCTCTGACGTGTGAACTGAGATCCATGGTTCTGCAGACCTCATCTGCACAGATGGCAGTTCCCTGAACTAGATAGGGAAAACTAGAGGATAATAACTAGTGCTTAATTTGTAAAAAAAAAAAAAAATCAAAATCCAGGGCCCAAGATATTACTCAGTAGTCCACAGCAGCTTGCACAATTCAATGTCCCTACCAATGCAGCCAAATGCCAGTAGAAACACTTCCTAACAGTTCATTAAAAGTAAAAAATAAGTCCAGGTACTCATCCAATGGCATTGTAGACCCGGGGTGGAGTTTAGGGTTGTGCACAGGGCAGGGCAATGGGAGGGTCTAGGATCTAGACATTTAATAAAGTCAAGGATTCCTCAGAGTGCAACTGTTCATGATGGTGCAGAGGCATTTTTTTTGTTAACTGTATTCTGCTTTTTTGCGCTGCCCAGCATTGCCGTAGTCTTAAAGATGGGCTGACAGTGAAGAGCCTGCAGAATGTTATGTAAGACAATTTGACAAATCCTTGCCATTATGTCCCTCTCCAAGCACTTTCACAGCACTTTACAGGGTCTTGACGGTCAGTCCATCTAACCCGCTTCCTCCAGCCCTTGGGGTGTAATGAGAAATGCAAAAAGCACTTGAGAGGTGGGTTTTGTGTGAAAGTCTGTGGACAACTAAGCTCTGCACTTGATGGGAGTCTTGTGAACTCCATAGGCCGTCCCAGACTTTTGCTTTGTGAAGGCATGTAATTACCTTCACTGAAGGCGTTCAGCTTATCCTGAAATCAGTGTCTTTGTTAAGGCAAGGGAACCATTAAAACAGAGTACGCTGCCATTCCTTAGCCGTATTCTTTTGAAGAAAGGCCTTTTTGTTTCAACCTGATTTAACATGCATTATTGTTCCTTCATTTAACACAGTGCAGTGATGTACCTCCTCAAAGAATAAAAGACAAAGCATTAATGTAGGATGTAAAACAGGACCGAGAAACAGATCCCTATCGAGCGGCTGAATTGCACAGTGTGAGTTCCGACAACAAAGAACAATCCTGGCTTCCCTGTGTGACCAGATTGTGTGCTCCTGTGCAGTTACTTCATTTGACTGGGCCTCATTTTCCTCCATCATTACATTGTATAGCTGATCAAATTGAACACACGGCACCTGACTTGCCTCTCGGTTCTCTGATGGCATCACCATCAGGTTAAGGGGGAACATGAATATTCTAAAAAAGTGCCACTAAATGAGATGAGAAAACTAATGTACTAAAGTAAAATGCTTTAGCATGTTAAAAATACACTTTTGTAAATTTAATAAAATTCTTGAAGTAAAAAAAAACACGTTTTATTTTATTTTAAATTATGAAGACTCGCCACTTAAATTCTACATGAGGTTTGTGTCCAGTTTACATTCCAGATGTGTCAATGGCTTGCCTTTAGAGTAAAGTAAGCCCATGGGTCCAGGTACAACTATACCTGTTGCACCAGTGATACAGAGACACCCACGTGGCTTGTGTGATGGCTTTCGTTCCTCCTCCCCTTTGGGGTATGAGGGCCCTACAGTTGTGTGAGGGCAGGAATGGTGATAAAGTCCTCATGTGCCAGCTGAGCAGAGTTGGGCTTAGACATCCAGAGGTTGCGTGCATAATAGCCTTTCCTGTCCCTCGTGCCACCCGACCCCAGCTGAACATAGTCATGGTAGGTTAGCGCTGCGGGACAATTTTATTGCACACTAGTTTCCGTAATGAATCTGCTCTCTGATTGGCTGATTTTATCGCTGGCTCCGAAGTCTAAGCCCTAGCTGAGCGAGTCGCTCACAGGGCCTTATTTATGAAGGCCTTGCGCCACCGGTGCGTCACTTTTTCCCATGTTAAAAGTGACGCACCGGTGGCGCAAGGCCTTCATAAATAAGGCCCACAGACCTGTGCTTCCGATTGCCTTGAGGCAGGGGTACAGTAACATTTCTTGGATTTGGGTACTGACTGTTAGAGAAGCAGTTGTTGAGCAAAGCAGCACCTGCGCTATTACTGGGCCCCTATGAGTACCGGAACTGTCTGTACGAAGAGAAGATCTGGGGCCGCATTACACATGGGGCCGATTTTCCTTAATTGTGCCAGAAGCACCTTTAAAATTGTGTGCCCGGCGCACGGAAGGAAAATGCGGCGCATTATGGGGAATGTGCTGCCCACAGCGCAGCCGCGAACTCATCCTGCCCTGGGGAACAGCACATTCACGTGAAATACGGAGTGGCTGTTTTGCAGCCGCTCCATGTTTTACTATGCAGGCAGCAACCCGCACACAGCTATAAAGGTGATTAGAGATCAGGGTCGGATTGGGATCACAATTTGGTCCGAGCACTGACGAAAAAAGTGGTCCACATTCAAGGGGCGTGGCCCACAATTAAGGGGGTGTGGCCCACATTCAAGGGGCGTGGCCTTTCATGGAACACCATTTGGTTACTCTTTGAGGTCTAATTTGTAGAGAAATATTTAGTAAATTAAGCCTTTTAAAGCTTACAGAGCAAGTAATATTGGTAAAGACTAGGAGCACTGCAGTACTGATAACTGAATACTTACAGGCGGTCTGAACGCCCTGCACAATGTTGTTAGATACTCTTTCCCAACCAGCTATGCCCTAGACTCTAATCATCACATACATCAGAAATCTAGCACAAAAGTCAAGGAGAAAGGGTAAGACTGGAATCTCTGGGAATAGAACATGTAATAACAAAAGTAAGAATTCACAAACGAGGAAAGGGCAGTCTGGGGTGTAAAGAATGCTGGAAAATGTATCTGTACATAGTCATAAATGTATTTCACAACCAGCAGGTGATGTCCATATACAAAAAACACAGTTCTATTTATAAGTACCAATTACAGTACACATGATCCGATTTTTTTATTTAAGGGCCTGGGCGATGAAGTGATCTGCCCAGAATCACAGGTTGTTGAGCAGATGCTGGGACTCAAACTTGAATCCTGATCTCTGCAACTCTGGCGTCAGGCCACATATGCCTATGCATAGACCACAGACGTTTTAAGGCATGGGCAATGTGGGCTCTGGCCCCGGGCCCCAGCCTTTCAGGGAGCCCTCTGATAGAGCTAGCTCTGTTCTGCAGATAATCTTGCCCTAATGACCATGCATACTCCTTAAACAGATTGTTTTAAATACCATTTTTTAAAATTTATTTTTAATATGGACGATGAGTAAGAACCTATCACAGATGTTTCATGCAACATCCATAAAAAATGTCTTTGAGATCAAACAGGCCATCACATATGAGAAATAGGAGGATGTCACTGAGATTATTTTCATTCATTTTAGTGAGCTGCTACTGTGTTGTAATATTGAAAACACACGTCAATGTCCTTGAATATTAGATGTAAATACATTAAGAATTTGAACAAGTATGGTAGTGCTCTGTCCAGTGACCAGCTGAAAGAGGGCATCAAAGAGCAGGAATTGGATTATAAATTCAAATCTGTTCCGGACAGGGGCCCAAAAATATGTTTGACCCAGGGCCCCCAAAATCCTTAAGATGTTTGGCACAGACAAGGAATGAAAGTGAGAGGATACTTTTCTTGCCCAGGACACAGGGCCAAGGTGACAATGGCCTACATGCTGAGCAACTAAAAAAACAGCAAGGCCCCTTTCTGTCACAAAATTATTCGAGCCCTCCAGCAAAAGAGCACCTAATAAGCAGGAAGCCCCTGCTATTACTAACCTACTCAGCCCTCCCCAGACCTTCAGGACAGGAGCCCATGAACAGCAGTAAGGCCCCTGCAATTAGTAAATTAATCAGCCTTCTAGGCCTCTGGGCAATGTCCTGGCAGGGAGCACAAAACACATCCATGGTAGCCAGGGGGAGGCTGAGGTGAAGATGGTGCAAGTTCCAAAAATCACCTGGCCCCCACAGCGAGACCCATTCTTCCTCGCCCACTATGCCCTGAATGTGAAGGGCTGTGGGCGAGGTGTTAAAACTAACACTGTTTATGTGCTGCGTCGGCCCCAGGGGGGGCCGAGGTGAAAATGGCTCAAAGGCCTGAGCAACACCTGGCCCCCAGGGAGGCCGATGTTTGCAAACAATCACCCCCTCAGCAGCCACCCTCAGCGTGATTGCTTTGCAGGCCAGGGGGTGAAGGAGAGGCCACAGCAGATAATCGCTGTACAGCCGCACAGTGAAGCTGCATTCATTTCTCTGTCTCCGTGCCCTCTGTGGGCCGGTTTTTTTCTCTCCCCTTTCCTAGTCCACAGAGAGCACAGAGACAGAGACAGAGAAACGAATGCAGCTTCCCTGTGGGGCTGGGAAAAAAAACGGCCCACAGAGGGCACGGAGACACCGGCCCTTCGGCCCATGCCCGAATGCCCGCATTGCCAATCCGCTCCTGTTAGAGATCCCCTTGCAGGCAGGTGCAGTCAGTGGATGCAAGGGGATGTCTGGGGGGAGTAGGAGGGGGTCCATGAGACCTGCTTTCCAATCTCCAGTGGGCTGCTCTCAGGGGCGCACAAGCGGCCCCTTCTGTAATACCAAAGTGCCCCCGGGGCACTTACTGTAATAGGGCCCCAGGGGCGCAACAAGCATTTGACCCGCTTTGCGCTCCCCCGGGGCACGTTGGTATTACAGAAAGGGCTGCAGACACATGTGCAATACCAATAGCGCTGACACACATAAAGTGCCAGCGCTATCTTGAATGTAGTGTGCCCAATGCAAATGGGGAGTTCCTTTGCCTCTGTCCCCTTGCCGTATTATCAACGCAGGTGCAGAGACAAAGAAACCCTCAGGTGGCGCACTGTCAATGCACCTCCTGAGAGCAGCCCTCTGCAGGGGGTAAAGTGTGTCCCATGGACTCTCCAGACATCTCCTCTCCCTCACCTTCATAACAGTCCACAACTTAGGACCTGCATATCTCAACCATCACATCCACATTCCTAAAAAGTCACCTCAGTTTGACTGGACATCTCCCCTCTGACATCTCCTTCCTCCAGTCCAGCACATGAAATGCGAGAGAAGAGGATGTGGTCTCATGGCTAGGATGCCGACTAAGGAGCTGGGAAACCAAGGTTCGAGCCTCGGGGTCGACTCCACATCCTGTGATTCTGGGCAAATCACCGTTCGGGCTGTTTCCCCCGCTGTGCTGGGGGCGGGGCGTACAGCGCACCATGCTCATGACGAGGTCAGCTCGTCAGGAGCTACGGCTCTCCGGTGCTCATGACGAGCTGAGCTCGTCATGGCCACACCCGTTCCAATGGAACGTTCAGCACAGCAGGGGAATCAGCCCAGCGTGCGTGCGTTCCACGGAACGGGCGAGGTCATGACGAGCTCAGCTCGTCAAGAGCACCGGAGCGCCGTAGCTCATGATGAGCTGACCTCGTCATGAGCACTCAAAGGGTTAATCTCCCCGTACATAACAAAAATGAATGTGTCCTTGTGTAACTTAACTGGTGCTCATGTAAAGCGCTCCAATACCTTTGGTTGAGTTTGTGCTAAATAAATCAGCACAAAAAAAAATTAGGAGACATTGCCCAAATACGTTGAATGAACTCCTTCTGGTCATCACAACCTCTTTGGATTCAAAAGGAAATTGAAAACCTGGCTTTTCAACTAGACTCCTCTGAGCACGGGCACCCTCTCGGGTAAATAGTGTGCCATACAAATCCAAATAGCATAACTTCTCCCACCCACTTTTTCTCTGAATTCTGGGGATTGTTACTCCATGATTTAGCTAGTTCTGTGCTCAGTGTTACCTGTGTTCCCTCAAGATATTCCTGTTCTGTGGCTCTAACATTAATTGATCGTTTTCTTTGGTGTTCTGTGGGTAGCACACTGACGCTTGATCTGTAAAGGTAGTGTTGTGCTAATTAAAAGTGTAAAATTAAATAAAAACTACTCAAGGGGGAAATGTTGCAAGGGATGTCTTCAATTACTTACTGGGTGAAAATGAACCAGATTAAGAAAAATATTCAGATATTTTTGTTAGTAAAAATGGACCACTGATTGGCTTCCACAAATTAGGAACAGCATGATATACCATGCGTGAGGAGTATGGTTGGGTAGGCAACTGGTTTAAAACATATTGTTTTCAAGGTGTGAGAAATATTCATGTAAACTTTCGAGGCTGCTTCTTGCGGGCTACATTGCTCAGATTTTTATGGCAATAAAAGTGCAGATTACATTGAGGAGTAATAGTTGGCTCCGCTGCTGTTCAATTTTGTTTTTTCTAAATGACAAATTCATTATAAAATGTAGAAGCATAAAAACCAAACAATACGAGGCAGGCAGCATTGTTCTTAAAGTTTTTATGAAAAGCCACTATTGACTGCTGCAACGTCAAAAAAGATTTTTAAACCAGCTCAATTTCTTAATCTAGGAATCCCTACATTTTGACTATCAAGACTCCAAGTACTTTGAGATCTATACTATACCTTAGAGACCTTAATATGGACTGCAAGATATGGGTGTGAAGCAGCTTTGCAAGATGGGGAGTGGTTAGAAGGAGCAAGTAGTAGGGAGGACGATGAAAATGTCTGGAGGAAGTCACAAACAGTTAAATTGGGCAAGCCCCAGAGGAACCAGCACACAGAGGAAACCTCGTGGTTGGAACTGGTCATTGCCTAGGGGATCCCTTTGCCAATCTCAGCAAAAGAGCTCCAAATATTGCAAGTTTGTCTAAGATTCAGAAGTCAGGCATTCAAATCTAACTCTTTTAGATGCCTGAATATTTCCCCATAGCTTTTCTGCGCCCGCTCTGCAGAATGACATTTCACAAACTATTTTGTTTTTCAGGCTTTGACAGACTGGTCTTATCTTGAACCTTCCCTTCTAATTATCCCAACAATTCAAATAAGATTTAGCTTTAAGGACTTCCCGGACTAGATAGTATTCGGCTTAGTGCTCTCAAGTCCTCCTCCCGAACATGGACCATTTGTACCCTAAATGGACAGATAGTAGATAGATTTGAGTCAACACTTCTGGGAAGCCGGCCTTTGCCACCATGGTGTCCAGGCTCCAGCTCAGATCACACGGATACTGCTTGGGACACTTGCTGTAATGAATATCACTATGCACAAGAACATGTTTGCCACCAGACGACGAGCAAGGACTTCTAACTGCCACAATAAAATTGTGAATATCCTCCTTTTGGGGAGAACTGAGCATGTTTTGTTCCTCTGCAGTTTTTTCTTGCTATGTTCACCAGCATCACCATAGCTGGTGATGCTGCACCCCCCGTATTCCAAGTAGAAACCTCCAATCTAGCCACCAATCTCTTTTATGCTCCCAACGTATTTGCATCGCCCAATATGGAGGCTGTGCCTTCTCCTATCTTGCGCCACTCCACTGGAGTAAACATTCCTCTTTTCCATTCGAACATTCCCAGGCTTAGTTGAATTCAAGAGACGCCTGAAAACCTGGCTGTTCTAACTGCCTCTTTCCCTCACCTACCTGCCCCTCAATGCCAAGACGTCCCTTCGGGGATGAGCCATGCGCTACACCAAGAATCAAATAACATCCCACGCCCTTCTTATTTTAGGTGCCATCTCCACCCTTATGTATGTATGTATATATTTAGAATTTATATAGCGCGCAACTCACCCTGGGGCATCATGGCGCTGGCTAGAGACTGGACAACTGCTGTCGGAAGATTATTACGACCGGATTTTTAAAACAGAAATGTCTTCAGGTGTTTCTGAAAAGTGCCATACTGCGGGATGGAACGGAGAGCCAAAGGTAGCCCGTTCCGATATCTGGGAGCCAGATAGGAGAAGGCTCTCCCACCAGTCTGAGTCCTCCGAATTCGGGGAACTTGTAACAAGTTCAGTGAAGTCGATCTAAGTGTCCTACTGGGACTATATTTGACCAGTTTAAGTTGAAGATAGCGAGGACCTTTGTTATAGAAGGCATTATGGGTTAGGCAACAGACCTTAAAGAAGGATCTATTTTTAATACTGAGTCAGTGCAGCTCTCTGAGCAGCTGAGCTGATGGCGAGCCAGTCGGGCGATTTAAAATCATTCTAGCGGCTGTATTCTGGACAATTTGCAGTTTCTCCAGCAGAGTCTCCCCTGCTTCTGGCCAGCAGGGCATTTCTGTAGTCCAGCCGGCTAGTTAACATAGCCTGTACTAGCGTCTTACGATGGGAAATGGGTATAAACTGAAGGATTTCCCGAAGAAGGCGGAGACCATAAAAGCGTGTTCTGGTTGTTGTCGCTATGTGATCTTTCATTGACAAGGAGCGGTCAATTTTTATCCCTAAAGTCTTTATAGAGAGTTTAGGGAGGGGGCCGAGCCCAGTTGGTCAGGCCACCAGTCATCCGTCCAGATGTCTGGGGCTTTCCCCATCAGCATGATTTCAGTCTTCCCAGGGTTCAATGAAGATGATTCATCGTGAACCAGTCAGAGATCAGCCTCATGCCTTTGAGAAGACGCTACTACTGAGTAACGTCTACATCCTTTGATCAGCGAACACCATATGATAATGACATCATATTGACTTCGAGTAATAATTTGCGGCAGGATAATATTGTAGCAAAGTATGATTTTTTTATATATCTGTTGCCCCTTTATCTGCAGGTGACTCACTCAGTTTCCCTATTGATAAACACCACTGAAGCACATATTAACTGACACAACGCACTCCTCCTCGAGATAATTTGATTGACAGTATAGCAATTGCATAGCATACAAACATTCGTAGCAATAAGCATGAATCACATGGCTGTCTACAGCTCCATTATTGTGCTGTAATTGACTTGGTTGAATCTCTAGAAGCTTATATGTTTGCACCTCATATAAACCCAAGGGAAACTCGATTACAAAGGTATAGTTTACAGCAATGCAGACTTTATAGCATAGTTTAAAGCCTTCTGTGAGTCATCCACTCTGCTGCACTGAGTAGCTCATCGCTTTACTATCTCTATTGAGATTCTTCCTGTCTGACCACTTCCCTCTCACACCATATCAAGCATTCTTGCGTGCGTCTAGTCTGATCCTGCCTTGACTGCAACAGGGGCGGCTCTAGGCTCATGGCGGCCCTGAGCAGGGAGCGTAGGTAGGGGGGGGGGGGTCTGGGCAAGTCGGAGCGCGGAGGCCAGTGAAGAGGGTGGGGGGTCAGGGTGTTTGGAAGTGGAACAGAGCCAAATCCATGCCAGGGGCTGTCACGCAAATATGTATCCATCCTCATAGGATTATTATATTAACACCTTCAGCGCGGTGCAGATTCTTGCGCTGTGCTGAACGTTCTAATGAGCCAACGGGCTCATGACGGAATGGTTCCGTCATGAGCACAGTCCAACCGACGCTAATGACGGAACTGTTCTGTCAATAGCATCGAAGGGGTTAAGGATATATATTAGCGTGGTGGCCCCTGGGGTTTGGTGGCCCTGTGTAGGTGCACAGCTTGCACATGCCTAAGGCCGCCCCTGACTGCAACAACAAGGTGCTGGATGGAATCCCTGAATTCATCTCAGCCACTGGCCCCTAGGAGCCACCTTCCAGTCCATCCTTTTTCACCCATCATGCCGCTCTAGACAAAGGCCCACTTTCTGCAATACAGTCCTGACCCTGTTCTTCATGGGAACAGTCTATACCGAACTGCCAGGTGAGGGTTGCTTCAGAAGGCCCTACCTGCCCCTCCTGTTTGAGCCCATAGATTCACCATTGCCACAGCCGCGGCCGGTAGTGGGAGTGCCTGCCAGGCGGTGACGTGGGGAGGAGGAGGGGCAGGGTGGGGGGTAGTAATGTATGGATTACGGACCATAACAGGTAAGTAAACATATAAATAAATAAACGAATATTGTTGCGCGCACTGCATCGCATTTGGTGATGCAGTGCACGTAACGAAATTCGTCTTATTTATTTATATGTTTACTTACCTGTTAAGGTCCGTAATCCATACATTATTACCCCTCACCCTGCCCCTCCCCATGTCACCACCCGGCAGGTACTCCCACTACCGGCCGCGGCTCCATTGCCAGTGTGCTGTAGTACCCCCACAGAGTCTACAGTTGTGTAACAAGCATGTTTCTTACTGCATCGCCGGGTGACTCACTGTACACTGGTTTTCCCACGTGTGGTTCTCCACATGTACGTCTTCTTATCACGAGAAATCACCCCGACTTTCAACAAATGTAAGTTGTTTTATTGATCATCTGATGGCAATGTTTGATTTGTCCTTTCTTGGCTTTTCTTCCCTTTCCATCCAGGTTCGCTAGAAGGACTACCTTTGTTTAATCAATCCCCCCCTGTTCTCTGGATACTCCTACGACCGTAACCCACACTACAGAGTAGATTAGGTGTTTTCGCACCCCCCACCAATCTAGTCCTGAAGAAACCCACACATCAAGTCAGAGTAATATAGGCGTGAAACATGTCGACCTTTTAAATCAACTTGCACTCATCACCACACGAAAAATAGCTGCTACAGGTTGAATCCCTCCTGGCAGCCTAGACTTTATTAGTCTCTTTTAACCATAGCACAGTGTCCAGTGAATAAAGGTCTTCTGGAAGACTGGTGGCTATTTTTAGCTTCACTCACACTATACGCACCCACTCTACACACCATTCCTATAATTTTCTGCCCCTGCTATACCTATAATGGCTTTCTCCTTTCATAATTTCCTCAAAAATTTTCATATTTCATCAAAACTTATTTTCTCCCCCCCTTTCTCAGTGTTCTTTTACACTTGAACTTACTTTCCCCAGTGTCCAGCCAATACTGACACACTCAATACAGTTCGGGAAGCCAAGAGCTAGTTGCTTTGCAGTGGATCATCATAGCTCATGCTGATCACTAAAAACAGGATCCAACTTTGCTGTAACCCGACCCTTTCACAACTCCTTCTAGGGTGGGGTCAGTAAGGGTTCCTGGCCATGTGACAAGTTATGAAGCGGGAGGTGTGATGGAACCCATCATTGATGAGTAGCCCCTGATGATAAAGGGCCGAACTCCAAAGCACCGGGGGCTAATTTTCTGTATACAACATCATGGGGTCGGCCATAAGAGGTCATGGCTTTAGGGCTGTGAGATCATCAGCCCAGTAATTGGTGATTGGTGCTATCAGCTGTGCATGCGCACCAGCACATGACAATAAATTAAGTTAGGAATGTGACTACAGTTAGTTTTTAAGTGCTGCTCTGCATACTTGTCCATGATAGGCAGCCAGCCTGAGCAGTAATCAATTATTGGCTTCTTTCTTGTGGTTATTATTAATGGCTATTAAAGTCCCTCTTCCTTGTTAAAGGGCCTCGCCTTCGGCTTAGGCCTTTAGCGCTGGAGAGGGCCTTAATAGCCGGTATGGCCCTCTATGGCGGGCTATAAGGCTATATTAAAAATACACAAGGTAGGAAACAGAAGGAGGAGTTCGGACTGCTGCATTGGTGAGCCACCACTGGTAGAAGTCAATGCGTTTCAGCTTTGACAAGCCTTGTGTTATATCCTGAGCTGGTGTAGGTTCATTCCAGCTCAAGAATGTTAACCATGTCACTTAGAATTGTTCCTTGATGGCTCTATGTAGGAGTTCCACATAAGACCGTTGGATGGCTGGCTGGAGGGGAAGGACTGCTCGAGTCCGTTTTACTTGAAATAAGCTAAAGTGTTTTATCTTGGTATCATTTGAGTGACTTAAATTACAGGGCTTTCTCTAGACATAAATACAATACCTTGAAAAAAGACAGACTCACGTCTACTTTGTTTTCACATCATAGTTACAAATATATATATTTACTTCATGATATGAATTTTATTAATTTGTAAATTTCATGTATGTAAAATAAACAAATTAAACATTCCCAGAAATGCAGTCTGTAGAAATTCATAGTTTCTCCACTGAGGCACATGTAATTGGGAAATAAAGGTAGCGGCGCAGCTGGCCATAAGTGTAATATGAAGTGTAATTCTGGCAAAGAATCACTGGACTAATACCATCCTGCCATTGTGGGCTATAGAGGCTCTCCAATGATTGCCATCACCATTGGGAATGCTCTCAGTGGAATAATAGCAAGTCAACGTCAACACGGAATCAGAATCGGCACGAAACAATAGTGTGACTGCTATGCAAGATTGCTCATATCCCAAATACCAGTATCTAATGGTCTTTATCAATGATCACGTAATGGCGCTCATGTGTATGGTGTGTTGCCCCAGTGAAGAAACTACGTCTGTACAAGGACCACAATACCTTCTGATAGGCGTAGCTAAAATCATCATAGAGGTGCGATATATTGTTAAATATTTTGACCCAGTGGGCTGATATATATTCAGAGCCTCATAGCAAAATAAACTAAGGGGCATATTATCAAGGGGGTTTATCCCGCTTTTTTGGCTTTAAAAGCCAAGAAAGCGGAGATAAAATTATCTCCCTATTACCTAGCTGTCGCTAACACCAGTTAGCGACAGCTAGTAGGAGATAGCGACCATCTTGGGCCCCGCTTTGCATGTCAGTGATATTTATCACTAATGATATGCAAAGTGGGCGTGCCAAGATGTTAGCGACTGGAAACAGTCGCTAACATCGCTATCTCCTATTACCAACTTTTGGAGATATTCGCGCTAAGCGAGAATATCTCCAAAAGCTAACACCTGCCCCTGAGCAGTTCTTAGCCATGTTATCCAATGGGAGGTGGATAACATGGCTAAGAGCATTAGCTCGGTAATGCATGAATATCGCTGACTTTTCAGCGATATTCATGCATTTCGGCCGATTTTTATCGCTTAGGAGATAAACCTTGATAATGGCAAGGTTCCTAAGCGATAAAAATTGCCGCAGCACGGCGATAAAAATATCGCCGCTAAACCAACATAGCGATAATTATCGCTAGTTGTTGGTAATATGCCCCTTACTCTTTTAACGATTGGTGAATATATATAGTGATATGGCCAAATCTGTATGATATTGTTACCCACTACAGACCACAAACTTTGTGCATGCTCTGTTGCAGTTCTCCCTGTTTCTTCACCTACATCTCTCCAATCGAGTGTGTCCCACTATGTCAGTTGGCCCTTAAGCAAGCAGGGTTAATACTACTGTTTTATTGAAGGTGAATTCCCTAGAGCTCTTAGGTTCCTCTCTCCATGTGTTGGCGTGCTGTGAAGATTATGAATGTGGTTCCCAAAAGGGCGGTAGACCTGAAGTAAAAATGCTGTGTGAGATAACTGGGCTGTGGCACAGAGAACAGCAGCTGCTGCAAAAACTGAAGATTGGTCAGTATTGCATCTCGCAAAGGGTAGCACCTCTTCAAATGAACTTTTTATGTAAATCTTTAGGGGCAGATTTATGATAACTGGCGCATCCCCAGGGATGCGCCAGTTATTTTGCGCCGCTGCTCCGCCACCCATGGTGCGCCGCATTTACAATGCGGTGCACCATGGGGCAAAAACGGCACAGATGCGTGACGCATCTGTGCCGTAAAGGTGGCGCATTGCTGGAGTTGCGTTGCAAGCGTGACGCAGCTCCAGCAAGGCTCGGGGTGTCCCATCTTTACAATGCTGCGTCAAGACCTACGCCTGCTTCAAGCAAGCGCAGGGTTTTGACACAGCATTGGCCTGAAAGTGACTGAGTGAAATCAGTATGGAGATAGACAGGCTTTCTTTTTTAGAAAAGAGAAGGCATACTAGCATTCCATTAGGGAGATATTTTGTGGCAGCACTGAAGTCTTATGAAGTGACTGCCCAATCGCTCCAGCTATGTTTCACAGAGTGGGTGAAGTCTAGGGATATTGTGTGGAATTGGTATCACAGCCTGAGGGGCTTTAAATGTAACTGAGGGTAAATAATTGCAAGAGAGCAGACAACCTTTCTAACTAATGCTTCAGTGGCATAGCTGGAGTGAATACAGGAAAGCTCTCCTCTAATCCAAATGCCTCAAAAAAGTTGATTCAATTTTCACATCTTCACCGTGTCTGGCACAACCCAGTCCACCTCTACAGATCCTTAAATTGAAATGTAAAATGACTTGCTAACGAAAGCAGAACAAATAGGCGTCATATTCTTCATGTATAATTGTTACTTTTGGAAAATGGATTTCCTCTTCCACGGGTTTCACCAACATGCAACATACCTCACGAACAGTTAATGACATAAACATCTCCTGAATTGCAGTTTATGTACTTCAATAGTTGCCACTATGGGCCAGAGGTATGAACACATGTTCCAATAGACACAGCATGGGTAAAACTGTTTGATACATCTGGCCCTTAGTCATTATGCTAGAATTACGTGATTCGTATTGAAATCTTTTAATTTATTGTCAATTGGATAGCAACTTAAGTGACTGGTGGCAGACTCCGCAAATCTTGAGTTGACAATGCGCCAGTCCTCGAGGATGTTTTTCGAAATTTCATGGGCCTCATTTATGACTTTTTGCCGCAGGAAAGCGCAGCAGGCCTTCCTGCTGCGCTTCCCTACGGCAAAAGAAAAGGGCAGAAATGCGCCGTATCTATCAGATACGGCGCATTCCTGTCCTTTTCCCCTCCGCCGGCGCACAATGGGCTGCCTGCGCCAGCGCAGGCACCCTTGCACAATGGTGCAAGGGTGCCTGCGTTTGCGGGGAAGATTATTTTTGTACAGGAAGGGAAACCTTTCTGTACAAAAATAATCACAAGAGGCTTTTCCTCTTTCTATGTGTGCTGTAGAATGCAGCACACACAGAAAAAGGAAATGCGAGGAGAAATAAAGACATTTCTCGCTGTTGCGCCTCCCTTACGCCTCCCCTGGGGACAGGGTCGGATTGGGATCACAATTCGGCCCGGGCACTGACGAAAAAAGTGGCCCACGTTCAAGAGGCGTGGCCCATATTTAAGGGGCGTGGCCCACATTCAAGGGGTGTGGCCTTTCATGAAACACCATTTGCACAGACAAGGAATGAAAGTGGGAGGATACTGTTCTTGCACAGGACACAGGGCCAAGGTGACAATGGCCTATATGCTGAGCAACTAAAAAAAATAGCAAGGCCCCTTTTTGTCACAAAATTATTCCAGCCCTCCAGCACAGGAGCACCTGAAAAGCAGCAAAGCCCCTGCTATTACTAGCCTACTTAGCCCTCCCCAGACATTCAGCTCAGGAGCACATGAACAGAGGTAAGGCCCCTGCAATTAGTAAATTAATCAACCCTCCAGGCCTTGGGAAAATGTCCTGGCAGGGGAGCACAAAACACAGCTTTCTGGGTCATCCAAGGTAGCCAGGTAGCCAGGGGGGAGGCTGAGGTGAAGCTGGTGCATGGGAAGTGCCTTCCCACTGTGTTCTGGCAGTTTGAGTATTTACCATTTACTGTAGTATTACCCTTGTACCTGTGTATGGTACCCTTTTGTAACTTGCACACGTCACTTTTCTCTTGTAACACACTGTTTGCTACCTCTCATTTTTGTTTGCTTTAGCTACTTGCACAAGTGCCACCATTGCCTACGTAACGTTTGTTCTTATGCTGGAGTGTCTGCCATTAATTGCAGTATTATACCTCTACTTGTATTTTCTACGCTTTTGTAACCTGCACACATATCACTTGTTCCTCCTGTAATGTATTGTTTGCTCCTCTTGTATTTTGGTTGTTCACTATTGTCACTTTTGATTCATGTAACTTAACGTTTGCTTTTGTAATTTGCCCACTTATAATTTTCTCCTCATGTATTATTGCTGTTCCTAGTGTGAAGTGCTCTGACACCTTCGGGTAAAGTCCGCGCTATATAAAATCGCATAAATAAATAAATAAAACAAAAAAATTCCAAACATCACCAGGCCCCCACAGCAAGACCCATTCTTCCTCGCCCACTATGCCCTGAATGTGAAGGGCTGTGGGCGAGGTGTTAAGACTAACACCGTTTCTGGGCTGCATGGGCGCCAGGGGGCCGAGGTGCAAATCTGGCTTAAAGGCCTGAGAAACACCTGGCCCCCAGGGAGGCCGATTATTGCAAACAATCACCCCTCCCCAGCCCAGCCTCGGCTTGATTGCTTGGCAGGGCAGGGGTGAAGGAGAGGCCACAGCTGACAATCGCTGTCTGGCCGCACAGCGAGGCTGCTTTCATTTTCTCAGTCTCTGTCTCCGTGCACTCTGTGGGCCGGTTTTTTTTCTGCCCTTTCTTAGTCCACTCTCTGTGGACTGGGACAGGGGAGAAAAAAAACGGCCCACAGAGGGCACTGAGGCACCGGCCCTTCGGCCCATTCCCGAATGCCCGCCTTGCCAATCCGCCCCTGCCTGGGGAGGCGTAAGCTTTTGGCACTGCTTCAGAGTTACGATTTCTCGTAAATCTGGGGCAGTGTCAAAAGGCCATGGATGTTGCTGGGAACGCCCCCAGCAACACCCATTGCACGCCCCTTTAACGCAGAACACTGCGTTAAAGGGACTGATATTTATCAGGCAGCAGTACGCCACAAAAACTGGCGTACTGCTGCCTGATAAATACCACGCAGGCTTCTGCGCCACGGAACTTCATGAAAAGTGAAGTTCCGATGGCGCAAGGCATATCTTTAGGTTCAAGAAATAAAAACCCGACTAGATGGTTGTCAGAAATGTTGGACTTTGGCTCAATTAGTATTTCTATGCACCGATAACAAGCTTTGTATGGGCTTCATGGCTGGTATTCCAGGGTACACACTTAATAGCAGTTTAAAATTGCATA
The DNA here is from genome assembly GCF_964263255.1 of Lissotriton vulgaris. Lineage (NCBI taxonomy): Eukaryota > Metazoa > Chordata > Amphibia > Caudata > Salamandridae > Lissotriton > Lissotriton vulgaris. The sequence goes on from NC_141694.1 coordinate 751,919,841, forward strand.
TCAATAATAGCCTTTCAGCCTGAAGAGGGGTGGTGGTAGATGAGGCTGGATTTTATTATATTAATGGAGTGAGTTCTTAATGATTGGCTTTCGGTCACTGGTGTCTATATGGGTTTAAGATTCTGGCAGTTGATAGTAAAGTATAAAAGTTATTAGACATTGGCTCTCGAGCAAGTTCATAGAAAAATATAATAGTTGGTAACATGCACTGAGCTATGTTTAAAACTCAGTAATGATAACACCAGTGTTACCAGCCTTTACTTGCCAACTTTAAAAACAAACAAGTTTGTCCTGTATCCAAAACTCATTTTAGTGATGTAAAATGTTTGAAAAGATTCATACATAACACAACCGTTAACATCTCCCCATGACTGTGACTAGCGTCTGTAACGAAAACTGTCTAATGAATAAATAATAGTGTTCTTTGTGAGAGCCAAAGCGGTGTGATCGATTTTAAGGTCAGTTTGTTACAGAAGTGTGGGTGTGGCATCTCTGAATAACAGATTATAAAACTTCTTGGCAGCAATTGTTGGATGTTTGCTTACAAAGTTTCATTGACAAACATAGTTTATCTCAGAGTTACATTTCTTGTCATGGGTTATGTGAATCATTTCAGTTGTGTCCTTTATATAAGATATTGATTGTACAAAACGGGCTTTGGGGGAAAAACAAATATTTGAGGAGTTATTCCAAAATTAAGCCACAGTCTGCTACGATGGGTATATGAGGTGTTTTGAACGTGCATGTATGTACCTTTGGTAGGGTATGGAAGGTAGACTGAAGGGAGGGGGGTATGGACGATAGGACTGAAATTGGTTAGGAATATAGATCTGCTTGATAAGTTATGTTAAGTTTGTTCCTGGAACGAGTACAAATCTCTCTTGTAGAAACTTGGGTCAGTGTTGTATAGTTATCCTTGTTACCCAGTAATCCGATCTACCCTTCGTTATATTCAAGTGTATGCTCGTGAAACACAATACTCTCCCTGGGATCTGGTTCGCGCTATATAAAATATATAAAAATAAATAAATAAAAAATACCTGCTGGCTTAACAGATATGACACCGTTTTCAGCCAGCACGGACATATTGATACAACTGTTTCACTTGTATTTTCAGGAGAATGCAGTCCTATCAATAGAATCCTCTCAAAGTCAAGATCTTGGAGACCATGCTCAAAATTGGTGGGCTGAGCCTTGAAGGGATATGGGGCCAGATGTAGGTATCCAAATACCGGTCGGTAACGGCCGAAAATACCGATTTTCGTCCGTTACCGACTGGTATTTGGATACTGAGATGTAGGGGCATAAGAAAATACAGATTTGGTAATTTACCGATTTGGTAAATGTACCGATTTGATAAATTTACAGATTCAGTAAAATTACCGAATCTGTATTTTATGCTGTAGGTGGCACTGCAAACAGTGCCACAGGGCTTTAAGGATTTGTTATATACCACCAACTATTAGTTGGTGGTAAATAACGAATACCTGTGTATATGCAAATCTGTGCATGTACACCTGTGCCATGTGGCACACATACATGCCCTTAGGGTATTATGTGTGCCACATGGCACACAACCCCTAATCAGGGGTGCAACATTTACAGAATCGGTAATTACCGATTCGGTAATTGACATTCATTCCTATAGCAATCAATGGCAAATACCGATTCGGTAAATACCGAATCCTACTGATTCGGTATTTTTTACCGAATTTTTACCTACATTGGATTTACTGATTCATAAATACCGAATCGGTAAAATTTGGTATTTATGAATCGGTAAATCCAAATTACCTACATCTAGCCCATGATGTTTTATCTTAAATGTATCAAATTCAGAGAAGACATGCTTCAAATAAACATGTCTTGGGAATTTCGCAATCTTAAATCCAGTGTCCAACAAAACAGAGGTCGCTCCGCAGTTGAGAAAAAATACATTTAAGAAAATATTATAAATCTGCCCCCACCCCCAAAATAAATGTACTTTTAGAATCATAAATAAAGTATGCAAATATTTTCTTCATATTCAATATTTATGGTTTTTATTTTTCATATAAGGCCTGCCTCTCAAAATCACAGACCTTGCTGTGCATAACATTTGGAGGATGTTTTTATTCAGTTTTGGGGCATTGAGATTCCCTGTTGTCAAAGGGTACACCTAGCTTCTAGAGCCTAATGTGCACGACTGAAAGCCTTGTGTAGTGGGTTATGGGGCAATGAGACTGGAGGCAAGGTGTGGCTCAAAGCCAAGCTCTATCTCCATTGCTAGCAACCTACAATAAAGGGTGTATGCAATGGAGTATGCATGGTGATTTAGAGCAATGTGGTTATGGGTACTTAGGTCCTTGATACAGAATTTGGCAGCAGGCCATGCCTTATGTCTAGTGGAGGATTTATAATAAGAGATACCTAGTGGACTATTGAGTGGATTGCTTTAATCAAAACACAAAGATTTAGATGTTTTGAGTGTGGCAGAACAAATCCCTTTACTCCTACATGGATGCAGACATGTTCAAGCCTGATGAAGGAGCAATCTCTATTTTTCAAAGGAAAAGAGATTGCCATATCTTTTTATGATGCCTCGAGGAAGAGGGGGTAGCCGGATACTGACAAGAAGAGGGATGGAGGATTACATGAGGAAAACACAGAAGGCCAAGGGTGATATCAGATTTGACAGAGAAGATATACTGGTTTTGGGATAAATAAAGTGAGCAATGACCCTTGAAGTGGAAATCCACAAGAAATCAATGACTCCAACAACACTTTAAGTCCAACTGTGCATACAATATGTTTTATTGTTATTTCCACGTGCAATAAATGCATCAGAACAAGGCCTATTTCCACTCTCCTGAGGATGTCCACTAGTTTGTTGAGAAAGACGGCCACTGACAAGACTGTCACCGAAGCACTGATTGATTCTTCTAATTTTGATGCTTCTATTGTAATCATTAGTTATTATGTTATGTTGTGCAATAAGTGTGACTGGTGCACCATGTACCATTGGTGAACACTTATTTCTAAGGCACCCTTCCTTCGTACAATGGTTCTATGGCCCAAGGGCTAAAGATATTGTGTAAGTCAACTAGAATTGCTATTTAGCTCTTTATATTATTGTATTGTTTATTATGAGTATTCTAAGTTTTGTAAAATATCCTGCTTTCCACCAAATCTTTCCACAAAGTTGTAAATTATGACGGAATATTTATTCCAGAGCAGTTGGATTTCCAAAATGTTCAAAAGAGTATGTAGATTGGTTTAATTTTTAGTTCCTCCCGATGCAGGTAACAGGCAATTATCAAAACTGGCAGCATCTCTCCTTGGTACCAAGCTGTTCTTGAACCTTAACAATCTTTTGCTGACAAACCCGCATTGGCGGGAACTAAAACCCATCTGGATACTCGTTTTCACATTTGAGGCATATCAACATAAAAGACATTGTATGCTAGTACCCCTTCTGGATTTCTTTATTAATGAGGATAAATAGCACATTAGCCTTAAAAAGAGGGCTACCCCTTAAAGATGGATTGGCTGATTGTGATGTTTCAAAAAGAAGTATTGGGAAAGAGATTAGGAATCATGTTTTGGAGCATGATACCTTTTTATTAAATAGACATTGTGTGGTCAGCAAGAAGTCCATGATCTCTTTTGAAAGTATTTTCTGAATAGCAACCTCATGTACCATACAAAAAACATTGACATTCTCTGGCTTCACCATCTCAACCATCCTCACCTTTGGTCATTTGAGTAGTAATCTATCAACATTATCATTAGTTTTCCCTTCGTACTCTCTTGTCCAAACAGTCGACTTTAACCTTCTGCCATGGCCTAGCTGGATATTTCAAAGACACAATGGGGGATGATCTCACAGAAATAGATTTCCTACTCGCACAAGGTCTCTGTAATCTCTCGCACAGATCTCTAGATCATGATTCAATCCTGGCCACCAAAACCCCATTCTTGCTTTCCACTTCACTCTTGTCATACCACTGCTACCCTCACAGAGCAAAGACATCTCTTTCTGATGCTAGGAAATTGGCACCACTAACTTGTCACAGTTTAGAATAATGCCATTAACCATTGACTATTCCATCCAAACTAATTAGAATTTACCTAGTAAAAGATCTTTTTTCATCTCCTTACTCCATCCCCAAGAGATATTTGACTTTACACATATCTACTCATTGTTCTCCATTCTTCTTCAATGATGGCCCCACCCAAAGCTAATTGCATGTCAGTCAAGTATTCAGACATCTTTCATTTCCATGATTGGAGATGACTGTGGCTTTCTAAACAAGGAAAAATCACTTGCAGTTCACGCACCTGGTACATATTTAATCATAAATGAAAGATCTTGTTATCTGAAAAGCACTTGGCCATGCAAGGCGTATCTCTTTTTGCAACCTTCTTAGAAAAATGTCTAACAAAGGATAGTGTTCTGTTTTTAGTTCAAATCTTGTACCTAATATCTCTGTACAAACATGGTGGCGTTGCTGCCAACAGGCCAAAGCTTCTTTTTCAAATACCAAGTCAGTTTTCTCAGCACCTCTCAGAGCCCTGGATGCAAATACCACCACCCTTTCTAGTTGCATCAAAACGTGTCTGAAAACATAGACACTCATGTCAGTAATAAGCACCAATGTATATTTAGGATTGAATAGGTTCAAAATTGGAAGCACACGCTTTACAATTCTTCACATTTTAAAACAATTTTTCACATTCATGTGACCATTCAAACCTTGCAACTTTTTTCAACAACAGTCTCACATGTTTGGTCCTCTCAACAAATTGACTCACAAATGTGCTATAATACTCAGAAAGGCCTAAAAACTGATCTCATTTGATCTTTGTTTACAGACCTTGGTTTCAGAAACTGACCCATCGTCATTGTCCCCATTACGATCCATTTGAAAGAGATAGTGTCTAGTGCCAGCTTGAGGAATACATCTGTGGCATGTCTGGAAAAGCTATGCACACCAATTTCTACTTTTGATATATTGCATCCAATGGTCATGGGCCCTTGGTACCAAAGAAACACTTTGGTAGAGCGCATACTAAGCCTCACAGGCAGTGTCAGATTAGAATAATTTACATTACTTACATTTCGAGTTCAGAAAGAGCCTGAAAACCTGGCTATTCCCCAAGGCGTGACCCTTCCTCTTCAACTTTCTGGTTCTTTGGCTCACCTAGATGATTGCTATTTTCTTCAATCTGAGCGCCAGGATACCCGTAGGGTGGCAGTATGCGCTATACAAGAACCACTTACATTACATTACAATAAACAATAGGCCAGGGCACCAAAATAAAAGTGGCCCGTTAGCAAATCAGATAGCTAAAAAATGGAAATCATTCCTGTTTTGAACTTGTAAGGACTGAATTGAATTTGAATTTGAATTTAAAATTATTTATAAAGCGCACGTTCGCCAGCGGCTTCATGGCGCTACAACTTACAGAAAACAAGGTAGAATGGCAAATATAAAGTAGAGCAGTTCAGACTGTGGGAGGACAGATTAATTAAAGGCCTTGGAAAACAAATGAGTCTTGAGTTGTTTTCTGAACTGGGGATAAAGAGTCAAGGTTCTGAGCTCAGGAGGCAGGGAATTCCAGAGGAGTGGAGCAAGGGTCGCAAATTTCGAACCGCCCCATTTCTTCCTCCGAAATCGCGGGACAGTGAGAAGGGCCTGGGTGGATGAGCGGAGGTCTCTGGTGGGGACGTAGGGAGTGATCTCGGAAGAAAAAAAGGCCGGTGCCGTGCCCAGTCTCGCTTGGAAGGTGATAGAGGCCAGCTTGAACTGGACACGTTCACGAACGGGTAGCCAATGTAAAGATTTAAGAAGGGGGGTGACATGGTGGGATTTTGGTAATTTGAACACCAGGCGCGCCGCCTGGTTCTGAATCTGTTGCAACCGCCTAAGGCTATATGCAGGTATACTGGCATATAGGGCGTTGCCGTAATCCAGGCGGGAGATGACCATCGCCAAGGTGATCAGTTTCAAGGCGTGAAAAGAAAAAAAGCGGGACACCTTGCGTATAGTACGCAGTGAGAGAAAGGAAGAGGACACCACAGAGCTAACCTGGGAGTGAAGAGTGAGTTGGGAATTGAGCTTGATACCTAAAGTTTTTACTGAGGAAGAGGGGACAGGTGGGGAACCAAGGGAAGGGGGCCAGAACAGAGAAGACCAGGGGCTGGATGAACCACCCGTCAACACCAGCTCGGTCTTATCTGGGTTGAGTTTTAAATGGTTGTGGTTCATCCAGTCTCGGATGTGGGTCATGGTGGATTGGAAATTAGAGATAGATGACGGGGAAGAAGACAGATCAAAAACAAGTTGGAGGTCGTCAGCATAGTTATATACAGCGACCTCCATCTGCTGTAAAGAAAAAATAAGTGGGGCAATATAAAGATTGAACAGAAGAGGAGAGAGAGAAGAACCCTGGGGGACCCCTCACTGAACTTTCCGGAAATCCGCAGTAAAGTCACCCAGGCGAACAGCCTGGGTGCGGTCCCTCAGGAAGGAAGATAACCAGACCAATGCAGTACCTCCGATCCCCGCCGCCCTGACACGGGAAAGTAAGATGGTATGATCGACCGTGTCAAAGGCGGCTGAGAGATCAAGAAGGACCAGGGCCTGGGTCTTGTTGGTATCCATTCCCTCCCTGAGGTTATCCAGGACCGAGAGTACCACGGACTCCGTAGAGTGTGCGGGGCGGAAACCGGCCAGGCGGGGGGCTAAGACCCCATGCATCTCCACAAAAGTGCTCAAAGTGCGGGTGACGTGGCGCTCGAGCACCTTTGCTAAGAATGGCAAGAGGGAGATGGGACGGTAGTTGGCCGGGACCGAGGGGTCCGCGCCAGGTTTCTTAAGGATGGGGACAATGATTGCTGTTTTCAGTGGGGTGGGTACCACACCCAGAGAGAGTGAGCTGTTAAGGAGGTGAAGAGGGGGATCGGAACATGAAGAAAAAATGTGACGGAGAATGTGGGAGGGACAGGGGTCAAGAGGACAAGCTATATATGTTTTTTACAAGGTATAAGAGATTGCATGAAGTTGTGCTTGCTGCAGGTAATGTATGTTTTAATACAGGGAAAATCAACAGTAAATAACTGCCCATCCTGGTCATAAAACCATCCCAAAAACTACCAAACAAATGGCCCACACACTGATCTGTCAGACCAGCGCATCGGGCACTGCCTGGGTGCCCTATAGGGCAGTCCAATCCTGCTCACAGGTGGCTGTGGACTTGCCACCGACTTAAACACCTTTAAAAAATACACACTGGAACGCGGTTTTGGGGAAATGCTACTCAAATATTGAGAAGATTCCTATTTTTTGTTTTGTTTAAATCAATTCATATGAATGCCATTTGCCTTAGTATTTCAAAGAGCCATGTTCCACATTTTCACGGACATTTAAAGTTTTGTGAGATGCTTTCAGGATGATATACTCATTTCCTTGAATTACAAAGACAAATATATAGAACATCTAAAAGAAGTATGCAAATGGCTCGAGAAACATGGTTTTATATTGAGAGGTCAAACGTGTAATTTATTCAGCAGAGAAGTAGAGAACTTGGGGCATACCTTGTCAGAGATGGTGTTCTACCCAATACGTCTTTGTTTGAAATTGTAAGAGAAGCATTATCTCCTACCAACGAGGATACATTTCTCTCTTTCACAGGACTTTGTGGGTATTATAGTACATTGGTCAAAACATGGAAACAAAAAGGATGTTACAGAAGAAGAATGCTGAGTTTGCCTGGTCAAGCGCACACAAAAGAGCTTTATTCAAATAAAAAAGATATGATAGAAGATCTTATCTTGACATTTTTAAGTGTGGGAAAACAGTGTGTTATAACAGTAGATGCTAGTGTATAATATGGAGTAGGGGCTGTGTTATCACAAAATGTGGGGAAATACGAATTAAATGTGGCATTTGATTTTAGAACATTACATTTCAATGAAAGAAGGTATGCCTATATTAAAAGGGAATTGCTGGCATGTGTTTGAACATTTTCTGAATTTTAAATGGGTCATTCAATCCCTTTCGTAGACAGACCATACACATCTTGTGGGGATATTGTCACATGGTCGCAGATGGAATGCCCCTGCCCATGGGCGTCCGCAGAAATGTTTCCAGGGGGGGCACATTTTTAACTTCATCACCATTCCCCTTGGACCCTTCTCCACTTTGCCTTGCACCCTTCTCGCCCTCCCCTTGCACCCTTCTCCCCCTTGTATCCTACTCCACCTCCGCCTTGCACCCTTTTTACCTTGCACCATTCTCCCCTCTGCCTTGCACCCTTCTCCCCTCTGCCTTGCACCCTTCTCTCCCCTGCCTTGCACCCTTCTCCCCCTCCCCTTGCACCCTTCTCCCCTCAGCCTTGCACCCTTCTCCCCTCTACCTTGCACCCTTCTCCTCTCTGCCTTGCACCCTTCTCTCCTCTGCCTTGCATTCCTCTCCCCTCTGCCTTGCACCCTTCTCTACCTTGCGCCCTTCTCCTGTCTGCCTTGCACCCTTCTCCCCTCCCCCTTGGACCCTTCTCCCCTCCCCTTGCACCCTTCTCCACTCCGCCTTGCACCCTTCTACCCTCTGCCTTGCACCCTTCTCCCCTGCACCCTTTTCCCCCTCCCATTGCACCCTTCTCCCCTCTGCCTTGCACCATTCTTCCCTCTGCCTTGCGCCCTTCTCCCCTCAGCCTTGCACCCTTCTACACTTTGCCTTGCACCCTTTTCTCCTCTGCCTTGCACCCTACTCCCCTCTGCCTTGCACCCTTCTCCCGTCTGCCTTGCACCCTTCTCCCCTCCCCCTTGCACCCTTCTCCCCTCCGCCTTGCACCCTTCTCCCGTCTGCCTTGCACCCTTCTCCCCTCCCTCTTGCACCCTTCTCCCCTCCGCCTTGCACCCTTCTCCCCTCTGCCTTGCAACCTTCTCCCCTCTGCCTTGCAACTTTCTCCCTATCGCCTTGCACCCTTCTCCCCTCCGTCTTGCAACTTTCTCCCTATCCCCTTGCACCCTTCTCCCTTCCGTCTTGCACCCTTCTCCTCTCTGCCTTGCACCCTTATCTCCTCCCCCTTGCACCCTTCTCCCCTGCGCCTTGCACCATTCTCCCCTCTGCCTTGCACCCTTCTCCCCTCCGCCTTGCACCCTTCTCCCCTCTGATTTGCACCCTTCTCCTTTTCGCCTTGCACCCTTCTCCTCTCTGCCTTGCACCCTTCCCCTCTCTGCCTTGCACCTTTCTCTTCTCTGCCTTGCACCCTTCTCCCCTTTGCCTTGCACCCTTCTCTACCTTGCACCCTTCTCCTGTCTCCCTTGCAGCCTTCTCCGCTCCGCCTTGCACCCTTCTCCCCTCCGCCTTGCACCCTTCTCCCCTTCGCCTTGCACCCATCTCCCCTCTGCATTGCACCCTTCTCCCCACTGCCTTGCACCCTTCTCTCCTCTGCCTTGCACCCTTCTCCCCCTCCCCTTGCACCCTTCTCCCCTCCGCCTTGCACCATTCTCCCCTCTGCCTTGCACCCTTCTCGGCCACCCCCTTGCACCCTTCCCACCCAATGGAAGGGGCTGCCACCTGGAACAATGACACCATTTCAAAAGCATGATGTACTAGGGCCGGCCCTGACTGGGCCTACACCGGACTCATTGGCGATCCGGGGGGAGGGGCAAGTGACCCCCCTTGCCCCCCTCTGCGGACACCCATGCTTTGGAATATTTTTGTACTGGCGCACCTGTGCCAACATTTGGGCAATATTATTCTGAGACTACAAATCCTGAAACACACTAGTTCCTTGTTGCTACAGCAACTGGGACATTTTTTAGATGATCATGTTTTTAAAACAGGAATGAAAATCTTAGGTAACATCTAAGAAGCTGAAAGTACTAACACTCAACCAAGGTTAAAAGCGATTGGGAAGGTGATATTTTCTGGAGCAATTAAACAATCAATAAGGAAAAGGCACTGAACACAAGTGCTTGCTTGATGCACCTCATTTAACTCACTGAGAAACCAGTTAAAAGGAAGGTGTTACGTTATCAATCTCAACGCAGGCTAAGTTGAAGTAAATTTATTTGCATTAAAGAGCAGGCATCTACATCAGCACAGCGTCTCCGTGGCTCTCTCACGACGTCCTTCCAACCGTCACCCTCAGAGCCCTACGTTCTCCCCGTTCTACATTCCAAGCTCACCTACCCTACCTACATCAAAACATTACATCATAACATTCTACACGTCGTGTGTGCACTTTAGACATAGCACATCTCCCTTTCTCTATTTTTTCAACCCTTGCCCCATTGAATATTCTCACACAGTATAAGTGTAAATAATAAAAAAAAACTAAAAAAAACGCAAAAGAAAAAAGCCATTAAAAACTATATACAATATACATGTATATAATGTACCAAACATCACAGCATATAATATACCAACATTACAGCGAAAAAAATTCTGAAATATAATCTTTTAGCCATACATGAGGTTTCCTCTCCCTTTTAAATTCTTTAGACAAGGCCAAGCTCTCATCCTGGACAGAGCATTCTGTACCACCCAATTCATAACCTGCACTACTTGGTGACCTTTCTTTGTCTAAATTGGAGAATTCTTGTGAGATGTCCCTTTCCACATTACTACTCGAGGAACCTTCGCTGTGCAAACCAGAGTTCACACTTTTTGTTCTCATTTACATCCCACAAATCATTTATTTTCAAGTCCTTAACTAAATGTTACCTCGTGTGGAGGAAGGTGCCAAACACTTCATAATTCTTTAGGGAGTCCAAACTTTTCCAACTGCCAATCGCGCAGCATTGTTTAATTCCTCCAAAGGTTCATAGAACCGGCTTTCTCCCTTAGGAACTGTGCCAGGTTTCCTAACCCTTATCCTCACCCACTGGCCAACAACAATATCACATGCCTTTGTTCCATGTTTGGTGCCATACCAGTCCTCTCTGTTTGCTTGCAATGATTTTACTCTCTCTTGTACCGATTCTTCAGATCAATGCACTATACTGGACTTAAATAACCAACCTGGTGTATAGTTGGTCCTCAGGTTTTTACTACGCATCAGAACAAAAGGTGATTATCTCGTCACCATACACACAGACGCTCTGTACGCCCAACCAATTTTTTTCTACTTGAACCTCCCAATTATTCTGTTTGGGAGCATACTGAATGGTGTTTTTAGTTTTCGTCTGCTCAGTGCTTGTGCTGTGCTTGTGTAATTGCGATTCTCCTATTACCATGACAAGAGAATCTGGATTTCATTAAAGACACGGAGGCTAACATTATGCATATTTCTTTTAATGTAACTCCAAGTAGCCACTTAAAAGCATTACATCAGGAAGTGAAAAACAATACTAGAACAGAATCCTCATGCTGTATAATAGTCATGAGCACAGAACAGTCTGCCTCTTTTAAATGCGTTGTATTATGTAACAGTTCTTAAAAGTTTTCTTTAAATGATTCTTCTTCTTGCTCTTTTTATTATTATTCCAAGTGGAGATGAGTGGTGAATAAAGAAAGTCAGTATATTTTTACTTCAGATGACGATTCATTTATGTAGAGTTATCTGAAAAAAGAGAGAATATAAGTGTTCTGTCAATTGAAATGTCAAAATAGAAAAAATGAAAGAGGTATGCAGTTGCAATATGTGTCAATCTTGCTATTGTTATAAAAACATTCAGACAATATGTTTAATAAAGGTTCTGTTAAGATATATATTTGTTCTTATTTGTTAACTTTCCATGGGGAGGCTGGGATAATGTTAGTCTCCGTATTTTTAATGAAATCCAGATTTTCTTGTCATGGTGAAAGGAGAATCGCAATTTCATTACAAGACCGGAGGCTACCATTATGCATGTTGGTAGCTTTGTAAGACTACATCAGACATATGTTGGATTGGTTTGCAGTAGTGTTGTGCCAAGGTGTATGCATTAGACCAATCAGTGCCTTAAGTATGTCATCTAACTTACCACCTGTCCAGAAAGATTTACTTGCCATAGCTCCTCTGAGGGAGTGTGCTTGGAATTTCTTGATATCAATGCCGGCTAATTGCATTGCAGATTTAACCCATATCACTATTGAAGCTGAAGTTATGGCTTTAAATGGTTTTACAAAGGATATGTAACTGATTCACATAATTCGCGCAATGTTCTTTCATTCTATCCTCGTACTCTTTCATGCAATCTACGACACACAGTTTTTTAAATTAATCAAAACGTGGGTAAAAAATTGAGTCAGGCATTGTTTTAGTTCTTATTATCTCGAATTTTACACCAACCATATCATAAGATCTATTACTGACCTCAAGAGCTTTAACCTCGGAAACCCTACGGCATGAGAATAAACAGAGTGGTGTTGCAAGTTTGATGGATAGACTTTTTCTATCTAGGTCTCTGTTATCAGGCCAACTTGGGAATAGGTCTAATATTTGTTTCACTCCCCACAGAGTCGCGTATTTAGGTTTAGGGGGTCTCCTTAGTCTAATACTTTTTAAGACTCTGCACACTATGATGTTTTTACCTACCATTTTTCCATTGATTAGGGCGTGAACTGCAGAAATAGCTGATCTATAACAGTTAATTGATCTATAACTGACACCTCTTTCAAATTGTTCTACAAAGAAATTTACTATGTGTACAATAGGAACCTCCAGAGAATCCAGGTTTCTTTCCAGGCACCAACGTACCTATTATTTTCAAATGTTGTTATATCTGCAGTGCGTGCCAGGAGCCCACAACTCTCCGAGGAGAGCTGCCGTTCTTGACAAAAGCCCAGACACTTTGTTGGATTTCCTGACACCTTCCAGGCAAAAAGGTTCAAAAGTCTTGGTCTGTACTAGGGGATGTTCCCTTCCATCTACGTCTCTTAGGAGCTCTCTCTCGGCTGGAAGTAGAAAGGGAATGTCACAAGCTAATTCCAGTGTCATAGGGAACCATGCCGGTGATGGCCAAAATGGAGTTATTAGCACTAGGGAGCACTGTTCTTGTCGCACTTTCTGTAGGACTCTCTGTATCATGGCGAAGGGGGAAAGGCGTACGCTTGGATTTCTTTTCAGCGTTGGAGAAATTCCTTCACTGCTAGGGCACCTGGGTCTGGCATCCAGCTGAAGTATTTCTTTATTTGGAAGGTTAGTTTGCTTAGGAACAGATCTACTTCTAAGGGACCCCAAATTTGATTGAGAGATCTGAATGCTTTTTCAATGAGTTTCCAATCGCTGTGTTCTAAGAGGAATCTTGAGTTCCAATCGGCCAATATGTTTATTTTTCCTGGAAGGTATTCTGCCTTTAGTGCAATCTTGTGTTCTAGGCAGAACATCCAGTGTTTTTTGGCTAAGTTCGATAGATCGGCTGATTTGGACCCCCCTAACCAATTTATATAGGCCGCAGCTGACATATTGTCCATCTTCAGTATGACTGATCTCCCCTGAAGGGAATGTTTGAAGCTCATCAATGCATATAATCCTGCTGTCAGTTCTAGATAGTTTATGTGAAGAGAACTCTCGGCTTGTGACCATACGCCACCCGTGTTCTGATCGAGAAGGCAAGCTCCCCAGCGTGAAGGCTAGCATCTGATTCCAGTATGAATTCTGGTGTGCTCCCGAAAATGGCTTTGCCATTCCAGGCATCTAAATTCTCTAGCCACCAAGCCAGTTCTGATTCGGCTTCATGATTTAGGCATATCTGATCTCCGTACTATAGGCCCAATCTTAGGGCTCTCGCTTTTACTCTTTGAAGCGCTCGGTTATTCAGAGGTCGCAGAAAGATAGCTTGTATAGATGAGGAGAGGAGGCATAGAAGTCTAGCGAATTCCCTAAAGGTCAGGGTTTCTCATTTTAATACAAAACTGATTTCTTTCAGTATATTGGTTATTTTCTTTTTGGGCAGTAAGAGAAGTCATTTTGCTGTATATGATCTGGAGGAGGTTAATATCAATTTCTCCTTATTTATTTTGAATCCTAAGCTTTCTATGAGTTTGACTACTGTCTTGAGGTCTTGTAGTATTTGCGAGTGGTGTTGAGACATGATAACGATGTCATCTTTCCCTTAGGAGTGAGGCAATAGTTCTCATAACTTTGGTGAAGCACCAGGGGGCAGAGGATAGCCTGAAGGGTAGAGCTTGGAATTGGAATAGATGGTTGTTCCACATAAATTGGAAGAAGGATTGATGCTCTTTTGCAATGGGGCTGGGGAAGTAAGCGTCTTTTAAATCTAGTTTGACTAGCCAGTCTCTCTCCAATAACATATCCCTCAAAAGATGGATGCACTCCATCTTGAAGTGCCTGTAAACTAGGAATTTGTTTAGTTCTCTGAGGTTTATAACAGGTCTCCACCCTTTGTCCTTTTTCTGGACGAGAAAGAGAGTACTCATGAATCTCTCACAGTCCCAAGATACTTCTATGATTGCCCCTTAGTGTAGCATAGAGGTTATTTCCTCTTCTACTATTTTCTGTTGTTCCTTCGTCAGTGGTATGTCTCTCGAATGTGATGTTTGTGTTGGGGTTTCTAAAAAATATTTTCTGAAAACTTGGATAGTTTCTAGTACCCAGGGGTCTTGTGTGATTTTCTTCCAAGTTTGAGAAAATAATCTGAGTCTGCCTCCCACCTTTTCTATGGAAAAAGAACAAAGAGGGGTGAAGGTACTCACTCTGGAAGTTTTGGGTGGGTTGTCCAAGTGATCTGAACCCTCTGGAATGGGACGCTCTTCCTCTCTGGGGGTATAACTGTGGAGGGTTTGATGATAGGAAGTTTCTTCCTAATCCTCTAAGCCTAAAGTAGGGCCTCTGGTTGAACCAGCCCATCCAAAAAGGTTTGGGTTGAAGACGCGTCTCATGTTAATTTGTGCTTTGTTGAGCGCCGTGAAGATTGCCACGTATTTTCTAAGGGTTTTAATCATATCTTCACCAAAGAGTAATCCTTTAGGGTTTGGGGAAGGTTCTTTGTCTGCCATATCGCTTAGCTTCGGATTGATTTTTGTAAGAACAACTCTCCTTCTCTCTGCGTGCAGGCCTGTGTTGGCATTCACTAAAAGGATCAGTGCTCTCTGGCTCCACCCTCTGACGAGCTCTGTGTCGAGAGCTATCCCTTTGATTTGGCTTTCTTCTGCCATGTATATAATCCTGGACAGAGGGCCAAGAATATAGAGTAACCGTTCTTGGCAGGCTTTTAGCAATCTCTCCATGTCCTTTCTGGGGTCCCTCCCAAGTTTAAAGAGGAACTCAATTAGTTCAGGGTCAAGGTTGAGAGTCTGACAGATTTTTTCTTGAATAGTAGGTCTTGAGCATTCCGCTCTTAAGATGTTATGGGTTTCATTCTCTAGTTGGTTTCTGAGTAATTTTTAAAAACATTTGGCCACATAGTCTTGTGGCCACCATTGCGAGCTTCTCGGGTGTTTGATATTGCATGGGGAGAGCATTTCTTCACCCAAGAGGTTAGTTATACTTTCTTTTGTGGAAGATGGTAGTTCCTCTTCTGCAAGTTGACTGTCAAAATCCAGATAATTATCATCCAACTCAAGGACATTTTCTTCAACAATGTCAGTTGCATCCCCATCCTCCTCCATTTCATTATCTATTATATTGTAGTGAGCACTTGGATAATTTGTGCTGCTTTGGACACCCATATGAGTTGTGCCACTGTGGAAACCTTGATAATTTGTGCCACTTAGGACTCCTGAAGTATTTAAGGTGCGAAGAACTCCTTTAAACGTTGAGGTGCTCAGACCTCCCATGTTGTTTGAGGTGCTCAGGGGGTTTGGATATTCTAGGCTCTTAGTTTTATTTAACCTTTTCCCCTTTTTTCAGTATTATCATCATTAATTTGGAGGTTTGGGGTTTCCGTTATGTCATCCTCTTCAGTAGAAAGGGATTTTTGGATGACATAACTTGGCTTAGCGTCTCAAGCATGCAGGATCTCATTTCTCTATGAATTATTTTCTTAAGAGCATCAATATTCATGTTGGGGATGGATGCTACTGCATCATCTGAATCTATATCAGAAATTTCTAGATGGGGTAGCTAATAAATAATGGCGCAGGTTTTCTGACAATTTTGGAAAGTGGCTTTTTTAATATTAAAAAGGATCAGTTTATAAAGAGCGGTTAGAGTACTCGTGGTTACCGTGTGGCAGCAGCTGATCGACGAGGCGGCGCAACTGTCAGAAGATTTCTGACGTAGGTTGCTCATGCGATCAGCTGCTTCTTGTTGTCAAGGTGACCGAGGTTCGCTTCCCTCGTTGCCTTTAATTCTTTTTTTTTTGCTCTATTTCTTGAGCCTCGGCAACAAGACCATGTCGACACAGCCGTGGCCAAGGTACTTTCTTTTAAAATGAGGGCCTCCCATCAAGCGAGAGAGGGAGCCTGGCCCATGCCCTGTCCGTCGAGCAGAACATTGTAGAGGATCGGGTCAAGGTAGGTGAGTCACCTGGTCCACACGAGGAGAGAGCCTCATCCCCATGAGGAGAGGACCTCCCAGTAAACAGAGCAGTCATGGGGGGGGGGTGTGTGCAAGTGAGCCAGTCGGGAGCCATCAAGTGTTTAAAGAAGTGTAGTAGTGGTGAGGAGACGTGACAAAGGGGGGTCGTTAAAGAGCCAGTAGCTCATTATTGGTTGAGTTCCCGGGAATGGGGGGAGAGAGAGGGGATCAGGGCGTGGGGAAGAATGATCTCCATAAATTGGAGGCCAGTAATGAAGGTCTACGGCGTAAGAAGGCTGTAAAGCCTTGATAAGTACATTTGTTAAGGTAAATAAGTATTCTAAATAAAGGCCTTACCAGATCATGGTTAGTAACATATGAAGAGCAATATAAAGATGAACTTACCTGCTTGGAGCCGCTTTTAAAAGAGGCAGACTGTTCTGTGCTCATGACTATTATACAGGATGAGGATTCTGTTCTAGAATTGTTTTTCACTTTGTGATGTAATGCTTTCAAGTTGCTGCTTGGAGTTACATTAAAATAAATATACATAATGGTACCCTAAGGTCTTGTAATGAAATCTCTTGTATTTAACATTTCTTAAAAGGGGGCTGGTATTAGTTTGCATAGCCAAATTATTGTGTTCATTCGCTTTTAGTGGAACTTTTTTTTTTTACTTCCCCTGGCTGCACGCATTTACGATACTTCTACCAAAGCTGTTCAAACTGTTTAAGCCCCATTCACTGTCAAGATAAGATCTCTTCCCATGGAGAAGGCAGACAGCTTCTAACAGTATGCTGGAATGCTTGATTTGTATTTCTTAGTTGTGTAAAGCAGATGCTTTAGCCTTGGATTGAATGTTGCATTTCCCATTCATGCCTCTGTACCTTTCTGTGCACTTTGTAATCATTATCGGATTGCTTTTTTTCAACTTAATCTATTTGGGCAATAAGATCAAATTCTAAATGCCGTAATAAACATTACACGTTAAAAATATAGTTAATATAAAAGAGCTATGCTATGTTTTACTTCTAAACAGACGGCCTCAAGTGCAGTTACCTTGCAGACAACCTGGTAATGGTTTGAATGGTGCAGCAGGTGTAGTGGCACGGGCCCAAAAGTTGTCAAAACTCCTCACAACTAATATTGCAATATTTTACTACTAAACAGGCAGTCACCATTGCAGTTACCTTGCAGTTAAAAGGGCCTTGATTTGAATGGTGCAGCAGGTGATGTGGCACCAAGGCCATAAGTTGTCATAACTCCAACAAACACTAAATATTGCTATATTTTACTACTATACAGGAAGACACAATTGCAGTTACAAGGGGCTTGATTTAAGTGGTGCAGCAGGCACAGTGACACCAGGACCAAAAGCTCTAGCACCCCACTGAACACCTAAAATTGCTATGTTTTACTACTAAACGGGCAGTCACAAGTGAAGTTACCTTCCAGACAACAGAGCCATGATTGGAATGGTGCAGAAGGCGCAGTGGCACCGGGTTCAAAAGTTGTCAAAATTCTTCTAAGCACCTAACATTGCTATATTTAACTACTATACAGGCAGACACAATTGCAGTTACCTTGCAGTTAAAAAGAGCTTGATTTAAATGGTGTAGCAGGTGCAGTGGCACTGGGGCCAAAAGTAGTCATAACTCCACCAAATACCAAATATTGCTATATTTTACTAATAAACAGGCAGTCACAAGTGCAGTTATCTAGCAAGTGCTTAGGTCATCATTTCAATGGTGCAGCAGTTGCAGTGACACCGGAACCAAAACTCCAAGCACCCCACTAAACACTGATTATTGCTATATTTGAAAACTAAACAAGCAGTCACACGTGCAGTTATCTTTCAGGCACTGTGTCATGATTTAAATAGTGCAGCAGGTGCAGCAGCACCATGCCAAAAAGTTGTCAGAACTACTCTATATACCTAATATTGCTATATCTTACTACTAAACAGACAGTCACAATTGCAGTTACCTTGGAATTGAAAGGGGCTTGATTTAAATGGCGCAGCAGGTGCAGTGGCACAATGGCCAAACGTTGTCATAACTCCACTAAACAATTTATACCTTGCAGGCAACAGGGTCATTATTTTAATGCAACAGGTGCAGTGGCACAGGGGCTAGAAGTTGTCATAACTTCTCTAAACACCAAATATTGCTATATTTTACTACTAGACCGGTAGTCACAAATGCAGTTATCTTGCAGGCACTATGGACATGAATTAAATGGTGCAGCAGGCCCAAAAGTTGCCGGAACTCCTCTAAATACATAATATTGCTATTACATCAATTATATCTATCAGTTCCCTCATTCATTTAATTTTTCAAAATGTTGCTATTACTTACCTGCACTATACCACTAGTAACAGCACAATATATTGCCTTTTTGTACATAAACAAGTCATAACACTTTAATAGGCTTTCTGTAACTTATATTGTACAGTTACTCAGCAACCAACAACTTACAACAAAAAACAGGTTATTATTGTTCACATAGAGGAAACCTGATCTTTTTACCAATGCTTGTTTATCGCCCTATTAAAGTGCTAAACAATACAGTTACTCTTCGGGTTGTACAATGAAGTAGTCCTATGTTTGATACCCAGTCTGTCAAAATACTCTTTGGGCTTATTAGTAGTAAATTGTACTCCACTGTCACTTAACAAGTTTGTAGGAATACCTTCAATTAAAAATGCCTGATCCAAAAATTGTAAAACAACTCCCCTGCCGACGCTCTCCACCACCTTGACAATGGGCCACCCTGAAAACATTTCAATTAGCACTAGGTCCCATAATGTCAATGGCAACACTCTCCCATGGTCAATTTGGCCTAGAAACTTCACCTAATGGAGGTTTCAATGTAACTAAGGATTTGTCGGCCATTTCGCATACCACAATCACGCACAAATCTTTCAATATCTCCATCCAGGCCAGGCCACCAAAACAATGCCTTAACTGTCTGTTTGGATCTGACAATGCCAAAATGTCCTTCATGACATAGCCACCTATAGAATTCCACAAACGTTTTGGAGGTATAATTTTCTCACCTCTCAAGACATTCTCACCTGCCTTGCAACCCTCGCAGAAGTGTGAATGGTTCCTTCAGTGGTGAGTACCTTCCTACAAGGTTTATGATCACAGCGTAAAGAGAAACACTTCCCCCCCACAAAAGCTCACAAATGATCCGCAGTCCAAACATAGGCTATTGTTTCCTTCTCTATTATGGGGTATCTCTCCTTTGTGGGTGATAAAGACCTTATAGCATACGCTATGATATTTTCTTTTCCATTGTCTTCCACCTGAGTTAGGACTGCACCCAGCCCTTACCGCTGGCATCTGTTGTTATCACACTATTTGCACCAGGATAAAAACTATTAAGTGAAACAACATTAGCAATACACTCCTTGACGTTACAAAAATCAGATTCACATTCAGGTGTACATTCAACCCTGTTTCTATTTTTCATTAATTGCCTAATGTAGGTTCTCGCTGCAATGTTTGGAATGTACTTGGAACAAAATTCTACAAGGCCTATGAACAACCTCACATCATATTTACAACATGGAGCTGGCACATTTTTTATGCTGTCAACCAGAGGACATTTTGGGTTAGTGGCAGTACAATTAATAACATAACATGTGTATTTGTAAAGCACACGTTCACCCAGAGGTATCTTGGTGCTGAATAACAGATGTTTATTGTTACCCAACTCAATGGTACTCTTTTATTGACCTCAGATGGATGAAAGGCTGAGTGAACCTGCTGGGATTTGACCCTGTGGACCATGTGGTCGAACACAGTCCCCTTAGACACATTAGTCCATTGAGCCACCAAAACCGGCTAAATAGGCGACACTATTACCGGCAAATGTAATTTTGACTATTCAGTGGTTAAACCATTATACTCTAGGACATTCAGAACCTCTTCCAATGACTTATTGTGTTCCATTTTATTTTTTACCAAAAACAAGTATGTCATCCTGGAAAAATTTGGCGAGTTTCATTTTGCCAAACAATTAGTGCATTAACTGTTGAAAAATGGCTGCCGCCAATGCCAAAATAAATGGCATCCTCTTAAACTGATAACACACCTTTGGCATAATAAATGCAGTGTATTCTTTGCAGCTTTTTGAAAGAGGAATTTGGTGGTATGCCGCATATAAATTTATGTTGAAAACCACCTAGCTCCTTTCAACAAAGATAGCATTTCCTTTATTTTGGGTGATCGGAATTGATCGAATATGATGTTGTCATTCAGGTGGAGCAAATCCACACACAGCCTAAGTTTAACTACCACCAAAGGTGAAACCCATTGTCAAGCTTCTATGGGTTCTATAATGTCAGCAGCGACTAATTTATCCAGTTGCAGTGCAACAACATGTATTAATGAGATTGGTTCATTTCTAACCTTATGCATATTAGGTACTGCACCTTCTTTGAGTCTTATTTTATGCTTAAACCCATTCAATTTACTGATCTTCTACTGAATTGCAGATGGAAAACTCATCAACAGCTTCGCTCCCATTTTTTACCACTAATCTATTACCAAAATCTGTTAAATGCTGTTAGGGTCTAGTATGATGTGTAAGTTTTTGCGATCCCTCCATCCAGGAACAGACAGACCTTTCTTTGAAAGAAACAACTTGCCATATGCATGGCAGTTCTTAAATTCAAAGTTGACCAGCTATAACCAACCATTTCAATATTTTCTCCCTCACAACCTTCTGGTTCAATGTCAAAAGAAAATAATTTGGTACCTGCTTTATTAATTTCGTTTTTCTTCCATACTTCTTCATTTATGATTGTGTAAGGTGAGCCCAAATCTGCAAATATTTTATGCTCACTCCCCCTATAGTCATCCCACATTCACGTTTGTTGTCTACAAGTAAACATCCATCACTAATAACTAAAGAAACTTTCTTCTTAAAATCCGAAGTGCACTCTGAAACATCCTCATCATTACTGCTAGATTTACTTTCAAAATCCACAGTTTCCTGTGCACACTTTACCAATTTGGATGTCCTCCCCCATACCTTAGTATAATGACCCACAATGCCACATGAGCCACACTCAACTTTCTTAGCAGGGCATGACTTGAGGAATGACAAATGATCCGGGCTTCCATACCTTTAGCATTTAGGTGGTTCTCTGTACGTCTTAGAAAACTTGGAATTCTTCCCTTTGAATCTCTGTTTCCCAACAAAATCCTGTTTTGTATTCGCTTTAATCCTGGCTACCGTTTCAGCATCATTCATTTCTGTGTTCAAAGCATTTGCACATATGCGAGAAATCTCAGTCTTAGGCTCTATTGCCAGAATATCATCCAAACACGCATCACCATTCATTCATAATCACTAGATTTGAAGCATGCATTACCACCTGATCACGAAGAAGGTCCTCTAACAATCCTACAAACGCACAATCATCAATGGACTCCGATTTAAGATGTTTCCTCTGAAAGAACCTATACCGTGTGATGTCAATACAAAACTTTCTAGGAAAATTCTAACGCAATAATAAACGCATTACTATCACCCCCACCATCAACTGGTTTGTTAATCTGATTGTAAGGTTTTACCCCCTCTGGACATAAAGAATGCAGCAAAATGTGTTTCTTATGTAAAGCAGGCAAGATTATCGGCACTTTTTTTTCTTCCAGGTCTCCTTCCTTGCAGTTTCCTTACCCCAAACCTTTCTCTCACCTAGCCATTTGAAAGCTCTATGCCACCATGGCAAGCTAAGTTGTTGTGCCAGGAAGTGCGCCCAGGTGAGTCTCAAGCTAACCCTGAGGATCAACAGCGCCCTTACCCTTAGTGCCTTTTCAGTTGCTTCAAAGAGTTTAATTTTTAGTTGGATATCCTCACCTCTAACTAAATTATATAAATATTTGAATTCAGACATAGAAGATTTGCATTTCTCTATACCATTAGTCATGCAAAAATCTTTTAATCTCACCAAAATGTGTCTAAATAGGCTATCATGCTCAAATCTGCCTCTCTTACACATGGTGATGTGATCCTGAAAAACTCCTTCTCGATACACTCCATTCAATACTTTATGTATAACATGTTGTAAAACTGCTGAGGCAGACATCAAACCAAAAGGCATTCTCCTATATCTGAATGCATCCTCAGGCTTTACAAAACAAATTCAAATACCTCAAATGTGGATGAAGCACTATCTGGTGAGAGGCATTAGAAATGTCTGGTGCTGAAAATACTCTAGCCTTTTCAAGCATACTCAACATTTCGTTGATGTTTGGCAACGGAAGCTGGTCAACTCACATCCAATCATTCAAATTTGGTAAATCGATGCACATTCGAATTTTACCATTGGGTTTTCAGACTTAACTTTCTGATGATTCTATTAGCTCAATCACTTCCTCGTCACATTTGTGCCTTCAATTATTTTTTCAACAGTTCTCTTAACCGCAACACCACCGACATGCCTTTGATCCATGGGTGATGAACTTTGTTTCAATATGATACAGTGCAAGAAACATCTCAACTCACCCATCCTCAGTTGAAAAACCACTGGGAATTCTTACATCCATTTCTTCACTGATAGGTTCATGACTGCCTGATCAGAGTTATTGGTGATTCCTACCCCCTTCTGCTCTCTCCATGAAAACAACATGCTTCATTTCTTGACAACATATAACATTCCCATGGTTGTTCTTTCTTTATAGCTCATATCTGTCTAAAAACACCCGAAAATAGATCATTTTACCCCCACAATAATCAACATGACCTGAATCCGACTCTTCTTGAGGTATACTCCCCATGTGATGTATGTGTTCCGGTCTACTAACATGTACCGAGAGTAAGAATCTGTCCACATATCTTTGTTTATCCCTCTGATTGCAGTTTTGCACTTAGGACATGTGTATGGCTGCACACAAGCAATGTATTCATCCAAGCAACCGCACATTGTAACCATTTAATGGCATTCTCACAACCAAAACTTCATCTTCGTCAATTATATTTTGTTCCACTACCTCACACTTGTTAAATGTTTCATCAGGCTCAAATTTCTTGCCTATATCCCAAAAATGTCCAACTAACTTTCAATGCTGGACAACTGCCTGATGATGCTGTATGTGTAATGCTACCACACCTAACACACTGTGCTTTATTTTTTGTATTGGGGTCTCCTGTAGCCCCGGGTTTCCAGTTGATGGCGCAAGAGAAAACATATGTCTTTCCACCACAACATTTCATTTTCTTCCTTAGTTTTATTTCAAAACCTTCAATGCCCCTTCATACTCCTCATGTACCTCCTTATCTTCATCATCTACCTTACTATGTGCAAGTCACTTTTTAAAAACCTTCCCAACTTATATGCTTAAATTGTGTTCTAACAAAACTCATTGTATACAACATATACATCTTCCCCAAGTGGCTTTTAGATATGTTTCAAATGCTTCTTTCCAATACTCCCACAACATTACTGGTTCACCAGGTGTTTGCAAGACTTTGAAGGATCAGCTACTGATTCCATAGTAAATTTGCATAACAATTACAATAAACGAATGTATCTGTTTTTACACCTATTCTGCAAAGAAGTAAAATAATAAGTTAATATAATTAAAGTAGCAACCACAATCAGCTGCAACAACATCGAATGTTCTGCTTCCTAGAGCTTAAAATAATATTATTACAATAAAGATATTTACAGTGGGCATACAATGAGTTGCAGCTCAAGATACTGTTGATGTCTTCTTTTGTATGCGTGAAAAGTGTGCCAATAAATGAAATTCTTCCACACAGTTGTCGAATGTGAGAAACCATTTATTACAGAGCAGCTCCTGAGGTGTAGCCCGTAAAACTACAAAAGTTCAACCAGATATCAGAACATTTTTACAAGAATGGAAAACAACATTTCGCACAAAACACAAACTATTCAAATCTTAACACAAGATGAATATAACAATTTGGAGCCCCAAGTGTTATATTATGTCTCAGCTATTCAGCTAGGGAAAGCAAAGGGGATGACTAGCAGCAGTTAATATGTGGCATTCTGTTGCCATCAAATGCAATAACTACTGAAGCGCTGGGTGCATCTTAATTTGGGTGAAGGTATTGTTGAAGGATATCTAAAATATTACCTTTTGACAAGGAATGAGGAACCATTTATTTCTCCAAATATGTAAGAACAAATAATCTCTTGTTTTAGGAGCCACAGGACAAGGTTTACCTTTTTAGTGGGAGAATACCGGATAGCCTGCAGAAGGGTGTGTGTTGCCGGTGCTGGTTGAGGTAATAAGTGGTATCACCAAACACTATGTACCAGAGCTCAGTCGGACCTTTATTTTCTTAGTATTGGTCGTGCCTTGTTATCATACAGGTAATCAGTCCTTTTCGGCAGGCTTCCTTTGGAGGTCAGCAGCAAAGATACCCTGATGATGTGGTAATGGTTTCTCTCTTTGGTCTTCCCTTTTAGATATAAAGCGTCATGTCCGAAGAGCCTCAGAAAGAATAAAGTAAAGCACAGGTAAGTTCTTTACTCTTAGGTTAATATGATTATCCTTTTATTCTTTCCTTTCTTCTGCCTTCCTATATTATTCTCTTCTTTCTCGTCTGTTTATCTCATTTCAATTTTCCCTATTCTTCTTTCTAAATTTAAGCCAGGACCTGTTTCCTTGTTGATATCTCCTGTTCAGCTTTCTTCAGCTTCTTGTTTACATCTCTGCGGTGGTTTTCCGTCAAATTACCAGGTGGTAGTGCCCCTCCACCCCCAAAATAAGTTCCCACTAAACAAAAGAGACGCCAAGAAAAAAACACAATTAATTCCTGCATCGTAGGAGTCTTTGCAGGCTTTCCCTCACTTATACTTTATTTTATCCCTGGTGACCCCTTTTATCCTTCCCAAAGTGTAATTCCATATGCCGACAATATAAATTCAAATGGTGTGAGACAGGGATTGGCCCTGAACCGTAGCACTCACCTATGCTGGCCATCTGTGTTGGGCGGGACCGACCACTCTGGAGGTTTCTGTTCTCAGGAGGAGATCCTTCGGTGAACCCAGCGGTCTCTTGCTACCCTATCCTTTTTTCCACGCCCATCGCATTCCTCAGGGCCGGCTTAAGCACTGGTGGCACGGTTTGACAATCTTTTTTGGCGCCCCACTTCCCATGACCTGCTTTTCATATTCCTTCACTACCACCCAGCAAGTGCCCCTCATCTCTCCATAGCCTCTTTCTCACATACATTTAATTAGTCTTAATGCGCTGGTAAAGGTTGGCTTTATTCGACCACTCAGCTACCCACATAAAATACTGATATGTTCTCTGAAACATGCATATTAACCCTCTGAGCTACTTTATTGTGATTCGAAGAACAACCACTAGACAAAACTCTGACCCCTCTCTTAGGGCGGGCCTTAGGCATATGCAAGCTGTGCACCTGCACAGGGCCGCCAACCCCCAGGGGCCACCACGCCAATATATATCCTTAGACACATATTTGCGTGGCAGCCCCTGGCAGGGATTTGGCGGCCTGTTGCCCCCTACCTACGCCCCCTGCCATGAGCCTAGAGCTGCCCCTGCCTCTCTCTAGCAGGAACATTAATCACAAGAGTTACCGTGACATTTTTATTGCTTCCTGAAAGCTGGACATGCAAGGAACTCTGCAGCAGGTGCTTGTAAATCGTAAGTAATTTATTTTATTTTATTTTTATTTTAATTTTAAAAGTTTTATATAGTGATGGTAGACCCAGAGGTATCAGAGCGCTTTGCATGATCAGGATAGAATAAGGCAAACATGGTATGAAAACCATAAAACAAAGTTAAAAAACAAACATAATTACAAAATCAAGGAGGGATGAAACAGGAGTTGAATCAATATAATACAGGTTATATAGGTAGAGTGGAATTACAGGAAGAGGGCCATATATTACAGACAAATATGGTATAGTGAAAAGAGATCAGGAGTCTTGCACAGGATTACGATACTCCCTTGAATGCTTCTGAAATTAAACACTCTTATAGCAAAATCTGTACTTGCAGATTTTTCTAAAGTTGTTGGGTAATCCAAGCCCTACACTCCAACCCGCCAGCACCTACTGTTAAGATGTGGGAGGTGGCAGGTCCTCCTGTTTTTCAGGTTTCCTTTCTTTCCATTCTAAACTTTTTCTTTTAAATATCTTAAATACAGGTAAGTACATTTCACAATGGGTCCAACTCAGTAGTTGTATTACATAACGTGCCATTAGTAAGTATATCAATGTACGTTCCAACGTCCAGTCCGCACATTAGATATTTTTTCATAGCAACAGTTTAACTGCATTGTAACAATGGTAAATATAATTCTAAAAAAAAGAGAGACATCAAATTACCGAGGGTGCATGCATCAGGTGTCTAGGTTATCTTCTGGGCGGAGTCGTGGCCGGGCTGGTTATGGAGTATGGTGTAGGGGCTGCTACTTTACTTTTCTGTGCAATTGCGTGGCTGTGGAGGTGATGCGCTGTATGATCAGCTTTCGTGTGGTGTTTATTTCTTTTTCTTTTTTCCCCTGTATGGGGGGAATGTGAGGTACCTGCTCAGCCCAGCGATACCAGTTGGGGTGGCATGTTGAAACAACGCAGTGTCGGCGACTAGGTTGAGTTTCTCTATACATTTTCTCCACACGAACAGATCAGGAGGAGTGAATATTTTAAGAACTCATTTATTCAGTTATTACATCAACACCAGTTAGTAATGAATACTACTGATTGTTGAGTATGTGGGCTCATGCCTCATAATACAGAAAGAGGTATGCCATACTTGGTATTTCCATTCTCCTATGAAGGTTCCGCCTGGGCATATCTGGCAATGTTTTCTAATCTTTACCAGAATCAGTTACAATACCCTCCTGGCAGTCCATATGGTGGTGGAGCAGACTTTAGTCATAGTACTTTGATTAAGGGAATTGTGACTATGGCTAAGATTGCTCAGATTAGCAAGATTCCTGTAGATGAAAAGAGAGCATACGATGGATGGAACATAACACGGTATGTTACCACCCTTACTGAAAAAGCTAAATTGAGGAGCTCTCCACCAATTTGGACTGTGCCTCATCGAGGTAATTTCTGCTTACAAATCAATGGTCAGAACGTCAAGAATCAGCCAGAAAGGAGTATCTGTTCCTATACCTGTGTCTATACACCTCAGATTCCCTCACCGTTAGTGCCATCACAAAGCACATATTTCATCTGTCATGATAGAGCCTATACATGGCTTCCCACTTATTTCTCGGGAACGTGTTATGTGGCTTTTCTTCTTCCTCCAACCTATACTGCTCCTCCAAATCATCACAAAAAGAGGCTTGGTAGAGGAGTCTTTGATCAAAAGGACACAGCAGGACAGGAGGCAGCAGATTTTATCAAAGGGTTGCTTCCTTTCTGGGGCCCAATGGCCAATAGCAGAGACATAAAGACACTTAGCTCGTGTTGTTGAGGCTACCATAAATGAAACTTCTGGAGCCTTGAGTAACGTGACAGCCGAGCTTCAGGCAGATCGTCTTATGACTTTACAAAATCTGATAGTTTTAGATATTATCCTTGCAGATAGGGGTGGAGTCTGTAAATTGATCGGGTCTAGTTGCTGTGTTTATATTCCTGACAATGCCCCTACGGTATACCAAGCTATCTCTAAGCTACATACCTTCTCCGAGTATACATCGGGACATGGGAGATTGGTCTGTGATGGGATGGTTTTGGGGACTACTGTCCACATGGGGATGGAAGATATTAACCTTCCTGGGAATGATTTCTTCTCTTGTTGCCTTTGTGTGCAGTGTGGACCTGTAATATGTGGCCTGTGTGCCACTATGTGTGTCCTGAAGCCCACATCACGAAAAACGGAGAACATAAGAATGATGTTACAGCAACAGCTCGAGGACCTCATGGCCATTGATATTGATTCAGATTGACTTGAATCCTTGGTTAATTGCCTGAGTAATGGCAAAAGGAGGGTCTGAGGTTCTGCGATTTCAGATTTCGTCCCGTATCTAGCCGCCATTTTGTGTCCTGTTGCCCTCACTCAGGCGGCACGGCGAACGTGATGCTTTTGCTTTTTCAGCTGCTACGTGTCTTTCAGGTAAAAAGTAACTCCATTGTCCTTGTTCATGAAGCCCGATGCCAGGGTCTGATCGAGTTCGTTAATCCATGTCTGGCTCGACTGATCCCTGTCTCAGCCGACTATTTACCCTCTCCTATTCTTCCCTTATACTATCTTATCCAACTGGCCTTCACTATTCTCTCCTTGTATGCTCCTATTACACAACCATCTATTGAAACACACTAGTATGTCCTGCCACCTGCAAAAGGGGATTATGAACACCATCACTGTTTAATTTGTTGGGAGGGGTGACACACGGGGTCCGAGAAAGAGGCGTATACTAGGATACCTGATAACTTGTTTTCCAACTTTTCCTATTGGTTCGTTTTGTCTGCGGGGAGTGGGATATCGTAAAATGTGTTTAGTTTAAGAGATTGTACGCCACGGATTGAAGTGGCAGTCTCCTTAGAATATACACTTTACATGTACTTCTAGGATAACTGTGCTTAGCTGCAGCTAATAAACCTGGCTTCCACGCTCAACGGAGTGTCTCGTGTCTCTGTTAGTAACAAGGCAGGTGAGCCTGGGGATTAAGGCGTGCCCTGCGCCGTCCGGCCCATAAGGCCCGGTTCTCCAAGGTGGCTCTTTAGTGGTCAGCTCCTGCCTGTTGCATCGGGGGTACCTGCAGCGTGGCGTCCGAGCGTGTGAGATTTCTCAACATTTCGTCCCAAGTCTGCACAATGGGACACTTTCCCAACCCTGCTGTTTCTTCCCTGTGTAGAGTGGTACCCTCCACCCGCGCCCAGACTTCAAGGGATTTTGCCCAGTGCAATACCTCTGGCGGATCCTTGTGTTTTCACCTCTTAGTTATGAGGCGCTTCGCTGTAATGAGGCCCAAGTCTCGAAACCTGGATCCACTTTATTGGCCCTGGTTCTCTTATAGATCCCCAGAATGCAGACCTCCCACGTGGAGGATATCTCATCATTCGTGCAGTTGGCAAGTGTTTCCAATATCGCGCGCCAGTAGGGGAGAAGCAGGGGACAGGACCACAGCATGTGTAATAGATCAGCGCCCAGGAGACGACACCTAGGGCATTCAGAAGTGTTGTTTATTATTTTATTAATTTTGTCTGGTGAAAGATACGCCCTATGTAATATATACATTTGGATAAGTTTGAATAGTGAGTTTCGTGGTACATGCGTGGCACTAGCTATAACGCGCTCCCACTCTTTATCCATCCAGGGACGTCCTCGGTCTTCTGTCCAATATGTGCGGAGTCTCTGTAATGGTTTCAGGACATCTTAGCATAGCCCCTCCCCACTAAGGTCAGTACCTGCCCCTCCAGGCTTGGCAGTTCAGGCTGGACTGTTCCCATGAGGCACAGGGTCAGACTGATTTGCATATGGCAATGTCTGAACTGGGGTGGTGTGGTGAGCAAAATAACAATGGATTAAACCCAGATCTGTGACTGGGGCTGAATGTTTTGCCATTGTGCAACATTCCGTCCATCAATTGTTGTTTTGCATTTGTCACCCGAGTGGGACGGGTATGCTCAGACGTGAGGCCTGTGCTCTCCATGCCACTGGAATCAAGCTATCTAGGCTGATGACGGCTGATAGCCAGAAACCGGTCCTAGGATGCTTGATTCCGGTCCAGGAAAGACATGGCTTGGAAGTTCGGGCTGGACTGTTCCCATGAGGCACAGAGTCAGACTGATTTGCATATGGCCATGTCTGAACTGGGGTGGTGTGGTGAGCAAAATAACGATGGATTAAACCCAGATCTGTGACTGGGGGTGAAAATTTTGCCATTGTGCAAAATTCCGTCCATCAACTGTTGTTTTGCATTTGTCACCCAGAGTGAGACGGGTATGCTCAGACGTGAGTCCTGTGCTCTCCATGCCACTGGAATCAAGCTATCCTGGCTGATGATGCCTGATAGCCTGAAACCAGTCCTAGGATGCTTGATTCCGGTCCAGGAAAGACATGGCTTGGCAGTTTGGGCTGGACTGTTCCAATGAGGCACAGGGTCAGACTGATTTGCATTTGGCCATGCCTGAACTGGGGTGGTGTGGTAGGCAAAATAACGATGGATTAAACCCAGATCTGTGACTGGGGGTGAATATTTTGCCATTGTGCAACATTCTGTCCATCAATTGTTGTTTTGCATTTGTCACCCCGAGTGGGACGGGTATGCTCAGACGTAAGTCACGTGCTCTCCATGCCTCTGGAATCAAGCTATCTTGACTGATGACGGCTGATAGCCAGAAACCGGTCCTAGGATGCTTGATTCCGGTCCAGGAAAGACATGGCTTGGCAGTTCTGGCTGGACTGTTCCCATGAGGCACAGGGTCAAACTGATTTGCATATGGCCATGTCTGAACTGGGGTGGTGTGGTGAGCAAAATAAAGATGGATTAAACCCAGATCTGTGACTGGGGGTGAATGTTTTGCCATTGTGCAACATTCCGTCCATCAATTATTGTTTTGCATTTGTCACCCCGAATGGGACAGGTATGCTCAGACGTGAGTCCCATGCTCTCCATGCCACTGGAATCAAGCTATCTTGGCTGATGATGGCTGGTAGCCAGAAACCGGTCCTAGGATGCTTGATTCCGGTCCAGGAAAGACATGGCTTGGCAGTTCGGGCTGGACTGTTCCCATGAGGCACAGGGTCAGACTGAGTTGCATATGGCCATGTCTGAACTGGGGTGGTGCGGTGAGCAAAATAACAATGGATTAAACCCAGATCTGTGACTGGGGGTGAATGTTTTGCCAGTGTGCAACATTCTGTCCATCAATTGTTGTTTTGCATTTGTCACCCCGAGTGGGACGGGTATGCTCAGATGTGGGTCCCGTGCTCTCCATGCCACTGGAATCAAGCTATCCTGGCTGATGACGGCTGATAGCAGACACCGGTCCTAGGATGCTTGATTCCGGTCCAGGAAAGACATGGCTTGGCAGTTCGGGCTGGACTGTTCCCATGAGGCACAGGGTCAGACTGATTTGCATATGGCCATGTCTGAACTGGGGTGGTATGGTGAGTAAAATAACGATGGATTAAACCCAGATCTGTGACTGGGGGTGAATGTTTTGCCATTGTGCAACATTCTGTCCATCAATTGTTGTTTTGCATTTGTCACCCCGAATGGGACGGGTATGCTCAGACGTGAGTCCCGTGCTCTCCATGCCACTGGAATCAAGCTATCCTGGCAGATGATGGCTGATAGCCAGAAACCGGTTCTAGGATGCTTGATTCCGGTCCAGGAAAGACATGGCTTGGCAGTTCAGGCTGGACTGTTCCCATGAGGCAAAGGGTCAGACTGATTTGCATATTGCCATGTCTGAACTGGGGTGGTATGGTGAACAAAATAACGATGGATTAAACCCAGATCTGTGACTGGGGGTGAATGTTTTGCCATTGTGCAACATTCCGTCCATCAACTGTTGTTTCGTATTTGTCACCCCCTCCAGGTCAGCGCCCAGTGTGGCCGCACTGATCGCACTACCCTAAAGCTCACCCCGGCATTCCTGCCTCCCACAAGGGTTGACACCCCCTCCACCTCTTGCCCACTCCATAATCCTTCCTTATCCTCTCCCTCTTTGGTGTTAGCCTCCTCCTTTTGTAGTCCCTTTTCGCTTTCTCCTGTGAAGAAAATAGTTCTTCCTTTGTTTCTGTCTCTATTATCATCGCCTGCCTGTTCTTTTTCTATTTTACCTGTTTTTTTTCCTGTATTCTCGGCTCTGCACCAGGCGTGAACCACTGTGGAATGTCGTGTAAGTCCCCGGCTGTTTAACTCTCCTTTTCTGTCAGCTCATTTTTTGGCACACGGTGATAGAGTGAGATAGGCTTCCTTTCTTGTCATACACCTATCTCTGGTGAATGTCATTCTCACTGACAGAACTATCCTTCTGGAGTTTAAACCTCTCATGAATTACTCTATGGTAGTATTACAGACACGCTTCTACACAAGAGCAAGCAAGAAGTATGTCTATGGCCCAAACAAAAACAACAATAGTTCTTTGAGAAGAGATACCTGAAGCTAATGTGCAAGAATAGTTTACGTTTTCAAGCAACTTGAGATGCGTGGAAATTGCTTTGATCACTGTTGGGTGAGATTAGCTCACTGAAAATGGTGAAACTACCATTGTTTCTATATATATTTTTAGAATCCACCTTCCAGACTCTGAAGGATTGGTGCAACTCATTTCACACAGTGGCTTCGTGGGAACTTAGAGTGTACAGGCAACCCCTGGATCTCTCTATGAGATGCTTACCTGTTCTCAGTTTGCAGAGATACTATTGTGCATCATATCTCAATAGAGCAAGTACAGGCAAAAAGCAGGGGTACTGACACAACATGCGCAAATAGAGCAGGGCTGTGACATGCTGGTGGATTTCTCCAATACCTTGAACTCATAAATAAAAAAAAATAAGAACCAGAAAGCTGCCCTAGTACCATACTTTAGGTAAGCCATAGAACAATGACATTTTGTTTACATGATGCAGGCCTACCTACCAAGTATGCCTATCTTGTGGAAACCAACATTCCTTGCTGACACGGCACAATGTAAAATTATGGAGTAAAAAGGGATGCCAACCATGGGAGACATGCTTGCTGACTCAATTTACTAACTGTTTCACACCAGTTTCCAGAAATGGCAAATCCAAATGTTTGCTTTACTGTCAGAGTTAGATGCTTTAGGTGAGGAAACCTTACCAACTTATATAAACTCTCCTGTTGCAGGGATTGTGAAGGATATTCAGAATTCCATAAATTATACTCATTAACAGCATGTAAATAATCAAATGCCTTTTTCTGAATCACTAACCAGGCACTACGATGACCCCTCAAAGGCACTCAATTAGCATGACTATCCTGACCAAGTTCATCGACATTACAGCAATACAAGCATCGATAAACTCCCCCCAAATGGCTGTTCTACATCCCCATGGTTGCACCTTAAACCTGATTCAAAATGCAATCTACTGTATCTTCCAAGAAACCGAAAAAAGGAAAGCGGATCCGAACTGTTTTGGGTCTCTTTCCAATCCAGCATCCCCTGGTGTAAATGTTTATTTTGGATAGTCTGTGCTATTGTTGGAGAGCTATGGTAGTAGCTGAAGGATGGGTTCTCACTAAATGCTCTAGAACAACATTTAGGGCAATTTTCGGGAGCCTGATTTGTAATTCGCTATTATTTTAAAGGAACAAGGGGACCCAAGGCGCAATAGGCTAAGGACCATGGGTAGGTACTATATTGTCAAGAACAGTGGTCCTTAGAGTAACAAACCAATAAAGGAAAGAATAAATATAAACCAAATGGAAATATATTTAGGGGAATTGTCCAGCCGGACGATTTATTTCCCTGATACAAAAAAATATTATAACAAATATAACACTGGGTGTGATAGAAACGGGGCACCGTCCGGTGTCCGACTAACACACTGAAAGAACATACAACATACACAATAACAGGCAATAGCAAGACATCCGATTAGAGTAAGACATATACCAGACAATCTAAAGTATACACATATGCAAGAAAAATTATATACACATTTGTTGCATTTAGTGTAATGTGTCGACGACGTTTCGAACCATACTTAATAAAGGTTCATCCTCAGGACAGAGGGTAATTGCCTTAAAGTTACACATTTGCGAATATATCACTGGAAGGGAGGTAAATACCATGTAAAAAGGAAAGGAGACAAGGAGACATAAAAAGATAGAGACATGTCATTAAAACATTGCCAAAACTGCGTGCATAGATTGCATGACTCATACCATGCCAAGGTGCAGCCGGCAACGAGATGTGGATCATGCAGAATATGGGCAGTGGAGAACAGTAACGAGGAACTGGGCTAGTGGCGCCGGGTATCTGTGGTCCAGAAAGTGACTGTGGCTGGTGCAGAAAATGGGTACATACATAGCGAAGTGGCAGCGAGCTGACGTGCCAAACAAACAGTGCACTCAGACATAGTGAGTCAAATGTGAGGATGCGCTTATGTAAAGTTGCGCTTACCAATAGTGTGGCACTCTGAAAGGAAAATTCCTTAAACTTGATAGTTTTGCTTAAAAGCAAATGCCAAAATAAATCTAGTGGGAAGACAAATAATAAAACTATAGTAGCGAAAAGTACTTCCCAATTCAAAGTTGTATCCAGAAAATACTCGTACCGTAAAAGAGTGCCCTCGGTACTATGGTCTGTGGAGGGAAGGGCGACATGTGATTAACTATAGCGATAGAGTCGAAGTGAGCATAAACAACACATGTTGTGGGAAGTTTCATCTTACCCGAAAAGGATGGTCACGGTACCATGGTCTGGAAGAAACAACACGGGCGGCATAAGTACCAATGGTGTCATCATCTTTACTTCTAACAAGTATGCAAGTGGGCCAGGGCCAATCTTACCTGGAAAAACTGGAAGCAAGGCCTCAATGGGGGTTCTTGCTTGCACCGGTGATCAGCGCGGCGTCTCCGTGCAATGCGGGACGCGGAGAGGAGTTCAGGGAAGTCACATGGGCAAGGGGACCAATCAGATAGCGCCGAGACTTGGCGGCCATTTTGGATTGGGGAAATAAACCCATGACGCGGTTTGGTGACGCCGGTAGTCACGTGAAGACTAAGGCACAGCTATGATGCGTAAGCCGGGTGTCGGCCATCTTAGAGTGGCACCCGGCCCATTAAACAGTATACAGGGTAATGGCTAGGTGAGTGATAACAAGTGATAATAAATTCGAGTGAAGGGCGAAGAATTGCATGCCAGTGAGTCACGTTCATTCAGGACAAACCACAAAACTAGTTTTCCATAATAAATGAATTTCCTGCACATTTCTTACATTTATCATTTACACGTGCACCGAATTAGGTGAAAAAATTATTCAGAACCATTTTGTACAGTTATGTTTCAGGCTTAAGTAAGAATCCATGCAGAGGGAGAAAACAGATTGTGTTAAATCAGGGCAGTCCAGTCCTCAGTCCGATTCAACCCTGTATGAACACTTTTGGTCTTCAAAATCCATCTCAGTTCCTCTTTGTTCATGAGTTGTTGCAGGTTACCCCCTCGGCTCGGGAGTTTTACCAGGCAAATGATAGTCCAATTTGTCTTCCCACTAGATTTATTTTGGCATTTGCTTTTAAGCAAAACTATCAAGTTTAAGGAATTTTCCTTTCAGAGTGCCACACTATTGGTAAGCGCAACTTTACATAAGCGCATCCTCACATTTGACTCACTATGTCTGAGTGCACTGTTTGTTTGGCACGTCAGCTCGCTGCCACTTCGCTATGTATGTACCCATTTTCTGCACCAGCCACAGTCACTTTCTGGACCACAGATACCCGGCGCCACTAGCCCAGTTCCTCGTTACTGTTCTCCACTGCCCATATTCTGCATGATCCACATCTCGTTGCCGGCTGCACCTTGGCATGGTATGAGTCATGCAATCTATGCACGCAGTTTTGGCAATGTTTTAATGACATGTCTCTATCTTTTTATGTCTCCTTGTCTCCTTTCCTTTTTACATGGTATTTACCTCCCTTCCAGTGATATATTCGCAAATGTGTAACTTTAAGGCAATTACCCTCTGTCCTGAGGATGAACCTTTATTAAGTATGGTTCGAAACGTCGTCGACACATTACACTAAATGCAACAAATGTGTATATAATTTTTCTTGCATATGTGTATACTTTAGATTGTCTGGTATATGTCTTACTCTAATCGGATGTCTTGCTATTGCCTGTTATTGTGTATGTTGTATGTTCTTTCAGTGTGTTAGTCGGACACCGGACGGTGCCCCGTTTCTATCACACCCAGTGTTATATTTGTTATAATATTTTTTTGTATCAGGGAAATAAATCGTCCGGCTGGACAATTCCCCTAAATATATTTCCATTTGGTTTATATTTATTCTTTCCTTTATTGGTTTGTTACTCTAAGGACCACTGTTCTTGACAATATATGATTTGTAATTCGCAGCAAATAGGAATTCTATGCTCAGTTAAAGAAAGTCATCAGAAAAAGCATGAAGCATGTCCAAAAAACAGAGTGAGGTGCAAAGACACTTGCAAACCAATATCAAAGGTTTAGGCAAAAACAGTTCCAACAGGAATGGCCAAAGCATTGCATCTACTGTATTAGCTGCAATGCAATGCTTACTTACTTTCACTTTAATACTTAAAACAGGACCACTGGATCAGAAGGTAGAGATTTCCAGGTGAATCTTCTGGCTTCCCTAGATGTTGTTTTTCAAATGTTCCAGCCTGAATCACTATTGTGTTGGCTTTCACTGCCTGGTGGGTACATTTTGATTGGTCGCTGTAGATGTTGACCAATATTGTTTCTGTATGTCTCTTAGTAGTGTGTATTCGAAACATGTCTTTAGGGCTTACCCCTTTGGGTTAGAACAAGAGTATGATGTTTGCTTGTGCAGTAGCTTCCTTTGCAGTGTACATGCACTGGCTTCCAGAGACACCTATCCTATTTTTGCATTGTTCTTCCTTCCATTTCAGGCTTTATGCAGCCACCATAGACCCTAAGACTGATACAGTGGTTTACACATACCAGAGGGCATTCCTGCCTTTCACAAACATATCGCGGGATTCGCCCTCTTGGTCTCAGGCACGGCAGCGTACACGGGAATCCAACATGAGTTCCAACAAACTGCCACCCCTCATTTCCTCTATGAGAAATGTGTTCTATCACAAAAATCTTGCACCATTCTCCAGAGGCTGCCATGACCAATGCAACCAAGATGCTGCTGCCATTAAGAATGTTACTGCTTTGCACCTAAAATAAGACCCAGAATCTCATTCTGCATATAAAATCCATCTTCTCTAATTTAAACCCAATACCTGTTGTCAGAACAAACCTCTGCAGAGCCTATGATTACTTATTAAGTGTAGGGAATTATGGATATTGCTATAGCACGTCTCAACAGTAATAAAAAAACTATGCGGACATGGTTGAATTTCTGACCCAATTCCAAATCATCATTTAAAGGGAATGTCACTGAGAATCTTGTCTTTAACATATAAACAGCAAATTCCAAGCAGTTAGCCTCTTGGAGTATTAATCCTCCCTCTGCTCTCAGCACACCATGAAAACATCTGGTTTAGCATATTTTACTGTTCTTGGCCCTATGGCCCAAACAAAACCAACAGGCAGTTCTTTGAGAAGAGAGACCTGAAGCTAATTTGCAAGAATAGTTTAACAGTTTTCAAGCAACTTGAGCATCTCGTAACCTGTGGTCCCTGGAATATTAGTAGGTGTATAAAGTATAAATACATGAAAAGGCAAAATGTTAAACTCTAAAACGCTCTTAAAATGTGTAGGCATTTGAAACTGAAGGCTAAAAATTAAGTTGATGTCCTTATCTTTATTCGTGATAGCAGCGAGAGTGCAGCAAACTGAATCTGGAATGGTCAACTGTTCACCTCAATTGACTCTGGCATCTGTTGAAAGAAAGAGAGAAATCTTTAGAAATAAAAGACCAAGTGAAATGCTAGAGACTGCCCTATCGCTCTGTCTTTTGAAATAAAAGTACATTTTGTTATGTTCCAACCTTCCCATTAAAATTAATAAAAATTTATATTTTTTTGTTTGTGAAATAAACTTAAAAAATCATAATTTGTGTAATTTTTATCTTAACTTGTTTCTGTATGTGTATGTCTCGTTTTGAGTTTGAAACCGTAGTAATTGATTATACAGGGGTCTCCAGCTTCCGGTAGTGTTTCACTGAGGGTGCACAGAGGTCAGCGCAAAGTTTGTAAATGGAGAAAGCTGAAGTGCAGGGGCATTAGATAACATCTCTCTGCCACCTTTGGCCATAGGCAAGGGGAACGGAATCTCCTCTCTAAAAATAGTGGGGGACTCTGTACACCCGCACCCACCCCTGACTTGTGCCCGGATCATTTACGCTGCATCAGATTAAGTCAGTGGCACAGGTGGTGGCCGGCATAGGAAAGAGCAGTGAGGTAATGGGGCGGTTCTATGGTGGGGGTCGGGGAAGTTGACATATGACGAGAAAAGTTAAACACATTTTTTTTAAATAAAGCCACTTACCTTGCACTCGCCGCATCGCTGATTCGGCAAGCGCAAGGTAGGTGGCTTTATTTGATTTTTTATTTAATTTAACTTATCCCGTTGTATGTGGACTTCCCCGCCCCCTCCCCCCTTCACCACTCTTACCTGAGCCAGCCACGACTGAGTGCCACCCAAAAATCTCAAAGATCAGTAATAGAATGTTAAGTTGTAATCATTTTCAATCAACTATTTGCAACAAAACAGCACAAAATATGCAGGATTCCATTTCCCTCTGCTATTCGACCCTCTTGATCAAATACACTAAAGTAAACTTACAATAATTCTATAGACAGTATATTTCACTAGCCAGTGCTTCAAATAGACAGACATGGATGGATAGAGATAGGTGAAATCAGGTAGGGAGAGATGGACAGTGGAAAATCCTAGACAATGGAAGGGGGTTGGGAACGCAGGAAGTATAAAAGAGACAAACTAAACACCAACATCCATGAATGTGTCATACTATCAACATCTCCTCTTAGTTCCCACAAGGCTAACTTACCAGTGCTATCCTCTGTATGTTTTTTTATCATTTCAGTTGCCATTTCGTGTCCTAGTCCTATTTTCCGGGTTTTACTTGCTACAGAAAAGCATGATCCGCCTCTGATTGGGTGAACAAAAATAACTTGAAGTTAAGTTGCACTTTGTGATGAGAGGTGTACAAAATAGCAACTGATACCCCTAGCATCATCAATTCCTTCTGCACTTCATGAAACTCTTTTGACTGCATCTGTGTTCCTTTACGAAAATGTGTAAAACATGAGGACCAGTTGCCTCTGTATCTGTGGATCATATTTTAGTATTGCTGCTTTCCTGAGTGTTTAGTCTCTTAATTTGGGTGGTAAAGAGAGGCAATAATGGAGCCCAGGCTTTTAGAATGTTGGTGCCCCGTAGACATGGATGTCAATCTGTTTTCCCTTTTCTCCAATTCTGCCATGTCACAATCTTCAGGTATTAAATGATTGGTGTGAAAGGAAGATACCACTTCCTGGACTAAAGCATTTGAAGCAATGGCAGGAAAGTCCACAATTCTAATGTTCGTCACCCATCTGGTGTTTTAAAACAGTCCCATTTTGCTATTCAACATCAATAGTATCTCCACTGCTCTTCTATGGAAACCTGCATATTTGTTGCCCTCTACCTCCGGGTGATCCATCTTGGCTCCCAACTTCTGCACATTTGAGTCAATGCCCGCTGATATGGTCTCCACACATGTCACCTCTTGTCCATCTCTCCAGGCTCATTTCATGTACAAGAAATTACTTTTGTACCTGCTGGATCACTTTGAGGACAGGGCAGGAGTAGCTGGCCTGGTCTAGCCAAAAAATAACTGAGTACCTTGTGGAGCTATAGGTTTGCATGCAAAATAATTGTCTACTTAAATGGGACAGGACAGACATCATGTTGGTAGGCACCTTATCACCTCAGTCCTCCCCTTTTACTGACTGAGTCACTGAGCCTAGGACCGGTTGCAAAAACTAGGATAAAATGCTTGTGTTTGGGGCTAGGCTATGATCAGTCACTAAACAGGCAGATACGGAAAAGGTGAAATCTACCTTTCATCTCCTTCTAGCTTGAAACATTCTGCCTTTTGTGGATTTTCGTGGAAGATGCTTTGATTCAGGCCACAGTTGTGTTTTTGATGGACTAGAGCTATTCTTTAGAATTAAGATACCCAGCACATGGAAAGGCAAAGGGTCAAGGTGTGCAAAACTGGGCAGTCACTGCAAGATGGAAGATTTCCCATGAGATAGAGTACCTCCACTGATTACCAATAGGGGGTACGAGGGCAGGTCAAAGGGCCGACCATGGCTAATATAACCACAAAGGACATTTGTGTTTCAGGAGAGCATCCTTGAAACATAAATCTTCCCAAGACCTCCACTGCACAAGACTCTCTGCCCAGGGTACAGCTCTTTGAGAGGCAGAGGTATTCATGGAGCCAAGATATGAAATGACCTCTCAAAACACCTAAAGGCCAGCTAGACCTGCCTAGGGTTCCAAGATGTCTTAAAACATTTCTGTTTTACCTACAGAACAGTCATGGAAGTGATTGCAGCTAATCGTGGCATTGTTCAATAGATGGCCGCTCTATCGCAGCCCTAAATCTCCTCCCCCTCATATCTAAAGATTCACACAATCTTTTGAACATCTGTGACCACAGAACCAACACCAGTGCTAGTGCAGTTAGAGGCCAGAAGAATATAGATTGTTTTATTCAAAAGTGCTCTCACTTGCATCAGCCTACTCTCTCTTCATTACCTTTAAAACCAAGTAGGTGCTTCTTTTCCGTTTTCTCTGTGATCAATATAGAATTTATGATATTGGTCTTAGATTCAATGTCTTCGTTTCGCTATTCGAGCATCTAATCTAGAGCTCCGATCTTTTCAACCTGCGATATAACAATACAATACAATTGAAAGTGAGGATCAAAGACACAAATGACATTCCACACCTCTCCAACTGTACACCTGACATCCAAAAAAGGATGAGCAAAAGATGAATGATCAAAAGGTGAAATTCCTGATCGTGTATGCAAAATTGCTATTCCTGGATGTCTTGTTTAATGCCTCACTCACCTTCTTGCCTTACAGTAGGAAACTCTGCAGAAATAATTTTGGCCTCTTATCCCCCTGTATCAAAAAAACACTCCTTTTTTCAGCTGTAGTAGGACTGATTCATGCTCATAACAAGCACCCATAGGCACACTGTTTCTTTCAATCATATTCCCGTCAGCAAATTCTTATTCACACTGTTAGTTTGCTTCTCTGGTGCAAGGTCCTCTAACGCTAGAATCCTGCTGCTGGTGAAGAGGTGAGTCCAGAATGTTAAGCATCCAGCAGGTGCTTAAATCACCCGATGAATCCCATGGCAAGGGATGTTGTCATTTTGTCTCTATAGTGCAAGGTATTCTTAGGCCTGAATCCTTCTGGTGGTGAAGAGGTGAGGCCAGGTTGCTAAGTGCCGTGCGGGTCCCCAAAACGACCTGAGTAGCCCTGCAGCGTGGGATCCACCCAGGTGCATACCCCGGTAAGAGACCGGGTCAAGAGCAGGCCTGTTTGCGCCTGTCCAAGCTGAGACGAGGCTGGGCTGAACCTCCGCATTTACCGTCACTACTAAATCTGCTTGGACCATGATCATGGGAAAGCCCAAATCTCCAGGTAACACACACACCCTAAGGCCACCACGACTGATCATTGTCTGGCAATTGCGACTGGGGTAGTTTCTAAGGAGATAGAACTAGAATAAAGGAGTCTTTCTTTTACAGCAGCACTTCATCCACACTTTTTTTAATCTTCCTCTTCCGTTGCTGCAAATACAGGTTAGCTGACGCTCTTGGTCACTGGCCTTGACTTCTTCCTCCGGGTCACCACCCTTTGAACCTGTGGTCAAATGCAAAAGAAAGAGAGTATGCTTGCCTAAATTTCCTGATAGGGGAGTTAACACCAACCCCCAAGGAGAGTAGGATCTGCTTCTTATAGTTACCCCCACTTTTTGCTGATGTATCACTGTTTTTGACTTAGATTGACTGGGATACTGCTATCCAGGAGCCCGGTCTAACTGCTTTCTCCTCTAAATTGATTGTATGTACTTTAGGTACACTCCAGATTGGATTCTGGGGTACTCTTATCAGACCCTAGTATATGGTATACTATGTACCCAGGGCATAGGTACCCGAGGCCTCCCAGGGGCTGCAGCATGTATTATGCCACCCCTGAGAGACCATTCAAAGTGACACCACAGGTCTGCTCCTGCAGCCTGTGTAAGGTGGTGCATGCACCCCTTACTTAGATATAGGTTCACTATATATATATCAGTCACTCCTATGGCAGCCATTATCAATCCTGAAGGCAGGGAGCTGGGTTTTATGTGAGAGGGTGCACCTGCATGAGCAGAGCTCCTCTGCAGCCTTCGGAACCTATTATCCGGGGTTGTCTGTGATGCAGCCAACCATATATATTTAAGTCCATTATAACCTTGCGGTAAATGCTAACTTTAAAACGGATGCTGAGAAAGATGTCGTCAAGCACCTTGGACTCATACCTTCACACCAGTAAATGGTGTGGGGGGTATGATTCCATCCTTCTAGGGGGACATATGTGACACACCGGGCTACCTGGAACCAGCTTTCTCAACCTGGGCATCACAAAATGGATGCTGCCAGCCAGAGACACAAGTCTGCCCTCCTGCTGCTGAGCCAAGCTTGAGCAGGGGAAGGCTTGACAATAGGTTTCCTGTCACAGGGAGGTCCCAGGCATGATTTAGTGTATTGGGGCTGGGAGGGTGCACTCAGAGTGTTTGAAGTCTGCACTGGAGGCACATTTGATGTCCCTGTGCATAATCCCGTTCAAAGTGGTCTTGTAAGAAACTGAACAAAGGACATGGGGGTAGCCACCCCTCTGTCCTGACCCTACCATAGGTGGGTCCCCAGAGTTTGTCCCACTCCTTCCTTGGGTATAAAGTAGGACCCCTGACTACAGGACTTTAGATTTTACCTGGACTAAACTCTGCTACAGAAACCAAGTACTTCGACAATCTACACTATGCTGGATGACTGATGAATCTTCCTTGGAGTAAAGGAGTTACTCCCCTGTTGGCGAGGCAATTTTAACGCATCTGACCAGTTTGCATCCCCCAAGCTCCTGAGGACTCTGAAGATTTCTGCAACACAGGAGCTGGGTTGCTGAGTGTCCCTGAGGTTGCTCTGACCTCTCAGCAATTCTGTGACCAGCATCCCTCGTGGGGACCGTGCAACCCGAATCCCTGAGCGCCATGTACTTTTGCAGCACCATATGCTTTTCGGCGGTCCCTGAGGCAGTGCTTTTGGCTACTTGTAGTCCTGACCCCAAGCTGTAATTGCACTGAAGATATTTGGTCTACACTCCACGAGTGTTCCGTGGGCTGGTATTTCGTGATTCAGCTTGAGGTCCCTTCACGATCCCTGGTCCGTTGGCCTCTGGGACCCTGTGAAGGTAACTTTGACTTTCAGTGGGCTTTCCTGGGTGCTCCAGATGTGCCCTGATTCTCCATAGCTTGGAGAGTTCCCCGGACCTTGCTGATCCTCACCGAAGCCTATTTCCACTGCCCGCATGGGTTGCAGTTGCCAAGGCATGTTGGTGTTCAATCCCGACACTGACCCCCCAGCACTCAACATCCTTTGTGGGAAAGCTCATCTCCCAACTTCAATCATCATCGACGTCTCCTGGTCCCCGTGGCTGAAGAGTCAAGCATTGCATCTTCTCACCTGAAGCACCCAACATCAGTGGGCATTCGTCCACTGTGCCCCTGGTCACCCTGAAGTGACCCAGACTCTGTCCCTTCTGCTTCCAGGTTCTTCTCACCTAGTATCCAGGCTTGGATTCCACCGGACACTTTTCATCTTCCCGGCAGCAGCACTTTTCCACATCAGGCCATTGAAAACGAAGAAGGTTTACGACATCACTTGACCCCTATGCACCCGGCTCCTTTGTGCTAGGTAACACGGTATCTCAGTACTCTCCAGGGTGCTGGCCTTAGAACCTTCTATGTTTGAAAGGGTTTGCTTAAAGTCCTTTTGGAAGTGTCCTTAATCTTTAAAATTCCAACCAAGACTTTCCAATAGGATTGTACGGAGCTCGCGCCTGTGTTCACACACTGCACCTGTCCTCCGTGGGTTCCCTGAGTCACTGCTTTGGGTGGTTCCTTGGGTTTCCAGCAATTCTACGTGCTCTAAGCACTGAGTCTAGTTAAGTCGTGGTTGTTATACCACTTTCTTCGTATATGGTTTGGTCTCCCCCTGGAGTCCA
The DNA here is from genome assembly GCF_964263255.1 of Lissotriton vulgaris. Classification (NCBI taxonomy): domain Eukaryota; kingdom Metazoa; phylum Chordata; class Amphibia; order Caudata; family Salamandridae; genus Lissotriton; species Lissotriton vulgaris. The sequence goes on from NC_141694.1 coordinate 751,964,155, forward strand.
ATGTGTATTGTGCTATTTACTGTTGTTCTAGTGACATAATATTTATTTATTTATTTATTTTATTAAGCAATTTGTATTGCGCAGACTAAACCCGAAGGTATCAAGGCGCCTATCAAAATCAATAAATAGAAAATATACGGAATATAGAATGCCACTAATGCAGATTGCCACTAGGGGTATGCAAGTATGAAAAGATGAGTTTTGAGCGCAGATCTAAAGGATTGCAGAGAGGGGCTAGATTTTACTTCGAGAGGGAGGGCATTCCACCACTTGGGTGCCAGAAAGGAAAAGGCCTTACCTCCCCATCTTACTTTTCTGACACGAGGTACAGAGAGGAGGAGTTTGTGACCGGAACGAAGATTTCTACTAGGGTTGTGCCTAGAAAGAATGGATCCCATACTTGTAAGGTTGGGTTTAGCAAGAGCTTTATACACCAGGCACAAGGATTTGAAACGGATCCGGTATTCAACGGGGAGCCAATGCAGTTGTTTTCGGGCTTCAGTGGCAGAGGCACGCTTAGGTAGGTCAAGAGCAAATCTCGCTGCCGCGTTCTGGACCACCTGCAAGCGCTGTAGGTGGCTCTTGTTCAACCCTGCATACAGCGCATTGCAGTAATCTAGTCGCGAGCCCAGAAAAGCGACAGCAAGTTGCTTTCTTGCCTGGGGTGACAGGAAGTGCCTGATTTTCCTCAGAGTGTGGATAATCCCCCAGCAGGTCGAAACAGTCCTGTTGACCTGTTGGCACATACTGAGGTTGGGGTCGATCATAACTCCCAAATTTTTAGCTGACAGGGTGGGCTCAGGACATGCCCCCAGCGAATCCGGCCACCACTCCGCCGACCAGATCGATTCCTTTCCTCCAAAGACCATCACCTCCGTCTTCTCCCCATTCAGCTTTAGTGAATTGTGGATCATCCACTGGCCAACTGCCTCCATGCAAGATCTAAAATTTGCGGCAGTTGACGTAGCTGGCTGGGAGAAGGAGACTAGGATCTGGGTGTCGTCCGCATAGGAAACTACCTCCATCCCAAAAGATCTGATAAGTCTGGCAAGGGGGGTCACGTAGATATTGAAAAGGGTAGGGCTAAGCGCTGACCCTTGGGGGACCCCACATTGCACAGACAGGGATGGAGATAGGAATGAGCCCAGCATTATCCTTTGCTCTCTGTGGTCGAGAAAAGAGGAAAGAAGTCCCAGAGCAGACCCGCGGACCCCAATTTCCCTTAGGCGAGATGTTAATACCGCAGGGGAAAGGGTATCGAAGGCCGCAGTGAGGTCTAAAAGGATCAGGAGGGAGGTCTGACCCTCATCAACTCTGGTGCGGATAGTATCCAGCACTATGGTGAGGGCAGACTCGGTGCTATGCTCCCTCCTGAACCCGTGCTGGGAAAGATCCAGACAGCCCGAGCTCTCCACAAATGCAGCCAGATGTTTATTTAGATAGGCTTCGAGCATCTTTGCGGGAGCCGGGAGCAGTGAAATGGGGCGAAAGTTCTTTAGCACCCCGGGGTCCAGAGAAGGCTTTTTAAGCAAGGGTTTTACAACTGCATTTTTCCACTGTTGGGGAAAAATGCCTTCCTTCATCGCTCTGTTCATGATGTCAGCCAGAGGAGGAAGGAGAGATTCTCTGCACTGCTTGAGGATCTTTAGCGGGCAGACATCCAGCGGAGAACCAGATTTGGTTTTATCAAGCAGGATTTCAAGATCCTGACAGACAAGAGGAGGAAAGGAAGTCAATTCCTGATGTGGAGAGGATACAGCAACACTGGGTTCGGGGAGGGCAGGCAGCAGGGGGACGGTGGTAAGGGATTTTTGGACCTCCAAAGCGGCATAGATGTCAGCGATTTTAGACTGGAAAAAGGCCGCTATCTTGTTGCACAGGTCCTGGGAGGCAACCACAGGATCCGGTGTCTGAAGTGTCGTAAGGGAATCGACAATCCTGAAGAGTTCTCTAGGAGATGACACTGAGGAGGTGAGTGTCGTGAAGTATTCCTGCTTAGTCTTGATGACTTCAAGTTTATAGTTTTTAAGCAAGACCCTATGGGCTTCTCTGTCTTTAGAGGCCCAGCTAGAGTGCCATAAGCGCTCCTGTCTTCTTACTTCCTGTCTCCGAAGCCGGAGTTGTTCGGAGAACCAGGGGGCGGAGGGTCTTTTCCTTGCAGAATAGCAGGGCCTTGCGGGAGCAAGCTCCTCCATGGCTTCAGCAATGGTACTTTCAAATAGAGAGACCGCAGTGGTAGTATTTGCCTCCCGAGGAATGGACAGCCTAGTTGTCCATGGGAGGAAGGAGTCTTCCCTGATCTTTTTAAGGTTCCTTCGCACTTCCGTGGTGCTCGAGGCCCTTCTAATATAGCCCTGTATGGGATACAACAGGTTGAAGGGAACGGCCAGATGGTCCGACCAGGAGAGGTGAAAGGGGCTAGCAACTGCCAACCTGGGATCGTTGGAAAAGATGCCATCGAGCGTGTGGCCCGCTCGGTGGGTGGGACCATTCACCAGCTGGGTGAGTCCACAGGCTGACATTATTTCTACCAAAGAGATCGTGTCGTGAGCCTCCAGTAGCTCAAGGTGAAAATTAAAATCACCTAAGATGGTCAGATTTTGTAGACCAAAGTAGGGTTCCAGAACCTGCATCAGTTTCAACCCAAAGCCTGCTCTTGGACCAGGGGGGCGGTATATCAAGATTCCATTGAATGCTGGGTTAGCAGAATCCGAGAGGGAAAAGTATAAGACCTGAAATGTGTCCTTAATATTAGAGAGGGGTATAGTGTGACAATGAAATGTGTCCCGATAGAGAATGGCCAGTCCACCGCCAACACGGCCTGATCTGTCCAAGCGAGTAAGGCAATAGCCCTCAGGAACCGCTTCAACCAGATCAGGACCGGAAGAGTCTTTGGCCCAGGTCTCGGTAATAAAGACCCAGGAAGGAGTCTTATCTAAGACCAGTTCCTTGAAAGCGACATTATTTTTAATTAGCGAGCGAGCGTTAAGAAGAAGACCAGACTCGCTGGGGTTTTTAGATGTTAATAAAGGACAGGGTTCCGAGGGGATAGAGGCAGGCGTGAGGAGAGGCTCACCCGCCTGAGTCGTGAAGCACGCACAGCTGGGACATGTCAGATAGTCCTCAGGTCTATAACGATGAGAACACAGGGCAGGAGCGGGCTTCAGCCGCAGCAACTCACCTACAGAATATTTCAGGACAGGGGCGCCTGTATTGCAAAGGCCAGTGGTCCAGCCGTCCAGCCCTGTGTTCTTTGTGCTCTAATCTCATAAAGCGGTTAGTAGAGAGTGTTTAGTAATAAATTCATATATTTTATATATCTCTTGTGTGGTTCTCCTTTCGTTTGGTCATTCAGGAGGTTCTGATCTGGAAAAACAAGCTGCTTTACATTCCTTCGAGTCTTAGCCTGAAGGCTGCTCTCCCTAGCTACCACTAGGAAAGCTTTCAATAAAGGTTGTCTTTAACCTAATCATCAATAAGGGTTGTTTGTACTGGGTCAAGGTGCCCACTTTAATTAGTGGTCAGCATATACCAGGCCAACTTTTCACAGTATGCTCAGACGTGAGTCCCTTGCTCACTTTGCCACTGGAATCAAGCAAGCCGGGCTGAAGACGGCTGGAATGCCAGAAACCGGTCCTCGGAAGCTTGTTTCCGGTCCAGGGAAGATATGGCTTGGCAGTTCGGGCTGGACTGTTCCCATGAGGCACAGGGTCAGACTGATTTGCATATAGCCATGTCTGAACTGGGGTGGCAGAGTGGGCTAAAGAACGGTGATGGATTAAACCCAGATCTTTTGACTGGGTGTGAGTGTTTGATTGATTCAGATGCTCCGTCCATCACCACCCCTTTTTGTACCGCAACTTTTCACAGTATTCTTAGGCCTGAATCCTTCTGGTGGTGAGGAGGTGGGGCCAGGTTGCTAAGTGCTGTGCGGGTCCTCAAAATGACCTGAGGTGCCCTGCAGCATGGGATGCACCCAGGCGCATACCCGAGTAAAAGACCGGGCCAAGAGCAGGCCCGTTTGTGCCTGTCCAAGCTGAGACGTGGCTGGGCTGGGCCTCCCCATTCACCTCACTACTGAATCTCCTTGGACCATGATCATGGGAAAGTACAAATCTACAGGTAACACACACCCCTGCAAAGGCGGACCACTGATCATTTTCTGGCAATTGTGACTGTGGTAGTTTCTTAGGAGATAGAACCAGAAGAAATGAGTCTTTCTTTTACAGCAACACTTCACCTACACTGTCTTTATCTTCCTCGTCCAGTGCTGCAAATACAGGGTTATCTGACGCTCTTGGTCAGAGTTGAACACCACTGGCCTTGACTTCTTCCTCCAGGTCACCACCCTTTGAACCTGTGGTCAAATGCAAAAGAAAGACAGTCTGTTTGCCTAAATTTCCGGATAGGGCAGTGAACACCTGGGACGACTTGACTAACCCCCACCTTCTCTGAAATGTGCCTGGCGAATTAAATCTGTGTTAGTATTCACTCTGCGCTCAAAAAGCTTTTCTCCCCACTCACTGCAACACTGGAAAGATTGCACCAAACCTGTTTGAACTTATCAGTTGAACTCTCTCCTGGTTCACAGTTGTTCCACTGTGACAGCCTTAAGCACCAATTGTGTCTTCCATGCTTACGATCAGTTCCATCTGTAGTCATATCTGACTACGTTAATCCTTGTCTTATTCCTAATGTCTCAGCTCCTTTAATTTCTATTGCAACTATATCTGCTCACAGTGGTGAGACTGATAATTTTTTTACAGAATAAATGTAATACGTAGTTTTTGGGTAGAAATTCAAGCAAGTTGCTGATCATAAGCCTCCTGCCTGAAGTGGGTAATGTTCCTACTCTGTCATCTGATTCAGCTGCTGATCTGGGGAACAACTAAAGTGTAAAGTTGTCCATTGGCTGTCTAAGAACTTGAGTTTTAATGTATTTGATTCCAATCATATATTGTTTGTTAGTAGAGTTTCTTGGGTGGGTACCTCTAGTAATCACTGGAGGGTGATTGTGTGGTCATTAATTTCTGGTGACCTTAATGTGTTAATAAGTTTTTGGTTCAATTTAGGCACTTCAATAAGAACTCATCGGTGGCGGCTGGTGACATTTGAAAGTGGTGAGTCCTGAAAGTTTGGTATGACTTTTATGCAGTGAGCAATGCGACCAAGCTTAATGGACAAACGTGGGGTCCAGGCTGGGTACTCCTCCAGAGAAGAAATTGAAAAGAAATTGGCTAATGGTGCATTTTAAAGCAAATTAATTTAGTGATAAAGGAAGGCTTAGAAAGCAATGGGAACATATACAGCCTTATTCATCAAGGCCAAATCGGCTCGCAAAGGGCCAGATTCTGAGAATCTGGCCCTTTGCGAGTGCGATTTTTGCATTTGGGCGCTGATTGCGATCTCGCAATTTTGCGAGGAATTACATTTAAGGAATCTCTATTTGAGATTCCTTAAATGTAATTCATCATCTACATTTCTTTTGCGAATTCGCAATATCTGGCCGCAATTTACTGCGAGGTCAAACCTCGCGGTAAATTGCGAAAACTCAGAAAAATGCATTTAAATGCATTTTTCTGAGTTGCATGTTACACACACACATGTCCTTTGGACATGTGTGTGTGCAACACCTGTGTCAAATGTCATTTGAGGGGTGCTACAGGGTGTCCTTTGGACACCCCTGGCACCCTTCAAATCGCAATCTTATTTGCGATTAGCAAATTGCTAATCGCAAATAAGGAAATCTCCCCATTCATTCCTATGGGCCTTTTGGCCCATAGGAATGAATGGGGAGTTTTTCCTTATTTGCGATTAGCAATTTGCTAATCGCAAATAAGGAATCAGTAGGAATCGCAAAAATGTTTGCTAATCCTACATGAATCCCGTTTTGCGAGTCCTTAATAGCGATTCGCTATGATTCGCTATTAGGGCCTCGCAAAACGGGAGATTGATGAATCAGGCTGATAGTGTTGAAATGTTAAACAAATTAAAAACTGCCCTATATCTTACTGCATTACTATGTTCAACAGTTACTGTAATTCGCAACTTGTACAGTGCAACAACTTCAGCCTTTTAAAGTGAGTGTTTGCCCATGCGGCATTAACTTTGGGAGAAAATGATCTAACCAGGCTTCGGGAAGGACGCACAGTTGCCGCCTCCAAACAGTCATATAGAAATATGTGAAGAAAGATCTTTAAGTCATATGAAAAATGTGGGGGCTCTCTAAAAGGGAACCTGTAAAATAAATGTCTGTGATTCCCATAGTGTGCTACCCGACGGGCAGTTTGGTTTCTCTCTGAGATGTTACTGCATCCAGATATATAACAACTGACCTACACTTAAAGCCTGTCAGTACAATTGGCTTTGTCAAAGGTTGTGAGTTGTTTAAGATAAATGAGTAACAATAAGGATTATAAATAATTAACCTTGAAAATGTTTCAATCCTGAAAGTTCAATAGTATTTAGGCCGGTGTAAGGAGTTTAAGCCTTCAGTTATGTGCTCTTTATGTTAGATATGTATGCCCTTTTTCTCTTGACATCTCTTCCACCTTCACATCTTCACCACCTCTCTTTCCTCTTCAACACCCTCGTTTCACTCCACCCTGAATGTACTGCCTCCCTTCCCACTCACTTCACCACTTTCACACATACACTAGGCTCACTCACATTTAAGCATATTTATTACCTTTTTCTTTTGCCCTGTAAATATTTTGCCATTTGTGCACCCCCTTCACACATATTTGGACAGAATTGCATTTGCAACCGGAATAACTCTCAGCAGAGAGGCTAACCCACTGAGAGGCACTTTGCTTTGGCTTTAGCGTCAGAGCTCTCAATCAAAGCCCATCAGAAACACCTGGCACGGAAAAAAATACAGAAACACAACATGATTAAATAACTAGCTATTGGGGAAGGCAATATTAAGTAAAAAGTGAAATAAGAGAGGAACTAAATTACTGACGTGCATTGCCTTAATTTTTTTAACACCCATTGTTCATGAATCAACCCATGTTTTTAGCATTCATGTTGTTAAAGGCATATGACAAGTTTTAGTGTCATACAAAAGCTAACTGTCTACTGTAGGAACATAACTTTTGCTTCGCTCGTATATTTGGATCAACTTCACAAAGGGACTAGGACTCTGGTGTGCTTGTCTTTTGGATCAATTTTGTGTGGAAACAAATACAGCAGCTCCACTTCGAACAGGGCCAGCAAAGTGCAGCGAGGGCCTTGGGTGTCACAGTAAGGGAGGTTAGCGTGGCAAGGGAACTCAGCACAATATACAGAACAGAAGATTAGCATTTTAACACTTACCATTACTGAGAACAAGGCAGCAAAACACTTGTGCTTGCATCCACTCCTATGTGTGTTGAATGGGAAAGGGTGGGATCTATGCCTGTGAATGACGGACGGCTGCTCTCATGCAGGAACGGGACTCCAACGCACAAAACCATGATGCTGAAAGCGTCCCTGGCCTATGGTGGATACTGCTATAGACTAAAATGGCAATGAAGGGCTTTAGAACATGAAACCCTTGATTTACTGCCTGGTTTCCGTCTTCTGCTTCAGAGCGGGGTGGGGCAGGCAGCCTGGGAAAGACAGTTCAGACTTAAATACATTGATTTGTGTAGAGATACAATCGTACCTCTAAATAAATTGATCTATTTCATATTTGTACAGGAATGTGTTAGAATTTCAGGGGGGAGGCAGCCCCAGAGCCCTAATGGAGAAGCGGCCCCTGCAACTCATACATTATGGCTTTAACACTTGGCTACTTATATTTGCCTCACAGCAACCTACAATGTGCAAGCAAGGAACTCAATTCTAAGGAGCTGTCTCATTCTGTCAACCTGCAAAATTGATTTTCTCTCTTACTGAGTTTATATAATCTAGACTGACCAGTTACTATACCACCTAGTGTCACCTCAATGCCAAGCCCTGATTCTGTAACCATGAGTAGGGAATCTGATCTAACTACCAGATTGCTCAATTTGCCCCCCACCGTCACCATCTTCAGTGGGCATATTGCAGGGCTGAGAGCCTAACTGAATTCTACAGAAAGGCTTGCTGTCATTCATGTGTATGTCACATTATTCCAAGAAATGTGGGATGCCTTTAACTTACTCTGTAATGACTTTGGGCCTCATTTATGAAACCATACCGGCACTAGTGAGCAACCGGAACAGCACTTTCATGTTACGTGGCTTTTCATGACCTTATAAATATGTGCCCCTTTCACACAGAAAACTGCATGAAGTGGGCATTCCTTAGGTGTTGCTGGGGGCATTCCCAGCAACATCCAAGGCTTTTCGACACGGCCCCAGATTTGCGAGAAATCATAAGTCTGAGGCAGCGCCAAAAACTTATGCCTGGGATGCACAAAGAGGAAAAATATCTTTACTTCTCCTCGTTTTTCTGCAGCACACATAGAAAGAGGCAAAAACCTCTTGTGATTGTTGTTGACCAGGAAGGTTTCCATTCCTGCACAAAAATAATCATCCCCGCAATGGAGGCCGACTTGCAACATGGTGCAAAGGTGCCTGCCTTGGCGCATGACAGCCCATTGTGCGCCGGCGAAAAGGACAGGAATGCACTGTATCTAATCAATATGGTGCATTCCTGCTCTTTCTTTTTGCCGTAGAGCCTGCTGCGCTGCCCTACGGCAAAAAAACCATAAATGAGGCCCTTTGATAGTCCCTCAATCCCTGCCACCTCCTCTTGCTCTGGGTGGGCTAGGGAGGCTTGGTAACATGGTTTACGTTATCTCTAAAAGTTATGGTTTTAAATATCTGAACTGCGTACCCAACAATAGGGGATGTCCCCTCAGGCACAACTTGGCCTTGTAAGGGGTTGTAAAAGCTGTATTCTTCGTAGAAATACCAATTCTCCGGTCAATGTTTACTTATTCATATTTATTTTTCTTCATATGAATTCACTCATTTAATGTTTTATACAAGATATTCCCTTCAAATTCTTAGATTCATACTCCTCATGCTGCAATGCATTTAGGGTATAACACCCTTCATCAGGGAACAACAAGCTGTAAATAATGTAAATAGGTCTTAATACAATAGGGTACTCTCTGTGTGACTCAATAATGAAGTTAGTGGTGAGAATTGGCGGTGATAGTTTGTGTCAAAACTGGTTAAAGTACAAAAGCGTGAACAACTGGTGTGAGTGGAGTTGATTGCCGGCTAACTATTATTTCAGATCCACCGTTTTAAATACACATTCCCAGTTTATTTAGGGGTTTTGGGTTAAATTCATAGCAACTTTTTGCTTATTTCTTATTAATTTTCATAGTGATTTTTCTCATTTTAAAATTAGTAATGATCAGCTTCTTTTTAAATTTGTAGATGAATTGTTAAACCTAAATTAATTGTACTCTAGCAGGCCACAACTTGTCTTCATCCGGGGATTTTAACGCTGAATTACAGACTGGGATCTCCATTTTTTATCAACATTTATTGATGGCTCGTTCCTAGACATTTGAGATTCCAGAGAGCATGATTTCAATTTTATCAGTGAGCATGATTTGGCAAACGTACATGATTGCAGTTGTAACCACTTTTCTCCCGCCTGTTTTGATCATGGTTGTTTTCCGCTGATTGATTCATTTTTCATTGCCCAGTGTTTTTTAAAACAGCTATAATTACTGAAACATCTTTTACAGACCATAAATCACGTATTGCTGTAATCCTTTCTCCACTATCTATTTTTCACCATCTACCCAAGGATGCCTATCGACTTGCTTCGACCCCTGATGGTCTTAGGTTGGTCTAGGCACTTATAATCCTGGTGGCTTTTTAAGGTCTCTCTTTCAACTTTATTATGATCTTTTTGATCTTTGCCTGTGAGAAACAGCCACTGATGATCTTACAGTAGCCACTTCTGTAGAGATTTGTTGTGGATTAACTCATCCCTATTAAAACCAGCCTGTAAACCAGCACATTCCACCTCTAAGTGGTTTTACTTCACCTGCTTGACTGCAGGGAGGCATATATGGCAGGCTTGAAATGCAAACCTATAAACATATCGAAGATTTCAGCTTGCTGTGCACTATAAAAGAATCACTAAAAAAACAAAATTGGGCGCGCCTAATGTTTGTCTGTAAATCCAAGAGCATTAAGGCATTCTGGAGTGCAGTCAAAGCTATCAAAGTTAGCAATAACAATCTATCCAGCGTAAGTGTTCATATAACATGAGCACAGTGGGTTACCCTTTTGTAGCATATTTACCAAGCAAACTTCTCTTCCGATGACAGCCTGATGCATTCATTACATCCTGAATTCGGTGAAGGTCTATCTATTGGGATACTCGAGGTTATTTATGCCTCGCAAGAGAGCCCCTCTTGTAAGTCGTCAGGGCCCGATGGGGTGCCCATGGAACTATTTAAGTGTAATATTGAATTATGGGCAACTATGCATTCAAATATTTTTAATAAAGTCTCATTTAAATGTATACCAAGATCTTGCTTTTTGTCAACCATCGTACCCATCTTTAAAAAAGGGAACATGCAGCAAGCTTACTGCTATAGGCCAGTTAATAACTTTGACGCAAAACCCTTGACAGGGTTATTTCTAATAGGATCAGTAAATGGACAGTGGAGAATGACAAGTCAAGTCAAGTCAAAATTTGTATAGCGCACTACTCACCCAGAGGGTCTCAAGGTGCTTGTAGGGGGAGGGGATCGCTACTTATCAAATAGCCAAGTTTTGAGTTGTTTTCTGAAGGAGAGGTGGTTCTGTGTGAGGCGGAGGTGGGTGGGGAGAGAATTCCAGGTTTTGGCCGCTAAGTAGGAGAATGATCTTCCTCCCATGGTGGCTCTTCGGATGCGTGGAATCGCGGCGAGGGCTTGATTAGACGATCGTAGTTGGCGGGTGGGGGCGTAAAAGGTCAAGCGTGTGTTGAGGTATTTGAGTCCTAGGTCGTAGAGGGCTTTGTGTGCGTGGGTGAGGAGGCGGAACGTTATTCTATTGTTGACGGGGAGCCAGTGAAGGTCTCTCAGGTGACCGGAGATGTGATTGTGGCGGGGTATGTCTAGGATGAGTCGGGCGGAGGCGTTCTGAATGCGTTGGAGTTTTTTCTGTAATTTGGCTGTGGTTCCGGCGTAGAGGGTGTTTCCGTAGTCCAGTCGGCTTGTGACAAGTGCTTGGGTGACCGTCTTTCTTGTTTCAGTGGGGATCCATCTGAAGATCTTTTTGAGCATACGTAAGATGTTAAAGCATGATGATGAGATGGCGTTGACTTGTCTGGTCATCGAGAGGGAGGAGTCTAGAATGAATCCCAGGTTGCGAGCATGGTCCGTTGGTAAGGGTGTGCTGCCCAGGGCCGGTGGCCACCATGAGTCGTCCCATGCAGAGGGGGATGATCCTAGGATGAGGACTTCCGTCTTGTCTGAATTCAGTTTTAAGCGGCTTTTCTTCATCCACTCGGCTACGTCTTTCATCCCTTCGTGTAGGTTGGTTTTGGCGGTGTTTGGGTCTTTGGTGAGGGAGAGGATCAGCTGTGTGTCGTCAGTGTAGGAGATGATGTTGAGGTTGTGCTGGCGTGCGACGGATGCGAGGGGGCTCATGTAGACGTTGAAGAGGGTGGGGCTGAGCGATGATCCTTGTGGTACGCCGCAGATGACTTCGGTGGCCTCTGATCTGAAAGGGGGGAGGCGGACTCTCTGGGTTCTTCCGGCGAGGAACAAGATGATCCAATCCAATGCTTTTCCTTGTATCCCAACGTTGCTGAGGCATTGTACAAGGGTGCTATGACAGACCGTGTCACCCCTGCGGAGAGGTCCAGGAGGATGAGGGCAGCTGTTTCCCTGTTGTCGAGTAGTGTTCGGATGTCGTCTGTGGCTGTGATGAGGGCGGTCTCGGTGCTGTGTTTGGCTCGGAATCCGGACTGTGAGGGTTCGAGGGAGCCGTTAGACTTGAGGAAGGCGGTGAGCTGACTGTTGACGTCTTTTCTATGACTTTGGCAGGAAAAGGGAGGAGCGAGATGGGGCAGTAGTTCTTAAGTTCAGTGGGGTCTGCTGTAGGTTTCTTGAGGAGGGCACTGAGTTCGGCATGTTTCCAGCTTTCTGGGAAGGTAGCGGAGTTGAGGGAGCAGTTGATGATATCCCTGAGATGGGGTGCGATGATGGAGTCAGCCTTGTTGAAGATGTGGTGGGGGCATGAGTCGGTTGGTGATCCGGAGTGAATGGAGTTCATCAAGCGGATGGTGTCTTCGGTGCTGATCGGGTTCCAGGCGCAAAGGGTGGTGGTGGGGGGCTTCAGTTCGGTGGTAAGGGGGGTGGACTGGTCGCCAAAGCTATTATGTATGTCAGCGATTTTGCTGTGGAAGAACGAGGCTAGAGAGTCGCAGAGGTCATGAGAAGGAGTGATGTCGTTGGTGCCGGCACTGGGGTTAGTAAGCTCTTTGACGATGTTGAAGAGTTCCTTGCTGTTGTGGGCATTGTTGTCGAGTCGATCCTTGAATGCTGATTTCTTGGTGGATCGGATCAGCTGGTGGTGTTTGCGGGTGGCGTCCTTGAGGGCGGTCATGTTGTCTGTGGTTGGGCTTTTTCGCCAGGCTTTCTCGAGGGGGCGGCAGTTCTTTTTGGAGTTCTTGAGGTCGTCATTGAACCAGGAGGCTTTTTTGCTACCTGGCTTGTTGTGATGGATTTTCAAGGGTGCTAGTTCGTCAGCGCAGTGGGTGATCCATTGTGCGAAATTGATGGCTGCATGATTTGGGTCCGATGATTTGGCGGGAGGGTTTTGGTTTAGCGATGTGGTGAGCTGGTCAGTGGTAATTTTGTTCCAGTTTCTGCAGGGGACATGTTGTGGGTGGTGGTGAGTCGGGGTCTTTTTGAAGTTGAAGTGGACGCAGCTGTGGTCCGTCCAGTGGAGTCCTGTGGCATGATTGAAGGAGACGTGCTTGCTGGAGGAGAAGATTGGGTCGAGCGTGTGTCCGGCGTAGTGGGTGGGGGTGTTTACAAGATGTTTGAGTCCGAGATTGGCGAGGTTGTCCAGAAGGGTGGTGGTGTTGTTGTTGTTGTTCTTTTCCAGGTGGAAGTTGAGGTCCCCTAGGAGAATGTAGTTCTCGGAGGGGAGGGCGTGTGGGCTGATAAAGTCAGTGATGTCTTCGCTGAATTGTGTGTGGGGTCCTGGTGGTCTGTAGATGAGGGTGCCTCTAAGTGTGGTCTTGGGGACGGTGTGTATCTGGAAGTGAAGGTGTTCGGCGGCTGTGAGGGTGTCGTCGGAGCTGGTCGTGACGCGGATGGTGTTCTTGCGGACAATGGCGATGCCTCCTCCAGATTGGTTGATGCGGTCCTTTCGGATGATCTTGTAACCGTCCGGGATGGCTATGGCGATGTCGGGTGCTGATGAGGCGTTCATCCATGTTTCTGTAAGAAAGGCGCCGTCCAGCGTTGTGGTGTCTAGTAGGTTCCATAGTTCAATGGCGTGTCTGTGGACCGAGCGGGTGTTGAGCAGGATGCACTTCAGGTGGTTAGTGTGGGAGCTCTGTTTGGCGTTTATGAATGTAGTGTGGGTCCTGATGCAGCAGAACTTGCAGGATTGGCAGGTGAAGGGTCCATGGGTGCGTCATGGGGCGGCTTGGTGGTAGTCGGGGAGACGGCCGGTGTTGAGTGCAGATAGGGTTGCGGCGTCGTATGTTAGGCGGGTGGAGTGGATTTTGCGGGGGCCAGGGGCTCTGAGCGGGGCGCGGTCGGGCGTAGACGGGCTTACCTTTGGCGCGCCTTCGGCGCGCATAGTGCGCGCCCGCTGCGCGTGAACGCTGCGTGTAAGTGACTCATTCATAAGTGGAGAGTGGGAGGCGGGAGCGGGGTGTCGAGGGTGGAGGTACGCTAGAAGCTGGAGGGAGCGGGGTGGGGTCGCGGGGGAGCAGTGGCAGGGACGGGCTAAGGGCACAACAAGCTGGCTAAATAATGCTGGGCGATATCAGGCACAGAGGAGGTCGCGGTCACCAGAGCAAACCAATGGCACACAATGCAGGTCGTCGGCACAAACCAGGCCAATGGCGCGAATAGCTGGTACAATTTATAACCCAAGCAAAGCAGGAGACCAATGCGCGAATAGCTGGCACAATCCACAACCAAAGCAAAGCAGGAGATAATAACGATACCAGGCAGCAAGGCAGGGTAACAGCGATACCAGGCAGCAAGGCAGGGAGGGGTGAGCTGCGAGTGGAGCGACCGGTTCTGACCAGGTCAGGACGGTCATAATTAAGCTGTGCCAGTATGTGCTCTGTGAAGGTTTGTGTACCGTAGAGCAATGCTTAAATCTTCAATGCATACATGATCCTTCTAGGCAGCATCATTCGCTCTCACAACAACAACATCCTCTCCTTCGCCAATGGCATGCTACTCATTATTTCCCTCACGGACAAGACGCCCAGGACCGAGATCAATTTCCATGCCTGCATGACTGAAATCACCCACTGGATGAAGACCAACTGTATAAAGCTGAACACCGACAAGACTGAAATCGTGATCTTCACATCACATTAGAACTCCACCTGGTGACCAACAGAGCTAGGACCAACATCCATTCCAACCACCCACACCAAGAACCTCAGGCTCATCATCAACAGCAAACTTGGCATGACCACCCAAGTCAATGTTATCACTACCTCATGCTTCCATACGAGGAACATTTTCAAATGGCTCCCATTCAGCACCTGTAAATCCGTTATGCATGCACTAGTCACAAGCAAACAACTATGGGAACATCCCTCGATCAACAAAACACTCACCAGAAGGCTGCAGACCATTCAGAACTCTGCATCCAGAATCACTCTTAAATTCTCATGCCACATTCACATCACACCACACCTGAAGGAGCTCTTCTAGCTTCCCATTCACAAACAAGCTCAATTCAAATTCCTCACCCACACTTTCAAGGCACTACATAACACTGGCCCAGCATCCCTCAACAATTGCATCTGCTTTCACAAATCTTCCAGACACCTTCACTCGTATCGGCTCCTACTTGCACAAATCTCACGTATGCGGAGAACCAGAAACAGCAGTCAGGCCTTCTACATCGCTCCTAAAGTTTGGAATGACCTGTTGCTACACATATCGCCTCCTCCTCACTTCTTGAATTCCACAAGAAGCTAAAGACCTGGATCTTCGAGTCATCTCACTAGGTCTTAGGTGTAGCTAGACTCACACCTGCTCAGTGGCAGGATAACCTCCTGGGTGATACTGCGCCCTACAAATCTGCACAATATAACATAACATTTGATTCTTGAGTAAATATGTGACAGTGAAGCATTTCCCCATACATTCTCACTATATTCTTATATAGGTGTACATTCCTGTGACGGTCTATCAGACCAGATACACTTGCACTTTGTTTCTTTTGCTAATTTTATGGTATTTTTTAAAAATGTTTTTTGTTGTTGTTGTTGAAGCAATATACATTTATTCAATGTAGACATGAACTGTGTTCTATAAGGATATTGCATGGAGATGCAGTAGAGATGCTGTGTTATTAAGGGTGGAAAAGATGAAGTCCGGTGCACTCCATGGCAGTGAAAGGCTTTTAAACGATGAATGGGTGTGGTTCAATCCTTTAGGGTGCTCAGGGTGAACCCCTTTGTGTCCGGGAGGGGCAGAGTATCAATGAGAGAAGGAATACCTTACGGGCGTAAGGTGAGGAACCTGAGCACTCCTGTGTGCTAATGAAAGCAATTTACACAATAATGTTAAAAAAAGTTAAAAGTTTTATTCACTTTGTTCTTTCGCAAATGCAATTCATCCTTCTGAATTAGAACATGTTTCATTAGAATAAACAAAGTTTGAATTAAATGCTGTTTGGTTATTCCATAATCAATCCATGAATTGGAACAGTTCAATGCATTAAAGTTGTAAATGTGAACATCCCCGATGCATTTCGAGCTAAAGAGCTCTTCTTCAGGGGGTCAGAGTGTTCTAGGAAAGAGGAGGAGATTCCAAAGTAACTAATCAGGCCCCGAGTGAAAAGCAAATAGGCAGATAAATGAAAGTGAAATGGTGATTAAGGCTACTACTAGCGAGTGAAACAGTGACGTGAGGGATAGGTGAAAAGTGAACAGACTTTTTAAAAAAACTGTATATAAATAGTGCGTCAAGAATAGTAAATGAAAAACTGGGTGCTGATCGTGGAGTACGTCCAAAATTCACCAAGGGTAAAGGATTGTGAATATAACGTATTAAAAGTGGAGAATATGAAACACGTGCGTGCATGCGTTTTACAAGAAATTTGAGAGGTGCACTCAATGAAGTCAAGAGTACAAGAAGTTCATAAATGTTGTGAGTCTTCTGTTCTTTCTTTAATGGGTTCTTTTATTTTCTCTTTTTAAGATACACAGGCCTTGCCAACGCGTTTCATTCCCTTTAGTGCCTTGGGAATTTCATCAGGGCATTGAAAAGGATCATCTTAATCCG
Organism: Lissotriton vulgaris; assembly: GCF_964263255.1. Classification (NCBI taxonomy): domain Eukaryota; kingdom Metazoa; phylum Chordata; class Amphibia; order Caudata; family Salamandridae; genus Lissotriton; species Lissotriton vulgaris. The sequence goes on from NC_141694.1 coordinate 751,980,584, forward strand.
ATGGTCCAGAATATGGTTACACCTTCAGTACCGGTGCAGCAGGAATGTTGTAGACAGTATAACCCTTGTGTTCCTGAATACTATGGAAGTAATGTGCAAAGAATTGTTTCGGAGCGTCGTTCCACAGTCAAGCAGCAATGGCATGTGGAGAAAAGAACTAAAGTTTGTCCTGGCCCCCGTTAATGGGCGGTCCGTAGTGCAAACAAATTTCAGAAAGGAGGGGGATGTGCTTGTTAATGACTAACATCCATACGGGTTGCCAAGTAATTCTTGTGATGCGAGACCTGTGATAGGGTCTCCGGCGCTTCCTGCTCCTCCGTGTGGATTTTCGAAGCCGTCGAGAATAGTAAATGAAAAACTGGGTGCTGATCGTGGAGTACGTCCAAAATTCACCAAGGGGAAAGGATTGTGAATATAACGTATTAAAAGTGGAGAATATGAAACACGTGCATGCATGCGGTTCAAAGCTTTGATGTGAACCCTCAAAAGTGGGAAAAGATTGGAATAGCGTGCCGAATGAGAAAAATTAGAGTAGCATTTTCAAGACAAGACTACTTTGCTTTTTTTTAAAAGTTTTATTGTTTTATTGCAAGGAAATACAGCAATACATAATAGACAAAATAACACAATGTGTTCTAAAAATATATAACAGATTTTGACAAATAAAGGAAGAAAGAAAAAAAAAAAAAAGAAAAAAAGAAAGAAGAATGAGTCAAACAGTAAAATAAGTTAAATTAGATCCACTCGGCAATTGGTGCCCAAATATTTTCCCCCATGGCTCTTTTTTTAACCCCCTTTAACTTATATATAGCAGATTCAATGTTGTACATAAATAATAATTTTTCCCGCCACATAAAAAACGTGGGGGGATCCGGGCTAATCCATTCCTTAGTGATACAAGATCTGGCTGCAGCCATACAGAGAAAAAGAAAGTAGGAAATTGGTCTTGGCCTAATAACAGTATGGTCTATACCAAGTAATAACAATTCTGGAGTTATCTTAATCTCACATTTCAAAATAATGGATAAAAAAGTTTCAATATGTTGGTACAGCATTGAAGGTTTAGGACAAAAAAAAAACATGTGTAATTCATCAGCTGCATATAGCCCACACCGACTGCAGGTCGTACCTGCCGTCGTGCTCCACTTAAAAATTTTGCTTGGAGTGTAATAAAGATTATGGATACACATAAAATGTTGGGATTTCATCATCCCGGTTATAAGACAATCTGCAGCCATTTTAATCGACAATAAAGTATCAACATCGGGTATTCCTAAACTGTTAGCCCATTTCAACTGACATTGACCTAAGTCATCCCCATATTCCTGCATTAAACTTAAATAAATAATTCCTATACGGGGTTTTTTTTGCAAGAGCTCTAACAATGGAGTTTTAACTGGAGGAATTAAAGGATGGTTCTGCAGGAAGCTACGGAGTTGAAGAAATTTAAAAAAATAATTTCTTCCCACAGAGAAATTATTCATTAGATCCTGAAATGAAACAATTTGGTCATTATAAAATAAATCACCCAGATACCTTATTCCTTTCTGCTGCCATCTATACATGGTTAAATCATAGAAACTTTCTGGTAATAGATCCTTTGATGTAAGGGGAGTGTAAAATTTTAATTTCCTTAGTTTTATATGTTTTCGGACTTTTTGCCAGACTCCAAAAGCTGACTTCAGTATCTTATATTTAGTTTTCTTGTAATAACTGGGCTCTACCATCCTCAAAAAGCTGCCCTTAACTTTCTCACCCATGATCATTTTATAAATTGATGGAGTCTGGCAATCAAGCAGTTCCACTATCTCCCATAATTAGGGGGCTAATGTATTGCAAAGCGGCAGAAAAATAATAAAAAAGAAAATAAGGAACATTCCATCCGCCTCATTCATTGCTAAGTATCATTTTCTTAGCAGCTTTCCTATGGCGTTTATAGCCCCATAGAAATCGAAAAATAGTTCTCTCTAAATTTCTAAAGCAAAGCAGTTGAAAATCTAATGGTATTGTGCGAAACAGATATAATACTTTTAGTAGAATCAGCATTTTTAAAATGTTAAGTCTGCCAAAAAGAGATAAGTGTAGGTGATCCAGGCGCTGCAGTGAAGTATTAATTTGAGTTACTATAGGGTTTAAGTTACGTTCTGGTATCTTCTCTATGGGTAATGACATTTTGATTCCTAAGTATGTGACTTCTGGAGTAATAGAAATGTTTACAGGTGGATTTTCTCCTGAGCAAAGAATTTGTGTTTTTTCCAAATTGAGTTTGTAGCCAGAAAAAAACCCAAACTGTTTAGCTATCTCATCAATAGTAGGTAGAGCTGTTTGAACGTCCGTAGTAGTAATCACTATATCATCGGCGTAGGCTAAAACTCGATAATTATTATTAGCTAAGTGTATGGGTTTAATATTTGGTTCCAAAAAAAAACGATTAATTAGAGGATCAATATAAAAAGCAAAAAGTAACGGAGAACAGGGGCATCCCTGTCGGGTGCCCCTAGTAATTAATAAAGGTGAGGATAATAGCCCATTAATACGGATATACGCTCTAGGGGAAATATACAAAGTTTTTACAGCTTTTATAATGCCTTGGCCTAGTCCCTTCCTGGACAGGATTTCCCAAAGGTAGCCCCAAGCAACCCGGTCAAAAGCTTTCTCAGCATCTAGAAATACGAGTCCAATATTAGACCGAGTTGCTTGAGACCAATCCAAGAAAGAAATCACACGCTGAATGTGATCGGCAGTGTCTCTAGCAGGAATAAAGCCATGTTGGTAAATGGAAACTAAAGGGGAAATAATATTAGATAGTCGTAACACTAACATTTTAGAAAAGATTTTACTATCGGTATTTATGAGTGATGTAAGACGGAAAGATGAGGGTAATAACGGAGGCTTGTCTTTTTTGAGAAACACCGTGATTATGGAGTCATGCCATGATTGAGGGGCGTTACCTTGCTGAGCATTCAGACATAGATCCAATAATTTTAATTTTAGAACATTCCTAAAGTATTTGTAAAATTCTAAAGGAATGGCATCGGGACCTGCAGCTTTTCCTGAAGCTAGCGACATTAAAGAGAGTTCAATATCCTCCCACGTGAATGGTGAGTCTAGTTTCTCCTTCTCTTCATTAGATAGGGTAGTATTCAAAACTGAGTCAACCGAGTAATCTGATCTGAGCAATCAGGACAATCATCGTCAGCATACAACTTGGAATAGAAATCACGAAATACTTTAAGAATGTCTTCTAATTTGCTAACAGTCGTCCCTGTCTGATTATTTATTTTATTAATACTAGCAAATGTCGCTTTTTGTCTCGCCCTCTTTGCCAGGAGTTTACCAGAATTTTCTCCAACTTCGTAAACCTCTGTCCTGAAGGCAGAGACTTGTTGAGCAAACTTTGTGGCAAATCATTGATGTATCTTGACTTTCAGAGTTGTTAACTTCTTTATAACACTTTCAGTAGGTAATCCTTGGTTACACGCTTGCATAAGTTGAACCTCTAGGGATCTAAGATTTTTAATTTCAGAATTTTCTTGCAGTCTAGCTTCCTTTTGTTTACTTATTGAATAGCTCAATGTTTCACCCCGGACCCCACATTTGAAAGCATCCCAGACTATTTCAGGGGAAGCAGTACCTTTATTATTAGAAAAAAATTCTGGGATCCAAGTGTTCATATGATCAATGTAAGATAAATCATACAATAGTTTACGATCAAAAGACCATGATCGAGGGGTATTAGAAGTATTCAATTCAAACTTAAACATTAAAGGATTATGATCTGAGATAATTTCTGGAAGAACCCCATATTCCACTTGAGCTAGGTCATTATATAAAGCCTTAAATACAAACAAAGTCATCTAATCTAAAAAATCTTTGATGCGGAGCAGAAAAAAAGTATATCCAGACATCCCTGCCCTTTTCTCATGCCCTACATCAGATAGTCTATATTCTTGGATGATTCCTTTGAGTGCTGCAAATACCTTCTTCTTCCTACCCTTATATGGAATACTGCTATGAATATCGAATGTTTCTTCCAAATGTAAATTAAAATCTCCACATAATATAATATTGGATGACCATTGAGCTAATTCTACACTTAGATGATTAAGAGCGATGGGATCATCCATTATAGATGCATATACTGAGCATATAGTAATAATCAGTCCTCCATATTTAAGTTCAGCAATCACCCATCGTCCAGATGAGTCTTCTTTAACTTTTTTTATTTCCCCCATTCCATGTCTCTTAAGAATTGCAACCCCTCTTATTGTAGAACTCTGACGAGAGCACCCTACCACTTCCAGTCCGAGATCTCTTAGCCTCCCTCTGTTAGACCAGGCGATGTGAGTCTCCTGTATACAGACTAGATCCACCCGCATAGTTTTTAACATCTGAGCCATTATACCCCTTTTTCTTTTATCATTTAAGCCACAAACATTAATGGAACATATCGACAATATAGCCATTGTGTATTTTTTTAAAGTAAACTCGCCTAATGAAGGATACATTAACAAAGATTTCCAAAATTCGGCACCTACCGTAAGTGGATCTTGAACACAAAATGAATACATCTTCCAGCTGTATGTCCTTGCACCCCAAAAGAAAGAATTCTTCCCACTCACAACCCCCCCACTCTTCCCCCCCACCCCTCCCTTTCCCCAACACCCCCCCACCAGAAGCGTAAGGGCTAGTGCCCTCATTGATGGTAAGTGAGTATGGGCTGTAAGTTCCGCCCGGGCCAGTCCAACCTGACAAAAAAGAATAGAATGCGTCTGGCAGAAAAAAAAGAAATAATAACATAAGACACTGCTAGGGGGTCGGCCCACTAAATCTAAATACAATTGTTATCCTTAGCCTTTATCCTATAAAACATTATTACATGGTTTCTAGGAATTGTTGTGCTTTGATCTCTGAAACAAAGAATAAGGTTCTTCCCTTATGCACAACTTTAAGCTTAGCTGGGTTTAATAAGAAGGTTTGCCCCCCCTTAGCTTGCATTGGTGCCATTAGCTGTTTAAGTCTCCAGCGTTGTTGAACTGTTGCAGAGCAAAAATCTGGTCTAACAAAGAATTCATGCCCCAGACCTTTTCTGGTTTTGGATGGTCTAGCCAGGTCATATAGAATCTCCCGGAGAAGATAATTCTGCAAACATGCCACACTAAACGCACGGCTGCTTGTTGCTTCGGCATCTTGCGTGGGCTCCGTCCTGTGCTAAAGTTCTTCGATGCCCCCACTCGACAACTCATGATCCAAGCTACCGTCATCTCCAGGCTGGATTATGCTAGTTCTTTGCTGGCCGGATTGAACGTAGCTGAGATCGGGCGCCTGCAACGGATCCAGAATGCAGCAGCGAGAGCGGTGGTAGGCCTTCCAAGATTCTGTCCTACCTCCAGCACCATACGAGCGCTGCATTGGCTCCCGGTGGCGCAGCGGATTCAGTTTAAGGTCCTCTGCGTCGCCTATAAGATCTTGAAGGGGTCCCCGGCTATGATCCTTACGACCCTCATGGCCAACTACATCCCAGCACGACCCTTAAGATCGGCAGACCTCGAATTGGCCGTGGTTCCTCGCTTTAAGCGAAGCAGGGCCGGTGGACGCTCATTTCGAGTGCGGGCCGCTGCTCTGTGGAACTCCTTACCCCCGGCAATTCGCGCTATGAGCGACTTGCTTTCTTTTCGACGCGCCGTTAAAACATTTTTATTCCCTTAGTCGTTTTGCTTGTGCTGTTTTATTTAGTTGTGTTGTGTAGCTGCCTTGTCGGGCGCCAGGACGCTCCTTAGCTGGAGCATCTGTGCGCCTAATAAAAACCACATAACATAACATAACATAACATAACATATAAGAATAGCTCTTGGATTTTTATTCCTCCCCTCCTGATCAAGTTTTTGGTTGAAAGGAAAGCGATGAGCTCTTATAATTTCTTTGTCCCAGTCCCATCCTTTAAGATCCTGAAAGGCATCGGAAAACATCTCTACGACAAACCGTCGAACATCCTTCCCTTTTGATTTTTCCGCAACTCCCAAAATACGTAAGTTGTTACGACGCGCACGATTTTCTAAATCAGTTAATTTCCAGTCGACATCTTGTCAAGTACTATCCAAGTCTTTGATTGAGTTTTTTTGTAGAGTTAGCTCATCCTCTATCGCAGATATGCGCGTTTCAGTCTCCTGTACTCTCAGATTGGTATCCGTACTAGACTTAGCCAATCGCCGAACAACATTCTGGAGCTTACGTACAGCCCCTTGAGTCCGGAGGCCCTCAGCTTTAGTTTCCTCTCTATGAGTCATAATCATACGATACATTGACGTCTGTAACTTATATATGGATTTTAGTGTAACCTCCTCAGCTTCCTCTAATAACTCTGGAGATTCAGGATCAATTTCAGTATTCGCACCAGCCCCATCCCATTGAGGTTGACTCATGGCACCTATATTTTCATTAGTTTTAGCCTCTATGACCTTGCGAACAGTATTTGGGACTCCTTCATTTGTTAAGAAATCAGATCCAAGCATATCGTCTTCTGACATTTGGTTACAATCATCCGCCCAGTCTTTTTCAAGAAGATGCCCCTCGCTTAAAAGTTCTTCATCAAGGTCTCCTTCCGATGCTATTGATACATCAGACATTGAAAAAAATTGGCCCCCTGATTCTATAGACTCTGCATCTTGTTGTTCATTCAACCTGGGCAAAACTCTAACTCCCTCTACGGCAAGGCAAAGTTCAGATAGTGCATCATCATTCACTCCCCCTCTTACTCCGGCTCCTTCCTCATCTAGAGCTAAAACAGCAGGAGATTCGGCTAGGTGACTTAGATCAGTTTTTTTAGAGTTAGCACGTGGTAAAACCTTAGAGGGGGTCAGCTCATTTATGATACTTTTGTTAGGATTAGTTGTAGTCTTTTTTTTTAATAGATCAGGTATAATGGGCTCTTTAGTAGTGCCATTTGGTTGAGAATTGCGATTTTCTAGATCTGTTACTGTTGCTGTTGTTGATTTCTCAGCAACTCCTGGGGTGGTATTTGCAGGATTAACCAAATTAGTAGTATTTTTTTTTGTTACTCTGCCTTTAGGAGCCATAGTTGAGTTCTTAATTAATATGTCGAGATTGTAAGATAGAAGTTGTTCTTTCAATTATGTCTTATCAGTTATTACCTGCTGCTGAAAAAAAGTTAACACACCACAATGTAGCAAGCTTGGCAAAAATATGTCCGCTCACCGCTTGATTTTTCTGCAACTCCGAGCGCGGCAGAAACTCAGGAAACTGCTACAGTGTTGCAACAATAGCTTCAAAGAGCTTTCCGATTCAGCTCCCTGGTCTTAGCCTCGCGGTTCCTGCCGCCTTCTCCAGCCAGGACGCCTTGAATCCCGTCCTCGCACTCCACACAGCGACCGGTCCAAACACCACGGAAACACCACGGAAACACAAGTGAAACACAGCTGAGACGCCGTGGTCTTAGCCTCGCGGCCCCCGCCGCCTTCTCCAGCCTTCTTCAGCAAAGATGCCTTGAATCGTGTCCTCGCGCTCGACACAGCAGTCGGTCCATGCGCCGCGGAAAGTCAGCAAAACTGCAACACTGTTGCAGCAATAACAATAACAGTAACTTCGAAAAGCTTCCCGCTTCAGTACAATGTAGCAAGTTTCTCCAACAAAGACGCCTTGAATCGCGTCCTCGCACACCACACAGCAGCCGGTCCAAGCACCACGGAAGCACAGGTAGAACACAGCTGAAACGCCGCGATCCCGCCTAAGTCACAGCAGGAGAAAGCGGACGGCCGTGGTAGATTTCCAGCAGCGGCTCTGATACAAGACGGTCTCTTTCTCGCAAGCACCACAACTCGGAAAGTCTCAGAAGTCACAGACGTTGATGCAGCGATCAAAATATCCTGCGGTTTACCCCACAGCAACAACGCCGGTTAAACCAGGTTGGGTCGGCCAACGGACGGAAACAACGCAGTAGCGGACGCCATCTTAAGACAAGACTACTTTGCGACGAACAAAAACTGGTGTGACAATGAATATAAAGTGGAATGTGCTCATGGGTGGTTTAAGCGTCCCCTCATTAAAAAGGTCGAATGTGCCAGTGCAGTCATAAAGCTTACCAGGAGTATAACACGGTAGACGCGAAGAATCCAAACGCTGTGAACGCGGAAACGATACCGCCCGTGAAATGCGGAAGTGTTTAAAGAGTATAGGCATGCGTAGGGTGAAAGTAAACAAAAGAAATGAAAAGTGGCTTACGATGTGGGATTGCGAACCGTGGGGGAGCGCAGATTGTAGAATAAAGTTATGAAAGGAAAGTGAAAAGATAATAATAATAATAAGGTAAACGAGATAACAAACAATAATGGACAATAAACAAAGAATGGATAATAGAGCATAAAAGTGGAGCATGGATGTATAAATAAATAGATGAATGCGGGGTTTTGATCAATTCTGTACCTAAAGAAGAAATACATGTTAAACAACAGTATAGATGTTTGTTTCCTCGCGATCAACAGATAAAATAATAAATGAAAAAAAAGACAGATAACCAAGGGGAATAGAAAGGTGTGGATCGAGGGTAGTAGGAACATAGGAGAACAAAGGGATGTAATAGAGGGTTAAGGAAGAAAGAGAGCGGAGGAAAAGAACAAGAGTGTCATTTAAATGCAGTCAAAAGAGAAAAGCAACAGGATAATAAGCGAATGTGCAAATAAGTCAAAGGAAGCTGCTAAATTCCAGACGTTCATTGAGTCCTTTAGGGTGGGCAGAGCCCAATTTGAATATCCAGTACAGTTCTCTCTGAATAAGATATTTTCTTGGGTCTATGCCTTCTGGTTTGTTGGCTACCTCTAGGAAGAGGAAGCAAATTTGACTTATGTTGTGATTCTGTTGAGTGAAGTGGGAAGAGACACTGCGTGATACTCCTGGTAAGCTTCATGACTGCACAGGCTTATTTCGACCTTTTTAATGAGGGGACACTTAAACCACCCATGAGCACATTCCACTTTATATTCATTGTGTGAGAAGTTGGCCCGATATGCAGTGCTCACTATTCTAGTGATCACTATGCATCGGTCCAAACGACCCTTATGGTGATTGGTTGTAAGTCAACCTTAGACCAGCTATCCTAGTAGCGTGGATACGAGCAGTCTTCGGGCTAAACTCTAGAGGGCGTGTTAAGCCAGCTGTTATACCATCACATACCCCTTGAACACCAAGTGAAAGGACACCACACAAGTGTTATGAAAATAAACAGTATATTTATTAGAATCACAACAGCCCTGTACTCTTTATGAGGACAGGGTACTAAGCACACAACGAAACTCTTAGGAAAATACTTCAAGTGCACAATCAATACAAGTGCCCGAGGGCACGGAAAGTTTAGTGGTCTCGGGCGGACCCGATAAGGCAAGTCGGAAGCGATGGGGACTCGGGGCCCTTAAATAAGGAGGCTATGAGGGCACCAAAATGCCGAAGTTACCTAGCCCAAGGGCTGTGGCTGCACAAATCTTTACAGACGTCGGGAGTCTTCGCTGACGAGCCAGGAGCCGGAAGGAAGGAGTTGCTGGCCGGCGACCAGTGGAAATAGTTCGTAGAGACCCAAGCCTGGATCAGAGATGGATGACACCTGAAAGCAGAGGGGACCAAGTTTGTACTACTAGCCAGTAGTCAGAGGGTACCAGGAGGGCACCGGATGATCGTCACCTCGACTAGGTGAGTGGGCGACGCTAGGCTCTGCAGTCTCACGGACCAGGAGGCGTTGTTGGCGACCAGGATGGAGGTGCAAGCTGTCCCACGAAGGTTGATGCTTTCGGCGTCGCTGGGCCCAGGATTGGGCAACAAGCCTTGGCAAATTTCAGGGCCACGTGGCGGGCCTAAAATGGCGTCTTGAGTGGACCAGGAGGGTCCGGGGTGCTCCTCTCTCAGAAGGGAGCAAAGGCCAGTCTGGAGCAACCAGACCAGCAGCGTTGGTTGTCGGGTGTCGTCAAGAAGGTCACAAGCCAGCGGCTAGTGACCATACAACGTGCTGAACAGCAAAGAGCAGAAGGGCCCCACGCAGATCGTGGAGATGCTGGGAGGCTGCACTTCGGTGCTGGAGCTGCTCAGGGTCGGGGCTTCTCGGACCCCAGAGCACTCACCAGAGGATCCCTCGGTGGTCGTGCAGGTTAAGAAATCGTGCAGGTCTTGATGATGGCCGGTCCCTCGAGGTCTCGTCGCACCCACAGATCTCAGCTGAGCTGACGATGTGGGTAGAGGTCAGAGGTGCCAGGGAAGCCGGTTCTTGTCGAGCTGGGCAGTCGGATTCCTGAGGAAGGACTTGCAGCAAACCGCAGAGTTCTTAGATGGTGCCTGCGGATGCAGGGTGACTACTCCTTAGCCACAAGGGAGAAATCTTGAGAAGAGTCGAGAGTTCCTTTCGTAGAAAGTATTCTTGATTCAAAGATGATCTAATTTGGAAGGGTCCCCGCTCCTGCCTTTCCTAAAGAAAGGGGTGGGTACGTGACTAGGTCCTGCCCTAGGGGTGGGACCAGGAAGGGGGGTGGTTACACCCCTCTCCCATGCCGGACTTTCCCCAGGTCAGGGGCTGGGGCGCCTCTGGAACTGGTTCTAGCTGGCAGATGCGTAGTGAGCACCGGGGTGCCACTCCGCAGTCACCTTCTTGTAAAGCCCTGCCTACCCAGGATACACAAAACCCTGTCTGGGATGGTGCGAACACCGCCCCGGACAGGAAACCATTTGTCCGAGCTCTCCTCGCTGGAAGGACTCCCAGCAGCAGGAGATCAGACTCGTGTCTGTGGTGGCAGCATCCATTTTGTGGAGCTGAGGCTTCAGTTAACTTTAACCGGGGTTCACAGTTACGTACATGTCGTGTCCCTCTAGAAGGGCGGAATGCTAACCCCGTCGCCAGCATTGGTGAGGGGTCAGTATCCCGATTCGTATGACACCTTACTCGACATGTCTTGATAACGCGATACCGAAGTTAGCGATATGGTATGCGTTATCATGGAACAGCCATGGGGTCTTGGTTCCGCAAGCTGCAACCGGGCTCGGCTCGTGCCAGAGCCCAATTCACATGATTCCACGCACTCTGCCTTCAGGATTGTCAAGGCCTGCCATAGGAGTGACTAATAGGAATCCGGGTGTCCATTTTAGGGTTAGATATAGGGATACTATACCTAAAGCAAAGGGCGAGTACGCCACCTTGCCCCAGCTGTCGTGCAGCCAGTTGTGTCAGATTTAGATGGCCATTCAGGGGTGGCATAATACATGCTTCAGCCCCTGGTAGGCCCTGGGTACACCGATGCCCTGAGTTACAGGGTCTGACAAGGTGGCCCAGTCCCAATTGGAAATGTACCTATGGTACATGGAATCCATTTTAGAGAGAGAGCAGTGGGCCTGGGGTCCTGATTGGCAGGGCCCCAGGTCAACTAAGTCGGAAAACCAGCAAAACACCAGGCAAAAAGTCGGGGGTAACCATAGTCAGGTATCTACCTTCCTACACATTGTTACGCCAGTTTTTGTTCGTCGCAAAGTAGTCTTGTCTTGAAAACGCTGCTCTAATTTTTCTCATTCGGCACGCTATTCCAATCTTTTCCCACTTTTGAGGGTTCACATCAAAGCTTTAAACCGCATGCACGCACGTGTTTCATATTCTCCACTTTTAATACGTTATATTCACAATCCTTTACCCTTGGTGAATTTTGGACGTACTCCACGATCAGCACCCAGTTTTTCATTTACTATTCTCGACGCACTATTTATATACCTTTTTTTTTAAAAGTCTGTTCACTTTTCACCTATCCCTCACGTCACTGTTTCACTCGCTAGTAGTAGCCTTATTCACCATTTCACCTTCATTTATCTGCCTATTTGCTTTTCACCCGGCACCTGATTAGTAACTTTGGATTCTCCTCCTCTTTCCTAGAACACTCTGACCCCCTGAAGAAGAGCTCTTTAGCTCGAAATGCATCGGGGATGTTCACATATACAATTTTAATGCATTGAACTGTTCCAATTCATGGATTGATTATGGAATAACCAAACAGCATTTAATTCAAACTTTGTTTATTCTAATGAAACATGTTCTAATTCAATAGGATGAATTGCATTTGCGGAAGAACAAAGTGAATAAAACTTTGAACTTTTTTTTAACATTATTGTGTAGATTGCTTTCATTAGCACACAGGTTCCTCACCTTATGCCCGTAAGGTATTCCTTTTCTCGGTGTTATTAAGGGCCACATCTAGTATATTTACTAAACCCAAAAGTACATTTTAACCTTTTTGGAGAAAAGGAAAACTGACAGAGGTTTCTCGTTCTTTCCTAAATTAGCTATGTTCATGTGGAAAGACGTCAGACGAAATCTATCAGGGAAACTCTTTTCTGCAGGTTACACAGAGTCCCACTCTGAGCCCCAAAATCAGTACTCGCACACAAGAATTGGTATTTTAAACTAGAAGACTATTTGGTGTACACTATTCATTTTTCACTAATTGCAAGTATTAGAATGACTGAAAAAATTATTAACAACTCTTCAAGCATTATATACATCAAGGTAAAAGTTAATTAATCCCCAATCATATTTCATTATACATTCCTACTCAAATAGTCGAATCTGTACCTAAATTATAACCAGCTGCCTAGCAGAATAGTGGTGTTACACTACTGGCAATAATAGGTAAAGGCATATACATTTTCCTGATACACTTCATTGTGCCATAAGGCCTCAAGTCAGAACTCTGTATTTCATCATCCCTCGAACAACTCATGTGTAATCTCATTTTACATACCTTTCAGATTGTTGTTTCTCTATTGATTGCTTAGGCATCACTTCACCCCCTGCTCTTGTTTCATTGCACAGCACAGTGAGCAATGCATATTTTTCAAAACATGGGAAGTGCACAGAAGCTTACTACTACTTGTTATTAATTACCGCTACCCCCCTCCCATTTTGCCCGTTTCTCTATCTGCTTGCAGGATATAGTAAGGCTCCGGGATGGCCGCTAAGATGACAGGAGTGGATTTGGGTGACAGCCATGTTTCTGATAGGAATAAGATATCAGGTCTATTTGAGTCAATAAGGGTGAAAATCTCTAGCTGGTGTTTTGCCAGGGAGCGAGTATTCAGGTAACAGATGTTTAGGCTGCTAGACTTGTTTTGAGGTGAAGTAGTGTCTATTACCTCTGGTTAAATAAAAGAAGCAGAGTCTGCACTATGGGGCGGAGGGTGTGCTATACAGCCTTGGCTGCTGTCGTTGTTAACGAGTAAGCCCTCTTGCTGTAAGATATTCATAGAGTCCTTGTTTAGAACTAAGTTCCCCCGAAAGGCTTTCAATTTTTCGGCTGAGTATATAAAGAGAGAGGCATGGGGACTGGCCCCTGGCCCCGGTCGGCCGCGGACGGGCGCAGATGGGCTTGCCTTTAACGCGCTTTTGGCGCGCCAGCGGCACGTCCGCTGTGCGTCTGTGACGGCATGCAAATTTGTAGTCCCTTTGGTCTAGAGTGCTAACCACTGGCTCCACCCCCGGAAAATGTGCCGCCGGTGCTCTCCACATCAATCGGATGACCCCGTGGTGGACCGGAGCACCGGTGCGAGTTACAATAAAAGCAGCAGAGTCGGTAAGTAAAAACAGTTGTGCAAAATGTGCAATTTAGCAAGTTATTAAAATTTCAGCAGTGCGTTTCTGTTTCCTAAAAAACACTGAGAAACATCGGGCTAAGCAGTGCTCAGCTATCTAATTGCCACCGAGACTTACAATGCTCAGCTCACCGGTAAAGCTTCAGTGTCAGCGCGCGTCCGCTGCGCGTCTGGGAGGGCATGCGTATTTGTAGTCCCTGGGGTCTAGAGCGCTAACCACTGGCTCCACCCCGGAAGTGACTAAAATATGCCGCCGGTGCTCTCCACATCAATCGGTTGACCCCGTGGTGGACCGGAGCACCGGTGCGAGTTACAATAAAAGCAGCATAGTCAGTAAGTAAAAACAATTGTGCAAAATGTGCAATTTAGCAAGTTATAAAAATGTCAGCAGTGCGTTGCTGATTCCTAAAAAACACTGAGAAACATCGAGCTAAGCAGCGCTCTGCTATCCAATTGCCACCGAAACTTACAATGCTCAGCTCACCGATAAAGCTTCAGTGTCAGCGCGCATGAACTTTGTTGAGTTACAAGTTACAAATTACGTCCGATACCAGAGCATAGTAAAACACAGGCAAAAAAACAATGTTATGGAATTCGTCGGCGGGTATGTATTCAGTACCCAGTGATGTTGTTAGCATACACCAAGGCATGTCTTGTGTGTAACACTTACAAATACATATAAAACCAATAGCACACATCTCAGAGGCGGGGCCCGCAGCCATGTCCTAGACAGTATAGTCTCTGTTGGCTTGCCATGAACACATGCACAACCTTTAACCACCGGATTCGACTGTCTACCAGGGGCGTAACAAAGGCCCCCGCAGGCCCCGCGGTGCGGGGGAGCCCACTCCCTTCAGTAAATGAAGGGGGCCCTGGGCCCCCCTCAGCTCTTCGGTGAGAGAAGCTTGCTTTGCACTGAAGCAAGCCTCTCTCCCTCTGAAGCAGGTGCAGGCTGTCTGCAGCCTGTTCCGAGCCCCTCGCCCCCTCTCTCTGACTGAAGAGAAACAAAATATCAACATACTTTATTTCTCTTCAGTCGGAGGTGCCAGGCCCCGAAAGAGGTTGGGGGTGAGGGCCCCAGAGAGCAGGAGGCAGCACAGAGCACTGCTGGGACTCTGACAAGGGTGGGGTGGGGGCCCAAGAGAGCAGGAGTCAAGTCAAGTCAAGTCAAGTCAGAGAATTTATATAGCGCGCTACATACCCAGAGGGTCTCAAGGCGCTTGAGGAGGGGTGGGGAATTACTTGTCAAATATCCACGTTTTAAGTTGCTTTCTGAATGCTAGGTGGTTCTGGGTAAGGCGAAGGTAAGTGGGAAGTGAGTTCCAGGTTTTGGCTGCCAGGTAGGAGAAGGATCTACTTCCCATGGTGGTTTTGTTGATGCGAGGAACAGTGGCAAGGGCTTGGTTGGATGATCGTAGCCGGCGGGAGGGGGTGTAGAAGGACAGTCGTGTGTTGAGGCATTCTGGTCCGATTTCGTAGAGTGCTTTGTGTGCGTGGGTTAGGAGCCGGAAAGTGATCCTCTTATTGATGGGAAGCCAGTGGAGGTTTTTCAGGTGACCAGAGATATGTTCTTTACGCGGGATGTCTAAAATGAGCCTGGCTGAGGCGTTTTGGATTCGTTGGAGTTTTTTCTGGAGTTTAGCGGTAGTACCGGCGTAGAGGGTGTTTCCATAGTCCAGTCGGCTCGTGACCAGAGCGTGGGTGACCGTTTTCCTAGTTTCGGTGGGGAGCCAACGAAATGTTTTTTTGAGCATGCGAAGAATGTTGAAGCAGGATGAAGAGACGGCGTTGACTTGTCTGTTCATCGAAAGTGAGGAATCCAGGATGACGCCCAGGTTCCGTGCGTGGTCTGTCGGGATGGGTGCTTTTCCAAGGGCTTCTGGCCACCAAGAGTCGTCCCATGCAGAGGGGGAGGTACCTAAGATGAGGACTTCTGTTTTATCTGAGTTCAGTTTCAGACGGCTGTGTTTCATCCATACGGCTACTTCTTTCATTACATCGTGTAGGTTAGTTTTGGCGGTGCTAGGGTCATTGGTGAGTGATAGGATCAGTTGAGTGTCATCCGCGTAGGAGATGATGTTGAGGTTGTGTTTGCGGGCGATGGCCGCGAGGGGGCTCATGTATACGTTGAAAAGGGTGGGGCTGAGTGAAGATCCTTGTGGTACCCCGCAGATGACTTCAGTGGCCTCTGATTTGAATGGTGGAAGGCGGACTCTCTGGGTTCTTCCGGTGAGGAACGAGGTGATCCATTCTAGTGCTTTTCCTTGGATTCCGATGTTTCTGAGGCGCTGTACAAGGGTGCTATGGCAGACTGTGTCGAAGGCTGCGGAGAGGTCGAGGAGGATGAGGGCGACTGTGTCTCCATTGTCCAGTAGAGTTCGAATGTCGTCTGTTGCTGCGATGAGGGCGGTCTCAGTGCTGTGTTTTGCTCGGAAGCCGGACTGTGAGGAGTCGAGGGATTTGTTGGCTTCGAGGAAGGCGGCGAGCTGGTTGTTGACAGCTTTCTCGATGACTTTGGCCGGGAATGGAAGGAGCGAGATGGGGCGGTAGTTTTTGAGTTCGGTGGGGTCCGCTGTGGGTTTTTTCAGAAGGGCGCTGAGTTCAGCATGTTTCCAGCTTTCCGGGAAGGTGGCGGAGTTGAAGGAGCAGTTGATGACGTCTCGGAGGTGCGGTGCTATGATGGAGTCTGCTTTGTTGAAGATGTGGTGAGGGCATGGGTCTGTGGGGGATCCTGAGTGGATGGAGTTCATCAGACGGATGGTGTCCTCAGTGGAGATTGGCTTCCAGTCATTAAGGATGTTCGAGGGGGGTGAAGGTCCAGCAGATGGTTGGGTGGGTTGGTCTCCGGGTTGGTTGTCAAAGCTGTTGTGGATGTCTGCAATTTTGTTGTGGAAGAATGAGGCTAGGGAGTCGCAAAGGGCTTGAGAGGGGGTGATGTCGTTAGAGTTGGCCGAGGGATTGGTAAATTCCTTGACGATGTTGAAAAGTTCCTTGCTGTTGTGGGCGTTGTTATCTAGTCGGTCCTTGAAGGCGGTTTTCTTGGCCTTTCGGATCAGTTGGTGGTGTATGCGGGTGGCGTTTTTGAAGGCGTCCTTGGTGCTGGTGGTTGGGTCTTTTTTCCAGGCCTTCTCAAGGGAGCAGCAGAGTTTCTTGGATTTCTTAAGATCGTCGTTGAACCAGGAGGCCTTCTTGCTGCCAAGTTTGCTTTGACGTTTTTTCAGTGGTGCTAGGATGTCGGCGCTGTTGGATAACCATAGGGTGAGGTTGGTGGCGGCTTGGTCGGGGTTTGAGGAGTGGGCTGGGGGGTTTAGAAGAAGCGATGAGGAGATCTAGTCGATGGTGATTTTGTTCCAGTTTCTTTGCAGAGTTGGTTGGGGGTGGTTGTTGGGTTTAGGCTTGTTGTAGGTAAAGTGAACACAGCTGTGGTCAGTCCAGAGGAGAGCCGTAGTGTGGCTGAAGGAGACATAATTGCTGGAGGTGAAGATAGGGTCGAGTGTGTGACCTGCGATGTGGGTGGGGGAAGTGACCAGTTGCTTAAGTCTGAGGTTGGCGAGGTTGTCCAAAAGGGTGGTGGAGTTGTGGTCGTTGTTTTTTTTCAAGGTGAAAATTGAGGTCTCCCAGAAGGATGTAATCTTTGGAGGGGAGCGCGTGTGGAGTGATGAAGTCCGTGATGTCCTCACTAAATTGTGCGCGGGGTCCTGGAGGTCTGTAAAGGAGGGTGCCTCTGAGTGTGGTCTTGGGGTCGATGTGGATCTGGAAGTGAAGGTGTTCAGAGTTGGCGAGATTGACGTCTGAGCTGGTTGAGATGTGGATGGATTTCTTATGGACGATCGCGATTCCTCCTCCTGTGTGGCCGGTACGGTCCTTGCGTATGATCTTATAATCCTCTGGGATGGCAATGGTGATGTCTGGGGCGGAAGAGGCGTTCATCCATGTTTCTGTTAGGAAGGCGACGTCCGGAGAGATGGTGTCTAGTAGATTCCATAGGTCAATGGCGTGCCTGTGGACCGATCGGGTGTTGAGCAAGATGCATTGTAGGTGGTTAGGGTCGGGAATCTGTGGTGTGATCGTAGCGGAGTTGTTGACGGTGCCGATGTATTTGCAGGAGTAGCATGAGAAAGGTCCATGGGAGTGTCCAGGAGCGGCTTGGACGCAGTTGGGGGAGCGGCCGGGGTTAAGGGCAAGGAGGGTGGTGGCATCGTAGGTAATGCGGGAGGGCTGGGCAATGCGAGAGCCAGGGGGTCTGGCGCTGGGCGCGGTCCAGGCGCGGACGGGCGTAGACGGGCTTACCTTTGGCGCACCTTCGGCGCGAATTGGGCGCGATCGCTGCGCGTAAACGCTGCGCGCGGGAGCTGCTGTCATATATGGATAGTGGAGGGGGAGGGGCGAGGGCGGCTCAGCTGGGAGGCGGGGCGGGCTACACAAGACGACAACAACAAACAAAATGGCAGCGGAGGGGGGAGCACAGCAGAGCGCTTGGGGAAAACGCGCTAACACAGTTAAAGTAACGATGGTAAATCAAAAGTGCTTTAAGAGCAAAGCGGCAACCAAGGCAGAGCTGCAGGCAATAATAATGAGGCAATATTGGCAATAAGCGCTGCCCAACGATACCAATTGTCGCCAGGGACACTGGGAGCGACCACTCCGGCCAGAAGCGAAGAGGCAGCACAGAGCACTACTGGGACTCTTGACAAGGGTGGGGTGGGGGCCCCAGAGAGCAGGAGGCACCACAGAGCACTGCTGGGACTCTGACATGGGTGGGGTGCGGGCCCCAGAGAGCAGGAGGCAGCACAGAGCACTGCTGATACCCTGACAAGGGTGGGGGTGGGGCCCCAGAGAGCGGGAGGCAGAACAGAGTACTGCTGGGACTGACAAGGCTGGGGTGGGGGCCCCAGAGAGCAGGAGGTAGCACAGAGCACTGCTGGGACACTGACAAGGGTGGAGTGGGGCCCCCAGAGAGCGGGAGGCAGCACAGAGCACTGCTCAGGACCCTGACAAGGGTGGGGTGGGGGCCCCAGAGAGCAGGAGGCAGCATAGAGCACTGCTGGGACTCTTGACAAGGGTGGGGTGGTGCCCCAGAGAGCAGGAGGCAGCACAGAGCACTGCTGGGACTCTGACAAGGGTGAGGTGGGGGCCCCAGAGAGCAGGAGGCAGCACAGAGCACTGCTGGGACTCTGACAAGGGTGGGGTGGGGGCCCCAGAGAGCAGGATGCAGCACAGAGCACTGCTGGGACTCTTGACAAGGGTGGGGTGGGGGCCCCAGAGAGCAGGAAGCACCACAGAGCACTGCTGGACTCTGACATGGGTGGGGTGCGGGCCCCAGAGAGCAGGAGGCAGCACAGAGCACTGCTGGGACCCTGACAAGGGTGGGGGTGGGGCCCCAGAGAGTAGGGGGCAGCACAGAGTACTGGTCAGGACCCTGACAAGGGTGTGGTGGGGGGGCCAGAGAGCAGGAGGTAGCACAGAGTACTGCTGGGACTGACAAGGGTGTGGTGGGGGGCCCAGAGAGCAGGAGGTAGCACAGAGCACTGCTCAGGACCCTGACAAGGGTGGGGTGGGGGCCCCAGAAAGCAGGAGGCAGCATAGAGCACTGCTGGGACTCTGACATGGGTGGGATGGGGGCCCCAGAGAGCGGGAGGCAGCACAGAGCACTGCTGGGACTCTGACAAGGGTGGGGTGGGGGCCCCAGAGAGCGGGAGGCAGCACAGAGCACTGCTGGGACTCTTGAAAAGGGTGGGGTGGGGGCCCCAGAGAGCAGGAGGCAGCACAGAGCACTGCTGGGACTCTGACAAGGGTGGGGTGGTGGCCCCAGAGAGCAGGAGGCAACACAGAGCACTGCTGGGACCCTGACAAGGGTGGGGGTGGGGCTCCAGAGAGCAGGAGGCAGCAAAGAGCACTGCTCAGGACCTTGACAAGGGTGGGAGTAAGGGCCCCCAGAGACCGCATTCTCCAGGGCAAAGCTCATATGAGAAGGGATGAGGCAGCAATATGGTCCCCTCAGGTAAGCACTCTTGTTAGAAGGCACCATGTGGGCGTCTGCAGGGGGGGCAAGGGGTGGTGAGAAGGGTGAAAGGCAGAGGTGAGAAGGGTGCAAGGTAGAGAGGAGAAGAGTGCAAGGCAGAGAGGAGATGGGTGCAAGGTAGAGAAGGGTGCAAGGCAGAAGGGAGCAGGGTGCAAGGCAGAGAGGAGATGGGTGCAAGGTAGAGAGGAGAAGGGTTCAAGGCAGAGGGGAGAAGGGTGCACCGGGGAGGGGAGAAGGGTGCAAGGCAGAGGGGAGAAGGGTGCAAGGCAGAGGGGAGAAGGGTGCAAGGTAGAGAGCAGAAGGGTGCAAGGTAGAGAGCAGAAGGGTGAAAGGCAGAGAGGAGATGGGTGCAAGGTAGAGAAGGGTGCAAGGTGGAAGGTAGAAGGGTGCAAGGAGGAGGGGAGAAGGGTGCAAGGTAGAGGGGAGAAGGGTGCAAGGTAGAGGGGAGAAGGGTGCAAGGTGGAGGGGAGAACGGTGCAAGGCAGAAGGGAGAAGGGCGGAAGGCAGAGGGGAGAAAGGTGCAAGGCATAGGGGAGAAAGGTGCAAGGCAGAGGGGAGAAGGGTGCAAGGCAGAGAGGAGAAGGGTGCAAGGCGGAGGGGAGAAGGGTGCAAGGCAGAGGGGAGAAGTGTGCAAGGCAGAGGGGAGAAGGGTGCAAGGCAGAGGGGAGAAGGATGCCAAGCAGAGGGGAGAAGTGTACAAGGCAGAGGGGAGAAGGGCTCAAGGTAGAGAGGAGAAGGGTGTAAGGTAGAGGGGAGAAAGGTGCAAGGCGGAGTGGAGAAGGGTGCAAGGCGGAGTAGAGAAGGGTGCAAGGCAGAGGGGAGAAGGGTGCATGGGGGAGGGGAGAAGGGTGCAAGGGAGAGGGGAGAAGGGTACAAGGCAGAGGGGAGAAGGGTGCAAGGCGGAAGGGAGATGGGTGCAAGGTAGTAAAGGGTGCAAGGGGGAGAAGGGTGCAAGGGGGAGGGGGAGAAGAGTGCAAGGGGGAGGGGGAGAAGGGTGCAAGGGGGAGGATGAGAAGGGTTAAAGGGGGAGGGGGAGAAGAGTGCAAGGGGGATGGTGATGAAGTTAAAAATGTGCCCCCCGGAAACATTTCTGCGGACGCCCATGGCAACACACACTACTTTGTGAGAGAGAGTGGAGTGAGAGAGAGAGTGGAGTGAGAGAGAGAGTGGAGTGAGAGAGAGAGTGGAGTGAGAGAGAGAGTGGAGTGAGAGAGAGAAAGTGGGTAGAGAGTGGAGAAAGTGGAGAAAGAGAGAGTGGGTAGAGAGTGGGGAGAAAGAGAGAGGGTAGAGAGTGGAGAGAGTGGAGAGAGAGAGTGGGTAGAGAGTGGAGAGAGAGAGAATGGAGAGAGAGAGTGGAGAGATAGAGTGGAGAGATAGAGTGGGGAGAGAGAGAGAGTAGAGAGAGAGAAGGGAGAGTAGAGACAGAAAAGGGAGAGAGAGAGTGGGGAGAGAGTGGAGGGAGAGAGTGGAGAGAGAGTGAAGAGAGAGTAGAGACAGTGGAGAGAGAGACAGAAGAGAGAGAGAGAGACAGTGGAGAGAGACAGTGGAGAGAGAGACAGTGGAGAGAGACAGTGGAGAGAGAGAGTGGAGAGAGAGTGGAGAGAAAGAGTGGAGAGAGGGAGAGAGAGTGGAGAGAGTGGAGAGGGAGAGAGAGTGGAGAGGGTGGGAGAGTGGAGAGGGAGAGAGAGTGGAGAGGGAGAGAGAGTGGAGAGAGAGAGTGGAGAGAGAGAGTGGAGAGAATATAGGGAGAGAGGGGAGAGTGGAGGGAGAGAGGGGAGAGGGAGAGAGGGGAGAGAGGGAGAGTGGAGAGAGAGAGAGAGTGGAGAGAGAGAGTGGAGAGAATATAGGGAGAGAGGGGAGAGTGGAGGGAGAGAGGGGAGAGGGAGAGAGGGGAGAGAGGGAGAGTGGAGAGAGAGAGAGAGTGGAGAGAGAGAGAGTGGAGAGAGAGACACTGGAGAGGGAGAGAGAGAGAGAGAGAGAGAGAACGAGAGGAGAGAGAGAGTGGAGAGAGGGAGAGTAGAGAGAGTGGAGAGAGAGTGGAGATGGAGAGAGAGTGGAGAGAGAGAGAGTGGAGAGAAAGAGAGTAGAGAGAGAGAGAGAGTGGAGAGAGAGAGAGTTGAGAGGGAGAGAGAGTGGAGAGAGAGTGGAGAGAGTGGAGAGAGAGAGTGGAGAGGGAGAGAGAGTGGAGAGAGACTGCAGAGAGTGAAGAGAGAGTGGAGAGAGAGAGAGTGGAGGGAGAGAGGAGAGAGACAGAGTGGAGGGACAGAGGAAAGAGAGAGAGAGACACTGGAGAGAGAGAGAGGAGAGAGTGTGGAGAGAGGGAGAGTGGAGAGAGAGTAGCAAGAGTGGAGAGATAGTAGAGAGAGAAGGGAGAATAGAGAGAGAGAAGGGAGAGAGAGTGGAGGGAGAGTGGAGAGAGACAGTGGAGAGAGTGGGGAGAGAGTAGAGAGAATGAAAGACAGTGGAGAGAGAGAGAGAGAGTGGAGAGAGAGTAGAAAGAGTGAGAGAGTGGAGAGACAGTGGAGAGAGAGACAGCGGAGAGAGACAGTGGAGGGAGAGAGTGGAGAGAGAGACAGTGGAGATAGAGTAGACAGAGTTGAGAGAGAGAATGGAGAGAGAGAGATAGAGTGGAGAGAGAGTAGAGACTGACTGACTCAGAGACTGAATACTGACTGACGGAGCGGCTGACTGGCTGAGAAACTGACAGAGAGAGAGAGACTGACAGAGAGAGAGAGACTGACTGACAGACTGACAGAGAGACTGAATGACAGAGAGAGAGAGACTGACTCACTGAGAGAGAGAGAGACTGACTCACTGAGAGAGAGAGAGAGACTGTGATGGAATTGGGGTCAAAGTGTGTATGAAGCTATGCAATGGCTCTTAAGATTGCTATTGTCTACTAATAAAAATGTATTATCAAAATGTGCTCTTTGTAGTTACATCTGCTTTTGAAATACTGCATTGTCGCTTTGTCTAATGTTTTAAAACGGAAACGAGAAGGAGCAGCAGGCCGGACTGGAAACCAAAACTGGCCCTGGCAAAGTGCTCGCCAGCCCCCCTAAACCCCCACTAGAGGGGGTTGGAGGTGCCGCCAAGCGCTTTGCTAGGGTCGGTTTTCGGCCGGTTTTGTTGCAGGGCTGATTTTGCAGCTATGCTGCAAAAACGGCCCTGTAACAAAATCGGCCCCCATGGGCTCAAACCGGCCCCCACCCTTGCGGCGCACCGGGGGATTGCCCAGTGCCCGCTATGGCCAGTCGGATGCACTGGGCCCGATATTGTATATCAAGACAGGAGTTTGCATCAGGAAACCTACCTAAAATTGGGCAAACTTCCCTGGCCTACTGATGGCAGGGACCCTGTAATGAATGGACCACCACCTTTGATAGCCTGCGGGCAGACTAAGCCCATCCTTTACCTCCACCATTCAGTGTTACTTATAACGGCTGGATTGGTGACAGTGCGTAACGATCGACCCGCATCTCCTGCAGTATGGCGGGTCGCTGGCCTGAGAGCTCTAGACTGGCACGGAGAATGCCCCCCCCCCCCCATGTAGTTTGCAGGGGGGGGGGCCTCGAGTTTCGTTACGCCACTGCTGTCTACCCATTCATACTGATTAATGTGATTCACAACAACTCACACAACTGCTGGAAAAACTTTAAATAAAGTTGGTAAAAAGAAACTTGCCACCTATTGTGCATCAACCTTCAGTACAGCTCACAGCTGCATCCTTACTCATGCTCCCAGCAACAGCATGATTCCTAAACTATTTGTAATGGTGGCTCAAGTTACATGTTCCACTCTCCAACTCCAGTTATTTCTATGGCAAAACGTTGTTCAGTTCATATACCATCGCATCTAGCCAACTTCCACTTTCTCTTTAATCCGATCTTTTGAATACTCTTGATCGAAGTCTCTTGACCTAACCTGCAGCCTCATTGCAATAGGAAATGAATATTGATTATTTTACATTTTTTTTCCCGAACTATTGTATTCTGAATATTGCCCATTGTAGCATAAACTACTTTGATACTAATGATAGGCTCCTCAGCCTACCGAATACTAAAGTCCGGGAAAAAAATGAAAGTGACCAAAGTTATACAAATGTCCGCCAATGACATTCCTTATGTGTAAATTGTCCACATGCATATTCATTGTGGATATTCTGACAATCTGATTGGATTTTATTCATCATGAGTCGACGAGGGCGAGCGCTAATTGGCTAGTCTTTTCGTTGTATAGAGCTCCCATTTGCTCATTTGATAGGTGGGTGCCCTAAAAATGTACATCAGTACATTTATATAACATTTAAACGAACTGTAACTTACTAGTTTTCTTCCAAATGGTTAGACATCCGTGTTCTGCAGAGTGCACTAACACGCTCCCAATCCAAGTATTAAATTGGTTTTGTTCGCTTGGTTTACAATGCATTAAAAGTTTTAAAAATGAAGTGTAAATGTTCCTTGCTGGGCTCTTAGCAGTTTGTTCACATATTTTTTTCTCTTTCGACCAGCAGACTCTGCCCCTGATTTCCATATCTTGCCAAGTAATTTGTCACTGCCAAAGTTAGCAAAATTTAAAGGGACAGTATCAGGCCTCCCGTGCTCCCATTTTCAACTTAGCGCGGAAGTGGTCACCTCCCCTGAGGAAAATAGAGTGGAAATCTCTTCTGGAGCTAAAGCAATTCTTCATGTCGCCGCGCCTGTGCAGGAAGCACAACAAGTATTCACAGCGGTGTCACTCCAGGGCGCGCGCTGCGGTGACAGATGTTAGATTGTCTGTCTGGGAAGAAATATCACGCAACAAGCAGAAGCGTCATGAATACGGGAGTGACTTAAACATAGCAATGTGATAAAAAATATAGAACACGCTGTTTATTTCAGTGTCGAGGTGTAATCATTCAGCGTGAACTTCTAATGGGGGCCAGTGATTACAGCACAAATCACTGTTTTTTACCCTTCAGGAACACTGTTTCATTTTCCCTTAGACTTCAATATGTTATCTCAGGTTAAAAAAACTCTTTAAGATTCTTTTCGCCCAAAACTTTTCTACTGCTTTAAACCTATGCTTTTTCCTCATCTCTTTGTTGCTCGGCTCCTTGTGTTAGACTTAATTTCAAGCAAATTTGATGGTTTGCCAGACAGAGCGTTTTTGCCATCGCTTAGCATTCAATGCGCAATATTCCACGGTGGTGGATAAAAACATTCACGGAAAGATGAATGGCATGTATCGATAACGTGCCATAAATATTAAAGACATCAATTCTCCACCTAACAAGTAACAGGTACAGCGAAGCAATCGATACCGGCCAGCAGCCAGTATACTAGCATAGAGTGTCTCATCTCGAGAACAGAGCAACAGAAAGTCAATGCATTCCGCTGACACTGAAACACCCCACTCTTCACAAAATACTTCTGACCAGTATGGTCCCTGCCACTGTATAATGTAACTTGTCATTCTTAGCCCATGTTAAGGGGTGCTCACTTCCAGATGTATATTTTGCACATTTATTGGTGGAAACACACTTTTATCTTAAATTGTGTCTTTCATCTTCAAACAAGAAGTTGGATTTCCTTCAGCAATCCTCCGCTACAGGAAGTTTACTTTTAAATGTGCCTGATTGAATTGTGTCTTTCATCTTCAAACTAGAAGCTGGATTTCTTTCAGCAATCCTCCGCTACAGGAAGTTTGCTTTTAAATGTGCATGTATCACTGATTCTTGATTGCAGAAAGAAGTGTAGTTTTCACATTAATTTTCCCAACAAGTAGTGTTTTTTGTGTGCGTGGACAAGTACATTGGGCACTTGGAGGGGAGCCGAACACAAGAAGGTCTGCCCCCCCCCCCCCCGGGTTTTTCAGGAAGTTGGTGCAGTCCAGTGACTGCACTGGGGTATGGGCTCCAGTTGGGCTACTTTGTTGCCCAAGGAATATATAGGGTCTCCATTTTGGGCCCCAGCTACGATTTTGTCTTGGTGACACAGTGGCTAGTCCCTATGCAGGTTTTACATTTATGTAGGTTTTCCACTTTGGTGAGTTTCCCCTTCACAGGTTCAGCATTAGTGACTTGGTAAACACTTACCGTGATGGCAGGCATCGACGAATAAGTTTGCCCAGACGGTGCTGCTTCTTTCGGAGGTGGGACGGCTTGACCATCTCGCCGAGGGGGACCTGGTGCCGGTAGGTGGAAATGGGGTTGGGTTGCAGCCATAGCTTTCGCCTGTGGGTGTCCATGCCGGCCTTCGGTGGCGGTGTGCCAGTCAGGTAGGAGCCGCCTCTGTCATACATGGAGAGCAGCACCGAGAAGAGGTGCGGGCCGGGCGGCGGGGCAGGGCGACGTGGCATTGGCTCTCCCCCGGCCGTGGCAAGGGGTAAAGATGTTGAAGCAAGGGTGTTGAGCGAGGTTCTGGTAGCTCTGGTGAGGCCTCACGAGTAGCACAAGTGGGTCGGTGTAAAGTTCGATACTACACCAGGAATTGTAGTATAAGGCTTTATTAAGAAAGAACACAGGAGCAAGGTAGGACACAGCCTACACAGGACTTCTTACCCAGCAACTGTCTACACAGAAGCCAGGGAATGGAATCCTGCCAGAGTGAACAGTAAGAGAAGGTTGAGGGTAAACAATTCTAAAGTCATGAAGTAATGGTTTGAAACATGACAGTCGGGCCACCGCAGATGTTAGCACAGCCTTGCAGGGAGTAAAGAGGAGCGAGGAACATGTCCCCAGCAGCAGCAAGGGTGTTGCGCGAGGCCTCGAGTAGCGCTGGAGAGGTCTCGCAAGTGGTGCAAGTGGCAGTGCCGACATGGACGTTAGTGCGGCCCTTCAGGGAGGAGGAGAGGGGACAGGCGCGAGGAACATGGCCCCAGCAGCTCAGAGGGACAGGAGCAGGCTGTTGTAGACGGTGAAAGCTGCAAGGTCCCAGAAGGAATTATAGGGGCCTCGCGCTTTCGATCGGGGGCATGGCCTCTGCTTATAATTGCGGGGCCTCCAGTAGAGGGAGGGAGAGAGCCGGAACGCCTCACATGGCTTTGCACAGCCTGCAGGTTGACCTTCCTGGGCAGGGGACAAGGGTGGGGTGGGAGGGCGCTATTGAAGAGATATTTAGGTTAATGAGGGATAGCATGGCAGCCAGGAAGGAGCAGGAACCAGTAGACTTCAGGGAAGTATATGAGGAGTGGGTGGCAGAGGAGGCTGCAAAGGAGCATGTCGTGGAGGAGGAGGGGTTGCCCCCTCAGCACGGGACCTGGAACATCATTGATAGGGGCACCGATGAGCATTAGGGCAGCCTGGGTTGGGTTACAGGGGGTGGTGCAATTGGGGGATCCCAATGGGAGGTGGATGGAAGGGGCCTGGATCCCTGTTTCCCCCTTTGCCGCAGGATAGCAGTGGTGGAGTTGGTGTGGAGTGACGGGGGGGGGGGAAGAGTAGATGCCCGGTGGCGGGCAGGAGATGGGCAGGTCTGTTGGGGAAGCGCAGCCAGAGTAGTGGAAGTGAAGTGCCCAGGAGGGGTTTATGGGAAGCCCACAGAGGAGGAAGGAGGTCCCACAGCACGGAGGGGGCTGAGGGAGCAGTGGTCAACAGGGCCTTGGGAGCAGGATGAGATAGTTCCCAATACACCGGACCATGTCTCTGTCTTGCGGTACAACAGACAGAAGGGTTGGGGCATCCTTCTTCCAGTTGGAATATGGGACTTTGTGTCCTTCATCAGTAAAGAGGTGGGGAGGGCAATGAACGGTCCCCCTGGTAAGATGGCACGCAATCAGTCATTGCGCACTGAAGAGCTCATGCCCAGTTGGGGGGAAAAAGGGGCTTGGGGAGTTGGCGCAGACTGTGGACACTATCCTGGACTATGATCAAGGCAGTCTGGAAGAGGGGGAATTGGGGGATGCCTATGATGATGAAATAGAAGTGCGTAATTGGTGGTGGGAGGGTGTGGTGGGGGAGTCGTCTAGCCCATCTGCACCTCCTATGTTGCAGGAAACAAGGGCCCAGCAGAACACAGGGAATCACGAACAGACATGGAGACTGCAGCCAATGGTGAAGTTGAGGGCCCCTAAGTGGGCACCGACCTTGGCGCCAGGTAATATACCGAAGTATGATTCGGGTTATACAGGGCCGCAGCTAGCGAGGTGTAGGGAAGTGGAGAGGCCCGCACGAAGAGGGCATTGGGGGAGGCCCGCAAAAGGATGCCCGCAGTGGGGTAGGATGCAGGAAGACACACGACAAGCAGGAAGGCCCAAACGAAAATGGTGTCCATTGGGACAGAGGCAAGGGACCCCCAGGACAGCTGGGAGGCCCACTTTAGAAAAGGGAGGTACATGTGGGACACTGGAGTGGGTCCTGAGGACCCCACGGCATGCACAAGTGACTCCACAGGGCAGCCGGGAGACAAGAAACGGGATGCTGTAGAGTAGGGGTTGACAGCAAGCATGGAGGACGTCAAAGGGGTGGTGTCAGGGGCTGGTGGGAGACAAAGGACACACAGGACGAGCCTGGGGACGAATTAGAGAGTAAAAAGATTATGTTTAGGAAGTTGCCTTTTATGTGGGTGGTCAAGCCACTCGGGGCTTACCTTATGCAAGCAACAAAGGAGAAGATATGGAAAGGGGAGTATCTTGAGATGATGAAACTCCTCCGTTGTGAATTGAGTTCTAAGGAAGGGTCTAAGGAGGAAGTGCTAGAGCTTTTAAATCGTCCATGAGTGTAGATGACAATAGTGAACTGGACAGCGGAGTTCCTTATATATGTGAGTGGTTATTGCGAGAGATATCTGGAGAGGTTGCTATCATTCTTCAAGTATATGGAGGAGGTACGGAAGGCCCAGTTAAACTACAGGGGCTATGTGTGGGTCCAGTGCAATGGGGAGTTTAGGGCACGCATAGCTGTGGACCCGGGCACACAACGGGGGATTTGGACACTGATTTATGGCAACACTTTATGGGTCTGACACAATTCAGCAAGACTTTTTTACTACTGGCGGCCTACCAATCATTTACCAGCCCTTTCAGAGGTGCCCAAACTGGACAGGGGTGGGGGGCTCTACAAAAACCCCAAATAGGCAAAGTGGGGCTTGCTGGGACTATAACAAAGGTCCGTGCACAAGGGAATTTTGTACGTTTCGTCATGAGCGCTTGAAGTGCTCCCGCAGACACCCACTGGTTGCCTGTTTCAGGGTGAGCGGGAGTGCTTATTTACCCAGGTCAGCCGCAGGGGGCAACAGGTGGACAGAAGAGGAACATGCAGGGTACGACTCTGGGCTCCCAGTCCAGCAGGGCAGGGATCTGGTAGGAAGGGTGCTTCCGTGTATTAAGGTGGACAGACTGGCTTTCTGGCGACAAGACAGAAGACGCATGGTTGTTGCTGGAAGGGTTTACGAACTGGTTTAGACTTGCTTACAACAGCCCGATACCGCGTCGCTGGGCAGCCAATTTGAAATCAGCAAAGGGGGAGCATGCACCAGTAGTGAGGGATAAACTGCACAAAGAGATCCAAGAAGGCAGGATGGCGGGTCCCTTTAAGGACTGGTCAGTGGAACACCTGATTGTGTCTCCTATTGGAGTGGTACCTAAGAAGGAACCTGGCCAGTTCCGGCTCAAACAACATCTTTCTTGGCCTGAAAGGAAGTCTATAAATGACTTCAATCCCTCAGAGCAAGTGACAGTGACTTCTTCAGTGGATGTTGCCCTGGTGCGAGTGGAGCGGGTTGGTCAGTGGCACTGATGGTTAAGAGTGACATTAAGTCTGCCTTCTGTCTGTTGCCTGTACACCCTGCCAATTTTCCGCTGCTAGACATTCAATTTGTTGGGAAGTGATACGTTTATAAAGCACTAACCATGGGCTGTTCTATTTCATGTGCTCTATTTGAATGCTTCAGCACATTCCTGCAGTGGCTTTTCACATGGCACATGGCACACGGGATATGAACATGTGAACATGTGACACACTATTTGGACGATTTGTTCTTTGTAGGACTGCCAGCGTCTGCTAGGTAGCTTCCAAGCACTTATGGATGACATAGGCAGTCCCTTGGCGCCAAAGTAGACAGTAAGGCCAAGCACAACTTTATCCTTTCTGGGAATCGAGAATGATTCCATAGCCATGGTGGTGAGGTTACCTAAGGACAAAAAGCTTAACATGCTGGATTTGGTGAACGCGATACTGGTCAAACAGAAAGTGATGGTAAAAGAAGTGCATGTGTTGCTAGGTCATCTGAACTTCGACTGCAGGGTGTTGAGTGTGGGCAGACATTCTGCAGATGGCTAGGTCTTTCACTCGTGGAATTGCCTCTTCCACACCATCATGTCAAATTATCAGCGTGAGTGAAGGAAGACCTGAGGAAGTGGAAGACTTTCATGCAGTCGTTTAATGGCATCCTGTTGGCGGCTCCGACAGATCTAGAGTGGGGTGCAAAGCTATTTTTAGATGCTGCAGGGGTTTCGGCTTTGGCCTGTATTGGCAGAGCCACTGGTGTGTGGAGGAATGGCCAGAGCAGTGGGAAGAAGGTAAGTGAAGCATTGCCTTCCTAGAATTTTTTCCCTTAGTAGTAGCGGTGGTGCTATGGGGGGAGCCGCTGGCCCACAGGAGGGTTCCGTTTCTTGTGGACAATGTCAGTGGTGTACGTGGTCAACAGACAGTCAGCCAGGAAACCCCAGTTGTGGCAGTTCCTAAGGGTCTTTGTTCTGCGTTGCTTGAGTCTGGACATTATGTTCAGAGCCAGACATATCCCGGGGGTGGACAATGACATTGCCAATGCTTTATCTTGTTCGCAATGGGCTGGCCACAGAGGCAGACCAGGTGAAGGCTTGGATGCCACAAGAACTCTGGCCATTAGGAGAAAGATGATGCTCCAATTGGTAGTTAGGTCTTTAGCTGTTTGCACAAGGAAAGCATACCAGCAGGCATGGATGAAATTCTTGGCTGCGGGGCCACAAGTAGGTCTGAGGAACAGGAGAGGGTGGAGGATGTGGTACGATCTATAGGGAACGGCCAGTCAAAGGTTACAATAGCTGGCTAATTGTCTTGTATTGCATTGATGGGTAAGCTACTAATGGGCTATGCTCTGTCGGCAGGGGAGCAGGATTATGGAGGAATGAGTGAGGTAAATTGGACAAGGGGTATGTGAGCAAAGGCCCCTGACTTTAAAGGTGTTGACCGCAGTGAGCCGGTCCCTCCTGAAAGTATGCTACGGGCAGGGGGAGAGGGTGCTTTTCACATCCCTCATGTATGTTTTTCGGGCCTTCAGAGTATTAGAACTACTGAAGTGGCAAATGGAGTAGGGGTCTGCTGTGGGCAGAGGTTCATTGCCGGGAAAATGGCGCGCAGATTTGGCTATGTAAGACTAATCAAAGGAAGTAAATAAGAGCTGTTTTCGTAAGAAGTTACCCAAAAGGAATTATCTGCCCTGTGCGCTGGGCTATGGCAGTACAGCGCTGGGGGTCCGGGGTAGGCAAGGTGTTTAAACACGATGATCGCAGATCAGTGACATACTATCGGTTATTGGCCATTTTGTGAGCTACCTTGAGTGTGAGGGGCTTAGACCCGTCTTGGTTGGGACACACTTGTTTAGGATAGGAGCAGCGATGGAAGCGATCTGTCGGGGTTGGGACCAAAAGCACATTATGGAGCTGGGCAAATGGTCGTCAAGTTGCTTTCGCAGATATGTTAGGGGGAGGGTAATGGGGGAGTAAGGTAGTGGTTTTGCAAATGTATTTCTGTTGCATATTCTGTTCCTGGACCACTGGAAGCTGGGATGAACATTTGGATGGTCACTCAGTCCTTAGTGAAGTGGGTGGAGTGACACGCTAGGGACAGCTGCAATGGCAGGAACATGGGTTTTGATAAATCTTTGTATGATAATATTTGGGTAGGAAAAGGGAGGATGAGGTGGAAGGAGCTCATTCCCTCTCTCAATAAGATGTTGGTGGGCGGAAATGTCCGGCTGTGCTTCTACTTCATCTGGGGGAAACTTATCTGGTTGTGCAGAAGTGGTTCTCACTCATTAAGGCCATGAAAGAGGACATCAGGAACATGCATAGGTCATGGGCTGGATGCTACATAACTGGGACTGAATTTATTCCCAGTAGATGTTGGTGTGGGGCAACTAGGCCAACAGCCATAGATAAAGTGCGGTAGAAGCTCAACAAAGAGATACAAGCATTCTGCAGGGACGCTGGGATTGGTAGGGTCTCCGATACGATAATGTCACATTTTTCAGAGGTGATGGGGTACATTTCTCATTTATAGGCATGGGATTATACCTACTGCAGTTGAGGCTGGCTTTAGCCAAAGTGCTAGGCTCTTCATAAGTTGAACATTTCCAGTTGGTCTTATTGGTGTGCTAGGGGAGGAGTCGGGCAGAGAGGGGGTGGGGGGAGAGAGGGGAGCAGATAGACTGGATAGCTCCCTCGCCTCGCCCCCCTTTCTCTGGGTGGCAGTTGGCCGAGAAGTTGCCATGATTTACAGAAGTTTATGGTTTGTCAGCGGCAGTTCAGGCTGAGAGGGAACAGGTAAGCAAGTTCACACCTTGACGACATAGGAAGTTCAAGGGTAGGTAGGAAGTTTACTGGGGTTCACAGGGTAATTGAGGTAGGAAAACAGAAGGATCTTAGAGGTCCCAGTTACAGTTGATCATCTCTGACGCAACAATTTTATTGAGGTTTTAAGAATGGTATGGGGGAGGGGTATGTTAGATTGGGGGAGTAGCTTATCGCAGGTAATTAAAGATGTATAGTGAGGTTATTGCTTTTTAAGGCAAAGGCCTAGGTTATGTTGTAATGTGCACCAGTTTCAATAAAGCGGCCTTTTTCACACACAATTCAGGTGTCTGTGGTCTGTGCTGCTCCCCTCTTCCCCAAATAACAAGTTGTCACATATGCCATCAATATTATGTTATGTTTGATAAGTGCATTTCTATAGCGCACTATCACCCGTCAGGGTATCCTGGCGCTTTGGCAGGTGTGTGAGGTTTGCCACGAAGGGACTTACCTGAAGAACCAGGTCTCCAACATCTTGTGGAACAGTTGTATTTTATGGTGGACTCATAGATGCTTGATAAACTGCTTGTTTAGGAAATAGCTAACTGAGCGTGCCTAGGCATAGTCGTTATCCACTGAAATATGCCTATCCCAAAATAGCAGTTGGAAGTTAAGTGTGTATGCATCTGGGCCACACTCTGTAAATTTTCACACCCTTTTTGGACTCATCTATTTTCAGTATTTATAAAGCATACGTTAACCTGATCATCATGACGCTGATAAACAGAAGAGCACATGAGGGGCCTGATTCACAAAGGTAAACTTACACTTTTGAGTACGTTTGCTCTTTTTCTGTGAACACAAACTATGACTAAGACTCCGGAGTCAGGGCAGAGAACTCCACACATAAAAGATAGGACAGGCCTTTCTTTTTATGTGTAGCGTTCTCTACCCCGACTACGGAGTCTGCACATTCGTAAAGTTACAATTAAATCATAGTTTGTGAATACGGAAAAAGATTACGCTTGCACGAAAGTGTGACTTTACCTTTGTGAATCAGGCCCACAGGGTAGCATTACCCGCTGTAAATTGAAGTTATAATTTCCTTAGAAAGAAAACGTTTTTAACAATGTCCCAACACTTCCTGGTCCTCCTGTTCTTGATGTAATACACTCATCCCTCCTCCACATCAGCGTAATCCCAGAACTCCATTGCCCTTTCCTAACCTACTCTGCCTTCTCTTCAGTAATGTGGTACTTAAGAACTGTGTCCCACTCATACACTTGCCTCTCATCATTAGGTCAGCCACCCCTTCCACATCTGTTCTCCCAATGCTTCTGTGGTCTGAATTGTAAGGAAGGCCACATGTGCATGCAGTAACATCTCAGTCATGGAACTCCAGCTCTCTTTCCATTGTTCTCTCAGTGCCATCCATAACACTTGCAGTCTATGTATGGGAAAACATTATAGAGAGGTATGTTACCACTCCAGCCCTTAGCTCTCCCCGATCCTTTCACGATAATAAAACATTTGTGATTGTGATGCACTTGGCTTTATTATGTCCTCCAATACACACCACCTGATTGACCATGGCATTAATCATTTCTAAGATCAAATTTGGCCAAAGACCTCAACGACTGCCTGGGACAATGCATGGTAAGTTTTTTATGATGTTTTTGTCTTTTACTATATGTGCACTATTTGATCCTTTACGTGTATGCTCAGAGCTCAGCCATCCGCTGATGCTGAGTTTGCACAGTAGAAAACTCCAAAATGGAACAACCATTATAAGTTCATCAAGAATATCAGGTGGATCTGGGTTTCTGCTACACTTATGCAACGGTGATCTACAGTGGCCACTCTCATTTCAGTCTGACCTCTTGCATCCCAAGTCACTCTCATTTCTCTGTAAAGATTCTCAGGCCTTTCAAGAGTCAGAAGTAAACATACACGTATAGCATACATGTACATTCTTCAGGAATGTAATGAAGACATATGGAGTTGGGTAACAAAATTAGAAAATTATCTTATTGAAAGGCAGTCACAAAAACACATTTCTAAGTAATGTGTGCCTCAGGTTGTACATATATGTAAACATGTGATATACAAATGTGTAACATTAGTCAAAAAATATATATTTTGCTGACTCGTGCTCTCCCAATTAAATTTCTGCACATCATCACTAACCCACCACATCTTAACGTGTGTGTTCCAATCTCAACCAAACCCCACCATGATCAATGTATGTCACCTCATATTCAGATACCACTGCTACAATAGGAATCTTCCTGTTAAATCACTTTGCTGTTCCTTGTATGTAGACCCAGTTAACATGAAACACCTAAAATAAAATAACAATAAATCAGAAGTATGAAAAGCAGGTGAGCGACAGTGAAGCTATCGTGGTACCCCTAAGGCAAATTCCTTTATACAGCACTAACAGCAATAGTGCAATGCCACAATTGTGAAATTATTAGTGGCACAGTACACATGTGCATCAAAATGCATACATCATCCTGGTTTCTGAGCATATTTTAACAAGGGTAAGAGGTAGTAGCGGTCGGTGGTGGGAGTAGCTGCCGGGCGGTAAAGTGGGGAGGGGGAGGGGCAGGGTGGGGGGTAGTAATCTATGGATTACGGAGGATTACAGGTAACTAAACCTATAAATAAATAAAACGAATTTGGTTGTGTGCACTGCATCGCATTTGGGGATGCAGTACGTGCAACAAAATTTGTTTTATTTATTTATATGCTTACTTACCTGTAATCCTCCGTAAACCATAGATTACTACCCCCCACCCTGCCCCCCCCCCTCCCCACGTCACCACCATGCAGCGACTCACACCACCGACCGCTACTGGTAAGAGGTCGTGTTACAACAAGTATTGGATTGGCCAACAGGGCAATCAGGCAGGGGCTGAAGGACTGGTTTTACAGGTCAGAGTGTGGGCTGGAATTTTGGCTGTTTGTCAGGTGAGCCGGTTTTTCTTGATTTCCCTTATGTTGGCCCAAACATTGCCTACAGCAAGCACAAATTAATGCAGTCTTCCACACCTTGCATAAAACCTTTACAGCTTGTCTTTACAAGTTCAAAACTGCCCCAATTAGTAAATGTGGGCCACTTTTTTTTTAGCTATTCGATTCGCTAATGGGGGGCACTTTTATATTGGGGCCCAGGCCTATTTTCTGTCCCAGGCCGACACTGGTTAAGACCATGTTTACTTCGGGTCCCCAACAAAGCATCATCTAAAGATTGTTTCCCAAATATGATAGGAGCATTTGACTGCATTAATGTTCAGATTCTACTACTCAAGTGAAGGGGGCACACACTCCAAAACTGCTAGTATATCCGAGAATAGTTGTTTCCAGACAGACTGTGATTTTAGTTTGCTATTTTAGCATTAGTGCATGAGATTTTCAGATTCAGCACATCATTCCGCGACAACTGCATCAATTGCCAGAAATGCCACACATATTTACATGAAAAGTGTAGGAAAGAGCATGCACCCATGCTTCTCTAATAGGTATGAAACCTACCCTAACAGAACATCAACACAATGCAACATAGTTACATGAATGAAACTCCTTAGGAGAGTTTTTGAATGCTCTCTAACAGTTCATATGTGTACACAACACTGTATGGGCTGTCATATATAACGAGATTGCATAATTTTGCTATATTGCTGCATGCTACACACTATTGCTATTAGATGTCCCATCTGGTTCCTACTACTGCCAGAACACCCTGAGGTTATCAATGGCATATATGCAACCAACAGACTCACATGTCCAGAGCTCAAATTAATTTCATATTTCCTTATACTGATGCACCACTACTAAAACTGTTTTTGGGTTCCGTAGTAGCATGCTACTCGCCAAAAAGCGCTTTGACACCTCATCAGGAGTAACAAGCACTATATAAATGCAAACCCTTCCCTCTTTATCCCTCCTCTATCCTTTTTCAATCCAAAAAACAGACTCACATGTCCACCACTCACATTCATTTCACATTTCCCTACACTAATTCACCACTGATCCTTTTTGGGCTCCGGAGTAGCATGCTATTCGCCAAAAAGCATTTCAACACCTCATCAGGAGTAGCAAGCACTATATAAATGCAAACCTTTCCCTCTTCCATCCCTCCCCTATCCTTTTCAATCCATATAACAAACTCACATGTCCACCGCTCAAATTAATTTCATATACCCTATACTAATTCACCACTAATCCTTTTTGGGTTGCGGACAGGCCCGGACTGACCACTTGCGGAGTAGCGTGCTACTCGCCAAAAAGCACTTTGACGCCTCGTCAGGGGTAGTCAGTGCTATATAAATGCAAGTACAATATATCAGCATGACAAACAGCATCAAGCAATGCATCACAAACTTCGCTAGTTAATACATTTTTGTATTATTTCCCAAAATATATACCCATTGAGAAATTATCCAAACATTAGCTTATTTATTGGGGCAAAGGGCTCCCTGATTCCTCACTACAAAGGGCCAGGACATTTTAATTCTGACTTTGCATAAGTCATGTGCAATGCTGCTTACTACAGCTGCACAAATATGCTGCAACTGCAACTGGTAAAGGTACTGTTTACTCCTGAGGCATTTTGCAAAACGTTCTGCATGTACATCTCTCACCCATAGACTAAGTTCTGTGATGCTCAAACAGCGACATCTTACAAAGTGCTTTGGAGTCAACAACCTGCAGGCAATTGCGTCATTTTTGGCACAGTCGCTAGAACATTCTACTAATTACAGCACCTAGAAGCGACGATTATGCTTGTTAAATGCTCACCATTAATAGTACCATGTCATCGATTGGCTCAAAACAGCCATTTGTAAATGTCAATTCTGACGACCATTAAAACGGTTGTTTAATATCCTGTGATCTGACGTCAGCTAAAAATATCTTTCTAGCCAATAGCACACCTAGCAGAATGTAGCACCATTTTTTTTAAATTATTAATTTGTTATTGAATTTTTACAGTAGAACATGAATAGGTTCCATACATTGCCCGTTCATTTAACGGTTCCGAACATAAACCAACAAATATACGTAAATATATACCCGGGTAAATGTTAATGTGCCCGTTCTACTGCAGAGCTGGTCAAGGATATATTTCCGCAGTGAATCTCTCAATAAACAGTAACCCAGCAGACGTGAATAACCAAACTATCTGGTTATAGTAGCATTGTGCTTTCCCATGTAATTATCTGTCTCCCCCAGTAGACAAGCCCGCCCACTGTGTCTCAATCCTACCCCTGTTTAATAGAGCAACCTCACATGTGATAATGATTACAACAAATCTTATTTCCACATATATAAAATCATGTTCTAGGAGGTAGCGTGCGTGATCAGGCCTCCAATTTGACCAGGTATATATTACAGGTGTTGTAGCAGATCTTGCTCGTGTCATCCGGGTTAAGTTTGGAGAATATGTCAATTTCGGCATACAATCATTTCTGGACATGCCCCAGCTAGTCTTTTGTATGCGGCACTACCGGGGTCTTCCAAGCCATAGGCGAGGTTTCGCCAGGGCCAGTGCTAGGTCTGTAAATCCAAACAAGTGTTTAGTCTATTTCATGTGAGTCGATAGTCCCAGGAGGCAGAGCCCGGCCTCCTTAGGCATCAGTCAGATTCTGCACCACCTCCTCCCAAACTCTGGATACTCCTGAGCAATGTAAAGAAAATGTAGGGAGGGTCAATAGGGCATGTTTACTGACCAGAGCTATTCGTGCCCTAACTACAACTAGCAAAAAAGAAGAAATAGACTGGTCTAGATAACTGTCAGTGTGCCGTGCTGAGTCTAGAACCCGGAAACCATTAGTAGCACTGGAGTGATAGCACTGGGCAGGGAAAAATTCCCATCAGCCCACCCGTCTGGTGGAGGATCGTCACTTGGGAGATGTGTCATCAATCCAGATCTCAACCAATGCACCTTTTGATTGTGCAGAGATGGATCATGATGTAAACTCAGACCACAGTGCTTCACTGGTGATGCTAATGGGGTGCAGTGCAAGTGAAAAATTAATATGTGAAAAAGGTGAGGATAAAATTGACTCCTAGGACCAAAAATAAGTTTAATAGGTATGGTACTAAGGTCAAAATTAAAATGCCAAAAATAGTTTTAAATAATAACTATGTGAAGGCAAAGTTAGTGAGGGTCGACATGTTTCAGCTAGATGGACTCTTTGATCCAAGCTTTCGTCAGGACCAAGTGAAAAATGCGACTGCAGAAACAAAAGAGTGACTGTGTACACTAAATATTGGATAAATCCTACCAGCTCCTCTGAGCCCAGATGTATACTGGTGGTACTCCAATTCTTGTTTTTATCTCCTAAAGTAAAAAAGAGAGAAAAAGTGTACAACAGAAGAAAGTTAGTGTCTAACGGTATCAAGGATACAAGAAACAAACAACAAACAACAAGAAACAAACAAGAAACAAACAAACAACGAACAAGAAACAAACAACAAACAATCAGCACACAAACAGTGCGGTGGAGAAATTGTCTCCCCGCTACCACAGTAAACACGAGAATTTACCGATTTCAGTGTATCAAGGATCACTGACAATTGAAATTATAAATATAAACTCACCCAGCGTTATGTGGGAGTTTGCCTCACCTCACCCGGCACCCACTCGGGAAGAAGGAGGCCCTGCTCTGTTAGGGTGGAAATGCAAAAAACATCCTCAGAAAAATATCAGAGTAGTTTATATGCATATAATTGCATATTTCCAAAAGATCCCTAACAAAAGCCAGTTGTATCAGAAAGAGACTCAACCTAAATCGAGCAGGTTGCTCAGACCATGCAGGGGAAGTTTAAATGAAAAGTTTAAGCTAAGAAAGCCATATTCAGGGCCTAAATGACGACATACCGTGGACATCGCTTTAAACACCTAGATCCGTTATGTCGTAATTCACCATTGTGAAATAATATTCCCCAGGGATCCAAAAACAGCATTATAGGAGTTTGATCCAACATCTACTCACAGCGCTCCAGACATGGCGCTTTCCATATACAGCTGTATGGTATACTATTTCACTACGCATGCGTGAAGTCAATACACATTTAGACTCTTTGGCGCACGCATGCGCAGGTGTCCTGACACTTCTTTTGGCACAAGCGTAGATCAGCGATAGCGTTCCATTTTTGACCTTGCGCAATAGTCCACCGATAATACCTGTTACAGCTGCAGTCAATTATTCCATCACTACAGGTATAAAAGGACTCGCGCGTTCACTAGCCAGTTACCTCCACTCCCTCTCGGATGTTGGTGTAGAGGTACCGACGGACAGGTAGGGCACTTTAATCAATCTTTGCTGCCCTCTTCTTTGCATTCATTACATTGCCAAAATCTGCTTTCTTAGCTTAAACTTTTCATTTAAACTTCCCCTGCATGGTCTGAGCCACCTGCTCGATTTAGGTTGAGTCTCTTTCTGATACAACTGGCTTTTGTTAGGGATCTTTTGGAAATATGCAATTATATGCATATAAACTACTCTGATATTTTTCTGAGGATGTTTTTTGCATTTCCACCCTAACAGAGCGGGGCCTCCTCCTTCCCGAGTGGGTGCCGGGTGAGGTGAGGCAAACTCCCACATAACGCTGGGTGAGTTTATATTTATAATTTCAATTGTCAGTGATCCTTGATACACTGAAATCGGTAAATTCTCGTGTTTACTGTGGTAGCGGGGAGACAATTTCTCCACCGCACTGTTTGTGTGCTGATTGTTTGTTTCTTGTATCCTTGATACCGTTAGACACTAACTTTCTTCTATTGTACACTTTTTCTCTCTTTTTTACTTTAGGAGATAAAAACAAGAATTGGAGTACCACCAGTATACATTTGGGCTCAGAGGAGCTGGTAGGATTTATCCAATATTTAGTGTACACAGTCACTCTTTTGTTTCTGCAGTCACATTTTTCACTTGGTCCTGACGAAAGCTTGGATCAAAGAGTCCATCTAGCTGAAACATGTCGACCCTCACTAACTTTGCCTTCACATAGTTATTATTTAAAACAATTTTTGGCATTTTAATTTTGACCTTAGTACCATACCTATTAAACTTATTTTTGGTCCTAGGAGTCAATTTTATCCTCACCTTTTTCACATATTAATTTTTCACTTGCACTGCACCCCATTAGCATCACCAGTGAAGCACTGTGGTCTGAGTTTACATCATGATCCATCTCTGCACAATCAAAAGGTGCATTGGTTGAGATCTGGATTGATGACACATCTCCCAAGTGACGATCCTCCACCAGACGGGTGGGCTGATGGGAATTTTTCCCTGCCCAGTGCTATCACTCCAGTGCTACTAATGGTTTCCGGGTTCTAGACTCAGCACAGCACACTGACAGTTATCTAGACCAGTCTATTTCTTCTTTTTTGCTACTCCTGAGCAATGCCAAACCATATGAGGGGAGACGGCGTCCATTTCAGCGCATCTCGGGCAATTGGTCAATGTGTCCTGGTACGTGTGCTCTATACACCTCAGGTTCAGCTAAGAGTGGTGCAGACAATTAAACTGAGTGTATTTCAGTCTTGCATTTTGGAAACCGTCTTACTGTTGCTCAACATTTCAGCCATGTACCATCAGTCAGGTCCAGGTGAGGTTGGACTTCCCACCACCATTTCAGGTGGCTCATAAACACATGCCTCTCCTGCAGTAGTGCTGCATATAA
Organism: Lissotriton vulgaris; assembly: GCF_964263255.1. Taxonomy (NCBI): domain Eukaryota; kingdom Metazoa; phylum Chordata; class Amphibia; order Caudata; family Salamandridae; genus Lissotriton; species Lissotriton vulgaris. Next base: position 752,021,391 of record NC_141694.1, read on the forward strand.
TACAGTGTTTGCTTTACGATCGTACCCATGCATGAGAAGTACCCGTAATGTAACAGAACCCCTAGGTTCTTTCTGTGTGTTGTCCTATATATGGCATAATTGGCCCTTCAGTGTATTGTATAACAGGAAAATGCTGGGACCCATGTCAAACCTTTAGGAGACAACACCCCATCACTGAATAGGTCACCCATCTGAGAACACCAAAAAGGAGATGGATTATTTTATTGCTGTAATGGCTCCCCTAATGGTTGCCCTCTACAAAAGCTGGCACTGATCAGGACTACTCATCCAATAGTTCCACCAGGGGTCAAGCACGACTTACCCCAATTCTGTCATGGCCTGACATCCTCTCAAACTCATTCAGGAAGTACATCAGCAGCTTTAGCCTGTTAGGATCATTATGGAGGTACACTAGCTCATTATCTGCATACAGGGATTCAATACATCATCTATTGGCCACCTTCAATCCCAATCGGCGACCCTCACCAGTGTTTTCGCATATAACAAATGCACTCATCCAAAAACACTGGATCCATCCCCAACCTGCGAAACACCTCCATCAGGTAGGCCCACATCAGGGTATCAAAAGCCTTCTCAATTTCTACTCAAGCCACCCAATGGTCAGTGCCTCAGAGTGTGGCCCAGTTAAGTAGACTGTTTTAGTGCCATTAGGTCACTTCACCCCTCGAGTACTACTACATGACGTAATAGGGTCAAGTCTCCCACATGGCAATTCGCAGCAGTGGACTCAACTCAAATCTATTGGGTTTTTTAAAGTCCTTTCTATGCGTAAGACACAGCACCACATAAAAGTCTAGGTCTCAGGTACTCTAATCTTTTGGATATCTTAAACATGACCATTTCCATGGTGAAAACTCTTCTAGCTAGGTCTCTACACCATATATCAAAAAATCTCTACATGAATTGAGTCACAGCATTGAGTGTAGTTTACCTAATGAGACAATCATCAAGCAGGCAAAAAGTGAAAAAGTTACCATTTTGTAATGTCCCACAGTTGATAAACTCACCAGTTCTGCTGGTTTATACATTCTTATCTTCATGCATCTGTCGCGGGCCACAAATTATCCTCCTATCACCTTGCCTTATGTGCATTGTGATCAATTGAATGTGCTGATTTCAAAGAGTCAATTTAGCAACTTTCATAAAGTGCAGCTTTGCGTGAAAATCTGCAGCACTGTGTAAGCATGGAAAAAAAATGCAGTGCTATGTTTAGTAAGAGTTAAAAAATTATGCCATTTGCCCTGATTGGACAGATCTTCGCTCACGTAAGTGAATGATTTAGTAGTAAATGTGGGAGGGACAAGGGGAGTGATGGGAAATAGAAATCATTACTTCAAAATAGGTGGATTTTATGGAAATTGAGGGACATGCTGATACAAAATACACCCCCCCCCTCCACACACACACACACACACACACACTCACACACACACTTACGAATAAAGCAATTGCTAATCACAGAAAACACTTCTAATAATAATAATAGAGCCTTGATATTGACAAAACAGACTTAACTGTACTCAAACTCAAACTTGCTGTCAGCCAAGCACCAAACATTCAGTACACCCAAATAGAAAACAATGTAGGCAGGCTATAACATTAACACCGCTTAGAAAATAATGTAAAATACACTAATTCTATACTTAAAATACATATATATATTTTGAAGCTCAAAACGTTTAAGTATATTTTTGCTCAAGTTCTCTGTGTTTTAATTTAATAACACACTTAAATAAAACATTTATGCAGTTTTATCTTATTTTAAGAAATCAAAAAAATGTAAAAATGAAGCAATAACATTACTTGTAACTGAGATTGTTACCGAATAATCAAAATTATAATCATACTACAGGCAGATAATTGTAATTTTGTGGAATTGTTCAAAATACCTTAAAAAATTATTAATATATTTAAATTAATTTACAACTTAATACAAAGTTAATTTTTGGAGATAGTGTGTTGAATCTGGCTCTTTTAAAAGTCCTAGGTTAATATTATTTGTTTAAAATTATTTAACTTTGCCGTAAAGTATTTTTTAAATTATAAACGTTATTACATTTTCCAATAGGTGATAAACTGAGTAGGGTTAGATCTACAAGTGAACAGATCTCCACATGCAGAATTAACTTTGTGAATCGGGCACTAAGTGGTGCACTATAGCGCAAAGAGTAGCCAGTACGATTTTGCATGAGATTTGTACTTGAGGTGGATCATCTGGTCCACATTTTAAGGTGAAGTGAGCCGTCCAAAGGCAAGCAAGGTCAAATGTGTAATGTAATTGTTATTGCACATCTTACATTAAAGAAGATAACATGATATTCCACTTGTCTCCAGTCTGTGCATGTGTCATTTGGTTGGAGATTATATTGAGGAAGCTATTTTGTGCAGCACTCTTGTTGATCGATGGTGCTGTTTGAGCCATAAACCTCTGCTTAACAGTTTGAGAGATCATGTGATAAATAATAGTAACTTGATATAATTGTTTATTGACTGATACACTTTTACCTTTTTCCATTTGCAGAAGTATAAAATGTAGTTAGTGAACTAGATCAACTTTAATGGCATAGCTGGCGTGTTTCATACATTTCCCATACTAGGAAGCCAAGTGGATCTAAATCCTTTAGATGTTCTCGGACCCAAGACAATATGATGAAAATTGCAGTTAACAGTTTTTGGAACATCCTTGAATACCCCAAAATCTTCCATAAGGTTAGTGGTACTAAACTCTCCGACACAAACATGTGCAGATTCCCCAAAATATTTATCAAAATGAAGCATTCCAGGGAAGAAAGGGTTGTAAAATACCAAGGAGATTTCAGAGGACCTGGAACTATGCTGGAGGCATCCAAAGGGGATTCTCAGAACTAGAGAAGCCAATTGCCTCAGAGTTTGAGAGATCATGCTCAGAGTGATCATAATCAGTTGAAACACAAGGTTCACATTTGTGATCCAGTCCTGCAGCCATGCAACCACCGCCTGTGCCTAGAGATGCAGTAGCCAACTGAAGACTACCAGAAACCGAGCAGAGATTGACAAAGGGAAGAAATCTCTTGTAAACGGTCCCAACAAAGCCACCAGCAATGCCAATCGGAAAATTGGAGTTGGTTACCGAGCTTGCAAGTTCCCCGAAGAAATCTTGCACATACAGACATATTTTGCTTTGAACAATAATTCCAGTATTAAAGGCCTAGATCTGCTAGTGCCTTGGATCTGGTGCTGCACAGATGCTTTATGTGCTGAACTTCTGATATTTTGTCTATGCTCTGGAGGAAACAGCAATCAGCCTTACCAGACATCATATTTTTGGGTATGCACAAGCCAGAGATAAGAGTCAAACTCTGTGAAACTTGGGAAGTTGATATTCTTCTTTGGAACTTGATCCAATTGTTCTTGAATTATCACAAAACCTTGATCATTCAAGAGTGTTGACGACCACAGAATATTACTTCTCAGGGTCTCCTTATCCTGAGACATGAGCATCATGTGATCCAGAAATATGAGCATTCAGGCCTTCTCCAGTGTGAGGGACAATGGTGCTGGTCTTTAGCAGAGGTTAGTAGCACCAGCTAACCAGGATTAGGTCAAAGTAAAGCTTTGAAGGCACCACATATTTTCTTACCAAAATTAACAGAAGGAATTTCGGTTGGCTCACTGATGGATTACCATCAATGATATTACCATCTTTAAGACGATCCCTCTGAAGATGATCTCTTCCATCATTTTGAAAGGACATTAGGCCACCCAGGCAGTAACTTGACAGAAAGTTATTACTGGGTTCACTACTTCACTGTATTTAGCAGTAAGGAAAAGTTATCTTCAAAACCCCTAGAGATATGGAAGGATAGTATAGTGCGTTTTGCCTTCAGTTATCAGAATTCCAATGAGACCAGTTCCCCTTCCTGTTTTGAATTTGAACTGGTGTAGAAAGTCTCTGTTGCACTGTTTTACTATCCAATGCTATATGGTATCTCTTCAGTACTTGCAAGACCCATACAACTGGCATCATTTTCTAACTTACAGACAGAAAGGGGTCTAGCTCTCCTGCTGCTGAGTTTGCTTCATAACCTCTGCTACGTCCTCTTCTACAGGGAACAATGGTGTTTGATCTTCTTTAGTCTTTGTATTTTCATCTTTGTTGGAAATGTGAGAAGAAACGTGACTGGCCAAAAGCTTTGCTGAAAACGACCTTTTTATTAGAGGCTTGAGCATTGTGGGGTGTTGTACAGTGGTAAATATTATGTCCCCATCTCCTTCACAAATAGATCACCATATGATATTTCCTGCTCCACTGGGATAGTTTTCTTTACTCCGTTTTGGATCCAGATTGTGGATATGACTTTTTGTGACAGATGGATAACTCTTTGGACTCATCTCTCCGGCCATCCTTGGAATTGTTTACCTATTTTGCCATGAATGTGAATATTGAATGGTCAATTTATTCAATGGCGTCTCTTTCACCTCCACCTTCTCCAAAGGACTCCTACTGATCAGTGAAGAACTAACACTCATATTCAATGCCTCCATTGACGTAGCCACATCAAATTAACCCCATTCCGGGATGCCTGGAAACATGCCACCATCATGGCTATGCTAAAGAAACCAACTTCTGATCCATCTTCCTACTACCATACCCGGGAAAGGTCTTAGAGAAACTAATCAACTGATGCCTCACCAACTACCCCAGCAACCACCAGCTCCTTGATGCCTTGCAGTCTGGATTCAGGCCCAACCACAGTACAGAAACAGCACTCATCACCACCACATCTACTTGATCCTTGACAGCCCTCAGTCTGCTAGACCTCTCTGCAGCATTTAACATGGTCTTACACCCCATGCTCATCAGGAACCCACAAGATATTGGCATACATGCACCCGCTCTGTCCTGGATCTGCTTCTTCTTAACGGATAGAACATAAGCTTTCAGCCTTGCACCATAGTCCTCAGAAACCCAAATACGTATCTGCGGAGTACCTCAAGGTTCATCGCTCTGCCTCACCTTCTTCAGTGCATTTATGATCCCTCTGGGAAATGTCATCTGCGCACACAACCTCAACATCCTCTCCTACGTGGACAACATGCATCTCACGCTCTCCCTCTCGGACGAGACCTGCACCACAAGAAACAAGTTCATTGCCTACATGGCCTAAGTTACTAAATGGATGAAATCCTACTGTCTCAAGCTCAACACCAACAAAACAGAAGTAGTGATTCACTGCAAAACTTGAATCTACAACCCCGACCAGGAACCTTGGAAAAATCATCTACAGCAAACTGGACATGACCACAAAAATCAGCTCCATCATTGCATCCTACTTCCACATCATGAAGATGCTGAGGAAGATCTTCAAATGGCTTCCATGCAACACTAGAAAAATTGTCACTTACACCCGAGTCAAAAGTAAGTTGAACTATAGCACCACCCTCTTTGCCAAGATAACCAAGCAACTCACTAGAAGACTACAAACCAGCCAAAACTTGGCAGCCAGACTCACCCTCAATCTCCCACACAACACCTCAGGGAACTACACTGGCTTCTGATACACAAACGCTCTCAATTCAAACTTCTAACACATACATTCAAGACACTACACAACTCAGGCCTAACCTACCTGAACAGTCGCATCTTCTTCCAGCAACCATCCAGAAACCTCCGCTCTGCATGACTCCTTCTGTCACACATCCCACACATATACAGAAACATATCAGGAGAACGAGCTTTCGTGTACATGCCTCCTAAAGTGTGGAACGACCTCCCACTCCACATTAGAGCCTCCTCTACTTTCTTGAATTCCGCAAGAAGCTGAAGACCTAGCTTTACAGTAAACCAACCGACCATAGGCAGGGCTAAGCACACACACCTGATCAGCATCAGGATAACAATGTGGGTGATAGTGTGCTATACATATACCATAACACAACACGGCACAACATAACATAGCATTGAGGGTCTGAGGAATTCTGCCCTAACACATTAATGCATCTATTTGTCCAACGATTTTCTCAGCTTGTTGTTAACTTTTTCCTCCTCTCCAGTTATGGGGAAGCATAGTGAGGTTCTCAGATAGCATAGGTCATGGAGGTCAAACATAGGATTACTGCTTTAACTCCCGGTTTGTCTTTATTAGTAGTAGGTGTATTGTCTACATCTTTTGGTTCTTTTGATGTTTGTTTTCGTATATTGCCCATGACCAAGACAGTCCCATCTTTTTTCATTCCCTTGCCATCCTCCAAACAAGGCTGTGCATTGTTGTGGTCAATTCCATGGCTTGGAGGTGCCTCTTTCACGCCTCCCACAAGATCAGTCACTGTACATTTCACCATTTTTCTTTCTATCCAGAAGGCTGGGACTATTAAGTTGATATACACTTCAAAAGGGTTTGTGAAGTTTGTCAATGGAGTCCTGAGATATAGTATATTTGTCTTAATCACCTTGCCCCCTTTATGCTTTGGCTTTGAAACTTTCATTTGCACCTGATCCTAGTGGTGCTGCAGCACTGGATGGTGTGCTGTTCTCTGGTCCTACCATGAGTTTGTTCTAAGGTTGCAACACTCCTTGTATAAGCTTATAGATCATGAACAAGCTGTTGGAATAGATCATTAGACTGCGGAGTTCATTATCAAAGGAAATCATGGCTTTGGTCATTTGCTTTTCATTCAGGGAAGCAGGGGCCTCTGAAGAGTATTCTTTATTTTCTGACGTTGCTGCAGTGACTTAAAAGAAATCATTTCGGAGCATATTATCAAGGGGGTTTATCCACGCTTTTTTGGCTTTAAAAGCCAAGAAAGTGGAGATAAAATTATCTCCCTATTACCTAGCTGTCGCTAACACCAGTTAGCGACAGCTAGTAGGAGATAGCGACCATCTTGGGCTCCACTTTGCATGTCAGTGATATTTATCACTAATGACATGCAAAGTGGGCGTGCCAAGATGTTAGCGACTAGAAACAGTCGCTAACATCGCTATCTCCTATTACCAACTTTTGGAGATATTTGCGCTAAGCGCGAATATCTCCAAAAGCTAACACCTGCCCTGAGCAGTTCTTAGCCATGTTATCCAATGGGAGGTGGATAACATGGCTAAGAGCATTAGCTCGGTAATGCATGAATATCGCAGACTTTTCAGCGATATTCATGCATTGCGGCCGATTTTTATCGCATTTGCGATAAACCTTGTTAATACCAAGGTTTATCTGCGATAAAAATCGCCGCAGCTCTGCGGTAAATTTTTGTCTCTAACCAAGCAATAGCGATAATTATCGCTATTGCTTGGTAATATGCCCCTTCATGTGTAAAAATAGGATACCTTGTGAATAGTTTGGGTGACCATAAAAGGAGTTTTCAACAAGGACACCAAACCCACCAGTGTATGGTTCTCTGACAAAGAAACAAAATCTCAGTGGCCTATCATAAAGAAGCTCAACATACAGATTGCTAAAATTCCAGGGGCCCACAATGCAGAGGTGGTTTCCTTAAGCATAAAACCATTCCCTGTACTTCATGAGGTGCACACAAAAGTCTAGAACGTCTGGCCATGCTCTTCATCGAGAACCACTCAACGTCTAGACTGAAGCCACCATAGTCAGAAGGGGGTCAAGAAGCAACATTAGTTGAAACAGTGGAGCCTAGCCTGCTTCTGTCACAAGGGAGGTCTGCTGTTAATTCCACCTGACCTCAAATTAGCACCTATGACCACATTTGTGTCATAAAATGGTGCTGGAAAAGGAAAACAACCATGAAGCATCAATACCCTGAGGAACGCCAGTGACCCATAGGTGCAATAGATATTGGCTGAAACATGTCGGTGTAAGCAGATGGGTACAGGAGCTGTAACTCCTCCTAGACACCCAATACCTACTTTTCAATTCTCAATAATGGTCCCCCTTGACAGGATTAAAAATTAGGTATTGGTGTCTAGGAGGAGTTACAAAGCCTGTACCTTATCTGCTTACACCAACATGTTTCAGCCAATACCTATTGACCTTATGGATCACTGGCCTTCCTCAGGGTAGTGATCGTTTGTGGTTGTTTTAAATATTTAGAGTCAAATTATGACCTATTTAAAGAATTATTTTTAAGACCTTACTTGTTTCTTGAGAATAATCACACTTGCCAATTGCATCTGAGTCTCATTAGTGATTCTCTTAACCCGGGACCGAAGTGGGAACACCGCTCTGTAGTCACACAATCTTCGAGGGTCGGTCATTGAGTGGTATGGGGTTAGAGACGCTGACCCTTGAAGATGTGTGAATACAGGGCGGTGTTCCCACTTTGGTCCCAACCTAGTGGCATGCTTCATCATTGGGCCCCACCCGAGGCACCGAGTGCACCTCAGGTGTGCTGGGACGCCAGATTACTGCAGAGCGGGTTTTTTGGAAGGTGAGTGTGCTGTGCAGGTGTGTTGCGTGAGATTTTAAAATCTTGTCCTCGGAGTCTCTAACGGTTACTTTATTGGTGGGCCCCAGGCAGACGTTAAAAACAAAGGCTTGGGATGTGTAGGGGTTGACTTATGGTCTCCTACGTCCAGTGTGGTCGACTAGTTTCAGCCAGGCCTTTTTATTAAACTGGATTTCTTCAGGACCTATGTGTGGGGGTGTTACAGGGATCTATGTGATTATCAGTGCCCTGTATGTGAAGCACTCGCTAAGGTGCTGATATATGTAAGAGGTATTTCCTCTCAGTTTGTACCTGTAAAGGAAAAAAGGACAAACAAGAAACACGTAAAGTTAAAAAACGCAAAATTGTCAACCACACACATGGGTGGGTTAGCGCCTGGTGCCTAGACGTGTGAGCAAATAAGGCGGGGTGTAGGCGCTTGTGACGGGACATGGCAATTGCCGGTTTGGTATATGCGCTACAGGTGCTAGTACCTAGATGCGTAAAATAAATGTGTAAATTATCTACAAGTAGGATGCTTACTCCTGTCTACAGAGGACAAAACTCCCTGGACTTCCACCGGAGGGTCGGGACTTATTAGCACTCTGGAAGTGGAGAAAAAGGACAAAAAAGTTAATGTCTAAAAAGTAGGGGAGGTCACACGCTGCTAGCGGTAAAGTGCTGCACGCTCAGTTATGGCCAAAGGCAGCATGACTGGCGGCTGTACCGCGAGCGGGGACCGGCCTCCTTACTTACTTGGCTGTGTCTCTAGGCCCAATGGAACACCTGTGATCTGGTCGCAATGTCCAAAGGAACTGAGTGCTTGGAGAAGGAGGCTTTAAATACCCTCTCCTGATCACAGGTGTAGCTTGTGGAGGATGGACGTGGTCTGTGTGAGTAACGTGCTCCCAGTGCTACTCTCAGTGGGCGTGTCTCTCTCTAGCCAGTATCTGTGGGATAGACAGAGAAAAAAGATGCATGCGCTTGTGCCCTAGATGGTTGTCGTGGCAGTAGTGAAGAAAACATCTCCGTAACGGTTTACATAATAAATAATTTTATGCAATAAAGGATTTTTATGCAATAAAATAATTTGCTGCCTTGTGTGTTACTAGAGAAAAAGGGATAACGAAATAAAGAAATAAAATATAAAGTGTATGACTGGGCAGAGGTGCTGACTCGAACCCCCTAGTCAGTGCAATGTGTTTGGCGGTGCAGCGCTCAAGTGAGCTATGCTCTAGTATTCAGTAAAGTGGCAAAACACTGGTTACTGGTAGTGTTTAGGCTTCGCATGGTGTAGAGGCATATATGGTTGGCACTGTCCTTGCTGGGTTTGTAGAGGTGGCTGGAGGGGACAAGGATGATTTCCTTAAGCTATTCTGAGGCGAGAAAATTATTTCTTTAGGCTGTTCCAAGGAATGTTGTCATTTAGGCCCCGGATATGGCTTGACAGTCTATAGATCCAGCGCTGTTCTTTGGTGAGGAGGTTTTTCTCATTGTCAGTGGGGTGGACCGGAATTTGTTCAATTACTGTCCACCGCATCTCGTTAGGGGTGTGACCTGTACTGAGAAAGTGTTCCATGAGTCCGCTGTTGGAATTCTTGCACCGTATCTTGCTTCTGTGTTCTGTGATCCGCGTGCGCACTTTTCTCGTTGTCATACCTATGTATCTGAGTTTGCACGGGCACTCAATGAGGTATATTAGATTCATAGAATTGCAATTGGTATGCTTCAGTTGATGTCATGTCCTTCCTGGTTTCAGGTCCAGGGTCTTGCTGTGCTGTGTCAGATGGCAGATGCTGCGGTCTCCACAGGGGTAGTGTCCCGTCACTCTAGGCAGGCCCCATGCAGTGTGTAGTGTGGTGCTTGCTGTACGTTCGTTGGTTCTTGGTCGTATCGACACCAGTTGGTCCTACAGGCTGTTGGATTTTTTGTAGGCGAATAGTGGTTGTGACCATTCACGACTGCCTGTGTTTAGGATCCTCCAGTTTTTCTTTATTATGTTGGCCACTTGGTTTGAGATGCGGTTGTAAGTTGTGACACAGGTAAGCGGCGGGCTGGCCTCAGTGTCTTCATACACTTCTAGGAGGGCGTCTCAGTTTTGATTTTTAGCGTGTTTCTTTGTCTTGGCGATTATTCTCTTTGGGTAACCACGTTGGTGTAATTTCTGGGCAATGTCGGCTGCCTGTTTGTTATAGTCCTCTTTGCTGCTGCAGTTGCGCCTAATGCACAGAAATTGCCCAAAGGGCAAGTTTTCCCTGAGGGGGCGCAGGTGGAAGCTTCCAAATTGGAGTAACGAGTTCCTTGCCGTTGGTTTGTAATATGTGGTGGTGGTTAACTTGCCGCCTTTTGAGTTGATCATTAGATCAAGAAAGGTAATTGGTTACTGTTGCTTGTGCTCGTGATCGCAGAAATGGGTCCCGTGTGTTCAGCCAGGTTAGGAAATGGTGTATCGACTCCTCAGTGCCAGTCCATACCATGAGGATGTCGTTGATGTACCGACGCCAGAAAACCATTGAGTCTTTGAATGGGTTGTTTGGTGACAGGATGTGTGTGAGTTCCAGGTGGTAGACATTAAATCCTGCCACGCTGGGGGCAAAAATGCTGCCCATCGAGGTACTGTTTGTTTGTAGATAGTATGTACCTTCAAATTCGAAATAGTTTTCCTTAAGTGCGAGTTTGTCGCAATCCAGGACAAACTCCCTGGGTGTTGAATGTTCCCATTGCGATCTTGTCAGCATTTCCTCTAGCACTTTGAGGGTGGTGTCCTGGGGTAAGCTTGTATATAAGCTTTCGATGTCTAGCCCCACCAGTATTTGTGTGGTGGGATCAAACTCCATAACAGAGATGAGGGATAGGAGGTGTTTAGTATCCTTAATATATGTAGATGCTGCCTCTACGAGTGGATTAAGGAAAAAGTCACAGAACCTGGAGAGGGGCTCCAAGAGTGAATCAATGCCCGACACAATTGGTCGGCCCGGGGGTGGTCTGGCTTCTTTATGAATTTTGGGACCGTATAAAAATACGGAACTTTAGGGTTTGCTTTACAGAGGAAGGCTGCCTCTTGTTTTGAGATAAGGTTGCGGTCCGCAGCTGTTGTCACCAGATTGGTAATGGCAACCTGAAGGTTGGTAGTTGGGTCCCCATTGAGATGTTTGTAGTTACGTGTGTCATCAAGTAGTCTTTGGCACTCTGCTCTGTATGCCTGTTTGTCCTGGATCACTATACCTCCGCCTTTATCCGGAGGTTTGATGATGATATCGTGGTTGTCTCGGAGGGTTCGTATTGCTTCTCTTTCTTCCCTTGAGAGGTTGTTGAACGTCTCAGGTGGGTCAATTTTCTCTACTTCATTGTAGATGGCCTGTTCAAACGTCAGGATTTCGACCGGAATGCTCGATGGCGGTGGTGTGAACGTTGATTTTAGTCGTAGGCCAGTCTCATTGGTGTCTCCTGTGTCATAGCTGTTCTGTTGTTTCTCAAAGAAGGCTTTGAGTTTTAATTTACGGAAAAAAGTCAGCCAGTTCCGTGTGGAGTTGGAATTTGTCCACCCGCTTCGTGGGTACAAATGAAAGGCCTTTGTTTAAGACTCTTTCGTCATTCTCTGACAGGGTGGAAGAGGATAGGTTAAAGACCAGCGATGGCGCGTCATGTTCAGTGGTCACCGGTTCCTGCTGGTCCCGGGTTGCGTCTCCTTCCTTTTGTGCCTGGTGTTGGCGCTGACTGCCCGTCTTCCTCTGCCCAGTGTACCTGTGGTGCATTAATCCTGCGGCCTCTTGATCGTCTGCCCTGTCCTAAAAAAGGCGGTCTGTATGCTTGTCCAAAGAAATTTTGTGGAACTTGGTGGTACATAGGTGGCCGGCCAAAATATGGGTTCTGCTGAGGGAGGTTGAAAGATGGGGGACCATAGGTTTGGTTTGTCTGTTGTTGTGTGCCCTATGGTTGTTGCCAGCGTTGGGCCCGGCCTTTGTTTCTCTGTTGTCTTGACGAGCCTGAATTGGAGTCACTTGACATGGCGGTGTACACCCCCGCCTTATTCGCTCACACGTCTAGGCACCAGGCGCTAACCCACCTATGTGCGTGGTTGACAATTTTGCATTTTTTAACTTGTTTGTCCTTTTTTCCTTTACAGGTACAAACTGAGAGGAAATACCTCTTACAAATATCAGCACCTTAGCGCGTGCTTCACATACAGGGCATTGAAAATCACATAGATCCCTGTAACACCCCCACACATAGGTCCTGAAGAAGGCCAGTTTAAGAAAAAGGCCTGGCTGAAACTAGTCGACTACATTGGACGTGGGAGATCATAAGTCAACCCCTACACGTCCCAATCCTTTGTTTTTAACCTCTGCCTGGGGCCCACCAATAAAGTAACCGTTAGGGACCCCAAGGACAGAATTTTAAAATCTCATGCAACACACCTGCACAGCACACTCACCTTCCAAAAAACCCGCTCTGCAGTAATCTGGCGTTGCAGCACATCTGAGGCGCACTCGATGCCTCGGGTGGGGCCCGATGATGAAGCATGCCACCAACTAGGTTGGTGGGTGAGGGCCTTCATACAAAACCAAATGGTTTCCCATGCAGACACATAGCATACAGACATAGCTAGTTCTCTTTGATTAACCACTACATCCCAGGGGAAACGAACTAGCTACTCTAGTTCCTCTCTCTCTCCTTGATTAACAGTGGTGCCTGCTAGGCACCGCCACCACTTTACAACTGCAGACCGCTCCACCAGGCAATCGAAACAATTGCATGTGGCAGATCCGTAGCGGGGCGGTCTTTGCGCCTGCCACATCGCAGTTCGATTCCCCCAGCCATCCTAATTTGGCAGGCGGGGAATCAAGGAACGATGGCCGAGTGCTCGCCACGCACTGCTGGCGGTGGCGGGCTTTCCGGCCACAAAATTTGGGGCGAAATCAAGCTTACGTACCACCACCTCAAAGGTGTAAAGCTTGCTACCACGGAACGGTGGGCAATCGCCCCATTGTTAATAATCAGGGCAATTCCACCCCCATTCGAATGGGTCTGCTTTCAGTCATTAACGCTTAATTTTCAGGGAGATGTGAACTGAACTGTATTTAAACCATATCCCCCACACGGGAAACATATCCCAACTGTTGGACAGGCCACGTGACGGGCCGCTCTCCCCCGGCTCGACCAAGCCCGAGCCAGTCATACAAGCACCACACCCCACCATTGCACGTCCTACGTCCCCTCAGGGACACCTGCCCCCGAGCATGATAACCTCGTGGGTCCGATCCACGGCCGGCCCACGCGCCCAGCCCGGGCCGCCATCTTGGACACTTCGCCACGAGGCCGCCTGGCCCCCGATCGACCTCAACCCTGGGCCTAGCCCGGCCTCAGACATTCCGGCACCACCCTCCACCCAGGAGGTGAGCGAGCTACTTGGCCAGTCAATGGGAGAAAGAGGTGTCGATGGTTCTCCCCCGGCCAGTGCCGCTCGCCCATCGCCTCCCCGGGCGCTGGCTCCACCCCCCTGCTGGGTGTCTGGACTCCCTCATCCCGGACCTCCCGACCTCCAAGTGCGAGGGTCCGGACATCAAAGCACGCCAGCCCTATAACTGGGGCAGCTCCAGAACAGGAAGGCAGTTGTATCTTGGAGTCGAGAGACGAAAGAAGAACTCATCCTGGACGGACTACTGGCGCTGCCGTAGCTCTGTCCTGTGCACCATCATCCTGCCTGGTGGCGCTGCCACAGCCGTCGTAACCTTCATCCTTCACCGTCGTCCGGATCTGCTGGCGAGGCCGCGGACCGTTGTAACTGTCATCTGCATCGGGACCTGCTTGGCTTCTCCACGGCCCGTCGACCATCCTTCATCCATCTCGGGACCTGCTTGGCTTCTCCACGGCCCGTCGACCATCCTTCATCCATCTCGGGACCTGCTTGGCTCCTCCACGGCCCGATCAGCAACCACGCCGAGCTCGAGGATTGAGAGCTATTGAACTCATTGGTAACTAAGACTGTCCCGCTACCCTTTTCCTCAACCAGAGATCAGAACCGAGGGGACCCCTGAGTCCAGACCTCCTTGTATTATATCAACGTAACCTAAGAAGTGCATATAAAGTCTCGTTAACCTTCAATCTTGTGTGGTGTCCGTCTGTGGGGGGGAAGTTACTTATCTGTACAGTCGTTGGAGACGGCTCTCCCTGGAGACCTCTCCCCGTAATCTCGGCCGACCCTCCCGGTCCGTCTAACATTGGTGGGCAGCGGCGCGATCCGAATCACCGCATAACGTACAGAGAGTAGCCCACCCCACAACGAACAACAATGTCGACTAAAGAGAGCGGATCAACTGAGAAGTTCCAAATGGAAAAGCTAGAGGAATACAGCCATCGTGAACTAAAGCAGTTCTGCATCGAACTAGGTATCGCTACCACCGGACTAAGTACCAAGGACGATTTTAAGCATGCCCTAGAATCTTGGGCAGAGACCGGGGATGTCGAAGCCCCGGAGCAAAGCACCGCGAAAAAGACCAACACGGCCCCTGAAGAGCAAAGAACGGGTCTCTCGCAAGACGAGATCCAAGAAAGAGAAAAAGCCCGACTACACGAACTTGAAATGGCCCGACTCAAGATGGACATAGAACTCAAATTGGCCGAGCAAAAAATAAACTTAGAGCACCTTCGCCTCCGAGAAGAAAGAGAGGAGAAACAGAGGCAAAGGGAGCTCGAGGAAAAAAGACTAACGTACGAGCACGAGCGGAACCTAGCCGAGATCAACCTGCGCAAACAGAATAAAGAATTAGGGGTGCCCGACAGACCGTCCACCCCCGGGACCACGGACAAAAAAGTGCACATCCCCAAGGATGTGGTCCGAGAATATTTTCGAGAAGACGACATCCAGCAATGGTTTAAAGCATATGAAATCGCGATGACTGCGCACCGGATCGATAGAGCCGACTGGGGAGCCGGCCTATGGGGCAAATTCCTCAATGAGGGCCGCGATACTCTGTTACAGCTCCCAGACCACCAGATGACCTCCTACGACCATATGAAAGCGGCCCTCCTCACTCGCTATGGCCTCACGCCCGAGATGTACCGTCAGAGGTTCCGAGACTGCACACGCATTCCAGGTACAACTTGGGTGGACTATGTAACGTACTTTAGCCGAGCCTTCGAAGGCTGGATCAGAGGGAACAACGTCACGACCTACGAGCAGTTGTTCAATCTGATGGTATGGGAGCATCTGTCCAACAACTGCTTCATTGAACTACGCCAACACCTCCTCGACAGCAAGTTAACCGATCCCCGGCAGCTCGCAGCCGAAGCTGACCGGTGGGAGATCACCCGAGTGGGCCGGAATGGGTCCTACGAGCAGAACAGGAACAACAATGGTCACCACCGATCCAGAGGAGGAGGAGGGGGCCAAGGACGAGGAAGAGACAACACTCCGGCCGCCCCCACTACCAGCACCACCCCCCCGGCCAACCGGGGCAGCACCCCGGCGCGACCGGGATACAGAGCCAATGTTACATGTCACCGATGCCAACGAGTCGGCCACTATGCAAATGACCCAAGCTGCCCGCAGTATCAGAGCCCAAGACCCCGCCAGGTGACCGCCGCGGCACTAGGGGAAGAACAGATCTCCGAGGAACAAGAAACAGACGAGCAAGAGTATCAAGGGTGGGAGCCAGCCGCCATGACTCTCGCGTGCTTAGGGGGAAGAGACATGGTCCCGCGGGTCCCCCTACCCGCTAACACCCAGAAGTACGGCCAATGGGTGAGCATCAATGGACAACGGGCCGAAGCCCTTCGAGACACCGGGGCCAGTGTGACAGCCGTCCGCTGTCATCTGGTGACCCCAGAGCAATATCTACCGAACATTCTCTGCCCTGTACGATCAGCCGACAACTCGGAGAGTCTGTGTCGGATGGCCTGCGTCCCCTTTGAATGGGGAGGGGTCTCCGGCATGTTGAAAGTAACGGTCCGAGACGACGCCCCCGTGGACTGCCTCCTCGGAAATGACCTGGAAAGCTCCCCGTGGGCAGCCGTGGAGCGAAAAGAACACTTGGGGATGTTGGGCGTCCCAGACTGGGCGTGCGTCACCACCCGGTCTATGGCCGCCCGTGCCAACCATCACCCGGAAGAACCAGAATGGCCGGCGCCTCCGCCTCCGGTCGCCCCCGCCGAGACCCCCGACCAGTGCATCCCCCTCGAACCTGCTCAACCTTCCGACCTTGCTAATCTCGACCAGTGGGCTCAAGAAGGGGGGCCCACACAAGAACAATTTCGTCAGGAGCAGAAGACCTGTCCCTCCCTTGAGGGACTCCGACAACAAGCGCTCGCCCAAAGCGCAGGGGATACCTCCGGAGCTCATTGGGTCTACTGGGACAATGACCTACTGTACAGCGAGCAACGAATCGCCGAGCTGGGGGCCAACCGAGTACTAGTGGTGCCACTCCGCTTTAGAGACTTCCTGCTAAATCTGGCCCACGATGTCCCCCTGGCAGGGCACCTGGGACAAGATAAAACCTACAGCCGCCTAGTGACCCACTTCTTCTGGCCAAAAATGAGAAACGATGTGCACCAGCATTGCCGATCTTGCCCCACGTGCCAAGCCAGTGGGAAGAGCGGCCGCAAATTAAAGGCCCCCCTGCAACCCTTTCCCGTAGTCACAACCCCATTTGAGAGGGTCGGAATAGACATTGTGGGACCCCTAGACCCACGTACAAGACAAGGCCATCGCTTCATCCTAGTACTAGTGGACCACGCCACCCGCTACCCTGAGGCTATTCCTCTCCGGACCGTCACAGCCCCAGTGGTCGGCAGGGCCCTGATGGGGATCTTCTCCCGTGTGGGGTTCCCCCGAGAAGTCGTCAGTGACAGAGGCACGAACTTTATTTCCAAATACATGAAGTCCCTCTGGCAACAGTGTGGGGTCACCTACCGCTTCACGACCCCCTATCACCCCCAAGGAAACGGACTTGTTGAACGGTTCAATCGCACACTAAAAGGGATGATCGGGGGATTGGAAGAACCCCTCCGTCGCCAGTGGGACGTGCTGCTGCCGTGCCTCCTCTTCGCCTACCGGGAGGTCCCACAGAAGTCCCTAGGCTTCAGCCCATTCGAGCTGCTCTATGGGCACCCAGTACGGGGGCCACTCAGCCTGATCAAAGAAGGCTGGGAGTTGCCTCCGGCCAAGAGTCCTCCAGATGTCTTCCGGTACCTCCTCACCCTCCGCAACCAGTCCCAGCGGTTCAGAGACCTAGCGAAAGCCAACCTAGAGGCCAGTCAAGAGGACATGAAGAGATGGTATGACCAGAACGCCTCATCTATTGAATTCGAGCCGGGGCAACAGGTCTGGGTAATGTCCCCCACAGAACCGTGCGCTCTCCAAGACAAATGGACGGGACCCTTCAAGGTAATCGAGCGCAAGGGACCCGCCACCTATCTGATCGATATGGAGTCCGCCCGGAATCCGCTCCGAGTCCTCCACACCAACAGACTGAAACCCCACTTTGCACGAACAGAACTCAGCCTCTTGATGGCCACAGACAACGGGGTTGAGGACGACTCCGAGCCTCTCCCTGACCTCTTGCGGACCCAGGAGCAAGACGGCTCCGTGGATGGGGTCCGACTCTCGGAGACCCTCACCCAGGAACAACGCCAAGAGTGCCAAGCCCTCCTATCACGATTTGCCAGCCTGTTCTCCCTCACCCCAGGTGTCACTTCCTGGTGTGTGCACGATGTGGACACCGGAGACAGCCCTCCTATCCGCCACCGGGCCTACCGCGTACCTGATCGGGTACGGGCCTGCATCCAGGCGGAAGTAACTAAGATGCTCACGCTCGGGGTCATCGAGCCCTCCGACAGTCCATGGGCCAGCCCGGTCGTACTGGTCCCCAAAGCAGCCGCCCCCGGAACCACACCCGAACTCCGGTTCTGTGTCGACTACCGGGGCCTGAATGAAGTCACCAGAACGGACGCACACCCCATCCCCCGGGCAGATGAACTGGTCGACCGAATGGGCGCTGCCCGTTACCTCAGCATCTTCGATCTAACGGCAGGCTATTGGCAAATCGGCCTCACACCCCGAGCACAAGAACGTTCTGCCTTCTCCACCCCCGATGGCCACTATCACTTCACGGTCATGCCCTTCGGCATGAAAAATGCCCCAGCGACTTTCCAACGGCTCGTCAATCAGGTCCTGGCGGGGCTCGAAGAGTTCAGCGCCGCCTACCTGGACGACATCGCTGTGTACAGCCACCACTGGACCGAGCACCTCCACCACCTCCAGGCAGTGTTGCAAGCCCTTCAGCGAGCTGGCCTCACGATCAAGGCCAGCAAATGTCAAATTGGACAAGGGTCAGTGACCTACCTCGGACACCAAGTGGGAAGCGGTCTAGTGGCCCCTCTTCAACTGAAAATTGCCGCCATCCAGAACTGGCAACCCCCTAACACTCAAACTGAGGTGCGAGCCTTCCTGGGCCTCACGGGCTACTACCGAAGGTTCGTGAAAGACTATGGTACCATCGTGGGGCCTCTCACCGAACTCACGTCGAAAAATCAGCCCAAGAAGGTGAACTGGACCCCAGAGTGTCAAGCGGCCTTCGAACAGCTAAAGGCCGCCATGTGTTCCGCTCCTGTACTCCAGGCCCCAGACTACAGCCGGGAGTTCGTCGTCCAGACGGACGCCTCCGACCAGGGCATTGGGGCGGTCCTGTCCCAGGTGAACACCGAAGGCCTTGATCAACCGGTGGCCTTCATCAGCCGGAGACTCCTACCACGGGAGCAACGCTGGAGCACCATAGAGAGGGAAGCCTTCGCTGTGGTATGGGCCCTCAAGAAGCTCCGACCCTACCTTTTTGGCACCCACTTCCGGGTGCAGACTGACCACCGACCCCTGCAGTGGTTGATGCATATGCGGGGGGAAAACCCAAAACTGCTACGCTGGTCCATCTCCTTGCAAGGTATGGACTTTACCGTTGAACACCGGCCTGGGTCTGACCACGCCAACGCGGATGGCCTGTCCCGGTTTTTCCGCCTCGACGAAGAGAGTCCCCAAGAGGATGGGTAACTCTCCCCGCCTTCAGCTGGGGGGGACGCATGTTGGACAGGCCACGTGACGGGCCGCTCTCCCCCGGCTCGACCAAGCCCGAGCCAGTCATACAAGCACCACACCCCACCATTGCACGTCCTACGTCCCCTCAGGGACACCTGCCCCCGAGCATGATAACCTCGTGGGTCCGATCCACGGCCGGCCCACGCGCCCAGCCCGGGCCGCCATCTTGGACACTTCGCCACGAGGCCGCCTGGCCCCCGATCGACCTCAACCCTGGGCCTAGCCCGGCCTCAGACATTCCGGCACCACCCTCCACCCAGGAGGTGAGCGAGCTACTTGGCCAGTCAATGGGAGAAAGAGGTGTCGATGGTTCTCCCCCGGCCAGTGCCGCTCGCCCATCGCCTCCCCGGGCGCTGGCTCCACCCCCCTGCTGGGTGTCTGGACTCCCTCATCCCGGACCTCCCGACCTCCAAGTGCGAGGGTCCGGACATCAAAGCACGCCAGCCCTATAACTGGGGCAGCTCCAGAACAGGAAGGCAGTTGTATCTTGGAGTCGAGAGACGAAAGAAGAACTCATCCTGGACGGACTACTGGCGCTGCCGTAGCTCTGTCCTGTGCACCATCATCCTGCCTGGTGGCGCTGCCACAGCCGTCGTAACCTTCATCCTTCACCGTCGTCCGGATCTGCTGGCGAGGCCGCGGACCGTTGTAACTGTCATCTGCATCGGGACCTGCTTGGCTTCTCCACGGCCCGTCGACCATCCTTCATCCATCTCGGGACCTGCTTGGCTTCTCCACGGCCCGTCGACCATCCTTCATCCATCTCGGGACCTGCTTGGCTCCTCCACGGCCCGATCAGCAACCACGCCGAGCTCGAGGATTGAGAGCTATTGAACTCATTGGTAACTAAGACTGTCCCGCTACCCTTTTCCTCAACCAGAGATCAGAACCGAGGGGACCCCTGAGTCCAGACCTCCTTGTATTATATCAACGTAACCTAAGAAGTGCATATAAAGTCTCGTTAACCTTCAATCTTGTGTGGTGTCCGTCTGTGGGGGGGAAGTTACTTATCTGTACAGTCGTTGGAGACGGCTCTCCCTGGAGACCTCTCCCCGTAATCTCGGCCGACCCTCCCGGTCCGTCTAACACCAACAATAAGCAGATAAAATACCACATTTTCTATGTACAATTGGATTTTCGTTTTTTTAGCCCTTGTCCTTGGCACAGAAGGACTATAATCTTCTGTTATTGTGGTTGGGAACAAGTGTCCTCCTCTGTAAGTGAGTTAAGCATTGATTTGGGAAAAGGCAAATCAGTATGCCGTGCTTATACCAGTGTGCACTGAAGCAGAATACACAGCATAGGCCGCAATGGCGGAACTATTTTTCTTTGGGCAGAATATGTGATGGGGTTTGCCAATTCCTACCCTACATCAAATTTCCTTGATTGCAATATGTTCACGAAATTAGTGGTAAAGCAGAGCTAGTTCAAAGTACAAGAAATTAAAAGTTTGATTCTGCCTTGTGAAATTGTTAGGTCAATATCTTGAACTATATGGGGACAGTTGTAAAATCGGGAAATTTACAAAATGTATAATTCTTTTGAAAACTGCTTTGAGATACCCTCGTGGATATAAAAGAAAATGACATCTCTACAACAGTTTTAGAGCTAAATGTAAATGTTGGTAGCAACTGGCCAACAGGCCCTCAGTACAAAGGATATGTAGTGAGTTAGGTGTATACCCCACACAGCGGCAATAGTCAAGTTTTGGCTTCTTTCCTACATGATCTTCATATAAAAGCTCTCCTCACTGTTGCGGCTGCTCAAAATAATGTCATTTGATGCATTTCTGATAGTTAACTCCACCACAAAAGTTTCCAGTTTAGTATTCCAGTAACCTTAAAGATGAAGTAGTTTCAAAACCTGTCATTTGTGGTAAATAAACCATTTTCTTATGAAGGACATTGGCAGACAGTGCTTAAAGGTCGGCACATGTGCAGAATATAAAATTACAAAGATGAAATAAAATACAATGTTTAAAAAACAGGGTGCTCAGATCACCCAGTACGATATGGAAAGGGCAACAGGCACTGCACATAAACACTAACAAGCTTTCACTTGCAGAAGATGCATCCTAGGGGAATATATAAATAAATGTGCTGGTGAATTATACAAAGTGTCTGCAACTTTCCTCCCCATCCAAAAAAAAACTGATTAATATTCTTAGGTAAAGAACAAAAACACAACAGCTGCAATCTTTCAAATTTCCATTTTGAGCTTACCAAACGTCGCTAATTGTTAATTACACTGAATCGAACCGGGATGCCTTTATGCTGTATTTACCTTAATTAGCGCCGTTGGGCCCTGACGTGAATCCAGGAGCGGTGTCAATTGTGCAGCAAGTGCAGTGACACCGGTACCCGGGTGTGAGTGGTCCACTTCACCAAAATGAGTGGCTTTTTTTTTTCACCACTTCACAAGCGGATGAGGGCTTAATTCCCTTGCTTGCATTAGGGCCTTGGGGCCTCATTTATGAAAAGTGATGCATCGCTGCGTGAAAACAGCGATGCGTCACTTTTCACTGCGCACTCCTTGCGACACCAATGATGCGTCATATTTAATGTATGACGCATCATGTCGCAAGGAGTTACAGATACGTCAGTATTTCTGACGTATCTGTGAGCGCAAAAGTGACGCATTGCTGGAGTGTGTCACAAAAGTGACGCAACTCCAGCAATGCGTCCTTTCACATGGGGAAAGCCCCATGTGAAAGGGCTTGCGTCAGTCTTACGCCTGCTGTGAGGCAGGCGCAAGATTTTGACGCAACAGCGTCCTAAAAGTGACGCAGTGAAATCTCATAGATTTCACTGCGTCACTATTACGAGGCTTTTTGCGGGGGAACGCCCCCTCTGCATACATTATACCTGACGCAGGTATAATGTGGCGCAGGGGTTTAAAAAGTGACGCATCTACCTAGATGCGTCACTTTTTAAATATGGCGCAACAAGGCGCATGTTTTACGCCGCCGATGCGTCACAAAAAGTGACGCATCAGCAGCGCAAAACTGACGCAAGGCCTCATAAATGAGGCCCTTGGTTCCCTCGCTCTGCCCCTAATGGAATAACGCCTAGTGTTAGCCTGGCCCTCTTCACGTGCGTTTGTGTCGCGCTTGGAGGCAGGCAGTAATAAACGCCCCGCATTCCCGGGAATCTCGGCCAGAAAGGTTCATTGATCCGCGCCGCGAGCAGAGGGAGAGACTGCGGGCCGGCGATAGAGCGCTGCGATCTATTATTTACTCATGAGTTATTGATGCCTTGATTAATTGAAGAGTGCTAAAGCGCAGTCGAGAGTGAGCTGTGAAAGGTCAGCTGTAATGAGTGGAAGCAATTAATGCTTCTTTAGTTACGCCACGTGACAGACTGTTGATGCCTCAGACTTTGAAACTGATTGTCTGCGATAAAATTACAGTTTTCCTGCGTTGCGCCATTATTTTTGATCACATTAGTTTTGCGTCACCGCTTGGGTGAGATTTGTCTTTCGCAATATGGCGTGTTCCCTTTTGATGCTTTTGCAGGCGCGTGGCTTTTAACTCCTTGTGCTCTGAGGGACAGATTGACTCTGAATTCATGCAAGGCAGTGCTCATGGCAAGTTTTTGCGGTGCGTTAGGCGAATGTGAGAGAGCTGCAAAGCGCTATGGGGCAGATTTACAAGCCCCTTGCGCCACTTTTGCGTTATTCTTACCATGTTAAAAATGACGCAAAAGTGGCGGAAGGGGCTTGTAAATCTATCCCTATGTCTGTAGAGCAGGGGGCTTATTTACAAGGCCCTTGCACCACTTTTGCGTCATTTTTAACATGTGAAAAGTGACGCAAAAGTGGCGCAAGAGGCTTGTAAATTTGCCCCAGGGTCTCTCCATGCGTTGGCGCACTAAAGGCTGCCTAGCCCTGAAGCAGGCGCCGTTACACCCTCGGCCAGACTGGTAACAGCAGCCTGCTCAGGCAGATTGCTGCTCAACCGGCCCTGGGAGGGCGTGCTAGTAAAAAGCACCACTCCTGCTTTTGTCAGTGTGGGGCGATATTGCAGCACTGCTGAAAAACCGGCCCCCGGTGAAAAAACCGCCCCCCACGGCCAGAAAACCGGGCCATACCCCTACGGCCCACTAGGGAAACACCCAGTGCCTGCTACGGCCAGTCTGGCTCTGCTTACACCATGGGGAAAGTATGCCTGCATTACCAACAGGGTTGTTTTTGTGCAGGAAGAGATACCTTCATACCCAAAACAACCCTTAACCGCTTAACCGCGGAGGCAATTCCGCTGCGGTACGGCGGTTTAAAGGAGTGTGCGGGGCTGCGTCGGCCAACGGACGTGCGCAGCACTACGAAGGTAGTGCTCGCGACGGTTGTTGACCGACGCACACATGGAAGGGGTTAAAGGCATTTTCCTCTTTCTGTGCTGAATGCAGGACACATATAGGCAGGAAGTAACAAGGAGAAATAGAGACATTTCTCCTTGTTAGGTCAGCTTCAGTGAGGCGTAGGCCCACCCATGTAACCCATGGAAAGCCTCCCGAAATGAAGCAATGCAAGACAGCTCTTTGTGCTGCTTTGTGTTACTTTGTATTTCCTGTGTATTACTGTGCATTATTTACTTTGTATTTACTAAACCACGCAAAGCCATGCAAGCCTATGTAAACATTTAGTAAGCTTACATAAGTTAAAGCACGATGATGTATTTCCTCTTCTTTGTATTACAGATGGTGTTTACTGCAGTGTTAATTGAGCCTCCCGTCTTGCCATAGAAAGCATTCTCTAACATGCTTTGCAAGGGTAGTGAAGTGCAAGGTACTAATCCTGCATTATTATATTGGTCACTAACACAGGATGTCACCATAGCCTAAAAATTCTAGGTGGGGAAGGGCATACATAATGGGATTTAGAATTCCTCTGATATTTTATGGAATGGGTCTGAGGACCTCACTCAAGAGGAGGGATATTTGATCCTTTTTACTGATCACTCAGCAAAGGTGCAGAATAATACTGAACAAAACATATTTAGAAGGGTTTGGCGTAGACTCCATTATAAAATAATCCATTTCAGTATGTTGGTTCAACAGTTTGGGCCTTGTTTAGCAGCTTTCAGAATTTTCCTTTTTTAATCCATCAATGGTTGTCAAATGTATGAGAAAATGATCTGTGTAAGTGATGTATTCATACAGTGCAAATCTAGCTGAGCGGCAGAGTGCTGTACAGGGTCACAGAAGAAGATACAGTAAATTTGTGATTGGAATAGAAGATGGGTTCTGAGAGTGAAGACAGGCAGTCGCGTCATTGTCGTTCAGTGTTCGTTAAAGGAGCGTGTCTTCAGCTCTTTCCTAAATTGGTGCAGGTTTGGGGGTGTCCAGATATAGATCGGAATGTTTTTCTAGACCCTGAGTGCATAGATGGAGAAAACCTGCTGCCTTTGTTTTTGTATTTAACTACTTTGCCTCTAGCCTGGTGGTTGCCTACCAGCAGGTGCGTTGAGAGGCAATGGAGGTGGTAAACTTGTCAGCCAGAAATGTGGGGGTGCCAGTTGTGATGTCTTTGTAGATGATGTCACTGGCTGGTTATGGAAACCAGTGGCGTTCCATCATGGGGGGGAATGATATGGTATTATTTACTCAGGCCCTCAATAAGGTGTGCTTCCCTTAATGGGTGGGGTCATTGTGGATTCTGAAAGACCAAGCGACAAGACGTTGGCACATCCAAATGCATCCACATATGTGAATGTTGAGTTAGAAGTCACAACACTAAATATTGTGCAGTGCAGTGCGAATGCATAGAACAGTGCACTAAATAATAACAACCATGCAATCAATCCGATAAATGGAGATGTGCTAACTGCATTATTTACCTCCCTGTGTATGTGTGTTCAGTGAGATGTGGAGTATGACGTGAACAGTATGTGTGAGGATGATGTGCTTTGCTGGTAGGATATGGAACGTCGTGGGTAAATATGATGCAACGTGACTTACCTACTATGTTGTTTCCTCAATGCTCCTGTCATCTTCTATTTACTAAATTAATATCGGCTAACTGCCTGTTGTCTTCTGGTCCCTTCTTTAGCCTTGCATCACTAAAAGGGACGTATTGTGAAAAATTCATACCCAACACCGAACCGCTCCAGAGACTGATTTTAATGGACTTTGTCAAAACACCAAGGCAAACACTCAGATTATCCTTCTAAATAATGCGGATCAATCAATCAATCAATCAATCAATCAATCAATCAATCAGGTGTTTGTTAAGCACGACTACTCACCCATAAGAGTATCAAGGCGCTGGGGGTGAGGGGATTCGGAGGTTCCAGTCCATCAAGGAGGGGGTCTGTCGAAGAGCCAGGTTTTGAGGTTTCTTGGCGAAGATGGGGAGCGATGCTATCTGTCAGAGGTGGAGCGGAAGGTCGTTCCAGGCTCTGGATAACTAGGAATTCTAGGAAGTCCCACAGAAATGATGACAAACGTGTAAACAGTAATATCGCGTGGCACTATTATGAATGCCAAAGATCTGCCATGAAAAATGAAATCTTGAAAGGAAAATCTTCAACATGGAAGCACAAAATGGCAGCCACATGTGCTTAGTGATGCTGATAGCTAAAACAAAATGTCAGAGAGAGCCCCACAAGGGCAAAATGGCTTCAAAATCGAAATGAAAGCAAGGTATAATGAAGCCTGATACATTTCTATGTTCAGTCCACAATGAGAGGAACATGATTTTCACTGTGTACCAATCAGCTTTCACACCAGTAGAATACATTTAATAAATGGTAAATATGTGTAAAGCAAAGCTATGCATTTTTCAAAAGTACCCAAGATTCTGAGTCTAAGGATATGGGTTCCTTGTACCAATCCACATTTTTCCACTACTTTTACGTTTCTAAAAGTGAAATCCTAGAATTTTCTCACATATCTGTGAAGGAAAGTTCCAGAATCTGCGAGTAACATCAAAAATTCAACGATCCAGCATTTTCACTCTTCTCTGGATAAAATTGGCACCCCCACTTGTGTGGGCCGGCCTATTACTGGCAAAAGGAAAGGCCTGTAAATGCAGTGTAGAACTGTCAAGATTTTTGCTTTCAATTATACAAATTTTTGTCAGTGGAGGCTCGCAGTGAGAGTGCTGCGGGGTGGTGAGGCAGCCCGGGGAAGGGCAGGGTAGTGGAGTCGACATACGATGGCCAGGAGTGAAGTAAGTAAATAAATAAATAAAACTATTTACCTTGCGCTCGCTGCATCGCCGAGTTGTCAAAATAAGGCTATATAAGGCTGATGAGGGGTGTTACCCTGAAACTGTTCCCAGGATGCTTGTTTCTGGTCCAGGGAAGGTCTGGCTTGGCTGTTCGGGCTGGGCTGTTCCCATGAGGGACAGAGTCAAGACTCATTTGCATATGGCTGGGGCTGAACTGGGGTGGCGAAGTGAACTAAAGAACGATGGTGGATTCAACCCAGTTCTGTAACTGGGGGTGAGTGTCTGAAAAATTTCAGCGCTCCGTCCAGCATTTCCTTGTATTTGCAATATTTCTTTGGCCAAATGATGTCCGTTAGCCCCATAATAGATGTATGCCCCTTGTCTTTTCAAAACACAATCTTAATTTCAGCAGTGGGCACAGGCTACATCTCACCAGTACGTTCATGGCACTGCCTTTTATGTCGCTGTGCACAAACACTTCCTCCACTCAGTGGTTGTGCCCCATAATTTTAAAATCAATTAGTCCTCGCAACCCCTACATCCAACTGCATACAAGCCCTTCATGGGACAACACCCGCAAGTGTTGGCATCTTAACCATTGCTCCTCATGCAGTCATGATCCGACTCATGTCGTCAGGCATGCCATCCCTGTTTGGCTAGCAATGGTTTGGCAGTATTTCAATAACTTGAATATATAGTCCTAATGCCACAAATTGCCGAACTGCTTAAGGATGAAGGCATCTAAGCGTGCTAGTGACCGCACGCAAATATCAAAACCACACCGCTCCAACATTAAACAGAATGAAGCAGAACTGCGGGGATATAGAGATCCAATTTATTCAAAACCAACATGACGGGTTTCGGCATCTTGCCTTTTTCAAATGTTAGTGACACATCCCAGTTCCAATCAGCATGCTTTAAAAAGAACTCACCACATTGTTATTAGCTGATGTTTTGAGTGGCCAACGAGAAAGGACTACACATTGTCTCCACACTGAAAGTGTATTACAAGCACCATGCGCACAGCTGCTCCAAATATTTTTTATAAAATACACATATATATATATATATACTCAGAATGTCCTGCATGCTCCTTAATTATCATGTCATACAAACGCCTTAACTATTCCCAAAAATACTGAATGTCCGCTCACGTACCATGGGAGAGGGCTGGGTTATACAGGGAAAGAAAGCATCCACAGCAGCCCACCAGCCCATTAGATATTTGTGAAAACTAGAGATCAGGGTAACTCCAATAAGATGTGGCATGCATAGATTACTCTACTATTTCTTACCAAGAATGCCCTGTAATGTAAAACTTAAGTTGCAATCGCAGAAATTCCTCCAATTTCTGTAACAGAAAATACTGGAATCTGAAAGTAAGGGCAAAAGTCCTAGCACGCAGTGCTCCGATACTTCTCCCAGTAAAAACGGTACTCCATTTGGATGGATGGGCCCCGACATGCACTGTGGAAGGTTACTTTCATTTCCAATCAGTCTTGGAATGTGGGTAGTTACAGTATTTGGGCCTTGGGGTCGGTCACAGAACGCTACCAACCCAATACATTTTTGAAAGCAGATACCAGAGGAATCCATAGTGTCATGGCTTGTGTGGATCATAGTACCTTTTCTTACATGGAATGCCCTCAAATATCATCTTATCTATGCATAAACAATCAAATGTTGTCACACCTTTGATGGAGGATGGCTCATGGCTGCAGTATTCAGCCCGGGGTCATCCACACTCAGAGAAACCTACCAAGCCCAAACATTTCTGACTGTCAGGGAAACCGAAGATGATGTGGCTTTTGTGAATACCACTTTTTCCAATTCATAGTGCCCTATAACTTTGAGAACATGGGTGAAATAAATACAGTCCATTATAATTATAAGACAGAAAATGTCAGAACTTGCAGCCTACGTTAATGGTCCTACCTTCCTGAGTTTCGCCTTATGAAAATTGTGGCCCACCAGTGGGATAGCTTATCCTACCAGACAGGAACGGGTCAACGTTGAGATTCTAGTAAGTTAATGTGATGTCAATGTAGCCAGCACATGGTTACAGTTCGGATCTATCCCTGTCATATGAGTTAAGCCCACCAGCACATGTGAAGGGTATGGCTGCTTTCAGTTTCACTTTAGTGGTGACATCATCTATTGCCCTCTGCACATCATTGTAAACATAAAGAAATCTCAGGCTACATGTGGTGTTGTTATTCCCCTGAAGTTGGGGCAGTGGCCAGAAAAGAGAATCCCTCTTGTGTACGCACCATAGGGATTCCCTACTCTTGGCGTGAGGACATGACTTAGGTTCTTACACCTCGGAGGCATGGACTGACTTTTTCTGGTAGGTACACAGTTCACAAATTGTCTCATGTCAACAGCTGATGTTAAAAAGTGAGTTTTCACTTCACGTTTGCAGAGGCGCTCTTGGACTCTTCTATCACAAGCCCCCAGTGGCTTCCGGCAGATTTTATGCCTCATGTACCAATGTCTGTAGAGTCTTTAAAAACATCACATATATGCAGGGTGTTTTGCTTAAAAGCATACCCACACATCTCCCTAAATGGGATACTGTGCCAGGAAGTTTACAGTGGTCCTCAGAGGTATGGGTATTTTGCAAGTGGCCAAGGATATTTATCTAGTTCTAGTCCAGGAAAAGATTCCCTGATTCCTGCAGACATTTAAGAGGTGCTAAAGGAGATGAAGCATACCCTGTTGCGCGTCATTTTGATAAAGTACATCAAATCAACAGGGATTTGCTCAGTTACTTTGGGCTTGATCATGTCCCTAGCAATCCAAGAGGGGGGGAATGATTGCTCCGGCTCCGCAGATTGGAGTCAAGATATATCATCGAAATGCATACTAAGCATCCTTTGGGTTTGAATAGCAGTGAAGAACTTGCAATACACCTGGGAGAATAACTGTACTAGATCCAATTCTACTGTTGATGCTATATATACAGTCCTGGATGTGCTGAGTGAGGTGACCTATATGATCCAGGAATGTTAACCTACTGTATCTGCACTTTCGAGTCTTGCCTGATCTCTGAAATGTATAAATGTATATATGTAAATGGAAACCTTTATCTCTATTTTCTCCACACTAATCTTCCAGGTTGCCCTCTTTCTTGAGTTGTTCTGACATTCTTTTCCTTCTTTCTTCTTGGATGTATAAAACTGTGTATACAATGTATTGTTGGTCTAGATTAGACACAGGCCGTGTGCTTTTATTGCATGCCCATACAGGGCAGGATTTGTTTGCTTTGTTTGCTTTGATTTATCATAGCTTAGATTGTATATACAATTGTCATGGAACGCTGTGTATATAATGTATATATATTATATTGAGCCCATCTACGGGCACTATCAACTGCACATCTTTCCGATGAATGGGATTTATTGATTTGAATGTTTAAAGATGGCGCTCCATTTGTAGTGACTCTTTATGTATTTCTGAGTCCTTCCTTGATTGCGATAACATGCACATGAGGATAAAACTGTGTCTATGAATGCGCTTCGGTAAACATAGATGAAGGTTTTTTACCGAAATGCGTCTGTTGATGTAGTGTCTGCTTGCCGGTGAATAATAAATAACCCAAACGACCCCCCGTGAGTGCTTTTTTACCGTAGGATGGAAGTCCAAAGTTACGGAATCTGGAGCGAGTATTTAAGAGGTGAGTCAACATTTTCTGTAGCCCTAAGCAAAACTGTTCAGCTCTGGTGCAGAGATGGATTCTCTCTATGGAAAAACCTTCGAGTAGACTGACATGTCTTCCCAACACACACCATATTTATAACAAGCATTACAATGCAAGGGTTTCGCCTTTGGAAAAGTTAGAGCTATTGGCATTGTAAATGACAAAATCTGTATTTATGTGTTGGTTTTGAAAACAGATAAATAAATAGCATTGTCATTACATTGCCATTAGCTTAATCTCTGCAGTCACTCTGCAGTCACTCTGCACTCCCTAGCACTCCCTAGTCACTCTGCACTCCCTAGCATTCTGCAGTCACTCTGCACTCCATAGCACTCCCTATCAGTCACTCTACAGTCACTATGCAGTCCCTAGCACTCCCTAGCACTCTGCAGTCACTCTGATCTTTCTAGCACTCCCTAGCACTCCCTAGTCACTCTGCACTCCCTAGCACTCCCTAGTCACTCTGCAATCCCTAGTCACTCTGCACTCCCTAGCACTCTGCACTCCCTAGCACTCCCTAGTCACTCTGCACTCCCTAGTCACTCTGCACTCCCTAGCACTCCCTAGCACTCTGCAGTCACTCTGCACTCCCTAGTCACTCTGCACTCCCTAGTCACTCTGCACTCTGCACTCACTACTCTGCACTCTGCACTCTGCACTCTGCACTCTGCACTCTCTACTCTGCACTCTCTACTCTGCACACTCACTCTGCACATTCACTTTGCACTCTGCACTCACACTCTGCACTCTACACACTCACTCTGCAGTCTGCACTCTGTAAAAAGATCCGTTACAATTAGTCTGCACACTCACTACTGTGCACGCACTACTCTGCACACTCACTACTCTGCACTCTGCACTCACTACTCTGCACTCTACACACTCACTCTGCAGTCTGCACTCTGTACAAAGATCCGTTACAATTAAAATAAAATAAAACGATGTGTAAAAAATTATATGAAGTAATCTTCCTCAAGTTTTTCTAGCACCCGATTCTCTCCCTTCCTTCCCCCTTCTAGCTCCCCACCTCACCTTCTGCCCACACTTTTTCAGATTATGCTGTGAACGGGGGATGGCGGGCAAAAAGAGATGGGGTGAAGGAGGGACAAGGGGGTCGTAGGGAGGGGGGTGTGGCACCAAGGACGGATGGTGGACGTGGTATACAAGGACGAGGGAGGGGTAGAGTTATTGGGTGTAGGGATAGGGAGGGTCGTAGGAAGTGGGTACGAAGGGAAGGGGCCGGAATGGAAGGGGGAGATGAGGGAGGAGATGAAGAGAAGAAACGTCAGGAGAGCTGAAGGAAGGGGGCCGGACAAGCTTGCTGCAGAGGGAAGAATGGCTGAATTAAACCGGGTAGTGGAGAGAAGGAGGGACGAAGTGAAGGAGATGTGAGAAGGATAGGATGAGAGGGTTGGAAGGGAGCCTGGCTGAGGCTCGGTAGGGGCTGGAGCTGAACAGCAGCGGGGGTCTGTGTGGAGTGATGGAGGGGTAGGTGAGGCAAAGGGTCGTGAACTGATGGTGGGAAGATGGGGCACCAGAGGAGAAGACGGACTCAGGAGAGACAGGCAGGGAGGAGGAAATGAAGGGGAGGTGGACTGAGAGATTGGGGTAACTGGAAGGCGTCTTGGAATGAAGGTTTGGCAAGTATAGAGCCGAGACAAGAGTGAAGGGATGGGTGAAAGGGGCTTAGGGGGTCGTGGTAGATGACACTCGGGAGGGGTGGTGTTCGAGGTGATGTAGAAATGACCACACATCATTGATAGGCTGGTGCAGACGAAAGAGGCATATCTATGTGTGAGCAAAATGCAGACATAGAAAACCTGCCGGACATGTCATCATGGACATCCAAAAAAGCGGTGAGCAGGGTTGTACTATGCACACGAGTACACATTGTGATTATTTTGCCGTTTTATATAGCGCAAACTCGACCCGAAAGTATCAGTGCGCTGTACGCGAGCACCAGTTGCATTACGGACGGACACATTCATTTTTAGGCAGGGGTAGATAAAGTGATTTGTCCAGAAACACAGGATGTCGAGGCTGCCAAGACTCGAACGCGGATCCCCAGCTTCAGAGTCGGCCGTTCCAGCCCTTAAGTCACGAGAATGGCTGCGCTGCGTCTCATGTATCAAAGCCCCTGCTTTCCCGGAGTACCCAGTCAACCTGGCAGATTCACAGC
The DNA here is from genome assembly GCF_964263255.1 of Lissotriton vulgaris. NCBI lineage: Eukaryota > Metazoa > Chordata > Amphibia > Caudata > Salamandridae > Lissotriton > Lissotriton vulgaris. The sequence continues at coordinate 752,053,917 of NC_141694.1, forward strand.
TCCCCAGTTCCCCACTTCCATGCGTGAGTACGTCATCCACTCCACGGTCTTGCTTCTGCAATCTGGGATTTGAAGGTTTTTTTTCTTCCGTGGTAAAACGAGGACTACAAATCCAACAATACAAAGACATAACAAGGGGCCGGAGATACAGCGGAAGGGGGGGACGGCACACGGTCAGCGGGAGGGGAGGGGGGGGAACGGCACACGGTCAGCGGGAGGGGAGAGGGGGGGCGGGAACGGCACATGGTCAGCGGGAGGGGGAGGCGAAAACTGGATAAAAAAATATTTAAAAATTCCGCTTACCTGCAAGGAAAGAAATCGCGCAGCCTACCGCATCCTGGCAACTTCAATCTCGCAGCCCACTCCTGCAAAAAACACTTTGAAACTGACCAAAACAGGACGAGAAAAAAAATAATAATAACATCTGCCCACCGCCGGAATGACGTCACAAAGGGACTGGATGAGAAAAAATCTCAGGAATGCCCACGAGTCGCCTCACAGAATGACGGACGCCTCGGTCTTCCAATGGCTAGCCTCCATTTATGGAGCTAGCCAATGGAAGACTGAGGTGGGACAAAGCCCACATACTGCAAAACAAAAGATTTCGCCTGCGCGAAACGCTGCTCGCGCAGCTTTTGACAGGCGAAACCTAAAAAACGAGCAATGATGGTTGATGACAATGACCTCTTTTCTGAGTATAAAGACTATGTAGCATGCAAAGTTGGCTAGGAGTCTTACTTCATTTTTTTGTAATCAAATATCCAGTCCAATCCTAGAATAGACGGATCTAAAAGAAGGAATGAAAGATAGCAGCTGTTGGAAAAAGTGAACAATGTGGGACACAATGCAATTAATGCCTATATGTTCCTCCCCTACCTCATTTAAAATACACAGAAATGCATAGGCACCAATACCCATACCATGCCTTCCTCATATGCGAGCCCGGCTTTGTCGTGTGCTTTCATGTTCCATTGGCAATACAAGATAAATCAAAGTACTTTTTGTTTTATTCTCTTTACGCATAAGGCCAATATCTAAGACAGAGTACGTGAGATATCCACAACATTTCTTCATAGAAAAACTTTCAGTTAATACATTTTGATGCTATCATCACTTGAGAGCAAGAACAATTAACTTAAAAAAAGAGAGAAACATTTAAAAATAATAATGAGGAAATTAATAAAAGGCACAGAATGAAAATGCAAGTCCTATGTTATATTTTGTGGGAGTGTATGATTGTGCTGCTTGTCCAGAAAAAGCAACCACTGGAGTGATTCAGTGGTGTCTTTCTTGGTTGTGGCAACAATGCCATAACCAGTGCCACGTTTCCAGTAGTGATTTTTATTTCTTCTTCCACAGCAGCTTGATGGTGAATATGAACTCTACAATGGGGATGGCCAATTAGATTAGTAGAATTAATAATGTGCGGTACAGTCCAAGCCCATAAAGTTGACCATCCATGAAGCAATTCAGGGAATTTGGTTACCACATTACACAACTGAGCCATTGTAAAGTAAATAGACTTGAGACCAATGTATTGGGCAGGGACAGTGTTTAGGAGTGTGAGTTTCTAACCATCACCATTATGAACATATATAGCTTCTCAAATAGACAAAGACTAGAACTGATGAGTTCAGAAGGCTTCCCAATGTTCACAAAAGGCTTATCGGGGCTCCATGGAAAGACATATGTGATAGAAGGGCTTAACTTGATCTTCGGTTTTTTATTGTCATAGACACATACACACATAATGTTGCAGGTGGATCCACTGCCAGCTGCAGACTGAACTAATGTCATCCCCTATTTTGAGCATCACTAAGGGGGTCATTACGATATCCGTGAATCTACCACCGCCAGCCTTGCGGTGATGGATTAATCGTTATCGTGCGGACAAATCCCACCCGCCATATTACAATGGCGGGTGATGTGCTGGAGGAAGCAAAGTCCGTCCGTCCGCCACGTGTCCACCACAAGCAATCGTTACGATTGCCTGGCGGAACCAACAAGCATCTCTAAAATGGTGGCGGTGCCTAGCAGGCACCAGTCGCCAAATTATGATGCTGTATCCATGCCAGCCTTTCCATGGAGGTGAAACCGCCATGGAAAGGCTGTCAGGTTTTGCATTTGGGGGCCTGTTGCGAGACTCTTTGTATTGGGGGAGGTGGGTGTGCACTGAGGGGGTACCTATGGTTACCCGCTACAATTTCCTGCATCAGGTGGCAGCCATCGCATTGTGCCTGCCACGTAGTGCAGGGAAACACACAACATGCATTTTAAGCATTGCAGCGGGTGCTGCAGCCAGCAGCACCCGCCGCAATGTTAAGACCGACCACCACATTGGCGGTAGCATCATAATCGGACGTGAGGGACCGCCGCCTTACAGGTCCCAGTCACCGCAACGATGGCGGGCGGACTTGAGTCCGCCCGCCATCGTAATCGGCCCCAAAGTTAGTCTTCTGTATGTGTTTCAAAAGCCTGTTAGCTAGTACTTAATTTGAGCCAGTGGTTTCCAGTACTTAATTGTCAACACTGGCGCTTCACCTTCTGTCACAAGGTGGCACTATCTGGCTAATTTAGAGATGACCACGACAACAGTTAATTTCTAAGTCAAACTACATTACAAATGGCTATTACGTGCCACCCAAGCCATTCTTATAGCTTTTGGGGCCTAAAATAGTCCAAATTGTCACATTTGTAGGAGTGAGATGATTAGTAGTTGTGGTGTTACTATTATTGGCAGCGTTGGGAGGGCCAATGTGTGATGCAAGCTGCAGTGGCCTCCTGAGGAGAGCCCTGGCACTTGTTTTCTTTAATACAAATTAAGCTCTTATGTTAGCACACTCAGGGGCATATTCTCAAGCCCCTATCGCCACAGGAGCATCACTTTCTCTGACGTAACTTTGGTTATGGGGTAAGTGCCTTATTCTCATGGCAGTGTTATGCCACCTAACATGACTTTAAGCCACGTTAAGTGGCTTAACGCTGCCTTGAGAATAAGGCCCCATTCACGCTAAATTTAGTGTGAATGGGGCATGCAGTGGGTGTTGCGGTGGGTGATAATAAGTGGCAGCGCCTAACTTAAGACCAGAAAATCCTGGTCTTAAGTTGGTGAAACGAGGAGAAATGCTTTATTTCTCCTCGTTGTTGCCTTTTCCATGTGCGCTGCCTTGTACAGCACACATGGGAAAAGCAAAATGCCATGGTTTGTTCAAGTACAGGAAGGTGTCGCTCCCTGTACATGAATTAACCTTTTCAAAAATTCAATTTTGTAACTCTGATGTGTGCTGCACGAAGCAGCTCACATGAAAGGTACAAAATTGCATTTTAAGATTGTTTATGTTCAGGAAGGGGCACCTTCCTGTACATGAACAGCCCTCCCCTGCACACAGACACCCTTGCACTCTGGTGCAAGGATGTCTGCGTTGGCGCTAAATCATTAAACTTAGCACCATCGCAGGGGTGCCAGGCTGCACCACATTCTTGAGAATAGTGGCGGTGAAAGGCATTAAGCCAAGGAGTCTAACGCCTCTCACCACCACTTCCTGGAAAATATACCCATCAGTGCTTTGCTTTTCGGAAAGCTTCTACTGAGTAACCATTAGTTAGATGTCATTAGTGAAGGTCAGGTTCGGATTTGGTGGATGAGAGAGAGACAGAGACAGAGATAGATTGTGTTGCATGAAGTGTCCCTTCAACACATGTTTTTTATGTTTTATTTTACAGATTTATAACACTTTTTTTTAAAGAAGCTAGATGCCAATATTTATTCAGATTTTTCAACATAATGTTAATGTACGTCCCAGTTAGCTTAAAATGTTAGCCTATGTGGTTTTTTGGTATATATATCACAAATATCTTTGTGCACTACCCCAACCCTTCACCCTTGAACCCTACCCACAATTACACGGAGTACTGAGATGCACCACCCTGTTTGCTGACTCACTGAGCAGCAAGATCAGCTGCTGTCCCGGCAGCTCTAATGAGTCACTAACACCATGAAAACATTGTTTACATTTTGCCTGGAGGTTATTTAGAGGCGGTCACATTCTTCTACTCTACCTTCGCTGCGGCGGCTATTCCGCCGCAGCGCTAAAGGGGCGGGGCGGCCGCGCGGCCGCCGCATGCTGGTGACAGAACCGCTCCGTCACCAGCTACAGTTGAGCTGTGCTGGTGACGGAGCGGTTCCGTCATGACCCGCCCCGCTCATTAGAACGCCCGCGCAGGCGCGAAATCAGCGCCGCGCAGGCGCGGCGGCCGGGCCATGACGGAACCGCTCCGTCATCAGCACAGCTCAACTGTAGCTGATGACGGAGCGGTTCCGTCATCAGCATGGAAGGGGTTAAGTCAAAAGTTTTCTGTCAGGCGACTACATTCCAGCACGAGAATCTGCTCAAAGCTCGGGGTCATCCACAGAGGAGTTGGCTTGGGAATTGCCCGGTTGAATACATTTGCATGTGTGACAATTAGAAAACACAAGGGAATTGTGACACTTGGCCCAGATTACTCTACCCTGCGGGCATAATAGTTAATCTCTGCTCACGGGGAAACGCTTTTCAATTAAACTGATGGCATGCACATGTTAAACCCAGGAGACGAACATCATACAGTACTGCTCGGGAAATTTCAAATTTGCACATCTTGATCCAAGAAGAATTGAGAACAAGAACAAAAAAAAAAGTCCATGGCAACGAAAAGAAGGAATAGTGCTACTTTATGTTGGCAATGAATTGTCACTCCAATTCCACTGTCACACATTTATACCTTTTCTGCTTCTTTATAGAAATGTGGTGCCTCATTACATCAAGGAAATACCATTTATAGTTATACCAAGTAAAAAGCTGGCGGTAATCAAGCAGATTTTTTTTAATGAGTCTAGTACATACGGCACTTTCTTTATTTAGACCTACTGTACTGGTTTGGTTTAACTTTCGAGTGGCATACCGTTTGCACTAAGTGTAGTAACATTATTGATGCATTGCAGTATTATTTTGTAACTGCATTGAAATTTGGAAGTCTGTATTTAAATCTTCTTTTTTGAGCTTTTTTCGTATAACCGAATAGTACAATTTCTGTGTCCGTAAAATGTGTTCGGTGAAAAAAGTGTTCTCGCTGTGCATCACGATTAAAGTGATATACTTTTATACAAGAACAATTCAAAATATTTGGTAAGGCTGTCCAATATGTTCAAATCTTTAACCTCTCATTGGTGGGTTCAATTCATTTGTCCTCAGTTGCCTAAAACTGAGTTTGAGTACGTGCTTATTATGAAACCATCAACGTTTTAAAACCATTCCGAGTTTTCAAAATGGGTAGTGCTAAAACATGGCATCCCAATTCTTCTTACTGATAAAAATAAAAATAGTAAAGAAGAGCACCTTAAATATTGATTTTATGACTGGATGCATGCATGACATAGGCTGCATCTCATTGACAAATTAGCTATAGAATACTAGGTCAACCATCTGTTTTTGAGGGGAGCATGGCCAGCGACATGGAAGTGTAAGCAGCGTCCTTTGGGAGCTCCTGGCCGGAGCTGACTAATCCGACTGAAATCCTGCCGTACTGGCAAACATCCACTACTGTTTGAGAGGCCGTCGTGGGGAGCTCTCCCTGCCCCATGCCAATCTGCTGGTCTCTTGATCGGGCGACCCTGGGAGAGCTCGTATGACAACCAAGGTAGCAACTGGCCTGTGAAATGCAAGATGGCGGTCAGCTCACGCAGACCTGGTGCCTCGGCCCAGTTGGCTGGACCGGAGCCACTCCTGATGACCGATGGCTCCCAGGGGCTGCCTGGGGAATGACGCCCAGCCTCCAGGGCGCTACACCCCTCCCCCCGCCCACGGTTTTGGGTTGTGAATGAGAGCCGCAGTGGAGAAGACAAGAGATTGAATAATCAAGACCGCTGTTTAGCGTAAACGGCGTGCACTGAGTGAGATCACCCGTCTACTCGAATATCGCTGTGGCTGGATGCCCCTCTGGAATGGCTGGCTGACCTGAGGGGTGCTGGTGAGAAGCCTGGGGCATGTTTCGATGGACAGGAGCAAACCAACCTGCGGAAGAGGTGTTCCTGCACTTGCTTGGCCCTAAAGGCACCGAGGCCTACGCTGACTCCCCAGAGGGACTGAGGCGCCTCGACGAAAGGCACTGACCTGAAAGGTGAGAGCCTGCCACCGAGTTCCCACCCTCAATGTGTGCCCTACATGACCACTGAAGTTGTTCGCTCGGATAAGAGGAGCCGAGTTGCAAGGTTCACCTGTGCTGCAGTGGGTTGGTGCGAGTGCTGTGGGAGTGACGCAGCCACCCTGGTGCCGCTTGGGGATGGGTGCCAACGAAAATCTGAGTTGAGCCGGGGTATCTGGTGTCTGGTGCCTGGAAGGCCCTGGCCCACCCATGCTCTCTGGCTGAGAAGGGCCTTTGGCGCCTGGAGGATGCAGAAAACCGGGCACATAGAAATAACCTCAATTTTATTGGATTTCCGGAGGGGGTTGAGGGAACAAATGCGTAATTTGCGCAGTGGCTAAAGGATTCTTCTCCACATGCTTTATAATAGAGGGTACACACAGGACATTGAATCCCAGCCCTCCTCTGGGGGCACCATCTAGACCTAATATAACCAAATTCCTCAGCTTTCTAGATCAGGACATGATATTGCGGGAGGTGCGCTGGCGAGGTGAAGTGAAACATGCAAACACCCAAATAATTACATTATCGGATTATAGTCGAGAGGTCCAGGGACTGCAGGGCATATCTGACCAGTGAAAGTGAAACTGAGAGCACTCCACCTCCAGTACATGCTTTTATTTGGGGAACATCACTTACAACGCATTTTTTACAACGCACTACCATTACATCGCAACCATTACAACGCATACCATTACAACGCATTGCGCCGGGGGGCGCTCTCGGATAGGGAATATATTTAATTTACTATCCAACACCTTCCCTGCTATCCACGGGGACTGGAGTTGGAATAGTAAATTAAATAATTCACTATCCAGCGCCTAAAAGCATTATGCGTTGTAATGGACTGCGTGGTAAAAACCGCGTTGTAAAGGTATGCGATGTAAAAGCATGCGTTGTAGTGACACCAATCCCTTTTATTTCCTCAAGGTACTTTTTCAGGACAAATCTAATTTCTTTTAGATGCCAGGGAAGGCATGGGAGTGGATTGAGGAAAGGCCCGTACTTTATCCACGGCCGCTTCCAGACTTCAGGAGTCAACAATAGCAGACCTCTGGAACTAGGCCCAAAGACAATGTACGAAAAAAGCGAAATACTGGTTGAGCTCTTTGACTTGGAAGTAGAGGGACTCCATACACACAAGACCGGGTAAAACCGAGATGTGGATTCTCCACAGACACGGAAGGAGACCGAGATGAAAACTCTAGTGCACGGGCCATCTGCTCAGACTTCGAGGAACCCAACCTGTCCTCAGAAACAGAAAGTTTGCAACAGTTGGCTACCTCAATTACTGACATAGAGCGGGATGGGGAAGACGGGTGGCCAGTAACACTCATTGACACGTGCGACTCAGAACAGCCAGTACTGTGACAAGTCATATCAACTCTGGCCAGAAAGACCCATAGACACATCAGGTGCCCTCAACACCCTAATCAGGGGCTGGACTGGCCCACGGCCCTACTGGAGCCGTAAACTTTGTTTTCTTTTCTGTCTGTTCCTTGCTGTAGGAAACTACTTTTTTTGTTTCATACTACTTGTGGGGGGGGGGGCACAGACTTTTCCTGCTTCTCTTGCACATGGTTTAGTTATGAGGGTACATGCAGCTGGAAGGGTTTGGGGTGGGGAGGGGGTTGGTTGGTGTGCTGGGGAGTTATCAGTTTATTTTAACAGGCTGCTCGCACAGGCTATTCGTGCGTGAGTATCCATGAGTTCGCAGATGGGACACGTGAGTTTCACTCATCCAGCGGGGACACTTAGTAGGATCTGAAGTACACGCAATGGGGCGGGCTGATACACCAGACTGCCTTCTTTGTAGGACAGCTGTGGAGATTTTCCACATACACAGTGGGGATTTATGGCCATACAACTCTATTGGCAGACAATACTTGAAGAACTGAGTACGGTACAGGGGATACATATCCCAGTGGGCCCCAGGTTCATTCTCCTAGGCATCCCTAGTAAGGTAGAAGTATGTCTGTCCTGTACACTACCGTTGTGATGGTCTGATGCATGTATTTCCACATAGCATATTAAAAGCGAATAATGATATCCTCCTCTGGTTTTGAGCATATTTGGTACTCTTTCATCCCACTGGAGGAGACTCATTTGAGTCTTAGGACTGTATGTCTCATCTTTACACTCCTCCCTTTTTAGATCTCGGCTAGGCAGCTCTGTCTCTTCGAGACATGCTGTATTCAGGTATGACTTGAAGCTCCACCCATTTTCCGCTCATCTTTTTAATTGGCTCCTGTCACTGTCCTTTCTAAAGGGTTGCTTTTGATTTGTGATTAGGCTTAGTGGTAGTCCCTTCTTAGTACCGCATTTACTCCTTTTGTAACCTCCCATGAGGACTGGCCCTCTTATGTATGTTGTGACTTGGTAAGTTTTAATTACAGCCTCCTAGCACCATTCTTTTAAACTGCTTTGTCCTGCCTGCTATTGGTGACAGGACATGCTCACGCTCTCCCCCAATGCTTTTTTAAAAATGTGAGCAGCGCGGCACGCCTCAGCTGCAATAATGGCGGCCAAACCTTTATTTTGGTGTTGGCGGCTCTACGAACTTGGCTGCATGCCTTTTTATTTCTATCTTTCCGTATCTTGGATTGGCGGCACCCGCACTTAGCTTTAAACATCTTAAGCTAAAGCACGGGTGCCGCAAATGCTTCAAAAGTAAAGAAATAGAAAAGAAAATGCATCCCACACTTATTTTTTCTCTTTCTTTACTTTTGAAGAAATAGCGGTATCCGCCCTTTAGCTTAAGATGTTTAAAGCTAAAGCGCGGGTGCCACCATTGTAAGAAAACTAAATAAATGGAGCAAAAATGTGGCTGCATGCCTGATCTGTGTCCTTAATATACCCTCTCTGAGTTTATCTTTTACATCTACTCCCTCCATTTTCTTTCTCTTCCCTTTTTCCCTCCTCCAATTCCTCAGCCACTCCACTGGAGTGCTAACGCTTTCCTTCCTCCTTTACTATCTTATCCTCTCTTTCTGATTGTTTCTCTCTCTCTGCCCCGTCTTTTCAGGTGTTCTCGCCACTCTCCCCCCTCCTCCCCATCTCGCTATCATCCCTGCCCTCGAGTCCACGCAGGGCCGGACTGGGAACTGAAAGCAGCCCTGGCAAATTTTGCCAGACCAGCCCCCATCTGGCGCAAAGCGAACCAGCCCCCATCCAGCGCGTAGCGAGCGAGCGAGCCCGACGGCCACTAGGGGGGTTTGGGAATTTTGGAAAAATAACAGACCAAAATGGTGAATTTTACAGCACATTTTTCATTACATATTCAAATTGTATCAACTTTCAAAGCACAGTAAATAGTAGATGATGACCTTAAAGAACATCAGGTTACCCACCCAGTTATATGTATTCATAGGCATTCTTTCAGAGAGCACCAAAAATAGACACAAGTAGTGAATCAGAGAGAACAAAGGCTCCCCCAGCTTCAATGTTTAGAGCCTGTGCGTGGCTCCAATGACGTGGGCATGATTGTTTTCTTAGAGCCTAGATGGCTCCTACGATGGGCATAAGTATTTCCTAGAGGGCCAAGAGGGGCCCATGTCTGCCCCCATGGTGTGGCGCAGTGGTGCCCACGTTCTTGCCATTCCGTAGAGTGTCCCTGGGAGGGACAGAAGCGGCACAGTGGTGCCAGGCCTTATGTGTAGATCCCCAGCTGCCCAGCAAGTAGTGGGCAACTGCACCGTTTAGGCCATTAGGTACTTTGGGGACATGTTCTTTTGGCTAAAGGAGTAAGTGAGATGCACTCCTTTACCCCTACTTTGGCATCCACAGCTGCGCAGCACTTAGTGCCAGCTGCAGCGTTTAGGCCCTGTTCTTGTCCTCAGCTGCCCAGCAGGTAGTGGGCAGCTGCAACGTTTAGGTCTGCGCAGATGGCGCACCTCTGACTGGCGCTGCCCTGGCAGCGTGCCCTGACATTCTGGGCACAGGGCATTTGAGCCCCTTTGGAGATGGCCAGTTGGCCAGGGGGACTGGTAGATGTATAGGGCGCAAGGCCCTAATGTGATTGATGTACTCTAAATGTAGTGCTAGGAAATGTAATGCATTTAGCATGTGTTTCACACCCTGTGTTTTATACCTCTAAACTGTGGTTTATGATTATGAGGTTGTGTAGCATATTATGGTTTATACTAGGGAGATTATGTTTCACTCTGTGATTTACGCCCCTAATGCGAGTTTTACTTAGGAGGTAGGGTCTAATGTGTTTAGACTAGTGAGAAATTGCATAATGTGTTTATGCTGGTGAGGTTGGCGCAGGAGGTAATACGCACCTGAGGTGACTGTGCATAATGTAGTTTGTTACTGGTTGTGGTGGAGTACAGTGATTACCATTGGTTACTGGTTGTATGTTTATGACCTATTTTTACTTGTACCAATTTCTGCTAAGTGTTGATCCCGACAGTGGCGTGGCCCTGTCCTGTGTAAATAATCCCTTGTGAATATTGCCCGTGCCAGTTGGCACAATGTATGTTGTGTGATTACTATCTGATGTGTTGAGAATACAAAGGCTATTTTTATATATAACCTTGTGTGGAGTTCCTTTTCTAGTGTGCCTGGGGTGTTGTTGCTGTGTGCGTGCGCAAATGCTTTACACATTGCCTCCGGGATAAGCCTGACTGCTCGTGCCAAGCTACCAAGGGGGTGAGCAGGGGTTATCTTGGCGTGTAACTCCCTTGCCCTGACTAGAGTGGTGGTTTCTGCCTGGCTTTGGCGCAAGCCTTAGCCAACCAGAAATCCCTTTTCTAACAACTTGCATCCTAGAAGTACAATTTGGCATAACAGCCATCTGTGGAAGAATACGGAGGATGGCTTACTGAAGAATATTCTTGGCATATGGGGTGCCCGGACTACAATACTGGCACATTGAATGTAACCGTTGGCATGATAAAGGACAACCGTGGAATATCTAAGGTGGTGCAACCATGACGAAATGCTAATCCTGATACTAGAGTTTATCTTTGGCTTCAAGGTCACCCAGAGTGTTTGGATAGCATCAGTGGTGAAATTCTGGCACAATAGTGGTAATTGTTTAAATGTGGGTTGTCCATTACATGAAAAAAAATGGGTTTCATTTCTGCGCTGCATTTGGTTTCATTGGCTCAGTACATCATGAAAACACTTGAATATTGAATTTCCTTACATTGCAATGGATTTTAGGCAAATTTATGTGGAATCAATGCTTTAAAATACATTATTCTAAGTCATTTTTGACAACATTTTCCCAGTGGGGAGAACAAGCCCAATTTCTTCAAGAGGGTTCGGGAGGAGATTTGTTTTGCACACCTGCTACAATTGTGTACAGATGACACCCCACCACATTCATAGATCAGTAACATCAGTAACTGCCGCCTCCTAAACTGACATCCTCTTTCTTGCATGCTAGTGCTTAAAGTAAAACTAGGTTAAAATATCTACAAATATAATGGTTATGCAAAATTGAGGAAATTTCTTTGCCTGTGCGCCTGCAACTCATTAGGGATGCGGGTGCAGAGGCAAACATGCCCTGAGAAGGTGCACTGTACCACTAAAAGGTGGCGCACTTTCAGTGTGATTCCTAATGGCAGCCTTCTAGAGGGGAAAATTGGAGTCCCATGAACCCCCCAGACATCCCCCTTGCTGCCTGCATTCTGAAACACGGAGCAGCTTTGAACCAGCCCCTCCATATTTCACTCTTAGTCCTCTGCCCTGGGACAGTACATTTTTTGTCATCCATGCACAATATCCCTGTTTGCGCCTGGCACTCCTTTTGAAAGGTACGCCGTTGCGTAACAGGGAAAAGTGCACGGTATGCATAATATGTCCTCTGGAATTTACTGTATAGGAGATCACACTGTGTTGCTATTAGGTTACATAGTGAATACATGCTATGCATAGCTGCCAAGGTTTCAGATTGCTATGAGTGACATTTTCATCATCTCAGTGTAATTATGAGTGACATTTCAGCGACTATGAGTGACACTTTCTTGCAAGCAAAATCAAGCAATGAAGACGAGGGAAGCACATGAATACCAGAAATTGCATCCATTTGAGCAACAAGAAACTCTAAGAAGAACTTAAAACCGCTGAAAAGCACCAGAAATGGAATAGCACTGCCTGGAGACAGCCTGCTGTTATAAGTTATAGAGGGCAGGCTGGCACTGCAACTGTTCTGAATATGATCTAATCCATCTGATCATTCATGACGGTGCATCAGACCATCCTACCTTTAAGCCAGACTGGGCCCTCAGACTCCTACTCTGCCATTGGCAGTCAATATTAATGGCATGAAAATACATTACAGCACTTTGAACTCCAGGCCGCTCTCTGACAATCGAGTCACCACTCCAAGATGATGTTAAGGGCCCCAACTACACTGAAATTATTAGAATGTCATACAGCAATCTGAGACCTTGGCAACTATCAATGTGGTCTGATCTCACCATCAGCTGCTGTCTAATTAGAGTCAGACTAAGTCAGCAGTCTTACTCGAGCCCCCAAGCGCTGCATAAGGCACCGGGCATTAAGCATCAGAGCGTCAGTGTCGACGATGTTAAGACACACTGATCCACACCTTCAGTAAGTTACATTATAGGTCACAGCCAGGCAACCTCAGGCTGGCTGTTTTCAAAAACTGCGAAGTTGTTTCCTGTTTTATAGCTCATGGCTCAGGCAGTCGGTCATACATCAGAGGACCGGCGTAACTGCACCAGATCACACAAGCTGCAGGCACTGTGCCGCCAGCAGTAACTTGCTCGCCTCTGCTAAACTTTAGTGACGGCGAAAAATGCATTCATTAACAAGCAGCAACTGATACTAAAAGTCGTGGACACTCGCAAGACACTTCTTAGCAGCGAGGCAAGATGAGGGGAGCAATTTGGTGAGGCCGGCGCGAATTTACTCAACCTTACAATAAAATCTATAAAGAAGTTAACTTGAAATGTGACTTTAAATGGGGAAATCACATTTAAACTAATTTTAGTAGCACGCCTTCTTACTACGAATTGGGCACAGAACCATAATTTTTGAAAGAACTATTCGTTGTGCTTTGTTTATTTTATGTACATATCGTTATCAGTAGTGAAATAACCCAAAACTTTGTAAAGAGAATAGTAAATCTCCTGGCAGTCAGATTTTTGGCTTACCAGACTGGAAAGTGGCGTTCAAGCGGCTAATGACACTGTCTGTGCGTCCTCCTAGGCACATGGTTTAGGCCAGTGTAGAGTACCTGGCAGGCCGTGTGCTCTCTAGACTTCTCCCCAGGGTCCGACTCTGTCCATGCAACGTTTCACTGCCTCCCGCACCCTCCAGGGCCTTCCAGAACTGACTGGGTCTCTGCCGCCTCGGGGTTTCTTGAGTCCGGCTGCTGACCACAGCTAAGTTACAAGGCTCTGGTTTCCTTCAAATGAGCGAAGAGGCTGAGGGTGATGACTAGCACGATCCAAAGCCCCCTGCGACCGGGATGCATATCGAGGATTGAAATTTAATTTCACTCTGGGTTTCGTCCTCCCGATCTTGTATATAGCCGAAGGCCTTTCTCTTTTTGCCACGCTTGGTTTCTCTCGTCCACATGCATGCAGAGCGCGGGCCTGTGAGATCAATCAATCGGCCAGCTGGTCCCGGCCCCTGCTGAGAACACACTAGAGTTCTTACAAATACCCTCCTCTGAGGTCTGCCGCAGCACACTCCTTAGGACAAGATTAGATGCCTGAACACATTACACATCCACCCGAAATGATGTTTACTCAAATACTCACTCACGGTCGGGCCGTCACTCTGACCACGGCCGGGTCGGGGGCCGCGCTGTGTTGGTGGCAGACAGACACAGGACAGGAGGAGGGCTGCCTACTCCAGCGTGCCAGCGGCCCCGGGCCTAGCCATCACAGTACAATAAGTTAAATGATGGTGGACTGGCCGCTCGGCGCTCCGGTCCTCGTCTCCTGGCTGGCTCTCGTGATCAGGGCCTGCAATCTGCGCAGTTTTAATTGCCCCTATTCAATGCACATGAGTGAAAGACAGCACCCTAGGCGGCGCGCAGACGCGACGGAGGAGGAGGCAGGGCATAACTGCGCGCTGCGCACAGTCAAGCACCTCCCTCTCCTCCAACGTTACGCTTCCGCTTTTTTTTTAGATTTTTTTTTTAGGTTGCACCGCACGTCAGTGGAGTGCAAAGGTCGACAATCAGGCTTGTGTTGCTGCCTGCTGCTGCAGTGTATGGGCGGCGCCGTGACTGAGTGAGTACAGTACAGTACTGTCTGGGTGGGGGACCGGTTTTGGATCAGGGTCAGGGGGCTGGTTTTGTGAGTGGGGGCCGATTTTCGGTCCGACCCGACCGGTACAGCCTGTCAGTGTCAGACTGTCTGACTGACATGCTGTACCGGTCGGGTCGGACCGAAAATCGGCCCCCACTCACAAAACCGGCCCCCTGATCCAAAACCGGCCCCCCCACCCCCTCCATCCTACCGGGGGATTGCCCGGTGCCCAAAAGCACCAGTCCGGGCCTGAGTCCACTCCAATTTCTGTTTATGTGTGCACGTCATCACCCTCTTGCTCTCTCACACTAGACTGGTTTGACCACAGTTAATCCTGTTGCTGCTCCATGACCTTTCTTCTGTACTGCGGGTTATTCCTTCCTCATGAGGAAAGGGTGGGGAGGGCGTTGATGCAATCTTCAAAGTGGCAGAGACATTCAGGGGCATATTCTCAAGGACTTATCGCCAAGTTAATGGCACTTTATTGCAGCCAAAGTCACAATAAATTTATCGCCCCATTCACAAGCTGGTGCTAACAGCCCATAGACCAGTTTACCTGTGATAGCAGCCGCAAAAAACATCGCCACAGATGACCCCCGCAACTCTCGCCAATGAAATGCAGAGTAGGCGTTCCCTTGCCAAACATAACTCTGCAACATTCTCAACGACCAGCCAGATCGGTGATAAGAATGCAAAACATGCAATAAGGCGCCTTAACAGCAGGAAACTAACACCTGCTCTGACCTGGTGTAAATTCGGACGACAGCCTGCACCACAAAAGGGAGCCTAGCCCATAGCCACACCTGAAGGGCAACAGATGCCATGGATCCAACTATCAAGCAGGCCGTACACCCAAGAGGGCCACAACACCCACCGCCATCACCCCCAGGGAAATGCACTGCACGTTGGCAAATTCCAAATGAACACACCATGCAACTCCACTCCACAATCATGCAACTCACAACACAGGAAATGCACATGCCACAAGCTCACATACTACATGCACACCCACCAGACACGACAGCACAACTTACTGTGGGAACCTGGGCCAGCCATGTACATCAGCCTTCAACGGCATGGCACCGCAGACACACAATACCAGAATGTGGGAAGAGGTGGGGAACAGGCATCTGCGAAGGAGGCAAGTGACCGATGAATAAGAATGTACACAATGCCAATTGTGACATGGATGTGAGGGCCAGACTGCAGTATGCAGACCACACACATATCCATGTCGACACACACCGCTGGTGTTTGGAGTGTAGTGGACAGTGGACGCAATCATGTCACCCCAGCCACTGGGGAAGATCGTGGAAATGTAGCTTGTTACGTCCCCCCATAAGCGTGAGCGGAGTGGGCTAGCCCGGCATACGCCAGGCCAGCGTAGGGGTGTGAATAAAAGGCACGTAACTCTGGGCATGGTCCTCTTCAGGAATGCCCAAGGTCTCTGCCAGGGCGGTGCCTCTCACCGTGCCATGAGGCCGATGCCGTCGCCGTGAGTGGGATTGCCTGCGATCCTGTGCACCTGCTGCACCCCGGGCCGCTGGTCCCCGAACCAGTCTTGCCCGCCCCTGCGCACCCAGGCCTCAATGTCCACCTGCCGACACCGGCGTGTGTTGAAGGGGGCCTACCAATTGCCGGTTCAATCTCCAAGCCAGAGGGCCGCGACCTTGGCAGCCTCTTCAGACCATCACGGCCTCCGCAACACAGGCCCGCAGTACTCCTTTCTTGTTGACATACTCTACCGGCAGACACAGCGGACAATTAGGTCACACAATTGGAACTGAGTCTTGATAACACCATGGCAGAGAACATTAATTATGGCTGAGTTTATGTCACTATACTCCCTTCGATGTGGTGACACCAAGTCTGTGCATAGCATCACAACCACACGTGCATGCGGGCCCACGTGGACTACTGCCCTCTGCCTACACTGTGCTGGAGTAGGTCACACAATTGGAACTGAGCATCGATTTTTTAGGGACAGAGTACATATCATTGCATGCAAGGAAAGGCGTAAGAGGATGACGCCTTGCATTTGGGAGAAAAAAGGATCATCGTTACGGAGGTTATCGAACACTACTGACAAATGCCCTTGTGTCACTAACTCTGTGTATCACAAGCCTATGACACATGGCTGTGGGCCACTGCTGACCGCTGCCTCCGGCCTACACTGTGGTCCAGTAGGTCACAGAGTCTTGATTTAGCAACGGCAGAGTTCATATCAGTGTACCGGCATCATCGCAGACTGCATCCCCTCTCAGCTCCGGAGCCACTAAGTCTGTTCCCCGACATTCATGAACACTCTCTGGTCGAACATTGGTGGCCTCTGAGTCTATGGACTAGGGGGTAATTTTCATCCTCATGTAGCTGATACCTAATTGGTGGTGGCAACAAGGCTATAGCATTCCACTCCTCCATTTGCTACTTCTGGATAGCTTCTGCCCTCTGCATCATGCCCTGAAGGACATCCTCTGCCACATTCACCTTCGACATCGACGAGCACCCGCTCAGTCTGCGTGGCCTACCTCAGTGGACCTCAAGTGACTGCCCCATGGCAGTGTGCCAAGTGCCGGTCGCTGTACATCCGGGGTCATTAACGCTGTGCAGCTAAAGTCAGGGACCCTGTTTGATTCAATATTAGATGGCCTCTGAGACGATGGCTTTGGGGTCGTTAACGCCATTTGTCTGTGGCCCTGTGCTGTCCACTGCCTCCGGCCTCAACTGCAGTCCACCAGGGCTCACACATCCAATCGAGTCCTGACCGGCCCGGATGTGGCATCACTGCAGGAGGCACATGCCACCATCGCCAGGACCACCTCCAACCGCTATCTGCCAGAGTCGAAACAGTGGTACTGACAGACTAACGGAGTTGCTCCCAACTGTTGTGGGTGCCATCATATGCCTGATACTCTGCTCAGCACTCCAGGTGCCACTGAATCAGTGCACTGCATCCTATGGACCATTCCTGATTGAGTTTTGTGCTGTGGAGAGGTTGCACAGCAATGTCGCCTCAGGCATTGTGGGAGACCTGGGATATTGATGAGGAAGATGATGCAGGTCTAACACACCCCACTGCATCTGCATCAGGAATATCCCGAAGGGACACAATCCCAGTCATTTTCATCACATATGTGTGTTCAGCTCTAGTGCCCCAACCTCAGTGCACTGCAACTCACTGACACTTTTGTTTGAATGTTGGGTGACCTCTGTACTTGCTCCGGCTCCCTCCATGTTGCTCAGCAGTTGACTCTGTTATGCAGGTGTTTTCTGTTTCCGTTTCACTGGTGTCCACTGTTTACGTTGTTGCCAGCACCAACCACTCCATTGCTGGCTGGCTTACACTCACCCCACACACATCCAGCACAGGCATGACTGTACAGGTCACCCTGCCAATAAAGGGGGCAGGCGCACATGCCCTGTAGCCAGTTCAACATAATATCTGTGTGTGTCCCTGTGGTCTTGTTGTATGCATGAGAGCCCTGGGCCTTAGGATATTACATTGTTCTGTGTACAGCGGATGCAGACATGTCACCGAAGGCAGCGGGTTAGAGTTTGGACATATAGCTTTGGAGTCACCCACTCAATATGTAAGGGGAGTGGACTGGGTCATTATATGCAGAGCCAACGTGGGTGTGTGACTGATATTTGTGTGCCCCTAGGCATGGTTCTGTACTACTGGGAATGTGCATCTGCATGTATCTCTGTGGCAGTGTGGGTCTCCTTTGTGGGGTGTAGGTGTTCCCTGAAGGGTATTAGACACCCACGTGTGTGATTTAGTTTGTCTTCCATGGGTTCGGACCCCACCCGCACCTGTTTGGCCACCTCCTTTTGGCGTTCTGACACCTGGCATTAGGGTGCCATGTGTGGGTCGGTGAAGTGTTGTGGCCATCCGTGCTTGCAGGTGCTTCCTGCTGTGTGGTCTGTTAATGGGGCTGTGTTCTCCTCTAAGTAGCTTGGCTGCCCTGGTCCTGGTGGTGGGTTGCGTGGGATTTCCATGGGCTGTTGTAGGGCGTCAGTGTCAAAAGTGTGGTGGTCCTCTCTGGCATCAGTGATGTGTGATCCTCTGCGCTCTGATGGAGGTGTTGTGTGTCCCTCTGCAATGTGTAGGGGAAATGCATGTTGACATTGTGTTGACGTGTGTGTTGGCACATTGTTCTCTTTCCATGCAGCCTGTATGACAATGCACATTGTGACTGTTTTGGAGGTGCAGGATTTTGATGCGGGACAGTGTACATTTGGTCTACATGACGCATGTGAGGTTGAACGCGTACATTTCCATTTCACAGTTTCCAGCTCTGTCAGATGTAGTAGGCCTGTTTCTGCACGTGTGCGGAGCCAGGTGCATCCTCTGTTTTGCAGTGTTGGGGTTGCGCATTGTGCCACATTGTCGTCAATGTGGATGTGCTGTTCTTGCTGTCTGTGTGTGCTGGAGTGTGCCACGGGGAACAGGGACATGATCCAGGGTCATTGTGGGTGTGCAGTGTGCTACACATCATTGTGCATGTGTGCCATTGTGCCCATCACCCCCCGTCCCCCCAGTCACTGGTCGTTGCTCACCCTGTTGATGTTGTGTCAGGTCCTCCCGAGCTATGTCCGCACTCCCGACTCATTTTACCATCTCCACACTGTTGACTGTGGCCTCAGTTTCCTCTAGTTCCTCCTGTGGCGCAGGACTCCTACCTCCTGTCGCCGTTGCTGCCTTCCTGTTGGTAGTGGCTATGTGCCTGGTTTAGCTTTTCACATCCTGCCAGCACCTCTTCGCCTCCTGCATTGGCCTCCTCGACACTCCGACTGCATTCCCGGTAGTCTAATTGTGGGTCAGTTCATGGTAGTGTTCTGTTACCTCTGTGACGCTGATCTGGTTTTGCTGCGGACTGCACCCCGTCTTCCTCTCCCTCTTCTCCTTGGCCTTCCCCGGTTGTTCCTTGCTGGTGGTCTGTGGGTCTTGTGGGATTCGCGTTGGCCTCTGCGCTCGGTCAGGGTGCATCCATGTTGCTACGCACTTCGGTTTGTTTCTGGTGTGTTGTTTTGTAGATTTTAGAGTGCATTTTCCCGCCAGACGCGTGGGATTTGCAGTCCTGCCGCTGGTTTACGCTGCTTTTTGTATCGCGCTTGGCCTCATTGCAGTTTTTTTCCATTAGTGTTTCGCATTTTTGCGGCGTGGAGTTGATTTTAACGTGGTCATTTGTTGCGTTATCTGGAGTCTATCGCATGGTACAGTCGTGTTGTGAATACTCGGTTAACACAGCGTAATTTTCCTGCAATAGACTGCGATTTTGATAGTTGCGTTAAGTTACTTTTGCGATAGTTATCACACATTCTTGAGAATATCCCCTTCAGACTGTCCCTTGTGAGGGGTAAGTATCTCAGGCATTCCTGCAATCTTAATGCATCTCACGTTCGGTGTGAATAGCGCACCCAATTATGAGATCTCAACATGCACCATACCTGCAGTATTTCACCCATTCCAGAGGCCTAACACTGTCCCGTGGCAAGAGTGAGCCGACTGCCGACCACAAAAAAGCCCGCCCCTTAAGCTGACCTTTAATAAGACTTTCTTTGTCCTCAGGAGTCTCCTCTGGACAGACTGATGGAACAAGCATTTGCAATGCAATAGCTCTTGCATTTGCGAGGGGTTGCACTACTGGCATTGTAAATGACAATGCCTTTTATTAATGTGTTTTAAAAACCTGCAAACAGTGGAAAACACACACTTTGTACTTATAATCTTACTTACGATAAGCAAGGCTGGCAGTCAAAAAGGCGCAGTTACTGCCAGCCTTTCTTCTCATAAGCAACGACTATAAGTACAAACTGCTTCTTTACGCACCGGTTGTTCTTTTATCCATTAGGATTTCTGCTTACTTGATCAGGAACAGTTCTTCCACAAGCCTAAGTACATCATGATGCTGATGTAATGATGTTGTTTTTGATTTCTAGCCTTTGATCAATGTTACAAATGTACTATATATTTAATATTGCCGAATTATCCACTCTGCTTCTTTTTGTGCATGAACAGTCTGTAAGCTTAATATGGTGGTTTCGAAATTTGTTAATAAATAAATATTATACAAGACACAAAGAATTCATATTGGAAGATTCCTGAGCGATAGCAGAAAATAGTCTCCTGTTCCAAAGAGAGTGCATTTGTAAAGCACACAGTCACCCTAAGGTACATCTTGCAATAAATAACAAATGATTATTTGTGTTTTTTACAGTGATAGGTATTTTATCATCCTAGGGCAAATGAATGGCTTAGTAGAGTCCCCTATATTTGAATCTGTTACCATGAAGATAATTATAGATGCCAGCAAAATTGCAGATGCCAGCAGTAGAAGCATTAGTCCACTTAGCCATCAGACCCAGGATGCAACAACTTACATTTCATTTACCTGTTTTTCTTAGAGTGCCTAGGTTCTTGCCCAATTGTGTTGCCATCTGCAGACCCTGGCATCCCTCCTGCTCCTGGGACCTATGCTCACTTATTCTGGCCCTGCTGTACTGGTAACCTACTAACTCCTGTTCTCCCTACTCTTCTTCGCCTACAGCTGCAGCTCCTGGCTCCCACTGCAGCTGCTGGACTGACCAACCTAGCATCCTTGCAGCGCTGAGCCTGAGGGCTCACTTTAGTTTGTAGGATCTCTGGAACTCCAGTGCAGAGGTCTCCCTTTAGCTCCTGGTATCCCTGCAGCCTCTATGCTGGGGGTTTCTTTCAGTCTAAGCATCTCTGCAGCTCCGAGGCTAAGGGCTGCTTTCAGTTGCTAGCATCGATGGAACTCCATGGTTATGGGTTCCCTTTAGCTGCTAGGATCTCATTAGCTCCTGGGTTGAGGGTTCTTATTAGCTCATGGTGTCGTTAAACGTCTGGCCCCAATGTTTATCTTCTCTGGCCTTCCTATACCTGGCCTATCTTCAACTGTTGGCGTCCAGTGCCTAATTTGTAAAATAATAAGTGCCAGGGCCCTGGCCAGG
This sequence comes from Lissotriton vulgaris, assembly GCF_964263255.1. NCBI lineage: Eukaryota > Metazoa > Chordata > Amphibia > Caudata > Salamandridae > Lissotriton > Lissotriton vulgaris. The sequence continues at coordinate 752,075,312 of NC_141694.1, forward strand.
AGGCCGCTGTAACTTGCACCACCCATTGCCCCTGTCATCGCTGCCAGTGATGGTACCAAAACAACTCTCTCATCTGCAAGTGCGACAGTTCAGATTATTCGAGGTCCCCATAACAAAAGGAATAGCATGGGAGGTAGGTATTAGTAATTTTTTGTATATATTGTATTAACAAACAACCGCTGTTCTGCTCATCTCTAAATTAGATGAGCAGTGCCACCATGTGGCAGACTGTAATGGGTGTGTTGTTGACAATTAAGTGCTGGTGCCGAGCACCGCAAGCCAAATAAGTGCTGGTGCCGAGCACAGGAAACCACTGGCTCAAATTTAGCACTGAGGGTTCCTGCAGCTTTTAGTCTACTTCAACTCTTGGCTTTCCTCCTGAACATGTAGATTTTCAATTGTGCCAGGCTGCGCTAATCTTGTTTGCAGGATCCAAAGGATATGGTGTTATTTTATGTCCGTGTCAAACAATAAGAGAGTGTCATGCGCAAAAAGATCTGTGTATGAACACTGAGGCAAAGACTGTAAAGAAGAATCCCTTCTAAGAACACACTGGAAATCTCTTAGGGATTATTTGAAAGCCCTCACTCACCAACCTGGTTGGTGACATGCTTCATCATCGGGCCCACCAGGAGAAGCCGAATGCCTCCCTGGTGTGCTACAACGCCAGATTACTGCGGAGCTTGTTGTTGTGACAGTGATGTGAAAAGGTGATTTAAAAATGTCTAAACTGTACCAAACAAAATTTTTTATTCACTGGTCAGTTCGACATGGTTAAAAGATATGTGTGGGAGAACTACCATAAATTATGATGGAAGTTTCCACTTTATAGTGGGGTCGACATGTTTCTGCCCATCTAAGTGTATGATTTACTGGGCATTCTTCAGGACCGTGTTGTGTGTACCTCGGCGGTATGGGCGCGCTAAGGCCCACCCTGACCAGAGGACGTGAAAGTTAAAATAGTAATAGTGGTGTAAAAATAAGTGCAAGAAAAACAAACCACAAGTTGTGGGAATTACCTCAGTTACGAGGAACCTGTGTAGTCTGTAAAGATAAAAAGACATACAAACATGTAAGACAAAACATATACATTATGCTTTTGGAATAAGAATGTTTCTTGCAAGGTCAGTCTCTGCAAAATTGTGCTGTATATTGTTCTGGAGGTGGTCCAAGTGCCATAAGTTGTAAGTTAGTGCAAGAAACGCTGTATAGTTGCCCAGGGGGGCATTACAGGCGTGTGGGCATTCACTATGGCAAAAGGTAATAGGGCCACATGACAGAGTGGCTAGTTATACAACACACGTGAATAGCGATCAATGGGCCATGAATGTACGGCCAAAAGTGCTAGCCTCTGAATCACACGCTAAACATATGACTAAGACATGATGATCTCACTTGTGTTTTAAAAGATCCACACCCCATAGGTCTCGGGAGGGGGTGGAGGCGACAATGGCACACCCTGTAGGGGGACATTAGATAAAGGAAAGCCTGGTAAAAATTATGTGCCAGAAGGTAGCGAAAGCATAGGTTACTTAGCTCTTTGTAAGTGCTGTGAAGAAGTCTTACGCCCGCAGCGCCTGGCACCCGCTCGGCACCTAGCTTCTCCTGCAACAGGACCTCGTGGATGCGAGCCGGGGCATGGAGAAAGCTAATTTGAAGAGCCGGTAGGGGCCGGGTGACGCGTGGCACACGGCAGCCAATCGGTGAGCTGCATTGTAAACAAGGCTTGGGAAGCAAGCCCGTGTGCCGACCAATTGGTGAGCTGTATTAGAAACGAGGCTTGGAAAGCAAGCCTGTGTACCGGCCAAACTTTGTGGCAGGTTCAGAAGGAGGCTTGGAACTCAAGCTACGCTGGCAGCTATGGGGGTTTCATGGGCGGACCCCCGTGGATACCAGTACTTCACACAAGCCGCTCCAAAAAAGAGGATTTTGGCAGCGCCTTAAAGTTAAATTGAAATCAAAGGTTTTTTTTATTTAATGGTCATTATTGCTGGATATCAATCATATATTGATGATTGTGGTGAGTAGGAAGGAACAGGTTTGAGGACGGAATGGAGACTTAGATCAAAGGGACTCTAGGATAGTTAAGGTCCCAGTGGCATGGTTCAGTATACATGGTTGCCCGGGAGGGTGCAAGACAAAAATTAAAAATTAGCAGGTCTCTAGTCAGTACGACCCAATCGAACTGGGAGCCTGGTTCGGTGGGTGTTAAGACTAAGGCGAGTACTGTAGATCCCATACTTAGGTTGGAAAATTGTATTTTCAGGGAGCAAGTATCAAACATTACTGGAGTGATCTGAGAGACTGAGTGATCAGCGTTTTAATACGGTCGACCAGGGAATATGGTCATTCAGCCCATGCAGATGTGTGCCGAGTCTGTACACCCAGCGTTGTTCTTTTTCATACAGTACACTGGCGAAGTTTCTCTCTGAGTAAATTTGCTCAATGATGGTCCATTGAAGGTCGTTGGGTGTATGATTCTGTTGGAGGAAATGCTCACTCAGCTTTGTGGTTACTCTGCGGCATCTAATAATGCTCTTATGTTCACCAATACGTTGTTTTATTTTTCGGGTGGTCATTCCAACGTATCTTTTCTCGCAGGTGCACGTGATAAGATATACAACATTCATGGAGTTGCAGTTTGTGTGTTTTGTTTGTATCCATGTTTTTCCTGGTTCGAGGGAGAGCTGTTTTGTGTGTGTCGTTAGGTAGCATACACTACAATTGGAACAAGGATAGTGTCCAACTACTGGTGGCAGACCCCATGCACTCGTGATGGATCTGTCAGTGTGGGGGGTGATTCGGCCAGTTTTTGGGCGTGTATGGACCAGAGAATCCTTGAGGCTGGTGGCCTTTTTGAAGGAGAAGAGGGTTTTTCCCAGTCTCTTTTGTTACTCGTAATATTTCTCCAATGTCTGTTTATGGATTTCTTCATATCATTTGAAAGACTGCTGTAAGTTGTAACGCACGTTAATGGTATCTCTGTAGGTTCCTTGATGGCATCCTCCAGAAGCGCCTCACGTGGTTGGTTTCTGGCTCGTTTGTTTCCCTTTTCAAAGATTTTGGCAGGATATCCCCTTGATTTAAGTCTCTGTGTAAGGGCTTCTGCCTGAGTCTTATAGTCGTTAATGCTACTGCAGTTTCTGTGTATCCTGAGGTAGTGGCCATAGGGTAGGTTTTCCCTGAGTGGTCTTGGATGGAAGCTGGAAAACTCCAATAGGTTGTTCTTGGCTGTTGGCTTGTAATGGGATTTGGTGGGCAAAGATGTACCACTCACTGTGATAACAACATCCAGGAATATCACTTCTTTCTTACTGAAAGTATGTGTGAATTTTAGAAATGTGTCCAAGGTATTGACCCAGTCAAGAAATAGCTCCAAAGATGTTTGATCGCCTTTCCAGATTAGGAAGATATCATCAATGTACCTCCTCCATAATCCTATGGAGGAGGCAAAAGGGTTGCTGGGAGGAATAATGTGTCTGGACTCAAAATCATGGACATAAAGACCCGCTACGCTGGGAGAGAATGTACTGCCCATCGAAGTTCCAGTACTCTGAAGGTATAGTTTGCCTTTATGTTCAAAGTAATTTTCTTTTAGGGCTATCGTAGCGCATTGTAGTATGAAGGACTTCGGAGTTTGGTATTCCCACTCTATTGAGTCCAAAGCTGTCGCTAGAACTCTCAGGGTGTCATTTTGGGGAATACTAGTGTAAAGGCTCTCAATATCAAGCGTTACTAGGATAATTGAGTCAGCCTCAAAAGTGATTTGTTCAATTAATTGTAACAAGTTCTTTGTATCTTTAAGATACGTTGTGGTTTTCTGTATCAGAGGTTTTAGGTAGTGGTCACAAAACGTGGACAAAAGTTCAAGAAGGGAACCAATCCCTGACACAATTGGTCTTCCTGGTGGTGGGATTTTGTTTTTGTGAGTCTTTGGCAGGATATAAAAGTATGGGATGGTCGTGCCACCGGCTGTTAAAAAAGCTGCTTCATTCTTAGAGATAAAGTCGTTCTCTTCTGTGACAAGATTGTGGATCCGTGTCCTTAATTCAGGTGTCGGATCTTCTGTCAGCGGAGTGTAGTTGGTTCTATTATTGAGGAGGTCCATACATACTTTGTCATAGTCTGAAGTATTTTGGATCACAATACCACCCCCCTTATCTGCAGGTTTAATCGTGATTTCTTTGTCATTTTTTAGAGATGCAAGGGCTTGATATTCAGAGGCCGAAAAGTTCTTAAAAGGTGTTGGTGTGGGTTGGTGTGGGTAATGATTCCAAATTCAAATGCTGTAATCTCCGCCGGGATGGTATGTGGTAGTGGCATAAAGGATGATTTTAACCTCAAGTTGGTATCAGAAGTGGGGACATCAATGGTCGTGTCCCCTTTAGACTCAAAGAATGCTTTTAATTTCAGTTTCCTGAAAAATTCTGCTAACTCACAGTGTAGTTTGAACTTGTCCGGTCTGGCAGTGGGAACAAAACCAAGGCCTTTTTCCAGAACCTTGACTTCTTGTTATTTTATGTCCCTCACCATCCCTGCCAATGTCTACATATGCTAAAATGTGAGGGCCAGGGATAGAGGTGGGGAGAGGAATGGGATAATGGAGAAAACAGAGACACAGGACTCCTCACTCTGCCTCGTCACTTCTGGGTGAAGGAGGTCAGCAGGTTGTGGTGGATATTTACAATATAAAGAAATATCTTTAATAGATTGTTCTTTGAATACTATTTGTAATTTTATTTTTGAACAGATATACCATAGCAATGTCTCTCTTTATTCAACTCTCTACTCTCGACCAAACTAACTGGGTAACTGGGAATTCCTGAAAGCTAAAGACAGGGAAACCTAAGCATCTTGCAAAATACTTGTACATTCACACTTCTGACAGCCACAATGTCTTGTCCCAGTCACCTTCTTGTGCCATGGCTTGACATCTTAGATATGGTTTGACAGGTGCACATGATAGTAATGTGTCAAAAATATCATCCGACATATTGTCTCAAAAGTATTGGAATGACAAGATTCTCTTAGTACAGAATTTTGCAGGTAAAAATATTGTGTTTACATGTGTTGTAATCATATTTTTTAATAGAGTTCTATATATTATTGCTTTTGTATTATTTGATAATGTTTTATGATTTTGCACAGTTTAAGTTACTAATATTTAATTTTGGTTGGCAGTAATTTTTTAGTTTAAAATTTGTGCTGTTAGTTTCAAAGTTTTAATTTTATGTTTTTGTTGTGTCAATTATTGGAGGATAGTTGGGTTTGTAGGGGAGTAGGGTGGGAAGATATTTTCATATAAATTTTAATTCATTAATATGCGTTTCCACATTTAAATGTATTATGTAAATTATTTAATTGTTACATTATTTGAAAAATTGTTATTTATTGTTTTTGCTATTTAGATTATTAGCTATATAAATGTTTTAGTTCATTAAATAGTTCATGATTTTTGGTTAACAGTTAATTATTTTTATTTATTTTAATTGGATAATTATGCTAATAATTATGTACATTATTCAACTGATTAACCTAATTTGTTTCTTCTATTTTTTTAAAAGATTCATTAACTATAAAATATTTATTTAACTTTTTGGAGTATAATTTCACTTTTTTGTGTATTATTGGGAGTATTGTGGGAAGTGTTTTTATTGTAATTTGTTAGTGTTTCTCGTTGGTAAATAATGCTTACATTGGTACTTTTCAACAAGATAATTGTTTTAAATCAGTTTTTGGTACTTTTTAGAGCTTGCGGGTGTTTATAGAAATTGCTTTTTAAAAAATATGTAACTTTTCAAATGAATATTTTATTTGACAAAATGTTTTATAATTAAATGTTAATGTTTGGATTTTTAAAAAATGTGTCACTTGAGTCTAACCAACTTCACCATGTTTAAAGGGGAAATCACAGGCACTATGTGCACTTTACCACTGCTAACCAGTGCTAGAGTAAAAAGGTCAACAAAAACAAGTTCAGAAAACAGGAGGGGTGAGGCAAAAAGGTTTGGGGGTGACCTTGATATCGGGCCTAGTCCATCACACTAGAAAAACATTCCTGACCTGCTTCAGTTGACCAAACAAAAACTACTCCTTTCTGCAGTAACTTAGTTTTCGAGCTTATGATTTCAGAAAACTGATTACCAAAGCTCTTATAGATTTGGCAATGACTACAAAACTCTGAATTACCTAAAGTGAAGTGAGTGTAGGCCTTTTCTTTATTGCTGCTACTTTCGTTTGTTCTCAGGTCAGCCATTGTGGATGAATCCATTATCTTCCTTCTGTGACTTCTCTGGTGTAATTGATAAGTGAGTAAGATGTAAAAGAAGCATGTGAAAGGAGGCAGTGATTCTTCCTCTCCAGGGTAAATAGAGGTCCAACTGATTAGACCTGTACCTGAAAATGCAGCGCAAGCTATTAAAATCTGTTAGGCCCGTGTCTGCTATAACCTGACTATTCTGATGACGATTTGGCCCTGATTACGAGTTGCTCATTAAATTCCAACCCATGTGTAAACCCCTGTTTACGCATGGGTCTGAATAACGAGTTGGGTTTCATATAACACGTCCGATAATTATAGGATGCATTAAGTTACTCTAAAATTCATTAAATTGGGGCAGGTCAAACCTTTCCGAAATTTAACAGGGAAAAGCATCCAGTATTTACCGTATCATCCGGATTTTGGTACGTTAAACACCAAAATCCACATGTTATTCTCCAGAAACTCGTAATAGGTGCAATTTATTGCATCCAATAAATAACGAATCCAGTGGTATCGTTATTTATCATGTGCGATAAATAGCAACTTATTCTCGTAATCAGGCTGTATGTGCACCAATTCTTATGAGAACAGAGAGCACAACATATTTTTCTATGTTGCTGACTCAGCCATTTTTTCCTGAAATGTTAATGATCTTCCCTTTCCGAGGGTATGAGACATTTTACAAGACTGAGTTGGTATAGAGTTTTCTACCATATGTTTCCTTTGAAAGGAAGCCGAGAACAGTAATTAACACTGGTGGAACAGATGCAGTCATAGCAAATTTAAAAGTAAAGTTGATATTAGGATTCTCCAATGTACTGTTTATTAATTCTAATTATGGCAGCCAAGTCTTGCAACACGACAACAGTGTTAAAATGTGTCCAGTAAAAGGCAGAGCTTCCAATGCAGATTGGGCTAATGTGATGTCTAAAATTAATACTAACCATTGTTTTTCAGCTTTTGTCAATAAAACAGTTAAGAGCCTAAATAAGAGGGATTCTATTAAAAATGGAATGGTAGCTTAGGGTCAGCAGGTTTATGAGTTGTATAAAAAGTCACTTTGCTTCTCTCAAGTCGTAAAGATGTTTCATTGGTCTGAGTTGTGAGTGACACTGAAATATGCTGCAATCCTGAGACATTGTCCATACAATATGCAATCTTGTGGGCACAATCATATCAAACATATTTTTGGAAGCTGCAGTTAATAAGTGGCACTCTTTTTTTACTATAGAGTTTAACCAATTTAAGTTATAAAGCACTTATCAAAGTGTGGTAAATTAAGCCAAGTTTATAAATACTGTGACATGCAGAGTGGATGAAAGTTTTTCATTATCAAAATTTTAGATTAGGGTGCTAAGCTTTTCATTCAAATATCAAACATGGGACAGATGGTTTGAGTTGAAGATCGAAAGATGTTCTCCTTTGGCAAAAGTCTACCCATGACAGTATCTTAGGTCCTGATTTTGACTTTGGCACAGTTATGAATTGAATTGAATTGAATTTGAATTTAAAATATTTGTATAGCGCAGCGTACACCAAACGGTTTCTTGGCGCTTCAGCTGACACAGCTGCTCCAAAGCTGCGCAAGCCTCTCCCCCCATATTATTAGTTGAACTCGTGTAATGCGGACAACACTTCGACTTTCCCTTGGCAATGCCTGGAAAACATGCACCGCAGTGGGAACAGCAAAAAGTTCTAGCACAGCATGGACAGTGATTTCCATGCCGTGCTGGAACTTTGGGGGAATAGAGACAGGTGGGCACATGTTGTGCCTTCTTGAGTGTATCTCCATGGCGGCGGGTGCATAGGGACCTGCAGGGCCCCTTTGTTCCTCCAGCTCCAGCCTTTTCATGGCAGGCCTCCCGTCATGAAATGGCTGGCTTTGGCGGAACTCATAATATGCTGACTGGCACACCGCCAGTCCCACTCAGCATGTTAAATTGTGGCCCAGCTTCTTTACCCCCAAGGAACGACGGATCCCTGGTGCAGCTGGTGGTCCTCCGCGGCAACGACTTTTGAAGTCGTAATGCAGTGGACGGTCTACCACCATTGCGAGTCTGGCGGGCTTAAGACCACCAGACTCGTAATCAGGCCATTAGCTTTAACCATTTGAAATAGACACTCCAGTCAATGATTGGTTCTTAGGACGAAGCTCAGCTTTTAATAACATTAATCATAAGTGTTTATTGGACAAACTAAAATATTGGGGAACTAATGAAGGCCTGTTTACCTTGTTGAAGAATATCCACTAGTAATGGCCAGTGTCAGATGGGGGGCAACTACCACAAAAAAATCCTTCAGAAATAGTTTCAAATAGGGATGAATTTTGTGGTAATCCCATTTTAGGTAACCATGTGGCAGATATAAAAATTAGGAGCTGTGCATATTAGACCATCAATTTTTGCTGATGAGTTCCTTGGGACCAACTTCCAATTGTGCCTCAGTTGCTGCTTATAGCTATGGTAATCTATAAGCCAGCATTGGTTGATATTGCGGAAACCGCAGCGATGGTGCTTAGCGATAAGAAGAAAATTGTTGCATCTTGTAATGATTTGTGCTCTTTTGACTAGATATCGTCACTTTCTTAAGCCTTAGTTCATTTGCAATGTAGCACGTAAAATAAAGGATGCTTTCATTTTAAATATGTCTTCAAATCAAGGGGCTAAAGAAAGGTATTATGAACTTAAGCTATTTTCACTCTCTTTGTCAGATCATTCAACTTTTTCCCCACCCACACCCAAGTCTTGTTACCCATACACAAGAGACTTAGGGCCTTATTACGAGTCTTGTGGTGGTGCGGCAGTGGCGGTCTTCCGACCGCTCTGTTATGACCAGGGCTATCTGGCTGCCCAGGGAACACCTCCCCCGCTAGGGATCAGAGATCCATGGCAGTGGTGGGGAGGTCTTGAGGCCGCAATTTGCTTGGTAGCGCCTCTGCAGCCCGGCCGTGCATATTACGAGTTTCCTCACTGCCACACTTTTCATGGCAGTGGAACCACCATCAAAAGTGTGGTGGTGAGGAAACTAAAAGGAGCCCTACAGGGCCCCCTTGTGCCTCCGCACCATGGGGTGCATGCAGGGGGCACATGTCCCCCCTGTGTGTATGCACCCCAATATCTGTTTCAGTCCATACTGTGTATGTACTGATTTATAAATGTTTTAGTTCTTTAAATATTTCATGATTTTTGGTTAACAGTTAATTATGTTTATTTATTTTAATTGGATAATTGTGCTAATAATTATGTACATTATTCAACTGATTAACCTAATTTGTTTCTTTTATTTTAATGTGTTACGTTTTAGTTTTTTAAAAAGATTAGTTAACTATAAAATATTTTTGGTTGTGATTCATTTAACTTTTTTGAGTATAATTTGACTTTTTTGTGTATTATTGGGAGTATTGTGGGAAGCGTTTTTATTGTAATTTGTTAGTGTTTCTCATTGGTAAATAATGCTTACATTGGTACTTTTCAACAAGATAATTTTTTTCAAATCATTTTTTGGTACTTTTTAGAGCTTGCGGGTGTTTATAGAAATTGCTTTTTAAAAAATATGTAACTTTTCAAATGAATATTTTATTTGACATTTTGTTTTATAATTAATTGTTAATGTTTGGATTTTTTTAAAATGTGTCACTTGAGCCTAAGCCAATTTCACCATGTTTAAAGGGGAAATCACAATCACTATGCACACTTTACCACTGCTGACCAGTGCTAGAGTAAAAAGGTCAACAAAAACAAGTTCAGAAAACAGGAGGGGTGAGGCAAAAAGGTTTGGGGGTGACCTTGATATCGGGCCTAGTCCATCACATTAGATAAACATTCCTGACCTGCTTCAGTTGACCAAACAAAAACTACTCCTTTCTGCAGTAACTTAGTTTTCGAGCTTATGATTTCAGAAAACTGATTACAAAAGCTCTTATAGATTTGGCAATGACTACAAAACTCTGAATTACCTAAAGTGAAGTGAGTGTAGGCCTTTTCTTTATTGCTGCTACTTTCGTTTGTTCTCAGGTCAGCCATTATGGATGAATCCATTATCTTCCTTCTGTGACTTCTCTGGTGTAATTGATAAGTGAGTAAGATGTAAAAGAAGCATGTGAAAGGAGGCAGTGATTCTTCCTCTCCAGGGTAAATAGAGGTCCAACTGATTAGACCTGTACCTGAAAATGCAGCGCAAGCTATTAAAATCTGTTAGGCCCGTGTCTGCTATAACCTGACTATTCTGATGACGATTTGGCCCTGATTACGAGTTGCTCATTAAATTCCAATCCATGCGTAAACCCCTGTTTACGCATGGGTCTGAATAACGAGTTGGGTTTCATATAACACGTCCGATAATTATAGGATGCATGAAGTTACTCTAAAATTCATTAAATTGGGGCAGGTCATACCTTTCCGAAATTTAACACGGAAAAGCATCCATATTTACCGTATCATCCGGATTTTGGTACGTTAAACACCAAAATCCACATGTTATTCTCCAGAAACTCGTAATCGGTGCTATTTATTGCATCCAATAAATAACAAATCCAGTGGTATCGTTATTTATCAGGTGCGATAAATAGCAACTTATTCTCGTAATCAGGCTGTATGTGCACCAATTCTTATGAGAACAGAGAGCACAACATATTTTTCTATGTTGCTGACTCAGCCATTTTTTCCTCAAATGTTAATGATCTTCCCTTTCCGAGGGTATGAGACATTTTACAAGACTGAGTTGGTATAGAGTTTTCTACCATATGTTTCCTTTGAAAGGAAGCCGAGAACAGTAATTAACACTGGTGGAACAGATGCAGTCATAGCAAATTTAAATGTAAAGTTGATATTAAGATTCTCCAATGTACTGTTTATTAATTCTAATTATGGCAGCCAAGTCTTGCAACACGACAACAGTGTTAAAATGTGTCCAGTAAAAGGCAGAGCTTCCAATGCAGATTGGGCTAATGTGATGTCTAAAATTAATACTAACCATTGTTTTTCAGCTTTTTTCAATAAAACAGTTAAGAGCCTAAATAAGAGGGATTCTATTAAAAATGGAATGGTAGCTTAGGGTCAGCAGGTTTATGAGTTGTATAAAAAGTCACTTTGCTTCTCTCAAGTCGTAAAGATGTTTCATTGGTCTGAGTTGTGAGTGACACTGAAATATGCTGCAATCCTGAGACATTGTCCATACAATATGCAATCTTGTGAGCACAATCATATCAAAGATATTTTTGGAAGCTGCAGGTGAGTAGTGGCACTCTTCATTTACTATAGAGTTTAACCAATTTAAGTTATAAAGCACTTATCAAAGTGTGATAAATTAAGCCAAGTTTATAAATACTGTGACATGCAGAGAGGATGAACGTTTTTCGTTATTGAAATTCTAGATTAGGGTGCTAAGCTTTTCATTCAAATATCAAACATAGGACAGATGGTTTGAGTTGAAGATCGAAAAATGGTCTCCTTTGTCAAAACTCTACCCATGACAGTATCTTAGGTCCTGATTTTGACTTTGGCACAGTTATGCCGGCTCTCAGCCGACACAGCTGCTCCAAAGCTGCGCAAGGCCCTCCCCCCATATTATTAGTTGAACTCGTGTAAGGCAGACGACACTCCGACTTTCCCTTGGCAGTGCCTGGAAAACATGCACCGCAGTGGGAACAGCAAAAAGTTCTAGCACAGCATGGACAGCAGGCGCGCAAAACCCATTGAACTCACCGGGCTTCAGCCCCCCCGTCGTGTGTGTCAGCCTGGGCTGAGACAGATCCCGGGCACACACAGAGCCGCACCCGATCGTTTAACAGGTCTTTAAAAGACCATTTGAATGGTAATTAGGCCTTGCTGTTGTTTCACCCCTCCTAAGAGCCCCTGCAGCTCCACTCTGCATAGCGATTAAAGGTTCAGCCCCCCCCCCCCCCCGAAATTTTTTCTTAGCCCCCCCCCCCCGAAATTTGGCTCTAGTTGCGCCTCTGATGGACAGTGATATCCATGCCGTGCTGGAACTTTGGGGGAATAGAGACGGGGGGGGGGGCACATGTTGTGCCTCCTTGAGTGTATCCCCATGGGGGCGGGTGCATAGGGACCTGCAGGGCCCCTTTGTTCCTCCAGCCTTTTCATGGCAGGCCTCCCGTCATGAATTGGCTGGCTTTGGCGGAACTCATAATATGCTGACTGGCACACCGCCAGTCCCACTCAGCATGTTAAATTGTGGCGCAGCTTCTTTACCGCCAAGGAACAACTGATCCCTGGTGCAGCTGGTGGTCCTCCGCTGCAACGACTTTTGAAGTCGTAATGCAGCGGTCGGGCCACCACCATTGCGAGTCTGGCGGTCTTAAGACCACCAGACTCGTAATCAGGCCATTAGCTTTAACCATTTGAACTAGACACGCCAGTCTATGATTAGTTCTTAGGCCGAAGCTCAGCGTTTAATAACATTAATCATAAGTGTTTATTGGACAAACTGAAATATTGGGGAACTAATGAAGGTCTATTTACCTTGTTGATGAATATCCACTAGTAATGACCAGTGTCAGATGGGGGGCAACTACCACAAAAAAATCCTTCAGAAATAGTTTCAAATAGGGATGAATTTTGTGGTAATCCCATTTTAGGTAACCATGTGGCAGATATCAAAATTAGGAGCTGTGCATATTAGACCATCAATTTTTGCTGATGCGTTCCTTGGGACCAACTTCCAATTGTACCTCAGTTGCTGCTTATAGCTATGGTAATCTATAAGCCAGCATTGGTTGATATTGCGGAAACTGCAGTGATGGTGCTTAGCGATAAGAAGAAAATTGTTGCATCTTGTAATGATTTGTGCTCTATTGACTAGATATCGTCACTTTCTTAAGCCTTAGTTCATTTGCAATGTAGCACGTAAAATAAAGGATGCTTTCATTTTAAATATGTCTTCAAATCAAGGGGCTAAAGAAAGGTATTATGGACTTAAGCTATTTTCACTCTCTTTGTCAGATCATTCAACTTTTTCCCCACCCACACCCAAGTCTTGTTACCCATACACAAGAGACTAATGGCCAGATGTAGGAAAATGGCATTTACCGATTCATAAATACCGAATTTTACCGATTCGGTATTTACAAATCGGTAAATGCCATGTAGGTAAATATTCGGTAACAATTACTGAATCGTTAAGATTCGGTAATTACCGAATCGGTATTTACCGATTCGGTAATTGCCATTGATTCCTATGGGCCTTGAGGCCCGTAGGAATCAATGTCAATTACCGAATCGGTAAATACCGATTCGGTAAAATTACCGAATAGTCAAGGGTGGCAGGGTGGCACTTTGACACCCTGTTGCACCCCTGATTCAGGCTTTTGTGCCATGTGACACACATGCATGCCCTTAGGGCATGTATGTGTGCCACATGGCACATGTGTACATGCACAGATGTGCATGTACACTGGAATTCGTTATTTACCACAAAATATTATTTCATGGTAAATAACAAATTCTTAAGGGCCTGTGGCACTGTTTTCAGTGCCACCTACATGTATATTTACCGATTCGGTAAATTTACCGATTCGGTATTTTACCGAATCGGTACATTTACCGAATCAGTAAATTTACTGAATCTGTACAATTCAAGCCCCCTACATCTAAAACTCCAAATACTGGTCGGTAACGGCCGGAATCGGCTGTTACCGACTGGTATTTGCCCACCTACATCTGGCCCTTAGGGCCTGATTACGAGTCTTGTGGTGGCCCGGCAGTGGCGGTCTTCCAACCGCTCTGTTATGACCAGGGCGGTCTGGCTGCCCAGGGAACACCTCAACCGCTAGGGATCAGAGATCCATGGCAGTGGTGGGGCGGTCTTGAGGCTGCAATATGCTTGGCGGTACAAAAGGGGGTGGTGATGGACGGAGCATCTGAATCAATCAAACACTCACACCCAGTCAAAAGCTCTGGGTTTAATCCATCACCGTTCTTTAGCCCACTCTGCCACCCCAGTTCAGACATGGCTATATGCAAATCAGTCTGACCCTGTGCCTCATGGGAACAGTCCAGCCCGAACTGCCAAGCCATGTCTTCCCTGGACATGATTTGCATATAGCCATGTCTGAACTGGGGTGGCAGAGTGGGCTAAAGAACGGTGATGGATTAAACCCAGATCTTTTGACTGGGTGTGAGTGTTTGATTGATTCAGATGCTCCGTCCATCACCACCCCCTTTTGTACCGCTTTTGGCCGCCATAAGTGTGTCAGGGTATGCTCAGACGTGAGTCCCTTGCTCACTTTGCCACTGGATTCAAGCAAGCCGGGCTGAAGACGGCTGGAATGCCAAAAAACGCTTCTCGGAAGCTTGTTTCCGGTCCAGGGTAGGCATGGCTTGGCAGTTCGGGCTGGACTGTTCCTATGAGGCACAGGGTCAGACTGATTTGCATATAGCCATGTCTGAACCGGGGTGGCAGAGTGGGCTAAAGAACGGTGATGGATTAAACCCAGATCTTTTGACTGGGTGTGAGTGTTTGATTTGTTCAGATGCTCCGTCCATTACCACTCCCTTTTGTACCGCTTTTGGCCGCCATAAGTGTGGCAGGGTATGCTCAGACATGAGTCCCTTGCTCACTTTCCACTGGATTCAAGCAAGCCGGGCTGAAGACGGCTGGAATGCCAGAAACCGGTCCTCGGAAGCTTGTTTCCGGTCCAGGGAAGGCATGGCTTGGCAGTTCGGGCTGGACTGTTTCCATGAGGCACAGGGTCAGACTTATTTAAATATAGCCATGTCTGAACTGGGGTGGCAGAGAGGGCTAAAGAACGGTGATGGATTAAACCCAGATCTTTTGACTGGGTGTGAGTGTTTGATTGGTTCAGATGCTCCGTCCATTACCACTCCCTTTTGTACCGCTTTTGGCCGCCATAAGTGTGGCAGGGTATGCTCAGACGTGATTCCCTTGCTCACTTTGCCACTGGATTCAAGCAAGCCGGGCTGAAGACGGCTGGAATGCCAGAAACCGGTCCTTGGAAGCTTGTTTCCACGCCAGGGAAGGCATGGCTTGGCAGTTCGGGCTGGACTGTTCCCATGAGGCACAGGGTCAGACTGATTTGCATATAGCCATGTCTGAATTGTGGTGGCAGAGTGGGCTAAAGAACGGTGATGGATTAAACCCAGATCTTTTGACTGGGTGTGAGTGTTTGATTGGTTCAGATGCTCCGTCCATTACCACCCCCTTTTGTACCGCTTTTGGCCGCCAAAAGTGTGGCAGGGTATGCTCAGACGTGTTTCCCTTGCTCACTTTGCCACTGGATTCAAGCAACCCGGGCTGAAGACAGCTGGAATGCCAGAAACCGGTCCTCGGAAGCTTGTTTCCGGTCCAGGGAAGGCATGGCTTGGCAGTTCGGGCTGGACTGTTCCCATGAGGTACAGGGTTAGACTGATTTGCATATAGCCATGTCTGAACTGGGGTGGCAGAGTGGGCTAAAGAACGGTGATGGATTAAACCCAGATCTTTTAACTGGGTGTGAGTGTTTGATTGGTTCAGATGCTCCATCCATTACCGCCCCCTTTTGTACCGCTTTTGGCCGCCATAAGTTTGGCAGGGTATGCTCAGACGTGAGTCCCTTGCTCACTTTGCCACTGGATTCAAGCAAGCCGGGCTGAAGACGGCTGGAATGCCAGAAACCGGTCCTCGGAAGCTTATTTCCGGTCCAGGGAAGGCATGGCTTGGTAGTTCAGGCTGGACTGTTCCCATGAGGCACAGGGTCAGACTGATTTGCATATAGCCATGTCTGAACTGGGGTGGCAGAGTGGGCTAAAGAACGGTGATAGATTAAACACAGATCTTTTGACTGGGTGTGAGTGTTTGATTGGTTCAGATGCTCCGTCCATTACCACCCCCTTTTGTACCGCTTTTGGCTGCCATAAGTGTGACAGGGTATGCTCAGACGTGAGTCCCTTGCTCACTTTGCCAATGGATTCAAGCAAGCCGGGCTGAAGACGGCTGGAATGCCAGAAACCGGTCCTCGGAACCTTGTTTCCGGTCCAGGGAAGGCATGGCTTGGCAGTTCGGGCTGGACTGTTCCCATGAGGCACAGGGTCAGACTGATTTGCATATAGCCATGTCTGAACTGGGGTGGCAGAGTGGGCTAAAGAACGGTGATGGATTAAACCCATATCTTTTGACTGGGTGTGAGTGTTTGATTTGTTCAGATGCTCCGTCCATTACCACTCCCTTTTGTACCACTTTTGGCCGCCATAAGTGTGGCAGGGTATGCTCAGAAGTGAGTCCCTTGCTCACTTTGCCACTGGATTTAAGCAAGCCGGGCTGAAGACGGCTGGAATGCCAGCAACCGGTACTCGGAAGCCTGTTTCCGGTCCAGGGAAGGCATGGCTTGGCAGTTCGGGCTGGACTGTTCCCATGAGGCACAGGGTCAGACTGATTTGCATATAGCCATATCTGAACTGGGGTGGCAGAGTGGGCTAAAGAACGGTGATGGATTAAACCCAGATCTTTTCACTGGGTGTGAGTGTTTGATTGGTTCAGATGCTCCGTCCATTACCACCCCCTTTTGTACCGCATTTGGCCGCCATACGTGTGGCAGGGTATGCTCAGACGTGAGTCCCTTGCTCATTTTGCCACTGGATTCAAGCAAGCCGGGCTGAAGACGGCTGGAATGCCAGAAACCGGTCCTCGGAAGCTTGTTTCCGGTCCAGGAATGCCAGAAACCGGTCCCCGGAAGCTTGTTTCCTTCCCAGTATAAGAATTGGCTTGGTAGTTTGGTCTGCCCTGTTCCCATGATGCACTGGGCCAGGGACAGACTAATTTGAATGTACCCAGGTTCTGAGCTGGGATGGTGCAGTGAGCTAAAAAACGGTGATGGATCAAGCCCTGATCTGTTGACTGGATATGAGTGTTCTGTTTAATTCAGATACTCTGTCCATCACCACCCCCTTTTCTGAATCGTTTTGTCCACCATAAGCGTGGAAGGGTATACTCAGATGTGAGTCCCTTGCTCATTGCACCATCAGGATTCAAGCAAGCCGGGCCGAAGACGGCTGTAATGCCATAAACCGGTCCCCGGAAGCTTGTTTCCTTCCCAGTATAAGAATTGGCTTGGTAGTTTGGTCTGCCCTGTTCCCATGATGCACTGGGCCAGGGACAGACTAATTTGCATGTAGCTAGGTTCTGAGCTGGGATGGTGCAGTGAGCTAAAAAACGGTGATGGATCAAGCCCTGATCTGTTGACTGGGTATGAGTGTTCTGTTTAATTCAGATACTCTGTCCATCACCACCCCCTTTTCTGAATCGTTTTGTCCACCATAAGCGTGGAAGTGTATACTCAGATGTGAGTCCCCTGCTCATAGCACCATCAGGATTCAAGCAAGCCGGGCCGAAGACGGCTGTAATGCCAGAAACCGGTCCCCGGTAGCTTGTTTCCTTCCCAGTATAAGAATTGGCTTGGTAGTTTGGTCTGCCCTGTTCCCATGATGCACTGGGCCAGGGGCAGACTAATTTGCATGTAGCCAGGTTCTGAGCTGGGATAGTTCAGTGAGCTAAAAAACGGTGATGGATCAAGCCCTGATCTGTTGACTGGATATGAGTGTTCTGTTTAATTCAGACACTCTGTTCATCACCACCCCCTTTTCTGATCCGCAGCATGGGGTGCATGCAGGGGGCACATGTTGTCCCCCCCTATGTGTATGCACCCCAATATCTGCTTCAGTCCATACTGTGTATGTACTGATTTTGACGTCCCATTGTGGTGCCTATTTTGGGATTGCCAAGGAACAGAACTCAGAGAGGAGAAAACTTCTAATCTGGGGAGCAGTTCAAACATGGGTTTGGCAGTGCGGGATGGGGCAGACCCGTCCCCTCACCGCCAAACACATAATAAGGCCCTTAGGCACTTTACGAGTGACAATTTAATTTTGAAGGGGTCAGTAAGAGCAGAGATCGGCCCCATTGGAACTATTAGTTTAAAAAAAAACTTTCATCCAAAGCTTTCGGCTGCTGAAATCAGTCAAATTCTTCAGGTGATCATCCAGCTCAACAAGATGATTATTATAGGATAGGATAGGATGAGGATTTATGAAGCGCACTAAAACCCTAAGGTGCCAAGGCGCTGAGCGGAAGATAAGAAGAGAGGAGAATGACAGGCTGCTGACTAAACTGAGAAAAGCCAAATCTTCAGCAGTTTTTTGAACAACGGAAGGAATTCCACCTGGGAAATCGAGGAGGGTAGAGTATTCCAAAGTTTTACCGCCGCCACAGAGAAGGAACGGTCGCCCCATCTGGCTTTGCGGACTCTAGGGATGATCAGTTTTCTCTGGGAGTAAAATCTCAAAGTCCTCCCAGGCATAAACCATTTAAACCTGGTTTTCAGCTGCTGCAAACCTATATTATACAGGGCCTTGTGACCCGTACACAAGGCTTTGAAGGAGAATCATTTCCTGATAGGGAGCCAGTGCAGAGTGCGAAGCTCCTCCTTTGCTGAGTGCCCTTTTTGAGATATTATGGATCAGCCTGGCTGCTGCGTTTTGTTTTACCTGAAGCCTGTTCAGGGAGGCCGTACTAATTTTCAAATACAAGGCATTACAGTAGTCAAGCCGGGAGGTAACCAGTGCAATGACCGTGGGCAGATGGAGTGCTGATGGAATATATGGGAGCACCTTTCTGAGAATCTGCTGAATGTAAGAGCAAGTGCTGACAGTACGACTGACCTGAGCCTCAAAGGACAGGCCCATGTCAAAAATAACCAGCACGTTTTTGACCTCAAGAAACTGATCCTACTGGCGAAAGGCACAGTGACCGAATTGGAGCCATAATTAGGCCAAAAAATTACCAGAGGAACACACAACGGACCCCCACCCCCCCGTAGAGCCCAAATGCGGGTTGGAAGTATCACCGCATTACACTAACGAAAGAACAGACCTGGAAATAGCCTTGAAACACGTGTCGGCTGTGTGAGAGTTTCCAGTGAACAGGAATACATTTGAAACTGAATTACAAGGACAAGAACTCATCTCTAATATATTGTGACAATTGGTGGAAACACTGGCATATATAAGCTATATTGTAATTTTACGTGTGCTAAGGAGTGTTGTAGCAGGAACAGGAAGGGGACCGCAATCTCCCGGCCACCAGGTTGAAGTCTGAGGACCAGAAACTAGGAACTCCGGGCCATATTATCAAGAAAGGGCGATACATTATCACCGCTATTATCAGCAGGAAACTGCCGCTAAAGCGGCGATAATGTGCTTGATAATATGCCCTTGTGAATTCCCATAGAAGCCCAGGTTCTGGTGGTTCAGCGGCAGTCCAGTCCGCGGACTGTCAAGGCAGGCTTCGATTGCGGAGGCCAGCGGAAGGCTACCGACTGCCCGGGATCCTGTACAGCTGCCTGATTCACCGGGACCGTGTCAGGGCTAGAGGGGAGTCCCAGTGGGAGCTGCAGTGCGACAAGACGAGACAACCGAGACTGAAGCGGAGAGCGAGGGGCGCTCCAGCCTGGGACCACCACTGTCTCGAAGTCCAGAGTGGAGAGGGCAGCGATTTGCCACCCCTGTGCATCGGCGGTAGGCGGGGGCAACCTCCTGTTGGTGCGGTGCTGACGCGCCAGTAGCGGCCTGCCGGGAGTGGAGTATCTCGTTGCCAGCGGGCTGCGGCGGCCCCACACCTTGTGGCTGGGGTGGCGCAGTGTGGCGGGTACAATCAACGTTTCAGGCGGAGGTGGGAAATAGAGCTGTAGCCGCCGGAGGTGACCCTCCCAAGTACACATTCCTCCTGTCTCCCTGCATGGCTGGCGCGACGGCCCCCGGGTTGCCATTTTGAAGCGGGGCACCCAAATATTATGGGCCATAGAGAAGAGGCGCAGGCCATAGGGGAGATTGGAGCTGTCACGGTGAACTATGGCATACTGGTACATATAGGTGGTTGTGGTGGTGCCAGGAACGAACCTACAGACGGACCTTCCCGACACGGCAGTCCAGGGGGTGCAGTGACATTGCAATTCATAGTGGAGCGGATGTACACGTTGGACCCCCCCATTACGGTGGGCTACGAAGAGGTGCCTGGGATGTGCAGCCCGAGAGCTAGGCCAGATCGGTGACACTATTGAGGAACCCCTTAGAGCCTAGGTCTGAAAGAGGCTGCAACGGACTTCGGAGATTGACGATGACCAGGCAGCCACTGGGCGACCGGAGCTTCGCATTACCATCGGGCTGCGTCCCTGGGCCACGACGGGCTCCTGCTGGTGACAGGACAGGGCCCACTGGGTAAACCCCTTCAGACGCGACAACCAAGCCCATTCAGCACGAAAGGAAGGGTTAAGCACACCGGTAGAGCGCAGAGCGCTGGTAGGTGGTCTTTGCATATTGCGAGTATGTCTTCGTCTAGAACAGGGGTCTCCAAACCGGCCCTGGAGGGCCGGATCCATGCCAGATTTTTTGGATATCCCCATTGAGATACATGTAGTTATTTTAAAAATCTGGCATGGATCCGGCCCTCCAGGACCGGTTTGGAGACCCCTGGTCTAGAACAAGAAAAACGTAGGCCCAAATGGACATATTTGGTGAAGCACACTCTGGTCTTGGTGCAACAGCGGTCACACCTAAGATGGCGTCCCCGCAGGTGACTCCAGGCGCGGGCGGCGAGCCTATTACTAAGGCCTTTATGGAGTCCCTTTTAAAC
The DNA here is from genome assembly GCF_964263255.1 of Lissotriton vulgaris. NCBI lineage: Eukaryota > Metazoa > Chordata > Amphibia > Caudata > Salamandridae > Lissotriton > Lissotriton vulgaris. The sequence continues at coordinate 752,096,211 of NC_141694.1, forward strand.
ACCCTCTGAGTGGACATACAGACTGTTGAAACAGAATTGACGGCCAAAATTAAGGAGATACGCAGAGGTGTTGAGGAGGTGGGGGAGAGAGTGGCCACATTAGAAGGAGGAGTGACGCGACCATGATGGAAGTCACAATGCTACAGCAGGAAATCCTCCATCTTCAGGATCAGCACATGGACACCCAAATACATCTTGAAGACCTAGAAAACAGGTCACGCACACACAACATCAGAATCCGGGGCGTCAAGGCAATAGACGACACTGCGGACCTCTTCGCTTTCACGGAGGGTCTATTTCGTCACATCCCCGAATATATGGCCATGGTGCTGGATAGAGGGTTGGCCCGCCGCGTGCACCTAATGCTCCTTCAACTGACATTTTGGTGTGCCTTCAGGATTTCAAGACCAAAGAGACTATCCTTTCAAAAGCAAGATCCCTATCTAATACAAGGGACAAACCCCGGTACTCTACCAAGACCTGGCCCTGATTACCCTGAAATGCCATCGCCAATTCCGCCCTGTGACGGAGCACCTAAGGCAGTAGGGCATACAATATTCATGGGGACACCCATTCAGACTTACCTTTCGTCTCAATGGCAAACTGCACCAGATGCACTCCCTTATCGACTCCTGTCGACTCCTGGACAATGCACTCCCGAGCAAAGACAACGACATCCCAAGCGGCACCTTGGGGCCTGAGGCCGCACCCTCAGGATGGCAACGACAGAGACGACGCAGACGGTTTTGGAGGCCGGATAGGCAGATATTGCCAAAAATCAGCAGGAGGCCATGGCATTGGCTACGGACGCTCTGGCCGGAGGGGACCTGGCGGCGGAGGGTTGATTAGACACTCTACGGACTCAGCTCTGGCTTCTTGAAGGGCAGCGGACGGCGAGGGGAGACAAGATCCCTTCTGTTGGTCACATTATGGACCCACTGTGACGACCTCCTGCGGCCTACCCAGGATGGTGGACATTGATTTTGGACATTTCCTTTTCTCCTGTTTCCCTTTCCCTTATTGTTGTTTGTATTTTCAAGGGGACTATGCCTCATTTGGGGTTTTGGTTTAGGGAAAGGGTTCCTTCGTCCACATTCCTCCTTTTTTTTTGGGTTGATGCCACCTTTGCTCTATCCCAGCATCGGTGTAGTACTGGTACTTTGCTGGCACTTGCTTCCCCTCTCCAGATGCACCGCACACATCGCTTCACCCATCATACCACCCTCCGATGACACGTGCTCCACTTAAAATCTTCACGCTTAACGTGCGGGGTCTGAATAACCCGATCAAGCGAAGGGCAGTCCTCAACTAGCTTGAGCATTCCAAAGCAGACATATGTCTGCTACAGGAGACACACCTCCTCTCTAAAGACCATCACAAGCTCAAATCCCGAATTTTCCAGATACAGCTATTCTCCTCTCATAACTCTAAAACAGCCTGGGTGGCCATACTGGTCTCCCGCTCCTTTCAGGGCAGGGCTCTTCAGAAGGAAGCCGAGATTAAGGGACGTCTACTTACTTATCAATTTTCCTTAGGTGGATTGACATTTGTGGTGGGGTCCATATATGCACCTAATGATGGACAGCTCAAATTCCTCCTTCAGGCTCTCCGAGAGGCAGCCGCCTCTGCGGATCACCACCTGGTATTAGGGGGGGGACCTCAAAATTGTGTTTGACAATTACTTGGACCGATCCTGTCAAAGGACACACAAGGCAGGGGAACTTACATCCAAGGGGCGGGCCCACCTTCAGGAGCTGGGGTTAATTGATCTTTGGCAACACCTACACCCCCGCACTCGTAGCTACACATTTTACTCTGGGGCTCACAAAACATATGTACGACTCGACTATTTTCTTTGCTCCTCCTCACTCACGGTCCATGTATTAGACGCCGATATTGTCACAGCTTCGCTCTCAGACCACTCCCCAGTCTTGGCCTCCTTCCTTCTGCCAGCCTCGACACGTCCCCAGCGACACTGGCGCCTGTGAGATATGCTGTTACACCGCACTTCTGTGGTGGAACAAGTCCAGAAAGCCATTGCAGACTTTCTTGATCTCAATGCTAACGCTGACACCTCACCAGCCACACAGTGGGGAGCATTGAAGGCAGTTTTACGGGGAGTACTTATAGCCATATCTGCTGCTGATAATAAAGAAAAGGAACACAAATGAGCCGAACTCACGCGGAGAATTTCAGACCTAGAACAGATGCACCAAGGCACAGGTGCTTCCCGAGCCTGGCGCCAACTGTGCACAGAATGTAAGCACCTGGCTGCCTTAGACCAGGACAAAGCCGAATACGCTGCTCTTTGGCTTCGCCAGTCCTATTATGTGGGAGGGGATAGATGTGGCCGCTTATTAGAAAATAAACTGCGGGAAGCTTGGCAGTGGCAGGGGGTCCAAATGATCCGGAAGTCAGAAGGGGAGCTGGTGACTGAGGATGTGAGCATAGCAGAGACATTCCGGGGTTACTACGCCGGTCTTTATGCTGGGCAACCTCTAGATAATCATGCCAGTGCCGAATACATAGTTAAAGCTCACATGTCCTCGCTGACGCAGTCCCAAGCTGAGCATCTAGATAGGGCGATTCAGAAGGAAGAGGTCATCTCGCCAATCTCCCGCCTCAAGCTGGGCAAATCACCAGGCCCGGACGGATACTCGGCTGCCTTTTATGAAACGTTTTGTAATCAACTGGAGCTGATACTGGCAACCCTGTTTAATACCTTTGATCTGGAGGGAGCTATTTCTGGAGACATGCTAGAGGCAGCAATAGTGGTTATCCCTAAACCGGGGAAAGATGCGACGGCCTGCGGGGCATACCGACCTATTTCTCTTTTAAACATAGACATCATGATATGCACCAGCATTATAGCTTCTCGCCTCGCTCCATACATGGCCCAACTGGATCGAACCTGATCAAGCAGGTTTTATTCCGCAGCGGCAGACCAGTGACAACACCAAACGCATCCTCCACCTGATTGAGAAGGAATACGGCACTCAGGGAGAATATATGCTTCTGGCCATTGATGCGGAAAAGGCCTTTGATAAGGTGCACTGGCCCTATCTAGAGATGGTCTTAATGGCGGATGGCTTTGGCGAGAAGCTGCGGACCAGGATCTTAAACTGCTATGGCTCCCCCTGGGCAACAATCTGTGTGAATGGTCGCACATCCTCCTGGTTCCAGATTAGGAGGGGCACGAGGCAGGGGTGTCCATTGTCACCCCTCCTCTTCGGGCGATATATGGAACCATTAGCGCTCCGAATCCGGCAGCAACCTCTCGTAACAGGGATTAAGTTTGGGGGAGATACCCATAGCATCAGCCTTTACACAGACAATATTCTCCTCTCGCTCTCCAACCCAATTACAGCTATGCGCGCCCTCTTTATTGAGTTACACGGCTTTGCTCTGGGGTCGGGATTTAAGATTAACATTGACAAGTCCTTAGCCCTGGACGTCTCCCTTTCACCACATACTCTTACCCATCTGCAGGAGGAGCATCAGGTAACATGGGCATCGACGGCGGTCCCCTATTTGTGAATCCAGTTGGCTCCTACTATCCTTGCCACGGCTGAGATTTACTATTCCAATCTGCGTAAACATATTTGTACGCTACTCAATGGTTGGCAACGCTGCACCCAGTCCCGGCTAGGACGGATTGCGGCTGTGAAGATGACTGTCCTCCCCTAAATCCTGTATCTCTGTCACACTCTTCCCCTTCGACCCCCGCAGAGCTGGATCCAACGAACACAAGCAGACCTATCGCGCTTTATCTGGCACGGTCGTAAGCCGCGATTTTGCCACCAAGTTGCGGCTCTGCCAACGGAGAAGGGAGGGGTGGAAATCCCCGATCTTCAGCTCTATTTTCACGCGTCCAAGCTCAGATACCTAGTGGAGCGGCAGCACCTAGAATCCGGAAAACATTGGCTGTTCCAAGATCAGGCGTTGGCAGGTAGACCTTTGCATTGGGGTGCCCTTTCTCAATAGACAACATAGACCTCAAAACCTATACGCCTCCTACTTCACGAGCACTATACTGGATTCCTGGGACTGCACAAACACTTCCAAACAGCTCACACCCTTCCCGTCACCCCTCACCCCGCTTTTCAATATCCCTGAGTTCCAACCTGGCGCACCGGTCTCTGCCTTTAGCACATGGCATTCCTCCCCTTGCAGATCACAGGGACACCTCTTTGACTTGGATGGCATCCTTCCTTTTCCACCTCTTAGGGAAAAATACGGCCTCACAGAACGGCAGCGACTGCCATATCTGCAGGTTCGACACTGGGCATTACACCCCACAGTTAGACCAAATGTGCAGCGCCTATTGACAACATACGAGAAGTGGTTAGTAACACGCACTTCCGACAAGAAGATAATATCTGATCTCTACAAAATGCTGCGTACTGCCAATATATATTTAGAAGTCAACAAAGGCACCCAAACGAGTCAGCAAGGGACCTCGGGATCGTATTTATGAAAACAACAGTTGTCCCATGCATAATCAAAATTCAGACAGTAATTAATATAGACACAATGGCTACTATATAGGTTTTGGACATGTCTCAATCTTTTTACTTATCACACAAAATCAATAAGAATTTCCTTCAACAATTCTTTTTTTTAAAATATATTTTATTGAGATGGTACCGGGTATCACAAAATTACATTAATCAACAGGATAAAATCAGACATTGAAATTGCTATATACACCTTATACATCTTATACATCTTAAAATTACATTTGTAGATGACATAAAAAACCATATTTGTTTCCGACAGTAGTACATAAGGGAGTCAATCAACATCTCCTGTGAGTCTGCTTAATCTTGTTCATCCAGCTTCTCTCCAGTTTCTAAGAGGAGCCCATATCTTCTTACCAAAGTCTCTCGACCTCTTTCCTTTAAAGTTGTACAAACATGTTATGTTATGTTATGTTATGTGAATTTGTATAGCGCGCGGCTGCCCCAGCCAAGGGGCGTCCCGGCGCTGCGAGCTGACCAGAGTGCAGAATGAAGGTGCACAAAGAAAACGGATTATTGGAAAAGATGGGTTTTGATGGCTTTCCTAAAGGCTAAAAGATCATGCATCCCCCGTACGGTTACAGGCAGGCTGTTCCATAGCTTGGCAGCAAGGAGGCTGAAAGAGCGTCCCCTCTATATTATGTGTTCCCAGTAGCCTAGTTAACCACATCTGAAAAGTGGGAGCTACAGGATCTTTCCACCCAGCCGCAATTAAAATCCTAAAAACAGCCATAGATAGAAAAATGAATGCTTCAGCCTCTTGCTCAAGTTTAAGATTTTCATCCCTGCCAATCAAAACAATAGTAGGGGATAGAGAGATCTGTTGCTCTAGCAGCCCCGTTAGAAACCTTTCAATTTCTTTAAAAACTGGATTAAGATTCTGGCAATTATAGAACATATGGGATAGATCTGCGGGGGCCTTGGTCACACCTGATGCACCTATCATTTTCTCTCTTACCCCATTTGAACAGCTTGGCAGGGGTGTAATACAAGTTAAAAATAGTCTTGTAGTGCTGTGCTTTTAAATGTGAAGCTCTTAATATCTTCTTATTCATTGCTAAGGCATAATCAATGTCTATATCTGGATCCCCAGTTCTTTGAGCCCAAGCTGATTCGATTTGTCCAATGTCCTCTCCCAAACCTTGCAAAAGATAGCTGTACCCAATTTTAATCTTCTTGCCACCATTCCTTACATAGTCCACAATCCGATTGGGCTCCTGAATTGATATCCTAGGTCTAATTGACTTCACTGTTTGCTCCAATTGTCTATATAAAAGCCATTGACTAGCAGGTATACCAAACTTTTGCTGAAGTATGTCAAATCCCAGTAGTTCATCCTCAACCATGACATCCCCCAAACAACTAATACCCAGCTCCTTCCATGACCTACTATTCCTATTCTGTCCTAGATGTACAAATGGGTTTGACCGCCACAGATCTACTGTACTATTAATCTTCGGGATCTTCAGGAATTTCAATATTGACTTCCAGGTGAACCAGGCACTAAGCATCACTTTACTTTTGCTCCTTTTAAAATACCTAGAGTTTATTTCTCCTGTTAGAAGCCCCAATGCTCTTTCTCCTACTAGTAATTCATAAATTGTGGGAGTTCTGTATGAACCAATCGGCACCTCTATATCATCATATTTAAATAGGACATTCATATGCATCATTAAACAAACCCAGTAATATAGCCTCAAATTTGGTGCAGACAGTCCCCCTCCCTCCAGTGGTACAGAAAGTCGAGCCAAAGATCTTTGTATTTTCCCATATTGCCACACAAATTAAGAGAAGACAGCTTCCATTTTTTCAACAGACCCTCTTCTACTAGCAGAGGTATGGCACGAAATAAATATAATAGTTTTGGGAACATTGACATCTTTAATACATTCACTCTACCAATCAGGGATAGGTGTAAAACATCTATTCTTCTCAATTCTTTATCTATTGAAGCAATCAGGGGTAGATAATTTTCTTGTATGATTTTCTCCACCTTTGCATTAATTCTCACCCGAGATATACTGCAGACTCCACATACCTTTGATCGACTTTATGTACATTATTTGTGCTAATTATTATTGTTTTTTCCTCGTTAAGCTTATACCCAGAGCGGGTTCCAAAAGTATGAGCCAGTTGACTCAATTCCAGCATTGCCGTCTGCGGATTAGTAGTGACAATTGCCAAATCATCCGCATAGGCCAATAATTTGGTGTTATGCCCATTTGCTATAACAGGGGATATCTTATCTGAAGCTAGGATTTCCCTAATTAGGGGATCTATATAAAGTGAGAAGAGTATAGGGGAACAAGGGCATCCCTGACGGGTACCTCTTCTAATAACCACCTCTTCCGACTGCAAGCCCATAGTTGTGATTCTAGCTACAGGATCCATGTACATAGCCTTTATTGCTTTTCTACATTTCTCTCCAAAGCCTCTTCTAACTAGGACATCCCACATAAAATCCCAGACCACACGGTCGAAAGCCCTTTCGCCATCTAAGAGGATCATGGCCATTTCTCCCCCCGTGACAGCCATAGCATCAAATAGCGAGATCGCACACAAAGTGTGTTCCATGGTGCCTCTCCCTGGGACAAACCCATGCTGCCACGGAGAGACAAGTTGGCCAATAATCCCCCCAAGCCTCTTAGCCCATACCTTAGAATAGAGTTTGGTATCCGCATTTATCAGCGATATTGGCCGATAAGAGCCCGGATTATCCTCTGGTTTCCCCTTTTTATGGAATATTACGATATTAGTCTGTTTCCAGGAATCAGGAATCTTCCCAGAGCAAATTATGCCGTTAAATAGGTCTACGAGCAATGGAAGAATTTCCTCCCCTAAGATCTTATAAACTTCTATCGGTATGCCATCTGGGCCTGCAGCTTTACCAGCTGCTAGATCTTGTAATGCAGTCCTTATCTCCTCTGGAGTTATATCCATTTCCAACTGCTCCCTGTCTTTATCCTCTAACACCGGACATGTAATCCCGAGCCCTTGACTGGATAGTGAAGCCCCCGCCTCCTGATCGTACAATTTTTGATAACATTTCTGGAACACGCCCATTATCTTTTTCGGATCCGTATATTCTACCCCATTATCATTGATCTTACGGATGTTATTTTTATTAGCTTCTTGACTAATGCGCAACGCTAATGCTCTTCCGGCTTGTTCACCTGTCTCATATCGCCTTGCTCGAGACGCCTGATATTCTTTAATCTCCTTTTGCGTAACCACTTTTAAGATATCTCCCTTAATCAGGGCCACAGTTCTCGCCGTTTCACTACCATCCTTGCCTGACCCTATTTCCTCTATATGTCGTTTCTCTGACTCGGCTAGTTCTGAAGTGAGCTTCTCCACTTCGCTTCTGTCCTCCTTCCTTAACTTGGCGGAACAGCTAATCGTCTCCCCCCTTAAGGATGCCTTAAAGGTTTCCCATACTCCATTTCGAGATAAGCTGTATCTATTAATGTCAAAAAACTCTTTTGCCCACTGTTTAAGGTGCATTACGAACCTATCATCATTTAGAAGTTTCCTTTCCAATGTCCATCTTGTTATTTTCCTCAGGGTATTAGGGATCTTATATGTCAATAACAGAGGGTTGTGATCCGAGACTATTCTTGGAAGCTTGGCAATTCTAACATTGCATAGCTCCCCCACCGAAACAAAGAAAGAATCCAGTTTAGAATATTTCTGAGCTGGGTGTGAAAAATAAGTAAAGCCTGGATCCCCAGGCACTTTTTCCCTCCATACATCGGCCAAGCCATGCGACTGTAGTAAAGAGCCTAATGCCCTATATACCTTATGTTTGCGTCCTGTGTATTTACCTCCCTGCCTCCATTCAGCCGAAATATTCATGTCCCCACACACTATCATGGGGGTACCCCAATTAGCCAGCTCTTCTTCTAACTCGTCAAATACTGCTGGCTCATCTTCATTTGATCCATAGATCACGCACAATGTAATCCCAAGATTCAGTTCTACCAGGACCCATCTACCAGACCCATCCGTTTTGGTACGTTTCACCCCCCCCATATTACATTTCCCTAGGATGGCCACTCCCCTTGTCGTAGATGATTGCGATGAGCATCTTAGCATTGTATATCCATGCATATTCAATAGCTTCCTTTTAGCCCAGGGTAGATGGGTTTCTTGTATACACAGTATATCTATATTATTAAATTTAGCAAAGTGGCTCAATCTCTGTCGTTTCTTCCAGTCATTTAACCCCCCTACATTGATGGTACATATCTTAATGTTTGACATTGTTAATATAGTTGCTACTTCTGATTTGTCTGTTATCCATGAATCTCGTGATTGCCGAAGTCAAACCCTTTTCGATCTCAAAAATTTTCTCTTTTTTATTCCCCCGCTCTCCTCCCCCTCTTCCCCCCTCCACCCCTTCCACCCCCTCCCCCTGCTCCCTCTCCCTCCCCTCTCCCCCTTCGACCACTCCACCCCCCTCCCACCCCCTCTTTTCAGAGGCGCTCAGACCTGGTGGTCTGTGCACGTGATGGTTTGCAGTAATGACCGAGGAGATTTCAAATTAACCCATCCTAGTACCTGTGACACTGTAGTCCCCACCACCCTACACTACACACCACACCCCACACAATATTGTTAATTTCCATTTTACCCGATTTTGACATTGAACACATTTTCCAGAGAATTATACTTGGTCATCTCTACAGGATATTTACTAAACCCCTTGTGTGACCAAATATTCTTTAGCTTTCACTTCGGAGGAGAAATATAAGGTTCTCCCACCATTAATTATTTACAGCTGTGCAGGATTGATCAAGTACGCCTGCATACCCTTGTCCTGAAATGGTTTTATCATCTGCCTTAGTCTCCAGCGTCTCTCCACCGTAACATGGCAGAAGTCTGGGCGGACAAAGAAAGAGAAGCCATCAACATTCTTTTTTTGGTCCGGTCTTGCCCTCTCTGATATTGCCTGCCTCAGGTTAAAGTTACCAAGAAATATTAAAATTGCTCTGGGCTTATCTCCCTCCTTAGCGTTTTTGTGAATTTTAAAGGGAATGCGATGCGCCCTCTGAATCTCCTTAGCCCAATCCCATCCCATCAACTCTGTGAAAGCATGTTCAAATAGTTTCACCACAAAGGCTCTCATGTCTGTATCTTCTGATCCTTCGGGTATCCCCAGTATGCGCAGGTTATTCTGTCGAGACCTATTCTCCAATGCCTCCAACTTCCATTGCACATCTATCATCTGCTCACTCTGTTGATCTACCTTACTAGAGGTAGCTGCTGTCTCCGCTTCCGTCGACACCACTCTTTCTTCCAAATTAGTGACCCGTTCTCCCAGATTCACACACGCCTTAGTCAGTTTCCTCACCACTCCTTGCATTTTTCTGACCACCGCCTGTGATTTGCGACTTTCCTGTCGTCCGTCTTCCCTATGTGCAATTATTTCCTGGTGTATAACCTCCAGAAGAGACATTTGTGCTGCTTCCCCTCCTGGGCTCTCCAGCACAGAATTAGTAGTCGGATGGTCCCGTTTCTGACCGTGTATTTTTGCACCTGCACTGGATTTTACCGCGGTTATTGGGGGGCTGAAATCCTCCTTCTCCAGCTCACTGTCGGTAGCGGAACCACTGTCCTCTTGCTCCAGACTATCATCGTCTTCCTCCGAACATTCCCCCCCCCTCAGAAACTGAAAAGAAAGCCTCACTGGGGGCTTCCTTTTTGTCGTCTGTACCTTCGCCGGCCTCTTCTTCCAGCGCAGCTTCTAGCACTAGGGGGGCTATAACGGAGTCCAGTTTTAGAGACACAGTGGTATCATCCTCAGCTTCTCCCACTGAGCCAGCTTTCCCTTTACTATCCTCCTCTTTATTTGTAGATGCAGCAAGCTGAGCAGGTATTTCCAACACATTTTCGGCTACCCCCGCAGTACCTTTGGGACTACCGCCCTCCTCTGGCAGCTCCGCGATAGACTCATTATTAGAGTCCTTGTCTTTAATAAGTTTTTGGAAAATGTCTGATATCGGGGTGGTGCCCTGATTACCCTTAACTGCACCTTGTTGTTGCACCATTTTTTTAGCTGGGGAAAATTGCTTTTTCTTCTTGTTCCCATCTGCCTCCCTGTCTGCCATTAGCTCTGCCTGCTCCGCTGCAGCCCTCCTTCTCGCAGCAGCCTTGGCACTTGCACTAGTTTTAGGAGCCATAATCTCCCTCCTCCTTTCTTTGTCCCCAAACTGCTCCTTACCGCCTAGTTTGCTGCCCCACTTTCTCTCTTCTGGGTCTGCAGCCTCCAGGGCGCTCTGTGATCTTTCCTCCGTCCTTTGCTGCAGGCTCGTCTGCGGGCTCGTCTGCCGAGACTTCCCAAACCGACACTGCCTCCTCAGCAACGAGCTCTGCCCGCTACGCGAACTACGCTCCGTTTGTTTCGCAAGCTCCGGGAGCAGTCCCGCTCCCGACACGCCTCTCAACGTCAATCTCCTCGCTATCTGCAGCAACTCCCATAGAAGCCGCTTGAGCGGCCGACGGCAAGTAAGGAGCATCCGACGGTTTCGTTTTTCACCCTTTCTTTTGCCGAATTTCTCAATCCGAGCTTTTCCGCTCCTTTACTCATCCTTGTTGAAGATGTTCCATGGTGCTCCGTGTGTCTACGCTGTCATACTGTTTCAAACCGGCATCTCCTCGGCCACACTGCTTCCCGGCCGTCTTAGACGGCCGCCATCTTGCCCTTGGATTTCCTTCAACAATTCTGTGTCATTCTAATCTAGGATCCTGATCGATACTGTGACCTTATGCCCCTATTCGGATATAAATCCATTTATTCCCTATATTGGCATAACCGTTCAAGTGCAATATTCAGAAACTCATCTCTGGCCTCACACGAACAGAGCCACATTCCAGAATAGCTTTCTCTGCCACTTCCTTTGCAACCAATTAGTGCAATGACAGAGCAGAAGTTACTATCTGAGATTCCTAGATTAACACTCTGAGTTCTTCAACAAGATAAAAACTCAGCAAACCTGGAAATCCCCGCTTGCTGTGTTTTGATTAGTAATAGAACTCTAATGAGCACTGATAGACGATCACTTCCTAGTGACATCTTTATTGACATCTTATGTCCAGCAAACGTACGTCAAACAAGGCACCTTTCAGGTATAAATATTAACAACGTTGCCTTAAGCAAACGCTAGCTGCCTCAATGCCATCGCTGCTATCTTCGCTGAAGCTGAAGAAGCTGTCATGCTGATGATACCATAGCTGCTATCGCTATTGCTATCGCTGCTAACTAGCGAACGATGGTGTGGTGAACTTAGGAGCTGAACAGCTGTCCCCTGCAAAGAGCCCAGCAGATGCAAGCTGCCCGCGGACGCTGCCCCTCCGCCTCCTCGACGCGCTGAAGAAGAGACGCTGCCTTTCTCCTGCAGCGAAATCCAGCTCCGGCGTTTCTAGTCTACCCTTGCTGGTGACTGGGATATCGAGCCCTGAGAGAGATACCAGACCTCCATCATTCTATTCCAGAGGTATGGTGTTGACTAAACCCTTGAGAGAGAATTCTTGAAGCAAACCTTGGCAAAACCAACTTAACTTAAAGCTACTTACTTACTCCCCTCCCAAGTATTAGGCTTAGGTAAGGTACACTGGGGTAGGCGTAGTTAGAAGCACCAGTTGAGTATTTTAGCCTAATGTATATATGAATGGATATATGTTTTATTCATTTTAAACCATTGTATGGCTAAGAAACCATATCAATGCTTTTACAGTATTATTTCGCAATACTTATCTTACTGTAGGTACTTTTTATAATAACAAGTCTTGCAATTGTGGCAATTCATTTCTCTTGTATGAGAAGAAAGACTGTTCAATAAATGTTACCTTTTATTGACAAATGCCGTCTCTCTATTCTCTACATATTGTGAAAGTAAACTGCACCAACCTGACTGAGTAAAATAACTGTCTATTGTTTCACACGACCCTAGAGATTGACTCTTGATCTGAGGAGCAAAGTTGTCATGTTGCACGGTTGTTGGAAAACTGAATCCCTTCTTGTCTGTGCCAGGGAAGCTGATCACTTCCTATTTCAGTCAAGAAAGTTTCCAGTGACCTCTGAGCTAGTTGGTAACAATCCCAATTAAGTTTAGCATAGTCAGTAGAGGCATGGAATATCCGCACTTCTACGTCGATACTACTGTTTATGTTATTCCAATGCGCAGGGCCTATTGGGAAAATAGGAACTACGCTACATGGCGCCCAACGTTTGGTAAGGCGATAAACTAACGCAAGACGTTAGAGTACAACAGTCGTGCATATTTCACACAGACCCCTTTCTCCCGTAAATACTCCAATAGACGTCTGGAGTGGGTGAAAGGTTAAAATCTACCCGAACTCAGTAGGAAGAGATTCCTATGTAAAGCTCTGGTTTATTCAACGTTGAAGGATACAGTGTTCCAAAATATTGTGCACCTAATCTTTGTCTCCTTGGAGTCCTACTCTGCAAAGCCTGCATTTATAAAATGTCAGACAGTGAAGAAGAAAGGGAAGCAGCTAGGCTGGCAACCCTATTAATAGAGGAAGACACAAGTCTCCTACAGACTGAACCGGATGCAATTATCATCCCGGTACATTTAAGAAAATCTATAACTTTAAAACTTATAGAAAACGGACTGACACCACAAGGTGGTACAGTAATTTTCGTGATAGAGGCACACGAATATCGGCAGACAGAGGTATTCTATTCATGGATAAACTTTCCAGCGGCAAACGCTGAAACAAAAGAGTTTCACTATTACAAAATAGAGAAACCTCCGGAAGAGTGTGCTCCTTTCGAGGAGACTGAAATCCCACTAAAATTCCAAGAGCACCTGCTCTGGTTTAATGGCGCCCTAAAATATAATGATCATATTACCAGGCTCGGTCCACTAGGTAGACCAGGAGCAACGTGGCCGGTTCTAGCCAGCTACACACCACATCCGGACATTGCAAAAATGTCTAGAGAAGAGCTGTTAGTACAGCTAAAAACCCTTATAAAAATACATAGTCAATTAGTGCAATATGTAATGCGGACTGCAACAGTCCAACCAGCTGTTAATGTACCACAGCTGACCCCTCATCAGGGGAACACTAATAAAATTACACCACAGAACATACAGTCATGTCTTGGTAAAACACTCGTAAAACGGGAACAAATTCCTTTCTGGTTAGCACAGAAAATCACTCAAATAGAGGCAGTATTTCCTGATACTACCCCTATAGAGAAACACAGAATCTTGACCATCTGCCTTCCTATGGGAATCGCACCACACATAGAGGACTGTGACACTTGGGGTACAGTCTTTGCTTCCATTTACACAAAAACACACGGTGTTCCGTCTATGGCGGTAATACCAGAAGTGCTAAAACAGATTCAAAATGAATACGGTCCAGAGCCCGCTTTAAACCTTGGTATGAAATTACTGAAAGACTTTAAGCAGGTCTCAGCTATATTATTAGCCAATATAAAAGGAGAAGCAGCATCTGTGGCGATCCGCCAGAAGTTGAAGGAAACAGATATAATAGATCAGCCAGTTGAGCTTGCCAGAATCATAGAGAAATGCTATGAAGAATTAGGTAGAGACAGCTTGGGTGGGAAACCAGTAAAGCCCCAACTGCTCGAAAATCCTGAAAAATTATTTATTAAAAATAATTCAAACACTCCTAAAAAGAGCTGGGATGGAAATAAACAATCCACTCCCAAGGAAAAAGTTTTCCAGTCCAGAGGAAGGTCTCCTCGACGGAGGGAAAGAACTCCGACTCGAGAACATCAGTCTCCCCAGAGGGAGCCCTCTGAGAAAAGATATAACCTTAGAAATAGGGATAATTTGAAAAAACCTGATAGATATCAAAGTATTGATACACGTCCCTCTCGACATTTTCGCAGAAATCGGAAAGAAGAGGACGGTCAGACCCAGGAGAGCACACCAAGTCCAAAGACAAGGAACCTGCTCAGAGTAAAAAATCTCAATTTCCAAAAAAGAAGGTAGCCAGTATTAGAGTAATCAACCATGCCGAGAATACTGAGGACACAGTTGAAAAACGGGGCGTGGGCATTGACAATGTTGGACAGTGCAGCAGAAATCAGTATAGCCCGTAAGATCTTGATGAGTCATCTGGAGACAGTGGACACGAATGAATACATTCAGGTTGAAACTGCCGACACCAGACTTAGCGAGCCCCATAAAATATACGAAATAAAATTGCGCATAGAGGGTGATAAGACTAGGAAAATAAAGGGTCTATTTTGGGATAAACTCTCAAAAGGCTATGATATTCTGTTAGCTGAAAAAGATTGGCCCCCAGAGTTTGTCAGGGAGTGCCCTCGTGGCGAAGAAATGATTATGCCTGCCTTCTCGAATCACATTCCGATTCACAAAAAATATACATATGCAAGGAAATGGGCAGTAGCCCAGGCACCGACATTATATAAAAATCATGTAGGATGGGATGAGGACTCACCTCCTCACAAAATCCAGTTAAAAAGTGAACCAACTGCCCAACGGCAGTATCCAATTAAGCAAGAAGCTAAAAAACAAGTCAGGGAGATCTTAGATCAACTTGAATACCAGGGGGTGATTGAAACATGCACCTCTCAAATTAACAATCCTTTGTTTCCTGTCTCCAAGCCAGACAATTCATATCATCTAGTTTTGGATAGCAGACACCTTAATGCATGTTGTAAAACATTTGCAGTACAAAACTCGCATAGTGCAGCCCTAATGAATAACATAGTTAGGAAAAATTATAAAACGACATTAGACATATCTAATGGTTTCTTTTGTCAAAACATTGCACCAGAAAGCAGATATTTGACCGCTTTCTCAGCATTTGGGTCGCAGAAAAAATTTGTCGACTCCCACAGGGGTTCAAGAACAGCCCAGGACTATTCTCAGCTAGAGTAACAGAGTTACTACAAATATATGATGATGAGGCATTATCTTACGTAGATGATATCTATCTCACAGACGACGACTTGGATACTCACTTGAAAAGAGTGAACACCATTATACTTGGGTTCGCAGCAGAGGGTTACAAATTCAACTTTAAAAAGTCTCGAATTGCCCATCTGACAGTACTATTCTTAGGGTACGAATTATCAAGTGAAGGAAAAAGCCTAGCGGACAACTTCTTAGAGAAGTGCGCTGTACTCCAAGCTCCAAAAACGCTGAAGAATTTACAATCCATACTAGGTTTTCTGAATTTCGGAAGAACTTACATTCTAAATTACGCAGAGAGGGTTAAACCTCTCTACGAACTAATTAAACCTGATTTTAAACAAATCACCTGGACTCAAAAACACACAGAAATTTTGAGATCATTGCAAACAGACATGTTAGCTAAAACAAAATTAGATACACGTGACAATACACGCGATCTTGTAATCCGAATCATCCCAGGAAGATGCGGATTCACGTACCTGACCTCTAATGAGGGAGAAAAGGTACCAATTTCAATTAAATCTCACTTGTACACACAAGTAGAAAAAACATTCAGTCACACAGAAAGAACTGTGAAAGCAGTGCAAATTGCATTAGCAAATGAAAGAGAACTAGCACACGGCAAAAGGATTAATATCCTCACAGCGGAATCCGCCTTCGAGGCGCTATTCAGCCCAGTAAACCTGCCTACAGTGTCACTGGATCCGAAATGGATACAGTGTATAGATTCTCTAGGAGCGGAAGATGTGAAATACTATTTCGCCCCGCAATTCGAAGAACTGAATGATTTAGAATATGAAGAAGAATATCCTCTGCCAATCGAACTTCTGCCTCTCCCACAATACGCCTGTATAATCTATACAGATAGATTTGTACAGCATTTCAACGTAGAGAGCAAATCCTACGATGCAGCCTGTGCGATTGTTAAAGGTCGTTGGCTGTGCGGTAAATTCAGACCGAAAGTAACAAAAACTGAATCAGTAAGAAACTGTTCGGCTCAGAGAGCTGAAATCAGATGTTTAAAGATGGCGCTCGAAAATGCAGAACGTGAATTCCCCACACTTATCGTGTGCGATTCTCATTTATGCGTCAACTCTTACAATAATAAACTGCAGAGTTGGATTGAAAACGATTACAAAGATGACACAGGTGCCACAATAAAGCATAAATTGCTCTGGAAACAGGTAGCTCTTTTACAGAAAGAACTACAAAAGACTCACGTGATACACGCACAGAGTTTTCAACGTGATGGCGTTCACGTTGCAGGGAATTCATTGGCTAATACAGCCATAGCGGAAGCAACTAAACCGGCTTCCGTAGCCACAAAAAAGCGTACAGAAAAATACATAGACGGGGAAACCATGCTGGCAGTAAAAACAACCGTAAAAGGCGACTGTGCAGCACTACCCGTGTACTATCCACTCAATTATGCATACGTAATCGATGCAAACTCCGTTCCTTTTGCTCAAATCCCTGGAGTGGGGGAAAGGGTAATTCCAAACAGGGACCGGAGGGGCTTCCTATTACAGGAAGCACATATGGGGTTGGGTCTGAGACACCAAACAATCAGGGACTCTCTGAGAGAATTGGAATCAGAGTACTGGTGGCCGGAAATGAGTGAAGGCATTCATGAGTTTGCAAAAAACAGTGAAGACTGCAATAGAGATTGCAGTAGAGAACCGGCCAGTGTAGTGTCAGAAGCCCTAATAGAAAGCATTAGGCAATCTATCCGCGCTATCAAAAAAGAGAAACGCGTCCCATTGTACATCCTTAAGGCTAAACACACTTAAAAAATGGGGCCTCCAGCGCTCGGCTGACGCTAGAACGGTTATAAAAGATCTGCGAGTCTTTATCGGCATATACGCAATTACCACGTTCCATTCTGACCAGGGTCCTGCTTTTAGCTCTCGAGCTTATAAGGAGGCCATGGCCAGCATGGGAATTGGGTTGCGGTATTCTTGTCCGTCGCACCCCGAAGGGAATAGTGTGGTAGAAAGAAAAAACCGGGACATAAAGCGATCTATAACAGCGAAGGTATTAGGTTCAGGCGCTGGGTGGGTCAAACATTTAATAAGTGTCCAGACCAGTCTTAACAATTTGCCAAGAAAATCTCTAAAAGGTTTCAGCCCATACGAACTATTGTTCGGAATTAGAATGACAATTCAGGACTTAGATAGTCAGGTATCAGTGGTACAACATAAGAAAACAGACTTTGACATCAAAGATCGTTTGGCTGTTTTACAGGAACTGAATGAAACAAGAAAATCTTTAAGCAACATAAAGTTAAAGCAACAGCCAGATACCACTGACGAGGCACCACAAGCAACAGCCCCAGCAAGGCCTGTCTGGATTCCAAAGATTGGGGATCTAGTCAGAGAAAAAATCGCGGTGAAGAAGGAATTTGGGCCTTCTTACAGAAAAGCAGTACCTGTCTTGGCAGTCACCGGAACAAGATCAGTAGTACTACCCCCCCTTGCTGGTAAAAAGGAGAACAGAGTCGTATCTATCGACCTGGTAAAACCACAACCATGTGGCCTATAATCAACAGTAGGCCCAGTGGACTCCCAAGAAACAACAGAATACCCAAACTTGCAACAATCCAAGAGGTTCAAACTGAAAGACTAATCACATTCGATCAGCCTGCAGTGCACAGGGAAGGACTATGCAATAATGCCATGGAACTCGTGCCTCTTGAGACACAGATTGAAACAGTTCGTCAAGAAACACCAGTCTACAATAATGTGGCATCAGAAAATGCTACCGAGAGACAGATTGAAAGAACAATCCCAACAATTGACAGAACTGCCTCTGGTTATTTCATCAACTTCGACAACTTCTCTGAAGATAAAAACGACCCCGAAGTGATGCCAGAAACAAAAAAGTATTCTAAAGAAAATACAACAGGACTCCTTCAACAAATCAAAGAATTATATCTGGATTCACCGTTGATTGAGCATTGGATTATTTCAGGGGTATTCATACTCCTAATATGCCTAATTTTAATTTTAATTTTAGGAAAGTTTATTACGATTGAATGGACACAGCAAGTCAGAACATCAACCTAGTCCTCAAACCACACAGATCATCCCACGTGAAGAAAAGAGAACTGTCAACAGTAAATGTCACAGCAATTCCAATACCTGGTGGGGTAGTATGGGAGAAAACTGACTATGAGATCTATGGTCCGGTCGAGATCCTGAAGTATCCTCATCAACTGAAGGTTTCCTTACGTGACTTTGTAAAACCTAGCACATTCTCTGATGATTGGGACTTTAACAGTATTAATGACATGATGTCTGATTTAGTAATGTTAGCTAGATTCACAGAACATGATTATTTACAAGGTTCATCTAGTTATGAGCAGACATTCTGCTACACACATTATGGCGATCATTATTTGCATAAATCTGCACAGCCTAGAAATGTTTTTAAGTATAATCAATGGGAACATTGTGCTACACCACCTAAAAGCAGTTCTAAAGCATTTTTTGAGAAATTCAAATACTTCTCAGGGTTTAACACCAGTGATGCAGAAACGTTTTATTACAAACTGTTAGATAAAACAGGAATGAAAACAATGCTGACAAATTCTAAATTGATATATTCAGAAGCATTTTATGACAAAATGATGACATTTGGTTTTGATTATTGGAAAAATAACATTGAAACAAAAACCATTTGGGGTACAAAAGATTGGCAGGTACAAGGCCTTGAAGCACTATTCAGAACCTGCATGATACCAGAACAAATGATGTTTTTAAATGACACAATACACCAAACATCCTGTCTTGGCCTAGCTAAGATCAAAGACCTAAACAAACCGTCTATTCCAAAGCCAATACCTGAGAATGCAACAACAGATATTGAGATAGACGTATCACAAATTTTACATTTTAACAGAACACATCCTGATTGGAAAAAGTGGTTAATCTGGCCTACTGACACAAACAACTGTCAAGATAGATTCCTGAACAAAACACAGGGGTTAAAAATGACCAGACAAGACCCTAGATAGTCCCAGAGACAACATCCAGGGATAGTAACAACATACAGTGTAGGGAAACTCTGCCTCGAATGGCTAGGAACATCCACACTGGCTGAAATTAAGCAACACTTGTCTTTACTAAAAGATGGTGCTGATTTGCGCGATTTCATTTTTGGACCACGCAAACAGCGTCAAAAGCGTTTCATAGCAACCAGTATCTATGCTGCGTACAACGAGGCTTGGAAAGTCACACAAATTGAAACAGCTGAAATAATACGAGAAATTGATCGTATTAATTTGGAAAAATCACTTTCTGTAGTGGACAATGGGTTAATGACTCTGTCCTCCAGAATATATTCGTTGGACAATATTGTATCTTCTGCCTTTGACATAATAGACAGAGACTTGCTAATGTTACAGCATGGCCAATCTCAATTACGTTCTATTGTACAATTAGGCTGGACGCTGCAAAATCTTCGTTCAGGCTATGTGCCTTGGCGTTTAATCAACACAACGTCATTGTTTTCCATTTTTAACCTTACTGATAAACAAATCAGCTTGGCACAGAAAGGAGCAGACTATACAATCCTGAGCATCGAAAAACTTGAGAGATTACCATTGACAATGTCAGAAAGTCCTGTCATTGAATGGATAATACACGGGATTATCACAATTCCGATAACAACTTTCCGATTTAAAAAGTGCCTTGAATACATACCTACTGGCCAGTATAAACGATTGGGTAAAGGTTATGAGGTTAAAACTGTAAACATTCACTAAGCGGTATACTTCTGTGTCAGGGTATTAATTTACACGGAGCCTGTGAAGGTAATTCTAACAACCTTTCATGCCACCAGCTTGTCACACCAGCAACTCAGATAGAGCCCTTCTTTATGCAACTTTCGAATGGGAGTTACATTCTTAGAACGGATCACAGATGTTGTGGCCTTGTTCCAGGGAGAAGTTATCTCATAAGCGTAACATCCATGGTCAAATGCTGTATGCAAGCATTGTTCCCGAGCGGGCCTGGAGACATAGAGACTCCCATCTGGCCTCGTCTGAATCTCTATTCTATACGAATTGATACTTTAAGCAAAATGAAGTCTGTGCTTTTGCAGACAACAGTGCCCATAACGTCATCAAAAGAGACATATGATCTTCTAGTTGCAAGGACAGCTACGGAGGTTCATGACCTTTTATCAACAAATTGCCCCGTGCATTTCGTAGAAATGCTTAGCCAACTCCTTAACATGTCTAGTGCCACAGGCATCCCAGGCATATTAAAGACGATTTTCACGGGACTGCTAACACCATTTCAAGCAATTCTGGGAATCGTTCCAAATTTTGTCCACTCTGTTTTTGGCGGCATACCCCTATTTTTGGTACTTGTAGCAGGGATTTTATTTTTGACCCTCCTGCTTCGTTATGGCAAGCCACAGCTCAGACATAACTCCAATGGGAATGGAAGAGACAATCCTAGCAATCCGCTACCGGGACAGAATAACTGGAGTCCTTGGATTGGACAGGCTGAGAGATCTAAACATGACCTGGTTCCTTTCATTCAGACCGATATGGCAATCCTGCATCTTACCTGTACTACGATGTATGCTATGCGGAGATGAGTGCGTGTTGGACATCTGTCTTTCACTTCCATCAGCAGTACCAATGGACGTCGATACTTTGCTCAGTCCGATAACGGCTCACGCATTGTGTTGTCCCCAGCGGCTACCAATCCTGATGACGGCATTCGTTGAGACTCCTGTGCTACGACTAGGTGGTAACAGTGGAGCGAGTGACAAAAGCAACATCACCCAGGTACGACCATCTGTGAGCTTTGCTGATCCCGACTATGATGACAGCAATCATTCTCACACTTGCCAAGTTACAGCACTATCGAAGTTGGTCGAACTGTCACCTGATTTTGTAGACCAATTCTTTGAGAGCCTGTCTGATATGATGTTCTCACCCGAACAGAAATAATAACTTTGGAGAAGCTTTCCGACACACAGCGTTCCCATGAACTCTGAATTCAGCCTTCAGTTTTGAACAACAAAAACTGCTAAAAGCGTTGGAACTCTAATTTCCCCGTTCAAGCAATAATTCTTTTGAATTGAACACGTTTTAATATTCACCCTTTTTGGCACGAAAAATTCTTTGCTTAAAGTAAAAACTATTCATAGAGAACAGAAGCTTCAAACTTCTATTTCTACATACATCTAGAGACATAATAACGTTACACCAGCCTCTAGCACAGTTATTGCAATGCATTTATATGTGATGATTTATCTCGCCCTTCTTCTGTTTCAGAGATAATTCATGTGTAATTCTTTTTGCATAATCGTTCATTGATTTCATATGCAATCATTTTTGAATGACTTCTATGCTTCAAAAACGTACAGTACCTAAATTTTCACGTATTACAATATACGCCTATTTCAACTGCATATATGTATTTTGGGGTGGGCAATGTTACACATGCATCTTATTGCTCTAGTTTTAGTCATTTGATGGACATGAATTCGTGGAGTGGGTGTGGCGTTCTAATCTAGGATCCTGATCGATACTGTGACCTTATGCCATTATTCGGCTATAAATCCATTTATTCCCTATATTGGCATAACCGTTCAAGTGCAATATTCAGAAACTCATCTCTGGCCTCACACGAACAGAGCCACATTCCAGAATAGCTTTCTCTGCCACTTCCTTTGCAACCAATTAGTGCAATGACAGAGCGGAAGTTACTATCTGAGATTCCTAGATTAACACTCTGAGTTCTTCAACAAGATAAAAACTCAGCAAACCTGGAAATCCCCGCTTGCTGTGTTTTGATTAGTAATAGAACTCTAATGAGCACTGATAGAAGATCACTTCCTAGTGACATCTTTATTGACGTCTTAAGTTCAGCAAACTTACGTCAAATAAGGCACCTTTCAGGTATAAATATTACCAACGTTGCCTTAAGCAAACGCTAGCTGCCTCAATGCCATCGCTGCTATCTTCGCTGAAGCTGAAGAAGCTGGTATGCTGATGATACCATAGCTGCTATCGCTATTGCTATCGCTGCTAACTAGCGAACGATGGTGTGGTGAACTTAGGAGCTGAACAGCTGTCCCCTGCAAAGAGCCCAGCAGATGCAAGCTGCCCGCGGACGCTGCCCCTCCTCCTCCTCGACGCGCTGAAGAAGAGACGCTGCCTTTCTCCTGCAGAGAAATCCAGCTCCGGCGTTTCTAGTCTACCCTTGCGGGTGACTGGGATATCGAGCCCTGAGGGAGATACCAGACCTCCATCATTCTATTCCAGAGGTATGGTGTTGACTAAACCCTTGAGAGAGAATTCTTGAAGCAAACCTTGGCAAAACCAACTTAACTTAAAGCTACTTACTTACTCCCCTCCCAAGTATTAGGCTTAGGTCAGGTACACTGGGGTAGGCGTAGTTAGAAGCACCAGTTGAGTATTTTAGCCTAATGTATATATGAATGTATATATGTTTTATTCATTTTAAACCATTGTATGGCTAAGAAACCATATCAATACTTTTACAGTATTATTTCGCAATACTTATCTTACTGTACGTACTTTTTATAATAACAAGTCTTGCAATTGTGGCAATTCATTTCTCTTGTATGAGAAGAAAGACTGTTCAAATGTTACTTTTTATTGACAAACGCCCGTCTCTCTATTTTCTACATATTGTGAAAGTAAACTGCACCAACCTGACTGAGTAAAATAACTGTCTATTGTTTCACACGACCCTAGAGATTGACTCTTGATCTGAGGAGCAAAGTTGTCATGTTGCACGGTTGTTGGAAAACTGAATCCCTTCTTGTCTGTGCCAGGGAAGCTGATCACTTCCTATTTCAGTCAAGAAAGTTTCCAGTGACCTCTGAGCTAGTTGGTAACAAACCCAATTAAGTTTAGCATAGTCAGTAGAGGCCTGGAAGATCCGCACTTCTACGTCGATACTACTGTTTATGTTATTCCAATGCGCAGGGCCTATTGGGAAAATAGGAACTACGCTACAATTCTATGTAGTGGGGCATAAGCCTGTACCCTAACACATACAGTTTGGCATGGCGAAGAATGTCGCAAACAGAAAACACAAGGCTTTTAGGCAAAAACTTCAGATTCCTGTAGATAATAATGCAACAGAAATTCCAGTCACACTATTACAGACATATAACACTTGGTGTACGTTATAAGTATATGGTGTACAAAGAAGTCGTCGGCGTTTCAAACCCTCTATCTAATCATGGGGATCATCATCAGGACATTAATAATGCCTAAACAATATACACCTTTGTAGCCTAGAAGGAAAATAAGGAGAAAGACAATTTTTACTAAGGTGACACAAAAGTGATGAATTGCATACAATAGTGCAGTCGGTGCCCGTGGGTGGTGAATCATAATACTCCTTAATGACTATTAACAAAAGTGAAATGTCGTTGTGAGAATATAAGTGCAAATCCCAAGCCAATTGGATTACTACGGCGAGCGAGAAAGTGGGGGAGAGACCGTGCCTGGATTCCGAACCGTGTGATTGGTTGGAGCGTCCGAATTGGGCAGTGAGGTAGGGATACGTCAAGAAGGCCAATTAGAGAATGACTAAAAGTACGCCGCTTCCAACTGAAGAAGGAAAGGGAATATATGGTTTAAGACAGTGAGTAAAATATGGTGAATATATGGTTAAAAACGTGGGCAAAGCTAATAAAGTAAGTTAGCGAGACGGCGCAAAAGAAAGTGTGAACCTTTCGCAAGCGAAGTAATACCAGGATTGTATGGCAAGCACCCGTGTGGAAATAGTGCTTGTAAAATTAGAAATGATCGGAATAATGGCTAATCATTAGCGTTTACCCTAGGGATACAGGGCAGGACAACAATTATCAGGGAAGTGGACCCGACAAGTAATAGGATAGACAAGGGTCAAACTAATATCGAAAATCTTATATGGGAATCAAACCAACCGTGCAATTAAGCACTCTTAACAGCAATCGGGGTGTCTAATATAGACGCGTCAGCGTTGTGCTCGATCGCGTTCGGAAAGGAAGAAGGTCCTAAATGGGAGTTAAATCAACATTTAAGTACGATCCTACTTGGCCTCCTAGCTGGCAATTTAAGAAAGCTTCAAACAGGTCAGCCTTACCGGATCAGTCGGTCGTTTTTTCCTCCTAGTAATGCAATGGCGTACTCAGGCAGGAAGTCATATATAGGAAGCTAATGATTGGCTGGCGTCGGTATTCCGTGGTCATAGAAATAAACAACGGACAAGGAGGGGGCCATCTTGGAAGTACGAAGTGCTCATGCTAGATGCCCCGGAGAGATACAAAATGAAGTGGGAAACAATAAGTTGATACCGGTCTCTAGGGGTCATAAAAATGAAGGACGCCATCTTTAGAAGTGTGAAGTGAACATGCTCAGTGCTCAGAAAAGGCATAGATCAAAGTGACAGGCAGTTTGTAGGGTACATTAAAAATTCCATACAAATAAAGACACAATCCTTATTTACAGCGCAGTAAAGGATATAAGAGACAAAGAAAAATTATAATAGGAAAGAAAAAAAGGAATAAATGATGTGCTGTACACTTATAATACATGATAGGGTGAATTACATTTATCTCAGGAAACCACATTTACTGTATTATATCAGGTTAGTCCAATCCTCTTGTAGATTCAGCCCTGAAGATAGACTGTCAGTTCGCAGGATCCATTTGAGTTCCTCTTTATTGAGTATTTTATTCAGGTCACCACCTCTTGGGGATATGGTCACCTGGCTGATCACAGTCCATCTGATGTCATTTTCGCTGTGTCCTTTTTCACTGAAGTGTTCAACCAGAGGAGCGTTAATTGTTTTACATCTAATTTGACTCCTATGCTGGGAGATCCGAAGTTTAATCTTTTGTTTAGTCTGTCCCACGTAGATCATGTCACATGGGCACAAGATAGCGTAGACCACATTACAACTGTTACAGTTCGTAAAGGTTTTAAGCACATTTTTTACATCTTTGAACACAAATTCTTTACTTTCAATGCAAAAATCACAGACCACACATGTACCACATTTAGAAGGGCCCCTTAGAGGAGGGAGTAACCAGAGATCGTTCAAAGTGGCGTTGGTAGACTTCGTGCAGGGAAGGGCCGCCCTAACAAGTTGGTCTCTCAAATTCTTGCTTTTTTTTAAAGCAAACATTGGTGTTTCCAAATCTAGGGTACCTGAATTGAGAATGTCCCAGTTTTTTTAATACTTTTTCAGATTTTATTAGACACAGGGGAAAAAGTCGTGACACAAACAAGTTTGTCTGAGGATTTTTTGGGGCGAGGTTCCAGCAAGGTGTCTTGGGGACAGTACCAGGCCCTTTTCATGGCGTTTTTAACCAGACGACGTGGATACCCCCTAAATCTCAATTTGGCTGATAGTGTATTATCTTCCATGAAATAGTCTGATTAGAGGAAGCAATTTCTCCTTATTCTTAAAAATTGAGAATAGGGCAGACTGTCCTTAAGGGCTCTCGGGTGGCAACTGTTGTAACTGAGCAATGTATTCCTCTCAGTTGGTTTTCGGAATAAGGACCTAAAGAGCAACCCATCCTTATGTTGGATATATAGATCAAGGAAAGGAATACTGATTTTGCTGTGGGTTAAGGTGAAAGTTAAGCCATTGCAATTGTTATTTAACCAATGCAAAAACAGTATAAGACCTTCCTCAGGGCCACCCCAAATAAGAAAGACGTCGTCTTAATAACGTTTCCACTTAAGAACCCCTTGATGAAACGGGTTGGTAGGTGGAAGGATAGTAGTACACTCAAGCCAGTCCATGTACAGAATAGCCAGGGTGGGAGCAAAAATTGCTCCCATGGAAGTGCCCTTAACTTGTTGAAAATACTCATTGTCAAACATAAAAAAGTTTTGAGTGAGACAAATTTCTAACAGTTGTATAATGAAATTGGTGGGTACCACATGGGGACGGGGTCGGCCATCTGTATGTGTTAGGGTACAGGCTTGTGCCCCACTACATAGAATTGTTGAAGGAAATTCTTATTGATTTTGTGTGATAAGTAAAAAGATTGAGACCTCTGTCCGGCTGGACATGTCCAAAACCAATATAGTAGCCATTTTGTCTATATTGATTACTGTCTGAATTTTGATTATGCATGGGACCGCTGACTGCCAACACGCATACATTTAATGCAGGCCATATCAGATGGGAACGAGATCTGGGAAGAACTCTGAGCCACAAAGAGTGGGAGGGAGTTTATCAGAGAGCAAGACACTCGGCGTAGCATATGGGCCTCACAGAGACGCTAACTAAGATCACCACATATTGGTACTACAGCTCTGAACGCATTCGTCAATTTGACACATGCAGGAGTGATAGATGCTGGAGGGAATGTGGGGACGTGGGCACACTGAAACACATCCTTTGGAGCTGTCCGGTAATACAAGCTTACTGGACCCAAGTTCTAGACGAAGTGGACGCACATCTTGACACCCAGATTCCACGTTTTCCCTCATATGTCCTCCTGGGCCTACCCAATCCACTGACATATCCCCTCAAATCACGTAAAGGACACTTGATTGCTATTGCCCTAGGAGCAGCAACCCAGAATATCTTGGCCCACTGGCGCTCCACGCATCCACCGACGTGCACTGGTTGGCTCCAGAGCATATGGTCGGTGTTAGGTATGGAGAAACCTACATTGACGCTGGTAAGTAGGGGGTCTAAGCTTCCTGAGCGTTGGCGTCCCTTTCTGACACTACTGGTGTCGGAGTTCAGGGAATTAACCTGTCCCCGGTATCTACGACTCCTTCGTCTTCCAGACACACAACTTCCAGATGCTACACCCAAAAGGCTATGCAAACCCAGCCGTTGAGGGTTGCCCTATGCCCAACACAGTATAATAACGAATTACTATATTAGAGAACACTAGAAAGGCCATTCAAACACTTCTGTTCCTATCACTAGTTAGTTATGCCATCATCCACAGCATAGATCTGCTCAGCATAGATCTGCTCAGTTTCTTTTTTGTTTAGGTGGACGGAGGGGAGGGGAGGGAGAGTTGGAAGGGGGCTGGGGTTTTCCTTTATTTGGGCAATTCTTATTTTGTTTCATGTTTGAGGGCCCACTCCATGCTTTTTACCTTTGGGTAATACAATTTATCACGCCCTGGTGGTTCTCCATGTGTATTACTATCGGGGTTGAGTGCCTATGTTTTATTGTCTGTCTGAGAGTATATAAAAGTCAGAATTAAGTTAATTTTCATCATCAACTAGTTCAACTAATGGTCCAGCGACCAGAGGAAAGAACTTTTTGATCAAGTGAAAGGTTGGTTAAGAGTAAGAAACAATCAATCTTGAAGTGTGGAAAATCTTAAACTTTGACTCCAGCAGTTTACTCAATTGTAAGTGTATTTTTGGGCCCAGGTGAGTATATGGTTTTGGAGTATCTGTTATTGGTACGCTGCTGGATCACAAACTTTCAAAAGCTGGCCAAAAGAGACTTTTACGAAGCTCAAACATCCCACTCCTGATTCCACTCAAATTCAAGAAAGAAAAATCAGTCAACCATTCGGTCTCTGGGAACACACAGAGAATTTGCAATGCCCTGACACAAGATCAACGTACCACTCAATCCATCTTACACTTTAAGAAAAACTTCATGCTACTTCTCCTCAACAAATACCTGAACCCTACCTTCTTAATCAATCAGCACTTGTGGATACACATCTCCCTCAACCCCCAATGAGATGATCATTGCTACCTCTGGACAGAGCTGTGCATTTACTGTTCTACCTCTAAACTCTTTCGCCCATCCAATACATCACCTATTGTGTATTTGTATATTGCATATTGCATCATATTTTTACTCTGCATTTTGTGTTCTGCATTGTTGACTTTTACAATGATTTATGCCCTAATGTACTCGTTGTAAAAGCTGCTGTTTAAACTCTATGAAGCGCTCTGATGCCTACGGCTCAAGTTCGCTCAATATAAAACTTGAAAAATAAATAAATAAATGAATAGAATAAATAAATACATATACACAAACACACACATAGATAGGTAGATAGAGATTCGCATATTGTAATATGCTATTCATTACCATTGTTTGGGAATCAAGACTTGTAAGAGATCAACCCTCGAGTGAATCATGATCCCAGACACATCCCTCCACAATGGTAAGGAATAGCATATTATACTCTGCTTCATATATCATTTATTCCATGGCAGTTTTTCATGTATGCTTGTTTAACTAAAATATATTTTAGCAAAACCAGGATAGAAAGGGTTACATTTGTGCAGTATGATAAAATCACATTGGCTGGTGGTTATTAGAGTTGTTTCGTTATGTAAAATAATTGTGATATGCAACCTTTGAGGTACTAAAATGTGGTTTTTTCTCAGTTTTAAAATACTGTGTACAATAAATTCAAATGTGACTTTTGCATTGTGATAAATGTGTAAATTAGCATTTAATAGTACAATTGAGCTCAATAATGTGTTATTGTGCCACATTTATATTTAATGTCAAAGCATAAAGATATTTATCATGGTAAGGCGCCGCCCCACACACTGAGCAATAGTCATAAACAGAAATTACACTCAATAACAGTGAGAGGTGTTTTAGCCATTACTACATCTGGTAGCTTTATGAGGTACGGCAATCACCACCGGCCATCTGAAGAAATAGCTGAATATGTTATGAGAGCTCATCAATAGCATTATAGCATTCGCACCCACCAGTGCGCGTGTGTCTTAACGTCTGGCCGCTTCCACGGCTCGAAATTTGCTTTACTTTACCCCTGGTGCCAGACTGATTTGAGGCCCATCTTTCGAGGCATCGAAAGCAGCACGGACTGTCAAAGCATTTTTTTTATCGCTGGCTATCGCTGGATATTTTAGCGGAGAAAACATGCTATTAGCAACGTTTTTCTCCATTGTGCTAAAATATCCAATGATAGCGGCGAAATGCGAGAATATCGCTGTAAATCCAGCGATATTCTCGCATTAACGCCAATGGAGGCTTAATCTGATACTCCACCCACCATTGACTATACTGGTAAGTCAACTTTTTAGCAGGCGTTAGTTTATAGCGATAATCGCGCTTAGGGTGATTTTTTTTATCGCTTGGCCTGTCTTGCTAATAGGCGATAGTCGTGTTAGCGACTGTTTTCAGTCGCTAACAGTTTGGGTACGCCCAATTTGCATGTCATTAGCGATAAATATCGCTGACCTGCAAAGCGGACCCCAAACCTGTAGCTATCGCTTAAAAGCTGTCGCTAACTGCTGTTAGCGATAGCTTGCTAATAGGGTGATAAAAATATCGCCGCTTTAGCAGGAAAAAGTCCTGCTAAAGCAGTGACATTGCCCTTGCTAATATGCTCCATATATATTTATCATGTCAAGGCGCCGCCCACAAACTGAGCAATGGTAATAAACAGAAATTACACTCAATAACAGTAAGAGGTGTTTTAGCCATTACTGCATCTGGTAGCTTTGTGAGGTACTGCAATCACCACCGGTCATCTGAAGAAACAGCTCAATATGTTATGAGAGTTCATCAATAACATTACAGCATGCGACCACCGGCGCGCGTGCGTCCTCATGCCTGTCCATATGTTAAGGCCGCTTCAACGGCTCTAAATTTGCTTTACTTTACCCCTGGCGCCAGACGGGCTTGAGGCCCATCATTCGAGGCATCGAACACAGCACGGACTGTCAAAAGCGAAGTCGATACAGGAGGCCATTGTGTGATTAAGCTTCGGTGGTCTAATGTTTTTTGGTAAATAATGGAAACTCGAGGCGGCGACGCTCATTCACATCGGGCTGCGCCGTCCATGGCGTACATTATCTTGTTTAACTTCTTTAAGAGACAGTATGGAAGTGATTAAATCGATTTCCTGTCACAGAAGCAGAGGAACGAGTGGGCAGTTTTATCATCCCTTGAAATTCTTTTCTGTTTGTGCAAGCTCTGGGTTTGTTTCCGGTCCTTCATTTTATGAGCGCAGTTGCTGAAATAAAGCAGACATCGGCTGCTTAAACGGCTTCACAGATATGGTAGCTGTTCACTCAGCAATAGCTCACATTTTTAAACTTTGTTTGTGGTAAATGTGCCACGGTGTTCAATTAGCCACTGGTGGATGTATAGACAAACTATATTAAGCGCGTGAGCCGGCATATTTCCAGCTGGAAAAGTAAACATAGCGAAATTGTTCAGTTTTTAGTGATATTTCAACAGCTGATGGCGCCTGCCTCAAAATAAGAACGTTTCTAGGACCGGAGAGCTCTGGGTAAGCCCAAATACACCCTGTGGAGTGGGGCATTGTAGGATGCCCACTCGGCCAAGGACTTTTATATATCTATAAATCATGCCAGTCTAGGTGCCATTTTGTGGGCAGGCACCAGATTCTATGAGGAGATGCATAATGTAGCCTGACACCCCTGGTAGTGGTCACTCCAGCCCTGGTCTCTGTCCTACTGCCTGTTAGGAGCAGAGGTGCGCTGAGTAATACGTAGAGCAATCATAATAATGACTGACTCTTACACAGATCTTAATTCATACTTCTGTACTTGATCAGTTTTGCAAACAAATATTTGATCCGAGTGGGAACTGGTGCTTATTTTGTGTACTTCCAAAGGATTAAAACAGCAGTGTTCCCCTTATTGAACTAGAGGCCAGATTAACTAAATATTGGTCTCAAAAACTGGTCACAATTTGAGAACAGTGGGGCAGATTTACAAGAAAGTGACGCATCTTTAGAGATGCGTCACTATCCCTGCGCCACCCTGAGAAACTCTTGCGCCGCAATGGATGCGCCACATTTACAATACGGCGCACCATGGCACAATGATTGAAAGATGCGTCAGAAAATCTGACGCATCTGTTGGCGCAGAAGTGACGCAATTGCTGGAGTCGTGTCACAAGCACGACGCAACTCCAGCAATGCATGGGGACGCCTACCCTCATTGTGCTGCATCGCTCCTTATGCCTGCTCCAAGCAGGCATAAGGTTTTGACGCAGTGGCGACCTAGAAATGGCACAGTAAAATCTTGTAGATTTCACTGAGTCACTTCTACAAGGCTTTTTTGCGTTGGAATGCACACCCTGCATACATTATACCTGACGCAGGTATAACGGAATGCAGGGCTTTACAACGTGATGCATCTCTCTAGATGCATCACGTTGTAAATGGGCTGCATTTTTACTCCGCCGCTACGTCACAAAAAGTAACGCTAGGGCGGCGCGATGAGCTTGTAAATCTGGCCATTATTTTTGCGACCCGTATTGAATTTTTCGAACTAACCTATTTATCAATAGGTAAGTTTGTGAAATTCTAATTCAGAATGGGTCGTTATCCAACCTACTTATGAATATTAATGAGGTTGGTTGGAATTTGTGACATCACAAGGATGATTGCCAGCTGGGGTTAGCATTTGATTGTTCTTAAATGAAGTAAACATTTTTCTTTTTAAATGAAGCAATTTTCCTTGAAGGAAATTGGACTGTGTTTAAAAACAAATGTTTACCTTTTTAAAATTTGTTTGAGAGTTGTCAGTGTTTCCCTAGTCTTCTACTTAGTCTCCAACAACCTATTTGTTACTCCCTTGGACCTCTTCCCTTTTGTAAATTGCTACTACCTCTACTCAGGGGTCGGTAATTTCTGGAATTCTGTCTCAAAACATTGGTACATCACATACTGATTAAGTATTCGCAAGGGATAACTACAACACACCCCTTCCAAATACCAACTGAGTATGGAGTTGCAGACCCATTTTCTGAGTTAGTAACATTTTACAGACTCCTAAAATGGAGGTAGTGCAGTGTAACAGACAGGGATTTGGACTGTTTGTGACCATAGAAACATTTAGTACATCTGGCACTTGAACCCGTAGCATCCATGTTTACAAAGACCAGCTGCCACCTTAACCAAGTGTTTTTTTCTCATTGGCTGAAGATAACTTTTCATAGCAGGCTCAGGCGGCTGTGTTCAAGGAAGTGGCGGAGTGAGGCATCAGCCGGCATAGCTTAACGCCTCACTCCGCCACTGTAGAAACGCAAGGCTGCACCATATACGAGGATATGGCGTAGCCTTGCGTTTCCCCCCTGCGCTGGCGCCACACTTAGCAGTATAGCGCCAACTATTGTGCAAGGGTGTCTGTGTGCAGGGGAAAGATTGTTTATGTACAGGAAATGGGACCTTCATGAACATAAACAATCCAAGGCATTTTGCTTTTTCCATTTGTGCTGCAAAAGGCAGCACACATGTGAAAAGCAAAAACGAGGAGAAAGAATGCATTTCTCCTTGTTTCGCCAAGTTAAAACCAGGTTTTCCCTGGTCTTCATTTTGGCGCTGCCTTCTATTTACGCTGCCCTTGTAAATAGGGGCCAGCATTAAAATCAATAGGTGTTGCGTTGGAACGCCCACCGCAACACCCACTGCCCACCCCTTTCACGCTAAGCATAGCGTGAAAGGGGGCCTTATTTACAATGCAGCGTTAAGCCACATTAAGTGGCTTAACGCTGCCTTGTAAATAAGGCAAAGCCCCTATCACCACCACAAAGTCTTAAAAAGTGACGTTGTGGTGGCGATAGGGGCTTGTACATATGCCCCTCAGTGCTAGAAATTGTTCTTACTTTAAGTGAAAACTTGGGCTCTGCTGCAGCATTAATGGACAAACCTTTAGAGCATAAGCATATTCACCAGGAAAGCCTAAAGCAGCAAAACCTGGCACGTATGTACTTCTGTCAGCGGGGGGTGAGAACCCAGCCCATTCATTGACCTTGTACACGGAGCGCGCTGTACCCTCAAGAGGTGCCATTAGTGTTCGAATCTCTACCACAGGGCAAACCATGGAGAGAATATAAATGTACACTGTTCATTGTTTCCGTGCTCAATTAGAGTCCTTGGATGCTAAGTTATGCAGAGGGAATCAATCACCATGTTGAGAGCAAGGTAAATGGACCTTTAAAAGAAAGGGGAATAATTTAGAAACATGATAAATGGAAGCAGGAGTAAAATGAATCAACAAGGATATGAATGACACCATGGCAACTGGCGAGAGTGATTGCGAAAGAAGATCACAATGTCATAATCTTATACGAAATAAAAGAGCAAGGTATGTAGACTGCTTTTGGTAACATAGGGAATGCTCCAGGAGCTAACAGGATACATGCGTCAGAAGCCTTTTAAGTGCAGATCACTAAGACAGGATCCTTAGAGGAGGTGGGGCAAGTATTTGGCTTAACTGTTCCAGGACCTTCTAGGCATATGTCCAAATAGGCCAAATGTAGTAAATATGTATGTGTGTTAGTTGGTGTTTATATATGTATCACGGGAGAAATGCAAGGAAAATATTTAAGGCCTGTTATTTTCATCGTCCCTGTATTGTGACTAATATTACAAACAGAAAAAAACAGACTGTCTTCAAGAGAGAACCAGACATTAGTGTTTAGAGTTAAGCAAATTTTGGGAATTGTCATAAAGTTCTCATGAGTATTCAGCGTAAGCTCTGCACCTGACCATGGCTGCTAAGGAAGTTCCTAATTTTTTACCTTACTATTGCTGTTTCGCGGCTTTACCTTTGAGAGATTTGCCTTGTACTTTTCATCTGGGTACATCACCTAAGCCATGAATGGTCTATCGACATTCTTCATAGGACATTGGCATTCACACATACTACGTGGTTCACCATTGGATCTGCTCCTCACCCTGCAAGAGATCAGCAATAAGTTGAGGTGGGCTCAGATGTTGTGTGGAACTCTTCGACTGGGGATCATTCTGTGCTTAAGTCTCCACCCCTATATACTAACCTACTTAGTTAATGCATAGCATTACATCTATCTAAAAAGCTAGGGCTTTAACCTGTGGAGTAAATTTGCCAAAGGTAGACTTAACATCAGTTTAATTTTGTCATTCAATGACATCAGCAAAAAAAAATGGTGATATATAACAAATTCTACCTGTAACTGTGAAGCTCAGCATCCTAAAAATGTGAATAAGCATAATACCTCATGAAACCAGGTACTAACTCTGATCATTGCCTCCAGATTTCCTCAGGCAGTAAGTAGGTGTGTTTTTCTGTTTGTGGTATTAGTTGTGTTTTAATCTTCCAGGTTCCAAAAGTTCCTCCTTTGGAGGTCAATATGTATACAACGTGAAGAGGTTGTTGGATGTGGTGTTTGCATCAGTATATATGAGTGTCAGAAGCCTCTGTTTGTGTCCTTGAATACAGCATCTTTCTACAAAAAATAGGTTTTGGAAAAAGACTCATTTTCTTTGGTCTCTAACTGAACAAATCCCTTTTCTCCCAAATATAAGGCCATTGATTGTCTGGCCTTGGGTTAATAAACTTTTGTGGCATCCACAACTACAGTGGCTTTTACGAGATACACATTGTAGAGGCCAGCCCAGCCCTTTGATATTGTGAATTACTTGAATATGTGAATTTCTGAGCTTTAGTGCTTGCAGTGGATACAACTCCTTCTCAGTACTTCAGCCATTGTGAACTTTATTCCTAACAAGTTGAAACATAAAAAACAATGTTGATTTTTTTGTCTCAGTTCTACTCTGCGTTGATGTAATCATAGAGTGACAGCCAGCTGAACCTTTGGAAATAACTTATACTAACACTCAAACACACACTGTATCAGCCTATAGGGCCTGCCACTTGACAGTCAGTATCCAATCTCAATGTAGCTAAGCCACAAGGAGATTGACCATGTTGTAGTCCCTGCTGTATCAGATACAACATGTGTGTGAGCGGACCATAAAAAATGCATGGCAGCAGTAGCCTGAGCAGTAATGAGTGCTGACCCACCAAAGTGTAGGACTGCAGGAGTCAAAGTGAAAATGTGTCAGTTGGGTACATGATCAGCTCAAGACCTGGTGAGACCAGGGTCTGATCCAGACCAAAGAAAATTTAGAGACTCATCAGCATTTATGTGTGTCCATAATAAACACTATTGCTTCCTGAAAACTATGTCTGGTGTCAAGGACATCCAAATGTGTATGCTAGCCCCCATCATAAGGGTGTGATCTCTGACATAATTGTGCTAATTCCTGGCATAATTGTGCCAATGGCATAATAATGGCCATCCATGACTATTTGGGGTATTTTTGGTCTAGTTGTGATATACTGGCAGCCATCATTTACATACTAGGAGCATGACTGGCCTACATTGACCAATTCCTGGCATAATAATGGTCATGACTGATACATGGTCTCTGCCCTGACACTTATGGTTTCCAACCTTGACAAAACTGTGGCTGTAGTATAATGGTGGGCATTACTGGCATAATACAGGCATCCGTGGTGCTGTGGTGAGCATCCATGGCATATGACTGTAATACCTGGGTATTCAAAGTAGTCTGTCCAAATGAGGCATTTGTACATGGTAGTACTTGATGAAAATGACAAGCTGATTTTTTGGGACTGTGCATTTCCTAAAATCTGAACACGGATATTTTAAAGGCAGTTTTTGTTTACAAAACTGGGTTTTCTTCTGGAAAATTGAGTTTATTTGTGCACAGTGGAAAATGGTATTTGTAAGAAAAATTTGCATTTTAAGAAACTGATGAATGATAATTCAAGGTGAGCTCGGGAGACCTACTGCTGTATTTATGTATTTTGTGCCATAGGGCATGTCAAGATTTGAATGTTACTGTATAAGTCAGGTGAAGGCATTTTATATTGATGAACTTTTTTCTGGCATTTCTGCCATTAACCACACTTGGAATACTTGGGCGGTAACTACTGATAATCCAGCTTAGGGTGGTCATAGTGTACTCACTATTTTACAGTTATAAAATTTGCTAGTAGCTCCGGAAGACTTTCCTTGAGCAGAAGTAGCTCTCACTACAGAAAAAGTTGGAGACCTCTGTACCACACCATTGGATTCAGGAAGGTAAAGCGCAGCTCTTTGGTGCTTATCCCCGCTCTTAAAAATTCTTCAACCACCCCAGAGGTAAAGTGGACCTCATTGTCCATTAACATGGTGGAAGGGAAACTAACTCTCTTGAATAACTCTTTAAAGAAAGAGACAACATCTTTAGATTCAATTGAATTCACCACCTTGATCTCCGGCCAGCCTGAGTACATGTCAACGCACACCAGGACATACTTCTCACAAGTCTTCACTCTAAGAGGCCCAAGAATGTCTGGTTCAATATCTATTAGGTATCAAGGCGAGAGGGAGGAATATCAGGGCTAGTTCTCTTCCCCTAAAGTATATATGTTATCAATGGGAACTAGCCTCAAGGGGCATCAGGATAGTGTGTTTGTACAGAGGAAAGAAATATTATTACTTATGAAAGCCCTCACCCACCAACCTAGTTGGTGGCATGCTTCATCATCGGGCTCCACCCGGTGACACCAAATGTGTCCCGGGTGTGCTTCAATGCCTGTTTACAGCGGAGCTGTTTTCATGGTGAGTGAGTGTGCAGTGATAACGTATGAAAGTGAATTAAAAACTACCCAGGTCCCATTTCCTATTATAGGTCTTTTATTAGCGGGCCCTTGGCAGTGTTGAAAACAAGTCAATGGATGTATTGAGGAGTTACTTATGGTCTCCCACATCCTGTGTGGTCAAGGCCAGGCCTTGGTAATGAGCTGGCTTTCTTCAGGACCTTAAAGTATATAAAGTGCTCGTGAAGTGTTTTAAAAAGGAGAGGGGGTAAATAATGAAGTGTAAGTGACCCGCTATGTGTTGCACTTGCTAAGGTATAATGTGGGTAAGAGGGGGCTTCCCTCTGTGCTTTGTACCTGTAAAGAGAAAAGGACATAAAACAATACAGACAAACACACAATATATGGAAATTAGCATCCCAGAGTTCACATGTATCTTATGTGCTTAAATGTGGTCGTATCTGTGTAGTAACCATAATGCAAGATAGTGGCGAGGTACGTGCTGTGACGTGGTAGTTGGTCGGCGATGAATGATATATGTGCATATAATCAAAGGCGGAATCACGCCATGCTGCATAATTGGTGGCAGACAGTTAAAAATGCAACTGCTTACTCTTTAGATTATCAGAGCAAACCTTCATGAGTATCCGGCATTGGAGTTGGCTTAGAATCGCTTTCTATTTAGTTTATAAAGGAGACTTACAAAGAAGTGAGTGAAGTCGCCTTGAGATCAAATAGAGGATCTCCCATGGCCTCGAGAGTCAGCAGACCCTTGCAATCCCCACTTACTTGAATGAAGCTCGGTCTCTGTGTCAGCACTTACTTGGTATGCGTTGGATCTCTGTGGGTGTTCACCCTAGGTTTGCTAGAGCTTAAACACTCCGTGCAGTGTGCCAGCTAGAGCCACTTTCTCAATTGTATGAGTAGCTTCTGCAGCGGGAAAAGAGAGGTAGGCATAGGAGAAAGACTAAGGCCCTCACTATGTGTACAGCAGTACTGTTTTGTTCAGTTGAGGAACAATAAAGATTGGGTTAGTAAAGCGAAAGGCTTATCGCTTTGTTCTGTGGCAATGTAAGTATATTGCAATAGACGGGCTACGTACTCCCGTGTATTTTAGAAAACGGGTAATGATCTACATGCCCAAGTTGCACAAACATTAAAGATGTTTTTTTTTCAAAGCGAAGGTATTGTCACTTTGTTCTATGGCAGTGTCAGATGGATTAGGCTGCGCGCTCCCAGGTATCTAAAGATCGGGTGTGCGATGCCCATGTCGTGTATTTAGTTAAGACCACATGCGTTATAAGTAGCATGGGAGACTGTGAGTTTTTTCAATGTGATCTGAACAACGCAAGTGAAACAAGCATCCTAAGGTTGGCAGTTAGTACTGCTGCAAACTGGGTTCCCCTTGTCATGGAAGCCGGGCCCTACAAGTCCCTGGTAATTGTCGCAAAGTTTTTTTATGGCATGATTGTAGGTTCAAGAGTTCAGGCTATGCCAGGGGATATTGTCGTTCAGCCCCTGTAGGTGGGTGGAAAATGATAAAACCAACGCTGTTCCTTCTTCAGCAAGAATTTGGTGTTGTGACACTCAATATGTTCCACTACAGTCCGGGACATATCGTTAGGGGTATGTCCTTTTGGAGGTAATGGTCTGTTAGTTTGCTAATATTTTTTTGCACCTGATGGTACAACGGTGCTCCACAATTCTGGTTCTGACTTTGCGTGTAGTCATGCCAATGTAGCGCAGTCCACATGGACATTCAATCAAGTAGACTACATAGGTTGAGTTGCAATTAGTGTGTTTTATTTGTTGCCATATTTTTTCATATTCCAAATTGAGTGTCTTGATGGGGCGTGTCAAATGGCAGATACTGCAATCGCCACATGGGTAGTGCCCGACCACGTCAGGAAGGCCCCAGGTGTTTAGCACCAAGTTTGTAGTGTTTATTTTGGTCACTTTAGGACTCGTGGAGACTAGTCGGTCTTTGAGGCTGCTAGGTCTTTTGTACGCGAAGAGCAGTTGGTCCCAGTTCCTTTTCCCAGTGTTCAGGATTCGCCAGTTTTTTCTGATTATTTTAGACCCTCCTGACTCACTCAGAAGCGGTCGCTCCCCACGCTCCCAAGGCTTCTGGTATCGTAGCGCTTTCTAGCTCATCTCCGCTGCTGATAGTTGGTCAGCGCTTCGCTCGCTTGGCTGGCATTACCATTTGCGCTTTTTGTTTCTTATTGTTTGCGATTTCGTAGCACTATAGTGCCTTTACATTGCTCTCATTGCCTGCATTGCCATTTGAAGCTGCCTGGTAGCGTGAACCTAGATTTTATTGCACTGCTCGCATTGCTTTTAAAGTGAATTGTGCCCGATTGTGCCTCTGCCCATATCTTGAGACACCAAAGATTGTGCCCCAGTCTCGCCCTGTTTCGCTTTCTTTTTTGCTGCCATTTTGTTGTTGTTGTGCCTCATAGCCCGTCTCTCCACCCCGCTCCCGACTCCCAGCTGCTCCTCCCTCCTACAGATAGTTGTAGACCGTCCCGTCTGTCCCTACGCTGTGACCCTCCTGACTCGCTCAGAAGCGGTCGCTCCCCAAGCTCCCAAGGCTCCTGGTATCGTAGCGCTTTCTAGCTCATCTCCGCTGCTGATAGTTGGTCCGCGCTTCACTCGCTTGGCTGGCATTACCATTTGCGCTTTTTGTTTGTTATTGTTTGCGATTTCGTAGCACTATAGTGCCTTTACATTGCTCTCATTGCCTGCATTGCCATTTGAAGCTGCCTGGTAGCGTGAACCTAGATTTTATTGCACTGCTCGCATTGCTTTTAAAGTGAATTGTGCCCGATTGTGCCTCAGCCCATATCCTGAGACACCACAGATTGTGCCCCAGTCTCGCCCTGTTTCGCTTTCTTTTTTGCTGCCATTTTGTTGTTGTTGTGCCTCATAGCCCGTCTCTCCAACCCGCTCTCAGCTGCTCCTCCCTCGCCCCGCCCCCCCTCCACTATCCACTTATGTCGTAGGCATTTGCGCGCAGGGTCCACGCGCAGCGGTCGCACCCTATGCGCGCCGAAGGTGTGCCAAAGGTAAGCCCGTCTACGCCCGTCCGCGCCTGGACCGCGCCCAGCGCCAGACCCCCTGGTCCCCGCAAAATCCACTCCGCCCGCATAACGTACAACGCCACAACCCTCTCAGCCCTTAACCCCGGGCGACCACCAAACTGCTACCAAGCCGCCCCAGGACACACCCATGGACCCTTCACCTGCCACTCCTGCAAGTTTGACTGCATCAGGACCCACACCAAATCCACAAACTCCAAACAGAGCTCCGACACTAACCACTTGAAATGCATCCTGCTCAACACCCGCTTGGTCCACAGACACGCCATTGACCGTTGGAACCTACTCAACACTACATCGCCGGACGTCGCCTTCCTTACAGAAACCTGGATGAACGCCTCATCAGCTCCCGACATCGCCATAGCCATCCCGGACGGCTACAAGATCATCCGAAAGAACCGCACCAACCAAACAGGAGGAGGCATCGCCATCGTCCATAAGAACACCATCCGCATCATGACCAGTTCCGACGATAACCTCGCTACCGCCGAACACCTTCACTTCCAGATCCACACCGACCCCAAGACCACACTCAGAGGCACCCTCATCTACAGGCCACCAGGACCCCGCACACAATTCAGCGAAGACATCACTGACTTCATCAGCCCACACTCCCTCCCCTCCAAGTACTACATTCTACTGGGAGACCTCAACTTCCACCTGGAAAAGAAAAACGACAGCAACACCACCACCCTTCTGGCCAACCTGGCCAACCTCGGACTCGAACAACTTGTTGATACCCCCACTCGCTATGCCGGGCGCACGCTCGACCCAATCTTCACCTCCAGCAAGCACATCTCCTTCAATCACACCACAGCTCTCCATTGGACGGACCACAGCTGCGTTCACTTCAACTACAAAAAGACCACGACCCACAACCTCCCACAACCAATTCCCCGAAGAAACTGGAACAAAATTACCACCGACCAGCTCTTCACATCGCTTCACCAAAACCCTCCTGCCAAATCATCGGACCCAAACCAAGCAGCCACCAACCTCACACAATGGATCACCCACAGCGCCGACGAACTAGCACCCTTGAAAAACCATCAAATCAAGCAAGGTAGCAAAAAAGCCCCCTGGTTCAACGATGACCTTAAGAAATCCAAGAAGTTCTGTCGCACCCTCGAGAAAGCCTGGAGA
Organism: Lissotriton vulgaris; assembly: GCF_964263255.1. NCBI lineage: Eukaryota > Metazoa > Chordata > Amphibia > Caudata > Salamandridae > Lissotriton > Lissotriton vulgaris. Next base: position 752,137,300 of record NC_141694.1, read on the forward strand.
AAAAACCCAACTACTGACAACCTGGCCACCTTCAAGAACGCCACCCGCAAACACCACCAACTGATCCGATCCACCAAGAAATCAGCATTCAAGGATCGACTTGACAACAACGCCCACAACATTAAGGAACTATTCAACATCATCAAAGAATTTACCAACCCCACCGCCGGCACCAACGACATCACTCCCTCCCAAGACCTCTGCGACTCCCTAGCCTCATTCTTCCACAACAAAATCGCTGACATACATAATAGCTTTGAAAACCAGTCCGGAGACCAGTCCACTCCACCCACCTCCGAACCAAAACCCCCCTCTAACAACCTTTGCGCCTGGAACCCAATCACCACTGAAGACACCATCCGCCTGATGAACTCCATCCACTCAGGATCGCCAACCGACCCATGTCCCCACCACATTTTCAACAAAGCAGACTCCATTATCGCACCCCATCTCCGAGACATCATCAACTGCTCCCTCAACTCCGCTACCTTCCCGGAAAGCTGGAAACATGCCAAACTCAGCGCACTTCTGAAGAAACCCACAGCAGACCCCACTGAACTTAAGAACTACCGCCCCATCTCGCTCCTCCCATTCCCTGCCAAAGTCATTGAGAAAGCTGTCAACAGTCAGCTCGCCGCCTTCCTCGAATCTAACAAATCCCTCCACCCCTCACAGTCCGGCTTCCGAGCCAAACACAGCACCGAAACCGCCCTCATCGCAGCAACAGACGACATTCCAACACTACTGGACAACGGAGAAACAGTTGCCCTCATCCTACTTGACCTCTCCGCAGCCTTCAACACAGTCTGTCATAGCACCCTCATACAACGCCTCAGCAAAGTCGGAATTCAAGGAAAAGCATTGGACTGGATCATCTCGTTCCTCGCCGGAAGAACCCAGAGAGTCCGCCTCCCCCCTTTTAGATCAGAGGCCACCGAAGTCATCTGCGGCGTACCACAAGGATCATCACTCAGTCCCACCCTCTTCAACGTATACATGAGTCCCCTTGCATCCATCGCGCGCCAACACAACCTCAACATTATCTCCTACGCAGACGACACCCAGCTGATCCTCTCCCTCACCAAAGACCCAAACACCGCCAAAACCAACTTACACGAAGGAATAAAAGAATTAGCCGAGTGGATGAAGAACAGCCGTTTAAAACTGAACTCGGACAAAACGGAAGTCCTCATCTTAGGTTCATCCCCCTCTGCCTGGGACGACTCATGGTGGCCACCGGCCCTGGGAACCGCACCCATACCTACGGACCACGCACGTAACCTGGGCTTCATCCTGGACTCCTCCCTCTTGATGACCAGACAAGTCAACGCCGTCTCATCATCATGCTTCAACATCCTACGCATGCTCAATAAAATCTTCAGTTGGATCCCCACCGAAACAAGAAAGACGGTCACCCACGCACTGGTCACAAGCCGACTGGATTACGGAAACACCCTTTACGCCGGAACCACAGCCAAACTACAGAAAAAACTCCAACGCATCCAACACGCCTCAGCCAGACTCATACTAGACATCCCCCGCCAAGCTCACATTTCCGGTCACCGGAAAGACCTCCACTGGCTCCCGGTCAACAAGAGAATAACGTTCCGTCTCCTCACCCATGCACACAAAGCCCTCTACGACCTAGGACCCGAATGCCTCAACACGCGCCTGTCCTTTTACACCCCCACCCGCCAACTACGATCATCCAATCAAGCCCTCGACGCAATTCCGCGCATCCATAGATCCACCATGGGGGGAAGATCCTTCTCCTACTTAGCAGCCAAAACCTGGAATTCTCTCCCCACCCACCTACGCCTTACACAGAACCACCTCTCCTTCGGAAAGCAACTAAAAACTTGGATATTCGATAAGTAAAGTACCCCCCCTCCCTCAAGCACCTTGAGACCCTCTGGGTGAGTAGTGCTCTATACAAATTTCGAACTTGAACTTGAATACCATGTTCGATGCCTCATTGTAAGTGGTGACACATGTTAAGGGGGCGGTGGTATCCTCCCATGTGTTGTCTTCCAGGAGAGCATCTCTATTCTGATTACAGGCCTGTTTTTTGGTGTTTTGGACTATTTTATCGGGGTATCCCCGCTCACCTAATTTCGTGGCTAGGTGTTTTGAATGTTTTTGATAGTCTGATACATGGCTACAATTTCTTCGTATTCATATATAGAAATTGGCCGAAGGAAAGATTCTCCCTGAGTGCCCGAGGTTGGAAACCCTCAAATTGTAACAGCAAGTTCCTGGCCATGGGTTTGTAGTGATGTAAATAAATAATTTACTCTTAATTTCTATGCAGGTAAGTACTTAATCAATAATAACTCAATCGGAAATGAAAGAAAACAGAGTCCGTGGTGTTAGAGTTCTTAGGGGTTTTATTCCTTAAAAAGGAATGGTCAAGACCAGGATATCATGTTCTGAACACCACATAGGGTGTCAGAAGGGATAGAGCGCTCCATTTTATTAACAGTACATAGCTTATATACTTATTTTACACCATTGGAAACAGTATAGAAGGCGTAACAGCTGAGAGAAGACAAGATAACAGTATACACGTGGTACATGTGCGTAATCAAGAGGCGTGAACTAGAGGTGTGTTCTCGAGACGTCACAAGTAAGTGTCACGGAAGGGGTGGCACTAACAGGAATGTTGCAATGTCAGCAGAAATCAGAAGCTTGGATGCGCGCGCAGCTGCATGACGTGTGCATGACATGGAGTCGGAGGGTGCTGGGGACTTGACATTTGAACTGACGGAAAAAAGAGACAGAAGTCTGGCATGTCAGATCAACTTGTGCTTCTATCATATCTGATATCTGATGTTTAGGAACTAAGCTATCTGGGCGGAAAGGTCTCTGGGGCAGAAGCTATTCTATACTTGTTATGAGTGCGTGTATAAGCGCCTGAGTGTCTGTATGAGAAGCGTGGGGGCATGGGCCTTCCATGGAAGCATGGCAACAGAAGCTATGAATTACTTGCATGGAGACAGGTCGGCCCTTTGGCTCTGCAGCTGAAGAAGGATGTTTATTGAAGCTAGCAGGCAGGAATGTATTTTCAGGGAACGGATCAGATAATTCGAAGGTTGAAGTCAGTCTTGGCAGAAAGCAGGCTGAGCCGAGCGCGAAGGGCCGCGCTGGAAGTAAGTCAGAGTTCACGGGTACAGAGGTAGCCTGGGCAGAGGCTGTCAGAGTCAAGAGCCAGAAAAGAGGCTCGGTGGCAGAAATTCAGAGGCCTACTCAGCTAGAGCTGAAAAAACGTAGAAGTACACTACAAAAAGACGTTGGCATAGCATACTTAGGAACGGACCACTCAACCCATTCATGGTGGGTCTGAAAGAGGACATGTTAACGTTAGACGCAAATGTATTTGCGTCTTCATAGCTGGTACAGGAGGGAAGTTACATGCACTTTAACTCGTACATGGAGACGGTGGGGTACTCGCTAGGGAACACAACTTGACCATAAAATTTATATTTCCTCATTCCCTCCTTGTTCCCTACGGACCCTTCATGATATATCGATCATCATAAATCTATCAGTTTGTTCTTGTAACATAATTCGTTCATCTTTCTTTCTTTGACGATTTGAGAGACAACTGGAATGTTCGATGCAGGAAGTGGCACACAGTCCACATATCGCCGGTCCACATTGTAGACACAGGCAGCAGCTGAATACTATGAATAGGCCAATGCCTAGGAAGGATAGGATCTTCCATCCCCAAGCTGTTAACGTTGTCCAGAACCAACCGGACCAAGTCCAGGTGCCTGGATTCTGATGTATCTGATTTGCAATTTTATGCAGACGGGTAATAGCTTGATAGACAGATGGCGCATTTTGTGGAATGAAAACACAGCAACTTGACCCGATGACCTTACAGGCTCCACCTCTATCTGCCAAGATGACGTCAATAACAAGACGATTCTGAAGGACAACAACCCGCATAGCAGATTGCTCCTCTGTTAAGTTACCTAAGGCGGAGGCAGTTTCATGTACTACTGCTTCAAGTGTTCTAGTTAATCTACGAATGAGTTTACTATTCTGGACAGGACCTAGGAAGAAGAAGAATCCTTTATTAAAGTCTGTATATTGCTCCCATGCTGTTTCGGTCTGATCAACAATCGGGAGTTCTCTCTTGGGTCTGGTCTGTATGAGTCGGGAATTTCGATGGTAATCAGGGGGAGCTAGAAATACTGGTGGCAGAAGGAATGCAATATAACAGGTACCATCCCAGTCTGGAGGCAAGCGTATGTATGCGGTATGACCACAAACAAAATAAGAGTGACTGATAGCTTTGAAGGACGATTTACCCTGATCACTGAATTCGACCACAGTAGTGCATTTACTATGACCTAAGTGTACTGAACCTTTCTTTCGGACACATAATTCACCAGCGACTGGTAACACTGACATATGGGGCAGGACTGGTGCGGCTTCGGATTCTACAGTAAGGATCATAAGGCTAATGGTGTAGTTACCTAATCCATATACTTCATTTTCTAGATCAGTTCCTGTTCGAGTGGGGAGTCCCTCCTTGTCAGGGTAACAGACATCTAGCAGGACTAAGTTCAGATTTCCCCAAACCCAGCCTCCATCGAAAACAGCAATATCAGGATCTAAGGAATTAATTATTTTAAACCATGCACCACAGGAGCCATTGTGAGTGAACGGGTACGGAAAGAGAGGAAGGGCTCCCTTGAAATTCTGGTAGGGAGGGAGTCGGCCACATATCCAGCAGTCTGTAGCATTATTAGTCTGATGAGAATGGTGTAACATACTAATGAATGTATTGTTGCGCAGCGCAAGTCTGTATGACAATTCATGCGGGGGCAATTCACTGAAAGTGTGCTCGACAGTGACATTTGAAGAAGAATGTGTACGCTTGAATATAGGATAGTACAAGTGTAACAGTATACTTGTTTCTGTCTATCTCTCTCTCTATCGGGGTCTAGCGGGAACATGTCAGAATCAGGTTTAACCGATTCACCTAGGGGAGGACTTAAACAATTAAACTGTCTGACTTGCTAGATCGGAGTTTCATGCGATAACTTTCTTGAGGAGTTTTTTCTCGTTCAGATTCTGTAAAGTCTTTTTGTTCGACACAGTCTTTGGTGGGGGTGGACGAGTCTCGGTCAGGTTTCAGTCCAGAGAATTTTTTCACATGACTCGTGTGAACCCACCCCTTTCTCCCTTCGATTTTCACTGCCGTCCTTGTGGTGAGAAGAACGGTCTTCGGGGACTTCCAGCGGGGCTCCAGCGGACTCTTTCTGTCGAAGTTGCGCACTAGAACCAGGTCGCCAGGACGGACGTCGTGCGGCTTTACATCAGTGTTGTCAGGGAAGGCTGCGGCAACCTGTGAACGACATGATTGGAGTGCAGACATCAAGGAGGCAAGGTAATCTGTCAACATATTACAATCAACATCAGTGATTTTCTTCGGAATGGGCGTCCCCCACATATTCGGTGGTCTGCCAAAGACCACTTCGTACGGGGATAGCCCTGATCTCGAATGGGCGACCATCCTCATGTAGAATAGTGCCACTGGCAGGGCGACTATCCAGTCGACCCCTTTCTCCTGACATATTTTGGCAAGGCGGATCTTTAGTGTCTGGTTATGCCTTTCTACAAGGCCTGCTGCTTCGGGATGTCGGACACAATGGAATTTCCACTGGTAACCTAACAGTAAAGAAACCTGCTTCATTAACTCGGACGAGAATGGCTGTCCGTTATTTGAGTATACGACACGGGGCAAACCGTACCGTGGGAAGAATTCACGAACCAACTGTCTGGCAGTGGTCGGAGCAGTGTAGTCTGGAACTGGGTATGCTTCGGTCCAGCGGGACAGAGCACAGACAACTACGAGAACATATTTAAATCCTCGACAACGGTCCATCTGGATATAATCCATCTGGAGGACTTCAAAAGGGTGATCAGGAGGATGAAATCCACCTTGCTCTACAGGGACGCTTTTACCTGGATTGAACTGACAACAGATCATGCAAGTACGCACTTTCTGTTTTGCTGCTGCTCGTAAGTGTTTGTTGCTCCAGAGATTCTGTAAGCTGTCTAACATCGCTTTCTCTCCCAGATGTGCTGGGCTATGTGCTGTATTTATCATGACTTGAACCATAGAGTCAGGGAGAAACCATATAGATTTTCCCTTCGTCATCCAACCTTGATCTGTCTGGATCCCTCCTAGTTCAATCCATTTCTTTATTTCCTCTGGAGTAGCATGTGTCTGAATATCAATTACGTCTAGGGCGGGATCTTTGACTGTCATACACTGTGTCGGTACTGTTGGCTTTGTCATATCAGTTGTCTGGATGTGAGTCAATGCTGTATGTTTTGCTGTCTGATCTGCCAGGTCGTTACCTTGGGAAACAGAATCTGTAACCTTAGTATGTGCTTTACACTTCATGACTGATATGCCCGAGGGCAAATGTATTGCTTCTAACAGTGCTTGAATGAGGGGACCGTGCTGTATCTTGGCACCATGAGAGGTCAAGAAACCTCGTTCTTGCCAGAGGACTCCGAAGTCGTGTACAACTCCGAATGCATAACGGGAATCTGTGTATATGTTAACATTTCTGTTCTTGGCTAGTATACAAGCTCGGGTCAGAGCGATGAGCTCTGCTGCTTGAGCAGACAGTGTGTCAATACGGTGTGTTTCTTTAACTTCAGTTTCAGTGGTCACTGCATACGCAGCCACTAATTCTCCTGTACTTGTTCTCATGCATGAACCGTCCACATAAAGTGTCAGGTCTGGATTTGTCAATGGAACATCTGTCAAATCTCGTCTAGGCTTTGTTACTGCATTAATGATTTCTATACAATCATGTGGGGCTGGATCTGTCATAACTGTGGGTAACAGTGTTGCGGGGTTCAGGATACTGCAGCGCCTGATTTCTATGTGTGGCTGGAATAGCGTTAATTCATAACCTGTTAGTCGTGCTATAGTCAAGTGTTGAGTCTGGGTTCTGTTTAACAGAACCTCTACAGAGTGTGGAACTTGTACGGTTAACTGATGGCCTAAAACTATTGAATCGCTCTGTCTGATGGCTAACGCTGTTGCTGCTACTGACTTCAAGCACGCAGGGAGTGCCTGGGCTACGGAATCCAACGTACTAGAAAAATAAGCGCAAGGCTTATGTGAACCTGCTTGATCTTGAGTGAGGACAGACAACGCTGTACCATCACGTTCTGTCACAAAAAGTGTAAACGGTTTGCTGTAACATGGTGTCGCTAAAACTGGTGCTTGACATAATGCTTTCTTTAATTCTTCAAAAGCTTGTGTGTGTTCCTGAGTCCAAGGGAGGGCAGTCGAAGTAGCTGCCTCTTGTGTCGTTAACTGGATGAGTGGTTTAGCTAGGAATGCATATTGAGGAATCCATTGTCTGCAGTATGAGGTGAGGCCTATGAAGGCCCGCACTTCTTTTTGTGTCTGGGGTCGTGGCATATTTACAATTAACTGAATGCGATCGGGAGTGAGCCGTCTCCCCACTTTGGACAGCAAGTGACCCAAGTACACAACTTGCTGAACACAGAATTGTAGCTTTGAAGGAGACACCTTGTGTCCCTTGTCGGCCAGAAAATGTAAAACTGTCAGTGATGCTTGTTCACATTCGGGCTCACTTCGTGCGGTGATCAGTAGATCATCGACGTATTGCAGTAAAGCGGTGTTAACTGGCATTTGAATACAATCTAGTTGTCTTTTCAGTGCTTGACTATAGATGCTGGGGCTTTCTGTGAATCCTTGAGGTGCGCGCGAAAATTTGAAGCTTCGTCCATTTAAACTGAATCCGAAGAGATATTGGCTCTCTGGATCAATAGGTACGCTGAAGAAGGCGTTCTTGAGGTCAATTACAGTAAAGAACGTTGCTTCTGAATCAATAGCAGTCAATAGGGAAGAGATATCAGGAACCACAGGGTACTGTGGTACAATACATTTATTCAGTTCTCGAAGATCAATCACCAGCCGATATACTGGCGGTGCATTGGGATCAGTACGTTTAAGAATCGGTATGATAGGTGAATTACATACATTGGAGTCGGTCTCCACGACCACTCCTTGGGCAATAAGCTCTTCAACGATTTTCAGTAAAGCCACTACAGCATCGGGTGGTAACTTGTATTGTCTAATTCTGGGTAAAACAACTCCTGTCTTGAGTGTAACACGGTATGGAGTGATGTGCATACAACCTATGTCAGTTGGGCCTTTTGCCCATAAGTAATCTGGTACTTTTTTCAATCTGACATCGAATTCTCGCAAAACATAATGACCCTTGAAATCTCGTAGAAAGAGTCTAACCCCCTCCGGGGAACAGCATATTATAGCTCCTAGAGCCTTCAATGTTTTAATTCCTAACAGATTTTCTGGACATGATTTCGTGAGTAACAGGTCTGTAACACGTGATAATGGACCTACAGCCAGGGGAACTGGTTGCGATACTTCATTTACAATAGGCTGTCCTGAAAAACCAAGGGAAACATTCTGTGAGCCTGAGAGGGGTGCCCCTGGAACTTCATCATGGCTGATTGTTGTGCGACTTGCCCCTGTGTCAATTAAAAACTTTCTGTCTTTTCCTAATACTTGACTGTGTACATAAGGACCTTCTTGATCTACAGGAATCTCAATAAGAGGCAAGTCACCTTCCCTCCCTAGGCTGTTTCATGTGTATCGTGAATATTCGGGGTAAGCGGACTGGGCATACTGGTACATCTGTTGTGAAACTTGCTGAGTTGCGGCAATGGGCTGTGGCTGTGATACCGCTACTGTCTGTGCTGTATGTGCTGATGAAGCATGCATGGGCTGTGTATTCTGTGCATTCTGTGAAGATTGATGCTGGTTATGGTCTTGTCTAGGCGGATGCGGTCTTTCTTTAGTTTTACCTGTCTCTATGTTGTGCTTCAGAACTGGGCATTCGTGTACGTAGTGACCTGGTTGCTTGCAATAATTGCATGTCCCTTTAACGGGAGCTGTAGTGTGACTTGTCTGGGTCCCACCCTTTCTGTGGCCGTCGGCTGGGACCGTCTGAGCTACTAACATTTTCATCTTTGTGTCTTTCATGCGTTTTTGTTCCTGATCTTGTTCTTCTCTAATTCTGTTCTGATGATATTGGAGCATTTGTAACATCTGTGATGGCGTATTTGCTTGCCATGTACTCTCGACCTTGTATACACGGTTCTTGACTGCTAACAGGGAATTCTCGACTAACTTTGATACAAAAAGATGCGGATATGACTCGCTACTTGGTTTAAGGCCACTATTAATAATGAAACATTTTTCGAATCTTGAATAGAAGTCACTAGTATCCTCATCATGTTTCTGTTTACAGGACGAGATTGCGTCCCAATCTTCCTTCCTCGTTGTCAATAATCTTGGCAAGACCTGCACTATTAAACCTGGTAATGCTTTCGTTTTTTCCCCAAGGCCTACCCCTGGGACACGTTTCTTTTCCTCTTCTTCTAATTCTGCCCATGCAATCTTTGTCTCTCCCACCTCCCATTCTTTTTCCTTTAATTTCTCGTAGATGCCCGTGGGCAACAGTACCTTCAACATTTTCATGATATCATCATACGTGTAATCCCCCATTAGTAACATGTCTTTAAGCTCTCTATGAAAACCTGCAGGATCTTTATCATGACACGGGACTAGTTTCTTCATTTCTAACAGTTCTAACTTGGTCAGGGGCGTGTGAACATATACACGCTTCAAGACACGGTCCTCACCCATTACTGGGTGGACTTCCCGTAAAGGGTTCTGACTCTCAATGCCACCCCCGCATTGCATGTGGTACATTTTCCTTTCTTGAGGTGGGGCGGGAACATATTCAGAGCTTACAAAAGTGCTATATTTACGGCGTTGTTCTAGAATTATTTGTATTAACTTGGTACTGAAACCTCTCCATCTGTCCATGAGAAGTGCTTCTAATGTTTCGTGTAAGGGACCTGGATCAGAATGATGGTTTCTGTATTTGATGAGGAGGTGCTGAATCATGTATACACCTGCTAATTTCTGCTCGTCTGGGGAAAGGTTCAGAAACGTCTGTGCTAAAGTATCATCATTGTACATGTCTGGATTTTCGGCCCATAATATGGCTGATCGGGCTAGTTCTTGTTCATCCATAGAATTGAGTACGTGGTACCCTACTCGATCTCGAAGCCTTTTATCTGTCTCCTGAAACTGATGTTCAGAAGAGTTCGGATTTGTTAAAGCAGAGAGAAAAACTCTCTTACTTTCTGGACGGATGCCTTTCCTAAGGTAATTTCCCTTACCTACATACGCTATAGTACCTACATTTCTTTCGGGTTCTTCCTGTTCTTCTTCCTCCTCGGAGGAAACCTTTTCTTTCTCTTTCTGGTGTACTGCTATCACTGCTTTCCTAATCTTCTTGTACATAGAGGCTATGCAAGTCCCCTTGTCGTGTTTTCCTTCAGCTATATTTTGACCCCACTTGTTCAGTGCTTCTAATTCACTCTGATCTGTTCCGGGCCTATCTCGTTCTCTTATTAGACAATTTATGAAAAATCGTAGTATCTGTGCTTGCATGTCAACTTTCTGTTTCTCCATGGCATCTTTAATACTGTCAGGGTCTTTCCCTGTCTGAACAAACTCATATATTCTATCTAGACGCTCCTTCATTCCTACATAGCATAGCAAGTTATCAGTAGCAGATCTTAACCGTAGTGATGCCAATATCATTAAATCGTCTTTTCCGGGTACTGGATCATATCTGCAAACTGAAATGTTTTCTTTTAATGCGTCAAGGCGGGATGAATTAGAGAAGTGGGGAGACCTGTACGTGAGAGGACTCTGCATACCTCTGAGATTGAATCTGTGAGTTGGTGGCGGGGTCCGAGGACCCGCGGTCGCACCTCCTGAAGCGGAAGCTTGTGCATTATCTCCCTGTGGAGTCTGTATCTGAACTTGAATTTGTCGTTTAGGTGGATCAGGCAAACGTGGTTTCGGTAGGTCAGTTTTGAGTACGGGAAGTGGCGGTGCTGGCGGAGCGGGGGAGGTCTGTCGCGGTACTGGCGGAACATGATCTGGAGGCGGGGTGCCACCCCCGTCCCTGTCAGTAGGCAGGGCTCGAACAGGCAGATTGGTATAAGCGGGAGCTACATCCTCTAGATAAGAATTTAGGAATATATCTTTAGTAGTTTTATGCATTGCTTTAGTTGGAACTAATGGTGGTGGTAGATTTTTCGGTATTTCTGACATGGCCTCAGGTGTACCCTCGGCCATAAGATACATGCCGTTTACTTGGCTATTTCGGATTCGATCTATTTGTTCTGTTTTTACTCGGATCCCCTCGGTAACTAGTTCGTTTTCTTGAGCTTTTTCTGATTCTTTCAGTCTATCTTCTCTTCGGAGTGTTCTTTCAGCACGCTTATGTGCTTCCTTACGCCAAAATTCTATGGCGTCCTTCTGAGATTGTCTGGCTTTCTTTTTCCATAATGCTTCTTCTACCTTCATGATGCACTCGGCATCCCATGTTCCGATAACGGGCCATCTGTGTCTCTCGTCTAGATGTTTAGTGTACTCGGCCCATAATTCTAGATACAATATGGCATCTATGCCATGTTTATGATACATGAAGTTACCTGGAGTGTCCCTAGGGGGGATAGGAATTGCTTCCTCCAGTATCCCTTTCCTAGTTCCTATCTGCTTTAACTTGTTAAAAAACGGCATTTTGCTTACTTATTACTGAATGGTCAATCCTTACTACTTACTACTGAATACGGCTATTTGTACAGAAAACACAATAATACACAAAAAACGGTCTCATTCATACCACAACATTAATCACATAAAAAGACATTTGTAACATATATAACTACCCCCTTACATCGGATGTACTGCTAAACAGCACAGATACACTGCCTAAAAACAGTGCAAGAACTTGAAAACTGATGTACTGCTAAACAGCACAGATACACTGCCTAAAAACAGTGCAGACCGGACTTGTGTACCCAAACCCGTCTAGATACGTCCCAGCAATGGTACTCACCGGGAAGCACGGAAACAGAAGGCCTCGGAAAACTCGACTGGACTCGACTCGATACTTCGGAAAACTTCGGAAAACTTCGGAAAACTGGTGGGCCTCTTGACACCTCGGACCTTGCTTCTTTCGGCTAGGCTCTGGTCGGGATCCTCCGCACTCCTCACCGCCTCGTCTGGGTACTGATCGCAGTCTTCGTCACCTCCGTGGGTCAGAGGGAGATGCAGGAAATCCTGCCGGTACGCGTATGTTCCGGCTAACTGACGGCAGGGAACACAGGTTGCAACGCACCAACCGGCGCGTGAGGTGGGGGAGGGGTCCCTGCTCGGGCGCCAAAATGATGTAAATAAATAATTTACTCTTAATTTCTATGCAGGTAAGTACTTAATCAATAATAACTCAATCGGAAATGAAAGAAAACAGAGTCCGTGGTGTTAGAGTTCTTAGGGGTTTTATTCCTTAAAAAGGAATGGTCAAGACCAGGATATCATGTTCTGAACACCACACAGGGTGTCAGAAGGGATAGAGCGCTCCATTTTATTAACAGTACATAGCTTATATACTTATTTTACACCATTGGAAACAGTATAGAAGGCGTAACAGCTGAGAGAAGACAAGATAACAGTATACACGTGGTACATGTGCGTAATCAAGAGGCGTGAACTAGAGGTGTGTTCTCGAGACGTCACAAGTAAGTGTCACGGAAGGGGTGGCACTAACAGGAATGTTGCAATGTCAGCAGAAATCAGAAGCTTGGATGCGCGCGCAGCTGCATGACGTGTGCATGACATGGAGTCGGAGGGTGCTGGGGACTTGACATTTGAACTGACGGAAAGAGACAGAAGTCTGGCATGTCAGATCAACTTGTGCTTCTATCATATCTGATATCTGATGTTTAGGAACTAAGCTATCTGGGCGGAAAGGTCTCTGGGGCAGAAGCTATTCTATACTTGTTATGAGTGCGTGTATAAGCGCCTGAGTGTCTGTATGAGAAGCGTGGGGGCATGGGCCTTCCATGGAAGCATGGCAACAGAAGCTATGAATTACTTGCATGGAGACAGGTCGGCCCTTTGGCTCTGCAGCTGAAGAAGGATGTTTATTGAAGCTAGCAGGCAGGAATGTATTTTCAGGGAACGGATCAGATAATTCGAAGGTTGAAGTCAGTCTTGGCAGAAAGCAGGCTGAGCCGAGCGCGAAGGGCCGCGCTGGAAGTAAGTCAGAGTTCACGGGTACAGAGGTAGCCTGGGCAGAGGCTGTCAGAGTCAAGAGCCAGAAAAGAGGCTCGGTGGCAGAAATTCAGAGGCCTACTCAGCTAGAGCTGAAAAAACGTAGAAGTACACTACAAAAAGACGTTGGCATAGCATACTTAGGAACGGACCACTCAACCCATTCATGGTGGGTCTGAAAGAGGACATGTTAACGTTAGACGCAAATGTATTTGCGTCTTCATAGCTGGTACAGGAGGGAAGTTACATGCACTTTAACTCGTACATGGAGACGGTGGGGTACTCGCTAGGGAACACAACTTGACCATAAAATTTATATTTCCTCAGTAGTATGTTGTAGTTAGAATAACAGAAGGAACAAAGTCAGCTGGATAGCGACCATTTAAAAAAATAAACGAAACGCATAGCAGGAATTTACCAGTGTATGCAGAACATTGTGCGCATCACCAAGACACGCAAAAACACACAGCCGTCTGAAAAACAATATCATCTTCGTTCGCCCCCTTTAAATGAAGAGAATAGCAAGAATTGAGAAGTGCAAATGGACAGCAGGAATCCACCTGTGTATTCACAACGGTGCGGATATCCCTAAGACACGCAAAAATGCAGCGATCCACTCATGTGTTAATAGGTGTACACGTCACTGAAACACACTGGCGGTGTTTGCCTCACCAACCTTCACAAAGCACTTCCTCTTCTTTATGCTGAACAGTGTGCATGTCACCGAAACACACAAGGCCGCAGAACCACCAAAAGTGCGATGATGATGTGCGGTGCAAACCATTATGGCCGACTAACGTTGGCACATGAATGCCTCACAGATTGACGGGATGAGACACGGAGACACGTTGCTCTTGATTATGGTTGTTACAGGCTCACAGTGGAGTGACACAGAGGCAGTGGAGGTGGCTTGCTCTACCGCTTGGTCTGGATCACCTGCCGCTAGGAATCACGAGTAGCAGCTCGAGCAGGCAAATCTCAAGTAGACAACAACCAATAGTAAGGTTTTGACAGCATCCCTTTTTTCAAAATGTCGTGTCTGATTGATAATCCTCTTCAGAATACTCTTCAACTTCGCTGTGTTAAGATTTTCACTTGTGACCTTTATTTTCCAATATTTCTAAGGACAAAGTAAAATGTTGCTTCTTTGCTTTGGTGGAATTACTCGTCGCCAATGTTAAGCTGGTAAATGAAATCACGACACCTTCATGTAGCAAAGTTGAACTTCTTTAACTGAGTATAAAGGTATATAGACCCTATCCACAGCCAGTGAGAGGGGCATCTCATAGCAGTCTTCCTCCAACTGATCCCACACAATTCCATCCTTTACATTCCAATGATGATGTGCTGGTTTCAGAACAGCAGATCATCACAATGTTACAGAGCCTCATATTCTGCAGGTTCTGTAACCTAAGATACCACACAGCCCTTCCACACCCCGCCTGGTGATGCCAGTGTCAAGAGTGGTAAACAATGCATATCTTTCCATTACTCATTAAAATTTGAAAGTTTCTTTCAATTCAAGGATTTCCTAATTTTGTTTTCAGTTTTATATAGTGCGAACGTGACCCAAAGACACATTTATATTTTTGTAGGCACGAGGAGATTAAATGATAAGCCGAGAATCACAGGATGATGAGCTGATGCAGACGCGAACCATGGTTCCCAGTCCCAAAGTTGGCAGCTCTGTCCATAATGCCACATCATTTCTTTAAAATACACTTTTTGCAGCAAGTGCTGCCCTGTATAAAAACTGCTGCCATACTCACCAAATAACAACTCATAAAATCAGGTTTATTAATGTGACGGATCACAGTGCAATTTTGTTTTATTAGTATTACAGTGCATTATTACATTTATTGTGGTAAAGAGCATCACTGACCAAATGCTGTCACCACCCAAAAGAACATCCCCCAGGCCTGGGATGAACCTCTTAGGTAGGGCCTCTGATCACATACTTGGGAAGTAGGTGACTTCTTTTCCTATATCTTCAAGCACAGTGCAGTCACTAGCCAAAACGCGTGATTTCAGACACCTTTTTTCTCCTTACGATACTCTGGATGAATGAGGGCATTTCTCAATGAAAGTGGTTGCCCCCTAGATAACAGAAGAAGAATCTACAGCAAAACACTCACTGAGCTCTCAGCAGAGGAAGTGAAAATACCGACGCTAGAGTGTGACTGAGTCCTTCAGAAATGTCAAGCTGTTCCTTGTCCGGTGTGAGGGGTACACCCAGTTCCCCAGCGGTGTTGTTGTTAGGGAAAGCCCATTGCATCATCTTTGAATAGAACATGGTCAATGACTGTGTAGCTTCAAAATAAAGCCATACTGTGGTTGGTCATGTTCTATAATTCTGTAGTTCCCCTGCCTGTGGAACAGAACAGCCAAGATTGGTTAGGGCAGTGAACCCAGCACTCCAAAGAAGACTGGGGGACTGGAATGAGCTCCCACTGGGTTTCTAATGCAAAGCAAGTTCAACTTCCTGAAAAGCGCATGTCACGCTGGGCACAGTAAGAGGCCCGTCCAACCCGATATGCATACTTCATATCATGGCCCCAGCCATTATTATGCAGCCTTTCTGCCTGCCAATTAATAGAATTGGCCCCGCCCTGCATCAGAAACCTGCCCCACGCTGTGCTGTGATCTGCCCACAGTAAACAAAAATACCAATAAGTAGTAACTTTAAATTAAAAATGATGTGGCTCATGGTAGCGGAAAGTGGTGTTTGGGGAGCTGCTCTTCTGCCCCCGTGAAGAAACCGCCTCTGATTACATGTGTAGACATATCTGCATGAGCAGATATCCTCTATGATGTCTAAGACTATTCTTAGACATTGCAAGTGAACAGGGAAGCCATCTTAAGTATATGTACTGGGCAATGGTGATTACGAGTTTCCCAGATGCATGATGGCTTCACTGAAATCAAAGGACGTAGGTATTAAACACCTTGTATTAATAAACTCACACCGATTCCAGTGATGAATTTAATAATACATGCACCCAGAGGGTACCTTAGAGGTACCCCCTGAACCTTACTAGTCTTCTAGTGTGGTAGCTGACTGGAACAGACCAACCTACCACCACAAACGTGCTTCTGACTCACTAGGAGATAATAGCCCCACTTTCGGCGTTAAGGAATAATGCCTGCTCTGTTAGGAGGTGTTTACACCACCTCCAACAGGATGGATAGTAAATCAGCATACTAAGAACAGAGGCTTCAAAGCCTCTGCTGCCATTTATATGATTTCCCCCAGACCTGGGATATGCCACCCCTTGCCCTGAGGCCCATTTGGTACCAGAACAGGTGGGAACAGGGAGGAAATTAGTTATGCTAGGAGAAGTGGACGACACTCAGGTCAGGTGAGCTACCTGCTGTGACCCACTCTAGGAAAATTCCACCATCTTGGTGATGGCAGAATTAGGAACACTGGGACAGGGTTATGCCCACTTCCCACAGGAAGTGGTCATATGGGGCATGGTGACCTCAAGGGTAAGTAGTCCATTTGCTACTATTCTACACACCCCTAATGCCCTATATTGAGTATTTAGGTATCCCCCTGACACCAGAACTTTAGACAACTGACTACAGAAGAAGATGACAGTGAAGAGCTTATCAAAGAGAGAACTAAAGCCGGCTGTGGACCTTTGGTGCCAGACGCTGCCTGTTGGGTAATACATCTTCCAAAGTTCTCAGAGCGACACAAAGCAAACACAGATACCAGCAGCCACAAAACACAAGAAATGTATTGCACCTTTCATCTTTTATTGGCATGCCAAGATAGAAGGCAGATGCACATCCCAGTCTCACGTCTTGGAACTAGCTTCTTCTGCCCCACATAGATATTCAGGGGAGCATATATAGGGCAGAAAGTGCTGTCATCAGTAAAATCCTTAGATGTGGACTAGGCCAAATACGGTTATATATACAAATAGAATTGTCATAAAAGCACAAGACATAGAGCAAAATATATCTATTTCCGTAGAAGGACACAAGAGAACAGAAAGCAAGTTTAAGCTAAACCTGAAAGAATCAGAGGCTTTTGACAGCTGTTAGCCCAGGACGTGTCAGAGAGGGTAATAAAGGTCTTTGGGTCAGGCTACAATAGATCTGCAAAGGAGGGGTGATTTTAGGAGTGCAGAGCAAGCAGTTTGGTCAGAGACAGACATAATTAGCTCAGGGGGTCTGAGATAGTGTGAGGGAGAGTTTGAGATTGATTCCCTTATTTGGCTGATGCAAACATATACATATATATTTTTCTTCACAATATCTCTCCTTTTTGACAGCAGTATCAAATATCATGGCAAGATATATATATATATATATATATATATATATATATATATATATATATATATATATATATATATTCACTGAAAAAACCATAGGTTTCAGTGTTATAGTTAATTGGACATTTCACTCGTACAAAACCATAGAAATTCCCCCGTTATAGTTAGTTCAGCTAACTATAACTCGCGCGCCTGCAATGCACTGCTGATGACGTCACATATTACATCACTCATGACATGGTCAGTGACATCACTCATGACATCTCAAATGACATCGCTGATGACATCATCCTTGTGATAGAGTGGCAGACCTCCTCTCACCCTAATATAACCTTTGATACACACACTCAAAAATACAAACTAACATTTTCAAAACAATGGACATACCAATATCAGTTACAACACACCTATTCAGTAATTTCAAGATCTGCACACACAGCCACTCATTCACCAACAGTCCCTATACAGTCACTCACACATGTACTCACTTATCATATGTACTCATAGACCTATACATCCTGTTTCTCACTGATTAGATTAAGCATTAGCAGAAGACATCTTGTATTTAGATACTATCTTGTCCATTTTGCAGAATCCATTTTGTATTTCTGGCAACCATTTTGTTTGCCATGTGCTCACCATGTGCTCTGTCCTACCGTCCTGTTAACTGCTCTTGAAATCTGCCTAGAGACAAGATATATTTAGCCTCTTCTGCTCTGCACATGCCCAGTAGAGCTTACAGCTGTCCCTAACTTGTAACTGTCAGGATGTGTCCACCAGAATTAGCTTACTGTCAGCCCTTCCCACTTGTTGCTAGCACACTCTCTGTATGACCTTGTAAGTATTTGAAACCAGCATTCTGTACCTTGTATCGCCTTCTTTTGAGCCCCTGTGTGGGTATAAAAGGACCAAGCTCCTTCCAGTCAGTGTGCTACCTCATATACTACCGAAGGGTGTTGTGTGAATGTAGTTCCACCTCATGAGGTTTATTAAAATCTGTCTTTTCTAATCCAGTTTCTGTGCCAACTTCTTTTTATTGGTCTAAGGACTCTGAGCAGAGAAGGGCGAATCCCTTGGACTGGTAGGCCTGGCTGAGGCTTGCTACTACAAATTGGCGCTTCCAACGTGGGGCTCATAGGCAACTCGGATGCCCGAAGGAGTCGTCGAGACGAAGGATTGGAATCTCGCTTTGGACGTGATCACTGCCGGAGGAGACCAGAGTCTTGACATCCACAGCGTTTTCCCTTTCTTTCTGATCTGACCATCCAGGTGGCGCCAGTCCTCGACTGAGATCTCTTCTGTTGATTCGCTGTGCAGTGACCATTTGGTCGATTTGAGAACTTGGCAGTAGGAACCTGGACTCCATTTGATTGGTAAGAGCTGTTCTGCGGCACTTGCTGTGGGTTTTTGATGCCTTTGTCTGGTAAGGTAGTTTAGTAACACTTACTGCGGCTTTGTTTATGAAATTGGCCAATATTGAACCTTGTTTGATATACATATATATATATATATATATGTGTTGCAATACATATAGGCAAGGATGAGGAGATTTTTCTCTATTTAAGATTGTTTGAACGGCGCAACGTACGAAGAGTACCTTAAGCGCTACTTTTTCTAATACTGCATATTTTGCACCATTTTTGACATGCCTGTTTCTAGCACACTTCGTAGGATGTGTTGCTTTTGTAGTGGTACCACTTTGAAACTTGACGAAGCGCAACCAGCCCCCCCAGAGGGGACGCCTAATAGGGACATGTATATTAAGTATGGTATTTCGTCCATAATGTACAGCACGTTATAGAACAAATACACCTGTAAGGATCCTGAGTTGCGTTGGCCTATACATGGGTCACTTGATTTACGAAAGATTCAGTATGTGGAGCAACAAATGTTTAAGCAAAAGGCTAGGCAAGACATGTTTGATTGTGTGCGAATGTGGGAGAAAGAAGTGCGTGAGCGAATGAAGTGTGAGCAGGCCTTGATTAAAAAAGAAAAACGTAAAAGTATCCATGCAAAAGCATTAGAAATGAAAAATAAAGAAATTAAAGAAAGGGAAGATAGGGAGCGTAAGTTACAGGTAAATGGCCAATACGCTATTCGTAGGCCTCTTTATCCTATTCTTAATAAATCCCAAGATGATTCTCTCTTATTAGATCATTGTCCACCTCTGTATACTCTTCCCTCTGTTCCTTATGAGTCAGATGAGGACTCTCCTACAGAGCAGGATAAAGCCTGAGACACTCGCTCGATGTTAACTACCGAACATTCCTCTGAGATTAGATCTGCGGCGCGAAAAGCCGATCGTAGTACTATCACTGCTTCTGAACTTCTAGATACTATTAAGAATTGGTCGGAAAGGGAACAAAAATATTTTAACGAGATATTGGCTGCAGAGGTTGTTGATCGATTTAGGAAATATTCGGTGGAAGTAGAGCCATATGATATAGCAGCTGATTGTAAGCAATTACGTGAAGGTTCTTTTGTCTTCTCCCAGGTGACTGACACGATCAGACGCTTGGTTAAACTACATGATGAAGCAGTCCGTTTGCGGGAGGAGAAAAAGGCAGCAGATGCAGCTGCACAAACATCCCGAATCGACGTGGCATGAACTTCGACGCCCGAAACAGATAAGAATGTTGTAATTAATGTGAAACCCATGCGGGAAGCAGCACCTATATATGTTTCTCCTAAAGGAGCAGGTACAAGTGATGATAAGACTTCTACCGACGTGAAAGGGTACTTTATTTATAATTGGGTTTACACTCCTTGGAATAGAGCAGATGTCATGGCCCTTAAAAATGCATTGCCTGATCCGCGAAATAATCCAACAGCTTTTTATGAGGAAATTGAGGGTGCCATTTGCTCTTGTACTATGACTTTGTCTGATATTGATTTGTTTTTTGGATTAATATTACCGCCTGATATGTGAAGAACTGTGCGTAAAGTTGATGATCGTGTGGCATTTGGGGCATCGTGGAAAGATTTAGAACAATTAGATGAGGATAGAAAACCTGCACAGAAACCGTGTCAGTTAATTTTATATCTGCCGGTAGCTATATTGGTTAAGTTAAAGACGATTATTCCCCCTAAAAAGATAGATTGGACTATGTTAGCGTCTTGCAAGCAAAAGATAGATGAATCAGTTTCAGACTTCTTCACACGCTTTGAAGAAGCATTCCACGATTTCAGTGGCCAGTCATTGACAGATGACACGGGTAGGCATCTGTTTGTCGATAAATATGTCACAAACCTTTTGTCAGGAATAGCTAGTCGCCTAAAAGCCAGTGAAAATTAATGGACTACCTCCTCTCCGGTTTCTCTCTTAACTATGGCTCAGTATTATGAACGACAAGAATTAGAAGCAAAAAGTAAGGGGGATAAAACATCTAAAGAGTTAAAAACAAAGTTTATGATGGCTCAGGCTTATGGCACACCTTCTAGAGGTAATAATAGAGGTGGACGCGGATCTTATGGTGCGTCCTTTCCTCCCTATACTCGTTCAAATTTGTCTGTTGATCAGTGTGCGTATTGTAAGAAATTTGGACAGTGGCTTTCTGACTGTCCAGTACTGCGTGCTCTGCAGGGTTTATGTGGTCGGGGACAAAAGAGAAATCGTTCTGGATATTCAGGGCCTAGAGGAAACACAAATGATCGGTCTAGGTTTGATGCTAATACACGTGGACAGGAGGGGTCTAATACTTTTGACAGAAGGAACAAATATCAAATGTCCGACTATGAGCCATCTGATTTGCAAGATTCTGCTTATGCATAGGATTGCCTAGGATGGGGTAAGGAATCAGTTGAAGTTCCAGTAGATCAGAGGGGTTTCTATGTTACAGCACATGTTTTGGGTTCTACTGATCAGTTTCTGGTTGATACAGAAGCTACTCGTAGCGCCTTGTCTAAACACTTGATTCCAAGGGCTCCCCTGTCTGGCTTAACTATTACATCGATAGGTTTCGATGGAACACCTTCCCTTAGCCCATTGTCACAACCACTTGCATTCCATGTTGATAAGTTTTTTCTTTCTCCAAACACACCAGACAATATTGTGGGTCGTGATATGCTCAAATATTTCAGGGCTACTATACTATGTTCTCCGGGGGGAACACCAGAGGCTTACCTGTTTTCTGTGGCCATCGGGCTTTGCCGTGAGGGAAACGGCGGGACGAGCACACGCCGGGAGGCGTCCCCGAGTCCGGACCACAATCCCCAGCACGCCCTCTGCCTACAGCGCGCCCGTGACGCGCAAAGAGCGCCCGGAGGCGCCAGTTAAAGGCTGACACCCCCTCTCGCCCCGCGAGTCGCGCGCGGGAGCGACCGGGAGAAGCACGGGACAAGGGCGGGGCCGTCTGTGGCCGTCAGGGGCCAGAAGAGGCCGGGCAGGGCCACTCCCCTTGGCTCGAACTGTGAGTACCATTGAAGGACATTTCGTGGAAAAGCCATTTGTTTCCCCTTGTTTTTTAACCTAAAGTTTACCGGATACTGTCAAAGCAAACCCAGAAATGTCAGTCCAAAGTACATTGCCGGATAATTACTTACTGAAAGTGGTGTCTAAAATCAACAGCGACAGGAGGAAGTCACTAGGAAAAAGTACTATTGCAGACCCTCCTTTGACTTTGTCCATCGATGTAAATAATCATGTAAACTCTGATAATATTGTTAATGAGTTGGACGCTCCTGTAGAACTTGATAATAGCATTATTAGCATAAATGTTGAAGCGACTAAGGCCTTAGACAAGTCAATAATGGGGGAAGATGACCAAGGTGATAATGTTGGGGGGACACCTCAGCAATCTGGGAGGGCTTCCAAATTTATGCGAGCTTGTAGAAAACCAATCCCCAAGCGAGGTAGTCATATCTCAAGAAGAAAAAAAGATTCGACCCAACCGGAACATACCGAGGATTTAGTAACCCCGAATCTAGATAAATATGTTTCCTTGAAGCCTGACCAAATTGACTCACTAACGAGTACTATTTTCAGTAAACTTAGTATGGTGGTAGAGCCACTGCTCACTAAGATAGGAGATCTCCAGGAGGAAGTAGCCAGGTTGAGGGGCTTGGTGGGTAAGCATGCAGACAACTTAGAAAAGTCTTTTAGCCGACATTAAAAAGTCAACCTGTCCTGTTACTGCTCCCACTAGGGATAAGGAGCAGCCACAAGCCTCTACTAGTGCCCCTCCCATTATCACTAGGAAACACTCCTCTAAAGAACAATCGAAACCACAGAAACCACTACCCACATCGACCCAGGAGGTAGGAAGATCCTCAAACCAATCCAATAATGGGGTTACAAGTACTTTGCCGGGTGTTAAACTATCAGCCCCCATGCAAGCCCCCACGCAAGTATCAGCACCTGTGGTGCAAGTTCCAACTGATACATCGGGAGGATCCAATGGGGTGCCCACTAGGATTTGTAGACGCCCTGTTGATTTACCACCCGACTGTGTACCTTACGTGGTGGTTTTAACTAACGTCCCCATTCCCACTCAGCCCCCAAGTGAATATGAGACACCTGATTCTTTGAGAAATAAAACCATTTCCTGGCTAAACCGTCATTGTGGCTATCCAGTTGGCTATTCTGACCAAATTATCTCTATCAGAAGAGTCAACTGGATAGGTAACACCAAAAAAACCGGCGGGGGGGATTGTGTGATAATAAACTTTAAGCACCCACAACATGTGGCAACAGTTTTGCTTAGAGCGGCCGCAATTATACAGTCGGAGACTGAAGTAGTTGCTAGACCATTGGGCTACTTTTATAACCACCTTGGTGGGCAACCTCCGTCAAACTGTAAGGAGAGGGCTCCGAATAACCCTACCTATCCACCTATGGTAAATAAACCATTGATACCTAACTTCTTCTTTGGTCCACTAAATGGTCCATTCACCCCACCGCTGCATATGGGGAACCCTATGTTTGGGGGGAATGTTCCCTTAATGCATACCCCCAACCCATTTGTACCATTTGGTAACACCCCTTTGTATAACAATGGAATGGTTTACCAGGTCCCTACTCAGAACAGGTTTCAGTCTCTGAGTCACCTAGACCAGAATGATTGACATGAGATTGAACCTCTTAGAGATCTAGGGTTTAGTACTCCCAATGAAGAAGTCGTTTTGTTAACTGAAGAAACGGGTAATGTATGTTTGAACTGTACGTTGACTGGGGGTGATATCCTAAACTTTATACCTAACATAGAGCTTTTTAATATAGAGAAAAACATGCCCTTATCTAGTGTTGAACTGCCAACAGCTAGCAAAGAAAGAGAGAAGATAGCCTGTCACATTGCTAGCTGGAACATTGCGGGAATTACGGCCAAGGAGGATGCCTTAGGCTGGAATGATTTTGTGTATTTGTTTGACATCCTGTGTTTTCAGGAAACCTGGAGTAAAAATTTCAAAGGCATTGAGGGGTATGTGTCCTATGAGCTCCCAGCATCGCCCTCAACTCATGGTAGAGCTAAAGGCGGTCTGTTGGTGTTAATTTCTGTCAAACTACCCATCTCTGTGAAAAAATTTGTTAATGTGGGGGCGCATTCGCAAATCTTATGGCTTACACAAGAATCTGGCAGAAACATTCTATTGATAAATTTCTATAACAATGTTTTTGACAACACTAGACATATAGCAATTAATGAATTAGATACAGCAGTGAATAATTTTGTGAGGAATTTTAATAATGTATTTGAATTTATTTTTGTGGGGGATTTTAATGTATCTGTGTGCCCATTATCCACCCAGAAGGTTTGTGGTGTGTATAACCGACAGGGGGAAGCTGAAGTCCATTTTCCCCATCACACCTACGGGGAAACTTTGAATAATTTTATGATTCATTATGACCTGGAAATCATGGACAATGCTAAAAATGACATGGGTGTAAACATTCCAACTTTTAAAGGAAGGGGCGCTAATACCGTTATTGATTTTATATGCATGTCATCAACTATTGCCCCGCTATGCTCGATGCCCAAGGTGATAGATATTATGTTGAGTGACCATAACTGTTTGACCACTGAATTAACCTTTTGGGAAAAAAATCATGTCTGTGAACAAGGTATTATCAATAATATTGAACCCCATAGACAGAATGGTTATAGACTGAGGTGGAAAGGAGAAAAAGCTGCTATAATATCAGATTCCATTATTTCAAATTGTCTGATGGATATCACGGCAATTTTAGAACAGGAAGACACCTCGTCTGACAGTATTGATCACTTTAACAGTATTAATTCCATCATCAACAAAAAGTTTACTAAAGAGGCCGGGTCTAAAGCAAGGTGCCCAAGGGGTTGGTTTGATCATGCTTGTTCCAATGCCCGGAAGGAACTTAAAGAGGCCCTTGCAGTTAAACCAAGGGACAAAAATTTGGTGGTCCTACTTAGACAGGGATATAACATGACCCTCAAACGTAGAAAAGCTGAATTACAGCAAGAAGCCTGGGATAATCTCACCCAAGCAGCGGACACAAATAATTGTACCCTGTTCTGGTCCACGGTGAATAGCCCATTCCTAAAAGATGACAAGGTCCCAGAACTCACTTCTAACGTGAGCATGGATTCGTGGATCCAGCACTTTTCTAACATCTTTGACTCTAGTAATTTAACAGATACCAATGGTGATAGATGGCCCGTCCTAGCCTTAGATATTACCATCAGTGAGACTATGGCTAGTATAAGAGCTAGTAAAGGAGGTAAGGCCCAGGGGCCAGATGGCGTTCCCATAGACGTGTACAAGACCGCGCCAGATATTTGGGGCCCCGTGCTTACCAAAATCTTTAACACAGCTATTTGCTGTAATATACCGTCTACCTGGGAAGAGTCAATAATCATCCCTATTTTCAAGAAAGGAGATCGGGGGGATGCGAAAAATTACAGACCCATATCCTTATTGGATTCATCAGTTAAAATTATGAGTAGGATCCTCCTTGTAAGATTAGAAGAATGGGCAGAATCAAACGAGATATTAAGTAACTGTCAGTTTGGCTTTAGGAAAGGCCGTGGTACTATAGAACAGTGTCTGAATTTAGAGCTTTTAATGGGAAAATACACCCAGGCGAAAAAAGGGTCGCTTTACCTCTGTTTTGCTGACCTTAGTAGTGCCTTTGATCTGGTAGACCATGCAATATTATGGGCCAAATTACTGGAAATGGGTGCCCCTGAAGGAATTATTTATTTCTTAGCCCGACTGTATGAAAAACTTCGCACCAGCGTCCGCTATGGACCCAACGGGGAATGTACTACAAAGTTTGGGATAGGAAGGGGTATCAGACAGGGGTGCGTTCTAGCACCCCTGCTTTTTACCCTTTTTATTAATGAGGTTGAATCTGTCCTGCAGGCAGTCGCTGCAGATGCCCCTAGAGTTAATAACTTTAACATACCTGTATTACTCTATGCGGATGACGCAGTGCTACTGTCTAGGACACCCTTGGGTCTCCAACGTTTAATGGATTGTTTTGTATCCTTTATTAAGAATAGGAAACTGGTGATTAATAAGGCTAAGACTTATGTAATGGAATGCGGTTCTGGAAAAGTTAAAAGAAGAGGTAAAACCCACTATGTTATTGATGGTGAACCAGTGAAAAAAGTTGATAACTTTTGTTATTTGGGAATTACCTTTTCCAATAATGGGAGTTGGGCCACTGAACATAAGGTGGTCAGAACTAAGATGATTAGGAGCGCCAATGGGGTCTTTCTGTTTGCCAAGAAACTGGGGAATAGATGAATTAAAGACATGTTAAATATTTACCAAGCAAAATGTCTCTCTGCTGCCCTCTATGGGGCAGGAGTTTGGGGTGTGTCATCTGCCAAGAGCCTTCAGGTAGAGGAGAACCTCTTCCTGAAAAAGCTCTTATGTTTACCCAAGTCTACTTCCAATTCCTTGGTTCACAACGAAACAGGGATCCAAACGCTAAACGATCTGATCATGCTAAGGCCCATACTACTGTGGCGCTCTATCTGGCTCAGTGATGGTACCTCATTGAATAGAGCAATTATTAAGGACTGCCTTTTACTGGACCAACACTTGAAGATCCCCTGGATCAAATATATTATTGATTGTATACAAAAATTATTCGGGATCAATGCGTTAATGGATCCTTATAGGCTCTCGGAAATCCCCAAATCTAATGTGAAAACAATCTTTTTAAATCATTGTAATGAAAGGCATCTCTTAGAGGATTCTAAGTCAACTACTTGTGTACTATACAATAGCATGAATGAATTTACTGGTTTTAGTCCATATCTATCACAGGTGACAAGAACCTCGCACCAGTTTGTACTAACCAGAATGAGGATGGGTATAGCACATCATCTGGTTGCGTGTCCTAACATTAAAATGCGCCCTGTTGGTCCCTGTAAATGTGACAATAAAACTGAACAAAGCACTAAGCACTTTTTGTTAACATGTGATTTGTACATTGAGTTACGGAAATTCTACTTGAAGCCATTATTCATTAGATTTGGAGTGAGAAACATTACGGAGGCTATGAAATTGATTTTTAACCTGAACCATCCGGACATTTGCTTTTTTACAGCATCTTTTCTGCTTAAAGCGATTAGCGCCAGGAAAAGTATGTGTTTTTAAAATACATGTACATTTTTAAATATTTATTCCATCCCCTCTGGATATTTTGTAATATGTGGTATTTCTTTGAGATCTGTATAGTATATATATTGTCTGTAAATGATAATTCTATATTTTTTATATTATGTGTTTTCTTCTATGAAATTGTATGAAATGTCTGTATTATTTGTGCTTTTATGGACATGTTTTCAAATGCTCCGAATAAAGCTTTATGAAATGAACTATGTTCTCCGGAAGGAGTACGGGTTATTTTGAATGATAACTACCCTGTGATTGAGAGATCTTGTATTGTTAAAGAGGACATTGAACTAGCCTCACTCCCTAGTACGTTGTGGGCTACTTCAGACACCGATGTTGGGCAAATGGTTATTCCGCCAGTGCATATTAGTGTCAATTAGGGTGCTTCATTGTCAAGACTGCCTCAGTATAAAATTCCTCGAGAAGGAAAAGAAGCACTTACATGCATTGTTCTGGATTTGATTAAAAGTGGGGGTTGTGGAAGAAGTTACAATGTTTGCAATAGTCCTATTCTTCCCATTTTGAAAAAAGATACTGACACTAGGATTTATAGGTTTATCATCAATTTGAGAGAAGTCAACAAGATTGCAGTACCGCAGTACCCTGTGGTCTCTGACATAACGACACTACTTACTTTGGTTCCTCCGACAGCAACTACATTCTCTGTTATAGACTTGAAGAACGCTTTCTTTTCGATCCCTATTTATCCTGAAAGTCAATATTTGTTTGGTTTCACTTTAAATAATCGATCATATAGATTTTGTAGAGTTACTCAAGGCTATACTGTGAGTCCTAGTATTTACAGTCAAGCATTGAAGAGACAGCTTGATTACTTTACTTTGCCTGAAGGGGTGACTCTCATACAATAGGTCGATGACATCTTGTTGGCAGCCGATACGCCTGAACTATGTGAAGAGTGTACTTTGTCTTTGCTTTCTTTTCTTGCTACACACCATCATAAAGTGTCACAAAAGAAATTGCAATATTGTAGACCGAAGGTGACCCATTTAGGACATCTTCTGTCTAAGGAGGGCATGCATTGACACCAGATCGCAGTCAAGCAATTTTAGACACCCCAGAACCTTCCACACAGAAAGATGAACGTGCATTTATTGGTTTGACTTCGTTTTGTTGGCAATGGATATTGGGTTTTTCACATATTGTTAAACCTTTGCTAGCACTTTTGACTAAGAACACTCCGATTCCCCTTTCTTGGACAGATGAGGGGTTGTGGAAGAAGTTACAATGTTTGCAATAGTCCTATTCTTCCCATTTTGAAAAAAGATACTGACACTAGGATTTATAGATTTATCATCGATTTGAGAGAAGTAAACAAGATTGTAGTACCGCAGTACCCTGTGGTTTCTGACATAACAACACTACTTACTTTGGTTCCTTCGACAGCAACTACATTCTCTGTTATAGACTTGAAGAACGCTTTCTTTTCGATCCCTATTCATCCTGAAAGTCAATATTTGTTTGGTTTCACTTTGAATAATCGATCATATAGATTTTGTAGAGTTCCTCAAGGCTATACTGAGAGTCCTAGTGTTTACAGTCAAGCATTGAAGAGACAGCTTGATTTCTTTACTTTCCTGAAGGGATGGCTCTCATACAATATGTCGATGACATCTTGTTGGCAGCCGATACGCCTGAACTATGTGAAGAGTGTACTTTGTCTTTGCTTTCTTTTCTTGCTACACACCATCATAAAGTGTCACGAAAGAAATTGCAATATTGTAGACCGAAGGCGACCTATTTAGGACACCTTCTGTCAAAGGAGGGCATGCATTGACGCCAGATCGCAGTCAAGCAATTTTAGACACCCCAGAACCTTTCACACAGAAAGATGAACGTGCATTTATTGGTTTTACTTTGTTTTGTAGGCAATGGATATTGGGTTTTTCACACATTGTTAAACCTTTGCTAGCACTTTTGACTAAGAACACTCCAATTCCCCTTCCTTGGGCAGATGAATGTCAAAATGCTTTTCACCAGTTAAGACAAGCTCTTTGCTCTGCACCAGTGTTAGACACACCAGATTATACGAAGGCCTTTAAACTCTATGTACACAAGAAAGATGGATGTGCATTGTCAGTTTTAGTACAGACACATGGTGACAAGCAGTGTTCCTGTGCATATTTTTCTGCAGTTCTTGATCCTGTTGCTCGTGCGTTGCCTGGATGTTTGCGTTCAGTTGCAGCGACAGCTGTGTCCATACGTCAGAGCGAAGGGATAGTTTTGTCACTCAAACTGTTGGTGCTAGTACCCCATGCAGTGGATGCCCTATTGAATCAGACCAAGACACAATATTTAACTAGTGCTCGCCCGACAGGATACGAATTGACATTGTTAGCACCTCATATTACATTGAAGAGATGTGCGACTTTTAATACAGCCACTTTGTTGCCATATCCTGCGACTCAGTCTCAATCAAAGGAGCCTCATGATTTTATATTCCTTACTGAGGAACAGACAAAGGGTCGCATTGATTTGCAAGATACGCCCCTTCCAGATGTAGATGGGGAGCTGTCGGTTGATGGGTCCTGTTTGAAGTTACCAGATGGCACAACCTCAACCGCATATGCAATTACCACACTCAAGACAATAGTGGAAACAGCTCGAATTCCACAGAAGTCGGTTCAAGCAGCTGAACTAATAGCTTTGACACGAGCGTGTGAGCTTAGCACTGACTTATGTGTGAACATTTACACGGATAGCCGCTATGCTTTTGGAGTGGTTCATGATTTTGGCCTACTCTGGAAGGAAAGAGGCTTTCTTACATCCCATGGGATGCAGATAATGCACGGAGAATTAGTACATAATCTCTTGAATGCACTTACATATCCGAAGAAAGTTGCCATTATGAAGTGTAGTGCACACAAGAAAATCATTGACAAAATAGGACAAGGCAATGCCTTCGCAGATCACTTAGCTCGTGAGACTGCGATGCAGCGAAGCACTACATCTATGTACGTAGTAAAATCACAAGCTGAGCGTTGGCATGATTCTAGAGAGGAAGTATTGGATATACAGAGATCTGCCTCTGTGGAAGAACTTGAGCAGCGGTCTAAAGAAGGAATGTTAGATGATGAGGGTTGTTGGCGTAACAAAGAAATGAATAAATGGAAATTGCCTGCAGCCTATTTACAACTTATGGTTCAAATGGCACATGGGCTTGCACATGTTGGAACCCTAGCAATAACTAAATTGCTTACACAAGTTTGGGAGCATCCTGAAATTGCCAGCACAGCTAAAAGAATAGTACAGTCTTGTTTGATCTGTTGGCAGTATAATCCTGGAAAAGGGACACGAACTCCTACAGGAGGGTTTGCTACACCAACCGCACCTTTTGAAGTTTTGCAGATTGATTACATCCAACTTGAACGTTGCAATAATCTAAAATATGTCCTAGTGGTGGTATGTGCCTTCAGTAAATGGATAGAGGCTTACCCTACAAAGGATAATACTGCTCTTACCACAGCAAAGATGCTTCTGAAGGAATATTTTCCTAGCTATGGTGTTTGTAAAATTTTGTGGAGTGACAATGACCTCATTTTATTGGGCAAGTTGTTGAGTATGTCCTGAAAGGGTTAGGGATCAAATAGAAATTCCAAACAGTCTTCCATGCGCAATCAGCAGGATTGGTGGAAAGGTATAACGCTACTTTAAAATTGAAGTTGGCAAAAATACTGGCTTCCACGTACCTAAAGTGGCCAGATGCACTGCCTTTGGCACTGTTATCCATAAGATCGGTGCCACACTCACGATCAGGTCTTACACCATACGAGGTGGTATTTGGGAGACCAATGAACATTTGGGGAGTTCCTAGGCCACACCCCATACATGATGTACCTTGTGTTCTGTTGAATGATTATGTGGCACAGTTAACCAACAGTTTGACCTCTATTCATCAACAGGTTCGAGAAGCTCTTCCTGACAGATCTACAGGCGAGGCCCATGAACTCCGTCCCGGCGACTATGTGATGGTCAAGGTCTTTGACCGATCAAACAGCTTGGAGTGAGGTGGCGAGGCCCGGAGCAGGTGCTTTTGGCTACAAGGACAGCAGTTTGCTTCACGAACAAAAAGAACTGGCTGCACACCACGCACTGTAAGCGCGTATCGCCCACCTTGGTGGAACCTGCTGCGCTGACCGACCATCGAGAAATTCTGGAGACGGAGAAAGGTCAAGCTATCTCACCTGACGAATCTACGGAAGTCTTCCCGGACCACACGATTCCTAGAGCATCGCGATACCACTTGAAACCGAGAAAGAATCTGCAGTGTTGAATGAGACTGGTTGAGCTACCACCCTGGGTTTGTGAAACGAAGAGCCAATGTGGCAAGGGAGGGGATCAGCCTTGCATTAGTGTAATGACACCCGTCTTGGCCCGTGGTGAAGAAATCAACGGCTACCCAAGGGAGAAGAGCTCCAACGATTGTTTTCAACAGGTTCTTAGAAAGATCGATCATCGTTGTTATTGAAATGAATAACAAAAGAAACATTTGTGCTGTAGGGTTTGTTGTTGCCCTGGTGATTTTGGCAATAATCGCTTGGTTTGTTGAAAAAGTGGTTCCTGCTCGACAGCTTTTTGTTGCAACTACTCCAGCTCCGCTGGAGCATCACTACTATACCCTTCCCTATCATGAGCAGAAGCATCGACAATCCTACCTGAATAACACATTCATCCAGATGTTGCATCATACACACAATGCTACGAATACTACCAATTGTTGGGTGTGTGGGATGATACCTGCACACCAAAAGAAAGGAGTAACGCCTTTTATTCCTCTACCGTTTTCCCATAATGGTTCATGTCAAGCTTGGTATGCCCTTTTGTTTGCTTTCAGAAAGCCCTCAGTAGATGGAATCATTTTTCGGTTGAATAAAGAATGCTACCAATATGAAGAAGGTTATCCTCAAGCTAAAGGGACTAAATGAGAATGGGAAGAGTACCAACCGGACAATAGTTTGACACCATATGTCTTCACAAATGTGAGGACTATCAAAAACAATGGACTCTTTGTGTCCATTTTGCGGAATCTATTTGTATTTCTGGCAACCATTTTGTTTGCCATGTGCTCACCATGTGCTCTGTCCTACCTTCCTGTTAACTGCTCTTGAAATCTGCCTAGAGACGAGATATCTTTAGCCTCTTCTGCTCTGCACATGCCCAGTAGAGCTTACTGCTGTCCCTAACTTGTAACTGTCAGGATGTGTCCACCAGAATTAGCTTACTGTCAGCCCTTCCCACTTGTTGCCAGCACACTCTCTGTATGACCTTGTATGTATTTGAAACCAGAATTATGTACCTTGTACCACCTTCTTTTGAGCCCCTGTGTGGGTATAAAAGGACCAAGCTCCTTTCAGTCAGTGTGCTACCTCATACACTACCGAAGTGTGTTGTGTGAATGTAGTTCCACCTCATGATGTTTAATAAACTCTGTCTTTTCTATTCCAGTTTCTGTGCCAACTTCTTTTTATTGATCTAAGGACTCTGAGCAGAGAAGGGAGAATCCCTTGGACTGGTAGGCCTGGCTGAGGCTTGCTACTACAGCACTACCACACTTACTTCTACAGAAACTTACACATACTTACTCTCTTAAACAATCACTTATAGAAACACCTACTTATTTGTACAGGAACTCTTCCAATCTCTCACTCTCACATATACTCACTTATATACACCAATACTCACATATACTAGTTTATAACATATGTAGTTACTCATAAAGACACTATTGAGACAGTCATTCACTCATTAACACACCCATACACACACTCATCCACAATCCTGCACACATGTTGTCTTCAACACATACAAACAGTGAGTCACTTGTTCATGCATCTATGCACTAAGTAATACCCCCACGGAACCATACAGACACTCAGACACTCATACTGATACTCAAAAAAACAACTAATAACCCATATAGACACTCATGTAGCTACTCACCAACCCATGCAGCTACTTATACACAAAGTGAGAGACTGATACAGATATTTACGTATTTAAAAATTACTCACTAACCCATGTATTCACTAAAATACACTTAATCAGTCAATTATAAAATCAATTTTACAAAAAAATCATCCATTTAGACACTTATATACCCATTTATTCTTCCATCGACCTTGAGATATACATATATAAAACATATTTAATTTTTAGAAAACACACACATTCACTGGATGATGTCATCAGTGATGTCATTTGAGATGTCATCAGTGATGTCATGAGTGATGTCACTGACCTGTCATGAGTGATGTAATATGTGACGTCATCAGCAGTGCAATGCGGACGTGCGAGTTATAGTTAGCTGAACTAACTATAGCGGGGGAATTTCTATGGTTTTGTACGAGTGAAATGTCCAACTAACTATAACGCCCCTGAAACGTATGGTTTTTCATTGAATTTCTAAGGTTTTTTAACTGCTAATTTCTAACTATAACATGCCTGAAACCTATGTTTTTTTCAGTGAATATATATATCTTTATTATACTATGTATACATGTGAAAATGTCTCGGTCCGCCTTTTTGCCTTGGTGGTACGGACAAAATGGGTGACACTGATGTCAGCACGCCGACGAGGTCCTCTTATGGCTCCGATGATGTCATAAGGTGTCGTGAGCGGAGCCGTGCTATTATGACGTCCTCGTCAACGTGGGAGAGCTAGGAAAGAATTTCCATGGAATGCTGGTGCAGGTGATATTCACCTAAGTGTTCAGGCTAGTCCTTTGGGAGCAACTGTTTATGTTGCCACTCCAGAAACCAAAACCAGTGATCCGAATGCAGATGGCACACGAGGTGGGGTGCCCAGTCATGTGCATCGGCGGGGCAGTAAAGTAATAAGCACCACAACCCACAAAAAAAGTAACAAGGGCACTGAATAACTCAGGATCTTCTCTTTGTATCTGGCAGGAACACCAAAGTTAAAATGCCCTAGCACCAAAATGTAAAATTAGTGCTATAATGGTCTTCAAGAGGACCTGCGATGCCGCTTCTGCCTCCCGTACCCTGGAGGCGGCACACGGGTCACGCGGTACAGTCACACGGCGGTGGGACGCACACTCGTTGACCTCTCATGGCACTGCTCCACACTTCAGGGAGGACGCTTTTCATTAGCTATGTTTTCTGGTGACGTGTCACCCCAGCCCGTCCAACAACAGAACTCCTTTAGATCTAAACAGACTCTTCCACTTTCTCACCGGAAGTGAAACCAGGCCACGCGGACACTTTCACAATACAACAGCTGGGAATGCACTTTTCGGAAAAAAACAACATTCCTTCCTCCTAATTAATCAAATAAACATCTCACTGAAGAACAGTGCCAGCTTCGATCGGTAAACAGCCGTTACAACGTCTTTTTTACTTCGCGATACCATTACAACGCATGCATTACCACGCATGCGTTGTACATCGCAAAGTCATTACTACACATTTTTTTAGAACGCATGGTCATTTACCACGAATGCCTTTACAGCAAATTTTGTTGTAAAGGTATGTATGGTAAATGACCATGCGTTCTAAAAAACATGTAGACGATCCACGTCGTTGTAAGGAAACAGAGGCTGTTCTGTTTCCTCACAACGACGTGCACCGCCCATCAGAGACGACATGAAGCAGGACCCATGAGGAGAGAGGAACCATGAGGAGTGAGAGGTAAGGGAGATTGGGCATGGTGTGTTTTTTTTTTCTAGAGTTTATGGTAGGGAAGTGGTGTTTGGGTAGTGCAGGGGTCATGCTGGGGGTAGTGTTTCAGGGTTTAGGGTAGTGCAGTGGTGTTTGGGTAGTGTAGGGGGTCGTGTTGGGGCAATGTTTTAGGGTTTAGGGTAGTGCAGTAGTGTAGGGGGTCGTGCTGGGGGTAGTGTTTTAGGGTTTAGGGTA
This sequence comes from Lissotriton vulgaris, assembly GCF_964263255.1. Taxonomy (NCBI): domain Eukaryota; kingdom Metazoa; phylum Chordata; class Amphibia; order Caudata; family Salamandridae; genus Lissotriton; species Lissotriton vulgaris. The sequence continues at coordinate 752,172,313 of NC_141694.1, forward strand.
GTGCAGTGGTGTATGGGTAGTGTAGGGGGTCATGCTGGGGTAGTGTTTTAGGGTTTAGGGTAGTGGTGTTTGAGTAGTGTAGGGGGTCATCCTGGTGGTAGTGTTTTAGGGTTTAGGGTAATGCAGTGGTGTTTGTGTAGTGTAGGGGATCGTGCTGGGGGTAGTGTTTTATGGTTTAGGGTAGTGCAGTGGTGTTTGGGTAGTATAGGGGGACGTGCTGGGGGTAGATTTAGGCATTAGGGTAGTGCAGTGGTGTTTGGGTAGTGTAGGGAGTCGTGCTGGGGGTAGGGCTTAAGGGTTTAGGGTAGTGCAGTGGTGTTTGTGTAGTTTAGGGGGTTGTGCTGGGGGTAGTGTTTTAGGGTTTATGGTAGTGCAGTGGTTTTTGGTAGTGTAGGAGGTAGTGCTGGGGTAGTGTTTTAGGGTTTAGGGTAGTGCAGTGGTGTTTGTGTAATGTAGGGGTAGTGCTGGGGGTAGTGTTTTAAGGTTTAGGGTGGTGCAGCGGTGTTTGTGTAGTGTAGGGGCAGTGTTTTAGGGTTTAGGGTAGTGCAGTGGTGTTTGTGTAGTGTAGGGGGTCATGCTGGGGTAGATTTAGTGTTTAGGGTAGTGCAGTGGTGTTTGTGTAGTGTTGGGGGTCATGCTGGGGCACTGTTTTAGCATTTAAGACAGTGCAGTGGTGTTTGTGTAGTGAATGGGGTTGTGCTGGGGTAGTGTTTTAGGGTTTAGGGTAGTGCAGTGGTGTTTGGGTAGTGTAGGGAGTCCTGCTGGTGGTAGTGTTTTAGGTTTTAGGGTAGTGTAGTTATGTTCGGGTAGTGTAGGGTGTCGTGCTGGGGGTAGTGTTTTAGGGTTTAGGGTAGTGCGCCCAACCAGCCACAATATCCGTGGACAAAGGGGATCCTGACTCTTTTGAACGCTCCGCCAATTGAATAATTTGGGTCAAGGGCCCTACCACGCCCAAGACCTACCAATTCTTTTCTTGTGATTCCTCATATACTTGGAGAAAAAGATACATAGTTTCTCATCAATTTCAGGCGTGTTACCACCTTCCCCTTCAGTGAGCCCAAGACTCTTCAGGGCGGCCTCATTAAGAATGGGCACAGAACATCCCACAAGAGCACTTGCCATGCAAAACAAAGTTATGAGGCCCAATACTGCAACTCAAGCTTGTGCACAGTCCTGCAGCGCCATCTTCCCTTTTCCCTAATGTTTCGGCAGGGTAGCCTTGATCACAGGAGGAAGGAGACACTGACATGCGCATTGCGTATGACATTCACAGAAAAAACCATAGGTTTCAGCTACGTTATAGTTAGGAATTAGCATTTAAAAAACCTTAGAAATTCACTGAAAAAACCATAGGTTTCACCCATGTTATAGTTAGCTGGACATTACTTTCATACAAAACCATTGAAATTCCCACGTTATAGTTAGTTCAGCTAACTATAACTCGCGCGCCCGCAATGCACTGCTGATGACGTCACATATTACATCACTCATGACATGGTCAGTGACATCACTCATCACATCACTGATGACATCTCAAATGACATCACTGATGACCTCACTGATGACTGTTCACAGCCAATCAGCATGCAGCTCGCTCTCGTAATTGAACAGATTTCCGTACGCGTGCTGAACTCTGTCTCTAGATATCGCTATGATTTTACCTGCGATTTTCCCAGAAACTACTGAACGGATTTACACCATTTAACAAAAAGCACAATCTGCGAACAGAACTCTACCTCTGTGCCAAATTTCGTGTAATTCCGTTCAGCCGTTCAGGCTGTAGCCCTGGCTAAATGTCCCTATGGAAAATTGTATGGGGAAAACATGTTTTGGGACCTCCCTTTTTTCTCGGCCCCCATTTGATCAATCACCCCCAAACTTTCAGGGAAGGAGCGGAACCAAGCAGGCCATTTTCTTGGAGAAATTCACGAAGATTTGTACACCGGCGCCAAAGTTATTATTCCAAATAGAATGTTGTGGATATCCTATGGAAAGTATATATATATATATTCACTAAAAAAACCATAGGTTTTAGGCCTTATATAGTTAGGAATTAACATATAAAAAACCATTGAAATTCCTCCTATATACTTAGCTGGACATTTTATTGACATAAAACCCAATGAAATTCCATATATAGTTAGTTGCAATAACTATATATCGCGCACCCGCAATCCACTGCTGATGATGTCACATATTACATCATTCATGACATGGTCAGTGACATCACTGATGACATCACTGATGACATCATCCAGTGACTGTGTGTTTCTGTAAAGTTTAAATATGTTTTACATATTGAAGAATGAGTGAATGTACAAGTGTCTGGATGAAGGATTTAGTAAGTGCGTGACTGACTGAGCGAGTGAATGAATGTGTCTTACTGAATGCATGGGTTAATGACTAAACTGTCTGAAAGTGTGCATCAATATGTCTGTTGTTGTGCAAGCTGCTGCATGTGTTGATCAGTAGCTATATGAGTGGCTATATAGCTTATTGATTGGTTGCCCAAGTATTTATATGGAAGACTGAGTCTGTGTGTAACTTGCTGGGAGGCGAGTGACTCTGTGCAGATCAATGTGTACTTGTATCAGTAATTGTATAAGAGAGTAAGTATGTGTTACTATATGTTTGAAAAAGTAAGGTGTTCTGTGTTTAACTGTATAGATGAGGAAATCGAAGTGTGATTGATTCTTTACAGGACTGACTAGGTGTGTGAGTAACTCCATGGATGAGTGGCAGTGTGTGAGTGTCTGCATAGGTGTATGAGTGCATATGACAGTGTTATAATAATGAGTGACTGTATGTACGAGTGATTGTATGGGTGAATGTTTGAATGTGTGCGTAGACGTAGGAATCAGTGAGTGCGTATGTAGTAACTGGTATTGGTGTGTCATGATGTCATCAGTGATGTCATTTGAGATGTCATCAGTTATGTCATCAGTGATGTCATTTGAGATGTCATCAGTGATGTCATCAGTGATGTCACTGACCATGTAATGAATGATGTAATATGTGACATCACCAGCAGTGGATTGCGGGTGCGCGATATATAGTTATTGCAACTAACTATATATGGAATTTCATTGGGTTTTATGTCAATAAAATGTCCAGCTAAGTATATAGGAGGAATTTCAATGGTTTTTTATATGTTAATTCCTAACTATATAAGGCCTAAAACCTATGTTTTTTTTAGTGAATTTCATTGGTTTTTTAAAGGCTAATTCCTAACTATATATAGTGTATAACCTATGGTTTTTTCAGTGAATTTCATTGGTTTTTTAAATGCTAATATATAGATATGTAAGGGCAGAAACCTATGGTTTTTTCAGTGAATTTGCAAGGTTTTGAAAATGCTAATTCTATTAGCGGATAACGTTTAAATATGTTACTATCCTTGTGGGACCACCTGAGCAGCCCTAGGGATCCGATTTTTGATGCATGAACGATGGTTGGATGCACAGATTAATCGGTATGAGAGAAACACATCGACTATAATAAATGGTGACTACTATTTCACTGATTCAGCTTATTTTAACCCGATCTTTTTTATTCCACTTCATTAAAGTCCAGACTAAAACGTTGCTACCACTTTGATCCACTAGAAACCACGGTTAAATTGATCGCCACTTCTGCCCATTCTGAATTCAGAACACGCCCAAGTACATGAACTGTAAAATAAAGTAGCGTGTTACCCTGATAATTACACAAACAAGTATTTGCCCAATATGTCCTCGTATCCTTGGATACCCTAATTTCAGCGACGAGGTTCAATTTGTTTTGCATAAATAGGAGGTTCCGCGGTTGCCTCCCGCCCAGGAGCCCCGACAGGGGGCAGGTTGGTGCGCCTCTGGCATATTGAGGAAATTATCCAATTAGCAGGAGGCTTGAGGAAAGTTGCACGGCACATCGCAAGGCCCAATTATTGACTGGCGGCTCTAATGCAGATTAATAAGGGATTGGCATTGCGCACCACGAGCCGAGGGAAGTGTACAAACAAAGGCAACAGTTTCCTTCGTTGACAACACGTGTGGAAGCCGCCACTGGCCTCCCTGTGCAACATCTGACAGATGTATAAACAGGGCTGCACGGTAAACTCTCCTGAGTTTTTAAAGTATTGTGTGTTCGATTTTCTTTTTGGGAGGTGGTGGGGGGTACACTTTAAATGCTTTTCATTAAAGAGATGGACGAACCCCTCCCTACGTGCAGTCAGTACAGGTGCCTCTGTTTAGTTTTCAGAATTTCGGTTTTAAAAAACGGCATAATTTAATAAACATCGAAGGAATAGTTGCAACTGGTAAACGGCACAATTCCCTAAAAGAAAACATCTGAAGTTATCGTTTGGGCCACTGAACGGCCAGAAACGTCTTCGGGCTGAAGTGAGCTGACACAATGAAATTGCGAATGATACCTGAGCGGAAAGCTGCATTTTCCACCGGGGTTAAATAATAGGTGTATTATTTAGTAAATAGCTTTGTGAGACGTCTTCGGGCTGAAGTGAGCTGACACAATGAAATTGCGAATGATACCTGAGCGGAAAGCTGCATTTTCCGCCGGGGTTAAATAATAGGTGTATTATTTAGTAAATAGCTTTGTGAGCAATGCCCCGTCGGCACAGACAGTATAAATGTTGTACCAACAGGGAAATAGAAACACTCTTTTAAGGTGGAGAGCATTGTCTGGAACAACCGCCCCTCCCCCTTACACTTCCTCGGACACCAGCCTCATTTCCACGCCTCCGCCAAGTGCCCGACCTACGCCTGCCTACGGGATGAATACACCACTGCAGGCAGTAGTACACTAAGAGACAGCGTGTGCTCCGCCCAGATGGGACCAATCCAAATGCACTGTATTGAATACTTGCAAAACGTCACCAATACGTATTGTTTCTTCATCATAGTCCGCATTGTAAAAGGCGCAGCATTGCACTAGCTTTCAAAAAGATTCAGATATCCGTACGTACACGTTTTAAGGCGCTATTAATGCGTTAAGTTCGCATTAATGAAATCTATTCGTCTGTTTGTTCCCTAAATTCACACTCCTGTGAACCCGCAGACAGTTAACACAGCCCCACACTCACACGGCCAATGTAGGACTTTTGTTGAAGGACTTCCGGCTGCGTCGCACTGGTCTGACAAGCAGGGTGCAAACAGATCTCTGCAGTAAACGACTAACCCGCTGAGTTGTCTTTAACAAACTCCCTTTTCAAATGGGCTACTGAATTATGTCGGCAAGAGGAGTTAACCTCCGAACGATGGGCCAATCCCAGCGCGGCCCTGAGGCGAGCCCCCCGATGATGTCAGAGCTCCTTGACCAATCGGAGCGCGGCTCCTTCGCCGGCTCCGCCCACAACCAGGCGGCGGCCATCTTAAGTCAGCTCGGGCGGCGGCGGTGATCTCGGGGGCCAAAACGAGGGGTGAGCACCCTTGAAATTAAAATTAAAACATTAAAATGAAAGAGAGAAACCCCCCAAGCCCCCCCCAAGCCCCCACCCAAAAAAAAAAATCGCGAAAAATCGCGGGGTGCGCGCACGCGTTCGCGCTTATAGATATATAATTGATTTCTCTTCTAATTTTCTCAGGAACCACTGGAGGGATTTACACAATTTTACCAAAAGCGTGATCTGCATACCAGACACTACCATTTTGACAAGTTTGGTGTAATTCCCTTCAGCGGTTCAAGCTGTAGCTGAGTCTAAAGGTCCTATGAAAATTAACATGGGGAAAACACGTTTTGGGACCCCCCTTTTTTCTCAGCCCCCACTTGACGAATCCCCCCCAAACTTTCAGGGAAGGAGCGGAGCGCAGCGAGCCATCTTCTTTGAGAAATTTGCGAAGATTCATCAACCAGGGCCAAAGTTATTCCCAATAGAATGTTGGGGATTTCCTATGGGAAACCGTCCTAACTATATATACCTACTGGCTATCGCCAGTAGGTAATATATATATATATATATATATATATATATATATATATATATATTCCAAGGATAATCCTGCACTGTGCAGGCTTTCTCCAGGCTGCAAGTACGGACACGGACCCAAAGTAGGTGCAAAAAGTAGTTTATTCAGTTACGGTGTTCCCAGTCATCACGACACGTTTCGCGCTTCCCAGAGCGCTTGATCACATGACACAGTTAATCACCAGACATAGGTTTAAATACATTCATCACATGATATCAGAGCCTACAAATGGCATAGATATAGAAGAGTTTTCATCGTCCAAACTACAGAAACTATTTAATCAATTCTATCGAGATTGGTATACTTTGTATTGTGAGTTTGGCATTTTAACAAAGAGAACATAATTATTGTTCAATATGTGAAAGTAAGAAACCTTGTCTTATGCAAATAGTGATAGTAGAATAAACAAGAAATCGTGTTTTTAAAATTCAAGATTTTTTTGATGTAATTATTATTTGAGAGTGCAGAACAACTACTGATGTTCGTCATGTTTTTGGAACATAATGCAGAATATAACAAAATATATCTGCATTTTTGAAAATATTTATTTACAAATGCTTCAAATGGAAACGATATGGAGCCCCATATGCTGTTGATGTCCATATACTGTATATAAGCATTATTATAAGAGAGAATAAAGTGCGATGTCTAGGTTGGACCTCCTACCTCAATGAGGGGTTTGTGCCGGAAGTTAATTTGGTTTTCAGATGGGAAATAATATCGGTCAAATACCTTATTGCACCATTATATCAACCAAATAGCTGGGCCACCGATATTGTTGTATAGGAAAATGTGCAAGTAACGCATGTTTTTAGGATAAGATGTTATGTTTCATCCAAATATATTCAACAATCAATAAATGGTAATCAATAAATATACACAGACATAGGATTCATAAATACGCCTATAGTAAAAACCTTAAAATGGTTAATAAATGGCTAAAAGAATGAATTCATATGATATATCTAAAGACCATCATATATAAATTGATTGTTAAAAGATGGTGGAACATAGAATAATTGATACAGAATTTGTATAAATAATAATCTAAAAGTCATACAACATGCTTAATAATTTACAAATCCTATAAAAACCTGTGCAAAGTAGCAATGAGGCCAATACATGTTCAATATTATAGACAGGTGTAAAGGTCCTCCGTGATATTAAGGCCTGAGGGGTGCTTTGTATTGAGTTCAATTATGTACTGTGTTTCGAGGCGGCGTAGTTTGTCCTCCCTGTTGCCACCCCGTCTACTTGCCTGCACACAGTCAATTACAAAGTATTTAAGTTCACTGCTCCTGGAATTATGTTTGGTTTTGAAATGTCTTGCAACTGGGTATGTATTGTCCTGGTTACCTATTGCCCTTAGATGCTGTAAGATTCTCTTATGAACAGGAAGCTTCGTGCTTCCGACATAGAGCAGAATGCAAGGACAAACCAGAACGTAGACGGCATACTCCGTCTTACAGGTTAGTAATTTGTTGATCTTATGTTCCCTGCGATCGAATGGCGAATGGTAACAAGTTTTGTTAATTGCTTGTTTGCAGGCTTTATATACCTTGCAGTTGTAAAATCCTGCATGTGTTTGGTACCAAACTGATGATTCCAAGACTTCAGGACTGGTTTTGACCAGTTCGTCTTTCATAGACTGCCCTCTGCTGTATGTAATTGAAGGCCTTTTGGGGAGATCCTTTCCTATCACTGGATCACTTAGAAGTAATGGTGTGGTATCTATGGTTCTGTGTTTTAGAGTTTTAGTTTATCTATATTCTACACTTGTCTCTATTGTTTAGAATGCCCCTTGGTGTTCTATCCTTCATGTTCTCTCTAGTGTCAGTTACTGCCTGACTGCTGTTTCTAGCTGACGTGCTCCATGAATGCTGTGAAGGAATCTGCATTAAAGAACCTCCTTTCTTTACCAGTCTTCTCTCCGCCTTTCATTGAAGACAGGATTTAACATTTGGCGACGTTTGGGATTTCTCCTTCACTTCCCCAGCATTTATTGAAGCACTGGGAGGCCTCATCAACTATTCATTCTGCGCATGAACTATTTACCACGGAAGCGCTCTTCGACTTCATAAGGTCGTATGATACTTTTATTTTGTGACATTTCCTACCCTGCTAGCGCCTCCAAATCCTTGTTGCGCACTTCATTTTCTCGAGCGATTTTCCGCTCGAGCGCCTCTAAGACTCCACGTTCCTGTTGCTCGAGCGAGTCAATGCTTGAGCATTCCATCGAACGCACACCGCTGAGACTTCTCTCTGTGCCATCTTCGTCTCCTCCTCCCAGTCAGCTTCCTTCGTCATAATCTTCCGCTCAATCCAGGACGGAGTGACGCATCTGACGCTGATTCTTGCAACGTGCCTCCATTTTGGTAGTTCACGCAAGTCAACCTAATTTGCATGTGCAGTCAGTTTCTTACGCGCGTCTCATCGAGACCTTCATTTCTCATCGGCTGAAACTTAACAACATTCTTCAACGTTTTTCCTCGTTGCCTTTCAGCGTTTTGGTCATTCTTACCTGCATCTTCATTGCGCTGTCCTGGATTTCATTCAAACAACCTAATTTGTTTTCAGGTTTGGTTTCTGTTTATTTAAACGCCCTGATTCTGCATTTTCCACGGCACTTCTTCTTGTTCTCTACTCGATGATGTGCACATCTGACAGAGTACTTTAATTTTCATTCAAGAAAGTTATTTGTGAGAGACAATTTTTTATTTTTTATTTCGTTACTTTTATTCTTTGCTGTTCAGTATTCACTTTGTTCTAACATGTCCCAAAATATTGTCACTCCTCCTTACTTTCTTCCTGACCCAGGTGTACCTAAAACTAAATGGAAACAATGGTTCAAGGGTTTTGGCAGTTATATTATTGCTTTAGATGGTCAGAAATATGAACCAGACAGGAAGTTAGCCTTACTTTATAACAGTCTTGGAGCTGAAGGTCAACGTATTTTTGACCATTTACCTGTTTCTCCTCAGCCTCATGAAACTGAGTGGGATTGTTTTTAAGAAGCTGTTTCTAGATTAGCCAAATATTTCATTGATGAAACCAGTGTTGTGGTAGAACGTCACAAATTCTATACCAGACATCAGTTTGAGTATGAGTCAATTGACACTTTCTTGACAGAACTTAGAGTTTTGATAGCAACTTGTGAATTTGATGGTAATATTGATTCTTACCTCAGAGATCAAATAGTTGTCAATTGTTATAACAAAAAGGTCCAAAAGAGATTGCTTTGTTGTAGGGATCCATCCCTCAAAGAAACTCTTGAGCTTGCGAGAGGAATTGAGAGATCTGTTTCTTCTCAAAGGGTTTTGAACAAAAATAAAGGTGAAGCTGTGGCTGAAGCTGTCAATGCCTTAAACATCAAACCAAAGCCTTTCCAATTTAAAAACAAAGACTCCAGAGAGCCTAAGAAAAGCTTTGCGTGTTTCAGGTGTGGTTCCTCGTCACATCTTGCCAATTCCAAAAGTTGTCCAGCTCTTAGTACAACTTGTCTTAATTGTAAACGTACTGGTCACTTCACCAGGGTATGTAACAGAAATCCTGTAAAAGTTAATGCGATTGAAAATGTTGAGTTTTCTGAACCTGAGAATGTATGTACAGTTGTTTCTTCTAAAAAGATTGTTTTATACATTGATGCTGAGTTGGATGATGGTGGTCCTATCTGTGACATCACCATTGGTGATACAGTAATCCAAGTGACGGTGGATTCTGGTTCCCCAATCACCTTTGTCACTGACATTTTATTTAATTTACACTGGAATTCTTCCCAATTATTCCCTCCTGATATTCACACCATTTCTTTTGGTGGTCATTCCATTGACATGTTGGGATTTTTCAATGACACCATAAAGTTTGAGGACAGGTCCATTGCTACTAAAATTTATGTAGCTAAAAATGGGTACAACATCTTGGGATGGAAAGATCAGGGCAAATTCGGCATGGTTTTAAGACCAGGCACTTCTTGTCCTATCTCCTTGGTTGATGTTTGTTCCTCCTCTAATCTTGCTTTGCACCAACTTTTAGACAAACATAGTGCTCTCTTCAAGGACAAGCTGGGTCTTGTTCATGACTTTGAGCATCGCATTGTCCTCAAAAAGGATGCCATTCCTGTTGTCCATAAAGTAAGGAATGTCCCTCTATCAGTTAGGTCTCAACTCAAACTACACTTAGAGCAGCTTTGCTTTGACAAAGTTATTGAGCCTATAAATTCGTCAGAATGGGTCGCTCCCATTGTTATCGCGAAGAAAAAGGGTAGCAAAGACATAAGATTATGCATTGATTTAAGGTCCTTAAACAAAAATATTTTAATAGATTGCTTTCCACTACCCAAAATCCAAGACATGTTAGCCCAACTTGGTGATTCTAAAGTTTTTTCATGTCTGGACTTAAGATCTGCCTATCACCAGGTTGAACTCTGTGAAGACTCCCGTGACTTGACGTCTTTCAATACACCTTTTGGTCCCTATAGATTCCTACGCATGCCCTTTGGGCTTGCGTCTGCTGCCTCTGTCTTCCAGAAACTTATGTACAAAATGTTTGGTAGCTGTAGCAATGTGTTGGCTTACCAAGATGACATTCTGATTTATTCTAAGTGTGATGATGACCATATAAAGAAACTTTCTGAAGTGTTGAACATTCTTGAAACCAATGGTTTTACTGTAAAAAAAGAGAAGTGTAAGTTCATGGTTGACAGCATCGATTATCTTGGCCATCACATTTCCAGCAGTGGCATCTCTCCCAAACAAGATCTTATTAAAGCCATTGTGGATAGTCCCAGTCCGGAGAACAAAGATCAACTTAGGTCTTTCCTCGGTATTTGTGAGTATTACTCAAGATTTGTGGATTGTTTTGCCTTGCAAACTGAACCTTTAAGAAAATTGCTCAGGAAAGGTGAAAAGTTTGTTTGGGATGATTCTCTTAACAAAACTTTTGTGCATTTAAAGAAGATCATCGTACAGGCTCCCTCTCTTCATTCCTTTAGAGATGACATTCAATCAGTTGTCACGGTGGATGCAAGTGGCATTGGTTTAGGGGCTGTCTTGTCTCAGTTAGTTGATGGTGTTGAACAAACTGTTGGTTTTGCTTCCAGATCCCTTTCTCCTGCAGAGCGCAGATACAGCACCATTGAGAGGGAAGCTCTGGCTTGTCTTTGGGCCACCAAGCATTTCGAGACGTACCTTTGGGGTAGAAGATTTATTTTGGTGACCGACCATAAACCCTTAGTGTTCCTTTTGTCGAACAAAGACCACAATAGTCTCAGTCCTCGTTTAGTCAGGTTACTCTCAAGGATGTATGATTTTAATTTCTCTATTACACATATCCCTGGAGGTAAAAATACTCGTGCTGACTTCCTTTCTAGATGTCCCCTTAAGGATTCTGAAGCTTCTTCTTCTCTTTGTGAGGACTCTGAGTGCGTTGTGGGTATGGTTGATGGTTTGCTGTTCTCTGAGAGTATCATCAGTAAGGATGAGTGGTTGGATTGTGTTAAGTTGGACAAAGTCCAAGACGTAGTCAAGGGTTATGTTATCAAGGGCTGGCTCGATGACAGGAACCTTGACCCTGGCTTACGTTTGTTTTCTAAAGTTAAAGATGAACTTACCGTTGAGGATGAATTTTTGATGAGGGGCTCCTTATTAATTCCTCCTAACAAACTCAAAGTGAAATTGTTGAATTTGGCTCATCTTGGTAATTTAGGGATCACCGGTACCAAGAAAAGGTTAAGACTGTACTACTGGTGGCCTAATCTAGATATTGATGTAGAAAATTTTGTTGGTAGGTGTTCCTGTTGTTTTGATGCTGACAAATCTCTGAAGCTACGGAATACCCCCCTCATTCCTGTTCCCTATCCTCAAGGTCCCTGGGAGAAACTGGGCATTGACTTTATCGGCCCCATGTATAACCTGAAGCCTCATTTAAGATTTGCCTTAGTCCATGTGGATTATTTTTCTAAATGGGTTGAGTGCAGGTTCATGTCTGATCCTTCCACTGTTAGTGTTATTGATTTTTAGGATGACCTTTTTCATAGAGAAGGGATCCCTAAGTTTCTAGTCTCTGACAATGGTGTCCAGTTCAAGTCCCATGTCACTCAAAAGTTTTTATCTAATCTTGACATCAAACACTTGACCGTTGCCCTGTACAGCCCACAAGGAAATGGCATGGTCGAAAGGGTTAACAAGATGCTAAAAGACACAATCCAGTTAGCCTGTGCGCAAAACTTGGATGTTGCCAAAACTGTTAAAGAAAGGCTGTGGAGTTATCATAATACTCGCCATTCCACAACTGGTATTACCCCTTTTGTCTTGTTAAAGAAACGTTTTGGCTCTTCCAAGCTTAGTCCCCCCTGGGTCCTTGACAAGACAAAGGTTGATGGGAAATTACCCAATGTTGATCAGGTTCGTGACAGGGTTGTTTCTATGCAAAACAAGATGAAAGTTGCTTATGATGACAAGTTCAAGACTAAAATTGTTCCTTTCAATGTGGGTGATTCTGTCAAAGTCAAAAGACCTCTGAAAAACAGTAGTCAGACTTCAAAATTCTATCCTGCTTCAAAAGTCATCAGAGTCTCTAAGAATGCTGTGTTACTTTCAAATGGGAAGTGGTGGAGCAAAAGAAATGTTGTGGTTGTCAATCCTCCTGTTTTCAAAGACTGCAAAAGCCTGAAGGACAGCAACTTCTCAGTCTGCTCTTCTCCGGATTACCAGCCCTCCACTTCTTCTCCTCAAGGAGATTTTTCCTTTAGTTCTGGAACTATTGACTTGGAGCGCCCAGGTCCTTCTTCGGTGCTGTCGGACCTACCCTCGCCTCCTGATGTCTCTAATGATGCTTGTGCTTCTAATGATTTATCTGATTGTTCTGCTTCTGATCCAAATGTCATTCATGCTCCAGTTGTCCTTCCCCCTGTTCTCAGGCGGAGCAGCCGCAATACTTGTGCTCCTGCTTATCTTAAGGATTTTTATCTTTCATGTGTTTTTTTTTTTTTTTTTTTGGATTTTCTTCTTTCTTCTTCTTTTGTTTTGGGGAAGGGAGATGTGTGGTATCTATGGTTCTGTGTTTTAGAGTTTTAGTTTATCTATATTCTACACTTGTCTCTATTGTTTAGAATGCCCCTTGGTGTTCTATCCTTCATGTTCTCTCTAGTGTCAGTTACTGCCTGACTTCTGTTTCTAGCTGACGTGCTCCATGAATGCTGTGAAGGAATCTACATTAAAGAACCTCCTTTCTTTACCAGTCTTCTCTCCGCCTTTCATTGAAGACAGGATTTAACAAATGGCCAGTTTTTGCTAATGATAGTTTCTATCTCCTTGTGTTGAGCGATATACTGCACAATAAATCTAAATTCAGGTGGCTTTGTGGCACGATCCCCACTGTCCGGCAATACTTGTGTGTTACCAGCCAATAACTTGGATCTATCTTTCTGATCTGATTTGTGAATAGCTGCATCTATGATCTTAGGCCCCTTTCCAAAAATCTCAGTTTGCTATCCCTCTGTGCATCTTTCAAATCAGTCCACCTAATATATATATAAATGGTAGAAATATAAAGTATTGATAAATTACATATCTTTGAATGGCATTACACAGTGTTCAAATAACATGCATATATTGGAGTAGACACATCTAAGAGGTATTCATTTTTTCACATAGACAAAATTATATACTAGTAATCAATGCATTTATAATATATATCTATAGCCATGAATTCAAATGTTTCTTTGTGTGCTTTCTCTACATTCTGTTGTATTTGGAGATATCTGCAGGCTATCTCCTGCTCTGTAGGAAGTACAATTTTACCTGCAGACATTGAATGGATGCTTTTTCTACACAATTGCGTCCCATGGAGCAACAACACTGAAGACAACACAAAAATATCACTATTGTTAAAAAGATACAGAGTAGTGCTAGAACTGTTGTAACCACCCTGTTGGTAGCCATGACCATAGCCAGGACCAATCATCAGAATCTGTAATTTTCTCTGCTCCACTAAATATATGAACGGCATTCTTAGTTTGTGCCATATCCCTTGTTATGTTTCCCCTTTTGTTGAAAAAAGAGCAAGAGAAATTCAATAAAACACACAATCCTCCTTATAGTGTCAAGAGGTCAAGTGCAATTCGATGTTGAATAGTCATGGCAGCTAGTGAATTCATTTCCAACTGCAACTGTTGAAGTACATCTCTTGTGGCATTGAAAGCTACAGCTTGCTCAACAGACATGTTAACAAGGGCCAATTCTAAATCATATACCCCATACCCAGGAATTAATATACGCATTAGTTTAAAGAATAGACCTTGTCTAACTTTCGGAATAGGTGCATGTATATCTCTTTTATATCTATGAGCAAAACTCCCCAAATTTAGTTGCTCATGGGCTGCAATGTGAGGCACCACTGAAATGTTTGGTGTAAGATAAGAAATAGCACTCATGCCTTCCCAATGCCGGGGAAGTACCTTGTATGCTTTAGTACCACAAATAAAATACATTCCGCCCTGTAACTGTGAGGCCAATGTGTGATATTTACTGAGAGGAAGGCCTACCTCTTCAGGAAAAGTGTTTTGGAATTGATAACACCATTTGCAATCAATTCATGAAGAATTTATAAGCGTAACATTTGCCCATGGTGCCATGTATGAGCAGCGACCTGACCATAAGGGATAGTCTAATATTTTAGGAATCACATTTGGTGCCCTAGCATGCTTATTCTTTTGCTCAATAAATGGAGCGTGTAGAAGACCATCAGGTGTTATTAATAGTGTCTCTCCATCTACAGTGATGTTCCAGTAATGTAAAGTGATGTTTACTTGTTTTCCTCGTACCTTAGCTGTCCAGTTCCTACTTACTAACTGTCTGTCTTTTATGTTCTAATTGCCTGGGGTATTATCATATTCTAATATGTTAGGACACTGTCTACTTTTTAAATGTCCTAAGTATCAGGAAGGTGGGTTACATCCTGAAACATGATGCTTTAAACATACAGGAAATGCTTTTTCCTTGTCTTTGTATTCTACTGTAGGTGACACTTGGTATTGGGCTTGAACATTTGGCAGTATGGTACAACGTGGGTACCATCCAATCCTTCCTTCTCTACAAAGTGTGGATTGAACCTGTCTGTCTCCTATGAGATTTCTGAATCAAGCAGCTCCCCAGTCCCAGCCCCACACCCACCCCCAGGCCAGCAGGCCTAGGACTGCTGATTGGTTCTCCCTGTTCCAAGCAAATCTGAGCCCTCCTCTCACACCTGCCCAAGCCCCTTAAGGGTTTGCTGGGTGCATCCCAAATCATTCTCCTCCATCTTGTGAGCTGCAGCCAACATGTGCCCCAGAGTGCAGTGAGCAGAGTCCAGGAAGCGGTAAGAAGGCAGACCAGTGCTGTCTCTTCCCTAAAAAAAAAAATTCCCTACCTGTGATTGCATCATCTTTCCTTAAAAAATGTTTTTTAACTGTCTTTGCCTGTGGTTGTTACAGTTTAAAATTGTAGTTGTAACCTGCCCGCGATTGTATATTTATCACCTGTTTTGTGTTTAAACTTGTGGTTTTCCTGCCCCTGACTTCTTCCATTTAACCTGTTGAATTGTGGGATTTGCAGTCCAAACTCTGTAGTTTTTCCCTCTCATTCCCTGTGACTACCAGTTTTTCCCTCCAAATTTCTCCTATGCTTTGTGCTAAGACCTGTATGTTGAGCAGTGCACCCCAAGTCACCATTTTATGTTAACAAGTTAGTGAAACCAGCCCCCTCTTCCCCCCCAACAACAGGGATATTCTACATCAGAGGGTGCTCTGAGACAGCAGTAATCTGCTGTGTGCAGTTTAAACTGTATTTAATAGGGTCTGTGCACTTTGCTTTTTGGCCAGGAGAGGGAGTAAGTTTTATTCAAGCAGTATTGTTAAAGGACAGGTTTGTTAGGCCTTTACCTGCAGAAGTCCAAAGTGTGGATTGAGCCTATCTGTCTCCGAGGAGATTTCTGAATAGAGCAGCAGCCTCCAACTCCATGGCCAGCAAACCTTGTCTGAGATAGCTGTTCTCAACCTCCAATTGCCAATATAAATGTAGTTATAGCACCAATGTCTTCTCTATAAAACCTTTAAAAAGATTCATTTTATTGCATGTCATTCTCTGCAACCAAGTTATGGGAGGCCAATTTCATTATTCAAGGGCAGCCTAATCAATCTTCAGAGTGTTGGTAAAGATAAGGAGAGACCCCAAATCCATCCCTCATTAAGAATAGGCCATGTGTCCACAAATACCCCACATTCCTTAAAGTCCCCATGCCAATGGGACAAATAGACCTTTTTTAGACTCGGCCATCTCTGCAGGGTCACCCCCAAACCTTTTGCATTCACACCTCCTAATTTTTGGTGAACTCGTTTTTTGTTGGCCTTAAGACTCTGTGCACTTTACCACTGCTAACCAGTGCTAAAATACCTGTGCTAACTCCCCTGAACATGGTAATATTAGCTTGCACTTGATTGGCATTGTTAATTTACTTACACGTCCCTAAAGGGCAGTATACCATATAGTCAGGTTCTGTAAATTAAATGCTACTAATTAGTGGGCCTACAGCACTTATTGTGCCACCAACTAAGGATTCATTTCCCATGTTAATTCCTGTAGGAAAAATGTGCTCTCAGATGTAGAAAATAATGGCTGATTGGGATTACACCAAAGCTGGCTGAATGTTAGACTTTACTAAGAAAGTTTGCTTTTTCTGATGTTGTGTAGTTCCATTCAGCAGCTTTCAAGAAATTAGCTTTTAAAGAGGTTCTCTGGATGGGCATGAGCAGTTAATAATGTTAGGTATCCTTGAACGATTGGCCCTGTGAGAGTCTGCTGTACCGAACATTAAAAAAATAGGGCCTGAGGGAGATTTTTCTATGACCGGACATTTTCCAGCTGTACAGCACAATTTGATTGGCTGGGCACAATATGTTGCAGCCGCCATTACAAAACTCAGGGATTCGGTGTCCAAGTCCTGAAATTGCTTTTCTTTTAAAGGTACAAAGGGGGAGTCTATGCATACCCTGAGGGGAATGAAAGGGTGCCCACAAGTGCAAAAATATATATGCAAAAGTTGTGCAACTGGTAGCACGGTAAACTTGTAGGATGTAAAGAGTCCATACTGGGAGGTACTGCAGTCCTCCAGTGAGAGCTTCTGCTCAAGCTTCATCCCCATGTATTGAGGTAGAGTGCAACCTACCTCAGGAAAACTTGCCTGGTGCTGCACCACCATGGTAGTGAAGCATGTATGGTGGCTCCTATGGTAGTACAGCAGTACCTTGAACAAAAAAAAAGAATAAAAGCAAAAAATGTGGGTTGAACGATGGAGGCCAGGACCCGTGGCCTTTCGCCTGCTACAAAAAGACAAATGCCATATGCAGCAGCGGGTTGGAAGGCTGCAGCGGGGATGGGCCCTCCAGTCAACCTCTGCACGGTGAACAGCCATTAGTGTGCGGCTGTTTGCACGCATGCTGTTACTTTGCAAGCATTACTACGCATGCGATGTAACAACGCATTGCCTTTAGTACGCGTTCTGTTACATCGCATGCCTAGTAATGCCGCATGCGTAGGGGGCGTGCGCCGCTCTTGGAGTTCAGAAAATGGGGTGGTGATGAACAGAGTGTCTGAATTAAGCAGACCACTCTTACCCAGTCCAAAGATCAGGGCTTGATCCATCACCGTTATTTATCTCACTGCACCATCCCAGCTCAGAACCTGGCTATATGCAAATCAGTCTGTCTGCAAACCGGGCCGAAGACGGCTGTAATGCCAGAAACCGGTCCCCGGGAGCTTGTTTCCTTCCCAGTGTAAGAATTGGCTTTTGTAGTTTGGTTTGCCCTGTTCCCATCATGCACTGGGACAGGAACAGACTAATTTGCATACAGCCAGGTTCTGAAACTGGGATGGTGCAGTGAGCTAAAAAACGGTGTTGGATCTAGCCCTGATCTCTTGACTGGGTGAGAGCTTTCTGCTTAATTCAGAGACTCTGTCCCTCACCACCCCTTGTTGTAAATATGCTCTTGGAGTTCGTCACGGCGGCCATTTGCTACAGTGAGGGATCTGCTGCTGCTTTTTCGGGTGCCACTCTCCGCGCCTGCCCACAACGGAGGAAGCCGGAAGGGGGAGAACATTTGAACAACAAGTGGGAAGAGGCAAGTGGGGCTTGTGTTAGTGTAGTGTAGAGTTGTGGGTTGTGTACTTGTGTTATTGTAGTGTAGAGTTGTGGGTTGTGTACTTGTGTTAGTGTAGTGTAGAGTAGGTTCGGGGGTTGTGGAGGTAGTGTTTTAGGGCCCGATTCACAGAATGAACTTAAGACTCAATCCTAAACATACTACTATTTTGGTATTCACAGAATGCACTTACTACTTTTGGCATTCACAGAATGCACTTACTACTTTTGGTATTCACAGAATGAACTTACTACTTTTGGTATTCACAGAAGTTAGGATTTTGTCTTAAGTCTGTCTTAAGTCTGTCTTAAGTTTGTCTTAAGTCTGTCTTAAGTCAGTCTTAAGACAAACTTAAGACAAAATCCTAACTTCTGTGAATACCAAAAGTAGTAAATTCATTCTGTGAATGCCAAAAGTAGTAAGCGCATTCTGTGAATGCCAAAAGTAGTAAGTGCATTCTGTGAATACCAAAATAGTAGTAAATTTAGGATTGAGTCTTAAGTTCGTTCTGTGAATCGGGCCCTTAGGGTTTAGGGTAGTGTTGTAGTGTTAGTGTAGTGTAGTTTACCGATTTAGTGTTTAGTGTAGTGTCAGGGGGTTGTGATGGGTAGTGAATGAGTGTAGGGAGCAGAGTAGGGGAATGTGCATGTTAGTGCAGGGGGTAGTGATTTAGGGTTTTGGGTAATGTAGTGGTGTTTCAGTAGTGTAGGGTAGTGTATTGTTTTAGTAGTGTTTTAGATGTGTTGAGTAGTGTATTTTATATAGTGAGTGTAGGGAACAGAGTAGGGGAATGTGTATGTTAGTGCAGGGGGTTGTGATTTAGGGTTTAGGGTAGTGTAGTGGTGTTTCAGCAGTGTAGTGTGGGGGTAGTGTAGTGTTTTAGTAGTGTTTTAGTGCTTTAGATGTGTAGGGTAGTGTATTTTATATAGTGTTGTATTTTAAAGAAAAATTAAAAATATGATGTTATTTCACATACCAGTTTTATTACTAGGTAAGTTTTTACTTCTTATACATTAACACTTTCAATGTAATGGTATGCGAAGTAAAAACTGCGTAGTAACGGCTATTGCTAAATATTAACCGCGTAGTAATAGCATGCGAAGTAATGGAATGCGAAATAACATCTCATATTACCCTGTGCAGGAGTTGGCCAGAGGCTATTCCGTGAAGCCAACCCCATGCTGTGCATGGCCAAAAACTGTGCTCAGCCAGGGTTTGGCTGCCCAGGGAGGAGTGGGCACTGTCCTGGCCAGAGGCCATGTCCTGTGCCCAGTCCCCGCTGGGCATGGCCAAAGACCATGAGCAGCGGGATTAGCCAGCCATAGCGGATTTGATGAGCCACAGCAGAAAAAGTTGGCCAACCTTAACGGGGTTGGCGAAGGGGCTGGCCTCTGGTGCATTGGCTGAATAAGATTTTTTTTAAACAGAATTTCATTGGCAAAAACAAAGGTTAAAATGAAGTGATAGTTAGGTAAGGTAATAAAAATGTAGCTTAGGTTTATAATAAACCCTAAAAATTCACCCTAAAAATAAACCCTCAAAACCAAAGCTTAGAATGATGTGACAGTTAGGGCTTGTAATAATATGTTAAAAGTTTACTAACCTAAATATTACTTGTGCCCCCACTGTGCACTGCTTATTACCTCACATATTACATCACAAATGACATGTTAAATGACATCATTGATGGCACCATTGAATTGATTTGACAGTTTCCTATAAGCTTTTCATAGTGAAGATATTTATCAATGTACTTGTGCCTAATATGCCATGACATCTGCAATACTACTTTGCATCTTTGCATATCCTTTTGCAACAAGCAGAGCATGAAGCATATCTGTGAAATCCCCCACATTAAGTAGATATTATGCTCTTATTTACTGGTATTGAGGTGTGTATGAAATGTAATGGCTCTGTGAACATTAATGACATCAGCAACGTGAATACCATTCAAAAACAGAGTTTTATTTTTTACCCGAGTGAGATGTCTACTAAATATCTCATCTGCCATAACATTTTACGGCAACAAATCTAGGGGCATATTATCAAGGGGGTTTATCTCCGCTTTTTTGGCTTTAAAAGCCAAGAAAGGTGAGATAAAATTATCTCCCTATTACCTAGCTGTCACTAACACCAGTTAGCTACAGCTAGTAGGAGATAGCAACCATCTTGGGCCCGACTTTGCATGTCAGTGATATTTATCACTAATGACATGCAAAGTGGGCGTGCCAAGATGTTAGCGACTGGAAACAGTCGCTAACATCGCTATCTCCTATTACCAACTTTTGGAGATATTCGAGCTAAGCGCGAATATCTCCAAAAGCTAACACCTGCCTTGAGCAGTTCTTAGCCATGTTATCCAATGGCAGGTGGATTCAATTCAAATAACTTTATATAGCGCGCTACATACCCAGAGGGTCTCAAGGCGCTTGGGGGAGGGTGGGGAATTACTTGTCGAATATCCAGGTTTTAAGTTGCTTTCTGAATGCTAGGTGGTTCTGAGTGAGGCGAAGGTGTGTGGGAAGTGAGTTCCAGGTTTTGGCTGCCAGGTAGGAGAAGGATCTTCCTCCCATGGTGGTTTTGTTGATGCGAGGTATAGCAGCAAGGGCTTGGTGGGAGGAGCGTAGCTGGCGGGAGGGGGTGTAGAAGGAAAGTCGTGTGTTGAGGCCTTCGGGTCCAAGTTCGTAAAGTGCTTTGTGTGCGTGGGTTAGGAGGCGGAATGTTATCCTCTTATTGACGGGGAGCCAGTGGAGGTTTTTCAGGTGATCAGAAATGTGGTCTTTACGCGGAATGTCTAGTATGAGTCTGGCTGATGCGTTCTGGATGCGTTGGAGTTTTTTCTGAAGTTTTGCGGTGGTGCCGGCGTATAGGGTGTTTCCGTAGTCCAAGCGGCTTGTGACCAGTGCGTGGGTGACCGTTTTTCTAGTTTCGGTGGGGATCCAGCGAAATGTTTTTTTGAGCATGTGAAGGATGTTGAAGCAAGATGATGAAACGGCGTTGACCTGTTTGGTCATCGAGAGTGAGGAGTCCAGAATGACGCCCAGGTTCCGTGCGTGGTCCATCGGGATGGGTGCTTTTCCAAGGGACTCTGGCCACCACAGTCGTCCCAGGCGGAGGGGGAGGTGCCTAGGATAAGGACTTCAGTTTTGTCGGAATTCAGTTTCAGGCGGCTGTGCTTCATCCACTCGGCTACTTCTTTCATTCCTTTATGTAAGTTTGTTTTGGCGGTGTTAGGGTCTTTGGTGAGTGAGAGGATCAGTTGAGTGTCATCAGCGTAGGAGATGAGGTTGAGGTTGTGTTGGCGTGCGATGGCCGCGAGGGGGCTCATGTATACGTTGAAGAGGGTGGGGCTGAGTGACGATCCTTGTGGCATGCCGCAGATGACTTCAGTGGCCTCTGACTTGAATGGTGGGAGGCGGACTCTCTGGGTTCTTCCGGCGAGGAACGAGGTGATCCATTCCAGTGCTTTTCCTTGGATTCCGATGTTTCTGAGGCGTTGTAACAGGGTGCTATGACAGACTGTGTCGAAGGCTGCGGAGAGGTCGAGGAGGATGAGGGCGACTGTGTCTCCATTGTCCAGTAGAGTTCGAATGTCGTCTGTTGCTGTGATGAGTGCGGTCTCAGTACTGTGTTTGGCTCGGAAGCCAGATTGTGAGGAGTCTAGGGATTTGTTGGTTTCGAGGAAGGCGGCGAGCTGGTTGTTGACCGCCTTCTCGATGACTTTGGCTGGGAATGGAAGGAGCGAGATGGGGCAGTAGTTTTTGAGTTCGGTGGGGTCAGCTGTGGGTTTTTTCAGAAGGGCGCTGATTCGGCGTGTTTCCAGATTTCCGGGAAGGTGGCGGAGTTAAAGGAGCAGTTGATGACATCTCGGAGGTGGGGTGCGATGATGGAGTCAGCTTTGTTGAAGATGTGGTGAGGGCATGGGTCTGTGGGGGATCCTGAGTGGATGGAGTTCATTAGGCGAATGGTGTCCTCGGTGGAGATTGGATTCCAGTCATTAAGGATGTTCAAGGGGGGTGAGGGTACGTCAGAAGTTAGGGTGGGCTGGTCTCCGGGTTGGTTGTCGAAGCTGTTGTGGATGTCTGCGATTTTGTTGTGGAAGAACGAAGCTAGGGAGTCGCAAAGGGCTTGAGAGGGAGTGATGTCGTTGGAGTTGGCAGTGGGGTTGGTAAACTCTTTGACGATGTTGAATAATTCCTTGCTGTTGTGGGCGTTGTTGTCAAGTCGGTCTTTGAAAGCGGCTTTCTTGGCAGTCCGGATCAGTTGGTGGTGTATGCGGGTGGCGTTTTTGAAGGTGTCCCTGGTGCTGGTGTTAGGGCCTTTTTTCCAGGTCTTCTCAAGGGAGCGACAGAGTTTCTTGGATTTCTTAAGATCATCGTTGAACCAGGGGGCGTTTTTTCTGCCTAGTTTGATTTGACGTTTTTTCAGGGGTGCTAGGTTGTCGGCGCTGTTGGTTAGCCATTGAGTGAGGTTAATGGCTGCTTGGTTGGGGTTCGAGGAGTGGGCAGGGGGGTTTTGAAGAAGCGATGAGGAGATCTGGTCGATGGTGATTTTGTTCCAGTTTCTTCGCAGAGTAGGTTGAGGATGGTTGTGGGTTGTGGTCTTATTGTAGATAAAGTGAACGCAGCTGTGGTCCGTCCAATGGAGAACTGTGGTGTGGCTGAAGGAGATATGTTTGCTGGAGGTGAAGATAGGGTTGAGTGTGTGACCTGCGTAGTGAGTGGGGGTATTAACAAGTTGTTTGAGTCCGAGGTTGACGAGATTGTCCAGGAGGGTGGTGGTGTTGTTGTTGTTGCTTTTTTCCAGGTGAAAATTGAGGTCTCCCAGTAGAATGTAGTCCTCGGAGGGGAGGGCGTGTGGGGTGATAAAGTCAGTGATTTCTTCACTGAATTGTGCACGGGGTCCTGGTGGCCTGTAGAGGAGGGTGCCTCTGAGTGTGGTCTTGGGGTCGGTGTGTATCTGGAAGTGAAGGTGTTCGGCGCTAGCGAGGTTGACGTCTGAGCTGGTTGAGATGCGGATGGAATTCTTGTGGACGATAGCGATGCCTCCTCCTGTTTGGTAGGTGCGGTCTTTTCGGATGATCTTGTAGTCTTCCGGGATGGCAATGGTGATGTCTGGGGCAGAGGAGGCGTTCATCCATGTTTCTGTTAGGAAGGCGACGTCCGGAGAGATGGTGTCTAGTAGATTCCAGAGGTCGATGGCGTGTTTGTGGACCGAGCGGGTGTTGAGCAGGATGCATTTTAGGTGGTTGGTGTCAGAGCTCTGTTTGGTGTTCGTGGATGAGGAGTTGGTCTTGGTGCCGTCAAACTTACAGGAGTTGCATGTGAAGGGTCCATGGGTGTGTCCGGGGGCAGCTTGGGAGCAGTTGGGGAGTCGGCCTGGGTTAAGGGCTAGGAGGGTGGAGGCGGCATATGCAATGCGGGTGGGACGGGGGCCAGGAGGTCTGGCGCTGTCTTCTGTCATAAATGGATGGTGGAGGGGGAGGGGCGAGGGAGGGTCAGCAGGGAGGCGGGGTGGGCTGTGGGGCCGGTCTCTGGGGCACCAACAACAACAACAACAAGCGTAAGATGGCGGCAGCTATGTAGAAAGCGCTACTTGTGTTATGCTGAGACTCATGTAACTGACTACGCTTGCAGCTGAAGCGTCCTGTTTAAATAAGTGTTCAAAGAGAGAGCGCCGATAGTACAATGCCCCCAAGCGTTCCTATTTCAATTTAAATGGTCAATGAGCCCCGAGTCAGCACTCCCCTGAAGTTAATGGCTAAGAGCATTAGCTCAGTAATGCATGAATATCGCTGACTTTTCAGTGATATTCATGCATTGCAGCCGATTTTTATCGCATTTGCGATAAACCTTGGTAATACCAAGGTTTATCTGCGATAAAAATCGCCGGAGCTCAGCGGTAAATTTTTGTCTCTAACCAAGCAATAGCGATAATTATCCCAATTGCTTGGTAATATGCCCCATAGTTCTAAATGCTAGCCAATTAAAAGGCATGCACTAACAGGCCCTATGGACAACCATCCATGGTTTGTAAAAATACCTTTCCGGAAATACGAAAAGACCTATCCTTTGCCTTTCACCTCAAATAAAACAATTGTTGACATTCTCCGGGCTGCAATTTTTTTTTATTGCCTCAAAATTCATGGCAGGTGCTGGTTTCCTATTCCTTCAATTTTTCATAGCCATGACAGTGGAAATAAATGTGACTCAACTGAAAATGTTATTTGCCTAAGGTTTTGTATACACATATTAATAATTCTCTTACTAGGGTTCAGAGGCCACACTCGATACTATGGTTTGGTAAAACAAGTTTCAGAAATCACTGCTGATTCACAGATTGTATGTTACAATTAATTTGCAGAAGAAAACAACTAATCTCTGAAACACAAATCCTGTTTCTTGTTTTTTAGGCAAAAAATTGACGCATTTTGCTCTGGTTAATGCTAAGTCGCGTTGTTTATAACTTTGACATATAAAACATCATGACATAAATAATTGAGACAGATACTCTATGAATAATAAGGTGAGTATTGCCATTTTAAAGGGGTGGAATGAGTGTTGTATCAGGGACACTGTAGCTATTGTTTAGTTGAGGGTTGCCTAGTAACTGGATTTCGAGAGAATAACTAGGGTGCTATTTGATGAATCTTTACATCATTTGGCAGAGGTGTGACACATCTATTTGAGATTTTTATAGTGAATGGATTTTGATTTTCTATTAAGTTTGGTGCTGTTTGATGAATGTAACACAATGTGGCAGAGGCTTGGAACAGGCAGCTTAGATTCTTCATTCCAGATGTTTTCCATGTCTGTTAAGGCGAGAAAGTTATTTCGGTGATCTGAAAGTACATTTTCCATTTTTAGCCTGATTGAAATGTTTGCTCTCCAATGTAACAAACAGCGCTGGTTAGACCTACTGCAAAGTTAGCATAAATACAGCACTTTACTCAAAATAGGGGATTTTTGTGGTTTGGTATAAATAAATCTGTTAAATAGTTTTTGAGGTGTTTCTGCTACAAAAATGTGTTGGCAGTATTCAAAGACTCAAGGGGAGATTTACTACGTTTTTACTCCATGTTGATGCAAATCGGCTCAAAATCCTTTTTCTTCCTCTGCTTTGCATTACTTAGCGACAAAGGGCCCTACCATGGGTGGAGCATGGGCGTTACCATGCAACCACACAAGGTTTCTGACGCTAAATCCAATGTACTAAAGAAAGTAGACTGGGTTTAGTGCCAGAAAACTGTGCCTTTTAAAGTAGTCGCAAGGAAGGACAAATGGTTTAATTTCTCATTCCTTTTCCTTTTCAGACTTTGCATGTGTGCTGCACTGTACAGCACATATATATAGAGGGAAAAGGTCTGAAGTGGGTCTCAGCATATTATTTTGTACTGGAAGGGTACCTTCCCGGTACAAAGCCTATCCTAGACTCACAGAGACGCTCTTTCACCCTGGTACAAAGGTGTCCCAGTGGCACACAGCAGCCAGTGCCGGCCCTAGGGAGAGGGGAAGAGAGTGCCTTATTTTAGTAAATGTTGCGCTCTCCTCCTCTCTTCTTTTCACACAGCACAGCATTTATGGCTGCTGCACTGCACTGTGTTAAAAAGTAGTACATCTCCCCCTCAACGTTTTGTATATGAAGTAATGTGTAGAATGTTTCATATGTCATCTTCAGAACTCTGCTGTTGCTTACTGCAGCAGAATGTTTATATTGGCTGTTGGTCTTGGGCTGCTGAGCCTGGTGGAGCCTCTGTCCACTGGCTCCACGACCATGCAGTTACGAATAAACTAATTTAAATATGTTCAAGTTTCTGGCTCATTTACTACTGAAGCTTTGGCGACGAGCTTGAGAACTACATGGTCACACCCTGCGTGCAACAACTTTCCATACTTCATAATCTAGTAAGCTCCACCTCCTTCAGAAGCAAGAAATTACTACTCGCTCCAAGGAAGGAAGATATCTTTACTTCATCTACGAGCTGTTTATTTGGAGCGGTGATGATTCTACTAACTGAATACCTGAAGCGGAGCTGATTTTGTGGGAAATAACACTTACAACGCAACTTTTACAATGCCCTACCTTTACAATAAAACTTTTACAATGCAACAGCCATTACAACGCATGCCATTACAACGCAACCATTACAACGCATGTCACTACAACGCATACCACTACAACGCATGTCATTACACCGCAGTCATTACAACGCATACCATTACAATGCATACCTACACTATCCAACACTTACCCTACTGTTGCACCCCCTGGAGTTAGAATAGTAATTTTTACCCCTACACTATCCAATACTTACCCTACTGTTGCACCCCCTGGAGTTAGAATAGTAATTTTTACCCCTACACTATCCAACACTTACCCTACTGTTGCACCCCCCTGGAGTTAGAATAGTAATGTTTACCCCTACTCTATCCAATACTTACCATGCATGCAATGTAATGGTATGCGTTGTAATGGTATGCGTTGTAAATGTAGTATGCATTGTAGTGGAATGCGTTGTGAAGGTAGTTTCAAAGAATTCGTTGTAATGGCATGTGTTGTAATGGAATGCGTTGTAATGGATGCTGCGGTGTAAAAAATGCGTTGTAAAGGTATGCGTTGTAAAAGTATGCGTTGTAACGACATACATCCTGATTTTGTGGGAACAGTACATCTCTACACATTGACTACAAACGTCCACTTCTTTGGTAGCGCGCTTGCGAAATTAGACTTTGCCGGTGCCAGCATGAGAACAGTGCATCTATACGCATTGACTACGAACTTCCAATTCTGTGGTAGGGTGCTTGCGCTTTGCTTTATTTAGACTTTGCCGGTGCCAGCGCGTGTCCTGTTTTTTTTTTGGGCTCAGCGGTTTGTCCCAAAAACTGGTTCCTTACCCACCCACATGGGAACACATATTTTTGGGACTCTCGTGCTCGCTTTTTGAGTCACAGCATTTTTCAAATCCTCGTTTTAACTCACAACCACATTCATTCTACAGCTTACCTGGCAACCGGGGAACTTTCAGTCAAGAGCATTCTGCGCTTCATCTTCTGCCTTCTCTCTTCGACTCTGATACGCTACGCTGCGTTCAAGCAACGTCATCACATCACGCAATGGAGACCATCTTTATTAGGCTCATTACCATGGAAACGATTTTCACTCTCCTTATGAAGTGTGGTCTTCATAATTGAGGATTCTTTTGTTTTGTGCTGGCTTCTTTATTTAGGAAAAACGGTGACACACACAAACCCACAATTTATAATGTCTTCGAAATTGAGGAAATCTTTGCTGTTGTATGTCACGCTGTGATTCACACCCCTACAATTATCCACACACTTTTTCTAAGTATTTCTCTCCATTAATTTTGTGTGTCACGTGGTGATACTCACACCATTTGATAATTTCACCTTGCTGTTGTGTTTCACATGGTGATACACACACCTACAATTTTCTACGTGCTGTTTATAGTATTTTTTTCCATTGATGTTGTGTGTCACACGGTGATACACACACCATTTATTTATTTCAAGTTTATTAGTTGCCACGCAGTGTCATCACTATTATAGAGTTCTTGCAGTCACCTCGAGTTTTTCTGATATAGATTTGTTTTGTGTGTCACATGGTGATACACACACCATTCTTCTCTTGCATTGTGTACTATATTTTTCCCTCTTTTTCTTCTCTATTTTATTCTATTTCAGACTAATTACAATGTGCACCATGCAAGCAGTCAACCCACCTATTGCATTTTTAGACACTCCAGGTGAACCATAGGGACAACCAGATATTGCGCTAACAGGAAAAAATGTCTTCTTCTTTACTCACTAGGGTTTGAAGGAAGATATATTTACAAACATTTACCCAATTTGTCTCCAGAAGAAAGTGATGGCATAGACGAGTATTGCGAGACTCTTTTGAAATTGAAAAATAGATTCGACAAACAGTCCAGTCTTATGGTTTTAAGACATACATTTTTCAAGAGAAAACAAACAGATGATGAAGATGTGGACTCTTACATTTCGGTTTTGACAAGATTGGCAGCGGTCTGCAAATTTGAAAATTTCACAGATCAGCTCATAAGAGATCAATTTGTCTGTCAATGCAAAGACAAAAACTTTGACATTTTGGTGATCCTACTCTAGATGAGACAATCAAAATTGCTAACAGCATTAAAATATCTATGGTCTCTTTGAAAGAGCTCGATGGCAGAAGTAATGACAAGGTTAATGAAAGTGTTAATGTGCTCAATACTAGTAAATAACATACTAAGGCCAAGAACTTTAGTAAAAAGAGTTTTTCCAAAACGGACACACCTGATGGTGTGAATCCTAATATCTGCCTGAGGTGTGGTAACCCCCCACATGCAAACAATATTAGGTGTCCTGCCCATACTGTCACATGCAATTATTGTAAGAGAATAGGACATTTTGCCAAGGTTTGTCTCAAAAGAAAGAACTCCAAGAAACCGGTTGTGTGCATTGTTGATTCTGATTGTGAGAGTGACTCCGAAGTCATATCCGTAATTCGTGAAGAGCATGAATTTGCCTTGCATAGTGCGAATGAACATGTCAATTCCCTTTCTAAAGCCAGTGAGGGTGATCCTTCCACATGTGTTGAACCCATAGTCAACATTACTGTTGGGCAGAAGGTTCTCCCTTTGCTTGTTGATTCAGGTGCTCGCATAACAATAACTTACTTGAAGAAACTTGGGGTGATTCCGTAGTCTTGTCTCCTCCTGATCGATCGTCTGTGTCCTATGAAGGGCGCGAGATTGATCAACTTGGATTTCCCGAGGAAGATATGTTTTTCAAAGGAAGGCACATCAGGGGAAAGATATATGTTGCAGTCAAGGGCTTAAACATCCTTGCCTGGTCTCACAAGGGTCTATTTGGTATGATTTTAAGACTTGGCACACTTGAACAAGTGTTGGTGGTGGAATGCAGTGACCATACCAAAGAAACTGGAAAGCTAAATTTCCCTTTGTGTTCGGGGAACAGCTAGCAAAAATCAAAGGTTTCAAACACAAAATAGTGGTCAAGGATGGTGCTACACCCGTCAAGCACAAACTCAGAGGAGTACCTTATAGTGTTAGGTCTGACCTAGAGAAAGAACTTAAGGATCTGTGGGGCATATGTATCATCCCTTTCTTTAGTCGCAAATGCTGCGATTCGCAAAAAAGCAGCGTTTGCGACAAAAAAAACGGAAAATGCGATGTATGATGAAAATCGCATCGCAAAATTAAGGAATTGCAAAATATGCGATTCCTTAATTTTGCGTCAGCATTTAAGGAATCGCAAATTGTGATTCCTTAAATGCTATGTATGAAGCACCCAAGTAGTGCGATTTCTCATTAAAAAATCGCAAATTACCACCAACTAGAAGTTGGTGGTAATTTGCGATTTCTTTCACAAATGCACTGTTTGGCATTTGTAAAGGTGCCATGTGGCGCACATACTTGCCCTTAGGGCATGTATTTGCACCATATGCGCACACATGTAAATTTCACGGGTGCATCGGGGTGTCCTTATGACACCCTTGCACCCTTGAAATTATTCTCAATTTGCGATTCTCAAATTGCAAATCGCAAATTAAGAATAACTTCCCATTAATTCCTATGGGCCTCCTGGCCCATAATTATTGGAAAAAGGGGGACCCCTACACACTGTTCGGTTTGCTATTCGTAGGGAGTACATAGACTAGTAGAGAAAAAGACTGTATAGCAAACCAATTATTGTTGTACCGCCCTAATAACACAAATGGTGTTATGTGACCTAAATAATTATTGGCTGAGACAAAATTATGTATCAAAATTCGGAGACCATTTTATTTTAAATTTTTTACTCCCTTCTATCTATTTTTTGTATATATTATTTATCATTTTTACATATTTTTTATCTTTCAGTTATTTACACCATTTACATTCAAATACATATCTTACATGTATTCACATAACCATACAACAGACAAAGAGACAAAAATGAAAAAAGTGCTGTACGATATATTCGGTCGATGGAAAAATTGAAGAAGGCAATGCGGTGGAATAGAACTACGCGCGTTACGGCCAGTGGCCTTCGCCAGGTGACCGTCATTCACAGGTTAAAGACATGACAATGTGTAACATAGGTCTAAAGAAAAAACACAAAAAATACAGATGTAGAAACATATCTCGGTCGCTATTTGTACAAAAAATGATTACATCTTAAAGAACTGTAGGGTCAGTATTTTCATTACATGATAGACATAGCAGCAATAATCATTATAAATTTATTAGGCTATATTATCCTTTTGGTCTTTCATTTATTTTTCACAAAAAAACTTCCAGTATCTAGATTTCAATTTTTAGACATGTTTAAAACCATATTGATGACTGTCTCTATTGTCTGTGTATTTAACTAGATATACACCACCAGATATTGTAAGCTTTCTAATCCATGTACACATTTCACAGATTTCTTCACCTTCTAATTTGAGACCTTTACTTATAGTAAGAATAGAGGTCAGAGAGAAAAGAAAAGAATAAAGCAATTAATTAGCAAGAGAATGTCACTTAGTTGCCTAACTATTACTCACAGGTATTGGATCTAATGAATCTTCACTTTAGTGTTTCTCACTAGTTATTGTTCCTGATGAGAACGTTTCGTTTTTACTGTAAGGAAAGGACGTATTATGTTTGAAGAAAGATAGACCATTAATGGTACAGAAAAAGTTGGAACTTACTAACTGTGTTTAAAATTGTACCTTGTAAGAGTCTTTTACCAGTAATTCGTAGACATCTGCGTACTGGACAGGATTTTTACCCTTGAGAAGAGATATTTAAGGTGTTTTCTAATGTAGGTACTGTGTGTCAACCTGAGATAAAAAAGCAAGGGAGATGGACGTTTGTAGCTGACAGAAGTGCTGAATGGTCTCTTTAGTTTTATCTATATTTATTTTACATAGATATGACATAATCACACGTAATCGTTCTTATTTGCGGAGACCATAGGTAGCCTCTATGTTTCTATCTGTCTTACAGCATATAACCATTCACAGATATGGTTATACATGTGCCTGTGTTTATTGGGAAAACTACTGTAATCTCGGATATGTTTGTATGAACTCTCATTTTTTAGAAAAAAGCGCTCTATCAGTAAATTTCTGTTGCGAATCAGTTATATTGAATGCATAAGCATCCCTAATATACTAACATTATATTGATGAATTTATAGTTAGAGGATACGGACTAGAAATTCTACAGTGGGCAATAGTCAGTGATGCCAGACTGATTACAATTATATGCAATTTTTGCATTAACTTAGAGTGTAACCGCTTTGAAAAATAAAGGTGAATACCTTTCTTAATGCTTTAATTCTGCAGAGGACTCGCTCGTTTATGGCAACATTGTTGTTTCGAATTCCTGAGTCAAAGACATCCGTCTAATTGTTTCTCATTCTGAAAATCACCAACAGTAACATAGTTACATCTAAATCCCCATAGAGGTTCTTATATACTGTTAACCAATTTCTATAACAGATATTACCTGCTGTGGCTCTGATAATGAAGCGATCTTTATCTATAATCTGCTGGTCGGATTGTCTAAAAAGGTTAGAATGATACAAAAAAGCGGTAATGAGCCTCTGAACTTCCTTTGCACTCTTTTGCACTAGACAACGTAATGTCTATCTCTATAGAGTCTGATCGCCGATTTCGGAACGTACCTTTTCTGTTATATGCTTTTATGGAACGCGGGGGTTCTCGTCTGGCGTCTACTTCTCTTTACGGCCAAGGGTGTCTCTTTATTACCGGCATTTTTATAAAGCTACTCTCCCGCGTATTTTCACGAGTGTCTATCAGCTGTTCTGTTATTGGATGGCGGGTCTCAGTGACGTGTGTTAGTATCGCGGGGTTAGTTGTCAGAGGCGGTTCCTAGTGGGTTAGGCTGTAGAAAACGGACCAGATCGGGATCGCTTTCTCACATTCTCTACTCCTATGGACATAAACGACAGACTCGCGGATATTGCCGCTGATTCCTCTACATGTAAACTCTTTTCTTTTAAAGCATAGCATTATTGGTATTAACAACGTTTAGTAGTTTTGACATTGCATAACCATAATGGCAACCAACGTTGTCTGAAAAATCTCCTAGTTTGTCCGATCGTATAAAACAGACTAAACTATTTTTACTAAGTTATATTTTTCACTCTTCTGTAACTGAGCAACAATCTCAATGATATGGTTGGCGAATCCTCACCATATAGAAACACTGAGTAGTATCGCTAGAGCCGATAATACTTAATTGGCTATTGTTGGCATGATTATAGAATTATAGCAAATACATTTGTCTTATATAGAGCTGACTAAAATAGTCAATCAGATGATTAGTGGTAGTCAATCAGATGACATAATAGATGTGGGTATTTCATCGTTAGTTCATAAAGTAGGGAACAAATGTCAGACTATTATATAGTGGATTCCTTGCAACGGATGTCACGGTTATACCATGAGTGATGATATATTTAACAAGGGGACTCACATATGATTTTTAGATGATGGCTTGTTCCCAAGGGATTTCAAAATGTAATCCTGATCTTACTGTATCCAGAGTGAATATCCAATACACTTCACGTTTACAGCAAATTTTATCTACACAGATCCCTGGTTTCGCCACAATTTTTTCTAAAACTATCCATCGTATTTCTTCTGGCTTGTGGTCACATTCCACATAGTGGGCTACTAATGGGGCATTCATTTTTCTTGTGCGAATAGCTGAATTATGTTCAGTGACTCAGGTGTACACAGAACGATACGATTCTCCAACGTAGCCTTTGTTGCATGGACAGACTAGCAAGTATACAATATGTTTACTCTTACAATTTGTCATACAGGATAAGGAAATAGAGATGCCATTAAACTGTAGGTCTTTATCTTGCAGATTCCACACTTGTGATTGCCTATTACCGGGGCCCCGGTAATAATGTTTCTTTGACTTTTTTCTTTTGTTGTTGGCATTCGTGATCTGACTACTAAGTCTTTTAGGTTTTTGTTCTTTTTGTATGCAAAGAGGGGTTTCGGAATCCTATCATTGCTGGTTTTATTAACGATGTTGTCGGTCATAATATCTAGCTCTTTTATATGACTCACGTATTAATCGATGTGGTAGCCTCGTTCTTTAAATTTATTTTGGATTGCCTTAACATCATCCTGGAAAATAACATCTTTGAATTCAGAGGGAACCTTTATAAACAAATAAAGGGAGTAAGCATGGGCGCTTCTTGTGCCCCCACGATCGCAAACATTTATGTGGCGCATTTCGAAGAAAAACATATCTTTAACGAAGTGGCACCATTTTTTGAATCGATATTTTACTGGTCACGATATATCGATGACATTATTTTTATTTGGGACGATAATTGAGACACACTAAAAGAATTCATATCTTGGCTTAATGCCTGCGATCCCAACTTAAAATTCTCTGAAAAAATAAGTAATTCAGAAATAGAATTTCTGGATCTTAAGATAAAACATCATGAGGGACAGCTTGCCATGGATCTCTTTGTTAAACGGACTGCCCGGAATACACTCCATTACAGCAGCTTCCATCCAACATCACAAAAAGACAGTATACCTTTTAGTCAATTCCTTAGACTAAGGAGAAATTGTACTAGATTAATTGACTATGATAATAAGGCTGCTGTAATGAAGGAAAAATGTAAAGAACGAGGCTACCCACATCGATTAATACGCGAGTCATATAAAAGAGTTAGATATTATGACTGACAACATCTCCTCACAAACACCAAAACCAAGCGAGACGCTAGTTTGGTTTTTGTAACCAGACATTCCCTGCTGAACAACCAGATCCGCCAAATTCTGTACTCGAATTGGCATGTGTTGAACGTTAATAAAACCAGCAATGATAGGATCCCGAAACCCCTCTCTGCATACAAAAAGAACAAAAACCTAAAAGACTTAGTAGTCAGATCACGAATGCCAACAACAAAAGAAAAAAGTCAAAGAAACATTATTACCGGGGCCCCGTTAATAAGCAATCACAAGTGTGGAATCTGCAAGATCTGTCCACAAGCCATTGAGACTAAAGACCTACAGTTTAAGGGCATCTCTATTTCCTTATCCTGTATGACAAATTGTTAGAGTAAAAATATTGTATACTTGCTAGTCTGTCCATGCAACAAAGGCTACGTTGGAGAATCGACTCGTTCTGTGTACACCAGAGTCACTGAACATAAATCAGCTATTCGTACAAGAAAAATGAATGCCCATTAGTAGCCCACTATGTGGAATGTGACCACAAGCCAGAAGAAATATGATGGATAGTTTTAGAAAAAATTGTGGCGAAACCAGGGATCTGTGTAGATAAAATTCGCCGTAAACGTGAAGTGTATTGGATATTCACTCTGGATACAGTAAGATCAGGATTACATTCTGAAATCCCTTGGGAACAAGCAATCATCTAAAAATCATGAGTGAGTCCCCTTGTTAAATATATCATCACTCATGACATCCTTTGCAAGGAATCCACTAAATAATAGTCTGACATTTGTTCCCTAATTTATGAACTAACGATGAAATACCCACATCTATTATGTCATCTGATTGACTACCACTAATCATCTGATTGACTATTTTAGTCAGCTCTATATAAGACAAATATATTTGCTATAATTCTATAATTATGCCAACAATAGCCAATTAAGTATTATCGGCTCTAGCGATACTACTCAGCGTTTCTATATGGTGAGGATTCGCCAACCG
Source organism: Lissotriton vulgaris (assembly GCF_964263255.1). Classification (NCBI taxonomy): domain Eukaryota; kingdom Metazoa; phylum Chordata; class Amphibia; order Caudata; family Salamandridae; genus Lissotriton; species Lissotriton vulgaris. Next base: position 752,207,197 of record NC_141694.1, read on the forward strand.
AATCATTGAGATTGTTGCTCAGTTACAGAAGAGTGAAAAATATAACTTAGTGAAAATAGTTTAGTCCGTTTTATACGATCGGACAAACTAGGAGATTTTTCAGACAACGTCTGTTGCCATTATGGTTATGCAATGTCAAAACTACTAAACGTTGTTAATACCAATAATGCTATGCTTTAAAGAAAAGAGTTTACATGTAGAGAAATCAGCGGCAATATCCGTGAGTCTGTCGTTTATGTCCATAGGAGTAGAGAATGTGAGAAAGCGATCCCGATCTGGTCCGTTTTCTACAGCCTAACCCACTAGGAACCGCCTCTGACAACTAACCCCGCGATACTAACACACGTCACTGAGACGCGCCATCCAATAACAGAACAGCTGATAGGCACTCATGAAAATACGCGGGAGAGTAGCTTTATAAAAACGCCGGTAATAAAGAGACACCCTTGGCCGTAAAGAGAAGTAGACGCCAGACGAGAACCCCCGCGTTCCATAAAAGCATATAACAGAAAAGGTACGTTCCGAAATCGGCGATCAGACTATATAGAGATAGACATTACGTTGTCTAGTGCAAAAGAGTGCAAAGGAAGTTCAGAGGCTCATTACCGCTTTTTTGTATCATTCTAACCTTTTTAGACAATCCGACCAGCAGATTATAGATAAAGATCGCTTCATTATCAGACCCACAGCAGGTAATATCTGTTATAGAAATTGGTTAACAGTATATAAGAACCTCTATGGGGATTAAGATGTAACTATGCTACTGTTGGTGATTTTCAGAATGAGAAACAATTAGACTGATGTCTTTGACTCAGGAATTCGAAACAACAATGTTGCCATATACGAGCGAGTCCTCTGCAGAATTAAAGCATTAAGAAAGGTATTCACCTTTATTTTTCAAAGCGGTTACACTCTAAGTTAATGCAAAAATTGCATATAATTGTAATCAGTCTGGCATCACTGACTATTGCCCACTGTAGAATTTCCAGTCCGTATCCTCTAACTATAAATTCATCAATATAATGTTAGTATATTAGGGATGCTTATGCATTCAATATAACTGATTCGCAACAGAAATTTACTGATAGAGCGCTTTTTTCTAAAAAATGAGAGTTCATACAAACATATCCGAGATTACAGTAGTTTTCCCAATAAACACAGGGACATGTATAACTATATCTGTGAATGGTTATATGCTGTAAGACAGATAGAAACATAGAGGCTACCTATGGTCTCCGCAAAGAAGAACGATTACGTGTGATTATGTCATATCTATGTAAAATAAATATAAATAAAACTAAAGAGACCATTCAGCACTTCTGTCAGCTACAAACGTCCATCTCCCTTGCTTTTTTATCTCGGTTGACACACAGTTCCTACATTAGAAAACACCTTAAATATCTCTTCTCGAGGGTAAAAATCCTGTCCAGTACGCAGATGTCTACGAATTACTGGTAAAAGACTCTTACAAGGTACAATTTTAAACACAGTTAGAAAGTTCCAAATTTTTCTGTACCATTAATGGTCTATCTTTCTTTAAACATAGTACGCCCTTTCCTTACAGTAAAATTGAAACGTTCTCATCAGGAGCAATAACTAGTGAGAAACACTAAAGTGAAGATTCATTAGATCCAATACCTGTGAGTAATAGTTAGGCAACTAAGTGACATTCTCTTGCTAATTAATTGCTTTATTCTTTTCTCTTCTCTCTGACCTATATTCTTACTATAAGTAAAGGTCTCAAATTAGAAGGTGAAGAAATCTGTGAAATGTGTACATGGATTACAAAGCTTACAATATCTGGTGGTGTATATCTAGTTAAATACACAGACAATAGAGACAGTCATCGATATGGTTTTAAACATGTCTAAAAATTGAAATGTAGATACTGGAAGTTTTTTGTGAAAAATAAATGAAAGACCAAAAGGATAATATAGCCTAATAAATTTATAATGATTATTGCTGCTATGTCTATCATGTAATGAAATACTGACCCTAAAGTTCTTTAAGATGTAATCATTTTTTGTACAAATAGCGACCGAGATATGTTTTTGTATCTGTATTTTTTGTGTTTTTTCTTTAAACCTATGTTACACATTGTCATGTCTTTAACCTGCGAATGACGGTCACCTGACGAAGGTCACTGGCCGAAACCTGAGCAGTTCTATTCCACCGCATTGCCTTCTTCAATTTTTTCATCGACCGAATATATCGTATAGCACTTTTTTCATTTTTGTCTCTTTGTCTGTTGTATGGTTATGTGAATATATGTAATATATGTATTTGAATGTAAATGGTGTAAATAACTGAAAGATAAAAAATATGTAAAAATGATAAATATATACAAAAAATAGATAGAAGGGAGAAAAAAATTATAAATAAAATGGTCTCCGAATTTTGATACATCATTTTGTCTCAGCCAATAATTATTTAGGTCGCATAACACCATTTGTGTTAATGGGGCGGTACAACAATAATTGGTTTGCTATACAGTCTTTTTCCCTCCTGGCCCATAGAAATGAACGGGAAAATATTCTTAATTGTGATTCGCAATTTGCTAATCGCAATTAAGAAATATTAAGAAATCGCAAAAAAAATGTGATTTTTTTACATGCATCCCGTTTTGCAATTATCAAATAGCGATTTCTAAAAAATCGCTATTTGAGAATCGTAAATGAGGATGTTGACACATCTGCCCCTGTGTGCCAAGGGGTCATTGAACCTGCTGAATCCTCCTTGTTGCTTTCTCCCTTGGTCGTGGCCCGCAAGAAGAATGATCAACTCAGGGTCTGTATCGATTTGAGATCCCTTAACAAGGAGATATGGGTTGATTCTCATCCTCTACCCAAAATTTGTGAGTTATTTGCTGCCACCTGGGGTGCTAAGTGCTTTTCCAAGCCTGATCTTGCTAGTGCATACCATCAGGTTGAGCTCCATCACCTCACTGCTATTGTGTCCCCCTTAGGTACCATTCAATATTGCCTTTTGGGTTAGCGTCTGTGACCTGCGTCTTCTAAAGGGTCATGAACAATATTCTTAAAGACTTAGATTCCGTCTTGGTATTTCTGGAGGATGTCTTGGTCGTTGGGGAAGACACTAAAACTCATGATGCTATGCTTCACAAAGTGTTGCCCTTATTCAGGTAGCACGGTATTGTTCTGAAATCTAAGAAATGTGAGTTTGCTGGTGATAAGGTGGAATACCTGGGACATGGTGTATCTCGGGAAGGGGTGAGCCCCAAACCGGGCTTACTGGAAGTCATAATCAATGCTCCTTCACCGTCTGACAATTGTGGTGTTAAATCCTTATTAGGACTTTGTGAATATTGTTCCAGGTTCCTCCCCGATTTTGCAACCATTGTTCGCCCTATAAGTGCTCTCCTTAAAAAAAAAGTGTGCGGTTTGAATGGGATATTGAATGTGTGCATGCTTTGGAACTTGCAAAGTCTTTGTTGAGTGATTGTAAAGCACTCAAGCCCTTTGATACAGCTCGTAGATGCTGGATTACTGTTGATGCCAGCCAGGTTTGGGGGCAATGTTGACTGAAACTGTGGATGGTGTGGAGCAAACCATTGGTTTTGCCTCTGGAGTCTTGAGAGCAGTCGAACATCAATATTTAGCTATTGAAAAGGAGCTTTTGGCTTGTTGTTGGGCCCTAGAGAAGTTCTGCCCCTATGTTTGGGGCAGACATTTTTGGCTCCTCACTGACCACAAACCTCTTGTGAACATTCTGGGTGACAACATGAGTAAGTGCTGTACACCCAGGATTCTAAGAAGGGTTACTAGACTGTTACAACACGGCTGAGCTCAACCTGAAACACTGCCTTACAGCAGTCTTCCAATGGATGGACACCAATCATTTGCGCTGCAACTCGAACAAAACCGAGATTCTTCCCATTGGAAAAAATGCTTCCTTCTGCCCTGCTTTGTGGTGGCCGGACAACTCTGCTGCCCCACCCCAAACCGTTTCATCAGCCAGGAACCTCGGGGTCCTCTTTGACTCCGAGCTATCCTTCGACCTTCACGCTTCAAATACGGCAGGAAAATGCTTCGGCATAATCAAGTCATTAAGGAAATTCTTTGACTTCCTCCCGCTTGACTCGAGAAAAACGGTAGCAGTAGCCCTCATTTTGTCCCGTGTGGACTACTGCAACGGACTCATGGCGGGGACAAAAAAGTCCACCCTCGCCAAACTACAAAGTGTCTTGCACACTGCCGCCCGGCTTGTCCTAAAACTTCCACGAAAATCTTCCATCTCCGCAGCCCTTAATACCCTACACTGGCTCCCCTTGCACAAGAGAATTCTCTTCAAAATTCTCATTGTAGCCTTCCGAGCCTTCAACAAATCCGGTCCTTCCTACTTAACTAAACGCTTCCCCCATTATACTCCGTGCCGCTCCCTAAGATCTGCACAAGAAAACCTCATGACTCTGTCTAAATTCAACCTGAAATCCAAAGGCGGCAAAACTCTAAGCAACTTAGCCATTAAAGCCTGGAACAGTATGCCAAGGCATCTCAGGCTTCAAACAGTTGAGAAACCATTCCGGAAACTTCTCAAAACCTGGATCTTCAAGCTCCCCGACGACTGGTCCAAAGCTGCTATCTAGCCTCCCCCACTCCACTCTGTGACTGGAATCAGGACCCATAGCGCCATGATGCTCCTTCCGGAGCGACCGCCTGCGCTTTATAAATACCACTCCAAAATTCCAAAAATTCCAATATCAGTTTGACGTCAAGCACATTTCTGGGGGAAAGAATTTCAGGGCCGTTTTTTTGTCACGTTTTCCAGCTGGTAGCAATGAACAAGCGGAAATTAAACTTAAAGATCTTGTTGATGAGGACTGTGAAGATTGCTTTGTCACCACTTTGGATATTCCTGAACTCAGGGTGGGTTCCGAAGAAGAATGGAGGTCTTCTTTCCTTGCCGATTCTGTTCTCCAAGATGTTCGTGAACTGGTAATGAATGGTTGGCCACGAGAAAAGGTTCTCTCTCCTTTGTTGCAACCCTTTTGCAAGGTTAAAAGCGAAATATCCTTAGAGGATGTTTTATTGTTGAGAGGGGAGAAGCTCATCCATCCCTCAGATTAAACATTATGAGAAAGGCACATGAAGGACATCTATGTGCCACACTCACCAAACGTCGCATTCGTGAGTGTTGCATTTGCAGTTCCTCGGACAAACGTCTGATAGTGTTTACCCCGCCTTTACTTCCTATTGAATGTCCTTATGGTCCATGGGTTACGGTGGATTGATGTCCAGGGTCCATATGTTGTTTCAAGTGGACAGAATAAGTACATCCTAGTTCTTATGGATTACGCTTCCAAGTGGCCTGAGATAAGACTTGTCAAGGAGGCCAATACTTAAGTCATCATTGATTTTCTCACTGATATGTTCTTGAGGGAAGGGTTTCCTGAAGTCATTCTGTCTGATAACGGCAAGCAGTTTGTGAGCAGTTAATTTCACTTTTTCCTGCAGGCTTCAGGTGTCAAACATGTGAGAAGTTCTCTCTATCATCCCCAAACAAATGGTCTTGTAGAGAGACTAAATTGTGTAGATGGGGAGTGTGTCAAATGGGCTAGAGCTGGGAATCACAATGTAGTGCATGCCTTCAACAACATGATTTGGATCTGTAGGACCCCGCCTCACTCCTCCATCAAGGTTGCACCTTTTGTGCTCACGAGGGGAAGGATGGCAAACACCACTTTTAGACCTGGATGGATGACAAAAGTGCTGAGATCTGACTCCAGTCTTGATAGACTGATGCCTCTGGTTAAAGAAAATGTTTTTGAGACCTAGTCTAAACAAAAGGAATGGTTTGACACTAAGAAAGGTGTTAAGTTGTCTTTTCTTAACATTGGTGATTTTGCCAAAATTAAGTCTCCAGTATATGCAGAGAAAGGGGAAAGCAAATTTTACCAGCCACTCCATGTTATTAAAATCTATAAAAATGCTGTTCAAGTTGAAGGCTGGCATTGGTGGAATTTCAAAAGAGTCCAAAGTTGTGCATGATTCTAGTTCGAATGCTTCTCGTAATCTTGATGATTTGACAAATGTGGTTCGGAATTCTAATGTTTCAGGTTCATGTGTTCAACAAAATGTGTTGCCTCTTGTCTTTATTAGGGGGAATGCCAGATCTTGTGCAAAACCTGCTCATTTCAGGTAAATGTTTTTTAATTGTGTTTTTGGGGGGGAGAAAGGAAGGTGTGTAGTAATGTGTAGAACGTTTTATATGTCATCTTCAGAACTCTGCTGTTGCTTAGTGTAGCAGAATATTTATATTGGCTGTTGGTTTTGGGCTGCTGAGCCTGGTGGAGCCTTTGTCTACTGGCTCCACGACCATGTAGTTACGAATAAACTAATTTAAATATGTTCCAGTTTCCGGCTCAATTACTACAGTATTTTTAGACAGCTTGAAAACAGTGTGCAAACTGTACCTCTAGAGGTATTTTTGAACTAGAAATTATGTCTGTTTGGCTGAAAGCACACTGGTTTGGACAAAAGCTATACCCACTGAATATTGAAGGTATGGCTGATGAGCAAATTCCATATTCTGCAGGTCATTGCTGAATTGTCATCTGGGCTCAACAGCCTTTCACAATCAACTCAAAGTCTATGGCATGGCAGTCTCTTCTCCAAGATAATGCTAGGTATGGCTGAAAGTTCAGCTGAGTTGATTTACTTTGTGTCTTGGGGCAATGAGAGTTTCAGGTATGTCAATGATGAGGTCCCAGATGCTAGACACACACTGAGATACCTCTTTGAGGTCACTGCTAGGTCTGAGTGAAATTTTAATTAAGCAATTGTAATTTCCCAATTTTGGTAATTTTGTGTAACGACATCGCAGATTGAGACTCAGGGAGAATTTGCAAATTAATTTTAGAGCAGAAGCGGCAGTGTTTTGAACACAAGCAGTAGTTCCTTTAATGCTAGCAATCAACAAGCATTCCAGGTGTTTTTTTGTACCCAAGGTACCATTCATCAAATGTTTGAAGGGAAATCTACAAATGGGAGCAGCAGGGTTTTAAACACAAGGGACAGGTTCTTTAATGCGAGCACTCAACAAACATTTCAGGTAGATTTTGTTACCCAAGCAGATCGTTCAGGTAAATTATTAGCTTGAAATTGCTATTTCAAAGTCAAACAGCAGTATTTTGAACATTAGTGGACAGAAATCTACTAAAAATTACATATTTCAGTTGAATTTTTACCCGGACGGACTGTTTGGAACTTTTTCTGTATGAGAGGTGCATTTTGCATAATAACTGCTGTTCATGTTTTGCTGCATTCCTCAGGTCCATTTTTGACGAGCAGGTGCATTTTGTGTGAGGAAATAGCACTAAATACTGTTTTATCTCCTTGCACAATTCTTATTGATCTCACATAAATTTGTTATAATTTTGCATATTTATGCTACAGCAAATTACGCAAGTTATGCCCATCTCTAGTCACTGCTCTTGTTTTATAAAAAAATTGTGCTATTATTTAGATATGAGATTTCAAGTGATGACACAAGAAATTACATTTATATTATCATTTTCAAACTGTGACACCAAATTTATGTCTGTGACCCACAGCAGTGTAAGGCGGGGTATAATTGCACTACTTAACATACCTGATGATTTTCTGTGTTTTTAGGATTTGCATCAAAACCATAAATTTGCCAATAGTGAGTTTGTTATTGGAATTTTTTTTTTATATCTCTCCCATTCTTACTACTACCCTCTACGCTCTCCCTGACTCCATCACATTCTAAAAATGTTACAGCTGTAAGTGTACACTCATCTACGAAACCTCATTGATATGTAGTTTTGGATCGAATGTCATAGATATTTTTATATCCACCTCAATACAGAGTCACTAGTGGCCAAGTGGTGAACTTGTTAGATTACCAGGTTAAAGTTTCAAGTCCTGCTGTCTCCATGGTCATGTGTCTGCTTAAATGTCTCTTCTATTGTGTTGTTTTTTTAAGGCTCGATGAAATATGTAAATTGGTTTCATATTGCACCACTTTTTTTAAAATTTAGTAATTTTTAAATGATAATGGGCGAATAGTAGAAATAGATAAAAACATTTTTCTCACTTTCTCACTCCTACCGTATACCCCACCCCTTGCTGCAACCTCTTCTTTACATTGTATAGTTATAAGAGCACACTCCTCCATGAAAACTCACTGATTTATATTTTTGGATCAAATGTCATAGCTACGTTTTCGTATGAACCATTAAAGAGACAATGTAGCCTAATGGTTAAGGTGTTAGACTCTTAGGGGTCGATTTTGACGTCAGTCGGAAAACATTCCGACCGACTTGGTTAGGATTGGTTTCTGACTGACTCGTTTTCAGGGAGACCGACCGATCGATTACGATGGTTCCGAACACATTTCTGTCGGACTCCCATTGACTTCAATGGGAGCCTGTGTTCCGACCGTCAACACAGGCTGCCATTGAAGAAAGGGGTGGTTGCAGACAACCATGCACCCTGTTTGGTGCCCGCCACACTGTGCATGGTTGGGAAGAGGGGACCCAAGGGTACTCCCACGGGCCCCATCCAGAGGCCTTAGGGTGAAGGGGTGCCTGCTATGGGACCTTAAAGTCAGATTCCGATAGCCGATCCGTGTTGGAAAGACCGATTTGGAAAGGCTTTCCGAACCGACATCGTAATCGCTCTGTTGGAAATGCAGCCCGTAGTGATGTACGAGTCGGCTCTGACTGACTCGATGTCTCCGAATGCTGTTTGGACGCGAGCCAGAACACAGTTGAACAGTCCGAATGGTTTCCGACCATCATAATCGGTAGGTCAGAAATGTGTCCAAGTCGGTCGGAAATAAGGCTTCTGAATTGGATTATGACAAACTAAATGCCATTCAGAGCCTTTCCGACCAACATGGTAATCAACCCCCAAAGTGAATTTTTTATGTTCTACTTTTTCCACAGTCATGTGTTTTCCTTAAAGATCTGTCAAATTAAAAAAAAGGGTCATTGTTCGATAAAATAGGTAAATTCTTCCATATTACAACAATATGTTTAAAATTGTGTGTAGGAATTGGTAAAATGTTTTTCTTGGTTCTCTGTCTGGCAATATTTGTTTTTAAATATACCAAGCCCCAAACAGCAAAAAAAGTTCTCCATCTCTCTGCCAACTCACAACTCAGCTCTCACTCCACTCCCTGCCCCAATCCTAGTCTGTAAATGGCATAACCAAGAGTATACAATCACTTACTGAACCTCATTGATTTGTATTTCTGTATCGAATTTCATAGTTATGTTTTAATGCAGCTCAGTAGAGAGTCACTTGAAGTTTCATATTTAAGCTCTAAAACACGCAATCTGAAACTTAAGGAGTCATAGCTACAGTCTACGTGGTCATGTGCCTGCTTGAAGTTCTGATCCATTATATGAAGTTTTAACATTCATTAAAATATATGATTTATTTTTATATTGCACCAATATATTCAAATTGTATTTAGGAATGGTAGGAATAGGCTGAATATTTTTTCTTGGCATTCTGTCTAGAAATATGTTTTTTTTAAATTTCAAGACCCAAACAACATATGATCTCTCTCTGCCATCTTATTTTTTACCTCTTTCCCTGCTTCCGCCCAACATCATATTCTGTAGAAGGTATAGTCATGAGTATAAACTCACTTATGGAACCTCATTGACTTGTATTTCTAAACTAAGGGGCCGATTAGGATGGCGGACGGAAACGTGCTCCGTCCGCCGTGGAAGGTGGCAAGATACTCCGGACCTGGCCGCGGAAAAACCGCATTAGCGATTAGGATCAAATGTGACCGAAACGCCGACCGCGGCGGACGGAGCACAACAATCCCCGTCCGCGGCGGTCGAAGTACACCTGATTCCGCGGCATGCGGACGGAACCTACAAAACACCGACCGCCGCGTACGCACATGACCAGGAGAACAACAACCTCCCCCGCGATACCTGCGAACTTTCCGGGTCCGCAATTAGGATAACTCCGTAAGTACCCCGGTAGCCACCGCGATCCACGTCCGCGGCGGTAGCAATGCAATGAGAAATGGGGCACCACAGCGGAAGTCCAACATCCCTACAGTCAATCCAATGGCATACATACCGACAGAATCCATCACCAAACACAGCAAAATGGACGACCACCCACCTGACACATCTAAACCAAACACAAGACTCAATTACCCACCCCCAAGAACTGCATAGACCACACCTGACAACACACCCACCTATCACCTGACTGCCAATCAACATTCACACAGGGCCAACACACAGACTATAAATTAACTCCTACCCACTCCCGAAATCCTCTGCATCACAGCATAGCTGCCAGCAGGAGACAATACTTGACTTGACTAACAGCAAACTATTTCATTCAGACACATAACCCACACCCAAACACACCCTGCACACAAACACCCACCACACCATACCCAGACAGCACACACCAGCACCTCCGAACTCCACACAAACACACCCCCCGAGCACCATGGCACCCAAAAAGAATCCTAAATTCTCCGACACCAAGCTCAGGGTAATGGTGGAAGAGATCATTCGTGTGGAACCCCACATCTTCGGATCCCTCGTGCAGCAGACGAGCATAGCTCGGAAGAACAGCCTGTGGGACCGTATCGTGACCAGGGTCAATGCCTCCGGGAGCGTCCCGAGAACCAAGGCTGACATCCAGAGGCGGTGGCACGACCTGAAGACCCGGGTGAAGTCTATTAGAGCCAGGAACTTCCTCCGGGCCAACCACACAGGCGGTGGAACACCCCCGGAGCCCCTACCATACACCGAGTGGGAGGAGAAGGTGCTGACCATCCTGCACCCTGACACCCTCGATGGACTTCCTGATGGAGAAGAGGCTGGTAAGTACCAACCAACCACCACAAACACAACAACACGGTGTGGGCCACACAACTCTGAAGACACATCCCACATACCCCAGCCTTGCATGCAGTCCACATACTCACCAACCTCTAAAGCACTCCTACAGGCCCCCATGTCCATAGAGAGGGTGGTGGTGGTGGGTGGGGTGTGTGAGGGGTCGGAACTACAACTTCCAACAGGCCCCCATGTCCATAGAGAGGGTGGTGGTGGTGGGTGGGGTGTGTGAGGGGTCACTAGTCCGACTTCCAACAGGCCCCCATGTCCATAGAGAGGGTGGCGATGGTGGGTGGGGTGTGTGAGGGGTCGGAACTACAACTTCCAACAGGCCCCCATGTCCATAGAGAGGGTGGTGGTGGTGGGTGGGGTGTGTGAGGGGTCGGAACTACAACTTCCAACAGGCCCCCATGTCCATAGAGAGGGTGGTGGTGGTGGGTGGGGTGTGTGAGGGGTCACTAGTCCGACTTCCAACAGGCCCCCATGTCCATAGAGAGGGTGGTGGTGGTGGGTGGGGTGTGTGAGGGGTCACTAGTCCGACTTCCAACAGGCCCCCATGTCCATAGAGAGGGTGGTGGTGGTGGGTGGGGTGTGTGAGGGGTCACTAGTCCGACTTCCAACAGGCCCCCATGTCCATAGAGAGGGTGGTGGTGGTGGGTGGGGTGTGTGAGGGGTCACTAGTCCGACTTCCAACAGGCCCCCATGTCCATAGAGAGGGTGGCGGTGGTGGGTGGGGTGTGTGAGGGGTCGGAACTACAACTTCCAACAGGCCCCCATGTCCATAGAGAGGGTGGTGGTGGTGGGTGGGGTGTGTGCCAATGCCGACTGAATGTCAACCATAAATACATGTACACGTATAGGCAACATTACTCATCATCACATTATTGTTTTGCAGGGGATCCTAATCTGACTGCCGCTATTGACACCAGGCCTCCAGCATCCCCAAACTCCGAGCACTCATGGGACGATTGTGCAGCCACCTCCGGGGCAGAGGATGGTGCCGGATCAAGCAGCCAGCCAGGGACCTCTGCCACGCAGGTCACACCTGCAACTACAACGACAACGGGCACTGGCATCACGACAACACCGGCTACTCGGACCTGCACATCTGCCTCCAGCACCACCTCCACCACCACCACTACTACCACCACTTCTGCCCCTGCCACCCTGCCCAACCCCGCCGCCAACGCTGGGGCAGCGCCATCCCAGCCACGCAGGGAGACAGTGAGGCAACCAACCAATGCAAGGGCAGATCCTGCAGGCAGGAGCAGGGCGGAAAGAAGGGCTGATGACACAACACTGAATGCTGTGCAACAGTGCCATGAAGCACTAGTCCGGGTGGAGGCGGGCCTTGCACGTAGCCAGGCACATGCAGACCGGGCCCACCAGGACTTTGTGGACAACACCACCATGTTGGGGGCCATCGAGAGGCGGCTTGGCCAACTGGTCGACATTTTCAGCGCCAGGGCATCCGCCAACACCACCCCCCCCCCTCAAACAACGGCACCGGCCACAACACCGCCACCGCCGACTGCGCCCCTGGCGGCGGATGTGGTACCGGATCAGCCTGCGCCCCTAGCTGACCCCGTCCCGACACAAAGACGGAGGGGCCGTCCGAGGCACGAAGTGGGCGAGAGCAGTGTCGGAGCACATGGCACACGCTCCAAGAGGAGCCGACAGTGACTCATTGGAGTACCTGAGCCTCCGATCCAACCTGGAAAGTATCCGGTCCCACCTGCCACAGGCCTGCTGCAGTAGGCACACACCACCCTATGTGGTGTCTGCACGGCCACGTCATCTTCCATTACCTTGGACTGTCACTCCCCCACCCCTTCACTCCTTTGTAAATATGCACCTACACCTATGCACAATCTGTAAATAAATACCACTTACTCACTCAATGATGTGTTGCCTCCATGTTTATTCACATGATTGCATCAGAAACAGACGTAACCAGGTTCAGGGATCCAACAGGTACAGAATCATGCCGCAACGGAGTGACCTAGGGAAACATAGAACCCGCAAACAGACGTTAGTAAACAGCATCACACTCATCCCAACTCACTGCAGTGCAACTTACAACAAACCACACACATCACTACACGAATGGATGACACTACACACATCATGGAGAAGTGCATGTACTCATAAATGAAGAGACACACACACATGCATACATCACATAACAAAACACATAGATGATCCCCCACACAATGACACTAGAGCAGCAAACCTACACAGGGCATACACAAGCAGCACAAGAGGGGCACACTCACAGTCAAGGGAAGTAGCGTTCAATGAGCTGGCGCCTCTGGTCCACACCTTCCTCCTCACCACTATCCTCATCAGTCGACATGGGTGGGTCGGGAGGGCGAGGAACTTGCTGTTCATCTGGGTCCAAGATCAGTTCTATGTTATTTCGCACAGCCAGGTTGTGGAGCATGCAGCAGGCCATCACAATCTTGCATACTTTGCCTGGTGCGTAAGGCAGGGCCCCTCCAGTCTTATCTAGGCACCGAAACCTAGACTTAAGCAGGCCAAATGTTCGTTCCACCACTCGACGTGTCCTACCATGGGCATCGTTGTATCGCATTTCTCCTGCTGTGGTGGGATTGCGAATTGGACTCAGAAGCCAAGGCCTGTTTGGGTAAGCCGAGTCGCCTGTGTATGTGGGAATTAGAGAGAGAGAGAGACATCAGTACCTGAACATGTGGCCACACCAAGCCACCCAGATATCACTCCAGTCACCACAGCATACTCACCAACAAGCCAGGCTTGTGCCGGACTCAGATTTGCCATCAGTCGTGGGACTATGCTGCTCCGCATGATGTGGGCGTCATGTGCAGAGCCAGGAAATCTTGCACACACATGTGAGATAATGTTGTCGGCCTGGCACACCACCTGCACGTTAAGGGAGTGGAAGTGCTTCCGATTCCGAAACACCTGCTCACGTGCCCGTGGCGGAATGATCGCAATATGCGTGCCATCAATTGAACCCACAACGTGTGGAATGCGACCCAGTGCATAAAAGTCTGCCTTGACCGCTGCCAACTCTGCCGCCTGTGGAAAATGTATGTACTCATGCTTGTACAGCATCATGGCTGTCAGTACATCCTTGAGTACCGTGCTGAACATGGCCTGTGACATTCCCCCGGCATGTCCTATAGTGTACTGGAATGTGCCTGTTGCAAAAAAATAAAGTGCCGCCATCACCTTTTGGGTGGGTGAAATTGAGCCTGGATAAGTTCTCCGCGGCTGCAGGTGAGGAGACAACTTGTTCACAAGCTCCAGCAATCGACGTCGATCAAGCCTGAATTTCCGGATCACCTCCTCGTCCACCATGTCCTCCAGCACAGTATATGGGCGATGGACATTTTGAGCCCTCCTGTGTGGGAGTAAATGGAATGGAAGTCGATTCACATACAACGCATGTCTGTGCAACTCACTCACATGTCACCGCACTCTATCCAACATGTAATAGGCAGTGTACGATTTGCATATGTGTGACACCTCTGATTGTCACAACAACATGGATTGACGTAGCAATGTGCACCCACCAGCTACATGATGTGTTGCAACATGTCCAATGCACTCTGTCGCACCTCAACATCACTGCCAACAAGGCATGTGACATGACCCAAAAGTGACGGTCATTAGTGGCACACCGATGGGCATGGTATGGAAAAACATGGGATAGAGCATGAAGTGTGGAGTCACGCAATCACGCACACAACCCTCATCATGCAGCTGCAGACAATAAAACATGGTGCATCGTTAGCTGACATGCATTCATTGACGCCGCCATGGCGGTGCACTGCTTCCGCTGTTGACGTCTGGCCATACGCGGCCCGCGTTCAACATTCCAATTGTCTGCACGTGCTAGAGACCGGGACGGATGCATCATTTGCAACAAAGTTGTAACAGTGGCGCCACCATGGCGGGGCACGTATTCGGCGGGGCAGGTGGAGGCCAAAACAGCCATAAGCTGATGTCCATGCACATGCCAGTTCATGACCCCCCTTACAGTGACATTGCATCAGCCAGCCTACACCGGCCGGCCCAGCTCTACCCACTACCGCCATGCCAGGCCCAGCCCATGACCGCCACTGCGGCCGTGCCAACTACCGCCGCTTCAGGCCCCCTCCACTACCACCGTGCCAGACCTAGCCCATGACCGCCGTTGCGGCCGTGCCAACTACCGCCGCTTCAGGCCCCCTCCACTACCGCCGTGCCAGACCTAGCCCATGACCGCCGTTGCGGCCGTGCCAACTACCGCCGCTTCAGGCCCCCTCCACTACCGCCGTGCCAGACCTAGCCCATGACCGCCGTGCCAGGGCCGGCAGGGCACGGCGGTAGTGGAGGGGGCCTGAAGCGGCGGTAGTTGGCACAGCCGCAACGGCGGTCATGGGCTAGGTCTGGCACGGCGGTAGTGGAGGGGGCCTGAAGCGGCGGTAGTTGGCACGGCCGCAACGGCGGTCATGGGCTAGGTCTGGCACGGCGGTAGAGGAGGGGGCCTGAAGCGGCGGTAGTTGGCACGACCGCAACGGCGGTCATGGGCTAGGTCTGGCACGGCGGTAGTGGAGGGGGCCTGAAGCGGCGGTAGTTGGCACGGCCGCAACGGCGGTCATGGGCTAGGTCTGGCACGGCGGTAGTGGAGGGGGCCTGAAGCGGCGGTAGTTGGCACGGCTGCAACGGCGGTCATGGGCTAGGTCTGGCACGGCGGTAGTGGAGGGGGCCTGAAGCGGCGGTAGTTGGCACGGCCGCAACGGCGGTCATGGGCTAGGTCTGGCACGGCGGTAGTGGAGGGGGCCTGAAGCGGCGGTAGTTGGCACGGCCGCAACGGCGGTCATGGGCTGGGCCTGGCATGGCGGTAGTGGGTAGAGCTGGGCCGGCCGGTGTAGGCTGGCTGATGCAATGTCACTGTAAGGGGGGTCATGAACTGGCATGTGCATGGACATCAGCTTATGGCTGTTTTGGCCTCCACCTCCCCCGCCGAATACGTGCCCCGCCATGGTGGCGCCACTGTTACAACTTTGTTGCAAATGATGCATCCGTCCCGGTCTCTAGCACGTGCAGTTGCCGGTGTGTGAGCGTGACGGTCTGTGCAAGTGCAGCCAATGGGAGGTGTGGACATGGGCCACGGTTGGCCAATTGCAAGTACCGTATGGTGTTCACCGCAACACCAGGGCCAATCATTGGCCCAATTCCAAACACGCTCTCACGGCGGACCAATGGCTGGCGCCGTATGCCACTGACATGGCCACAGGGCCCTATATATGTGTGATGTGCAAAAGCAAACTTTCTACGATGACCACCGACTGCTGCCTGTGACCATCACCTCCACCTGTTGCTGCGGAGCTGAACACCGACTGCTGCCTGTGACCATCACCTCCACCTGCTGCTGCGGAGCTGACCACCGACTGCTGCCTGTGACCATCACCTCCACCTGCTGCTGCGGAGCTGACCACCGACTGCTGCCTGTGACCATCACCTCCACCTGCTGCTGCGGAGCTGACCACCGACTGCTGCCTGTGACCATCACCTCCACCTGCTGCTGCGGAGCTGACCACCGACTGCTGCCTGTGACCATCACCTCCACCTGCTGCTGCGGAGCTGACCACCGACTGCTGCCTGTGACCATCACCTCCACCTGCTGCTGCGGAGCTGACCACCGACTGCTGCCTGTGACCATCACCTCCACCTGTTGCTGCGGAGCTGACCACCGACTGCTGCCTGTGACCATCACCTCCACCTGCTGCTGCGGAGCTGACCACCGACTGCCGCTCTAGTGCCATACTCCGTGACCTTGCCATGTCGGGAGTCAAAGAGGTCCGGTCTCGTCCCTTCACCGCCGCGGAGCTGGATGTCCTCGTGGACGCTGTGCTACGCAACTACGGACGCCTGTACGGCGCACCTGGACAGGCGGTAAGTGTCGTGGGGGATGAGTTGTGGTGCATGAGGTGTCATATGGCACCTGGTCTCTGGGAAACTTGGCGGTGTGATGTGTGAACAACTAAAGAATCGATATGTGCATGGCTGCTGAGAGTAATGTGTTGCTTCTATCTGTGTGACTGGCCAACTGTCCCCTGACTTCCACCCTTTTGTCTCCCATCATGGTAGGTAAAGCTGCACCTTCGCAAGGACGTGTGGAGGAGCATTGCACGTGAAGTACGAGCAGCGGGGGTGTCCAATAGACGACATACACACTGCCACAAACGCTGGGACGACATTTCCAGACTGAGCAAGAATGTAGCGGAAGTGACACTAGGGCTGATTCCACGGACGGCACGTCTGGCCCGACGCTCAATGACCCCTCTCATGCACCGTATCATAGCTGTGACGCATCCTGACCTGTCCGAGCGGTTGCGTGTGGATGAACAGCAACGTGGCGGTAAGCATACTGTCAGTGTATGTTGCTTGTGAGTGCAATGCATGTATGGTTGCCCACACACATTAGGGTCTTCCGTCGATCGTGAGTCAATTTCCAATGGCATGTTGGTGACATTGCCACAGTTAACTTTTCACTTGCAGATGCGGAATGTTGAGACGCCACCTGCTAAGCTGTTCAGTTGTCATGCACATGCTGTAGTGCTCCGTCACCCCTTGGCAACACTTGTGTGCTGATGTAGTTCCTCATGCCCAGTGTGCATGCTGTACATGTATTACGGCCAACGCCACAGAATTCCTGTGAGGATGACTGCTTGGGGTGGGCTGTGTGCAGGTTGGGGGATCGATGGACAGTGTCATCAGTGGCTTTAGGGATTCCGCAGCAGTACTGTACGTGTGTGTGCCCATTACTTACACCCATTTCCTGTGCTTTTCAGCTTTGGCAGAGGGCACTCAGCCACAGACGGCGGAGATTACAGAAGGCAATGCATCCGGATCAGACGTCGCGCACACGCAGACTGACACCGAAGGGGCCAGCGGCGGAGAGGGGGACAGGACCGTCCCGGAGGACTCGCATGTGGAGACAACATCGTCATCATCTTCCGACAGTGTTGGTGAGTCAGCACTGTTGTCACAGACTGGGAGTGGGCAACCAACACCTTCGGTCGGGACACAGCACACAGGACCCACCCTGCCGGCAACTGCACCATGTACTGTTCGTGCACGCAGGAGTAGGGGAAGCAGAGTGGCGTTCGGTGTCGGCACCGCTGCCCCAGCCTCGGTGACCCAAAATGCACTTTGTGCAGAGGCTGTTGATCTGCTGCGACAGCTGTGTGTGGGCCAGACCAATATGATTAATGCATTCCAAGACCACGATAGGAAGTTGGGGCAGGTGGTGGCATTCATGGAAGGTATGCATGGTGATCTGGCTGGTGTACACAGGACACTGCAGTCATTGTCTAACAGTGTGTCGTCTGCCATTGCACAGTCGCATGGACTGGGTGGTACTTCTGTTCCACCATCTACAACTCTGGATGTGTCAGGGGGGAGTGAATTTTCTGACCTGGACTCTAATACAGGTTATTGCACTAGAAGCAGCGTCAGCCAGCACGTCAAGGCACGGAGGCCTCAGACCCCATCCCCTAGGTCAGGTAACTCTGTTCACAAGGACAACGTCAGATATAGTGGAGTACACACACGTGAGGCAAAAGAGGGGTTGGGTGTAATGGCTACACATGCTGCACAGCCATCCCACACACAAGGTACTACCAGGCCAAGACTCACTCCCGCTTCCATTGACACTACCCTGTACGAGGACAGTGAGAAGACGAATACATCTCTTGAGGGCTCGCATACTCCAAGTGCCAGGGACACTAGGAAGGAAGGTGCCACTCCCAAGGCCAGGGACAGCATGAAGGAAGTAGGCACTCCCAAGGGCAGGGAGACTAGGCAGGTAGGAGCCACTCCCAAGGGCAGGGAAAGCAGGAAGGATGTAGGCACTCCCAAGGGCAGGGAGACTACGAAGGAAGGTGCCACTCCCAAGGCCAGGGACAGCAGGAAGGATGTAGGCACTCCCAAGGGCAGGGAGACTACGAAGGAAGGTGCCACTCCCAAGGCCAGGGACAGCAGGAAGGATGTAGGCACTCCCAAGGGCAGGGAGACTACGAAGGAAGGTGCCACTCCCAAGGGCAGGGACAGCAGGAAGGATGTAGGCACTCCCAAGGGCAGGGAGACTACGAAGGAAGGTGCCACTCCCAAGGGCAGGGACAGCAGGAAGGATGTAGGCACTCCCAAGGGCAGGGAGACTACGAAGGAAGGTGCCACTCCCAAGGGCAGGGACAGCAGGAAGGATGTAGGCACTCCCAAGGGCAGGGAGACTACGAAGGAAGGAGCCACTCCCAAGGGCAGGGACAAGAATAGTCACAAGACAAACGCACCTAAGAGGAGCACGGACAGTCCCAGGGGCAGGGACACACACGGGCAGAAGGGGTGTCCTGGTGATATGTACACCACAGACGACAAGTCTGCTGCCTGGAAGAGGGCACCATCCAGGGAACAGGGCAAGTTCGCAGACTACAGTACTCCTACGGAAATGGAACATCCAAGGCCCAAGGACTCGCCCATGAACAGTGGCGCTGTCAGGGACAGGCATACATCACCCATAGTTGCTCTGAGACAGCTGTTTTCTGGCAAACGGAATACAGAAGACTCAGCAGTGGAGTCACCCCTTACCTCCACTCCCATCATGGCCCGTCAGGGACGGATGCAGGTGGACCCTGTCGTGGCATCCCCCATGACACATGTTGCAGAGGCCACAAGGCAGCCACACAGCAAACGACAAGCAGGCTCCAGCACGTCCCCAGAGACCATCCCCCCCCAGCACATGCACCTCCCATGGTGGGTGAAATTGCTTCTCAGTCCGGTCGACTTGTGAGTCCTGTCCTGTCCAGGGTGCAGGCACATGTCCAAAAGAAGCGTAGACACACAGCATTGACACATGCCCAATCCGATGTCGGCCAATTGCAACTATCCCCCGCTCCCAGAGCCACCCTGCCTTCTGGACCATACAGCCCTGTGGCTCATCATTTCAGTGGTCACAGTGGCGCTGGTGCAGTTGACTCGCATGTGTCTGTTAGTGGCAGGGTATCAGTCGAGACATATCCTGTATCAGGTGCTGGCAGTGTATCTGGGTCTATGGGCCATGTGTCAGTCACTCGGGCTGTGTCTGTGTGTCACACTCCTGTATCAGGTGCTGGCAGTGTATCTGGGTCTGTGGCTCACGTGTCAGTCACTCGGGCTGTGTCGGTGTGTCACACTCCTGTATCAGGTGCTGGCAGTGTATCTGGGTCTATGGGCCATGTGTCAGTCACTCGGGCTGTGTCGGTGTGTCACACTCCTGTATCAGGTGCTGGCAGTGTATCTGGGTCTATGGGCCATGTGTCAGTCACTCGGGCTGTGTCAGTGTGTCACACTCCTGTATCCGGTGCTGGCAGTGTATCTGGGTCTATGGGCCATGTGTCAGTCACTCGGGCTGTGTCAGTGTGTCACACTCCTGTATCAGGTGCTGGCAGTGTATCTGGGTCTGTGGCTCACGTGTCAGTCACTACATCTGTGGCTGTGTGTCACACTCCGGTTTCTGGTGCTGGCAGTGTGTCCGATGCGGGTACTTCACGCAATCCACCTGATAGTGTGCTGTAAGTTGCTGTACTGTGCCCTCTGATGTTCCTGCTCTGGTGTCCACACTGCCCTGTTGCTGCCCTGTTGCTGTTCTGATACTGATGTACTGCATCTGATGTACCTGCTCTGGTGTCCACACTGCCCTGTTGCTGCCCTGTTGCTGTTCTGATACTGATGTACTGGCTCTGATGTACCTGCTCTGGTGTCCACACTGCCCTGTTGCTATCCTCATACTGATGTACTGCATCTGATGTACCTGCTCTGGTGTCCACACTGCCCTGTTGCTATCCTCATACTGATGTACTGCCTCTGATGTACCTGCTCTGGTGTCCACACTGCCCTGTTGCTGCCCTGTTGCTGTTCTGATACTGATGTACTGGCTCTGATGTACCTGCTCTGGTGTCCACACTGCCCTGTTGCTATCCTCATACTGATGTACTGCCTCTGATGTACCTGCTCTGGTGTCCACACTGCCCTGTTGCTGCCCTGTTGCTATCCTCATACTGATGTACTGCATCTGATGTACCTGCTCTGGTGTCCACACTGCCCTGTTGCTGCCCTGTTGCTATCCTCATACTGATGTACTGCCTCTGATGTACCTGCTCTGGTGTCCACACTGCCCTGTTGCTGCCCTGTTGCTATCCTCATACTGATGTACTGCCTCTGATGTACCTGCTCTGGTGTCCACACTGCCCTGTTGCTATCCTCATACTGATGTACTGCATCTGATGTACCTGCTCTGGTGTCCACACTGCCCTGTTGCTGCCCTGTTGCTGTTCTGATACTGATGTACTGGCTCTGATGTACCTGCTCTGGTGTCCACACTGCCCTGTTGCTGCCCTGTTGCTGTTCTGAAACTGCATTGTGCCCTCTCATGTGCTGCCTGTGATGGACGTTTTCAGTGCAATGGACTGTTGGTGCCCTTAGCCCCTCTCATGTGCTGCCTGTGATGGACGTTTTCAGTGCAATGGACTGTTGGAGCACTTGGCCCCTCACATGTACTGGCTCTGATGTACCTGCTCTGGTGTCCACACTGCCCTGTTGCTGCCCTGTTGCTGTTCTGAAACTGCATTGTGCCCTCTCATGTGCTGCCTGTGATGGACGTTTTCAGTGCAATGGACTGTTGGTGCCCTTAGCCCCTCTCATGTGCTGCCTGTGATGGACGTTTTCAGTGCAATGGACTGTTGGAGCACTTGGCCCCTCACATGTACTGGCTCTGATGTACCTGCTCTGGTGTCCACACTGCCCTGTTGCTGCCCTGTTGCTGTTCTGAAACTGCATTGTGCCCTCTCATGTGCTGCCTGTGATGGACGTTTTCAGTGCAATGGACTGTTGGTGCCCTTAGCTCCTCTCATGTGCTGCCTGTGATGGACGTTTTCAGTGCAATGGACTGTTGGAGCACTTGGCCCCTCTCATGTACTGGCTCTGATGTACCTGCTCTGATGTCCACACTGCCCTGTTGCTATCCTCATACTGATGTACTGCATCTGATGTTCCTGCTCTGGTGTCCACACTGCCCTGTTGCTGCCCTGTTGCTGTTCTGATACTGATGTACTGCATCTGATGTACCTGCTCTGGTGTCCACACTGCCCTGTTGCTGCCCGGTTGCTGTTCTGATACTGATGTACTGCATCTGATGTACCTGCTCTGGTGTCCACACTGCCCTGTTGCTGTTCTGATACTGATGTACTGGCTCTGATGTACCTGCTCCGGTGTCCACACTGCCCTGTTGCTGCCCTGTTGCTGTTCTGATACTGATGTACTGCATCTGATGTACCTGCTCTGGTGTCCACACTGCCCTGTTGCTGTTCTGATACTGATGTACTGGCTCTGATGTACCTGCTCTGGTGTCCACACTGCCCTGTTGCTGTTCTGATACTGATGTACTGGCTCTGATGTACCTGCTCTGGTGTCCACACTGCCCTGTTGCTATCCTCATACTGATGTACTGGCTCTGATGTACCTGCTCTGGTGTCCACACTGCCCTGTTGCTGCCCTGTTGCTGTTCTGATACTGATGTACTGCATCTGATGTACCTGCTCTGGTGTCCACACTGCCCTGTTGCTGTTCTGATACTGATGTACTGGCTCTGATGTACCTGCTCTGGTGTCCACACTGCCCTGTTGCTGCCCTGTTGCTGTTCTGATACTGATGTACTGGCTCTGATGTACCTGCTCTGGTGTCCACACTGCCCTGTTGCTATCCTCATACTGATGTACTGCATCTGATGTTCCTGCTCTGGTGTCCACTATGGCCATGCTCCATCCTTGACTGTGACTTTGCTCCGAATCTGCGTAAATAAAATTGGGATTAATGTGTCGTGCTTTGTCAGAGTCATTCTTGCGTGTGTGATGCTGGTGTGGATTGGTATTTTCTTGGGGGCGGTGGGTTCTGATAAGGACCCAAGTCCTGAAAAAATAAGTGGGGGGACGCTGAATTCACGACAGGAAGTGACGACACAAAAGGTGGCTTCCACTCAGTTGCAGTTTATAGTTATCATGCTCCCTGTTAAATTAGTGGGGGGACGCCGTCCACCCGCGTGGTACCCCGACTTGAGCCCTGGTTCTGCTACGTTTCACTCTCCCCTACCTGGGTCACGGCCCTTGGAGGCGTTGCCGTACACAGGCATTTGTGCATTTTGGGACATGTCACTCCCCCCTCCCTACGTCACCGCCCTTGCCGGTACTCCTCTCCAGACAGCGAATGCTTAGTTGCCTACCTGCGTCGTCGTCGATGGTGGGCCAAGACGAGGACGTACTGGATTGCGTAGAGTATCGGGTAAGCCTGTAGTGCAGGGTCCATGTCGGCGTGCGGCTCGTGGTGGGTATGGTCGCTGTGGAGCATCCGCCGTGTTCAGGCAGGTTGTTTTTCCGCCGCGCTTTTATGTGTGTTTTCCACCATCTTGATTTGGAGGACGGTCCTAGTCGTCAGTCCGTACGGCGGAGTCTCTGGAAAGGTTACGTCCGCCGCGTAGTTGGGTGTGGTGGTGCGGCGGACCTTGTTCTACCGCCGCAGACGGATTTTGGCACGTATTTCGTATCCTGATTTGGCGGACGGAGTGTCCGCGACGGGCGCACGGAAAATAGGCCTGTTCCGCATACTCTGGGTCTGCGGAGGCACTTCCGTCCGCCATCCTAATGACCCCCTAAATGTTATAGCTCTGTTTCCGTCCATGTTAGTAGAGTGTCCCTTGTGGCTTAATAGTTAAGCTGTTTGACTCGTAATCTGAAGATTAATGATCTGAGGCCTATTGTCTATATAATTATGTGTCTGCTTCAAGGTCTGTTCCATTAAATTGAGTTTCAAGATTTAATAAAATAAATATGTTGTTTTTGTATTGCAGTCCATCATTGAGCAAGGAGTTGTGTATTCCTATCCAAATCGAATTTTATTAATTTCTTTATCAGATGTTATTCATCCCAGCCAGCACGAGAAATCTTCTGCATGTGGTGCATTTAACAAAACAGTGAAGATCCCACTTGGGGAGAATAAAACTACTGGGACCTTCGATATTTTCCCAACATATCTGGTCAGGAGAGGAATTGCAAATCACACAAGGATACTAGGCACACGGAGATACCAACCCTGATGAAGTCCTCATGATCGAAACATGTTGGATGGACTGAATAACATTTGATAAATACACTACTCCTCGCTCAATGACGGACTGAATCTGATTGGATGATTGATTTTTGAGATTCTTTTGATGAAAAACTTTTAATTTGAATTTTCATTACTTTAATGATACAAACCAATTCTGACTTTTAGCGCTCCTTTTTAATTTTTGTATTTGGATATCAGTGTGATTCCCAAGTATTGGTGTCACTAAAGGTTAAGCGCAATAAGGTGAATTCATTAAAGAAGAAATAAATATAGACTAGTGCGATCCTAGATGGTCCACACTGCTTTTGTTATTGAACTATGTTCTAAATTGTGTTTGGGAATGTGGGAATAGTATTTATAGGTAAAAGCTTTTTTTCTTGATACTCTCTTTGGAAATATCTGTTTTTAATATACCAAGCTTCAAACAAACAAACATTCTCACTTACCCCTCAACCCTCTCCCTGCTTCCATCTTATTATGTAAATTATACAGCTATAAGTATAAACTCACTTATTGAACCTCATTGACTTGTATTTCTGGGTTGAATGTCATGGGCTTCTACTTTTCAACAAGGTCAGTAGAGAGGTTGTCTAATCGTTAAGATGTTAGACTCTTAATCTTCTTGTTAAGTTTTAAAGTCCTGGTACATCTATTGTCAGGTGGCTGCTGGAAGGTCTATTCTGTTGAAAAGCACTTTAAAGTTCAATTAAATAAATACATTGCTTTCATATTGCAGCTTATGTTAAAATTGTATTTAGTAGTGGGGGAAAGGAAGGAATAGGTAAAAGCATTTTTTCTTGACATTCTCTGCTGAATAATCCGTTTTTAAATATACCAATCCACAAAGAACAAAAACCCTTCTGCCTCTGTAGCTGTATCTCTTTGTCCCCCAGACCAGAAGAGTGCATGGAAAGTAAAACACAGATTCATGAATTAAGGTGGTCATCTAGGATGCTGGCCTCATGTCTTCCCCAGAACTTATTCCTGCTATAGGAAACTCTGCTCCTTTGAATCTCCCCACATCCAATTACACCGCAATGATGCCTAGATTTTCGCTCAGTGAACCTGTTCATGTAGATGTTGATCAAAGTTGTATGCAGCACCCTTATTCCTTTATTTAACCATTTACATTTGGAATAACAACATTCATTGCTCGTTGAAATTCAAGTGACAGCTCTTCTAAATAAATAAACCTAAGTATTAAATATATTGCTTTCTGGTTATTTGTGACCTGATGTATAAACGTTTAGGTTGCAAACAGTGGTCGTAAATTGTGCACCAATTTTCTGAGACCAGTCTACAATTCTGTGATGCGATCTATGTATTAATGCAGTGTCCAATTGGGAAGCTGTCCAAAGGGGAAAGCATTCCCTTCTACAACTTTCCCCTTTGTGAATGGGTCACCATCTCATTTGAGCAGTCAGTAACTTGTAAGTGATTTTGTGACCACAGTTGTAAGACGAGACCATTTATACACTTCACTGAGATTGGCGATTGGGAGGGAGTGCTCCTTCTTAATTATGACTTGGAAAGAGTTTGGTAAGAACTTTTGCTATTTTGAAAGAGCTTTGCAAATTGCAAATGGTGTTTAATACAGTGTTTCCCAAATTGTGGGTCACGACCCGCTGGTGGGTTACGAAAGTCCAAGCAATAAATAAAGATGACTTCAATCAATCAATCAATCAATCATAGCTTTTGTAAAGTGCACTACATACCTGTGAGGGTCACAAGGCGCTAAGGGGGGTGGGGGGGAGAATGCTGCTACTGCTCGAAGAGCCAGGTCTTGAGAAGACTTCTGAAGGTCAGAAGGTCTTGGGTCTGCTGTAGGCGGATGGGGAGGGTGTTCCATGTCTTGGCGGCAAGGTGGGAGAATGATCTGCCGCTGGCGGTCACTCTACGGATGCGGGGGACAGTGGCGAGGGCGTGGTCTGCGGAGCGGAGCTGGTGGGTGTGGGTGTTGAAGCTGAGTCGGCCTTTGAGGTACGCTGGTCCGGTGTTGTGGAGTGCTTTGTTTGATGCGTGGGTGAGGAGCTTGAAGGTTATCCTCTTGTTGACAGGGAGCCAGTGTAGGTCTCTCAGGTGGGGTGTGATGTAGCTGCGGTGGGGGATGTTGAGGATCAGGTGTGCGGAGGCGTTCTGGATGAGTTGGAGCTGTTTCAGGAGTTTGGCTGATGTTCCTGCATAGAGGGCATTTCCGTAGTCCAGTATGCTGCTGACGAGGGCCTGGGTGACCATCCTTCTCGTTTCGGTGGGGATCCACTTGTAGATCCTACGGAGCATGCGGAGGGTGTTGAAGTAGGACGAAGAGACGGCGTTAACCTGCTTCGTCATGGAGAGGGTGGAGTCGAGGATGACCCCTAGGTTGCGTGCATGGTCGGTGGGTGTTGGGGCTGTTCCTAGTGCAGATATTTTCCCAACATATCTGGTCAGGAGAGGAATTGCAAATCACACAAGGATACTAGGCACACGGAGATACCAACCCTGATGAAGTCCTCATGATCGAAACATGTTGGATGGACTGAATAACATTTGATAAATACACTACTCCTCGCTCAATGACGGACTGAATCTGATTGGATGATTGATTTTTGAGATTCTTTTGATGAAAAACTTTTAATTTGAATTTTCATTACTTTAATGATACAAACCAATTCTGACTTTTAGCGCTCCTTTTTAATTTTTGTATTTGGATATCAGTGTGATTCCCAAGTATTGGTGTCACTAAAGGTTAAGCGCAATAAGGTGAATTCATTAAAGAAGAAATAAATATAGACTAGTGCGATCCTAGATGGTCCACACTGCTTTTGTTATTGAACTATGTTCTAAATTGTGTTTGGGAATGTGGGAATAGTATTTATAGGTAAAAGCTTTTTTTCTTGATACTCTCTTTGGAAATATCTGTTTTTAATATACCAAGCTTCAAACAAACAAACATTCTCACTTACCCCTCATCCCAGGCTGAGGGGGTGGATCCGAGGATGAGGACCTCCGTCTTATCCGAGTTCAGCTTCAGTCGGCTGTTCCTCATCCAGTCGGCGACGGCCTTCATTCCTTCGTGGAGGTTGGTTTTAGTGGTGTGGGGCTCTTTGGTGAGGGAGAGGATCAGCTGGGTGTTGTTGGCGTAGGAGATGATGTTGAGGTCGTGCAGTCGGGCGATGTGGGCGAGCGGTGCCATGTAGATGTTGAACAGCGTTGGGCTGAGGGATGAGCCCTGGGGTATGCCCCAGAGGATCTTGGTGGTTTCAGAGCGGAAGGGGGGGAGGCGGACGCTCTGTGTTCTGCCGGAGAGGAAGGAGGTTGTCCAGTCCAGGGCCTTCTCTTGGATTCCTGCGTCGTAGAGGTGTGTTCTTAGTGTGTGGTGGCAGACCGTGTCGAAGCCAGCTTACAGGTCCAGGAGGATGAGGGCCACGGTTTCTCCGTTGTCTAGCAGGGTCCTGATGTCATCCGTGGCAGCGTTGAGGGCCGTTTCGGTGCTGTGGTTGCTGCGTAACCCGGACTAGGAAGGGTCTAGGATGCTGGTCTCCTCGAGGAAGCTGGTCAGTTGTTTGTTGACGACCTTCTCAATGACTTTTGCCGGGAACGGGAGCAGGGAACTTTAAATTCTAATTTATCTTGTAGCATTTGCTACACATTAAAGAGGTCAAATGTCGAGCAATGTCTTCTGACAATTTGCTGCTTGTTTATTTAACATGGTGATTGGTGTTTACAAACTCCTCTCACTTTGCAGTCAGAGAAAGCAAAGTAAAGTTCATAATGTAACAATTTTGCTGAGGTACAGTAAGTGCGAAAGGAAAGGCTGTAGAATGTAATTTTTTGTAACACACAAGAACATGTAAATACCTGTAAATGAACTGTAGTCATTCAGAAGTTTGGAAGTAAAAAATGAAGCACATTTTTTTGCAATTCTAAAGTGTGATGGAAAAAAGATTTTAAAAGGATCAAAATCAATCATGTCACTTTACTTGGTGATGTACAAATGATAAATATTCACTGAAAATGGCTTGCCACCCATTATAATATATGCACAATATGTTTTCATCACAGTAAAATGGTATGTCTGTGTAAATTTAGTGGGCATTTAAAAAGAAATGTGCTGTGTGTAAATGACAGTGCCCTTCTACATAATGCTTTAATTGCATTAAAAAATCACCCACCTGATGTCCATTAACCTCATAGATGCTATTAAACATTCCTCCCCAGTGCTGCGCTGTCCATTGGAACTAGTGCTGAATGGACGTCCAATGGTCGTGCGCAGCACTGGGGAGGTAGTGCTGCCGTCGGCCAATGCACCGAGGCAGCACTTAAGGGGTTAAAGCTAGGTGGGTCGCAAAAGTTTGATTTTCTAAAAATGGGGTCATGGTTTTAAAATGTTTGAGAAGCACTGGTTTGATACTTTGCAAAATGCTGTTCTGCAGTAACCCAGTGGTTTTACGGATTGCATGGTAATCGACCGCAATATAATTTTGGACATCTGGGGTCAGATGTACGACCCTTTTTCGCGATTGCATACAGAAAATCTTCCTGTTGGCGACCTCTAAAAAGGGATGTGGTACCAAGTCGGTAACCTATTGACGACTCGCAAAATAGGGTTTGCTACTCGCTATTAGGAAGGGGTGTGGCAAGGTCGGTCCTTCCTAATAGTGAGTTGCACTGGTATATACCATTACTTTGTGACCACAAATGCAGTTGCAAAACAATCGCAGTTACTACCTACTTCAAGTAGGTGGTAAGCCAGTCACAATCCAGAAGGGGTTCCCAGGGGACCCCTTCCCCTTTATGAATGTATGCGAAAATATTATTAAGAGCAGGTAGTGGCCCCACGGAGCACTGACTGCCCTTAAAAAATTTAAAGAAAACTTTTAATTTTTTAATTTTAAACCCATCTCATTTCCCTTTAAGGAAAACATTTGAAGAAAAACAAGTTGCTTTATTTAAAAAGCAAGCACTGACATGGTGGTCTGCTGTCCCCAGCAGGCCACCATCCCTGTGATATGAGAGATTCCTAAGGGGTCGCAAATTGCGACCTACCTCATTAATATTAATGATGTAGGTCTTTAGCGACCCCATTAGGAATTGCAAACAGCGTCTGAGACACTGTTGTACATTCCATTTCGCAAGTCGCGAATTGCAAGTCGCAAAATGTCGCAATTTGCGACTCGTAAAATGGAAGGGTCGTACACCTGGCTCCTGGTCTTTAGTCACATAGCTTCTATGGAGGTGTGTTTGTTATGCATGAAGAAGACATACTTTGGCCCTGCTTCAGTTATGGGCTGCAAAACCTTGACCCCAATTACACAAACATGAACCTGCAGATGAAGAAACACAAGTACACCAAATTTCCTGCAATCTATCATAAAGAACTGCATGAACAACAGAAACTGGTTAAAACTACTGTACTCTCCTTCAACAAAATGGAAGGTGAAATATGAAACTGAGAAAATGTACTGTGAAGATCTTCAAACTTCTTCCTGCCAAATTGTCAAACTTTAACCAACTTATTTATTAGTCTTTGCCTCACTGATTCTCATTTATTAGAATTGTTAAGCATTCTGCTAGTCTTCTGTTGACACTCAAGTTATATTGTAAAGAGTTGTGTTCTACTGACCGCAACCTGCACTTTTAATCTTCTGTCATAAATCATCATATTGCTTTCTGTGGTATAGTTTGCCCTACACAAAACGATTAAAAAGAAGGGCCCAAATTTTACTTACACTTTGTAATATGCAAAGTGACCCAAGTCACTGAAGGCAGTGCAAAGCAACAGATTAGTGTTTACTTTTCACTGAAAACGGTTTTTGCCCCGAAACTGTGTCCTTTTTCAGCACAATAAGCACTTTTCTTTGTTTTGTGTCGAAAGAACGGGGTCTTACAATGCAAATACCATAGGGCCATATTCACAAGGAAGTGGCGGAGAGAGGCGTTAGCCTTCTTGCCTTAACGCCTCTCTCTGCCACTTCGGAAACGCGAGGCTGCACCCTATTGTCAAGGATCAGGTGCAGCCGTTTCCCCCTGCGATGGCGCTTAGTTTCACAACTTAGCGCCAACGCAGGCACAACAAACCTTCCTGCTTGCAGACACCCTTGCACTCTGGTGCAAGGGTGTCTGCAAGCAGGAAGGTTTGTTTATGTACAGGAAGGTGTCCCTTCCTGCACATAAACAAACCTTAAAAGCCAGTTTGTTACTTACATGTGTGCTGCTTCATGTAGCACACATGCAAGTTACAAAACAGCATTTTTTTAAAAGGTTTGTTTATGTACAGGAAGGGCACAAGGCAGCACACATGGAAAAACCAAAAACGAGGAGTAATAAAGCATTTCTCCCCGTTTCGCCACCTTAAGGCCGCATTTTTCCTGGTCTTAAGTTTGGCGCTACCTCCTATTTACGCTGCCCTTGTGAATATAAGGGATCGTCAAACTCAATGGGTGTTGCAGTGGAATGCCCACCGCAACACCCACTACACACCCCTTTCACTCTAAAAACAGTGTGAAGGGGCCCCTATCCACAAGGCAGCTATAAGCCGCGTTAAGCAACTTAGCGAGGCTTAACGCTACCTGTTGTGGTGGCGATGGTGGCTTTAGAATATGCCCCATCGTTTTTTTTTACGTAAAGCCTGATCAACTAAGATAACCAGAACAACTTTGCGTCAAAAACTGAAGCGCTAACAAGGGGAAATGTTCTAATTTCCCCACTTATTGCAAGTGGTTTGAAGTTCAGAGCACACATCCAGTGTGTGGGATTCTTCTTTGTTTGTCTAGGCTGGGAGTTGCACTGGAAGAATAAGCTTTCAGTACAAATCCTATGATAGATAGTGCACACTCATCTCTGTGTATCTGTAGGTCGTGTAAGGCAGACTTTACGAGTGCCCGTGCAGGGGAATAAGCAGTCGTGGATACATTTTAATTAATAAGGGTCTGTGCTGTTTGCTCCCTTGTGCAATGAAGAACAGCAAATGTGGGTGTTGCGCTGCATCGCATAAAAAAATCATGAATCTACCCCAAGCTTTGCTGTACCATAACTCTGGAAGGGGTTATGATCCCTTTATCTTATAAGATTAGCTAAAACAATAATAGATTAGGTTATGGTTTTGCTTACGCTGTAGGTGACAGTATTTGTTACAAAATTGTTTATATTTTTAGCTGTCAATGAAATAATCAGTGAGGAGGCACTGAGAGAAAGGTCAGTGTCCCAGACCAATGACCAATAATAAATATCCAGAACGCATTTTATCATAACTTTGGACTTGATGTACAAAACTTTGGTCGCAAATTACTGGTTACAAGTAGCACGCAGTCATTTTGCGGTCGGTGTGAATTTTTGTAAACTGACCTGTGTACTAATAAGTCGGGTAAAGTTTGCAAAATCCCCAAGAAGAAAGGGTCACAATCTGATCTACCCCTTGAGTAATAATGACGTAGGTCACAAGCTACTTATTCTGATTGGATGACATTAAAGCGATGGTGGACTGCTGGGATCAGCAGACCACCATGTCTGTTACCTCACTTAAATTAACTTTTTTTTATTAATCCAGCCCGTTTTCCTTTCACGGTTTGTTGGAGACAACTGCCTACCCCACAGCAAACTTTGTTTTTAATTCATAAAGTGAAAGGGGTTCTATAGGTACCAGTTTTGCAAGTGACTTACCATCCCACCTCGGCTTCCAGTCCATTTTTTATTTTTTTGTTACCGAATTTCATCACAAAGCATTGACATCCTAGTGCATTACCTGCAGCGCTCTACTCGCAGCGCGACCTTGCCAGCAGCTCTTTGAGTTTTTAAAACTCCCGTTTTTGGTCTTTTTGTTAAATTGTTTATTTTAACTTTTTTCCCTGTTTTTAAAGCCGGCCACGCATACTCACATCTCTGTCCCCTTTCCCGCACTGTAATTGGTTAACATCACCGCACTTTGCGGGTCCTGCGCCCACGTCTCGTTGGCGGCCATCTTTGGTTGGGGATAGTGTGCACGCTCTAGTCCTCTCTCTAGGAGGCGAGCAGTGCATAAATTACAGCCATGCTCACGCGCAGCGGTGACGCCAGACTGACGCCGGAGTTACGCCAGAGTTCAGCCCGTCTGCGCCCGTCCGCGCTGAGGACGGGCTGCAGGCCGGGCTGGACCTGGATCTTACACCTCTTTCATCTGTAAAGGTAATTAGGCGCTACGCTCCATCTGTGCTCCTGGCTCTCAGACCTCCTGCACGCCCTTGTTTACATCGCTTCACACCGCTAGGGATACTACAGTCCCGCCGCTGTACGACTTGCTCATCCTCCTTTCATCCTCCCGTCTTCTGCCCTACTAGTCCTTGCCCTTCCTCCCCAATGTCCACTACCTCTCTCAGAACTGGCTTTCTTGTAAATGTGCGCTCGCTAATTAAACATAACTTAGCCTTCCACGACTTCGTGGATGAAAGACAGCCGGACTGGGTCTTCATTACGGAGACCTGGGCTACTGACTCCTCCGGTCATGACCTTCTTTTAGCCATCCCAGAGGGCTATTCCCTACACAGGCTTGACAGACCTATACGTAGAGGAGGAGGTATTGCCATTCTCTTTAAATCCTCCTTTTCCTGCACGGTCAAACCGCTATCCTCGCCTCAAGATCGTTTTGAAGCTTTATACTTTTGTATTACATGTGCTCCATTGGTCTCTTTCACTGGGATACTGATTTACAGGCCGCCTGGCCACAGAGCTAATTTTGCCTCGGATATACTGAGAATTCTCGAACCTTACTTTGGAAAGCCCTGTCTCACCATTCTGGGCGACCTCAATTTCCATCTCGATGAGGCCGATTCTAAGGACACTCTATCATTGGTCGAATCTCTCGGAGCCTGTGATCTTGTTCAGCTTGTTACCAGTCCCACTCACAAGGCAGGTCACATCCTCGACGGGGTATTCTCTAATGATTTGAGACTTTCCAGCGGCTTACCCCTGCCGTTGGTCTGGACCGACCATCTTGCAGTTCCTCTTCATCTTGCTTTTTCTACTTCCTATTCTACTAAGAAGGTGACAACTTCTCTCGTTCTCAGAAGAAATCTTAGAAACCTCACGGATTAGGCCCTCTCCTCTCTAGTTCCTTCCCCCGAGGCTCTCTTCCCTAAAGACGCGGATGAGGCAGCCCAAGATCTGAAGGATTCCATCACCAATGCAGTGGAAAAACTCGCCCCAGCATCCCTGCGATATGTAGCCCGACGTAAACCATCAGCACCATGGTTTTCGGACCATCTTAGATCATTAAGACAGGGCTGCAGAAGCAGTGAGAGGAGGTGGAGGAAATCCTGGGATCTTATGGACCGGGAGGCCCATAAGTCTGCTCTACGGGAGTACAAGCAGAAAGTGATTATGGAGAAGCAGGAATACTTTTCCAATCTTACTAGCTCACTCACTTCCTCTAGGGAGCTTTTCAAAATCGCTGACTCGCTATGCTCCCTTCAACTCCCTGATCCCGTAATCAGCTCTCAAGATCTATGCGACGACATTGCAGACTTTTTTCACAACAAAATCCTCGATATCCATACATCACTAGAAGTACAACGTTATTCTCTGGACGAGAATATTCCTCCAGGCATAAGCTCTCTTGAGTCTCTGGATATAGCCCCTTCTAGTTTTCTTACGGATTTTCCATCTCTGTCTTTGGAAGGATTGAATCTTCTACTCGACAGGACGAAATCCTCCTCTCCATTGGACCCATTACCTCTTAAAAAGCTGAAAGAGTGTAGGAGCAGTCTTCTTCCCTCCTTGTTGGAGGTGATGAACAAGGCGATTGCCCAAGGCTCTTTTCCATCGGTATGTAAGAAGGCCATCGTGAAGCCGCTCCTCAAGAAACCTTCACTTGACCCCGGCCTCCTCAAAAATTTTAGGCCCATTTCCCTACTTCCTGCACCTGCAAAAATTCTAGAGGCACATTTGAATCTCCATTTATCTTCCTTTCTGGAGGCCTCTGAGTATCTTGACATCACCCAACATGGATTTCGAAAACATCATAGCACAGAATCTTCTCTCACCTTTGTAGTCGATAACATCCGACGCAAAGTTGATGCTGGTCAAACTACTGTTCTAGTGCTACTGGACCTCACGGCCGCATTCGATACCCTGTCTCCCGCCATCTTAACATCTCGGCTTAGGGAGGCAGGTGTTACCGGGTCGGCCCTGAGCCTCCTCAACTCCTTTCTCCTTGATAGGGAACAGAGAGTGATGCTTGGAAACCACCTCTCCCCAGCTAAGTCTTTGCAATGTGGGGTGCCACAGGGGTCGGCATTAAGTCCGACCCTGTTTAACATCTACGTGGCCCCCCTTGCTAGGCTTGTAAGATCGCAGGGGATGGAGGTGGTATCATACGCCGATGACACCCAGATTATGGTGTCATTCACTCATTCCTCTGTCACTACATCTGCCTCCAGCTTCAGGTCATGTATGCAACATTGTGCAGACTGGATGGTCATCAACTCCCTGAAGCTGAATGGCGACAAGACAGAGGTGCTGGTCTTTGGGAAGGACCAAGATGTCTGGTTGAGTGAGTGGTGGCCTTCCTCTCTCGGCACCTGCCCCACTCCCTCTCAATCCGCCAGAAACCTCGGTGTGGTGTTTGATACTTCACTCTCGATGTCCCTTCAGGTGAATCGGATTGTTGCAACCTGTTGGGGCGTGAACAGGATACTCAATAGAATTCGCAGCTATCTGGGCTGCAAACCGTGCAGAATGCTGCTGCACGTTTTGTCCTAGACCTTCCCAAGACATCATCTGCCACTACCGCGAGGAGAGACCTCCATTGGCTGCCTGTCCAGCACAGAATCTACTTTAAAATTTTGTGCTTGACGTACAGAGCTCTCGAGGATGGACCTAAAGGCGCTATCAGCTCCCTTCTTACCCGTTACCATCCCACAAGGTGCCTTCGCTCTGCGGGACTACTCCAGCTTGCTGTCCCTCGTTTCAGGCTCACCAGATGGGGAGCTAGGGCCTTTTCCGTCGCTGCCCCCCAGCTCTGGAACACCGTGCCTATGGAGATTAAAACTCTACCTTCTCTAGACTTGTTTTAAAAAGGCCTTAAAAACGTGGTGCTTTTCAAGAGCCTACTCAGGTTGAACTGCTGGGTCTTTGTTATGAGCTGGTTTTGGAATTAGGCGCCTTGACGCCCATTGGGCTAAGTTTGCGCACGACAAGACTCCTTTCATTTCATTTCATATCTCCTGAAGAGTCTCTATTTGGAGAGACATCTACAACACTCTACTAGTGCTTGGTTTTCGGTTTATTCTTTTTATTTAGCGGCCATTTATATTTTTTGAAGCAATTTCTAATATTCATTCGCAACAGACACCACCACCTGTAGGCAAAATAATCATAAAAGATACATACTCACGGTGGACACCATGTCATAACATTCAATTCGAGAATTTAATCCATATGGGAAACACCGCCGTGTGGTGATGCATGCATGTTAGACATCACAGGCCTCCCAGAATCTCACTTTATGAATCATGCAATGGATCCCTGTGAGGGCTCATTCTTCCTCATCTCCATTGTGGGGCTATCTATATGCATGACATGATCGCCTTGTAAATATTCATTTTACGTAGTCCTGCGCATGCCACAGCCACTATACCCCTCCGGCTGGTCACACGGTGCAGCAGCTGCTTGATTCTTTCACATTCCACCTAAAAAAAAATCACATGTTTTTCCAATTGAAACATTGTCATGAGAATGGAAGCTTTTGAATTCATCAGAATTATTGACCCCACAGTTAATAATTGGACGAAACAGGCGTATAATGACTTGAAATGCCATTAAATCCCCCTGTAACAGATTCAAATATATATATATTTTAATTGTTTGTGTGTGTGTGGGGGGGGGGGGTAAATAAAGCATGCATATGCTATTTGTAATAGTTGCGTTTGGGACGAGGACTTTATTCATGAGAGGGGGAGCCTGAGTGGGTTATAAAATTCCTTCCCCCCCATTGAAAACGATAATAAAAAGCGTATTACTCCAGGCAGACATGCCTATGTGTTTTACACCATTCTTTCAGGGGCATACATTTCTTTAACTGGCTTTGTGGGTATTGGATGTTTTTTTCGCCTGCAGACTGGTTGTAAGTAACATGGAATGAGAGGCAGTAAGCAGAGGTTTCTCAAGATAGACTTTACTATAAAGCTAAAGTGGAATTTGACCTTTACACTGTAGTACTGGTTGAATATACGTACATTGATAGTTACACGTAATAAAAAAAACATGCTTTATTGAATCACATTTATTTTCAATTGCATGGCATACATTTTATTTCAGTGCAACATTGAGGCTGTGCACATGCAAAAACCTTTTTGATACACTTAATTTCCTCATATTGCCTTCCGTTATTATACAGGGAATTCGTGTTCTAGCCCACCTAGTACTACTGACACCAATAACTGTTCAATTTAACTCCCCTTTTCAAACATGTTTATAAGAAAAGCTGTACTCTTTCCAAAACATAAATATTCCACGGACATTTTTTTATATATAGAACTGGCAGAAATGGCGTTGTTTTTCCTTAAAGAAATAAACAATGCTGAAAATGGCGTCTAATTTCGGAAACACAGGTTATCGGAGGTCAAGCCTGGGCCCAGACAGCGCCTGTGGCTTTTTAACTTGGTTAAAATTCTCGGCAGAAGACGTTCGCAAATAATATTGTGTGAAAGAAATGGTAGAGATGTTCACACAGGATGGGTTTTAAACTCGTATAAAGATGATTTCATGTTCGTAAATGTTAGCAGAGCCTTGCAGGCAAAAAGGGGGTCGCGCTCGGTATAAACATCTGAACGGCAACATTTAAAATGTTTTCTTTTCCACTCAAGGCGGGAGCGCCGGCTGCCAGGAGGGATGGCGGGCTGCTTGCTGTCAACAGACCACGCTCATTCTCTGAGACGGGCCCTGTCACATCCGGCTGCCAGGGCTACCGAGGCTGACTGGCAGAGCGCGAGCTGTGATGCGCCTGGCGGCCCTCGTGCCGAGCATCCTCACGAGCGCCAGACTTCTAATGTGATTGGGCGAAATGACGCAGAAAAATAAAGTTGCGTGATTGAGTAGAAAACCAACAGAAACTGTCACGGTATGTACGAAAATGATCTCCCAGTAAAAGGCATGCTAGCTGATACGGTACTTTTTTTCAATGTTGTTGAAACCAGTGAAAATTAGGAATTACTGATGTCGCTTTGTAGGTGAGGAGCACTAGCACTGATTTTTGGGCAACTGGACTTAAATTTTCATCATCTGCTGCTGAAAAGAATGCAAGGAGGAGGAAGCGAATAATAGGAAACTGTGACAAAGAGAGAACATTTGGGCGAAAACCTGCACAAGTGACTTATAGAGACAGGCATTGGAGGGTGGTGGAGAAACAGGTATGAGGTGGAATGAGAAATTTCCTAGTTATCACAAAGGAAAGGTCAATCGCGCAATAAAGTCACTGTCCACAACTTCTTAGTCAGCAAGAAAGGCCACTTTATTAAGACAGGTTATAAACAACACATCAAACCACTTCTTTATTTATTTATTTAATTACTAATTCAAACTGCTCTCAGCCTAACAGATCATTCCTACCCACTGATAAACCCCCCACCAAGTTAACCCTAACCAAACCAGAAGCCCCTAAATCTTATGTATACCCCTTCCTTTCCTACAACTGCCTATTGAGGATGGACCAACCCGCTCCAGGCTGCCCACCCCCCACTAAAATCCGCCCAAAAAGAAAAAACAACCCGTCTTAAAGTGGCAAAATAAAAAACCCAACTAAACCAGCACGTAAGCACCGGAAAAACAAAAAAGGCCTAAAGAAAAAAGGGGAAGGGTGGGTGGGACAAAAACGAACCTCGCCGCCCGACTCCCTAGTGCTCAATGCTCCATTGCCCTGCGCTGGCCCTAATTCCCCCACCTGGCCCTCACTAATCACACCCCACCTGTCGTGGCCATCGACTTGCGCGAACCTACCCGGGGAGAGACCGGCTCGCGCACGGCTCTCCCCGGGTCCCCCCTCGCGCAATAAAGTCACTGTCCACAACTTCTTAGTCAGCAAGAAAGGCCACTTTATTAAGACAGGTTATAAACAACACATCAAACCACTTCTTTATTTATTTATTTAATTACTAATTCAAACTGCTCTCAGCCTAACAGATCATTCCTACCCGCTGATAAACTCCCCACCAAGTTAACCCTAACCAAACCAGAAGCCCCTAAATCTTATGTATACCCCTTCCTTTCCTACAACTGCCTATTGAGGATGGACCAACCCGCTCCAGGCTGCCCACCCCCCACTAAAATCCGCCACCCAGGAAAACCTTTAGAGTTTTCCTGCCCCACCCAAACAGTTAAACTGAACTCTGAGAGCACCACAATTGAAAATCAAGAACTTTGCAATTAAATCGCGGAACTCTAAAAGATAAAATGAGTGACCCATGCGAGAAAGGTGGACACCATCCTCACGAAATAGGTGCCATTCCGAAACCTGCAAATGAGGGTGAGCCAAAGCATAAATACAGAAATCATTACAAAACAGTCTCATAGAACGGTTCAGTTTCTTCCGTGCTTTGTCCATCGCAGAATCATTCCGTGCACCAGTCCAGTGAAGTCGAGGCACCAATTCTGTCCAGATCACCATGGTGCTCGCCCATGCGTCTCTGAGTACCTCCAGATCCATTTGCCGTGTTGTAATCAAAGTTAAGCCAGATAAAGAGACCAGGTCGTTCACGCCCAGAAGAATGACTAGCAGGTCAGGTGGGCCCCCACTCTTAATACCAAGAGTAGCCAGCAAAGGAAACAAACCCCCCCAAAGCATTCCTCCAATACCATGCCAAACAAACTCATGGGTTAAACTGTTAGGACCTAAAGATCGCCCACAAAGTTGTCCTTCTGCAGCCACTGCGGGCCACGACACGAAGGAGTGTCCAATAATCCACCCCTCCGGTTTAAGCCAGCCAGCCTGAGCCAGGGACCTAGTAGAATAAGAAATGTTAACAAAGCAAAGATGTGCTACTGTCTTACATATTGCTCGCAACACCCCGACCTCCACCTCCCAATTCTCCGGATCTGAGACCAGTCCCACCCCTGCCGGGCAGACTCAGTCGCTGCCCCAATCGTAAAGGAATGGGTACCAAATTGTGAAGGCTCCAATCCCAGAGCTAACAATACCTTCCGTAACACAGCCAATACCTGGACAACTGCAACAGGACTGCCATCAGCGTGACAAAAGATCACACCAGACGAAAAAGCACAAGACTTCAAAAACACTCCCACTCACACACCGGGCAGCAAGCCACAACACCACTCCAACCAAGAAAACCCACTTACCCCTACCCAGCTGGTCCGTTTTGGAAGCGTGCAAACAGATGCGCAACCTATCTGGTTCAAGAACCACTTCCTCACTGGTCATGCCCACCCTGGTGCACAAGCCCAAAAGCTCAGAGGCCCGAAAGGCCCCCCCGAAAAAACAGCCACACAAAACACAACCTAAATTTGAAATACTCAAACTCATCATAACAGCAACCCCTTAATGGAAACAACAGTTGTTGGAGCAATCCAAAGTGACCGGCCGGCGCAACACCTGGAAACAGACTGCAGCCTACCCAGGCCCTTCAAAACCTTGACCAACACCCCCCCCCCCCACCGGATCTCTTCCCCACCGCAGCAGCCCATAAAAAGAGACCCCCGCCAATTTGCCAGAGATGGCAACTTAAAAACATCAACAAACTCGTCACTCCAAATCCTAAACTTAGGTTTCTCCGATAACTGTGAACCTAACGGCATACCAATTACAGAGTAAGGCAACTTTTTGAGAACAGACTGGTCCCCTTCACTTGAAGTCATTGTGTGAGCATCATCCCCTGTCCGCCCCGCTCGAACGGCGGTATCATCCCCTTGTGACTTAAGTCACAGCAGCATGCCGCTCAGACAGCTTGGTAAGAGCAACTTGCTCACCAACACCCCCATCCCCAACACCAAGAGACGAGTACGTTTGACGGGGAGACTCTCCCCTTTTTGCCACACAGACCACCACCCTTCCTGACCTGTAGGCAACTGCGCCAACTGTCGTCAAAACACTGCAGAAAAATCCCCTTGGCGTGGCTTTGTTGAAGACGGAACTCTCATTTTTGCGTGGTCCACACCAGACTCCTGCAAAAAACTAACAACATGGGATTGCCCCACACCCCCTTTCCAAACCCTTGTGGCAACATTTCTAACCTCCCCATCACGTACGTCTCCTTCTTCCAAATCCTCATCGTCAATATCCCAATGCAAGACATCATCCTCAACAATAATTTCCACTTCCACCAGGAATCTCCCCATCTCCCACACCTCCATCGTAATACTCCCATTGGATACCATCACTGCGCACTGCGCCCTGTTCCGGAAAAGAGGAATCCGCTCCAGAAACCTCTTCAGCCCTCCCCTCCCCAAAACCGCCGTTGGGGCAGCCGGCAACAGCGTCCCCTGTCCGCTCACGTGAAATGGCGGCATCGTCCCCTCCAAACTTATTATTCACATCAGCTTGCCGCACAAGCAGCGTTTGAAGCCATCTTAATACTCCCATTGGATACCATCACTGCGCACTGCGCCCTGTTCCTGAAAAGAGGAATCCGCTCCAGAAACCTCTTCCGCTCTCCCCTCCCCAAAAAACCGCCGTTGGGGCAGCCCGCAACAGAGTCCCCTGTCCGCTCATGGAAAATGGCGGCATCATCCCCTCCAAACTTATTATTCGCATCAGCTTGCCGCACAAGCAGCGTTTGAAGAGCAACTTGCTCCCCTACAACCTCATCCCCAAACCAAGATATCTAGCACAAAACTGGGAGACTCTCCCCTTGTTGCCAAACAGACCACCAGCCTTCGTACCTTTCGACACTGCAACATTCTCTGTTGAAACAAATCAGGGTCCCCTTGACGTGACTTGATTGACGATGAGACTTGAACTTTTGCATGATCAGCACAGGACTCCGGTAAAAGACTGAGAGAAACAGATTGCCCCAACACACCCCTCACAGTTGTGACTGGAACAAGTGCAACATCCTCAATTCGTAATTCACCCCCCTCCATGGTATCATTAGAGACATCCAAAAGAAGGTCATCATCATGTCCAACATAAACCCCAAAACCCCCAGGCAACTTGCCATCACCAATTCCACCATTGTTATAATGCCATTGGATAACGTCGCTGCGCACTGCGCCTCACATTCCAGAAGAGAAATCCGCTCCAGGTCCCCTTCTAGTGCCCTCCACCCCAGACAGAAACGCCTCCTGTTCAGCCCGTAACTGTGTCCTGCCAGCCGAGGACCGACACACTGTAGCTGTATCCTTGCCATTGGAGCTGCTCAAGCCAGACCGCACCGTACTGATATACCCACAAACCCCAGCCGCAGCAGTGGAAACAACTGCGCATGAATTGCCACCTGAAGCAAGCTCCCGAACAAGGACACCGCAGCATGCATAGAGTCAGGCCCAACCACCTTGCGCCCCAAAGGAAAAGAAGCGTAGCTCGGTGGCAACACACCCCCATGCCCCACAAACAAGCCGACGGTGGAAACAAGATGAACCAAGGGCCCCAGGCTGAACCTGCTGGGAGAGGGGGATAGCACAGAAGCCCTGCCAAGTAATTGTAGAGACGTAGCGAAAAACCTGGCCAGCCCACTACACACCGGAGAAACAGGGGCACGAGGCGGGCCATTGTACCCTCCACCATGCCGATGTGACGCTTAGCGTATATCCATTCGTATCCCCTCCCTATGTATATAGAGATAACTCTAAGCACTGGAATATGCAGTAGCCCTCTGTACTTTACAATTCCTAAGGAACTCGTAGAGTATACCCATGCGTATTACATCCCATGTACACAGAGATAACTATAAGCACCAGTCTCCTCATTGTGCGACCCTACAGCCTGCACCCTCACAAGTACCCCCTGTGCATCCCCCATGCAACTCATGCAAAACTGAAGGTGATATATGTATGTAGTTAGTCAGCCATTCACGCATTTCCAGAAAGCGCAAACCCCACCCAAAGGCGCCAGAGCGATCCTCAAAAAGAACAGACTGATACCGGAGGAGAACATTACCCGTGAACAGATTACAAAAGCAGACGGTAAGTAACATGAGGGAAAAGCGACCATTGAGAGAGAACAAAATACATGGGTAGCAAAGCGCTAGGAGGAAAAAATGACAAGTGTGCAGGTACAAAAGAAACAAAGAACAAGTAGAGGTAGAGTACCGCAATATAAGCAAGACAACCAGGCACAAGCCTCAACGTAACGTAGGCAATGGGGGCATCTGTGCAAATATAAAAGGCAAACAAAATGTGAGAGGAAGCATACTGTTGGTTACAAGGGAAAGAGGTGTGAGATGCAAAGCACTCCGACATCCCGGGGAAAAAACCCCGCGCCACACAAAACCGCAGCACTAAAAACAGAGAGAAGAAAAGAAATAAAGGAACAGCCGAGCGAGGGCTGCTCCCAATAACCAGGTCCCTCCCCTGTAATGTAATGTAATGTAATGTATAGGCATTTATATAGCGCACTACTTACCCGGCGGGTCCCAAGGCGCTTCGACCGCTGCGAAACCCTTCCTGGCTTCCCTGAGAGATGGTCCCTTAATGGGTATCTCCAGGGTGAGACCAGGCATCCCCGGCGGTCTGGTGGGGCCATTAGTGAAGATGAGGCAAGCTAATGCCCAGAGTTGCCGAGTGTGATCGCTGATCAGAGTGGGCACCGAGGCGAGAGAATTATCAAGTCTGCTGACCCTGGTCTAGAAACCTGCCGCGCCGGGAATCGAACCCTGGTCCCGGGCCGTCCTCTGCTCTCGGGTCTGCCGCCTCTAACCAGTAAGCTGAACTTGGAACCCCATGACTTACTCCCCGCCCGCACCCGAGCAGCCCGACCAAAGCACCTCCCCCGGCTGACACCAGACGCACCCCCACGGACCCCTGCCCCAGGGGGACAGAACGTACCTGCGCAGGAGCGCCCAGGAGAACGGGGGAGGGGGGTCACCATCCGACGGGGGGGGGGTGGGGGCTCAGCAGACCCCATCCAGCTGCACAAGGGGCAGGGGGCAGTGCCGGACTCTCCGTCCAGTTGCGGTGCAAAGAGGCCAGCGACGCCATTGCCACGCCTCCAGACGCAGTCCGGAAAGGGCGCCCACGCCCGACCCCCGCCGCACCAGAAACTGCAGTGAAGAAAAACCCCAATGGCCCACCGTCCCACCGCAGACTCCTCCACGGCACCGCAAACTGGGGAATAATGCAGCAGTAAGCCTACAACCTAGCACAAAAACGAACCTCGCCGCCCGCCTCCCTAGTGCTCAATGCTCCCTTGCCCTGCGCTGGCCCTAATTCCCCCACCTGGCCCTCACTAATCACACCCCACCTGCCGTGGCCATCGACTTGCGCGAACCTACCCGGGGAGAGACCGGCTCGCGCACGGCTCTCCCCGGGTCCCCCCTTCTATTAAGGATGCGGAGGCGAGTATTATGCATGTCCTTTCTCCATTTAATTGACACCAATGTTAAAAGTAAACATAACAAGCACTGGCGTTGCCAATAGGTCTCGCAGTAGGAAAGTTGGAGCTATTGGTTTTGTAAATGACAAAGCCCTTTATGTTTTTAAAATGAAAACAAAAATAAAAGGCATTGTTATTTGCAATTGTAATAGCTCAAACTCTCGTGAATGCGAGACCTATTGCATTGCAAATGCTTGTTATTTATTTTCACTGCAGGCCCTCCTTGCCTTGTGCACAGTTGCTGAAAGATTTGGGATTTGCCGATTGGGGTCGCACGTGGCAGGCAAGCCCGCGCTTTGTCCTATGCATTCGTTATATTTCTAAAGTGCATACTTCAGATTGACTGGCTAAATGTTGGTGAACTATACTATAAGGGTAGGGGTAGAACCAATATTCCGAAGAGGGGAGATGGAGAAGGGGGCGGGACGGGTTGTGGCGGCCCTAAAAGTGATCGCGTGAAAGCGAAGGGGAAAAAAAATGATGAAATCGAAAGTGTTCTGCATTGGCGGGCGCTACATACGTCCATCCTAAATGGGACTAGGCATACTATGCCGGATCAAACACTCCCAACTTAGATAAACACCGACACCTGTAGTAGATAGGCTGCTGCTCGGATATGGGGTTACTGCTAAAATCATAATTTTGCAGAACGCAGGTCAAATTGGAAAGCAGCCGGCAGGGCCGATATGCTCCTATTGTGAAGAATGCAACAATTAGCTTTGTAAGTAAGGTACCCTTCGCTTAACAACAAATAGAGCACCAAAACGCTCCTCACTGGCCAATAATATACTTCGTTTATTTGACTTTTTATGTTTATAGCGCCCCATGTCACTTGGGCAGATTACTAGCTCCTCCGATAATGGGGCGGGAGGGTATAAAGAATGCGCTAACAGAGGTAGGAATGCATTTTCTAAAGCCGTACAGGGGTTTACGATCTGATTCAACTCAATCCCGCTTTTCGACTGTTCTGCTAGCATAGAGACGTTTAGGGGCTCTTTTTTCAGCAGGGGACGGGGCGCGGATCGAGGGCAATGGCTACCCAAAGTAGAAATTA
The DNA here is from genome assembly GCF_964263255.1 of Lissotriton vulgaris. NCBI lineage: Eukaryota > Metazoa > Chordata > Amphibia > Caudata > Salamandridae > Lissotriton > Lissotriton vulgaris. The sequence continues at coordinate 752,251,780 of NC_141694.1, forward strand.
CATATTCAAGTTTAAGCAGCTTCCAATTAGGTTTAATGGAATCTTTGCAAGAGAAGCAAACTGTATTGCAGAGAGCGGCCCATGCAAGCGAGCCCAGCTCGTACCCTCTAACCAGGGAAGCGAGCAATGACCGCTGAAGGCGCCGAGACCGGGCAGTAGACGCAGGCTACCTCCGCCATCTATTATGAATACAGGTCTTTCTTTTTGGGTGGGGGTTCTCTGCGATATAGCAAGCACCTAGAAGAACTGAAAACGATGCAGTGTATTTTACCCAAAGAAGGAATTTCCCCAAATGATATATATTAACAAAGGCAATTTCTGGCGGAAGACAGCCATAATAGTTTTTTTACTAAATGTGTGTATATATAGAAATCTGCGCCTAAACCTGAACTACAGGCAAGCATGCTAATCGGTCATAGGGCTCCCCCGCGTGCATGCAGTTAACAGAACTGCGGTGATTGGCGTTAAGAGTCAGGTACCCCAATCCGTTTTACCTGATTGGCCGCCGCCTCCACCTTCTCTAGTACCCGCGGCTCCAACCCCCCACACTTGTAGATCATGTGTCCGGTGGTGGTGGACTTGCCCGAATCCACATGGCCAATAATAACCACGTTGAGGTGAGGTTTCGCGGGCGCTTTGTCACCACTCATGTCTCTGCTGGTAGAACCAATATTCCGAAGAGGGGAGATGGAGAAGGGGGCGGGACGGGTTGTGGCCGCCCTAAAAGTGATCGCGTGAAAGCGAAGGGGAAAAAAAATGATGAAATCGAAAGTGTTCTGCAGTGGCGTGCGCAAGAAAGAGGGGAGAGGGAGGGGGGGCGGGGCGGGTTGTTGCGGCCCTAAAAGACACGTGAAAGTGAAGGGAAAAAAGAAGGGACAGAGAGGAGGAAAGGTGGGAGGGAACACGGCCTGGGGGAAGCTGGCTGGGGAGGGGGAGGAGAAATCCAAGTTGCTGTGTGCGGGGAGAGAGAGGGGAGGTGCTGGAGCTGGGGAACAGATGGCCGTGAAAGTTTATGGCCCAAAAGCGCGTGCCTGTGGCCACGTGAACTCGAAGAAAGCCGCACGAATAAACCCGTGGTTTCACGAGTATTTTGAGCACTTGAATTCTCGCCATTTCCCATTCCTTCGGAATGGAAAAGGCGAGACCTAAAAAAACACAGCTAGGACTACATATCCCAATAGGCACAGCGGTTGTCATAGGAACCAGTCCACCAATCACGGTCCGACCAACAGCATATAGGTAATCCTTCGACGTCGTCCTTCCTCTTTCGTTGCTGCAGGAAGTTAAGTCGACCAAAATCTATTCCATCCTTTGATCCGATCCTAGGAGTACAGAAAACATTAAAGTCTCTTCCATAAGGAATTATAATTGAAGCAGAAAAATCAAAAGGGAGGAAATGCAAATGCAAAGGCAATAAAAGAAGTAAATACCGATTTATGTACAAAGTAGCAACAGGTAAAACAACAGTCATTTCAAATATAAGAAGTAATTACAGAAAAGTTACTCTCCTGATACGCATAAAAGAATCTCCAGCAAAAAATTCTTGTGATAGGGAGGGAGGTTGAAAAGGCCAGGGGGGATAATCCTCGCCTCCGCGTCCCTAATAGAATTGAGACTTTCCTTTGTGATAACTAGGAAATTTCTCATTCTATGTCAGAAAGCGGAGGATTATGCAAGTTCAAAGCTTACTTACCACCAGCACAGTGGCTTCGTGAATTGGTTTAAAATAGAACTTCTTATAAGTTGACCCCGAAGACCAATCAGCCGCATTCATAATATCCTCCAATCTGCCACCTACCTGGACAACCTTGGAGGCCATAGCTCCCCTAGTAGAATGTGCCCCAAAGTGCCTGACATCAATACCAGATTCTGTCATAATCCAAGTGACCCACCTTGCAATCGTAGGGGGTGAGACCGCCTGAAACGTTTTTTTAATGGCAATCAGGAGTTGCCGTTCTCCAGGAGGTCGAGCCTCCAAAGTCATATTCTCGTAAGACTTCAGGCATCTAACCACACACAACGTAGGGGAATCTGGAAAAGCAGGATAGGTTACCGACCTTGTACTCGTCTTGGTCCTCCTGGAAATGGTAAAAGTAACCCCCTCCGGGGTAAAAACACAGGCAGTAATATCAAGAGCCCAGACATCCGAAACCCTCTTACAAGAAATCAGGCAAAGGAGAATAGCAAGTTTTGCTGAAATCTTCTTTTGGGATAGGTAATCATTATCTTGCCAAGATAAGAGTAATCGAAGGACCACGTTAACATCCCAGAGGCCTAGATAGCGAGGTTCAGGCGGACGCGAAAGCCTAATCCCTTTGAAGAGTTTACAGACCAAAGGATGTTCACCAATAGGAGCCCCATCTACTCGGCAATGACCAGCAAAAATGGCTGACCGAAAGGAATTAATGGTGCAATAAGCCAATTTTTGATGAAAAAGCTCAGCCAAGAAGTTCACAACTTTGCAACGCAGGCGCACACGGGATCCAGGTGTTTCGCCATACACCAACGAACCCATCGTCTCCAAGCCGATCTGTAGCGCTTGACAGTACCCGGGGCCCAGGCCTGCTGGATGAGGTGTTCAGCGTCTCTCGAAATTGAGACGTCAGTCCATCGTCTCCTGAAATCCTCCAAGCCATGAGACGTAGATGGCCTTGGAGAACCAGGGGGTGATGATGACCCAGGGGATCCAACAGGATGCTGTCGAAAGATGGCAACCGCAGAGGTTTGTCCCAGGACAATTCCAGACGGGAGGGGAACTAAATCTGTGCCCGCCAATTCGGGGTCACCAGGATCCAGTAGGCTTTCTGCCTGCGAACTTGAGCTGCCACCCCTTGGATGAAAAGGAATGGGGGAAAAGCGTAAGCTGGGATCCCCAACCAATCCTGAAGGAAGGCGTCAACAGCTTCCGCTCCCGGGTCTGCTTTCCAACTGAAAAATCGTGGAAGTTGTGTGTTCCTTCTGCAAGCGAACAGGTCCACCAGAGGAGGGCCCCAGAAGTTCACAATCTGAGAAAAAAACAACGGATCCAGTTTCCAATCGCTGGCATCCTGGAAGTGTCTGGAGTTCCAATCCGCCACAAAATTCAGGTCTCCTGGGAGATACTCCGCTGTCACAGAAATCTGACATTGGAGGCAATAATGCCAAAAGTCCTTGGCTAGATCCGCTAGGATCTTGGAGTGAGTGCCTCCCAGACGGTTGATGTATCTCACCGCCGTTGTATTGTCCATACGGAGGAGAACACAACAAGAGACCCTGGTGGTCGTAAATGACCGAATTGCAAAGGAACCCGCTAGAAGTTCCAGGCAATTGATGTGGAGATGGAGTTCTTCCTCCGTCCAACGACCCCCCACTGAGAGGGAGCCGCAACGGGCCCCCTAACCCAGGCGACTAGCATCCGACTCTATCACTAGATCCAGACGGGATCCGAAGATGGCTCTCCCATTCCAGGCCTCCATGTGGTCTATCCACCAATGAAGCTCCAACCTGACCTCCGAGGAGAGGGAGATCAACTGTGAATAAGTGAGACCCTTTCGAAGGTGCGAGGCTTTCAACCTCTGAAGAGCCCTGTAATGGAGGGGCCCCGGAAATATGGCCTGAATCGAGGATGATAACAAACCCACAATTCTGGCCAATTGTCGACGAGAAATCCTGTCCCGACGAAGGACCTTCCGAATCTCCTTCTTGATTTTTGAAATCTTCTGAAAAGGAAGATTCAAAGTGGCATCTTTGGTGTCGATGCAAAAACCCAGAAAAATCATACTCTGCTGAGGACACAGATCCGATTTCTGGGAGTTGATCGTGAACCCCAGGTTCTGCAGAAGGGAAACAGTGATTCGTAAGTGGGGGAGAAGTTGATCTCTGGACTGATCCTTCAGGAGAATATCGTCCAGGTAAATTATCAACCGAATGCCCTTGTTACAGAGATGTTCGACCACCGGACGAAGAAGTTTGGTAAAGCACCAGGGAGCTGAGGATAGACCAAAGGGAAGAGCCCTGAACTCGTAAGTCTGACCCTTCCACTGGAATTGAAGGAATCTGCAATGAGGTGGGAAGATGGGAACGGACAGATAGGCATCCTTGAGGTCTAACCAAACCATCCAATCGTTTTGGAGAAGGAGATCTCTGAGCAGATGTATGCCCTCCATCTTGAAGTGCCGGTAAACCAACCACTCGTTGAAGGACTTGAGGTTGATAACCGGTCTGAATCCTTTGTCTTTCTTTTCTACTAAAAAATATTGCTTAAGAAACCGCTTGGATGAAGAAGAGACGGAAGTATAGCACCTTTTGATAGAAGGTCTTGAATCTCCTGATCTATGAGATCGTTTTCTGAGTCCGAAAAAAACAGGGAACGGGGCCGAGAGGCTTGAAGGGGAGACCAGTAAAACTATGTGAAAGCCTTGAACCCTCTCCAAAACCCAGGGATCTGATGTCAGTTCCTCCCAGTTCGTTAGAAAAAGAGAAATCCTGCCCCCTAGACGGACCGGGGAGAGGATATCTAGGCTTACCATTGAATCCTCTGGAGTTGTTCTGATTTCCGCCACGACGTCTGCCTTGGCCCTTTCCTCCACGGGATGGGTAGAAAGTTCCCTGTCTACCATCGTTCCAGCCGTTGTTCCGCTTCGCCTGGGCTCTATTGGGGCCTTGGTTGTACTGGCGACTGGAAGAGTGACCCCTGCCAAGTCCAGCCCCGCCAAAAACCTTCTTTGGGAAAATCTTCTTCATTGAAGCTTGTGCCTTATCAAGGGTGGAAAAAGTGGCCACAAATTTCCCTAACTCCTTAACAAAAGGATCACCAAACAAGGTACCTTGAGCAATGGAGCCAGCCTCGGAAGAAGACAATTCACCTAATTTAGGATCAATTTTCAAGAGTAAAGAACGGCGACGCTCAGCAGAGAGGGCACAATTGGCATTGCCCAAAAGACACATAGCCCTCTGTGCCCATCCCTCAACGGTGTCTGTTGGAAGCGGTTGTCCAGATTCACGGGACTGCTCCGCCAGCTCAATTATCCTAGTCAGGGGCCCCACAACATCAAGAAGCTTGTCCTGGCAAGCCCTCCAGGAACGATCTATACCCTTCTTAGGGTCCTTCATATATTTGGCAAAGAAGGTGCATAATTTGGGGTCAATTTCAGGGGTAGAAGCAACACCGTTAGGGAGAGAGGGTCTAGGGCATTCTGACCTAAGGTGCGAACGTACATCCTGTGAAAGGGGTTGTCTGATTTTTGCGGCAACATAATCCGCCGTCTTTTTATCTGGGACCGAGTCAGAAGAGCAAGGACGAAAAATACATGAAGGGTCAAAAATATCTGAATGGATCTGTTCTACATCACCAATATCTGAACAAGAATACTTAGGACGCCAAGACCTGCCTGAATCTAACAGATCATCCGAGGAGTCCTCATCATCCTCAAAAACATCATCATAGTCACCCTCTCTGCCTTCGGGAAACCCTTCCTCAGGGTCTAAGTCTGGGGTGGACTCGCCACCAGTACAGCCGCGTAAGTCGTCCTCCCGGTAGGGTGCGCTTCTTAGCGTGCGCGCACTCTTATGGAAGACTTCAGCAAGCATGCTGAAGCCCTCCAGGTGCCCGGCGTCACGCTTTACAGCCTTACGTGGCACCACAGGGTGAATGCCACTGGGCCCAGCCCCACAATCTCCCAGGATACCAGAACCCTTAAAAACGTGAGCTGATAATTTTTTTACGCTCTCCTGCAGAGGGTCAAGCTCCTGGGCAATAGCCGAAGAAAGGAGCTTGTCAACATCTGCAGGAGAGCGTCCCTGGGGTTGCTGAGGGACAGCAGTGGGAGCTGCGACATAATCATGGTCAGTACTGGACTGCATGTTCATAGAGGGTCTGGCACCCATAAACCAATACACCCTATAATTATTGCAAGGGTTCCCCCCTAACACGAGTGCATCAACAGCAAGCCTTATTGAATTAAAGAAGAAATGCTAAGGCTGAAAGTTGTACAGAAGGTATAATGGCAAATACTTGCTAGCAATATACAGAAAACAAGCTAGGGGCAAAGCCTGTCGTGTCGTACCCCAAACGCGGTGTCAGTGCAGGGGGGAGAGGCTGAATGAACACAGAAAACAAAAGCGCCAAGCCTCATGTGCTTTTTCTCCACAAGCGCGCCAAGGGCGCTGTGGAGAAATGGATGCAAACTGCAGCGTGTCGGTAAAAACGGCCCCACAGCGCACGCGCAAATTAACAGACGCTCGAGCCCAAGCCTACTGCGTCAACGAGCAAGCGGGAGAAGCCCGCAACAATACAAATATAGAAAATGCTGCCAGAAACCAAAACCCCAAATACAAAATAGCGTGAAAGGGGACTTAACTGGAGGGGCAGCAATGGAGAAAGAGAGGAAGGATGACGTCGAGGGATTACCTATATGCTGTTGGTCGGACCGTGATTGGTGGACTGGTTCCTAATACTACCGCTGTGCCTATTGGGATATGTAGTCCTAGCTGTGTTTTTTCTGTTTACTTTTAATATTGCTGTCAATAAAATGGAGAAAGGAAATGCATAATCTTCGCCTCCGCTTCCTGACATGGAATCCAGACTGGGCAGCCATGGTGTCTGCAACCCTGGCATTTATATTTCATACAAAGTAAGCACTATAATTCTTCCATTAATGTACTAGTTTAGGCATTAGTGAAGCAATTGCTATAATAAGTCTTTGAGTGACAAAATACAGATGCCCAGTCCGATGTTACGCTGTAAAATATCCTTATTGAAAGCTAGGACAAAAATGTTAAATTCCGTTCAAATAGTTAACCGAGTAAAATGCCCATCGCAGATTAAATTACCGGAGGCAATTAGCCCTAGTAATACCAATGACACTGCTACTTTTGGGGCAGGCCTGGGTTGATTTGTGTAGGGTTGGATGCTTCCTTTCAAATCACAGAAGATGTAAAACATAATTATGTATAGGCTGTTCGAAGAACTACCAGGGGTGTAGAGACATAGACAAATCCATTTTATTCAAATTGTTTATTCTCTGTTTAATCGTAATTTTGGTAACCAGGTATAACACCAACTCAAGGCGCTCTGCAATGTATATAGGGGAGGGGAGATAATACAAAGTATTAGTGGTGCTAATAGGAAAGGAAGGATCAGTTACCAATACAACCCCAATTAGCCCTTCAAAGAAGGGAACACAATCAGCATCAACATTCCAATTCAAGCACACAAAAAGTCCAGGCTAATGATGTTCTTCAGCACAAATGTTTTTGTTATCCACTTTTAATCCAGAAAATTCAGTCCAAGTCAATAAGTATCCAATTCCTTTACAGCCAATCCAGATTTATTACAACAGTTGAACATTAATCCATTTCACATAATCAGCATATATTTCTTCAATTTTTGTTACTTGATGCAGCCAACACGTGCTTCATCGTTCAGTATATCATACCACGACTTCTGTCTGTCTGAAATGGTTTCAAGAAGTGATAAATGGAAATGAAATATCTTCCTTCACTAAACTCTAACTGGACTACTGTGTTGTGTCACAAAAATAAAGGAATGAACCTAATGAAAAAACGGACCGATTGAAAGCAGGAACATATGCTTATACCCCTACTCCCACTTGTAGATAGGACCGTCCTGACTTCGTATGTTTACTGTGGGAGTGAAGAAAGAAGCAGCAGACCATCGGACGATCTTTCCTCATTATTTTAAGATGACCCAACACCAGTATGGATTGTTACATATGTTTTGTGTTTTTTAATATATGTGTTCCAAGTTAGAATTAAGGCAGTCCAGTCCGGTCTAGGCCATTCTTCTGCGACCATCCCTTTCTCCCTTTGCACTTTTTACCCTATTAATTGTGAGCTACTGCTGACGAGGCTCTCTGTCACCTACTACTTTCTGGGTGTCTACTACTTTCTGGGTGTCTATTTTCTTTAACGGTTATGGCTACTGGTGTGACTATTGTCTTAGCTTAACTTCGAACAGTTGTAACTGTGTCTGTTTGCTGATGCTGATTTTAGAGAACAGACTCGGACGATTTTCTAGAACCACTCTTCATGAGGATTTCGACAACAATCTGTTTCTATTTCAATGCTCCTCTAAATCTTGCTCTTTTCCAAAACAACACTTTATGGGTTCTGGTAGGTTAGAATCCACTTAGAGTAGAATAGGGATTAATTTCCTTTATGGAACACGCTGTAATTTACTTGATTGATTCTAACTATGACTTTCCTTGATATTTCTGTAAACAGATTTATTTGATTTACTAATTTGAATAAAAAGTCAAAACTAATACTAAACTGATCAAAAACTCTCATTGAGTGAACTAAATTACTAAAGTGATGATGTCTATAGAGATGTTGTTTTCTTGATGCTCCATTCCAAGATGGAGGCAAAGATCCATTGCAGAGAAGAACATTTTGGTGCAGAGTTGGAGACCCCCTATTGTAAGTGACAGGTTGAATTGAAATTATGAAAGAAAAATGTTTCCGCACCGACAGCTATTAACCACTTATATCCCTTTTCAAATATTACTGGTATTCCGGGTGTAACTGTAAACATCATCTGGTGTTGAGTTTACTATTTTCAGTCCTGCCCTTCTCACAAGTGCTTCCAGGCCCATTCCACAATAGTCCACTCATTGATCTCTGTTATTGCTATAAGCACTCTCCAAAGAGTAACATGCTCCATGGCAGCAGAGAATGGTGGAGCACATTCTGTGTAGATAAAGGTACAAAACATAGCATCCTTGTGGTACGGGCAGTACATTTCAAGGTCTGATATTGAAAGCAACCCTTTACATACAAACAGACATTATATCCGAAATCATCCTAGGATGTCGTCCATCCAGACACACACTATTTTCTGTGTAGAAATCTGCTTCTGACCCAAACTTTAAAGGTAATTTTTACAGTACCTACAAGATATTTAGCTTCTACAATGTGCCACTGAATCTCAGTGCTTGGCCACTGGCGAAGACCTTGCAATCTGCTGATTTCACTCGGGTTTGCTCTCATTTGATTCACAACAAAGAAAGTGTTCCGAAATTCTCCACATATTCCACTAGGGAACAGAGATTAATACTAGTTTTGTTTAGATATACCATAGCATGTTATTAGGATACACACTTAGGGGCTGATTCCGATCCTGGAAAAACACTGTACAAACCGTGGTATGGAGCAGTTTCTCCATACAACTCGTACTTGTAAGGAGGCCCCTACAACCTAGGAAGTACGATCCGTACAAATAGACGCACTCCATACAAATTGTAAAAAAAGACCATACAACTCGTATATACAAGCGATTCCGATTCGGATTGCTCTGTACGCGATGTTCCCATGTATTCCCGGCAGCAGTTTACAACCCGGCAAGTACGTTTCGTACAAACGGCAAGCGGTACGGCTCTTTTTTTACAAGAGCCAAAAAGTGCGGAAAAAGCCATGTACGCCCGTAAAACAGTACGAGACAGACCCCCCCATGTACGCGTCGTACATCTCATGAATATAGGGGTTCGGTGCGTATGCACAGTGCGTACGGATGACACGGAAAGTGGGGTACGGTGCGTACATACGCGATGAAGGGGTACTGGTCGTGTACGCACCGTACAAGCACCGTACCCCAAAATCACCTGTGTACGAACCGTACCCCAAAATCGCGTATGAACGCACCGTACCCCAAAATCGGCCGTGTACGAACCGTACCCCAAAATCACGTATGTACGCACCGTACCCCAAAATCGCGTATGTACGGTGTGTAAATGCGCAATGTTGGGGTACAGTGAGTACATAGGCAATTTTGGGGTACGGTGTGTACATACACGATTTTTAGGGTATGGTGCGTACATGGGCGATTTTGGGGTACGGTGCATACATACGCGATTTTGGGGTACGGTGCGTACATACGCGATTTTGGGGTACGGTGAGTACATGGGCGATTTTTGGGGTATGGTGCGTACACGGGCGATTTTGGGGTACGGTGCATACATACGTGATTTTGGGGTATGGTGCGTACATACGCGATTTTGGGGTACGGTCCGTACATGGGCGATTTTGGGGTACGGTGCATACATACTTGATTTTGGGGTACAGTGCGTACACGGGCGATTTTGGGGTACGGTGCGCACATATGCGATTTTGGTGTATGCACCATACACATGCCTCGCATGTGGGGGGACCCCTGTACGCCTCATACCTCTATACGACCCGTACCCCGGTATGAGTCGTACCCCCAGAACGAGTCATACGGGTATGAGGAGTATAGGGGTTCGCTTCGTTGCCCGGTACGAGTCATTCCCTGTATATAGGCCATTTTCCATACAAATCGTATGCTGACAAACTGGTACGAATCGTACTTGAGGGGTTGGACAGCCTTTTTACAATTTGCATGGTCTTTTTTACAAGTCCGTGTCGTACAACTTTTCCCGATCCGATTTGTAAGGATTGGGCCAATCTGTATGTATTTTTCCCGTACGAATCGTACTACACGGTTTGGAAGGGACTTGTACAATTTGTATGGAAAAAAACTACAAATCCTATTTGTATGGAAAAAAAAATCCAGGATCGGAATCAGGCCCTCTGTAGAGTGGTATTGCTCTAGAGAATTATCCCCTTGTGCAAATGCTTTCATGGAGGATACATTTCAGTGGCTCTCCAGCTGTCAGGCATTGTAACAGGGAAAGGGAGCATCCCTGCCTTGTGCCTCTTAAGAATGCAAAGCTATCCAATGGAAGGACTCCCTTACTGCTATTCTCATGAAGATTTCCATGAAGAATGGGCACTCCACTGAGAAATGGCCTTCCTAGTATCCATCGGAGACAAAACAACCTCTATCTGGATTAACATAATGAGGTGTTGTAAGGAACATTCTGGATTCTGCAAGGTACATCCACTGGATATCTAGAATAATCAGCCAATATCAACTTATCCATTATTGGAAGCGATCTGTAAACTAGCAGTAAAGTCAGCACCTTACAACTCCACATTCATAAATAATGAGTCATAAGCGGCAGTAGGAATTACAGAAATCTGAGTTCTTATCTGGCTTCAAGAGTGGAATTATTAGAACTTCTCTAGTCAACCAGCGTTACTGCCTTCATCTCGGGATTATTTGTAAAATAGCAACATTTCCAGTTCCAATAAGCACTTATACGCCTTATATTTTTCATACATTACTGAATTGGGTCTTGATGTTTTTTGCTCAGTAGAGTATATGACAGCCATCTGTCAGACATTATCTCTCGATAGTGCAAATCTACAGGGTAAATCGGGCAGTCCAAAAAATAGGGGCAGCGCCTTGAAGTTCAAAGGCACCACAGAGTGGGGAGACATTCTATTGGTCACACCCTTCGGAGCTCCTGAAGAGTTTAACATTTGCAGTTTGTATGGTCCCTAAGGATAAGAAGCCCCACACACTTTGCCAAAAATCAGAAATGGAAGGTAAGATTTGGAACAAAAGAAGAACAAGTGGAGTGATGCAGCTGCTGAAGATAATGGCATATTTTGGCATTCTTGAACTCTCTTTCAGTCCAGAGCAGCACCACCTGCTAATTAAACTGTTCAATATTGAGAACATTTGTAGTAGGTTGACAGGGTTAATCTTATACAGTTTAGAAATTTTACTCCATTTCCTTAGAGATATGTATTTCCTTTCCTGGGCTTATGAGTGACAACCTAGTATGTTCTGGGTGTTGTATTCTTGGTTTGCTTATATTGAACTATTTAGACAAACACAACTAATAACAATAATTTGTAAGTGAAACGCCCATGGCCCAGAAAACAATGCCCATGATAATTGACAATGAGTTCCTACTCCATAGATCATTTGCCACTCTCTTGTGTAAACAAAAGTCCACTGTCCTGGCACCAAGTATGTCGAGTAGTCTATGCTCAGACATCCTCAATCAGACCAATGTACAACCTAACCACTCATCCTAACTGCAGGCACTGCCATCATCTTGGTTAAAAAAAAGCAAACTTCCCACTGTGTAGCCTCCCTGATTGCATTGATCTCTAGTTTCATTAGCTACAGCAATGCATTATTTCCTGATGCTTCTTACTGTAATTCTAATACTTTAGACTTCAACTCTAGTTTTGCCATTCAGTCTTAAGGGCCTTCAGCACTCTACTTTCTATAGCTATGAAATTTCGCCTTTGACCATGTTATGTTATGTTAAATGTATTTATGTGATGTGCATCCTTCAAGTAGGCCAAAACACCTCACCTCGCCTCCTTTGACTCATACTACCACCACCTGAAAACACAAAAAACAACTCACCAGTACTCCTAACAAGGGTCCAGCACTCATGATCCTAACATTTAGTGATTGTTGGACTTGGCCCTTTTTTGCAGGGTCATCCCTGAACTATTTGCCTTCCTCCTGTATTTTTTCTGACCTGTTTTTGTTAGTTTTATGACTCTGGGCACTTTACCACTGCTAATCAGTGCTAGAGTGAATATGATCTCCCTATTGTAAATTGATGTATGGATTAGTGACTCCATGCTTGGCTTATTTGATTTCCTGTCAGACCCTAGTACAGAACACTGCGGGTGCCCAGGGCTGGTAAATCAAATGCTGCTAGCGGGCTTGCAGCACTGGTTGTGCCACCCACAGAAGCAGCCTGTAAAAATGTGTCTCGGTCTGCCATTGCAGAACCTGTGTGCAGTCTGGTACAGCCCTGTTGACTGGGCTAGTGCACCCACTCACCAGTCCCTAAATCTTCCCTTTTCTGCATATTAGTCAACACCCTATGGTAGGCCCAAGGGCAGGGTGCATAGGTCATAGGTAGGACATGCCCTGGTGTGTGTGGCATGTCCTAATAGTCAGTCAGTCAGTCAAAATACTTTTATTCGATTGTTAATAATCATAAAAAGGAAAGCATAGAAACATTACAAATGTCAATTAAAGCCATTTTCATTTTTCACTATTGCAAGGCTACCTGTTCCCCATAGGCGAGAATGGGCAGTTTGATTATAACACCTTATAATCCTAACTGACTCAGGAAACAAGGTAAAAATTCAAGTTTAGTATGCCTGTGTCACGCTCTCAGCCAAGTAAGGGGGATTAATGTGAAGGATACCTGACTACATATCCCAGAATGCTTGAAAGATGGTCTGTTTTCTATGTCTTTCACCCTCTACGGTTTCTGCTTCCTACATATGCTCCTCCTTGTAGTGTGTTCGGTGCTTGTCACCTGTGTTACTGATGCAGATCAAGTTCCGAGGAGAAGACTGCTTACGCCTTCTCATTTCGCCCCTTGTGGATTCCGTGGAATGCTTGAACCGCCCGCTGGCATATGGCTGAAGCAGCGGGTAGTTTGTAGACATGTTTCTTGAATTTGTTCACGAACGCGCTGGAGCGTCTCCGTGAACTTTAAAGCTGAAAGCAGCCTTGGGAAGCGCGGCTCTGGTCGCGCTGGTGCGCTGAGAACTGCTACTTGTTCAGCTCTCAGAATCCTTGTTTGCTTTATTCTTTGTTTATCGTGGAACTCCGGTAATGACCCTTGGTTGCACGCTAGTGAGGCAACTAGCGTGTGCATGGAATAGTTATTCTTTTTTGCGTGCTCTACATTCAAGGAACAAGCAAGAAGCACTAGCTATTGTGGAATTATAGCGGAGCCGTTGAGAGGCTCGGATTTCATTCAATGGTAAATCTGGCATCGGATTGAACCCTTTTTGATACAGACCATTAATACTGTAGGAGCACAGAATCATGATCAAGTCAAGAAGTCGCCTGCAGCTAAGTAGCCACCTACAATAACTTTATACTTTTTTGCATCATTTGTATAGCTGAGGCAATAGCTATCTTGAACTATTGATTCTAGAACTCCTTTTCTTTTCTTTTATTTATTTTGACCTTTTTGTGCCTTTCTTACTCAGGATGCTTGTGACAGCCATCATAGTGAGTGGGTCTTCATAACATTTGATAGTATACCTTGCATATAGGGGTAGGGGGGAAGACTCATGTCTGTTCCTTGTGTCTCTTATGTAGGAAACTGAATGCAGACATAGAGTGTGGTCTACTCTATCAACCCATGCTGTAGATGGTTTCTCCCTGCCACAGTGTTATAGTTTGTTTCTCCCTTTTTTCCCCTTCCCCTTGTGAGGTCCTATCTGTGGAGTGTGTATACAGCTCACAGGAGGCGCCACATATAGGGACGGGGAGAACTATCTTCATCATCGCTTCTGCTGTACCTGGCTTTTCAAGGTTAGTCAACCAGACTCTGTTTGTGACAGAGTGACAAGCCCATGGTTACCTACAGCCCGAGTGATGGATACAAATACCGTACTAACGTCTGTATTAGAAACCCTTACAGCTTTAATAATGGAAGTAGATGTATTTAGAGGTGAGAACCAGGAAATGAGGAACGAGATGGGTACCCTTCGACGTGAGGTTGCAGGTTTAACCCGATCAAGTCCTACCAGTTCTAGAGGGGCTCAGTACATTAGGGATTATACATTACAACCACCTATACATTCCGGTTCCGCCTCACTACAGGGAGGACAAGGACCTTCTACCAGCCAGGTTATTCAGCCCATTCAATTGCCTTTGGCTCCTCCAGAGAGGTTCTTAGGGGACCCTAAGAAGTTTGGCACATTCTTAGGACAGTGTAAACTGCATTTTATGTGCAAACCCTCCGTCTGTCCTGATAACCAAGCAAAGACAGCTTTTATGATGTCCTACCTAGGGGGCAATGCGGTGAGCTGGTCTTTTCCTCTAATAGAGAGAAACGATCCTGTGCTATCTAATTTTGCTGATTTCTGTGACGAAATGCGCAAATTATTCGATCGTAAGGCACATATGCTCTCTCTGATAAAGAGCTTATAACGCTCAAACAGGGCTCACAAGACCTTTTGTCTTACATTACTCATTTTAATCGCCTTGTTATCGAAACTGATTGGTCTACTGAAAAGAGAGTCTCTGTTAGACCTGACATCATTGGCTTGAGTCTCTCCTCCATTTTTTCTGTTTGCCTCTACTGTTTTACGATGTTTTGCTGGTATATGCTTTGGGCGCCGTGTCACTGCTGATCAGTGCCATAGCGCAAGTGCTCCCGATGTTAAATTGATGTATCTATTGTATCCATGTTTGGCTTATTTGGTTTACTGTCAGTCCCTAGTCTAGTGCACCAGGAGTGCCGGGGCTTGTAAATACAAATGCCGCTCGTGGGCTTGCAGCACGTGTTGTGCCACCCACAGGAGCGGCTTCGTAAAAGAATGTCTACGGGTCAGTCATTGCGAGACCCACGTGCAGTCTTGTACTGTCACGCAGGCTGCGCAAGTATATCTACTTGCCAGCCCCTCCAACCTTCCCTTAACTTCATGTTAGTCACCCCTATGGTAGGCCCGCGGGCAGGGTGCATTGTAAGTGTAAGGTAGGACACGCCTGACCAAGTTGGCATGTCCTGATAGTGAATTACCGCCATATTCGTTCTTCACTATTGCGAGGTAGCCTGCTCTCCATTGCTTAGAATGGGCCGCCGGGATTATTAATGCTATGATCCTAGCTGGCTCGGAGAGCACGGTGCAATGTCGAGTTTGGTATCCCTGAACTCGGGGTTTAATTACGCATCCGTTGGTGTGGATGGTTTTTGGACTCTGGGTTCGAAAATAGCACTTTTAGAAAGTGTCTATTTTCTTGCCTAACCATATCTGGTTTCTGCTGGTCTTGCGTGTGTGTGACAGGAGCTGGGTGGCTCCACAGGTCTGGATGAGTCAGTGTGGGATGAGTGGGACATTTACGTTGAGAGTAGGGGGAGAGTAGTTGTTGATAGCCTGCCTTGCCTGATACAATGCTGGCTCCACCTCCTGCTAAGCGACTGATGGCTCTGTGCCTGCCATGGACGATCCTAGCCCCACCTCCTGCCAGGAGGGCGATAGCTCTGCTCCTGCCAGTATCAATGCTGGCTCCACCTCCTGCGGGGCGTCTGAGGACTCAGCCCGGCTCAATGAATAGGCCAGGTGCTACTGCCTAGCTCCACCCACCACAGACCCAGGATGTTGGGAAATCCCCGGCATAGACAAAGGGATCAAAGACGAAAAGGGGTATAAGAGAAGGACCCCTGAACTAGGAAATCAGATCACTTCTGACAAGGAACCCTGTAACCAAGGACAAGAGGCCTGCTGATCTAAAGGACTGCCTACCCCTTCTGCCAGTGTGCTGTGTTGGGGGAATCCTGCAGTGCTTCTTTATTTTTGCCAAGGAACCAGGAGAGAGGAACTGTGTGTGTACTCTCACGCTTGCTAAGAAAATCTCCAAGGACTGGAAGAGTGCCAGTCTCCTGCTGAAGTCACAGGGCTAAAAGACTTCATCTGCTAAAAGTGCTATTTGCTGGAAGTGTGAATCCAGCACCTCTGAAAGGACCAGCAATCACGACGACCGGACGCTGGGCCCGACCGACGCCAGCAGCAACGCCAGTGAGTGGGAGTACGGCTCTAGCTCCAGAGGACCTCGTGTCTGCACCGCTGCTGATCGCATCACCTGTGTGCCCCTTCGACGCCGTGAGCGCTGCTCACTCTGTGCAACCGCATCATCGACGACGCCTGCTGAGGCCTGATCGACACCGAAGACGCGACGCCGGATTGCTCGACGCCGCTGATCATCGTGTGCTTCATTTTCCTAAGGTACTGTGTTGTTGGGGGTCCCTGTGACTCCAGGCCCGACGTAGCGCTCCTCGCGGTCGACGCCGAACCTGTGGATTATCTTTGCCTCGACGTCGTGTAGCTCCCGTGTGAGTTACCCTGTTGCTAAGAACTGTGTTTCCAAGAAGAAGATTTGCTTGATACTAAAAGACTTTTGTGCTAAAGAAGAAACTACCTTTGAACTATCCTTTTTCCTTCCCAACGTATTTATTCCGATTGTGTACAGCTTTGCCGTTATTTGGTCTTGTGCTAAACCTTATATAAAAATACTTATTTTTATAATACTACTGTGTCGTGTCCATTTGTAGTGTATTCACTGTATTACTGTATGTGGTCATAATTGCTTAACACACAGCCTCTGAGATAAGCCTGTTCTGCTCTGCCAAGCTACCAAGGGGGTGAGCAGGGGTTATCGAAGGGTGTGATCCCCTTGCCCTGACTAGAAAAGGAGTGTCCCTATTTGTCAGAAGTGCATACCTCTGCCAACTAGAGACAGCCGGTTCTAACAGTCTCCTTGTATTATCAAGGGTTAAGAGGAGAATTGAAAGACGTCTTGGCCCAGGTTGTGCATATGCCTACCACATGTGAAGAATTAATAGATCTTACTGTGCAGTTGGATCATCGGTTACAGGAACGGAAGGGGGATAAACAGCGTTATGAAGTTTGGTTTCCAACATCCAGACCAAGAGCTGTCGCTGAAGGAGCCTCGTCATCAAATGACAGTACTGAACCTATGCAGATAGGGGGAGTGCGGGGACCTCTGAGTTCCGAGGAAAGAAACAGAAGACACAATCAAAAACTCTGCATGTATTGTGGAAAGGCAGGTCATTTTATTAAAGACTGTAAATCCAAAACCAAGGTCGCATACAAGGATAACAAGAGTGCTTGAACCATTCCAGCGGTGGAGTACCCCTCTAGTGCGTTGGGAAACGAGCATGCTCAGACAAGCTAGAGACCCCTTGTTTGAGCCAGGTGGATGTTGAGGAGGTCTGTCACGCAGTAGATAATACCATGCAATCTTCTGGGCCACACATGAATTTGTGTGTCACAATTAAGTGGCCAGGAGAAACACCTGTGCTGGTGCATGCCATGGGGGACTCAGGGGCTACTGGCAACTATATAGATCATGAAACAATGTTGCGTGATATGCACTCCTATTTTAACAACCTGTGTCCCTTACAACAATTCAACCATTAAACCTGGTGCTGCCCCAAATCTTGACTAGCCCCAAGTCAAGTTGGTACGTATAGAAAAATTCACAGAAACCTGTGTTTTGGGGAGCACTATTTACTAATTCACTAGAACGTGATTACTTTTTCTTATTTTGCATACATTTGTAATCCAAACTTAAACATATTAATTTTCAGCCTTATGTTTCGCCACACAATCAAAATGAAAATATATCCACAGTCTTATGAGTCAGACTGCTAATGTAACCCAGCATATACAAATCACAAAGTGAAATACTAATAAACTCTCATCAAAAGGTGATGGTCGTATTTCTTTTCTTCAAAGTAGTTTTTATTCTTCTTTATCATCAGAAGATGTGTTATTTGGAATTCTTCAAACATCTCTCCATCATTAAACAAATGTAGACATATCCCAATGCATTTCGGTATGCACCTTCGTCAGGGGAATGCACTATGAATAACAAAAAATCTGTCATGTATCTACTAGAAAAATCTTGTACTATTTACATTTACAACTAAACTGTTGCTTTACTTATATAATATACAGGAACCAGAAGATCTCCAAAGGTCAAAAGCATATCTGTTGTGTGATTAGACTTCATGCTCGCAAAAA
Source organism: Lissotriton vulgaris (assembly GCF_964263255.1). Classification (NCBI taxonomy): domain Eukaryota; kingdom Metazoa; phylum Chordata; class Amphibia; order Caudata; family Salamandridae; genus Lissotriton; species Lissotriton vulgaris. Next base: position 752,270,191 of record NC_141694.1, read on the forward strand.
TTCACAGAAGGTCGCTTGATACCTTATAAACCAAGTGGCCACCCAAGTGTGAACTGCAACTGTAACTGACTGCATGCTTATGAAAAAACACACCATTTACTACCAAAAACAACCCAGTGCTGAGTCTAAACATAATGCCAATAACTGTGTTTGTGCACTCTTACCTACAATAGCCACAATAAAGCCGCCAAATGTCACAATTCGCTGTCTCTTAATTCTAAAAACGACATAGAAAAACACCTCTTAGCTCACCAAATTGGTGGTGGAATGTCTGTTACCTAAACGTGATTGGGACCGCTACTTACTCAATCTTTTTGGTCACACTGTCGAGCAACTGTTTTCCTCTAATGTGTCTCGGTGTCTGAACTACAAAGGAAGAAGAAACTCCCTTAGTGCTACGATGTTATACGTTAAAACGTGGGATAATCCGAGATCATTATGAGCAGTCTTACCTTACTCAAACTATCATTAGCACTCCATACACCTTCCCCTCAGCTCTCACTGTGCCGCTCTATCGTTCGACTACCTCGTTTGCAAAATGCCGGTATATGGCGTCAGGTAGTAAGAGAAATGAAAAACGGACTCCTGTTTGCCTTGAGCCTCATCCAAAATGGCGGGCGCGAGTGTACTATTCGTGAAAACAGAACACTTAGGCACTTATCATCATCGTGAAACGAAAAAGAAAGATGAAAAAATGAAAATACAACTAATTATAGCGCGTTCTGTATCACTATACGAAAACAATAAAAAAACAATAAAAAAACAATGCTAAAAAGCACCTAACGTTCTTCGTGAGGTTTTGTGAGCATAAATATCAATGACACTCATTACACAATGTTGACAATAAAATCAGATACATATACCAGTCACATATATTTCAACACTAATTACAAGAAGCACATCATTTCAATCTTGTCATTAAGACCATAGGGGGTCAGCGTCCTAAGGGACTTTATCCAATAAGTTTCTCTTTGTGCCAACAGTCTGACTGTGTCAACATGTGGTTTATCCACCAATCTTTCTAACACAGTAAATTTAAATTGCGGTATCGTATGCCCTCTTTCATGCCAATGTACAGCCAAACATGATTTCATATTTTTTGTGCGAATCATACTTTTATGTTCGATCATTCGAACCTTCACCTTCCTTGTAGTGCGTCCAACATATACAAGCCCGCATGGACATTTTATTGCATATATTACAACACTAGAATTACAGTCCGATGTGTGTCTCAAAATGATGTTTTTACCTGTTTGAGGGTGGGCAAATAAATTGCCTACCAATACATTGCCACAATGGCCACAATTCTGACATTTCATCATCCCTTTTTGGCCCAAATCTGTCATTTCATACCTACGACCTTTTAATACCTCCTTAATATTCTTTGATCTGGAATGAGCAAATAAGGGTTTATCTAGAAATACCTGTTGAAAGTCAGGTTCTTGCTCAATTATTTCCCATCTTTTCCTTATGCATTTTTTTATAGCCGCTGCGGCTGTAGAAAATTTCAATACATAAACTTCCCTTCTACTTTCACTCCTTGCTCTCTTTTCCAACAAAGATGATCTAGGCATAACTCTTACTCTGTTCTCTGCTTGATCTAAAACTGAGTCTGGGTACCCCCGTACTTTGTATTCTCCACGCATTCTCATGATGGTCTCAAACCCTTGTTCTTCACTTGAACAGATTCTCCTTGCCCTGATAAATTGTGACAATGGCAAATGTCTTTTTAATGATTCTGAATGGAAACTGTCAAAATGTAACGCATTATTTCTGTCTGTTGTCTTTTTAAAGACTCTTGTCACAAGTGTGTTCCCTTCTCTAGCAATCATGATATCGAGATAACTTATCTTTTCTGCACTGATGGCATATGTAAATTTGATGAAGGCATGACAGTTATTCAACTCATGAAGTTGTTTTCTTAACATTTCTTCTGACCCTTTCCACACTACCAGTATATCATCAATATACCTCAGGTATAATGCCAAATGAGTTTGCCATATCTCTTTCTGTAATATATGCTGATCTTCGAATTTAGACATGAACATATTCGCATAAGTGGGTGCCCCGGTAAACCCCATAGAGGTACCCGTCTTCTGTAGAAAAAAACAATCCTGCCATTGAAAATACCCATGATACAAACAAAATTGGAGTAGTTCAAGAAGAAAGATGTTATGACTCTCCTCATAGTCATGTCTCAATAGCATCCACTCTGCTGCCTCTAGACCTTCCACGTGTGGAATCGAGGTGTACAGGGCTGAAACATCAACCGTGCACAGCCACAGTTCCTCATTCTCACAAATTGTTACATTCTTTAATTTCCGTAAACAATCCGTGGTGTCTTGTACAAAAGTTGACCATTGTTGTACCAAAGGCTGCATAAAATGATCTAGGTATTTCCCTAGTGGTTCATGTAATGACCCACATCCCGCCACGATGGGTCGGAATGGTGGGTCATTCGGATCTTTGTGCATCTTAGGCAACATATATATATATGGCCTATTAGGATATTCTGTAGTCAGGTATCTACTTGTTTGCTCATCAATCCTACCCAACTCGATGGCTTTTTTCAGAATGTCAGATAAAATCCTCTGAAATTCTATGGTAGGGTCCGACTCTAACTGGATGTAGGTGTTGGTGTCTTTCACATGCTGATCTACCTTTTGGTGGTAATAGGCGGAGTTGAGCACAACTAGTGCTCCACCTTTGTCCGCTGAAACTATGGTCACTGCCTCATTAGACGCCAATTCATGAAGTGCCAAAGTTTCCTGTCTATTCAAATTCCTAGTCATTTTTCTCTGGTGTTTTATATCTGCAAAATCTTTTTTTACCAGTGTTTCGAAAAGGTCTAACGCTTTATGCGTCATTGGTGACATGAATGTGCTTTTTGGTTTAAACACTTTCGTTCCTGTGGTATCTGCCTTGGGTTCAGGGTTCTCTGCGTTTATTTGATGAAAGAACCATCTCAGCCTCAACTTCCTCATAAACTTGAAAAAAGAGACTTCAGTCTCAAATTCATTACTTTGGTAGGTTGGTACAAATGACATACCCTTATTCAAAACTGCGATTTGTGTGGAGGTTAGTACAGTGTCTGAAATGTTCATAATCAGTTCCTCTTCGGGTTTCGTCTTGTATCTTGTTTTTTTGGCTTGTCCCCTCCTTGTCCGTTTGTTTTGCTTGCTATGTGTTGTGCCTGTTCGTCCGGAGGGTGATTGGAACTGTGGCCCCCTTCTAAAAAAGGCTGCCTACTCTGATTGCTTATCGTACTTTCTACGCATGCACCTGATACTGATGCCTCTACTGGGGGACGTGTAGGTAAAGTGTCTTGGTCTGTAGCCAAACTTTCCTCGGAGGTGTTTTCAGTTGGCTTCCTAAAAACCCTTCTTTGTGCATAATTGTCAGCCCAGCTGTACACCTCATCCAACTTATAACCTAAGGTGTCACGCTTAAATTTACGCAGTTTTCTTTCATGGACCTCTTTAGTATGTTCATCTAATTTGTCATTAATTTCTTTCAAAGTTTTGTCCATATCCTCGGCAGACATACGTGTGGATAATTCAGTTTTCATGTCATTAATCTCTCCCTCTAGCTCCTTCAAAACATTTGACAATTCTTCAATTATAAGAAGTACTAGGTCCAATGAACATTTGTTCAGTATTGCGAACCATCTTGCTAAAAATGGTTTATTAAATTTGAAAAGCATTGGTCTTAATGATATTCGCAGACCCCTAGGAATGCGTTTGACCCTATGGTACTGTATCAAAGTAGTGGCATGTAGCCTTTGATTTATTTCTTTTCGCAAAGTGTATTGTAACTGTTTAATCAATTGTGCAGTAGTGCCTGGTTTGGTTTTTAGATCTCTGGTTTCCTTAATGAGAGTATAGATGTTCTCCGCTTCCTCAGCTGTATAGCCTTTGACATCCGCTTGGTTCTTTGTCATTTGAGCTATTTCATCAAAATCCATCTTTTACTTGTGGGTGCAAATCACAACTGGAGCTAAAACGGTACAATATGAAACAATGTTGCGTGATATGCACTCCTATTTTAACAACCTGTGTCCCTTACAACAATTCAACCATTAAACCTGGTGCTGCCCCAAATCTTGACTAGCCCCAAGTTAAGTTGGTACGTATAGAAAAATTCACAGAAACCTGTGTTTTGGGGAGCACTATTCACTAATTCACTAGAACGTGATTACTTTTTCTTATTTTGCATACATTTGTAATCCAAACTTAAACATATTAATTTTCAGCCTTATGTTTCGCCACACAATCAAAATGAAAATATATCCGCAGTCTTATGAGTCAGACTGCTAATGTAACCCAGCATATACAAATCACAAAGTGAAATACTAATAAACTCTCATCAAAAGGTGATGGTCGTATTTCTTTTCTTCAAAGTAGTTTTTATTCTTCTTTATCATCAGAAGATGTGTTATTTGGAATTCTTCAAACATCTCTCCATCATTAAACAAATGTAGACATATCCCAATGCATTTCGGTATGCACCTTCGTCAGGGGAATGCACTATGAATAACAAAAAATCTGTCATGTATCTACTAGAAAAATCTTGTACTATTTACATTTACAACTAAACTGTTGCTTTACTTATATAATATACAGGAACCAGAAGATCTCCAAAGGTCAAAAGCATATCTGTTGTGTGATTAGACTTCATGCTCGCAAAAATTCACAGAAGGTCGCTTGATACCTTATAAACCAAGTGGCCACCCAAGTGTGAACTGCAACTGTAACTGACTGCATGCTTATGAAAAAACACACCATTTACTACCAAAAACAACCCAGTGCTGAGTCTAAACATAATGCCAATAACTGTGTTTGTGCACTCTTACCTACAATAGCCACAATAAAGCCGCCAAATGTCACAATTCGCTGTCTCTTAATTCTAAAAACGACATAGAAAAACACCTCTTAGCTCACCAAATTGGTGTTGGAATGTCTGTTACCTAAACGTGATTGGGACCGCTACTTACTCAATCTTTTTGGTCACACTGTCGAGCAACTGTTTTCCTCTAATGTGTCTCGGTGTCTGAACTACAAAGGAAGAAGAAACTCCCTTAGTGCTACGATGTTATACGTTAAAACGTGGGATAATCCGAGATCATTATGAGCAGTCTTACCTTACTCAAACTATCATTAGCACTCCATACACCTTCCCCTCAGCTCTCACTGTGCCGCTCTATCGTTCGACTACCTCGTTTGCAAAATGCCGGTATATGGCGTCAGGTAGTAAGAGAAATGAAAAACGGACTCCTGTTTGCATTGAGCCTCATCCAAAATGGCGGGCGCGAGTGTACTATTCGTGAAAACAGAACACTTAGGCACTTATCATCATCGTGAAACGAAAAAGAAAGATGAAAAAATGAAAATACAACTAATTATAGCGCGTTCTGTATCACTATACGAAAACAATAAAAAAACAATAAAAAAACAATGCTAAAAAGCACCTAACGTTCTTCGTGAGGTTTTGTGAGCATAAATATCAATGACACTCATTACACAATGTTGACAATAAAATCAGATACATATACCAGTCACATATATTTCAACACTAATTACAAGAAGCACATCATTTCAATCTTGTCATTAAGACCATAGGGGGTCAGCGTCCTAAGGGACTTTATCCAATAAGTTTCTCTTTGTGCCAACAGTCTGACTGTGTCAACATGTGGTTTATCCACCAATCTTTCTAACACAGTAAATTTAAATTGCGGTATCGTATGCCCTCTTTCATGCCAATGTACAGCCAAACATGATTTCATATTTTTTGTGCGAATCATACTTTTATGTTCGATCATTCGAACCTTCACCTTCCTTGTAGTGCGTCCAACATATACAAGCCCGCATGGACATTTTATTGCATATATTACAACACTAGAATTACAGTCCGATGTGTGTCTCAACATGATGTTTTTACCTGTTTGAGGGTGGGCAAATAAAATGCCTACCAATACATTGCCACAATGGCCACAATTCTGACATTTCATCATCCCTTTTTGGCCCAAATCTGTCATTTCATACCTACGACCTTTTAATACCTCCTTAATATTCTTTGATCTGGAATGAGCAAATTTCAGAGGATTTTATCTGACATTCTGAAAAAAGCCATCGAGTTGGGTAGGATTGATGAGCAAACAAGTAGATACCTGACTACAGAATATCCTAATAGGCCATATATATATATATGTTGCCTAAGATGCACAAAGATCCGAATGACCCACCATTCCGACCCATCGTGGCGGGATGTGGGTCATTACATGAACCACTAGGGAAATACCTAGATCATTTTATGCAGCCTTTGGTACAACAATGGTCAACTTTTGTACAAGACACCACGGATTGTTTACGGAAATTAAAGAATGTAACAATTTGTGAGAATGAGGAACTGTGGCTGTGCACGGTTGATGTTTCAGCCCTGTACACCTCGATTCCACACGTGGAAGGTCTAGAGGCAGCAGAGTGGATGCTATTGAGACATGACTATGAGGAGAGTCATAACATCTTTCTTCTTGAACTACTCCAATTTTGTTTGTATCATGGGTATTTTCAATGGCAGGATTGTTTTTTTCTACAGAAGACGGGTACCTCTATGGGGTTTACCGGGGCACCCACTTATGCGAATATGTTCATGTCTAAATTCGAAGATCAGCATATATTACAGAAAGAGATATGGCAAACTCATTTGGCATTATACCTGAGGTATATTGATGATATACTGGTAGTGTGGAAAGGGTCAGAAGAAATGTTAAGAAAACAACTTCATGAGTTGAATAACTGTCATGCCTTCATCAAATTTACATATGCCATCAGTGCAGAAAAGATAAGTTATCTCGATATCATGATTGCTAGAGAAGGGAACACACTTGTGACAAGCGTCTTTAAAAAGACAACAGACAGAAATAATGCGTTACATTTTGACAGTTTCCATTCAGAATCATTAAAAAGACATTTGCCATTGTCACAATTTATCAGGGCAAGGAGAATCTGTTCAAGTGAAGAACAAGGGTTTGAGACCATCATGAGAATGCGTGGAGAATACAAAGTACGGGGGTACCCAGACTCAGTTTTAGATCAAGCAGAGAACAGAGTAAGAGTTATGCCTAGATCATCTTTGTTGGAAAAGAGAGCAAGGAGTGAAAGTAGAAGGGAAGTTTATGTATTGAAATTTTCTACAGCCGCAGCGGCTATTAAAAAAATGCATAAGGAAAAGATGGGAAATAATTGAGCAAGAACCTGACTTTCAACAGGTATTTCTAGATAAACCCTTATTTGCTCATTCCAGATCAAAGAATATTAAGGAGGTATTAAAAGGTCGTAGGTATGAAATGACAGATTTGGGCCAAAAAGGGATGATGAAATGTCAGAATTGTGGCCATTGTGGCAATGTATTGGTAGGCAATTTATTTGCCCACCCTCAAACAGGTAAAAACATCATTTTGAGACACACATCGAACTGTAATTCTAGTGTTGTAATATATGCAATAAAATGTCCATGCGGGCTTGTATATGTTGGACGCACTACAAGGAAGGTGAAGGTTCGAATGATCGAACATAAAAGTATGATTCGCACAAAAAATATGAAATCATGTTTGGCTGTACATTGGCATGAAAGAGGGCATACGATACCGCAATTTAAATTTACTGTGTTAGAAAGATTGGTGGATAAACCACATGTTGACACAGTCAGACTGTTGGCACAAAGAGAAACTTATTGGATAAAGTCCCTTAGGACGCTGACCCCATATGGTCTTAATGACAAGATTGAAATGATGTGCTTCTTGTAATTAGTGTTGAAATATATGTGACTGGTATATGTATCTGATTTTATTGTCAACATTGTGTAATGAGTGTCATTGATATTTATGCTCACAAAACCTCACGAAGAACGTTAGGTGCTTTTTAGCATTGTTTTTTTATTGTTTTTTTATTGTTTTCGTATAGTGATACAGAACGCGCTATAATTAGTTGTATTTTCATTTTTTCATCTTTCTTTTTCGTTTCACGATGATGATAAGTGCCTAAGTGTTCTGTTTTCACGAATAGTACACTCGCGCCCGCCATTTTGGATGAGGCTCAATGCAAACAGGAGTCCGTTTTTCATTTCTCTTACTACCTGACGCCATATACCGGCATTTTGCAAACGAGGTAGTCGAACGATAGAGCGGCACAGTGATAGCTGAGGGGAAGGTGTATGGAGTGCTAATGATAGTTTGAGTAAGGTAAAACTGCTCATAATGATCTCGGATTATCCCACGTTTTAACGTATAACATCGTAGCACTAAGGGAGTTTCTTCTTCCTTTGTAGTTCAGACACCGAGACACATTAGAGGAAAACAGTTGCTCGACAGTGTGACCAAAAAGATTGAGTAAGTAGCGGTCCCAATCACGTTTAGGTAACAGACATTCCACCACCAATTTGGTGAGCTAAGAGGTGTTTTTCTATGTCGTTTTTAGAATTAAGAGACAGCGAATTGTGACATTTGGCGGCTTTATTGTGGCTATTGTAGGTAAGAGTGCACAAACACAGTTATTGGCATTATGTTTAGACTCAGCACTGGGTTGTTTTTGGTAGTAAATGGTGTGTTTTTTCATAAGCATGCAGTCAGTTACAGTTGCAGTTCACACTTGGGTGGCCACTTGGTTTATAAGGTATCAAGCGACCTTCTGTGAATTTTTGCGAGCATGAAGTCTAATCACACAACAGATATGCTTTTGACCTTTGGAGATCTTCTGGTTCCTGTATATTATATAAGTAAAGCAACAGTTTAGTTGTAAATGTAAATAGTACAAGATTTTTCTAGTAGATACATGACAGATTTTTTGTTATTCATAGTGCATTCCCCTGACGAAGGTGCATACCGAAATGCATTGGGATATGTCTACATTTGTTTAATGATGGAGAGATGTTTGAAGAATTCCAAATAACACATCTTCTGATGATAAAGAAGAATAAAAACTACTTTGAAGAAAAGAAATACGACCATCAGCTTTTGATGAGAGTTTATTAGTATTTCACTTTGTGATTTGTATATGCTGGGTTACATTAGCAGTCTGACTCATAAGACTGCGGATATATTTTCATTTTGATTGTGTGGCGAAACATAAGGCTGAAAATTAATATGTTTAAGTTTGGATTACAAATGTATGCAAAATAAGAAAAAGTAATCACGTTCTAGTGAATTAGTGAATAGTGCTCCCCAAAACACAGGTTTCTGTGAATTTTTCTATACGTACCAACTTGACTTGGGGCTAGTCAAGATTTGGGGCAGCACCAGGTTTAATGGTTGAATTGTTGTAAGGGACACAGGTTGTTAAAATAGGAGTGCATATCACGCAACATTGTTTCATATTGTACCGTTTTAGCTCCAGTTGTGATTTGCACCCACAAGTAAAAGATGGATTTTGATGAAATAGCTCAAATGACAAAGAACCAAGCGGATGTAAAAGGCTATACAGCTGAGGAAGCGGAGAACATCTATACTCTCATTAAGGAAACCAGAGATCTAAAAACCAAACCAGGCACTACTGCACAATTGATTAAACAGTTACAATACACTTTGCGAAAAGAAATAAATCAAAGGCTACATGCCACTACTTTGATACAGTACCATAGGGTCAAACACATTCCTAGGGGTCTGCGAATATCATTAAGACCAATGCTTTTCAAATTTAATAAACCATTTTTAGCAAGATGGTTCGCAATACTGAACAAATGTTCATTGGATCTAGTACTTCTTATAATTGAAGAATTGTCAAATGTTTTGAAGGAGCTAGAGGGAGAGATTAATGACATGAAAACTGAATTATCCACACGTATGTCTGCCGAGGATATGGACAAAACTTTGAAAGAAATTAATGACAAATTAGATGAACATACTAAAGAGGTCCATGAAAGAAAACTGCGTAAATTTAAGCGTGACACCTTAGATTATAAGTTGGATGAGGTGTACAGCTGGGCTGACAATTATGCACAAAGAAGGGTTTTTAGGAAGCCAACTGAAAACACCTCCGAGGAAAGTTTGGCTACAGACCAAGACACTTTACCTACACGTCCCCCAGTAGAGGCATCAGTATCAGGTGCATGCGTAGAAAGTACGATAAGCAATCAGAGTAGGCAGCCTTTTTTAGAAGGGGGCCACAGTTCCAATCACCCTCCGGACGAACAGGCACAACACATAGCAAGCAAAACAAACGGACAAGGAGGGGACAAGCCAAAAAAACAAGATACAAGACGAAACCCGAAGAGGAACTGATTATGAACATTTCAGACACTGTACTAACCTCCACACAAATCGCAGTTTTGAATAAGGGTATGTCATTTGTACCAACCTACCAAAGTAATGAATTTGAGACTGAAGTCTCTTTTTTCAAGTTTATGAGGAAGTTGAGGCTGAGATGGTTCTTTCATCAAATAAACGCAGAGAACCCTGAACCCAAGGCAGATACCACAGGAACGAAAGTGTTTAAACCAAAAAGCACATTCATGTCACCAATGACGCATAAAGCGTTAGACCTTTTCGAAACACTGGTAAAAAAAGATTTTGCAGATATAAAACACCAGAGAAAAATGACTAGGAATTTGAATAGACAGGAAACTTTGGCACTTAATGAATTGGCGTCTAATGAGGCAGTGACCATAGTTTCAGCGGACAAAGGTGGAGCACTAGTTGTGCTCAACTCCGCCTATTACCACCAAAAGGTAGATCAGCATGTGAAAGACACCAACACCTACATCCAGTTAGAGTCGGACCCTACCATAGAATTTCAGAGGATTTTATCTGACATTCTGAAAAAAGCCATCGAGTTGGGTAGGATTGATGAGCAAACAAGTAGATACCTGACTACAGAATATCCTAATAGGCCATATATATATATATGTTGCCTAAGATGCACAAAGATCTGAATGACCCACCATTCCGACCCATCGTGGCGGGATGTGGGTCATTACATGAACCACTAGGGAAATACCTAGATCATTTTATGCAGCCTTTGGTACAACAATGGTCAACTTTTGTACAAGACACCACGGATTGTTTACGGAAATTAAAGAATGTAACAATTTGTGAGAATGAGGAACTGTGGCTGTGCACGGTTGATGTTTCAGCCCTGTACACCTCGATTCCACACGTGGAAGGTCTAGAGGCAGCAGAGTGGATGCTATTGAGACATGACTATGAGGAGAGTCATAACATCTTTCTTCTTGAACTACTCCAATTTTGTTTGTATCATGGGTATTTTCAATGGCAGGATTGTTTTTTTCTACAGAAGACGGGTACCTCTATGGGGTTTACCGGGGCACCCACTTATGCGAATATGTTCATGTCTAAATTCGAAGATCAGCATATATTACAGAAAGAGATATGGCAAACTCATTTGGCATTATACCTGAGGTATATTGATGATATACTGGTAGTGTGGAAAGGGTCAGAAGAAATGTTAAGAAAACAACTTCATGAGTTGAATAACTGTCATGCCTTCATCAAATTTACATATGCCATCAGTGCAGAAAAGATAAGTTATCTCGATATCATGATTGCTAGAGAAGGGAACACACTTGTGACAAGCGTCTTTAAAAAGACAACAGACAGAAATAATGCGTTACATTTTTACAGTTTCCATTCAGAATCATTAAAAAGACATTTGCCATTGTCACAATTTATCAGGGCAAGGAGAATCTGTTCAAGTGAAGAACAAGGGTTTGAGACCATCATGAGAATGCGTGGAGAATACAAAGTACGGGGGTACCCAGACTCAGTTTTAGATCAAGCAGAGAACAGAGTAAGAGTTATGCCTAGATCATCTTTGTTGGAAAAGAGAGCAAGGAGTGAAAGTAGAAGGGAAGTTTATGTATTGAAATGTTCTAGAGCCGCAGCGGCTATAAAAAAATGCATAAGGAAAAGATGGGAAATAATTGAGCAAGAACCTGACTTTCAACAGGTATTTCTAGATAAACCCTTATTTGCTCATTCCAGATCAAAGAATATTAAGGAGGTATTAAAAGGTCGTAGGTATGAAATGACAGATTTGGGCCAAAAAGGGATGATGAAATGTCAGAATTGTGGCCATTGTGGCAATGTATTGGTAGGCAATTTATTTGCCCACCCTCAAACAGGTAAAAACATCATTTTGAGACACACATCGGACTGTAATTCTAGTGTTGTAATATATGCAATAAAATGTCCATGCGGGCTTGTATATGTTGGACGCACTACAAGGAAGGTGAAGGTTCGAATGATCGAACATAAAAGTATGATTCGCACAAAAAATATGAAATCATGTTTGGCTGTACATTGGCATGAAAGAGGGCATACGATACCGCAATTTAAATTTACTGTGTTAGAAAGATTGGTGGATAAACCACATGTTGACACAGTCAGACTGTTGGCACAAAGAGAAACTTATTGGATAAAGTCCCTTAGGACGCTGACCCCCTATGGTCTTAATGACAAGATTGAAATGATGTGCTTCTTGTAATTAGTGTTGAAATATATGTGACTGGTATATGTATCTGATTTTATTGTCAACATTGTGTAATGAGTGTCATTGATATTTATGCTCACAAAACCTCACGAAGAACGTTAGGTGCTTTTTAGCATTGTTTTTTTATTGTTTTTTTATTGTTTTCGTATAGTGATACAGAACGCGCTATAATTAGTTGTATTTTCATTTTTTCATCTTTCTTTTTCGTTTCACGATGATGATAAGTGCCTAAGTGTTCTGTTTTCACGAATAGTACACTCGCGCCCGCCATTTTGGATGAGGCTCAATGCAAACAGGAGTCCGTTTTTCATTTCTCTTACTACCTGACGCCATATACCGGCATTTTGCAAACGAGGTAGTCGAACGATAGAGCGGCACAGTGAGAGCTGAGGGGAAGGTGTATGGAGTGCTAATGATAGTTTGAGTAAGGTAAGACTGCTCATAATGATCTCGGATTATCCCACGTTTTAACGTATAACATCGTAGCACTAAGGGAGTTTCTTCTTCCTTTGTAGTTCAGACACCGAGACACATTAGAGGAAAACAGTTGCTCGACAGTGTGACCAAAAAGATTGAGTAAGTAGCGGTCCCAATCACGTTTAGGTAACAGACATTCCACCACCAATTTGGTGAGCTAAGAGGTGTTTTTCTATGTCGTTTTTAGAATTAAGAGACAGCGAATTGTGACATTTGGCGGCTTTATTGTGGCTATTGTAGGTAAGAGTGCACAAACACAGTTATTGGCATTATGTTTAGACTCAGCACTGGGTTGTTTTTGGTAGTAAATGGTGTGTTTTTTCATAAGCATGCAGTCAGTTACAGTTGCAGTTCACACTTGGGTGGCCACTTGGTTTATAAGGTATCAAGCGACCTTCTGTGAATTTTTGCGAGCATGAAGTCTAATCACACAACAGATATGCTTTTGACCTTTGGAGATCTTCTGGTTCCTGTATATTATATAAGTAAAGCAACAGTTTAGTTGTAAATGTAAATAGTACAAGATTTGTCTAGTAGATACATGACAGATTTTTTGTTATTCATAGTGCATTCCCCTGACGAAGGTGCATACCGAAATGCATTGGGATATGTCTACATTTGTTTAATGATGGAGAGATGTTTGAAGAATTCCAAATAACACATCTTCTGATGATAAAGAAGAATAAAAACTACTTTGAAGAAAAGAAATACGACCATCACCTTTTGATGAGAGTTTATTAGTATTTCACTTTGTGATTTGTATATGCTGGGTTACATTAGCAGTCTGACTCATAAGACTGCGGATATATTTTCATTTTGATTGTGTGGCGAAACATAAGGCTGAAAATTAAAACTATATAGATCAACAATATGCACAGAGGCTGGGAGTTCCGTGCATAAGGAAAGAGATGCCCGAACCTGTGAAGGCAGTGGATGGTTCTGATCTGACGTCTGGGCCGGTATGTTTTCATACACGCCAACTCATCATGCAAGTAGAACAGAACCATTACGAACATATACACTTTGACCTAATAGATGCTCCACAATTTAAGTTGATTTTGGGTATGCCGTGGTTGACGCAACATGATCCTGTAGTCAAAAGGGCGGCTCGTACAATTACCCTTAGCTCTGCCTATTGTTTGGATCACTGTACTCAGGCACGAATACACAAGCTATTCCAGGAGGATACTCCTGCGGTCATGCTAGCAAGCGGAGGAAAAGAAATGAGCATTTGTGCTGTCTCCGCACTTCCAGAGGCCTATACACAGTACCAGGATGTATTCAGCGAAAAGGAAGCCAATAAACTACCCCCACACAGGGAATATGAATGCGTAATAGAGCTGGAACCTGGTGCGAGCATTCCATGTAGTCGGATATCTGCCCTCACAGAGGCAGAGACTACCTACTTGCAGCAATACTTGAAGAAACTTTTAGAGTCCGGATTCATTCGTCCCTCTACCTCCCCTGCATCTTCGCCTCTGTTTTTTATCGCAAAACCAGAAGGGGGTTTACAGACCTGTATAGACTACAGGGCAATCAACAGGGTAACAAGAAAGAACAGGTACCAGCTTCCACTGATACCGGTACTGTTGGACCAGTTGAAAGATGCTAAAATCTTTACTAAGTTGGATTTAAGAGGAGCGTATCACCTAGTGCGAGTGAGAAGAGGAGACGAGTGGAAGACTGCCTTTCGCACAAAATTTGGGCTCTATGAATATCAGGTTATGCCCTTTGGCCTCTGTAACGCCCCCGCTGCGTTTCAATTTTTTATGGATGAAGTGTTAAGGGGCCTGTTGGACGTTTCATGCATCGTTTATATCGACGACATTTTGATATATTCCACCACACAAAAAGAACACGTCCTGCATGTGGTAGAAGTGTTAGAACGCCGGAAGAAGCACGAATCGTATGCAAACTGGAGAAGTGTCTGTTCCACGCTACAGAAGTAGAGTTTCTGGGGTATGTTATCGGGCCCAATGGTTTACGCATGGACCAGAAGAAAATACAAGCCATCATCCAGTGGGAATCCCCTTTTTGTGTTAAAGCCTTGCAGAGTTTTTTAGGCTTTGCAAACTTCTACAGAAGGTTCATTAAGGAATTCTCCAAGATTATACAACCGTTAACTTACCTACTCAAGAAAGGAGCTGTCTTCCAGTGGACGGACCCTGCTGAACAAGCCTTCCAAACTCTGAAAGCTTGCTTCACAACAGCTCCCATTTTACGACATCCTGATGCCAGTCAGCCCTTTGTGATGGAAACGGATGCTTCTTACAACGCCATCGGAGGCATTCTTTTGCAAAGAAACCCTGAAACAGGATAACTCCATCCCGTTGCCTACTTTTCTAGGAAATTGTCAGCTTGTGAAATCAACTACAGCATCACGGACAAAGAATTGTTGGCGATAAAAAGGGCCTGAGAGGAATGAGGCATCATCTACTAGGGGCCAGACACACAGTGGAGATATACACTGATCACCGTAATTTGCTCTTTTTAAGGAGTGCGAAAGCCTTAACTCCTAGACAACTACGGTGGTCCTTGTTCTTTTCGGACTGTGATTTTGTGATCAAATACCGTCCAGGCCCACAAAACTGCAAAGCTGATGCTCTTTCAAGACCTGTGTCCATACTCAAGAACAGTCCTTCAGCCACCGAAGAACCTCCTATCATCCTCCACAAGGTTTCTTTTGCTACAAACGTTATGGCCATAACAAACTCATCTGATTTCCTAAAACAGGTAGAGGAGAAAACGAACTCCTTGGACGAACAGGCCTGGATCGCTAAGGAACCATTACAGAGATCAATATAAAACAGGTTACTATTCCGAGACAGGCAGCTGTATGCACCGGATGCATCTTTACAGAGACAAACTTTGCAATGGACTCATGATACCTCCTTGAGTGGTCATATGGGTGTCCAGAAAACATTACAGGCTGTATCTAGATACTTTTGGTGGGAAACATTACGTAAAGACACAGAAGAGTATGTTTCCAGATGTCCCATCTGCACGCAGTCTAAGGTACAGCATCAACGAAGTAGTGGACTGCTACGGCCCATACCTATACCTCCTTCTCCTTGGCACACCGTGTCTATGGACTTTATAGTGGAAATGCCTCTCAGTTTTGGTAACAATACTATACTCGTAGTTACAGACCACCTGACCAAAATGGGTCATTTTATAGCACTGACCAAGTTGCCCACATCTGGGGAATTGGCCAGGTCTTCCTGCAACATCTGGTACGATTACACTGTATTCCCTCCATTCTTATAACAGATAGAGGAACACAATTTACTTCCAGGTTTTGGAAGGCTCTGTGTGATATCATGAAGATTGATGCTCGTCTGTCAATGAGTTACCATCCTCAGACAGATGACAAAACAGAGAGGCTCAATCAGACATTAGAGCAATACCTAAGGTGTTTTACTCTACAGCAGGGTGAGGAATAGAGAACACTTTTGTGGACGGCTGAGTTTGCCTACAACAACGCTACCCATTCTTCTTTGGGTTGTTCGCCCTTCTTTTGTCTCAATGGGTTTCATCCCAACTTACTGCCATTCGAGCAACCAGGGCTTTCTACCCATCCCACCATTCAGGAACATCATGCACACCTCACATCAGTCTTACAAAATGCCAAGGTACACTTGGAGGCAGCCAGTAACCGTGACAAACTACAAGCAGATAAAAGGAGAACCCCTGAACCGGCCTTCACAATCGGTGATAAGGTGTGGTTAAACACCAAACAACTGAAATTCAAGGGGAACACACGGCTGCAGCCTAAGTTCATAGGTCCCTATCCCATTGTTGCGGTAATCAACCCAGTGGCCATGAAGTTGAAACTCCCCTCCTCCTGGCACATACACCCTGTGTTCCATGGGTCTCTGCTGAAACCATATCTACCGGGAACTAGAGCTTCTGTGAGACCTCAGCCAGTGGAAGTGGAGGGGGATGTGGAATATGAGGTCCATTCAATCCTAGATTCCAAGAGGGTACGGGGTCGTCTACATTACCTGATAGACTGGAAAGGGTATGGGCCAGAGGAACGCTCCTGGGAACCATGCACCAATTTACTTTGCCCGGGGCTTCTAAGGCGGTTCCACGCCTTGTTTCCTTCTAAGCCTGGTGGACCGCCGAGACGTCGGTCGTTGAGAGGGGATTCTGTCACGCTCTCAGCCAAATAAGGGGATTAATGTGAAGGATACCTGACTACATATCCCAGAATGCTTGAAAGATGGTCTGTTTCTATGTCTTTCACCTTCTACAGTTTCTGCTTCCTACATATGCTCCTCCTTGTAGTGTGTTCGGTGCTTGTCACCTGTGTTACTGATGTAGATCAAGTTCAGGGGAGAAGACTGCTTACGCCTTCTCATTTTGCACCTTGTGGATTCCGTGGAATGCTTGAACCGCCCGCTGGCATATGGCTGAAGCCGCTGGTAGTTTGTCGACATTTTTCTTGAATCTGTTCACGAACGCGCTGGAGCGTCTCCGTGAACTTTAACCCTGTAAGCAGCCTTGGGAAGCACGGCTCGGGTCGCGCTGGTGCGCTGAGAACTGCTACTTGTTCATCTCTCAGAATCCTTGTTTGCTTTATTCTTTGTTTATCAAGGAACTCCGGTAATGACCCTCGGTTGCACGCTAGTGAGGCAACTAGCATGTGCATGGAATAGTTATTCTTTTTTGCGTGCTCTATATTCAAGGAACAATCAAGAAGCACAAGCTATTGTGGAATTATAGCGGAGCCGTTGAGAGGCTCTATTTTATTCACTGGTAAATCTGGCATCGGATTTAACCCTTTTTGATACAGACCATTAATTCTGCCGGAGCACAGAATCATGAACAAGTCAAGAAGTTGCCTGCAGCTAAGTAGCCACCTACAATAACTTTATACTTTTTGCATCATTTGGATAGCTGAGGCAATAGCTATCTTGAACTATTGATTCTAGAACTCCTTTTCTTCTCTTTTATTTATTTTGACCTTTTTGTGCCTTTCTTACTCAGGATGCTTGTGACACCCATCAAAGTGAGTGGGTCTTCGTGACATTTAATAGTATACCTTGCATATAGGGGTAGGGGGGAAGACTCATGTCTGTTCCTTGTGTGGTCTACTCTATCAACCCATTCTGTAGATGGTTTCTGGCTGCCACAGTGTTATATTTTGTTTCTCCCTTTTTTCCCCTTCCCCTTGTGAGGTCCTATCTGTGGAGTGTGTATACAGCTCACAGGAGGCGCCACATATAGGGACGGGGAGAACTACCTTCATCATCGCTTCTGCTGTACCCGGCTTTTCAAGGTTAGTCAACCAGACTCTGTTTGTGACAGCCTGAAATGCATCTTTTAGTGAAGTTGGTTTTAACATTCTGTGTTTGAAAATACCACTTTTAGAAAGTAGGTATTTTCTTGCCTAACTGTCCAAGCCTGCCTCTGCTAGGTTGTGTATTCCTTGTCTGGAGTTTGAGTGACGGGGATGGGGGATTCCAGGAGACAGTGTGAGTCAGCACAGGGCTGAATAGAGCTATCTACATGTAGATGGGTGGGAGGAGTTGCACCTGGTACCTGAAAAGGGTTGTGCCAGCCTTCCACAATGCTGGCTCCACCTCTTGTGGTGCGTCTGATGTCCCTGGCCCACACTGTCAAACAAAAGGAGTCTTGTCAACAAAGTGCTCCAGGACTGCACAGAACTGGTTTGGACTGGGTACAGGACCCTATGCCTTCAGAGGACAACATTTGCTAGTATAAATTTGGGACCCAGACCCAAGAACTTTAGATCACTTTTGGGAAACAAGAAGAACCTTTGCTGAGGAGAGGAACCAGAGAAACTGAGGAGGAGACTATCCCTAAGCTGAGTGCTGTTTGGGGGATTGGCCTGCAGTGGTTGCCTGACTGCCAAAGAAAGGAGAAAGAACTTTGTGTTACTTTCAAATCACCTTGTAAAGGATCTCCAAGGGCTTGAGATAGAGCTTGCCTCCTACTGAAGTCTCAGGGACAACAGACTACACCAACCAGCTTCCCTGCCTTCCCTTGCTGGGAACTGAAGTGCCTGCTGTTGCTGGCCCTTCTGAGAGACTGCGTGTCATTGGGAGCTGGAAGTGCCACTCAAGACAAAGAAGCGTGTTGCTGCCTCAGCAGATGCTGTCGCATCACCGGAGAAGCGTGCCACCGCTTTCGCCATCGCTTCACCCGAAGCGCCCCGCATCACCGGAGCAGAGTGTCGCCATTGCAACAGATGCCATCGCATCACTGGAGAAGCGTGTTGCAGGGCTTGTCGCGGCTCAGAAGAATCGTTGAGTCGCCGCACGGCCGTCTGGCGTGCACGCATCGTTGTTGCATCAAGAAGAAGGTGCCATTTTGTTTCATTGCACCAGATCTTCATCACATCACGGCGCTGCTGGTCTCATCGCCACAGAAGCGCAGTAAGAAACCAATGCATCACCTCCTCAGGCGGAGAAGAACCAACGCATCCCCTACGCAGCACTAGGGACCCCACGCAACACCATTCTTGCATGTAAGGAACCCACGCATCACCTTCCCTGCAACACTTTCGTTGTATAGCGTTACGCATCCAGAGGTTCATTGATCTTAAGTCTATATAAAAATACTTATTTTTATACTACAACTTGTGTGGAGTCCATCTGTAGTGTTGTCACTGGGTTACTGTATGTGTTCACAAATGCTTTACACACTGCCTCTGAGATAAGCCTGTCTGCTCGTGCCAAGCTACCAAGGGGGTGAGCAGAGGGTATTTTAGGAGTGTACCCCCCTACACTGACTAGACGCAAGGGTCTCTATTTGGTCAAAGGTACCTACCTCTGCCAACTAGAGACCCCCAAATCTAACAGTGACCATTCATTAATTATTACTCCTCTCCCCATAGGCTCATGACTCATGTACCCACTCCTCGTGTCCTTTGCTTAAATCTGAAAATCTAGGGCCAGATTCACAAAGGTAAACTTGCACTTTTGTGTAAGTTTGCATTTTTTTGCAATTCACAAAGCAATTTTATGATTAGTATCTTTGCAACGTCCTATATTTTTATGTGCGAAGCCTCCGCAAAGAGTGTGGAGACTCTGCAGTCATAGAGATACTACTCATAAAATTGCTTTGTGGGTTGCATAAACCTACACAAAAGTATAAGTTTACCTTTGGGAATCAGACCCATAAATTCTTCAGCCATTTGGTCCCAGACTTGCCAGAATTTTCCAAGATTAAATGTACATTGAGTACATATGTCACTCACCCTTCCAACCTCCTTGCAACTTTGAGTCAACACACAATCTGTCCCCAACTTCATTTTCTGAATATTACTCAACTGACCCTACCCAACCCAGGTACCATAATTTCAGATGCATACCATTCTATACAGGCTTCATAAATACCCATTCTCTGTCTAAGCACTCCATGGAAATTCAAAACCTAAGTGAAGAATAGAATTATGTGATTCTAGGGTTCACAGAAACATGATTCACATGTCACACCCCAACCTCCATAGAAATCTTGCTCCTATCAAACTAGTTCTCCTATTGAAAAAAGGAGCACATTGCAGAGGTGGAGCCGTAGAGATCATTTACCATGAATCACTTATGTGCATTGATATCTAAAAAATGAACACATTTTCCCTTGAATACACACACCTCATTTCTCAGCCCCCATAACTCATCCTGCATTCTGTCACTGATGTACTGGACACCATGATGTTGCTTAACATTCCTTCAGGGAGACCATGATTTAATTCTATCAGTCCAAAATATATGGGATAATAATCTGCAGCTAGGAGGCTTCAAACTCTGGTTAATCAAGCTACAAAAGTTGTGTAAATTCCAGAGCATTAGTGGTCACTCAGTAATTCTTAATTCCGAACCACCCAGTTGGACACACACTTATTAAGCATTTGCCATGGGTTTAATACCCAAGAACTAGCTGTTATGCCAACTTTCTAGTTAGACCATTACTTTGTCACATTCATTTTAGAAACAAGATGCAAACATTAGAGTGCTAACATTCTTAAAGCATCCGGTTGTACGATTTGAAAGGTTCTTCTGACAAGATTCTTAGAATCATTAAACAAGGTCAGCCCACTAACTTAGACGACACTAATCCAACTTCCATACTTAAATGCCTCCATCTTAATACAACCTAGGCACTCAATGCTGTTGCAGTCTTAAAAACCAAAAACAAACAAGATTAGCTATAAAGAGTTTAAATCAAACTTGACTCAACTAAAAAGATAAGGCTTCAAACAGGAGCAACAATGGAGGAAATTGAAGGATCCCTTGGAAACAGATGCATAAAAAGTCCACATGAGAAATTACAAAAAAGCCGTCCAGAAAGCAAAGAAGATGCACTATGTTATCCAAATCAATCAAACCTCAAAGCACACTAGAAAATTGTTTACACTCTTCCAGGAAATGTCTGACCCAGTAGTATTGAAGAAGTCTTCTACTGAACCCAATCAACTTTGTGTAGACTTACTGAGCATATTTTGGAATAACATTATGAAGAATAGGAGAAGTGAGAGTCTTTCCCTGAAACCTCTAGTGGAGATACCAATCCTTTAATCACATGTCCAAACCATAAGCCTTGAACAAGTTTTCAGTAAAGCAAACAATATTGTGAAGTCCAAAAAAATCGTATGACAGAATATAAAAGGTAAGAATATTCTTTTTAGGTCTTTTATATTGGTTTTTTCAAAATGTAGTTTTACATAATATTGTTCTTTCAATATTTCATTCAGATATAATAGTTTTGTGTTAGAAGTTGTTATTATTTTAAAGTGTAGTATGTTTATTTTTACAGTTTTTTTATTTGGTTATACAGTGTGAAGGTTTTTTGTATTTTCTGCCAATTTTATACATTTTTTGGGTGATTTGTTGGGCTTTTGGGGAATACGGTGGGAAATATTTTAAATATCTATTTTCTAGCTGATTATCAAACAAATATAGGCTTTCATTTGTTATATAGTTAACTAATTATGCACTTTTTAGTTATTTAACAGATTATTTTAAAATGTTGGTAACATGGATGTACTAGTTATTTAGCCAAATGAATGATTGTATGAATTATTTTGTTATTTTTATTTATTTGAATATTAGATGATTATTTTATGTTTATGTTTTTTAATTTAATAGTTACTTTTTATTATATTCTAAATAATGTGCGTTTATTTTGGAGTGGAAGTAGTAAATCTAATATATATATATATATATATTTATCTTCCGGAGCCTGGCACATTTGTTTAGGGGAAGAGGTAGATGGCCCCCCTCCCAAGGCCACTTGAGGTCCTGTGGACCCACTTCCCCAGGGTTAGCGACTCTATAGGGGAGGGGATCATGCATCCCCCCCTCCCCAGGCTAATTTCGTCCCCATGGTCCCGTCTCTTGGGGCCCAGTGATATTGGCCCTTGGGACCCCAATTCCTGGGGCCCAGCACCTTTGTAAATGGGGAGGGTGCACGCCCCCTTTCCCAGGCTGATAATGGCCCAGGGAACCCATCCCCCGAGGCCCGACCCAGTACTAAAGAGGGAGGGGGACCATGAGGCTCCCTCCCGAGCCGATTTCAGCCCTGAGGACCCCATACCCTGGGCCTGGCAAATGGCTAAAGGGGAAGGGGGAACTTAGCTCACTTTCCTAGCCCATTTTGGTCCTGGAGACCCCATTTCTGGGGCCAGCCAATTACTAAAGGGACAGTTTTTTTCATGATAACTGAAATCCAAGTTTGAATATCTTGGGATGCCAGTGGCAGCCAGCAGCAAACAAAACTGGTGGGGCAAATATTTAGCTCACTGACAGACACTTGCAAAAAACACTCAGCAGTGCCCTTAGGCTCAACACCAAAGCTCTCAGTTGTGGTTCATTTTAAACAGTGTTTATAATGGGTCACAACTGAGAGCTCTGGAGTTGAGGCTGAAGGCACTGCAAGTTTATCACAGTACCCTTCAGTAAGTTAATTTAAATTAAAATTAAAGATTTACTTACCCCCTGCTCCTCTTTGTCTCAGCACTTGGTGGCACCTCCAGCACAGCAAGTAAGCTCCCACAGCCCCCTCCAAATACCCGCTACGAATCCTGGTGTTGCTTTCATGCTGCGCAAGGAGTGGCTGGAGTGCCTTGGTCCGATGCTCCTTCAGTCCCTGGATGCCTTTGCTTGGCCTAGCGCCAACGCAGGAACCCTTGCACCTTAGTGCAAGAGTGCCTGCATTGAGGAGAAGGAGGGAAAGATGGCAGCCGGCTGCTGAGACCGGTCGGGAGCTCCGTGCCTGAGCTCTATGGGATGGCGCGGTATGGCGCTGTATGAAGAGGAAGCTACTGAAGATTAGCAATTAACAACGAATAGCTAGTCACAACATGACTCGACTTAGTCCCTGATGTGCCCGAGTCTCTCTTAGGGTAGTGGGATGTGTCTGTTCTCCGCTTAGACACCTATGCAAAATCCCCGACTTTCTGAGCGGAGCACCGTGGTGCGATAGAAACTCACCTATCTCCCACTGGTTGCGTTACTGGAAGAGGTTGGGTGCTTCTTCGGTCTTCAGTCTCCCCATGCTGATTCCTTTCGGCACCCAAGCTCCCACCCCCGCTGTTGAAGCAGAGACATTGAGCTCTCGTGCTCTGAAGCGGAGCCACCTCATCGGTGAATCGGCGCTCTACACAGGCGCAGACCCAGGGAAGTGGGAGGCAGCAGTGCAGGCTCCGCAAAACTGCAGGAGAGCAGTAAGCCGGTTTTCGTTCTTCGTTAGAGGTAAGGCGAGGGGGGTTGAGGTGTTTAGAAGTCGGGCTCGGCTTCTTGGGGGTTACAATAGCTTTGAAGTTCAGCAAAACAATTGGTTTAAGACGCAATTGCCCTGCCTGGAGTCCTTGATTAAGTTATATTGGCCCCAGTTTAAGAACACAATACATTTAGCTGACGCTCCTAGTTTGAGAGTCATGAGCAAACTAAGTGACCCCGATAAACTTATTCTGGTGGATTACCCCGTGGGAGTCTTGGAAGATAAAACACTACCTCACTACTCACAGTTTCAGTATCAATATACTATCAAAGGGAGGCTTGTTGGAGCAAAAGTGGAGGGGGAGAAAGAAAGCTCAGACAGTGTTTCCTCATCTCCCGAATTCCCCGAATTGTTAGAGCAGACCCGGGTTTCAGCTAGCTTCCGTGAAACAGGTAAAATTGATACTAAACTAGATGCCTTTGCTTGCTCTCCACACAGCTGTCTAATACAGATCGGGTGGGAGTGTTTAAAGTGCACATGTGAGGCTAGCAATCGCAAGACAGCTGGCCAAAATGACATGCGAAATTTAAACTGAAGTGTGCTTGGCCCACTGTTTCTTCTTGCTGCCAGCCCCGCCCTTTCAGACTCGGCTACTCGCCAGAAAAAAAAATGGTAATCAATTTGTTATATTACGATTTCATTTTTCATGTTTCCCTTCATTTTCATTGGCGTGGCGACACTGGTTTGCCCTCATGGCGGCACCACCACTGAGGGACGTGGAAATCTCCAATGGATCCTCCTTGGATCCTCCTTTAATTCATGAGTCCATGTGCCAACAGCAATGCCGTGATTGACTGACCGCAACCTGAGAAGGATGTTGTGACCACCATTATGTTAATCGGGTCTCGGTTCCCAGCGGGGAAAGAAAATAAAGTTAAAAAGTGATGGAAGGCTAAGACTGGTACAACTAAAAATACTGTACAAAACATATCTATCTGGTCCAGCGCTTGTGAAAATGGGCTACAGAGATGACTCTGAGTGTAGGAGATGGTGTGGCCAAGAAGGCACATTCCTCCATATTGTCTGGGAGTGTGTACACATTAGAAGATATTGGTCAGCACTGATACATTGTATGGGGGAAGTGCTGGGGACGAAAATAGAACCCAAGACAGGACTTTGCCTATTAAATATCTGGGGGCCTACTGACTGAAACAGTAAAGAAAGTACCTGGGTGACACAGGGAATGATAGTTGCTAAGCGTAACATCGTTAGAATGTGGGGCTCTCAAGAAGTACCAGCAATCGCTGCATGGAAGAGAGATATGGACTAGTGCAAGTTAATGGAAAAGATAATATATGATTCAAGGGGTTGTCCCAGAAAATGGTCGCAAATATGGGGAAAGTGGAATGAATATAGAGGGAGTGTTTGCGAGCCTCCGCATATGATGCGGTGCCACATCACGCTACATAGCGAGTAACACTGGTCAAGTATTATATCAATAGATAGAACACAATTGATTTGGAAATGTCAAAACATGATCCATCGTAAATGTACACCATTCTTTTGTTGAGGATTTTCTTCAGAATCGATGGCCCTGGGTAAAATACGTATAGGTTCTTGGAACATTTGTGGACTGAATGATGGTAAGAAAAGGACATTGTTTTCAAGAGTTGTTCAGTCATTGCGATTAGAGGTACTTTATTTGCAGGAAACGAATGTATCCTGGAGTGATCGGGACTATCTGAAAATTCCGGGGTATGATTTAATCGGGTGCTCTCGCCAGACCTCTAGGATTCGAGGGGTGGCGGTTCTATTAAAACGTGGATCAGGGCTTTGTAAGAAGACCGCCCAAGATAATGCTGGGAGATGGGTAATTAATGAGCTGCAAATAAACGGTAGATCCCTAACCATTTGTACAGTCTATTCCTCAAACCTGGATGATACGGCAGTGCTGCATCATTTGAATGTCGAGTTGGCTCTTTGGCCTCGGACCGTTTGCGTTTGTGATGATCTGAACATTAATTTGTCTGCTGACTTTGACTTAGTGGTGGGGGCAAAATTATGTTGGCAAAAAGCCCAGAGTCCTAAGGTCTCTTCAAGCCCTGGCCCAAGAATGTTACCTTTGAGATCTTTAGTTTCACCATAGTAAACATCTTGAGGGTTATACATATTTTTCTGCCCCCCATAATAAGATGGTTCGGCTAGATTACTGTTTTATGTCTGAACAATTGGTAGATTCTACATCTATTTCAGTCCTTCCTAGGATTTTATCAGATCACAACCCTTTGATTAAGGAATGTATTTTTACTCATACAATAAGAGTCCCAAGAATTTGGACATTTGAGAGAAAGCTTTTTTTAGAACAAGCATATATAGACCATATGAGGAACTGGATTGTGGAATTTTTAAATATTAATAGAGGGACTGCCTCTTGTATCACCGTGTGGGATACGTTAAAAGCAGCAGTCCGGGGGGAAATGAAGAGTTTTTCGTATTCTCGGCAGAGGTCCATACAGGATGAGATTAATAGGAGGATTGTGGAATTGGGGTTGGCAGAGGCCGAACTTATGTGTGCGATTAAGGAGGGTGGAGATACAACTCAAGAGCAGTTACAGGTGGCCAGGGTCAGGGCCTCTCTACTGGAGTTTTTTGGGTAAGACCTTGCGGCTAAGTATCTGCAATTCCGCTCTATGATGTTTGAGTTTGGGTAAAAATCAGTTAGGGTCTTGGCTAAGAGACTCCAGCAGAGAGGGTTGGCTAATCGTGTAACTAGAATTCAGGACTCTCAGGGGAATATCCAGGATTCATTGGAGGGAGTTATGGAGGTTTTCCGGCAGTTCTACTGTACTTTATACACAGAGGAAATCAGAGACTCCAACTTAGAATATGAAGCGGAGGCTTTCCTACAGGACCTTAACACGCTCCAGGTCACTGCTCAGCAGAACAAAGTTCTCTCTGCCCCTATAGACTGGGATGAGGTCGAGTTGGAAATCAAATCAATGGGAAAGCTGCCGACCCTGACTCCATTCCTCTGGAATTCCATAGACTGTTTCGTTCAGAGATTCAGGATGATATGCTGGCCACTTTTAGAGGGGCTCAGCTTGGCCATATACCAGCTACATGGCACCAAAGTACTATTATCCTAATTTTTTTTTAAAAAGGGAAACCAGAACTAGATCCATCCTCTTTTCGCCCGATATCGCTGATCAATGCAGACAACAAAATATACTCGAAAATCTTATCCACTAGACTGTCCTTGGTAATCTCTCTATTAGTCTCCCTGCGTCAGCATGGCTTCATCCCAGGCAGGGACACAGCCAACCATGTCCGCCGTGTAATTGCACTCTTTGACTGGGCCCAAGCTACGCAATCTCCCCTCGGTGCAATCCTGTTGGAAGCCGAAAAGGCGTTCGATAGGGTAGCCTGGGGGTTTTTATGGGCGGTTCTACAGTGGAAGGGGTTCAGCCCTGAATTCATCAAGGCAGTCCAAGCACTCTATTTCGCCCCGGAGGCTACTCGTTCGGTCTCAGGGCTGCTATCAAGATCCTTCAGTATCAGCAGGGGCACCAGGCAGGGGTGCCCCTGTTCGCCCCCTGCTGTCCGCTTTGTATATTGACCCCTTTTTAAGCACAATTGAGAACTCATTGGATATACTTTCAGTTAGGGTTAATATGTCAGAATATAAGGTTTTGGCTTACGCCGATGATATTATAGTTTTGACCAGCAATGTAACATCAGCTTTCATAGCTATTAGGAACTTAGCAGAGCAATATGGTCAGTTCTCTAGATATAAACTCTAGGGGCCCGATTCACAGAACTAACTTAAGACACAATCCTAAACGTACTACTTTTGGTATTCACAGAAGTTAGGATTTTGTCTTAAGTTTGTCTTAAGACAGACTTAAGACAGAGTTAAGACAAAATCCTAACTTAAGTCTGTCTTAAGACAAACTTAAGGCAAAATCCTAACTTCTGTGAATACCAAAAGTAGTAAGTTTAGGATTTTGTCTTAAGTTAGTTCTGTGAATCGGGCCCAACGTTACCAAAACTCAGGTTATTCAATCAGCAGCTATGGGCCCCTCTGAAGCTCCAGTTGTTCAAAGTGCATTGTATCTCGGGGTCAAAATTACAGCCGCAGTTGAAAAGATCCCTGACTTGAATATCCTACCCGTTATCGATTCTGTTAATTCTACTTTGACTAGACTAGACAATCTGCATCTATCCTTATATGGCAGGGGGAATGTTTTGAAAACGCTGGTCTTGCCAAAGTTTATGTACCTATTCAGAACCATTCCGCTGGAGTTCTCCCAAGCCAGCCTTGCTCACGCTAAGAGATGCTGTAATAGATTTCTTTGGGGGTATCATCAACCTCGGAGAGCGGCCAAGTGGATGCATCTATCGCGCGATTGGGGAGGGTGGTCTGTGCCTAATTTGGCATTTTATTGTTGGTCAGCTTTTCTTCAGGACTTTGCCACTCTATTATTTGGGGATAGAGCACTGCTACCGTCTTTTTGTAGTCCCTCCATTTTTGAAATAGGGCTTGGGGAAGATGCCAAGGGGATTTTATTACGGGTTCTAGAACCTAGTTATTACAAGAAAATGAAGTTCAAGGTGGTTAGAGCAATGTTTTCAGTTTGGCGTAAGGTCCGGCGCAAATGGTCTATTCCTAATCTTAATTACTACACACTTTTTGATGCAGCTAGACTCTTACCCCATATATTTCAGGCTCACACTACATTCGGTTGGATGTCGAAGGGAATAACGTCTTTGGGTGATTTAGGGTCCGAAGGGTCTATGGCCACCTTTCTATTTCTAAAGGATACATTTTCTTTAAATACTCACAAATTTTTTAAATATCTACGAATCCGAAGTTTTGTGGATAAACTGAAGGATCAAAAATCCAGTTTATTTAGTAAGAATTTATTGATGGAATTGATCTTGAGGCGATTAAGAATTGGTACATTGTATAAGCATTTACTCTCAGGCCTCCCGGATGACTTTTTTTTCTCAAAATGCTAAGTGGAAGTCAAAGTTGGGAAAGGTAGGGCTTGATATTTCTCAGGATCTGGAACTGTCAAATAGTGTCCTAATATCAGGAAGTCTATGCTCTCAATGCTACATGGCATTATTCGATCTTTACTATACACCAGCCAAAATTTTTAAATGGGGAGGGAGAGGGGTCATTGTTGTCCGAGGTGTGGTTTGGTAGCTGCCAACGATGTACATATGTTTTTTTAATGCCCTAGCTTTACCACATTTCTTTAGGAGGTAGATTTGTTTATCAATTCTAGATTTAAATATTCCAGCTGTTCTCTACGCAGGGCTTGTTATTTTTGGGTGTGAGAGTAATTGTGCATTGGAGAGATCAAGAAATGCATCTGTGCTTCTCTTTATCTCTATGTCTCTAGTGCGACTTTGTATAACATCAGAATGGATTAGTCCCGAGGCTCCCACTTTTGTAAATTAGAGAGCAAGGATTCTGGCTCTTCATAATTTAGAGTCAGCAGTTTTTCAGAGGTGGGGCAGAAGGAGGCGAGAACAGGGCGGAAAATCTGGGCCCCGCTGGAGGAGTGGCTTGGTGCTTAGTGGTAAAGGCTTTTGATGTCTGATTTAATCTTAAGTTTAAATATTGCTTTCCTTATGTTCTCCTCTTCGCTTTCCTTAAGTCTTTTTGTGTATGTATAATTTGAAGCCATGGTTTATATTCTTTTATTTGCCAATACGTTGCTGTGTTTGTTTGTTTTTTGTTATTTTTAAGCTTAAATAAAAAAAAAGTAAATGTACTCCGTGATGCACTTATCTGCAATATGTTTGTAAAGTGTTGAAGCTGTCATCAATAAAAATAGTTTTTTTTTAATTGATGGAAGGGGTCAGGGTAGAGCTACTCTGAGCTCATGTGACAAGTAGAGGGGTCTGTGAGGGACTCCTCATGGGCAAGAAATTGTCCAAAACCCTTTCTTTATTTACCATGTGAGGATCCACAAAGCCTCCTCAGATCTTCCCTGGATCCTCCAGAATTTGGGTTGATTCAATTAATAAAAAATACACTCACTCACAGATCCTCACACTCACTCATACCCACATACACCCATCTACAAACACACACACACACACACACACACACACCACACACACAGCCACTCACATACCCACTCACACATCCATGCAGCCCACTCACACACCCACTCCCACTCCCAGGCCCTCAATTGTACTCACACTTACAGACCCACACAGCTTTCACACACCCATTCACACACCCATTCAGACCCTCAAAACCACTCACACACCCACACAGCCATTCACACACCTACTCGCACACCCACACAGCTACTCCCACACCCACTCACCGACCCACACAGCCAGTCACACATGCACCCACGATCCCATCACACACTCACACACCCACTTATACACCTACACAACCACTCACAAACCCCCTCACACACCCATGTTACAGGGATGTTATAGTTAAGAAATAGCATTAAAAAAAACATACAAATTCCCTGAAGAAAAACAATGGTTACATGGACATTATAATTAGGAAATAACATTTAAAAAACCTTAGAAATTCACTGAAAAAAACAAAGGTTACAGGGACGTTATAGTTAGGTTCAAATTTTACACACACAAAACCATAGAAATTCAGCAGCTGTAGTTATAGTTATCTCAAGTAAATATAACTTGTGCCCTAAGGTAACTATAACTCACACCCTCACCATGCACCGCTAATTACCCCACATATTATTGCAGGGATTCTGGTCTTGAACAGAACTATGTTTAGGACCATAGAAAATCAATATGTAGGGATTGAGTCACCATACCACCTCAGTATCGAGTCTGACTAGCTATAGCGCCTCACTTGCTCCCCTAACCTTACCAAAGAAACAAGTGAATTGGCACCACAGAACACAAAACTGTCGACCCACTTAAGGATCGTGGTTACAGCAAACATCTTTTCACTCTCAAACAAAGACAAACCTCTGCACTACCTTTCAAATTAGTGTCAATTCTTATAGTTATTCGAGCAAATAGATTCAAAGTACCAGCAGGACATCAATATTGTACTCTCCAGTACCAATTTATTATCAGTATATGTCAGAAGTACAGAGTTAACAATATAATCAGGATGATCATTTTGATGTGGCAATCTTCATTTCAAGCGTTGAACCAGCAGCCAACACGTGTTTCGTTTCATAGAAACTTCTTCAAGGCTTCAAACACTATTTAGCACGAATGACCAAATAAGTGGTATAAATCTGTCCAAGTCTTGTCGTGGGGCATTCAGGTTTGTTATATCTCCTTACTAAGCAGTGGACCGCGTCGGGTATTCAAAGATGAGGATCCATTTATTATTTATCATGTAAGGATAGAGCAGTAGCAGTGTTCAAAGTTGGATTGCTCGTTAGTTTTAGGTAAAATTTTGAATAAAACACAGCTTATGTAGTCACAGAGTCTTGGGCTATGATATGCCCCTTATGTCCTTGAGACTCCCTCGTGGCGCAGTCGTGCCCAAAGTAGAACTGCCACACCATACTACCTCAGTATCTATGAGCCAGATTCTGACTAGCTATAGCGCCTCACTTGCTCTCCTAACCTTATCAAAGAAACAAGTGAATTGGCACCACAGAACACAAAACTCTCCACCCACTCAAGGATCGCGGTAACAGCAAACATCCTTTCGCTCTCTCACTTATACTCGTCCACAATAAGTGGGACACGAAGGCAGTTTCGAATTTTTACTTAAACTATTGTGCTCTGAAAAGTATTATTAATGCCACAATTATAAAACAAATGCATACTAAAATACTGTTAGCATGGTCAATAAACCGTATACCATGAAAATCCCTCTCATTATATAGGACAGAGTAGCCTAAACACCCCTCCCCTGCTACTGAAGCTAAATGATTATACATCAAAGATTTCTAGGATTAGTAGCGGACCCCATACCATAGCATACACAGATAAATGCTCTACATCTCAGCAGATGCGGTGTTCGTGTCTCAGAACTCTTGTTCCATGTGTGTTTTTTGGCTCCGGCATTCATATATCTGGTGACACATATGTGCGCATAAACAACAGCTGAATTTTTGTGTTATGTCTAGGTGCTAGTGGAGAAGTGTGGCTCAATGTGGAGAAGTGTGGCTCAATGGTTAGAGCAGGCAGACCTTGATGCAGAGCTCTGGCCAGGGACCAGGGTTCGATTCCTGCCCCGGCGGGTCTTGGCTCATTAATTCCCCTGACCGGATATTCTCGCCTCAGGGCCTATTCTGATCATGGGTCCCATGCTGCAACTCTGGGCAATAGCTTGCTTAGTCTCCACAACGGCCACCACAACGCGAGGGATGCCTGGTCTGCACCATGGGGGTGCCCAGGAGTGGACACTTCACAGGGAAAGCCAGGAAGGGTTCCCTTGCGGTATTCGTACAAGTGCTGGGAAACCCACTGCGGGTAGCTGTGCGCTATACAAGTACAAAAAGAATTACATTTAACCAGAAAGAATAACAAGGGACATTGTTGTTTGACCATATCTGTGGTGTTCAGAATAAATCCCAGTAAAAGAACAGAATCCAAAAAACAGATGTAGGTTCCATGTGAAAGTACATTGTAGCACAAAGTAAGCGTATTTATATAGTAACATCTGTTAAAAAGAAAATGAGGCCTATAACGTCCACAGTTAGTCTAACATAGGGAAAACTACAATGGGTCATGCAGGAAACACACAACAATTTTACTTCACTCATGACATCTTCTATGACTTCCTTTATAATATCACTGGAACATTTGCAGTGAAATTATTAATGGGAAAACTGCATGGCGGGGGCGCAAGCTATAGTTACCTTAGAGCATGAATTATAGTTACTTGATTGGTATAAAATCTGAACCTAACTATAATGTCTCTGTAACTTTTGTTTTTTTCAGGATAGATAGATAGATAGATAGATAGATAGATAGATAGATAGATAGATAGATAGATAGATACATAGATAGATAGATAGATAGATAGATAGATAGATAGATAGATAGATAGATAGATAGATAGATAGATAGATAGATAGATAGATAGAATATATTACTATACTCACTCTTGGCATGGTGCACACTTTCGATTTTGTTAATTATGAAAGATTATCATAGGCTTTGTATGTGGTACATCGAACCTGTTGAGTGTTACCCCGCTGAATGCTGGGCGTTCATTCCAGATTATCGCTAAAATATATATATATTTGATGTAAATTCTTCTAGTGATTTAATTTTTGTATTTTTTTTCATTCTTTTATTTGTTAATGTCGCTTTTATATACCTTTGAAATATTTTGATTTCCTGGTGTATGTTATTATAATTCTTTTTATTAGTATTTTTGATTTTTTTTTACAAATGATATGTTTTATTATCTCACTATAATATAATTTCTATAATGGTAAAGTATATATTTTTGTTTTTAGTTTGTATGTTATAATACGTTTTTTAAAAAGCTTTTTTAAATGCAATATTATTTTTAAAGTTAATATGTTAATATGCTGTATATTTTAGAGTTTATACAATATATAGTAGTTAACGTTCCATATACTTACCCAGTTTTGGTGATATTCTGGTCTTCTATATTTTTGATGTCAATATTTCTGACTTTCCATGCGAAGTATATAAAATCTATATTTGTGTCTTAGATATTTTTTAAGGATATTTTTGTTACCGATATTGCGTCAGACAATCGCCAAGGATTTCCCTAAAGGCTAGCCTCCAAATATGTGGGTTTTTTTATGCTTTTGCTCCCTTTCTGCTCCATTTTTCCCATCTCACTGCAGCTATAGCTGTGGAAATCACAAAGCTTGCTATGCCACCTTCAGCCACTTCTGCCTTTTTACCAAATAGCACATTGTAATCAAGGACTTGTCGTTCGACATTGAGGGACAGATTTGCTAATGCTATGTACACACTTGATTCTGAGTGTTAAGCTGGATTTGCTATTCAACTCAAATCAGAATTTGCATTGGCTAGTTTCTTAAAGTAACGCAACGTTACGCTATGCACTGCTATGTGTTGCTTTCCGTCAAAGGGGCATTCTGTGGGTGTTACATGGGCATTCCTACCTTTGAGTTTTGATGTAAATTCCTATCTACAAAAATTCATAGACATGGATGTGTGCCAAAATCTTAATCCTCTTTGAGGCAGGCATTCTGAGGAGGAATGCTTTCAATGTTTCTCCTTGTTTTTCCTACTTTGCATGCATGCTGCATTGTAGAGCTCAAGTACAAAGCAGGAAAATAGTTGAAGGATATTTTGTGTCCTGAAATGATCCCATTCCAGCAAAAAAACCTTTCCTTACAGGACACACAAATCCTTGCACTAAGGCACAAGGGTGTGTGCTTTGGTGTATGGCAGCCTGAAGTGTGCAAGCAAAGGCATGGAAGAAAACATTGCCATGCAGGCCCGGTTCTAGCGGGTGGGCCGGGTGGGCCAGGCCCACCCAAACATGAGCCTGGCCCACCCAAACAGGAGCCTTGGCCCTCGAAGTGAGGGCTTGAAGGCAGGCGTGCAACACACAGGTCGTGTGTGTCAGCTCTGGCCGAGACAGCTTCCCGGGCACACACACAGACAGTTTTAGAGATTATTGCAGCTGCATGCAAGTACTTCACAGGTCTTTAAAAGACCATTTACATATTAAGGAGGCTTTGTTTATTTTTTCACCACTTCATCTCTGCATGGCGAAAGGTACAAATCCTTTCTTTGACAATGGTAACCTTTGGTAACCTTTGCCTACGGTCCTGCTGCGTTGATATTTCTTTTTCTATGCAGCACAGGAGAAAATAAGTTTGTTTATTCCTAGTCACCTTTCCTGACCCCTGCAGCAGCTTCACATCAGGCTGTGACACAAAGTTTGACTAACGGAGTGGGTAAGAGAATGTGTTGCTATATTGTTTTTCTTTTTTAAATCTACACTGGCCCAGCAGGACACATACTTCGTGTGTGCTTCATTTAAACAGTTTTTATCATTATCTATATATAGCCGATGCAGGACAACAATAAGACAATACAACATGCCCAGATAAAGCTGGTGAGTAATGATCCTGCTAGAGAGCAATAATTTGTCTGTTAGTCGTTTTTAAATGCAGATGAGCTGTATTGTATGTGGATAGCTCAGTGGGTTACTGCCTTTGTCACAGAGATCCTTGTGTTACTTGCAGTTCAGAAGTTAGAATCCTAACATAGGACAGTGACCAATGAACTGTCACCAAAGTGCTGCATACAAACATGAATGGTATAGTTAGAACTTCGCTTTTTTGTATTGTGATATAGTTAGAACTTCCCCAGTCTTTCATTATTCTAATGTTGCTAAAAATGAGTATGTTTGGGCAGATATACATTTTTATCAGTAAATCTGACCCCCATGGAATACTCTTTAAATCCTAAGGTTGTGTTTCCCCAGACCAAACACTCTTAAAATATACTGCCCACCAGTATGAATGACGCGTGATTCCTACACCTTGTAATCCTCATTGGCTTATGGGACATTCCCTCGAGACTGATTTAAATACTTGTATGATTCATTGTCTCTATATAATGTGTGCGTGGTGTAAAGTACTGACACTGATATGAGTAGCGCTATACAACAAATGAAATGCATATGAGAGAGGCGCTACGTAAAGATGGGGGCGCTGGTGGAGGGTGGCTGTGAGGGAATCTGAGGAGGAGGTAGTGGGAGGGGCTATGGAATGCTTAGGGGCACTGTTGGAGGCTGTCAGTGAGGGAATCCGAGGAAGAGGTCATGGGGTGGAGGGAGGAGCTAGGGAGAGATGAAGGGCACTAAAGGAGGGTAGTAGTGAGGGAATCCGAGGAAGAGGTTATGGGGTGGATGGAGGAGCTAGGGAGAGATGAGGGGCACTGATGGAGGGTGGTAGTGAGGGAGTCTGAGGAGAAGGTCATGAGGAGGAGGGGCTGCAGAGGGATGAGGGGCACTGGTGGAGGGTGGCAGTGAGGGAATCCGATGAGGAGGTCAATAGAGGGGGGCTGTGGAGAGATGAGGGGCACTGGTGGAGGGTGGTAGTGAGGGAGTCCGATGAGGAGTTCAATATGGGGGGCTACGTGGAGATGAGGGGCACTGTTGGAGGGTGGTAGTGAGGGAGTCTAAGGAGGAGGTCATGAGGGGGAGGGGCTACAGAGAGATGAGGGGCACTGGTGGAGGGTGGCAGTGAGGGAGCCCGAGGAGGAGGTCATATGGGGAGGGGCTATGAGTAGACGAGGGGCACTTGTGGCATGTAGCAGTGAGGGAATCTGAGGAAAAGGTCAATAGGGGGCAATGGAGGGATGAGGGGCACTGTTGGAAGGTGGTAGTAAAGGTATTTACTGAGAAAGAGGTTATTGGTGCAGTGCCAAAAAAGACTTTCACTCTGTTTTTGTTTATTTAATTAGCAGTCAGGCCATAAGGGCAACTGTGGAATATTCAATGTTTTAAGTATGAAGGTGATTTTACTAATGTTTTTACCGTGAAAAATGAAAGTGGAGCCCGAGGGTGCCTGATATGGGGCTGGAGCCCATGGTCATCTGTGAGATAAGGTGTACTTGAGAGGAATAGTGGATAATCAAGCCTGTAAGGGAGCCCGTTGCAGAGTCTGTGGTCAGGTGGAGGTAGTAATGAAGAGGGATTCTCCCTGAAGGCTCGCACAGAGGGAGCTCGAGAAGTGTCACTTGCCTGATACTCCCACCTCAGAAACCT
The DNA here is from genome assembly GCF_964263255.1 of Lissotriton vulgaris. NCBI lineage: Eukaryota > Metazoa > Chordata > Amphibia > Caudata > Salamandridae > Lissotriton > Lissotriton vulgaris. The sequence continues at coordinate 752,306,569 of NC_141694.1, forward strand.
CCTCTTCCCATCAAAGGACACTACATAGAAAAAACACTTTTTGAGAGTAATAACATTAAAAAGAGATTTGGAAAAGAGTGAGTTTTCCTGAGCCTCGTAAGACTAAGAAGAGATATAGGAGGGCCCTGAAGCAGGTCTGCCTAGACATATATGCGACAAATCAAGCCCGCAGTGGCCCACCGAAATGCACCCTTGGCCCCCCAAAATAAAAATTCCTGGAGCCGGGCCTGTTACCATGTCTTAGTAGGCATTAAGTTGTTCTCCTCTCTCACTTTAACATAACGCAACACATCATCTTTAGTTGTTAGGGAGCATTGCATGCCTTTTTTGTAAATCTGGGCACTCATATTAAAACATAGATGCAAAAATATCTGAATGAAAAGTGCTGTTGGCTCAAAAGCCTGGGTGGCTGATAGTATCACACACTAATGTTCTAATGGAACCAAGAAAACAGAGAAATATTGCAATTTAAAATACTCCAAAAGGGGAGGCAATTTACACGTTGTATGCAGCATAAATACAGCTGTACATAATGCAAAGGAGAACTAGGCAGCATGTAAAGGGCCGATAAAATAAACCATCTAGGCTGCACAATTCATACCTGTGAAAAATGAAAATGTCACTTTAATTGAGCTTTATTAGAGAAACGCGTAATCAACCTTCAGAACGTGGATTCCAGGCCTGTGTTGATGTCCCTGGGGAGGGGGAGCAGCATGTGATTTACAGCCAGGGCTCTCTCCTCTGAGCTGCTGTGCAGGGACAAACTCAGCGTCCTGGTAAGATTAACGAGCAGCAGGGCCGCTTTGCATCCAGTCTGCTCTGCTTCTTAGACGAGGAGAAGCCACAAGGCGGCCAAAGCCTCGATTTAAAGGCGAGGAACAGTTTACTTCCTTTTGTAGTTCAAGTTTAACCCGAGGTTAGCCATTTAATCTACCAATCAAATAACAGCACCAATTATGCACATTTATTTTTCAGCTACATTCGAATTTACCAGGCTTGTCTAGTACCATGCATCACAGATTAGACCAACACAAATCATCAGTTAATCTCACATTCCCACACTGGGACATTTTGTCACACATTTTTAAATTATCGGATGCATTAAATACCAACATTTTGGCATTTACCGTGGCATGCGAATTTTGATGCATTAAACACCAAAACCCACACGTTATTCCCCAGAAACTCATAATAGGTGCTATTTATCTTACCCGAAAAATAAAGCACGCCCGGTATAGCTATTTATCAGGTCTGATAAATAGCACCTATACTCGTAACCAGGGGCTGTGTGTGCGCAGTGTGTGTAAAACATTAATCAACACTATGCTGGGGAAGACTCTGACAGACAGCATTTAGCTAATATGAATTTATGCCACCCAAACAGTTGATCAGGGAATGTGGGAATGGAAAAGTCCCCTACTTGGTAAACAGACCTGTAGCCCTGCCTTGCGTGGCCGGAGAACATATGCATCTGGTATCATGATGTTTTTTTGACCCAGCTAACACGTTAATCTTGCATGTGCACTAATGCCTAGACCTGTTTATGGTAAAGACAAGATCATGAACCTGTTCTGTGACCTGGAGGTCGAGCACACCAAGGGCTATATTTTCAAGAACTGCCGCTAACTATCGTTAGCCTTAGTTAGCTGTAATTTTCTTACCGCCATGTATCGCCGAAAACTATCGCCATGGTACCAGTGTATTTACAATATGTCGCTACATGGCGATAGTATCAGCTAGCTGAGGTAAATACTGACGCAAACACTAGCGCCAAGGCGATAACATTTTTTACGTTAGCGAAAGAAGAGTGATGAAAGGCCAATTAGCGGCATGAAAAATAAAGTTTATCAGCCCAACTTCACTTTTCAACCTCAAGAGGCAAAAATAGCCTATCAATACACCTCAAATGAAAAAAAGAAAAGAAAAACAATGGAATGCGGAAAGGAGCAGCACAGGTCTACAAACCCCTCACCCCCCCACCAACAGCCAGGATGACTAGCCAGAGTCCCAGGGTAAGAGGAAATGCAGAATCAGGGTCTCATTTCTGAAAAGTGTCTCCATCCATGAGACACATTGGCAGTCAATGCCTGGAAGCGCGGACAGTGTTCGGAGACCGGAGGCTTCGCTGGGCCTACGTCTGAGACCCAGAGTGGGAGGCAGCGGTGGAATGGAGTTGCTGTGGCCTGATAGTGGAGGCCCACCGCATTGGGCCCAAGCCTTGGCTGTGGTGGTACACATTGAGGCGTAGCCGATTGCCCTTACCTGGGGACGAAGTTTGGCAGGTCGCATGGAAACACTTTGCCGACCTGTGTGACATGACCACCTGGTGCCCCTTGAACCTGTGATCAGTAGAGATGCCCCTGCGCACTGACATAGGGAAGTCTGCATTGCATAATGCACACCACCACTACACCAGGTCGCACGAAGGAGGTTGCCAGTGTTGGGCCTCGCCTCTTTGCATCACAGGCCGGAAGATGTGGTGCTAGTGAATGCTGTGGAGGGTGGGGCCCATGAGCTGCGCTGAACTTGTGTGGTAGGAGCGCTGCGACTTCTCGTCTAAGGGGGCCCTGTTGCATCACTTGCATCTGGAGGTTCCCCAGCAGACTTAACAGCCACTGCTGTACCCAGGCTTGTGAAATTCCGCCTGGCTAAGGCTCCTGCTGGCTAAGTCACAGATTCGGAGAGAGTGCTGCTGACTGAGCCTCAGTGTTGTATGTCCCGGTGTGGAGAAGGTGGGACACAGGGCCGAACAGGCCCGGGAGTTGAGTTGGTCCAGGCCTAGCACCAGTGGGAGGTGCACACCGTGCCCTGAGCAGTCTTGTGTGTGGCTGACCAACATCACTGAGGGCACTACACAAGACTGGTGGGGGACTCCACTAACTGGTTCTAGTGACTGATATCGGCCGTTGAAGGCGGCTGGTGCCAGGGGCACGGGGTCGGTCCAGGACAAGGCCCTTGGGTGCACCTCTTGATCTGCTGGGGAATACAGACTCTAGTCGCCACTGTTATATTGGAGGAGGCGACCGGGTGGTGCTGCCTTTCGTCGCCTCCTGGTAGTGAGCTCTTGGGTGTACAGGGAATTTTCATTGATGCCACCTGAACGTATATTCCTGGCTAGGATACACCTGACTAGAGGAGTGGGCCATGTTGGCTACACTGCACTGCACCACATGTCATTCATTGTGCCTGGTAGTCTGGTGCAATGATGGCCGCCTGCAGATGAGGGCATCGTAAACAATTGGCCGCTCCTCTGTGTCGGTGAACCAAGTGGCTGGGGATCGCTGTCTGCCGAGGCAGGTGACAGTTGACAGCTTGGACTCCAAACTAGACTCTACTTTCAGTGGGTACCTCCCTCAAACAAACGGGCACTTCCTTTGAGGGCCGCATTGACAAAATCACAGTCGACTTTATCTGGACCAGGCAGATTAGTACAAGATGACTTACCAAGTACACGACATTGAGCAAGAACTGGCCAAAGTCCCTCAGAGTACCCTAAGTGTAGCATTTGAGGTGTAGCAGCTAATGGCACATGGGAAGTCACTGGAAAGAACAGCGAAGAATGCGGATGGCAGCTCCCAGCTTAACAACTCGAGGGTGTTGGGTCTGCCAGAGTGAACAGAAGGGGCTGATGCAGTGGCGTATACTGAGACATGGTGACCTACTGCCAGCGGGTGCACTTTCCCCATTCCTTTTTGTGGAGCAGGCCCATCAAGTGCCGGCGGGCCACATGCTTCGGGATACAGGTCCTAGACACTTTCTCTTCTGCCTCCTACAGGGATCATGACACTGTCCTGAGAGAGGTACGCAAGCTGGGGGAGGTGAAAGTGGATAACGCCACAGTTTTTTTCTGCTCTGACTACGCCACAAGGGTGCAGAGGGGCTCATCTCTAATAGTTAAGCAGTGCTTTCCAGATTGGGCATCAAGTACTCCCTCCTCTACCCCTAAAGGCTGAGAGTGATCTCAGATGGTGACATGCAAATCATTGCCGCCGCTGAACAGTGCTGAACCTGGCTGCAATCTACTGGTCTCCAGGTACTGTGGGCAAGAGAGTGAAGGGTCTGCGTAACTAACTGTCATTCGTGGAGCCAGTTGTATTGGGAGGCATAGGAGGAGCAGGTGTCCCCCCACAACTACAAGCCACACCCAATATGCAGCAGGTTATACAAGAGGGGTGGAAGGAGCTGCATGCCGCACCGATGATGCACAAACACACTCAGAGACAGGATCCTGACACTATCCCTGAACGCTCCCCAAGCGACAGGGGCAGATGACCTAATTTAATGTTGACTGGTTGCGATTCCCCCCTTCTTCTATGTTTACAGACCACTCCGGAGAGTCTCTGCCTTTCGGCGGTTTGTGGTCCCAGTTCCAGTTGCTGAAGTTCCAGTCTACCAAGGTCAGCACTTAGAGGGGATTAGGTCCAATCATCACCCAAAGGGAACGGAGCAGTTGTTCAGGTATGCGATGCATGTCAGGGGTGGTGGTGGTCCGAGCTGCAATGACATGAGGTCCTTGGTGTCGTTGACCTTTCCAAGGATGAATTGTGGGAGGATCTCAAATATCCTAGCGGAACTCTAGTAATGCTGTGACGTCACATATTTGACATTCTAGTTGCGCAATATGCCACAGCATGTTTACAAGGCCACGCAAAGCCACTTTATGTGGCTTTTCATGGACTTGTAAATATGTGCCCCTTTCACACAGTGAACAGTGTGAAAGAGGCATTCCATGCAGTGGCGGCTTGCATGGCTCGTGGGTGGCGGGGTGAGGGCGGGTGCAGGGGGTCGCTAGTGGTCGCAATTGTGGAAGGGTGCAGGTTATAAATGATAAATACAAAAATATATAGCTTAGCAAACCACCAGGTCCTGTGTCTTTGCTCCTGCTCTCCCTGAGGAACAGGAATCACAGCCAGACCCCATTGGCCAATCACAATGCTGCAATGCAGCATTGTGATTGGTTTTGAGCGTCCTGGTTCGATGCTCAACCAGGGAATGGGGGCCTGGGCAAGTTCACCATGCAGGCTGTATTGCAGCCTGCGTGGAACACAGGGAAAGGGCACATGACTGGTTTTGGCAGCCCAATAGGGCAGATAAAACAGTTATTGCACACTTGGAAGTGGACAAACCACTCCTCCTCTGTCCTGCTAACTGAAAGATACTATAATTTCATGTTTCGACTTCTCGCACTGCTTAAAAGCAGTGGGGCGATGCTCCTCCAGTGGTGGCCCCTCTGCCATAGCGGAGGAGCCACCACTGGTTCAATGGGTGTTGCTGTGTAGGTTCCCACACCAAACCAATGGAATCTGAGGCATTCCCAGGTTTACTAGAAACTGTAAACCTTCGGAATGTGCCAGAATCTTATAACTCCCCAAGGGTGATGTTTGGGAGGCGCTACGAGGAGAAATGTATTCATTTCTCCTCTTTTTTTTACTTTTGTGATGTGTGCAGCATTCTGCAGCACACAGTGAAAGAGGAAATACCCTGTATTGATAGGTTTTGTGCAGGTAGGTGTCTCTTCCTGCAAAACATCAATCAACTCCTCACCAAGTTCACCCTTGTGTCATGGCACAAGGGTGCCTGCTTTGGTGCATGGCAGCCATTGTTCGTCAATGTAGGGGAAAATATAGGGGGCTTATACATGAGACCCTTCCGACAGTTTAACGTCGCTGGTGCATCATTTTCTTGACATACTTGCAGCGAGATTTTTGCACCACATTGCGCCGTATTTATGAAGTGACCCATCTAGGCATATACATGACCTTGTAAAGCCCTGTGCCACGTTATACCTGCGTCAGATACGGTGTATGCAGGGTGTGCCTTCCCACGCAACAAACCCTCGTAGGAGTGGTGCAGTGTAATCTATCAGATTTCACAGCAACAATTCTAGGATGCCACTGTGTCATAAATATACGCTAGCCTCATGTCAGGCGTAAGGGTGGCGCAGTGCCATAGGGATAGGGTGGCCCAAGGTACGTCATGCTTGCAACAGAACTGGGGTGGCATGGTGAGCAAATAAATGATGGATTTAACCCAGATCTCTTGACTTGGGTGAATGCTTTGATTTGTTCTGCATTCTGTCCATCAACTGTGTGTCTTTTGCTTTCTTGCAACACAACTGCAGCAATGCATGACGTCAGGATGTCAGATGTATCACTCATTGATTGCAACAGGGAGCACTGTACAGCAAATACGGCGCAGCCATGGTGTTGCAAGGAGGGCACAGTGAAAAGTGTCCAATGGCTGTTTTAGAGCAATGATGTGAAACTTTTCATGAATGGGGCCCAGGAATGATCCCTATCTTATTGTTAGGGTGCCTTCCTGACCTTTTGTTTTGGCGCAGGGCAGCGTACAATGTTCCTTGCAGCGCTGTCCAGCAACCAGACATCTTATATGTGGGCCCAAGTGTTTGCACCAATTTTAAGACCAGCTATTTTCTGCTCTTAAAAAACTGCCTCTAATTTGAGTTAGCAGTAGTTTTGGGGGTTATCGACGTTCTGGAATTTCATTGTAAATATCGCAAAGTGTGGTTAGCTGCAGTTTTCTCACAGGAACGCCTACCTTGCATCTCATTTTCGTTAAGTCCCGCTAATAGAAGTGGCAATCTTGAAAATTCACGTTTTCACTGAAAAAGTACTGCTAACTGCTGTTAGTGGCAGTTTGTAAATAAGGTGTTTAAAAAGCAGCAAAACATCATAAAATTTACGCTACAGTGGCGTTAAGTTTTTGTAAATATTGGAGTACTCTTTTGTGGATTAATAGTCCTGAGCAGACTTCTTTCTCGGTTTTACAGGAAGTGCGGCTTTCAGGCCCCACTAATGTAAACTTCTTTTTAGATGTAACACCTAGACCTTTGAACAGGCGTTCCATGTGAGGGTTCGCATTGTGTGTGAATGGTCAATGTGTGGTCGCAAGACTCATGTGTGTAAAAGTATGATTTCTGGGAACAAAGGGATATGTTTTGAATTGTCCCCTGGTATGACACAGGGACTAGGATGAAATGTAGCTCCCCAGACAGTGGAAATGTATTAGTTTCATTTCTGAAGCAGGAGGAGGGAGTTTCAGTCACAAAAGAGACGGAAGATAGACACAGCACTACCAATAGACATACTAAAACGTCCTATGTTTGTGGATTGTAGGTGAGAGGGGTGAGTTAGCAGACTGAATTGGTAAAATCAAGGCAGTTTCTAGGCAGAGCCTGCCTTCTCTCTTTCTCCGATATATACTTCACAAGGGCTGATGACAGTCAGGTGCAGAGACTTCACGCTTGATCATGCCCATGTGTTTTGTACTCTTGCCTTGCGCCAACTTTATCACTACCTGTAGTGAGAGGCATCACCTTGCTCAAGGGATTTGCAAGCACTGCAGCCAGATAACTACATTTGATATGTACCACCAAAAATCAGTTCCAACACTTTAGATATTGAATCAACATCCACTATCTGGAAAATGAGTACAAAGGTTCAATCCAAATCCTGCTCAGAGAAGGAAGGAAAATGTCTAGTCCTGCAGGAGTCTGTTCAGGAAAAACCCAGCAGTGTTCGCAGCATGTGGAGCACCCAAAAGAGCAGACTTAACATTGGGAGGGAAGCCAGCATCGACCCAAGTCATGAGGAGTAATCTTATCTCCCTATGCAGTTCATGAGGAGAACTGCAAGAAGAAAATACAATCCACATAGGTATGCTGTCCGCACGCCTGCAGGGTGAATGGAACTGCTACTGTCAATACGTTGAGAACCCTTGTTGCTGTCAAAGCAGAAGACCTGGCCTGATGCCATTTCCACCAAAGATCAGCAGCCCAAGTAAGAAGAGTGGCTGCGTTTGCAGTCCTGCACCGCTGATGCTGACACTGATGACGCAAACAAGCACACCACTAGCACCACACCAAGCATTTCTTCGGTGTATATGTAACACCTGGCCTGAGAACATAGAAACTGAAAGAATGTATATAGAACGCATAAAGATAAACCTGCAATTAGCAAATTTAACATTGCAGAGGTGCACATTTTAACTCAATATCAGAAAGAATTGACCAATGGGTTGCCGCACATGGCGGCACTTAATGAGTTTGCTCGCCCTTGTGATTGATTGTTGCCTATGACCTTTTATCTTGGCTGGACACTGTAGATATGAGGTGCACCATAGGAACTGGGAGAGACCATTGTGCAGATGGTGTATCACTTACGTAGTACTCGTCCCCGAAACCATAAAATCCTGTAAAAGAATCCCTAATAACGTGGGGGCACTAGAGGGCGCGCAGCGGAATGGTTGCCTGCTAAGACAGCTCCGCAGTCAGGCGCATTAATTAGCAATAAAGTGGCTTTGCGGATGTCAAATTGAAGGATTCTAGCAGCATTGATCATCGGCAGAAGCGGAGATTCCAGTATGCAGCTCTAAGGATTGCTTCGATGCAGAGGAGGTGGTGAAATTATGCCATTCGCCAAACAGCCAGGGGGAAATGCTGTCCCATAACAAGGCATATAATTTATTATTATACAAAACAAGGGAAACCCAGAAGGTATGCCATAGGGACCTTGGGCAGTAAGTAACATGTTTTAGAGAACAGTGGTCCCTATTTTGGAAGGAAAAATGGACAAGCACAGTAATCATACGCTAAAATAGATCGTATGTCTTTCGTCCAGCCGGACAAGAATTTATTTTTTATATAAGTTCAGTTGATTGTGATTCAAAACATTAATTGACAAGTGGGCACAGCCGTGACCCACAGAACACAAGACAAACCAACGAAAAACAGAATGGCCAAAGGCAGGGTATAAGATGTGTCTATTTGTTTGTAATCACTATGACAGACTTAAATATCCATTTTCACACCATTGATCATTGCAATATTATAAAATCATATTGCATATGGTGCTTTTAGTGTCGACGACGTTTCAATGCTATTAACAACAATATAAAGCATCATCTTCAGGACAAGGGATAGTTCATTGTTGTCTTAAGCTTATTCACATATTTTGCCTATATCGCATTACTGTATCAACATTTACAAGGGAATAAAAGGGGGGAGAAAAATACAAAAAATAGAGATAAGTAAAACTAAACTGCTAGGCATTTAATTGTGACTTCTGTGAGGGTGAATTTGTGTGTTTCACCTCACACGATATCTAGCGTCAACAGGAGCCCCCGTGCCCTGACTTTTGCCGCCGTTATTCAAGTCAGTAACCAAAACACTGGCAGACCGTGTTCACGATCAGACCCTTTTGGTTAAAATTTGGGAATTAATCTGATAATTGAATGCTTTGTATTTTAGGAGGTGCAACCTGGCACCTAGCGGAATTGACACTTAACCAAAAGCCTCAAGTACGAGCCGGCACTGGCATATATTGATATCAGGAATTAAACTATACAAGGAAGGCCCATAGCCTATTGACTGTAAATGACTTTTCACTGCGCCGTTTTGAGCACCCCCCGTTTTTAAAATCACATCTGAATGCCGGTTTTAATATAGACTGTTTGTCACCGCAGATTTAGTGGCTCTCAGCCCCCGTTACGGATCTACTGGGCCGTATTACAAGCGTGCCATTACCGTTGAACCTTGTTCCTCCTCCAAACGTAAGGAATGTTTTAACAACACTGTTTTTACTTTGGGCAATCTGTACCGAACCGCTAAATAAATAATGATCAACAGCAGCAACGTAATACTAATGCTTGCTTCGAGAAATTCAGCCACAATTTAGATTCCACGGCACTACCCATTTTAAAATTCACCGCACGTGCATCGCGTCGCCCGCCACCTCCCCTTGTGATTCACATACCGTGAACAACTATGATACGCCTTTATTCCAATGGTTCCTCCCTATTTCTGTAATTTCATCCATCGCCGTTTAAACACCTTAAACCACTGCGCCTTCAACCTTCACTGACATCTCCGTTTTAACACCTTAAACCACTGAGCCTTCAACCTTCACTGACATCACGGGCACAAGCTGCATGTGTATTGTGCGACTAGACTCTATTCCTGAAGCGGATGCCCTCCTCTTTGTGTCACACACAATTTCACCCTCACAGAAGTCACCAATTAAATGCCTAGCAGTTTAGTTTTACTTATCTCTATTTTTTGTATTTTTCTCCCCCTTTTTATTCCCTTGTAAATGTTGATACAGTAATACGATATAGGCAAAATATGTGAATAAGCTTAAGACAACAATGAACTATCCCTTGTCCTGAAGATGATGCTTTATATTGTTGTGAATAGCATTGAAACGTAGTCAACACTAAAAGCACCATATGCAATATGATTTTATAATATTGTAATGGTGTGAAAATGGATATTTAAGTCTGTCATAGTGATTACAAACAAACAGACACATCTTATACCCTGCCTTTGGCCATTCTGTTTTTCGTTGGTTTGTCTTGTGTTCTGTGGGTCACGGCTGTGCCCACTTGTCATTTAATGTTTTGAATCACAATCAACTGAACTTATATAAAACATAAATTCTTGTCCGGCTGGACGAAAGACATACGATCTATTTTAGCGTATGATTATTGTGCTTGTCCATTTTTCCTTCCAAAATTGGGACCACTGTGCGCTAAAACATGTCCCATAACATGGCGGCGACCCGAGACTCCATTGGCGCATAAGTAAGGAGGCGTGTGCTGCAGCAATTAAACACCGAGGTAACCACGCAAAAACGTTACGATTCTGCATTGTGGACATTTGCTGGATGTTGGTCTGTTCAGCTGAAAGACATTTCGTGATTAGGGGGCAGTAACAGCTTTTTAATGTGAGCCCTGACAGTGCGGAGCGACAAGCCTCTGTAAAATGGCGGCGGTCGGAGCTCCAACTGAACCGACACCGGTCTGATGCAATTTAGTGAGCAAGTGTGGGGACAATCGATGTCGGCAGCGTAAGACTGGCGGAGACAGCAGCGATTTGCATTTGAACCTCTTGCTGTGCGGGGGTGCGGACGTGAGCTGTCGCTGCGAGCGGAAAGGGTGGCTGCATCGTTTATACTGCCCGGAGGGAAGGCGCGATAGAGGAAAGCAGAATGGCGACGGGCTGCACCAAACATTAACGGCTGTATTTGCGTACTGCTTCATGAAAGGGGACAGCAGGGGAGCAATCTACTACTCGGGCCACAGAAAACGTTGGGTGCTTTATACACTGATCGGTACACCAACAATAACGTGAATCATGACCGAACTGACTGCAAGTTGCTAAATGGCGGCCGGTTGGTAAGCATTTTAACAGCTGCGGTTTACCACTACTGCAAATACATCAATAGCGCGAGATAGTAATAGCCCCACCTTCATTTTGCCCTGTACATATGTCTGGACTGTCCGCTAATTGGGGAGAGGAGAGGCTAATCCTGCGATATGTGAGCTGGCATAGGTGGTGGAGATAAAGTGATCCGCATGCTGCTTACAAGTCCCAGAGCCCTGATCCCTGCTGCCCAGAAGTGACGCTGCTCTGTTGCCGTGATGGAGCTCATAGAGGAGTATGTAGTCATCTAGTTCAACGTATGCAGATTGCCCACAGCTATCGTGGATTACGAGATGTGCCTTTTTCTTCCTAAGGCGCGCATTACGGGTCATACTTTGCATTTTTGGTGACCTGCTGTTGTGCGACACTTGTAGATCACAACTGGAGTTTTTTGAGATATCTAGAGATATTAATCTGTGCACAGTCCTGGATGACAACTGTCTTTGTGTGGATGCACTGCGTCTGTTGCTAATTGACCACCAGCTGAGCCGAAATGCAGTAATATCTGGAGGAGGACCACACCAAGTGGCGAGAAACCACTTCTGAGAAAAGAAGGCAAAGGCATTTTGCGATACTCTGAGGTTGAGGAGCACTAAAAAGTCTCTTATTATATTCTTGAGTACAAATTATTACCAACATGGGTAAGCCGGATAAACAACAATCCAAACTCTCATTTGAATCATGGAGACAAACGAAAGGAGCAACAGCTCACTCTGATACTGAACTTGAAACTGAATCCACAACGGATAACGCGATGGAAAATGTTCTCCAAGCGATTCAAAAAAGTCTGCAGGATATCAACGGAAAGCTAAACACCCACACTCAACGAGTGGACAACATGTCGGCGAAGCTAGAGAAGCAAGGGGAGCGACTAGACCAAGCTGAAAACCGTATTACAGCGGTGAAAGATGAAGCACATGCTACGACTAGTAAATGTACAGGAATGGAGAAGCTGTTGCAGGTATTCAAGAATAAAACTGAAGACTTGGAGCGTGATCTCGCCGTAATAATATATGGATCGTGGGTATTCCAGAATCCACCAATACAGGGCGGTTGAAAACGTATGTGGAGGAGATGCTTCTCTCAGTTTTCGGTGCAGAACATTTTTCAGCTGTCCTGATAATAGAACGTGCTCAAAGGTCGATGGCCCCACGTCCACCTCCAGGCGCACCTCCCAGACCTATAGTAGCTTGTATCCTTAATTACAGGGATAGAGATAATGTACTGAAGATGGCTCGAGAAAAGCAGCAGGTGATGTATCAAGGCAACAGGGTGGGATTCTACTTGGACTTCACGAAAGGTGTACAATTAGCTTGTAAAGACTTTGCCCCGGCCAAGAAGAAATTGCGTGAATTAGATATAGAATATGGAATGCTCTATCCTGCTAGGTTGAAGGTGACATGGAATGATCACTCCACAATTCTACAAACTCCAAAAGCTGCTCAGGAATTCATCAAGAAAATCGTTACTAAGCGTAGAGAGCAGAAAAGAGATGAGCGGACTCAAGACTCAGAATAGGATCCGGCGGTAAAGGGGTTGCTGCAAATCCCAAAACTAGTCTCCTATGGTTGAAAGATGGCATTGAGAGACCCTGAAATGCACCTACTCGGACAGACCAAACCCCATGTGACCACCCTGCATTATAGTTTTGCAGAGACTGAAGAAGATGATTGTGTGGTGGTAATGTATACAAGTACATTTGACTCTTGGAATGTGAGTGGGTGGAACATTACAACATTGCCGTGCATCAGAGAAATATTTCATTACTTTTATATTATTAGTGAAATGGATCTACCATACGATGTGTCAAAGCGAAGTGTGTAGAAGATAGTATTTAATGGCCTATAACAGGTTACCCTTTGGAAAGCATGCTATGTATGCACCTGTAAATGGATTATGGCAGCCCTGTGTAGTTGGATACATGGATTATGATATTTGCCAACTGAACTAGAGACTGCCCAGTTCTGGTTGCTTATGTTACCACAGCATCCTGGGGGGTAATGATAATACGAGAGGTTTCTTATGTGGTGGTAATGTATACAAGCACATTAGACTCTTGGAATATGGGTGGGTAGAACAATACAACATTGCAGTGCATCAGAGAAGTATTTCATTACTTTTATATTAATAGTGAAATGGATCTACCATAAGATGTGTCAAAGCGGACTGTGTAGGAGATAGTATTTAATGGCCAATAACAAGTTACCCTTTGGAAAGCGTGCTGTGTATGCACCCGTAATTGGATTATGGCAGCCCTGTGTAGTTGGACACATGGACTACAATATTTGCTAGCTGCACTAGAGACTGCCCAGTTGTGGTTGGCTATGCTAACACGGCACCTTGGGAGGTAATGATACTCTGAAAAGTTTAATAGGTTGCTTCCTATAATGTTTGATCTGCTGCCAGGAATTCTATCTCTGATACATAATGTTTAATCTGCATTGATGGTGTAGTCCTGACCACATCCACTACACTGGACGGAGTTGTGTGCACTTAGTGGACCCCCACACGGGTGTTCCCCATGCAGTTCACCGTTTGGTTACATGTTAACTTGTGTGTATGTCTTTGGCATAATTGGGATGGTAAAGTGTGAGGTTGGTGGGTGGGTTGAAGTTTGAACTTGTTATGTAGGCTGTTGTGCTTAAGAAACATTGCAGTGATCCAGACTGATTATGTGATTTATATATTGTTGCCAATCCTTTTCCACACAAAATGTCCAACCTCAGGGAAATGCAAATGTCGATACTTACAATATAATGCAGAATGTCTCTCTACCTAATTTAATGGCCACCAATGAGTCCCGACCCTCACATCTGAACCTACTCACTTAAAACGTCAGAGGGCTTAATAATCCCAAGAAAATTAGGCCAATGTTTGCATACTTTGACAAGCATCATATTGATATTGCCCTTTTGCGGGAAACACATATGGCTCCACACGCCGATAGTCATTTTTGGGCTTAAATGGGCAGAAATTATTTGTAGTTCGAGGTATTCTTCATACTCTAGAGAGGTCACTATTTTAATAAAAAAGGGGACCGAATTCAGGTTTGAGACTGCTACTGTAGATGATCAGGAGAGGTACGTTATTGTCACAGGAACACTTAGGGGACACCAGGTCGCACTCATAACCACTGATGGACCGAATACTGATGACCCTGATTTCTATCATGCGATGTGGCAGAGGTTGCATGGACTGGTAGGCAGAACTATATTGTGGGGGGGGATTTTAATCTTGCGCTGGATGAATGCATAGACAGATCGGGCTCAACTACAGAACCCCATCGAAAAGCAGTGGGCAAATTAAAATATTATGTTGGAACTGCACCTTAACGACATATGGAGACTCAACAATCCAGGACGCATGGAGGCCACACACACCTCAGCAGCCCCCGTATAGCTGGCACTTTAAAGCAAAAGCATTATTAGATCCTGTATATGTGGATACCATCCATTCTGCTATCATAGATTACTTCCGATTGAATGAGTCAACAGCCGATTACCCTAGTTTACTATGGGAGGCTTTCAAGGCCACAATACGTGGAGTATGCATAAGTACGACTGTAGGAATTTTAAAAGATATTCGCAGGCAGCTTAGTATACGGGAGGAACAGTTGAAAATCTTAGAGCAAAAATACGAACTTACACAAAATACCAAAGTGCTGGGGGACATTAGGGATGTAATGTTGGAATACCAGTCGTAAGCGGAAGATTAACTCAAGTATAAGGCGAGGCGCACTATTGCGATTTCATTTGGTGAAGGAGGTAGACCTGAGAAACTATTAGCTTCAAAAATTTGCAATGGGCGCGCTCCACAGATGGTCCTAACTGTCAGAGATGACACGGGATGTGCGCATTATGATGCTCAAGGGCTACTGCAGGAATTCATGAAAACATATGGTGCGTTGTATCAATCACAGCCCACTGTATCACCTTCCGGAGTTATGGACTGCCTAGCAGACGTCATGATAACCTGGCTATCAGATGGACAGAGAGAGTACTTATCACTACCAATTACTGTTGAGGAGGTTACTGAGATCATCAAAACGCTCCCAAATGGTAAAGCCCCGGGCCCTGATGGGTTTACGTGCAAATTTTATAAAACATTTGTAGATTTGTTAGCCCCACACCTAGTAGCCATTTATGGCAACGCAAATGATAAGATGTTACTCCCCCCTACACTACGAGAAGCTTTGCTAATTGCTCTTCTCAAGCCAACAAAAAATCCGGAATACTGTGATTCATATCGGCCACTATCACTAATTAATGTAGATACCAAAATATTAGTTAAATTGCTGGCAACTAGATTACAACCCCTCATGACCAATCTGATTTTACCTGACCAGTCGGGGTTCATCCCTACAAGGTCAACGGCTCACAACACCAGAACACTCTGCGCTCTCCCATTATTTAGTTCCAAACACTAGGGCATCGGAGGTTATGTTAGATGCTGCCAAAGCATTTGACTCCATAGAACGGGCGTATATAATGGTGGTACAGCGGCGAATGGGCTTTCCACCTATATTTCTGCAGTGGGTGCAAATATTGTACACTAAGCCCACAGCACGCATACGAGTCAACAATTACATTTCGGATAGCTTGTCAATAGAAAGGGGGAAAAGGCAAGGATGCCCGCTGTCCCCGTTACTATTTGCATTAGCACTTGAGCCGTTGGCTTGTAATATCAGACAGGGACATCACTACTCTGCTCTCCAATTTCCGCAGCGACCGTTACACATCTCTTTATACACCGACAACAAGATATTATATGTGCGGGACCCGGAGCAACATCCAGCTCCCTTGTTGCGGGAATATATAAAATTTGGGAGGCAATCTGGTCTCCAGATCAACTGGGCAAAATCCCTGATTATACCGCTAACTGATGCAACACACCCTCACATTACAGAATTTCCTTTGGAATGGCAATCAGATCCAGTGAAATATCTTGGCATTTGGTATCACCAGGACCCTGAAGTTGTAATCCGCACAAATAGCCAGAGCAATTGTGTATACTGAATAAAAATAAGTGGCACTTCCCTGTAAAGCAGCTTCTCCGGGGTCTGAGACAGGGCACCCACTTCCTCATGTCCATTCATACCCTCTCTGCACCATATACTGATATACTGATGATCCCAATGTGACTTTACTCATGACACTCATTTGAGACACTTGCTCTGTCCTGTTTCATAACCCTAGCAGTTTAAAATGCTGGCAGCATATTGATGCTTACTACAATGACAAATTGTTACCTGTCAATTCCTTCACTATGATTTGTTTTAACACTGAGTTAGTGAACTTTCTTAAGCAGTTTCCAAGTTGCATAAAAAGGGGTACTTTATGGTCTTTGTCTCATTACTGGGGTTTCACTGCTTGGATCTAGTCTCTATAAAATGTCTCAGGAAGTGTCAAACACATGGCTTTGAAAAATCACACATAAACAAATTAAAACAATGAAAATATGTTTACCAGTTTGGAAAAGGAGCGCTGTGATCAAGTAGAGTTTATCACCCGCCAAAGTTTGGTCCTTTATTTACAGTTTTTAGGATTGGAACAAGCTATTGAGGTACATGTGAGGTATTTCCCAGTGGTTAATTTGTAACAGAAATATGCACCCAGATCTAGTTAGGAGGAAGCTTGCACCAGCCCATATCTCCTGTTAGCGCTGCCTAGAACAGAACCAACTTCTAACCATGAAAGTAGGAAAAGGATGTCGCGCAATGGCCAGCGCTACTGACTTCAGAGCTGGGGAACAAGGTTTGAGAGGTGGCTCTAAATCCTGTGATTCTGGGGAAATCACTTAATCTCCCTGTAAATGAATGTGTCCTTAACTGTTTCTCATGAAAAGTGCTGGTGATAAGCACCAGAACAAATCAGGTCAAATTAAGCATCTGGGATACCTTGGTTCCATACCAGGGTTTTCCTTTTAAAAATATTTTGATCTGTGAACCTGCGTTTGGACTAAACCAAGACAATAAATCCAAGAATGCACTAAAGTGGTAAATTAAACTTTGTAATCCTACCGCCTCACACTAAGTGCATTGCCTAACACCATTGGACTGACAAGTTCATAGAGAAATCCATAGCTCTTGAGTTTCACAAGCCCAAGAGTGCATAGTTCATCCCTTCCAGGGTTGTGCTGTTCTTTTTATTTAATATTTAGTGGATAAATAGGATTGCAAGTCCCAGAATGTAAATGTAAAAAAACAGCACTTCCTAGGTTACACTTGGATTCCAGATGCTTGAGCGCTTGAAAGCTCGTTGTAGGATATGTGATTGAGGGTCTTTTCAGGGCCCATCCCATCAAGCACTGAAGGTAACCCTAAGGGGGCAGCATGTAATTTTCTTAAAGGCGACTACAACACATAACTTTACTGCTGAAGTAAAAATTATCCTGAGTACTGTACCCTGATGTACTAAAATATATCATACATTTCTCTTCAATACTGCTTGTGAAACCTATGACTTTTGGCCAATACCTGGATAACTGTGCTATTAAACTTATCAATTGTTTGTTTCAATTGTTTTAAACAAAATATCCTTGGGGCAGGCATCAACCTGCTCGAGCCCCTCTAGCAGAGTGTTGAACTTTTTCAGAGCAATAAGAAATTGGAGTTAAAGTGCCTTTCAGGTGCTCTTAGGGCCTTGTGCATGCAGTGTTGTAAGGATCCAGTTATGGGCATTCACATACAAAGCTGGTAAATTCTGGGCGGTTTGTGCACTCGTACACCCTGTGGCATCCCAATCTTGCTGGTTACGGTTTTCGCACTCACCACGGCAACCATCAACGGGACTCTATAATGGTAAGTCACTACGGTTGACACCTTGACGCAGTAGAATATTCATGAAACCTTTGCATCATTGGAAGTGTCCTGAGCGTGCATTTACTCTGTTTGCTGTTGATTTTCCTGCAGGTGCACCAGCATTACGCACCACCTCTTCCGGGTCCTTAGCTCCCGGAGGAGCTTCTTCTGTTCTGTCTTTGAAAAAAAAAAAAAAATATATATATATATATATATATATATATATATATATATATATATATATATATATATATATATATATATATATATATATATATATATATATCCGAGCAACAATCCTACTGGATCGGCAATGGAAACCAACAATCCACGTGTAGGTACAGACCACAAGATAGCGCTGATTTACTTAGAAAAGAGGTTTAATGTTCGTCTGTCCCCAGCATGACGCATTTCGGCTGCGCCACGGCAGCCTTGATCACATTAAATATGCATCCCAAACACACTATTGCTAGCATTCCGTATGGGGAGATTTTAAGACTTAAGAGGATTTGTAGCTCTCCTGATGATTTTGAGTCCTGCCTCAAAGATATGTTGATACGACTCAGAGCTAGAGGTTACTCTGAGAATACCCTCAATCAGGCTATTGACAAAGCAAAATCAAGAACTAGAGAGAGTTTGTTCCCTAACCCGTCAAACATACTGGTATTGGAGGGACCCTCTGAGCCTAGAGAAGATAGCCCACGCATGATAACCACCTACAGCAGTGAAGACAGAAAGTTAAAAGCTATTATGAAAAAGAATTGGCCTATCATTCTAAGTGACCCTGTGTTAAATCACAAACTACCTAGTACCCCCACCATTACATTCAGACGGGCAAAGAGTATGGGTACCATTTTAGACAAATCGGCTCCAGAACTCAAAGCCAAAATTCCATGGCTTCAACCTTCCAAAGGCTTCTTCAAGTGTTCTAGCTGTCGCGCCTGTAAATTTGGTATCAACACCACTCATTATTCTACCCCCTTCTGCGTTGTTCCTAGACCCATTAATGGCAATTACAATTGCAAAACGGATCATGCCGTTTATGTCCTGACATGCACCTGTGGCCTAAAGTATATAGGTAGTACTAAACTTCAGGTGCATGTTAGGATATTACAACATCTTCGGGCAATCCTACACAATGATACAACTTATCCGGTTGCCCGCCACTTCAGGAGAGTCCATAACAATGACCTGTCTTGTTTAAAATACTTCATGGTGGGGGCGATACTGCCATTAAAAAGAGGAGGCGACCGTGAAACTCTATTAAGACAGCTTGAAACTAGAATGATACTTGAATTTGATAGCCGTTGGCCTAATGGGCTAAATATTTTAGATGAATTACATCATTTTCTGTAAAGTCTTGAAATATTGTACCTATAGCCCTACCCCACCCTATTTTATATACTCCCTTTCAGTTAGGCTCCCTATTGAAGGTTGAGTGGGTGGTGGATTAGGATGTGTTTGATGGGCAGTCCAATTATTGTGTTACTATTCTGTCTTTTTGTAATTGACTTGTATCTTTCTATTTATTCTAATATTTATTTTGATGATTGTGTTATTCCTTGATGTATATATTCGCGGTATTATATTTCTATATAGTATGTATATATATATATATATATATATTTTTTTTCGATTACTGTTTTATACTACTATTTATAATACTGCAGCGATATTCTGTGTATTAAGTGTTTGGTGTTTAAATATATTGATTATACATATATTTATAGATATTTTTAGGTTGTGGGTTTTAACTTTTTTGATACCTTTTGATAATTTTTAAGATACTTTTTGATACTGACTGTTTTTAAGAGATATATGGAAATCACAGATATTATATAGCGATTATATCTCAGGGATTTGATAAATTCCGAATACAAATATGATGTTGTCTCTTGATCTCGTTAGTATTGCACTTTTCTTGCTGCTTACTTTGCACATATATCTGCACAACTTTATTGCACTTTGTTCCACTTTATTGCTGCTTGGCTGTATTTTGCACATGAAGATTGTAACTATTGACTGATTCCTGACATGTAACATATGTATATAAGACCCTTCCAGTTTTAGAGTCTTAAGGTATAGTTATAAAATTGTATTTATACAGTTATTATCTATCAAACCTGACATACATATGTAATAATAGTTAGATGTTGCTTTGACATTTGTTTAAAATATATGCCATTATTTTTTGTCAATTTGTTTCATATGTTGCTATAGTGGGATTTATCCTGTTATATCTTATAGCTCTAATTGTGCTAAATTTCTTGCAGCTTAAACTACAAGTAGTAGTATTTCTTCACTTTTTATTTTATATCACATGATTTGTGATGTCACTAGAAGTGGGTGTGAACACGTTTGAGCAAATATAAAATAGCATTTCATTTGTGGCAATGTTACAGCGTGAACAAGGGTGTGTTAGCCTGAAACGCGTAGCTGTTCTCTGTGTTGTTGCTGCAATAAACTACCTTTGCTGATTCCTGTGGTCCGTCTCCCTCGTTTGCCGGCGTGCGCTGTGTTTGTAACGCTGTGAGATCTGAGGAGGAGCCTGTATTTGATATATATATATATATATATATATATATATATATATATATATATATATATATATATATATATATATATATATATATTACCTACTGGCGGTCGCCAGTAGGTATATATAGTTAGGATTTTTTCTCTATGGAACTTTTGAAAATTCTATGTCTAATAACTTTGGCGTTTGTGGACGGAATCGGCTGAAATTTTCAGGAAAATGGCACATTTTGTTTCTGAGCAGCCCCTGAAAATTTGGGGGGGTTCCGTCAAGGGGGGGCCGAGAAAAAAGGGGGTCCCAAAACGCGTTTTTCCCATTCATTTTTCCATAGGGTCTTTGGCCTCACTTTTAGCTCGAACGGCTGAATGGATTTACACGAAACTTGGCAAAATTGTAGGGACTGTTTGCCCGATGTGCCTTTGCTGGGTCTCAATATATGTGCTCCAGTGGATTTTGAGAAATTAACGTTTAAAAAAACAGATATATCTGTGACAGTCCGGTGCGGCCGCCATCTTGTCTCTCGGTAGGATCGAGAGACAAGAGGAGGAGAAAAACGAAGGGGGAATTTAATGAAAGGGGGCAAGGTAGATCCTTCTTGACCCCCTAGGAATGATGTTGGGGTTATTAAAGGGTCCCGTGGGGCAAATAATAAAAATTTGATGTTTTGCGGTAGAAGCGCTTCTCGGTTCGCGAACCGGGTCGCAAACTGGTAGCGAAACGTGAATTCGCCATTTTGTGTTTCGATTTAATTAAATTACTAGGTATAAGGCTCATATATGTTGATACATGTCTTCCAGCGGCTGTGCGTGAGCGTTTTTTTTTTTTTGCTGCGTGACGTCTGTTAACGTTCGATTCGATGGAAATCAGGAACTGTTGACCGCCATTTTGTCACTGCGAGTAAATATTTTGTTAAAAATAATTGTTATAAATGAATCCTTATTGATAAACATTGTCTGCGCCATCTTGCCTTTTTTGCAATGCCACACTTTTGTCGAGCACGGCAGCCATTTTAGATGCCTTGACCAGACCCACTCTCTGCACGCCGCCGATCCTCAGCATGGCTCCCCACCCTCGCAAGCATCTCCCCCACACACTGGTCACCCCCGCTCTCTCTCTCATGCATGGGCCAGAAACCTCCTCCCATCTGCGCTGTTTGTGAGCGTTTTTTTTTTTTTGCTGCGTGACGTCTGTTAACGTTCGATTCGATGGAAATCAGGAACTGTTGACCGCCATTTTGTCACTGCGATTAAATATTTTGTTAAAAACAATTGTTATAAATTAATCCTTATTGATAAACATTGTCTGCGCCATCTTGCCTTTTTAGCAATGACACACTTTTGTTGAGCACGGCAGCCATTTTAGATGCCTTGACCAGACCCACTCTCTGCACGCCGCTGATCCTCAGCATGGCTCCCCACCCTCGCAAGCATCTCCCCCACGCACTGGTCACCCCCGCTCTCTCTCTCATGCATGGGCCAGAAACCTCCTCCCATCTGCGCTGTTCTTCTCTGAGAATCACACCCTGTGCCCGCCCGACACCTCCCTTTCACCCTATTCACTACCGCACCCTCTGACACTCCTTTTCCTCTGTGTCCGATTGTCCAGGCCGGTCCCAGGCTATCACCTAGCCCTGCAGATGTAGTTTATGGCCCCAGCTGTAGAGAATCACCCCTCTTCAAAGGAGTTACAGTAGATCAAGGCCCCCACCCGATGAGATCCGTCACACCACACGCGTTCCTACTATCTGATAACCATCCTGTATTGTGCTTGGGGAGGGGATTCTCACTGTGAGGGTGTGTGGGTCCGAGCCTGAAGCGGAAGATTCCAGGGATGCCTCTTTGTACATCAAAGTTTTTACAATTATGTGTCACATTATAAATATATAGCACTCCAACAAAGTTGTAGGATTATAACATTTTAATAACTTATAAATATATACAACGCAACAAAAACAGTAAATACATTTAAACATTTTTTTAAAAAAGAAGCAACAATGGTCAGTAGCTGTGTTTTGTGCGAATAGTCCCAAGGCAGCACAACGTGCTGAGTTCTGGACGGCACCCAGGTGATGTTACCTGGGTGCCGCACTGGTTTTTGGTATCCTACAATGCAGCTCCGAAAAACGGCGTGGGGCGTCCCGGGTGGTGCGGGGGGAGGCCTCGTCAGTAGCGGTCTGTTGTGTGAAATGCTCCCAAGGCAGCAGAACGCGCTGAGATGTGGATGGCAACCAGGTGATGTCCAGTAAGTTGCCGCACTGGTTTTGGCATCCTACAATGCTGCTCCGAAAAACGGCGGGGGCGCCCCGGGGGGGGGGGGGGGGAGAGGCGGCGTGAATGGGCCTCCCCAGGTGGAGGCTCGTCTGCTGTACTGGGGCGCCCCTTTACCGTTTCAGTTGCCATTCTGCTCGCTTTTGCTACACTGTGCCTCATCCTCCATTCAGCTGTTTATCGCCCGCTCTTGCGGCTACAGCGTCTCGCTCACCATGTAGTTGAGTTGCGCCCACTCTTGCGGTGCAGCGATAGGCGGCTGCCACAGGACTCTTAAAATGGCGGACGGCTCTTCGGATTTGGGCCTGTTCCACTAAAATGGCCCTGGGACACCTTGGAACTCGGATGTCCCCTGAGCCTTGAAGATTTTACAAAAGTCTTGGGGGCCCCCGACTCCTGCAGGCTTCCGGTGGGGAGCGGCTGCCATGATCGCTCGCGGAATGACCACGACGGAGCCACGAGATGGTGGTGCTCTCATGCTGACGCCAGCTTCAGTCTGAAACATCCAGAAACAAGGTGGGGCTTTCATCGTTTGGGAAAAAAAAATGTTTTAATCCAATGAAAAGTATTATTTTTAGGTCATATGATCAATCCTTCTATCATTAGGAAACCAAAAGTAAAATGAACCAATGAAAAGTTTTATAAACAAGTCACATGACCTGTTATGCTTACGTTACGCGCTGCTATAAAAAGCGTAGAAAATCCGTTGGCAGGTGAGGCGGCGTCAGTAGCGGAACGATGTGCGAATAGGCCGAAGGCAGCACAACGCGCCAAGATCCGGATGGCACCGAGGTGGTGTTCAGCAAGTTGTCGCACTGGTGTGGCCATCCTACAATGCTGCGCCGAAAGTCGGCGTGGGGCGCCCCGTTGGCCTGTGAGGTCGCGTCAGTCAGTGGGGGCTGTTTGAGGATCTGACTGAATTGGAAAGCAATGTGATGCTGTGCTTCGCCCCCAAGATGGAGGCTCCTCGGCTGCAGTGGGGCGCCCCTTGGTGTCTCACTCGCTATCCAGCTGAGTTGCGTCCGCACTTGCGGCTACAGTAGGCCGAAGGCAGCACAACGCGCCGAGATCTGGATGGCACCGAGGTGGTGTCTAGCAAGTTGCCGCACTGGTGTGGCCATCCTACAATGCTGCGCCGAAAGTCGGCGTGGGGTGCCCCGTTGGCTTATGAGGTGGTGTCAGTAGCGGACTGATGTGTGAATAGGTCGGAACCAGCACAAGGCGCCAAGATCCGGATGGCAAGTCCTGGATGTTGGGTGCAATAGTTAAGAGTTCTGAGCAGTGCTTGTAACACTGTCTGAAGCTTACTTGCACCTGCTGCAGCTTCACTATTGCCCTGGTGTGGCCAAAGATCGCCCATGACATAGGCGGCCGGCTTCCGAGGTCTGGCGGAACTTTTTTCCTTTTCCTTTCTGCATCTTGTCCCACAATCCGTTTGACCTGAAGACACGACCAGGTCCCTGAATGTGTGCAGGGGGACGCTATTGATTGAATCAAAATGGCGGCTTCACACAAAGCTGACTCAAGCGTTGCTGGTGATGCTATACAGACAAAAACTGGTTTTCAGTTTGTACATTCTTCAGGATTTTTCCATCCAAGGCTGGTTGAGAGTTTGTAGAACAATGGCTTCAGATCTTGCCCTCCCCTCTTTTGACTGTTGGTTCTTGTTGCCTATCTCTTCTGTTGTCATTTAACTGAACCTTTTTTGACTGCCGAAAGGGGTTCTGGTCCGACCGCTGGTTGGTGGAGACATTTTGACTATATCCTGGACCTGCCCGGCCTCGCCCAAAATGGCGCCGGTATAAATGGGACTCGTTCCTCCTTGTTGTGTACTGGTTGTACAACCTTGATATCACGAGATACGTATGCAGTTTTGAAGCACATGGCGGGCGGGGACGAGAATTGATTGAATATTTCGACATCCTTATTGATATTAAGTTCTGATGTGTTATTGATTACTGTACTATTGAAAGTTCGAATTAACGTCACCCATGGTACTTGCCCGCAAATGTATATCTAGAAAATTTTATTGTAAGTGGGCCTGTCGTATTTTAATTACAAAATGTACGTCCACCGATTCCGCAACTGTTAGACACCTTAGTTCTTGCAACCTAATGGCCCGCTCGTTACGTTCCTCTACAGTGTAAATGTCTCCTCATCATATACGATTCCAGTTTGCTCCGTGGCCGGCCCACGTGGTTATAGGCCCGTATTTGTATACTGACATTTTTACAATAAAGGTTTTTAAAACAAAACATGGTAGTAGTATTTACATTGGTAAAGTTTTTAATTTTAGTCACTGTTTTCGAATCAGTAAAAGGCAAGTGAAATAAAGCAGTCCAATTACATGACGGATAAAAGGTATAATACGCAGGAACGCAGTAAAGATAAATGGTCAAGGGCTGTTGTGTTTTTTACTCCTGCAACATAAAGTGATCGATAAGAATCTGATATTCAGGCGTATCGGCGACTAAGACAGCAGGCCGAGCATCTTTTGCTCAACGGCTCCGTCATGGGACGAAGAAACGCCCTTTTGCTAGAAAAAGGAATATATTTTACTTGCAGGACAGTTGTAAATTTTCCGGGAAAGTACATTAGCCTGGAACATTATAACATATATGTTTAAGAAAAAATAATGTTCGAAAGCAATAAAAAGCGTAATTTTTAGGTCATATGACCAAGCCTTTCATCATTAGAATAACAAAAGTAAAATGAACCAATGAAAAGTTTTATAAACAAGTCACATGACCTGTTATGGTTACGTTACGCGCCGCGCCCCGGATCGCTTCCGGGAAGCTGCGCTTCACGCACCGGAGCACTTCCGGGTGCGCTACCGCGGCGTGTCATATAACGCATTACGCGACAACGTAGGTACAGAATATACTTAAAATGTCTCCACCAACCAGCGGTCGGAACACAACCCCTTTCAGCAGTCTAAAAAGTTCTGTTAAATGACAACAGAAGGGACAGGCAACAAGAACCATCAGTCAAAGAGGGGAGGGCAAGTTCTTCCCTACCGGGTCACGTTGGGGCGCTACCGGAACTGATCGAATTGGTAGTCTACAGTGTTTCTGGATGTTTCAGACTGAAGCTGGCGTCAGCATGAGAGCACCACCATCTCGTAGCTCAGTCGTGGCCATTCCACGAGCAATCATGGCAGCCGCTCCCCACCAGAAGCCTGCGGGAGTCGGGGGCCCCCAAGACTTTTGTAGAATCTTCAAGGCTCAGGGGACGCTTTCAAGAATGGGGCCCAAGCCCTAGCAGACAAGCGTCCGAGTTCCAAGGTGTCCCAGGGCCATTTTAGTGGATCACGCCCAAATCTGAAGAGCCGGCCGCCATTTGGAGAGTCTTGTGGCAGCCGCCTATCGCTGCATCGCAAGAGTGGGAGCAACTCAACTACATGGTGAGCGAGACGCTGTAGTCGCAAGAGCGGGCGATAAACAGCTGAATGGCGGAAGAGGCACAGTGTAGCAAAAGCGGGCGGAATGGCAACTGAAACGGTAAAGGGGCGCCCCACTACAGCGTGTCTTCAGGTCAAACGGATTGTGGGACAAGGTCCAGAATGGAAGAGTCATCAAAAGGCAAAAAGTTCTGCCGGACCCCGGGAGCCGGCCGCCTATGTCGGGGGCGATCTTAGGCCACACCAGGGCAACACGACTTGGGGAGGGGGAAGGAGCCAAGCGCCCCCTCCCAGTCCGCGCCACCACACCGTATGTTGAAAATCTGAAGCCATCGTTCTACAAACTCTCAACCAGCCTTGGATGGAAAAGTCTTGAAGAATGTACAAACTGAAAACCAGTTTTTGTCTGCATAGCATCAGCAGCAACGCTTGCTATCAGAGTGCATGAGTTTCATGCTCGATCGATTGAGCTAGCCGGATCAGACAACAAAAAGTATAAAATAGTTATGTAAATAGTTATTTAATAAAATGTTTTACCCTGTTACTTTGCTGGTGTGTTGTATATATTTATAATATTTGCATAGAGTTTATCGTTATTTTGGGCGGAGTGGGTGGCGGAGCCGAGCTGTCTTGCAGCCATCATGGTGTGGAGCTCAGTTCATCTCACTATTTTCGTATTTCTCATGAAGGGTTGTTCCTAATGTTTCTATTTTAGCGAGGTCAAAAAGAGATCTCATTAGTGGCCTACTGATTTTGCTCGATTACTTTTGTTTTTTTACACGAATTTTCACTATCTGCAAAGACTAAACAGAGTATTGCGACTTTGTGCTTCTTTGTAAATAGAGAATGAACCAAAGAGAATCAATTCTAAAACAGTAAATGCTTGGATAACAATCAATCACATGGAGAGACAAGCTGGCACGACGGATTACAATGGGGGCAAAGGCCTGCGTTAACTACCCTTCACTATCTGCAAAGAGAGAGTACTACTAAGAGAAAAGAGGGGGGGGGCAGCGTTCAAAGCACATCAGCGTGCATAAACACGAAAACGTTTTTACCTATCACGTACTTGACATTTGACAGCTTTTGATATTTGCTATTAAAAAACCATTGAAATTCACTGAAAAAACCATAGGTTTTAGCCCATATATAGTTAGGGATTAGCATTTACAAAACCTTAATTTACTCGCACAAAAACATAGAAATTTGCATATATAGTTAGATGCAATAACTATATATCGCGCAACCGCAACCCACTGCTGATGATGTCACATATTACATCATTCATGACATGGTCAGTGACATCACTGATGACATCACTGATGACATCTCAAATGACATCACTGATGACATCACTGATGACACCTCATATGACATCACTTATGACATCACTGATGACATCTCAAATGACATCTTAAATGACATCACTGATGACATCTCATTTGACATTACTCATCACATCACTGATGATATCATTCATGTGATAATACGATGAACCTCTTCAGATTCTAATATAACCTTAGATACAATCAGTGTAAACAGACACTCACAGACTGTCACTCATCCATGGAGTTACTCACACACCTAGTCACTCATGTAGAAAATCAATCACACCTCCATTTCTTCAACTATACAGTTATACACACCTTACTTATTCAAACATATACTAACACATATTTACTCTCTTATACAATCCCTGATACAAGTTTACAATGATCCATACAGCCACTCACACATTCACTGGCTCATATGCACAGTAATTTATATATGACAACTCTCACATGTACTGTGTTTTACATATGTACTTACTTTGACATGTAGCACTGAGATATACATTCACTCACCAATACACCCATGAACACAGTCAACAACCCATACAGTTGTTTCCACATGCAGTTTTGAATCCATACATCTAGTGAATCAACTGTTGACACATCTATGCACAGAGTCACACACCTCCCAGCCACCCACACACACACACACTCTCCCATACAAATACTTGGGCAACCAATCAATAACCCATATAGTTACTCATATAGCTACTGATCAACACATGCAGCAGTTTACAGAACAACAGATATAATGATGCACAAATTAAGACAGTTTAGTCACTAACCCATGCACTCAGTGAGACTCATTTAATCACTCTCTCATACAGTCAGTCATGCACCTACTAAATGCTTCATCCAGACACTTATACATACACTCATTCTTTAATATGTAAGACATATTTTAACTTTACAGAAACATACAGTCACTGGATGTTGTCATCAGTGATGTCATCAGTGATGTCATTTGAGATGTCATCAGTGATGTCATCAGTGATGTCACTGACCATTTCATGAATGATGTAATATGTGACATCATCAGCAGTGGGTTGCGGTTGCGCGATATATAGTTATTGCATCTAACTATATATGCGAATTTCTATGGTTTTGTGCGAGTAAATTAAGGTTTTGTAAATGCTAATCCCTAACTATATATGGGCTAAAACCTATGGTTTTTTCAGTGAATATATATATTACCACAGCTTCTTCTTCCTACGATTTTGTAGACAAAGACACGGCACAGCAACAGATGGTTTCTTCGCGTTTTTATTTACACACCAAGTGCAAAAAGAAAGTGCATCAAATGGACGGTCTACGCGTTTCGGCTCCTGCCTTCAACTGGACCATAGAGTCCCTAGGTCTAGACCTTACTTAAATACAGTGATAAGTGTAAGTACCCTCTACTATTTCCATGGTTATGTAGACCACCGCCTCTGCATAGTGGACACATGGCCGGTACATGCTTGTAGTCATTATACATGATTATACACAATTTACGTGAAGTACAAAATTAACCCTGAACCAATAAATTTAAATAAAGTATTTAAAGTATTTACAATCGGATCAATTTCCGTCTATATACAGTGATTCAATGTTGAATTTCAATTATTTATGTGAAGTACTCTCACTAGTCTGTATAAGGAAGACGGAAGGAGGAGGGGAGGGAGTGAGTAATTCCTAAAACAATTTGATATTCGTAGGTATTCACTATCTACAACATGTAATCATGTGACAACAAATGAAAATAATGTCTGCTGCATTCTATAGAGATTATAAAGTATAGGATAATGTGTGGATGTGTTATAGCCAATGCATAGTATGAAAATTATGATTTGTGTTCAACTTAATATTTACAATTATATACATTTCTACATCATCCATCACCCTTTGCAGCAAGAACATAATATCTGTAAAGTACTCTCTAACCATGTCCTCTTTTATATATATATATTCACTGAAAAACCATAAGTTTCAGGGACGTTATAGTTAGAAATGAGCATTTAAAAAACCTTAGAAATTCACTGAAAAAATCATAGGTTTCAGGGACGTTATAGTTAGTTGGACATTTCACTCATAGAAAACCATAGAAATACCCCTGTTATAGTTAGTTGAGCTAACTATAACTCGCGCTCCCGCAATGCACTGCTGATGACGTCACATATTACATCACTTATGACATGGTCAGTGATATTACTGATGACATCACAGATGACATCTTAAATGACATCACTGATGACATCATCCAAGTGAAAATCTGTTGCACCTCATCAGACCCTAATATAACACTTGATACACCCACTCTAAAATACAGACTATAATTTTTGAAACCATTAACACACCAATACCAGTTAGTACATATCCACTCACTAATTTCTAGATCTACACACACACAACCACTCATTTACCCATACAGTCACTCATACATACAGTCAGCCATCAATACAGCATTATCATATGCACTTACATATCTATACAGACACTCACACACCGCCTTTCATTAATAGAGTTATTCACACACATAGACAGTCATGGAAATAATCAATCACACTTTAATTTACTCACCTATACAGTTATGCACATACCACCTCACTTATTTAAACATATACTAACACATACTTACACCCTAATGCAATAACTAATACAAGCACACACTGATCCATACAGGCAGTCTCACAATCACTCACTCTCACATATAGTAATTTATGCACTCTAACATGCACATATACTGCCTTTCACATATGGAGTTGCTAATTTAAAATGCTAATTTCTAATTATAATGTTCATTAAACCTATTTTTTTCTATGTTTTTAAATTATTATCCCTTTGTCAACCTGGTGAAAACTGCAAATCTCACCACTTTTCCATCCATACCTTCAGCCCAAAAAATCACCACAAACGAGAGCCAAAACTAACGCTAATGATATGCAAAGTAAGCGTTCCAGTGGAAAAAAGAACTAAAACGCCACTTCCCCATATTTTCAACGACTAGCCAAATCTGCAACGTGATCGAAAAACAGGCGATAAGCCAAGTTAGCAGTAAGAAATTAACATCAACCTTTAACTGGTGTAAGGAGGTCGAATATCTACAGCGTGAATTGGACCCAACTCACAGCCACATCTAAAGACCAACACGTAATACAGCTGCTGATCAAGCAGCTCCGACACCCAACAAGGCCACAAACCCAGCGTCACAACCACCAGAACCTTCCCCCAGAGCGCCCCCCTACTACCACCGACGCAGAGCAAAACAGGACAACAGACCTTCCCAAAATGCAATGGCCCCTCAGCCGCACAATAGCTGAATTTTGGGAGATGTTGCAACCAAGTATGTGTGAAGGAGGCAAGTCATCCATCAATAATAATGCACACAATGCCAAGTGTACCGGTGATGTGCTGCACAGACCTCACTATGCAAAGCACAAACCTCTCCATGTGGAGATATAGTATTGATACTTGTACTGTTACCTCAGGCAGTGGGGAAGATCTCGGTCATGTAGGACTTATGTCTGTACCGACTACTGCCTTCAATCTACACTGCAGACAGCAGGGCTCACAATTCAGATGCAGTGGCGATTGCAGATGACGCACTCCAGTATGTTGGACACGTTGCTCCCAGTGCAGGCCGCACAGAATACGCATGATCGCAGGCTGCACACACGCTGTGTGCTTCAGGTGCTACTAACTCACTGCGCCATTAGTCATCGCCACGTGGACTTATTAAGGTAGAATTCATTAGACAAAAGACATTGCTCCCAGTGAGACCCGTCTGCACCACGTATCAACGCAGGCTCCAAGCACGCTGTGTGCTCCAGGTGCCACTAACTGTGCAGCTCAACTCAACGCCACGTGGCTGTGCGCCCATCCTGACTGCTACCTCCAGCCTACACTGGAGTTAGCACGGTTCACAATTTAAGATAAGTAGCGAGGCAAATTGTGTAAGAGACTATAATGGGTTAAGAAGACCAAATGCTCCTAATATGTGCCACTCAAGTCAACATCACATGCCTGTGCACCTTTTCTGACCGCTGCCTTCGGCCTACACTGTGGAAGACCGGCGACACATGGTGCCACTAACCGTCTTTAACATAAGTCAATCCCACATGTGTAACTATGTCCTGAGTCCTGAATGGCAGTCACCCCAACTCTGTGAGACAACCACTTCACCAGACTCCCTTCGATCAGTGAGGCATATTTCGATATGCAAGGCCAGCGACTCGTAGTCTCACTAACCCTCTTTAACACAAGACGATTCCACATGTATAACTGTATACTGAGTCCTAAATGGCAGTGACCCCAAGTCCGTGGCGGCGACCACAACACCAGACTACCTTCGATCAGTGAGGCATATTTCAATATGCAAGGCTGGCGACACGTGGTGCCACTAATGTATACTGAGTCCTAAATGGCAGTGACCCCAAGTCCGTGGCAGCGACCACAACACCAGACTACCTTCGATCAGTGAGGCATATTTCGATATGCAAGGCTGGCGACACATAGTCCCATTAACCCTCTTTAACCGCATGCGCGCTAGCGGGTTTTCCCGCTGCGCGCTGAAATTTGAAAATCGCGGGTTACGTGACAAAGCCAGCTCGTCATGCGCACAGCGCAGGTAACGCCCCTGACGAGCTGGCTTTGTCATCCGCATCGAAGGGGTTAACACAAGCCGATCCCACATGTGTAACTGTGTCCTGAGCCCTGAATGGCAGTGACTCCATGTACATTGTAGCGACCAGAGCACCTGACTCCCTTCGATCAGTAAGGGGTTATTTGCATATGAAAGGCCAGTGACACGTGGTGCCACTGAACCTGCACTACGCAGGCCAGTGGGGCCACCAACGTATGCACTTGGCTGTGGGCCCTTCTTCACTGCTACCTCTGGCCTTCACTATGGTCATAAAGCCTCACAATTCAGATAGAGTCCCGATTACACATGACGCACTCCAGTAGGCAAGACACATTGCTCCCAGTGCGACCCATCCACAGCAAGCATCATCACAGTCTCATACAGTCTCAATTCTTCTGGTGCCACTAACCCTATTTAATACAAGCCGATCCCACATGTGTAACTGTGTCCTGA
Organism: Lissotriton vulgaris; assembly: GCF_964263255.1. NCBI lineage: Eukaryota > Metazoa > Chordata > Amphibia > Caudata > Salamandridae > Lissotriton > Lissotriton vulgaris. The sequence goes on from NC_141694.1 coordinate 752,339,197, forward strand.
GTACTGAATGGCAGGGACCCCAAGTACGTGGCAGCCACCACAGCACCAGACTCCCTTCGATCAGTGAGGCATATTTTCATGTGCAAGGCCCGCGACACGAGGTGCCACTAACCCTGTTCAACACAAGCCATGAAACATGGTGCCACTAACCCTGCTCAACACAAGCCAGACAGAATTCAATAGACAAAAGACATATTTCAATATGCAAGGCTGGCGACACGTGGTGCCACTGACTCTGTTCAACTTAACCCGATCCCACATGTGTAACTGTGTCCTGAGTCCTGAATGGCAGTGACTCCATGTACATTGTAGCGAACAGAGCACCTGACTCCCTTCGATCAGTGAGGGGTTATTTGCATATGAAAGGCCAGTGACATGTGGTGCCACTGAACCTGCACTACGCAGGCAGTGGGGCCACCAACGTATGCACTTGGCTGTGGGCCCTTCTTCACTGCTACCTCTGGCCTTCACTATGATCATAAAGCCTCACAATTCAGATAGAGTCCCGATTACACATGACGCACTCCAGTAGGCAAGACACATTGCTCCCAGTGCGACCCGTCCACAGCAAGCATCATCACAGGCTCATACAGTCTCAATGCTTCTGGTGCCACTAACCCTATTTAATACAAGCCGATCCCACATGTTTAACTGTGTCCTGAGTCCTGAATTGCAGTAACCCCAAGTACGTGGCAGCCACCACAGCACCAGACTCCCTTCGATCAGTGAGGCATATTTCCATGTACAAGGCCCCCTACACGAGGTGCCACTAACCCTGTTCAACACAAGCCGTGAAACATGGTGCCACTAACCCTGTTCAACACAAGCCAGACAGAATACAATAGACAAAAGACATTGGTCCGAGTGCGGCCCCCGGAACCATGAATCATCGCAGGGTACATACACGCTGAGCGCCAAAGGTACTACTAACGCACTGCACAGTTAGTCATCACAAGGAAGACTGAACATTTTTATGTCAGCAGTGAGGCATACTATCACTCAAAAATCACCCAAAAATACTTAGAATCTAAAAAGAACAGACCAATCGAAGTACATTAATGATTACAATGCAGAGATTTAGAAGATGTGCAATGCAAATATGGACATACAATATGTTGCAGATAACTGAATTGCTGTTTCTCACTATGTCACGTCATATATTACCAAGTCTGAGAAGACAGACTTGAAAGAAAAGTAGGAAAAAATTTCACGGGAGAAGACACTTAGCAAAATATTGTACAGCTTCAGCTTAAAGATGCTTTCACATCAAGGAATTAGATGCTATGAATGCTCGCATCGATAGACATCTGCAAGTTTATATTCAAAGTCAAGAGGAATCATCTGGATAAGTCTAGGTCTTGCTGTGGCACAAAATGGAGTTTTAATATAAATCATATAAAACAAGTTTTTGAAGATATAGAGTTACGTTTCTTTCGTTGTCAAGAGAAGTGTACAGAAAAAAACAGTTTGATAAGTATATGTGTTGAAGAAGAGATGTAAGATAATAGTGATGTGAAGTTTCAAAAAGAAATAACAAAATTTAAAGTAGTTTCAGGTGAAATCCTAAATACGTTTAACGTCCCCCCAAATCTACACAATATCCTTTTAGTATCATTGCTTCAAGAACTTGTTTTATATCACTAGGTGCAATTGAACCTGAACTGTGCAAGGCCGGCGACACGTAGTCCCACTAACCCTCTTTGAAACAATCCGATTCCACATGTGTAACTGTGTCCTGACCCCTGAATGGCAGTGACCCCAAGTCCGTGGCACTGACCACAGCACCACACTCCCTTCGATCAGTGAGGCATATTTCGATATGCAAGGCCGGCGACACGTAGTCCCACTAACCCTCTTTAACAGAAGCCGATCCGACATGTGTAACTGTGTCCTGAGTACTGAATGGCAGTGACCCCAACTTTGTGGCAGCGACCACAGCACCAGACTCCCTTCGATTGGTGAGGCATATTTCCATATGCAAGGCCGGCGACACGTAGTCCCACTAACCCTCTTTAACACAAGCTGATTCCACATGTGTAACTGTGTCCAGAGGCCTGAATGGCAGTGACCCCAACTTTGTGGCAGCGACCACAGCACCAGACTCCTTTCGATTAGTGAGGCATATTTCCTTATGTGAGCCCGACAACACATACTCCCACTAACCTTCTTTAACACAAGCCCGATCCCACATTTGTAACTGTGTCCTGAGTCCTCAATGGCAGTGATCCCAACTTTGTGGCAGCGACCACAGCACCAGACTACCTTCAGTCTTATTTGTTGTTCTTTTCTTTAAATAATTTTTTTTGTATGTAAATCTATACATGACTAAGGGCCAGATGTAGGTAGCTAAATACCGGTCGGTAACGTCTGAAAATCAGTGAATTTCCCATTACCAACCGGTATTTAGCCCTTCCTAATGTAGGAGGCTGGAAATAAGGATTCAGTAATTTACCGATTTCTTATTTTAAGGAATCAGTAAAATACTGATTCCTTATTTTAAGGAATCTGTAAATTACAGATTCCTTAAAACCTATGTAGGTAGCACTTAAGTGAGTGCATTTTTGCTTCAAGGATTCATTATTTACCACCAACTACAAGTTGGTGGTAAATATCGAATCTTGTAAACCAAGGAGAGGGGCTCTTGTGATCCAGAAGGGTCAGAGCACCAGTTACAGTATTAGTAAAATTATTTTGCCCTCTGGACTAAAGGTAGAATCAATTATTCATCTCACACACTCAGCTTGCATACTCTGGAACAACTCCAAGAACGGGTATTTTTCCATACATCAAACAAATTTAAAAAAAAGGACATCATAAAATGTCTACACATTATAGAAAATGTTAAACCGCTAAATTTATATATTCGTCAAGAAGGAAAATGATTGCCAGGCAAATCCCCATGTGCCTTTTGCAGGTTAATCTGTAGTTAACTATTGACAAAGCATGAAACAACAGTTTGTTCCTATGTTAACAGTTTGTTCCTATGTTAATTGTCCTGTCCCAAATTGTTAAATCTGGGACAGGACAATTAACACCCCGATGCACGATTCAGGGGTGGAACAGGGTGTCAATGTGACACCCTGCCGCCCTTGAATATGCTCCCGCTATTACCGATTCGGTAAATACCGAATCAGTAATAGTGAATGGCTTCCCATTCATTCCTATGGGCCTCCAGGCCCATAGGAATGAATGGGTAGGTATTCCTTATTACCGAATCAGTAATAAGGAATATTACTGAATCTGTAAATTTTACAGATTTTTTACCTACATCATATTTACCGATTCCTAAATACCGAATCGGTAAAATTCGGTATTTAGGAATCGGTAAAATTAGATTACCTACATCGGGCTCTTAAGATTCTTCTTTGTCCTTCCGCACAGGGGCACTTCCCGGCCCAAGAAGGTTGTTGGGGGTATGTTGGTAATGTGGGAAGAGGGTGCGTTACCTACTGATGTGGGGAAAGGGAGTGTCACAGGGGTATCTCTCACAGAAAGAACTCCGATATGTTTTCACAAATGCCCCGGACAGATGTCAGCTGACGGACTGAATCACAAAATTATTCTTCAATGCTTATGTAGTGTGTTATGAACCGTTCACACCCAGGCTCGCAGAGGGACAGCTGCGTCCCGTTTGCTCGACTCACTGATGCAGTGCTACGAGCCGTCCGTGTCATTGTAGTTATCCCTGCCCTGTTCCGTCGTACGCCACGCCACTCCGATTACGTTCTGACGGTGGCCCCACATAGCTACCTGTCGCAGGCGTACTCGCTGTTGGTGTGCAGGTCAGTGGTCTAGTTCTCAACATCTCATGGCCACTCCCTGTGGGCAGGTCTGCACATACACCACACCCATCCGGCACATGCGTCACAGGCCATGTGACCACACAAATATAATAGATAAACAACGTTCACATCCTTTATTGCTGGTGCTGACTGGATGCCGGACGCTCCACGGGTCTCAACCATAAAGAGTCCATGAAAAGATGCGCAGAAGGTTAGTCGCTCTCTCAGCTGTATGACCTTCAGGTGCCTACCATCCTCTTGGGGCGGACTTCAGATGCACAGGGTTAGTGCCACCTGAAGATCACGTAGCCATCAGGGGCCTGCCACCACGTGGCATGGACTTGAGTTCCACAGGCTTAGCGGCCCCAAAAGCTGAGGTGGTCTCCATTATTGATGACTCAGGACTCAGCGATATGTGTGAGATCTGCCGGGCCGGACTCAGCGTCATCTGTGAGATCCGTGGAGAAGCTGATGTGGTCTCCGCCATTCTTGACTCAGGACTCAGCGACATATCTGAGATCCGCTGAGTTTAAACAGGTACATGGAGTGCCCACTGCTGCACACTCCGGTGGCACCAGGTAATTATTTGCTCATGGATGCGCAGGGGCGGCAGGGTCTCTACCTCTCTCTCTATTTCTCTCTCTCTATCTCTCTCGATCTCTCTCTCTCTCTCGCTTCCCTCTCTTCACTCTCTCACTCTCTTCATTCCTTTCCTTCTATCTCTCTCTTCCTTCTCCTTTTCTCACTCCCTTTCTATCCTTCCCTCTCTTTTTCTCTCTTGCTTTTTTTACCTTCTCTGTTTATCTGTGTCTCTTTCCTATGATATGCGCATTACACACATCCTTATTTTGTGCTTTATTTTCCAGGCTCTGTCGTCAACATCCATGGCCCCAACAGGAGTCTTCCACCTTCTTGTTTTGTATTATTTTTGTTACATTTTGTTTATTAGTCTATCCTCTATATATATCAATAAAAAAATAAAGTTTAAAAATTGTTTATCTTTTATATACATATGTTTATAAAAAAAGAAAGTTTGAAAAAAAAATTAATAACGTTTTTGGTTGTGTTTTTAACTGCTGTGTGGCTCTTTCTTGTTCTTATTACTGTTATTTGGTGGTATCCACCATGGTGTCACATTTTAGGGCACTTATCGCGGGAATACTGGTAATTTCTGAAGTTTGCACCAACTTCTGAATAGTGTGTTAGATTTATCTCAACTTTAGTTGCATTAAAGTGCTGATAATGAAATGCAGAGTAGCCGTTCCCTTGCAAAAAGACATGAGGTGCACCTTTGCGATTTATTCTAAATACTAAAATCCTGCATTGAATTGCACTAAGGTAGTGGCTGCACTTACAGTGTACACACAAAATCAATGAAGAAATCTCATTGTATTTATATTGATTGGGAATAGTGCGTCAGGTACTAGATCTTGAAGGGATACACTGCCCAGTTTGTTTATTGTTCTGCACACGAAAAAATCACATCACAACTTTCACAACAACTGCAATGCGAAACAAATTCCAGAGATAAGCCAAGTTAGCACCAGGGATTTTACACCAGCTTTCTGCTGGTGTTAAGCAGGACGACTACCTGCAGCATGAAAGGGAACACAGCCAAGAGCCACATCAGATCACCCACAGGTGCCATAGATGCAATGAGCATGATACAGGGATACCGATGAGGGCCACAAGACTCATCGCAACAACCCCAGGACCTCCAACTCCCCCCAAACTCGCATCTGAGCAAGTGTGACCCTGTGGTCATTATATTAGCATGATAGGCACTAGCCCTGCAACATCCCAGTGTGCTGCCTTCAGCAGACGTTACCATGTCACCTCAGCGTTGGTAGTGATCATGGACATGTAGCTACACACGCATCCTCCTGCATGCACAACCGGCATGTGCTGCTCCAGCGTACGCAGGTCAGCGCAAGGGTGTGCCTATCCGGCAAGGGGGAAGGGGTGTCTCGGACATGTCCGTGTGCAGGAAGTGCAGTAAGTGTGTCTCTGTGTTCTGGTGTGGCCTGCCACAAGGGCCGCAGCGGTCGATGTTGTAAAGTGGCATGCACCACCTCCAAACTGCACTGTCATGGTGTAGTTTGAATGCCGCAGGACATGCGCAAATAGGCATTACAATGGTGTGCCATACGAGTTCACAGGATACAACAGCGCACCGAAAAAAAGTGTGGGGGCTCGTGGGAGGGTGGAGCAACTGTTTAGCAATGTAACACACAGTGAACCCGCCTATGTGCCACGTGCTGGGCATCTCATCCATGATGACTAGGGTCGCAGACATCCCACAACACCCATGTCAGCCTTTGTACACATCCTGAATGAATGCAGCTGGAGAAATTACTGTAGGGATGAAAGGTTCTTTGTCTGAGCTATCTTGCGCTAGCATCTGCTGCTCCAAGAAGGAACTTACAAGTGGCCAGCCCCCCTGACAGGTACGATATTATTTGCATCCGTCTCCCACACTGCACTCTACCCGATTTGAGATCAACAAGTACACATCCCACACTCAAAACTCCTTTTTAGAGCATTCTACAACATGTGCAGGTTAAAAGTTAATACATTTTTTTAAAACCTAATGATATTGTTTTGCAACATATTCTCGAACATTTAACGGCACAAACAGGTTAAAAGTTCACAATTCTTTTAAGTTCCAACAGTGCCTTCCAAATGCAAGTAGCAGGTGTGGTTGAGTTGAGCAAATTTTATCCTGTGATATGTACTCCATGTTGAAAGTGCTTTTTCTTAACCAATCACAAAGATGCTTTTCCACAAAACGAATGTGCACCCTACTGTTAAAAAACAATGCTTTTCATCTCCCAATCAGGTATCGTTTTGTATGGCAAAATAAAGTAGTTCCTCATCTTTAAACATATCTCCTATTCTATGAAGGAACTGCATTAGCTACAGACATCTTTCCATACCTTTCAGCCATACTTTCAAAATGCTAGTGTGGATCGTAGTAGGACATAGCTATATTTTCTGGTGCAATAGGTGTGCAGAACAGAGACGTATTGACTTAGACCTAGGTTTATAAAATGTGGACATTAAATGGTTTGCACAGAGAGGATTGAAGTGGCACCAATTGCTAACTTTGGTTAAAACCTCTTTGCATCTTCCACACCCTGATCTCATGATTGTGCATTGTGGTGGAAATCACCTAGGCACATTGACAGCAGTAGGTTTGGAAATGCTTATGAAGGACACCTTTGGACAATTGATGTTACTTTTGCCTCAGAGACTGTCTTTGTATATTCTAATACATGCCAAAGACAGAAGTGGAAATGGTCAAAACAATGTTGTCCTCTGAAAAATCTAAGAAGAATGTCAACAAAGCTGTGTCTACATACCTTTGGAGACCATAGGATGGGGTTGATCTACAACAACAACATACGTTTTGATATGGCTGATATCTACAGAAGTGATGGAGTACACTTCACAGATCAGGGAAATCGAGTTTTTCTGAATAACTTGAAGCTGTGCATCCACACTTATATGCAGCTCCAACTAATGAACACATGGGCTATTTTTAGAGCCACCCTATAACTGACAACTTAGGCCCGCTATTTTAGTGCCAGATAACGGTATCTCCCGGACCCTCGACAAAATGTATTCTCCACACAGCTGTGGCACAGCGGCCAGACCATCTGACTTTGCAGCACAGAGCTCTAGCTTTGATCACCTGCTCTACTCACCCATCGGGGTGAGTAGTTTGCGCTTTACAAATACTGTATTGAGTTACTTTCGCACTCTCTGTACAACACCACCTAAGCTCCATATACAAGTGGACAGGTGTGGCACAGCGCCCAAAGCACATGACTTCACAGCATAGGACTCACAGTTTGAACTCACGGTCTTATCCCGAGTCCAGCAGCAGCTCAATTTAGCAATATGACACTCTAGGCAATACTTCACTTAATATCCGTACCCCGCACTTTCAGACCGGTAGGGGTCAGTAGTGCAGCAGCTTTACCCCGAGTCTGGCAGCAGCTCAGCTTACAACCCCAGCACCATCAGACCCATAGGAGTGAGTAGTTTGCACTTTACAAATACCAAATTGATTTGATACGCGCAAATTTACCTTCGCACTCCCTGTATAACACCCCTAAGCACCACACACAAGTTACAATGTTCGAAACAAAAGTTCCTCCGAGTAGGTATAACTACATGCTCACACTACTTGGACAGATGTGGTACAGTGGCCAGAGCACATGACTTCACAGCATATGATGCACAGTTTGGGCTCACGCTTTCATCCCCAAGTCCGGTAGCAGCTCAGCTTAGCACCATGAGAGTCTGAACAATACCTCACATATTTTCCATACCCCAGGACTTTCAGACCAGTACGGGTCAGTAGTTTGTTCTAGTAGGTATAAACACTTGCTGACACTACTTCCACATGTGTAGTGCAGCGGCCAGGGCACATGACTTCACAGCATAAGACACACAGTTTGGGCTCACGCTTTAATCATCGAGTCCCGCACCAGCTCACCTTAGCAGCATCAGACTCTAGGCAATACCTCACTTAATTTCCGTAGCCCAGCACTTTCACACCGGTAGGGGTGAATACTTCGCTTCACAACCTCTGTATAGCACACCCTGAACACATCACAGAGGTCACAGTGCTCCTACCCTCCTCTTTCCTACTTTTTTGCCCTTTTTCCCCTTACTCACTTCAACTGAATCACAAAATAGCTGCCAACACTTCCTAGTTGCAACCGCTCACACTGCTCGCAGCTAATAAGCAGCAAGCTTGTGCTCGTAACGCCTCAGCCAATCAGATGGCAGAATTCCCAAAATTTCGATAGCTGTACATTTTGATATTTCTCTCAAACTACTGAACAGATTTACACCAAATAAACAAAAGCGTGCTTTCTAGACCAAGACCCTTCTCCCTGCCAAATTTGGGGTAATTCCGTTCACACATTCGACCTGTAGCCTTGTCTAAAGTTTCCTATGGAAATTGCATGGAGAAAACACGTTTTGGGACCCCCTTTTTCTCTGCCCCCCTTTGGCAGAGAGGAAGAGTGCGGTTCACAGATTGTGCTTTTTGTTAATGGTGTAAATCCGTTCAGTAGTTCCTGAGAAAATCAAAAGTAAAATCATAGTGATATCTAGAGACAAAATACTGTACGGGTACGGAAATCCGTACAATTACGAGCACGAGCTGCATGTTGATTGGATGTCAACTGTCTGTCAACACTCCAAACCAGGAAGTGTTGGCAGCCATCTTGTGCCTCAGTAGATCCGAGTCACAAGAAAACAGTAAAACAAAGTTGAAAAATAAGGAAAGGGGGCAGGGTAGAAACATCCTGAGCCTCTAGGCCTGCCCAGGGGGTCCCACATGGATCGTTAGGACCCAATTTATTTATTTTTTTAATCGCGTGGTACTCGTATGGTACGCGTTTTGGGGGAAAAAAAGACTGCTTTATTGTTAATTAGCCCCTGGGGGGATCAAATATCGGGGGCAATTTTTTTTAATAATGGGGCCCAGGGGGGTCCCCCTGCTCCGGGGATCGCCATCCCTCGGGGCTTTAACTATATGTATGCGGGGGCTCATGGTCCCCCCGGAGCCCCGGGGATTCACCAGTCCCTGGGGCCTCTTTTTATTTAAAAAAACTGTGGGGGGGGGGTTTAAGCCCCCCCACACGCTCCGGGGACTGCCACCTCCCCGGGGCTCTAATATAGAAAATAGGGGGACGGACCACCCAGCCCCGGGGACTACCACCGCTCGGGGCTTTTGAATGTTGGGAGGGGGGCCATGCGGCCCCCTTCCTGGAGCCTTTGATGGCCCTGGGGACCACCACCTTTCAGGGCCGGCTTCTGCAATGTCCCGAGGTGCCTACATTGCCGCCTTCTGCAGTGCCCGGGGTGACGAAAAGCAATGCCGGCTCCTGAAGGACGCGGGGAGCCGCCTGGGATCGTGGGGGCTTTGGGGCTCATAAAAAACAGGTCTTTTCAGAACTAACTTTACTGGTCAAAAAAAGAGCTATATTTTTATGATAGTATGTAAAAGTTTCCTTTTTTTCTGCACAAGTTGTACTTTCTACGCATGCGCAGCCTCGTTTCCAAGCCCACGCTTCTTTGTTTTTCTTCAAGTTCGCCAAGCAAACCTCTCCTCATTTCAGGTATTACATTTTCCGCTTTCTTCTGCCGGGTCGTGTGCCTCATCCGCTGCTATACTTTTGTAATATATTATTAATTATATTCAATCTATATTTATTTGAAACGTATTGCCGAGGCGTCAAACGTTAATTACGTACTCCGTCCTCTGCCATTTTAGTAGTTTTCCTCCATTATTTTTATTATACCTGCTACTTTCAATTTACCCCCGCCTATCTTCTCTGTGATCCATGAGATTTCCTGCCACAGACACCACAGTGTTTGTCCTTGGCTTCCGCTCTTGTCAGACTTGGTCACACGCATACCTAAAAACTAATTTAAGCACGTAAGGCACAGCCATTACAACGCGTGACCGTCACCACAAAGCCATTACCGTGCTTATGCCTTTATTATGCGTGGTAAATGTATAGTAGTTGTAAAAGCATGCGTGCTAAAGGCATGCGTGGTAAAGCCATATGCATGCTAATGAATTTGTGGTGACGGTCACGCGTGATTATGACCGCGTTGTAATGGCTGTTTCTCCCCAGGACACTGCAGCTACCAGGTCTGGGTGTGGCTGACTCCAGGACATCAGGCGGTGGGGCATGCAACTTCCCTCACACAATATAGAAATCTCCGGGGGGTGGTCGTTTTCGTGGTTTGAGAGGCGTCATTGAGGCCCACACAGTTAATTTTGTAGGGGAGGTAGGTTTAATGTCGCAAGAGGTTTGTAAATGTGGTAGACATTTTTTTGTTTTACTTTGATTTCCTTTCTATGTTGTAGTCCATCCAGAGAAAATAGAACTTATTGTACAGCCAGTACTTTTCAACCCTACTATCAAACATCTAACTATAGTACTTCAAATTATAAATATTATTATTGTTGTGGACCGTCCCCTCCCAAAAAAAACAAGTATATAGTTTTTTTTATTTACTTTTATTAAAACAACAATAACTGTAAACGTAACTTAAAGATAATATAATAAACAACTAGAAAAATAACTTTAATAAAACAGTATTATAAACAAATTGTGACCTGGACTCCAAAAGTCGTTGGGTAGGTAATCTGCAAAAAAAAAAAAAGAGTTTAAAGTAATGTAGATTTGACTAAATAAGGTGAAGCATTACAAGTGAAGGTAACACTACAATTTTACGTGTGCAGTGTGCCTAGTACATTTCACTTCTGTTATAGTCCCGCGTTCAAGTGGTGTCTATATGGAAGTGCCTACTGCGTTACTGACACAAAAGTGGTACAAAGGGATTGTAAATATGCCGACTTATTTTTAATGCATTGCAATGGAGGCATTGTATATCTAGGCTGCTGTGCTTACCTTGTATAAACACTGCGCCCACCAGAGTTCACAACTTCAATTCAACTCTGCTTCTACACGTCAAAGTAGACAGCAGTGTGTATAACTTTAAAAGAGAAAGAGAAATGATGTCACAGAGAGTGAGAGAGAGAAAGAGAGAGAAAACTATATTAAAACTGTCTCTCAGAGTCTGGAGTTGAGATTTTTTCTTGAAAAGTCAGACTCAGATTTACAAGCTCCTTGCGCCACTTTTCCCATGTTAAAAGTGACACAAATGTGGTGCAATAAGCTTGTAGATCTGTTTCTCAGACTGTTGTAACCTATCTGTTGTCACTGCTCAGAGGTAATTATACATTTCTAGACAGTCAATCTGCTGCACACTACCCACTCTCTCCTTTCACAAATAATTTGTTGTTGTTTCGGAAACAAAATTCTTTGCTCACCTAGTGCCATTGGCGTGATTGAAAGAGGGTGGTCTACGTGTCGAAGAAGCCTTCACTGTAACCAAGAGAGTTCACCGCTTCAACTCAGATAAGGTTGTATACAGCAGCCTGGAGATAGCAGCATCTAAAACTTTAAAAAAGAAAGAGAAACGATGTGAGAGAGTAAGAAAGAGAAAGAGAGAAAAAAAGACATTCAAACGTGGGAGAGACACACACGACAGGGCGGTGGGGGGGGGGGTGCCTGAAGCCAAAGGCGCAGCCACAGTCAAAAATATTGTGGGGGGCTAGAAAAAAATTTCGGGAAGGGTTTAACTTCAAGCAAAAAGAAGAGTGGAGCTGCAGGGGCTGTAAGCGGGGGGACATCAAAGCCTCATTAACAAGCAAAATGTCTTCAAAAGACCTGTGAAATACTCGGGTGCGACTGTGTGTGGGCCCAGGAAGCTATCTCATCATATCTGAAGCCCCGTTAGCCCAATGTGTGTTTTGTGCACCTGCTGCATACTACACATTCTCTCCTTTCACAGATAACTTGTCAACCTTTCGTAAAAAAGCTTCTTTGCTCACCTTGTGCCATTGCCGTCGTCCTTGTTACATAATCCATCCTGAAGCTCTACATCTAAAAGATATTAAAAGAAAGATGTTATGATTGGTAATTGTTACTATATTAATTTGGAGTTAGATAACATCACGCTTTTATACACGTTACTTCTCACACTTCTACGAACTGTTTGTATTGGTAATATTCCGGACATTTCAGCGATTTTAAAAACGTTCCTGCTATTGGGAAAAAAATGTATACATGTAAATTAATACACTATATAGGAGTGCTTTCGTCTAAAATACTAAGTGGTATTTTTGTATCTAGTCTGCTACAACCCTGACTCCCTCCGATGCATACTCAAGCCTCACTGCTTACCTTTTCGTGGATAAGACAAATTCTGCATGATGTAATCCCGATCTCCAACAAAGAAGTTTCATATAGGGTGCCGAGTCTTGATATCTTTATGGCTAACTACATACTCCTGCTCCCATCATCATCATCGCAGGTTCTTCACCTGCTCAGTGCTTCGGGCACCACTAACTCAGTGACCAAAGAGGCCACGCATGTAGTAGTGTGCCCCTTGTTCGGTACTTTGGGAACAACTCTAAAATTGCGTACAACACGTGCGCTCCATCTTTTTTACACATAGGGTCACGTGTGTAGTGACAAATTCGCTGGATGGGTGTGGTGTGGGTGTATACCAGCCATGAGGGAGTGTGTGTGTCGATCTGACAACTAGACCTGCAACTAAGAAATCACTACAATGGAAATCTGGGCATTGTACTGTTGTTGTGTTTTCCTGGTAGCGTAAGCACAGTAGGCTGTACTAACGTATTCAGTCTTGATTAATTTACCACCTCCCCCAGGGGCTTTTAAATGTTGGGAGAGGGGTCAATAATTGTGCTGACTTTTTCCTTTAGCGTGCAGTACTATATTGTTTTATAAAATGTATAACTCTTCAAACCATCTTTGCTCTTAATTGCTTTTAAAAGTAATATGCGCTTATTTAAAGTTTTAAAAAACTATTTTCATGATTATCCTAGATAATGTCTTTCCTTAATATGTACATTAAATGCATAAATATATGTTTTTGAACAATTAGAATCTTTCATGCCGTACACGTATTGGGCGCCGTACATGACGTCACACGGAAAATGTGCGGGGTACGCGTTTTGTGCGAAAAAGAAAAAAATCATGAAGCCCACTTTATTAGCCTCCAGGGGGGGGCCAAATCCCGGGGCAATTTTTTTTTCATAACGGGGGGCCCAGAGGGTCCCCCCTGCGTGGGGATTACTACCCCCGGGTCTTTAACTATATGTATGTGGGGGGCTCATGGCCCCCTGGAGTTCCGGGGACTGCCTCCCTCCCCCCCGGGGCCTCTTTTTATTTAAAAAACTGCAAGGGGGTTGTAAATGTGGTATTTTGCTTCCCTTTCTGTCTTGTAGAGGATCCAGGGTAAATATAACCGTTTTTTGTACAGCCAGTACCTTTCTGTCTGTTACCATAGTAACAGTTCATGGATCATTTGCGTGAGTACAGAGGTTAGAAGTTCACCACAATATGTTGCTAATTGAAATAGTTACTGTGCTGGAGATTTATACATTTTTTTTTCTCATAGGAACCGTTAGTCGTAGAAGAAGTCAGTGGAAAAGTTTTGTAAGCGATTCCTTCCTGTTCGGGGAGTATTAGGGTAACGTGCTCCAAGCGGGACTTTACGAGGCTTAATGTTCATTGGCTGTGAAGTATTAAAAGTAGAAGGTTTGGCAGTCATTCCTTGCTCGTCTGTGGAACAACATGGACATTTTATTGGCTAAAGTGTTCCGAACACAATTTGCTCCTTATTGGGTGGGAACGGTTCAATGATGTCAGTGATATTGTGATGCATTTTCCAAAGGACTATGGGGAAAGAAAGTAGTAGAGGGCAGGTTAGAAACACTATTAACTCTGTATAGTGCCCATAAGGTGGTGGAGAGGGATTATGAGGGAATTTTTTTTTTTATATGTTTCAAGGGCCATTTATATAATTGCCGTGTGGTGTATAAATCACGGCGGAAAAATGACAGTGTCTTGCGCTGTTTTTTTATCAAGTTTGTAGGTGACGTACTTCTTAGGAATACTATTTACTTATAATGTGGTGTTTACTTTCCTGATGGGGAGGTGTGGTTGCGCAAAAGCGCATGTATATATATTCACGGAAAAAAACATAGGTTTTAGGCACGATATAGTTAGGAATTAGCATTTAAAAAATTTGAGATGTCATCAGTGATGTCATGAGTGATGTCACTGACCATGTCATGAGTGATGTAATATGTGACATCTTCAGCAGTGGATTGCGGGCGCGCGAGTTATAGTTAGGAATTAGCATTTAAAAAACCTTTGAAATTCACTGGAAAAACCATAGGTTTAAGCCACGTTATAGTTAGGAATTAGCATTTAAAAAACCTTGCAAATTCACTGAAAAAACCATAGGTTTCACACATGTTAGAGTTAGCTGGACATTTCACTCATACAAAACTATTGAAATTCCCACGTTATAGTTAGTTCAGCTAACTATAACTTGTGCGCCTGCAATGCACTGCTGATGACGTCACATATTACATCACTCATGACATGGTCAGTGACATCACTCATGACATCACTGATGACATCTCAAATTACATCACGGATGACATCATCCAGTGAATGTGTGTCTTTCTGAAAAATAAATATTTTTTATATATGTATATCTAAAGGTTGATGGAAGAATAAATGGGTAAATAAGTGCCTAAAGGGATGTTTCTTTTTGTAAAATTGATTGAAGCTGCTGTGGTACGGCGGGCCAAGACTGCTTGGTGAGACACCGTTACTATACTTGCGTCTCCTAACTTGTGTTCCTGAGATGTTCGTGGCTGATAGAAGGGGACAAAAGGCTGACATTGTTTTAATATCGTAGCGGCTTCCCAGTGCACTTGATTACCTGCATGCTGCATTATGGAACGGGTAGTCCCTGTGATTGGCACAAGCAAGAGGAAACTGGTGCAGGTGAAGCTCCCGACCACTGGGAAGGAGGAGCCTACATAACAAACTTGAAATGGGAAGCGCGCATTTGGACTTTGGCATCAGAAGAAGGCACTTGCCGAAACCGGTCATGCCTTAAAATTCTAAATAAACAGCAGCCTCCTGACGCCCCGCTGTGTCCTTTGCTTTCTTCGGCTGTGAAGGGAGGAGGAGTTGGTGTATATTTAGGGCGCTGCCTGTGGTGCGCACAAGGGACCCTTTCGCCAAGCGGTCACAGAGACATGGGAAATTTTGTTTGCTGTTATTCCGAGGTATCGGATCTTCCGTGACCCGCCACTGTAACCTACCAGGTGCCAAGAAGCTGCTGTGGTACGGCAGGCCAAGACTGCTTGGTGAGACACCATTACTATACTTGCGTCTTCTAACTTGTGTTCCTGAGATGTTTGTGGCTGAAAGAAGGGGACAAGAGGCTGACATTGTTGTAATATCGTAGCGGCTTCCCAGTGCACTTGATTACCTGCATGCTGCATTATGGAACGGGTAGTCCCTGTGATTGGCATGAGCAAGAGGAAACTGGTGCAGGTGAAGCTCCCGACCACTGGGAAGGAGGAGCCTACATAACAAACTTGAAATGGGAAGCGCGCATTTGGACTTTGGCATCAGAAGAATGTACTTCGCCAAAACCGGTCATGCCATAAAATTCCAAATAAACAGCCGCCTCCTGAAGCACCGCTGTGTCCTTTGTTTTCTTCGACCGTGAAGGGAGGAGGAGTTGGTGTATATTTAGCGCGCTGCCTGTGGTGCGCACAAGGGACCCTTTCGCCAAGTGGTCCGGAGACATGGGAAAGTTTGTTTGCTGTTATGCTGAGGTATCGGATATTCCGTGACCCGCCACTGTAACCTACCAGGTGCCAAGAAGCTGCTGTGGTATGGCGGGTCAAGACTGCTTGGTGAGACGCCGTTTACTATACTTGCGTCTCCTAACTTGTGTTCCTGAGATGTTTGTGGCTGAAAGAAGGGGACAAGAGGCTGACATTGTTTTAATATCGTAGCGGCTTCCCAGTGCACTTGATTAGCTGCATGCTGCATTATGGGACTGTTAGTCCCTGTGATTGGTGCAAGCAAGAGGAATCTGGTGCAGTTGAAGCTCCAGACCACTGGGATGGAGGAGTCTACATAACAAACTTGAAATGGGAAGCGTGCATTTGGACTTTGGCATCAGAAGAAGGCACTTCGCCGAAACCGGTCATGCCTTAACATTCCAAAGGTTCACGTAGGTGCGTTATCCTGCGGCTGAACCCACGGCGCTTCACATTCACCAACTTCCCCCGGCCAGGGGAAAAACGGGTCACACACCCAGTTGCAGTATTCAAATCCTCTTTATTTTTCTTAGTTACAGGGCTCACAGCACATTAGATCTAGGTGTATCACCACCTTGCTCACGATCAACGGGTTGCCCCACCATATGAATTTAAATGTATTTTGGTACTTCCTGTCACATGTGTACAAGGATTATGGTCCTTGTAGTCCTTTACTATCGGCAAAAGTAGAATGTTCGTGCAAATATAATGTCATTAACACCTTACAGATTTCTTTCTCTCTGTACATGCCATTTTATATTACTATGTAGATCAGTGGTTCCCAAACGTTTGACTCCTGAGGACCCCCATTGAGTTACCACTGAAAGCTGGGGACCCCCAAGCAATTTGTATGAGTTAAATTTCAAATATTAAAACAGTAATTCGAAAAAAACACACATGTGCACACAGAACAAATGCTCAAAGTACTAAGGATTTTGGGGCCAGATGTACAACCATTTAATTTAGACCCTCGCAATTGGCGACCCATTGCGAGTGGCAAATTGCGAGTCGCTAAATGAAATGTGTTTAACACTGTTTGGGGTTCCCAATGGACCACTGCCTGCCCTTAAAAAATAATTTTGCATGCATTTGCAAAGGGGAAGGGGTCCCCTTCCCATTTGCAAATGCATTACTATCTACTTGAAGTAGGTGTTAATTGCGAGTGTTTTGCGACCGCAATTGCAGTCGCAAAACATTTGTACATGGTTTTGGGACTTGCTATTTGGAAGGGAATGCCCCTTCAAAATAGCAAGTTGCAAAACCTATTTAGTGAGTCGCAAAAAAATTGTGACTCGCGAAATAGGCTATGTACATGGCCCAATAGGTTTTTGCATGTGCAAACGGGTTAACGAACCCACTTGCGCATATAAAAACATGTTGTACATCTCGCCCTTAGTATTTTATATTGAAGGAATAGCCCCTCTGTCACATGTATTTCATTTGTTTTATAGCATTTCTCATACCATTGTAGGATGTCAGAGCACTTTACATCACACACATATAGAGACAATGAATCGTACATGTAAATCAGTGTATAGAAAATGTTACATAAGTTGAAGGGGACTACAAGGTGCAGTATTCACATGTCATTCATACCGGTAAGTATGTTTAAAGAGTGCTTGGTCTGCGAAAGCACAAACTCAGGATTCAAAACATAACACAGTGGCTAGTACTGACTTTAACATTAAAAATGTACTTCCACACAAATAAATCTTTTTAGCAGCATCAGGATAATGAATGACTGGGAAAAAACATAAGTTACTAACTGGTACCATGCAGTTTGCAAGCAGCTCTTTGATGACAGTTTATAGGTCCCTCTGCTAGGTTACAATTGTCACTTATGAAGTGCACAGTAACAAAAGAAACTGTGACAAAAGCAGTAACCACGGACCTTTGTGCATAAAATACTGCTTTTTAAAATGCATGTTACACGTTCTTTGCTGTAGGCACCTTAACCCTCTGCTACATTAGTTAAGTCAAAGCGGCCACTGAACAAAACTCTGCTCTCACCCCAGCAGGTACATTAATCACTGGAATTATCTTGACACTTTTATTGTTGCTCGAAAGCTTCTAATTATACAAGAAACTTTGTTGTGCTTTCAAAACTACTGCCTACGGACCCCCTGGGAATGTGTCACGGACCCCTGGGGGTCCGCGGACCCCAGTTTGGGAAACACTGATGTAGATTGTTCCGCCTTCCAATAGGCTTAGTCCATTGTCATTATTTTTATAGAATTTTCTTTCTTGATATTTTCCTTTGTTTACTGATCATTTATTATTAATTGCATGATCGTTTCATGTGATTATTTATAGGTGCACATATAATTCCTCTGACTGATTTAACCCATTCGGATGCAGCGTTCTCAGGTTTAAAATGAATCTTGATTCTGTTTGCCTCAGTTTTCTCTCGCGATCCTCACCGCGTTCTCCTTTTGGAATTGTCTGTATGCCATAAAATTTCATTTTTTGCCAATCTCCTTGATGGAATTGTGCCATGTGTTTGGCTATAGCATTAGATCGGTCCTTGTGTATTGTTGCCCTCATGTGCTGTAGGATTCTATTTTTTTATTCCACTGTTGTCCTTATCAAGAAAGAAAATTCTAATAAAAATAATGACAATGGACTAAGCCTATTGGAAGGCGGAACAATCTACATAGTAATATAAAATGGCATGTACAGAGAGAAAGAAATCTCTAAGGTGTTAATGACATTATATTTGCACGAACATTCTACTTTTGCCGATAGTAAAGGACTACAAGGACCATAATCCTTGTACACATGTGACAGGAAGTATTTATTATTTTATTTATTTTATGATTTCTAGAGCGCCTGGATACCCGTAGGCATCCCCGCGCTGTAAATCTGTTCAGACCAGAGGGGGGGAGGAAGAGGGAAAGGATTATTTGGGAAACAGAAGGGTCTTGAGTTTTTTGCGGAACAGGGCGTGCAAGGGTTCCAGACGATCCTCTCGGTAGGATCGAGAGACAAGAGGAGGCCAAAACGAAGGGGGAAATGAAGGAAAGGGGGCAAGGTAGACCTCTTCTGACCCCCTAGGATTGATGAGGGGGATATTAAAGTGCCCCGCGGGGCCAAAAAAAATAAATTGCGATTTTTTGTCGTAGAGGCGCAAATCGGTACGTGAACCGGGCAGCTAACTGGGCAGCTACCCGGCAGCGTAACGGGAGTCTGAGGAGAAGCTGATTGGCTGTCAACATTGTAAACAGTCTGGAGCGGCCGCCATCTTGTCTCTCGGTAGGATCGAGAGACAAGAGGTGGTGAAAAAACGAAGGGGGAAATGAAGGAAAGGGGGCAAGTTAGACCCCTCCTGACCCCCTAGGATTGATGAGGGGGATATTAAAGTGCCCCGCGGGGCAAAAGAAAAAAAAAGAAAATTGCGATTTTTCGCGGTAGAGGCGCTTCCCGGTACGCCAACCGGGCAGCTAACCGGCAGCGTAACGGTAGTCCGACATCTTGTGTTTTTGGAGCGTCCGGTTTGCGTACCGGGTAGCGTTCTGGTAAGCGTAACAAGGGGAAAACCAAGAGAAACAGTAAAATAAAATTTAAAGGAATAGATTTCCACCAAACTTGCCAAAATTGTAGGGACTGTTTGTTTGTTGTGCCTTTGCAAGGCCTCAAGATATGTGCACGTGTGGATTTTGTCTAATTAAGGTTAAAAAAATATATATATATCTGTAAGCGTGCTCTGGCGCGCTAGCGTTACGGGTTTTGTTTGCGCTGCAGAGACGATACGTCACGTTTATGCGACGCGTCATGAGGCGTCTCACGTGGCTACGTGATACGTCACGTAATAAAGAATATATTTTACAGCTATAGATATTAGCTTTTAAAAAGGTTATAGACCATATATAGTTAGGAATTTGCATTTACAAATCCATGAAAATTCACTGAAAAAACCATTGGTTGTAGACCATATATAGTTAGGGATTAGCATTTACAAAACCTTAATTTACTCGCACAAAACCATAGAAATTCGCATATATAGTTAGTTGCAATAACTATATATCACGCACCCGCAATCCACTGCTGATGATGTCACATATTACATCATTCATGACATGGTCAGTGACATCACTGATGACATCACTGATGACATCTCAAATGACATCACTGATGACATCTCAAATGACATCACTGATGACATCACTGATGACATCTCAAATGACATCACTGATGAAATCACTGATAACATCTCATTTGACATTACTGATCACATCACTGATGATATCATTCATGTGATAATACGATGAACCTCTTCAGACTCTAATATAACCTTAGATACAATCAGTGTAAACAGACACTCACAGACTGTCACTCATCCATGGAGTTACTCACACACCTAGTCAGTCATGCAAAGAATCAATCACACCTCCATTTCCTCAACTATACAGTTATACACACCTTACTTAATCAAACATATACTAACACATATTTACTCTCTTATACAATCACTGATACAAGTTCACAATGATCCATACAGCCACTCACACATTCACTGGCTCTTATGCACAGTTATTTATATATGTCAACTCTTACATGTACTGTGTTTTACATATGTACTTACTTTGACATGTAGCACTGAGAAATCCAATCACTCACCAATACACTCATGCAGATAGTCAACCGCCCATACAGCTGTTTCCACATGCACTTTTGAACCCATACATCTACTGAATCAACTGCTCACACATCTATGCACAGAGTCACATACCTCCCAGCCACCCCCACACACACACTCACTCTCCCATACAAATATTTGGGCAACCAATCAATAACCCATATAGTTACTCATATAGCTACTGATCAACACATGCAGCAGTTTACAGAACTACAGAAATAATGATGCACAAATTAAGACAGTTTAGTCACTAACCCATGCACTCAGTGAGACACATTTAATCATTCTCTCATACAGTCAGTCATGCACCTACTAAATCCTTCATCCAAACACTTATACATCCACTCATTCTTCAATATGTAAGACATATTTTAACTTTACAGAAACATGCAATCACTGGATGATGTCATCAGTGATGTCATCAGTGATGTCACTGACCATGTCATGAATGATGTAATATGTGACATCATCAGCAGTGGATTGCGGGTGCGCGATATATAGTTATTGCAACTAACTATATATGCGAATTTCTATGGTTTTGTGCGAGTAAATTAAGGTTTTGTAAATGCTAATCCCTAACTATATATGGTCTATAACCAATGTTTTTTTCAGTGAATATATATATACATATACATATATATATATATATATATAACCTGCTGGCGGTCGCCAGTAGGTATATATAGTTAGCATTTTTTCTCTATGGGATTTTTGAAAATTCTATGTCTAATAACTTTGGCATTTGTGGACGGAATTGGCTGAAATTTTCAGGAAAATGGCACATTTTGTTTCTGAGCAGCTCCTGAAAATTTGGGGGGTGTTCGTCAAGGGGGGGCCGAGAAAAAAAGGGGGTCCCAAAACGCGTTTTTCCCATGTTAATTTCCATAGGGCGGTTGGCCTCACTTTTAGCTCGAACGGCTGAATGGATTTGCACGAAACTTGGCAAAATTGTAGGGACTGTTAGCCCGATGTGCCTTTGCTAGGTCTCAATATATGTGCTCCAGTGGATTTTGATAAATTAACGTTCAAAAAAATATATATATCTGTAACAGCGTACCGGGTAGCGCTCCGGTTCGCGTACTTTTCGCGTAACGGAACTTTGCGAAGCGAAGCTGATTGGCTCTTCGGTGTCTGTCAACATTCTAAACAGTCCGGAGCGGCCGCCATCTTGTCTCTCGTTAGGATCGAGAGACAAGAGGAGGCCAAAACGAAGGGGGAAATGACCATAAGGGGGCATAGTAGATCCTCCCTGACCCCCTAGGTTTGATGTGGAGGCTTTAAAAGGGCCCCGCGGGGCAAAAATAAATAAATAAATGAATGCTGCACAACCTTGCGGTGAAGAAGGGCTCTGAGGGGGAGTTGTCAGACTACGAGGACCATGACGACGACGTTGCTGTGCCACAAACACAACCTGCTGGGGTGTCTACACCAAGTGATGGCAGATACAGACGTGAGGAGATAACAGAAAACTATTTCTGAGTGAGTACAGATGCACAGACAGGTCATGGATGTGAACAAAAAGAAATTTAATAATGTTGGCACAACGTTACAGCACTGATGTGCAACAAATTAAATAAGTACAGTAAAGGTGGGGAATGTAAATGGGCCGGGTTGCCTCACCCACCCTGGCAGTCTCACTTCTTGCTGCGCTTTGCTGACCCACTTGGATGTGGCTCACCCCCTTCTGCGTGTCCGGCTGCCTCAGCGGAGCGCCTGGTGCTCCGGCGTGGCTCAGACACAGCGCTGGCCGGGCTGCTGCGGCTGCTGCTGTCCCCAGCCTCGGCCACGTCCAGGGCAGGATTCACCACCGTGTTTGAGATTATGAGTGCCTCCATGGCAGTGGTGATGCGGGCCATGCCCCTGGTCACCTCTGCAGTGTTCTGAGTGAGGCAGTCCTCCATGTTAGCCCCTCGGCGGCATAGCAGGGCGGTTGCGGCGGCAAGCCGGTTGATTGCCCGGTTTTGCACGCGGGCATCTCTGAGCCTACTGTGCTCATGCTCCTCCATCTTGCCACACAGCTGGGTTATGGCAGTTGTCATGCGCCCCAGTCCTGTTGCTATTTCCCTGTTACTTTCAACGAAATTCACAAATCCCTTTGTCATCTCCCCCATCTGCAGGTTGTGTTCCCGCAATTGGCGCTGGCAAGCCAGGATGGACTTGGCCTGCATCCGCTGTATCCGCACCATGCTCCCCTCCAGCCCTTGGAATACGGTGCCCTCCCGTGCTGGTAAAGCACTGCTGGAAGTGCGTGGCCGGCGCCGATTGCTGCTGCCCTGCTGGGTGGGCTGCTGTGCCACAGATGTTGCAGGTGTGGGTGCTGGTGCCTGACCCGCTGCTCCCTCCATGATGGTCAATGGGGCGACAATGATCCTCCTGGAAGGAGATGTGGCAGGTGCTGGCTGGGTCTGTGTGGGTGAGTTCTCCGGTGAGAACTGCAATGGGGGAGTTAGTGACAGTAGGGGGGAGTGGGGAAATGAGAGGGTATGTCCTGTGTCATCCTCATTGCCCACGGCACTGCTGTCCTCCTCCTCCTCCTGTGAAGGAACCATGCTGCTTGGCCCTGCCACCGCACTGTCCGATGGTGCTGGAGCTGGAGCTTGTGGAGCTGCTGCTCCACTGCCTGATGGTGCCCCTAGGTATAAGGAAGCATTTGTGAACTGAGTGCAAATGTCTTACAGTCACTACAATAAAAGCATTGCACATCTCATTTTCAATACTCTGATTCTGTTTTTAGGTGCATTTCAGTTCAATGTGCACTGGCATTTGTTACTACAATAGCTGACTACATTTACCATTATGCATTGCTCATGTATGTTGCTAGCAGTACTGGGCTGGGGTTTGGCTGTGCATTGGGGCTACAGGGGAGGTGTCTGGTAGGATGTGTCATGCTGCGCATGCTTCTTACCTTTTGATGTAGCTCTGGCTGAGCTGTCCAGGTCCCCAACTCCAACCACACTCTCGGTCTCAATTGTGGTTGACACCAGTTCCTCCAGTTCTGTGAGGGGTGGCGCGGGGTTCCTGCCTCCACCTGTTAGACCTGCCTGCTTGTGCAGCTCGGCCAATTTCCTCTTGGTGAGGCTGCGTATGTCATAAAACCTCTTCTTGAGGTCATCCAGGCTCCTGGGGGGTGACACCAACTGCATTCACCCTCTCACCAATGCCACTCCACAGCTTCCTCTTGGTGGACTCAGGGACTGTGAGGGACAGCCTCCCAAACAGCTGCCTGTGGACCCTCACCACCTCCTCCACCAAAACTTGCAGCTCCATGCTGCTGAACTTGACTTTGCGTTTGCGCTCAGCCTTCTGGCTCTCAGAGCTGCTTGCCATTTCCACAGTGATCAGGATTGTGCTACCACTCTCTCTGCTGCTCACTCTGAATGCTCAGCTCAGGCTGCCTCTCCAGAAAGTTCTAATGAGTTGCACCTGCCTGGGTAGCCACTCCCTGCTAGGGTGGGGGAGGGTGGTTCCACCTCATTGGCTGTTGTCATTAGTTTCACTTTTACTTGCTCGCCGATTCCGTATTTACCGATTCGGTATTTACCGATTTGGTATTTACCGATTCGGCTAATACCGAATCGGTAAATACCGATTCGGTATTTACAATGCATTCCTATGGGCCTTTTGGCCCATAGGGTTGTATTGCCATTACCGATTCGGTATTTACCGATTCTGTATTCACCGAATCGGTATTTACCGATTCGGTGAATACCGATTCGGTAAGTATCGAAACACGATACCGATTGTTTCCGAATCGGTATTTTACCGATTTTTTTTCCTACATATCATTTTCCGAATTCAAAATACCGATTCGGTAAAAATCGGTATTTTAAATTCGGTAAATGACTTTTACCTACATCGGGCCCTAAGTTTCGGGGGAGATAAGTTCAGAAGAAGGTGCAATTGAGAGAGCGTTCGTTCAGTTTTTTCAAGTTCTTTATACAGAGGAAATAAGAGCAGACAAAGAACAAATTGATGCTTTTCTCCATGATTAAGTACTCCCCTCAGTGCAAGAATTGGAAAAAGAAGGATTAAACAGTCCTATTAGTCTTGAGGAAATATTGCTTATTATTAGGGGCTTAAAAAAAGGGAAAGCTGCGGGTCCAGATGCCCTCCCAAACAAGATTTATACAATACTAAGAGAAGAGCTCGCCTCCGATACTTCTGCAGCTGTTTATGTTTTTATAGATAAACAGAATCTTCCGCTTTCCTGGGATAATGCGATCATAACTATTCTATTGAAACCAAATAAAAATCTGTGACACTGCGAATCATACAGACCAATATCTCTTCTCAACAATGACTACAAAATGTATACTCAGATTATAACAAACCGATTAGACAGGGTTATAGGCCCACTAATTCATGTTGACCAAAAAGGTTTTAAGAGAGGAAGGCAGCTTTATGAGTTAGGAATTGAACTATCCATTGTCCAGGGGGTCCTTGTTTTTTCTCATTAGCTTTATGAATTAATCGCTACCATAGACTTAGCAAAGGAATTCAGGATCCCTTTGACAGTGAGGACTCTGGATGCCGCTAAGGCCTTTGATGAGGTTAACTGGCCTTTTTTACATAAGATGATTCAGTGTTGTAATTTAGGTGAAAATGTTCTGTTGGCAATAAAAAATAAAAGCAGTTTATAAAAATCCCTTGGTGAAAATAATGGTAAACGGCAACCTTACGAGATTAATAAAAATAAAGAGAGGGACTAGGCAGGGTTGTCCCCTCTCTCCTTTGTTGTTTAACATATATATTGAGCCCCTGGCATGTAAACAGAGGGCTAATCAGAATATCTATCCCTTTGTTTGTAACGGCTGGATGAAGAAAATCGGTTTATACACCGATGATTTAATGATTTTCACTGGCGACTTACAGAAGTCTGTTGTAGCCATTTAGAAGTCTTTAGAACACTTTGGGAGAGTTTCGGGATACTCTGTTAATCGGCAAAAAACTGAGTTAATGCTATGGAACACCCAATATAACAGTAACCTAACAAAACAGGAAATTAAGTACTTAGAAGTCCAAATTGTGCATAATTTTCAGTTTCAGTTCAGTTCAGTTTTTAACGTCTTTATTTCGAAGTTCTTCTTCATAAAAGACAAGTATATAAAATACATATACAAACCACACAACTAATATGTACAGATTTATACAAACAATTAAAATATTCCTTCAAGAATCTTGTTTAAAAAAAACAATTAAATCGCATAGAAAGACGTTTGTGTCAATGTTAATAATAATACAGATATAAATAGTCAATTCAGGAATACTTCCCAGGAAAATTAGGTTAACAAATTTGGCACTAAGCTATTGGCACTTCATAATTATATATAATACAAGTTAAAAAGAGACATATGCCCAATCTATAGGAGCCTGTACCTAGTCTAAGAACATACTACATGAAACCACAATACTGACTGGGTTAAAATGCAAACTAGACCCTTAATAACAGCTATTCAACCATTGCAGTATTGATAGGGTATGTCATGTCTATGGGGAGCTGGTGAGCTAATACCACCCCTTTCTAGGAAATAATTGTATGCTGCTGTAGATCTTAATAAGGGGATGTGTGGGATACACGGATAAAAATCATACAAATCCCAAATGGAGATGGGGCCGTCACCTTCGTGGGGCTGTGAGGATCGTAAGTAGGGGACGATGTTCCTATTCCTAAATTTAACAAGGATTAGGTCCCCTGGAATCTCCTTCGGTAGTGACCCTAACCAGCCCACCCTTCTAACACTCAGGATACCACCATCCATATTGTTTGGCAGGGGTCTATTTTTAGCTAACCAAAAAATGACCTTGTATAATAGGTCCTGATATCTCTCGGGTTTCCTGTGAGCGGGAGCTGGAACTCCCGAAAGAACAAGCACAAAGGGGGCGGCTTCCGGAGGTAGGTCTATATGTGCAGTTCTGTTAGGCTCTGCTCTAATAGCAGAGTAATTAGTTAACAAAGGATTGGGGGCAACTTTGGTGACCGGTGGTGGTTGACTCTTAGGAGGCTGTCTATCAATCCAGACATTTTTTGTATTAACCAAAGGTTTGTGCGTGGTTTTAGTAGCAGTTGGAGGTAACATGGCAGGAACTGAAACATTTTTTGTTGTGTCAATTAACAAGGGCACTTCAGGTACAGTTCGTGGAATGGAGCAGTTGGGTGTTGTCATATTTATAACAGGTAAAGAGTTGGCTTTAATGGCAGACTCTATACTTGTCAGCCTATCCCCTAAAGCGGAAATTTGTTCTAGCAGGGGTGCTAATACAGAATTTAACAACAGTTCGAGCTGGGGCAGTAGTTGCAATTGCAGCGATGGTACTTTAACATCCAAATATTCACTGGCCCCCCTGGGTGTGATGGAGTTCATAACAGGCGATGGGTGATCAATACAGCGTTTTTGTATTTGAGGTTGGAGTTCATAATCAATTGCCCCTTCATGTTTCCTTTTCACACTTTGGCCCAGCGATAGAGCAGTTGCCTCGATGTTATCCTCATTGGGTAGTAGGGAAAGTTCACAAGGTCTGTCAGTGGGAGTGTTAGTGCTAAGGCCTTTTACGGGGGAGGGGGATGTTACTGGGATAAAGTTAGACCCGCACAGTGCATTTAGTTCCTCCCAGTATTGCAAGTTTGGCAGGCTAACTGGTGTATGTGACGGGGATAGCATTTGACGATGAACATCAATATCTATGTCACAGATAGTGGTAGGTGATGCATAGCTCAGAATAAGCTTTTCCATTCTCTGACTGTAGTATGGAAAGATAG
Source organism: Lissotriton vulgaris (assembly GCF_964263255.1). Classification (NCBI taxonomy): domain Eukaryota; kingdom Metazoa; phylum Chordata; class Amphibia; order Caudata; family Salamandridae; genus Lissotriton; species Lissotriton vulgaris. The sequence goes on from NC_141694.1 coordinate 752,366,637, forward strand.
TATGCCCCGCTATGTATCACTGTTAATACAGTATATTCAAAACTTGTGGCAGTGAAGGGGAAGCCTAGAAGTCCATAAATAATCTTGTGGATGGTATGCCGTACTATACCTTTTTTAGCGGTGAAGCCAAGAGGGGTGGCCCGTCCCGTCCTCCTCGTGCCTCTGAGGGCCACAGAGGGCCCGCCCTTTGCCCGGGCTTCGCCCGGCGTCCGCGCGCGTCCGCGACGCGGAGGGAGCTTCCTCAATTTGAGCGCCTCCGGGTGCGCAGTTCCTGTGGCTGTGTGGGCGGGACCGGAAGTTCACCCAAAGCTTGCTGGGAGCTGTAGTTCCCCCCAACTGCGGCCGTGGGGCTGGTGACTACGGCGGCAGGGGGAACGAGCAGCATCAGGGCCCCAGCAGCAGGTGAAGAAAAGTGCGTGTGCCTGCTCCCCTCCTCAGCCCGAAGTAGGTAAAGAATGTCCCCCGCTCCTCCGTGGGAGCTCCCTCAATTTGAGCGCCTCCGGGCGCGCAGTTCCTGTGGCTGTGTGGGCGGGACCGGAAGTTCACCCAAGGCTTGCTGGGAGCTGTAGTTCCCCCCAACTGCGGCCGTGGGGCTGGTGACTACGGCGGCAGGGGGAACGAGCAGCGTCAGGGCCCCAGCAGCAGGTGAAGAAAAGTGCGTGGTCCTGCTCCCCTCCTCAGCCCGAAGTAGGTAAAGAATGTCCCCCCATAATTTTAAAAAGATTCCACAGGTGAATTTTGATAAGGTAGCCATATCAGTTAGAAACAACTTCAGGCTTGTAGAGTACTCCCACTGTCTTTTCTTGGTAGGTCCAATTTGTTAAAAATGATGATCCTTCCGAAATTTATGTTTTTATTCGACACAATCCCCTTAGAGTTTAAGCAGGGTTTGGTTTAAGAAGGTATAGGGGGAGTTCACAAGCTTTATTTGGGGGATAAAAGTCTGAGAATTTCTCTGAAGAAATTGCAAAGGGGAAAGGGCGGTGGAGGCATTGCCACTCCTGACTTATATTTCTATTATCTAGCCTTTCATTTAAATAATTGTTGTCAGCTCCTGAAGGGCAGCTTAGACTTTGTCCCTTATTTAAAGGCCCTTATGAATGACTTCCCAGCCTCTGCAGATTCCTTTCTATTTAAATTTGGCCACCCCAATTTGTTTTTAAAAGTTCAGGCTAAAGACTCTCCTTGGAATAGTTAAGGTCTGGTATTCCATAAGACTCCTCTTGAAAATACCATAATATTGCGATGCTGCTCCTATCTGGGATTCACCTGGTACCCCTGCTTGCCTGCTGGACTCATTAGCAACACTTTTGCGTGAATGCTGTATCAATTTTGGGGGGCAACTTCTGGTAGATTCTAAATTAATCTCATGGCAGAGATTGTCCGAAATCTTGAATTACTCTATTACAAAATTCAAGTACTATCAATTAACCAGCTGGGCTAACACTCTGGGTAAAGATGGCAATGAAAACCAAGAGATAGAGAATAGGATACGGAAAGAAGTTTCTAAATGGTACTGGACGCAGGTTCAGTCAAATGGGGAGACACATAACGTCCTGGTGGAGAGCTGGAGGAGGGAGCTGCCAGACCAAGACCACGAAACTTTATGGCAAGTATCTATGTCTTTTCTAGGGCAATACGTGAGATCTGCTCCACTGAGAAAGAACCATCTTTTCACTGTCCACAAGGCATGCTGGACACCCAAGAAGTTATCAAAGATGGGAAGTTGAGCTGTGAAGAAGTGCCATAAGTGCGGATAGGAAAACGCAAATGAAGTCCATATGTTTTGGCAGTCTCCCTCGATCCAGCCTTTCTGGGATAAAGTGGGTAAGATTATTTTGGAGATCCTGTGCCAAGAACTGAAGGTGAGCTTGGAAACAGTAATAATTGGGGTTTCTGCAGGAAGGGAGGAACAAGCGTATTGCTTTAGTAAAAATCATAAAGTTATTATTTTTGTTTTAGTTCTGTTGGCCCGTAGGGAGTTATGCATTAAATGGATACGCCCATACCCCCCTACAGAGGCTGAATGGATTCAACCGGTACAAAGGGTTGCAATTTTGGATCGCGCCTACAGGCAAACAAAAATTTTTTTAAAAAATGGGCATTATGGGATATTTGGTATGAGGTATATATAAAGAACCTAACTTGTTAGCCAGGTCTGGTGGCTCAGTGGACTAATGTTTCCACAGCAGGGGCCTGTGTTAGACCTCATGGTCACAGGTTCAAATCCCGGCGGGTCCACTCAGCCTTTCATCAATCTGAGGTCAATAAAATGAGTACCGTTAGGTAACAGGAAACATCTGTTATTCAGCGCCAAGATACCTCCAGGTGAACGTGCGCTTTACAAATACACATGTTATGTTATGTTCTTAGTTCGGAATATTGTTTTAACACATATTAAATATGGGCTAGACAGATACTTTAGTGGTTTTAAGATTCCTTCATTTTAGGTATTGTCTAATGCCCCTCCTTTTTGGTTTTACTCATGGTCTTATGATTATAATATGCTTTACAGGTTGTTATGATTATCAGAAAATCCGAGCCATTCTCTACGCTATCCTGTGTGGATGAGTAAGCTCCCCTTTTTCTTTTTTGAACGGACTGGAGGAAATGGTAACCCGTGATGTTAATTGAATCCCCTCCGTAAGGAGAGACCAGGCTTCTCTTATTCTAAGTATAAGGTGCTTTTACCGAAATCCTAGCATATACAGACAAATGACGACCCAACAAAAAAAGGAGGAACAGAACCAAAGGGAGAAGATGGGGTGAAGTGTTGATAAATTATAAAAACCTCATTGTACAGTCTCTGTGGATGGTAAACAATTAAGATTACTGGCAGATTCTAGAAGCTTATATACATTAATTTCTGTGCATTCTTTAAAAAGTAGAATGGATAAAGACTTATCCTTGATTGAAACAGATATAAAGGCAGTAGGATACAGTGGTGTGAGGATTGAGATTTTGGGAATGAAGTGGATGAACCTCAAATTTAAGTCTGAAGGAGTTTTTGGCCGTGTGTATGTGACTAATTTTGAGTCAGATCTATTGGGCTGGAGTCATCAGAGGGATTTGAATATTATAATAAATCTAAATGCTAAGGAACCAGTGATGGTGGTGGAAATTCAAGGAAATGTTGACGCCATTGATACTAATGATGATCTTTACTGATCAATTGGGATTATTGAAAGGATTTTCTCACAAAATAATAAAAAAGAAGGGAGTCAAACCTGTAGTGCACAGAGTGAAAAATGTGCCAAACATGATGAGGGAACCATTATGAAAAGAGTTGGATAAATTATTACAGCAGGACATAATTGAGCCTATTGAGGCATCTGAATGGTTGGCCCCGGTTGTTGTTGCACCTAAGAAAGGGGGAAAAATACGCTTGTATGTGGATTACCGTGACCTAAACAAGAGCATTTGGGTGGATAGACAATCCCTTCCTAATATTTCTGAAACCATTGTAGTGATGGGGGGAGGATGCATTTTTAGTGTACTTGATGTGTCGTCCGCTTATCACCAAGTGAATCTGTATGAAGGATCACGCCATTTAACCTCAATTGTAACACCATTAGGGGCCTTCCGTTATAAGAGGATGCCGTTCGGATTAGCGTCAGCATCTGCTGTCTTTCAGAGATTGATGAAAAATATATTTGGAGACATGGATCGTGTCATGTGTTTCCAAGATGACATCCTCATAATAGGAAAAAATGGAAAAGATCATGATGTGTTGTTTGATGAGCTAATGAGAAGGTTGGAGGTTCATGGTTTAACTATTAAGAGAGAAAAATGCCAACTGAGAAGGAAGAAAGTGACATATATGGGGCTTGTCCTCAATGCCTCTGGTGTGAGACCCAAGGAGAGTATTATCAAGGCCATTAAAAATACGCCTGAACCACGAACAAAGACGAATTGAGATATTTTCTCGGTCTTGCTGAGTACTGTTCAAAGTATATTAAAAATTTCACTGATATTGTTGAACCATTGAGAGTTAGTATGACAAAGCATGCGTTATTTGTGTGGAATGAGTGTTATAGAGAAGCTTTTAAAAAGATTAAGGAGTGCATAGTGTTGGCGCCTACTTTGGGACATTTTGAGGTATCAGGGAGAACTTATCTTGCAACCGATGTTAGTGGAGTTGGCTTGGGTGCAGTATTGATGCAGAGTGTGAATGGTGAAGAACGGGTGATTGGATTTGCATCCAGGAGGTTGAGAGGAGCTGAGGCTTCCTATTCGATCTTTGAAAGGGAAGGGTGTGCTTGTTGCTGGGGCATAAAACATTTCGGGCCATATTATCGAGACCGGCAATAACATTATCGCCGCTTTAGCAGCAGGAAACTACAGCTAAAGAGGCGATAAGGGACTTGATAATATGCCCCTGTGAGTCCCATAGAAGGCCAGGTTCACACCAGAACCTGGGCTTCTATGGGAATCCACAAGGGGGTATTATCAAGCCCCTTATGCTTTAGCAGCAGTTTCCTGCCGCTAAAGCAGCAATAATGTTATCGCCAGTCTTAATAATATGGCCCTTCAAGTTCTATTAGTGGGGCATTCCGTTTAAGTTGAGAACCAACCATAAACCACTTACCTATATATTTAAAGGCGGTCCTGGATTGGAAGGAAATGTTACACCGAGAATTTTGAGATGGATTTTGTCTGTGCTTGGCTTCAATTTTGAAGTAGAATATATCAGCGGTAGTAGGAATGTTATTGCCGATTGTTTGTCAAGGATGCCTGTGATTGCTAAGGAAATTGAAGAGGGCAAGTTACTTGATGCTAAAACTGAAGAAGAGGAAGTGATTGCAGATTGCAATGAGAGTGGAATGGCTTTGAATTCTGAAGAGTGGGAATTAGCCATGGAAGGTGATCCTGTATTGACAGAGGTGAGGAGTAGGATAATTCATGGTTGGTGTGAAGATGATGCTCTTAATAGTGATCTTAAGGAGTTTTATAAATTAAGAGTTGAGCTGAGTGTTGTGGGAAAAAAAGGTATTGAGAAAAAATCAAATTGTTCCTCCTGTGGGAGTTCATAACAGAATTGTTGTTATAGCCCATGAGGGACATCCAGGAAGCCATATGACGAAGAGGAGAGTGTGTGAATCTTAATGGTGGCCTGGAATGGATGGTGATGTTGAATATAATGTTAAAACATGTGTAGCATGTGTGAATAGTGACAAACCTAAAGCTGTCAGACAACCACCCTTACAAAGCCCTGAACTTCCCATGAGGCTGTGGGAAAAAGTGGCCATTGACTTCATTGGTCCAGTGGCTAAATAAGGGGTAAAGAGTAGAACATTTGGATTGTTGTTGATTACCATACTAAATAGTTTGTTTTGGATACTTTTGTGCAGATTACTACAACCAATGTCATTGAGTTCTTAGAAAGAGTTTTCATGGAAGAGGTAATTCCTCACACTCTTGTCTCTGATAATGGTGTTCAATTTGTTTCTCGAGAAATGACCGGTTATCTTGAACGAATGGGAATCACTCAAGAGAGGGTTGCACTATTTAGAGCACAAGCTAATAGATTAGTTGAAAGGATTAATAGAATGGAGATGGATTGTATTCAACTTTCATTGTCCAATCAACTTCCTTGTCGTGAAGAGTTAAGAAAGATGGTCTGGGCACATACAATAACACCACATTCTGTAACAGGTGTGTCTACTTTTGTGTCATTGAAAGGAAGAGAACCTGCCAGAAAAGAATGTCCAGTGTGGTTATCTGATACTCACGAAGTATATGTAGGGACGCAGAGTGATCAAAAATAGAGTCTCAGATTTTCAAGACAAAGCTTAGATATACTATGATCAAACCAAAAGAGTAAAAACACAATGTATAAATTTAGAAGGTGGGGTGGTAGTAAGAAAAGGAGGAATTGTGTACAAAGGAGAGAGCAAATTCTCCAGTCCGCATAAAGTAAAAGAGGTGAAACGCAATGTGGTTGTTCTTTTTGATGGATCAACATGGAATTATGGTAATATTTGTAAAGTGAATCAACCTTCATCCAATAGCTGTTGATTACACTGCATTTCTTTACCATTGTATGAACTAATTTTCATTGTTCATGTGATTTGTACATTATTGCAGTTATCTTTTATATTTTAAATTTGTTTGGATTTCTTATTAATTGGTGTTATATGAGAGATGTGTAGAGTTGCCAGCTAGAATTTAGAATGTAAGGGAGATTCCTTCAGAGTTGAAGGTTGATCTCAGTGGAGTGGAGACGACCGTTACGCTGGGATGCTGTTAAGGAAATAAAAAGGAGAAGAAAAAAGAAGCAAGAAATATTTAAATTATTCTCTACAATAACTTTATACAATGTTTATATGTCAGTTCTTAACTGCCTGAAGACTCCATGTCTACTGTGGCCAATAGATATATGCAACTTCTTGTGTAATGTCATACTGAACATAAGGGCATGTTTACCCAAAATCCACAGACTGTGGAGCTGTGGCCAATTTGAGAATACTGCATTCTGATATTCTTACAGGCTACCACGTGTGCAGGCACCTTGCTGCCATGTTCAGAATGTGCATGGGCTGCAGGGTTAATGGTGGAGTGAAAGATAGAGAAAATAAAATTATAATAACTTGTGTTATTATCATTCTATTTTCTCCTACTTCCACCCACAGCTTTGCATGAGGAGGCAGGGGAAGGGGAGGAGTAGTTGTACCCTCCCAAAGTGCGCAATCACTGCTTGGACTGCCCTCTTCGGCTGCCCAAAACAGTCATGGGCACTTCGCATGTTCTCCATGCAGGTTGCATTGCAGCCTACGTGGAGAACATGCCTAGGCCTCCAGTAAGCATTTGAGCTCAAAAAAACGGCCCTCAGATCAATCAAAATGCTTTTGCGTTGTGATTGGCTGACTGGGAGCCTGGGTGTGCTACCTGCGGACGATTCCAAGTGACTGAGGTCTATGGAGGAGAGGGAAGCGTTGAAAAGGTACGTTTTTTATTTAATCTTTTCTTAGCAACTTCACCCACCTCCTCTCCCTCAGTCTCTGCCCGTCTGCACATGTCGCCTCCCCCTTCCCGCCCTCCTACCTCCGATCGATGCCAGCCACACCTATGCCTACCCCAACGCCTGCCCCCTTGCTGTAGTGGACTGCAGTGGTAAGGATCATATTTATAAGGTGGCCTAAGCCACACTAAGTGCCACTGCACCACCTTGTACTTAATGAACATGACACAATGCCACACGAGCATCCAAAAAATGTTTCTCTGTTGGCAATATGGTGATTGTTTAAATGCTTTCAAGTATGTGAGTATAATGTTAGACTGATGTCTCAGAATCTGATGCGCTGGTGAGATGCAAAACAACAACACCTTGCAGTGTTTGAAATACAAGTTATGTAGGTTAGGTGTCTTCTGACACTAAGCTGTCAATAGTAGGTTCAGTGAAGAATGATGTGACTACCAGAAGTCACAAGAGAAGCACATATTGTCTCCGGATTGTCTTGTACAACACAATCCTGCACTGAGCATGTGTTGTCTGTGAGTCAGTCATTTCACACCCCTTCATCTATACAACAGGAACCTACACATGGTTTATATTACTACATATGCGATGTAGATAAGTTGTGACGACACAAAACATGTGCCACTTGATGACTGATTATTACTCCTATTCCCTGTTGTACAACTGGACGCCATTGTTCACATAAGTGAACATTGATGGCTTCAAGGACCCCCACGCCAATTGTGAGTGCCTTATTCCATGTATGTTTTATCCCCAAATTAGTGTTTATGATGATTGGTCTTGTAGAGTATTGATCCCACCCTGTGTGTGCATAACATGGATATTACCTCAACCACAACAAGGCATATTCATGAGAAGATGTTGTAGCATTGAGCTGCAGCAAAATCTGCTGTACCGCACTCCTACATGTTCTGAATGCAGGGATGACCTTTATGTACTATGCTACGAGGCACCCCTGCATTTTCCCAAGCATTGGTGCCATACTAAATATGGCACCATTGCTTGTGAAAACGCAGGGGTGTCCAATATTATTGCACATTCCTTGCTTCCATGCCTTTTCCGAATGTTGGAGCACATCATCATCATCAATTTTTCCATGACACCTTACTCCACCATTCTGCTGAAAGGATTACATGTTTGCTCACAAATATTTAGTACTAGGGCACCCATTGAGCCCATCCTTTTTTTTAAAACTTTTCTTTATTCAAAATTTTCAGTTACAGAACGTCTATCATTGAGCATCAGTTATACTGTCAGCAGGCAGCCTCATCCCTCTTCTCTCATGCACAATCTTATGTTTATACAACAAATACATGTCATTATATATGTTAGTCCTTTCGCAGTACCACTGCAAAGAGTATTTTCCAGTCACAGGATACCTTTTATAATCACAAGATTAAAACAGAAAGAACGCAGGGGGGTGTGCCATTACATTCAACCGGGAGAGAGGGACGGGGGCCTGGGGGGAAGAGTGAGGGGGAGGTGTTCTCTGAAGTTCAAGTCAGTGGCATGAGTCAGTCTTGATTAGTGCACGGGCCAGGCATTTTGCGGGTTATTCCTGATCCACTGGGGTCTGGGGGTGTGACGTTTCCTCATCTGCTGCCAGTGACCCCATGTATAGCAGCAACAGGACCCATGTTTCTTTCGGTCTGGATTGAGTGGGCATTAGATCCCAGTATGCGGACAGCTGTTCCTGGTGAAACGCTGCATCTCCCAGCCATGCCTTGATTTGTGGTGCCCGTGTTCTACCCCATGTCTTGGCAATTTTTTGCTTAGCAAGTTCATCTGTATCTAGCAGGGAGATATTCAACGCTTCTTTAAAAATAATTCCAGTTCTACCTCCCCGACCCCTAGATCTAGATTTATGAAAAGCTTTGTACCCTACTGGGCAGGCCGGTTCCAACTCTATTTCCAATCCTACCGTAGTCCATGTCTCTGTCAAAAACAGAGCATCAAGATTTTGTGTCTCTATCAGTAGCTGTATCTCTATAGCATGCTCAGGGAGTGATCTAACATTAAGTAACCCGCAGTTTAAACCACCCTTTCTCAGTAGGACCGGCTCCAACCCTGTTATGTTGTCTGGCAGCAGCTTGTTTGAGCCACAATCATTTAGCCTATCATTGTTCCTAAACCCCCTAGGCAGCGATTTGCTAAGCAAAGAAGTAGTATACGGGAGAGGTGACAAGCAGTTTGTACAAGCAGCTACATAATCCTTAGGGTGGGTGTTAGGCAAAATTCAAGGGCAGTTTGCCTCTTCCCTCACTGGGGGTCAAAATCAACATCCATTGCTAACCCCTAGGCAAATATGCCTGCTTGGTAGTGTAGCATATGTACATAGCAGCATTTCTCCACAGTGGATGGCCAGACATTATTTACTACACATGGTGTAGGCCATTGTGACTCTGGGAGTATGGTAACCTTGTGAAATTCCTGTAGGACTATCTCCTTGTACATCTGTGCCACAGGCCTATCACCACTGCATCTGTGTTTCACAGTGTTGATACAGGCAACAATATGAAAAAGGGATGTTGGTAATGTCCATGTCCGGAATTGCGTGCCATGTAAACACTGGCATTTATTTATCTATTTATTTATTTATTTATTTATTTATCCCGTCATTGAATTGGAGGAAATTACATCTCATCCAATTGGAAATAGCCCTTATACCAGACGATGATATGGCGATCAGTTAGAATATGAGCTTTACAGCTACACCTGTCAGTGACAGTGATTCATACAATGAGCATGTTTCATACACATTTTGGGACATGTCGTATATCTGAAGTTTGGATGACTGGTCCACCCCAGACCTACAATAGGCTGGAATTGACATTTGTATTATTGGACAATGTGATGTGTCCAACTACTCTTTCCTCAACTGTACCTTGTATTACTTCCCATGTGATCCGTATTTTTAACAATGTGGTATGGCAAGCTGCCTTGTGACATACAAGTACTTACATGCTTCAAGTAGATGAATACAGTATGAACCATGGATATGTAGCTGTGGAGACAAATCAGACTATGTAGTGCATTTTAAATGGCGGATTAGTGACTTTTGTTAAGTTGAAACAATTTGGTGCTTAGTTGTATGCCACTACAACACCAAGTGCGTCCTGTCAGTATGGGTAAAGGTTATGCCCTGGTACCGCAATGGGCCTGTAAATCAGTCTCCTTGTGTACGTTTCCCTGGTAGACTCAGTCTGACTATATGTGAATGTCAGTATTTCACTTAGGAGACCATCCACTGATGCTGTAGAGCTCTGCCATTGCAATGTGCTATTTGGTTCATTGCCCTAAAGGTCTGATTTTGATGTTGTGAGTTAACATAGACCATACATGTGAGTGGCCCCACCAAGCTTCAAGCTGTGAAAAGTTGTTACAGACTATTACCTTCCTGTTGGTGTAAACTTGAGTTTTGAAAAAGTAGTTATCCCATTGTTGTTTGTCCTATTTCATACATCTTGTCATGTGTTTATTTTCTTACAGACAACATGTCACCTGAGGCAGCCTAAACCTTCAAACTCCAGAGGGACAGATATCGCCATTTTCAAAGGGTGACAAAGGGGCACCGGGCAATGCACCGAAAATATGAGGAGGAAAAGGCTGCAGGGAGATGGAAATTTTCCCCCCAAGGTGCCCCAAGAGCTGGCACAGCAGGTGTAACTGAGTCAGGCACTGCAAGCCAGCACACCGAGACAGATCCTATGCCCAGGACCTCTAGTGCCCAACTCCCTACCCTACCTGCCACACCAGCCTCTGCTACCCCACCTGCTGCACCTGACCGACCTGCTGCACTAGCCCCACCTGCCCCACCAGCACAGCCATCCGCTCTCTGCAGGGAGGAGCGGAGGCTACTCTCCAATCTGAACTTAAGGGTGTCAACATTGGAGCACCATGTGGAGCAGGTGCGCAGACATTTCGAGGACAGCAAGGGAGCACTGGGCCTTCCATTCTGAAAGTTTTCCCAGGATTGAGCCCTTTAAAAGCCCCCCAAATCCATTTTTTTTCAAATTTATAGTTCATAAATGTTTATTTGTAATATAGGGTCATTTTACAGTTAGTGTAGGCTTAGCTTAGTGTTAGGTTTAGCTAGTGTTTTAATGTAGGCTAGATTATTTATAGTGATATGGGTTAAGTTTCCCTTTCGTTTGTGTTGGGGAGTTGATGTTTTTGTAATTGTTAAGGAAGTAAACAGAAAAAGAAATGTATATATGTATATGTTTATTTTTGTTTTTGCTCCCTTAACAATTATATAAATATGTATATTTGTTTGGGACACCAATAGGTAGTCTATGTTTAGGTATAGTTGTCTTTGTCCTGTCTTCACATGTGCCTTCGAGGGTGTGGGGGGTTGATGTATAATATAGGTTGTTAAGTGTGTAGGCTAAGATAAGGTTTGTTAGGGTATTGTTAAGGATCATTGGGATAAAGTAGTGTAGTACAGTTAGGTTAAGACTTTAGCATAGGGTAGTTAGGCTTAGATTTAGTTAGTTTCTTGTTAAAATAAACTTTTAACTTTTTTCTAAATTGTAGTGTCAGTATTGTATAATGTGGATCAGAGATGTATTTATCTAGGATTTTTGTACTATTAATCTGTTTTTCCAACGTCATTAATCGCACAACATGTGTGAGTGGCTTCATTATCTTGGGACAGTGTACAGTCTTCCAGTCTATTGTTTGAAATAATCATACATGAATACAATGTAGAATTCAGTATGTGCCTTTTGTCATTGCATTGGGATAGTGTGCTAAATAAGTTGTCCCATACAAGAATATTGTGGGGCATATTCACAAGGGAATGGTGGATCGTGGCATCAAGCACAAAATGCCAATGCCACGCTTCTCCATTCCAAAACCACTGAGATGCACCATATTCACAAAAATACGACGCACCCCTCCATTTTCCCTAGCACCAAATTAAGTTGTATAGCGCCAATGCAGGCACCCTTGCACCTTAGTGCAAGGGTGCCTGCATTGAGGGAATTATTGTTTGTGTGCAGGAATGTGTATCAGGCACTGTGTCCTTCACACATGTTTTGACATCTCACTGCCTATTAACACCATCGCTGCTGATGGTATCCTTCTCCTGTGCTGGGCCCTAATGCAAATGGGTGTGGTCATGACGAGCTCAGCTCGTCATGAGCACACGAGAGGTATACCTCATGACGAGCTGAGCTCGTCATGAGCATCGAAGGGGTTAAGGATCCAGAGTCTGCAGACATCAAAGTTTCACATTAACTCTGTATTTGATGTAGTGGCTACACAGGTTAGCCATTGTTGACACCTGTCCTGTGTCATGGTGAAAGAAAACACGCATCTGGCAATGAAATGTGCATTTATTTACAAGAGCAGTTCAATTTGGGTCACACAGGAACAGATCACCGGATAACAACCCCAAAGGATGATTCAAACCAGTGGAATTCCAGACAGAGGCCTTGGGGGTAACATGTCATGGGACATGTTTAGGATTATGAAATTATCAGTCAGGAGGATGATCGCAGTATCATTGGGAACGATGAGCCACATCGGCAGTCCACAAATGTTCAAGGTGAACACTGCAAAGCAAAGCCATGATGAGGACAGTGGCAGGTGATGTTTACTGGTATGTTGGTGAGCACAGGGCTAAGCAGAAACTGAACATTTGACACAGATGAATGATACCACAGATTTTTACTTTGGAAAGATGTATTGTTCACATCTTCCTCCTCTGATGTGTGCAGTGTCTCCCGTGAGGGTGGTGGTGTACATGCATCAGACGAGGGAGACACAGACACATCAGGAGCAGAAGATGTAGATGCTGTGGCTGCAGCAGCATTTATCTGTGCCAACACATGAGGCATCACTGCAGTGAGGAGGATCTGCTGGTTTTGCCACACCTCAGCAACATCGCGGTGGTAGGCAGCAAAGGCAGCCATGTGGGAGTCCTGCTTCCGCTCCATGGTCTCCAAGATATTTCGGAATGCATGTTGTTCATTGACCACCTAGCCGGTGCTACTTTGCCTCTGCCTCATGACACCAGCGATGTCAGTCAGAGGACAGAGAGTAGGTGCCTCTGATGGCAACTGAGGTGTCCCTATTAGGACTGAGGCAACCAATTACCCTCCTCTACTGTGGCTGCCATGGTATCCAACCCAACCCGCACCTGATCTGCAATCTCCCACTGGACTCCTACTGCAAGCAGTTGGAGGGAATCTTGTGGGTCCTGAGAATCCAGGGGTATGGCTGTGGTGGTGCCTGTTGTTTATTTGGCGGGGCATATGGACACACCACAATGCTGCTGACCCTCTTTGAGTCCGGAGGTGGTGTTCCTGTGGAGTCCAGGAGCTCTTGGAGGGTATTGTGGTCGATGGTCATCATCATCACTATCATTGGCAATGTCTGGTACAGGGTTCTGCCCAGGCGGTAAGGTTTCATCCTCTGCAATGGAAACGGCAAACACTATTGTTGATGTCTATTACATGTTGACATGTTGTAAAGTATTTGACATACTAAAGTAAAGAGCATGATACTTTCCATTTTCCTGTGATACATAGGGACTTCACTCTCCATATAACACCGATGTGCCAGCGCCCGCGCAGCGAGACTCTTGTGAGACTACCGGTGTGTTTATATATTTAAAACCACGCTGCTCATCTGCACTGCCAATTTCATTTCTATGTATTTTAAACCGTTTTTTAACGCGTTTTAGTCCATTGTGTTTGAACTATAAGTGTGAAGCTCTTACATGGAAGGCTGAATGGGTACTTTTAAACGCTGTAAAATCTGTTTTGAATCACTGTTAAATACCTTGCCATTTTGCACTTACCCTTTCTAACTGCCTGCCCCGGTCCATCACGGCGGAAGTGCTGTTAGTGTGGAGGGCGTGGCGAATTGGGTTAAGGATTACCAAGTAGCACTTCCGGTTGGGGAGAGGGAAGAGGGACTTCACTTTCCCTATAACACCAATATGCCAGCACCCGCGCAGCGGGCTCACTGCTGGCGCGCCAAAGGCACACCTAAGGCAAGCCCGTCTGCGCCCTTCCATTCCTGGCCGGGCCCAGGGGCCAGGACATCTGCTCCTCTGGACACTGCCCCCACTCAGGTCTATCCAAGAGAGATACTCTTAGCACTCTCAGGACAGGTTGTAGGCGATGAAGCTCACTGTATTAAAGCTCATCCAGGGCACACAGAAGGACCCTTTTCATGCCACAATTGTAAATGGTGTAGTTTCACACAGTCGGAGCAACCTTCCAGAGAGATGGATGACGGGGACAAACTGAGTTGCATCTACTTTAATGCCAGCTCTCTACAGGGGCGTAACGAAACTTGAGGGGGCCCCCCTGCAAAGCACATGGAGGGGGCCCCCTCCGCGGCCCCCCATGCCTCCCCCAGGCGGCGCGGCCCACCATGTACCAATGGGCCAACTGACCTAACCAAAGAAATGAGGACTACAAGTCCCAGAATGCCCACATTTGTTAATTTTAAAAAACGTGGCAAGAAACAAGAGTCCAGATGCCATGTAGTCATCGGTACCCTGCGGTCCGAGGCACACTCTTGAGAGCTGTAGTAATCCACTAGTGTTTACGAGGAGCCCAAATCTACTGGGTGGAAGGTGCGACAGCTAATCTGCCTCACGCATTGCACAATAGGGAGGGGAGAGTAACACATGTGTACTTTAAAAGGGGTTTCAATTGATTGTCATTTTTTTGCAATAGGAGCGCCCCCAGGTTCAGGAGGAGTCTGTGTCGCCCCTGTATGGAAGCACACTCCTGCCACAGGCTCACGTCACTCCTTCCAGCAGAACACGTGGATACTAGGACTTGTAGTTTTGGTTTGCTCGTCCTAGGTATGCCCCCATCCCAAAAATCCCAGCATGCGGTTACCTTTCACAGGATAGATGTCATTGTGCACATGATAGCCTAACAACTATGCTGCCTTGGAGGGGTTAGGAGCGCGCACCCCTTCAAGCGCTACAAAGCCGCCCACATGTGGCAGCAAGGGCTATGAATAATGGATGTCTGAAGCTTATACCAGCAGAGCGCTTTATCAATGCCATAAAAGTCCACCAGCCCTACTTCGGTGACGTCACAACGATAGAGGAAGCACCTGGCAGCACTGCCAAGAGGTCTGTGGTGACGTGTGCACTGACAGACCTGTGCTGCACTGATTCTATTCTGAAATTCTTGTGTATAATTATCATCATCACGCCCCGTCCGGGGCCCACACACAACAACCAGTTAACCGTGACCAACCGACACCCACACCCCCTCAACACCCACATTCCTTTCAGTACACCCAAGACCCAACCTCGGAATGGATAGCACACCATTCTACCCTCATGACACCATTCTGCCCCCATGACCATCTACCTTGAATCTCTGGGGTCCCATGGACAGGAACCAGATACCAAACCCTATTGCCAAACCCCATCGCGTGACAGATATGTGGGTTTGATAAAGTCTGAGACCTCTACAGTGCAGCAACCAGTGCTTCCCTTTCATCTCTGAAGCTCGTATTGCATTGGCTGCCTACTCGTTATTGTTGAAGTTCCTGGTACATTTTTAGCTATCGTAAATTTTCATGTGATTTTGTCCTGTATTTGTTTTTGTCATTTCCAGCTTCTTTTGTACCTCTCTCCTGTGCCCCTTTCACCTGCAATCTCTCTCCCTGCGCCCTCTCGCCATGCACCTCTCTTCCAGTGCCCCTTCGACCCGCATATCTCTCTCTGTGCCCTTTTTGCCCGCATCTCACCGTGTGTCCCTTTTGCCCCCCACTTCTTTCCTTGTGCCCTTTCACCCGCACCTCTTTCCCTGTGCCCCTTTCGGTTGTAGGCTGCTCACTCCATCTGAATTGGATGATTATTTGATCTAAACAAGTTTTCTGCCTGTTCTATATCGTGTGGCAGTTGCCCAAAACGTAAGCCTGTTAGAAAATATACCCTTCCTCTATTTATTTACCAGAAAAAACTGTGCCCTTCCAGCAATGATTTACCACAAACGTTGATGTCTTTAATGGCTAATGTAAGGTAATGGGTAACATACTCCATGGCTAAACACTTAAAAAGTTCCCAAAGCACGTCTGAGTGCCACGCACCCCTCTGGCAGGTCTCCAAGTTCAAAAGCAACAGTACCCGAAAACGAGCAACATTAAAATAAATAATGCTATAAAATATATAATATGGAGTGCACGTTATACTCTGTCTGCTATATTCCACCGTTTTGCTTTGCAAAAGGGCCTGCTGATGCTTGTTTTTCTACCAATACGTTTTGGAATCCGCTAAATTGACGGCCTCCTAATGAATGCAAGCCTCAAAACCTCCTTACCCGCAGAGTGACATCCAACGCTGCGCCAGTGCCACTCACCTGACCATCTCCCTATTACCAACCCTGCCCTGGTCCTTTGGGAGGATGATACCTTGGTAACCTTGCAGTTCACACCCACCCTCTGCCTTCAGCCTTCCCACTACTCCCCTGCCTCCACATTTTACCTCACGCAGGCCTGACCTCACGAACAAACGTTCTCCTCTTATGGCCTGCTACCACCTCACACACAGACCAGACGCCCATATATATACCCCACTTGTGCTCCCACATTCCTGCCCCACCCCCTTCCCGCCGCTGCCCTGTTCGCCCTATGCCCTCTAGCTAAGAGTCTAGCACAGCAGCACCCTGCCTGGCCCCATCCTTGCTGTGTGATGCGGCGCACCCCCGGCCCCACCCAGAGAGCGCAAGGCTAGCCAGGAGTCAGACCGGGGCCGAGGCCGGGCAATTTAAATTATAAAGGCCACGCCGGTGACGGGACGGACTTACTGTTCGGACTGATCGTGGGCGGCGGGCATGGCTTTGTCAGTTTGTCTTCTATTCTAAACTATGGATTGGGCTATGCCGCCCCTGATGCCACACCTTGCAGTTGATGTGTTTGCGCCACCGGCCATTGCGCATGTGCTGTGCCGACAAATGCAATGAGGCAATTGGTCACCACTCACCAGCCAGCCCTGCCCCCGCACCCCACGCGCATATGCGGGGGAATTGAAAATGAAAGTCAGGACTGGAGGGAGTAAACAAGTGTGTGCGCGCCGCGCCCGCGCGCATCCCACCCTGTCCTGCCGCGATTTCATTGATCCAAAAATAAACGGCTCAGGGCGGCCCCCGGGCCCCGGCACCATTTATAATTGCATCAGAGTGCCTGCAATCAGACAGAGGAGGCACCTGGCAGCACTTCCAAGAGGTCTGTGTGTGTGCACTGTGACTGACATACCTGTGCTGCAGTGCTGTGCTGCTAATTTCTTGTAACATCACCACGCCCCGTCCGGGGCCCACACACAACAACTAGTGCGTGCCTCGGTCTTGGCTCCCTGGGCTCACTGACTCACACCAGGGGTGACGGGCCCCGGGCCCCCCACCATTTCGGACTTCATTCACTCTGCGCACCATTTCGAAGACTCTGCCCTTGCCTGCCCATTTGAAGACTGAAAGTGACTCCCAGGGGGGGCCCCGGCCGGGGCCCCCGCCCGCACCACAGGGGCCGGGCCCCGGCCAGGGCCCCGGCCACCATTTAACTCAAAGTCGGGCCCCGGCCGGGGCCCACACTGTCACACACAACAACTAGTGCGTGCCTCCGGCTCGGCTCACTCACACCAGGGGTGACGGGCCCCGGGCGGGCCCCCCACCATTTCGGACTTCGTTCCCGCACCATTTCGAAGACTCTGCCCCACCTGCCTGCCCATTTAAAGACTGACAGTGACTCCCAGGGGGCCCCGGCCGGGGCCCCCGCCCGCACCACAGGGGCCCCGGCCGGAGCCCCTGCCACCATTTCAAACTCTGCGCACGGTGCACCAAACAGCCTACTGTGCAGCACATGGTGCAGCAGATGAGATGATGATCATGTATTAGTTCATGAGGGGCCCCGTCGGGGCCCCCTGGAGCGGCGGGGCCCCCCCGCAATGCGTGGTCTGCGGGGGCTTGTGTTACGCCCCTGGCTCTCTACTGAAACACTCCCTCAATATCTGGGACACCATAAACGAAATGCGCCCGACCTTGTTTTCATAACAGAAACATGGCTGTATGAAAGTAAATCTCCTGACATTGCCAAGGCCCTACCTATAAATTACATAATCTTAAAACAAAACAGGCAGGGACGGAAAGGAGGGGGTCTGGCCATACTTTTTAAAGACTACCCCACCTGCCTCCACATCACAGTGGCACAAGCAGGGAAGCATGAATTCCTATCATTTCAAGTGGCTAGACAGGCCCATATATTGCTTGGAGGAGCTGTAATCTACAATCCCCCGGGACATCAAATCGAATTTAGCGCCCATCTACTAACTCAACTGTTCCCTCCTTGTCTGAAATAAAGCCATTATTTGGTCATAGGGTATTTTAACATTCATTTTGAGAAAACTAATAGCTCTGCTGCCCTGCATCTGGAGACCGATATGCAGATTCTCCAGCTAAAGCAGTGGGTCGAAGGGCCCACGCACATTGCAGGGCACACTTTGGATCTGCTTTTCACAAACTTTGACTCAGTCTGTATCCAGAACATCAAACCCCTCTCCTAGACAGACCACTCACTTATATCATTTACACTCACGCTCAAGGCGAATCCCATTAAGCCTATGAGGTGCCAACAGGGGATGAGGCGAACATGTAGGTTAGTCACCGAAGATTCCTTTCGGCCCCACTTTAGCCACAAGAACGCAGAGGCCTTAACTATGCTTCAAGCCAACTGGGAAACAATGAATCTCGAAAAAGAAATCATTAACACCCTAGATTTACTTGCACCAAAGCAGCCATTAAAGATGTTGAACAAATCCCAACAAGGAAAGTGGTATAGCAGGAACTCAAGGCACTCAAAAGAAAGTACCAAACCTCAGAGCACCACTGGAGGCTATCTAAACTACATACAGATAGACAGGCATACAAGACTGAGCTGAGGAACTACAATAATGCCATTAAGAAAACCAAAAAGTCCTATTTTGCCAGTAGAATTCATGAGAACTGCAACTCAAGTAAGGAGCTGTATAAAATAGTAAGGGAGCTATGCTACCCAGTAAGCCTATCCCAGACCTTGCCACCCTCTGAGGAAGGCTGCGAAGAATTCTGCGAATTCTTTTCAGGTAAAATTAATCAAATATATTCCACATTTAACATCAGCACCTTGCTGCTAGCAACCAACCATGAAACTTCCACCCCCCCCCGATGCATCTGGTCCAATGAGCAACTTCGCCCCATTTTCAGAGGCAGAAGTTGCAAAAACAATGGGGGAAATAAGTCAGGGTCTCCCCTTGATGCCTGCCCTCACTTTGACTTCGCCCAGATCATACCTATAATCTGCCCATATGCCACCCATCTACTCAATAACTCGCTGGATACCGCTGTATTCCCAAATACATGGAAACAGGCCGTAGTAAACCCCCTTCTGAGGAAAGCAGGAACAGACGTGCATAATCCGGCAAATTACCGACCTATCTCCCAACTGCCGTACCTCTCCAAAGTTATGGAAAAATTGGTTAATAAACAGCTATCTAATTATCTTGAGTCAAACAATCTATTAGACCCTTCCCAAACCGGCTTCACATCCACTAATAGCACGGAAGCAACTCTCCTAGCCCTGTCCGACAATATAAGATCCCTGGTTGATCAAGGGAAAGCCATCGCCTTAATTTTATTAGACCTATCGGCGGCGTTCAACTCTGTTTTCCACAATCGCCTACTGGGGATTCTTCATGAAAAAGGATTCTATACTAAAGCCCTTAAATGGATGTGCTCCTTCCTGATTAATAGAACACAGACAGTTCAAATGGGGAGTCTCTCATCTAAACCAAAATCAGTTGTGGTGTTACTCAGGGGGATCCCTGAGCCCCACTCTTCAATGTCGATGTGTCATCTCTGGTAAAAATCAGCCAGAAGTGGGGCTTGGGTATCTGCTCCTATGCTTATGACACTGAGTGATGCCTCAGCCCGAAAGCAATGCGCAAAACAAAAAATCTGGGGATCCTCATGGATAACACTCTATCCATGCAGGACCGGGCCCTGTGCGGAAGATGCTTCGCGATGCTGAAACTTCAAAGAAGGCTATTTCCCTGGATCCCGCAAGCTTGTAGGAGAACTGTCACACAGGCATTACTTACCAGCAGGCTGGATTATGACAATGCATTATTTATGGGCATGGCAGAATACCTCTGCACTCGACTGCAGGTTGTGCAGAATGCCACAGCCAAACTGGTATGCAACAAAGACAGACTCAGTTCATCGTCTGAGTGCCTCAAATTACTCCATTGGCTGCCAATGCGCCAAAGAGCTAAATTGAAGCTGCTCAGTTACACACATAAGGCCCTGCACCAACAGCGGCCTATTATTCTACAGAGGACAGTTGAATTCTATGCACTCTCAAGGTGCCTCAGATCACGGTCCCTAGCTCTAGCGAGGATAAAACGCATTAGAAAACAAGAACAGGGGGTCGCAGATTCTTATACCTGGCAGCTAAACACTGGAATGACCTACCACAAGAACTCAGCCTCACAGAGAATTATCTTATTTTCAGAAATATCTATTCTCTGGAAAATAATACCCGCCACCATTATGAACCACCCATAAACCACTCAGCCATTCGCTAGAAGTCCTAGCTTAGCGCTGTGATATCCTTTGGATGAATGTCGCGCTTTATGAATACAAATACAAATACATCGTACACCTGTTAAACTTAGCTGTGGATGGAAGTTTTGGCTGTTCTAAATGTTACATGTCAGGAGTGTAGGATTATGACATACCACTGTGCGCCAACACGGAGTGGCTAAGGCCTATCTTAGTCCTTATATAGGAATCATTGACATCCATTCTATTTTATCTTGTGCACAGATGGTCATTTGCAGTGTGTGAGACATCTTATTCATTTCTGTAACACACTTCTATGTGTGAATTTAGCCCTCTGTGCATTCAAGACAAAGGTCCACACAACAAACTAACTGCCACACACTTATGTGACCAAAATCATGGGTGGCTTATCCTGTACCTATTACATTTGCTTAATGTGTGGCTCTCCCCAACAGACTGATACTACAAGCTATAACGAGTTGACATATATCATACCTCACCCCAGAAGATGGTTTTAATTGGGATGGTGAGGTGTAACTAGAGAGGATCTGTTTGGCAAAATTGTGACAAGACATGGCGCTGCAGACACTTTATCTATTCAAACCAGCATATTTCCACATACACAGGACAGCCACATACTAAGAATAAGCGTGCCCTCTCATTGGGTTTTCCCCTACATTGGCAACAATGACAACAGGTAAGCAGCAACATAGACAACTTTGAGGTAGGGTTCAGGAATGGCTGGTTTGCTACACAGCTGACCTTTTTACAGCAGCACAAGGGTTTGCACAGGGATGTAACACACTCCAGTGTATATGTCCCACCAAACGTTTGTGAATGTATGCATGTTGACACAAAACTATCTGTGTGCATTGGCATCCCGCCACATTTGACTTTACCTAGGGCCCATGTTCCATGTATGCTCTTAGGTAGCTTTCCCCCCTAAACGCAGGGGCATAAATACAAGCTGATAATGCCACCAGACCATTACTTTTAGTGACGTTCTGACGGCTATATCCACTTATCCTTATTTGCAATGCAACGTAAAGCCACTGAACATTGATTAACGCCACCTTGTAAATGAAGCGGTACAAAAGGGGGTGGTGATGGACGGAGCATCTGAACCAATCAAACACTCACACCCAGTCAAGAGATCCGGGTTTAATCCATCACCGTTCTTTAGCCCACTCCGCCACACCAGTTCAGACATGGCCATATGCAAATCAGTCTGACCCCGTGTCTCATGGGAACAGTCCAGCCCGAACTGCCAAGCCATGCCTACCCTGGACTGGAAACAAGCTTCCGATGACCAGTTTCTGGCATTTCAGCCATCTTCAACCCGGCTTGCTTGAAGCCAGTGGCAAAGTGAGCAAGGGACTCACGTCTGAGCATACCCCGCCAACTTATGACGAACAAAGCGGTACAAAAGGGGGTGGTGATGGACGGAGCATCTGAACCAATCAAACACTCACACCCAGTCAAGAGATCCGGGTTTAATCCATCACCGTTCTTTAGCCCACTCTGCCACCCCATTTCAGACATGGCCATATGCAAATCAGTCTGACCCTGTGCTCATGGGAACAGTCCAGCCCGAACTGCCAAGCCATGCATCTCAAAAGTCAAATTAAATAATCACACAATGCAATAGGTCTCGCATTTGCGCGAGTTTAAGCTACTGGCATTGTAAATGACAATGCCTTTTTTTAATGCTTTAAAAACAAAAATAAAAGGCATTGTCATTTGCAATGTCAATAGCTCAAACTCGCGTAAATGCGAGACCTATTGCATTGCAAATGCTTGTTGCAGTCTGTCACTGTCCTCTTGACTTCTGCAACATAGTAGCGTTTTTGGTCCCCAATGAAACCTAGGAGCTGATGAAGAGCTAGTGTTGAATCTCCGTCACCTCCGCAATCAGGATCTCATTCTCCTCCTGACTGAATCTGCAATTCCTCTTCCTCTTCTCCATGGACTCTAACCGGTCATCCTGGCTGTGTGTGAGGGGGGTCAGAGGGGTTGCTGTCCTGTGCTGAGCTTGTTCATGGCTGCTCCATTCTGCATTCAGGTTTTTTTCTTAGCTAACTGCATATTTTTAAGCTTTTTTTATTTCTAGAAGCTGAAAAGTGACGTTTGACTGACTAGTGCAATCTTTCTTGACGCCAATTGGCCTGCTGGCACTTTTTTCAAGCTAAAGTGTCGTTTTTTTATGCCTTGACACTAGCGTAATTTACCCCGGTCGCTAGCTGATCCTAACGCCACGTAGCGCCGTATTGTAAATACGTTGCAAACATGGCATTAGGATTTGGTGAAGAACAGCAGTAAAAAAAATTGACGCTAAGCATTGTGAAAACTGCTAAGCAACAATCCATGTAAAAATGCCCCAAATTTGTTTGAGCGCTCTTTATCCTAACACCAGTGCTGTTCTCTCAAGAAATAACATTCTGATTTTGCATGAGAAAAAATGCTGCCTGTGGAAGGTTAAGAACTTTGACAACAAAATCAGACAGAAGTTTCAATAATATTTATACAGTCGCATCACTAATCAATTACCGAACTTGCCAGGGCAAATTACGGTCCTCTGTCACGCCATCCCGTCGCCTGCCCTCCATTTACTACCATAAATGGGAGATAAAATAGAACATTTTTCAATTACATTTTAGCGCTAGATTTGGTAAATTGATTTTGTTTGGTTTCGCATTTTTTCAATTGGATCTGGTGTGCTGAATTCCTAATGGATAACAATTTCACGCTCTGCGAAGAAGTGTGTCCAGGCCGATGAGAGCCGCCTTGTTAAATAGGTTGTCGGTGCAACTCTAGCAGAAAGAGATTAATTCAGGAGGCTGGCGCTTTCACATTTCCCTCCTGTATTTTCTCCTCAAGTTAAGTTCCTCCTGCCTGGCCGCCTTTGTTTTCATTAATAGCTGCATAAGTATTGATATTATAAAGTATTTCTCGCAAATAAGAACCTCAGTATACGTAACCTCACGTTTTTCCTTAAGATGTCGCTGTCTGGGTCCTTTCGTGAAAGCGGAAGTGAAGTCATGCATCCTTTGACACCCAGTGACATCTCATGGTTGCCAGCCTTTTAGCATCTGGGCAGCTTCCTGTTTGTTACTTAAGGGTTAGGGGTAAGGACGAAGAACGGAAACTACAGAAAGCAAACAAGGTTGACTTCTATATGACCCCACAGAAGGTCAAACTGGGGCATCTGAATAATGTGAGGACTGTACTGTCCTTATCGTAATATGTCTGCTGCTGATTTCAATGCTTCATTTGAGCGGTGGCTGCCGGTGGGGCCCACTTTTGGAGACCAACGCTTATTTTTCCTCATCAGACATTTAGAGAGCAAAGGAGGAACAAGCATTTACAATGCAATGGTCTCGGCAATATTATAGGTAGAGCTATTGGAATTGCTCATTTTTTAAATCTTTTTTGTATCCCTAAATAAATGGCATTGTCATTTGTATTGGCATTAGCTTTGTATTTTGCATATGTGATACCTATTGCATTAGCAGAGAGAGAGTGAGATAGAGAGAGCGAGTGAGGTATTGAAATAGAGAGAGAGTGAGGTAGTGAGAGAGAGTGAGGTAGATAGAGAGTGAGGTAGTAAAGAGTGAGGTAGAGGGATGTTGTGAGGCAGTGAGATATAAGCATAGAGTGATGTTGTGATGTAGTGAGATAGAGAAAGAGGTAGTGAAAGAGAGTGAAAGTGAGTTAGTGAGATAGAAAGAGTGAGGTAGTGAGATAGAGAGTGATTGAGGTAGTGAGATAGAGAAAGAGAGTGACGTTGTGAGGTTGTGAGCTAGAGAGTGAGGTAGTGAGAGAGTGAGGTAGTGAGAGAGTGAGGTAGTGAGAGAGTGAGGTAGTGATGTTTTGAGAGAGAGAAGTTGTGAGATAGTGAGATAGAGTGGAATAGTGAGGTAGAGAGTTATGTAGTAAGAGATAGGTAGATAGAGAGTGAGAGACAGAGAAAGTGAGGTAGTGAAAGAGTGAGGTAGAGGGATGTTCTGAGGTTGTGAGATAGAAACAGTGAGTGAGTTTGTGAGGTAGTGAGATAGAGAGAGAGTGAGGTAGTGAAAGAGAGTGAAAGTGACTTAGTGAGATAGAAAGAGAGCGAGTGAGGTAGTGAGAGAGAGTGAGGTAGATAGAGTGAGGTAGTGAGAGAGAGAGTGAGGTAGTGAAAGAGTGAGTTAGTGATGGAGTGATTTTTGGTGGTAGGGAGATAGAAACAATGAGTGATGTGACGTAGTGAGATAGAGAAGGATTGAGGTAGTGTAAGAGAGTGAAAGTGACTTAGTGAGATAGAAAGAGAGAGTTAGTGAGATAGAGAGTGACGTAGTGAGTTGGAGAGAGAGAGTGAACTTGTGAGATAGAGTGAGTCAGCGAGAGAGTGTTGTAGTTATTTTTTGAGTGATGACTTGTGTTATAGTTAGGTAGTGAGAGTGATATCGAAATAGAGTGATGTTATGGAGAGAGTTAGTGAGAGAGAGAGTGAGATAGTTTTATAGATATAATTTGAGTAGTGATGTAGTTATTTTTGTTTTGTGGGAGAGTGAAGTAGATTTAGAGTGAGGTAGTGAGAGATAGAGAGAGTAAGGTAGTTAAAGAATGAGGTAGTGAGGGTGAGAGTTGTTGTGCTGTATTGAGATAGAAACAGAGCGATGTTGTGAAGTAGTGAGCTAGAGAGAGAGTGAGGTAGTGTATGAGAGAGTGAAAGTGAGTTAGTGTATTTGAGAGAGAGAGAGTGCGGTAGTGAGATAGAGAGAGTGAAGTAGTGAGTTAGAGAGAGTGAAGTTGTGGGGTAGTGAGAGTGATGTAGTGAACTTTAGAGAGTGTGTCGTGATATAGTGAGTTTCAAGAAAAATACTACTTTTTCAAGAAATGAGTACTCAGGTGCCAGAGACTCCTTAAAGGATTAAAGGATTTCTGATCAATTATTCGAGAAAAAGACAAGTCTTAAATACACTTGACATCAGGCACAGACAGACAACTAACATCCTTCCAGAAAAGAGAGGTTATGTTTTGTTATACTGAAATACAACTAGTTTGATAGGGCAGATATAGTTAAGGTCCTTGAACTTGAAGGCTATATGAAAGAGAAAGCCATGTCTAAATGGAAGTTTGTCAAGGACACACACAGATTCAACTGGAAAATATAGCACTCTTTTGAATAGTATTACCCTGCTCGTTGTTTATCAGAAATAACATCTTCTTTGAAACAAATAAAGATATAACCAACTATTTTATTCCTTCACACTCTAAGCCAAAGAAACAGGTCACCCATGTAGGCAAAAAGTTAAACCTTTATGTTATTATTGCCACGTTCCTAATATTATCAGGCACATTTTCTTGAACATTACATTAAAAAAATCCCCAACCCTGAATTATTTAGACTGCATTCAAGTACTGAAAATAAATCCTTTGATTGTGCTCCGGGCAAAAGAAAATAAGTTAGATTTAAAGCAAAAAGAATTGAACACTTAGCTCATCATGGAGCCTATGTGGTAAATTAAACAAAGAAAAGCAAAATTCTTAGCAACAGAGTCGGCCCTCAACCCTGTGAGCAGCGCCATGAAACCAATACCAAACCAACATGGGATTTCATTAACACCATACGGGCAGATCAAACCAGAAAGTGATCCACATGACATGACAAAAGATGACATGGTATCTTCAATATTCCCACTGAATGGCAACAATGAGTCTAACAGCACAAACAGCCCTTCCTATTCAGAAAACATTTGGTTTTGCACCTCAGGTTAGAGAGTAGGAAAAAGTTCAACAAGACAGTTCAGTTGCCCCAATGATTGTCAATAGTACAGCATTATATCAATTTCAATGAAGCAGGGGTGGTTTGCTCTTGTAGAATCCAATTTTTATAATGTCGTGATTTCCATCAATCACTCAGAATAACCCGTTAAATACATCAACTGAAACTAGATTTTCCAGGTATAAGGGCACTTTAGAAAAATTCATGATGGAACATTGAGAAAAAAGGTTTTGGTTCATCGCTATTTCAGAGAGTAAATGAACACCTGAATGCCTTTAATTGCAAACATGACCAATTTATTAATTTATCGCTCCACCATTCATTCCAACTTTCAACGGATTTAAGAAAATGGGCCCCCAACTAATTCCTGGAGTTGCAACAGAACAGTAAGTAGAATATTGATTGGATGTTCAGAATGCTCTAGAATAATCAATGCCACAATGTTCTTGAGTTATTTTAAAGCGAACAGTCATTTGTTGGGAACAAACTAAAGACTTAAAAGAAGACTTTGATACTACCTGAGGATCAGGGAGATAATGGTTTTCTCATTCTGGAAACTATTATTATATTGCCTTAACTGCGAATATTAGCAGAATTCACCCAAGAAAAAAATCAGACATGAGCTGGCTAGAAATCAGAGCTACATTAGTTCACTACATAAAAATGGTTTTAAGAACACAGCTGTTGAATATATTAAACACAGCCATCTTTGCACTCACTATGCGACGCATGCAGTGGCAAATTTTAAATTGCAGGTAAAGAATTCCAAATCATTCCACTGCTACCACTAAATGGAATAAATGCGACTGCTTTCTGCATCTGTAATTTATATTGCATGTCAGTATAAATGGACAAACCAAGGCATCAAAGCCGTAGCATTAATGTGAGACAGGAAGATTTGGTAAATTTTAAACTCAGAGATTTTACCTGTAATAATGTTTTAGCATTTACTTAGTCAAATGCATTTAAACGATCATGCCACAGAGTTATGAAGGAAGAGTCTTTAT
The DNA here is from genome assembly GCF_964263255.1 of Lissotriton vulgaris. Classification (NCBI taxonomy): domain Eukaryota; kingdom Metazoa; phylum Chordata; class Amphibia; order Caudata; family Salamandridae; genus Lissotriton; species Lissotriton vulgaris. The sequence goes on from NC_141694.1 coordinate 752,393,964, forward strand.
TGCTGATGGCCAGATGCGCTTATGGTGGATTGGGTGGTTTAAAACATTTCTCGTGTTGAATGAAACGTCATTATTGAGAATATTTCAGTCTCTTTTTATTGGCTCAGTACTCTGGAAATGCCTGCATGCATAATCGTGCATGCATGATAAGGAATGCAATTACATGATCAGTGCAGAACAGATGTCAGAGGAATTGTAGGCAGCAAGACACATTCTGTAACACACAAACCTTCCACCAAATATATCACCTGTCAAATAACCTATATCACCAACAAAAAATGTACTTGCTAGTTGCGGAAAGAAGAAGTGAGCCTCTCTTATCTCCAAACAAGCCTCAAGGAGACCGTGGCTACATAGAAAATAACATATGTTTTCCAAATACATGCTTATGCTTATGCTTATTTCTTTTCCAATAGACAAATCCTGAATTAATGGGAACATTGTAACCTTTTCCAAGCAAGACCCTGACTCTCGATCAATTCACTGCTCTCTAATGTTTTGTTGATTCACGCATTTATAACTTCATAGTTTGAGACAAAAGTAGAAAAATATGAAAGAGACTCGTGAGCAGAGAACACTAAAATGATGACGTCTTAGACAAGCATTATCATAACTCCTACCATGATGCGGGTATCTGCTCTGAAATGCACACACGAGCGGGAGGGGGGCAGGAAACAGACAGGGGGCGGGAAACACACACACGGACAGCGAAAATACACGGAGAGCGGGAGGGGGGCGGGAAACAGACAGGGGGCGGGAAACACACACACGGACAGCGAAAATACACGGAGAGCGGGAGGGGGGTGGGAAACAGACAGGGGGCGGGAAACACACACACGGACAGCGAAAATATACGGAGAGCGGGAGGGGGCGGGAAACAGACGGGGAAGAAGTTTGAGACAAAAGTAGAAAAATATGAAAGAGACTCGTGAGCAGAGAACACTAAAATGATGACGTCTTAGACAAGCATTATCATAACTCCTACCATGATGCGGGTATCTGCTCTGAAATGCACACACGAGCGGGAGGGGGGCAGGAAACAGACAGGGGGCGGGAAACACACACACGGACAGCGAAAATACACGGAGAGCGGGAGGGGGGCGGGAAACAGACAGGGGGAAGAAGGCACGGAGGGAAACAGCCACGATCTTACCTTCACTGCGAAGGATCGAAAATGGCGGACACAAGCTCCGAGATTTTTTCGGATTTGGGGGCGTGGTTTTGATGTTCTGAGTGACGGACAACGTCACTGTCTAAAGAACATCAAAAATTACGCCCCCAAATCCGAAAAGGACGGGGCTACATCGGAGTGACTGATCTCTCCTCCAATGGCTGGCCTCCGTTTAGGAAGCCAGCCAATGAAGGAGAGACAGGGCAGGGAGGCGGGACCTACAGCGCACTAAGAGTCATTAAATCTCCAGCCTAAGTCTGCGCAAGCGCAGCCTTTTAGGCCTCCGACCTAAAAAGCACAGACTGGGGGGAAAAAGAGAAAAAGAAAGGCGGAAAATCTTCACAAAGGGAGAAAGCAAGAACCTAAAAGGAGTGAAATAAAGGGGCAGGGGAGTATCGGGTAGTAGTTTAAAGAGGCATGAGGTGAATTCCAGGCTAGCAGCAATAGTATTCAGTGCACTGACGTATAGTAGTGCTCCGAATTCTGAGCAGAGCTTTGGACACCAGCACTCATTGTTTTACAAACTAAGCACTGGCCTGATTTGTACACATTTATGCTTTATGAGGTATGGTGAAGAGATACTGTGTAGTATTGTGCTCTGCTTCTTCAATCTTATAGCATTAAATACAGTGTATACCTTTCCATAGCACCATGGTAATGGAACATGGTGATTGTAGTGTGGTTTGTTTATAGAGAAGTTTGAGTTGACGCTACATGCTGGATGGATAGGACCTTTTACTCTTGGAATAAACGTACTTCTTTTTCAACGCTGGATACTCATATTCATGAATAACTTGATTTTACACACTGCAAAGGTACTTTACAGTTCATGTCATTCGCTAGTGATATCATCATACATGGGTGCCCAGTAACACATGTGCTAGGTACAGCTGAAGGGTGCATGCAGCAAGTCGGCTAAGAATTGATCAGCTTTGGAAGGATCAGGCACCACCACCCGAGGCGAATTGACAACAAAATGAAATGAAATGAAATGAAATGTAAATTTGCAGAGCGCGGGGGAGGAGCTACGTCAGCAAGCAATATGGCTGCTTAGGCTCCCGGCTCCGCCGACCTCCGTAACCCGCCACGATATCCTGTACGCTATCCTGACTTTACGCCTAGTCTCTGTGTGCATGAACTGTTCCGCACTCCGATCGTGAAATCCGGATATTTTTATCGGCTTGTTTGACAAAGTTCCATCGAGTTGAAGTTTGCGGCCTACTTCAGCAGTGAAGCCGGGGCCTGGAGTACTTTCACAGACGGGCTGTAGTGCAACAACATCGGCCAGGAGGATCGGGCTGGGTCCGGTCGACCGGAGTGGAGGCTTTAATTCAGCCCGAAATTGGCAGTGATCGTTTCCATCGCTCAGCATCGATGAGCTTGCTGTCGGCTGCGGGTGGGGGCCCCCGTCCCGCGGCCCCGGTTCACGCTCCCCGGGCTTCAGTGGTTCGGGGTCTCTGGCCTGCGGCCTTCACCGGGTTGACCGTGGCTGCGGACGAAGACTGGTCACCCCACGCATTTGCACGTTTGTGGTCCTGTCTGTCCCCCCCGAGGATGCCAGATTCACCCGGGGAGGTGATTGTGATTGATGTCGGGCATGAAACTATGAACCGAGCGGTGCATGAGCCATCACTGAGGTCAATACTGGCAGAACTTTGGGCATTTCGCTCACATGTGGATACTTTGTTGAGCAAATTGGACACACGCTTATCTGCGATGCTCCGGGTCGAACCGGACCCGACCCTATCGTTGGAACAGGAATCTACAGCCCTTCATACCGCGGCCATTTTGATTCCGTGTGAGAACCCCGTGAGGAAACGAGCGTTGGATCCATCGGATGGTGCCCTGGGAGATTGTGTTCCCGAGGATGTCATTGTAGTGTAGTTCCTAGTTTCCCACTAGGCCCTGCGCATTGGAATAACATAAACAGTAGTATCGACGTGGAACTGCTTATATTCCAGGCCTCCACTGACTATGCTAAACTTAATTGGGTTGTGTTACCAACTAGCTCAGAGGTCACTGGAAACTTTCTTCTCTGCATAGGAAGTGATCAGCTTCCTTGGCACAGACAAGAAGGGATTCAGTTTTCCAACAACCGTGCAACATGACAACTTTGCTCCTCAGATCAAGAGTCGATCTCTAGGGTCGTGTGAAACAATAGACATGTATTTCACTCAGTCAGTCTAGTGCAGTTTACTTTCACGAGATGTAGAGAATAGAGAGACGGGCGTTTGTCAATAAAGGGTTAACATTTATTGAACAGTCTTTCTTCTCGTACAAGAGAAATGTATTGCCACAATTGCAATAATTGTTATTATAAAAAGTACGTACAGTAAGATAAGTATTGCGAAATAGAACTGTAAAAGCATTGATATGGTTTCTTAGCCATACAATGGTTTAAAAGTAATAAAACATATATACAGTCATATATACAATAGGCTAACATACTCAACTGGTGCTTCTAACTAAGCCTACCCCAGTGTGCCTGACCTAAGCCTAACACGTGAAAAGGGGAGTAAGTAAGTAGCTTTAAGTTAAGTTGGTTTTGCCAAGGTTTGTTTCAAGAATTCTCGTCTAAGGGTTTAGTCAACACCATACCTCTGAATAGAATGATGGAGGATTGGTATCTCCTTCAGGGGTCTCTCTCGATATCCCAGTCACCCGCGAGGGTAAACCGGAAGCGCCAGGACTGGATTTCTCTGCACGAGAAAGGCAGCGGCTTTCTTCAGCGCGTCGAGGAAGGAGGGGGGACAGCGTCCGCGGGCAGCTGGAATCTGCTGGATGTCTTCGCAGAGGACGGCTGTTCAGCTCCTTAAGCGTACTGCACCATAGTTCGCGCTGTAGCGGCGATAATGGTAATCAGCAGCTTCACCACCACAGGATAGCAGGCTGCAGCGACAGAGTGCTAGATTTACCAACACAGGGTCATGCAGGCAGCTGGCATCAGCAACAGGCAACGAACATTGCTTAAGGCAACGTTGGTAATATTTATACCTGACAGGTGCCGGGTTTGACGCAAGTTTGCTGGACATAAGACGTCAATTAAAGATGTCACTAGGAAGTGATAGTTATCAGTTGCTCATTAGAGTTCCATTACTAATCAAAACATAGCAAGCGGGGATTTCCAGGTTTGCTAAGTTTTTATCTTGTTGAAGAACTCGGAGTGTTATCTAGGAATATCAGATAGTGACTGCTGCTCTGTCATTGCACTAATTGGTCGCAAAGGAAGTAGCAGAGAGTCATGCTGGAATGTGGCTCTGTTCGTGTGAGGCCAGAGATGACTTTTCAGAAAATCGCACTTGAACGATTATGCCAATATAGGGAATAAATGGATTTATAGCCGAATAGGGGCATAAGGTCACAGTATCGATCAGGAACCTAGATTAACACGCAACACCCACTCCACGGGTTAATGTCCATCAAAATTACTAAAACTAAGCAATTAGATGCATGTGTAACATTGCCCACCCCAAAATACATAAATGCATTCGAAATAGGCGTACTTGTAATACATGGAATTTAGGTACTGTACGTTTTTTAAAGCATAGTAATCATTCAAAAATTATTGCATATGAAATCAATGAACGATTATGCATAAAGAATTACACATGAAGTATCTCTGACAGAAGAAATGCGAGATAAATCATCACATAAAAATGCATTGTAATAACATGTGTGCTAGAGGCTGGTGTAATGTTGTTATGTCTCTAGATGTGTTTAGAAATAGAAGTGTGAAGCTTCTGTTCTCTAAGAATAGTTTTTACGTTAAGCAAAGAATTGTTCGTGCCAAAAAAGGTCAATATTAGAAAAATTGTCCAATTTACAGAATTATTGCTTGAACGGGGAAAAATAGATTTCCAAAGCTTATTGCAGTTTATGTTGATCAAAACTGAAGGCCGAATTCAGAGTTCATGGGAACACTGTGTGTCGGAAAGCTTCTAAAAGTTATTGTTTCTCTGTGGGTGAGAACATCGTATCAGACAGGCTCTCAAAGAATTGGTCTACAAATTCAGGTGATAGTTCAACCAAATTAGATAGCGCTGAAACTTGGCAGGTGTGAGAATGATTGCTGTCATCATATTCGGGAGCAGCAATGCTCACAGCTCGCTGTACCTGGGTGATGTTGCTTTTGTCACTCGCTCCACTGTTACCACTTGGCTGTAGTACAGGAGTCTCCACAAATGCCGTCATCAGGATTGGTAGCCGCTGGGGACAACACAATGCGTGAGCCGTTATTGGACTGAGCAAAGTATCGACGTCCATTGGTACTGCTGATGGAAGTGAAAGACAGATGTCCAACACGCATTCATCGCCGCAAAGCATACACCGTAGCACAGGTAAAATGCAATTTTGCCATATTGGTCTGAATGAAAGGAACCAGGTCATGTTTAGATCTCTCAGCCTGGCCAATCCGAGGACGTTAGTTATCCTGTCCCGGTAGCGCATTGCTAGGATTGTCTCTTCCATTCCCATGGGAGCTATGTCTGAGCCGAGGCTTGCCATAACGTAGCAGGAGGGTCAAAAATAGAATCCCTGCGACGAGTCCCAAAAATAATGGTATGCCGCCAAAAATGGAGTGCACAAAATTAGGAAAGATTCCCAAAATTGCCTGGAAGGGTGTTAGCAGTCCCGTAAAGTCTGTCTTAAATATGCCTGGGATGCTTGTTGCACTAGACATGTTAAGGAGTTGGCTGAACATTTCTACGAAATGCACGGGGCAATTTGTTGATAAAAGGTCATGAACTTCAGTAGCCGTCCTTGCGACTAGAAGATCATACGTCTCTTTAGATGACGTTATAGGCACTGTTGTCTGTAAAAGTACAGATTTCACTTTGCTTAATGTATCAATTCGTATAGAATAGAGATTCAGACGAGGCCAGAGGGGAGTCACTATGTCTGGAGGCCCGCTCGGGAACAATGCTTGCATACAACATTTGACCATGGACGTTACTTCTATTAGATAACTTTTCCCTGGCGTCAGGCCACAACATCTGTGATCCGTTCTAAGAATGTAACTCCCGTTTGCGAGTTGCATAAAGAAGGGCTCTATCTGAGTTGCAGGTGTGACTAGCTGGTGGCATGAAAGGTTGTTTGAATTTCCATCACATGCTCCGTGTAAATTAATACCCTGACACAAAAGTATACCGCTTAGTGAATGTTTACAGTTCTCACCACTAAGAAATAAATTTTTGTCGCTGTCACTATAGCAAGAATGAGTGTATGGTAATTTCCATTCGGATTTTACATATCCTTTACCCAATTGTTCATATTGGCCAGCAGGTATGTATTCAAGGCACTTTTTAAATCGGAAAGTTGTTATCGGAATTGTGATAATTCCGTGTATTATCCATTCAATGACAGGACTCTCTGACATTGTCAATGGTAATCTCTCGGGTCTTTCGATGCTCAGGATTGTATAGTCTGCTCCTTTCTGTGCCAAACTGATCTGTTTATCAGTAAGGTTAAAACTGGAAAATAATGACGTTGTGTTGATTAAACGCCAAGGCACATAGCCTGAACGAAGATTTTGCAGCGTCCAGCCTAATTCTATAATAGAACGCAATTGAGACTGGCCATGTTGTAACATTAGCAAATCTCTGTCCATCACATCAAAGGCAGAGGATACAATATTGTCCAACGAATATATTCTGGAAGACAGAGTCGTTAACCCATTGTCTACCACAGAAAGTGATTTCTCCAAATTAATACGATCAATTTCTCGTATTTTTTCAGCAGTTTCAATTTGCTTTACTTTCCAAGCCTCGTTGGAAGCAGCATAGATACTGGTCGCTATGAAACGCTTTTGACGCTGTTTGCGTGGTCCTAGAATGAAATCGCGCAAATCAGCACCATCTTTTAATAAAGACAAGTGTTGCTTAATTTCAGCCAGTGTGGATGTAGTTAGCCATTCTAGGCAGAGTTTCCCTACACTGTATGTGGTTATAATCCCTGGATGTTGTCTCTGGGAGTATCTAGGGTCTAATCTGGTCATTTTTAAACCCTGTGTTTTGTTCAGGAATCTATCTTGACAGCTATTTGTGTCTGTAGGCCAGATTAACCACTTTTTCCAATCAGGATGTGTTCTGTTGAAATGTAAAATTTGTGACACGTCTAACTCAATATCTGTGGTTGTATTCTCAGCTATTGGCTTTGGAATAGACGGTGTTTTAAGGTCTTTGTTCTTAGCTAGGCCAAGACAAGATGTTTGGTGTATTGTGTCATTTAAAAACAACATTTGTTCTGGTATCATGCAGGTTCTAAACAGTGCTTCTATGCCTTGCACCTGCCAATCTTTTGTACCCCAAATTGTTTTCGTTTCAATATTATTTTTCCAATAATCAAAACCAAATGTCATTATTTTGTCATAAAATGCTTCTGAATATATCAATTTAGAATTTGTCAGCATTGTTTTCATTCCTGTTTTCTCTAACAGTTTATAATAAAACGTTTCTGCATCACTGGTGTTAAACCCTGAGAAGTATTTGAATCTCTCAAAAAATGCTTTAGAACTGCTTTTAGGTGGTGTAGAACAATGTTCCCATTGATTATACATAAAAACATTTCTAGGCTGTGCAGATTTATGCAAGTAATGATCCCCATAGTGGGTGTAACAGAATAACTGCTCATAACTAGATGAACCTTGTAAATAATCATGATCTGTGAATCTAGCTGACATTACTAAATCAGACATCATGTCATTAATACTGTTAAAGTCCCAATCATCAGAGAATGTACTTGGTGTCACAAAGTCACTTAAGGAAACCTTTAGTTGATGAGGATACTTCAGGATTTCGACCGGACCATATATCTCATAGTCTGTTTTCTCCCATACTACCCCACCAGGTATTGGAATTGCTGTGACATTTACTGTTGACAGTTCTCTTTTCTTCACGTGGGATGATCTGTGTGGTTTCAGGACTAGGTTGATGTTCTGACTTGCTGTGTCCATTCAATTGTAATGAACTTCCCTAATATTAAAACTAAAATTAGGCATAGTAGGAGTATGAATACCCCTGAAATAATCCAATGCTCAATCAACGGTGAATCCAGATATAATTCTTTGATTTGTTGAAGGAGTCCTGTAGTATTTTCTTTAGAATCCATTTTTGTTTCTGGCATTACTTCGGGGTCGTTTAGATCTTCAGAGAAGTTGTCGAAGTTGATGAAATAACCAGAGGCAGTTCTGTCAATTGATGGGATTGTTCTTTCAATCTGTCTCTCGGTAGCACTTTCTGATGCCACATCATTGTAGACTGGTGTTGTTTCTTGACGAACTGTTTCAATCTGTGTTTCAAGAGGCACGAGTTCCATGGCATTATTGCATAGTCCTTCATTGTGCACTGCAGGCTGATCGAATGTGATTAGTCTTTCAGTTTGAACCTCTTGGATTGTTGCAAGTTTGGGTATTCTGTTGTTTCTTGGGAGTCCACTGGGCCTACTGTTGATTATAGGCCACATGCTTGTGGTTTTACCAGATCGATAGACACGACTCTGTTCTCCTTTTTACCAGCAAGGGGCGGTAGCACAACTGATCTTGTTCCGGTGACTACCAAGACAGGTACTGCTGTTCTGTAAGAAGGCCCAAATTCCTTCTTAACCGCGATCTTTTCTCTGACTAGATCCCCAATCTTTGGAATCCAGACAGGCCTTGCTGGGGCTGTTGCGGGTGGTGCCTCGTCAGTGGTACTTGGCTGTTGCTTTAACTTTATGTTGCTTAATGATTTTCTTGTTTCATTCAGTTCCTGTAAAACAGCCAAACGATCCTTTACATCAAAGTGCTTTGTTTCTTCTTGTACCACTGACATCTGACTATCGAGGTCCTGAACGCGCATTCTAATTCCGAACAATAGTTCGTATGGGCTGAAACCTTTTAGAGAATTTCTTGGCATGTTGTTAAGACTAGTCTGGACACTTATTAAATGTTTGACCCACCCAGCGCCCGAACCTAATACCTTCGCTGTTATAGATTGCTTTATGTCACGGTTTTTTCTTTCTACCACACTATTCCCTTCGGGATGCGACGGACAAGAATACCGCAACCCAATTCCCATGCTGGCCATGGCCTCCCTATAAGCTCGAGAGCTGAAAGCAGGACCCTGGTCAGAATGGAACGTGGTAATTGCGTATGTGCCGATAAAGACTCGCAAATCTTTTATAACCGTTCTAGCGTCAGCCGAGCGCCGGAGGCCTCATTTTTTAAGTGCTTTTCGTCTTAACTAATTAATAGGATGCAGGTTGGAGTGCAGGCAGCGTTACGCTCTTTCTGACTGGTAGCCGGTAGCATTGTTCACTACTGCGATCCCTATTGCAGTTTTCACAGTTGTTTGCATATATTTGGTGTTCTACACTCATTCCCGGCCACCAGTATACTGATTGTAATCCAGTCAGAGAAACCTTAATTGTTTGGTGTCTCAGACCCAAACCCATATGTGCGTCTGCTATTAAAAATATTCTCCTGTTCGTGTTTGGAATTACTCTGTCCCCCACTCCAGGGATTCGAGCAAAAGGAACGGAGTTTGCATCGATTATGTATGCATAATTGAGTGGATAGTTTACGGGTAGTGCTGCACAGTCGCCTTTTACGGTAGTTTTTACTGCCAGCATAGTTTCCCCGTCTATGTATTTATCTGTACGCTTTTTTGTGGCTACGGAAGCCGGGTTAGTTGCTTCCGCGGTGGCTGTATTAGCCAATGAATTCCCTGCAACGTGAACGCCATCACGTTGAAGACTCTGTGCGTGAATCACGTGAGTCTTTTGTAGTTCTTTAATTAAAAGAGCTACCTCGTTCCAGAGCAATTTATGCTTTATTGTGGCACCTGTGTCATCTTTGTAGTCGTTTTCGATCCAACTCTGCAGTTTATTGTTGTAAGAATTGACGCAAAAATGAGAATCGCACACTATAAGTGTGGGGAATTCACGTTCTGCATTTTCAAGCGCCATCTTTAAACATCTGATTTCAGTTCTTTGAGCCGAACAGTACTTTACTGATTCAGTTTTTGTTATTTTCGGTTTGATTTTACCGCACCGCCAACGACATTTAATGATCGCACATGCTGCGTCGTAGGATTTTCTCTCTACGTTGAAATGCTGTACAGAGCTATCTGTATAGATTATACAGGCATATAGTGGGAGAGGCAGAATTTCGATTGGCAGAGGATATTCTTCTTCATATTCTAAATCATTCAGTTCTTTGTATTGCGGGGTGAAATAGTATTTCACGTCTTCCGCTCCCAGAGAATCTATGCACTGTATCCATTTTGGATCCAGTGACACTGTAGGCAGGTTTACTGGGCTGAATAGCGCTTCGAAGGCGGATTCCGCTGTGAGGATGTTAATCCTTTTGCCGTGTGCTAGTTCTCGTTCATTTGCTAATGCGATTTGCACTGCGTTCACAGTTCTTTCTGTGTGACTGAATGTTTTTTCTGCTTGTGTGTACAAGTGAGTTTTAATTGAAATTGGTACCTTTTCTCCCTCATTAGAGGTTAGGTATGTGAATCCGCATCTTCCTTGGATGACTCGGATTACAAGATCGATCGTGTTGTCACGTGTATCTAATTTTGTTTTTGCTAACATGTCTGTTTGCAGTGATCTCAAAATTTCTGTGTGTTTTTGAGTCCAATTGATTTGTTTAAAATCAGGTTTAATTAGTTTGTAGAGAGGTTTAACCCTCTCTGCGTAATTTAGAATGTAAGTTCTTCCGAAATTCAGAAAACCTAGTATGGATTGTAAGTTCTTCAGCGTTTTTGGAGCTTGGAGTACAGCGCACTTCTCTAAGAAGTTGTCCGCTAGGCTTTTCCCTTCACTTGATAATTCGTACCCTAAAAATAGTACTGTCAGATGGGCAATTCGGGACTTTTTAAAGTTGAATTGGTAACCCTCTGCTGTGAACCCAAGTATAATAGTGTTCACTCTTTTCAAGTGAGTATCCAAGTCGTCGTCTGTGAGATAAATATCATCTACGTAAGATAATGCTTCATCATCATAGATTTGTAGTAACTCTGTTACCCTAGCTGAGAATAGTCCTGGGCTGTTCTTGAACCCCTGTGGGAGTCGACAGAATTTTTTCTGTGACCCAAATGCGGAGAAAGCGGTCAAATATCTGCTTTCTGGTGCAATGTTTTGACAAAAGAAACCATTAGAAATGTCTAATGTCGTTTTATATTTTTTCCTAACTATGTTATTCATTAGGGCTGCACTATGCGAGTTTTGTACTGCAAAAGTTTTGCAACATGTATTAAGATGTCTGTAGTCCAAAACTAGACGATATGAATTGTCTGGCTTGGAGACAGGAAACAAAGGATTGTTCATTTGAGAGGTGCATGTTTCAATCACCCCCTGGTATTCAAGTTGATCTAAGATCTCCCTGACCTGTTTTTTAGCTTCTTGCTTTATGGGATACTGCCGTTGGGCAGTTGGTTCACTTTTTAGTTGGATTTTGTGAGGAGGAGAGTCCTCATCCCATCCTACATGATTTTTATACAATGCAGGTGCCTGGGCCACTGCCCATTTCCTTGCATATGTATATTTTTTGTGAATCGGTATGTGATTCGAGAAGGCAGGCATAATCACTTCTTCGCCACGAGGGCACTCCCTGACAAACTCCAGGGGCCAATCTTTTTCAGCTAACAGAATATCATAGCCTTTTGAGAGCTTATCCCAAAATAGACCCTTAATTTTCCTAGTCTTATCACCCTCTATACGCAATGTTATTTCGTATATTTTATGGGGCTCGCTAAGTCTGGTGTCGGCAGTTTCAACCTGAATGTATTCATTCGTGTCCACTGTCTCCAGATGACTCATCAAGTTCTTGCGCGCTATACTGATTTCTGCTGCACTGTCCAACATTGTCAATGCCCACTCCCCGTTTTTCAACTGTGTCCTCAGTATTCTCGGCATGGTTGATTACTCTAATACTGGCTACCTTCTTTTTAGGAAATTGAGATTTTTTTACTCTGAGCAGGTTCCTTGTCTTTGGACTTGGTGTGCTCTCCTGGGTCTGACCGTCCTCTTCTTTCCGAATTCTGTGGAAGAGATCGAGAGGGACGTGTATCAATACTTTGATATCTATCAGGTTTTTTCAGATTATCCCTATTTCTAAGGTTATATCTTTTCTCAGAGGGCTCCCTCTGGGGAGACTGGCGTTCTCGAGTCGGAGTTCTTTCCCTCCGTCAAGGAGACCTTCCTCTGGACTGGAAAACTTTTTCCTTGGGAGTGGATTGTTTATTTCCATCCCAGCTCTTTTTAGGAGTGTTTAAATTATTTTTAATAAATAATTTTTCAGGATTTTCGAGCAGTTGGGGCTTTACTGGTTTCCCACCCAAGCTGTCTCTACCTAATTCTTCATAGCATTTTTCTATGATTTTTGCAAGCTCAACAGGATCTTTTATATCTGTTTCCCTCAACTTCTGGCGAATCGCCACAGATGCTGCTTCTCCTCTAATGTTGGCTAATAATATAGCCGAGACCTGCTTGAAGTCTTTCAGTAATTTCATACCTAGATTTAAAGCGGGCTCTGGACCGAATTCATTTTGAATCTGTTTTAGCACTTCTGGTATTACCGCCATGGACGGAACACCGTGTGTTTTTGTATAAATGGAAGCAAAGACTGTACCCCAAGTGTCGCAGTCCTCCACGTGTGGTGCGATTCCCATAGGAAGGCAGATGGTCAAGATTCTGTGTTTCTCAATAGGGGTAGTATCAGATAATACTGCCTCTATTTGAGTGATTTTCTGTGCTAACCAGAAAGGAATTTGTTCCCGTTTTACGGGTGTTTTACCAAGACATGACTGTATGTTCTGTGGTGTAATTTTATTTGTGTTCCCCTGGTGAGGGGTCAGCTGGTGTGAATTAACAGCTGGCTGGACTGTTGCAGTCCGCATTACATATTGGACTAATTGCCTATGTATTTTTATTAGTGTGTTTAGCTGTACTAACAGCTCTTCTCTTGACATTCTTGCAATGTCAGGATGTGGTGTGTAGCTGGCTAGAACCGGCCACGTGGCTCCTGGTCTCCCTAGAGGACCGAGCCTAGTCATGTGATTATTGTGTTTTAGGGCGCCATTAAACCAGAGCAGGTGCTCTTGAAATTTAAGTGGGATTTCAATCTCCTCGAAAGGAGCGTACTCTTCCGGAGGTTCCTCTATTTTGTAATAGTGAAACTCTTGTGTTGTAGCGTTTGCCGCTGGAAAGTTTATCCATGAATAGAATACCTCTGTCTGCCGATACTCGTGAGCCTCTATCACGAAAATTACTGTACCACCTTGAGGTGTCAGTCCGTTTTCTATAAGTTTTAAAGTTATAGATTTTCTTAAGTGAACCGGGATGATGATAGCATCCGGGTCTGCTTCTAGGAGACTCGAGTCTTCCTCTATTAGTTGGGCTGCAAGTCTAACTGCTTCCCTTTCTTCTTCACTGTCTGTCATTTTTTTTATAAATGCAGGCTTTGCAGAGTAGGTATCCAAGGAGACAAAGATTAGGTGCACAATATTTTGGAACACTGTATCCTTCAACGTTGAATAAACCAGAACTTTACATAGGAATCTCTTCCTACTAAGGTCGGGCGGATTTTAACCTTTCACCCACTCCAGACGTCTATTGGAGTATTTACGGGAGAAAGGGGTCTGTGTGAAATATGCACGACTGAGTTGCTCTAACGTCTTGCGTTAGTTTATCGCCTTACCAAACGTTGGGCGCCATGTAGTGTAGTTTCTAGTTTCCCACTAGGCCCTGCGCATTGGAATAACATAAACAGTAGTATCGACGTGGAACTGCTTATATTCCAGGCCTCCACTGACTATGCTAAACTTAATTGGGTTGTGTTACCAACTAGCTCAGAGGTCACTGGAAACTTTCTTCTCTGCATAGGAAGTGATCAGCTTCCTTGGCACAGACAAGAAGGGATTCAGTTTTCCAACAACCGTGCAACATGACAACTTTGCTCCTCAGATCAAGAGTCGATCTCTAGGGTCGTGTGAAACAATAGACATGTATTTCACTCAGTCAGTCTAGTGCAGTTTACTTTCACGAGATGTAGAGAATAGAGAGACGGGCGTTTGTCAATAAAGGGTTAACATTTATTGAACAGTCTTTCTTCTCGTACAAGAGAAATGTATTGCCACAATTGCAATAATTGTTATTATAAAAAGTACGTACAGTAAGATAAGTATTGCGAAATAGAACTGTAAAAGCATTGATATGGTTTCTTAGCCATACAATGGTTTAAAAGTAATAAAACATATATACAGTCATATATACAATAGGCTAACATACTCAACTGGTGCTTCTAACTAAGCCTACCCCAGTGTGCCTGACCTAAGCCTAACACGTGAAAAGGGGAGTAAGTAAGTAGCTTTAAGTTAAGTTGGTTTTGCCAAGGTTTGTTTCAAGAATTCTCGTCTAAGGGTTTAGTCAACACCATACCTCTGAATAGAATGATGGAGGATTGGTATCTCCTTCAGGGGTCTCTCTCGATATCCCAGTCACCCGCGAGGGTAAACCGGAAGCGCCGGGACTGGATTTCTCTGCACGAGAAAGGCAGCGGCTTTCTTCAGCACATCGAGGAAGGAGGGGGGACAGCGTCCGCGGGCAGCTGGAATCTGCTGGATGTCTTCGCAGAGGACGGCTGTTCAGCTCCTTAAGCGTACTGCACCATAGTTCGCGCTGTAGCGGCGATAATGGTAATCAGCAGCTTCACCACCACAGGATAGCAGGCTGCAGCGACAGAGTGCTAGATTTACCAACACAGGGTCATGCAGGCAGCTGGCATCAGCAACAGGCAACGAACATTGCTTAAGGCAACGTTGGTAATATTTATACCTGACAGGTGCCGGGTTTGACGCAAGTTTGCTGGACATAAGACGTCAATTAAAGATGTCACTAGGAAGTGATAGTTATCAGTTGCTCATTAGAGTTCCATTACTAATCAAAACATAGCAAGCGGGGATTTCCAGGTTTGCTAAGTTTTTATCTTGTTGAAGAACTCGGAGTGTTATCTAGGAATATCAGATAGTGACTGCTGCTCTGTCATTGCACTAATTGGTCGCAAAGGAAGTAGCAGAGAGTCATGCTGGAATGTGGCTCTGTTCGTGTGAGGCCAGAGATGACTTTTCAGAAAATCGCACTTGAACGATTATGCCAATATAGAGAATAAATGGATTTATAGCCGAATAGGGGCATAAGGTCACAGTATCGATCAGGAACCTAGATTAACACGCAACATCATGGTATTGCTGAACCTTCCACCACCACCGGCTTTGGAGATAACGTAAGGCGTTCCCCCCCCACCCCCCCCCCCCCCGGAGACTTTTGTTTGTGACTTTCTATTTCTTTTGTGGTCATCTTCTCTTTTACTGGTGACGCTGCGACTCCTGTGCAAGACACATTGGGACTGTTCCACTAGGAGGGAGAGTTTGTCTGCGTCTACAGTTCCTGTGGACTCACTGCCTGCCGGTAGCCATGGACTGCTTTCTGATGACTCTCTGCCTCTTTATTGCTTCTTTGTGTGCCTTTGGGTCTCGCTGGGAGGGGTTCGTGTTCTTGTTCGGAAGGGCCACGGTTGAGATCGACGGGGTCGGGAATGGTTGGCATGGCGTTCATAAATGTTGGACATGTAATTGTTTGCTCTGAGAGGCTGGGCGGTGTCTCACGGTACCCTCTAATTTCATCTATATTGTTGTCTTAAACTTGTTTTTAGTGATAGGGGGTGGCTGTTTCAGGCGGGGGGTCTAAAGGGGCCGGTAGCCCACACGGATATGCCCTCCTCCGTTCTTTCTCCTACCTTTGGGGTTTTAGTTATTAGGGACGACAGGCACGCTGCTAGTGGGGTCAGGCTATAGCCATTTGCAGGGGTGCAGGGTGGGGGGTTGGAGTTTTTTTTTAATTTTGCCCTTTTTATTTTCTATGGCCTTTCTTTCTTTCTTTCTCTCTCCTTTTAAGGAACAGTATAGCTACGAATCAATTGGATTCTTATTGTGTGCTCGTATTTCGTGCTTATGCTCTTCTGATATCCTGATTCCTGGGTGGGCAGGCTCTGAGTGCCAGAGCAATATGGAATGTATTTTGTGTTTTCTTTCGTATAGATCTATAGGCTCTGGCGCCAATTCTCCATTATTGTGGTTACTTCATGCATATCCTGTTTTTTACCCTGTCCCCCGCATTCTGTTTGATTGTATAGCACCTGATCCTCTCGTATAAAATATAAAATGAAACCTCTGTCTCATCCTGGAACCCAGCTGTGCATTTTCAATACAAGCTTTATCCTGAATCGCTGCCGGACCTCGGGATTGGCGGCTGATGAGCTGTGTTGTACGGTGATATTGGAGATTTTAATTTTATTAGCGGCCGGCCCCCGTGGTTGTCGGCCCATACTTGTATTTTTACTGAAAGCTACAATAAAGGTTTTAAAAAAATTTTTTTTTTTAAATAAAACTGTAGAGCGCGATTGCTGCCCTGAGGCGTCCAAGCGCTAGTGACAAGTGTGATTTGCTTAACAGAGAGAATTAGCTGAGGGGATAATAAGGAGCGTTAAAGAGGAAAGTCTTCAGCTGCTTCCGAAAGGAGGACAAATTAGGGTTGGACCTGAGTTGGAGGGGAAGTGAATTCCATCACTTGGCAGCATTATAAGTGAACATCCTGCCGCCAGCTCTTGCCTTTTTTTATCCTAGGGACTATGGCCATAAACGCCTGGCTAGAGCGAAGACTTCTACTGGGATGATACTGTGTTATGAGATCACGGACGATAGCCGGTCCTGTGTCCCAGAAGGCTTGGTGGGATATACACATAGCCTTAAAGGCAATTCTTTGTCGTACCGGTAGCCAATGCAGACTGCTCAGTCCAGGTTTGGCTGACATTCTACGCGGCAGCTGGAGCAATGTGCGAGCCGCGCAGTTTTGAACGATCTGCAACTTACGCAGTGTGTATTCAGGGACACCAAGGTAGAGGACATTGCTAAAGTCCAATCGGGAATCAGACCCAGAATGGCCACCTGTTTAGCCTCCACAGGCATAAGAGGAAAAACTTTCCTCAACATCCTAAGGAGACCAAAACAGGTAGCCGATAGTTTTGTGGCCTGAGTATTAAAAGATAAAGCTTTGTCCAGCCAAATCCCCAGGCTCTTTATATTGTCCTTGGGGGTTGGAGGGGTGCCTAGGCATGGGGGCCAGAGGGAGTTGAAAAATGTGGGGTTCGAGGGACCCAGGAGCATCAGCTCCGTTTTGTCCCCATTAAGTTTGAGGGAGGATGAAGTCATCCAACCCTTTACCTCCTCCAAGCACTTCGACAGCCCCGCTGATGCAGATAGACCATCCTCCTGCGCCAACAGAACGTATGGACATTTAGAGCTTTGAACAGTCAATGTCATTCGCCCAATCAGAGTCTATGTTGTTGGATAGATTAATAGAAGCCCCAGAGTAGTTCAGACAAATAGCCATTTTAAGCTTTTCCTTCTGTCATGATGTCTTATGATCTTGTAACTGCTGCATTGTAATTCTTGACTTGTTTATTATTTTTCTTTCTTCTCTTTATATAGATTTTTGCAAGATAATGGCTTGTTTATGAGCTACTGAACTTTACAAAACATAATCATAGATTGTCGAGCCTTTTAAACTTTCTCTTCCAGATGCTGCCTTTATTAACCTTGAAATATGGGTAGCCAAGGAAGTGCCAAGTGTACAAAAGGGTAAGGCAGATTTAGCAGATTCTACCTGTGGCTACCCTTCATTGATGTCTATGCTCTTGTAGTCACACTGTGCTCATCAAGGAAGCAAAAACTGTGTTAAGGCACCATCAGTGTGAAGTCATGGTACCCACTGTACCATGTTTCAATCACCCTTCATCTTTTGCAGAACCCACATTGTATTGTCCACCTTGCGGTTGTATATTTTACACATATATGCCACACTTGCGGGTTTCAATGCGTCCTCCTTGTGGTTGTAAATTTCATACACAAAAGTCACATTTGCTGGTTTCAATGCATCAAATTCTATTTGTGATCATTTTAGTTGCTAATGTAGTGACATATTTCCTCGCTTGTTGCTTCATTATAACTCCTAATATGTTTTTCGCTGTTTGGATACTCAAAAGGTTTGACAGTCTACTAAAACGGCGATATCCGTTGATACTGCTTTGTTTATGAATGCAAAGTAACAGAGGTTTTTAGGCTTGCTTAGAAAGCTTCACACTTGACAGTTGCCTCAAGTTATCCGCCACTTTGACACATATTTGTTACAGGCATTCTATCTGCTTGTTTATTCAACAACAAGATACCATCAGAGTTCCAGTCTCCATTATTTCCAGTCTTTTCCTAGTTCTGCCCCAATGAGTCGCTGCATTAATTGCTGCCTTTACATTGCTTTAAGATAAGGGCAAATTTGCATTTTTGTTAATCAAAAGGAAATCAATTTTGAACAAAATCATTGGCTTTGCCTATATAAATACTGTTAATGTAATTGCCTATAGCCTCATTTGGTCATCAACATTTCCTTTATGGAAGCTTGCTTATCAACATGTGCTAAACACCAAAGCATACAATTATAAAAAGAGTCACACAGATAGCTAAATGGTGGAATGCGCCACGATCATAGTTATCACACAGGCACCTAATTTATGTTCCCCCTGCAGTTAGGTCACTCCTTTCTCTTACCATTGTTTTTACCTGTGTTACTTCTCCTATAACTCTTTATGTGCTGCTTCAGCCTGAATGTGCATCTATTTTCCATTAGACGTGTGGGACTGGCTCACCTTTGAATATTTTGATATTCTCAATGCAGTGTTAGGTGTTGAGATGCTGCTGCATGCCTTTGCTACTTTGCGTCCTACATATTTAACTAGAATATTTGTCCTGCGGGTCCATGTCTGGATTGCTTTTGCTTATACTCAGCACCAGAACTCTTGGACGGAAGGATAATTAGCGACTGGAAATTTCGGTGTAAGAAACAAAGCACTATCTGTCATGATGTCTACATCTTTGTTCAATGCTATAATGGTTTTCTGAGCCCCTGGGCTACTATGAGGATTAACACAAGGTTGTATGCTATACATCCAAGCTTCTGCTTGACCACTGCAATGTGTCTCAGCTCATGCTAAGAGGACCTTCCCTGTCGCACATGGAGATTTAGTGATCTTCTTGCTGCGGTGCGAGCTGTCTCATATTTCCTGGTTCCTTTATTCGCTCAGCATGCCAGTGTCCATGGTTTTGGCTGAGATAAGGGGAGACCCAGGTCTAGTGGTGATGGAGAATCCTGACGTCTTTGTCTCTTCCCCTGCTAACTTGCAGCGGGCAGCATAACATCAAAAAATATATGGTGCCTGCAATACTGGCAAATACAGCAGCCGCTTTGTGTTCTCCAATGCCCATATGCATGTGGAAAGTGGCAGTGCTGTTACGTCCACACTAGTCCATTGGAGGTCTCTTCTCATGGGAGGAGACAGCCAACCTTAAGAAGATGCCCGGTGCCACGGCTGGATTCTTTTCTCGATTTTATCTTACCAATCTTTAGAGTCCTCGGTCGACTGAATCTTTGTTGTCTGCTAAGAAGTGTAAAGGGAAGATTTCCAAAGTCATACACTAAGACAATTTTACAAACAGACAAATCAATCCAATTTCGAAAGAACCACTGACCACTGGATAAAATTTAAGAGATTTATTACAAAGCCAAAAATAATTGAAAATACAAACACCTCAGCAAGAGGTTCAAGAAATAAACCGGTACTAATAAAAACATAATCCTACGCAAGAGTCTCAGACAACTCAAATAAAGATCAAGGGTAATTCCAAAAGCATCAGGCATACATTTACAGTCCTAGCTTGAAGCCTCAACTGCATTTTCTCAAAGAAAGAAAAGGTTAGTCACTCTGTCCCTACACTAACTCTAAGGTGACATCCCTACTTAGCATTCCCTCCCAGAAGAGAGAAAAGGTGTCAGCAGTGAAGACTTCCTAAGAAGTACACTCACTTTCCATAGGTAGGCAGCCTAAGCTACAGAGCTCGTTCTAAGATGCTCCTTCCTACACCCCTCTCCTGCCTGTCTCCCTCAAGTCTATTCCAAATCTGCTCACTGCCTCGAGATCTGCTCTAAACTCTGCCCTCCTTCCTCGGGGTGCTGTCCCTAATACAAAATCCCAAAACAGTAAACACGCCCTAAAACACACCCCTTCAGGCAGGTGCTTCCTTGTGGAATTTTGCAATAGGCCTTCTGCTTCCTCCAAAAACCGTTGCTGTTTCCTTGGGTCCCAGGCACCTTCTCCGCCAAATGTAACAGTTGTGCATTCTGATTCACTCCCTCTGTACCCGAGCCTACCAGTCTAACTCCTAAACAAAGGATTATTCTACCTAACGAGCTATGTGTCCTTGCACCTGCAACAAAAAGTGTATGAGAAAGAACTCTTATACACACACAAGATACAATTAAAACCTAACTGAGGACAGAACCTTCCCAAGGTAAAATACCTTTCAGGACTACAATGTTCAGCTAAACTAAGAAATTGCAGTTAGGCCTCTGCTGGCTTTTCACGTCTCAGGCCTTTACACCTTTAAATGCATTTCTAATACTACAACATAAGCATTACATTTTAAAGTCATCCTAAAGCATTATCATTGCATTTCTAAAACATTATTCTTTCTCATGTTAAAGCATTATTTTATTAATTAGTAGCCAACCTACACGCGCAACTTTAATAAGGCACGTTAATCCTCATGCAACACTTTACACACAAAGCATTAATCTCTGCATTACTTAAGGCATTTCTCGGTTAAAGCACTACATTAGTCTCCAAATAATATGAGCGCACATCTATATATTGCACTGATCCCAGCCTAATACTAAACCTTAAAAGTCACACATTAACATGGTCCTCTAAATATCCGGGTGCTGACTACTGGTGATTATAATGCACCCCTACAATTTTCAGAATAACATGGCGGTGAACTTCTCTACTTTGTTTTGATCACTCTGGCATACTGTCACTATCTGATCTGGTTACTTGGTGATGCTGGTGGCCTAATTTAGGACAAAGTCCGATATTTGTTCCCTTATTTCACTTCTCAAATGTGGATTTATAATCTGCAGGCATAACTGTACCCAGATGTACAATTTTGCATGCAGAAATGTAATGCAAACCTACTTTTGCACATTTACTTTTTTTCTATTTCTCCACACACATACATTTTTGTGCTTTGAATAAACGTCTTCCTATCCAACACCATCTGCTTTGGGGATGTTACCACCACCTTCCTACGATTCGTCGGCTAACACCAAAACAAATGTATGAATTTGAAATATTCCCTGACTCCAAGGAGATAGTATCCTCCAGAAAGGGTGACCTGCTGCACAAATGCATACATTCTGCAATGGGAAATCCAATTTGCAAGAACAAACATCTTCTACTGCTATTTATGTGAAATAAGAATGTAACGTTATCCTTGTGTTCCTTTTTGCACACCTCAGATGATTCTAGGTCATCAAAAGCATTTATAAATCAGGCCATCACAAACTCTTACAATCCCCCTCCTTTGTCTAATGACTCTTAAGTGTTATTTTCTAAGACAGTGTATTGATCTTTGCTGTGGAAGCGGCATTCAATTACGAACGACTCCCTGTGGAAGCTTCCCAAATGTGTCTCATGTTAGCCAGAATGGCACTTTCAGAACACATTGCATCCAGATTTTTCGTAGGACTTAGTGATACTCAAGGAGATTTCAGTACATCCCGTATTGTCAGATCGGCTTACCAAAGAAGAGGGTAATACACTGACTCTAACAAGATTACAGAATTCGATCAAGTGGGTAAATACACCATTTTTCTAGTTCTAAGGTTATAATTTGGGGTATATCAAAAAGTCATGATCCCATATCGCATAGTAATTTACGCATAAAGGGGATCCCAAAATATTAAGTCCTTGGGTGGCTCATCAACCACATTTGCTCAATTTTTTTCAATAGGTTTTAATCTCCTTAACCACTGAAAGTGTTCTCCAACGAACACAGGACCCTACTTGATACGTTTCGCATGTGCACATTAAAACCTCAGTACCTTAATTTTAGTTGAGTGTTACTTATGCCGTTCTTTTAGCAAAATAACATATCATTGCAAAAAATGGGCAATCAACCTGATAGCCTTGTTTTGTGTTTTATTTTTTAATGAAAAGTGAGAAAAACTGAAAAATTAGTGAAGTCGATGCCAGGAAGGGAGAGAAAAAGGCTCACAAAAGGCTGTTACTGAATGTTGCCAGTAGATTACTTTCTACAAACAACACCAACGTTATTTATAGATTTGTAAAAGACATAGCTTTTGAGCGTTCCACGCCAGTACACACAGTAGCGTTCTGTACGTATATCTTGTTCTAAAAAAGTACGAACTTATCAAACTGAAATAACTGTGCTCATGTGGAGACTCTGGGTGTGTATCTGTTATGAATTTTTTTTTTTAAAGAAGTAATGATACTCAAGACAGAGATTTTTATATTTGCTTGTGACCATGATGTACTCCAATCCAGTTCTCAAGTTAATGTTTTCATCTACTGCTTCATCAGTGGGGTACATTCTAGGCCTTTCATACAAGTTGAAACAGAAAAACAATGCGGTAATACCACACCTGCAATTACTGAAACAGTGGAACACACCAACAAGCATTGGCAAAGCCAATAGGTCTTGCCTATTTGAGAGCTATTGGCTTTGCCAATGTCTTTTTAGCCATGTTGTACAGGAAAGTGGCTTCTGTTCAGAATGGCTAAAAGTTAGTGCTGTGGCAAAAAATAAAGTGGCATACAGGACAGTGGTGTAGAGGACAGTGGAGTAGAGTGGCATAGAGTGGAGTGGCACAGTGTGGCATAGAGTGAAATGGCATAGAGTAGGGTGAAGTAGTGTGGCATAGAGTAGAGTGGAGTGAGTGGCGTGCAGTAAAGTGGCATAGAGTAGGCTGGAGTAGCATAGAGTGACATGAGTAGACATAAAATGGGGAGTGGAGTGGCCTAGAATGGAGTGGATTGGCGTAGAGTGGAGTGGCATACAGTGGTGTGGAGTGGCATAGAGTAGACTGGCATAAAGTGGAGGGGCATAAAGTGCCGTAAAGTGGCATTGTGTGGGGTGGAATAGAGTGGTGTGGAGTGACTACATTAGTGTGGCATAGAGTGGAGTGGTGTAGAGTAGAGTAGCGTGGAGAAGATTGTGGTAGAGTGGAGTGGCCTAGAGTGGAGTGGATTGGCGTAGAGTGGAGTGGAGTGGCATACAGTGGTGTGGAGTGGCATAGAGTAGACTGGCATAAAGTGGAGGGGCATAAAGTGCGGTAAAGTGGCATTGTGTGGTGTGGAATAGAGTGGTGTGGAGTGACTACAGTAGAGTGGTATAGAGTGGAGTGGTGTGGACTAGAGGAGTGGTGTACAGTGACATGGAGTAGAGTGGAGTACAGAGGTGTAGAATGGAACAGAGAGGCATAGAGGAGAGTGGCATATAATGGAGAGGCGTGGAGTAGATTGGAGTGGAGTAGAGTGGTATGGAGTGGATAGGGAACACTAACATGAATGAGGTTGGATATTTTGGAAATCCTACAAAAAGTCAGTTTTTGCAAGATGTCTGAATAGTATGATGCAGAAATATTCTCAGGTCGAAATCTAGCTGCTGTATATGAACAACAACTGATTTTTAACCCGCAAATAGCACATGGGCATTACATCCTATGGTTTAGACATTTCAATTAAACCCCACTTTTGGACGCATTTCAGTTGAATCACCCATTTGAATATCTCAAGGGCATAAAAAATAAACAAGGAGCCTCATTTAGTGTTGTGTGGTAATGGGTAATCCTCTGCTTTGTCGAGAACAAACTAGAAGGTGATGTTTCCTTCACCATATGCACAGTATGAAGAGGTCAATTCACATGTAGTCAAGTCAATTTTTATTGTATAAAATTATTAAAAATGATTACAAAAACATTTCTAAAAGTTAAAAACACATATGTAACTAGTACTTATATTAGAGTCTGTTGATCATATGAAGAATAAAATGGAATATATTTCAGTTTTTTGTTATAATTCCCTGTTCGGCTTGCTGTAGGAGGGATTGGGCTTTCATCATATATTTAACCCCCCTACATGCCAACATAGGAGATGAACCATCTAGCCATCAAATTACTGCTTGCCTACATGTCCGAATGTTCTATTTGTTAAAAATGTTCTTTAAAAGCCGTCTCCTCAAATCATTAAGCGCCGGGCAAGCACATAGTAAGTGAGTTAATGATTCATTTTGATATCCACATAGACGACAGTGAGAGTCAAGGTAACAATTTTGCCAAGATGGTAACAAGTCCTTTGCAAACTGTAGGCCTAATCGATGGTTTATATATCTTTATTTTAGGAACATATTGAAATGACTTTCCAGATACGTCTGTGGCTTTATCCCGGAGTATGAATTTATCACGGTCCACCCGTGTCGTCGTTTTGCTATACTTGTTTTATATTCCAGATAGGATTCCCATTTGACAGCATTGTTTGTGATTTTGTCAAAGGTATTTCTATCGGGCATTGAGGCCCAGGTTTCTTCAATTCCTATACAGGTCAGGGATTGGGACAAAAAATCTCCCCAACTATTTGGCACGTGTTGTTTCTGCTGAGTGGCGATTTCACATGTAGTTTGCCCTCCAGATACCGAAATGTCTCCGGAAATCCGAGGATTGGTCCTTACCACAAAATTGTAAATTAGATCCACAGATAAAGCACCATTTAAATAAATGATCAGTTTCTCTCCAAAATGTACAGTTTTGCTTTGAAGTACGTCCTAATCCTTAATAGAAAAGCAGGCTAACAAATCATCAATTAAATATTTGTAATGAAAGTCCTACCGACGAGAAGAAGAGAATCAGGGAGTGAGAGTGTTTGCCTACATTTTCATTGACCAGATCAGAATGTTGTAAAGAAAGGACCGCATAGGAACTGGTTTTCATGAATGTGCATGTGAAGGACACCATCACCGATTTTGTGATGCAACTTTTGCAGAGCACATTCAAGTTAATATTAAATGGTTAGAGTCTAACGGCTAATATTATATGGAATATTATTAATATGATCAAGTTTATTAGAATTTACATTTCATGTACACATTAAAAGAGAGAAAATATCAATACATACATTTCATATCACATACATGCAATACATTAAAACTATTTACTTTTATCAATATTCTTTTAAAACATGCTAAGGTTACACGAGAATTATTCTAAAGAAACATGAAATTTCATTAGCAGCCCCAACCTTACAAATAAATTTATCATGGAATCATGGAAAAAAAGCCTCCAAATAGTCTTTGAATTTTAAAATATTTAGGACATAACAGGAGAACAAGAGACCATAATGTATCGTTTGAGGTTTTGCACTTGCACCCACCTATATTTTTGTTCTGGTCTGGAAGAAAAAGCCTCAGCCTATATAGTAGAGGCCTATATTCAAGATTCAGGACAAATAATACATTATTACTAACAACTAGTGTCTTTTACGATCTTATCCACTCTATTAACAGTTTCTCACCGCCTTCATAATTCAAACCCACCATAGAATTACAGAATATTTCAGGAGTGTGTTTTCTTTTTAGAGAGTCTTGTTTATCTCACATCCAAGAAGGTGAAATGTATTCCTGCAGATTTCCTGTTTTAAGACAACATTCAATAACTGGAGGCTATATTTTGAGGCCAGTACAACGTCTATGACCCACATTTCACTAACACAAGCTCTAACGGATGCTTGACCGTTACTGTACAAAATAGAAAAAAGACAATACCTGTATCTCAGCAGTTAATGACTGACAACCTTACTCCATCATCAGTGCCTGGGTAGCAGTGCTCTGGGGCAAACCAACTACTCTCTTTAGTTGTCTCGTCTCTAATCTATGTACATTGGCAGTTGATTCCAGAATAGTTACAAAGGAATCTGACATTAGAGAAGGAATTATCTTAGGCCTTTACACCTGTAGCAGTGGTTCTAGCCACAGTACAGGGTGGTAAATCACATGAACCCCTCCCATCAGCATCAAGGCATTAGAAGCCATAACTTCCTTGCAGTTTTTCCAATTAAAGATATTTTTAGGAAAAACTGAAAACATATTTATGTTCTTTAACAGTAACCAATAAGTTACTACATATGGACTAAGTCAACTTCTTTTACCTTTCTCAAATATTCAAGTTGTGGTTTTGACATATTAATTATCAATATATTAGCACTACAATGTTCCCCCAACAAGTAAACTTGACGTTGGATGCCTGCCTTGGCTCTAGCAAGGACCACAAAGTCATCACCAGACAAAACATGAGAGTAGATCGAAAGTTAAAACACCCCCCACTTGAACCATACCTATACAAGAAGAATGCAAAGTGAGCAAAGTTAGTGTTCCTTTACCCTTTCATTCTCCTTACATCCATCTTTCATAAATCCTTTCACCCTTCTATCTATTCATCTGTCAATCCCTTCACCTTCACCTTTACATCCATCCAACCATCCTTCCATTCAACCTTTCATATATCCTTTCACACTTACCATCTGTCCATTCATTCTATTATCTTTCAATTCTTCCAATCTTTTATCCATCCATTATCCATCCATCTATCCATTGTTTCACCTTTTCACTCATCCTTTTATTCTTTTACTCTTCTATCCATTCGTTCGTTTGCCCGTCTATCATTATTTTCACCTTTTCTTTATTTCCTTTTGTTATTCTTTACTTTCTACCCCATGTTTTGTCTTATTCTTTTTTTCTTTCTTATATTTCTCTCATGCACACTTTTTCATGCTTCACCCTCTCTCTGTGTTGTCTATTTGTTCATCATTCCGTGATTTTCCTTTCTCCCTTTCCCACCAATCCCATGGCCCATGGCACCCTCAACTAAGCTGCCTAAGTGGGGGGTTCACTACACCACTGATACAAAAGAACACATTTTGAGACTATATTTTTCGGGGACAGCGCACATGGAAAAAGCAAAAACGATGGGAATAATGCATTTCAGCTCGTTTCGCCATCTTAATACCAGTTTTTACCTGGTCTTAATATTGGCGCTGACTCCTATGTATGCCACACGTGTACATAGGGGGCAGCGTCAAAATGAACAGGTGTTGCGGTGGAACGCCCACCGCAACACCCACTGCCCCCCCCCATTCACGCTAACCATAGTGTGAAAGGGGGCCTTATGTACAAGGCAGTGTTAAACCACTTCTGACTGCCTGGAGACCTACAATCAAATGTGACCTGTAGATGGCTCATTCTTTTCTCATTTTCTTGACCATTTGAATTATTTTAAAATTATCGCCTTAAAATTGCTCTATGGCTCTGTAAGCTGCTAGAGTGTATCATGTGTGGGCTGTGGTTACATCTAAGAAAAGTTGACATAGTAAAGATTTAATTCTGAAATAAACAGCACTACTCAATCTTTATATAATATAGATTACTCAATTGTAATTCAATCAACTCTCTGTAGTGAGTGCTACGAGCCTCTCTGACTTCTAACAATAAACTCTGTAGCCGCTGTCACATTGACAATAGACACCCACTTACATCATTTGTATATTAAATGGTCTTTTCTTGCGGCATGTGGATTGGGGGTAATGTAAAGTGCTGCATGTTTCCAATAGCCATTTAACTTGTGCGAAGAAATGTCTTTAAAAACATGGCGATCACAGATCCGTTCTTAGTACAGATTTTGCCACCATGGCTGTGTTCGATTTCCAGGAAACTGGACCACATCATGTGTCTGGAGGAAGAGCATCTCTGTCTTAGTGCTGTGCCGCGGTGCCTTTGCACACCATCCACCCTCAGTGCAAGGCGGCTTCTATGTATTTCTGGAAGGTGACCTAAATCCAAAACAGTCCTTGGTCACTGAGAAAAGTCAGCTTGTGGGATGGGCGAAGACAATCCCCTCTGGAGAGGAGTAGAAAATGATATACACAGTACAACTTTCCAACATTTACAGCACAGCACATACCTACCAGCACATCTCTGCCACTGATCAGGCTGAACGTTTCTGCCATGCACATTTCTAGGAGCACACAGGGTCTCTTTTATGAGGTTTTGCCATAGGGCAGCGTAGCAGGCCTTCCTCCTGTGCTGCCATGAGGCAAAAAAAGGCAGGAATGTGCCGTAACGATCAGATACACCACATGTCTGTCCTTTTACCTTGTACCGGCGCTCAATGGGCTCAATGGGCTGCAAGGGTGCCTGCATTGCAGGGATGATTATTTAGTGCAGGAAGGCAAACCTTCCTGCACAAAAACAATCACAAGAGGCTTTTTCCTCTTTTTACAGATAAAGGAAAAAAAACGAGGAGAAATAAAGATTTTTCTCATTGTTGTGCCTCCCTTACTCCTACCCTGGCGAGGCGTAAGTTTTTGGCGCCGCCTCAGAGTTACGATTTCTCAGAAATCTGGGGCAGTGTCAAAAAACCATGGATGTTACTGGAAACGCCCCCAGCAACAACCATTGCACGCCCCTTTTACGCAGAAAACTGTGTTAAAGGGAATGATATTTACGAGGCAGCATTAAGTCAAAAAGAGTGGCTTAGTGCGGCCTGGTAAATATGGAGCAGGCTCCTGCGCCACGGAACGTCACAAAAAGCGGCGGCGCAATTATGAGGCCCATAGTGTTTGAAGGAAACACATTCCTCGTTTACTGTGCCTTGTATGTCCCTAAACATCTAATGACAGCGTTGACAAAACGACTCTGTTGCAATAACCAAAACATAAGGGGAAAAAACAATCTTGTTTATTGTATGATTCAGAATATAGACACAATCTTCTTTTTTTTTACAGTCTTGTCTGAGCAAACATTACACATAAGCCAAGAGCCGCCATCTTACACGCGTAGACGTTAACAACGGATCTGCTGCACTCAGTAAAAAAAAATAGCAGGGCTCTGGCAGTTTTTTGATGATCAGACAGTGGTTTTAAACCACAGATCTGTCGTGTAGATCAGGACTGTGACGATAATGAATAATGCATCTCGCACCCTAATTCAATAGCAAAACCTTCTCGAATGCATTCATATTAATGCAGTTCAATTGATTCCTGCCAAATGAATGCTGTGTGATTAATTGCATTTGAATATACAAATATCATCATGTACAGGCGCCTTTGCCGCGCCGCCCCTGGTTCAAGGACAAAGCGTAGCTGAAAAAAAGAGGCGAGCTCTCCCAATCACGTCCGAGGAGACCACAAAAGAAGAGAATTTTTACAAGCGAGTGGCAGTTCCAAAATGGTAATTTTTAAAAAATCAAAGTGTCGGGTGGATCATCGGTTTACGCGCCAAACCATGGCAACTCCTCCACCCCCTTGGTTTCCATCGCCTTCCCATTTTGAAGAACCTTACTATAATAACAATCATTAGGCCATTGCTTATGAAAACAAGACCATCTCTCCAATGTGCTTCTAAAACGTTTATTTTAAAGCATGCAGCAAAAATGAGTGGCATCAAAATTCAGATTACTTTCTATGAGGTGTGCTTAGGTCTCTGTTTTGATGGTCATGTGTTCTGCCTCTGTCAAACGTTTAGGGCTCGGGGTAGCGGTAGTGTTTAGGGCTTGTGGGTGTCAAGGTAGTGTTTCAGACTCGGGGAGTCAGGGTCGGGTTAATGCTCAGGGGGGTTGGGTAGTTTTTAGGGCTCGGTGGGGATTGGGGTAGTTTTTAAGGTTCAGGGGCAGTCAGGGTAGTTTTTAGGGCTTGCGGAGGGTCTTGTGGTATTTAAGGCTCAGGGTGGGGGCTGGGTTGTGATATTTACCACACATCCCTTGAACAGTCAAGCCAAAGGAATGCGTTGTCCAGACGCATTAGTTGTTGGGGCAGCATTGTAGAGGCACGCGTGGTTTAGCCATGCCTGCCTCTGTCATACATCCCTCATTTACAGTAGAACAGAAACAGTCATGATTATCCTGCAAAATTTAATGGGGTTACTTGTTTCAACTACAGCAGTAAGAAGGGCACATTCATAGGCAACGTAGATGTGACCGTCTCAGGCTGTATTCAAGGACGTCAATTCGTCAAAATACCAGGGTTAGTGGAAGTGCCATCACACTTTGACCTTCACTTTCACTCACACGCACATGTTTACACATACACACACATTCACACATACACACACTCTGTCTCACATAAACACTCCCTCACCCACAAGCACGCACACAACATATATTTAAAACATTTTTTTTACTTACCTCAACTGTCAGAGAAGGTCATATTCCAGCTAATTGTATTCCATTTTATTTTACAGTATTGGTGAATATTTGAATTTTATTTGCTATTAGTGTAATACAAAATTGACAGAAAACAAGGAAAGTGGAACCCCAAACTGACGTCCATAATGATGAGCTGCCCCTGTGTACCTGGCACTAATTTTGCCACCTCTGAGGGCAGTGGTCACAAAGACAGACCCCTGGTGACCCCTAAATGACGTCCATTGCCTTAATGTGATTGACACAGGAGATTGTAGTCGTTTTATGTACCCAGCAGGGACAGGGGTGCAGCCAGCATTGCCAGTGTGGCAGTGGCATAGCTACATCTTTGGCCACCTGTGGTGAACCCTGCGTTTTCTGTCCGCGACCGTTGTAGGTAAGAGATGGGAGGGTAGGATGCTGCTACCATCCCTCACGCCGGTTGCAGGTAAGAGTGAGGGATGGGGTATTGCTGGCAATCCCTGCATTTGCCAGTTCGGCCGCAAGTAAGGGAGGGGGAGGCCGCCACCCTCAAAACTCGTGCCATCCGGGGCAGACCCCCCCCCCTTGTTATGCCACTGCAGTGTGGGAAAGGGGCAA
This sequence comes from Lissotriton vulgaris, assembly GCF_964263255.1. Taxonomy (NCBI): domain Eukaryota; kingdom Metazoa; phylum Chordata; class Amphibia; order Caudata; family Salamandridae; genus Lissotriton; species Lissotriton vulgaris. Next base: position 752,424,904 of record NC_141694.1, read on the forward strand.
GTTATAAAAAACGTCTGGTTCCAGTTGCACACAAGGGGTTTGAGTGCCTATCAGGCATAATCATGTTGCATTGATTCCAGTGCAGTGCCAAACGGCAAATGTGTTAGCACTATACATTGGTCAAATCATGAACAAATAAAATGGATAATTCACAGAAGATTGTGCATTAGAAATGCCAAAAGGCTAATAGGATAAACGTACCATGGCTTATCATGCGTACTCAAGTGCTTCTAAAAAATGGTCTAGTTCTCTTGAAAGAGATAGAAGGACTCTGAAATAGGTGATTATTAATGGTCCCTTCAGGAAGCTGTCGGATAAATAATTAGCTTGAACAAATGCATGCATACAAATAGCAATTGTCAGCCCACGGTAAACAGCAGGATTCCGGTAGTTAGGTTCCAACTTCATCGTCAATTTCTGTGCCTTTTGTTCCATGGTCTGCAGGAATAATCTGATGATTGCACGGCTTATCTAAGTCAAATGATTTAATTGGTTCGTGTTAATGGTCTCACAAATTGTTTAATGTAGATTTTCAAATCCCCACCAACCTGCTCATTGTGAGAAACACCTCGGTTTTTCTGTGTGGGTGCTAAAGCATCTTAATTGATTCAGCCTCCTCTCTGTGTTTTTTCCAACGCCTTTTCCAATCAGACCAGCTGTGGCTTGAATTAGGAAGTATATCTTGCCATGCCTTATCTTTAACCTTTGTCCCAGTATGTTTGCTGCACGGGTGTGCTGCTAATCTGTCTCTCCTGACAGTTCTGTTAAAATAGACACACACATATCTCTCCTTAAGCTATGTCAGCTATTTTCCGCCTTCAGCCATTGTGCAGGCCCGCAAGGAATACAGAGTGCCATAAAAGCACAAATGTGCTGTGTGTAAAGAGCAAATAAAGATTAAAACTTTTATAAATTCAAATCAATGTATACCTTTATATTAAGTTACCTTAAAATGGTATCCTAAAAATAAAAGAGTGAAAGCTGGTAATTATGTATTATCCTCACTACAACACCAAAACATCTACTAGCTGGAAACACTCTGCTATTACCTTGCATACCTGAAAAGCTTCAATGCGAAAAATAAATCTACACCTTGTCATCATACTAAAGTAATCATATTTCAGTGAACTCAACCACATCCTTGTCAATAACCTGGCAGGCCACCTGCTTTCTAAAATAAGCTGTCTATCGTATTTCAAAGATCATTCTATGTTTACAAAACTATCTGAGTCTACCCTTAATGAGATACACTAGATTATAATATTCACAGAAGTTTACCTCACCAGGAACGGTGCAAGGATATTCGATGTTCCAGGTAAAATGGTTTGGTATTGGAGAGTTCCCCATCCACTAAGGAAACAGTGGGGGATATTCTCAAGAACGTGTGATAATTACCCCAAAATTAGCTTAATGCAACTCTCCTTATCGCAGTCTATCGCGGGAAAATAACGCTGTTAACGTAACATTCACAACACGGCGGTACCATGCGATAGGCCCACGATAACGTGTCAAGTGTCAGCGATAAACTCAACGCAATGCCACAAAAATGCGAAACACGAACTCAAAAAAACTTGCGATGAGGCCAATCGAGATACAAAAATCAGCGAAAACCAGTGACAGGCCTGCAATTCACACACGTCAGGCAGGAAAAATAACCATAAAATGTAGAAAAAAACAGACAAACAAATGCCAAACAACCACGAAGCACAATGGATGTTGCCGAAGCAAGAACAGAGGACAGCCAGAACCCCACAACCCCCCCCGAAGGACCCGCCTGGAACCTCGGGGTCAGGAAAGGCCAAGGAGATGAAGAGTAGGAAGAAGCGGATCAGTCCGCAGGAAAACAGGATCCTGATAACGGAGGTGGTAGAACACCATCAACAACTGTTTGTCACCTCCACTGTGTCATTGGCAACAAAAAATGGGAACATGGCAGTCCATCGTGGACAAGGTGAATGCAGTCGGAGTGCTGAAGAGGACAATGGAAGAGGTCAAGAGGCACTGGAATGATGTCAAGCGCGAAACCAAGCTGAAACTCGCCCACAACCGGAAGGCAGCAATGCACACTGGAGGTGGGAGTCCTGCGCCACAGGAGGAGCTGGACGAGATGAAGGAAATGGTGTCCACAGTCATAAGTAGGGAGACAGTGGCAGGAGTAGGGGGACCAGACACTGCTCAACATGACCGGACACAACTGAAACAGGGTGAGTAACGACCAGGGACTGGGGGGACAATGGCACACATATACAATTAAGTAGAGTACATCTGCCGACAAACCATGCATCAGCCCCAAATCCCACCAAGAGACCAATGTACCCAAGTGTGCAACACCTCAGCACTGTGGAAGCACAGAAGTCAAAGGCACACCGCATGAAAGGGAGAAAGGGCAGCAAAAGCAGAGCTGCAGGGGCGACTCCCCCAAAAAGCAGCACACAGACACATAACATGCAGAGCACATCAACATTGACAACAATGTGGTACAGACCACAACAGAACATAGGACACAACTTGTGCCGCTTGTGAGTAGAAACTTGCCGATCACAATGGGAATTCACGGGAAATGTGTGTTGATAATGTACAAGTACAAGTGCAAACACACATCTGTTATGTTTCGAAATGTCCACTGTCCCCCATTACATAGGCCGCTCCTCCCAAACAGCCACAATGTACACAGTTATGCAGTCTGCATGAAAACATGTACAATGCTACAACATACATGTGAACACATTGTTAAACTACAACTCCCCTTCACAATGCAGAGGGAGAATCAACACCTCCTGCAGAGCAGCCCAAACCTCTCTTCTCTGATGACGAAGAGGACCACCAAAGCTTCAACTCCGATGCTCTCTAGCAGCTCGTGGAGAGACTCTGCAGCCCAGCTCCAGGAGCAGGGCAGCCCAGCTGCTATGAGGAGACCACACCCCCTGCACAGACCAGACAGCAGGCATCACCCACCACCACGGCTGCCTCCCAGGACCCCCACGAAGAACACATGGCCTTCCAACACCGTGTGTTGGGGTGCCAGGAGAATCTGGCTGAACAGGTGCGGGTTGGCTTCGACCACATGGCAGCCAAACTAGATGCCATATTTCGGTGTCTAAGTCCCATCAGTGACCACTCACAGTCCCTAACGGACACCCACAGTCCGCTCCATGCTCTCCAACTGACCATGGCTGACAATTATGGAGCCCTGACTCAGAGATTAGAACAACTGTCCAGTCAGAGTGGCTCTAGCCATGTCACCTGGGAGTTGGGACACATGCGGAGGTTAATGGAGACCATGGAGCGGACAGACGCTGAAAGAGCGGCTGCCACGGCTGAGGGATAAAAGTTAGATTTCCCCTTTACGAGGAGTATCAGACACACATATTGTGTTAGCATGATGTATCTATATATCCTCTTATGCTTAATATGCACATTGCATAACCTCTATCTGCTTTAGCTAGTAGGAAAAGGTTTATTCTGTCAGTTTGTTCTATCCTAATTGAGTAGGCAGAGAATCATACAGATGCCATCCTTTCTATGCCTGTGTCAGACAAGAGCTGTGATCACGTGTTACTCTCCAGTAGTTGTCCGGTACCAGTTCATTTGAGTTACTGAGAGCAGCTGAAAGTAAACTGTTCTCCCTCTGTCCTGGGACTCGGGGTCGCATCTGGCTTTAGGTGCAATAAGCGCATTCCTGGAGGCGCCGTGCCTACTCTCCTGGGCACCAGGACAGAAGGGAGTCATCCCTCCTGACCTCCCCATTAATAACTTAGCAAGGCTTTGAACTAATCATGTGTGCCATATATGGTCCTTCCTCGGGGCCCAAGAGCCAAGTGGTGTTTTTCCATTTACGGTGACTTCATGTGTTGAACTGAAAGTATATATGTGTAGTTTTGAATGTAAGCCAGCATTCGTCTCCGCGCACCTGATGGGTGAGGGTTGGAGAGGCTCCTCTATAGAGTATTTTGCATAATAAACAATTGAACTTTCTTTACTGCCAACTGACTGGTTATTTGGTAACGGTATTGGGGCTATTGGTAGTTATAGCTCCTTATGTTATTTTTATGGTACGGCATGGCTGCACACCAGCAAGAGGTAGCTGGGTTTCTCAATGATCTCAGCACTATCCTCATGGCATTGCTGCCACAGGGCCTGGCACTAATGCATGCTGCTGCTACCACTACATCCATACGCCCCCTGAAGTATCACTGCCACACAGTGCTGGAGACATAATACCACCTTCCACACGTGAGACACATGAAACAGCAGAGGATGAAGATGCAGATGAATCTCCCTTCGTGGTACGAAGGACGCAGTAGCATTCTTCTCTGCCATACGGCCAGTTTCTGCTTGGTTCTGCCCTCTGCATCATCACCTTCCACTGTCCCCCGATACACTCTGCGACACTCACCTTGGACCTCGACATGGACCGCCATTTTGTTTATTCACCAATGACACAGCAATCAGACTGCTAACTATACTCTTCCTCTGGACTTGACATTCCCTGAAGGACTCTGGCTGGCCCTCCACGAGAAAAAGTGAGGGTTGCATGGCCCTGTACCGCTCCAGCTGCAACACTCCACTGAATGTGCATTAAACATTCTTAATCACACAGATGTGTCATGTCTATGATCTTTCAAGTGTGGAAGTATGAATGAATGTAGGGTCAGTCGTTCCCCCTTACGTCCATGTTGCTCATGTTGTATGACTTGGGTCATAGGGTCACACATAGCTGAATGCAGTCCGGTTAGCGCCGACACAACAACAGGGACATACACATTAGTTACTTCCTTGTCCAGCACAGTATGGAAACACGCCCAGAGCCCCGGGGTCATTGTTCACACCCTTACGCTGGACTGGCATATGCCAGGTCAGCCCACTCCGCTGACGCTCACGGGGGGGGACGGCAATGCTACATGTGCCAGGTCTTCCCTGGAGAGATCTGCTGATCGCATTTATAGTCGTCAGCATGCCACCGCCACTCCCTCACTACTGGTTTACACCCACACACCACCAACACAGCACACGCGTCACAGGACATGTGACCCTGCGAATAAAAAGGGCCGGGCACACATGCTTGATGCAATTTCCACTTCAATATGGGTGTATCCGTGTGGTGTTGATTTAGGCATGAGGGCCTTGGGCCCTGCCACATCAAATTCACCAGGGCCGGAAGTGACATGATGTTGTCCGCACTAAGATGCTCAATCAGAGAGGGTCCATGACTTGCGGGTCACTGACTTGGTGACACCAGATACACTGCGGAGGGTGTCTTTCGGTGCACTGAGGTAGGGGCACCTTAAGTGCTGAGTGGGTGTGCACCCAGCCATGATGCCCCGTACTGGTGGTCCAGACTGGTGATGATCGTTGTGAGCCCTACTAGACCACAGTGTAGGCCTGAGCCAGTGGGCAGTGCGTTGCCTTGAGGATCACAGAGTTAGTGGCACATCAAAGGCTGAGCGGGTGTGCAGCCTGCGATGTTGCCGTGTGCACTGGTATGTTCTCTGCCATAGCGAAATCAAGAACCAGAATCAAGTGTGAGACCTGGTGCGGAGCGGGGCGGCATGATGTGGAGGGTGCCATTTTCACGTGCCCCGGGCTTGGGGCTTGCACTGGCACATTGTGGGCCCTCTTTGCGACACGCCGGTGGTGGAAAGTGAGCTGTGAGGCCTGAGTACGCTGGGCGGCTGGAGGGGCTAGTGTGCAGCTGTCTGGGTGCGCAGTGGCGGGCATGCACCGCTGGGTAGCTGGAGGGGCAGGGGTGCAGCTGACTGGGTGCACAGGGGCGGAAAGGCCGTGATTGCATATGCTATTGTATGTACTCTGCTATTCATGTATCTGGACTTTGTTTCAGATGAGGGATCTGTTTCCGATGTGGGACCTGGTAAACTGCAGTGTATACCGGCACGTGGTTGAAGACACACCGGTGGCAGCAGGTGAGCAGTGAGGCCTGGGTGCGCAGTGTCGGCACACTCTCGCCCTGTCTCTCTCTTCTTTTCACTGTGTGTCTCTCTCCTTCTCTTTCCGTCTCCCTCGCTCCCTCACTTCCCTCTCTCTCTCTTTCTCTCTCTTTCTCTCTCTCCCTCTCTTTCCATCTCTCTCTCTGTCTCTCTCTTTCCGTCTCTACCTCTTTTTCCGTCTCTCTCTCCCTCTCTCCCTCTCTCTCTCTTTCCGTCTCTCCCTCTCTTTCCGTCTCTCTCTCTTTCCGTCTATCCCTCTCTTTCTCTCTCTCTGTATCTCTCTCTCTCTTTCGCTCTGTCCTTTGATGTGCGCATGACACACCTTCTTATCTGGAATTTTGTTTTGCAGGCAGTGACCTACAGATTGTCCCGAGGAGACCCACCATGAGTCTTCAAAATTGTTGTTTTGAGTTTTGTTGAATAAAATGTTTCGTTTGGTAATTCAAAGGTGAATGTGTGATGATCATGTTTGTGATGACACATGCATGTTGCCTGTTGTAGTTGTGCAACATCAGGCGAAGTATTTTGTATGTGATTACATGAAGTTGATGTGATATGTCTTTGCCCAGAGGGGACAGGGTGGGGGGTCCTGGGGTGGTGGCAGTAGGTGTTATGGCCCTGTTGGGGCTCCCAGCTGAATGGTCAGTGGCTCGATGAAATCTGTTGCCCTTCAGGTGTGGCTGTCGGATGGGCTTCCTTTTCTGGTGCTGGCTGTCGTCCGCCTTTACACCAGGTCAGAGCAAGTGTTAATTTCCTGCTGCTAACACGCCATATCGCCTGTTTTGGGTTCTCATCGCCAATCTGGCTGGTCGTTGAGAATGTTGCGGAGTAGTGTTGTCACAGCTTTATGCACGGGAACGCCTACTCTGCATCTCATTAGCGATAGTTGCAGGGGTCATCTGTGGTGATGTTTTTTGTGGCTGCTATTGCAGATAAACTGGTGATATTGGCTGTTAGCACCAACTTGTGAATGGGGAGATACATTTATTGCAAATTTGGCTGCAATAAAGTGCCGATAACTCGGCGATAGTTCCTTGAGAATATGCCCCAGTATGTTTAGCTATTTGTGGCCACCGAAAGGCAGCAACCTTGCAAATGTGTTACACCTTAGTTTTTTTATTTTTATTTTTATTTTCCAATTGAACAATTAGCACAATACAGTTCTTAAATAATACATCTGCAATAATCAATTGCACACAATATGAAACTTGATCGTCATCAACATAGCCACTTCTCCCCTTTGATTCATGTAGGTTTACATTCGCCACCAGTGTCTTCACTAAATATGTTTTTTAAACCACTAGCAATTAAATTCTCTTGCAATAGTTAGTTTAATTCAGACTGATACTTCACTTTAAGTTTCTAAAGACCCCTTTTACGGTGTTTTAATTCTGATGCACAATCAAATGTGGTGCATGGGGCAACATTACTACTATGTTGAAATGCAAGCTATAATAAAAGAGTGATCAAACTAACAGCTGCAGAAAAAAACTCCATAGATGAAGGGATAATGCAATGCATAAGCCTGACTCTGGCTCTCCTATTCCCACAAACAAAGCTGTCTCCTCTGCACAAGTTCAGTTGGTGTCACTTGGGAACTCCTAAAAGGGACATTTAAATTTCAAAATAGAGAAATTAAATCCCCCAATTAAGTTGCATTGCAACCAAGGAAGCTTTGGGAGGGATACATCAAAAATAACATTGGTCACCTGAATATAACCCACAAAGAGTCGGTTGCCTTGGGGTGTCTAAAAGAACCCACAGCTGGTCCTTAAACACTCCCAGGTGTTTCTCAGGGTACCGTGCCATGTCCTCAGAATTACCAGCAGGCACTCACAGATCTTCCACCAAGCCAATGAAATCTGTAGTCTGTCTTCAGAACTTCCCAGCCTACACTCAAACACATCTAACACGCCCTTAAACTCACTGAACTGGCCCGCAGTCATCCTTAGCATACCCTCAGAGACCTTAAGGCAAGGTCAGCCTTCAGACACTATTATTTTATCATTAGCTACCTCCGTCAGCCCTTCGCCTACATTCAGACACACTCAGCTTAACATTGGATCCCACCAGATGTTATTTAAGACTCACAGCATTCCTTAAGGCACCAGACTCTCTTACTCGGTTCGGTTCAAAATCTTTATTCGATTCATACAACGAATCATAAAAGTACAAAGTTAAAAACATAGTACACAAATAAAATGAACCACTATAATTATACATTTAGAAAAGGGGATAAAAAATTATTTTTAAATAACCATTTGTCATTTGTCAGAACATAGAAAACAATTGATAGTGGGACCCACATTTGTCCCCCAATATGTTAGCAAGTAATTATACACACAATGATAATTGTAAATTGGGAGGCCATCATACAGCATATATACAAATTCTCATGGCAGAATACAGGTTCATGGCTAAGTTATCCATAGCGTTTCCTAATCTGAAATGATACTCTTATGAAGTTTAACATGGCACAACAAACTTCAACAGAGGATAGCGATAACAGGTAGTCATAACCTTCTTTATAAGTACATGGTTGCCGCCCCTTCAGGATGGGTTTAATGAATCTAATCCTTGGCTCCTGATAAAGAGAACAGAAGAGGACAAGATGTATGGTACTTTGGTTAACTCTGTTATTGCAAGGACAAGGGGGCAGCCTCTCATACCATCCTCCTTGTTTGGGAAAGGCATACAAGAAATGAAGGATATCTAGCCTAAACCTTGTGAGATAGAACCGCCATTGCGTATTAGTTGTAAAAGATAAATAAAACTGTTGCTGAGGCTTGACATGAACAGTTACTTCACCCAGACATGGTGTGTTTAAAGATTTCCAATAACTTGCTTTTATTTGGGCTTTTATGTTCCCCTGAATTTTTTTAGGGTTATCATAAAGGTGACCCAAACCTATCTTGTGAAACATATTGCTTACTCAACCTTAGGACATCTCCTTAACACTCTCTGAAACCCCTGCCCAATCCTCAGCTTGCACCAGCAGGCTTTCAGCATGTCCCTTTAACACCCCCATTTAGACACCCCGTATTTCCTTCAGCTTGATTTAAGGCACTATAATCTGGTATTAAAGAATTCAGATATCCACTCAGGCCCCCTTGATGTGTTTTTAGAATCCATGAGAGGGTCATCCCTCAGATTCCATTGGAGTGCCTTCAGATAAATCAACACCCATTTCAAAAGGAACTGAGTCTGTCTATGGTCACCCCCAACTGGTCCTAACCCTTCCCTAATCTTCCCTTTAATGTGCCATCATATTCCTTCAGCTGACTCTCAAAAAAAAGAATCTTGGCTCAAACTCAGAGACCCTACGTTAGGGCTCAGGGTTCACCTCCAGACAAAACCAGCTGCCAAGAGAGCACCATTCAGATTTACAAACTTTTTACATCATTGTTGTGCCAAGTTTGTGGTGCTGCCATGATGCAAAATGCCAGCAGATATTTATGAAGCCATTAAAGGGTGATTTGTGCAGACTTGTGTAACCTCGTAAAGATATCTAATGCAATGCAGCGGCTTGTGCTGCATTGCATTACATTTCATTCTGAGAGGAATTCCATGAGTGGAGCATGGGGGTTCCCGTGCATCCACCCATTGATTTCATGCAATCCCAGATTTGCGAAGGTTTTTAATTCTGGGATTGCGTGAAATCGCTACACCTCCCAGAGGATGGTTTACGGAAGAGAAACATGTTTTTTTTGCTCTTCTTTATTTCCTCTTTCTATGAGTGCTGCATTCTGCAGCACACACAGAAAAAAATGCTTGAGGGATTGTTTTGTTGCACGAAGCGTATTTCTTCCTGCACAAAAATAATTCTTCTTGTAATGCAGGTACCCTTGTACCATTGTGCAAGGATGCCTACACTGGTGCTAGGCCGCCTGAAGTGTGCCAGCACTATGAGAGGGCAAAAGTGTGCCAGTAGATATGGCGCATTTCTGCTCTTTCCCATTCCGGCAACGCGGCACAGCTAGTTGCCTTCCTGCATTGCATTGCGTGAAAGGTTAGTAAATCTGGCCCCCTGTTTTGGTCCTCACACATCATTTCATACAGGTATCCATAGACTCTCAGAGATTGTTTTTTTTTACTCACCAAAAATATCCTTGTTTTCAGTTGCTGAGGGAGCAGTGAGGGGCAGTGCCTCTCCCTCCATGCCTTCTAACTGCATTTTGTGAAAATATTCGGGAAGACAGCCTAATAGAGCTGGTGCCTGTCTGTAATGTTAACCGTGAGATTACCAAGTCAAAAAGAAGGCTCTAAGGGTAGAGAGTATTTTTCCTAATATATTGGCGAAAGAGGCGATAATGCTGAATTGGTAAACAAAAAGAAGTTGTCTGCTATTCATCATATCCTTTAGCTGTACCTAACTCTCCCTTACAATTTGAATCCTTAAACTTTTCTTGATTGTTTAGATTTTATGTCAAGACCAGAGGCTAACATTATTGCAATCTCTTTTATTCCCACTACTCACTGCAGCCTCTTTAAACAGTTTAGAACACATAACACCAAAATTGCAACATAATGAAAAGGCCATGCCCCTTTGTCCTCTTCCTTCATGTTTGTTTCTGCTGCTCCAGCAGATAAGTGCATTTCTCATAAAAAAAACAATTTGGATTGAGCATGTTTGTCTGATGTTTAAATGGTGAAATTTGAGGCTGTATGTTGATGTTTGATTAGGATTGTTTGAGGAAGTATATTGTTGAAGTGTGTACTTATATAGTAAGCTAAGTTTTCATTATAAGTCTGAAAGAAATGTTAAACGATAGGTTTTGTTGACCAATTGGAGCAAGCGTTGGGAAAGTGATCTGGTGTAGAGTGTAGTATTTAGAGCTTAAAAATTAAAATTTACATGGGTAATTTAGGGCCGAATTATGAGTTTAGCAGTCCTCCCATGGAGTGCCATGCCAGTGCTCTGCGGGAGGACAGCCAAACCCGTAGTGACACTGTCCGCCGGATTCAAACTTAAATCCAGGTTGGGCGGAAGGTGCTGCTCCGGTTTCTCGTTGGTGCTTTTCTAATGCTCAAAGGAGAGCCTTAGAAAGGCACTGGCATAGGGCAACTGCAGCACGTTCCTTCATGAGAAGAAATGCACCATGCTGTGCCTTTCTTCCTTTGGACGAACTAAGGGGTGCAATACCACAGGGACACACTATGTACCCCCCCGCATACACCATCAGCCCAAAGAGGGAGCTCTTGCCTCTCTGCCACCCTTTCCATGGCGGGCTCATCGCCATGGAATGGCTAGTGAAAAAGCAACTCATAATAGCTTGGAGGTACACAGAGGCACTGCCAGCATATTACTGTGCCTGACCGCTGTGACACTGCTGCAGGATCACGGTGGTTGCAGCAGTCCTGTGGCAGTCCGACCACCACACGTAATGCAGTGCACGTGGCACAGTGTGGCGGTGGCAGGACTGCCACCACAGGTTCGGCGGTCTGATGGACTGCCAAACTTGTAATTAGGCCCTTCTTTTTTTTATTAGTACCTTCAGTAACGACTTTGCGGTGGTGCGCGAGGGCTCTCTTGCATTCGAGAATTAGCTCACACTTCTGGTTGCGGGCTGACAGGGTGCCAGTAGGGCATGTCTGGGTGTACAGTTGCCAGTAAATATTAGGAAGTTTACATTCTTGTTTTTGGCCGCAACAGGGATCGGGCCGACGATCGCCCCCTTTTTTGTTGACATTGCTTATGCGTAAGCAGCCATCTTGTGCAATCACAAAAGTAGACAAAGGACTTCAAATAAGGCACTTCCACCTCACGTATAATGTTGAGAGCGGGTGGCCATTTTAGCTTGTTGGGAAAGGTACGGGGAAGTTAATAGCATTAATGAAATGACAGATTGGGATAGGTAGACCGGAATTAACATCTGATTAGGTCAAATACGAACAGTCAGTCAGGCAATTCAGAGAGCTACTAAGGGCAAATCATTAAAATTTGGTTGGTGTGGTATTGATTTAGAAATTAAAGTGAAACTTAATCTGGTCATTCAATTTACGAAAATTAAGGTTGGAGTTTAATTCTAGAAGTGGTTTTAGTTAGAAGTTTTCGGAGTATAGTAGAAACAAGCAGACAGAGTAGTAAGGAGATACTTTGAGAGAACTAAATAAGTGGTATGCTGCAGAAGTTTTCAAATGATTTAGATGTAAGAATTGAGAAGAAATTAGAGAAATTAGAGACTTTATTAAAGAATGAGAGTATGTTGTCTGATGAGAGGTTTTGGTCGTCTGGGGAAAGCTCTCAGACTAGGAGAGGTGGTAAAGTCCCTAAGAAACGGAAACTCATTGGGGCATATTAGCAAGAACCTCGTTAAAATTATCACCGTTTTAGCGGCAGGAAACTGCCTCTAAAAAGACAATAATGGGCTTGCTAATATGCGTTATAGAATTCCAATAGAAGCCCAGGTTAGATGTGCAGGACATCTAACGTGGGCTTCTATTGGAATTCTAGTTGGGAGAAAATGTCGTTGAAAATGTCGGCAAGAATGGTAAATTTGTTGTCCTCTACAATTCAATCTATTTTTTTAGGACTTTTGTATTATAATGCACTTAAGAGATTAAAGGCAAAACACGTGAGGCAGGGATTGAGATATTCAGAGGATATTGTGCTTTCAGAGGAAGGCAAGGAGGAGCTTAGTTTGTGGTTAAGAAAAATGGAGGCCTGAAATGGGAGAGCTATTTTTTAAGCAAATCCAGAGATGATTATTGAATCAGATGAGAGTTTGTCAGGGTGGGGAGCACATTCTGGTGTGGTTTCTACAGGAGAAACATGGTCGAAAGAGGAAAGCAAGTTACACATAAATCGCTTGGAGCTTCTGTCAGGGTCCTTTGCAATAAGGAGTTTTACGAAGGACAGGGTGAAGTGTTTGAATCTTTTGCGGATGGACAATGACTCTGTTGTAAGGTATGTAAACAAGTCAGAAGGACGAAAATCAAAAGATCTTGCATATTTGGCCACGGTGTTCTGGGAGTTTTGCTTGAGACAGAACATGGATGTGCGGGTGGCACATATACCAGGGTTGAGCAATGTGGAGGCAGATTGGTTCTTGAGGAATTACTGCAAGCTATTAGACTCTAGACAGAGCAGTTATCAAGAGATTGATGGAACATTGGGATTATTTTCAGGTGGACTTGTTTGCAAACAGATTGAACACCCAGATGAAAATGTTTTTAGTAGGCATCTAGATCCGGAGTCAGCGGGGATAGATGCATTTAGACAGGATTGGATGGACCTCAATCCTTACGCTTTTCCTCTGTTTCCTATGATACCTCAGGTATCAGTGATGGTACGCAAGTGGAACGATATGGAGGTGGTAATAGCACCTCTTTGGAAGTCTGAGATCTGGTATCTATTACTTTTGGAGTTGTCGGTGAATTATCCAATTCTGTTGCTGATATTTTGGGAAATTTTATTAGTTCCAACAGGCAAGTTGCACAATCTGGTTTTGGAAGGTCAGTTTGGGTTGATGGCATGGAAAATTTCAGGTGAATATGGGCGGTGCCAGGCCTTTCACAGGGAGCAACAAATCCTATTAAGGAGTCCTGGGCGTCAAGTACTCGGAAAATGTATAGATTGGCATGGCAAAAATAGATTTGCTGGCTATATTTATTTCCAGGATCCTGCTGGCATTGTCCTCATCGGTGCCAATATGTAATCAGTCCAAACCAGAAGAAACACCTAATGCAACAAATCACCACTGCCACTCTAAAGGTGGATGGTCACTATTCCTTCCCCCCTGTTCTTTACAGTCAGCACTGCTAGGTTAGTACCTTGGCACAGGAAGGGGCCACAGCAGGTTGGGTGACAAGGTGGCCATTATCTTAGAATCTATTTAAATACTTTGATCCAGTGTTACTCACTATAATCACCTTTGCCAGGCAAGTCTTGCTCCATAAAGACTGTCATCCATTCCAGAGCAGTTCCTCCATCTGCTCTACCTGGGTTGAGTTCTCCGGGTCCTTCCTCGCATGGTAGAAAAACAAGCCCTCAAATTGGAGGTGTACACAATTTTCTACAGAAGTACCTTTCCAAAGGTCAGCTAACTCTGCTCCCTCTTAAATGATACATGTATGAAAAGAGTAGGTCCAAAGTACCTTTTACTGACATTTAACTGGTAAAGACAACAATGAGATTTACAGTCTAATAAGGATATGTTTCTAACCCTCCCCTAGATAAACATTGTATTACCAAACGGATAAAAAAGTTTTCTGTGTGGGTAGTAAGAGCTTGGAATATATTTTCACACCAACTGAGACAAGCTCAAACACCCTGGGTCACTTGTGAAAAGGACTGAAATCACTTTTGTTTTGCTGTTTTTCAGCCACTACCACAGTTGTAACAGCATAGATACTGATCATTATTTACACGACATGCACGCTAGATTTGACACTGAAATTATAACATGTACCTTACACACAATGACAAAAAAAATCACAGAAACCGAAAAAAATGTTGAATTAACAGCCCTGTAAAAGTGTGCTTGATTAGCTAGCAACAGTAGAATTAACCCCTTCGATGCTCATTCATGACGGAGCGGTTCCGTCATGAGCATCGGTTGGACTGTGCTCATGACGGAACCGCTCCACATGGCACCCACCTACGGGGGAAGGGCTGGCGCTCCTCCCATGGGCAGCCCATCAACACCCCAGGCAGGCTTGGCAGCGGAAGAGTTTCCTCTGCAACCCCAACCCCCCCTCAGCGATCCTGTGACGTCAGCACGCAAAGCGCGCGCCAACGTCATCAGGAAGCGCTGGACGCCTGGAAGCCATTTGCTTCCAGGCGTCCAGGAGGAGCAGAGGTGAGTGTTCTTGCTCTGGTGGGGCGGGGGGGGGGGCATTTCACGATGCATCACGATGCATTGAGGCATCGGGGGAGAGGAAACAGTTTTACTTCTCCCCTGTCACGGGTCCTTGACCCACCCACGTGAGTGAGGTATAATTTTTATCGGGAGACTTGGTGCAACCTTAAGTGGAAGGAAATTTGTGGATCCACGCAGATTCCAGAACTTTCCCACACAGAAATTTGAGAAAAGGTGATTTTTTCAACGAAATTTGCGGTTTGCAGGGGATTCTGGGTAGGAGAATGTTGTGGGACCCATGCAAGCCATAGCTAGCTGCACTCTCCTGGGTGTCTATATTCTAGAAATGTGTGGGTTTGGTAGGTTTCCCTAGATGGTAACTGAGCCCTGGGCCAAAAACCCATGGGACCCCCCTTGCAAAACCAGGTTGGTTTGTGATAGGTAATTAATATATCGCCTCAATAGGTTTTAGGCCTTTGCCTGTCACAGGTACCATTTTTCTCAGGAGACTTTGGGAAACGTGGGGTGGGTGGAAATTTGTGGATCCACACAGACTCCAGAACTTTCCACCAGAGATAGGAGAGGAAAATGTGGGTTTTTTGACAATTTATTAGGTTTGCAAGGGATTCTGGGTAACAGAACCTAGTGTTAAGTAGTCAAGTCACCCCATCCTAAATTTCCCTGGGTATCGAGTTTTCAAAATTGTATAGGTTTGCTAGGTTTCCCTAGGTGCCAACAAAGATAGGGTTAAAAAACTACAGCTAGGCCCTTTGCCCAAAAAAGGTCACTTTTCACCGTGAAGATGTGGTGTGTCCACGTTGGATTTTGCGATGTTTCCTGTCATGGGCACTAGGCCTACCCACACAAGAGAGGTACCGTTTTTCTCTGAAGACTTTGGGGAACGCAGGGTGGGTGGACATTTGTGGATCCACGCAGATTCCAGAACTTTCCACCACAGAAATGTGAGGAAAATGTGTTTCCTTGGACAATTTTTAGGTTTGCAAGGGATTCTGGGTAACAACCTGGTGAGAGGCATTAAAGTCAACCCATCCTGGATTTACTTGGGTGTCTAGTTTTAAAAAATGTATAGGTTTGCTAGATTTCCCTAGGTGTCAGCAGAGCTAGGGTTGAAAAAACTATAGCTAGGCACTTTGCCAAAAAAGGGTAATTTTTTACTGTGAAATTGTGGTGTATCCATGATGCATTTTGCGCTGTTTCCTGTCGCGGGCACTAGGCCCACCCACAGAAGTGAGGTACCATTTACTCGGAAGACTATGAGGAACGTGGGGTGGGTGGAATTTTGTGGATCCACGCAGATTCCAGATCTTTCCACCACAGAAATGTGAGGAAAATTTGTTTTTTTTGACAATTTATTAGGTTTGCAAGGGATTCTGCGTAACAGAACCTGTTGAGAGCCAATCAAGTCACCCCACCCTGGATTCCCATTGGTGTCTAGTTTAACGCGGGGTGGGTGGACATTTGTGGATTCTAGCAGATTCCAGAACTTTCCACCACAGAAATGTGAGGAAAATGTGTTTTATTTACAATGTTTTAGGTTTGCAAGGGATTCTGGGTAACAGAACCTGGTGAGAACCAGTCAATGTACCCCATCCTGGATGCCCATGGGTGTCTAGTTTTCAAAAATATATAGGTTTGCTAGGTTTCCTTAGGTGCCTGAGGTTAGTGTGTTTTTTTTACAATCTTTTAGGTTTGCAAGGGATTCTGGGTAATAGAACCTGGTGAGAGCCAGTCAAGTCACCTCATCCTGGATTCCACTGTGTGTCTAGTTTTCAGAAATGTATAGGTTTGCTAGGTTTCCTTAGGTGCCGGCAGAGCAAGGGTTCAAAAATCTACAGCTAGGCACTTTGCCAAAAAAGTTTCACTTTTCACTGTGAAATTGTGGTGTGTCCACGTTGCGTTCAACGCCATTTCCTGTTGCAGGCACTAGGCCTACCCACACAAGTGAGGTACCATTTTTCTTAGAAGACTTTGGGGAATGTGGGGTGGGGGAAAATGTGTGGATCCACGTAGATTCCAGCTTTTTTCACCACAGAAATGTGAAGGAAATGTGTTTTTTTGACAATTTTTTAAGTTTGCAAGAGATTCTGGGTAACATAACCTGGTGAGAGCGCGTCACTTCACCCCATCCTGGATTTCCCTGGGTGTCTAGTTTTCAAAAATGTATGCTAGGTTTCCCAAGGTGTCTGCAGAGCTAGGGTTCAAAATGTACAGCTAGGTACTTTGCAAAAAAAGGGACTTTTTTCACTGTGAAATTGTGTTGTGTCCACATTGCATTTTGCACCATTTCCTGTCGCGGGCACTAGGACTACACACACAAATGAGGTACCATTTTTCTCTGAAGACTTTGGGGAACGAGGAGTGGGTGGATATTTGTGGATACGCACAGATTCTAGAACTTTCCACCACAGAAATGTGAGTAAAATGTGTTTTTGGACAATTATTTAGGTTTGCAAAGGATTCTGGGTAACTGAACCTGGTGAGAGCCAGTCAAGTCATCTCACCATGGATTACCCTGGGTGTCTAGTTTTCAAAAATGTATAGGTTTGCTAGGTATCCCAAGGTGCCGGCAGAGCTTGGGTTCAAAAACTTCAGCTAGGCACTTGGCATAAAAAGGGTAAGTTTTTCATTGTGAAAATGTGGTGTGTACACGTTGCGTTTTGTGCCATTTCCTGTCGTGGGCACTATGTCTACCCACACTAGTGAGGTCCCATTTTTATCGGGAGACTTAGGGTAAATAATAATTCAGATTTGTAAAGCAACTGTTATTACCTATTGACTTTCGATGCATTTCTGCCTTCCGAATGAAAGACAATGTGTAAAAAAGACGTCATTTTGAATAATGACCGATAATTCTCATGCTAGTATGAGTATTCCCAATTTCGGAAATGTGCAAATATCTACTGTTTTTAAACTCTATATTTTGTTCCCATTTCAGAAATACAAAGGTGTCTTTCATACCGATTTTTCCATGTATACATTTTCCCTGAATAATTGCTATATACCCGGTACATAATAAAAACACTTTGCAAGTCGCTGCTCAGTTTTTGGCTCTGGGTTCGTCGGGTTCTATGTGAACTTACAATTACTATATATTCCTACAACTAGTAAGGTTCAGCAAATGTAACGGTATATTGCTTTCAAAGAGCTGTCATAAGTAGAAGAAGTTACAGGGGAAAACTGTGACACAAAAGGCTGTTTTTTGCAACTAATTTTCAATTTTTCCTATATTTAAGTGTTAGTTTCTTTAAAGAAACCTTAAAGGATCTACACAAATGACCCTTTGCTGAATTCAGAATGCTGTCTACGTTTCTAAAATGTATAGCTTTCCAGGATCCATTATTGCTTTCATACCCATTTCTACCATTAACTGGAAGGGGATTGAAAGCACTAAAAACTGCAGAAATAGGCTATGTCCCAGTAAAATGCAAAAACTGTGTAAAAAAGTTTGGTTTTCTGACAAAAGTCTGTCATTCCCTAAAAGCTGGGGAAATGGTGATTTCCGCCCCACAAACTCTTTTTTCCACCATTTGCAGGGAAAACCCAGACATTTCATTTGCAGTACTTTTTTCCTATTTCCCCCCAAAAAAACAAAATGTTGCTGTATTTTGGCTCATAGCTGGGTCCCCTCCAGGGAAATCCACAGACCCTGGGTACCTTTAGAATACCCATGGAAGAAAAGGACGCAAATTTGGCGTGGATACCATATGTGGTCAAAAAGTTACAGGGGCCTAAACGCGAACTACCCCAAAGAGCCTAAAAAAGGCTTAGCACAGGAGGGAAAAGGACTAGCAGCGAAGGGGTTAATCAAACACTAATAATAATAACAATATGTTATAAAGACTAACGAGAAGTTTAGCATTTTTATTGGTTTCAGTTGCAGAATGTTTTCATAAACTCGACACTGGTGCAAATCAATATTGATATGGGGTGCATGCTTGAAACTTTCAGTATAAGTACTCAACATCATACAGAACATATATTAATGAAAACTATTTTGTTTTAATGTTTTTTAGAATTAGTTCACATGTTGCTAATTTTTGGAAATCGTATGAGTAGGTCATATTTAGGGTCATTTATTTTCAATATAATAACTACTGACAAAACTATTATTATTTCTTAATATGAAAATTTAGATTTTACTTTCTTATGATTAAAATAATTATTAATGTGTAAATTCACTAAAAGAAGATTATTCTAATGCTTTGAAATTCTCATGCTTAGGCTGCATTATGTGATGGGCTACTGAAATGAGCGTTGACTTGTCTCTTTCAAATGCTTTTCTAACTGTTCCTGCTTAGTGTAAAAATTTTACTATGAATAAAGCCTTATTCCTTGTGTGTGTGAACTGGTGGGAACCGATCCTTGGACTGTATCCTGAAAGAGCTACAAATATATTTTTCTTTTTGCAACCAACCTGTGAGGATGGCAAAGACTGTGGTTTCTCATGACTAGCTTAGGAAATAAGGCTGGAGGAGCAAATGATAACTGACAAACGGAAGATGACCACACAATGGACAGACCACTGTGGTTCGATTGCTGTTGTCACAACTGCATCATCGATACTATAAATATGAACTAACCAAAAAATGGATAGAGACGCAGATAGAAAAGCTCTCTTAGTTTTGGCTGTTTTTGTTCAACAACTTGGGATACTTTTGCAGCTGCTGCTGTAATTGCCAATCGATTTGGATTCCTTTCCTTGCTGACAACCGGAACTCAATTCTTTAATTTTTCTTTTCCAATGAACTTTCTTACTGAACTCTTTTAGACTGATTTGGTGAGATACTACATCTGAACATTCCAGATTTTGTTCTTTCACCGTGTTCATAGACCTTTCCCTAGAGGACTTTAACTTGACCATTTATCCCTTTTCTGGATGAAAATTTTCCCCCATTTTTTGCCTTTCAAACCATCCTCCTACCTTTATTGGTAGTGGGAATCTGAAATGCCCAAACTATCGTCTTTAAAAACCATTGATTAATTGTTTAATCCTACGCGCTATATGCATTCTAAATGAGCTACTTAAAATGTTGCTTGTATGCATTGATTTTGGATCATTAATACAATAACTACATTTTCCAAATGCCTGAGTCTGTTATTATGTCCTGATGTTCTTTCTTTAAACTGTGCTATTAGATTTGATTCCAAACCTGTAACAGAGATAGTCATAGATTATTTCCAGAACACCAAGTTCTGCGTCATCTGGTTTGTGTTGTGACTGCAGAGCTAATGGTTTTGGATCATTTTGGTCAGACTAAACTTCTTTAGGAGGTTGGGTATTCCAATTGCAATCCTTTATTTTTACAATATTGTTCTGAGAATAGTTTATTTGAACCTCATTTTGAGCTTGTGAGTTGGCCACTAATTAATGGTCCTCGTTGCGTGGCTAACTGTGGTTTAGACATCCTGAAGTCTCACCTCTAACTACGACCTAAAACGGTTTATCAGAGGACCAATGCCTCAGTGGATATAGAGTAAAATCTATGTTTAGCAGAAATACCCTGAAAGGATAGTCTTTTGGGCCCAGCGCAGTTTATGAAGCAGAAAGAAAAGTTTCACATGCCACACAGTCAACTTGAATGCCCTGTGGTAAAGGCTACTCACTTCATATATGCATGTTCCAAATGCCACCACTCTTTACTTCTAGCACATTGCACCCCTACCATATATGTAGACCTGGATAGGTTAACGCTTAATCTTGCAATATTTTTATGTAATGATTCTTCTTTTAGGATTTTGGACATCAGGATTTCAGACTTAGTAAACAACAGTCTTTACTTCAGTGGTGATTTTTAAGCTCTTACTTTTTTATAATGATGTATCTTTTAGAGGCTGCTTTATGTAAATAACCTTCTGCAAACTAACTATCCTCCATGTGCTACATGATTCCCCACATGTATTGCATAAAAATGCTAGATGATTATACTCTGGTTCTAGAAAGGTTTCCTGTAAGGCATCTTGTATGTGCTGTAGCAAAAACAGAATGACTTCCATGCTTGGCATACCTCCAACTGACCTTAACAAATACAGTCTTATGCAGCCAAGCAATGCCAAAATCATCACACATTTATGTTGTAACTAGGTAGCATACGGCATTGACTTTAATTTCTACAGTGCTTCAATCAATCAATCATAACATTTGTATGGCGCACTACTCACCCGGAGAGGTCTCAAGGCGCTGGGGGGGGAGGGGTCCTTTACTGCTCGAAAAGCCAGGTCTTGAGTTGCTTCCTGAAGGAGAGATGGTCCTGGGTTAGCCGGAGGTGGATGGGGAGGGAGTTCCATGGCGGCCAGGTAGGAGAAGGATCTTCCTCCGGTGGTGGCTCTGCGGATGCGTGGAACGGCGGCGAGGGCAAGGCTGGTCGATTATAGCTGGCGGGTGGGAGGTTAGAAGGTCAGGCGGTTGTTGAGGTACTTGGGGCCCAGGTCGTGGAGAGCCTTGTGTGCGTGGGTGAGGAGTCTGAACGTGATCCTCTTGCTGACGGGGAGCCAGTGCAGGTCTCTCAGGTGGCTAGAGATGTGGCTGTGTCGGGGGATGTCCAGGACGAGTCGTGCGGAGGCGTTCTGGATACGTTGGAGTCTTTTCTGAAGTTTGGCTGTGGTTCCGGCGTAGTGGGTGTTTCCATAGTCCAGTCGGCTGGTGACGAGTGCCTGGGTGACCGTCATCCTGGTTTCGATGGGGATCCACCGGAAGATCTTTCGGAGCATGCGCAGGGTGTTGAAGCACTATGATGAGACGGCGTTGACTTGTCTGGTCATCGAGAGGGAGGAGTCCAGGATGAAGCCCAGGTTACGTGCGTGGTCCATTGGCTTGGAAGTGGTGCCCAGGGCAGGGGTCCATCAGGGGTCGTCCCAGGCGGAGGGCGATGATCCCAGGATGAGGACTTCCGTCTTGTCTGAGTTCAGTTTCAGGTGGCTGTTCTTCATCCACTCGGCGACGTCTTTCATCCCTTCGTGTAGGCTGGTTCTGGTGGTGGCGGGGTCGTTGGTGAGGGAGAGGATCAGCTGGCTGTCGTCGGCGTAGGAGATGATGTTGAGGTTGTGTTGGCATGCAATGGCTGCGAGGGGGCTCATGTAGACGTTGAAGTGGGTGGGGCTGAGTGATGATCCTTGTGGTACGCCGCAGATGACTTCGCTGGCCTCGGATCTGAATGGGGGGAGGCGGACTCTCCGGGTCCTTCCGGTGAGGAACGAGATGATCCACTCCAGTGCCTTGTCTTGGTTCCGATTTTGCAGAGGCGCTGCACTAGGGTGCGGTGGCAGACAGTGTCGAACGCTGCGGAGAGGTCCAGGAGGATGAGGGCCGCTGTTTCCCCGTTGTCGAGCAGGGATCTGAAACCGTCAGTGGCTGCGATGAGGGCGGTCTTGGTGCTGTGGTTGGCTCGGAAACCGGACTGCGAGTGGTCGAGGGATCCGTTCGTCTCGAGGAAGGCGGCAAGCTGTCTGTTGACGGTCTTCTCGATGACTTTGGCGGGAAAAGGGAGGAGCAAGATGGGGCGGAAGTTCTTGAGGTCGGCGGGGTCTGCTGTTGGTTTCTTCAGGAGGGCGCTGAGCTCGGCGTGCTAACAGCTCTCCAAGAAGGTGGCGGTGCTGAAGGAGGTGTTGATGATGTCCCGGAGTTGGGATGCGATGATGGAGTCGGCCTTGTTGAAGACGTGGTGGGACAGGGGTCGGTTGGTGATCCGGAGTGGATGGTGTTCATCATGCGGGTGGTATCTTTGGTGCTGACCTGGGTCCAGGCGCAGAGGGTGGTGGTGGGGGGCGTTGGTTCGGAGGTTGGGTGCGTGGTCTGTTTGCCGAAGCTGTTGTGTATGTCGGCGATCTTGCTGTGAAAGAACGAGGCGAGTGAGTCGCGGGGGTCTTGCGAGGGAGTGATGTCGTTGTTTCCGGCGCTGGGGTTGGAGAGCTCTTTGACGATGCTGAAGAGTTCCTTGCTGTTGTGGGCGTTGTTGTTCAGTCGTTCTTTGAATGCTGTTTTCTTAGTGGTGCGGATCAGCTGGTGGTGTTTGAGGGTGGCGTGCTTGAGGGCAGTCATGTTGACTGTGGTCTGGTCATTGCGCCAGGCTTTCTCGAGGGTGCGGCAGTTATTCTTGGAGTTCTTAAGTTCGTCGGTGAACCAAGAGGCTTTTTTGCTGCCGGGTCGGCTGGGAAGGGTCTTCAGTGGTGCGTGGTCGTCTGCGCAGTTGGTGATCCACTGTGTGAGGTTGCTGGCTGCTTTGTTGGGGTCCGTTGTGCTGGCGGGAGGGTTCCTCCTGAGGGAGGTGGTGAACTGGTCGGCGGTGATCTTGTTCCAGCTCCTGCGAGGAACCTGTTGCGGGTGGTGGTGGGTCGTGGTTCTTCTGAAGCTGAAGTGGACGCAGCTGTGGTCAGTCCAATGAAGTCCAGTGGAGTGGCTGAAGGAGATGTATTTGCTGGAGGAGAAGACTGGGTAAAGCGTGTGGCCGGCGTAGTGGGTGGGGGTGTTCACCAGTTGCTTGAGTCCGAGGTTGGCGAGGTTGTCCAGCAGGGTGGTGGTGTTGCTGTCCTTGTTGTTCTCCAGGTGGAAGTTGAGGTCCCCTAGGAGGATGTAGTCAGCGGAGGGGAGGGTGTGCGGGCTGATGAAGTCTGCGATGTCTTCGCTGAATTGTGTGCGTGGTCCCGGGGGTCTGTAGATGAGAGTGCCTCTGAGGGTGGTCTTGGGGTCGGTGTGTATCTGAAAGTGGAGGTGTTCGGCAGCGGTGAGGGTGTTGTCGGAGTTGGTCGTGATGCGGATGGTGTTCTTGTGTACGATGGCGATGCCTCCTCCAGTCTGGTTGACACGGTCCCTCCGGGTGATCTTGTATCCGTCCGGGATGGCGATGGCGATGGCGGCCGCTGAGGAGGCGTTCATCCAGGTTTCCGTGAGGAAGGCAACATCTGGTGATGTTGTGTTGAGCAGGTTCCAGAGTTCCATGGCGTGTCTGTGGACGGAGAGGGTGTTGAGCAGGATGCACTTGAGGTGGTTGCTGCTGGTGATCGGCTTGGCGGGTGTGGTGCAGGTCCGGAGGCAGGCGAATCGGCAGGCTTGGCAGGTGAAGGGTCAGTGGGTGCGTTTCGGGGTGGCTTGGTAGCAGGCGGGGCTCCGGCCGGCGTTGAGTGTGTGGAGGGTGGCGGCATCGTAGGTCCGGCTGGTGGGCTGGCATCCGTGGGGGCCAGGGGTTCTGGCGCTGGGCGCTTGCCTTTGGCGCGCCTTAGGCGCACAATCAGCGCGCCCGCTGCGCATGAATATGGCGAAGTGGGAGGGAGGAGCAGCTGGGAGACAGGAGCGGGGCAGCGAATGAGGGTCAGGGATAAGGAAGGGGGCGAGGCCGCAGGGGGACAGCGACGGGAAGAGGAGTGGCGGAAAAAGGAGAGGCGGGAAAAAACGGCAGTAGTGGCGAGGGGGGGGGCTGAGGGCAGAGTCTCTAGCAGGCAGCGGCTAACCACGGGCAGGAAGCAGTGGCAGGAGTAGGCAGCAGTGGTGACCTGGCACACGGGGGCCGTGCGGTAGGTGGAGCGACCTGGAGGGGTCACAGCTCACTGCCGCGTTGTCCCCGCCATATATGGCCAAGTGGGAGGGAGGAGCAGCTGGGAGGCGGGAGCGGGGCGGCGAATGAGGGTCGGGGAAAAAGAAAGGGGCAGGGCCGCAGGGGGGCAGCGACGGGGAAGTGGAGTGGCGGGAAAAGGAGAGGCGGGAAAAAATGGCGGTAGCGGCGAGGGGGGGGCCTGAGGGCAGAGTCCCTAGCAGGCAGCAGCTAACCACAGGCAGGAAGCAGTGGCAGGAGTAGGCAGCAGTGGTGACCTGGCACACGGGGGCCGTGCGGTAGGTGGAGCAACCTGGAGGGGTCACAGCTCATTGCCGCGCGGTCCCCGTCATATATGGCCAAGTGGGAGGGAGGAGCAGCTGGGAGGCGGGAAAGGGGCGGCGAATGAGGGTCGGGGAAAAGGAAGGGGGCGGGGCCACAGGGGGGCAGCGGCGGGGAAGAGGAGTGGCGGGAAAAGGAGAGGCGGGAAAAAACTGCGGTAGCGGTGAGGGGGGGCCTGAGAGCAGAGTCCCTAGCAGGCAGAGGCTAACCACGGGCAGGAAGCAGTGGCAGGAGTAGGCAGCAGTGGTGACCTGGCACACGGGGACCGTGCGCTAGGTGGAGCGACCTGGAGGGGTCTTTCATCTCGCCAATGGGATGGGTCATATTGCATTGTCAACCTAAAGATAATACTAGGTTCTGGGAGTACCAAAAGAGACCTTCTACCGGGAAGAGGGTGACTGAAGTGTTCTAGGGCCTGGTGGCATTAGCTCTTTTCTTGGATCAGAAGGCAGTGCTTTATTATGAAAGACAATGTGGTAACAGAGGCATTCATAAATCACAAGGATGCAGCAGGCCCAGACAATCAGCTTTCAGGATGTGGTTTTCTGTTGAAGAATATCTTTAATCTCTGTAGTGGCACCTCTAAATGATCAAAACATGTACAATCAGAGAGATTAATATTTTCTTTCTTGCAAGGCTGCTATTAATCTCTGATTTATGCAGGGTGTTTTGCCTCAGTATTGGAAAGCTAGTAATAGACTTATTTGCCTCTCCTGAGTATGCTCAATTGCGGGTTTTGGATCCCATATTCCAGGATCTCGCTGCATGGGTATTAGATGATCCAGCTCTCCTGAGCAGGCTACAGCCTGATTTCAATATTTCCCAATTTTCATCAACCAAAGAAAGGCAGAGATAGGGATGGCAGTGGTGATATGACAGTAGCCAAAAAGCACTTTCTTCCAATTATTGATTCTGATGCAAGCCGTACCTGTGTAGATGCTGCCTGTCCTCTAATTTCCAGTACATCTAACACGTTATTAGGAACTATTCCACAAATTCCTGGTTTGGTTGATATGCAGATTAAACAGTAGGGTCTCTACAGGGAGGTTTGCCAAGGGAGCTGGTCCTGGTGGTATATAAAGCATGTAGGTCAGATATGCTTTGAGCATATGATCATCATTTGTTATCTTTTCAGGTATGTTTGTGACTAGGGGTTTGCATCAACTGGCATATGGCACCTAAAATATTCCTACAGAATTTCAACTCTACAATTTAGGTAAAAACTTTTAGGGAAGGGTCTACAGATGGGGAGACCATGGAGGCCAAGCATATCAGGGGTTTGCTATGAGTTAACTAATTGATGCAAGTCCTTCTATATCCTCCGTTTGGAAACATTAGACTTACCTCAAGAGAACGAAAGGTTTTTGAAGACAGGGCCTTAAAAGGACCTTACTCACACAAATGTGGTTGATGTCCAATCCACCATTTTAAAAGCGCATTATAGCCTATTGCACTTGTTATACAGCGGGACGGATATCCATCACATTATGACGGAATATCTTGTCCGTCACATTCAATATAGGGCCCATAATCTTTCTTTTGGTGGACCAGGGCACAACATTACCAGGTCCCAATGGATTAGGTCTACTATCAAATGTCTATGCTCCATTGCTGGTTGTTGTAAGAATGAAGGCTTACTAGGGAAATCTCAGCTTATTGGGCTGGGGTGTGGGATGTCCCTTTGATAAACTTTTTCAAATTAGAAATATGTGGGACACTACATACTATTGCGGGGCACTATTATTTTTAGAGATCCAAAATGTTGATGCACTAAAGATTGGTGTTGGGATACTGATGATAGTGACTCGAAAAATGTTGGTACTTAGGAATCCAATAAAATAGACATGGTTCATCTGTACATTCCAAGTGCTGGAATTACCATAGGCTCAGACGAAGCAATATCTGTCGTATTCCTCATTTAGCAAGGATTAGGATCAGGAATAAAAGTAAGGAGGTAAATCCTTTATTACTTTCTTATTGCGGATATAGCCTTCCTTAACACAGTCCTTAAGACAAACAAAAGCATGGTTGATTTGGCCTATTAGACTTTGGAAGAATCCAGATTATTTTCAGCGGGTAGGGGAAGAGATACTTTAAGGGTGCTCCTTTGAACTGGTGCACCAGTGAAAATAACGTGGATTATTAGTATCAATTTGCTATATGGCTCCTGTTGTGGAAGTGTGGCCTCTACTTTTTTGAAGGACTGTGATGATGAAGAGTAAGATTTATGAAGATTACGTGTCAGTAGCATGTCTTTCCCTTTTTAAGTAATTGATTAGTTTCTTTCTAACACAGCCAGGGGATTAAATTACTATGGTCATCAACATTTTAACATAAGGTTTTCTGAGCTCTTATGGCAGTGGGCACAGCATACACAACCCACGTTAGTTAACTCTTAGGTGGTACCCAAGATTCCTCTTCCCCAACGCAGTGGGGTACCTCTCTATGGCATTCAGGGTTTCCATGGCTTACTGGGACATACAGAGTGCCTGAGTATTTGCACCCACAGATGAACTTCATAAGCATGAAGAGATGGGATTTTGGTAATATGAGGCAAAAAGAGTGAATCTGGGTGGAAATAAGCCTCAAAAACAAGGGTTAGGGAGTGAAGAGGTAGTACTCGTAGGAGTACTAAGGTGGATGCATCCTACTCCTACCTAGAAGGTGGCACACCATGAGTGCGCCCCCTGAGAGCTTCTTTGCCTCTACGCCCATGTCTGTAATATGGCGCAGAGGCAAAGTAATTACCTCATTTGCATAGGGCACGCCCCAATGCAATTGAGGGAACACCCTCTGAAGATAGCACTGGCGCTTTATGTGCGCAAGCGCTATCAGTTTTACTGAAGGGGGCGCGCATTCGTCTGCGCCCCCTTCTCTAATACCAAAGTTCCCCGGGGCATGCAAAGCGGGTGCAAACGCCCGTTGTGCCCTCAGGTCACTTATTGTAATACAGCCCCTGGAGAGCTGGTTTTAAAAATGATAATATCCCATTTAAATTCAAACACATGACTGTATACTCCTCTAATGGAATTGTGTATGCTATTGTAGCAGACACCACAACCACACTCTCCAAATCACTGTGACTTTCTGGCCTGAGACAAATTGAGCGGTGCTGGAAAATCACACACCACTCCATCTTCCTTTAAAAGAATTAAAAGGGGTTAAAGGGGCTGATTTATTCAGGCTTACAGCTGCCCTTGGAGTAGCAGAGTACCATCACGTGTGTCCAGGGCTTCTGCTGTAAAGGACTCCTGGAGTATTGGCATGAAGTTCCTATGGACTCTTTCTTGTGGTTGCTTTTCATACCAAAGATCTTTGGATCACCCTGCAAGTCCGCCAAGCTTCAGGGGTGGCAATTGCTGGTGTTGAGTCTCCCCCACCATTGCTATTATCATTATATACCTGCATTTATTTCTTGCTTCATTTGCCAAACACCTCATTGCTCAATCAGCCTTCAGCAGCTGATCCCTCAATTTATTTGGTAGTGCAGGCCCAGCTATTCCCTTTTTTCTGGTGCAGAATACAGCTTGACATGCTCCCTACATTTAGGGGATACGAGCGCCCAATGGTTCTGAGTCATTACTCAGAACCCTTGGGCGCTCGTATCCCCGCAGATGTTCTCTGGTGAAAGGTGACAAGCGGAGAGTGCATGAACTTGAGTCATCTTTAGGCTGCTACCTGATGCTACCAGACCCAGTGGTTTAATTATCGTCCTCTGATTGGCCACAGGGGCTTCAGAATCTGTAACATCCCAAGGTGGCTAGGCTGCATGACCTTGTTCGGGGGAAATATCCAGTCACACAAAGGGGGTAATTACAATTTCCTGGACTTGATACCATCTTTTCCAACAAGTTTGTCATTCCGTTTATCCAGCTTTTCGGTGCGGAATATAAAGGCAGGCCTGGATCCCAAGGTTTCACAAATCACTTCCATGAGGTCAAGATGGCAGAGGGGTCCTTGGAGAGGTGGTCATTCAAGCTGGGGTTGTCATCAGTTTATGCTTCACCCTTCACTCTCGGTGTAAAATAATGTAGGGGGCTAAATCCAGCAAGCTGAGATCCAGACCTTTGTTGACTAAGTATCACTTTCACAATGTCTAAGAAATGGCAGTATGTAGTGGCATAGCTAGACCTTTTGGCGCTGTGGCAGTTGGGGCGTTTGCCGCTCTGAGACGGCTGCAGGTGAGAGCAGGCGGGGGGTGGGGGGATGCAAAGCTCCTTGCGTCTGCCACTCTGCGATGGCACAGGTAAAAACGAGGGGTGCCGCCAACCCCAAAACTCGTGCCTCCTGGTGTGGACCCCAGTCCCCTTGCAACGCAAGGTCATTATGTTTTAGAAAACTCAGTGGAGTGGATGAAAAATACAAAGGACTGGGAGGGTGTGACAGAAACAAAGATAACACTTTACAAAATACCGGATATTGGGAATCCAGATTTTCCTGCAGTGTGAATCAGTAACACTGAAAAGGTGAAAAAGGTGGCAGAATAGGTCTCAGCGAACTTGCAGTATGTTTTTCTGCAACATTTGCAAAGTTCTGTGGAAAATGTACAACTGCGCAATGGCCAACTATCATATTCCTCCTCAGCTAAATGTCTGTGTGGCTTCCGGACTCTTGAAAGTAGAGTAGAGATCAGTGGCAAGTGCAGGTTTTTGTGCGAACTGGGGCAAAAAGTGCCTTGAAGGACACCAATGTCAGTAATCACTGTCGAACTTTCAAAACATGAGTGTCAGAGTTTTGTAAATTTACATGGACTAGCAGCCTCATCTGTCCCAGCACACAGGACTTCCACACCTCTGCACAACCTCAACTACTATTTCCTTGCCCCATACTCCTGCCTTCCCCCGGGCTGCAAATTGCAAAAAACACAGTTGATGGACAGAATGTAGAACAATGTCATACATTCACCCCAGTACAAGGATCTGGGCCTAAATCCATTGTTTTTTTGCACTCCACACCACCCTGGGTTAGACACTGGCTATATGCAAATCAGCTCTGACCCTGTGCCTCATGGGAACAGTCCAGTCCGAACTACCAAGCCATGTCTTTCCCAGACCTGAATCAAGCATCCAAGGACCGTTTTCTGGCTATCAGCCTGGATAGCTTGACTCCAGAGGTGTGGAGAGCCGGGGACTCACGTCTGAGTATACCCAGCACACTCGGGGTGAAAATTGCAAAAAACACAGTTGATGGACAGAATGTAGAACAATGTCATACATTCACCCCAGTACAAGGATCTGGGCCTAAATCCATCGTTTTTTTGCACTCCACACCACCCTTGGTTAGACACTGGCTATATGCAAATCAGTTCTGACCCTGTGCCTCATGGGAACAGTCCAGTCCGTACTACCAAGCCATGTCTTTCCCAGACCGGAATCAAGCATCCAAGGACCGGTTTCTGGCTATCAGCCTTCATTAGCCTGGATAGCTTGACTCCAGTGGTGTGGAGAGCCTGGGACTCACGTCTGAGTATACCCAGCACACTCGGGGTGAAAATTGCAAAAAACACAGTTGATGGACAGAGTGTAGAACAATGTCATACATTCACCCCAGTACAAGGATCTGGGCCTAAATCCATCTTTTTTTTGCACTCCACACCACCCTGGGTTAGACACTGGCTATATGCAAATCAGCTCTGACCCTGTGCCTCATGGGAACAGTCCAGTCCGAACAACCAAGCCATGTCTTTCTCAGACCGGAATCAAGCATCCAAGGACCGGTTTCTGGCTATCAGCCTTCATCAGCCGGGCTGCAACATAGCTACCCCACACCACTGGAAAAACATGAACGTGCGCTGGCAGCCTAAGCGCTGCCAGACTCAGACACTGTCTAGCAGCCTTTCCATTGACCATGCTGTCTTGAACTCAAAGACCCCCGAAACAATTTCACTCCATCAGTTGCCCACCCCTCACACTGAGCCCTTCTTTAGCCCCCTGACCACGAGGGCCACATAATTCTGGACATGAGGATCACCCCCACACTTCTCCATGCACCACAGTCCATCCTGCTAGACCACTATACCTTACATGAGAGTGCATTTGCTTGACTCCTCTTCTGGGGCTCTTTCTCCACCTTGTAGCTGCAGCCCGGTCCCAGAGACACTACCCCTGCTGCACTCTCTTCTCTCTGACTGTACAGATCCTCCCCTGCCTGATGCCAGATGAGGACTATGCATGGGACTATGCATGGGTCCTCACACACTAACAATCAAGGAACAAATGAAATGTACATCATTTCCCTTAAAATGTAAGCAATTTATAGGCAAAATTTAAGCTGCCATCCCCCAGATTCATCAAAGTCATGTTTTGCGAGTCCTTAATAGCGAATTTTAAGGATTCGCTATTAAAGACTCGCAAAACGGGATGCATGTAGGAATCGCAATATTATTTGTGATTCCTACTGATTCCTAATTTGCGATTAGCTAATTGCTAATCGCAAATAAGGAATGGCTTTCCCATTCATTCCTATGGGCCTAAAGGCCCATAGGAATGAATGGGGAGTCATTCCTTATTTGATCTCATTCATCACTTTTTTAATTTCATTTATATCTTCTTCACAAGTAATTTTTAATAATAAGACCTTTCACACTCCACCTTTTCGATACTAACACATTTTAAGATGGCCGCCACCTATGGTGAGATTCATTAGTCCTATTTCTATATTGAGCGACACCCATAACACCATGGCAGGAGAACAGAGCACGGCGATCGTGTAAGATGCAAGCTCTTTGAAGTTCATTCACGTAAGTGAAATCACTAATTATTCTTTTTAGGATAACCAACAGCGAAGTTTCGCATTCACTATCTTTTTACCTTACGCACTTTGGACTACGTCGTTAACCGTTCGTGACACCCTCATTAACGCAGCCTCTTAACAACTTGGTTTTGACTCTTCTTTCTAACTCACCGTTACATGCTTTCTTTCCGAATGAATATTGGTTAACTTCACCATTCCTTTTAAAATCGGTTGTTCATCTTTTTCACTGAGTCACCATTGTCGTTTATTAGAAACACATTTTGGTGATTTATTCTATCCCACTGGGGAGTACAAGATAAACTTTTACAATAATACTGGATTTCTACTATGTTTGGATCGCTATTTATGATTTGTCGATTTATGAAATGTGTAACTTCGAGTTATTTCCATATCCTCATGTATGATATATTTGATTTACAGAATCCAGTCCCTGATGAAGGCTCTTTATGAGCCGAAATGCATTGGATGGCATTTTGGGATTAAATAATGGATTTTTTCGTGTGATAAATTCACAATTTACCATGAATTAAGGTTGATACCTAATGGCTGAATAAAACGTTTTGAAAAACTCAACCTCTATGAATTCGAACAGGATATTTTTTTCAGTTTTGAAATTTCACAACCCAGTAAAGGGACTTTTGCTGTGACTAGGAGACGTCCCCCAATTTTGGGGCACGCTGTTAACTCACATGTAAAGTGCACACACGCCATAGGAGCACACACACGCATGCCATTGGGACATGTGTGTGATACATGGCACCTTGAAAAATGCATTTTTGTGCACCTTTCAAAATTTGCACATGGTAACCATCAACTTGGAATCGACGGTAAGAAAATGTTCCTAAATGCACAGTCTGTATTTAGAAAATGCTTGCTACATGTGCTAAGGCAATTGCAAGTTGCGATTCCCTATTTGTAATCGAAATTTTAGGTAATCACAATTCGTGTGATTACCTGAAATTGCGATTACAAAGCCTTTCATACATCTTGAAAGGCTATTTTGCCTTCACAAGCGGCCGAAATTGCCAATTCGCACCGTTTGCGAATGCAAAATTGTTTGATACATGTGGCCCAGTATGACTGTGTCCTCATTTCTGGATCTCACGGATCTGGATGGGACAAGTCAAGATCTGAGGGTCTGGGTCAGCAGGTCTGAAGTATTATGTCCGCATCACGCACGTCTGGATCATACATGCCTAAATCCAAAAGGTCTGGAGCAGACACGTCTGGACCAACATGTATGAATCATGCATATCTGGAGCCGCATTGATGGGAAGCAGGTTTAGATCAGATAGGCTAAGTTCGGTAGGTCTGGGTCAGCAGTTCCGGATCAGCAGGAAGATGTCAGTATCATCATCACGCACTTAAAGTTTCACCTGAAAATGAACGGTTCAGGTCATAGGAGTCACGTGACCAGGCTGGCGCTAGGCATAGTCTGTGTATATACATGATAATGATACACACTAAAACACGACCAAGGCCTGGGGTGAAAGTAACGCGTCACCAAGAGCAGCAGAGCAGAAACCATTTAGTTGCTCGGTTTGTTTGAAAACAAAGCACTTATTTGCATAATGGAATAATTAGCTTCATAGCTGGCACCGAGCTGCTAAAATCAGCCAACAGTTCCATCTCGCTGCGGCGGCGCTGCCGGTATGTCTTTCTTTGCATTGGAATAGGTCCCAGGTGTCCAGGGATTTTAATGTACAAATTAGTGTTTTCTTTTTAAGCAGATCTAGGAGCTAAACAAATACAGCTCACACTTCCCCCTTATTTCATCACATGGAAGTAGTTTCTGTTGAGTAAGCAAGATAAGAAACACTAACGAGGCGACTACATCAAGGTCGGACATTTTGTTCTTTGGTTATTACTCATTTTGCGGGGCGTTCAGAAACCCCATTACATATGATGAATTTTTATGGTTTAGTAGCCAGCAATGTTTTGTTTATTAATAATTCACATCCATAAAATATGCTAGAAGCTTTCTAGATCTCAAAGTACTTGGTGAACAAAGATTTGCAGTTAGTGCACGGTTCTCTTGATCTATTCTATTGAATAGAACGTGTAATTTTTATATTACACTCACACAAACTGGCTCCCTTTCTTCCTTTATTGTATCCCTCTTTCTATTGGGGAACATACAACTAATTTATTAACAAAGGAATCACAAAACATTAACAAATTGTAGAGAAAGCATAAAAATGAAAGGCATCCTGCGTTTTATGCTAATTAAGAAAACTGGCCCCACTCTGTAGACTATCCATATTTTTCTGGACTAATCCGAAACATATGAGGTATTCCAATAGAAAAGAAGGCCTGTATATAAAAATAATTAAATAATAATAAAAAAACAAATGAAGGCCTGTAACAGGTAAAAAAAAACAATAACGTAATAGAAGGAATGCCTGAATTAATCGCTGGCATCACTTGGGCCACATTCCAGTCCACCTTTTTTCGCCCACTATGCTGCTCTATATTGAAATCAGCAATATGCAATCGGATTTGGCCCGTCTCCAATAGGAACAGTCCAGTCCAAGGTGCGAGACCAAGACCCTGCCAGACAGGAATACAAGAACTCTCAGGTTGGTTTCATCCTACTTAGCAGCTTAGGGCCTTATTTATGAGAAAGTAACACAGGGCGTGCTGCATGTTTTTTGGCTGCACCGTGCTGCGCTACTTTCAGAGCACAGAGCTGCATCATATTTACAACAATATGACGGATCCCTGTGCTCTCCCCTGCGTGGGTGCAAAAACAACAGGTGATGGACCGAATGAGGATCAATGTCACACATTCAACCCAGTCAAAAGATCTGGGTCCTAATCCATCGTTTTTTTGCACTCCACACCACCCTGGGTTAGACAATGGCGATATGCAAATCAGCTCTGACCCTGTGCCCCATGGGAACAGTCCAGTCCGAACTACAAAAGCCATATCCTTCCCAGAACGGAATCAAGCATCCGAGGACCGGACCGGTTTCGAGGTAACACCTCTCATCAGCCCGGCTAGCTTGACTCCAGTGGTGTGGAGTGCCTGGGCCCACGTCTGGGCATCCCCAGTACACTTATAGCGAGTTTGCAAAAACAACAGGTGATGGACCGAATGAGGATCAATGTCACACATTCAACCCAGTCAAAAGATCTGGGTCCTAATCCATCGTTTTTTTGCACTCCACACCACCCTGGGTTAGACAATGGCGATATGCAAATCAGCTCTGACCCTGTGCCCCATGGGAACAGTCCAGTCCGAACTACAAAAGCCATATCCTTCCCAGAACGGAATCAAGCATCCGAGGACCGGACCGGTTTCGAGGTAACACCTCTCATCAGCCCGGCTAGCTTGACTCCAGTGGTGTGGAGTGCCTGGGACCCACGTCTGGGTATCCCCAGTACACTTATAGCGAGTTTGCAAAAACAACAGGTGATGGACCGAATGAGGATCAAAGTCACACATTCAACCCAGTCAAAAGATCTGGGTCCTAATCCATCGTTTTTTTGCACTCCACACCACCCTGGGTTAGACAATGGCGATATGCAAATCAGCTCTGACCCTGTGCCCCATGGGAACAGTCCAGTCCGAACTACAAAAGCCATATCCTTCCCAGAACGGAATCAAGCATCCGAGGACCGGACCGGTTTCGAGGTAACACCTCTCATCAGCCCGGCTAGCTTGACTCCAGTGGTGTGGAGTGCCTGGGACCCACGTCTGGGCATCCCCAGTACACTTATAGCGAGTTTGCAAAAACAACAGGTGATGGACCGAATGAGGATCAATGTCACACATTCAACCCAGTCAAAAGATCTGGGTCCTAATCCATCGTTTTTTTGCACTCCACACCACCCTGGGTTAGACAATGGCGATATGCAAATCAGCTCTGACCCTGTGCCCCATGGGAACAGTCCAGTCCGAACTACAAAAGCCATATCCTTCCCAGAACGGAATCAAGCATCCGAGGACCGGACCGGTTTCGAGGTAACACCTCTCATCAGCCCGGCTAGCTTGACTCCAGTGGTGTGGAGTGCCTGGGACCCACGTCTGGGCATCCCCAGTACACTTATAGCGAGTTTGCAAAAACAACAGGTGATGGACCGAATGAGGATCAATGTCACACATTCAACCCAGTCAAAAGATCTGGGTCCTAATCCATCGTTTTTTTGCACTCCACACCACCCTGGGTTAGACAATGGCGATATGCAAATCAGCTCTGACCCTGTGCCCCATGGGAACAGTCCAGTCCGAACTACAAAAGCCATATCCTTCCCAGAACGGAATCAAGCATCCGAGGACCGGACCGGTTTCGAGGTAACACCTCTCATCAGCCCGGCTAGCTTGACTCCAGTAGTGGGTGCACAATTGGCTTCCATGCGTCATCGCAGACACCCTTGCACCATGGAGCAAGGGTGCCTGTGTTGTGAGATTATTTTTGTGCAAGGAGGGATACCTTCCTGCACAAAAAAATCACAAGAGGTGTTTTCCTCTTTCTATGCTTGCTTCAGAAAGCAGAATGCATAGAAAGAGGAAAAAAAGAGCAATAAAAGTATTGCTCCTCGTTGCGCCTCCTTATGCCTCGCCTGGGGAGGCGTAGTATTCTGATGCTTTACCTGGTTTACAAAAACCTTGTGAATCTAGGACTGCAGCAAAATCCATGGGTGTTGCATAGGAACACCCACAGCAACACCTATGGCCCACCCCTTTCACACAAAGTGCTGTGTGAAAAAGGGAAGTATTTACAAGGACAAGAAAAGACACGCATGGTGGCTTTACGTGTCCTTGTAAACATGGAACACCAAATTGCACCGCCGGTGCGTCACAAAAAGTGATGCACCTGCGTCGCAAGGGGCTTGTAAATAATTAATTTTGAATGTAAAGTGAGCACAAAAACTCATCTCTGTGCATATTCGCCGAGTAGCATATGGGTGAAAAATAATGGACTAGAAGGTGGCGCAAACAATTTGAGTGGGAAAATTAAATCAACGCATCACTTTATTGTTTTTTTTACTTACTGCAAAGCTTCATTTCTATTGGAATAACCGATGACCTGAGGAACAACAGTGTGCAGCTACAAAAAGTATGTAAGCGCAGACAGCTGCACCTGTGTCATGCTTCAAAATCCAAACAAGGTCCATAGTGCATGTACCATGCACAAGTCACCCCCCCCCCCCCCCCCCACACACACACACACTGGACATATCCCCTCCCCAGGATTAAAGAAAGAGCAATACATTATGTTATGGGGAAGTGGTACGAAAATGCTTTCAAGGAGGAGGGGCTTGCAGCAAC
The DNA here is from genome assembly GCF_964263255.1 of Lissotriton vulgaris. Lineage (NCBI taxonomy): Eukaryota > Metazoa > Chordata > Amphibia > Caudata > Salamandridae > Lissotriton > Lissotriton vulgaris. The sequence continues at coordinate 752,461,562 of NC_141694.1, forward strand.
TTGCTGTTTTGTTATCCCCTCTCAAAAAATTAAAAAATGTGAAAAATGAGTGTGGGATTAGGGGGCAATGGAGGAGCAAACTCTTCGATCATATATCCCCAGCTCTCAAGTCTCCTAAGTGGCTCCCTATGGAAGGCAGATTTACCTACAAAACTGCCTGCATTACTCATAAAGTTCTCCACCAAAACACTCCGGAGTACCTCTCCAAGAAACTCCTCATTCAAGCACCACAGGGCCTCTGAGAAGCACCAACACCCTCCTTCTAATCCCACCACTGCATAAAACGAAATCTACACAATCACACTCCTTCTCTGGTAATGCCCCTATCATCTGGAATGCCCACCCAAAAAACCTGCTCTGTAACCCCTCCTATTTCAGCTTCAAAAAAGACCTAAAAATCCACCTCCTCAATTATTACTGGGGATCATAACCTGTGACCTGCACTTAATCTCCAATTCACCATGTTATTTAAGTTCAGTAATATTTGTCCATTTCCTGAACATCCTCTTACAAACGACTTGATTTGTATAGTTCTTGCCCCTATTATCTATTTGATTTGTATATTTCGCAGTTTGTTTTCATTATCTCTTATCTACTTGTATGGCGTGTTTGGCCCAATTATTATTCAGGGTCATAACCTGTGACCTGCACCTGATCTCCAATCATCTTGTTATATTTGTTCAGTAATTATTTGTCCTTTTCCCAAACATCATCTTCCTAATTACTTGAGGTGTATAGCTATTGCACCTGTATATCTATCTTGATTTGTATACTTTACATGTTGTTTCACTATCTTGTTATCTACGTGTATGCCATGTTTGCTTTATATTATCTTCTCATGTAAAGCGCTCTGATACCTCTGGGTCTAGCCAGCGCTATATAAAACTTTAAATAAATAAATAAATAAATAAAATTAAATAAATATGCGGCAGACAGCAACACAGGAGGTGGGTATTTGGCAGAAGGGGAGAAGCAAACGCGGTAGAGCTCTCAAGCAGTGCTTAAGCAAAAAGAAAAGAGTAGGCACCTAAAAATGGACAGTGGAAGGTAAGAAACTGGCCAATCAGAGTGATGGTAGAGAGGCTATGCTCCAGGTGAGGAACAAATACAAGTTCGACAAGCTGAAACAAGAAAAGCCACTGAATAGAAAGCAAGCAAATGAGGGTGACAATAAAGCCAACTAACATTAACCAATGAGCAATGGGTAAGCCCCGGTAACTTCCTGCTAAGTCGACAGTAGATCTTTTGCAACCAGTCAATCTGGTAGGCGCGACCTAAAAATAAATCACCTAAAATTCAAAAACAATTGCTAAAATACAAGGAATTAAGGGCCCGATGTAGGTAGCCCTTTACCGATCGGAATCGGCCGAAAATACCGATTTTCGGCCGTTTCCGATCTGTAAAGGGCTATCGAGATGTAGGGGCACATTTTCGGTAATTTTACCGAATCGTTATCATTACCGAATCAGTAAATTTACCGAATCGGTAATATTTACCGATTCGGTAATGATAACGATTCGGTAAAATTACCGAAAATGCAATGTAGGTAGCCAATGTTCCATCAGCACATGGCTTACAGAATCGGTATTTTACCATGGAATACAAATCCATGGTAAAATACCGATTCCTGTGTACATGCACATCTGTGCATGTACACATGTGCCATGTGACAGACAGACGTGCCCTTAGGGCATGTCTGTGTGCCACATTGCACACATGCCCGTTTTGGGGGTGCTAGAGGGTGTCAAAGTGACACCCCCTGCACCCTTGCCAAATTCGGTATTTACCGAATCGGTAAATACTGATTCGGTATTTGACTTTAATCCTATGGGCTTCAAAGGCCCATAGGATTCAATAGCAAATACCGAATCGGTAAATACCGAATTTGTAAGGAATCGGTAACCATTCCAGATGTTGGGACCTACATCCCATTTACCGATTTTGAAATACAGAATCGGTAAAATTCGGTATTTCAAAATCGGTAAATGGGATTTACCTACATCGGGCCCTAAGAGACAACCATAACTAGCGTTTAAACAATGACGAGTAAAAAGTGAATGTAGCAAAAGCAGGGTCATGGAAGTCCTCCTTTTTTAATTGCAAATTCAGCTCCCATGAAGGATGGAAGATACAATGAGCCCTTGAAGCTAGATGAAGCAAAAGGTAAGGGGTCGAGGAAAGGGGATAGTGAGGTGGTGTTAGCTGTTACAAAAAGGTGTGGAGTTATCATTTAGGGAGAAAATATTTTGATAGAGTCATGGTTGTGGCAATATGGGAAAAGAGGAGGTGAGAGAAGTGAAAGAGAGGAGACTAGGGTACACGAGAATAAAAGGAATGGGAAAACAAATGGGTGATACGGAAAAGGAGGATGGGAAGGGAAAGACGTGATTGATGAAAGACTGAAAAATCCTGAAATGGGGTGAGTACAGTGAAGTGGTGATTGGTGTGAAGTTGCAGTGCTTAATTTGAACTGCTGGCTGGACTGTTCCTATTCACCCCAGAGTGTACCTTTCAATGCTTTTGAAATGGTGCTTCCTTTTTCTCCCTGATAGTCAATGAGGCCTTCTCCAATGCACAAACTCTTGCCCCTACATGAGAGTTCACTTGACATATCCTCACCCTGTTCTCCCAAAGACTGACTTGGAAATGAATTTACAGAGTGCACTACAACAGGTAAGAATAAAAAAGGGTCTGCATTCTTCTTGCTGACTTGCCTGCCTTTAATGAAGCTCTTTCCCTCCTCCAAATCTTAAAGAATCACTCAATAGGTCCCCGGAATAAGTATCCTCTGTTGCCTAAATGGTGGCCTGTTCCCCCAGTGCTTCTATTTGGGACAGTGTATTCAAGTATCTCTATTTTTAAATTCACCACCCAGTGCCTCCATTTGGGAAAGTGCCCTTCATTGGCTACTTTTGAGTCTGACTCCTCCAGTGCTGACACTGCGTGACCACAAATCCCATCTGTGCTGGTGTTCGTTTCTTACAACGACTCCTACGTTGGGTGGTGTGTTATTAGTTCTTTCTTTTTGTGCGTCATCTCACATGCTGTTGTAATTGCTATCATCCGACTTAGAAGGAGCAGCTCCTCTATAACTTGTTTGGTGCGCACTTGTCTTAAACATGAGCATAAAAATATGCCATTGTGCAGGAAAGTGCATTGCTGTTCTGTTATACAATTAACCTGTGTTCAACCCCCTGGTAGCTTGGCACAGAGCTGTCAGGCTTAACTTAAAGTACTTGATCAACGGTTCAAAAAGTAAAACTGTGAAAACACCTCACAAAAAGAAACCAACACCAAGTTAGAAAACAACAGAGCTTTCTTTAATAAATAAAAGAAGACCAAAATGACAAAAATTCATTTAGTAGAACTGGAGGTATGTGATTTTAAAGTGTTAGCTTAAAATAGTGCCAAAAAGCACAAAGCGCCAACTGTGGGCACCTGGTCGTGCTGGACCTGGACAAAGTCACAATTCAGACCAACCACCATCGATCATGGTTCGGCTACAGGGACCCAGTAAGGTCTGTTGACCAAAGTACCTTAAAATTCAGGTTGCAGAGCGTTGCTTGGATCCATGTCGAAAATGCATTGCACAGTTGAGGTGATGCATTGGTTCCAAGATTCTGTTCCATCGATGTTGAGAATCCGGTCGACAAGGATCTGTTCCATCAATGTCGAGGATCCTGTCGACAAGCTTGCAGGCTGCGGTGGGGATGCACGTCATTGCGATGTGTCCAATCCACACAGCAGCCGAGATGTGTTGATTCTGCTTGGGATTGAGCAACACAGCAGAGGAGATGTGTCAGTTCCGCTGGATCCACGGAAGCTGGCAACGTACCTTAAGCACATTTCCAAGGTCCAGGACTGGGGTAGCACCACTTACCAGGGTAGACTCACAGATGGCAGAGTCCAGGTGCAGAAGCAAAGTTGTTGGAAGCCTGTTATGTCCCTGAGGCTTCAGATCAGGAGGTAAGCCAACTAGCCCTTGGAGTCACTCTGGGTTCAACAGATACAGGTCCAGTCCTTCTCATCGAGGCAAGAGGGCAGCAGGCAGAATGTCAGCACAGCAGGTTATCAGTTCCTATAGAGCCGCAGTCCAACTGAGTGGCAGTCCTTCTTCTTAGCAAAGTATACACAGGTCCAGAAGTGCACTGAAGGGGTGTTGTGTGAGGGCCTTCTTTTATACAAAGTTGTGCTTTTGAAGTGGGTTCAAGCTTCTAGAGCAGAGGTCTCCAAAATGTTTAATGCCGAGACCCCCTTGTCAAACTTTTTTAGGGGTAAGGACTCCCTTCTGACAAACATTTCTAGAACCTGGTACTCATCATCGACAACCATAAAAGTCCCCAATTCCCACAGCAAATCATTTTTACGGTGAAGAAATAATTTTAAAGAGTGTTTAGCAAACCAAAGGTCAGTGAACGTGGGGATGTAGTCAAATGTGTAGCTAAAAACAAAGGGCCTCCTTTATGAGGAATTGGTGTAGGGCAGTGCCGCAAGTCTTCTTGCGGCGCTTCCCTATGCCAATGTAAAAAGGCAGGAATGTACCATATTTATGAAATACTGTGCATTCTTATCCTTCTCCCTTGCGTTGGCGCACAAATTGCTGCCTAGCACCAACAAAGGCTGGGTTGTTTCTGTACAGAAAGGGGCACCTTTCTTCATAAAAACAATCCCAGGAAACGTTTTCCTCTTTCTATCTGAGCTGCAGAATGCAGTGCACATGGAAAGAGGAAAAGCGAGGAGAAAATAAAACATTTCTCCTCATTAAGCCTCCACTGGGGAGGGGTCCATTTTGGGGGCTGCCGTAGGTTTACATGATTTTGTAAATAAGGGGCCGCCTCAAATTCCATAGGTGTTGCGTGGAAACCCCACGCAAAGCTCATGGAACACCTCCTTGACGCTGAATAAGGCAACGCAATGGCTAGCGCTGCTATATCTGACTCCATATCTATGAGGTCATGAAAAGCAATGAGGGTGACTTTGCACCGCCTCATAGGTATGGTTAAAACGCTTGCTCCACCGGTGCATAAAAAAAAAGTGATGCTCTGGCGTTGCAAGCCTCTCATAAATAAGCACCAAAATATTCTGTAGGTGTTTTAGGTCTTTCACCATCAGCTATCTACTTATAAAATACTGGGCAGTGTAAATGAAAAATAAATTTAAAAGTTGATACTCAGTGAGTAGGGCAAGAGTGGGGAGTGAGGAAAGGGAACTGCAGAAACCGGCAGTGAGGAAACACTATCTGCTTGTAAATTCCATTGCAGTAGCACCTTACCTTGGTGTTGTTACGAAGCCATTCCATAGGTTTCTCCTGACAAAATTTAGGTTTAATTTGTTACATTTTTATTTGGGTAACTTTAAAACCTGGGAAAAAACAGAATTAGCCCCTCCCTGTTGTTGTGATAATTTTTCTGTTCAAGACACCATGCATTTCGTCATGTTTTGTGGTTTCTTTTTAGCGCCTAGGAAAAAATATCTGTTGCCTGTTTTAAAGGAGGTTGGCTTCACGCAGGTGAGACCAGCTCTGCTCTACCTTCAATCACTGAACGAGATCCGTATTACATTTTGCATGGCAAATTTCTTGGTGGCGGCAGTTAGAACTAAAAAAGTGCAACATAGTAATGGGCCCCTCTAATGAGTTTTATTATTTTTACATTTTGTATAAAATGAATTAAATCGCTCCTTTCATATATAGCATGGAACTGTACCCCATTGTATGCACTGATGTATATGATATTGTAAATAGTCTTTATTTGTATTTTAATGTTTTTATCTCTTTGTATGATTTTTAACTAAATCGAATAAAGATTCTTGACTGACTGACTGATACTCAGTGGGAAATGCACTGCAATACATTCTGAAAGTTCTCTTAGGTAATGCACTGCAGAGGTCTGTGTGTAAACAGAGAGCCACATATTTAAATCTTGATTGGTGCCTTGGATAATAGTGATGTGTATTTTTAGTGCAACGAGGTCCCAGCCTGTGACAGAAAGATCTGTAAATATGCAAGTCATTATTTTATACTTGCATTACACACAGTGTAAGATAGAATGCTGCAAAAGGCGCAAATAGTTTTACTATAAAATGGTGCTTCCAAAATGTAGATTTTAGTAATACAGAGCGCATGTAATGCAATTTATTTTTTACATTATGGTCCCTTCAGCACCTTTTTAGGGGTACTAACTAAGTAGGGGTGAGCGCAAAATCCGCTCTGCTCGCGGATTTCGCGGATTTTCGGTAAATCCGCAATCCGCGAACTCCCGCGAATTTACCGAAACTCCGCGAATCCGCGAGCAGCGGATTTGGGGGGCAAAAGTTCAAGTTGTAACTATTTTAGGATGGCGCCGGGAAGCTGCCAGCGCCATCCTAAAATAGTTACTAAGTTAGCTTCAACAGGAAGCACTAATAGATAAAATAAAGCAGGTGCTCGAGCACCTGCTTTATTTAATCTATTAGTGCTTCCTGATGAAGCTAATTTAGTAACTATTTTAGGATGGCGCTGGCAGCTTGCCGGCGCCATCCTAAAATAGTTACAGGATGATGGGCACTGGGCAGCTCACTCAAGGGACCCCTGCGCTCTTTGGTGTGAAAGTTAATCAGCCCTCCAAAAATGTGTGTTTTGTCGAGGCTGGGTAGGTGTGCGTTCTCCCCATATCTATCGTCGAAAATTAGCTATGATGCTTGATGGAGGCCTTTGCATAATTGCCTTTCACAAGCTCAATCCCTGTGCAGTTCCTGTGACCACGAGCTTCTCTGATCCGCACCTGTCCTTTTATGCACACAAGAGGCATGTGAACTCGCATATAAGGCTCGTCTGTTTGGCCCCTCCCCACACACTAGTGATGTGTGCAACGTCTTCGCGCCCTTTACCCACTTGATGGACAGCTCACTCGAGGGACCCCGGCGCTTTTTGGTGTGATGGCAAAGTTAATCAGCCCCCCAAAAATGTGTGTTTTGTCGAGGCTGGGTAGGTGTGCGTTCTCCCCATATCTATCGTCGAAAATTAGCTATCATGCTTGATGGAGGCCTTTGCATAATTGACTTTCACGAGATTAATCTCTGTGCAGTTCCGGTGACCACAAGCTTCTCTGATCCGTGCCTGTCCTTTTATACACACAAGAGGCATGTGAACTTGCATATAAGCCCCGTCCGTCTGGCCCCTCCCCACACACTAGTGGTGTGTGCACCGTCTTCGCGCCCTTTACCCACTTGATGGACAGCTCACTCGAGGGACCCCGGACCTCTCTGGTCTGATGGCAAAGTTACACACAGACCCCCCCACATTTAAAAAATCTGCAAAATCCGCGAATCCGCAAATTCGCGGATTTTGCGGATCCGCGAATACGCGGATTGTGGATCCGCGAAATCCGCCCATGCCTAGTACTAAGGGCTGTGTAAATGCAGTTATAATTAAAAGCAAGCACTTCCCAGCCCAATTGTTAACTCTTTGCACTTCCACTCAAAGATTTGTTTTTTGTCATCACAAACCTTGGAGTTATTTGATCAATTACACTTGCAGATTAACTAAATTGCATTTCATTCAGGCAAGCAGCTTAAACCGATCTAAATTAGCTGACCCAGGACAGCTGTCTTTTTCCAAAACGAAAGCAAACCTTTTGGATTGCAGGGACAAGTGCAGCTGGGGACTGCGCGACCCCCTTTCCTGGACTCTAGGGCCCCCCTGGGGGTCGCGACCCACAGATTGAAGACCTCCGTTCCAGAGGCATGGCTTTGAAGTGCACAGAAGCCCTGCCTTCCCTGCAGGGGCTCCAGGCTAACTAAAGGGGTATGCAGCACTTTGTGTGGGAACAGGACACAGCATATTCCCTTGTAAGTGAGGCTAGGTCTAGTTCGTTCCACCAATCCTGCCAGTGATGGCCCAGTTAATCACACCTAAGCTCCCATTGTGTGCGGCTGTCTAGGAGGTATACACAAAGCCCAACTGCCAACCACAACCAGTTATGTGACCAGAGATAGGCTGCAGCACCAATTGGCTACGGCAAATAAATGCCAACTTTCTAAAAGTAGCATTTTCAGAAATGCAATGAAAATCTGACTTTACCATAAGTTAGGATTTTACATTAGGATTTCAGAGACAGGAAACATGAACCGGTCATCTCCTCCCATTTATAAATTACCCATATAAAATTATATAATATGATTCCAACGTAATCCTATGGGAGTGAAAAAGCTTGCAGTAGTGAAAAACGAATTTTAGAGTTTTTCACTACCAGAACATGTAAAACATAAAAATACAGATCCAACTTTTTAACCCTGCTCTTGGGGCTGTTCAGGACCCCATATCTATTAAAAAGGAAGGTTTGGACCTGGCAGAAGTTGTATTTTACCAGGTCGAAATGGCAGGTTAAAACTGCATTTACAGGCTCTGCTATGGCAGGTCTGAGACATGTTTAAAGGGCTACTTAAGTGGGTGGCATAATCAGTGCTGCAGGCCCACTAGTAGCGTTTAATTTACAGGCCCTGGACACATGTAGTGACCTTTACCCTAGTCCCTATACTCATAAGTAAATTAATGATGCCAATTGGGTATAGCCAATGTTACCGTGTGTTAGAGTAAGAGCACAAGCCTAAGGCCAGCAACATCAGCAAAACAGGAAGTCTAAGGGCAAATAGTCAGTGGGAAATCAAACCAAGGATGCCAGGTCTAAACTATTCCCCCCCCCTGTTGAAAGTGGGAAGAAATACCCAACCCCTTTGGAGTTCTCTTCACTAAGGTGGAAGAACCTGGAGAGACCATCAGCACTGTCATGGTCTGTTCCAGGACGGTGCTCCACCACAAAGTCCATTCCCTGTAGGGAGAAAGACCACCTCCTCAATTTGGAATTCTCACCCCTCATGTGCATTATCCATCTGAGAGATCTGTGGTCTGTCTGAGCTGCCCGGAAGTGAGCACCAAACAGGTAGGGCCTCAGCTTCTTTTTCTCCCAGACAAAAGCAAAGTCTTCCCTCTTCATTGCATTCACCTCTATTCCCAGGGCAGTAACATCCTACTGATGAATGCTACAGGTTGGTCCAGGTGCTTTTCATTTAGCTGCGAGAGCACGGCCCCTATGCCATACTCTGAGGCATTTGTCTGCACAATGAATTATTGGGAGAAGTCAGGGGCCTTGTGCATGGATGTTATGCACATTGCCTCCTTCATGGTGTCAAAAGCTTTCTTGCAGGCCTCTGTCCAGTTTACCTGACGTGGCTACTTCTTGGAAGTCAGCTCGGTCAAGGGTGTAACAATGGTGCCATACCCCTTGATACATCTCCTGTAGCAACCGGTGAGGCCTAAGAAGGCCCTCACCTATCTCTGGGTCTTGTGGCATTCCCAAACCAGAATGGTTTCAATCTTCGCCCAAGGGGCTGCACCTTGCCTCCTCCCACCTGGTGTCCCAAGTAGACTACTGACCCCTGCCATATCTGGCACTTACTGGCCTTGATAGTCATGCCTGCCCTCTGCAGAGCCAGAAGCACTTCTTTGAGGTAGCACAGGTGAACTTCCCACTTAGAACGGAAGACCGCCATGTCATCCAGATAGGAGGCACTGAAGTTCTCCAGTCCAGCCAGCACTTGTTGACCAACCTCTGGAAAGTGGGCGGGTGTTCTTCAACCAGAAAGGCATTACCCAGAACAGGAACTGTCCTTCTGGGATGGGAAACACATCCCTCTCTTTGGCTCCCTCGGTTAAGACAATCTGCCAGTACCCAAATGCTAAATCAAGCTCCTACCCGATCAATGAGCTCATCAGCTCTGGGGATGGGGTGTGCATCAGTCTTGATGATGGCATTGAGCCCACAGTATTCCACACAGAACCTGAGCTCTGGACTGTACCTGGAGGGGAAGCCTTGGAGACAAACAACACCGGGCTGGACCAAGGGCTGTTTGAGGGCTCAATAAGCCCTAACTCCAACATCTTGAGTTCTTCTTCCTTAATGCTGGGTCTCTCCTTATCAAATAGCCTATAGATTTTACCTTTCCCAGAAAAGCTGTCCCCAGTGGAAATATCATGGGCGCACCATGTAGTGAGTCCGGGAGTAAAGGAGATGAGTGAGGCGAACTGCCTCAACAACTGGTGGTAGTCTCTGTTGGTCTAGGGTCAGTGTAGGGGAGAGGCCAACACCCTCCAATGACCCATCCTGTTCCTCAGAAGTAAGGAGCCCAGGGATAGGTTCACTCTACTCTCCCACCCCATTGTCCATGACTAGGAGCATGGTCAACTCAGACCTCCCAAAGTGTAGCTTGAGGTGATGGACATGCAGGACCCTTAGAGGATTTCTGGGAGTCTTAAAGTCCACCAAGTAGGTGATATCACTCTTGCACTCCTTCACCTCATAAGGCCCAGGCCAGTGGTCTTGTAGGGTTCTGGGCTCCACAGGCTCCATAAATCACACTTTCTGGCTAGGTTTAAACTCAACCAGAGGGGCACTCTGGTCATACTGCCATTTCATGCCTGGCTGGCTTCTAGCGTTTCCTATGCTTGCTTCCAGAAGCACTTTATCTGGTTACAGGGACTAGCACTTCCCTCCTGACTTGCAACTGGCCTTGCAAGTAGGACAGAATCTGCATAATGCATCTTAGGCCCTCCTAATTTGAGGCCACTAAAAGTAGGTGACAACCCTATCAAAGGTCTTGTTCTGCCCCAAATGACCTATAATGACCTACATCATGAGCCAGCTCCAGTAGGAAGGACCTGTAGCACTGGGGGACCACCAACAAATAGGTTGCAGCACACTCACAAATCTGAAACTCACTATACAGAAGACTATTCTCCCAGTGAATCCCAAGAAACTATCACCAGCTGCAGTAATCCCACAAGAGTAGCACTTTCTCTATGCGCCTTGCAGAACTTCTCCATGGTGAGATTCCCGCCTTCTGCCAGTTGGCCAGCTCAGGTAGGTTCTCCACAGGTTCAGGCTCCTCCCAGACCGTGGTAGTTTTTAGGAGCGAGTTTCTTATGCCCTTTGCCCTTCCTTTTCTTGGCCGGAACTTGTGCCATTCTTGCGGGCTCCAGGTCCTCCTGACTACCTTCTCAGGCGGCCATGGACCATGTGGCCGGGCACACCCACTAAGGCACCCCTGACATCTTCATGTGGGACCTGAGCACCACCTCCTCCAGAAGGAGTACTCCAGGTCATTTCCAGGCAGGCAATACACAGGCATGGACGGACTCACAACTACAGTTAAGGAACTTGAGACCCCTCCACTCAAAGGGAACCAGAGCCACTGGATAGTAACTCTCATGGTTGTCAACTGGAACAACTTGGTGGAATGTATTAGGGACTACCTGCTCTGAGGTCACCAGATGGCATCCGATGGTTGTCATGACGGGTCCAGTATCTCTCACAGCCTCCACCCTTTTCTCACTGATGGTGACCCAATGTCTGTATTCTCTAATATTACAAGGCATGTGAGTTCTCTGCACCATCTCTTCGTCACCCAGGGACAATAGGGTAACCTCCACTATGTCTCCCACACTGTCTGGGACAATCTCTTCCCCAATCGCTACACTAGCCAACCCCAGTGACTGCCCACTGGTGGGGGGCTGTGCCCACTTGGAACACTGGGCATCTCCCTTGGAGTGCACTTCCTGTTAACACTCATAGCACTTGGGGTGTGACTTCCCAGAAGACTTCCTGTCAGGGAACATCTCTTTGTTTTCTCGGTTGAGGGATAGGAGTCCTGACCAGTGGAATTAGTTTGGGGCCCTTTAGAGAACACCTTGTTTTTTATTTGTCCCCCTTCATTCTTCTAATGGAGTCCATGCCCACCCCTGTAGTGATTCCCCCGATACCTTCTTATTCACCTTCGTGCTGACCCAGCAGTCTGCCTCCATAGCAAGCTTCCTGGGGTCAGAGAGCTTACTGTCAATCAGGTGTTAGTGCTGATCTGAAAAACAAAGTCCAAATATTTGCTCTTTTGCAATCAAATTGTACAACCCCTGATAATGCTTTACTTCGCTGCTCTTCACCCAGCCATTCAGTGTCTTGCAAAATGAATCCACACAATCCATCCAGATCAGTTGGGTTAGTTTCTGGCTGTCCCTAAACTTCTGGATTTACTTTTCTAGGGACAGACAATACTCCCTGACAAGGTCTTCTTTCATGGGGGATACCTCATCCTGTCGCCCTTCTCTGGGGCCAGTAAGGTGTTCTCCCTTCACTAGGGTTATGCCTCCATAGACTAACCCCCCAATCTTCTTCAGAGATCTTGTGCATCTGTAAGGCAATCTCATAAGCCTCAAACCACCTGTCAATATTGCACCTCACAACAAAGTCAGCCACCAAACCTTTAGAAATATGGACCCTCTTATCTCCAGAGGGCCCTGAAGAAATGCTGCCTGCATCACTGCTGGACTTTGCCAGTCTGGCTTGATATCCGGCTCCTTAAGGCTCCTCTCATGAGCCAAATGCTCCAAAGTAATTTTCTCCTCCTTGACCAGCCTCTTTTCCATCTTGTGCTTGGCCATCTCCAGCCTTTATTTCCTCTCCGTCTTCCTTTCTGCCAGCTCCTGTGGGGACAGTTTGTGGGAAGAGACATTGCTTCCTGGACAAGAGGAGATTCTCAATCCTAGTAGTAGGTTACCCCCCTCAATAGGACGCATTCCAAGACCCTTATTTAGGTCTTGCTCTAATCCTTCCTCATCCTTCTCTTCCCCCTGATCATCTTTTGGGAGCGGTGACTGGTGGGCCTTTGCCTATGCTCTCAAGGCTTTTTACAGCTAAACCTTCTTGATGCTCCTTTTAGCGGGCAGCCCCCTCTTCAGGCAAAACTCCTTGAGCTGAGCCACGGTGTAGCTCTCCAGGTTGACACACTCAAACTCAATCTTTGCAGGTGAAGTCATAGACACAAAAAGTCAGGTTGAGTAGGAATGAATTTAGAACAAAAAGGCCAATTAGGGAAAATGTACAACTCAATTTTTTTCATAGAGATGGAATGTTTGCATACACCAAATCACTATATGGCACTGCACAAATAAAATTCCCATCCTCACCGCTGATCACAAATGTTAGAAATTGAAGTACTGATTGACCGGTTTGTGTGCCCTGGTCAAGCAGTGACCACAATCATAGTCAGCTAAAGGCAAAAGCACACCCCAAATTCAACCATGCTCAACCACCTGGTAGCTTGACACAGAGCAGTCAGGCTTAAATTATAGAGGTTGGGGTGGTAGATAAACTCCACTCCGCGGGCAGAGTTTGCAGAGTTTTGCCACTCGGCGCTCTGCATGGAATGCAGAGTTTGGCAAAAACTCCACCACCCTGCCAGCGGAACAGAGTTTACTGGTATGCTCACTTCGAGTTTCACAAATCCCGCGTTGGGGAACCTACTTCTGGCAACAATAGGGGTTCTTGCCCCCAACGTCCTTCAGCAGCCAAGGGGACTTAATCCCCCATTCAGTGGTGTGTCAGGAGGCCCCTTTGCAAAGTGGTTGAGAAAGGGGATGGGGCCTTCGATGAGGTCTCAGCAATCCCGCTGTAGAGCACTTACTTATGGCAACATTAGGGTTTCTTGACCCCCAATGACCCTCGGCAGAAAAAGGGACTTCATCCCCCAACCAGTAGTGCACCAGGAGGCCCCTATGTAAAGGGGGTGGGCCTCTGAAGACATCTCAGCAATCCTGCTGTGGGGGACTTACTTGTGGCAACAATAGGGGTTCTGGCCCCCAAAAACCCTCAGCAGACAAATGGACTTCATCTGCCAGTAGTGTGCCAGGAGGCACCTTTGCAGAGTGGCTGAGAAAGGGGGCGGGCCTCCGATGACATCTCAGCAATCCCGTTGTGGAGGACTTGCTAATGGCAACAATAGGGGTTCTTGGCCTCCAACGACCCTCAGCAACCAAGAGGACTTCATCCACCAACCAGTAGTGCATCAGGAGGCCCCTTCGCAAAGTGGTTGAGACAGGGGGAAGTGCTCTGGTGATTTCTCAGCAATCCCACTGTGGTGGACTTGCATAACCAGTAGTACGCCAGGTGGCCTCTTTGCAGACAAGTTCAGACTGGGACAGAAAATAGCCCAGGCACCAAAGTGACTCCCATTAGTTTATTAGAAAGCTAGAAAATCAGCCCACTTTGCAAATCGGGCAGTTTTATACTTGTAGAGACACGAGGAATAAGTGTTTTGTGAGGTATTGAAGACTGCATGGATTTGAGCCTGCTGCAGGGAATGTTTGTGTTAATATCAGGGAAATCAGCAGTAAAAACTAGCCCACTGGACAATAAACAGGCCCACAAACAGACATAAAATTGGCCCACACGTTGACCTTTTAGACCAGCACATAGGGCACTGCTTGATTGCCCTAAGGGTCAGTCCAACCCTGTTTGCAAAGTGGTTGAGAAAGGGGCGGGCCTCCAATGACATTTCAGTAATCCCACTGTGGGGGACTTATTTGTGGCAACAATAGACGTTCTTGGCCCCAATGACCTTCAGCAGCCAAGGGGACTTCATCCCCCAGCCAGTAGTGTGCCAGGAGGCCCCTTTGCAGAGTGGTTGAGAAAGGGGGTGGGGCTTCCGACGAAGTCTCAGCAATTCCACTGTGGAGGACTTACATGTGGCAACAATAGGGGTTCTTGGCCCCCAACCACACTCGGCAGCCAAAGGGACTTTGGGGTCAATTATGATGGCGGACGGATTGCCTCCGCTGGGCTGGCGGGGGCAATCCGTCCGCCATTCTCCCTGAAATGACCCCCGCCACATTAGGATGGCTGGGGGGTCCTTGGCGGAAAAAGTGCTCACCTATGGTGCGGTGTCTGCGAGACACCGCTAACCATATTAAGATGCTGGCGGTCCAATGTCTTTCCACGGCAGCATTGCAGCCGTGGAAAGGCATATGGTCTTAGCTTTGGGGGCCTGTATTGGGCCCCCCGGGTGAAGGTGGGTACCTATGGTACCCCCCTGCATTTGCATGCAAAATGCGTCAGGCACCGCACACCTGCACAGCATGCATTTTTAACTTTACTGCGGGTGCTGCTTAAAGCAGCTCCCGCTGCAATGTTAAATATACGGGATGTGACCGCCAGGGTGGCGGTCACATCCTAATTCCAACTAAGGAAACGCCGCTGCCCTGCAGACAGTGCCTCCACCTCAGGGGCGGGGGACGGACGTCCGCCATCATAATCGACCCCTAAATTAGGAGTGGCCGAGCAACACTCTGCCCGCTCAAGAAACTCTGCGGAATTTGGCAGAGTTTTTCTGCAACTCCATTGAATTCAGTGAAGTGAAACTCCACGAGCTTCGTCCAGGCCTGCTTAGAGGTAATGTGGAAAGTATTTGTGTGAAGCTGCAAACAGTGAAACAGTGAAAACGCCACACAAAAAGTTACCAAGTCAGAACAAATAGAGCTGTCTTTAATAAAGAAAACAAGAACAAAATGACACACATCTAATTTGTAGAACCGGAAATATGCAATTTCAAAGTTTGAGGTTTAAAGCACCAACTGTGGACATCTGGTTGCGAAAAGTCACATGTTCATGCCGACCCCAATGGAGTGTGGGCCAGCTACAGGGACCCAGTTTGGCCCACTAAATAAAGTACCTTAAAATCTGGGTTGCGGAGCGTTGCATAGTTTCATGTCGAAAATGAGTCAGTTCATAGATGCGGTGAGGCTGCTGCGTGAGGTCCTCTTGTGCCAACATTGAGGATTCCATTGAAGGGCTTTGAATTCCAGAGTCCGGCATCATCGTCGAGGCTACCTGTGACAAGAGAAATTCGAGGGCCTGCCCGAGGATATGTTGTGCAGTGGTGGTTCTGAAGACCTTGTGGGGTTGCACAGGTGATGCAAGACTTTGCGACAGGTCCAATTCACGCCGTAGCGGAGATACATTGGTTCTGCTTGGGATTGTGCCGTGCAAAAGTGGAGATGTGTTGGTTTTGCTGGATCCACAGAGGATAACAAAGCGCATTAGGCCTACTTCCACCAGTCTAGGGCTAGGGTGGCATCACTTGCCCGGGTAGACTTATACATGGTAGAACCAGGTGCAGATGCAAGGTTGTTAAAGGCCTGCCATGTCCCTGAGGCTTCAGATTAGGAGTTCAGCCAATTAGCCCTTGGAGCAACTCTGGGTTCTGGGTTCAAGGGATGTAAGTCCAGTCCTTCTTCCTGGCAGGATATCTACAAGTGCAGAAGTATACTGAAGTGGTGTTGTCTGAGGTCTTTCTTATATACACAGTTCTGCCTTTTAAGCAGGGAGAAGCTCCTAGAGGCATTCCTTTGAAGTCCACAGACGCCCTGGCTCCGGACTAACTACAGGGGGGTACCTAGCCCTTTGGGTGGAGACATGACACAGCCTATTCAGGTGTAACTGAGGCTGGGCCATTACCTCCCTCCCACCCTGCCAGTGATGGTCCAGCTAATCATACTTAAGTTCCCATTGTGTGTGGTTTTCTAGGAGGAATACACAAACCCCACCTGCAACTATACCTAGTCATGTGACCAGATACAGGCTGCAGGCACCAAATGGCTAAGGCAAGAAAATGCTAACTTTCTAAAAGTAAGAGACACACAATTGATGAACGGAATGCAGAACAAATCAAAACATTCACCCCCAGTCATGAGATCTGGGTTAAACCCATAATTCTTTTGCTTACCATGCCACCCCAGTTTAGACATTGTGATATGCAAATCAGTCTTGACCATGTGCCTCATGGGAACAGTCCAGCCCAAACTGCCAAGCCAAGTCCTATCCTGGCTGATGAGAGGTGAAACCCAGATCCCGGTACTAGGATGCTTGTTTCCAGTCCAGGGAAGACCTGGCCTGGTGGTTCGGGCTGGACTGTTTCCATTGGGCGCAGGGTAAGACTGATTTGCATATGTCTGCGTTCAAACTGGAATTCCATTGGGAGCAAAAAAACGAGGGACTTAGGCCCAGATCTCTATACTGGGGTGAATGTATGACATTGTTCTGCATAATGTCCATCAATTGTTGTTTTTTGCATTTGTCACCCCGTGTGGGACGAGTATGCCCAGACGTGGGTCCCGTGCTCTCCATGCCACTGGAGTCAAGCTATCCTGGCTGATGAGGGGTGAGACCCTGAAACCAGTCCTTGCATGCTTGTTTCCAGTCCACGGAGGACCTCGCCTGGCTATTCAGGCTGGACGGTTCCCATTGGGCGCAGGATCAAGACTGGTTTGCATATGGCTGGGTTCAAACTGGAATGGCATGGGGAGAAAAAAAAATGATGGATTTAGGTCCAGATCCCTATAATGGGGTGAATGTATGACATTGTTCTGCATACTGTCCATCAATTGTTCTTTTTGCATTTGTCACCCCGAGTGGGAAGGGTAAGCCCAGACGTTGGTCCCGTGCTCTCCATGCCACTGGAGTCAAGCTATCCTGGCTGATGAGGGGTGAAACTCCAAAACTGGTCCTAGGATGCTTGTTTCCAGTGCGGGGAGGGCCTGGCCTGGCAGTTTGGGTTGGACTGTTCCCATTGGGTGCAAGGTGAAGACTGATTTGCATATGGCTGGGTTCAAACTAGAATGGCAGGGGGACCAAAAAACAGTGGATTTAGGCCCAGATCTCCGTACTTGGGTGAATGCATGACATTGCTCTGTATTCTGTCCATCCAGGGGCGCAACTAGGTCTTAATTTCGGGGGGGGGGGCTAACATGGCAAATGAAGGGGCGTGGCTAATGTTAAAAAAATGGGGTGGGGCTAAAATGGTAGATAATCGGGACCGATTAATGCTCAGGTCAAGCGGAGAAAACGTGATGAATTCTGCATTTGAAACTGGACAACAATTAGAGCACACATTTGTGTTAATTTGATGCATTTATGTCCTATTGTCTTATGAAAAAGGAACAGAATGTACTGAATTAAAAGACCAATTTAATATATTTCACTACAAAGCACTTTAGGAACACAATATAACCAATTTTCACAATGCCATTTCAAGGCGACGACCCTTTTTCGCCAGTTCATCAACAATTGCTTCTATAGGAGGACAATGTGCTTGTGTAATGTTTATCATTGCAAGTCCAAAACCCATACCCACCCTGAACCCTAAAATTACCCCTGGTACCCCAAAACCCATACCCACCCTGAACCCCAAAGTTACCCCCTTGGCACACCAAAACCCATACCCGCCCTGAACCCTAAAATTTCCCCAGGTACCCAAAAACCCATACCCACCCTGAACCTTAAAATTACCCCTGGCACCCCAAAACCCATACCCATGCTAAACCCTCATATTACTGCTTGCCCCCCAAAATCCATTACCACCCGAACCTCCAAATTACACCCCTGGCACCCCAAAACCCATAACCACCGACCCCTAAAACTACCCCCTCGCACCCCAAAACCCATTACCACCCTGAACCCTGAAATCATCCCCCTAGAACCCCAACCCCCATACCCGCGCTGATCCCTGAAATTACACCCTTGCCCCCCAAAACCATACCCACCCTGAACCCTAAATTTACCTCTGGCACCCCAAAACCCATGCCCGTACTGATCCCTAAAATTACAACCTTGCCCCCTCAAATCCATTACCACCCTGAACCACAAAATTACCCCCTGGCACCGCAAAACCCATGCCCACCCTGAACCCTAAAATCACCCCCTGGAGCCCCAAAACTCATACCTGCGCTGATCCCTAAAATTACACCCTTGCCCCCCAAAACCCATACCCACCCTGAACCTTAAAATTACCCCTGGCACCCCAAAACCCATACCCATACTGAACATTAAATCCCCCCCTGGCACCCCAAAACCCATACCCACCCTGAACCCTAAAATTACCCCTGGCACACCAAAACACATACCTACGCTGAACCCTAAAATTACCCCCTGGCACCCAAAACCCATTACCACCCTGAACCCTAAAATTACCCCCCGGCACCCCAAAACCCATACCCTCCCTGAACCCTAAAATTGCCCCCTGACACCTGATAAACCCACACCCACCATGAAACCTAAAATGCTCCCCCTCCCACCCTAAACCCCATACCCGCACTTAATCCTAAAATTAACCCCATGGCACCCCAAAACCTATTACCACCCTAAACCCTAAAATTACCCCCCAACACCCCAAAACCCACACCTGCCCTGAACCCAAATATTACCCCTGGCACACCAAAACACATACCCACGCTGAACCCTAAAATTAACCCCCTCACACCCTAAAACCCATACCGCCCTGAACCCTAAAATTAACCCTATGGCACCCCAAAACCCATTATTTCCCTGAACCCTAAAGTTACCCCCTAGCACCCCAAATCCCATACCGACCCCGAACCCTAAAATTACCCCTGGAACCCCAAAAACCATGCCCTCCCTGAACCCTAAAATTACCCCTGGCACCTGAAAACCCATATCCATTCTGTTCCCTAAAATTTTCACCGGCACCCCAAAACCCATACCCACCCCAAACCCTAAAATTACCCCCTGGCATCCCAAAACCCATTACCACCCTGAACCCTAAAATCACCACCCTAGAACCTTAAAATTGCCCCTGGCACCCCAAAACCCATACCCACGCTGAACCCTAAAATTAACCCCATGGCACCCCAAAACCCATACCCACCCTGAACCTGAAAATGACCCCTGGCACCCCAAAACCCATACCCATGCTGAACCATAAATTCCCCCCTGGCACCCCATAACCCATACCCATCCTGAACCATAAATTCTCCTCTGGCACCCCATAACCCACACCCACCCTGAACCCTAAAGTTGCCCACTAGCACCCCAAAAAATGAACACTACAAACTTACACTACATGTGCATAATGTAAGCCGAGCAATGTAAGCAGCTTTTCTGTTAAGAGTCTGTGACACTACTTTGTAGTGATTGCCACTTCTTCCTCGATAAGTGGGTCCTCATCTTCCTGTCAGTGAACTTTTGTGGAGAGTCGAGGGCTCCTGTCTATTTATTAGGATCTGAGGAGACCAGGTCAGAAAGACAACTTTGAGAGCGTACACTTCTCTAAGGCTCCTCTTTAATTCTATATACCAAGGGGCTTACTCTTGTAGTACTCCTGGCAAAAGTAGGACAGCAATACTCCTTGCTCACATTTGGGATGTAGGAGTACGTAAACGAGAAAGTCACATGTACACGTAGCAAAATCTTTATGAATTGAGTCCTACATTACCACTGCCACCACGACAGCAAAAATAAAGGTGTTTTCTAATTAACTCTAGAAAAGCACTTGCAAGTAATCCTTCGAGTGACATATTTATTGATAATATTAGATTATGTTTTTGCTATATAAATTACATTTATTGAGCTAAATGCATAAGTTCGTAGTGGGCTTTATTCTACGAAATTCAGGGAATCGTTCACTTTCTCTTGATAGCTTGGTTCATATTACTGTCACCTGAAATAAACTTCTGATTTACAAGATATTTTAAGGCTGTCCATTAGAGGAGTGCACACCAAAGTTTTCAACGCTCAAAGAGGGAAAAAACAACCGTTATTTGATTGTGCATTTAAAAAATGCTCCTGAGGAGAAAATCAAAAATTGGCACCCTTGCCCCCAATTTCTGTTGGCGTCATAGCCCAGGGTTTTGCTGTCTGTCCACTTGTATGGAATACACATTTATACAAGTGCGCAGACAGCACACCCTGGGCTATGAGGGCAGCAGAAATTCCTTTACAAAGGAAAAGCGTCACCTGCACTGGCCAGCCCTTTCCCCCTGCTGTGCACATCTTCACACCCCATGCTGAACACATCAAGTGCTTAGGTGAAATCCCTGTCTTCAGGCAAGGATTTCACCTCAGCGCCACTCTAAAGGAAAACAAGAGGTGGGGGCTGGGGGTTCACTCAGTGAAACTGTTTGAGGCTGGCTGTCTGGCTCGGGCTGCTAGGCCTCTCAGAAGGCATAATAAATATCATTCTCGGATCGGATGGCAGCCTTCTTGTATCGTTTCAGTGCGTGTCATCTTAGCCCGGGCAGAGGAGGCGACAGGGGGGGGGGGCTGAAGCCCGGTGAGCCCAATAGGTGTTGCGCGCCTGTGTCCATCAATTGTTCTTTTTGTAACTTTCTAAAAGTGGCATTTTTAGAATTGCAAAGTAAAATCTGACTTTACCATAATTTTAAATTAGGATTCCAGAGACACCAACATGAACCTGTTATCTCTTCCTAATTGGAAAGTACCCTTACAAAATGTAGTAAGACAACTCTAATGTTATCCTATAGGAGAGATAGGTCTTGCAGTAGTAAAAAACAAATTTAAGAGAGGGTTTTTCTCTGCCAGGACATGTAAACCTTGTAAGTACATGTTTTAAATACACTACACCGTACCCTCTGGGCTGTCTATGGCCTACCTGAGGGGTGTCATATTTATTAAAAAGGAAGGTTTGGGCTTCACATGAGGTTTATTTTATCACGTTGAACATACAGGCAATGGCAGGTCTGAGACGTGTTTAAAGGGCTACTTAAGTGGATGGCACAATCAGTGCTCTAGCCCCACTAGTGGCATTTAATTTATAGGTCCTGGGCCTATGTAATGCACTTTACTATAGACTTATAAGTAAATTAAATATACCAATTGGGCATAAGCCAATATTACCACTTTTTAGAGAATGAGCAGAACCACTTTATCACTGTTAAACAAAAGTCCTAAGACCAGTAAATAAGAAGTTAGCAAAACAGGAGGTCTTAGAGCAAAAAGTCAGGGGGAAACCATGCCAAGGATGACAGGTCTAACACTACTCTGCGATCAGCACATTGCTTTTATGGCACTAAGTTAATTTTTACTAAGTTCTGCGCCTTTTCCATGGGTGTGGAACAAATTAATCTGGGGGCTTACTGTGTTCTGAGAACATTAGATCACCTCCTGCTAACATAAATAATGTTGATGCCTTCCGTGGGCTGCAGTGCTCCCACCATTACAATGAGGAAACCTGATGAATGTGTGTCTTAATCAGGTCTTTTATAGGGAGTGGCAGCCAAACTATCCCACCTAATGTGGCCTTGCTTCTTCAAAAAGGATCTCTTGCCTAATGTGTTCACCGCTTCCTGCTTTTATCCCATCATCCCCATGGTGGTGAGGGGCTTTGCTTAGCATGTTCGATCTTTTTATGTACTTGGGTTGTGACTAATTTGTGCATTAAATCTAAGTACTATAATGAACACAAAGAATTACTACTTGTACGTGTGTTCTCATTTGAGTGTGTTTATAGACAATTCACCAATTTCAGTAACCTTCTACCTTTGTTTTGTGCTTTTAGTGTACATATATCACTCTGTATTCATCTATTGCAGTCAATATAATTTCCATGATGGATTTGTACTTGTTTCACTTAAAACTATTGAGCATGACTTCTTTGGCTGGGTAGTGAATCCTTTACGAAAACATTAATAACAGGAGCATTAAACTATTCCTCGGTTATAAGGAATCTGAGCTTCAATAAGCATTGGTAAAGATAATATGCAAATGCAATTGTAATCTACTCAAACATGCATTGGAAATGCAATAGGTCTCGCATTAGAAAAGCTGGAGCTATTGGTCTTGTAAATGACAAATATTTTATTTATGTGTTGGTTTTTAAAATAGCTAAATGGATAGCTTTGTCATTTACAATGCCAATAGTTATAACTTTCGCGAATGTGACACCTATAGCATTTGGAATGCAACATGTTTTGTATTTACATGACTTAGAAATCAGCTCTGGTCGTTAGGCCACATCTCTAGAGAGCACGAGAGTGCAGCAGGGGAGAGAAGCACAGAGAGGGAGCAGAGAGTGCAGCAAGGAAGAGAAGCACAGAGAGGGAGCCCAAGAGTGAAGCAAGGGTGAGATGCACGGACAGGGAGCCTGAGAGTGCAGCAGGGGACAGAAGCATGGAGAGGGAGACAGAGTGTATCAGGGGCGAGAAGTACGGACAGGGAGCCCAAGAGCGAAGCAAGAGAGAGAAGCAGGAGAGGGAGTCTGAGATTATAGAAAGGGAGAGAGTTGAGTATAGAAAGGGAGAACATGAGTTTGGGAGAGAGGCATGAGAGGTGGAAGGCAGAGCAATGGAGATAGACCTGGGAAAGGAGTAACCATGGGGGAGATGAAGATGAGAACAACAGGGAAAAACTAGTGGTGTTGACTAATGCCGAAATGGTATAAATGATGCTGTATTAGTGCTCATTGACAATCGTGTGTACCTTGAGGAAAGATGGGAGAGGGGAGGGGAGAGAAGGGAGAGTGAGGAAAGAAGGGAGAAAGGGAGGAGAGTGTGGAGAGAGAGGAGACAGGGTAGAGGAGAGAGAAGGAAGAGTGTGGAGAGAGATGGGAGATGGTAGAGGGGAGGGGAGAGGGGGGAGAGGGGGGAGAGAGAGAGGAGAGAGAGGAGACAGGAGAGAGGAGAGTTGTGAGAGGGGAGAGTGGTGAGAGGCTGGAGAGTGGTGAGAGGGAGGAGAGTGGTGAGAGGGAGGGTAGAGTGGGGATAGAGGGGGAGGGTAAGGTGATGGGAGAGTGAGGAGTGAGGGGAAAAAGAGAAGGGAGGGGAGAGTGCTGGTGAGAGGGGAGAGTGGTGAGAGTGCATGCTGGTGAGGTGGGATGAGAGAAGACAGTTGTTATAGGGGAGAGTGGTGAGGGGAGAGTGGTGAGAGGGTAGAGTGGTGAGAGGGGTGAGAGGGCAGAGTGGTGAGAGGGCAGAGTGGTGAGAGGGCAGAGTGGTGAGGAGAGGGGAGAGGGGAGAGTGGTGAGGAGAGGTGAGAGTGGTGAGGAGAGGGGAGAGTGGTGGTGAGGGGAGAGTGGTGGTGAGAGGGGAGAGTGGTGGTGAGAGGGGAGAGTGGTGGTGAGAGGGGAGAGTGGTGGGGAGAGTGGTGAGGATAGTGGTGTTGAGAGGGGAGAGTGGTGGTGAAGGGGGAGAGTGGTGAGAGGGGAGGAGAGAGTCAGGCCTGGAGAGAGTGAGGAGAGGGGTGAGTGAGGAGAGGGGAGAGAGGCGAGAGAGGGGTGAGTGAGGAGAGAGAGAGGGATTGGAGAGGGAGTGTAGTGGTGAGTGGTGAGAGGGGAGATGGGAGGGGGGAGAGTTATTTTTCACTTTTCAAAAAGCCTTTTAAGAAAATCTCTCAACCTTTTTTTATTTGCACCTTTCTAACCGGTCCTTGGTTCGAGGGAATCTAAGGTATGCACTTCCTGGAGACAAGCATATGATTTATGAGGTATTTGTGCTTGACTTGATAGCCATGTTATTGCGTCTTTTACCAGTTGCTGAAAACTTCCCTGTTATGGAGCCCCATGTTTGTTGTTATGTTATGTTATGTTAATAACTTTTATTCGGCGCACAGCTGCCCCAGCGAAGGGGCGTCCGGCATGAAAGTGAGTTTTACCATCTTCCCAGCCCCTTGCCAAAGCCTCCCCGGTGTAAGCTCCACATAGGCAGTGTTGAATTTTCTTTGTGCCTACATATTTAATGCCCGTGCAACAAACAAGAAACTTTAAAAAGCAAGTAGGAAGGGGAGCTGCGGTGCGCCGCGAGGCAGTTGGGTTCCCGGAAGAGACACAGCTAGGAGGGTGAAGGGCACAAATCCACTCCTGCACTGGCGAGAGCTGTGAGAAAATGCGCGGCTGCCATTTGAAAAGATAAAACACAGCAGGCGCCCGGTTGATGAAAGGAAACATGCTGTGTGCTGCGGAGGCAGGTGAGAATGGGTGGGTGAAAAAAGAAAAAAAACGAGAAGTGTTGGTGAATTTTGGAGATGTTTGAAAGCAGCAGCAAGATGGAAAACAAAGTGAGTGAGGAGGGATGTGGCGGGACACAGAAACAAGGATGAGACGGCCCGACAGCGGTAAAGATGCACAATTGAATTAAAAGTAGACAGGAGGAAAGGCCGACAGCGGCAGTGAAGAAGAGAAAGAAAAAGAGATTGAGAGGAAGAGGGGAATAAACAGGAGACAAAGACAATGGGGGGCAGACTAAGGAATGTTGAAAATGAGGAGAGGGAGGGAGCTCAGAGCATGTGGTGGAAATAAAGGCAGAGAGAAAAGGACAACTTAGAAGGAATCGGGGAGGGGAGAGGGGGTTGGCGGAGACCTAAAATAAAATCGCAAAGGGGTCTCAATGGACATCAATGTTTTATTTACACACTGTAATCCCAGCCTAACATACATTTAAACAAGAGATAGAGTGCGAGTAGAAGAAAGTGAAAGGGGGGGGGGAGAATAAAATGCCCGTGCAACAAACAAGAAACTTTAAAAAGCAAGTGGGAAGGGGAGCTGCGTTGCGCCGTGAGACAGTTGGGTTCCCGGAATAGACACAGCTAGGAGGGTGAAGGGCACAAATCCACTCCTGCACTGGCGAGAGCTGTGAGAAAATGCGCGGCTGCCATTTGAAAAGATAAAACACAGCAGGCGCCCGGTTGATGAAAGGAAACATGCTGTGTGCTGCGGAGGGCAGGTGAGAATGGATGGGTGAAAAAAGAAAAAAAACGAGAAGTGTTGGTGAATTTTGGAGATGCTTGAAAGCAGCAGTGAGATGGAAAACAAAGTGAGTGAGGAGGGATGTGGCGGGACACAGAAGCAAGGATGAGACGGCCCGAGAGCGGTAAAGATGCACAATTGAATTAAAAGTAGACAGGAGAAAAGGCCGACAGCGACAGTGAAGAAGAGAAAGAAAAAGAGATTGAGAGGAAGAGGGGAATAAACAGGAGAGGAAGACAATGGGGGGCAGACTGAGGAATGTTGAAAATGAGGAGAGGGAGGGAGCTTAGAGCATGTGGTGGAAATAAAGGCAGAGAGAAAAGGACAACTTAGAAGGAATCGGGGAGGGGAGAGGGGGTTGGCGGAGACCTAAAATAAAATCGCAAAGGGGTCTCAATGGACATTAATGTTTTATTTACACACTGTAATCCCAGCCTAACATACATATAAACAAGAGATAGAGTGCGAGCAGAAGAAAGTGAAAAGGGGGGGGGAATAAAAAAATAAAACAAATAGCGAGAGAAAGGAAAAGCAAAACAGAGTGAACGATAAAAGAAACAAGAAACAAGTTAAAAGAAAAGGAGGCGGGGCGTGGCGTGGCCAAGATGGCGGAGTGAGGAGACGCTTTCGCCCGGAGCTCCCGACCCAATCTGGGGCCTGAGCCTTCTAAATCGCTTGTTCTCTCCCCCTTCGGCACAAGACCGAGTGGGGACAGTGTGGGAACCGGTCAGGCTGTTCTAGATCCGAAGTCCAGCTCTGAAGTGGCCGGGGACCCAGGGACCAGACCGCAGCACGGATCGGCGCCAAGGCCGGAAGCGGAGGCAGATAGCTGCCTAACCGGGGTCGGGAAGGGCTCTGTCCCCGACGCCCACAGAAGCCAGCGGTAGCGCAGTGGAAGGAAGTGGTGGTACACCTGGGCGCCGCGACGGTGCTGGGAAGCCCTGAGAAGCGCCAGCTGCCCACTGGGAAGCCCCTCCCCTGGTTGACGGTCCCGTCACAACCCGAGGCTGCGGCCAAGCTGATCGGAGGCTCTGCGGGCCGGAAGGGTGGTGCCGCTGGAAGCATAGGCGGAACCAGGGGCCGCAGCGACGAGACCTACAACAGGGATCCTCCAAGGACTGCACCGGAGGTGTTTGACCCAGGGCGACTAACGACTGACCCTGGGGTCGTACAAGGAGGCGCCCCGAGACTATGCCATCACCGAGGGCGGTGAAACAACCTGCAGAGGCGCAAAGGGCTGCCATAGTCGCTCTGGGAGGTAAGGAGGAAGCCGGCAGACTACGGTGGTGCGCGGTGCCCTTGAGAGTTACTCCGCAGACGGTCGGCTGACCGTAGACAGCAGCAGCGGTCACCGAAGAGGGAGCCAGGTGTAAGGAATTGGATTGCACAGCGCGGTGACCGAGCCACGTGGTCGGTGGTTGCGGATGGGATCCAGCACTTGTTCGCTGCGCCGCCGAGGGCAGATAGTGGTGCCCGGGCTACAAAGGACATTCCCAGAACCTGGGGACTCGGCAGGAGCGCACTACTGAAGAGGGCCGAGTCGCCACAGCAAAAAGAGGCAAGAGGGGCCGGAGCCCGGGAGCCTGGCCAGGCGCGGTGACTGTAAATGGCAGAGCAGCCTTGCGAACAAGATGGCGAACCAGAAGGGCAGTAAAAGGAACGACCGCACGCTCCCTGAGATGCTCGGCAGGTCCCAGGCCAGGGGAGACAGAAATCAGCCTTCGCCGAGTGCGGCAAGTGCCTCTCACGCGGCTGGAGGCGGTGAACCCCCGGTCACCAGGTCCTTCTTGGAGTCACTTTTTGGCACGCTGAGAGACGATTTCCAAACGCTAAAACAGGAAGTGGCCGGGGAAGTCCGTGAAATCCGGAGAGAAGTGGATGGCCCAGGAGAGAGGGTAGCCACGGTAGAAAGCTCCACACAGAGACAGGACGAGGAAACCACGCAGCTACAACAAGAAGTGCTGCGCTTGAGGGACCAACAGATGGACCTCCAGGCACATAATGAGGACCTGGAAAACTGCTCTTGGCGTAATAATATCAGGGTCCGGGGAATTCCATCGACGGAAGAGGGGACAGATGTGGCGGGATACCTAAGGGAGCTCTTCAGAGACATATTGGGTGAAGCAGCGGACTTTCCGATACAGATTGATAGAGCTCATCGAGTGGGCCCCCAGAGGCGCGCTACAGCCCCACCCCCGGACATATTGGCCTTTCTTCCTGATTTTCCACTGAAAGAACGAATCATGGTGGAGGCCCGGAAAAAACCCTCGCTGGCTTTTCGAGGACACCCCGTGGCCTTATATCAAGACTTGTCTGTGATCACCCTACAAAAGCGTAAAGCGTTAAAATCGGAGGAGGAGGTCTCAGCCACGCCACGCAGGAGACGCACCACAGAGGACGGATGGCGCAGGGTCTCGAGGCGCAGAACGTCAGCGGCATCCCAGCATCCAAGCTCGCCCACCATCCGGGCTGATATGGCGAGCACCATCCAAGCAGCATCCAGAGACACTATGGTGCACGAAGGTGTCGCGCTAACAGCATAAGACTGCTCCGGGGGGAGAACGACATTGCATTACTGTTATTGCAGGCCTGGGGCCATGGAGGGTGGGGAGGGAGCGGAGGGGGGAAGGGTGTGGCTGGACGTCCACTACGATACACTACCACGGACTTGTCCGGACAGGACATGGCTGGGACAATTTCTCAGAAGATGTTGGGGGTTTGGGGGGGGGAGGGGTGGGGGGGAGTTGGGGAACTGAGAGGGGTGTGGGAGGAGGGAGAGTTGGGGAGTTGGGGGTCAGGGGGTCAGGGGGGTTGGGAGTTGGGTAGGGGGAGGGGTGGGTACAGTCCGTTCAGTGTTCTTGATGCTTCCACGATGCCCCGATGGGGAGCTTTGGGCTGTTGAGGCCCACAGACCCTCCCTCACTGGTATAGACCCAATGCATGTTTCATTCTGTTCTGATTCTCTATGGCGGCCCTTAAGGTGGTGACCCTTAATGTTAAGGGGCTTAATAACCCTGTCAAGAGGAGGGTAGTCCTGTCCTTGCTGGAGAACACACAGGCTGACATCTGTCTTCTCCAGGAGACCCATTTGCTTGCGCGGGACTGCCATAGATTACGATCCCGCATATTCCCCACGCAGTTCTTCTCCTCGAACACCACCAAGACAGCTGGGGTGGCGATATTGGTGTCTAAATCCTTTAGAGGAGAGGTACTACACAAGTTTGCAGAGCAGAAGGGGAGACTCTTAGCGCACAGGTTCAAACTAGGGGCCCTGACATTTACCATCGGGACGATATACTGTCCGAATGAACATCAGGACAGCTTCTTTCAATCAGCGTTAGTGGACATAACAGCGTCCCCGGACAGACACATTATTTTGGGTGGAGACTTGAATATGGTGTTTGACTCGGCTATGGACAGGTCGGCCCAGCGTTCCCCACAGACGGGGGAAATATCACAGGTAGCTAAATCCCAACTGGTGGACCTGGATCTTCACGATCTTTGGCGCCACTTACAACCCACGGACCGAAATGACTCTTTCTATTCTCACACACACAAAACATACGCCTGGTTGGATCACCTCATAGTTACCGGTCCGGTCCGTGATTTGGCTACGACATCGGAGGTGGGGGTCATCTCTCTATCTGATCACGCGCCGGTCTCGGGGAGCTTCTCTCTGCCGACTGATCGGGCCCCCCGTGGGGTCTGGCGCCTAAGAGACGCTCTCTTACATAGGAAAACAGTCGTGCAACGAGTTACGGAGGCGATTAGGGACTTCCAAACACATAACGACAACACGGACACCTCGGTGGCGACACAGTGGGCCGCACTTAAAGCGGTAGTCAGGGGGGAATTCATTGCGGTCTCATCAGCGGAGAACAGGGAACGGCGACAGAAACGGGACGAGCTCACGCAAAAAGTCAGGGAACTTGAAGAGGTGCACCGCCGCATAGGGGCCCCCAGGATTTGGAAGCAGCTGAAGGCAGCGAGGAAACTCCTGTCATCCCTGGATATGGATAGGGCGGAATATGCAGCACTACGATTGAAACATGCTCATTACACGAGGGGAGACAGGTGTGGCCGCCTTCTGGCGAACAAACTTAGGGTGGCCCACGAACGCCATCGGGTGAAGGAGATTGCGGCGGGAAATGACGGGCTGGTCACGGAGGATGTTCAGATAGCCGAGGCCTTCCGTCGATTTTATGCGGAATTATATACTGGGGAGAGCCTGATGGCGCAGGAGTCGGAGGACTACCTGGACTCAGTCACCCTCTCGTCCCTAGCACCATCTCAAACGGAATACCTCGAAAGGGAGATCTGGGTTGAGGAGGTAATTACTGCCATCTCCAGGCTTAAACATGGTAAGGCCCCTGGCCCGGACGGCTACACGGCACTCTTCTACAGAACGTTCAGCGCCACGTTGGCTCCCATACTGACTAAACTGTTTAATTCCTTCTCCGAACCGGGGGCGCTCTCACCGGATCTCCTACAGGCCACAGTGTCGGTCATACCTAAACCAGGGAAGGACCGGACCCAATGCAGCTCGTACCGTCCGATTTCCCTTTTAAACGTTGATCTAAAACTGTACACAGGAATTCTGGCGGCGCGCCTGGCGCTCCATCTGCCGGGTCTGGTGGAGTCGGACCAGGCTGGCTTTGTGCCCGGGAGGCAGACGGTGGATAACACCAAGAGGGTAGTACATATCTTGGAGAAGGCTTCCCGGGTTCCCGGGGAAAGAATGCTACTATCGGTTGATGCTGAAAAAGCGTTCGACCGGGTGCACTGGCCCTATTTGGAACGGGTAATGGCGAAGATGGGCATAGGTGAAAAATGTCGCACCCTGGTGTTTAATTGCTACCGGTTCCCGTCGTCGGTGGTGCGGGTGAACGGCTGTAGCTCTCAGAGGTTTTGCATTGAACGAGGCACCAGACAGAGATGCCCATTATCCCCACTCCTTTTCGCTATGTACATGGAGCCATTTGCCCAGAGAATACGGCAGAACCCGGACGCGATTGGAGTGAGAATGGGAGGATATATTCACACGGTCAGCCTCTACGCGGACTATGTGATTCTGACCTTAGAAGAACCGAGGCGTGCTCTACCCGCGTGCATTGGCGAATTGGAGGCTTTTTCAAGGGTGGCTGGATTCAAAATGAATATGGGGAAATCTACAGCCCTGGACATCTCCCTGACTCCTGCAACACAAAGGGAGTTACAAGGTCTCTTCCCCATGCATTGGTCGGCCCACCAAGTCCAGTACTTGATTATCTGGTTGGCACCCACATTGCAGGCAATGGTGACAGCTAATTATGCGGCTCTGACTGGGAAGATTAAGGAGGAACTGGGGAGATGGAGTAAAGGCTTGATATCATGGCTCGGGAGGGTGGTGGCGGTTAAAATGACGGTCCTCCCACAGATCTTATATCTATTCCGGGCCCTGCCATTGCAGCCACCTAAAGGTTGGCTCCAGCAGACGCAGGCGGTTCTGTCCCGCTTTGTTTGGCAGGGCCGCAAACCTAGGATGAGGAGGGTTCTCTCCACGTTGGCGCCGGAGTAGGGGGGACTGGGGGTCCCAGATTTGCGCAAATACTTTCAAGCGGCGCAGCTGAGATACCTGGTGGAATGGAGCCGGGGGGAGTCAGACAAGCACTGGTTGTTCCAGGATCAGGCGGTGGCGGGCCGTCCCTTACAGGAGGTGTCCTTCCTGCGTAGAACACATCGCCCTCCCAACCTCTACGCGTCTTTTGTTACGCGGGTCCCTCTGAGGGTGTGGGATGTTACTAACAATGCACACGAGCTTACCACGTTCCCCTCTCTGTTTACACCTATTGCAAACAACCCGGACTTCACGCCGGGGACTGCCCAGGGAGCCTTTGCACACTGGCGCGCTGCCGGATGCAGGACCCTCTTCCATTTGTACGGGCCGGACGGAGTTTTCCCTTTTCAGACTCTCAAAGAGGAGTATCAGTTATCTGAGACAGATAGGATGCGCTACTGGCCGGTGCGACACTGGGCTTTGCAGCCACAGGTGCGTGAACTGGCAGACAGGAAGTTATTGCCGTACGAGAAATGGTTGGTGACGCGCGCCTCGGATGCAAAGCTTATCACGGATCTTTATAAAATGTTACAGCCCGCCCCCCCACCCATTTTCATAACCCTGGTAGAGAACGCTGGAACAGGGAGCTGGGTAGAACACTGAGCCATAAGGAATGGGACCAGATTTCGTATCGCGCACGACACTCCGCATATCATATAGGACTAACTGAAACATTCACCAAAGTGTCTACATACTGGTATTACACTCCGGAGCGGTTGCATGAGATGAATAGGCATATTGATAATACCTGTTGGCGGGAGCGCGGGCAACCTGGTACACTGACACATGTCCTGTGGGAGTGCCCGCTGTTGCGCCTTTACTGGGAGGAGGTGCTAGATGAGATCGATACCCACTTTGAGACATAGTTGCCCCGCTTCCCAGCATACGTCCTGTTGGGCTTACCTAACGGGCTGATGTATCCACTAAAATCACGCAGGGGTAGACAAATTGCCATAGCACTGGGCTCCGCAGTTCAAAACATCCTAATACACTGGCGTACTACCACTGTTCCGTCCATCACGGGTTGGCTACATAGATTATGGCATGTCCTGGGCATGGAGAAACTATCACTGATGATGGCTGGGGAAGTGGATCAATTCAAAGAGTTGTGGCAGCCCTTTCATGCACTACTGGCCACTGAGTTCAGGGAACTAACATGTCCGAGGTACCTGAGGCTGTTGAGACTGACACCGCCGATAGACTTCACTGCTTAACAACCACAAGGCCGGGTAGGGCGAGGGGGCAGGGGTGTGGGCAGAGTTAAGAAAGTTTAGCTGAACAAGACACTGGACGGGGGTAACGGAGGGGGGTAGGGGAGACAGGGG
Source organism: Lissotriton vulgaris (assembly GCF_964263255.1). Taxonomy (NCBI): domain Eukaryota; kingdom Metazoa; phylum Chordata; class Amphibia; order Caudata; family Salamandridae; genus Lissotriton; species Lissotriton vulgaris. Next base: position 752,493,836 of record NC_141694.1, read on the forward strand.
TGGGGGGGGGTGTTGGGGGGAACTGTTTCTTTAAAAGGGAAAGGGTACAGAGAATCTATTTCTACCTCAGGGTGTTGTTTAATGTGATGCGTATGGGAGCGGAGCTCACACAGCCTCTACTGCGTTTGCGGGACACCTGACATTACCTTGAGATGGGCTCCCGGGGTTACAGCACAAATGTCATTGCTTGAATGTCTTTCTTATCTGTGTACTCTTTCAATAAAATACTTTAAACATAAAAGAAAAGGAGACACAGCCGGCCGGCCGTGAAACTGAAAGCACGGCCGGCCGGCCGTGAAAGCCTTTGATGCCGCAGGGGGTGGAGCGGCACCAAGCTGGGCAACAGATGGCTGACAATTTGATGCTGTGCACGCGCATTTGCCTAAAAGCGCACATCACAGCACAAAAGTGCCAGTTGGGTAAAGTCTGTTTAAGTCCCTATAGGCTCGCTCCGCTCAATGCGCATGCGCATTGAGAGGCGAGACCTAAAAAGGACTCTGAACTGAGCTTCCATCAGCCATTGGTTATTGCCAATGTCATTTGTTACATTCATCAGCCACTGGCTGACTGTAACCATCATTCATGACGTATGGAATGTTGTCAATGCACATTTGTACAAGACATGTCACCATTCTATTTGTGCAGCAGTCAGATGAGCCTTAACAGGGATGTATGTCAGAACCATGCAGGCATTTTTTCTGCATACCTTTACAATGTGGTCCGTGAATGTAAATGTAAATGTATTTGAGCTTATATAGCGCACAGCTACCCGCAGTGGGTTTCCCGGCGCTTGCTTACGGAACCCGTCCTGGTATTCCCCTGTGAGATAACCCCGGCAGGGTATCCACAAGGTGAAAGCCAGGCATCCCACCGTGAGGGGCCGTTGTGGAGATTAAGCAAGCTATTGCCCAGAGCCGCAGAGTGTGAACCCGTGAGTCGAGAAGGCACCGGAGCGAGAATTATCGAGTCCATGGAATTTTTAGCCCAAGACCTGCCAAGGCGGGGAATTGAACCCTGGTCCAGGGCCGATCTCAGCTTCCGGGTCTGCCGCCTCTAACCCCTGAGCCACACTTCTCCACCATACCATACCACCACCGTACCATGAGCATATCTTTACAATGCATTCCATTACCCTGCAAGTTGGTACGACTTGCCTTAGGGAAAGCGTTGGAGTTGGAACAGTATAATTTACTATTCCAATTTTAGTCTGTGCAACAGTAGGGAAAGTGCGTGACTTAAAGTCCAACATCAATCCAACAACTCTTACCTTATGGCAAGTCGATGTAATGACTTGCGTGGTAAATTAACGCGATGTAATGACACAACGTGGTTTGAGCCATGGTTTAAAGGTAGTTTCCCCCCTCCACAGAGGCTTACTCAAGAATTTGTTTTATGCAGCTCTGTTTTTTTGTTTTCTCACGTGGAAAACATTTTCATCAGTGGACATCAGTGCTGAATTGGAGCCACAATTAGGCCCGGGCAGCCAAAAAAAGTGGCCCACATTCACAGATCTCAACCTTTTGCAGTACACTGCTTGGTTATGATCATGGAGCTAAGTGTTGGTAAACATTTGCGGCTATTAACTAAGGCTTATAGGGCAGTACTTAAATTGGAATTTATCATTCCAATAGCAAAAAATATACATTGGAAGCTAAGAATTATGAAAAATACTAGGAACTAATGTTTAATTGCTTTTTTAAAGCAAACACAATGAGATGATGGACGGAGCACTGAAACTTTTCAGACACTCACCCCCAGTCACAGATCTGGGTTAAATCCATCATCATTCTTTAGCTCACTTCGCCACCCCAGGTCAGACATAGCTATATGCAAATCCGTCTTGACCCTGTGCCTCATGGGAACAGTCCAGCCCGAACTGCCAAGCCATGTCGTCCCTGGACCAGAAACAAGCATCCTGGGGCCGGTTTCTGGGTAACACCCTTCATCAGCCAGGCTAGCTTGAGTCCAGTGGCAAAGTGAGCAAGGGACCCACGTCTGGGCATACCATGCTAACTTAGGGCGAACAAAGCAAACACAAGGAGATGATGGACGGAGCACTGAAACTTTTCAGACACTCACCCCCATTCACAGATCTGAGGTGAATCTATCATCGTTCTTTGACTCACTTTACCACCCCAGTTCAGACATAGCTATATGCACATCAGTCTTGACCCTGTGCCTTATGGGGAGAGTCCAGCCATAACTGCCAAGCCAGGTCTTCCCTTGAATAAACAAGCATCCTGGGACCGGCTTCTGGGTAACACCCTTCAGCAGCCAGGCTAGCTTGAGTACAGTGGCAAAGTGAGCAAGGGACCCACGTCTGGGCGTACCCTGCCAAATTAGGGCAAACAAAGCAAACACAAGGAGATGATGGACGGAGCACTGAAACCTTTCAGACACTCACCCCCAGTCACAGATCTGGGTTGAATCCATCATTGTTCTTTAGCTCACTTCACCACCCTAGTTCAGACATAGCTATATGCAAATCAGGCTTGACCCTGGGCCTCATGGGATCAGTCCAGCTCGAACTGCCAAGCCATGTCTTTCCTGGACCGGAAACAAGCATCCTGGGATCGGTTTCTGGGTAACACCCTTCATCAGCCAGGCTAGCTTGAGTCCAGTGGCAAAGTGAGCAGGGGACCCACGTCTGGGCATACCCTGCCAACTTAGGGTGAACAAAGCAAACACAAGGAGATTTTACATCCGTAGTTCTGCTGTGGATGTTTTGAATAATGTCCACTTGGAAACAAGAAATGGCACAGACCTAGACTGCCTTTAACACTCACCTTGGTTTTTTTTAAATACACACTTTATTTTTTACAGCACTGAAGTGATTGTCTCCAATGCTAAGAGACTGACGAAAGACGTACCTGTTATTTTTTTTGTTTAGCTTGTTGCTAGCATCATGTGTAAGTTCCAAAAAAGGGAACCATACTAGTGTGTACATGCAAAACGTTTTGGTAAAATGGGGTCACTGTCCTCACATACATGCAGTTTTAAATAGCATGGCATTGGCTCATAGACATCAGATTGCTTTACATGAGCAAAAGATAACATTATTACAGATGGTCAGATTAATTTTTTGTGACATGTATTTTCCATGATTTGCCTGCAATCACAGGATGTTTTGCTGACATATAGCTTGGGTTTGTTTCAGCAAAGCAGATGCCAAAGATGTGAGCTTTCAAGCCGCCATCTTAATAGCGTTTGCTCATGCGTAAGAAATTCCCTCCAAGTGACAGCTCGTCATAATGCGTAGATGCAGTTGACGCATGCGCAATAAATATTTCCCGTTATTAGCCATTTTCGAATTTTGCTTGCGTTACTTCTTTAGTAAACACATAAGCAAGCTTCTCTGTCTCTTATGTTTAATGTGGTGCGTATTAATTGACACAATACGTAGTTATTACAACGTTAGAAGTTAAATGAGAGAATTGCTTCTGAGCAAGTCTCTTTTCTACGAGTCCTTGCGCCATCACAGGGTTCTGCTGCTTGTACCACGAGCAACCTGACTTCGCCAAACAGGGCCTGTGGTCAGGGACCCCACAATCATGCTGAACACTCAGATTTTTCTCATAATCCTCAATCCCTGACCTTAAGGGGAGTGTGGTTTTTCTTATGATATGACTTTTGTTATTCCTTTGCATTTGTAGAGTTAGAGTTAGAAATAAAATACTTCCTTTTCATGTAAAAGCAAGTATTCGACTGGCCAGTAATTTATTGACATTGCTGCATGCACTTTGAGTTATGAGATATGTTCAATAATCGTTATTTAAAATTTCTCTTGGAGGGAGGCTTTGATTGCTTATCAACAGCTACTACTTGTCTGCACTAAGGTGGCTCAAGTTCCTCTTAGATAAAGCTAGGTAAACCCTGAGTTTATGGTATACCGAAAAAAAGAAGAATTATCTAAATAGATAGGTACGGGGAATGGTTTGTTTGTCGTTCTAATGTGTGGTTGGGGCGGTGTGGTAAGAGAATTTCTCCTGTTGTCTCGAGTGCTCTCAGACACCCTTGCGGGTGTCAAATATCATCATAGGGCGTTGCTCCTCGTGTGGGTGGCGCTGAAGTCCCTCACGGGCCCCATGAGGGGGCTCTTTTATGGAGATCTTTTAAAGGAGATGGTGCAGTTGTGCTTGTGGGTGTGGGGGCCTAGGTAGTAAGTTAAAATGGTCTTACAGTACCCGGAATCAGTTTATTCTTGGGTCCGTATGAAAAATTAAAAAGGGGGTGGGTCCTGGAGAAAACCTCTAAAAACAAATAAGAGGAGTGGTTGTACAACTAGCCACTACTCACAGGACAGGTGATCTGGTGAAAAAGTGTGAATAATACTCTTAAGTCAACATGTTTCGCACTCCCTGGTGGTCCCTAATGGATCCATAGGCGCTTCGTCAGGACCAGAAAGAAGGGTAAGCATAATTAAAGTGGTGATCAATAAATAGCTAGAATAGTAGGTATTGGGCTGAAAGGCCCATGGACCTATAATACCTTATGCTTCAAGGTGTGGCGCGGCTGAGCGCTGATGGGTACCCTTGTTCTCGGCACTCATTCCCAACCCCTTAATATTAAAGGTGGGGCTCCCTCGACAGCTGTTCAACGGAGGCTGGAAAAAGTGTCCAGTGCTCCTGCTGCCAAAAGACCACCCATCCGTAGCAGTGTCGGAAGTGGTGGAGGTCTCTGTTCTTGCGTCCCATATAAATGTACATGTCTCGGAGGAGGAACGCTGGGCAGCTGTGGGAGGTGTCGCATGATGATGTCACACTCGAAGTCAGAGTGTGTCAAGTTCAGCCTTTGGTCGACGAGGTGACCAGCTTGAGGTGGACCGTGATTGAGTCAAACCAGAACTGGGCCACTAAAACCCTATTCAGGAACGAACAGAGATGGGTCCATAGACTCAAATGCGATGTGGAAGGACTGAATGAGGAGATACCCTGGGTAGAATTGTACTGAAAAGACTCGCCCCACATGGTAAAGATCTGATTGATAACATATCTTAACATTAGCACACGATTAAGCTGGCCCCAGAAGTGTCCAGCCTACGCTATCTCCTTAGCAACAGTGTCTAACTGACCCATCTTGTCACTCTTATTCTTGTGATGGGAAGGGGGAAATTCACAAGGAATGCTGGCAAATTAAGTTATGAACATCTCGTAAAAACCTCTAACTTTGTTTAATTCCAGTTGAGATTCATGACCTATCTATGAGCATCCCCCTCATGGCCTGTATTACTAACGCTCACATGACAGGCCAATGTGGGCACCATTTCCTTTACACCTCAGGCCCGCTTTGGCCACACAGAGCAGCAACCCTCAGATCAGTCCTCACGATAGAGACCCGGGGTCTCTGACCCCAGTACTGACAACCTTATTACCAAGTTACATATCCTGGGAACAAGCATCGAAGACTTCTGGATGAATAGACATACATGGAAAAAAAACAATTTTTTCTAATAAAATGTGAATATGGGTGGAAATAAACAACAATGGGTTGATATACTAAGACGACACTTAAGCATGGTGTGATGATCTTCCCCCCTTGCCTGTTCAATCAGAGTTAGTGTTTTTATGATATTGGAACATTAATGGGTGGTACATGAATATCGAAGAGTATAACTGAGGTAGTCTTAGTTAGTCAGACAGAGTTTTGCTGAATGCTGCAGAGCTCAGGATGCTGTCAGAGTGACGAGAGATGCTGATGAAGAACTGAATGCAGAACCATTCATCCTAAAAATGAATTGATTTAAAAGAAAATCGCAGAAGAATCTGGAGGAGGAAGAAAGTGTCAGAGATGGGTGCTACGCGAGCGTCGGGGCTAGAGAGGTCATCTATCCTGTCCTCAATCCTGTCCTGAAGCCTTTGTCTCCTGATCTTTCCCTAGGGAACCCTTACCGGCTCTTTGGCCAGGGGGTTGATTTTCACACCATCCTAGGTAATTATTATTTCCATGAATATGATGAATATGCAGATGTTCTTTTCTCTCTATCCTCACATTTCTGAGCATAAGTCATTGCAAGAGATAAGGTGTGTTTGATGATTGATTAATTGAATCTTCCTTCCTATGAGTGATGGAGACTGTACTGTACTTTGTAAGTGGTTCACATGAAAATAGTTTAGATAAAGTTTTAAAATATTATGAGAGTCTGTGGTCATTTGATAATTCTAAGAAGAATATTTCATGTCATTTCACCATCAACTAGTTCAACTAATGGTCCATTTGATCAGTGAAAGATTAGTTGAGAATAGGAGGTGACTAATCTTGAAATGGTAGAAAATCATAAACTTTGACTCCAGCGATTTTTACCAGGTTGTGTGTGTAGGTGTATTTATGGGCCCAGGTGAGTATATGGCATTGGAGTACCTGTTGCTGGTGAGCCACGGGATCAGTTTTCTGGTAGCAAAGGGTGGTTAATATTGACTAGTTTGGTGATAAGTGTTGACTATCTATTATTGATTTATGTTTAACATAAAGAGTTAATATCCCGTTTTATGTTGTCCGGAAAAATTCCTCGGCGAATGAATAGCGGGTGGTGATAGAAGCCATACCGAAAGTGATGTTACTCGTCTGTTGGAATTGCACTGAGACGCTACCCAGGGCTCGCAGTGGTACATTAGGGACTATTTGGTATAAAAGTTGAGTGTGAGTGAAAGCGAAAGGGTTCGCTGGTGAAACTTTGGTTTTATATCACCTAGAAAGGGTAATACTGAAGGAGTAACAGGTTCTCTCGAGCTTGAATGAAGGGTAAACAGAGGTTTTTACTCACAGCAAAAGAGGAGAAATTCTGAGTCTCCAAAGTAAGTTGAAATGCTCTTTTGTTTAGCAGGACAGGCAGAGTAGCGAATGTTTTTATGTTGTTACAAACAGATTTTATTTTAAGAATGTAAAGAAAATAAGCCCTCGTATTACCTTGTGAAGGGAGGGTCAGTCGCTGGAGAAATACTGTCGTCACAGGGTCACGCGCTGGGATTGGTTGAAACAACGGGCGTGAGACAGAAGCAAATTGTAAAGGAGGGGTCAGCAGTAAGGAGTGAAACGGACGTCATAAAAAGGACGCGCTAGCATTGGTCAGACCACGAGTGTGAGCCTGAATCTGGTTTATTGTTAGATAGAAGCTGCACTAGCATTGGCTAATTAATCAGTGAGAGCCTGAGTTTATTTGGACATTAGATAGAAGATTTATTAGCATTGATTGGAGAGGAATTGTATGACTGATCCTGATTTGACTATGGGTGTGGACCACACTGACAGGAGACTTCAAGAGTTTTGTGGCGTATTCTTTTAAACATTGTTTATCTAAAATATATGGAGGGAAAAGAGAGATGTCATTAATAAAGAAAATTAAGAATTTCTTTAAGAAGGATAAACCTGCGATGACTAGAGAGGGAATTCTTGTTCCACCACTGAAAACGCCTGCTTCATTTAGGATGATGGAAAGAGGATATCATACTTGTGTGTGGATGGAGAATTGGATAGAATATACAAAAAGTGATGGAGTTTTAGCTTTCCCAGAAAATGGTACATTTAATGGAAGAGTTCTTCAGAATTTGAGATTGAGAATGAATGAGCTGGAACCAAGACCTTGATTAACCCAGTATGAGGCATTAGAAGAGTGGGAGACTGAAGCATTTGAATGAGAGAGAAACAGGAGTGGGAGATATTTAGGACCTTTTCCTTGATATTTGCATATGTCACTGGAAGATCAGATGAAGCAATGGAGGATAACTATGGTATCAGAAGGTTTATATCCAGTGTTGATGGCTGAGGAACAGTCAGGGAGCAAGGGTAAAGAGAAAACAAAACACCTGAATGTGACCGTGTATGGTGAATCAGATGATGAATTTCTGGAGGATATTTTAACTAAGAACCCTCCACCGTATCAAGAAGGACCCAGTAGTGTCCCCCGAGTGCACCAGTGATGGGAACACCCTTAATTCCACAAATTTTACATGAGACATCAGTTAATAGGGTGCTTCAAAACAGAGGGAAAGAAGCATTAAATAAAAATAGGGTAGAGGTAATAAAGAAAATAGGCCAACTAAAGTTGAGCCCTGGAGCATTGTCTGTATCAGTGACTATAGGTCCTGTTATTCCATTATATGGAAATCAAATAAACTGCCCAAAGCCCCAAGTTGTAACAACTCCTGTGAATAATTCTAGGAAGGAGGTAATGATAGCTGACGATCAAGCCAGTCATTTTATTAATGGATCTACCTATAAGAGAACCAGTAAGTGAAACCCCAAAAAGAGTTACACAAAGTAGTTCAAAAGAAAAAAGATCTGTAATACTTTCAGGAACTAGAAGCACAGCAACAGTAACTCCAGAAGATTTGGAGAGATGGGCACAGGGAATAGAAAAGCAGAGCACACCCCCAAAGATTTTAGACACTTATAAATTGAAAGTAGAATTGGAAGAGATGATAGCTGAAATGTAGGAATAGACTGGTTGAATCCTTATAACAAAGAAGAACGTCTGTTTGTGTGCAGGAGTATAACTAGAAATGCCAAATTGTTTCATGAAAAATTGACAGAGCTTGCTTCAGAGATGGGAATAGATATAGGGAGATCAAAAGTATTACAAAAACCATATTGAGTGGAATTTGCTGATAAGGATTTGGAGAATATGAATGTGTCTGGTAAGAAACTACAGGTTAAGGAGTCAATGAATATTTTGCAAAAATGGGGAGACATTAACAAATGGTGAACTAGGTGGACAAGAAAGAAGGAGGAAGCTCAGGCGAAGGACGCATTGTCTGCATTTTTGTTGAAGGAATCAGAAAAAGCAGAAAGATTGTGTCCCATGAGAGAGATACGTGGTGGTGGCTATGGTCATGTTCTATGGAGCAGACAGGATATTTTGTCATTTACAAATGATTTCCCTAAACTGAGAGAGAAACCAGTTGAATGATACAAACAGGTTGATAGGTTTGTGAAAGTTTCAAAGGTTCTGTTGAAAGACTTGGATGGTTTGTTTGATATAGTGGTACCTGCTGTTTTATGGACAGAATGTAAGATTAAAGTTGATTGGCCAAGTGAAGAGTATCCAAGAGACGTGAAAACAGGAGCACCCTCATATGATGTGATGAAGATATATCACCAAGTAATTACTTTCTTGAAAGGGAAAACCCCTCCTAAAGAAACAGATTGGGTAAAGATAGATAGAACAACCCAAGAGCCTAATGAATCTGTTCATGCGTATTATGAGCGACTGCTACAGGTGTTTAAACAGCATAGTAAATGTAAATGTAAAGTATTTGTAGAGAGCACTGCTACCAAGCGGTTTCATGGCGCTATTACTCATACCGCTGTGGAACCCTTCCTGGCTTTCCCTGTGAAGTGTCCACTCCTGGGCACCCCCAGGGTGAAGCCAGGCATCCTAGCGCTGTTGGGGCCGTTGTGGAGATTAAGCAAGCTATTGCCCAGATTTGCAGCGTGGGACCCATGATTGGAATAGGCACTGAGGCGAGAATATCAGGTCCGAGGAATTTTTGAGCCCGAGACCCGCCGAGGTGGGAATCGAACCCTGGTCCTGGGCCAGAGCTCTGCATCAAGGTCTGCCACTCTAACCATTGAGCCACACTTCTCCATAGTGGTTTTGAGAACATTGGAGATAAGGATATGGGAAATTTTGTGTATCGGTTTGTGTACGGTTTGAAATCAGAGATTAGTCAGATGATTCAACAGCACATGTTGTGTTGGCAGGGAAAGCCCATTGATAACTTTCTAAAATACGCAAAATATTGTGGGGATGATATTGGGGCGAGACATAAAAGAGAAAATTATGTAGGCATGGGTGAAATTGGCAGAAGAACAGGAACTTAAATTAAATAGTCAGCCTGATGGTCAGATGAAAGAACAGAATCAGAATGAAAATGAGGTGAATGGTGGTAAAGCAAGAGGAAGAATGAATAGAGAGGATGCAAAGAAGAAGTTTAAGTGTCATGGGTGTGGAAAACTAGGACATTAGAAGAACGAGTGTAAGAATATTCAGAATAAAAATGGGCCAAACCAAAATTTAAATCCACAGACGCAAAATGAGGTGCTTATGATTCAGCCGCAGCAGGTAGTTAATCAGCAGTATCAGGTGCCACCTGCCCCTATGCCAAATTTTGTGAACCAGCCAAAGTACAGTGCGGACTCTGGATTTCAAGGAGGAAGTAGTAAGAAAAATTCAGTGACTTCACAATATCTTTTACATAATAACAGTGAAAGTGAAAATGAGCAATGACAGTGCCTGAGAGGGGAGAAAGAGGAGTGCGTATTTGGAGCATTGTTGCCGATAGACCAGTCAGGTCTATTTATTAATGGGAAAGTGAAAGGCAATGAGATCACTTTTCTGTTGGATACTGGTGCTACCCGTTCTACTGTGAGAACAGCTGACATCCCAAACCTACCCCTCTCGGGAGAAGCGATCCAGGTAGTTGGAGTATCAAATCAACAGATTAGAACCCCAATTACAGAATTTATGGAAGTGCACGTTGGAAATTTTAAAGACATGCATAGATATCTAGTCTGTGATTCAAGACAAGTGAATTTATTAGGGAGAGATCTGCAATGTAAAATGAATTGCACAATTTATAGCACTTCGGATGGCGTTGCTCTTCAAACCCCTGATGAAGATATTGTTATAAGATAATGTTAGCTAAACAATGCACAGAAGTTGATGAAATGTATTCTTTAATGACAAAAGATGACTTACCAGAAGAGCTGAAGACAACTGTGAATCCAGAAGTATGGGATTTCACAGGAAAGGAAATAGGGTTAATGGCAAACGTAGAGCCGGTGAAAGTGACAGTGAAAGAAGGTGCAGTTTACCCCAACACCAGACATTACAAAATGAGTCCAGAAGTGAAAGCAGGAGTGGCTTCAGAAATTGACCGTATGATTAAACAGGGCATTTTAAAAGAAATAATGAGTAGTCCTTGTAGTTCACCTGTAATAGGACTCAAAAAGCCTAGTGCAAAGTATAGGATAGTGCAGGATTTGAGAAACATTAATAAAACTGAAGAGCCTTGTTGTCCTGTGGTGCCAAATCCAGCAGTGATTCTTTAACAGATCCCTTGGAATGCAGGGTGGTTTACAGTAATTGATTTGTGCCAATCCTTTTTCCCTATTACCTTAGATCCAGACAGCCAGTATCTTTTTTCATTTCAATTTGAAGATCGTTTCTGGGCATTGAACCGAGTTCCTCAAGGGTATACAGAAAGTCCCTCCATTTTTAATCAAATACTGAAAAAGTGTCTAGAGAAGTTAGTTATCCCCAGAAATTCAGTTCTAGTGCAATATATCGATGACTTACTTGTGGCATCGAAATCCCGATAAAACTGTGTTACTGGTTCAATTGCATTGCTGAATCCTTTGGCTGATGGAGGACACAAAGTGTCAGCAGAGAAATTACAATTTTGTCAGACAGGAGTAAAATACTTGGGTCACAAAATAGAAAGAGAAGTGAAAAAAGTGACCCCTGAGAGAATTAAAATAATAAAAACAAATGCAGTTACCACAGACACAAAGAGATCAGAATGTTTCTCGGAGTGGTAGGATATTGTAGACAGTGGATTGTAAGTTTTACCTTATGAGTAAAACCATTGATTCAGATGACACGAAACGGAGAGTGAAGGATCCAATAGTTTCGGATGATGAAAGTGTGGAAGCATTTTTAAAACTGCAAAATTGTCTATGTGAGGCCCTTGCTCTAGGTATGTCTGATTATACAAAAGACTTTGTACTGTTCTGTTGTGAAAGAGAAGGTTGTGCGCTTTCATTCCTGACTCAGAGACTTGGATTAATCTGACATCCAGTTGCATATTTTTCTGCTACTTTGAATTCTGTGGCTTCAGCATTACCTGGCTGCTTAAAAGCAGTAGATGCTACCTGTATGAGTCTAACACATAGTGAGTCAATAGTGATGGGACATCCAGTAAAGGTTTTTGTTCCACATTCAGTTGAGATTGTTTTAACAAGAACTCGGACACAGCATCTTACCCCTAGTCGGGTGACTAAATAGGAAAGAATAATTCTGAGAGCAGAAAATGTGACAATGATTAGGTGTACAATGGTGAACCCAGCTACTCTATTGCCAGATCCACATTGTGAAGAAGTGAAAGATGAAGCAGATCATGATTGCTTGGATGTGACTGAATTGTGCACTAAGCCTCGCCCTGATACACAGGAAGAGCTCGACCACAAACTATTTAGCGATAGCTCCTGTTTAAGGATTGAAGGAGGAGAACTAAGTGCTTCTTATGCTGTTTGCAAAGTATCTGGAGTCATTGAAGCATCCAGTTTACCGGGAGTCAAGTCTGAAAAAGTAGCAGAATTAATAGCTTTAATAAAAGAATGCAAAATTGGAAAATAACCATATTTACTGATAGTCAATATGGTTATGGGGTTGTGCATGACTTTGGTCAGCTCTGGATGCAGAGGGGATTGCTGACTTCCTCAGGATCCCCCATTCAAAATGGGAAATTTGTGAACGAATTGTTGGAATCAATACAATTGCCAAAGGAAATAGAAGTGGTCAAGTGTGCTGCTCACTAGTCAGGTAATGACTATGTGGCAGCCGGTAACCAATATGCTGACCAAATTGCTCAATATTGTGCAAGAAATAATGTGGCATTGAATAAGAACATTTTAATTAGAGGAATCAGCTGTCAACTCATGCTATTCTCAGCTTTCGAAACATGGGACGAGGTGAGACAGTTGCAGGATGAGGTAGAAGTGAGTGAAAAGGAAAACTGGATAAAATCAGGCTGTAAAAGGAGAGCAAAAGATAATGTGTCGGTGTACCCTGATGGCAAACCGGTCATGCCTGACTGCTTACTGTCTCAAATGGCAAGAATTTATCATGGAGACAAACATGTAGACAGGGATGCAATGATCAGATTATTTAGACAAGATTGGTATAACCCAAGGTTTAGGGTAGTCGCAGAAAATCTTTGCCAGAGGTGTTTAGTTTGTCAACAAATAAATCCAGGAAGGAAGACAGTGGTCAGTTGGGGAAAAATCGGAAAGGCAGAAGGACCATTCATAAGATTACAGCTTGATTTTATAGAGTTACTACCAAGAAGGGAAATGAAGTACATCCTTGTCATAGTGTGTCTGTTTTCACGATGGGTTGAGCATACCCCACTAAGAGAAATGACAGCCTAACAGTTGTCAAATTATTGCTGAGAGAGTTAATTCCGCGTTTTGGTTTTCCGGTAACTTTGGAATCAGATTGAGAACCTCATTTTAATAATGAAATAATTTTATTAATCTGTGAAGCATTCAAATTGAACAAAAACTGCACCGTGCATACCGCCCAGAGGCTTCTGAAGTGGTTGAGTAATTGAATAGCACAATCAAGTCCAGACTGGCAAAAGAGTGTGCATCCACATCACTGAGCTGACCAGACGCATTGCCCATTGTATTAATGGGACTCCAAAGTATTCCTGACAGAAAATCAGGATTAAGTTCCCATGAGATACTTACAGGAAGGGCAATGAGACAAGCATTTATACCTGGACATAAATTACTGAATAGAACTGATGATCTGGTATTGGAATATTTCAAAGGTTTGGCTGACCTAATGGGTTCTGTCTCTCACCAGTTTGGAAAAGACGCAGTTACCAGGCAGCCGGATCAGGTGCATGATTTGAATCCGAGAGACTGGGTGGTAGTGAAGGTGCACACCAGAAAATCTTGCCTAGCACCCAGGTGGGATGATCCACGGCAGGTCATACTGGTCACTACTACAGCAGTGAAGTGTGCAGGTTTGCCCAATTGGATCCATGCAAGTCACACAAAAAGGGTTCCAGCCCCTACTGTAAAGAGATCGCAACTGACTAAAACAGTTGAGATTGCTGAAGGTTGTGCAGTCAAGGAATCTAGAGTGACAGATTCTGAAGTGACTGACAATGAACAACCGAGCACAAGTCAGGAAGACTGGATACCAGTGGATGACATATCTGAGGTGGTTATTCAAACAAGAAGTAGAACAAGATTAGAAAGACAAGAAACTAGTGAGGACCAGATAGGTGTAGAAGAACACTCTCAGGATGAAGCTACTGGAGACCCTGAGCAGGACCAGTTAGGGAAAGAAGAACATACTCAGGTAAGCAGATCAACCAAAAGACCAGAGCAGGGACAGACAGGTATAGATGAACACATTCAGGCAACAGAAGAACCAATTGCATTGAGACCTGAACAGGACCAGTTAGGAGAAGAAGAACAAGTTCGGGCAGAAGATCAATTTGAAATAAGACCTGAACAGGAACTGATAGAGGAAGAAGAACCCATTCAGGTAGAAGAAGCCACAATAACAAGACCTTAACAAGGACAGATAGAGAGTGACACTAAGAATGGAAACAAATCAGATTGTGCCACAACATAATAAGAATAAAAGAGCTATAGAGGGAAACAAGGAAGGGCAGTGCAAGTTAAAAGGGTCAGAAAAGGTGATAACTGGCCAGGTGGAGTCAGAAGGTTAAAATATCATTTAAGAAAAATAAGTGAAAACCCAGAACAAGTGAATGAGGGTACTAGTCAAAATCAGTCTAAGCAGTCAATTGTGAAAAATATTTGAAGAAGTCCAAGGCTGAGAGTCTTGAACAATAAGTTCAAGGGTCCTGAATGGACCTATGTGATACTAGAAGAATTTGAAAATGTAGATTTGAGTGAAGAGACAGACGAAGAAGTAAGTGCGGAACAGATTGATGAAGGGAAAGTGAGGCCTCCTTGAAGTATTAAAGATTCTGATTCATAAATAAAGAAAAGAAAAAAAGAGGAATCTTCTTAAGTCAAAATGGCTAAAGACAGGGGGCCCGATTCACAGAACTAACTTAAGACAAAATCCTAAACTTACTACCATTTTGGTATTCACAGACAGCACTTACGCATTTTGGTATTCACAGAAGTTAGGAGTCCTTACTTTAGGACTCCTAAATGCCTTCTGTGAATACCGAAAGTCTTAAAATTAAGATTTTTCTCAGTTTAGTAGTAGTAAAGTTAGGACTCCTAACGTTAGGACTCCTAAATGCCTTCTGTGAATACCAAAAGACTTAAAATTAGGATTTTTCTCAGTTTAGGAGTAGTAAAGAATGGTGGTGGGTGCAGTATGCTGACATCACCACCCTCGTACTGCTTTACTCTTGGTCAAGGCGGTAGCCTTCCACCACATCGAGGGTAGCAGTTTGAGTGCCATTCCCAAGGTGTTTGTACTGAACATCGATAAGAAAATATTGATGGACAAAATATTGTGTTAAAAAAATTGTGGCCAAAAATATTGTGAAGGTAAGTTTCTATAGGTAAGCAACGTTTTACTATATATAACTCCACATATATGTACCTTGCCGATTTATACATCTTCAAGGTACGTAGATGTTAAGTTAAGAATAGTACATCTATACTTACCTATTTGCACTTACCTTCTCGATATTTTGGTCCTGGATATTAGTGATCCCCTCCCAGTTCAAAAAGACCACAATCCGTCAGACAGAGCTATATCAGGGTGAACACACATGATACATGTTTGCCTATGACAAAAAAAATCTGAATTAGGGATCCAGACAACAGTACAGTTGGGCACCCAGTGCAGGGATACATATCTTTTACCAGCCACAGGACTTTTCCGTCCCAACAAAAGGTGTGCAGATATATGTAGCTCAAGGCTTTTGTAGCCACACATGTAGTACTGTGACTGTGCCACTTCATCTGGAAGAAGCCATTCAACATCAAGGGACTCATAGCAGCAGCCCATGGCAGCTCATGTTCTGTGGCACTGGGAAACCTTGCAGATTCTGTACAGATATTCTAAATTTTTCTTGGTGGTGCATGCTCCCATGCTGTGTTAATTTTGATAAGGTTGATAAACCATGTAGAGGACCAGCATATTAATACATGATTATAACAGTAAACATTTTACAGTGGGAATAGTTTACAGTATATGTTATGTTTGCAGTATCTGATGACTTATTGGCTGCTCACATGTCCCATTACTTATCAGTGTATAGGTGTCAATTTTGACCTAACATGCAAGTAAATGTTATCAATTCTCTCCCAAATGTCTAACTGTCCATATCAATGCCTTCCTCAGTTTCAACATTCAAAGACACTCTTAATTAGCCATTTCATAGGCTGGATCATACTGGGCTTTGCTGGCGCAGAGTTGAGCACCTGTTTCATGCACCTGCAGGGCGTAAAGTCAATTAATTAAACTCAATTTTTCTGAGTTAGTGCTTTATTTTCAGACAGCACAGCTCTGACACAGAAGTATATATTTACGAGAAAATGTCGGAGTGCGGAGCCGCGCCGAATTTGGCAGCTCTGCCCTCCGTCATTTTCAAAACACAGAGATGCGCCGTATTCATAAGAATACGGCGCACCCCTGTGTTTTCCCTAGCAGAGGCGCAAAATGTAGCTGTCTAGCACCAACGCAGGCACCCTTGCACCATAGTGCAAGGGTGCCTGTGTTGTAGTGAATTATTGTTTATGTGCAGGAAGGTGTTCCTCTGGGACATAAACAATCACTAATGGTGATTTGCTACTTCTATTTGCGCTGCAGAATTCAGCACACATAGAAGTAGCAAATCGTCATTATTTAATGATTATTTTTGCAGTGGAAGAAACACCTTCCTGCACATAAACAATAATGAATGTCATTTTGCTCTTTTTTATGTGTGCTACAGAATGCAGAACAAAAATGAGGAGAAATAAAAGCATTTCTTCTCGTTTCACCACTCTAACGCCTGCTCTTGCATGGCATTAGTTTTTGGCTCTGCCTCAGACTTACACCTCCTTATAAATCTTGGGCAGCATCAAAAGCAGTGGGTGTTGTGGTGGAATGCTCACAGCAACACCCATTGCACGCCCCTTTCACGCTAAGGGATGCGTGTAAAGAGGCCTTACTTACAAGGTGGCGTTAAGCCTCAAAAAGTGGCTTAACGGCGCTTTGTAAATATGAAGAAGGACATAGCGCCACCAGAACGTTGCTAAAAGTGACGCTCTGGTGTTGCTATCCCCTGGTAAATATGCCTCAGAAAGAGGCAAACCTTATTCACTGTTTCCGAGCTGTGCTACCTTAAATAAATATTGGATTACATGAATTCCCTTTACACCGTGCAGCTGCATAAAATTGGAACTCGGCTCTGTGCTGCGCCAGCAAAGCCCATCATGATACGGCCCAAGGGGTCTATCATCATCGCGCCTACATAGTTCCGAAGCATTGGACCCCAGGTGTTCCCTGAGATACCTCCTCAGTTAATCCTTCATCGTAATGTGGGAGATGCCATTTCGGCATCGGCCAATTTATCAGCTCCATTCTCAAGGTACAGATCTTGCAGGCAATTGCAGATTCCAACGCCCTCGCTGTTCGTCTCCTGGCTAGCAGTGTCGCTAGATGGCTTCCATCTGCATTCAGATTTTCTTTTCCTTGTTCTGGACCTGAGAGTTAATGGATGCATTTTAGGTGTTTAAATATTGCCTTTATCTGCTGGTGCTGCACTTATTTTGGTAATTCTAACCACTGTTGACAGTCTGACAATGCAAGGTAAAAACTGGCTGTGATCCCCCTACCTTGAGTTTTTCCAAATTCTACCTACTGTCATTTAAGATCCACAAAGCAATTGCCCAGGTGTCCATTGTTTAAGTCAAATGTTGTATTGATGTCCTATGGTCAATGTCAACACTGTCACTAAGTGCCAATTCTAAGCTGGTTCTCTTTGTGCACCGGGTAAGAGAATACCTAAAAGACATTGTTCCAGTACAGAAAGATTAACAGTACTGATGCATTTTGAAAGGCTGATCAAATGTGCCATCATCTGTCTTCAGTCTCTGGTTCAACACTACAAGCTCCACAATGTTGGCAACACAACCTCTCTTGAATACACCCCCTTCCTGTTCGAAGTGCTGTTTATGAACATATTTTATTGTGTTTTTATGCACACTTGAAAAATCTCTAGGGAGACCACCAAGTAGCAAAATAAATTTCTATTGTGCCACTAGCAAACACCTTCAGACTTCCATTGTTTAAAAGACACATCTATCATCAATTTCCTCACAACTCTAGATGGCTTTATCTGGCTAAATGAAATGGCTACTCAGAAATCAGAGCAATCAAGCAATCAGAGAGTATCTATGTGCTGCATATCGAACCTCTGAGTTTATCGATGGATTTTCTAAATCTGCATAATATTACGTTAGGTTTGGGAAAATGGAGGACCACCTCCTTGGGAAACTGTAGTCGAAGAGAGATGGATGCTGAGATTGGCTAATGAGCAGTGCTCAATTTGAGCCGGTGGCTTCTGGTACTCAGCACCGGCACTTAATCATCAGCACTGGCGCTCATGACAATCTGACATATGGTGGGCTGTTTGTCTGATTTAGAGGGGGCACAACAACAGTTGTTTACTAATTCAATATACGTTAAAAATTACTATTACCTGCCACATATGATAATCTTATAGCTTTGGGGGCCTGGAATTGTCTGAACTGTCACACTTGTAGGTGTGTGATGGTTAGTAGCTCGTTTGGTACTATCATTGGTACAGCGAGCAGGGGCAATGGGTGGTGTAGGCTGCAGAGGAGGCCTGATGAGGGACCTGGCACTTCATTTTTTACAAATTAAAGCACTGCTAATGTATGAAACTGTGAGTGACCTTTGACCATGTACAACAGCAGTACACAGGGCTGACTACTCGTTTGTGAAATAAAATGCACTAATGTGCACTTAGGGTAATCATTTTGTTTTTTGCAGTTTTATGTAGCGCAAACTCAACCCGAAGTTTACATGAGCAGCTGTTGCAACACAGATGGACACATTCATATATATTTTTTTTTAGACGTGCAGAGATTACGTGATTTGCCCAGAATCACAGGATGCTTGAGCCTTCCGCTAGACATGAACCAGGTTCCCCAGCTCAAAGTCAACCGCTCTGGCCGTTAAGCCACATCCTCTACTTACTACCCTTCTCTCAGGCTATCGCTGAGTTGCAAGAAACCCTCTGTGATGCTACTAGCCAAGTGATGAAAAGAGAATTTGTCTTGAGCACAATCACATTCCAAACTGCTTCCAATGTCCTGAGGGCTACTTTTAAAGGTATCCTTGTCTTCATCTGCAGACATCCATGAGCTAGAACTATTGATTCTATGAACAGCATATGGCAGAGTGACTGGTCCATTTCTGCATTGTTCTCAGCATATCCTATCTAATGATACTTAGCGCATCATTAGGATGGCGGGCGGACGTAGAAAGGGACCTCCCACCATATGTGCGGCGGTCCCGTGGGGGTCATTAGGATGCACCTGCTACACTGGCGGGCGAATCCTGCATTCTTCGCATTTTGGCGGGCAGTTCTTTCAACACCCCCCGCCGCAATGCCAAAAAGGCATGTCGTGCATTTTCATGCACAACCTGACAGGCACTGCTCAGTGCCTGCCATGTTGTGCATGAAATGCAGGGGGTACCATAGGAACCCCCCATGTGCACCACCCACCCCACACCTTCCCGAGGACCCGCTACAGGCCCCCAATAGTCAAGACTGCATGCCTTAAAGGCAAGTCCCCGCATGTATTATAATATGGATGGCAGTGTCTAACAGACAGCGCCACCATATTAACCCCTTCGATGCTCATGACGAGCTGAGCTTGTCATGAGGTACACCTCTCGTGTGCTCATGACGAGCTGAGCTCGTCATGTAAAAGGGGATTCAGCAAATATCAGCACAGGAGGGGGATCAGCTTACCACCCAAGGTGTTAAAACCTTTTCCGCCCGGTCGACTCATCGACCGGGCGGAAAACCGGCGGACGGTCTTTCCGTCTGCCGGAGTCCCCCCGCCATAGTAATATGGAGGGGGAATTGGCATGCGGGCGGGAGAAAATGTTGGGGGGGATCGCCACCGCCATGCGGGCGGTGGCGATCCGCCCGACATACTAGGGCCCCTTAGTGTGTTGTTCTTGGTTGAGAGGGACACCCCAAGTGAACAGTCGCTACTGGATATTGTTCAGCATTGTATCCTCTATAGCACGTCTGGTGTGTCTGCCTCTCTATCCTTTATCTTCGTTCCAGACATTTGACCATGCCAGGAATACAGCCAAACTAATGAAATACTACCTCAAGGCAGGTTTCCCCATTAAAAGTTATTACAACACAAGGCATGACAGACTTGGAAAATCCTGTTTTCAGCAAAGAGTCCTTCTTCTTTCTTATTGTCTCTTCCTGTGCTCCAAACACCGCTTCCCTCCTCTGCCATAAAACGGCGGAGAAGGCATGATTTTTGTCCACTCTATGGGTAAACATCAACAGATGTTGTTAGGAAAGTTGATCTGCTGAGAGCCAGGCACCTGGGTTGCTGTAGAGATGACACGACCAGAGCAAGAGATCAAATGGCCGCTTCAAGTCTCTCTCTCAGAGATTCCGTACTTCAATTGACTCCCGCTTCATTGTGGTGTTTCTGGGCTCGTCCTCCCTGTTCTGCTGGGTCAGGCAGAGGCGGCGGCCAGACATCAGTACCAGCCTATTCAGCAGCGGGTACTGGGTCTTCGATGATGCATCCAGCCATAAGTTGCAGCTGTAACAGGAGGGCAAGTAAATGCCCAGGAATTGGTTTCCCTGATATGTATTCACAAGTCTGCAGCTGGGAGAAGATTTTACAGCAGCTCCTGTTCCCAATCCCCCTTCTGCTCACAAATAGCATTGGTGGAAGTCTAAGTCTGATGTCAGACACCCTGGGCCATATTATCAAGAACGGCGATTAACATTATCGCCGCTTTAGCTGCAGGAATCTGCTGCTAAAGCGGCGGTAAGGGGCTTGATAATATGCCCTTGGGAATTCCCACAGAAGCCCAGGTTCTTGTGTGAAGGACATCAAACCTGGGCTGCTATGGGAATTCTCAAGGGCATATTATCAAGCCCCTTATCGCCGTTCTTGATAATATGGTCTGCAATGCCTATGCTCCACGCAAATGGCAGTCCTTTGCTGATAGAGCTGTGCAAATAGATTAGTGGCAGATCACTGTGGCAGGAGTTTTCCTCCCTAGGGCTCAGAGTTTGATGAGGTGCTTCCTGGCTAGAGATCTGATTTATCAGGAACCATCTTATCTGCAGGACAATGTGGTTAGCCTCCTCCGAATCTAGATGGGGTGCTTCATTTCGGGGTATGACCTGCATCCAACTTCTGGTTAGCCACTCCACTAGCCCACCTAGATTGTCATATGGAGGGAATGGAAGGATCCTGAAATACTGGGCATGCCCATATTTATTGTCAGGTTATATCCTGTGAATGGTGAAGACTTGGGCTTGTCAGACACTGCTCTGTTGATTCAATGTTCCCAAAGTGAGTTGGAAGAGTGTTGTTGTTAGCGAAGGATGTGTCTCCCAAAGAGAAACTCTTGACCACAAGGTGCAAGCTATTGTGAAAAGGGTCCATGCATGGTCCAATCTGTTCTTGAGAATGGGTGAGTATGCCTATAGTGTCAAGTTGTTGAAAATGGCTTCCAGTCTTGCTTGAGCTTATCGAAGCTGGCATGGATTGTTCGGAGGTTTCTATGACAAAACAACACAATGATAGGTTGGCAGATGTGTATTTTCACACTGTTCAAGACACAACTTTCATTTGTAATCAACTGTGACTGCTAAACACAGCTGGCCCCAGGTCTGGGACCTTTTAGATCTTTAGATTCAATGAACACTCACGCAAGCCTTCCGGTTGTTTTCAGTCATTGGCTCCTTATTCCTTTTGAGGGATGACGGTAATGATTCAGGTCTTTATGGCACCCATTGCTTTCAAGCCCTGTGGAGCTTGTTGCTTTCAAGCCTGTTGGGTCTGGCCAGTCACGTCCATTGGTGCCTGTATTTAGGACCAGATGTACTAACATTGGCAATCGCAATTTCCAAATTACGATTTTCTCTAAATCTCAATTAGTAAATCACAGTTCATTATGTATTAAACTTTTATTTTTAAATTACTGATTCCTAGTGGGTCTCAAATCGACCTACCTCATGAATATTAATGAGGTAGGTTGCAGCTTGTGACCCATTAGGAACAATAGCCATCATAGCCTACGGAGGTCAGGTGACCACCCTGTCTGTGATTGCTTTAAAATAAAGCATTTTTTTTTAAATGCAGCCCATTTTGCCTAAAGGAAAAAGGGATGTGTTTAAAAAATAGAAACTTTTAACTTTATTTTTCTAACTGCATGCAGTGATTTGCGGGACCCTTACCTACTCTTAAAAATACATATTTTTTAATTCTATAAGGGGAAAAGGTCCTTTGGGGACCCCTTCCCATTGACAAATTACTTACCACCTCCTTTGAGAGGTGGTAAAGTATTACTGTTTTGCGACTGAAATTTCGGTTGCAAAATATTAATACACACCATAAGGAATCGCTGTTTGGCAGGAACACCCTAAAGACGTCCCTTCCAAACAGCAATTCCGTGTGATTTCATAAACCCATTAATTCGTTAACATGTTACAGATTTGCTAAATGGGCTTAGCACATTTATACAGGTCGCAAAACTGTGATTTAGCGAAACACAGGCTTTGGTGCCCCTAAATAGCTCCATATATCTGGCCCATAGTTCTCAGCCTCTCAGAATAAGGCTTCCTCATCATGTCTCTTCCCGGAGATCCAGTCAGGAAGCTGGTACTGAAATCGCGGATACAAGACTTAGTGAACAAGTGAGTGCACGTACTGCTTCCTTGGAGCGAGTGGTGTTGTTGGTACTACTCTATAATTTTCATGGTCCCACAGGTGACTGTCAGGTTCAAGTTGGTGTTGGACCTCAAGAATCTGAACTTCTGGATTCACAACATGAGTTTTAAGTTGGACACCCTGAAATATAGGGTGCACCCTAAGACTTTTTTGTCCTCTCTGGATGCCACAACTTATATCCACATGTACCAATCTGGCCTCCTTTCTCAAATTTCTCTCATTCACCATGTGCAGCAGTCATTTCCAGGTCACAGCATTAGCTTTTGACCTCAAGATAGTGTCCAGGGTTTTCAACAAGGCCCTGGAGACTCTGGTGGGGTAGCTGCATGCAGAGGGCATCATTGTACATCCCTATTTAAACCAATGTATTCCTCATGCTACTAGCCGTCGGGTGGCAATGAAACAAATGCAGAGGGTTTTTGTAGTCCTTCATGTCAAGATTCATGGGACTGAATATTGCGCTTATATAACACTAATACAGGTATTATTCATTGGTATTGCTCAATTCACTGTAGGAAAAAACATGGCAGCTACAGTAGACAAGGATATGAAGAAACAGGAGAGAGGGTTGATGCTCTAGCAATTCACAGAATCCTCCAGAATGAATATAGTCAAGTCTGTACTTTGTTTCTCTCACCTTTCCAGGTTCAGGATACGCTAGCGGAGTGTGCTGAGGCACTGATGATGGGTTATACTGAGGGTCTGTTTTATTCCTTCCTCCATTCTTCTTGATATCTTTTGTACTGCATTGTATCTGTTGGGTGTTTGGAGTGGCCTTGCTGGTTCTCATTGGCCTCACTGTAGCTGTTTTTCCTGTTTGTGTCTATGGCTGTGGGGAAAGTGTGGCTGCTGCCTGTGGTACTCACTTATCTTCAGACTTCACTGTTGAATGTTCCCCAATTGCTCCATCTGAGATTGGTGGTTTAAAGGCTGAGAGGCTTAGATTGAGTCAGCTGCTCTTTCTATTGCAGAAAGTGCTGTTGCTCAGCACTCCAGGGATTATCGTCCAGTTGGGCCTACACTTACATTTGGATGTCCTTTAAGTATTGTTCTCTGACTAAGGGTGTGCAGTCTGTTTCCTGCCCCTAGGATTCTTGATTTCATGCTGAAAAGGTTCCATAAAGGTTTGGTGGTTTCTACTTAACTAGGCAATGGGAGTGCAATTAAAGGTTTTCATGACACCTATGGGCGCCTTTGACGTTCTATGCTTTTTGCTTTCCCATATGTTGAAAGGTTTCTGCTTGTTCACCCATGGTTCGGGCCCTTGGTGTCTTGCCCAATCTTCCTTTTGAGCTTCTTAGACAGATTTCTATTGATCTATACAAGGTGTTTTACTAGCCAATCCCTCCTTGAACCATTTGGATGAGCTGGGTTCTCTTGTGTGTGCCCCCTGTGAGCTCCTGGATGCATTTATTCTTCATCTTGGTTTTCTTTTCTGCCCAACAATCCTTTTGGGTTTCCACCTGGATCATGAGGTGGTGATTCCTGTATTGGGTTGGGATGACGTTTCTTTGACTATGCTCGATGTCAATAGGGCTGTAAAGTCCTATTTAGAGCACATGTCTGGGTTGTGTACTCATGACGCTCTTTTGTTCATTTTGGTCCTCCAAAAGATATTCTAAACTGGATGTGGCCACTACGAGCAGGTGAGTTCACTCACTCATTGCCAAAGGCCAGGTGCGCAACGCCCATTGGACTCAAAGGGCTTCAGCCCCCCTGCCCATCGTAGGTGTCATACCGGGATGAGACAGCTTCCCGGGCACACACACAGCCGCCCCGAGCACTTCATAGGTCTTTAAAAAACCATTTGCATATTAATGAGGCATTCCTGTTGTTTCACCCCTTCTAAGAGCCCTTGCAGCTCCACTTTGACTATTGTTAAGATTCAGCCCCCCCCCCCCCGAAAAATTTTCTTAGCCCCCTCCTGAAATTTGGCTCTGGTTGCGCCTCTGCCAAAGGCTATGATTTGGAAGGGGCCGTGCGTCCTCCTATCCTTTGGGATCATTTCACGAGGTGGGTAACAGCTTCTTGGGCTTCAGTATCTGAGCTCTCTGTGGTTGACTTTTTTGGCTCATTATCTTTGAAGATACCTGAATGTGTGGCTGCGACTCTGAGTAGGGCTGCATTGCCTACTACTGCACCTTGAACCCATAAAAGCTGTGTGCTTTTGCATTACTTGGTTGATAGTGTCTGCTTGTTTCATATCACAAAAGCAACTATTTTTTTCTGGGCTCTAACCTCAAGCTGTAATGAATGTAATAAGAAAGAAGGGGTAGTAATCACTGGATTACTCATGATATTGCAAATTATGGGTGGTCTCCTATTGACATTGTATTCTTGCCTTCCCAAAATCCCACCCGGTGTGGTTGTAATATGTGTTATTGATATTTTTAGGATGCGGTCATCATTGCTGGCTTATTATGGTCAAGGATGGAGGCAGTGCTATGCCGAGGAAGGGGGATGAAGGAAGAAGGACTTCTCATTGAAGCCAGGGGCACCAACATCTGTCATGTGGCATGCCTCATGGTGCAAATAATGTACCAACGGCCACATGCATCATTGTAAGGTTTTGCGATTCCTTATTTGCGATTTTTAGGGAATCGCAAATAAGGAATCGCAAAATGGGATGCATGATTTTAATCACATAATATTTGCAATTCGGTAAAAGTCACAATTTTTACAGAATCGCAAATATTATGCGAATTCTAATTTGCGATTTCGCAATTCCCATTGATTCCTATGGGCCAAAAGGCCCATAGGAATCAATGGGAAGGCATTGACATTTTGCGAATTTCAATTAGCGATTCGCAAAATGTTAATGCATTCCATGGGTGCAGGGGGGGTCCAAAGGACCCCCCCCCTGCACCCCTGAAATGTATTTTAAAGTGCATGTTTCACACACACATGTCCTAAGGACATGTGTGTCTATAACATGACAGTGTTTAAAATGCAAATGTGAGCATTTTAATACTTTTTCGCAAATTACCACGAGGTTCACCCTTGTGGTAATTTGCACCCCCTAATTGCGAATTCGCAATTTTAAAAACAATCATGCATTGCTTTTAAGGAATCACAAATTTTCGATTCCTTAAAAGCAATCGCATTTTTGGAAATCGCTAAAAATTGCGAATTTCACAAAAATGCATGATGCATCCCAAAAACTTATTTAGGAATCGCAAACGGCCGAATTTACCGATTCGCACCATTTGCACTTCCTACATAGGTTGATGCATGTGGGCGCAAGTAATTAGGATTACCACAAGTAATCCAGAGAAATATTAATGACGTGCTGCCATCCCCACACTATATTGGCCTCTCTAACAAATTAGGGCAATCAGCGAATAATCATTGGGGGGTGGACCCTCCCTTGTTAGGTAATACACATCCACACACATGATGCAATCCGCCCACAAGCCCCTCCCTTGGTGAAACAGGGGAAGCAGAAGGAACGTAAAAATCCTGTCTTCAGAAAGGACCATATTCCATGTTTCTGTAATCCAGTTTACAACACATATATAACATACAGCAGTGTCCTTAAGGGCAGCTTCCTCAGAAAAACAAGTCTGTAAAAAGCTCTACAAAGAATGCTGTTGAGATTATAGTAACAGAGAGAGGTTGTCTGGCCGCAGCCCTGTAAAACCAACTAACAAGCTCTGAAAATGCTGTTATATTTTACTCACTTGAAGAGTAAAGCCCTAGAAATGGCTTGTAAAAATTCTAAGCCAGATGCGACAGCAGTCGGTCTCTTCACAAAAACATCGCCGCAGCCATGGGACATTAAAACCTGAAGCGCTGAGAATGTTTATTTGCCATCAATGAAGTGTTGTTTTTCAAATGACTACATCACGTGTGGAAAATTAACTGTGCTCGGCTGTGCTCACAGCGCACAACTGCAGCTGCAGTGCTGTTTGACCAAGCTTCTAGGCTAACCCATAGTACCAACTGCAAATACAGAACTCCAGACAAACGAAAAAATAACTACTCCAGGAAAACATGTTAAAGTAAATGATTACTGGTCGATTACAGCTGTGTCATCAGATTACAGGTGTGATTACAGAGATACACAAGTATTTAATTCAGGTGCAGTGCTTTTTAGTAAGATATGGACTACAAGTGGGGTCCTTCGAAGCTCTAATAGGTCTTCGTCCTGTCAACGTGTTATTGAATGGGCACTTGTAACTGCTTTGTGAAAGCATCTGTTCCACGTATTCACTTTTCTGAAAGATTTCAACTAGAAACATTAACAACCGACCTTGGAAAGTTGTAGGACTTGATCTAAAGTTTTCCCCAATGCGGGATTTCTTTTCATATTTCAGAGATAGCTCATTTGGGTGGATCCTTAGCCGCTAAAAACAGTTATACTTAAAGGTGAGTAGCATAACGCACTTAAATCGCGTGATCTCCCACTGTATTCTCAGGGAAACACCAACAATCCATCTTTTGAATAGCATTAACAACCCACCTGGTACTGATCATTGTTCCAGTAGTTGTCACTTTCATACTTCGATAATCCAATTGTCTCTCTCCAGAAATACTCTTCTCACATTTAATATCAGAGCTAATAAGACCGCAGCTTATCAGAGGTGTGTGAGATATTTAATCTCATTCGCCAGGGGGCGCCTCTTTCCCAATTGTGTGAATGTGTTGGCATCATTGCCACTTTCCTTGCTTGTAGGCATTGAACCATGGCAGCCAAAGGTGGTCCTACTTCTGTCTTTGCATTGCATGAATTTTCTGTTCTGGCCACTCATTCTTTGGAATTGTTCTAGTTTGGCAAAATATTTAAATCTCTTACTCTATGGATCTTATTTTGTAGGGGATTTGGCTTCTAAATTGCCTTTCGCGCCCTGTTATTCTTTTAGCACCCACTCAGCAAGGGGTGAACAAAGATGGTGTAATCCAGATTACATACTCGCACTCTAGTGTGCTTCTCAAGCACATTGTTATGGGTTTTCTTAACGAGACGTAGATTTTTAGCTGAGGATTAGTCCCTGAACATGGATAGTAAGTGACCACACACCTCCCACAAGCAAGGGAGGGTGTGGCAAGATCAAAATTGACCTGAGGAAAAGAGCCTGCATGCCTTTTTAGGTCTTGCTACAGACAACTCAAAATTTCTGGGAGCCCTCATGCAGTGAATTCTTCAAAAATGGCAAGATGAAGTATTGACAGTGAGAGGGCTTTGGGTCAGCCCCTTTCAGCCATACGTTTTCATGTGTTTTTACATGGTTTGCCATTGCTTGGATGTTTTGTTCATAAGGCCCACTGCATTTTGTGGACGATTTAATTGCCTCATTTCTGTTCCCATTACTTTGTGATGATGGGCTTCAATAAGCAGTCTAACAATTCTCATCTAATTCACGTCCTGACTTTGCTTCTCATCCCCGTTCTCCTGCCTTCCACACTTCTTTTTCTTGGAGGGGGGGGGGTGTATAGGACAGACTCGACCCAAAGGTATCAGAGCACCGTACATAAATTGTTAGGCGCGGGGAGATTAAGTGATTTGCCCAGAATCACAGGATGTTGAGCATCCCTGCCAAGACCTCAAACCCAGTTGCCCAACTTTGAGGTCGACCGCTCTATCCTTTAGGCCACATCCTCATACTTCCTATTCCACACACGCGAACACTCACTTGCACTCCAGTCTAATGTTCCATAAGATCTCACACTCCCCATCATCCCTGCCTCTTTCTCTTTCCTTCCTTGTTTACTTCCCTCACCACCATCACCCGTGCCTCCATCCTCTGATGCTTTCCCTCACTGCATCGCCCCATGTCACTTCTTCATCACTCCCTATTCTCATCAATCCATTTGATTTTCCTTTGCTGTTGCCTTGAACATATTCAACCTACAAGTCAACTAATTCTCCATTAAAGCATTAAACATTATGTAATTATATAGACTAAAGCATACTATCAGAACTTAGAACACATTCAACACATATTATCATACAATCACAAACATATTAGCATAAAAGTAAACAACAATTGCACGTAAAAACGAAAAATGAGGCTCGTGAGCTGTATAGGAACGGTGGGCAGAAGGTGGCATTTGATCAAATAACACAAAACACAGGTGCCACAGGTAATCAGGTGTGAACAGCCATCCTTGCCACATTTTGATGAACATATATCAAACCTATATGTCCCTCCCTCCACCTGCCGTATCTCTGCTGATACTAGTTCTGACCCCAATTACAAACACTATATGCAGACGCATTGGAGACCTCTTGCTTTCCAGCCTCTATACAGAAGCATTGGAGACCTCTTGCCTCCCAGACTCTCTCCGTAAAACACTCCTTATCTCACTGCCTAAACCGGGCAAGGACCCGGAAGCCTTGGGGTCCCACCACCTGCTGGCACTGTTGAACATGGACCACAAGACCTTGGCGAAAATTGGAGTGAACCAACTGGCTCCACTGGCTCCACTGATTCCGAAACTCATGAATCAAGACCAAAATGGGTTTGTTCTGGACCGTACAACCTTGCTCAACCTGCAACGGCTCCTCCATTTCATGGAATATGCCCCTATTAAATGGCCTCATGCAGGCTGTCTGGTCCTTGACCAAGAAAGGGCTTTTGATTCTCTAGAGTGGCCCTTTCTATTTGCGCTGCTGACCCTATATGGTTTTTTAGACAAGTTTCTGAGACTCATCTGCTTACTGTATACACTACCATTGACCAGGGTGAAGACTGGCTCCCTCATTTTCGGCCCCATACTTATGGGCAGGGGCACATGCCAGGGATGCCTGCTCTCCCCACCTCTCTCCTCCCTAGCAGTGGAGCCACCGGCAGCTCACCTGCATGTGCAAGGGGCAGAGTGGGGTGAACTCAAGGGTGATGGCATGCACTCTATCTCCATTTATGCGGATGATCTTCTCATTTATTTGAGGGACATTTCTTTTATCCCTGGTGGGATAGCTTGCACTCTCTGACATTTCGCCTAAGCTTTCTGGCCTAAAAGTCAACTGGGCTAAATTTTGTCTTATCTCACTAGCTTCGGCCACCCTTGGTCCGAACACTGACCTGTTTGCCTCCTCCTCTTTTGGCAACCTAGCACATTTTGATATTTGGGAATACAAATTTATCAGATCTCCTAGACAGTAACCTGAGGCGTGCTGTTGCTTCGATGAGGAACCAAATGACATTCCGCTGGACCTTACCTCTATTTATCGCAGGCTTGAGTGGCTCTGCTCAAGATGGTCGTACTCCCCTGACTCCTGTACTATTTTGTCAACTTCACCTTGTACATATGCGCCTCCTTTTTACGCTCCTGTGAGAGCGAGGTAAGAACCTTAATTTGGAACACCTCCAGGTGCCGCATAGCACTCTATAAACTTTACCAACCTACAACCTATGGGGGTGTAGCAGTCCCCAACTTTGAGGAATATTATTTAGTGTCCCAACTTCAATGGGGGTCAAGATGGCTCGCTGCTCTACAATTAGTAGACACTGCCACGCTGTTCCCGGTCTGGACCTTTGCCAGCATATCTCAGCTGTTCCACCCATGTGCCTGACCGCTACAGCCCAAGCTAGCGATTTTATTGATGGCGCATCCCTGCTTCAGATGAAGTCTCTACCTTAAGCAGCAGACTACACCATACACGCCTGCCTTGACACGGTTGGTCACACTGAGCGGTCAATGCTACACCACTGCAACTAAGCTGACCGCTTGGACTGCGGTGGAAGTCCATATGATGGGAGATCTCTATAGAGACAGTGAGTTTCTGTCCTATGAGCTGATGGTGGAGGAGACGGTCTCCCTCCTGATCAGTTCCTTCTCCACAAATCACTAATAGGGACAATAGGACAGAAATGGGGAGACATGACCCGTGAGCTATCTATGCATCTAACTAGGCAGTATATATATGTCATGGGCCAGGGCAGGCTTGCTTGAAATCTCTCTGCGCTCCCACACTACTCTACCGCTTGCATCCCTGCATGCATGATGGGAGGCTGACCTTTCCTGTCCCTATTTGGCTGGGGAGAGGTAGACCATATTGGAGGTTCCAACTTGCATACCTCGCAATGTCCGCTTTCACTTGATTCAGCTGTACATCGTACATAGGGCTTACCTTACTCCAGCCAGCATCAACAGATACTTTCACTGTACAGAATCCACATGCCCTCAATGCTGGCTGGTGAATGCAGAAATCATATATATGCCCTGGGCTTGCCTGCCTCTGCAGCGCTATTGGTGTGGCATCCAAACGCAGTTGGAGCATTGTACTGAGAGAGCTCTCTCTCATACATGGGAGGTGTGCGTACTCAGGCAATATCAGCAAGGGAAAAAGCACAAAGTCACGTCTCGCTTCATAGATCATGGTCTAATTGTAGGCAAGCGGCTGATCACGTAGCGATGAAAGTCACCTGACCCTCCACACCTCACAGCTTGGATGCGGTTGCTTATCAACTTGGCACAAGCAGAGAGTGTTGCGCTACATAGGGAGGATGCCATGGTGCTCTGTAAGAATGTCTGACAAAATATCGAAATCAAAAATATCGAAATACAAAAATATCGTAGTACAAAAATATCGAAATTAAAAATATCGTTTTTTTAAATGTATTAATAATAATGTAAAAATAATTATAAAATACATATAATGTTACAAATACTAAATAAAAATATTGAAACATAATTAAAAAATTAAAACGAATACATATACATTTAAAATAAATTAAAAACTTAATAATTTAATATAATTTTATATTTTTTAATTTCATTTAATTGATTTAATTTAAATTTATTTTATTTTTACCCTATACGACTGTACCCCAAAAACCCAAAACTGACCCTGAACCCTAAAAATACCCCTTTACCCAAAAACCCAAAACTGACCCTGAACCCTAAAAATACCCCTTTACCCAAAAACTGAAAACTGACCCTGAACCCAAAAAATACCCCTTTACCCAAAAACTGAAAACTGACCCTGAACCGTAAAAATACCCCTTTACCCAAAAACTGAAAACTGACCCTGAACCCTAAAAATACCCCTTTACCCAAGAACTGAAAACTGACCCTGAACCCTAAAAATACCCCTTTACCCAAGAACTGAAAACTGACCCTGAACCCTAAAAATACCCCTTTACCCAAAAACCCAAAACTGACCCCGAACCCTAAAAATACCCCTTTACCCAAAAACCCCAAACTGACCCTGAACCCTAAAAATACCCCTTTACCCAAAAACCCAAAACTGACCCTGAACCCTAAAAATACTCCTTTACCCAAAATTAATTAATATTATTTAATTACCAATTAATTATTAATTAACAATAACAATAAAGTAAATATATTAGCACATTAGCTGTAATTAATTAAATTTAATAATCAATATTATTTTTTCCCAATTAATTAATTAACAATAACAAAAAATATATATATAAAAAAAATTACTTTAAATAATGTAATTAACTAATTAATATTAATTAATTACCAATTAATTATTAATTAAAAATATTTACAAACATATATTAATTAATTGATTATTATTAAATTACTTCCCACCCTATTCCCCTATAAACCCACAACCCGCTACAGTACTAAAAGACAATATTTAATTAAATTACATTAAAAATTACATAATAAAACATAATAAATACATTATAATATACACAAAATGTATTTAAAAATCGATATTAGTAACATCGAAATTATTGATTTCGATATTATTGACATCGATATTTCAAACTTCGAAATTACTGATATCATACTAATATCGATATTAAGACTGTCGATATTACTTACCTTCTATATTATGTCCCATCGATATTTAAACTTCGATATAATTGTATTTCGAAATTTAAATCTCGATATTTTGTCTGTGTACCGCTCTGTAAATATCCATTGGCGAGTAGCTGGGTTGACCTTCACACTGATATACCTGATGCACCCCCATCAACAGAAGCCCAACCATCCTCCGAAGACAAATCGGGAGACAACGCGCGTGAGTCGCTGCCCCCCATTGTCGCTTCCATTGGCGAGCTCAACGTGGACGACGAGCTGCTACTTGCCCGATAAGGGTCCCACTAATGGGATGCCTGGGGACAGACATTTGTCATTCACTTAGCAACTAGACAGGGTTGGGGGTTCGTTAGCAGGGAGGGGGGTGCAAGGGCTGGCATGACAGTTACTACTAAGGTTTTTTCTCGACACGCGTTCTCATTGTTGTTTTATTGAGACTCTCAAATGTTTATTTCTGTCATTGTGTATTATTACTTGTTGTGAGTGGTATATGCTCATTTGATGTAAAGAGCAGCCGCTTTGCAGTACCACTTCTTATGATTAGCATATGCATCTCCTGTCAGACGACCTTCCATTAACATTACAGGTACTCGGAGTGGCAATGTCTTTTCAGTTTCTATTCAATGTTGCCAACAATGTAATTTATCACATTGCTATTGCAAATTAATAACATACAATTGTTAACTGACATTATCACTTTAAACTGTGTTCCTGTAATTCTTTTTTTGTAACTGTAACCATAAAAAAGCCATACACAGATTCAAACAAAATAAAAACACGTCATCATTAGCAATTTCTTTAGATATGGCAACAATTTTGTATCAGGGAAGTGGGCATGTTTGGTGTCCCCTTGCACGCATTTTACCATTATATACCCACAATGAGAGTATTTAAAGTTCTGTTTCAGCCCGGGGATAATCAGAAGCAAGACTGTTGGCTTGCAGCAAGACTCTGCGTAATGAAGTTGAATTTGTACACAACAAGTTTATCACCATCCACACATGAGACATTCTTTTCATGTAGTCTTGCTACACTTGGAACATAGACACCCTACGATGCAAACATGACTGAGGACAGGGGACAGCCCAATGTAATCTCTGCATGGCTGTGCATCTCATATGATTTTATATATATATATGTTCGGCATCCTGTTGCACCTCTGCACTTTATCATGAAATAAAAGAAGAATATCCATGTAAGACTGGCTGTGGATTTATTCATCTGTGTCTGCGTACTGGACTTTGTGCAAAGGCGTTGCACTAGTTACTGGTTGGAGTGTATATATATATATATATATATATATATATATATATATATATATATATATATATATATATATATATATATATTGCAGTTTTATATAGGGCGATCTCGGCCCGGAGGCATTGGAGCGCTTTGCATGAGCACCAGTTACATTACACAAGGAAATATACAATTTTAGTAGGCAAGGGGAGATTGAGTGATTTGCCCAGAATCACAGGATGTTGTGGTCAGCTCTGGCCGTTAGGCCGCAGTGTTTGTGACTCGACTTCCGGCTGGTTATTCTGATTACATTGAGTGGAAATTGCCCTTTGTGTAACAATAGAGAAAGATAATCTTGTGACACTCTAACGTGTTTTCTGGAACTGAAGATGTAAATCACCCAGTGGAATCTTGCTAACTGTAATACCACCACTGGTTTCCGACTGTGGTAAGCCTTTCCAACATGGTCCTGCCAGCCATTACACACGTCAATCTATGAATGTATTAAGGTACGGAATAGTATCCAGAAATATTAAGTCAATAATTTGTCTATTAGCTTGCAATTAGTATTTAACAGTGATACTCCAGTTTTGTAGGTTATTCGCATTACCTTTTTATGTAACAGAGTAATGACCCTACTGTAAAATCCTACTAGAACTGGTTATGCTTAAAACTAGAATCAGCCATTTCCATTACATCTTCACACAATATATACCAGAATCTGCAGTAAAACGTCTACGGGAGTCCTTCCACACCAATTACAAAGTGCAGACAAGAACTCCTTATCTGAAAAGCTTTTATGTAGGGTTTGTGATTGTGCAGAAGTTGAAACTGAGGAAAAGGCAGACCAAAACCAACAATGACTCGATCCCTTTTGATTTGACTAAAACTATATATACAATGTATGTGTGGGAACTTTGAGCCAGCTGTCTTCACCCTTCGGTCTGTTGACTTGTCATTCACATTTTTCTTTCAACTACTACAGCATACAGAATAGGTTAATGGATCAGCCCACTTCAGACATTGGTTTACTTTTCTGTAAGTGACAGCATTCGTCTCTTTCACAAAGAGGCCATCCACAAAAAGTAGTTCCCTTCTGCACCATGGACTGCTATGGCAAAGTGCGCTTTTAGAGGTCCAAAAAACAATTTTGCCTTAAGGTAATGTATATTTTTATACTGGTGAGATCCTGGAAGCTCTTCAAAAATGATTTACATATCCATAACTTAACAGGCATTAACAAAGCCAAAAGGCTGACCAACATCGGCAGACGTATTGGCTTGGCCAATGTTTGTCTTTTAAAGCCTTGTGTAAAAATAGTGGGACACATTTTGTATGCTTTGATATCTTCAATCAGCATGCCATTTTCATCCACCAACATCTTTGCCTTATGTCCACCCATTACTTTTTTTAAAGAAATATAAAGGTGCACCTTTCCTTTCTTTTGGTAATGATGCACTTGAGAGTTAAAACTATGTATGTGCCCTCTGCCATCATATTATATTATTTCTCGTGTTACTCAAATTGCCTTCTCCCCGTGGTGCAGGAACAATGTTCAGATAGAGGGTCCTTTCATAAATGTTCTATTACTGGAGTCATAGGGTTTGTGAAAAAAACGAGCGTCACACAAAGAACAAGTGTATGAAATGTATTCGGCAAGAAATGGTGTGGGTGTAGTAAGTAGCTGGAGGTACGTTTTAGAGCACATTGTCGCAAATATATTACTAGAACATGACATGGTATATCACTGTAATTTACGGACAGCACACTTAGAAGTGACTACTATATTTGGACAGGTGTACAGTTTTAGTGATAAAATGATATAGCGGACAAACAATATGTGTAAATCGCATTTCATCGACTATTTACCGTTTGCACATCAAGTGAAGTGTCTTGATTTGTTTTATCTCACTAAAATCTTTGTTGCTATCACAGTTCAGAATTGCACAAAATGTGCTTCATCTGTTCTTTTATAACTGCTGATCTATTCTGAAATATTTGCACAGTTAATTTTCAGGTATTTATCATTGTATGTGTTCGAACCGAAATGACATCCTTTCAGTCTCTATGCACACCATCAAGATTGTCACACAGTTCACTTTGTTAAATGCTCCCACTCTCAGAGAAAGTAAACACCAATCTGCATGTTAAAAGAGAAAGCAGCAATTTGTTAGAAGACATAGGAGCCCATTACGATGTCGTTCGGAAACTGTTCTGACCGACTCTGTTGCAGAATCGTTTTCGAACAAATCAGGTTCTGCGAGTCCGAACGACCGATTACGATGCTACCCAACATCTTTCGGTCAGACTCGCTTGACTTCAATGGGAATGTGTGTTCCAAACGAGAACACAGGCTTCCATTGAAAAAAGGGGCAGTCGGGGAAAACCTTGCACCCTGTGGTGGGCACCCCATGGTGCCTGCCACATTGTGCATGGTTGGAAAGAGGGGTCCCTTGGATACCCCCACAGGCCCCAACTGGATGCCTACGGGTGAAGGGGGGCCTGCTACAGGCCCCCAAAGGCAGATTCTGACAGCCGTTTTGTGTCGGGCAGACCATATCAGAATGGCTGTCTGAATCGATCATCGTAATAGCTACCTCGGAAACTGTGTCCATAGAGCTGTACGATTCGGCTCTGAAAGACTCGGCCTGCCCGAATGCCTTTTGGAACCGATTGGAACAGCCCGAGCAGTTTCCAGGTATCGTAATCAGTCGTTGGGAAATGTGTACAATTCAGTCAGAAACAAAGGTTCCGAATTGGATTCTGAGATACCAAATCCCATTCGGAGTCTTTCCGAATGACATCGTAATCGGCCCCAGAGACTGACGTTTAACCCCATCTATGGAGCACAGCAAAAGTGGCAAGATAAAACCAAAACTAAAAGGCCTTCTGAAATTCAGATTTGTTATTTTGGGCTTTTTTCAACACCCCCAGCATCCTAGTTCCAGCGCCTGTGCCCTCTCTCTTAAGTTCAGTAACAATAGCCACCTATTTTGTATTCTTAAGTATTCTGGACAAGATATTTTCTTTTTAACTCATTCTTTATAACAAACTTATGATTTATGTTTATGGTCTAGTCATGCAGTACCTCACACTGGAGTTTCCGTTATACCCTCCTTCAGTTTTCTTATAGCGTCAAGTGAAAGATACAATTAGTGCCTCATGGTTTGTAAATGGAACTTGGGTCAGAGTCATTTATTCACTGTTTATATGTCTACTGGGAACTATAAAATGCTTTCTAGAACTTTGTGAACCCGAAAGGGTTCAATATTTTGGGTGTAACCTCTAAAATGTATGTGCCTGTGCCCCAATGCTATCTTTTGCATACAAAATACAGTTATAATCACCTTTTAATATAAATGGAGCTGCACCGGTAAGGAAATGTACCTTCTTTAAAAGCTGTGGCGAACGCATAAGATATTGTTATGGTTATATCTTTATACATCAAAGTTAAAACAGCCCACCACATCGTTCCACTCTTCCCCCTTGAGGTAATGTCCTGCCCCCTGCCCTCTTCGGCTGTTGGCCTATGTCAGTAGGGTCCTAGGTGTCCACTCGACAAAGCCCTTTTCTGACATTTGACAGTTCAGAATTAAATCTGCAAGCGCTTACTTTGAAAAAGAAAAACAGTGCTTTAGAAAAGGTGTCACAGGCCCTACTGCGCCAAGTCAAATGAACCTCCCAGGCCCTGGTCTAGTAGTAAAAACAGCTATAACCCCGGAGAAGTGGGCCATTGAAACCCAAGGCCCAAGTGCCACTACGCCGGCTGCACTTCTACTGGTAGCTACGCCCCTGAAGAGAAAACACCACGACATTTCTATTTCACTCACGGGATCCTATCGAGGGACCTCTGTTTCCCTGATTTTCATAGGATTAGTACTTCTATTTCCAAGGTAATATTTTGAAAGCTGCAGCCACCGCGCACTTCACCGGTTCATGGAGTGATAGCCTGGGGCTTTCTCAAGACTTTGTCATGGGTCTGTGCTGAACAGCACTCACTGGGCGTGCAGTGCAAGCAGGTCATACCAGCATGAAGTAGGGATTCACTAGGTCAGGGACACGTAAAGTACAGCCCGGGGGCAGCATGCGGCCAACTAGTAGGGGCTGCAGTCTGCTCAGCAAGCATAATCGGCGAGGGTATACTTGCAACACACTCACTCTCTGGTAATTTTGCGGCAATGGGCACAGGTCCAGCACTCACTCTTAACTTTTTGGACCTCATATAGATTTTGCACCCTTTTCTTATCCTTCCACTCTTTTCTTTCTTGTTCTTGTGGCTTTGCAGAGATTGGAAGGGGGTGCATGAGTTTGTATATTTCAGGTAATAATACATCCTTCATTTTCCATAATTGATACAAATTCTGCTTGATTTTCCTGCGATGTGTGTTGCGCTCACTCTCTTAAGAGGTAGGTGCTCTCGTGCCTTTTCTTGGCACGAGAGGGCCTGTTTCCAGGAAAAGATTTAGCAGGTGCGCCTCCAAATTTCAATTGCACGTTGTTTGAAATCTTGACCTTTGTGGTTACTTCCTCCACAATCCATGTATTCAAAGGCAGAACATTTGGTCTTTAAGTGATCCAATCTTCGGCGTAATCTGCAAATTGCAGGTTGCACTAGATACACAAGAGAGCCTTTGTTGAGGCCTCTTGTGAAAGTGACAGGTGTTCTGCTCCTAAAGTACATGCAGAGTTAGATTGAAGAGTAACCTTATATTTTCGTTTGACGCAAATATACAGTATTTTGTGATTCCCCTCTAACTTTCACAGACTACTAGTCAATAAAATCTCAATCAAACCTGACTCAAAAAAGAGGTTGTCCATATTTAAAGTTATCCTTCCTCACATGTTCCTTTGCCTCTACTCTGTTAGAGTAAGGTATGAAATCGGTTCATTTAAATTTAACATCATTTTCCAATTTCTCTTTATCCAGGAACAAAACGTTCTTGTTCCTTACATTTTCCTTGGCCTCTGCTCTGACAGAGTAAGGTAAGAAATTGGCTGGTGTACTAAATTCAGATAGTTTCTGAAATTAGGGCTTGTTCTTTAATCAGTGGTGGTGCTGTCTCCCCTCCACCCTCCTCGATTGCTCATCCACAAGGAAGCACCAACATGTCTCAATGCCTAATACAGCAGTGGCGGCGGGTGGAGTTTGAAAGTGGTGAGGCGAAAAATGTTGTACCTGGGTATAATGAGCGAGCCCGAAGTGCAAAAGGAGGGTGAGGGGGGCTTCTCCCCCACAAGAAAGTTTTGAAAAATGGATTCAAATGGTGGCTTTTACACCACATATTTACTTCAAATTGGAGCCAATGTAATTAAGGTTGTGGTTCAAACAATTAAGTTAAAAAAATTAATCCTAGTATAGTGTGCCACCTGACTATTTTGCTGTTTCCTCCTATTTCTATTAATGCATCCAGATATACAATACAACAACTGGCATTATACCTAAAACAAGCCAGGGACTACCTTTGCCACAGGCACTGCGCAATGGGCCCTACTTCCACCCTGTGGTGTATGTCTCCTAGTCTTGCTGCTGAAGGCCACGACCTGCTCTTTCATCAAACGTCATGCTGATACTATGACAGACTATGGACAAAATGCCCCCAAACCCCTTCATCCAAAGATGGCACTGCACAGCCACAGGCCTTGGTGTTTGCCTAGAGTAGAGGTTAGATTATATATTTAATGAGTTTCTAGTGAAACAAACACTCCTCCGTTCGTGTGCTGTTTGAAACCAGGAGGAAGTCCTCCATACCAACTGGACTCACCTGAACCATGACACCACAGCCCGCCTCTGAAAATTCTCATCCCCTGCTCTCTAGCCCCCACACTACGTGTGGCTTATCACATCTGCACCCTCTGGCTTGCTCATACATGACACCCCAGTAATCCTCATTAGGGCTAAGGAGGGAGAGAAACACACCGGACAGCCAAACAAACACTGCACAGCCGGCTGTGGAGGGTTACAGGTATCCCCAGGCAAGGTGCAGCCTAGCGGGTGGTTGAGGCAGACTTCAGGCGAGAGGTGGAGGAGGCCAATGGCAGGATGAGAGTGAACATGATGCATGAGGTGCAGCAGCTGGAGGCACTCTACCCGCCTCTAGAGGTGACAAGACTAACTCTGTGACTGCAGAAGGCAAACCACAGGGTTTTGAGGAGGTAGGCTTGAGGGGAGGAATAGGTTGTCTGACCACTACAGGGGGAGGCAGTGCAACAGTGGTAAACACAAAATGAAAGGGCCCCGTGAGGAATGTAACGAGGGGACCTCAGCCTTTCATACCTCATCGATATTCATTGGTGTTGAGCTTGTGCTCCAGGAACTGGGGTGGCTTGTGTTATGCCCCTCAGGGAGGGGTAGGCAACCTGTGAGTGCCAGTAGGAGACTACCTGTAGGAGCCACTCTTTTCTGTGCAGACCATGGCCTAGGGGTTTTCTTTGCAGGTTTTTTTTTTATATATAGCGCAATCTGAATCCGAAGGTATTGGAGTGCTGTACATGATTGAGCACCATTTATTTCACAACAATACACACATTTTTGTTTCGAGTTTTGTTGCTGGGCTGGCATACTCCTGGTGCGATCATGTAATCTCAGTGGTCTGTTCTGCACACCCGGCTTACTTCACTACAGAACTAGGTTGTGTGTGATGTGCAATCTAAACACCGAGATTTAGGACTTTTGAGAAATGTCACCCCGAGATTTCGGAAAACGCTGCGACGCGTATCAAAATCACATTGTCCACTTAGCACGTGTCAAATAGCAATAATAACACCAACACTTCGGGTGCAATTTACAGTTGTAGACACACACACACAGTCATTTTAGTGCATCCTCCTGGCGTGAAACATGTCAGGCTAAGTGGCATTCAAAAGATCAACATGTAACTTTTTATGTAATTGTTCATTTGAAAACTTAATTAACATAAATAAATATTATCTTTTTATGTAACGCTTAATACCA
The DNA here is from genome assembly GCF_964263255.1 of Lissotriton vulgaris. NCBI lineage: Eukaryota > Metazoa > Chordata > Amphibia > Caudata > Salamandridae > Lissotriton > Lissotriton vulgaris. Next base: position 752,534,457 of record NC_141694.1, read on the forward strand.
CGTCTGTTATCTCTAAGCACAAAAACAGTCGTTACCATTGTCCAATTTATGGTACTTAATTACTGACCTCGAAAGGATGGAAGGCTCAACAAGCCCTGTATATCAAACACCATCAGTCAGTAGCGACCATTGAAGTAACTCAGCAATACTGTCAGTAGTGAACTTCCTCTCAATCTGGACTGATGGCAGTGTGCACCTTACAGTGCAGGCCTCAAGAAGCGCGCAACTGTTGTGAGCTTACGGATAGTGTGGCAAAATGCAAATAGACCAAGGAAGAGATCTCTATCGAAGGAACAGTCCCCAACAAATGAATACGTCTCCTGTGATGAATCACAGAGGTAGTTCCTCTCCTGCATCTTCTGCCTGTATTACTAGTATGCTTCCTCCATCGTTCACCCCTACCTCAGTTATCCGCAAAATGGAGGAGAGTAGAGAGAAGACCAAGGATGAGTCTTCCACCAGCAGATCCATGACCACTGATGCCGAAGATGAAGATGGCATCGTTTCGGATTCCATTGCAAATTCTGGTCGAAGTTCATCTCCAGTTGTAGGAAACAAGTACTCTGCTCCACAAGGGTCGGTTTGGTCTACACCACTTGCCCAGACCAATCGCTACGCCAAAGATCAAGGTTTTCGACCCAAAGCCACTGGCAGCAAGACTCCTACTATGGGCTCTCCTGTGCCAGGAGCACCTTTCTTGCGCCCAGTTCACTAGGTGACTGTGGCTACTCGTGTTCCCATGGTGCGGCCTCATCAACTTCACCCTGGACTTGTCCAAAGGATGTTAGCGCAAGGAGTTCCCCCACAACAACTTCCACCACTTCTGCAAACTGGTATGCTTCCTCCGGGTTTACAATTGTCTCATTTGCAGGGGCTATCTGCCCCTATCATTGGCCAACCTTTTTACCAGTTGCCTACCCCTGGCCACCCCCTCATGAACCCACGTTCTGCGACATCTTTACAACTAGCTGTAATGCAGCAGCATCTTCTTCAGCGTGCGGGTTCTGGGTCTCATAGTTCCCACCCGAGCTGGTCAGGGCTACCCTTGATGCAGTCGCAGATGGATCCGCACCACAGAAGCAGGTCCCCCCCTGTCGGCCTGTCTAAATGGTTTGGTTCAGATGTCTTGCAGCAGCCCCTACCATCCATGCCAGCTAAAGTAATTACTGTGGATGAACTGGAATATCGACAGTAAAACTGGACTTAGCAATTCCCAGGCTGTCTCCAAGGGGAGCAGAGTCTGCAGCGTTTCTCTGCATTGGGTCTACAAACCATGGGATAGAACAATAGTCTGCATCATGATCTTTGCTCCTCAGCTAATAGTGTCAGTGTAAGCAGATATTTATTTAACGAAAGTCTCATAAGAGCCAAAGCTGGGCTGAAGTTTTAACAGTTCATGATTATGTTTACTCAAGCCTGTGATTTTAGTAAACCTTGCACATGCACTTTATGATCTAATTGTGGCACATGAAAAATTGTGATCATGTATTTGCACTAAAAAGTACCCGTCATTTTTAGAAAATCATACAAGGAACTGCACCGAAAAGTATAAATAATGGAAGATGAGGTTGGTCATTGATTTAAGTACTTTATACAAATTATTTTATAACACAACAAAAGCCTAGTTTTAATGTATTTATTATTTTGTATATTCTTTCATGGTGATATTGCGGTTAGGTCATACTACTGTCTTTTTTCAACCAATGCCCCTACCTTGCTGAATTGATATTTACAAAACTGCATCAACTGAATTTAAATAACTGAAAAGTGATTTTATAATGTATCTTTTATGGTTTTATTTGAACCGAAATAAAGAATTCTGGACTTTGAGCAGGCCTCAAGATAAGGCTGCACGCATGCCACTGGCAGCAGCATATGCAGAGGAGCCGAGATACAGCTGCAATCTCATCATTGGATTCGTCCGTGGAGTGGAGGCCCCCAGGAAATAAATGACTGTCTATATTGGATCCTGATCTCTGCTGGCAGGTGTGAGAATTACTCATGAGGACAGACACTGGAGGGAGAGAGAAACGGGAACTGTGGACCGGAAGGGAAAGTGGAGACGGTGGAGTGGCAGTGTAGGAGGAGAGAGGATGCAGATGGTATCAGCAATCTGATTCCATCTTCTGCACCGCCCTGCTCTGAGCTGGCCCTCCTGCGTCCGTGGGAGGCAAGATATGCACGCCTCCAGCAGCAGTTTGAAACTCCGGCTCTGCACAGACAGAACGTCGAACGCGGATGTACATCATTTCAGCAGTCATCTTACAACAAATGTCTGTTCTGATTCACAGAAGAATAATGTACTCTAAAGAATTGAAAATGATCTATAAACCATCTTTTGCTTTCGTAATCATGTTACTGAGTTATTTCAAAAGCAAAACACTGTGTGATGTGCATCACCAGGCAGTACACAGTTTGCAAAGCTCGCTTTCAATGGTTGAAGAGTTCCGCCACATCCAGTGCTTTAAATGGGCTGGTACTGTCTGGTACGGAGTACCAGCACTTTTCTATTCTGAGAGAGAGAGTACCGGCACTTCTCAACAGAAATGCTATACTTTTAATTGGGGACTACCGGCACTTCTCAGAAACAAGCAGGTACTCTGGTACAGAGTACCTGCACTTCTTTTTTTCCATTTCAAACACTGGCCACATCCAGTGGTTTATTTTCTTCAGCGTCTTCCCTTGGTAAAGTCCCTCAGATGATCTGGGAAGTCAATGCATGCCTCGGCTGCAAGCTGGGGTGGGGGGATCTCAGCTGCTGGATAGCCAGAAATGCCTGCCACAGGGCTGGCTGCGTGAATGGTAGAGAGAAATGAAGCACTAGTCAGTCATAGTGAAAAGGCGGATCTCCCCAATACAACCAACACATGCCACATACAATCAGACACGTTTTTAACCACCTCACTCTGGGGACACACTTTTACGAGTGCACCCATCTCCAGTGATTCTGGGCAAATCATATCTTGTGCCTTTAAAAAATATGAATGTGACCTTGTGCAATGTTGTAACATGTGCTCATGCAAAGCGCTGCTTGTGAGTTTGCGCTATAAAACTGAAAACACAAACCTTTAGGGCAGTCAGAGGTGTTTGTCTAATATTCTGGCATCTCTCTATGTACAGTATTTAATAAAACTGAAGCCCGGCATCGCTGCGGGCAGAGATTCTGAATGAGAAGGCTGGGCTATGCAGCAAGCAAGAGCCACAATAAAGAAGTCAGGTACTCATGGTAGAAAGGCCACCTATTTAATTTGATTTACACATTTGTATTGTAAAGTTTTAACTAAATTACCTTTACCTCTGACCATATGGATATCGCTCAAGGGCAGTTAGAGAATAAAAGAATTGGAGAATGCCAGTCAGTCATCTTAACCTCTTCGACGTGGCGCAAATTCCGCCACAGTGCGGCGGAATGTGATGCGTGCGCAGTTCGGACGGCCCCCGGCTGTCCGACCGACAGACACAAACACCGTGACGTCCGAAGCATCAAAGAGGTTAAAACCGTCTCTCTTGGTTTTTACAACATCAGAGAAAAGAAGAACTTCTTTAATAACGTACTCACCTATGGAACGTTTCACCGGAGCTCCTCGTGACTGCACAGCAGACAGTGGCACAAGCCTTAAAGCAACGGGAAGCTGCTGGAGTTGAACTCGTCCCCAGCCCCCAGCCCACCTATCATGGTAAAATAAATACCTGCTGCTGGGTCTCAGTGAAAAAGGCAGAGGCCACTGACACACACTCACTCCTACATTGTCTCAGCCGCCTGCCCTGCCCCCAGCCATTGAAATTAACGGAGGTCTTCTGACTCCTCCCTGGGCCATGTGAATGACACCCAAAATCAAACTCTATTCTCAGCAGGAATACACACCCGCACCCACCAGTGTGTCATCACTGCCCTGATTTGTGCCTCCAGATCGAAGAAATCGTCGACCAGCCAAGGCATGTGCAGAGCCAAGGGCCATCCTCCCCCACTACCACCAAAAAAAAAAAGATTTACACATGTTTGTTCCCTGAGCAACCAGCACAATTTATTGTTAGCTGCTCAGTGTTCCATCTCACATTTTATTACTCTCCTAGGGTGGCAGCGTGACACCCATCTGAAATGCAGGGCTCTTTTCCAGTCCCTTTAGGAAAGTTCACAGTAAGCTGATGGAGAACGGGATAAGTGGAGATTCTGATGAACAACAAGGCAAAAAGAAGCACTCTCCCATGCCATGATGACACATGACACACCCTCCCCTCATCTCAATCTTCTGCACCATCGCAGGACCCTTTTTTCTCCTCTGCACAGCTTTAGGCAATCTCTACTACAGTCTACTTCGCAGGCCGATGTCAGAGCGGATCAGGCTGGATACAGCCCCTAAGCTTCTTTGTCGGTCTTAAAGACACCATCCTGGCTTCATATCAATCGATTGACCTTAGGAGGCACTCATTCCTCACTGATTTCTTACCTGGAAGCCTCATGTGTGCTCAAACAGCCAAGGAGGAAAGACCCAATCTTTAGACAAGGAAACATCACCTACCTATCCCTACTGTGCCTGTTCTATCTTTGGCCCACACCCTGGACCTGGAAACACAGAGCGAGGAGTTCCAGGTATCCCAGACCGCCTGGTAAAGCAAGTGCATGTTGGGAAAAACTGATCTTGAACATAACACATATAATAATAGAGCTGTTTTAATTGCAGAATAGAGATAGCTTGTCAATGGTAATACCAATCAGTGTAAGGGTTATTTCTTCCACCACATACAAGAGTTACACTCAGAGTCTTGTTAATCACTATCACCAAACAGCAATAAGTAACAAGCATTGGCATAGCCAATAGGTCTCGCCTTTGGGACCTTATAAGTGTTTAGTTATCCAGCACAATATCCTTGGTGCAACAACATCAAGTGTTGCATGGCTAAACACTTATAAGGTCCCAAAGGCAAGGTTTATTGGCTATGCCAATGCTTGTTTCACTAAAGCACCTCGGCTTAACACCTCAGAGGCAGGATATAAATAACCTCCTGAGATGTGCCAATGACATCACTCTACTGAGCATCAAAAGTAATTACTCAAGGCAGTCAGTCAAACTGGAACGGCGGACTTCCGGTATCTGGACAGCAGTTTATCCTAGGCAATCTGTCTTTTTGTACATTTACAGAACTATGAGTCATGGAACACAAATTAACTCTTACAGCTTGCCGTGCGCCCACAACTGGACCCTGCCTCCAGCCCGGGCACATGCCAAGATGTTTATGTGGGGGTTGAGGAGGGGTGCAGGGAGACACTTTCTATCCAGGATGTATTTTGGCTCCCTTTTTGTTTAATTTTTATATCAATGATCTAGATAGCGCTTTACAAGAGGTGGGGGCTGATTGCCCCAGAGTTGGTCGTCGGGGTATTCCGGTCCTATTATACGCGGACGACGCAGTCCTCATATCAAGGACCGAAAAAGGCCTGCAAGCTCTTTTAACTGCTTTTGAGTCCTTTATGACCGATAGAGACTTAACAATAAACAACTCTAAATCTTATATCATGCAAGTAGGCAAGCCGCCAAGACGGAATTTCCAATTTAATGTGGGCAGTGCAATAATCCCCACATCTAGCACATTCTCCTATCTCGGAGTCCTCTTTGATAACAAATTAAACTGGGGCCCGCATGTTCTGAAAAAGAAGGGGGATGTTGCAAGAGTGAACGCTTCTATTTTTAACTTCGCATCTAAATTGGGGAATAAGCCTACTGTTGCAATGTTGCAATTATATAATGCTAAGTCTGTAGCTACAGCAACATTTGGTAGCAAACTTTGGGGGTACACACTGGGAGAGCAACTTCAGATAGTGGAGAATATGTTTTTAAAGCGTCTACTGTGTCTCCCGCAAGGTACATCCAATCTAGCTGTTCATGAAGAACTAGGGGTCCAATATGTCAGTGATACTTTTTTCACTGCGCCCACTGACTTGCTGGCTGAAATTATGGTTAAATCCAGAAATCTCCTTGACGCATATGATTCTAAAAGATTGTCTCTCTATGGATAATTCATTGGCTATACCCTGGCTGAAATACTTAAAGACGAGTTTTTTGAGCCTAGGGCGGGTTGAGCTATTTAAAACCCCTGACTGTATCTCCAAGAAGGACGCGGAGGCAATTAAAACGGCATTCCTCATGGAAAGGAGAACATTGAGGAAAACCACAGAGGTTCAGAAATCGAGTGTCAGAACATATGTTATGTTAAAAACAACCCCATTCATTGAACCCTATTTAATGGACTCACTGACATCTTATGAGAAATGTTTATTAACCAGATTTCGAATGAACCAATTTTACCATTTGCTTGTTAGACCACAAAGAACTATTTTTAATAAAGAAGCAGCTCCCTGCGGCTGCGATGGAAAGTCTCCGCAGGACATGCTGCATTTTATGTTTTTATGTACATTTTATGAATTTCCCTGCAAGTGCTATCTGGTATATCTTTAAAAGAAACTTAACTTTCATCAGATCAGACCCACCATGATGTATCTACAATTATTACATAGCGATAGTATTCTTTTTGTATTAGAATTCCTGAAATCAACTGTAAAGTACAGAAAATGCCTGGACTGTTAATGAATTTTACTAAATATTCTTCTGTATTTATACATTCTATTATAATACGTATTGATATAAATTGCTGCTAATTTTGTACTATTGTATCCTGATAGTGACTTTTTCTGTTTTCTTTTAACGAACTTTGGATGCTGTATATTGTACTTTTATGGTTTGCAAACTAAACCGAAATAAAGTTTTTATTGATTGATTGATTAAATAACTGTGTTTTGCATGCAAGTGGGTGAATAACGGACCTAGCACCCGCCTTTCATTTCCCACAACCCTTCAACGGCCTGTATTCCGGGGTTATAAGGATGTAGATGCTGGGAGGGGTGCAGGGTCGTGCTCCGGAAGCATTAGGGGCGGGAAACTTTCATCCACTCTTCTGCTGGGTTGCAGGCACCATGGGAACAGCCAGTTTCGCAGAGCAGCTTACATTGTGGTACCCAGGTATGAGGGCAAAGCATGGCAGGCAGGTGTAAGCACGCCCCAGCTCCATTAGCGGGATCACCACAGACTGCGTACGTAAGGCTCACCAGGCCTCAACCTGCTGATAGGTGAATGTAAAGATATAGGGAGACCCTTGGCACGCCATGTCGGCCAGAAATGTGTATTTTCGGAATGGCTTGTCGGGGTTGCCCCACCATGTCACCCCACATTGTCCAGCTGCTGTGATTTTGTGTGGAATTCCCGAAGGTGGCTACAGAAGGAACACACTAGATATGTAATTGCAAGAGTTGTGTATCGCGCAGACCACCAAGCACTGCAGCGCCTTCGGTCCGCGCCATGCTACGGCACGGTTTCAAGGAGGCACAGTGCCGGTGTGAGTAGACTTCTAGCCGCTAGACCAAGACAGGTCTCATCAGTGGATCCTCAGGTCCCGCAGCTCTTGAAGGCGTTCTTTCCTCGCACGTCACACTGGCCTCCCTTAGACTCGCGCCCTCTGCTTTTGGTTACACGCAGTTAACACCCCGCGAGTGGTGCGCGCGAGCGCCACCGCAAGCAATCTGTTTTTAATTATCGCACCCGTGTCTGGGCACAATAATTGAAAACAGATGTAGCCTGTGCCGTGGGTGGAGCAAAGGCAGGACATGCACCCGCCTTTGCCCAATTGCATGCTGTCTTTCTTAGAAAGATGCACACAAAGCCCAATAGCCTATTACACAAACAAAAACAAAACACACGACCGTCTGGTGAGCTTTCTCAAGCCCTTACATAAAGTCGAGCAGAGCAGCGCATGCTCGCTGCACTAAGCTCGACCTATAAAAAAATCATGGAACGTGTGAAAGTATTCAAATTGAGACGTCACCGATCAAAGTATTGATACTCAGCCACAGAGTGCACTGTGTGCCCAGTACGGAAGTGTGGTGAGCGAGCGTTCGGAGCTCTTGGTGATTTTGGATTGGTGTGCCCACTTTATGTTTGTGTATCAATACTTTGTTGTTGATGACTCAAAGTAAGGATTATATAAAAATATTTTGGAATTGTATTTTATTCAGCGCTGAAGAAGTTGAGGCATAGTGGCCTTTGCGAAACACATGTTAGTTAGAAGCGTGTTTGCTCATTCGAGAAAATAAAGAACTACCTATATACCCTTCAGCAAAGACAATCTATGTGTGTTCAACTTTAGCGCTCACAGTGAACGTAATCAATTTGGACTGTGTTTTGGAATTTTAAAGAGGTTTAAGGTGGCCACACCTTTCACCGATTGGTGCACATTGAGGAGTTTTGTTGCAAAATTTTAAACTTGGGGGTGTTTTGCACCGACATATCTGCTCTGGCTACCTTTTTGACTTACTTCGCTTTTAGTAGTATTTAAGACATACATTTTTGCTATTTTTATATTTTACTTTGTGTGTACTGCCTCCTAACTGATTTGGATTGTACTTCAGCGTTTACTGTATTCCCCATTACTTTTGTATGGTTAAGATTGGCCAACGTTACCAAAGCAAGGGACAACATTGAAATCCTTTAGTGAACCACAGTACAGATCAGGATTTTAGTGTTAGGAACACCAGGTTAAAACGCACTACGCACCTGGTTCTGATTCTGTCTTTATTCCATAATTATAGGAGGCTGGGTGTAGTGCTGTGAAGCGGTAAAGTGTGAAAGAGGGGGGCAGTGGGTGGGTAAGAGAAACTCAATTATCAGGGATTCCGTGGTGCACTAAGCATCAATAGGTCATCACAAAAAAGAGAAAATAAATCAATCCTGGAGAGGTTTATGTGGCTGAAAATACAGGTATTGCTGCCCATGGAGGTAATATTCAGGAAGAAATGGAGGGGTCTGAGTAGAGGGTACTGTTAAACTCATACGAGGGTGGGGTGACATATTTTGTCAGACCGGACTGGGGAACCAAATGCAGCCCAAGCAAGAATGCTCAAACCAGCCCTGATCCCTTCATCTCCTCCTGCTCTCTCTATCTATCCATCCATCGATCTTCTCTCTCGCTCTCCTCGTCCCCTCTGATCGCTTTCTCTCTACTTTCTCCATCTCTCCCTCTCTTTCCCCCGAAGCCTCCCCCTGCCTGCTGCAATTAGCCTAGGGGAGCTGTGGACAGAGGCAACAAGAGGTCCTGGACTTTTAAAAACGGGCTCCAAGGCCTCCAGCCCACCAGGGAAACGGCCAGTGTAATAAAATACCTGATTGGCCATGATTGTGATGGGGTCAGGGTCAGTTACATTTTGTAAGAGATTGTTTTATTGCAGTAAAGGTTGAAGGCAAGGCAGAGTGTGGTTGCTAGAAGATTCTGGGGCATATTTACAATGAAGTGGCGAAGCATGGCGTTAGCCTCCGTGGCTTAACAACACGCTGCACCACTCCTCAAACGCAGGGCTGCACCATATTTACAACAGTATGATACAGCCCTGCATTTCCCCCTGCGCTGGCGCTAAATTTAGCAGCCTAGCGCCAATGCAGGCACCATCGAGCAGGGGTGTCTGCGTTGAGGGGAAGATTGTTTATGTGCTGGAGGGTGTCCCTTCCTATACACAAACAATATTTAAATGAAGTCTTGTCACTTCCATGTGTGCTGCTTAATGCAGCACACATCGAAGTTACAGAATGTCATTTTTTTCAAAGATTGTTTATGTGCAGGGAGGGTCACCTTCCGGCACATAAACAATCAATGGCAATTTTCTGTTCCTATGTTTGCTACACAATGCAGCACACATGCAAACAACAAAAACAAGGAGAAATAAAGCATTTCTCCTTGTTTCGCCATGTTAGACAAGGTTTTCCCTGGTCTTAATTTTGGTGCGGCCTCCTATTTATGCCCTTGTAAATAGTGGACAGCATTAAAAAGGAATGGGTGTTGCGGCAGAACGCCCACCACAACATCTATTGCCCTCCCCTTTCACGCTAAGTGCAGCATGAAAGAGTGCCTTGTTTACAAGGCAGCTTTGAGCCACGCTAAGTGGCTTAACGTTGCCTTGAAAATAAGGCGAAGCACATATCGCCACAGGAACGTCACTTAAAGTGACGTTTCTATGGCGACCGGGGCTTGTAAATATGACCCTCTGTCGTTTGTGAGATCATGCGTAGGCGAAAATACGAGAGAGGTTGGTTGTTCCAACAATCTGTAGATTGGTACCTGGAAGATTTAATAAGGGGGAGAATGTGGGTAAGGCCAGCGCTGCCCACTTTTGAAATGGGGAACCCGGTTCGAGTCTCGGCGTCGTTCCAAAATCCTCGGATTCTGGACAAATCACTTCATCTCCCTTCTCCTGCAAAAAATTAAAGTGTAATGTAACTGGTGCTCACGTAAAGGGCTCCAATACCTTCGGGTCGAGTTCGCGCTATATAGAATTGCAAAAGAATAGTAATAATGAGAGAATGCCACCTACTGTTCTTGAGTGTCATAGGTTTGTTTTTTTAAACGCATTTTTTATTGTTTCCAACAAACGCATACAATTGACATAGTATCTTGATTGTCACAGTTAGTTCAAATAATGTCGGAATGTCAGGGAGGGCGAGAGTTCCAGTGTGAGGTGGTGTTTTTACAGGTCTGCCGTGGCTGCGTGCTTTGTGCGCCACGACCTACCTGTTCCTCGTGCCCACTGACAGTTGATGCGTCACCCGCACGCACAGTTCGCGCGCCTCCAGCCAGGCTCGCGCGCCACCCAGTCTCTCATGCGGAGTCGCCGTGATGCACTTGGCAGCACACCGCAGCAGATGCTCGTGTGACAGCTCGGCGCTCTGCATGAAAGGGTTCATGAGCTCGCAAGCACGGAGCCAAGCCAAGCATGTGCCGGGGGCCTCGGCTTGGAAGCGGAGGGCGGAAAGAGGTGGGGGCTCCGCAATCTGTACTGTGTGCACTGGCTGTGGAAACATCCCTCGGGGCACCAGTGAGACTGGGGCTTGTGTCACTTCCACATCACAACAGCTGTCAGTAATCGCATGTCACGGGTCTCGAGCGGCAGAGTTCACAGCCTGCAAAACGGATTGTGGGGAAGCACGGGTCAGGCTGAAACAAAAGGGGAGGAAATCGAGCTTAAAAATAAATAAATGGCTGGCTGGAGTCCCCAAGATTAAAAAAAAAAAAGCGCCGCATTCAGATTTGTCCCGGTCTGTTTACGAATACTGTGGCACTTCTAAAAATAAAATCCGATGATAATTGCATATTTCACGTACATAAAGCATAAACAAACTGATTAGAAGGCGAATAACACCAGCAGTTCAGGGGGCTTGGCACCTTTAAGACGCCAGAAGGGCCAGGCCTGCAAGGAGCCTCCTCAGAACCTTGACATGGACCCCTGATAGTTCTCTCCCTCTCTCTCTCTCTCGCTCTCCCTCTCTTTCTATCTCTCTCTCCTCCCCCCCAAAAAGTCATTGCAATAGCTTCAGTGCAGCACTTGAAGTTGTGCTCCCGACAACCATCAGAATCATGGAGAGACAGGGATCAAATGGAGAAGAAAGAGGAGGTGGGAAACCTAGGAGCACATTTACTAACTTTGGGCACTTCACAGCCCATCAACCAAAGTAGCTGTCCTGCATTGTGTCCAACAAATAGAGAACAAAACAGCACCATGTCTACTAAAGTATTGTACTATTTTTCTCTCCGACTATACTGGAATACTTTTGGCTGTACTGCACCAACACATGCATTCTTGCACTTTAGTTCAAGGGTGTGTGCCTTCTTTCAAGCTTAGGTTGCATAATCTCATGGAGGCGTACTTTTTTGACTCGAAACTATGTCTATCAAAGTTAGTCGAAAAAGTATTTGTGTCAAAATTCACAAGTGGTTGCATGGGAAAGCCTATGTACCTCCCATGGAAAGCCATTATGACTCAAAGTAGTGTACAGCAACTTTTGAAAACCTTCAAATGCAAATCAGGATTTACGTTGGAAAGTACACACCAACACAATTTTTTGTGATGCAAATCTGGTGAAAAATGTTTGTAATTCTCAGCTCTACTGTGCATTAGATTGCGAAAAGGTCACTCTTTAGTGTTCAAGAGTCTAGGTTCTTATCTGGGGCATAGCTATCAATGGTGCAGTAGGTGCGGTGGCACCACAGCACTGGTGCTTGGGGAATCCAATGCCTCTCAAATGCAGCTGGTTTTGTCTCCCAACCCATTGAATGGGAGACCTATTTTCCTTGCGTACTTTAGGGCCCAGAACACCGTTGCTAAGCCACTGGTTTGCATACTACTATTTCTGATAAACGGTTTCAATGGGTACATGACAAAAAGGTAGGCATATAGTGCACGCACTTGCAATGCCTCCATCCTCATAAGCAGTGGTGAATTGAAAGAAGGGTAGCTTCAAGAGGTGCATCTACTCTAAGAAAGTGCCTCCCTCACATGTCTTTGATAATCAATTTTCCACAAGTTCGAATCATGGATATTACCCACCTTCGCCCCACCACATCCTGCAAACAGGGTCCGACTGGTCTGTGTGAAAATAGATCTGGTCTGAAAGCAGCACTCAGCTCCAATCAGGGACTAAGGGGCGTATCCTGCCCCTGACTCCTGTGAGGCACCACTCTCTGCCCCTTGCCTCGGCTGCTAAAGAGTTCATTTACCAGCATTCATGAAAACATGCCTTTCATGTTTTCATGAACACTGTCAGTGCAGGGGGTTAGCCCTCTCCACATCTTCTCCATGCTCCTGATGATAGGAGGAGGGGGCGGATGGAGCGTCCAGCCACCGAATGTTGATCCAAAATACAACCCTCTGTAGCTTAACGTGTGGATTGCGCATGTCTAAGGTTAGTAGTTAGGGTTTACTAAGGGTGTAGTGCAAGTACAGTCCCCTCACACAGGCACAATCCATTTTGTTTAACATTCTGTGCATGCCTCAGTCAGCACAGTATATCTGCTTATAAGGTGGCTGCCAGAACACACATCAGTGCATCCCTGAGACAATGAGGAGATACACAGTGCAGCAGAGGGGGACATCCCAAGCACTGTGCCAGCTTCTTATAGGGCTGTGCTTGCAGTCCCATCAAAAATGCTGGGAGAGGGGCTAAGGTGAGACTTCCTCTTTTCAAGCCTGCCTTGCTTTTACATCTGGCCCTTCGTTGGGAATCATGGCTTGTTCGATTTTAATGCCCAACAACAGATTCCTTCTCTGCTGCTGCCATGGAGCCTACAAGTTGCCATCAAAAGAAGCATGGTAAGTACAAAAAATGATCGTTACCTGTTCATGTGTGTGTATGTGCGAGTGCCTTTGTGTGTGATTGACAGTGACTGAGATTCAGTCAGTGTGTGAATGTATTTGAGAGTATCAAAGAGAGTGAAAGAGAATGAGTGTGTGTGTTAGTAAGTGAGAGTGCGAACTAGTGAGCATGTGTATGTTTGTGTGTGAGTAACTAAGTGGGAGTGAGTATGAGTGAGTGAGTGTGAGTTACAATGGGAGAGGGGGAAAGAGTGATTACGAGAGTGAGTAAGTATGAGTGAGAGTGTGAGTGAGTAAGAGTGTTTGTTTGCGTGTTTATGATTTTGAGTCTGTTACTGGCCATGGCATCCTCAATCACATTCTGCTCTTATGACAGCACCCAAGGTAACATGTTGAAGCTGGCATACTGGATATAATTCACACCATAAGAAAGGGCACCCATGGCAAAATGCAGGTCATGACACACTAGCAGCAGTTCTTGGCATGGCCCTTGTGGAAAAATGCTGGTGCTTGCATACTGGAGGAATTTCTTGGCATGGGGCACCCATGACGCTTTAGCTAGGACTGTGGAGGTAACTCTAAGAAATACTTGGTATAAAGGGACACCTATGGCAAAATGTAAGTGCTGGCATAGAGGAAACAATTCTTTACCTTAGAGTTGGTAGCCATGGCATATTGGGGATGGGTGGGTGGGTGGGGGGAAGCAAGCTGTGATAAAATACTGCTTCTGAAATACTAGAGGTGATTTTAATATATTGCCATTCATGGTATTCGGGCAATACCAGTGGCAAAATTCTGGTACTGGAATATTGTATGTATTTGTTGACATAGGGGGTGCCTATAACAAAATACTGGCATTGGCACAAGTTAATTCTTAACACATGGGCAACTCCCAAGGTAAATTTGGAATAAAATGGCGTGAACTCCTGGCATGTATTATGCCCCACCACTTTTAAAGATCACCAGTCACCGCTGTCTGAGAGGTCCATGGGTGGGTTATTTGAGGTCTTATTGTGGTGGGTCTGTTTCACTGCTGATTCCTCAGATATTACCGCAAAAATTGCCTGCAGCAAGCACATATGTATGCTGTCTCTCATACCTTGCAAAACACCTATTGATTTGTCCTTACAAGTCCAAAACTGCACCCAACTGGAAACGCAGGCCATTTTTTTAATTATCAGAAAGGCGCATTCTATCATTAAGGGTCCAGGGGCCCACATGTTTTTTAAAGCATGAAGGGTTTATGTTAGGCAAAGCAAATGTCTGTCTAACAGACACTCTTCATGTTCGGGTCAGGCAGCTAAGCGCTGTACATGCACTAAATGTGCAGGCTGCATGGTAGCCTGAGCCAAACTTTGTCGGGCTAATGATTTCATAGCCCTGTGGCACTGTGGGCATGACCTCCTCAGCTCAGCAAAGCGCTGTGAGGTCCATCCCCTCATTATGCGGAGGGTAGGTCACTGATAGATTTGAACCTGGGTGCTTCAGTTTTAAGCCCTTAAGCACCAAGAGCAGACTGTCTAACAGTGATGCCACGTCACGGAGTGGTGTGGGGTCTCACTGACACCCTCCACTCTGTGACGAGTAATGGAAGGTCCTCTCATTGGCTGACCCATGACAAAGTCAATCAATGAAAGGAGGCAATGGAATCTTCTGGCAGTCCCTTTCTTGAAGTCTCCAGGAACTACCTAGATTCACTTCAGCCAATCAATGTCACCACCGTGGCCGGGATTTTTTTTTATAGTATTGAGTGCTTGTGTGTATGTATGAAGGTATGTATATTTCATAGGTAGGTGAGCCGCTGAAAGCTCAATCCAAGCTCAAGCCTAAAGGCTGACTCTGGCTCAGCTCAAGGAACCGTTGGAACCTAGAGCCTAGCTTTCATGTGGCTTTTGCCTGCCACCCTTGCTCTACTCAGGATGTGGCATTAAGGCCAGAGCTGCCGTCTTTGGAACTCGGTGTTAGCTCAACATCTTTTGGTTCTGCGCAAATCACTTGATCTCCCAGTGCATAAAAAAAGGAATATGACATTGTGTAATGTAACTGGTGCTTATGTAAAGTGCTCCAATACCTTCAGGTTGAGTTTGCGCTGTATAAAAACTATAGAAAAAATGAGCAAAGATTTAAAAACAAAGCATTAACTTAAAAAGGAGAGACAAATAGATACCCATTAAGTGAATAATTTTTACAAAGTGAAAACAGACACCTTGGATTAACCATGGCTGCCCGCTTAAATTGTGTGATTTTTTCCTAATATTTTATTTCATCACTCCTTTTTCTTCATGATCGCCTATGAAAGCATTTTGAAACACGTGAGTTCAGAATACCAGCTGTACAAAAACCTATTGTGCTTGATTAAATAGGCTATAATTTTGCTTGATAATGATCTGGACCTAATATAGGGTGCACATGACAAAAGCCTTTCCTCTTAGCACACTAATTGCACTGTCACCAGTGTGGAGGCAGGGCAGGAATGCTTCTATTGTGGAAAAAGGTAGGGCCGATGACCTTTTTCAAAGTTGCCCGGCGTTAACCGCCTCTATTACCACTCAAATTACCAAACAAAGAGGCAGGCGCTGGAGACTGGAAGGCAGGAAATAGAAGTTTTATTCCGACGGAGCAGAACACATCAAATCAGACAACAGGGTATCTTCTCGAGGTGCTCTAACCGCATCTCTGAGGCCTGGCCTCTTATACACAGGTTTATGATCTTTATTACAGTTTATTGCATGTGGCACATTCTTGCAAATGCTTTGAAGTATGAAAGGACATCCTCGGAATCCCCGCTTCAGGCCCGTTCCCACACACATTTACAGTTGAAGTCTCCACCCCGGTCACAACAGGTGATGATTGTCGCGCAGCTGGACATTCCGCCGATTCACGGAATGTATGTGGTTGATCGGATCTCATGGGGTGGGGGCTTTGATCAACTCGTGGATCCTTTGATGGGAGAAGCTTCCTACTGTATGGGGGGGCAATAAACAGCATCCACAGGGCCAGGTGGTGGCCTGGGAATGAGTAAGACAAACGGGCACAGAGGAAAGGGGGGTTTTATCAAAGGACCCAGGATCATGAAAGGAATGGAGGGAGGTGTTGAGCTGGGAACAGGATGGGGTTCCGAGGCAGAGCTGTGCTGAAGAGGGGTTTATGGCCCAAGGCAAGTGAGAGCGGGGGCTGTCAGCGCGCGGGGGATGTTTGCGAGGTCAGGAGAGAGAGAGAGATGCGCTGGCTGTCGGCGATGGGCAGAGAGGCCATGGGATTAAAAATGGCTGCCGCTTACGCGCACGAATGGGCTCGAAAAGGGGGCAAGATGGCGCCGATAATGTTGACACTGCGGCCTAGGTTTTAACAGTCCTCCCTTTTCAACATATCTAGCCAGCTTGTCTACCCAAGGTCTATCTGCATTAAATTCCTAACCTCAACATCATACAGTGCTCCCATACGTTCCTTTCCAAGGTCCACAGTCTTAGGGCAGATACAATTCGCACATAATGGACACAGAGGCGGCAGGCATTGAATTCCTAAGCAGAACCCACATATTACGACCACAGGAATCAGGATAATGGTAAACAGTCTCCAGCCCCAGTTCTTAACAGTATTCCAAAACCATCCACCGAGCGACCATTCTTCCTGCTCCTGGTGAACTTCTGAGGAGAGTCTGTGGAGATGTTTGATGGCCTTGTACACTGAGGGTGAATTGTCCGGTATATATGTACAGCAGCTGGACCCAATAATGCGGCATGCTCCACCATGATCCGCTAGAACCACATCTAGAACAAGGCGGTTCTGGAGAGCCACCAGGCGGACCGCTTGAAGCTCGGCTGTGTTGTTTGTAAGGATACCAGCTGTGATATTCATTGTTGTCTCGACTGCCTGAGTCAAATGTCGGATGGCACGGCTGTTTGCCATCGGGCCCCAGAGTAGAACAAGTCCCTTCATTGCGTCGAGGAACTGCGCTCCTGTAGAGTCGGCTTGTTCAATGTCCTTGGCTCGTTTTTGTCTATGATGATTCGCTGGAGCCACATAGGTCGGAGGAAGGATGAAGGAGATGAAACAAGTGCCCCCCCAGCCTTTGGGGAGCCAGGTGTAGGCTTTTGTGCCGCAAACGAAGTACATGTTTGGAAAGGATACAAAGGAAGGTGGATCGGAAGAGTCCAAAGTTCTGGTGAAGCGGCAAGCACTGCAGCCCACCAGCTGTGTCCCAAGCCCTTCTATGCACATAAGGCCTGTGACGTTGATGACAGATAGGGCCACAGTCAGGGTGGCGGCTGTTCGCTTCGGAAGGTAGGAGAAGGTGGGTCTGGTCGGATTGTTGAACACCTGCATTTCAATTCGTTCTTTGGCAGGGATGTCCATGTGGATAGAGTCGTTGGAGGTCTGCGGGCAGAAGTGTGTCTTTGTTTTGTTTCGCCAGACCTCATGAAAGAAATGCGTCATGGTTTTGCTGGAGGTGGCATTGTCCTCATAGCTCTCTTGCAGGAGGATGAGCCGAGCAAGGCAGGAGCCGTGAATTGAGAAGGGTGAAGGGATGAAAGGTATTGAATGTCCAGTGGCGTGGGGTAGCAACCCACAGATCCAGCAGTTGGTGGCATTGGTGGCAAGATTATGCTGGTGCAGTAGCTGCACAAAGGAGTTGTTCCAAAACTCTTTTCGCCTTTCTCTGAGTTGGGGAGAGAGAGAGATCAAATAATGCTCCTTCATGGTGGTAGGCTGTGCAGTGGTCAGGAATGTTTCATGAGCAGGTGCATTTTCTTCCACAATCCAGAGCGTAGTCATGAGGAGAAAGCAGAAAAGGATCGTGATAAAAAGTGCAATTGTCTTTGAACTGTGGATTCTGTCTGTCTTTGGGTTCCTGTAGTGGATTTTCGGATGTCCGGTTGCTTCCATCACCTTATTATCGGGCGCTTCCATCATCTTCAAGGGAGCTCGATAGCGGGCAGAACCAAAGACCTCGTCTGGCTTTCTCTCCTGACAGCCCTTGTTGTGTTAGGCCACCGATCTGAGAATTATGACTTAGTCAATGGTCTGCTTAGCCGAAACTCTCTCCTTTCGTCGCAGGTTATACCCTTCTTTGGATGGCACGGTAGGGTCAGGAATCTTTGCAAGTTCAAGTGACGCTTATGTCAACAACTTCCTTCAGACCTTAGAAATCTTCAATCTACACCAAAGAGTTAATCAGCCCACCCACTTACGAGGGCACACACTTGATGGGGTCTGCACCAACCTTTCCCCCCTAACCACTCTACCTCCTGTCCCTCAAATATGGACGGATCATAGCCTGATCCCATTCCACATCAAACCCATACGAGTGCAAACTACCTATAAACCTAACCCTCACCCGGATAACTCTGTCAACTGGAAAATAGTACAAGAAAACATCGACCTTAATCCAATCTCCAACTCTCAGATTCCTAACTTCACCGGTAATGTCGAATCTGACGCCAACCTTTTCCACAGCTGGATTCGTCAGGAAATTAAAGCGCGTGAACCTCCCAATTGCCCACAAAGAAAAGATAAAGAATCAAAGATCAATGCCCCCTGGTTTACCCCAGAGCTAGCAATAGCCCATCTGGCTTGCAGAAAAGCCGAACGCAAATGGCGTAGAATGTACGATACAGCAGATAAACTCTCATACATCCATCTTAGGAATATCTATCATTCCAACATTAAAACAGCTAAAAAAAACTTCTACACTAACGCCATTAATGAGTCCAAACAGAAACAGAAAACACTGTTCTCAATTGTGAAAACGTTCACCCAGCCCAAAGCGTTACAACCTGAGATCCCTCCATCTCAGGAGTTTTGCAACCAAATAGCCGATTTCTTCGAGGAGAAAATAAATGACATCCAAAAAAATTTTTCTCCTCCCCAAGCTACACAGACCTCGAGCATATCTGCCCAGAAAGAAATGCCTGTTGGAAGTCTAAAAAACTTCACTCCAATCAACTTAGATCAAACCAGGGAAATTATCATGGCATGCAAATCTGGTTCACCCTCTGACCCCTGTCCCCCTAGAATACTCCATCAACTTATCGACTTGGTGAACCCAATCATCAACAAGATTGTTAACTCCTCCCTTAGCACTGGAATTGTACCTCGCCTGTGGAAACAGGGAATAGTTAAACCCCTGATGAAGAAACCCAATAAATCTCCCTCTGATCTTACCAACCTCCGCCCAATATCTCTCCTTCCAGCATTAGGAAAGATCACAGAACAAGCGGTTTATAGGGAACTCAAAGGATACCTCGACGCACACAATGTACTCCATCCCCAACAATCAGGTTTCCGCCCCCATCACTCCACAGAAACTGCACTGATTGAGTTAACCGACTCAATAAAGCTGCTGCAGGATCAGAAAAAGAATGCTATTCTCATTCTTTTAGACCTCTCGGCAGCATTCGACACCATCTCCCACTCCATTCTAATTAGTAGATTGGAAGATATTGGTATCTCTGAGGTGGCTCTAGCCTGGATTACGTCTTTTCTAACGGACAGATCGCAAACGATAGCCCTAGGTCCTTTCCTCTCTAAAGAGAAGAGGGTCCCATACGGAGTCCCTCAGGGCTCCATCCTGAGCCCTCTCCTATTTAACATATACCTTATCCCACTTATCTCTCTGATCGAGTCATTCGGCATACTTGTAACATCGTATGCCGATGATACACAACTCATTGTACCCATTGAGGAACACTCGACAGAAGCGGAACAGAACCTTAAATGCTGTCTAAATGCCGTCTTTCAATGGATGAACCTTAACCATCTAAAATGTAATTCCAGCAAGACCGAGATCCTCCCCATGGGAAAAAATGTCAATTTCTGTCCTAGCCTATGGTGGCCCGAAGACTCAGCTGTTCCCCCTCAGACAGTAACAACGGCTAGGAACCTAGGAGTCCTGTTTGATACTGATCTGTCTTTCGACCAACACGTTAGAACGGTTGCAGGCCGTTGTTTTGGAATTATCAAATCTCTAAAGAAGTTTTTTGACTTCTTACCAATAGATGCCAGGAAGACTGTTGCAGTGGCCCTAGTCCTTTCCCGCTTGGATTACTGCAACGGCCTTCTTGCCGGAGCCAGGAAGGCTACACTTAAGAAGCTCCAAAGTGTACTTCACTCTGCTGCCAGGTTAGTCCTGAAATTACCCAGAAATTCCTCAATTTCCGCCGCCCTAAAATCTTTACATTGGCTCCCACTGCACAAAAGAATATACTTCAAGATTCTAATTGTAGCATTCCGGGCATTTAATCACACCGGCCCAAAATATCTCATTAAGCGTTTCCCTCACTACTACCCCAGCAGGTCCCTGCGTTCCTCCAATGACAATCTAATCCTGCCATCTAGGTTCTCTTTGAAAACCAAAGGCGGTAAAACCCTAACTCATCTGGCCACAAAAGCTTGGAATAGATTGCCCAAATTTATGAGGTCCTTAAACCAAGAAAAACATTTCAGGAAAGAACTGAAAACTTGGATTTTTAATCTTCCCGACGATTACATCAAGGCAGCCATCTAAACTTCTCTACCTTAGGAAGCAACCTGATCTTTTACCTGGAAATCAGCGCCAAGATGCTCCTTCCGGAGCGACCGTTGCGCTTTACAAATACCACCACAAAATTACAAAAAATTACAAAAAGTGTCTCTGTGTCTGGGTAGCAATTCAGCGATGGTCGGTCTTTGTTCAGGAGCTCTTCCTGGGTGGTCACGTCTCCGGTCGTAATCAGAGTCGGGGGAATCCTCTTACAATGGTGCGCATGCACCCAGGTCCGCTTTCCTTCCACTCGAAGAGCTGTTCGGGTGGTGAGTAGGACTTGCCAGGGGCCCGTCCTCCGGGGTTCCAGACACTTGGCACGCTGGAAGTTCTTGATTAGGATGTAATCCCCGGGTTGCAGGTTGTGTCCGGGACCCCTGGAAGCGTCAGGGATGGCATGCAGCACCTGTTGGTGAATGACAGACAGAGTTTCAGTCAATTTATAAAAGTAATCAGACATTAGGACGTCCGGGACGTCATGAATGGAAGTCGGTTTTGGTGCAGACCAGACGCTCATGGGTCGGCCGAAAACGACCTCGTAAGGTGTCAAGTGGTGTTTGGTGGGGGTGGAACGCATCGATAGCAATGCCAGTGGGAGAGCGTCTGGCCATTTCAGTCCTGTGGTAGCCACTATCTTGGCTAGCTTTAGTTTTAGTGTGGCATTGTGTCGCTCAACAAGTCCAGCAGACTGGGGGTGGAAGACTGCGTGGAACTTCTGCTTGATACCCAGCCCCTTTAAAATGAGCTGGATAACTTCGGCTACGAAGTGGGGGCCATTGTCGCTCCATAAAATTTGACAAAGGCCGTAGCGAGGGAAAAATTCCTTTAACAGTACCTTTGCAGTGGCCATAGCGGTGTTATCACGGGTTGGGTATGCTTCCACCCATTTGCTGAATGCGCACACCACAACAAGTGCGTATTTCAGGCCTTGGCATCTGTCTAGTTGGATGTAGTCCATCTGCAGGACTTCAAACGGGTGATTGGGAACCCCAAACCCTCCCCGGTGTACCACATTTCCTTTCCCGGGGTTATGTTGTAGGCATATCAAGCATTGTTGGACCAGACGTTTGGCGGAGTCTGTGATTTTGTCGTTGTGCCAAACTCTGGAGACAAGTTCAATCATGGGGGCTGATCCTATGTGAGCAGGGGAGTGTGCCATAGTCAGTATGGGAATCAGGTATGAGTCAGGTAGCAACCATTTGTTCGTGTCTTTTGTCCGCCAGCAGCCTTCATCGTCTTTCAGTCCCACCCGTGCCCATTCAGTCAATTCGTGTTGTGTGCTAGCCATTTGAATGTCCCTAATAGTGTCCCTAGCGTTGGTCCATTTCTCTGCTAGTGACCTGGTCACGTACATGCGTGTCGTCGTCCTATTTTCAGCTGTGGTTCGAGCAGTGATATCGGCTAGTGCATTTCCCTGTCCAATAATGTCTGTCACTTTCTTGTGTGCCTGGCATTTGATGACCGCAAGTCTTTTGGGGAGAAGGACAGCTTTGATCATGGCGGAGACTAGATCTCCATGTAAGATGGGGTGCCGTGCGAGGTCAAGAATCCCCTTTCCTTCCAAAGGAGCCCAAAATGGTGAACCACCCCGAAGGCATACTGGCTGTCGGTGTAAATGTTCGCTGTGGTTCCTGCTGCTAGGATGCATGCTCGTGTCAGGGCGATCCGTTCCGCTGCCTGTGCAGATCGTTGCGTGATGCGGGCTGTCTCTACTACAGTACGGGCCGTGGTGACTGCATAGGCAGCTGAAGTGGTGCCATCGGGGAGTTTGATGCAAGAGCTGTCCACCCACAGCTCTCCGTCAGGTCTCTGAGGTCAACCCTACTTCTAGTCTGTTCGTCCGTGAGGGTCACACAGTCATGTACAGGGTGTCGGACTTGAGCTCCGCAGGATCCGACTGAAGCAATATGAATTCCACCTCCCGACCGCACCAACACCCTAATTAGTACCCAGGGTGTTCGAGTGATCAAGTGAGGGAAAAAAAGATAGCAAAATAATAACCAGGAGGGGAAGGAAGGGGACAGCTGGGAAGGGATTGCTGAAACGAGAAAACACACAAGTTTATAACACATACCCTAATCCCATTCTCATTTAATTCTCGCTATCATCCCGTTGTAAAATATCCACCTGTCTTATTGAAATCACTGCTCCCCTCTTTGACTAGCATCAAGTACTATCACGAGGAAACTGTTCCCTACACAAATGAAAGACACAGGTTATTGCCAAAGAAAACATTCACTGAAATATGTATATTAGAGGCCACACCTAGACAGAACCTACCCTCCTGTTTTAAATGAAGAGTCTTTATCATATCCACAACTGAGTTCCACCCAGAAATAAAAACGTTCTTCAAAACTAATAAGTGATTCTCCCAAAACGACTGTCTCCAAAGAAAACTGTTTGGATAACCTCAGTATTCAATCCAAGCTGCAATTCTCTGAACACGATGTGATGTAGCGACCCACTACAATCCTCCGCTCTGTATCCAGTTGCTATATTACAATATTCTCTTAGCATCAAACAAATTAACAACCCTCCAGATACGGTAAAATGTAGGGAGCTACCCCACTATCCTCCGCTCTGGCACTTAGCGAATCTTCCCCGTTTCCTTTGATGCAACTAAAATAAAGCAGCTTACACGGTAATGCTTTTGATTAAATATCCAGGCTCCAAATTTCACTCTTGTTATCTCACACTCCCCGGGTCTAACAAAAAGGGACTTGCCTCTGATATTAAAACAGGCTTTCTTTTTCGAGGGTTCAAACAGGCTTTCTTTTCGAAGGTTCAACAACTCCAGCCTAAGTCCATGGGGTGTCGCGTTTAAACAGCAACGCTTACCGTGTCCACCTGCGTAACTCGAACTGATTTGTCTCGCGCTTTCCAAACGAGCTTGCTGTGTCTCTCCTCCGAGGTTTCTCCCCTCTAGTTCGGGGAAGAACGAAAACGCCAATTATCTGCACGGCGCAGACTGTTCTACTCACAATCCGCCCGTGTTTCTTCACAGCAACCGGCAGAACTCCGTCCCCAACGCCTGTGGAAACTCCTACCCTTTTCTCCTAAGTTTCTTTGAAGTCTCTCTGGATCCAGCAACAAGGACGTCTCCAGGAACACACCAGAAAACAAATTACGTGCAATGTCTAAAGGCCACGCCCCCTCTTTTATCCCACTAGAAAGTACAGGGAATTCTGGGCGATGTAGTTTTAACATTGGGCAGGCGCGATATTGTTTCCAAATCCTGACACAGGGGGCACGTTTGGATCGTTCTCCGGTAGGGGCAACAAAGTTGCCAGGTTCAGTGTGGTGCATCTTTTCAGGGTGATGTGGGGTGCGAGCAGAGTCAGTTCGTATCCAGTCAGTCGTGCACTCGTCAGGTGTTGCGTCTTGGTTTGGTTCAGGAGGGTGTCAACTGCATGGGGTACTAATACCGTGAGGGAATTCGAGAGCACGATCCCCTCACTCTGTCGGATAGAGATAGCAGCTACAGCTCGAAGGCAGGCAGGCAAGGCTCTGGCTACGGGGTCAAGAGTAGCAGAGAAGTAAGCGCATGGTCGTTGCTTTGGGCCAATGGACTGGGTCAAGACAGATAAAGCGCACCCCTCCCTTTCGTGAGTGTAGAGGGAGAAGGGCTTTGTGTAATCGGGGGTACCTAGGACAGGGGCCGAACAAAGGGCATCTCGTAGCTCTATGAAGGAGGATTGGCATTCAGGGGTCCAAGGGAGGGGGAAGGGGACATCTTTAGCTAGTAGAGAAAGCAGCGGTTTCACAATGAGGCTGAAGTTTGGCAACCACTGCCGGCAGAAGGAGGTGAGGCCTAGTAGGGAGCGGACCTGTTTCTGAGTCTTAGGGACAGGGGTTTCAAGAATGGTTTGGATCCGGTCGGGAGTAAGTTTTCTTCCGTCTTTGGACAGAAGGTGGCCTAAGTAAGTGACCTGGGGTTGGCAGAATTGCAACTTCTTCTTGGAGACCTTGTGGCCATTTTCCGCAAGGAAGTGCAGGAGTTGAATGGTGGCGGTGACCGCTAGTGGAGTGGTGTCGGCCCACAAAAGGATGTCATCGACGTATTGTATCAACACCACCCCATCGGGTAACTGGACCTCATCCAGTTGTCTCTTGAGGGCCTGACTGTAGATGCTGGGGCTTTCTGTGTAGCCTTGGGGTGCTCGACAGAATCTATATGAGCGGGCTTTTAGGGTGAAGCCGAAGAGATATCGGCTGTCTGGGTGGATGGGGATAGAGAAAAATGCGTTTTTGAGGTCAATGACAGTGAAGGTGGTGGCAGTAGAAGGAATCAAAGTCAGGATAGTGGTGATTTCTGAGACCACGGGGTACTGGGGTACAACTACTTTGTTGATCTCTCAAAGGTCGATGATGAAGCGGTATGCTTTCTCATCTCCCTCTCCTTGTTTCTTGATGATGGGCAAGATAGGGCTGTTGCAAACGTTGCTAACCACTTCCTCTACCACTCCTGCGTCTATCAGTGACTGAATAATCTTTACCAATGCTTTCTCGCCCTCGGGCGATATCCGATACTGTGGAAGTTTTGGGAGTATTGCGTCCGGTCGAACAGTGATGTGCACTGGGTCAATCATCATGCATCCTATGTCCGAATCTGTCTTGGCCCACAGATACGGAGGCAGAGTGTCAAGTAGGGACGAGTCAGTGTCAGTGATAGTAAACATGCGTCGGGAAGGGCAATGTCTAAGCAGAATGGGGTTGTCGTACAGGAAAACTCGAACTCCGTCTTGGGAACATCTAATAGTCGCTCGGAAATGCCTCAGTAAGTCAAGTCCCATAATGACGTCAGGGGTATTGGCAGAAAGCAAAAACGTCATGTCAGTTGTATTGTTCTCTAAGTCAAAGGGGATCGGAGTGGACAAAGGGTTAGTGGAGGGCGTTCCATCGAAACCTATCGATGTCACAAGTGAGCCAGACAAGGGTGCCCTTGAAATCAGTCATTTAGATAACGCACTACGTGTCACGCCAGTGTCTACCAAAAATGGAGACTCTGTACCCAGGACCTTAGCGGTGACAAAAGGACCTTGCTGGTCAACATAGAGCTCGACTGGATCCCTCCCTTGCCCTTGGCAGTCCTATGCGAAGTCGCGGGCATCGTCGCAGTCAGACTGCTGGTACTGGTTCTGTCTGGGTCGGTCAAATGTATTTGGTCTGTTTGATTTATCGTTAGTCGTGTCATTTGCGGGCCCCCGTTGCTGTCCTCTATTTCTCGGTCCACCCGCTACGTCCTTGGGGTCGCTATTTCTGTTCATCTCCAACAGAACCGGGCACTGGGATTTCCAATGGCCGAATCCTTTGCAGAAGGCACACTGGT
This sequence comes from Lissotriton vulgaris, assembly GCF_964263255.1. Taxonomy (NCBI): domain Eukaryota; kingdom Metazoa; phylum Chordata; class Amphibia; order Caudata; family Salamandridae; genus Lissotriton; species Lissotriton vulgaris. Next base: position 752,560,494 of record NC_141694.1, read on the forward strand.
CCTCGCTAATGTCTGTACGTCCAATGTGGGGTGTTGAGGTGCGGTCTTTAGGAGGTGCGTTCCTAGGGACATTTGTCTGGTAGTTTCCTTTGTATTGCTCTCGTCCTATAGTTACCCCTTGCAACTGTGCGATCATCACCCTCTCTTTTAAGTCTTTCTTCTTTTTCTCTGTTGCTCTATCGTTTTCATTTTTCTGGTGCTCGTAATATTGGGCCATCTGAAGGATAGCCGTAGGTTTGGAGGACGCCCAACTACTCTCGCTGGCCTGCAGTTTCTGAGAGACCTCCGGTGGCAAACCCTTAACATAATTCTGGACAAACAGATGGTGTCCGGTTGCAGTGGTCATGTCCTGGCCGCTGTAATCGGAGAACACTGTTTCAAACCGGGAGAAGTAGTCCGATACGTCTTCCTGGGGTTTCTGACGACAAGCCGTTACTATCGACCAGTCCACTTTCTTTTCTGGGATCAGGGTTTTCAATTTCTGTACAATTTTGTCTGGGAGGTCTAAAATGGATTTCAAAGGCTTCTGTCCAGGTTCTCGTTGCCTATCTATGCCATCGAGTTGTGACCAGGTATGTCCGAACAGCTCAAGGTGGTCGACTTTCCGGATTTGCTTCCACACATCAGCTGGTAGACATAACCCGAAAAACAAGTCGATGTCAGCCAGGGTCATAATCGTTGAACCTAGGGCTGTACCTAATTCAGTGTAGAAGGCAGTGGGGTTTTTACGTAGATCGGGCAGAGATTTCCGGAACGTCAGAATATCTTGCCGCTCCCATGGCTGGTAGACCCAGTTGTACACTACCCTCCCTCTTGCATCTTGGTGGTTGACGTCATCGTGTGTTCCTAGACCTCGTGGAGGAACCCAGTAGGGGGCAGCCTCTCTTATTGGCATCATGGTGCTAGCTCGCTCAGTTCGTGGTTCGGTTGCTACGGGTGTCGTGGGTTTAGCTTCCGATTCCTGTTCAGTGAGGTGGTGGAAAACCTCAAGCGTACGCGTAAGGAGGTCCGTCACATCACACTCGCCCTCATCCCCGATATCGATCTTTCTATACAGAGTCGTTAGGCTCTCGGGACCTTTTTCTCGATATCGGTCCTCATACGCATTCAGGGCATGATAACACAGTTGTACGGCAAAATGTCGTCTGTGGCTCCCTGCATATGAGTTGAACATATCCGTGATGTGCTCTTCACTTTCCTTTCTTTCTATCAGTGTCCTCACTATCTTGTCAATCCCTGCTCGCTCATCCTTGCTTAATCTGTTCGTTCTTGCGGAATCAGCTTTTCGGGTCTCTGGGTCATCTAACACTGTCGCTTGTGCTGTATCTAGTACAAGGGGTTCGGCCGGCGCGGAGGCCATAGGGACCGAAGCTCTGGTACCACTCTCGTCTGTGCTTGGGGATAGCGGGTGCTGTGCTAAGGTTTGGGAAGGGGCATATGGAGGGGGCATGTAGATGATCGGAGGACCTAACAAGAGATCATCGTTGGCTCGCTGTTTTGAGGGTAATTCAGGGTAGAGCGTAGAGGGCGTTCTAACCGGACACTGGCTTGATGTTTCTACCTCTAGTTTCTGTTTGGCTTCTTCTCTTTCCTTAATCTCTTCTTCTAATTTCTTGGCAGCTAGGTGGGCTGCCTTTCGCAGCTCTTTTCCCAACCTACTTTCATTTCTCTTTTTACGCTGTTCGGTTTCTTTGCGCCACATGCCGAGACTATCAAGCATAGTGGACGTTGTCTTGTGTTTCCTAAGGGCTGTTTCTAGCGCGCTTATTTTATCCTCGTCGAAGGATCCTATCAGCGGCCAGTGACTTTTCTGATCCTTCTTCGTAAATTTATGCCACAGCTTGCTATAGGCTATGGCGATCAATCCATGCTTCATAAACATGTCCTTATTAGGGGTGCCTTCCAGTGGAGCCGGATGGTTCATCTCTAATAAGCGGTCCGGGCTAAACAGGCTACCAATCAGTGGGGAGAAGATAGGCATGACGGATTACAACGGGGACAAAAGTCTGCACTACCTATCTTATCACTGCGTGCAAAGACTAGACAGAATATTTCTATTCTTCGTTGTTTGCAGGCGGTGAATACCTCAAAAGAACCAATATCGAACAGTCAATGTTCGGTCAATCAAACAATCAATGGGGAGAATAAGTAGGCATGACGGGTTACAACGGGGACAAAAGTCTGCGTTGCCTACCCTTTCACTACCTGCAAAGAGAGAACCTGTTCTTCCCTGTTTGCAGACAGAGAATCTCCAGAAAACAATCCACGAACAATAGTTCGGGCCAAACAATCAATCAGTGGGGGAGGAAGATAGGCACGGCAAAGTAATACACTTTTTGGTTTTGAAGCGACTTTATTAAATTTTACATGTCTGTTCTATGATTTACATAGCAAATGTTTTTAGGGCTCGGCTCATGCACGGGCTATGAGAGGGAAGCTCAGCTCAGGCTCGACGCACACTGTTAATCTGTTGGCTCGCCCACCTCTGTGACTGGATGTGTGCGTGGGTATGTGCTTGTGAATGGTGGGTGTATGTTTGCGTGCTTGTGAATGGTTGCGTGTGAGTGAGTGTGCATATAGACGAGTGTTAACATGTTTGTGCAAGTGGCCCACCTCCCTGCTCAGGCACATTACCGGATGCCACTGATATTTGATTTGCTTATGGGGGCCTCTTTTATCATTCTGCCCTGGAATTTTTACTGTTTTATGCTGACCCTGTCAGTAAGCCACCTCATGTTAATTTGGGATTAAACACACCTGTTGAATGCAGCAGTGCTCCAAACGGCAGTAGTGCAGCAAGTCTGTCTGTCTGTCCGTCTGTCCGTCCGTCCGCCTGTCTGTCTGTGCAGGTTTCATGAGGCACCGGCATTGATGTCCTGCTCGGAGTAAATGACTCCGCTCTTACGTGGCCTGGCAGTTCGGGCTGGACTGTTCCCATTGGGCACAGGGTCAAGACTGATTTGCATATGGCTGTGTCCAAACTTGAATGGCATGGTGAGCAAAGAAAAAAAGGATTTATCCCCAGATCTCTGTACTGAGGTGAATGTATGACATTGTTCTGCATTCTTTCCATCAATTGTTCTTTTTAAAATGGTGTAAGTGCAGCTCAAAATGGTCTCTCAGTCATAATAATAATAAGAATCCTGGATTGTCATGAAATCATATACAATATACAGTCATACACTGGTCCTGAAGTAGGTATAAGTAAATCAGTTGCTTTGGTAATAGAGGTTACTCAAGCTGAACATTATGCAGTCTTGGTGGTCTTTTCAGTGTTGGAAGTATAAAGAGGTTGAATTCAGAAAAGTATACCATACCTTATTCCTCGACATCTGAATTCACTGTACTCTGATAAGGCAGAAACTTTTGGTGTAGGCTTTTATATTTTGTCTTTGCCCATCATTGGACACATACTCGTGCACTCAGGTTATATTGAGCTGTTATGTTTGCTCTAGTGGATTCAATGCCCATTAGATTCCCCATGTTAGACTAATGTTCTTATTTGTTACCTTTGCCTCAAATTGTAAAGCGCTCATATATCCTTCCGGATCAAATGTGCGCTATATAAAACTTTATAATCAAATAAATAAATACTCAAGGCCTGCCCCTATCCTCAAGAGCTGACCTGGCTCAGACCATCTTTCTTTCTGCTATGGACAACTCTCCGATGACCGGGTTCAAGTTACAGCAGGTCCAAAGGTCAGGACATCTGATACTCATGCCTTCACAGAGCGATAATGACAGTCATTGAAGCCTCTCCGCCCTCGCTCAGAGTCCGTAATTGTGCGCTCCTGTTTCACAATGAAAGCTGCTGCCAGTAAAATCAGATATCTCAGCGTGCATTTTGCATGACAGCCGCAGAGCTGTTAATGAGACTGCTCTTGTCAGTGACGTGGTGCACAGATACGCATCACCTGGGCCTCGCCCTCCTCAAAAGCAAATGTAAAGACTACTATACAAATACAAGGATAGACTAATGCATACATTATATGCTTTGAGTACATGAGAACGTAAGTACTCCAGTGTCTACTGAATCGTCTCTAGGCTGCTAAGACAAGATTTAGAACCAGTATCATTGGGCCCGATTCACAGAACTAACTTAAGACAAAATCCTAAACTTATTACCATTTTGATATTCACAGAAGGCACTTACTCATTTTAGTATTCACAGTAGGCACTTACTCATTTTGGTATTCACAGAAGGTACTTACTCATTGATGAGTAAGTGCCTTCTGTGAATACCAAAATGAGTGAGTACCTTATGTGAATACCAAAATTAGTAAATGGTAGTAAGTTTAGGATGTGGTCTTAAGTTAGTTCTGTGAATTGTGCCCTAGGTGTCTAGGTATTGAGAAGAAATGGTAATCAGTGATGTAATGAAAAACAATTCACCCGCTCCAGAGTGTGAAGAGTGGTCCCTTAGTCTGTCAGCTCTGACAGATATTCATTGGCCTTGGGTCGAATGGGGCCCCTTGAAGGGTTGAGGGGCAACTAAAGGGTAGTGGCTCCCCTCTGTGCGCCAAAGGGGATGCAGGGGGCAGTGTTACACCCCTGATGTTAATGTCACCCCTTAAAACAATATTGTTTCAGTTAGTTGGTTTTTATCTAGCCCACAGTCTGCCATGAGCTCAGATAGTCCAGGGATTACTTTCGAAGAGGTTCCCTGGGTTCCAGTTAGTTGGTGTGTTGTGTGAAGTTGAGTGTGTTTTTGTTATCAGAATGCATGAGCTTTAAGTTGTGAGTTTGAATAGGAACAGAACACTTCGCTCACGTGTCTTCTCTGTCAATAAGCATGTCCATTGCCCGGTAGATGTACATGCAGGTCGTGGGCAGCTGGTGAAGGTTGTGCTGGTGGGTGGTCAGTAGCATGTTTGTTGAATATTTGGGATATGCTGGATGTATATTCAGAGTTCTGCCTAATGCATTTTTTTGTGGGGTGATTTGCTTTGATAAAGCAATGCTGCTGACACCCAGGTTTATGGCATACATGGGTTGCATTTTGTATGTGTGTGTTTGTGTGATATTCTGCCTCAAGTATACTGTGGGATGTTAAGCATGTGTGACGTACATTGTGCCATCAAGTGCCACACAATCTCAGTTCTCTTTAAGTCTTCTGGGGAAGAGCCAACATCACACGATGGCACTAAGTGAGCACTAAACCCCTGCAGAGAGTGGGTTTCTAGTTGATGCCTGAGGCTCTAGGCAGCTGATGTCCATCAGGGTTTTTACCAATTCCCTAGACATTGGCAGCATCCTCAGATACATTTTTTTGATTTTTGGGAGGGTAGGCTCGAGCACTGTCAGACACTAAGCCCAGACCCGGTCCCCTCCATTGCTGGTCAGGTGGTTGGTGATGGGCTCAAAGCCCTTCATCCCACTCCCCCCTCACCACTTATAGGCCCATCCCTCTCTGACACAATAAAATAATTTTCAAAGTTATCAAGTCTGCGAATTCCAAATGATAGGAATTTGCACAACAGCAGATATCTAACTATATGGCTACCTTTGCTGCATGTGTCTGCAAATGGCTTGTCTAGTGTTTGCTGTTGGAAGTTGTGTGTATTTCACATGATGTATAATTAGTAAGGCCACTGGAATTACGCGATTTTGTGGCTGCTGCTTTTTTCACATAATTATTGATTTGCTGCATTTGCCACTTAGTCCCTCGCCAGTTGCATAATTTGCAAGTGGTAACAAAAAAGATATGTTTCTCACACATATCAAAAGTTACCAAAAAGCTTGTGACACGTGTTGCTACTCAATAAATGCACTTCGCAAAGGTTGGCTGTTTACCTTTGAGTTGCAAATTGCTGTATTTTGGTGTTATTCTAGTACGAATGGGGTGAAAACTTGTTCCAGGCAGTCTTAAAATGTGTAAAAATAACAAAATAATGAACTGATACAATCACAAAATGTACTGTATTATGCCACATAATTTGTATTATTTTGGCTGCATAATTTAGTAAACCCTCCCACATAATTTGGTCCTCCCTTGCTGCATAGTTCCATTGGCCCTGGTAATTAGTGATTTGTGCTGTTGTTAGTACAGTGATATTCAACTATATGGGATATCTGTGTTGGACATATGCTAATTTGCCAAATAAAAATGCATTCCAAGCCTTGTGTTGCTAAGTAGGATTGCTGACATTTAAAAGGGGCAGGAAGACAGGGAAAGCAAATTAGTACTTTACCATCCCAACCCGATGAAGGAACGGACAGATGTGCAAAATCATAGGTGCTATGTCACCCCAAGAACTCCAATTGTCATTGTACTGGAGTGAAGGTTATTACTTCTGCTGCTGGCATCTTGTGGTGATACAGCAATGCTCGGAAGCTCAAATGACACCCTGGACAGCTAAATTCTGTACGAGTACATACTATTCCAAAGGAAGACATTTGGGTCCATGATTTGTTGGCAAACATCTTACCGCCTGACCTAACCATGTGATTCCTGTGGGTTTGCTTTCTTTTGTATCCTACTTGCCTCACTTGGCCATTCTCCTTTGGCCATCGACCTGCTGACCTGCCACCTTCCCCTGAGCAAAGCAGCTCTAGGTAAATAAGTTATGTGGGTACCAACCACTAGACTTCAATGATTTAAAACATGCAGGAAGAGAACTTGCTTTGGAGCCCACTAGCTCCTTGATCAAGAGACCCTATGTTGACCCTTTGCAGACCACTGCTATTGTCCATATAACCCATCCCTAGATATGCAGATCATTTCCCAGCATCTTTGTGGTGCATTTATCACAAGCAGTGGGTGAGTATTCCAAAGGCAGAACCATGCCATGTTGATAACTGCAACCTAGCATTATGGTTAAAGAGGGGTGTGAAGTCAGCACTGGGACTGAGTGTAAGGATATGGATAGCACGTTTTGGGATGCAGTGGAACAGAAGAAGATCATGGTACCCTTTTCAAGTATCACTCATTACAGGTCTAACCTGAAAATAAATGTTAAGCTAACTAAAAACACCCCTAGGCTTTAAATGAGATGTGGGCCGAGCCCTGATCCTGGCTGGGACTGGTGTGGTTTGGGTAGAAAGATTGAACTCTATTTCTCTGAGGACAATTTGGATAGCATTCAATTCTCTACGGTCAGACCAAGCACCTGATCTAAAAGCATGCTGCGAGGTGGATCTTGGAAGAAGTAGATTAAAACAGCACTAAAGGTACATTCATTTTCAGTTGGATCTCCTCCCTAGAACTGATGTCTGCAGCACCCCTGCATGCTTACACCCCCACACACGCGCATTCATGCTCACCAGCATTCTTCCCAACAAGCTGATACACCCACATAACCCATTGGACTGTCTTTTCAATGCTAAAATCAGAACGTTCAAGCTAATCAGCAGTGCAAAGCCTTTAGAAGTAATTTCAGGCGGTAGCTTGGTACTGAGAACAGACTGCCAGACTGGGCCAAGACTATGTTGGCCAAAGCTACAAGGGTCTGGAGGAAATCAGAACTCATGCTGGTCTTGCTCATGGCAGCCATTTGACCTGACCTGATCCGAATATGTCTTGCACAGAGTCATCAAAGTGACTGCAAAGTGATTATTACTGTTTAAGGGAAGAGGCTCTTGAAATACAGACCCACATGTAACAGGGAACATGGGAAACTCTCATTGGTCCTACTGATTTTATTCAGGGCAACGGGAATGCTTCACTTCTGCTGTTTTCTGCACAGTTACTGCACTGTGGGGATAATCCTCCATTTGCTCCACAATTTGTAGATTTTAGCAAGAAAATTGTTTCTAGCTCAAACAAACCAAAGTTACTTCTTTAAAAAGTGCCACATAAGTGCCGCATGGGATTCTGCTCAGTGACAGTCTCTTTGCAGAGGTTAACTGGTCACCTTTCTGCTGCAGATTGCTATATGGACGTTCTGAAATGGGATTTATGAGGTGAACGTTTTACCCAGACAGTAATAACTGTGCTAAAATGAAAAATATTACTGCGACGATTTGAGTCGCACTTTCCCACATAATTTGCTTTTTCTGTAAGGCTTAGTCAATCATGTCACATAAGTGTGTCTTCTTTTGTCAGATAATTCCAGTGGCCCTGGTTATATTGTTAAAAACAAATACGTAAACTGGTTACAATATGTTGTTTAATCCCTGATTACATGTTCAGGGCATAATTCCAATCTCTTAGCAGTCAGGAGTTTGCACGGAGATTGGAATTATGAGTTGTGTGAAAACTGTCATACCCTCACACTATTCCCCTTGATAGATTCTGACAGGTCAAACCTACCTAAATGTATCGAGGCAAAGTCCAGAAACAAAGGCAAAACAGGAGGAATTCTGAGTGTTAAATGCTAATTCTGCATGTTGTGCCTCATTTTCAAGTTGGATACTCTGAATAAGAGATATTTACCACACCCAGTAAATACCGCACCCTGGGGTAATGGTACATACTTCACCCTGTACAGCACAACTTGTAATCAGGGACATAGTTCTTGGAATAATAGACCTAGACATGGTTCCAGACAAAGGCGAGATTTGAAGGACAGAATGAGGTCAGTGTGGCAGTGGGGTGAGGGTTACAGAAGACACATGCTAGGTTAAAAGTAGGACAATCTAGTCAGTGCTGCCGCTGAATTAAATGAGCAGTAAAAGAGAAAGCAACCTGCACCTATGTTAGCCCAGCTCCTTGCTTCGTGTTGTGCCATAAAACTTTGCCTCCTTGCCAGATGTATGGCACAATTCTGAGTGACAAAATATTGTCCTGCCATAACATTGTATCAGGAATATCGACTACCAAAATATTGTAAAGGTAAATAGATGTAGGTAAGAATAGATGTATTATTCCTGACGTCACAACTACGCACCTTGAAGATAAATATTGTGTCAAGGTATGTGAATGTTGATTTCAGAATCATAAATCTACGCTTACCTAAACACTTTTGACAAGACAATATGTAAAGCGTGATATTGTGCTAAAATGCTCTTGTTGCCTTGCCTATCCTGGGCTGGGCTTTCCTCATCTGAGCATCATATTTTTCTTTCCAGGGTCTTTTCGTGTTTGCTCACCTTCTTTCCCCTTGTTTTTCTGTTCCCTTGTGCCTCATCATTTTTCTGCTGCTTTCTTGTCCTGATCCTTGGTTAAGTTCCTCTCATTTACTTGCTACTCCATTTCCTTACATTTTCCATCGTGATTTGAAGCTTTGCAACTCACCTGATTTGTGAGATGTAGATGAGCAGTAAGGGTGTCAGTGCTTAATTTGTGAAAGAAAGATTGTCAGTACCCGAAGCTCTGCTTAGAAGCTGGTGGCCGGTGCAATTAAATGTCGGCGTACCGAATATGAAGGCCGGTAGTGTTCAATCCACTACCCAACACTCTCTATCCCTTTTTTTCGCGCTCTTGCAGGCTCCCCCTTTCTGTTTGTGACGTTTTGCCTTCTTTCTCTTCCTCAATGATCTATGAGTTTTTCCTTCAATTGCATTCAGTAAATATCTGATACGGAAAAAAAAGCGTTAGCCTGCAAAAATAAGTGCTGATGCCGTCAACTGACAACCGCTGGGTCAAATTAAGCACTGCAGTTCATATTTCTCTGAGTTAGCGCTTCATGACTCTGTGACTGCTCTGCTCCCCCAGATCTTCTCTTTTTTTTCCTTCTTCTAAAATCCTCTATAGAGATCACTACGCTTGTATCCTGCCAACAACCTCTCATGTTTTCACCAGTAGTGCTCTCTTCGTAGTGACACATCGAGTGATCTGCTGCCCATGCGGTACAGGTCACCTACCCTGCTGGATCACCTTCATTCTAGGTTTACCCACCATTTTATAACACTGAGGGGCATATTTACAAACCCCTATCGCCACAGGAAAGTCAATTTTGCTGACGTTCCTGTTGCAATAGTGGCTTCGCCTTATTTACAAGGTGGCGTTAAGCCACTTAACATTGGTTTAACGCTGCCTGTTAAATAAGGAACCCTTTCACGCTATACTCCGCATGAGTGGGGTGGGCAATGGGTGTTGCAGTGAGCATTTCGCTGCAACGCCCATTGCTTTTTAACGCTGCCCCTATTTACAAGGGTAGCGTAAATGGGAGGCATTGTCAAAATGAATACCAGGGAAAACCTGGCATCACATAGTGAAACGAGGAGAAATGCTTTATTTCTACTTGTTTTTGCTGTTTCTATGTATGCTGCATTGTGCAGCACACATAGAAACAGCAAAGCGCCATGAATGATTGTTTATGTGCAGGAAGGTGTCCCTTCCTGCACATAAGCAATCATTAAAAAAATGATGATTTGTAACTTCTATGTGTGCTGCACAAGGTAGCACACATAGAAGTTTCAAATTGCCAATGTTGTCATTGTTAATGTGCAAGAAGGTGTCCCTCGCTATGGTACAAGGGTGCCTGCGTTGGCGCTAGGCAGCTTAATTTTGCACCTGCGCCTGGGAAAAAGCAGGAATGTGCTGTATCTTTGTAAATACGGCTCATCCCTGGGTGTTCGGAATGGCAGAGCGTGGCATTAGCATTTTGTGCTTAAATCTACGCTCCACAATTATCTTGTAAATATGCCCCCATTGCAAAAGCCACCATTTCATACAACTCCCTTCATTTATTTCTCGTTTTTCTTCTCACGTCCTTTCCCTCCGGTCCCAAACCCACTATCACATTCACTTATCTTCTTGAGCACCCACTGTATCCCTGTTCTGCAAACTAGAATTATCTTTCAGCAAAAGACTGCACAGGCCCCCTCAAGTGGCCTACCAAGAAGAGCAAGATAAAGCTTGCGCGCTGTACTGCCCCCACACCACCAAACCCTCCCCCAGATTCCACAACTCTTTTCAAAATGCAAAAACCGTCACATGGAAAAAATGTGGGAGCCCTCCTTTCTGAATCTCCACTCCCTTCCCCACTCAGATGAAAAATTGCATTCACTCTTATCCAGGATCACACCAATATTCGGGGCCCCTGGAATTATGCAATTTTGCATCTGACGCGTTTTCCGATAATTATAGATCTGCCGCATTTGCCACACAATCCATCATCAGTGCGTAACCTGCGGATTTTAACAAAAAAAAATGCTTTTCTAGATCAAACGTTACGTGTTGCCACTCCTGGAAGGGACTCTGCAAAGGATGGCTAGTTACCTTTCCGTTTTTTTATTGCTGTATTTGGGTGTCAAACTGGTACTAATTAGGTGATTTCTTTGCCCAGATAGTGGAAACGAGTAAAATGTCAAAATAATGAGGTGATGCTATCACAAAAACAGTTGCATAATTTATGCCATGTAATTTCCCTTTTCTTGCTGCATAATTTATTCAGCTTTGCCACATCATTTGGTCCTCCTCTGCCGCATATTTCCAGTGGCCCTGACAATATTGTAAAGCGGGGGAGAAGGATTATTTTGTTACCCTGGCTTTAAGGTTATAGCCTCAGACGTTTAAACAAAGTCCGCAAATTTATAACATGAGGCAAAAAGTCGTCTTTAACTTTGCCATTCTCATCTTTATATTAAATATGCAGCCGGGTAGGGCTGACACCACTGCGACGGCATCACCACGAAATAAAAAAAAAAAAAACTACGTGGTGACCCTCTCACCAGCGACTTCGGTCTGCGTCCTGAGAGCATGCAACGCTCAGGTCTCTGCGCTCACCGTGGTATGCAAATATGTGTTATCCATATGCAACGTTCTTCACGGTAAGCAAAATATTACCATACATATGCATGATGGCTTTTTCTCAATCAAGTCTGGTGTGTGACTTTTCGAGGACTGGAGGGGAATTCCGCCGCATTATGCACATTGTTTTATTGGCTGAATCTGATTACTAAGAGGGATCCGTGCTCAGTAAATCCAGAGGAAACTTTAGAACATTTCCAATTGCCGGCGCGTGGTGCCAGCCAGGCGCTCTCAATTTAGTGTGTTGATAGGTAAAATTACAGTACTGCGGCAAAAAAATTGACAGTCACCGTACGCGGCTAGTTGCTGCCATCTTGTGGCCAAACAGTATCAAAGTCTTCTCCAAAAATGTTTATTTTAGTTTTTCCCAAAAATGAATAAAGGCCTTCCTGTCAATGCTTGCTATTTCAGAATTAATACCCAGAGGGAAGAAAGTAGTTGCGGCGCTCACGATAATGGAAGATAAAGTAAAAAGATTCTGGGAGGTGGATTATTTCCTTACAGTGACACATTTTGCTTAAGTGGAGAAACTAGGGGGCATATTATCAAGGGGGTTTATCTCCGCTTTTTTGGCTTTAAAAGCCAAGAAAGCGGAGATAAAATTATCTCCCTATTACCTTGCTGTCGCTAACACCAGTTAGCGACAGCTAGTAGGAGATAGCGACCATCTTGGGCCCCACTTTGCATGCCAGTGATATTTATCACTAATGACATGCAAAGTGGGCGTGCCAAGATGTTAGCGACTGAAAACAGTCGCTAACATCGCTATCTCCTATTACCAACTTTTGGAGATATTCGCGCTAAGCGCAAATATCTCCAAAAGCTAACACCTGCCCTGAGCAGTTCTTAGCCATGTTATCCATTGGGAGGTGGATAACATGGCTAAGAGCATTAGCTCGCTAATGCATGAATATCGCTGACTTTTCAGCGATATGCATGCATTGCGGCGATTTTTATCGCATTTGCGATAAACCTTGGTAATACCAAGGTTTATTTGCGGTAAAAATCGCCGCAGCGCAGCGGTAAATTTTTCTCTCTAACCAAGCAATAGCGATAATTATCGCTATTGCTTGGTAATATGCCCCTAGAGTTTTATACGGAAAAAAAGAAGCGCAGAAACCCTATTCCGGAATAATCTTTATTTCTGGGAAGTGTAGGTACTTTCCAATTAAAAATATTGGGGCATATTACAAAGCAATAGCGATAATTATCATTATTGCTTGGTTAGAGAAAAAAATTTACCGCTGCGGCGATTTTTACCGCAAATAAACCTTGGTATTACCAAGGTTTATCGCAAATGCGATAAAAATCGCCGCAATGCATGAATATCGCTGAAAAGTCAGCGATATTCATGCATTAGCGAGCTAATGCTCTTAGCCATGTTATCCACCTCCCATTGGATAACATGGCTAAGAACTGCTCAGGGCAGGTGTTAGCTTTTGGAGATATTCGCGCTTAGCGCGAATATCTCCAAAATTTGGTAATAGGAGATAGCGATGTTAGCGACTGTTTTCAGTCGCTAACATCTTGGCACGCCCACTTTGCATGTCATTAGTGATAAATATCACTGGCATGCAAAGTGGGGCCCAAGATGGTCGCTATCTCCTACTAGCTGTCGCTAACTGGTGTTAGCGACAGCTAGGTAATAGGGAGATAATTTTATCTCCGCTTTCTTGGCTTTTAAAGCCAAAAAAGCGGAGATAAACCCCCTTGATAATATGCCCCATTGTATTACTCCTGAAAAGTGCTGGTACTCGCTCAAAATAAAGTATTTACTCAGTTCTTGTTAGTAACTGCCATGATTTAAACTGCAATACCATGGCATTATAGTTGGCAATTTTATCAACATAACCTCAATATTTACAGATGTATGCCTGGATTTAGCACAGAAATAACCCGCGTGTAACCTTCTGGGGAAAGGACGTCCATGGAAGTCGATTCACCAAAATGCCAAGGGTAGTTGAAGTGACATCATATACCCTTTGACTTAATGATTCCACAAGAAGTGACATCATATGGCCTTCGAACCTGCATGGTCCCAAGAAGTTATGTCACATATTCTTAATTCAAATGACATCACAATAATTAAAATTGCTGAAGTTACATAATTGCATAATTAATGTTATATATTCGTCTAGGGGAGAACAAGGGGTGGAAGTTTCTCTTCCCTGAGAAACTTTTGAAAAAAAGGGGGTTTCTAATGCATTAATGCCCCATTTTCACATAAATGTTTCAAAAACCCATAGGCTCTAAAAAAACACTGACTAAATATTCAGGTCCTTTCATGGTGTGCCAAGCTACTGAAACCTGACAGTCCCCATGAGTCCACCCAATTAGGTTTTTTAAATGTCCTATGGGGGCCCCTTATATAAAAAAACGCCTCCATTGCTAGGACCAATATTTTGCCATGGTGGCCCCCTTTGCCCAAGCATTACATAAAATATGCCAGTGCTAGAATTTTCCTAATATTGCTTCTCTCACACTATGGAGGTCCCTTATGTCAAAGGTTATGTCTAATATGTCTCATTCTATCATCAGCACTGACTTGCACTCATTAATTTTCACCTTCTCTCGTGCACTCACTCTCACCCTGAATCACTCGTTCTCTATATCTCACTCACTCTTACTCTGACTCACTTATCCGTACTCACTTATTTTGACACAAACACATCCACAATCCCGTATACAAACATACATGCTGACATATATACATGCTCACATCCAAACTCACTCTCACCCACATGCACATAAACAACATACATTAAAACCATTTTATTTTTCTTATCTAAGATGCCAGAGATCTTAACGATTCCCTTTTTAGTACACTAATAGTGAATAATAAACTATTATTCAATATTAATGTAATACAAATGAGCAGAAAATGAGGTTAGAGCCTGACTCTGATAATGTGAGACACCCCTGTGATCCTGGCACTGATATTGCCACCTCTGAGGCCAAGAGTCACAGAAGCAGTGCCAGGGGTAGCAAGGTGCAATATAGGAGTTGCAACTGTGATCCCTAAATGACGTCCATGGGACGGTCTTGTTCAAAGGAGAACATTTGTTTCTAATTTGGATGTAAATGTGCCCATGTTAACCCCTTCACTGCAGCGGCAATTCCGCCGCAGTGCTAGGGCAGAGGGGGGGCTACGCGGCGCTCCCATGCTCATGACGGAACCGCTCCGTCACGAGCCTTGGTCGCGCTGTGCTTGTGACGGAGTGGTTCCGTCACGGCCCGCCCGCTCAATGGAACGTCCAGCGCAGGCGCGGAATCCGCACCGCGCAGGCGCGCCGAGCGGGCCGTGACTGAACTGCTCCATCACCAGCACAGCGCGACCAAGACTGGCGACGGAGCGGTTCCGTCACCAGCATGGGAGGGGTTAAAGTGCCAACGCCTTCAGATTCATATTCTAATGGTACAGTCCTGGAAAAGTTATGGCTAATATGTAAAAATAAACAGGATAAACACATGTTGGCAGTGTGACAACATTTGTTGCTAACTGTCACTGCATGTTTGCACTTGGGCTGCGCAGTGAACAGCGTGGCTTAGATTTACCTCGTCTGGCTCAATCTAACATTTGGGGATGTGATGGCCTTAGAGTGTTCACGTGCAAACAGCCGCACCCCCTGGTGGTGAAAAAAGCAAATACCACACAGGGGCGTAGCTTAGTGAGATTTAGGAGTGGGACAGGGGTGTGAATCTCAAGTGTCTCTACAAAAAAAACAGTGGCAACAGGGTGGAGGGGTGAGATGAGCAAGGTGCAGGAGAAACTGTTTCCATGTGGAACAGGGTCAGAGCTGATTTTCAATAGGTGGGCCTCTGTCTAGCCTGGTACAATGGTCGCAAAACAATAGGTTGGAATGCTACTCCGACAATTATCAGTGGAGACTATTTGCAAGCATTCATCCCATCACATTTTGGGTGTTTGATTGCAAGTATGTCTGGAAACTTAAGACAAGCACAGCTTCCCAAGCCTACTACTGCCAATGTTTGTGAATTCCACAAATTTGGAAATGTGCACCCATTCAAGGAGTACTTCTGTGGGTCCATGGAATGGGCGTGAAGGCACCGAATTCTCAAGTGGTTTTAAAACAACTATCATGTGACTATTCTTTGTAGTGAACTTGGCAGCCGAGACTGCCGAAACTAGTCTTGCCATCGCAGCTGAAATTTTGGATAAAATAAATATTGGAGTTTAAACGTACGAGCCTGGATGGTGTTGGTGCCTGTTTAGTATAAGAGACGGGAGTTTGAGTATGTATATATATATATTTAAGATCCCCGTCCAATGAACAAGTTAAAACCTCTTAGTGAAATAAGTATCATGAGAAAAACCAACACAGACACAGCAGACCCGACTCATGGCCCCCACACCCAACTACCAAACCAAGAATGCATTTGATGGTGTCATGCCACAAACACCCCCACTGAAGCTACTACCCTGCCTATCCCACCTGGGCCTGGTAGTTCTCCCTAGGAACTCATGACTAGGGTCACCTACAGCAAAATGGCCTGTAGTCCTTGCCCTGGGATCACCTATTTTAAATGTATTTTTCTTGCATCACTCTTCCTCGTCTCTGCTACAAAAAGATTTCGATGGTAGAGGTGTCAAATTGTTGCATTTGGGAAGGGCTCCATGTTTCTGGTCCTCACCCTTTGCAAATCATTTTAGCAAGTGACTGACAGCCCCATGTACCAGGCCTGAGTCACAAATAGAGGAGGGTGAACAGACAAATTGACAGGACGAGCTGAGCCAGAGTCAAGCCAGGAGTCTGTTTACAAGTTGAGTCATGAAAATGTTTGGGATGCATATTGTGCAACACATGTAATGTGAAAATATTATAATTTTAATTGTAAATTGTATTTATATAGCACTTACTACCCCTAACAAAAAGTCTATTTCTTTAACTTGTGGAAGCAGATCATCTTAGTCCATTAGATTATAATACTGCATTGACAGACATTGAATTTGAATTTGAATTTAAAACATTTGTAAAGCGCAGCGTTCACCCTACGGTTTCTTGGCGCTATAGTGGTAGGTCCAGCAACTGAGGGCGGAGGGAGCCTGGCGCAGGGAAAGGAGGGACAAGTTACAAGGAGAAGGCCTGTTTGAACAAAAACGTTTTTAGATCTTTGCGGAAGGAGGAATAGTGTGTGGCAAATCGTAGGTGGTCGGGGAGGGAGTTCCAAAAGGTGGGAGCCAGATTTGAAAAATTGGCTCCTCCCCACTTTTTGCGTTTAAAACGTGGGATTTGCAAGAGGGATTTAGAAGAAGAGCGAAGCTCTCTGACCGGAACATATTCGTTGATCAGAGAGGAAATGAAGGCGGGGCAGTGCCCTGGCGGGCCTGAAAAACCATACAACCGGTTTTAAAAAGGGAGCGTTCCTTGACAGGAAGCCAGTGGAGCTCCTTGAGGAGGGGTGTAGAGTGGTGGAAACGTGGGAGACCATACACCAACCGAGCCGCTTGGTTCTGGACCATCTGGAGCTTCCGCAGGCTGTATGCAGGGATGCCGTTGTAAAGGGCATTGGCATAATCTAGCCGCGAAATCACCAGCGCGGACATGATCAGTTTAAGTGCCTGGGGGGAAAAGAAACGGGAGACAGTGCGGATGGTTCGGAGAGTGAGGAAACAGGAAGAAACCACAGAGCTGATTTGTGAGTGTAAAGTGAGTTGGTTGTTCATTTTGACACCCAGGGTTTTAACTGTGGAGGAAGGAGTGGGGGAAGGACCAAAAGAAGAGGGCCATAAGAGAGAGTTCCAGGGACTGGAAGAACCACCTGTGAGAACCAACTCGGTTTTGTCCGGGTTCAGCTTGAGATGGTTGTGGTTCATCCAGTCCCTGATGAAAATCATAGTGGACTGGAAATTTGAGATAGAGAGGGGAGAAGAGGAGAGGTTAAAGATGAGCTGGAGGTCATCCGCATAATTATAAACGGTGACCTCCAGCTGCTGAAGTGCAAAGATTAAAGGAAAGATGTAAAGATTGAACAGTAAGGGAGAGAGAGAGGAACCCTGGGGGACACCGCAGGTGACTTGAAGTGGGGTAGTCGTGAAGTCCCCCAGCCGAACCGCCTGGGTGCGGTCCCTCAGGAAGGAGAATAGCCAGACCAGGGCTGAGCCCTCAATTCCCGCCGCCTTGACACGTGAAAGCAGGATGGTATGGTCCACCGTGTCAAAGGCGGCGGAGAGGTCGAGGAGCACCTGAGCCTGATGTTTGTTGTAATCCATGCCCTCCCTGAGGTTGTCCAGGACCGACACCACGACTGATTCGGTAGAGTGCCTGGGGTGGAAGCCGGCCTGACGAGATGCCAGGCCCCCATTTGCTTCTACGTGGGCGCTGAGTACCGAGGTGACATGGCGCTCAAGCACCTTGCCCAAATAGGGCAGCAGGGAAATGGGGCGGTAGTTAGCTGAGATGGACAGGTCAGCGCCGGACTTCTTTAAAATGGGCACTATTGTGGCTGATTTAAGAGCGGGATCACCACTCCCTGAGTAAGGGAACTGTTAAGGAGAGTAATGGGGGGCTGGGGACAAGTAGAGTAGATCTGTTGTAGGATTCGTGCCGGACAGATGTCTGCCGGAGAACCCGATTTGACTTTAGGAAGTATCTCCAAGAATACTTCCTCAGTAAAGGGGGGAATTGAGGTAAGATGGCACTAAACAGTGGGAGGGGAGGGATCAACAAAATTAGAGGAGGGGGGGATGTTAGCCTTGATGGTTGCAATCTTGTCCAGAAAATAAGAGTTTAATTGGTCACACAAGGGCTGGGCTGGAGGGATTTGGGGGGAGGCTCTATCGGAATAGGCTAGGTCGTTAACTATACCGAAAATCTCCCTGGATTTATTTTCCGCTGTCATAATGTTTGTGGAGAAATAGGTGGTTTTGGCAGCTAGGATGGCTTTATTATACTCAGTTAGTAATGTTAAATAATGAGTTTTTGATAAGGGGCAGTAATTTCTTCTCCACTGCCTCTCTGCTTGCCGTACGGTCAGTTTTTGTTCTTTTAGGTCGTCGTTGAACCACCTGTTGGAGTCCTTGGGTCGTCGGGTAGAAATACGACGTAGTGGAGCAACCGAGTCGCAACCTCCAGCCAGCCAGGTATTGATAGCGATGGCTTGGGAATTGGATGAAAGACCAGTGAGGGTCGGAGAGGAGTTCTGAAGCAGGGAGGTCAGGGAAGGAAGATCAACTCGGTTCCAATTCCGCGCCCAGGTGTTTTTGGCATGTGGGACCTTAGAAACAGGGTTGAGAAGGATGGAAAAAGAGATAAGGGCATGGTCAGACCAGGGACAGGGAGATACAGACACCGGGGAAACAGAAAGGTTGAGGGACCAAACCTGGTCGAGTATGTGACCGTGAGCATGTGTAGGGACGGATATGTGAGGGACAAAGTTCAGGGAAAGGAGAGATTCAGTGAATTGTTTAGATGCGGTGCACTCTGAAGGGTCCGAGGGCCAGTAGTTAAAATCGCCTAGCACCAAGACAGAGGCGTAGTTGACCGCCAGGGTGGCCAATAGGTCTTGAAATACTGGCAAAAACAGAGACGAAGGCTGGGGTGGACGATACATCAAGAGGCACGTAATTGGAGGGGAAAAGGAAGGGGAGCGGACTACGAGGAATTCAGTTGGGGGAATGGGGGGGAGGGAAGAAGCTGAAAATTGAATTCGGACCGAGCAATTAAAGCCACGCCACCACCTATCCTACCCGCAGGGCAGTCGGCGCGCAGAGCAACGTAGGAAGGGGGGAGGGCAGCCAAAAGTGCAGGTAGGGAAGAATCACAAAACCAGGTTTCGGTCAGGAGCAGTAAGTCGGGCTTCTCGGAATCAAGCAGGACGAACAGCTCATGGTGGTGTTTGACCGCTGACCTGGTGTTGAGCAAAAAAATAGATAATGAAGGAGTGGGAGGAGGGGGGTCAGGCAAGGAAGAGCACAGCAGCGATGATGCCGGCGGAGGCAACGCCGGTGTTGGCAAAGATGGAGAGGCGAGCCCTAATGAGGCAATGTGGCTGCGGACTGACTCTGAGAGTGGCCAGTGGCCCTGGAGGGTAGTGAGCTCCTCAGTAGAGTACGGTGGTAATTTGGCATGGAGACGTGCCCCTAGCCCCGTCCGGCCGTGGACGGGCGCAGACGGGCTTGCCTTAGGCGCGCCTTCGCGCGCAATCGTCGCGCCCGCTGCGCTCGTCCGCTGCGCGTCCGAAAGTGGCACATAATTTAAGGATCGAAGAGATGGAGCCGGGGGGCGTGGCCTCCGAAAAGGGGGCGTGGCCTGCGGGCTGGGCGGAATGCTGGCGTGGAGAGTCAGAATAAACAACAAAAACGCCAAAATCTGGAATGAAATTCTACAACCATAAATTACGGAAAAAGTTGCTTAGATTGAAGCAAAAACAACTCGTTTGCCATTAACACCATGAAGGTTTTATTCCTATTTATAACATAATCATTTGATGTATTTCGCACATTATTTGTCGTGCTTGGGAAATAACACATACAAAATGCAAAACTGTTTTTATGTACAATATTTACAAGGAATATACAATATCAAACATACTTAACCATTCACACTTACACATTCCATACAACAGTGAAAACAAAAACAAAAAGGAGGGTTTGTCCAAACATCGGTAAATAAGTCAGTCCTAAATATTACTTTTCATATTTTGACGTTTTGTTATAGTTTGTATTTTTGACGAGCATTCTCGTAGAACCAAATCAAATACAAAACAAGATTAGGCGTAGCCAGACGTTGGACAAAAAGGTGGTCGACGCGTTTCAAACCCCTATCATTAGGGTGGGGTTCTCCTCAGGACCGGAGTGGTTCTGAAACAATAAAGATTGCTGAATTTAGCGTGTGTTCCTGGAACAAAAACGACTAACTACAAAAAGGGATCAACTCCTTGTGAGCAACTGGAGTCTCCTACCTGGTTGAAAAATCACAGCGCATTCAATGGCAGGCCGTAAGATATCCCATAGGGATGTATTCCCCAACAAACGTGACTTCAGCCGCTGTGCAGAGAAAACGCGACAACATTTACTATTGTGTCATACTTGACTCATTCTTTCTTTCTGTAAACTCACTCGCGGGACAATGCAGGGAGCTTCGAAACTTACCCGCTGAAGTGCAGCTGGCTGCTGGATGCTCGCAGATTGTTTTGGTTAAGTGTCTGCTCCGATTCTGTAAAAAGGAGCAAGAACCGCGTTAGTTGTCTGGCGCTCTGGACGCCGCTGTTGTGATGAGCTGCGGGGCGGGGTAACCTACCGGTTGAAGGTATGAATCCTTCTCCTAAGCCGGTTTGGCTGATGGAAACCGCTAGATTCCTCGAGTGGAAGTGGTGGCTCAGAGCTTCCTGGTTAAGAATGGGTCACAGAGGTTTCTGGGAATTGTAGTTCACAGTCGGCCTAGTGGTGAAACAAGGCCCGGCCTGGATTTTTGGTAAGGCCTTAGGCAGTGGGCTTGTAGATTTCCGAAATTTCGTTTAACCCCCGCGTTGCGGTGTTAAACCTCATTATAAGCATTGCCTCTCGTTGGGACAGTTGGGCATCTAAATCCCCGCCTCTCGGGTTTTTTTCAATTTTAGACAGTATGGTCCAGCGAAGGTCAGTGTTTGTGTGTTTACATTTTGCCCAATGATGCCCCTGGTGGACTGAAGCAACTATTGTGCCACCCACTATAGTGGCAGTGCAAATATGGCATCACGCCTACCCCGTGTAACCTGTCTATTGCATTGTAAACATTCACTGCAACTTGTCAAAATAAACACTTTTGACAGGTAAAAAATCTCCTTTTTAAATACTAATGCCACCCCTATGTAGGCATTGTAGTCCACTAGACAGGGTGCATGGCATTTAAAAGAAGGACACGTAGAAATGTAAAGTTAGCAGTTTCTTACATTAGTGTTCAGCGGTAGGGTCCAGTACTTGTGTTTTAAAGTGCGACACAGAAATGTATGTTGAAATTAAAAATCCCTTTCTAAATTGACAACAAAAATGGTCTTTTTAGATTTTTTATTGGCTTTTGCTTTTTAATTGGATTATATTTTATTTTTTCCCTAAATTTGTTCTTGGGACATCGTGGTAGATCTGGCTAAGAGGGAGAGCCTTAGCATGACAGTGCTAAGGAGCATGTGCAAGGAAAGAGGAGTGGTGTTGAACAAGCAGCCCAAAAAACAGGGGTATCACATTGCCCTCGGAGCCTTGGATGAATTTATTCAGCTACAGTGCACTTCAGAGGAGAATGAGGATAAAGTTGAGGAGCGAAATGAGGATGGAGGAAGTGCCAGTGCCAGAGGAGTGTTCTCCCTTAGGGACAGCATTGCCTATATTGCCCATTGCAGGGAGCAGTGTGTCCGCTTGTAGTTTTTCTCCATCAAAGTTAGAGGACAGATAGTGTGAGAGGGCTTTGAAGTTGCAGCTAGCTACCTTTGTCCTTGAAGAGAAAAAGTTAGCTGTGAGGAGATGAAGGCTGCCCTACACTTCAGTGGGATGCCCTGAGTGGGATGGGTGGGGTCAGAAGTGAGTCCAGTTCACACTGTGTCACTGGAACCCAGCTATCCCTAGCTGATGGGACCTAACAATACTACCTTGTGCCTTAGCCATGCACACTGTTGTAATCAATTATGTAATTTCAAATGTCATCAGTGATCTTATCATTGATGTGATTTAATATATGTCATGCGTAATAGTTGCTTGCGTTAACTATACCCAGTGAATTTAAAATGTTACATTTTAACTGATGTTTTCACCTAACTATAATGTCACTTTAACCTTAGGTTCTTTCAGAGATTTTTTTTGTTTTTCTTAATGGGCAGTAAAATATTATTTTCCGACCTAACTATAATGTCACTATAACCATTGTTTTTTTTTTAGTATTTTTTTTTTTTACGGTAAGTAAGAAACTATCGCCACACCTAACTATATCATCACTTTTATCTTTGTTTATTTTCAGTTAATTTCTGGGACTTTTTAACGTAAAGTACCATTTTATTACCATATCTAATTATGCCAACTCCCCAACATACTTGGGCATCGTCCATGCTAAGTATGGGTTTGACCACAGGGCCTGGCCTGTTGTCATGCCCTGTGCCTATCCACCAGAGCCGGCCAACCCCATTAGACAGTAACACCCCTTTTTAAAATAAAATAGTATCTCTGGTCCCACAGGCGCCAGAGGGGCTGTGCTGGCCCTTGTGGCACTCCCACAGGAGTCTAGGGGCCAGCGCTGGCTCCCACAAGTACAGGAGGTCAGTGTACTCCTACCCTGTCCCCTTATACATTAATTCTTTTAAATTTAAGGGTACCAGTGCCTGCGTCCTCTACAGCCACAACATTTTTGTTCTGATTGTAGCCAACCAATCAGAGTGCAAGACCCGGCAGGACACACTAAAGCCTCTTGCTCCTTTGGAGCGAGGAAGGCAATGGGGAAAACATTTCCTTGGGTATCAGATCACCTAATTTTTTAATCTGCGCTGCTGCAAGACTCCCTCAAACCCAACCGTCCATCTATGAATATTGAACATTAATTTCTCAAAAACCTCTGAACAGATTTACACCAAACCACAAAAGGCAAGCTTTCTAGGTAAATATATATGTATATCTTTCTGCCAAATTTGGTGTAATTCTGTTCAGCTGTTTTGTCTGTGGTGTGTAGAAACTGTACTGGGAAATTGCTTTTTGGGACCCCCCTTTTTGCTCTGCCCCTCTTGACCATTTACCCCAAAATTTTCCAAGGAGGAGCTGAGATCAATTTCCTTTTTTTTTTAGAAAGTTATGTCAAATGGTGCCAAAGTTACTAGCAAAACAAAAAATGTATTTCATATGGTAACTAGGTCCTAACTATAACTACACAGTGTTGGCCACACACATCAGACACATGCGGGAACCTGAAATATATTTGCTGTTGTAAATAATTTATTAACACTATATCATCTTGCATTGCTTCTTGGATGCTACAGGTACCATTGGGAAAAAACCTTTCCTGTTAGTCACCATCAAGAAATGTGAAAATCCCGAAAACCTCTAATCAGGAGGTGCCTTTCATAGTGAAGAAAAGACACTCGGCTGACACAGTCCGAGAAAAGCAAACACAATGAGATGATGGACAGAGGCCTGAAACTTTTTAGACACCCCCCCCCCCAGTCACAGATTTGGGTTGAATCCATCATCGTTCTTTAGCTCACTTCGCCACCCCAGTTCAGCCCCAGCTATATGCAAATCAGTCTTGACCCTGTGCCTCATGGGAACAGACAATCCCGAACTGCCAAGCCAGGTCTTCACTGGACCGGAAACAAGCATCCTGGGACCGGTTTCAGAGTAACACCCGTCATTAGTCAGGCTAGCTTTAATCCATTGGCAAACCTCCTGCCTGGGCATAGCTGGCCAACTTAGGGCAAACAGCGCAAACACCAGGCAATGATGGAGGGAGCACTGAAACTTTTCAGACCATCACGACCAGTCACAATCTTGGATTCTGTTTGCTTTGTTCGCCCTAGATTGAATGCAGTGATGGATTCTATATAGAGTCAGTTAGTCTTCCTTGGCTCTGCTCTACTTCATGCACTTATCTTTCAAATAAATCTTGTTATTTCAACATATAAAAGGGAACTGATGACCTTTTCACTGCTGTACCTTTAAGGTCTGGCCTTGTTCATCACACACATGCATGCACTAATGACTCCAGCCCCGTACTATAATAAAAGGCACTTGTGGTGTGCAAGCGGAAGTGCAGAGCTAGACACTATTATGAAGCACAAACTGGGTGACGTCCATCTTGCCCTAACACAGGAAATCTACTGCCTGAAGATTTTGATCACCACACCATGGACTTCATCCTTACAGTTCGTGTCTATTTTGTGTGTATCCCAGCTCCAGTTTTTCTGCTGCTAAACACAACACCACCAAAACATGTTAAAGGGACTTTCTAATTTTTAATTACACAGTCTAACATTAGAAAACACTACTGGAACCCTGCAATTGTTCTTATAAAGTCCCTGAAGCAGAACCTGCAATTCTTCACATACATGTTATCTATTTATTGCTCCTTTCCAAATTCTTAGGTTATTATAGTTCAGAATACATACATTATAGTGCCCAATTACACCAAAGCGACAAAATAGCAAAAACAGTGTTTCTAAAAGCCAGTTTTCATGAAAAATGCATATTTTTTATATTGAAACCACGAGATATTAAAATATCCTCGAAAACAAATAGATTTAAAGAAACAATTGTAATGAATAAAGCCCGCTCATCAAGCAGCACTGAAGAAAACCGTAGAGCTTACGGACGTTTATTGGCCATGAATAAGAAACACATTGAGTAACAACATTATCTCCCCCAAAAATCAATTTCGTGGTTAATGACGCAGGGATATCTGTCCCTTTGTCTCCTGTAGCTCATTCTGAGAAGACCTGCAGTGCAAGCACCAATCCAGTGCAACAAGGAACAAAAATGCATGCCACTTGGCGTGGCCAAACTGATAACATCTTTCCAGGACAGGAATACCCATGAAAGTAACCAGTTCAAAAATTCAGTAATAGTCGAAAACATTTTACCGAAACTATAATATTTAAAAAAAGAATCATAACTTTTCTAGGCTGTTTTCCACATTTCAACATGTTTTCCACATTCAGTAAATTTAGTAAACGCAACTTTAAAGTGTTTTTCATTATTGTGTATTTCAGTATTAGTGTTCTGCACCCAAGCCAGGCTGTCTCAGAGAACCGTAGGTCCAATATGGCCTTATCCCCATGTTACATCCTTACGGTTTGGCACCTTTGGTGTACGTCTTGGCATTCGCCTGGCATGGAGTGCTGGCCAGCTGCAGCTCCAGTCAGCCTCCTGGGTATTGAAGTTGCTCTGTAATTCAGCTTGGCAGTTTGGCAGCACTGCTATTCACTGAGCCAGTAGCACACGATCAACCGCGCTTCAGTTCTCTGCTTCAAGAAGGCACAGGGGTATATTTACAAGGAGATAGCACCATTCTGGTGGTGCTATGCCCTTCACCATATTTACAAATCGGCATTAAACCACTTTTTCAGGCTTAACGCTGCCTTGTAAATACAGACTCTTTTCACGCATCACTTAGTGTGAAAGCGGCGTGTAATGGGTGTTGCTGTGGGCGTGCCACCCTAACACCCATTGCTTTTTGACGCTGCCCCCCAGAATTACAAGGATCTGTAAATCTGAGGCAGCGCCATATATTAATGCCATGCAAGAGCAGGAGTTAGAATTGTGAACTAAGGAGAAATACTTTTATTTCAACTCGTTTTTGCTTTTTCTATGTGTGCTGCATTCATAAAAAGAACAAAACGTTATTAATAATTGTTTATGTGCAGGAAGGTGTACACCTTCCTGCACATAAACAATCATTAAATAATGACGATTTGTTACTTCTATGTGTGCTGCATGCTGCAGCACACATAGAGGTGATACATCACCATTATGAGCAGGAAGGAGTCCCTTCTTGCATATAAACAATAATTCCCTGCAACGCAGGCACCCTTGCATCATGGTGCAAGGGTGCCTGCATTGGCGATCGGAAGCTAATTTTTGCTCCAGCACGAGAAAAAACACAGGGGTGCACAGTAATTTTCTTAATATTGCACAAAACCTGCATTTTGGTTATGTCAGAGCACTTTGCTGCTAAATTTGGTGCAGCTCCATGATCTGACATTTTTCTGTAAATATGCCCCACAGTTTCCCTGGGGTGCCTTGCCCATTGTTGCCATTCGCAGTGGTATTCTGCATGAAGCAGCCCTGCACTGGCTCATGGCATGGAGAATGGAGCACCCGGCAGGATCCTGCTTGCATATGTGAAGCTTCTTGGTGGTCCTCAACATTCTGAACAGGTGAAACACCAAGGGTGGGCTCTCTTGCCACAAAGCACTTGGACTCAAAAGAGATTGGCCATATTTTGAAAACCAAAAACCGGGACATTCCACAAACGCAGTACGGCTTCAAAATATGCATCGACTGTGGATGCATAGAAAGGACACTCAGCAACATAGAAAATATGTGACAATGTGATAATGAGGGGAGTAGCACTCAGGCATTGCTCAAAAAGACATTCAGTTTGATAAATAGTTTTAACTGAATATTTCGTTTAACTAAATATTTACCGAAGCTATTATCTTTTAAACAGCTGAATGGCATTCAGTAGACAGACATTTCAGGGCTGCTCTGGCATTAAAGTCTGTAGGTTCCAGCCAGATAGAGGCCTTAAACCTACAAACCTTTATCTATAACAAATGTCATTTGCAAGATGAGGATGACAAACTGAATCCCCTACTTCTTCCTGATGTTTTGTTACTCTATCTGGCAGGAACCTACATAGTTCAATGGCAGAGCAGCCCTGAAATGTCTGCTTCAGCCTCCGCACATCAGCTATGAGTGCCTAGAGGTAGATTACCATCCCCAAACGCTGCCAGGGGTCGGGGAAAGAGTAGGCCAGTTTGAATAGCATGACATTTGAACTGGAAGGATTCACTGGACATTGCATGGCAGTGGGTACCAGCCCAAGTGTTTGGCTATTTAAGAGCAAGCTGGAGCTGCCAGGAAGCTTACTAGACTTCTTTTGATGAGCTAACCCTGCAGTATATGCTGAATCTCTGCTGGCATTCCCTGCTGCAGCTATTGCCCTGCATCCATGGAGATTTTGGTGCTAGGCCGCGTTAAGGAAACTGCTGCTAACTGACACTAATACAAGTTAGCTGCATTTCTTGTACATATACCCCTATGTGTGCCCGACGTTACCATATATAAATAGTGCTTTTCCGGGTATCCTCGATTTGGTTAGCACCTGCTTGAATAGGTAGATGCCGCCTTACAGAGATAGACTCTTCTTAGCAAAAGAATATTACTCAGTCTTTTTAATCGCACCCTTCGTGTTGATGTGTTTCTCCTGAGGTGCAGTTCTTTTGCAGTGAAGAGTCTATCTCTGTAAGGCAGCAGCCAACTATTCAAGCAGGTGCTAACCAAATCGAGAATACCCAAAAAGCACTATTTATATATGGTAACGTCGGGCACACATAGGGGTATATGTACAAGAACTGCCGCTAACTTGTGTTAGTGTCAGTTAGCAGCAGTTTTCTTAACGCGGCCTAGCGCCAAAAACAATTGCCCTGTTAGCGATGTATTTACAATATGTCGATACATGGTGATAGTTTCAGGTAGCCGCAGTGAAAACTGCAGCTAACACTAGTGTGAAGGCGATACAAATTCTGACGTTAGCGGGCGAAAACTGATGAAAGGCCCATTAGCGGCAAAAAACTCATGTTAGTCAGCCCAATATGCAGAATGGTAGAAACAGAAACGGGGGGTTGTGCCCAAATTACCCTCATGTACATGAGCACATGACATCAAAAAGATGTATATAAATACAAAGAGGCACAGAGGGATCGATTCAGTTTTTATTTGTAATCAAGGTTAAATTAAAAGCCTTGATATATCCAAAAATGAATTTTATAGAGTAATAAATACACAAATTATGGTCACATATATAGCTGTATCAAACAACTGGGTGGAGCACAAAAACCAAGCAACAAATGATTATATACAACAAAAGTACCTTCACTTATACTCAATCTTTCCATATAATACAATATACAACATATGCATCACATATATATATATTTACACTCAGATTGCACAAAGAACACAGCCCTACAAAAGACAAAAAACAAAAAATACACGAAAAAACACACTTGTATGTCTATGTGCGCATTCCTGAATTCCAATGCTACACTGCCAGGTAGTCCTATGTATCAGCACCTAGGGCAACTAATTACCCCAACAAAATATTTTCAACTGGCGCTTATGCTACAGTATAGCACACATTTAACAATTGAAACGGACTCCTCCACAGAATATCTGTCGACGCAGTCGCGGTCGCGTTTCAGCCACACGTATCTATGGCATTCCTCAGGACAGAAGGGCCAAATTACACTAAAATATAATAAACATTATTTACAATATATACACAACAAACAGTTCTGCCGAAACCACACTATCCCATAGGTTACTAATGTAGTGCCTTGAAAACAAGGAGGAGGGGGAGAAACGAAAGGACAAGAAAGAGGGAGGACAAGAGCTTGGAAAGGAATTTAGCAAAAGAAACGGGATGAAGGAACACCACAAACAAACATGACCATGTGGATCAAGAGCACCACCACCTGTGTAGATACTTGAAAAATGTAATCACATTACACCAGGACAGTTGAAGATGGCGTGGGGGCCCGTGCAATAATCACCCAAAATTCCATGCATCCCAGGGCAGGGTGGGACCAGACCAGAAGGTCAATGGAGTTTCAGGTAGCCGCAGTGAAAACTGCAGCTAACACTAGTGTGAAGGCGATACAAATTCTGACGTTAGCGGGCGAAAACTGATGAAAGGCCCATTAGCGGCAAAAAACTCATGTTAGTCAGCCCAATATGCAGAATGGCACTCCTTGCAACAACATGGCATCCAAAACTTTGAAAGCACGGACGGGCCCGAGGCCCGGAGGCCTCGCTGAGCCTGCGTCTGGGACCTGGAGTGGGATGCGGAGGTGCTGTGGAGTTGCTGGGCCATGGCGATAGACATTGAGGCGTCGACAATCACCCTTACCTGGTGGTGAAGTCTGCTAGGTCGCATGGGGAAACATTGCTGACCTGTGTGAGAAGACCGCCTGGTGCCTCTTGGAGCTGTGAATGGTAGAGGCGGACCTGCGCACTAATGTAGGGAGGTCTGCATCGCATACCACGAGCCACCACTACACCAGGGTGCATGGAGGGGATTACCAATGGTGGACAGCGCCCCTCTGCATCACAGGCCAGAGGATGTTGCACTGGCCAGACACTGTGGAGGGTGAGGCCCCGAGCTCAAACTTGTATGGTGGGAGCGCTACAACTTCACACCTAAGGGGGCCTTGTTGCATCTCCTGCATCTGGAGGTTCCCCAGCACACTTGTTGGCGACTGCAGTGCTCCGGCTTGTAAAATCCCACTTGGCTGAGGCTCCTGCTGGCTGAGTCACAGATTTGTAGAGAGTGGAGCAGATTGCGCTACTTTGTAAATGTCCAGGTGAGGAGAAGGTGGAACGCTTAGCCCAGGCCAAGTACCTGTGGGTGATGCACCCCTAGTGGTGGCTCATCCGTTATGTCAAAAGAGCGCCACCCCACTGCTTTCAAGCTCATAAACTTATGCTAACTTTCTGATGTACTCATGCTATGTTTCCTTTGTGGGCGGGAAGGTGGGTAGGGCTGCTCTACTCACGGAGCAGGGCAGGGGCGGAATGGTATGCCTACTCAAGTGCACAATAACTGTTTTGTCTGCCATTTCAGGCCGGCCAAAGCAGTCATGCGCCCATCCCTGTTCACAATGCAGGCTGCATTACAGCCTGCATGGAGAACATTCCCACTCCTCCAGCCCCTGGCTGAATGCCTTGTTATGGCGCTCAAGAACAATCACAATGCTGCATTGCAGCGTTGTGATTGGCTTAGGGGAGGGAGCCTGGTGGCCTGCTTCTTGTTCCTGGAAGCAGGCTCAGAAGAGCAGGAGCACAGAAGACACAGGACCCGGCATTGAGGTAAAAATTAACAAAATATATATTTACAGCCACCGCTCCCTTGTGTCCCCACCCCGCCAGTGTCCTTTCCCGTGTTTCCCACCTCCCAGCTGTCCAGTCCTCCCGCAGCACTACATAATGGCGACCACTGTGCGGCCATGCACAGCGGGCGTACCACTGGTGCACCACAGGCAAACCCTTCTGTGTCTGTCCGCCCCTGGACAGTGCCCAGGACCAAGGATCCTTCCTCTCGGACACTCGACAGCTACGACTCCAGCACCCTCCTCGCCATCAACCCAGGACGCCACACCGCCTGCCATCTAGCAACACAGTAGAATTCTCTTGCACCCTGCGCCTGTCGAAACTGCAAATGCACTTTCTGCCACATCAGCACAACAGCGTCTCCTGCTGCCCTGCCGACCAACAGCGCAGCCCACCATATCAACTGCATCCTCTTTAACGTGCGGTCCGTCCACAAACACGCAACAGAAATCTGGGACCTTCTCGATGCCAACTCTTCAGACATCGCCTTCTTCACAGAAACCTGGACCAACCTCTGCTCCGGACCAGACATCGCCATCACCATCCACGACGGCTACAAATTCACCTGCACGGACCACCCCGAGCAGCCAGGAGGAGGCATTGCTATTGTCTAAAAAAGGCACACTCCGACTGACCACGTACTCTAAAGACCCGACGGTGACCATGGAACACCTCTTTTTCCAGATCCGGACTAACCCCAACACCACCTTCTGTGACACACACATTTACATGCCCCCCGGGCCATAAACTCCCATTCATCAATGCCATGGAATACCTCATCACACCCCAGGCTCTCTCATCCACTGACTACATCCTATTCAAAGACCTCAAGTTCCACCTGTGACCAGAACACCACACCCCTCCTAGGGAACCTTCCCAACATCGGACTCAGGCAGCTAGTCACCGCACCAACCCACATAGCCTGCCACACACTCAAGCCCCTCTTCTCCACCAGAAGGAACTTCAACCACAGTCACACCAGAGGACCATCATTGTTTACATCACGCCTTCACTATGCCCACCATACACATGTGGCACAGAGTTGAGACTGATTTGCATATGGCCATGTCTGAACTGGGGTGGCTTGGTGAGCAAAATAACAATTGATTAAACCCAGATCTATGACTTGGTTGAATGTTTTGCCATTGTGCAACATTCTGTCCATCATCTTGTTTGTTTTGATGTTTACCC
Organism: Lissotriton vulgaris; assembly: GCF_964263255.1. Classification (NCBI taxonomy): domain Eukaryota; kingdom Metazoa; phylum Chordata; class Amphibia; order Caudata; family Salamandridae; genus Lissotriton; species Lissotriton vulgaris. Next base: position 752,591,900 of record NC_141694.1, read on the forward strand.
TATGTGGGAAGGGTGTGCCCATACGTGGGTCCCGTGCTCACTAGGCCACTGGAGTTAAGGTATCCTGGCTGAAGACGGCTGATAGCCAGAAACTGGTCATAGGATGCTTGATTCCGGTCCAGGGAAGACATAGCTTGGCAGTTCGGGCTGGACTGTTCCCATGAGCTACAGGGTCAAGACTTATTTGCATATGACCATGTCTGAACTGGGGTGGCTTGGTGAGCAAAATAACGATGGATTAAACCCATATCTGTGACTGGGGGGTGAATTTTTTGCCATTGTGCAACATTACGTCCATCATCTTGTTTGTTTTGCTGTTCACCCTATGTGGGAAGGGTATTCCCAGACGTGGGTCCCGTGCTTACTAGGCCACTGGAGTTAAGCTATCCTGGCTGAAGACGGCTGATAGCCAGAAACCGGTCATAGGATGCTTGATTCCGGTCCAGGGAAGACATGGCTTGGCAGTTCGGGCTGTACTGTTCCCATGAGGCACAGGGTCAAGACTGATTTGCATATGGCCATGTCTGAACTGGGGTGGCTTGGTGAGCAAAATAACGATGGATTAAACCCAGATCTGTGACTGGGGGTGAATGTTTTGCCATTGTGCAACATTCCGTCTTTCATCTTGTTTGTTTTGCTGTTCACCCTACGTGGGAAGGGTATACCCAGACGTGGGTCCCGTGCTCACTAGGCCACTGGAGTTAAGCTATCCTAGCTGAAGACGGCTGATAGCCAGAAACTGGTCCTAGGATGCTTGATTCCGGTCCAGGGAAGACATGGCTTGGCAGGTCGGGCTGGATTGCACCCATGAGGCACAGGATCATGACTGATTTGCATATGGCCATGTCTGAACTGGGGTGGCTTGGTGAGCAAAAAAACGATGGATTAAACCCAGATCTGTGACTGGTCATGAATGTTTTGCCATTGTGCAACATTACGTCCATCATCTTGTTTGTTTTGCTGTTCACCCTATGTGGGAAGGGTATACCCAGACGTGGGTCCCGTGCTCACTAGGCCACTGGAGTTAAGCTATCCTGGCTGAAGACGGCTGATAGCCAGAAACCTGTCCTAGGATGCTTGATTCCGGTCCAGGGAAGACATGGCTTGGCAGTTCGGGCTGGACCGTTCCCATGAAGCACAGGGTCAAGACTGATTTGCATATGGCCATGTCTGAACTGGGGTGGCTTGGTGAGCAAAATAACGATGGATTAATCCCAGATCTGTGACTGGGGGTGAATGTTTTGCCATTTTGCAACATTCCGTCCATCATCTTGTTTGTTTTGCTGTTCTCCCTATGTGGGAAGGGTATGCCCAGACGTGGGTCCCGTGCTCACTAGGCCACTGGAGTTAAGCTATCCTGGCTGAAGACGGCTGATAGCCAGAAACCCGTCCAAGGATGCTTGATTCCGGTCCAGGGAAGACATGGCTTGGCAGTTCGGGTGGACTGTTCCCATGAGGCACAGGGTCAAGACTGATTTGCATATGTCTGAGCTGGGGTGGCTTGGTGAGCAAAATAACGATGGATTAAACCCAGATCTGTGACTGGGGGTGAATGTTTTGCCATTGTGCAACCTTCCATTCATCATCTTGTTTGTTTTGCTGTTCACCCTACACCATCTTTGCCCCCCTGTTGCAGCTGGATCAAGGCCACCGAAGAACTTCCCTTCAACTCCCTCAGCACCACGACTCCGCCAACGCTTACAGACACCAGCACTGCAGTGCGCAACCTCCACCTATGGATCTCCAACTGCGCCAACACCGAGTCACCCTTGCACCATTGCGCAAGTGTGCCTGCGTTGGGGCATGGCAGTCATTGTGCGCCAACGTAGGGGAAAACAACAGTGAGGCTTATTCATGAGCCCCATCTGACAGTTTCACCCCGCCGCAGTTTCATTTTCTTGGTGTACTTGCAGAGTGATTCTTGCACCACATTGCGCCATATTTGCAAAGTGACACATCTAGGCATATGCCTGACCTTGTGAAGCCTTGTGCCACATTATACCTGCATCAGGTATGATGTATGCAGGGTGGGCGTTCCCATGCAACAAAGCCTCATAGGATTGGTGCAGTGAACTCCATCAGATTTCCCTGCAACAATTGTAGGACGCCACTGCGTCAGTACCTTGTGCGTGCCTCATGCCAGGAGTAAGGGTGACACAGTGCCACAAGGATAGGCTGGCCCCATGCATTTTTGAAGTTGCGTCATGCTTGTGACACAACTGCAGCAATGTGTGACTTTAGCGCTGACCGATTCGCCAGGATTCCAGATGTATCTGTCATTAATTGCGACATGGAGCGCCGTACAGTGAGAACAGAGCGTCCAAGGTGTTGCAAGAAAGGTGTAGTGAAAAGTGTTGTAACGCTGTTTTGTCGCAACGATGCAACACTTTTCATGAATGAGGCCCAAGAATGCACCCTTGCTTATTGATGGTGCGCATTCCTGCCCTGTAGTTTTGTCGCAGGGTAGGGCAGCAACATTCCTTGCAGCGCTGTCCTGCACCAAAACCTTCTGAAATGAGGCCCCAAGTGTTTGCCCCATTTTTAAGACCAGCTATTTTCTGGTCTTAAAAAACTGCCTCTACCTGGAGTTGGAGCCAGCTTTTTTGGTTTTGCACCATACAAGGAATTCCTTGTAAATATCGCAAAGTGGGGTTAGCGGCAGTTTTTGCACGGGCACACCTACCTTACACCTCATTTTCGTTAGGCCCCGCCAACAGAAGTGGCGATCTTGAAAATTCACATTGACGCTGGAAATGCAGTTAGCAGCAACTTGTAAACAAGGCGATAAAAAAAGACGCCGTAACATCAAAAAAGCTCTTGTACATATGCCCCATAGTGCTTTAGAAACTGAAGTTCAGGATGGCCAGACCTAGTATATTATTTCTACTGTGCCAAATTGAACTTTAAAGTGCAATGAAGTGGCGGGGAAGTAGTCTACTAAGCACACCATGCAACAGATAACAAACTGTGTGCCCAGCCATAGTTGCCATTGTGCGTGCATTCTCCCCTAGAGGAGAAGACATATTTTATTTAATGGTCCCTTTGAGTCTCACTTAGTGACTCAAGATCTTTAGCTGGGTGGCATGCACAACAACTCAGCGAAGGGCACTGTGAGATGGAGGACACACCACAAAGCCAAACCATGATCAAGAAAAACTCCCCCTCCAAACAGAAAGCATCTCACTGTGCACCAGCCGATGCCTGAAAGGTGAGTATTGGGGGGAGGACTGTGAGGCAAATCTTCAATTCATTGGGTTTTACAGTGAGCACTGGGGAGGAGAGATTACTAATCTTCCCAGCCCTAACAACAGCCATTAGCATGTGGTCAAAACCTTCACCTGAGCAATTACCACAGGCTGATGGTAATCAAAAGCAACAAACGAATAATACTCCTTCCCCTGATGTGTAAAAGGCAGCAGTGCAACATACCAAGTGAAAGGGGCCTCACACTTTTCATCAAACCATACTTTCCTCACATGCTAACCAGTGCTGCTGGTCCACTATGCTACCTCACCTAAGCCATAAAGGTAGCAAACAATCCCAGTGCTACTTAAAGAGCGAGCAAGCCAAAGCTGAGCCGTAGACAGGTCTGGAAGAACAGAAGTGTCCAGTGGTGAATCTTGGAGCACATTTCCACAATACATCGCTCAAGCACGGTGGGGCATGGTGTTTTGATTTATAAAGAGCACTTACCATCCACTCACCGTCAACTCAGTGCTCATTAGAGAATTGCAGTTGAGGACCAATCAATGGTACGATAGCTCTGCCATACAATGGGTATGCTGTGAACAGCAAACAATATCACCCAGAAGGAAAGGCAAATAATTACCTAGAGTGAGAAAAATTAAAACAAACCATAGAGCACAACTGTATGGACTGCCACACTCCTCCGGATTTGTTGGTCCATCATGTTGGTCCATCCTCCTGCGACCGTGTTGCGGCCATCTGAGCACGGTGCGCCTCCCCGTTATCGCCGATATAGAAACAAGGAGAAAAATAAAAAAATACGTGAGAATGCATGGGAAAAATTGTCAACGAAGTCATAAGGTTATTATTATTATTATTATTTTCAGTTTTAAATAGAGTGAACATGGCCCAAGGGCTTTATAGCGCTCTACATAAGCATAAGAGTACATTACAAAAGAACAGATTTACTTTGTTTTTATATATTTCAGAAGTTTGTATTAGGTCAGTGGTACCGACCGCAGAAAAGATCAATTTTTTAATGGAAGCTTGAGCGGCGGGCAGAAAAGATCCACAGCACAAGCTTCTATTGAAAAATGGAAGTTTGTAAGCATCCCTACTCCGTGTGGCAGGCACATAGTGCAGGGATGTTTAGGGGGTCACCAAGGCCCCATAGCAGAGGCCCCTGCTAGGTGTCCCCAAAGTCACTTTCCGACAGCCTTTCCATGTCGGAAAGGCTGAAATGCAAAGGCTGGCAGAAACCGACATCATAATCCTGACGGCGGAGCCAAGGTTAGCTCTGCCGTCATTCAAGTGATTACAATTACAGTCCTCTTTCGATGGGCTCTGTGAGCCTGTTGAAAGAGGAGCTGAATCACCTGCGGATTTCCCTCTGACCGCCATCATCATAATACGGTGGTTGGAGGGTAACCCTGGACGTCGGGCGGAACGCCTCTGACAGACTGTCAGATGGCTTTCCACCTAACATCCAAATCGGGCCCTATGTGATTTGCCTGGTATCATAGTTTGTTGTAATGATACCAGGGCACAAACCTGGTTCCCCCACTCCAATGTCAGTGGCACTGGTGTTAGGCCACGTCTTCTCCACAGAGGAGACACCTGGGATAAACCACCCAAGTCAACCTCGTGGCAGGCACTGGGACTGGCGTTTTGTAATAAGGTGCACCATAGGGATAGGACTTTCCGTGGTATGACTGGGAAAATATTGAAATATATGGTGTGACAGCTTTTAAAACCCACAACAGTTTTATCTACTGACCAGTGAGTGCAGCTGTTGTGCGTCTCCAAGTTATCAAGTGTACGTGATGAGGCACACTCCTTAATTGTGAGCTCTATGCTGCCTGGCCCTTGATTGTGAGCTACGTGCTGCGCAAATAATATGTGTTAATAAAAAGAATAAAAGGCCCAGCAAGAAACTGCTGATGACTCAGGCGAATCAGTTTGCAGTGATTGCTACACGATTCTGATATTTTGGAGGAAAAACAGAACTACAGAAAAGTATCTTGGACAATAATAATAATAATCCACATTTGTAAAGCGGGAACAATCACCCGTAAGGGTCTCTAGGCGCTGGGGGCCGTCGGGAAGATTAAGCAAGCTATTGCCCAGAGTCACATGGTGCTGGGCTAATCTGCCGCCGGCGATCCAACCCTGAGCCCCTAGGTTCCGGAATCAGTCACCCTGGCCGCAGTGCCACACCTCTTCCCTGGCCGCTGCGCCACACCCCTTTCCAGGAATTATGGACACATATACTGTGCAACATGAAGTTAATGTGTGGAATGTAGCAGGGACTGCATTACGGACTTCGATTACTAATGGTTTTTGCACACATTGTCTGGAAAGAAAATATTGTTCTTTCTTGTGAAGTTAAGGACATGCATATAGAGCCCAGTGCTAATCAGTTTCACTGCGGGTAAGTGTGGGTGCTGAGCTCTGCAGGATCCAGCCCACTTACAGCCCTGGTATCAAGCAAACACTGACTCCATGTGTTGATGCCCACAGACTTGAGTAACGTACACCAAGGTGGCACATTGCAGTAAGTATCAGGCGCCCATTTAGCTTAAACCGAGAAGCTTTGATTCGGCGAATCAGGAAGCGCCAATTCAATAGTGTTTGGCTGAGCATGGCAAACCCCATGGGGGTCTTTCATTTGTAATAAGAGTTGCTGAAAGAGAGTCAGGGTTTAAATCAAAGCCTGGATGTAGGGTTTGAGTAAGCATGATACGACTGTCGAATAGGAATGGGAAACATGATGTTTGAGAGTCCTGGAAAAAAATCAAAACAGTTAATAATTCATAGTACCCTTGTGGGACCTTGGCGCAGGTATCGGGACATGCGGGGTGGAGTGGGATAGGGGGTATTGTTATTGCTACCAGCCCTTGTAAATACAGATTCTGTCCTCAAATGTACAATGTAATGCGGTCATTCTGTAAGCCATTGAGACCTTGAGCAATGTTAATAAAAAGATGTTTAAAAAATAATAATAATTCATAGTACCCAATTTGCTATGGGTGCGGGTAGCTATCTGTCTGCTCTCTATGGGGGGAGGAGGGGCACCCTGTCCCTCCCGCTCCACACTCAGACTGTGGTCCTGGCATGGCGAAGGCGACTAAAATGATCAGTTGGGAGGCCAGACTCACCGAGCAAACACCACTCTGGGAGGGAGATTTTTTAAGAGAGGTAAGGTGTCTGGAGGGTTTCCATAGGTGGAGTAGTATAGGCATTGCTCTCCTGGGGGACATTTGGAAAAAGGGGAAGATGATTGTATTTGATTGTCTCGAGACAGAGTTCCAAATGAGTAAGACCGAACACTTCGAATACCTACAGTTGAGACATGCTCTTCACTGTTGCTTGAAGGAAGGGGTCTCAAAACCGGAGTACACACCACTTGAGGACAGACTCCTCCTTAATCCAATGAAAGGTAGGGCGATATCCCTTACCTACAAAAAGCTAATAAACAACACACCTGACTGTCTGGGATCCTTGCGGGTGGTCTGGAAGTCGGATGTGGGTCTCCTTGAGGATGATGATTGGGGAGAGGCTCTGCAAAGCCCTAGGGAGCCAGCTGTACGGGCAAGATTCAGGCTGATCCAACTCCCTATTCTACACAGGTCATATGCCTCGAGGACGGTGCAGTATTGTATGGGTCACTGTACGTCAGCACAGTGTATATGGGGCTGTGGCGAGATGGGAACTTTTTTCCACATATTGTGGGGCTGCCTCAAGATTCAAACATTCTGGATTGGCTTGGCTCGAGTGATGACAATGAAAGTGGGGGAGCTGGTTCCAGTGGATGCAAGATGTCATATCCTCGGGGTGACAGGTGAAACAGTATGGCCTAAATGGGCCACGACATGGCTTGCCCTAGCAGGATTGGTGGCAAAGCGCAACATCGCCCAAGCATGGGGTGCCAGTGCAGCCCCCATGCTAGACTCCTGAGAAAATGATTTGGATTGGTGCCAACGGGCTGAGCAGACAGTATACCAGAGTAGGGAGTGCCCTCGTAAATGGAAAAAGAAAAGGCGGGCTTGGGCGAGCTACATACTGGGCTGCTCCCTGTCTAATAAAGAGCCTCCGGCATGTTAGGGGTCAAATTGTATGATTGTACCCAATGTCAGATTGATTGGATGGGCAGGCCACTGCGAGGTGTGAATTGTGGCAATATTACAAATCTGTACATGCTAAACACACACTATGTATACTGTAATGTTTTATGAAGTATTTGTGTTTTTTCTTTTCTTAGTTAATAAAATGAATCTTTAAAAACAAAAAAAATCATAGTACCTAGATGTGAGTGCAGAACCTTTGAAGAGTTTATTGAATAACAATTGGTGTTATGATCGCAGGCGCAAATGCATGTCAGGTGATTATGGCAGCATCCAAGACTGCCTGAAGATATGGGGAAAGTCTTAGGCCCGGAATATTAATGTGGCCAAATTTTCAGTTCGTACAACATACTAATATATGGTGCCAAAATACACCGAGGCTACAGTAGCATAACAAAACGTGAGAGGGCCGCCCTGCACATATGGTGAAGGTGCCCCTCACACTCACAGTAGGGCCTGAAGGGGCCCCCTCCAGTATGAGTATACAGAAGGGCCTGAAGGGGCCCCCTCCAGTATGAGTATATCGTGGGGCTCCCCCAAACCGAGGGGGCTGAAGGGGACTTTGATAAGTCCCTGCGAGGCTACGCAAACAGCAGTCCCCTCCACTGCGCCCTCCAATCCAGCGCAGTCACCTATGGTAATGTGCCCCAAAGCGTGCCAAAACTCTGGTAGCTATTTGATCCAGTATGCTAGATGCTGTTACTCGGTGGAGAGAAAAAGAGGCAGAATCAAAGCCTCTCGAGGCTTTCAAGGTCTTGTCCCAAGAGCCTCTTGATGAAATCACTACGCTCCTTTTGCGGTAAAACCGACAAAGGACTTCTAACCCTAGCTCCTGCCTGTTGAGCGGCTAATTGCGACCCTGTACTATTTGCAGGGGGCACCGCAAGGAGTCTTGTTTGAGTGTTTATCGCTATTGTCTACTGGGACAAGCTAACCAGGACCTCACATTGGCTCTGCAGACTGTAAACCTGCAGATGAAAAATGGATGACCGATATGCTGGCCAACAGACACTAAGGCCCAGATTTATCATAGGATTTTGTTGCCCTTACATCATGTACGGTGACGCAAGGGCAATGCAATCCTTAAGTCAGATTTACCGAGCCATACAAGGCCACCTTGCCTGGCCCTGCGTTGGTTGGTAAAATTGGAGTAGCGCAAGACGGGGAAAGATTCTGCATTGTGTTACTCTGCATCAAGAAGGCATTACATGGGTGGAGAGTGGGTGTCGCCACGCATCCTCCCATGTATTTTGGCGCATTCCCAGATGTACCAAGACAGGTAAACCTGGGAATGACTCACAATGCTACACCTTCCGATGGAGGAACAACGAGGTGAAATATCTTTATTTCTGCTTGTTTTTCCTATTTCCAAGTGTGTTGCAGCCTGTAGCACACTTGGAAAGAGGAAAACACTTCCAAGGATTGTTCTTATGCAGGAAGGTGTTCCTTTGCGCAAAAAAACAAACCTGCCTGCAACACAGGCACCCTTGCACCACGACGCAAGGGTGTCTGCTTTGTTAGTATATATGATGCATGCCTGCTTTCTCCATTTGACGCAGCGCAGTGCCGTAACTTGTCTTGCTGCATTAAATGATGGTAAATCTCCCCCTGACTTTGGGAACCTATTTCATCATGTTGTTGTTCCTTTGTATTGTATTATGCTCATGGCCTAGACAAGTATGTGGTAAAATAGCTCAGCTGGTTAATATATCAGCTGCAGCCAGTCCATCAATCCGTGCCACAAGGAGTCCATCAGTGCAGCAGGAAGTGGTAATTCTCTGCAACACCCTAAAGGCACCCTCCACGTAAATATATCCACTCTTGCCTGGCAGCAGGCGCGCAACACCCATTGGCCTCAAAAGGCTTCAGCCCCACCAATCCCCCCCCACCCTCGCCGTGTGTGGCAGCCTGAGATGAGACACTTCCCGGCCCGCTCACAGCCGCACCCAAGCACTTCACAGGTCTTTAAAAGATCTTGTGCATGTTAATGGGGCTTTGTTATTGTTTCCCCCTTCTAAGAGCCCCTGCAGTTCGACTCTGCCGATTGCCTAAAGATTCAGCCCCTCACAAATTTTTTTCTTAGCCCCCCCCATCCCCCGAAATTTGACTCTAGTTGCGCCTCTGCCTGGCAGTAATACCAACCCTGCTACTGTACGTCTCATGGTAGGTTGTGACGTGCTAATTATATGTAGGGCTTCCTTACTGATAGTAATGCGCACTGGACATCGGTTGGGCGGGGTGGGGGAGGGAGTTAAAAGAAAGTAGTGTTCTACCTGGTCGACCTGGCATCCACGAACACCCAGAAAAGGCATATTGAAGTCTTCTCATGTCAGAAAACGCCCCCACAGCCTGAAACACAAACCCCGAGAGACGACACTACATGAGAGAGGCCGAAGGGACAGCTGCTGTCAGGCCCATTCTGTAAGTGTGGCCTTTACGAGAGAAACCCTAGGCCTGTGTAGTATGGCATCTACGCACAGAATGTGGCCATCTGCTCACTCCTGCAGATTCTCAACATGCTGCTCCGGACTATCATTGCGAAAGTTCTTGCACTCATTTTGCATTTGTCAGCGTGTCACCGGTGACGCACTTTCTATGACAGGGAGCCAAATCAACTCCACGTGCAAAGTGTGATGTTCAGACCCCCAGGATATCGCACGCAGCCTGGTTAGCCAGATTTTGCGGATGCAAAAATGTAAGATTGCAGCCAAAACCCCCCAAAATTCCTTATTTTATGACAGGCACGAAAATACAGATTCCCGGACAGCAAACCAGCTCCACCCATGCTGCAGGGAGGGAGCTGCTCACATATTAATGTAAGGTGGGAGGAGGGATGAGGAGGCTGCTGTAAGGGCTCCTGCAGCAGCATGTATTTCACTCTGCTCGGTGCATGCGTTTGGTGCAAGGGGGGACTGAGGTTGGGGGAGAATAGAAAGGTGACAGGGTAAGTGGCAGGAAATGTAAACTGCTACATAGGCAGAGGGGGCTGGGAACAACATTTAACAGGGGAGGGGTGGGAAACAGTTAACATGCCAAAGAGGGTGGAGATGGGTGTGGGTGGTGAAAAAGAAAGGAGTATGACTGCAGGGCCAGGTGAATGGGTGGGTGGTGGGGAACGAAGGACCAGGGGAAGCACCAGATATACGCTATCCGGGCAGGGGCTTTGGGGGCCAAAACAAGCTTCAAATACTTGCATAGGTTGTATCACACCCCAGAGAAACTATTTCACATGGGATTGAATAATGAGACGCGATATGTGTGCTATGTTCCCAGTGCTAATTTTCTAAACCTGAACAAAGAAGGGGGTCAGGCCCAACGAACAGGACCTAGGTAGGGTAATTTACAAATGCAAAAACACAAGAACACCTGGTATCCTACTTAATTTAAATACAGCAACCACACTATATTCCTTTAGTGGTGGGGTTGTTTATTCACCCTCATTTTTCAAAAACTCTATTTCTTATTGTGTAAGGAAACTCACACATATCAAATGACATACACAATTTGTACAACATTTAGAATATTCACCACAAATAACATTGACATTAATTTGACATCATAAACATAAACTCACACACATCAAATGACATACACAATTTGTACAACATTTAGAATATTCACCACAAATAACATTTACATTAATTTGACATCATAAACATAAATATAACACACTACCAATATGCCATAAACTTCCACAAAACACAAAACAAATATGACATGTATGTACAAGAAATTCTTATGTCCTGAATTCATCAATTGACTTTGCCTATACGTGCATCCAACTATTTGTCATCATAAATTGACATTGCCGACTTCAGGGCATAAGAATTTCTTGTACATACATGTCATATTTGTTTTGTGTTTTGTTGAAGTTGTATGACATATTGGTAGTGTGTTATATTTATGTTTATGATGTCAAATTAATGTCCATGTTATTTGTGGTGAATATTCTAAATGTTGTACAAATTGTGTATGCCATTTGATATGTGTTTTTCTATAAGGATATGAGTTTCCTTACACAATAAGAAATAGAGTTATTGAAAAATGAGGGTGAGTAAACAACCCCACCACTAAAGGAATATAGTGTGGTTGCTGTGTTTAAATTAAGTAGGATACCAGGTGTTCTTGTATTTTTGAATTTTCTAAACCTGGCATGTAATTGCCCAGGGATCCAGCACTTCTAGCTCGTGTTATTTGATGCGATGGATGACATGACGGGTCGCGCAGCTGAGAGTTCACCACGGGTTGCGCTGCTGAGATTTGTAAATGATGTCCCCTCTGATATGTGCAAACTGACCGCTATACTAATGTTGCTAGCAAAGCACCATGTAGCAATGCACTGGGGTCGGCACCTGACGCCACACAGAAGTGGGTGGCTCCGCGATGCACTTTTTTACCAGGAACAACTTACGGCATACTGTGAACTGATGCTTGTATGGTCCCGCCCCTGGAACATCTGTTCTCCACTGGAAATGTACCTGCATGTGTGTGGCAGTGCAGAAGGAAATGGACATTGGCTAGATCTGTAGTCAATGCCTCTGCCCGCTGCATCACCCTCTAAGACTCAGACCCATTAAGAGCCTACTATGAATGACCTGCTTCTACTTGCTGATATATTTTCCTAAACACGGGGTGGGCGCACCACCTCGGTTTAGTCCACAAGCTGAGGTTCCGTGACGATCGTAAGTGGTGTTTTGGACTCGCACGAATATGGTCAAGTCTGGTATCTACGAACCGCAAATGACGAGTTTAGTGGGTGTACGCGTTTTCGCTGTGCTAGCCTGAACCGTTCGTTTGTTTCGTGGGTTTCTACATCCGAGCCCACGGGTTCCATCTTAGATGCGGCATCCATTTTGTTTCTTGCCCTCAAGTAGCCAGCGAACGGACGTTGTCCGCTTCGCGACCCTGGGATTCCCAAGACTTTTTGCGGAAGACACGTTTCCTTTGAAAGTGTCTTTATGATGAGGGGGATGATACTGTAAGGCAGATGGCCCCGCTCGAGGCACATCTTGCCGTGTCGCTCTATTGTCTCAGCCGTGCATCTCATTAGGCACGTCCCTTTGATGCCTGTAGCTCGTGTTTCCCGATACCACCCCTTTTACACCCTTTCCGATCTCCCCACTGTTTCTGTCTTCCTCTGCACCTGTTTCTGTTCCTTCTTCGATCTGTTTACTGCTGATTGGAATGTACTAATGGTGGGAAGATGGGTTTTTACAGTTGGGAACCACCAAACGTTTCCGTACTTATGTTCCGGGTCTTGAATACATGAAAGCAACCCCTTATGGTTTTATGATGGGAACCAAGTTGTAAACTTTTGTGTACCGTGTTAACCTATGAGGAAAAACTGTATAAGAAGGAGCGACCCACAGTAGCAATTCGAATCAGGCTCCGTGAACTTACATGATTTGTACTTCTCGTGACTTCTGTGTTCCCTGCAGTAATAAACCTCGAATCTTTGACGCCGAAGGAAGTGTCCCGTGTCTCTGTCATTTGTACGCCGGAACAGGTTACCCACGAAGGTTTTAGGTGTTATCCCTGGCACCGCTGGGTCTTAGCAGAACCCAGTCCTTCAGTTGGCACCCAACGTGGGGCTGCATCAGTGGTACCGGTCCAAGCCCGACGATCGTGAGGAACTTCGTGTGAAATCTCTGAGGGAAGGTGCACCCCGCTTCATCGATCCTGTTGTCGAAACAAGTGGCCCAACGACTTTTCCCGCAAAGATTCCCGCCTCCTGACGGCTGCGACGGACTGCTGCCCTGACTGTAGACCTGATTTTGGCGCCTGGCGTAGACCTTGGTACAGCGAGACGATAGACGGGCCTTCCTGGTGACGCCATAGATCTTTGAGTTAAGTATTTGTGGGTCGCTCCCAGAGTCCTTAGTTGTGGGTGCTTAGTTGTTGCATGGTTCCATTGCATTTGTGGTTCTTAGTACTTGGTTCTTTGTTGTGATATTTGACGTCTGCAGTCGCCAAAAACCAAGGGTTTTTGCTCTTTGCTGGGACTTTGTCAATCCTATAACCCTTGAAGTTTGTGAAACTCGGTTAGTGTGCAAGATGCCTGGCTGTAGTACTCTGTTCAGTTGTTTTAGACGTTGTGGTGCGGATTCCCAATTGGAGGACTCGCGTCCGAGACCTCCGATTGGAACTCCAAATTATGAGCTGTATAGCAAGCACGGGTTAGGTCCGATTACATTCAATGAGTGTTGGGTTCGCTATACTAAAAATTATGGTGCCCTTAGTTGGCCACCTCATGGTAGTTTTGAGACCCCGATTTTAGATAATCTTGAAGCCAAATTGTTTAAAAGAAAATCGAGGCCGGCCATGTTTGATTCCTTTCGGTTGTGGCGTAAAGAAGCCAAGCAGAAAGAAATCAAAGAAATTAAACTTAATAAGAGAGAAGGTATTATTACCACGGTAAGAAACGCAGAGCAGTTTCAGCGAGATAAGGAGGAAAAGGAAAAGGAAGTTTTCGATAGATTGCAGCGTATGTCTGTAGACAAGTGCTATCCTGCTTTACCGACGGATACAGGTAAAAAGGAGGAGGGTACAGAGGACTCTTTAATGTCTTATCTCATGAAGTCACCACCTCCGTATGCACAGGGTACCGCAGTTCCTGTGGTTCCCCCTGTTCCTGTTCCTGTACCTGTTCCCCAACCTGCTCCTGTTCCTGTACCTCCAACTGTTCCTGCTCCTCTGCCTGCTTCTGTCCCTACTGCTCCTCCGCTTGTACTTCCTCATACTCCTGCTCCCGCTGCCTCTACTGTTCTGATTACTTCTGCTGTTCCTTCTGTCTCTGATACTTCTCTTGTTTCCCCGTTGTGTTACTCTAATACCCCGTCTACTGGACGTCGTGTCCCTTCTGTTGCTGCTAGTTTTTTCCATTCTCTTGGACCGATTCTTGAGTCCGCTGGTTCGGACGGTCCCCAAAGACGAAGTCAGCTTCCCGGTAGTCGGGAACGTGACTGTCTATATGATATGGCGATGGCTTGGATGAAATATCCCCTTAGGAATCCTCCACGTGTGGTACTTGATACGTTCTCTCAGTTCAATATACCGACACAGAGGTTCGTATTTGAGGAAATGTGCAAGGTTTTGCGAGATCAAATATCAGTTGATGCATCTGAAGAAACGATGTCTGCTCTAACTAACCTTCAGCTTGAGTTTGCGAACGGAATGATAGTGGGTAGCAATGTTCGACGTGCTGTCGAGCAGTTGCTATCTTTCCGTCCTTCTATCATGCCTAGAGCATTGTTCGTAGAAGACATTGAGGGTTCGTCAGCAACGCCTGGTCAGTATCCCATGCGCGAAGTTCCACCAGTGTGGATGCCTGGTGATGCACAGGCTGTTCCTATTATTCCGCCACACTTTCAGAGAGTATGGATACATCTTCCATGGAAACGATCGGAAGTTTTGCAGGTAAAGCAATCTTTGCCCGACCCTCGCAAAAATCCTGCAGGGTATTACAAAGAATTATCGCAGCTTGTGGATGCTACGATAATGAATCTCGCTGATATCGATATGCTATTTGGTAATGTCGTACCGCAACCGGTATGGGCAAAGATCCGTCAAGAAAACCATGTGGCAGAATTAGGTGGTGATTGGACTGCTCTTATAGCGGCGGATGCTTTACAAGTTGGTGGGGCTAAACCTGAACAGCTGATTACAACTTTGCCTCAGAGAATTATCACTCTTATGAAAACGCTTATGCCAGCCATGAAGGTGAATTGGGACAAACTGTCCGCTTGCAAGCAAAAGAAGGACGAGAGTGTCTCTGATTTCTTTACGAGATTCGAGGAGGCATTCATTGATCATAGTGGTCAAGATATGGGTACTGAGGGAGGTCAGCGATTGTTTGTGGATAAGTTTGTCTCAAATTTGCTGCCTGACTTAAGCAACAAATTGCGTAATTCAGAAAGTGCTTGGGCTGTTTCTACTTCTGCTCAAATATTGGCCACAGCTCAATATTATGAGAACAGAAAGAAAGAGGAGAATGATCGTGCTGATAAAAAGACGAAAGAGCTCAAAACAAAAGTGCTGTTGCAGCAAGCGTATCCTCCACGTTCGAATCAGAACGATTCGCAACAGCGGAATAGATCGCAGTCTCAGTCGAATAGATCACAATCTCGAAATGACTCCTCTTCTGACAGATCTTCATTGGGGTACAATCAGTGTGCCTATTGTCGGAATGAGGGTCATCTGAAATTCGATTGTCCGGTTCTGCGTGATCGGAACAGCGGTAATTCTTCTAGAGGAGGTCGTAGCGGCCCTCAACAAGCATCACGTGGTAGAGGCCGTGGTGTTCAGACTGATCGTTCCAATAATTCTTCCGATTCTAACAATTGCTTTGATCAGCGTGGATCATCACAAAGCAGATCTGCCCAGTATAATGTAGACGATTATTACGTAGATCAGAACACTGATGATGGTAATTACTAGGACAGCCATGGACAAAGAGAGGGAGTAGTATCAGTTCCGGTCGATCAGAGTGGGCCTTACGTCGCAGTTGCCACCTCGGGCGTCGTTGAGCCTTTTCTGTTGGACACTGGTGCAGCGAAAAGTTCTATCATGCATTTGAAACTCCCTGGCGCACCTTTGTCTGGCTTAACAAATGTTTCCGTTGGATTCTCTGGCGCCCCTGTTAGTAATCCGGTTTCGTGCCCTTTGCCCCTTACAATTGGGCCTCGTGAGCTGCAAGCTCCGTTGATTTTGACCACTGGTTGTGGTGAAAATCTTTTGGGCCTGGATTTGCTAAAACGTCTGTATGCGACTTTGTATTGTTCTCCTGCGGGAGTGAAGCTTACGTTGGGAGAGAGAGTTATCTCCCCCATGTACTTGTCTCTCGATAAACTTCCACCGGAATTGAGTTCTCTTCCTGCATCTTTGTGGGCAACGGGTCCCAATGACGTGGGCCTGCTTGACATCTCCCCTTATGTTGTTCACTTGAAATCTAATGTGCGTCTGCCACGTATTCCCCAGTATCGTATCTCCCTTGATGGCGAGCGAGCACTGTTAGCTATCATCTACGATTTGATCGAAAAAGACGTTATCGAAGAGACTCGGGGAAATGTGTGCAATAGCCCTGTGCTGCCCATTCTAAAACGCACTGATCCATCAAAACCCCCTGTTTATCGTTTTGTTATCGATTTACGGGAGGTGAATAAAATTGTGTTTCCTCAGTTCCCTGTGGTGCCCGACATCACAGCGCTACTCACTCTGATTCCAGCCTCTGCATCTTGGTTCTCAGTGATCGATCTGAAAAATGCGTTTTTCAGCATACCGATTGCCGAGGAGAGTAGAGACCTTTTCGGGTTCTCTCTTGGTGGCCGCAGCTTCCGGTTTAAACGTGCTCCTCAGGGCTACTGTGAAAGTCCATCGATATACAGTTAAGCTTTGAAGGGTCAACTTGATGCGTTTGTGTTGCCGGCCGGTGCGGCCTTAATACAATATGTCGATGACTTATTGGTGGCTGCAGATACCCAGGACATTTGCAGGATTGCTAAGGTGTCGTTGTTGCAACATCTCTGTGACTTACATCACAAGGTGTCTCCCTCTAAACTCCAATATTGTTGTCAAGAAGTAACCTATCTAGGTCACTTATTGTCAAAGGAGGGAAGAAGGTTGACCCCAGAGAGAATTGCAGCGATTGCTCGGATGACTGTGCCAACAACTCAGAGAGATGTGCGTGCCTTTTTAGGTATCACGTCATACTGCAGGCAATGGATTCCAAATTTTTCATTGCTAGCGAAACCATTGGTGGCTCTTACATGCAAGGATGTTCCAACTCCTTTGCCATGGACGGAAGAATGTCGGAAAAGTTTTTCTGAACTGCGTGACGCATTGTGTTCGGCTCCTGTGTTAGGTACCCCTGACTACAGTAAGCCGTTTACACTATACGTTCACGAGAGGGAAGGTTGTGCGTTGAGTGTCTTGACGCAACAATTCGGCGGTAAGCAGCGTCCATGTGCATATTTTTCCTGGACCTTGGACCCAGTAGCAAGAGCATTGCCGAGTTGTCTGAGGGCAACAGCGGCAGCTGCGGTGTCCATCCGCCAATCTGCAGGGTTGGTCATGGATAATATGCTTACGGTGATGGTTCCGCATGCAGTTGACACTCTCTTGAATCGTACGAAAACTCAGCACTTGACGAGTGCAAGGTTGTCTGGGTATGAGTTGACGCTTTTGGCAAGTCACATTCAAATAAAACGGTGTAGCGTCCTGAACCCGGCGACTTTGTTGCCAATCAGTATGGAATCAGATGAAGTAGCAGCTCATGACTGCTACTTACGAACTGAGGAGGAAACAAAAGGTCGTGTGGACCTGAAAAATACTCCTTTGGAAAATCCCGATGGGACTTTGTATGTGGATGGGTCGTGTTTTAAGTTGTCGAATGGTGATGTAACGACTGCGTATGCTGTAGTGACATTGAGTACGGTTGTGGAAGCTGCGAGATTGAATCAGAATTCTGCCCAGGCGGCAGAGCTGATTGCCTTGACTAGAGCGTGTGTGTTGTCGAAAGGGAAACGGGTGAATGTGTTTACCGACAGCCAATATGCTTTTGGCGTCGCCCATAGCTTTGGACGATTGTGGCGAGAGAGAGGTTTTATGACGTCGCATGGCACTAAGATTCAGCATGGACAGCTTGTGAATGATCTTCTGGATGCACTTACATTGCCTGAGCAGGTGGCAATTGTTAAATGTAGTGCGCATCGTAAGGTGACGGATGATGTTGGTCGTGGGAATGAGTTTGCGGATGAAACTGCTAAAGAGACTGCCCGGAACCTTAGCACTAGAATGTACGTGACGAGTTCGGTAAGGTGGCCTACAGAGACTGGTATGTGTGAGGATACCATCGAAAGTGTGAAAGCAATACAGAATGAGGCCACTGAGACTGAAAAGACGAAGTGGAAAGAGAGTACGGGAAAGCTGGATGCGAATGGTTGTTGGATTGATTTGTTGGAGCATAAGAGATGGATGTTGCCGGATGCGTATTTGCTGGCTGTTGTGACGATGGCACACGGTTTAGCACATATTAGTGCAAAAGGTATCTGTGAGTTGTTGTCCCCTGTATGGAAGAATGACGGTATCACCAAATGTGCTGAGAGATTGGTTAAGAATTGTATGATATGTATGATGTACAACCCTGGAAAAGGAACCCCTACACCTCCTGGTCATTTTGCTCCCCCTTCATGTCCCTTTGAAGTAATTCAGCTAGACTTCATCCATATGGAGCGATGCAATAACCTGAAATACGTTTTAGTTGTGGTTTGCGCATTCTCCCGATGGATTGAAGCCTACCCTCTCAAAGATAACACTGCTTTGTCTACTGCGAAAATCCTACTGAAGGAATACTTTCCTCGGTATGGAATGCCACGGATTGTATGGTCTGATAACGGAAGTGAGTTTGTGGGGAGTGTGATGAAGAATGTGTGTAAGGGCCTTGGAATTACTCAAAAATTCCATAGCGCCAATCATCCTCAGTCAGCGGGTTTGGTTGAGGGTTACAATGGCACGCTCAAATTAAAGCTGGCGAAGATTCAGGCTACAACTGGTCTTTCATGGCCTGACGCTTTGCCTCTAGCTCTGTTGTCAACAAGGGCGACTGTACACTCCCGAGTAGGGCTCAGTCCCTATGAAATAGTGTTCGGTCGTCCTGTAAATGTTTGGGGGGTCCCTAGACCGAGTGTGTTCTCAGATCTTGAGTACCCAATGTTGATTGATTATCTTTATGATCTGACTGCTAAACTGAGGTTAATTCATCAACAGGTCTTTGAAGCACTGCCGACGCAGACGGAGGGTCCAGGCCACCAGCTCCAGCCCGGAGACTGGGTGGTGATTCGTAATTTTGGAAGAAAAAGAAATCTCGAACCCCGCTTTACTGGACCCTACCAAGTGTTACTCGCCACGAGGACTGCAGTTCGTTTGGAAGGTCGGAAACACTGGGTGCATGCCACCCACACCAAAAAGGTGCCTATACCTTTATCAGCAGACTCGTGGGTGAGGAAAGGCATTGCTTCATCGGAAACAGAAGATGCACAGACTTTCGTCCCTTTTAGCGACGCTCAACTTGTTGGAGAGCCCTCAGTGCAGCAGAAAGACATTGTTGAACCCTTACCATCGAAAAACTCAAGATCTGAACAATTGACTGATCAGCAGAACTCTGTCCCACCATCGGATCAGTTGTTTGACGAACAGACACGTCCCGGGAAAACCCGATACTTTCTGCGATCCAATACCAAGGACAAATAAAAAAAACCTTTGCTTTTCCCTTTTTGACATCCGCATTACCCCATTGATACCATTCAGTCTGAACACACTCGTATGGTTTTGGCTTTCGTAAATATTGTGAGTTTGTTTCCATATGTGTTTTTGCTTCCACAGCTAGGAGATTTTGTATATACTTGTAAATAAAATACCTTGCATTCGGGTGAGCCGTAGGGCCGCGCGTGTACTTCCTTCTGGTTAGTAGGTCTTGACACTAGGTCGAAGGCCGTCGGTTCCTGGGAATTCCTGGGGATTGACTACTGCTACACAGAACGAAGTGCGTCAAGAAACGTTGTGGACGGCTTTAGAGGATGCCGTTCTCTAAGCTAGTGGATTTGGAACAAGCTCAGGCGCAAAGATTCAAGTTGCAGCAAATTACTCGTGCCAAATGCTTCATGTTTCAAGTGTTCCTTCTGTTCTTAACTGTTTCTTCGCTATTGGTGGGTGGGGTGTATTACCTGATATTGACGTTTTTGCCTTCTGCCTCACCTACCCCTTCTCCTGAGCCTAAAACTACCTCTACTGTTTCTCCTCATTCCTTCCATATCTTACCCCAACACGAGCAGGCTAGACGTGCGGAATTTATGAACAATTCCTTCATTCAGCTCCTTCATCAACATCAGTTGGTGGTTAACACTACCAATTGTTGGGTGTGTGGGTTGATGCCACATACCACTGATAAGGGAATTCCATACCTGGTCCTTCCTTATAGCTCCCAGGGTTCAGCTCGAGCATTCCAAACAATGTTTCGAAGCGCACTAGATTCCTACCCCAATCGAGAGCTACGTCCTCCGCACTTTGGTCCCGGTCCGTACCACAAGCCTTTGGCTATAGCGATCGCTGATCTAGATAGAGATATATATGAGCCGTCGCTCATCCCAGAGGAAGAGGTGCGAGCCTATAGGGATCTGAGTGAGGCTGAGTATAGTGCGCTTGTGGGTGAAAGACAGCTTAGAAGCTCGTCTCCAATATGGATCGTACCCCACCTTGGTAATTTCTGTCTAAAGGGTCGTGGTCGAAGACGAGAGCACATCTTGGAGAGAGTGCTTGCTCCGAGACGTATGTCTTACCAATGCTCTCTTCCCCTGTGTTTCTGACTGCCAAGGGTACGTACTTTGTTTGTCATGATCGTGCGTACACGTGGTTGCCCTCTGACTTTGCGGGCACATGTTACATTGCAAATTTGTTGCCCCCGACTTTTACAGTCGCCTCCGATTACCACAAGACTCGAATTGTGAGGGGCGTGATTAGCGAAGAGGACACTGCCGGTCAAGAGGCGGGAGACTTTTTCACGGGTTTCTTTCCGTTTTGGGGACCTATGGTCAATAGTAGGAACCTGAGACAGTTGACCCGAGTGGTGGAATCGACAGCTAATATCACTGCCAGTGCCCTTGGCAACATTACGGCAGAACTTCAGGCGGATAGGCTTATGACGTTACAAAACCGTATGGTTTTAGACGTTGTTTTAGCAGATCGAGGTGGAGTATGTAAGGTGATCCATTCGAGCTGCTGTATTTTCATTCCAGATAACGCTCCGACTGTCTATCAAGCCATTTCAAAGTTGCATAAGATCTCCGAGTCCATACACGTGGACGTAGGGGATTGGACGCTACTTGGGTGGTTTTGGGGCCTAATGTCGACTTGGGGTTGGAAGATTCTGATGATCATCGGGGTTGTTGTAGCATTCCTGTTCACGTGTTGCCTTTGTGTGCAGTGTGGTCCTGCCTTATGTGGCCTCTGTGCTACAACGTGTATAAGACAGCCGCCTGTTACCAAAGGAGCTCAGATGGATAGAATTATGTTGCAGCAGCATCTGGATGGTCTGATGAATATCGAGTATGATTCCGACTAGTGCTTGCCTACATGAGGGCAAAAGGAGCGTCTGAGGTTCCGTGACGATCGTAAGTGGTGTTTTGGACTCGCACGAATATGGTCGAGTCTGGTATCTACGAACCGCAAATGACGAGTTTAGTGGGTGTACGCGTTTTCGCTGTGCTAGCCTGAACCGTTCGTTTGTTTCGTGGGTTTCTACATCCGAGCCCACAGGTTCCATCTTAGATGCGGCATCCATTTTGTTTCTTGCCCTCAAGTAGCCAGCGAACGGACGTTGTCCGCTTCGCGACCCTGGCATTCCCAAGACTTTTTGCGGAAGACACGTTTCCTTTGAAAGTGTCTTTATGATGAGGGGGATGATACTGTAAGGCAGATGGCCCCGCTCGAGGCACATCTTGCTGTGTCGCTCTATTGTCTCAGCCATGCATCTCATTAGGCACGTCCCTTTGATGCCTGTAGCTCGTGTTTCCCGATACCACCCCTTTTACACCCTTTCCGATCTCCCCACTGTTTCTGTCTTCCTCTGCACCTGTTTCTGTTCCTTCTTCGATCTGTTTACTGCTGATTGGAATGTACTAATGGTGGGAAGATGGGTTTTTACAGTTGGGAACCACCAAACGTTTCCGTACTTATGTTCCGGGTCTTGAATACATGAAAGCAACCCCTTATGGTTTTATGATGGGAACCAAGTTGTAAACCTTTGTGTACCATGTTAACCTATGAGGAAAAACTGTATAAGAAGGAGCGACCCACAGTAGCAATTCGAATCAGGCTCCGTGAACTTACATGATTTGTACTTCTCGTGACTTCTGTGTTCCCTGCAGTAATAAACCTCGAATCTTTGACGCCGAAGGAAGTGTCCCGTGTCTCTGTCATTTGCACGCCGGAACAGGTTACCCACGAAGGTTTTAGGTGTTATCCCTGGCACCGCTGGGTCTTAGCAGAACCCAGTCCTTCAAAGCTCATCCTTACCACATGGCCTTCCCTTTCCCACCTTCCTATCCCTTTCCAAGTTGTGTAAGACAGAATGTATTATATTGGATGAAGTATTGCATTGTGATCCTTTATGGAGTGACATGTACGCACATATGTTATGACTGTACTCTTTGTCACTGTATGAGAGAAAATTTAAATAAAGATTTTTTTTTAATGAGAGTTTATATTTGAAGAGTGCAATAATTTCACTTATTCCTCTCTTATGCTCTGTGTCCCTCGGTCTGTTAACTCTAGCTCTGGTTCATTAACATGGAGGTGTTCATTAGAAGGGGGTACTTTGATTTACCGCCAGTCCTTGGAAGCATGTGGAGATGAGTATGGGTATGTGCCTGTGGTCATGATTTCTGATGTGGCTTGTCTGTATGTATTTCAAACTTATCCAAATACCGCTGGTTCCTTGGACTCAGTATGCACTGCTGGAGATTTTATCATGCATTATAATACACTTTTATCAAACATTTCCTCATTTCATATCATTTATAATAATTTTTGGGTGTTTAACATTTTTCAATAAACTATCTCTTATTCTGATACAGAGACCATTCTTCAAAATAAACTGTAAATCTTTGGGAAAACAAATGACTCCATTAAATTCTGTTATCCATTCAAGAGAGTTCTGCCCAATACATTTCGAGACTGTGTCCTTTCTTCGGGGGTTTCTCTAAACAAATGAAAACAATAACGCTAGTTGGATATTTTACAGCAAGAGTATGTAATA
The DNA here is from genome assembly GCF_964263255.1 of Lissotriton vulgaris. Taxonomy (NCBI): domain Eukaryota; kingdom Metazoa; phylum Chordata; class Amphibia; order Caudata; family Salamandridae; genus Lissotriton; species Lissotriton vulgaris. Next base: position 752,615,018 of record NC_141694.1, read on the forward strand.
CAACATCCTAGTTCACTTTTCCACACCATAAGAAAGTAGTACAATCCTTTCATCCCAAAATGGTGTATGATGTTTGTCTTTAAAGAATGAACTGCAGCACCTCTTATGAGCCAAGGCATCCCCGTGCACTTTTTAAAAATAGAATGTGAATGAAAGTGTGAAAAAAAATCAAAACCAATATTCAATAAATTGTGGTGCTCTAGCATCGTGTTCATGCTCCTGAATTTGTAACACCCACCTCTGGTGAAAACCCCAATTAATAAAACTGCACAAGATGAGCAAGTTCTCACTGAGTGAAGATCCATTGGTTAACAGATTTCCTAGCAGTTCTACCAATACGCTGCGAGAGAAGAACCAAGTAATGACCACTAGGAACCTCAAATGGTGTTTGAAAGGCTACATTTTCATAGTGTCCATTGTTAAAATAAAACATTAAGAATCACCTACCTCACGGGATCACCCAGACCTTCTCAATAAACGTGCCTACTCGTAAAATGTTTTTGCTCCCCAACACTGCCTTCTCCTGACTCCAAATCAGTCTACAAAGATTCACCATGAGATTAGATCTCATCTATCCGCTTTATCAAAACAAGCAATGGAGTACTACTAAAAAATTAGTGCTACTCTCCCCTTACCTTTCACAACTTAAAAAATGCAAAGAATCCACCTAGAAGGAGCAGTATCTCTCCACCGGATAGTCAATTGCAGTCATTCTACTGGAAGACAGCAAGACACAACTTGATGCTCCACTTGTTCATTTTAGGGGTGGGCAGAACGTTACATGAAAATTCAGCAAGTTCCCGCGGAGTTCGGCTAGAGGGCACAATCGGAACGTCGCACTGCTCATGATGATTTTTTAGCACCAGGAGCTTGTTCTGCGCTGCAAAATCAATGCAACCGGTACTACATGGTGCACCAGAGGGCGCTGCTTCTTTGCTGCCACTCGAGTAGATCTTCTATTCGAGCGGCAGCTTTCTCACCGAGAATGGTCATGACCTCCCCAGAGTACCCATGTTGAGAAAATCTCACCAGGTGCTGTCCTAGTACCCGAAAATTGGGCTAGGGGATGCCGGAGTGGAATTTATTGCCCACCCCTAGTTTATTCAGTGGTGTTGTGGGGAGGTTTTGTCTAGAGGGTATGGGAACTATTATACTTCTCTGTATGTGCAAGTGGCAGTCTGTTTCCTGTTCACGCGGTTCACATTTCACCCGGATATGCTGATTTAAATGCTGAGTTCCTCTATGGGCTCAGTCTTGAGAAGGAACAGGGAAATCAGGGTTTAAGTAGAGGGCAAAGTCATGGAATTAAAGGACTGGTTGTGCATCTCTCTTATTCCAAACCAGAACCTCCCATGCACATATTATTTTAAACCTGACTTCAGGCTTCCATTGTGACAGCTCTGGTGAGATCCACCTCATCTATTCCCTGAAAGGGTCACATTTGAAGTGAATTCGGTACCACAGCACGCAGAACTCGTCCTGTATCTCTCGAGATTTCAAAAGGAGAATGCATCAGTAGCTGCAAGTGTCTGGTCGTTATAGCTAAACACACTGGCGTAGCTAGGCCGTATGCCGCCTGTAGGGGCCCTTGCGTTTGCCGCCCGCGGCGGCCGAACGGAAGAGCAGGGGGCCGGAGCTGGCGATTCCTGTGGCCGCCGCCCCACAACAGCCACAGGTAAGGGGGGTGCCGGAGGCTGCCACCCCCAAAACTTGTGCCGCCCGGGGTTGACAGCCAAACCCCGCCGCCACTGGCTAAACAAACACATGCACGTGCACACACACAAACACACACAATCTTTTACCTTCTGTTGGGGGTCAAAGTATGCCCTTGGTGGTCAAGATGCTCCAACACCAGAGTCAAATGGCTGGGTTCTGTGCCATGAGCATAAAACAAGCATGAGGGTTGGCTTTCTGCAGGGTGATGGGAGTAGGGCAAAACAATGTTGCTTCTCCTGGAGGTGCGGGGAAAATCTTTGCACATGCCCTTGTGATAGTGCTGCAGCTGTGTCTTTCACAGGCCCAGTTCAGAGTCGAGATGAGTATAACCGCTCAGGGCTGCTCTGGTGTCATTAAATTTGAAAATTCTGTGTAACTGTTGCCTGCCTGAGAAAGAGATATGCAAAGAGGGTTGGGTCCATGCACATTTTGCCAGGAATGTACTGAGGGAACAGGTCCTCCCTTCACACCAATTATATATAGAAGACTTGACTCTCCTTGATGCCTACTGGGAACAGAGGGAGTTGGAAAGAACCGAGGGTAATCCTCTGCTTTGGACTTTCCTTCTGCCTTTTGATTAGAGATGTATTTATTTATTTGATTATTGTAGAGTGCTGATATACCTTTGGCCTTCTTCAAAGCACTGTGACTATATGTAAAGTTTTCCTTTCTCTGGCAATAAACTCACCCAATACATCTCTAGATAGCTGGCACCAAGAGGCACTTGAAGCAGGGTCAGACTAGGACAGAAACAAAGCCTGGGCACCAAAATAAAAGCGGCTCTTGTTATCGAATCAGATAGCTAAAAAAGTAGTGTATATTTGCATATTGGGGCAGTTTGGAACTTGTAAAAACATGCAGTATAAGGGTTTTTCAAAGTGTGGGAGACTGTGTGCATTTGAGTTTGCTACAGGCCATGTTTTTGGTAAAATCAGGGAGATAAACAGTAAAAGAATTCCCACCAGGCCATAAAACGCACTCAAATAGCCATAAATCCTAGTCACACATTTCCATGTCAGACAGCCCTTTAGGCACTACCAGATTTCCCTCTAGGGCAGTCTGACCATAATTTAGGAGTGAATGACTAGATCTCATAGTAATATGAAGTGAGCCACCTGTGAAGAGATGTGTGTGAGACTTAAGTATAACAGCTTGTAGTCCAAGCACATCCAATTCAGACTTTCATTCTTTGTGCCTGAATAAATGGATCCCACTGAGTTGTCAAATAGTAAACCTACTTTTTAAGAGATGAGACAATTTGGTTTTGTGATTCATACTGAATGTCCTGGCTGTTCCCTCCTTCCATTTTTCCATAATTTCTTCCTTCGATCCCTTCCTTCCTGTTTACCCTTTAACTTCTTCCTTCCTTCATCTCTGCCTCTCCTCTTTTCTTGATCTCCCTCCGTCTTACCTCACTTTCTTCCCTCCTTCCTTTTTCCTTACTTCGGCTTTCTTTCCTTCCTCTCGTTCCTTCTTTCGTTGTTTTCTCAGTTCCTTTATTTTTTCCTTCTTTCATTCCTAATTTCCTTTCTTCCTCGAGTCCTTGGCTGTCCAAGCCCTACTCTCCTTTGTACTATTTTCAATACTTTCTTCCTTTGTTGCTTCACTCTTTCCTTCCTTAATTCTTACCTTTCTTCGATCCTTCCTTCTTTCCCTACTGCATCTCTCCCCTCTCATCATTCCTTCCACTTTCTTTAAAGCAGGGCTTTAAGTGGGCCAGGTCCCACCGTGAATCAGACTTGGTAGTAATCAAAAATTACATTGAAACTGGTCTTTTTTGGGCCCTGTATTCATGTCCTTAACTTCACAGGCTAAAATACTGACCGATTTCGGAACAATGAGAGTAAAAAATGTTAAGGTAATCCATTTCAATGATTTAGTTCCTTTTTTTATTTCAAGTTTTACCTAATCTTCAATTCCCTAAGAGAATTTGATATTTCCAGAATGTAGTGTTTCCGTATTTTGTTTTGCATGTCACATTATTTTTACACAGTGCATACTTTAAATCCAGTCACCAACATGGACTTATAGCGGGTCATGGGCTCTGGAGTTAAGGCTGATGGCAGTGCAATTTTCTCACAGTGCGTGTCAGAGGGCCGGAATGGAGTGCAGAATACACCCCCATCCAATCCTTGGCCTCTCTGCCGAGTGCTCAGAGTAATGGTCATGTTTTTCAGTTGCAATTGCGATTTTGCATAGGAGTCTGTGTGTGAAGGAAGTACACAGTTGACAAAATATTGACAAGGCAAAACTAAAAGAAAGTGAAGTGCTTACAGATGAGTGAGTGTGTTGTTTGGTTGAGGGGTGGTGAAGTGAAGGTGATGAAATCGTGTGAATTGAGGAGAAAGTGAAATGAAGGTGCTGAAGATAAAAGAGATGAGGTGTTTTATCTTCAGAGGAAGAAGATGTGGCGAGAAAAAAGGGCATACATGTCTAACTAGTGAACATAACTGGAGTGATTAAAAAACACCCTCAAGACCATGACCCCTTCCACAGGCCTCAGTAATATTTAATACACATTCTCATAATAACAATTTTGAAACATTATCAATATTAATTTTTTACAACAAAATCATTGCTGTTACTCATTTATATTAAGCAACTGCCGACCACTTACAACAGCAATAGTCCTAGCGGGCTTTACGTGTAAGTCAGTTGTTGTGTAATATATCTGGATGCAATAATAGAAGGCTCAGAGAGGCACCAAAATACAAGTCAGGTGGCACACTAAGGAAAACATAGAAATGTACATATTTAAGCCACGCCCTTAATTTAATAATGGGGCATGCTCCTTTTAGAGCCCACCTCCCACTTTTGCATCCCACTAAAATCCCGACCTCAAACAGAGTGGTGAGTTCTGATCCTCAGGGGAGAAGCTCCCGATTCCACACAGCAGCAGTGTACAAACAGCTATATCTGTCAAATGAGCGGTGGGGTCTCAAAAATAATGTACTAATTATTTTGTCGGTCAAATAAAAAAAAAAGTCTACAGAGCCGGTAATATAGAGAAATTAATCTAACTTGATTATTTCTATGCCCACCCTCCACGTCAGGTGATGTACCTTTGGATTATTACAATTTTGCAGCCGCTAATCACCGTCTGCTCTATCCCTGTTTTCGTAAACTGCCTGTTTGACTCACAGCGCCGGCTGTCTAGCCTCTTATGCCAATGCAACGAAACGCATCATTTAGATGGAAAAATATTTGTTATTTACAAGTGCAGTAAATTGTGGTTTATTTTACATAACCCTGGAAAAGGGCGATAAATGCAACAGCTGCAATTGGTCCCACAGAAACCCATTTTGGATGTTTTTATGGCCAGTTACCTTGCTCGAATTAGGGCCCCTGGCACGCTTGCTACTTTAATGAGAGGGTTTCACAGCTCAGGAAGCAAACGCAATGTACAAGTAAACAAAACAACAGGAACCGGGATTTGTCAATATGTACTGCCCCTTAAAATTGCCTGCAGCTGCAGGGCCTCACGTCGGAGCGTGGACGCCATGATGAGCCAACCCCCCCCCCCCCCCCCCCCACTGACCGCAGCGAGATTAATAACCAGGCGAGCCAGCAAACAGGAGGGAAAGGGGACGGAGAGCCGGATACATTCTAGAGCAGATGAGATTGCTAAAACGACGCCATACTTAAGTTCACCCCGGAGGGCTGATTCTACGCACACCGCCCTGTGATTAGGAATACACGGGTCATCCATCCCAGAGCAGAGCCCAATCCATCGCCTCGCCCCGGGCACTACACACAGCGGAAGCAGCGGCTTCGATGCTGTAAAAACGGTTGCTCGAGTTGCGGAGGGTCAAAAGGTCGGCGGTGTTAGATTGCAGTGTATTTACAGGAGTCGAATGATGCAGACTGGAAGGCTACCCGAGCCCTCGGCCCTGGGTCCACTATTGTAAGATTCTGTTTCACAATTAATGCTGCTGCGGTCATTGTGGACACGCCTTCTGTCAAAAAGGCTGAAATGGGATGACTTGTAGCCCCTATCCTCTGCCTAGTACTAACTGATTGAGTGACCTCCAGGAAAGAGGCTTCCACGCTAAATTAAATTTACCAAAATAAATTAGCCACCCCACTGCCACTGATGACCTGTCGACCTACCCTTTCACACATTAATCCTGGTAGGAAAATGTAGAGTGGCGCGCGGGGGCTCTGCTAGTCCGCAGGTGGCGGCAAATAATGAAGCATGCACTCTCGGCTATATGTATGGGCCGAAGACCATGAGCGGTCTCATGCCCTTTTATTAACTCCTTCCGTGCTCATGATGAGCTCATCTCTTCATGAGGCACGGTTGCGCTATACTCATGACGAGCTGAGCTCGGCATGACACGCGTGGCGCTCACACGCCGGGCTAATTCCCCCGTTGTGCTGAGCGTTCTGAAAAACGGATGCGGTCATGACGAGCTAAGCTCATCATGAGCACAGCGCCACCGTGCAGCGCGACGAGCCGAGCTCAACACAAGCACCGTGGCGCTGCACGTGCCCCCCCTCTCCCCAGCACCACGGGGGATTTAGCCCTGCGACGAAGGTGTTAAAACCTTTGGGCCATGCCTGGCTCCGAGGGTTGCGTGCATGTGTACTAGTGTCAGGGTTCCCACCATAGCGGGCCTGTGACTCACTACATTTCCCTCAACTTTAGACCACATCAATAACTCCATCACTGTGGTGGCTTTGCACAGCCGCACACTTAAAGTCTTTCAGGCTTTGGCTAGGCACATAGTTTGGCCTGAGGTCATATTGCTAACTCCAAGCACGGCTGTCATGAGACTTTGCATTGCTCTTCAGTTGCCACAGAAGCGGGTCCCTCCGGACCGCCAGTCTACTGACATGCCATGTACTGTTTTACCAGGTTGCCTTCAGCCCCTTCCAGACCAGGGAACCACACCTTCTCTCCGAGGAATCATTTCGTTTTGGCTGCTCCGTGGTGCCTGCTATGGGCCAGATTCACTTTACTCTGCATGAGCGCTGCTGGTATTACCAGCTGCTGGCCACTCAATATTATACCATCTGGTGTGGTGCTCAGCTCATGCCTCAATACCTAATCCCACCCCCCACCATAGCTGTGTGAGCAATTTGTTCTCAGTGCCATCCCATAGATTGCTCAGTAACATCTTCCAAGTGCCTCCTTGGAGGGTGGTGCTAAATGTAGGAGGACCCAGTCCTCTGCTGCAGCACAGCTTATTTCCTGTAGGGTTGTTGCTCGAGGGCAGGCTCACCAGCTTCAGATATTCGTCCATTTGGATGTCCTCATTCGGGGTGAGAGCATTTGCCGATACAGGGTGGCAGGAAATTTGCTGGGTTTGTGCCCCTGGTCTGTGAACTACCTCCATTCAGGGGTATAACGGAGTCCTCTGCAGCCCCAGCGGTGTGGGAGGGCCCCTGGGGTTTCTTGTTTCGAAGGAGGCCCCCTCACCCTCTAAATCATACCACTGCATGCCTAGCAGAATAAAAAATAGTTAAATGCCCGGGACAGCAACTCTGCTTTCTCAAGCAAGCCCTACAGCATATGGGGGCCCCAACCATTCAGGGTGCCCTCATTGAGCCCAAGACCAATTAATATCTGTGCGATCTTGAAGATGCCAGGGTCCCTTATCACATTCTACAGGAGGTGGGCATCATTTTGCATTATGTTATTGCCTCCAGCTGATACTGCAACTGTATTGCTCAGCATTCAATGTGAGGCGGGAAATGCAGAGAAGTGCCCAAGAACAGCGACGCCAACGGCTAATGATCTGTGATGGCTGTCCACACCAATCCAGATGGAACTGACCACAACTCTACTTGACGGCAAGGCTCTCTATGTGAGCATACCTTTCTTCAGTTGGGGTCAGCGCTCGGATGGAGAATGCAATAGGTGGCCATCACCCAGGGTCAGTTTCCTGGGATAGCACTGCCCCCAAGCCTACTGGGCTGGCATCTACAATAAGTTTGGTGGGTTTCTTGGAATCAAAGTAGTCCATTGTGGTGGTGTCTTGTAACGTGTCTTTAACATTTGCAAAGGACTCTGCCTCTCTCGGGCCCCAGGTCCATTTCATGTCTACCTTGGTCAACAATCAGAGGGGCTCTTGAAATCTCTGCCATGTTCAGGGTGAATTGGCCACGGTAGGTTGCCATGCCTAGGAGGCAGGAGCGTGTTGGATTGCCTAGGATTTGCGCGGGTCAACCTGGATGGCGTCCTTTGTGAAAACATACCCAAAGAATTAAAATTTGTGTTTTGAAGAAGGTAAATTTTTCCCTGTGAAGGGTCAAACCACAGTCACTGGTGCATTTTAGTACCTCTCTGAGCCGATGATGATGATCCTCTTAGGTCGTGGAGTAGATGAGGATATCATCGCTTATGTTCATCACCCCCTGCAGTCCTGAGTTTCTCGTATGGCATTTTGCAACACCTCAGCTGCTGAAGAAATACCGAAATTCAAGCATTTATACCTTCTCAGGTATAAATGCGTACTCAATAGGTTACCATGATGACACCCAGTCTGAGGATGAAAAGGGGATCTTTCTGGTGTTGTTCAAGGTGCACATGAAGAAAAGCCATCAACAGCAGCGGATATGTGAAAAAACAGTGGCTAGGATGGCAATCAAAGCACTGATAGACACAGGGGCATCCGTAAACATAATGAATAGTAATCAATATGCCTGCCTGCGGCCCAGGCCAGTCTGTCTTCTTCCTCAACAAAGATGTATATGTCGATAGGTCATGGGATCTGTCAAGGATGAGGTTGTTTGCCAGGCCGATTCCTGATTGTCATAGGATCAGTCCCTTGAGCATCTTTGACCTGCGACCTACACCTCTTTCAGTGGGTCGTCCACTGTACAGGTGCTGGCTAGTTCACGGACGTGGGTGTAGAATGTGTCGATGGATTCTCCTCCCCTCTGGTGTGCCTGACTTAGTTTGAATCGCTCAAAGTTGAGGTTGAGCTGGAGGTCAAAATGGGCATTGAGGGCCCTCACCTCTGTATAATAGTTGTTGTCTGCCCCAGCCACTGGAAGGTGCTCAAAGAGTTTGTAGCCCCCCCCCCCATGTAGTGGAGCAGCAGGGCCCTTTTTACAGCACCATCTGTCACGCAAGTTGCACCGAAATAGTTGTTCATTCAGCCCACCCATGTCTTCTAGCAAGGGGCAGCAGTGGCTGGGCCATTGAACTAACTGAAAGGTACAAGAGCTGCGACTGTGGTGTGGTGTTGAGCTATAGCTGCGCATCGTAAAAGGGTGGCATCATGCATGAAGATGAGGCACCATGGTAGAGCCTGAAATTAAATGAAATAACAGCATTTGTGAAGTGCACAGCTACCTTCGGAGAGGTGTGACAGTGCTGGGGTCCATCAGTAAGATTAAGCGAGCTATTACTCAGAGTCACATGGTGCTGGGCTAACCTGCTGCTGGCACTGGGTATCAAACAGTGAACCCCTTGGTCCGGAGTCAGACACCCTGGCCGCTGCGCCACACCTCTTCCACAAGAGCCACGTGGTCAGCTGCAATGGATGGCACTGGATGGAGCTGGGCCCCAATGTTTCCAGCTTCAGCAGACGATGTTTACCTTGGCACCCAATTCATAAATTCCAAAGAACAAGCATTGCCATTTCCAACCCAATGAGCATCTGCTGAAGGTGTGACAGCCTATAGTACTCCCACAGAAGACAAGCCAGGATCTGAAAATCCAGAGGCCAAGGCTTCTAGCTCATAATATGCATTTTGTAGTATTGGCAATTGTGCAGGACATCTTTGCAGGTGGATTCTTAATGGACCCATCAGCAGTTTCATATCCATAGATTGAACCACTGGCATCCCGAGGCATATATCCAAAGCACACTTGAAAGTGCCTGCAAACAGTGGAACACAATCTGTATACAATGTAACCATATAGGTCATAAGGACAAAGACCAGTTGTCGTTCAGCTTCTGAAGTAAGGGTGCACCAAAATACTGCAGCATGCATCCATGACATAGAAGCACATGGAGCAATGCTATTAACATTTGTCCACGTGTCAGAACATCCATTGCAGAGCAGCAAAAATAGATCCAAGATCTACACAATCAGACGCAGACAAGAGGTAAGCCTCCAAATATGCTGTAGGCCAAGCTGTGTATGAAAGATGGAATCACTCTAAAGACAGTTTGGAAAGTGCTAACAAATCCAGGCCCAATCATTTAGAAATAATTTACTACTCATGCAGTGTTTGAGGCATTAAAAATGTGGTGCACAAGTTTTCTGAAGTTTTGTGGGAGGTTAGTGCGAAGTAGCAATTGGATTTCAAAAGAAGACCTTGCAACTTGAAGATGAAACATCTCCCTTGCAGATGTTAAAGAAACTTCTTTCTGAAACAAAAAGGCTTTCAGTCTGTTCAGACAATCATAATTCACATTTAAGATAGAAATTGAAGGAAAAATCACCACTTCTATTACTGTACTGACAGGTGGAAAAAGAACATTTGTACAACAGGTCACAACCCTGGAAACCATCACCACAAAGGGCACTCCCAGTTTCATCCCACAGCAACCTTGGTCATTCAATGTCAAATAACTTCCATTCGAAAGTAATCTAAATGCTGGACGAATTACAGCACCTGGGGAACCCGTCACTTAATAGGCTGAGTTTGCCTTGGGCACATTACAGGCTCCGTGAAGTGCAACTTCCCTGCAAACCAATGAATAGTCGAAAGTGTTTTCGCAATCTGCACCGCTAAGAAAAAATTCAGTTCCTCCATTCCCACTCCTGAACTTGAAAGGTAGCACCCATGACTCGTGCACAAATCTCTCCCCTAACACTTCATACCTGACTACTTGAGAGTGTTGTAAGCAGTTCGTAAAGTGGAATGTGGAAATTGTGGAAGAGATATTAACCCATTAATAATCCAATCTGCTGACTGTGTTTCTGCCCTAATAAATGGCAATATCTCTAGATGTTCTACATTTAGCATTAGGTATGTCACGTTCTTGGACATAATTTTCTGTTCTCTTGTTAAATTATAAGGCAAGAACAGGTTTGTTATGTTCAAATGCTTCTAAGGCACCCGTCCATTGTACAGAGTCTGTAAAGTCCAGCGCAATAACATGATGGATCTTATATAACTCTGTCCATCTTGTAAGAGGGAATATGCTGATGATGCAATCTTTCTCAGAGAATACATTCTAGTGGATAATGTAGTCATACCATTATCAGCAACTGCTAGAGCCTTTTCTAAATTAACTTTATACATTTCACTCATCAGCTCAGCAGCTTCCTGCTGGGAAAGCTTCTACAATTCATTGTATATTGCATACAAAAAGCATTTTTGATGTGGCTTTTTAGAATCTAACACAAAATCCTGTAAATCCATGTCATCAGAAAAGAGAGCCAAGCGTTCTTTCACATGTTGTAGCCATTAAAAGCACAATTTTCCAACACAACTGAGAGTTGTGTTTGCACCTAGCAGGTATCTGGTGTGTTTATTCTGAACATCTTTGTGTTGTACAAAAAACACGCATGATCATTAGTATCTAATGGCCACACTAGCCATCCCTCTGGACTGGAATGTGAAGAATTGTATGTACCATTCATGAGCATGTTGTTCAGTTTTTCCTCTGTGTAATTTGTGAACAGCTGCCAATTCTCAAAACGTGTAAATATGGGACTCTTTGGTGAGTTCATATCCTTTATCTTGGCTGCCGAGGCAGGATGTTTGTTGCACAGTTTTGTTCAGGAAGTATTTGTCTTGGTATAAGACATACTCTAAACAAAACCTCATTGCCTTAAACTTACCAGTCTTTAGTTCCCCAAAATGACTTCAAATTAATATTGTCTCTCCAAAAGTCATACCCTTGTATTGATAACTAAGAAATCAAAGGGGGAAAATAAATTAGCTTTGTATCTGTTAGCATAATTTTCTTCACTGAAGAAGGGAGAAGTTTATAATAACAAGACTCTGGGTCTATGGGATTATTGCCAAAAAAATATGCAAATATCTGTTTGAATGTTTTGGAGTTACCCATGGGGGTATGAGGGAATGTTCCCATTGTGAGTACGATGTCCCAATCAACAGAGATGCTGCCAGGAGTAATAATATAATTCAGGGAAATTTTAAATACATACAGTAGCTGTCAAGTTTATGTTGGTCCAAAAATATTATATGTCACCTTATCCCAAACAATTCCATGAAATGTTCACCAGGGACAGGTCTCTTTGCACTTTGTGTGATGAAGACTGAGGCTTCAATACCTCTGTTACCAGTTCAACAGCAGATCGTTCTGAAGAAAGCATCTATTCAGAAGCAAAAATAATTCTGTCACAAAACCAACCCAAAGGAAGAGCAATGAACTGGAAATTCAAATGTAAATCCAAGGTGGAACAAAATATTGTTTCTTGAGCCCAATTATAAATGCACAAGTTCCATGTGGTGGTGGGTCTGACCAATCTGAAGAAAAATCAACAATGTTGGCAAAATAGCCAGGGGCAGTCTGGGCAAGAAAAGGGACTTCACGTAGTGGTGCAGAACTGGTTAGTGGCTCAGTGTGTGGATAACACGAGCCCCCGGGAAACTTGCTTAACATTTGCCACTGGTCCCCAAAGCAACTTATGCTTGATAGTATAACCTTTTCAGTCTCGGAATCTTTACTGGCTCCAATAGTGCAAGTACTCATTAAATGACTGGATACAATAATATGAATTGCACACTATAAGTGTGGGGAATTCAAGATTCATATTTTCCACTGCCAGAATGAGAGATTTCAGTTCAGCCAGCTGTGCAGTGAAATCAACTAGTGACTGTGTGAATGCCTTTAGAGGTTTGAATTCTCCATCCCTCATTTTACCCTTTACCACTCCCCAAGTGGCTGAGTATTGGTGTTTTCTTCCGACTGCAGTTTGGGCTGGGCCATCAGTGCAAACTATAAAGTCGTACTGATCTAGAGGCACTATTTCACTGGGTAGAGGGTAGTCTTGTTCATATTGGAAGTAAGCTTGTTTGTAGTGTATAGTCAAATATGTAGTCTACATCTGTTGCTATTATTGAGTTGGCCCATTGTATCCATCTAGGATGAAAGGCTTTTGAGTTGGGAACACTGGCCTTTGTGAAAGCCTCTAAGCTGGGAACGGGAGTCAGGACAATCATGTGTTTCCCCTGAGCCAATGATCTTTCGTTCACTACAGTGGTATGTACTGCAGTCAGTATTGTTTCTGATGGGGCAAAATGCATTTCCACATTGGAATATAAATGTGATTTATATGCAATTGTTACAGTGTCATCTTCATTGTATGTGATAAATGTATATCCAGTGGTAATCGCTACTAAACAAATTACCAAATTCATTGTGTTAGCAAGTGTGTTTAAGTGTTTCAAAGCTAGCATGTCCATTTGTACTGCACGCAAAATCTGTGTATGTTTTGGTGTCCAATGTGTGCTTGAAAATTTGGATTGATCAGTTCATAAAATTGGTGTACCAATTGTGCATAATCTGGTATGTAAGTTCTACCACCATTTAGAAACCCCAATAATGATTGGAGTGTTTGCAATGTGTTTGGTCGGTGTAAAAGCACACAATACTCTCTAGGAGGTGTACCGCTCTGCTCTTCCCTTAATTTGATAACTTGTATCCCAAGAATAGGATGCTCAAAAAGGCAATTTCAGATTATTTTTTAAAGTGAATTTGTAGCCAAAGTGAGCAAATCCTAGAATTATGAAATCTACTCTGGCCAGATGTGTTTCAAAATCATGATCTGTGAGATATATGTCATTGACATAGGACAATGCTTCATTGTCAAAACACTGTAACAGTTCTGTTACCCAGGCAGAGAACAAGCTTGGGCTATTCTTATACCCTTGTGGCTTTGTGGCAATCAACAGAATTGTTTTTGTGACCCGAGGGCGGTAAATGAAGTTAAATATCTGCTTTCAGACACGATGTTTTGACAGAAAAAAGCCATTTGAAATGTCTAATGTGGTTTAGTATTTTGTGTGCACTAGTTTGTGCAATAGTGCTATGCAATGCACATTTCTTACTGCAAATGTGTTGTGTGACTATTTGATTGCGGTATAATGCCAAGGCTTGTGCAAGGGCCAGCTCCTTGAGTTTGCTTGATTCTGGAAAGAGGTCAGAGAAAGATGGTAATATTACACTTTCCCATCATCGGACTTGTCAAACAAACTCAGGTGGCCAATCCTTTTCAGCCAAGAGAATGTCATAACCAAATGATAAGCTCTCCTAAAAGAGAACGTTAATAGTGTGAGGTACATCACCCTCCATTTGGAGTTATAATTTATTCAACTGACTTGGAACACCTAGGGCCAGATGTAGCTCGCCAATTACCAGTCGGTAACGGCAGATTTCGGCCGTTACCGCAGGTAATTGGTTTTTGAGATGTAGGGGCCATTATTTTACAGAATCGGTAAATTTACCGATTCGGTAAATGTACTGATTCTGTAAAATACCGAATCGGTAATTGTACCGATTCGGTAAAACCCAGATGTAGGTAGCACTGTTTACTGTGCTACAGGCCTTCAGAATTCAGTATTTTACCACCCAATCCAATTGGGTGGTAAAATACCGAATTCAGGTGTACATGCACATCTGTGCATGTACACATGTGCCATGTGACACACAGACATGCCCTTAGGGCATGTATGTGTGCCACATGTCACACAAGCCTGTACTTGGGGTGCTAGAGGGTGTCAAAGTGACACCCCATGCACCCTTAGAGGATTCGGTATTTACCGATTCGGTAAATACCGAATCGGTATTTCCCATTGATTCCTATGGGCTTCAAGGCCCGTAGGAATCAATGGGCAATACCGATTTGGTATTTACCGAATCGGTAAAAACCGAATCATACAGATTCGGTAATTCTGAAATAAGAATTACCTACATCTGCCCCCTTCCGATTTACCGACTCTTAAATACCAAATCGGTATAATTCGGTATTTAAGAGTCGGTAAATGGGAATTACCTACATCTGGCCCCTAGTCTCTAGTTTGGTGTTTCCACCTGGACATAGGGCCACATGCATCAACCTTTTTTCCGGTGCAAACGGGCCGATTCGCAGAATCGGCCCATATGCGAATGGAAAAAGGTATTTTCTGATGCATGAACCCATTTCTATTTGCAAATTAAATAATCGCTATTTCTTGCAATTGCCTAAATTGCTAAGGGATTTAGGGAATCGCAATTAGCGATTCCCTAAAGTTAATAAAACAAGCCTTTCCTAAAAGCAAACTGTGCATTTAGGAAACACTAATTACCATCACCTTGATGGTAATTTGCGCAGTCTTTGAAAAATGCACAAAAGTAAAATTTTCAAAGTGACATGTGGCACTCACACATGCCCTTAGGGCATATGTGTGCCCCACATGTGCACACTTACCTTTTCAGGGGGGTGCATCGGGGGGCCTTCGGCCCCCTAGCACCCTTGGAATTAGTGATTGGCAATTTGCGAATCGCTATTAGGGAATGTTAAGGTTTCGCAAGATTAATTGCATAGGAATTTGCGATTACCAAATAGCGAATCCTTAAAATTCGCTATTTGGTAATCACAAATGATTACCTTGATGCATGTGCCCCTTAGTCACTAGTTGCTACTGACACCAGCCACTCTTAAAGATTCTGGCGAACTATCATGACTCGTGCCACGCTGTCTAGTAAAGTCAGAGCCCACTCTCTGTTCAGAAGCAGAGTCCTCAATATGTGTGGCATGTTTGGCTTTTATCCCAGCTATTTTCTTCTTTTTAAATTGAGGATTTTGTTGTGGAAGTTTTTCTTCCTTATTTATTATGAAGTCAGAAGAGCATTGTGAGTCCTTCGTCGCTTTCATATACTCCTTTGTTCTGTGCTCTCATCATCCCCCTCTCTCCGAACATTTTCAGATGACTCATGAAAGGAACAAAAAGTATGTGTATCAGTGTACTAATACTTATCAGGTTGTTTAATTGTTTCACTGTTATGCAAATTATAGTGTTTATCAGGGGATTCTGGTGGAGGAGATCCACTCAGTGGTTTTAACTTTTCTTTACTTTTTTTATTTACCAGGTTTTTTTTTTTTAGAAGAGTCAGGTGCCTGTTTCGAGCTATCCTTGTTTGAATTACTCTTTTGCTGTGGTTTATTTGGTCTGGGTCTCAAATTATCTTGATCTATTGATGTATAGGTGTCAGCAATAATATATTGGTAGTTCTCGAGAACTACCAAATGTTATTGCACTTATGGAACTTGTGAGAAACACTTGCGTACTGCCAATGATGCTGTTTCCCCTTTAATATTTCTTAAAATAATTGAGGAGACCGTGGCATAGCTGCCAATATGTTTCATCCCCTAGTACAGAGCTGGGGCTGCCCCATAATATTTTGGATCTGTTTTGGCACCTCTGGTAAAACAGCAATAGGCGGTGTACCTTGTGTTATGGCATGAACCGAAGCAAATACTGTGCCCCAAGTGGCTCAGTGGTCTACTGGGGGAACCATTCCTAATGGTAGCCACATTGGAAGAATTCTATGTTTATCTTGGGGTCCTATATGGGGAAAATACTGCTTCAAGCTGATTTATTTTTGTGTAATCCTGAAAGGAATTTCCTCCAGTCTGGTGGTAATTGTTCCCATTATGGAGTTATTAGTCACTGGACTAATATCCAGCATTGCTAAATGCAGAAATGCAGCTTAAGCATTCCTTGCTGAGTTTATTGTCATTTTTCGCTTAATGTATTGTGTCATGCATCTGTATAATTTAACTATACATGTGTATAATGTACATAATTCCTGTGCTGTAAGGTTTGCTCTGCCTGGATAAGATGTGTAACCGTCTAAGACTGGCCATGTTGTCCCTTCATTGCTGAAGGGACTTAGTCTAACTTTATCTCTTGCATGTGGTAGGGAGTCTTGGAACCAATTTTGGTGTTCCTGTAAAGTTAATGGTATTTCTAGTTCTTCATAAGATGTGTAGTTGTTGGGAACTAAAGCTATGGTATAATCGTGAACATTTCTTGATTGTGCATTTGCTGCCGGAAATGTTACCCATGAATAGAATAACTCAGTTCTGTATGCTTCATGTGCCTCCATCATGAAGATATCATTCCCACCGGTAAGGGCGAGCCCATGTTGTTGTAGCATTTCTGTTACTACATGTCTGCAGTTTACCGGTATATTTACTGGTGCTGCGTTAGCAGTTTTAATTCATGGAATTCAGAGAAGGCAACTACAGTGGGGTGATCCTTTAAAAGGTTCAAGCTTGAACAATCTACAGGTAAAAATAGGGGTTCCCTATTTGGCTGGCGAGGATTTTTCCCTAATACCATGGATGTCTCTGGATAAATGTTGAGTAGGGTTTTTGAACTCACTTACGAAAACTACTCATTAGACCCATTATATAAGTACCCAAACTAGAACATTGGTGGTCCCACGTTGGGTGCCATGTGGTATGAATTATTACTTTCTCAGTAAGAATATGCATTTAGGCAACATAAGCTTCAAAACTATGTGGGACTGAGTCCACTAAAACCATCAGAATATGTTAACTTAATTCCAGGCTATCTCACAGTGTGCCATCTTGCCCCCTAAACCAACAGGGCACTGGATGGTGCCTGTAACCTTAGAACATGACAACCCTAATCCCCCCCAAGGACATTTTGGAAACAGATTCATTAGTAACTCAGGCAGGCCCAAAGGGAGATACAAGAAGTATACAAATTTGCATTTCAAACATTTCTTAAAGCAATTGTACCATTGAGTAAAATATGTGCGCTGCAATGATTAATAGAATGGAGCTAAACAATGTTACCAGCATTACAAGAATGGTGAACAGAATTAATAATTCAACCATCGTGCCTTCGCATTGGATTATATGAATGCATATAGTTGCACTAATGCCTAGTCCTGCCCATCTTATAAAACATAGGGTGTGCAAGTCTGCAACAATACCTTTGTGCTAGTAACTACTAATTTACCTGCAGGCATGTGTCATCTGGCAGCCAGCCTTGGTGTAGAATAGGCTACCTTCCTCTTCAGGATGGTCTTGGAATTCAGCAGGGCTACAATTCAGCCATGGGGTGACGTTCAACACTGAGATGTTCCTCTGCCTAAACAGAGCCGTAGTGCAGCGTATATAATAAACTGGACTCATTCATTCTGTGCCATGATTCCTGGCATTGCTGACAGTTGTCACCAAATGGACAACAACAAACAACAACATTTTGTGTAGCATACTAAGTCCTTGTACAGAATGCTCTAAGGGCAGATAATATGCCTATGAAGAGATTTAACTGTAAGCAAACCATTTCTGAGTACATGATCTCATGAGGCCATGCAAACAAATGTGTAATAAAAGCCATAGTCTAAAAAGATGTACATTTTAAAGGCGAACATGTAAAATTGAAGTGCTTGTGCCCGGGAGCTATATAACCTCACGACACAAGAGGCGGGCAAGGGTCTCGGAGCCAGGGACTCCTGGTGTAGGATCAGAGCACGGAGAAAGAGCGGCCTCCGGGTCAAAGGGAAGGCGAGGGGGAGGCTGCATGGTAAACTGCCACCTTGTTGCCACTGTAGTGTGGAACGTGTGCGCTCTCCTAGGCTTCAAGGGCCAGCAAATAAAGAGGTGTGCACTTTCAGTTATATGTACAGGCTGAAGACCACAGTCGGTCTTGCCCCCTTTTATTTATACCCTCAGGCCACGCCCTGCTCTGAGGATTTCATGCCAGTGTCACTAGGGGTCCCAATGTAGAAGCCAGGTGGCACATTCCACAATAAACAGGAGTGCCTGTAGGAGTTAAAGAAACAAGCTCCACAAAATACGACTACTGCTAAAATAAGTGGCACCAGTAAATGAAGGTTACTGAAAGATAACCAAAGTGTTGCAATTTTGTTGGCTTCTTTGTCACAGTCTTAACAGTTTCTGGAGATGCCAAGCACTGCCAAATCTTTGACTATCACCCCTTGGCAGTCACCCACAAAAATGTACTACTCAGAACTCATATGGGTGCATTGTTATGGTATGTGTATTTGTAAAATGCATTATGACTTGTGAGGGTATCCTGGCACTGAGCAGGTGTGCATGCCTAGCCCTGCTTGTGGCATGCTACTTGATTGAAAAGCCAGATCTTCATCTTGCAGAATTCAAGAATAGAGGGGGGCTCTGATGTGGAGTGGGAGACTGTTCCACGTTTTAGAAGCAATGTAAGAGAACACCAATCTTCCTGATCTGGTTCTGAGTATGCATGGGATATGTATGAATAGGAGTCCTGTGAAGTGGAGGTGTCTGGGTGGTAGATGGAAGGACATGCGACTGCACATGAGGCCTAAATGAAGTCATACCTTGGTTCAAAAGCCCTCGCAAGATGGTTAACTACTGTTTGATAAACCATTAAATTAAATGCAAGAAAAAATGTCCCTGTAACAAGTCCATATTTTGGATGTCATCAATCCAGCATCACCAGCATGTAACAAAACACCCAACTGCAATACCCAAACTATAAACATGGAACTTGTTCT
The DNA here is from genome assembly GCF_964263255.1 of Lissotriton vulgaris. Lineage (NCBI taxonomy): Eukaryota > Metazoa > Chordata > Amphibia > Caudata > Salamandridae > Lissotriton > Lissotriton vulgaris. The sequence goes on from NC_141694.1 coordinate 752,634,184, forward strand.
CTGAGTGTTGTTCTCAAAGTAAGTCAGATGATAGTTTCCGTCTCTCTGTTGGACTCTAAAGACCTGCTACCTACCTGCTTATAGTTTTGCTTTTTCTTTCTCTCTCTGTACACCCCATCTCTCCGATTTAATTGTAATATGACAAGCAATGCTTTGCAATAAAGAAAAGAATAAAGAGTTGCATGGGCACAAATCACACCACCAAGCAGCCCTTCTGGGTGTAAAGGCAAAGTTAATTTAAACTTCAGAAAATAATTTTTATTTAATGTATTCTATTTACATTAATTAAAGATGCATTACTTTATTACAAAGTTAATAGTCCTACAGTATTTTTTAGTTTAGTTCCATATTTAAATAAATATATACAATTAATTTACAATATACATCATAAACCTATGTTTAATATTTGTTTAATAAACTTTTTATATTTTTCATAAACTTTACCATTCTCCCTAAAGTGAAAGCAATCAAGAAATCTGTAGTTTTACTGTTCTGCACAATTTACTCAGAGACATAAACAAGTGGCCACATACTCGTATCCATGTCCACATGCACATATGTAAGCACCCTAAAGATGTGTCTAGAGATGGTTGAGGTAAAGGAATACATTTAGGGGATACTGCACAGATTGTATACATAATGGCCCAGTAGGCATCCCTCATAGGGGGTGCAAATAAAAATATATGTTTCCCTGACTAAAGATGCAACTACCAAAACAGTCAATCTTGACAGACCTTGGATGCACGACTCTACAGTCAGTGAATCCCGTGGCATTCCCAATACCAGGAGCACATCCCTTGCCAGGCTGGAAATCAAAAAGATTTAGAAAGAACATGCAAGCAAAAAATATTCTAAGTAGGTGAACCAAGACCCTGGACGAACCTCCTTTTCCACCTAAGATGTTCTCTTTCATTTGTTCAACTCAGGATGAACCATAAAACCCACTTTTTCACAAATTTCATACCATCCTCAACTGCACACTTTCCCTTCCGTACCATTCACTTATTCCAACTACTATATTGTTTTCTGCATGCTTCACTTATTCATATTAATTTTACTTCTCTTTGCTAATATATCTGCATGTCTCTACTTCTTCCACGTGTATTATGTTTCTTGGTTCACTGTGCAGTGCCCTGTTGTGCTCCAGAGCCAGATTAATCTATATCTATATCTATATCTATATCTATACTACTATTATAAAGAGAGAGATGAAACCTTTGAGGCGGGTAAACTCAAGAAGTACAGCACCAATCACAACACCAAATACAGCATTGTAAAGGGGAGTTGCAGCCGATGGACATAGGCTATACAGGTTGCCACCATATACATTAGAATCGTCAAAGAACATTAGGGGTAAAGTAGTCCCTTGTGGGCGTTGGCGTGGGCGTGCCGGCGGCGTGGTCGTGGGCGTGTCAAACTACACACTCAGAGGGCCGTGGGCGGGTCGGGGGACTGGTCGTGGGCATGTCAAAGTACACACATTATACTTTGTGGGCGTAAACATTCTCAGAGGGGCGTGGGCGTGTCAAAGTACACACTCAGAGGGGCGTACCACAACAGTGTTCTCAGAGGGGCGTGCCACAAATTTAATAACAAAAAAATGGGAGCGTCATTCAGTAGCGCGTCTTTCCATTCACGAGTTGTAATCACTTGTCACACGTCCGTATAGAAGCCACAAGGTGTGCTGCATTCACGCACATTGCCATTCAGGCGGCGTTAATAATATATGTTGTGAAGCAACCTTTGTGGGCATAAGCGTTACTGATGTCAACCGGGGATAAAACACAATTACAATAAAAAGGGGCGCGGCTGACGCAAGCAATGTGCGGGCACATTCACGCTCCACCTTTCCCTTCTCATGACGACACATTACTCATATATAGTGTGCCGATAACTTTGTGCGCCGATAACTTTGTGGGCGTCAGCTTACTCATAGGGGATGCGCTACAATTACGAAAAAAAGGGGCGCGGCTTTCGCCGACGCAGTTTGGATCACTTCTCACACGTACCTCTACAAAGAAGCTGCGCCGCATTGACTGAGCCTTCACATACAAACGCCAATTCATGAATAACTAAATTCACATTCACTCATTTACTTACGTTGCATTTCTGACAAGTGGCTGCATGAAGAAAAAAAATAAAGGGGCGCAGAAGTGCAACATTCTCTGACCGCGAGTTTCACGCTCCAACGGCTCCAGCGGGAACTAAAGGCAGCCTGACAAAAAGACCATCAAACACACTTCAAAACTTACTTTTACTCCGGGGGTCACACGGGGCCTCAAAACAGCCCTCGCAAACACGGGATCACGCTGTGCAATCTCAAACTACACACCTTAACGTCAAAGACAACGCGCGTGCTGGGACTCAAAACAGACCTGGCAAGCACAGAATCATGCCGGAAAACACTTAAACCTGAGGACGCACACACAACCAGAGAGATGCAAATACGGCCCAGCTAACAAGCCACATATGTCAAACACAACGCGTGCGCTGGGACTCAAAGCAGCCCTCGCAAGCACACAATCAGGCCGGCCAATACTTAAACCTGAGGACGCACACACAACCAAAGAGCTGCGAATACGGCCCAGATACCAAGCCGCATATCAAAAACAATGATAATAACACTGCATGCAGAACATGGAAAAAACAGTTCCCTATTAACATTGCTTTTACTTCTACCATTAGCAAATCTCAAGGTCAAACATACAAAGTCATAGGCGTAGACTAGAAGACTGCTTCACTCATGGACAGTTATATGTAGCACTCTCTAGGTCCGGCAATGTGCAAAATCAATTTATTCTACGCCCACATTCAAATGAGACAAATAATGTTGTATAAAGTGAAATTTTACAATCATTTAGAATTTACCATTACAAACATTACACACATAACATTTCATCCCCGGACAACATCGAGACGGGCTGCTAGTGCTTTATAAATATCCTAAATGAACTAAAATAAAATAAAAAACAAATCCAAGTATTGGGAACTGTAGTCACCTGTACTACAGGAGTGCACATTAAGGGCTCAGTAACATTGGGTAAAACTGGAGAGCCCTTCAGTTGTATCGTCCTGACGTACACGACTATCAAGGTCACAGATGAAAAATAGTATAAAAATGCCTTTTGTGTGGCTTTTCTGGAGCTTCTGGAAATCCTGTGTTTATTCTGGCTGAACTTTCACCCTGCTTTGAGACTATGAGAGCTTGCGGTGTCGGCTCATCTTGAGAGTTGCTCCTTATCTTTGAAGCTCTTTTCCTTCCACTTCCCTCAAAAAACCTTTCCGCTGTACTGCTGCTTCCAAGATAGGTGAAGCTAGATGTATTCATAGGAAGGGTATCAGTGCTTAATTTGTAATAAAAATGTGTGCCAGGGCCCTTGCCAGTATGGCACTGTAGCTTTAACCACCCATTGCCATTGGCTTGCCAGTGCTGTGAACAACACTACCTATGCAACCACCAACCATACCACTCCTACAAGTGTGATTAATCAGACTATTCCAGCCCCCCAAAGATATAAGAATGGCTTGGGTGTCAGGAATTAATTTAATGTATATTGAATTATTAAACAGCTGTTCTGCTCATATCTAAATTACACAGACAGCATCACCATGTGGCAGACTATCATAGTGCCAGTGTTCACAATTAAGTGCTGGTGCCAAGCACTGGAAGCCACCAGCTCAAATTAAGCACTTAATGGTATGCGTAGAAGCACTCCGCTTGTGGCTGCCGTGGAGCACAGAAAGAGGGTAGCACCCGGATGTCCTCAGCATTCTGCGCTAACTGTGTTCTGATTAGGTTATTTATAGCACGTTCTTCTTAGATTTGTGGTTGGGACCCATAGGAGTTGTAATTTGCATTTGGCTTTGGCTGCTATTAAAAGAAAACAATCTTTTCCCTGAGATAGAAGTGTAAATGCTTAATGTGAATAATGTGTTTTAATAGGTGTAAAAGAAAAACACAATGTTATGCCTTTTGCAAGTAAAATGAGGTCACCCTGTACCTGGCTAAAGTGATAATTGCACTGGGGTGAATTTATAGCTGTTTATAACTCCTGGGTCTGAATGATTCTGCAAGTGTGCACTGCCAGGCTTCAACCTTTGCAAAAGTCTAATCAAGCTTAATAGCCTTTGGCTGTGATTTACAAATAAATCACGCAAAGCAGGGCTGCAAGTGAAGTTGCTGTGATGAGTTGCATTTAGGAGAGAGAGCAGAACAGTGCCATATCTACAAAGAAGTGGTGCTGTTCTTCTCTCTCCCAGCGAAGGTGGGTGCATATTATGCTGCCATGTAGCAACTCAGTGCAAGAGTATCTGCATTTTGGGCAGCATGGTTTTTGTGCAGGAAGGACTCCCTTCCTGCACAAACACTATGCGGGAATTCAATTTCCTCTTTGTATGTGTTCTATTCTGCAGCACACGTTTGAATAGAAAAAAATAAGAAGAAATAACATATGTATCCTCATTCCTTCGGCCTCAGAGAGGCACAGGATTTTGTCACAAACCCATGCCTACAAGTCTTTGTAGATTTGGATTTGAGAAAAATGAGTATGGATTGAGCATCATTTGCTCCTCCTGAAGAACACATAGAAGTTGGTTCTTGGTTAGTCGCATTCTCCGTTATTACTATGTTTACCAGGCTCTCGCATGAGTCAAGGACTATCCTACGCCCCTCAGTGTTATAGGAAAGCCATTTTAATGAGTAAACAGGGAAGGCAAGATCAAGCCTTTTCTTGCTTTTGGATTTACCCTTCCTACTACTTGCCGGTTTTGCAATGGGGTTCGAACATATATAAATTAAAGTTTGTAGTACGGGGCTCAATGTCACTTGGCCAGAGCTTCCCACTGCAGTTCCTCCTGGCACGGTCTCGTGATCTTATGCATTAACCACATGCATGCGGCGGGTTTTCCCGCTGCGCGCTGAAGTTTTTAAAACCCCGCAGTTCATGACGAGCTCAGCTCGTCATGAGCGCACTGCAGGTAACACCTCGTCATCAACCTCGAAGGGGTTAAGGGTGGAAATAGATTCTCTCCTTAGGGTTCCTGGGAGCATTAAGAGAGCCATTAGGGGTAGTATTAATTTTTTTAATCTCATTGGATTTTGCTGTTGGGAGGACAGGCTGTATTGGGTATATCTCTACACAATGAGCTACTTTCAGCCATACTATCAGGTTGAGTTGTAGCGATTGCCTTTTGGGCTATCAAACTTCCTATCACACTTGGAGGGACCGTCTTCGAGGCTTAATCGTGTTTCGTGACCACAGTAGTGAGGGCACGCAGAATCAGGGTCAATAGTGATTCTATATGGTCGGACCCCCATAGAGTTTTCTCTAAAAGCGAGAGAACTGAGGATAACACTGAGTGTAGTGATCCAAATAGAGGTTACCACTAACCTGTTCAGCCGGGTACAGCGGGAGCGATGAATGAAGCTAATTCTCCTCTTCCCCCTGATATGGTACCTTCTGTGAGTACTAGCAAACTCCACAAACTGTACCATAACAGGGAATGGGGAAAAAAGGGACAAACGAAACAATAAAGTTGCAGCAGCTTGAATGATCAGGGAGAGCTGGTCGGAGATGTGTGGACCTCACTCCTATAGGGCCGTGACTCCTGCAGAGGGAGATGCAATATGTCATGCATACATTCAACTTCCCTATATGTATATATCAATATATATGTGATGGAATACACTTACATATTAAGCAGCCACATGTGTTCCATAGAAAAAGGCAAAAAAGGTCAAAATAAATAATAAAAGTAAAGAAGCACAGATTCTTCTAGTGATTACAAAACCTTGAACCACTAAAAGTCAAGTCACCACATTCAGATATACAAGGCACTTATCTGTCACCATGTAATCCAGTGGTAAGGTTAAAGCGTCTTGATGGGCTCTACCAACAGCAATCGCAGTATTGAGCAACTCCGAGCTTCTTAACTGCTTTTGATTATTTGCCAGCTTTGCTCTGTATTGTTTCTTCATACACAGTAACTCGAGCTGCTAATAACCCAGTAATCCTTCAGCTCTACTGGTTTGAGAGCTGGATCAGCGCTCCTTCTCGCTGCTTTAATTATCAGAGGTCTTCCTCTAGACCTCCATGAATACGCGCCATCAGGCGCTAGTAGAAAATGATAAATGCGCTCCTAGTGCGTGGTGAAACCAAGACGGGCTAATGAAAACTTCAGTTCCCAATATTCCAAACTTCTGTGGTGCGCTCACCTTCTGATCCCAGCGTGGCAATGCGCGATCAGGAAGGGGCGGGATCCGGTGTTGAAGGGCGCCTCTTGTGCGCTGAAATACAAGACGGGCTGGCGGAGACACTCGTTCCCAGCTCCCTGTTAGTTCCATAGCACGCTCACCTTCTGATCCCAGCGCGGCAAATTCGCGATCAGGAAGGGCGCGGTGCGGTGTAGAAAGACGCTTCCAGAGTGCGATAAAGCAAAGTCGGGTTAGCAAACAATGAGGCTTGAAATCAAAAAGCTTCACAGCGTCTTGATGGTCCCCAATATCCAACGAGAAAGTACGATACAGATGCTCTGAAATCAGGTGACAAGCACCGGAGTAAAGTCAGGGAGGAGTTTAAGTGTGATAGAAGGGAAAGATAGAAAGGACTCCATCCCTAAGCATTCTGGGCAATGTAGTCTGACCTTCATTCATCCATAATGTGCCTATCTAAATGAGGGTGGAACGTGACACTGAGATTAGAAAGACATGTGCGACTTCTGGGTTGACTAAGGTATTTCAAGATGACTGGTTTGTGGGGATGCTCTGAAAGATCGAATCACTGAAGTGAGAGCCTCCCCATGCTAATTTTCTCCTGACCTGTCCCCAATCTCCGCCTGTGACTCCACAGTATCGTCTAAGATAATAATGGGATGATCAAAGTTTCCAGCCCCCCAGTGCATGCCCTCACACATACTGTGGCGCTTCATGGTACATCAGGCAGAGTGTAGTCCAGAAACATTAGAGAGCGGGTACTCAGAGACTCACGGCCTGGGCATTTTGCTTCCAGCAGATCTGTTGGCACTGGAGTACTTTGGATTACTACCCCAAGTGCAAGGTATTTCTGATGGTGCTGTGGATGTGGGATTGTTATCTACCCTGAACTTCTCTGCCAGTGCCTTGTGCTTGCTCTGCGGCAGGACCCATGGGCTTTGCATACAGTTTGTTGTACCTTGTTACCTAAGTTGGATTTGTTCCTGCGCCAGTACCTGGGCATTTAGGGGCAGATTTACAAGCCCCTTGCGCCACCCTGCGTCACTTTTTGTGACATACCAGTGACGCATTTTTCTGCTCCATATTTACAAGGACAGGAAAAGCCACCCTGTGTGACTTTTACTGTCCTTGTAAATATGACCCCTTTGCACGCAGCACTTTTCCATAGGTGTTGCTGTGGGTGTTCCCATGCAACACCCATGGAACCAGATACATTTCCAGATTTACGAGGAATCGTAAATCTGGAAATGTTTGTGAATGCTATGCCTCCCCAGGGGAGGCGTAGGGAGGCGCATCAAAGAGAAATGTATTTATTTCTCCTTGTGTTTTTTTCCTCTTTCAGCATTCTGCAGCACACATAGAAAGAGGAAATCATCTCTAATGATTGTTTATGTACAGGAAGGTATCTCCTCCTGCATATAATCATTCATTGAAACAATAATGTTTTTCAACTTCTATGTGTGCTAAAGCAGCACGCATAGAAGTTGAAATACGGCATTTCAGATTGTTTTTGTGCAGGAAGGGACCCCTTCCTGTCAGGGCTTTAATTGGGATGAAAAAACTGGGGGGTCTCTCATAGGGGCGTGGCCAATGTAATTAAGGGTGTGGCTTAAAACACGTAAGCTAAAAATCGGTGCTTAGCATATTGTGCCACCCGGCTTCTATTTTGCTGTTTCTGTTGTTGCATCCAGATATATGATACAAAGTAACATTATACCTACAACAAGTCAGGACTATTGGCTTTGCCAATGGTTGTTAGTTGCATAACATAAATAAGCAGCAACTATGGCTTTTATATAATATTGAAAAAGCGTCCACTTAATGTACTGGTGAACCACGACAAAGTTGCTGCTCCTGCTTTTCCAAAAGAGAAGGGAAATCCAGATGACTCTCTTAAAGGATTTCCCCTTCCCTATAACACTCACCTGGCATGATGTCATGCCGTAACTGAGAAGTGAGCAGTGTGAGCACGCCCAAATCGATGTGCCTGCTGTCATTGAATTCCCAAAAACACTGACCGCCCTTGCCAGGGCACAAAACTGAGTCCGATAGAGACTCGTTCCATTGCCCCCTTAAAAAACTGCTGGTGCTCAGACTCGGTGAGACCCGGCCCACTTAAAGCCCTGCTTCCTGTACAAAAACAATCTCCCCACGACGCAGGCATCTTTGCACCATGGTGCAAGGGTGCCTGCGCCGGCGCATGGCAGCAGTTTGTGCACCAGCGCAGGGGGAGCACAGAGATGCAACATATTGTTGTAAATATGTTGCATCCCTGTGATGGAACAAGGTTTCATACGTAAAGAAACTTGCTTTGGTTCAGTCCTCTCGAAATAAATATATTTATTAACAAACATGTCTGTAAATACTAAATCCGCACTACACGACATTTTTTAGTATCTAGGGGAAGCTTTCCTATCTACTTTTACTAACAGTAACCAGAGTGTCTAAAAATGGCCGCCAAAAACGTGGGAACTCTTCGACGTGGTGTGACGTGCCTCTGCTTTTGTTGGGAATTCTTGCAGCTGCGCACTAGTACTAAAGATGGCCGCTTCATGTCTCACATACTCATGAACCTGCTCCTGCTCGAGCTAAACTTTGTTTGTCCTGCTTAACTATGAATGCTATAGGTACATAAAGCAATGGGATTAGAGTAGGGATAAAAGGTATTCATTTATTTTTGCATTTTAACATGTCTCTCTTTGACTTTATTATTAACTCGTATTTGGGTCCGAAGGGTGATTGTAATGCCATATTGAATTCCCTCTGCACATGTGTTAGGAGCACTGAGAGACCTCGAGCGATGGCATTGAACTCCTGCAATGACCGTCTTGCCTGCGATGCGCCTGGGAAAATGACCCTGTGACCTGCAAAAGGAAGACAACTTGCAAATTTGTTTTAACATTGTATATTAAATTAAATAATATTTCTGGGTGGAATAAAAGTCATGGAAAAGTGAATTATGGGCATGAACATTGATCAACTTTATTGAATGGAAATGATCTCATACTGGTATGGTGTGATGACCTCTCCTCGCTTTTCTGACCAATCGAATGAAAGGAATACACAAATTTGCAACACTGAGGGGTGGTACATTGCCCTGGAAGTGGTATAACTAAGGTAGGCTTAGTCAGTTCGATACCCAGTCGGTGTCCAAGTGTAGCCGCAGAGAGGAGTGTGACGCTGGCGTTGCACTTAGCTGAAGATACCTGTCCTGATCTGCACCTGTCCTGTCCTGTTGGCACCTGATCAGTCGGGAGTCCTGTCCTTGCCCAGCCTGTGGCCAGGGTAGGTCCGCACACCATTCTAGGTAAATATAATCCGTGTGGTATGTCCTTGTACCGTTTCCCTCTCTCACCCTTTCCAAGTACCAGTGCTTAAAAATATTTCTTTGAAATCTTACAAATGTTATGTTTTGATAATTATTTTCTTACTTGAGAAATCGCTGATCTCACTGTTATGGCAAATGATTCACAGAGTATTGCATAGATAAAGTGTTTAAAACTTTCCTGAGTCTGTGGTTATTTATGAAGATAAATGTTATTCTCTACCTACTATGCTAATGCTTCTTGATCCATTAGAATTAGGACTTAGAGCATAAAGAGACAAGGATTTGGTAAATCATGGTGTACAAGTATAAGTCCTAAAGGTAAAATAAAATTCTGATAGGCGGGTAGATCAGTGATTATCAGTTCAATGTATGAATGTTTATGGGCCCAGGTTGGTATGGTATTTTAGAAATGACTCGGGCTAGTAATTACGCGCCATCACCTGTGCTTTGAAAGTGACTCAGTGCGGCGCAGCCAAATGGTGTGCAGCACACACTGAGTCACTTTCTTGTAAATCTGCCCCTCAGGGGCTTATTCACAAGCCCCTCACACCGCTGGTGCATCACTTTTCTCCATATTAAAAGTGACGTACCGGTGGCGCACTGGGCTTGTAAATAATGCCCTTAGGCATTTAGGCCAAGATACCGATCCTCAGATTTGGACTCATGGGCACCCCTTCAGGCACCCCCCTTTTAAGATTTTCATTTCCATACTTTTATTTACAAGAGCCAGCCCGTTTTTTAAAGGGGGCACTCGCAACACTATTGATGTGCCCTGCTGGCTGTTCTATGTGGTCCCCAGGCTCTCTACTGCTCCAACAGCAGGCATCAATTCGGCATTTTTATTGATCTTATAATAAAAGCTTGTTATCAGCTTTAGAGTGAGTCTGCCCGTATTGTTACCATTCGGAGAGGAAATAGATTGTGCCTCGGCTGGTTCTACATGTGAGGTTACAGCCACATGCCCGGATGTGCTTAAGTTCTCCTTTCGCATGTTATCCTTGCCCTTTGGGTACATTGGAAGCAATTTGTTCTAAACTCTTAATGAACGCCTCTGATCTACCTGCTTGGCGCATCTGCTTGCCAGGGTCATGACGCTGTAACGCTAGCTGAAGCATGTACACTTCAGCAGAAGGTTCTTATTTACCTAATGGAAGACAACAGGCAGTGCATGTCTCGAGGATTAGTAGCCTTCTGAAGTGGCTGCAAGGCGTCATGTCAACATACAAAACGACTTAAATAAATATATACATTTCAGTAGCATCCCGTTCAATCGTGTAACATTCATTGGGTGTGCTATAGTACTTTTCTGCCATCTACTGGTCAAATGAAATTTTACATGTAAAATGAGCATTGCTATAGTGAAGATATTTTTTGAGGTATTGGTGAAATGATTCTACTACAACATGACAGAGTAATTAGAAAGGAAAATTAATCACCGGTCAATATTATACCTCTTTGTTATTTATAAATAAGAAAGAAAGAGATTACTCTTTTGCAGTTCAACTGTTGACTTTCGTCAATCAGCCTCTTTCAGCCACTGGCTTGAGACTTTTTGTCAGTCACTTAATAAATACTATTAGCTATTTGGGTGCATTCTGCTGCCTCCAATCTAGAGCTTGCATTGAACTACGTGGTGGACTATTTTAGAAATAGAGCCTTCTCTGTTCTCTGCAAAAAAGACTTAGCAATTTTTCAGCGGCCTCCCCTCTGCGACGATATTTGTTTCTTCATGTCGGGTGGCCTTCGATGCACAGTGAATTCTAAATTCATCTGCCAATCTCATATCTATCAAAACGTCCATTTAGTAAGAAAAAAGATAAAGTACAGGCACACCAGTATTATTTTCTCTGCAGTTATTGCATCTTTAGAGTGTAAGATATGGCTATCCTGGCTATCAAATGGTAAAGAGACCTAGATAATATGCTAATTAGATCTATGCCATTCTGAAATATTTTGTATAAATAAATAAAACCACACACAGTTTCTATTAGACAAGTCTGTTGCAGGCTTAAAAAGAGGATTTGGATTTACATGGCCCTCGCAGGCCTCCTTCCACCACGGGTCGGATGGTCATACATACCAGTAAGGAGAGGAGAGCTTAACCTCGAGTGCGACGCTATCAACTTCAGTTCCTCAACTCAGTGTAATTAGGTGTCCAGGTTGGCACACATGAAGAAATACTTTAGCATTTTGGTAAACGCCATCAGCTGCTAATTAAAGAGAAAGAGATGGGAAAAGAGAGAGAGAGAGTCAGACAAACAAGGACAGACATAGAAATGCTGTGAGAGACAGGTAAAGACAGGGTTGAAAGCAGATATGAGCAGAAGAGAGAGAGAGAAAGAGAGAGAGTGAGAGAGAGAGAAACGGTTGTATAGCATTACAACGTGGGCTTTTACCACGCGGGCCATTACAATGCTGTTTTTACAACGCAAGTCGTTACAAGGACTTGCGCTGTAAGTGCTGGATAGTGGAATAGTTTAATTTTCTATTCCAACTCCAGCCCACGTTACAGTAGGGAAGGTGTTGGAATAGAAAATTAAACTATTCCCTATACAACAGCGCCCTCCAGCGCAAGTCGTTGTAACTACCTGCGTTGTAATAGCAGCGTTGTAATGGTAGCGTGTGGTAATACCTGCGTTGTAAAGGCTGTTCCCCGAGAGAAACAGAGGGGCATATTTACAAGCCCCTATCGCCAGCTAGAGTGACGTTGTGGTGACGATAGAGGCTGCGCCTTATGAAATTACGTGGCTTAACGCTGCCTTGTACATAAGGCCCCCTTTCACGCTATGGTTAGCATGAAAGTGGTGGGCAGTGGGTGTTGCAGTGGGCATTCTACCGCATCACCTATTCATTTTGACGCTGCCCCCTATGTACAAGGGTGGCGTACATAGGAGGCAGTGCCAAAATTAAGACCAGGTCAAAAACTAGTCTTAAGATGGCGAAACGAGGAGAAATGCAATATTTCTCCTCATTTTTGCTTTTTCCATGTGTGGAAAAAGCAAAATGCCCTTGTTTGTTTATGTACAGGAAGGTGTCCCTTCCTGAATATTAACAAACGTTTTAAAAAAAATACAATTTTGTCACTTTCATGTGTGCTGCATGAAGCAGCACACATGAAAGTGAGAGAATGGTATTTCTAGGATTGTTTATGTGCAGGAAAGGACACCTTCCGGATGTATGACATCACAACGCATGCTTTTACATCGCATGCTTTTACATCGCAAGTTTTACAACGCATGCCTTTACAACGCATAGTGTTGAGGGGTGCTGGATAGTGAATAGTTTAATTTACTATTCCAACTCCAGTCCCCGTGGATAGTAGGGAAGGTGTTGGATAGTAAATTACATCTATTCCCTATCCTAGAGCTCCCCCCAGCGCAATGCGTTGTAATGGTTTGCGTTGTAAAAGTTGTGATGTAAAAGCACTGTGTGGTAAAAGTTGCGTTGTAAAGGATGTTTCCCACACCTTCCTACACATAAACAATCCTTCCTTGCATGCAAACACCCTTGCCCTACGTTGGCCTGCGTTGGCGCTAAGTTGCTAAACTTAGCCCCATTGCAGGGGGAAACGCAAGGCTGCACTGCATTCTTGTAAATATGGTGCAGCCTTGTGTTTCAGAAGTGGAGGAGAGAGGCGTTAAGCCAGGAAGGCTAACGCCTCTCGCCTCCACTTCCTTGTACACATCCCCCAGAGAGTCTGAAAAAGAACGAGAAATACAGCAAGACAGAAAAGAGAGGAGGGGCAGAGTAGTGAAAGGCAGTGGTAGACATAGAAAATGAGAACCAGGGTTCGACAGAGAGAGTCAGAGATAGGTAGAGAAAATCTGAAAAAGGGACATACAGGAGATAGACTCCAGAGAAAGAGCAGTTATTGACAGGGAGTGGCACAGGAAGTCAGACAGAGGCAATGAGAGAGAGAGAGAGAGAGAGAGAGAAACTGGTTAAGACTGAGACACACACAGGAGAATGCAGCTGTGGTAGATAAAGAGAAGAAACAGTGAAAGACAGATAGAGTCAGACACCAAGACCTGGACTGCAGGTGATGAAGGTAGAGGGTGAGAGAGAGAGAGAGAGCGAGATAGAGAGAGAGAGAGTCAGAAATATAGGAAGAGACAGTGACAAAGGAATAGAGAATGAATGATAGCTGGAAAAAGAGAGAGACTGAGGAAGACAGAGAGGCAGAAAGAAGCTGAGATGTTGAAATAGAGACACACTTGGGGAGGGAATCGGGGAGGGGAGTGAAAATGACTCTCAGAGCTAAAAATAGAGAGGAAGACAAGGAGACAGGCAGTGGTAGTGACACAAAAATCAGAGAGAGCGAAAGAAACAAATAGATAAGGGCATGCTTTTCTATCTATCCTTCCACCCAAAGTCAATCTATCTATCTATCCATCTATCTAGCTATCTATCTAGCTATCTATCTATCTATCTCTGTCATTTAGTCATCTGCCTATTGGTACAAGGGGGGAACAGCCATGACAACGCAGGCATTACCCCGCAATGCCATTACAACGCAGGGATTACAACAAAAGTCGTTACAACAACTTTCGCTGGAGGGCGCTGTTGGATAGGGAATAGTTAAATTTTCTATCCAACACCTTCCCTACTGTCAAAGTGGGCTGGAGTTGGAATCGAAAATTATACTATTCCACTATCCAGCGCCCTCCAGCGAAAGTCAATGTAACGACTTTCGTTGTAATCCCCGTGTTGTAATGGCATGCGGGGTAAAAGCCCGCGTTGTAATGTCATACAACCGGTACAAGGTCATGATTGTTTTGCTCTCTGACAACATGAAGAGAGTATAAGATGAATCACAGGGCTCACTTTTAATACTCACTTATCAGTCACAAGTTTAGAGCGGGTATTAACTCCATTCTGTGACTCAAAGTTGGTGGGAAGGTAGGCTAACTCGTGTGTTTTCAATCTCGGTCAAAGGATCATGAGTGGATAAATCATGCAAGGGGATGCAGCACAAGGATGGAGTAGATAACGTAAGGTGGTTACGGCATCTTATAGCTTCCAAGTATAAACTAGAGGTAGTAGCTCCCATCTTTGCGTATATCTTGGTGTGCATTTGGAACTGCTGTGCGTCTTGCCCACCATCACAAATTAGCTACACCATACAGCAGGAACAATTGGTTCTTCCTTAACCCTCTGCTAATGTGGCCCCAACCATGCCTAGAATTGCACACTGTATTCAGAAGGCCAAACTCTCCACTCCTGTATGGTGGTTGAAGCAATGTACCAGTAACAGTGGTAGACACCATAACCTAATTCCCTTTCAATACAGGGTTCCCCATGCACATCAGCAGCAAACACTCTAATACAGGGACTGCCCCCTCACATTTTTGGCATCGCATGACGAGAGATTATATTAATTGCATTCGACCACATTAGGTCATTACTACTCCTTACACGTGCCTCCATCTTCGTCTGCACCTAGTTACCACTTCCAAGATTCATCCTCCCATGATTCCATAAAAATGAATGATAAGAAGATATTATGGGACACATTTATCAAATGTTCACGCATCGTAACGCAGCAAACCACCTTGCTGCACTGTGTGAAAGGGAAAGGGCAGGAACGTGCCATATTTACCATCATAAGCCTCATTCTCGTCTTTTTCATGCACTGGCGCACTCCTGGCTGCCTAGCGCCAATGCAGGCACCCTTGCACCACGGTGTATGGGTGAAGATGTTCCAAGCAGGATTGTTTTTATGTAGGAAAGGACACCTTCCTGCACAAAAACAATACTCTGGGGACTTTTCCTCTTTCTATGTGTGCTGCAGAATGCACACATAGAAAGTGGATTTTTTTTAGGGGAAATAAAGATATTTGTCTCACCTTGATGCGTAGAATCACCCATGCTCCACCCATGGATCGCCTCCCTGGGGGAGAGTAACGCAACACAACAATTTGCGATGAGCTGCTTACTCCAGATTGATTAAGCCATGCAGGGCCATCCAAGATGGCCTTGCGTGGCTTTATAAATCTGTCTCTAGTGTTGTATTACCCTTGCGCCCCCTTGTGTGGCGCTAGGACATTGCAGCACATTGATAAATTAAACCCCACATCTCTGAAAGAGATTTGAAAAAAGCACACAAGGCAGTCTATTTTATGAGGAGATTGCTAGCTCTGAGCTTCGGCGTTGTACGAGTACGCCCCCTGACAAAATATCTGTTGTAATAGAGAAAGCATGACTTTGAACCAATAAACAGAGGATTTAGTGCCAGATGTACAAAACAGGGTGTTTGCCGTTTCTTAATAACAAATTTTAATGATTCTCTATTAGGAAATCGCAAACTGCGATGTACAAGTTACAACAGTGTGTTTGACACTGTTAGATATTCGCAGTGCTACCCAAATGGACCTGCCTCATCAATATTCATGAGGCAGGTCGCAATTTGCGACCCATTGTAAATGGATACAATCACAGGGATGGTGGCCTGCTGGGTTCAGCAGACCACCATATCTGTGATTGCTTTTAAATAGGGCAATATTTGTTTTGTAATGGAGCCTGTTTTCCTTAAATGAAAACAGGATGCATTCAAAAATAAAAATTAAATGCTACCTTTTCATTTTTTAAGAGCAGGCAGTGGTCCGTGGTGCCTGCATTCACAACCTTCCTGTTTGCGAATGGGTTGCCACCAACTTGAAGTTGGTAGTAATTGCGAATGTTTTGCATCCGAATTTCCAGTCACAAAACATTCTTACATACTGTGAGAAGTTGACCTGGTATATGCTGTCCATAATTAAAGTGGGCACCTTGCACCGGTCCAAACAACCCTTATGGTGATTTAAGAGGTAAAAGATAACCTTAGAAAGCCATCCAAGTGGTAGCTGTGGAGAGCAGCCATCAGGCTTACTCTTGAAGGAATTGTAAGCAGCTTGTTTTACCAGAATGCAACCATATAGTATTGGTTAAATAAAAGAAGAACCACACAGTAGTTATAAAAATATGTATTTATTAATATAACACTCTCTACTACAACACAGTACTTCTATGCGAAGATACTCACAAAGCACACAATACTGTAGCACAGAACCAATAGTAAATGGCACTAATACACTATGGGCTCCAGGGGAGATACCAAACCATATCCTAAAATGGTTGTGTAAGCACCACGACTCGAGTGAGGACGCGTGCACCGTACAATTCTATGTAAAAGTCGCGGTTGAAGTTTAAAGTTTAACGACCCTTCCTAGTGGACTTCGAAGAAACCCCATGGAACTTAGGAGGTTGGAGAGCCACCCCACCCGTGGATACTGTAGTATCAGAGTTCCGTATCCCAGGGAAGCCAGGTGCATAGGTCTGAAGTGGCATCAGAAACCACCGTCAAACCCAAGGGAGGACTTTGAAGAAGAGCCACTGCTGGAAGGAAGAAAAGTGTACCTGAAATCAGAGGGGACAGAGTCTGGGTCTCTCAGGACTGACCAGGGGCTCAGTAGACAAATGCCCACAATGTCGGGTGCTTCAGGTGCTTTGAGGGGGTTCTTGACTCTGCAGCGACAAGGACCAGGAGACGTCGAGGATAACCAGGAGCCGTATTCAAGCTGTCCTACAAAGGATGTCGAGTGCTGAGGGGTCGGTGTCCAGAAGGAGCAACAAGAAGTCTTTGCAACGGCAACCCATGCAGAAGGTCAAGGAAGGTTACGGTTCGAACCAGCAAGGTCCAGGTAACTCACCAACACAGGATGGCTAATGTTCCACCTTCCTCTTCTCGAGCTTGCCTCAGCAGTAGGAAGGCGGAAATGTGTCGCCGGTCGGCAGCAACCATTTTGTGCTGCCCAGGACTAAAAGGCTGGGACCGGAAACACCAGGGACCCAACAAAGTTCGCTTCTGAGGGTTGGAATCATACCTCCCACACTGGTTACCGGTGTGGGGGTATGATTCCACAATGTTTGACACCAAACACGATAGGGTTACTTTCAGCCATTTTAGAGTTGGTCATCACGCAGTCTCATAATGCCACTCTACATGTCGTAAATGGCTGATACACTAACAACCCGGGAGAATGGACACCGTAGGCTGCACGGGTGTCCTGCTCATGCAGTAGCCCCCTCTCACTTACAGCCAAGCACCCTGTCTTCAGAATTGTTAAGGCCTCCTATAGGGGTGACTTATAGGTTTTAAGTGTAGTGACCCTTAGATATAGGGGGGCAGATTTACGAGGAAGTGTCGCAGAGGGGCAAACACCAAACACGATAGGGTTACTTTCAGCCATTTTAGAGTTGGTCATCACGCAGTCTCATAATGCCACTCTACATGTCGTAAATGGCTGATACACTAACAACCCGGGAGAATGGACACCGTAGGCTGCACGGGTGTCCTGCTCATGCAGTAGCCCCCTCTCACTTACAGCCAAGCACCCTGTCTTCAGAATTGTTAAGGCCTCCTATAGGGGTGACTTATAGGTTTTAAGTGTAGTGACCCTTAGATATAGGGGGGCAGATTTACGAGGAAGTGCCGCAGAGGGGCAACGCAAGCCCTTTGGCTGCGCCACATTGCGTCACTTCCATAGCACAAGCCGGCGCAGGCACTCTTGCACCGTGGTGCAAGAATGCCTGCATCATGGGGAGATTGTTTTTGTGCAGGAAGGGGCACAAAAACAATCACTACCAGCATTTTCCTCTTTCAATGTGTGCTGTAGAATGCAACACGCATTGAAAGAGAAATAAATGAGGAGAAATTAAAACATTTCTCCTCGCTGCGCCTCCGCATTCACACGCATTTCCAGATTTATGATTCCTCGTAAACCTGGAAATGTGTCTAGTTCCTTGTGTGATGTGTGGGAACACCCACATCAACATCCCCTTTCATGCAAAGTGCTGCGTGTAAAGTGGCCATATTTACAAGGACAAGAAAAGCCACGCAGGGTGGCTTTCCTGTCCTTGTAAATATAGGGCAGTGAAATACGCCACCAGTACGTCACAAAAAGTGACGTACTGGTGGCGCAGAGGGCTTGTAAATCTGCCCCAGTAAACCTATATCTAAAGTAAGTGGTGCATGCACCAACTTGCACAGGCTGCAATGGTAGGCCGTTAGTTCCATTTTGCATGGCCTCTCATGGGTGGCATAATACGTGCTTCAGCCAATGGGAGGCCTCTGGGGTACCTATGCCCTGGGTACATGGGTACCATATTCCAGGGACTGACAAGGGTACCCCAGTATCCAATCTGGAGTGTACCTAAGTACATGACATAACAGTTTAGGGAGAAAGCAAATAGACTGGGGTCCTGATTAGCAGGATCCCAGTCAGACAAGTCAAAAACAGCATCACATTTAGCAAAAAGTTGGGCTAACCATAAGAAGCAGATTCTACTTTCCTACACAAACCGCTACA
The DNA here is from genome assembly GCF_964263255.1 of Lissotriton vulgaris. Taxonomy (NCBI): domain Eukaryota; kingdom Metazoa; phylum Chordata; class Amphibia; order Caudata; family Salamandridae; genus Lissotriton; species Lissotriton vulgaris. The sequence continues at coordinate 752,653,070 of NC_141694.1, forward strand.
ATTCGGTATTAGGAAGCGAAGCCCTAAACATGTCCCTTCCAGACACTGAATCGCAGACCCTATTTGTGATTTGGTAACAGGTTACCGAATCGTAAATGGGGTTTGGTACATCAGAAAATGCTTTTTCTGGTTACAAACGGCACAATTCTGCGAATCCGGCTATTTGCGAGCAGAAAAAAGCTTTGTATATCTGGTCCTTAATATTTTGCAAAGTTTGGCAATTGCTTTATTGTCAACTGCTTGGCCTACCAATTTGTCACCGCCTTGATTCTGCCTTTGATTCTCGGGTGTTGAGTATGTTTACAGTGTGCTTTAACAATGGGGCCTAGGAATCTTCCTGGATTTCCTTTTCAACCCCCCAACTTGGACTGAAGACTTTTTTTTATGACGATCAGTGAGAAAAGTGCATGACATCACCAAAATGAAAGGGAAACATGTCAGAGCCTTTCATTTTTGGCTACTGTCACTGAAATTGCTGCTCAGGGAATATCTCAGCACCAATTGAGACAGAAAAGAAATATTGTAAAAGGAAGAATCTCCCCTTCCCAGTGATACCTCTCCCAAATGGATTACTGCCTGCCTGGGGATCACCAAAGAAAGGTGATTAATTAATACAAAGAATATTTAAAACAATTAAATAATTAATGCAATCATTCTAATTAACCAGTTTACAAATAAAATACATTTATTGCTATATTGTTACATTATCTATTAAATAACTGCAAATATTTACATAATTCATTATCTAATTAACAAATTAAACCGTATAAAAGATATGGTATTATCAATTACAAAATCAATATTTAAATAACTACCCACCCTTTTCCCCTAAAATCCCAACAATCTGCCAAAAAGGGACATAAAATAAAAAACATGAACGATAAAAACTTATAACACAAATGTTCAACTATGTTTTTTTAAATATCTTTTGCATGGTGTATCCCCAGATATTTTCCCCTGATAGTTTTTACTGGCTGTAGAACTCTGTGCACGTTACCCATGCTAACCAGTGGTAACGTATCTGTGCTCCACCTGTGCTCCCCCTTTCAACATGATGAAATTGTCATAGCCCTAACTGGCATTTTTAAGTTACCTATAAGTTCCTAGTATATGGTACAAAGTGTACTAAGGGCCATTAAGTTAAATGCTATCAGAGGACTGAATTACCCACTGTGTCACCTCCTTCAGTTATAGTGCAGACATGACTGCAGCTCTACATTTTGTTGCCTAACTGTTGCAGGTTCAAACAGCAAATAACCCTTTTTGGCAGGTCAAGCCCTCTTTTCATTTTCTTATATGTCATCCCTAATTAAGGCCTTGTGGCCCATAAGGCAGGGTGCACAGTATTTAAAAATAGGATATGTAAAAGTTGAACGCTAAACATGTCCTTACAGAGACAATGTGCCATGATCTGGCATTACGTAGTCTGGAGTCCTTCTCTGTTGTGCTGCCCTCCAGCACTTTCATTGAATATGGCCAGATCTCAAGCCCCGATCATGCCAACTCCCTTAAATTGTGTGTTGCAACAGAAGGGATAGCAATGCAATGGACTGTGTATCTACCAGTGAATGTTGTATGTGCACGATAAGCACTCCATGGAACTTTGTGCTCTGTTTTCTCTTGCCTATGCTGAACATAATGGGTTTTACTAAGGTATTGCAAGATCACAGAGAATTTTGGCAGTCATCTTGGGCATGACTAGTATTTAAACCATGCTATCCCTGGGTTGCTGCACCACTTTGGCGTTACTCCTGGGATCCACCATTGTTAGAAATTGGGCTCCAGGTTGACTGGGATATGAGCCCTGGTCAAGCAGTAACCACAATCCTAGTCAGGGTAAGGCAAAAGCAAATTCTGAATTAACCTATGCTATCCCTCTTATACCTTGTCACAGAGCAGTCAGGCTTAACCTAGGGGCAATGTGTAAAATATTTGTGCAACACCTCAAACAGGAAAATAGTGAAAACACCACACAAAAAGATTCCATACCAGTTTAGGAAAATAGAACTGGGGGCTAGATGTACGACCAAGTAAATTGCACCTTGCAAATTGTGACTCTTTTGTGAGGCGCAATTTACTATGTAAAACAGTCTTTTTCTCACTGTTAGCGATTCCCAATGGGCTCGCAAATTGAGAGGCTCATGAATATTAATGAGGCTCTCGTAATTTGCAACCCCATTAGGAATGGCAGGCCCTCCCAGGTATGGTCCCTGGGACCACTGCCTGCCCTTAAAAAATATGTTACCCTGAGTTTGCAAAGGGTAAGGGTCCCCTGCGTACCCCTCCCTTTTGTGACCCCATTACCACCCTCTTCAAGAGGGTGATAATTTGCAAGAGTTTTGTGACCGCAATTGCGGTCACAAAACATTTGTACATAGGGTTGCGCACGCTATAAGGAAGGGAACGCCCCTTCCTAATAGCAAGTCCCGAAACCCTTTTTTGCGAGTCGCAAAAAATTGCAAACAGCAAAATAGGGATTGTACATACCCCATGCTGCTTTTGCATGCGCAAACGGGTTCGCAAACCCGTTTGCGCATGCAAAAAACGTCGTACATCTGGCTCTTAGTGTAATAAATAAAACAAGACCAAAAAGACAAAGAGCCAATCAGTAGAACTTGAGATATTGAATTGTAAAGTCTATAGTGGAAAATAGCACCAAGAAGCACAGCGTTCTATTGGGGGATATCTGGTTGCGCCGGGGCCGGATTAAGTTACAAGTTCAGGCCGTCTGCAATGGAGTGTAGGCTGGTTACAGGGACACAGTTAGTCCTACTGAACAATGTACCTTAAATCCTGGTTGAAAAGCATTGCGTGGATCCATGTCAAAGATGTGTCATGCAGCAGAGGCAATGCATCGGTTCCAAGATGCGGCAAGGCTGCGGTGTGTGGTTCTGATACGTTGACGTCAAGGATCCTATCTAAAGGGCTTGCAATGTGAAGTCCTGTGTTGAAGATGTGTAGCAAAGCAAAGGCAATGCTTCTGTTCCAATGAGTAGTGAAGATGCAATGTAGAGTTTTGTCATCAAGGCTGTTGTCAACGAGAGATGTGAGGAGCATGCGGCAGGAAAAGCATTGCACAGCTGCGGTTCCGAAGGCGATGATCAGTCCCAAGATGCTGGAGGCGGTGGTGAGGTGAGTCTTTGGAGACGGTTACAACCCACACAACAGCAAAAATGCATTGCTTCTGCTTGGGGATGCGCCGCTCAGCAGAGGTGTTTCATCAGTTCCACTGGTAAGAACCTTAGGCCCACTTCCATGGGTCCAAGACTGGGGTGGCAGCACTTGGCAGGGTAGATTTACAGTTGGCAGAGTCTAGGTTCAGAGATTAGAAGCATGTTCTGTCCCTGAGACTTCAGATCAGGAGGCCAGCAGGCTAGCACTTGGAGTCTCTCTGGGTTCTGGGATCAAGTGATGCAGGTCCAGTCCTTCTCACCCAGGCAAGAGGGCAGCAGGCAAAAGATCAGCAAAGCAGGAGTCCAGAAACACAGCAGTCCAGCAGAGTGGAAGTCCTTCAGCAGCAGAGCTTTCCTTCATCCTGAAAGAGTATTCATAGGTCCAAAAGTGTACTGAAGTGATAGTGTCAGAGGTCAGGTACATATACCCAGTTGAGCCTTTGAAGTGGGGGAGACTTTAAATACAGGCCTTTGAAGTGCACAGGGTTCATGCCCGTCCCGCCCTGGCTTCAGACTCACTGCTGGGGTTTATGCAGCTCTTTGTGTGTGGACAGGACACAGCCTGTTCAGGTGTAAGTGAGGCTGGGTACATATCCTCCCTCCCATCAAGTCACTCTTAAGCTCCCATTGTGTGTGGCTGTCTAGGGGGAATACACGAAGCCCAGCTTTCACCCACCCTAGACATGTTGTAAAAGACAGGCAGCAGGCAACTAATGGCTAAAGTAAGAAAATGCCAGCTTTCTAAAAGTAGCATTTTCAGAATTGCAATTTAAAATCTGACTTCACTACAAGGTAGGATTTTAAATTGTGATTCCAAAGATACCAAACTTGAAAGATTAATCTCTTCCCATTCGGACATTATGCCTATACAATGGTACTCCCATTGTTATCCTTTGGGAGAGATGGGCCTTGCAGTAGTGAAACATTATTTTGGGTGTTTTTCACATCCAGAACATGTCAAACTTAAAAGTACACGTCCTGCCTTTAAATACATTGCACTCTGCCCTCTGGGCTGTCCAGGGCCCACCTTAAGGGTGACATATTTATAAAAGGGAAGGTTTGGGCCTGATACAACTGTTATTTTGCCAGGTCAACATGGCAGTGTAAAACTGCTCCCACAGGCTCTGCAATGGCAGGTCTGACCCATGGTTAGTAAACCCATGGTTTGGCTACTTAAGTGGGTGTCACATTGTGTGCTGCAGGCCCACTACCAGCATTTAATCTACAGGCCCTGGGTACATTTAGTACAACTTTAATAGGGACTAGTAAGTAAATTAAAGATGCCAAATGGGGATGAAGCAATATTACCATGTTTAGGTGAGAGAGAACTTTAGCACTTGTTAGCAGTGGTAAAGTAAACAGAGTCCTAATACCAGCAAAAACAAAAACAAGGTCATAAAAGTGGAGAAGGCAGGCACAAACTTGGGGGGAAGACCACCCTAAGGCTGTCAGGTCTAACAGGCATGCCTCCTTCCTCTAAAATTCTCTTGTCATCACCATTCAGGATAAGATCAGTATCACTCTTTAAATGATATCTCTGCCCTCCAGCACTTTCATTGTATATGGCCAGATCTCAGGCGCCGATCATGCCAACTCCCTTACATTGTGTGTTGCAACAGAAGGGATAGCAATGCAATGGACTGTGTATCTACCAGTGAATGTTGTAGGTGCACGATAAGCACTCCATGGTCCTTTGTGCTCTGTTTTCTCTTGCCAATGCTGTACATACTGGGTTTTACTAAGGTATTGCAAGATCACAGAGAATTTTGGCAGTCATCTTGGGCATGACTAGTATTTAAACCATGCTTTGCCATGAGGCCCTAGCCCGAGAAGAACTCTTCACAATCCTCTGCAACTTACCTGCGGTTTCCGGATTCTCCTGTCCTCGCTCACTGGAAACTTCATAGGGTTCTGTGCACCCCAAAGACCTACATATGATAGAATAAAACAGTAAAGATCAAAAGGTACTAATTTAATATGTTAACCAAAAGACAGGCATCATAAAGACAAAGAACAAAGGAGACTCAACAACTGAGAAAAAAGATCATGTAAAAAGACATTGCCTATTAAAGTTTCCCAGTGTGAGGTAACATCCGGACAGCAAATGAGGACTAAGATAAGAAAGATTCAAGTTAAAGGTATTGTGCATGGTTAACCGTCAAGTGATGTTATATCAGACAACAATAACAAAATGTATGTAATAACCACTGTTAAAATGTATCTTTCAGATCACTGACTTGTCTGACTACAGAAGTGGAAGTGGCCACATTAAGGCACATTATATCCAACAGGCAATCGTACCCAAAACTTCCATACACTGGTGCAATTCCCAATCAAGCTAACTCACCGTTGGTAGAAATTGGGTTTCGGGTTGGCACCCTGTACAAGCAGGAATCACAATCTTAGTCAGGGTAAGTCAGATACACACCATAATTAATTTGCGGATGCAAGATGGCAGACACGGCCGTGTCCGAGTGAGGCAGGACAGGAGTGCTCTCCACGATCCCCGCCCCTGCTCGCCCCTGTCTACTGATGCCGTGAGGAAGCTAAGGGGCTCTGGAAGGCGTGTTGTTCGAGCCGCGAAGTTAAGTGGAATCAAACAAGAGTACGGCAAGCTTAGTTGGTTGTTGTTGCTATCAACACCCCGCCACAAACGCCGACTTTACCTTCTCACAGCGGGGATCTGTGGTTATTACCCCGGTGGCAGCTCCAGAATCAGGCTTCGGCAGCTGGAGGAGCTTCGGCGGCTGGAGGAGGAGAAGGGGGCTGAGGTAATTGATCAGCGGTGTTGGAGCTATCTGGAAAATCTGGGGCGGAGTGCTGGTTCAACCGGGATGGGCCCCAAGAACGCCAGTTCCAGCGCGGCTGCCAAAGGACCAAAGACTCACGCAGCGGCTGCTGTGAGTACCCCGACCTCAGCAATACAGATCTCTCGAGCGCAAGCCTCCAGCGGTTACCCACAGAATGTGCCGAATGTCAGGATGGAAACCGGACAGTGATTGAGTTTGGAGCCACGGAAACGCTGGACTCTACTCCTAAGTGCATCTAGATGCTGTTGTGGCCCCCAATCCCGTGGACCTTGTAGGGTCAAAGGTTACAATTCCAGGGATTTCTTTTTTTTAAAACTTGTTTCCTAAACTAAGTTGGATCAAGCGCCGATCCCACCTGTTCTAAGTAGTAGTAGCAATAGCAATAGCACTACCTCTGGTGTATCAAGAACGGTAACTAACTCTTTGGAGATTCCCCCCTTAGCTTTACCCCCTAGTGACCAATTAAATGCACGGTGTGAAGATAGTGGAAACCAGCAGGTTAACAATGCTCATGGTTCGGACTCTTAGCTCCTCTATATCCTAGAGTTGAATGTGTACCCGATAATCAGAACACCTCAGCAGAAGTGGCAACTGAGGTGGACTCCTGTGGGTCAGGGGGGAAATTTTATTTCATGTCAGATGTTTCCATCGTTTTGGAGGGCGAAAGTGTGGATCTTGACTGGGCGGGCGATAGAAGCCTAGCCAGCTCTGCACCCATGGAAGAAGAGGAGAATAACCTGTTACTGTCAGGGGGAGAAACTACGGTTCGAAAGGCACAAGAGGTGTCTCGTCCATTTTACGCAATACCTGGGCAGGTAACAAGCAATGATGGGTCATTTTTTTTTTTAAACTCTTTATTCGTGACTGTCACAGGATACCATACATTTCTGTACATTTTCTTATCTCAGCGTACATCAGTCTTTTCCGTTTTCATAACCATTAATTTGTGGGAGCAGTACATTACAGATATAAGTTGCTTGTCAGAGAGCTCCCCGGATACATCCCATATATACTCTGTAAACTCCAGAATCGTGTCTTGTATAAGTGTCACACCCCAACTGTCCCTCCCTTCCCACCCGTCCACCCACCCGCTGTCTCCTGGTCGTTCTCACTCGTGCATCCCCTATCCAGGGTCATAATGGCTCTGTCCATTTGTGATGGGTAAAAGCTCTAGGTCTGATCTAGCCCTTGTGAGTCGGAATGGTGCTCGTGGTTCCCGTCCCCCTCCCATTGTCCATGTGAGGTCACTCCGCCGGGCTTCCCGGACTATCTGGTTCTGCCTCTTCCAGCTCCAGCAGCATTACGTCCCACTCCTGAGCTATGGGATATTTGCGCAGGCCCTTGCTCTCCTCTTCTCGCAGCGCCGCGGATTCTGCTTTGCCCCATTTCAGTAAGTCGCTGCGCCATATTGCTATTTGTGGGGCCCTGGGCGACTTCCATCGCATGGTAAGCACCCTGATCGCCAGCACTAGTGCCAGGTCTATAAGTTTCAGCTGTGCCTTGCATGTCTTGGGCCGTTTCCTGTTCCCGAGTAGGCATGGTGACGCTCCCTCAGGGATCTGAAGTGTTGTTATGGAGTGTAACGTATGTTTGACTGTTCCCCAATAAGCGTGCAACTTTGGGCATGACCACAGCATGTGGAGAATATGTGCTTCGTCGTGGTAACATCTGGGGCAGCAGTGTGCGGTGGCAGGGAACATCCGGTGCAACCTCTGGGGTGTAAGGTAAGCCCTGTGGAGAACCATGGCCTGTATGAACTGAAACTTAACGTTCCTGGATACCCGTCTATGATGGCCTAGGATAATTTTCCACTCCCCGTCCGTTATGTTTTCGCCCGTGTCTGTAGCCCAGGCCTCCCTAAGTGTAGCAATCGGCGATGGCACATGTTCCCTAATGCCAACATATAGCCATTTCACTAAGTGTCCCCCCGTGCCCATGTAGTATAGGAGATGTACTAATTCGTGATGCTCCGGTTTTGCACGTTGTGGGGCCCAAGCCCGTCGCACGTAGTATGTCACCGAGGCGTGTAGTAGGTATGAGCGTGCGGGTGCTCCCGTGGCGTGTACAAACGAGGCGTGGTCCAGCATGGTGTCATCGCCGAACAGGTCTCCCACCCTGTCCACCCCAGACTCCGTCCAGGGTCGTAATCTGCGCAGTGTCAGGGCCCCCTGTGGTGTCGGGAGTCCCAGTAGTGGTATATTGTCCGCATATGGGGAGGTCCCAGCCGAGTATGATAGTGCTTTCTTCCAACAGGTCAAGGCCACGTGTAGGAGGGGGTGACAGTCCCCAGGGATCCTAGCATTGGGCACGAGGAGGAAGTGCAGGTCTCCACGCGCTAATTTATCCGCCGTGTAAGCTATTTCATGCAGGTCCCTGCCCGCCACCCACCGGGTCAGCCATTGGAGTTGGCTGGCATAGTAGTAACTACGCAGGTCTGGCACACCCAGGCCGCCCTGTCTGGTGTTCAGTTGCAGTTTTTTAAGGCTGATCCGTCTTCTCCCCGAGCCCCATATGAGGTTAACCAGTAATGTATTTAGCGTGGTAAAGATCTGGCGCGGGAGCATAACCGGCAGGTTCACGAAATAATACAGTATGCAGGGAAGCAGGACCATCTTCGAGACCGCCACTCGTCCCATCACCGATAGGGGTAAGGACGTCCAGAAGCCTATGCTATCTCGCAGGCCAGTAATGGCCTTACGGATATTACCGTCAATCTGGGCCTCCGGGTCCCGGTAGACCTGTATTCCGAGATATTTAAACGTGGTCGGCGCCACCTGGATTTCGTAGGCCCCGAACTGTATGAGGGGGGGCTGTTGGCCATCCCGAAAGAAGAAGCCCAGGGACTTCCCTGGATTTATAGCCAGCCCAGATATGACCTCAAACCGTCTAAAGATAGTCGCCAGGACCGACTGGTCCCCCCGCAGGTTCCGGAGGAAAACCAAGATGTCGTCGGCATATATTGAGATCATGTGGTCTGTGCCCTCCACCGGTATGCCGTCCTCCGCAGCTCTATTGCGAAGCGCAATAGCCAGGGGTTCCAGCGTCAGCACAAACAGTAGTGGCGACAGTGGGCAACCCTGTCGGGTGCCCCTATGGACTTCATAGCTGTCCGATGTGTGTCTCCCCGTGCGTGCCCTAGCCATCGGGCCCGTGTATAATAGGCGGATCCATTTGATAAGGCCGTCCGGGAAGCCAAAGCGATGCAGGACTTCGAACATGAAGTCCCACGTCAGGGAATCAAACGCCTGACGGAGGTCTAGTGCTATGCAGCCGGCGTGTGGTAGGTTGTGGGGCGTAGTTGTCATAAGGGCATGGAGTCGCCTCGAGTTCTGGGAGGTACTCCTCTCTGGGAGGAAGCCGCATTGGTCAGTATGGATCAGGCCAGGGAGGTGGTGCTGGATCCTCATGGCAATAGCTTTACTGAGGATCTTATACTCCGTGGAGAGCATGGAGAGGGGCCTGTAATTACCTACATCCTGGGTGTCCCTGCCGGGTTTCGGGATCGAGATCACCAGGGCCTGCATGGTGGTAGCTGGGAGATGGCCAGCCTCGTACGCCGTGATATATATTTTCTCCAGGACAGGGGCCAGCACATCAGCATATGTTTGATAAAACTCCCCTGACAGGCCATCCATGCCCGGGGTTTTGCCCCGGTTAAGCGAGTGGATTGCCACCTTTATTTCCTGCAGTGTTATAGGCCCGGCTAGAGCCGCCTGGATTCCAGGGGCCACCACTGGGAGCGTCAGTTCGTCCAGAAAGTCCGTCAGTTCGTCCCCATCCACTACAGGGGGGGGAGCATAGAGGGTCTCCAGGTGAGTCTTAAAGACATTGTTGATCCCCAACTGAGTGTGTATCAAGTCACCCGTCGCGTTCCGGATAGACGTTATTGTAGGGCTCTCAGGGGCATCTCGGACCAGCCGGGCAAGTAGAGCACCGGACCTGTCCGCCTCCGACTGTTGTCGTTTCAAGTAGGCCCCGTAGTCCATCACTCTCAGGGTCTCTAACAGTTCAGCGTGTTCGATATTGCACTGCTGCAGATCAGCCTGCCGGACAGGGTCCAGCCCTACCGCCTGTTCAAGGTCACGCAAGCGCTGCTCTACCTCACACAGCCCATTGTGGATCTCCTGTCTGGCTCCCACTAGGCGGCCTATAGCAGCCCCCCGTATCACAGTTTTCATTGCGTCCCACACCACTAGGTTCGAGGACGCAGAGTCCCAGTTTGTGTCGAAGTAGCCAGTTAAAGCTTCAGCTATGTGTGCCCGAAACGGGCCATCCTCGAGTAACTTAGGGTGAAGCCTCCAGGTAGGGACAGGTGAGGGCACTCTACCCCAGTGTAGGTCCAGCGTTAGCGGCCGGTGGTCTGAGAACGTTTTAGCAAGGTAATCTGACGAGTCGCATCTAGTCGCGACTGTGGTGGAGCATACAAATCTATCTAGTCTGGTATGTAGGTTGTGTACAGGGGAGTAGTATGAGTATTCCTTATGTGTTGGGTGCAGTGTGCGCCATATGTCAGCCAGCCCCCAGCCCCGAAGCCACGTCCCAAACAGTTCAGACAGTTTATGTATTCCCGCCGCCTGAAGGGGGGGGTGCGATCTATCAAGGGCCACATCTAAGATTAAGTTCCAGTCACCTCCCAAGATCCAGGGGACGTCCACCCAGTCCGTCAATGCCCGTCCCACTGCAGCTAGGAACTTATCCTGGTCGAAATTCGGGGCATAGATGCTGCCCAACACTACCACCTCCCCGTCTAGGGTGCCCCTCACCAGTACATAGCGCCCCTGTTCGTCTGTTCGTCTCTCCAGTTCTACAAATGGAGTGCCGTGGCGTATCCATATCGTGGCCCCTCTGGAGAAGGCAGAGTATGTGGTAGAGAAGATAGTACCTCGCCATTTCTTCCGTAGCAGGAGTGCTTCGGAGTGTGTCATGTGCGACTCCTGTAGGAACACTATCTGTGCCTTTTGTCGTAGCAGGAAGGCATGCACCCTGTGTCTCTTCTGCACTGCCCCCAGCCCTCTCACATTCCAGGTGACCAGCCTATACTTGCCTTGTGTTTCAGCCATAACCCCATGTAGGTGTCGCAAGGAGTATTCCCATATGTCTTAGTGAGTGATTCGCCCGTGTCAACCAGGAGACAGTACCCTCCCTATCCCAAACCCCAACTGTGGAGGCGCAGCCTCTGAACTCTGCTGTGCCGAACCATAAACATTGTAACGTGATTAAACAGGTAACGTTGCATACGCTAGTGGGGGGTGGGCCAAGCTCTGGCCGTGTCCATAGTGCCATGCCTGGTCAAGTCGCCGGCTCAACGGCGCCGCCGGGAGAGTTCTTTCGGGATTGTTCATTATATGTGCCCACGTCTCGTGGGAGGGAGGGGGGGAGAGGAAGGGGCAGGGGAGGGGAGAGGAAACAAGGCCAGTCTCACACTGTTACAGTTAGCAGCCAGCGGCCAAGTGCCTTAGGACCTCAGGAGATGCAGGAATCTCGTCTCGCAGTCCCCGCATCTAAGTTTCTTTCCCCACCCATGGGTAGGCCACGTAATGGTCGCCAACAAAAAGGGGCCAAACACATTTACGGAGCAAGCCCCCCCACGCCCCCCCCCCTTTGTAGTCCACACACACAATACAAAAGGATATCGTAGTGTAGTCAATCTTCAGGTCTGGTCCATAGGAGGTCTTACTCTTGGGCATTGTCTAGGAGTTCGTCCGCGGCTCTAGGTGTCACCGTCGGGAACAGGACTATACTGTTGTCAGAGTCCGAGTGGACGGTGCTTTCCTCAGTGTCAGTGTTGATTGTCTCTCGGTCGTCTCTGAAGGAGCCCACTGTTGCCACTGCCTCCACCTGACTCTGCTTCTGCTGATGGGCAGTCGGTTTACGCTGTCTTGGATGATTGCGTCGGGCGCCGCTCCCGTCCTCCTCCTGAGGCTGGCTGTCCTTGGACCTGCTGTCCTCGGAGGTCTGTGTCGGGTCCAGTCTTTCCTCAATGTCCATCACCTCCATCCATTCTTCCACATCTGTGGGGCTTTCAAAAAAGTGGGTCTTCTTGTCATGGATTACCTTCAGGCGCGCAGGGAACAGTAAGGCATAGCGTAATTTCGCCTTTTGGAGTTTCTGTTTCACCTCATAATACGACGATCGTTGTTTTTGCACTTGAGTGGTGTAATCCGGATACAGCGATATTCTTTTATTCTCCCACGGTATGACCGATTTTATGCTGGCCTGATTTAACAGCATGTCTCTGTCCCGGTAATTTAGGATCCGGACAATGAGGGGCCGTGGCGTCCGTCCCGGCTTGGGCTGGCCAGTTGGGATCCTATGGGCCCTCTCCACACAAAAGAACGGCGATAGACCTTCAGGGGCAACATTATCTCGGAACCACTGTTCCATGAACTCTGCCGGGCGTGATCCCTCGCTTCTTTCCGGTAGGCCAATAACGCGAATGGTATTGCGTCGATTGCGCCCTTCTGCATCCTCCACGCGTTCCATCAGGGTTTTGACTTGACGCTGAATCAGCTGGATGGAGTCCGTGTGTTCCGCCACTGCCGGGGCAACTTCAGCCAGCGAGAGACCTTGGTCCTTAACTTTGTCCGCTAGCTTCTCGTGGTCCGCCTTAAGCAGGGAGAGGTTAGTGGTGAGGGTGCCCATCTGCGCCTCCATTACAGCTCTGGAGTCTCTGATCTCCTTAAGAATAAGGTCCAGCTTATCACCTTGCTGACTCCCCGAGAGAGTGGAAGCTAACGTCAGCGGCGCAGAGCCCCCGGGGTCCGCATCCCGAGTAGGGCCCGTGACTGGTCCTTCCTTGCCCTCCGTGTTCCTCACGCCTTTGCGCCCCATTGTAAGCGCCAGGAGTCCAGGCGGCGGCAGGGGCGCAAACCCCAGCCGTTCAGGGCGGGACTATTGTGCTAGTAGCCCCCTCGTTGGCCTCTCTCAGCACTCACGTCCCGGGGTATCTGTTGCAGGATGCCGTGGCTCCGTTCAGCGTATAAGGGCGTTGGGGCCCTCCGCAGCGCCAATCACCTCGCCTCGAGGCGCGATGTCGTACCCCCTACCCAGCGTTCTGCAGGGGCCAAAAGCGGTAACAGGAGCAAGTGGGTGCCTCCCTGCCTAAGTCTCCAGCACTGTATGGGCGAAACGTAGCCGGGGCCGTGCCGATAATGGAGCAGGTTAGGTGCCCCGGGGGTTCCACCAGCCCCGGTCCAGGCCCCTCCGGCGCTCCGACCTCTAGTATGTCTCGTGGGGCAGGCTCACACCCCTTCAGTCCCACGGTGTCACAGCCGGGCAGGCAGGACGTCCCAGCCGGTCCCGGCTCCTACCCCAGGGGTCTCCGTCCTTCTCAGTCTGCCCCCTGCAGGCAATGGGGCCGTAGCGCTGTCCCAATCCTCGGATCTCCGCTCCGTTCAGGGCTTCCAGGGGTCTCTCCCTTCTCCCACGGACCTCTCACCAGCAACCTTCGCAGGCAGGGGGCAGATCAGGCGGTGGGGCACCGCATCCAATGGCGCCGCCGGCGGCGGGAAGATCCGGGCCACAGCGTCCGCGCTCCGGCGCCCCCGTCTGCAGCTCCCGACCCCCACTCAGCTCTCGGGGTCCCAGGGCATCGTCCGTTCCTCTCAACCGCCGCGGGGTCAGGGGTCTGCGGCCCAGGGGTCCACTTCCGGTCTCGGGGCCTCCGGCGCGCCGCCCCCTCTTGGCCCACGTCCACCGGGTGCTGCTATCACCCGAGGTCCCGGTCTGCAGCGCGGCACCAGGTCCCACCGTCAATCACGGCGCAGCTCCGAGGTCCCTGCCGCCAGGGCTTCAGGAGTTTCAGCGGGGCAGGCGGGGGTCAGGAGCTTCGGTATGCAGCCGATTTTTAGTGTGAGCGGCCCCTTGGCGTGGGCTACAGGATCGGACCTCCCCCAGCGGCACCGGAGCACTAGCAAACTCCGTCCGCCATGCTGGCCTGCTAGCCACGCCCCCCAAGCAATGATGGGTCATTAATCTTAGACTCCTCTACAACAGCTCAAGCTGGTGTGACAAATGATAGTAGAGGGGTGCCAGGTTCTATCTTTGAAGAATCTGATAATGGCATTACCCTCACTACTATATACCAAGCCATCATGTCACACCGAGAGGAGATGAAGGCGGAGAACCTGCGTGTCCAGGGCACAGTGCGTAAACTACAGAACACGGTGCGGTGCGTGGCCAAATCATGTACCGAGCTATCAGTAGAGAAGCTGAAGGAAGAATTTCCGCAATGGAGGATGACTTTGTATCGCAGAAGGCTGATGTCTCCGCCCTTCATTCAATTTGTGATGACATAAATTGGAAATTATTTGACATTGAAAATAGGTCAAGGAGAAACAATCTGCGTATACTTGGAATTCCTGAAGGATTAGAAGGGAAAGACATCCGCCAATTTGTAATTGAATTATGTACTGAAGCCTTAACTGAATTAACTAAGTGGAAAAGGGAGCTTGAGCTCCAAAGGGTGCCCAGATTTCCTTTTCGGATGCGGGGGGGGGGGGCTCCAAAGGGGCAGAGGCCAAGCCAAGGGCAATACACATCTGCCTGAGCAATTTCTTACTCCGTGAGCACCTATATGATCTAGCACGGCCTGACCGCGAGCGGAAAGCTAAGGGCTGTGAGTTTTTGTGCGCCCTGATTACTGTCAGGTCACTGTACAACTAAGGTGGCATTTGCGTCAACTCATCTCGTCATTGCAAGCGAAAGGGGCGCAAGCTTTTTTATTAAATCCCTCCTAGCTCAAGGTTATCTATAAAGAGAAGACCCTATTCTTTACCTCCGAGATAGCTGCAAAGGAATTATTGGGGACACTGTAAGGGATATTGTGCTTCTGTGGTAGCACTGAAAGCTTTCTCTACAATATCTTATTTTGGTGCTTATTCGGCGGACAGGGGGGCGGGGAGGGCACTCACTCCTTTCTCTCCATCACCAATAGGGACTACTCAGTCCCTTTGGCTCATTTGGGTGGGTCTACGGGAAGGTGGGGGATAGGAGTAGTTGCAGGGACGGAGGGGGTGGGGGGGCCCTTGGGGCAAGGAATGTAAGGAACACAGTAGTGGGGTGGACGCACTTGAAAGTGAGCAACTCATGGTCTAATAAATGTATTTCAGCTACATATTGTTTTTTTTAGTTTTTAGCGGCAGCAAGCACCATAAATATTAACATGTGGGGACAGAAATTGCGTGCTATTACAATTATGGTAAAACAATTTTTGTTTAAAGATGGGTAAATTTGGCTGTACATGAACCCTCGCAAGTCAACCTTGTGGGTGTTGGGGGGCGCTCGGGTGGGGGATTGGGCTTCAGCCATTCAGGTAGCGGTTGGGGGCATTAAGCATCTGGGGGTGTTTTTGTCTGAGGTTCCTACGGTCTCTTGGGAGCGGAATGTAGTGCCGGTCTGGGAGCGAGTGCGGGCGGATATCGGGACGTGGTCCCGCATGCCACTGACAATATATGGTAGGTCGGCCATCTTCAAAATGGTGGCCCTCCCCCAGCTGATCTATCAACTACAGAACCACCTTTATCCAATCCCGCCCCACTGGTTCCGGTGGGTGGATTCCGCACTGGGGCAGTTCCTCTGGGCGGGTGGTACAGCACGGGTGGCACTGCGCACCTGCTTTCTGTCAACCTATTGTGGTGGATTGGCGACCTCTGATGTCATCTCCTACTACCAAGCTTCCCACCTCCTGGTACTAAATGAGTGATGGTATGGAGACAGGGGGGACCCGGCATATGCCCTGGAGCGCCACCTCATGGGTTCCCATACTCTGCATACTATTCTATATGCGGCAAGGATGCGGAAGGCGCTACCGCTGGTCACGCAAGTGGTGTTTCAGGTTTGGAGATTGGCTCTACGGCAGATGGGATGGTGGAACACTCTGACACGGGAAACTCCCCTTTGGAGCAATGGGCGTCTGGCAACACTGCAGGGCTTCGGGGGATGGGACAGTATTGGGATATCAACGCTAGGGGATGTGTTGTCAGGGGTGACACGTAAGTCTTCTCAGGATCTGAGCAGGGAGTATGGTATGCCCCGATCTCAGTTTTTTAGATATCTTCAATTCCGCCACGCTCTTGCCCCGTGCCTGGAGGGCCTGGAATCCCTCCCCGAGTTTAGTTCTCTGGAAGCAAAAGTATTTATGGGAGACTTAGAGACAAAAAAGATATCACGCATATATCAGTCCCTGGTCACACACTGTTCCACCTCGCTGCAGACATTACGGGAGTCTTGGGAGAGTGATGTCGGAGTCCTGGAAGAAGAGGATTGGAGGGAGGCATTGGCGGCCCCAGGGGTGGTGCCACAGCGATACATCTACGGCTCATCCAGTTTAAGTATCTGCACAGGGTGTACTTTACTAGACAGCGATTGTGGCGGGCTGGCTTGATTGCATCCCCAGACTGTCTCCGATGTGGTCAGGAGGTTGGGACATTCATTCACACTGTGCGGAGCTGCAGCTCGCTGAATAGGTTCTGGAGGGGAGTGTGGGATTGTATGTCTGAGGTCCTGGGGTGGGAGCTCCCCCGTACACCGCAGTTGGGCCTATTGCATGTGATGGAGGGGGTTGGGGGTAACATCTATAAGAGACACCTATTGCTGCTGGGCCTCATATTGGCCAAGAGGGATGTGGCCAGGGCATGGAAGGATCCACGGGCCCCCTCTGTGGTGGCATGGAAGAGGGGGCTTGATTTCTGTATGGGTATGGAGCAGCCGATCGTTGTAGCCCGAGGATGTCCATGAAAGCACTATAAAATTTGGATGAGCTGGGCTGACTTTAGGGGTCTGTGGCTTGAGCCTCCGGTGGAGCAGGACCTTCCATTGGAAGTATGAAGGGGCCATGATACAAGGTGTTTGCGTATTGTCCGTTGAATGTATGATGAATGGGAGACGTGTGATAGAGACCGTGCGACGTGGGTGGGTGGGATCAGGGAGGGGAGAGTTTCGGGAAGGGGGAGTTGGGGGGGAAGGGGTTAATTTTGCTTTGATTCAATTTGTTTATATAACATGAGAAAAGTGGATTGCAATTAAATCACTGTGGTATATTTGACCTGCAGATATCTCTAGGGTACAGAGCTCTGCGAAATGTATGCAATCTTTCAATAAAATTTGTTTAAAAAAAAAAAAGATGGGTAAATTCGCCATTTGCTCATGAAATGTATGTGGGCTAAATAATAGAAAAAAAAGTGGAATTATGGCTCAGATCCTCAAAACAATGAGTGTAGAACTGGTGTGTGTGCAAGAAACACATATTGCTTGGAATGATAGGGCCTGGCTGAAAGATCTAGGTTTGGAACTTTTGTGCTGTACACAACAAGGGTCGACTACAAGAGGGGTTGCCATCTTGAAGAATACGGGTGGGGCGAATGTAAATGTGTTAAGGCAGATCAACATGGCCGGTGGGTGATTATCGTGTTGAGGATTGATAGCCTTTTAGTTACTATATGTTCATTGTACGGCCCCAACTCTGATGACCCCGATATGTTGAACGATATTAGCATCGAACTGGCCTCCTGGCCGTCCCCTTTAATCCTTTGTGGGGACTTCAATCTACACATGCGAGGAGATGAAGACATTCGTAGTAATTTCCGGTATGAAGGGAGAAAGAATAAGGTTTTAAAGCTACCAACGGTCTTCTTAATGATTTTGTCTAGTAGATGTTTGTGGCTGAAAAGACTGGGTGACCCAGGTTACACATTTTACTCTGCCCCTCATCAGAAAAATGTTCAACTCAATTATTTTTTTACATCTATCGAACTATTGACCAATGCCAGGATCGGCACTCAGCCTAAAATAATATCGGATCACAATACGATTATTTGGGAATTAGAAACAGAAATGCTGCACAGACCCTCTAAAAAACCGCGGACGTTTTAGCGTCAGTTACTAGTTGATTCTGCCTATCATCAACAAATGGCTAAATGGATTGCAGAGTTTTTTTAATTTAACTCTGGATCTGCCCCAGTGGGTATGGTTTGGGATGCATTTAAGGCCGGAGTGCGGGGAGAGACCCTTAGCTATTCTATTAATAAACAACGCAGATTGAGGGCAGAACAGGACGACAAGCTGAACAAACTGCAAGTTTAAGAAACTAAGTTTATGTTGGCAATCAATACCAGTCAGGAATATGACCAAATGACGACTTGGCTGTTCAAAAAATGAAAGTGTACCAAATCTTTGCCACTAAGTTAGCGGCCCAGATTGCAGTACATCGTTCTGATCTTTATGAGGTGGGAGAGAACTCGGGCCGGCTACCTGGTAAGAGGTTACGGCAAAAAGAGGTAGCTAGGAGGGTTGACTCAATTCAGGATGAGCATGGGCAAATCGATACAGAACCCGCAAAAGTATTGGAGACTTTTAATACATTTTATAGTCAGCTTTACCTAAATGAGGATACTATTAAAATAGAAGGGAAAATCGCAGGGTTTTGGGGGAATCAGGAGTTTCCTAAATTAACTCTCGATCAAAAAGAAGAGCTAGAGGCCGATATCTCATGTGAGGAACTTGAGGCAGCAATATTATCGCTTGCGGTAGGTAAGATGGTGGGACCAGATGGAGTCCCGCTAAAATTTTTTAGAACTTTCCTATCGGTCCTAAATGAGCAAATGCTGGTGACGTTTCTGAGTGCACAAGGGGGATCAGCTCCACTGTCTTGGCGGAAATCAATAGTAATGGTGTTCTTAAAAAAAGATAAACCCCCCCTTCTACCATCCTCTTACAGATCAATATCATTAATCAACGCCAACAGTAAAATCTTTTCCAAAATGTTAGCCGTCCGTCTTTCAAGGATTATCTCAACTCTGGTATCACCATTTCAGCATGGGTTCATACCCGGCCGGGACACGACTGACCACGTGCGGTGTGTGACAGCCCTGATGGACTGGGCAGAAGCTACGAAGACCTTTATTGGAATCACCCTGTTGTATGCCGAGAAGGCATTCAACAGGGTGTCTTGGCTATACCTTTTGGAGGTTCTACGCGTGAAGGGATTTGGACTGAGCATGCTTCTAGCAATGAAGTCCCTATATCAGCTACCTACTGCGTGTATACGCTTAGCTGGTAGAGAGTCAGAGCTCTTCACAATCAGCCGCGGAACGCGGCAAGGTTGCCCGAGTTCACCTTTATTATTTGCCTTATATATATTTTTTTTCTTATCTAAATTGAACCACTCTACTGATATCAAACCAGTTAAAGTATGCGACATTGAGTACAAAGCTCTAGCCTATGCGGACGATATTGTCATTGTCACTTCTGACTTGCCTTCTGCTTTGTCAACAACTGAAGGTCTTGCATCACAGTTTGGGCTCTTGTCTGGCTACAAGTTAAACTTGACTAAAACTCAGATTCTTTGTGTTGGGGGCAGCCCTCTGGACGGTATTTCCACCGTTCCGGAAGCAACCTACTTGGGAAATAAGCGCTGCTCACCTATTAATAAGATCCCTGAAATTAACATGAACCCAGTCTTAGACAAAGTGAATTCTACCCTACAGCGATTAAACCATCTTCAGCTCTCGCTGCATGGGAGGTCGAATGTTTTAAAGATGCTTGTGTCGCCCAAGTTTCTTTACTTGTTCAAAACCGTTCCACTCGAATTTCCAGCAGTGTGTTTTAAAAGACTTGAGAATATCAGCTCTAGATTTTTATGGGGCTACAAAAGGCACAGAAGGGCATATAAAAAGATGGTGCTCCCTAGAACCTGCGGGGGTTTGGGGATCCCGCATTTTTTGTTTTATTATTGGGTGGCAGTTTTGTAATTTATTTCCCCTTTGGTTGTCGGAGAGAGGGCTATGCCTCTGCCATGCCATAGGCCTTCAATATATGAATTTGGGCTGGGTGAAGAGGCCAATAGTTGTTTGGTAACATTTTTGGAACCCAGCTATTTTTAAAAAACTAAGTTTAAAATGCATAAGGCTGCCTATGTGGTCTGGAGGCGGGTCAAGCTGCATCTAGGTTTGTTCAATATAAACGCTTACGCCCCTTTTGAAGCCACAGGTGTGCTTCCTCTTATTTTATATTATTATTATTATATAGAGATCTTTGTCTAGATGGCCAATTTCCATCCTTTACAGAGTTACAATTACAATATGGTTTATCAAAACATGATTTATTTAAATACTTGCAAATTCCTCGTTTTTTGAGTTCGTTAGGCCCGACTGCTATGTTCCAGCTTAGAAAATTTCCTTTAATAGAGTCGATGGGGAAAGGGATGCCCATTGTTTTTTTTCTATTCTAATTTGTTAAAGCTATTACCAGATGATCTACAGCAATGTCAAGAAAAATGGGCAAGGAATCTCAATATAGAGGGAATTGTTTTAAACACCTCTATTGCATTGGCAAATGGAGTCTTGTTGACTGGCAGGATGCGGGCACAACATTACATGGCCATTTATGATTTATACTACACCCCGGGTAAAATTTCTAAATGGGGCACAGGAGCTGGAACGAAATGTAATAGGTGTGGTGCTTTTGCCGCAGATGCTGTGCATATGTTTTATTCATGTTCTAAATTGGTGGACTTGTCATCCTCAATTCAACGTTTTCTTGCAGTAATATTGGGATCACCAGTGTGTATTACAGGGGAGCTGGTATTGATAGGAGTTGAATCAGAGTCTGATGCGCAAATAAGATCTAAATCTATATCCTCTTTTTTGTTTATCTGTATGGCGATTTTGCGCGCTTGTATCACTAAGGATTGGATTTCTCCTGATCCTCCGTTATTTACCTCTTGGAGGGCTAGGCTGCTGGCGATGTATAATCTTGAATCTGCAATTTATAAGACCAAGAGGAACAGGAAGAGAGTAAGGGGGGGGCGAAAATCTGGGCTCCTGTGGCGGAATGGATTTAAGAGACTGTGAATTAGGGTATATTTTGGTCGTAGCCTTTGGTTGATTGTCCTCCATTTGTATGATTTCTCTAATTTCTCTCCTTGCTCGTGTTGCCAATTGTTTTTTCCCTAACGCACTTTCTTGATTTGATTTGTATGTATTTGTGGCCATATGTTTTAAACTTTGTCTTTTGTAGTGTCTTGATCATGTTTCCACTTACTCACTGCTGTATATGTCTGAAGTATGATTATTCCTTGCATAAAATAAATAAAATAAAAAATAAAAAAATAACCACTGTTAAAATGTATCTTTCAGATCACTGACTTGTCTGACTACAGAAGTGGAAGTGGCCACATTAAGGCACATTATGTCCAACAGGCAATCAAACCCAAAACTTCTATACACTGGTGCAATTCCCAACCAAGCTGACTCACAGGTTGGTAGAAATTGGGTTTCTGGTTGGCACCCTGTTCAAGCAGGAATCACAATCTTAGTCAGGGTAAGTCAGATACACACCATCATTAACTCGTGCTCACCCTCTGGTAACTTGGCATGGAGTAGGCAAGCTTAACGTAAGAGCCAATGTGTAAAGTATTTGTGCAACACTTCAAACAGTTACGCAGTGAAACACCATAAAAAGACTCAGGTTAAGAAAATAGATTATGATTTTATAAATAAAACAATATGAACACAACAAATATCTAATAAGTAGAGGTCGAGATATACATTTTTAAAGATTAAAAATAAAATCAGCGGGCGTGGCTTGGACAGCCAACATGGCGAATGCTGACTAGCTGAGCTCCGCTCGTCCCCGCTTTTAATCATGCCTATTCCTGCCAAAAGTCCTACTCAGGGCAGCTTATTGGGTGTTTGAGGGACCGAGACCCAGCCCGCAACGACATTTGTGAGCCGCGGAACGAAGCCCCCACCGCTGGCCGTACATTGCTTGCCGAGGCCTCCCTGCCCCTGGTCTGGTGCAGGCTGGCCTGACGCTGCTGACCTGCTTCCCTGCCCCTGGCGGGGTGCTGCCGGGAACCGTGGCTGCCCCCCACCTTTTTGGGAAGTCATAACACCTGCTACAGTCCACACTAGAAGTACTCCTTGCGAACCACGGCTGGGCCTGAACTGTGCTGAGGGCGGTGGGGGTGCTGCATGCTGTGATTCGACTCGGGGAACAGCTTGGCCGTCGAACCGTGGTGCAGGGCACGCAGCGGGCTGGTGGTTTGGTGAGTCTGGTCCTGGTAGGGGAGTCTACTTGGTTGGCCGTTGCGGGCTGCGGAAGCGGCTGGGCTAGGCTGGGTGCAGCTTGTGGGTTTGGGACGGACAGTTTCCATTAAGACTGGCCTATGGTGCCCACCCGTGAGTCCCCTGGAGTGACGAATCCATGATGCATCACAGCCCTTGGTGACTCTCTCTGCAGTGTATGGAGCCCCTTGCTGTAGATCCCTTGGATCCCTGGATTGACCATCTCACAGTCCAATTAAGGGGAAAGACAAGCCTTGCTGGCCATGAACAAAACAGGGTACCCTCGATCACTATACCATGACGACAGGCAGGGGAATCAAGAGTGGCACCATTCCAGGTAACGCAGCACTCTTAGCAGCCAATACAGAGGCCAGGGACACATTAGATGCCAAAATTGGTGCTGTTGTATCTGAGGTCTCCTTTCTTCGCCAGGATCTACGGAAAGCGGTAGATCGCATAACTGAAGCGGAGACACAGGTCTCATCCATCGAAGATACTGTGACCACTTTATAGCAGCACGTCAACAAACTAACAGTGATTTCGCAGGAGCTGGCATCCCGGGTGTAGGACGCTGAGGGTCACGCCAGATGCAGCAACCTTCATTTTTTGGGTTTCCCGGAGGGTTGTGAGGATACCTCCAACAACCGTTTCCTCACCCAGTGGCTCAGAGATCTCCTACCGGACGAAATGTTATCTACTTGCTTTGTGGTCGAGAGAGCCCTCTGGGCGTTGATGAAGAAACTCCCCCAAGGAAGACCCGCGGCCAATCATTGCCAAATTGCTTAATTGTGCTGACAGAGACGCTGTATTGCAATTTGCTAGATTACACAAGGACAAACTCATCTTTGAGTCCAGGGGAATAATGATGTTTCTGGATTACACCAGTGCCCGGGGGGGGACTGGAACGATGTTATGTCATCACTTGATAGAAAGCACGGGTCCAGTTCTGGCCACTTAACGGATGCTTCTAAATTGTCTCAGCTTGCCAGCATATTGGGATGATCAGACATGTGGCGTGAATATCACTGAGCGGAGGTAGGTTACACTTATTTGTCCGCTGTTCATGGTTCCCTATCCCGGCTGGATTATATGTTTATGCCACGTAGTTACATTCACAGATTCTACCAAGTCTCTCACCTCCCCAGGGGGTTGTTGAATCACTTTCCAATTACTGTTAAACTCCATATGCAATTCCAAAAGCCTCCCTTTAGGTGCAAATGTCCCCATGTAATCTTCGGGACCCCGCCTATCAAGAGACACTCACTGGGGAAATCCAGGAATACCTTGATATAAACGCTGCCTCTGCCCCATTCAAGATAACCCTCTGAGAAGCTTTAAAACCCACACTCCGGGGGGTCGACATCAGCTATCATACAAATGGAAAAACCCAAACACTCCACCCAACGAGCTGTGCTGGAGGCCCATCACACATCCCTTGAGACAAAATACGTATGCGATCCCAGCCCTTCCCTCCAGCAAAATTTACTTCAAGCACAACAACAGATCCAGCAACATCCCATGGATGAGGTGAAAGAAATCTGTTTGGCGTTGTAGCATCGGATTTATCAATGGGGGGACAAGTCAAGCCAAATGCTACATGTCAGGCTGCTATTCCAATCATCCGTGGATCAGACGATGTTCTACACTCCTCTCTCGCGGCTGTCGCCACAGAATTTGCGCAATACTTCTCTGCATTATACGCGTGGCAAGATCAGCTCTCAGAAGCTCTCATCGCAGAGTTCTTAAGGGATATCCCGAGACTCAAAAATCAGCTGAGAGACCAACTTGATGCCCCCATCACAGTGGATGAATTAAATGCAGCACTGGTAGCAATGCACCCGGGATGGGCCCCAGCCCCAATGGATTCCCCATGGAATTTCTTCGATCCCACATGACCACATTGGGCCCGCATCTGTTAGAGGCAATACAGGATGCACTCGAATGGCACATATTGCCACAGGTTTGGCGGCAAGCTGAGATTCTCCTCTTAAAACCATGTCGCCCACCTGAAGACCCATCCTCATATCGCCCCATCTCCTTGATTAATTTGAAGTCCAAGCTTTTGGGCAAGGTTCTAGCTGATTGTCTATGGGCCTGTATACAAGATCTGATCCATCTGGATCAATCTGGCTTCATGCCACACCGAGCCACCCGCCACAACATTTGTCGGGACCATAAGGCCATGGCCGCAGCCATACTACTTGCCGATATCGACAAGGCATTTGACTCCCTTAGTTCGGAGTATCTCTTTCAACTTCTTGAAGCAGTCAATTTCGTCCCACATTACCTAGCATACATTCGCTTATTGTATACAGAACCAACTGATTCAGTACGCATCGCTGGGCAGAGCTCGGACCCCTTTTCCATCTGCCACGGCACGAGACAGGGATGCCCCCTGTCCCCTCCTTTATTCACCCTAGCGATTGAACCCCTGGCGATATGGGTTCGCAGAGATCCAGTGCTCCGGGGATTTGAGTGGCTGCGATAGAGGCCCGACCGTATTGCGTTATATGAAGCCGGCATCATTTTCTTTATGACAGACCCATGGATTTCGGGGCCACGGATCCTACTGATCCTCCGAGTTTTTGGTCAGAACAGGGGGCTTCATACTAACCCCTCCAAATCTGTATTGTTCCTGGTATGCATTACCAGGGTAGAGGTACATGGGCAGCCCAGTTGACACATGTGACAGAGGGATTTAAATATTTGGGTATTTTTATGTCTCCATGTCCAAAGATCTCTGGGACAAATAACATAAATCCACTTCTAGCTGGTCTCCGAGACAACTATATGGTCATCCCTTCCCCTCTCGCTATATGGGCGCTCAGCGATTTTTCAGATGGTCCCTCTATCTAGAATATTATTTCGGTTACGGAATTTCCCCTACCATATACCACTGTCATGGTTTGCGCAAATCAACGCCATCCATAATAAATTCCTTTGGAACGGAGGAGCAGTCCAGGTGGCACTACATACTTGTGCAAAATCAGCGTACTGTGGCAGCGAATCTTTATGTCTGTTATGCTGCCTCTCATTTACCAATCATAAAGTAATGGTGGTCCAATACGCCAATGGATCCAGCGTTTGCACTGGAACATTCAGCGATGAGGGTGTCCCCCTCCTCCAGCTATTATACAGCACCCAGAATCTAGACTTCCTTCCACATGCCAGCAGATCAGCGGTTCGGATCTGGAGGTATACTGTAGGGCAGATGGGGTGGTGTGGGTGCCTGACCCAGGTGACTCCCCTATGGCACGGCACCCATCTACGCCAGGTGTCAGCTTTAAAGGGATTTCGCAAATGGGACCTGATAGGTATATCCACCCTTGGAGTTGTTATGAAGGGCACCACTTTAAAGTCCTTCCAGCAGTTGCAGGCGGAATTTCAATTGCATAAAACACAATTCTATAAATATCTTCAATTGTGTCACGCTCTCACTCCTAAGACTCTTACCCTGGACACTCTACCAGAGTTTCACCCCCTTGAGGGCCGCCTTCTCATGGGGGATCAAGGATCACATAAAATCCGACAGATATACCAGACCCTGACAACACACGCCAGAACGACACTACACAAGACCAGAGGGGCATGGCAGGCAGATATTCCGGACTTATCTGGTGATGACTGAGCCGAGGCCCTGGCTAGTCCGCGGGGCACGGCTACATCCTCCTGATACCTCCTCATCCAATTTAAATACATACACTGAGTGTACTATTCTCGACTCCTTCTCTTTAAGATGGGGGTTATTCAATCTCCCCAGTGTTTACATTGTAAAGAGATGAGGGAACATTTATCCATATGGTCTGGGATTGTACTATAATACAGCCCTTCTGGCGTAAAGTCTCCACTTGCCTGGGTAGGGTATTATCCTGGGATCTCCCATAAGACTAGAAAAAGGAAATGGGGAGGGTCAGAGGGGGAGAGTTTAACGACCACGGTAGCTCGAACCCCCTTAGTCAACTGAAGAAACAAATAAGAGTTACCTGGTCAGATCACTTGCCTACGTGTGGTGTCATGCCCAAAAGACCACTACACCAGCATGTCCTCACAGTGATAATACTGGGTTAGAAAAATTCCCATCAGCCCACCATTATTGCCGGAATATCGTCATGTGGGATGTAACCATGAACCACAGTTTCTCCCGATGCACCTAGTAATGATGCGGAGATAGGTTCTGGAAGATGTTGTTCTAAGCCACAGTATTTCAGAGGTATACCTATTGGGTGGCGCTGCTTGACTCTCCTCATTAATGTCAGCAGACGCGCATGTGTTAGTAATTAGCGTGATTTTTTGGCGCGCCTTCATCACGCTAATTACTAACACATGCGCGTCTGCTGACATTAATGAGGAGAGTCAGGCAGCGCCACCCAATAGGTATAGTCCTTCTATAAAAGCGCCGTTTTTCGCGCGTTTTTTCGCCTAATTAACCTATTAGAGTGGGTATTTAAGAAGGAGGTTTTTACAGCCCTAACCACCTCCACTCCCACTCGGACGCCGGCCATTGAGGTACCGACAGACAGGTATGGTTCCCTGCAAACCTCATGATCTAGTAACTAAAAATTATTTTTGTTGTTGTCCTGTATGCACTGATTTGTACTCTTTGGTCTCTCCTGCATTATGCTCTTAACAACACTGTTTTATGTAGGTCTAGACAGCATCTATAATACATCTATTGAGCCACTTTTACAATTAGTTTCATTCCCAAGCCCACTAGCCAAACATGATTTCTTTTTGGGTTGAGTCTCTTTTTAATCAACTAGGATTTGTTAGTATATATGTATGGATAAGAGGAGTATGCTTACTCTGTACCTCAATAGAACCTGCATTTGAGGACACTGTACTTTTCCATCTCTAACAGAGCGGGGCCTCCTTCTTCCCGAGTGGGTGCCGGGTGAGGTGAGGTGTTCTCCCACAGATTGTTGGGTGAGTAGAACATAGTTAAATCAATACTCTCTAAGTCAATCTAGGTTCAATATCAGGAGACTTATTTAGCTCCTGATAGGTAGGGAACATTTCTCTGCCATTTTTGCCTATTTTTGTTGTGTTGTGTTTTCAATCACCATTATATCACATATGCCTCTTATAACCTTTTCTCCTTTTCAGGAAAATCACGATCAGTTGGATAAACACCAGGGAATACTTTAGGCTCAAAGATCTGGTAGGATTAATCCAATATGTTAACACACATTATCATTTTTTCACTTAGTGCAGATGCGTAATATCTAGTGGTCCTGAAGAAAGCTTGGACTAGTTGTCCTCTTAGCTGAAACATATCGACCTCCACGCACTACGCCATGACATAGTTATTTGTTAAGACTATGAGGCGTTGTTTTTACTCTTGACCCTGGACAATATTGAATAAACATATTTTTTGTCTCAGGAGCCAATTTTACTCACTTTTTGTTTCCTTTTGCACGAGCACTGCACTCCCTCGGTCCTACCTCTGAAATACTGTGGCTTAGAACAACATCTTCCAGAACCTATCTCCGCATCATTACTAGGTGCATCGGGAGAAACTGTGGTTCATGGTTACATCCCACATGACGATATTCCGGCAATAATGGTGGGCTGATGGGAATTTTTCTAACCCAGTATTATCACTGTGAGGACATGCTGGTGTAGTGGTCTTTTGGGCATGACACCACACGTAGGCAAGTGATCTGACCAGGTAACTCTTATTTGTTTCTTCAATCTCCCATAAGACCCCAAACTATTTCTACTGCACAGCACCGATGGGATAGGGGGAGTCGGTATAAACAACTATTGCTCTTCCTGGCCCTCACTATTGCTAATCATGTTATTGCTCAGTTATCTAAGGGGACTTACCCCCGACGTTAGGGAAATGGCGAACAGAACTAGATAGATGTATGGGCGCAGAGATTGCGGTATTCCAAGTGTGAGGCTGTCCCTTGAAACACAGGAAATGATGGTCCTGATGGGCAACGTACCAGGGTATCGATCTTCCGCCCTTCCCTATCAGACCCCTGATGCGTGAACCTCTCCATACGTCCTTGACCACAACACGCCACAGTCAATATCTTGTCACCGCTGAGGCGGGTACTCAAACATACCCACTAAAATATACTGGTAATGGAATTGTCTGTGCAAAGCTTTTGATCTTATATATGCAAACTGTTGCTAATTTTGTATACAAACCTGGTACTCTTGAACTATCTTTTGTTTCAATATGTATATCCAGAGCTGCTGCCCAGATGGTACCTTACAAAGCCAATAAAATGTGTTTTTTCAAAAAATAAAATAAAAGCAGCCCTTAGAAGCATTAAGTGCCTATGGGGTTATCTGGTTTCGCTACATCGGGGCAAAGTCAAGAGTTCAGGCCAACCGTGATGGAGCACAGGCCAGATATAGGAACCACGCCAGGTCCCTAAACAAAAGTACCTTGATCCTGGTAGCGACAGTGAGATGCTGGGTGCAGCTGAGCAATGCGTCGGTGTCGATCCAGCAGTCAAGGTAATGCATCGATTTTCTCAACTCAACAATGTTGATGCGCCGGTTTCGAGACGTGCTGGTTTTGAGTGCAATGGCAGAGTTTCTTCACAGGTCCAGTAGTGTCTGATTTGGTGGGGTCAAATAACCAGTACTTATACCCAGTTGTGCCTTTGAAATAGAGATGACTTCAAAGAGTGGCCCTGAAGTGCACAGAAGTCCTCCCTCCCAGCTTAAGCTCCAAACTCATTATAGGGGGGTATGCACTCCTTTGGGAGGGGACAGGACACTGACTATTCAGGTGTAAGTGTCAGCACCTCCCTCCCATCCTGCCCAGATGACCCATCATGATGTGGATGGCAAATTAGTCACACCTAACCTTCCTTTGTGTGTGGCTGTCTAGAGGGAATTCACAAAGTCCAGCTGTCACCTATCCAGACATGGATTGGACATGTATTGGACAAAGGCTGCAAGCACACACAGCTAAGAGCAGAGAAATGCCATATTTCTAAAAGTAAAAAGAACTATTGATGGACAGAATGCAGAACAATGTCATACATTCACCCCAGTGCAGAGATCTGGACCTAAATCCATCGTTGTTTTGCTCACTATGCCATTCCAGTTTGGACCCAGCCATATGCAAATCAGTCTTGACCCTGTGCCCAATGGGAACAGTCCAGCCCGAACTGCCAGGCCAGTTCTTCCCTGCACTGGAAACAAGCATCCTAGGACCGGTTTTGGGCTTTCAGCCCTCATCAGCCAGGATAGCTTGATTCGAGTGGCATGGAGGGCACGGTCCTAGTCAAACAGTCTTCAAAGCTGTTCTCTCGCCCCATCAATGCCTACCCATGGCGAGACTTTGAACTGTTTGTTTTTCACGATTTCTTTCCCGTCGATCATAGGTGGCCCTAGATATGAAGACATCCTTTTATTTCTGGTTCGTAATCTTCAAGCATGCACTTGGGTTGTTGAATAATTCAGCTAACCCAAGGGCAGTCAGACCTGACTCTACATATTGCAGCCATCTAATGTTATGTTTTCATCCAGTTTTAGGAATTATTTTTTATTATGGTTTGAGTTAAATTTACAATGTCCCATTGCCAAATGGATTGCTATATTAAAATTGGTGCTAGACTAATACTGTCTGGCACATAAGGTAAACGCAAATCTGTGTGGGAAAAATAGATTGAGAAGGAATTAGGGAGTGAAACTAATCTCTTGAAAAATCTGTCTTCAAGGATTTGAAGGGAATCTATAGAAGCCACCCCCCATACTACTGCCCCATAAGTAGCAGCCGCTAGTCTTTGCCTGGTAGATCTTTTTTATTGGTACTAGAGGTCTTGAGCCCAACTTCTTTGCAAATTACATAATACCTCCCATGCTCTGATCTATTGTGCCCCTGCCTCTATGAAAACCATACTCACCTGGATTAAAATATTCTTTTCTTGTGCCCACTCTTCCAACCTATTTAGCAACAAGCGACCCATGAGCTTTGCGGTAGTATCCAGCAGGGAGATTAGCCTGTAGTTCTGTGGGTTCCCTTTGCCAGCTTTTTTATGTTTGGGGACATTTACAATGGTCTTCAATGAAATTAAAGGGCCGGTTAGGGCTATCACATTAAAGACGTTCATTAATAAGGGGGCCCACAGATCTTCATGATCCAAAAAGAAATCTATGGGTACCCCGTCGAGCCCAGAGCCTTCCCTGAACTACAAGAGACCAACACCCTTCTAACTTCCGCCAATGGGAATGTTAGGTGTTCATTTGAGACTTTATCTAGGTTAGGAGAGTCATCCAAGGGGATCCTATTAGAAACAAAAATATTCTTAAAACAAGCCACCCATGCTCCTTCGTCAACATGGGCGTCCAGCGTGAGGTCCTTGGGATAAGTCAATCAAACCATGTTTAGGGGAGAAGCACATGTACTTTAACACTGGTTGGCAGTTGTAAAGTGCTCAGAGTCCTAAGGCCAACAAAATGAATACTGCAAAATTGGCGACAAGCAGGTGAACAGTTTGGGATAGACCACCATCAGGCTGTTAGGTCTAACACAGGTATATCAGGGAAGCTAGGGGAACTGAGATCATGAAACCAACAGAGAATCCAAGTAGAAGGGAAGGAAACCAAGTCTAAATAGTTTTATTTCTTTCCTCAAATGGTTGCACAGCTTGCTCAAGAACGATCATGGCACAATCAACCCAAACAAGACCATCTTCCCTTGTCCTGATACATCCTTCTTGGTGTACATATACCTCCACGAATATTTGAGGTTAGGAGAATAATATTTTAACAAACTACAAAAGTCAGTACATTAATCCTGTGTTTAATCATTAGTCATGTATTATTCATGTCTCCTAATTTAATTTCATTTATCTTGTTAAACAGAATACCCTCATCTTACAGAGATACAATTTAGTAATGAAAACCGCATTAGAAATCAGTGAAATATCTGATCACATATGCAGGGTAGTTACACTGTTTGATGCTGCTGCGATCGCTGGAGACCCTATGGTGCTGATCTTGCTTGATGCCGAAAAAGCATTCAATAGGGTCTCCTGGGATTTCCTTTGGGCTGCTGTAGAGTTGTTCGGTATAGGTAAGGGTATTATCGATGCAATATGGGTAATGTACTGGACCCCCGCTCACCAGCTTCGTCTGACTGGGGGCCACACAGAACCACTTTTGATCACAAGGGGGACAAGACAGGGTTGTCCCTGCTACCCACTCTTGTTTGCATGCTACATAGATCCTTTGACCCGGAAAATTGAGGCCCAGGTAGCATTTGCAGAAATCAAGACCAGGTTGTTCGAGAGGATACTCACTCAATCAGCAAAAAACGCAAATAGTTACAAATAGAATGGACAATTTGGTGGACCCCAGGGTGATGCAGTCTGCAATTTCTTAGGCCTAAATAGAACATCAGAGTTGGAAAAAATTGTGCAGTTAAACCTAGCCCTGGTCATCCAGAAAGGGAAGAAGGATTTCGATAGGATGAATAACCTACATCTGTCTATTGTCTGTCAGTGTAATATAGTTAATCTGATCTTTCTACCCAAAGTCCTCTACCTCTTTAGAGCAATACTGCTGGAAATTGAAAAACGCAGGTTTAAGGGGATGGAAGACTTGATCATTAGGTTTATATGGGCATTTGGGAAGACAAGGAGAGCCCTAAGGTTTATGACAATTCCTAGGGAGAGAGGGGGACGGGCCCTCCTGGACTTAAGAATTTATTATTGGGCTGCAATGCTTCAGTATATGTGAGGTCTAGTGGGAGGGAACTCTAGGGATCGATGGAATAGGAGGGGGGCACCTGACACTTATTAGCTATTACTAGGAGATGAGGCTAAAAATTGGTTCCTGAAAATACAATGAACACAGCTATTATAAGAAATTCATATTCAAAACTGCATTAGCAGCATTTCGGGTATGAGTGGCTCTAAAGAGAAAAATAGGGCTTGGCAAGATGAATTTTTATACTTCGCTTTTCAGGAATCCAGCACTCCCTGAAATTTTCCATGATGTGGTTATGTCACGCTGGGAGGATATAGTAGTCTTGAGGATTGGGGACCTCATGGATGCAGATGGAATTCAGTCATTTGAGGAAGTTCAAATTCATTATGGGGTCAATCAGAAAGATTTCTTTAAGTATCTGCAAATACAGCACTTTTTAGCTAAAAAAAGGGGGGCCAAAGGGATTTTGCAAAGACTCTATATTGGAGGAGGTAAGGGTCCATGAGGGATGCACTTTCAATCATATATATGGGTTGCTGAGCCAACTGATGCAGGTTGGGCTCAAGAAGCAAGCTACGAAATAGAAACATAAGTTAGGCACAAACTGCATCAGCCTTCTAGACTAATTGAAAACTTCGCCAGTCTCTGTTCGGCAGGGCTACAGGCAAAACACTATAAAACAATCTTCTTGCTGTATTACACACCGGTCAATATAGCTCAATGGAGGGATCAAGCCGGGGGTTGCTGTCCCCATTGTAGCAGTACAGCAGCAGATCTAATGTAGATGTTTTCAACTTGTCCCCGGCAGAAACCCTGAAAAAGGATATAGAAAATGTATTAAATCAATCCCTCAAAATAAAAGGATCATTAACAACAGAACTAATGCTGCTTGGGGTCAGTTGCGAAGGAGCCCATCAATATTTCTTGTTTTTGGCCATGGCAGTGGTTAGAATCTGTATTTCCTCTGCTTGGTTGGATCCCCTCATCCCAACATTTCAACAATGGCTTGTGCTTCTTTTATCTATGTTTAATCTAGAAAAGGGTGTGTGTGAAAGGAAGGGACGGAGGGCAAAGAAAATTAGGACGGTCTATTTGGACTCTCATTTATAGCTGGAAAAAAGACAGGAGGATTGGGCACGATTAATCATGAATTGTTTGCACTCTAAGCATGTTGTTTGATATTAATTGTAGTTTTTAAATTGATGGCATTTGGTTCCCCATGCTCCCTCAATATTGTATTTATTATATTTTTGCTGACTTTCCTCCTGTATTTATATTTGTATTTATCTGTCTGAAGGTACTGAATACATTTTTTTTAAGGAAATCAGTGAAATACAAATCCCCACACAACCAAATCAAATACAGAATGTAAACAATATGTTGTAGCATAAGATATAACAAGGTTTCGCTATATTTGCACATTGTAGCATAAATATGGCACCCATATTACCCTCATCAGAAAACGTCTGGGCCTGTTTAAGAACCAGAAGAGGACTGGACCTTCTTTCTGTGACCTCTGAAGAGCCCTGAAGGACTAGACCTGCTTTTTCTTTTACCTAGGACCAAGGCGTGACACCAAGAGTCAGTTTGCTGGCCTCCTGTTCAAGCTGCAGGGACATAACATGCTACCTGGACCCTGAAGATGGTCTGCTGGAGTGCGTCTTTACCCCCAAGTGCTGTCCGTAAGGTCCTTGAACCCTTGAATATGTACTCCTAACATCTCAATTCTGGGACTTATTGACTCCAAAGAACTCTGCAGGAGGACAGGCACCAACCTACCAAGAAGATGCATTGCCGTTGGGCTGAATATCCACTTTCCTCCCGCCAGGAGCTTTCCCCAGCAGCAAATATGGTTCAGCGGGACGTCGCAGTGAAAGTATACATATTCACGAAGCTCTGTTTGGCTACAGCCTGCAGCCTGACCCCAACGGAAGCACCCGAGCTCCAAAAAAAGTGATTACACCTGAACATATAAATGTTTATTGGGCGGAGGTGTCAAAAGTATCGGCCAGCGAGGGACTTTCTCTGAGCATGATATTCAAATTTCTTGTGCTCATAGCGTTCCTGCCAAAAGTCAACAGCTTCACTGGAAAGTCATCCGATGGCTATCTGATATCATGCAGCCTTCCTCATCATATCCTGCTGCCTTGCCCAACTGAAGATTTCAGAGTCAAATTTATATCTTTGACACTAAGGATAATCTGTTGCAGCGGCACTCGAGTATCGCTACCACCAAGATAATGGTCCACTCAACCAATTTATATGTGGGCAAACCATTAGTGTAACCATGGCAGAGATTACTCCATCTCCCCCATGGCTAGCCCCTCCAAAGCCTCAATAGAGTAAAGGCTGCCAGCAACTGAACTCTATGTCTGCTCACCTAATTTATATGGGAGGACATAGAGGTCAGTTTCCACTGTTGGTCATGGGCCAGGAAAAACCCTGGCATTATGGAGCAGTGAAAATGGCTAAATGCTTCCCCTTCATGGGAGATAACAATACATTAATGAACAACTCCACCATGTATACATGTACACAAAGCTGAGCGCCAAACTTGGGAACCACCAAGATGGCAGTTGCTGCCAATGCTTTAGAAACGACCACCAGCTTGAGTTAGAATTCAATTACTCTAGTGGTTCACTTTGACAAATATTGTGATTAGTACTAGAGGTTGGTAATTACCCCTCAACTTATACTCAGTTTCTTACAAAATACTACAGTATTCTATTATCTATATACTGTCCAATTATATTTGTGATAAACAATATTTTTGATACAATATTTGCCTCTCACAATGTATATTTAACAATATTTTGGCAGGATGCCAATACTGAGTTAGTTACTAAGTTAGCTGCTGCTTCCTTCTGCAATATCCTAGTATGCAAATGTTCATTGTGTGTCCAAAAAATCCTAAGCCAAAAATATGTAATTTTCCTCTTGTATTAAAGTGCAAGTTCAACATTCCATAGGGCATCAAATACTGCCATTTGTGTTTGTATAGCCATAGATTATGTATACAAGAGAATAATTTCAAATGCCACTACCTTCTCCTATCTGTGGGTCATATTTGACAGTGACTACTCCTGGTTTCCCATGTTATAAAATAGGTGTGAAACCAAAGGGATGATGGACAGAGTGTTGAACATTGCAAGCACTCACCCCTAGTCAACTGTTCTGGGTTTAATCTATCCTCATTCTTTAGCTCACTCCGCCACCCCAGTCCAGACATGGCCCTATACAAATCAGTCTGACCCTGTGCCTCATGTGAACAGTTCAGCCTGAACTGCCAAGCCATGTCTTCCCTGGACCGGAAACAAGCATCCTGGGACCGGTTTCTGGCTAATCAGCCGTCATCAGCCAGGCTAGATTGAATCCAGTGGCAAAGTGAGCAAGGGACCCACGTCTGGGCATATCCAGCTAACCTAGGGCGAACAAAGCAAAACCAAAGGGATGATGGACAGAGTGTTGAACATTGCAAGCACTCACCCCCAGTCAACTGATCTGGGTTTAATCCATCATCATTCTTTAGCTCACTCCGCCACCCCAGTTCAGACATGGCAATATGCAAGTATGTCTGACCCTGTGCCTCATGGGAACAGTTCAGCCCGAACTGCCAAGCCATGTCTTCCCTGGACAGGAAACAAGCATCCTGGAACAGGTTTCTGGCTAATCAGCCGTCATCAGCCAGGCTAGCTTGAATCCAGTGGCAAAGTGAGCAAGGGACCCACGTCTGAGCATACCCTGCCAACTTAGGGTGTGCCCACTCCTCCATGAAAAAACTGGGTGCGAAGCCAGTTAGGGAACTCTTGAAAATTTATGAGAGTAAATGTGTGGCAGTGGCATCTTATGGTGCAGGTGTATGGGGCCTGACTAATACGCAGAGCATCCAAATGGTGGAAAACGCATTTATGAAAAACTTTTTAGCAGTTCACCCAAGTTGCTGTAATTTTATCTGTCATTCTGAACTGGGGACCTCACAGACAAGATCAAGATGGCCCTGTTTTTACTCTGGTATTCACTTTGGTCACGTGAAGAAGAGGGTTTGAATAAAGTGACACTTAGGGATAGTTTGACCTTAGAACATCCACTAGAAATTCCGTATTTGGGATACGTAAAAACATGTTGTTGAGGAGATCTGCCACCCAGATATCTTTAATAAAGCTGATTCCTGTAGAATACTTGCAAAGGGCAAGCTGAAACATCTTGTCAAGGTAAAGGCACAGAGGAAAAGAAGGGACATTCAGAGTTTAAAGAGATCCTTTGCTGATTATAACATGCCGTATATCCAGGAGGGCTTGCATTGCTATCTGACAAACACATACACATAAAAAAAGCACAAGCGAGTTCCCATACAAAAACTCTCACACACAAGCAAACAAACCCATTACACCCACATATACATACATGCATACAAACACATGTAATAGGACAAACAGAGAGAAAAAAATAAATGACACAGATTAACAGACTTACAGAAAAATACATATAGTATTTTGAGCCCCCAGAACCCAAAGGGTATCTAGTTGCCTTATACATACACAGAAACAAACAAAGGTAGTAACACATAACATACACTTTCTCACAGATAGACACATAATCCTCCCTGTTACTTGATAGGGGTATTCATGGCTAATTAAAAAAAGTTGTAGGATAGGAGTTGCAAAATTCTGCCAAATGAATTATCTGCATATTTGTGTTTTTAGGATACACAAATGTTGATTTAAATTCTTGTGTCTAATATGATGAATAATTTTTGATAAAGGGCTTTTAGTTATGTGGCACTTGCGTAAATAGAGCCAGAATTTCCCCTTTTTCTAATCTTCGTCTTTGCTTCCACTGTATGCACTGAAGAACCCCTCAATGGCGACCTAGCAACTGCTAAGTTAGCTACAAATTATATCCTATGGATGCTTGTAATAAGGTGGACAGGATATCCGTCACATTTTTCATGGAGTACCCAAACTGCCAAAGGCTAAATCAGGTCCATTGACATTGATCCCTCAAGTTACCGCTGTAGTGAGTTAGTGGCCTTTACTACCTAAAAACTTTCAAAAGAATAATTTGTTTTGGAGCTTACCTCATAGTAAGTAGTCGTTCTAGTCCAGTCAGCTGGGCAACAGCCTTCATGTAGGCTTTCCAAACAGGTCCACGGCTCATACTTCCAGAATGCAGAGGCTTGTCTATTATTTATGTTAATATATATAAATGCAATTCTACAAACTCTACATTGGATGACAAAAGTATTAGGGCCTGATTTAGAATTTGGCGTGTGGGTTACTCCATCACAACAGTGACGTATATACGGTCCGCCGAAATAAAAATCCCATAAGAGGTAATGGGATATTTATTTCGGCGGCTGGGATATCTGTCACTGTTGTGACGGAGTAACCCATCTGCCGAGTTCTACATCAGGCCCATAGTCTAATCCATTGTTCCCAAAGTATAAGATCCACTCAGGAAAATCTTCTCTATAGTCTGCTCATTGATTCATAAAAGGCATATCAGTGGCAGAACCTTTCACTGTCAGATGTCACAAACTTCAAGCCAGCAGATCATCTACAATTCACGGTTGTTTGACTGAACAACCAGGGAAATACTCTACATGCTTTTACCACGCATTGTTACCCTGCATTGTTTTGGAACGCATATGCTTTTACAACGTGTGCCTTTACCACACATTGTTTATATATATATATATTGCTATATATAAACAATGTATTGGTGGGGGAGATCCCCACACGCCGAACGTATCTTAAATCCGCGGTAAAGGCATACGTAAAAAAATGTGTGGTAAACAATGCGTGGTAAAGACGCAAATTGGTAAAAAAAACTCATTGTAAAGAGTGTTTCCCACAATTCATAAAACAATGCCTGTGTTAACAGATGGGCAAAAGTGCCGAGGCCACACTCTTTATATGTGTTATCTGTAACAAGAAAAACAAACTCGAACATCAAACTTTGCGGCCAGTTGGAGCACGGGGCTCTCAAAAGATGGTCTAAAAGTCTGTTGGTGTGAAGATATTAAGGTTCTCGGTCAGATGTGGAGCCAAACTATTGTTAAAGTGGACGATTAGAAATAGAGAGCTTTTTGTTTGGTAAATAGTCTTTATATATATGGTTTTCTTCATTATTTCTGAAATACCTCAGTCCCCCCCCTTGATCGTTGGGCACCTGAGCTTGATAGATGACATAGTTTCTTCTATGATTGTTCGTAATTGTTCTTCATTTTGATTGGCTACTTTGTCCAGCAATACAATGGAAATCTCAAGTAGTAGCACCATTTTCCATTGATAAAAGGAGTGTTTGACGTGTAACAGAGGACAGGACAAAATACATTAACATCTTTGCCTGTGATTATGGGAAAATGTCAGTTTCTTTAAATTGCACGGTACATTCTAAAAAGTGATTTTTAGATCAATTCGAAATGCAAAAAGATTATTGTTGAGTCGTAGGTGTTTTTATTGTTGATTTAGCATTCTTTGTGTTTTGGCAGAAGAATGGCTGTTGCAGTTTCAAGGTCTTTTAAAAAAAATAGATTTGCCTCTGGTGTCTCTCGCACCACCTGAGGTGTACAATTGGTTTTTAGGTGGATGCAAATAACAAGAATAGTGCTTTTTGTACGATGCAGGCTACGTTCAAGTCAATTCTGGCTTAGAGTGGCTGGACAATGGAAGTCTCTCACAATTGGGGTTAATCTGGTCTGATTGTTTAGCACCATTTACAAGGTGAGATCATATGGAGAATGATCTTTGATAGGAGACAACTTGGATTTTGATAGAGCTAAGGGTGTTGCCCTCATCAAGCTATGAAAGGCCCAGGGCCTGCAATGCTGTTCTGAAGTCATTGTGGGGAATAGTAGGTTTTTTTTTTCTACTGTGAAAAAAGTTGAAATGTTTCTGCAAGTTAAGTGATGGAGGAAAGGTGATTTTTTGTTTGATGGTCCAACTCAGTGATGTAGCAAAAAGTACCAGTTTGGGTGCATGTGCTACCAAGGTGTAATAGTGGATGAAGCCATTTTTGATCTGGGCGGAGTGTTAGGTTGGAGTAGAGAAGCAGGAATTGAGATTTTGTAGTATTTCGTAGTTAGGAGCATAGGCTCCCATTAAATTCAATGGGAGTCCAACCAAATCGTATCTGGAAGCATCCGGATGCATCGCACTCGGTCGGTTGGACTCTCCCGATCTGATTCGGTTGGAAACCATTCCCAAACCCCTTCGGTAAGGAAGCTTTCCAAACCGTATCAGAATCGGGCCCATAATGGGTTTGGGAATGGTTTCAAACCGAATAGGATCGGGAGAGTCAAACCGACTGAGTACGATGCATTCGGACCCTTTCAGATACGATTTGGTTGGACTCCCATTGACTTCAATGGGAGCCTATGTTCCTAACCGCATCGTAATCGGGCCCTAGGTGGGAATGCTTTCCTAACCGCATCGTAATCTGGCCCTTGGTTGGAAAGACACGTTCCTGATCCGATTTGGACGGAGCAAATGCCATTAGGAGGCCTTCCTAGCCTCATCAGAATCAGGCCCTTAGTCTCTATGACACACTCTCATTGCATTTGCAAAGCAGGCAAACTGCTGTAAATAGTGCCAGCATTATAAGCATGAACCAATCTCAGCTTTCCATGCAGGATGCTACTTAAGCATTATTATTTTTTCTTTGAAAATGCTGCCGCATTCATCAGATCTCCCTTTAATTGTAACTGGTAATTTTTCTGCTTCCAGAAAAGAACATTAAAAATAAATTCTGTTCACATACATATCCCAATATACATTTTGCCCCATACCTTCAAATTGAGTTTTATGTTGCTTGCTTTTCATGAATCAAGTATTATGAGCCAGGTGTGCAATTGATTATGAAGTATTTTTGTTTGGACTGCGGAATGGCCACATTACTCTTAGATTTGGCGGGAGCTTCCTCTTGAATGATAGCAGTTTCGCATGTTGTATATTTAATGTATTTTTGCTTTAAATTACGATGCATGTTTCTTTTATAAACTTTCGTGAGGCTG
This sequence comes from Lissotriton vulgaris, assembly GCF_964263255.1. Classification (NCBI taxonomy): domain Eukaryota; kingdom Metazoa; phylum Chordata; class Amphibia; order Caudata; family Salamandridae; genus Lissotriton; species Lissotriton vulgaris. Next base: position 752,692,809 of record NC_141694.1, read on the forward strand.
TCACCTAAGTGTTTTATCATTTCTAGGCTTGTATCACGTGACGGGTAGCTGCTCACAAGAAACCGAGGGAATGCCTAAAATACAGCACCACTGTGGTCAGAAATGCACATGCAGATTCGAAGATAAACATTCTGCAGACTCTAGGCCAAAAAAAATCTACTGATAGCCTCAAAACATGAACACGTTGCACAAAAAGTTATTATTTTTTTATTTATACTTTAGTTGTTTTTATGTGAAAACTCACACGATAAGAGTATGTTCACGTTATTTTGATGCACCTCTTAATCTTTGCACCATACATTTCTGTAATGGCAGAGAAAATATTGGTGACCTCCAGCATTCCTAGGGGTCGTAGTTGCAAGTGTTGGGGTGTAAATACCCGTCAGGCCTGTACCTAGAGAGTAAGTAAAGCGAGTGAGCCTGAGGTCATAAAGAGAACAATATTTACAAGGCCGCATCAAGCCAAGCAAAGTGGCTTAGTAGTGCCTGGTAAATATGGAGCAGACTCCTGCGCCATCAGAGCGTCACAAAAATTGTCTCGGTGACGCAGCCTCTATCTAAATAAGGCCCATAGTTTCCTTACCAGTTTCCGCAGGTAGTTCAGAGAATGCAATTTCACACAGTATATCATCTTTTACAGTATTTCTATTCTTTGTCAGTCATTTAGGGCAGCAAAGAAATCTAAAAATGTACACGAATATCAGCGCTTACCAGAGCTAGACAGGTTTTGCAGGGTCATACAATTCAGATACCGGATCCATTACACAAATCTGATAGGCAATGGTCCCAGACAACCATCTTGATTAATACTCATATATCAGCCGCACATTTATATTTGGAAATTCAATCATTTTGTCTTCAATATTAGTTTAAGAAAATGCATGCATTTTGCTATCAGGGCCTGCAGTTTGAAAAAGAAAACCAATGACAAAAATTAGTTTTTTTTAACATTTCCGTGAAAAAATTTGGGGCTTATTTATAAGTCCACTGGGCGGCTGGGGCGGCACTTTTTTTGATGCACCGGTGGCGAAATGGGCTTGCCCATATTTACAAGGCCACGTAAAGTCACCCTGTGCGACTTTTCGTGGCCATCTAAATATGACCCCTTTTCGCGCATTACTCAACTTACAACGAGGAGACATAAAAGTATGTCTCCTCGTTTTTTCTGCTTTCCATACATGCTTTATTCTGTAGCATGTATAGAAATAGGAAAATGCCATCAGTGATTGTGCAGGAAGACAATCAATCAATCAATCAATCAGTGACACTTATAAAGCGCGCTACATACCCGTAGGGTCTCAAGGCGCTGGGGGGGGGGGGGGGGGGGGGGCGCTACTGCTCGAACAGCCAGGTCTTCAGCTTCTTCCTGAAGGAGAGGTGGTCTTGGGTCAGGCGCAGGTCGGACGGGAGGGAGTTCCAGGTCTTGGCGGCCAGGTAGGAGAAGGACCTTCCTCCTGTAGTCGCTCTTCGGATGCGGGGGACGGCGGCGAGGGCGTGGTTGGCTGAACGGAGGTGGCGTTTGGGAGCGTAGAATTTGACTCGGCTGTTGAGGTAGCTCGGGCCTTGGTCGTGTAGGGCTTTGTGTGCGTGGGTGAGGAGGCGGAAGGTGATTCTCTTGTTGACGGGGAGCCAGTGAAGGTCTCTCAGATGTCCGGAGATGTGGCTGGAGATGGGTCCGGAGACGTCCCTTTGAAGATAAACAAGTCAAAATTTAGAACATTAAATTATTGTCACCAGTGCCAACGAGAAGAAGGGGGAACATTCACATTTAAACTGAAAACCCACAGATCTAAAGAGCCAAATGCCAAAACCAAAATGGCATACCACACATATTGTGTTGATTAGGTTGAACAACATAGAGTACTTTTCCATATGTGTGGTAAATTTTGACCTGTTTTTCCCATTTTGGGTTCGCACATTTATATTTAATGAAATTTCTTTTGTGATGTACCTTAAAGCATTGGGTTAATGTTATTATCTGTGTTTCCTTATTTTTTCCTTGACTATTTTCTCTTTTCACTATGATCTAGTACTCTTTATATTATCACATTATTGTGAATGTGTTTCTTGTATTGCTGTACATAATATCACAGCAATTTTTGTATCATAAATATTGTGACCCTGAAGAAGCCATAGGTGTCACAAAATACGTGTTGGCCCACAAAATACATTTTAAAATAACTATATTTGTTTCTGTCTTTACATAAGAATTCTTCATCACTAAGATTCTCATTGAAGTATTAGGTAGACCTCAAATACTGTCTGTGTTAAGTTTTATTACATCTTCGTGAATAGTCTGGTGGAGCACAAAAAACTAATGTTATATGGAAAAGAAACCTTTTTAATCTCCCTCTTCACAATTTTTTGAAGATCAAAGTGGAAAATGTAGTAATCGGTAAACACCTCCTTGAACAACTAACTGGTTTGTTGTAATTTTATGTCATAATACCTATGTGAAAATAAAAAAATGCCAATGTGAAAAAGTTTAGTAATGAGACTAGAAGAAAAACAGCATGCCCTTTGCACACCTTTGGTCTGCAAAGATTCGTGCCAATGAGAAATACATTGGAGGATATTCTCAAGAAATGGCAAAAATTATCACTAACCTTGGTTAGTGATAATTTTCTTAACGCCGTGTAACGCGGGAAACTATTACCGTGTTAGCGATGTATTCTCTACACACTGCTAACAGGATATAGTATCAGGGAACGGCAGCGAAAACTGCCGCTAAAATCAGTGCGATGGAGATAGGAATTCTGGCGTCTGCGGGCAAAAACCAGCGATAGGGCCATTAGGAGCAAAAAAACTCATGTTAGTCAGCCCAACGCAAGTTTTCTTGCCTCTAAAGCAAAAAACAGCCTATCAGTCAACCCCCAATAGAAAATAGGCATATAAAACAAAACCATGCACAATGGAGAAGCCAGGGCCAAGTGCAGCATACATCAACAACCCCTGCAAGCCAGCCAAAATCCAGGGTTAACAGGATGTGAGCCTTGATGCCTCGCTGAACCTGCATCTGGAGCCTGGATGCCTCGCTGGATCTGTGTCTGGAGCATGGATGCCTTGCTGGACCTGCGTCTGGAGCCTGGATGCCTCGCTGGACCTGCGTATGGAGCCTGGATGTCTTGCTGGACCTGTGGAGGAGCTGTGGAGTCGATGAGCCGTGGCAGTAGACATTGAGGCGCGACGATCGCCCGTACCTGGTGGTGAAGACTGGCAGGTCGCATGGAGACAGGTTGCTGACCTGTATGAGAAGACCGCCTTGCACCCCTTGGAGCTGTTAAAGGTAGAGGCACTCCTACACACCTATGTAGTGAGGTCCAAAACGCATACTACGATTCACCACTACACCGGGATGCACGGAGGGGATTACCAACAGTGGGTGCCGTCTCCCTGCATCACAGATTTGGAGAGAGTGCCGTGGATTGCACCGCAGTGTAAATGTCTATCAATTAATCAATCGGGGGATTATAGAGCGCACTCCTCACCTGTGAGGGTCTCAAGGCACTGGGGAGGGGGTGGTTGCTGCTCCGGATCATTTAAATAGCCAGGTTTTGAGGCTCTTCTTGAAGGTGTGCAGGATGGGGGAGCATCTGATGTTGACTGGGAGCTGGTTCCAGGTCTTAGCTGTGAGGTAGGAGAAGGATCTTCTGCCTGCTCTGGTTCTGCGGATGCGTGGGGTCTCCGCCAGGGCCAGGTTGGCAGAGAGGTTCTTTTTGGGTATGTGGAAAGAGACTCTTTCGTTGAGGTATTTGGGTCCGATGTTGTGGAGGGAATTGTAAGCATGAGTGAGTAGCTTGAATGTTACTCTCTTCTTGATGGGGAGCCAGTGTAGGTCTTGTAGGTGCTGGGCTATATGCTTGTGTCGTGGGGTTTTGAGGATGTTCTGGATTGTTTGGAGCTTGTGTAGCAGGGTTTTGTTGATTCCTGCATAGAGGGCATTGCCATAGTCCAGTCTGCTGGTTATGAGGCCGTAGGTGACGATCTATCTGCATTCGAGGGGATCCAGTTGAAGGTCTTGTGGAAGATGCAGTGGGAGTTGAAGCAGGTGGAGGCGACGGCGTTGTCCTGGCGGGTCATGGTGAGGGAGGAGTCTAGAATGATGCCAAGGTTCTGGGCGTGGTCCATCGGGGTGGTTGGTTTGCTAAGTGCAGGGGGTGACCAGGAGCTGTCTCATGCAGTGGGGGAAGGTCCGGGGATAAGGACCCAGTCTTCTCCAAATTCAGTTTTAGGCAGCTGTCGTTCATCCATGCTGCAACATTTTTCATTCCTTCCTGGAAGCTGAGTCTGATGTATTCTGGGTTCTTCGTGAGAGAGAGGATGAGCTGGGTGTCGGTCGTGGCGGAGGGGGGTTTGTGTAGGAGGGTGGTGTTGAGGTGTTCCTCTGTGATCTTGCTCCAGTTCCTTCGAGGTGGGCGAGGGGCGCGTTTGGGTGTGATGGTAGTGTTGAAGGTGAAGTGTATGCAGTGGTGGTCTGTCCAGAGGAGCTCCGTGGTGTGGCTGAAGTGGATGTTTGTCCCTCCTGCAAAGATGCGGCTCAGTGGGTAGGGGTGGTGAAGAGTTGCATCAGTCCAAGGTTGGCGAGGTTGTCAAGGAGGGTGGTGTTCGGCGTAGATCTTTGGCAGTTATTATTTCTTCCAGAGGTGAGTGTGAGGAGGGTAGTGGAGTTGTAACGGTGGAAGGTCGTTGATCCAGGGTTCCTGGCGCCAACCGCGGTTGGCTTGCACAGGGGTGCCGACGGGCTTTTGCTTTTGCTGTGCCTTTGGTGCGCCAGCGGGGCAGCCACACAGCGGACGGCATTAAATAGGGGCGGGTGGAGGGAGGCACAGCTGGGAGGCAGAAGCGGGAATCGGTGGGGGAGGGGCCAGAGAAGCAGCAGTGGCGGGTAGGGAAGCAGGAAAAGACAGGCAGACAACGCGGAACGGCACAATAACGAACAAAGGCACAATAAGTGAAAAGAGAATACAAAGCAAAAAAGAATGAAAGCACAATGAGGAAAGGCAGTCAGAGAGACAATGGGGCAAAACCAAGAAGGGCGCAATATAGGCAGGAGCCGAGGCTCCAACCCCTACCTGCACTGAGTCCTGCCTAGGGCAGATGCTTGATTGAATGCCCATGCCCAAAGGTTTATATCGGACAGACCACGCAGAAAGTGAAGTTGCGGATCGCACAACACAGGAGTAGAGTTTGTTGTAAAACTGCAAATGCTCCTCTTGTTGAGCACTTTACTGAAGCTGGGCATAATGAGAATGATATCAAATGGACAGTGGTCAGAGTCATAAAACAACCTCCCAGAGATGGAGACATTGCAAAGATCCTCAACAAAGAAGAATTGAGAATGATTATCCGCACCAACAGCATCAAAAATGGCCTGAACCGGAATGAGGACTGGACTAACTTGATTTGAGAGAACAATGCTGCTTGACTACAAAAAATGTACAGATAATCGCCATGCAGCCCACTCGCTTGGTGGTTGACTGTTATCATGGGGTAAGACCATTAATTCATGGACACTCTGGATGTGGTAAATTCACCATCTGACACCTTTGCATGTGTAATTAATGTACCAAGACGTAATGCATACCTGCTAATCAACCCTTAAACAATTTTTACAGGGTTGCCGTTCCTTAACCCACACTCATGATTATTATTGTGTAATTATTCTTTTTATACCATGACATTCTTAACCGTGTAAGACCGTGCATTGTTGATAATGTATGAAGTTTAACTTATTTGAATGCCTGTCTCGCAACCCTTGGCAATCTAAGCCAATGCTCCCCTACTTCAGTCTATCTTCCTTTTCTATTTCCTCACCCAAGATGGCGTTGCATTACGCCATGTGCAAGTTTTAGCCAGCGGGCCTCTCAATCACGAGTATTGCGCGCACATACTGGGCCCGATTCACAGAACTAACTTAAGACAAAATCCTAAACTTACTACCATTTTGGTATTCACAGAAGGCACTTACTCATTTTGGTATTCACAGAAGGCACTTACTCATGTCAGTATTCACAGAAGTTAGGAGTCCTAAAGTTACGACTCCTAAATGCCTTCTGTGAATAACGAAAGTCTTAAAGTTAGGATTTCTCTCAGTTTAGGAGTAGTAAAGTTAGGAGTCCTAACTTTAGGACTCCTAAATTGAGAAAAGTCCTAACTATAAGACTTTTTCATGCTTATAGCACTCTTTGGGTAGCTGGTAAGAGCCAGGTACTGCCTCTACCACCATATATATAGTGTAAGTGTGTGCATCCTCGGAATTGTAGTTTTTCCAACCTATAGGTGGGGTGGTCTCTCGGAGCGTGATTCCATTAATTAATTACAATGAGATGTGCCGCTTTGTAGTAGGCCCTGATATCCGGTAGGGCCAAACCCCCATTATATGGGTTGCCCTAGAGCATTGGTAGTGCTATCCGTGGATGTGCTCCATCCCATGAAAGCAAGCGTAGCTCGCTATCAATGGTTGCAAACTCAGTCTCTGGTATTTTGCAATAGGTATTTTGCAAAATATAAGGCAGCTAAGGGAATGTGATCATTTTGTACATAGCGGCCCTCCCCATGATTGTGAAAGGGAGTTTACTCCACCTCTTGACGACTGCTTGAAAGTTTAAAAGGATTCGCTTGATATTGTGCACAAAGTTAGTGGCTACCTCCATGGTGATATAGAGTCCAAGATAGGTGAACCCCTCCGTGGACAATCGTAAGCAACTTGGGTAGTTATGGGGGTCCACCGCCCCTCCCACAGGGTAAAAGGTGGATTTACTCCAATTAATCCTATAACCTGCGTGGCGGCCATATTCCTCAAAGATTTGCAATATTTTGGGGAGTGTCTCGGCTGGGTCTGTGACATATAATAAAATATCATCCGCATATACCGATATGCGTTCTTCCTCTAGAAATCGGGACTCATCTATAAAACCACCCAGCTCTTGGCAGGCTCGAATTACACAGGCCAACGGCTCCAATATAGGGGTGAATAGAAGGGGGGACAGGGGACAACCCTGTCTAGTGCCTCGCTGAATCGGCCAGCTTGTTGTGACCAATCTGTTGACCCGGATATTAGCTCTGGTGCATGGTAAAGTAGTGCCAACGATTCCCTAAATATTGGACCAAATCCAAACTTCTCCAGGATGCATCTCATAAAGGACCAATGAATGGTATTGAACGCCTTTTCGGCATCAAGTATAAGAAGAAGCAGATGAGGGCTGTCTCGACCCTGAACCGTGTCCATCCAATTAGCCAGTCGCCGTAGGTTAAAGCGTGTGGCTCACTTTGGCATAAAGCCAGATTGGTCTCTATGTATCAGGGGAGTAATAACCGCATATGGGTCGATAGGACCCGCATTCTTCTGGACTCCATCTCCTTCCTGCCCAGCCATGCAAGCAATTTCCCTGCCCTATCACCTCTCTCGTATACTCGGTGTTGGACTGCCAATTGTTGAGGCTTTACCGCTTGAGTTGCTAGCGCCTGGTATTCCCTTTTGATTATGTCAATTTTGCGAAGGGTATGACTACTCAGTGCGAAGGTTCCACTTCTTTCTAGACTTAACAGCTTACGTTCTAAGACTTCTTTCTCTTGGGTTTCTCACCTTTTTTTATGGGCAATTATATTTGGTGCTCTATCTCTGAGCACCGTCTTGAATGCTTCCCATAAAGTGACTGCTAACTGTACTGAGCCGGAATTTTCTTTGAAGTAGAGCTCCGAGCCCACCCTGAGTTCTTCAGCGATCACTTTGTCTTTCAAGGACCATGGGCTAAGTCTCCAGTGCGCTACCTGGCTGTCACCCCTCCCTCCCACTATCAATAAGAGTGGTGAATGGTCAGAGATGCCCCTAGCTAAGTATTCTATCCTCTCCACATGACCAATCTCTCCCGCTGGAGCAAAGAGATAGTCCAGTCTCGAGAACCTCCTGGGAGCTCCCCAGAAATGGAAATAGGCATGTAGGTTTGGATGGTGCCAGAGCCATAGGTCAGTCAGTCCAAGTACATCTTGAAACATGGCCAATGGTGTGGGTCCATAGGACCCAGGTCGCAATTGAGTTTGATCTAGGGAGGGTTCAATTACGTCATTGAAGTCCCCTCCTATAACATGTGTGGGGGGACCGGAATGTAGTAGGAGCTCAGTCAGTTTATCTAGCGTATGTTGCTGTAGTCATGGGGGAGTGTATGCACTAATAAGTAAAAACGTCTTATGGTTCCAAATTCCCTGTACTGCAACATATGTCCCATCAGTGTCCACCCATTGTTGAGTAATATGAAAAGGGGGAGACTTTTTAATGAGAATTGTCACTCCTCTCAAACACTTAGTAAAGCCTGCATGTGCCAGGGTAGTGTATCAATCAATCAATCAAAGCATTTATATAGCGCGCTACTCACCCGGAGGGTCTCAAGGCGCTTGGGGGGGGGGGGGGTCCGCTATTGCTCGAACAGCCAGGTCTTGAGCTGCTTCCTGAAGGCGAGGTGGTCTTGAGTCCGGCGGAGGTGGGTCGGGAGGGAGTTCCACGTCTTGGCGGCCAGGTAGGAGAAGGACCTTCCTCCTGTGGTGGCCCTTCGGATGCAGGGGACGGCGGCGAGGGCGTGGTTGGCCGAACGGAGCTGGCGTGTGGGAGTGTAGAAGCTGAGGCGGTTGTTGAGGTAGCTTGGGCCCTGGTTGTGTAGGGCTTTGTGTGCGTGGGTGAGGAGTCGGAACGTGATTCTCTTGTTGACCGGGAGCCAGTGCAGGTCTCTCAGGTGTCCGGAGAGGTGGCTGTGTCGGGGGATGTCGAGGATGAGTCGTGCTGAGGCGTTCTGGATCCGCTGGAGTCTCTTCTGGAGTTTGGCAGTGTAGTGCCCTCGTCCCAGAAAACTCGAACCCATCAGGTGCGTCTCCTGGAAAAATATTATGTCAGGTTTAAGTCTTTTAAGATAATTGGCTACTAAACCCTGATTCATTTTGTTTCCTAACCCATTGACATTCTATGTCAGTACCATGAACCTGCCCTCCGCCATTGCCATGTAGGTATTGAATCATCACATACCCAGCCCTCCCCCGGAGGACTGTCCACATCTTTCTTTCCCATCTCAATCTCGGTATTCATTTGATCTTGCAGAAGAAAACATTACCCTCCCCCTTGCAATGAACATATCCCAAAACATTTGACAAAGTGCCCCCCACCCCACACTCTTCAAGTACTCACACCGCCCCCCAATTCATAAACATGACAACTCTGACACGGCTAATCCACCAAGAGGTCTGTAACCCTCCCTCCCCCTCAATTAACTACACAATAATGCAATAACAACATACAGTATACTTCCATCTATCAAGCCGACGATCTGTAGTGTCCTCGGGTCAAAGGTCTGAAAAGTCTTCAAGGCCCTGGGATAGTCCTATTGTCTCTTGGCGGCCCTCTGGCCCCTGCATCTTATTCCTCTTTGCCGTTACTGAGCTGGTGTTGCTGTTGGATATTTGCTTCTACCAGCATTGGGTCTGGAGCCTCCAGCCGTTGAATGCTTTCAAGCAGTGGGTGCTTGCTGTCCAGATCCGCTGAATGCTCTCTCTCCGACTGTTCCGTGGTAACATTTTCACTCGATCCAAGCACGGTCTGCGCGGCTGGCCCAAGAGTCATGTCATCTTCCAAATCCGAGTTTTGTGGTCTGCTCTCCCTGTGTTGCAAGGATGTCATCGGTGTTCTGCTGGCGGGTTTCTCTAACTTCAACACTCTCCTCTGCTGCTTCTCTTTGGGTCTTTCTTGACTGGGACCCCCCCGCCTGCCTGCCTGGAGGTCCTTGGTCTGGGACAATCTACGCTCTAGCTAGGGTCACTCTTCTATCCAGGACCATGCTTCCTCTGGAGACTGGAAAAAATGCGTAGTACCTTGGAAGATAACTTTAAGTTTAGCGAGGAATAATAGCATGTATTGAATCCCAAGTGATCTGAGCCTCACCTTGATGGAATCAAAGGTACGTCTCTGTTTTTGTACATCACGGGGGTAGTCCGGTAATACCATTATTTGTGTGTTTTCGTATTTGATCTCTCCTTTCTTCTGCATCTCCCGAATTATTAAGTCCTGATCTTGAAAATTTCGGAAACGGACAATCAAGGGGTGAGGAGGAGCCCCTGGCGGCAGGTGGACATTAGGCATCCGATGAGCCCTTTCAATGACAAAGCATGCCAAAAACTGCGCGGCAGGGAGGGCCTCCTTAAGAAAAGTTAGGAGAAACTGGCTCCCTCTGCATCTTCCAGAAAACCAATAAATCGAAGACTATTCCTGCGGGCCCTATTTTCGTCGGCGTCTACCCTCCAGGCCACTTCTTTCATCAATGCCATAAGTCCTGACACATCTTTGCGCATGGTATGGGAGGTGTCCTCCATTTCAGAGATACGGTGTTTAGCTTTGGTTACTCTCTCTGAAACGTTTCTTAAGTCTTGACATAACAAAGTGACCTCAGAGCGTATCTCCGCCATCTTCCCCTCCAGGCTCTCTCTGGATGCGTGGATCGCCTGTAGTATAGCCGCATTGTCAGGGAGAGGTAGAGTACCACCCTCTGCTCCTGTCATCATGGAGAGCACCTTAGTGAACTGATCCAGCTGCCCCTGCCTCGACGACCTGGGCTCCTTATCCCTAGCCAAAGCAAGGAAGTCTGCTGCAGATTGTAGATAGGTGTCTTCCCCCCACAACAGTATTAGAAGCCACAGCCCACCAGTTCACGGGCCACCAGCACACCAGATGTAGGAGTAGTCCCCAAATTGTAGGAGAGGGGGGCCGCGGATCTGCTGGCCTCTCTGTGCTCACTGTGACATATGGCCCGGCTCCCCAAGCAGGAGCAGGATCAGGGTCTGTGGGGTCGCTAACCTAGGTGCGTCTCTGCCATGAGGTGGGCACACTAATCTGCAAAAGGAGGTTCATCTGCAACCAAGAAGCTCTGGATTCATGCCTCACCTATTAGAGGCTCACCTTGAAGGGCCATGCCTGGCAGCCAGATGAACCAGTACATACTGTGTCCTCCGGGCCAGATTGTGGTGTTGCAGGCCAGCTGGGATGTGGTTCCAGCCATGTTCTCAGCTTTCACCCCAGTGGCCCGCACGCTCTTGGCAGAAACTCGATGAGGGAGGGGTAGGGGGGATTCCAGCCTTGAGCCCCCCCAAAGCATGGCTGGCACTGTGCCCCTGAGCCCACTCCCCACCTTTAAGCCTGTAGCTTTTTTGTCGGCGCTGCCGCGGCTCCAGAGGCTGGTCATGAGACCCCACGGGATCCGAATCTGCCACCTCCCACAGGCTCTGGCACCACCTCTGGTACCTGGTGAAGGACGCTGGCCGTCAGGAGGTGATGTCCAGTTTCTCGCCACCGGCCGAAGTCGTCTCTGGTGCCACTACTGGAATGTGGAAAGTCACTTGTCCGCCGTGATGTTCACCCGGCCAGCCCACTCCACCTCCGGTCGACCGAGTCGCTGCCCCCGCCAGACAGAAGCACACCAGTCCGCACGCAGTCTCAGGAGATCATGATCTAAACCCCGCAGCGAGCCAGAGCCTCGGAGGTCAACAAGAGCGCACCCACTCTCTGCCTTGTTATCCGGGCAATTCGCCACCTCACATCCTCTTCCTAGATTTAGTGTGTCCCATCGAGACTCATCAGCGAGGCGCCATCTAGGGAGACGCCGCACGGACCACAGCCAGGATGGGAAAAGGCTTCTATTTCCTCAGGAATTCACCCTTGTTTCACTGCACAGCACTTTTTGAAGTCAGCAGAGCTTCCGATCACCCTCGAAGTGTTTTCTCAGCTTCAAGGAACAGGATCAAAGTCAGGACTCGGTCGGGGCTGGAGGAGCCGAAAGTAAACGTGGCTACTCTGCCATTTTGTTGGCCACGCCCCCCATGTTCACTCTATTGTTGATCCTCCTTTAGTGCCCTTCAATTGGGCTCCATGATGGGGGGGGGGGGGGGGGGACAGTTCATGGAGTTCTAGGATAAACTTTCCCAAGGGGAAGAGGAAGAAGAAATGTTGTATTATGAAATATTAGTCAAAAAAACTAAGATTTACAAGTATTCCTTTTGAATCTTTCTTCTGATCATTCCGCAAATACTGAAATGCCGGAAAATGTTCATTCGTATCCGGGTTTGGTGCCCAGTCATTCAGAAAACTCTATCCTTCTTACATCACCTAATTTATTGGAGGAGCAAGGTTCCAACATCTCGGGGGCGTGGCTACGACTGCAACGGAGGCAGACGTGTTCGGGTAGAGCTCTGCCGGAGGCTCCCCTAAACAGGCTGTTCTCTCCAAGTACAATCGCTTCTGGAGGCTGCAACAACAAAGAGACCACACAGGACATTATGCTGCAACAGCGATGTAAATTCTGACTCACCCGAGCCCCGCAGCGTGGAACACGAGTGCGGAGACCGATTACTGTGTGGTCCTAGCTGGGCAGGCTCCGTCTACTCGGTCCGTGGTCTGCCGCCCACTAGGCCGAAAGTAATGGCGCAGTCCCGGCAAGACAACCATGACCTCTGGCCGCACGTCCTGTATCTGCCCGTAAGTGTGTCGGCTGCCTCGTGAGGAATGTGGCTGGAGCCCCTGCTGGACGGCCCGAATGCTCCCACCTGGGTATCACTGCCCCGATTGCGGATTGCTGCACTGCGGAAGGCGGACCGCATGAAGGGACGACGCCCGGACTGTCTGACTGGCCGTTGCCCTCACGGCGGAACTCCGGTGTGCGACTCCCCGCCTCTGCTGTGTGTCCGTAGGTAACTGCTCCGTTGATGTGCGGCCGCGGGCTCGGTGACTGACGGGGCATGTTTGGAGCCCCCACGGTGCCACATGTGAGGTCCGGGACTGTGGCCTCCTCCGACCGGGCTGCCGGCTGGTGAGAAATTTAAGAAGACGCGGTGCGCGCGGGCACCACCTTGATTGCCTGTGTTGCCTCGGCCCGTGCCGCGTGATTGCTGTGGAAGGGCCTCCCACCGGCGTGCCAGAGACGACCGCTGGCTGAATTGGCAGCCCTCCACTAGCTGCGTGGCGTTGTTGCGGTGTGCGGAGCCCCTCCACCGGTGAACCAGATAAGGGGAAAGTTTGCCCATTATTACTCTTGGGTGTGCACGCTGGCAGGGGAGGAGATGTGACTGGAGCCATGGTTGCGCTGCCGGCCGCCGAGGGGACGAAGCTATTCACTGGCCCATTGACACTCACGACAGGAGGAGCGGTGGGACCTTACATGGCCTCGCTATTTAGCCAGACATAGTTGCTGTTGTCCATGCGGGATGCATTTAGGGCGAGGACCCCCTCCCCTCTGAGTGATTGCCTGCTGCATCCCACGGGCCATTACTCAACTCCACAGGCGTTCATTTGTTGGTATAACGGATGGCGCTAGTGAATGCAACTACACACTGAACCCTATCTATGGCCCATGAATATTACACACCCTGCTGGTGCTTCTGTGGGAGCTGAGTGTTGCCGCCTGGGAATCCTATGACTCGGTCTTGCCTGCTGCATGAGACCTGTGAGGCTGCTACTCCTTCATAGCTGTGATCGAACAAGAGCTGAGACGCGACTCCGACATCCAGCTGTCATGCCCTGAGGCGGCGGAGTGGACTATCTGGTTTGCTCCAGGAGGCACGCTCATTGATGCCCACTGTGGAATGCAACATCAACCCTGACCACACGGGATATCCTACTGAAGTGAACTGAAGCCCTACTGTCTCCTGGGGCCTGGACGGCTGGGATAGGTAGCTGGCAGCCTGATTGTGGAGGGGCCACGAGTGGTGGGCTGGGCCCCATGACCTCAGTTGCGAGCCATAGAGCGTTGGCCAACTGCGACCTACTGTTACCGAGTCGCGGCTCACAACACTACTTCTGCCTTAGAGATATTGTGCCATACACTTGCTAGACGTGATGCATGGCGGATATACGCGTTCTCTGCCTGATGTCAGGTGGCACCCGGGCACGTACTGGGACGGGGGAGCGCAGAACCTACCACCGCCGTCCAAGTCTAAACTAGAAAACATGGCGAAGCAGGGACTAACGGATCAAACTGCAAACAAGCTAGACGCAGTGCTCACTGCCATGGAGCAGCTGGAGGAAACACTCAACCAGAACCGCACCTCCCTGGAATCCAAAATTGACACGGTAGCCATTGACCTTACCCACATGCACGCTGATCATCGGAAACTAACAGATCGCACTACTGCCTTGGAGTCTACGCTTGCTGACATCAAATCCGCAGGTGACACAAACAGATAAGCATGTGCAAGATTTGCCGAACCGTGTGGAGTTCCTGGAAGAAAGAGCTGAGGATGCCGACGGGCGGGCACGACTCAATAATGTGCATCACACTTTGTCATAGAGTGTGCGCACAGGGTTCTGACGAGGCCCCCATTACCGGATCAAACCCACGGCCCATGCTCCTTTGGATCCTCAACTACCAGGACTGAGATTCAATACTGCAGGAAACCAGGAAACTCCAAGATGTCCAAATCGACAATCACAAAATCATGTTTTATCCAGACTATACTATCCAGGTACAACGCCAGAGGTTTTTGTTCATGGAGGTGAAGAGGCGTCTTCAGCAACATGACCTGAAATATTCTTTGCTGTTTCCGCCCCATCTACGAATGGTTGCCAATGATAAGACACACTTTTTCAACACATCAGAGGAGGTGGAGGACTGGCTGGATAACTTCACTAATGCGGAGCCCCAAGACCGTGCCGCAACACTGCCAAAGCTGAAAGGCCCCTTTTGCTGCCGGCGGAGGGAGCCTAGGTTCACAGGAGCAAAGACACCGCCCTCGCCAACTATAGTCCCACACTCAGAAATGATTCGCAGCGGGACACCCTGCAGGCGGTAGCAGAAATCAGCGGATCTGTCCAGCGATGACGAACGGATATATGGCCTACAGAACTCACAGGACTCGACTGAACAGCCAGATGTCACCACGCAGACGGCGGACTTAATAGCATGAACTCCACTGGCTCCTATCTTTGCATGGACTACGAATGGAGGGATTGGGGTGTGTATGTGGGGATGCGCCGTTATTGCCAGACTGGGTATCCATGGTGGACGTTAGTATCATACTACATGTGGGGCGGTGGATTTTTGCTGTGTGAGTTGTTGATATTGTGAGGATATTAATGTACACCACTCATTTGATAAATGCTTCTAGATTAATATGCACCACTTACAATTACACAATCACAGGTAGATGCAGAAGGGAGGTATGTAATAGTTAGGGGCATGCTAGACGGCCGGCATGTAGTACTTGCATCACTATACGCTCCTAACACAGAACAAGCTGCTTTCCTAGACAGGGTGTCACACATCCTTGCACCGTGGCATGATGTTCCCATTTTATTAGGAGGCAACTATAACAGTGTACTTGATGTCTCACTAGACAGATCCTTTCCGCCCCTTCCAGGCACCAGTACCCACCACGCCATGAAAGCCTTGACTAACTGGGCAACACAATGGTGCTTGAGAGATGCCTGGATCACCGTTATCCTCGCAACAAGGTGTATTCCTATTACTCAGGGGCCCATAACTTGCATGTGCGGCTAGACCGCTATATGCTATCGAAGGTTATTCTCCCCCATGTATCGACAGCTTACTATCTAGGCAGGATGCACTCTGATCATAATCCACACATATTAGAGATGCTGTGGGAACACCCTCGGCCACCAATACCGACTTGGCGGCTCCAACCTGATTTACTGCTAGACTCACCCTTTCGTGCACTACTAGCTGCCAAGATCACCCAATACTTTGAGGACAATACCGGCACAGCTACAACACCTCAGGTAGAATGGGATTCATTCAAGGTGGTGATTAGGGGCAACTGTCTCGGTGCACAGGCGGGCATGCGGAGACAATTGGAGGCAGACCTTACACACCTTGAAACTGACATGCTCCAAAGAGAGGGAGACGCGATGGGGAAGGATACTGGACCTTTGGAGCGTGTTAGGGAAGAGCACGCTAGATTGCTTGATCGTCTCCATAATCTTAATTATGCAGCACACTCTGCGCGCACCCATCATACGGGGGACAAACCTGGCAGGCTGCTGTCATGGTTGATACGACAGGACATCGTTACAGTACCTGTGACAGCAATACATAATACGCAAGGAATCATAGTGTGTACCCAAAGCGATATACACCACACTTTTGTGGAGCACTATTCCACGGTATACAAATCGTGTTTGACAGCTACGGAAGCTGATGTACAAGACTTCCTTTCTACCCTAATATTGCCACAACTGACGGAGCACCAACAGGAGGAATTGGATGCTCCCCTGCTTTCGGAGGAATTGAGAGATGTATTTATTCACTTTCGAATGGTAAAATGCTGTGCCCCTACGGCCTGCCGGCTGAATTTTACAAGGCATATTCAGATATACTGGTGCCGGAACTGTTGCAGGTATATGAGGCGGCTCAAGAATATTCAGCACACATGCCGACACAGAATGAGACTACGTTAGTTTCTCTTTTGAAGCCAGGCAGAAATCCCGATCTCCTAGGCTCTTATCCCCCACTGGCTCTGCTGAACAGACTATAAAATCCTTGCCTCCACACTGGCCAGGTGTATCTCCCCATTTGTGCTGTCTCTAATACATGCTGATCAAAATGGCTTTGTTCCCACCAGAAGTACCTCCCTAAAAATGTGCAGGTTATTTAGAATTCAGAAATATGCAGTAGAGAACTGGCCCCACTCTGGCTGTCTGGTACTGGACCTGGAGAAGGCCTTCGACTCGCTGGAGTGGCTCTATCTTGCGGCGGTCTTGCTTAAATATGAGCTGGGTGATGGATACTTGCAGCTGGTGCTACTGCTGTATCAATGCCCCACAGTACGCACTCGTACGGGCAAACTTTTGTCTGACACAATCAGGGTACGGAGAGGAACCAGGCAGGGATGCCCTCTGTCCCCGTTGCTTTTTTCTTTAGCTATGGAGCCTCTGGCAGCTCTCCTCCGGGAGGATGGTGAAGATTGGGGCATCCCCTTGAAGGATGGTCTTCATGCAGTATCCTTATATGAGGATGACTTGTTATTGTACGTAAAGGACCTACATGCAATACCACCGACGATACCAGCACTGTTCCGTAGCTTTGAAGCGGTATCGGGCCTCAGGATAAACTGGGCTAAGTCAGGTGCCTATTCTTTTCGCGAGGATGTGGCCAAGACGGATATCATGTTCAACTGGATTGCGCTTGACTGGTATCCGACCACGTTCAGATACCTCGGTATATACGTCTACAGGTCCCCAGTGGAGATACTGTAGGGTAATCTGGTTTGCGCTATATCCTCCATAAGATCACAGATACAATTCTGGAAGACGCTGCCACTCAACGTGATGGGCCGCATCACCTTAGCCAAGATGATAGTATTGCCCACGCTTTTATATTATTTTGCAAACCTTCCGGTGTATGTCCCAGTGAGGCTGTTTAGGGAATTAGAGGGGTTAATCAGAGGCCCAGTTTGGAATGCAGGGCGACCCAGGATAGCGTTACAGAAGTTATATGCACCTCCGGAAAGTGGGGGTTTAGAAGTACCCCATCTGGAAATATACTATTTAGCTGTGCAGTTGCGCTGGGTTGCAAAATGGCTATCTGGCAAAAATTTGACAGACACAGCAACCGAGACAACGGTCTGGATGGAGGCTCATATATACGGACTGTTTCATCCACTGGGCAAAGTTACTCGCCCGACGCAGCTATATGTGGAGTTAGCGCATAGAGGCATGATCCCATATGCTCTGACGCTGCCTCTCGTCGGGACGCCCAGAGGTAGAGACCCTATAACAGACACGACGATAATGACCTGGACTGCAATGGGAGTAGACACGTTAGGACACTTAAATGTAGATGGCACCTTGTTACCTTTTGAGACATTGGCAGCGGATAACGGACTGCCGGTGGGCCAATTCTTTTTACACGCAGCCATTATACATACACTTACGCTAGCATGGGGAGACATAACTGATGAGCCACCAGCACATCAGTTATTGCAATATCTACACGTAATGGGGGAGGGATTGCATGTGATACACTGGCTAGTTCAAGCCCTGCTCGTTCATATATTAAAACCACTGCAGAGACTTTGCGTGCAATGGACTGAAGACAGAGGCCATCCCTGGAATGATAAAGAATGGGAACGTGTTTTGGCCAGTGCCACACACATACCATGTAACTCGAGATTCAAACTTATACATACTTACATACTACCAGGTCGTACCTATCACCAGATAAAATTAATAAATATTTTGCTATCAACACCTCCAAGTGCCCGAGATGCCGTTCCCTTGGCTCTGACCTATTACAAATGCTATGGTCCTATCCCTTGCTTTTACCCTGCTGGCGCACAATCACAGGCACACTTGCCACATGCACTAATACTGATGTGCCTAGCACATGGAAACTCTGTATTCTGGGGTTTTCTAAAAGAACTAAGGCCAATAAAGTAAGTTCCAGATTTTGCGACCTGGGCCTAATAACAGCAAAGCGACTTATAACTAAGCGTTGGAAACACAAGGATCTACCGGAAGTAGTACAGTGGGTGAGGTCCCTAGAAGTCTGGGAGTAGGCGGAGGGCACCACTCTACTTAGGGAAGAAACGGCAAGGCTGCGAAAATACCCAATTGCGCAATCCTGGTACGGCATGCTCAGAACCCTCATACGCACTACTGCCACTCTGCGGGAGCCCCCGCAATGTAGGCGCGACCAAACGTCCTGCAGGCTGAATAGAGGTAGAGGATGCGCTGTACCCAGGTGTCACCTTGACCACGACTGTTGTGATTGGTGCAGACCTCGCATTCCTCACAGGACGTCACACAGAAGTGGCTTTGCTACATGACACCGTAGTATTTATGTAAACCGCATGGCACATGAGAATAGTGGCCCACATTCCTTGTTTGCGCATTAGCCTAGCTGTCACCATGCCCAGATGGCACATTGCACACTAGTTACATATCTTTTCAGTTCTTTGATATCTCTTTGTTTTGCTTTAATATTATTTTTTATTAGACGTGGTTGTTTTGCTATAAAAATAGATATCTAATAAGCAGAAACGGCATTTACATGTAAATTGATTTTGATTACCCAGGTAGTGATCCATACTGTGAACTAACAATTGTGCCAGTTATAAACAGAATACTTCTACATATATGGATGCATTACTCCAATTTCAAACATCGACACGGGGAGGCGCACTTACTAGATCCACTCTGACCCCTGACTGGAGATAACAGACTGTGCAGGCTGTAGGTGCCCGAGGCGCTATGTAAATGTATGAGCACTCCTACACTGGCAACGCGAATGCTATTACAGCTTTGAGAAAGAAATGTTTTAGACTATATACGCACTGTCATACAACAAATGTTATCATCATAAGTGCTGACCTGTATTGTTGCTAGTAATATGTGTAACTGAAAAAAAAATGCAATAAAGATACATTTTTTTTAAAAAGGTTCCAACATCTCATGTCAGAAAAAGGGGCCAGTTCCCCATAATGGGGAAACTACTTTCACCCAATAGATCTCTTAAAGGGGAGGCACAACCGTTTTTTCTTCTGTCACAGAATCTTCATGATAAGCCCAAGGCAAAGCTTGATAATCTAAAAGAGGGCCTTAATGGTCCTGAAATTGGTCCAATTTCAAATATGCTAGACTCTATCATTGTTTCCGATTGTGAATTAGGCCCATTATATAGACACACTTTTACACTCATTTTTGGAAATGGAGGCCCTGAGGTTGCTTTCAAGTAAAGATATTGGTAATGTTTTAAAAAATTCCTCTACTATTTTTATTGAGCTCAACTTTCCATTCAGCTCCAAGATTACAGTAATGTTGAGCTTGGAGAATGTAGATTATTTCCTGAAAAAACTTATTGATGTCTTCTGTGTACAGCCTATTATAGAAACTAACCGTAACAGTTCAATGTTCAATTTTCAAGGTAAAACACAGGATCCAATACAGAAGCGGTCTTTTAACCCGAAGGACATCACAATTTCTGTAGGTGGCGGCATGGGGAGGAGAGTTATAAATATTGTGGAGATAGAGTAATTGAGTGCTTGGGAACCCGACTAGGGAGATGAGCTAACTAATTGGAGTTTGGTAGAAAGTATACTGAATGGGACCAGCAGCATCACAAAGCATCCGCTGTTGCAGAGGTAACCCCAGTCTACGTCAATCTAATTGGAAGCTGAATTTAGTAACGCGCCTTAAACTTTTAAATATAGAAAGCATTGCAGGAAACATGGGTCTGCCCTGATTTTACATACAATAAAAGATTTTTTTAAACACACATATATATATATATATATATATATATATATATATATATATATATATATATATATATATATATATATATATATATCTTCTATATACATAAAAATGTTTTTAGGCTTTCAGATTCCCTGAGGCATATGGTGTAGGACACACTTCCCTTATGTCTACTGGCTCAGCTGTTGCACTTATTCTGTATCAGCAAATATTTTTATATTCCATATAGGGGTAGTCAGGTTCCCTGTTGCCCCTACATGTGTTTCTTCTTCCTTGTGTAATCTTCTTAAAGCCTCTTATATCTGCTCACTGTTTTTATTGGGTGTTCACTATGTATGATGCATGATGTAGGGAGATGTTTTAACTTTTGTATTTTTATGTGATGCCTGTTATGAAATTTTGGCCAACACCGAAATAATGTTTTATGGTATGCACATATTTATACATATAGGGCCAGATGTAGGTAGCCCTTTACCGGTCGGAATCGGCCGAAAATACCAATTTTCGGCCGTTTCCAAACGGTAAAGGGCTATGGAGATGTAGGGGCACAAAAAACGGACATATTTGGTAATTTTACCGGATCATTAAAATTACAGAATCGGTAAATTTACCGATTCTGTAAAGTTTACCGATTCGGTAAAATTACCATTCGGTAAAATTACCGAATATGTATTTCGAGATGTACGTAGCACTTCTAACAGTGCTACAGGGCCTTAAGAATTCAGTATTTACCATGCAATACAATTGCATGGTAAATTACGAATTCTTGTGTACATGCACATCTGTGCATGTACACCTGTGCCACATGGCGCAAAAGCCAGTTACAGGGGTGCAACAGGGTGTCAAAGTGTCACCCTGTCCCCCTTAGCAATTCGGTATTTTTACCGATTCGGTAAATACCGAATCAGTATTTGCTATTGAATCCTATGGGCTTCAAGGCCCATAGGATTCAATAGCAAATACCGATTCGGTATTTACCGAATCGGTAAATACCGAATCTTACCGATTCGGTAAAAAAATACAGAATTTTTACCTACATCTCATTTACAGATTCATAATTACCGAATCGGTAACATTCAGTATTTATGAATCGGTAAATGAGATTTACCTACATCTGCCCCATAGTCTTTTACTACCCTTTTACATCAGCCATGTGGCACTTTTTTGTACTATAATCTTTGCACTATTAAGGATAGCCATGCTTGCACAAATTAGATAAGTTGTTACCTGGTAGTTTATCAGGCTTTTTAAATTTCCCTATTTATATTTTTTGCTTTTGTCACCCGAGAGTATTTTCTTTCGCTAGTTTTGGTATCAGCTCCCTTTATGAGAAATTGTTTTCATGATGTATTACAGGAGGAATGCAAATCAATAGGGATTCATCCCGGAAGACCTCGATATCCTGTAAAGTGGAACCATCTACAGTTTGATTTATGTTTTTACTGTTATGTTGGTACCTTGACATCAAACATTTATGCGGTTATATGGAATTCTGTTCAAATAATTAATCCAATTCCTCATTATTTATTTTCTGTTTTAAGAAGCAAATTAATTGTATTACAGGAAATGAAAATGTTTTTTCTGATCAAATGAAAGAGAAAAAGATTTTCTAACATAGTATACTTTCTATGTTCATGATCAGGTGATTGCTGTAACCAATGCACTAAGGGGGCGTGGTGTTTTGCGCAAGCATTTAAAAAAAAGAAAAAAATTGTAACAATTACCACGGGCCCCAAACGCGTCGTGCTGTTGTTGCCTCACCTGCACATTAAAATCTGCTGAAGCTAGATCCTGTGGTCCATTTCTCCTTTTGCTTCGCCGATCTGGATTGGAAGTGGCGTGCGGAGTCTTTGTTCGTGTATATATATATATATATGTATATATATCTTCTATATACATAAAAATGTAAATGTTCGTTTGTTCAAAATCGCAAAATCTCAGAAAGTTCGTCACCGATTGCTTTGAAATTTTGACACAACATTGGATTCGAATACGCTCGTGTTTTTATATACACAACGTTGGATTCCAATACGTGTGTGTCTTATACGTGCGTGTTTTTAATCGAAAGGCCGAACAGACCCTATCGATTTGCTTGCTGCGCAACAACTACAAGGGACGCATAGCGACAATAGTCTACATATATTAGGATGGACAGTTGGTGTCAGGATGGCAGACCGGTAAGTGGGTAGAGGGATTGGGGAGGAGTTGGTTAACTTTGCAACATTAAGAAAGGACTCATAGAGACAATAGTCTACATATATTAGGAAGGACAGTTGGTGTCAGGATTAAGTATGGGCGAAATTTGCGAATTCGCGTTCCGCGCGATTTTGTTTTTTTTGCGTGTTCGCAACGGTTTTTGCCAGTTCGCGAGGGTTTTTTACAAGTTCGGGAACGCGAACTTACTTGTGTGGTCGCAACGGTCGCGACCATGTTGTTTCTACGTGTCCAGCCTGTTTGCGACCCTGTGGTTCATCACGGCCACCCTCCGGTTCATCACTGCCACCCTCTGGTTCACCACTGCCACCCTCTGGTTCATCACTATCACCCTCTGGTTCACCACTGCCACCCTCTGGTTCATCACAGCACCCTCTGGTTCACGACTGCCACTCTCTGGTTCACCACTGTCACTCTGTGGTTCACCACTGTCACCCTCTGGTTCACCACTACCACCCTCTGGTTCACCACTGCCACCCTCTGGTTCATCACAGCACCCTCTGGTTCACCACTGCCACCCTCTGGTTCAAGTCTGCCACCCTATGGTTCATCAGTGCTATCCTCTAGTTCATCACCCTCTGGTTCACCACTGCCACCCTCTGGTTCATCACTGCCACCCTCTGGTTCATTACTGCCACCCTCTGGTTCGCCACTGCCACCCTCTGGATCATCACTGCCACCCTCTGGTTCATCACTGCCACCCTCTGGTTTGCCACTGCCACCCTCTGGATCATCACTGTCCCCCTCTGGTTCATCACAGCACCCTCTGGTTCACCAGTGCCACCCTCTGGTTCATCACTTCCACCCTCTGGTTCACCACTGCCACCCTCTGGTTCATCACTGCCACCCTCTGGTTAATCACTGCCACGTCTGGTTCAACACTGCCACCCTCTGGTTCATCACAACACCCTCTAGTTCACCACTGCCACCCTCTGGTTCAAGACTGCCACCCTCTGGTTCATCACTGCTATCCTCTGGTTCATCACCCTCTGGTTCACCACTGCCACCCTCTGGTTCATTACTGCCACCCTCTGGTATGCCACTGCCACCATCTGGATCATCACTGCCACCCTCTGGTTCATCACTGCCACCCTCTGGTTTGCCACTGCCACCCTCTGGATCATCACTGTCCCCCTCTGATTCATCACAGCACCCTCTGGTTCACCACTGCCACCCTCTGGTTCAAGACTGCCACCCTCTGGTTCATCACCGCTATCCTCTGGTTCATCACCCTCTGGTTCACCACTGCCACCCTCTGGTTCATTACTGCCACCCTCTGGTTCACCACTGCCACCCTCTGGTTCATCACTGCCACCCTCTGGTTCATCACTGCTACCCTCTGGTATGCCACTGCCACCCTCTGGATCATCACTGCCACCCTCTGGTTCATCACTGCCACCCTCTGGTTTGCCACTGCCACCCCCTGGATCATCACTGCCCCCCTCTGATTGATTCATCACAGCACCCTCTGGTTCACCAGTGCCACCCTCAGGTTCATCACTGCCACCCTCTGGTTCACCACTGCCACCCTCTGGTTCATCCCTGCCACCCTCTGGTTCATCCCTGCCACCCTCTGGTTCATCACTGCCACCCTCTGGTTCAGCACTACCACCCTCTGGTTCACCAGTGCCACCCTCTGGTTCATCACTGCCACCTTCTGGTTGATCACTGCCACCCTATGGTTCAAGACTGCCACCCTCTGGTTGATCACTGCCATCCTCTGGTTCATCACAGCACCCTCTGGTTCACCACTGCCACCCTCTGGTTCATCCCTGCCACCCTCTGGTTCATCCCTGCCACCCTCTGGTTCATCACTGCCACCCTCTGGTTCAGCACTGCCACCCTCTGGTTCAGCACTGCCACCCTCTGGTTCATCACTGCCACCCTCTGGTTCAGCACTGCCACCATCTGGTTCACCAGTGCCACCCTCTAGTTCATCACTGCCACCCTCTGGTTGATCACTGCCACCCTCTGGTTCAAGACTGCCACCCTCTGGTTGATCACTGCCATCCTCTGGTTCATCACAGCACCCTCTGGTTCAGCACTGCCACCCTCTGGTTCATCCCTGCCACCCTCTGGTTCATCCCTGCCACCCTCTGGTTCATCCCTGCCACCCTCTGGTTCAGCACTGCCACCCTCTGGTTTAGCACTCCCACCCTCTTGTTCACCACTGTAGATTATGGGGGGAAAGCACACCTGCCCAGCCTCAACTGAGATGAATTAATTTGGGGCTGGTTAATGTGTCACTTCATTTGAGCTTCAAGTCTGGCACCTGCTTCCTTAGCTGTAAATGCTTCCTGTTGCAGTTTAATTTTTTTTACAGGAGCATTGTGCCATACTTGTAACTATTCTCTGACCCTCCTTTGAGGGTCAGAGCAGGGTCAGAGAATAGTTGCAAGTAGGCAACTGAACTTTGGAGGGGCCCCTCAGGAAGCACTACAGGGAATGGTTACAAATTAGCTTGAACTTTTGCACCTGCTAAGTGCTTTCAGTTTTGCAAAATTTGTTTTTCTGCAATTTCGCGAGATTCGCGGGGCGCGAATTCGTGCTAAATCGAACTAGCAATCCGCGAATTCGTGAAAATTAGAGGATTGGTTTTTTTTGCGTGTTCGCAGGGTTTTTTGCGTCTTCGCAAGCCGCTTGCAGCGCACCGACCGCGAAGGTACCCATGCGGTCTTACATGGGCCCGGCCATCTTGTGCGCATTGCGTATTTCCGGTTCCGGGCACTATTGGCAATCTCGCGTTGTGTGCGGCGCACTATTACGAGTTCGCCTGTTTTTTTGCGTGCTCGCGCGGAAAATATCGCGCAAACTTACCCACGCGGTCCTCTATGGGTAAGGCCATCTTGTTTTTCATTCATTGCTATGGTTTTTGGGCATGCTACCTTTCTATCCATCTTACATCTTTGTAATCCTATGTTTTTCTGAACTTTTTTTGCTTTTTTTTGCTTATTATCTATCTCTACAATTTTCTACATCTATATTTTGTGTTTTTTTTACTTTTTGTTACTTTATTACCTACTTTATTTCTTTCGCTCTCTCTCTTATTTTTTTTCACACCTATTCTTCTTTCCTTTTTCTTGTGCCCAGGACCATGGCAAAGGGAGCCGACAAGGGCAAGGGGCAGGGCCCAGCACCCCGTACCCGGCTCCCTTGCGGGCGTTTGAGGGGGGAGCTAGTCCAGGCCAGGGAGATCTTCTCTGCGGTGGAAGTGGCCGCCTTGATGGTTTTTGTCCAAGTCCACCTCCCTAAGACAAAGGCAGCAGGTGGGCAGATTGCTTCCGGTTACCGCCTCCGTGAGCGTCGCCAGCTGTGGGAGAAGGTGTGCCGGCGCATGTGGAAGGAGTCTGGGGTCTGGCGCACCTACCAGCAAGCGACGCACCGGTGGACTGACATCCTGGACCGGGAGCATGACATGCTCGACCTGCTAGGATTGGAGATCCCTGGCCTTGGTAACTAGCTATTAATAACTACTTTTTTTTCTTTTGCTCTGTTATATTGCTAATCTATTTTTACCTGAAAAGTACGAATGCTGCTGATTCGATTACATTGCAGGTAAATGAATCTTTAAATAGCTTCAGGCATTGCTGGTACTCGCCTGGTTATCAGCTTTGCTACTATGCTTACTTGTTTGCAACTTTTTACTCATTTGAGAGCATTACTTCGTAATGGTAGAGACAGTAGACTCAAGTCTAGTCCTTCTTTGTACTCCTGCTGCTGCCACTTTGAAGAGATAGTGGTGGATTGATACGTTGAGTATATTATTTATTACTTGTTATAGGACATTTGTTAGTGGTCTGCAATCATGATGACGGACTGTGTCTGTCACGCGACGTCTCGTGCTGCTGAGTGATGGCAGTCGTAGTAGAACCTTTTTATTGTTGGTGTAGTTAGTGAATTACATAACTTTCCTATTAGACGGTCTGCAAATCCTGCAATACTGTACTACTATCCTCCTAGTTGACCAGATCAGATGCAATTGTTGTTAATTTGTTTCCCCGACATAATTTTAGATTCTGTTCAAAGAAATCAAATATTTCCCAAAAAACAATCATCCATGTTGTGTTTCTTTATTTCATGTTCACCAGAACCTCCCAGGGGCAAGGCGCCGGCGGAGACTGAGACTCCGGTGGAAAAAGGTGGACAGGATCAGTCCCTTGCAGGCTCTTCTGCTGGCCCCAGTAAGTTGTTTTATTGTTATATTAATACTTATACTTCCCTAACTTTTACAGCTCCTATTCATTACAAACTGTTTCCTAATAATTCTATGTTTTACAAAATAGTCTTTGTTCTTCTTCTAATGTAGACTACTTTCTACATTCTTATCCTGCTTCTACCATCACTCTCTGTGCTACTACTATTTACGATGATTCGATCTGTGTAGGTAGCTAAGCTTGCCCAGTCGGCAAACGGTGTGAAACAAAACTCTGATCCAGCAAAAGCTCTAGGAACTGAGTGCAGTCCTCTGGGTTGCCCTTGCTGTCTATTCCAGTCTTCTTAATGTAAGTGCTTTGACAATTTCCAACAACAAAATGTCATTGTTTACACCAAGTAAAAGGTAGCAGTTGCCTTTTTGATTTGAGAGGAGCACATCCCATACCGCTAGTGTTTCAGGGACTATTCTGCACACAAAGAAGTATGGACAAGAGAAATAGGACATTCTTGATGATAGGTGCAGTTTGACTTTCGACATAGCTCAGTCCGAACAGAAGTTGAACCCCCAATCCCCTGACCGACTATCTAATGTGTCTGACCAATGATTTTACGACCCAGAAGAACCGAAGAAGACTACCGCCGAGTCCCGGCCTATCTGAGTCACTGAAACATGACTGCCAAGTGCAGTAGTTCAAACCCTTCTGCTCACTCACTCGTGAACAAAAACCACACAGTGTTTGTTAGTTTTAAAGTTTTATTTTCAATTAAGAAATGAAAACATGATTTCTTTATTTTTAATTGCGTAGTATTCGGAGCGAGCAATGGTGATGAATGAAGATGACGTTAAAGTTTAAACAACATTCCCATGAATTAAATTACTATGACTCAAACTTAATAATAGTTAACAGACACATGAAATTATTAGAATAACTGTGCGGGAGCCCCCACCTTCTTTAAAGTACTTAAAGTACTGCTGGTGATGACTTACTAGTAGTTGGTGAATTGTCTGGCAGAAGGGCAATGGAATCTTCTTTCTGTAATGAGAAAAATGGTGCACCTTAAGCAAGCATTCATCAGTTGTCATAAGAAGTGTAGCATTTAATGGAATAAGCATATAAAAGGTTAACACTTCCTCCCCAAAACGTTACTTTTTTCAATCCCAGTAATAAAAAATGTGTTATGTAACATTTTCTTCCATTACGAGATAAAATAGGGGGTTGTGTATGGCATCTGAAAATATGACATGTTTTTCCTAGACGTCACAACATCTGATGCCAGCAGTGCGGAGGGGTCCACTCTGGATGCGGCGGAGCCAACAGGAGGAGCTGGGGGGGAAGACTCAGCGGCGGCAGACGGTGGTAAGTTATTATACTCCTTACTCATTGAAATGTTTTTGAGTAGGCTCGCAAAGGAGTGTATGATGTACTGTACAGTAGTACACAGTACACTAGTGTAAGTAGACTGTACTGTTAAGAACAGTTACTAATTTAGAACTACTTTTTGGGCTACTATCACGGAGAAGACAGTCAACCTTGACTTGTAATAGCATTAGCTGCGGTACTTCTCGGGTAACCAATGGCCCCCTCTATTTCACTTCAACTCAGCTGGCAAATTTTTATTGTGAAGCCAAGTCATATCAGATGTAGTTTAGGGATGTGAAGAACAAAAAGTTAAAGAAGGGTGAAATGAAGGACGAGCGAGTCTTAATATGACTGTAAAGAATGGTTTTGTTGAATGCAATTCAAGATAAGAAGACGGCGGTTTCCAAAATATAATGAAACGGGTGTTAGTTGGTTGTTGACAAAAAGAAATGTTGGTGCATTTGAGACATTAAGAAGAATCATAGACGTACTTTGGAAGCCTGGATGTTATCTTCTTTATCCTCATCGATAGCAGAGGTGTATGATGTAGTAGAGCAGACACTGAGTGGATGAAGTATGGCCAGTGGCAGTGCCACCCCTATAGAAAAGTAAGACATTCCTATCCCCACCTATATGTACTGCTTAAAGTACTGCGAGTCTGCATCATCATGGCTTGTGTCTGTATTTCTTGGGTGAAAGCTGAGTGAGCTGCCATTATGGCGGCTACCACAAGTTCACGTACCAGTAATTTCTTTTGCAACACAAGAGAAAAAAAGTAAAAAAGGCCTTTTTTTAGTACTCTCTGACTATGTATGTAGTAGTGAGTCCACCCATAGTGCTGCTAGTGGAATTCCTGAAACTCCCAGTAATGTCACAGGCTTACAAAGACGGCGGAAAGATACATGCCAAAATGTTATAATGTGTTTGCTACTTGCTGGTGTTACTGAGTGTCAACTTTCCGTTGAAATATTTTGACTTTATGTTAAAGACTATTGGCTACAGTATTTTTCTTTCTTTCTTCATAGATGCTACTCCAAAAAAGCTCACCCGCAAGGAGATGGCTGTCCGGGCCAGGGCCCGTTACCTGAAGGCTATTTGTGCCGAGTATCGGCAGTTGTGGGCTCGGGAGCATGAGGACACATCAACCAGTACATCCTCCTCCACTGCCCCCGGGTCCACCAGCCACAAGCCTCCAGCCAAACGGAGCCGTGGCCCGACAGCCCCCCGCCGCCGCCGCCGCACAGCAGCAAAAACAACAGCTGCCCCCCCCAGAGCCTGGATGGCACGTGTGCGCCGCCTCCGAAAGCGAGTGTACTACCTGGAGCGGTTGGGCGAAAACATCAGCGCCAGCTCCGGGACCTCCGCAAAGAGCTGCGGGACGTGCAGCACCAGCTGTCCACACTACGCCACTCGAGGAAGTGACTGTCCCTTGCCCCTTTTTTAAAGACTGTTGGGGGGTGGGAATTGGGTTTTTGGGAAAGGGGACATTTGATTTTTGGACACTGGTTTGGTTAGTGAGGGGGGGTGAGTTGGGGTAATTTATTTTATTTTTGTGACAACAACATCAATAATTTATATTTCTTAATAATTATATTTTTCATAGCAAAACACAGTATACTAGCTCATATTATTTTGTGTGGGGGTTGGCGGTGGTTACTGGACGTTTGGTTTTTCAAACTTACCAGCATGAATGAAACATCTAGTCCTGAAATGTACCAAAATGCAAGTAACCAAGTTAGTCAATTCAGTAGCCCTACTACTGTACTTTACTAGTAGTACTGTCAGTCTCTGCTCTCCTCCCAACTTAGTCCTAGCCCATTATTCTACTACCTCTCCATTATGCTTATCTTACCTGTGATTTGTGAATCACGGTTGGTGAATAAGGTTGGTTGTTGACTTGAATCCTCGACGGATACAATATCATTGTTGTGCTGGTAGCAGTAGTGGTACACACTGGCAGTATCACCATATGAAAAAAAAGAAAATGAAACATTGAGTGGGCTGAGCGTAGCATTAGAAACAGTACATTAGATAGTACGGTAGAGAACAGTGCCCTAAATTGTAGCCTAAGCAGTGCTAAGTTAATGTAAATATAAGTAGTAGTTGCGTGGAGTTGGACTGCTATAAGAAATTAAGGCAAAGGACACGTCATCGACCTAACATAAGCATTAAGCATTTGATTGTTCATGTTGTGTAGGAGGAGGATGTTCTTATCAATCCACGATGGCGCACATGAACTTCTGATTGTAATGATTTTGGTTGCTTTGACCTTATCCTCCCCAGCAAGTGTGTGGAATTTATTGTTGTTGTCAGTCACATCACAATGAAATACCACACAGGCCGGGGGAAGAGGGTTAGGGTTTGAAAATTGGATGGGAATGGGGTTTTTTGGGAAAGTTTGGTAGAGAGGAAAAAAAACACAGCATGGATAGTCAAACAACAAACGAAGAGAAACAAATCTTTGGATTTGAAGGTATTGATAAATCTTTAAAGGGACA
The DNA here is from genome assembly GCF_964263255.1 of Lissotriton vulgaris. NCBI lineage: Eukaryota > Metazoa > Chordata > Amphibia > Caudata > Salamandridae > Lissotriton > Lissotriton vulgaris. The sequence goes on from NC_141694.1 coordinate 752,723,273, forward strand.
TAAAGGAAGTGCACTACTGCATGCCAGAAGTTGTTTACTAAATGGATGGTTAGGTTACTGCAAAGTAGCACTACTACTTACTGCAACTTACTAGTAATTACGAAGAAACAAGTTGAGAGTACAGAGCTGCAGTCATTACGCAATTTCACTTGCCTCTCTGCCCTCAGAGAGAATAAACACTTAGAACATTAAATTACTGTTAAAAATAGCAAATACATAGCAAATTTAGAAGCAGAGAGCAAAGAAATGCAGAGTCACACTCATAGAAGTTCACAGCAATAACATTAATTAAAAGATAAGTAGAAATGAATGGATACTGTTACTAAATGTTGTTGTACTTGTCCTGTTGAATTTGGGAAGTTGCATGCATCCAGCCATTCCTCTTATTTGCGGTACTCCTCCGTTCCATCTGACGCTCCGTCGATCAATGTTGGATGACCAGAAGACACCCTGTCCACTGCCTGCCTGGCGGATGCTGAATTGCGGCTCGCTAATGTGAAGCCTGACTTCATCCTTTTTTCCCTTGCACAGGGTAAAAGCCGCCCTGTAAATGTTGATGGAAAAACAGGAAGTGATATTAAAACACCACTGAGAAAAAAATATAAGGTACGTACGCTGTGTAGTGCAAAAAGTCACACTTTCAGTTTCAGAATCGACAGTACAATAGTTTTGAAAGGGCATACTCTGAGTCTCCTTTTGAAGGATAAATAAGTATGGGCGAATTTTGCGGATCTTTCCCCTCAAGCTAGGTGTACTGTAAACTACGATTTTAGAACAAAATTAGACCTTCCCAGCAGTGCTCCCAGACCCTTAAACCCAGACGCTAAAATGTAGAATACCCCCAATCAGATCCCAAAAAACGTGCAATACTGCTACCTGTCTGAGGCCTAGTGGAAAATGGTGACAAAACGTACTTTGAAAGTAAAGTAGGCCCAAATCCCCCCTTTCCCACCATGGATTTTCTTCAAACTACTTGCAACCAAAATTAGACATTTCTCGACAAGTGCTTCAAGAGTAGACCCCAGAACCCAGTTGCCAAAATCTCGAACACCCCCAAACACATGCAATACTGCTAACCCTAACGAGCCCTAAGTTAAAAATAGTGTCAAACGCTTTCTTCAACTAGGTCCTAACTCCCCTTTGCCACCATGGATTTTCTCCAAACCACTTGCGATCAAAAGTATCCATACCCAGCGTAGCTCCAAGACCCCAAAACCCCCCCACAAACACCAGGAACCCCCCCCCCAAGCAGGCCCCCGAAAACACGAAAGTGAGCGAAAACTCTGAAAAGTTAAAAACTTTTTCACCATGGATTTTATCCAAAACACTTTTATCCGGTATTAGACCTTCCTAGCAATGCCCCCAGACCTGTCAACCCAGGCGAAAACAAGTTTAACCCCCACAAACAGCCAAAAAGCAACAAGCATTTACAATGCAATGGTCTCGGCAATATTAAAGGTAGAGCTATTGGCATTGCTCATGACTTTTTTTTTATCATAAATAAATGGCATTGTCATTACATTGCCAATAGCTTAATCGTTTGCATATGCGAGACCTATTGCATTAGCACCCACACACAGAGTAAGTAGTAGAGTAGTAGAGTGAGTAGTTGATAGTGAGTAGGAGAGAGTTATTAGTAAAGAGAGTATTAGAGAGCGAGTAGTAAAAAGCAAAAGAGTGAGTATTATATAGTGAGAGAGTGAGGCAGGATATAAGTCCCTTGTAGGTTTATATTAAACACAATCGTTTTCTCAAGCACAGTGCAAGCGCTATACAGGTGAAACCTAAAATGTGGTGTTGTTGGTGGATGTGGTGGTGAATGTGGTGGTGGGGGTGGATGTGTTAGTGGCGATGGATGTGGTGGTGGATGCGGTGGTTGATGTGGTGGTGGTTGTGGATGTGGTGGTGGTGGATGTGGTGATGGTGGTGGATGTGGTGGTGGTGCTGGATGTAGTGGATGTGGTGGTGATGATGGTGATGGTGGATGTGGTGGTGGATGTGGTGGTGGATGTGGTGGTGGATGTGGTGGATGTGGTAGGGGTGGTGCATGTGGTGGTGGATGCGGTGGTGGGTGTGGCGGTGGATGTGGTGGTGGTGGTGGAAGTGGTGGTGGTGGTTGATGTGGTGGTGGTGGTGGATGTGGTAGTGGATGTGGTGGTGGTGGTGGTGGATGTGGTGGTGGATGTGGTGATGGATGCTGTGGTGGATGTGGTGGTGGTAGATGTGGTGGTGGAAGTGGTGGTGGGTGTGGGTGTGGTGGTGGATGTGGTGGTGGATGTGGTGGATGTGGTGGTGGATGTGGTGGTGGATGTGGTGGTGGATGTGGTGGTGGAAGTGGTGTGGGTGTGGTGGTGGTGGATGTGGTGGTGGATGTGGTGGATGTGGTGGTGGTGGTGGATGTGGTGGTGGATGCGGTGGTGGTGGATGTGGTGGTGGTGGAAGTGGTGGTGGATGTGGTGGTGGATGTGGTGGATGTGGTGGTGGTGGTGGATGTGGTGGTGGATGCGGTGGTGGATGTGGTGGTGGATGCGGTGGTGGAAGTGGTGGTGGAGGATGTGGTGGATGTGGTGGTGGTGGATGTGGTGGATTTGGTGGTGGATGTGGTGGATTTGGTGGTGGTGGATGTGGTGGTGGTGGATGTGGTGGATGTGGTGGTGGTGGATGTGGTGTTGTTGGTGGATGTGGTGGTGCCTACATTGTGTTGGCGAAATAAAGTTATTTTGCCTGACTGACACAATTCTAGGATATCCCTCACGAGCCAACAGACACCTAATTTCATGTTACCCCATTCCAACCCTCCTTTAATCGTTTACACTCCACTGGTTTACCCTCTTAGCTGGATCTCCATCATCTATTCCATTAGACTCCAATCCCCTCCATAAAGGATTGCATAACCACCACCCTCGACTTGGCTTTCCCCTCGTTTATCACAAGCCTGGTCCTTCCTCTAGACTTTATTACCAACCACATGGCTCTCACAACTTGGCTTCACGTGCACCTCAAACTTCTCTTGATCTCACCGTAACCCTGGCAATTCTTTCATTGGATTTCCAGCCCCAAAATCTCACTCCGATTATATCACCAATTATGTTTAGTCTGCGCCCGTCTCCTCTCGCTCGGCGCTTGGCAGTGAATGCCCTCTGCCTGCATGTGAAGCTATCCGCGCGCAGCTGCCTGGTGATGCATGCGGGGCTTGAGCCCGGACCGTGCCCCGCTGCTGGTAAAAGTCCCCCGGCTGCCCCCGAGTCGTGGGTGCCACAGCCGAGGGTGCAGGTGCGCGGCGACGGCCCCCGGGCCAGGGCTCCCTGGCATTGTCTCCACTCCCGGCGATAGGACGGAGGAGCCCTGTGTTACTTCAGCCCATTCCAGAAGGCGCTCCCCGCGGCCCCCGGAGCCCCATTGCCATGCCACAGGGCCCGCTCCCTGCAGGAGGCCCTTCCCGCCCGCGGGCCGCCGCTCCCGGCCTCGGAGCGCGAGAGTGGACCGGGGAAAAGGGGCCCGGAGCCCGGGATTGCAGGCACGGGGGCGTCAGCCATCGGGGGGAGGGCAGAGATTCACAGCGGATTACAAGCCTCTGAGGACGGGCACTGGAAGGAGCTGAAGCTGGGCTTCTTTTCATGTGTGCATGGAAGCGTGTGTTTAATTGATTGTGTTATAAAACTTTGATATCCCGATGGTAGGAAACACAATAGTCTGCTCGGAGCAGGGAGCCGAGTGCGTTTTACAAGCCTCTGAGGACGGGCACGCGAAGGGGCTGAAGCTGGGCTTCTTTTCATGTGTGCATGGACGAGTGTGTTTAACTGATTGTGTTTTCAAACTTTGATATCCCGATGGTAGGAAACACAATAGTCTGCTCGGAGCAGGGAGCCGAGTGCGCCTCGCAAGCCTCTGAGGACGGGCACGGGAAGGGGCTGAGTTCCGGTTTCTCTTGCAGCTCCGGTTTCCACCTCTCGTCACGGCGTTTCCTGACCCTCTTAACCCGTGGTGCGCAGTCACCTTTTAAGAAAAAGACACGGACAGCGGGGAAAAAAGACGGCGGCAACGAGGAAAGCGAGAGCAGCCTACCTCAATCTTACCAGCAGCAAAATGGCGGCCCGAGCTTCCGAATTTTTTTGGATTCGGGGGCGTGGTTTGCTGTCCTGAGTGACGGACGACGTCACGAGCTAAAGAACAGCAAAAATGACGCCCCCGAATCCGAAAAAGACAGGGCTAAATTGGAGTGACGCATCTCTCCTCCAATGGCTGGCCTCCGTTTAGGAAGCCAGCCAATGGGGGAGAGACGGGCCAGGGAGGCGGGTTCTAAAGCCCTACTAAGAATCATTAAATCTCCCCCCGGAAGCTGGCAAGCCAGCATTTCCGGTCCTCGGCCTAAAAATGGAAAAATGGGGACTTTGACAAATTTCTGCATAGTTCCCAGATCACTTTGTGCGCGCTCTGCAGCTAGGCCCTAACTCCCCTTTGCCACCATGGATTTTCTTCAAACCTCTTGCAATCAAAAGTATCCATACCCAGCGTTGCTCCAAGACCCCAAAACCCCCCCACAAACACCAGCAACCCCCCCAAACAGCTCCCCGAAAACGCTAAAGTGAGCGAAATGCCTGAAAATGGAAAAACTTTTTCACCACCGATTTTCTCCAAACCACTTATATCCGGTATTAGACCTTCCTAGGAATGCCCCCAGAACTGTCAACCCAGGCAAAAACAAGTTTAAGCCCCCCAAACAGCCAATCAAAAGTATCCATACCCGGGGCGTGGCTAGGCGGCCGAACATGGCGGTTGCATAGCTGTAAGGCTCCGTGAGTGAGGCGGTGTCCCCACTAAAATCCGCACAATAATCCGGTTATAATTGACCTCTGGACGGAGGAACCTGGATCCAGGACCGAGCGGGAATCACCCGAAGGAAAGCCGGTCAAAATCGGGTGCCGGGAGGTAGACTTATGACCTCCGTCAGCAGCGGGCCTACATCGGACCAGCGACACCGGGCTCTGGTACGAGTGGAGACCGGGCAGAAGTGAAGGCAAGACGGCAAAGGGCGACCGGAAGTGCGCGCTACCTGGACCCCCCCGTAACACATTGGTGGAATCAGCAACCAGAGCCCTCCCCTGGCCCCCCCGAGTACCTTTTGATCCCAATCGGCGACTGAGAAAAGCGTCCGGATGGACGGCAGCAGCGAAGGAGTGACGTCGGCACAAATAGATAAGTCCCCCCAGCAGTGCACCATAACAGCGGGGTGAAGAGGGCGGAGTGCCCGACCAGGGAGGGCCCCTGCGCGGCAGTTCACAGTCTGATTTTCCGAAAAAAGGAGACAGAATACACAAACGACCGACAACGAGCCCCACAGATCCCGCCGCTGCAAACAATCATTTTGCGCCACTTCAAAAGCGCGACGCAGTAGTTTTGAGCGGCGAACTTTGCCCTGACACACAATTGAGCATATAGAGGAGCGCTGGGGGACAGCAACAGTGGGAGCTGGGACAGAGTGATACGAGTGCACATAACGGGCGGGGCGCCCTGAAACGATAAAAAGGCCCATAGACACACCCAATGGTCGGGGAGAGAAATTACTGCAGCATCACGCAGGCAAAGAGGATGCTGGTATCGCTGCCCGAATAAGTGGCACTGGACAACTCAATTACAGCGAAAGGCTGCGGCCGAGGGCTCTGAGGAGAGGGGGGGTCAGGCGCAGCTGCTCTGAACGGGACTGAACGACCTTTCACTGAGTGGAAGAAGCAGGTGGGAAACACCACTGTGACACGTCCTGAACCTGTTAATTGCAGAGGTCCCCCCCCTGGGATCATATACCATAGACACGGTGAACGACAGGCACACATGAAAGAATTATGGCAGGCAGAGGCCCGAGAAACAACACGTCGCAGTCTAAGTTGGAGAAATTCGCGTTTAACAGACAGGCCCAATCCCAATCAGAACCGCGCACATCCACGGGGAAGACACCAGAGAGCGATGGAACAAAGAAAGCAACGCTTGAAGACGTGATGAAGGCACTGGCTACGGTGGGGTCCACGGCCACTGAAGTCTCTCTTCTGAGGGTGGACCTTCAAAAGATGGGCGAACGAGTGAAGCAGGTCGAGGTGGTCACCAAATCTCTAGTGGAGGACGTTTCAGACCTACAAATAGCGATGGAGCGTGTGGCGGCGGAGAATAAGACACTGAAAGAGAAGCTGGACGATCAGGAGGGGCGCTCCAGGTGCAACAACGTAAGAATTATTGGGGTTCCGGAATCGGAAGGTACCAGAGCCATGGACCTATACGTAGAAGACCTGATCAAGACACAACTTAAACCAAAGGGACTATCACAATTCTTCTCCGTGGAAAGAGCACATAGAGTTCCAGGGGGAAAGCCCAAGCCTGGAGCCCCCCCCCTAGACCAATCCTGGCGAGACTCTTTAACTTTTGCGATCGCGATGCGATCCTACAGGCAGCAAGGGTGGCCACGCCGATACAGGTTCAAAACTCCACACAGTATAGGAGAGATACACCCTGGGAGACTAGACAGGTTACTCACCCAGTAACCTATCAAGAGAGATGGGAGGCTCCACATGGGTCGTATTACCACCGCCAACATTCTCATTTACCATACCCCAATACTTACTACAATGTACCTATTTCAAATAGGTTTGATGTCTTTTATGACCAGAGTTGTTTGGAGGGGGTCGATTGACTTCATGCTGCCCCAGTCATACCAACACCTACTGGTCATAAGCAAAGTAAACATGTACAGGGGGATTTTAGGGCTTCACACATACAAGTAATAACTGTTCCCTCTTTGATCGCTGAATTTGATAACAACAGCCAGGCAGAGCCAGATGCAGATTCCGTAATGGATAGTTCCGTATCACACGAGCACAATAGTATATTGCATGATTTACCCGAGGCTTCTAATCTTCTTCCAATCCACATAGGACTACACCGTTCTAGAACAGAAATTCCGGGTGACATACACGCAGAACAACTCAACCAGTTACCAGAACCTATAACCAGAGAAGTTGCCCTTGGAACAGAGTCTGGAGATTGTAACGTGAGTTTAGTCTCCTGGAATATAGCAGGTTTGGCTGATAAAATATGTAATTCCGCTTGGTTAGCCTTTGTTAAGAAATATGCAGTCATATGCTTACAAGAGACATGGATGGAAGATAATAATGCCTTTATTGAGGGTTATCAAAGCTTTTTTATATCTGCAGCTCCCTCAATTAGTGGAAGAGCAAAGGGGGGCCTGGCTATCTTCATCAATTTGGGACTTTGTTGCAAAATAAGTAATTGTTACCACGCAAGTCGGAACATTCAGGTGCTCGGATTGAAGAGAGGCAAACATCCCCTGACTTTAATTAATTTTTATAATGCTATTAATAGTCAAGGTGAATGCAATATATTGTCTTTGAATGAGATGCTGAGAAAGGGCGTAAGTACACTGTCATGAAAGGTACTGATTGTAGGTGATTTTAATGTACACCCATGTGGTAACCCAGGTGTTACCCCTATGGGATCCCTGGGGTGTAACAGTGTGGATGGTTTCCATTTCGCTCATTCCAGGCGTGGTGCTTATCTCAACGACCTGGTGAATGAAAATAATCTAACTGTAGCCATGTCTATGGTTCCCGAACTCAAGGTCTTTGATGCCCCTACATTTAAAGGTTCAGGCCAGGGGTCTTTTATAGATCACATATTATTATCTGCAGATCTTGTTAACTGGGCCTCCAGTTTCACCATTCAAATGAATATCTATAGTGATCACAACCCCTTAACCATTAGACTGGGTGGGGGGTTATTTGAACAGCGAATGAACTGCGAAGACCGGGGAACGTTAAGATGTATTAATGGCAAACGTCGATTGAAATGGTCAATGGTAAATTATGAGAACCTGTACACCGAAATAAATAAGTCATGTGGTGAAGATCTTGCGACCTGTGTGTCACCATCCACATCTCCAGAGCAAACTTTAGCTGGCTTGGAGGCTGTGGTATTATTAGTAGGCTCTATGTTAACAGCCCCAGTGAGGGGTCAAACAAGAAATAATCCTAAATGGTTAGACCATACCTGCTCTAAGGCAAGCAGAGACTTGAAAAAGGTGCTAAAAACCAAACCCAGAGACCCAGGCCAAATCAAAAACTTGCGACTGACTTACAAGAAATCATTAGCTACACGGAAAAAAGAAATGAAGGCTTGTACATGGGAATCTTTACTTGACCCATCAGTCTTGGGCAATAGCAGCAAATTCTGGCAAATTATTAATAAACCTCTGTTTGACAATTCCAGTGACACAGCACTTGGTACTAATATCCCAGAGGAGGACTGGGTCACTCATTTCAGTGCAATTTTTAAACGCAATGAGCAACAGGCAGAAAATGTTTTCTCAACTCCTATGGAGAATTCTTTGTGCTTTTCAGTTAACGAAGTAGAAAAGGGTATCCAAGAGTTAACTAGCAATAAGGCCCCAGGCCCGGATGGCTTGCCTCCGGACCTTTTTAAATCTTGTACCTCATTATGGGCCCCTGTCCTTACTGCTGTAGTAAATGCAGCCGCGGCCTCTGGGTGTCCAAGGTCATGGGGGTTATCGACCATAGTGCCCGTGTTTAAAAAGAGCGATCGCAGTAGCCCGTTATGCTACAGGCCAATATCTTTAATTAATTCTGTAGCCAAAGTGGTAGGTGGTATAATCTTAAATAGGTTAACCGCATGGGCAAATGAAAATAATGTTATATCCCCAATACAATATGGCTTCAGACCTGGTCACTCGACAGTTACCCAGTGTCTGAATCTATATTTGATTTTAGGTAAATATACCCTGGCCAGGCAGGGAACCGTCCACATGGCCTTTATGGACTTATCGTCCGCATTTGATTGTGTGGACAGAGGTACATTATGGGACACCTTGCTAAAGATGGGTGTAGAGCAGAATCTAATTAACTTTCTGGCTGACTTGCACTCCGATACAAGAGCTAATATTCGTTATACCCAAGACATGAAAGTGACTGGGGACATCAGAATCAATCGGGGTGTTCGACAGGGGTGTATCCTGGCTCCATTCCTCTTTAACTTGTATATCAATGAGTTGGAGGAACATCTGCTAAAAACAGGAGCCGATTACCCCTATGTAGGCCGGAAAGGCGTCCCCGTTCTGCTCTACGCGGACGACGCTGTCCTTATTTCTAGGACAGCAATCGGCCTTCAGACACTTTTAAATTCCATCTTTGATTTTATGGAGTCCCGTGGCCTAAGTATTAATAACTCTAAGTCCTATGCTATGAAGACAGGCCTAGGGTCACGGAAATCCAACCTATTTAGCATAAATGGGGAAAAAATTCCAACCACTAAAACTTTTTCATACCTTGGGGTCCTTCTTGATCACCAATTATCTTGGGGTCCCGCTGATCTCAAGAAGAAGGGCGAGGTAACCCTTGTTAATGCGGCCATACTTGGCTTCGCGAGAAAAATAGGCAATAGCCCGGTGGCTGCTTTACTTAAACTATACCAGGCCAAGAGTGTTGCCGTCGCTTGCTATGGAAGTGAGCTCTGGGGCTACAGCAAGTTGCGGGATCTGGAGGCTGTAGAAAACAATTTCCTGAAGAAAATACTGAGGCTGCCAAGGGGAACCGGAAATTTCTCAGTACACGAGGAGCTTGGTGTACCCTACTTAAGTGATAGAATAGCAGCTAATCCCGTATTGTGTTGGTTGAACTGCTGGCTTAATAACGGTATACCTCTCACTCATGATATATTAAAAGAAGCCTTAACATGGGATGGTAGGTTCAAGGTCCCGTGGCTGAAGTATATTAATGATCGCCTTACCGAAATAGGACGGCCTGATCTGTTTTTAACCCCAAACCTCATTACCAAATCAGATGTCATTTTCGGGAAAAATTCACTCATGACAATCAGGTACACCGTTCGGGAGGAGGTCAAGCTACAGAAGGACAGTGTTAGGAAACATGTTTTACTTAAAACCTGTCTACAAATGGAACCTTATCTATCATGGCCCATGTCTGGCTATGAACGTTATCTACTAACAAGGTTCCGTTTTGATCTGTTTCATCTCTTACTGGCGGTACCGAGTGGGGCCCATCGAGGTCAGGTGTTGCCAGCTTGCGGCTGCGACGGAAAGTCTCCGCAAGATCTGGCACATTTTTTATTTATTTGCCCTTATTATACAGTACCTCGGAGGCTATATCTAAAACCTTGCCTCAAAAAACTGAAATTTGCACAGATCAAACCAGCACTTTACTACCTTCAACTTTTGAAATGTGATTGCACTTTATTTGTTTGTAGTTTTTTGAAACTAGCAATTACCTTTAGGAAAAGTATGGAGGGATAATTATGCTGCTATTACCGTTAGGTATCTTTTAACTTTTTTTTATCTTGCTGTAATGATTTATATCTTCTAAAATGTTTATTCTGCCTGATACTCCTGTTTTGCACTGTTTAAGAAAATCGTTGTCTTATAAATGAAATAGTCGGATTGTTTTTAACTGTATGTTTATGAATTGTGCTTTTATGATTGTAAGGTTTACAATCAAATAAAGTTATTTGAACTTGAACTCCACACTAGCCTTTTTCCGAGACTATACTGCTGAGGTGTCGCGCCGGAGGCGGACCTTCCTTGAAATCAAGAAGGAACTGAGAGCCAAAGAACTACCATACTCCATGCTATTCCCGGCACGGCTGCGAGTGGTCGCGGACAGTAAGGTTTGGTTTTTTGATATACCGGAGTCTGCACGTGAATGGCTGGAAGGATGGCGACAAGTAGGATTACCCCGCCGCTCACACAGAACACACCAGAGCCAACGCGGAGACAGCCAACCGAGATCACATGCATCGGGTAGAGATGGATCGACGCACTCACACACGCCGGACAACACTAACACACTGGAGGATGTAGAAGAATAATTGCCCGGCACCACGCTGAATGAACACTGAAAGGACTTCTTGGTTGAGACCCGACTTGGACACTGACCCGGGTGAGACCGGAGAGGGCAGGGGAACTGTCTACTCCGGGGGACACTTCACCTCAGCAAGCAAGTAACTGTTCATGGGTTGGGTAAAGCACTCTGCTGAGTTTGGGAGGCAGGCAGTTCTAGGTCCGTTTGGCAGGGAGGCAGGGAGGAGGGAGGCGCGGGGGGATTGTTTAAATGTTCAATGCAAGCTACAAACCGAGACAGGACACACATTTCACCATGTTAAGATTGGGAAGGGAGAGGGGACATTAGTTGAGTTTTTTAGAAATCTACAAGAAGGGTCAAGTTGTGCTATCTGATATTTGCGCTGCTTACGTGGCAGAAAGAGACGGATCACCTGGGCCACAAGGCATAATAGATACATGATCAGCTACACGACGAACTATGACAGATTGTTCACCACGTAGTCGGGAGGGGGGTGCGCCTAGATCACAGGGAGCACCCCTTCGCCTACTGACATGGAATGTACGAGGGCTGGGAGATAAGGTCAAACGTGGGCTGGTACTCACTGCACTGAAAAGACAGGGACCGGTCCTAGCACTCCTTCAAGAAACGCATCTACAGGGAGGAACTTCCAAGGCGCTTGACAGGAGAGGTTACAAAATGATAGCGCATTCAGAGTTCACGTCAGGCTCTCGAGGAACTGCCATTTTACTTAAGAAGTCCTCGCAATTTATACCATTGAGTACGAAGACTGATGGGCAGGGATGCTTTGTGACCCTACAGGGACAATAGGAGGGGAGACTTATTAATGTGGTCTCGGTGTACATCCCCCCGGCACTTCATTCGGTCATGCTTCCGGCACTGGGTGAGTTTCTCCTGACCCTTCCAGAGGGAGATGTTATACTTGGGGGGGATTTCGATGCCACAGTGGACACCCTAACTAACAGGTTCCCAGCCACAAGCCCGACCGGGGGTCCTTCACGCCTCCAGCGTTTCTTAACCGCTATGGGTCTAGTTGATGTATGGCAGCATGCACACCCTCAAATGAGACAATACCCCTTCCACTCTACTGTACACAATAGCTTATCGAGGATAGATTACTTCCTGGCACTGGGAGACTGCATACAACACGTAGACACCATAGACATTCAATCTAGAGGCATATCAGACCATTCTCCGATCATCTTGACACTCTCCACCCAGGAGAAAACGCGCAAATGAATTTACCCCATACAGGCTGTATACCTTAAGGTGCCCAAGGTCAGGAAGGCACTTAAGAAGGCGACGGTGCATTACTTTGAAGAGAATGTTAAGTCAGTGCAGTCCTCAGCGACCCTGTGGGAAGCATACAAGGCGGTGTTAAGGGGGCAAGCAATAACTACAATTACAGGCTATAGAAGGGAAAAAGCACTTGAATTGGCTGAGATAGAGCTAGCACTGCGAGAAGCAACAGTAACACATGAAACGCACCCCACACCGGACACATCCCATGCACTGCACCTCCAACAACACTTATACACAGAACATTTACGGCACCAGGTGAGGGGGAAAATAACTGAAACAAAGAACAGGATTTATGATATAGGAGATAAAGCGGGTAGGATTTTGGCATGGTTGGACAAAATGGGGGAGAGTTCCAGAGGTATCCAACAAGTCAGAGACATGAGGGGGACAGTACACACGAGCCCCGAGCAAATAGTAGAAGCACTCGCTGATCACTTTGAGGGTGTTTACACATCTGATAGAGAGGTAACCGTAGAAATGGCCAGGGCAGCGCTAGAACCTATCCAAACACCGGAGCTGCAGCCGGAGGCGTTAGCGGAACTGGAAGCAGACATAACCCCGGAGGAAATCCAAATAGCAATACGAGCGATAAAACCCGGTAAGGCGCTCGGACCAAACGGCATCCCGATAGAGTGGTACCAGGCCACATCGGAGAGGCTCAGTAAACACCTACTTGCCATGTATAAAGACTGCTTGTCGAAGGGTGAACTCCCACCAGACCAAAGAGTTGCGACCATCGTCGCGATACCTAAACCAGGGAAACCGCCGGAGATTGTACTTCCTACCGTCCCATATCCCTGCTCAACGCAGAAGTTAAAATTCTGGCCAAACTCCTGGCTACCCGATTAATGGCACACCTACAGGACCTCATACATCCCGACCAATCCTGGTTCATGCTGCACAGAAACACGGCACTGAATTTGCGAAGGGTACACGGAGTGTTGGCAAGAGCGGATTCGATCCCCGAACCGGCGGTTATACTGGCACTTGATGCAAAGATGGCATTCGATCTGGTAGAATGGAATTACCTATTTGAGGTCCTAGCACATATGGGGTTTGGACCCAAATTCATAGCATGGGTCAGATTGCTATACACGAGACCGGTGGCACAAGTGGTAGCGAATGGCCACATTTCGCAAACATTCCCCTTGGGGAGAGGTACCCGACAGGGTTGCCCCCTGTCGCCACTGCTTTTCGCAATCGCCTTAGAACCATTAGCGAACTTGATACGGTCGACCCCACTGCTTAGAGGGATTTCCTGGACTGAGGGATGGGAAGATCGCGTCTCCCTGTACGCGGATGACATGCTGGTGTACTTAACAGATCCAGAGCATAGTATTCCAGCGCTCCTGACCCTGTGTGATGAGCACGGGAAAGTCTCGGGATACACGCTGAATTGGAATAAGTCGGAACTATATGTTCTGAAGGGCCCAATCCCGACACTGAGCGTAGACTGCCCCTTGAAGGAGGCCGGTTCGTCCTTTAAATATCTGGGCATTCATGTCACCATGGATCCAATAGAATTTGCGCAGAAAAATTAGACGCCACCCATAGACCGGCTTAAGCAGGACGTGGTGTTTTGGGCTGGGCTGCCCCTGACGATGCTGGGTAAAGCAGCACTTTACAAAATGATGTCATTGCCCCGTTTCTTATACATTCTGGAGAATACGCCATACCCGGTGGCACCAGGATACTTCAGGAAAGTGTCAGCCTTGTGGCTGGTCTTTTATGGAGTAACCGCCCGGCACGCATTGCGCAGGCTAAAATGCACAGGGGGTGGTATGACGGAGGGATTGCGTTGCCAGATCTGAAATTGTATTACTGGGCAGCGCAGTTAAAAAACATAAATCAATGGATCCATGCCCCCCAAAACGACCCAGCATTCAGATCAGACGGGACACAGCTAGGAACAAGTACCTTACTGGCCCCTCTGTACGACCAGCGAGTGGTACGCAAACTGACGGGACCCACAAGACTCACAGCAACGATATGGCACACAGCTCTGGCATCACTAAGTTGGAAAGGGAGAATAACCAAACTCACTTCTCTGTGGGACTCCCGGGCCCTGGGAAACCTACGAAATAGAAAGGGTTTCTCCCACTGGGACGAGATAGGCCTATCTACGGTGGGAGACTTATGGGAGCGGGGCACAGTGATTCCCTTTGAACGTCTGAGAGAACAGTATGAGCTGGGACCACGAGAATCGTTCCGGTATACTCAGATTCGGCACGCACTGCTTAAAGCCATCCCCCCAGAGACGAAGGTACCAGAGGCCTCCCCGCTTGAGGATCGCCTCCTTACGGACTTTATGCCGGAGCGAGCAACCTCGCTCACATACAGTAAGTTAATCAACAACTTGCCAGATCCCATGGTCAAGCTTAAGGACAAGTGGGAGGGAGACGTAGCAGCTATGGATGAAAACGAGTGGAATGAAGCAATGGCATCGCCCAAAGAAGTAGGCATCTCAGCTAAATTCTGGCTCATACAGCTTAAAATTCTGCATAGAGTATACTATACGAGAATGACTTTACACCTCATACACCGCGCTCAGCACCCATACTGTCTCGGAGGATGTGGAGAGGAGGGGACGTTCTTCCACACAATATGGGACTGCCCACGCATTCAAGAGTACTGGAGATGAATAATGCGCACAATTTCACAGACAATGGGGACTTCCCTGGTCCCTGAGCCACGAAAATGCATACTCAATATGTGGGGGCCCAACGATCTGTCCAGACATGGCCAACGATGGGTCACTTTGGGCATGGTAATCGCCAAGAGGGATATAGCACAGAAATGGGGGGCAGTAGAGGTGCCGACAAGAACACAATGGTGTGAGAATATGGACAGGATAATGATCACAGAAAGGGCGGTGTACGCTAGCAGGGCTTGCCAGAGGAAATGGAACAAGATCTGGACCCCATGGAACGTATACAGGGGTGACATTTGTGAAACCTTACCGGAAGACGATCCAATAACATCTGACGAGGAGGGGGAGGACAATTAGCGAAACTTGGGGATGAGAAGAGTGGAATTGGGGGCGGGGACTGGGGGGGACCTTGGAAGTCGGAAGGGATGAGACAGAGGGACGAATAGGGCAGGGGCACAGAAGAAATTCCCACTTACACGTATCCTCGGTAATAAAAGATGCGAATGACCCTGCGAACATATGTGCAGACAAACTTTCCAGAAACCTGCCACGACACGATTAGTGCAAATTTACTTCAACACTTGATGACCTAAATGTGATTTCTTTGTTGATTCTTACGTTCTTTATTGTTAAAAAACAAAAAAACAAACCTAAGCAGATTAGTAAACTACTTGTGATTGATGTACCTTCACTGTATTGCGAAGTAGCCGAACCCTGAAAATGGCGGCCACTGTACGGAGTTATCCAATAGATATACTATTGTCGCGACTGTGTAGCAGCCGGCCCCCTGGGTTGTAGGTCAGAAGCTGTGTAAGAATGTAAGGTGCAATAAAGGTTTTTTTTTAAAAATAAAAAAAGTATCCATACCCAGCATTGCTCCAAGAGCCCAAACCCCCCCCCCCCCCACAAACACCAGGAACCCCCCCAAACAGCCCCCCGAAAACACTAAAGTGAGCGAAATGCCTGAAAATGGAAAAACTTTTTCACCTCCGATTTTCTCCACCCCACTTTTATCCGGTACTAGACCTTCACAGCAATGCCCCCAGAACCGTCAACCCAGGTGGAAACAAGTTTAACACCCCCAAACAGCCAAAAAGCAAAACCGCAAAAAGTGAGACTTAGCAAATTTCGGGCCTACCTGGAATGCAGTCCAAATGCGCTGTGCAGCTAGGCCCTAACTCCCCTTTTCCGCCATGGATTTCCAGAAAAACAAATGCAATCAACATTAGACTGTGCCAGAAGTGCTCCCAGAACCCAAAACCCACCCACAAAAACCTAGAAGCCCCCCAAATAGCACCCCAAAGACAGGCAAGTGACCAAAAACGCAAAAACTTTTTCACCATGGATTTGATCCAAAACACTTGATTCCGATATTAGACCTTCCGAGCTATGCCCCCAGACCCCTGCAGCCACCCGCCAAAAAGCAGAACACCCCCAAACAGGAATAAAGCAAAAATGGGCCTACCTTCAAATCAGTCCAAATACGCTCTGCAGCTAAGCCCTAACTCCCCTTTTCCACCAAGGATTTTCTGGAAAAAAAATGCAATCAAAATTAGACTGTGCCAGCAGTGCTCCCAGACCCCAAATCCCGCCCCCAATAACCTAGAAGCCCCCCAAACCGCACCCCAAAAACAGGCAAGTGAGCAAAAACGGAAAAACTTTTTCACCATGGATTTGGTCCAAAACACTTGATTCCGACATTAGACCTTCCGAGCTATGCCCCCAGACCCCTGCAGCCACCCGCAAAAAAGCAGAACTCCCCTAAACAGGCAAAAATCAAAAATGCAAAAACTCATACTTAGAAAATTTTCACCCAACCAGTCAACATCGGTCCAAACGCGCTCTGCAGCTAGACCCTAACTCCTCTTTCCCACCATGGATTTTCTTCAAATCCCTTCCAATAAAAATTATGCTATCCCAGCAGTGCTCCCAGACCCCCACACCCTCCCCCACACATCTAGAACACCCCCAAACAGCCTCCCAAAAACATGCAATACTGGTATATTCAGAACATGGCAAATTGCGCTGTTCACAAAACATTGCTGTTTTCAGCACTTCCACTACTTCGATCCTCTTGAAACTCACTTGGACAATCACTTGTTCCAGCGATTCACAAGATTCTCAGCAAGGCAGAACAAAATCGAACCACTGCGCTCTTTGAAGAAGAAGAAGAAGAAGAAGAAGGTCTACGACGAGTTTTCACTTAGTTTTCACCCAAACACACGCACCCACAAAACACCCAAAAAGGCAAAAATTCTGCCAATTCTGGAACACCAAACCCCCTAACACATTGCCAACATCATTATGAATGAGCCTGCATCGGGCCCGAGCCCTAAAATCAGCGTGAACCATACAAACTTAAACCCAAAAACCCTAGTAAATCGCACTGAACCCTAAACCGTAGATATGCTTTGTCTGTCTGTGTCAAAGAGCCTAGGTATGCTACATCAGGAGGATGCTTCACTCAGTGGTGCCTGCCTTGACCGTCTGCATGGCCCTGCCGCAAGCATGGGCCAAAAATCTGCTCCGCTCGAGAATTTTTCGGTACTTTCGCGAGATTTGAGAAATACCGAAAAACAGCAAATTTTGCAAACATAACGGATGTTTGGCCCAAGCTTGAGGCAGTGCCATGCAGACAGTCAAGGCAGGCACCACTGAGTGAAGCAACCTGATGTAGCATGCCTAGGCTCTTTGTCAGACAGACAAAGCATATCTAATTGTATGCAGCAAGCCACATAGCCCCAATTTTACATGAACTGCTGTCTGGAGTGGACTCTGCCTGGCATAACAACAACAGTACACTGCCTCGCCCTCGACCAATACATACCACGTATAGACAGACATGTAGTCCTGCTGTAGTAGTTGTTGTAGACTGGTTGTTGTAGACTGTGGAGAAGTGTGGCTCAATGATTAGAGTGGCAGACCCTGATGCAGAGATCTAGCCCGGGACCAGGGTTCAATTCCCCGCCTCGGCGGGTCTCAGGCTAAAAAATTCCATGGACCTGATAATTCTCACCTCGGTGCCTATTCCAATCATGGAATTGCAAAAACAACAGGTGATGGACCGAATGAGGATCAATGTCACACATTCAACCCAGTCAAAAGATCTGGGTCCTAATCCATCGTTTTTTTGCACTCCACACCACCCTGGGTTAGACAATGGCGATATGCAAATCAGCTCTGACCCTGTGCCCCATGGGAACAGTCCAGTCCGAACTACAAAAGCCATGTCCTTCCCAGAACGGAATCAAGCATCCGAGGACCGGACCGGTTTCAAGGTAACACCTCTCATCAGCCCGGCTAGCTTGACTCCAGTGGTGTGGAGTGCCTGGGACCCACGTCTGGGCATCCCCAGTACACTTATAGCGGAATTGCAAAAACAACAGGTGATGGACCGAATGAGGATCAATGTCACACATTCAACCCAGTCAAAAGATCTGGGTCCTAATCCATCGTTTTTTTGCACTCCACACCACCCTGGGTTAGACAATGGCGATATGCAAATCAGCTCTGACCCTGTGCCCCATGGGAACAGTCCAGTCCGAACTACAAAAGCCATGTCCTTCCCAGAACGGAATCAAGCATCCGAGGACCGGACCGGTTTCGAGGTAACACCTCTCATCAGCCCGGCTAGCTTGACTCCAGTGGTGTGGAGTCCCTGGGACCCACGTCTGGGCATCCCCAGTACACTTATAGCGGAATTGCAAAAACAACAGGTGATGGACCGAATGAGGATCAATGTCACACATTCAACCCAGTCAAAAGATCTGGGTTCTAATCCATCGTTTTTTTGCACTCCACACCACCCTGGGTTAGACAATGGCGATATGCAAATCAGTTCTGACCCTGTGCCCCATTGGAACAGTCCAGTCCGAACTATAAAAGCCATGTCCTTCCCAGAACGGAATCAAGCATCCGAGGACCAGACCAGTTTCGAGGTAACACCTCTCATCAGCCCGGCTAGCTTGACTCCAGTGGTGTGGAGTGCCTGGGACCCACGTCTGGGCATCCCCAGTACACTTATAGCGGAATTGCAAAAACAACAGGTGATGGACCGAATGAGGATCAATGTCACACATTCAACCCAGTCAAAAGATCTGGGTCCTAATCCATCGTTTTTTTGCACTCCACACCACCCTGGGTTAGACAATGGCGATATGCAAATCAGCTCTGACCCTGTGCCCCATGGGAACAGTCCAGTCCGAACTACAAAAGCCATGTCCTTCCCAGAACGGAATCAAGCATCCGAGGACCGGACCGGTTTCGAGGTAACACCTCTCATCAGCCTGGCTAGCTTGACTCCAGTGGTGTGGAGTGCCTGGGACCCACGTCTGGGCATCCCCAGTACACTTATAGCGGAATTGCAAAAACAACAGGTGATGGACCGAATGAGGATCAATGTCACACATTCAACCCAGTCAAAAGATCTGGGTCCTAATCCATTGTTTTTTTGCACTCCACACCACCCTGGGTTAGACAATGGCGATATGCAAATCAGCTCTGACCCTGTGCCCCATGGGAACAGTCCAGTCCGAACTACAAAAGCCATGTCCTTCCCAGAACGGAATCAAGCATCCGAGGACCGGACCGGTTTCGAGGTAACACCTCTCATCAGCCCGGCTAGCTTGACTCCAGTGGTGTGGAGTGCCTGGGACCCACGTCTGGGCATCCCCAGTACACTTATAGCGGAATTGCAAAAACAACAGGTGATGGACCGAATGAGGATCAATGTCACACATTCAACCCAGTCAAAAGATCTGGGTCCTAATCCATCGTTTTTTTGCACTCCACACCACCCTGGGTTAGACAATGGCGATATGCAAATCAGCTCTGACCCTGTGCCCCATGGGAACAGTCCAGTCCGAACTACAAAAGCCATGTCCTTCCCAGAACGGAATCAAGCATCCGAGGACCGGACCGGTTTCGAGGTAACACCTCTCATCAGCCCTGCTAGCTTGACTCCAGTGGTGTGGAGTG
The DNA here is from genome assembly GCF_964263255.1 of Lissotriton vulgaris. Classification (NCBI taxonomy): domain Eukaryota; kingdom Metazoa; phylum Chordata; class Amphibia; order Caudata; family Salamandridae; genus Lissotriton; species Lissotriton vulgaris. The sequence goes on from NC_141694.1 coordinate 752,743,094, forward strand.
CCTGGGACCCACGTCTGGGCATCCCCAGTACACTTATAGCGGAATTGCAAAAACAACAGGTGATGGACCGAATGAGGATCAATGTCACACATTCAACCCAGTCAAAAGATCTGGGTCCTAATCCATCGTTTTTTTGCACTCCACACCACCCTGGGTTAGACAATGGCGATATGCAAATCAGCTCTGACCCTGTGCCCCATGGGAACAGTCCAGTCCGAACTACAAAAGCCATGTCCTTCCCAGAACGGAATCAAGCATCCGAGGACCGGACCGGTTTCGAGGTAACACCTCTCATCAGCCCGGCTAGCTTGACTCCAGTGGTGTGGAGTGCCTGGGACCCACGTCTGGGCATCCCCAGTACACTTATAGCGGAATTGCAAAAACAACAGGTGATGGACCGAATGAGGATCAATGTTACACATTCAACCCAGTCAAAAGTCGGTCCATCACCTGTTTTGTTTGCAATTGCCACCCTAAGTGCGCTGGGGATGCCCAGACGTGGGTCCCAGGCACTCCACACCACTGGAGTCAAGCTAGCCGGGCTGATGAGAGGTGTTACCTCGAAACCGGTCCGGTCCTCGGATGCTTGATTCCGTTCTGGGAAGGACATGGCTTTTGTAGTTCGGACTGGACTGTTCCCATGGGGCACAGGGTCAGAGCTGATTTGCATATCGCCATTGTCTAACCCAGGGTGGTGTGGAGTGCAAAAAAACGATGGATTTGGGCCCAGATCTTTGGACTGGGGTGAATGTGTGACATTGATCCACATTCGGTCCATCACCTGTTTTGTTTGCAATTGCCGCCCTAAGTGCGCTGGGGATGCCCAGATGTGGGTCCCAGGCACTCCACACCACTGGAGTCAAGCTAGCCGGGCTGATGAGAGGTGTTACCTCAAAACCGGTCCGGTCCTCGGATGCTTGATTCCGTTCTGGGAAGGACATGGCTTTTGTAGTTCGGACTGGTCCGTTCCCATGGGGCACAGGGTCAGAGCTGATTTGCATATCGCCATTGTCTAACCCAGGGTGGTGTGGAGTGCAAAAAAACGATGGATTTGGGCCCAGATCTTTGGACTGGGGTGAATGTGTGACATTGATCCACATTCGGTCCATCACCTGTTTTGTTTGCAATTGCCGCCCTAAGTGCGCTGGGGATGCCCAGACGTGGGTCCCAGGCACTCCACACCACTGGAGTCAAGCTAGCCGGGCTGATGAGAGGTGTTACCTCGAAACCGGTCCGGTCCTCGGATGCTTGATTCCGTTCTGGGAAGGACAGGGCTTTTGTAGTTCGGACTGGACTGTTCCCATGGGGCACAGGGTCAAGCTGATTTGCATATCGCCATTGTCTAACCCAGGGTGGTGTGGAGTGCAAAAAAACGATGGATTTGGGCCCAGATCTTTGGACTGGGGTGAATGTGTGACATTGATCCACATTCGGTCCATCACCTGTTTTGTTTGCAATTGCCGCCCTAAGTGCGCTGGGGACGCCCAGACGTGGGTCCCAGGCACTCCACACCACTGGAGTCAAGCTAGCCGGGCTGATGAGAGGTGTTACCTCGAAACCGGTCCGGTCCTCGGATGCTTGATTCCGTTCTGGGAAGGACATGGCTTTTGTAGTTCGGACTGGACTGTTCCCATGGGGCACAGGGTCAGAGCTGATTTGCATATCGCCATTGTCTAACCCAGGGTGGTGTGGAGTGCAAAAAAACGATGGATTTGGGCCCAGATCTTTGGACTGGGGTGAATGTGTGACATTGATCCACATTCGGTCCATCACCTGTTTTGTTTGCAATTGCCGCCCTAAGTGCGCTGGGGATGCCCAGACGTGGGTCCCAGGCACTCCACACCACTGGAGTCAAGCTAGCCGGGCTGATGAGAGGTGTTACCTCGAAACCGGTCCGGTCCTCGGATGCTTGATTCCGTTCTGGGAAGGACATGGCTTTTGTAGTTCGGACTGGACTGTTCCCATGGGGCACAGGGTCAGAGCTGATTTGCATATCGCCATTGTCTAACCCAGGGTGGTGTGGAGTGCAAAAAAACGATGGATTTGGGCCCAGATCTTTGGACTGGGGTGAATGTGTGACATTGATCCACATTCGGTCCATCACCTGTTTTGTTTGCAATTGCCGCCCTAAGTGCGCTGGGGATGCCCAGACGTGGGTCCCAGGCACTCCACACCACTGGAGTCAAGCTAGCCGGGCTGATGAGAGGTGTTACCTCGAAACCGGTCCGGTCCTCGGATGCTTGATTCCGTTCTGGGAAGGACATGGCTTTTGTAGTTCGGACTGGACTGTTCCCATGGGGCACAGGGTCAGAGCTGATTTGCATATCGCCATTGTCTAACCCAGGGTGGTGTGGAGTGCAAAAAAACGATGGATTTGGGCCCAGATCTTTGGACTGGGGTGAATGTGTGACATTGATCCACATTCGGTCCATCACCTGTTTTGTTTGCAATTGCCGCCCTAAGTGCGCTGGGGATGCCCAGACGTGGGTCCCAGGCACTCCACACCACTGGAGTCAAGCTAGCCGGGCTGATGAGAGGTGTTACCTCGAAACCGGTCCGGTCCTCGGATGCTTGATTCCGTTCTGGGAAGGACATGGCTTTTGTAGTTCGGACTGGACTGTTCCCATGGGGCACAGGGTCAGAGCTGATTTGCATATTGCCATTGTCTAACCCAGGGTGGTGTGGAGTGCAAAAAAACGATGGATTTGGGCCCAGATCTTTGGACTGGGGTGAATGTGTGACATTGATCCACATTCGGTCCATCACCTGTTTTGTTTGCAATTGCCGCCCTAAGTGCGCTGGGGATGCCCAGACGTGGGTCCCAGGCACTCCACACCACTGGAGTCAAGCTAGCCGGGCTGATGAGAGGTGTTACCTCGAAACCGGTCCGGTCCTCGGATGCTTGATTCCGTTCTGGGAAGGACATGGCTTTTGTAGTTCGGACTGGACTGTTCCCATGGGGCACAGGGTCAGAGCTGATTTGCATATCGCCATTGTCTAACCCAGGGTGGTGTGGAGTGCAAAAAAACGATGGATTTGGGCCCAGATCTTTGGACTGGGGTGAATGTGTGACATTGATCCACATTCGGTCCATCACCTGTTTTGTTTGCAATTGCCGCCCTAAGTGCGCTGGGGATGCCCAGACGTGGGTCCCAGGCACTCCACACCACTGGAGTCAAGCTAGCCGGGCTGATGAGAGGTGTTACCTCAAAACCGGTCCGGTCCTCGGATGCTTGATTCCGTTCTGGGAAGGACATGGCTTTTGTAGTTCGGACCGGACTGTTCCCATGGGGCACAGGGTCAGAGCTGATTTGCATATCGCCATTGTCTAACCCAGGGTGGTGTGGAGTGCAAAAAAACGATGGATTTGGGCCCAGATCTTTGGACTGGGGTGAATGTGTGACATTGATCCACATTCGGTCCATCACCTGTTTTGTTTGCTATTCCAATCATGGAGTCCCACTCTGCAACTCTGGGCAATAGCTTGCTTAATCTCCACAATGGCCCCCACAACGCTAAGGATGCCTGGCCTCCACCTTGGGGGTGCCCAGGAGTGGAAGCCTCACAGTGAAAACCAGGATGTGTTCCACAGCGGTATTCGTACAAGCGCCTTGAGACCCTTGCGGGTGAGTAGTGCGCTATACAAGTATCAATTTACATTTTTACATTTTTTTACCTGTTTGCCACTCACGAATTGGCCATAGTTCTTCCGTAAACCGACGCTGATGATCCATCCATTCCAGTGAGTGACTGTAAAGAAAAAAGATATATTATTTAATCAATCATCATGGTATATTGGCAAGTGAGTCCGCTCCAAGGACATTTTGCATATTTTGTGAAATGCAATATAGTGGCCCATGAATTTGAAGTACAATTTTAATTAAACAAGGAAAAAAAAAACAGAGTTGTTGACATGAGTTACAATTACTGTGTGAAAGATTAAATAATAACTAAGACAATACATATGAATCATCATTTCATGCACAAAAAACAAACAGCAATTAGTTTAATCAGAGCCAGACAGCCATTGCTGTCCACTGCATGCCATCTTCTCAATTATTAATTACCTGTTCTACTTTTCTCCGCATCTTCTTCGGAAAGTGAGGGCCCACAGGGCAGCCTCTCCTGTCAATATCAGAAGTAACTCTGTCAGCAATCAGTAAGCATGTAGTCAGTCATTAATTTCAGTCCCACTTGACGGGACTCATCGTAATCCATCCATCTGCCTTGAGGGAAATAGATAGGGGGAGTCTGGAGTAGGAGTATAAAGGAGCATGATTGAGTTGTGAACTTGTGAACCTCAGGAATGCAGACTGTGGCACCTTCAAATCAATAAGGAACATAAGATGAAGACAGTGCAGCTGATGGACTTGTTGTGATTAGGTGATTCAAGTTTTATTGTGGTAAAAGTTGCAAAACAAAGAAAGACACACATGAATAAAAGTGAATAAGGACAAAAAAAGGAAGTCATTTTCAGGGCTCGGTGTCAGGGAAGTAGAGCTCGTCCTCAAACTCCATGAATTGAGACGGGAGTAGGTCAGGTAACAGAGAAGAACTTCCGTCACCTAAGTCGGTGTCCTCTTCTTCCTGCGTGCATTCATGTACTTTGCAATCTGGTGGTATCAAGTGCTGATTCATCTTGATCAGTGTTAACCTCTCCACATTTTTGGCCGAGAGGCGGGTCCTTTTTGAAGTTACAATGGCACCAGCAGCACTGAAAACACGTTCTGAAGACACGCTTGCGAGTGGGCAAGACAAATAATTTATAGCCAGGTTGGTGATCAGCGGCCATAGAGCCATTTTCCTGTACCAATACAGCAATGGGTTTGTATTAACAAAGACCTGTGTTGGGTCATCCAGATAGGCCTGCACCATCAACTCAAGGTTCTCCATGTTTGCTCCACTTTGCGTACCATCTGTGGCCTTCTCAGCACTGGAACGAGCAAACCCTTGATGAGTTAGCCAATCCGCTTCCGACAATATTATGGCTGGGCCTGGTGCAGGTGAGGATGATGATACGGTTGCTGCTGGTGTTGTTAACAGCTGTGAGGAAAAGTTACTCTCTTCGCCCACAGATTCAGAAGTGGAACTTGACGCTGAATCGCCTGCTGATTCAGTTGGACTTCTGACGGCTCCTTGAATTTTCTGCCGATCTTTTTCGAACCGACTGGCTGACACAGCTAGCCAATGTTTGAAACAGTGGAGTGGTGTAGCTCACTGGTTAGAGGCAGCAGACCCGGAAGCAGAAGTCGGCCCGGGACCAGGGTTCAATACCCGACGTGGCAGGGTCGTGGACCAAGGTCAGCGGACTTGATAATTCTCACCTCGGTGCCTACTCTAACCAGGGGTCCCACTCGGCAACTCTGGGCATTAGCTTGCCTAATCTCGACAACAGCCCCATCAACGCCGGGGATGCCTGGCTCCACCTTGGGGACTCCCTGTAGGGACCATCTCACAGGGAAAGCCAGGACGGGTTCCCCAGCGGTATACAGCGCCAGGACGCCGGCTGGCAACAGTGCGCTTTACAAGTAATACATTACATTACATCTGCTTCATCAAAAGGAATGAATGCTTTGCTGGCCACTGCGATTTTGTACCGTGGATCCAGAATAGTGGCACAAATGTAATGTTGTTCTGTATGTATGTTTTGAAGCCTTTCATTGGCAACTAGGCGGCTTAATAAGTTCTCCGCCAACAGATATGCATCTTGCTTTCCAACATTATCTCTGAACGTTGAAGACACCGCCTTCAGTTGGTGCTCTAGCATGACCAACAATGGGATAGCTTTGCTCAAAGAACAGTCCTCCCTGCTCACTTCACGCGTGAAGACCTCAAAAGGACGAAGCATGTCTGTCAGGCTTTTAACTAGCTGCCATTCCTCCAACTCTAGCCTAGTGTCTTTCATAGCAGAACCTAGTGTAAAGATATAGTAATCGATTACCATGCACTGCTCAAACAGACGCTCAAGCATGTCAAAGGTTGAGTTCCAACGTGTTGCCACCTCCTGGATGAGTCCTTTGACTGGCACTTTACGTACATGTTGAATGCTCCTTAGCTCCTTCAGGGCCTTAAAAGAATGGCTGAAATGTGTGCAGATTCTTCGGCAGGTGGTCAGTAACTTCTTGACTTGGTTTTCATTTTTCAAGCAATCTTGAACAACCAGGTTTATACAGTGCGCCAAACACGGCACTCTGAAATATTCACCTTCCTGCATGACCTTGACTATATTACTGCCATTATTCGTGGAAACATAACCAACTATGCAATTTCTTGGTTGCAGCCATTCAGAGACCTTACTGTTAAACTCCTCCAAAATGTTTTTTGCAGTATGAGTTTTCTCCATGGCAAACATGGCTAATGTTGCATATTTCCGAGTAGCTTGAAAAACTGTGTCCAGGTCAACAACTGCACTTGACTTGTCTCTAACCCCTGCAAAAGACCATGCAAAAGAGACCCAGTGTGCAGTGATGCACATGTAATCAAGGGCTTGGCAACTGGTCCACATGTCTGTTGTCAAGTGGATAGTGTGAACAGCACTCTTCTGCAAAGCTGCCCCAATCACCTCCAGCACATCTTGATGTAGTGCTGGAACCGCAACTCTGGCAAAATAGGACCGGCTAGGAACCTTCCATTTAGGGCAGACTGTTGCCACCAATTCTAGAAACCCCACCCCTTGCATGAAAGAAAAAGGGAGAAGGTCCAGTGCTAGCATTTTAGCCAGCTTTGCGTTATACAGACGTACCGTTGGGTGGTTGCGTTCAAATGGCGCCTCCGACCACAACATTCCGCGTATGGTGGGCTGGATCATTTTATGTGATGATGATGATGACGTCTTCAAACCAGTTAGGCCCAGTGATGTAGTTTTTCGCATTGGTGTCTCTCCAACACTCTTAGTGTGCCTCATAGATGTTGCAGGGGTAGAGGGTGTGGGCGTTACCACTGCAGTGCTGCTGCCAGGGGTACTGGGTGTACCAGAAAAAATGTCTGTCACTTCTTCGCTTCCCCCCTGCACGATCAGCCTCTCGTCATCATCAGATGCAATTTCAATGGATACATTTGAATTTGTTTTTCTTTTGCCTTCCTCGATCTTCCTCACGTGTGCTTCCCACTCGATAGTGTGGTGTTTTTTGAGATGACCTCTCTGGCCTCCGGTACCATAGTTGGTTCCAAGCTTACCCCGACGAACGCATGCTTTACAAATCGAACAAACGACCATGTTTTCCGCCTTTGCGCTAACAGTAAAGAAGTCCCAAACTGGGGACTGGTGATGTCTGCTGAAGGTGGAGGTGCTACTTTGACTTTCAATGCCAGATGAAGTGGAGGATGGGCGTGGCTGAATTTGTTTCTGTTGTTCACTTACAGCACCACTACTTGAGGTCGAGCTGGATGGAGGTCCATGCCGGCCCTTCTGACTAAAAAAGATGGAAGCTGTAGGTCATGTTGGTGTTGTAGTTAACGGTGGTGGTACCAGTGCTACGCCGCCCATATCCCGCTCAGCAGCCATTCGGGATAGGTTCAAAATGTGTGTCTGCTGCATGCCCGCTGGAGCTGGAGTGATGACTGTGATGACTGGGTCGTGGTCAGACTGTTCACCAGCAGCAGAAGACACCACTTCTTGTTCGTCGTCATCACCCATAAGTCGAAGCTTTGCGGGAGCCTTCCTTTTAGGCTTAGCTACCTTTGTCGGCTCATGGCGTGACTCACTCTCTGACTGCATGGCTGGGTTCCAATCATGATCAAGGTCATCAGAAGGAAGGGGGCTTGAAGAAAACTTGTAGTAGTAGTAGTATCCCTCCTTGACCTTTTTCTTGCTGGGGATCTGGAAGACAATGGATAATCATCATCAGGAGGAGTGGCTTCCTCGGATGATACCTCCTCTTGAATATCAATTTCCTGATGTGCCCCTAATTCTGGAGGAACAAGCGTTGTAGGCAGTTGTGCCGCTCCATGAACCTCTAGTTGCACCTCTCCATGCACCTGTCTATGCCTCTCCTTGCGGCTCTACTTGCGCCTCTCCTTGCGGCTCTACTTGCGCCTCTCCTTGCGGCTCTACTTGCGCCTCTCCTTGCGGCTCTACTGGCGCCTCTCCTTGCCCATGTACTTGCGCTTGTACTAGTTGCACCTGTGTTTGTGGCTGTGGTTGTTGAACACTCGTCAGCTGAGTTACACCCGGCGTTGATTGGATGGTACTTTCTTGTGATGAGCCAAGATCACTGGTCGATGGTGATTGAAAAACCAAAGTGGCTGCCGCAGCAGCACTCATGTTCTTGGACCTAAGTTGGCGTGGTGGCACTGAGCCCAATGAAGCGGAGGTGCTGCTTCCAGCTTGGTCCCCGGCGGACACCGCTGCTGCTGCAGGCGTAGTTTTTTTTCCCAAAAAAGGTGTCGGTGGGCACACCAGTCTCCTTGGTAGGTGGTGCCACTTGCTTCTTCTGCTCCTTCTTACTGGCAGTTGCACTGGCAACTTTTTTCGCTGAGGCGCTACGGCCAACTTTCTTTGGGGTCATCTTTTGAGATGTCAGAACAGCAGGCCGCAGTTGCACGAGTTGCAGAGTTGTCTTGTCTGTGGCCACACGTGACGTCACGTGACGTTGTGCTGCACACACCGCTGCAGGACTTCTTGCTGGCACTGGTGGTTCTCTTGTGCACCTAAAAGCAATGGAAGCCAGAGGAACATCAGTTATACACCCCAAAAAGTCGAAAAACCCACACTAAGCACTGTTTAATGTTTTTATATTGACATACTTTACAACCAGTTGTGCATTTGGTATACTAGTGGGGATTCCACCAGAAGTTGTTCTTTCAATTAGGCTGGCTGCCTTTCAACCAAATAGCACACTAACTTTGTGAAACTTATTTTTATACTTAGAGTACTTAGAATTTAGAATAGGTGTGCGCAGGCAAACACTACATTGTAAATTCAAGACACCCCACAGAAAGACTAGGCCCATGCACCACTGAGTACCCCTGGGCATAATGGTTGAAAGCAAGGCAAACTGGGTGCAGGCCTGAGCACACTGCCTGGCTTCAAAATGGCCTCTTGACCCCCACCACATGGCCAGGCCCTGCCTGTACCAGGCCTCAAAATGGCCCCTACCCACATGGCCAGGCCTCAACAACACCCCAAAAAGTCGAAAAACACTCAAAAATCAACACAATCCCATGCCATCCATGCCCTCAATGATGTTTAAATTCAAGACACCCCACAGAAAGACTAGGCCCAAGCACCACTGAGTACCCCTGGGCATAATGGTTAAAAGCAAGGCAAACTGGGTGCAGGCCTGAGCACACTGCCTGGCTTCAAAATGTCCCCTTTACCCCCACCACATGGCCAGGCCCTGCCTGTACCAGGCCTCAAAATGGCCCCCACCCACATGGCCAGGCCCCAACAACACCCCAAAATGTAAAAAAACACTCAAAAATCACCACAATCCCATGCCATCCATGCCCTCAATGATGTTTAAATTCAAGACACCCCACAGAAAGACTAGGCCCATGCACCACTGAGTACCCCTGGGCATAATGGTTGAAAGCAAGGCAAACTGGGTGCAGGCCCGAACACACTGCCTGGCTTCAAAATGGCCCCTTGACCCCCACCACATGGCCAGGTCCTGCCTGTACCAGGCCTCAAAATGGACCCCACCCACATGGCCAGGCCCCAACAACTCCCCAAAAAGTCAAAAACATTCAGAAATCACCACAATCCCATGCCATTCATGCCCTCAATGATGTTTAAATTCAAGACACCCCACAGAAAGACTAGGCCCATGCACCACTCACTACACCTGGGCCTACTGGCTAGTGAGGCTTTACAGGCACCCCAAAATTTAAAAAAAATCAACATATAACAGTGAGCTAAAATTCCATGACATAAATAAGAATTAAGTTTAAAAAAAATCACAGAAACAGTTGTATCATGCACCCATGACCAACCCCGGGCCTACTGGATACTGTGGCTACCCACCACAATATATATTTTGTTAAATTTGTGAAAAAAGTTTTAGAACTGTAGTTGCCTCAACTGCAATGCCCCAAACAAACAACACTAACTTACTTGTAAAATCTCAAGTCCAAAAGTGATCCAAACTCCAAAGTCCAGAAAGTCCTCAAATACAAATATCCAGTAGCAGTCACAAAAAGTAATCCTTCCAGCTCCACAGCCAAATAAAAAGTGACCAGGACATGGACAAAGCACTGGGAGGAGATTGCTGGATAGGAACAGGAAGTTGGAGACTCTGGGGAACTTCCTTCCTCCCACTCCACCCCAAAAAATGGACTCCTGCACCAAAAAGTGCAGCCAAATGTCAATCTGAGGAGTTATTCTGATCAAAATCATCATTTTCACAAGGTTTATGCTTCCTGTGGTGGGTTTCTTGTGCAGAATTGCAATTTTTGCAATTTCGGGAACGCGAGCTGTTCAAATCTCCCGCCGGAAGTCAGCTGCGCGCCGCATCTACGTGTTCGACATTGTTTACTCCAGCAATGCGTGATCGCGGGCCTTTATGACGTACTCGCGTTGTCAAACTCTCGCTGTGCAAGATGGCAAGCCGCGATAACGTAATTGCGTTCGAAAAACTCTCGCGCGATCACGCAGCAAGATCGAAAATGGCGCAGCACACGCAAAACCGGGAGAAAAACAACTCGGCGGACTCAGAATCACAGTAAGTCAACGTCGCGCCCGCGATATTGTATTTTTCAAACGCGACCAAGCAAAATAATTCGTAGCTTTCGAATTTGCGGATTATTGGGGAAATTTGCGCGATTTGCGGATCGCGAAATCAGCAAAAATCCGCAAATTTGCCCGCGAAACGGATTTTACGCCCACGCTTAGTCAGGATGGCAGACCAGGAAGTGGGTGGAGGGAGCGGGGACAAGTTGGTTCACTTCGCAACATTATCGCGTGTTTATATATACACAACGTTGGATTCGAATACGCGCGTGTTCAATACGCGCGTGTTTTTAATCGAAAGGCCGAACAGACCCTATCGATTTGCTTGCTGGGCAACAACTACAAGGGACGCATAGAGACAATAGTCCCAAAAACATATTGTGTACCCACAAGCATTGTAAAATTAAACATATTAGAAACGTGCGCTTACTCTTTTCTTTCTCTTCCATTTAACAAGACTGAGCCACAGCAACATGGTTGGTCTATACTGATCCCCTATTGAAAACCAATTTTTTCATTACATTTTCAATTTATTTTGTATTTTTCAATAAAGCGTAAACCACTTTTACCCCTGGAAATGTATTTACAAACATTTCTATGAAAAGCAGACCATAAGAAGTTACTAATATAGCCATGACAATAACTTAATATCACTGATCAGTATATTCCTTATTCCCAGATTACACCAACATTTTTAAGAGTGATTTCGGTCGCTCCATGTGTATTTCAGAGCTCCCAATATTAGCAACCCCTCAAATGCGCATACAAGAAGATCCCTAATTTACTTATTATTTCAGCTATCTCTCATCTGAAAATCTTCATGGTATATATTCATTATCTTCCTGGTCTCATACTGTCAAAATAGACAGAGGTCCATGTGTCAGCCTTACCTTTCCTTTCAATGTTGTTTTTAACTTGTCTTAACATGTCATGACTTTTAATCAGCCAACTACAGTATCTCCGGGGTATGTTGCTCTCTTCTAATATCTCCTTCTCATTCTCACCATTCTCCTACCACTGCTTCCCCTTTTGTGATGCGTTCCACCCAGGAAACATACACCCTTGCATTTCCCTCAGTCAATTTAGCACCTGTCTTCATTTGTTACCCATGCAGTTCCCTATAGAATTTCCTCCTGTTACTCCTTACCTCTGATGGAGCAAGGTTGCATATGTAAAGAAAGATAAGTGATACATAAAAACAGAAGTGAGTTAATTCAGAAAATAACCCAATTAAATACAAGTCCTGAAGCATTAACGATCTCCTTTAGTTCCGTTGTATGGAGATAAGCAAACTGGTCCTAAAACTCCCGTTCTGACTACTCCAATCATTCAACCTAGAAAAAAATATATAATAGTTGATGATCAAGCAAGTGAATGTGAGTCAGTAATTTCTCTGATGGATTTACCAATAAGAGAACCAATAAATGATTCAATTAGAAAAGTTACCCAAGGGAGTTCAAGATAAGAACAGATTGAAACCTCCACAGGAAGAGGAAGTGCTACTGTAGTAACCCCAAAAATAGAAAGGTGGACACGAGATATAGAGAAGCCTAAATCTCAGCCAAAGGTATTATACATTTTTAAATGAAGGGTAGAATTCGAAGAAATGATAGCGGGAAATGTCGGACTAGAGAGATTGAACTTTTTTAGCAAAGAAGAATTGTTATTCATATGTAGAAGCATTACCCGAAATACAAAAATATTCCATGAGAAACTGATGAATTTGGCCTCAGAAATGGGAAAAGACTAAGGTAAATCAAAAGTATTGCAAAACCCATATAGAGCAGAGTTTTCTGATACATACTTAGAGAACATGAATGTGTCAGGAAGAAAATTGCAGATAAAAGAATTATTGTCATTGTAACAGAAATGGGGATATTTAGATAGATGGAAAGCCAGATGGACAAAGAAAAAGGTAAAAGCACAGGGAAATCGAAATACATCTGCGTATTTAATGAAAGAAACAGAAAAGGTTGAAAGATTGTGCCCCATGAGAGAAGTTCCAGAAGGAGGTTATGTACATGTCCCATGGTCCCGACAGGATATTTTATCATTTATAAATGATTTCTCAAAACTTAAAGAAAAAACAGAAAAATGGTACAGGCAAGTTGAGAGGTTTGTGAAAGTTTCGAAAGTACTGTTGAAAGATTTAGATGGATTATTTGACATAGTTGTTCCTGCTGATTTATGGACTGAATGTAAAATTTCAGCAGATTGGCCTAACGATGAGTAACCAAGAGATGCAAAAACAGGTCCCCCATCAGATGATGTGATGAAAAAATACCATCAGGTAATAACTTAATTGAAGGGAAAGGTTCCTACAAAAGAAACAGATTTGACAAAAATAGACAGAACCACCCAAAATAAAGATGAATCTGTACATGCATATTCTGAACGCCTTCTAACAGTACAGTGGATTAGAAAATATTGTTAACAAGGACATGACACATTTTATATATCGTTTTGTGTCTGGATAAAACCAGAAATATCACAAATGATTAAAGAACATAAGTTGTGTTGGCAGGCAAAGTCTATAGATGAAATCCCCAAATATTCAAAATACTGTGGGGATGAAATTGATAACAGGCGAAAGAAATTAGAAGAAAAAGTAATGTGGGCCCAAGTAAAATTGGCAGAGCAACGGGAACTTCAGCTAAGTCAACCGGCAAATAATCAAGGTCAAGGTGAAAGCAGTGGGGGTAAACTTAGAGGGAAAATGAGTAAAGGAGAGGCAAAGAAAAGGTTTCCCTGTCACAGGAGTGGAAAATTGGGGCATTGGAAAAACAAGTGCAAACTTATACAGAATAATAATGTCCAAAATCAAAATTTACATCTGCAGACGCAGAATGAGGTGTCAATGAGACAGCCGCAACAGGTAATACAGAATCATTTGCCACCTTCCCCTATGCCAGATTTTGTGAGTCAAGCCAAGTACTGTGTGGACACCGGATTTTGGGAGGGAAGTGGTAAGAAAAACCCGGTAACTTCACAGTTCACTTTACAGGACACATTTTTTGAGGAGGGTGATTATTGACGGTGCCTGAGAGGGGGGGGAAAGGAATGCATACTTGGTGCATCCTTACAGGTAGATCAGTCAGGTCCTTTTATTGAAGGTAAGGTTGAAGGAAATGACATCACCTTCTTGCTAGGCACTGGCGCTTCCCTTTCTACTGTGAGAACAACAGTCATCCCAAACATACCCCTCTCGGGAGAATCGATCCAAGTAGTGGGCGTTTCTAATAAACAGATTAGGACCCCTATTACCAAACCAATGAAGGTATGTATTGGTAACTTTAAAGAAATGCACAAATTTGTTGTTTGTGATTCGAGTCCTGTAAACTTGTTAGGAAGAGATTTATTGTACAAAATGAACTGCACAATCTTTTGCACACCAGATGGTGTCGCAATTCAGACTCCTGACAAAGATGGAGTGTACAAAATCATGTTAGCCAGACAGGGAACTGCAGTAAACGACACAATTAAAAGAATGACCCCAAATGGGTTACCAGAAGAAATCCGAAATACTGTAAATCCTGAAGTATGGGATTCTACTGGTAAAGAAGTAGGTCTAATGGCAAATGCAGATCCGGTAAAGGTAACTGTAAAGGAAGGTGCAGTTTACCCAAATACTTGACAATACAAAATAAGTCCAGAAATAAAATCGTGTTGCAGCAGAAATTGAACGCTTGGTTGAACAAGGCATATTAAAAGACAAAATGAGCAGTCCTTGTAATTTACCTATAATTGACATAAAGAAGCCAAACAGAAAATATAGGGTAGTCCAAAATCTGGGAAAAATAAATAAAATTGTTGTGCCGTGTTGTCCAGTGGTACCGAATCCAGCTGTGATCTTATATCAAATACCATGGAGTGCAGGATGGTTCACTGTAATCGATTTGTGCCAGGCCTTCTTTTCCATTCCATTACATCCAGAAAGTCAATTTTTATTTTCGCTTAAATTTGACGAACATGTGTATGTGTGGTTTCGTGTTCCTCAAGGGTACACAGAAAGTCCATTGTTCTTTAATCAGATTTTGAAAAAATTTCTTGAATCTTTGGTACTGCCCAAACAGTCTGTCCTGGTGCAGTATATTAATGACCTATTAGTCGCGTCTAAAACTCAAAATTACTGTATTGCTGATTCTATCGCCTTATTGAATCACTTGACTGAAGGTGGACATAAAGTGTCACCTGAAAAATTGCAATTTTGTACCAATTTGGTAAAATATTTTGGACACCAAATAGAAAGAGGGGTCAGAAGAGTGACTTCAGAAAGAATCAAAATAATCAGAAACATGAAATTGCACCAGAGCCAGAAGGAAATCAGAATGTTTCTCAGAGTTGTAGGATATTGCAGGCAGTGGATTGTGGGATTTGCAGTACTAACAAAACCATTGATTCAACTGAGAAAGAAACGAGCAAAAGATCCAGTCAAATGGGATGATGAAAGCATGACAGCTTTTCTAAAATTACGCAACAGTCTATGCGAAGCCGCTGTGTTAGGTATGCTAGATTATTCCAAAGAGTTTGCATTATTCTGTGATACAAGAGACAATTGTGCTCTCTCAGTCCTAACAGAGACACATGGCCTAATGAGAGTCCTGTAGCATATTGTTCTGCCACTTTGGACCCAGTTGCATCAGCATTACCAGGGTGCTTAAAATCAGTAGCTGCAACTTGCGTGAATCTTGAACAAAGTGAATCCATTGTAATGGGACACCCTGTAACAGTGTATATCCCACATGCAGCTGTGATTTTGTTGACGCGAACTCGCACACAGTACCTAACTCCTAGTCGGCTGACTAAGTATGAGCAAGTTATTCTAGGTGCAGAAAATGTGAGGATAGTCAGATGTACTTTTTTAAACCCTGCAACCTTATTACCTGATTCACACTTTGAAGAAGTAAAAAATTAAGTTGAACATGATTGTATTTACCTCACTGAATACAGTACTAAACCACGCCCAGATATACTAGAAGAACCTTTAAAATATCCAGAACATGAGCTGTTCGTAGATGGCTCATGTATGCGTCATGAGGAAGGAGGTTTGAGTGCTGCATATGCTGTGTGTACATTGGCTGGAATAGTCGAAGCATCCTATTTGCCAGGAGTCAAGTCTGCACAAATAGCTGAATTGGTAGCGTTACTCAAAGCTTGTAAAATTGGGAAAAAATATAATTTACACTGACAGTCAATATGGTTACGGGGTTGTGCATGACTTTGCCCAACTCTGGATGAAAAGGAATTTCATGACTTCTTCAGGACCCCCTATTAAAAATTGACATTTTGTAAAAGAATTAATTGAGGTGATTCAATTACCAAAAGAAGTGGGTGTGGTCAAATGTGCTGCTCACCAATCTGGAAACAACAAAGTGACACCTGATAATCGTTATGCTGACCAATTTGCTCATCATTGTGACAAATACAAAATGGCACTAAACAAGAAAATTGATGGATGTGGAATCAGCTGCCAACTTATGCTTTTAGGGGTGTAGGAACATGGGAGGAAGTAAGAGATTTACAAAATGAATCAGAGCCCAAAGAGAAGGGAGAATGGGAGAAAATAGGGTGTCAGAGAAGAACTGATGATGGTGTAATAGTTTACTTAGATGGAACACCCGTTTTACCTGACTGTATGCTTGCACCTATGGCAAGAATGTACCACGGAGACACACAAATAGGTAGAAATGCAATGATAAGACAGTTCAGACAGGATTGGTTTAACGCAAGGTCAGGAGCGTAGCAGAGAGACTTTGCCAGAGATGCTTAATTTGTCAACAAATTAATCCAGGAAGGAAACTGTAGTTTGCCCCGGAAAAATTGGAAAAGCAGAGGGTCCATTTATAAGACTTCAACTTGATTTCATTCAGTTACCTGCTTGTCGAGTAATAAAATATGTCCTTGTCATAGTTTGTGTAGTCCCCAAGTGGGTGGAGGCCTACCCAACCAGGAGAAATGACTGTTTAACTGTAGCCAAACTCTTATTGATGAAACTCATTCCTAGGTTCAGATTTCCAGTAACGATTGAATCAGACAGAGGGTCTCATTTTAATAATGAAATAATTTGATTAATCTGTGAAGCATTCAAAATTGAGCAACAGCTGCACTGTGCATACCGCCCAGAGGCTTCTGGAGTGGTAGAACAACTGAAGGGCACAATAAAATCAACACTGGGAAAATGTGTGAATCCACCACATTGGAATGGCCTGATGCTTTACCTCTTGTTCTGATGGGACTCAGAAGCCTTCCAGACAAAACTACAGGCTTGAGTCCCCAAGAGATACTCATGGGAAGGGCAATGAGGCAAGCATGTGTGCCAGGACACAAGCTGTTAAATATATCTGATGATTTGGTATTGGAGTACTGCAAAGAGTTGGCTGACCAAGTGTGCTCTATCTCTCATCAGGTTGGGGAAGATGCTGTGGACAGACAGTCGACTCAAGCACATGATTTGAATCCAGGTGATAGGGTAGTGATAAAAGATCACACCCGAGAATCGTGCCTAGCATTTAGGTGGGAAAAACCACATCAAGTCATATTGGTTACCACAACAGCTGTAAAGTGCGCAGGCATACCTAATTGGATTCATGCCAGCCATATCAAAAGAGTGACTGAACCTGAAGGAGCAGAGGCTGAAGGTTGTACAGCTGAAGGGGATCACAAGCATTAGATCCTGAAGTAGCTGATGATGAACGACCGAGCACAAGTCAGGTTGATTGGATTCCAATAGTAGACATACCCGAAGTAACAGTAAGAACAAGAAGCCAAACATATTTAGATAGTCAGAGTGATACTGAGAATGAGACAGGAATAGAAGAACACACTCAGATTACAGAAACCAAAGCAATTGACAATTCTGAGGAGGATCAGATAAGGAAAGAGCAATACACTCAGACAGAAGAAGGTAGAAACAGCACTCATGAGTCTGAGAAGCGACAGATAGGCCCTAGAGAAAATGCACAGGCAGAAGACAATCAAGAAATTATAAGACCTGAGCAGGACCAGAAAGATAAAGGAAAACGAGTTCAGGAAGAAGAAGGTGAACAAAGTCAAAGTCAAACCCAACAAACTCCTGAACAGGGCCAGACTAGTGTAGAAGAACCCATCCAGGCAGAAACTGCAAAAGTAATAAGCCCTGGACAAGGTCAGATAGAGAGGAAAACTGAAGACGTAAATAAACAAAGTGTGCCACAACAAAACAAAAATAAAAGAACATTTGAAAAAAATAAAAGCGCAGTGCCAGTTAAAAGACTCAGAAAAGGCGATACTTTGCCTAGTGTTATCAAGAGACTGAAATGTCGCCTTAAGACAATAAATGAAGAACCAGACCAAGTAGATGAAATAACATGCCAGTCTGGACCATCAACAGAGAAACCAAAAAGGAGAAGTCCATGTTTGAAAAGACTGAATAATAAATTCAAAGGTCCTGAATGGACGAAATGTAATTCTTGAAGATTTCGAGAATCTGGAAATAAGTGGAGACAGTGATGAAGAATTGATTATTGATCAGATTGACGAAAAAGTGAGACCAATTTGAAATTTTTGTTCACATTCTATAAATTGTGAAAGATTTTCAAAGAGGGGATTAAATCTCCTTAGTCAAAAATGGCTGATAATAGAGCTACTGGAAACCCGAAAAGAAATTGTATGAAGACATGTTGTAAAATATGCACATGTAGTATTTTGATAGTACTCATAGCATGGTTAGGACTGACAATAGCAATACCTTATTTGATGGCTGCTAATAAAGAGCATGACACTAGTACACTTGGAAAAGTAGCTAACCTTAAGCAAGGTATAGTAGAGTTAGAAGCACCAGTTGAGACAGATTTACATCACAGTATGAATAGAAATGAGACAGATTTAAATGTTTTCAATAACCTATTAGTACATTATGTAGAAACAATGGAAGTTAGTGATTGCTATGTTTGTATGAATTTGCAGACATCAGTAGCAGAAGGAGTGACATATCATCATTTACCACTGACATGGTATTTCATGTGGTATTTTAGCTAGTTTATTTTATTGAACTGGAAAGTTACAATATTATTATTTTAACTTAGATGTGATTTCTTCTGAAATTACTTTACGCAGTAACATGAACCCTGTCATTAGCAGTAGAGATTCACAGTTTATGGGTGAATATTTTCTAACAATGAAAACAATAGATATAGCTGAAGCACATAGAGATAATCTTACATGTAGATTACATGAAGAAGGGAAAATATTTTTATAATCTAGTAGAGAAAAGGAGACAGGATTTCCATAGAAAGGCTAATGAACCAAAACCCCAGATACCTAAATGGGCTGAGAGACAAGATGTTATTGCAACTGGCAAGACTCATGCTGCTATGTCCCTGGATCTTGAAAAGAAGGGGGAAATCTGTCTCCATAGGTTAAAACAGAGTTTAACAGTGTATTCATTGGTTCCAGTGAATGAGAACTCAACTAGAGCTAGTTTTTCAGAAATTGTAGGTGATATATTTAGTGCATTTTTTCCTTCCATGTGAGTAATTCTAAATACACAGAGAATTTGTAAATTACCCACAGTGGTTGATCACTTATCGACTTACACTGCTGGAGGATTTTTATTGATTAATACTGAATTAGTTGCGATAAGATCTATGGTTTTGCAAAATGGATTTGCTTTTGATATATTATTGGCAAAAGAGAGCGGAGTCTGTAGAATGTTGAAGGTGCAACATTGTTGCACCTACATACCTGACAAAAGTATCGAAATTGGGAAATATGTCAGGAATATCACAAATTTAGAAGAAGAATTGAAACCACTGGAAGTTGACAGTGCATGGAAGAGACTAACTAATGGTCTCTCCTCTGTAGGTAGTTGGTTTTCTAATGTAGGAAAAAGTATTGTAGGTAAAATACTGATGCCAACAATGGGAATAGCCCTATTAGTCTTAATGATAATTATTTGGTGTAAATGCTGCAGAAACAGAAAGTGGTATGCATTGAACGACAAGGGAAAGAAGAGAAAATACAATGAGATTCAACTAGAAGAATTAAAAGGGGATATTTACAAAAGAATGAAAGGTTTCCAAAAGAAAAGAGGAAGAGGAAAGGAAACTCTAAAGTAATAGATGAAATTGAATTGGGAAACTGCTAAAGTTGGCATCTGGTTCTAGAAATTAATGATGGCATAGAATGCCTTCAAAGAGGGGATTGATGGAGCAAGGTTTCATACGTAAAGAAACTTGCTCGGATTCAATCCTCTCGAAATAACATGTAACGAATTAATCAACATGTTTTGTGAATACTGATAATTGCATTACACAACATTTTAGTATCTAGGGGAGGCTTGTTTATGTGTTTTACTAACCAGTAATCCGAGTGTCCTAAAAATGGCAGCTGAAAACGAGGGAACCCTTTTGCGCATGCGTCTACTATATCTATGTAGTGTGACGTACTATGCTTTTGGTGGGACTTCTTTGAAGCTGCGCAGTAGTGCCTAAAATGGCTGCTTCAAACTTCACATGCTAATGCTTATGCTTTTGCTTAAACTAAAATTTGTGTGTCTTGCATAATCATTAATGCTTTAGTTAAAATAAAGTAATGGGGATAGACTACAAATAAGTGGAATACAGTGCATTCATTTATTCTCGTATGCTAATGTGTTTTTCTTTGACTTTATTAATAACTCGTATTTGGGCCTGAAAGATACCGCAAACCCCCATCTTGAACTCAGTGCACATGCGCTTTCAAACACTGAAATCCTTGAAGCTCTGTCATTGGAAAGCAGCCAAGTCCCGTCTTACAGCGATGTGCATTGGAAACTAACCCTGTGACAAGGAACAAAAAAGAAACTGAAAGAAAAATTATACATTGTATATCATTTGAAATGAAATAATGCTGGGTGGAATAAAATTCATGGGAAAGTAAATTATGGACGGGAACATTAATCAATTACATTGAATGAAAATGACTTCATACTGGTATGGTGTGATGACCTCTTCCTGTCTTTTTGACCAATCAAATAAAGGAAATACACAAATTTGCAATATTGGGGGGTGGTACATGTCCCGAGAAATGGTATAACTAAGATAGGCTTAGGCCGTTAGATTGTCCGACTTGTCACAGACCTGTCACTGACCCAACGTATGCTGAAGGAGAATCGAGAGCAGAGTGCTGGTCGAGCAATTTGACAGAAGAATCAGGAGTTTGCTGAGGGAGAAGAATCGATCTACCTAGTCGGGGTCCGAGAGTAGCCATAGATACGGGTGTAGCGCTGGCGTTGCACATAGCGGAGGTTACCTGTCCTGTCCTGCACCTGTCTTGACTTGTTGGCTCCTGATTAGTTGGAAGCCCTTCTTCTTTTCCAGCCCTTGGCCTGGGGTTGGTCCCCGCACCATTCTAGGTAAATATAAATCTGTTTGTTATGTCTTTGTACCGTTTCCCTTTCTCACCTTTCCCAGGTACCGATGCTTATAAATGATAATAATAAGTCTCTAAATATTTTTACTTTGATTGTCATTTTCCTGCTTGAAAAATCCTTGGTTGCATTGTTTTGGTACCTGACTCACAAAATATTGCATAGATAAAGTGTTTAAAACTTTCCAGAGTCTGTGGTTACTTTTATAATAAAAGTGAAATGACATACTACCTATTATTCTAACATCCTGATCCAAATTTTCTTAGAGATAAGTAAGTATAAGTGACAAGGAATTGGTCAGTTATGGTAACTAGTATAAAATTAATTTACTGATAAGCAGGAAAGAAATAAGGTTACCTGTTTAAGGTGTGTAAAATATTTTTATGGGCCCAGGTGAGTATTGTATTAGAAAAATTATCCTGAGTCAGTAATCTCGCGCCATCCCCTCTAAAACAGCCTCTCGGAGTGTGTTCATCAGCCTCATCCAGACGGTCTTTCTATGACACCACTTGTGCTGTTCCTTAAATACTCAATCAATCATCGTAACAGATTACAGCTGCGACTCGTTTATGACACCACTTGTGCTGTTCCTTAAATACTCAATCAATCATCATAACGGATTACAGCTGCGACTCGTCGGAGTCACGGCTTCCGTGTCCTACTAATGTAATCGCTATTTTGTAATGCTTATTATGTATAAGTAATCTTGTGTCCCTTAAAGCAATACCCTTTCTTCTTGGCTATTTTGTTAAATCTCCAAGTTCAATCATATAGGTCCAAGTTCCCACCTATTCAACTGTTTTTAAATCACCAATATCTGAATCTCCCCTCTTGATCAGTTAAACCGTGGGCACCATCTTGTAAGGGTTAACTCGTACAGTCATACTCAATGATCTCCTGTCAGCCCTTGATGACTCTATTATTTGACTTAATCACCCAACCCCAAATGTATTCAGACACTTTTCTTGCTCCTCCTTTGTTGTGAATGTATTTGAAGTCTATATGCCTTGTATATGTTGTTTGCCCTACACGATAATTCTACGGCAAGACTTGCTGTCACCGTCCAATGGCAAGTAATGCTGTTTGGAAAAATTGTCCTATATCTGGTCATATACTAAAGTACTTGTTCCATCCAAATTTACTTAAGGCATAAGTGATATCTCTCACTTGTTGATAGACTTATGGGCGATATCCCTTATTCTTTGGAAACCTACTTAGTCAGTTTTAGTGCGATTTCATGTATCGTATTTTCTATCAGTAACTGACTATGCCTAAAAATATAATTTCCCCAATATTATCTTTAAGTCAACTCATAAATCTACAAGAACTTTTTAGTTCATACTAGGAATATCATTACACATCCACTCCATTACACCTTAATATCATCATATGTATTTCCATCTCTAAATATAGGAGAGCTCCTTTACCAACTACCCTGTGGTTCCTCTACAGACAGTCAGCATCATACTTTCTACTGAGTTTTGAACCTGAGTCAATTTCTTTCATACACAGTTTCCCTCAATGCGTTACTTCTTGTACCCTTTCAGGAAGACGTTCTACTACTATTAGTTTAAAATCCCTTCATCCAATTGTTTCTGAAGTGCAGAGCCCTACATCAAAATTAAGGAACTCCCTAGCTAGCAGTTAGTTATTTAACTACGGTGCTTTCAAAGGAAGTAGTGCAGTTCTTCATCTGTATTGAGCCAGTTTTCTACAGCCCTCAATCTTGCTTTCCATTTTGATTCTGTCTGCCTTAACCTCAATTTGCAATCTCTTCCCCCTCCCCCCGGGTCTTGGGTTCAGCCTTTGGATACCATGGAAAGAAAAAATAATATTGTTGGGATGTTTCTCCCCCATGTGCTGATAGATAGATCTTTTGCTATCTCTATTCCTCACTACCCTTTGATGTTCTTGGATGTGTAATTTTAACATTCTGATGGTGCTCCCCAAGTATGTCATTTGGCAGTTGCAGACAATTACATAAACAACAAAAATGCTATTACAGTGTATGAGCTCATTGACATAGTATTTCCGTGCTGAGTTGTAATTGAAGTTCTTTTGTTTATTTACCCTCATTTTACATATAGTGCAGTCCAGGCAAATATAGTTCCCTTTTTGGTTGCTCAGGTATCCAATTCCTGCATCTGTCCCAAATGGAAGGTATGTATCTACATGCAACCAAACTCTTAACTGTAGCTCATCTTCTATACGTGACCTTCGGTTTGTCAGTAATCCACTTAGCTAGACCTAGTACTCCAGGGAGTAGACCCCAATGTTTCTGTAGTATTTTATATATCTCATCATGCTCAGCACTATATGTGGACACAAATGCCAACTTTCTATTTTCTTCTTTCGTGATCATTTTAGTTAATGTGCTACTTCTATTGGTTTAAAGAGTTCTCTTCTATGCCTGCTCCAAAACTTTTTCTTTATAGCCTCTATGACAAGGTCTTGTTTTCAAACCATCCAATTCATTCCTAAAGTCACTTTCCTCACTGTAATTTATTCTAATTCTCACCATTTCCGCATAGGGTATACCCTCCATCACATGTCTGGGGTGTGCACTTTCTGCTGTCAGTATGCTGTTGGTTGCAGTGGTTTTGAAGAACAGTTTGCTGCAGATCTTCCCCTCCTTCATAAACAACTCAATGTCTAGAGATAGTTAAAGGCCCATTGTGGGAGGCAATGTTCTCCCCGCACAACAATAGGCACCCCAGGAGTGCTGACTGATGGCCCCAGGACCATGTGAGCAAATTCATCAAGGGATTGATTAGGAATTCAGTTGAGAAACAAGCCCAAGGTATTTTAAAGGCCAAATGTTCAAGACCTGTAGTCTAGCAGAAAGTGTGCCTTATCCCTAATCTATCCCCAGAGCTTATTACCTTCCTCTTTAAGCTAGGCTGGGCACTTTGGAAGGGGCTTGAGAGGTCTTTTAAAGCCAGACAGGACTGCCTCTGGGCAAGGATCATCGATATGGCTGAGGAAGCAAATGTCAAAGAGCTCCCATTAGATATAAATCTACTCTGGGGTTGGAGCCAAAAGGCATTCGTACTTCTTGAAAAAGCCAGCGCTGACCTCAATGCCAAGAGACATAGCGTAGTATTCATGAAAATTAATACTAAACTTGGAGATCTTGCTGAGAGAGAACCCTCTGAAATGGGGACCTTAACTCTGAGGGAACTAGCCAGACTTTTGGGTCTTCTTCCTCTTAGGCAATCGTTCTAGGTCCCTTGCATTACTGTGCTTGGTGGAGAACAAAGGTGAAGGCCCTTTGTAGAAGATAGTGGTATGTATTTTAATCAGAGGGTAGGGAGGAGGAATAGGTGTCTAGTCTGTTCCCCAGGGTAGATATATTTATCAAGAGTGGACTAAGACACTTGTAACTACGTTACACACAGTTGTCTAGATAACCCTCATAAACGCTATGTTTGAGTTGATGCGGTTTATTTGGTTCTCCGCCCCACATAGACGTTATGGCATTTATCATTGGGTCATCTATTGTTTTGTATGCCAGCCTCAAGCCTGAGGTCAACTCTGGAATAGCGTAGTGTCCAGAGAAAGGTGACGCCACATGAGAGGGTTAATGTTAAAAGACACACCTACATCCAAAGGCACTTTATTTTAGAACGGATGTGGTCTGTTATTAAAAAACACCATTTGGGTACACAGTTGGACCAGGTTACTGGGTCCTTGTATATCACTTGGAACAAACTGTCAACATGTTTCTGCTCCCTTTGGCCCAGCCGGGTCTGTGGAGCATTCGTCAGGACAAAAAAAAAACTTTTTACACGATGCTCACACCCTTTGTGTAGTAAATCAGTGGTTGTAATCGTACCCACTGTGGTTTGTATTGAAGGTTCTGTTAGACCTAGAAAAGAAATCACAATTATATTCATAGCATTTCTGTTGATCTGTGGCTGGTGCACCTATATATATGCAATATTGAGTAAATCGTACTATACTTTTAAATTCCTGTGCGGGCATATTCTGCCTGTCTCTCTTCTTCTATAAGTATTAGCACTATCGGGGGACTAGTTGGCGAATTACAATGGGGAAGTTAATCATGAGGGTCATTTGGTATGTTGTTAACCGGGCAAAAAGATATCTGTGATAGTTATTATCTGTTGGATTAGGCACATAAACCCATTCGACACCGTGTTGTATGCACAGTTAATGATGTCGATCTTTGTCAACAAATGGATTATATGCGTTCCAGTTTACTTATAATACATCACAATTTTAAAAGATTTTACGGCTCATCTTTACTGCTCATGCTAAGAGGTTATCCACATAGGTATATGATACGCTACAATTTGCGGTAAGCCCTAGTTGTTAAATTAAATTAAATACGACCTGACGGCGCGAACATTACCTCAATTGTAACGGATTTCGGGGCATATTACCAAGCAATAGCGATAATTATCGCTATTGCTTGGTTAGAGACAAAAATTTACCGCTGAGCTGCGGCGATTTTTACCGCAAATAAACCTTGGTATTACCAAGGTTTAACGCAAATGCGATAAAAATCGCCGCAATGCATGAATATCGCTGAAAAGTCAGCGATATTCATGCATTACCGAGCTAATGCTCTTAGCCATGTTATCCACCTCCCATTGGATAACATGGCTAAGAACTGCTCAGGGCAGGTGTTAGCTTTTGGAGATATTCGCGCTTAGCGCGAATATCTCCAAAAGTTGGTAATAGGAGATAGCGATGTTAGCGACTGTTTTCAGTCTCTAACATCTTGGCACGCCCACTTTGCATGTCATTAGTGATAAATATCACTGACATGCAAAGTGGGGCCCAAGATGGTCGCTATCTCCTACTAGCTGTCGCTAACTGGTGTTAGCGACAGCTAGGTAATAGGCAGATAATTTTATCTCCGCTTTCTTGGCTTTTAAAGCCAAAAAAGCGGAGATAATCCCCCTTGATAATATGCCCCCAAGTATCCTTGGGGGAACGAACACATGGGTCCCAGGCTGTGGACAAAGAAAGGGGTGTGAGGTAATGTTCGCTATCTAGACAACTGTGTGTAACGTAGTTACAAGTGTCTTAGTCCACTCTTGATAAAGATAGTGGTATGTAGACAATGTATCTCTATATCAGGACGCCTAGCTTGAGTTGAATTGGTGGCTGGAGAATGTGGATGCCTGGAATGGCAGGGCGATCTTTGGCTGCTCCAAAGAATTAAATCTGGAGTTGGATGTGAGTTTACAAGGTTGGGGTGCATACTTGGGTGCACTGGACCCAGGGGGATTGTGTTCACACACAGAGAAATTACACCACATACATTATTTGGAGTTGACTGCAGGTCTCTATGCCCTCATGAGTTTCAAACAATTTTTCTGCAGTAGCATATATAAATCGCTTAGGAGGGACAAGATCCTCAGACCTGTCAGACTTAGCCAAGAAACTCTGGCTGTTTTTCTTGGAGCACAAGATCAGCTTGAAGGCAAAGTATTTGCCTGTAAAGGCAAATAGGACTGCAGTTGGAATTCAAGGTTTTTAAGGGATTTCAGTGACTGGAAATTTAATGGATCTCATTTCACGAAACTTTCTCAGATTTGGGGCCCACTAGATTTAGACCTTGTTGCGAGCAGGCTGACCTTTCAACTGAAGAGGTACTACAGTTAGATGTCAGACCTGGATGCTCTAGCCGTGACAGGCTTTCTTCAGACCTGGAAGGGGACCAAAGCTTCCACATTCCCGCCATTTGTGATGATTCCGAGGGTTCTTCTGAAGGTGAGGCAAGAGAGATGCTCTCATGTCCTAGTATCTCCCTTTTGGGTATCACAGACATGCTTTTCAATGACCTTGGAGCTAGCTTGCGACATTCCTTATTTTCTTCCTGCCGTGGAGATAAGAGATGAGAGAGGCAGATGGAGAGGAACACATTCTGGGTCTGATAGGGACTTTAAGCCTTCTTGCTTGGAGAATATCATCAGATCTTGGGAAATGTCAGATCTTTTGAGAAGAGATGAGGAACTCCTCAGGGAGTCCTGAGCTCCAGGTACCCACTATAGGTGTAGAGGAATATGGAAAACATAGTTACGTTGGTGCTTGAATAGGGATTTGGATCCCTTAGAGGCTCCTATAGTTGAAGTGGTCAATTCTTTGGTAGAGCAGTTTCATAGGGGTCTTAGCTACAGGGCGATACACTGCTACAGGTCCACAGTTTCTGCAGGACACAATTTAGGAAATGTCAGAAGCGTAGGAAAGAAATGTTCTGATCTGTAGAGTACTTAAGAGAATCAGGTACAGGAGACCCCCAAGAACTAGGTATGAGACCCTATGGGATGTAAATGTAGTTATATGTATGTTTTCCTTTTGGCCTAGTAATAGATATCTGGCCCTGAAAAAAACTTTCTATGAAGCTGGCTTTCTTACTTGGTCTAATATCCTGTCATCGAGTATCTGATGTTAAAGCTTTGGAGATAAGTAACAGAGTATACAATGCTTTTGGGGTAACTTTTGAGATTATTAGGAGATAGAAAACAATGTCTGACACCATATTTTGCCAAAAGTTTGATTCCTGCAGAAAATTGTGTGTTAAGAATTGCATGAAGGAATACGAATCCAGGATGAGTGAGTTTCCCCCTGATGGGGCTGACCAACTTCTGATTTCCTCTTTAAAGCAGTTACCAGTGTAACCATTGCAAGGTGGGTGAAATGGACTATGCAATTAGCTGGTGGTGATTTTCAGAAGTTTCAGGCTCATTCTATGAGAGGGGCTATGGCTAGTCAGTCCTTCTAGAAAGGTGGCAGATTGGAGAATATCTTGAGGGCCATTGTCTGGACTAATTCTAATATATTTGCAAAACATTACTATAAGCCAATTGAACACATGTCTGATGTGGTATTGAAGAGCTACCGACATGCACAATTGTAGTCTTGTAATGAAATAGTGACTCTCCAAATTAAATGCCAAGAATCTGAATTTCATTAAAGACACAGAGGCTAACATTATACCACCCTTCCATCCCAGAAGTGGAGACTCGTCTTTTGATAGAATGATGGTTAAAAAAAAAGAGGGAAATAAATCGGAGAAAGAGAAGAGTTAAGAAAGTTTTTTATGGATATAGATGAAGATTTAATTGATAACTATCTTGTTGTTTTCTTGTTCTTCAAATTTTCTTTAGCTGGAGAGTAATGTTTCCCTTTCCTTTCAGATAATAACCAGTAGTTTGCTTCCTATAAGGAGGTTCGTTCCTCTTGGGTTTTGTGCTCCCAGTGGATTCTTTATCTTAATTCATCCGTGAAAGAGAGAGCAAGTTTCACATTTCAAAGAGGCAGATTGTTCTGTGCATGGACTCATTATTTTGAGAAATTATGGTCACCAGTACCCCTATAAAAGTGCTTACTGTTGACCTGGGGTCAGGACCACTAGTGTTCTGTGGCTGGACTTATTATGTGTTATGCATGTTCTGTTCTAGGATACTTTCATTATGATGTAAACGGTCTTTCAAGAGCTGCATGGAGTGGCATTAAAGGAATAATGCATACTGTTAGCCTCCATGTCTTTAATGAAATTCACTTCCTCTTGCCATTTAATTTGGAGAATGGCAATTCCCCAATTATTAGGAAGGGAGAATCTTGATTTCATTAAAGACAATGGAGGCTAACATTATGCAATAACCTTTTATTGCTGTCCCAACATGCTGCCCTTTAAAGAACAAACATTACATCTATATATGTATAAAAACGAAAGTGTGTCTGTCTGTTTGTCCTTTATGCATTACTACACCATTAATCCGATCGGCATGAAACTTTGGGAAGTTGTTGAGTACACTCCCGCGAAGGTTTCTGGCAAAAATAAATAAATAAATAAATACATCTAAAAAAATAAATAAATAATAATAATTGTTAAAAGTTGTTGAGTACACTCCCGCGAAGGTTTCTGGCAAAAGAAAAAAAGAAAAAAAATTGTTAAATATCGGCCCCCCGGCCCCCCAGGGCCCTCATACTCTTTCCAATACTGAACGTTTACAGTTTCCGGTGCGACTCGCTTTTGCAATGACCATCAACAAAGCACAAGGACAATCGCTGCATGTGTGTGGACTAGATTTGGAGAATCCGTGCTTCTCACATGGACAACTGTATGTGGCCAGCTCACGTGTCGCAAAACCTTCTGATTTATTCGTGTACGCACCAGACGGAAAAACAAAAGATACCGTGTATCCACAAGCACTCGAATAAATAAACAGAATTAAAACAACACTTTAAAATGTTTTCCATATTAAAATGAATAAGTTTCAATAAAAATGACACAATGTAAATTGAATGTTATCATAACAAGTTTCCTTAAATTTCCTTTCTTCTGAGATCGCAGCAACGCGCGGCGGGTAAGCTAGTTGTAGATAAAATATTACATTGAAAACTTTTAATCCAGCATATAGCTCCATAGCAACTAGGTATCTTCCTCTAGATGCTGTGACAAAGAAACAAAGAATCATACTAGATCTGTAGCAAAACGTTCAGCGTAAACACACACTTGACTTAGCTTGCGAAATTCTCACAGTAGAGAATTATCTGGAAGAAAGGAAAAAATCAAGTGATACCAGCAGACAACTGAAGGGTAAAAGAATTCATTATTTTTGCAAGAAAATAACCTGTTAATTAATAACCACCAAAATCGACATTATTGCATAAACCACCAAAACTCTCACAACATAACAGTATGAAAAGGGAGTGGAGGGTGGGATAATGTTATTCTCCTTTGTCTTTAATGGAATCAAGATTCTCTCTGAATAGTAATTGGGGAATTGCCATTTCATTACAAGACCAGAGGCTCCCATTATGCATGTTTACAGCTCTCCAGCACCACACTGTTCACTTGCTCCACAAGCTTAAGGGAAAACCTTGTAAAAGTGTTAGCACTTGACCGGTATGCAACTTTCAGAATGTCTGCCAGTGTACCTTCCATCCTTCTAAATGTCCTGCAATGCCTGGTATCAAGCGTGGTACTTCCACTGCTAACTCCATTACTCCAAGGAACCACACCTGAGTGTTCCAAAATGGAGCTACTAGGATGATTCCAAATCATTCCCTCCATACCTTGAACAATATTCTCTGAATTTGCGCAAATGGAGGGAACACAAAGCAATTCTCTCTGTTCCAAATCTGAAGCAAAGCATCCTCTGCCAAGGCCCTGGAGTCCAGCCTCCAACTCTCATACCGATCTATTTGAAAAGTCAGTCTCCTGGCAAACAGATCTATCTGAAACGGGCCTTACAGATTCTGAATATTCTCGGAAGACACTGGATTCAGCTTCCAGTCGCTGGAATCCTTTAGGAACCTTGAGTTCCAATCTGCTCTCTTGTTCTGATGACCTGGAATAAACTCTGCTTTCAACAGAATCGTCTGACCCCAAGAAAAATACCAATTCTTCCTGGCCAGATATGCAAGTTGATGAATAAATGATGAATAGACAAGGTGTAGCATTAGAAGGATGCTTTATTCATCAGATGGTAAGTATCTAGGGGGGGACCCCACCAGGAGCAGCTCACTTGCTGCTCAGCCCGACTCTCACTACTCTAACTGAATCCTCACGCTCACACAGGCATTCCAACACTCCACTCACGCGCGCACCAACATTCTACTAACATTCATACTACTAATGGCTGAGCAGCAAGAACTAGACCACTACATCACCTTCCCCCTTTTGAACAGAAACAAAAATTCTGTAAGTACATTCACAACATGAATTAACATTGGTGTAAAATTTCTAACACAGGATGTGAAGGAAAAGAAATATGCAATAATTCTCAAAAGTAAATACATTGCATTAATAAAGAACAAAAGACTTAGTATGCAATTCATAAGCATATTACAAAGACTGAGAGAAAAACAAAATATATTAAGAAAGGTGAAGATTTCACCCTGATGAACTATAAAATAAGTTCAACGTGACATGGTAAGGTGAGGAATAATGTACCACAACCAAAAGAATAAAATCACACACTGTCACAAAATTACAGAAGCCGTAGAATCTACACACAGTGGATAATTAAACCCATTAAATTAAAACAAAATAAGTAGAGACACAGCAGGTGATATATGCACGAAAAAGTGAATATCACAAAGTGACCTATCCACATAAAGTGGAAATCCCCTTACACAGGAAAAAGTGGCAACCCCTTAACTAAATGGAAAATCCACAAGCCAGGAAGACCACGTAGCCGAAGGCTACAACAAAGTGAACCTTGATAAAACAAACTATAATCATATAGTTAAATTAAATAACGTACATTAATGAGTTATGTGGCATTTCCAGTATGACTAAAATGACACGGGCAATGAATGCATGTTATGAAAATTCTGTTACTGGCTGAATTAAGAAGCTGTAGGCAACAATCTATACTTGCATAAAGCACAAAACTGTATAGGGAGAAGTCAGTGTAAAAAGGTGTGCGCATCACCCACACTGAAGCATAAAACAAGTGTAAGGAGACCAGCTCCCAAACATAACTACCCTAAAAACAGACAAAGCTTAGAGCATTGATAATAAATAGATTGGACAAAACCATAACATATAAATGCATTCCCTGAAAACAAAACACCGACTAATGTAAGAGTTATGAATAGTATAGCCTACAGCCTATAAAGAAAACTGTAGCACCTATGTAAATACTTGCATAAATTATCACAAGCAAATTAAATGGTTAACATAAACAGTGGCAGATAAAGCTTAAAAAGCTTGGTGTTGCTGTAAGTGCGACACAGGCCAAACCATTTTCTTTTTTACTAAATAAGCTACCAAGCTTGGTGTTGCTGTAAGCACAACACAGGCAAATTAATTACATCTTTTCAAATAAAGAAGCTAAAAGCTTGGTGTTGCTGAAAACGCAACACAGGCAAATTCATAAAAAAAA
This sequence comes from Lissotriton vulgaris, assembly GCF_964263255.1. Lineage (NCBI taxonomy): Eukaryota > Metazoa > Chordata > Amphibia > Caudata > Salamandridae > Lissotriton > Lissotriton vulgaris. The sequence continues at coordinate 752,775,021 of NC_141694.1, forward strand.
TTTTAAACAAAGAAGCTAAAAGCTTGGTGTTGCTGAAAGCGAAGCTGCGCAACACAGGCAAATTCATAAAATTTATTCTTAAACAAATAAGCTAAAAGCTTGGTGTTGCTGAACGCGAAACTGCGCAACACAGGCAAATTCATTACCCTTTTTTTTAAAGTAAATAAGCTAAAAGCTTGGTGTTGCTGAACGCGAAACTGCGCAACACAGGCAAATTCATTACCTTTTTTTTAAAGTAAATAAGCTAAAAGCTTGGTGGCACTGTAAGCGTAACTGCTCAACACAGGCAAAATCATTACAATTTTTTTAAAATAAAGAAGCTAAAGGCTTGGTGTTGCTGAAAGTAAAACTGTGCAACACAGGCAAATTCATTACATTTATAAATAAGCCAAAAGCATGGTGTTGCTGAAAGGTGCAACACAGGAAAATTCAACTTTAAGATTTTTATTTTTTTTTTTAAACGAAAATTACTACCAACTCTCTAATAATTTTACACTAAAAACACAGTAAAGCGAATAGGATAGCCGCCGGTGAGCGAACTCTCTCACCCGAGAATAGTGTTACACATGTCCCACACCAATCAGCAACTGGTTTAAATTGAACATGTCCCACGCCGATCAGAAAATCCTTTAGGTACTTCGAGTGGAGAGAGAAAAACTTGCACCCTGTGGCCAATGAGGCCAATGACAACAACGATGTTGATAGTTTCACACAGACGCTTCAACATATAGCCAGGCACAGATGAGCAACGATGATTGGCAGAAGCGGAAGATTGCATGACTAAATATAGAGCTCCAGTGAACACACAAAAAGGTGGCACGTTTTTCGACGTAGACGTAGACCCAGGTGGTTCACGGTACGTCAGTAAACACAGACGTCCAGGAGTAACTCTGATGTCATGAAGATAGAATCGTCTCGTGAAAAGATGCAGGTGAGCGCGGCTCGAGCTAAATTCAAACTGACTGCGACTTAACTGACATAGGGAGCTCCAAGAAATGTATAGGGCCAAAACCAAGTAAATAAACATTGCCCACAGACGAACTGCTCACCCAGGTGCCAATCAATATGAAACAAAATTGTGCAGACTCCCAGAGCAAACGAAATTGAATAGTCTTACTCCTCGAATTAATTTAAAGCCCAAATAAAAGTTCCTTTTCCATCCAGAAGATGGCAGCAACCATCCATTCTCTCCCGCTCAATGGATAAATTACACAACTCTGACCTGACATTGAAATCGATGTCGAGCGAGCCAGATCACTTTACCGATGTCTCTTTAACTTGTCATTAGAGCTCCGCAGTGCCTCGGATTAGTCGGATTCTCCTCAGATGGGGCTCATACTGATCCAAGATTGTTGGGAGAGCGATAGAAAAATCTGAAATTGGTAGAAACAGGTCCGGTATTATTACGGATACAAAAGCAGCAAACAGACAACTGTCCCATGAAGAGCTCCGCGTCCTGACACATTTCAGCGGGCGACGGTAACAGTCACTGGTGGGGTCCCCAGGTGTCAGGCTCCCAAAAAACAGCTGCTTTACCTTTTTTAAAGTTCCGTTTTCAATTTCGTTTTAGCTGTTTCACCTTTGTTAAATTCCGTTTTAAGTTCAACATCCTTCAATACAGCACATGCAGGTTCTTCCGGATCGTCGCCATATGTAATAAGATGAATAAATGATGAATAGACAAGGTGTAGCATTAGAAGGATGCTTTATTCATCAGATGGTAAGTATCTAGGGGGGGACCCCACCAGGAGCAGCTCACTTGCTGCTCAGCCCGACTCTCACTACTCTAACTGAATCCTCATGCTCACACAGGCATTCCAACACTTCACTCACACGCGCACCAACATTCTACTAACATTCATACTACTAATGGCTGAGCAGCAAGAACTAGACCACTACAGACCTGTCTTTTGATGAGCCACCAGTGGCGGATCCTCCATGGGGGCGTTTGGGCGCCGCCCCACTGCTTTCTCGCCGTGCGAGAAGACAGAAACAAATAGTAGAGAACTACCATTTGTTTCTGCCTTCTCGCACGGCGAGAAAGCAGAAGTTCCTGCTCGAGACAGTGGGAGGGGTTACTCGAGGGCAGGGGGGAGTGGTTTTCCCCACTGTTGTTAATACTGTCTGTTTGGCAGCCTGAGAGGCTGTCCAAACAGACAGTATTAACTGTATTAATAACAGCGGGGAAAGCCGCTTTCCCCTGCCCTCGGGTAACCCCTCCCACTCTCCCTGTTCTCTGTATGCTGCAGCATACAGAGAAATGACGTGGTGTTGGGGCAGCCGGCCGAACCAATCACAGCGCTGTGCTGTGGTGGAGCCGGAGGGGAGGGAGGCTGCCTGGCTTCCTGCGTGACGAGTCTGATGACGAATTCAAGAACAGAACGGCAGCGGGAGTCGGAGCTGACTTGAAGGCGGGAAGCCGGAAGGTTAAGGTAAGTAGTTAAGTTTATTGACTTATGACTGTTGTTTTATTATGGATTGGGCTCTGAAATGTCATCCGACCTTTCCACATGAAGCGGGAGGCCCCTCTCCGTTTCCTGCCCTTTGATGCTCACTTTCCCTCCTTGTCCCTTCGAGTCAAACCGACATTCTCTGTGCCTCTTGAATGACTTTGTGTTTGTGCTGCACTGAATAGGCCCTGATGGAATGTGTCACTGTTACAGTGGTTGCCTGTCAGATGCCAATATGCTTTTCCCACCCTGGACTCACAGGTCACGCGATTGAAACTGAGCTCCGGTGGACGCTTCTGTTGGGAGGCCGGGAGCTGAGCGTAGTGACTTGGGTTGTGGCGCGGGGGCCAGCACTGAACCAGTATTGGATTGGGCTGGTCTGCAACGTCCCTGAGCCATGCAGTGGGAATAGATACTGTCATCACGCCCCGCCACTTTCAAATGTCACCAGCCGCGACTGTGAGCCACATGTATCAACGCACATAAAACACAGCCAACCGTAACGATCGCTGCTCGGAATGGTTGCTAGCTCATGTTGCTGATGTTGCTATGGCAACGTAGTATGCAGCAAGCGCCTTGCCGAAAGGTTCAGGCCTTTTCAATCATAGCAGCCATCCCCAGTCCTGTTTCTATTTCAAATGAAAGACGCTCTGGTAAAAGAAGGAAGGGTCTTCCAAAATTGAGAGTCAAAGCCCTCTACAACCGCTTCAAGAGTGAGCTTGGCAAAGGCTGCTTGTGTCCTGCAGACGCCCAGGGAAGAGAAAGGAGCTAATTAAATTCTTCCCCTTACTCAGCAAGGTGCATCCCAAGCTTTACACAAGAAGTGGGGAACAACGCATCTGACTGCCCGTAGCCAAGTACAAGATACCGATAGCGCGCAGAGTGCAAACGGGCGTGAAACAATTGACATATGAAAAAAGCGAAATCACCTGAAACAGACGATAAGAAAAACTTACCTGCTAAACGGGAAGAACACAAAAACGCGGATGAGGTGAGAAGTAACCGTAACAAAGAAAAGGGTTAACTCTGACCGTAATTTGGAGGGATGAAACCAAGAAAACACACCTACAACCAAAGTAAGTGAAGATGGCAAAAGAAATATTACATAAGCACAAAGTACAAGAAATTCCATGACAAGAGATATTAAAGAACTTATCTTGTTAAGGAGCAGCATATAAAAGAGGTAGAAACTTTTAATCAATGTAATTGTTCTCAATGGAATGTTTTATCTATGATGTCATGTTTGTTCTTTAAAGGACTGCATGTTGGCCCAGCAATAAAGGGTTATTGCACAGTGTATCCTCGGGTTTTATAATGAACTCGCTATTCGCAATCCCATTTTGTGGCATTTTAGAACATTTTGGGACAGTATCCCATTTAGCCAGATGGTGGCAGCAAATCACCATGTCTGTAGTGTTGTTTTGGAAAGTTGTTTATTGCAGTAAGATATCGCTACGGTATGTGCCATAACTGAAGAACAGGGAATTTTAACGGTTTTTCAAACAAAGAAAATTAATTTAGTGGCAGAAATCCGTTATTTAAAGTTAAGACTATATAGCAGAAACTTTAATTAAGTTGAAAACACGCAGGATGGCTAACTATCCGAAAGGGATATTATCCTAAATCAGGGTCAGATTGGGATCACAGTTCGGCCGGGCACCTCCTCCCCCCCCCCCCCCCCTCCCAAAAAAGTGACCCACATTCCTGGATCACGCCCCTATATGAAACAGCATTTTGCTAGTCTCATTGGCCTCATTTTTTGAAAAATGTTTGACACACTATGTATTTTAAAACTCATAGAGCCATAAACTTTGTTCTATAAGCACTATATTTTGTCTGGCAGGCTAGGTGATATAAAGTGCCCAAAGGTTCCAACTCCTGTGGGTGTACGAGTGAGGGAGTGGATGTGTGAGTGGCTCTATGGAGCACTGAGTGTGTGTGAGCACTGGTACAGACAGGGCTGTGAATGGGTGTGTCAGTGGTTGTACGGGTGTGTGTGTGTGTGTGTCGTCGTACAAGAGGTGTTATGGGGTGTGAGTAGGTGTGTGAGTGGTTCTGTGGATGATGTAATCAGTGATGGCATCAATGATGTAATTTGAGATGCCATCAGTGATGTTATTAGTGATGTCACTGACCATGTCATGTGTGATCTAATATGTGATGTCACAAGAAGTGCATTGCTGGGGTGTAAGTGCTGAATTTCTCTGGTTTTGTAAGAGTGAAATCTGACCCTAACAATAACATCCCTTAACCTTTGTTTTTTTCAGTAAATTTTAAAGGTTTTTTAAAATTCTTTTTGCTAACTGTAAAGTCTCTGTAACCTTTGTTTTTTCAGTGAATTTCTAAGGTTTTTTAAAAGCTGATTCCTAACTATAACCTCCCTGTAACCTTTGGTTTTTTCAGTGAATCTCTATGCTTTTTTTCACTAGTAATCACGTTTGCAGAGTGGTGGACAAAGGTGGCTGGGCCTCCGACCAGCTTTCAAGAATCCAGCTGTATTTGAATTACAGGAGGTAGCAGGAGGGCTTCTTGGCCCCTAAGGTCCCTCAGGAGTAAAGCGGTCTTCATCCCCCAATCAATAGTGCACCATCAGCCGAACCGTGTTTACAGAGTGGTGGAGATAGGGGGCCTGGCCTCCAAAGACCTCTTAGCAGTTCCACTGTGTGGGACTTACTGGTGGTAACAGGATGGGTAGTTGGTATGCATGCACATAGTAGCAGGGACACACACAATAAAGCCCTAACGAAGACCCCAGCCCCGATTGGGCTCCTAGAGTGGGCCACAACATGGTGGCATAAGGGGTACAATTGAACAATCATTTTCAATAAAAGCCCAGATTATTCTTAATTTTATCCATACTCCAGGTACCCTATAAATGAAGAAAAGGCTTTCGGTATACCTGTAGGTATTTTTAAACATATCTCTCGTCTGGATCCCTGCTTGTCCAGCTTGACATAATTTAATAACTCCCGGTCCATTCAGGGGTGAGTCCACCGTAGTGGTATTATCCTACCAGGGTGTGAATAGGCGCCAATGATGAAGCATGTCACGATAAGTGAGTGCGACGTCTAATCTAATATATTTATATTCAAGAGGTTGAGAGAAAGTATCTTCGTATATAGTAGGATACTATATAATCTTTTGTATGTGAAATAACACTCCCAGGCATATACTTAATTACACAATAGATTAAACAAACAAACTAGTGCAGTTTAGAAAAAATACATTTTTAATATAATTAAAAAGAGAATGATAAAATTCAGTGCATTAATCAAACTTGATAAAATAACAATAAGGTGATACATATGTATTCACAAAAAATTAAAAAAGATTAGATGGCATCCAGTCGACGCGTTTCGACATTTAAGAATATGCCTTCATCAGGACTTTACCATCGATTTCTGTAAAAGAGATCATAACAGTGTTTTACTATTTACATTTCCTATCATCAAATGATATAACTGAACTAGTTTCATGTTGTTTACACAATTCTATTGGTAAAAAAAGGTATTTAAATTTATGATATACCGCCTATTATAAATAAATATCAAACACCTATGCGTATAAACAATTCTCTAGAACAAGCCCTATTATGTTTGGTGTGTGCAAACAGGGAGGTTCACTACATGACAATTTATTTACATGATTCACACTTATACTTTTTCAACATAGTACATCTTAATGTGATTTAACAAGGGTAAAAACAGTTTTCATAATCACAGATTCAGAGAATTAATATGATACTTGTTAGTTCTTTTTTCATGATATATTTACTCATTAAGATTACATCAATTTGTTTATGACTATTGTTCTGAGAAAACCTATCAGCTTTTAAACGCAAGAATAAGCAAAAGGTAGAAAAAGAGGACAGAAAAAGTACTCGTAGGGTGTTCTACATTGACCTTTATTCTAATCAAATAATTAACACCATGATTTCATGCATTTTACTTTCTTACCTAAAATAGTACTTATGTACAGAAGCAGTACTGTTCTCCTGTAGCATTGATTTTTATTTTTTAAAAACCAGAGAGATGACACTTCCCTATCAAAAGAAACATACAATTTAGCTAATGGTAACTATATGTTTATTTATGTATTAGAATGGGCATGGTTAAGATAACTTACCCCTAGAGAGTTATGGTATATTCCTCATCTGGGGTCTGTTTTTCAATGTGGCACCACGACTAATGTACTTTTATACTGATTAAAACCTAGTAATGTAAAAATGAAATAAACACAAATTTGGGCTAGTGTTCTCACTAAGGTTACCTATATTTTCTGCAGGTTGGATGCAGCTGTTATTGACGCTTACCAAGGTTTGTTTAAGCGCTGCCTCTTAGCGATGCCACTCATTCCTCATGATGTTAGACACTTTTTATATGTGTGTATCTAGGCGTCGTGTCTACCACTCAGATGAACTGCCGGTTGAGTATTGCTCCTGCTAATGAAGAGAGAGAGCGAGGGTTTTAAGAGCTGTTCATTATTTGTTCTATTTTACACTTTACACAAGTTAATTTTTAAGTGGGGGCTCTCCTTCGCTGCTATGCAGCGTCACACCTGTTTCTCCCTTAAACGTTGTTAATTTCAAAGGGGGACTAATTTGGACAGTTTAACTGAGTAAATAAACGCTTACGGTTCTGACGTGCTCCGTGTTAGGAGTTCGTTTACCTGCAGTAAATGAGGCGCTGATTGTTTCTAATGCCGTTTTCCCCTCGCAGTCCAAGTTCCTAAAGTACGGCGATGGCGTTGCACGCGCTATCTTCTATTTGTGTAGCACGCACGTTACTCCTACCACGAAAGGAGCAAGGATTTAGCAATGCGCGCAAAATTAATTTAGCCTAAATTAAAGCCAAAACGGCAAACGCGATATCTTACCGGGACAAACGAAGGGTCTTGCCGATAGGGGTTACGCTTCCAACAGGTCAGCTTTCAGGAAAGGCAGCCCTGATTAGTTCACTTGGAGGTCTTTTTAAAGAGGGCCGATATTATTGGCCAGCATGAGAGCTGAGTTTTTAAAGGGGAAGGAAGTATTTCCGCATGTTAATTTGTTTAGTCTAATCGGTTCGGTTCCTCATTGCGCCTCCTAATAATATCTAATTTAAAAATAAGTACTACACAATAGTCGAATTTAGGGTGGTATCCAGTGTATATTTATTTATTCATTCATTGTCATCAAATTACCATTGGAAAAAAAGGAACATTTTAAATGTAGATGGGACCTTTATTTTTCATATCAGATTGCTAGTGACGCCCTAATCTTATTTGGAGTATGTGTTTCTTATCTAGGAGGGGTTTTTTACATAGGCACCCACAGTTACTTGGCTATCTTTTCTGGTTCCACCAAACCATAGTTATTCTTTGAACTACTTCATATATTCTTTAAGATAAAGTCTAAGCTATATAATTTGGAGTTCAGACCCTAGCTAATTTATGGTTCCTAGATTTCTCATATAATTGCATTTTCCCAGGGCAATTCGTTATTAAGACCATGGCTGAAAGTCTTAAGAGAGAAAATCCAAAAAACTTCTCGTTTTTTTCGTATTCTCTCTCCTCCCCTAGTGCTGGGTGTATGAATTTTCTCCAAAATGCGCCACCGTATGTCAGATGGGGCATGCTGAAAGTCTATAAAGTGTGCAACAAGTGGGGCTGCCAGTTTTTTAGTTTTGATTGCTGACCTGTGTTCGGTTAGCCGTGTTTTAATTGTTCTCGAGGTTTCGCCAACATATCCTAAGTTACAAGGGCATGTGAGCAAATAGACTACATTGCTTGTGTTACACGTCCACAGCTCATTAGCTGTGATGTTATATCCGTTCAGTTGAAATGTCTGCCCTGGTATTATACCATCACAAGAGTGGCAGGAGCCACATCTTGAGGTACCTTTTACTGCGTTCGAACCTTGTATGGATTTCTGTACGAATGGATGTCTTTCAGAGGTGCCAGTATATCTGGATCTGACCACAAGATCTTTAAGGTTATTATTTCTCCGATGTGCATACATCGGTTTCTTCAGCTTAGGTTTGGATGATTCTATATTTAGAAGGTGCCAGTTGGCATTCACTACCTGCCTAACAGTTGCATTTAATGTTGAATGTCGTGTGACACACACTAATTTTGGTTCCTGGACCTCCTTTTTAGAACCTAAGAGTGCATCCCGATCATAATATCGGGCCCTCTTGTAGGCATCACGTACTAAGCGATGTGGGTATCCTCTGTCGAGGAAGCATAATAGGGCTTGTTCTAGAGAATTGTTTATACGCATAGGTGTTTGATATTTATTTATAATAGGCGGTATATCATAAATTTAAATACCTTTTTTTACCAATAGAATTGTGTAAACAACATGAAACTAGTTCAGTTATATCATTTGATGATAGGAAATGTAAATAGTAAAACACTGTTATGATCTCTTTTACAGAAATCGATGGTAAAGTCCTGATGAAGGCATATTCTTAAATGTCGAAACGCGTCGACTGGATGCCATCTAATCTTTTTTAATTTTTTGTGAATACATATGTATCACCTTATTGTTATTTTATCAAGTTTGATTAATGCACTGAATTTTATCATTCTCTTTTTAATTATATTAAAAATGTATTTTTTCTAAACTGCACTAGTTTGTTTGTTTAATCTATTGTGTAATTAAGTATATGCCTGGGAGTGTTATTTCACATACATTGTTTACCCTGTCCCAGGATATTAATCCTTATCAGGGGGTCCTTGTTGCTAACATACTATATAATCTTTTGACATAATCAGTTGCTATAACACATGAATAAAAGCAGTACCTGACACATATGTTTCACTCCTATTAGAGCTTGTCAGAGAGACATAGCTTTGTCCAGACACAATGGAACACCCAGTATAAGTCAAATCAATAAACATTTTAGGCTTAGAGAGGTGCATACATTATGCAAGAAGGGAAGGAGGGCGCTCAGGGTGGTTCCCAGGTTTTAGGTGGAGAATAGTTCTTTTACATGGAACACTCTACAACACTACCAACACTCTAAAACTTACCACTGGGTAGTAATAGTTAGGACCACGTTTCCATAGGAAGGGGATTTAATGGGTTTGCTTATAACTTAGGTGTGTTTGACAAATCTTCACAAGCTTTTCCCAAAAAGGCTCTTCCTTCACAGATTCTTCCTGGAACATTTTTCCTTGTTGCGCCAATCTTGCGTCTGCTATTCAGTGGCATTAGCTTTTGGTGCTGCCTCAGATATCCAGATCCTTGTTACTCTGGAGCAGTGTCAAAAAGCAATGGGTGTAGCTGTGGTACGCCCTCAGCAAAAACCATTGCACAACCCCTTTCACGCAGACACCTGCGTGAAAGAGGTCGATATTTACAAAGCGGCATTAAGCCACATAACGTGGCTTAACACCGTTTTGTAAATATGGAGCAGGGCATTGGGCCACCGGAAAGTTGGAAAAAGTGATGTTCCAGTGGTGCATGCCCTTGTAAATAAGTCCCTTGGTGTTTTCTTTCAGGAAGTTGCTTAGAGATTAATATAGCCAAAACGAAATTCATCGCACCCATGTAACATAACAATTTTAATGGCAGCTTAGATATAGGGGAAAAGACAATAGAGAGGGTTACATCCTTTGACCATCTAGGCATCAAACTTTTGTCAAATATGTCATGGGGCACACACATTAACATAGTATCTTCAAAAAATAGACAGATTGTTGCCGCCATTTTAAAAGAACATTGGGGCATATTATCAAGGGGGTTTATCTCCGCTTTTTTGGCTTTAAAAGCCAAGAAAGCGGAGATAAAATTATCTCCCTATTACCTAGCTGCCGCTAACACCAGTTAGCGACAGCTAGTAGGAGATAGCGACCATCTTGGGCCCCACTTTGCATGTCAGTGATATTTATCACTAATGAGATGCAAAGTGGGCGTGCCAAGATGTTAGAGACTGAAAACAGTCGCTAACAACGCTATCTCCTATTAGCAACTTTTGGAGATATTCGCGCTAAGCGGTAATATCTCCAAAAGCTAACACCTGCCCTGAGCAGTTCTTAGCCATGTTATCCAATGGGAGGTGGATAACATGGCTAAGAGCATTAGTTCGCTAATGCATGAATATCGCTGACTTTTCAGCGATATTCATGCTTTGCGGCGATTTTTACCGCATTTGCGTTAAACCTTGGTAATACCAAGGTTTATTTGCGGTAAAAATCGCCGCAGCGCTGCGGTAAATTTTTGTCTCTAACCAAGCAATAGCGATAATTATCGCTATTGCTTGGTAATATGCCCCATTGTGCCTTCTTCACAAAGCCAATTGCACCAATTCTGCAGGTTTATAAGGCTAAGGCTCTGGGAGCTATGCTATACGGTGGCGAGTTATGGGGCTTTAGTGACGGCTTGGACCCGGAGAGATCAGAGGTTATATTTTTAAGACTAGTAACCTCACTTCCATCCAGCAACCCCCTATGTGCCCTCTATTCTTGGATACAGGTTTAAAGAAGGTAACTCATAGGGCATCTTTATGTAATTTGTTATTTTTGTAAATAATTGGGCTACCCCAGAGTTTGCTCATTATGCTGCTACCCTACAAGATAACCTCAAGATAGATAGATTCAACAAAATCCCTTGGTTAAGTAAAATAAAAAAACAGCTGATCTCTCTAGGCCTTTTTGATTTTTGGTTCCACCCAACTGCAGCCCAAATACCCTCTAAAGGTGCATTGAAAAAACTGTGCTGGGTATTTACACTACAAGTTTTGGGCACTACACTGATGGGGATTTTTTGAAATTTAAATCTGTTCTTGGCTTAGAGAAGTATTGGGATCTGATCACAGGTCCACTAGACAGGAAACTATACCACCAATTAAGAGTGGGGACACTCCTTTTGAGGCTATTTACTGTAAAGTGGGTGGGATCAGACTATGTAGCCTGCTCAGTGATGACAAAACTGAGTCCGTACAATATGTGTTATGTGTTTGCCCGGCATATGCCCAGTTTCACTCCACATGGCTGGCCCCAATCTGTAGACACTGGGTATATCTTGCCATTGTGTTGCTTTGAGGATATTCAGAGCTTGTCCACTGTATGCCTGTGCTGTCACAAAATATTTAGGTCTGATGTGGGCAAAAGGAAGAACTGCCATCAAATGACTGTGATTGTTTTGCTGTGATTCACTGGAACATGGCTTTTTATCCATTTCTTTAAACTTGTACCAATTTTTGTTTAGATGTGAGTAATTATGGCACTACCTATGATTGTCATAGATGTCATGCTGCTAATTGAGCTCTCTCTTCTTTTTCAAAGAGCTGTATTCTTATATTGTATTTTATCTTATTTTAGTGGAAACTTGTATGGCTTGCACCAAAATAAAGTCATATTTGACTTGACTTGAATATATGGGAGGGAGTGTGAGTAGGGCACCCTTGCCTGAACGCATTTTGGGCCCTGAGAACCCTATCACAGAAGGAATGCGTATTTTAATGTTGGGGAGCGGAGGCACGTGCCCCCATCCTCGGGCCAATGTCGGCCCTAGGGACCCCATCCCTGGGGCTCAATGTATTAATTAAGGGGAGGGGGTTGGGGTCCCTTTTCCCTGAGCCTTGTTAAGCCCCAGGCATCCCATCACTCGGGCCTGAATCAAAATGAAAGGAGAGGCGGGGCATCCCCAGGGCCGATAACTGAAAAAAAGGGCATGGAAGCCACACCCCCCCTTTGTGAGTCTTTAAAGGCCACAGGGGCCCTATTCCCCAGGCTGTGACTCTAATAAGAAGGGAGGGGAGGCCGTGCGGCCATCTTCACTGAGGCTTTGACGGTTCGGGGACCACACCCGACCAGGTCCAGCTCAGTGACTATGTCCTGGGGAGCCGACCCCAGGGAGACAGTAGTTTTCCTGCCGCACTACCGGGGGCAGGGACACATATCTTTCTTTCTGGCGGGTGCATTTTTAATTCTCCTGCCAAACCGGAGCAAACCTTTAAGTCTGCTCATAGCCAGCGTGAGGTTTAAAAATGCTCCTGTCGGATGAGTGCAGACTTCTGTTCTATTTCCCTGCAAACAGGAAAGCAAGCAGGGAAACAGAACATATATTGCTCCGATCCACAGAGAGCATGCACAGAGAGCTGTTCCCTCCAGGCAGGAGCAATGCCAGCTCCCACACATGCTGGGTCCGAGGAGGCCCTGGGGCTCCCACTGCAGCCCCTAACATTTGGCATGTGAGTGCCCCAGGTGGGCTCCAGGGCAGTTACCTCTAGCCCATGTAGGTTTCCTGGGACTGGAGAAGGCCCTCTCATTTTAAAGTGCGTACGGCCCTGGAGGGTGAGGTCCCTAGGGCCTAATGAGGCTCGGGAATGTGGACCGTGGGAAACCGTCCTCTTTTTAAGTGCATATGGCCGCAGGGGGATGTGACCCCTTGGACTTAATGAGGCTCAGGGGCCTGCGACTGCATGCACCCCCTTATATTTGCATATTCTCCTGCGGGATGTGGTCCTTAGGGCCTAAAAAGGCTTGAAGATGGGGGCTTCACGTCCCCTTCCCTTAGTTATGTACTTTTGCCACGGAGGATGGGGTCCTCAGAGCCTAATAAGGCTCGGGGAACTTGTGACCCCCTCCCCTTTTTTATTGGTTTTTGCCCTGTGTATGGTGTCTCCGGGGTCAAATAAGGCTCTGGGAGGGGGGCTCTGTGGCCCCGACTTCTCTTTTATGAAATGCTGCCCATGGGGGATAGGTTCACTATTCCCAATCCAGTCTGTGTCAGAGGAGTTAAATTTACTATTCCCAATCCAGTCTGTGCAAGAGTATGGAAAGTGTTGGAAGTCAAAGGAATAACATTTACCATTCCCACTCCAGTCTGTGCAACAGTAGGAAAAGCATTGTACTTCAGAGGAGTAACATTCACTCAATTAAATAATTAATAATACATTTATTTCCAATTAATTATTACTTAATTAACTTTCAACCCTAAACATGTACATACCCAGCAGTGGCACACAATATATCACTTAAATATATATTTATTACACATTGAACATAATTAATAATCAATTGAATGGTTGATAATACATGAATAATTTTTTTTTTAATTAATTATACTTAACTTTCCACCCTACACCCCTTCAAACCTAGCAACCCACTCCGACAATATAAATTAATATTAGCCATTAAATAAAAAATTATAAATCACTTAAAATGACAAACTATTATTTCAACTATTATTAATAATTATACAAACAATAATAACACATAACATTTATTTATGAACTAACACACATAAAGACAATAATTTTGTTTACATTTTTTACCGTTATAATATGGAAAACAATATTAACAATGATATTCTTGAAAACGATATTATTTAGCTGAAAAATGAATATTCTTGACAACCATGTCTCTGCATCATGATGTTTTTGTATCAATATATTTTTTTCCCGATACTTGTGCACCTCGATATTTAAAATGCAATACTTTGTTGAAATACTGACCCCATCTGAAACTTAAAATTACGATTAATTTCCTTTACCAATACCCAACTACAAACCCTACAATTACCCTAATATATATATATATATATATATATATAGTGAGAGAATAAACCACCTTTGAATTTCTAACTCAGCGCTGTGGAGTGGTCTGTACCTGTGGTTTCCGTTGGTTTTCTTGGAAAGCTTTTCCTTGTGCAAAGAACGGAGCAGGACTGTGAATCATATATATATATATGTTGTCCAAATAGCCTGCGCTCGGGAGGTCACACCACAGCGCCTTCAGTGAAAAATGCAACCAGCTCGCTTTATTTTCTCCTCTTTATTTAGTAATGCTTTCCGACGCGTTTCAGGATAACAATCCCTTCTTCTTGGGCACAAGCAGGTAAATAAAAGGCACACCTAGTTTTGTTTCCTTTATTGACATGTTGCTTGTCAATTAAATTTCAGTAATTCACCTTGGTAGGTAGAGGAATTAAAACAGCCAGTTCAATTTGCATGGCGATGTGCTTTCTCAGTTCAGAGGGTTCTGAGCTGCAAGTTCGCATGCCGGTTTGTTTGTCTTCCCCAGCCTGCGACGGTGCACCTCCCCACGGCTGGCGGCCGTGAAAAATGTTTGTTGTCCAAATAGCCTGCGCTCGGGAGGTCACACCACAGCGCCTTCAGTGAAAAATGCAACCAGCTTGCTTTATTTTCTCCTCTTTATTTAGTAATGCTTGCCGACGCATTTCAGGATAACAATCCCTTCTTCTTGGGCACAAGCAGGTAAATGAAAGGCACACCTAGTTTTGTTTCCTTTATTGACATGTTGATGTTCACGCCCACAGTGGGTGTTGCTGTTGAATTCTGGGATATCGTGTTTTTAGGTGTGCTATCGTCGATTCCTTTAGTAGGTTCATTCATGTTGCTTGTCAATTAAATTTCAGTAATTCACCTTGGTAGGTAGAGGAATTAAAACAGCCAGTTCAATTTGCATGCTGATGAGGAGAAAATAAAGCAAGCTGGTTGCATTTTTCACTGAAGGCGCTGTGGCGCAAGGTGAATTACTGAAATTTAATTGACAAGCAACATGAATGAACCTACTAAAGGAATCGACGATAGCACACCTAAAAACACGATATCCCAGAATTCAACAGCAACACCAACTGTGGGCATGAACATCAACGTGTCAATAAAGGAAACAAAACTAGGTGTGCCTTTCATTTACCTGCTTGTGCCCAAGAAGAAGGGATTGTTATCCTGAAACGCGTCGGCAAGCATTACTAAATAAAGAGGAGAAAATAAAGAGAGCTGGTTGCATTTTTCACTGAAGGCGCTGTGGTGTGACCTCCCGAGCGCAGGCTATTTGGACAACAAACATTTTTCACGGCCGCCAGCTGTGGGGAGGAGCACCGTCGCAGGCTGGGGGAGACAAACAAACCGGCATGCGAATTTGCAGCTCAGAACCCTCTGAACTGAGAAAGCACATCGCCATGCAAATTGAACTGGCTGTTTTAATTCCTCTACCTACCAAGGTGAATTAATGAAATTTAATTGACAAGCAACATGAATGAACCTACTAAAGGAATCGACGATAGCACACCTAAAAACACGATATCCCAGAATTCAACAGCAACACCCACTGTGGGCGTGAACATCAACGTGTCAATAAAGGAAACAAAACTAGGTGTGCCTTTCATTTACCTGCTTGTGCCCAAGAAGAAGGGATTGTTATCCTGAAATAGGTCGGCAAGCATTACTAAATAAAGAGGAGAAAATAAAGCAAGCTGGTTTCATTTTTCACTGAAGGCACTGTGGTGTGACCTCCCGAGCGCAGGCTATTTGGACAACAAACATTTTTCACGCCCGCCAGCCGTGGGGAGGAGCACCGTCGCAGGCTGTGGGAGACAAACAAACCGGCATGCGAACTTGCAGCTCAGAACCCTCTGAACTGAGAAAGCACATCGCCATGCAAATTGAACTGGCTGTTTTAATTCCTCTACCTACCAAGGTGAATTAATGAAATTTAATTGACAAGCAACATGAATGAACCTACTAAAGGAATCGACGATAGCACACCTAAAAACACGATATCCCAGAATTCAACAGCAACACCCACTGTGGGCGTGAACATCAACGTGTCAATAAAGGAAACAAAACTAGGTGTGCCTTTCATTTACCTGCTTGTGCCCAAGAAGAAGGGATTGTTATCCTGAAACGCGTCGGCAAGCATGACTAAATAAAGAGGAGAAAATAAAGCGAGCTGGTTGCATTTTTCACTGAAGGCGCTGTGGTGTGACCTCCCGAGCGCAGGCTATTTGGACAACAAACATTTTTCACGCCCGCCAGCCGTGGGGAGGGGCACCGTTGCAGGCTGGGGGAGACAAACAAACCGGCATGCGAACTTGCAGCTCAGAACCCTCTGAACTGAGAAAGCACATCGCCATGCAAATTGAACTGGCTGTTTTAATTCCTCTACCTACCAAGGTGAATTACTGAAATTTAATTGACAAGCAACATGAATGAACCTACTAAAATAATCGACGATAGCACACCTAAAAACACGATATCCCAGAATTCAACAGCAACACCCACTGTGGGCGTGAACATCAACGTGTCAATAAAGGAAACAAAACTAGGTGTGCCTTTCATTTACCTGCTTGTGCCCAAGAAGAAGGGATTGTTATCCTGAAACGCGTCGGCAAGCATTACTAAATAAAGAGGAGAAAATAAAGCGAGCTGGTTGCATTTTTCTCTGAAGGCGCTGTGGTGTGACCTCCCGAGCGCAGGCTATTTGGACAACAAACATTTTTCACGGCCGCCAGCCGTGGGGAGGACCACCGTCGCAGGCTGGGGGAGACAAACAAACCGGCATGCGAACTTGCAGCTCAGAACCCTCTGAACTGAGAAAGCACATCGCCATGCAAATTGAACTGGCTGTTTTAATTCCTCTACCTACCAAGGTGAATTACTGAAATTTAATTGACAAGCAACATGAATGAACCTACTAAAGGAATCGACGATAGCACACCTGAAAACACGATATCCCAGAATTCAACAGCAACACCCACTGTGGGCGTGAACATCAACGTGTCAATAAAGGAAACAAAACTAGGTGTGCCTTTCATTTACCTGCTTGTGCCCAAGAAGAATGGATTGTTATCCTGAAACGCGTCGGCAAGCATTACTAAATAAAGAGGAGAAAATAAAGCGAGCTGGTTGCATTTTTCACTGAAGGCGCTGTGGTGTGACCTCCCGAGCGCAGGCTATTTGGACAACAAACATTTTTCACGGCCGTAAGCCGTGGGGAGGAGCACCGTCGCAGGCTGGGGGAGACAAACAAACCGGCATGCGAACTTGCAGCTCAGAACCCTCTAAACTGAGAAAGCACATCGCCATGCAAATTGAACTGGCTGTTTTAATTCCTCTACCTACCAAGGTGAATTACTGAAATTTAATTGACAAGCAACATGAATAACCCTACTAAAGGAATCGACGATAGCACACCTAAAAACACGATATCCCAGAATTCAACAGCAACACCCACTGTGGGCGTGAACATCAACGTGTCAATAAAGGAAACAAAACTAGGTGTGCCTTTCATTTACCTGCTTGTGCCCAAGAAGAAGGGATTGTTATCCTGAAACGCGTCAGCAAGCATTACTAAATAAAGAGGAGAAAATAAAGCGAGCTGGTTGCATTTTTCACTGAAGGCGCTGTGGTGTGACCTCCCGAGCGCATGCTATTTGGACAACAAACATTTTTCACGCCCGCCAGCCGTGGGGAGGGGCACCGTCGCAGGCTGGGGGAGACAAACAAACCGGCATGCGAACTTGCAGCTCAGAACCCTCTGAACTGAGAAAGCACATCGCCATGCAAATTGAACTGGCTGTTTTAATTCCTCTACCTACCAAGGTGAATTACTGAAATTTAATTGACAAGCAACATGAATGAACCTACTAAAATAATCGACGATAGCACACCTAAAAACACGATATCCCAGAATTCAACAGCAACACCCACTGTGGGCGTGAACATCAACGTGTCAATAAAGGAAACAAAACTAGGTGTGCCTTTCATTTACCTGCTTGTGCCCAAGAAGAAGGGATTGTTATCCTGAAACGCGTCGGCAAGCATTACTAAATAAAGAGGAGAAAATAAAGCGAGCTGGTTGCATTTTTCTCTGAAGGCGCTGTGGTGTGACCTCCCGAGCGCAGGCTATTTGGACAACAAACATTTTTCACGGCCGCCAGCCGTGGGGAGGACCACCGTCGCAGGCTGGGGGAGACAAACAAACCGGCATGCGAACTTGCAGCTCAGAACCCTCTGAACTGAGAAAGCACATCGCCATGCAAATTGAACTGGCTGTTTTAATTCCTCTACCTACCAAGGTGAATTACTGAAATTTAATTGACAAGCAACATGAATGAACCTACTAAAGGAATCGACGATAGCACACCTGAAAACACGATATCCCAGAATTCAACAGCAACACCCACTGTGGGCGTGAACATCAACGTGTCAATAAAGGAAACAAAACTAGGTGTGCCTTTCATTTACCTGCTTGTGCCCAAGAAGAATGGATTGTTATCCTGAAACGCGTCGGCAAGCATTACTAAATAAAGAGGAGAAAATAAAGCGAGCTGGTTGCATTTTTCACTGAAGGCGCTGTGGTGTGACCTCCCGAGCGCAGGCTATTTGGACAACAAACATTTTTCACGGCCGTAAGCCGTGGGGAGGAGCACCGTCGCAGGCTGGGGGAGACAAACAAACCGGCATGCGAACTTGCAGCTCAGAACCCTCTAAACTGAGAAAGCACATCGCCATGCAAATTGAACTGGCTGTTTTAATTCCTCTACCTACCAAGGTGAATTACTGAAATTTAATTGACAAGCAACATGAATAACCCTACTAAAGGAATCGACGATAGCACACCTAAAAACACGATATCCCAGAATTCAACAGCAACACCCACTGTGGGCGTGAACATCAACGTGTCAATAAAGGAAACAAAACTAGGTGTGCCTTTCATTTACCTGCTTGTGCCCAAGAAGAAGGGATTGTTATCCTGAAACGCGTCAGCAAGCATTACTAAATAAAGAGGAGAAAATAAAGCGAGCTGGTTGCATTTTTCACTGAAGGCGCTGTGGTGTGACCTCCCGAGCGCATGCTATTTGGACAACAAACATTTTTCACGCCCGCCAGCCGTGGGGAGGGGCACCGTCGCAGGCTGGGGGAGACAAACAAACCGGCATGCGAACTTGCAGCTCAGAACCCTCTGAACTGAGAAAGCACATCGCCATGCAAATTGAACTGGCTGTTTTAATTCCTCTACCTACCAAGGTGAATTACTGAAATTTAATTGACAAGCAACATGAATGAACCTACTAAAAGAATCGACGATAGACACCTAAAAACACGATATCCCAGAATTCAACAGCAACACCCACTGTGGGCGTGAATATCAACGTGTCAATAAAGGAAACAAAACTAGGTGTGCCTTTCATTTACCTGCTTGTGCCCAAGAAGAAGGGATTGTTATCCTGAAACGCGTCGGCAAGCATTACTAAATAAAGGGGCGAAATAAAGCGAGCTGGTTGCATTTTTCACTGAAGGCGCTGTGGTGTGACCTCCCGAGCGCATGCTATTTGGACAACAAACATTTTTCACGCCCGCCAGCCGTGGGGAGGGGCACCATCGCAGGCTGGGGGAGACAAACAAACCGGCATGCGAACTTGCAGCTCAGAACCCTCTGAACTGAGAAAGCACATCGCCATGCAAATTGAACTGGCTGTTTTAATTCCTCTACCTACCAAGGTGAATTACTGAAATTTAATTGACAAGCAACATGAATGAACCTACTAAAAGAATCAACGATAGCACACCTAAAAACACGATATCCCAGAATTCAACAGCAACACCCACTGTGGGCGTGAATATCAACGTGTCAATAAAGGAAACAAAACTAGGTGTGCCTTTCATTTACCTGCTTGTGCCCAAGAAGAAGGGATTGTTATCCTGAAACGCGTCGGCAAGCATTACTAAATAAAGGGGCGAAATAAAGCGAGCTGGTTGCATTTTTCACTGAAGGCGCTGTGGTGTGACCTCCCGAGCGCAGGCTATTTGGACAACAAACATTTTTCATGGCCGCCAGCCGTGGGGAGGAGCACCGTCGCAGGCTGGGGGAGACAAACAAACCGGCATGCGAACTTGCAGCTCAGAACCCTCTGAACTGAGAAAACACATTGCCATGCAAATTGAACTGGCTGTTTTAATTCCTCTACCTACCAAGGTGAATTACTGAAATTTAATTGACAAGCAACATGAATGAACCTACTAAAGGAATCGACGATAGCACACCTAAAAACACGATATCCCAGAATTCAACAGCAACACCCACTGTGGGCGTGAATATCAACGTGTCAATAAAGGAAACAAAACTAGGTGTGCCTTTCATTTACCTGCTTGTGCCCAAAAAGAAGGGATTGTTATCCTGAAACGCGTCGGCAAGCATTACTAAATAAAGAGGAGAAAACAAAGCGAGCTGGTTGCATTTTTCACTGAAGGCGCTGTGGTGTGACCTCCCGAGCGCAGGCTATTTGGACAACAAACATTTTTCACGGCCGCAAGCCGTAGGGAGGAGCACCGTTTCAGGCTGGGGGAGACAAACAAACTGGCATGCGAACTTGCAGCTCAGAACCCTCTGAACTGAGAAAGCACATCGCCATGCAAATTGAACTGGCTGTTTTAATTCCTCTACCTACCAAGGTGAATTACTGAAATTTAATTGACAAGCAACATGAATGAACCTACTAAAGGAATCGACGATAGCACACCTAAAAACACGATATCCCAGAATTCAACAGCAACACCCACTGTGGGCGTGAATATCAACGTGTCAATAAAGGAAACAAAACTAGGTGTGCCTTTCATTTACCTGCTTGTGCCCAAAAAGAAGGGATTGTTATCCTGAAACGATTCGGCAAGCATTACTAAATAAAGAGGAGAAAATAAAGCGAGCTGGTTGCATTTTTCACTGAAGGCGCTGTGGTGTGACCTCCCGAGCGCAGGCTATTTGGACAACAAACATTTTTCACGGCCGCAAGCCGTGGGGAGGAGCACCGTCGCAGGCTGGGGGAGACAAACAAACCGGCATGCGAACTTGCAGCTCAGAACCCTCTGAACTGAGAAAGCACATCGCCATGCAAATTGAACTGGCTGTTTTAAGTCATCTACCTACCAAGGTGAATTACTGAAATTTAATTGACAAGCAACATGAATTAACCTACTAAAGGAATCGACGATAGCACACCTAAAAACACGATATCCCAGAATTCAACAGCAACACCCACTGTGGGCGTGAACATCAACGTGTCAATAAAGGAAACAAAACTAGGTGTGCCTTTCATTTACCTGCTTGTGCCCAAGAAGAAGGGATTGTTATCCTGAAACGCGTCGGCAAGCATTACTAAATAAAGAGGAGAAAATAAAGCGAGCTGGTTGCATTTTTCACTGAAGGCGCTGTGGTGTGACCTCCCGAGCGCATGCTATTTGGACAACAAACATTGTTCACGCCCACCAGCCGTGGGGAGGGGCACCGTCGCAGGCTGGGGGAGACAAACAAACCGGCATGCGAACTTGCAGCTCAGAACCCTCTGAACTGAGAAAGCACATGGCCATGCAAAATGAACTGGCTGTTTTAATTCCTCTACCTACCAAGGTGAATTACTGAAATTTAATTGACAAGCAACATGAATGAACCTACTAAAAGAATCGACGATAGCACACCTAAAAACACGATATCCCAGAATTCAACAGCAACACCCACTGTGGGCGTGAATATCAACGTGTCAATAAAGGAAACAAAACTAGGTGTGCCTTTCATTTACCTGCTTGTGCCCAAGAAGAAGGGATTGTTATCCTGAAACGCGTCGGCAAGCATTACTAAATAAAGGGGCGAAATAAAGCGAGCTGGTTGCATTTTTCACTGAAGGCGCTGTGGTGTGACCTCCCGAGCGCAGGCTATTTGGACAACAAACATTTTTCACGGCCGCCAGCCGTGGGGAGGAGCACCGTCGCAGGCTGGGGGAGACAAACAAACCGGCATGCGAACTTGCAGCTCAGAACCCTCTGAACTGAGAAAGCACATCGCCATGCAAATTGAACTGGCTGTTTTAATTCCTCTACCTACCAAGGTGAATTACTGAAATTTAATTGACAAGCAACATGAATGAACCTACTAAAGGAATCGATGATAGCACACCTAAAAACACGATATCCCAGAATTCAACATCAACACCCACTGTGGGCGTGAATATCAACGTGTCAATAAAGGAAACAAAACTAGGTGTGCCTTTCATTTACCTGCTTGTGCCCAAAAAGAAGGGATTGTTATCCTGAAACGCGTCGGCAAGCATTACTAAATAAAGAGGAGAAAATAAAGCGAGCTGGTTGCATTTTTCACTGAAGGCGCTGTGGTGTGACCTCCCGAGCGCAGGCTATTTGGACAGCAAACATTTTTCACGGCCGCAAGCCGTGGGGAGGAGCACCGTCGCAGGCTGGGGGAGACAAACAAACTGGCATGCGAACTTGCAGCTCAGAACCCTCTGAACTGAGAAAGCACATCGCCATGCAAATTGAACTGGCTGTTTTAATTCCTCTACCTACCAAGGTGAATTACTGAAATTTAATTGACAAGCAACATGAATGAACCTACTAAAGGAATCGAAATATATATATTCAGGCACTTTGACTAACATATATATATATATATATATATATATATATATATATATATATATATATATATATATATATATATATATTCACTCCACAAAGCATCAAAAAATATTGATGAAAACGGGACACCCAGGGCTGCAGTATACAAAAGTTTTATTAGGCAGATGAGAAAAGTTCCACGACGCGTTTCGCCATTACGGCTTGGTGTACGTAATGGCGAAACGCGTCGTGGAACTTTTCTCATCTGCCTAATAAAACTTTTGTATACTGCAGCCCTGGGTGTCCAGTTTTCATCAATATTTTTTGATGCTTCGTGGAGTGAATTGACACAGCCAGCTGGTGGCTGCAACGGGACCGCCCACGCCAGCTCTTCTCCTAAACCAGCGGTGGTGGGGAGAAATATATATATATATATATATATATATATATATATATATATATATATATATATATATATATATATATATATATATATATATATATATATATGCTATTTTAAAAATACTTACCTGGGTGCCAAAGGCATGTGTCGTAAGGCAGAAATACCTATTTGTTTGGTAAATACATGCCTGGTAAAGGCTGTGTGGTAAAGGCATTGTGTGATAAAGACTTTGGGCCTGATTTAGAGTTTGATGGGCAGGTTACTCTGTCACATTTCCAATAACACTAGTAATGCAGCGGTAGTGATATCCATCACATTAGCAGCGGAGTAACCCACCTGACAAACTCTAAAGCAGGCTTTTTGGAATAAAGGCTGTTTTCCATGTAATTGCTTGTTATTGCACTTACACTTTAATTCTAGAACAGCCCAGGAAAACATCTCCCTAGCTACTGCCTTTTGTGGAAAGCCTTTTGTAGCTTAGCAGCTCAGCAGATGGTCAATCTTGGTCAGTTTCATGTGCTAATTGGGCTTCTTTCAGTTCTGGATGCACAAATGCTGTATTCATTTTCATCTCCTTGTCATTGTAGCAAATCTTGCATCTTTCATACCTTTTAGCAAAACAGCATAGTCAAATGTTTCCTTTGGATTCATATATGGTATAGTTCAATAATGTTGTACAGTAATGTTGACACTGTTTTGCACCAGTATTGTCCAGCAGTCAATATGGTTAGGATCGCAACCACTTTAATCATTTTCATAGAAAGTTGGGACAAATGACTTCTCAACTAAATTTAAATGTGTTGTACTTGTAAAGCACACGGCTGCCCCAGCGACAGGGCGTCCCGGTGCTGCACACATACCACTGTGGAACCCTTCCTGGCTTTTCCCTGTGAAATGTTTACTCCTGGGCACCCCCAAGGTGAAGCCAGGCATCCAAGCGCTGTTGGGGCCGTTGTGGAGATAAAGCAAGCTATTGCCCAGAGTCACAAAGTGGGACGCATGATTAGACTAGGCACCGAGGCGAGAATTATCAAGTCTGGGGAGATTGAGTCCAAGAGCCACTGAGGCGGGAGTTGAACCCTGGTCCCAGGCCAGACCTCTGCATCAGGGTCTGCTGCTCTAACCATTGAGCTACACTTCTCCACAATTCACAATATCACAACTATTCTGCATAAAGTGGACTAGGATTAACTATTAATGTAATAGTCAACTGACAGTGTGTTAGTTGTTAGTATTTTGGTGTCCTAAAGTTTCAACATTGTGATCTATTTCATGTCAGGTTAATTAGTAGAGCTGTGCTGAGGGTAAAGAAAGGCACACCATTTTAGCAAAGCAGGTGGGCCTGTTTAGCACAGAAATTGCCACATGCAGAAACTAAGATGCAAAAATGAATTGAAAACGTCAAACAGATAGAAATACATGGATATAAAAAGTAAGAACAATTAAAGTTCTATATGTTATATAAACCTTGCCCGTGAGGGCTCAGCAGGCCAGGGTGAGTGTTTGATTTTGGCCAGGGGGAGTGTTTGATTTGCTCAAATGCTCCGTCCATCATCCCCTTTTGTATCGCAGCAGGGCAGAGATATGAAGAGGCCAAAACAGCTTTCAGATTAAGGTAACGTCATGCAGTTCAGTTCAGTTCATAAACTTTATTTGATTGTTCGTAAAAAAACATCATAAAAGTATACCGATTAAAACATGACACGCATGAATTATCACAAGATAGGGAAGTACATAACATAACAAAACTTAGTCGGAAAACATGCACTAGCAGCAAAAATGGTTAAGATAGACATAATATTAGAAAACCATACTTTTTCTTGCCGTGATTGATTTTAAAATAAAGGTTGCGATAAAGAAACATAAATCCGGGGTTGCAAGTGAAAATAAGAGTCTCATAGCATTACCAGTGGTAGACACAGAATATTTCTTGAACAATGGTTTAAGGTAGAAAATACGCAAGGATTTGTACAAGGGACATATTAACATACAGTGCAAGGTACTTTGCTTAGTTATTCCATCACAGGGACAGGGATGGCAGAATAAATTTTCATCCTTGGGAATGCCACCAGGTTATGCACAATACCTAATCTCAGCCTTGTAAGGACATATTGATGGGACTGTCTGCTGATAACTTTAAGGTACGTAGGGAGACCAAACCCTTCTTCTTTGTTGGTAGAATAAAAAGCATGAGTTGAGTAATCTCTGGTTTGGACTCTACGCTTATTGTGTTTGTCCCTCAGAAAGACCCCTTTAACCTCCTGTTTCGATAAGGCAGTTACACATATTGGATCTTCACGTACATCCAGATCGTAGAGTTCTTTAAAGGCTGAAACAACATACTTTAACCATGGGATCTGGAAGGCGTTATCCAGGTGCAAGCAGTCTTTGATTATTTCCTTGGTAAAGCTGGTTTCATCCTTGGACCAAATAGATCTCCACGCCATTAAGGGTCTCAGTCCGATTAGATCAGATATATAGTCCAACCCCAGTTCTTTGTGGGTCAGATCAGTGGATGCCGAAGGAGGGAGGCAGAGAAGTCTTTTTAGAAATAAATTCTCCAGTATTTGCAAGTCCCTTTGGGTCCAATGTCCCCAGACCCCTGAACCATATAGTGCAATAGATGCACACCTGTGTCTGTAAACGTTCAAAATATCCGGTATACGCCGGCTTCCCAATTTAGTGGCAAAGCGGAATACACTTAAGGAGGCCTTACCCATCCTAGCTTTTACATTGTGTTGCTCTGGGTTCCAAGACCCACCATTGTTGAAAGTAATTCCCAAATAGCAAAAGTTATTCACAACCTCATGCGGTTTTCCTTAAAGTAAAATGGTTTAAGTTGGTGTACCTTCTTACCGCATGCCATGATGAAAGTTTTGGAGTTATTAATTTTTAGTTTCTTCCCCTGTATAAAATCATAAAAGCAATTCATAAGTTTCTGGAGGCCTATGGGGGTTCTTGAAAGTAAAACGGTGTAGTCTGAGTAAAGCAGCACCGGGATAGATTGTCCTTCAGCTTGCGGGGCATCAGCTTGCACATTTTTCAGTTCTTGCTCAATGGAGTTTATAAAGAGGGAGAAAAGCAGCGGGGCCAGCACACAACCCTGTCTAATACCAGATTTGACCCTGATCTTCCTCGTACATTCCCCCTCAGGGCCGTAGCGAATCTGGGCAGATAAATTAATGTAGAGTCTGGCCAGAAAGTGAATAATCGCAGCTGGTGCACCCATATCGAGTAGGATTGACCACAACAGAGTATGGTCAACCAGATCGAAGGCGCTAGAGAGGTCCGCAAAACAAAGAAACAAGGAACCCTGTTTGGCTTTAGTGTATTTTCCTATTAGGAGGTCTAAATTGATACACTGCTCTATAGTGCCAAGGCCCTTCCAAAAGCCGTATTGGGAGACTGCAAGGATATTATTGCTTTCGGCCCATTCTTCCAAATGTAGCAATAGGACCCTGCTCATGATTTTTAGTGAGGAATCCAGAAGGGAGATAGGGCGGTACTTCTTAGCCTCTCCTCTATCTCCCTTCTTATAGATTGGTATGATTACAGATTCACTCCAGGTTGAGGGGGTAGTATCGTCGACAGCAGCGTTGAATACTTGGGTCAGTAGGGGACTCCACAGGGCCAGATCGGTTTTATAAAGGTCAATCGGGACCCCATCTGGTCCTGGGGCTTTCCCCCTTTTACTTTTACTGATTGCCATGTCAACTTCATGGAGGGTAATTCCCAGCTGCTGGTTGGGTATGGTGGGGTTATTACGGTAAAATGTAGGACCCAGCTATCCTCGCTAACTTGGGCAGTAAGGACTGGGAATTCCTCCTTCTGGAGGAATGGACTGTTAACAGTACTCCAGAACAATTTACTATCCCGTAGGGCTGCTGCCTTGGTCAAGTCCTCCCAGGCTTGTTCTCTTAGTTCCTGTTTCCTACGCTTCAGTTCAAGTTTGTATTTAGCCCTCAGATGTTTAACAATTTCCCTGTCTCTCGGGTGGTTAGATAGTGCCTTCTTAAGATCTTGTAGCGCTGAAGTACACGCTCGTTCAAACCAGCCTAGCGTGGCCCGCTTAGTTATGCCCTTAGTGATGGTAAGTGATTTTTTAATTATAGTACCAAGTTCCTCGAAATCAGCTATGATGCAACTTGGGGTGGCATCAGCTTCGAGACATCGGGATATCACTTTGGTGCCAGCTCCCACAATTTTCCGTAGAAAGTCATCAGATTTAGCTCCACACCATTTGATCCGGATACCGTTTTGCCTACATGGGGTAATCTCGTCTACATTCCCACCGACAAATTGATTTTTAGGGCCCCATATAAGTATAGACATAGTTAAGGCGTTATGGTCACTAATACCAAAATCCATGATAATCGGGACCGTACAGAGTGGAGCAATCTGTGTCGATATCAACAGATAGTCGATGACAGATGCGGTGTTCCTCCCTGTAAAGGTCGGGCGATATTACCATCTTTATCCAGGGCGGGTTGGTGAATAACCAGATCGTACTTTAGCAGAAGGGTATTAAGGGAGTCACCATAAGGGGTATGGGAGAAATGAGCCAGGTTCTCCCCATTATCCCCATCGAACCCACACGCGTTAGTGTAAGAATACGGACAGGATCTGATATTAAAGTCCCCCCCCCAGATAATATCAAATGGTTTGTGGGTATCATTATAGATTTTATTTAAAGCGGATTCAAGTTCGTCTACAACAAAAGTACTTGTGGGGTCAAATGTGTTGTTGTAATGGTTGATCAGCAGGATGTTCCGTCCCCCACTATTTTCTAACTTCAGTATTTGGGAGTGTGAACCAACAGTGGAGTAAGATCTTACACGTCCTGGGAAGTGCACAGACAATAAAATCAACAAACCATCTTTTGCCCTACCCATGGCAGATTCTTGTGCTGGGCAATTATAAGAGACAAAGCCGTCGTAATAAATATCAATAGTAGACCAGGTTTCCTGTAGGCAGAGGATATCAAACCCTGAGATAGATTCCCTCCAGCTCAGGGCTGACACCCCCTGTCGCCACCCGGCAATATTCCAACTCGCCATTAAACAACCTGGGCGGCTAGATATCAATACCGGTTCTGTGTGTACGGGATTAGGAGAGGGGACTGTTCTAGCACACCCGCATCAGACAGACCCGAAGCGTAAGGTGGGGGATGGATATCCATAATCTTAGCATGCGGAGGGGGTGTCAAGGGCAACATTTCTAGTGTTGAGGGAGTTACCAAACATTCATCGGAACATATGACATTGCCCACGACTTCCCCATCCGCTATATCATTAACCATCTCAGGGGGTGGGGGCTCTGGGATGCATATTGGCGGTAGTCAATCGACTCCCTCTAGGCCCTCTAGACAGCTATACCGGTTATAGTCAAAGAAAGGATTGTGCTGGGGGGTGTATTGGGGTGGCATGGCTGGTCTTGTTTCATAAAATCTTTGTCTGCCCCTCCGTTCGACCCTTGTCCAGTCGTACCTTCCTTTATAATGGGTTACATTGTTGGGTGGAAAGAAGAAGGACACTGGAAGGGTCTGGATGGTTGAGTCAAAAGACCTGTTAAATCCTGCACAGATATGAGATACCGTTTGGGGGTCTCTGAAGCTGACCGTAATGCAATCCCCATTAATGGACTTGGGCGTCTTACCTATCCAAGGTACCCTCCTTACCATGATAATTTCATTGTGTAGATGGGCCGGCAGGGGTCTATTCCAATTGAGCCACTTAATGATTTTACCTTTCAGGGAGCTAAAGGTTTCGGTTTCCCCTGTTCCCAGGGGAGGAGCTCCAGCTAAAACTACCATATACCGGTTAGCTTCCGGGGGGAGATCGGGACGTCGTGGTCTAGGAGCTCTAGGTTCCTTGATTGGGGACCCTTGTATCCCATCGGCCATTGGTCCAGGGGGATTAGACATATAGGGTTGGTGACCAGGGAGTTGATGTGAAAGTGCATTGTTATCCTGGCTAAGAGGATAGTGGGCTATTGGAGGGCCTGCTGCAGGACAGATAGAGTGTTGGGTCACAGTTACTGGTTGTGTGGCTGGGAAGGTGGGAACAGTTTGTAGGGTGCTCGAGCTATTGGGTTTAATGGAGTTAGCTAGGATAGTGGCTGTGACTTTCTCGATATTAGACAATCTAAGATCCAACCTTTCCAATTTGGCCTCTAGGGGAAATAGGATAGATTTAAATAGGGCAGCTATACTTTCGATAGAGGCCTCACTACTAGAGGGGGCTGTTTTCAAAGTGGTATGGGGTGGGGTGGGGTCGTTGTGTAGCTTGGCTGTTTTAGAAGACCGTCCAACTTTTTTATCTTTTTTGTTATATGATCTTTTCAGTTTCTTAATAGCACCTTCCCTCACCCCCTGGGACTTAGAATTAATAGAGCTCTCTTCAAGAACAGAAACAATGGAAACATTATTGGTATCAAGAACGTGATTAATTTTGGGTAGGATTTCATTCACCAAAATGTCAAGGTCCACTCGTGGTGGGTTATCTGCATCAGGGAGGGGGGGTTGAATAGCCACCGCGGGAATAGAGTTATCAACGAGTCTTTCTGGTGTTTTGGCATTAGCCAAGGTCCCCAGGGATGATCTTTTTATAGACATCAATTGTCTGGACAGGCGTTTCTCAAGAATGTTAATTTCCGTATCAATGATGTTATTCACCCTGATAAGGAATTTTTCCATACCTCCAGTAGCAGATCTTCCGGCAATCAAGGTCTTACTCCGTGGTTCCCGACCAGCCATAGATACCAGGTAGCACGTGGATGCGGTCTGGAAATGCGGTTAGGGGGGTGGCCCGGTCCGGTCACTACTGGTCACGAACGGGCACAAACGGGCCCACCCTTGGCCCGGGCTTCGCCCCACGCTCCGTCCCGCGCGCTTCCCTCGTCCGCGGTAATGGAGGGGATTAAATAAATGAAGGGGAGGAGTGGCCCGGGAAGAGTCGCAGGTGCGCTGGTGCCTCACGTGCTAATCCTCATGGGACTCGCAGTCCCACGCCCACAAACCGGACTGGTCTCTACCCAAGAGTCGTCAATGAGTCTTAGTATCCACGGGCATTCAAAGAGCAACAGCAGTCCAGAAATCACCAAGACGGCTGCGAGCGGCTCCCGCGAAGCGGGGTCGCGAGCCGTTTTCAGGAGGAGGGGGAGGAGTGGGGCGGGAAGAGTCGCAGGTGCGCCGGTGCCTCACGCACTAATCCTGCTGGGACTCGCAGTCCCACACCCACGAACCGGACTGGTCTCTCCCCAGGAGTCTTCAATGAGTCTTAGTATCCACGGGCATTCAAAGAGCAACAGCAGTCCAGAAATCACCAAGACGGCTGCGAGCGGCAACGTCATGCAATATGAACCTTTTTCCTTAAACATTTTTTTAATTTTAACTTGTTAGAATTTACCAAATGGACTAATGTAGCATACTCTAATATTTGGGTGTCAGAAATGAGATGTGAAGACGTGTACAATACCAGCATTAGACACTGAGAACTATACAGTGCTTTGTTTGTGGTGTTGATGCAGGAGACAGGTATCAGTCTCATATCAAGAGACAGAGATATATGTCCATCATCAGACTTTGACTCTAAACAATAGAGAGAAAGGCAAAAGAGGGAGAAAGAAGGAGGAAGAGAAATATAGAAAAACAGTGACATTGGAATAAATATGATGAGTGAAAAGAAGATGTATAGGGCCCTGCAAGGGTGAGATAAAGAAGCAGGAAGTGAATTGTGGTGGCAGAAAGTGTCATACAATGGAATGAGGACCAAACAGTCCTGGTGTTCAGCAGCTCTGACATTCTGGCAGTCACTGAGAGCTTCTTAGAAACGAATGGGTACATTAAACATATATTATTATTTTTTGTTATTTTATACGAAGTAAAGATCACATCTGGATGTTTACCCACTATCTGGTCTGGGTCATGTGTTGTCCGATTAATGGGCCAGTGTTTCCTGAAGCCACAATACCATCACACATTGGAATTTGCAGTATGCAAGTGCTCTGGGAGCACTAGCACCTTTTATGAAGTTAAAAGCTGAAGTCATAAAAACCTCCTTGCTAGGTGAAGACTTCAAAAGATTGAAGAAAAACAAAAATCCGGAATCCGATAAAATGAAATTCTTGAGGAGTTAGGAGTCATGATCAGCAAGGAGCAGGAGCACTGAATCAAGCAGTTTTGTTGAGATGCACCCTCCAACCAGACTGAAGTCATTATATAATAAAAGGACAGGAAAAGGAAATGACAACAAGCAGCACATGATAGGAAACCTAATGGATTTGGGAAAACCGGTAGAAACTAAGAAAGAAACAGCTTTGATGGAAAAGTGAAAGAAGAGAGAAGACAATCCTGAACTGGACTAACTACGAAGCAACTTTAAAAGTCAGCTGCAAACCCTTGGGAAAATCATTGCCTTTTTAGTTTTGGAGGAGCAGCAAACAGGAACCCAGGAGCTTAGGAAAAGGCAACTGCAGGTGAGTGAACATTAAAGCCCACAGCTGTTCTCTGTAGCAGAGACACCGCAGATGCAAAATGTAAGCATGGAAGATATACTTTTAGATTTATGTTTATTTTTAGAATGAAGAAATTAAGAGAGAACAGCTCATTTTAAGAAGTCAGATTTAAGACTGTGCTTACAGTCTATAAGGCATGGGCTAAAAGGACTGACAAGCTAAACATTTTGACATATATTTGTTATAATTCTCTGCTGCACTCACTGCTTTCCCCAACAATCTTCCACGACAAACATTGTCAGATAAGGGAATGTGCTAGGATTTAAAAAAATGAAAAATAAATTTGTCAGTGAGCTATTCTGTTTGCTTCAAAAATTGCAGGGCAAATATAGCCTTAAAAGGCAAAGTCATTTAAAATTTCTTCAAATTAGAGATATTTTTTTTTATAAAATTGGAGTCGAGTAAGATTTCAGTTACAAAGATTCCCCTTAAACAAGCCCTAATGACTCACAGGCAAATCAAGCTAAGAACACTATACCGCTTTTTTCGATCCCAAATTTGACAATATTGACCTGCAAACAACTAACTGTGCAGTGGTGTAACAAACACCCCGCAGCCCCCTCAGTGCAGGGGAGCTCCCAGTCTTCAGTAGGTGAAGGGGGCCCCCTCAGCTCTTTGGGTAGTGTCGCTGTAAGAGAGAGCCTTGCTCTAAGGCAGCTGCAGTGTGCAGCCTGCTCTGAGCTCCTCCCGCTGACCCAGGACGGAAGAGAAACAAAGTAACAAGTTACATTGTTTCTCTTCAGTCAGAGCCAGAACCAGGCCCAAAAAGAATGGGGTTGGGGGCCCTCAGAGACAGCATTCTCCACAGGACAAAGCCTCTGAGAAGTGACGCGGCAGTACAGAGTTGACAGGGGCAGGAGAAGGATTACAGCTCAAGGAACAGGATCATTGGAAGGTAAACAAGCATTTGCAATATATGGTTTTGCAATATATGCATTTGCATATATGCAAGTCATATATGGTTTGGAATGGAATTATTAGTTGTGAAATTGTGTTGTGTGGATTGGATGTGGCATGTTGTGCAGTGTAAATATGTGGATAGTAACTGTGTGGTATTGATAGTACTGGAATTATGTGGGGTGGAGTGTGTGTCATGGAGTGGGATTGTGTATCTTGGAGTGGGATTGTGTGTCTTGGAGTGAGATTATCTGGAATGGTATTTTGTGTTTTGGAGTGGTATGTAGTGGAGTTTACTTATGTGGTGGCTGTTAAATATTGTATGATGTGGTATTTTGTGGTGTAGAATGGATGTATGTGGTGTGTTGTTGGTTTGAATTATGAAGTTTGTTGTTGAATTATGTGATGTGGAATTAAAATGTGTAGAGTTGAATTTGTGTGACGTGGAAGTGTGCGCTGTTGAGTGAAAATTATGTTGAGTGGTATTATGAGGCATGGTGTGAAGTGTAGTTACGTGGAATGTTGCTACGTGGCATAGACTGGATATGTGTGAAATGTATTAATCCAATATGGAATAGAGCATAATTATGTGGAGGTAAATTATGTGGTGCTGAGTGGTAATATGTGGAGTGTAATTATGTTTTGTGATGAATTGTGTGGGAATGAATTGTGAAATTGTGTGACGTGTGGAATTATGTGGCATGGTGTGGTGTATAATTGTGCGGAGTGGAATTATGCAGCTTGTTGCAGAGTTGTATTTTGTGGAGGGTTATTATGTGTTTTGGAGTGGAGTGTAAATATGTTGTGTGAAGTATAATTATATAGGTTGAAGTGTAATTATGTGTAGTTGAATTGTGTTGTGTGGAGTGTAATTATGTGGTTTGGAGTGGTATTAAGTTGTGTGGAATGTTATTATGTGATGTGGAATTACGTGGTATGGAGTGAAGTGGAAATATGTGTTTTTTAATTTTATAATTTTGTAATTGTGTGGTATGGAATGTTTTAGGGTTAAATTATTTATAGTTGAATTGTGTGGCATGAATTTATGAGATGTTAGACTTAGCATAGCTGCCAAGGTTTCAGATTGCGATGTCTGACATTTTCATAATTTCAGTGTAATTATGAGTGACAATTTAATGACTATGAGTGACACTTTCTGGTGAGCAAAATCAAGCAATGAAGAGGAGGAAAACATAAATATTAGAAATTACGCCCATTTGAGCAACTAGAAACTCTAAGAAAGTCACTAAACTAAAGTGCGCTAACAGCAGGCTACTGTAAACTGAGCAGAGTCAGACTGTGTAAATGTCACTCATTATTACAGTTAAATTATGAAAACGTCACACTTACAAATCTGAAACCTTGGCATCTATGAGTGAATCATTGTGAAAATGTGCGCTAATTGAGGTGTATTCCTCTGCCCCCTCATGGTGACCAGCCTACCCGGTGTCTTTGCAAACTTGCAAGCGCCAAGCAGTTTTCCATCAGCTACATGGTAATGTAACTCTGCAAAATAAATACATAGGATGTTCTCCGCAGAAATCAGAGGTTTGCCTGTACCAGGTTACACCTACTCTAGCACTTTAAACGTGGCCGTTGACTCAAGGTCCAATCAGGCCTCCCATAATGTCTGGTTACTCTGCATAGAAATGCTGCAAAGTTTTTTTAAATGCTAACCTGTGGTCAGATTAAACCTTCCAAAAAGAGCTGCTTTCATCTATGAGTAATCAGTCTGTTTCTGGGATGCTAAAATCACAGTAAGACCCAGTGACCTACCCTCTAGTGCCTCCTCAGTGATCATCTGTCTGAGATAGGGTGAAACTGGGATCTAACGTGTTTTAGGACTATGTGGTCTAAACTGTCCTGGGCTATAGTGTTTCATCCATTTAGCCAGGAGTGTGAGAGGAGAGGAGATCCGAGCCTGAAGCAGTATGTGCAGAGGTGCCTCTGATGCTCCCAGACTAGAGTTAGGGTACAGCTCCCTGCGCCACGGTAGGCACCTAGACCCTCGGCGCAATCAGCTCGTCTGCAGAGTAAGGTCTGTAGGTGCATTAATACAACACCTGCTGGATGGAGGGAGACCTGAGGCCTCTTCTGTGTGTGTGTGTGTGTGTGTAAATTGGGATTCACGGGCCTGCGACCAGCAGGCAGAGGCAAAACTTGAGAGGCTGGATGAGCCACTATAGTAGACTGTTAGAGTATGCCTCTCGAGGGACTCTAGTCAAAAGAGGAGCATTGAGGACTGTGGGAGGGCCAACAGGCCTTGGATGGCTGTGAGGTGACTGACCACAGTGACAGTTGGAACAACGAGAGATGACTGGAGGCGCTAACCCTCTGAGGAGCAATAAATCATGGCAGTAAGGGGAGTGGAGGTTATGTCTATGCACTCCGAGAGTGTGTTGGGCGGTATCAATACAATGTCACCTGGGTACAGTTACGCTTTCGGAAACCATTGCCACGCATTTAGCAATTACTCAATATAACACCCCTAACCAGTGCAGCTATATGTCTAGCTTGCATCTGAAGAAATCAACGCTCTGACACAGGTAAGAGTTACCAATACACCTAGGTCACAGGAGTTACAGGACCATCACAATTAACCTTTTTGTTTTTCATTCCGGTATGTCTGCTGCTGAAAGTAGCTTTTACCGCCATGTGAAAGTTTAGAAGAAAACAGGTAGGAATCAGCCTGGAAACATGTTATCCCTTTAATACTTACTCATCGTTATTTCTGTTCCCCCATCATCAAAACAGCAAAGGAATTGGGCACTTTGGCGCTGTGGTGTCATAATGTTGGAATCTTAGATCCCAGCTCCTCAATGCAGAGTGGCTGTTTTTGGACATCGCTCCCTGCAGGGAGGCGGAGGTTATCCCGGGTCACAACATCACCCACTCCAGAGCTCTGGTGCCCTTCTCAAGACCCTAGCTCCCATCAGGAACCAGTCCTTGCAGATGTCGCACTCAAAGTGGTTGACATCGTCGGGCTGCTGGTGCATGGGGCGCGCTCGCCTGCAACAAATCCTCGCGAGACCCAACTTTATCGACACAAACTACGGAAATACAGCAAAATGTTGTGGGCATAGAAAAGGGACATTCATTACAGTACTACCACACAGGCAGCTGTACTGCATAACGAAATTTACTGCATCACGTTTAGGAGACAGGGGAAGCACCAGAGAAGAGGCAGCAGCCACATGGAAAGAATAGTACACCAGCATTGATTAGCAGCACTGATACCCGAGGAGGCGCGATGCCTGTTATGCGTGATTTTGCATTTCAGTGTGGTGATGCTGATCACCACACTGAAATGCGTTAGTCTAACGCCATTTGCATGGTACTTGGCAGGGATGAATTAGGTGGCGTGGATTTGGACAAGCTGTGCACGCTAAGGCTTTTATTCATGGGGTATAAACTGGAAGTTTCTCTATTTTTTTTGTAAAAATAATATGGGCTGTTTTTTTACCTTCCGGTACATTTCTGAATAATTTGTTAAGCTAAATTGTATTGTTGCATTGTGTGCGCATGCAGGGAAGAACAAGTGTCTGGCAGACATGCAAAAAATCATCCTACGTCTCAGTATTAACTTCCACACTACTAAGCAGTAATTCCAATCCAAGAATGTTACCTGTATGCTTTACAATGACTGTTAATAAAACAAATAAGTGTTTTGAGAGCCTGTATAAGTAGTAAAGGTTTTAAAGGGACTTGTTTTCGTGCAAAGTATTGCTTTTCCCAGTTCACAGAAGAGATATAAAACATCTCCAGATAATAATAGGGTTGGGGCGATAGCAGAATATTGATACAGGATTAAATTTAAAACACTGTGTAGCACCTTTAAAGCCATCCATCAGCTAAGGCCGAAGTCTCTTAAGCAGAAGCTCATGTTATATTGCCCCACTCGACAATTAAGGTCAATGAATGCATTCCGTCTTATTGTACCAAGAACAAAGACAGTCACTTGGGGAGACAGATGCTTCACCA
Source organism: Lissotriton vulgaris (assembly GCF_964263255.1). Taxonomy (NCBI): domain Eukaryota; kingdom Metazoa; phylum Chordata; class Amphibia; order Caudata; family Salamandridae; genus Lissotriton; species Lissotriton vulgaris. Next base: position 752,811,404 of record NC_141694.1, read on the forward strand.
ATGCTGCAGCCAGTCTTTGGAATACGCTTCCACTGGAAATTAGATCCACTCCCACATTGCTACAATTTAGAAAATTGTTGAAGACGTGGCTCTTTGACCAATAAGTTCTTCTCCACATGTATTATCGGCATGACTAAAACTGTAAATTGAGTATTTTGAGGTTACCAGTGAGTCTGAGCGCCAAGACGCCCAAGGGCATACGTTGCGCTTTACAAATTTTAAAAATAAATAAATAAAATAAATACGTGAGGATCTGGTAAGGACTGCGGGCAGCCAGTGCTTGATACGCTATTTGCATAGGAAAATAAAAAAAAATTGTTATCCTCCATTAGGTATTAGTAAGGAAGGGGGAAGAGAAGCGTTCACCGTTAGCATTCGGTTAGTCTTAGGGAGACAAAGAATGCTGTGGTCTGTGGTAGATGCCACCCAGAAGTCATAGGTATATGTACAGGAGCTGCCATTGAAAGAAAGTGGAAATGCACTTTAGATGTTGCTGGTATTGATGGCTACAGTGTGGTTGCAGACTTCGCTGGGCTGACAGTGGGTGGGGAAATGCTACGTTGTCACTATAGGTTTAATTACATGAATCGTGCATTCTCTCTGGTGTTTGTCCTTCGGGTACTTGCTGACTGGTGCTACACATGAGATCAGGTTTGCCTTTGACAGGAGGTATGGTTTAGTGGGGTACATAGTGTAAATTAATGTTGGCATGAGGAAACAAAAACTGAACCCCTTGTACGTTTAATATTATTGTGTGCATCATGCAGAGAATGAAAAGTAGCAGGAGCAGCTTTGATGCTGTAGAGCCTAGCAGGAAGAACTGTTTTTGGGTGGTCAGTTGAAGAGATTGTTTAACATGTTTTAAACTACTATAGTGGCATTGGGGAGGGCAGCAGCTGAAAGGCTCTGTCTTTACTGGTAGGCAATGGTTAGCTGGGGATCAGCCATCAGTCTTTCTGTCGTTGGTGGACAGGGGAGCAGTGGGCGGCGGTCACAGGTTTACAGTGATATCCGAGGGGTGGTTTTAAAGGCAGGCGGAAAAGCATAACTGCGGGTTTCATAGTGGTGAGAGTATAGTTGATGGATGCGTTAGTAGCAGGCACGAAGGCAGTGGTCTGTGTTTTGAGGTGGTCAAAGGAGAGGGCTTCGCTTGAAGGTGGGTCATCAAGTAGGAGGATGTGCTTGGTGGGCCGTCTGGAGGCAGTGTTATGTAACTTTGCTGGAGGGCGCAGCAGCAGTATTTACTGGTGTATGTAAATAAAAGGGCCGATGTGACCAATGGAGGAACCACAATCCTTTTTTTATGGCTGGGGTGAGCCCCTGCAGTATGGTGGGTTGCTGGCCCGAAAGCTCTTGACTGACACAGAGAATGGGGGGACCCCTCCATGCACGTTGCAGGGGGGCCCCCTCAAGTTTTGTTACGCCGCTGTAACTGCGCACAATGACTTGAGATCAATGAACATAAGGTATTTTTCCAGACTTCTTTAGAACTCAGTTGTAAGGTATTACTCTCAGCTAAATTGAGGCTCCAGCATTATAAAATCCCCTGAGGGAATGGGCACTAGCAGAGAAGGGACACATACGTAGCACTAGGAGGGATGCCAAACTCCCGGAAGTATTACAGACATGGGGGCTAATGATCCAGGAGAAAGGGAGGAGCTCCCCGGATTCCACACAGTGTCATCTGAAGTTAGTCACGTGGGGACCGCATCCCCCAGGCGGGGGAGGAACGGGAGGTTACCCCTGATTGAAATGGTGTTACAGAATCCTCTGAGTGGGTGGGCCCAGTGGGGGTGGGGGACGCTGGGAGGGTGGGGGGGATTTAGTTAAAAGTTTGTATGGTTGTACTAATTGCTGGTTTGGTATAAGCTTCCACGGCAACTCAAATTGGACTACCTGTTGCTGTACAGGGATTGTAAGACCTACTGCTCGGAGTTGTCTGTAAAGTATTACTGTATTATCATGTGCAGTGAACCTTGAAAACCGCAATAAAGAAATAAAAAAAATAAAAAACTGAGGGGCATATGTCTGTAGTGTTCACGCAGCAGAGCAAGCCACTTTGCTGTGATGTGTGAAAGGGAAAAGGTAGAAATCTGCTGTATTTAACAAAATACTATGCATTCCTGCCCATTACTTGTGCTGGCGCCTTTTGTCTGCTTGCGCCGTGGTGCATGGGTGCCTATATTGCAGATAGGATTGTTTTTATAAAGGAATGGACACCTTCCTGCACAAAAACAATCATCTGAGATTTTTTTCCTCTTTCTATGCATAGAAAGAGGAAAGCACAGGGAGAAGTAAAGATATTTCTTCTTGTTACGCCTCACCTGAAGAGGCGTAGCATCTTGATACAGTCCCAGGTTTACCAGTAATGGTAAATCTGGGATTGCGCCAAAATCCATTGGTGAATGAGTGGGAACACCCACACTCCACACATGGAACACGTCTTCGGGGCAGAGTAACGCAACGCAGCGATTTGCGCTGCACTAAGTTACTCTGCATTTATCAAACCATGCAAGGCAAGGCAAGATGGCCTTGTGAGGCTTTATAAATCCAACTTTGCTTTTGTGTTGCCATTACACCCCTTTGTGTGGCACGAGGGTGACGCAATCCTTCATAAATGTGTCCCAAAATGATTTAAATGGGGAAGGAAGCCAAACTCAGACTGTCCTCAATGTGGGGTCAAGGAACCCAAGATTACTTAAAAGTTCACTACATGTATGCAACTGTAGGAATTCTGGGTGGAAATTGCTTTTTGGCCACTATTATGGGAATACAGATTCAAATAACTCTCCAGCTTGTTTAACTCAGTTCATATTTGATCCTGCTAAATGCTATCCATTATGGTTTGCCATGGTGTTGGTTAGACTCTGTATGGCTGCAGATTAGTTAAATCCTGCGCCACCCTCTCATTGCCAATGGCTATCCCGGTATTCATCTAGCTAGCTATAATGTGGAGGTAAGCCTCTACAAATGCAAAGGTGAAGGGGAAAGGTGATGAGGGATGAAGATATGGGCACCGCTCTCCAATTGGCTCACCAGTCTAAACTCATGATGACCTCGACAGTGGTCAGAATTTATATTTTACATCGTATTAAAATGTATCTCCAACCCTGAACATTTAGGGGCAGATTTACAAGCCTCTTACGCGGTTTGTACGCTTTTGTGACGCAGCGGTGGCGCAAACGATGCACCATGGTGCGGGGTATTTACAACGTGACGCATCTCCCAGATGCGTCACGTTGTAAAGCTCTGCGCCAGAAGAGGCGTACCATCGCAGGGGGAGGCGTTCCTGCGCAGGAACGCCTCCCAAAAGTGGCTGAGTGAAATCTACAAGATTTCACTCAGTCACTTTTGGGCCCATGCTGCGTCAAAACCCTGCACCTGCTTGAAGCAGGGGTAAGGATTGACGCAGCATTGTACACATAGGGCCCCCCTGATCATTGCTGGAGCTGCGTCACACTTGCGACGCAACTCCAGCAATGCGCCGCTTTTACGGCACAGATGCGTGACACATCTGTGCCGTTTTTGCCCAATGATGCGCCGCATTGTAAATGCGGCGCATCATGGGTGGTGGAGCTGCGGCGCACAATTAATGCAATATATGTACTTTAGGATGTTTAATCATTTTCAATAAAATGTATAAATAAAAAAAATAAATTACTCTACGTCAACAGCTGGGCACGACTTACCGCTTTCATATAAATATATTGATTTAATCTATGCATATCGATTTAAATGTTCAGAATTCACCACTTGCAAGAACAAGTATTCCTATCTTTATCGATTAATAGGAAAAGAAAACCATTAAAACCATGACAAAATGACAATTTGCACAAAAATTGACCATTTTAAGTTATTTGCAAATGTTACATGTAAAATAATGCTGAAAACAAAAATTATTTAGGTGATGAGCTGTACATTAGTTTAGCAATTGTTAACGAGGTATGCGTTATCCAGCCACATAGATGCTTTTATGTGTCAGGTCCAATGATTCAGTGGACTAATGAATCTGTGCTTGATCCTCAAAGGGGAATAATTGAGGAAAAGCCCAATAGGCCTTTAAAAACTGGGAACAAGAACTCGCCCCAAAGTCAAGTTTTAATCACAACCTGTTAACTCTGTATATCATCTTTCGACCCCAATAAAATGAATGTAAGTAAATGATGCAACAATTAGTATTTTTTATTCAGCGCCAATATTCACCAGGCAAATTCAAATTCACTGTAATTATTATTGTGAGCACAAATGCCCTCTTGATTGCCATTTTTACAATTCTTTACCTTTCTGTTAGTCCATCCGTTGATTTTATCCCACTGTACATTAAAGTGACTTTTTGGCAGTCATGTTCGCTTTGTCAGTTTTGCCTAACTCAAACATCTATTCACAGTGTTCAGAAAGAGGTTTCTATAGTGTTCCTTCATTCCACTGTCGTGAGTATAGCTAAAATGTCAGTATGATTTTCTGACAGTGGCTTCCTATCTAGATTAGTACATCTATGAATTATTCATTTTCTGGGTTGGATTGTTGTTGCAGTAGCCCATGAATATTTCAGAGAATAAGCTGGGGCACCAAGAAGCCATTCAAACCTGTTCTGAAATGCTCAAATAATATTTTGGTAGGAAAAAAGTGTGCATCCGATCATAAAGTAGAATTTTCAAGGGTACTCTACATACTTGTAGATTTTCATAGATTTTGGCATTTCTAATAGATGTATTTAGTTAAGTACAATCTTATGTACAAAATGAAGTAGTTGTTTTAAAAAAAACCTAGGCCTGGGTGTAATTTTAAATACTCAAGATTAATTGGAGTAATTCAGTAATCATGTGTTCCTTTTGTGACGTGGAATTACCGATTCTAATGCCATGATGCCACGTCTCATAACCTATTCTCCGGTTTGGGGAAAATTGGAAAATTGTATGCTCGTACTACCAAAAGCAATAAAACAATGCAAGAGCACGAACATGATGAGAATGGTCAGAATGGTCAGAGGTCGTTTTAAGAATGCGAGTGGCAGTACTTTAAATCGGGCAGTCAGGCCGTTCAGCATTTTGAGTCGATATTTCACTCGACTTGGATGGCGAGGAGGAAGCACACCTAGGTCCAGAGCTCCCGACCCCCAAGTCGAACTAGCGGCGAGCATAACGGCGTAGAAGGCCGGAGCAAGGAAGGTTACACAGGAGAAGGTGTGCGAAGGTGGAGGGCACACGCAGCAGCAGCCAGTCACACCCAAGAAGCAACAGAAAAGGAGATACGAGCAAAGAAGTAGACGAGCAGAGGAAGCGGGGGAGAACCCAAGATGGCGGCAACAAGTAAGGCATAACCGAGGGACCAGCAAATAGCCAGGGGGAAGCACCGCAAGCGCGACCCACCGGAACCCTGCCGTAAGAAGAAGTAGAGAGAAGCGTGGCAAGACAAGCGGAGAAAGCGACAACACGCGCTCGGCAGCGGTGAGTCCCCCCACCCCCACTCCGAGAAAAGAAATCGAAAGCAAATAGGCTGTGCGCCATTGTGAGGCGGCCATTTTACCAAGCCAGAGACACAGACAAGCGGACACTAACGCTTGGCGCTTAGCGGAGGCAGTGGACAGCAGGAGCTACAGGCGGGGCAACCGGGGGACAGTACGGAGTGGGAACGAAGAGAGTCAAACAACCCGCAGCACGGAGCAGCCACGCAGCAAGCAGGACGGTCAGAGAAAGCTGCCGGCGGCAAAGCGCACCACCGAGGCAACACAAGTAAGCGGAATCCATAGTAAGCGACGTGAAGGGGGGAGCACTTTGGAGCGGCAAGAGGCAGATCGAAGCACGTTTAAAAAAAAATAAAAAATCAGAGTGCGGCGGCCATCTTGAGGCAGGCACACGAACTTGCGAACCGAGCCGAACAAAGCCTACACCTTTTGCTAACAGTGGGCACACAGAGCGGCAACCAGAGCAAACACGCCACTAGCAGCAACGGAGAGCCATAACACGAGCCAACCTGGGATTCAAGGCCAAGGGGAATCCCTCGCGGAACAGAAACAAAGCGGCGGCCATATTGGGAGGGGCCCGCAGAGCAACCGAGCACTCAGTACAAGGCGGCCATCTTGGGGTGGGTGTGAGCAAAGCATCACACCCAGGCATGCACAGAGAAGCACGAATCACGAAGCACGAATCATCGAGTAAAAATAGCGCAGAAGAAAGTGAAACCAACATAGGCACCAAGCGCGGCAGGGACAAGCCCACCAACCCAGCACATAAGCAGGTGCGCAGTGCACGATGCAACACAAGAAGCGCGACTGGACCCAGCAGCTAAGTGAAAGAAGCACGCAGCTCAGGGCAAGCAGCCATAACAAAGGAGAACCAATAAGCCACTAAGCCAAGGGGGGGGTACTCCAAGGAACTGGCGGAGACGAAGACCAGAACCAGAACAGTCAGGGGGCCAAGTCGATTTCGGGAAGGAGGCCCACTGACACAGAACAGCACGACCACAAAGGCGGCCGGAATCCCAAAGGAGAACCCCGACAGAGAGCAAAAAGCAGGCAGGCACCTAACGCACCAGATCAGAAGAGGTTTTGAAACAATGGCGGGTAAGGACGATAAAAAGATCGCCATTGATCCGAAAAAGAGCAGGAACGAATACTCAGAATCCCCAGGCAAACTCAAGAACGGCCAAAGGTGTGAGGCAACTACGCTAGACACACTCCTAAAGAAAATTAACGAGGGTAACAACCTGGCAAAGCTACGAAAAAGACAGTTGACAACATCCAGATGGAATTAATAGCCATAAGAGCAGCGCAAAGCAGGGCGGACGGCAGAATAGATGCAGCAGAGAAAAGAGTCGGTGACCTTGAAGACCTCACAAGAGTGACCCACAAGGACCTGGGCATTGTAATAAGGAAGACAAACACCTTGGAGAGAATCCAGGCAGAGTACTACGATAAGAGCAGAAAAGGGAAAATAAGATTACTGGGAGTGCCAGAAGGAGAAGAGGATGCCCCAGGATCGTGCGCAGCCATGCTGGAAAACCTACTACCTAAACTCACGGGTCTGAGATTCGGCAGGTCCTTCGAAATAGAAAAAGCATACAGGATCCCAGCAAGGAAGCTCCAAAACAGCAACAACCCAAGGCCAATCATTTGCAAACCACTGCCTGGCAACCAAACAGAGGCAATCTTTGCAATCGCCAGGAAGGGCCAACCGCTGACCATAAACGGCCAAAAGATAACAATCACGCAAGACTACTCTAAACTCACAGTAGAGACCAGGAAAGGGTTCCTAGCTTTACGGGGAAAAATGCGAAGAGACAATATCACCTTCAGCTTCGCCGGGCCGTCCAGGATGAAAATAACTGACAGGAACAGCACCCTCTTATTCGACGACCCCAACGAACTAAAGAGATACTTAAGAGGGCCAGAACCAGAGAACATGGAGGCAGAGAGCCCAGGAGCAAAGAGAAGGGCCTCGTCAGACGCTGCAGAATGCGGAGAGGAGTAAAGCCTACCTAAACAGACACTGGAACATTTCTGCCCAAGGCCGGCGAGCACTGTTTTTAACTTTGATGACACACCTACCTCAACTCGGAAGAGAGAAGATAAAGAACACTTAGTACAATCGCAGAGCAGCGCCAGCGCAACTAAAGTACGCAACCTCTGTCTACCTCAGCCTTTTCAGACAAACACAAGCGTGATGACCTGACCAGACCTACCCCAAGCGATTGGAGGAGAGGAAGAAGGACACAACAAGCTACCTAACAAGCACACGGAGCGGCACGGAAGGCGCAGCAGTGCAACCATATCCTTTTTTCACAGACAATATCGAGCTAAGGGGGGAAATACTATGCAAGGATACAGTGTGACAAGGGCTTTCTTTCTCCTTTCAGCATAGATACGGATTTGGGTGGAGGGAGAGAGGGAGGACTCTTGCTGTCACATGCTCACAGTTTAAAAAGCAGGGGGGAGGGGGGGACAGAAGGGAGGGGGGAAGAATGGGAGATCGCGAGTGAATACCACAGTACAGAAGCATGTATTACTTTTTCTTTATGTCTTTACTATCTCTACATCCCTACTCTTACTAAGCCACAGCCCAGGGGGGGGCATCTCTAAGCGGGAAGCGTAGACCAATGGCGCCCACAGCAGGTAACCTAAAGGACCCACCGACAGGCGGCGACACCAAGAAACCACCATGAGCACATTAACACAAGCCAGGCCAGCCACAAACCTCAAGGTAGTGTCCCTAAATGATGTCAAGGGCCTCAACCATTCAGTCAAACGCAGGAAGACGCTCGAATATCTGGCAAAACTGAAAGGGGACGTCTATGTATTACAAGAAACCAAGCTCTCACAAGAAGAGGTCTCACACCTGAAAGTGAGGTGGCTAGGGGGAGTCTTCTGCTCACCAGCCAAGCACAAGAAGCATGGGGTAGTCACAATAGTAAGCAGGAAGGCCAACCTGACCCTAGAAAAAACACACACAGATGAAGAAGGCAGACTACTACTTACGAGTCTGAAAAGGGGGGACGAAACAATACACGTAGCCAACATATACGGACCAAATTCGGATGACAACGAATTCTGGGAAGGAGTTACCACAAGACTATCAGGAATTCCCCAAGAAGACCTCCTGGCAGGAGACATGAATCAAGTCTTAGACCAAGCAACAGACAGACACCCGCACAGAGCAAGCCACGACACCCATAATCTCAACATCCTGAAAGACGTTTGCACCAAGCTTCAACTCACAGACCCATGTAGGCTGCAGCACCCTGATGCGCGCGAATATACTTTCTACTCACATCCACACAACTCCTACAGCAGGATAGACTACATCCTAATGTCCAACACGCACTCACACCTGATTGACCACACAGAAATAGCGCCGATAACCATCTCGGACCACGCGCACATCACACTCTAATGACCGGGAAACACAACGACAAACCAACTAGCAGATGGAGACTGAACAGCGATATCCTACAAGACCCGAGCAATATAAAGGAAATCGAAGAGGCCATAAAAGACTATTTGGACCTCAATGACAACGGCGTAGTGGAGAAAAGCACCATCTGGGATGCCCTAAAGGCAACAATCAGGGGGAAGCTAATAAACATCAAGGCCAGAATGAACAGAGGCAGGAACAAGAAGATAAAGGAACTAGAAGAACAAATAGGCCTCTGGGAGAAAGGCCACTGTGCTAACATCACAGACAAAAATACCCTAACAACTTTAACAAAGAAAAAATACGAGCTTAACAAGATCCTGAGCAAAAGAGCAGGCACATGGATAAATAAATTCAAAGCCATAAATCTATGCTCAGCCAACAAGGCAGGGAAACAACTGGCATCGTACCTGAAAGCGAAGCAGAGGCAGTACTCAATCGCAGCTATAACTGACAAAACAAACAAATCAGAAACGACGAACAAAGGGATCCTAGAAGTCTTCAGACATTTCTACCAGGAATTATACAGTGCAGACACAAACCTGGACATCGACGGAGGGGAGAACTTGCTCAGTAGAGTCAATCTGCTGGCACTGACAACTGAACAAAGTGAGGTACTCGAGGAGGACATAACAGATGCGGAAATCGATGCAGCAGACAACCAACTGAAACCGAACAAGGCACCGGGGCCAGATGGGTACACCGCAACCTTCTACAAAAAAATTCCTCGAACAACTGAGATCAACCATGGCAGAGACATACACGCACTGTATCCGCAGAGGTAGAGTGACGGACTCAATGGCAGAAGCCAACATCATCGTGATCCCTAAAGAAGGGAAAGACCCGCAATACCCACAAAACTAAAGACCCATATCACTCATCAATATGGACTGCAAAATCTACGCAAAAATACTGGCAAACAGACTAAACAGAGTCCTGCCACTACTCATCCACAACTCGCAAGAAGGCTACATCAAGAAAAGACTATCCCAAGATAACACGCAACTGCTCTGTCACCTCATCAATCAAACAACACACAGTGAAGAACAGGCCGTGATGATAGCACTAGACGCCGAGAAAGCCTTTGACAGAGTTTCCTGGCCTTTCCTAGACTCATGGATGGGGAAATTCGGTCTGGGTACTAAATACAGAACAATGTTAATGGCCTGTACAACAAACCAAGGGCCAGAGTTGTGGTGAACAGAGGCACATCAGAACCCCTAACACTAGAAAGGGGCACAAGGCAAGGCTGCCCCCTATCACCGGGACTATTCCTGCTAGCACTTGAACCTTTACTAGCCATGATAAGAGACAGCAACAACATAACCGGCGTCAAAATCAAAAACAAAAACGGTGAAACTGGCAGCATACGCAGATGACGTTCTATTACAACCACAACACCGACCACATCAATCACAGCCCTAATGGAGACCATAGGAGAATACGCAGCCGCCTCAGGGTACAAGCTCAATAAGGACAAATCTGAGTGCAAGCCGATGAACATACACACTACAAGAGCAGTACTGGGCCAATCAGGCCTTGCCTGGCAAACAAAACCCCTCAAGTATCTAGGCCTACTGTACGGGAGAGACCTAAAAGCAACCCTAGAACACAATGAAGAAGCCACCCTGAAAAAGATAAAGCAGAGACTAGACCTCTGGTCGCCCAAATACATCAGCTGGTGGGGAAGGGTTGAAACAATTAAGATGATGGTGACACCAGCCATCAACTACACACTCAGCATGCTGCCCCTAGCAATGACAGAGAAGTTTCATAAGAAGCTTGACAAACTAATAAACAGATTTATATGGAGAGACAAGAGACCAAGAATCAGTCTGCAGAAGCTGAGACTAACGAAAAACCTGGGCGGGCTGAACATAATGAACTTCAAACACTTCCAAACAGCCTGCCTAGCCAAGCAAGGAATATTCTGGGTCACAAACACACAAGACTACGAACCGGAGTGGCTGGAAGTAGAAAGGACATCCTGGGGGGACTAAACCCAATAGCTTTGCTCACAGTGAACAAGCACCCTCACAGACTAAACCCCATCATCAAACACACCAAAGAAGCCCTAATGTAGGTGGACAAACTTATGGGACAGAGGATCGGGGGAACCAACTGGGAATCAATCTGGTATAACTCAAGGATACTATACCAGGGCAAAACATTAGACAACGAAACATGGATGAAGAGTGTAGTCACCACGCCAAACCAACTGGAAACGAAAAACTCCCCTATCACCTTCCAGAATCTGAAACAGATCCACGGCCTCCCAGACATAGAACTATACACATTCCTAAAAATAAAAACGGCCACAACGAAGCAAACCTAAGCAAAACACCACCAACCATCATCAAATACATAGACAACCTCAACGCCACAGGCCACGACACAGCAAAAATCTACAGACTACTGTGCCCCCAAACATCCAGGCTGAACAAGAATGTGATGACACATGGGAAGCATTGACAACAAGACAACTCAGTGACGAGGAAAAAAGCAAGCTGTGGAAGTCAGCCACAACTAACAAAGCCACTCCGCAACTGGCGCTAACGAAATTCTGGCTCCTTCATAGAGCCTACTGGACCCCGGCGAGACTACACAAAGCAGGCATAAGGGACACTGGACATGTTGGAACTGCGACAAAGAGAATGGCAGCCTGGAACACCTCATTTTCGAGTGTCACAAAGTAAGGAACTTCTGGAAGAAAGTGAACAATTTCATCAACGCCGTCACAGGCAAAGACATACCAATTAGTTTCGTTGGTCTCGCCACAGGGTTCATGACGGACTGCCTAGGAAACAAGGAGGAAAGGGACCTAGTGGACATCCTACTGACAGCGGCAGTGAAAATCATACTAACAAACTGGAAGAACACGGCCAAAGCCACTTTCAAAAACTGGATAAACTGGGTCACCTTCCTCAGAGGCGCAGATAACATCACTGGCAAATTCTCGAAGGAGCACAACGCCAAAAACAACATGTGGGAAGCCTTCTACGCACACCTGGAAACACGCCGGACCTAAAACCCGACACCCCTCCCCCCACACTATCTCCCTACCTGCTTTCTTTCTCTCTCCAGGGGGGGTAATGTTGTATACTCAAGGACAAGCCAAGCCAATACCCTAACTATGTATACAGCGCACAACCTGGTGGCGAAACAAGCCCAACCTCCAAATGTATACCCCCCCGCATTGCTCTCTACTGTTTATATCTTCTGATATGCAAATTTATATTTTAATAAAAACTATTGAAATTAAAAGAAAAGATATTTTACTCGTGCAGCCGGAAAATCAACTTGAAATGCATTATTGAGATGATATTTTATCCAAATAGACCGTTTGGTTATTTTATCAGTGCAAAATTCACTTTTTCTTCTTAAACAGGGAGGACGTGCAATATAGACTCAGATGCTACTGTACACGCAGTAGCAACTTCCTCTTCCTATCCTGGAGACTCCTCCCACTGCTTTGTCTTCACTCGCTTTCTTTGTATGCTATCCCTGTCGTATCCACACCATTGGAATCATGGGGGCATATTTACAAGCCCCTTGCACCGCTAGTGCGTTACTTTTTTTGATGCACCGGCGGTGCAATTTGGTGCTCCATATCTACACGGACATGTAAAGCCACCCTGCGTGGCTTTTCGTGTCCTTGTAAATAAGTCTCCTTCTCACCCAGCACTTCGCGTGAGAGGGGCATTCCATCATTGTTGCTGTTGGTGTTCCCTCGCAACACCCATGGATTATGCCGCATTTCCAGATTTACGAGAAATCGTGAACCTGGAAATGCGTCAGAATGCTAGGCTTAGAGAGGCGCAACTAGGAGAGATGTTTTCATTTCTCCTAATTTTTTCCTCTTTCTATGCATTCTGCAGCACACATTGAATGAGGAAAACACCTCTTGTGATAGTTTTTGTGCAGGAAGGTGTCCCTTACTGCACAAAAACAATCATCGCCGCAATGCAGGCACCCTTGCACTATGGTGCAAGGGTGACTGTAGCCAATTGTGCGCCAGCGCAGGGGAGAGCAAATGGATCCATCATATCATTGTAGATATGATGCATCCCTTTGCTTCCAACGTAATGCTGTGCGGCGCAGCCAAATGGCTTTCGGCACGCATTGCGTTACTTTGTTGTAAATAAAGCCCTTCATTTTTGGGGAAAATCAAGTGAGTTCAATGCAGCACGCTGGAAAACGTTTGTTGTTTGTGGGATGACATGCAGCTGCATTTTGTTCATTTAAAAAAAAAATACATTTTGTATCTTTGTGGGTGGGTGGCCTGGAGTTTGGGCTGAAGTACAGGGAATTATATATGTGAATATTTTTTTAAGGGCAAATGTTGGCATTTTTATGATGGTGGAGGCCCAAGGTTAAATATCCTTTTTTCCATTTTCTTGAGCGTTTTTTGTAAAATGTATGATGATTTGTTTACCATTTCACAAATATGGTGTTTTACTGTTTGGGGCCTAGTCTGCCCTCCACTAGGCCTTGAGTGTATTTTTTATGTATGTTCACATTTTCACTGCTGTTGTGCTATACACTTATGAAAAACATTTAGGGGGCAGTGGATGGCTGTGCATGAAATGCAAAAGTAAGTTATTTTATTTTTTGTCTGCACGTACCTTCTACTATTTTTGCAATCCTTTCCCTGCAATGCAACACGATTTTGGGGGAGGTACTCCAGGAAGGACAGGACATCTGTCTTCTTTGTTCTTCATGCCTCTTTCTTTGCTATCCATTCGACGGTGGCCATTATGTGTAGCCAGTGTATGTGTTTGCTATTGCCATAGGCTGCCATATGGTCTTAGTTCTCCATGCCTCTTCTTTGCTGGCCATGCAGTGGTAGCCATTTTGTTTATGTGTGTGTGTGTGTGTGTGGTCACCGTGGCCATTTTGTCTTTGTTTGCTGGCCATGCATTGGTAGCCATTTTGTGTATGTGTGTGTGGTCACCGTGGTCATTTTGTCTTTGTTCTCTATGCCTCCTTCTTTGCTGGCCATGAAGCGAACGTTATTTTGTAGAGCCAGTAAGTATTTGTGTGTTTTTTGAGATCCAACATCCGTATTACAGGTGTGGCGGAGACTACACAAACTGGCAAGATGGAGCTTTTTGTGGAGAAACTCTTGAAAGCCCTACTTGGGGATGAGGTCTTTTCCCCTATGTTTATAGTGGAGAGGGCCCATCGCACACTGGGACCCAGACCGAAGCCGGGTGCGAATCCGAGGCCCATCATAGCGAAGCTCCTGAACTACCGGGATAGAGACACTGCACTTCGCTTGGCTAGAGACAAGGGCAAGCTGCAATATGAGGGGATGGACATCTCACTCTATCCGGACTTTACTGCAAAGGTTCAGGAGGAGAGGAGACAATTTGCACCATACAAAAAGCAGCTGCGCGATCTAGGGTTGGACTATGCAATGCTATACCCGGCGAAGCTTCGGATTAACAGACAAGGGCATTCACATTTCTTCACTGACCCCAGGGAGCTGCAGAAATCACTGAAGGAGTGGTCCAAAGAGCGCAGGAATAGCCCGAGGAGAGACCAGGAGGACCTTGATTCCTCTTCGCTATTGGAGGAGCAGGATTGAGTACTCTACACTTGTTCAGCCTGGTCACCGCTTTGCAGTGGTCAGCACACCGCCTCTGGGAGGATGCTGCTCAACGTCGTGATATGCACGGTGCGACGATGGTGCTGTGCTTACACTGCATGGATGGAGTCCTGGCATTGCTTTGTGGATTTCCGACTGGGTGAGATCTTACTGATTTGTCTTTGAAGTACGGGGAACCGGGAGGGCTCCTCTTCCGGGGCGGCAGTATCACGACACAGTACTTGTTATCTGGGTTGGGGGATCAAGTCTCTGTTGGAACTCAGAGGGGAGCTGTACTATTGGGGGAGGAGGGGAGTGACACTGTGCGTTTATCGGACTGGATTTTATGTTGGCACTGAGCGTTTGCAAGGGGCATGGCGCTGGAGTGCAGTAGCAAAGCGGTTTTGGACTGTTTGATACCTGCTTTTGCTGGTGACGTCTGCCCCTGCTCTTTTGGCTTACAGGCTCTGGAGAGAGTCATTTCAGGGACTGTATAAGTTGGGTTACAGGGGTGATGGGGGCGGTAACGAGATCTGTCTGACCAGGTTGGGGGCGGTCGGCTGTGGGTGGGGGGAGGGGGCTCCTTATCTGATTAGGTTGGGGTTGCTTGTCTTGTTTGTTTGGAGAATTTTGTTTTAGTGGGGGGATGTGCCTGGTATCAGGTGTGATGTTGCGGGGTCTGTGGTCCTGCCTACAGAACCTAAAAGTTCAAGGTATCATGTGTGTAACTATCTACTACTACGGAGCATAAATGGAAGAAAATGAAGTCCCGAGTTTGGACGGTGGTCCTGGTCTCTTAAGGGTGCTGTCCTGGAACGTAAGGGGGCTGAATGATTACAGGAAGCTACGGAAGGTTATAAGCTATCTCCACAGGCACTTTATCGATGTAGCCCTGCTGCAGGAAACACACCTCCCCCTCACCAGTAAAATGTTGCCTCTAGAGGTCTGAGTGGCTGTAGTGTGGCGGCTGGTTTCACTACCCACTCGAGGGGGGTGGTGACGTGGGTAAACCCCAGGTCGAACTTAAAGTTGTCTCCCCTGTCAGCTGATCCGGAGGGTTGGTACCTCATTGCTCGTTGCACAGGTAAAGGTCACGACTTGCTGGTAGTAAATGTTTATGGTCCGAACTTTGATAATCCTGCTTTCTACTCAGCCCTAGCGGATATGTGTAGGCTGTATGTTGGTTCCAGAATGATGTGGGGGGGGGAATTTCAATTTTGTGATGCACCCAGATCTAGATCGGTCAACGGGGTCGGCCCGCAGCCCTGCGGCGGCTGCCGCTCTCATGCACTCGGAACTAATCAAGTTAGACCTGGTAGACATGTGAAGACACAAACACCTGGGGAAGGGAGGGTACACGCACTACTCGGCCTACCATGATATACACACTAGGATTGACTATTGCTTTGTGTCTACCCCGCTCCTGAGGTCTGTGACGAGTTGCACAATCCTCCCCCGCACATTGTCGGACCACTCGCCACTGCTTCTGTCCCTCACTGCACCCACTAGGAAAATCCCCCCGTTCACCTGGAGGTTCCCCCCATATTCCTTGTTGGACGAGGTATTCAGAGGGGAGATAGCAGAGGACATAGACACGTTATTTGAAACCAACTTGGGGTCAGTGGACTGCTTTCAGACGGTGTGGGACACCTTTAAGGATTACATCCGTGGGATGACGATAGCAAAACACTCTGGGGTACTCAAATCTATCAGGCATAGGCTCAAAAGTCTTGAAGCACAATTGGCAGATTTAGAGAAGCAACATAGGCGTACATCGGATAGAGACATGGAAGAGCAGATTAAGAACCTACTTAAGGAGTTCAATGAGGAAGCGGACAGGGAGGTCAAACATATGGGGAAGTATGCCACGGCACGAGCATATGGGGAGAAGGATCGCCCGGGTTCTTTGTTAGCCAGGCTGATGCGCAATAGCAAACCCCAACTCATGGTAGAGGAATTAGTTACATCCTTGGGAGAGGTAGTCACGGAGGAAGCTGACATAGTTGCGGAATTTAAGGATTACTACTCTAAACTCTATAGTTCTAGAGCCGGGCAAATGGAGGACGAAATTCGCGACTACCTGAGCTATATTAGGATGCCCTTCCTAGAAAACTTCCAAAGAGAATTCTTAATGATGCCCATACAGCGGGACGAGATTCTGGAGGCACTGGAAGTAATGAGGTCATCCAGTGCTCCGGGTGCTGATGGGCTCACCGTAGCTTTTTATAAGGCCTTTAAAGATACTCTCATTCCGCATCTGATGTCCCTCTTTGATGATATATGTCAACAAGGTAGCATGTCAAAGTCCATGCGTGAGGCCCTTCTTATCACAATTCCTTAACCCGGGAAGTCCCCCAGGGAGTGCGGTTCTTACAGGCTGCTTTCTCTGCTGAATGTGGACGCCAAATTATATGCGAAAGTACTAGCGGCCAGATTGGCTATAATTGTCCCGGAGATGGTCGCCCCGGAGCAGGCGGGCTTTGTTCCTGCTAGGAACCTGACACATAACCTCCTCACTGTCCTAGGCACCATTCAGCATGTGTGACAAGATAACAAGGCACTGGCGATATTCCTGGACATGGAGAAGGCCTTCGACTCTGTGGAGTGGCCCTTCATGCTAAGGGTACTGCGGAAGTATGGGCTGGGTGAACCCTTTTTACAAATGCTAGGTGCCCTTTACTACAAACCCTCGGCGCGGCTAAAAATGGGAGATACTGTCACTGACTCAATCGAAATCAGCAGATGCACTAGACAAGGTTGCCCCCTGTTTCCGCTACTGTATGCACTGGTGGCGGAGCCCCTGGCGTGTGCGATCAGGGAATACCACGAACACGAGGGAATTAACTTCCCTGCGTAAAAGATCGGTATATCCACGTATGCGGATGATACCTTGCTCTATGTCAGGGAGCCGGAGATTAATCTTGCTTCGGTGATGCGGGAGGTGGTGAAATTTGGAGCGCTTTCCGGACTAAGGGTGAACTGGGACAAATCGGTGGCTCTCCCGCTTACTCCAGTTACTGTCCCCTTTGCAATGGAATATCCGCTACAGTGGACCTCGGATCCCATACGGTATCTGGGGATTCGTCTACATACTGATCCCGAGCTATTGGTTCGGGAGAACTACGGGAGGGCATACAGCAAACTCGAAGACAACGTGGAGAGTTGGTGTAGATTACCGCTGTCCCTGATGGGGAGGATAGCGATAAGGAAAATGGTAGTGCTGCCTCGGTTCCGGTTCCTCTTTACCAACATACCTGTGGTTCTGCCCAAATCCTTTGTCGGAGACTCACGCAGACTCTTATTAGGCTAGCGCGGGGAGGCAAACAACCCACTATTCAATAGACGACACTACTTCTTCCCTATGAACAGGGGGGCCTGGGAGCACCGGACCTAGAACAGTATTATCGGATCGCGCAAGCGTCGCACCTACACACGTGGATCCATGGAGCTCCCGATATACCTCATGTAAAACTAGAACGGCTGTTTGCGGAACCGGTACCACTCCCGGCCACGATATGTCACCCGGTGGACCGCAGGACTGGGGTCTTGGATTCCATTACGGCTACGAATCATGCATGGCACAAATTAGTGAGAATGCAAGATGGTGTTAGGCTGTATTCCCCTCTTATGCTGGTGGAGTGGGCGGTGTGGATACCCCCTCTCGCGGACAAAGGGGTGGTAAAGGTGTTGCAAGAACTTGGGATCGCAAGGTTAGGAGACCTGTTCCTAGACGGCACTATGAAGACACTCCCTCAGGTTCTCCAGTCGCAGGCGGGGAAGTCGCTGCTCCACAGCTTTCAATACCATAGGGTGCGCAGCGCCTTGCAGGGACTGCATGGCCCGGAGCTTGCGGAGCCTCAGGAGGTGCCGGAACTCACCTATGTTATTAAGAACCCTGCATCTGGCAAACTGGTTTCCAAGCTTAAAAAAATGGGAGACAAGCATAGGACACGTCTGCAGTCTCCGGCTAGGGTGGCCTGGCAGACTGATCTCCAAACGCAGATCTCTGACGAGATGTGGAGTTATTGCTGCACCAACACCAGGAAAATATCTCTGAACAATAGACATAGATTGATACACTTTAAGTACTTACAGCGGGTCTATTACACGCCGGAGAGACTACATAGATATGGTTTGAGGGGATCCGCGGAGTGTGAACGCTGCCGCTTCCCAAGCGCGGACTTCATGCATATGGCTTGGTCCTGCCCCGGTATCCACAGGTTCTGGACGGAGGTATTCTCGGAAGTAGGACTGATCCTAGGGATTGACCTTCAGCCCGACCCTGCCATGGCACTGCTGGGTTACTCCAAAACTCTCCCGGTGGCGATGCGTAGACTGGCAGATATTGCTCTGCTGACTGCCAAACGTACGGTAGCCATGTGCTGGATGAGAGGGCCTATACTGACGCAGAAAAGGTGGGAAGCTGATCTGCTATACTGCAACACACAGTCGGTGACATACAGCAAATTGCTTCCTCCCAAGAGTCGCCCCAAGAATTTCTGGGGACTGTATAGGGCCTATCTGGATGCTAAAGATGACGCAGACTCGGGAACTGACCCGGAGGACGCAGGGGAAGGTGTTGATCAAGAAGAGGCAGCGGGGCACCTTGAATGCGACAGCGCGCTTGTTTGAAGAGGCTACTGGCATATAGTGGAGGTTTAGCCTACAGGGAGCCCGGTACTGCATAGGGGGAGCCAGGCCTGGATGTGACGGGAGGTGTAACGTCGGGAGGGGGGCGGTGTGAACTGGGGCCTGGGTTCTGCTCTGAACTTATACTGGTGGGTGGAACACAGGGACTGATACATCAGGCACACGGACAACACGTCTACTGTGACATACGCTGAGGAGTCTGGCACGCTTTGGGTTGGGGTGTTAACTGGGTAGGGGGCGGGTGTCTTTTTAAGGGGTGGGTATCTTGCACAGGTTTCTTAAGGTCCAATAGTTTCTGGCCTACAACCCAAAGGGTTCCAACGAGCCTGTTCACCAACAACAGCGAGGTCGGTGGTGGTTCGCACATCATGGATACACTATATGACAACAGTGAGTGATGGTTGGGGTCCTGCCTCGGTCAGTAATGTACTACGCGTTTATGTTCTTAGTTCTCATTGCCGCCAGGCCCCCGGTATGCTGGCATGAAGGCTGTGTAAATCTTCCATAGACTGAAGTACTGTGATGATGTAGTCTGCTGCTGGCCTCAGGGTTGTAGGCTGTATGAGCTGTGTGACAAGTGTCTATGCAATAAAGTATAAAGTTAAAAAAAAAAAAAAGAATATTTTTGGCAGACTACTGTCTGACATAAATATTGTACCCTAGATATTGCCTCCAAAAACATTGTCCCAGCGGAGTTGATAGCAGGTCTAATGCCAGTGCGATTATGTTTTTGTAAATGATATTTAGAACATAATATTTAGGTCAGATGATATTTCCATAGATGAAATTCTGGCTGTGTCATTTTTATAAAGGGACGCAATACATCTTAAAAGATTTGTGTCAGTTCCCCTTCCTAGCAATGTTAATCAAAAATTCTGTCAAGAATATCAACCAAGTAAATGACTTTCACATTACTATTTATTATTAATATAGGTCAGTTCACCATAGTGAGTCTCCAGTAAAATGGGCTCTGCCGTAGCCGAGGCAAGTGCTGAACTCTCAACTGCCCTGGTCCTCCTGGAACACACTAAAGATGGCACATTTTCTACTGTCACAGTTGCAGAGGTGGTGACTCCTCCACACTGTTCGACATATGTTTCCGCGAGAATGTAAAAAATACTCCAAAAGTCATTGGCCTGTCTATTGCCAGATTAGGAATACCTTCATATTCAACACAATTTCCAAGCCTAGGAAGTTGTCTAAGTTTTGGTCTGAAGTCAACTCTAATATCTGGACAAACTGGACCAGACCAGTCTTTTCCATATGTCAACTGCACTATTTCTGCAGACATTTAGAACGCAATAACCCAGAAGAAGTTCAGTAGTATTGATAAAATCAGTTCTAAATCTCCCACTGACTTTATTCATGGATATATTATCCATTCACTCTAAGCTGACTTAAGAAACAGTGACTAGAGAAGGCAATGCTCCTTAAAAACTGGAAATAAACTACAAAAAGTTCAGTTGACTACTAACTAATGCTAATATCTTTCAGGTCTCTTGGAAGGCTTCTTTCACATTACTGATAAACCTCATTTATAAAAAAAAACAGTTTCTTAACAGAATATGATGAATTCTCCCGCTCACATTTTTCAATATCTGATTATGTTCACCTATAGTATTTATTTGTCACAGCTTTTAACAATACATATACTATGTCTTGCTTGCAAAAAAAATGTATTTGTGTGTTTTGTGGTCATGTTGCCTTTGTCTTTCATGCTTTCTAGCTTCTTCCATTTTGTGCAGTCAGTGTGTGCTTAAATTCCTTTATTCCACTTTTGAAAGCCTTTTTATAGGACCATTGATAGAAGAAGCCTATCACTTTTTACAAAAAAACATTTCTGATATATTGATTTGTGCCTGTGGCTGAATGTAGTACAGTGTTGTTTATTTTATTAATTATTTCATTTTTTTGCCTGCCTCCCAAAGATTCTCCATGGACCCTAGGGCCTGTTGGAGCACCAGCAATTATTTGATGTATTTTTTAATTTATTTTGCCAGTGTGTGTGTTTGCCAAGGCCTAGGATCCCATGTTTTCTTTATTCTCCATGCCTCTACTTTGCTGGCCATGTTGCAGTGGCCATTTTGCGTAACCCATGTGTGTGTGTGTGGATGTGTGCATGTGTATGTGTGTATGTGTGTGTGTGTGTGCGAGCGTGTGTGTGTATGTGTGTGGTACAGTGGGCATATTGCCATTGTTCACTATTCCTCCTTCTTTGCTGGCCATGCTTTGACCACCATTTGGGGGAGACAATTAGTGTGTGTGTGCTTGGTAGCCATTTAGTCTTTGCTTTCCATGCCTTCTTCTTCAATGGCCATTAGGTGGATGAGCTAGTGTCCAACATTATGTGCAGTCACTTTGTGTGTCAATCCCTTGATTCCACTTTTAAAAGTTATTTCCTAGGACCATTGATAGAAGAAGGCTATGACATTTTTGTAATTTATTTATTTTTCCTTGATATATTTATGTGTCCTTGTGGCTGATTAAAGCACAGTGTTGTTCTGTTTTTTGAAGGGGGCGGGGGGGGGGGAATTATTTTTGCATGCATCCCTTAGAGTCCATGTGGGCCTTGGGACCTGGTGGAGCACCAGCAATTATTTAATGTATTTTTTAAAACATTTTCCAGTGTTTGTGTTTTTTAGTGCCATAAGCTGCTATGTGTTCTTTGTTCTTCAAAACTTTGCTGGCCATGCGGCAACCACTAGGGGTGGGTGGAAAATGTAATTTCACTCATGGAATTGGCAAAATTTTGGTCACTACCCATGACTCTTTAATATGGAGTTTCGGCAAATGTCCGCCAATCGTAGCGCAGCGGAATTTTGCTCACTTTCGAGCAACACGATTAAAACAGGAACAACGTGAGGCTCCAGCAAGCATCCGCAATTTCCAGTCAATATGAAGCCTTCCAAGGCCATTTTCTAACATGAACGGTCGTGAATGGTTAATTTCAGAGGGCTGCTTCTTGAGTAGATTTTTTACCGTGGTATGGGATTTTTAAAACTTTGTGGCGGCCATCTGCCCATAAAGGAAGGTTCCCAGCTGGACCTATTTTGCCAGAGTTGCTGTTCCAGTGCTCCATCAAGTGGTCCTGCAATTGCTTGTCAAGCAACAGATGACATGTGTATCACTGCACACTGGATCTCTTTTGTGGGGGTCAGACAACAGCAATCTAAAGGTCTCTACGCTGAAGAAAGTTTTAAAGGTGTTCAGTGGAAGGCAACAGTAGCGTTCTTCACCATGGAGAAATCCCATATAGCAGCAAACATCTCAGAAGACTTTAACAGGAAGGTGTTTGAATGGCTTCGACCCGGAGGTCTCAGAATTGGATTTGTTGCCACAGATAATGACAGTAATATAGTCAAGTCTGTGGCAGATGATGGATATTTCAGGGTGCTGTGTCTGGCGCATTGCATTAACCTGAGTGCAGGACTTTCTAAAAAAAAAGGAAGACATAGTCAGCAACATACTGGCCACCTGAAGAAGAATCTGCACCTATTTCAGTCATGCTTTTAAAGCCCAGGAGCAGTTGAGGATCATTCAGCAAGCTAATAGAGGACTGGTTAAAGCTCTCATACAGGAGGTACCAACACGTTGTAATGCTATCTATTGCATGTCACAGTGTCTGTTAGACCGATTACCAACTATGTCCAGCAAAGATGCTACAGGGAAAAAAGCATGACACATGACTACACCAGCCTATACTCTGCGCTCTAGGTCCTCATCAACCATGGGGCTTACCTTCTCCTTGACTATAATATTGACATGTGCATTTTTGCATTCTACAGGCCTTCTATTTGTCTACATGAAAGCTACATAACACTCCTGCTTACCAGAGCAGTTCAGCTCTGCTCCAAAGATGGACATTCTGAGAAGAAGAATGCAGATGCACCACCCATTTTGGCATTTTTAATATATACAGTATCATTTTTCTTTGCTTAACAATAACATTTTCGTAGAACTGTGTGCGTCCTCTATATTTTTTATTTTTTTCACCTCTAGGTAACATAAGCTAATTTGGGACTCTGGGGCTGATGGACGGTTTGTAATACATTTGATAACTGAGCTGTGTCATTCTGTCCACAACAGATGTAATGATGTGCCACTCATCAATTTGACCAATGTTGTGTTTTTCTGTTTCTCACCTTTTCCCAACTCCCCTTTCCCATCCATTCAATAAACCCTTAACCGTCTTTCCCCAGGTTGTGTGGTCTATTGAGATGTGACTTAATAATTTCCACCGTAGATCTATCACACACTTGGCGTAGCGGATGTGGAGACATTGACACCAACTTACTGTTGCAGGATCTTCTGTGCAATACATCACACCAGTCCTACTACCCCCCGCCATGCATGAAAGGGACAACAGCATCATAGTGCAGAGTCTTACTTGGAACAATGTCTATCCCAGGTAGTACTGGTGTACGCTATGGCTTGATTCACAAAGGTAAAGTAAAGTTATTTTTTTGATGTAAGGTTACTATTGCAGTGTAACTGTACTACCAGCCAGTAACTTTGTGAGTAGTAACTAACTACTAGTAGTTACAGTAAATCTTTTTAAAAAGATAAAAGTTACTTACTACTCGCAAAGTTAATGCTCCGAAAGTTAAGTTACTAATTGAAAAGTTAATAGGCGTACATTTACACAGCAAGAGTAAAGTAACACCAAAAGTGTAACTTACTTTGCCTTTGTGAATCAGGCCTTATGTTGTTTACAAAATCTATGCAACATGCAGTAACCTTCTCCTCCTGAATCCTGACTCCTGACTCGAGGTTTTTGGAAGTTTAGAATGAATTTTTTAAACTAAATTAAATAGTTACTAGCTCCACTGATTTCTTTGAAGTGCTACCGGCTTCAGGTAAGAGCTAGGAAGTAAACATGTTAAGAAATGTTTACACAAGTTGTTCTCTGGAAGCATAAATAGATAAATATGGTTAAGATTTGTGTTAAATCTGATGGCATAGCCCTCTGGTGAGCAATAGTAATAGAGAATAGGAAAAGGGCATTAACTAACTAGTATACACTTTGATAGGTGACTGGGTGCTGCAAAACCTCATCAAGCAATAAGTCAAACAGAACTAGACTGTTACCACTCTGGTAGCGGGGTATACTGGATTGCCAGAAGAGGTAAATAAAGTAACCTACTGAAGAATAAATACATGGCAAGGGTTTTCTGGTAGGGAAAATCTAGGAGGAAAACTCAATGTACAATATAATATGTGACAATTTCAGAGGACAGCTACTCATCAATGAATAAACCACAAAGTTACACTAAATAGCAATGAAAAGACAAAAGACAGATAGCGAGTGATATATATAAAAGAAACATCTTTTTTTACATAAGGAAACCCTCCCTCTCCACCCAAAACAGGCCAATCCCTCTCCCAAAGCAAAAATCCCCCAAATGTCCCTAGTCTAACCCTTTCCCCAACATCCCTTCCTAGTTCCCAGCCTCTCCACTCACAAACTCTACCACCAAAACAAAAGTACAATAAAAAAAGGCCTTGAGGGTTTCCATTTCGGACCTTATGTGTGCCATGTCTTGGGCTAGGTTCTGCTGCCCATGCTGGAGCATCGCCATCTTGTGTAGGGTGTGGCAGAGGATGATGGGGAGGTGGATGGGATTGTTCCACTGGTCAACAGTAG
Organism: Lissotriton vulgaris; assembly: GCF_964263255.1. Classification (NCBI taxonomy): domain Eukaryota; kingdom Metazoa; phylum Chordata; class Amphibia; order Caudata; family Salamandridae; genus Lissotriton; species Lissotriton vulgaris. Next base: position 752,836,197 of record NC_141694.1, read on the forward strand.
ATCCTGGCTGTAGGCTGTGTCAGCATTGGTGTGGCTGGGATGGAGGCAGGCCAGCCTGGCAGCCCAAGGAACTGGAGGTATTTGTGTCCTCCTCCTCCAAGGACACCAGCTGGCAGTAGTCAGCCACAACGGCCCGCAGCCTCTGGTGCCACAGCTGGGCAGTTATATCCTGCCCGGATGAGAGACCTCCAGCAGTAGGAGCAGCTATATCAAGAAAGAAAAAAAAGAAACACAAATTGTAATGTGGAGCAAACACTTGTTTAAAATATAAAGGCACAGTAGCAGGACATTGCTGGTCCCCTAGGGCCAATGGAAGTTTTGGTTTGTGTGATTAGTCACAGGGCCAACATTTTCCCACACATGCATCACATAATGCAATAGCACTGACTGCAAGGAATTAGGCCAGAATACCAACATAATCAAAAACTGATTTTCATAGTAAAACTGAACAGACACTTTGTGTGTTGTGAATTACCTCTTATTAATGAGTAATGCATATATGCTGCACAATTAATAGTATATTTGATTGTAGTATATGTGCAACATTAATGTAATCATGCTGGCGGGTCTGCTACATTGCTGCATGTTTTTGTGGTAGCTGTAATGGCATGGTAATTTATTTATTTATTATAATTAATTCCAATGGTCCTGCTCTTCTCTGATTGCCTCTTCAATTCTACTATAAGTTCAAAATGCAGGGACAGATTGGATGGATACTCTGTCACACATGTGACATATAGTGGGGTGTAAGTAGATACACTCAGTGGCGTAACACAGGCCCCCACAGCCCCCACCGTGCGGGAGGGGACCAAGCTCCAGGGGGCCACCTCAGTACAGAACTCTGTCTGAAAAGTTCCTGAGTTAGTCCAGAGAGGGCCCAGCCATGTACCTTGCAGGGGCCCCCCTCAAGTTTCGTTATGGCAGTGGATACCCTGTAGTGCAGCGAACGGGATATATTTTATTTTGCAAGTTTATCTGCCAAACTCTAAATTAGGCATGAGGGGCCAGATGTAGGTATCCAAATACCGGTCGGTAACGGCCAAAACTAACGATTTTCGGTCCTATTTGGATACTGAGATTTAGGGCTTCTTAAAATAAAGATTCGGTAATTTTACCGAATCAGTAAATTTATCGAATCGGTAAATTTACAGATTCGGTAAAATTACCGATTCGGTAAAATGACCAAATCTGTATTTTAAGATGCAGGTGGCACTGTAAACAGTGCCACAGGGCTTTAAGGATTCGTTATTTACCACCAACTATTAGTTGGTGGTAAATAACGATTACCTGTGTATATGTAAATCTGTGCATGTATACCTGTGCCATGTGGCAGACATACATGCCCTAAGGGCATGTATGTGTGCCACATGGCACACAAGCCCTATCAGGGGTGCAACAGGGTGTCAAAGTGACACCCTGCCACCTGAAATATTCAGTATTTACCGAATCGATAATTACTGATTCGGTAATTGACATTCATTCCTATGGGCCTCCAGGCCCATAAGAATGAATGGCAATTACTGAATCGGTAAATACCGATTCGGTAATTACCGAATCTTACTGATTCTGTAAAAAATACCGAAAATGTACCTACATCAGATTTACCGATTCTAAAATAACGAATCGGTAAAATTCGAGATTTTAAAATCAGTAAAAATGATTTACCTACATCTAGCCCTAAGTTCTACATTATACCCTGGGCTCCATCACAAATTATTTTCAACAAACACCTTCACTTGTAAGTATGGCAAGTCACTCTTCGGGAAGGTCAATTAGAGAGATTAAGCTAAGCTACAGAATGGTGTGATGTCACTGATTATGTGCTGTGCTCTTGCTTAGTCACATTGATTGAGGAATAATAACCTGATGGAAGTAAAAAATTGGAACAGTCGTAAATCTGTCATGAAAGCCATGAAATAAAAGTTACTTTAGCAGTAAAATGTGGCACATGCCGAGATGGAATTGACATTTTTTGGTAGACTTGAACAGAATGAAGAATGATGAAGTGAAGTACTAGTAGTAGGTGACAGAGTGGACACTGGTAAGCAAACCTTGATTTCAGTTTGTTTGCATTACAAACTTGGTAATACTGCACAGTTAACTGAAGCTGATGCACAGTTCACTGTCTACACTCCAGCACTGATTTAAACCATACTGCAGTTTTAGGTGGCAAAATGCGGGCACCTGTCCACTTGCCCCCGTCAGCACTGGGACTGCTCCCCCTCTGACCGTCTGGGCCTGGCCATCCTTGCTGGCTGCTGGCACTGGCTGCAGCACTGGTGGTTTGTGCTCCTGGAAAAAAAACATAATGCACCCATTTTAGATACCAGATTAGCCACATAAGTAATTATGTTGCATAAAGTACAACAGTAATACTACACTACACTTTGGTTATTGTCTTTCAAAACTATCACTTATGAAGGTTTGTTGGTTGACAAGTTAAAAAAGCCAGGTAGCCAAGTCAACCAAAAAAAAAACCTTGTTTATCCTAATTGAGGGATAAGACTGCAAAGGGATAAGAGTGAAACACAATGAGGGGGTGGAAGGGAATGGTCAATGAAGGACATATGGTATTGGTTAGTAATGGGATCTCATTCCTGTCCTGCCATGCTGCACTGTCATGGAAACTACTAGTGTACTGTGTAAATAGCAGCAATGGGGGTACATGACCATTGCCACTCTATTTCTCTGTTCCTGACTTTTTGACAGTTTGATAAAGAAAGCTTTCTCAACCAACATGTTTGGTGAATAGTTTACTTTGGCCTGCGATCCTCTTCCTGTTGCAAAAAGAATAATTGATGGACAGAATGCAGAACAATGTCATACATTCACCCCAGTACAGAGATCTGGGCCTAACTCCATCGTTTTTTTGCTCTCTATGCCATTCCAGTTTGGACCCAGCCATATGCAAATCGGTCTTGACCCTGCACCCAATGAGAACAGTCCCGTCGGAACTGCCAGGCCAGGTCCTCCCTGGACTGGAAACAAGCATCCCAGAACCGGTTTTGGTTTTTCACCTCCCTTCAGCCAGGATAGCTTGAGTCCAGTGGCATGGAGAGCACAGGACCCACGTCTGGGCATACCCATCCCACTCGGGGTGACAAATGCAAAAAGAACAATTGGTTGACAGAATGCAGAACAATGTCTTATATTCACCCCAGTACAGAGATCTGGGTCTAAATCCATTGTTTCTTTGCTGGCCATGCCATTCCAGTTTGGACCCAGCCATATGCAAATCAGTCTTGACCCGGCACCCAATAGGAACAGCACAGCCCAAACTGCAAGGCCAGGTCCTCCCTGGACTGGAAACAAGGATCCTAGGGCCTGTTTCTCTTCTCTTAGCAGGACTATGCAAGACATATAACAGGGGCAATGGAAAGCTTATTAAAAAAGAGAGCAGAAGAAAGCTATAAACAGAAGAAGGTCAGCTGCTGAAACAGGAAACATAGAAAACAGGGTGATGCAAGGAAAACAAACATTATAGGGGAGTTGAAATGAAAGTAAATATTACAAAAAGACACAGGGCCATAACTTTACTAGTGGGAAGAGGTAAAAGTAAGAAATAACAATAAACAAAACTTACTGGTGACAGCGGAAGCATCTATTGTGGTGCTGGTGGAGATGGTGGTGGTAGTCCCACCCGCTGCGGCGCTGGTTGTGGCAGCCGTGTGACCCTCGTATACCCTCTTGCTCTTGGGTGCTTTTGAAAGGAATAAAGAGGATAAAAAAATGATTAGTGGCTTTCTAAATCAAGTAGCCTACTCCTAGTTTCGTAACCTAAAATTACATTTTGAACTACTCATGCATTGCAATACTTTAATCTTGCTTCTTGTCCCCCTTTGATGGGTCAAGTCAGTCTCCCTTTGCATACTGTATATCAGGGAGATTGAGACTGTATGAGCTACCTACAAGCACAGAGAGGAATGCTAACATCACTGATATACTACTATCTTAATAGTAATAGGATTCAACATCCCTTTTTAAATCAGACCAGCCGAGCACCTGGCTAGCTCACGCTGGAACAGAATCCAGGCAGTAGCATTCACTTGGCATCCACTCCACTCCTAAGGTGCACGGCCTCCTTGTCAGGCTGACACCATACACCGTTGCCCCCAGGGCACAGAAGTATCAGGGGTTTTTGTTGTCCTAAGCTCTAATGATTTTTTTTGTGCAGGGTGGTGTCCACTTCTTGCAGAAAAACAATCCAGGGTGCTATGGTCACACCATGGTCACACCATTGCACCATGGCTCAAGGGTGCATGCATTGGCGGCAGGCAGCACTCTGTGCACCAGAGTAGAGAGAGAGCAGGATGCGACATATCTTGATAAATGAATAAATGCTGCATCCCTGCCCTCTCCCTTTGATGTGGTGCAGCAAGCTGTCTTGCTGCCCTGCGCTGCGTGATGCACTCAGCCAAGTGTATAGATAAACCCTAGCTTATTATATTGCATGCCCACTTCTTTCGGAAGAAAGACAGTGGACACAATTGCAAGCACTCGCTGATGCTAAAAGTGCATTTATTTATTTGAATCACACACAATAACATAAAAAACACGTGTCTGAGTATGGGACCATGCTCATAAATAAAATGCACCAGAGGACACATATGCCAGCGATAATTGTTGCAAAGATATCTCTATCTATCTATTCTACATATCTATTCATAAATATATTTTGGTATAGATAGATATACATACATAAACACAATTAATACACACATGTAATTTGCATTATGTAATGAACACATTCATATTATATATAAATATATTATATATATATTCTTCAAAGTTCTCTCTTAGCTACAGCCATTTGCACATGTTTTCAGCCTTCTATTATCTCTGCAAATCCATTGCCTTTAACTTATATTTCACTGCCATCATTCATTATAATTTTTTTTAACTACTTAGACATACACTGTGCTCCTTTGCCATCATAATTGTGTGTGGCACGCCTTCACTTTCAGATAAAGTCAACAGAAACTTGGTACCGATATTGGTGTTCACAACCACCATAGACTAAGCTATTACTTACCTAGTGTGATGATATATACTAGTGTGATCATTATATACTTCTATCCTGAGATAAATCTCTCAGTTGTTCTAGGGTGCCCAGACATAATTTCAGGCATGGCTGAGATGGTACCTCCTAATGAAACAATGGGGGTTTAGTTTACACGCTTCATCTTGTTACTGGCGGCAAAATGCTTGCAAATTCCGACAAGCTCTTCTTCCTGGCCATCCACCTTGGGTTATGTGTATAGATTACACATGCTCACTATTGTCATCCCCACTCCCAGTTGTTCTTCATGGGCCAAATCAATTATATTACTAAGTGGTATTATTAAGGGGTATTAATTTATCCCTGCTCCATCCTTTTCTCGAGCAAATGTTCAATTAGTTGCTGACATTCCACACTCTATTCTTTTGATAATACCATTCTTGTCAGCTCACCAATAACTATCTTCTCCTGCACACAAATAAGACTATCTCCTTCTGGCTCTCCTCTTCCTTTCCCATGTTTCCTACATCCTCCATGAGAACCCCTAGCACTGGCTCCTCCCTATCAATGTTTACACCACCTTTCCACAAAGGCCCCCTTGACAGTCAGTCTGCAGCACTAATTTTAATGTAGACAAGGACTAACAAAAAAATTAAATTATCTCCTTCCAATCAATCATAGCATTTGTATAGCGCGCTACTCACCCGGAAGGGTCTCAAGTCGCTAGGGGTGGAGGGGTCCGTTACTGCTCGAAGAGCCAGGTCTTGAGTTGCTTCCTGAAGGAGAGATGGCCCTGGGTCAGCCGAAGGTGGATGGGGAGGGAGTTCCAAGTCTTGGCTGCCAGGGAGGAGAAGGATCTTCCTCCGGCGGTGGCTCTGCGGATGTGTGGTACGGTGGCGAGGGCGAGGCTGGTTGATCGTAGCTGGCGGGTGAGCGTGTAGAAGGTCAGGCAGTTGTTGATGTACTTTGGGCCCTGGTCGTGGAGAGCCCTGTGTGCATGGGTGAGGAGCCTGAACATGATCCTCTTGCTGACGGGGAGCCAGTGCAGGTCTCTCAAGAGGCCGGAGATGTGGCTGTGTCGGGGGATGTCTAGGACGAGTCGTGCGGAGGCGTTCTGGATGCGTTGGAGTGTTTTCTGAAGTTTGGCTGTAGTTCCGGTGTAGAGGGTGTTCCCGTAGTCCAGTCGGCTGGTGACGAGCGCCTGCGTGACCGTCTGCCGGGTTTCGGTGGGGCTCCATCGGAAGATCTTACGGAGCATGCGCAGAGTGTTGAAGCATGATGATGAGACAGCGTTGACTTGTCTGGTCATCGAGAGGGAGGAGTCCAGGATGAAGCCCAGGTTGCGTGCGTGGTCCGTTGGCTTGGGAGTGGTGCCCAGGGCAGGGGGCCACCAGGAGTCGTCCCAGGCGGAGGGCGATGATCCCAAGATGAGGACTTCCGTCTTGTCTGAGTTCAGTTTCAGGCAGCTGTTCTTCATCCATTCGGCGACGTCTTTCATCCCTTCCTGGAGGCAGGTTCTGGCGGTGGCGGGGTCGTTGGTGAGGGAGAGGATCAGCTGGGTGTCGTCGGGATAGAAGATAATGTTGAGGTTGTGTTGGGGTGCGATGGCTGCGAGGGGGCTCATGTAGACGTTGAAGAGGGTTGGCTGAGTGATGATCCTTGTGGTACGCCGGAGATGACTTCGGTGGCCTCGGATCTGAACGGGGGAGGCGGACTCTCTGAGTTCTTCCGGCGAGGAACGAGATGATCCACTTCAGTGCCTTCTCTTGGATCCCGATGTTGCTGAGGCGCTGTACTAGGGTGTGGTGGCAGACAGTGTCGAACGCTGCGGAGAGGTCCAGGAGGATGAGGGCCGCTGTTTCCCCGTTGTCGAGCAGGGATCTGATGTCATCGGTGGCTGCGATCAGTGCGGTCTCGGTGCTGTGGTTGGCTCGAAAACCGGAATGCGAGGGGTCGAGGGATCCGTTCGTCTCGAGGAAGGTGGCGAGCTGTCTGTTGACGGTCTTCGCAATGACTTTGGCAGGAAAAGGGAGGAGCGAGATGGGGCGGAAGTTCTTGAGGTCGGTGGGGTCCGCTGTTGGTTTCTTCAGGAGGGCGCTGAGCTCGGCGTGCTTTCAGCTCTCCGGGAAGGTGGCGGTGTGGAAGGGGGTGTTGATGATGTCCCGGAGTTGGGGTGCGATGATGGAGTCGGCCTTGTTGAAGACGTGGTGGGGGCAGGGGTCAGTTGGTGATCCGGAGTGGATGGTGTTCATCGTGCGGGTGGTGTCTTCGGTGCTGACCGGGGTCCAGGCGCAAAGGGTGGTGGGGGATGTTCGTTCGGCGGTTGGGTGTGTGGTTGGTGCGCCGAAGCTGTTGTGTATGTCGGCGATCTTGCGGTGGAAGAACGAGGCGAGTGAGTCACAGAGGTCTTGTGAAGGAGCGATGTCGTTGTTTCCGGCGCTGGGGTTGGAGAGCTCTTTGACGATGCTGAAGAGTTCCTTGCTGTTGTGGGTGTTGTTGTCCAGTCTTTCTTTGAATGCTGTCTTCTTGGTGGTGCGGATCAGCTGGTGGTGCTTGCGGGTGGCATGCTTGAGGGCGGTCATGTTGTCTGTGGTCTGGTCATGGCGCCAGGCTTTCTCGAGGGGGCGACAGTTCTTCTTGGAGTCCTTGAGTTTGTCGGTGAACCAGGGGGCTTTCTTGCTGCCGGGTCTGCTGGGAGGGTTCTTCAGTGGTGCGAGGTCGTCGGTGCATGCGGTTAGCCACTGTGTGAGGTTGCTGGCTGCTTCGTTGGGGTCCGGTGTGCTGGCGGGAGGGTTCTGACTGAGGGAGGTGGTGAGCTCCTCAGCGGTGATCTTGCTCCAGCTCCGGCGAGGAACCTGTTGCGGGTGGTGGTGGGTCGTGGTTCTTCTGAAGCTGAAGTGGACGCAGCTGTGGTCAGTCCAATTAATTCCTGTGGAGTGGCTGAAGGAGATGTGCTTGCTGGATGAGAAGACGGGGTCAAGCGTGTGGCCGGCATAGTGGGTGGGGGTGTTCACCAGTTGCTTGAGTCCGAGGTTAGCGAGGTTGTCCAGCAGGGTGGTGGTGTTGCTGTCCTTGTTTTTCTCCAGGTGGAAGTTGAAGTCTCCTAGGAGGATGTAGTCAGCGGAGGGGAGGGCGTGCGTGCTGATGAAGTCTGCGATGTCTTCTCTGAATTGTGTGCGTGGTCCCGGGGGTCTGTAGATGTGGGTGCCTCTGAGGGTCGTCTTGGGGTCGGTGTGTATCTGGAAGTGGAGGTGTTCGGCGGCGGTGAAGGTGTCGTTGGAGTTGGTCGTGATGCGGATGGTGTTTTTGTGTACGATGGCGATGCCTTCTCCAATCTGGTTGACGCGGTCCCTCCGGGTGATCTTGTATCCTTCCGGGATGACTGTGGCGATGTTGGGCGCTGAGGAGGCGTTCATCCAGGTTTCCGTGAGGAAGGCGACGTCCGGCGATGTTGTGTCGAGGAGGTTCCAGAGTTCGACGGCTGTCTGTGGAAGGAGAGGGCGTTGAGAAGGATGCACTTGAGGTGGTTGTTGCTGGTGTTCGGCTTGGCGGGTGCGGGTCCGGAGGCAGGTGAACTTGCGGGTTTGGCAGGTGAAGGGTCCGTGGGTGCGTTTCGGGGTGGCTCGGTGGCATGCGGGGTTTCGTCCGGCGTTGAGTGCGTTGAGGGTGGTGGCGTCGTACGTCCGTCGCGTGGGCTGGTATCTTCGGGGGCCAGAAGTCCTGGCGCTGGGCGCGGGCCAGGTGCGGACCAGGTGCGGACGGGCGCAGACGGGCTTGCCTTTGGCGCGCCTTCCGGGCGTCCACTGCGCGCCCTCCATATGAGGGCAGAGGTAGGGAGGAGCAGCTAGGAGGTGGAAGCGGGGTGGCCAATGGAAAGAGAGGGGGCGGGGCCACAGGGACGCAGCGACGGGAAGGGAAAGTGGGGGGAACCGGGGCTAAACAGCGGGACAACAGCAATGGGGAGACCAGGAGCGAGCGGGGGAACAGACAGAGAGTGGCACGGGGATACAGAAAATAAAGGCACAAGGATTAGGGAAAATCGGACAACAGTAGCGGCGACGACAGAAAAATAAAGGCACACGGGTTAAGGCAAATCGGACAACAGTAGCGGCGCGGATCAGGACACACACAGGCGCAGGGGTTGCATGGTGGTGAGGGGAGCGACCTGCCTGCCGGGTGACAGGGTCAAGGGTCGCTCTCTCTACCGCTGCGCGGCCTCCATATGAGGGCAGAGAGAGGGAGGAGCAGCTGGGAGGTGGGAGCGGGGTGGCCAATGGAAAGAGAGGGGGCGGGGCCGCAGGGACGCAGCGGCGGGAAGGGAAAGCGGCGGGAACCGGGGCTAAACAGCGGGACAACAACAATGGGGATACCAGGAGCGAGCGGGGAAACAGACAGAGAGTGGCACGGGGATACAGAAAATAAAGGCACAAGGGTTAGGGAAAATCGGACAACAGTAACGGCGAGGACAGAAAGAAAAAGGCACAAGGGTTAAGGCAAATCGGACAACAGTAGCGGCGACGATCAGAACACACAAAGGTGCAGGGGCTGCGTGGTGGTGAGGGGAGCGACCTGCCTGCCGGGTGACAGGGTCAAGGGTCGCACTCTCTACCACTGCGCGGCCTCCATATGAGGGCAGAGGGAGGGAGGAGCAGCTGGAAGGTGGGCGCGGGGTGGCCAATGGAAAGAGAGGGTGCGGGGCCGCAGGGACGCAGCGGCGGGAAGGGAAAGCGGCGGGAACCGGGGCTAAATAGCGGGACAACAACAATGGGGAGACTAGGAGCGAGCGGGGGAACAGACAGAGAGTGGCACAGGGATACAGAAAATAAAGCACAAGGGTTAAGGCAAATCCGACAACATTAGCGGCGAGGACAGAAAGAAAAAGGCACAAGGGTTAAGGCAAATCGGACAACAGTAGCGGCGAGGATCAGGACACACACAGGCGCAGGGGCTGCGTGGCGGTGAGGGGAGCGACCTGCCTGCCGGGTGACAGGGTCAAGGGTCGCTCTCTCTACCACTGCGTGGCCTCCATATGAGGGCAGAGAGAGGGAGGAGCAGCTGGGAGGCGGGAGCGGGGTGGCCAATGGAAAGAGAGGGTGCGGGGCCGCAGGGACGCAGCAGCGGGAAGGGAAAGAGGCGGGAACCGGGGCTAAACAGCAGGACAACAAAAATGGGGATACCAGGAGCGAGCGGGGGAACAGGCAGAGAGTGGCACGGGGATACAGAAAATAAAGCCACAAGGGTTAGGGCAAATCGGACAACAGTATCGGCGAGGACAGAAAGAAAAAGGCACAAGGGTTAAGGCAAATCGGACAACAGTAGCGGCGAGGATCAGGACACACACAGGCGCAGGGGCTGCGTGGCGGTGAGGGGAGCGACCTGCCTGCCGGGTGACAGGGTCAAGGGTCGCTCTCTCTACCACTGCGCGGCCACCATATGAGGGCAGAGGGAAGGAGGAGCAGCTGGGAGGTGGGAGCGGGGTGGCCAATGGAAAGAGAGGGTGTGGGGCCGCAGGGACGCAGCGGCGGGAAGGGAAAGCGGCGGGAACCGGGGCTAAACAGCGGGACAACAACAATGGGGAAACCAGGAGCGGGCGGGGGAACAGACAGAGAGTGGCACGGGGATACAGAAAATAAAGGCACAAGGGTTAGGGCAAATCGGACAACAGTAGCAGCGAGGATCAGGACACACACAGGCGCAGGGGCTGCGTGGCGGTGAGGGGAGCGACCTGCCTGCCGGGTGACAGGGTCAAGGGTCGCTCTCTCTACCACTGCGCGGCCTCCATATGAGGGCAGAGGGAGGGAGGAGCAGCTGGGAGGTGGGAGCGGGGTGGCCAATGGAAAGAGAAGGTGCGGGGCCGCAGGGACGCAGCGGCGGGAAGGGAAAGCGGCAGGAACCGGGGCTAAACAGCGGGACAACAACAATGGCGAAACCAGGAGCGGGCGGGGGAACAGACAGAGAGTGGCACGGGGATACAGAAAATAAAGGCACAAGGGTTAGGGCAAATCGGACAACAGTAGCGGCGAGGACAGAAAGAAAAGGCACAAGGGTTAAGGCAAATCGGACAACAGTAGCGGCGAGGACCAGGACACACACAGGCGCAGGGGCTGCGTGGTGGTGAGGGGAGCGACCTGCCTTCCAACCATCTTGCAGCACTTGTAAGTGCTGAAGCAGGAAAATGTGAGGACTAACAGTTTGTTGTCCATCCAACAATAAACAGTAAACCATGGGGAAAACTTGAAGCGCTCTATCAGTCAATAACATACCAGTGATTCCCTCTTTCACAAGAAGCGAGACCTTTTTCACACCCCCAGAATTCTTGTTGTAAGTGAAATCACACACCCTTTCCCTTTTTAGATCTGCATTAATATTGCACCAACCCTTTTGTGTGGCATCTGTTGTCACAATAGTTTGCTTTTTTACGTCATACCATCCCAGCAAAGAAGCTTGGCAAACGTGTACTCATCATCCTTAGTCCATTTATGATCATCATCCTTCTTCATGTCTCTCAAAGGCTGTATCTGCAATTTACAGCATTATTCTGTCTTACTTTATTCCTGTCTGCTTGCCAATCTTGATTAAAAGAAACAAAAAAACAATGATATGTACTATATTTGAATTAATCCTAGCTGCTGGCAATTATTCTTGGTTGGATTTGTGTCCATTGTTTGTTTGCTCACTGTGCTCCTACCAACATGAAACAATCTTATATTTTGAGTACTTATAATTTGACTTTGATGCCTTCTCCTAAAATACATAACTGATCTGATTCTAGACATATGTCACACATTTCCTTTTTTGCAGTTTCACCTCCTTCTCCAAACTCCTCAAAACTTTATACAAGGGTGCATCGTTTTCCTCCACACAAAAGGTTCCTTCTCCAAAGAGTCTCTTATCAGGTGTGATACATGATGCACTTATTCAACCCACCCGTTAAATCTCTGGGAGTAACTTCTAGGTGCCTATCAAGATGTGATCTTCCTTTTGCGTGTCCCCTTATGTGATTAATATGGCAAACGTCCTGATGCTGCGCCCTGATATGAGTGAAACTACCCAAAGAACTTTTAAACAAAACACCACATTGGGTCAAAGGGAATTTTGGCTTCTTGCGTTGCTTATTCCCCAAGATCCTCATGTCGAAGATGGTGGGAAGGATTGGGAAAATGTATAAAGAATTCCAGGGTATTGTGTTATTGTCACCCTTGTGTGTCGGATTACCCCAGTTCTATCTGTTTGTTATTCCAAAGCTTTTGTATATGTGGCCTGGTGGTCGGTCAGAGCTTCCTCTTAATTAACTTCTATAACGGGTTCCTTGATGCAGACCATCTGGTTAATACTAAAGTGTTGTCTGATTTTATCATTGATCTTGATGCACAGCTTGCTCCCCTGCACAAAGGTTTTTAAATCATTTTAGGGCATGATTCTAATATCAAACTGGGTCAGACTTAGGCAGAAAATGTGTGCTCCATCTTGACTGCCTTAGTATCGGCGGCAATAAGTGTCCAAGGGACTAGGGGTCCAGACTCTTCCATAAATTACTAAAATGTTTGATCAGCTCAATGCTGTGGAACTTTATGATCCATCATATACGACTAAAGGTACTTTTGAGAGGGGGAAGTGTGCCACAGTAATAGACAGCGGCGGCCGGCACAGGTAAGGGCAGTAAGGCGGGGCAAGGCTCATTTGACCACAAGGATCTCTGGGGCTGCCATCAAGGAAAGCCCTTACAGTGATCATAACCCCTTAAGCCTCAGCCTGTGCTCCCCTGGGGGGAAGTTTTAAAGACCATGACTCCTGACTGGCTAGTTGTTAAGTCCTGGGGACTGCGCTTTGTTTGGAGAAATGTCAGCATGAGTGGTCTTCTGGGCAAATTCTGCCAGAGCTACCTCCCTGTGGCACTTGGCTCATTGGCCCACTAGGAGCCCTAAAAGCTGCTGTATCATACTGCTTTAATTGTCTCATGAAATGTCGATGTTTTTACTAAGCAATATATACAGATACATTGTCTATATAATGTGACATTCACATGTATATGCACATCTCACATCGATGTTGTTTGTAAGGTCTTTTGCCTTATTAATGTCACCACATGAGATAGAATATGTGATAATTCTCTATACTTGATGCATGTCTCTACCACTAAAAACGTGTTTGTTGTGTAGTGTTTAAAGTATTTTTCTACTATTCCCAAGCAGCCTTATTCTGTTGATCTGTTTGTTTCTTACACAACATCGCCTGCTCGGCAGACACTCACCCCGCTTGTAGTTCCAGCATTCTTCATTAGACACGCGATAGAATGCTGATGTCCGAAGGGCATACACGCCAAACCACTGCCTGACAGTTTCTTCTTGACCTGTTGGTTCCCGTTCGATGTGCATGCTTACGTAGCGGCCGTCCTCTTTTACATAATGACTTAATTTCTCATCCAAAGAGGTCTCCGCCTCACCAGTGAATTTTGGCATTCAGTGCCAGAATGTAGTAGAGGTAAACCATGACTTTAACCTGCTCATTTCAAACCTTCTTGGATGAGTTCCTCTTTTTTTACATTCCTCCTCCTTTCACTCTTGTTCTTAGATTCCAACTGGATGGTGTAATTGCCTTGTAACTCGCAACCAGGGAATATTTGTCCTAGTTTTACTGGTGGCAAGTTTACCACCGTTTTAAGCTACCTTACTCCAATTGATAAAGACTTTTGATTGATACTTATCAATATATTTTATTCTTCCTTCCATCATTTTAGATTGCCTAAAGTATCTATTCGGATGACAGTGTTTTCCGCAAATTAAAGCCAGGGCTTATCATCAGGGAACACTGGCCCATTGTCGATACGTGGTGAGTAAACCACTATTTGTGGCTACCATTACCATTCGACACGGACCATCATAACTACTTATGAGTATTTTAATTTTTCAACTTATAGATGCCTTGCTCTACGCATGAGAGATGATTCAGGATTCCTTTCTGTCGCACAGATTCTGATCCATCCAGGTCTGGAGAGGTCTGTTTTTAATTTATTTTTTTTCATTTTCAATGTAGCAAGAATGGTCAACCGGAAAATATAATAGCCAGCATTATATGATTCCAATATTACAAATACTTGCCTTCTTTTCTTCTGAGAAAAAGGAATATCCAAAATGTATCTTAAATCAAGTAAAAGATCAAGGTCCCTTAACCAATTGGATAAAAACATAAAGTATGCATAGGATTCACAATTCATAGGAAAGAAAACAATAAAACATATGACATGCTGGCATGTCTCATTTCTAACATTAAAGGGCATAAGATAAGTTTTCAGTTTTTTCTTTTGAAAACAAACCTTGCCCAGAATTCGTTAGATTCCTAAATCCACAGAGAACCGAGTTTTCATCAAGCGTTTGAATAATTAAGATGTGTATATATTTCCAAATTCATATTAGAGATGAATATTTAAGCATTAACAGTGCATACATAATTAATGTCAGGTAGTAAAATGCATGTTAATCATGGCCAATACATACATTGTCATTTACCAGTTGCTAGAAAAGTTCAATTCCTGTTCTACCATGTTCTGTTTAGTTTAACTATAGAAACTACCTTGTTTGCATAGTTTACAACTTAAAAACTCTTTGCATTTTGGTCAGCCATTTGTAGATTGTTGGGGTTGTCTTGGATTTCCAATTGGCTAAGATTAGGATCTTGCAATAAAGATAAATTGGTGTTGGCCAAGGGATATCTCTTTGCCTATATCAGGTCTGCCAAAGGGAGCGACTCAAGAATTGGGGGAAAAGTTAATTGACCATTTTTCCAACTTCCATAAAGACACTCTACTAGAAGTTAATTAAGTGGCTTCATGTGAACCCAACATGCAGCCAATCCCATGTTGCATGTCCACATGAAAGCATCTATGATCGGCAGTGTGAAAGATTTTGTGAAGTATGTCAGGGGTTTAATAGATCATCCATTTACTGAACCATGCCATCCTCCTTAATTTAGCAGCTCTTACTGCCTTGCAGCTCATTTTATTATAACCCTGCCACTGCTGAAGATTAAAGTGGCAGCCAGTGGAAGATCCAACTGTCTCAAGATGATCAAAAATCATCTAATTATTCTCCACGGATTTAAATAATCTATACCAATTGCCCAGCCCTTTAGTTCGTAATACAAAGTGGGCCTTCCCAAGAAATAAGCCATTGCTGGTTTCTGTGCTCATTAAACCCAAGCAAAACTGCTTAATCTGTGCATAGCTGAAAACCAGGAACTAATTTTTATTAATCATGTGATATAGGATTTCCTACCAGGATAAAACTTCTTGTTTTTTAAAAAGTCTTGTATTGTATGAAACCCAGCTTTGCCCACTGGCCGCAATTCTCGGGAGACCATTGAAGCCCCAAAGGAATGAGATTCCTCTAATTTCATCTGAGGATGAAGCCAAGGGATTCCATGTGCTTCCCAGATTCTTTGAAAATGAAATGTGATAGCTCTAGGAATCTTGTAGCGTGACAATTTTGGTCATTTGGTAATACTTAAAAAAGGGGCAAGGCCAATCTGAGAATCCTTAAGCATTAAGTTGAGAAAAAAATTAGCTTCAGGCATTTCCCCAGAATTATTATAATTCAGATAATTAAAAAGCGAGGATTGATAGTATAAACATAAGTCCGGTAGAGCAACACCTCCATCTTCCACTTCTAATTGCAGCGCTTGTACTCTTATTCTCAGTTTTTTTGCTTGCCAAATAAATGTTCTTATTTCCAAATAAACGCAGTCGAAAAAGGATTTGGGGACCTTGATCATTCTATTAGAACATAAGAATAAAAATAGTGGGAGAATACTCATTTTAATAAGTGTGACTCGTCCCTTGATTGTTATGGGAAGGTTGTTCCATTGTTTAAACAAAGTTCACATTTTATTTAATGTGGGAATAAAATGAAGCAAATGTAAATCCTCGAGTCGAGTAGTCACAAAAATACCCAGGTACCTTATGGAATTAGTTGTTGAGTAGTGTACCTGCATTGCAGAAGGCAGTATATCCAAGGAACAATTGAAAAGTAGCGCCTCTGATTTAGAATGGTTTATTTTATATCCCCCAATCTCTGTAAAATCTGTTACTTTAGAGAAGGTTCTCTCTAAGTTATCTTTATCTGCTGCTAGATAAAGAGGCATATTGTCTGCAAATAGCTTGAGTTTGGAGGACCCAGGGACAGGGGCAACATGGTGATGGAGCGAGGTGGAAAAACAATATTTTGTATACCCCTTGTGAAATTACTTCCTCATAACAGTAACATGAACTAATTGTGTGATTTTGAAAATTAACCAACATAGAATAGAGTGCACACACACAAATACATGTGGGAGACTAATTTGCGTATGTTGCAAACCATAATCGACTAATTAAGTGATATTGTTACGTCTATAATTAACGTAATTGCTATAAACTAATCGAAAGCGACATAAATGTGCTTTTGTCTGTTTAATTGTGGCATAAAAGATGAAGAATGGTGAGTAAACTATGCATATATGTTGCTTTATCTGCTAGGTAATAACTAACAGGGATACTTTAGTATGGTGGGAGGTAAACGGAAGGGTTACATTTCAACAATTAATGTTTTATTTATTTATTTATTTATTTATTTTATTTGTGTTTGTTTCTATAATAGTTCCTGTCCAGGCCCATGCAGCCTAGTCAAAAATGGACGTTTCTGTGACTCCGAGGTTGAAGTGCAGCTCGGGTGTGCGACTGAGCTCAGAACGAGCGTGAGCTGCCTGTGCCTGTGAAGAATGGGTCGAGGACATTGTGCACTGGGGACCTGACTGAAGGCCAACAAAAATGAACTTCCGCATCGTGAGCATGGGAAGAAATGTGAAACTAGCGACTTAAGGACACAAGTGAAATGGACATAAGCTAAAACAAAGACCACTTTCATATTTGATGATTGTGCAAAATTGGAACAATAAAGTGATGAGGTTATGCTCACCCACCCCTCGATTTGACCAATCAGAACTGGTTAAGACCCAAATGTTTCAAAATTTAGATAGATTAGTTAGTGAAAAAGGGTATAAAAGAGTACGTTCGGACTTACGAAAAAAAACTCTTACTTCCTGATTTTCATCTTTACATCCCGACATGCTGCCGGATTGCTGAATCTTTCCTGATACGTAAGGACTTTGATATTTTCTGAACTTTAACTTTTCTTGAATGTGTACGGAGCCTTTAGATGAGGTGAACAATTAGAGAGAATAGAAAGATGATATTAGGGAACTATTATGTCCTATGCTAATGTCTGTGTCCTGAGATTGTGGTAAATATTTTGCTTATTTCCTGAACTATTGATCTAAAATAAATATAAATGTTTGAATTTAATTCTTCTTTCTCTAGGTTGTTTTACTAGATGAATAAAATTAAATTGAATGAATAAAGGTCATGTTAGAAGATTTTTGCTGTAGAATAAAAAGTAAATAAATGGAGAATTAAGCTGGTCTTGTTATACTTTAGTTAATTTTTACCAGTAGATCCATTGACAAAAAATTGGTGGTGTGTCTGAATAGTTTTCTCGTAAATAGACCATGGTAAAACATTAAACTGCAGATGTACATAGTATAAATATTAGCGTTTAATTTAGACATTCCGCTATGATCCAGCCGCTCTCCTATTTGATCTTCACTGAATCCTTGAAGTAGGGCAAGTGTGTGTGGAAGTGACTCGCAGTGTTATGGGCCCCACTGATGGGTGAATGTGTGATTGAGTTCTTCAAGGAATAGGTGAGGGGGTTTGAAGAAACTTCTGGAGTAGCGCTGCATCAACAGGAATGCTGAAGAGATTGAAGAAACTCCTATGTCGTCTCGACGGCAAGAAAAATATGGGCCCTCCACTTATGCAAAACTTTCAATTTGGATTGCTGAATAGTGCCAGCAGGGGCCCCTAGCTGCTGAAAGGAGTTTATCATGCCTCTGAACTCCTTCCTACGCCATGCAGAAAAAGCAGACATGTCTAAAAATACTGCAAATGAGAAATTATCGGAAGACTGATCAACTTTATCCC
This sequence comes from Lissotriton vulgaris, assembly GCF_964263255.1. Lineage (NCBI taxonomy): Eukaryota > Metazoa > Chordata > Amphibia > Caudata > Salamandridae > Lissotriton > Lissotriton vulgaris. The sequence continues at coordinate 752,854,208 of NC_141694.1, forward strand.
GAATGGCACGGTACATAGTGCGCCCGTGTGATAGTGAGGTCAGTCTCCTAAGCTAGGACTTCGGGGCATACATGTTTAGAAATTAGGTTTGAGACGAGTTCTATTACTGATCGACCATTTTCGCTGCCTTCGGGGATCCCAGTTAATCGGAGATTGCATCTACGTGACTGATTTTCTGCATTATCTACCTTGATTTGCAAGTTGATAAGTTCAGATTGTATTTTGGTGACTTGGTCTGTTTGCCGAGGTACCTTATCTTCAATGTCTGAGATGCGCTGTTCCGCATCAGTGGTGTGTGATGAGATTTGCTGGATATAGGATCGAATTGAGCCAAGCTGATATTTGGTTTTCTTTTGAGCTTCTTCCTGCGACAGTTTCATACTTTTTTGTTCTACCAGGATTTGTTGTAGCAGGATGTGTGAGGTGGCGTCTAGTCCAGCCATGATCTTTGTGGTTCCGGGCATGGGGCAGCTTGTGGAACCGGTAAACTTAAGGGGGCAATCGTAGCTGGGGTTTCGGCTGGGGCTTCCACAGCAGTAGTGAATAGAGAAGCATCAGGGAACAAGCTTGTTGTAGTCTCCCCAGGAGAGCACAAATCATAGTTGAATAGTGGTTATGTGATCTGCTGAATGCCACCTAAGAGCGCCTTAATTGTTGGTACTTTATCAATGGAAGGGGCGTGGCTTACTACATGCGGTGGAGACTCCATAATATTGTGGGCACTCTTATCTAACCCAGAGCTCCAAGCAGAAGCTGACTCTTGAGTCCCCTGTTACCCACCCAACTTTCTACGGTCCAGTTGCCTCAAAGCCCCATTAGTGGAATCATTCCTTGGTTCACAACTAAATAAACTGAATTCCATTTCCTTTGCAGAGGGATCCTGGCTGTGATTCTTTGTAAGCCCATATACAGTTTGCTACTAGCCGGGTTTTAGCTGTACTTTCGAGGGAGATTATTTTCATGATCTTCCGTGTATTTTGGGGGAGGTAATCTAAAAGGGGGACTCAAGCCATACCTAAACCTGGCAAGGCAGCTTTTGCGCCCACCCCTGGCTCAATACCCACCCCCTGCAGTACCCTAATCACAAACAGCAGTCCAGGAGAGGAGTAACGTTATAGTATAGGAATTGAAATGGCTAGCGTTGAGATAACTACCTAAATAAGTTACTTAAAGAGAGAAAAGGCGATATCTCTGACCTGAGGATTAGATATTTTTTCTTTTTAATCCTGTCAGGCCTCCAGAGCTTGTAGATCCTCTTGGCTGCAATGCTGTGTCCACCCAGCAGGCATCACAGCAGACCGTAACAGACCTGCCCATGTCTGCCGCAGATGGTTTAAGCTAGAGCGCTACTTCTCCCTCTGGCGCGGCCAGCCTCTACCTCAATTAGTGCTGCTCTGCGCCGTCACACCTGCTCTGCCCACTCTGGCCAAACCGACTGCTGCTTGCAGCAGCGTGAGCTTCTACCACCGTCTTCCACAGCAGAAGCCCCGAGCCTCACACCATACACCCAACGTGTTTGCAGCTGTGCAAGAACGCCGCCATCAACCGCGGAGCCCACTCCGCCTTCAGTCGCGGAGAGAACGCCGCCATCAACCGCGGAGCCCACTCCGCCTTCAGTCGCGGAGCTTGAGTGAAGCTCCTGTCACTGTCACATCCCGACTGGATGGGGCCTTTTGATTCTTTTTTGATTTGGTGAGTCTTCCTACACCTCATTTCTGTTTAAAGGTCTGTCTTAACACCCCACTCATTCTAGATTACCTTCTTTCACATAGGCTGTCCACGTGTCATAAACCAGTCCTGAGGAAGACCTGCTGTGGTGTTTATTGTATTACTCATACCCTTTGGGTCGAAACGTCGATGCTTCTTGATTACCCCATGGCCATTGTCTCACCACCCTTATACTAAGAAGAAGGAATTCCAAAGGGTGTTCCCAAAACTTTATGTATTCAAAAAGGGACAAACCTATACTAATCTATATTGTATATACTTTGATGCAATTTGTATTCTCTGGATATTTGTTTATAGCACGCATGCACTTTATGTCACATGGCTCACTAAAGTCACACTGTTTTTGTTGTTTGTTTCACTATCTGTGTATGTGACAGTCATATACAAAATTGACCATTATAAATAGTATACATGTAAAATTAAACTTACGTTTGCGGTGTGTTTTGACTTACATTCATGTTCAAAGTACTTACCAGACATCGGTTGCTATTCTGGAAAGACACTGCTGTGCTATACGGCTCTTGAATGTATTTTTGTTTACTAGGCAATTGTTTCACCCAACAGAACTCATTGTAGATTATATTTATTAACCTTTATCCTACAGCAGGAGCTTGGGGTTCAATATGTAGTGGATATAATTAAACTGGCCCAGTACTCATGTGGTGCTCGATATGGACTAATCTGCACACCTCCCTATACAGGGAAATCATTAAAGATTATTTGTCTGTGATAGAAGTGCAAACATTCCTTGGTTCCACCAAATTAAGACCGTCTTAGTTGACCTGAGTGAGTCTCATCTCTTTGTTGAGTCTGAGGCCAGGACTAAACAAGACACGTCTTGGGTAAAAACTTCTTTTAAATCACTTTGCCACCACAGCAGAGAGGCCCTTGGGTTCACTAAAACCTCAGTCAAGGAATATCCCTCGCGTTGTTGTACCACCGTTGTGGAACCGCATTTTGAGTGGTTTGATCACCCTTGAGACAAAATGTTACTCACCTGTTTTGGATTGGGGTTCGTGCTCTGGCATATGGGGATCCCGGTAGGCCTATTTGCTGCCTCAAACACAGTTGTGCCCTTGTGATACATCCTCTCCTCAGTCTGCAGCTTTTTATTTTCTTCTGTAGTTTTTATTGCGATTTTAGTAAACTGTTTGTATTCCCAATTATAAGAAAGCAGGGAATCAGAAGATCAAAGGAAGCATTGGAATATCTGCAAATGCTGGACACCCCTTCTAACTGTGTCAATATATGTTTTTTTTAAAAATGTGATGTCAATCGAAGGAATCTAACGTTGTTTTAATCTGGCACATACACTTTATATGATTAGCTGCATTGTGAGTTGTAGGTCCCACACGGCATAGGCTGATACTCTTGCTTGCGACTTGATGGAGACTGAAGATTTCTCTATTAGGCCCTATGTTCCACAATATGTGATGGTTTTTAATGTTATGTATTAGTGTTTTATCACTGTGTCTTAATTTCTGTATTGTACTTTTATGGTTACCTTGGTAACCCGAAATAAAGTTTGACTACTACTACTACTACTACTACTATCGGACCCCTGAACTCCACCATTCTATTATTATATTTAAACCCTTTTAAATGGCCAAAAGTGCTTTCACGTTCACGCCCACCACAGATCTGTTTACTAATATGTGTATCTGTGATAAGATCCAGCATCATTCAAAATCATTTTAGTGTCTCCAATGCAAAAAGAATCTCCATTCCTTGCCCCATTAACCTTCCCTATCTCACAACTGTCATTAAATCCAAACCATTGTTTTGTTTTTTTTAATTCCCAGGAACTCCATCTTTGTTCCCTCGTACCCTCCTATCTACGGCTTCTAAAATCTTGCCAACACCTCCAAAAATCCTCTGTAATGTTTTGTCATCCAAAAGAGTGGGAGGCGATTCCTAAACCCACTAACACTATTTTTGCCATTTAACTAAAGCCCACATTCAGGCATTACCACTTCACCATCACTATACTCTCGCTGTACCATTAGAATACATTTCCAATACTAATTTCTTCTATCATTCATCATTATCTTCCACTGGCAATACTCTGGCTTCCTTAAACACTCATGCAAACTATCCGCTCTTTCTGCAGTTGTGTGTTCAACTCATAGGTGGTGCAACAGCACAATCTAGTGCAGATTTATTACACTCCAGTGCTTACTCACCAAGAAGGGTTAAAATGCAATGGAATGTAGCAAAAGTCAAATGGCAATCAACTTTTGGGCACAAAAGGATTATGTGAGGAAAGTTGAAGTGCATCGCTAAAATAGCATTGCATCATATAGCGAAAATCCTACGCAGTCAAACAAAATGGTTCTAGCATAGTGGGGACAGCACAGACAACCATATAATTCTAAATTAACCCAGATCAACTAAAGTAGCATAGCCTGGCATTTCATAGAATCTTTGCACCCAAAGAAATCTGGCGCAAACGTATTGGGGCATTGGCAAGCTGAATTTCACATGATAGTTCCATGTGTAAGTCCACTAAATAACACATTCAGGTGGCTCACACTTGGATGGTGTTGAAAGTAAATACCTCACAGGAGTCCAGGTTGTTCTAAGTGAGTATCTTTATTGAAGTTGAAGAACAGAGGTGGTAGGTAGGTAGGTAAGGGTAGTAGGTAGGCCAAGATGAAGATGGTATGAAGGCCCCACCAGGAGCTGTTTCCTTGAGCTCAGCCAGGAGTCAACTGTCACACATCAGTCACAGAACATTCCATGACATAAATGAACATTCTAAGTGTTCCCAGGCTGAACAAGAAAGGAAGACAGGGTGGACAGGAGAAAGAGAAGGAAAGACCTTATAACAGATGGTTTGTCTGCGCTTTGAAATTTATACTGGGGGGCGTGCCTCGAGTACAAATCTTTGCACATACCTCTTGTGTGCCTTTGCGTCATGCTGCAAGGCTTTAGTATTGCCTTAACAAAGCATTTTTAGTGCAAACAGATTTCCTTTCATTATTTACAGCACTATATTTTATTTCATTGCCTCCTCTTGAGGCGTCTGTTTTCCACTCTCAGAAAATCCCGACAGAAGATGTTTTTTCAGTTCACTTAATTTAGATGAGTGATTGCAGATGTTTATACAGCATCAAGCCTTGTTTTCTTTTCTCTGTAATATTTATTCATCATTTCAATCAACAGTTCAAGGGGGTAATCAAATATCACAGGTGTCAAAACATTGAGGTCTTTGTACCGGCATAAATTAACCTGGTAAATTTACCACTACAACTACAAATTGAGGTACAGCTGTAAACACAAATGCAAATACAAGCTTCACTGCAGGTGTGCAAAACCCCTATGAATCATTGTCGGTGAATGCCATGTCCTAGGAACTTTCAGTGAGCCTGAATACCAGCACATCCAGGCTGTGGATCTAAGAAGCTGATTTATAATGGAAATCTATAGAACGTCACTTGGTCATGTGAAAAGAAGCAGGAATATACACCCGATAAGCGCTCTTCAGCCAGTGTCACTAGTGAATCTAACTTGGACTAAGTCATTGGATAACACCTAGATGCTCTTGGTACACGTGGTACTTAAGGAAAAAGTACTGTGATATGATGGCAGATATACGCCATCCAATGTGTACAAGCATTGTAGCAGTGCATGGGAAGAGGAGGAGGATTACTACGCATTCTGGCACGGGAGGGACCCTAATTTCCATTTGACAATGTGGCGGTGGGGAGATGTGGGTTGGGTGGTGAAAGGGTAAGGCTGTCAGGGGTAAAAACCAGTAACCAAAATAAGTGTTGAGAAAGATGATTGGTTATCTCAAGCCCAGGGTGTGGTGGGGCAGCTCATCCTCTGAAAAGGTGATTAGCAATTAAAAAATATCGGAATTCTCATCTTTATGAGAACTCCCTCTCTGGAGAGATGTCAGCTGTGGCGAGGAATGTGGGCCAGGTGTGTAGAAAGATCTCAGAGGCATCCTAAACAATGTTCTCATACAAAGCTATCACAATAAGTCACTCATCGTGTTTGGGTGTCTGTGCGAAGTACCATAAAACCTTGTTTTCTTTTCTTTGGCTTAGTTTTAAGTTGTGCCTTTCTGCCATTCTACACAGCTTTGGAACCATGCAGTTGGCTTTTCCTTGCCAGGAGACAGCATTATAAGTCATAATATTCTCCTTGTCAGGGTCTTACCTTAGATAAGAAATCATATTTGAGCCCCTTATTTTTAGGTCTGCATTAGCCAACACATTTTGATTTTACTAACATTACACATATATAATATACTTATTTCAGCCAGTCCACTTTACCCATGGCCAATTCACATTTGGTTCCAATCACTACAGCATACAACTTGGGACAACAGGTCAACTCATTTCAGTTATTGGCTAACTCTACTGTGAGTGGTGGTATTATTTTCTTTCACAATGAGCACATCCACAAACAAAGTAGTTCAAGTAAGTGCCAGGGTCTACCATGGCAACGTGCGTGCTTTATTAGGTAAAAAATATTTTGCTTTTAACCAATGTTCTTTTTAGGTCTCGGCTAGACAGCGCATGTGCTGTTTCGAACAGACATGTTGTGATTAATCTGTGAGCTTCAGCCCGCCGACAGGCTTTCCATTTGCTCGCTCCATCGTCTGTCTCATCTTCTTTGTCATCATTTGTTGATGGCATGCATGGTCATGCCTCTTCTTGTGTTTAGCCCTCTCCCCAGAACAACAACCAATTACTTAAAAACACCCACTGCTCCCGTTAGATGTCTATAGGCTTAATTATGTTTTACTCAGTTTTCAGCCATGCTGAAAAGCAGACCTGCTGCTATTCAACAAGGCTAAAAGACATTAACATTGACCAATAGCTCTCGGATTGCCGGGGACTATTGGCTTTTCCAGTGCTTGTTTATACCTGTGAGGGTCCAACAGCTCTCCCAGCAATAACGTTTTACAAAAACCATGAGAAAACAATAAAACATTAACAGAGCCTAAATGCTTGTAGCCAACACCAGACTGATTGGCTTTGCCAATGACTACTTTAATATGATACACGATATTTAGTCTTTCTTCCTCAATTTGCCTGATTTAGTCTCTGTATCCCACTGGGGCTTTTAGTTATTCACAAATAAGAGGGCAACCTTACTTTCATTGTTTCTCATGAAAAATGAATCCCGCAATATTTAGTGAACTCCTGGAGCCATATTATACATGAGGCACATTTTCCTGAATTCTGCTGGGCGCACATTTCAAAAGGTGCGACGGGAAAATGTGCCTCATTATGGGGAGGGGGCAGGCCCCAGGGCAGCTGTGAACTCGCGCTGCCCTGGGGGCAGCACATTCAGGTGAAAATCAGAGCGGCTGCTTTAAAGCTGCTCCATGTTTTTACTGTGCAGTCAGCATGCGCCTGAACTTTTAAAGTGGATTAGAGATCCCCTTCCAGACGGGTGCAGTCAGACTGCACGTGCACGCGCCTGCAAGGGGATGTCTGGGGGTCCATGGACCCACTTTCCCCCCACCAGAGGGTTGCCATCAGGTGGCGCAAAGTAAATGGGCCTCCTGACAGTTTCTTTGCCTCTGTGCTCGCATCAGTAGTACATTGCGGGAGCAGGGGCGAAGGGATTGCCTCATTTGCATGGGGCATGATTTATGTGCTCCAGCACTATCAGTAGTATAGAAGGGGCCGCAAAAGCATCTGTGGCCCCTTCTGTAATACCAATGTGCCCCAGGGGTGCGCAATGAGAGTGAACTGTTCATTTTTAGCATAAACATATGGCAACGTTACAAGGAAATCTGGCACATACAGGTGCAAATCAGTAAAAACATTTCAGTACCTATGGCCACCAAGAAGTATTGTACAATTCTCCTCTTGGGTGCCTGATACAACATTGCCTGTCTTTGTTTAGTCCTAAAGAGGCTGTCATTTGTTGTGGCCAAAACGTGTTGACACAATTAAGTGGAGGAGTCCATGAACTGTAATGAGTTTTGGACTGATTTTGGGCAAAGCAGAAATCCTTGAGACAGATTCCCTTTTAACTTCTGCCTACTTGATGATTAGTTCCCGGTGGATCAGAGTTTGAGATGAAGAATGTACTACCAATGATATGTAATAGAGCAATGAGATACAAGGAATGAATTATAGTGCTAATGTGTATAAAGTGTTAATTTTGTACATTTTTTATTTTGTATGTGTATATTTATGTCTTATAAAAATTATTGAATCAGGAAAGAATTGCTAAGTTCTAAGAAACTGTCACTTACACAATAACCTTTCTTGGATATACACAAAAGATCTTGGAAACATATGGTTAGCATAAATAATTCATGAAATTAATGATTTTGTTATTAAATCACCGTCCAATAGAAAGTTGTATGTCTACTGTGAGTGTGACTAAATGGTATTTGTTTTCAATTTATCCCCAACCTCGACAATTTTTTTTCTTGTGTTCTTAAGTGATGCCAAGGTTGTCTGGGGGTGAGATAGGGAAACCACCTGTGCGTTATATAGCAAGTTTGGTCTGGAGATAAATAAAAATAGAAATGAGGCAATTTTCACTTTGTGACATACTTTCATTCAATCCTACTACTGATAAAGGATGCATTTTTGGCAGACTGGCCAGTGGCGCTTCGCAAACAGATGGGGCCCCATCGGCAGAATGTGACGAGGGGCCCCCAAGTATCTCATACCTTAAATATATCCATTGGCCTTGGGCTGAATGGGAATTCCCCTGAAGGGTTTTGGCGCCCCTGGGGTGTTGGAGGCCCTCCCTGTGCCACATAGGCTGCAGGGGGTTTTATTATGACCTTAAGGTTGGTACATGGAAACTTTAGATGTCAAAGTGTGCTATTCTTTTCTTTAACATGGCGAGTATTCGACTTCACTGCAGGAGATGCGTAGAACTTTGCGAAGACATTACAGATGTAACATTGATGAGAATCGGTCATAGCACGTTTACAACTCCAGGAAGAGCAACCCCCTGATGAAGGTTATTGCCCGAAATGCATTGGGTACAGCCATGTTAAAGAAAATAATGTTTACTAACCAATAATCAGAATGGATTCTATATAATGAAAATGAATAGGATTCATGAAAGAAGATGAAATGAAATAAAATCTTAATTGATTACGGGAATACTAGTGAATTAATTTTCCTTGAGTGCAGTTGGGACGCTCCCTACTAGTTAGGGATAGTGCTATTATTTCACTTATGACAGTCTGCCACATGGTGGTGCTGTTTGCCTAATTTAGAAATGAGCACTGTAACATTTGCTTATTAAATTAACATACATTAAAAAATGACTAATACTTGCCACCCAAGCAATTTTTATACCTTTGGGAGCCTGAAATAGTCTGAGATGTCACTGTTGTGGAAGTGTGATGCTTAGCAGTTGTGTTGGTACTGTCATTGGCAGTGCTGGCTAAACAGAATTACACCAAATTTGGAAGAAAGCTGAAAGTGTGTTTTTTGTGAATTGGTGTAAAGTCACAACTTGGTGCAAAGGATTTTACGTTTTACGATGTAATGCTATTTTACCGATGCCCTTCAACTTGGTGTTCAGTAGTTTGGGAGAAATTAAGGTTAAAAAACATTGTATATCTGGGCTGTTAGGTTTGTGAGAGGCTCGCTAGAGCCCTGCAGTTGCGCAAAATAAAAAAATAAAGCAATCTGATTGGCCAAGGGGGCTTTTTGCCCGTTGGTCGTCTAACTCAAATGGGGAAAAAATGGAGTACCACAGCGGACTACAGCACCCAGCTGCCCTAGGGAGGGCGTGACGCTCCACCACGCACTCGGAGGAGCCATAAGATCACCGAGCGCTCTTGGGGGACACTTTCTGGAGCCTGACGCCGCCGTGAAGGAAACGGCACCAGGCGATTGTAGCCACTCGCTCCTCACCGCCCACCGCCCGCTGTAGTCCCGGCCAGCGGACTTCAGCACCCAGCTGCCCTAGGGAGGGCGTGACGCTCCACCACGCGCCCGGAGGCGCCATAAGATCACCGAACGCCTCCCGCCTCAAGGGCCGCGCGAGGGCGGCGCCGGGCTAAGCCCGGGCAAAGGGCGGGCCGTCTGTGGCCGTCAGAGGCCAGAGGAGGCCGGGCTGGGCCACGGACTGTGGGCCTGCATTCAAGGACTTGTTTACCCAAGTGAGACTTTCTTTGTATTTCACCTGTTAACGGTTAAAGTGCATTTGAAGCTTGTTGTCTGGTTCTATATTGGGACAATGACCAAATTAAATAAAGATAGGTCTGCACCTGGATTAGGCACTATGGATAATTATCTGGTAAAAAAGGTAACTCTAATTAACAGTTAACGTAGGGCCTCATTAGGCCGTGGAAGTAACCGGGTGCCAGATGATGATGTTATGCCGCCCCTAGTTGTAGACTTAACCACAGATGATATACCTGAAGTGAGCAATAGGTCTGTCATGGCTGTTGAAGCGCAGGTTCATGCTGATTTCGAGGAAAATGTGTCCAACATATCTACTGAGGTAACAGAGCAGCCACTGCCCTCACCTTCTCCTAGACCAGTGAGATCATGTAGAAAGCCAATGACTAAGCGCGGGGGAAGCATGGAAAGAAAAGAGCAGATATAGTACAACCAGCGCCAAATACCCATGCCAGAGAATCTGATTTACATGTGGGGAATAATGTAGCGGCCATAAATATTAATCTGGAGCAATTTGCTCTATTGATTAGTACCCTTGAAGAAAAACTAGAGGCAAAGATTGTAGAGTTAATGAAACCTCTGACAGCTAAATTGGATAGTGTGGCCCTAGAAGTTAATAGATTAGGTGTATTGATAACAACACACCTATCTTCTACCTCAGCCGTAAAACCTAAGACTGTGGACAAGGGTCATAATAGAGATGGGCAGGGCCCTTGTAGAATGCCTTTACAACAGAATAGTCAGAAAATGGCTGTACCTGAATCTGCACCATCTAGTTCTACACTCTCAACCGGTCAGAATACCCAGCCTATAGTAGTTCCTATAGTAGTTCCAGAGGGTAACCCAGATACTAGACAAGTAAAGAAAAGTCGCTACATTAACCTCCCTCCCGATTGTGCACCTTATGTGGTTGTTTTAACAAACGTTCTCTTAAGAGCAGCCTCTTTAGTTTACAATGTGAACAGTGTGTGTGTACGTCCCCTTGGGTACTTTTATACCCATCTAATTAAAGCCCCTCTTAAACGCGAGGAAATTGGTCCATTTATCCCTCTCCAGCCTCCGGCTCATGAAGCAGTATATCGCTACAATCTTGATAGTCATGGTATGAATGGGTTCAATGTTGTAACGCAGAACAGATTTGATTCACTCTCAGGCCTGGAGGCGTGCGATTGATGTGAGGAATCTGATGGACAAGTAACAGAGACACTGGATGAAATGGGACATGAGGAAAGCACACGGGCAAGATTAAGTGGAAATAATGTAATTTCTTGGAACATTGCAGGATTGGGTGCTTAAATGGAGGACTGTAATTGGATTACATACATCAAGCAGTTTCAGGTTATCTGTTTGCAGGAGACTTGGTCAGTTGAATGTAACAATTTTTTGGAAGGTTACAAAGCATTTTATGTTCCTGCAATAGCAACAACCAGGGGAAGAGCAAAGGGGGGAATGGTCACGTTCATCTCTGTTGCTTTATCGTGTAAAATTCGCAGAGCTATTACAAACAATTCTGGCATTATTGGTCAAATTTTAACGGGAGAAAACTGTATGTCTGGTTTGGTCAATTTTTATAATGCTGTCAATCTATGCTCAGTTAATAGTGAGATATCCGCGTTGAATGTTTTTATTAGAAATTCCATGAGGGATTGTATTCACAACCTTATGATATTGGGAGATTTTAATGTTCATCCTTGTGGGGATCTTCTTTTGAAAAGTATCTCGGATTTGCATTTTCCGCGCTTAGAGGGTATGCATTTGGAACATACGACAGAGGGGGAACTTCTCAACGATCTTCTTAATGACTTAGATCTAATACCGATCATGGCATTGACGGACCCTACAAAGTGTTTTGAGATTCCATCTTTAAGGGGCATGGTAGGGGAACTTTTATTGATTATGTACTAATAACTTCCCCAATGCAGTCCTTTGTGGATTCCCTTGCCATTGAACAAAGTGAATTCAGTGATCATAATTCACTCACTGTTCACTTGAGGGGTCCCTGGATAGCTAATGCTGGCCCAAATCTCATGTCAGGAAGGGTACCGTATTTTCCGGCGTATAAGACGACCCGGCGTATAAGACGACCCCCTACTTTGCTTGATAAAATTTAGGTTTTGTGCTATACTCGCCGTATAAGACTACCCCCACTTCCAGCGCAGTCCAACGCAGTCCTGCATAGCCATTCCGAGAATGTATTTTGAACTTACCGTATTAGTGATTCTAATCCTCCTCCCTGTGGGTGAGCAGTAAGGCTTTATCAGTGGACAGTGTTGAGCGTTTATTTTACAAACTCAAAGACTGAACTCAAACAAATTGGTTGTATAAACAATATTGCTTTACTCGCAATATTTTTATTTAGAACCATATGAAAAACTGTCACTTGTGAATATACCTGTTTGTCATCAAACATGTACGGTACGGTAAACATAAATTAGTGCATGAAACAGTGCAAGTGGATTAAACTTTCCATAACTTTTCATAAATCCAAGCGATTTCTACAGGATTTACAACGTTCCCTTTAAAAGCCTTCAAAATCCTCCTCTTCGTCATCTGATATCATGAGTAAGTCAATGAGATCTTGTGGTACATCTGTAAGGCAGTCATCGTATGGTTCTGGTACCAATTCCGTATCAGATGATGTGGTCTCTGCTTCGGCATCCTCTTCATCTTGCCACAAGTAGTCGTCCTCCATACCATCTAATGAATTTGATATGCCACACTTCTTGAAAGACTTTATGACAGTTTCTGCATCGATGTCGTTCCAGGCCTTTATGACAAAGGTGCACAACACATCCAACTGTGGAGCACGCATGTTTCCTCCTTTTGTGAATGTTTTTTCACCGCTAACCATCCACTCATTCCACTGTTCTCGGATGCAATCTTTAAATGGCTTGTTTAGGCACACATCCAGTGGCTGCACCAACGATGTCAATCCTCCAGGTATAACTGCAGCATCTGTTTTTAGTCTTGCCAGCCTTTGCTTGGTGCTTGGAGTTAAATGAGCCCTGAACATATCCCACACCAGTAGACTACGTCTTTGTAGAAGTCCACCTGGTCGCCTGCTCCATACATTATCAAGCCATAGCTTTACCCCGTCTTCATCCATCCATCCTTTCTCATTCACATGCACAAAACAACCAACAGGAAACTTGAGTTTCGGCATTGTTTTTCTTTTGAAAATAACCATTGGTCTCAGTTTTGCGCCATCAGCTGCGCATGCTAGTACCACTGTGAAACTGGACTTCTCATGTCCAGTTGTTTTTATTAAAATTGTCTATTCACCTTTTTGATGGACAGTTTTGTTGACAATCATATCAAAATTCATTGGAGTTTCATCCATATTTCCGATGCTACTTAGCGCATAGCCATGTTCATTGCGCAGCCTAATAACGTAGCGATGGAAGCTCTGCATTTTGGCATCAAGATCCGCAGGTAATTTTTGGTCAATTTTTGTCTTTTGCCGCAATACCAGATTATGCCTTCCCAAGAATCTGGTACACCAGGATACAGTGGCCTTAAATCTGTTGCTGAGATCTGGGTTAGATTTGGCCCACTGAAGTGCAACCAATCGGATTTTATTTCGGGTCACGACATAACCGCTTTGCCGATGCTCGGTCACCATGTCTGCTACATGCTTTTCGAGTTCTGGCCAATGTGGGGTGCCTCTTCTTAATGCACACTTACCCCTTGGCATACTCCTTAATGCTTTCTCATTTGCTCTCCAGGCCAGAACCATCTTTTCTGTCACTCCATATTGTCTTGCAGCAGCACAGTTATTATGTTCCGTGGCAAAATCCACAACTTTAAGTTTGTAACTGGCTTCATATTTCCTTCTTCTTGCCACCGCTGGAGCCTTGCTGGGTTCTTGACTGCCAGCCATTTGCACTGGATGTACTGCTGGAGCCTTGCCGGGTTCTTCACTGTCTGCCATTTGCACTAGATGTGCTGCTGGAGCCTTGCCAGGTTCTTGACTGTCAGCCATTTGCACTGGATGTACTGGTGCTGTACAGTATGAACAGGTGCAGAGACTGGTGCTGTGCTGTACTGTCTTCACCACTACATGTACGGTACGGCAAATATCTGCTCACCAGACTGCCTTTCCTCTTCGCCACAACCAGCCAATCACGGCAAGTGCTCTACTGCCTTCGGGAACATTCAGGAACATTCTACAGTCCCCTTTCTATGCCCATGCCCATGTCATGGAGAGAGGAGCGCGTGCCAAACGTGTCAACACAGCGGGGGCTGCCATCTTCGGCGCTGGCTGCCCGTTATATATTTCGGACGTCCTGCTGCCTCGTCTGCCTGGGGATGTGCAACAGTGCAAGCGGTTGGAGGCGCGTGTACAGCGGCAGTCGAGGTAAGACTCATGGCGCCATTTGCTCGCTTGTGAAGCGGTTTGAAACCTTCGAGTGAAGTCCTCGCAATGAAAAAAAACGCTCGCTTTCGATACTTGCACAGTTCATGGCTCGGGGCCTGGGTGTGGACGTTGTCAGTGCCGGTGGCTGTATTTTTTAACATAAGGTGTGTTGTTTCTTGTTACGTATTTCCTATTGTGAAGCGGTCTGACACCTTCGAGTGAAGTCCTCGCAATGAAAAAAAACGCTCGCTTTCGATACTTGCACAGTTCATGGCGCGGGGCCTGGGTGTGGACGTTGCCAGTGCCGGTGGCTGTATTTTTTAACATAAGGTGTGTTGTTTCTTGTTATTTCCTATTGTGAAGCGGTCTGACACCTTTGAGTGAAGTCCTCGCTATGAAAAAAAACGCTCGCTTTCGATACTTGCACAGTTCATGGCGCGGGGCCTGGGTGTGGACGTTGCCAGTGCCGGTGGCTGTATTTTTTAACATAAGGTGTGTTGTTTCTTGTTATTTCCTATTGTGAAGCGGCCTGACACCTTCGAGTGAAGTCCTCGCTATGAAAAAAAACGCTTGCTTTCGATACTTGCACAGTTCATGGCGCGGGGCCTGGGTGTGGACGTTGCCAGTGCCGGTGGCTGTATTTTTTAACATAAGGTGTGTTGTTTCTTGTTATTTCCTATTGTGAAGCGGTCTGACACCTTCGAGTGAAGTCCTCGCTATGAAAAAGCGCATGAAAACATACCATAAAATTTGGTACCCGGCGTATAAGACGACCCCCGACTTTCCAGAACATTTTACGGGGTTAAAAAGTCGTCTTATACGCCGGAAAATACGGTAAGCACAACTGATGGGAGACGTCGTCTTAAATGGTCTAAAGTTAACCCAGATTTGTTGTATACAGATATTAAAACTATCTGCGCTGATGATGAAATCCTGGCATGTACACAAGAAGGCCCACAACCTAGGAAGGTTCTTGAAGCCTTCCAAAGTTTGTCGGCCGAGGTAACACAGCTATTGTCGGTCCCAGCAAAGAAATTTGAATCTGTGGGACCAAAGTGGTTTAATCGGGATTGTTCTAAAGCAGCCAGAAATTTAAGGTTGGCACTAGCAGCTAAACGGAGAATAAAGGAGACAGTTCAACTGTGTCGTAAATACTATAAATCCACTATTATCAAACACAAGGAATTCCTAAGAGAGGAGGCATGGAGAGAGATTCTTGACCCTTCCATTTTGGGGTGTAGCTCTAGATACTGGGCGATAATGAAGAAACCTTTCCTGGTCCAGGTACCGGGTGATGGCCTGGAATGCTACATATCGAAGGAAGAGTGGGAACAACACTTTAAGCAATTATATTGTAGCCCAGTGGATGAAAGGTCTATTTCCGCTCCGAGTGTTAATGGTCAACTGATTAGTTTTTCTAGAGATGAGGTCATCGAGGGTATTGAGGTACTAACAGCTGGGAAAGCTCCTGGTCCCGATGGGATTCCTCCTGATCTATTTAAATCTGAGCCAAGTTTTTGGGCACCCATTTTAGAGTCAGTTTTTAATGCTGCAGCAAAATATGGTTGTCCACAATCATAGGAAGAATCGTACTTCAGAGACTTTCTGATTGGACGTCGGAAAATAATATCATGTCCATCAGTCAGTATGGGTTCTGTAGTGGTCGATCCACAGTGACGCAGTGTCTTAACCTTTTTCTAATACTTAGCAAGTACGCTGTGGTCCAAAGGGGCACCATCCACCTCGCCTTCATGGACTTGTCCTCAGCCTTCAACTGTGTAAACAGGGGAAGGCTCTGGCAGTCCATGAGGGTGAAGGGTGTAGATAGTGGAACTGTCAACATTTTGGCTGACTTGCATAGCAATACTAGAGCAAATGTGAGATACTCCCAAGATCTGAGCACAACAAATAATTTTGACATCAGGAAGGGTGTTCGCCAAGGGTGTATCCTGGCGCCGATCCTTTTTAATTTCTATATCAATGACCTTGATAGTGCGTTGCAGGATGTACAGGCTGACTGCCCCAGAGTTGGGAGGCGGGGGATTCCTCTACTTTTATATGCAGATGATGCGGTTTTAATTTCCAGAACTGAGAGGGGCCTTCAGGCTTTATTAAATGCTTTTAAACTGTTCATGACGGATAGAGACCTTATGGTCAACAACTTGAAATCATTTGTCATGCAAGTTGGCCAACAACCTAGCAGGAAATTTTCTTTTAAACTTGATGATGAAGTGATTCCTATAACAAAGACATTTTCGTATCTTGGGGTCCTTTTTTACTCCAAGCCTAATTGGGGTCCTCATCTTACAAAAAATAAAGGGGAAATGGTCAGGGTTAATGCCTCCATTTTCAATTTTGCATCAAAACTGGGTAAAAAAACTACCAGTGCTATGCTGAAACTCTATAATGCAAAAGCGGTAGCAACTGCTACTTATTGTAGTGAAATTTGGGGGTACATTGCCGCTGAGGAGCTTCAGATTGTTGAAAACCTCTTCCTGAAGCGTATTTTGTGCATTCCTGCAGGCACACCTAATCTCCCGGTACATGAAGAGCTAGGGATGCAATATCTATGTGACATTTTTTCTTTACGCCCTTTGACCTGTTGGCTAAAACTGTGGCTAAATCAGGATATACCATTGACACATCTGATTTTGAATGATTACATGACCCAGGATAAGGCAAAGGGTTCCCCTTGGTTAAAATATGTGAAATCCAGCTTTGCTAGGCTTGGACGCTCGGAATTGTTCGAACACCCGAGTAAGATTGTTAAGGGCGATCTGGAGGTAATTAAACGGGACTTCCTCATGGTTAGGTAGACCCAGAGGGAAGAAGCGGAACTCCAGAAACAAAGCGTGAGAAAATTTGTCATGTTGAAAACGTGTGAAACTGCAGAGCCGTATTTGTTGGGCTCACTGACCTCGCATGAGAAGTTCCTGTTAACAAGGTTCAGGTTAAATCTTTTCCATCATCTGCTTATTAGACCCAAAACAGATGTTTTTAATAAACTGGCAGTACCCTGTGGCTGTGACGTAAAGTCTCCACAGGATATGCTGCATTTTATATTTTTATGTAGATTTTATGAATATCCACGCAAGCGCTATCTGGTAACTCTTTTAAAAAAACTTAATTTTACCCAGATAAAATCAGCATTAATGTACTTACAACTTTTGCACAATGACAGTAATCTCCATATTTCAGAATTTTTAAAACTGACTGTAAGGTTAAGAAATTGTTTGGATATGTAATGGTTTACTGAGATGAATGCACTTGTCACTTTGTTCCCAATGTAGAGATGATACTTTTTAACTTATGGCACTTTATGAATTGTGTTTACAATGTATGTGTTTTAACTGTTTTAATGCATATGTACTTTTATGGTTTTTGTAGACCGAAATAAAGTCTTTTGAATTGAATTGAGTACCACAGTACTATCACACGAGTCTCTAGAGAGTACCACAAAAGTCTTTTTTTTAAAAGACACAAATATTTTTAGATTTACTCGTCTTCCTGTTAGGTTGGCTCTTAAAAGAGCCTTTGAATAGAAGTGTGTACTTTGGATTTAGATATGGTTGAGCAGAAATTGACGGATTTTATTAATAAACACATTATTGCCATTAGAGGTAAAATGTACATCATCATCACGATATAGATCAGCTTGTGAAAAGAAAAGGTTTTGTTGATATCTTGAAGACAATCTGTGGTGACCTGTTTGGAAGGCAAACAGTGTTTTGTTTATATGTCTGCATGTTTTCTCATACTTTTCCTCATTTGCTAATGAGTACTACCATTTCATCCTTTGGCAAATGTTTGAAAACACAAAATGGTGAGAGGAAATTGAGTCATCAAGGATGTAAACGTCCCATTCATCTCTATTTCAATTCAAACACCATTGAGGTGGCCAATATCATTGCCTCCATGATGAATAATCATAAAATGGGAATGCTTGCAATCACTAAGAGATAAAATAAGAGATAGGATGATATTCTACCTTAAACCTCTTTCAACCACCCATGTGATTTCAACGTTTGGCAAACCTAAATTATGCTCAATTCCATGCATCTTGGCATACTCTCGAGCCCAAAGGTATAACTATATCCAATGATCCACACACAAAGAATCTTCTTTGACGAGTAACACAAACCTTTAAGAAACACTGAGTGGATTAAGCAAAGTACAACAATTATGCACTGGTCTACAACACTGTCCAATTAGATACAATTTCAGATTTTACATTTATGAAATAAACAGTGTGATTGGTCATATGTAAAATTGTGCTATTAAAAAAGCCCAAATAGACAAGACTGTAAACTTTAAGAATATTAGACTGTACCTACTACTATTTAAGTGATAGTTATGGTCATAGGATCATGTAAACCTATACAGTATAGGATCAGAAGATAAACCCACCATTTATATGTAATGTTTTAGGTGCTTTCTTGAAACCATACTTCAAAGAGACACAAATGTTTTTATATGATAACATAAACTAATAGTATGCATCTTAAGAAGCACAATTGAGCTGTAACACACATTGCTGTTGCATTATTTTTTAATTTACACAACAACGTAGACCAATGCTACTAGATTTATGCAAACATTATTTATAATACCCTCAAAAATGCTGTGTGATTTAATAACTCATGTTGGAGGTAAAAATATAACACTAATGATAACATTCAATTTGCTATTGAAAGATTTGTCAGTATTAAGGATCCAAAACACTTTACAAAGACCAAAGGGTATATTTTAGGTACAAAATGTTGTTAGTTATTATGATTTTCTTTTGGACTTTAAGTACAACTCCCACTTCAAGAAGCACAATATTTATCTGCACCCGATTGGTTGATAAATGAGAAGCAGAGTGAAGAATCATTTGTACATGGCTGAGTGCAAACTGAGATGGCATGGTAAGCAAAAGAATGATCGGTTGGAGTGCTACCCAGAGCAAATGCCATTAGCTAGACTTAAAGAGACCGGCCTCCCATCATCTTTTGTGTTTTTCATGTACCTAAGTAAGATGGGTATGGTCAGATGTGCCTCCGGTACTCACTGTATCACTGGAACCAAACTGTACCCTGCTGATGACCCCATAACTCCTGCGAAAACAGTCCTGGGTTCTTGTTCAGTTAGGACCTGGCTTGGTAGTTCGACCTGGACTGGTTCCAGGAGGAGCACAGTCAACACTGATTTGCACATGGATGGGTACAAAATAAGGTGTCATGGTGAGGAAAACAAGGATGGGTTGGAATGCTACCCTGAGCTATTGCCAGTGGTAATATGAAGTGCAAGCAGGCTGCAATCTCCTTTGGTGTGTTTCATATAACAACCTAAGTGTCATGGGGATGCCCAGACTTGGTCCTGTGCTAACTGTGTCACTGTAACCAACCTGTACCTGGCTGATGAGCCCATAACTAGGCTGAAACTGCTCCTGGTTTGCTTGTATTCTGGTTCAGGGAGGACTTGGTTTGGCAATTCGACCAGCATGGTTTCTATGATGAGCAAGGTGAAGACTACTTTGCACATGGCTGGGTCCAAACTGAGGTGGGATGGAGCAAAAGAACGATGGATTGGAGATCTGCCCGAGCTGTTGCCAGTGGTTCTATTTGTTGCAAGAAGCCTCCCATCATGTTTTGTGTTTTACATACCGACCAAAGTGACATGGGTATGCCCAGGCGTGGGTCCCATGCTCACTGTGTCACTGGAACCAACCTGTACCTGGCTCATGAGCCTGTACCATGGGTCAAAACTGGTCCGGTGTTGCTTGTTTTTCAGTTCAGGGAGGACCTGGCTTGCCTTTTCAGCCTGCACCGTCCCATAAGGAGCAGGTTGAGGGCTGATTTGCATATGGCTAGGGCAAAACTGAGGTGGCATTGTGTGCAAACAATAACTTCAAGTGCTACTACGATCTTTTGCCAGTGGGTAGAGTTATTGCAAACAGACTGCCATGACCTTTTCTATGATTTGGGAGATAATTGAAATCATTCATTATTCACTTAATTGTTACTAGTACAGGAACCACACTAAATAAAAAAAAATGCATTTGTTATGGGGCCATGTGAACAAATGTAAAGTAACTGTTTCATAATTTGTGGTCTAAATAAAGTAACATAGATTTTTCTAAACATGAAATGTAAAAGTACTATTCCTTTACTATAGGTATCTACCTAATGTAACGTACCCGTAACTTGCCTTTGACATTACTCTTCTTTGTAGTAAATTACTAACTGCTCCTGCAAGTGAAGAAGTTGTGATACTATCCTGCTCTTCATTATAATAAAATGGAAAATATTTCTGAAAAGAGCTTTATTTTCTTCTTTTTCTTTTATTTTTGTTGTTGTTTTCTTTTAACTATAGTTCAACTGGACCAACAATTAAGTAACATACCATGTGTATTTGTAAAGCGCAGGTTCACCCGGAGGTATCTTGGTGATGTTTATTATTACTCAACTTGATGTAATTCATTTTATCAACCTCAGATGGATGAAAGGCTGAGTTAAACCCCCGGGATTTAGAACCTATGACTATGAGGTCGAACCAGGCCCCTACAATAGACGCATTAGACCACTGAGCCACCAACCATGCTCCCAACAGGGTGCGAAAAAACTTGCTACAAAAACAAAAAACTACGGGTTTTGGGGAAGGTAGCAGTGAGCTATTACAACCTCCCCTTGGATTTGAGGTCTCTCTTCCCTGAGGTTATAACTGTTCGGCAATATAAACAGTAAGTCGCTGTCCACGCATACAGCTCAACAAGGTTCTGCTCCTGCCTCACGAGGTTGACATCAACCGACGAGCCAGGTGGTGGAAGGGGGATGGTGAAGAAGTACTCGATGGTGGGAGTACTTGGGCAGCGACGGCTGAAGTGGACGATCCAGCTTTTGCGGTATCCCCAGCTCCAGCAGATGTTCCCTCTTCAAGTTGGATGAACTTCCACCGCCAGAGCTGTCAAATTAAGAGTGAGATTCACAAGATTATCTCTCAGCCAGTAATGTTTCAGTTCTTCACTCTTCCAGCGGGTGAGAAAAAAATTGAGCACCCTGCATGTGACATGCTCATTGTGTCACAAGATGATCTCCCATGGAAGCAGACAGCAGTACTCCCTTGGGACGAACTTCATATCTCTTTTCCTTTCTTCCCCAGCAAACGAGTGGAATGCATGGTGCAGAGGTGCTTTCGCATTCCGGTCGTCCCAAGGGAGTACTGCTTCCATGGAAGATAATCTTGTGACACAATGAGTATGTCACATGCAGGGAGTTCACTTTTTTCTCACCCATAGGAAGAGTGAGGAACTGCCACACTACTCTCTCTTTGAGCAGCTTTTACTGCTCCAGTTCTTGCTCCTCTACAACAATGACCTCCACTTCCTCCTCCAATCCAGCACCACGAACAGCACAGGCTTCTCCTCTTTCAGCCATGATGAACAATTTCACCAAAACGCAGGAAAAGCTGCAACACAACTGTTATATTTTTGTACAGGTCACAAGCACAACAAAAATTATGAGAAATAAAAAACAAAATTCTATTAGTTTAAAAGCAAATGTTTTTAGACTATCAGAGGATTTATTAGTATTGTGAAGTACCACAGTACTTCCGAGATAGTACCGCGGTACAAGCAGAAATTGAAACAAACTTAAATACAAATACAGTGCACAATCACAATAGGCAAAACACTCCCTCCTCACAAACATTATTTTTTGGGCCTTAGCTAACATACCAGTACCCCTGGGGTCCGGTCAATAAAGGGTGGGTGACCTGGTGCCCTTGCAATGCACCCACTATCTCCATGTTGCAGGTCGCGGGTGAGCCCCAAGGCCCCTGCAGCATCAGCCAGCTCCCCTCATCAAGCGGGATTCAACATTGCTCCTGCCCACCCGCAGGGAGCAGCTAATAATGCTGCTCCCTGCAGGCGGGAGCAATATTTAGATCTGTTTCCCTGCCCTAATCTCTGCGGGTAGGGAAACAGATCTGAAGTCCACTCCCAGCTGGTAGGAGCATTTTTAAAGCTCCCGCTAGCTGGGAGAAGACTTTGTGTTTACTTTTGCTTGGTGGAAACTTTGAAATTGCTCCCTCCAAAAGAGAGCAAACACAGGTTTCCCTGCCAGCACCAGTGTTGGCAGGGAACCCGCTATGTCCTGGGCGTGGACACCCCGGGACATAGCAGGAGCTGGCCAGAGGGAATGGGTCCCCAGGGCCATTATTGCATCCAGGAGACGGGCCGGGTGCCCCCACTCCTCATTGAATACACATCCAGGCCCCAGGGGATGAGGTCATCGTGGCTGAACACGGCCCCCCTTGCTTATGCAGCCAGGCTTGCCCCCTTCACACTTAGGGCCTCATTACAATGTCGGTCAGAAAGCATTCCGACCGACTCTGGTTCGGGGAGTCCGACTGACCGATTACAATGTTTCCAAAAAACACTGTTCGGTCGGACTCCCATTGACTTGAAAGGGAGCATGTGTTTTTACCAACAACACAGACTCACATTAAAGAAAGGGGTGGTTGCGGAGAACCTTGTACCCTGTGGCAGGCATCCCATAGTGCCTGCTACACTGTGCATGGTTGCAAAGAGGGGTCCAATGGGTACCCCCTTGTGCCCCAACCGGAGGCCTCAGGCTGAAGGGAGCCTGCTAAGGGCCTCCAAATTCAGATTCCGACAGCCGTTCTGTGTCGGACAAACCGATTCAGAAAGGCTGTCCGAATTCAACATCGGAGTCTTCGAATGCTGGTCGGAACTGAGTCGGAAAGACCAAACGGTTTCCTTCCATCCTATTTGGTCGGTCAGAAATGTTTCCGAGTCGGTCGGAAACAGGGTTCTGACATGGATTAGGTAAATCCGAATGCCGTTCAGAGCCTTTCCGACCGACATCGTAATATGGCCCTCAATTCGTAAGGCCTAGCCCTGGGGGCCCAAATCGGCTTGGGAGAAAGGCTGCATGCCCCCCTTTCACTTTAATTGAGGCCAGGCCCCTCGGGATGGGGAACCCAGGGCCAAAATCGGCCTCTATCCAATTCTGAATATCGTCCGGGCGCTTGGGGATGGGACACCTGGAGCCAAAATCGGACCCGGACGGGGGGCTGCTTGCCCCCTCCCACTTAATTTGTAAGGCAGGGCCCCCAGGAAAAGGTCCCCTGGGCCAAAATATGCATGGGAAAGAAATGAAATGAAATGAAAAATTGCATTTGTATAGCGCATAACCGCCCTGGGGCCTCGCAGCGCTACTCCTGCCCCCTTACCCCATTATATTTATGAATCCACCCCCCCGTGACCTGGCCCACCTGAGGGACATAAAGAAAACAAGCGCTGGGGTCTGTGCATTTTTTTATTTTTTTATTTTACCACAGATCCTCTGTGAGTTTGCCATCATAAATGTTTTGACCCAAGGTCGACCCTACCACCTGACCTAGGTGGTCAGGAGATTCCTACCATGCCCCCTTCTGTTCTTTTTAGAGTTGTTGGGGGGACTCGGGCTGAGTCACAAGATGGCTGCCACCACTTTGTGGTTGAAGTGGTGGCAACGATCAGATCTCATCATGATTTAAAAAAAAAAACTTTAATATCTCCAGAACTACTGAATGGATTTCCACAAAATTACATAAAGAGATCTTTTGTACCAAGATCTAGATTTCTGTCAAATCTGGTGTCATTCAATTCAGCGGTTCGGGCTGTAATCATGTTCAAAATCCCTATGGGAAATTGCATAGGGAACTGTGTTTTGTGACCCCCCCTTTTTCTCTGACAAATGACGCTTGACAAATCATCCCTAACCTTTCGAAACAGCAGCTGAAGTGAGTTGCAAACTTGTTGTGAAAATGTGGTGAAAATTCATCAAACAGCGTTTTTCCTATGGAAATTAGGTCCTAGCTAGAACCATCTACTGGTGACCACCATGAGTGAAGAACAGATATAGGTTAGTGCTTGTAGGCAGAGATGTTTTAAGGCATGCTTTAGTGGTTTAGGCATACTTTTGTGCTTGTAATGGAATGTATGTGAGGTGTGTCTAATTTCTTTCAGGTGCACACGTTTTCCTATTCACTGCCATGTTGAGATGTCCTATTCACAGCCGTCTGAAGGTCGTGTGTGTGGAGATTACGCCCCATGTGCAGAATCTCCTATTCTCTACCATGCTGAATCTCCGCCACAAAGGTGGAGTCTCCACCCTGAGTAGGGCGGTTCTGCCAGATGTAACATACAGTTGCAAGTTACATCCAGTAACTATGGGCCATATGTATCATACTACCGTTTAGCGAATTCCAAATAGCAAATTTTAAGGAATCGCTATTTGGAATTCGCAAAACGGTATGTATGTACAAAATCGCTATTAAATAGCGATTCTTTACCATTCCTAATTTGCGATTAGCAAATTGCTAATCGCAAATTACCCATTCATTTCCATGGGCCAGGAGGCCCATAGGAATGAAGGTGCAATTTGCGATTAGCAATTAGCTAATCGCAAATTAGGAATTTCTTCAAGGGTGCAGGGGTGTCTCAAGAACACCCTGCTGCACCCCTGAAAAATACATTTAGGGGCATATGGAGCACATACAAGCCCTAAGGGCATGTATGGGCGTCATATGGCACCTTTTGTTTTGTGGAAAAAAGCTTTTTGAAAAGAATTCGCAAATTACCACCAACTAGAAGTTGGTGGTAATTTGCGAATCCTTAATGGCATTTTTTGAGTATTTTTTGTTTGATACATTGCATTTAAGGATTCGCAAACTTTGCGATTTCTTAAGTGCAATCGCAAAATAAGGAATTGCAAATTTTGCTATTCCTTATTTTGCATCAAACATGTTTGATACATACCATTTGTCAAATTGGCATTCGCAAAGGCCGAAATTCGCCTTTGCGAATGCTAATTAGCTTGATACATATGGCCCTATATGATGGTAAATTACCTCTATTATGACTCCGCCCCCTAAACTGAGGGGGTGGGGAAATGTAAGTCTACATTTTTGAGGAAATTAACCTAGGAATTTTGAGAATAGCCCAAAATAATAAAGTTACTCAAAGAATAAGAGTAAATTACACATATAAATTACTCACAAGTGTAAGTTACCTTTGTGAATAGCCCTCTAAGCCAGGAAACCTGAGTGGAGCCGTTTTTCAGGAATACTTCGGGAAAAGTTTATGAATTGGAAAAATATGTAAAGTTCGTTCATGCAGAGATGTAAATCTTCTTACGTACTTTACGTTTTTTTCGTTTGTGAATAGGCCCAGTATGTGAGCTGCCCAATGAAGCTAGCAGACTTACAAAATCAAGTTTAATATTTTTGCATTTTTAATGCATAACATTTACCACAAGATTTCCAAACTCCCCAACCATTCAAGCATATTTTTGGCACCACCGAGCAAACCCTTCTTTAGAGAAGGACCGGAATTTTAGACTGTGCCCGCACCTGCCTGAAACGTAATTGTATTGTGGTAGGAGGAGAACGAAAACAGAAGCACCGGAAAGCACGTTTAGAGTGAAATTACTGTTTATCTCTTGAAGCGCACATTATTGCTTCTAAGGTACAATGTGAGCGATTATTCCCTTCCGCCAAAGTGAGCGCCCGCATGCTTGCCTGCAATTGCTGTCATTATAGGCGTATTATGACCTGCTCAGGAGAGCATGCCTGACTGGAACAATTTCCACAAACTTCGACAATATCCTGAGCCAGGACTTGCTCGAATATTCCATATCACTGGGAGGGGGCGGAGGACAGGGAAAATGTGAATTTGAAAATAATACCGTTTAGCTGTTTTGAGGTTATCTGTTTACTGCGGTTGTGTGTACTACGCAATAAATTCAATAGCATTACTAGTGCTCCCGTACTTTGGGGCATATTACCAACAACTAGCGATAATTATCGCTATGTTGGCTTAGCGGTAATATTTTTACCGCTGAGCTGCGGCGATTTTTATCGCTTAGGAACCTTGCTATTATCAAGGTTTATCTCCTAAGCGATAAAAATCGGCCGAAATGCATGAATATCGCAGAAAAGTCAGCGATATTCATGCATTACCGAGCTAATGCTCTTAGCCATGTTATCCACCTACCATTGGATAACATGGCTAAGAAATGCTCAGGGGCAGGTGTTAGCTTTTGGAGATATTCGCGCTTATCGCGAATATCTCCAAAAGTTGGTAATAGGAGATAGCGATGTTAGCGACTGTTTCCAGTCGCTAACATCTTGGCACGCCCACTTTGCATGTCATTAGTGATAAATTTCACTGACATGCAAAGCGGGGCCCAAGATGGTCGCTATCTCCTACTAGCTGTCGCTAACTGGTGTTAGCGACAGCTAGGTAATAGGGAGATAATTTTATCTCCGCTTTCTTAGCTTTTAAAGCCAAAAAAGCAGAGATAAACCCCCTTGATAATATGCCCCATTGTTTTAAGTTAATGCAAGCTTGAAATACTCTCTGTTTCACTTTATTACAATTCGGCACTTCAAATTTACATTCAGTTATTACATTCATTATGTGTCCTTGTGAGTAAAAATGCACTGCCAGGCAAGGACCAGTAAAAGTATAACTGGACTACCTATTGCTGACCTCTCTTACTCCAAGTGCTAGTCTTTCCCGTCGCCATCTTGACGTATGTAGTGTGGTGCCTCGAAAAATCAACCAGAATTCTATCGGATGCTTGGCACATTCAACTCGGGTACCTTATATGTGAGGATACAATAGCATTTCCCCCATTTAAGTGCACAAAGGGAATTTTGCCTTTTACTACGGCAAAATCTGTTGAACAGAAGTTACCAAACTGGACATGAAGGTAGGACTTTACTCAGAGCAGATGATCCGTTATTTGGTTCCATCGAAATGGTGGAACAGTTTTTGAGACCTTTGCTTTTCTCAAAAAGGTGTCTGACGGACTTGGAAGGGTGTTATGGTTTGGAACACTGCCAGGGCAATGGAACCTAGAGAGTTAATTGTCTAGGAATGTACATTGGGACATTAGGCAGGGGTTCCTTCGCTCCATGGTATGGCTGGCAGTGGACATGGACAGGCTGGAGCTGCGACTAGATTCTGAACCGAATAAGGGTCTTTTCTATTTACCCGCATTTGCCTCATGTAATACTTTCTTATTGGGGGACTGATTACCCAGCGAAATTGTGGTAGACAATTGAGTCGAGGTTGTATGTCTGTTTTTGAATGACTGATGTGATTCACAGAAACTGTAGTCTATTTGTACTATTCTCAAGAGTACAACACAGTGGAGCTTGCCAACCGACTGGTTAGCCGATGCCTGTTGCTTAGGCTAGCTGCAGCCAGGGAGTTGTCATGAACTCATGCGTTGGGGAAGCTGGTCACTGAAATCCTTCACCCAATTTTCTGCTGTGAATCCACCACAAAGGCAGCAAGCAATGAGTGTCCAACGGAGGGGTCCTTCAGGTTCCCACTGCCAGGCATAGGGGGACATGGTATCCATACCCTTCCCCCTGTATGTTTTTATCACTTTTTTCACAGGACAGGGGACTGAGTCCCATGTCCTAAAATGGCTGCCGCCACATCTTTGTTGATATGGTTGCAGTCAATCAAAAGAGAACTAGCGAACAATTTACACTAAATGACAAAAAGCACGCTTTCTGGACCAAGATCTACCTTTGTGCCAAATTTGGTTTAATTCTGTTCAGCAAGTTATGGTGGGTTCAGAGTTTCCATTGATAATTAACATTTTGTTGAGAATAGCTGTGGTGCCATTCAACAAATCTGTATGCAAATTTTCCTAAACAATTGTTCATCCACTATGGATTTAACAGGGCAAGTTTCAGACAGATCTATTTGATACTACACCAAACTAGATATCAAAGTAAAACTTGCTCAAGGAAGTGCCTTTGCTTAATTTAGTGTAAATGCATCCAGTATCTTATAACAAATTAATGTAATGAATATAAACAGTCCCTGACATGTGTTTCACTCTTATTAGACCTTGTCAGAGAGACATAGCCTTGTCTAGACATACGGGAGCACTCAGTATAAGTTAATGCAATTTCCTTTCAGGATTAGGGTGCCACATAAATTATGGAAGAAAGGAAGTAGGGAACTCAGGGTAGTTCCCACGTTTTAGGTGAAGAGCATTTCCTATATCTGGAAGACTCTACAACACCACTGACACTCTAAAACACAAGTGTCAAGAACTGCTTTTATTGATTACAGGTTGGCTTGGATGGCATTTTACCTGGTAGGGAAGCACAAAAGCCAGCATGACTACTATGAGGTGTCAGCTGTTGTCCTCAGAGCATATCATTACTGATGTGTGCCACCATGTAGTGAATGCTATCAACCAGGTCAGCTACCATCTTGTGGTGAAGGTTGCCCTGAAGTGGTGTGTGGCAACTCTGACAGTAGCTGTCAACATTGCTATTCCTGTTGGGTGTCTGTTGGTAATTGACCTTGAGTATGCTGTCTGGAAAGAAGTAGATATCAATGTGAATGCTGAGATGTTGGGATTGCCTGAAAAGATGGTTCTGCTGCCCACAAGGGCCAGAGCAGGTCATCAGGGGAGTCAGGAGCCCTGGAGTCTGAAAATGTGGGCCACTTAAAACCCATGAAGAGAAGAGGCAGGGGGTGCGGGACACCAGCCCCCTTAATTTCCACAGTACAGGAAGCATCCAGCCCTGAAAAGGAGCATCTGGAACCCGCTGAGAAGGAGGTGTCTGACCAGGTTGACCTGCCTGAGCTGGCTGGTTGGCAGGGGGAACCATTCTATGTTGACGTCTGCAAGGAGCATACTTGATGTCTCACTCAGAAAGTCTTTCAGCAAGAGGCCATAGCTCGGAATAATGGAGATGCCTCTGGAGGTCACCTGATTAATTAGCAGGATGGCATCCTTTATGGTGAGCCTAAGGTTCCTGGGCATGGGACAGCTTGAGTGATGGTGGTCTCTTAATAGTTTCTGACCTTTCCGGTTTGCTCATAACATACCTTTGTCAGGACACCTAGGGCAGACCAAGACCTATGATGGGCTGGCCAACCACTTTTATTGGTCCCAGATTAGAAAGAAGGTAGATTCTTTCACCCGTTCCTGCATGACTTGTCAGGCCAGTGGCAAATCAAGAGGAAAGTGAAGGGCAGCACTGCAGAAATTCTCTGTGTTAGGGACACCCATTGAGAGGGTAGGGGTGGACTTTGTCAGGCCCCTAACACTAAGACAGCATCTGAAGCAAGGTTTATCATGGTAGTGGTAGACTACACTACTCTATATCCGGAGGCAATACCTCTGAGTGTTCCAACTGCACCCGTGGTGTCCAGGGACCTGCTAGGTATATTTAATAGAGTGCCCTAAAGAGGTAGCTTCAAATAGGGAATACATTTCATGTCTGTTTTAATAAGTCCATGTGGGATGAGTAAGGAGTGACTTTCAAGTTCTCCACACCTTATAACCTCCAAATCAATTGGCTTGTGGGAAGATTGATCAAAACTTTGAATGGTATTAATAAGGACTTAGATGAGCCCTCAAGACAGAAGTGGGACGGTGTACTGCCATGTCTACTGTTTGCTTACAGGAAGGCTCTACAAAGGGGTTAGACTTCAGTCCCTTTTAGCTTGTGTTTGCACACAATTCAATTCTTTATTTATGTTTTGGAACTCATAAGAGATCCACATAAAAGAAATACAACATACATTTGTGCATACACAGACTTTGCATAATACAGAATAAGAAAGCAAATACAGACAAACATTTGATTCCTAAGCCCACTAATAGATATCTAAGAAACATTTAAAAAAGTTAAACATATTAAAGCAGAACATTTCATTGGGCGGATTGTACAAAGCATTTAGGAAAGAGCTCACCGTCATGAGACCCAATTTTAAACATATATGTCTAAACCACTTTCTACGTGATATCTGCAAGGCGGGGCATATAAAGAGGACATGTACAATATCCTGGGTGGACATATTACAAAGGTGACAAATTGCAGGGGACCCATACCATCTAGATGTTAAGTTATTTATAGGGAGGAGGTCCTGCCTCAAGAGAAACCAAAAACGCCGTATACCGTGAGGTATGTTCCAGGAAACATACGGTTGCATTTTCTTATATAGGCAGGAGTCAATAAATGGAGAGGGGCCTTTTTTTGCAAGAATTGCCTCCCTGTCTAGGCTGAAACTCAATTTCCAAGTGGCCAGTTTTAAAACAGCCTTCAGCTGGTCAGGGGACAATGTAAATAAAGTTAATTCGTCTAATTGCAGGTATTCAACCGCCTTTCTAAAATTCCTCACAATTCTAGAGTGTTCTTTCAGGGATCCCAACAATTCTTTTTTCATAAGACTTCGCATGGACCCTGAGTCCCCCCGGGCCAGGCACGACACCCAGCGAACAATCCCTGCTAAAGCCTGCACCCAACTACTGCGGATTCCAAACTCTAATCTAAGGGCAGCCGCTGTGCAGGCAGTATTAACTGAGGCTAATTGTCGGAGGATTTTTCCCGCTACAGTATGCAGAAAACTCCATTGCCCCAAATCAATTAGTTCAACACCGTAGAGTAGGGATGCTGAAATCTTTGCGCGAAAAACCTCTAGCAAATAAGGGTAATGTCTTTTTCCCGTCGCGCTATAAAAGGCACTCAGACTTTTACCTTGAGCCAGAGCCTTTCAAGAATTGTTATTAACATGATGCTTAGGGTACTTCACAGTCTTTTGAGAGATGGGTTGGGAGAATCCTCTCAAGAAGTGGTCATGTATCTGCTGTACCTGAGATCCAAGATGGCAGAATACATGAAAAAAACTAATCAGAATTTGAAGGCAGTCAGAAAATGCTCAATTAATCGTATAATCAAAAGGCAACTCTTGCGGAGTACCAACCTGGTTAAAAAGTTTGTATCTTGGATTAGTAAAGCTTGAGGCATTCCAAGGCAGATGGACGAGGTCCTACCTGATGAAAGAGTGAGGTGTCATACCTTGTTGATCTGAAGCCCTCAGGAACCCTCTGAGAGTCCTGCATGTGAACAAATTGAAACCCAGCTTTGACCGTTCTGAAATTACCATGCCCCTTGTGACCGATGGTTTAGAGGAGGAGGGGAATGAGGCCCTTCTAGATCTCCTGACACATAATGAGAAGGAAGGCTCTGTGAAATGGATTGTACTCTCTCCCTGTCTGAGGAGTTACAGAACAACAGTCGCTGGCTGCTGGGGCAGTATGCCTCGCTAGCCATGCTAAGACCTAGGCTCACTACTTGGTGTACCCATGACACCGGTGATAGCATGCCTGTCAAGAAAGAAATCTACAGGCCACCATACAAGATGAGAGCCCATATCACAGGAGAATCATCCATGATGCTGGACCTTGGGGTGATTTAGCCCTCCAACAATCTTTAATCTCGTTCTGTAGTTCTAATACTCAAGGTTGTCCCACTAGGTGGCATTGTAGAGCTGAGGTTCTGTGTGGGCTACAGGGGGCTCCATGCAGTCACTAAGACTGTTGCACAACCAATACCCAGAGCTGATGAGTCCACTGACTGGTTAGGGCACTGGCAGTATTCCCTAACAGTGGTGTAAAGTGAAGTCAGCATTCTCAATTCCACAGAGCAATATACACTACTGTGTAAGGGAGCACCCTGGGGAAAAGGGAAGTGGTTAAAACAAAAAATACTGCTGCAAGGACGGTTCCTTGTCTCTCTATGTCTGGTAGAGGGAAGTCGTCAACGCTATCTTCCCAAGGACTACTGTGCATAAAAGAAGAGAGAGAGGTATGAGAGCAAGTACAGAAAGGACCAGACATACACAGGCGACCTTTCAATACCTTCGGACACTCACAGTGTAAATGGCAGCAATAAGCACATATCGAGCCCAGAGCACCACTCCTGGGGAGAGAGAGTCTGACACCATGAAGCTCTCACAAAAAACCAGGACTTGCTGTGCTCCACAGAAAAAAAGAATCCAAAAAGTAAAAATGTCTGCAATCGGCCCTCGTACCAATCTAGGTGAATCCCAACTGCAATCAAAAAATGAAAAAACTATAGCGTATCCCAGGCCCTGTTAAATTATGCCACAGCGGGGAAAACAATAGTACAGTAAATGTTGGTGCACCCTGCCGCTGTTCAGAGACACAACGAGAGGGTGGCGAGTATCAGGTTAATGGGGTCGTGGACTCACAAGCACTCCGATGGCCGTTTCTGTCCACAGCCAGAGTGCCTACACACTGTTGGCACTGGAATCACCAGCGTGTGGGGAAAGCAAACCAAGTCTTGGGTGAGGGAGGCGCGATCCGGCGTCTCTCTCCGGACCGCTACGTAAGATACCTGTAGCTTCCAGGACCGGGAGATGGGGGGAGTGGTGAGACATTAATGCGGCTGCAGAGAGCACGCTGTGCTCCGGTCTTCAGTCAGGCAGCCAGTTGGGATACCAGAGTAGCGTGGAGGTCATCCTTGCTCGTAAACAAGAACTCAGCTAATCCGGAGGGAAACAAAATCCGCCAACAAGGAAAATCAGTAAACTGGCGAGATTGTCGAGCATCTCCTCCCGGTAGAGGAGGTGTTTTATAGGAACGGAGCATAGGAAAATGCCAGATCCGATTTCTCATGCGCCGACCCAGCGGCTTCTGGGATATGTAGTGCACTGGGAGCCTGCTACATCCAATTTGGGCATCATGCACACAGAGAATGGAAGCCTGGTGAGTGAGTGCATGTCCATGTTAAAAACATAAAACTTTATGGGAGGAATGCCTGCAGTAAGTCTAACCACTGGCAATCGCTTGGGGTAGCATTCAAACCCATTGTCATTTTGCCGACCGTGCCACCTCAAATCAGACCCAGTGATATGCAGATTGTCTTGTCCTACTTAAATAGGAAGTGTCCAGTCCGAAATGCCGAATCAGGTTCTGTCTGAACCTGAACATAAGCAGCCTGAGACTGCACCTGTTTGCGACTCATTTCCATGTTCAGACAGACCACAGGCCACTGAGGTGGTTGATGCTGGTGAGAAAGAAGAACTCAAGACCGTTAAGGTGGTCTATCACCCTACAGTATATGGATTTTACAGTGTTAAATGGGCCTGGGGCTGACTATGTCAATGTTGATGGTCTCCACAGGTTTTTCCCTCTCTCATGACTGTGGGTGGTTCTTCCTGTTTTCATTTGGAGGGGGCTCATGGAAGAAATTCGCGCATTTTGTTTGCACGCGTGGATTTGCTGGCTTTAGAACTCTGTGCACTTTACCACTACTAAAAAGTACAAAGGTGCTTGTGCTTCCCTTCTAACATTTTTGTGCTGTACATTAGAACTCCCTATTTAGCCTATTTCACTATCCTATAAGTCCATTGGAAATAGTGTCTTATGTGCACCTACAGCATTGAAAGTTAAATATAATATGTGGGCGGAGGGGCGTGGCCAAGCAGCATGACCGACAGGACGTGAGCTCCACCAGCTCCCGTCCTGAGGACCCAAATATCCTAAATATATATCCTGCCTGGGCTGTTTTTTCCCAAATTTGAGGACCCGAAGCTTCCCTAGCACTGGGGGAACCCTCGCGCTCGAGAGACCGCTGGAGGAAATACGTAAACTGCTCCGGAGGAGCTGCGGGCGCTCTGAGGGCTGCGGCGTGAACTACACGAGGCCGAAGTCTGGGCCTGCGCCGGAGCGCCGTTGTGGAAGTGATCCGTCCCTGCGCAGTTCCCGAGTAGCCCAGAGTCGGATTGGGATTCGGCAGAGCCTGATGTCTTCTGGGGCTCCGCCTTGAAGGCGATGGTGTGCGGCTTGCGAATCATCGGGCGGCCTCAGCGACCCGGCCTGCCTTGATCCCGGGAGGGAGAACCACGGCGTCCACCCCTCCCCTGACGCTGCCTCGGAGTGGAGCCTCCCGCCGGGTGAGCGCCCCTACGGAGGGCTCATTTCTGACATCTGAGACCCCGGGGGCACACTTGCAGCCTGAGGCAGCTGGGGGGTGCAGGACATTGGGAGATACGCGCAATTGGATCGGCACCCTTCCCCCACTGGGCCGCCATCTTGCCCCTGCACCGAGGCGCTTGTTCCCCTGCGCCGCATGGACATACCACCTGGAGGCCCGCTGGCTCGTGCTGGACTGCCATCGGGCGCTCGTTATTGGAGTGCGCCTCTGGAGCCAGAGGGGTCGTACCACTGGCTGTGGGGGTGTGTGACAGCGATCTAGGCACCCCACTCGCCGCGAGGGCCCTGCCGCCTACACCGGCCTGATTGCCCGTGCTCCCACCGCCTGTTTCGGTGGGTAGCCTGTGTGCTACTGAACGTTCCTCCATTGGGCGCTTCCTGGGGATACGGACTCCTGCATCTGCGGACACGGCTGCACTGGGGGGAGTGAACGGCCCTTCGCCCTTGTTTGACCCACCTGAGACACTGGCCTGCCTGGGCACCTCCCGAATTGCCGCAGCCTGGAGCTGCCCGAAGGTGAGTTATAGCGTCTAACATTCCCATCTGCAGAGCGACCTAGCAGCGAGTACCTGACCGGTGGTGGCTGGGGGGAACCCTTTGCGATCACCCGAGAGCAGAGGACGGGCCGGGACCAGGGTTCGATTCCCGGCGCGGCAGGTTTCTAGACCAGGGTCAGCGGACTCGTTAATTCTCTCGCCTCGGTGCCCACTCTGATCAGCGATCACACTCGGCAACTCTGGGCATTAGCTTGCCTCATCTTCACTAACGGCCCCACCAGACCGCCGGGGATGCCTGGTCTCACCCTGGAGATACCCATTAAGGGACCATCTCTCAGGGAAGCCAGGAAGGGTTTCGCAGCGGTCGAAGCGCCTTGGGACCCTACGGGTAAGTAGTGCGCTATATAAATGCCTATACATTTACATTTACATACATTTACATACATTGAAAGAGTTGCGCGACTTTTTCTTCCTCATGGCGGCCCGCAAGGATAGGACCTCGAGGTCTTCCCAGCCCAACACCATTGTACAGTACACCACCCCGCGGCCGCCGTCACAGAGGATCACGCGTCAGACGGGTCAGGCTGAAGGTGTGGATGGGCCGGCAGAGCCTTCTCGAGCTCAGCCCTTGTTTGCCCCACCTGAGACACTGGCCTGCCTGGGCACCTCCCGAATTGCTGTAGCCTGGAGCTGCCCGAAGGTGAGCTAT
Source organism: Lissotriton vulgaris (assembly GCF_964263255.1). NCBI lineage: Eukaryota > Metazoa > Chordata > Amphibia > Caudata > Salamandridae > Lissotriton > Lissotriton vulgaris. Next base: position 752,889,460 of record NC_141694.1, read on the forward strand.
AGCGTCTAACATTCCCATCTGCAGAGCGACCTAGCAGCGAGTACCTGACCGGTGGTGGCTGGGGGGAACCCTTTGCGATCCATTGAAAGAGTTGCGCGACTTTTTCTTCCTGATGGCGGCCCGCAAGGATAGGACCTCGAGGTCTTCCCAGCCCAACACCATTGTACTGTACACCACCCCGCGGCTGCCGTCACAGAGGATCACGCGTCAGACGGGTCAAGATGAAGGTGTGGATGGGAACGGCAGAGCCTTCTCGAGCAGAGATATTAAAGGCTATACAGGGCTCCCACTCGGCGTTGGAGAGGCAGATAGAGACTGTATCAATAGATGTTAACCTGCTGCGAACAGATCTCCGAAAAGTGGCGGATAAGGTCTCGGATGCTGAGGGCAATATTACCCAACTACAGGGGGAAGTGGCCTCCTTGCAGAAGACGGTCACACACCTTACTGCCACTACACGTGCATTGGAGAGAAGAGCTGAAGACGCGGAAGGTAGGGCCCGTCGCAGCAACATCAGGGTCCTGGGGGTGCCGGAAAGATTGGAGGCGGGAAATGCTGAGCGCTTCCTAGAGACCTGGATCCGCACCCAGTTGTGCCCACACGGCCAGTCCAGTGTCTTCGTCATCGAATTGGCGCACAGGGCCCTGGTCCCCCCTCCGCGCCCAGGTGAACCCCCTAGGGCTTTTATTGCAAAGATCCTGAACTATAAAAACCGAGACTGTATCTTGAAAGCAGCAAGGGAAGCAGAGTCTCTTACTATAGTGAACAGCCGAGTATCCATCTATTTGATTATACTCAACAGGTACAGGAGCAGCGGAAGTCCTACCTGGGAGTTAAGCAAAAACTCCGGGAGATGAAGCTCCAATATATGCTGTTATACCCGGCCAAGCTCAAGGTGCTCTCACAAGGCCGTGCGCACTTCTTTGAATCCCCGGCGGAGGTGTGGGAGTGGCTGGAGATAAGGGGTGACGACCTACCCCCCGGTGAGCCTGGTGGACCCCATGAGTCGTGGGGGACCCGTCCTCAGCGACGACATCGAGGGAGAGGGAGACGCCGATCTAGATCAAGGGGTTCCAAGGAGCCTCGAGTTACAGTGGGAGCTGATGGTGCTCTGCTTATGAGATCTCCATTGGCGGAGGTCGCTCCGGAGTCTCCCGGAGCATCCGCCCCTGGGGAAATTTTGGTCCCGGATACCCTGCAAGACACTATGCCGGATACGGACTCTACGGCTCCGGTGATCCCGGAAACTGGCCTTTCTGAGCCACAGCTGGAGAAGGCTCCAGCTTGAGGTACTGTCTTGTTTATAGATTGATGTCCTCCGCTTTGAAGGGCCTTTTGTTAGACCACTGATTTCTGGAAGATACTCCTAACTTGTACTAGATGTCCTTGGAAGGATGGGTGGAACAGAGGACTTGCATCCTATAGGAGAGAGGTATGCAGGATGGGGTCCACATATCCTGGACCGGTGAACGGCCCGACCTAGGGCTGATACCAGCAGACATGCCTAGGGACTGTCCTGGAAATCTGGGTCCCATGGGGAGCTGGGAGGGGGGGTGGGTGGTATTGGTTTGGTTGTGTGTGGGTGTGTGTTGAGTGGGTTGAATGGGGTGGCTGTGTACATCCTGGCACCGGCAGGTGAAGGGCGGGGAAGCATTTTTTGTTGTTGCTGTCATCTTGCTCGTTGGTGGGGGTGGGGGGAGTGTTTCTGAGGGGGTTCTGAGTTTGAGGGTTTCTGGAGGGTGGGATGGGATGAGTGCGGAAAATGTTACTGGCATTAAATATACTATGATTCAGGTTTCTATGTGGCTGGTCGGGTGGGCTGGTTCTTCCGGTCTCACCAGTGCCTGGGCCTGGAGGTGGCAGGTCGCAATGTATGTATCAAACGGCCCGGTTGGGCACAATCATCAACTATGGGTTTTAAATTCTTAACTTGGAACGTGCGCGGCTTGGGTACTTGCACCAAGAGACACAGGGTCCTTTCCTTCCTCAAGCGACATGGGGTCTCCGTTGCGTGCCTCCAGGAGACTCATCTAGATGAGGAGGGTGCTCAGCGGCTGTCCAAGAAATGGAGGGGCCAGATGTTCCACTCCTCCTTCTCCACATATGCCAGGGGGGTCCTCATTTGGGTGGCACCTGAGATCCCCTGTGCTGTTCAATATGTTGAAGCAGACATTGAAGGCAGGTACCTGCTCTTGCGGATCAGGTACGATGATAGGGAATTCTTACTCTTAAACTCCTATGCACCGAATATCGATGACCCGAGTTTTTCCTCCCGCCTTCAGGAACTCATTGTTTCGGACTTAGATGCTGCCTTCCTCTGGCTTGGGGATTTTAATTGCGTGTTGGGCCCTGAATTGGACCGACATCCCCCTCACTCTGGCACGAAGCTGCGTATGACGGCGCGCCTCAGGGAAGTAATGCATAATTTGGGGGCTGTGGATGTGTGGCGATTGAGCCACCCCACTCAAAGGCTATATACTTGTTACACCCCGACGCACGAAACCCATAGTAGATTGGACCGCGTCCTTGCGGCCAATGTTGCTCCGTCTCTCACCTTGATGGTTACACACCAGTCCCGCTTTCTATCAGATCACGCTCCGGTAACATGCATGGCACAGTGGGCTGACCAGGCTGCCCGTCCCCGTACTTGGCGGATGCTAATAGACATTCTACAGGACCAAGAAGGGACCATGTAGCGACTGCCCTATCGGATTACATAGATTTGAACTGGGAGAGTGGTGACTTGCCCTACTCCACCAAATGGGAGGCCTTGAAGGCAGTGATACACGGGGCCTGTATGGGCCTCACATATGGGGTCCGTAAGCAACTGCTCTCTGACCTACGAGATGCAGAGGATGTGCTCCGGCGCTGTCAGACTCTGCCAGATCCTGGCATCTCGGATCAGGAGGCGGAAAGGGCGGCCCAGGTGTCCGTTCATGACATTCTCACCCGTCTCGATAAATATACTTTTGGCCAGTACAGACAGCGTCTCCACCGCGAGGGTGACAAATCTGGTCGACTGCTGGCCTGGATTCTTCGGCGGGAATTCGCACCTGAGAGGATAGTTGCCCTACGGGCTCTAGCTGGTAGTATGGTACATTCGGAGTCTGCTATTCTTGAGGTCCTCCGTTCCCACCTTGGCGGTTTCCGTTCGAACTGAGTTGGAGCAATGGGGCATTAAGGTGGGCGATACCGTGAATGTGATCTCCCTCTATGCTGACGACGCTCTATTCTATTTGACGTCCCCCAGCGACTCGCTTCCCGCTTTGATGCAGATACTGGACCGCTTTGGCGCAGCCTCCGGACTGCACATCAACCCTGGAAAATCTTAGATTTTTCCGATGGCGGGCTGTGCTGCCGACCCGGGTGTGAGCCTCCCGTGTCTGGGGCTGAGATGGGAGTGAGAGGCATTCCGCTATCTGGGCATTCAGGTGGCCCGACGGACGAACACCTGCTGGCCTGCAACGCTGACCGGGTGCTCCAGACCCTACACCAGTCTGTGTCCTTTTGGAATACGCTTCCTCTCTCCATTATGGGGCAGTTGGCAGTTGCCAAGCTGGTGATGCTCCCTAGAATGTTATATATCCTGCAAAATACCATATGCCCGCTTCCCCCGCGAATATTTCACACACTCAACTCGCTGCTCACGTCCCTACTCTGGGCGGGCGGGCGAAGAAGAGTTGCTCTGCGCACTGTGGTCCGGAGTTGGGAGGAGGGAAGCCTGGAGGCCCCGAGGTTTGACCTCTATTACTATGCGGCACAGCTCCTGCCAACCGCAAGGTGGTTCGCTGATGTGGATAACTGGGAGCTGCGACTACTGATGGGCAGAGCAAATGAGAAGGCTCTGCAAGAGGCTTTGATGCAGGGAAGGGGAGCAGACAAGGCCTTGCCTTATGTGGTACGACACACAGCGGGAGTTTGGCAGCGATTTGTGGAGAAGGTATTGAGGCGGGCCCCCTTCCATAGGGAGCTGCTGGTGTGGAACTTGGGCCCGGTGCTCCGGATGGAGGAGAACGTGTCCTACCGGTAATGGCGGGACGGCGGATGTGAGACCCTAGCGGACCTCTATCCGGATGACTCCTTTGTGACTTTTGAGCGTGCCACAGAGTCCTTTGATTTGAGCAGGGGACAATACCTGCACTACAGGGGACTCCAGGAGGTAGCTAAAACAACGTGGCCTCAGTTCCCGGAGGCGCCTCCGCTGACTCACACCCTCGATATCCTCCTATCGTGTGGTAGAGGAAAGAGGCTGATCTCCCTATTGTACTCAGCCATTCGACGGGATTCGACCTCGCCGACCGCGCCGTCCTGGGCGGCCTGGGAGGCAGACTTGGGGATGGCTCTGGAGCCGGGACAACGCAAGCGTATTGGGCTCCTGACCCGGAAAGTCTTGTGTAATGCACGGTTCAAGTTGATCCACTTTAATTTCCTCCACCGCACCTATATGACCCCGGTCTCCCTGAATCGCATTTCTGCGGATAGGCGGCACAACTGCCCTAGGTGTGGGGCGGAGAGAGCTGGATTCTTCCATTTGGCCTGGCAGTGCCCACAGGTCGATAACTTTTGGAGGGAGGTGGTGGACCATATTGGCTGTGCTACAAAACTCCGGATTACTCTGGATCCGCTCCATTGTCTCTTGGCCCTGGTGCCCAAGCCCAAAAAGAGGAATTTGTCCTACAAGTTTCTACAATTATTATTAGTGTTGGCAAGGCGACGCGTGGCTATAACTTGGATGGGGCAGAGAGCTCCCGAGATATCCCTCTGGCTAAAGGATGCTAGAGAGTGGTCCTTAGCTGAGGAGACGCATATGTAGCGCACGCGCCATGATGGGAAACTTCAGGATGACCTACTTGCCTGGAGGATGATGTGTGCAGAAGGGTTATTGGATGATGACTCAGAGGCCACTAGTGCCGAATTGTTCACCCCTGGGGGGTCTGGTTCCGAAGAGGACGGGGAAGGAGACGAGTTGGGGGGCCCTGGCCCGGAGTAACGCCTTGCTGAGCGCGCACTAATGTTCCCTGTTGTATATATCTGCGATTTGCTTTGATTCCCGAATGATTACTTCCGAATGTGATGTCTGCACCTCCTCGGGCCTCACATGGATAGCCTGACTTTTACACGTACCTTATTACTGATGCCACGCACAGGGGGTTTGTTTGTTGTTCTATGTTAGACTGTGTTCTATTGAAAAGTATATCTATCCGGAGGGATAGGAGTGGGATTCCAAGGAGGACATAGGAGAGAGCATATATAAAAATCAGCGGTTACAATGATGTATGCATACTGTTTACAAACGGCCATGATTAATTGTGGCATGTTCTGACTCTACGGCGCCCAACCTCCGGGATGTGGGCCCATATGGCTGTGTTTTACCCTGAATGTTACATGTGACTAATCTTTGCTCTCGGTCTGTCTGAGAGGTTATGCTGAACTGTGTCTTCTATGTTTTCCGCAATAAAAATATTTTTCAAAAAATATATATAATATGTGGGCTGTTGTGTTACACCACTCACATATATGATTAAAAGATATGTCTGCCTGGAGCACCACTGTGGTCTTGTTGGCTGCAATTTAAATGCAAGGCTGTAATACATGGCAGGTAAAAATGTGTTTGCCATGTAGAAAAACAAATTCATATGTATTCAGTGCAGGGTGCTACTATAATTTTAAAAAAGGGCATATTACATACTCTGGTTAGTGTGCCCTCACCGTAAAATAAAGCCCATAACATGTCATTTTGTGGGCCTGGTTAAACTTTTAACTGATAGGCCTATACAGGATTAAAATCTTTATTTTCTACCTCTGCTTATAGATATAGAAAATGTTTCAAAGTTATTTCCTGCTTAGATGTATTATAATGTAAGCTGAAAATAAACTTTGCACAAATGTACGTAAGGCTGCATGGCCAGAACTGATTTAAAACTAGTTCAGCCAATCACACCTCCAGAGTTGGAGTACACAACCTTGACTGGGAGAGTCACTGACTCTGGCTCAGAAATAAATAACTTTCCTTTCAGTCTAGAAAAGGCTCATGAGTGCTGGACACTTGGCAGGGATTAGCTGTCTGGGAGTGAGCAGGTAGCAGTGGCGGCTCCCCCATAGGGGTGTGGGGGCATCGCCCCACTGCATTCTCGCAGAGAGAGAAGGCAGAAACATAAAATGGTAAACTACCATTTAATGTTTCTGCGAGAAAGCATAAGTGCCTGGAGTGCCTGGTTGTGGGCGGGCAGGTAGGCGGTGCTGCTCGCAGGCAGGGGGGAGTGGCTTACCCACTGTTGTGGGTACTGACTGTTTGGTCGGCCTCCAGGGCTGAACAAGTCATGCGCACTCCCCCTTGTTCTCTATGTAGGCTGCTGCATGCAGCCTACAAAGAGAAAATGGCCCGCCTGGGGCGCTCTCCACTGTGCCTCACCAATCACAACGCTGCCATTGCAGTGTTGTGATTGGTGATGGAGAGCAGGAGGAGGGAGGCTGCCTAAAATGCGCCAGGACTCCAGAGCAGAAGGAGCCGAGGTGGCGGCGCCGCGTGATGCAGTTGCGGAACCAACTGGAGAAAGGTAATTTTATTTTATATAGATTACACCCCCCCCCCCCCCTCGAACCCACTCGCCCGCAACTGCCTATTAATATGATACACTTCCTATTTGGTTGGTTAAGAAGAAATATTTTTTTTTACTTCTACTTCCCATTGCTCATATAAATGTCAGTTACTTCCTTGCTATTTTTATGACAGAATGCCACATATTATGGAACACTCGTGGCCTTTCAAAAATGTGTGGGAATCTACGGTCCACTGCTGTGGTTGACGAGGCACCCCCAGTTAAAACAGCGACTCTGTGCCCCTAATTTAGACTGCATGGCCCAGGTTAACACGGAGATCCTCTGTGTTACGATATTTCCAGATTCACACAGTGTGTTATGTTCGCACATTAGTGAGTGCCGTCCCCTCTTGCCCTGGTGAGTCCATTTACTGTCTTCCACATGGCGCAGTGTGTTTTCCATTTGCTAATCCTGCATTTGTCCCCTGTTGGCTCATACAGTCGCTTACAAGCTGTTTAATCCTATGTGTGTCGTGTGAATCCACTGGCCACCGCTGGGCGCTGGTGTGCCGGTCAAAATCTGTGTTTGTTTGTGATGCAAAAGAGCTTGGGCCGCTTCACAAACAAACACACATTCAGACAAGGCAAGCTGCAGCAGGGTCTATAGAGGAACAATAGGCGGACTGGGCATGTGTCCTTTCTTTGGGCCCAGGGCCTCTTTGGCGATGTTAGGTGTTCACTGGTGATACAACCTACTCTGTCTGAATCTGAAAGCTCAGCCCTCAAGAGTGAGCAAGCCAGAAGGCTCCGGAAACAACCACCCTCCATAAACTGGGGTGAGCTGACCTCCAGATTTGAGGGATTCTCTAAAGCCCCCTTATATTTTTATTCCATGCTCCGGAAGTGGCGCAACCAACCAAGAACACAATCATATTCCTAATCAATATACTACAGCGGCATAATCACTCCATCACCACAGCAAATCTCCGCTCTCACCATCATTACGGGTCATTATTTGCAACCTCCTCAACAGAACTACCAACTGATCCCTCTCGTGGTTTATATGGCTCTCTTGTTCTCCTAAAGCTTGTTACTATTCGCACTTGCTGTCGCCGATGTCTTTAAATATTCTGTTGTTGCTGTAATGTTGGTTCTAACCTGCCATTGCGATCAGTAATTAAGCAATTTTAATTCTGTAAATATGGAGTATTTTTAATGTTTCAATATTTTAAGTCTACACTGTCACAATTGCTTTATAAACCATCTTGCTTCATCAAATGTACTTTAAAATGCACTATTTTCCCACTTATTTTCAAAATTCTCGAGACACAACACTAATCAACATCTTTTATGCCCTACCACTTTCAAATGTCACCAGCCACCACTGAAGTTTAGTTTAGCACTACCTCTTTTGAATTGGAGATGCTAGGGAGGGCTGCCATCATCCACATCTCTAGAGCTGGAATACACCCGCTAGGCTGGGGGAGGTAGAAACCCTGGAAGACAAGTCTGCATAGTTTCAGCTGGTCCAGTGATCTTGAAACATTGGTTCCTGGGTAATTGTATAGTAAGGCAAAGTGTAAGTGCTGCAAAAGGAGATGGGGGTGTGTGAGAAATGGTTAGGATTGGCCTGTAGAATTTCCCCAATCACTGACAAGCACACAGGGTCAATCTTGCACCTACACCACCATCTTGATAGAACATTTTTGGACTTTGGAAGGCTCCATCTGAAGAAGAAACCCTGCTGGAAGAAGACACTTGACTCCTGGCTTCCTGTTAGTAGAAGAAGACCCACAAAAGAACTCGAGGACCCCTGAATTTCACTGGCACGCAGGGGCTGGAACTGCCCTGTAAGACTCAAATGACTGGCCTCCGGTTTACCTGATTCAGGAACACAAAAAGCTGAAGAACTTCCGACTCTAAGAAGGGGTAATGAGCTCGGTATTGCAAGCTTGATGGCATCAAAGCTAATCTTCCTTTCTCCTCCTGCAGCTTGAGTCAACCCCTTACATGAAGTCAAGGAAAATATCGAACACTTGGGCCAAGGGGAAAAGGGGTGAGGGAACAGACAGAGATAGCAAGAGAAGCAGTCCTACACATTGGCAATTGAAAGATCTGAACTGAATTCACAGACAGAGCATTGTGAGTCCGACTTATTAAACTTATTTCTCTACCTACTGGTGAGAGAAAGTAAAGTATTAGGAGGTCAACACAGAAGGTAAGTATAAGATACAAATACCACACTATACTACTTCACAAATCTACCGATTGCTCAGAACCTTCTTTCGAGACTTAGACGCACTCCTCGGCTCACTGATATGGGGAACAAGCAGACATAGGATAGCACTAGCGAAGTTACAACTACCCACCACGCAGGGAGGACAGGTCGCCCCGTCCTTCAAATCCTATATCCTAGCCGCACAATTACAGTGGCTCTCTTACTGGACGGCAGGCAGACACATAGGGGAGACATGCACCACGAATTGTCCAGTGCCCATTCCAGAACTCCGTTGACTGCTATTACCGGGCACCAAACCAAGACGTACATATCCCCTACAGGTAACAGCTGACACAAGTGCATGCTAAGAATACACCATATATCTTCAAGGAGGCCCCATACTCCCCCCTTCTCACGCTGGTCGGATGGCCCAAACATGAACCCTACTACACACCTAACATGCTACATACAAGGGCAGACTGCGGCAACACTGAGGCGGAGTCGCTATTTGAAGATGGCTAGCTTAGGTCCTTCCAGCGACTGATAGAGGAACATGATCTCCCCGCTGGCCAGTTCTTGCTCCACCATCAACTCCTCGCAAACTATCGACAATACCATGACCTTTTGACAGGAGAACCAACTAGACACCCGGTCATACACACAATTTTACATATGGGAGTGGGACAACACTAGGGGCTAGATGTAGGTAATTCGCATTTACAGACTCTTAAATACCGAATTTTACCGAATCGGTATTTAAGAGTCTGTAAATGGGAAGGGGGCAGATTTAGGTAATTTTGAATTTAGGAATACCAAATCTGTAAGATTCGGTATTTACCGATTCGGTAAATACCGAATCGGTATTGCCCATTGATTCCTATGGGCCTTGAAGCCGGTAAATACAGAATCCTGCAAGGGTGCAGGGGGTGTCACTTTGACACCCTTTAGCACCCCAAGTACAGGCTTGCGTGACATGTGGCACACATACATGCCCAAAGGGCATGTCTGTGTGGCACATGGCACAGGTGTGCATGCACAAATGTGCATGCACACCTGAATTCGGTATTTTACCACACAATAGGATTGCGTGGTAAAATACTGACTCTTAAGGGCCTGTGGCACTCTTAGGAGTGTCAGCTACATATGGATTTACCGATTCGGTAAATATACCGATTCGGTATTTTACCGAATCGGTATATTTACCGAATCGGTAAAATTACCGATTCGGTAGGCCCCCTACATCTGAAAAGCCTAATACCAGTCGGAAACGGCCGAAATCGGCCGTTTTCGACCGGTATTAGGGCTCCTACATCTGGCCCTTGGTCACATAGCTCTATAAAGCCAACAGGGAACTCATGAACAAACCACTAGAGACTCTACAGGCCACCTGGGAAGACGAACTAGGCCGCTCCCTACATGAGAAGGAATGGAAAAGAGCTCTCGAACACCCTAAGACGGTGTTCCGAAACACGCGTATAAAAAAAACACAATTCTATATCCTACACAGAGCGTACTTGACACCAGCGCGCCTCCAACGCTTTTACCCCGACACTCAGTTCTCATGCCCCAGGTGCCATTTGCAAGCAGCGGATTTTCAACATATGTTCTGGAGCTTCCCCACATTACAATCATACTGGCAACACATTTAGAAGTCACTCAGGGATCTCACTGGGCTCACATATCTGAATACATGGGAAGCCTGTGCACTGGGTATTTATCAGAAGAGGAAACAACACAAAGTACCCCTCAGATTTGTCTCACTGGCCATTTTATTAGTCAAACGGAACATAGCCATGCACTGGCGGTCCCCCACAGACCCTCCAATCGCTGCATGGGTGGGGGTGGCACACAAATGGGCAATGGCAGAGAAAGAAACATTGAGAGAAGAAGAGGTGAAAGGGATGCACAAACACCCCATATCACTGGACTGGGCTCTCCTACTGAATCAATTTAAACAACCACTAACCCATGACGACCCGGAGAGAGACCCTCACACACCACAAGGCTCACAGTTACAGATGTAGGCCGCGATTCCAGATCCCCTCCCGTAGTTCACACTTAAAGTCACTAGGTATTAGCGCCAGGCAATGCGCCTCAAGTGTTAGCCGGGCCCCTGGAGCTAGACTGACCACAAGCCCCCCCCCCCCTCGCCCTTGGTAACTCGCGGGACCACCATTCACCGGGGCACATGCCGCCCTAAGACCTCATTTGACACCTGTACCCAGAATTCCATGAGCACCCCCCAGTTTTTCCCCCAATTATATTCAGCAATTCTCTGTAGAAAGACCTTAATAGTGACAAGAAACGCGACTAATAACTGAGAGACTAACAATACATTATGATATAAATACAAGTAAATGTGCTCTGATGAATCGCTACATGATGCAAAATGTGACTGCAAATACAAAATGTCAGTAAAAATATGTTTAAAAAAAAAAGACACAACTACCTCAGACTGGGACTTACCCAGTGCAAGCAGATGGTGGACTGAAAGTAGCATGAAGCCAACACAGATGCCCAAGATACATTCCTCTGTAGCACAGAGAAGGAAAGAGACTGGATAGGAAATACAAACTTGGCAAAAAGGTAGGCAAGAGAGTAAAAGGCACACCAGAAGAGTAAACACAGGATCCAAGGGAAATGAACAGGGGAAAATAATAAAAGTGAGGGTACAAGTGACGTCAGGCGCTTCCTAATGTGAGTAGCAAACACTCACATTAACTGCTACTGCCAGACAAGTGAGCTTAGTGTGAGTCAGACCTAAACACTCAGAATTCATCTATTGACTTGGAAGTGTGCTGGTCCTCTCCTGCCAAGGACTGCAACTCTGAATAAGAGAATTGTAGTTTTTACATGTCACACTGTGTGATTTCCATTGTCCTATGTGCCTTCTCTTCTACGTTTGCCTTTTCTTGTGCCATTTTGTGGTTCATGACGTGACAGAGGGCCCAGCTGATTAAAGAGGAGACCTCGCTGAATCGAGAACTGGTAACTAGAAGTCTGAACTAAGGAGCTAAAGGTTGCAGAACTGAGCAGAAGCTTTCCCACCAGGTGAAGCCTAAATCTGCAGGACAACCTTCTCGGTGTAACTCACCTCTGCACCTATACAATTAACCTAAAATGGCACCCAGGTCCTGGTACACTGTGATCGGTTGCTTTCCCATAGTGTGTGACTATTAAAGGCATTTGTTGCCTTAAATCTTTAAAAATCCATGTCTACTGGTCTTGATAATCTATTTGATGACATTGGCATGTTTTGCTCATTAAAGTTTGTTTTTTTCTAAATTAGTTTGGGAATTTTATTGCATTGTGTATGTACTTCAGAACTGTTGGCACAGCCAGTACTCAGGAAAGTATGCACTCTCCTGAAGATTACCTTCTGCTCATTCCATAGCTACCAGGGCCGAGCAGAGATTCTCTCCGAACTGTGTTTTGATATGAACAGGGTGGTTTTTTTGAGTTGGCAGGGGTGCCCAACTTCCAGCTTAATAACCCAATTTATGACAAAGTGGCTATGATTTTCCTGTGAAGTCACGCAAGATAAAACAGGCATTGGCAAAGACAATAGGCTTGACAGATGCACTAAAGGACTGTAAAAGCAATGGAAATGCCTGATGGAGTGTCAAACAATCAGGAACAAGCTGAGTTGCCTGTGTAATGCATAGATATGACAAAGAGTTAAATGTGTGATGACACATGTACTTTTTATTTGTAAAATAGGACCTGATACCTTACCATGGACGCAGAATGATACACCCAAAATGTCAGTAGAAAGAAGGAAGACTGAACTACTCCTCTGAGCTCATCTAAAACGTGATTGCTAATGTCTCAACTGGTTGAATGTTGCTGAACCAAAGAAAGCAATGAACCAAAACCACCTAGAGTGTGCATAGAATACAATATTGTTGTTCATGTACGAACTAAAAAAACGTATAAAGTATAAAAAAGGTAGATAGAAAAAAGGAAGTATCTATTTTTGTTTAAGATTATCAGCGAAGGCAAGGACTAGCTGTTTGGTGATTACTCACCAGAGATACATACTAAAGAGACTGTAGTAAACTTGAACAACTTGTGCATTAATTAAGAGTCTTTTGATAATAAAGTCAAGTTTATGAAACACAGGAGGTTCGAGGCAACAATATGACAAGCAATTACTCCCCTCCCTGCAACAGGAATGGGTGAAAACTGATACCATGCAATGTCCCTGTGGTCTCACATGGGCCCTAGTTTGATCTGTTCTTGTCTCAGGTGATTGGCCAAACCATCCAAGTAGGGCCCTCATTCTATTGAGAGAAGTGTTGAAATGTTGAGTGATAGAAATGTTGTGGATTCGTGCAGGTTCTGGCACTTTTTTCACAGAAATGTGAGGAAAACGCATGATTTTAGCCAAAGTATGAAGTGTGCAGGGAATTCTATGCAAGAAACCCTAGTGTGATGCACACATGCCACACTATCATGGATTCGCCTGGGCCCAGGGTTCATCGAGTTATCCGGTTGATGGCTGTTGCTTGGCATCCAGGGGGTTTACGCCACCGCAGAGGGTAGATTAGGGAAAACTCCTCCAATCCTCCAATCTTCCCCCTGATGCAGGCCAGCCCCCTCCCCATCAGAGGGTGTAGTGGTATTTCTGTCCCCTCCCCTGAGAGCACAAAGCCTAAAGTTAGCCAGCTAAATCATAATGTCATTCACAAACATTTCGCTATCAACAGAGTGAGGCACAAATAATGTGATTTTGGAATTAAGGTATAGATATATTTGGAGAGCTCCTAAGAGAGGTCTTTTGGGCACTATTAGAAGATGACGTATGTTGTTATCTAACTCAATGGTATTCATTTTGATTACCTCAGAAGGATAAAGGGCTGAGTGAGCTTACCAAGATTCAACTTCTTAGCCATGGGATCAAACACAGACCCCTGAAGTGGATACACTGATCCAATGAGCCTGTAGACCTGGCTCATTCACCAGCCTAATACAACTGGTGGCTGTAAATGTGAGAGAATTTCATGTTATAGTTTTGTTGGTCTACTCTTCGATGAGAATTATATGTTGTAATTCAAAATACATGAGGCAACTAGCTAGTTGTGAGGTGCCTCAGGCGCATTATGTAGGGATCTACACAGTGACCATAGGGAATGCATATTTGTGAAAGATCGTGCCTGCTACTTCATGTTGCGTTACTGCATGGTGAGTGAATTGTAAATCTTAGTATCATTAATTGGGGCTCAGCTGCTCTCTCTCAAACAAAACCATGAGACTTGAACGGTCACTTAACTCAGAATGGGCAGTGTGCCCGTCATGGGGCTGTGCGGGGCATATCATGTCGATCCCAAATAGAACCCACATTACCCAGTACACTACTTGATATTTTAGCAGAAAAGTGCCAACAATGTCTAATGGACATTTTAAGGAGGGTCTAAGCTGGTTTGAAGATATCTTGAGATTTGCCTGTTTAAAAAGGATTTGATGCACCAGTGGCAGCATGATTTAGATTACTCCTTTGGTCTAGTACATATTGATGTGTGTGAGAAACAGTCATCTTGTCACTTTTCCTCCTTAATCCTATATGTTGTTACCTTTAACCAATGAGAAATGGTATGCTTTCTATATTCATGGTCTTACTTTTGTTGTATGGAATAGGCCTTGAAAAATATTCCTAAGCACCATAAGTGACACTATCTTTGTCAAAGCTTTCCTTTCATCAGAAAAGGTCTATACGTAGGACCAGGGTAATGCAAAGTGAATTCAAACTTAAGTGAATAATAATTTAACAAAACGCTTTCTCTTAGTCTTTTTACCATTAGATTTATTCAGTGAATATAATTGTGCACATGTCAAGACAGTTCCATATTAAGTTGAATAAAACTGACAGTGCAATTTGTGCCATGTTAGAGTGAGCTTGTAGTCAAAAGAGCTCTAAGCAACAATAAAGAAGATGTGCAAAACATGTCAGTAAATGCACCAAAATGAAACGCTTCCATTAAAACTATCTCCAGATAAAAAAAGAGCAGCCCAGACCACCAAGGATCTAAGCAGAAAGAAGCAAGAGAGCTTCTGACAAAAAACCCCAGCTCTTTTATAATTTCGTTAATACAATGTTTACAGACAAATACTGTGACATTTTAATATACATAATATACTGTTAGCAATCGATTTAGGAAGACATTACATTCAAAACATTTCTCTTGCTCTCTGCCTTAACACATGCATTTAATTATAATTATAAACATGGGCACACGCTGTTGCAGGGATTCTGCGAAATCACAGAACTATGCTTGGTATTATGGGACCTTAGTAGGCAGGGACTGAGATATCCTACCACCTTAGTACCCATGAGCCGGGACCGACTAGCTATAGTGTCTCACTTGCCCTCCTACTCACTCACAGAGGAACAATTGATTAGACACCCCAGAACACAACACTTCCAGATCTCTCAGGATTCGCGGTTGCAAGACACACCCTTTTCCTCACGCCCTTGTACTCGTCCACAATAAGATCTGACAGAGACACTGAAAAGTTTAAAATGTTTATTTTAACTAACGTGCTTTAGTATGAAGAATGCGTACCACAACCAGTAGAAAAACTAACATAAACACTGTCAACATAGCAAGTAGTCCGTAAATCATAAAAGGAGCTGTCATGATATACGACTGAGTAGCCTAACCTCCCTCCCCTTGTATAGGACCGAAATGATTATATATTAGAAGATCTCTGCGTGTAATCAGCAGACCCCGTACCTCAGTCTATAGATGGTAGATGTACATCACAGATGCTGTCACGCTCTTCTCCCTGGAAAGGTCCCTCTCCAAGTGTGTGTTACCTATCCGTGTACCCTCAGATGACCAAAGCGCATGCTCCCAAACAACGGCATGTTTTGTCTAGGTGCTAGGGCCTGACCAGAACAAAATAACAAGGGCATTGTTGTTCAACCTGGTTTACTATGTTCAGACTAAATCCCATAAATGAGAAAAGTGCAAAAACAACATTATGTTCCATGTGAAAATTTCAGTGTGACACAAGCAAAATAAATTTGTGAGCTAACGTGCGCAAAGCAGCGGACAGTCATCAATGTGCTCATGCGAACATAGGAAAGACGACAAAGCCCATATGGGCCACGTGACAAACCATTTGTTATTCACATAATCGTTTCCATCCAAAAGTAAAATAGTGACTTTAAAATACATTTCATAAATATAAATGAACATCGCACATAATTTTTTCCTGCACTGTTATTTCTGCACATAGCATGGTGAAAGAAACTTGACAATTAAAACATTCACGTCTTCCAAGAGGCCTCAGTTTGTCTTGAAAAGCTTCATCTTGTTAGCTAGGTGAGCAAGATCAGCAGTTGGAAATAATGTACATGATTTTTGTGCTTTACAGAGAGAGAACAGCTGGCTATACCAAATAATGTCAAGTACATTTATAATTTGTTGATTATCTTTCTCATCTTTGTGACTATCATTCTGACGGTTGTGAATATTTTATGCTTGTTGTGGTGGCTTGTCAGGGTGAGGTAGTGAAGAAGGGATTGTAGAGTCCTCCTGTGGGTAAGTTCCTTATGCGATAATGGGGGGATTCTAGGGAGGGATGGTTGCTGAGAGATGCCTGGATGGAGCTGTTGTACTTTGCTGTATATTAATCTTACTTTACTACTAGATCCTTCTTGGTGTAGTTAATTGATGATGCGCAACTTAGGTGCTGGTCTCCTGTGTTCTTTTTTAAAGAATGTATGTATTTGTAATGTAATATTTATATAAATCAATTGCATACACCACTAAATTCAAAAATGTATGTTTGTGGTTTTATGAAAACCTAAGAACTAAATAAAAAAAACAGTTTAAAATTGTGAGAGGTCTTAATGTAGTTATGGTGACCTGTATTGAGTATGGGCCAAGCAGCCTGGTGTACAGCCATTTGAGTCTCATGAGTTCTTGTTTAGGATGTCCTTTATAGTTGTTGTTGCAGTTGTCCCATGGAAGGAGGTCACCTTAAGAGATAAGGCTATTTTGTGAGGAGCTGTCAGCAGAGGAAGGTACCACAAAGTTGTTGTAGGTGTTGGAAAGCAGTCTTGATGACTGCATTAACAGGGACGGATGGACGGACGGACGGACGGACGGACGGAAGAACGGACGGATGGACGGATAGTCAGTGAGTACTGAGACTGTGTATTACATATGGGCTGACTATGGGTGTCCGAGGTGACTTTGCAATGGTAACAAGCATTGGCATAGCCAATAGGTCTCGCCATTGTGGGATGTATGACAATACAACGCGTGCTTTTACCACGCATACCATTACGACGCAGGTTTTACAACGCAAATCGTTACAACGACTTGCGTTGGGGGCGCTGGATAGTGAATAGTTTAATTTACTATTCCAACTCCAGTCCCGGTGGATAGTAAGGAAGGTGTTGGATAGTAAATTAAACTATTACCTATCCTAGAGCGCCCTCCAGCGAAAGTCGTTGTAATGACTTTCGTTGTTAAACCTGCGTCGTAACGGTACTTCGTTGTAAAAGTTCCATTGTAAAGGACGTTCCCCGCCTTTGGGACCTTATAAGTGTTTAGTTATCCAGCACAATATCCTTGGGGCAATAACATCAAGTGTTGTATGGCTAAACACTTATAAGGTCCCAAAGACGAGACCTATTGGCTATGCCAATGCTTGTTTTAGAAGGTCGAAGGGCGTATTTGGCTCCAAATCTGTAACTTGAATCATTCAGCTGCTCCTTCCATCAGGGCAGGCCTTAGGCATGTGCAAGCTGTGCACCTGCACAGGGCCACCAAACCTCAGGGGCCACCACACCAATATATATCCTTAATATATTTATCCTCTGAGGATGGATACATATTTGTGCGGCGGCCCCTGGCAGGGATTTGGCGGCCTCCGGCTCAGTTCCACTTCTAAACACCCTGACCCACCCCCCCCCCTCTTTACTGGCCTCCGCGCTCTGCCCCACCTGGACCCCCTCTTCCGGGGCCCCCTACCTACGCTCCCTGCCCAGGGCCACCATGATCCTAGAGCCGCCCCTGCTTCCATCCTTCAGCTTGTTTTGGGCTCCT
The DNA here is from genome assembly GCF_964263255.1 of Lissotriton vulgaris. Classification (NCBI taxonomy): domain Eukaryota; kingdom Metazoa; phylum Chordata; class Amphibia; order Caudata; family Salamandridae; genus Lissotriton; species Lissotriton vulgaris. The sequence continues at coordinate 752,907,279 of NC_141694.1, forward strand.
CTCCATAAATGTGTTTGTTATGGCAACTGTTCTAAGGTGGAGGAACAATTTATTGAATAGTGACCCGGGTTCTATTCATGCTTCACTAAAACATTAAACATTTTATAGATTGAAGGGAAGAAGCACCGTTTTTCAAATTATCTTAAAACACTTTTGAATTGGTCAGAATAAGGTGGCAACTCTCCCCAATCTTCATTTAAAAAAACTGATTTAAAAATCTATTTATGAAGTGAGAGAGAAAAGGGACATCTTACTTTGTGCCCAGTATAATCGGAATGGAATTGTAGTTGAGAGCAGTATTTGTCAAAAAAACGTCCCCACGGTGTGCATAGAACGATTTTATTTCTAAGGTTAAACTTGCTTTGGCTACAAGTTATTACAAGAGCTTGGGAAGGTATACCTAGGGACGAGAGACTTTGTGACCTTTTTTCGATGTCCAAGATTTAAATCATATGATCTGTGTGTGTCCCTTCCTACACTCATTGCAATGCCAAATGTTAAGACCATTGTTCATAAAGTATCATTTAACTTCGGCAGCAGAAGCTCGTCAGTGCCTTTTTGCCCCCCCCAGCAAAATAGATAGCACAAAAATGTTTCCATTTTTCAAACATTTTTAAAAATTATTTTAAATGTGTTTTGTTTACTGTATTTTTAGTATTAACTGTATCTGACTATGTACCTGTCTGAATAGGGCATCATGTGTCTCATAACAAAAGTACTGTATTAGTATTGATTCGACAAAGTCAAATTTTCTATTTGTTCAGCTTTTACCATGCCATTTTGCACATGGTATCCACTGTACTGTATCAAGGATGCATAATTTCCTGTATTGTTCAAGAATTGCATATTAATGTCTAACTGATTCCCTTGCGTATCTGTTTGGGGTTTTTGAAGTAGATTATGGTACCAAGCCTTATGGCATCTTTTTGTACTTGGAATTGTGTGTACACGCAACATGGTTTCAGAAAACACCACAGCACTGAGTCCGCTCTCACTTGTGTGGTCGATAACATCCGGCGCAAAGTGGACTCTGGCCAAACTACGGTTCTGGTTCTGTTGGACCTCACGGCCGCGTTCGACTCCCTGTCCCCCGCCATTCTTACATCTCGGCTTAGGGAAGCTGGTGTCATGGGACCGGCCTTGAGTCTCCTCAATTCCTTTCTGTTGGAAAGGGAGCAGAGAGTGATGCTTGGGAACCACCTCTCCCCTGCTAAGTCATTGCAGTGTGGGGTGCCACAAGGGTCGGCTTGAAGTCCGACCCTGTTTAACATCTATGTGGCTCCCCTGGCAAGACTAGTTAGATCGCAGGGGATGGAGGTGGTGTCCTACGCAGATGACACCCAGATTATGGTGTCACTGGCTCACTCCTCTGTCAGGACATCTGCCGCCAGTTTCAGGGTATGCATGCAGTATGTGGCAGACTGGATGACTATAAATTCCCTCAAACTGAACGGCGAAAAGACGGAGGTGTTGATTTTTGGGAAGGACCAAGATGTTTGGTCGAGAGAGTGGTGGCCACTTTCTCTTGGCATCTGCCCCACCCCCTCCCAATCTGCCAGAAATCTTGGTGTAATATTTGACACCTCGCTTTCTCTGTCCCTACAAGTCAACAGGACCGTGTCCATTTGCTGGGGTGTGATCAGGATACTTAACAAAATCCGCGGGTATCTTTCCCCCCAGGCGCGCAAACAGGTTGCAGTCGCCCTGGTGGGCTCGAGGTTAGATTATTGCAACTCTCTGTATATGGAAGCCAACAAAAGCCTTATACACCGACTGCAGATTGTGCAGAATGCTGCAGCACGCTTCGTCCTGGCTCTTCTGAAAACCTCTTCTGCCACTGCGGCCAGGAAAGACCTTCATTGGCTTCCTGTCCAGCACAGAATCTCCGTTAAAATTCTGTGTCTGGCCTACAGAGCACTGACAGAAGGTTCCTCAAGTGCTATTGGCTCTCTTCTCACGCGCTATGTCCCTACAAGAGGCCTTCACTCTGCGGGACTCTGTCAACTTGTTGTGCCTCGTTTTAAACCTGCTAGATGGGGAGCCAGAGCTTTCTCCGTGGTTGCCCCGCAGCTTTGGAATTCTATCCCAATTGAAATAAAAACTCTTCCTTCAATAGAGTCATTTAAAAAGGCTCTTAAAACCTGCTTCTTTAAGAGGGCCTACCAATGAGAGAATGCTGCAGAGGTGGGGCCTTAGCTTCTATATTTGACTTAGTCGCCTTGACGCCCATTGGGCTAAGTATGCGCAAGATAAGAACCGTTTCATTCATTCATTCATTCACATGTTATTGTATGTGTCACTGGATTATGTATTTGCTTGTATCATTGTGGACCTCTTTTGAGCTCCAAATCATAATAAATAAATACTGAAATACTGACTAGACATTAAAAATTACTGTGTGTGTGTACTAAATGTGTCATTTAAGTTGCTGAACCGTCACATCACTTGCTTTAGTCAAGGCCTTGACTGCTCAACTTGAAGAGATAAGGTGGCTTTTATTTAGTTTGTATTTTGTGTTCCTGCTATTGTCTTGTCAAAATAATGTACAAAAGGGTGTCAAGATGCTTTATCTGTTTCAGAGTGAGAAACAACCAGTGTGATTCAATACAATCAGTTGTAATCCTTGTAGTCTCACAAAGGATGACCTATCTTACATTTTGGGGCATGGTGGCTGTCAGTTCCACCAGCATTTTTACTGGGGTCGTCAATTTGACGTACATTTCATATACATTTCATATAATTGTACTGCTTTGCCAAAAACTAGAGTTGCAGCAAAATAATTTAGAGAGAGTGAGAGTGAGTGAGCCCTATTAGGGGTGAGAGAGAATGTGTGAGAGGGGGACAATAGAATAGAATGGAGATAAGTAAGGAGAGCAGTTCGCAGGTAGACTTCAATCAATCAGTAGATGTGTAAAGCGCTTCTTGTCACTCTTGGGGGTATCCAGGCACTGTCCAAAGAGGACATTTACCTACAGTGAAAAGGCTTGGGGCCACTCTGGAATAATGAGATAGAAAAGGATGTTTTTGGTGGGAGGATCCCACCTGTCTAAGCAAGAAGAGAAGTTTCTTTTGGGTGTTTAACGATGTTGTAATGAATCGTGGTATCTCATAAGGGGTATGATTTAAGGGCTTTTCCTGCAGAGACCTGGAGTTTTTGCATAGGGTTTCAAGGAAGTTCTGGTGGACTTCTTTCCATGTTGTAGCTGGTAGGTACAGGGGTGGAATCCTGCGAGAGAGGCCAGGACACCTCTAATGGGCTCAAACCTTTCTGTATTTGTGATGAATGGCTGCTTGTCTGGGGCAGACTCAATCACACCTTCCCGGGGTAGGCCATGTGATGTCTAACCTTTGATACAGTTAGACGCCCCCGGCATTATCAAAGATCGGATGAATACAATTTTAAAAAAAACAAGATAGTCTGGAATCAAGGAAATAGGAGGTTATGGAGAGAGCAGTGGGACAGAGAGAGTGGAGTGGATAACAGCGATAGGGTGTGCCATTATAAGGAGGGAGATGGGTTATGAGTGACAGGGGCAGTGACAGGAGAGGGATAGGGAGAATTGTTATCTTATGTTGTTATTTTTAGTCCTTCCAGTCACATCACCTTACCTGACCTTATGTTGCTATTGTTTACTGTGCTGTGATGTTTCAGATCGGTTCGCTATTTAAGGAGGGAGGCGTGTGTTGTTTTGTGGCCTTTGCGCATCTGAGTGTGTGCTCTGCCTCTGTGTGTCTCCCAGGTTTCCAGGCTGGTGTATGTTGTGCTGCTGACAGGTGGGCCGGTTGGTCTTGGGCGGATGGTCATGGAACCCATTACTGGTTATGGTCAAAGGTGACCTGCATCAGGGGTGGCCTTAGGCATGTGCAAGCTGTGCACCTGCACAGGGCCACCAAACCCCATGGGCCACCACGCCAATATATATCCTTAATATAATAATCCTCTGAGGATGGATACATATTTGCATGGTGGCCCCTGGCAGGTATTTGGCAGCCTCCGGCCCTGTTCCACTTCCAAACACCCTGACCCCCCCCCTTCTTCACTGGCCTCCACGCTCCGCCCAGACCCCCTCTTCCTGGGCCCCCTACCTACGCTCCCTGCCCAGGGCCGCCATGAGCCTAGAGCCGCCCCTGCCTGCATATTTCAAGATATGCGGTGTGTTGGCCGCTGTCTTCGGTCCGTTTCCTTCAATATAGCAGACAAGAAAGGACCTGATGGCTTTATTGGATTTTCCTTTTCCATTCAACAGGGAACAGTAGTGAACTTCAGGAGTTACCTCCACACCAGGTGAAGGCTCTGGGCACCCGAGTTCCCACTTAATTCGGACTTCGCCCCTCGGGATGAGTCGGTGTCAGCAGGACTCGGTTTGAGTGACACCTCCTGCTGGCCTCGAATGGTCTGCTCGTATGAGTGACAGTTTGTGTGGAATGGGGTGTGATTGTTGTCACTCACACCTCAAGCACACTGCACGAACTGCTCCTACTGTGTCAAAGTCAGGGCCCCCCTCTGGTGTAATGGGCGGGCAAGGGTGCTCTGTCCGGTGGAACTAAAGAGGTGTTAGAGAATGGTCTTTGTTACAGCTCATAGAGGTTTCAGATATGGGACATGAAGTGCTATGTGACAATAAATAAACTTAATTAAGTGCAAGGCCAGGGAAAAGTGCCCCGCCGAAGTATTGGACAGGGGGAAGGCTGCAGGGCCTCAAAGATGAAACAGAAAGGGCCGCAGTGCTTCCGAGGATGAGGGGAAACCCCGCACCAATGTGTGAGAAAGGGATAGCGTCAAGCAGTGAGCGGGGGGGAGGCCACAACGATGCAGTGGTGCACAGCCAAAGGAGTGTGACCATAGCTGTGCAGTCCGCGAGGGAAGAGGGCCACAGAAGTGCACATCATGGGACAGTGCTCTCCTGACGGAAACGGGTGGTAGTGCCAGGAGGGGGCAGGGGTCCCAGTGGTACAAGTAAAATGGGGTGCTCTGGTGCAAATATACACAGAAAAAGAAAACAAAGAAAGTTTCAGGGTGGCGAACAACGCAAAGGACGCAGGGAAATGGCCATAGGGGTGCAGAGCGCATCTTCAGCATTTCTACAATCTAGAAGTGTATTGTTAAAAGAAGTAAGCCATATATACAAAACAAGCCCTTAACTATACATTCATTATCACAATTACAGTCGCATTGCATTGCCTTGGAAGCTAACATATACCTCAGGAAGGGGCACGTGTGCTCGCTCCTGGGTACTTCGTGAGTCGTTTATCACGAGGAAAGAAAAACTGACCGTTCCTGGGTCGGACATTGCGCCGAGGTTCCGCTCCGACGTTCTGTCATCACCGGAGTCCAAACCCAAGCGAGAGGCTCTGGACATATGTCTCCGTACAGGTGGTAGTGGCAAAGCTGGGGGTAAGGAAGTCACAGAGTGTCCTTAGAAGTTGAATTAAGTTGATTTATACAAAGTACTTCACCTACAGGAGGAGTGCCTCTTCAGTCCGGAGTCCGACAAGCAACTGAAGCAGCCCATCGAACCCAAGACTGAAGAAGACTCCATACATTTAAAGGAATACATTCTATGATAAGAAATACCTTCTACGTTTCGTAATAAAGCATTTACAAAACATACCAAACAGAATTACATCACCACTACATCACCTTCCCCTTTTTCATAAAAAGAACACATTTGAATTAATCAATATGAAATAAATTCATTGTATCGCACTGGAGCTCTTCTAATGTAACCGCTACAGCTGTAAGAAGGAATAGATGAGTTGATCATACACGAATTTTCGTTGTTGTGGAGTTGACTGTTATTCTTGTCATCAGATTGTAAACAATGTGTCCAACCACAACTTTCATGACTTGATCTATTTTTCACTTTATTAACTAAAATGGCTTGATCATCAGACATTTTTGCCAATTGCCTTAAATTCCACCAACCTTTCTTCCCCAAAAACACAGCCCCTTTACTGACTTTGACCACTTGAACTGGATTTGAGAAAATTGAATTGCCCTTAGAAACCTTAAAAGGTTTTTTTAATCATCACCCAGTCACCAATTGAAATTTCCACATCCTTCAAACTGTTTCTTTTATCCAATTTTTTTTTCATTAGATCTTGTTTCTGTCTAACCATATCGGACAATTTTTCCATGTCATACCCTTTATCACTAGGATTCCTCCTGTCCAACCAAGAAGGAAATCAAGTAGAATGCACCTATCTACCTCTTAACAATTCAAAAGGTGTGACCAGGGTTGTACAATGTGAGGAAGTATTGCAATTCTAAATTTTCTCTTCCAGAAACTTTCCCACATCCAGACCAGAAGCAACGGCAGTTTGAATACCCTCTTTTATAATTCCATTACTGCGTTCCACCAATCCATTAGAGGAAGGAGAGTAAAGTGCAACTTTAAGTTGTTTAATGTCTTGCAAATCTAAAAACGTACACATTTCCTCTGATACAAAATGCGTCCCATTATCTGTTACCAGCACTTGAGTGGCCCCTTCCAATAAAAACACTCTTTTCAAAAATGAAATAGTATTGTCAGAGTTTGAAGCATCCACACATTTATAAGACATCCACTTAGAAAAGCAGTCTACAGCCAAAATTAAGTATCTCAAACCTTCAGGCAAAACATTATAGGGACCAGAAAAATCTAGCCCCACTTTTTCCCATGTCGAACCAGGGAATTGAGTAGGATGTAAAGGAGAATCGTAAGTTTTCCAATGTTGGTCTGATACTAAACATTCCTCGCAGTTATTCACCATTGATCTGACCTGTGCGTCTAAACCTGGCCACCAGTAATGTAATTTAATTCTCATACAAGTTACAGTAAAACCCAAATGACCCTTGTGAGCAATTTTCCCAATGAAATACCTTAGATCATTTGGAGAAACACATTTATCACCACTTAACAAGATATTATGTTTTACTGCATCAATTACAGTCACGCACTCCACATCCTCCTCAATCAAGTCATCTTCATCATCCATTTCCATTAACATTCTGGACAAACAGTCCGCATGGAAATTTTCTCTTCCAAAAAATGTGCTTCAACTCGAATTTATATTCCTGAAGTTTAGTCACAAGTCTAGTAAGCCTTAGAAACAGATTGTTACTCCCTGCAATTTTGCTGGAAATAAAGGAAAGAGGCTTATGGTCTGACAAAATCACAAATTTGCATCCCCAAATATACATTTAAAATTTTTGAGCCGCCCAAACACAGGCCAACGCCTCACACTCAATAGTACTATAATGTTGTTCAAATTGTTTAAGTGACCTCGAGGCAAAAGCCACTGTTTGCTCTTTGCCATCAACCTCTTGACTTAACACCATACCTAAGCAATTTATGCTTGCATCGACATAAATAATAGAGGTGCAATCATCTCTAAAAGCATAAGGAGCCTGAGCTGAGATGATTAACTCCTTAACCTTACCAAAAGTATCCTCAAGATCTTTAGACCAAACACATTTCAGTCCCTTTTTAAGCCACATGCAGAGTGGTTCCACCACTTGTGCATAGTTAACCACAAACCTAGCATAATACTCAGCTAGACCCAAAAATGAGAGTAGAGAGTTTTTATCACAGGGTGGTTTTGCCTCTTTCAGAGCCCTTACCACAGAGAATTTGGGATTAATACCTGCTCCTGAAATTGTGTGACCCAAGTTCTCTAACTCAGTGACTCCAAATTTGCATTTATCTTCTCTTACTGTCATACCTTGTTCTCCTAAAACAGACAATACTTTTCTCAAAAGAATACTATGCTCATCTAGACTTTTGGCAAAAATTAATATGTCATCCAAATAAGCCTGAACACCATTAAGATCTTTAAACAAAGTGTCCATAAGTGAGGTTCCGTGACAATTGTAAGTGGTGTTTTTGACTCGCTCGAATATGGTCGAGTCTGGTATCTATGAACCGCAAATGACGAGTTTAGTGGATGTATGCGTTTTCGCTATGCTAACCTAAACCGTTCGTCTGTTTTGTGGGTTTCTTCATCTGAACCCACGGGTTCCATTTTAGATACGGCATCCATTTTGTTTCTTGCCCTCAAGTAGCCAGCGAACTGACACTGTCCGTTTCGTGACCTTAGGGATTCCCAAACTCTTGCGGAAGACACGTGTTCCTTTGAAAGTGTCTTTATGACGAGGGGGATGACACTGCAAGGCAGATGGCCCCGCTCGAGGCTCATCTTGCTGTGCCAGCCTATTGTCTCAGCTGTGCATTCATTAGGCGCGTCTCCTTTGATCCTGCAATCGTGTTTCCGATATCACCTCCTTACACTCTTTTCAATCTGTTGATTATCTTTGTCTACCTCTGCACCTGTTTCTGACTCTTCCTTAACTCGTTTACAGCCGGAATGGAATGCACTAATGGTGGGAAGATGTACTTTTACAGTTGGGAACCGGCGATGCTACTGTAATTATGTTCCGGGCCCTGAATACATGAAAGCGACCCCCTATGAAATTTACTGTGGGAACTGGGTTGTAACCTTTTGTTTGCCATGTTGTTCTATGACGAAAAACTGTATAAAAGAAGCGATCCACAGATACAATTGGAAGCAGTCTCCTAGAACTTACATGCTATGTACTTCTTGTGACTTCTGTGTTCCCTGCAGTAAATAAACCTTGAATCTTTGACGCCGAAGGAAGTGTCCCGTGTCTCTGTCATTTGTACGCCGGAACAGGTAACCCACGAAGGTTTCAGGTGTTGTCCCCTGGCACCGCTGGGTCTTAGAAAAACCCAGTCCTTCAGTTGGCGCCCAACGTGGGGCGGCATCAGCGGTACCGGTCCAAAGCCCGACGATCGTGAGGAACTTCGTGTGAAATCTCCGAGGGAAGGTGCACCCCACTTCATCGATCCTTTTGTCGAAACAAGTGGCCCGAAGACTTTTCCCGCGAAGATCCCCGCCTCCTGACGGCTGCGACGGACTGATGCCCTGACTGTCGACCTGTTTTGGCGCCTGGCGTAGACCTTGGTACAGCGAGACGATTGACGGGCCTTCCTGGTGACGCCATTGTTCTTTGAGTTAAGTATTTGTGGGTCGCACCCAGAATCCTTAGTTGTTGTGGGTGCTTAGTTGTTGCATGGTTCCATTGCATTTGTGGTTCTTCGTCTTTTGTTCTTAGTTGTTTTATTTGACAACTGCAGTCACCAAAAACCGAGGGTTTTTGCACTTTTGCGGGGACATTGTACTCCAATACCCTTTGACGTTTGTGAAACTTGGTTAGTGTGCACGATGCCTGGCCGTAGTACTTTGTTCAGCTGCTTTAGAGGTTGTGGTGCGGATTCCCGATTGGAGGACTCATGTCCGATACCTCCAGTTGGAACTCCAATTTATGAATTATATAGTCGCCATGGTGTGGGTCCTATCGCATTTAATGATTGTTGGGTCCGCTACACTAAAGATGACGGTGTCCTTAGTTGGCCACCTCATGGTAGTTTTGAGACCCCTATTATGGATAATCTTGAAGCTAAATTGTTTCAAAAGAAAGCAAGGCTGGCCATGTTTGATTTCTTTCGGTTATGGCGTAAAGAAGCCAAGCAGAAAGAAATCAAACAGCTTAAACGTAATAAGAGAGAAGGTATTGTTACAACGATGAGAAATGCAGAGCAGTTTCAGAGAGACAAAGAAGAGAAGGAAAAGGAAATTTTTGATAGATTACAACATATGACAGTGGATAAATGTTATCCCGCTTTACCGAGGGGTACTGATAAAAAGGGAGAGGAAGCAGTAGAGGATCCTTTGTTGTCCTATCTGCTGAAGTCGCCACCTCCATATGCACAGGATACCACAGCCCCTGTGGTTCCCCCTGTTCCTCAACCTGCTGTTCCGGCGGCTGTTAATCAGCCTGTCGCTGGCCCTGTCCTCGCGAATCCTCTTGTCCCTATTCCTCTACCTGCTGCTACTGTCCCTACTGCTCCACCGTCTATACCTTCTCAAGCTGTTGTTCCCGCTACTTCTGCTCTTGTGGCTACTCCTACTGCTCCTGCTGCTCCTGTATTTAGCTCTCATGTTGTTGCTCCTGCACTTTTTTCTTCTTCTCCGTCTGCTCGAAGACGTATTCCTAATACTGTTGCTAATCTTTACTCTCCTTTTGGACCGCTTCTTGGGTCTGATGATTCTGATGTTCCCCAACGACGAAGTCAACTTCCTGGCGGTAGGGAACGTGATACTGTAATAAAAATGGCGCAAAATTGGATTAGGTATCCCCTTAAAAATCCCCCGCGTTTAATTGTTGAGACTTTCTCTCAATTCAATGAGCCAACACAGAGATTCGTGTTTGATGAAATGTGTAAATTCTTACGTGAAGCGATATCCAATGATGAGGTAAACGAAGTACCAGTTGACGTAACTGAACTTCAGCTTCAGTTTTCAAGTGGTATACTTGTGGGTAGCAATGTTCGACGTGCTATTGAGCATCTTCTATCTTTTCGTCCCACTGTGATACCCCGAGCTTTGTTTAAAGACGAAACTGAGGAGTGGATGGCGACGCCTGGTCAGTATCCCATGCGTGAAGTTCCTCCAGTGTGGATGCCGGGTGACCCTGCTGCTAATCCCGCTATTCCCCCACACTTCCAGAGAGTGTGGATACACCTTCCATGAAAGCGATCGGAAGTTTTGCAGGTTAAGCAAACTTTGCCTGACCCTCGCAAAAAATCCTGCAGGGTACTATAAAGAGTTGTCCCAATTAGTGGATGCAACAATAATGAATCTTGCCGACATCGACATGTTGTTCGGCAATGTCGTACCGCAACCGGTATGGGCGAAAATACGTCACGAAGATCATGCAGCTGAATTAGGTGGTGATTGGGCAGCACTCACAGCATCTGACGGTTTGCAGGTTGGTGGGGCTAAGCCTGAGCAGTTAATTACGGCTTTGCCTCAGAGAAATATTACATTGATGAAAACACTTATGCCAGCGATGAAAGTTAACTGGGATAAATTGTCGGCCTGTAAGCAAAAGAAGGACGAGAGTGTCTCTGATTTCTTTACGAGATTTGAGGAGGCATTCATCGATCACAGTGGTCAAGATATGAGCACTGAGGGAGGTCAGAGGTTGTTTGTGGATAAATTTGTATCAAATTTGTTGCCTGAACTTAGCAACAAATTGAAAAATTCAGAAAGTGCGTGGGCTGTTTCTACCGCTGCTCAGATATTGGCTACGGCTCAATATTATGAAAATAGAGAGAAGGAGGAAAATGATCGTGCAGATAAAAAGACGAAAGAACTCAAAACGAAAGTTCTGTTACAGCAGGCGCTCAAATCAAAATGATTCTCAACAGCCGAACAGATCACAATCGCAGTTCGCTAGGTCACAGTCGCGGAATGACTCTTCTTCGCAGAGATCTATGCTTGGGTACAATCAATGTGCTTATTGTAAAGGTGAGGGTCATTTGAAATTTGATTGTCCGGTTTTGCGCGATCGAAATAATGGCAATTCATCTAGAGGAGGTCGTAGTGGTCCTCAACTGGCTTCGCGAGGTAGAGGTCGTGGTGTTACTCAGAATCAAAATGAGCGTCCTAACAATTCCTCTGATTCTACTAATTGTTTTGATCAGCGTAATTCATCGTCAGGTAGATCCGCATAGTACCACACGGGACGATTTTTACATCGAACAGGGTACTGATGACGGTAATTACTAGGACAGCCACAGACAAAGAGAGGGAGTAGTATCAGTTCCGGTTGATCAGAGAGGGCCTTACGTCGCAGTTGCCACATCGGGCGTAGTTGAGCCTTTTCTGTTAGACACTTGTGCAGCGAAAAGTTCTATCATGCATTCGAAACTCCCTGGCGCACCTTTGTCTGGCTTAACAAATGTTTCCGTTGGATTTTCTGGCGCCCCTGTTAGCAATCCGGTTTCTCGCCCTTTGCCCCTCACAATTGGGCCATGTGAGCTGAAAGCTCCTTTGATTCTGACTACTGGTTGTGGTGAGAATCTTTTGGGCCTGGATTTGCTGAAACGTTTGTATGCGACTTTGTATTGTTCTCCTGCGGGAGTGGAGCTTACATTGGGAGAGAGAGTGATCTCTCCTATGTACTTGTCAACTGATAAGCTTCCACCGGAATTGAGTTCTCTTCCTGCATCTTTGTGGGCAACAGGTCCCAATGACGTGGGCCTGCTTGACATCTCCCCTTATGTTGTCCAATTGAAATCAAATGTGCGATTACCACGTATTCCTCAGTATCGTATCTCCCTTGATGGTGAGCGAGCGTTGTTAGCGATCATCTATGACTTGATCGAGAAAGATGTTATCGAGGAGACTCTGGGAAACGTGTGTAATAGTCCTGTGTTACCTATTCTGAAACGCACTGATCCAACTAAGCCTCCTGTTTATCGTTTTGTCATTGATTTACGGGAGGTGAACAAAATTGTGGTTCCTCAGTTCCCTGTGGTGCCTGACATTACGGCTTTACTGACTCTGATTCCAGCATCTGCTTCTTGGTTCTCAGTGATCGATCTGAAGAATGCTTTCTTTAGCATTCCGATTGCTGAGGAAAGCAGGGACCTATTCGGTTTCTCTTTAGGTAGCCGCAGCTTTAGGTTTAAACGCGCTCCTCAGGGCTACTGTGAAAGTCCATCGATATACAGCCAAGCCTTGAAGAGTCAACTTGACGCGTTTGTGTTAATGGCTGGTGCGGCCTTGATCCAATATGTTGATGACTTATTGGTGGCTGCGGACACACGAGAGATTTGCAAGACTGCTACGGTGTCTCTGTTACAGCATCTCTGTGACTTACATCACAAGGTGTCACCTTCTAAACTGCAATATTGTTGCCAAGAAGTAACCTATCTAGGTCACTTATTGTCAAAGGAGGGAAGAAGGTTGACCCCAGAGAGAATTGCAGCGATCGCTCGAATGACTGTGCCAACAACTCAGAGAGATGTGCGTGGCTTCCTAGGTATCACGTCATACTGCAGGCAATGGATTCCAAATTTTTCATTGCTAGCAAAACCATTGGTAGCCCTCACGTGCAAGGATGTTCCATCTCCTTTGCCATGGACGGAAGAAAATCAGAAGAGTTTTTCTGAATTACGTGATGCGTTGTGTTTGGCCCCTGTGTAAGGTACTCCTGACTACAGTAAGCCATTTACACTATACGTTCACGAGAGGGAAGGTTGTGCGTTGAGTGTTTTCACGCAACAATTTGGCGGTAAGCAGCTTCCATGTGCATATTTTTCCTCGACCTTGGACCCAGTAGCTAGAGCGTTGCCGAGATGTCTAAGAGCGTCAGCGGCAGCTGCGGTGTCCATCCGACAATCTGCAGGATTGGTCATGGATAATATGCTTACGGTGATGGTTCCGCATGCAGTTGACACGCTCTTAAATCGTACGAAAACCCAAAACTTGACGAGCGCAAGGTTGTCCGGTTATGAGTTGACGCTTTTGGCAAGTCACATTCAAATAAAGCGCTGCAATGTCCTAAATCCGGCGACTTTGTTGCCAACCAATATGGAATCAGACGAGGTACCACCAGATGATTGTTATTTGCGAACTGAGGAAGAAACGAAGGGTCGTGTTGACCTAAAAAACACTCCATTGGAAGATCCCGATGGTACTTTGTATGTGGACGGTTCGTGTTTTAAGTTGCCGAATGGTGATGTGACGACTGCGTATGCTGTGGTAACGTTGAGTACGGTTGTGGAAACTGCGAGATTGAATCAGAATTCTGCACAGGCGGCAGAATTAATTGCATTGACGAGAGCGTGTGTTTTGTCGAAAGGAAAACGGGTGAATGTGTTTACCGACAGCCAATATGCCTTTGGCGTCGCTCATAGTTTTGGACGATTGTGGCGAGAGAGAGGCTTTATGACATCGCATGGCACGAAGATCCAACACGGACAGCTTGTGAACGATCTTTTAGACGCACTTACATTGCCCAAGCAGGTGGCGATTATTAAATGTAGTGCTCACCGTAAGGTGACGGATGATGTTGGTCATGGCAATGCGTTTGCGGATGAGACTGCTAAAGAGAATGCTAGAAATCTTGCAACTAGAATGTATGTGACGAGTTCGGTAAGGTGGCCTGCAGAAACTGGTATGTGTGAGGATACTGTTGAAAGTGTGAAAGCGATTCAGAATGAGGCCACCGAAACTGAAAAGACCAAGTGGAAGGAGAGCACAGGAAAGTTGGATGCGAATGGATGTTGGATTGATTTGTCGGAGAATCAAAGATGGATGTTGCCGGATGCATATGTGCTAGCTGTTGTGACTATGGCGCACGGCTTGTCACATATCAGCGCGAAAGGTATCTGCAAGTTGTTGTCCCCTGTATGGAAGAATGATGGTATTGCTAAGTGTGCTGAGAGATTGGTCAAGAATTGCATGGTATGTATGATGTACAATCCTGGCAAGGGCACTCCTACACCCCCTGGCCATTTTGCTCCTCCTACATGTCCCTTTGAAGTAATCCAACTGGACTTCATCCATATGGAGCGATGTAATAACCTGAAGTACGTTTTAGTTGTGGTTTGCGCATTCTCCCGATGGATCGAAGCTTACCCCCTCAAAGACAATACTGCCCTGTCTACAGCGAAAGTCCTACTGAAGGAATACTTTCCTCGGTATGGAATGCCACGGATCGTATGGTCTGATAACGGAAGTGAGTTTGTGGGGAGTGTGATGAAGAGTGTGTGTAAGGGCCTTGGAATTACACAAAATTTCCATAGCGCCAATCATCCCCAGTCAGCAGGTTTGGTTGAGGGGTACAATGGTACTCTAAAATTAAAACTCGCAAAGATTCAAGCTACGACTGGTCTGTCGTGGCCCGACGCTTTGCCTCTGGCTCTTCTGTCGACTAGGGCGACTGTGCACTCTCAAGTAGGGCTCAGCCCATATGAGATTGTGTTCGGCCGTCCTGCAAATATTTGGGGGGTTCCTAGACCCAGGTCATTCGCAAATCTTGAATATCCAATGCTAATTGATTATCTTCATGATATGACTGCTAAACTGAGGTTAATTCATCAACAGGTCTTTGAATCACTGCCGGCACAGACGGAGGGTCCTGGCCACCGGCTCCAACCGGGAGACTGGGTGGTGACCAGAAACTTTGGCCGGAAGCGAAACCTCGAGCCAAGGTTTGTGGGACCCTTCCAGGTGTTACTCGCCACGAGAACTGCAGTTCGTTTGGAGGGCCGCAAGCATTGGGTGCACGCCACCCACACCAAAAAGGTACCAATACCTTTACAAGCGGACTCGTGGGTGAGGACTGGCATCGCCGCATCAGAGACAGAAACTCTGCCGAACTTTGTGCCGTTCAGTGACGCTCAGCCTGTGGGTGATACTTCAGTGCAGCCAGATAACTTTGTTGAACCTTTGCCATTGGAGAATTCAAGACCTGAACTATCGTCTGACCGACAGGACTCTGTTCCACGATCTGATCAATTATTTGAAGAACAGACTCGTCCTGGAAGAAGCAGATATTTTCTTCTTTCCAATACCAGAGACTAATAAATTATTTCTGCTTTTCCCTTTTGAAATTCACGTTACCCCCATTATCATCTTGAACATTTCGAACAATTGTGGTTTCTGTTACATTCTGAGTTCTTTTCCACGTGTGTGTTTTTCCACAGCTAGGAGATTTTGTATATATTGTTTGATTAAAAGAACCTCACATCCGGGTTGACCGTAGGGCCGTGCGGGTACTTCCTTCTGCTTAGTAGGTTCCTGACAATAGGTCGGAGGCCGTTGATTCCTAGGAACTCCTGGGGATTGACCATTGCTACACAGAACGAAGTGCGTCAAGAACGTTGCGGACGGTTCTTAGAGGATGGCTTTCTCAAAGTTGTCGGAAGTGGAGAAGACTCAAGCGCAAAGATCATTATTGCATAGTGTTGTACGTACCAAATGCTTTATGTTTCAGGTGTTCCTACTGTTTTTAACTGTTTCCTTGTTACTGGTGGGTGGAGTATTCTATGCGATACAATCATTATTGCCTTCTGCTTCACCTACTTCTTCCTCTGAACCCAAACCTACTTCCACTGTTTCTCCTCATTCTTTTCACATCTTACCTCAACACGAGCAGGTTAGACGTGCGGAATTCATGAACAACTCCTTCGTTCAGCTCCTTCATCAACATCAGTTGGTGATGAATACTACCAACTGCTGGGTGTGTGGTTTAATGCCACATACCACTGATAGGGGAATCCCGTACTTGGTCCTTCCTTACAGTTCCCAGGGTTCAGCTCGAGCATTCCAAACAATGTTTCGTAGCGCACTAGATTCTTACCCCCATGAGAGCCACGCACTGCAGATCATGGTCCAGGCCCGTACCACAAGCCTTTGGCAAGAGCGATTGCCGATTTAGATAGGGATATCTTCGATGCATCGCTTATCCCAGAGGAAGAGGTGTGAGCATACAGAGATCTGAGTGAGGCTGAGTATAGCATGTCAGTGGGTGATCGGCAGCTTAAAAGCTCGTCTCCGATCTGGATCGTACACCATCTCGGTAATTTCTGTCTGAAAGGCCTTGGTCGAAGCCCACGAGCTCAGCTTGGGAGGAGTGCCTGTACTGAAACGTATGTTTTGCCGACGGCCTCTTCCCCTGTTCTTTTGACTGCCAAGGGTACATACTTTGTCTGTTATGACCGCGCATATACATGGTTGCCTCGTGACTTCTCAGGCACATGTTATATTGCGAATCTGTTGCTGCCGACCTTTACTGTTGGGTCGGATTATCACAAGACCAAAGTTGTGAGAGGCGTGATTAGCGAAGAGGACACTGCCGGTCAAGAAGCAGGAGACTTCTTTAAGGGTTTCTTGCTGTTTTGGGGACCTATGATCAATAGTAGGAACCTGAGACAGTTGACTCGAGTGGTGGAATCGACCGCTAATATCACTGCAAGTGCCCTTGGCAACATTACAGCAGAGCTTCAGGCTGACAGGCTTATGACGTTACAAAATCGTATGGTTTTAGACATTGTCCTTGCAGATAGAGGTGGAGTATGTAAGGTGATCCATTCGAGTTTCTGCATTTTCATTCCTGATAACGCTCCAACTGTCTATCAAGCCATCTCGAAGTTGCATAAGATCTCAGAGTCCATACACGTGGACGTAGGTGATTGGACGCTACTAGGGTGGTTTTGGGGCCTGATGTCGACGTGGGGTTGGAAAATTCTGATGATCATCGGGGTTGTTGTAGCATTTCTGTTCACGTGTTGTCTTTGTGTGCAGTGTGGTCCTGCCTTATGTGGCCTCTGTGCTACGACGTGTATAAGACGGCCACCTGTTACCAAGGAAGCACTGATGGATAGAATGATGTTGCAGCAACATCTGGATGGTCTGATGAATGTCGAGATCGATTCCGATATCGACTAGTGCTTGCCTACATGAGGGCAAAAGGAGCGTCTGAGGTTCCGTGACAATTGTAAGTGGTGTTTTTGACTCGCTCGAATATGGTCGAGTCTGGTATCTATGAGCCGCAAATGACGAGTTTAGTGGATGTATGCGTTTTCGCTATGCTAACCTAAACTGTTCGTCTGTTTCGTGGGTTTCTTCATCTGAACCCACGGGTTCCATTTTAGATACGGCATCCATTTTGTTTCTTGCCCTCAAGTAGCCAGCGAACGGACACTGTCCGTTTCGTGACCTTAGGGATTCCCAAACTCTTGCGGAAGACACGTGTTCCTTTGAAAGTGTCTTTATGACGAGGGGGATGACACTGCAAGGCAGATGGCCCTGCTTGAGGCTCATCTTGCTGTGCCAGCCTATTGTCTCAGCTGTGCATTCATTAGGCGTGTCTCCTTTGATCCTGCAATCGTGTTTCCGATATCACCTCCTTACACTCTTTTCAATCTGTTGATTATCTTTGTTTACCTCTGCACCTGTTTCTGACTCTTCCTTAACTCGTTTACAGCCGGAATGGAATGCACTAATGGTGGGAAGATGTACTTTTACAGTTAGGAACCGGCGATGCTACTGTAATTATGTTCCGGGCCCTGAATACATGAAAGCGACCCCCTATGAAATTTACTGTGGGAACTGGGTTGTAACCTTTTGTTTGCCATGTTGTTCTATGACGAAAAACTGTATAAAAGAAGCGATCCACAGCTACAATTGGAAGCAGTCTCCTAGAACTTACATGCTATGTACTTCTTGTGACTTCTGTGTTCCCTGCAGTAAATAAACCTCGAATCTTTGACGCCGAAGGAAGTGTCCCGTGTCTCTGTCATTTGTACGCCGGAACAGGTAACCCACGAAGGTTTCAGGTGTTGTCCCCTGGCACCGCTGGGTCTTAGAAAAACCCAGTCCTTCATAAGTCTTTGGAAGACGCTGGCTGCCGATGCCAGACCGAAAGGGAGCCTTAGAAATTTAAAAGCACCAAATGGGGTAACAAAGGTTGTCAGCTCTTGCGATACGTTGGACAAATGAATTTGGTGATAAGCAGACTTTAAGTCTATTAAAGAAAACCATTTAGCTCCTCCCAAATTTTCCAAAAGTTCATGGATCCTGGGCAGGGGATGACAGTCCACTTTAATGTTTTTATTAAGCCCTCTGAGATCCGCACATAATCTAATCTCATTTTTTTTTTTCGAGCGATGACAATGGGGGCGACCCATTGTGAAGACTCATGAGAACATCACTTACACAGAGAGGTAAGGGTTGAGCAGTATGCGGGGTGCTCCAGCGCTTAGAAAGGAGCTTGCGCAATCGTGGGAGGCCAAAAGTACAACGGGAGCAGCCAGCTAACCGGAGCCTCCCCATATTCAGCCCGGACCAGTAGAAGAATGGGAAGACCAGGCCAAGATCCCATGCCCTCAGCCTGGATGTCACATCTCTTGCCCGCTTTTGGGAATATTTGCCCGCGCAGGAGCGTACCAACCCCCAGCAAGCACGGGAACAGGCTTGCAGGCCACAGGGCTCCAGCAGCAGTGGAGTTCAGAGAGGGAGCAGAGGAGCCGATGTCGACACATAACACATGAGGGATAGAGGAAGGCACAAAGTACCGGAAGATACAGAGTGATGAGTCCCAAGGGAGGGCAAGGCGAGCGGGTGGATGAGTGGTTGAATGGTTACATATTTGGCTTAGTGGGTGGAAGGGGTGAAACGGTGAACGCCTGGATTCTTCGATAGACCTTTGCCTGGGTGGGCTGTAAGATCACTTGGATGGACTGATAGGCCAGGGTGGATGAGCAAAAATCGAATCGAAGTGATGGGATGAATTTTTTTATTTGAGTGCCTGTGTTGGCCGCGCAGCTGTAAAAGTACCGCCGCGCAGCAATAAAAAAAAACAAGAATTGGCCACGAAAGTCATCACGATCGCTGTTAAAGCAAAAATGATGCGCTAAAACACGCAAGGGATGCACGCGCAAACGCGTGTGCTTGTGCACGTTCTAGCAAGCTGGTCGTCGCTTTGGGAGCATTTCCCAAAGCCGCTACTAAATGTCTCTCTGAGTAGCACATGCGCGCTGACTCAGCGAGACATAAAAAGTACTCATGATTAAAGGGCCACTGGGAAAAGGTGCGAGTAGTTGCTTTGAGAGGCATCTTTGTTGGTTTAGCTAAAGTGCATATCATTGGCCTGCTGGAAGTGTGGCACAGAAGTCAGGTGGCGTCTTGGTCGTTAGAACTAGCTTGTAAAAGGTGAAGCGCCTTGCGAATGGCATCAACAAATTTCCCAAACCTTGCTAGGGTCCCAGGGTGGTTTGAGAAAAGGACAAGTCTGTGGCTGTTTTGCAGGTGAATGATCTTTAAGCTAGTAGTAAGGGAGGTAGCAGGCGGCGAAGGTCTCGATCAAGTTTGGAATAGTAACACAGCAGGTGGTGTCAAGATTTGTTGTGGTAGTTGCACAGTATGCAGGATCTTTCTTCCCTTTCCCTTGCCCATAAGGGGTTTAAAGTCCATAACTGGTAGGGCAAAGAGGCATGTGCATAGAATTTTACTGCGAGTATGGGCAGCAAGCGCTTGATACAGATATGGCTGTGCTTTCCCAACCATGTAAGAAGTGTAAAGTGCCTCCTTGTTGGAGGAGCATCAAAGGCTGCTCAGTTCTTGTTCTTACAAGATATTTGTTACCTGGCCGTTTACAATTTTCTTTCAGGCTGACAATGGGATATTTGAATGACGGATGTTGCTAGCTTCAATTTATAGGTTTTTAATTGCTTGTTCTAAGTAGTCATGGTTCAGATTTCCAGCTGTTTCAAATACTGTTTTGAGTTACGCCTTTAGGGAATTCTCTGGAGCCTTTAGGATCCTGATGTATTAGTTCAATCGGGCACCTTGGAATTCCAGGTCTTGTCTCAAGAGGCCTATTACTAGTCTGATACCAAGAAATCAGTAACAACCACAGGCACCACCATTTTTATTCACTGCATAAGTCACAAAACCGATACATTATGATATACAGATATTTTTTTTTTTTTTTTTTTTTTTTTGAAACCTTTATTTTCGTGAACACAGTACACAGCGTCAGCCTACAACCACTGCGGGCCGGCCGCTATGACAATATACAACCATTCCGGGGAACCTTGCGCTGCAACAAATAAAAGGTAAGAACACTACGATGGATTTGCAAGGAGTCACAGGAAAAGGATAAAGAGGGTTTCATTTTATGTTTTTGACGAATCATCCTAAAGTCAGACAGGGTAGCTGAGTGGGCGAGCCACATGAAGGAGATCTACAAGTTATACATCGTTAACAAAGGATTGGCGTAAATCTTTTACAATAAGGACACACAAGCACGGGAATAGATGTCGCCCCAATTGGCGCCCGCCCAATCAATATATCACTTCAGGAGTTACAATCTAGGTTGTCTGCAGTATGGTAGGATATGGAAGGGTTCATTATATAGCAACAATAGAGGATCTAATGACACATAAGAAGGACACTCGTTACATGGGAAAAGTCATGACAGGATATGCGCCCTCAAACGATAATGGAAAAAGGAAGGAAAAGCAAGTTCTGTAGGCATTCAATGAATATGCGGTAAATCAGAATCTTAATAATGAAATCAATAGACCCTGTGATACAGACTTAGACGCAAACCACAAAGAACATCCCGTGAGAAGCCAGACCCAACCTCCCGCCTGACCCGAGGTATATAGAAAGAGGGAGAAATAAGAATGAAGAGAAGAAGAAGGCCATAGAAACAAAAAGAGAGAGTAAAGACCCAAACCCCCCACCCTGCACGTCGAAGAGGCTACGGCCCACCCCCCCTACTAACGTGCCTGTCGCCCCAAAAGTACCCACATAAGGAATTAGAGAGTAAGAAAAGACTGATCTAATCTAAAACTCTCATAGGGAAAGAAAAAGGGAAGGGAAAGTGGGGAGGAGCCCACCAAATACCAAGTCTCCCGAACTCCGCCAGCCGAAGAACATCTCCCTCCCCATACACAGTAGCAAGGATAGATTCATAATTACCGGAGGGGGGCCAAATCAAATGTCCCCAAAACTCCCCAACTAGCATTGCACTGTTCCACCCCACACATGAATAATCACAGTAAGCTTGAATCACAAATCGAGATGGGAAGGGATATTACTGTAGCACGTGCAGAGGAAGCGCCAAAGTCCGAGACTCCACCAGACAGTCCAACACAGTGCAGAATATAGAGACTCCTAGCCCTGGCCCGATCGCAGATGTCCGCCGAGCCATGGATCCCGGCTAGAGCCCACCGCAGATAAAACAAAGGAGCAAAATGGCCGCCCTCGGCAGAATCGAGTTATCAAAGGGCAAAATGGATTCCGCCAAGCACATTCAGTCTCACTGTCCCAAGAGAGTGGCAAATTCAGGACAGACAGGCATTCCAAAGTGAGATACAAAAGTAACGGAGCCTGCGGGTAACAAATCTGCAGGAAAGACATTCGCTGCACTGACGGCTCTGTGAACAATAGTTGCACTGCCCCGGATGAATTCTTGGTATCCAGCAAGGAGAGAAACAGTGTAGCGTCGCCAAAAGAAACATCTCCCATGCGTTCGGGCGGTAACATCGTAGCACAGTTGGAGCCGAATGAAAGCAGACCAGTACAGCGTGGGGAAGAAGTCGGTGGTATAGGCGCCATTGATAGTAACACATCATCAAGCCTCCTGCCCAGCAAATAGGAGCTTTCACACCATGCAGCCCTCAGGTCGGCGAGCGCTAACATAACAGAGCCGCAGGTCGGCTCAGGCGAAGGTTCCACTTCATCCACAGCGTAATGTGCGGCTCGCGCCCCGGCACACCGATCAAAGGCCCCCCCGACTGCACATTTGCGGGTCGTAGCGGAGCCTTCCCGCGCTACATCAGCGCCATCCATTTCCATCCCTCTGCTGGGAAAGCACGGGGTTAAGTCGGCAAGGTCCGCAAAACGAAACAGGGTCCCAGGTCACCGATACAGTGCAGGGCAGCCGGTAACGGAGGCACAGCAGGATAAGACACCCTCGAGCGACCCAGAGCGAGGACGGGTCAGAGGCAGGCACCGTCAGCTGGCCACAGCCCAATGCGGGGAGTGCGCGGCGTTTCTCACCTAAGCATCCTCCACAGCGGATCGGCGGGGTAAAGTCCAGGCAGCCGAGGGAAGCCTTGTGAGAGGGGCCGATGGTTAAAAGCATTGGCGTGTTGCAAGGCAGGTCGTCAGCATTGCCCCGTCCCGACCGGGTCACGGAGCTCCAGCAGGCGCCATCTTAGCGGGTCAGCCCGGGTCTCGGCTCAATGTCCTGGAGCGGCCGCCGAAGCAGCTCGGCGATATCTCCGGTTGGGGAGCCGGCAGGGTCCTCGGAGAAACGGCAACCGCCTCCGTTTACTTTCGCCGTTCTCCCGCAGCCACTCAGTGACAGGATGGATGGCAAAATTTACCTGCGGGAGACAAAGGCTCGCGGAGCCGGGAGACTACACGTCTGTCTCCTCCGCCATCTTGGCTCCTCCCCCTGATATACAGATATTGAGACAAAAACTTAATATGCAAATCTATATTTTATTCAGTTTATTTTAATTATTCTTTTTACAAAGCCTTTTATAATATATTATAATCATTCCTTTTTGTCATTTTTAGAAATCGGGGTTGCACCTTTGTCCAAGTAAGGACCCTTCTTTCTAGTCAGGGTAGGGGAGGTACACTCCTAAAATAATCCCTGCTCAGCCCTTTGGTAACTTGGCAGAAGCAGTCAGACTTATCTCAGAAGATAAAAATCCAACATACAGTACTTTAGAAATATATACTTTGCAAGATATCCTTTAAATTGCAGAAATACCTAAAAAAAAACACAGTTCGTATGAGTCTGTAGCTCCGTCTGGGGCTACCTTGATGTTGAAAACAACAGAGTGTAACAGGTCCAGTCAACCGCATTGGTATGAGGCAGTGAAAGCGTGGACAGACCTTGTGACAGTACCTTTCTCGTTGTAGCTGGCACGTTGGTGCAAGCCAGTCGTGGCAACCATCGCGGTTGCGTTGCAAAATAGAAGCAGTGCAGGGTGTGGTGCCCTCTCAATGAGGTGCAGGCAGCGGCTCTGTGATGATCATCCAGACAGCATCAGTGAGACCAAGGCTTACGGTGCAGGGAGAGGTGGTGCTTGATGCAGTGCTGGCAGGTTGGGGTGCCGGTTAGCTGGAGCTGGCGTCGGTCAGCCCAGACTGCTTTGTGGGAGGAAGTGGTGCGTTGTGAATCTTACGAACGGTGCCCCCTGCCATGATGAGTCACGGGTGTCGAACTCAGCAGCAGCAACGGCATCGGTGAGACCAGGATGGCAAAGTGAACTGAGGCGGTGCGGAGTGCGGTGCCCACAGGTCATGGTGTAAGCAGCGGCTCGGTGGTGGCAGCGGTGGTCGCTGTTGACGGTGAGACCAGGGTTGCAGGTCGAGATGCGGACAGTGCCTTCTTCAGTACCGTCAGGACACATAGCCAGCGACGGAGTCAGTGATAGAGTCAGTTGCGTTCCCCTTCTCTGTGGCAACTGAAAGAGCAGTTTCAGAAGCGGTACCCAGAGGTTGGTGAAGTATTTGCAGTCACTGAGACTTCAGAATAGGAGGCAAGCTCTACTTCTAGCCCTTGGAGATACTCAGCACAAGTAAAAGAAAGTTCAGTCCAGTCCTTTCACCACCCAAGGCAGAAGCAGCAACTGCAGGCCAACCCAACAAAGCAACAACACAACAAAGGGGCAGTACTCCTCCTGGCAGTTTTTCCAGCTCTTCTTCTTGGTAGGTACCTTGATTCCAGGGAGTTCTAAAATGTTGGGGGCTGGGCCCCAATATTTATACTCAAAATCCCTATGTTCTCTCAGGCAGAGAGTGTCTGTGCTTAGTCCAAAACTAATTCTATCCTCTCTGGTCCAGCTTCTTGGCAGGAGGTGGAGATAGCACTGTGGAAGGCAGACCAGGCCCATTCAGGTAAAAGGAAATCTCCTCCCCCTCCTGTAAATGTCCAGGTCAATTTAGCCCAGCCCGACTCATCCAGACTCTCTGGAGCCACTGCACATTCCGAGCCCCTGTCACTTCAATTCCAGACAGTCAGTACACATCCTAGCAGAGGCATACTGGATGGCTAAGCAAGAAAATACCTACTTTCTAAATGTGGTATTTGCAAACACACAATGTGAAAATCATCCTCACTAAAAGATGCATTTTAACATTCTGAGTTCAGGCATACTAAACTTTATTTGGGTGCACTTGCCAAGTCGACATGGCAGTACCAGACTGCACACAGGCTCTGCAATGGCAGGCCTGAGTTACATTTACAGGCTGCTTATTTTGGTGGCACACTTAGTGCTGCAGGCCCACAAGCAGCATTTGATTTACAGGCCCTGAGCACACACAGTGCACTGTACTAGGGATTGACTAGTAAATCAAATATGCCGATCATGGAATCACCAATGCAGAACAGTATCTTACTATATCCATCCATCTACACATTCATCCTTCGATCAAACCACAGTTTTACCCAACAAGACATTACATATAAAAACAGTAGGGGATCAGAACATACATGTTCATCATATATTGGCCTATATTGACATAATTTTTTCGCATATGACCTCTATAGATATATCAATATCCCCACCCTCGATATTGGTAGTCGGAATTACTAAATCATTTCCATCTTTTTTCTATTCTGGCACTTTGTGTTTCTTGAATATAGCTGCTACATAAATAGTTTATTCTTAGTTATGCCACGATTAATTTCTTTTATTGCCCAAGTATTTGTAGTATTTATCTAATTTTAAATTCTATGTTGCATGATTGGACTGGATTACCTATATCGTGTCGACACGCATTTCGGTGGAAGACGAGGTAGAGATCATACACCTTCCTCAGGGCATTTTATGGTACCATAATCCAAACCAAGGTGGCATGATAAAGGGCGGGGGGACAGGAGTTCCTGCATATAAATATTGAGTGTGAGGGCCTGCTGCTGATAACAGGTCCTTGGGGCCCTGGAACTTCTTTGCTTAACTCGTTTTTTAGTTCAACTTGGGTGCAGCCACTTTTCCCTTGGTTGGCAAGGAAGGAGTATTGGGCACATGATGAGGCAATGAGTATCTTGTTTACTGGACCCTCCCTGGGACCAAATTTTGGGTACAGAGGGACAGCTTTGCCCTTAGCTGAAGGTTTTGGAGTTTTGCCGGCCTTTAGTGCTAGTTCCAGTTTATCTTCTGTTGTGGTTTTCTTGAGCTGTTTTTTTATTTTTTTCTTTGCTTTCCTGTTGAGATGCTGGCAGACACTGCCCTCCTTCCATCTCACCTTGGATTTTGGCTTCAATGGAGTCCAGCTTGGTACTCAGATAGACTAGGCAAAGGGCCAGATATTGTAAAAGATGAATTTGAAGCTCCATTTTGGTTGATTGCCATAACAGCGCTCTGGTCATGACATCTTGGGAGGCACTGAGGAGGGCATGAGCAGGTCAGCCGCTTGAAGAGACTTGGGGGGGGTTCATGCCTTGTTGCATTAAGTTCTTTAAACAGTCTGGGGGTAATCTTCAGAGTTCTTTTATTTTGAGTTTTGAGGTTATGGTAGAGGGTTGCAAAGAGATTGCCTAGGTCTTGGGTGAGCTCAGTTGTGCTGTTTGCTTTTGGGCCAGCTGGTTCGAGTAGAGCAATCTGAGGCAAAGCAGGATGATTAGTGTGATTTGTGTGGACTTGAGCAATGGTCACAATTTTGTGATTTGCTGGAGCGTTAAAGGTTTGGATCTTAGGCGAGGGTGCAGGCCCTCTCTTCGCCTGTAGCCTGGTCCGTTTGGGCTCTTGATTCCACTACAGGCTTGGGAGGGGGACTGGGTTAAGTGATCGTCCGATGCAACGTCCCACTCAGCTTTGGGCAGGAGTGAGTCCTGCGCCTCTCAATTAAGGTCCAGTTGGAGTCCAGTGCTGGGAGGTGGTTCAAACTGTTATTTTGTGCTTTTGTCACTTGAAGCGATTCAGAAAAGGGGGTGGTGATGAACAGAGTGTCTGAATTAAGCAGACCGCTCTTACCCCGTCCAAAGATCAGGGCTTGATCCATCACCGTTACTTATCTCACTGCACCATCCCAGCTCAGAACCTGGCTATATGCAAATCAGTCTGTCCCTGGCCCAGTGCATCATGGGAACAGGGCAGACTAAACTACCAAGCCAATTCTTCACCAGAAAGGAGACAAGCTACCGGGGACCGGTTTCTGGCATTTCAGCCGTCTTCGGCCCGGCTTGCTTGAATCCTGATGGTGCAGTGAGAAAGGGACTCATGTCTGAGTATACCCTGCCACACCTATAGTGGCCAAAAATGATTCAGAAAAGGGGGTGGTGATGAACAGAGTGTCTGAATTAAGCAGACCGCTCTTACCCCGTCCAAAGATCAGGGCTTGATCCATCACCGTTACTTATCTCACTGTACCATCCCAGCTCAGAACCTGGCTATATGCAAATCAGTCTGTCCCTGGCCCAGTGCATCATGGGAACAGGGCAGACTAAACTACCAAGCCAATTCTTCACCAGAAAGGAGACAAGCTACCGGGGACCGGTTTCTGGCATTTCAGCCGTCTTCGGCCCGGCTTGCTTGAATCCTGATGGTGCAGTGAGAAAGGGACTCATGTCTGAGTATACCCTGCCACACCTATAGTGGCCAAAAATGATTCAGAAAAGGGGGTGGTGATGAACAGAGTGTCTGAATTAAGCAGACCGCTCTTACCCCGTCCAAAGATCAGGGCTTGATCCATCACCGTTACTTATCTCACTGTACCATCCCAGCTCAGAACCTGGCTATATGCAAATCAGTCTGTCCCTGGCCCAGTGCATCATGGGAACAGGGCAGACTAAACTACCAAGCCAATTCTTCACCAGAAAGGAGACAAGCTACCGGGGACCGGTTTCTGGCATTTCAGCCGTCTTCGGCCCGGCTTGCTTGAATCCTGATGGTGCAGTGAGAAAGGGACTCATGTCTGAGTATACCCTGCCACACCTATAGTGGCCAAAAATGATTCAGAAAAGGGGGTGGTGATGAACAGAGTGTCTGAATTAAGCAGACCGCTCTTACCCCGTCCAAAGATCAGGGCTTGATCCATCACCGTTACTTATCTCACTGCACCATCCCAGCTCAGAACCTGGCTATATGCAAATCAGTCTGTCCCTGGCCCAGTGCATCATGGGAACAGGGCAGACTAAACTACCAAGCCAATTCTTCACCAGAAAGGAGACAAGCTACCGGGGACCGGTTTCTGGCATTTCAGCCGTCTTCGGCCCGGCTTGCTTGAATCCTGATGGTGCAGTGAGAAAGGGACTCATGTCTGAGTATACCCTGCCACACCTATAGTGGCCAAAAATGATTCAGAAAAGGGGGTGGTGATGAACAGAGTGTCTGAATTAAGCAGACCGCTCTTACCCCGTCCAAAGATCAGGGCTTGATCCATCACCGTTACTTATCTCACTGCACCATCCCAGCTCAGAACCTGGCTATATGCAAATCAGTCTGTCCCTGGCCCAGTGCATCATGGGAACAGGGCAGACTAAACTACCAAGCCAATTCTTCACCAGAAAGGAGACAAGCTACCGGGGACCGGTTTCTGGCATTTCAGCCGTCTTCGGCCCGGCTTGCTTGAATCCTGATGGTGCAGTGAGAAAGGGACTCATGTCTGAGTATACCCTGCCACACCTATAGTGGCCAAAAATGATTCAGAAAAGGGGGTGGTGATGAACAGAGTGTCTGAATTAAGCAGACCGCTCTTACCCCGTCCAAAGATAAGGGCTTGATCCATCACCGTTACTTATCTCACTGCACCATCCCAGCTCAGAACCTGGCTATATGCAAATCAGTCTGTCCCTGGCCCAGTGCATCATGGGAACAGGGCAGACTAAACTACCAAGCCAATTCTGCACCAGAAAGGAGACAAGCTACCGGGGACCGGTTTCTGGCATTTCAGCCGTCTTCGGCCCGGCTTGCTTGAATCCTGATGGTGCAGTGAGAAAGGGACTCATGTCTGAGTATACCCTGCCACACCTATAGTGGCCAAAAATGATTCAGAAAAGGGGGTGGTGATGAACAGAGTGTCTGAATTAAGCAGACCGCTCTTACCCCGTCCAAAGATCAGGGCTTGATCCATCACCGTTACTTATCTCACTGCACCATCCCAGCTCAGAACCTGGCTATATGCAAATCAGTCTGTCCCTGGCCCAGTGCATCATGGGAACAGGGCAGACTAAACTACCAAGCCAATTCTTCACCAGAAAAGAGACAAGCTACCGGGGACCGGTTTCTGGCATTTCAGCCGTCTTCGGCCCGGCTTGCTTGAATCCTGATGGTGCAGTGAGAAAGGGACTCATGTCTGAGTATACCCTGCCACACCTATAGTGGCCAAAAATGATTCAGAAAAGGGGGTGGTGATGAACAGAGTGTCTGAATTAAGCAGACCGCTCTTACCCCGTCCAAAGATCAGGGCTTGATCCATCACCGTTACTTATCTCACTGCACCATCCCAGCTCAGAACCTGGCTATATGCAAATCAGTCTGTCCCTGGCCCAGTGCATCATGGGAACAGGGCAGACTAAACTACCAAGCCAATTCTTCACCAGAAAGGAGACAAGCTACCGGGGACCGGTTTCTGGCATTTCAGCCGTCTTCGGCACGGCTTGCTTGAATCCTGATGGTGCAGTGAGAAAGGGACTCATGTCTGAGTATACCCTGCCACACCTATAGTGGCCAAAAATGATTCAGAAAAGGGGGTGGTGATGAACAGAGTGTCTGAATTAAGCAGACCGCTCTTACCCCGTCCAAAGATCAGGGCTTGATCCATCACCGTTACTTATCTCACTGCACCATCCCAGCTCAGAACCTGGCTATATGCAAATCAGTCTGTCCCTGGCCCAGTGCATCATGGGAACAGGGCAGACTAAACTACCAAGCCAATTCTTCACCAGAAAGGAGACAAGCTACCGGGGACCGGTTTCTGGCATTTCAGCCGTCTTCGGCCCGGCTTGCTTGAATCCTGATGGTGCAGTGAGAAAGGGACTCATGTCTGAGTATACCCTGCCACACCTATAGTGGCCAAAAATGATTCAGAAAAGGGGGTGGTGATGAACAGAGTGTCTGAATTAAGTAGACCGCTCTTACCCCGTCCAAAGATCAGGGCTTGATCCATCACCGTTACTTATCTCACTGCACCATCCCAGCTCAGAACCTGGCTATATGCAAATCAGTCTGTCCCTGGCCCAGTGCATCATGGGAACAGGGCAGACTAAACTACCAAGCCAATTCTTCACCAGAAAGGAGACAAGCTACCGGGGACCGGTTTCTGGCATTTCAGCCGTCTTCGGCCCGGCTTGCTTGAATCCTGATGGTGCAGTGAGAAAGGGACTCATGTCTGAGTATACCCTGCCACACCTATAGTGGCCAAAAATGATTCAGAAAAGGGGGTGGTGATGAACAGAGTGTCTGAATTAAGCAGACCGCTCTTACCCCGTCCAAAGATCAGGGCTTGATCCATCACCGTTACTTATCTCATTGCACCATCCCAGCTCAGAACCTGGCTATATGCAAATCAGTCTGTCCCTGGCCCAGTGCATCATGGGAACAGGGCAGACTAAACTACCAAGCCAATTCTTCACCAGAAAGGAGACAAGCTACCGGGGACCGGTTTCTGGCATTTCAGCCGTCTTCGGCCCGGCTTGCTTGAATCCTGATGGTGCAGTGAGAAAGGGACTCATGTCTGAGTATACCCTGCCACACCTATAGTGGCCAAAAATGATTCAGAAAAGGGGGTGGTGATGAACAGAGTGTCTGAATTAAGCAGACCGCTCTTACCCCGTCCAAAGATCAGGGCTTGATCCATCACCGTTACTTATCTCACTGCACCATCCCAGCTCAGAACCTGGCTATATGCAAATCAGTCTGTCCCTGGCCCAGTGCATCATGGGAACAGGGCAGACTAAACTACCAAGCCAATTCTTCACCAGAAAGGAGACAAGCTACCGGGGACCGGTTTCTGGCATTTCAGCCGTCTTCGGCCCGGCTTGCTTGAATCCTGATGGTGCAGTGAGAAAGGGACTCATGTCTGAGTATACCCTGCCACACCTATAGTGGCCAAAAATGATTCAGAAAAGGGGGTGGTGATGAACAGAGTGTCTGAATTAAGCAGACCGCTCTTACCCCGTCCAAAGATCAGGGCTTGATCCATCACCGTTACTTATCTCACTGCACCATCCCAGCTCAGAACCTGGCTATATGCAAATCAGTCTGTCCCTGGCCCAGTGCATCATGGGAACAGGGCAGACTAAACTACCAAGCCAATTCTTCACCAGAAAGGAGACAAGCTACCGGGGACCGGTTTCTGGCATTTCAGCCGTCTTCGGCCCGGCTTGCTTGAATCCTGATGGTGCAGTGAGAAAGGGACTCATGTCTGAGTATACCCTGCCACACCTATAGTGGCCAAAAATGATTCAGAAAAGGGGGTGGTGATGAACAGAGTGTCTGAATTAAGCAGACCGCTCTTACCCCGTCCAAAGATCAGGGCTTGATCCATCACCGTTACTTATCTCACTGCACCATCCCAGCTCAGAACCTGGCTATATGCAAATCAGTCTGTCCCTGGCCCAGTGCATCATGGGAACAGGGCAGACTAAACTACCAAGCCAATTCTTCACCAGAAAGGAGACAAGCTACCGGGGACCGGTTTCTGGCATTTCAGCCGTCTTCGGCCCGGCTTGCTTGAATCCTGATGGTGCAGTGAGAAAGGGACTCATGTCTGAGTATACCCTGCCACACCTATAGTGGCCAAAAATGATTCAGAAAAGGGGGTGGTGATGAACAGAGTGTCTGAATTAAGCAGACCGCTCTTACCCCGTCCAAAGATCAGGGCTTGATCCATCACCGTTACTTATCTCACTGCACCATCCCAGCTCAGAACCTGGCTATATGCAAATCAGTCTGTCCCTGGCCCAGTGCATCACTTGAAGCGGCATGTGAGGCTTGGAAATAATAAGTAATAAGTCCTGCCTGAGTAGGCTTAGGAGGCGTTTGGGGAGCAGAGCGCATTTTCAAACATGGAGTAATGCCCTTGGTTGGTTTCTTGTGCCCCAAGCTGTCTGGATAAGTTGTAAGTGAAGGGTACATTTCCCCCTCATCTTTCCCCTCAGCCACTGTCTTGCAGCGATTTGGTAGCTTACTTCTGTGCATTCTTGGTATTGTGATGGTTGGAGGGGATTTTGTGTTCAGCTACAGTTTGTTGGCAGGTTGTTGGCTGACTGGTGGTTTTGTGGGCAGGAGTAGAGCCACCACATGATGTCTCATCCATAGAGAAGGGTAGTCAGATGATCCCCAATGTGGAGGCGAGGGAGCTCGTAAAGGGGGTAAACTGCACCAGAACCTAGACTGGCCATCACCCCCCTTTCCGGCTCGACACTCCAGTCGCAGAGATAGTGAATCAACCACACCTCTCCCCTAGAGCACCTAGGCTAGCTTGGCCACTCAGACCCTCCTTTTTCATCACCAGGGGACGGAGTGGGGGTCTTGCGGTGCGAGGGTCTTGCTGGTGCATAGTGAGTTAATGGGGCCGTGTCCGGAAATCCCTGAGTTGGTAACTTGTTGGGCTCACTGTTAGCGGGCAGCTGTCTGCCGGAAGGGCTGGTTGGGGGAGTGAGGACTGGCGGCTGGGATCAACCGGCAGATGGAGAGCAGCAACAAGCCAGATTGGTGTTGGGTCGAGTTAAGCCGCTACACCAGGATAAGAGCCAGATCCCCTCCCACCACAGGTCTCACCTGCCTCAGGACAAATGGACGGCGGAAGAGATGAGAAAGCACGAGTAAGGGCATGAGGGAGGGAGGTCAGGGGAATAAATGTAGTGCAGGGTAGATGACTGCAGGCCCTCATCTCCTCGACACCGCGCATCCAGATGCTGTAGGTCTTTGTGCTGCTTCCACTGGCCAGACTGTGGCCCCTGCACCCTGACCTCACTACGGGCCGGTCTCACTCTCAGTGACTATCACTGCACTCCAGTACACACAGCACCCTGAACTCCACTCCGGAAACGCGTCACACGCGCTCCATCAGCAACTTTGTTTCAATACCGGGTTCCCAATACTAGGCAGCTCAACTAAAAATCTGTTAGAAAGTTGCCTACTCTCTGAGGATCCTCAGGATCGTTTCTTTAACTTCATGTACATCTTTGTGTTGATGTGTACATGTGGTAGTTAATGTCATGGGCTTCCAGAATACGAGTTGACATTACCACAAAGATGTTAAACAGGATCAGTGAGGGGACCGATAGGCTCCAAAGACTATTGCAGTGATTTCAGAGAGGAAGGAGCTTATTTCAACTTGCTTAGTGTGATTGCTTAGCTTGGAAAGAAAGGAAACTGTGACAGAGCAGTTTCTCTCACATCTGCATGCGTAGTCAATTGATTGATCAGCCTATTGTGATCAATGGTCTTGGAGGCACGGGAAAGTCCAGGAGGATCAAAGCACTTGATAGGCACTGGTAATAAATGCCTTGGTATTCTGCTCTGATGTTTAAGGAGTTGATTCTGTTCACCAGAGTGTGTGGTTCTGAAGATTCTGGGCCCTGCCATAATACGGTACCGAGGCCCAACACCCGTGTCACAAAATATCATCGTACCATGACGAATTTGGTGTCTACAGACCGGTAATGATTAGGACATTATCCCTATACATTTGCGTCCTGATTGAGTGATGCTATCACCCTTAAATCATGGTTTCCATCTCCAACCCTCGGACTCCATTTTGTGAACGGCATCCATCTTGTGGCTTGCCCTCATATAGTCAATTGATTAAGGCCGAGGTTGATCTGAAAGGACACGTCCACCTTAGCTGACTCCCCCATGACCTGGCCGAACTGACTCCACTGCCTCCAGCCAAACCTGTTTGAGCAGTCCCTCGCCCAGTGGCCGAGTAAGATAGCATCAAGGCACAACATGCCATAAACCATTCACTACATACAAACCATGTTATCCACACACATACACCTGTCCATGTTTCTTGTTTATGGCCGGTTTTACGATGAGGAGGTGCCCGATTTTATTGGGGTTTCGTCGATATCTGATGATAGTTCTGGACCGAGCTGGGTCATCTATCACAAACTGGACATCTAAAATATGGGTTGGCCGTCATGACTTTGCTTTTTGCTTTATTGTGGAAATATTTATATGACCGTATCGTAAACTGAGGAATTCTTGCCTACAGCTGTTATTTTTGTATAAAAGGAGAAGGCTGGTTCTGTAAAAACGAACAGTCTCCTGAGAACTTACATCCCGTGCTGTTGTACTTCTAGGACACTTGTTACTTGGTTGCAGCCAATAAAACTCGAACTTTGACTTCACCTAGAAGACTCTGTGTTTCTGTGGTCCGGAACAGGGAGAACTCAGAGGTCTTCGGGTGTTATCCCCTGGCACCACCGGGTTCCTAAAAACCCGGCACCTCAGTTGGCGCCCAACTCGGGGCGGTATCAAGCGGTGACCGTCCAAGCCAGATGTTCGTGAGGAGCTTCGTGTGAAAATTCCAGAGGACGGCCAGCCACTTCAGCGACCCCTGTATGTCGACGTGGTTCCGAAGGTCTTTGCTGCGAGGTTCCCCGCGTCCCGACGGCTACGAAGGACTGCTTCCCTGACTATCGCCCTGTTTTGGACCCAGTGATCCTTGGTAGAGCGAAACGATAGACGAGTCTTCTAGTGACGTCATCGATCTTCAATACTTCAGTTAAGTATAAGTGGAGCGTCTCCCAGTCCTTAGTTTTGTTCTTAGTTTTGGTATCCTTGAGATACACCTTGTTTGGAACTTGCAAGCGCCAAAACCAAGGGATTTGTGTATTCACGAAAATATCGTATTCGATAATCCTTTGAAGTTTGAAGCTAGACTAGTGAGCGAAGATGCCTGGTCTTAGCAGACTTGGAAACTTGTTTTGTCTTGGTTGTAGTAAGGACTCCCGATTAGAGGACGCGTGTCCGGTTCCTCCGGTCGGAACTCCAACATATGAGCTCTATATAAAGCATGGAGTAGGTCCTATCGCATATAATGAAGTATGGATAAAATACACCAGAAAGGATGGTGTTTTAAAATGGCCCCAATATGGTAGCTTTGACGCAGAAATTTTAGATAATCTCGAGGTCAAACTGTTCAAGAAGAAAGCCCGGCCGGCGATGTTTGACTCTTTTCGCTTATGGCGCAAAGAAGCCAAACAGAAAGAAATGAAATTAGCTAAGAAAAATAAAAGAGGTATGACAATGGTGCAAGCTGCCGTTGCATACAGGGATAATGAGGAAGAGCAAGAAAGTGAACAAATGCTCAGAAGCAAGAAGTTAGCAGTAGATAAATGCTACCCAATGTTACCACATGAAGGACAAAGTTCAAAAAGGACATCAGAGAAGGATCCATTAATGTCCCATTTACTGAGTTCACCACCCCCATATGCACTAGATGCTACTGCACCCCCGAAGCGCTTTGTTATACCGCGCCCCGGCGCACGAACTCCAGATCTTACACAAACACCAGCTCCACTTCAGCTGGTTCCTACTTCTCCGGCGCAGCCCTCTCAAGGGCTGCCGCCTTTGCTACATACTCCATCTACTTTTTCTGCGACTTTGCCTACTGCTCCAACTGTTTATCATGATACTACCTCTGCCACTGCCTCGACTTCCTCTGCCATTGCCTCGACTTCCTCTTTACATTAGCCTGTCTTTTCTGGCACATCTGCCTCTCCGCAAGCTTCTCCTTCCGTTCGACAGAGAGTGACAAGTACTGTCACTGGTCTGTTCTCACCTTTCTTTGAGTCGCCTAAGACGACCCCAAAAACAGGACGTAGACAGTTGCGTAGT
Source organism: Lissotriton vulgaris (assembly GCF_964263255.1). Taxonomy (NCBI): domain Eukaryota; kingdom Metazoa; phylum Chordata; class Amphibia; order Caudata; family Salamandridae; genus Lissotriton; species Lissotriton vulgaris. Next base: position 752,942,462 of record NC_141694.1, read on the forward strand.
CAACTGCCTGATTATGAGGAAAGAGTAGTGCTGAATGAGTTAGCACGCAAATGGGTTACTGATACTGCAAAGTATGATGTTCAGTCTGTTATGGAAGTCTTCCGTCAGTGGGATGCACCCACTCAGAGATATGTATTCGAAGAAATGTGTGTATATCTCTGTGAAGATTTGCAAGATAATGATCCCAAACGCAAAATGCAGGAATTATTCTGTATGCGATTCAAATTTTATGAAGGCATGATTGTAGGTGCTGATGTTCAACGAGCAATATACTTAATGTTATCTTATAGGAGTAAGGAAAACGTATCTAGATCACTATATGAGGATGACATATTAGGTAGGAAAAAGGCGCGACAGTACCCCATGAGAGAGGTTCCTCCAGTTTGGAGGGAAGGTGATGCGAACGCGAATCCAGCGATTCCGCCGCATTTCCAGCGTGTATGGGTACATGTTCTGTGGAAAAGATCTGAAGTTTTATCTCTAAAGCAGACATTACCTGATCCTCGTAAAAATCCTGCAGGATATTATAAGGAGTTATCACAGACTGCCAGCTCATGTATAATGAATTTAGCAGATGTAGACATGTTGTTTGGGAATGTTGTTCCACAGCCTTTATGGAGTAAGATTCGTCATGCAGATCATGATCAAGAATTAGGCGACACGTGGGCTAATATCACTGCTGCTGATGCTAGACAAGTTGGTGGTTCTAAACCCGAGCCTTTAGTAGCAGAACTTCCTGGTAGAATTATTGCATATATGAAGACCTTAATGCCTGAATTGCGTGTGAATTGGGACAAGTTATCTGCGTGCAAGCAGAAGAAAGATGAGAATGTGTCTGACTTTTTCACGAGGTTTGAAGAGACTTTCGTCGATCATAGTGGTCAGGATATGGCCACAGAGGGTGGCCAAAGATTGTTTGTAGACAAGTTCATACATAATCTGCTTCCTGAAACTGAACTGTGTAGTAAATTGAAAGATTCAGAGAGTGCTTGGGCTGTTTCCACGTCAGCACAGATTTTGGCCACAGCCCAGTACTACGAAAATAGGCGCAAAGACTAGCTAGAGAAAGCAGACAAAAAGACTAAAGATTTGAAAACTAAAGTCCTTCTCCAGCAAGCCTATCCGCCTCGCACTACTAGTCAGCCTGATTATCAGCAACCACAGCAGTATTCGAGAAACTCACAAAGAAATGAGTCTTCTCAACAGCGTTTACCTTATGGTCCGAATCAGTGTGCTTATTGCAAAGAAGAGGGTCATTTCAAGAGTAGTTGTCCAGCTCTATCGCGACGTTTGAATGGTGTCTCTGGTTCAAGAGGTAGAGGTGTTCAACAGGCTCCTAGGGGTAGGGGCCATGGAAATGTCCCCCAGAATGCTCGTCCTTTTCCACCTCAGAATTCTATGAATACCTTTGATCAACAGAATAATGCGTCTTCTAGGTCAGCTCAGTACTATGCTGATGACTACTATGCAGAAAACGAGAATGAAGGTAATAATTGCTAGGACAGCCATGGACAAAGAGAGGGAGTTGTTTCAGTTCCAGTTGATCAGAATGGATCTTATGTTGAGGTGACTACATCAGGAGTGTCGGAACCTTTTCTGCTGGATACTGGTGCTACGAAAAGTTCTATTATGCACTCAAAACTTCCTGGCGCACCTTTGTTCGGCGAAATGAATGTTTCAGTAGGTTTTTCTGGCGCCCCTGTTAGAAACCCGATTTCTAGTCCTATGCCCCTTTCTGTTGGGCCATGTGAATTAGAAGCACCCCTCATTCTTACAACAGGTTGTGGCGAAAACTTGTTAGGTTTGGATTTGTTAAAGAGATTATATGCGACTTTGTACTGTTCTCCTTCGGGAGTACAACTTACCCTAGGTAAGAAAGTGATTTCCCCAATGTATTTGTCAAAGGAAAATATTCCAAGAGAATTGTTATCACTTTCGGACATACTTTGGGCTACTGGTTCTAACAATGTGGGTCTTTTGGAGATAGCGCCATATGTCATAACTTTGCGAGCCAATGTTAGGTTGCCACGTATTCCCCAATACAAGATCTCTAGTGAATGTGAAAAGGCTTTGTTAGCGATCGTTTACGATCTGATTGAGAAAGATGTCATTGAAGAGACAACAAGCAACATTTGTAACAGTCCTATTTTGCCAGTTTTAAAGCGTACTGATCCGTCTCAGCCTCCTGTGTACAGATTTGTGATCGATCTTAAAGAAGTAAACAAGATTGTTGTGCCACAGTTTCCAGTTGTTCCCGACATTACTGTCCTATTAACTATGGTTCCAGCTTCAGCCACTTGGTTCTCGGTGATTGATTTGAAGAACGCTTTCTTCAGTATCCCGATTGCTGAGGAGAGCAGGGATATTTTTGGCTTCAATTTAGGAGGACGAAGCTTCCGCTTCAAACGCGCTCCTCAGGACTACTGTGAAAGCCCATCTTTATTCAGTCAGGCTCTGAAAACACAACTTGACACGATTGTCCTACCTGATGGTGCGACTCTCATTCAGTACGTAGACGATTTGCTAGTCACGGCAGATACTGAAGAGATTTGCAAGGAAGCCACATTGTCGTTGTTGCGTCATTTATGTGACATGAAGCACAAAGTCTCTCTTTCGAAACTGAAATTTTGTCGACAAGAAGTGACCTACTTAGGTCACATCTTATCGAAGGAGGGAAGGAGACTGACCCCAGAGAGAATACAGGCAATTGCAAGATTGAGTCTCCCAAGGACACAGAGAGAAGTGCGTGCTTTCTTGGGCATTACATCATATTGCAGACAATGGATACCGAACTTCTCATTGTTGGCTAAACCTTTGCTGGCACTAATCTGTAAGGATACACCCAATCCTGTGCCTTGGTCTGAAGATTGTCAGAAGAGTTTTCACGAGTTGCGTGATGCGTTGTGTTCAGCTCCTGTGTTGGGCAACCCCGACTACAGTAAACCTTTCACATTATACGTCCATGAGAAGGAAGGTTGCGCATTATCAGTCCTGACACAATCCTTTGGGGACAAACAGCGTCCATGCGCGTATTTTTCAGCGACTCTAGATCCTGTAGCTAAGGCATTACCAAGTTGCTTGAGGGCCACTGCTGCAGCAGCTGTCTGTATTCGACAGTCTGCTGGGTTAGTAATGAATAATACACTGATTGTTATGGTCCCACATGCAGTAGACATTTTGCTAAACAGAACGAAGACACAGCACTTAACTAGTGCTCGACTGTCAAGTTATGAGCTGACACTGTTAGTGAGTCACATTCACATAAAGAGGTGCGATACACTCAACCCAGCCACGTTATTGCCCATTCCAACAGAGACAGATGAGGTCGAAAAACATGATTGCTGTTTTAGGACAGAAGATGAGACAAAAGGGAGAGTAGACTTACAGGACACTCCCCTTCCTGAATGTAATGATGCTTTATGGGTTGATGGTTCATGCTTCAAGTTGCCAAATGGTGATACGACTACAGCATATGCGGTGACAACATTGCACACGATTGTAGAAACTGCACGTATCCCCTATCATTCTGCGCAAGCAGCAGAGTTAATTGCACTTACATAGCGTGTGTGTTGGCAAAAGGAAAACGAGTGAATGTGTATACAGATAGCCAATACGCCTTTGGCGTGGCTCATAGTTTTGGACGATTGTGGCATGAACGTGGGTTCCTGACGTCGCATGGTGCAAAGATACAGCATGGTCAGTTAGTTAACGAGCTTCTCGAGTCACTGACCTTGCCGCTACAAGTTGCGATTGTGAAATGCAGTGCACATAGAAAGATTCAAGATGATGTTGGTCGTGGGAATGCATTTGCAGACGAAGTTGCGAAAGAGACTGCAAGGAACACAATGAGTCGAATGTATGTCGTAGGTCCTGCGAGATGGATTGCTGATGTAGGTATGTGTGAGGACACTATTGAAAGTGTGAAATCTATACAATCCGAGGCCACTGAGAAAGAGGTGAACGAATGGAGAGAAAGCAAGGGTAGATTGGATGCGAATGGTTGTTGGGTCGAATTGTCAGAGCATCAAAGATGGCTGTTACCCGACGCATACGTACTTGCAGTGGTGACAGTGGCTCATGGGATAGCTCACATCAGTGCGAAAGGAATCTGTAAGCTGTTGGCCCCAGTATGGCAGAATAGTGGCATCCCAAAATGTGCAGAGAACTTGGTCAAGAACTGTATGGTGTGTTTTAAGTACAATCCCGGTAGGGGAACTCCAACTCCAGCTGGTCATTTTGCGCCCCCAACGTATCCGTTCGAGGTTTTGCAGCTCGATTTTATCCACATGGAGAGGTGCAACAATCTGAAATACGTGCTTGTTGTTGTTTGCGCTTTCTCCAGGTGGGTGGAAGCGTATCCCCTTAAGGACAATACTGCTTTGTCCACAGCCAAAGCCCTTGTCAAGGAATTCTTCCCCAGATTCGGTATGCCTAGAATGGTCTGGAGTGATAATGGAAGTGAATTCGTGGGACGAGTGATGAAGAGAGTGTGTGAGTGTCTAGGCATACGCCAGAAATTCCACGCTGCAAATCACCCCCAATCCGCTGGATTAGTAGAATGCTACAACGGCACGTTAAAGCTGAAATTGGCCAAGATCCAAGTCAGCACAGGTCTTAAATGGCCTGACGCCCTGCCTTTAGCACTCCTGTCTACCAGAATGACTGTCCATTCTAGATTAGGACTTAGCCCTCACGAGATTGTGTTTGGCCGCCCAGCCAACATCTGGGGCATGCCAAGGCCCAAGAAACTAAGTGAGATAGAGCACCCTGTACTACTTGACTATTTGCGCGAATTGACAACTAAATTGCGTGTTTTACACCAACAGGTTCACAGTTCCTCTCCGCCAGCGTCTGATGATCCAGGCCACACCATTGAACCTGGCTCCTGGGTACTGGTGCAGAATTTTCAGCGCACGATAAACGAACAGCCCAGGTGGACTGGCCCGTACCTCGTTCTTCTTTCCACAAGATTAGCCGTTCGGGTGGAAGGCAAGAAGAACTGAATCCACGGGATCCATTGTAAGCGGATCCCTCTGCCCCTTCCATATGACCGGTGGGTCCAGGAGGGAATTGCTGACTCTGAAACAGAGTCCGTACCACGCTTTGCACCCTTCAGCGATGCACGACTGAAAGGAACTGGTACCGATAAGGAGAGTGATGATATTCTGCAAGGATTTATGCCACCGTCAATGCAGTTGGACACTACAGAACCTGAAGCTTTGTTTCAAGACCACACCATACCTGGGAAACAACGGTATAATCTGAGGCCAAGAAAAACGAACTAATAAAAATAAACTAATAAGGTTTTTTTCTTTCCCCCAAGAACTATTTTTGATTGTACAGCTCTCTCGCCCAGGGAACTTGCTCATTTTTGATTTTCGAACCGCCATCCGGTTCTGCTGCTAGGGTCGCGGTTGACGGGACGTGCAGCTGGAGACGTTTAGGTCGACGGTTCTGGTTAGTCTAAGGGAATTACCCTGGACTGAACAGAAGCACCCCTGAGCAGAATCAATCTCCCACCGCGGGCAGCAACTAGAGGATGGAGTTTCCGAGGGTAGAGAGACCTGTTAGATCTACGAACTTTGAAAAGAGAGTTTGCGCTGTGATGGCAAGATAACGATTTTTAGTAATATGCATTTTAATGTTGTGTAGCATAACAATGTTTTTGGTGGGCTATGCTCTGTTCATCTTTCGAGTTACCTTTGTACATAACACTCAGCCCACACCTCCTCCTACTGTTTCCCCGCATTCCTTTCACCCTCTACCTGAACACGAGTCTGCCAGAAGATTAGAATTTGTAAATAATTCATTCGTCCAACTCCTACACCAGCACCAATCTGTAATGAACCCTACGAACTGTTGGGTATGTGGACTTATGCCACACACCACAGACAAGGGTATTCCGTATTTTGTCCTGCCATTTAGTTATTATGGTTCTCTGTGGGCTTTCCAGACCATGTTCCTGTTTGCCCTCGAACCATATGTTCCAGGGAAAAATTCAAACAACAAGGCACTAGTGGCGGGAATCAGAAATATGAGTAGGGATATCGACACGGTTAGAACGACCCCCAAAGATTAGCTTATACCATACAGTCGATGGAATATAACTAAGTATGGAATTTCCTTGGCTGAGAGTCAGAAAGCAAAGAAATCCTCCCCAATCTGGATAGTACCCCACCAAGGTCATCTATGTCTGCAGGGAAATGGCAACAACCCTCGAGCCCAGTTAGGGAAGAGTGTCTGTACTGAGACTTACGCTCTCTCATCTCAGACCTCCCCTTCATTCCTAGCAGCTAAGGGTACCTACTTCGTCTGCCACGACAGAGCATATACATGGTTGCCCCCTGACTTCTCGGGCACATGTTTTCTCTCGTTTCTGCTGCCACCCACCTACACGGCCGAGGCAGATTACCATCGGACAAGGACAGTTAGGGGTGTCGTGAGTCAAGACGACACTGCGGGTCAAGAGTTTGGAGACTTCGCAAAGGGTTTTCCGCTGTTTTGGGGGCCTCTGGTGAACAGCAGGAACATTCGCCAATTGACGAGGGTAGTTGAATCCGCCGTGATTGAAACGGCCGGTGCCCTTAGTAACTTGACTGCTGAGCTCCAGTCGGACCGACTTATGACTCTTCAAAATAGGGTTGCCCTGGATGTCATACTTGCAGACCGAGGCGGGGTATGTAGAGTAATCCAATCCAGTTGCTGCATTTTTATCCCTGATAATGCTCCGACAGTGTACCAGGCCATCTCCAAACTGCACAAAATCTCTGATTCCATTCATGTGGACAAAGGGGACTGGTCCTTGCTAGGGTGGTTCTGGGAACTGATATCTGCCTGGGGATGGAAGACATTGATATTCGTTGGGATGATCCTAGCCATTCTGTTCCTGTTCTGCCTGTTTGTGCAGTGCGCTCCTGCAATATGTGGCCTCTGTGCTACATCATGTGTAAGGAAGCCTATGTCAAGGGACGAATTGAGCAACAGGATGATGCTACAGCAGCATCTCCATGACTTCATGAATACAGATGTGGACTCAGACTAGCATGAGTTATTGCCTAATATGAGGGCAAAAGGAGGGTCTATGGTTCTGAAGATTCTGGGCCCTGCCATAATACGGTACCGAGGCCCAACACCCGTGTCACCCGGGGCCCGGGGTCAGCACCCGAACAAAACGGTGAACTTTCAAAAAAATACATGTGACCACCTTCAAGCCAGGCGGAAAATCTTTCATCTAAAAAGCATACTTTAATTTTAAAGAAGACTCGAAAAGTACTTTATGATAATTGCAATGTCGTAGTAGTGCCAAATAACGTTATGTAATCATGATTCATCATTTTGCACAGAAAAATATTCCATTGTTTTAGTTCGTTTAAATTTATGGTGCATCATGGGAATGTGAGTAATCCGATGGGAATGGGCGAGGTTTAGTATGCCACAGGTGATAATTAGAGTTGCACTAAGTGGGGAATTCAAGGAGGGAGGAGTGAAAGCCACGTTTTTAAACCGAGAGGATGCAAGAGGATTTATTTTGGGGTTATGTTATGTAAGAGTGAATTCTCGTGTGTAACTTGCTTGAAGCTTATTTTAAACACAATTACATAATGTTAACCTTGATAATAATTATTGATGTACATGATATTGTGGTTTCCCACGGGTGGATGGAATCTTAATGGATTTATTTTGTACTTTCAGTTACCCCTGAAGAAAGGCCCTAAGAGGCCTGAAATGCATTGGGTTTAAATAAACTGCTTTTTAAATGGATTTTGGCATCAGTACGTGTTTTTGTCAAGAGGTTCGGATGGCCCAACATTAACATGAGAAAATTTTGGAAAATTGCGTTTCCTGGTTTGAAGTTGGAAAGAAGGATGAATGTGAAAAAGATTGAGGATTATAAGCAAGAGCACTAAGATGAAACATTGAAGAATGAAATATATGACTGCAAATGCAATCAAAGAATGCTGTGCCAAGAGGTGGAACAAAAAGATGTCCCACAGTTATGTTGTACAAAATATCATCGTACCATGACGAATTTGGTGTCTACAGACCGGTAATGATTAGGATATTATCCCTATACATTTGCGTCCTGATTGAGTGATGCTATCACCCTTAAATCATGGTTTCCGTCTCCAACCCTCGGACTCCATCTTGTGGCTTGCCCTCATATAGTCAATTGATTAAGGCCGAGGTTGATCTGAAAGGACACGTCCACCTTAGCTGACTCCCCCATGACCTGGCCGAACTGACTCCACTGCCTCCAGCCAAACCTGTTCGAGCAGTCCCTCGCCCAGTGGCCGAGTAAGATAGCATCAAGGCACAACATGCCATAAACCATTCACTACATACAAACCATGTTATCCACACACATACACCTGTCAATGTTTCTTGTTTATGGCCGGTTTTACGATGAGGAGGTGCCCGATTTTATTGGGGTTTCGTCGATACCTGATGATAGTTCTGGACCGAGCTGGGTCATCTATCACGAACTGGACATCTAAAATATGGGTTGGCCGTCATGACTTTGCTTTTTGCTTTATTGTGGAAATATGTATATGACCGTATCGTAAACTGAGGAATTCTTGCCTACAGCTGTTATTTTTGTATAAAAGGAGAAGGCTGGTTCTGTAAAAACGAACAGTCTCCTGAGAACTTACATCCCGTGCTGTTGTACTTCTAGGACACTTGTTACTTGGTTGCAGCCAATAAAACTCGATCTTTGACTTCACCTAGAAGACTCTGTGTTTCTGTGGTCCGGAACAGGGAGAACTCAGAGGTCTTCGGGTGTTATCCCCTGGCACCACCGGGTTCCTAAAAACCCGGCACCTCAAGTGGCAGAAAACACTGATTGCATAGCACCTTCATGAGCTCTAGTTGTGAGGTAAGTTGTGACGCTGTCACCTATTCCAGTACATTTGCGGTGTGCGACAGTCCTAAGCTATGGCAGTAGTTTAACAGACCTTCTGGATCAGAATTTGACTTTTTCAGTAGGGCTGCAATAATAATATGCACGAGTTTCTTCGTCGCTGAAAGACAATCATCGATTTTTGTGGTAAATGGACCCCTAAATTACTTTTGTAGTTTTGTACTTAGAAACTGTACAGCACTTACGAACTCTTTTTTTTAAACCTTTTGTATTGTTTCAATATGGATGTGGAAACGTAAAAACGATTGCTCATTAAAGATGCACAACTGTAATCACATTTTTGCATCGTACAACAATATCCATCTTGTCCATTGGTCCCTGCAGTTTGCTACATTCTCCAAGAAAACTTCACCCCAAAACAATAGAACAGTAGAGGTCTCAGATTATGTTTAAAATAAACACATCAGAAAGAATGAGTACATTGACAAACTAATCAGGGGTCATTATTGCACAGATCCTGCGACCGCCCATCATCTGTCAAAGCTTCCTTGAACAGACAAGCTTAGAATTAACCAAGCACTAATTTATCTCATCACACAATATTGCTTGTATTCTAATGTAACAACACTGTATGGAATGCTCCCATAAGGTGAACCAAGACCTAAGACAAAGTAACAGTTAATAACACTTCACACATTCATCTTCTTTTAAAAAATGAAACAATTGTATTGAATAAAAATAAGTACAATATTTCACGGGCTCGTATTTACATTCGTAGGAGCTGTTTTTCTTTTCCTCATTTAAATGCATTAGAAACTGAGCTTAAGGTAACATAAATTGTGTCTACACTGTTCTCCTTGAATTTATGTCATAATACACCAGTGACAACTATTACTCTTGTTTCTAGTTCCAAATAAAGAATTGCGAGCTTTAGACTAATACATGGAGAGCGTTCCCAGAGACTTTCCCCCACGCTGTACCTAACCAAGGACATCCTAAATGTCCCAGGCTAGTGCTGTACAATATATCAACTAGCATGCTTGAATACATTGTGTGAACGACTAAATCTAATATAATACTACCATGAGCGACTCCTCTAATGTAGTTTGCAGTAAGATGCTTCTTCTTGCTTGTTCCTCATTGGTGCATATTCGGAGAACCATGTACTTATTTAGAAATGTATGAAAGTCTTTTCCTAAAGTCCTATAAAAGGATGTACATTTCTGTATACTGGAACCCCATATTTATCAGCTTTAGAAAGCAAATCAATGACAGAATTTATGTAGAACTTTACTGAGTTCTTTATACTTATGACACTATACAATTTTGCTGCTACACCTATCAATGGCTTATTTCCTGGATTTTCCTATTAACTTCTTATATGACATTTTAAACTATAACTGGTGGTTGTCATTCTTATTAGAATGTTGCAGAATTGATTTGTGAGCCCTGTTATGATGTTTGCACACTAGTAGTTGGGCGTGGGAGGAGTTAGGGGGCGAGAGGAAGAGGAGGAGTAGAGGCAGGATATGGCTAGTTAGAGTAGGGACAGGGGACAGAGAAGACACGGTAAATAAAGCTCTGTTAATAATCATCCCAAGCGTCTGTCCTTCATTGTAGCTGGACGCTACAACTGGCGACGAGGGTGGGATTAGGAGTGCCTGCCACCCACTGAAGCCTGCAAGCCTGCAGGAGCGCTTAAGAAGTAAAGCGCCCGTCGGCGCCAAAACGCGAACCACGCGTGACGCGTGAGAGGTGGTGTGCCCTGAAAGAACAGAAGTCGGGAGCCCACTCCGACTCTGCCCTGAGCCCTGTCGTGGCGAAAATCGCCGTGGAGAAGAGCGCTGCCCCGGGGAAGTTTTGGCGCGCTGTCGCCGAGTTTAGGAGGCCATCGGCGGAAGAACGCGGGACTGCAGAAGCAAGTCGGGAGCTCACCCCGATCTCACCTGGTGTCCGTGGTGGTGGTGAAAAAAGGAACCCTGGCGTGAGCTGGCTCAGAAACCGACCGCCGGTGAGTCCTGAATCCCCCAGAGTGAATGAGTCTGGAGAGCCAGCCTCGTGTGTGCCTGCAGGAGCGGCGGCCATCTTGAAGTCAGGCGCCTAATAAGGACAACTCTGTGCAAATCAACGGCGGCCATTTTGAAGTCAGGCGCTGGTGAGAAAACAAGCATTGGCACAATAAGCAAGCATTGGCGACTACAAGAAACAAGCATTGGCAAAACAAACAAGCACTGGCGACTACAAGAAACAAGCATTGGCAAAACAAACAAGCACTGACGACTACAAGAGACAAACCTTGGCAAAATAGATAAGCACTGGCGACTGCAAGAAACAAGCCTTGGCTAAATAAACAAGCATTAGCGACTACGAGAAGCAAACACCGGCTATTAGCGATTACAAGAAACTAGCCTTGACAAATAAACAAGCATTGGCGACTACAGGGACCCAGCATTGGCAATACAACAAGTGAGATCGCTGCAGAATGGGAGACGAAGACGCTCAACTTCCACCCAGTGGATCGCTCTTGCGAGCACCCGCCCCTCTCAAGGTAACAACGGAAGGAAGCATGGGCCCCAAATGGCAAGAGTGGCTGGAAGAGTTTGAGGACTATATTGTAGGTTCAGACGTCACTGATGAGGCAAAGAAACTGGTTATCCTGCGCAATTTGGCGGGGCGAGAGGTAGTCAAGATACTCAAAGACCTGCCTGCGGCTGACGTAGACACTTATGCTAAAGCGTGTGTGGTCCTGAACAAAAAGTTTCTTCACAAGAGAAATGTAGACTATGAGCGACACACCTTTCACTCCGCCAGGCAAGGAAAGGAGGAGCCCATGAGTGCCTTCATGGTGCGTCTGCGGAGACTAGCCAAGTACTGTGAATTCGATTCTTTCTCCACTGACGATGCTATCAAATCCCAAATAATAGATGGATGCCATTCGGATCAACTTAGGAGACGACTACTGAGAAAACCACATGGATTGGACGAAATAGAGGACATGACACGAGCTTATGACCAGGCAGAGAAGTACGCCGCCGTCATGGAAACGGAAAACAAAGGGAGTCATGAACAGGCACGACGTGTACACGCCCGGAATGACAGTCGAAGACACTCCAGAGACAAACAATGGAGGTCGCACACATCGTCACGTCAAGAGCAATCAAGCTATCAACGTCAAGAACCATGGAAGAAGGAGAGACGACAGGAAAGAGTGCGAAAATGCTACCGATGTGGGTATGATTTCCCTCATGCGGGCAGTTGCCCGGCCTCGGGCCAGAGATGTCGAAAATGTGGTCGCACTAACCATTTCGAAGCAATGTGCGGGGAGTACCACAAAGAGCAACGAAGTAGCCACTCGGGTGCTACCCGATCTGACACCCGAAGCAGAGCTCCAAGAGTGTCGCGGTCTGACACCCGAAGACAACATGCGCGAGCTGTCCAAGATCAGACGGACCGGTCCCCTGAATCGTCACACTCCAGCAGGGAGTCACGTCGGTCTCGGTGGGAGAGGAGGTCGCCGTCCAGAGAATCCAGACCCTCATCCCGAGACTCTGTTTATACCATTGAATACTTGAACTTAGCAGCAGACCCGGACCAACTTAAGAGATACCCTCGGCTGGACATCAAAGTCGGAAATCACGACTCAAAGTTTGTACTAGACTCTGGTGCCTCTCTAAATTACATTCCAGTTACTGAATACGAGAGAATGAGTCCACGACCCCCCTTGACATTTGCACCTGTGAGAGTCTACACGTGGATGGCTAAGAAGCCCCTTCCTTGTCTAGGGAAATTCTCTACGACACTTACACACGACGGCACAACCATATCAGCAGTCATCCATGTCATCAAGGGCCCTGAAGCAGACTGCCTTCTGAGTCTACCAACTGCTGAACGACTCCACTTGGTGGAAATTCTCTTCAAAGTCAGCGACGTCCGGGACGTGACCCGCCTATTTCCCAGGTTGTTTCAAGGTTTGGGCAAGTTGAGAGACTGTCAAGTACGGCTTCATATCAACGAACAAGTCAGGCCTGTAGCCCAACACCCTCGGCGAGTACCATTTCACCTACAGGCCGCTGTGGAGGAAGAACTACAAGATCTATTGGCTGCGGACATCATCGAACGCACTGATGGCCCGACTCCATGGGTTTCGCCGGTCGTCATTGTTCCCAAAAAGGGCACGGCCAACAAAGTCAGGCTCTGCGTGGACATGCGGTTGCCCAACACTGCAATAGAACGAGAGCGGCACCCGGGGCCACACTTGAGCGACATGATCGCAGCATTGAACGGAGCCACTGTGTTTTCCAAATTGGATTTGAACAAAGGTTATCATCAACTGGAATTGGAAGTGGGGTCCAGGTACATCACTACTTTTGCAACTCACATGGGGTTGTTCAGATACAAAAGACTGAGCTTCGGTGTGTCCTCGGCAGCTGAGATCTTTCAGGAAATGATCCGGCAAGTCATCCAAAATATTCCAAACACGCTCAACTATAGCGATGACATTCTTGTCTATGGTTCTGATGTCAGAGAACATGACATTGCACTTAATCGTGTCTGCCATGCCTTAGTAGCAGCCAACTTGACTTTGAACAAAGAGAAATGCGAGTTTCACCAGGCTACGCTGAAATTTTTCGGTCACATCTTCTCGGGTGCCGGCATGAAACCTGATCCCGACAAAATCATGACTCTAAACAACACCAAGAGTCCCCAAGACGTCAGCGATCTCAGATCGTTCCTGGGAATGGCCAGCTATTGTGCTCGCTACATTAAGGACTACGCTACTATCAGCCACCCCCTCCGCATGCTAACCAAGCAGGGTCAATCGTTTGAATGGACTCCCCAATGTGAGCAGGCATTCAAGGAAATCAAGAAAGCGGTTGAATCGGCAAATCACTTGTCATATTTCAACCCGAAACGGAAAACTGAGATAACTGTCGATGCGAGTCCGGTGGGACTAGGAGCAATCCTGGCACAATATGAAAATGACTCGGATCAACGCCGCATCATTGCCTACGCGAGTCGTAGTCTGACTGAGCCGGAACGAGCCTACTCCCAACCTGAAAAAGAAAGCCTAGCCGTGGTATGGGCATGTGAACATTTTCATGTCTTTATCTATGGGAAGCATTTCACTTTAATCACAGATCATCAAGCCCTCATCACCATCTATGGAAATCCAAGATCCAAAATGCCCCCAAGGATTGAAAGGTGGGGTCTACGGCTGCAGGAATATACCTTCACCATACTTCACAAACCAGGGAAGTCTGAAAATCCAGCGGATTACATGTCCCGGCATCCGCTCCCATCATCAGCTTCCAGATCCTCCATTGCGGAAGAGTACATTCACTTTGTAACAGATCAAGCTCTTCCTCCAGCTATCCCTATGGAGACCATTCGGGAGATGACAGCTCAGGACGTCATATTGCAGAGAGTCCTTCACAAAATCCGCAACAATCGATGGAAGCATGATCCTCAGGACGGTGTAACCGATTCATCGACTCAACGTGAACTACAAGCCTTCAGACATGTGAGTGGTGAGCTCTCCGTCACGACTGATGGTATATTGCTGCGTGATCAGAGGGTCGTGATTCCTACTCAACTGAGACAGGGAGTGGTCGCTCTTGCACATGAAGGACATCGAGGTATAGTATCGACCAAACGACCACTAAGGGAGCGAGTGTGGTTTCCGTTCCTTGATCAACTAGTGGAAGCCACCTTGAAAGATTGTCATCTCTGCCAACTCACCAGCAAGAGTGATCCTCCCGCTCCCCTACACATGACCAACTTGCCTGGTGGCGTATGGCAAGAAATCGCCATAGACTTTTATGGACCTTTATCGTCTGGCAAATATGTGCTGGCCATCATTGATGAGTATTCCAGGTACCCCATTGCCTGTTTTGTGTCGTCCACGAACGCTGCCAGTACCCTCAAAATTCTTGATGAAGTCTTTGCAGCATGGGGAGTTCCCAAGGTCGTCAAATCAGACAACGGGCCCCCTTTCAACGGAAACGACTTTGCTGCCTTTGCGAAACACCTTGACTTTCATCATCGCAGGATCACGCCTCTCTGGCCACAGGCAAATGGGACAATTGAGAGGTTCATGGCCACTCTTAAAAAGACCTTCCAACATGCCACCGTGGAAGGGAAAGACTTACAAACAGCACTCAATGAAGTCCTTCGAGCTTATCGTACAACTCCTCATGCCACGACTGGCCAATGCCCGGCGACCCTCATGCTGGGACGTCCCATGAGGAATCGCATTCCCACATGGGATGGAGCCCTGGAAGCGTCATTATCTGAGATGGACTCGCGGGAGATGAGAGCCACTGATGAGCGCAACAAAAGGAAAATGAAGGCCTATGCCGACAACAGGAGGAGAGCACGGTCATTATCATTGAGTGAAGGGGACAATGTTATCGTCAAGCAGGAGACGCAGAAAAAGACCGACTGTCCATTCAAGGATGAACCGCTGGTTGTCACCCGAAGAAAAGGGACTATGGTAACTGCGGAGTCTGAGCAGCGGCGAGTTACGAGAAATATCTCGCACTTCAAGAAACTGCCAATAGACACCTCGAGAACCATGATGAGTGACCTAACCAATTCCCGAGTTGGGGAAACTCAATCAAATGATCAAGAGAACATTGCTCCAATCACTGATGCAGTGAGCACTGATGGTCCGAGAGTCCGGTCGCCTCGACCGCATCGGGACATACGTCCACCCAAGAGACTGATCGTGGAGATGGAATAAGAAGTCAGTATGTTCTGTTTGTTCTGTTACAAAAGGGGGAGATGTTATGATGTTTGCACACTAGTAGTTGGGCGTGGGAGGAGTTAGGGGGCGAGAGGAAGAGGAGGAGTAGAGGCAGGATATGGCTAGTTAGAGTAGGGACAGGGGACAGAGAAGACACGGTAAATAAAGCTCTGTTAATAATCATCCCAAGCGTCTGTCCTTCATTGTAGCTGGACGCTACAAGCCCCATCACAATTTTATTTTTGCCTTATCCAATTGGGGCGTTCCAAAGTCCATCTTGTGACTACAACGCTCCCAGTCCTATTCGTTGGTGTGCATTGGTATGATTAATTTAGGTAAATTTACACTCTAACACATTCATACTCCTTTAGCATACTGGGGGGGGGCGGGCTAGCAGCCCTTTTCAAACGACAGAAGCCGCTCTCCACAATTCCATCCATAACTCCATCTGCTTCTGCACTTTCTCCTTACACAAATTTCTCTCAGCTCTCACCTTCTGAACTATTATTTCTGGTCTCAGTTCCATTCAAGGTACAAGGTCAACATTATTCTTGATACCCCTTTCCAGCTCCTTAGGTGTCCCAGCACATGCATGACTTGAATCCTCCTCACATACATCAAACAATGCTTCCTTTCACCCAGGAGTACAATGTCTCAGATAATGTGAATGGTGTTTTTAAGTTCCTTCTAATCTGCTTGCAAAGGGCAATGCTTCCCATGTGCCATCTTTCCATCCTCTAGTCTGGCAACGTTATATAAGATTTTGTTTACCTGCTTAAATTCAGAGATTACCTGCATAAATTCAGAGAACTCTGCCTGACCTTTCGCATTCCTAAACCCTTTCTTCACTTTAACAAATTGCTCCACCTTCTTAGCTCCCATTCATTTGTGATACTTTTTTCGTTTTCTTGTTACTTCTCAATACAATCCTTTGCAGTGTCTCAGTACTACTTCATTATTTTTGACTTTCACATGTAAGAGTAAATGTATGTGTCTTGTAAAGCGCACTTCTGCCCTGAGGCGTCGTGGCGCTGTAGACCGCTGGGGAACCCGTCCTGGCTATCTCTGTGAGATGGTCCCTACTGGGTATCTCCAAGGTGAAACCAGGCATCCCCGGTGAATGTGGGGGGCCGTTGTAGAGATGAGGCAAGCTAATGACCAGAGTTGCCGAGTGTGATCTCTGGTTAGAGTAGGCCCAGAGGCGAGAATTATCGAGTCCGCTGACCCTGGTCCACAACCCTGCCGCGTCGGGAATTGAACCCTGGTCCCGGGCCATTCTCTGCTTCCAGGTTTGCCGCCTCTATCCAGTGAGCCACACCACTCCACTCCACATCAAGCTCGCAATAACTTTCTAGTAAGCTGCTCCACCTTTCCTATTACAAAAGGGCTATATCCTGTCATATCATTTATGGTAACTCTGTACGACCACACTGTTTTCTGCAAATTATTCTTCCCACTCAAATGATCCAATTGAATTGTACCTTTTATAACTCTAGGTAATGGGTGGAGGGTTGTGGCTTCTTAATTTGTTTTTAGTAGCCTGAATAATTTCCAATAATTCTTTGGTAGGTTTCAAATGCCTTGTGTTTATTCTTATTCTCATGCATAAGACAAAAACAGCCGACACATGTTTCGCCCATGTGGCCCATCGGCCGAGGGCTTTCTCAAGGCTGAGTGGGTACAGAGATATCATAAGGGGATAGGTTGAGGAAAGGTTGGCTACAGGGACAGTTTGAATATGAACAAGCAAATTGAATAAGGGGGCACAGTGATACTATGTTGTCAAAAACTGGAAAAGGGTGAGGGGGAAGTAGAAAAAGGAGATGAGGGGTAGTGATGAAGAACGGATGGGAGAAAAGTTGAAAAGAGGGGTTGGAGGGCAGGAGATAGAGCACCAAAGAGGAAAGGGGGAGGAAAGAGTAAGATACAAAAGGAAAAGGAAGGAAATAATATCACAAATCTTTGATCATATTACATAGATTTACATTTTGTCACTTAATCACGAAACCTAGAAATGTAAGCAGGGTAGGCGTCATCATCATGATTAAATCATGTACAGAAAATTGTAATTAAACATGTGTCTAGACAAATGCCATAATGTAAGGTTATTGAGCATATATTGTTACATTCTTACACTATTCGCGAGCACATTCAAAAGTGTGCAGGTCATGAATGTGTGAAGGCATATTAAAGCGGAACCGTGTTATAATGTCTTACTGTCGTTGTAAATGCAAACTGGTATGGAGAGAACTGTGCAAAGTCAAGGTCATGTAGGTAGTATCACATACTTGTGATCCAGGAAAAAAAAATTGCAGGTGTTGCATGACGGAGCACAAAGGCCAGATAAAAGACATGTATTGCAATAGCCAAAATAAGGAGTAAAGGAAATAGTATAGACTTACACCGCCCTGTTAATAAAGGTATAGAGCTTACCAGGGATTCGTGTCTGATGGTCGTGTTCCTAAAGCAAGAAGCACACATAAATTCGCTATTTTATGAAACCCGATTCTGTGAGGAAAGGCCTATGAAAACATGCAGTATTGACTTTACAGGGGTGCAAGAATAGGTGGCAGGCCAGGGGGACAAAGAAAGGCCTGCCTTCGCTGTTCAGTAAGTAATGCAGAACTAAGGTATGAGCCGTAAAGTTAAGCGCAAGAAAAGACATGAAGCACACATGACATCACTAGTTAATGAGAAACCGTTTGTATGCAGAATCGCCAAGAGTAAAAGCAACAATTACTTTCCAGTGGTGTAAGTATAGGTTGGGGGGGGGCAGCAACGGAGAGAAAGAAAGACCTGCTGTTGCTGTAAAATTAGGGAAACAGAAATCAAAATAGAAGCTGCAATGTAGGTGCAATAAAAGAGGACATGGCCTTCGAAAGGGAGAGAAAGAAAGGCCTGCCGTCTCTGTTAATAAGGAAAACAGAAATCTAAACAAGAGCTGAAAACGTAAGTGCAATAAAAGAGGACATCATCTTCGAAAACTGTGAAAGGGTAATATTGTACGTGCATAGAGAAAAGTTCTGTCTGGGTTTGCTTTTACCGCTTCATTCACAAGGTAAAACCAACCAAAACAAAGGGCCAGATGTAGGTAAATCATATTTACCGACTCTTAAATACCGAATTTTACCGATTCGGTATTTAAGAGTCGGTAAATATGAAGGGGGGAGATGTAGGTAATTCAATTTTCAGAATTACCGAATCAGTAGGATTCGGTATTTACCGATTCGGTAAATACCGAATCGGTATCTACCGAATCGGTAAATACCGAATCCTGCAAGGGTGCAGGGGGTGTCACTTTGACACCCTCTAGCACCCCAAATACAGGCATGTGTGCCATGTGGCACACAGACATGCCCTAAGGGCATGTCTGTCTGTCACATGGCATAGGTGTGCATGCACACATGTGCATGCACACCAGGATTCAGTATTTTACCACCCAATTGGATTGGGTGGTAAAATACCGAATCTGAAAGGCCTTTGGGACTCAGAAGAGTCCCACCTACATCTGGGTTTTACCGAATCGGTAAAATTACCGATTCGGTATTTTACAGAATCGGTAAATTTACCGATTCGGTAAATTTACCGAATCTGTAAAATGATGCCCCTACATCCCAATCACCAAATACCGGTCGGTAACGTCCGAATTCGGCCATTACCGACCGGTATTTGGGCTCCTACATCTGGCCCAAGAAGTTGTTTAAAAAACGATTTTCACTTTCTGTTTTTACTGTCTTTGACTGTGGTTGTTACAGTTAAAAATTGTAGTTTTAGCCTGCCTGTAATTGCATATTTGATCACCTGTGTTGTGTTTTAAACTTGTGGTTTTCCCTGCTCATGATTGCCTCCTTTTAGCGTGTTGAATTGTGGGATTTGCAGTCCAACCTCTGTAGTTTGTCCCTCTCATTCCTTGGTGACAATTCTGTTTTCCCTCCAAATTTCTCCTTTGCTCTGTGCTAAGACCTGTATGTTAAAACAGTGCACTCCCAGCCACCATTTTGTGTTCACAAGCCAGTGAAACCAGCCCCCCTCCCCACCCGCCAGCAACAGGGATTTTCTACATCAGAGGGTGCTTCTGTGAGCTGTTTAAACTGTGTTTACTAGGGCCTGTGCACTTCGTTTTTTGGCCAGCAGAGGGAGTAAAGTTTTATTCAAACAGTATTGTTAGATTTCAAGTTAGTGAGGCCCTTACCTGCTGCAGTCCAAAGTGTGGATTGAGCCTGTTTGTCTCCTAGGAGATTCTGAACAGGAGAAGCAGCTTCCAACTCCCTGGCCAGTAAACCTTGTCTGAGGTCGCTGGAACCTTATATGGTGTGCTAGTGGTTGGTACATGTCTACACTCATTTGTGGTTGTATCTGGTGTTGCTATTGGATTCGGGTTAATGTCCTCATTGGTTAGGTATTTGAGGGTTTTGATTGGTTTCTGGGTCTGTGAATCAATCATTGTAGGGTTGGGACTAGGGCTAGGGTTAGGATTTCTATTGGAAGTAGGGACTAGGGCTTCCTATGTTATTGGTTGTTGGGAGTAGCCATTCCTCTTAGGCTATCAAATAATCACCCAACATCGTATAGCCAAAAAAGGAGGTGGTCTAGCTGTTGTATTCAGGCAAACAATACATATCACTAAAATTGACATCATCTCAAAAAAGAATTGTGAGGCTCTTCTAACAAGATGCAATCCTACACCATCTTCCTCCTGTAACTTCCTGCTCCTTTACAGACTTCCACCTTGCAAGGCAGCATTCCCAGACACACTTCTAGACACAGTTTCAAACCTGATAACAGTACACTCCAGCCTTTGCGTTCTGGGTGACCTTAACATTTGGTTTGATAAACCCAATATGACCCATCCAAAAACTATAATCACCAGCCTAGACGCATTGAACCTGCATCAGATTGTCCACAATCTGACACACACTGCTGGGCATATCCTAGATGTCATTTTTGCTAATACTGAACTAATTGCCTTTCAAACTATAACTCCAGTCACATGGTCAGACCACCACTTGCTTGCCTTCCAACATAACATAAAACAATGCTAAGCAACTCACCTAAACCTACCTTACATTCATCCACCTATTGGCCGTGGAACAAACTCAATTTGGAACACTTGGAAACCCAACTAACATCCAGTACAAATCTGGAAACCATAAATTCTGTTAAAAATCTATATGAGTGGCTACAGGAAGCTTTTGACATCCTGATACCACTCAAAACCACACAACAGAACAAAAGAATAAAAGCGCCTTGGAGAAACATAGAAATAAAAGACATAAAACAGCAAAGCCCATGCTTTTCAACATCTACATGAAGTCATTACCAGTACTGATCAATAAATGTCACCTTACGTGCTATAACTATGCAGATGACACGCAAATACTCCTTCAACTGGAATGCCCTAAAGACATTGGAAAATCACCAATTTTGAGCTGCCTCAGAGCCGTGGATCAGTGGATTGGAAACATTACAACCCGCTTGCTGCATGGCCTGATGAACTGGGATCACTGCCTAAAGTATCGAAGGAAGTAAGAAACCTCGGAAAGACCATGGACTCCAAGCTGTCGATGAATGCCCAAGTGGATAAACTAGCAAGATCAAGCTTTGCTACTATAAAAATGCTGCAACAAATTTTCCCTCATTTGGGATTTCCACACAAGGTACAAGCTACCATCTTCCTTGTTCTGTCCAAACTCTATTATGCCAATAGCCTCTACCACGGATCACCTTTAACGACCATGAAAAGACTACAATGGATTCAGAACTCGGCTGCCAGACTACTCTTGCATATCAAACCGCGAGACCACATCTCCCCTGCCTTGAAAGCCCTGCTTTGGTTACCGGTTGCCAGAAGATCCACGTTCAAGCTGCTTTGTATCACCCACAAAGCAATACATGGAATGGGACCACTCTTCATCAGGAATAAAATCACCAAACACATTCAACAAAGGAACCTCCGCTCTAAAGCAGCATCTCGCCTCAAAATCCCACCATACAAGAAAAAAAACATGGGTGGCACATCCTTCTCTGTTCAAGCAGCCAAACTATGGAACTCTTTTACCCCCAACATGAGGTCAACCGACAACCACCTTATCTTCAGAAAACGGCTCAAGATTTGGCTCTTCGGAGGAGGAGCTTAGCGCGCATCGAAGATGGTCGCGTGAGCTGTGAGCTCCCGAAACCCTCGCCGCCTCCACCGTCTATCCTGGCTCAAATCCTGTTTCTGACGATGGGTTCTAATACCTAAGACTCTCATGATCTGAAAGGCCTTTTTCAGATTTTGAATCGGACGCCGGACGCCCGAATTACTCCTTCCTGAAGCCTGGAGGCCTACACCGTGGCTCATCCCGGGACTTGGGCATCTGGAGCACCCCGAAAGTAGTTGAACAACAACGGCCTGTGGTAGGGGACGGCTACCCGGGGTCTACTTTCGGTTTCGTTTTCTCTGGCTACGAAGATTGGAGGTGGCTGCCTAGTGACCGAGCTGGCCTGTGAGCGCAGTCGCTTGACTGATCTTCACCGACGCCCTGCATTTTAGTCTCTCGTGGTTTTTCCTTGGGGAGAGCCATTTACACCAGATCCCAAAAGCCCCTGAGGGGCGCGCAACCCACCATGGCGGCCAAGTCTGATAGTGACAAGCGGTCCCTCAAGAATGCGACTCGTGGTGGCGTGACTCAGACCACCATTATGGACAGATTTGCGCGCCATAAGGGCTTGCCCAGCGGGACTGGTAAAACCCCGGAGGACCTTGGTGGTGGCCCCCCTGAGTCGGAGGAGCCAACTCTTCGAGATGTGATGGGCGCCATTGCTAGCATACAATCATCGATGGGCCAACAATACGAGACCTTGGCAGCCAAGATCGACACGGTGGCGGTGGATGTGGGCCTGATCAGGGCGGACTTGGCCAAGACTAACGAGAGAGTCAAGTCGTTGGATGTCAAGACAGCCAGTCTCACCACTGATGTCTCCGAACTCCAGACTGAGATCCGGACTCTTCGGGCCTCGAGTGACCAGTTTGCCCGTCGGCTTGAGGATTTCGAAAGTCGCGCTAGGCGCAATAATGTCCGCATAGTCGGAGTTCCGGAATCCTCGGCCGATCGATCAACGGACTTGCTCGTTGAAGATCTGATCGTCAACCACCTCGCCCCTAAGGGCCTGAGTAACCTTTTTGCGGTAGAGCGTGCCCACAGAATTCAGGGTGGCAGACGCAAGCAGGGGGCTGCCCCGCGACCCATCATTGCGCAGATCTTTAACTTCAGGGACAGGGACGCCATTTTGCAGGCTTCGAGGACTAGCGGCCCCACTAAGTTCGAGAATGCATCCATCAACTTTTACCCTGATTTTACCCATTCGGTGCTGAAGCAGAGACTGGGATTTTCAGGGGTGAAGCGGAGATTAAGGGACCTGGGCATGAAGTATGCTCTGCTATTCTCCGCCCGATTGCGCATCGAACATAATGAGCGGGTACTCTTCTTTAATATGCCAGAGATGGTCAGTGACTGGTTGGACACATTATCTACGCCACGGGAAAATGTGGAACAATCCAGAGGTGCTGAAGGCAGCCAACGGGACCAGGAGGAGTAGGGGCACCGGTGTGTGCTACCATCGTAACGTGTTACGGTGGATTGTTATCCTTTTAAGGGTCGATGACTTTCTTGAAGACAAGCCCTGGGGCGGCGGGGTGTTCGGGACTTTTCCTCCTCCGGGGGTGTTTCCTTTTCTATTTGTAGTTTAGTTTTCTTGGGTAGGGCGACAGGCACACTGCTGAATGGGGTGGTTTTCTGGTTTATCGCAGGGGTGCAGGGTGGGGGGTTGTTGTTCTGGTATCTTGGGGGAGGGGGAGGGGTTTTTTGTTTTTCTTTGTTTGCATTGTTCTTGAGGCTACGTATTGTTGCTTATTCTGTGTTTCCTTCGTGGGGTTTTGGGGACCCGACTACTCACTTTCGGGCTTTGGGGGTAGGGGGTTGAGAGTCTTGAGTTGGAATGTCAACGGCTTGGGGGACAAAATAAAACGGGGAATTGTACTCCAATATGTGAAGCGCCATTCTCCTGACATTGTATTATTGCAAGAAACACATTTAGTGGGGAACACGTTCCATGCAATGAACCTGAGGGGCTACCGGTTGGTGGCCCACTCGGGATTAACTTTGGGCTCTAGAGGGGCGGGTGTTATGATCCGTAGTTCCCTTCCCTTGGAAATTGATGAAACGATACTGGACGACAGGGGAAGGTATGCAGCGATTGTTGGTAGGTGGGAGGGGAAAACGGTTGCCATCCTCTCAGTATATGTCCCCCCGGGTTTACAGGCCACCACATTTGTCGACCTGGGGAATCTGGTATTGAGGCTTCCTGAGGGGCTTCTGATGGTTGGAGGGGACTTCAACTCAGTGATTGATGGCCTGGAAGATCGACATCCTCCCAGGGCTCTTACACCATCACAGTCCTGCCTTAGTGGTTTCTTGGAAACGTTTGGAATGGTGGATTGTTGGCGGATGCTTCACCCAGGGCAGGCCCAATATACCTTTCACTCCGGGGCCCATGGGAGCCTAGCCAGACTTGACTATTTCCTTGTGCCCGCAGCCCAGGCCACGACGTTGCGAGAGACCCGACATTTGCCTAGAGGCATTTCGGATCACTCCCCGCTATGGACCCATATAGATCTCCATTTAAACGCAGGGGGCCGGGTCGCCCCAATTAATCCCTGGCATCTCCGTGTTCCAGAGATTATGGCTGGGGTGATTAAAGCTATAGACCAATACTTCGCTGACAATGTGGGATCCGTATCTTCGTCTGTGTCCCTATGGGAAGCTTTTAAAACTGTGATACGGGGTCAGACAATTTCGCTGGTCGCCAGCTCTAAGAAGCGCCACAATGGAGAGGTTGAACAGCTGGAGTCTGATATAGTGGCTTTGGAGAGGGATCTTGAGGATGGGGTCACGCCTGAATAAGTGCATGTTTTGCAACTGAAGTGGTCTGATTATAAAGCCTTGGTTACAAATGCCGCGAAAGCTATGAGTCGAGAGCAACAGGCCCGTTTGTATGATGTGGGTGACAAGGTGGGGAAGTTGATAGCTTGGTTGGACAAGAGGGAGAGATTGAATCGTGTGGTGCCTGTGGTTGAGCGAGTGGATGGTGTACGTGTGACGGATCCGTTGGAGATTGTGGAGGAGTTTGCTTCTCACTTTCGAACGGTGTACGCGCCGGTCTCGGACCGGCCAGAGGAAGACTCCCATCTTTTGCTTAGGGATATTGCTATGCCTTGCCTGTCCGACTCTGATAGAGAGCTAATGGAGGCGGATTTCACCACTGATGAAGTAGCGCTCGCAATTCGCTCCATCCGCTCTGGAAAAGCCACTGGCCCAAACGGCATACCCATCGAGCTGTACAAGTTGTGTCCGAACAAAATGGCGTCGTATCTTCGCTCGATGTTCTTGGAGTCCAGGGAGAGGGGTTCGCTTCCCCGTGACCAGCGCTTAGCGTCTATCGTGGTGATCCCTAAAGAGGGTAAACTCCGTGAATTCTGTATCTCCTATAGACCTATTTCACTTCTGAACGTGGAACCTAAAGTCTTGGCGAAAATATTAGCTAACTGTCTGATTAAAGTGATCGGAGATTTGGTACACCCAGACCAGTCTGGCTTTATTCCTGCCCGTAATACCGCGCTGAATTTACGCCGGCTTCATGGCGTGCTGGCGAGGGCGGAGACGCTACGTGAGCCGGCCATTTTGGTTTCTTTAGATGCCACTATGGCATTTGATTCAGTGGAATGGCCGTACCTATGGGCGGCTCTGGCGAAGTTTGGCTTCGGACCGGTGTTCATCGGGTGGGTCCGATTGCTGTATGAGGAGCCCCTGGCTCAGGCTCCCTTTGTTCTGGGGAGGGGTATGCGGCAAGGATGCCCTCTTTCTCTGCTGCTCTTTGCCTTGGCTCTTGAGCCCTTGGCCGCTTGGTTGCGATGGGAGCCGTCCCTCAAGGGTATGAGGTGGGCCCCCGGTTTTGAAGACCGCATTTCACTCTATGCGGACGACATTCTCCTTTACCTCACCTCCCCTCGGAAATCTCTGGGGTATTGTTCGATGTCCTTAATTCCTTTGGGAGGAACTCTGGACTGGACATCAACTGGGGCAAGTCTTGCGTGTACTCGCTCACAGACGATATTCCACTCCTACCGCGCAACTGTCCAATACAAATTTCATCCTCCGGGTTTAAATATTTAGGAATCTATATTTCGCGTGTTTCGGCTGTCAGGTATCAGCGCAACTTACTCCCCCCGCTTACTCGCTTAAAAGCAGATGTGAAAGCCTGGAGCAGACTGCCGCTGTCCCTGGTGGGCAGGGCAGCCTTATTCAAAATAATGTCCCTTCCCAGATTTTTGTATGCGCTTCCGAATACATTGGATCTAGTGCCCTCCAGATACTTCCACGAGATCGAGTGCCTACAAAGAAAACTGCTGTGGGCCGGACGTCCCCGGATTGCCTTGGCTAAGCTTATGCTGCCTTGGTATGATGGCGGTATTGCGTTGCCGGATATACGACGATATTACTGGGCCTCACAACTGAGCTCGGTTAACCATGCGATGTATGGTCCAGCTTCTAACCCGGCTTTTGCTATGGATAAATGGATGAGGCGGGCGGAGACTATAACAGGGCGCTTTATTCCAAACGGTCCGATGTGGCATTGACTGGGCCTACCGGAGTGCGGTGCGGGTCTGGTACAATGCTAATGCTGCTATGGGCTGGTCAGACACTCTCACTCGGGCGACTCCGCTTTACGCAGCTGAGAGATTGGGCAATTTTGGACAACCAAGGGTTTCGATAAATGGGACCTCATTGGGATTAGTAAGGTGGGGAACCTTTGGCCGAAGGACAAGATAAAGTCTTTTGAAGAGTTGCAACTAGAATTCAAACTCAATTCTCGAGAGCACTTTCGGTACCTACAAGTCCGACACGCCCTTTCCTCTGTTTTTCCGGCTGGCACGCTCGTTCCAGAATCCTCACCCCTGGAGGACAGAGTACTTGATGGGCACGTCCCGGACAGTACGATCTCTCTTATTTATAAAAAGCTGATAAACGACCAAGCGGACCTTCTTCTACAGCTCCATACGGCCTGGACCGGCGATGGACTGGAGCTTAATGATGAGGACTGGCAGGCGGCAATATCCTCCCCGAAGGAGGTAGCAATCTCGGCCCGTCTGAGATTGGTGCAGTTAAAAATCCTACACCGAGCGTACATGACGGGTCCTCGCTTGTTGCGTATGGGGTATGTCTCAGATGATTTGTGTAAGCGTGGGTGTGGCATGGTGGGTACATTCCTTCATATTTTGTGGGAATGTCCGGCGGTGGCGTCCTTCTGGAATCGTGTGCATGGTGTTATGACTGAGGTGACGGGTGTTTCACTTTTGCTTGAGGCTCGAAGGTGTCTCTTAAATGTGTGGGAGCCCAATGATTATAATGTGTCCCAGACGCAGTGGGCCACTTTGGGTAGCATGATCGCTAAGCGTGACATTGCGCAATTGTGGGGATCGTCTAGGGCACCTAGTCTGTCAGCCTGGTCTAGAAACATGGACTGGTGCATGTTTCGTGAAAAGACAGTCTACATTGCTCGGGGCAGGCCCAAGAAATGGGGAAGGGTGTGGAATCAGTGGACCAATATCATGGTGAAATTTGTACCCCCCCATTTGAGCCTCCACCGGAAGTTTTACACTCCCCTTAGCATGATGTTCCTTCCAGTTTGGATTTTGTCTATGTATTGTTGGCCATCTCTCTTTCCCCCTTTCCCCCTCCCGTCTGCTCTTCCTGTAGACTATGTACAGTTGTGGATGTGGTATACTCTCCCCAGAAGGATCACTTATGTTTCTGCCCTACGTTTAGCCTCTGCAGTTATTTTCTTTATTCATTGGTTTGTTTGTTCTTTCAAAAAATACAAAACAAAAACCTTATTCCTCCTGTACTGCACTGTATGACACAACATGATTGTTTAATTGCCGCCGGGCCCTAGGGTTGTCGGCTGAAGGTCTGTGTATTAATTCATCCTATATGATTATTATAACTGTTGCCAGCCGACCCGATGTGGCTATATGACTGATATTGTATTTACATGTTTATCAATAAAGGTTTTTAGAAAAAAAAAAAGATTTGGCTCTTCCCCAAATAAGCACCATACGCAAACATAAATTTACAGCATATCCCTCTGTATACAAGCATTTTTGTTTCACTATAGATATGTACCTATCTTTGTGTATTACTTTGTATAAACATGTAAAATAATAATGTTGTTGAGAGAAAAATAATAAAAATAATAAATAAATAAAAATCATCTTTGGTCTACATGTACATACTTCCATTGTGCATCTATGTACCTTCCATGTACTTGGATCTCTGTGTCTGTTACTTTTCTCCTGAAAAGCATATCCAATGCACTACCCTATTTCTCATCCTGTGCCTCTATCAATATCTTTAATCCACATATAATTACCTCCTTTATGTATCTATATACTTTCAATGTAATTATGGATCTATATATTTATCACTTTATTCTAATTTAGCATTTCCAATGCACTACCCTATTTCTCAGCCTATACTTTGCTCAATATATCTTCTAGCCCAACCTTCTGACTCATCTCAACCGTCTTCTACTACTCCTTCCAATGCACTACCCTATCTCTCATCCTATACATCTATCAATATATCCTCTACACCCACTCTCTCATTTATCCCAAACCCCATACCACTATAATGATTAGTTGGCAAAATAACCCTGTCTAGACTATCTCCTACTCTACCCCTCCTTGCATCATCTGACACCTCTTTTACTATACCGATCCCCTAAAACAAACCTTTCTAAACTCTTCCCTCTGAGTCCTCCCCTCCAAAACTCCCTTTTACTCACCCAAAAACCTCCTCCTACTGCTAAGACCTAAAAAATAAAAAAATCCTTCACTATTTTATCCCCCGACTATCCTTTTCAATCGAAATTAACAGACTAACATGTTCACTTCTCAAATTCCATATTAAACTATACTAATATACTACCCAAATAACTGAATAACATATCCACTACTCAAATTACTTCATATTTTTTACTATACTAACTTTTAACAGTAATCCTTTATGGGTTCCGGAGTGGCGTGCTACTCTCCAGAAAAGCGCTGCAACACCCATCAGGGGTAACAAGTGCAATATATATGCAAATCTTTCTTCCTCTTTTATCCCTCTGCTATCCTTCTCACGCCAAGTAACTGACTAATATCCACCACTGAAATTACTTCATATTTCACCATGTTAATTCACCACTAATCCTTTGTAGGCTTCCTGAATAGCGTGCATCAACAAGTGCTATATAAATACAAACCTTTGTCCTCCTCTATCCGTCTGCTATCATTCCAAATCCAATTAACTGACTAACCTATCCACCACTTAAAATGTACTTGCATGTTTCACTATACTAATTCAACACTAATCCTCTATGGGTCCCGGAGTAGCGTGCTACTCGCCGAAAAAGTGCTTTGACGCCTTGTCAGGGGTAGTAAGCGCTATATAAATGCAATTACAATACAATACTATACATGGTGCACTGTACTAGGGGCTGACAGATAAATCAAATAACCCAAATATGGAATAACCAATTAGTACCTCAATTTAACATAGGGAGCACTTGCACTGTGGCACTGATTAGCAGTGGCACAGTGCCCCATGCATAAATCCAGTAAAAACATATCAAAACAGAGAAGGCAATCCGTCAAAATGGAAGGGAGGCTCACGTTAATGATGCCAGGTCTAACAGTCACACTATAATGGAGCCCTGCGCCAGCCTATAACATCCTTCACAATATTGTAAAGGGAGAACCATAAACTGATGCCGAAATGAGACTACTGCCAAGCAAGGAGAGTGTGACAGATAGCTTGTATTAGCAGAAGAGAGGACTTTGTTCCTACAGAACTTGTTGATTTTTTTTTCTCACTGTGACCATGCCTGAGCCTGAGCCACCTCCTGCCATATTAATGTCAGCATTGGCCTGGGCGGGGCTCTCTACACTCAGTCAGCTGGGCTCTTCTGGTTTGTTGTATTACACAACTCATCTGCTACTGGCTGAGACCCTTAATGCTGTGGATGAGATGAGGGTCGGCCATAGAGCCTTACTGTGAAAGGCCCTGCAGGGGCTTGCCATTCCTGAGGCACGGATAGTCATGTCTGCCCAACCGCAGTGCCCTTGTTGAGAAACCGGCAGATATAGCCATGGCTAACAGTAGTTGGGAAGATCGCCAGCGAGACTGCGGTTAGGGAGCAGAGCCTCATCTCCAACCTGTGAAGAGACAGAAAGGGACTGTGTTTGCTGTGCTGTAACCTGGGTCCCCGCTGAGGCCTTGGATACCTAACCTGCTGCACAAGCAATGCAGTGGAGAACATTGCTAACGAAGAGACCCTGTGCGCTGGTCTGCGGTCAGCCTTCCTCTACTTGTTTGCGCACAGAATGGGAACTGAACTTCACACATGGCTTAGGAGGCAACAAAATGTACCCACTTCCAGCCAACCGGGCCTTTAAAGGGCTGCTGCCACGACACTCAAGATACATGCAGCTCAGCATAGCTACTGTGAGAGACAATACCTTTGAGGGACATCACAGCCTGGTAACATACTAGTTAGTATAACCAGGCGCTTTAGAAACTCATTTATTATTATTTTGGAGCCTGTGGGCTCTACTATCCCAAGTGCTCTGAACTGGATGATAAATGCCGCTGGCTGAGGTGGCCCCACAGTGACTATAGAGAATTTCATGGACCGACTTCCATCCTGCAATAGCTATATGGTGTAGTTGCAATCCACAAAGCCATGCATATTCTTACTACTCACCTCCATCCATGGCATACATTCGCGCCTTGATCGATTTGTCTGTGCAACAGAATTACAAACTTGTGTTACATCAATCACATATCACCTCAAAGTGCTATCTAACAACAACCCTTTTTTGGTGTTCATAGAATGCTGACACCTATATCAACTTGGGAAATATTGCTAGTGACCATGGAGGATGCTGTGTTCTGTCATTTGATTCAAGAATATTTTGATACATATTATTATAAGAACAAAAACACAGTGTCCTCCATATTAGTGGAATGGTAGGCATTTAAGATCATAATAAGAGGGTGCTGAATAGAGTCCACGTTTGGAATGATACAAATCAAAAAAGATATGCAGCAATTAGCGTTGCAAATACCTGCATCCCTTGATGGAAAAAAAGGATCAAAAACAACTGAAAAACATTTACTACAGTAAACTGGAAATCCTATGGTGCCATGGCTTTAAATAATATCAGGCTAAGAGTGACAATGAAGGAGTGAAACCAAGCAGACTACTATCCCAAATTACTAAACCTGTTTAAAACCATACCCTACCACTAGCAATCACCACAACAAATGACGCTACAGTATACATACAAGCTGATATCAAATCTGCCTTCTATAATTACTACAGTACAATAGTATAAGATATGGAGTCACCAATGAACTTTCCAATTCTTTACCTTAGAGAGCTTATACAAAACCTGCACTTTTTTGAGCTCTCTGCAGTCATCTCTGACTCTTTCAGTCAACAGATCTTGCTGCAAAAGATCTCAGGGATCCTTACTGAACCAGCTAGAGAGATATAGTCATTCCACAGAATCGCAGGGGTGGCAGTGCCTATTTACGAATGCACATCTATGTAATGAATCAGCCGGAAGGTAATACAGGTATACAGTACATGGTGCTCTCAAAGCAATAAGTCGCCTTCCACCCTCAAAGAGACAAAGAAACTCTAAGGAAAACATCTCCGTCGAGTTCACAAATGACATGAACATATGCCGAGGCACACCAAATTAGTCCATATTGTAATGTAGGTAGTGACAGTAATCCTAGGAAGTCTGTAATGTATTCCTTTCTCTTTATTTTATTTTCTTCTCAAAGATCCATATACGAAAACACACGGGCAGCCGACAAGTGTTTCGTCCTGTGGACTTTTTCAAGGCTACATGGTATAAGCAAAGAAACCTGGCACCCCAAAGAACAGCATGGCGGGGGTGAAAGTATAGATGAAGATTCTGAATGTCTGTAAGCAGACGTCAAATTTGAAAAACAGTCATGCATACTTTCACAGTATTTGCCGGATCCCAAAAGTTGCAATACGTCAAAGTCTCCAATAGTTGTAAATAGGTCTGTGGCTTGCCGTTATCACAATGAGTACCTGTATCTGCAGGGAAAAGTAATCAGCGTAGAAATTGCGTTTCCAGATAGTCTATAGATTGTGTCTAATTTAAGAGATGCCCATACGTGCAGATATTCAAACTGTGATATAGAGGTCCACCACAGAGTCAAACTTCGGCGAGCACCTGTAACCAACTGGTGGGAATATATATCTCAGACCTGTTTTAGGTCAGATGCTCCGTCCATCACAACTCCCTTTTGTACCGCATTGTTCGCCATAAGTTGGGAGGGTATGCTCAGACGTGAATCCCTTGCTCACTTTGCCACTGGATTCAAACAAGCCTGGCTGAAGACGGCTGTAATGCCAGAAACCGGTCCTAGGAAGCTTGTTTCCTGTCCAGGGAAAGCATGGCTTGGCAGTTCGGGCTGGACTGTTCCCATGAGGCACAGGGTCAGACTGATTTGCATATGGCCATGTCTGAACTGGGGTGGCAGAGTGGGCTAAAGAACGGTGATGGATTAAACCCAGATCTGTTGACTGGGTGTGAGTGTTTGATTGGTTCAGATGCTCCGTCCATCACCACCCCCTTTTGTATCGCTTTGTTCGCCATAGGTTTGCAGGGTATGCTCAGACGTGAGTCCCTTGCTCACTTTGCCACTGGATTCAAGCAAGCCTGGCTGAAGACGGCTGTAATGCCAGAACCCGGTCCTTGGAAGCTTGTTTCCGGTCCAGGGAAGGCATGGCTTGGCAGTTCGGGCTGGACTGTTCCCATGAGGCACAGGGTCAGACTGATTTGCATATGGCAGTCCATGGGTCGCACACTACTTACTTCATGGACCACAATGCTTTGGGGTAACACGCTGATAGGACGAGCAGTGTGCGACCATTGGATTTTCATTTATATTCAGGCTCCCTTGAGCCGGTGGGGCTGACGAGCTCATGGTTTTACGCACCTGCGTGCCACGAGCGGTACCGGACCTGAGAACATTTTTTGGCAGCCTACGCAGCGACCCTACACACATGCCTAATCCCTGCTGATGAGAGGTAACAACCTCGAAACACGTGTCCAGGGATGGCCAACGCGACGGTGATTTTTGCTCAAGACTCTGGCAGAGGCGCACCAGCTGATGCTTACTTCATGGACCACAATGCTTTGGGGTAACACGCTGATAGGACGAGCAATGTGCGACCATTGGATTTTCATTTATATTCAGGCTCCCTTGAGCCGGTGGGGCTGACGAGCTCATGGTTTTACGCACCTGCGTGCCACGAGCGGTACCGGACCTGAGAACATTTTTTGGGAGCCTACGCAGCGACCCTACACACATGCCTAATCCCTGCTGATGAGAGGTAACAACCTCGAAACACATGTCCAGGGATGGCCAACGCGACAGTGATTTTTGCTCAAGACTCTGGCAGAGGCGCACCCGCTGATGCTTACTTCATGGACCACAATGCTTTGGGGTAACACGCTGATAGGACAAGCAGTGTGCGACCATTGGATTTTCATTTATATTCAGGCTCCCTTGAGCCGGTGGGGCTGACGAGGTCATGGTTTTACGCACCTGCGTGCCACGAGTGGTACCGGACCTGAGAAAGATTTTTGGCAGCCTACGCAGCGACCCTACACACACATGCCTAATCCCTGCTGATGAGAGGTAACAACCTCGAAACATGTGTCCAGGGATGGCCAACGCGACGGTGATTTTTGCTCAAGACTCAGGCAGAGGCGCACCCGCTGATGCTTACTTCATGGACCACAATGCTTTGGGGTAACACGCTGATAGGACGAGCAGTGTGCGACCATTTGATTTTCATTCATATTCAGGCTCCCTTGAGCCGGTGGGGCTGACGAGCTCATGGTTTTACGCACCTGCGTGCCACGAGCGGTACCGGACCTGAGAAAATTTTTTGGCAGCCTACGCAGCGACCCTACTCACATGCCTGATCCCTGCTGATGAGAGGTAACAATCTCGAAACACATGTCCAGGGATGGCCAACGCGACAGTGAATTTTGCTCAAGACTCTGGCAGAGGCGCACCCGCTGATGCGTACTTCATGGACCACAATGCTTTGGGGTAACACGCTGATAGGACGAGCAGTGTGCGACCATTGGATTTTCATTTATATTCAGCCTCCCTTGAGCCGGTGGGGCTGACGAGCTCATGGTTTTACGCACCTGCGTGCGACGAGCAGTACCGGACCTGAGAACATTTTTTGGCAACCTACGCAGCGACCCTACACACATGCCTAATCCCTGCTGATGAGAGGTAACAACCTCGAAACACGTGTCCAGGGATGGCCAACGCGACGGTGAATTTTGCTGAAGACTCTAGCAGAGGCGCACCCGCTGATGCTTACTTCATGGACCACAATGCTTTGGGGTAACACGCTGATAGGACGAGCAGTGTGCAACCATGGGATTTTCATTTATATTCAGGCTCCCTTGAACCAGTGGGGCTGACGAGCTCATGGTTTTACGCACCTGCGTGCCTCGAGCGGTAACAGACCTGAGAAAATTTTTTGGCAGCCTACGCAGCGACCCTACACACATGCCTAATCCCTGCTGATGAGAGGTAACAACCTCGAAACACGTGTCCAGTGATGGCCAACACAACAGTGATTTTTGCTCAAGACTCTGGCAGAGGCGCACCCGCTGATGCTTACTTCATGGACCACAATGCTTTGGGGTAACACGCTGATAGGACGAGCAGTGTGCGACCATTGGATTTTCATTCATATTCAGGCTCCCTTGAGCCGGTGGGGCTGACGAGCTCATGGTTTTACGCACCTGCGTGCCACGAGAGGTACCGTACCTGAGAACATTTTTTGGCAGCCTACGCAGCGACCCTACTCACATGCCTAATCCCTGCTGATGAGAGGTAACAACCTCGAAACAAGTGTCCAGGGATGGCCAACGGGACGGTGATTTTTGCTCAAGACTCTGGCAGAGGCGCACCCGCTGATGCTTACTTCATGGACCACAATGCTTTGGGTTAACACACTGATAGGACGAGCAGTGTGCGACCATTGGATTTTCATTTATATTCAGGCTCCCTTGAGCCGGTGGGGCTGACGAACTCATGGTTTTACGCACCTGTGTGCCACGAGCGGTACCGGACCTGAGCACATTTTTTGGCAGCCTACGCAGCGACCCTACTTACATGCCTAATCCCTGCTGATGAGAGGTAACAACCTCGAAACACGTGTCCAGGGATGGCCAACGAGACAGTGATTTTTGCTCAAGACTCTGGCAGAGGCGCACCCGCTGATGCTTACTTCATGGACCACAATGCTTTTGGGTAACACGCTGATAGGACGAGCAGTGTCCGATCATTGGATTTTCATTTCTATTCAGGCTCCCTTGATCCGGTGGGGCTGACGAGCTCATGGTTTTACGCACCTGCGTGCCACGAGCGGTACCGGGCCTGAGAACATTTTTTGGCAGCCTACGCAGCGACCCTACACACATGCCTAATCCCTGCTGATGAGAGGTAACAACCTCGAAACACGTGTCCAGGGATGGCCAACGCGACGGTGATTTTTGCTCAAGACTCTGGCAGAGGCGCACCAGCTGATGCTTACTTCATGGACCACAATGCTTTGGGGTAACACGCTGATAGGACGAGCAGTGTGCGACCATTGGATTTTCATTTATATTCAGGCTCCCTTGAGCCGGTGGGGCTGACGAGCTCATGGTTTTACGCACCTGCGAGTCACGAGCGGTACCAGACCTGAGAACATTTATTGCGAGCCTACGCAGCGACCCTACACACTTGCCTAATCCCTGCTGATGAGAGGTAACAACCTCGAAACATGTGTCCAGGGATGGCCAACGCGACGGTGATTTTTGCTCAAGACTCAGGCAGAGGCGCACCCGCTGATGCTTACTTCATGGACCACATTGCTTTTGGGTAACACGCTGATAGGACAAGCAGTGTGCGACCATTGGATTTTCATTTATATTCAGGCTCCCTTGAGCCGGTGGGGCTGACGAGCTCATGGTTTTACGCACCTGCGTGCCACGAGTGGTACCGGACCTGAGAAAGATTTTTGGCAGCCTACGCAGCGACCCTACACACACATGCCTAATCCCTGCTGATGAGAGGTAACAACCTCGAAACATGTGTCCAGGGATGGCCAACGCGACGGTGATTTTTTCTCAAGACTCAGGCAGAGGCGCACCCGCTGATGCTTACTTCATGGACCACAATGCTTTGGGGTAACACGCTGATAGGACGAGCAGTGTGCAACCATTTGATTTTCATTCATATTCAGGCTCCCTTGAGCCGGTGGGGTTGACGAGCTCATGGTTTTACGCACCTGCGTGCCACGAGTGGTACCGGACCTGAGAACATTTTTTGGCAGCCTACGCAGCGACCCTACTCACATGCCTGATCCCTGCTGATGAGAGGTAACAACCTCAAAACAAATGTCCAGGGATGGCCAACGCGACAGTGAATTTTGCTCAAGACTCTGGCAGAGGCGCACCCGCTGATGCGTACTTCATGGACCACAATGCTTTGGGGTAACACGCTGATAGGACGAGCAGTGTGCGACCATTGGATTTTCATTTATATTCAGCCTCCCTTGAGCCGGTGGGGCTGACGAGCTCATGGTTTTACGCACCTGCGTGCCACGAGCAGTACCGGACCTGAGAAAATTTTTTGGCAACCTACGCAGCGACCCTACACACATGCCTAATCCCTGCTGATGAGAGGTAACAACCTCGAAACACGTGTCCAGGGATGGCCAACGCGACGGTGATTTTTGCTGAAGACTCTAGCAGAGGCGCACCCGCTGATGCTTACTTCATGGACCACAATGCTTTGGGGTAACACGCTGATAGGACGAGCAGTGTGCGACCATTGGATTTTCATTTATATTCAGGCTCCCTTGAGCCGGTGGGGCTGACGAGCTCATGGTTTTACGCACCTGCGTGCCACGAGCGGTACCGGACCTGAGAACATTTTTTGGCAGCCTACGCAGCGACCCTACTCACATGCCTAATCCCTGCTGATGAGAGGTAACAACCTCGAAACACGTGTCCAGTGATGGCCAACACGACGGTGATTTTTGCTGAAGACTCTAGCAGAGGCGCACCCGCTGATGCTTACTTCATGGACCACAATGCTTTGGGGTAACACGCTGATAGGACGAGCAGTGTGCGACCATTGGATTTTCATTTATGTTCAGGCTCCCTTGAACCGATGGGGCTGACGAGCTCATGGTTTTACGCACCTG
The DNA here is from genome assembly GCF_964263255.1 of Lissotriton vulgaris. Taxonomy (NCBI): domain Eukaryota; kingdom Metazoa; phylum Chordata; class Amphibia; order Caudata; family Salamandridae; genus Lissotriton; species Lissotriton vulgaris. The sequence continues at coordinate 752,979,487 of NC_141694.1, forward strand.
CGTGCCTCAAGCGGTAACAGACCTGAGAACATTTTTTGGCAGCCTACGCAGCGACCCTACACACATGCCTAATCCCTGCTGATGAGAGGTAACAACCTCGAAACACGTGTCCAGTGATGGCCAACACGACGGTGATTTTTGCTCAAGACTCTGGCAGAGGCGCACCCGCTGATGCTTACTTCATGGACCACAATGCTTTGGGGTAACACGCTGATAGGACGAGCAGTGTGCGACCATTGGATTTTCATTTATATTCAGGCTTCCTTGAGCCGGTGGGGCTGACGAGCTCATGGTTTTACGCACCTACATGCCACGAGAGGTACCGTACCTGAGAACATTTTTTGGCAGCCTACGCAGCGACCCTACTCACATGCCTAATCCCTGCTGATGAGAGGTAACAACCTCGAAACACGTGTCCAGGGATGGCCAACGGGACGGTGATTTTTGCTCAAGACTCTGGCAGAGGCGCACCCGCTGATGCTTACTTCATGGACCACAATGCTTTGGGGTAACACACTGATAGGACGAGCAGTGTGCGACCATTGGATTTTCATTTATATTCAGGCTCCCTTGAGCCGGTGGGGCTGACGAGCTCATGGTTTTACGCACCTGTGTGCCACGAGCGGTACCGGACCTGAGCACATTTTTTGGCAGCCTACGCAGCGACCCTACTTACATGCCTAATCCCTGCTGATGAGAGGTAACAACCTCGAAACACGTGTCCAGGGATGGCCAACCCGACGGTGATTTTTGCTCAAGACTCTGGCAGAGGCGCACCAGCTGATGCTTACTTCATGGACCACAATGCTTTGGGGTAACACGCTGATAGGACGAGCAGTGTGCGACCATTGGAGTTTCATTTATATTCAGGCTCCCTTGAGCCGGTGGGGCTGACGAGCTCATGGTTTTACGCACCTGCGTGCCACGAGCGGTACCAGACCTGAGAACATTTATTGCGAGCCTACGCAGCGACCCTACACACTTGCCTAATCCGTGCTGATGAGAGGTAACAACCTCGAAACACGTGTCCAGGGATGGCCAACGCGACAGTGATTTTTGCTCAAGACTCTGGCAGAGGCGCACCCGCTGATGCTTACTTCATGGACCACAATGCTTTTGGGTAACACACTGATAGGACAAGCAGTGTGCGACCATTGGATTTTCATTTATATTCAGGCTCCCTTGAGCCTGTGGGGCTGACGAGCTCATGGTTTTACGCACCTGCGTGCCACGAGTAGTACCGGACCTGAGAAAGATTTTTGGCAGCCTACGCAGCGACCCTACACACACATGCCTAATCCCTGCTGATGAGAGGTAACAACCTCGAAACATGTGTCCAGGGATGGCCAACGCGACAGTGATTTTTGCTCAAGACTCAGGCAGAGGCGCACCCGCTGATGCTTACTTCATGGACCACAATGCTTTGGGGTAACACGCTGATAGGACGAGCAGTGTGCGACCATTTGATTTTCATTCATATTCAGGCTCCCTTGAGCCGGTGGGGTTGACGAGCTCCTGGTCTTACGCACCTGCGTGCCACGAGCGGTACCGGACCTGAGAACATTTTTTGGCAGCCTACGCAGCGACCCTACTCACATGCCTGATCCCTGCTGATGAGAGGTAACAACCTCAAAACACATGTCCAGGGATGGCCAACGCGACAGTGAATTTTGCTCAAGACTCTGGCAGAGGCGCACCCGCTGATGCGTACTTCATGGACCACAATGCTTTGGGGTAACACGCTGATAGGACGAGCAGTGTGCGACCATTGGATTTTCATTCATATTCAGCCTCCCTTGAGCTGGTGGGGCTGACGAGCTCATGGTTTTACGCACCTGCGTGCCACGAGCAGTACCGGACCTGAGAAAAATTTTTGGCAACCTACGCAGCGACCCTACACACATGCCTAATCCCTGCTGATGAGAGGTAACAACCTCGAAACACGTGTCCAGGGATGGCCAACGCGACGGTGATTTTTGCTGAAGACTCTAGCAGAGGCGCACCCGCTGATGCTTACTTCATGGACCACAATGCTTTGGGGTAACACGCTGATAGGACGAGCAGTGTGCGACCATTGGATTTTCATTTATATTCAGGCTCCCTTGAACCGGTGGGGCTGACAAGCTCATGGTTTTACGCGCCTGCGTGCCTCGAGCGGTAACAGACCTGAGAACATTTTTTGGGAGCCTACGCAGCGACCCTACACACATGCCTAATCCCTGCTGATGAGAGGTAACAACCTCGAAACACGTGTCCAGGGATGGCCAACGCAAAAGTGATTTTTGCTCAAGACTCTGGCAGAGGCGCACCCGCTGATGCTTACTTCATGGACCACAATGCTTTGGGTCAACACGCTGATAGGACAAGCAGTGTGCGACCATTGGATTTTCATTTATATTCAGGCTCCCTTGAGCCGGTGGGGCTGACGAGGTCATGGTTTTACGCACCTGCGTGCCACGAGTGGTACCGGACCTGAGAAAGATTTTTGGCAGCCTACGCAGCGACCCTACACACACATGCCTAATCCCTGCTGATGAGAGGTAACAACCTCGAAACATGTGTCCAGGGATGGCCAACGCGACGGTGATTTTTGCTCAAGACTCAGGCAGAGGCGCACCCGCTGATGCTTACTTCATGGACCACAATGCTTTGGGGTAACACGCTGATAGGACGAGCAGTGTGCGACCATTTGATTTTCATTCATATTCAGGCTCCCTTGAGCCGGTGGGGCTGACGAGCTCATGGTTTTACGCACCTGCGTGCCACGAGCGGTACCGGACCTGAGAAAAATTTTTGGCAGCCTACGCAGCGACCCTACTCACATGCCTGATCCCTGCTGATGAGAGGTAACAACCTCGAAACACATGTCCAGGGATGGCCAACGCGACAGTGAATTTTGCTCAAGACTCTGGCAGAGGCGCACCCGCTGATGCGTACTTCATGGACCACAATGCTTTGGGGTAACACGCTGATAGGACGAGCAGTGTGCGACCATTGGATTTTCATTTATATTCAGCCTCCCTTGAGCCGGTAGGGCTGACGAGCTCATGGTTTTACGCACCTGCGTGCCACGAGCAGTACCGGACCTGAGAAACATTTTTGGCAACCTACGCAGCGACCCTACACACATGCCTAATCCCTGCTGATGAGAGGTAACAACCTCGAAACACGTGTCCAGGGATGGCCAACGCGACGGTGATTTTTGCTCAAGACTCTGGCAGAGGCGCACCAGCTGATGCTTACTTCATGGACCACAATGCTTTGGGGTAACACGCTGATAGGACGAGCAGTGTGCGACCATTGGATTTTCATTTATATTCAGGCTCCCTTGAGCCGGTGGGGCTGACGAGCTCATGGTTTTACGCACCTGCGAGTCACGAGCGGTACCAGACCTGAGAACATTTATTGCGAGCCTACGCAGCGACCCTACACACTTGCCTAATCCCTGCTGATGAGAGGTAACAACCTCGAAACACGTGTCCAGGGATGGCCAACGCGACAGTGATTTTTGCTCAAGACTCTGGCAGAGGCGCACCCGCTGATGCTTACTTCATGGACCACAATGCTTTTGGGTAACACGCTGATAGGACAAGCAGTGTGCGACCATTGGATTTTCATTTATATTCAGGCTCCCTTGAGCCGGTGGGGCTGACGATCTCATGGTTTTACGCACCTGCGTGCCACGAGTGGTACCGGACCTGAGAAAGATTTTTGGCAGCCTACGCAGCGACCCTACACACACATGCCTAATCCCTGCTGATGAGAGGTAACAACCTCGAAACATGTGTCCAGGGATGGCCAACGCGACGGTGATTTTTTCACAAGACTCAGGCAGAGGCGTACCCGCTGATGCTTACTTCATGGACCACAATGCTTTGGGGTAACACGCTGATAGGACGAGCAGTGTGCGACCATTGGATTTTCATTTATATTCAGCCTCCCTTGAGCCGGTGGGGCTGACGAGCTCATGGTTTTACGCACCTGCGTGCCACGAGCAGTACCGGACCTGAGAAATTTTTTTGGCAACCTACGCAGCGACCCTACACACATGCCTAATCCCTGCTGATGAGAGGTAACAACCTCGAAACACGTGTCCAGGGATGGCCAACGCGACGGTGATTTTTGCTGAAGACTCTAGCAGAGGCGCACCCGCTGATGCTTACTTCATGGACCACAATGCTTTGGGGTAACACGCTGATAGGACGAGCAGTGTGCGACCATTGGATTTTCATTTATATTCAGGCTCCCTTGAGCCGGTGGGGCTGACGAGCTCATGGTTTTACGCACCTGCGTGCCACGAGCGGTACCGGACCTGAGAACATTTTTTGGCAGCCTACGCAGCGACCCTACACACATGCCTAATCCCTGCTGATGAGAGGTAACAACCTCGAAACACGTGTCCAGTGATGGCCAACACGACGGTAATTTTTGCTGAAGACTCTAGCAGAGGCGCACCCGCTGATGCTTACTTCATGGACCACAATGCTTTGGGGTAACACGCTGATAGGACGAGCAGTGTGCGACCATTGGATTTTCATTTATGTTCAGGCTCCCTTGAACCGATGGGGCTGACGAGCTCATGGTTTTACGCACCTGCGTGCCTCAAGCGGTAACAGACCTGAGAACATTTTTTGGCAGCCTACGCAGCGACCCTACACACATGCCTAATCCCTGCTGATGAGAGGTAACAACCTCGAAACACGTGTCCAGTGATGGCCAACACGACGGTGATTTTTGCTCAAGACTCTGGCAGAGGCGCACCCGCTGATGCTTACTTCATGGACCACAATGCTTTGGGGTAACACGCTGATAGGACGAGCAGTGTGCGACCATTGGATTTTCATTTATATTCAGGCTCCCTTGAGCCGGTGGGGCTGACGAGCTCATGGTTTTACGCACCTGCATGCCACGAGAGGTACCGTACCTGAGAACATTTTTTGGCAGCCTACGCAGCGACCCTACTCACATGCCTAATCCCTGCTGATGAGAGGTAACAACCTCGAAACACGTGTCCAGGGATGGCCAACGGGACGGTGATTTTTGCTCAAGACTCTGGCAGAGGCGCACCCGCTGATGCTTACTTCATGGACCACAATGCTTTGGGGTAACACACTGATAGGACGAGCAGTGTGCGACCATTGGAGTTTCATTTATATTCAGGCTCCCTTGAGCCGGTGGGGCTGACGAGCTCATGGTTTTACGCACCTGCGTGCCACGAGCGGTACCAGACCTGAGAACATTTTTTGGCAGCCTACGCAGCGACCCTACTTACATGCCTAATCCCTGCTGATGAGAGGTAACAACCTCGAAACACGTGTCCAGGGATGGCCAACGCGACGGTGATTTTTGCTCAAGACTCTGGCAGAGGCGCACCAGCTGATGCTTACTTCATGGACCACAATGCTTTGGGGTAACACACTGATAGGACGAGCAGTGTGCGACCATTGGAGTTTCATTTATATTCAGGCTCCCTTGAGCCGGTGGGGCTGACGAGCTCATGGTTTTACGCACCTGCGTGCCACGAGCGGTACCAGACCTGAGAACATTTATTGCGAGCCTACGCAGCGACCCTACACACTTGCCTAATCCCTGCTGATGAGAGGTAACAACCTCGAAACACGTGTCCAGGGATGGCCAACGCGACAGTGATTTTTGCTCAAGACTCTGGCAGAGGCGCACCCGCTGATGCTTACTTCATGGACCACAATGCTTTTGGGTAACACACTGATAGGACAAGCAGTGTGCGACCATTGGATTTTCATTTATATTCAGGCTCCCTTGAGCCGGTGGGGCTGACGAGCTCATGGTTTTACGCACCTGCGTGCCACGAGTGGTACCGGACCTGAGAAAGATTTTTGGCAGCCTACGCAGCGACCCTACACACACATGCCTAATCCCTGCTGATGAGAGGTAACAACCTCGAAACATGTGTCCAGGGATGGCCAACGCGACAGTGATTTTTGCTCAAGACTCAGGCAGAGGCGCACCCGCTGATGCTTACTTCATGGACCACAATGCTTTGGGGTAACACGCTGATAGGACGAGCAGTGTGCGACCATTTGATTTTCATTCATATTCAGGCTCCCTTGAGCCGGTGGGGTTGACGAGCTCCTGGTCTTACGCACCTGCGTGCCACGAGCGGTACCGGACCTGAGAACATTTTTTGGCAGCCTACCCAGCGACCCTACTCACATGCCTGATCCCTGCTGATGAGAGGTAACAACCTCAAAACACATGTCCAGGGATGGCCAACGCGACAGTGAATTTTGCTCAAGACTCTGGCAGAGGCGCACCCGCTGATGCGTACTTCATGGACCACAATGCTTTGGGGTAACACGCTGATAGGACGAGCAGTGTGCGACCATTGGATTTTCATTTATATTCAGCCTCCCTTGAGCTGGTGGGGCTGACGAGCTCATGGTTTTACGCACCTGCGTGCCACGAGCAGTACCGGACCTGAGAACATTTTTTGGCAACCTACGCAGCGACCCTACACACATGCCTAATCCCTGCTGATGAGAGGTAACAACCTCGAAACACGTGTCCAGGGATGGCCAACGCGACAGTGATTTTTGCTGAAGACTCTAGCAGAGGCGCACCCGCTGATGCTTACTTCATGGACCACAATGCTTTGGGGTAACACGCTGATAGGACGAGCAGTGTGCGACCATTGGATTTTCATTTATATTCAGGCTCCCTTGAACCGGTGGGGCTGACAAGCTCATGGTTTTACGCGCCTGCGTGCCTCGAGCGGTAACAGACCTGAGAACATTTTTTGGCAGCCTACGCGGCGACCCTACACACATGCCTAATCCCTGCTGATGAGAGGTAACAACCTCGAAACACGTGTCCAGGGATGGCCAACGCGACGGTGATTTTTGCTGAAGACTCTGGCAGAGGCGCACCAGCTGATGCTTACTTCATGGACCACAATGCTTTGGGGTAACATGCTGATAGGACGAGCAATGTGCGACCATTGGATTTTCATTTATATTCAGGCTCCCTTGAGCCGGTGGGGCTGACGAGCTCATGGTTTTACGCACCTGCGTGCCACGAGCGGTACCGGACCTGAGAACATTTTTTGGGAGCCTACGCAGCGACCCTACACTCATGCCTAATCCCTGCTGATGAGAGGTAACAACCTCGAAACACGTGTCCAGGGATGGCCAACGCGAAAGTGATTTTTGCTCAAGACTCTGGCAGAGGCGCACCCGCTGATGCTTACTTCATGGACCACAATGCTTTGGGTCAACACGCTGATAGGACAAGCAGTGTGCGACCATTGGATTTTCATTTATATTCAGGCTCCCTTGAGCCGGTGGGGCTGACGAGGTCATGGTTTTACGCACCTGCGTGCCACGAGTGGTACCGGACCTGAGAAAGATTTTTGGCAGCCTACGCAGCGACCCTACACACACATGCCTAATCCCTGCTGATGAGAGGTAACAACCTCGAAACATGTGTCCAGGGATGGCCAACGCGACGGTGATTTTTGCTCAAGACTCAGGCAGAGGCGCACCCGCTGATGCTTACTTCATGGACCACAATGCTTTGGGGTAACACGCTGATAGGACGAGCAGTGTGCGACCATTTGATTTTCATTCATATTCAGGCTCCCTTGAGCCGGTGGGGCTGACGAGCTCATGGTTTTACGCACCTGCGTGCCACGAGCGGTACCGGACCTGAGAAAATTTTTTGGCAGCCTACGCAGCGACCCTACTCACATGCCTGATCCCTGCTGATGAGAGGTAACAACCTCGAAACACATGTCCAGGGATGGCCAACGCGACAGTGAATTTTGCTCAAGACTCTGGCAGAGGCGCACCCGCTGATGCGTACTTCATGGACCACAATGCTTTGGGGTAACACGCTGATAGGACGAGCAGTGTGCGACCATTGGATTTTCATTTATATTCAGCCTCCCTTGAGCCGGTGGGGCTGACGAGCTCATGGTTTTACGCACCTGCGTGCCACGAGCAGTACCGGACCTGAGAACATTTTTTGGCAACCTACGCAGCGACCCTACACACATGCCTAATCCCTGCTGATGAGAGGTAACAACCTCGAAACACGTGTCCAGGGATGGCCACCGCGACGGTGATTTTTGCTGAAGAATCTAGCAGAGGCGCACCCGATGATGCTTACTTCATGGACCACAATGCTTTGGGGTAACACGCTGATAGGACGAGCAGTGTGCGACCATTGGATTTTCATTTATATTCAGGCTCCCTTGAACCGGTGGGGCTGACGAGCTCATGGTTTTACGCACCTGCGTGCCTCGAGCGGTAACAGACCTGAGAACATTTTTTGGCAGCCTACGCAGCGACCCTACACACATGCCTAATCCCTGCTGATGAGAGGTAACAACCTCGAAACACGTGTCCAGTGATGGCCAACACAACGGTGATTTTTGCTCAAGACTCTGGCAGAGGCGCACCCGCTGATGCTTACTTCATGGACCACAATGCTTTGGGGTAACACGCTGATAGGACGAGCAGTGTGCGACCATTGGATTTTCATTTATATTTAGGCTCCCTTGAGCCGGTGGGGCTGACGAGCTCATGGTTTTACGCACCTGCGTGCCACGAGAGGTACCGTACCTGAGAACATTTTTTGGCAGCCTACGCAGCGACCCTACTCACATGCCTAATCCCTGCTGATGAGAGGTAACAACCTCGAAACACGTGTCCAGGGATGGCCAACGGGACGGTGATTTTTGCTCAAGACTCTGGCAGAGTCGCACCAGCTGATGCTTACTTCATGGACCACAATGCTTTGGGGTAACACACTGATAGGACGAGCAGTGTGCGACCATTGGATTTTCATTTATATTCAGGCTCCCTCGAGCCGGTGGGGCTGACGAGCTCATGGTTTTACGCACCTGTGTGCCACGAGCGGTACCGGACCTGAGCACATTTTTTGGCAGCCTACGCAGCGACCCTACTTACATGCCTAATCCCTGCTGATGAGAGGTAACAACCTCGAAACACGTGTCCAGGGATGGCCATCGAGACAGTGATTTTTGCTCAAGACTCTGGCAGAGGTGCACCCGCTGATGCTTACTTCATGGACCACAATGCTTTTGGGTAACAAGCTGATAGGACGAGCAGTGTCCGATCATTGGATTTTCATTTCTATTCAGGCTCCCTTGAGCCGGTGGGGCTGACGAGCTCATGGTTTTACGCACCTGCGTGCCACGAGCGGTACCGGGCCTGAGAACATTTTTTGGCAGCCTACGCAGCGACCCTACACACATGCCTAATCCCTGCTGATGAGAGGTAACAACCTCGAAACACGTGTCCAGGGATGGCCAACGCGACGGTGATTTTTGCTCAAGACTCTGGCAGAGGCGCACCAGCTGATGCTTACTTCATGGACCACAATGCTTTGGGGTAACACGCTGATAGGACGAGCAGTGTGCGACCATTGAATTTTCATTCATATTCAGGCTCCCTTGAGCCGGTGGGGCTGACGAGCTCATGGTTTTACGCACCTGCGTGCCACGAGCGGTACCAGACCTGAGAACATTTATTGCGAGCCTACGCAGCGACCCTACACACTTGCCTAATCCCTGCTGATGAGAGGTAACAACCTCGAAACACGTGTCCAGGGATGGCCAACGCGACAGTGATTTTTGCTCAAGACTCTGGCAGAGGCGCACCCGCTGATGCTTACTTCATGGACCACAATGCTTTTGGGTAACACGCTGATAGGACAAGCAGTGTGCGACCATTGGATTTTCATTTATATTCAGACTCCCTTGAGCCGGTGGGGCTGACGAGCTCATGGTTTTACGCACCTGCGTGCCACGAGTGGTACCGGACCTGAGAAAGATTTTTGGCAGCCTACGCAGCGACCCTACACACACATGCCTAATCCCTGCTGATGAGAGGTAACAACCTCGAAACATGTGTCCAGGGATGGCCAACGCGACGGTGATTTTTGCTCAAGACTCGGGCAGAGGCGCACCCGCTGATGCTTACTTCATGGACCACAATGCTTTGGGGTAACACGCTGATAGGACGAGCAGTGTGCGACCATTTGATTTTCATTCATATTCAGGCTCCCTTGAGCCGGTGGTGTTGACGAGCTCCTGGTTTTACGCACCTGCGTGCCACGAGCGGTACCGGACCTGAGAACATTTTTTGGCAGCCTACGCAGCGACCCTACTCACATGCCTGATCCCTGCTGATGAGAGGTAAAAACCTCAAAGCACATGTCCAGGGATGGCCAACGCGACAGTGAATTTTGCTCAAGACTCTGGCAGAGGCGCACCCGCTGATGCGTACTTCATGGACCACAATGCTTTGGGGTAACACGCTGATAGGACGAGCAGTGTGCGACCATTGGATTTTCATTTATATTCAGCCTCCCTTGAGCCGGTGGGGCTGACGAGCTCATGGTTTTACGCACCTGCGTGCCACGAGCAGTACCGGACCTGAGAAAATTTTTTGGCAACCTACGCAGCGACCCAACACACATGCCTAATCCCTGCTGATGAGAGGTAACAACCTCGAAACACGTGTCCAGGGATGGCCAACGCGACAGTGATTTTTGCTGAAGACTCTAGCAGAGGCGCCTCCGCTGATGCTTACTTCATGGACCACAATGCTTTGGGGTAACACGCTGATAGGACGAGCAGTGTGCGACCATTGGATTTTCATTTATATTCAGGCTCCCTTGAACCGGTGGGGCTGACGAGCTCATGGTTTTACGCGCCTGCGTGCCTCGAGCAGTAACAGACCTGAGAACATTTTTTGGCAGCCTACGCAGCGACCCTACACACATGCCTAATCCCTGCTGATGAGAGGTAACAACCTCGAAACACGTGTCCAGTGATGGCCAACACGACGGTGATTTTTGCTCAAGACTCTGGCAGAGGCGCACCCGCTGATGCTTACTTCATAGACCACAATGCTTTGGGGTAACACGCTGATAGGACGAGCAGTGTGCGACCATTGGATTTTCATTTATATTCAGGCTCCCTTGAGCCGGTGGGGCTGACGAGCTCATGGTTTTACGCACCTGCGTGCCACGAGAGGTACCGTACCTGAGAAAATTTTTTGGCAGCCTACGCAGTGACCCTACTCACATGCCTAATCCCTGCTGATGAGAGGTAACAACCTCGAAACACGTGTCCAGGGATGGCCAACGGGACGGTGATTTTTGCTCAAGACTCTGGCAGAGGCGCACCCGCTGATGCTTACTTCATGGACCACAATGCTTTGGTGTAACACACTGATAGGAAGAGCAGTGTGCGACCATTTGATTTTCATTCATATTCAGCCTCCTTTGAGCCGGTGGGGCTGACGAGCTCATGGTTTTACGCACCTGCGTGCCACGAGCAGTACCGGACCTGAGAAAATTTTTTGGCAGCCTACGCAGCGACCCTACACACATGCCTAATCCCTGCTGATGAGAGGTAACAACCTCGAAACACGTGTCCAGTGATGGCCAACACGACGGTAATTTTTGCTGAAGACTCTAGCAGAGGCGCACCCGCTGATGCTTACTTCATGGACCACAATGCTTTGGGGTAACACGCTGATAGGACGAGCAGTGTGCGACCATTGGATTTTCATTTATGTTCAGGCTCCCTTGAACCGATGGGGCTGACGAGCTCATGGTTTTACGCACCTGCGTGCCTCAAGCGGTAACAGACCTGAGAACATTTTTTGGCAGCCTACGCAGCGACCCTACACACATGCCTAATCCCTGCTGATGAGAGGTAACAACCTCGAAACACGTGTCCAGTGATGGCCAACACGACGGTGATTTTTGCTCAAGACTCTGGCAGAGGCGCACCCGCTGATGCTTACTTCATGGACCACAATGCTTTGGGGTAACACGCTGATAGGACGAGCAGTGTGCGACCATTGGATTTTCATTTATATTCAGGCTCCCTTGAGCCGGTGGGGCTGACGAGCTCATGGTTTTACGCACCTGCATGCCACGAGAGGTACCGTACCTGAGAACATTTTTTGGCAGCCTACGCAGCGACCCTACTCACATGCCTAATCCCTGCTGATGAGAGGTAACAACCTCGAAACACGTGTCCAGGGATGGCCAACGGGACGGTGATTTTTGCTCAAGACTCTGGCAGAGGCGCACCCGCTGATGCTTACTTCATGGACCACAATGCTTTGGGGTAACACACTGATAGGACGAGCAGTGTGCGACCATTGGAGTCTCATTTATATTCAGGCTCCCTTGAGCCGGTGGGGCTGACGAGCTCATGGTTTTACGCACCTGCGTGCCACGAGCGGTACCAGACCTGAGAACATTTTTTGGCAGCCTACGCAGCGACCCTACTTACATGCCTAATCCCTGCTGATGAGAGGTAACAACCTCGAAACACGTGTCCAGGGATGGCCAACGCGACGGTGATTTTTGCTCAAGACTCTGGCAGAGGCGCACCAGCTGATGCTTACTTCATGGACCACAATGCTTTGGGGTAACACACTGATAGGACGAGCAGTGTGCGACCATTGGAGTTTCATTTATATTCAGGCTCCCTTGAGCCGGTGGGGCTGACGAGCTCATGGTTTTACGCACCTGCGTGCCACGAGCGGTACCAGACCTGAGAACATTTATTGCGAGCCTACGCAGCGACCCTACACACTTGCCTAATCCCTGCTGATGAGAGGTAACAACCTCGAAACACGTGTCCAGGGATGGCCAACGCGACAGTGATTTTTGCTCAAGACTCTGGCAGAGGCGCACCCGCTGATGCTTACTTCATGGACCACAATGCTTTGGGGTAACACGCTGATAGGACGAGCAGTGTGCGACCATTGGATTTTCATTTATATTCAGGCTCCCTTGAACCGGTGGGGCTGACGAGCTCATGGTTTTACGCACCTGCGTGCCTCGAGCGGTAACAGACCTGAGAACATTTTTTGGCAGCCTACGCAGCGACCCTACACACATGCCTAATCCCTGCTGATGAGAGGTAACAACCTCGAAACACGTGTCCAGTGATGGCCAACACGACGGTGATTTTTGCTCAAGACTCTGGCAGAGGCGCACCCGCTGATGCTTACTTCATGGACCACAATGCTTTGGGGTAACACGCTGATAGGACGAGCAGTGTGCGACCAATGGATTTTCATTTATATTCAGGCTCCCTTGAGCCGGTGGGGCTGACGAGCTCATGGTTTTACGCACCTGCGTGCCACGAGAGGTACCGTACCTGAGAACATTTTTTGGCAGCCTACGCAGCGACCCTACTCACATGCCTAATCCCTGCTGATGAGAGGTAACAACCTCGAAACACGTGTCCAGGGATGGCCAACGGGACGGTGATTTTTGCTCAAGACTCTGGCAGAGGCGCACCCTCTGATGCTTACTTCATGGACCACAATGCTTTGGGGTAACACACTGATAGGACGAGCAGTGTGCGACCATTGGATTTTCATTTATATTCAGGCTCCCTTGAGCCGGTGGGGCTGACGAGCTCATGGTTTTATGCACCTGCGTGCCACGAGCGGTACCGGGCCTGAGAACATTTTTTGGCAGCCTACGCAGCGATCCTACACACATGCCTAATCCCTGCTGATGAGAGGTAACAACCTCGAAACACGTGTCCAGGGATGGCCAACGCGACGGTGATTTTTGCTCAAGACGCTGGCAGAGGCGCACCAGCTGATGCTTACTTCATGGACCACAATGCTTTGGGGTAACACGCTGATAGGACGAGCAGTGTGCGACCATTGGATTTTCATTTATATTCAGGCTCCCTTGAGCCGGTGGGGCTGACGAGCTCATGGTTTTACGCACCTGTGTGCCACGAGCGGTACCGGACCTGAGCACATTTTTTGGCAGCCTACGCAGCGACCCTACTTACATGCCTAATCCCTGCTGATGAGAGGTAACAACCTCGAAACACGTGTCCAGGGATGGCCAACGAGACAGTGATTTTTGCTCAAGACTCTGGCAGAGGCGCACCCGCTGATGCTTACTTCATGGACCACAATGCTTTTGGGTAACACGCTGATAGGACGAGCAGTGTCCGATCATTGGATTTTCATTTCTATTCAGACTCCCTTGAGCCGGTGGGGCTGACGAGCTCATGGTTTTATGCACCTGCGTGCCACGAGCGGTACCGGGCCTGAGAACATTTTTTGGCAGCCTACGCAGCGATCCTACACACATGCCTAATCCCTGCTGATGAGAGGTAACAACCTCGAAACACGTGTCCAGGGATGGCCAACGCGACGGTGATTTTTGCTCAAGACGCTGGCAGAGGCGCACCAGCTGATGCTTACTTCATGGACCACAATGCTTTGGGGTAACACGCTGATAGGACGAGCAGTGTGCGACCATTGAATTTTCATTCATATTCAGGCTCCCTTGAGCCGGTGGGGCTGACGAGCTCATGGTTTTACGCACCTGCGTGCCACGAGCGGTACCAGACCTGAGAACATTTATTGCGAGCCTACGCAGCGACCCTACACACTTGCCTAATCCCTGCTGATGAGAGGTAACAACCTCGAAACACGTGTCCAGGGATGGCCAACGCGACAGTGATTTTTGCTCAAGACTCTGGCAGAGGCGCACCCGCTGATGCTTACTTCATGGACCACAATGCTTTTGGGTAACACACTGATAGGACAAGCAGTGTGCGACCATTGGATTTTCATTTATATTCAGGCTCCCTTGAGCCGGTGGGGCTGACGAGCTCATGGTTTTACGCACCTGCGTGCCACGAGTGGTACCGGACCTGAGAAAGATTTTTGGCAGCCTACGCAGCGACCCTACACACACATGCCTAATCCCTGCTGATGAGAGGTAACAACCTCGAAACATGTGTCCAGGGATGGCCAACGCGACAGTGATTTTTGCTCAAGACTCAGGCAGAGGCGCACCCGCTGATGCTTACTTCATGGACCACAATGCTTTGGGGTAACACGCTGATAGGACGAGCAGTGTGCGACCATTTGATTTTCATTCATATTCAGGCTCCCTTGAGCCGGTGGGGTTGACGAGCTCCTGGTCTTACGCACCTGCGTGCCACGAGCGGTACCGGACCTGAGAACATTTTTTGGCAGCCTACCCAGCGACCCTACTCACATGCCTGATCCCTGCTGATGAGAGGTAACAACCTCAAAACACATGTCCAGGGATGGCCAACGCGACAGTGAATTTTGCTCAAGACTCTGGCAGAGGCGCACCCGCTGATGCGTACTTCATGGACCACAATGCTTTGGGGTAACACGCTGATAGGACGAGCAGTGTGCGACCATTGGATTTTCATTTATATTCAGCCTCCCTTGAGCTGGTGGGGCTGACGAGCTCATGGTTTTACGCACCTGCGTGCCACGAGCAGTACCGGACCTGAGAAAATTTTTTGGCAACCTACGCAGCGACCCTACACACATGCCTAATCCCTGCTGATGAGAGGTAACAACCTCGAAACACGTGTCCAGGGATGGCCAACGCGACAGTGATTTTTGCTGAAGACTCTAGCAGAGGCGCACCCGCTGATGCTTACTTCATGGACCACAATGCTTTGGGGTAACACGCTGATAGGACGAGCAGTGTGCGACCATTGGATTTTCATTTATATTCAGGCTCCCTTGAACCGGTGGGGCTGACAAGCTCATGGTTTTACGCGCCTGCGTGCCTCGAGCGGTAACAGACCTGAGAACATTTTTTGGCAGCCTACGCGGCGACCCTACACACATGCCTAATCCCTGCTGATGAGAGGTAACAACCTCGAAACACGTGTCCAGGGATGGCCAACGCGACGGTGATTTTTGCTGAAGACTCTGGCAGAGGCGCACCAGCTGATGCTTACTTCATGGACCACAATGCTTTGGGGTAACATGCTGATAGGACGAGCAATGTGCGACCATTGGATTTTCATTTATATTCAGGCTCCCTTGAGCCGGTGGGGCTGACGAGCTCATGGTTTTACGCACCTGCGTGCCACGAGCGGTACCGGACCTGAGAACATTTTTTGGGAGCCTACGCAGCGACCCTACACACATGCCTAATCCCTGCTGATGAGAGGTAACAACCTCGAAACACGTGTCCAGGGATGGCCAACGCGAAAGTGATTTTTGCTCAAGACTCTGGCAGAGGCGCACCCGCTGATGCTTACTTCATGGACCACAATGCTTTGGGTCAACACGCTGATAGGACAAGCAGTGTGCGACCATTGGATTTTCATTTATATTCAGGCTCCCTTGAGCCGGTGGGGCTGACGAGGTCATGGTTTTACGCACCTGCGTGCCACGAGTGGTACCGGACCTGAGAAAGATTTTTGGCAGCCTACGCAGCGACCCTACACACACATGCCTAATCCCTGCTGATGAGAGGTAACAACCTCGAAACATGTGTCCAGGGATGGCCAACGCGACGGTGATTTTTGCTCAAGACTCAGGCAGAGGCGCACCCGCTGATGCTTACTTCATGGACCACAATGCTTTGGGGTAACACGCTGATAGGACGAGCAGTGTGCGACCATTTGATTTTCATTCATATTCAGGCTCCCTTGAGCCGGTGGGGCTGACGAGCTCATGGTTTTACGCACCTGCGTGCCACGAGCGGTACCGGACCTGAGAAAATTTTTTGCAGCCTACGCAGCGACCCTACTCACATGCCTGATCCCTGCTGATGAGAGGTAACAACCTCGAAACACATGTCCAGGGATGGCCAACGCGACAGTGAATTTTGCTCAAGACTCTGGCAGAGGCGCACCCGCTGATGCGTACTTCATGGACCACAATGCTTTGGGGTAACACGCTGATAGGACGAGCAGTGTGCGACCATTGGATTTTCATTTATATTCAGCCTCCCTTGAGCCGGTGGGGCTGACGAGCTCATGGTTTTACGCACCTGCGTGCCACGAGCAGTACCGGACCTGAGAACATTTTTTGGCAACCTACGCAGCGACCCTACACACATGCCTAATCCCTGCTGATGAGAGGTAACAACCTCGAAACACGTGTCCAGGGATGGCCACCGCGACGGTGATTTTTGCTGAAGAATCTAGCAGAGGCGCACCCGATGATGCTTACTTCATGGACCACAATGCTTTGGGGTAACACGCTGATAGGACGAGCAGTGTGCGACCATTGGATTTTCATTTATATTCAGGCTCCCTTGAACCGGTGGGGCTGACGAGCTCATGGTTTTACGCACCTGCGTGCCTCGAGCGGTAACAGACCTGAGAACATTTTTTGGCAGCCTACGCAGCGACCCTACACACATGCCTAATCCCTGCTGATGAGAGGTAACAACCTCGAAACACGTGTCCAGTGATGGCCAACACAACGGTGATTTTTGCTCAAGACTCTGGCAGAGGCGCACCCGCTGATGCTTACTTCATGGACCACAATGCTTTGGGGTAACACGCTGATAGGACGAGCAGTGTGCGACCATTGGATTTTCATTTATATTTAGGCTCCCTTGAGCCGGTGGGGCTGACGAGCTCATGGTTTTACGCACCTGCGTGCCACGAGAGGTACCGTACCTGAGAACATTTTTTGGCAGCCTACGCAGCGACCCTACTCACATGCCTAATCCCTGCTGATGAGAGGTAACAACCTCGAAACACGTGTCCAGGGATGGCCAACGGGACGGTGATTTTTGCTCAAGACTCTGGCAGAGTCGCACCAGCTGATGCTTACTTCATGGACCACAATGCTTTGGGGTAACACACTGATAGGACGAGCAGTGTGCGACCATTGGATTTTCATTTATATTCAGGCTCCCTCGAGCCGGTGGGGCTGACGAGCTCATGGTTTTACGCACCTGTGTGCCACGAGCGGTACCGGACCTGAGCACATTTTTTGGCAGCCTACGCAGCGACCCTACTTACATGCCTAATCCCTGCTGATGAGAGGTAACAACCTCGAAACACGTGTCCAGGGATGGCCAACGAGACAGTGATTTTTGCTCAAGACTCTGGCAGAGGCGCACCCGCTGATGCTTACTTCATGGACCACAATGCTTTTGGGTAACAAGCTGATAGGACGAGCAGTGTCCGATCATTGGATTTTCATTTCTATTCAGGCTCCCTTGAGCCGGTGGGGCTGACGAGCTCATGGTTTTACGCACCTGCGTGCCACGAGCGGTACCGGGCCTGAGAACATTTTTTGGCAGCCTACGCAGCGACCCTACACACATGCCTAATCCCTGCTGATGAGAGGTAACAACCTCGAAACACGTGTCCAGGGATGGCCAACGCGACGGTGATTTTTGCTCAAGACTCTGGCAGAGGCGCACCAGCTGATGCTTACTTCATGGACCACAATGCTTTGGGGTAACACGCTGATAGGACGAGCAGTGTGCGACCATTGAATTTTCATTCATATTCAGGCTCCCTTGAGCCGGTGGGGCTGACGAGCTCATGGTTTTACGCACCTGCGTGCCACGAGCGGTACCAGACCTGAGAACATTTATTGCGAGCCTACGCAGCGACCCTACACACTTGCCTAATCCCTGCTGATGAGAGGTAACAACCTCGAAACACGTGTCCAGGGATGGCCAACGCGACAGTGATTTTTGCTCAAGACTCTGGCAGAGGCGCACCCGCTGATGCTTACTTCATGGACCACAATGCTTTTGGGTAACACGCTGATAGGACAAGCAGTGTGCGACCATTGGATTTTCATTTATATTCAGACTCCCTTGAGCCGGTGGGGCTGACGAGCTCATGGTTTTACGCACCTGCGTGCCACGAGTGGTACCGGACCTGAGAAAGATTTTTGGCAGCCTACGCAGCGACCCTACACACACATGCCTAATCCCTGCTGATGAGAGGTAACAACCTCGAAACATGTGTCCAGGGATGGCCAACGCGACGGTGATTTTTGCTCAAGACTCGGGCAGAGGCGCACCCGCTGATGCTTACTTCATGGACCACAATGCTTTGGGGTAGCACGCTGATAGGACGAGCAGTGTGCGACCATTTGATTTTCATTCATATTCAGGCTCCCTTGAGCCGGTGGTGTTGACGAGCTCCTGGTTTTACGCACCTGCGTGCCACGAGCGGTACCGGACCTGAGAACATTTTTTGGCAGCCTACGCAGCGACCCTACTCACATGCCTGATCCCTGCTGATGAGAGGTAAAAACCTCAAAGCACATGTCCAGGGATGGCCAACGCGACAGTGAATTTTGCTCAAGACTCTGGCAGAGGCGCACCCGCTGATGCGTACTTCATGGACCACAATGCTTTGGGGTAACACGCTGATAGGACGAGCAGTGTGCGACCATTGGATTTTCATTTATATTCAGCCTCCCTTGAGCCGGTGGGGCTGACGAGCTCATGGTTTTACGCACCTGCGTGCCACGAGCAGTACCGGACCTGAGAAAATTTTTTGGCAACCTACGCAGCGACCCAACACACATGCCTAATCCCTGCTGATGAGAGGTAACAACCTCGAAACACGTGTCCAGGGATGGCCAACGCGACGGTGATTTTTGCTGAAGACTCTAGCAGAGGCGCCTCCGCTGATGCTTACTTCATGGACCACAATGCTTTGGGGTAACACGCTGATAGGACGAGCAGTGTGCGACCATTGGATTTTCATTTATATTCAGGCTCCCTTGAACCGGTGGGGCTGACGAGCTCATGGTTTTACGCGCCTGCGTGCCTCGAGCAGTAACAGACCTGAGAACATTTTTTGGCAGCCTACGCAGCGACCCTACACACATGCCTAATCCCTGCTGATGAGAGGTAACAACCTCGAAACACGTGTCCAGTGATGGCCAACACGACGGTGATTTTTGCTCAAGACTCTGGCAGAGGCGCACCCGCTGATGCTTACTTCATAGACCACAATGCTTTGGGGTAACACGCTGATAGGACGAGCAGTGTGCGACCATTGGATTTTCATTTATATTCAGGCTCCCTTGAGCCGGTGGGGCTGACGAGCTCATGGTTTTACGCACCTGCGTGCCACGAGAGGTACCGTACCTGAGAAAATTTTTTGGCAGCCTACGCAGTGACCCTACTCACATGCCTAATCCCTGCTGATGAGAGGTAACAACCTCGAAACACGTGTCCAGGGATGGCCAACGGGACGGTGATTTTTGCTCAAGACTCTGGCAGAGGCGCACCCGCTGATGCTTACTTCATGGACCACAATGCTTTGGTGTAACACACTGATAGGAAGAGCAGTGTGCGACCATTTGATTTTCATTCATATTCAGCCTCCTTTGAGCCGGTGGGGCTGACGAGCTCATGGTTTTACGCACCTGCGTGCCACGAGCAGTACCGGACCTGAGAAAATTTTTTGGCAACCTACGCAGCGACCCTACACACATGCCTAATCCCTGCTGATGAGAGGTAACAACCTCGAAACACGTGTCCAGGGATGGCCACCGCGACAGTGATTTTTGCTGAAGACTCTAGCAGAGGCGCACCCGCTGATGCTTACTTCATGGACCACAATGCTTTGGGGTAACACGCTGATAGGACGAGCAGTGTGCGACCATTGGATTTTCATTTATATTCAGGCTCCCTTGAACCGGTGGGGCTGACGAGCTCATGGTTTTACGCACCTGCGTGCCTCGAGCGGTAACAGACCTGAGAACATTTTTTGGCAGCCTACGCAGCGACCCTACACACATGCCTAATCCCTGCTGATGAGAGGTAACAACCTCGAAACACGTGTCCAGTGATGGCCAACACGACGGTGATTTTTGCTCAAGACTCTGGCAGAGGCGCACCCGCTGATGCTTACTTCATGGACCACAATGCTTTGGGGTAACACGCTGATAGGACGAGCAGTGTGCGACCAATGGATTTTCATTTATATTCAGGCTCCCTTGAGCCGGTGGGGCTGACGAGCTCATGGTTTTACGCACCTGCGTGCCACGAGAGGTACCGTACCTGAGAACATTTTTTGGCAGCCTACGCAGCGACCCTACTCACATGCCTAATCCCTGCTGATGAGAGGTAACAACCTCGAAACACGTGTCCAGGGATGGCCAACGGGACGGTGATTTTTGCTCAAGACTCTGGCAGAGGCGCACCCTCTGATGCTTACTTCATGGACCACAATGCTTTGGGGTAACACACTGATAGGACGAGCAGTGTGCGACCATTGGATTTTCATTTATATTCAGGCTCCCTTGAGCCGGTGGGGCTGACGAGCTCATGGTTTTACGCACCTGTGTGCCACGAGCGGTACCGGACCTGAGCACATTTTTTGGCAGCCTACGCAGCGACCCTACTTACATGCCTAATCCCTGCTGATGAGAGGTAACAACCTCGAAACACGTGTCCAGGGATGGCCAACGAGACAGTGATTTTTGCTCAAGACTCTGGCAGAGGCGCACCCGCTGATGCTTACTTCATGGACCACAATGCTTTTGGGTAACACGCTGATAGGACGAGCAGTGTCCGATCATTGGATTTTCATTTCTATTCAGGCTCCCTTGAGCCGGTGGGGCTGACGAGCTCATGGTTTTATGCACCTGCGTGCCACGAGCGGTACCGGGCCTGAGAACATTTTTTGGCAGCCTACGCAGCGATCCTACACACATGCCTAATCCCTGCTGATGAGAGGTAACAACCTCGAAACACGTGTCCAGGGATGGCCAACGCGACGGTGATTTTTGCTCAAGACGCTGGCAGAGGCGCACCAGCTGATGCTTACTTCATGGACCACAATGCTTTGGGGTAACACGCTGATAGGACGAGCAGTGTGCGACCATTGAATTTTCATTCATATTCAGGCTCCCTTGAGCCGGTGGGGCTGACGAGCTCATGGTTTTACGCACCTGCGTGCCACGAGCGGTACCAGACCTGAGAACATTTATTGCGAGCCTACGTAGCGACCCTACACACTTGCCTAATCCCTGCTGATGAGAGGTAACAACCTCGAAACACGTGTCCAGGGATGGCCAACGCGACAGTGATTTTTGCTCAAGACTCTGGCAGAGGCGCACCCGCTGATGCTTACTTCATGGACCACAATGCTTTTGGGTAACACGCTGATAGGACAAGCAGTGTGCGACCATTGGATTTTCATTTATATTCAGGCTCCCTTGAACCGGTGGGGCTGACGAGCTCATGGTTTTACGCACCTGCGTGCCTCGAGCGGTAACAGACCTGAGAACATTTTTTGGCAGCCTACGCAGCGACCCTACACACATGCCTAATCCCTGCTGATGAGAGGTAACAACCTCGAAACACGTGTCCAGTGATGGCCAACACAACGGTGATTTTTGCTCAAGACTCTGGCAGAGGCGCACCCGCTGATGCTTACTTCATGGACCACAATGCTTTGGGGTAACACGCTGATAGGACGAGCAGTGTGCGACCATTGGATTTTCATTTATATTTAGGCTCCCTTGAGCCGGTGGGGCTGACGAGCTCATGGTTTTACGCACCTGCGTGCCACGAGAGGTACCGTACCTGAGAACATTTTTTGGCAGCCTACGCAGCGACCCTACTCACATGCCTAATCCCTGCTGATGAGAGGTAACAACCTCGAAACACGTGTCCAGGGATGGCCAACGGGACGGTGATTTTTGCTCAAGACTCTGGCAGAGTCGCACCAGCTGATGCTTACTTCATGGACCACAATGCTTTGGGGTAACACACTGATAGGACGAGCAGTGTGCGACCATTGGATTTTCATTTATATTCAGGCTCCCTCGAGCCGGTGGGGCTGACGAGCTCATGGTTTTACGCACCTGTGTGCCACGAGCGGTACCGGACCTGAGCACATTTTTTGGCAGCCTACGCAGCGACCCTACTTACATGCCTAATCCCTGCTGATGAGAGGTAACAACCTCGAAACACGTGTCCAGGGATGGCCAACGAGACAGTGATTTTTGCTCAAGACTCTGGCAGAGGCGCACCCGCTGATGCTTACTTCATGGACCACAATGCTTTTGGGTAACAAGCTGATAGGACGAGCAGTGTCCGATCATTGGATTTTCATTTCTATTCAGGCTCCCTTGAGCCGGTGGGGCTGACGAGCTCATGGTTTTACGCACCTGCGTGCCACGAGCGGTACCGGGCCTGAGAACATTTTTTGGCAGCCTACGCAGCGACCCTACACACATGCCTAATCCCTGCTGATGAGAGGTAACAACCTCGAAACACGTGTCCAGGGATGGCCAACGCGACGGTGATTTTTGCTCAAGACTCTGGCAGAGGCGCACCAGCTGATGCTTACTTCATGGACCACAATGCTTTGGGGTAACACGCTGATAGGACGAGCAGTGTGCGACCATTGAATTTTCATTCATATTCAGGCTCCCTTGAGCCGGTGGGGCTGACGAGCTCATGGTTTTACGCACCTGCGTGCCACGAGCGGTACCAGACCTGAGAACATTTATTGCGAGCCTACGCAGCGACCCTACACACTTGCCTAATCCCTGCTGATGAGAGGTAACAACCTCGAAACACGTGTCCAGGGATGGCCAACGCGACAGTGATTTTTGCTCAAGACTCTGGCAGAGGCGCACCCGCTGATGCTTACTTCATGGACCACAATGCTTTTGGGTAACACGCTGATAGGACAAGCAGTGTGCGACCATTGGATTTTCATTTATATTCAGACTCCCTTGAGCCGGTGGGGCTGACGAGCTCATGGTTTTACGCACCTGCGTGCCACGAGTGGTACCGGACCTGAGAAAGATTTTTGGCAGCCTACGCAGCGACCCTACACTGTCAGAAGTAGTACCTGAATTTCCAGATTCCGCGGGAGCGAGAGGCCAGGTCTTCAGTGCTGAGTATCTCCCAATTCCCAAACACCCCTACACCCGGATTTCGCCGAGTCCAGGAATGGAAGGGAAAGGGGAAGTGGATAACGAACAACAAAGAGAGACTTCCACACTGGTGCCTTCTAGCGTCCTCAAGGTATTATGGACTGGTACACCTGTAACAGTTAACAGATAATTACTACAGTTCTAACAACCCTTGCCTACCTATTCCTCACTCCCAACATCCCCTTAAGTACCTGTGGTAGTGTGGACTGAGCGACTCTCTACATGGAGTACTGTATTAGGTTTTCTTCTGAAGGTGATACTCCTGTTGTCGTTTTGAGTTCTTTGTGGAAGGCAAATAAGGTGGTAAACTACAGTATATTATATGCATACAAAATACCCTAATTTACTTGTAGAAATTCTGCTTCCTCTGTGGTTTCATAATGTCTTTCTCAATGGGTATCAAAACTAGATATGGAACTTCACATGAAGAAAGTCTTAGGCTGGCTGAGAGAAACCAGGCTCTGGCTAGTCTTGAGAAACAGTACTGAATAGTGAAGCGGAACCAAATGAGGAATGAACAGTCTGAGGCAAGAGTTCGACTTCCTTACCGATCTCCAGAAGAATTCAACAGCAAACAGTCTCTGAAGAAACCTCAGCAATGCCGGAATAGCGAGAAACTGCTGAATCTGGGCTGGGGAATGCAAGTGGGAAAAAACGGGACTGAGGAACGGAGTGGCTAATGTCCGCTACAACAACTCCACAGGAATGCGGAAACCAGGGAATGACGAGGTAAGCCGGCAGGCTACGGACACAGAATCCCTGCCAACCCCGACCAAACTACTAGGAAATGCCCCGAGGGAAGTTGACAGCAAACGGGGCTCAAACGGGAACAGAATAGTTGGAGCACGGAATGATGCAACCAACCGCCAGGAAATTTCAGTTGAAGTGCGCCAGATAGAACGCGCTAGAGCACGAAATGGCGGACGGTTCAACCACTAGAATGCTGACCTAGAACCCAGAGCGGCACAACCAGGAAGCTTGTGCCTGGGTTTGAAGTGCGCGCCAGATTGGAATCTGCCTAACTGGGGAACATCGCACCTTGTAAGTAGGTGCACAGGGGGGTCTAATTGACGTAATCGGCCAGATCCTGACAGTACCCCCCACCAAAGCCCCCTCCCAAGGTTTTGAAGGATGACTCTTATGGAATTCTGTGACCAATCTGGGAGCATGAACGTTGCAACTAGGTTCCCAGGACCTCTCCTCTGGACCATAACCTTTCCAGTCCACTAAATAGTAGACTTTTCCTCTTCTCAATTTGGAGTCCAAGATTCGCTTAACCTCAAACTCTTCAGAACTCTGCACAATGAGTGGGGCAGGTGGTTTAACTTGTCTAAGATTTGGGGGGTTTCTTTTTATCAATGAGACATGAAAAGTTGGGTGAATCTTAAATGACTTAGGAAGAGCTACCCTAACACTCACTGGGTTCACCATCCGAAGGACTGCATAGGGACCCACAAATCTCGGTTGAAACTTTCGATTTCCCTTCAACCGCATGTGTCGAGTGGAAATCCAAACTTTTTCCCCAGGCTCAAAAATGGGACTTTCTCTTCGCTTCTTATCAGCCTGAGTCTTGTAAGCCTCTTTAGCCTTATGGAGATTAGAGGTAGCCTTCAGTAAAGATTGGCGCAATTCTTGCACCACCTCCTCAGCAGCCGGAACCTCAACCTCCTCCCGTCCCACCAACATGTTGGGATGGCGGCCGGAGTTCAAATAGAATGGGGAGAAACCAGTAGCTGAATGGACAGAATTGTTGTAGGAAAACTCAGCAGTACTCAACAAGGTAGGCCATTCCCCCTCCTGATCCATCAGATACATCCGAAGATATTGTTCAAGGTCCTGGTTCACTCTCTCGGTCTGTCCATCCGTTTCTGGATGGTAACTGGTGGACAAACGAGAGTCAACCCCCAATCCTTTGAGGAAGGACTTCCAGAATCGAGAAACAAATTGTGGACCTCGATCAGAAATGACCACCTTAGGAATCCCATGCAACCTGACTATGTGCTCAACAAACAGAGTGGCCAACTGGGGAGCAGTAGGAAGGTTTTTTAAAGGAATGAAATGGCTCATCTTGGAGAATTGGTCCACTACCACCCAAATCACGGAATAACCTTGACTAGAGGGCAAGTCTACAATGAAATCCATGGATATGGTGTGCCAGGGAGATGGGGCTACAGGTAAAGGCATTAGGAGACCCTGTGGGGATTGTCTCAAACTTTTTCCCTTAACACAGGGCTCACAAGTAGCGATGTACTGTCTCACCTGAGTGTCCATGCCCGGCCAAAGGAAGGTTCTCCGAATTAACTCCAGTGTCTTCTTGGGACCCTTATGACCTGCCAACTGATGATCATGGAAGTGCTGAATAACTTCTCTTTGCAGTCTTTCACCTGGGACGAACATCTTTCCGAGTAAGAAGGGCTTCCCTTCCTGAACTCTTCTATCTGGGCCATCTACTTCCCAGGTGGCAAATTCAGTCTTGGCGAATTCCTCTCTAATCTGATTCTCCAGTTTATCCTCAATTGTACTTGCCACAATCTTGTCTTCGGGAATGATCAATCCTTCCATCGTAGCTTGACTTTCTTCTCCCATACTCAGACGTGAAAGGGCGTCAGCCTTTCCATTCGCCGAACCAGGTTTGTAGGTCAGAACGAAGTCATAATCTGCAAAGAAGAGTGACCACCGCAACTGTCTGGGAGTTAAAGTTCGTGCGGATTTCAAAAATTGCAGATTTCGATGATCCGTGAACACAGTGATGACATGCCTCGCTCCATACAGATAATGCCTCCAGACCTTGAAAGCCTCCTTTATGGCCAGAAGTTCCTTGTCTGCAATTGAATAGTTTATCTCTGCAGGAGATAATTTGCGAGAATGATAAGCCACTGGGTGGAGTTGACCAGTGTCTTTCTGGCGTTGTGACAGAATCCCTCCAATAGCCAAATTCGAGGCATCGGCTTCAATAAAGAACGGTTCCTTCAAATTTGGGTGTTGCAGAACTGGAGCGGTGACAAATGCTTCCTTCAAAAGCTGAAAAGCCTCTTCCGATTCTCGTTCCCAACAGAATGGCACATTCTTTTTTAGCAGACGAGTTATAGGACTAACCTTTTCGGAAAAATTCTGAATGAATCGCCGATAAAAATTGGCGAATCCCAAAAAACTCTGAATCTCCTTCACCGATCGAGGAGCAGGCCAGGACTTGATTGCCTGAAGTTTGGAATCATCCATTGACACCCCCTCAGGAGACAGGATGAAACCCAAAAACTCCACACTTGCCGAATGAAATACACACTTTTCCAGTTTTACATACAGATGATTCTCCAACAGTCGCTCCAAAATTGCTCGTACATGGTTAACATGTTCCTCTAAGCTGTTTGAGAAGATAAGGATATCATCTATGTAAACCACAGCTATGCGATCCAGAAACTCACGAAGCACATCATTCACGAAATGCTGAAAGGCTGCAGGGGCGTTACATAGCCCAAAGGGCATCACTTGGTATTCGAACAGCCCCAGCCTAGTACGGAAGGCAGTCTTCCACTCCTCACCCTCGGCCATGCGAACCAAATGATAGGCCCCCCGCAGGTCCAATTTTGTGTATACACAGGCATCCTTCACCTGATCAAGGAGTTCAGAGATGAGAGGAAGAGGATAACGATTCTTTTTGGTGACCAGATTTAAGGCTCTATAATCGATGCAAGTTCTCAAGGTCCCATCCTTCTTAGGAATGAAAAATAAAGGTGATGATACCGGAGATTTGGAAGGTCGGATGAATCCGCAAGCCAAATTTTGTTCTATATAGTCTTTCAAATGAAGATTCTCCGGTTCTGACAAAGCATAGATCCGACTACATGGTAAAGAAGCTCCCGGCTCCAGTTCGATCCGACAATCGTAGTCCCGATGAGGTGGCAATTTACATGCTTCCTTTTCGTTGAAAACTTCCTTCAAATCTTGATATTCCTCTGGGATGACAGGTAGTTCCAGCGCACAAACCATTTGGATTTGATTGACCAAGTTTTGCGACATCGTGGAATCTGTGGTTTCTGGAATTGCCTGAAAACAGTGCTCGCCACAAAATTCTGAGTTCATCTTCACCGTGCGGCGAGACCAATCAATTTGTGGGTTATGATCGGTGAGCCAAGGCAAACCCAGGATGAGCTGAAACTGTGGTGCGTCGATTAAATTGAAGCGGATGAAACTCTGATGTTCCCCTGGGCCTACCACGGTTATCTCCTCCGTATCGTAAGCAATTGGCCCGGAAGACAAATTGGTGCCGTCCACTGCCCGAACTGGTTCTGGCCTTAACTTCTTCTCAAAATGGATACCAATAGATCTGGCAAATTGGATGTCACAAAAATTTCCGGTGGCCCCTGAATCCACCATCACAGAAACTTCTTCCACATGAGTTTTTCCAAACCGAATCTTACAGGACAAAATCAAATGCGGGGCTGCTGACTGCAGAGTATTGGCCAACAACTGTGATTTTGGAGTTGTCTCTTCCTTCGCTCCCACCAGTGCAACTCCGTCTACTGGTGGAGCCTGTCTTTTACCCATGTACTATTCTTCGATTTCTTCGGACAATCTTTGACAAAGTGACCTGCCTGACCACAATACATACACAACTTGCCCAGACGCCTCTTTTCTCTTTCTTCCTG
This sequence comes from Lissotriton vulgaris, assembly GCF_964263255.1. NCBI lineage: Eukaryota > Metazoa > Chordata > Amphibia > Caudata > Salamandridae > Lissotriton > Lissotriton vulgaris. Next base: position 753,007,874 of record NC_141694.1, read on the forward strand.
GGTAAGAGGTCCTCGAATAGTTCCAACCTGCATGGGTTCTTCGATCGAATGACTCTGGCCCTCATGACTCTTGACTAATTCAGACCTAACACGGTCGAAACGCGGTGGAATTGTTCGAACATCTTTCCGACGCTCATTGCGTCTTTCTGCCTGCCTCTGATCTATCTGCAAAACTAGATCAATTAGCTCCGACACCTCCGTAGGCCTCCTTGGAATCTGAGCCAGTCCATCCTTCAATTCATCCTTTAATCCTCGATAGAAGATTGCCGCTCTCTTAGCCTCGGGCCAACTTGTTTCCACGATCAATTTATTAAAGTGGGCCAGATAAGCCACTAGGTCTCGATTCCCCTGCTTTAACTCTAAAAGCTCGTTGTCTGTGGTTTGAGAAATGGTTCTCCGATCAAAAATGCGCAGAAATTCAGCCTTGAAATCCTCGAATTTGTACAACACAGGATCGTTGCAGGCCACCAAAGGCAATGACCAGGCTGCGGCATCGCCACTCAGATAGGACAGCACAAACGCCACCTTGGACTGGTCCTCTTTAAACAGGATGGGCTTGCAAAGGAAGTGTAAGGAGCATTGGGTAAGAAAAATCTGTGCCTTATGGGGATCACCCTGAAATCTCTCTGGAGGGGCTAAAGGGATAGTAGGGGACATGGCGTGTACAACCTGTGTAGTGAATTCTGACGAAGATGAGGGAGAGGGAGTAAAGGCTGGAGACTTGATACTACCAAAATCAGGACGTGGGCTTTCAGATAACTCCTCCAATCTCTGACGTAAATAACTAGTCTCCTGATTTGACTTTCTCACCTCCTCCCTAGTCTCACTTAACTGTTTCTGTAACCCTTCGAGTACTGAGGCCAAAGCCTTTACATCTAATCCTTCTGCCATCTCGCTCAGTCGGAAGGCAATTTAAGGCACTTCAATCTGTCAGAAGTAGTACCTGAATTTCCAGATTCCGCGGGAGCGAGAGGCCAGGTCTTCAGTGCTGAGTATCTCCCAATTCCCAAACACCCCTACACCCGGATTTCGCCGAGTCCAGGAATGGAAGGGAAAGGGGAAGTGGATAACGAACAACAAAGAGAGACTTCCACACTGGTGCCTTCTAGCGTCCTCAAGGTATTATGGACTGGTACACCTGTAACAGTTAACAGATAATTACTACAGTTCTAACAACCCTTGCCTACCTATTCCTCACTCCCAACATCCCCTTAAGTACCTGTGGTAGTGTGGACTGAGCGACTCTCTACATGGAGTACTGTATTAGGTTTTCTTCTGAAGGTGATACTCCTGTTGTCGTTTTGAGTTCTTTGTGGAAGGCAAATAAGGTGGTAAACTACAGTATATTATATGCATACAAAATACCCTAATTTACTTGTAGAAATTCTGCTTCCTCTGTGGTTTCATAATGTCTTTCTCAATGGGTATCAAAACTAGATATGGAACTTCACATGAAGAAAGTCTTAGGCTGGCTGAGAGAAACCAGGCTCTGGCTAGTCTTGAGAAACAGTACTGAATAGTGAAGCGGAACCAAATGAGGAATGAACAGTCTGAGGCAAGAGTTCGACTTCCTTACCGATCTCCAGAAGAATTCAACAGCAAACAGTCTCTGAAGAAACCTCAGCAATGCCGGAATAGCGAGAAACTGCTGAATCTGGGCTGGGGAATGCAAGTGGGAAAAAACGGGACTGAGGAACGGAGTGGCTAATGTCCGCTACAACAACTCCACAGGAATGCGGAAACCAGGGAATGACGAGGTAAGCCGGCAGGCTACGGACACAGAATCCCTGCCAACCCCGACCAAACTACTAGGAAATGCCCCGAGGGAAGTTGACAGCAAACGGGGCTCAAACGGGAACAGAATAGTTGGAGCACGGAATGATGCAACCAACCGCCAGGAAATTTCAGTTGAAGTGCGCCAGATAGAACGCGCTAGAGCACGAAATGGCGGACGGTTCAACCACTAGAATGCTGACCTAGAACCCAGAGCGGCACAACCAGGAAGCTTGTGCCTGGGTTTGAAGTGCGCGCCAGATTGGAATCTGCCTAACTGGGGAACATCGCACCTTGTAAGTAGGTGCACAGGGGGGTCTAATTGACGTAATCGGCCAGATCCTGACATACACACACATGCCTAATCCCTGCTGATGAGAGGTAACAACCTCGAAACATGTGTCCAGGGATGGCCAACGCGACGGTGATTTTTGCTCAAGACTCGGGCAGAGGCGCACCCGCTGATGCTTACTTCATGGACCACAATGCTTTGGGGTAGCACGCTGATAGGACGAGCAGTGTGCGACCATTTGATTTTCATTCATATTCAGGCTCCCTTGAGCCGGTGGTGTTGACGAGCTCCTGGTTTTACGCACCTGCGTGCCACGAGCGGTACCGGACCTGAGAACATTTTTTGGCAGCCTACGCAGCGACCCTACTCACATGCCTGATCCCTGCTGATGAGAGGTAAAAACCTCAAAGCACATGTCCAGGGATGGCCAACGCGACAGTGAATTTTGCTCAAGACTCTGGCAGAGGCGCACCCGCTGATGCGTACTTCATGGACCACAATGCTTTGGGGTAACACGCTGATAGGACGAGCAGTGTGCGACCATTGGATTTTCATTTATATTCAGCCTCCCTTGAGCCGGTGGGGCTGACGAGCTCATGGTTTTACGCACCTGCGTGCCACGAGCAGTACCGGACCTGAGAAAATTTTTTGGCAACCTACGCAGCGACCCAACACACATGCCTAATCCCTGCTGATGAGAGGTAACAACCTCGAAACACGTGTCCAGGGATGGCCAACGCGACGGTGATTTTTGCTGAAGACTCTAGCAGAGGCGCCTCCGCTGATGCTTACTTCATGGACCACAATGCTTTGGGGTAACACGCTGATAGGACGAGCAGTGTGCGACCATTGGATTTTCATTTATATTCAGGCTCCCTTGAACCGGTGGGGCTGACGAGCTCATGGTTTTACGCGCCTGCGTGCCTCGAGCAGTAACAGACCTGAGAACATTTTTTGGCAGCCTACGCAGCGACCCTACACACATGCCTAATCCCTGCTGATGAGAGGTAACAACCTCGAAACACGTGTCCAGTGATGGCCAACACGACGGTGATTTTTGCTCAAGACTCTGGCAGAGGCGCACCCGCTGATGCTTACTTCATAGACCACAATGCTTTGGGGTAACACGCTGATAGGACGAGCAGTGTGCGACCATTGGATTTTCATTTATATTCAGGCTCCCTTGAGCCGGTGGGGCTGACGAGCTCATGGTTTTACGCACCTGCGTGCCACGAGAGGTACCGTACCTGAGAAAATTTTTTGGCAGCCTACGCAGTGACCCTACTCACATGCCTAATCCCTGCTGATGAGAGGTAACAACCTCGAAACACGTGTCCAGGGATGGCCAACGGGACGGTGATTTTTGCTCAAGACTCTGGCAGAGGCGCACCCGCTGATGCTTACTTCATGGACCACAATGCTTTGGTGTAACACACTGATAGGAAGAGCAGTGTGCGACCATTTGATTTTCATTCATATTCAGCCTCCTTTGAGCCGGTGGGGCTGACGAGCTCATGGTTTTACGCACCTGCGTGCCACGAGCAGTACCGGACCTGAGAAAATTTTTTGGCAACCTACGCAGCGACCCTACACACATGCCTAATCCCTGCTGATGAGAGGTAACAACCTCGAAACACGTGTCCAGGGATGGCCACCGCGACAGTGATTTTTGCTGAAGACTCTAGCAGAGGCGCACCCGCTGATGCTTACTTCATGGACCACAATGCTTTGGGGTAACACGCTGATAGGACGAGCAGTGTGCGACCATTGGATTTTCATTTATATTCAGGCTCCCTTGAACCGGTGGGGCTGACGAGCTCATGGTTTTACGCACCTGCGTGCCTCGAGCGGTAACAGACCTGAGAACATTTTTTGGCAGCCTACGCAGCGACCCTACACACATGCCTAATCCCTGCTGATGAGAGGTAACAACCTCGAAACACGTGTCCAGTGATGGCCAACACGACGGTGATTTTTGCTCAAGACTCTGGCAGAGGCGCACCCGCTGATGCTTACTTCATGGACCACAATGCTTTGGGGTAACACGCTGATAGGACGAGCAGTGTGCGACCAATGGATTTTCATTTATATTCAGGCTCCCTTGAGCCGGTGGGGCTGACGAGCTCATGGTTTTACGCACCTGCGTGCCACGAGAGGTACCGTACCTGAGAACATTTTTTGGCAGCCTACGCAGCGACCCTACTCACATGCCTAATCCCTGCTGATGAGAGGTAACAACCTCGAAACACGTGTCCAGGGATGGCCAACGGGACGGTGATTTTTGCTCAAGACTCTGGCAGAGGCGCACCCTCTGATGCTTACTTCATGGACCACAATGCTTTGGGGTAACACACTGATAGGACGAGCAGTGTGCGACCATTGGATTTTCATTTATATTCAGGCTCCCTTGAGCCGGTGGGGCTGACGAGCTCATGGTTTTACGCACCTGTGTGCCACGAGCGGTACCGGACCTGAGCACATTTTTTGGCAGCCTACGCAGCGACCCTACTTACATGCCTAATCCCTGCTGATGAGAGGTAACAACCTCGAAACACGTGTCCAGGGATGGCCAACGAGACAGTGATTTTTGCTCAAGACTCTGGCAGAGGCGCACCCGCTGATGCTTACTTCATGGACCACAATGCTTTTGGGTAACACGCTGATAGGACGAGCAGTGTCCGATCATTGGATTTTCATTTCTATTCAGGCTCCCTTGAGCCGGTGGGGCTGACGAGCTCATGGTTTTATGCACCTGCGTGCCACGAGCGGTACCGGGCCTGAGAACATTTTTTGGCAGCCTACGCAGCGATCCTACACACATGCCTAATCCCTGCTGATGAGAGGTAACAACCTCGAAACACGTGTCCAGGGATGGCCAACGCGACGGTGATTTTTGCTCAAGACGCTGGCAGAGGCGCACCAGCTGATGCTTACTTCATGGACCACAATGCTTTGGGGTAACACGCTGATAGGACGAGCAGTGTGCGACCATTGAATTTTCATTCATATTCAGGCTCCCTTGAGCCGGTGGGGCTGACGAGCTCATGGTTTTACGCACCTGCGTGCCACGAGCGGTACCAGACCTGAGAACATTTATTGCGAGCCTACGTAGCGACCCTACACACTTGCCTAATCCCTGCTGATGAGAGGTAACAACCTCGAAACACGTGTCCAGGGATGGCCAACGCGACAGTGATTTTTGCTCAAGACTCTGGCAGAGGCGCACCCGCTGATGCTTACTTCATGGACCACAATGCTTTTGGGTAACACGCTGATAGGACAAGCAGTGTGCGACCATTGGATTTTCATTTATATTCAGGCTCCCTTGAGCCGGTGGGGCTGACGAGCTCATGGTTTTACGCACCTGCGTGCCACGAGTGGTACCGGACCTGAGAAAGATTTTTGGCAGCCTACGCAGCGACCCTACACACACATGCCTAATCCCTGCTGATGAGAGGTAACAACCTCGAAACATGTGTCCAGGGATGGCCAACGCGACGGTGATTTTTGCTCAAGACTCAGGCAGAGGCGCACCCGCTGATGCTTACTTCATGGACCACAATGCTTTGGGGTAACACGCTGATAGGACGAGCAGTGTGCGACCATTTGATTTTCATTCATATTCAGGCTCCCTTTAGCCGGTGGGGTTGACGAGCTCCTGGTTTTACGCACCTGCGTGCCACGAGCGGTACCGGACCTGAGAACATTTTTTGGCAGCCTACGCAGCGACCCTACTCACATGCCTGATCCCTGCTGATGAGAGGTAACAACCTCAAAGCACATGTCCAGGGATGGCCAACGCGACAGTGAATTTTGCTCAAGACTCTGGCAGAGGCGCACCCGCTGATGCGTACTTCATAGACCACAATGCTTTGGGGTAACACGCTGATAGGACGAGCAGTGTGCGACCATTGGATTCTCATTTATATTCAGCCTCCCTTGAGCCGGTGGGGCTGACGAGCTCATGGTTTTACGCACCTGCGTGCCACGAGCAGTACCGGACCTGAGAACATTTTTTGGCAACCTACGCAGCGACCCTACACACATGCCTAATCCCTGCTGATGAGAGGTAACAACCTCGAAACACGTGTCCAGGGATGGCCAACGCGACGGTGATTTTTGCTGAAGACTCTAGCAGAGGCGCACCCGCTGATGCTTACTTCATGGACCACAATGCTTTGGGGTAACACGCTGATAGGACGAGCAGTGTGCGACCATTGGATTTTCATTCATATTCAGCCTCCCTTGACCCGGTGGGGCTGACGAGCTCATGGTTTTACGCACCTGCGTGCCACGAGCAGTACCGGACCTGAGAAAATTTTTGGGCAACCTACGCAGCGACCCTACACACATGCCTAATCCCTGCTGATGAGAGGTAACAACCTCGAAACACATGTCCAGGGATGGCCAACGCAACGGTGATTTTTGCTGAAGACTCTAGCAGAGGCGCACCCGCTGATGCTTACTTCATGGACCACAATGCTTTGGGGTAACACGCTGATAGGACGAGCAGTGTGCGACCATTGGATTTTCATTTATATTCAGGCTCCCTTGAACCGGTGGGGCTGACGAGCTCATGGTTTTACGCGCCTGCGTGCCTCGAGCAGTAACAGACCTGAGAACATTTTTTGGCAGCCTACGCAGCGACCCTACACACATGCCTAATCCCTGCTGATGAGAGGTAACAACCTCGAAACACGTGTCCAGTGATGGCCAACACGACGGTGATTTTTGCTCAAGACTCTGGCAGAGGCGCACCCGCTGATGCTTACTTCATAGACCACAATGCTTTGGGGTAACACGCTGATAGGACGAGCAGTGTGCGACCATTGGATTTTCATTTATATTCAGGCTCCCTTGAGCCGGTGGGGCTGACGAGCTCATGGTTTTACGCACCTGCGTGCCACGAGAGGTACCGTACCTGAGAAAAAATTTTGGCAGCCTACGCAGCGACCCTACTCACATGCCTAATCCCTGCTGATGAGAGGTACAACCTCGAAACACGTGTCCAGGGATGGCCAACGGGACGGTGATTTTTGCTCAAGACTCTGGCAGAGGCGCACCCGCTGATGCTTACTTCATGGACCACAATGCTTTGGGGTAACACACTGATAGGAAGAGCAGTGTGCGACCATTGGATTTTCATTTATATTCAGGCTCCCTTGAGCCGGTGGGGCTGACGAGCTCATGGTTTTACGCACCTGTGTTCCACGAGCGGTACCGGACCTGAGAACATTTTTTGGCAGCCTACGCAGCGACCCTACACACATGCCTAATCCCTGCTGATGAGAGGTAACAACCTCGAAACACATGTCCAGGGATGGCCAACGAGACTGTGTTTTTTGCTCAAGACTCTGGCAGAGGCGCACCCGCTGATGCTTACTTCATGGACCACAATGCTTTTGGGTAACACGCTGATAGGACGAGCAGTGTCCGATCATTGGATTTTCATTTCTATTCAGGCTCCCTTGAGCCGGTGGGGCTGACGAGCTCATGGTTTTACGCACCTGCGTGCCACGAGCGGTACCGGACCTGAGAACATTTTTTGGCAGCCTACGCAGCGACCCTACACACATGCCTAATCCCTGCTGATGAGAGGTAACAACCTCGAAACACGTGTCCAGGGATGGCCAACGCGACGGTGATTTTTGCTCAAGACTCTGGCAGAGGCGCACCCGCTGATGCTTACTTCATGGACCACAATGCTTTGGGGTAACACACTGATAGGACGAGCAGTGTGCGACCATTGGATTTTCATTTATATTCAGGCTCCCTTGAGCCGGTGGGGCTGACGAGCTCATGGTTTTACGCACCTGTGTGCCACGAGCGGTACCGGACCTGAGAACATTTTTTGGCAGCCTACGCAGCGACCCTACACACATGACTAATCCCTGCTGATGAGAGGTAACAACCTCGAAACACGTGTCCAGGGATGGCCAACGAGACGGTGTTTTTTGCTCAAGACTCTGGCAGAGGCGCACCAGCTGATGCTTACTTCATGGACCACAATGCTTTGGGGTAACACGCTGATAGGACGAGCAGTGTGCGACCATTGGATTTTCATTTACATTCAGGCTCCCTTGAGCCGGTGGGGCTGACGAGCTCATGGTTTTACGCACCTGCGTGCGACAAGCGGTACCGGACCTGAGAACATTTATTGCGAGCCTACGCAGCGACCCTACACACATGCCTAATCCCTGCTGATGAGAGGTAACAACCTCGAAACACGTGTCCAGGGATGGCCAACGCGACAGTGATTTTTGCTCAAGACTCTGGCGGAGGCGCACCCGCTGATGCTTACTTCATGGACCACAATGCTTTGGGGTAACACGCTGATAGGACAAGCAGTGTGCGACCATTGGATTTTCATTTATATTCAGGCTCCCTTGAGCCGGTGGGGCTGATGAGCTCATGGTTTTACGCACCTGCGTGCCACGAGTGGTACCCGACCTGAGAAAGATTTTTGGCAGCCTACGCAGCGACCCTACACACACATGCCTAATCCCTGCTGATGAGAGGTAACAACCTCGAAACATGTGTCCAGGGATGACCAACGCGACGGTGATTTTTGCTCAAGACTCAGGCAGAGGCGCACCCGCTGATGCTTACTTTATGGACCACAATGCTTTGGGGTAACACGCTGATAGGACGAGCAGTGTGCGACCATTTGATTTTCATTTATATTCAGGCTCCCTTGAGCCGGTGGGGTTGACGAGCTCATGGTTTTACGCACCTGCGTGCCACGAGCGGTACCGGACCTGAGAACATTTTTTGGCAGCCTACGCAGCGACCCTACTCACATGCCTGATCCCTGCTGATGAGAGGTAACAACCTCGAAACACATGTCCAGGGATGGCCAACGCGACAGTGAATTTTGCTCAAGACTCTGGCAGAGGCGCACCCGCTGATGCGTACTTCATGGACGACAATGCTTTAGGGTAACACGCTGATAGGACGAGCAGTGTGCGACCATTGGATTTTCATTTATATTCAGCCTCCCTTGAGCCGGTGGGGCTGACGAGCTCATGGTTTTACGCACCTGCGTGCCACGAGCAGTACCGGACCTGAGAAATTTTTTTGGCAACCTATGCAGCAACCCTACACACATGCCTAATCCCTGCTGATGAGAGGTAACAACCTCGAAACACGTGTCCAGGGATGGCCAACGCGACGGTGATTTTTGCTCAAGACTCTAGCAGAGGCGCACCCGCTGATGCTTACTTCATGGACCACAATGCTTTGGGGTAACACGCTGATAGGACGAGCAGTGTGCGACCATTGGATTTTCATTTATATTCAGGCTCTCTTGAACCGGTGGGGCTGACGAGCTCATGGTTTTACGCACCTGCGTGCCTCGAGCGGTAACAGACCTGAGAACATTTTTTGGCAGCCTACGCAGCGACCCTACACACATGCCTAATCCCTGCTGATGAGAGGTAACAACCCCGAAACACGTGTCCAGTGATGGGCAACACGACGGTGATTTTTGCTCAAGACTCTGGCAGAGGCGCACCCGCTGATGCTTACTTCATGGACCACAATGCTTTGGGGTAACACGCTGATAGGACGAGCAGTGTGCGACCATTGGATTTTCATTCATATTCAGGCTCCCTTGAGCCGGTGGGGCTGACGAGCTCATGGTTTTACGCACCTGCGTGCCACGAGAGGTACCGTACCTGAGAAAACATTTTGGCAGCCTACGCAGCGACCCTACTCACATGCCTAATCCCTGCTGATGAGAGGTAACAACCTCGAAACACGTGTCCAGGGATGGCCAACGGGACGGTGATTTTTGCTCAAGACTCTGGCAGAGGCGCACCCGCTGATGCTTACTTCATGGACCACAATGCTTTGGGGTAACACACTGATAGGACGAGCAGTGTGCGACCATTGGATTTTCATTTATATTCAGGCTCCCTTGAGCCGGTGGGGCTGACGAGCTCATGGTTTTACGCACCTGTGTGCCACGAGCGGTACCGGACCTGAGAACATTTTTTTTGCAGCCTACGCAGCGACCCTACACACATGCCTAATCCCTGCTGATGAGAGGTAACAACCTCGAAACACGTGTCCAGGGATGGCTAACGAGACGGTGATTTTTGCTCAAGACTCTGGCAGAGGCGCACCCGCTGATGCTTACTTCATGGACCACAATGCTTTCGGGTAACACGCTGATAGGATGAGCAGTGTCCGATCATTGGATTTTCATTTATATTCAGGCTCCCTTGAGCCGGTGCGGCTGACGAGCTCATGGTTTTACGCACCTGCGTGCCACGAGCGGTACCGGACCTGAGAAAAAATGTTGGCAGCCTACGCAGCGACCCTACACACAAGCCTAATCCCTGCTGATGAGAGGTAACAACCTCGAAACACGTGTCCAGGGATGGCCAACGCGACAGTGATTTTTGCTCAAGACTCTGGCAGAGGCACACCCGCTGATGCTTACTTCATGGACCACAATGCTTTGGGGTAACACCCTGATAGGACGAGCAGTGTGCGACCATTTGATTTTCATTTATATTCAGGCTCCCTTGAACCGGTGGGGCTGACGAGCTCATGGTTTTACGCACCTGCGTGCCTCGAGCGGTAACAGACCTGAGAACATTTTTTGGCAGCCTACGCAGCGACCCTACACACATGCCTAATCCCTGCTGATGAGAGGTAAAAACCTCGAAACACGTGTCCAGGGATGGCCAACACGACGGTGATTTTTGCTCAAAACTCTGGCAGAGGCGCACCCGCTGATGCTTACTTCATGGACCACAATGCTTTGGGGTAACACGCTGATAGGACGAGCAGTGTGCGACCATTGGATTTTCATTTATATTCAGGCTCCCTTGAGCCGGTGCGGCTGACAAACTCATGGTTTTAGGCACCTGCGTGCCACAAGAGGTACCGTACCTGAGAACATTTTTTGGCAGCCTACGCAGCGACCCTACTCACATGCCTAATCCCTGCTGATGAGAGGTAACAACCTCGAAACACGTGTCCAGGGATGGCCAACGGGACGGTGATTTTTGCTCAAGACTTCGGCAGAGGCGCACCCGCTGATGCTTACTTCATGGACCACAATGCTTTGGGGTAACACACTGATAGGACGAGCAGTGTGCGACCATTGGATTTTCATTTATATTCAGGCTCCCTTGAGCCGGTGGGGCTGACGAGCTCATGGTTTTACGCACCTGTGTGCCACGAGCGGTACCGGACCTGAGAACATTTTTTGGCAGCCTACGCAGCGACCCAACACACATGCCTAATCCCTGCTGATGAGAGGTAACAACCTTGAAACACGTGTCCAGGGATGGCCAACGCGACAGTGATTTTTGCTCAAGACTCTGGCAGAGGCGCACCCGCTGATGCTTACTTCATGGACCACAATGCTTAGGGGTAACACGCTGATATGACGAGCAGTGTGCGACCATTGGATTTTCATTTATATTTAGGCTCCCTTGAGCCGGTGGGGCTGGCGAGCTCATGGTTTTACGCACCTGCGTGCCACGAGCGGTACCGGACCTGAGAACATTTTTTGGGAGCCTACGCAGCGACCCTACACACATGCCTAATCCCTGCTGATGAGAGGTAACAACCTCGAAACACGTGTCCAGGGATGGCCAACGAGACGGTGATTTTTGCTCAAGACTCTGACAGAGGCGCACCCGCTGATGCTTACTTCATGGACCACAATGCTTTTGGGTAACACGCTGATAGGACGAGCAGTGTCCGATCATTGGATTTTCATTTATATTCAGGCTCCCTTGAGCTGGTGGGGCTGACGAGCTCATGGTTTTACGCACCTGCGTGCCACGAGCGGTACCGGACCTGAGAAATTTTTTTGGCAGCCTACGCAGCGACCCTACACACAAGCCTAATCCCTGCTGATGAGAGGTAACAACCTCGAAACACGTGTCCAGGGATGGCCAACGCAACGGTGATTTTTGCTCAAGACTCTGGCAGAGGCGCACCCGCTGATGCTTACTTCATGGACCACAATGCTTTGGGGTAACACGCTGATAGGACGAGCAGTGTGCGACCATTGGATTTTCATTTATATTCAGGCTCCCGTGAGCTGGTGGGGCTGACGAGCTCATGGTTTTACGCACCTGCATGCCACGAGCGGTACCGGACCTGAGAACAATTTTTGGCACCCTACACAGCAACCCTACACACATGCCTAATCCCTGCTGATGAGAGGTAACAACCTCGAAATACGTGTCCAGGGATGGCCAACGCGACAGTGATTTTTGCTCAAGACTCTGGCAGAGGCGCACCCGCTGATGCTTACTTCATGGACCACAATGCTTTGGGGTAACACGCTGATAGGACGAGCAGTGTGCGACCATTGGATTTTCATTTATATTCAGGCTCCCTTGAGCCGGTGGGGCTGACGAGCTCATGGTTTTACGCACCTGCGTGCCACGAGCAGTACCGGACCTGAGAACATTTTTTGGCAGCCTACGCAGCGACCCTACACACATGCCTAATCCCTGCCGAGGAGAGGTAACAACCTCGAAACACGTGTCCAGGGATGGCCAACGCGACAGTGATTTTTGCTCAAGACTATGGCAGAGGCGCACCCGCTGATGCTTACTTCATGGACCACAATGCTTTGGGGTAACACGCTGATAGGACGAGCAGTGTGCGACCATTGGATTTTGATTTGCATATGGCCATGTCTGAACTGGGGTGGCAGAGTGGGCTAAAGAACGATGATGGAGTAAACCCAGATCTGTTGACTGGGTGTGAGTGTTTGATTGGTTCAGATGCTCCGTCCATCACCACCCCCTTTTGTACCGCTTGATTTTAGACCTTGCGCAGGGTATCGGGGTTAGTGAACTGCGCTGCCCTCTCGGGCCCGCCTCAAGATCTCGTAAGCGCCAGGGACTCTTCTGTTGAGCTTGGGCCTCCCGCTGTCATTGTGTGCCCCGCTCTTCGCTTCCCCAGTGGGGAACATCCACTGCGGCTTTCCCCACGGAGTGATCACCAGCCCGCCACGTGTGTTCCTCCAGTCGGCCTCCCAGGTCGCCAAAGCTCTGGTAGGCCACGGTGTAAGATGGCGAAGGCACCACCGCGCTGCTAAAGGATCGGCTGCCGCGAGGGCCTGCTGGCTTCTCCAGCGGCACAGGGCGTGCGCCACTTCCGTCGCTCCCTGGGTGCTGTGCTGTGGTAGGCCTCTTTGTCTAGGTGCTCACACTGCAAAGCACCAGGTTCCAGTGCGTGGGCCCCAGGCTTCTTGCAGACGGCCTCTGCCCGGCGTCCCCTTCTCCCAGTGGCAAAAACCCACTGCGGCTTTCCCTCCCAGGGCGGTCACTTGTCTACTGCTTGGCGGGAAAGATGGAATTCCGCAGGACCCCCAACTGGCCTCGGGGGCTCTGTCTCGCTGCAGGGCTGTGTCCTGAGGTAGGGGGATCAACGTTGCACCGTCACACGACCCCATGTGGTGGGAGCCCGCCCGCAATCTCTGCTGCGCGGGGGATAGGCTGCACCCCTCGTGGTCTTCAGATCGGGGCCAGTGGCGGCTCCACTAGCTTTCCCGGCTCTCCTTCTGGACGCTCCCTTGAAGGACGGGCTGGTCATCGGCCTCCGTCCCCGGCCGCCGTCACTCAAGAGCAAGGCCTCCTCGTGATTAGGCCATGCCCCCACAGGTTCGTTCCCTGCGGCGTGGCTGTATTGGGCGCTGGGAACGTGGACCACGCCGATTTTTGGCTACTGTGGCCTCCACTACTGTGGTCGCCACATTCTGGCATGGATCGGTGGTTGTCCGAGAGCTAATGATGGCGAAACGCCGGCCCTGTGTTGGGTCGCCAGCAGGAGAGGCAGAGCGGCACGTCTGTTCAAGCCACCATCTTGGCCACGCCCCCCCAATTTGATTTATAAAGAAAGCAAAGGAACCAGGAACGTGTCTGTGGTGGAGTACATCTCTGAGAATCCGGAAAACTAATGCGCTCAAACAAGTTAGAGACCCCTTGTTTGAGGCCAGTAGATGGAGAGGTCTTTTCGGCCGTGGCTAATACAGTTCAAACTTCAGTAGCCCATATGAATGTGTGTGTTATGTTGGAGATACCTGGTGTGTAGCCCGTAGTAGTGCATGCACTACTAGATTCTGGGGCTACTGGTAATTTTATTGATCAGCAGTACGCACAAGAACTTGGTGTACCCTACTGGACCAGTTGAAAGGAGCCACAGTGTTCTCCAAACTGGACCACCGGGGAGCCTACCATCTAGTACGGGTGAGGTGAGGGGACAAATGGGAAACGGCCTTTTGTACTAAATTCGGGCTGTACGAATATCGGGTGATGCCCTTCGGCCTCTCTAACGCCCCAGACGCAATCCAGTTTTTAATGGATGAAGTACTAAGGGGCTTGTTGGCTGTATCATGTATTGTGTATATCGATGACATCCTGATATACTTGGCTTCCTTCGAAGAACACATCCCTCATGTGTCAGCGGTGCTGGAACGATTGCAGTGGTTCGCTCTCTATACCATGCTGAAGAAATGTCTTTTCCACACCGCCGAAGTGGAGTTCTTGGGGTACATCATCGGATCAAATGGCCTTTGTATGGATAAGAAGAAGATAGAAGCCATTATCCAGTGTGAAGGCCTTGCAAAGCTTCCTGGGCTTTGCAAATTTTTACAGGAGATTTTTTAAGGAATTTTCCAGAATCATTTAACTGTTGAGACACCTTCTACGAAAGGGGGCTGCTTTTCTCTGGACTGAATCTGCGGAAAAGGCTTTCCAAACGCTAAAGAACTGCTGTACCAGTGCTCCGGTGTTAAGACATCCTGATGCCAACCGGCCATTTGTGGTAGAAACAGATGCATCCTGCTACTCTCTTGGAGGAATCCTTTCTCAACGGCATCTTGACACAGGCCAACTCTATCCAGTTGCCTTCTTCTCCAAGAAACTGCCTACTTGTGAGGTGAATTACAGCATCACAGATAAGGAGCTGCTGGCAATAAAGAAAGCGTGTGAAGAATGGAGACACCATCTAATGGGGGCAAAACACATGGTGGAAATATACACTGATCATCGGAATCTGCTCTTTTCTCCGACTTCAACTTTGTGATCAGATACCGACCTGGATCACAAAATTGTAAGGCAGATACACTATCAAGACCCGCTCTTACTCCTGAACTCAGCCTAGCACCAGCAGAACATGCTGTCTTACTTAAGAAGGCTTCCTTTCCTACAGAGATAATGGCCTTAACGACAACACCTGATTTCCTGGAAGACTTAAAGAAACAAACCGAGAGTCTAGATGAACATGCATGGGTTACCGAAGAACCACAATACTGTTCCTCCCTGAACAATTTGCTGTACTATGACAAATGGCTATACATACCGAAAGATCCCTTGCAACGGCAAGCCTTGCAATGGATATATGACTCCACTTTGGGTGGACATTTGGGAACACAGAAACCCTACAGGCAATGTCGAGATATTTTTGTTGGGCAACAACTACGGAAGGACACTGCAAAATATGTCTCTGAATGTTCCATTTGTGCACAGGCCAAGGCACAGCACCAACGGCCTAGTGGATTACTCAGACCCATACCCAAACCTCCAGCCCCTTGGCACACAGTGTCCATGGACTTTATTGTGGAGATGCCTTCCAGCTCAGGCCATAATACCATACTGGTCGTCATTGATCACTTGACCAAGATGGGGTATTTTATTACACTGACTAAATCGCCCACATCGGGGGAACTGGCTAGATCATTTTTGCAACACATGGTGTGCTTGCATGGAATACAGTCAGTCATCATTACGGACAGAGGGACCCAATTCATGTCAAGGTTTTTGGAAGGCGCTATGTGCTGTCATGAAAGTAGATGGTCGTCTATCCACGAGTTACCATCCGCAGACAGATGGCAAAACAGAGAGACTAAACCAAACCATAAAACAGTACCTAAGATGTTTGACACTACAATACGAGGAAGAATAAATCACGCTTCTATGGATAGCAGAGTTTGCATTCAACAATGCAGATCATTCCTCTCTGGCATGTTCCCCCTTCTTTTGCCTCAACGGATACCATCCTAACATGTTACCTTTTGAACAGCCTGTAGTATCTAGACATCCCACAATCCAAGAACATCATGCACACCTCAAGACGGTATTACAGAATGCCAAAACAGGCTTAGAAGTAGCACAAGCTTGTGATAACCAATATGCAGATGGGAAGAGATCCCCAGAGCCTTCATATAAGGTAGGGGATAGGGTGTGGCTCAACACAAAACATCTGAAATTCAAGGGTAACACTCGGTTACAACCTAAGTTTGTGGGTCCCTATCCAATCAACAGAATAATCAACCCTGTCGCCATGAGATTAATTTTCCCTTCAGCTTTGCACATCCACCCTGTGCTCATTGTTTCGTCTCTTGCAGGCCCTGTCTCCTTCAAACCAGACTACCAGTGAGACCACGGCCACTGGATATTGAGGAGGAGTATGAGGTCAAGAGTATTCTTGATTCCAAACTCAGAGGACGGGTGCACCACCTCATTGAGCGGAAGGGATATGGTCCTGAGGATCGCTCATGGGAGCCCAGTACCAACCTTCACTGCCCTGGAATTCTCAGACGTTTCCACTCCCGGTTTCCCACTAAGCCTGGTTGACCGCTGAGACATCAGTCGTTGAGAGGGGGTTCTGTCATGTTTAGGGGTAGATAGTGTGGGAAACACTGTAGTGATCACCATTGAATGAAAGAGGAAGTATGGAGTGTGCAAGGTATAGAACTACATCTCCCATAATGCTAAGGGAGAACTTCACAGTCCTACCTCTCTTCCTACTTAAACACCGCCTACTGAGAACCCGGTGCTTGACACCTTTGATTAGTCATCACACCTGGAAGGCCGTTTCTTACTCCTCTTGCTGCTAGCTTGTGTCTGGAGACTTCGAGCCCAAGTATCCTCTCTGCCGCCTGGGTTATCCTGGAAGAGAAAGAGACTGCCTCAAGCAAGTTTCCTTTCGTCACGCTGGAGCGCAAACAGGAGTTTCCCTGCCTTCAAGCCGTTCTGTGTACTCACAATGGAGCGTGGTTACGAGCCGCTATAGGCTCAGTACATTTACTTGTGCACTTTCCTTTTGTTGCGCTGGAGCGCATACAACAGTTTCCCCTGGGTCCATGCCACGTACTGTGTACTCGTGCTGGAGCGCGTTTACGAGCCGAGGTAGGCTCAGCAAAGTGCTTTTCCTTGTAAACTATGGGTTCATGTTTCCTCACCTTCAAGAGCTGTTGAGAGGCTCGGATTGTTTTTGATGCATTTCTTTTTCCTTGTTGCTCATCACAAACACGCTGAAACCGCGTGTTATCCCTGGAAGCCTTCCCTTTGACCCATGTGGAATTCCTCACAGATACCAGAGAATTGCCTTGTTCAAGCTAAGTACATTGACAGTTGCACCTTGCAGGATGTTATAAGTTCAGTGTCTTTGCTACGGATGGTTCATACTTCTTGGAACCCGTTGTTGAAGGGATGCTTTATTTTATTTTCTTTATTTTTGCATTTTGTGCCTTTTTCATGTAAGGATAAGTGTGGCAGTATTAACTGTAAGTGCATCCACATATTATATAGTTATATGTTGTAGTTACTTAGGGTGGTGACTTCATGTGTATTGTGCTGTGTCTCACTTACAGGGAACACTGGGCTACCGAAGGAGTGAAGTCTATAACTCCAGAACATTTTCCCATTGAGTGTTTTCGCAGCTGCACCTTTATTGTTTCATTTATCCCTTTTTTCCCTTTCCACTTCCGTGGTGTTGCCTATGGAGTGGATATACAATACTCGCAGGTGATTCCATACAAGGGGAAAAGGTTATCTGGCATCTTCCATCGCTCCCACTGTATCCAGCTTCCAAGGTTAGTTGTTACCCATTCT
Source organism: Lissotriton vulgaris (assembly GCF_964263255.1). Taxonomy (NCBI): domain Eukaryota; kingdom Metazoa; phylum Chordata; class Amphibia; order Caudata; family Salamandridae; genus Lissotriton; species Lissotriton vulgaris. Next base: position 753,025,814 of record NC_141694.1, read on the forward strand.
GTGTCTTGACACAGGCACATAAAGTTTTTATATTGCTGGGAATTGTTTGGTTAATAATTGGGGATTTGCTGATGGCCAGGTCCCGAAAAGAGTGGAGGGTGTACAGGCCATTTACGATCAAAAAGAGGTTGATTGTACTTGGGTATGGGCGTATCACCTTTGAAGGCAGGAAGAGTGAGTGGATTGGGAAATTTTAGAATTCATTCAGCTCGAACTTTAAGGCTTAGGATTGTCAAGATGTTGAATAACAGGTTGGCTATGCAGGGGATTAGTGAAGACACATGCAATTGATATGGGTATATGGCTGGGGTTATTTAGGGGCAGGGGCAAATAATGGGACAGGTTACATTAATGTATAGTGAATTATCAATTTAATTTGTATGGTTAGGTGCCATGGGGTTCATTGTTGTGATATGCACCTCCTTCATTAATGCAGCCTTTTTTACACATTTTTGAACATCAGAGTAGTTTATATGTTCTGGTTGACAGCACATCGGTTGCCAGACAATTATATGAGAATCACCAGGAGAGGGGTTTTGACTCCATCCATATGTTAAGAGCCAGAAATACATACGTTTTGGTTGGGTAGGTCGTGTGCTTGAACCAAAAGGTGCTTGCCCTCCACACAGCTATGATGGAGCACTGTTTTGAGAAAAATAAAGCCTGCTCAAATTAATGCCCCAGTAACATTTACTAATGGTGTGCTGTGTGACTAATGTGCACCAACAGGAACACAATGGGAAATGCTTTGGTATTGCCTGCACTAATGTGGAGACTAATGCATGAAAGACAAGGCCACATTTTCATTCTGCTTCTAAGTTTAATAAAATAATGCTGCATTTGCATATTAATGCCCTTGCTAGTAAACATAACATTGGGTTAGTATAATGGTGGGAGGTAAACATTGAAAAGTATATTTTGTGAAAATTAATAATGTCTGTGTTTCATTTATTTTAGAGAAAAGTATGGGTATTTATTTCTGCATCAATGTTAAGACTTAAATGGATAAATACGAAATAATAAAACCAAGCTCTGACAGAGAGTGGAGAGAAAGGCAGTGACTGGCCAGCAAAAAAAGTTGTGTGTCGGCCAAGTAACGGAAAGACGGCCATGGGAATGAAAGGAAATGTATTAACTTCTTCCGTCGAAAGCGGCAGTGCTGAATAATAAAAATGTAGAAATTCGCAACATGTTGCCTTCCAGAGGAAATGTGTGTATAGTGTAATGAGAAAGTTTACCAGACAAAGAAGACCAAGAAGATGTGATCATGACTATGTTGGTGTGATAGAACACCCCACGATGTCAGCCAATGAGAAACTGATTTTTCGCAAATGTTTCAACTACTGTGGGTTAGACATGTAGGTTTTAGGGTATAACTGGAGTGCCCTAGGGGCTAGGGGTGTGGTTAGGAGTGGTTAGGAAGAAGCTTAGAGGGAGATTGCCGCTGTCCGTCAGTTTGCTGAGGCCTACCTGTTTGTTTCCCTGTTCCTGTCCTGGTGCCAAGTATCCTGATACTCTTTGTTCCCTGAAACTATCTCGGGGGACCTCCTACTATCTCCGTGGCCAGGAGGCGGTATGTCCTTATTTTTTTTAGGTTAGTATAGCTAAATGATTCGTACTTTGCATGATCAAGTGCAAATGTATTTTGTCTCTGAAACTTTGTCTCTTCGCCTATCCACTCCTTCATGTGCATTTATTCATTTTGATATGAGTTTGACACTGTTTGCATTGGTATATGTTCTCTCTCGCTGTGATTAGTTCATTGCTTGCCTTGTGATTCTGTACATGTAATGAGCTCCTATTTTACATTATTTCGTGATAAAAACTAATAACCTTATACTGAGTTTATGGTTAGATAGATAGATAGATAGATAGATAGATAGATAGATAGATAGATAGATAGATAGATAGATAGATAGATAGTACTATTATTACCATCAACCAGAGGAAAGAAGTTGGTATGCAGGCTCAGATAGGTATTTAGAGTGTTAGATACAAGTCTTTATAATGAACAACTGATTTATTAGTGTTCATTCAGTCTCGAAACTAAATACAGCGTCATTCAGCGGATAATGTGGGGTAAGTGTATCATGGGCCTGTGCTGTGTTGTGTTCTTATTGATTATCGATCCCTGATTGGCGCTGGATCAGCTGTGAATATTTATTTTTCCAGCTGCCTGAGGTTGAACTTTCATTTGCCCTATGACACAAAAATGTAATGATAATAAAGTGCCTTAGATTACTAGATAATTTATGTCATTTTTCTCTGGCAACAGCACAGTGCAACTTTCACCTAACTTTGTAACCTACACCAATATTATTCTGCAGTCATTTGCTTCCACACAAATACATATCCATTCCAATGCAATCTACTTGTAATACTTCACATTACTGCACAACATTATTTTAAGGCCAGAACTAATTGCATTGCCAGTGCTTGTTGGATTGTTCCGCCGCCTCGCCCAATACTGATTTGTGCTGACACCCTCAACGCCAGCTAATAAAACCCTCTTGAAAGCAGAGCTCGGTTACCTAAGCGAAACTTCACAGAGACTGCAGCACACAGGTTTAAAGGCAAGCTTGTGTTTCCCCCCCATGGTGATGCCAGGCATGATTTGTCACATATCATGAAAGAAAACCAATATTTCCCTGTTTATCGCCAGCCTCTCGCCGCAGAGCCAGCGGGGAAAAGCAGGGCAATTATTTTCTGCAAGACTGCACCGCACTTGCTTTTTAATTTACCATCTACAAGAACGTAATATTGAACAGAAATGTAAAAAAAAAATTATATAGATATTAGTGATAGCTGGACTGGAGCGGGTGCCTTAAAGACGAAGTGAAGGCACTTGTAATAGAGTTCCAAACCTCGCACGGGCTGAAGTAGCATAATCATTGCACGCTCAAGAGTATTGGCTCTCACAGAAAAGGAACAAAATAAATGTCTTGCATGTGTAATGGCAGTGTACGTGAGAGCAGATTCCTGTTTATGTTGGGAGTTTTTTCCGAGTGTAAAAGTGGGGATGTGCAGTGCACCGTTTATGCATACGTGTTAGGTGCACAGGTTGTGTGAGGGGCGCTGTCTGTGCGTACGAATACGGTGTTGCGCCTTCATGTGTATAGTTTGGCTGTGCTGAGGTTCAGCACCTGTGCATCTGGACAGCTCCCTGACCACTGAAGCTGAGAGATAGGGGGAGCTGGCTTCGCCTACCGGAAGTGACGTCACGATACCGCGTAAACAGTTGCTCCGCGAGCCCTGGTAACCGGGCACCGCCGCCGAAGCAACAGAGACAACAGCAGAGCCTCGGGGCAGAGGCAGCGAGAGGGCATCGGCTCGCAGCTCGGGCGGCACCAGACCCCCTCCCACAGCCCAGGGGGAGCATGGGAAGCGCTCTGCAGCAGCCCCGGCGCCCGTACCGCCCCCATCCCCGAGGAGCAAAGCCCTGACCGCGGTCTCCCCACCCACCCCACTCCCACCCCCTGCACAGAAACTCGCTGTGCCCCTAGCTGCAGAGGCTGAAGATGGCGACGGGCATGAACTGGCACCACTACTACACCGGCGGGGGCAGCGTGCCCGGCAGGTTCACTTCGGCCCCTGGCACCCCCCAGCAGCACCAGCCGGTGGGTGGGCTGGAGTACAGCGCAGAGCTTCACCTGAAGATGAGCAAGAAGATCGCACAGCTCACCAAGGTACAGGCGGGCAGGGGCACCGGGGTCAACCATGTGCTGAGGCACTGCGAGGGTAGCTAAGGGGCATATATCCAGGGGTTACAAGAAGATGTCGACAGATGCCATGTGGGCAGCAGAGACATATTTGGCAATAGGGGGAGGGCGCAGCTGAGACGGGGAAGGGGAGCCAGGGGTACGGCTGTGCTGTAGCACCCATCAGTTAAAGAAAGAAGCTATGCAGGCAGGAGAAGCAGCAGCGACACTGTGAAGGAATGAGAACACCAGAGGCACGTGGGGCATCTCTTGGCTTATATTATTGCCATTCATAACCAGCGGAAATGTAACTGTTTGAAATAGTCACAGATGCTGAGGTATTTTACAGAATAGCACGAGTTGTAACAAACACTTTCTGTTGCTTTAGGAGAGAGAAGTTGCACACATAACATTGCATTGTCGTCTATTTGTTGCTGTTTGATTCACTGCACTCTAGTAAAGGGAATTTGCCATGCATCTTTGGGCACGAGTTCATGAGGAGAATTTGGCCGTTTGGACTTTGCTGCCCACGTGCTCGCGTGTGTGTGTCTGTGTGCACGCGCTTATTTTAATTACATCACTTCTCTAAAGGGTGTTTCCAAAGGCTTGTACTGTACAATCAGATCATCACCTTTCAGAAAACGTTTTTAGAATACGAATGCTCATTTCTGTAAATGTATTCGTCTCTAATACGTTTGTGTGTGGGCGCTTCAAACAGTTAAATGATCATTCCTGTCGAATATTCTCTGAGAGACAATTGAATAGAAACCCTTTGAACAGAAAGTGTAGAATAGCCAATGAGGATCTTTACAGCCCTGCGATTGTCAGGTTATCTTAGTCAAGCTTCACAGGACAGCAGCCAGCCTGCACAAGAATGTAGATGGGGCATCCCTTGTGAATTGTGTAATATCTAGTGACAAGGAATTTAAAGTCTTGGGTCCTTTATGCGACGAAACTCACGTGAATGAGCTCTAACAAATCTTACCTAAGTGAGAATTTCTAGAAATCGTTCTTTTTTAATTATACATGTATGTAAAAATGTAATTTGTACTTATTACTGTCTCTTTTATGGTTTTTCTTTGTGAATAAGCCGAATAAAGAAGTTTATATATATATAAGTGAGAATGCAGAAACACCTAGCCAGTGTAAAAAGGTGACCATCACTAAATGTGTCCTTAGGATTGATATCAGATGGTTGCAAAGGTGTCAAGACATTCTAGGGGTCTCTAGTGTAATCTCTGGTGATGAGACCCCCCCCTTGCATACATCCATTTGATGATCCTCAAAAGAAACCATTGGTACAAAGAACTAAAGTACATCAACCACAGGGTGGTACCCGATGCACCAAGTATGAGGTTGAAGGGAAGTGATGTAATGTTACTTGCAATGCAGGGCATTGTCCTGGGATGCTCTGACTCAGGAATGATTATAATGGGTATTCCCGTTATTGCACCCATGCAATAAACCTCCCGGGACCAATTTTCAAGATTGCACGGTACATCACCCTATAGTTGTACCAGTGGAGTGGTTTTGGTTTACAGTCCTTATCGGCCACTTTTGGGCTGCTGTTTTATATGCATCTCAAAAGAAGACCCCCAAGGAGCAGTGTGTGCGTATTTGCAAAGAAAAATACACATCATTGCAGTTTCTATAGCATTCATTTAATCGTATTTGCCAAAGGGTGATAACTCTCTCAAAATGCAGTGATCATCATACCTGCACCTGGGCCACCAGGAAAGGTTTCTGAAGTATTCACTCTGTTCCACTCTTCTTTGGTGTTAGTCTGGTCGCATGCTTTTTCATATTCGAGGGATAGAGCTGGCCGCGGTTGGTCCCTGCATATAATAAATGTAATATCCGATATCATTCTCGACTTCCTCTCGATGAGCTTGTAAAATCAGGGTATGTCAGCTCGGACCAATGACTGCCAGAAACGTCAACTGCTGACGTTCTAAGGTATGTGGGGTAGGCATTTACTCTGTAATTGTTTGATCAATCAGCGTTGAGTGTTTCTTAAGTATGTTGTGTTCTTACACTTTTTAAGATGAGAGACTTTACGTTGATTTTATAGTTTTGTAAAATTTCTTTCCACAGAACATTGCCTTCTTGGTGTGACCCCGGGGAGTCCCTGATTAGTAGATTGAGTTAAGCATCCAGGGAGCATGCATATTTAAACTATCTTTCCATGTCTGTTTAATAATCCATGAAAAAAGTCTTAAGCACAAATGAATGTGTAGCAGAGCTGGCATGCTGATCACAGTAACAGCGCGCTGTGCTGCTTTTGTCCCACGTACAGACCGTGCTTTTGTGCTGTGCCCTGCTGTGGTTAGACAGGGCATTCCAGTGAGTGCCCCAAGGATCCAGCTCTTTATTGGGCATGATTGAAAGGCATTTAAACAGCCTTCCTCATGCGTGAGCACCAGCAGGTCTGCCCCAGGTGGGCGGGCAGGACTTTATTTGCTAGTGTAATGGTCTCCTCAGAGATGAGCATTGCTGTGTAAGCCTGTAGAATATTGATTGTGTTCCAGGGACAGGGGAATCCTTTAATTGTTTCCTTTTCCTCCTCAGCCATTTCCCAAATGGCCATTTTACAGATAACGACCTGCTCAGCGAAGATGACATTGTAACAATATCTGAAATTGTTTGATCTCCGGCATTTGGGAGATTGAAATGCGCAGATAATACCTATTTTGTGTCTAGGGGGCGGGACTCAGTAGTGCTTACTGTCACTAGGGGTTGGTAGAGAGCCACAGCAGTTATCCATCTCATATTACTCTGCCTCTTCCTTATTGGTTGGCTTTTGATCACTGCTTTGCCTTTTTAATTTTCTATAGATTTTACATTCCCATATGTTTTCATTTTGCTTTCAGCTGAATTATTTCAAGTGCAGAAAGACGAGAAACAACTGGAGGCCAAATGAACACATTGCGAACTATATTGGCAACGCTCGTCCATATCCCTTTTCGTATTATATTTTCTTCCTCTTCAGAGCTTACATATAATGATCTAATAGGGATTCTGGAAGCATCTACTCCTGTTTTCATTTTACACCTCACATCCTACTTTATTGCTGTGTAAATGTTAGCCAAAGTACTGTTGAATGTGGAAACAAGAACCCATTGTCCTAGTTCCAGCACCACTAATTGATCATTGCCTTGTCACGAGCACATTTCTTCATGTATATTGTCTGCAAAACTGAGAGTGCTTAGAACTGCAGGCATTAAACGCTATCTGAATGAGTAAACATGATCTGTCTGAGCACAGCTTCGATCTTTATAAGCTGTTGAGACAGATTGGTTAGTAGTGAAATGTGCATGGATCAAAAAATAGGCCCAACCTGAATCTTCTGTGGTCACTATTGCTTATGTTCTGTGTACAGCATATTTTCCTGCTTTTTGTAAGCTTGCATTGGCTATTACAAGAAACAGCAGCGGCCGACATGGTTGCCGGGGGGGGGGGGGTTCGCTTGTGGGGAGGGGGGCTGCGCTGGGGTCGTGCATATGTTATTTTTAAAACATAAAAAAGAAATAATAATAAACTTACTGTTGCGCCAGGTTACGCGTCTCGGCTGCTGCTCTTCTCCGCCTCAGGAGAAAGCACAGCCAGGCCCCACAGACCAATCACAACGCTGCAATGGGCACCCAGGCTCCCCCGACCAATCACAATGCTGCAATGCAGCGTTGTGATTGTTTTTTGAGTGGCCCCGTTGGACGCTCAACCAGGGAATGGGAGCCTGGGCATGTTCTCCATGCAGGCTGTAATGCAATTTGCATGGAGAATGGGGAAACTGCGCATGACTGGTTTGGGGGCCCGAGAGGGCCGACCAATCAGTCATTGCGCACTTAGAAGTGGGCAAACCACTCCTGCCCTCTCCCAGACCAGAGCAGCCCGCCTGCCCGCAAAGCAGAAGGAAGCATAAAAGGATAATAAACAAAAGTTATTGTCATTTCATGCTTCCTATTAGCACTGATTTAAAGCAGTGGGGCGACGCTCCTATGCCATAGCGAAGTAGCCGCCACTGATAGAAACGACTGAATGAAATATGAAATTACTTTTATTTTGTAGTGTTTCTTTATATGTTTTCAGCCAGACCCCGCTGCAACTTCCCTTCTAGTAAATACAACTGAGTAAATACATATATTTGATGTAGGAGTGGGGAGGCACAACATTTGTTTTCTCATACTATAGGCCACGCTGTCAATCGCTGGATGAGAGATTGCCACACAGATTAAAGAGTTTCTCAAGTCTACTGTTTACACTGACAGCAACGACTTTGAAGCGTAGCTGAGTAGTTTGATAAACCACCTGTCTCCGAGGTTGTCCTGTCATTATAAAAACACATCTTGAAACGAATGTTATTTGATGTATGGATTCTGTCAGCGTACAAAGAGACAAGCATGATTTATCAAAGGGCTTTCTTCATCTGATGCCTTTGGTGGGCACCTTTGAAAAATATGGCCTGCGGCACAAATACAAGAATTTTGTATTCAGAGATTCTGTAATATGTTTACGATTGAAGACCTACTGTCGTGAAACTTCTCCAGTGCGGTATAGCACGAACACAGCGGAAGGCAGAGAGGCGACGTGAAACATAAATTAAAGCTGAAGTTTTAGGAGTCTTGTTGGTGGGGAAATAGGGGCAAATCCAGAGATGGGGCGACCCCATAATAGCTCAAAAAAATGGTATTCGCACATCTGAGTTTAGACCCACCGTGTTGGGTTTCAGTGACCTAAAACCAGGCAGTAGCACCACAGACTCACATTTTAGGCTGTTTCCCTACTGTTGTTTGGCTTTGCTCTTTATTTTTTATTTTATTTTATTTAATGCATTTTTATGCATTTTTATAAAGCGCAGACTTTACCCGAAGGTGTCAGAGCACTGTACAACAGAACCAGTTACGTTACATGAGAGAACTGTTAAAGGAATGGAACAAATAAAAATAGCATGCCATAGAATCAAAGCGAGGCAGGCAAAAGGCACACAATCTCAAGCACAGCAAGCACAGACTGTACAAGCAAAAATATGAATATATATGACAAATTTTACAAAGACTAAAGAACTTCCTGGCGAAAGATAGCAGGCCATAGAATCAAAACAGCGCAGGCAAAAAGAACACAATATCAAACGCAGCAAGCACAGAAAGCACAAACAAAAATATAAATATATATGACAAATTTACAATGACTAAACAACTTCCTGGCGGGGTCTGAGAAGGAGGGAATTAGTTCTGAAAGTGCCTTTCGAATAATCTTATTACATTTCTCTGGTTGATGGTCTGAACTGGTTGTGTAATTTGAATGAGGTTAAGCAGCCCCTGGCTGCTGATACGTATTGCTGTACGTTTGTGTTCCCCTCTGTACACATTGTTGCTGTGCGAGGCAATGCCTCTGATGTATGGTATTTTAGATGACAGTTGTCTCTGTGTTATTGATCAAGCCCATGGCTTAGAGATATTGGCGGCCTGCTGGGGTTCATTCAACTTAGTGTTCCCCTATGTATACAGATGTTTACTGACCCCCAGCAGCCACTCTGACATATGCTATTTGTGATGACAGTCGTCTACTTGGTATTGGTTAAGCCTGCGGGTAAAAGGAGTTTAATTTTGGTTGATTTATACAATGTTCGATACAATTTACAGCTATTAGCCAGCTGTAGCGTTTTCTTTTATTTAGCTGTGTTTCCCATATTGTCCACCAGAAAAAAGCACACATGATTGTTTTACTTGGGTGTGTTGTTTGTAAATTAGACCTTTCTGTGACAGTTTGTATGGCACAATGTCGACCCCAGGAATGCCGACCTGTGCCTATATTGTCAGTATAATAATGACTATATTGAATATTGTCAAGGTGAGTGTAGACTGACTACTATTAATGCCAATATAGCAATATTTTGATATTATGGCCTTGTTATAATCATAGATCGATACCGACCTCAATGTTGTGAGTTTCAGTCTCCTGGTTTCATTGACGAACGGGTCCAGTAGCGTAAACACTTCTTGTCAGCGAAAAGTCATCTGATCTGCATTTTTTGACTTACCGGACTGCTGCCAGTGGTTTCGTCATGCGTTGTAGTTGAGTTCTGAATTTACTGACCATTGGCGGTTGATATAATCCAGCGAATAGTTGTTATAAGTGGCTTCTAAGTGGTGCACTCTAGCGCAGGTCCGGCTTTAGCCCTGGTGGCACCCGGTGCGACAATAGTTTTTGGCACCACCACCCCAATGAACTCCTCCTCGGATTCTCTCACTACCACCGGGCGAAAGTTCCCCTCATCGCTCCAATCATAAATTATGGCTAAACACAGCACCCAGGTCAGCGCCCCCCTCCACTGGTCAGCGCCCAGTGCAGCCACCCCTGTCACACTGCCCTAAAGCCAGCCCTGCTCTAGCGCTTTTCTAGTCACAACATTGTCTTCTGCTACTCTTTTAACATAAGCTTAACAACCATATTGTAGTTCTAGATCCATTGCACACATTCTTCAATGCTCATTTTACTTCCTGGCAACTTTGAAGCAACATTGGGATAATGAAAGACCAGCTGCGTGAAACTTGACTCTTTAAATTCCTGGGTTGTTCAGGCGCCATTTGTGACGTTCAGTTTTTGGAGTGGCTCACAATACTTTTAGTTCTACTAGTACAGCTAAGTCCTAGTCCCTGGGGAAGTACTGCACTTTAGAGAGAGCGCGTGGTATTGTGCGTCATCCAGTGCAGGTTATAGGATCACTGGTGGAAGTTTACAAAAGCAGAAGTGGAGAGTCTATATCACACTTATGATTAGACATAAGTTTCCTTTAGAGGTGTCAAAAAATGAAGTTTCAAGAATATACATATATTACATTGTTTCAACTGCTATTCAGTGAGAGGAGGGATCACAGTCCATTCACTGCAGGTCTCAATATTTTTTTTAATTATTATTTTTTTTTAGAGTTTTTATATAGCGCGAACTAGACTCGGGGCATAGGGTATCAGAGCACTCCCCAACAGATCCCTCTACTTCTCTCTCTCTCCAACCACGCCAGCTCTGCACCACAATTATACACACAATCTCAGACTGGACAACCCAGTGCAATAACCATCTAAGCAGACTATATCATATAAAATACCATAAAGGGGCCTGCAGAGCTGTTCAAAGCTTCCAGCATGCTGAAAACCATAAAACTGCATGTCTGTCTCCCGCATTCATCATCCAACACACTGCTATGCTCTGCGCCCCGTAACACGATAACCACACTTCGGTGGTCTTCATGCACAACATGGAAACACTTCCCACTTGCCAAGATGACATGGACACGCCAGTTTTCCTCACCTACGTTTTCAAATAACCTGATTGTAACTTTGTCTACTAACTGGGGTGCGTCTCCGGACCTCCCTCTGGGTTTATGCAAAATCAATAAAAATCTGTTTAAAAAAAAATGCCAACACTTCCCACATAGGATCAAAACTAAATCAACATCCTTCCAACCACACATCCTACACGTTCAGCACTACTCATGTAGGCTTGCTGTTCAGCGCCCTGACATAGGGATACTAAGCGCTGTGTAAATGATGCAGTACAATCAAATATTTCTAGTTTACATTGCACATCTTAACTTCGTTCTGTTGTTAGTATCCCTGCACCTGAAGGCACCTGTAGCTACCCAGCAGTGCTAAACCACTCAACCTTTAAAGAAATACATGTGTCATTGTTGCCAAAGCTTAAATTGAACTACCCTGGAGTCATTAGGCCCGCTTTGTAGGTTGGCAGCTACGAGCTCAGCGTTTACATACATCACTTTCCAGTTTCTAGCAGTGCATTGACGTCTGTGCGCTATGGTTTATGGACAGCCTGGGAGCGTGATGCGTTCTGACAGCGCAGCATAGCTGCTCTCTCTGCTGTGAATAGTGTAACCATGGCTCCCAGTGTAGGTGCCCTGATTTCAGCCACATGGTGCCCGGGGAAGATGAGATTCCACAACAGAGCGCGAGAGCGGGCATTCGTGCCAGCCAAGACGCGGCGCACGGCCTAAAAGTAATGGCTGCAAGTTGGCCAGATTTGTGTGCCCCCCTCAGCCGTTCAGTTCAAGCCGCGTGACACTAACAGGCTACACCGTAATTCAAAAATAACAAGTAAAATGGAGGAAGAACCAGGGGATAATGTAGGCACCCAGGCCTCCCCTTGAATTGCAAAGCCTGCCTGTGGTCTTACAAATTCCACTTATTGAACATTATGCGCGGAATGTAGGGGATTGACAGAGGAGTCTTTGTTGTCTGTAGTTTTGTATTTCTTAAGTGGTCCAGGTAAGCGGAAATGGGAGTTCGTTTTTTTGCAGCTGTCAACACAACACATGGCACTGGCAAGCCCTGATTCAAGAATGTGCGATATTCAAGTCAAGGCTTGTTTTCAGAAAACAATGAAACCCACCGTGGACTTATAATATGTGAGAGAGAGTTATCCATATTCTGTGTTTACAGTAAGATTTTAACCTTTTAAATTGCGCAGTCCGATTTGTTTTTTTACTCAATTCATACTTTAACTTCCTGTTTTCTTATTTATAATCAGGAATATTGTAAATATCGCACATTTTGGTCCCCTCTCTCTCTATTTCACTGCACTTATAATACAGTATTTTAACGTATCAACCTTGGTGGGGAGGCCCTTACTTGGTCCTTGTAAAAGAAACGTAGTATATTGAAGCTCCTTACCCTATATCGTTATATGACCACCTCTATTGTCAGAATAAGTAAATCATTTGATAGATTGTTATACTTTCGAGTATAGATTGTTATATTTTCGAGTAAAAAGTTAATTTAAAGCCAAAGTTCACTATTTGATATTTAACTATTTTACAGTGTTGCATCAGTTGCGTTTATGTAGCGCTTAATAATCGTGATGAAGTGTTAATGCCCATTTGCGGCCAGGTAGCACACTACTCTCTAGGAATGCTATGGCAAGTATTATGTTACTTTATGGGTAGCGTATTGAAGCCGTGCATGAGAGCCAAAGTCTGTGCTCTTTTCGTGTTTTGCTGCAGTGCCTATGCAATATTATATTTATAATAAACTTCATTTTAAATAAAAAGAGAACACCTTCAATAATGCACAATCCTACGTATAAGGCTGGTAGAATCGAGTCCCAAATGTGGAGGGACAAAATACCACATTAACTGGATATATATATGTGGTATTTTGTATTTATATATATCCAAATTCCTCGTCCCATGCACACGTCCCATGAATCAGGAAAAAGACGAAGCGGACCCAGATTGCTGGTGCTGTTATTTTTTTTTTGCTCGGTGCCCTGCACCAACCACCATTACGCGTTTCGGCCTCCCAAAAGCCTTGATCACATGACATGCTTGATCATTGTTTACTTCTATTTAAAGTGACAGTGCTATTAACAGATGACTAAACTAATAGTAGACATAGAAGAGTCTGTTAAAACATCAGCACTAATACCTGCATATTACATTCGGTTAACCAATGGTAATTTCATTTGAAACAGTTTGATAAAATATCAATATATATGCATCTATAAAAGAAAAATATTTAAATAGGTGCAAAATCTGTTAAAAACTTGTAAATGCAAGACGAGAAAAAATAGTAAAATACGGGGTAAAAATGCATACTAAAAAGTTCTTCAAATAAAAACCTTTTGTAAGAAAATATTCCCATCTGTACTAAAAAGTCTCTACTGGTTGATCATGCTGGGTGTTGGGTTGATTACGCCTAAGTGGGCCTTTTCAACCCACGATGTCTGATCATCATAAAAGTGCAAGTGCTAGTAATATATAGTGCTACCAAAAGGTATGAATGTGCAAAAATACAAGTGATAAATAGATAATGATAAAAACAAATGCAGAGGTAGCGGTTTAAAAATATGTACAAGTTTGTTCAAAACTAAGACACTAAAGACAAGTATGAAAATCCTCACTAGAATTAAGACATTGAGGTGTTTTGCTATCTAATTCCAGTATATGCCTTGTCTCAAGTTGTCTAAGGAGAGCCTCTCGGTCACCCCCTCGTCTCAAAGGGGGGACTGTGTCCACCACAAAATACTTGAAGACACTAACATCTTTCTCATGGTGCTCTCCAAAATGCCTGGTAACAGGATACAACTGATCACCATTATTGATTGCCCTTATGTGCTGGAGTATCCTCTTGTGCACCTGCAGCTTCGTTCTACCTACGTACCGCAGGCCACATGGACACTCCAGCACATGAATTGCAAACTCAGTTTTACATGTTAGTTTTTTGTTAATGCTTGTGGGCTCATTTTTAAATGGTCTGTCATATTCTGTTTTGTTAATCCCGTACTTACAGGCCTTGCAAGTTGCACATTTACGGAAACCCATGCTAGCATCCAACCACAAACTGTTAGTTCTTATCTCTGGCCTGCTCCTGTCCAGAGAATTACTCATGGACCTTGCCTTCCTGAATGTTATATTGGGCGATTGCGTGAGATTTATATATATATATATATATATCCGTTTCACTTCCTCCGATGGGACCGGGACACATAGACTGCGGTGCAATGCAGGGTCAGAGGGTTCCCTGCCAATAACAATCCGTTTCACCAAACGCTCCAAGAGTAGCGTAACTGCACTCTAGTCCAGCATTAATCACCCCTCCATTAGACCAGACGATCGTAGTTCATAATTTTCCAATTTATTTCCAGCATGACAAACAGTGCATGGAACCAACCCAACGCGTTTCACCGCTCTACAAACTCCTTTAAATTAAATATATATATATATATATATCTCATGCAGAACATCCAGTACAAAGCGCTCTCAGGTCATAAAATCCAGAAATATCCCAATTTAGGGAAACGGGGATTTATTGAACATCATAAATCCTCTGTGACGAGTTTCAACCTAAAGAGGTCTTGACCTCTTTAGGTAAACCTGACATGAATAAAAGCAACCCCTGACATGTGTTTCACTTTCATTAGAGCTCTTCAGAGAGGTATAGCCTTGTCTAGACACAAGGGAGTACCCAGTATAAGTCAAAACAAAACCCTTTCAGGCATAGAGTGATGCATAAATTATGCAAAAAAAGAAGCAGAGAACTCTGGGTAGTTCTCAATTTTAGGTGGAAAGCAGCTCCAATTTAGAGCACTCTCAACACCAGCGACCCTCTAAATTTGCTCACCTGAAATGTCTGCTTTTCTATCAAAGTCTTTAAGCGTACGATTAGCACAGTGCCATCCACGCCGAGACAGAAAGGGACAAAGTATTTTACCATTTCCACAGCAAAGTCTTTAAGCTGTAAAATGGCCAAAGCTTTTTACCACTCCAGGCACAGTATTACAGCTTTGGATTGGTAAAATACCATCCAAGCCAACCTGAAATGACAGCCAGCCCTGGATGGATCTTTGTGAACTCGCTTGCCTCGCCTACACTGGGGACCCCATGACCCTTTGGCGCCACAACATAGTACCCAATAAGCTTGACGTATTAAGCTGTTTGGACAGCCAGATGTATCTCTGCTGTGCTGGGGTTGAGAGTTGGGTATGCTCTTTTACTGTTATATTTGAGCTTCCCAACACATACACATGGCACCAAACATGGGGCCGGCCCGCCAGTCTGCCCTTCCTGATGGACGGTGAGCCACCTTCTCAGCCCACTCCACTCCCTCCCTCCCCCATTATGAATAGAATATAATTCCTAACTTGGAATGTCCGGGGCATGGGCACGGCCAAGAGACATCACACTGTCCATCAATACATCAGGAGGCAGGGAGACTCACATAGCCTTCTTGCAAGAAACGCATATAGCTCAGGGGAGGATCAGTGTTTCTTGAAGCATTGGAGGGGTGAATGCCACAAAAACCATTCCCATTAGTTTCAAGGCCCATTGGCAACTCTTCAATACTCCTGGCAACTGGACATTGGCCGTGCACTGACTGCAAAGGAAGGGAGCAGAGAACTGTTCTACCCACTTATGGTCTCCTGCAAATGCCTGCTTTCAGTACATCAACATAATATATTATATAGAGCCTACTTAACACAAGAAAGATTGCACAAAATATACCCTGCCTGAGGCCCCTCACTGCAAGCCCCTGTGGCGAATATGATGCTTATGTTCTGAAGCTGTCTGTTTGCTGTTGAGCTGTGTGCAGAGGTATGAGTGGCCCTTGCCCGGGTTACAGGCCACTCAGACCTAGACAATATTGCCAGCTGTCTGTTGGACCTCTACATGCGTAGAAGAGCGGGTGGCGCCATGAACCGACTCATAGATATGGCGATGCTACTTGTAAGGCACGCAATTGCATTGCAATGCATTGGAAGGCCCCACACTCCCAAGGGTGGCACAGTGGCAGACAGTGACTGTTCGATGGTGCGGGTAAAGGCAGTGGTGCTTCGCAGAGAGGAGATGCGGGGTCTGATGAGGCGCCCCATGGCAGCCTCATGGGAAGGGCTCCTCTCCGCACTTCAGGCAGCCTCGAAGAGTGCTGATAGCTTTGTAGTATGCAACAGAGCAAACAAGATGTTTGTGCCCCCCATGCAGCTGATTTCTTCTCAATCTCCCCCCTCCCCCCATCTGGGGCTTTATCCCGCACGACAACTGCAGGACAATTGCGTCCTGGATACGTCATTACTGGTGTATCAAGGCTATGCATCTATAAAGCGGTGGAGTGGCTACTCTCCCACCTCAGAATGATTGTGGGCACGTCTAGGCCGCGCCTGCATTAACTACACGCAGGAAGGGACTAGGGCTCATGGTTTTTGTTCACTTATTCATGGTTCAAAGTTGTTACACCATCACGATTCACTGGTCTACGCTGGTATTGAACATCTATGCTACACAATACTGCGATTCCACTGTTGTACTGTAATGCTCGTCTTTTCCAATGTATATGAAAAGTATCAAAACCCAATAAATATGGCATAAAATAAAAAGAGTGGCCTCCGTCTCTAGATGGTTTACAAGCCTGCCCGTTTATAATTTAAATCACAGAGGAAAATGGTCTTGTTCGTATCTGGGTGATTGTTGAGGAGTCGATAGCCTTCAATGATGCGATTGACCAATTCAAACATTTTTCTGGTAGCATGTGCGTAAAATGATAATGGATGACATGTTTAAGAGAGGATTTTCTGATCTGATGCCCAAGTATGGACCAGCCAATTTGGCTGCGCAGCAAAACTTTGTTTTTTGTTGTTTCGCAAGGTTACAAAATATACTAAAACAAATTCATAAATTTTTGGTTGACGTATACAAACTTTTTTCGTCAGACTAACGTGAGAAACATCGGTATTGCATTATCATTTATTTAATTAGCAACCAAGCATATAGCTTTTTATACAGTTTTCAAAAGTTCAAAATTTAACAAATATGTAGAAGAATCAAACACATGGAAAGATCTTTACGAAACAAAGAAGCGGTATATGGATCTTTATATAACGAAACGCATTTAGTGTTGGTCTGTGGGTTGAGGGAAGGACTGACTCATGGTCTGGAGGGAAGAAATGAGAAATTTGCACTCTGAAGTGAGAAATTTACACTCTGCATGTCCATGGAGAACCAAAAGCAACATGCAGTTGGCAGAGGGAGAGAAGTGGGAAAGAAACGTGCAGCCATATGGGGGAGGTGAAAGGGAGAAGAAACATGTACTCTGTCAAGGAAGGAACAATAGCAACATCTTTAGTGGAGCATTAGGGGTAATTAGTTAATGACAATGGAGAGGAGAATTGAAAAATGTGCCTTCTGGGTCACAAAAGGGCTACAGTAGCAAAATGGGAGAGAGGTCGGGAAGAACCAGCCATCAAGAGAAGATGAGGATAATTGTTCGATGTCAGTGGGGGATAAAGAGAAGCCATAGTAATATGCTCTTTAGAGGAAGGTGTGGAATTGCTTGCTGCAGAAGTAATATGCTCTTTAGAGGTAAGTGTGGAACTGCTCGCTACTCTTTGGAGAACGGAGAGGAGAAATAAGCCCTCTGAGAGAGGGCGAGAAGAGAGCAATGGTAAAATGTAAAATGTGCCCTAGAGCGAGAGATTAGCAGGTCGTCTTTTGGAGTAATTGCAGGAGTAATGGGGACCCAGGATGCACCGCTACCTTTCTCTTTTAGTGTGGTTGTCTGCTAATTGTTGTGTTTTCTTCTGGCCCCTGTATGGGTAGTTGGGTCTCGCAACCTTACCCACCACCAATGTATGGGTTGTCAGTAAGGTTATGGATTTGAAATTTGTGTTCCCTGTAAGATGTTAATACAGGTTATTTTTCTTAGCAGGAAGGACTACACTTCTTAGCAGTAAGGATGTCAAACTTGGTAGTCTGAGCCGGTGGAGCGCACCACACTTTTGCTGGTGTGCCACACTTTTGCTGGTATTTCACCCTGGTAATATACAAGTAGCATATGAGAACCCCTGAAACAAAGAAATATCTTCTAAAGTGAATAACGAAAATTATGTCAAGAGATGTCTAGTTAAAAAACTGTCTCCTGTACCAATTGTTTCAAGTCTTTGGTATGTTTCTCTTACGCTCTGTGACCCTCTCTCACTAGGAAGATCTCACAATCGTTATTTGGGCATCTAAAAGCAAACCGGGTCGCTCCTAAGAGATTGTTTTTTCTGGCTTCTGCAATCTCATGGGAGATATTGAGAGTTAATTTCACAAACATATCAAAGGGACATAAAGTATTTATAATTAAATAATGTTTTCGAGAATACTTACCAATGTAACATTATAATATAATCAAACATTGGAATCGAAAAGTAACCGTTGGTAGATAAAAAAAGGTGTAGGTCAGCAATTTTTCCTTCCAGAACTTTGCTCTAGAAATTAAAATCATGTTTTCCTTTTTTTACGTTAGTAATATCCAATTCATTTGTTCAGGTTGGATGATTGTGTTTTCATTTCTGTGCACTGGCTAAACAAATCACAATTTGGAATAAATTTAAAGGTAGATCAAAAATGCAGTTGTACAAAATGCGAGGATCTCATGTGAGGAGTTGTGTGCTCACTGGAGAGTTTTATTTATATATCGTACCCTTTCCCAATTTATGCTACAGTAAATAGAATATTGAAGCTGGAGCTCATATACTTCTAAGAATGATCATGCACAAATAATTATAGCTGGTTTGCTATCAGTATGAAGAAATACACACGAAGATGCAAAAGGCACAATACAAATGCTGATTAAGTAGATATAATTACATAGTAGATACATTTACAGATACTCATAAATAAGAAAAATGGAAAAACACTTCTTATTGATTTTTCATTTGCTCTTTTCCATTTTAAGTGCTTACATGATAATACTACAACTGTGTAACAAATGAACTCGTAAGTGATCATGAAATAGTCGTCCGACATTTCATTTGGCTATTGATGGACCAAGGCGAGTCAGCTCCTAGGGCGTGATTGTGAAAAAGTTAGCTGATATTCCATTTACCTAGTGATGTTCCAAGATGAGTCAGCTTCTAGGGAGTGGTCCCCAATCTAGCCACTGCCACTTAACAAAATAAGTTGCCCCCTGTTGGCAACACACCATAACCCTGATGAATGTATGAAACACTAAAAGCACAGTGATTCTCCCATTCCCCAGTATAAAGGTCAGATATATACCACACTATCGTCATTCATACGCATGTACATATTGCAGCTCCATTCCCCAGTCATTTGTGGGTTAGAACGACCCCATCATTTCGCTGTATCCCTCTTCACAACCATCAATTCTTGGCTAACAAATAGTTTCTGATACCTGTTTGCGACTTGTGTTTCCTATACCCCTATTAATCCTGATGATTGCATCTGCAAGTTTAGTGTCTGTGTCACCATGTCATCCAATTTATTTAATACCTGAGCCTAAATAGCCTGAATACTTACACAACTCCATAGTGCATGGAAATAGTTTCCGCTCAGACGACATGCCCTCAAGTACATTTCATCATCCAGTCCCTCAGACCTATAGTTTGGTCCTTGCACACTAAACTCTGTGTAGTTTTTAACTGGACCAGACAAAGCTCCTATCTATTTGACACCACATGATGGTGCATCTGTTCATCTTCCTAACATGCATCCTATAGATCCCTCACATCTTGCACCCAGTATGTCACCTGACTCCCCGGATCTCTCTGTGTATTAGCCATCAGAGTCCTGTATCTCATTAGCCAATTCTTTCTCATAATCCTGTCCTTCAACAATCCACATTGTAGTGCCGATTCGTCTAGTAGGATCATCCTTTATGAGCGTGGGTTCATAATGCATTACGTTGTAGGTATCTGACTGTCTGATTATTGCCAAGTAAGAATTCTGTTTGAAGTTGCGAAAATGATTTAACATAAGTGGTGTCCCACACAACTCCCAATTTATACTTATTACATCACATCCCTTAAATCCTGTCCAGTCGTATAAATTCGGTAGTTGAGAGCCCACCCAGAGAGATGTCCCGAGTGTCAGCATTCCCTTTGAGTCCATATCCCTCATGGCTGCTCCTCCCTCTGTTAAGTACAGGGAAACATCCTTTACAACGCAACTTTTACCACGCGTGCTTTTACATCTCAAATTTTAGAACGCAAACCATTACAATGCATTGCGCTGGGGGGCGCTCTAGGATAGGGAATAGATTTAATTTACTATCCAACACCTTCCCTGCTATCCATGGGGACTGGAGTTGGAATAGTAAATTAAACTATTCACTATCCAGCACACCTCAACACTATGCGTTGTAAAGGCATGCGTTGTGAAAGTTGCGATGTAAAAGCATGCAATGTAAAAGCATGCGTTGTAATGTCATACATCCTTAAGTACGACTCCATTTGGGTGGTCATAAGGTCTGTTGTAGAGTTTGTATAGGAACTGCCACAGAGCTATCATTTTAAATAGGACCGTTCTTCTCATCTTTGAAAGAGGGATCGTTTTCCAGAGCGAGACACCTAAACTCAAGTCTTGTAAGAATGGATTTAGCTTTTCTCTATAGTCTGATGACACCCATATCTCTAAGTAATTAAAATGATTGGGTTCATCCCTGAGCGATATAGGTGTTGACAGCATGGCTGGCCATGCTTTTGACAAGTAAAGCATCAGCTTCATCCATAAATAAATAAATTTGATTCAAAACCCAGAATATCTTCCCTATATCTCGAAAACGAACATTAGCCTGTTTAAGAGGTGCTTGGGAGAGCTACATACAGTAGTGTATCATTGCAGTAAATGATATTCGCTTATTACAGTCATCATACAAGTTCCACCTCCTGGTGGTGTCTTTGCAAATCCAATTAGCTTAAGGTTCTAAAACTAAAGAAAATAGAATTTGGTAGAGTGGGCAGTCCGGTGTTGTCCTACTGTATTTTGGTGATGGATCCTATTTGGTCCAGTTGACCCTTACCTTTGCCAGTAGGCTATTGCATAGCAGTTTTGTCTTTGTTTTAATAGTGGGTCTAAGGCCCATTTTCCCAATATTGCAAAAATGAAAGACCATTTTAATGAGACAAAAGCCATATCGACATAGAGAGACATCAAGGTGATCGGCTCTGATATTAACACAGTAAATTGTTATACAGTCTATGAAGGTTGAGTCTTGTGAACCTGAGTGGTGGTCTGGGTGGGACAGTTCAGACAAAATCAGGAGTAGTCTTTTCATCAAAATCTTAGCTAATATTTTTTATCTTACTATTGAGTCGGAAGATGAGAGGGTTAAACATTTGGTCCCAGTGCTTTGCCTTTCTGGAGTTGAAAAATTGCAAGCCCCACCCACCTCTTCTTGGGTATTTTACACCAGATTTTTATTTTTCAGTCCAATGTCAGACGCATAGTACCACTAAACATCTAGTTACATAGTCAATTTCACAGGTAAGTTTGTAACTGAAGAAATTCTGACAATAATCAGCAAAGACCTCTCCTCCTATCTCGCTGTCACCTGTTATGAAGGCACACACATCTTCACTTATTTCCCTAAATTCTTGCACCATTCGCATCTACTCAGCCATGCGACCATCTCCCTGTCCCTGTGGCCCCTATCATATCATCTTCACTGCTTATCTTGGAATCGTGAGCACACTTCCTTCCACAGCACCGGCTTACATTCCTCCCTCTTACCTTTCCAGCAACACATGCTGGCATTGCACGTGATCGTCCTCCCAGTCAACAATCTCTCTAGTAAGGGTAACAACAAAAGAGTTCATATGTAATGTAAAAAGTGCACGCGTTTTTCAAGTGCCCTTGAAAGTGCTTTTGTGGTATTAATCGTCATTCAGACAAACAGCACAACAGTGACATTGGTAGATGAGCTAAATTAACACCATAGGAAATCAAACTTTGTTATCCATTTTTGGCTACTTATTACAAAAAATCCAACAGTAAGAGTGATTTACATTTCAACGTCAAACAGTTGTTGGTCCTGTTTCATACTTCGCTTTAGATTTAAAATTGCATTAGTCTAGCATCCTGTATGTTTTTCTTTATGTATAGCACCCCCTTTTGCAACTAAATGACTTTCGGTGTGACCGTTGTCCCATCGGCATATGTGGCTTTCTTTTCAAAATGCAATAACGAAAACCTGCCCTCAGAAGACATCCTTATCCTGATTCATCTTTTGCCTAATTAGCATTTTTTTTTGTTTTTGTTGCTCGTTATGGTAATATGTTTCGTTAAAACCTATATATAGTACATTGTCTCTACCCCTATGCAGAACAGCTAGTATCAATTCGCTGCCAATTTTTTTTTATGAAGTATAGAACAAAACCGTACCATTTTTTTTAAGAGAAATGTATTGGTCAAAATTATGTGTAATACTTTCAACTTTATAATACACTCATGTGTTGTTTAATTTCTATTCCATGTGGCAGCTTTTTAGACTGTGCACGTGCACAGCGCTATGACGCGTTCATGGATTCCTTTCGGCGGGGCCTGATTGTAATTTCTTTCCTGTCAGCAGTTATGAGCAGCGACTTCTTTGATCACACGCGTTTTTCCAGCACTTCCTGAGCAAGTGGCATTACTGGTGATATTTGAACATCACCCCAGGGAAGAAGAAAAAAACGCAGTTAGCAAAGTAATTGGCTGGCAGCTGGTGTGAATTCGTCAGATCCATTTGTGAACCTTGAAGCCAGACCTTGATGAAACCTGTCGAGATTACTGCCAAATTCGAACAGATACTGGAAAGTGAATGTTTATTCGCTTAGCAGGGGCCCTATTAGCTATTAGTACCCCGACGACATGCCGTGTGCCAAACAAGGGGCAGTGGATCCGTGTTTTATAATTAGACTTAATGTGAGACGAAATATAGTTGGCCCGTTTCTCATTAATTTTTCATTGCCCCCATTACAGAGTATGTTTTGAGCTAACAATGCCAAACCTTGTATAAATCACCGGCGGGTGACTGTGAATAACCGGGACGTTTTCCACCGCGGGCTGGGGAGTGACCGGAAGTAAACAAACAAGGAGAGAGGAGTTCCGGTTATCTGTAATGTCACTTAGAAGCTCGTGAAAAACATTCTCTTTGTTTACTGTTGCCCATCCACAATTGTATGTATGTTGTACGTGGGTTCCAAACTCGTCCACTGTTCTGAACAGGCTTTTTGAATAGGGATATTTTGAACAAAGAAATACACATGGACTGAAGGAGGCAGCTCCAGGACTCTCCATTGTTCCTTCATAGCTCTCACCTCTGTGATATATTTGCAATGAATAACAGCAGTTTAAGAGCATGTTGACTGTAGTGTGTGAGTGTGTGGCCATTGTTGTACCCACATACAGCATAGAATTGCAGGAGTGTACCTGTGAATAGAGGGGATGTTTTTCACTGAGGGGTTCTGAACGGCTTCAAAAAGACAAGAGCGAAGCTACAGTTGTCCATGATTTCACTAGGAACCCGAGGTGAAACACATTCCAGTTATTCATCTTATTCCCACCAATAATTTTATGGTGTATATATCACCCCCAAAAAATGTACCCCAGGTTCTAACACTTAGGAGGTGGGAACGGGGGGGCGGGGGGGGGGGGGGGGGGGGGCGTCGTAATGGGGTAGCCATATATTACCTGTTATTCAAAAAAAAAAATTAAACCTGACCTACTGCCACACCCCTCATCCACCCTCTTAAATCCCTCCCTTCCTTTATCTTTCTCTTCAAATAAAAAAAATATATAGTTGGCTTTCTTCCACCCATCTCCACAACCCTTTTGCAAACCACAATTTCCCCACCCCTACCCAGACAGCAAAATAAATACCTGGTCTCCTGCCTCATATCCCACATACCTTAAATGGTATGCAATTCTAGGTTCTCAATCACCAGTTCAGGTCTTCCTAGTTTTATACTGCTCGGTTCTTGCAAGCCTCATACTTTTATTCCGTTGAAAATGATCACCACCTACACCTACACCATCACCTACACCACAAACTTTCTACACTGTACACCTACATCACTGCATACATGGTAGAGAGTCACCTACCCCATATATTACTACCTACAACTCCACCTATATCACCGTCGCTCCCGACCACTTACATTCTACACTGCCTATATCTCACCTAAATTCTATAGCCCCTACTAAACCCTAGATTCTTCAACACCACTGATATCACCTACACCTTACAGCATCTCCAGCATCACTTCATACCGCTTACACCACTTAAGCTACCACCACCATACACCGTCTACAATATACATATGCATTCTATATCTACAACCTAGCTAAATCACAATCTACACCCCATCTACATCACATACACCATCAGTTAAACACCCTACACCAATAATTATATTCTATGGCACCACCTACACACTACACCATAAATTACCCCCATATCCCAAAACCCTTGTTCGTCACCACCACTCCTGTAGCCCCTTATATACCTAAATTCCATTGTCATACACCACCATCTACACTCTATGCACTGTATATGACAACCCACACCCTTTACAAACACTACACATCCTCCATACTCATACTTACCCTAACGCAATATACCACAATTCACACTCCCTTCACTTACACAGCTACAAGACCTAAATCCTGGCAAACCACATACATCATATAACCCATACAACCACAGATACCCTATAACACCACGTAATCTATGCTACAGCACCCCCTACTCCACCACCAATACCTCATATTACCATCTGCTCCTTACCTATCATATACACCAGCACTTGCATCCACACTACCACCTATACACCAAACCACCACAATGCACGGAGGCGAGCACTTACAACACCACCTACTGTGATACCTATAGCACCGGTGCTTCTTAACACCACATAGCACCAACAGCATAGTTACACCTGCCTCCTACAGGACCATCTGAATTCAATACCAGCACTCATGTATGCACAGGTACACAGTGCCTACATTTTCAAAGAAATTGGAGTTCACAAAAGTTTGTTTGAAGCCAGAGAGAAGCCTGCCCAGCTGTTTCTTGTGCTTATATTTTTTTAATTTAGTCTTCAGGTATTTTAGAGTGAATACAGTAGCAATATCCCCCAAGGGTGAGGGCACATCAACAAATATATTTACGGAAGGTAGCAGGGGTGGTTTGGAGGACTACAGGTAATATGTTTGGCCATACCCAGCACCCTGTTGCGTATTTTTTTTTATAGTAGCCTCTCCCGCTGCACATTACGGCTGTTGTGTCCTAAGCCTGACTGCCATGAGGAGGAATCGAGCTACAATAGAAAGTGAAGATCTTTCTTAATCAATGACAGTGGCAGACCAAGCACCTTAGCCAGAGTCCAATCTGAATCCAGGCTATGTCTCCTTATAGATGGTTTTGTGAAGCAGATGTAACAGGGACTCGTCTCAGCCACAATAGACCCTCCTCGTTGCACATTATCAGGGTGTTGACTACAGGAAGAAAGAGAAGTCTACCTTGCTGCTGATCACTAGTAAATTTGCCATGAAGTTACATAGGGTGACTATGCGCCTATTCATTCCAAGTTGGCTAGCAGCCAATAAGGTCCTGTGAGTGAGCAGCCAATCAGAAAGCAGTATTGTTTATAATTAGGCAATATTTCAAGCTTATGCTTCGCTGGTTCCCCCCTAAGGAAAAGGACTAGAAACACCTCGAAATATGTACTTCCATCATAGTGTACACAATGGCATGCCTCAGTATCTTGCATAAAGTAATTATACAGTTCCCAAGAGGCACTTCTTTTGTAGTGCACATAATAGTTTCTCGTTTGTTGCATTGCCGTATAAAGTTCACTTATGTCGCATCTGTCTGGCTCGCCTTTCTTTTGTAGTTTAACGATTACACTTTTGTTGTTATGTATAATGTGCCATTCTAAAGGTTACAAGTACAGTGGGAGAAATATGTACTTCCTTGGCTGTTGTATGTTCATATGAGTGGTGAGGGCACGCTATGAAACATAGTAGCACTAAAGTCCTAGAATGTAGGCATGTAAGCTAATTGCTCTGCTCCACCATCATTCTGTAGCGCGTAATAAAAATACATTTGTATGCTTGATCTGTACAACAGTGTAACTAGGGGTATACTGTTCCACACCGACTCAACAGAATCACAATAGGGGTCTCGGTGTGGTCACTTGGAGTGTGTGGTCTTAGGAGCAAGTGCCCTCACCGACTCAAATGTGGCATGCTTCATAATTGGGCTTTCTCCTCAATGGTCTGGCACTGCAGTGCCCAAAAGTCACCACAAGAGGGTACTTTGCCGGAGATCATTTTAATCGCCAGTGGAGGACTAGAGAAGCAATTGTGTTCTAGTCGGTGAGTGAGAAGACTGGAGAAAAATGTGAATTAAAGTCAACTAAAGACCTGGTGGGACTATCTATTCAATAGGGATCCAGGTATATGTTAAGATGAACACAGTCTGAGAAACTGCTGAACATAATAATCCACGTCTTTCAGATGTCAAGGTATACTATATGATGTAAGATTAAGTGAGTGTACATAGATCTTAGCTACTGGTCGACCTGTTTTATGCCTTAAATGCCATGATACAATAAGTGGCATTTCTTCAGGACCTTAGTAGTTACATACCTAATCTTCGTACAAGCGGGGAGCCTAAAATGAATTTGGGTTTCCTCACCCCTGCGGATGGTGTAATAATCCAACCAAAATGCAAAAGCCAGTAAACACTCACATAGTTATGTGTATGCTCACTTAAAAACAGTGACCCTCCAATTTGTGGGTCCTCCATTGGCGATTAAGATCTCTGGCAAAGCGCCCCCTTTTGAGGCCCGTTGGGCATTGCAGCTCCAGCCCAACAAGGACCAACACCAATGATGAAGCATTCCCACCTTCCAGTGGGAGGGCACTTGGTACTAAGAGCACATGCTCCCAGTGACAACACCCGGGCCCCTATTGCAAATCTGTTGAGTCAGGGTGGAACAGCATACCCCTGGTTACACTGTACTTTATCGGAGGAGCATGCATACTGGACTGGATTTCTCCTTGTCCTCCCAAGTATAGTACAACACCCAGAGCTGCTTCAATGCTTATCACTCCTGGGAGCACTCCGTGTTCTCAGGAGGCGAATCGCCCAGTCCTCCCCTAATGCACAACCTCCAGTGCTCACAAGACACACATTATTAACTGCTGGCCAGAAGAACTTTGAGCAGGACTCCCCTGAAGCAACACCCAATGTTCTCATGAGGCACATCACCCACTGGTCCCCAGGTGAACAACACCCAGTGCTTTAAAGAGGCACATCACCAAGTGCTTCCCTGATACACAGCACTAAGTGCTGTCATGACGCATGTTATCCACTGCTTTCAAAAAGCTTATTAAGCAAGGCCCCCCTGAAGCAACAGTGCTCTCCTGAGGTGCATCTCCGCGTGGTTACTTGGAGGGCATCACAAGTTTCCTGTTGTGCATATCACCTTATGCTCCTCTATGCTCTCAGTCAATCACATCATCTTGTGCCCACTCCTGCACATGATTATGTATGATGCCTTGATGTTTGTCTATTTATAGGTCTGTGTGTATGGGTGTATGCACCTACATTGGTTGAACTTGCTGGAATACTTTGTATGCATTGTGTTCATGTCTGCATGTTTTTATGCATTATGTGACCATATGTTGTGTGTCTCAGGGTGTAAGCAGTGTACAAACCCACTGCTTTGCCAATGCTTGATGTTTTCTGCCCTGAGGTGTTCTTTATCTTTTGGTGCTGTTAATCATACATGAGTATCATGAAGTGTAACCCATGCGCTGCAATCCTATGTTTCAGGAATATACCTTTTTTGCTTACCTACAAAGGCAAATCTCTTGTCCGGTGGAGTCAGCAGGGATCTAGGGCCAGATGTACAAAGAACAAGTCGCAAACTTTGGGTTGCGATGTTCGCTTAGTTTTTTTGCAACCAGTAAAGAATTTTACAAACTGACATGTACTAATAGCCAAGTTCAAAATATTCAGATTCTGAGTTAGTCACAATACGACCTACCTCATGAATATTGATGAGACAGGTTGCAAATTGTTACCCACTACAGTTGGAGGCCATCACAGGTATGGTGGCCTGGTAGAGTCTATAATCGCCTCTCAATAAAGCACAATTTTTAGGTCGAGCCTGGCGTAAGCAGCGCGAAAGTGCTGTCATCAGCGAGCTCTATTGCCATGGAAGTGGGACAGGAGATGGGCACGCGCAAAGCTTTCGGCGATTTCAGCAGGTGTACTCGCACGTACAGCCCCGCGCTGTGCACATCTCCTGTCCCCCTTCCTTCAAGCCAGCATGCAGTTTAACTTGCAGTTATTTCTTATAAAAAAATTCTTGCCCCATCGTTGGAGCGGCCCGCAACAGCGGGTCCGCTCAGGAAATACATCTGTACACTGTGCTCAAGGCACAACCAATATTAATATATTCAATCAAATCCTTAACTAAAACATCAAGGGACATAAGATGGAGCACGGTGACTTTAAAAGAATCATAACTGAACATTAAAAGTAATTCTGCACTCGAAAACACAACAAAGAAGATTTAAGGTCTCGATCCCCAAACCGAGGTTGGGGAGGAAACAAGTCTAGACTAAACGCCCACCCGGGGTGGTGGTTATAGCAGACATGGCCGTGGGCCGGGACTCCTGCGCCATCCTTAGCTCTGGGGGAGGAGCCCGCCGTCACAACAAACACACAACCCCATGTCTGCGTGTTAAGAGATTTAAATACCAAAGTAATATTCAAAAGTAGGAAGACCCGAACAGAGCTTACTAAGGCGTGTCCAGAACACATGAAAAAACGCCCCCCATCCGTATAACTATAGTGAACTCTGGTTCTCTCAATAATTGTCGAGTGCCAGAGTGCACTGACAAGAGGATTAGCCTATTCTCAAAAGCACGAACACGTAAAAGGAAAGGGCTCGTTGTTTGAAAATTAAGAAATGCGGCTCTCTACCAGAGCCCTTCTGGCGATGCTATCTCTCCTGACCCCAGCACCAGGCACACATTGGCGCTAGGGCTTTACACCGAGCTACACAAGTTACATGTGGGTACAGAGCAGGAATAACAACGCCGGCATGTGCCACCTCATGCTAGCATTCACATACACTCAAGAGGCTCACAGGTCACAGGGGTCCACGTCTTCCATCCAGTTATAGCGGCTCATCGTGGCTGCTGGGCTGGCCTTTAGCCGCCGCCTCTCTGCTGCTCCTGGTTCCTGCTTTCTCCACCACGCAGGCGCAGCCGTTCTACAGGCTCCTCCCCATGCACAAGAGCGAGAGATATCGTCCCCTCTTCAATAACGAGACAAAATGCCAGTTCCCACTGAACGTGCCATTCATCCAAAGGGCAGAATGCTGCTCACAGGCAAATCATTACACAAAGTAAACAATGTCAGAAGCAGAACATTTTAATATGGTAGGATTTATTGAAATGTTAGTTACTCCTGTCACCTTTGTTTTATCAGGAGCCAACACAAATGTCACTTCCCGATTTTTTTCAAAATAAACACCATTCAGGAATTGGCATGCGGGATATTTTAGGCGGGAAAAACAGCCTAAAAAGGAAAGCATTGAACAGCTGAAGCCAGAAAAAAATCGCAGTTTTCCCTTCTTAGAAGACAGACCAAATAGATAACTTTATTTGCAATAAAGGTGCATTAGATTGTCGCAGGTCAGTCCTTGAATATATATGGCACAGAATCCACCTGATGTTCAAAATGAAGATGGCATTCATTTTAAATTACACTGATCCTTAATTCTATTTTATTTTGAAACATATATATTTTCCATATATCACACGTGTTTTAATTTCTATGAACGTTTATCTTCTTTCCCCAAACTAGCTTGGAATGAGGCAACAAGAGAACTGCAGGAAACCCATTTTTAGGTCTCACCTGCCAGACAGCATTTAGCTGTCTATTGGCCAGAGGTCTTCAAAATTTTTGGTGTTGCTCCAAGCCTCCCTAAAGACAATGTCTGAAAGTCAGGCCTCCTTTTAAAACGTTATGGCAAGGATTGGGGGAGGTGGATGGGCAGGGCTGAGTGCAAGGGGGTGGGGTGTATGAGAGTATTTATTGGGCACTTTTTCTATGACTCATAAGTCTTATTAAATGTGAGACTTATAAAAGGACAAACACATCAAACAAAACAGAAACTAGAGAAAAAAAATGCTGGTCCGCAAAATTGGTTAATGTGAACTCCTCACTTTCCTCGGTTCCAATACATCTGCACCTAGTGCACTTATGATATCCGGGGCTTTGAGTAGCATGCTATGTCCTGTGCCTCCTTCATTCTTTTCCCACCCTGCTTGGTCATCACCCCTGTCTTGAAGCAGGCTCTCTATCCTTTTAAAAATAAATCAGGTCGGACACTTGTTGCCCCCCTCTGTAAGCAAAGTTGCCCTAAGTCTCACTTCAAGTGAAGAAAATGAGTCCCTGTGTACCATGTATAAAGTAAGAGCCATAACTGTGATGTAGTGAGCCGCTCACATTTGCACCCCAGTGCCACTGCACCTGATTCAATAGTGATAGCTACAACCTTGCAAAGTGGGCTATCACTGCCTCCTTCCTCAACCCGGCTCCTCACCATCTATCTGAGTCCAAGCTAAGGTATCTCCTCTGCTTCAGTTTTCTCCTTCCTTGGGTCATTGCTCTGAGGTACAAGGCAACACTGGCACAGCAAGAGTGCACTTGGCCCCAAGACAAGCAAGAAAGGAAAGCAGCACAGCCATAATTGGGATTTAATTGGCCCCCCACACTACTTGGCCCTGGTGCCACTACACCTTAAGCACCATGATAACTACAGCCCTGCCTCCTCTGCTCACTCCACTGGGTCATCACCCCCAGGACTTTGGACCAAAGCAGGCTGTCTGCCCCTTTGTGGTAAAAAAGGGAGTGGCGGGGACAAAAGTTCAACATCTCGCCCCTGTTACTTGGGCCCTGTTCTCTGCACAGCAAGGGTGACTTGGACCCTAAGACTATAAAAAAAAAAAAAAAGCATTTGCGATGCAATATGTCGCGAAATTACGTGAGTTTAAGCTATTGGCATTGTAAATAATAATGCCTTTTATTTATGTTTTTAAAACGAAAACAAAAATATGGGCATTGTTATTTGCAAAGTCAATAGCTGAAAGGTGCGTAAATGCAAGACCTATTGCATTGCAAATGCTTGTTTTTAAGGCCTTTCCTTTTCCTTAATGGAAACCGGCTACGTTTAAAAAAAGTTTTACCTCGATAAAAGTATGTTTAAGAATTGATAGTGGGGCCTTGGGCCACATCCTACTGCCAAGCAAACCTATTTTTTAGTATTCACAAAAGGGACCTTTTCTCTTTTGTGAACGCATACCATCCCAACTTGGCAGGCGGTAATGTTTCACTGTTTTGCAACTAAATTATGGTTGTAAAACACTGATACATCAAATACTGATTTGCAATTTTGTAGGGATGCCTACAACGCGCCTCTTCCAAATTGCAAATTGGGATCCATTCTCTAAGCCATTGTAGAAGTCAGTATAGTTTTCCCTGTACATTCATAAAAACATTTTAACTGCCGGAAACACTGAATATTTTGACCCTTTTTAAAAAAAATAGGCGAAACCTGTGCTGCTTTTCTTACTCTGCCTTATATGATTCTTTGTTTTGAAATAATTCTTGGTGTCTGCAGCAGTTAGTGAAAATATTCAACTTTACTGCCAGTGCTGTCCCTATTCTCGACTAATCCTTGATGTGCTTAAAAGAGGGTGATTGGTACCCGTAAATGTCGAGGACTGCTGGGGTAAATGGACTGTCACCAAAATGGCTGATGATGATGGGCCTGAGGTAAAAAAAGAACACGTCAATGACGTACTGTATTGTAGCGCGCAAAACTGGAAATGACTGTTTGAAACATCCAGAGCTGCCACTTTAAAGTTGTAACTCATTTCTAACTGCTCAGGATCGTCTGTAGAGCACTTAGCTCGAACACCTTCCTCCCACTCACACGGAGTGGGTGGAAAAGATGATTAGTATGCTGGCTGTATAGAAGTTGTCAGTTTATACATGAAAGAGTGCGGTCTCGCTGGAGAACATATGGTCTTCTTTCATCAGATAATTTCCTGATCCTCCGCACTCCTCCCGAAAAGAAGCGTTGTGAACGATTGAATGGACAGAGGTGGGTGCCTGGGCTCAGGCTCACAGAGCTGGCAGAAGCCTCAGCACAGATTGAATCACCACAGGGGCCAGGCCTGGCTATCTGAGGTCTGCAGGAGAGCTACTGTCAGCATCTGATGACAGAGAGGCAGCCATCGAGGTCTGCCGGAGAGCTACTATCAGCATCTGATGACAGAGAGGCAGCCATCGAGGTCTGCCGGAGAGCTACTATCAGCATCTGATGACAGAGAGGCAGCCATCAAGGTCTGCCGGAGAGCTACTATCAGCACCCGATGACAGAGAGGCAGTCATCTGAGGTCTGCCAGAGAGCTACTATCAGCATCTGATGACAGAGAGGCAGTCATCGAGGTCTGCCAGAGAGCTACTATCAGCACCCAATGACAGAGAGGCAGCCATCGAGGTCTGCCAGAGAGCTAGCTACTATCAGCACCCAATGACATAGAGGCAGCCATCGCGGTCTGCCAGAGAGCTACTATCAGCATCTGATGACAGAGAGGTAGCCATCGAGGTCTGCCGGAGAGATACTATCAGCATCTGATGACAGAGAGGCAGCCATCGAGGTCTGCCAGTGAGCTACGATCAGCATCTGATGACAGAGAGGCAGCCATCTGAGATCTGCTGGAGAGCTTCTATCAGCATCTGATGACAGACAGGCAGCCATCGAGGTCTGCCAGTGAGCTACGATCAGCATCTGATGACAGAGAGGCAGCCATCTGAGATCTGCCTGGAGAGCTACTATCAGGCTCAGCAGCCAATGACAGAGAGGCAGTTGTAGAAAACATGTCTGAATATGAGATCTGTGCAGCAGAGGAAAGTCTGAGGGGTTACATCCTTAAGAAGTGATTGTAAGGCTTCTTAGCCAGCGTTTTGTACGTACTTTCTACTTCTACTGCAGTCATTGTTCTCCGTTTAATAATCTTTTGTTTCTCAAAGATTTTGAGGACTTGTTATTGAAGAACTTGATGCGCAATAACCCTTTTTCTGCACATAACCAGTTCATATCCTTCAAAGAACTTCATAGGTGTCTATTAAACCACAGAATGGTTTAGACAGTGTTCTGGCTATTTCAGAAAAAGTCTGACTTAGGGGTAGTCAGTTAGATATGGGGCAGTTGCTGTGTTTCAGGCAAAAGAGCCTCGGCTTTCTCGACTGTCGGAAAGCACTTCAGTACAGGCAAGCCATCACAGAACTATCATTTCCATGGAATAAGAAGAGCCATTCTAAGTAGGGGCAGACAGTCCTTAATTTGAAAAAGAATAAATGGCAGGGACCAAAGAGTTTCTCAGAAGCAGGCCACCGGCACTCCCAAATGTCCGGGTTGCCAACAACCAAGGTTGATTAGCCTTGAATTAACCTCAAGCCTCTTTTGTCCACCATTGTACCCTCTCTGACCCGTTCTCCCACTACTCCATACCCTTTTTATCCCTGCTTTCTTCCTTTAACACTCTTCTCCCTTCTATCTCTTAAAGTGTGCAAAATAAGTTCTGGTTCCTAAAAATAAGTGTTGTTGAATCCTACCTGCAACCACTAGTTCGAATTAAGTAAGCACTGGGGCAAAGCTCCCAAAGCTGGTTTCACCTTTCTGATACCGCCATGACTGGCATGGTACTACTGGGTGGGGAAAAATAACTACGTCTCCATTTCACTGAGAGAAAATTCTCAGCACATCAGAGACTGATTTTTTTCATGGACAAATGTTAGAAAGTTTGCCTGTGAGAAACAAAAAACATGTTGACCAGCCTGCCATATCAACCACCCATGCTACCATTACATGACAGGTTTTAGCCCATCTTTAGGTCTCACCTAGGTAGTGCATGCTCTGTCTCTTCGAGACATGCTGTATCCACTCTGTGGGCTTTCAGCACGTCCATTGCTTTTCATTCCTTCCTTCGTGTGCCTTTCGAAATTCCTTGCTTTTTTTCAGTGATGAATTGTTGCCAATTTTCCCTCCTTTTGGTGTGTAGATCCCTCCCATGGACACTGGTCGTGTGCATGTCTCATTTCACTTCTGGGCATTTATGTTACTTTCGACACACAATTTGTTTTGATGATTTCTGGCTGTAACACAAGCACTTGTGTTTTTAGTTGCTCCGTTCCTGTTGATTATTAAGTGCTCATAACACGATCGAGCCCTCCAGGGGAGCCGACCTCAGATAAAAGCTGCTTAATGACTAATGCATGCGGGGTCAGACTACAGAGGCGGAGGCAGCCCGGCTAGTGCCAGTCTGAGCGCCGGAGGTGGCGTACAACTATCCTGCTGACAGCTCATCCTTTTAAACACAGTTGTCTTGCATTTCAATGTCTTACAGAGCTGTCTAGACAAACCCTATTCCGATAAACTACAGTCTGTGCGTAACGATATACTATCATGGTGCTTAATGGAAACTGTAGTCATCATTCAGCTCAGTTCAGCCCAAGTTCTAGATTACAATGGATTTGTATAATATTGATGCTGTCAACATGCTGTTTGGAGCACTTTAAAGGCAAAAAAACAAACATGATGTTGGGGTTGATTGAAGAGCAATAGTTTATTTCAAATATATATTAAGAAAAACATGCATGTGTGTGCTTTCTGTGATATTGAATATCTGTGTACAATCATTGGCAAATATTTGTAATGTATAGTTTGAGTTTAAAATATTTATTAAGCGCAACATACACCTGAGCGGTTTCTTGGCGCTGAGATAGCAAACAGCCAGCTGGCAAAGTCAGTCGCTAAGACATAGACTGGAAAGGGGAACAGAGATTAAGACAGAAAAGCCTGAGTGAATAAAAATGTTTTCAATTCTTTGCGAAAAATGGAATATTGAGTGAGAGACCTAAGGTGAAAGGGAAGAGAATTCCAGAACATGGGGGCGAGAGTGGAAAATTTCGAGCCACCCAGTTTTTTTTTCCGGTAGCGGGGAACTGCTAAAAGATGTTGTGCCGAGGAGCGAAGGTCTCTGCCAGGGACATAAGCTTTGACGGCTGAGGATATAAAAAGAGGGGCCAGGCCCGTCCTGGCCTGAAACGCCATGCAGCCTAATTTAAACAAGGCGCGTTCCCGAACAGGAAGCCAGTGAAGGGTCTTCAGGAGGGGAGAGGTACGATGAAATTTGGGAAGACCGAAAGCAAGGCGGGCCGCCTGGTTCTGCACCAGTTGCAGTTTGCGCAGGCTGTACTGAGGGATGCCATTGAACATGATGTTCCCGTAGTCCAGGCGGGACAGGACCAGTGCGGACATGATTAGTTTAAGTGCAGAGAAGGAAAAAAAACGAGAGATAGAACGGATAGTACGAAGAGTAAGAAAACAGGAAGAAACCACCGAACCTATCTGGGAGTGCATAGTGAGTTTGTCATTTAGTTTGATGCCAAGAGTCTTGACAGAGGAAACTGGGATAGGAGGAGAACCAAAGGAGGGGGGCCAAAATAGAGAATTCCATGGACTGGAACAACCACCCGTAACCACAAGTTCCGTCTTATCGGGATTGAGCTTCAGGTGGTTGAAGTTCATCCAGTCCCTGATGAAAGATAGAGTAGATTGGAAGTTAGAGATGGAGTCAGAGGAAGAAGATAGATTGAAGATGAGCTGGAGGTCGTCGGCATAGTTATATACCGTGACCTCCAGCTGCTGTAGAGCAAAGATGAGAGGCGAGATATAAAGGTTGAACAGTAAAGGGGAAAGGGAAGAGCCCTGGGGAACACCGCACTGGACCTGGCAGGGGGTAGCTGAAAACTCCCCAAGATGAACCGCCTGGGTCCGGTCCCTCAAAAAGGACGAGAGCCAAATAAGGGCTGAGCCTCCTATGCCCGCCGCCCTGACACGGGAAAGTAAGATGGAATGATCCACCGTGTCAAAAGCGGCGGACAAATCAAGGAGGACCAGCGCCTGAGATTTGCCAACGTCCATACCCTCTCTGAGGGTGTCTAGTACTGATACCACCACTGACTCTGTCGAGTGCTTGGGTCGAAACCCAGCCTGACACGGGGCCAGCCTCCCATTCTCCTCGACAAAGGAGCTGAGCGCAGATGTAACGTGTCGCTCAAGCACCTTCCCCAAAAAGGGAAGAAGGGAGATGGGACGATAGTTGGCCATCACGGAAGGGTCGGCTCCTGGCTTTTTTAAAATAGGAACGATGGAAGCAGATTTTAGTGATGGAGTGACAACCCCTTGGGCCAGTGAATCGTTAAGGAAGCCAAGAGGAGGCAGGGTACAGACAGAGTAGACCTGCCGTAAGATGTGTGCCGGGCAGATATCAGAAGGGGAACCGGATTTGATTTTGGGGAGGAGGGACAGAAAAAGTTCCTCAGAAAGAGGGGGAAAGGAATTGAAGAAGGCTGAGGCGGGGATAGGCGGAGGATCAACAAAGAGAGGAGAGGGAGGGGGGATGTTGGATTTAATTGTCGCGATTTTTCCTACGAATGTATAACAATAAAGATAATACAAAAGTATTTTCACTTCTGGCCATTTAGGTTACTTTCAGCACATTATATTTTGTTGCTGGTTTCTGGCTGAACACAAGTCCTTCTATTTTAGTCGCTTTGTTCATGTTTATCGTTTTGGGGCTGTAACACGAGCGCTTGTGTATTCAATCGCTACTGAGTTTACCCATCCCCATTTTTTTTGCAGTTTTATCTACTTGCAATCATTGGGGCGTTTTACATCAGCACCAATTACATTACACAAATCCTTGTGTGTGTGACCAAGTCTGACTGAGCACAGCCGAAATTCAGAGTGACCTCTGTGCAAGGACAAAAGGAGTCGCTCTGGGCCATTAGAGCAGGGACACTTCTTTATTATTTAAGGCAAGATGGTTACCAATGTTGAGAGAAGTTAGCATAGCTGGTGAGTACCAATCAGCAGGCTCGACTGGTGGTGCGCACATGAGGTGTCATCTTGTCCTTCCACACATTTTTTTGTAAGGGTAACACATAGATTGATGTAACCTTTGTTTGATACACTATCAAGGTTACATCCCTATATGTATAGGGGGTGCATGGTTAACGACTGTCATATGCAAAAGTTCTTTTTAAAGAAAATTTAGGCAGTAAAGTGGGAGGACACTACCTCTGATATAAGTGAGGAGTGCTAAGGAAAAATAGTGACGGAATCCCAGCCTCCAGGTATACAAGTATCCTCAAGATGAGGAGCCTTTGATGAACAGGTCTTTGGATTTATATTCCATTAGAGCAGGGAACCTGCCAGAGGAGCCGACCTCCTATAAAAGCTGCTTAATGGCTAATGCATGCAGGGTCCGTTTACAGAGGGGGAAGCAGCCCGGCTAGTGCCAGCCTGAGCACCCCACGAGCCATACAAAGATTCCACAGACAGCTTATCTTTTTAAACACAATTCCTCACTGTTCAATGTCTTGCAGAGCTGTCTAGACAAACCTTATTCTAATAAATTACAGCTCATGTGCAACAGTATATCATCGGGACATAACGCCATAGTCAGTGGCATAGACAATTCTCATCGCGGGCATGAAGTTCCTCTCCTGGACCTTTTTTTTACGAGCTCACTGCATAATGGGAACTGTAGTCTTCATTCACTTCAGTTTGGTCCAAGTTCTAGACTACAGTGGCTTTGTATAATGTCAGCGCTGCCAACATGCCATTTTGGAGCACTTGTAATCGCCAAATAATGCAATGTTGAGGGTGAGTTCAGAGCATTTGTTTATTTCAAATATATAATAACAGCAGAAAAATGCATGTGTGT
This sequence comes from Lissotriton vulgaris, assembly GCF_964263255.1. Lineage (NCBI taxonomy): Eukaryota > Metazoa > Chordata > Amphibia > Caudata > Salamandridae > Lissotriton > Lissotriton vulgaris. The sequence continues at coordinate 753,063,668 of NC_141694.1, forward strand.
GCTTTCTGTGATATTGAAGATCTGTGTACGATCATTGTTCCTCTTCATTTCCACCCGCCCTCTGGACCCTGTTCCTCCTTCCGTGCCCCGCCCTCCCGTCCCTGTTTCTTTTCCTCCCTCATCTCTGTTTCTCCCTCCTCGCCCCTGTTCACCACTCCAATCTGATTGCTAAAGTCAATAAGTCGCCCATGGGCAAGGCCTATTGGCTTTGCCAATGCTTGTTTCTGAAAGTGTTCATGCTGGGTCATCATTGTTCACCATTTTTTATTACCTGCAAAGAAAATAAATGCTGGGTCCCAAATGCTTTTTTAGTATCCCTTCTCAAGGGATGCTGAATGTCGGGGTTGCTGAACACTTAAACTGCCAAGTCTTGATTACGCTTCATGCCTCTTTCTTCCACTAACCTACACTTCCTGTTTCTTTATCTGACTCTTGCATGTTCTTTTTCAGCCTTTCTTTCTCTGATTGTCTCTGTCTTCCTATTTTTCTCTTTCCCTTCTTTAACCCTTTTCAGCCATTTGCTTTGCTCTTCTAGTCCAAAGTTTGATGATAAAAAAGATGTCTTGGTCCTCAACACTGAATGCCGGTGCCCATCACATGCACAAATGATGTACCAGTACTACTTCACAGTCTGCCCCAGGACTGCTTGTTTTGGTTTTTTAAGCTAGAAGACAATTTACCAGCAGAAATACAGCTAAGCTAGAAAGTTACATTTGACCGAGGGCCACGCCGAGCTAGAAGAAACTCCATGTCTCAATCACGTTTATATAATGTTTTTAAATTTGAAAGCCCTAAATTGGCCGGTTTCAGAATCTGCTGCAAAAGCTTTGCAGAGTCTGTACACCTCTTCAGGTGACTTCTCTCTTTAGCAAGAACACGAAGTTAAAACAAGCTGCCTTTTTGACTGATGTATTTTTTTTTGTTATCATTTTTATTTTATTAAAGAAAAATAACTTATACACAAGGCAATAAGACAATACATTTGGACATGTGTTCAAGGAGGAGGGCAACTGCAGTACAGTATAATACAAACATCATTGCTGCAAGGGGGCAGTGAGGAAACAAAATCAGTAATCATAAAAACTGCACAAGACTTGGAATGCCGGATCAGGGGGAAAGGGGAACCTCTGGAGACATAAGCCACAGAGTTGGACAAAAGAATTGGAGAGGAGCCATCAAGGGGGCATAAAAGAAGAGGGGTAAATCTAAGCATCAAGCCCTGAATTTTCCATACGACACAACATTGCTCTGCAAGAAATGACAGGAGATCTGCACATTGACCCATTCTGAGGGGCTGATGAGTCTGTCATTATAAATGGAGCAACAGTTTTAATAAAAAAAAAAATAACTGTGCAACAGTGAAATAAGCAAAAACAACCAACCAATGAATCATACGACTAAGGACCCCACCCATCTCCCACATCCAGCATATAAATACCGGAATTTCCATAATTCCACCCTTGTTTGTACCTAATCGGGAACCTGGAGGAATGTTCTTAAGAGGGTAGTCTGTCAGTCATCAGTGTCCAAAGGAAGATACACCATATTGGGGAGGGTAAATGTAAATCCGTATTTGTAAAGCGCGAACTACTCACCCTTACGGATCTCACGGCGCTGGGGGCCGTCATGGAAATTAAGTGAGCTATTGCCCTGAGTCACATGGTGCTGAGCTGAGCTGCCGCCGGAGCCGGGGATCAAACCGTGAACCCTGTGCGCCAAAGTCAGCTGCACTGCCCGCTGCACCACACCTCTCCACAGGGTGTTATCTGTACCCGCCTAAGTCTGCATTACTGTTAGACAGGGCCGAACTGGAAACCAAAACCGGCTCTGGCAAAGTTCTCGGCCGCCCCCCCGGGGTGGAGGCTGGGGGTGCGACCGAGCTCTTTCCCGGGGCCAGTTTTCGGCCGATTTTGTTACAGGGCCGATTTTGCAGCTATGCTGCAAAAACAGCCCTGTAACAACAACGGCCCCCAAGGGCCCAAAACCGGCCCCCACCCTTGCAGCGCACCGGGGATTGCCCGGTGCCCGCAAGGGCCAGTCCGGTCCTGCTGTTAGAATCATGGTGAGTACTGGTCTGAAGTTCAGTCAGAATGGTATCCCAATAAGTAGCATGGGGGTATTTTTGTAGTCAAAGGTTATCCTCTGTATGTAGAGCATCACTCTCTGCTTGCACCCGCTAGTGCGTTCCTGCTACCAAAGGGGGAGGGGGGCTCAGGTGACTTATATCGATGAGTATTAAGGTGAATGGCCTCCAAAAACTCTAAATCTAACATAAGAGAGTTAGCTCTATGCCTCTTGTGTCTGTGATAAAGACCCAGAAGGCATATTTCCCATTTGTATAAGTCAGAATGCCCTGTGCATGTGGATAAGTGGGACGTGACACCCAGCCAATGGCTGTGTAAATGTGGGCAAGCCCATAGCATATTGAGCATCCACCAGATGACAGCGAGGGCAATCAGCATCTGCTCGGTGGCAATAGCAATTCATTTTTATCAGGGGAAAGGTAAGCCTTATGTGTGGTATAGAATTGAATGAGCCTAACTCAGGCTTTACGCAGAACATGCATTGGGCTTTCCAACAAGGAAGCCTATTCCTTGTCTGTTTAGGGGCGTGTCAAATCAGTCTCCCAGCGCTGGCGTAATGTGGTGAGCTGTGGGGCAGTGTGAGTCTGCAACGAGTCAGCAAACCAACGGACGAAGCGTCTGCCTGTCCCCGTCACATGCTGATATTGGATCGTGAGGTGGGTTGGATGCTCATTGGTCATGTTACGCCATTTGTGATGTAAGGATGCAACCAATGAATGATGTTACAGGAATTGACCAGGGGGCAAACCGTCCCCTTCCATGAGCATCTCCTATGTGACTAGATTCCCCTCCTGATAGAGAGTACCCAGGGTATGCATGCCAATGGCGTGCGACATGGCCAGCTCCGCTGCCCATGTGAATCTGTCACTCCTGGGTGTCTCAAGTATTGCCAGTGCAAGTGCGTAAGGGGTCACGAGCCGGGTGATTCCAGGTCTTTTTCATAATGTAGATATGGCATGATATTATATGGTTTATTATGCTGATTATTTTGTAATAGTCTCCTAGGCAGATTGACACTTCAATGGTGTTCACTATTATATATTAAATTGCCGTATTGTTTACTATTTTTAGAAGCTGTGAGTAACATAAATAGGCTTTCTCCGATAGTTTAAATATTTTTGCATATAAGAACTTAGGGCTACATGTGCAAAGCATTTTTGCGGTCAGTGACAACAGAAATGCTTTTACATATGTACAAAACATGAATTGCGATTAACTAACATGTTACCAAATCGCAATTTGTGGTTTCGAATTGTTATTTGGAAAGGGCGTGTTTAGGACATCCCTTCCAAATACCAAATCTGAATGGGATATATGAATTATGGTTGCAAAACATTCATATTTTACCAAATCCTTTAAGGAGGTGGTAACCCATGCAGGCCACCCTCCCCGTGATTGCTGCGATTCTTAATGAGTTTCGAATTGCGACCTACCTCATTATTATGCATGAGATAGGTCAATTAATGACCCACTAGGAATTGCTAATGAAACTCATACGGCCACATGCATCATCCCGGGTGTTTGCGAATTCTTAATTGCGAAAAATAGCGATTCGCAATTTAGAATTCGCAAAACGGGATGCATGAATATTTTCAGTAAATTTATGCGATTCGGTAAAAATCGCAATTTTTACCGAATCGCATAAATTACCGAAATACAATTTGCGAATTCGCTATTCCCATTGGTTCCTATGGGCCAAAAGGCCCATAGGAAGCAATGGGAAGGCATTAACAAATTGCGATTTTCACTTTGAAAATCGCAATTTGTTAATGCATTTCATGGGTGCAGGGGGGGGTCCAAAGGACCCCCCCATGCACCCCTGAAATGTATTTTTCGCATCATGTTTCACACACACATGTCCTAAGGACATGTGTGTCCGTAACATGAATGTTGAAAAAAATGCATTTTCAGCGTTTTAAACACTTTTTGCAAATTTACCGAGTGGTTCAACCACTCGGTAAATTTGACCCCCTAATTGCGATTTCGCAATTTTAAAAGTAATCATGCATTGCTTTTAAGAAATCGCAAATTTGCGATTTCTTAAAAGCAATCGCAATTTTAGAAATCGCAAAAATGTTGCGATTTCTAAAATTGCTTCATGCATCCCAAAAAGCACTTTTGGAATCGCAAACGGCCGATTTTAAGGAATCGCACCGTTTGCGACTCCAAAAATGCTTGATGCATGTGGGGGAAAGAGTTTCATACATAAAGAATACTGATTTCTTAATTGCGATTCAGAGAGAATCGCAGTTAGGAAATCAGTAGTCTTAATATTGATACATCTGGCCCTTAATATCTTTGTAGTTGTTCTTGCAGGACTTGTTATATTCCACTGCCCATACCTGTCAATTAAACACAATTTATTTTAAATTAAATAGCCAAAAACAAAGGGCAATACATTCCCATCACCTTTGTTCGCAGGTTTGATTTCTGGTTTTACTTTATCCAACAGCTTTCTCGGCCAGTGTCCAAATAAACTTGCTACATTATACATTGGTGGGCTTTCTGCTGACTTCAGATGATGCACTCCTTCAAATGAAGATGCAGTTACTTTGTGTATCCAACAGAACAGACCTGAAATCATCATCCTGAACTCCCAAACGTCTCACTCTTTTTTTGTTGAATCATATTTCATGGATTGATTATTCTGGTTCACAGGGTACGATTGAGTGGTGTGCTTGCACCAGAGAATTTTTGCTATAAGAAATAATTTCAGAAAGTAAGGGAAGAGTTTACCTCATGTCCTGAAATTGCAGAGCACAACGCTGTGATGGCAAAGACTGCTTTCTGTGTGATTGATGCTCAGGGACTGCATAACTCTAATCCCCTTCCCCCACTCACCATTAGTGTTAGAGAAGTACAAGGGACAGTGTTCCCATGGATCACTGACAGAATATCGTAAACAGAAATATTGTGTGGACAGAAAATATTGTCAAAAATATCGAGAAGGTAAGTGCAAATAGGTAAGTATAGAATTACTATTCCTAACTCCACATCTACGTATCTTAAAGATATAGATATATATATATATATATATATATATATATATATATATATATATATATATATATATATATGAATCCAACCTTGCCTTGCTGCTTCAATCACATTGAAAAGACCAGCGTGGACCACAAATTTCTTCAGTGCATTATTTTATTTTGCCAATGCCGCCATGACGCGTTTCGGGAGATCCCTCTCTTGATCACATGACATCTCATTGATTTTTCGTGTCCCTTTTAAAGTGCTAGTGCAAACATAACGTAGTAGACATAGAAAAAATACTTTTTGCTTATATGTCCTTTCAATCTCATCAGTATCAGCATAAATGCATAATTTTTCATCCATTTTAAGAAAACTTTCTATACATGATACGATTATTGTGTTCAATGAAATTATAACAGCATAACTGCATTAAAACACACAAAGGTATTCTACTATGTCTAAAAACACCCTACATCCTAAGTGAGAAAATAAATAGGTAAATGTGCAAACCTGTGATAGTATAAATACAACAATCCTATTGTCGCATGAGCAAGACTGTTATACAAAGTGACTTGTGCTTGGTTATTTTGAAGTGCAGTGTAAAGGACAATGGGACATCAATTCTACATTACCATTTCATCAAGGATCGATTCAGTAAAAACCATTATTAATAACTAGAAATATTAAATATTTTCTATACAATAATCCTTAAAATCTAACCCTAAGTCAATAAAATATATATATAATAATGTCCAAAAATCCTCCTCACTAATTAAAAGAACAGTAACAGTGGAGAAAATGAATCAAATATTACATAATTGTTTTTGTTATATATCCAACTACTCAGGCTCTGTTCTCAGTTTCTACTCCGACCTTACATCATAATGTGGTCATCTGTCAATAATAGATAAATACACATCTAGATCATCATTATATGTACACACAAGTTGAAAAACAGTTAAAAAGAATTCATCGCAGGAAGGTATACAGATCCTTTGTGTTATTCAAACCCTTAGGGTGCTTGGAGTCAAATCCTAATATATATGATGTTTCAAGACTCCTTAATCTGGCCTCCCTATTACCACCTCTCTTAGTAGGAAGTATGGCATCAATCACAAAGTATTTTAGAAATTTAGGGTCGCTGTTGTGACTTTGTTTGAAATGTCTGGCTACCGGGTAGCTTTCCTCATTATTACAAATAGCTTGGATGTGCTGCAAGATACTTTTGTGTGCTGGCAATTTTGTGCTCCCTATGTATTTCAGATTGCAACTACAGGTGAGCACATAGACGGCATATTCAGTTTTGCACGTCAAATGTAAATTAATTTTGTCAATGCCAGGATCAAAGGCTGTTTTGTAACTGGTGGTGTTTTCTCCATATTGACATGCCTTGCACACAGAGCATTTAAAAAAGCCTTTTCTTGCCCTTAACCAGCTATTTTTAGGCCTGGCCTCTATGCTACTTTTTACCAATGAGGACCCCATGCTGTTTGTTTTTCTAAATGACACCAAAGGATTCGAAGGTAAGGCGCCTCCTATTATAGGGTCACTTTTGATAATGGGCCAATTTTTTCTAACAATTCCTCTAATTTGCTTTTCTTGTCTGGAAAAGTTAAGAATAAGCCTAACTGGTTCCTCCGGTCCAGTTTTTTCTCTCTGTTTGTTTTTGTATTCCAGCAGATCCTTTCTACACAGTGATTTAGATTTATTAATAGCTGACTCTATCACCTTGGAGCTGTACCCTCTGTTAAGAAACCTGTTATTACATTCTTGTTGTATATTTTTACAATCTTCTTCTTCACTGCAAATCCGTCTTATACGGAGCATCTCGCCGTACGGAATGCTCCTGATTAAGTGGGACGGATGAGCACTAGAGGCATGCAGTAAAGTATTGCCTGCCGTAGGTTTCCGGTACAAGGAAGTAGTCAGTTTATCCCCTTCTACCATGATCTGTACATCGAGAAAGGTTACCATAGACTTGCTAATTTCTGCTGTAAAATGGAGGTTAACTGTATTATCATTCAACTTTTCAATGAACTCTGATGCGCTTGTCAGATCTCCGTCCCAAATTATAAACAAATCGTCAATATACCGCAACCATGTAATAACACTCCTGTTATATGCTTGCTCATGCTGCTGCCTGAGGACCAGCTCCTCCCACTAACCCATAAACGAACAGGCGTAACTGGGGGAGAAGCTGGCCCCCATAGCAACACCCTGGATCTGCTGATACATTTTGCCGTCAAATAGGAAAAAATTATTATCAAGACAGAATTGAAGCATTTTGAAAATCATTTTGGAGTGCTGAGCAAAGGATATGGGTCTGTTGGCCAGGAAATATTCTATAGCTCTTAGGCCGTCTTGATTCTTGATACATGTATATAAACTCGAAACATCGAGTGCCAACATTAAAAAGGATGGTTGCCATTTAACGTGTTGAATTTTATTTAGGAAATCACTAGTGTCCTGCACAAAGGATTTGAGGCCCTTGACAAAGTCCTGTAAAAATGAATCTATATATCTAGATAGGTTCTCTAACAGGCCATCACATGCTGCTATGATGGGACGTCCCGGAGGCTTCGTTGGATTTTTATGTATTTTAGGTATGAAATACATAACCGGGACCATGGGATGTTCTTTCTTAAAAAATTTGAATTTGTTCATATTTAAAAGTCCCAAGCTCTTCCATGCCAGCAATTGTGCAAACAGTGCTTCGTGTGTATCCTTAAATCTCGTGTAGGCCACCTTCCGATAACATTCTGTGTTGTTTAACTGGCTATAGGCCTCTTCCATATAGTCATTGCGTGGCCATAGAACCAAGTTTCCTCCCTTATCAGAGTTCCTTATGATAATCTGCTCATTTTGTTTCCATTTTTTAATCAGCTGCCCATATTGTCTCTCTTGATTTATTTTCTTCTTTAAATTCGTAGTTATGGTACTGAGTTTCTTAACTTGCGCCACCTGTTGCTCACTGAAAACATCAATCGAATCACGAGCCATGATTGGAACAAATTTTGATTTTTGTTTAAAAGACGTGAAAGGTTTGACATTAGTTCCTGCAATTTGTGATGGCTGTATTTCTGATTCATCCTGCGCTGGATTTTCCCTCAAACCTTCCAGCCCCTTCATTTCATAAAGGAGGTCATAATCAATTCCCTCTAATCCCCGGAAAGCTGGATTCTGCGGTGTGGTCACCTCCGCTATATTTTCCTGGGTACCTCGCAACTGATGGAACTTTTTTAATTTACATTTTCGGATGAATCTGTATATGTCCGCTCGAGTTTGGGTGTAGCTGAAATTTGATTCTGGACAATAGGACAAGCCCAGGGATAATAGCTGGTGCTCTGCTGCGGAGAGGTCTATGCCCGCTAAATTAATGATGGTATTTTTGTTATCCGTGCCCAAATTTTCAGCTAGTGGGACTTCGATGGTAACATCATTTACTTGCGAGCTCTGCCTCTTCCCCGCTTGGCTACTCCATCTCCTGGCTTTCCTATGGGCCCTCCTCTTCCTTGTTGCCCTGTTTTGTTTTGTCCTTTGGTTTGCGACCTCAGGGTGTCTCTGCGGCTGCTTTTAAAAATTTCCAACTCTTCCCCCAACGTGAGCTTAATATTGGGTTGGGTCGGTCTTGTTCCCAAATTCTCAGATTCTGAACCACTATCTATTGCAGAACTGAGATCCGAAGCTGACGGTGATTCCGTGGTTGCTTGATTTGTTTGCGTTAGCGCTTGAACAGATCCCTGCCCCAAACGCTTATTCGCAGTAGCCACTCGCATAGAATCATACCTTCTAGCGAAGGTGAAAATCTGTCCGTTCATATAGTCATCTCTATCACGTCTGAATTTGTAACTTTTTCTGTTTTTTATTTTTTCTTCTTCCTTATTAAGACGTTTTTCCATTTCATCCACCATTTTGGTTTTAAACTGGGGATCACCTTGTGGTTCTATCTCCTTTTCTAAGAGCTCAATTTTGTACTGTAACAGTTATCTATCAGTCTCAGCATAGCGTACTAAAATTTCCACTAATTTGCGAGAAGATTCGAGATTGCATTCCCTCCATTCTGCCATTATTGCTGGGTTGGGGGACTCATAACTGGGAGCAATCATAATACGGAGGCCCCTTGGAATCCTGCCCACATCCAAATATCACTGGAGGGACATTGCCTCCCACCATTTTGCTTGTTCCTGGTCCTTAGTCCTTTACTTTTGTCCTCCGGACCCTGAATGGTCACATTGCTTGCCCCTTGCGTTTCATTTGGGGTGTCCTCAAACAGCCCTTTGGCTGCCAATTCACGACTTCTGAGTGTGCTTGCGGACATATTCGGCTTCAAAATATGCACTTGCGCTTGAAATTGCCCCTCCGTCACACACACACACACATATATATATATATATATATATATATATATATATATATATATATATATATATATATATATATATATATATATATATATATTTATATTTATATATATATATATATATATATATATATATATATATATATATATATAAATATATATATTGTCGTGGTACATATATGTGGAGTTATATATAGTAAGACCTTGCTTACCTATAGAAGCTAAGTTTCATAATGTTTTTGTCCTCAATAATCTAGACGCAATATTTTGTCCACGCTATATTTTTTCTCTATTTTGTCAAAACAGTGTTCCCTTTCCAACTGTTCCTCCCCCAAGTGGAACCCTGCTTGGGGATTGCAATGAAGAGGCCGATGCAAAGCAGGGATCCATCCAGTGGAACCAGGGATTCGTCTGGGGCACTGTGGCTTCCCTGGGCAATGGGAAAATGTTGCCCAAGGGAAACATCAGATTTTCTGCACCTTGGGGAGGCAATTGTGATGTTTACCCCAGTTTCACCCCCAGAAATCTCTTTATAGCTTTGTGATTATTTTGGCTAAAAAAGGGTGGGAGGCCTACCATGGTATCAGGCCATGCTCCCACCCCACGAAGGACCTACATTCTTTCTGCCACCAACGGCCTACTGGAGGGTTCATCCCCAATGCATACTTGGGCTGGTGGGAGGGGGCCGAAGGCCCACTGGAAGCAAGGGAAAATGGTAAAAAAAGAAGGGGTGGGTGTGGAGTTGCACCCCAGAACAGACCCAGCAGTCTTACTGGCCCCGGGAGGGAAGGCAGAAAGGCCACTACACCCATGGATGTTTAAAAAAAGGAATGGAGCGGAGTGGAGGAGGCCTGCAACAGACTATACTGCCTACTCCTAAAGCCTGAACGGTCTTCCTTTCACCTCCTCTTCCCCACTCCCTAAGGAGGATGATTGGAGGATCTACCCCCAATCAGCCCATATGACTGCAAAAAGCCCACTGGAAGCCATGGATATAAAAAAATAAAAATAGGTGGGAGCTGGCCTGTTCTCATATCATGTTGCAGTCCCACTCCCAAAAACCTCCAAGGGCCTAGAGCATCCTCATCCCAAACCCTATGACAAGCAAAAGGACGTTTTGATTTTTTGTAGTGTACGTTTGGCATATGGGCCTTGAGAGAGGGAGCAAATCCCCATTTCCTCTCACTATGGTGAATGGCAGTACTATTTAATGTCTTTGTCAGCCAGCAAACAGGGGATCCTGTCAACCCTGGCCATTTCTGAAATCTAGGGATGTAGACAAATGCAGGCTGGTGTTGCTTATTTGTATCGCACTACCTTTTCTTAATCAGAACATCAAGCGAACGTCGAACTTTGGCTAAAATCATGCACTGTTTTCATAGTTCTGTGTATGGGAAAGTACCAGAATCTGTGGGAATCTACAAAATTACAACCAACAAGCGTTGACACTTTTCTGATGACTCGGCCTGTTGCCCACAATCCGAAAGGCCACAAAATACAACATGGAGACATCAAACTTTTGCCTTGAAAATTGACTCATTTTGGTAATGTGGGTAGCTGCAGTATTTGGGCCCAGGATCAACTGCCAGCCAGGAAAACCTACCAAATTGTGACATTTCTGAAAACTGGACACACAGGGGATTCAAGGGTGGTGTGTCTTACGTGGATCCTCTCTGTTTTCTCACTCAGGCACACATGGGATTCCAGTGTGGTGCTACTCTGTTTTCTTACCCAGAATGCCATCCAAACCTCAAACTTTGGCTAAAATCACATATTGTCCTCATATTTCTGCAAAGAAAAATTCCAGAATATGTGGGGATCTAAAAAATTCCCACTTCCATCCTTCTCCTGAGAAAAACAGTACCCTACTGGCTCGCCTGTCCCCTCCCAACAGGAATGGATAAAAAACTGTGACCATTGGAAGTCAATGTGGTCTTCACATGGTGCCTGATTTGGTCCATTCCTGTCTCAGATAATCGACTTAAAAATGTTCTCCTGTATTAGATGATAGTATGGATAACTTCACCTTCAGAGCTGTACAAATGATCACTTTTCCTAGTCTCAGTATCTTGGGCTCATCTCAGAAACGCATGTTGACTTCATACCCAGTTTTTGTTCGTTAGACTTTACTATATGAAATTCTGCCTGGCTGGTACACAATTGTTGGCTGTGGGTATTGTGTTTTGGTCAGCCAACAAACACTATATAGCCTTATGACCAGAACAGTCTGATGGATACAACGGTGTATTATTACTTTTGTAAATCGGACATCAGGGCAAAAAGTTACACGTGAAAATGCTATCACCTACCTGAATTTAAAAAAATGTTATGTCAATGATTAGTTTATTTGGGCAAAACCTTAAGTGATTCTACACAAATAATGCCTCGTTTAATTCCAGATTTTGTCTACGTTTCATAAATGTACAACTGCCGCGGTCATCCGTGATTTTCACAACTGTTTCCACTCCAAACTGCAAGTAGGTAGAAAGCACAAATAGCCAAAATTGACTACCACTTGGAAAAATACAAAATCAGTGATGAAAACATATTTTTTTAGAACTCTGCTTGTTCCTGCTGGAAATATGGTGTGTTTAACCACATGGCTGCTGGCAGTTTTCCCGTCCTGTGCTGAAAAATTCAGGATGTCATATATTCATGACGAGCTCAGCTCGTCATCAGCACACGACACCCGTGGGTGATGACGAGCTGAGCTCGTCATCAGCATCGAAAGGGTTAACACAGCAAACTTTTTATTGATGTAATTTTTAGGAAAAAAAATACACTTTCCCGCACAACACTTTTTTCTAGAATAGCAGTTCTTAACATGTAGTCCATGGACCCCTAGAATATTCAGGAGTTCCACAGACCCATATGGCCTGTGGCCATTATATGTTGTCAATACTCATAAGTATTTTGGGCTAAATAACAGTATGAAGCTGGTTTTTCCTTACTTTCATCAAGTAACCATAATACCTGGTCTACTTTATTTCCTCCCCAATATACTTACTAATATTTTATATATAATACTAATATAATACTAATAAAAAAAATAATATATGTTTAAAAAACTAATCATAAGCATTAAAAAAATATTGTTAGTCATAAGCGGGTTTCTAGCTCAGGGCAGGGCATGTATGAATGCGCACAGTCTCTCTTCACATTCAAAAACGTTCCAACCAGACCTAGCATTTGGCTGCTCAATAGAAACAATTTTGAATTGCTTTTGATTTTCTAAAAAATTATACACATCTGCATACTTAGAGAGCCAGTGTTCTAGGCGCTCCCTGATCTGTGCATGTAAATTGCCCAAAAATTCCTTCCAGGTTTTTTTTTACAAACTCTAAGCACCTGCAGTTTTTGTTTTGTAAAGGGGGCAAGTCTACAATTTTCAGAAGAGCCAAATAGATCCACAGGCAGGGACCACTTCCCAGTAAGCAGCATGCTGGCATAAGGAGCACCTGGTCTTCTGTCTTTTGTGCAATTACTGTCTTTGTCACCTTATGATGCAAAAACCCTGCATGGTCGCCAGCTTTGTCCATACCAAGCTCAATTGCTACCCTGTGTCTGTCAAAGGTCAATGTCAATCCAGTTACTGCTTCTGTCCCACCAGTTCTGCCAAGAGCTCCTGTTTCACATAATTACCGATTGATTTGTGTATACTAACTGTAATCCTTCCCATATTTCAGTATGCAGTTGCAGGAGAAAGTGGGTGTGCTGAGTTCACACAGTGTGTACATGTTTATTTTGTGTGTGATATTGTTGAGGTACCAGTAGTAAAAATTACTTGGGGGTCCTTGGCTTTCAGTTGTACTTCAGTGGGGTCCACAGAAGTCATAAGGTTAAGAACCACTGCTCTAGACAGACATGTATAGAATCTCACAGTTTACGGTAGTAGGGAAGGCTTTTGATGTTTGTGACCTCCTGGCAAAAAAATAAGGATAAAAGATTTGCACTATTAGATTTCTTGTTCATATTTATAGGTTTATGACTGTATGCTGGTTGCAATGTGGCATCGCTTATTCTGAGTACGGCTGCCTTGATTTGGTTGTGTTGACAAGCAGTTGTGAAGGATTGCTAGGCCTGATTGATCCTGGATGCCACTGATCTATACATTAGAAACAGTTATGACTAAGGCAGTAAGTCTGGCTTACTCTTTATGAAAAGCAGATGCTAAAGAATATAGAGCTTTCAAGGTAAACTGGTATTACACTGTGTTAAATCTTGTAGATCCGTGTTCGCAAACTGTGGGTGGCTACCCAGAGGTGGGTCACCAGCAGAATTTTGGTGGATCGGGAAAGCCCAGCAATCAGTAAAGATGCCTTCAAATTCTGTGTTTATATTGTCATATTTGCCAGTGTGGAAACAGATAATTTGACCAGTTCGGTGCGTCGTATCGCCCCCGTCCGTCCGACATAACAGTGGGCGTGTGCGGAGGACGGCCGGGGGCTGTCCGAATCACGCCCACTTCATAATTCGCACCTCGGTCAACGGGTTAACAGGATCAAATCAAATCAAGCCACTTTACTTGGTGATGCACAAATGATAACTATTCACAGAAACCCAATTTCCACAGAATGTCATTTGAGAGCTACATAGTTTTATCAGTAAAACGGTGTGTCTGGGCACAGTTACTGGCCATTTTGAATAGATAATGTGCTGTCTGTAAATTACAATGCGCTATCACACAATGCTTTAATCACTTTTAAAAATCGCCTCATATCATGTCCATTAAAGCTAGGTGGTTAGCAGAAGTTTGTCCTTCTTAAAAGTGGGTCGTGGTTTTAAAAGGTATGAGAACCACTGCTGTATATATGTATTTTTTAATCTCGTATATTACCTTAGTAAGTAAGGGTTTTGGTGTTGATTAAAATATTTGACAAATCCTGGGGGTAAATGATTTGCACTGTGCTAGTCCTTGCTATACCGTTTCAAGAAGTCTAGCAGGTTTATTTTTTAGGCTTTGGTAACAAAACAAAAAATTAAAAGTCCTTGCATACAAGTGTATAAATATATACAAGCTTGCAGGCATGCATATATGTATATATATATTACCTACTGGCGATCGCCAGTAGGTATATATAGTTAGGATTTTTTCTCTATGGGACTTTTGAAAATTCTATGCCTAATAACTTTGGCGTTTGTGGACGGAATTGGCTGAAATTTTCAGGAAAATGGCACATTTTGTTTCTGAGCAGCTCCTGGAAATTTGGGGGGGGTTCGTCAAGGGGGGGCCGAGAAAAAAGGGGGGTCCCAAAACGCGTTTTTCCCATGTTATTTTCCATAGGGCGGTTGGACTCACTTTTAGCCCGAACGGCTGAATGGATTTTCACGAAACTTGGCAAAATTGTAGGGACTGTTAGCCTGATGTGCCTTTGCTAGGTCTCAATATATGTGCTTCAATGGATTTTGAGAAATTAACGTTTAAATCAAGATATATATCTGTAACAGCGCTCCGGGCAGCTATCCGGTTAGCGAACCTTTCGCGTAACGGAACTTTGCGATGAGAAGCTGATTGGCCCTCCGGTGTCTGTCAACATTCTAAACAGTCCGGAGCGGCCGCCATCTTGTCTCTCGGTAGGATCGAGAGACAAGAGGAGGCCAAAACAAAGGGGGAAATTACCATAAGGGGGCATAGTAGATCCTCGTTGACCCCCTAGGTTTTATGTGGAGGTTTTAAAAGGGCCTAGAGGGTCCAAAAAAAAAAATTTTTTTTTGCGTGGTAAGCGCCAAGTTCGCGAACCGGATAGCTTTCTGGGCAGCGAACTTTATGGATAAAAGAATGAAAGACTTTTCTAATACTGTATGTTAATTGTTTGTTGTTTTTCTTGTTTTTTTTTTGTTTTCTTTGTTTATTTTTTTTTTTTATTATGATTGTGTTTCATATTTTATAAAATTTTCTAACATTTCATTGTCAGAAATGTCATAATTTATTATAGGGTGTAATTGTTTTTCATTTTGAAGCAAGTTGTCTACTGCTTCAACACATTGTAGAAGTTCGTGGTCTCTACTGTCATCCATAAAGTCATCAAGTTTGTCTTGGCTGTTCTCCTTCAGTTCAATCGAAAATGAAACTTGTTGTTCGCCTTCCATTTTGCCTGAAATTTTGAATAAGAAAATATATATTAGTAGAGATAGGGCACTGTTGGGATTAATTTTAGATGGGCAGTTTTTATCAGTGAATTTATCTTTTGGCAGTGTATAGTATGAGAGTGGAAATAGGACTATAAAAAAGTGTATGTGATTTAACCAAGACAAGCCTTACTCCATTGATAACTATAACAGAGAAGTCTATCTAAATACATTAGTACTACAGAGGGATAGTGTATATCTAGCAGAAAAAGTCTACTATATTAAGTCATAGTGCACAATATATTAAATTATAACTTACCTTCACAAAGAAGTTGAAGTTTTTTGAAGCTTTTGAAATAGGAGGTACAACAAGAAGTAGTAGTCAAAATGGCTGTGTTTCCTTCTCTCCCTTTATATATATACAGGTATATAACCAATCAAATGTCAGGTAATAAAAGTAGAAAATGAAAGTAACATTTTCATTGGTTGTCAATTCCAACAATTCAGATGTGTTTTGTGAAGTAATTTACCTCACGGTACTTGGAGAGGTCTACAGGCTAAATGGCTAAATGGAATTTCAATGAAATTTGTGAGAAAGGAAGGGATTGTTATGTAGTATGAGCTAATCTATATTTGGTGAGAGTGTCTCTAGTCGTTTTTCTGTAAATTACTTTCCCGCCTTTTTTTAGGACCGCTTTCCGGGAAGCTGCCCGGTTAGCGAACCTTAAGCGTCACGGGAGTCCACCATTTTGTGTTTCGTTCGCATTAAGATACAAGATGGAGGGCAAATAATGTTTAGAATGTGTAGAAGGGGTCATGGTAGACTTATCTTGACCCCCTAGGTTTTCTGAGCGTGGCTGAGGAGGCTTATATGTGCGGGAAAAAAAACTTTTTTAAAAAAAATTCCGCGAGGTTAGCTTTCGGTTAGCGAACCGGGTAGCGCTCCGGGGAGCGAATTTTGTGGAAAATTAGTGAAAAAAGTTAGAGAAAAATAATAATTGTGAGTGATCAGATGTAGGGTAGCTCTGAGAAGAGCTTTTGGGTTTATGGTACATTTAGGTACTTATAAGTAGGTACCAATGCACAGTCTTAAATTCAGAATGAAAATTCTGTTGCCCTCATCTGAGAAGTGAACTCCATCTCCTCTGTAGATATCTTGCATGTAGTAACGCAAGTTATTGTTGTACAGAGAGCCCATTCCATGGTCTCTCATGTAAGCTGAAACAGATTTGTTTACATGCTTCCTCGCTTTCTCAATTTGTGGACAAAATTGGTTGGACCACCTCCATTTCTGTCTTTGGCATATATTGGAATATACCAAGGCAGTTTGAGGAAAAAGTGCCATTAATTGCTCCAAGGTGTCCTTTAAAAGCATTTCCAGACCTACCCCTGTCAAAGTGCCCAAATCATTACCTCCACAGTGCACTATTAACAGGTCAGGTTTTGGCAAATGCATAAAGGTTTTCACCAATGGAATCAATTGGTGACATTTTAATCCTCTTTGGCCCAACCAGTTAATTTCCACATCTTGTAAATTGAGGTTGTGTAAATTTCTGCTCTCAGCATACCTTTGAGCCCAGTGGATGTAACTATGTCCAACAATCCAGACGTTAAACATGGTGGAAGAAGGTTGTTCTGCAGTCAGATGAAGTGTGGTAATGAAAGGGCAGTTGAAACAGTAGGAGTTTCTAAAGAAAAAAAACTGTGGTTTTACTATGCTAATGATTCATTAGCAGTGATTGGTGCATTTCCATTTCGGAAAACAGAAAGTTAGGGTGCATGGATGTGTTCTTTGAAAGATGTAATTTGAATGGTCAAGGAAGAAACAATTAATGAAAGATTGCACTGGATACGCAGGTGCACTGAGAGTTCAGAGTTCAATTGAAACATTGTTGTGTGAATTTGCAAACATGAGAGGTCTTCCAGGAGGTGGTTGCTATGGAAACAAGGCAGACAGGGCAGAGGGGGGAAGGGTTTTGATTTGAAAAAAGTGAGGGAAGAGGTATGATTGGCTAATATGAGAGATATGTGAAAAGAATATCTGTATTTCTGTGCTTTCAATAGCTGCAGCCTTTGGAGTGCATCCTTTTTCTTCTGCTGAAGACAATTTGGTGTATTTCTGAGACTGTTTTCAAAACTCAAAAAATATTTGCTAAGGTGAGAAAAGATTTATTTAATTTAGATAGAGAATAGTATGATTTAAGGAGAAAATGATGAAGAAAGCTGTGTTTTTAAAATGTGGTTTTGTCTCTAGTGATATACTAATAGAATTAGTTTCATAGAGAAATTATAATTGCATATTTGGTGTAACATTCTGGCATGCAGTAACACAAGATATTGTAATACATGGAGGCCATTTCATGGTCTGTTATGTAAGCTGAAACAGATATGTTGCTTTTAAAAACGATTTAAGAAATCAATTACATTTCTGGATATGTACTGCTAGAGCTTTATAGGTTGTTTTGGGCCATATTTATAAGGTATTTGAGTGTCTAAGATGTTGTGTTCGCCTTTTAAAATGTAAAGTGTTCCTCATGGGGCAAGTGTCTTGTAAATACGGTCCCACTTGTGCTTGGCAAATTTAGATTTTGATTATGGGAGTTACCTAGCCATGTTAATAGTGTCCCAAAAATGGTGCTAGGGCATTCCAGAAAACACTTTCATGTGTCTCAAGGACATTTTTAGTTATTTCTTCATGAATGCAGGTATACAATTGATTTATATGCTGTGTTTAAAAACGAATTTTGAAATGAATTAAATTTCAGGATATGTACTGTTAGAGCTTCATAGGTTGTTTGGGGTCATATTTAGAAGGCATTTTAGTGTCTTTGAAGTTATTTTTCCCTTTTTAAATGGAAAGCGTTCCTCATGGGGCCCTGAGCAGTTCTTAGCCATGTTATTTAATAGGAAGTGGATAACATGGCTAATAGCATTTGCTGGAAAATGCATGAATATCGCTGATTTTTCTGCTATATTCATGCATTGTGGCCGTTTTTTTTCACATTGCTTCATAGGTTGTTTGGGTTCATATTTAGAAGGCATTTTAGTGTCTTTGATGTTATTTTTCCCTTTTTAAATGGAAAGCGTTCCTCATGGGGCCCTGAGCAGTTCTTAGCCATGTTATTTAATAGGAAGTGGATAACATGGCTAAGAGCATTTGCTGGAAAATGCATGAATATCGCTGATTTTTTTGCTATATTCATGCATTGTGGCCGTTTTTTTTCACATTGCTTCATAGGTTGTTTGGGTTCATATTTAGGAGGCATTTTAGTGTCTTTGATGTTATTTTTCCCTTTTTAAATGGAAAGCGTTCCTCATGGGGCCCTGAGCAGTTCTTAGCCATGTTATTTAATTGGAAGTGGATAACATGGCTAAGAGCATTTGCTGGAAAATGCATGAATGTCGCTGATTTTTCTGCTATATTCATGCATTGCGGCAGTTTTTTCCACATTGCTTCATAGGTTGTTTGGGTTCATATTTAGAAGGCATTTTAGTGTCTTTGATGTTATTTTTCCCTTTTTAAATGGAAAGCGTTCCTCATGGTGCCCTGAGCAGTTCTTAGCCATGTTATTTAATAGGAAGTGGATAACATGGCTAAGAGCATTTGCTGGAAAATGCATGAATATCGCTGATTTTTCTGCGATATTCATGCATTGCAGGCCTTTTTTTATCACATTTGCAAGCACTTCTTAGCCATGTTATCCAATGGGAGGTGGATAACATGGCTAAGAGCATTTGCTACAAAGGTTGTTTGGGGTTATATACCATTTTTGGGAAATTATTAACATGCCTATCTAACTCCCATAATCAAAATCTAAATTTGCCAACCGCAGGTGGGAGCGTATTTACAATAAATTTGCACCATGAAGAATGTAAAATAGCATACTAGATACTCAAATAACTTATAAATATGACCCAAAACATCTTATGAAGCACTAGTAGTGCATATTCCCAGAAATGTATTGGTTTTCATTTAATGATTTACTTCATTGGTAGGCCTTCACATGTTTTTTTACCTTGGTTTTTTTTCAGTGAAAATCTTATCTGCAACCATGTGTTGGCCTCACCTCAAATAAACAAAACAGGTGATGGACTGAATGTGGATCAATGACACACATTCACCCCAGTCCAAAGATCTGGGCCTAAACAAACCTTTAGATAGGCTACATCTTATCGTCATCCTGAATTAATGATTTAAAATATTAGGGAGTGATTTATGAGTGTTGTATGCCTGTTTTGTACCATTGAGTGTCATTTTTGTGATGCAGTGCTGGTGGAAAATATTTGCTATGTTAAATAATTAGTACGGCATTAAGTTTTAGATGACTGTTATTTATTTACTGTTTGGTAATAGTGGTTAATAACATTTTATATTATATTTTTTCACAGATTCAACTGCAGATTCTTTCATAGTTTGGAAAATGCCTTCCAGAAGTCGAATACGAAAGGCTAGAAAACGTCAAAGACAGCAGGATGATGTTTTATTGCAGCAGTCCTCTTCCCCAAATACTTGTCAAAACACCAAGAAAGGGCCGGGTAAGAGCACGAAATCATTCTTAAGAAATATTTGTAGTAAAAAAAATTTTGCTCAAAAAAATGTGTCTGTTCACAAAAAAAAAGTAATTTAAATGGAAAGGAGAGACACATCACAAATGTTACTGGTAGAGGAAGAGATAACTCTGTGCATGATAGTAGAAGGAAACAACAGTTTAGGGACATTCGACAACGAATGTTCCGTAATAGGATATTAGTTAATTTATTGAAAAATATTAAAAAGAAAGGCCAACAGAAAGCGGCATTTTATAGGAAGAAGAAAAATGTAGAGAAAATTATTGATCATGCTTTTGAAATCAAGCGAAAGTTGTTTATTTTGGTAATTAATAGAATTAGGAAACTAAGCAAGGTAATTTCTGATTTCAAAACAAAAAGTAGATGGAAGAGAGTAGTAAATCGTACTAACTTTTGTGAAGTTTTTTCTGGAGAATGGATGCATAGTTCAAGTTCTGAGGCATTTTTTAATGAGGAGACTTATTTTCAGGATAATGATTTGGTGCATGCAGTTGACATCAATGGTCGAGCTTATGAAGTGAAGGATGGTTGTCCAGTTGAAAAAGAACAACTTGTGACAACAGAGACAGAAGAGGCGCTAAGTGATGAGGTTTTAGGAAGACGTCCTAAGGGTCCTGTGTACATTTGGAAGTGTAGTTCTATTTGCAGTGTGCGACAGGTTTCCATCAATTTGCTTTGTGATTTTATACGGACATTTAATAAGAAAAGTTTGAAGCAGAAAATGAAGTTGTTGCAAAATTTAGATCCTTGCAGAGTGAGACAAATGACAGGTTTGCGTGGTCATTCACTGGCTTGTCTTTCCAGGAGAGTATGCCAGAGTGTTTTTCATCATTTCAGGATGCTAGCAGTGCATCATAATAAAGTGAGAAATTTAGTGAGAATGTTGTATTATGCTAAGAGTCCAGCAATTATGCTTAAACAGTTATGTGCTGCTCTTTTGCATGGTTCTGAAATAGATGTGAAGAATCTTTGTGAAGAAATTGAGTTTTGTTACTTTGGTAGTAAAGATGAGAATGTTCAAATTGACCCTGAAGTAGAGGGTAATGTGGAAGATAATGTACAGGTTTCCAGTACAGATAATTTTCAGAAGGAAATTGCCACGTTTCAGATGAAATCAAGTGAGAGGCCTAATTTCACTTGTGTATGTTGTCGACGCACTTATTATAAGAATCAGACTAAGGTAGTGGATTTATATGCAAAAAGTGAAAGGGAAAATAATAGTGAATGGAAGGATTTAGCCACATACTTGATGGTAGAAAATTATTTTGATTTGGGATCGGATCAACGTGTGTGTACTTATTGTTGTAATAAATTAAACCAAAACCAGATGCCTGCTAGGGCAGTTCATAATAATCTGGAATTGGTTGAGATTCCTTCTGAATTGAAGGATTTAAATACTTATGAATCTATTTTGATTCAAAGTATCCATCCCTTTCAGGCTATTGTAAGAATGGAGCCAAAGACAGGGAAGTTGCCTCCAGCAGATTTACAGAGAGGATTAAAGGGAAGAGTTGTTTATTTGCCTCTAGATTTGAACAAAAACATTAACACAATTGGAATAGAAAAAGTGGAAGAGGAACCTCTGGTTATCTTGGTTAATGGGGTTCCGACAAAGAATAAGAAAATATGGCAAGATTTAGTGGATGTTAGGAAAGTCAAAAAGGCAACAGTGTATTTGAAGAAAAATAATAAGTACTATAAGAATGTATATGTTGCAGAAGAGGAAGTAAGTGATGAAGAGGATAGCGATTTGTGTGCTGGCCAAATTGAGAAACTAGAGGCCTCTAAAAGTGAAGAAATATATGAACATTATAGTGTTCATCCTTTGCATTCCAAGGAAGTCATGGGGAATGCTATTGAGTTGTTTCAAATGAAACAAGCCAAAGGGAGTCCCATTAGTGTTTGGGAGGAAAGTTTGGAAGCTCGGTGTTTCCCACAGCTATTTCCCACAGGTCAAGGAGGAAGATATGATGAGCGACCTCGTGAAATTCCTGCGTCTGAATACCGGACTTTACGATTGTATGCAGAAGATCCTAGGTTTCGGCAATGCATTCCCTATTTGTTTCATCTCCTGTTTGAAAGCGATCTGTCTGGACTTTCATATGCAGTGAACCACATCTTAAAAAGTGGTATACAGATGCGAAACATCTCGGCAAGTGACTTTATGCATAAAGTCAATGTCCAAGACAGTATTTTGGATTCTCACTTAATTAATCTCATGGCGTGTCAGCGTGGTACTAATGAGTACTGGTACCGTCGTCATGGTGATTTAAAATGTATGCTGAGGAACTTAGGAACTCCGACATGGTTCCTCACTCTGAGCTGTGCTGAGTATGGCTGGGATGACTTACTTGAATTTCTACGAGAGGCAAATGGAAATATTGAAAACATTGAATTCAAGACACCTGGAGAACTGTGTTCTTTGGATCCTGTGAATGTATGCAGGTACTTCAATCATAGATTTGAAGGTATGATGTCTTTCATCACAAATAAAAAGAATCCACCTCTTGGAGAGGTGTTGGATTTCTTCTGGAGAAAGGAGTATCAAGCAAGAGGTGCCCCTCATATACATATGTTGCTGTGGATCAAGGATGCACCTAAATTTGGAACAGATCCGGATGACTTAGTGATGAATTTCATCGAACAGTATTCTACATGTGCTGTTCCAAACGCAACGGAGAAGAAAAGTCTAAGAGAACAAGTTCTACGTTTCCAAAGCCATCGTTGTGGGAAGTACTGTCGTCGTAAATTCAGAAACAAGGACAAGTTCTACACCAAATGTCGTTTCAACTTTCCACGACCGGTGATTTCTAAAGGAAGAGTGAACAGTTTGATGTCTTCGCTGCGACATAATGTGACGAGGAAATCACCCAAGAATACATACAATTTGAAAAGGAACGAAGAGTCCAAGTACATCAATGACTACAACCCAGTGATTTTGTCCATGTGGAATGCCAACATGGATATACAGTTTGTGGCTGACAACTGTATGGCAGTGGCTCGGTATGTGACATCTTACATCACCAAAAAAGAAAAGACCGAACTGAAGGATATGTGGGAGGACATTTCCCATGAAAAGAGCCTCAGCAAGAAGTTGTACAGTTTCAGTCTGAAGATGTTGTCGCATCGAGAAATCGGAGCTTACGAATGTTCTGATCGATTGTCTTCAGCAAGTCTCTATGCCAAATCCAGGAGTCTCGTTTGGGCGAGTCTTGGTCTTGCTGCAACGCGAAATCGAGTTCTAAAACCTGTTCGGGAAATTGAGTATTTGGCAGAAAAGGAACCAAACAGTACCGACATTTTGAAGACCAACATGTTGGATACATATTATCCAAATCGAAGCAGTCACCTTGAGAATGTTTGTCTATATGAGGTTCTCCAAAATTATATATTCAAGAGGAACATCAAAGAAGATATTGAGAAAGGAGTGTATGCTGTAATTGGAAGTGAGGGATGTCTGGTCAAGCAAAGAAAATGCCAATTAGTAAACCATCGAAAATTAAGTGGCGAATCTCCAGAAAAAAAGGAGTTTTTCTATTTAGCACTTTTGCAACTTTTCAAGCCTTGGCGTGCAGAAGAGGAACTGCTTGGAGATTTCCTCTGTTACGAAGACTCTTTCAATGCAGCCAAGGAGTCCATAGAATGTCCTGCTTTTTCTAAATATCAAGAAATGCTAACTTTGGAAATTGAGCAGGAAGCAACGATTGCAGCCGAGATTGCCAGAGACAGTTCTCAGGACAGTCAGAGTTCTGTTTCATTGAGTCAAGATCCACTTGGAGGACCTATTATCGAAAATGAAGCTGCCACTGCTATGAATGAAGTAGAAAGAGCCATGGCACATGCTCAGGAGGATTCAGTTAACTTACAAGACTTGGAAAAACAACTCAACGTTGAGCAGAGGAAAATATATGATGAAGTTACCAAGGAAATTGAGCACGGATTAAGTCATGAGAAGAAAGAGTGCTCGTGTACGTCGTTGAAGCCTGTACGTGAGTGGAGAAGCGGGAACTGGAAAAAGTTTCCTCATTAAAGCAATCTCTTGTTATTTGCAGGAAAGGACTGAGTCATCGCTGTCTTGTGTTGTCACCGCTCCTACTGGACTGGCAGCACATAATATTAAAGGTATTACTTTGCATCGTCTATTGATGCTGCCGGTGGAGCATGACAACAAATTACAATACAACAAGTTATCTGGAGATGCTTGCTGTGAAGTTTCAAGAGTCTTGAGGAAAATGAAACTACTTATCATTGACGAAGTAAGCATGGTTTCCAATGTCATGCTTGCCTTTGTGCATTTGAGAATGCAAGAAGTACTTAAAACTGAATATGATGTCTTATTTGGTGGGAAACACATTATTGTTTTCGGAGATCTTCTACAGCTGACACCAGTAAAAGGTCAACCTGTGTTCAAAATACTCACGCATGAAGATACCAGGAAGTGCCTAGGGAGCATTGGCAACGTCAATATATGGTTAAACTTCAATTATGCAGAACTGCATCAAAATATGCGTCAGGCAAAGGATGAAGATTACAAGAATATTCTACAAGATATTAGAATTGGAAAAGTGACCGAGCATGGGAAAGAAGCTTTAAATGCACGGTTACTGTCAAATTTGTATCCCAAACAAGAGATTGTGCCTGAGAATATTTTTCAGAAAATTACTGAGAAGAAATCCGGGATATGTCTCATGCCAACTCTTGCAGAATGTGCCATCTTCAACAACAAAATGTTGAATTTAGAAAAGCAAGACATTGTGAAACTGGAAGCTATCGACAAATTAGAGCATATGGGATCAACAATTATTTTGTCAGATAATTTGAAATCAAAATTGGATTCATTAGAGAAGACTATATCTAAGACAGCGGGTTTTGAAAAGACTCTGAATGTGTGTTTAAATTGCCGAATCATTTTGAGACGGAATTTACATGTAGAAAGAGGTCTGGTAAATGGATCAATGGGTAATGTTGTTGATTTTGAGAAATACAGAAATAGAGATGGAATAGAATTTTTAAGAATTAAATTTGATGGCATTGAGGAAGTACAGAAAATTGCTCGTTGTTCTGCTAGGTTTTTGCTTGTTAAAGACTTATATGTTCGCCGTAAACAGTTTCCTGTTTGCTTGGCATATGCGGTGACAATCCATAAATCGCAAGGTTTAAGTGTAGACTGTGCATTGGTGAATATTGGCAGTTCAGTGTTCAAGGAGGGTATGGCATATGTGGCATTGTCGCGAGTTAGAACTTTATCGGGATTGTACTTGATTGACTGTGATGTCACAAACATTTGTGCGGATCTAGATTGTGTTAAGGAATACAATAGGTTAAGAAGAGAGTATGCGCCACATTTGCCTCAATATCCTTTGTTTGAGAAACGTGTGGTAGGCCGGAAACGTAGAAATAGCAGTAATAGTAGGGAGGTTGTTGCAAAAAGACTAAAAGTCAATGAATCGAAAGTTGTTAGCAGAAAGAAAGTGGATACTGTTGAAGAGATTGTTGGTTTTCAATTTGAAAACAGTTCTGGTGTCAACTGCTATGCAAATGTCGTTGTTAATGTTCTCTTTTCACTAGAGAGTTTAAAAGAACAGATTGTGTTCAATTCAGAACAAAGTTTATGCTGCTTGTTGAATTCTGTGTTAGAGAAATGTAGCACTGATCGTACAAAAGTAGAAAGTGTGTCTGAAGTTCGTTATCTGTTAGATGAATGTTCAGGTCAAACAGACTTCTCTGAAAATAATCAGCAAGATTGTCAGGAGTTTTTAATGTATATGCTTGATATATTGCAAGATGAGGGTGTAGATGTAGATCACCTGTTTGGGCTTTCTTATCAATGGCAGCATGACTGCGAGAACTGTATGGTATCAAGTACTACTAGTGTAGACTTAGAAAGATTTATATATTTAACTTTGCCAGACAGTAAATCAGTGTCCTTTAATAAGCTAGTAAATGCAGCGGATCACAACATGGAGTGTAGCCAATGTAAATGTGATATGATGTCAACATTATTTATACGTAGATATGGCCAGTATGTCATTTTAATGATGCAACGATGTAGGCCTGATGGATCAAAATTGTCAACTTTAATAAAACATTTTGTGGCTTCTCAGCTGTCAATATCAGGGAGGACTTTTGTTACTGTAGCAATTATCTATCACGATGGTCCATCAACAACATCAGGACATTATACAGCTTACTTAAAGTCTGGAAACGGCTGGTCATTCTGTAATGATTCCGTTGTAACTTTCAAAAAAAAATTGCCGTTTGACCTTAAAAATTCTTACCTGGTGTTTTTAAAACCAAAATTTTAAGTAGAGGGAATGTAAGTCTGCAATGCTGTCTCGATTAAAAATCCAACTATATAAACCTGATGGAAGTAAGTCTGCTTCATAGTAAGCAGTATCAGTGTCATAGGAAAAGGAGAACATGAGTGACAAAGAAGAGTAAAATATTAGTAGTCCAGGATTGTGAAAATAATCTCAAATAATTTATTTTTGAAAGTTGCGAAAATAGAAAATGTCGGGATTTGATTGGAAGAATTACAAGACTTGCGAATCGCGGCAACATGATTTGGCCTAGTGGAAACATGTGATATAATGAGAGAAGTTTTTTTTCTATGTAACATATTTCACGTATCGATGGAGGTTTTCTTTCAGAAAGTGGCGGGCTGAAAATATTTAAAGCACAACAGAGTGGATGCTGTTTATAGGAGATCGTTTGACGTCATTGAAAGTAAGTTAATTTTAAGAAGTTTTGAAATCAGATTTCTTAGGTTGTATGGGTTTTTTAAACACAGTCATTTTGATTGTGTTTTTTTTTCCCTGCTGTTACATGATGAATACCTTCAAGTCACTGATTTAAGTGAAATTTGATACATTCTGAGAACAGCAAAAATAAACCATTTAACATGTATAATTAATGTTATGCTTTTTGTCCTTATGATATACATTTAGAAATGTGTGGTACATATGGGTAAGCTGAGTTCTGTAAATATCAATTTTAATGCTTAGAGTGCTGTACTTCTGGGTAGTGTTTTTTTTTTTATAAAAAAAAGAGGCCTCACCTCAAAGAAAGCTCTTGAAAGCACACATCTTATTTGCATCCTAAAACAATCATTTACAATGTTAGACACAATTTTATTATGGCTTTACATCTTTTTTGCACTGCTATTGCATCACTATTGTGAGACATTAGCAGTGCAAGAAAAACATCATGTTCCAAAATAGGCCTCAGTTCAGCAACATCAAGATACAGTTTCTTTCGAATATATATCTTTAGGATTGTGTAGTGAACGTAGAGAAGCAGAGACTTCTGTAAATGTCAAAGTTGTTGAAAAACTGTTTGTTTTTGAACCTTTTCCCTTGTCTTTTCTAATTTTTAAATACATGTTTTAATATTTTTTGAAATGTTTGTTCTTTGTTTTACAGATTGAAAGTATGAAAAAATATTTAAAAAAGGTAACAAGAATTATAAGGTAAATGTTTTCCACTCTTTTTACCCGCAATGCACTGCTGATGATGTCATTGACACTATCTCTCATTTACTCTCTCTAGCTGTCTTTCTTTTTACATTATTCTCTGATTACTTCCCTTATACTAACTCTTCTTTTTTTAAAAAAAATATTTTTTTAGTTCGCTTAAAGTTCGCGAACCGGTCAGCGAACTTGAAGCGAACCAAAAGAAATAGAGCTTGCCAGAGTGATAAACATTCTAGCAATTTTGTTTGAAAGGGGAGGTAGTTCTGAAAAGAACTGTTTTTTTTTGTTTTTGGTGTTTTATATTTTTTTTTTATTTTTTGACCATTTTTTGATTTTTTTGTATTTTTAGAACTGTTTTATGTTTTTTTTGTTTTTTTTATGGAGGGGAGACAACAAAAAACAGGCTTTCAAAACGGCTCAACTGGAGCAAAAAAAAGAAAATTACTTTTTGGGTGCATTAGGGCATTTATGATTTTCATATGCAATGTTCATGAGGTTGACACTCATGTTGCCATATGACAGCATTTCACCACAGTAAACACAAGATAACTTTATGTGCTGGAAGTTAGGTTGGATGTTTGGCACAGTCTCTTGTGCCTCTCTTCCCGTCAAAGACAATGTGGATGTAGATCTTGCCACAGGAGTTGCCGTCGGATTGTCTACAAGATCCCTTAACTCAGCCCGGCTGTAGTTCAAGGGATGCCACCTGCTCATGTGACGATGCATTGTATAGTTCCCCATACTGTACTTCTTTTCTGTGCCTCTCGACAATCTGTGATCACAGATGAGGCAGGTGGCATATTTTGCATTCACTTTCTTTGTTCCAGGAGGGATGGTGAAAAACTGCCATATGAAACTGGATTTTCGTTTGGAAACCCGGGGCAACTCATCAACAAATTGTTGTTCCTCTGTCTCCTCTTCTTCTTCTTCCTCATCTTCCTCCTCTCTGTTAGTCATAATTTGTCTAGGTGGTCCTCTCTTCTTATGAGGAGGTGGAGGTGGTGGTGGGGGTGCACCAGCTGCAGCAAGAATGGAAGCCATTGTGGATCTTCAGATAAATGGTCTTTCTCTCACCAAGATGAAAGTCAGAGTGAGGAAATAAGGAGGGGTTTACATGATTTGGGGAAAACAAAAGTTCTGAGCCAATGAAAAGTGTTATTTTTAGGTCACATGACCTAGTCATACATCATTTGGAAACCAAAAGTGAAATGAACCAATGAGAAGTTTGATAAACAAGTCACATGACCTGTTCCGCTTACGTTACGCGGCGCGCGCCGCGTCCCAGATCGCTTCTGGACCGCGGTCCGGAGCACTTCCGGGAGCGCTAACGCGACGCGTCATTAGACGCATTACGCGATAACGTGATATGTCGCGCTTCCGCGACGCGTCACTGTTCCGCTAACGTAACGTTGACCGGTTCGCGGACTAGATCGCGGCATCAAGATGAGCTAACGGAAAGCTTCCCGGTTCGCGAACTAGAAGCGAAGAAAAAAATATTTAAAAAAAATTATCAATAAATATCTATATATATTTTGGGATTTAAAGAATAATACATTTTACAGCTACAGATGTTAGCTTTTAAAAAACCAATGAAATTCACTGAAAAAACCATAGGTTATAGACCATATATAGTTAGAAATTTGCATTTAAAAAACCATTGAAATTCAATGAAAAAACCATAGGTTATAGACCATATATAGTTAGGAATTCGCATTTACAAAACCTTATTTTACTCGCACAAAACCATTGAAATTCCATATATAGTTAGTTGCACTAACTATATATCGCGCACCCGCAATCCACTGCTGATGATGTCACATATTACATCATTCATGACATGGTCAGTGACATCACTGATGACATCACTGATGACATCTCAAATGACATGACTGATGACAACATCCAGTGACTGTATGTTTCTGTAAAGTTAAAATATCTCTTACATATTGAAGAATGAGTGGATGTATAAGTGTCTGGATGAAGGATTTAGTAGGTGCATGACTGACTGTATGAGTGAGCTATTAAATGTGTCTCACTGAGTGCATGGGTTAGTGACTAAACTGTCTTAATTTGTGCATCATTATGTCTGTTGTTCTGTAAACTGTTGCATGTGTTGATAAGTAGCTATATGAGTAACTATATGGGTTATTGATTGGTTGCCCAAGTATTTGTATGGGAGACTGTGTGTGTTTGTGGGTGGCTGGGAGGTGTATGACTCTGTGCATAGATGTGTGAGCAGTTGATTCACTAGATGTATGGTTTCAAAAGTGCATGTGGAACAACTGTATGGGCGGTTGACTGTGTGCATGAGTGTATTGGTGAGTGAATGGATATCTCAGTGCTACATGTCAAAGTAAGTACATATGTAAAGCACAGTACATGTGAGAGTTGACATATATAAATAACTGTGCATAAGAGCCAGTGAATGTGTGAGTGGCTGTATGGATCATTGTGAACTTGTATCAGGGATTGTATAAGAGAGTAAATATGTGTTAGTATATGTTTGAATAAGTAAAGTTTGTCTAACTGTGTAGTTGAGGAAATGGAGGTGTGATTGATTCTTTGCATGACTGACTAGGTGTGTGAGTAACTCCATGGATGAGTGACAGTCTGTGAGTGTCTGTTTACACTGATTGTATCTAAGGTTATATTAGAGTCTGAAGAGGTTCATCGTATTATCACATGAATGATATCATCAGTGATATGATCAGTAATGTCAAATGAGATGTCATCAGTGATGTTATCAGTGATATCATTTGAGATGTCATCAGTGATGTCATCAGTGATGTCACTGACCATGTCATGAATGATGTAATATGTGACATCATCAGCAGTGGATTGCGGGTGCGCGATATATAGTTAGTGCAACTAACTATATATGGAATTTCAATGGTTTTGTGCGAGTAAAATAAGGTTTTGTAAATGCGAATTCCTAACTATATATGGTCTATAACCTATGGTTTTTTCATTGAATATATATATATATACATACATATATACATGGGGGATTTGTTCCAGCCCTCTTCTGTGGTTTATTCGACTACCAGCCTTTGGCTCTGTTGTCACGCATTTATTGCATTTTGCCTGTAGCTCTGTGCACATCCTCCAGAAATAGTGCACTTTATGGCTAGTAGGCTGGTCGTTTAGGTTTCCATTTTCTCATTTTATAGGTTCCCTTTCATTTCTTCCTTTCTCCTTTTCATAGTTTGCTTTTAGAGAGTACTGTAGCTCTCCAGACACTGCAAGCAGGTCGCTCAATTGTTGCTCATTTCATCTACAGTGTGCTGCCTCCCATGCAGCAACTCATTCTATTCTACACCAGATGTCCATCTTGGAAGGCTCATAGTGTGTCATTGTTTTAACATTTCAAAATGGCCACCATGCTGCTTCTGAACGTGAAATACCATTTCAAGGCAACTGTCCACTCCTATGTTTGATTGCATTTTTTATTCCAAGCATATACCCGTCATGTTTTAGCTGCAGCATGTTTACTTCGTTTTTACTTTGAATTTATCTTGTATATGTTTGATGAGTTTGTATTTTATTGCAGATGGGTATGTGGGTGAATGCAAGAATGAATCAGTGGATGGATGAATGTATGCCTGAGTGCAAGGAAGAGTAACAGATTTCATGCATGATGACGTACTGTGTGCCTACCCCCCCCCCACCCCCACCCCCCCCACACGCCCCCCCGAAAGAAGAGGGATTTTCATTTCTAAGTCCAAACTGTTGGCATTGCCAATACTGATGTTACTTTTATTTGCATTTTGCTTGGAGGACAAGGAGTTTTTCAGGTGGGTTCCACTTTTAGTGGTGCAGCTATTCCATTATGCTCTTCTTTCTCTGCTATGGATACACTTAAGACCATTTGTTAATTTAAATGTTTGTGTAGTGTATGTGTTTAATTATTCCATATTTACCACACACACCTTCCACCACCATATTTTTTCCTCCACTCTACACTAAAGCAGGGAGAGATGTGCACTTAGGCTTCGATGGCTGATGTCTACAGGGAACGGATCAGTGCAGTGATTACTAATTTCTCTGTTTTCCTAGACAGATCTCCTAGAGACTATGGTAGGGACTTTTTGGATATTAACATTCAACACCTTAGGCATGGGGGCATCATTTGTTTCTAAAATATGGTAATAGATATAACTTGTAGGTAGGATTTTTCAGTTCTGATAAGTGTAAGAGGATTTATTCAGCTTTGTCTCATGGAGTTGGTCTCTCGTTGTAAATCCTGCCATAACACTCTGAATATTTTTGGCTGTGTTGAGATTTAATTAGACATTTGCATTGGGAGAGGATATGGGTTGTGTACCTGACGGTGTAGGAACAGACATGCACAAGCGGCCTACTTGGAATATTTTTTCATTAAGTATAAAAAAGTATTCCAATATTACCGCTATCAGTGCCACATACTGGCTGCCATCTTGGAATGGTTTAAGAATCATTTAAAGTAAGCTGTCTGCTGTTATATTAGTGGCAGGCAGTAAATGGAGCATGAGGGGGGCATCCAGGCGCTACTGGAGAGCAGGATTTTAATTATGCAGTGGTTGAACATTAAAGGGGAGCAAGGAAAAGAAGAAAGAGACCGAGAGGAAATAGTCTCTTATGCACTGCAATGCAAGGTCTTGGCATAAGCAGTGGAAGACTGCAACTCATCTAATCAAAATATGGTGAGACACAAATGTTGATCTGGGTTAGAAAACACACAAATACGTAGACAAGTCATCCAATTAGGAGTGGGAACGGAGATTAGAACACCATCACAAATAAGGAATGGACTCAAATCCCATTGTAAGTATATTAGATTATTAGGTCTAACAGGCTTTAGCTGTGTGTAGGCGAGACCTTCAAATGTCTCATGATCAGAAGGATGAGAGGAATCCTCTAACCTGTAGGTCATAGTGACTCTAAAGAAGAATCACCTAAAATAGACAATTCCTCCTTCAAATTATTAGTTTATTTATGTATACTGTGGGTTTATTTTTTATTTGAGCTCATTAAATTGTCCCCTTATTGATGGAATGGATGGAATGGCCCTTATTTGCTCTCACCCACAGACCGGTTTTTCTACCTGTTGGGGATATTTGGTCAAAAAGGATGTGTGAAAGCCGTGTGGCAAAGGTTCCATCTTTGTCTTTCTGGTCTGGATACACAAAATATACTTCTGTTATTCCACTTTTGAAATCTTTTCTTCATCAGCGAAAGTCTTAGGTGAACTTCCATTCACCAAATGGCCAGGGGTACCGGAAGTGAAATCACTCATTTGACATTTAAGTTCATTCACCTACAGGCGCTTACACCTGCACACACAATCACACATACGCACACTCTCTATAACATAAACACACTCTCACCTGCACGCTTGCACATAGCATACATTTAAAGTAATTTTTTTACTTACCTCTTCTACCAGAAACTGTTAGACTCCAGCTAAGTATACTCCATTTTTTTATTACACTAATAGTGAATAATATATTATAAAGGGTAAAAAAATTGACACAAAACATGGAAAGTGGAACCCGTACCAAGGTCCATAAGGACGAGCGGCCCTGTGTACCAGGCTCTTATTTTGTTAACTTTGAGGCCAGGTGTCGCAAATGCAGTGCCAGGGAATTGCAAGGGGCATGCCAGGGTTTGCAGCTGCGACCCCTGGCAACCCCTAAATGACATACATGTTTCCCAGTACATTTCAGTACTTTGCCTTAGTGTGTGGTGATGTAACAATCCCATACAATTTGTCACGTAAAAATTGTAAGGGATTAAATGAAGGAATGAAAGAATGTGCTAGTGTACTGAATTTGAAAACCTTGTCAGCGTTAGTTTGTGGTATTTGGTACAGTTTGGAAGGTTTAAGGTCGAGCCTGCGAGAGCATGCGCTAGTACATGCATCTTGCTTGTGAGACACTGTTGTGTACAGTAAAGGACGTTGGGCCCGCCCATGCTTACTATGTGTCTGCTTCTACATCACTCTTCTCTGCAGCCATTTTAATTCGGCATGCAGCCAAAACGTCACTTACGCCACTGGCTGTGGAGCGGGCACCAAGCACAGATTGAGTCAATGTAGTCAGTGCCTGTTCGCTGCGCCCAACATGATTCAGGAACTATTTTTTTGGGGGGGGCGGATGAAATGTCTCTTCCGAATCTTGTTTTTTTCTTTCAGTTGTAGTTGTAGCATTCCATTACAGTGCTCTCTCTAACCGTTTTGCTTGCCCTCAAATCCTCCTCCGCTCCATTTCGCTTACCCATTGCTGTTTTCATCCTCACACCCTCACTCATTGCTGGTTCACCCATCCTTCCCCCGCGTCCAACCCTCCCCTTCACCCAGTCATTGCTTGTTTTATTCTTACTTTCTTCCTCACAAAAAACAAAAATACTCTTGACTGTTTATGAGCTGGTTCGACTAAGCAGCAACACGGTTTTATGTGGACTCCTGTGGTTTTATAGTCTCTAAAGCTTTTTGTAAACTCTTCAGTTTTTACATTGTTTTAGTTAATACTTTCCATGGTTCCTTGTTCATTGCAGCACCCAAGGTTCCCTACCCTTTTGCTCCTTACCACATTTGCTCTCAAACTCCTGCAGCTTTTATGTCCTCCTCCCACAACTCCCTGATCTTTTCCTTCCCTCACTTGCTATCATCCACACTGCCTGTGCTGTGCGTTACTCCCCTTCCCTTCCCCTCCCCAATCCTCAGTTGCTCTCTTCTTCAAAAGTATACTAAATTCATGTATTCAGTGTACTTTTCATGTGGATATGTGCAACTGCCATGCGCCTCTGTTAACACCTGAAATGTTTGTGGATGTGTGCTTCTAACGCGCTGCATTATGAGCTATGACATGCTCCTGCTTTATGTATATGACTGTTTACACCCACAAACCAATGGATGCCCATATATTACTACTAAAGGTTGGGTTGACCATTGAAAGCACATATTTTTATACTAGCTGAGAGACCATTATAATTTTCTCAGCTTTGCTTAGTATTTCTGCTGTTCGTGGTTAGGTTCCACCATACAGATTCTCCATTGATTCCGACCACTTTATGACTGTATTAATATGCAAGTGTCTGCGGTATTACACTGTATTAAAATGATATTTTGTTTGTGAAGTCGCATTTTGGCCTTAGTTACCTTAACTAACTACAAAATACTATCTGCCTTGTATCTTTTTGCCAGCGATCAACAGCATTACCTTATTGCTAAAAGCGTTTGCAAAGCCAGAAGGCGAGACCTATTGCCTTTGCCAATGCTTGTTTTATAACGGAAATCTTTGGCACAACTTCCCTCGAGTTGCAGTCTGTTCTCCAGTAATACTTGTGAACAAG
This sequence comes from Lissotriton vulgaris, assembly GCF_964263255.1. Lineage (NCBI taxonomy): Eukaryota > Metazoa > Chordata > Amphibia > Caudata > Salamandridae > Lissotriton > Lissotriton vulgaris. The sequence continues at coordinate 753,098,535 of NC_141694.1, forward strand.
CCAACTGGAGCAAGGTGGTTCCCAGACTGTGACAGTGAAATGTAGCAACTGATGGTGTAAAACAGCTAGATTCTTCTCCAACCTCTTACTTTTGTATTCAGCAATGCTGGGAAGTGCAGTTTATGAAACCATTTAGTCAACAGCACTTTGCGTTGTAGACCTACATAGTTTTCCCACTTGACATATTGAAGTCAGACACACTGCTTGAGTTAGTTCAATTAATACCAGACTGAAACTGTATAAATGTCTGTAGAGTAGATGCACTCTTTTGCCATGGAAACATGTATACAGATATGTGTCTTTTAATCTGCTGCACATAAACATGGCAGAGAGATATAACCAATGTCTATGCATAAAAGTCTTTGCCGGTACATACGTGAGTGTTAAGATGTGCACTTTGCAACACATATACACCCTGAATGTATTTTTTTGTTGTTGTTATTTTTACTGAAGGCGTTGCAGGTCCTAACAGGATAAGTGGATCTTGTTTCGCCATTACCTGTAAAATGACACATGCTAGACAAATAAACGTTATATTCCACCATGTAATCAGTTTTACCATTTTCTTGATAATTATTGGAATGAACTGATAATATATATGTTTTGTTGTTTTGTTGTTTCAGTTCATGTCCACTATTTTATGGCCTAAATTTGATGAAAGCATAGGATGCCTTGGCGGGTGGATTTTTGCTCAGTTGTTCAGACTGTGCAATTGTGTGTTGCAGTGCTATGCCCTGTGTGGGGGTCGACAATCAGCAGGGGTTGAACGTTTGCTTTATTAGGTCTCGCCTAGAGGGCTGCCATAGCTGTCTTTGTCAAAGACCTGCTGTAAACAATACAATACAAAGGGTGGGCTTTGGAGGAGCACCTTACTTATCATTCAGTAGCTTTCTTGTCTATCTCACTTCTTGGATCCTGATTCAATGACTTTCCTCCCGATTTTTGTGTATGTCACTTTGAAAAAGCAATTCGGTCTCTGTGTTTTGAATTTATGGCATATATCGTTCCAGTGTTGACAGCAGACCTTCCATTACAGTGCATCGAAGGGACTGTTTTAGGTCTCGCATGGCGAAAGCAGCGCATGCGTTCTCTCGCCAGAGAGGACCTTTTGAAACCGATTCTCCGCCGTGGGCTCATGCACGCACCTGCATGGACAAAGATGGCTGCTTTCGCCATCTGTCCAATGCAGACAGCATGCGCGGGTCAGTGGGATAGTGGACAGTCCGCTGCCATCTTGTTCACGCTGGCTTCATTCAACTTTGGCTCTGGCGTGCTTTCACTTTCGCGCGTGCGCGACGGACTCAGAGTTGAAGGAAGCCGGCGCGCAACAATTTTCTTAGACTGTACTCTATTCGCCTATTTTGTAAAGTATCTTTGCAGCAGGCCCTCTATTTCTTGCCTGTGCTCTGAACATATCAACCGTTTGCTCCTTCAGACTGTCTGAAATGTGCTGTATTTATCGGTGTTGTAAAGCCACGTTTCTTCCTACCATGTTCTCTGAGTGTATACGCAATCCTTCAATCCCTCCTTGCTCAGCCCCGTATGCGCATTTACATTGTTTTCTGGGTGTGTGCTTGCTGCGTCTCCATGTGTTATGAAGCTGGGTGTCTCAATCCCCTGTTTCCATGGTGTTCTTACGTCCCTTCTGCGCAGGGAGTGTGTCCTGTGCGCACATTTACATGATGCTCTGAGGACGTGTCTTCCTCGCGCTGAGTTGAAAACAGTGCGTTCTTCGCACAGTCAGTCAGTCGTGGCTCGGAAGGCCGCTCTGCCACACTGGAAGTTTCACAGTGGGCTGTGTAGACTAGGGCGCTGCTTTCAAAGCTGGGTGAGCTGCCAAAACTCAGCCATGGAAGACTCCATAGCATCATGTTAGGTGTAGCCTCCCGCAACGTGGGACTAGTTTGAAAATGTTTGCCAGGGCCCATCGTGGTTTCGAGCTGGGCATTGCTCTTTGTGTGTGTGGGCTCCTTCTCCCTGGGTTGTAAAGTTGTGTCTCTCCCCCTCTACTTTCCTAGGTGTGCCTCGCCCCTTTTCCCTATGCTCTGATGGTGTGTAGTCATTGTGCACCTTCCACAGTTTTCTGAGCGCGTTACCGCTCCTGCGTGTTGTGAAGGTGTGTGTGCAATCCCCTGTATTCTTTGCCGTCCTCCCGTGCTCTGAGAATGCGCCCGCTACCCACCAGTGTTTTATAGAGTGTGTCTCTTCCTCCTGGGCTCTGAGGGTGCACCTCCTGTGATCTCCTTTCATTTGTTTTCTCCGAGTGTGCCCCTCCCCCGTTTCCGTACGTCCCTCATTTTACGCGGCATCTCCTGCTGTCTGTCGCAGCTTGACAGAGATGCCGCCGGTTCCCACCTCTCCTGGGTTCCCTTTACACTGAATGGCCGCCTTTTGTCCATTCCCAGTGATGGGACTTGCCGATTCTCTGGAGAGACCTTAGCGCTAGCGGCTCTTTCTTTATTCATATTTGGGGCATCTCATGAGAAATTGGATTCCCTTTCCCATTAGCCCTCTGACAACTCCCCCCGATAACCCGCTCCGGACGTCTGCTTTCCAGACTAGTTGTTTTCATTCGCCAAACCGTGGGCACTGATACTCATCTCACGCCAGTCATGCTTCCATCCAGGCCAGAATTCCACCCCCTCCCTTTACTCACCAATTCCCTGTGTCCCATTGTTTTCCTTCTCTCATTCCTCTCCTGTTCATTGTCTTTCACTCTCTCTGTGCTTTCTGTCCCTTCTCCCCCACCGCTTACTCCAACAATGCAACCCTCTTTTCATCATTTCTTTCAGTCCATCGTGCTTTTCTTGTTAAAGTTGGCAGGTCTCCAAAAACAAGTGCTGGTGTCGTCCACTGGCAAACACAGGCTCAAATTAGGTGCTACTTGTCTCCATTATTTCTATGTTTCTGTCCAGGCCACTAGGTTCCTATGTTTTGCCAGATAGTCATCTTTCACTATGGTACGAACATGATCCCCCAAATCCAGCACACGCAGCACAACCATCCAATCAGTACACAACAGACAGATTTTATCACAAACACTCAATACACTTCGGATATGAATAATCAGCCAGCACAGTACTTTACCCAACATGGAGGGGGCAGAAGAAGCACATGGGCAATAGTGAGAAGCAAGAAGCGCAGGGAATGTGAACTACACAAAGGAGACAGCTGGAAAAAAGCATGCTCTCGTGGAATGCTCAACCTAAAGAGAACAAGCATTAAAAATGCAAAAGGTCTGGTCTTTGATTAAATTAAAGCTATTTGCTTTGCTATAGAATACCATTAGCAAAGCAAATGGCTTTAACTTAATCAACGGCTAGACCTATTGCATTTTCAATGCTTGTTTCTTCTTATTTCTCTCTACCTGCTCCCACTTCCTCCTTATTAACAAATTAACCACCTTGCCCAGTGCCCACGTTCCCTTCCAAACTCCTTGTTCTCTGAGTGCCACATACTAGGCAGCTATCTTTAACCCTTTCGATGCTGATGACGAGCTCAGCTCGTCATCACCCAAAGGTGTCGTGTGCTGATGACGAGCTGAGCTCGTCATGAACAAATGGCATCAGTGGTTTTCCAGCACAGGGGGGGAAAACGCCCAGCAGCCATGTGGTTAAAATGTTTTCAACCTTTTCAAGATGGCTACAAGTGAAAGTGCACACATATTCAGCGGGCATATTTAACAGAGTCCATTTTGCCAAATGCTTGTTTTTCCGCATATGAGTATTTGTGTTGCAGCTTTTCACCCCATTTCTTTTCATATCATGTTCCTTTGTGCTTTTTTCACACATTTCAGCATTTCCTTTCATTTAACTCCTCGTTTCTATTTTACATTTAGTTAGTTATATTACAAGGAAAAAACACGAATTTAACTTAATTCTGATACTATGTCTCCTTTCATTTTGCATTCTGCATTAAGCCCATAAATTATTTTTACTGTAGCACCCTACAGGGTACTCTAAAATGTTTTGTTCATTTTGTTTACAGGGTAATGAAAACACCAGCCAAGTCTAAAAAGCTTCTCCTTGACAACTGTGTGACGCTTGCTTGCATTTGGCCTTAAAACTGCAGCAGCCCAGGTGTTTTAACTACAGTATATAAAAGAAAAGCCCATGAGGCAGAAGCCTAATGTAGCAAAACTAATTGCACATGCAAATTTCTTCAGTGGCAATGCCTTGTTGACATCGATTTCTTCTAGTCGGGGGTGGATTGCTGCTTTTGCATTCAAACATCATTCCAATTTTGTGATTCTAAACAGCCTTTATGCACAGGGCACTATGTGTACTGAAACCCTGCAATGTTACAGCTAAAGAATTTAAAGATATTTTAAATACTAATACTAAATGGATCTCGGCAAGGCACTTTTATGCAGAATATTTGACTGAAAACTGTTATATGATCCATAGGCTGTTTCTTGAACACCATCATTTAACTCTTTTTCATTATATTTTAATTTGTGATTCTGGCATTAGACATGATCTTTTGATTATAGTAAAACAATATATATGTATGTATGTATAGTTACTGAAAAAAACCAAAGGGTAAAGTAATAGTTAGGTGAAATGTTCAGTTACAACGTTTTAAATTCTAAAAACCTCAGCAATTCACCAGCTATGGTTATATCAAGTAACGATGACTCGTGCCCCAAGGTAACTTTAACTCGCACCCCTACCATGGACAGTTTTCACATCAATAATTTCATTGCAAATGTTGCAGTGATATTTTCAATTATATTATGTAAGATGTCATGAGTAATTTAATATGTGGTGTTAACAGCAGTGAATGGTGAGGACCCATCCCCTGGACACTAATGTTTCCTACCTGGGAGAGTGTGGGCAGGGAATGCACATTTTCCCTCTCTGCACTCTCCTGCAGGAAACACAACACAAATTTGCTTCTGCCAGGAGGGAGCAAAGGAATGGACCCGGCTTACGTAGCATCCAGGATGGGTGCTGGAAGGGGTGCTGGGCGGGGGCGCGGGGACCTCAGGGCTCCCCCCTGCAGCCACCAAGTGTAAAAAAAGATGTGGGTGGGAACCGAGGAACCCACATAAAAAGGAAATGGCTGGCTCCTGTCCTTAAGACTCCCACTCGCTGACCCAACTTAAAAAAAAAGTGTGGGTGTCTCGTATGGCCACCAGTTCACTCCGAGGAAAGGAAAAATGTTTGGCTGCCACCAGCACCCACAATTGGTGCTGACTGGGGAGCTGGCATGGGCCATGGGGGCCTTGGAACTGAGACCTCAAAAAAATGAAAAAAAATAAGAAGATTAATAAATTAGCCTGAGGAGCCGCTCATTTATTATTCAGTGTTGCAGGTAAAGAGTGCGCCATAATGCCCTGTGAAGGCTATTTAATTATATTTTTGTTTCTCGTGGGCACCACCAACCATCTTTTTAATGTTTTGGAGGGCTGTAGGGAGAACAGCTGTATGCCCTTCATCTGAAGTGCAGGGACCTCCTGTGGTTGGTTTTATGTCTGCACTTTGTGGCCTGACAATGTTAAAAAAAAGACTCCGCAACATGTTTAGGTTTTTTTAATAATGCTTTCTCAAAAATATTTTGAGACAATCACTATTACTAAACATTTAATTGCGTGAATTTATGAAATACACATTTGATTATAATTATTGTTGACTTTTTGACAAAGTCAACAGGTCTGCTTTACATATGTTTTATGTATGTTGATGTGCTGACCCCTTGATAAAGCCAATAGGCCCACCGCTTTTTATATTTTGGTATACTGAACTCTCTCTCTCTCTCTTCTCTCTTCATCCATTGGTCTGTTGTTTTCTTCTATCATTGTTTACCTTTACTCTGAGTAAAGTTATTCTACTCTTTTACAAGGGACACACATGGACACAAAGTGTGCTTTTTGAGACCAAATAAAATATTTTAGCTTTTTTCAAAAAAAAATTTAATATGTGCAAGAGCCCAGCAGCTCCTAAACCAATATTTTACAAAAATGTGGCAAAACAATACAACCATTGACAAAGTGTCATAGTTGCCGATCGCGTACTACTGGCGAAGAGTATAATTCAGGTAGAGACAAGTGCTTCTTGAACAGAACTAAATTGGAAGAAAACACACTTCGCATACTTACCTCATTGCTCGCCTTTTCTCATTACAGAGATGTTTTCTTGGCTGTTTGGTTCTAGCTGCCTGATTTTGTCCAGAGTGGGGTGCAGCGTTGGACCTCTTTCCCTCCTTGTTTTCTCCCTTCTTCCCGAGTTATCATCTATGCTCAAATTGAGTGAGGTGCAGAGTGTGACCAGGGTAGGTTGAGGAACCTTCATCATTTGTGTGGCGTTCCTATGGATAAGTGAGTAAAAGTTTACTGGCGAGGAGCGGAGGTGCGCAGACCTAGGCATAGAGGCGGAGACCACGTCGATTGACATATTGGACCTAAGGGGTCGTCTGCCCTCTCCCTCCTATGGGGCCATTCTAACCTCATCTTAAAGCTTTTAGAAGTTAGCCATTTCAGAGTGGAGTGTGATCCTCAACACCCCATTGAGTGGAAATCCTCTCACCGTAGTGTGGTAAGAGTGGAGCCCGTTTTTTTCTTTTTTGTTATCATGGTCCTGATGAATGCTACGGGCCCAACTGGGCCTTCAGGCAGAAACATGTTGACCTAATTGACAGCGGTAGGGGGACAATAATATCCCCATTACACCGATCACTTTATTTAAAACTACCATATAGGTGCCAGCACTATTAAATTTAAGCTGACACCTTTAATGGCCTTTTAACTCACTATTTTTCCCATGGGCCCCCACTTAGTTTAGAAGTGCATCGCTGTCGTCAGGTGTATGCCCACCCTCTATCAAACCAAGTTTTTAGAGGGCGAGGACTGGTCTATGATGAGGCATGACACCAGGTGGTGTGTGAGACCAGTCCTTCCCTTTTTGTGAGAAGCCTGCAGTCACAAACTAAAACTGCACTAGCACTAGCGACACCACACTGGGAGCGGCTACATTGTGGTACATAGTTTATGTTGGAGGCTGCCGTCTCCCAGCACCCCGTGCCTCTGGTTTCCTCACTCCAGATTTGGTCTGGACTTTGTGGTTTCACAGTAAAAGTTTGATACCAGATCTGACGCAAAGCCAAAAGACTGGCAGCATTTCCAGGCCGATTAGCTTTGCCAGTGCTCGTTTTATTATTTTGACATTGAAAGGGTTGTGCCTACTAGCTCCGGTTGTTCCATCTGCTGTGTGCTTTAAATAAGAAAGCATGTTCCCTTGGTTTTTTTTGTGTTTTTTTTGTCTCCTGTCAGACAGTATCCTGGCTTAGGATGAGCTGAGAGCTGATATGGTGAGCTTGTCAGGTTTATGGGCGGCATCACATGTTCTGATGGCTTTGTAAATGATGCAGCTGGTTTTGAAGATGGTGCAGGCTGGCAAGGAGAGCCAGTGGAGTTCCATCAGGGTAGGGTTGATGTGATCATATTTCTCAGGCCCTAGGTGAGACGTGTTGTAGTGTGTATGATTCCTTTAGATGGCCCAGTGTGGAGTCTGGAACATTGGCACAGTGTATTGAACTAGGTAGCCACACTACATTCACTATAACTCGCCACTCTACCATGCACTGTGTTCTCAAGAATTATGTGATTTTCCATGTCGTAAATGTTATTCAGTTCAGTTCAATTAGTCTTTATTTCGAATAAAATTCATAAAAGACATCCAAATACATGTATAATAAAACATTTCCCAAGTTTGATAAAATTGTGCATCAAATTCCCCATTATTTAAGCAGATAAAAGAGAAATGGCTTAAGTATAGCAGTTTGGTAACATTTAAGACAAATAAAAAGACATTTTACAATTTACAGTTTACAGTTTCTTAGCACGGATGAGCCACAGCCAGCCCAAAAATTTTGCAATACAAATCACAAACTTTGTAGTACGTAAGTCTCTTAATTTAAGAAGGGCTGTCTGGCTATTTCTGCAATTAAGTGTTTCGCAGACTGGCTTCAACCATTTGAGTCTGGGTAATATGTACACAGGACAAGCAAAAAATATATGGCCTAGACTTTCTACCTGATCGGGACAAAAGGGGCACTTGTTACTTTGGTTGTTTGCCCACTTTGCAGTAAAAGATTTGATAGGCAGAGTTCCCACTCGAAATTGGTGGTACAATTTACGATCAAGTGTTTTGCCTATCAGGTCCCAATAAGGTTCAAGGGATGGGGATATCTTATGCATAAGAAACTGACCTGTTAAGTTGTTGTTAGAGGAAAGTGTGATTAAAACAGATTTTTTATCGGCCCAGTACAGGTCTCTAAGTTCCACTTTCGATGGGAAGATAGAGCTTTCTGGGTGCAACCATAGCTCTGGGAGGCCCATAGAATATAATATTCGTTTGACCTCCTGTAGCCAAGGGATCTTCTGTGCACCCCATGAAGCCCTAACCTCACCTAGTTCTTGGGCAAACAAACTAAGCTCTTGGCTCGTCCAGAGGCGACGCCATAGGGCTATAAGGCGGTATCTAGCCATCTCATCCAGAGGCCTGCAACCCAAATCTAGAAGCAATGGTGTTGTAGGAGAAGATTGGGGGAGCCCCACTAGATTCCTCAGAAACTTATTCTGCGCGCTGATAAGAGCCGGCAACCCTTTGTATCCCCAAATATCCGCACCATAAAGGGTAGCAGCATTCACCTTGGCCTCATATATTTTTAACACCGGTGCGATACGTTTTGTCAAGGCTTTTTTCTGCTCCTTTAACAAACATCCTGTGAGGCGGGCAAATTTAAGAGTTAGCACCTCTAGCTGGGGTTTCCAGGTTAGCTGGTGGTCCAGGGTCACGCCCAAATAAGGCATGGCTTTAACCTGTTCTATTGGAACACCCTCTAATGTGAATGAGCTGGAAATGGGTTTATTTTTATTAAAAATCATAAATTTAGTCTTATCAGCATTGATCTGGAGGTCGTTTATGGCACAGAATTCAGAAAATCTATTCAAAGCGGCCTGTAGGCCACTTCAAGTCCTTGAAAGAAGCAGGGTGTCATCTGCGAATATCAACATGGGATACTTTGACCCCCCCAGGATAGGTGCATCAGTATTGATGTCTTTAAAAAATGCAACCACCCGGTTAATAAACAGGAGAAACAGGGTAGGGGCCAGCACACAACCCTGCCGGACTCCTCGTTCGACAGGGAAGCTGGTGGTCACCTGACCCTGGTTACCCCATCTTACATGTGCAAAGTTGTCCTCATGGAGGCGCCTGACCAGATCTAGTAACTCAGAAGGGAGACCCATATCTCTCAGAGCATCCCAGAGTTTAGCTCTGGGAACAAGGTCAAATGCCGACCGAAGGTCGACAAAGGCAGCGTAGATGACACCACCGCCCAAGAGGACCACCTTCCAGTAGATCATAGTTAGGCCAAGGGTGCTAGTACCTGATCTGAACCCTGCCTGCATGGGGGAGAGTATGTTGTTTAACTCCATCCACCCCTGGATTCTAGCAAGAGCCATTCGTGAGACCACTTTCTGTATGGTATCGATCAAGCTGATGGGACGATAGTTTTTGGGTGAAGATCGATCCCCTTTCTTGAAGACCGGAATGATCTCAGCCCCTTTCCAGGACTGCGGTATCCTTTCCCCAGCTGTGATAGAGTTTGCTAAAATAGTTATGTAAGGAACCCACAGATCTAAGTTCAGTTTAAAAAGGTCAGCTGGAACGGCATCAATGCCCGGTGCTTTCCCAGACTGGATTGAACCTAGAGCGTGCTCCGTGTCCAATGTGCTAAAAGTAAGTTTATCCCCATGTGTGGCTGTAATAGACTCTAGTAAGGGACTTTCTGTCAGCTGAAGGGCGTTTTGGTCAATAAATTGGGCAGAAAAGAATTTAACCCAATCTGCCGCAGAGACATGATTTTCAGGGGATAGTGTATCAATACCCCTGCCCCGCCTAACTGTCTCCCAGAACTTGGTTTGATTGGAATTCTCGCATGCATGGAGGAGGTCTAACCAATATGAGTCGTCCCAATCTTTTTTAGCTTCCCATATTGTGCGCTTATAAACTTGCCTTGCTACCCTAATATCGAGTGTGTTTCTAGATTTAACGGCAGTAATAAGGGTGCCATGGGCATCTCTACACTTTTTGTTATACCAACCCTTCGGTTGGGTAGCCTTCTTTTTACGGCACGGCCTAGTGAGCAGTTCCTTAATGGACGCAAAACACGCCTCATGAAGGTCAACATTGTGAGAAGTAGGTGTGTCAACGGGGGAGGGTGCTATCATTTTTTCTTTGGTGCGTAGGACCAGTTCTTCAATTTGGTTAACAAGCTCAGGGTCAGCTGCCACTCTGGACCATTTGACCCGCCTTCTGTTGTCGCATAAGGTGAGGTCAGATGTGAGACAGTCTGATTCCACCTGAGGGGGCCCTAACCCTAGGATCATAAGTGATAATGAGAGAGGATTATGATCGCTCTCCGGCCTGGTATCAATAGTCATATCTGTTACAGAAGCCCAAGCTTCAATATTGATTAATATATAATCAATACGACTAGAGCAGGATCCATTATCGAAAGTTGGCTTTCCCTCCTTGTCAGAGACGCTACGACCATTGACTGCGCGAAGGCCCCATTCTAGACAGAAACCAAGCCAGTCAAGGGCAGCCTCTGTTCCCTTAACTCCCTTAGTGATTGATAGCGGGGGGATGTTCCAAGTGAGATCTTCTTCTAGACAGACATCCTCCGCAAGGTTCAAGATCGGTTCAAATGAGCAGTTCAAGTCGCCAGCCACTATTGTGAGCTGGTCGCTTTTGTGCTCATTTAAAAGATCTTCCAGATCGTTAGTGATAGGTTGTTTCCGACCACCCTGGCAGCCTCTAGCATAGATGTTAATGATAATTAAATCCATACAGTTCTCTTTGCATAGTGATATGCAAAGGAGATCCGGGTTCGTCCCTTCTAATTCTCTAACAGTGAATCCCAAGCTTTGCCTTAGCCATATGGTAAGGCCACCCGAGGCCCTGCCCTTCATTCCCTGTACAGCTGGTTTGTAAAAGTTTAGATAACCATGTCTAAACAAAGGGGCAACTGACCAGGTTTCCTGAAAGAGGATTATGTCGTGGGATGAGATATAATCTGCCCAATCGCCGTCCTCAAGGCGGCCCCGGAGTCCCGCTATATTCCATGAAGCAATTTTTATAACATTAGCAGGATTATTGGTTTTGCTGTTTACAGAGTTATTGGTGTTACATGTTAATGGTAGAGCTGAGATCGCTGCCTCAGTCAGGGGGGGGTTGGAGGCGTTAACAGGTGATATCTGTTGTGCAACTGGTGACTTCAGACAAGCTACACTATTTCCTTTAGTGGAGTGTGTGTTAAGGCCTACCAGCTTCTTCTTTTTTGGATTCGCCACCCCGAGTCAGTCAACCTCCTCAAGGCAACCAAACATGTTGGATGTCGGAACACCGTGCCACCAGGCACTCTGACTTGGTCCCCCAATTCCAAATCCCCTATTCCCAGACTTTTGTATTGTTGACCATGCCCCACCCATCCTCTGCTGGTTCCTAGGGGGATAGAAAAAAGTGAGGGGTCTGACTACAACAGTATGATCATCTTCGCTAGTGGCCCATGAGCAAAGGTGTTGTGCAGTGTGAGGATCGGCAAAAGTCACCACAATGCAGTCACCCATGATCGATTTATGACTCGGTCCAACCCATGGTACTCTGCGTACCATGAGTACATGACTTCTTTGGTGGCTAGGGAGCTGTCTATTTATGTTAAGCCAGTGTATTACCTTGTTCTTAAGGGACCAATGGTCCTCTTTCACTGATGGGTCAAGGGTAGGTACACCGGCCAAAACTATGACATAAGGGGTGGCTTCCGGTGGTAAATCAATATAGCCGCCTCGGAAGTTGGGTCTGTTTGGGTCAGGAACGAGAGATGGCTGGGTGTTAAGGGAAGGTTGGTTGGCTTGCGGGTCAGCTGCGGGCACAGGTTTAGGACGTGCAGTAGTCTTCTGGGAGTGTGAATCGACCCCAGCACAAGAAGCTGTGTGCTTAGGTTTGACTGGCGCTGGGACATCTTTAGCAGGGCCAGACCTAGCATTTGGGATAGGGATGATTTTAGTGCGGGGTTTAGGTATAGGTGTAGGTTTGGGCCTCGGGGCGGTAGCATGAGATGCTTCTGCTACTATCGGTTGTGGGGGTACCTCTCCCTGTGGAAGTCTTGCATCCATCTGCTTGAGGCTAAGGCTGGCCAGTGTAACAATAGTCCTGTCCATCTCAAGCAGATGATTTTCCATTCTGGATAGTTTGATTTCCAGGGGGATAAGTAGCTTCTTAAGGGTATCCCAAACCGTTTGAACGAATTCCTCGTCACCCCTCTTGTCCCTCCCGTCCTCACTCAGTCTACCCTCCATTGAACCAACATTGCTTAAGCCAGCCAGGCATTCAACCTGTTCAGCCCTTCCATTTCCCGCCAAAACTTGGTTAGTATCGCTTACATGCAAATCAATGTGGGAGCTAACTGTGTGGGGTTTATCGAATACTGCCTCTGAAGCAGGGGCACCTAGTTGGCGGCGGCAATTGAAAAACTGGGCTCTCGCAATTTTTGCCTTTTTACGGGCGAAAGCAGACCTGGCCAAGTTTTTCTTTTGCTGCAATGCCATTTTTTTGGCGTTTTTGTTATCCTTCGTGACCGCCCTAAGCGACTTACTTGTTGCTTGTGCACTATCACCGGCTACACACATTTGGGTAGCACGATCTCCTCCTTGGAATTTGGTGGGAGATCCTTCACGTGGTCACATGGAGACAGGGATGGGCAGTGATGTATATCTGCCGATGTGAGTAGGGGGCGGGGGCCTGCTGTGCGCTCTGGGGTGAGGGCTAAAGCAAAGTTGCCTAGTGAAGATTTCTTCGAGGTGGCAATGGTTAAGGACAATTTTCGTGCAGCATCCAACTCCAGGGAGACCTTATGTTGCATTTTTGTAATTTCTGCATCTATGGCCAAATTAGTCTTAGTTAAAAAGTCGTCCAGAGTCCCATTGGATTTACTAGCCCCCCTTGCAGCTTTGCTGCGTGTTACACGGGTGCACATGATAGTCAAAGGGAGGATAAACCACAAGTAGCAGGATACCCGCTCGACAGCAAAGGGGATGACAAAAACGCAGCCAAGGGACGCGGCCCAGCCCAGACCTCTAAGACCTCGAACGGCCTCAAACGGCCCGCTCTTAGCCCGGTCTTCGCCCCGGGCTGCGTCCCGCGCTGCGGGAGAACAAGGTCAATAAATAGGGGATCGGGTAGACAAGGGGGCGTGGCAGCGGGGAGAGCGGACCCGAAGTTGGTGAGTGGTCTTGCAGGGACTCCTGGGCAATGGAGTCCCCTGCACGCTCGCAGCCCCGCTGACCGCACTCACCCGGTAACTCTGCAGTCCTTCCCCTGTGTCCCGGTTGTAAAATGCACGCAGCGGCACCCGCGGAGCGGGTGCGGCAAGAAGTGACAGGAATCCTTTGAAGAGGCGCTGAGGGCAGTTCAATCAGCCAAAAAGTGCTTCCGTGCTCTGGAGGGCGTCCCGCAGGAGGAGAAGAGGTGAGGGTTTTTAAACACACACAGCTGCAGAGGGCGGGGGGCGGCAGCGGGGAGAGCGGACCGGAAGTTGGTGAGTGGTCTTGCAGGGACTCCTGGGCAATGGAGTCCCCTGCACGCTCGCAGCCCCGCTGACCGCACTCACCCGGTAACTCTGCAGTCCTTCCCCTGTGTCCCGGTTGTAAAATGCACGCAGCGGCACCCGCGGAGCGGGTGCGGCAAGAAGTGACAGGAATCCTTTGAAGAGGCGCTGAGGGCAGTTCAATCAGCCAAAAAGTGCTTCCGTGCTCTGGAGGGCGTCCCGCAGGAGGAGAAGAGGTGAGGGTTTTTAAACACACACAGCTGCAGAGGGCGGGGGCGGCAGCGGGGAGAGCGGACCGGAAGTTGGTGAGTGGTCTTGCAGGGACTCCTGGGCAATGGAGTCCCCTGCACGCTCGCAGCCCCGCTGACCGCACTCACCCGGTAACTCTGCAGTCCTTCCCCTGTGTCCCGGTTGTAAAATGCACGCAGCGGCACCCGCGGAGCGGGTGCGGCAAGAAGTGACAGGAATCCTTTGAAGAGGCGCTGAGGGCAGTTCAATCAGCCAAAAAGTGCTTCCGTCGTAAATGTTATTGTAAATGCTATTATTTTAGATTGCATTAGTAATATAAAATAAAAGTGTATAAGCAGTCCTTGGGAAAGGCGTAAGCTTTAGTTAATGTAGTGTGGCTACCAAGCTCAATGCACTGTGTATGGTGGTGCACAAGTTATAACAATTAGAAGGTGGTGCGCAATCATAAACTAAAGGTATAAGTTTAGAATTTCTCATTTTTGTGTACTCTGGTTTCTGTATAAAGAATAAATAAAGTTTTAGTAATATAACTGTGGTGTGAACATAATAAACTTAAGGCCTCACTATAAGTTTAGAATCTGTAATGTTTGTGTAGTTTGAGTTTGGTTTGTATAGGAAGAATACATGCATTTTTCGCAACTATAATAAAGGGTTATCCTTTGTTTTTTTCTTTGAATTTTAGTGTTTGTTTTTAAATCGTAGAGTTTAGTGTCATCAAGTGGAGTGTCATTAAATGTAGTGTGGTACAGTAAAGCAAAGGAGAGTGTCATACAGTGTACTGTCTTACTGTGTAGTATTGCAGAGTGGAGTGAATTGTGGGCACTGTGGAGTGGCGTAGAGTGAAATACCGTACTGTGGAGTAGTTTACAGTGGAGTGGCATGAAGTGGGTTGTTGTAGAGTGGAAAGGGGTTTAAAACAGTGAGGGAGAGTGAAGTGGTGTAGAGTGGAGTGTTGTTGAATGGAGTAGAGTGGAGTGGTGTAGCATACAGTGGAGCAAAGTGTTATAAATTGGAGTGGTGTCTTACATATTACAGTGGAGTGGTGTGTTGTACAGTATAGTGTATGGGCATAGATTGGAGTACAGTATGGTACAGTATGGTATAGTAGCACAGAGTGTGGTAAAGTCTTGTGGAGTAGAGTTGCATAGAGTGTGGTAAAATGGAGCTGTGTAGAGTGAAGTGTTATACAGTGCCATAGAGTGAGGTAAAGTGTTGTGCTGTAGAGTAGAGTGGAGTGGAGCCCAGTGAGTGGAGTGGCGTAACATAGAATGAAATAGCGTGTTGTAGAGTAGAGTGGCATGGAGAGGAGAGGAGTAGAGTGGGGTGGTATAGCATATAGTGGAGTAAAGTGACAAAGAATGGAGAAGTGTGTGGTACTGTGGTGTGGACTGGCATGTTGTAGAGTGTCAGAGAATGTCATAGAGTGGAGTAGTGTAGAGTGCCACAGAGTAAATTACAGTGTTGTATAGTGCAGTGGCAAGGAGTAGTGAAACGTTTGGTACAGTATAGTAAACTGGAGTGGGATAGACTGTCGTAGAGTTGAGAGGCACACCGTAACATACAGTGAAGTGGCATACAGTGTAGTAGTAGCCACTGTGAAGTAGTGTCTCATACAGTAGAATATAGTAAAGTGGGGTGGAGAGGCTTAGAGGAAGTTGAGTAGAGTACCGTACAGTGGTATAGAGTAAAGTAGAGTGATGTTAACTGCCATTGACAGGAGTACATTTTTGTAAAGTGTGTGCTATAGGAGTAGAGTGTGGTAGAGTGAAGGTGCGGAACCTGTTAAGTGGAGCAAAATGTTGTTGAGCGGAGTACAGTGGAGTGGCTTGAAGATGGGTTGTAGTCTAGTTCCAATATTCCCAATAGGCTCTGCGCATTGGAATAACATATACTAT
Source organism: Lissotriton vulgaris (assembly GCF_964263255.1). NCBI lineage: Eukaryota > Metazoa > Chordata > Amphibia > Caudata > Salamandridae > Lissotriton > Lissotriton vulgaris. Next base: position 753,114,290 of record NC_141694.1, read on the forward strand.
AGTTTAGACGTAGGACTGAGGTCAACTAGGTCTCTATCGCATATACTGGACTTAATTGTGAGTGCCAGCTAGCTCAGAGGTCACTAGAAACTTTCTCGAATTCACAAGAAAGGATTAGTTTCTGACAACCGCATAAACATGACAACTTTGTTTCCCAAGAATAAGAAATCAATCTCTAAAGTCGCGGAAACAATAGATGGCTATTTTACTCAGTCAATTGTGCATGCTTCGTTTCACCAGAGATGCTGAGAAAATAGAGAGACGGGCGTTTTCAATAAAAAGTATTTATTGAACAGTCTTTTATCTCAGACATAAGAAATGTACTGTCACAATCGTAATACTGGTTATAAAGTATAATGCGTACAGTATGAATAGTATTATAAAATAATAATGTAAAAGCATGGTATGGTTTCTAAACCATATCAAATAACATAAGATACATACATTAATAAATAATGACTAAAAGTACTCAACTGGTGCTTCTAAAATACGCCTACCCCAGTGTACCTAACCTAGGTCTAGTACCAGGGAAGAAGTAAGTGAGGTGTAGCTTAAGTTTAGTATTCTTTTGCCAAGAATCTTTTCCAAGAATTCTCTTAGGTTCTAATCAACTTCGTACCTTAGTTTTAGAATGAAGGAGGAGTCTTGTAGCTCTCTCTCAGGACTCGATTTCCCAGCAACCCGCAAGGGTAACCTGGAAACACTGGATCTGGATTTCTCGGCAGGAGAAAAGACAGCGTCTCTCAGTGCTTCAGCTGGAGGGTTGGATTACTTCGACACTTGCTGCTGCAGGGCGCGTCGGGCAAGTAGATAGTTGAACTGCTCCAAACCACCGTGTTTTTGTCTTGGCAAATGTAGGCATATTCATACCTTGAAGGTGCCGAGTTTGACGTATGATTGGACATAATAACATCATCAAAGACTCAGTTCTTTGAAAACTCCATGATTTCTTAGATAAATTAGTATTCAGGCAAGGGGAAGTCCCTAGCTGCTGAAGGCAGGTTTTTCCAAGAAATCGTTGTGGATTCTCGGAACTTAGTGGAAGTAGCCATGCCGTATTTGGGCTGCATGGCTCAGTCTAAATATGGGTATGATTTCTATGCCTATATAAGGATAGGGTGATTTATACTTATATATGGGCATGAATCGGGAAAATTACACTAGGGTCCTAGATTCGTACATAACAGGGTAGACTAGAGTGGCATTGAGTGGAGTAGCATAGAGTGGAGTGGAATAGAGTGGAGTGCAGCACAGTGCGCTAGTGTAAAGGGGTGTAGCGTAGACAGGAGTGGAATAGAGTGGAGTGGGGTAGATTGGCGTTACGTACAGTGGAATAGCATCAAGTGGGTGGCAAAGAATGAAGTGGTGTTGACTGGAGTGGCATACAGTGGTGTGGTGGCATACAGTGGAATAGCGTGCAGTGCAGTGCTGTAGAGTGGAGTGGCGTACAGTAAAATAACATACACTGCAGTGGTGTAAAGTGGAGTGGCGTGCATTGAAATTGTATACAGTGGAATTGCATACAGTAGAGTAGCTTACACTTAAATAGTGTAGAATGGAATAACTTAGACTGGAGTGGTGTAGAGTGGTGTGGCCTAGACTGGAATAGCTTACAGTGGAGTAGCATAGACTGGAGTACCATACAGTGGAGTGGAGTACAGTGGAGTAGCATACAGTGGAATAGCTTACAGTGGAGTGGCATAGATAAGAGTAGTGACAATGGAGTGGTATAGCCATGGAGTCGATTGGCGCATAGTTTAGTGGTGTAGACTGTACTAGCGTACGATGGAATAGTGTATAGTGGAGTGGTTTGGAGTAATGCACACTGGAATACCATAGAGTGGAGTGGAGTATAGTGTAAACGCATACAGTGGAGTCGTGTAGACTGGAGTGCTAAACAGTGGAATAGCGTAGATTGCAGTGGTATAGAGTGGATGGCGTAAAGTAATATAGCCTATAGTGTAATTGGGTAGAGTGGAATAGCGTACATTGGAGCAGCATAGACTGCATTGGTGTACAGTGGAGTGGTGTAGAGTGGAGTGGAGCACAGTGGAGAAGTGTATAGAGGAGTGTCATAGAATGGACTAGCATACAGTGGACTAGCATAGAGTGGAGTGGGGTACAGTGAAGTTACTTATAGTGGAATAGCGAAGAGTGGAGGGTCACAGAGTGTAGAGGCATACAGTGGGTGGTGTAGAGTGGAGTCATGTACAGTGGAATAGTGTTCAATGGAGAGGCTTAGACTGGAATAGCGTGCAGCAGAGTAGCATATAGTGGAGTGATGTAGAGTAAAGTTGCATACAGTGAAGTGAGGTACAGTGTAGTGGGGTACAGTGGAATAGCTTAGAGTGTAGTGACATAAATAGGAGTGGTGTACAGTGGAATTGAGTACACTGGAGTAGGGTAGAGTGGAGCATTATAGAGTGGAATAGCATAAAGTGGGGAGGCATACAGTAGAAAGTGGAATTTCTTAGAGCGGAGTTAGGTACAGTGTAGTGGCGTAGAGTCGAATAACGTAGACTAAAGTGGCATACGGTGGAGTGCTGAAGTGTGGAATAGCATATAGTAGAGTCGCGTGGAGTGGTGTAGAGTGAAATACCGTAGAGTGGAGTTTTGTAGATGTGAGCGGGTTAGAGTGTAGTGGGACAGACTGTAGTGCTGTACAGTGAAATGGTATAGAGTGGAATAGCGTACAGTGGAGTGCTGTAGAGTGGAGTGGCATGGGGAGAGTGGAATGGCGTACAGTGGATTAGCGTTGAGTTGCAGTCGCATATAGTGGAGTGACGTAGAGTGGAGAGGCTTAGAGTGCAATAGCGTATAGTAGAGAGGAGTGGCATAAAGTGGAGTGGTCTAGAGTGGAGCGTTGTCCTTGAAACAGACGCAGCGGGAAAGTGTGCTGTACATTTCTCTCTGTTGGTCTCCTCTTATGCTGTGCTCTCCAGTGTCCTAGAAAATACTTTTGTACCAACAGGTAGAGAATCGTTTCAAGGTGTCACAGGAGGAATCTTGCGATTGAACAGCAGGATTGAGTTGCCCAATAGAAGTCATGAACTGGGAGCTGCGTCTTCTTACATCTAGCCACTTACTCCAGTGGAGAGATGACTGCTACTGTACCTCCGCTATTGTGTATGTATGTGCCTATATCCTGAAGAATACCTGGTGGTGGAATGTAATAGCAGTGGAGACATATTAATGAACCTTGTGGCTGCTGATGTCTGGCTCTTGGAAGGGAACAGATAACTACCTCAACGTTGGCCATATGTGGTGATCCTACACCGAGGTGCACTGCGCGGATATCAATCAGATTTCCTATATCGGTTTGCTAGTGCATTTGGTGCTAGAAAAAATGAACTTGAGGTGGTTATCAAAATCCTGCCTCACTTAACTGAAATTCTATGATAATGCTTTACATAAATATAAAGACCTTTGTTAGTAGGGTAGAATTACAAAAGGGGGCACAAAAACATACGCTTAGCAGCTAATAATACTGAGGTGCTCCCGAAAATTCTTGACACCGCAAACCTTAATTATATCTATTCTACAATGACGATTTAAGCCTTGTCAGCGGTTCGCAGCCCATTGATAAAAAATTGGCCATCGTTGCAGTGTGTTTTTCAAGGTTGGTTTCATAGTGATCTTATGAACATGTTGTATTTTGCTGTTTGTTCTCTTACTCCGGTTACCTTTTTTTTCCCCTTTTGTTTCCCTGTCTTTCTTTTCTCTGCCAGAATATCTCAGCGCAAGATACCCACTAGTAGTAGAGCGCTTTATAAATTACAATTTCATTTCATTAATGGCTAATAGTGTTATTTAAAGTACATTGTTTCACTTTTTGAGGATGGTATGATGCTCTCTCTGCAGCAGAGACTAGGCAGCTTTCAGTTTTCAAATAGAAATTCCATCACCATTTTCTGAATGTGCTGCAAAGTGCCTTCGTGGTTTGAAAAAAAAATATGCAATCTCCATTTCCCTTTTTTGCGATTGCTTTTACTGTCAAAACCAGAATGCATTCATTTGACAGGGACACATATTTCAGCATATGTAAATGTCGCTGCTGCCCATCTTGTACTAAGGCGGCCTGCGCCTGCATGGAACGCTGTAATTATATGTTCAGTTGTGACTGTTTACAGCTGTGGTCTTGTAAATTGCCATTTTAAGAAATGCCCCAGTTACTGCAGTGACGGCTGCGATTAACTCTTTCAACGGCGGGGCTCTGGTTCAGAAAGAAATAGTGTGTGCCTCGCCAGATGTGGGAATTTTAGACTCTTGGATCTGCTCATAGAAACACCAGGCCTTTGACAGAGAAATAACTAATGGTTGTCGTAGAGCCCCTGGGGTTTGCCTGCAGTCCCTGTCGGATTCACAGCAAAATAAAAATAAAACGTTTTGGGTCCCAAGGCGGGGTCAGGGTATCCTTACCCTCACCCCTTATGTCTTTTTTTAAAAACTTTTTTAAGTACTAGTGACTTAGCCTGAGTCCTAAAACGGCAGCCACCACTTCCTGGCTGAGGCGGTGGCAGCCAATCAGATCTTAGCAGGAGATCTGTTGGGATCCGTGGAGGCTCCACATCCCTAGTTATAGAAAGTTTTTGAAAATTAATTGCTCAAAAACTACTTAACGGATTTACACCAAAACAAAATATGCACTCTATCTAGACCAAGATATAACTTTTTTGACAAATTTGATGCAAATCTTTCCAGCGGTTTAAGCTGTAATTTTGTCTAAAGTTCCAATGGAAATATGGGGAAAGCAAGTTTTAGGACCCCCCCTTTTTCTTGGCCCCGCTTCATAGATCACCTCAACACTTTCCATGCGCTAACTAGTAAAAAAGTAGCACTTTTTTGGAAAATTTCATGGAGACTCGTCAAACGGCGGTGAAGTTAGTAGCTACCCAAAGAATACATTTCCTGTGGAATCATGTTGCCACTGGGTAATATAAATGTATCCAGTGGCGACGCTGTAATATATATTCATTGAAAAAACCCAAAGGTTAAAGTGACGTTATTGTTAGCTGAAAATGTCAGTAAAACGTTCCATTTTAAACAAAAAAAACACTGAAATTCACAATATATCGTTAACTGTGCAGTATTCTCATCAATTATGTTGTTTCAGATGCTGCTATGATGTAATCAGTGATGTCATAGAACATGTCATGAATAGTGTAACATGTGAAGTAAAAAGCAGTGCATTGCGAGGGTGCGAGGTATAGTTACTTCAGTTAACTATATACTGGTGAATGTCAGGTTTTTTTTAGTTTAAAATGTAAATTTTGAACAGAAATTTTCATCTAACTATAATGTCACTTCAATCTATTTTTCTGTGAATTTCTTATATTACAAAAAGTAATATTTTATTACTATACCTAACTAAGCCTACCCCGCGGCGTGCACCACGGTTTGCCACAGGGACAGGCCAACCCCCTGACGTGCATGTCCTTTGGCTGTGCGCAATGTGGGGCTGGCAGTGTATGGAGAGGCTCTGCACTCAACCCCTCTGCAGACTTCTAACCTGCATGCAGTCTTTGGTATTGTCGATCGTGGCTTGGCCGCTGGGCCAGGCCTGCAACCAAACTCTGCGCCCAACCCCCCCCCCCCCATGGATTGGCCAAGACCCTGTTGCTATTTAACCCCCATGGTCTTGCAGTGCTCCAAGGACTGCCCTATTTTCCTCATGGTGCTGTGGTACCGTGGTTATACCACGAAACTACACGGGGCGAGCTGAGCCTCACGGTAGTACCGCAGCTGCATGAAAATAAACCTGTTTAATTTGACTCTAGAGGGTGCTCCTCTGGAACCCCCACCCCCCACAAGGACCCAGGGGTTCAAGATACCTCTACCACCTTTCTTTGTCCTTATTTTTATTTGTTTCCTATGACACTGGGACGGAGTCCCTGAGTCATAAATTGGCAGCCGCAACTTTCGCTTCATGTAGTGGTCAACCAATCATATTGTGTATTTTAACCTGTCTGTATCACGCCAGGAAATCTGATACTGTGTTTTAGCTTGCTGTACTACAGTGCACTGCAGAAGTACTGTGAAAGTAGAGTGTTGCCCGATATCTATACATTTTTTACCTTAATTCCTCAAAAACTACTGAACAGATTTACACCAAATCAAAAAAGCACACTTTCTGGAACAAAATCTAACTTTCTGTCACGTTTGGTGTGATTCTGTTCAGCCGTTTTGCCTGTAGCTGTGTTTAAAGTTCTTTTGGGAAATTAAATGGGGAAATTTATTTTCGGAGTCCTCCGTTTTTCTCGGTCCACACTTGGATAGGAAAAGTTCTATCCTGAAAAGAGTCACTGACAGGGGTGAGTTTTTTCAATTATTTAATTTCTCGTACAAGCGAACATGTCTGTGTCATCAGGCGTGCCAGAAAAGGCATACAATTATATATGAAAATCATGAAGGTGAAAACGGACTAAATTTCAGATGTCCTTCTTTGCTAATCAAAACAAAGCGCCATCTTAACATAATTCATGTTGATGCATATCATTACAAAACAAAATATTTAACCTATTGGCGTCGGTTCCAGATCTGCAAGTATAATCTGACCGAACCCTGTTCGGTCACAATCCTATACTTAACAATGGGAGCATGCGTTCCGAACAGAGTGCATGCTCGCATTGTTAACTGCAGTGGCGGCAGCTCAAGGTACCTGCAACCGGGTGCAGTGATCAACAGGGGGGCACCCTAGGTGCCCCCTAGGCCACCATTCTGTGGCCTCACATCCATAGGGGACCTGCTGGGGGCCCCCAAAGACAGTTTGCCACTGCCTTTTTGTGCCCGAAAGACCGGCACAAAAAGGCAGTGGGTAACTGCATTTTACTCCCTCGGCCGAAAAGAGGTAGCTGGGGAAGTACTGAAGGGTTTCTGGATGGCGAACGGTCTCTCCAAGCTCGTCATAAGCCATTCGGAAAACCGAGTCAGATTCCTTTCCGACCGAGCCCATCAGAATGGCTCGGGTGGAATCCGAACAGCACATTCTGATGCGGGCAGAAGGGCTCCGACTGACGGTCATAGGCCTTCCTGCCTGCATCGGAATCGGCCCCTGAGTGTTATAGTTTGACAGGGCACACATCCTGCCATGTATTGAGGATGATTGAGTGGCTGGCATGATTTGGAGGGGGGGAGGGGGCGTTTGTACTAGGAATGTATTCCTAGAACTTGGAATGCACAATATGGAAAATTAGAGGGGGTGCTTTAGAGTGACATTATTGTTTCCTTTCATGGAAAGGGCTATGAAAGTGATTTGCATCCTCCATGCAAAGAGAGCAAGAGAAAATGGTAAAGTAAGTAAAATATTTAAAACAGTGTTGCTTTGGAGCATGGGAGCATGAAAGAGAACTTTAAATGCATGATTTGTTGCCATTGCATTGACAGGCATTCAGACAGGACTTTTTAGATGCCATGACTCTTGATGCTTGTGCTAAACATCAGTGGCACTTGCTTACATTACTCTCTCAACCAATTGCTGGGCCTGCAGTTGCACTTGGTGTCTCAAAGGCTCTGGCAATTGGCCTCTCTTGATAGCGCAGGCAAATGGCCTGGCTTGATAGTGCAGCTGTCACCGGACAATTATGTGGGAATCACTACAGAGGGACTTTGGCTCCACCCACACGTTGGGATCCAGAAGTAAGTGTCTTGGTTGGACAGAAGTTGTGTGCTTCCACAAAAAAAGAGCTTGCCTTCCACACAGCTGTAGTCATATTGTTTTATTTATCCAACTGCCTGAGCTTGAACTTTCAGGAGCAAACACATGACTTAGCAATGCTCTTAAAGTGTATTAGATACTTAGATAATGTATATTGGTTTTCTCCGGCAGCAACACAGATGGGAGAAGGGCAGTCAATAACCTATGCTAATTTTTAGGTTTGGCTTGACAGTGCAACTGCCTCCTGACCGTTTATCCTACCCCAATAAACTACAGTCTTTTGATTCCACCTAAATACATATCCATTCCCATCCTATTTACTTGTAACGCTTCACATTACCATTCATCATTCCATTAAGTCAGACCTAGTGGCATTGCCAATGCTTATTATAAGGTCTGTATTTTACTTATCAGAAGACTTATAACAATTAATTTGTCGTTGAACATCTGTTATATCTAACACATGCAGCACGCCAATAAAACATGAATTTGGTCTTTAAACGGCACAGCATTCCTACCCAGTACCATATTGTAGCATGTGAGATTGAACTTTGAGTAGACTGTTCTATTTGGACTGAGTTTCTACAGCACATACTTTAAACACTTTTTGGCACAGCTAATAGTTAAATAGAACAATGATCATTTGCATTTTCAGCATGCCAATAATATACAATTAAGATAAGAAAGCAGTGGTTATGTTTGAAGTATAAGAGCGTCAATGTATCTGTCACATGTCAGTGACTCATCCTATGCAGACATAAATTACATTACAGACTTGTGAAAGGTATGTCTAGCAACTAGTGCTTAATTAAGAAAGTTATGATTCAGCGTTTGACAGATGTACCTGTACCACTAAATCTTAATTTGGCACATGACAGACACATATCAATGCAGTCTGTCATGTGAGCCTTCCTGGTGTGTGGGGAATAATTCATATCCAGACATGGAGGGCTACATTTTTCGGATCTTTGTTGCGGAGTTTGTGAAAGGCCAAGTTATTTGCAGAAACCTTGGTTAGTCATCAGGCAAGGTGGAACTGACATTTATCAGCTGTTATTTGGCAGCTCTGTTTTTAGTTGTATAGGGTGTGGGCTAGCTAAAGGGGAATGTTACCTTTCAAAGACAGATTCAGCCAACCCTGTTCTTAATATCAAAACTACATAATAAGTCAATACAGAGAAAACATGACATTAAGTGCAAGGAGCCATAAAGGAGAGGCCTACATATTGTATTTAGTTCAAGCAATAGCAGTAAGTACCAGCATTATTTGTAGTTTAAATGCATGTCTCCTGACCTTTGTGCAGCAGAAACTGTATATAGTGTTCTCCGTGACTGACAGAGAAAGTGACTGGAAGACAAATTGTGCCTCGACATATTATTGACATTGTACCGTAAAAGCGTAAATTACACACCATCTCTGCTAAAACCTATAATCATACTTTACCAACACATTGAAAGGTCTACTCCTGTGGTGAGGACTAAGACAGCCCATCTAATGCCGACTGTCCTTCACTCTCCACAGCAGGGGAGATAAATGCAGTGTCTAAGGTATCAGTAAAGCTTTTTTTGTAAATGATTGACTCTAGTACGGAAGTTAAATGGTAAAAATAATACTGGAATGTCTCTAAATGATCAGAACTGCAACATTTCCACAGATGACTTCCTGCTATTTATGTGTGCATAGATGTTGGAAAACAAATCTGGAAAAAATAAAAACCTTTTTTTTATCAGTTTTCTTGTGTTCTCTTAAAATAACATATAATGTTGACTTACGATATGACCATACCGTCCTCTGGCCCACAAACTTAACGCCCCACCTTCTCTTTTATTCGTTATTATAGTCAATATCAAAGCAAACTTCCACAACCAAGGTGTAGTCGTTATGGCCACCCCTTTGCTACGTGCAGCAATCTGTTACCCACAAATATGTTTGCAGTCTATACATTACTGCATCAATAAATCCATAGACAGTCGTTTGGCTTTGCAGTGCAAGCCTGTAAAGTCTCTCATCAAAGTATTTAGGTCTGGCCAGGCTTTTCTCTTCTTCTTTCAACTGTTCTGTTCTCTTGACAGCAACTTCCTGTACTTGCTCCTTGCAGATTTTTTGCTCAGTAGGCCATGTGAAGTCTGGCAGTGAAGCTACTCCTCCAACTACAGTAATCCTTGCTTACATTCTGCATCCTATCATTCCTTGACAGGTAATAACCCATAAAGAGTTCATAGAGATACGCTTGTATTGACTCCGACCACCTTAAGCAGAGATTGCTAAGCTGTCAAAAAGTGCCCAAGATCAATGGTAGTAGACAATTGATGACCACTATGGGATTAAAAACAACAAATAATTAATCATTGTGGCCCTTGTCTTGACACAAATTTGGTACAGCTGTATCATAAAGAAATAACCTTCCATTAACCATCTGAAGCCTATGATCAATATCATCAGGTATGCCAGCAGATTGTGGATGGCGAACGCAGATGACACGCCAGCGGAGTCCCAGATGAGAAGGCGCTGTCCCCGGCCCGACGGCCGTGCACCGGCCGAGACCCGACAGGCCGAGGGGGAGGGGCCCTGCAAGGCTCCTGCAGGCCACAACCGCGGTGGGGAGCCCCCCCCCCCCCGGATCCCTTCTCCACTGCTGCGGCCCGGTATGTGGCGTGAGACATTCTGGGGTGCACACCAGGCCGTAATACAGTAGGGAACGCCCGCGCCCCCTGGTCATCGAGGATCTCTGGGGGTGGCCTGCATTGCCTGCGCTGTGCAGTGGGCCGGCTGGGTGAACAGGTGGCCTCGCCACATGTGCCCTGAGACAGCCTGCAAAAGTTTGGACTACTCCTGAGGCCGGGTGTGCTGATTGGCATGGTAGCATGGTAGCACAGAGAGAACCGACGAGAACAGCCGTTACCATCATACACACACAACCCGATCTGCAGGGGTACCACCCCGAGCTCAGAGGAAGACAGAGTCACTGGTGGAGATAGGCGCGGAGACCGAAAGTGGACCTCTCTGGACCGCGCAGCCCCGGTGGCCCCAGTACAGAAGACCGGGAAGGTGACATGGAGACCCCCCTACGGAGCGACCGCAGCACAGAAGGAGATCGCGCCGGGAAGGCCATCGTCAGTTGCACCTAATCATCGGCGTCACTGCGCCTAGGGGCTAGGCCCACCAGGACTGCTCGCCCTCGGGACACGGGGCTGTAGCCGCGACACCGCCATTCTGCCATACCTCCGAGCCCCCTCTCAAGCTCAGTGGCCACCACCCTTCAGAGAGGCGACGCCCCGACTTGTCGTTTTGAACCAGTCTTGTCTCAGCTGTAAGCGTCAGGTGCGGCGCCTGGGTGAATAGCCGCGTACGTCGAACCCTTTCTAAAGGTCGTATACCTTGAGGATTTGTGCGAAGGATCCAAGGCCCCCCGTCATGGGTCGCCAAAGGGCGACAGGGACCACCCACATTGCAGACTCGCAAAAGATGATGTCTCAGCCACCAGTACCGACCGGATCAAGGGAGGAACCCACTAGAGAGGATTCCATGTCCAGAAAATTGTATCAAGTCCTCGCTGCCATAGAACATTCCAGAGTGGCGATGGAAAACAAATTCGACACTCTGCCCACCGATCTCAACATTCTCCGGGACGATCACACGAAGCTCACAGACAAGATCACTCAGGGTGAGAAAACAGTACAGGCGCTAGAACCGAAAGTACAGCAACACCATCTTGCCATCAAAGAACTGCAGTCCCGAATCAAGGCTCTGGAATATAAAATGGATGATTTGGAGGGACGCTCCCGGAGGAGCAACATCTGCATCATGAATCTACCAGAAGGGGCAGAAGAGGCTGACCCAATCCAATACATCACGGCCTGGATCACAACTTTCACACCTGCCACAGATCTGACTCTTTACTTCTCCATTGAGCGAGCGCACCGGGTTCCAGCACGAACACCCAAGCCTGGCCTACCCCCGCGCCCATTCCTGATGAAGCTCCTGCACTTCCAGGATAGGGACACTATCCTCCGCGCGGCTAGAGAACACTGACGACTGCAGGTGGAGGACAAGCAGGTAATGCTCCTCCCCGACTACTCCCGTGCGGTGCAACAGCAGAGGGCCACCTTCCAGGCAGTAAAACGCACACTCCGCCAAAAGAACATTCAAGCCACCTGGGTGGAACAGCATGCACCCCAGTTCCCGAAAACAGCGACTACACAAAATGATCGACCACCGCGACGATCCAGATGACAGGGGTGTAAAGTCATCCTAACACAGCTCAGTGTCAGATCGAGTCCGACCGGAACTGGCTCCCAGGACCTCACGCAAATCATAGCAGAGCGCAGGAAGGCGATACGGGCGGTGGCCGCCCTTGACCCCACAGGGGGGGGCTCGGACGTGGAAAGCTCTGAAGATGAGGGCAGCAAGTACCCGCCTCCCGTGAGGGCTCCGTGTCGCCCCCGATAGTGACGCCCCAAACAGCAGACACGATAATATAGCAGCTACATACAGACCCGGACCGCACAGCGAATATGGCTTCACTTGAGACGAACCGTCATGGATACGCGTCACCACTCCTGCAGAGGGGTGACAGCTGCCAGAACTCATCACGGAGACCAAACTGGACTGCAGCGTCCCCACTCAGTGCCAAAGAACCGGAACGTCTGGAACTTCCGAGGGTGCATTTCCGAAGTCCATCCGGCTTGGTGGCGGAGCTGGCAGCCGCCGAGGAGATGCCCAGCCACTAACCCGCAGCAACGACCTAAAGAACACGAATGATACACAGTTTGGACGTATTGCCCCGAGCAATAGGTCCCCCAAGTTGGGGCTGTTCCCCAGAGTTACGGTTTGTCCCCTTTTATGTTTTTCATCCCTTAGCTATCCGGAGGCGGGCGGGAGGAAGAGGACATGATCGCAGTAGGCACCCCATTATTGTTGCGGCGGGAAAGGACCGAGGGGGTGGGTCGGACATGAGGACACGGACACTCAGGGAGAAGCACGAACTACCCAGGCAAAGCATGGCCCCTAAAACGCCGAACACAGATGTGAAATTTGTAACCTTGAATGTCAGGGGTATGCACATGGCCACTAAGAGGTATTCGGTGTACGCCTACATTAAACGGCAACAGGCATAGGTGGCCCTCCTACAGGAAACACACCTGACAACACTAGAGGTGGGCCGCCTTCATAGAAAATGGCGGGGCATAGTGTGCGCCACTACGTATTCGTCCTTCGCCAGAGGCACGCTAATTTGGATCAGACCTGGTGTACCATTTAAGGAGCAAACCTATCTGATTGACATAGACAGGCGATATGTAATCATAACCGGCCTCCAAGACGGGCAGCCGATACTCTTGGGTCGTGTGTACGCCCCCAACATAGAACAAGACCACTACTGGGACAAACTGACCGCAGTGCTGGCCCGCCATACTGGGATACCCTGGCTCCTGGGCGGGGACTACAATTGTGTCTTGGATTTGCATCTAGACAGGTCACACCCTCCTCCACCGCACTCCCCAGCACATAAACAAACAGACCGCTTCCGCACATGGGTGGGCCACTGGGCGTTGACGAATGCCTGGAGGGCACCAAATCCAGACACCAGATGGTACTCTTTTTCCCCTCTATCCCCCATGACTTACGGGTGAGGCTCGACAGATTCTTGTGTTCCGTAGATCTCCTACCCAAAATATGTTGTGCTGACTATCTGGGACGGATAGTATCGGACCACGATTCACACGTAGTGGCCCTTAGATGGAGACCACCCCACCCCCCGGTCCCCACATGGAAACTTCCCCAGGAATGTCTCACGGATCAGGCCTTCCGACATATACACAGGGAATTAATCCGGGACCACTTTTTACACAACACAGGCTCACCCTCCTCTAAGGCAATAGAGTGGGATGCATATAAAGTTAGCACCTGTGGTCACTGCATCCAACAGGTGGTGGGAGCGCACAGCACACTGGAACAGGCACTACACAAAGCAGTGACCGCGTTAGCGAACTTGTCCCGGGGTATGGACCAAGGGAGGACCACTGCAGCACAGCTCTCAGCGGCGAAGCTTGCGAATGCAGAAGCATCACAGGACCTATGCAAATACAATTTCCGTGCGTACGCAACGCAGACACACAGGGAAGGCAATAGAGCAGGAGCATTACTAGCATAGGTGGTCAAACAGGACACAACATTACCGCCCATCACTGAACTGGTAGATGAGACAGGGCGTCTCCAACATTCCCATCTAGATATTCTGCGCATTTTTCGCATGCATTACGCAGCCGTGTACCGCAACCTAACACCAATGGTACCCTGTGAGCTGACACAATTTCTAGGCACTCTGGTGCTCCCCACAATTTCTCCAGCAGACAGGAAAGACCTAGACAGTAAGATCACACCCTCCAACATAAAGCGGGCCATTGGGTCTTTGGCAAGGAAGAAGACGCCGTATATGAACGGGTTCCCGCTGGAGTACTACAGTACTCAGATAGTACCCCACCTAGCATCCACATATGAGGAAGCCTTGTCCAGAGGCATACAGCCCATGTCATTTTGTGAAACCGTGGTGGTGACCTTTCTGAAACCCCACAGAGACTCCGCACTTCCGTCCTCCTATAGACCCATAACACTGCTGAACACCGATTGCAAAATCCTGGGTAAAATCCTGGCCGACCGCTACAGCCCACTTCTCCCCATCCTGGTGCACCCTGACCAATGCGGCTTTGTACCCAGGCGAAACACCTCGCATAATCTGCGACGGCTCTTCTACATTCAGGATAGAGTGCAGGGCAGATTCCCCCACGCAGCATGCCTGATTTTTGATCTCGAGAAAGCGTTCAACACTCTGACATGGTCCCATTTGTTCGCGGTCCTCCAGAAACTGAACATTGGACCCACTTTGACGGCATACTCTAAACTCTTGTACAAGGGACTCACCTCTAGGGTACGAGTTGGTAAGCTCATTTCGGCTCCGTTCCCGGTGGAGAGGGGGACCAGCCAGGGGTGTCCCCTCTCCCTCCTCCTTTTGGCGCTAGCGATGGAGCCCCTGGCTATGCGGCTGCGACGCGAGGGGGCAGCGCAGGGCATCCCGCTCGTGGAAACGATACACTGCGTATCATTATATTCGGATGATCTGCTAATTTATGTCCGGGATGTCACAGAAGACCTCACCTCGATATGGACAACCCTACAGAAATTCGGAGACACCTCTGGCCTCAGAGTCAACTGGGAAAAGTCGACGATTTACCCCCTTGGCCCTTACCTGCCACCACAAGACGTCAGGATGGGCACTCAGACCCTAAAATGGAACGAAGCGGCCCCTAGATATCTGGGAGTGTGGCTCTACCACTCCCCGACAGATCTCTACGAGGGTAACCACCGCAAAGCGCTATCGAGCCTAAGATCGGCGGTGGGCTTCTGGAAGACTCTGCCCTTGGCCCCCATTGACCGGGGGGCCATAGCTAAAATGATAATGGTGCCTAGACTGCTTTATCATTTTGCTAATCTTCACGTAATCTCACCCCGGTCCTTTTTCCACAAACTTGATACCCTGCTCACAATGCTGATCTGGGGGACTGGAGGGCATAGAGTAGCACTGCGTACCTTATACTTACCCACCACCAGCGGAGGTCTGGGAGCCCCGTCCTTCGAATCATATTTCCTCGCAGCACAGCTTCGGTGGCTGTCCCACTAAGAGCAACTGAAAACTTACGAGCAACTAGTTGACTTGTATAACCTCCCGCAGGGACAATTCTTAATGCATAGGCAACTCCTAGATAGCGCTTGCCGGTTCTGGGACTTACGAGACGGAGAGCCCCCAATACACCTGGTGCTCCACACGATGCTCCGAATGGGAGCAGGTAGACACCTAGTAACATCAGAGAAAGCCATCAGAGAACTTGCTAACGTCCCCCTAGACAACCTGTAGCAATCATGGGAAGATGATGTGGGTAGGGTATTTCATGATAGGGAGTGGACACGCGCTCTGGAATACCCTAAAAAGGTGTCCCGAAATGCACAGTTCAAGAATATACAGTTTAACACACTACATCGCGCACACCTCACACCTGACAAACTGCATTGGTACTATCCAGATACACAATTCCAATGTCCCCGATGTCTGACATGGGAAGCGAATTTCCGACACATGTTCTGGGACTGCCCCTCCCTACAGCAATACTTGACCAAGTTACACCAAACACTCCACACGCTGGTTGACCTGCTGCATATTGATAAGTGGGAGGTCTGTGCCTTGGGAATTTACAAAAAGAAAAAAATCAGAAAAACTGCAATGGCGATTCACATCCCTCGCTCTCCTCCTGGCAAAGAGAGCCATAGCCATGCACTGGAGAGCCCCCTCAGGCCCCCCAGAAGCAGCCTGAGTAGGAGCGGTTAACAAATGGGGGGCGGCAGAAGAGGACATTCTGCGGGAAGAAGAAGTGAAGGGCACACGCAAACATTCAATCTCCCTAAAATAGGCGCAGCTGCTGATACAATTTAAACAAGAGACAACAATTGATGAGGCGCCTGAGCTATCCCCGCCGCCACCCCGTGGTCCTTCCCAGCGCCTGACCCGCTGGGACAGATACAGGGAGAGTGAGACCCGCGACGGAAGGACATAACGAGACGAGCGACCAACCCCACTGGAGATAGTCTTTACCCCCACAGCAGATTGCTCCCCTCCCCCGCAACCCCCACAACCCTCACCCCTTAAGTTAACGGTCACCTACCCCCCAGCCCACCATAGCCCCTCGCCCCCGCCTGCCCTTCGCACACCCCCCGCCTGTTTCTAGAGGAAGTTTCTTCCCAGAGTTTCTAGTTTAGTTTCAGTCGGCGATTTGGATGCCGACTCACCCATAGTGTGCTAACAACCGACTGAATCGCAAGGGGTCATCTATGCAAGCATGGGGGAGATACCTACACCAGCCTCCACCATCACTTAACCCAAGGGACAAGTCACAGTGTGCCAAGCTAACCTACCAGTAATTCATAAGCAGTGATATGTAATCCCTTCTGGTGGAACGGAACACAAATGTTGAAGATGAATTATGCTTGTAGACATTATGTAATTACTTTGTGTGCACTAACTGACATATGATGAATATGTTGTCCCACATGGGGATTTGAAATGTAAAACTCTAATAAAAAAGTTTAAACAATCCTTATCATTAACTCAGAGGAAGGTGAAAAAGTACTCATTTGGAACCACCTTATCAAGGTCTACTCGAAGTAGTATTGTAATATAAATTATTGGCCGTTCCATATTTAGACATTTCGTCCCCTTGTTAGGTTGGTGTGAATTTACAAAAATGTAGATGCAGGCTGATGAATTGTAAATGAAATGTTTGAAACCAATTAGATCTCAAAATGGCATCTATGCTAACTGAATCGCAAGGGGTCATCTATGCAAGCATGGGGGAGATACCTACACCAGCCTCCACCATCACTTAACCCAAGGGACAAGTCACAGTGTGCCAAGCTAACCTACCAGTAATTCATAAGCAGTGATATGTAATCCCTTCTGGTGGAACGGAACACAAATGTTGAAGATGAATTATGCTTGTAGACATTATGTAATTACTTTGTGTGCACTAACTGACATATGATGAATATGTTGTCCCACATGGGGATTTGAAATGTAAAACCCTAATAAAAAAGTTTAAACAATCCTTATCATCAGTAAAGTAATTCAGAGGAAGGTGAAAAAGTACTAATTTGGAACCACCTCATCAAGGTCTACTCGAAGTAGTATTGTAATATAAATTATTGGCCGTTCCATATTTAGACATTTCGTCCCCTTGTTAGGGTGGTGTGAATTTACAAAAATGTAGATGCAGGCTGATGAATTGTAAATGAAATGTTTGAAACCAATTAAATCTAAAAATGGCATCTATGCTAACTGTCTCTTAATTCTATGATTATTTGATTATTGTCTATTAGAGTACAATGAGATTGAGAAAGAGGATTATCTGTAGCCCAGAACAATCATATGGCTTTGTGCAATTTAATTAATGCCCGCTACCAAAAAAAAGTTTAATTAGCATACAATACTGGGTTATACAAACCAGTGCATTACAGAGAAAAGAGGAGTCTTATTATGAATCCGTAGATGAGGGAAATCAGTGAATTATGTTAAGCACCTGATAAAATGCTTCTCAATATTCATATCAAACCACAGGATGACTGACACAATTATGTGCTTACCACAAATACGCTATACAGGAATTAGACTGATCATGCAGTTTTGTCTAAAATAGGCGGAAAGTGATTGTGGCAAAATTTGGGAATGTTTCATAGGTTAATTCATATTTTTGTATGTAGATATTTTATGGATGTCTTATATTTGCTTTCAAAGAGGAAAAAAGTTCCATGAGAAAATAGCAGCGTCAAAAGTATATACTACCAAAATGAAAACTACATAATGTAACCACCCGTACTTTTTCTTGATATCCATCCTTCATTTTCCCTCCCCATCGCCAATGTCTAAAACTATTTCCCTATCTTCATTCCATTCTAGTTTCCCTTTTCATTTCCCCATCGCCTTTGTTCGGTAAAGTGCAATCAATATCTAAAAACAATCTTGTCTGCGGTCTCCAAGACAACAAGTCTGTGAAAAGTTAAATAAATTATTTATAAAACCAAGTGACCAGATCCATCAACAACAAAATTACAAGTAACATAGTCACTGACACGTAGTCACTCCTGCATCACCAGGAGTCCTAAAAAGAACACCTTGCTCCCCACAGATGGCACACATCTAACTCCCACATCTCCTCTATGGATCTCAATAGCACTTGAAAAATTCACGAGCAACCTTTAAAAACAAATTCATTCAAAGGGCATTCTTGATAAAAAACAAACCTAAAGACGTAACAAAGAATTAATTGGTTAACGAGCTCAAAATTGTGAATGAGGAGTCACTAAGCCTTCTGATAGGAGACAGTTCAGCTGCACTATACATAGTATAGTCCAGTATTCTACTCCCCAGGCTCCAGATGGTGGTCAACACGAGAATAACAATGAAAAATCATCTCCCTAAGAAAATAAGGTCACATGCTCAGTCAGACAGAGATCTGGCTTATCCACCCTTGACCATATTGTAATTGTAATTGCATTTATATAGCGCTTACTACCGATGACGGGGCGTCACAGCGATCTTTCAGCGAGTAGCACACTACTCCGGAACCCTAAGAGGGTTAGTGGTGAATAAGTTGATATGAATTTGAGTGGTGGACATGTGAGTTTGTTTTTTGGATTGAGAAAGGATAGCGCAGTGATAGAGAAGGAAACGGTTTGCATTTATGAGACTTTTCCTACCCCTGATGAGGTGTAGAAGCGCTTTTCGGTGGGTAGCACGCTACACCGGAACTCCAACAGAATTAGTGAGGAATTAGTATAGAAAAATATTAAATTATTTTGAGCGGTAGACATGTTAGTCTGTTAGTTGGATTAAAAAGGATAGTGGAGGGATAGAAGAGGGAAGGGGGAAGGGTCTAGAAAGTGTTTTTTTGTTTTGTTTTATGGAGCTCATAGAAGTAGGAGGAGGTTTGGGATGAGTGAAGGAGGGTTGAAGAGGTAAAGAGTCAGAGAGAAGGGGTTTGAAAGGCCTATTTGGGATATCTGAATTTTGAAAGAGGTATGAGATGATGCAAGGAGGGGTAGAGAAGGGAAGAGCCTAGATAGGGTTATTTTGAGGATCATAGTAGTAGAATGGGGTTTGGGATGAGTCCGAGAGTGGAGGAAGAGAATATATTGAGAGAGGTATAGGGTGAGAAATAGGGTAGTACATTGGAAATGCTAAATTAGAAGTAAAGTAATAAATATAAAGACACATAAGTACATGGAAGTTATAAATGTTAAAGGAAGGTAATGTATGTAGATTTAAGTTGTATTTAATAAACTCAGACGTTCAAGTGTTGCTATACTTTGTTAATTCATTTGTTTGATATATTTGTTTGTAACTCAATAGTGAAGCAATTGTAGATAAATAGTTATGATAACAATTTACGTTTCATGCAGTCACCTATATACATATATGTTAGACATAGAATAATACAACCATAATTAATGTTTACATTTTTTAAGCAGAACTAATGAATACCTATATATATATATATATATATATATATATATATATATATATATATATATATATATATATATATATATATATTATTAAACACCTTTATACAAATCAATACACTTATCTAGGTACACATATACAGTCTAAATAAATGGTTATATACACAGGGATATACTGTATATTTGTGTTTGAGTATGGTGTTATGTGGGGAAGAGGCAACTCTTGACTAGTCTTCTAAAGATAAGATAGTTATCCACTTAATTTCCTTTCCTTTGAGAAAAATCAGTGACTTCTCCACAAAGCAAAGTCATAGGGCACTCTAATCACTTTGAAACAATAAGCACTGATTTGCAAGACTCAAGATATGGATACCAGAGAAGAGCCTCAAATTGTATGGCGCAAAAATACACATTTTGGTGCTTTGCCCGGCACACCAACTAAAAAAGCTCTGCACCAATTGCCCATCACTCAAATTCTTCAGTGAACATATGTCCATCAAAATTAAAGCAGTCCCTGAAGTGGTAGGGGACTCATTCCTTTTTGAGAACGCACAAGTGGGAACAGTTATGAAAACATCATTCCACCAAATCAGACTCTAACCCCTAGATTCATCAAAGTCCCGTTTTGCGAGTCCTTAATAGCGATTATTTAGGAATCGCTATTAAGGACTTGCAAAACGGGATTCATGTAGGAATCGCTAAATAAATTGCGATTCCTACACATTTTTTATTTGCGATTAGCAAATTGCTAATCGCAAATAAGGAATAACTCCCCATTCATTCCTAAAGGCCCATAGGAATGAATGTGGAGTTATTCCTTATTTGCGACAAGCAATTTGCTAATCGCAAATAACGATGCGATTTCAAGGGTGCTAGGGGTGTCCAAAGGACACCCTGTAGCACCCCTGAAATGTAATCTACATTGGTGTTGCGCACACATATGTCCAAAGGACATGTGTGTGTGCAACATGCAACTTAGAAAAATGCATTTAAAAGCATTTTTCTAAGTTTTCGCTATTTACCACGAGGTTTGACCTTGCGGTAAATAGCGGCCCGAAATTGCGATTTCGCAATTTAAAAATGGTTAATGAATTGCATTTAAGGAATCTCAAGTAGAGATTCCTTAAATGTAATTCCTCGCAATTTAGCGAATTCGCAATTACCGATTTTTGCATTTGGGATGATGAATCCCAAATGTAAAAATTGCGCTCACAAAGGGCCAGATTCTCAGAATCTGGCCCTTTGCGAGCCGATTTTGAAATGATGAATCTACCTGTAAGACTTTACCATATATCACACTCTTTCCTAATCATAGTATAATTCAAGGAGTTTTCTTCCTTGTACCTTTGTCGTCCAGCATACCAAATGGATATACATGGAAGGTTACAAAATTTGCAGAAAGAGTGATATGTGGACTAAAAAAAACAATTCACCAATAGTGACCCACCTTAAAAACCTTCCCTCCCTCCCATTAAAAGATAGAATCACATTCAAGATTCTGTCTTGCATATAAATGCATCAACCTTAAATACCAAAGGAAACAATTGTGAAATATATACCACAATATGCAAAAGATTGTCCCATTGTCACCCCCAAAATCGTAATCACAATGAGGGGTAACACATCGTCTGCCTCAGGAACAACTTGCCACGTCCAATTTCTCATGCAGTTAAAGTTGAGATGAGAGACTTTTCTGTTCTAACCAAGACTCAATCATCTCCTTTTTTCCTCCTCTCCACTATGTATTAATTCTAATATGCTTTGCCGTACTGGACATTTTGCACATCTGTGCCTCACCTGTATTCATATAATATACATAAAGATTGCTTACCGGGCACTTTCAATGAAACCATGAGCAAAACAATGAGACCCACGGAATCAGCCCTGTTATCTGTAACTCCATCAGACCCTCTTTTTTTAGGTCTCGATTTACGGCATTGCTTTAGCAATGCATGTTTGTGTCGAGATTATAGTGAGGCTTTCAAAAGTCTACCCAAACTGCTGCGGATTGGGTACAGTTCATGTGAGCCAGGCACGTTCACAAAACACCACAAGCCTCGGCATCAGACTTCAAAGGAATCTGCTCCCCCGCCGCCCACGCATCAGACTTCAAAGGAATGCGCTCCCCCGCCCCTGCCACAGCAGTGCCGAGAGCTTCATCAAACTCTCCTAATGAGTCTTCCTTCTCCCGCATGTGACCCTACTTGCACCCTCTCGGATCCATCTTCATTCTTTTCTACTTTTCCCTGTTTCCGCCACACACTCCACTCCTTTGTATCTCCTTTCTGGCCTCTTTCCTACTTAACTTTTTATCCTTTAATCCCATTTGCACCTTCTCAAAACCCTTCGAGCACTGTTATCTTAACATTTGTGTTTCTCTCTGTCTTATAATGTCTCCACTGCCACCATTTATTTCAGACCCTCACACACCCTCACCCTCACACCTCCTCACCCTCACACCTTCTCACCCTGACACACCCTGACACACCCTTACTCACCCTCACACCTCTCACCCTCACCCTCACCCACCCTCACACACTCTCACACCCTCACCCTCACACACCCTCACTCACCCTCACAACCCTCTCACCCTCACTCACCCTCACACACCCTCACCCTCACACACCCTCCCCCTCACACCCCCTCACCCTCACACCCCCTCACCCTCACATCCCTTCACCCTCACATCCCCTCACCCTCACATCCCCTCACCCTCCCTCACACCCTCACCCTCACACCCTCACCCACCCTCACACACCCTCACTCACCCTCACCCCCTCACACACCCTCACCCCCTCACCCTCACAACCCTCTCACCCTCACTCACCCTCACACACCCTCACCCTCACACCCCCCAACACACCCTCACTCACCCTCACATCCCCTCACCCTCCCTCACACCCTCACCCTCACACCCCCTCACCGTCACACACCCTTACACCCTCACCATCACACCCTCACACACCCTCTCACCCTCACACACCGTCTCACCCACCCTCACCCTCACACCCCTCACCCTCACACACCCTCACACCCTCACACACACCCTACCCCTCAAACACCCTCACACCCTCACACACCATCTCACCCACCCTCACACCCCCTCTCCCTCACACACCCTCACACCTTCACCCTCACACACACCCTCACCCTCACACCCCTCACCCTCACATCCCCTCACCCTCACATCCCCTCACCCTCACCCTCACACCTCACACCCTCACTCACCCTCACATCCCCTCACCCTCCCTCACACCCTCACCCTCACACCCCCTCACCCTCACACACCCTTACACCCTCACCATCACACCCTCACACACCCTCTCACCCTCACACACCGTCTCACCCACCCTCACCCTCACATCCCTCACCCTCACACACCCTCACTCCCTCACACCCCCTCTCCCTCACACACCCTCACACCTTCACCCTCACACACACCCTCACCCTCAAACCCCCTCACCCTCACACCCTCACACCCCCCCTCACCCCCCCTCAATCTCACACCCCCTCACCCTCACACCCCCTCATCCTAACACACCCTCACACACCCTCTCACCCTCACACACCATCACTCTCACACCCCCTCACCCCCCTCACCCCCTCACACCCTCACACACCCCTCACACACCCTCTCACACCCTTACTCTCACACCCCCTCACTCTCACCCCCCTCACCCTCACCCCCCCTTACCCTCACACAGCCTCACACCCTCACACACCCTCACCCAGTTACCCTCACACACCGTCTCACCCACCCTCAGCCTCACACCCCCTCTCCCTCACACCTTCACCCTCACACACACCCTCACCCTCAAACCTCCTCACCCTCACACCCTCACCCTCACACACACCCTCACCCTAACCCCCCTCAATCTCACACCCCCTCACCCTCACACCCCCTCACCCTAACACACCCTCACACACCCTCACCCTCACACACCCTCTCACCCTCACACACCCTCTCAACCTCACACACCCTCTCACCCTCACACCCCCTCACCCTCACTCACCCTCCACCCCCTCACACCCTCACCCTCACACACCCCTTCGCACACCCTCTCACACCCTCACTCTCACACCCCTTCACTCTCATCACCCCTCACCCTCACACCCTTACCCTCACACACCCTCACACCCCCACCCTCACACCCCTCACCCTCACCCTCACACACCCCTCACCCTCACCCCCTCACCCTCACACCCCGTCACCCTCAGACACCCTCACCCTCACAACCCTCTCACCCTCACACCCCGCACACCCCCTCACACCCCTCACACACCATCATCAGCATAGCATAAGAAAACATAGCATAGCATAACAAAACACAGCATAGCATACCAAAAAAAGCATAGGATAGCAAAACAAAATATAGCATAACAAAACATGGCATAGCAAAACACAACAAAGCATAGCATAGCATAACAAAACACACCAAAACATAGCATAGCATAACAAAACATAGCATAACAAAACAAAGCATAGCATAACATAACATAACAAAGCATAGCAAAACAAAACATAGCATAGTATTACAAAACATAGCATAACAAAACACAACAAAACATAGCAGAACAAAACATAGCATAACATAACAAAACATAGCATACCATAATAAAACAAAGCATAGCATAACAAAACATAGCATAACAAAACAGCAAAACATAGCACAGCATAACAAAACACAACAAAACATAGCATACATAACAAAACAGCATAGCAAAGCATAGCAAAACATAGCATAACAAAACACAACAAAACATAGCATATCATAACAAAACACAACATAGCATAGCATAACAAAACAAAGCTTAGCATAGCATAGCGTAACAAAACATACCAAAGCATAGCATAGCATAACAAAACATAGCATAGCAAAACATAGCATAGCATATTAAAACACAACAAAACATAGCAAAGCATAACAAAACAAAGAATAGGATAGCAAAACTTAACATAGCATAGCATAACAAAACAAAGCATAGGATAGCAAAACATAGCATAGCATAACAAAACATAGCATAACATAACAAAACATAGCATAACAAAACACAACACATAGCATAACAAAATATAGCAAAACACAACAAAACATAGCATTGCTTAACACAACAAAACATAGCACAGCAAAACAAAACATATAATAGCATAGCTAAACATAGCATAGCATACCAAACACAACAAAACATAGCATAGCATAACAAAACATAGCATAGAAAACAAAGCATAGCATAATAAAACACAACAAAACATTGAATATCATAACAAAACATAGCACAGCATAACAAATCAAAACATAGGATAGCAAAACATAGCATAGCATAACAAAACAAAACATAGGATAGCAAAAAAAACATAGCATAGCATACAGCATCACTCAGCACCACCTCAGCATCACTCAGGGGCACCACAACATCACTATCCGCTACCACAGCATCACTGAATGCCACAGCATCACTCGTTCGCCATCACAACATCACTCAGCGCCACCACAGCATCAATCTGTGCAACCATTCAACAACAACTGGTTCAAATATGTTCTCTCAATGTTTCAAGCTTTATTACAAATGTAACAAAAAGATGTTAATATTTCACTTCTGTTCTTGGATTTTAGTCACAATAAAATACACTGAACATAATCTTCACAAAAGTTATTTACAAAAGTTTAAGCTATTGCCATTATAAATTACAATAACTTTTATTTAATTATTTTTAAAAAATTAATTGTTATTTGTAATATCATTACATGTAAGTCACGTAAATACAACACATATTGCATTACAAATGCTATAGGTGTCACATTTGCGAAAGTTATAACTATTGGAATTGTAAATGGCAAAGCTATTAATTTTGCTATTTTCAAAAACAAACATAAATAAAAAAATTGTCATTTACAATACCAATAGCTCAAACTTTCCTAATGCGAGACCTATTGCATTGCAAATGCTTGTTTTCTTTTATGCCCGTTTGTTTGCTTTGCTGTTTCCAGACTTCATCTCTGTAACCATTTCTGGTCAGTCCCTCTCTAATAAATGTACCTACAGTCTCATTGTACAAAGATACATTAGCAATGTTTAAATGTTATGCCTCTGTGCTTAGAGGCAATTTCATGCTAAAATTGTACACTATATATAAAAAAATGTATTTAAACATCAATGATTTTCATGTAAATCAATTAAGAAATAATTATATTCAAAACAAAGTTTCAATTAAACAAATATTGAAGTTGTAGGAGTTGCATGTCAATTGAAAATCTCTGAAAAAGATCTATGAAGGGGGATTCATCTAGCACAAGCCAATTAAAAAAAATGTAATTTTTAATTTGGAACAATCACGCAACTTTGCGTATTCGGGTATAAAGTACATGCATGTTTTCTTGTGTTGCAACCTCGCCATTTTATTTCCCTCTTTAACTATCTATATACTACTGTGCACCTGTATTTGCATTTCAATATAGAGGCAATGGAAATCAGTCTGCATATCCTGTTTATGATCTAGGAACAAAATATGCAAAATGTGTAACTTTGCAATACGTGGGCTATTGTTCATGAAAAAAAAATCTTAAAATGGCTCCACGAATTGTCTGCCTATAAAAAGCACATGTTCAAAGTAAATGTCTTTGATGTTTGGTGCCAATCGAGGTGTCAATTGTTTAGACAACTAGTCATAAAGTTCTTCTGTAAGGATTTATACTGCAAAACGCTAATCTGAAAGAAACAGTTAGTTATAGACTCCTTACCTTAGAATTACCCCCAGGTATCAGGCTGGATCCGGATAGGTTTTCATCAGCAGTACCCCTGTGCATTGATAAATAACCTATGTTTCTTACAGATATATTGTTACCGAAGGTTAGTGACTTGATCTTTAGGTCCATTTACTTTCAATTTCCACGTCCTTCAACCAAATCGCGCAATACTTTGTGAACACTAGATTTGTGGGCTGCGCTTGTATGGCAAGCTTAGTGATAAATGGCTATTTTTGGCAGGTATAAAAACGTGAATATAACATTGTGGAAACATGTAATATTTTACATTAGCATAAGCAACAGCCATTTTGGTTGTGGCTTCCATTTTGTTTCCTTCGTAATTCTTTCTTCCTCTGCTGTTCGCCTTTCACCCTGCTTGTGTCATCAACTTTAGTTGAACTCTTTCGACATGGCTCAGCAATGTACGTGCTGGGGGTTTGTAGCTGCCGGTGCACCTGGTCTTAGAGGCTTTCTATTGATTGTTTACTTCTGCCATAAGCATTCCTGCTCCCCCTCCCTATTTGCTAACCAAGTGGTCATCCATCTGCCCTTGTTTGCGTATAGCTATTTCTGTGTTTAAACTTGTTCTTTCCATATCTGTCCATATGCTTACATTGCAACAAAACTGAATATAAGGACGATGGTTTGTGAGTTCAGTGTACCTCCTTCTACTATACTTGAGAGTGTTGTGTGGAAGTGATCCCGCTCCTTAGTGATTAATAAACTTGTTGTTTTACTTCAGCCTCAGTGCCGATCTCTCTTTTTTAGTCTTCGGACCCTTGGAAGAGAGGGTGACCCTGCACCTGTGTGCTCACATTTGGGTACATTGCCACAACTTAATTGTTTCACGGTATCACTTTATCACCAAAAAATAGTTGTTTTGTAACAAGGGTAACGCTTACTGTCTATTTTGTATTTATGTATGTAGTGTTTTTTTTTTTAAGTGAACTACATTCATCCAAACATTGCTTCAAAGAATTCAGGGGTATTAGAGGGTAAAAGTTTCTGGTCAGGTAAGGCTTTTTGGTTTGGTAGGAAGAGAATTGGATCCTTTTGGCTGAAAGTAGTTGAGTAGTCATGACTTTTCTTCAACATAATTCCATGATTGCATTCAGGAGACAGTGGTCACAAATGGTGGACTTCCCTTTCGGAGGACCTCCTGTCTAAGGAACTGTGCAGGGTCCTATATATGAGTTTCCTAACCGATGCTTCCATGCATAGAAATTGAGTGGTGGCAGCTAAATGCTATAGACTTGCCAACCGAGGTAGTGGATGCCATCCTTGGTGCTAGATACTCTTACACAAAGTCGATCTATGCTGGGTGCTAGAACACATTTGTTGCTTGGTGTGGTGCTTGATACACTCACCCCTCGAAAGCAAGCTAGACTTTTTGATGTTTTTTCATGGCCAAGCAGGGCCTTGCAGTGGGTTCATTGAAAGAATATTTGTTGGCCCTTTTGGCCTTTCTGTGTTTACCTGGCCGACTGTCTTTGTTCATGTCACCAGGCGTAATGTGTTTTGTCCAGTGGGATATGGCCTTGGTATTGACCTTTCTTGAGTGCATACCCATTGAGCCTATGCACAACAGTTCTTTAAAGCTCTTATGCTAGAGACCATCTTTCTCATAGTCATTACGTTTGCACAATGGGTGAATAACTGCAGGCATTTTTGGTACATCTGCCCTACACAACCTTCTTCTAGACCAGCTGGTAATGAGGACTTGGGCGATGTTCCTACTGAAGGCCGTGGCTTCTTTCCATATTGGCCACCCGATTACTCTGCCAGGTTTTGTTGTGTCACCTTGCACCTCAAAGAAGGAGGAGAGCCTCCATTTTATTTTCACTAAGAGGGCCCTGAGATTTACATCAAATTTACGGAAGGCCATTGCATGGACGATCAGCTCTGTGTGGGTTTCTCTCGGGAAAAGAAAGGGAAGGAGGTGCAAAACGACTCTGTCGAGATTGATAGCCCTCTGTATTAAAATCTGCTATGCAGTGGCGAGGAAGCGGCTCCCTGGCAGCCGATAGATTAGTCCGCCAAAGCCATTACAATTGCTTTGGCATGAGGGTGCCTAATCTATACATCTGCCAGACTGCACAATAGGCATCCCTGCATATGCTGATATATAGTTTGTATAGCATGCGAATGCCCGAGGGCGTCTTGGTGCTGGCATCTGCTAAGTACGGTACTGGACAAGAGGAATGTTTAAAAATAACATATCATAGGGGAAATGAAAACCGCCACATTTATGGTGTTTTCTAAAACAGGACAAGTTTGACTGACATTTGAGATGTGCCGGCAGATTGTTTCAGAGTTGACTGGTGGTGTAAACAATGCTTCTACCACCCCTTGTCATTTTCTTGATTTTAGGAACATTGACTGTTCTGGAGGCTGCAGAGCACAAAGATCTTCTTTGCATGTACCAGGAGCGTATACCATGCAAAGATTTATGTGCCAAGCAGAGTGCCTTAAAAGCCACTCTTTTGTTTTACTGGGAAGCAGTGGAGCTCCACTAATGCCTATGAGAAAAACTTGAACTTGGGGAATTCTCTTGAGTAGGCTGGCCGCTGCATTCTGCAGTATCTGAAACTTCTTGAGTGAGCGTTGATGGATGCCTAAATATACAGAATGACAGTAATCCAACCTGGACAGAACCAGCGCAGTGATGGCTGATTTATGTAAATCTAATGGAATAAAAGGGAGGATTTTTCTCAGTTTTCAGCAGAAATAAAAAAGAGGAAGTAAATGTATTAATCTGTTCACTAAAAGATAATCTGGAGCCAAAAGTCGCCCCTTGATTCCTGACATTAGACACTGGAGTAGGGGCAAGGCCCAGAGTCTGAGGCCACTAAGATTGGTTCCAGAAGGAAGTTTCCTTGCCAAAAAGAAGAACCTCAGATTTATCCTAGTTCGACTTGAGGCTGTTGTTGCTCATCCAATAAACAACGGTGCCCATACAGCTAATACAACAGTGCACGGCCTCAGTTACATCACTGGAGATTGACACTATGGTTTGCATATCATCAACATATGCTACTGACAAGAAGCCAAATGTACAGATTAGTCTAGCCAGGGGGATACATAAATATTGAACAGCATAGGGCTCAGTCATGACCCCTAACAAACACCAAACGGTAAAGAAAAAGGATTTGAAATGAAATCATCCAAAGCGACTGATTGTTCTCTGTCGAAGAGGAATGAGCGTACAAGATCGACAGCTGATCCATCAATCCAATCTCCGCTAAGCACTTCAGCAGGACATAATGGCTCACATTGTCGAAGGCTGCGTATAAGTCCAACAGGATCACTTCAGCCTTCCCTTCGTTGTCCAAAATGCTTTTTAGCTCCTTGGTAGTCACTACCAGAGCCGACTCAGTACTTTGGTTTGGTCTAAAGCAAAATTGTAGACTATCCAGGATTCCATTATTATCCAATAAATCTGAGAGTTCAGTGTCCATATGATCTTCTCCGCAAAAGGAAGGTGAATGATAGGGCAATGGTTTTTTTCCTCATTTGAGTCCAGTGGGAGTTTTTTAAGCAGAGGAAGAATAGAAGCCTTTTTCCATTTAGAAGGAAAATGACGGAGTTGATAATGGTGTTTAGTAGAACATTAAGCGTAATAGCTACTGTCCCTGCTATGTCATGTAGAATGTTTGGCGTGCAGGAATCGGACGGGGCTCCTGACTTCTTATGTCCACTAAATTCTACTATTCCTTCAGTGGTAAGAGGAGGAAAATTACAGAATTCAATTTTATTGGGGTCTGTCCAGTCTACCCCAGCAGCCATAGCTGTAAAAGAATGGCTTAAGTCCAATTTTCCATGTATTTCCTCTACTCTTATCTTTTTTTTTTAAAAAAATCTGCCAACTTGTTGCATAGCGATTGGCTGGGAGATAATGTACTCCTGGAAGTTAGGACTAGAAAGTACCTGGAGTGTTTTGAAAAGTTCTGTCGTAGAGTTTTTGGCTAAGTTGATTTTTACTGAGAAGTGATTCTTTTTTAGAGCAAATAATCATCAATTTTTTGTAGTGCTGGATTTATTGATAATATCTCTTCCGTTCCTTAGTGCAGTAGTTTCTTCTCCACACTTTCTCCTGTCTACAACATTTCGGTTTTAGTGCCCTGGGTTTAGGAGAGAACCAGGGTGCTGTGGGCCTACCTTTATAGCTTTTAGTTGTTTTGAGAGGAGCCAGCTTGGTGACTGCC
This sequence comes from Lissotriton vulgaris, assembly GCF_964263255.1. NCBI lineage: Eukaryota > Metazoa > Chordata > Amphibia > Caudata > Salamandridae > Lissotriton > Lissotriton vulgaris. The sequence continues at coordinate 753,144,959 of NC_141694.1, forward strand.
ACATTTATCCATTCGGAATAACTACATGATGCTACATTCGTGCCGCTCGTAAGTAGAGGCTGAGTCCTATCTAAGACGTTGATCAGTTCAATGTTATTGAATTTGCTCCAGGCTCGAACCTTCTTGGCGTGTACAGATTATTTGTTTACAGGAATAAAATCGACAGCCGTATGATCTGATCAAATGATTGGTCATGTGGCGTCTGAATGCAAATTTAGGTTATTCGAAACACAACTGCCTTGATAGCCGGGTCCAGCATGAAGGGCAGTTGTCCAGATCCAGTCTAGTGCCTGGGTAAATTCTAGAGGTGAGGAATTTGCAGTTAGAGTTTCCTCCAAAAAGAGCACCACAAAAGGTATGTAACTTGTACATTGTGAAGAAAATATACAAATATAATTTGAAGAAATGTACTTTTAAGAGCCACTTTTGTTTGTTATGAAATAAATGTGAAATTACAGATATATTTTCATCACAATCTGCATATTTTATTTGTGCCACATAAAACACATACATTTGGTGTTTTTTACATTTCTGATCTGTTCTTAATGAAATGTTTTATGGAAAAAAATGTATGTTAGCTATAGGGTTATGATGTTTCCGTTCCTTATAGTCTTACTGATTTTTTTTTGACTCACGTGCACTAAGCATAGGTAATTTAAAATGAAAGGCCTAAACGTTACACAGATTGATGCTGGCACCGACATGGCCAGTTGAGTAAGCACACACCGAACTCCCAAATCAAGTTCAGACGTGTGTGCTGGTTCTGGCATGTTGTGGGTATGCGCGTGTTCATTGAGATGTGCGTGTGCGTTAATTCTCAAGGGTTTGTGCGCGTGCACCTGTGTGTATTTCTCAGAGATTACATATTTCTCCCACTGTTCTCTCAGACCCTGAAGGGAAATCTTATATTTTTCTCCAGCAGTTGAAAGCGACCAGTTTGGAGATTAGGTTGCACGAGTAATCAAAAGTATTTTTTCTTTTACTTTTGTGCAAAACTAAATGTATTCCGTACACATCAAAAGAAAAAAAAACTAAGCGTGAATAGATCCATACATCATAAAACAAAATTGCATCCTATTAAGGGAAGCAGTAAAGAGAAAATAGATAAAGTAGTCAGATATTTCAAAAAATTAATTTTGACGAGTTATAAACACAGCACCAAGTAGTCTTCCCAAATTCATTTAAATTTGGTTTTTACAACCAATAGCCTTCAACTGTGTCTAGCCGCGGTTGACTCAGGCAGACTGGGCCCTGGACACGCCCACCTTGCTGCTATCAATCGCTGCACGTGGCCTTCAGTCATGAGCCACAGGCAACCAATCGCCAATGCATACAGTTACCAGATGCCCATGGAGTTTGCAAATTAACCCAATTTCGGGCAAATCTACCAAATGGTGCCAATGTTATATTAGCTAATCAAAACTTGTTTGATTCCCCCCCCCCCAACCCCTTTAAATTTAGCTCCCACACCTTGTCAAATCTGTGTGAAAGCTGAGAGAGAACAGCCATAGGTTACACATACCAACACTCAACGGAACAAAATTCCCAATGAATTTTGGGGGGATTTGTCATAGGGTCTCAGTGTTATTTGCAAATGAACACCTTTGCCTCCTCTTCCCCCCCAACAGATCTTCCCTTGCTTTGCCTTCAGTTTAGAAAACATGCTAAATGTCTGCCAGATTTCTTGTGGATTTGGTAGTGCCCCAGTCTTTTGCAGACTGGCACATGTTGACCTCCTTTTAACTGTGCTCCCCTTTCACAAGAGTACCCTCAACATGATAAGCATTTGTTAAATTTTATGCAAATTCATGAAAGTTGAAGGCCAATCAAAAAGCACCTCTTCGACTGTCAATACATTTCTAACTTTTAACCATTCAAGGCCTGCCAGATACTTGTTTTTGAAATGCTTCTTTTTGAGACCACTAAATGGATTTACACCAAACCAAGCACAGGCACTCCTCTTAGTAAAGTCCTAGTTTTGCGCCACGTTTAATGTAATTCCATTCAACATTATTTTTTTGTAGCAGAGAGCAAAGATTCCTATGAAAATTAAAATGGACCCACCCACCAATTATTTCCCATCTCCTAGAAAGACCTGCATGAAACTTGGTATTCCAAATCTAAACTTGATAAACATTGTTTTTTGAAAATGCATAACAGACATGAAACCATAACTCACATACCACAAGCAATGCTCTTGACTTTACCTTTTCAGTGATGGGATGCAATTATAAATGTTATAAATGATCTTACAATGAAATATTATATCATACCATTAGCACAGTGAACAAGTATAATTTGTATACGTATGTATAGCTATTTAATTATGTTCTGCTTTTATGTGTTGTTTCTTAATGTCATAAATATTGTTGAGCTGATAAGCTTTGAATTTGGTGAGCAAGTTATTGTTTACTAGGTTGTTGTATGAGTCCTGTGGCTTAGCCCTGCGAATTAACCCTTGGAGAGGGAGTTGGCCAAGTGCAGCTACAGAGTGCCAAATTCGTTTTTCTTTCTTCATTTTTTTAGGATTCACTATTCTTGTACTGCATTCATGAATCCTGAGACCTTCTGGAGGGGTCAGGGGGGTCTGAGGAAGGGTTAGCAGCCTGCATGATGAATTAAATCTTTAAAAAATGTATGTAAATGCCAGGGGATCCTTTGGAGTCTCCCACATGGGCCTGGGGGTAAACGTATAATTAACCTGCTCCCTTCTGCCCTTTTTTTATTTTACTTTTCTCAGCACAGTGCTCAGTGCATCATGTTGGGTTATGACTTGAAAAACATTTTTTTCTGTGACTGACAATCAATCAGCCCAGCACACTAGCAACTCTGCAGCCCGACACACCAATGTGCAATGGACAACAGAGAAAATGCTCCCTCGCCCAATTGTCAGTACTCATTTATCCCTAAGAACATTTCCTGGGCCCCTCAAGGCCCATTTTAGACAATTCATGTACAATATGTCAGTAAAATAACTACAGATTTTTGGAAATACGGGAATAACAAAATGAAACAACCACATAGATGTAAACCACATAGATGTAAACAACAACACAGATGTACTACACCACACACAAAAACCGCACAACAAAACAACACACACACTTCATAAACAAATAATACAAATAAATGCAACACAACAACATAGTAAACTTTCACAATACAACAAAAACACGACACCACAATATGTAACAACGTGAAGAAACAACACAGCAATGCCACACTGTAGTACAAGAGCAATAGAAAACATACATAATTAACAAACACCAAAAACAAACGATGCAAATAACTCAAAACAATATGAAAACAATTGTAACAATGCAACACAACACTACAGCTCAACATGAAACCTCAAAACATCTAGACAGCACTACATAAAGAATACAACACCAGCACAAAGCACAAGCAACACAGCATAGCACAAAATCACAGCAAAGCAGTACATCAACAAAGACTACATTCGCCCCTCATGGCCACCACCCCTTTGATTTTCATAGAGTGGGGCGGGTATTTACTAATCTATATTCCATTGCAATAAATATAGTGTTCATTTTATTATGAAAAAAAAAAATGTGTTGGTTCATATATCAAATATGGACTGCCTTGTTGGCTATATAGGGTATAAGGATGGACTTCAACGGAGGATACAGCTCTCAGCTTGCGTCCTCGGTGTGTATAAACATTTGGGTCTAAAAACATATACAATGTACATCAACTACAGTCAACTTCACACGTGTACAAATATGCATATGTCTGTGTATGTGTGCACACATTTATTGAGCATGTAGGTGATTTTATTGAACAAAATGCCGGGAACCATGAAATATCGAAAGTATTTCATGGTTCCCTATGAAATATGAATGTCAACATTAGAATGACTGCCCGCAAACCACTCTGCAGAACATTACCACTGCCAGATCTGCTAGGATTATGCAACATGGGGTACTAAATTATGCAGCAATGTTATCAAAATTATGCAGCAAAAGACACAAATGTTACAGATCATTCTCTGGCTTTGTTATTTTTATTCACTTCAGCTAAAAACAAAATTTTAGTGAAATCTGCAAATTATTATGAACATGTGGCAAGTGCAGTAAATCCATAATTATGCAGAAAACATGATAACCACATAATTACCCAAATCCACTGGCCCTCACCATTGTCCAACGTTTTAGCAAACATTTTTATTGAGAGATAAACAAAACCTAACCTTTTAAATCCAGTGATTGACCTTTTGTTAGATGCACCATGAGGAATACAGCTTTTTCAGGCTAACTACCTTAAAATACATATGTAACATAAAATAAATAATGGGCAACATGTAATGTGGTCCAGTACTGCCATCTCAGGGTTCTGGTGACGTTTATAAAGCACTCAGCCTTTGGCCTCTAGGTTTATGATGTCACCAGAATCCCTCCATGGCAGCTTTGGGCCATATTACAAAGTTATTTGTTATGTTTGCAGAAATAAACAGGCACAAACACACATTTGTGTGTGTATACATAGCCTCATTTATCCTTTATTAGCCCTCAAAAACGGAATCAACAGTCGTTTGTGCTCATGTTATTCAAGAAGACCAATTCCATTTATGTTTATTAAAGGAAAGAAATGCTTTCATTTATAAAACAGTAGGAACAGGCTTCAGTGTTCAAAAAACATTTTGTATTTGACAAATATGAATATTTATGATATGCAGATGCACTGTTTTGTCCTAGTAATTTAATACCGCTGGGCCTTTTCTCTGCGTTTAGTTGCAGTAATGGGCCTTGCAAACAGTAAAAGGCTCTTGAAAGTAATTAATTTAATTTCAGTTTTGTTACACCGCCTGTCCCGTGTTGTAAGAGAAGGGCAGCAGTACTATGAATTGATCACTTACATTAATTTAATTTCAGTTTTGTTCTACTGTCTGTCCAGTGTTTTGGGATATGAAAAGCAATGCTTAATACTTATTTGGAATGTTAGCGTTGTCCTCGGATCATAGAACTACTGTTCTCAACAAGTAGTGTCTTGAGGGCATTGACATATGGTACTCTGCTCCTTTTAAAAATAAAGGGAGAATCATCTAGCCGATATACATATTTGTACTGAAAAAAACAAAAGTTACAGGGATGTTAGAGTTAGGCTCAAATTTAACTCGTACAAAACCATAGAAATTCAGCAGTTATAGTTACCTAACCTAGCCCCAGCAATGCACTGCTTATGACTTTACATATCACATCACTCATGACATGTCAGTGACATCACTCATGACACCTTTTATTTTGCTCGGGGGTTATAATGTAACCAAGCGCTAAAGACTACGCTTTTTTTACTTTGCTGCGGATTCCCACAGCAATCATTTTTTTTACAAAGTGCTTCTTGGCCCTGTCAAGGTCACAGGTGAACCCCAGGACCACTGTTTGGGGGTCAGGGTATTCCTACCCTGCCCCCTTTAAAAGAAAAGAAATTTGTTAGAATTGGCTTAAGCCGAGTCCCAAATGGCTTCCACCACTTCCTGGTTGAAGTGTTGGTAGCCAATCGGATTTCAGCACGGGGGCTGTCAGACCCTTAGAGGATTCACATCCCTATATATCCAAATTTGGATTTCTTTTAATATCTCAAAAACTACTGAACGGATTTACACCAATTCACAAAAAGGTCACTTTCTGAACCAACAGTGACATTTCTGCCAAATTTGGTGTATTTCTGTTCAGCAGTTCAGGCTGTAGTCGTGTCTAAAATCCCTATGGGAATTTGTATGGGGACCCCTCCTTTTTCCCAACCCCGCTTTACGGATCACCCCGAAACTTGTAAGACAGCAGCTGAAGTGAGATTCATACTAATTTTGGAAATTTTGCAAGGATTTGTCAAACGGCGCCACAGATATTGGCAAAATAATAAACGCTCTTCCTATGGAAACAGGTCCTAACTATAACTACCTACTGGCGACCACCAGTAAGTGATATATAATTAATATGTATTTAATATTAATTATGTTTAGAGTGAATGGAGAACTCAAAAGGAATCTGTGGTCCCTGTCCTCACTGGAACTGCTCTTAAATGGGAAGTAGCATATGCATTTTCCCAATCTGAAAATATGTTCTGTTCGCTGCTTTACTTTTATGGTCTAGCTTGACAGTGCAGCTGTCACCAGACAATTATGTGAGCATCACTAGAGAAGAACTTTCACTCCACCCACGTGTCGGGAGCCAAAAGTACATATTTTGATTATGCAGACTTTGTGTACTTCCACAAAAAAGTGCCTGCCCTCTAAACAGCAGCTGTTATCATTTTCTTTATCCAGCTGCCTGAGTTTTAATTTTCAGGAGCACACACATGACATTGTAATGCTGTAAAAGTGTCTTAGAGGTCTAGTTTTGTTTATTTATCTTTTACTTAAAAAGTTTTGTATAGTGGGACCAAGAGGGTATCAGAGCGCTTTACATCATTGGGTATGAGGAATACAAAAGTAGGGGGAAAAAATCTTCCAAAATGTGGTAGTAGCATGCTATGGCTGGAGTCCATAGTTGCACATAGGAGAAGTGGATAGTCAGAGCATCAGAGTAACATGCAGATAGATTAACAATAAAACATACTGTGTCTTAGCCCAAAAACGTCTTCATTAGTATGGTTTTCACTTCATATTTACATGAGGAGGTTGATGAGATTCAACGGATTTACGGTGGCAGAGAGAGTTCCAAATCTTCGGGGTGATTCCCGCGAGGGCTCTGTAGCTCGTTTTCTTTCTTTTGGAAGATATGTGGGTTCAGTAATAATGAGTTAGCGGTTCGTGAATGTCTGCATCCCCCTGATAAATCAAGCTTATGCACCAGATATATGGGGGTCTTGAAATATAGGGCTTTATGAGTCATGCATGCAATCTTTAGTAGAATTCTAGCTTCGGAGAAGAGCCATTTTAGAGGTTTTAGGGCTAGGGATATGTGATCCTTTCTTTTCTTTTTTTTAAATCAGTCTGGCCACCGCATAAAGGGAGGCCCTTAGGGGGTCCATGTTGTGTTTAGGAAGACCGCAAAGGGTGAAGCTCCTGTCGTCAAGTCTAGGCAATACAAGAGCTTGGACTGCCAGTTTAAAGTCATTGTGTGGTAGAAAGGGGTTGAGTTTCCTTAAAATACTCATTTGGTAATTAGCTCCTTTAGTTGCATTGCTGATATGATTCTGCATATTTTGGTGTTTGTCTAGAGTGACTCCAAGGGATTTAGTGGACTCAATAATGTGAGGTGTACAGTTGAAAGCTGTTAGATGCTTCGTCCAGAGGTCGATCTTGGGAGTGTGTTTGGAGCGGCTATGAGGAGAAATACCGTTTTGGCAGAGTTGAGCTTAAGATGGTTGTCAGTGAGCCACTTTTGCATGTTCAACAAGGTTGAGTTGAGGGAGATGAAGTGTTCTGGGGAGGATATTTTCAGATACAGCTGAGTGTCATCTGCATACATGTGATAAAGAATGTTCACAGAGTTCAGAGCATTTGCAAGTGGTTCCAAGAATAAATTAAATAGAATGGGTGAAAGAGCGAACCCCTGAGGTACCCCCACATTGACAGCGGAGGGCTGGGAGAGAGATTGATTTACCTTGACTTCTTGGGTCCGATTGTGAAGGAATGATTTAAACCATTGCAGTACAGCCCCATCCTTCTTTCTAGCGTGGATAGTGAGCTGTCATGTTTAACAGTATTGAAGACAGAGAATAGGTCAAGGAGAATAAAAAGACATGATTCATTATGGTCTAGCATTTTAATATGTCATCCATGAGGTTAGTGAGTGCAGATTCAGTGCTGTGACCTCAATGGAAACCAGACTGAAGTTGGCCCAGGAGTTGGAAGGTCTCAATGTGGGTGCAGATTGAATTTGTATGCATTTTCCAGACGTTTCGCCATAGTTGGTTTGTTGAAAATGAGGCAGAATTTGTTAAGGTCGAAGCTGTCAGCATTAGGTGTTTTTAGAATGGGGTAAGGCAGTCAGGATAGTACCATGCAGTAGGGAGGCAGTAACAATCTTAGATCATAGTGGGAGAATGGCAGCTTTAATTTCTTTGAAGATTGCGCGTGGTAGTGGGTCATTGAAGTGGTTAGGTCGGTTGAATGTTAGAAGAATGTTATAGATGTCACTTTCCCTGAGTGGAGTGAAGGAGTGCCAGGAGGCATTGTTCTTAGGTACATCTTCTGGGGGTCCGAACCGGTCAAGGCCATTGGAGGGGAGGGGAGAAGCTTTCCCTGTGTTTGGAAGAAGCGCCGTCTTTGATTCTAGATCGATGTCAATGATTTTTGTTTTCTTCAAGAAGAAAGTGGCCAATTCCTCGCTAGTTGGGGGAATGGTGTTACCATGGTTAAGCCTGTTAGGTGTGTTGAGCGATTGTTGTTTAACAATTTCAAACAGTTTTTTGGGACGGTTTTTGGCTTGGCTAAGTTGGGTTCTAAAGAAGACCGCTTTAGCATCTCTGATTTTTCTGTTGTAAGTGTTCCTCACTGATCTAAGATGTTTTAGGTGTTCGGTGGAGGGTATGTATGTCCAAGATCTTTCGACTGACCTTAGACAGCGGCGTTCAGAGTTAAGTTTATCATTGAACCAGGGTTTTGATATTTTGGAGGAAGTGTTTCTTTCTTGTAGCTAGGCGATAGAGTCGAGGATTCCTGTGATAGAGGAATTATAGAAGTTTGTGAGGTCATGTTCATCTACCATGCCTGCTTGAGGGGCCATGCCAGTGGTACATTGGGCTGCTAAGCTTTGGCGATTAATGTTTCAAAGGGTACTTTTTTCATTGTTTTATTATCTTGGGTTGGATCCTCTTCCTTGTCACCTCTAGGTTGATGAAGAAGTGGATACTGTAATGGTCAGACCAATCACAAGGATTAATGGAATCCATTGTGATGTTGTTCCTTTTGGATATGATGAGGTCTAGTGCTTCACCCTTGTTATAGGTTGGGCTGAGGCAGAATTGTGTTAGGTCGTGGTCTGATAAGAATGTTTTTAGAAAATTAACTGATTGATCATTTGGGTTTGTCCAGTGGAGGTTGAAGTCTACCAAGAAGATTTGTGACATTAGAGGATCGTCGTTGGAAGTGACAATTTCCATGAGTTATTCAATGAAGGCCAGATTGTCTCCAAATGGATTGTAGAATGTGTGTAGTTTGCAGATAGGGCAGTTGTTGCTTGAGATGCTAATGCAGAGATATTCACTGGTGGGCAAGGTGACGGGTTCTGATTGAGATACAGAGAGTGTATATCTGTGAATGCAGGCTATTCCCCCACCCTGCTTCAAAGTTCTGTCTAGTTGAATTATGTTGTGGCTGGAGGGGGCTAGTAGATCAAGGATAGGGGTAGAGAAGCTGGCTGGAGGGGAGCTGGGGGATGTCAATGCGCTTGAAGTTGTCACTATTTATACCTCTGTGGTTATATTAGGATTATCTGTAGGGGTTAGCTTGCAATAGCTTGGATTTGACCCGGGAAGGTCTTGTTGTAGGCTATTGGGCTGGTATATGAGAGGAGTAGGTCATAGATGTCACTGTTAGATAGATCAGCCTTCAGTCGTCTGGGGCGCATGGGGGCATTTGGGAGGGGTAACGTTTTTGATATAAGATGCACAGTGAAGGGGTCTGGGGCAAGAGATGAGCCTGTTTGAGGACGATGAGAGTATGCATGGGTTGTGTGGTATAGGATCCAAGGGTGGTGGATTCTTGAACTCAGTATAGGCTGATGGCCAGCTTGCATCAGGCTTACATGGTAGTAACTTGGGATGGGATAGAGCAGGTGGGCGGGAGAGGTTACAGCGGTGATAGATCCCTGGTGTAACAGAATGGGGGCCGGGGAGAGTGTGTCAGTATAGGGCAACTAACCGTTTGGTTCGAAGCACCTGTTGTGGGTGAAAGCTCTGGTAATGCTAGGACAGAGGACTAGTTGGGGTACCGATCGTATAAGGTCTGGGGAGGGTTGAGGGGTGTTTGAGACACCCAGGATGTAAATTGAGCTGTAAGAGTGAGATCAAGGCGAATAAGGTGAACTGGACGGGGATGATTGCTCTTATTACTCCCAGCTTTCTTGAGGATAGGGAAGATCTTATCCATTATAGTTAAATTGTCATTCGAGGCTTGGATTAAGATAATACCATTGTTGGTGAGGGTATGGTGGCGGACGCATTGAAGGAGGGCAAAGGTGAAGCAGAAAGCTTTAGGCCATATGGAATTTTCTTGGTGCCAGTGATACAAAGCGTGGAGTAAAAGACAATCCTCCATCTCGCACATTTTCTAGAGTAAAAGATGAAGTCATTAGTTAGCTTACCCTTGATGGAGCAAAAGTATATATCAGAAAAAAAATGTATGCTGTTTTTCTCTGGAAGCAGCACAGATGGTAGGAGGGGAGACAATAACCTACATGGATTTCCAGGTCTAGCTTGACAGTGCAACTTTCACCTAGCATTTTAACTTTCACCTAGCATTTTAACCTACACCAGCTCTACAGTTCATTGCTTCACATTACCATACATACTTTCACGGAAGGCATGTTGGTATTGCCAATGTGTGTTACTTTACTCCTGGTGTTTTTATTGCTGTGTGAAGTGCGCGAACTTCCTATGCATGGAGAAGACCATGTCAAGTAGCACTCCCACATCGTAGTCTCTCATTTCAGTGACTCTCCTTCTCTGAGAGGAGCCCATGATGTTTAAACGGCAACCTTTTCTGCCTATCCTCTTCACAGTGATTTTAAAAGCAAATGTATTTGTGCAAGACCTTTGACCCCTGCCACGTCTACAGTAGACCTGGGGAGTGATAGTAGAGAGATTAGGGTGGAGGGCAAGCACTAGTCTCAAATTCATAACCCACGTCAAAAAGTTAAACATGTATGTGTCTTCCTATTTTAGTCAGAACCAGTTACAGTAATGAATTCCCTGTTGTCCCAGCAACTTTTGGACTTCTAAGACTTCTAGTGTGTCCCTTTCTCAATATTTTATAATGGAAACAAAGACCAAAAAAAGTCCCATGTTCAATGTAATGGTCCCTAAAATGTCAGGACAGGTTCAAATCGTCACACCTTACATGAAGTCACTTGGTAGCTATGTGGATATTTTGTTGAAAGTAGATTAAAATAGGCCTTACATTTTTAATGTACACAGATCTGGAGAGGGAGCAAGCTAGCAAGAGAGAGAACAAGAGAAAATAAGGATTCCAAGATCAGAGACTGTACCATTTAGTAAACTCTATCAGGTAAATCCGATTCAGTGATGTCTCTTGGAAGATTTCTAGACTTGGCCAGCCGGGTGAACAAACTCACTCTTCCTTGTGCTGCTTGTGTAGAAAGTGTTTTTGTCATTCCGCAGATGCAGCCATCAGGGGTGTGCAAATTAATAAAATCTCTACTTGTCCACGGGGCAGGTTGCTTCATAAATCTACTTGTCCTGTAACAAAATCCACTTGTCCCTTTTGTGCCATGTAACGCAGCGACAAATTATGGCAGCAATCGCATTATACATAAGTGCTCTTAAATATTATCTCTGATTATGCCACGGCTCCGTCCATAGTAGGGTTTGAATACTAGAAATTCCAATATGTTGCCACGTTTCTACAGATCTACTTACTGGGTCTGAAGGTAGTGGTAAGCAACAGTGTGTGAACAAAAACCCTAGGCAGTCAACAGTATGGCAAACAAGTAAAATAACATGACAGCGAAAAAACAAACATAGGAAATTCAAATAAAAATGATCATGATTTTAATGAAAACAAGTAAAAATCGTACATGTGAATGGTATAACCATCACCGTATGATATTAACATTAAAATTAAGACATATATTTCATACATTTATTATTTCATCATACATAATACATTTATACAAAATAATATCACTAGTATCTAAAAAAGACCACACTGTGGCGAGTGAAACTCGACGCGCGTTTCGGCGCAAGAAACGCCTTCTTCAGGAGTCACAAAATGAAAGTGATATCTGAAACATACATGTAAAGACAAACAACAGCCCATTATGATGTATTCAAAAATGTTATACAGAACATGAAAAACACATTGAAACATATTAATTTCAAAAAGGGGTTAAAAATAAACATTCAATAAAAGCCTATATTTCGCTGTCAAATTGTTACATCTCTAATCTTGTTACCACGACACAACTGATAAAGTCATACAAATCAAGATTGTGCAGTACTCAGAACTAAAGGCGCATTCAAAGGTTCATGATTTAAAACGGAAAGGTGAAAAACGTACATCATTGATTGAAGTTTACACATTAACATACAAATATTCATTTTAGATATTGGAGACTTAATGAGTTTATAACCTTAATTGATACAGGATTTCTTTTATCTACCTTTATGAGACAATATATTAGCTACATTGATATATATTGTGACAATCTCACTTACAGTTTTGAGGAGATATAGCAAGGATTGCATTCAGGAAACAAACAAACAGTTTATGGGCACTCGGAAAAAGTACTGGCCACAACAGTTGTATTCCTAAAGTGTATAAAATGTCAGATTTCAGTCCAACAAATCCTGTAAGGTACAATCTATAGTTTATGTGCATAAAAGGTGAAATGCCCAAAATATAGACATATCCAAAGTACATAATGAAAAGTGGAGAAATGAGCCAAAGCGATGTGGTAATTCACACCAAGGTTTCCAAAATAGATACTTTTTTCTTAATTTAACGTGTTCAGTTTTATAACATGTTCACAACAAAATTCAGAGAAATGCATTTAAGCCGCTAATGACGATTGGATCTTGATTCTAAATAAACATGAGGAAACTTTGTAACAGGGTAAACACTAAAATGATACAAGAGAGATGAGACATGACTGAATATCGTCTATCACAAATGGAAATAATCCATCATTCGTAGCAACCTTTAATAGTAAGCATATGTTGCAGTAACGCTTACTTACAGCATATAGAGTTTATACAAATATCTCTCAATGGGTGCAATGTGAGAATAACATTAATTATCCACTAATCGATCACATCAATAGCGATGTTAGAAATAGATACCCACAAACCTGTTGTGTCAATGTCGATTGGGCTTCAAATGGTTCAACTTGATAAAAGATATCCACGGGTGTCGATGTATATATTTAATATTCTGAAAGAATATATAAGAAAGGACTAATTCAAAACCAGTTCGATATGAGAAATAATGAAGAAAATAAAAAGGGGGCGGGATGGGGGGACGAGAAAAGGAGGGGTGAAGAGAGGGTAACGGCGCCCAGACGGTACAGTGATTACCTTCAATTAAAGAGCCGTATTTTCCTTCCGATGATATGTTAAGAATATACAACGCTCTGCCAGTGCCTTACATCAATCTTTAAAAAGGTGCCTCCTCCAAACAGGGTAACTGAAAGGAGGGAGCATAGGAAACTATTTAAATCTTGTAGGCTTACTTAAATGACGGAAAATAAAATAGATGAAATTACTAATGGGCCAATAGATGTCCTATTAATGGCCGTAATCTAAGAGCCTTAAAATCGGGAAACATTTCAATGGGCACTTACCTTTGGAAAACGAAATGAAAGCAGGATAATGCTCTCATAACCCCGACGTGACGACGTGCATATCCGCCGCAAACCAGAGGGGCGGAAAAATAATCAAGTTTACCGAAGTAGTCCGGCAGTTTAAATACTTTTTCTATTGATGGATAAATATAAACACCTGTTCCAGGGTTGGCATGACCTTTCGAGTCTGTGCATGTTTTAGGGGTTTTCACTAACTCTTCTCTAATCCTTTTCCCATACTGAGAAAGATTGGACATTTTCTCCTGACAATGGCAGCCATAAAACTTCTTCCAGGAAAGGGGGAAAAAGTGGTTGAAGGGAAAGTGAACTTGCAAACACTCAGATTTTCGCATGAGAAAATCTACACTTGGATATTCGCTCATGCTGAAATGCAGTTCACAAATATTTTCTAGGAGTACTATTTCTTGGCCTACTTGTGTAAAGTCTTGAGAATCCACAAAAGTAGTAAATCTGTACTTAATGCAAGGACATGGGTGCACTTATGAGACTTTATTTAATAATTGGGCCCCTAATTAGGTCTGGCGTTAACCATGTCATTTTGTGTCTATTAAAATTCTGTCTGTCTCTCTTGGCCTATCGGTTAGCTTCACAGTGAGTGACAGCATTCTGTTCTTTCACAAGGAGCATTTCAACACACAATCGTTTTGTTCAGTGCCAGGAACTACTGTGCCAACGTGTGCTTTTTGAGACCAAAACAATTTGTGCTTTTGTCAATGTTTGTTATAATGGCGAGGGCCCGGCAGCTCCCACACCAATAAGGTTATACAAAAACCATGCTAAAATAAGTCATGCATTGACAAAACCAAATGGCTGACCAACAATTTCAGACTTACTGGCTTTACCAATGCTTGTTTTTTGTTTTGTTTCCCATAATCTTAAAAAAACTGGTTACACTGATTTTCCATTATAAATATTTTTGGGAAATACTAGGATACATCAACACATTTTACTAAATGGTGTGCAAAGAAACTACACCGAAAATTTTACAGTAGTTTAGCTAAATGTTTTTGCATTTTTTGTGAACATTTTATTTTGAAAGCAAAGAATCATCAATCTTGCTTTCAAGCTTCTGCAAATATGTGCATCTAATCAGAGAGCATTCTGGGAGCAGTTTGTTGAAAACATGTGCATACGTTTTTATACTGGAACAACTGTTAGTAGTGCAGTCCGAGCTTACAACATTTACTGAAAGCGCTTTGCATTAACGAACCGTAAATACAAGTTTGAACAGCATTAACAGATGGACACAAATATTACCTTAACTGCAGTCAATGCTTTTCCCTGATCTATGATGTGGTACTGTAAACTGGCAGCCAAAGGGTTTGTCCTGTAGGGGGTTGGGCCTACTTGTCCCAAGAACAAAATACACATAAAAATGTGTTGCCCTTGACCCCAAACAATATGTCCCAGGCGTTGGGCTATTGGAATTCCACATCCCTAAGCCACGATGCCATATAACTGGCCATGGGAAACTAAAATGGCATTTTGCTGGAGATCATTGGACTAAGCAAGACACCTCACTCAGTAAAAGGTGCAACAACTGTGGTGGTCAGGTGATGCATATAGAATGTTGTCCAACGATGGACCTATCATTGCCTGATGTGTTACAATCTTACTCCCTTTGCAAAGGTGGTGTACACGTTAGGTGGTCATTCCAAAGGTGTGAGGCTGGAGAAGTAGAAGATTGTGGCGATCAACAGTCCTAACAATAACCATGTGTTGATAGTTTTTTTGTTGAAATCAGCAGATAATAGCAATAGGTTCTTCTTTGAGGAACAGTGAGGACAGCCGTGGGAAAATCAGGAAGGTCCTTGAAATGTGCAATTGAAGTCTGAAATATTAAATTTGGCAACAGTCATTGGCAACCAATTGTCTATTCAGGAGTCAACTCAAGACCTGGCTGTTCAACCAGCAGCAACGGCACCCCCCCCCCCCCCCCCTCTCCCCACCTTCAGCGCCTTGAAACCCTTGCGGGTATGTAGTGCGCTTTACAAATTATTTGATTCATTGATTGAACCATGCTATTGTGACCAGGCATTCCAGAACTGCTGTGACAGTCCTGGTTTTTCATTGTCTGTCCTGGTAAATTTAATTTAATTTAGCATGTCCAAGGTTTCAGAGAGGTTCGACTGAATATAGAAAGACACGTTTCATGTTTTTCAGTGCAGTTTAGTTTGCTTTAGTGTTTCATTGTATTTTCTATGTTTGTGATAGTTGTAAATTAAGTCGATCTGTTTCCTACCCACACCTGTGCAACCTTATCGGTGACAGATACTGTATATGGACCTTGAATCAACATCATCCAGAATGTTTGCTTTTGATGGAACGGCTCCAAAGAGTGATTGGGACTGACCTGAAGCTCTCAGAGTAGCATAAGTGACGATTTTTACCCTTAGAGTTATCAGGGGAATAACTCCAAGGCTGCGACTCTGTTGAAGAATAGATTGTGGTCACGATTTCATGCATACATGTTCAAGAATCTCTAATCACCATTCTGGTTGAATATGGTAAGACCCTTCTGGACTTTGGATGCCTAAACGGGCACATGGTCAAGTTGTAGAACCAAGCACCCATTTAACTAAGGCGCTGGAGTTACCAAACGATCAATGTTTCTGTCATCAGTTGATAGTTAAGTTGATCACTAATGTTGCTCCTGATTTGTGCATTATGTTGATCTAATTGAAGGTTTTGGGGTGATATAGTGTTGCACGCAGGAAAGCGATGTCATCCCTTTAAGAAATGTCTTGCATGGTCATCAGGTTGCAGTGTGACCTGAAGAGGGTTTTTTTGTACATCTGGCGGTTCTGCTCTGGGAGTGAAGCGTAGCATCGAAATGGAGTGCATGTTGTTCTCTCCTCTCTGGCACTAGTGGCATTGGTGGTCTTAGTCTCTTACGGAGGGCTCTGTCGTACATATAACACCTAACTTGTCTCCTCTCCTCACTCCTCTTCCTCCTCACTTCCACTCTCTAGTCCGCTTTCTGCCCTCCTTCTACTCACATTTCTTTCCTGGTCTCCTCTCTCCCACCAGGTCCACTCTCCTTGATAGCACAGCACAGCACAGGACTCAGATTCTGTATCTTATGCCATCAACCCTCCTCAAGCGACGGACACAAGAATACTACTGTATGTAATTGTAATACATGTCCCCTTCCCAGCTATTTTCCTATGGTGTCCATGGGGCTGTTTGTATGGCTTTTTCGGACAACCAACAAAAATGTGTTAAAAAAAACCCTCCTCAAGAACTGTGATACTCTAACTAAACTCTGTCGAATATCTTTGCTCATTTTATATCTTATGCTTCATAAAACTGTATCTTAGGCATATAGACAATTCTGCGAGATTGTGGTATTTTTATCATAGCGTTGCTATTTGCATATTGCACGCGCCTGTGGAAAGGATGCAAATAAGAGGAAGGGGCGTGTGAGATCTGCTGGAAATGCCAATCTGTCCAGTTGTCATCACTGTTCCCAAATGTAGCTGCATTGATTGCACAGTGCAGATCTCTAATAAGACCTTGACTTATTTGCATATGGACCACTGGGAATAATGCCGCTGAGTCATCCTTACTAGCCCACAGGCTGGTTCGCGTTCAATGAGCTACAGCTATACATGTGGGTCAAACTCAATTACAACTTCAAAGCAATGGATGTACAATACCATAGAAAAACACAAACGAAACCACTGTGAATTAACAAACAAAGTGTCAATTATTGCGTACTGGTGTAAGTGGCTTCTTCCCAAGGATGTAAATTACGCCTTTTAGGCGTAGGCACAAAATGGACCTGCTAAGGCATATGAAAAATGTACCTATCAGAAGAAATGGATGTAATATTGTGGTATTCACAAAAAAAGCGAAATTGCACCTGTTTTCTACCCAGAGTTATTGGTATGCAGGTGCACGATTAGGACATTCGAAAATAGAAAACTGTTTTTATAACCTTTGATTTCTTTTTTCTATTATAAAATATTTGTCCACAGCATGGAGGGCTTCAGTTAATATGTTTGAAGTGAAATCATATCCCATATATACATTACGAAAATCATTCTCTTTTTTGGCAGTTCGAACAATTGCATGTGTTCAGTCTTGTTAATAAATTACTTCCAAGACAAAAATAAGCCAATAGGTAGGTGCGGTATGTTGTGGGGTCCTCTTGTTTCATGCTTTTTTCAATTTTGATAGTGTAATGAAAGGCATATCTGCCAATGAGATTTGTAAAACTACTAATCTCTTCCCTGGAACTAGAATGAGGGATTTAGAAAAATATTACATTTAGATAAACTGGAGTTCTGCCAGATTAAGAAGCTCCAAATCCCACAGCCACAATTTAAACACTGTGCACTACATGGAAGCCTTTAACTTCCTGAGTCTCAATTTTGAGGGTTTTGACTTTTTAGACTGAAAAAACCCATTTAAATTGGTTCACCGAAGCACTGTTACTATGTGACAAGAGTAACATGTAACAGGAGTAAGTGCATGGCAGCTGGAATTTTCGTGGATATGTTGTGCTTGTTTGCCTTTCCTTGAGTACTCCTGGGGATTTCCATAAATGCCCTCTGAAAGTTGAACATATGCTTAACTGAACACCTTGTTGTTAAGATGCTCCTAGGCGACCCCCTTCGACCCACGTAAGTGCCATATCTACCACCTTCAATAAAACAATGTAAAAAGTACCATTTGTCAGATTACACTTAAAAACAAGTTGGTGTGAAAAACGGTTTGTGGTACAAGCTTTTCAAATAGGTAACTGGATTGTCGGTAGAAAAGAAGAAATACTTATATAGCAATAGATTGTCCTGCTCCTATTAAATACTTTCCAACATGGCTGCCAGGATTACGTTGGGGATGTCGGTTTTGAATCAAAAACAGACATAGATAACACCTCTGGTCCTTCACAGTAGTGGCTGCTACCGGATGGGGTAGTGTAATGTAATGTAATGATGATACTTGTAAAGCGCACTGTTACCCCATCTCGGGGTGTCCTGGCGCTGAAGACCACTGGGGAACCCGTCCTGGCTTTCCCTGTGAGATGGTCCCTTCTGGGTATCTCCAAGGTGAAACCAAGCATCCCCGGCGTCTGTGGGGGGCCGTTGTAGAGATGAGGCAAGCTTAATGCCCAGAGTTGCCGAGTGTGATCCCTGGTTAGAGTAGGCACCGAGGTGAGAATTATCGAGTCCGTTGACCCTGGTCCACAACCCTGCCGCGTCGGAAATTGAACCCTGGTCCCGGGCCGTTCTCTGCTTCCGGGTCCGCCGCCTCTAACCAGTGAGCCACACCACCACACCACTAGTGGGGCGGTGGGTGGCGAGGGGGAAGGAGAGAAATTACATTTTAAAAAGGACTTTCCTGAAACGGCTGGCCACCGCCTCTCCTGTGTCTTCGTTCTTCTTCCTGTCCGGGCCGGCAGCAGGAAGCCCCTAGGCACACATGCTCCCCTGAGCCAATCACAACGCTGCAATGCAGCGCTGTGATTGGTCAGACGGGAACAGGGGGCCTGTGCATGTTCCTCACCAGGCTGTGTAATGCAGCCTGGTGGGGAACATGCAAAGGGCGCATGAACTGTTTGGTTAGCCCAAGAGGGCTGGCCAAACAGTTCATACGCACTTAAGGAGTGCACACCACTTCTCCCCCTGCTCTGGCCAGCCCGCTCGCCACTGACCGCAATAGGGGAAATAAAATGATAATAGTGATACGTTATCAGTTTATTTTTCCTTTTGAGCAGTGGAACAACACTTCTTCACTTTAGCGAACGAGACACTTTTTGTGCACTGTCTTGGCCTGTTTTTTCTGTTTGTTTCGTCATCGTAGGATGTATCAGTGCTAACCCTGGTGAGATGTTCCTTAAGGGACTAGCACAGCACTTGCACTGCAGGTCTTTACATGCGGTCAGGTCTAGGGGAGATAGTTTTGAAAGAAAGGAGCCTCCATTTCATGGCGCAGGTCACCTCTCATTTGCTGGCAAGGGGTAAGCATTGCTATTGAGGCTGGGAGGAAATGTTTTTGCCCTCATACATGAGAGTAAGTCTATTGCCATTAGAAAGCAATGCTGCTGCCTGCCTCGTGCATTCTGTGCAGGTCACCAGGTCATCATGCTCTAAGATCTTTCTTTTCCTATTAGCCAGTTACATGTGGTCATCATCAAAGATTATGAAAAATGATTTGTGAACCATGCTCAATCCTGATAAGTACTGTAACAGTACCATCAGCATCATAACTCCAACGCAAGAAGGCAGGCCTGCTGTGTATGTGTCTGAAAAAATACAGTTAATCTGTGACAGTAATAATACAAAACCCGGATATTTCATGCCACCTGCCAGCGCTGTTTCATTCTTGAGGATGATGTCAAGTTCTGTGGGAAGCACTTTGACACAATTGTTAAACACTTCCATCACCGCCATTGTTGCTCCACAAGGTTGGAACTTGTTGAGCATCTTCTAAAAAGCCCACTAGTGACACGAACAATGAGTGCAGTTACAGGCCCAATTTGCTGTAACCTTCAGTGGCCAGGACTGTACGGAAACATCTTGCATGCACTGTTGCACCCCCTGGAGTTAGAATAGTAATTTCTACCCCTACACTATCCAAAACTTACCATACATGCAATGTAATGGTATGCATTGTAAAGGTAGTATGCTTTGTAATGGAATGCGTTGTAAATGTAGTTTTTGAAAATGTGTTGTAATGGCATGCGTTGTAATGGAATGCGTTGAAATGGGTGTTGCGTTGTAAAAAATACGTTGTAAAGGTATGTGTTAAGTGCAGTGTATACTCTCTTAGTGACTGAAGGTCTTGGCTTCCATGAAGGATTGTGGCTGGTGCAACCCCCCTGTTTTTCTCCCCTTATGCACCCCAATGGACCCAGATTCTGGCTGGGAGTGAGGGAGGCTGTCTTAGTAGGAGAGCTGGGGCCACCATTGTGGCCATGATGCGCAGATGTAGGATTCCTACTCCCACACATCCCATACACACACAGAACCAGATCAGGAAGATGGACATTCTCCTACATTGCTCCTAAAGTGTTGAACGGCCGACCTCCCACTCCACATCAGAGCCTTCTCCTCTCTTTTTTGAATGAAACATACAGCCGCAGAATCCAACTGGATTTCACTCCTGGGAAGGGAAGAGAGAACTTCAAAATGCAGGAAGGGGGATACAGTCTCCCTATTTGAACCAACAATCACAAAAGGGTATCCCCTACCTAGTTTACCCATTCACTTCACAAAAGAAGCTTTGCTAGTGATACAAAAAGAAGAAAATCGTTTTTTTTTCTTTGGTAGACCCTCACCCACTCTAGTAGTGGCATGCTTCATCATAGAGTCTCATCTTGATCCCTCAGAATAAAGGTGGGCTCCTGGCCCGGACTGGCCGTTGCGGGCACCGGACAATCCCCCGGTGCGACACAAGGGTGGGGGCCGGTTTTGGGCCTTGGGGCCGTTTTTGTTTCAGGGCCGTTTTTAAACCGGCCCCGCTAAAGAGCTTGGTCGCACCCCCAGGGGGCCGGCCAAGCACTTTGCCAGGGCTGGTTTTGGTTCTCAGTCCGGCCCTGATGGGCTCATTCCTATTTCAGGAAGCACTTTGAATATTTTTCCGAGTCGAGGTAAATAAAAAGATAAAAATACCTCAAACTAACCTCGGTGTCCCTTTTTAGGTCGAGCGTCAGCGAAAGACCTATTGTCATCGCTTTCGAGGGAATCTGAGGCAGCGTTCGGCCACGCGCCTCTGCTGTCTCAGATTTGTCCTTGAGGGCGCGCACGGCGCAGTGCACATCCCCTGCCTCCCATTCACAGCCTCTCTCAATCACACACAGCCACACTCACGCATGCGCGCACACACACATACACCCATGCAGACACAGACACACATATACACACGCACAGCTAACAGACACACAGCCACACATATACATACACACGCACAGCTACACACGCGCGCACCCCCGCCCCAACCCCACTTACCGCATCGGTGCAACTCCGGTGTTCAGCCGTCACCGGCGGGGCTCTCCCTCGGGCATGGGAGCCCCGCGTCACCACTGCTCCTCTCCTAGCCAGCCAATCCGCGGGCGCGGGCTTCCAGCAGGAAACGGAAGTCCCGCCCCACGGCAGTTTTCCGCACGCACGCGTCTAGTTTCAAATGCAGCTCTTTATTGGACTTTGGCGCTGTGCTTGCACAAGAGCTGTCACGTGACGTAAAATAAGTTTTAGAAGCGGCTGTCACCTCGCAGATGAGAGGCCTCCTACAGCAGCTGGTGAGCCCCAGACTTCAAACATAAATCATTTACCTGAAGACGCCCGTATCCTGGGTCTTTTAGAAACCCCATTCTACCCCTGTGGTCCAGGCAGTGCTTAATTTAAGGATGCTTCCCCGCCCCCACCCGCCCCCGCCCTGCCCACCCACCCTGCATTGATGCCTGAGTGAGGTGCCCCTACACGCCCTCTGCTGCCCTGAAGCTCAGCTCTCCAGTCCACTCACCGACAGTGAACTGTGTGCCAGTCACCCCATGCCTGATTCCTGCCGAACAACCTAGCAAAGTCCGTGCGAGGATTGTATTATACTGTATGTACCGCAGTGTTTATTTGCTGAAGATGCCAGTGAGAGCTGTGCGTACTTTGCACCCAGGGCATTAGGTGGGACGAAAAAACAAGGGGGGGGGGGGCTTGAAAGGTAGGTGACGCTCTGAGTGCAGCTCCTGCTATTGTGATTGATGCTGGATGCTACACTGTGTGTCTGAGTCGCAGCGGCCGTCACGTGTCATTCTTATCGCTCTCTGCCGGGGATTAATGCATCTCACATGCTTTCTGCACTTTAAGTGCTGTTTAAATGCAATCTGCTTGTTAAAATGTCTTCCCTCTTTATTGTGAGTAGGGTGTAGGATCCATAGTGCACTGAGAGGGGCTACTATTCTCCGTAGAACACCACAGTGTCTCAGTTAGGGCTGCGTGCCAATTTGGTTTCAGTTCGGCTCCAGGAGCCCTCACACTGGATCTTGATGTTTGTGCAAGATTTCCTTCTTCGTTAGCGGCGTCCGAATATTCTCACATTTTCCGATGGCCGATTATGCAATTTATTGACTTGTGTGTACTGCCATTCCTCTTTTATTCAGTGATGTTGTGCCACTACGTGTGGAACCGGAGAACTACACTGCCACCTTCTCCTAGTCACCCTCACACCATCACACCCTCTCACCCTCACACACCCTCACTCACCCTCACACCCTCACTCACCCTCACACCTCTTCACCCTCACACCCCCTCACCCTCACACCCCCTCACACGCCCTCACACACCCTCACTCACCCTCAACCCCCCTCACCCCCACTCACCCTCACCCCCACACCCTCATCCTCACACACCCTCACCCCCACACCCTCATCCTCACACACCCTCACACACCATCACACCCTCACCTCCCCTCACACACCCTCTCTCCCACCCTCACTCACCCTCGCACACCCTCACACCTCCTCACCTTCACACCCTCACTCAGCCTCACACCCCCTCACCCACCCTCACCCTCACACCCTCACCCCCTCATCCTCACTCAACCTCACGACCCCCTCACCCCCTTCACCCCCCCTCACCCTCACAACCCTCTCACCCTCACACACCCTCACCCTCACATCCCCCCACCCTCTCACATCCTCGCACCCTCCCACCATCACACACTCACCCTCACACCATCAAACCCTCACTCACCCTCACACCATCACACACTCACCCTCACATCATCAAAGCCTCACTCATCCTCACACACCCTCACACCTCCTCGCCCACACACCCTCACTCACCCTCACATCCCCTCACCCTCCCTCACTCACCCTCACATACCCCCTCACCCTCACACACCCCTCACCCTCACACACACCCTCACCCCCACACACACCCTCACCCCCACACACATCCTCACCCCCACACACACCCTCACCCTCACACCCCCCCTCACCCTCACACACCCCCTCACCCTCACACACACACACCCTCACTCACTCTCACCCCCTCTCACCCACCCTCACCCACCCTCACCCACCCTCACTCACCCTCACACCCCCTCACCTACCCCCACCCCCTCACCTCCACACCCTCTCGCCCTCACACCCCCTCTCACCCTCACACACCCTCTCACCCCCACACATCCTCACCCCGCATCACTCATTCGCCACCACAACATCAATCTGTGCAATCATTCAACAACTAGTTCAAATATGTTCTCTCAATGTTTCAAGCTTTATTACAAATGTAACAAAAAGATGTTAATATTTCACTTCTGTTCTAGGAGTTTTTAACAATAAAAGACACTGAACATAATCTTCACAAGTTATTTACAAAAGTTATTGCCATTATAAATTACAATACCTTTTATTTAAGTATTAATTATGTAAAACAAAATAAAAGCCATTGTTATTTGTAATATCAATACATGTAAGTCACATAAATACAACACATATTGCATTACAAGTGCTATATGTGTCACATTTGCGAAAGTTATAACTATTGGCATTGTAAATGAGAAAGCTATTAATTTCGCTATTTTCAAAAACAAAACCTAACTAAAAAATTTGAAATTTCCAATTCCAATAGCTCAAACTTTCCTAATGCGAGACCTATTGCATTGCAAATGCTTGTTTTAACTGTTGTTTAGGTATGGTTAAAAATAACTTCCAACGGGGGTGGGGGATGTAATGTCCTATTACGGTCCTGTTATGGTCCTTTAAGGCCAATAAAACACGGGGCACTGAAAGACGTGCACAGATAGAGGCAGCTGTATAGACAGAGAGTGAGGGCGATGGTGCAGAAAACGAGACTTGCTGCAGACACACATTAAGTACGAGTGGGCAAAGAAATACTGGAATGGACACATTGTTAACAAAAGAATGAAAATACCGACAGCGGAACAAGAGGGATTTCGGAGTTCAGAAGAGGAGGAGTCCAGAGACAGATGGGGAAAAGAAGTTTATGGGCCTGCTTATTTATTTACAAATTGGAATGTCTAAAAGACATTCCTGTGATATTCATGAAACTGAACTATTCCTCTGCCTCAATAACTGACATAGATAAGACCCGGGCATGTGAAATTAATTTCCGGCACATGCTATCTTATAGGAATCGTCTTCTGACACATGAATTCTCATTGACATTTTCTCAGTAGCACCAATTTGATAGGCAGTGAAGCTACAGTTACAAGTTGTATAATGGCTCTTTTCTTATTTCCACAGGAATGTGTTATGATGGGCTACGTGTGTGCTGTGGTATAATTTTAGATGGAGACATTATGGACATATTATTTTGTGGCATAAATAAAGTAGTCTGATGTTCCTTTGGACAATCCATGGCGCTTTCCTAATTAACTAATACAATGAAAACGTTTGGAAAAACTTCCTGGTGCAACTAACATTTGCACAGGAATGCTGATGTATTTTTGCATCAAATTTACACCTGTTTACAAAATAATGGGGAATCACACCCGCAGATGCCACACACATAAAAAGTGATTCCTGTAATCAGGCAGCCCATTTGTCACTATAATAATTTCTGATAAATGAGACAGCCCAATGATGAAGCTTGCCACCCAGATCTGTGTGTGAGGATTCCCTTTACAATTTTTTTGAAAGCTAGTGTATCTTTGAATATATGAGCTAGGCATGAGCGGGAAATCCGTTACGCCCGCGGATTTTGCGGATTTTTGGGAAATCCGCAATCCGCGAATTTTGCGGATTTCCCGCAAAATCCGCAAAAAAAATCCGCGGACGTAACGGGTTCAAAAGTTGAACCCCCACTCATGTAACTATTTTACAATGGCGCCAGCAAGCTGCCAGCGCCGTTGTAAAATAGTTACAAAGTTAGCTTGCACAGGAACCACTAGATAAAACGAAGCAGGTGCTGCTTTATTTTATCTAAGTGCTTCCTGTGCAAGCTAACTTTGTAACTATTTTACAACGGCGCTGGCAGCTTGCTGGCGCCATTGTAAAATAGTTACAGCTCACTCAAGGGACCCCTGCGCCCTTCGGGGCGATTGCATAGTAACACACACATGGTCGCTCGAACTAGTTGATGCTCAAATTCAGTGACTCATTCATTAGCCCAAAAACAATCGTGAGCATCGTCGAGGCTGGACAGGTGAGCCTTCTTCCCAAATCTACCGTGGAAAATCAGCTGTGATGCTGGATAGACTTTGCATCCTTGACTTTCACGAGCGCAATACCCGTGCTGTTCCTGTGACCAGGAGCTTCTTTCTCTTCATCTGCTGAACTGATCTTTCTCTGACCTTTTATACACACAAGAGGCACATACATGAGTAGGCACATTGTGTTCGCACGGGTTTCTGCAAGTTCGCGAGCGTTTTGTACAATTTCGCAATTTGCGAAATTGTACAAAACCCTCGCGAACTTTCAGAAACCCGTGCGAACACAAAAAAAAAAATCCGCGAGAATTCGCGGATTTTGCGGATTTTCGCAATCCGCAAATTCGCAAATCCGCAAATTCGCGGATTGCCAATCCGCAAAATCCGCCCATGTCTGGCAGATACCGGCTTCTATAGGAGAGGGGGGGGCGGGTGAGAGAGAAAGAGAGAGAAAGAGAGAGAGAAAGAAACCCAAAAAAACCAACAATAACAAAAACACCAAAAAAAACAGTAATTGTGGCTGTTTTATACTCTTTACCCATGTCATGCAGCATTGCAGAGGCATTTAACTAGTGGTTATAGACCATGCAAATATTTAAGTAAGCACAATTTGTGCTGAAATCCTATTTATTGCTAGTGCTCAAACAGCCAAAAGTTGCATTTCGACCTGTTTTTCCACTAGTACTTGGGTCTAAATTCCCTCATTAGAGTAATTCTGTTGTGTATACTGCGCCTAGATTTCTTCTGGTTAGTACATAAAAATCCCTATTCTGCTGCAGAATAATACTGCTCTGTACTGTCACAAATCTTCAAGTATTTATTTTTTAATTTTTCAAGTTTTATCTAGCGCAAACTTGAACCGAGGGTAGCAGAGCGCTTTACATGTTATGCAGGGCAATATTTACTGACAATATATATTTCACTGTTTAGAACCCAGAGTTTAGAACGTGTAAGGTAAGTTCTTATATTGAGCAACCCAGAACATTCTGAAACTGTCAGCTTTTCCTGAGGCCTGAGACTTATATGGTGGACTCCACTGCGGAGTGCTCCCATGTTTAAAAGGTGTGACTGCCTCCACATCACGACCTGTTTTTACTACACCGTCACATTTAAGTTTCACCTGTGAAAGGCTGATAAGATGAAGCCAGAATACATATTGTCTTGGCAATCAAGGCATATAGAACTTGAAATACATATAGTTATGATGCTTTATTTTGTGATGGAATTTCTCAGCACAGTTACGTCACAGATTATAACCATTTTGAGTACATCAATTAAATACATCTCCTCTTCAAGAGTGATGTTTGCAGTTTGTTTGCCAAAAACATTAAAAATATATTGATAGGTGAATTTATTGATTCGGGGGATCTCTTTCATAACTCTCTAAAACATGTTGCCTTGTAAGACAATATAATTGAAACATTTGCATTAAAATACATTCTTATAGCAATTTTAGAGACGGGAAGCCTTAGTGAGCCACTCTGATGTATTTTGCTGGGCTGTCCTGAATGAACGGATTGTCACCCAGGGATACTGTGGTACAGTGAAAAGGAGTCAGTTTTGAGTGCTTCCCAGCCCACAAAGTCATGTGAATTACCCCTCCCTCCTTCGGGAAAGCGTGACCTGACTGTTTCTTCTTACGGGCAGATTTGCCAGCAGGGGAAAGGGCACAGTACAGTGTGGAAAACAAAGACGGTATGCTCTTATTGGTGTAATCTGTTTGCTGGAGCTGGGTTGGCAGCAGGCGCGCAACGCCCATTGCGATCAAAGGGCTTCCGCCACCCCATCCCCCTGTCGTTTGTGTCAGCCCGGCTGAGACAGCTTCCCGGGCACATACAGTGACGCACCCGAGTACTTCACGGGTCCTTAAAAGACCATTTACTTGCTAACGATGCTTTGTTGTGCTTTCACCCCTTCTTAGACCCCTGTATCTCCACTCTGCATATTGCTGGAAGAATCAGTCCCCACCCCCCCGAAATTTGGCTCTAGTTGCGCCTCTGGTTGACAGGCTATTTAACCTGATCTTCTCTGTCTGCAAGTCTGTGCTTTTGTCACGGGTGGCTCCTCCTTTGAGCCGAGGAGCATCACCCCACTTAAAAATCCCTCCAAAGATGAAAATTAAAATGGCAATTAATGGCCATTTTATTTTGTATCCCCTGTCCCGAGCCAACATCCGGACGGGTGGGGGCCCCTGCTGAGTGACAGAAGCATGTCACTCAGCAGGGAGGACGGTGGGCTGCTATTGCACTGTTTAACCTCTTCCACGCAGGGCTAATTCCCCCGCGGTGCGGGGGGGAGGCGAGCCGCGGGCGGCGCCGCGATGCTCGTGACGAGCCCAGCTCGTCATGCTGCACAGTTGAGCTGTGTTCATGACAAGCTGAGCTCATCACGACTCCGCCCACTCCTGTAGAACGCTTGCACAGGAGGGAAATTAGCCCCGCATGTGCGTCAGGCAGCAGTTATGAAGAGCTCGGCTCGTCATGAGCACAGCTCCACTGTGCCTCATGACGAGCTGAGCTCGTCATAAGCGTCAAAGGGGTTAAAGTGTGCATGTCTTTTTGGCCAGCCGTCTTGTGACGGGCAGCCACACATGCGTGCTGTAAACTTCTCTAAACCAGCTGTATTTTATTTACACATTTTGCACTGGAGCAGGTGTAAACTTGCCTTCTGTCTGAGTTCAGTAGACCCTCTTAAAAAAGCAGTACTTGTGCTAAATGTACTGAAATTTGTGGGATAGATGATGAAAAATCAGGACGCCTGGTTACCCTACTGCTTATGCCTTGTGTGTCACATCAAGCAAAGACTTGACTGAAACTTGGCTTTTGTGTGTGTATGTGTCTGTTGCTTTCTATGTACAATCAAAATGTGTGCGTATGTGTACATGCATGCATGGGTGCTTTTGGGCTTTGTGTCTTTTTAGTGGTGTGTGTCTTGGTGCAGGTCTCCACATCTATGTCTGTTTGTCCGCTGAGTGCCTGTGTACGTCTGCAAATCTTCAGGGTTGTAGGTTCGTATGCAAGTTTAAATGTGTGTTCATGTTGGTGTGCTAATGTGTGTGTGTACATATATGAGAATGTGGGTTTTGTGCAGGGCTGTACAAGAATACCAGACATATTGGCTTTCTTATTGCTTGTTTTAATTGTCTTCCGTGTCACAACATAATCTCTTTTCAGGATGCAGTTGTATGAATGTTGTCTTCAAAAAACAAACACAAACAGTCCTTCTTTGTGCTGGTGATTGAGGATTGTATAAAGCTTTTCGCCGTTTAATTGATCGCCTTTTCATTGGCAGACCTCCTAGTCTCGCAGACACTTGCAAAAACTCTCAAACGTACACTAAGCCAATAGTATAGCCCTATTACTCTCCCCACACTGGAACAACTCACCAGAATGCTTCAAATTTTAAAATCTTATTCAAATATACTTAAAACACATTTGCATGTACTGTACCAATTTCACGCTTACTGAATATTTTACTGGGACGCTGTGGTTTCTTTCCCTTTGCAGACATTGCCATTCTTCCTTCTATTTTTGGTTGCTAGCGCTAGTTATTCCATCAAATTGATACACTGAATATAGTCTTTATCTTCGGTTGCTTGCTTCCGTTCAAAATGTGTTGCCATTTATGCGGTAAAACAGTTCTTTTCACATTTCCATTTGGTGAAGTAAGTCACAACATAAAACAAGTCCATGTGTACGTTGAGGACACACTCTTGTGCCCTTCAGGTGGTAGTTTTGAAGAAAGCTTACTTTTTCATGCCTCTAGCTAGATGTGTTATGGTAATTAGACCTTCAAGGGTTTTAATTGTCTTAATGTTTCAAATATTATTTTAAATATCTACAATTGTACGACCTGATATATTTGATGCCGTTAATGCACAACAACTGTGACAAATGTCTTTTTAAGTCCATTTCTGTTTGTCACTGAACAGTGATCTTTTTGAGAAAAAAGAGAGCAAAAGAAAGGGTGTATATGAAAGAGTATTCAGATTTAATATTTGTCACAAGGGTACATGATAGATATCCAAAGTTGTAAGAGAACATACAAATAAATTGATCTACAAAAATTCTCTATACAACAATTGCAGGAGCTTTTCTACCTATTTACAATCTAATTTATTATCCGGTAGAAAAAGCAATTGCTTGCGAATACTCTTTCATATACACCCTTTCTTTTGCTCTCTTTTTTCTCAAAAAGATCACTGTTCAGTGACAAACGGAAATTGACTTAAAAAGACATTTGTCA
The DNA here is from genome assembly GCF_964263255.1 of Lissotriton vulgaris. NCBI lineage: Eukaryota > Metazoa > Chordata > Amphibia > Caudata > Salamandridae > Lissotriton > Lissotriton vulgaris. The sequence continues at coordinate 753,174,823 of NC_141694.1, forward strand.
CAGTTGTTGTGCATTATCAGCTTCAAATATATCAGGTCGTACAATTGTAGATATTTAAAATAATATTTGAAACATTAAGACAATTAAAACCCTTGAAGGTCTAATTACCATAACATATCTATTGCCCAAACCCTCAAGGGTATATTGGGTTGTTCACTTTTGTGTACCGTCTCTAGCTAGATGCGGCTGAACATTCACTACACAAGGCCAGAGGAGAAGCCAGTGTTATGTTCCAAAACTTGAGACTGGCACATATGTGAAACAAGGATTGTCAAACCAATAGGTCTGGTGTTGCATTTGGTGCTAGGGTTTTGGCTTTGTCAAAGCTGGTTTTGTTTTGTCATTTTTTTAGAAAAACATTTTTGTTCAGGGAATTGCGAGGCTTTCTCCATTACTAAAAAAAATACAAATTCGCTAAGAGGAAAAAAACATATTTGGGTCTAAAAAAAGCATGCACTGTATAGCAGTCCCTGGCACTGAAAGGTACTACGTGTGGTGTGGATGTGCTGTTTGTGAAAGAGTAGAATGCTGTCTCTAATAGTGAAGTTAACCAATGGCTGAAGTGGGCTGAACCACTGCCTCAAGTTTGAAGCTATGGCAAAAGGAAGAAATATGTGAATGACACAACAGAACCTATTAATGAAGAGGGCTGGCCGAAAGTCCCTATAAGTAAAATGTATATATAATTTAATCAAAAGACCTTGGTTAATCCCAGACCCAAAAAGCCGTAATTCCTCAAAAGACTTTGTGAATATGCATCCACCAATGAGCCTTTCAAGATGATCTTGCCCAATCCCTTGTGGTATGTGCCATTATCGCAATGCTAACCTGTCCTTATCTTGAGAACTATAGAATCAGGGATTTAAGAGTATTGCTAGGCTGGTTATACACAAGCAGCATCCAACAATATGCATTGGGATGCAGTAAAGTAGTAGCTGGGGGACCTACGGATACCTCTCCGGTCTGACTACCAAGTAAAAGGGTTTCCAGGAAAAAGTGTAACATATTTTGTCTTCCAATGAAATCACAGCATAAACAGGGTGAGAGGGGTTCAGCTCAAATTCTTGCAGAACTGTCCTAACTTAGAGGTTACCTTAAAGATGTTACCCTGGCTTCTACCAAAAGATATTCTGCCGAAGGTAGGCAGTAGGACATGAAAATGGGAGAAATCATAAAAATTCCAGGTATCCTTGCTTAAATGTAAAAAAACACAATGTCTTCAATTAAAACAGGTAAGAGAATAGTGTTTACACATAATAAAGGTTGTTGGCCACTGTGTTTTGGGCAGTTGTGCTGCATCTCTTATTCCCTAAGAGACACGCATCAGTTGTGCACCCAACACATCTACATGTGGGTACTCTGATTGTCCTCACGTGATTGCTTATAGCACACATGAGCCAATGCTAGGAGTGTGTACCAGTTCTAACCACTGTGGACCTGTACGCATGTCCCTCATGAGCTAAGTTCCTCAGTGTGTGTTTTTCAGCCCTCTTAATAGGCAGACACCAAGAAGCCTTCATGTCACCTTAACAGTCTCTAGCAGGCTCTTTCTCTTGTGGCACCAGTGTTGGGCCTCTTTTTTTTCTTTCCATGTCTCGGCCCCAACCTCTGACGTAAGGATTACCTCAGGAATCCAGTATCCCGTCTTCTTTTACACTCACATCTAAGCCACATTTACAAAATGTCTTTAGGCTGGAGATATTTGGATGTTTCACAAAAGTTTGTAACTGAACCCTGACAAAACAGGGATTACAATTGCAAATATCTGTGGCCCTTTTGCACGCCATAAGCTCAGGCCTCTTGCTTTAGCATCCTTTCTGCCTTCTTCGCAAATGATAAATAATTTGGACGAATCCATGGAAGCTAGTTTCACTATGGTCTTGGAGCTAAATGCGGTTGTCCATGAAAGTTGTGAATCTGTTTTCTTAGAATTGATAACATAATATTCACATATCTTACCATTCCATTAATGGGAGTGCATTTCAGACATTGTTTCCCCACACATTTATATGTTTTTTCCCAAATCGCATTTACATAGAATTACTGAATTTCCTATTAAACACTTGCAGTGTGTTTAAAATTAAAGTAACAGGCTAATTATGAAACTAAGTCCTTGGGGCTGCATCTTGTAGACAAAGTCTCAATGGATTTTGTGCAATCAATTCCAAAGAGGATACCTAATACAATTGAATTCATATATATGTCCTTCGCCAGCTCTCCCGTTGAAAATTCATTAATACTGTAGGACTTATGTAGTCTGGCGATACTTTGGTGTTTTTTGCTGCTTCTTTGTGGATCAAGCTCCCCGAGGCGTCCGCCCCATCACCAGCAGTCCATTAACATCTGGCATTTTGTCATTGAAGACCATCAAGAGGAAGTGCTTTTCTCTGCTGGCTCTCTCAGTTTATTCTCGGTGCCAGGAGGCCATTTACCTGGCAGATAAAGCACTTTAAAAATACCATGTACCATGCAATAAATTGCATTTCAGGTGGTTGATGAACAAGCTCAATACAGTAGACGAGACGGTGGTTGCTCCTTCGGAGAATCATCATTACGTATTTATAAAGAACTATCCATTTTTCTTCTAATCTCAGCATGTCGCCCAGCGATAACTTTTAGCAAATAAAACAATGTGCAAAATAGATGGCATGGTTATAATGAAAGATATTAATGATATCTTAGGAACTTTCAGAAATGTAGTGCATCATCCTGCCAATAATTGGTAAATGCCAGACAAGATTCTATGTGAATATATTCTAATGAATTTGCGAGAAAATCATTTAGCTTTAATGAAATGGTTCTTTGCAAATGGTTTGAAATTACCTGTGACTAATAAAATGGACATTAGCTTGAATCATTTAATTTGCATTTCTATTTAGTTCATAGTTTTCCCCTCAATTTCTCTCACCTTTTACAGTAATCTAATCCTGCTTTTTACCACATTTATAACCTGTAAGTGAACCTAATTCTATCCTTTACTGCAAGCTAAACTCTATTGAGAAGTACAAAACATTCTGTAACCCTAACCTTATCCCGAACCCCAGCCATTTCCTTCACTCTCACTCTTTGCCTTAATTATAAATGTGCTCCTATTTTATATCACTATATTAACCGGTAAATTTAACACATACCCAGAACCTAACTCTAAGCCTTACTGCAAGTTGAACACTATATCTAACCATAAACCATTCTGTAACCCTAACCTTGCACTGGCCCTGAGTAATTTCCATCACCCTCATTTCCGCCCTTAGCCAAACCACTCACTGTCAGGCTTACCCTACCACCCATAGTATCGCTAACCTTATAGCTAATCCTTATCCTATCCCTAATTGACCACAGCTCTAAACCTAACTCTTGCCCTACTGCATACCTTAACAGTAATCCTGTCTGCTTAGCTTTTTCCAAACATGCATTCCTCCTTGTGAATTGTTTTTCAAACCATTGGTTAGACCTACAAATACCTACAATCGAATGACTTGAACTAGTCACTGATGGGAGAGTCTACAACTGGACATCTGGGAAACGCTTGAGCTGATGCACAGTCAAAGCTTAATGGCAATGAGAAGACCTTCAAGACTGTTTATACTGGAAGATCTTGTGTGGGTACATGTTTGACAAGAAAGAGCTTTATAGATTCCTGGTGGACAGAAGTAAATGGACTTGGCATGAGAATGAATTAGGCCATTGCAAGAGATCAGCCCCCCTCCCCCGATATTGGATAGTCTCAACAGCGACACAGGTAGAGGTCAGAAGTCTACCCATCCAGCCTGCTCCCCACCCAGAGTGGTTCTATCTTTTGTTACTGTCAACTAAATGTGAAAGGGGCTGCCGGAGGATCCACACAAAATTTCCACAGCGAATGTAGGAAATCCGATGACTGTAATGGAGGAAGGGTTACTGACTAAGTAGGTTCATTGGGAATGTTTGAGGTAATAAATATTTGGGGGGTGAAAGAGAGGAAAAAACGAACTTAAACACACAGACTGGCATCAGACCTTAGGATAATAGAAGGATCAGATGGGTCGAATAGCGGTTAATAAATTAAATAAAATCCAAAGCTGGCCGACCATTCCATTTCTGACAAATGAGACAAATAGGAAAATGTTTCATGTACTCGAATGCATTCTATCATCCAGCAATTTCTTGTGTAATAGAGAACTAACAAGAACCATTGGCAGATATTTCAAATTCAAACACCCCGCGATTACAGCGAGGAGACTGAAAGAAATGTGCAACATAATAACCAACGTGGAGCCGCCTAAAAGGAAAGAGCTAATGAATAGATGCAAAGTGTTTGCATGCTTGCATTAGATGTTAGTTGCAGTGCAGTTAGGATATCAACATCTGAAGATGATCACAGACAGATATCGGACAGAGATTGTGAAAAAGACAGCATTACAGCAGCAAAGGCAGAGGAAATATTCCATTGATTTAGGGTTTTGTAAAGAAATGAGAAATGTAAAGGGTGGTGTTGGAAAGTGGGTTATTGATAGGGGCAACTGTAGATCTGTCACTGGCAATAAGGCCACTAACACTTGGTAGGACTCAGCATAGGTCTTAGAAAATTATTCCTATGCTCAACCCTTGGTAGCTTGGCTGCGAGCGGGCAGGCTGAATTTCAAAGACAAGTATGTAAAGCATTTAAAAACATTATTTCAATAATAATTAAGACACAACAAATAGTAAAAATCCAATACCAATTTACAAAATTAGGAAATATTGTTACCTTTAAAATGACACCAAACGACAAAAATCCAATTTAGGGAACTGGAGATATAGATTTAGCATTATATAGCACTCAGAAAGATATAGCACCTTATTGGGATATCTGGTCGCGATAGACCGGCTCAAAGTCAAAGTTTCAGGCCGACCGCGACAGAGCCCTGAGCGGCTACAGCTCGCGGCAGGTTCCGGTCTCAGTTTCTACCTTCACACTTAGAGACTTTTCTGGACCTTTTCTTCCCGGGGTCCCTCGAAGCTCTCACCCAGTCTTGATTCGGTGAGGGTTCGCCGGTTTGCCTTTTAACGAACTCCCGGTCAACATTCCTGGAGCAGACTTAGAACATTTTTCTTTAGCGCTTCAGGGGGGTGGGGGCAAGCCAGGAATCCAGGCCGACACATGATGGAAGGCAGACGGCTTGGTGTTCGCAGTTGCTCCCTGTCACCTTTTGTACAAGTGGACTTAGAAACTTTTCTAGAGCTTTTTCTTGCGAATGTATGATGTTACAACGCATACCTTCACAACGCATGTTTTACAACGCAACATCCATTACAACGCATTCCATTACAACGCATGCCATTACAACAAATTTTTAAAAACTACCTTTACAACGCATTCCATTACAACGCATACTACCTTTACAACGCATACCATTACAACGCATACCATTACATTGCATGTATGGTAAGTATTGGATAGTGTAGGGGTAAAAATTACTATTCTAACTCCAGGGGGGTGCAACAGTAGGGTAAGTGTTGGATAGTGTAGGGGTAAAAATTAATATTCTAACTCCAGGGGGTGCAACAGTAGGGTAAGTGTTGGATAGTGTAGGGATAAAAATTACTATTCTAACTCCAGGGGGTGCAACAGTAGGGTAAGTGTTGGATAGTGTAAGGCTACTATGCGTTTTGATGGTATGCGTTGTAATGGTATGCGTTGTAATGACGGCGTTCTAATGACATGCGTTGTATAGGTATGCGTTGTATTGCCATGCGTTGTAATGGTTGCATTGTAATGCATGCGTTGTAATGGATGTTGCGTTGTAAAAGTTTCGTTGTAATGGTAGTGTGTTGTAAAAGTTGCGTTGTAAAGTTTGTTTCCCCTTCTTGCGGGGTCTCTCGATGCTCTTCATGTAGCCGGATCCGGTGAGGGTTTGCCAGCTTCAGATTTCGTCTAGTCCCGGTCAATCTCTGGAAGTTGGAGCGATGATGGAGCTTTTAAGGGAACGAACCTGGTTGGCTTAGCTGGCTCGCGGTTGAAGGCAGAAGGCCTGGCTGGCCCGGTTGAGTCAGTCCCTCTATGGAGCTTTTTGTCAAAGTTGCTCCAAAGTTCTTCAAACTTCTTGAACTTCTTCCTGAAGTTCCTCAAGGGGTCCCAAAGTGTCTCAAACTCACTCCAAGGGTCTGGAAGCTCCAAGATGGTCCTTTAAAGTTGAGGAATTCAGTTCCCACAATCCACTGGTTCAAAACCCTTACAAATCGACTGATGTTCTCCAGGTTGAGGATCCATGGTGGTGATGTTCCAGGTGAGCTCTTTTAACCTTTAGCTTTCAGGGAGTACACTCTTTAGTTCTTTTTCTGCAAGATAATCCACAGGGCTGTAGTTTCAGATGGTGCAGTCTTCAGAGGCCAGTCCTTAGAAATCTTTGCACTGCAAAACTTCTCAACAGGGCACTTCTTGCTTCAGTAAGTTTCAAGCAGCAGATCTGAGAGGCTCTGCCCCTCTCAGATACTTATTCCCAGTTTGCTGGGTTAAGCAGAGTGGCATTATTTTGTCCCAGAGTGCACCATATCTTCCAAATTCATAATGGCTGACTTTCCAGCAAAGAGTCAGGAGCTGGCTAAACACACCTCCTATGATGGCTTATTTCCATAGAATCTCCCCCTACCATTTGCACATACCTTCCCTAATCCTAGGTCTGGTTGGGGTCAAAAGTGTAGAGCGGAAACTGACACTGTGGCCATCCCTCTGCCTTTGAAGACCATGGTTTACGACTCCTCCCCCTGCTTTGGCATTCCTGTGTAGCAGCACACTGCCCTCCCAGCAGAGCTGGTTAACCCCAGGGGTTCTTTATCACCTCTTCAAGGCAGCCTGGCTAAAGACATTTTGTAAATGTGGGCTAGATATAAGTGTAAAAGAAGACAGTATATTGGATTCCTGAGGTTCTCCTTACGGCAGAGGTTGGACCGGGGACATGGAAAGAAAAAAAGAGGCCCAACACTTGTGCCACAAGAGAAAGAACCTGCTAGAGACTGTTAAGGAGACATGAAGGCTTCTTGGTGTCTGCCTATTAAGAGGGCTGAAAAACACACACTGAGCGCTGAGTGATGATGTGGTGATGAAGAGGGCAGAAAGGCACAAAAAGCAGTCTAACAAAGGGCAGAAGGGCAGAAAAACAAGGGAATAACAGAGGGCAGAAGGGCACAAAAAACGAGTCTAACAGAGGGCAGAAGGGCAGAAAAACAAGGGAAAAACGAGTCTAACAGGGGGAAGAAAGGCACAAAAACGAGTCTAACAGAGGGCAGAAGGGCACAAAAAACGAGTCTAACAGAGGGCAGAAGGGCACAAAAACAAGGGAATAACAGAGGGCAGAAGGGCACAAAAAAAGAAGTCTAACAGAGGGCAGAAGGGCAGAAAAACAAGGGAAAAATTAGTCTAACAGAGGGCAGAAGGGCACAAAAAACGAGTCTAATAGGGGGCAGAAGAGCAGAAAAACAAGGGAAAAAAAGTGTCTAACAGAGGGCAGAAGGGCACAAAAACAAGGGAAAAACGAGTCTAACTGAGGGCAGAAGGGCACAAAAAACGAGTCTAACAGGGGGCAGAATGAATCCCTGCGTGTTTGTCCACGAAGATGCCACCTTTATGTGCGCCGCAGCTCCGCCACCCATGGTGCGCCGCATTTACAATGCGGCGCACCATGTGGTAAAAACGGCACAGATGCGTCACGCATCTGTGCCGTAAAAGCAGCGCATTGCTGGAGCTGCGTCGCAAGCGCGACCCAGCTCCAGCAATGCTCTGGGGGGCCCTATCTCCCCAATGCTGCGTCAAGCCTTGCGCCTGCTTCAAGCAGGCGCAGGGTTTTGACGCAGCATTGGCCTAAAAGTTACTGAGTGAAATCTTGTAGTTTTCACTCAGCCACTTTTAGGAGGCTTTCCTGTGCAGGAACGCCCTCCCCTGCGCCGGAACGCCTCCTGATGGCGCAGGGCTTTACAACGTGATACATCTCTCAAATGCGTCACATTGTTAATACCCAGCACCATGGCGCATCTTTTGTGCTGCCGCTGCGTCACAAAAGTGACGCAACTGCGACGCAGAAGAGGCGCAAGCGGCTTGTAAATCTGCCCCGTAGTGCTTTTACTACACTGTAGCTGCGTAAAGGGCCAGAAGATGTGTCTCCAGTGACCATGTGTGCCTGTGCCTGTGTTACAGGCACACATGGTCACTGGAGACACATCTTCTGGCCCTTTACGCAGCTGCAGTGTAGTAAAAGCACTATAAATTTACCCAATGAGGGAGCACTTACTGGATTAGCCAGTAGAAAGTACTCCAGGGCAAACCACAAAAAAATCTGCGATTTCGCTGGAAAATTCGCAGATTTTTTTGCGATTTCACGGGGAAATCCGTGAATTCACGGAACGCGAATTCTCAAATTTCACCCATGCTTACACTCAATATGGTTTCAGGAAAGAACGCTTGAACAGTGCGTCAATCTTGATTTAATAATTGGGAAATATACCCACGCCAAGCAAGGTTCTCTCTACCTTTGTTTTGCGGATTTAAGCAGTGCATTCGATTTAGTAGATCACTCAATTTTATGGCGAACGCTACTAGAACTTGGGGCCCCAGAGGGTAGAATTTATTTTTTAGCACAGCTTTATAAAACATTTCAAACGTCTGTTCGGTATGGGGTTAATGGTGAATGTACACCAATGTTAGATGTGGCATCAGACAAGGCTGCGTCCTTGCCCCTTTACTTTATTTATTAATGAGGTAGACGCAGCATTAAAAATGGTAAAATCAGATGCGCCCAAAGCAAGAGGGATAGATATACCAGTTCTGCTTTATGCGGACAACGCTGTGCTATTGTCCAGGACCCCAATAGGCCATCAACGTTTGATAGATAAGTTCGCCGATTTTATATCTAAAAGGAAGTTGCAGATTAACAAGAATAAAACCAATACTATGGTTTGTGGTAGGGGCCGTAACAAATGGTGTCCTTTTTTTATAGATGGACAGAAAGTCCAACATGTAGATACATTTTGCTACTTGGGGATCACTTATTCAAGAGATAGAATGTGGTCCCATGAAATAAGTAATGTCCGGGCAAAAATGGTCAAAAGTGCCTACGAATTTTTCAGATTTGCAGCTAAATTAGGCGACAGACACATTAGGGACATGGTGCAGATATATCAGTCCAGATGCGTCGCGATCGCACTCTATGGGGCTGTGGTATGGGCATATTACCGGGATGGAAGTTTACAAATTGAGGAAAATAAGTTCCTCAAAAAAATGTTATGCTTACCAACCTCCGCCCCAACAGAACTAATCTTTAGAGAAGTAGGGATTAGCCATCTGTCTGATCTGATAGCTCTAAGGCCTTTAATGCTCTGGCGATCTATTTGGAAAAAGGAGGAGACTGTTTTTATTAGATTAATAATTAAAGATTGCCTTAAACTGGATAATCATCTTATGATACCCTGGCTAAAGTACATTGTATTTAGTTTTAAAGAAATCTATGATTTAAATATACTGGATGATCACCATGCTGTTGTAAAAATGCCTAAAACAGTATTGAAAAATATGTTTCTGTTATATAGAGCTAAAAGGCGGTCTGTTGATAGCGGGCAACTAAAGACTTGCATGTTCTATAACAGATATCTAGAATGTGAAGGTTTCCAGTAATATCTGAGCCAGGTGACAAGAAATTCACATAGATATGTTCTTACCAGATTAAGGTTCGGGCTGACACATCACCTAGTAGCTTTTCCACACCTTAAAAAGCACCCGGTAGGACCTTGCCCTTGTGATGGCCAAACTAAACAATCCACACTGCACTTTCTTCTCATTTGTAATCTTTTTATGAATCTTCGCATTGCTTATTTGAAACCCATGTTTTTAAAATATGGTACTTTTAGTGTAGATGCAGCAATGAGGCAGCTTTTTAGGATGCAGGAACCCGATCTTTTTTTTTTTACTGCTACTTTTCTACTCAAATCCATTAATGTTAGAAAAAGTATGATATTTTAAACTATGTTTTTTATCTGTAGATATTCTCTGTACTAAGTCTTTCAAATTGTATATTGATGTATTTTTTAATTTGTGCTTTTATGGTTGATTTTTACATGAACCAAATAAAGCTTTATGAATTGAATTGAACTTGCAAGTAAAAGTGCTCTGGAATGCTCCACTTACATTAAATGAAGTTTTAAAAAAAACTCAATGAGACAATTCGGACATTATCCCATTTACAAGACAAAAACGAGTTGACCAGGTTGTTCCATGCATGGTTAATAATAAATAATTAAATCTAAATCCGGTATTTGTAAAGGGCGAGCTACTCACCCCCGGGGTCTTAAGGCGCTGGGGGCTGTCGGGGAGATTAAGTGAGCTATTGCCCTGAGTCACAGGGTGCTGAGCTGAGCTGCCGCCAGCATCGAACCATGAACCCTGCTCTCTGGAGTCAGCTGCCCTGGTCGCGGGCTGCTGTTCCACACCTCTCCCACTATACACTTTTTAAGCAATCATATATCACAACATTTTTTTGTGAAAATTTAATTTAGGCAAATTGTTTTGGAGGAGCATTGACAATAGACTTTGTGTCACAATGATGCAAGAAAAGACCTGTCAATGTTTGTAGACTGTGCAAAAAAGCAGCTAAAAACGTCTTTCATATAGTTTGCTTCTTTCCCGCCCTTCTAAAAGAGAGAAGAGCTCTGTTGTGCAAACCATTTAATTTTTGGGGTATTTGGGAATGCAAGTAATCCTTAATTCCAGCGTTCAAACGGAAATATATCAGTTTGAACCTTTTACTTTGTAAAATTCTTGGATTTAGCAGGGAAACTTTGGATGGTTGAACCTAAGATTCCTTTAACATATGCTCTGGTTTTTTTCCTGGCAAAGCGCTATGCAATTAAACGGCTTTTTTTTTTGTATAGCACTCTTAATGGATTAAATTAATTGCCTAACAGCCTGTAATTACAGTTTCTAACATTGGCACTTTTCTACACGCAATAGTTTTAATTGTGCATAAAACAAATACATCTGAATTAGATTTGATTCGTTTTTTGTGGCTCAACATAGAAAACCTAATGGTTGCCTTTATTAGAACTAGGGCTTTGGAAGGAAGTGTATATAGACTTTCAACAATAGGAAAATGCTGAGATGATGCCAGGTCCAATGCTTTACATTTTCAATCTGTCCTTCCCACCTTTATGTTCAATTTTTCTCTTTTTATTTATTTTACTGACAATTAAATTGTGATTTACTTTGCCTATGAAAGCAAGGACCCATGGGTCTGAAAATGCTTAACAATAAAGTGAAACATACTTTTGAATAAAATTCATAGGAATTTTTCCAAATCCAATGCCTACTTTCATTATCTTACTTCTAGCAGAGGTTGCATCTGATTCTGAGAGGTTGACACCATTAAACACATCCTTTCTGCAGTTACAGAAGCATACAAAGTTAATTTAGAAAGTTTTTTTGAAAGATTTGTGTTGGGTTACAGAAATAGTTAAAAGCTAGCATTATTAACACTTTTTAGGAAAACACAAGTATAGGATTTTAGATTCTCAAACCTAAAACATTTGATGATGCACATGTTCATAATAGTTTTTACTGCAAGAGAACACTAGATGGTGAAAGGGTTAAACCCTAATGTTCATTTGCAACTGATGTAAACAATACAAAACAATGGTCATCTGTGCACCACTACCTTTTCGGGGGAGATCTCAATTAGTTCAAATTTGGATCTGAGTTACAAACTAAAGATATCCCCCTTTTTGCCCTTTTTTTACTGACTTGCACGAAACGTATGGTCTTAAAAGACTGAAATCAGAAGGCTTGGTGATTGTGAAATAAAGGGAGTGTGAATAATCTGTTTTTTTAATCTCAGATTTAAACTGAAGAAGTTTGATAGTATATGGCTAGCTTTCAGGAAGTTTAAGCTTAAAGACCTTGTTTTCCTTTCTAGGTCTGGTTTGCAAGAACAGCTTTCTGTAGACCTAGTGTTACCAATTCTTTAAATACACAGAGTGGGCTGTGTCCCTTTCTAGAGGAGTATTTCTCTCATCTCATGTTGTTGACTGATTTACCTTTCCACCTCCACCTCTAAGAATGCTTGCATGGAGATGCATGATGGTCTTTTTTAAATCTCAAAATAATACAGAATAATCACATACATTTATCTCCTGCATGTATGCTATATAGAATCAATCCTTTTGTGGGTTTTTCCCTCTGCAGATAACAAGTTTTCAATGTTTTTATCAGGAACAGTGTACATGTCTCCCACACGTGTACGCATAATGTTAACACACACACAGGGTGCACAATCCAGCTGCTTAAAACAAGCTCTGGCAAAGCTAGTAGGTGTGTCTTTGATAGGAGAACGCCTGGAAATACACGCCAGCGCAAATTCACTTTGCATGCATTTGTATATTAAAGTCAGCCTTTATGGCGTTGCCAGTGTCTGTTCCCTTACGAGTCTATATTTTGCATTATGTCATCTTTGTGTCTATTTATAAATAACAAAAAGTTGATTTATCTCTACTTTTTTTAATGAGACCCTGTACTTACTTAACCTCTCCCATGCTTGTGACGGAACGGTTCCGTCACGAGCCTCGGGTGGGCTGTGCTGGTGACGGAACGGTTCCGTCACGGCCCGCTCGCCGCGCCTGCGCTGACGTTCTGAAGAGCGGGCGGGGCCGTGACGGAACCGTTCCGTCACAAGCACAGCTCACCCGCGGGCCGTGACGGAGCGGTTCCGTCACGAGCACGGGACCGCCTCGCGTCCCCGCCTCCCCCTTAGTGCTGCGGCGGAATAGCCGCCGCAGCGAAGGGGTTAAAGTATGTTTGTTAACTGCTGAATAGCAAGTGTTTGGCTATTTAATCAGTCTGAACTTTTCACCTATATTTAAAAAGAGCTGGAGCATTTTGTACTGAGGCCTCAGTCTGTAAATAAATCTGCCTTCTCACTATGCAGCTGTGAAGCCGAGAATTAGTTGGGTGTTTTCAAGCAGTTTTCGTCTTGCGCTTTGTTATTTGTGTCTGAATTCCTGCAGGAACTTTTCTCTGTGAGGACTAAAAACCTTAATCTTTGTAAAAAAAATGCGTTGTGCTGTAATCACTTCAGCTCCGCTCTGTTGACGTTTTTTAAACACCAACAATCACCGCTGAGTTTTAAGTGCTATGTAGCAAAATGACATGCATGTGGAGTGGTTGTCAAATAGAATTATTCAAACCTGCTTTTCGGTCCCACACTGTGACAGTCGGTGATTTTTTTTAACTGTAGAGTGGTAATCTTTCGCCTGGGACGATGGTAAATGGATCATAATGGCATTTCAAGACTCTGCTCCACCGGCTCTCGCGTTAGGTGGCCACCCCCCATAACGGCTCGTTACCTTTTCTTACTGAAACAGAAAAAAGACTCGCTGTATATCAAGAGCGTGTTGGCAGCGGATAAAGAAAGCTATCCAAGGAGGTAGACACATCGAGGCATGCCGTTTAAAAGCATGCATTTTTAAAATATCTTCTTCTCAGCCTTAGCACTTAGCAGTGACTGGAGGATATGAGATAAGACTGCTTGAAAAGCTGAGGTATTTTTGGAAGCCTGTGGTCTCAAAAATCCATGGAATGAAAAGGCAGCAGTGCCTGAAAGCTGCTGGAGTTCTCGCTCCTTTCCTGAAAGCTTAGTGCCATTATAGGCAACACTCCCCACCCACTGTCAGAGCATGCACGATGACATAAATAAATACACAACACAACTTTTGTTTGGGGAAGATATTGCCTCAGGCTTGTTCCATACAAACGTATGCAATATGGTGGGTTATCTTACAGGCGATCCAAGGACAGGCAGAAGTAACCACCTATGCTGCCCTGCCCGCCTGATGATCCAAGCCCTGTGGAGAATCCAATCAGTGCTACACCTTATGGGGTGATCCTATTTCCGGATCACGTGACACATTGGTCCCTTATTACTCACGCCCCTTTCAAGGCGTAGCGTAGCAAGGCAAGCCCCCGGTTGTTCAGGCCCACAACAGCCCGAAGGACTAATGGGGCGCAAACGTAATTCTTCCAAGGACCTCCCATGAGGCTCCTGGGATTTGGCTCTGGCACCCCTAATGTGCTCTTGCAGAGGTACCCTTCTGTACCCATATGCTTCCAGATTGCCCTGTAACTCCTCCACAGCTCTGGAGGCGGCCCACGTCGCCGCAAGAGCCCCCACACCAATACAGCTGATTTCTCACCTGCAACCTGCTATTTCTCGGGCCTCCTTCATTTCCAGTAGGAACAGGTCCATTTCCACCTGTGACAAGTGCACCCCCAACTTTCCACAATCACTTTTGGTGTTCGTCTGGATTAGCCCATGCCTGATGAAGCAAAGCCCCATGGTTCTGCAAACGTGCTCATGGCGCTGTTCATCCTTCTCCGGGACTGTTTGACTACCTCACATGACTTGTAAGAATGTGATGGCCACCCAAGAGGGAGTTCTACTCTTAGCCATAGCTATGTTACCCTTCCAGCTAATGTAGGCTTAAACCTCCTGCAACCTGTGATTGCTATCCCTCTAGCTCTTTTGTACCTAACATCTGTTTCCCTAATTTATGGAACAGCAGCGCACTTGTTTAGATGACCACTTCCACAACCAGCCTGTCTACTAAGGCTATGAGGGCGGAACTTTTATGCATAACTGTGACAACCCGTAACCTGCCCAGGGAGCAGCGTGCACATACTTTGTGGAAGTTGACCTGACATTCGTATAGGCATTTTCGATTGCTCAACCATGGAGACCAAAAATGCCCGTATTGCGCACTTTAGTGCAGCCACAGCACCCTGGACGGAGTGACAACTTCCTCTGTCTACCAGGCTTGCTTAACTAACGTTCGATCACGTGTCCCTTGGAGCTCAATCCAGCTATAGACCTAGTTCACTTTGTTATCCCTGGAATGATTTCCCTCCCTTAAATAAAATCCGCTTTTGGCTTACGTTTTGATCACCTTAAGATTCAGGGTGGTTCATACATACCCCGCATGGCCAGGGAGTTGTCCGTATATTAGCAATTATACTGTTAGAATCTAATATTCCCAGTTGCAAGTATTGCTGCAGCCCTTTTTTGCGGACAGCTGGGACCACACTGCCTCACAGCATGTTACCTCCTACCTCATGCAACTCCATTATGCCCTTGTGTGTCCCTGAAAAGCACCTGGCAGGCTACTATCTGATGAACTAGGAATAAGTGACAATTAAAAAGTGTGTCCCCTTGTACTTGCCATGAATCCCTTATTTCTTACAGAAATTACACCTGTTCGGTGGGAAAGAGAGGTCTAACCTTAACAACGGCTATATCACCTTTCAGGGTAATGTAGGCTCCAACCTTCTGCAACCAGTAGTTGCTGTCCTACTAGCACTGTATGTGCCTGTACACCTGTGTCCCCAATCTATGGGACAGCAGCCCATTTGTTAGGTGACCCCTCCCACAACCCGCCTGTCTACTTTGGCTATCAGGGCGAGAAGTTTTATGCTTAACTGAAGCAACACGTAACCTGCCCATGGAGTAGAGTACACATACTTTGTTGAGGTTGACCCGACATTTGCACAGTCCTTTTTGATTGCTAAATCATGGTGCACAGGAATGTTCATAACTAGAAGTATGTGACAATGCGCAAGTGTGCCCTTATTCCTTATGGTAATTTCGCCGGCTCAGTTCCCTCTGTGGTGAAACCCCCTAGGCTTCCCGGGTTTGTGATTCTGCCTGATTTAATCCAGTGTGCACTTTCTGCAATATAGTGCCTAACATTCAGGATTGACTAAGCCCTTGTTTACTCCCATAGTAGATAATTCCTAAATTTGGGGATTCGCACTGCCCACCCTGTGTAGCCCCAGCAGTGGAAAATTACCTTGAAAACTGGACGTGCCAAATGTTCTTTTTACTTAGTAGCCTTTTGTCGATACTTTGCATACCATTACTTCGCACGATTTTAGTGCGATGTTTTCACTTAGCATAAACCATTACTTTGCATGGTTTAACTGCACATGCTTTTATAACGCTAATGGTTTATGTTAATTAAAAACATTGCACTAAAATCACACAAACACTCACACACTACAGTACCCTACTCTACTCACACCCAACAACACTACCCTACCCTAAAACTAATACACTACCCCCTACACGACTTTCCCCTTTTCCCCTGCCTTGACCCTACACTCTAACACTACACTTCACAACCCCCGACACTACCCTAAACCCTAAAACACTACCCCCTGCACGACCCTGCCCCTACCCCTAGTCCTGTCCCTACACTGAAACACTACCCTGCACGACCCCCCAGACACTACCCTAAACCATGAAACACTACCCTACACTACACTAACACCCAAACACTACCCTAAACCCTAAACACTATACCCTATACCCTAAACGCTAAAACACTACCCTACACTACACAAACACCACACCACTACCCTAAACCCTAAATCACTACCCCCTGCACGTCCCTCCCCTACTCTACACGACACAAACACAACCCTGCACGACCCTAAAAACTACACATCCCCACTTACGACCCTCCCCCACTCTACACTACACAAACACAACCCTGCACAACCCTAAAAACTACACAGCCCCACTTACCTCTCTCTCCTCGTGGTCCCTCTCTTCTCTGTCATGCCTGATTCCTGTAATCTCCGTCTTCCTGCATCGTCAGTGCTGCACCTCGTTGTTTAGAAACAGAAGCGCCTCCTTTTCCAAACAACGATGTGGATAGCATACCATTACAATGCATGCGTCCTAACAACGCATGTGTAGTAATGATACGCAATGTTACATTGCAATCGTAGTAACGCTTGTGAAGTAACAGTATGCGGACAAAAGTCTGCGTACTAAAGGTAGATTACGGTGCTTAACACCTTGTTTCCCCAATCATTGGGACAGCAGCACACTATGTTGGCTGACAGTGTCCCTACTCAGCCTGTTTAATATAGCTAGCCGGGCGGGGCATTTGAGCTTAACTGAGGCAACATGTCACCTACCCTCGGTTCTGGAGTGCACTTACTTTGCCCCATTGACCAGACAATTGCACGGACCTCTTTGATTGCTAAACCCTGGTGAACACATTAATGGTGTCAATCTGGTTTGAAAGAATATATGTATTGTGCCCACTATTGGAGACGCCTCACCCTTTCGTGGAGTGACAACTTAGGCAGCTCACCAGGCCTGCTTAGCTGCCATCCGATCACAGATGCACCGTACCTGCTATCCAGCTGTGACCCTAGATGCTTAAACCAGCAAGAGTATCGGAATCTAAGATTTCATGTTTCATGTTTAGCTGCAGCCCACCTTCAGTGGATCCACTTGAACCCCTCTGGAACCCTGCAAATGACCTTGTTACTTTATACCACCCCTTAATGCCCTTGCCTGTCACTCGACACCTGGCAACAAAATGCCCAGCAGCTTGGTGAAGAGGATTTTTGAGCCCAACGTACCACAGTCTGTGTTTCCAGCATTTATCTTTTATAGGGGCTCCAGTTCTTGTGAAGTGTGGATCACTGTCCTGGTAAGGCATAACAAAAGCCTGTCCCACCTTGCACACAATTTTCACCTGGGCGTACCTCTAAATGAGAATGGTTCTACATAGCTGTAAGGCCAGAGACACACATATATTAAACCTATTTACTGGTTTTGCCACTTGGCACCCTTCTGGTTGGTGATGTGGAACCTCCTACCCCGCAAAATGCTGACAGTCTAGGTTTGCCGTCACACCACCCGTGTCCCTTGACTCACCCTCCATCCTCCTGTGCAATAGTCATACTGCTAAGTGGGCAATCAATTCAACATCCCTTCTTTCCTGCCGGACTGTTGCCTGTTCAGTTTAATCTGTGGTGACTGCACCCAGACGTCACAGGCAGCTTCATTGCTGACAATGTGGGCAGTTGCTGACATTGAGGGAATCGTACGCTTGCAACTTGCAACTACAGCGATTATTTAAATTAAAATGATACTGTGTATCTGAATGAACTATGCACAGGTAATTGAAACGCTCACATGTGCAGTTGCTGTGAAGAACAAGGTGGATGGCCACGATGTTTTGGGAGGGGGGCCAAGTTAGCATAGCTAAATTATTTCTTGAAGTCCTGTATGGATTCAACCCTACTTAAAGAAATGCTTGCTTTCTTGGTGTATGTGATGCAGCCTGCATACACTACGCTAACAACAGAGTGCACTTGCTCTGTGATCCCATGGCTGCTTGTCTGGCCTTCCTTTATGACCAGGGATACCTAAGGTAACGCTTCAATTCTGAAATGATGGGTCTGTGCAAGAACTGTAATAAATCTTCGCCTACATAAGTCACCCAACAAACAAGTTGGCCCTGATTAACCCGGTGTTCTGGTGCCAGATTTGGAAAAGCGTTTCCCATGTTCTGTCAACTCCTCTGCTGTTCTGTGCACACTCTTCCCAAGCCATATAATTTGCATAACTTAAAACTGCACAGGTTCACTTTTCCATCACCCAACCTATGCCCCTTTTTAAAACAACATTTGACCAACTTGCGCAAGTGAAAAGACTGAAAGCCCAGTAGGAGCTAGCCGTGACTGTGGGTTGGGAGCTACCTCACTGTGAGGGCCCTGCTTCCGGAGAGGTTAGAACATGTGGCCTTCCGCCAGGAGGGTTTCTTCGCTTAATAATCTGACCATTATTCCTTAAAGGAATTCCCCATGTTCAGTTAAAACTGTATAGTTCTACCCACAATGCGTGGGTCCCATTACATTGATATCAAGATTCCCAGTGTCATGTCATAATGCAGCCCACCAGTTTGTGGGTCCTACCAGAACCCTTCTGCCTCCTGTCTGTTACCCCGGTAAGTGATACATCTCACCTAACGTACATGCCTGTCAATCTACGCTGCCATAAAGGACCACTCAGACCAGCAGAGTGACACAAAGACCTGCGATCTGTATTGTACAGTTATTTAGCAGGTGTGTAGATCCACTGCAATATCCTCCTTGTGTCATTTTCCATAAGTTTGTTTATAGATAAGCAAGGAAGGCCGCATGTGCAGCACTCAATCCTACCGAATGAGTACCTGCACTTGCAAGATGAGCGCATGAACCATGTCTGTTTTACCTCATGAAAGAATTGCAACTCCCTTACAAGGGTTTGAAAATATTTAGTTGTGCTACCCTGTTGCCTAATGATTCTGACCCGAACACTTGCTCTGTTTTTTGTTATTGGATTGAAACATGTTACTGAAACCTTTGCTTAGCATAGCCTGCCGCATAGTTAAGCATCTTCTATTAATGCGTCCATGTACATGATAAACCGTAGCCTTGCACCAACAGCAAGCCAGGGCCCTTGACCTTGGCAATGGTACCAAGTTGCCGACTGAAACAAAGTAGTGATTTAAATTGCACGTTCATGTACCGGACAGTTCGTCCCCATTCGACAGGCACAACGTGGACCTTAAGAATAATTATCCTGCGCCATTGTCAAATGTGCCTCATGCATGCTTAAAAGTACTTAGTAAAGCCACCCAATGTCTAATGATTCGGGCGCACACCGTGAGGCTCCCTTTGCATTGGATTGAAACCTTTAAACTGACATCTTTGCTTGGCATAGCGTGTCACATGGTTCAGTCTCTTCTGTCATTGTATCCATCTACTTAATCAACCCGCCACATTGGACGTATTGCCAGCCAGGGCCGTTGACTTATCCATGGTTAATAGCTGCATAATTTGACTCAGCAACAACTCTGGCTTCCTTGAAGAATGTTGAAAATTATTTTGTTCTGAAATGAAGAGACTGCAAGATCTATGATGAGTTTCTTGTAAGTTACAAACCAGTTCCAAAACTCCACAAAACTAAAACTTTATTGCAGTGTTGCATGAAAATGGACAACCTATCAAAGTACCAAAAACGCAACTAAGAATTCGAACCTTACCCTGAAAAATAACAATCGCTGGCCCCGAAACGAGGCAAACAATGCTAGAGCACCTCAGCAGCCTCACATCAAAATTTCATGCAAGTTATTTGCTCACAAAACTGGGCAGCTAATAGCTAGTACCCCAGTGGAACCCCTGCTTGAATTCCTGGCAAGTGGTGGGCCTTAAGGACTAATTAGCATGCACAATGTTCCCCTGTGCCTTTAAAATTCCTTTGTTGTGCTGCCCGGTTGCCTAATGATTCTGGCCCTGCACTTGAAGCTCTCACTTCGGCGTTGGATTAAGACAATTAAGCAGAAACGTTGCTTAGCATAGCGTGATGCATGGTTCTGCCTCTTCAGTCATAGCATCCAATTATATAAGCAACACGTATCATTCCACCTGCAGCAAGCAAGGACTAAGGACTTCGCCACTGATAGATAGTTGCATAAGGTAATTAAGCAGCTACTATGGCTTTGATGTAAAAATATTGAAAATGCTTCAATTCAGGAATGATGAGGCTGTACAAGATCTAGAATGAGTCAATTTGAAGTTACATCACAGTCGCAAAACTGCAAAACCACAACTTTCTCGCAGTGTTATTCTAGTCTGCTCATCCTGTGCGTGTGCACTGTTTGCATGGCAGCTCAGAGGCACTCACAAATTACAGTGGCTGACCGGATGCTTTCCTGGGGATGTATGACCTTACAACGCATGCGTTTAGCACGCATGCCTTTACAACGCGGTTTTTACAACGCATGCCTTTACAATGCATAGTGGTTTGGGGCGCTGGATGGTGAATAGTTCAATTTACTATTCCAACTCCAGTCCCCGTGGATAGCAGGGAAGGTGTTGGATAGTACATTAAACCTATTCCCTATCCTAGAGCGCCCCCCAGCGCAATGCGTTGTAATGGTTTGCGTTGTAAAAGTTGCGTCGTAAAGGCACTGCGTGGTAAAAGTTGTGTTGTAAAGGATGTTCCCCCTTTACTGGCCTAACTCAAGTGCGAGGGGTGTCCTTGGAAACTTCTCACTGCTAAGCTTGCAGTATGTGCAGTGTGGCCCCGAGGAACCAGCTACCTAGTTTACATTGGAGACCTGCGGCGGAACTTACATCCGGATGGTGTGAAACCGGAATACCCCGTTACCGATCTGATGGGAAGCACTGGGGAAGTTTGCCTGTGAGCCACATCCTGCAACTATGCCGGAGTGAGGGGTGTCTGCCTGCTTGCTTTCATGCTTGTCCAAGCCCGTGTGCAGGGTGTCACCTCTACTCTCTTTGGTCTGATTGCAATCTGCTATGGCCAGACACATGGTATGACCTGAGCTACCCCGGTTCAGAGGGGGTTGCGGATGCCACGACTGGGACTCGCCCCATCCACTCTGGTGACAGAGTGACTGAACTCTTGTTGATTTTGTTACCCCATGAGGCGGGACACCCATTGTGTGGAGTCTGCCTTGCCCACAAACTCGGGACTGAGAAGGGGAAGCGCCCCCATTGCAAGGTCCTCCGGGCACAGGGCCGAGTACTTGGGCCATGCAAGGCAGCAGCGCCCTTGTGGCCAGACTAAATTGACCAGAATGCGCCCCGTGTACACGCTGCCAAGGCAAGGACACAGCGCACTGCCCACCCCGTAGACCATGCTGTGAAGTCCACGTTGCCCCCCTCCCCCCAAGCAATACGCGAGATACGCCCTCAGCCTGTGTTCACCGGAGGCCGACCGAGGGCCTTCCTCCACAGTGTGCCCAGGGGAGCCCGCCTCACTACACCCTGCAACCAGTACACTGCCGTAAATTACAGCGAGGGGCTCACACCATCTACCCTCAGGGCAATCTGGAGACACGTCAATGCTTACGACTGCAATATACCACCTGGCCTCAGGCCAAGGCCCCTAAGGGTACATGTTGTGCACCTTAATGGGACTCCTCACCCAGGCGCAGCTTCTGTGCCCATGCACAACTCACCGGGGATGGACCAAGGCGGGGCTCCGATATTTCAGGCCTAGGGCCGATAGCGACAGGAAAACATGCAACTACACATGGCTTTGCAGCATGGGGAGAATACCAAATGCTTAAACAGGCCCCGAAACCTATGCTGCCCGATTCGAATCTGCATCGCTGCTTCAACAGTCAGCCGCCCAAACCACGAAGCCACATCCCCTTGCGCCGAGCAGGGAGGCCCCCCATGTGTGGAGTCTCGCCAGACTCTCGGTCAGACAGCATGCCAGTCAAGCTGCTGTGCCGGTCAGCAGAAGCCCAGTTAGCCGCGTAGTGCATACTCTGCAACTATGATTCACAGCACAGAGGTAATCTAACACCTGAATCGTCCCGATCTGAAAGGCGCTCGATGTGCTGAGTGTGGAGACGCAGCTAATATCACGGCAAATAGGCATTAAAAAATTTACACACACACCATAGCTTGCTGGTCGGACCGGAAGTCACGAGCGACTCCCGACCATTTATTTATACCCTTCTGGCCACGCCTGGCCAGAAGGTGATACATTAGTGCACGTGTTTCCGGCCAAGGCCGTAGCTTATGAAAACCACTAGAACGCTACACTGAGCATCCTTTACCGCTGACCGCACAATTTATTCAGACCCGGGTGCTCTGCTCTTGTATGTCTGCAAATGGCCGGGCCGGCTCCGGTGAAGCTAGACTATCAGCGCAGCTAGCCGCCCCCTGCTAACATGCCACTGCGCATTCCAGGGCGAAAATAGCAAAGCTCATGCCGTTCAGGCTTCGAACCTGTTCCCCAAGTTCCAAAGGCAGCAGCACTAACCATAACGCCAAACACAGTCCACACCCGACCCCATGGAAGGGCGGTGGGCCATGCTGGGGAGATGGAACGTGAAGCTGGGCTCCCAATATTCAGGCCATAGGTATTACATATCCCCCAAGGATGGGGCGGGAGGGGCCGTGCTGAGGCGATGGACGTGGAGCTGGTCACTCCCAATAATCAGGCCGTAGGTGTTACCTGTCGCCTGCGCGACGTGAGGCCAGAAGGAATATGTCCCCTAGACCATTCCCCCGTCCGATCCCCTGCCACAGCCCCTCCTCCAGGAACCGCACCAGCACCAGCGGGGCCGGAACAGGGGAATTGCATTAGGCAGGGTCCCCATGATAAGAGTGGCTCAAATCCACCTGAGCGACTTACCTCACTCATCTATCATTCTCATATAATAAGCCAGCCAGGCAGTGGAGAAGAATTAGAAATATATTTTATTGGCCATAATATTCATCTGCAGATGGGCCCTGTCAGGTCTACACCCCAGGGAGTGCATCGAGAGGACTGACCCCTCATCACAGCAATACATTATCACGTAGCATGGCAGAGTAAAACCACGCCCAGACTGGAAAAGTACTGGGCTCAGCAGAGGGAGAACAATGAACTCATACATGAGGCATCTGCACCTGCGAAGGCAACACTGTTATCTTCCCCTCAAGGCCACAGAGCCGACGCTCTGAGGCAAGAAATGCTGAAACAGGGACTTTCTGCTCATAAGGGAGGTGGGGAAACTGTAACATGAGACATTGGGGCTGCAGAGCAAATGTCAGCATCAGAAATCTGTCTGCCATAGGCAAGCATCTCTCTCTTGTAGGAAAGTATACAAAAATATCAATAATGGGAACCTAACGGATGGAAGGCAATGTACTAGAACAAGTCTTCTTAACTTAGAAGGCAATAATAAGACAAAAGACTAACCATTACAGAAACAATTCTATCCAAATGAAGCTTGCATATTACAAAAATAGCTCAGTGGGTTGCAGCACATGAATAATAGGCTGTAACTGCATACTGGTTAGACACATTAGGCTAACATATTCATAACATCATTAGGACATTCTGTAACAGGAAAATTACAATCTATCACCCCATGGGCATGGCAAACCCTGGAAGGGTTCTGGGGGATGAAGTAGGATTTTGGCCGTACTCCCCTAGCCTCACGATGCGCCCAATTGTCCGATTACAGGACAGCGTGCCTAGAGACCAACAGTATGGCAAGACCAACAGTACGAGCATGACCAGACAAGACTGCGTGTCTGTCGCAAAGAGGACGCCAGAAAGACGGGGGGTATAAGTACCCTCGCCCGACGTCTGTGCTCCGGAAGTGACACACCAAGCGCGCCAAGGCAAGGGGCGACCCCTCCCCGAGTCCCCCCACTAGAGGGGTGGTGTACGTGCCTAATTGGCACTAAGAGGGCACCCTTTTAGGGTGGTCCCTTGACTGGGCCACGGGCAGCCGCATCCTTTCATGTAAAATGGCTTCCATATAAACCTGAACTTATTGCCAGAGGTAATGGGGCTGTAGAGATTGATAGGGTCAAGGTGTTACCAACACCAGTGCCTTATGACCACCTGCTGCTCCTTCCCTGAAGAAAGCCAGACACCCAGATCCAAGCCCACGTCACTTTGTTGCAACAGGGAATTAGAGACAGGGACACTAGTCAGTCATTTTCTGCGACGATATCGAGATTAAAATATTGGCCCGCCACAATACTGTGATCCTGAACATGAGTATATATGCGTAAGTATAGAATTACTATTTAACTCCACATATGTGTCCCATGAAGATATGTAAATATATCTTCAACATACATAGAAGTGAATTTGGGAATAATAATAAATCTATTTTGTCAGGTTGATGTTTTTGTGTTCGATATTCTCAAGTACATCTCAATCAGCAGATAATTGCAGCAGACTTACCTGCAAGTTAGCCATACATGCTGAATACAGAAGAGGTTTCCTTATGCATTCTGCAGCCACAGTGCACTGCAGCAGTATGGGAGTTAGTTGGTATGCAGTGCTTCACTTCTGAAGGAAAGAGTGCTGGTGCCAAAATCTCCTGCTTAGAAGTCTGTGGCCAGTGCAATTAAAAGTTGGTGTGCCAAACACCAAGGCTGCATAGTATAGAATCCACCCCATGCCTCTTTAATTCGCTACCAGACACTCCCTGCCCTCTTTATCTCACTCTTACACAGTCCTGGTTTCTACCTTTGTGAACGGTTTTCCATCTTCTTCTTCCCCTGTCTTTACAATTTGGTTGTTTTTCTCTGTGTGGCACTCATAAAATATCTGATACATTAAAATAAGTGTTGGTCCGCAAAAATAAGCGCTGGTGGTCTACACCAGCTCAAATTAAGCACTGTTGGTATGGACTCCAATCCTGGTGCAGCATGTAAGGGAGACCTTCTAGGTTTTTGGGCATTTTCATGCCATAATCTGTATTTAGTTGTTAATGAATCATCAAGTGATTTGCACAAGATCACATAATTTTACCAAAGATGGGTTTCAAACCATGGTTGTTTAGACCCAACATCTGCAATGTAGCCATTGATCACTGCTAGACCCACAAAGGAATTACTAATGCTAGTCCCAGCCTTCCAAATTCCTAGGTAGTCCATTTAAGAGCCTGTCACTGAACAATAGCTACAAAGTCTGAATCTGCTATTTTCTTGTCATTTGCTGACTTTGGCTTGTTATAATCAATGTTCCCTCAAGAAATGTCCATTGTTTTAATAATCACTTTTTAGGTCTCACCTTGACAGCCAATGTGCTGCCTCCTCAATGCCTTTTGGTTTTTATCAGTGGGCTTAGAGGCCGCTTATTGCTTACTCCTAGAAATGGAGTCTGTAGTTGGCAGTGGGTTGCACACTGTTCAAGTAGGGAACCTCACTCTATTCAGGTTAAGTAAGTTACACCCTCGGAATAACCTGAGCTCACTCGCTTGTTAGCTTGGTAAGAGCAGACAGGCTTATCCTCAGATGAAATGTGTAAAGTATAAGTACCCACACACAGTAATACAGTGAAAACACCTCTAAAGTACTCCACACCAGTTTTGAAAACTAGCCAATATTTAATTAAAACAAGATCAAAACGACAAACATCCAACATACACAAGTCAAGATACGAAATTTCAAGGTTAAATAAAGACATAGCTCTTAGAAATCAATGGTTATGCTTGACCAGGACAAAGTACCTTCGATGCATAAAAAATCAAAGCCGATGGGTGGTGCAGGGGAGGTGAAGCATCGTTAAAGCAGGTGATGCATTGCTTCCTTACTGCTATGGAGGTCATTGGCACATTGGCGCTCAGTGATAGTGTTTTGCACAGAGGAGGTGATGCATCACTTGTAGTAAGTGATGCTTCGTTTCCTGGATGCAATGCAGGGTCGTTGAGCCACTAACGCCCGGTGGTGAGGCGCAGGGGGAGGTAGTGCGTCGAGTGCGAGTGCACAGAGTATTGAAAGGTGAATTGCACTACTTGAAGCATCTCTGCTGTCTGGCAGCTCAGCTGGATGCCAACACCTCCCTTATTTATTTATTTATTTATTTATATTCTTATAACGCGCCTGAATCAGCCCCAAAGGGGTATCTCCGCGCGTAGCTTGTAAAAGGGATGAAAGAACTTATTGAGGTGATGACAGTGTGGGAAGCGGAAGTCAATTAGTCAAGGGTAAATAGGTATGTTTTTAATTTTTTCCTAAAAGAAAAAAGATTGGAGATTTGTCTCAGCTGTGATGGGAGGGAGTTCCATAGCAAGGGGCCTTTGAGAGAGGGTGCTCGACCTCCCTGTCTTGCTCTGGTAACTTTGGGTACCTGCATCAACATGGTGTTACTGGAGCGCAAGGCACGTCCAGGAGAGTAGGGGACAAAAATGTCTTTTAAGTATTTGGGGCCGGACCCATGAATGCACTTATGCATTATGCAACAAAGTTTGAAGTTGACACGTTGTCGCACTGGGAGCCAGTGAAGGTGAGAAAGGAGAGGGCGTGACGGGGTTCGGGGGGGGCATTCAAGATGAGTCTTGCTGCGGTGTTCTGCACCACCTGCAGTCTGCATAATTGTTCTTGATTGGCAGAGATGAGTAGACCATTGCAATAGTCTACCCGTCCAAGAACTAGTGCTTGTACCAGCGTTTTCCTGTGGATGTCTGGCAGGAAGGGGAAGATGCGCCGTAGGAGACCAATTATTCGGAAGCACGTTCCCGTGACTTGACTGACATGATCTTTTAAAATCAGTGTTTGGTCCAGGCGCACTCCCAAGTTTTTGATGGTCTGTTTGGGCGCAGGGACAGGTCCTAGCTCAAGTGGCCACCAGTCCGGAGACCAGAGCAGGGTGGCCCCTCCAAACAACATGACTTCGGTTTTAGTCACATTGCATTGGAGGAAGTTCTGGGCCATCCAGCCTGCCACAGCTCTCAATCAATCAATCAATCAGTGACACTTATAGAGCGCGCTACATACCCGTAGGGTCTCAAGGCGCTGGGGGGGGGGGGGGGGGGGGGGGGGGGCGCTACTGCTCGAACAGCCAGGTCTTCAGCTTCTTCCTGAAGGAGAGGTGGTCTTGGGTCAGGCGCAGGTCGGGAGGGAGGGAGTTCCAGGTCTTGGCGGCCAGGTAGGAGAAGGACCTTCCTCCTGTAGTCGCTCTTCGGATGCGGGGGACGGCGGCGAGGGCGTGGTTGGTTGATCGGAGGTGGCGTTTGGGAGCGTAGAAGTTGATCCGGCTGTTGAGGTAGCTCGGGCCTTGGTCGTGTAGGGCTTTGTGTGCGTGGGTGAGGAGGCGGAAGGTGATTCTTTTGTTGATGGGGAGCCAGTGAAGGTCTCTCAGATGTCCGGTGATGTGGCTGGTTCGTGGGATGTCGAGGATGAGTCTGGCTGAGGCGTTCTGGATCCGCTCATACCATTTTGGAAAGATTGCATGACTGCAGGTGTAATCGTTTGGAAGGGAAACAACAGCTGGGTGTCATCAGCGTAGGAGATAGGGGAGAACCCGTAAGATCTTATAATCTCCGCCAAGGGGGCCACATATACGTTAAATAACGTGGGGCTCAGGCATGAGCCCTGTGGCACACCCTTGGTGAGCTTCCTACAGATAGATTTATGGGAGCCTAATTTGACACCTTGTTGCCTATCTGCAAGAAAGCTTTCAAGCCACGCGAGGGCGGTCCCTTTTACTCCCACTCCCCTCAAGCGGTCGAGAAGGATTTTGTGCGACACCGTGTCGAAGGCAGCGGACAAATCCAATAGCACCAGAATCACTGAGCTCCCCCTGTCAAGTGACATTCTGATGTTGTCTGTCACTGACAGGAGGGCTGATTCGGTGCTATGGTTGGGCCTAAAACCAGATTGTGAGTGGTCTAGGCCGCCCGCTGCCTCGATGTAGTTAGACAGGTGTGCGTTGACATGTTTCTCGGCCAGCTTGCTGAAATAAGGCAGGAGGGAGATGGGCCGGAGGTTGGAAAGCTCCGTCCAAAGGAGAGCCGCGTTCTTACGGATGGGGTTCACCACCGCTCTTTTCCATTCAGTTGGTACGTATCCCTTCTTCAGAGATTGGTTAATTACATCTTGAATGTGGGGGCCTAACAAGGTACTGAGGGAAGTTAGGGTTTTAGCAGGGATAAGGTCATCCGGTGACCCGGATTTTACAAGGGTCATTAATGTGGAAAGCTCTCTGTTGTCGATAGGAGGGAATGTAGTCAGCTCGAAGTTGGTGTTTTCAGTGGGATGGGGGGCAATCGGAGTATCATTGTCTGTTTGAGATGCTAAGATTTTGTCATAAATGGATTCTATTTTATTTTCAAAGTATAGGGAGACTTCTTCGCATAGACTTTGTGAGAAGTCATCTGGACTTACACAAGCCATAGGCTTGACAAATGTTTCAAGAATCCTATAAAGTTCTTTAGGGGAGTTACCAGCTTCCATAAGCTGTTGGGCAATGTTGTTTTTACGGGCAGCTTTAATATGTTTGTAATAGTTTGTTTGGGCTGCACGATGTGCCTTCTTGTTATCCTCTGAGTGGGATTTTCTCCATCTCTTCTCTATCCTCCTGCATTCTTGCTTCTCTTTTCTGAGAGCCTCGGTATACCATTTTTCCTGTTTAGCCACAGGGAATTGCCTAAATACTTTCAGAGGGGCGATTTTGTCAATAGCTACAGTGAATGAGTCCTGAAGCATAGTTAGGCTATGTTCTACTTCATCGGTATCCTTAAAATCGGGTTTTTCCCATACCTTTTGTAATGCCTCCAGTGTGAGTTTGTGCCACTGTCTGCGTGTAGTAGGGGGTAAGGGTTTCTTGTAGGAGCCTTTATTAATTTTAAAAATAATGAATTGTAATAAAAAGTGATCAGACCAATCTAATTGGGTTGGTTCATTGCAGGATATATTGTCGAAGTTGGTATATATCAAATCGATGCAATGTCCACCTTCATGTGTGGGACCCTGATTCTTTTGTGTGAGGCCAATGGTTGTCAAATCAGCAGACAGGCTTTTGGTCCCCATAGATTCAGGTTGGTCGGTGTGTATATTAAAATCTCAGAGGAGAAGGAAATCCTCATTGGCCCGTATATGTGGGCCTAATATCTCTAAAAGAGATATAGAAAAGCTAGGGCATGTAAGTGGTGGTCTATATATGAGTGCTCCCTTACTAGTTTTTCTATTAGGGAAGGTGATGCTATACACCATTATTTCCATTTCTTTACAACATTGTTTGTCTAAAATATCCAGTTTTAGGTAATCTTTGTAGATTATGGCGATGCCGCCACCTGTTTTTTCAGGGCGATCAGAATGATGGAGTTTGTATCCCATTGGTACTCCCAAAGCAATGGCAGATATCGTGTGAGGCTTTAACCAGGTTTCAGTAATGAAACAGATATCTGGGGTCAGGGAATGTATCAGGTCCCAGATCTCTATTTGGTGTTTGGGCATGGATCTAGCATTAATGAGAATACAGTGCATGCCATCAGGTGACATAGTTGGTTTGTGTAAATCATTAGAATTCATGGAGGAATAATGGCATTTTAAGCATGAAAAGGGTCCCTCAAAACAGGGCCTCTTATCGTTCCTGTAGCAAGGGGAGATGGGCTGCCTTAATTGTAGTAGGGAAGATGCCTCATACCTGATGTGATTGGCCATGCAGATGGGCGGCATGGTGTGGAACCGCCGTCCCGCCGACTCGTCCTGTCGCGGACGGGCGCAGACGGGCAGATCTTTGGCTGGTCTTCGGCTGCAATGAGGCTGCCCGCAATCGCTGCGCGCTTCCTGTGAGGCGATGGCTAAATAGCCCCCTGTTGACAGCTAGAGCGCTAACCGCTCCCGGAAGTGCCTGGCCCTCACCTGTCCGCCCTCCACACAACGGTAATGAATTACCGAGTCGGACCGAGGCGGGCAGGAAATGGAATCGAGACCAGCACTCCGGTATGATTTAAAATAAGTATTAAACAATTGGTGCTGCGCTGCTCGCTAAAAACGTGCACAAGTCGTTTTAAAATTTGAAGGTGTCTAAAAAAGCGGCAATGTTAGGAAAGCTCTGCCAGTCACTCAAAAAGAATTCCTTCCCGTTCAGCAAGCTAGCGGTATGAAGACACTGCCACCGTCTTCCACCGCAGCTACGCTGTAGGAGGCTCCGCCTAAATAGCCCCCTGTTGACAGCTAGAGCGCTAACCGCTCCCGGAAGTGCCTGGCCCTCACCTGTCCGCCCTCCGCACAAGATATATCTTGGCCAGGGTGGTGATCATGTTGTGTGAGACATTGGTCACAAACATACCAGCTAGGGTCAGTTGCATTGTCTGCTTATAGGCATAGACATTGACCTTTGCTGGTTGGATAGTTGGTCATGTATTGAGGGTTTCATATTTTTCCTATGCAGGACATTAATTGAGGGCCCCGTTGTCTATGATAGCAGCCAGGGGATTGTTTCCCATGTTACCTGACATTTCAGAGGGGATTGTGCTTCAGAGCGATCTTGATCACCCGCGAATAGTGTGTGAACTGTGCTTTCTACGTCTTGATTGTCCATGTCATCTTCTGTACCCGCAATCTGTGGGCTAGTGAGCACATTCACTGCTGACCTATTGCAATTTTTGAGTTACAGGCAGAGCGGCAGACCTTTACAAAATGGTTTTGCTTGCTGCACAATGCTTGCTTCTTTGCAGGGATGGGCCCTCTTCCTGCAATACGTGCACAGCTGCAGTACCCACATGGGCGCTGCACTGTCTGTTGGACTTTCCCTTTTTCTTGTAGGCTGAAACTGCTTGACTTGGATACATTTGATTGGTCAACTGGTTCTCCTTTTGATGGGTCTGTCGAGAGTGTGGACTTCTATGTGGGAATCCATGACTCCTGACACTTCTGTTGAGCAGCCCTGCATCAGGATATCTTGCAAAGGTTGCCAGCCTCACAGAGACTTCATGAGTGAGGTGCCTCAGGTGCATGCATTCCGAATGGCGAATATTCCAGCTATTTAACCTATCATCCTCTCTGGGCCTCCATCGGCATAAGCTCCCTGGTGGAGACTGTCTGTGAAAAGGCTGGAGATATATTTCACAGCTGCCATGGTGGAAGACAACTGGATGAAGCCACTGCTTCTGGCAGATGCAGACATTTACAAACTATTATAGCATGCTCCTAGAACTGCAAGGGTTTTCAGGGTTCTTGAAGGATCTGTCTTCTCAACTTTATTGTGGCACAACCCTGAATTATTTGAGCTCTTGTCTCCTCAGTCGAATTCCGTAATGTGCACATGCTCGCCAACTCTTTGCGCCTGATGTAGAAAGCGTGTGCTGACTCCTCTGGTTCGTGTCATGCATGACAAAAGAGGAAACCTTTGTAGTCTGGGTTAGCCATACGCGCAATCATTTTTTGAGGGCTGTAATGAAGGTTGCATGTGTGTGGGTGCGCCCTGTTTTGGGGACTGTGGGCGATAGTTTGTTAATGTCTGCATATGCTAGGTATAGTCCCAGTGGCCTCTTTTTGTTGTCTTCCACCATTGGTGGTTGCACAATACATCTCTAGCCAGGGTCGGATTGAGATCACAATTTGGCCTGGGCATCCCCAAAAAGTAGCCAACAGTCCCATATGACACCGGTTCATGAAACAACATTTGGCTAGTCTCATTGGGCTAATTTTTAGAGACACGTTTGATAAATTATGTCTTTTAAAACTCATAGAGCCATAAACATTGGTGAAAACTGGAAGCACTACATTTTGACTGGGCGGGCGAGGTGAAATAAAGTGGCCCAAAGACCACATTTCCTGATCTGGCCATTTTTTTAACCGGCATTACCAGTAAGTTAATATATTTAATGGTACGAAAATGAAGAAAATCACCTAAAGCTGGTATTTTCTCCTTTGATCGATATGTACTTTAAAGTTTAAACAGTGAACGTAAGGTGAAAGTAGTTTAAAATGTGGTCTACAGCTGCTCTAATTATCCGTGACTGATAAAGCTTTAAAAGTAAACAAAGGAGGAAAATCCATATTAAGAAGGAATGCAGACTTTTTGTATTATTGTATAAAGAATCCTCTCTCATTATAATGTTTCATTCTTTGCAGACTCTTAAAACCGGAGCAAACAGAAGGTTCTTTTTTTTTATTGCAGTTTTTATATGGGGTGAATTAAGCCCACGGGCAGAGATTAATTGAGCACCTGTTACAGTACAGAAGATCCAATTAATTTTTATTTTAAGCCTTGGGCAATTAAGTCATTTGCCCAGAATCACAAAAGGTTGATCTGACGTTCGGACTCGAACCTATTTTCAATCAATCAATCAATCAATCATAGCATTTATATAGCGCACTACTCACCCGGAGGGTCTCAAGGCGCTTGGGGAGGGGGGGGTCCGCTACTGCTCGAACAGCCAGGTCTTGAGCTGCTTCCTGAAGGCGAGGTGGTCTTGGGTCAGGCGGAGGTGGGTCGGGAGGGAGTTCCAGGTCTTGGCGGCCAGGTGGGAGAAGGATCTTCCTCCTGTTGTGGCTCTTCGGATGCGGGGGATGGCGGCGAGGGCGTGGCTGGTCGATCGAAGGTGGCGTGTGGGAGCATAGAAGTTGAGGCGGCTGTTGAGGTAACTCGGGCCTTGGTTGTGCAGGGCTTTGTGTGCGTGGGTGAGGAGGCGGAAGGTGATTCTCTTGTTGATCGGGAGCCAGTGCAGGTCTCTCAGGTGTCTGGAGATGTGGCTTCGTCTGGGGATGTCGAGGATGAGTCTTGCTGAGGCGTTCTGGATTCGCTGGAGTCTCTTCTGGAGCTTGGCGGTGGTTCCGGCGTAGAGGGCGTTGCCGTAGTCCAGACGGCTGGTGACGAGGGCCTGGGTGACCGTCTTCCTGGTCTCAGTGGGGATCCACCGGAAGATCTTACGTAGCATGCGCAGGATGTTGAAACAAGACGAGGAGACAGCGTTGACTTGTCTGGTCATGGAGAGGGAGGAGTCCAGGATGAAGCCCAGGTTGCGTGTGTGGTCTGTTGGTTTGGGTGCGGAGCCCAGGGCGGGTGGCCACCAGGAGTCGTCCCAGGCGGAGGGCGAGGAGCCCAGGAGGAGAACTTCCGTCTTGTCTGAGTTCAGTTTCAGGCGGCTGGTCATCATCCATTCGGCTACGTGTTTCATCCCTTCGTGTAGGTCGGCTCTGGCGGTGGCGGGGTCGTTGGTCAGGGAGAGGATCAGCTGTGTGTCGTCGGCGTAGGAGATGATGTTGAGGTTGTGTTGGCGTGCGATGGCCGCAAGGGGGCTCATGTAGACATTGAAGAGGGTGGGGCTGAGCGAGGAGCCTTGAGGAACGCCGCAGATGACTTCGGTGGCCTCTGACCTGAACGAGGGTAGGCGGACTCTCTGTGTTCTTCCAGCGAGGAAGGAGATGATCCATTCCAGTGCCTTCTCCTGGATTCCGACGTTCCTGAGGCGTTGCACTAGGGTGCGGTGGCAGACAGTGTCGAATGCCGCGGAGAGGTCTAGGAGGATGAGGGCCGCTGTTTCTCCGTTGTCAAGCAGGGTACGGATGTCATCGGTGGCAGCGATGAGGGCGGTCTCGGTGCTGTGGTTGGCCCTGAAGCCCGACTGTGAGGGGTCGAGGGATCCATTCGTCTCGAGGAAGGCGGCCAGCTGCTTGTTGACTGTCTTCTCGATGACTTTGGCTTGAAACGGGAGGAGCGAGATGGGGCGGTAATTCTTGAGTTCGGTGGGGTCTGCTGTTGGTTTCTTTAGTAGAGCGCTGAGTTCGGCGTGCTTCCAGCTCTCAGGGAAGGTTGCGGTGTTGAAGGAGGCGTTGATGATGTCCCGTAGCTGGGGTGCGATGACGGCGTCGGCTTTGTTGAAGACGTGGTGAGGGCAGGGGTCGGTTGGAGATCCGGAGTGGATGGAGTTCATTGTGCGGATGGTGTCTTCGGTGTTGATTGGGGTCAAGGCGCTGAGGGTGGTGGTGGGGGGCGTTGGTGCGGTCCTGGGGAGCGTTGGTTGTGTGCTGAAGCTGTTGTGTATGTCAGCGATCTTGTTGTGGAAGTAGGAGGCGAGGGAGTTGCTGAGGTCTTGTGATGGGGTGATGTCGTTGATTCCGGCGTTGGGGTTGGAGAGCTCTTTCACGATGTTGAAGAGTTCCTTGCTGTTGTGTGCGTTGTTGTCCAGTTTTTCCTTGAAAGCTGTTTTCTTGGTGGCGCGAATAAGTTGATGGTGTTTTCGAGTGGCGAGCTTGAGGGTGGTCATGTTGTCCGGTGTTGGGTCTCTTCTCCTGCTTTCTCGAGAGCTCGGCAGTTCTTCTTGGAGCTCTTGAGTTCGTCGGTGAACCAGGATGCTTTCTTGCTGCCGGGTCTGCTGGGCGGGGTCCTCAGTGGGGCGAGGTCGTCTGCGCAGTTGCTGATCCACTTCGTGAGGTTGTCGGCGGCCTGGCTGGGGTTCGCGGAGCTAGCGGGAGGGTTCATAGTTCCTCATTCGGCAGCTCTGATCCTAACATTACATCCTCTCAATTTTCCTCTCTGGGAAAGGTGCCTCACAGCGAGGCCTTTGCAAACATACCCCACTCCCCTCCACCAAGGACTGAAAGACACTAGAGCTGAGGTGCCAACAGCAGGCCCTCGATTACTCTCCCCCTTCCCCAGCCAACTATAGCCTGAGGTTGATGGCCTGGAAGGGGGAGTGGTGAAGAAAAGCACAAAGCTGCTGCTGCTCCAGGGGAACTGAGGTATTGGCCCAACGGCCAATTCACCTGTCCCCACCCAGGCTGCTGCACTCTCAACACCCTGCATCACTGTAACGGCACAGCAGGGAAGTGGGACTCTGCTTCTGGGCGTCTGCGCTGGCTCCATGGGGTGTCTTGGGGGAGGGGGGTGCAAGATAAAGTATGCAGCTGCCAGAACAATACTGACGTAGCGACTCTGCTGCAAACTTGCATGATGCTGGCCCCACATTACAGTAGGCTGGGAGGCAAGACAGGAAGGCTGTGTGCGCCAATTGACAAACACCGGCCCACAGGTGACCCGTAGGCACTGGCTCACCGCCCAATACCCGCCTTCCCAATCTGATGTCTTTAGCCTTTTTATCGACAGTCCCCACTTGGGAGGTTGTGCCCATGGGGGCTAGAGAGGACTAAAGCTTCAATGGCTGGAATGTTCTCCGTTCTGCAAGAATGTGCCTGAGACACCTCACTCGTGATGTCTTTGTGAGTCTCGCAAAACATGGATCTCGTCACTCTCTTGGTGTTGGGCGAGGCTGTTATGGTGCACGGAGACCCTTAATAGCAGTGTCCAGGCAGCCACTCTCCCTTGCACAAGTGGAGTGCCTACCTCTGCAGCTTTATACCTCTTGCAGGCACAAGCGTCACTTCCTATAGGTCTCCAAGGAGGCCATATTTTACTTTGGCGCTTGTGGGCCACTTGCTCCGCCCGGGCCGTGGTGAGTGCATTGTTACTCTGGCACAACTGGGGTTCTTCACTCCTCTGTTCTCCGGGCAGAAGTAACCTCAGGGGCGTAGCCTGTCTCGCCCGCTCCACTCACTGAACAGGGCACTGGCGGGCAGTAGATCCCGGCCCTAGTAACCACTTTGTGTGTTGGTGTGCGCGCTATCTTGCTCAGCGTAAATAACTACACGTAAGTCTGGGTTCACAAGTCCCCATAACCCCAGGGCTCTGCCTTTTCATTCATTCCGCTATGTCACCTCTACTTCAGTACCAAACAACGGTTCGCAAGGGGGAAACCACAGAACACACCTATCCAAGTGGTCTGGCCACTAAGGTAACATACTTGTAAGTTCTGAACCATATAAAAAGGCCACATACTTTTTTGCAGGAAACTTGTGGTCAAAATCTCAATATATCAAGAGAAGGGAAACATTTTAAATAAAATGGAGGATTAGGAAAGGTTCCTGTTAGCACTTCCTTTTGCATAATATGTCATTGCCACAGAAAAGGGACATCTGCATCTGAACGCCTTCAAGCGCCGACGTTGGTAGGTGGTCCTGGTTAAGCACAGTACCTGAAGCACCTTGGGGCATATTACCAAGCAATAGCGATAATTATCGCTATTGCTTGGTTAGAGACAAAACTTTACCGCAGCGCTGCGGCGATTTTTACCGCAAATAAACCTTGGTATTACCAAGGTTTAACGCAAATGCGGTAAAAATCGCCGCAAAGCATGAATATCGCTGAAAAGTCAGCGATATTCATGCATTAGCGAGCTAATGCTCTTAGCCATGTTATCCACCTCCCATTGGATAACATGGCTAAGAACTGCTCAGGGCAGGTGTTAGCTTTTGGAGATATTCCCGCTTAGCGGGAATATCTCCGAAAGTTGGTAATAGGAGATAGCGATGTTAGCGACTGTTTTCAGTCGCTAACATCTTGGCACGCCCACTTTGCATCTCATTAGTGATAAATATCACTGACATGCAAAGTGGGGCCCAAGATGGTCGCTATCTCCTACTAGCTGTCGCTAACTGGTGTTAGCGGCAGCTAGGTAATAGGGAGATAATTTTATCTCCGCTTTCTTGGCTTTTAAAGCCAAAAAAGCGGAGATAAACCCCCTTGATAATATGCCCCCTTGTTCCAGGCCATCTCCTCACTATATGGGCCAAAAACACTGCCATTAACGGAATTTACCCCCTGGACAACACAAAACATCCCAGCCCACATCTGCGGAAAAAGTAAAGCAAATGACCCGTTCTCCCATGCTAATTTGCAATGTTTAAATGATATCATTGTGCAAAAGAACGAGTTTACCATTCAGACCCATAAACAAGACCTTTCAGAACCTCGACCATTAACACTCTTGTTTGTTTGAAAAATGTATGTCAGAAAGAGGGGATGTAACATTGTGGTCTCAGCAGTTAGGGAGTTCCCTTGCAGGTCAGATCAGGATTATAAAACCTGTGCCTACCAGGCCCCCAGTTTCCTGGTTAGGTAGCAAAAACCGACATCTTAACTGGGATGCAGTTGGACCCAGGTCCACTGCACCGAATGCATTTCCTGTGTCTGCAAAAGCTTAAAGGAAGAGACCACGTGCATCTTTTCTTTGTTTAAAAGTTTGGGCAGTATTTTAATACACCAGAACGAAAAGGACCCATTTTTCAGAAAGTTAAAAACTTTCTACAGTTAACATTGCCACTATCACAGTAGCTCATTGCAGTTCATTGTGTACCAATCCTCTTATTCCCTTCCTCTGATTCTCATTGAGACCTCCACCTCTTTCCATAACATCTTGTCTTGTTCCAGTTTTGAAGTTGATGTTAAGGCTTCTTGTTTTGCAATAAACTCACTCTGTGCCCTTTTCTTCCTTCATGTTGATGTTGTCTAACCATCCGCGAGCAAACGACCAAACTCCCGCCTCGCTCTTCAGTCATGTCAGGACATGATGCTTCGGAACGCAACAAATCTATTCATAACCTGCAGCGTGGGCTGATTGCAAGGCTCCTTGCATCTTCGACACCTTTGTTGTTATCCACGGTTTGCAAGTTCCCTGTTGCTTTTAGCGTCTGGTTTAATTAAAGATTTCCTTATATAACCATCAGAGCCACACTAGTTATCTTTGCAACATTGCCACTGTGCACCATGCTGCAAAGCTGCTCTGTAAGGCAAACTTCCTTTTTAGGGCTCGCACTGCGACGCAATCGCGAAAGCGATTGTCGCAGTGGAGTCCTATTGTAATCATTCTGGCTTTCAAGGACTAACGAGGTTTGGGACAACAGACTGGCACGCGCACGCACGCAGCCTGCCAGAATCGGATCAGGTCGCGCGCTCCGATTCCGGCAGGCTCTTCAGTCACCATGGATCACGCACGCACACAGAGACACACATACACGAGTGCACACATACATACATACATACATACATACATACATACACACACACCACACCTCCCCAGCCCCTCCCCCCCGCCCTGCCGGCGCCCCCGCCACACGAGCACACACACACAGACAATTCCCCCCCCCCCGCCCACACACACGCGCCCACCCCATCTTGCTGCATTTCACACCACACCCTGCTGCAGTTCCACCCACAGCTGCGCCGTCTTACCGGTAGACAACGTGTATTTTCACCGGAATGGCTACAGGACAGTATCACCAACATGAGATCGTACGGACAAAGCTGTACTTCCAGCACCAACGATACAATTGGTTACGTTACCAACTTCGCGCATGCTCCGTCCAGAAATGTAAAAAAAAAACAGTCATGCCTGTCCGCCCATACAAGTGCAGACTAATCCATTTACAATAAGCGGAGCGGTAGGAAGGGATACCCTACCCCTCAGCTTGTGTATCTGCACGGTGCTCGCCTCGCACTTCCATTTTCCAACTAGTGTGTAAATAAACTTTATTTTGTTTTATCAGCACAGCTTCATTGACAGGCACCATGTTTCATTTTATTTGTTACTTCCGAGGAGGTAGCGTGTGTGCTTTTAGAATGGTCACGCCCGCTTTCATGTTTCACCATGGGAGAGACAACGCCGAGACTCGAACTCAGTTCGAAAGTTAGCAGCTCAAGATGTTACTCCACACTCCCTGCCGAGACAATTGGCATTTTTATATAGTTGTTTTTAATGTCAATGAGCGTTTCCCTGGCTCAGAACCTTTAACTTTAAAAGACACTCTCCGTTACTCTCTCAGGCTCACCTGGTACTGCCGCTGGCTCCCTCTCTTCGGGCTGCGGCTGCCTCCTCCTCCCCCCTGCTTATTTAACATTGCAGCCAATTTCAAATAGAAGATTGTGAACTCAGTCCTTTCATTCCAAGTCACGAAAATCCAGTAATTTACAGTTTAGGGTGTGTAGAATGTCGCGCAGTACGTGAGTACTGTATTACTGACTGATGTGGATTCGAACTTGCCATATTTGTCTTCTGACTATTTCTTTCACATTGCGCGGGTGCAACGTGTGCAAACCTTTAGGTTTAATTTTACATGTTATGATTAATTAAATCCAGGGATAACATTATTTTTTAAAAATTCAGAGTTTCTCATTTTCAAACCGGCCCCCAGTGGATCTGGCATTTCGAAAACTAATTGTTCTAATGCAACATATATTTCCAAATAAATAACGTGGAAGGCGACATGACTCCTCATCATGAACGGTCTAAAATCTAGTCTGTTAACCGCCAATGTGCGTCAGAACTGAGACTGTGCAAAGCAAGCTTACTTAGCCTTGTTTTATTAAGTCTGTTTCGGTGGGGGGATAGCGCACTGGGGTCACACCGGCAAAGAGAACCTTGAAGAGAACTGCAATATGCTTTTCTCCGCCATGGGCTTGGTCTCTCATCTCCCTGACCCTCCTTTCATCCTATGCTCTGTCCCCTCATACTCTTCCTCTGTCTGTGGCGGGCTCGATCTCTCCTCTCCCTGTTTCCTCCCTTCATCACATACTCTATCTTCTCTCACAAACAATGCTTATTTACCAATTGCAAATAAAAAAAATAATCATGCAAAGCATTGTCATTTACAATGCCAGTAACTCAAACTTTAATGCTGCGAGACCTATTGCATTGTAAATGCTTGTCATGTTTGGTCCTCCCTGATGGCCCTTCGGGATCACACTCAGTGACCTTTTTCAGGTCTCGTATCAACAGCACGTGTTGCCCTTTATGACAACGCTTGTCACCTTTACAGAGGGCTTATAGGTGCCATTCCTTACCATTGGTTGGTTTCATTGTCACTCTCCTTTACTTGTTTCTTATTCGCTAGCTTCCGTAAGTTTCTTTCCGGTGTTTGTCCTTCCCTTGGAGCATAGACGCTTTACTTGTGTCCTTCCACTGCTCTTTTTTCCAAGTGCTACTTTTTTTGTGTACACAACGAGAATGCACGTTTTTCATTTGTCTCCCTTGTGTACTTCTCCTGACTACTGTCTGTGTGGTTTCTCCCGACTCTTCCACCCACTCTCCGTTGTCAGCGTGATAGCCCCAGCCCCTCTCCTCCTCTCTATGTTGGCCATGTGGGCAAGGTCAGATTTAGAAGGTGGGCAGTCGGGCATTGGGCGATGGGCCGGTGCCTAAGGCTGACATGTGGGCCGGTCTTTTAAGGGCCTCTGCCTAATTTCTGCCCTGCCAGGCTATCGCATTTCAGTCTA
Organism: Lissotriton vulgaris; assembly: GCF_964263255.1. NCBI lineage: Eukaryota > Metazoa > Chordata > Amphibia > Caudata > Salamandridae > Lissotriton > Lissotriton vulgaris. The sequence goes on from NC_141694.1 coordinate 753,214,983, forward strand.
TGGTGAATGGGCAAGGGTGGTAAGTGTGACAAACTGCCCTACTGGGTGCCTGGTGTTGCTCCATTTGTTGAGCCATTCTTACCTCACCCACACTCCATGGGGCCATCTCGTCCCAGAAGCAGTGTCTTGACCCTGACCCCTCCACTGCCAAGCCATCACATTCAGGCAATTATGGTGGGGGAGGGCGGGATTATGCAGGGGCCTTGCTATGGGGTGCTGGGATTTTCTGTCTATGGGCTCTCTACACCTCAGCCCCGCTGGAGCAGCAGTAGTAGTTTTGTTGACCCCTTCATTGCATGGCAGTCGCCCTAAGGCTATGGAGGGATGGGGAGGGAGTGAAGTAAGAGAAGTCTTGCTGGTGGGCGTGTATGTATTTGCATAGGCCGCGCTGTGAGGCAATGTATATTAAGCTTTTATTTAACTAGAGAGGAGGTGGCGTTACAGTCAAACCTGCTGACTTTGGAAGTAGGAAAACAGGTTCTAGTCCCAGCGTCCCCTCAACATCCTGCGATTTAGTGAACGCCTGATGTAAAAATGTATTTGATCTTGTGTAGTGTAACTGGCTCATGTAAATCGCTCCAATGCCCTAGTGCCAAGTTCAGCCTATGTAAAACTATAAAAAGAGCAATTAGAAAAAAAACGGCAATTTATTCATGTCATCAGATTCTGCAAGGACCAGAGCATGATTATTAGAGAGCGCTCTTTATATAAAAATATCCATATTATTTTTTAACATGGATTTTCTGTCTTTGTTAAGTTTAGCTATTAGTCACGGTTGAGTAAAGCAGCTTTAGAACACATTTTAAAGTGGTTTCACCTTTGTTGACTCTTTAAAATTCGTTCTCTTAAGAGGTACAAATATAGAATTTCTGTGATTTTCTTCATTGTCGCCACGGTCAGGATGTTAAAATACAGGTCATGTCAGTAAAAAACAGACAGCCAGGTGGCAACCCTAGCCAGATCAGGTATTGTGGCCATTGAGACATTTTATTTCATTTCGCCCACCTGGCCAAAATGCAGTGCTTCTCGTTTTCACCAATCTTACTGATCCTATAGGCATTAAAATGCTTAGGTTACCAAACATTTCTCTAAAAATGACTCCAATGAGACTAACCTAATGATGTTTCATGAAAGGGCACGGTCCGCGAATGTTGGCCACTTTTTTGGGGGATTGCCCGGGCCTAATTGCAATCCCAATTCTATCCTGCATGTGTTGCCCCAAGCCTGTACCACCGACTCGCTATTGTTTGTGTACTTGCCTCCCTGCCCACCATCCACGGTCTGTCTGCTTGATCCCCTGCCCAGCCTCAGTTGTCTGTCTGTGTTCCCCATGCCCACCCTCCTGAGCACAAAGCTAAAACTAAAATAAAAAATAGAAATGTTTTGACGCGTCAAGCGCTGGCCGTGTCACAGCATTTTTGTTCATTAATTTTAGCCATGCTACACCTGTTGTTTGTCTGCTTGCCTCCCAGCTGAAGCACTATGACGCAGGTAGCGCTGGGTCTGGTAGGCTCAACCTATTGAATTTGCCAGTGCTTGTTTTCTTTGTAAATGAGCAAGTTCATTCCCATGGCGTCTTCGCTGATAATTTTCTGCCCCCATTTATGGATGCTCTGCTACTGCTTCTATTATAAATCAATTTTCCTCCATCTGTTTTTACATACTTAAAAAGATTTGGAGCAAGCATACAAAGTAATTGAAGATACAAAACGAAATGATAGGTAGCCTGGCCTCGTGTGTTGCAGCTCTATCGTCTTTGCTAAGACTTGTTTCGCTAAGGGTTGGATGACCGTAAGATTGGAGGTTGACAGCATTTAAAAGAAATAAACTATTCTTGTGCAGTGGCGTCTCCTCAGCCAAGGCAGTGGTGCGTTGCCCCACTGCTTTTCAGCAGTGTAAAAAAAGGAAAATAAAATGATATTAACTGGATGTTATTATTATTTTCTTTTTTGCTGGTAAGGCAGATTTGAGGGGTGGGGCTGCCCTCCTCACAGAGCAGGGGGAGGAGTGAGGGGCACTCTGTAAGTATTCATTACGGTTTGGACAGCCATCTTGGGAAGGCCAAACAGTCATTCACACTTTGCATGTTCTCCACCAAAGCTGTATTACAGCCTGGGTGAAGGACATGCCCAGGCTCCCAGGCCCTGTTTAAGCGTCGAACCACGGTGCTCCGACCAATCATGGCTCTGCTGGCAACAGCGTCGTGATTGGCTTAGGGAAGCCTGTGTGCTTCCTGTTTCCGCTCCGGCTGGACGAAGAGAGGCGACGGACGAGAGACCCGGCGAGGAGGTAAGTTACTTTTTCTTTTTCTACGACACCTCTCACCCACCAGCCAGGATCCGTGTCAGCCACTACTGTCATTGTGAACTGTTTTAATGCAACTGTCCTAGATAGCATTTTTCACTGAGCCCCATTCCGGAGAACTGTGGTGTTAGCGCTGTTCTCATGAGTCCACTCTTAAGACTGAGACAATGTGCTGGGGGGTTGAGGGCTGGGAAAAGACTAGGGAGACCCGGATTTAAGTACTTGGGTATAAATATAGAGCAAGATTTGTCCAATATCCCCTTGACTAATTTAAACAAAGTAATAAAGGAAATTGACCATCTTTTCCTCAGATGGAGAAATCTCCAACTCACAATATATGGCCGAATAAATATTGTCAAGATGGTAATCTTGACAATATTTAACATATCTTTTTAGCGCCCTTGAGTTCCCTTCTAAGCTCCTTGGGAAGGTTCAGGGCAAGATTGGTAGTTTTATATGGGCCATTAAGAGCTATGGATTATCCTGGAAGAAGCTGAAGAGGAGAGTACTTAAGGGGGGGCTTGCATTACCTGATATTTTTTGTTATTGTCTTTCTTTTCAGTTTATAAATATACGCAGTCTTCTGACTACTCCTAGCGATAATAACTGGGGGAGGATCTTGAAGGCTATGGCAACATACGAGGGGAGCGGAAATGGTTTTCTATATAAATTTGGAGCTACTAGGTTCATTAAGAAAGTCCGTTTAAAGGTCAGTTGGGCGGCCCTTAACACATGGCAGAATCTAAAAACCAGGTGGGGTATAAAATACTACTCGGACTTTGCTCCAATCTGGGACTCTCCTGGGCTCCCTGTCTGTTTGAAGGACAGCCTGGTAGTGTCGATTGAACTGGCAGGCATAAGCATATGGTCCGAACTAACAGCTGAAGATGGGGTTCTTCCCTGGGAGGTTTTGAAAGCAATGATTGGGGACTCTTTTTCGCGATTTAAATTTCTACAACTACGCTCATGGTACACAGCCGAAAAAAACAACATCGGTGGAAATTGGGAAATAGAGTTCAAACTTCAAAACCCCACTCCTTTTAAAAAAGAAGTCGGGACTTGGTATAAGAGTCTATTAGATAGAGAAGACACCGAACTCCCCCACCTCATCTGGTGTGGAGAACATCAGTATTAGAAAATGCAGCTGCAGAGCTTTATCTTCCATCCATTACAAACCTCTGCAAGTTTGTAAAATCAGCTTCTTTAAAGAAAAAACATTTCTACACTATTAATAGAATATATTATACACCCTATAAAGTTGCAAAGTTTGTTAGCGTCCCAACCCCCAGGTGTCCTAAATGTGGTATGCTTAAGGCAAATGATTTGCATATGTTCTATGAATGCCCCCAACTAAAAAAGTACTGGCAGAACGTTGAGCAAGCATTAACGGGTATATTTGATTATAAGATTAATTTAGATCCAACATTGGTTATTTTTGGTTTAAACTCCTCACTGGAAAACTGCATATCTAGAGCACAGTCTGGCCTCTTTTTAAATCTGATCCTATTGGCCCGAAGGGAATTATGTATATTATGGAAAGATCCAACTGCTCCTGTACACGAGAAGTGGCTCCGGGCCGCATTTGCAATGGCAAGGATTGACCTTACAGAAGGCAACATCTGGGCGCCCTTGATGTGCTGGGGGAAGGCACTAAGGTTGATTTAGGATCGTCCAAGGATTACACCAAGCCTCGTACAAAGAAGCAGGCCTGGCGGCACGTAGTGTATGCAGGGACATGGACCCAGGGTGCCCAGGATCAAAGGGGTCTAGTATGTTACGATTGCAGACGCTTACGGTGGTATGAGGACAATCTAAAAAAAACAGTGTGTTTTACACTTTTTACGATTCCCAATGGGTCATAAGGGACCTGCCTCATTAATATTCATGAGGCAGGTTGTAATTTGCAAACCATTGGGCATTGCCTACACTCACAGGGATGGTGGCTTGCTGTGGTCAGTAGACCACCACGTCTGTGACTGCTTTTTAAATGAAGCTGTTTTTTTACTATAAATGCAGCCCATTTTACTTAAAGCACGATGGGATTCATTTGTAAAAGAAATATTAGAAGTTTCCATTTTATTTTTTAAGTGTAGGCACATGAACCCCCGCCTGCTTTTAAAAAATGTTGGCGCTCACATTCCCAAAGGGGAAGGGTTCCCTTGAGGACCCCTTCCCGTTTGAGAATGGGTTACCACCTCCTTCACGGAGTCAGTAAAGTATGAATGTTTTGCGACCCCATTCCAGTCCAAAAAACATTCATGACCCTAGGTGCCGTTTATCTCTAGGCAAGATAGTATGCCTCTTTGCTGCTTTCATTTGCAATAGCTTATCTTTTTTTGTCTTATTTAGTGCAGCCTTTCTTCCTTTTTAGCAGCTGTTGCTCTTTATCTGTACATCCCTTAAGAGATTTTCTTAACTCAGAAATTAAACGCCGGAAAGCCATTGTGATGAGTTATTCCTATACTGTTTGGCTTGCAAGCGTCTCTATGGGATTTAGCCTTGCCTTCGAGCTCCATGAAGCACAACCCATTAACCCTACAGGTTTTGTTGACATTCTAGCATCACTTAGAAGTTGATTTCTGACCTTATCCTGGAAAGAGGCAGTCCCTGTGTTTCACAGACACCAGTTTGTACTCTGTACCGCTGTTCATTCCCGAACTGTTATCAGGTTTTCATCTTAATCAATCAGCGCTCCCTCTGCTTAGGAGACCTTCCAAAGTCTTGAAGCACTAACAAATCCTACAAGACATCAATGCTTTTAGGAGCTCTGGTCAACATTTTGGGCCAGATGTACATACTTTGTTTTTCGATTACATAATAGCGAATTTGTGCAATTAGCTATTAGATAATCCCAAACAGCGATGAACAAATGTGTGTTCAACACATTTAGCGATTCCCAGTTGGTCCCAAATAGACTTATTAATATTCATGAAGTAGGTCACAATTTACGACCCATTGGAAATCACTAAAATCACAGGGATAGAGGCCTGCTGGGGTCAGCAGACCACCATGTCTGTGATTGCTTTTAAATAAAGCAATGTTTGTATTTTTGGAAATGCAGCCTGCTTTCCTTAAACGAAAACGGGATGCGTTTCAAACTGTAAAATGAAAAGTTTTCTTTTTTTTTTTTAAAGTAGGCAGTGTTTTAAAAAAAACTGTTTTTGCATATATTCACAAAGGAAACGGATACCCTTGGGGACCCCTTACCGTTTGCAAATGGGTTATCACAAACTCGACGATGGCGTTATTTCGGTCGCAAAACATTCACACATACCAGTAGTCGCTGTTAAGAAGGGACGCCCTAAATACGCCCCTTCCTAATCCCGAATCGCAAACCCATTTTGTGATTCGGTAATAGGTTATCGAATCACAAAATAGGGTTTGTACATTTTAAAATGTTAATTCGAGGTCGGAAACAACCCAATTCTGCAAATCGGGCTGTTTGCGAGCTCAAAAAAGCTTTGTACATCTGGCCCTTTGTTACTAACGGTAGACTTTGCTATAGAAACAATGCATACAAAGTAACCACTGACAGGTGGGTTGCGGACTGCACTTATTGCTGTTACCAAAATTAGAGGGAATTCTTCATCCCTTTCCTCTAGAACCAAGACAGTCTAAATACATTTTTGATGCCTTTCAAAAGACGTACCTATTTCATAAATGTATACGAGTCACTTGGGCCTATGGAATTTTTACTGAGATCTGAACCTCCTTTTGATCAGGAGGTACGCACAATTTGGGTGTTGGATTCGTGGTTAGGCAAAAGCTGATGGCTGCTCCCACTTAGCCATTCTGTGAAATTTGTCCCAAGCAAGTTGAAAATGAGGGGCAGCAAGGCAAAGAAGTAACACAACATACGTCTGTGGTGATTTAAGTACTTACATTTGTGATGGTGTAAGTGTGCTTTGTAAGCCCCATGGGCCTTTGTCTTGTCACCACTGTGTTGTGAAATTGAGGTAAGACTGATTTATGCAGCAGCAGTTCCTCATTGGGAGCAGATGAACGCCGCCCCCCTCACACTGCTGCGCAGAAAGCTGGAAGATAAAATGGTAACAAAAGGATTTTATTACCATTTTATTTTTCAGGCTTTCTGTCGAACAGAGAGGACAGGGCGGAGCCAGTGTGTCATTGCTGTTGATAGGCAGCGATGACGAGTGGCGCGTTCAATATAAATTGAGCATGTCGGTTTGGCTGGCTACCTTGCTAAAGCCAAACCCTCATGCGTAATTCAAACTCTCCAACCCAGATGTCTTATCCAACCCAGCTGTCTTAGACAGCTGGGTTGGAGAGCAGGCACAGGCTTTCAGTGCTCTCCGGAGCGCTGAGGCAGCCTGCTCCAGCCAATCAGACAATTTTCTCATGCAGCATGAGAGCAGTGTCTGGATTGGATAAGGACCTGTGGGAGCTGTGGGTCCTCGCGCTCGGAGTCTGAAGCCTGGCACTGGAGAATACAGAGGACGTGCTGCAGCCTAAGGTAAGTGAAACTTTTTTCATATTTTAATGTTTGTTTATTTGTCTGTATGTTTTTCTAAAAGTATTTATGTCGACCCACCTTTTTTGTGGGTCACTAACCGCCACTGGATTTATGTGGGGTCCACTAAGGCTCTTTTGTATAGAAGGTTGTGCAGACTATTGCAAGCCTCACACATTCCTAGTTAGTGCACTCTTAAGAGCTGTTTCTAGAGCCTGGATGCAACAGCCTCTCCAGCTAAGCTGTGAAGTTGGAAGAGCAAGAACTAAGTAGACCCCAATCGCTTAGAAGGCAATGTTTCATAGTACATGTATTAAGTGAATAGAGTACCTTGGGGATGGATGTTAAACTAAAGATTTGCATGATCTGGATTTGCTACTACACTATTTCTTGCCAGGCACTTTACCTTATCAGGTCGAACCTAAATGAATTCTGAACTGTAGACATTCGCCTTCAAAATTTTATTTTACACAGAGCCAAATAATGCTAATTAGGTGTCAAAACCCTAACGTTCTGAAGGTGGATATGAGTATTTTCACCGATTTGTTTTCAGTTGTGTCTAATGATACAAGTAAGGCCTAAGGGTTAGGCAGTCATTTAAAGGAGAAAGATATGTGTTTGTCAGAGCGCTTCTTGAACTATATAGGAAGGTGTAAAATAAAATACATCGGTGGACGAGTTTACAAAAGGACAGTTTTTATGAGTTTACATAAAAAGCACTCTGTAATTTGACAACAAATCAAAAGCACAGGCAGTTGTGTGTACTAAAACAGAGTTGTGTGTCCCTAAGCGATATAATAAAAATCATCATGCTTTGGCATTTGAATTAAAATGTTTTTGTTGTTATTAAAATATGTCAGATTATTCATATTTTATCACCGTAAAATGACACAGAGGAGCATAGTGTACTGCATTGCATTTGTGCAGCTTTGTCCCTCCAAATTTACTAGGCCTATATTTCTAAATCACCCACCCCAAATGTTACGCAAATGATGGGGTTAGCTGTGTGATTTAACATGGCCTAGACACCTATGACGTTTACGGTTACCATATGTATAGTCTGATCTAGCTCAGTTTTTCCAATAATATATACATTGGCCTAGAATTGAGTTTATCTGCAAAAAAGGATGTGGTAAAACTAGGACCACATGTTGTTCCCCATACCAGGCTCATCATCTTTTAATGGCTGGGTTTTGGTGAGAGGATACCAGTTGGGATCAGAGATTCCATCCCTTGGGATTCCTGCACCAAAACCATATTACTTGTAACGCTGGCTACGCCAGCTACTTGAGGGACAAATGCAACAAGTGAACTTCTTTTCGTACAAGGCCCCTCCTTCTGATGTTGTGGTTAATTTTAGGCTATGAAGCTTCTGCTCTGTGACATGTGCATGTGATAAAAAAAATCTGAATAAATAAATGAATAATATTTTTCTCTGACTTGGTCAAAGGAACCTTTTACAGATGGCTGCGTGAAGGGCATATATTTATCTTCTCCTACAGAAGCTCTTCTGTTTTTATCCCATCCACTACATGCCAGTTGTTTAAGTAAGCCAGTTGTGAAAGCAGTTGCTGATCATGAAGGCATCTCCAGATGTTTAGTGAAACTCCAACAATATCTCAGTGTCACCGGTGTCCATATTTTGTACATAAGAGTGTCAGAGGGTCTACAAAGTCTATGTATGGTTCATTAAACTAACAGAACAGTGTCAACTCATCTAGCAGTTGTAGAAATGCATTGGTGGATACCAGTGATCACTAACAGGATATCAATCAGTCACCACTCGGAACCGCCCTTCATCATTTGGCACAAACTACCCATCAATTGAATTAGTGGGTGACTGATTTGCAGTGCTGTGAAAAAGGGTGTGATAAGTGAGTGAAAAAATGTATAAAATTGGGTGAGGGAGCAGAAATAAGACTAACTTTATTCGGGTCTATGCTCGCTCCACCAACATTAAAAGAGCAGCATGAGTAGATTTAACAAATATCACTTATCACACCCTTTTTCACAGCACTACAAATCAGTCACCCACTAATTCAATTGATGGGTAGTTTGTGACACTCTACCACCATTGGCCACTACTAGATTCTCAGGAGGTTATACCAACTGACCCCCCATCTGAACCAGTGGTGTACCAATTTTTGTGGCCAACAGGAATGCCAAATGACGAAGGGCGGTTCCGAGTGGTGACTGATGGATATCCTGTTAGTGATCACTGGTATCCACCAATGCATTTCTACAACTGCTAGATGAGTTGACACTGTTCTGTTAGTTTAATGAACCACACATAGACTTTGTAGACCCTCTGACACTCTTATGTTTTTTGCATTCAGTTAGGGAATGTGTCTATGTCTGGTCTTTAAAATCCCTTAGGCCCTCCTTCACCTTTTTGTTTCTTCATAATTTGTACATAACATTTCTTTATTAATTTTAGCAAATGCTCACTCACCAAAGAGCACATACAAGTGCCAAGCAACATATGTAAATTCGTGAAAACAAAGAAAAACAGTGTAATTCCCATCATTCATGATTCGCGAACCTATACATGCCTTACATTGTATTGTATTGAATTGTAATTGTATTTATATAGTGCTTATTACCCCTGATGAGGTGATAAAATGCCTTTTGGCGAGTAGCACGCCACTCCGGAACCCAAAAAGGATTAGTGGCGGATTAGTATAGTGAAATTTGACATAATTTGAGCGGTAGGCATGTGATTCTGTTAGTTGGATTGCAAAGGATAATTGGGGGATAGTCTAGAAAGTGTTTCTTGGGAGATCATAGTAGCAAGATGCTGTTTGGGATGAGTATAAGGAGAGATGGAGGAGGTAAGAATCTCTAGAACTGTATTAGGTAGATCATAGTATTAAAATGAGGTTTGGGGTGATCCAAGGAGGGGCAGAGAAGGGAAGAGTCTAGAAAGGGTTATTTTGGAGATCATAGTAGTAGAATGAGGTTTGAGATAAGTCAGAGAGTGGAGGTAGAGGATATATTGAGAGAGGTATAGTGTGAAATATAGGGTAGTGCATTGAGAGAGTCAAAGTTTTTTTACAATAGGAGTAAAGTAATAAATATATAGATGCATAAGTACATATTAATATACATATTTATATCAAGAAATACACATATCTAGAAACATACATATAATCAAATTAAATGTTTATATATACAGACATATGCTATACATTTGTGTCTGAGCATGATGGTTATGTAGAAAAGAGCCAACTCTTGAGTAGTCTTCCGGAGATAAGATAGTTATCTGTGGATCATATGTTGGGGGTAATAAATTCCATAGTTTGGCTCCTTGAACGGAGCAAGATGTGCAACCTATGTTTTTTTCTTGTATGGTGGGACTGTGAGGCGAGGTGCCATTCTGGAGCAGAAGTTCCTTTGTTGAATGTATTTGATGATTTTATTCCTGTTAATAAGTGGTCCTGTTCCATGCATTGCTTTGTGGGTGATACAAAGGAGCTTGAATGCAGATCTTCTGGCAACTGGTAACCAATGTAGGGCACGCAAGGCAGTTGAGAGGTGGGCTTGTGGCTTTACAAATGGGAGTAGTCTGGCAGCAGAGTTCTGAATCCATTGTAGTCTTTTCATAGTTGATAAAGATAGTCCGTGGTAGAGGCCTTTGGCGTAATCAAGTTTAGGCAGTACAAGAGAGATAGTGGCTTGAACCTTGTGTGGAAATCCCAGGTGGGGGAAGATGTGTCGCCGTGTTTTCATAGTAATGAAGCTTGATCTTGCTAATTTGTCCACTTGGGCATTTATTGATACCTTAGTGTCCATGGTAATTCCTAGGTTTCTTACGTCCTTAGATATTTTAGGAGGTGGTCCTAGATCGTTAGGCCAGGCGCAAAGTGGGTCATAATTTTTCCAATCGCCACATGTGAGTATTTCCCTTTTGGAAGCATTCAATTTGAGATGGCTCCATGTCATCTCCTGATAAAATGCTCTAAGGCAACTGAGTTTCCAATGTCTTTGGGGCTTTTCAGTTTAAGGAGTATTGGTGTGTCAACTGCATAGTTATATCATGTTAGTTGAAATTCATTGATGATTGCCAGAAATGACTTAATGCAGATGTTGAAAAGCATGTGTGAGATGGTAGAGCCTTGAGCGACCCCTGCTTTTGTGAAAAACGGTTTGAATGAGAAAGGTGGAAAATAGATAACATTTGTTCTGTTTTGAAGGTAAGATGTGACCCAGTCGATGTTAGTAGTCCCCTCTATGCCGGCTTTGTAGAGACTTTGGATTACAGTGACCTGGTCATCTGTGTTGAAGGCATCTGAAAGATCCAAGAGAAGTAGTGCAGCAACCTTGTTGTAGTCTACTGTGTTTTTAGGGTCATTCTAAATGGTGATAAGGGCATACTCTGTGCCTCTTCCTGGATGGAATCCTGTTTGGAAGTGAGTAAGTATAGAGTTATCTTCAATGAATTGCGACATCTGGGCGAATGCTGCTCTTTCTATCAGTTTGCCCAGGAAAGCTCTCTTTGTAATTAGTCTGTGGTTGTCAGGGTCAAGTGGGTCCAGATTAGTTTTCTTTAATAGTGTACGCCTTTTTTAGGTCTTCTGGAGAGATTCCTGTAGTGAATATATGTGTGATCTAAACAGACATTAAGATGCACCTTAAACCCTTGAGCATCTGTGTCAATGGTACAATATAGAAGTAGAAGAAGCCAAACTCACCCTCCAGCTTGGACCTCCATGCTATGACTGTTCATTAAAAAGGAGCCCATCTTGGTAAGAAGAAATATTTCACCCATTTATGTATAGTCCATTGGAGAGTTATCTGTTCCACAGCCTCAAATGGTGCATAGAAATGCAGGAGTCACTGCAGCTTAGCAACCAATCTCTGTGCAGGTCTGCAGTTATTATTTGACCTGTAAAACTCGAGTCTCTGTAATTTTACATGTCAAGAGTTGCAGGGGGCACTCTGCTGAAAAGGTGATAATATTCCAGGTAATTTTCAATTTAGCTTAGTGCTCACTTTAAGATTTTGGCCACTTTGAGTTAGTTGGAAATCAGCCTTAGGTGAGTTAGGTTATTTGGCTATGCATTCATGTGATTTAATAAGGATGGCATCACTACCCCCTTAAGAGTGACTGAACCCTACCTCTTCTCCAATTCTTTTATTATAATCCATTATGCAGTCGGAGGCCTTTCCCCGTCTCAGAGCACTACCACACACCAATCCTATGTTTAGTTATGGGAATTCTGTAGAGCGCTGGTAACTCCTTTTGGTTACTTGTGTGCACTGAAAAGCATTGAAGTGAGGAGGTCAGCCTAGTTCAACACTGATGGTCATCGCTCTGATTGATGAGGTAGAATCATATCTGACTGATGTTCTTCAATCAGAACTTTTTTTCTGCATGTAACATAACTTTCGGCTAGTTTGAAAACAGATTTCCGTACTTTTCTGGTGAGGTGAGGCTGAAAAGCAGTACCTCCCACAGCATCATAGGAAGGCTAAAACAACCTTATTGCACTGATCATAAGCTTTTTAAAACTGGTGCTGTCTCTCTGGCACTGATCCATGAAGAAGCTCTTTGCCCAGATGTTAGACATCTGCTCAACAGGATACTTTGTGGAAGCTTCTAATTCTCATAGCCTAGAACTCCTTGTTTCTATTATGGTGCTATGTGCCTAGAGACTATTCCTTCTTCTGTGAGTTTAATTGTCTAGACTTCACTTGCTTTTCCACTTAGTTCACCCATGTGTTGTGGGCAGTACCTTGGCGGAGGCATCTGTTGATCTGACGTCTATTCTCCTACCTATATCCGTAGCCTAGCTGGGCCCGCCCTATTTGTAGCTGATGTTCGTTGGTGGGTTCTGGATTATGTGAGGTTACTTTACCTAGATCTTTAATCCTAATCCCTGTTTTCACCACCCACCATTAAAGCCACTGTTGATCCAGGGGTCAAGTGTCTGCATGCTGCCAGTCTTCCATCTGAAGGCTTTTCTGTGTTCTTGCGATATTCAAAGAAGCAACAGGTATATTGATAATGTCCAAAACAGTGCTTTAAGTGGCCCGGTACTGAGTGCCAGCACTTTTTTTTGTTGAGAGGGAGCGTACAAGCACTTCTCAAGAGAAATGTAGTATTTTTAATTAGAGAGTACCTGCACTTCTCAGAAACAAGCAGGTACTCTGGTTACAGAGTACCTGCACTTCTATTTTTCCATTTCAAGCACTGCTCCAAACTATAGCAACACCTAGGAAAATTGTGGCTGTGTATTTTGAAGGCACATGGTGATGCTGTTGGAAATGTGAAATACAAAATTGTTTGGCCATTGCTACACAGAGCAGACATACTTGAAATTAAGTTTTATTTGAATGCAGGGCCACCCTCCTTTCTCCCTCTCACACAGACTGATATTGGAAGCCCCACCTCCCCATTCCCCATCCACACTCTCCATGCCACCTCTCTGTGCCACCTCTCTTGGGAAACCTACGTGACTGCACTTGGCAGTTCAGCAGTAGTATGGCGCAGCCTTGGGCGTCTAAAAATAAACACTGGTCCCATCCTGGATTCCATTAAACTGTTTAAAATTCAGAATGTGAAATTGTTCTTCCATGCTTTTGACCTCATTTCGAAGCATTCAAAGATTACTTAATGTCGTTACACGGTACAGTGATTGCTCTGCATTTGATGTCTGCGCCTTCATTATGGCCACAACTAATGCCACAAGGTAAAAATAAACACAATACATATATTTAATACAATTCTTTGTGTGAAGTATTATGAAATCAGTGAACATTGTTTTAGATATTACACTGCCAGATTTGATAATGGATCTCCACAGTTTGTTCTTTGGACGAAATGATGATGCCCCGAGCAATGTATAATTTATACTCTGCCCACAAGCCCTTAGTTACCACTTTCAGACCGTGGTAATCGAGCACCGAATGTACACCGTTCATCTAAGGAAAAGGGTAGCTTAATAAGCCACCCACACCTCAAAAACCTGTCGTTTAGGTGACGAATTCTTGTTTTCTGCAGTTAGAAGGAAGATAGATAGTAACAACGCCTTCCATCGAGGGGATTATGTTCCATTAACGCCTCCTGCCGCATTTATGGTCCCTTAAGGTTATAACACAGCCACAGTGTTGTAACCGGCTGTCAGCGATGTCTTCCGACTTTGATATAGTCAACAAACGTGTTTGCTCCGTGGACAGCATTATTACAATACAGAAATGTACTAAGAATAAATTCGAGTAGGTCTTAAATTGATATGACTGCATTTTTCTCCTGTGTGGCGCTCTTTTAAGTCAAACCTTGTTGCAATTCATTTTTTTGAGCTTTTAGTTTTCAACCTTTCGCTCAGGAGAACACTATCAAGCCCTTTTAAGGTGTTTTCTTTTTTTTAATGAATCTCCATAATGTGCCGTGTTATATGAGTGTCAGAGATTCTCATTGTGTGGTGACGATCGTGAGACAAAAATAGAAAATTACAGTGCCACAGACTATTCAGCACGAAGTAGCATAATAATTACCCGCAGTAATGGAATTTTTGTAGGCATGACATGATTGAAAGATCTTGTGCAATGTGATGTCTTCACGCATCTGTGTTTCAGGCCGGCAGATAAATGACAGCAGTAACAAATATGGTGCCAGTCTTAATTTGTGTTAAAAAAAAGCTGCATGGAACAAACACATTTTTTTTATGCAAACATTTGGATTGTTTCATTTGATAATGAAAAACGTCCCAACTACTTGGCATATAAATCAAAGAATATGATAGTTAAATTTAGTCCGTACACTCAGATAGGCGTAGACACTTTATTTTTTAAAACACTTTATTCTTAAGCTTCATCCAAGAAGATTGTAGTGTCTTGGTGTGGACACGTTCTAGTGTTTATATGTAATGCAACACACTCTACACCCACCCACCACAGACGTCATGGTGTCACATGACGCTGCCAATAAAAGAGGCTGAGCGCACGTGCTCAGGACCTTTCCTACCACTCATTCCTGGTGTCTGTGTCATCCTTGCTACACCTACCATGAGGGCCCAGGGCCCATACTTTCAATCTTTACAATGGCGACGAGGTCGGTAGTGCAACCCACGCGTGCCACTACCAATCACTGAGAAAAAGGGGGAGATAGTGCCTGCCTGAAGGGCACCCCCTGCAGCAAGGCACAGCGAGCCGAGAAGCCGGTGCATGTCGGAGCCCAGCAGCCACCAAGAGGCGACCAGCTAGCCGACTGAAGCCACCTGCGACGGCCGCCACCAACATGTGCCTCGAGGAATGAGCGGACCGCCCAGAGCCCACCTGAGACGGCCGCATGGCCACAACCCCACCAGAGTGGTGCACAGACCGGGCGGAGTCCACCCGCCACGACCACGACGCTGCATCTGGCCTGCCGGCCGAAGGTGAGCCCCTGGGGGGTGAAGTGCCAACAGTAACTGGGCCAATAAATAAGCAGGACCAGCGGAGCCTACCCGCGGCCTGCCCGAGTCATCCCTTGCCCCCGCCGCGCGTGTAAAGGAAGCGGCGGGGCCCAGAGTAAGCCACGGCGCAAAGGGAAGGCGGCCGGACCCAAAACCCAACTACACCAACGAGGGGGAGGGAGCGGAGTAGCTAACCGCCTCCCGACCCCCCTCGCGACGTGGTCCAGGCCAGCGGAGCCCACCCGCGACCGGCCGGCGGCACCTCCATCGAGGGAAGACACAGTAGCGCCGGTGGAGCCCACCCGCGACCTGCCGGCGGCACCCCCAGCGAAGAAGAATCTAAGCAGCGCCAGCGGAGCCCACCCGCGGCCCGCCGGTAGCGCCTAGCGGAGGACGGTGACTGCAGAGCCAGCGGAGCCCACCCGTGACCTGCGAGAAGCAAGACAGGTCTCCGCCGCGCAGCGTGTGCCTGTGAAGCTGCAGCGGCGGGAGACCGGCGAAAGTGAGGCCAGCGGAACAGTCCAGTCCACAGACAGAGCCGGCGGAGCCCAACCGCGGCCTGCCTCGAGCGTCCCCCGCCAAGGAGGAGTGAACGGAGCGACGCGCTTCCCCGCCGGATTACAACACCTTCACCCCGCCCGCGTGAGCACTGCCGAGGCGGCTGCGGACGGGGAGAGGAGTTAAAGGGAAGCAAGCGTCTGCAAGCGGCCAGCGCCGCCAAGAGCAAGAATATTTACAACAAGGGGTGGTGAGGGACAGAGTCTCTGAATTAAGCAGAAAGCTCACACCCAGTCAAGAGATCAGGGCTAGATCCAACACCGTTTTTTAGCTCACTGCACCATCCCAGTTTCAGAACCTGGCTGTATGCAAATTAGTCTGTTCCTGTCCCAGTGCATGATGGGAACAGGGCAAACCAAACTACAAAAGCCAATTCTTACACTGGGAAGGAAACAAGCTCCCGGGGACCGGTTTCTGGCATTACAGCCGTCTTCGGCCCGGTTTGCTTGAATCCTGATGGTGCAATGAGCAAGGGTCTCACATCTGAGAATACCCTTCCACGCTTAGGGTGGACAAAAATATTTACAACAAGGGGTGGTGAGGGACAGAGTCTCTGAATTAAGCAGAAAGCTCACACCCAGTCAAGAGATCAGGGCTAGATCCAACACCGTTTTTTAGCTCACTGCACCATCCCAGTTTCAGAACCTGGCTGTATGCAAATTAGTCTGTTCCTGTCCCAGTGCATGATGGGAACAGGGCAAACCAAACTACAAAAGCCAATTCTTACACTGGGAAGGAAACAAGCTCCCGGGGACCGGTTTCTGGCATTACAGCCGTCTTCGGCCCGGTTTGCTTGAATCCTGATGGTGCAATGAGCAAGGGTCTCACATCTGAGAATACCCTTCCACGCTTAGGGTGGACAAAAATATTTACAACAAGGGGTGGTGAGGGACAGAGTCTCTGAATTAAGCAGAAAGCTCACACCCAGTCAAGAGATCAGGGCTAGATCCAACACCGTTTTTTAGCTCACTGCACCATCCCAGTTTCAGAACCTGGCTGTATGCAAATTAGTCTGTTCCTGTCCCAGTGCATGATGGGAACAGGGCAAACCAAACTACAAAAGCCAATTCTTACACTGGGAAGGAAACAAGCTCCCGGGGACCGGTTTCTGGCCAAGAGCAAGAGGCCCCCCCCCTCGTGTGCTCCGTGTGAGGAGCGGAGTGCACGGGAGCAAGGGAGAAGCCAGCGCCTGCACCAAGCCAGCGCCGCCGTCGCATAAGAGCACCCTCCTAGTGTGCTCCGTGAGGGGCAGTGTACCGACAAAGCGGTCAACACCGCCAAAGTTCACGCAAGCCCCCACCGGGACACTGAAATAAGAGGAACCACCGGGGCACCCACAAAGACTGCCAAAATTGCCCCCAGCACAAAAGCCTGCACGAAAAAACAAAGGGGATATAAACTGTGCTTTTGAAAGGCCTTCCGGACTTCATTACACTGGCTTCAGTACATTTACATTGGTGAACACTAAAGCAATGAAAATCTACTCACCCATCCCAGCAGCAGCTCCAACCCCCTGTGCACTGCAGCAGTAGAGTGCACACCCGGGAAAGACAATACAGGCTGCTAAAAGATCCAGCAACACTGCCACCCAGTGGCCAAAAGTATTACTGCACCACCATCTTCCAGCACAGAAACAAGCACTGCTCAACGCAAAAGAAGTTAGCACCATCTAGCGGCAACAGACGGAGTAGTGCCCCAAGGGAAAGCATCTCTACGCCGCAATCCAGAAAGCGCGCTCCGCGCAGAAGACAAGGAAGAGAAGACAACAACACGCACCAGCAAGGAGTCGGCAGATGCCACTTCCAGAGTGACGTGGGAAGAGGCACCAACGCCTCACCAAGCATCCAAGCAAGGACAAAACGTCTGGAGAAACGACTGCCAAGCACTGGAGGAACGATCAGGGAATAAGACTGCCGAGATCAGAAGACGGAGAGAGCAGTGACTTCTAGTGGCCACAGGAGATCACCGCAGCATCAACTACTCCCGCCAACGGTCCGAAGCAGCAAACTTCTGACGCCATCCAAAGCAGCAAGTACCCGACGGTCCAAAGCAGCAAAGTACTGGACGTCAGCCAAAGCAGCAAGAAAACGACGCCAGCCAAAGCTGCAAGTACCGACGACACGCAACAAGTGTCCGAGAGCCTTGAAAAGAACGGGCGCAGATAACGCGCCACGTGGCAAGGCACAGCCCCCACGAGATGGAAGAAGGGCACAGGTAACGCCACAGTGCAGAACAGTTACCGAAGAAGACCACTAAGCGTGGCACCCCCAGAAGCCGATCCACAGAAAGATCGCGTACCAAGTATGACCCGCGATGGGTTCTCTAAACCTACATCAGAAAGTCCGATGGACGACCAAAGAAACCTGCCAAAACATCAGCAGGAGCGGACCGCCAAATGGTCCAGGACGTTCGACCTAGTCAAGGTCTCCAAACACCATCCCACGAACGTCACCTACAAGAATCTAGAGAAGAGGGTTCGCGACGCCAACTCAGGAAGCTGAGGAAGAAGGAGGAAGTGTTCCAGTCGGGGACAAACCAGGATCACACATGCAGCGGGCGCGCCCTGCATGGAGGAGCCAGGTCAGGAGAGAAGATGCAAGATCGGACCGAGTGATGTTGCGAAACAGGAAGGGAGAAATGGAGAGATCCGCGTGGCACGTCCGCCATCGTGAAAAGAAAGGAAGAAGAGGAGAGATCTGGGTGGCACGTCGGCCACTGCGAAAAGAAAGGAAGAAGAGGAGAGAGCTGTGTGGCACGTCTGCCACTGCGAAAAGAAAGGAAGAAGAGGAGAGATCTGTGTGGCACGTCTGCCACTGCGAAAAGAAAGGAAGAAGAGGAGAGATCTGTGTGGCGCGTCTGCCACTGCGAAAAGAAAGGAAGAAGAGGAGAGAGCTGTGTGGCACGTATGCCACTGCGAAAAGAAAGGAAGAAGAGGAGAGAGCTGTGTGGCACGTCTGCCACTGCGGAAAGAAAGGAAGAAGAGGAGAGAGCTGTGTGGCATGTCTGCCACCATCAACAGAAAGGAAGAAAAGGAGAGATCTGCGTGGCACGTTAGCCACAGTGAAAAGAAAGGAAGAAAAGGAAAGACAGGTGGCACCCCTGCCACGGCTTGAGAGCAAGGAAGGTATCCACGTGGCCGTTGCCACAGTTAAGAACAGAAAGAAGTATATCCCCGTGGCCGTTGCCACAGTTAATATTAGAAGGAAGTAATCCACGTGGCCGTTGCCACAGTTAAGTAAGGAAGGAATATATCCACTTGGCTGTTGCCACAGTTAAGAGTGAAGAAGAAGTCAGTGCGCAGTGAGTCCCCACAGCGAGCCCAAGGCCAACCATCATTCCACGGCGAACTACGAGAACTCCAACCGCACCCGTCACCGCGGAGGTCAGCAACAGAAAGATTGTGAGTACAACGGGGCTCCCCAAGGCTTGCAGACGGTTTCCATCAGCACCACCAACCAAGCCAAAGCGGACAGTTGTTCCCCTAAACAAACTGAACTCCATCTGCCCAATTCCAAGCAGCGGCGGATTGAACAGCTTGGCGGAACTGAACACTTCACTGCATCCTGAGAGAAGTTAATTCCCCAGATGTGTATTATTAAGTTTGTCTTTTCATTGATTAAAAAAGGGAGTGATGTAGTGTCTTGGTGTGGACACGTTCTAGTGTTTATATGTAATGCAACACACTCTACACCCACCCACCACAGACGTCATGGTGTCACATGACGCTGCCAATAAAAGAGGCTGAGCGCACGTGCTCAGGACCTTTCCTACCACTCATTCCTGGTGTCTGTGTCATCCTTGCTACACCTACCATGAGGGCCCAGGGCCCATACTTTCAATCATTACAAAGATCAGCACATCTTGACATCAGACGCCGTTCTGCAACTGCCGTTCAAAAGCATTCTACACGGTATGTCATAGCAATGACATACCCAACATTCCTGCAAACTTAAGTGAGACATGTCCAACATCCCAGCTGGACTTTTAAGCATAAACACAACAATGATGTTTATTTCGGGGATTTGCCCCATAAAAAATAGATTACAAATCCAATTCATAGATATTGTGTGTGTATATATATATATATAATATATATATATATATATATATATATATATATATATATATATATATATATATATATATATATATATATATATATATATACTGGCGGATAGGAAATCCGCAACATTCTATTTGGAATAACTTTGGCGTCGGTTGACGAATCATTGAATCATTGTGAAATTTTCAAAACTGTTGGGGCGCTCCGGTCCGCTCCTTTCCTTAAAGTCTCGGGGTGATTCGTTAAGCGGGGGCTCAGAAAACCTGTTTTCCTCACGCAATTTCCCATAGGAACCGATCATCGCAGCTACAGCCCGAACTGCTGAACGGAATTACAGCAAATTTGACAGAAAGGTAGACCTTGGTTCAGAGTCGTGCCTTTTGCCAAAATGGTGTAAATCCGTTCAGTAGTTCCTACGAAAATCACAATTAAAATATATCTATGGCCACGCATGATTAGCGCACCCTGCCGAGCACGAGCTGTATGCTAATTGTCTGTCAACACTCCAAACCAGGAAGTGTTGGCAGCCATCTTGTGCCTTGGTAGAACCGAGGCACAAGAAGCCTAAGAATAAAATGAAAAATGCAAAAAGGGGGCAAGGTAGAATCACCCTGACCCCCTAGGCCTGCTCGGGGGGTCCCACAAGGACCCCCAGGGCCAAAAAAAGCATTAAAAAAAAAAAATTGTCGAGATTCGCTCACCCAGCGCGAATTTCTGCTGAAATAAAAAAAAATGAAGCACGGGCTCCCGCGCTTCGTTGTTAATTAAGTCCTGGGGACATGATCAAAAAAAGTGTGGGGGGGCCCATTCCCCCCCACACTGCACCAGGGACCGTCACCCTGGGGCTTTATCATAATATAGGCGGGGGGCTTATGGCCCCTCGCAGCCCCGGGGATCGCCACCCCCCGGGGCTTCTTTAAATTAGGTGGGGGGCTCTCAGGCCCCCCCTGCCCCGGGAACCGCCACCCCGGGGCTTCTTAAAATTAGGTGTGGGGGGCTCTTAGGACCCCCCAGCCCCGGGGACCTCCACCCCTGGGGTTTTGTAAAATATGGGAGGGGGGTCACGCGGCCCCCCTCTTGGAGCCTTGCCGAGAGCCTGGGGACCGCCACCCCCCAGGGCCGGCTCCTGCAGTGTCCCGGGGTGCCCGCCCTCGGGACACTGTAGTTTGCAATGACAGGGCGGGAGCCTCGCGGCTCCCACCCTGTCATTGCAAACCTCTTTTCTTCATTGAAGCGAGAGCAGGGAAACCTGCTCTCGCTTCAATGAAGCAAAGCAGATTGCTTTTCCACATGGGGAGCAGCATGTTAGCTGCTCCCCATGTGGAAAAGCAATGCCGGCTCCCACATGACACAGGGAGCTTGGGGGGATTGGGGTCCTCCCCACGGCCCCCAACTGAGAGGGCCAGCCGTGGGGGATTGGGTCACCGGGGCTATTAGTGGCCCGGGAGGGGCCCCCCCACCTGAAATGGAATTTTTTTTTTAAACAAAGACCAGCCCTGGGGGATGGGGTACCCGGGGCCATAAGTGGCCACAGGAGGGGGGCAAGGTAGCCCCCCTCCAAAATAATAATAATAATTTTTAAAAAGGGCCAAGCACCGGGGGATGGGGTCCCCTGGGAAAATGATGGCCTCGCGAGGGGGCCACGCGGCCCACTTCCCGATTTCTTTGGGTTTTTTTTTAAAATGGGGGCAGGTCCTGGGGGTTGGGGTTACCAGGGCCAATAAATTAGAAAAAGAAGGGGGCCCACACAGCCCCCCTTCTTAAAAAAAAAAAGGGGATCGCGCCGGAGGCCATGCCCCCTCCTTGCACCACTCTGCAAACGTGCCCCCTGGTGCTTTTGTAGATGGGGAACAAATTTCCCTTGAATACTGGGGGTCCATGGGGGCCACCTAGCCCGCCAGGAACCTCCAGTAAGCACCACGGAGCTGCGTTGCAATGTGTTGTTAAAAGGGGCGTGGCCTCTGAACACCTTTCTGCAACGCAGCTCCCTAGCACATACTGGAGGTACCTGGTGGGCTAGTTGGCCGCCAGGGGACCTCAGGATTGAAGAGGAATTAATTCCCCAACTTAAAACAAGCCACAAACAAGCCACAGGGCGTGTTAGCAGACATGTCACCTCAGGCCCCTCCCCCTTTCTTCACCATTGTGCAAACGCTCCCCCAGGGACCCTCCGGATTCAAGGGGACTTAATCTCCCAAATTAAAACGGACACAGTTCATGTTTACACAGTGGTGTAGGAAAATGGCTCTATATATAGTGGAACAAAGGAAAATCAGCCGAACTACGAATTCCGATTTACTCACCTGTTATCAGTAGAGACCTCAGTGCTGCATCTTTGAGCCCAGTACTGATCCTGAAAAGTAATTCTAACCGTACTGACCAGTAACTTTAATTTCCTTCCATAGGCTAACATTGACCAGTTTTACTTCGAAATTCTTCTAAGTGTGGAGTTTTGGAACTTTAAAATATTCACCAAAAATCATCCGAACAACGAATTCCAATTTATTCACCTGTTATCAGGAGAGAACCCAGTGCTGCATCTTTTAGCCCAGCACTGACCCTGAAAAGTAATTCTAACCGTACTTACGAGTAACTTGTATTTCCTTCAATAGGAATCCATTGTCTGATTTTCACCAGAAAAGTTTCTAAGTGTCGATTTTCACAAACTACAAATATTTTTAAAAAATCGCCTGTATGGCTTAAACGCGTTCTTTCAACTGTTTACAGGAGATGTACCAGTACTGGATCCAGGATCCACCACTGAGTAAGAAAAAGTAACGATAACACTACTTACCTGCTAAGCATAACATTGGCGATTCTATGTGAAAAAGGTTCTAAGTGTCAACTTTTAAAATACAATAATATTCCTTAAAAATCACTACTGTAACCAAAACGCTTTTACTCAACTGTTTACAGGAGATGTCCCAGGACCGAATCTACGATCCAGTCCTGTGGTTAGAAAAGTAATCCATAAAGTAACTAATTGCATTTAACTAGAAATTCCCATTGAGCTCAATGTTGAATTGTGTTTGAAATTGTGTTGCCCATTGCAACAACTGTAACTACTATACTTAAAAGTCTATTGCCTGTTTCAAAGTATAAAAACTAAAGTAATTCATTCTGAGAAAGTATATTTTGTAATGTAATGTATAATGTAATTATAATGTAATTTGAAAAAAATCTAAAAAAAATAGTTTAGAAAAATGTAGTAAATCAGTATCAAAAAAATAAATATAACTATTAACTCATTTAAAAATTGTCATCTGCAAAACCTTTGAAATTCACTGAAAAAACCATAGGTTTCAGACATGTTATAGTTAGGAATTAGCATTTAAAAAACCTTCGAAGTTTACTGTAAAAAACATAGGTTTCAGACATGTTATAGTTAGGAATAAGCTTTAAAAAAACCTTAGAAATTCTCTGAAAAAAACATAGGTTTTAAGGGTGTTTTAGTTAGCTGGACATTTCACTCGTACAAAACCATTGAAATTCCTCCGTTATAGTTAGTTCTGCTAACTATAACTCGCACATCCGCAATCCACTGCTGATGATGTCACATATTACATCATTCATGTCATGGTCAGTGACATCACTGATGACATCACTGATGACATCTCAAATTACATCACTGATAACATCACTGATACCATCCATGTGATAATCAGATACACCTCATCATACACTAGTATAATCTTTCATCACTCACTGTAAAATACAGAGTACCATATTTGAATCCATTGACACACCAATACAAGTTTCTAAAAACCCACTCAGTGATTCCTAGATCTACACACACATCTAATCACTTACCTATAGATTCACTCATACATTACACACCAGCACACATCCTATTCACTTATGAAGTCATCCTACTCACTTATGAAAACAATGGATCATGCTTACATTTACTTAGCTACATACTTATACAAACACCACTTCATTTATTCATATAGATAGTAGCTCATACTTAGTGTATTATAAAATCACTATTACAAGTACACAGTTATACATAGAGTCACTCCTACAATCACTGAGTCTTATGTATACTTATTTATATACAACAACCGTCACATACACTGCCTTTTATTTTTCTAGTTTGTTGGACATGTACCATTGAGAGATATATTTGCTCATCACCACACCCATAAAGATATTCACTCACCCAAACATCTGTTATAACATGTAGTCTTAACCTCATATACCTACTGATTCAACTATTCACAGATATTTGGGTAGTCACACACAACCCCACCGAACCACACGCACATTCACTCTCCCATACAAATACTCAGTTAACTAATCAATAACTAATATTGACTTTCACATAGCTAGTAACCAACTGGTGCAGCAGTTTACACAACACCTGACAAAGTGATACAGATATTCACACAGTTTAGTCACTTTCCAATATATTTAGTGAGACACTATAAATTAGTCAAGTAAACAGTCCATCGCACTGCTACTAAATCCTCCATCCAGATATTTATATTTATAGATCCACTCATTCTTCAATGCAGATTGCTATATATATAATACATATTTAAATAATGAACCAAACCACATTCACTGGATGATTTCATCAGTGATGTCATTTGAGATGTCATCCGTGATGTCATCAGTGATGTCACTGACCATGTCATGAATGATGTAATATGTGACATCATCAGCAGTGGATTGCGGGCGCGCGAGTTATAGTTAGCTGAACTAAGTATAACGGAGGAATATACATATATACACACACACATATACACACACACACAAAAGATCAATAAATAGTAATGATACCCATGTTAAAAAAGAAGTCCCCCTGCTTCCTCCGGCTCCAAACATCATATACAAACTTGCTAAGACCAAAAACAATCAACTTGCATGTGTCAGATTGAGGTACTCTAGACATGTGTGATATCACTGTCCATTCACTCTACCTTAAACCTTCTAGGCCGCGTGGGCACAGCCAGAGAACAACAACCAGTGGATCATGTGGAATTGGCAGACTTGTTGCCTTCTTGATATGACAAAGTATTTATTTCCAGAAAACTGCAAAGTTCTTACAGCCCCACACCCATGTGTAATGCAGTTCCCTTCTCCACACATCCCCTCTAGCGTTTATCATCAAGATTGGCAAACAAGTGCTTCAATTTGTGCTGTATCCTATGACAATTGTAAAGATTTTGTACAAGGCTTTCATGCCCTGAATATTCCACACTGTTTCAATATGAGGCTCTGCAATCTGGCCCATTTCTTTATGGGGATATCCAGTCCCAAGGCTTTTTCCTATTTATGCATAGGGGGGCATTTGTTTGTCTCAGGTTAAGATAGGACCCCTAAGATTAGGCCCCTGGTGGTTTCATAGGTGGGGAATAGTTTTTCAAAGTTTGTTAATTCCTTTGTCCCCGCCTCCCTAATCAAGGGGTGTAAGCATCATTGTCACTGGCAATATTCAAGTTTGAACCCCTGGCAAAGAAATCGGTCTCTTAAGTATTGTACAGTGCCTCTTTCGCCATATCTCCAACTGGGTCCTGTTCTTGGCGGACGTGATATACAGATTATTTAAAAAAAGTGTAATACATGAAGGAAAGGTCATTACTACAATGGATCTTGTGAAATCATCCCAAACTATCATAAAGGATTTTGTGACATCTGCCCAGAATAGGGCTGAGATGTAGTAAGACTATGTATCCTGGAAGACCAAGCCCCCACTTTCTTATGAGCTTTGTATGATTTTATTAGTCTCTGAGATTTGCGCCTTTCCTCAGATAGTTGCACTGGCAATAACAGGTCTTGCTTCATATATGTGGCATGCAGCTCTTTCCAAGAGGCTACTGGTGAAAGAGAAGCTGTACTGAAAATATTTATTGTTTATTTATTTATTTATTTGTTTATTTATTTTTTCTTATCCTCATTAGCCTCGTAGCCACCCATATACCAAAATGAAACTCAAAACGATACCGTTCATGGGCTTTTATCTCATACGCCGACTTTAACATCCAAGGCTTGTGCTGCCGCCCAGTAGATATTAGGCCTCTAACTTCATACTAGCCAAAAAGCCCCGAGGCTTCAATCTTCCGGCAGCTGCTACCTTATCTGTATAACCTCCAAAAAGGCCGCCAGCGAGATAGGCCAAGACCTTAATCATTTGATTTTTTATTGTTTCCCCCCCTTAACCAAAATGTTATAAAAAAGGTAACCAAAATCTGTGCTTTCTCCTTTTCTGACCCAATAAATCTAATTTAGCAAAGTATCTCATGGCTTTTACCCAATCTAATAGAGTTGGGTATGTAGATGAAACCCATAATTTACAGATCTCCCTGCGGGCAAGCAAAACTCCATAGAACACTAATTTGACCTTGTCTGTAATATTCTTACTTTGCAAGTCATATCTTCCAGTGATAATAAGTTCAGAGCTTACCTCCATGTTTACATCCAGCACCTTTGACTAGCTTTTTCTTACATCCTCCCATAACTTTCTGTTGATTGGACATTGGACAAACATATGCAGATCGTCTACGTTGATACTCCTGCATTTACGGCATTCCACCATACCTCCAGCCTTGAACTTCGAAAGCCTTCGAGGAGTCCAGTAAGCTCTGTGGATAGTGAACAAAAGATTTCTCCTTAAATTTGCAGATTTTACTATTTTATACAACATAGCCATCGTTACTTGCCATTGTTCTTCTGTAGCGATGTCTGGCAAGCAATTTCCCCACAGACCCTCTGGAAGCTGGAACGCGCCGTCTTCAGTTTCCAGCATTGCCCAATACCATAAAGCAACTTCTTTCCTGTATGCTTGACTAGAGAAAAGTTTATCTTCCAAATCGTTTTGCCGGCCAATATCAACCTCCAGTTTACTTGCCCAACTTTGTATCTGGAGGTACTTGAATTTTGAAAATCCCTTCCCCCATGTAGCCTCGCCCTGGCCCCATTTGATCAGTTTTCCGCCCGGAAATAGATCTCCCCAACAGACTAACCCTGCTGCTCTAAGCGCTGTAGTCAAGAGATCCTGAGAACAGAGTGGAGAGCCAGGGGCTTCCCATATTGGTGCCCTATGTCCATAATAGGAGATCTTCATAATCCTCCTGACCTTATACCACAATTCCGCTGCTTCCCGCAAAATGTTCAACCTTACTTTCTTGAAGAATTTGGGGTCAGAAAATTTACGCATAAAGCCCTCCTTGTTATAGTTACTTTATTCAAGCATAACATAAAACATGATTCCAACATCTGTTTATTGTAGAACACATTATTCTTTACTCCAAATGTTGGCTAATAAGCTCAAAATAAAAAGGTAGGCTATGAACATTTAAAAGGATACTCCACAGTTAAGCCCTGATTTAAAGTGGGCAGTTGAATTCTGATCGCTGTGCAAACCTCAGTTTGCACACAGAAAGGAATTGCGATTGTTCAGTAATAACCTCAACTCGGAATGTCACACCTGTCATATTTTACCAGGGAAAAAGGCTTGGTAAATGCTAAGACATGCAGAGTTAAGTGTAGAAAGCCCAATTCTGCATGCCATTCCTCATTTTCTTGATGAACACGTGGAATAACAACGATTTACCAAACTTTGTGAATACTATAAATAAGGGTTCAGGTATTTACTAGGTGTGGTAGCCACCTTACCGTGCCCAGCCCACTGGCAGTCATTGCCTTAGATTTTGAGGAATTCCTAATGAACTCATTTAAGATACCTACTATAGACTGAGAACATCAACTCTAGAGAGGTGTTGTTAATTTCACTGAGTTTAAATTGCCTTTGACAGAAAATACACACTCAGATTCTTTGTTATGTGTGATGCAATTAGATAAAAAACAATTAATAAAGTCTGACAGTGGTGATCCTTCAAATGGAATATCACATAATGCCATATCAGCCTTTATGCTCTGTTACTCATAAGTTTCATCAGACTTGTTTTGTTATAACTTTAGCTGCTTGTGAGATAGCCTAGTCTAGTTTTTGCACAGTGCTAATATGTATGTCATAAAATCTTTAACATTTTTATGTTTGAGTTATATTTTCCAAACACTATTATATATATTTTAGGATTTTAATTTTCTGTGAGAGTTGGTTCTGAAACAAGCAAACCTCTTTATATTTTCTGATTTTGAACCACCTGGGTTTTGGTCCTCTGCTGTGAGTGAGTCTCACCATCTGTGTCTCACTCACTAAACGCGTCTCTTAAATGCCTGAAAGTCTAACCACAAGTATATTCCTCTTAAAATAAGGTCTGCTGTTCTGGGGGAGTGGAGGTAAGAAGCTCTGAGTGAACTGCATGTCAAACCATGTGGTCACACATGTGTGGGCAGAGTGAGTGGGGTGACTGTCTAATTCAGCCCAGGATTTCACATGCAGGCCGCGCAGGTAAGAGCGGCAGGGAGAGGGATTCGACATACGACGACAAGGGAAACTTACATAAAAAAAAGAAAGCTAGATTTTTCTTTTTTTATTTTAAATGTAAGTTTCCCTCGTTGTCGTATGTTGAATCCCTCTCTCCTGCTCTTACATGCACGGGCCGCTCCTGCAGGATCCACACACAGATTGTCTGTCACGTATGGGGCATTTAGAAACTCGTATATTTCTGCACAGCCCTTATAATTTACTTTGGAACTCAAGACCTATTCCCATTTTTTGGGGGATATAGTGAGTCTCTTCTAGTGCTTCACTGTGACTCTGTAGTGCTTTACCATATCCTCTCTGTAGGTGAAATATGTGGCAAATATATTAACTTTGCATTGATTCAACACAGTGAAATGATTTCCACATGCTTAAAAAGGTCCCAAGTACCAGTATATAATATTAATTTGGGCACATTTTCACTTCGTCACATACTTGAGGGTTTTCAGTATTTTCCTGAGTCAGCACTCAATGAGATTCTGACTTTGAACTACTCTGCTGAGCCAAGTTAATTACTCTGCTGGACAGCAGGTACATTAAAGCCTTCCTCTGACAACAGATCGACTCAGAGGGACTTAGCCTTCACCTGGGAGAGGAAAAAAGTAAAAGCGAAATCTGAATGGGCTAAATAACTCACCCTTACTGGCAAGCCTGGGCATGTCCTTTATCTTGCAGAGATCAAGGGTGGCAACCAGACCTCTAGCATCGCTCACACTAGGTTCTCCCTTTCGAAGTTTCAGAGGGAGGGAAGCAGTTTATTGTATTTGGGGCGAAGTTAAAGACCGTGGAAGAGTGGATACTCATCAAAGCCTGGTTGGCAACATTGGAGAGGGTGTCATCTTAGGCATTTTCACCTCCCATTCTTGTACATATGTGTTAGTTTGTGCTTAGTAGTTGATAGTGTGTGTAACAAAATAGTTTTCCTTTTGATAAAAAAAACATTGTATGCGCAGCAATTTAGGACATCTTGTTTGTTCCATTTTTGAATCCTGAGTCTCTAGGCTACACCTTATGTCTTCTGCTTGACTACCCAGAGAGTAAAGTGCTATAAAAGGGTACCTCCGTCCCAGTTGTATACCACCACCTTTGTGCCCTAGGTATTCTCTAAAAATCATAAATAGCTTCCTGTTGCATTAACCACATTCCTTACTGAACAAACATTCGACTGGTTTAAGAAGAAAAACACTCATGTACTGCTTTTAATTACTGTAATGCACATCGCATTCATTAATATAATGCAATATAACAATTATGCTCCTTTTTAACCTTCATTCCTTTGTATTTCCAGGTGATATATGCCTTAAATACTAGAAATGACGAACATGAATCTGGTATACAAGCCATCAAGGAGGCCCATGAGGAGGAGATTCAACAGATCCTTGCAGAAACCAGAGAAAAAATAATGCAGTACAAGAGTAAAGTTGCGGAGGAAGTGGATCTCAAGAGAAGGATACAAGGCCTGGAGGAATCCCTTGAAGAGCACAAGAAAATGAAGCAACAAGCTTTGGCAGAGTTCGACGTTTTTAAAGGCCGCGTTGAAGACATGCAACTCTGTGCCGAGGCCCAGCACGTCCAGAGAGTAGTGACTATGTCTAGAGAGGTGGAAGAGATCAGGAAGAGGTTTGAGGAGCGACTACGGAGCTTCATGCAGCAACAGCTGCAGTTTGAGAAGGATAAGCGGTCAGCCCTGGAAGACTTGAGAGCCACTCATAGACTGGAAATTCAAGAGATTCTCAAGACTCAGAATGCATGTCTATCTAAGGGGCAAGAGACCCTTGAAGAGATGCATCGATTGCAAACGGAGGACATGAACTGTAAGCTTGAAGACCTACGTCAGGAAAGGAAAAAACTTGTGGAGGATTATGAAGGAAAACTCAGCAAAGCACAATCTTTTTATGAACATGAGCTTGAAGCTCTGAAAAGGTCCCAGATGTACACAGCCGAAAGTCTGCAAGCCTGCATGCAGAAAGAGGCAGAGATGAGAAGGGAGTTTCAAAGCCAAGAAACTGTTTTACAAAAGAATTTGGGAAAGCTTAAAAGTGAGTTTGAGGTTGTTCAGAATGAAGCAGAAAGTCTCAAGGAAAAATGCCAAAAGCTTCAGGTTTCTCTGAGCACTGCCGAAAACAATGCCCAGGTAAGCAATATTAACCTCTCACTGTATTTTGTATGTCTTTGGCAAACAAGCTTCAAACATCACTGTTGAAGAGGAGATGTAGTTAATTGATGTACTCAAAATGGTTATTAATCTGTGACGTAATTGTGCTGAGAAATTCCATCACAAAATAAAGCATCATAACTATTTGTATTTCAAGTTCTATATGCCTTGATTGCTAAGTAAAATATACATTCTGGCCCCAACTTATCAGCTTTACACAGGAGAAACTTAAACGTGACGGTGTAGTAAAAACAGGACGTGATGTCTGAAAAGGACACACTATCCTGCCTACATCTTTAGCTATTTATAAATGAGATGACCAAATCATTATTTTTCAGTACTTTACAAAGTGTTTTTTTTTTTGCACTCATTGACCCTTGTGAGTTATCTACCTTTCACTCCAGGAACAGAGATGCTACCTTCTGGATGCTACACATAGCTTCTGCCTCCATTCTCTTTTTCACTTCTGCTCCCTACCTCTCTTCCCCCCTGGCAGTCTGAAACAGCCCTCTTATGGCATTTAGCATCTTGTAGGTCAGTAATAAATACATGCACCCAACGCTACACCAAATTAAACTGCAATAAACGGGTTAACCTCCATCCTTCACCACTCTAGCTTTACTACACTTATCACCTCCGTTGAGAAAGCCCATTGTGCGTATCCACTTACGTCATTGTAAACCGGTTTTACCATTTAGATTCAGCTTTCTTCACAAAATCTTTCTTCCTGATCTACGCATAATCTTCCATTTCATAATCCATGCATTCCCTTCACCTTTTCCTGCTGCCATACCATTCTTTCTATTTCATTTGATTTGCTTGTACCCTTGCTTCACTGTAATCATACCAAGCTGATCATTGTGATTCATCTGTGAAGGCGAAACTTGCTACCATCACCCCTCCTTCTCATTAAAAATAATGCTGTAATCCATTTGCCGTACGATTAGTTGTGTGATATGCACATTGAAATCTTTCTAACTCCTTACAAGATAACCGACTCTTAATTGCTATTTATACATTTTCCATGATCATTCTGTTGGCTCTTTCTACCAACTCATTTTCATTTGGGTTAAACTATGTTACACATCTATTTCTACTCCATGGCTCAAAAAAAACACACTTATCTCCCTAGAAGGTACTTGAGCATCATTGTCCTTTATAAGTGTTTGTAGAACAGTCTTTCAAGAAAATCCTAACACCTGTATTATGTCACTCGAAAATAAACTCAACTTCATTTTACAGAGATAAATAATCCACCAGCACCATAAATATTCCACCAACACCACAGTGAGTCTGTGGTTTGTATCTAAATAATCCACAGCCCCCTTCAAATCCCTAGTCCCCTGTTGCCACACCTTTTCAAAAACCTGTACCGGCACGCCAACAAAATCTTTCTCTAACTCTCCTATAGGCCTTGCTTTTCTCCATATGCCCCTAGTTTGTCATATGTTCCTCAAATCCACTGGTGGCACCAACTTGCTTCACCTACAAAAAACAGAAATACTCACATAGAGTTAATCTCTAACACGTGAATTCTTTACCATTATTGCACAGACTTGCCCCCCTCCTACCTTTAAAAGTTTACCATCAACCTGTGTTACAATCAAACCTGCCCTCTTTCGTGATTGCAGACCCTGTGACACTCACAATGTCTTGCTCGCCTATTTCTTAAATTTCTGACACTTTATGACATCCCTCATGCTTGCATTTCCTGGAGAAATATTCTGCTACCTAATTCTGCTGACTTGCCACATATTCTTCTCAGAAGTGATATTATTGAAGCATGATTTCCCATTCACCACCCAACAGAATATGTAGTGGACAACAATGTAACAAGAGGCCTGTGATTTGTAAATCCACATTTGTAAAGCGCACAATCACCCGCAAGGGTCTCTAGGTGCTGGGGGCCGTCGGGAAGATTAAGCTAGCTATTGCCTAGAGTCACATGGTGCTGGGCTAATCTGGTGCCGGGGATCGAACCGTGATCCCCAGATTCCGGAGGCAGTCGCCCTAGCCGCGACGCCACACCTCTTCCGTATGCAAGATATTTATGGCCCGATTCACAAATGACTTGCAAAAAAACTTTTCTCCATCCCTCCTGGGCTGGAGTAATTCTTCTCTAAATGTCCATGTCCATGAAACTGAACTATTTCTGATTTGAAAACACATTCTACATGCAGGTCAAAGGCTCAGCAATGGGGTGTCCTTTTGCACCGGAAATGGCCATTTTGTTTATGGCATTGTTCGAGAAAAGATTTATTAAAAGATTTATTGACAATGACAATCCTTTCAGTGAATGTATCACACAGTGGTATAGATACATTGACGACATCTGGTGTGTATGGAGCGGGTTTGAAAACCGACTAGTACAGTTCTATGAATGGTTAAATACGAGACATCCAAATATCAAGTTCACTATGACGAAAAGCTGATCAACACTTACATTCCTTAATGTAGAAGTCTTTGAAGAAAAGCAGAAATTGACAACGACTTTACACTGGAAACCGACAGATACAAATAGCATACTACACTATCAGAGTTCTCACCCCAGCAATTTAAAAAATAACTTACCATACGGACAGCTATTAAGAATCAGACGCAACTGTGCTCGCAAAGAAGACTTTATAGCAAATGCAACCATCTTCTGTGACCAATTTAGAGACCGGGGTTATCCCCGAAAGCTGTTGAAACATGCCATCAAAAGAGCATGGTATACCCCGCGGGAAACACTGTTGGCCAAAAGAGAAAAACCACCTATGGAGAAAATAGTATGTGTATCCACGTTTGGCCCTCACACCAATAAATACAAAAAAATTATTCTATCAAATTGGCACCTCCTAACAGAGTTGGAATGTCCAATAGAAAAACCCTTATTTGCCATGCGCAAAAACAAAGTATTGGACAAAAGATAATTCGAGCAGATATGGTCACAGGACCACTCAAAGCTAATGACTTGCGGACACAATGGAATTTACCGCCAATCCAAGGTATCCGCAAGTAAGGGAACTGCTCAGTCTGCAGCATGACAATTGAAGGCCACAAGTTTGCACACAATTCCATTAAGTGGACCCGTACTGAATTTACCAACTGTAAAACAAGAAACATAATCTACGCGATCAAATGTCCCTGCTCCAAGTTATACATTGGGAAAGAACACAACAAGTGAATCAGAGAATTGTGCAACATAGATCACGCATTAAAAATCGAGTCCTGACTGCCCCGATGGTGCAACACTTCGCACAATATAACCATTCTGAAAGAGACTTCGAATGGACGGTTTTATCCAGTGTCAAGTCGCCCCCACGCGGAGGCAATATGGAAAGTCTGTTGGCACAACAAGAAGCGTACTTAATTCTGAAGTTTCACTGTACTACGAATGGATTGAATGACCTAAATGAGTTGAACCAAGTGCTAATATGATTGAGGGAGACGACCCATAAGCCATAAATTAAAAAACATCCACACACTTGGGAAATGGAGCCGAAGATCTTTTATAGAATAACACCTATACCCCATGTCACTACAAGTCCCAGAATTCTCTAGGGCCAGTGACAGGAAGGGAAACACGTAAAAGAAGAGCCAGCACAAGTGCTGAGTGATGCGTGTCTACTCAGAGAGACCATCGACAAATTGTGGCCCAAAGAAAGCTCCCAAAACGTAAGTTTGAGAAGTGATGAGTGTGTACTCCATAGAAGATTACAATCATTCTTATCAGGAATAATATCCGTTCTTTCAAGTCGTCATACAGAGGACAAAACTATTTCTGGTTGCAGTAGGACATCTTTATTATTTTTTGTGGAACATGGACAGCCGACACGTGTTTCGCCCCCTCTTGGCGAGTTGCGCCGGGGCTTTCTCAAGGCTAATTTCACTTATATGGCGTATATTATTATGGTTTCCGATTTTTTTAATATCCAAGGTACAGGGAGTTCAATACTCCAGGAGCAGAAGTTCTTCTGTGAGTTCCTGGTTTCGCTCCGATATAGGGCCGGCCGCCATTATTCAACGTACACCCAAAACGTAAGTGATTACATTTGAGTATGTGAAACCAGCAGCTAAGCAGAACGTTTGCGCAAACATCAGTCCAGCGACATTTATAACCTAAAAGTGTGTGAATATGAGGATAAGCGTCAGGCCTGTGCGCATTGACACAGCGCGTCACCATCCGACAATAGAACCGATGAAAAGCAGAGAATTGAAGCGCACATCGCGCCCCGTTGGTAACGGACATGGGATTAAAAACTGAAGCGCTACGGCGCATTGAAACAGTAACTGCATAAATGCTAAGGCAACGATGCAACGCGCATGCCGCGTGAGTAGGAAAGGAGGCCCATGCACTAGTATATGCAAGCATAATTGCCCGAAATAAGTGCCACACAAATTGATATTATGAGCAATATTCAAGTGACCAAGGCTTTCTTTGATCTTGCCAGGCCGTCGAGATTACACTTAAGGATGACGAATGTAGAAAACATGGAAAAACCTTGATCAACCACTGATGAAAGAGGAATCACTTTCACAAGTAAGAGAAATGCCGTAACAAGCTCGTTCAATGCCGCAAACAGTTGGTTATATGGACCAGTCAAATGAACATAATCTATCTGTTACAGGGAAGAGATATAAGTCCCCAAAAATAGCCCCAGCTTATTTCATCCAAGAACAAGGATACAAGGTGGCGTTTATTGGTACAGACGTGTGAAGATTTGAGTACGTTCATAAATAAAGCCATAACTGTGACAACAATTACCTGTGATGGTCAGACTTGTACACTTACACAATCTATTGGACTATGTTTAGGTACACTTCCCTCACAGAAGAAGAAATAATAATCAAAAGAGTGACCGAAGCGAGTTGAAGAATACAAGTATTCCCCAACCTAATCGTTAAAAGTAGAGAAAGAAAGGGAGAAGGGACTTGTGATTTATAATTTATGTTTTTCATTTTGTTAACTATATAGATTACACCGTGGTCTAAGCACTGATGATAATCCCCTAAGGCAGAGGGGGATTGGAAACGCGTTGGCTCGTCCATATTCGCCTACGAGGGACCTACTTCAATTGGGACTCTAGTGAGGTGTCATCACATGAAATATACCCCGAGAGAGAACCTTCAAAAATAGTTTTATCCCCGTAGCTTGTCTGTCTTTGCACCCCATAAAATTGCATAATGAAAATAGTCTTAGCGCTGGCAGGCATCTTGTAGTATCGACTGGTGTAATTAAATTATTCGATTTTAATGTTTTTTTCTTTATGTTATGAGTTTATGAATATATGTGTGTTATGAGTTTATAAAGGTACACAATGTGGAATGAGATGTGTATTCCTCTAATGCATCAAAAATGATGAATTGTTGCTTTAAAATAATTTGAATTGAATACAATTGTTAAAGTACAGTACAATGACTCTAAGTTTTGTATTTTGTATCTGCTGAATAAATTAGCAGCACACAAATTGGTGGCCAGGTAACTCCTTTTGATAAAAGTACAGCAACTCTTGGCAGCTAGCAGGCCTCGTGCTCGTAGCATGGTACTTAAAGGAGCCAAAGTCTGAAGCTGCCTTCTTTTAGGTGCGTTTTTGTCCCAACTGGAACACCTCTACAGCTTTCTTTCATTCACCAAAGCAGGCATGCTGCAGGACTTGGGAGGGATCACACATAACTTGGCAGCCTGTTTAAAATAGGCAATTGCCATCTTTCGTATACTAATTAATAATGTTAGCATGGTGCACTCCAAAGCACTCTCAGGTTTTGAGCACTAAGAAGCATTCATGAATCCTGAATCTACCAGTTTAGGTTCAACCCGCCCACACCTGTCTGGGCCAAACTAGCCAGAGAGCCCAGTACCCTTCAACCTAACTTCCTCCCGGTCAGGGACTGCTTGGCATACAAATGCTCCTAAGTGACAAGAAGGTGATGCTGAGCACTCTACGAAACTGAAAAAGTAATTATTAATGGGCAGGATAGACCCCACTGCGGCCAGGGATGGAAAAGGGGAACTCCAACCACCTCTCCTACCTGCAAGTCCTGTCCCACCTTCACCCTTGATGTTCATGCGTCCCTCACTTCTCGGGAGCTCACAATTGCCCTTCTTTCTAACAGTACTAACCCACTCTCTTTCCATGTGGTCCGATCATTGTTATTCCGAGTTCTTTCATTTGTTTCTGCCTTTGATTCTCCTAGCTGGTCACGTCCCCACCACGTTACCATCTCTTTTCCCTCAGCACTACAGACCTTCTCCTCATAAGCCTCCATTTTGTAGTAACTGGCCACAGGTACACCTAGATAGTTAATTGACGTGATTGAGCAACATTCAGAACCTCTCAACAGGACATGTCAGAAAATTGCTTGCTTATCTACTTAGTACAGACACAGCAAATATCGCTAATTACACGCCACATCCAAATATCCAGCGTACCCTTTCGAAGAAACATTGTACAGTCATCCAAGACAACCTGGATATGCTATATAGTTGTGTATCACATCACTCACAACAGTAAACCTCCCTAATCATTCCAGTTGCACACCATCCAGCAGTACAACTTAGACTATTATGCACACATCCACCACACCAAAGACATACGGAATATGTGCTTATCACCATGTTCACAGCTGCAGTGCCCACATGTGGTTTCATACTATCTTGCACGTTACTTAATTTGTAGGGCCGCTTTCATCCTGGATATTGTTATTACCACTTTTGGAAATTTTCGTTTTGCTCACTTATATTGTCTGTATAAACTGTTTTCACCTTTTTGCTGCCCTTTCGCCTAGTTATGGCTTGAAATGATCCTTCTGAGTGATCTTTATCTAGGCGTCCGCCATGTTCCATCTCTCTAGTCGTGTGCATCATCTATGCCCGCTATGGCCTGGTTTTGCAATGCCATACCCCGTCTGCATCTATCTCATGCTCTCCATTCCCAAGCAAGCCGGGCCGAAGACGGCTGAAATGCCAGAAACCGGTCCCCGGAAGCTTGTTTCCTTCCCAGCATAAGAAATGGCTTGGTAGTTTGGTCTGCCCTGTTCCCATGATGCACTGGGCCAGGGACAGACTCATTTGCATATAGCCAGGTTCTGAGCTGGGATGGTGCAGTGAGCTAAAAAACGGTGATGGATCAAGCCCTGTTCTTTGGACTGGGTAAGAGTGGTCTGCTTAATTCAGACACTCTGTTCATCACCACCCCCTTTTCTGAATCCTCCATTCCCCCACGCCCTCTCTTCCCCGTCAGCCCCTTGATGTGCTTCCACAGCTTATTTAACTTTATAATTTCTGTAACTTACTTTTCATTATTTCTTTGCAACGCTTTTCGGGGGTTTTCATTTCTGCAGTTTCATTATTGGAAGAAGATAAGGTGTTTTTACTCAATAATTTAATTATTTTATTGCATTATGTCTGAGTCATTTGATTACGGTGATTTTATTTATTTTACAGAAACATTGTCATTGTTCTTTATTCTATTGCATCAATTACATGTTTTACTTTTGGAAACAAATCTTTCATAGCTATGATTTTACTTGGTTGTTCGGTGCCTATAGTCAGACAATGTTTTAAATGCATATTTCACCTCTTAGACATATTGTATAATTTGTTTGAACTTTAATTTTGCAATAAGCATAATGACTGAAATAAATTTATTACCAAGAATAGATTTTTGTTACACTCTCATATATTTTGAGACTGTTCTTGTAAGTAATAGGTTTACATATACATCCAGGGAGTTAAATTATGATTTTAATAGTAATTAGTAGTTAGATAAACTAGCCTTCTAAGCCCTCATTACGAGTTGAACAGGGTGCTATCATCTTGGTGGATACCACTTCAGGTCCATAAATATTGAGTCCTGAAACTTCGGGCCTGACAATTACAGGCCTGGAGACACCATACCGGAACCATCAGCGGAGTGGTGGAGGCTGTAGGGAGCTGCTTACCCAGCACTACCCACATATTTCAGCATGGGAGTGCACTAGACGCCTCTCAGCTGGAGGAAAAAGAATAAATTTTTCTAAGACCACCCCTTTCGCCCTCTCACAGGCAAAAGTCAAACCCCTTGGACTATTTACCTCCTGCTCCAGACAGATGGTAAATGTTCATGGATAAGGGCCCATCGTTTCCCCTTGAAGGGATAAAAACATTGAGAATTAGACCCCGTATTATCAGGTTCGCATGATAATCCCTGTCCTATCCAGGGGAAAGAATTCATAATTTTCGGTTACTCATGGGGAGATACCAGTTGGGATTGTGAATTCTTCCTGAAGAGTTAACAGGGAACTCGGAATGAGGAACTTTAGTCATTGGCCCATGTAATCAACTGCAATGAGATCTGCTGAACAAAAGCATTTTTCTTAGTGTTACCACAGCTGAGGCCCTGGTTAGTGCCATTAATTCTGCCTAGCTCTCTGTTTCTCAAGGAGGATTACTTGATGGAGTCCATTGTCACCATCCCTTCTCCAGTAATGGTGATTCGCCATAAGTCAACAATAGTGTCCGCAGAATATCAGATTTTAGTGGAGCACACCAAAATTATACATACAGCCTAATTGTCCAGCAAATGACTGTCTATGAAGTAACTTTTGATGTAAATAACCTACCCCTGCCTGGGTTCTATTTCTGAGTCTGCAAATTTTGACTTAAGACTCC
Organism: Lissotriton vulgaris; assembly: GCF_964263255.1. NCBI lineage: Eukaryota > Metazoa > Chordata > Amphibia > Caudata > Salamandridae > Lissotriton > Lissotriton vulgaris. Next base: position 753,253,954 of record NC_141694.1, read on the forward strand.
TAAGAGGCAGTGGCCTTAAACGTAATATCACTACTGTTAGGACGTTTTTCTGTTAGGATCTAAAATTGCGGCTGTATTGTTTCATTAACTTTGATCATCTGTACAGCTAACATTCTTGCAATCTTTAAAGCCCATTGGTCATTGTTTCACTGTTAATTCTTTAAGGGGTTTTGACACTGAATAGGTATATTTCAGATGTGCGCTATTTACAAGATTTTTCCAAGCTCTCACCATCACACCTTTTTAGGTCGAACCTTCGAGACCTATTGTATATACTTTAGTATATATACTTTAGTATATACTTTAGTATATACTTATATGTGTATGGACGTTGTGGACTCTGGGGATCAGCCCTAGGGACTTTTTTTTCTGTTCAACTGCCTCTCTTTAACTGTCTATATAGAACACGACCAGCAGAGGTCAGTAAAATACCAGAACTGCTTTCTGCTGAGGGACTTCCTTTTTTAAAATTTTCTGTCAACTGCCTCTATTTAACTTTCTTGATAGAAAACGACAGCAGAGGTCAGTAAAATACCAGAATACCTTTAGCATTCTCTAGATTCCAGTCCATAGAAATTGTCTTCCACGAGTCCCCGTAGACATTAATATATTTTTCAAATCGTGTATTTTCAGTGATATGACCACCAAAGGCCCTGCTTTTATATTAAAAACAGAGCTTTGGACTATACCATTTCTAGCTGAAAGGCAATATTTCTCTCCATGTGTTCCCATACCTGGCGTGTCACGCAGTTTGGTGCGTACTTTATCTCCATGTTAAAGAACAGTAGATGTTTTAACACCAAGACTAATGTGCTGCATAGCTAAATACATATAAGGTCCCGAAGGCGAGAACGATTGCATTGCAAATGCTTGTTTTAATATCAAGCTGCTATTACAAACTAGAGCATGCAACCCTCTTTGATTAGACTGTTGCAAAACCTCATGTTATCCTATCTTTCTGCTACATAGGACATTGGCTCTCTTTAAAAGTATACTTCAATGAAGATAAAAACAGGCTATAATCTAATTTCCCTATTAAATTGTAAGTGCTTTTGAATAACTAGCCTAATGTGTACTGCGTTTAAACCTGGAATGGCCAATGTACTTCTGGGTAGAAGTGTCTGAACCAGAGGTGCAAGATGTTAAATTTGGCTCAAGTTGGGAGCTTTCCAAAACAATTAGTTGTGTTCAGTAAATCTACAGGCAACCCCCCCCCCCCCCCCGCTCCCCCCCTTGTGTACCTAACTTGGAAGAACACAGGAAAGGCTTCACATGAGTACTAAATGCTATCAGAACAAGAAGCTGTATATATGCTTGGATGTAGACCATGAATCTTCGCAAAGACCTTGGATCTGATGGGCCAGTGATAATCTTAATTTGAATATTAGAAGAGCTGTGGTTCTCATTTTTAACCATCCTGGTATTTGAAAAACTCCCTGGTTATTCACTTAGCAGTGATTTCTTTCTAATTGTCTTTAAAAGGGTTCACCATATTACATGTACATCATGACATGGAGAACTTCAATAACAACTTGAGTGGAAACTGTGAGAAATTGGGTTATTAGTTGATAGAGGTAAGCACCCACCTCAAGTAATATTGAAAAACTTTGTCAAGGTGAACAACTAAAATCCCTAAATAAACCTGAGCTCAACCCTCTGGGAGCTGTGGCACAGAGCAGTCAGCCTTAACGTAGAGGCAATGTGTTAAGTAATTATTTAGTACTAAAGCATTAATAAAGTTGAACTGCAAAACAATAAAAATCTCATAACTAATTAGAACACTAGAGAATGAACAGTGATAAAAATGACACCAAAATCACAAAAATCTTAGAAGGGAACCACTGATATTATTTTTTTAAGTTTTAAGTTGAAATAATGCCAAGAAGCACAAAGTGCCAAAGATAGTCTGGGTTTATGGTTGAACAGGAGGACATAAGCCTAGGTTGACATTGACCGTGATGGAGTGTGGTTCAGATACATTAATGAGGGTTGCCCTGGACAAATATTTTACCTTCTAATTTTAGTTCTTTAACTCCCCATCAACCTCCAGGAGCTTCAGCCCTCTCTGATGTTCCTCGTGTCCAGGAGTGTTCTGAAGTGGGTGCCTAAAGATGCCACATTTACGCCTGCCATGAGCTAGTGGGTGGGAATGACCCCCGGGGACGCCCTAACCAATGTGGTAAAGGTTCCAGCACCCACCCTGTCTGTTTTGGGCATTTTCACGATGGTCAAAGTCTTCTGTCTACCAAATTTGGGCTCTGTGTGGTGTTTTTATGTGTGGGGAATGTACTATGGTAATTATAGTGTCCTCTCACATTTAATACAAAAATCCAGTTTTAGACAGTCTCTGTACCCTCAAAAGTTCACGCTTTACAAATATAGGATACAAATACAGGATACAAAACTAGCTCAGAGACAGAAATCTGGTAGAACAAAGCTGAGTTTTTAGCAACCAGAGCGTGGATACAAACACATTGTTTTGGCATTCTGTTTCCATCCTTTGAAGTGGATCCCAAACGTTATATGTTAACCCTACAGACCTGTTACATAGAAGTTGACACTGTTATGTGAAAGAGAGGCCCTCTATGATTAGAGGCTGATTGGCTGGTGGGAGAAAAGAAAGAGCCTGCACAGATGTCAGCTAACATTTGCCTCTGACAGGGGAGGCCTCTTTGAAGTAGTGCCCAGTGGCATAGGAAAAATCCCAACAGGCCTTTCATACATGTCTTAACACTCTAGCAAAAGCTGACACTGTGATATCAGTAAGAGCCCGGCTGTGATGGAGGCTAGTCTGGCTCAGGGGGCAAAATAAGGGTGTAAGCCTGGGTATTAGCCGCACCTGCTTGTGTGTAGGGTAGTTCTCTTTGAAATTAATGAAGTCCTTGGGCCCAGCCACAGACCGTCCCATCATGGGCACAACAACACCTCAGCACACCCAAAGCCATTTGTCCCTGTCCTGGGAGCAAGTTCACAATGTATTCCTGCCTATTGAAATGCTAACCACTGACAGGCAGAAGAGGGAAAGCAAAATGAAGATCGAGCTTCCAGGGACTTCAGGCAGCACAAATGTAACTTTTTACAAGTAATCTTTCCAAAATATTTATTACAAATTTGACTTCACAAGTGAACTGAGCTTGTAATTAATATTTCAAAAAGTGAACTGAGCTTGTAATTAATATTTCAAAAAGTTCAACAATTTAATTATCTGTTTCCTAGCCGGAGATAACATATATTAATCTTAATATTGGATCTAATGGAACAGCCAACCCTGTCACAGTGAAAGTAGCTTTTAGGCAGGAAGAGCTGCTGCAACTTTGTGGTCTGCCTGAGGAGCAGGGGCGTTTTATATTAGTTGGTCCAGTGTCTCTTGGTTCTGTGATCTGTTTGCAGTGTGAAGCGAGGATCTAAGCAAGCAGTTCTAGGTACTTGACAGCAGTGTTGAGGATGAGCAGGATTTTGCTGATGAATCTTCATATGAATCCTGTACCCCTGTTGAGGATGAATCTGTTTGTGAATCCAGTACCCTCTTTGCATATCGTGGAAGTCTTCAGTTGAGCTTTTGGGAAAGAGTTTGCACCTGAGAATAAATACTGTTGAGACAGTAAATCAGTAGACTATGAACGAGTTGCTTGAAATAGTCTAAAGTCACTTTCTGAGAAAGATGCAAATTAAGAAATTTCAAGTGGGCTCAATTTCCTTTAGGAATATCTCTCCTTGACATTAGGGCTAAGGACAGGGCTTCAGGCAATTTAACTCCCAGGTATTCACGTGACCTTGATATTTTCTTTTTCAATGTTCCATTAACCCCTCCCATGCTTGTGACGGAACCGTTCCGTCACGAGCCTCGGGTGGGCTGTGCTGGTGATGGAACGGTTCCGTCACGGCCCGTTCGCCGCGCCTGCGGGGCACGAATTCCGCGCCTGCAGGGCCGTGACGGAACCGTTCCGTCACAAGCTCAGCTCACCCGCGTGCCGTGACGGAGCGTTCCGTCATGAGCACGGGACCGCCGCGTGGACCCCCACCCCCTTTGCACTGTGGCGGAATAACCGCCGCAGTGAAGGGGTTAAGCATGAGGCATAGCAACAGTCAGAGGTGACCCCAAAGCAACATTTTCGGACACTTCAACAAGATTATGGGGTTACCGGAACTTGGAGAGTTTCACTCCATGGAATTCTGCAGAGTTATATGAAAACTCCACATGATGCTGCAGAACTTCTCCAAGGATCAGAAATGTGCATGTTGCGCTGCTCGCACTGCAATTTAGAGCAAGTAGAGCAAGCAGCGCTGAAAAATCTGCTCAAACTGAACCATGAGGTGTGCAAGGGAGCACCTAATCAAGTTGACTTTGATTGATTTTACTGCTACTTGAGTAGAAAATCTACTTGAGCGGCAGTAAATTTACTAAAAAAACAGCCCTCCAACTGCAACCTCCTGCGTTAGAAACTGGCTCTAAAGGACGCCATGTCTTTCTCGCATTTCTAGAGCCTCGCGGGAATAAATTACACGAGGCAGCGATTGGCGGAATTTGGCCAGAACTGCGTGTTACAGTAGTAAAGCAGAGTTGCCAATCTCTGCCAGTTCCGCAGGCAGAATGAAACGTTCCACCCACTCCTGAAGAAGATAGGCAGCTGTCACAAGAGTGCGCAAGCCAGAGCGTCAAGAGCACAGGAATAGTAAACGGTCTATTTCGTTTTTGTCTCCAGGGACCCGGGTCCTGGGTAAATATACAGTGAAATGTTTTGTATAATCAGACAAACCTAAAACAGTGCGGAACACAATTTATTTTTCAGAGACAGAAATACTTGGCCAGCTTTCATGAACCTAGGCAAAGGTTTTAAAGTATCACTGTTTACTAACACCTGCAGGGGTTTCACTTTGTTGGCATAATCAAAAATCAGTTAACTACAGTAGCTGATGTATTAATTAAAGACACAATAATTGAATGGGATAACATGTAGATAGATAGCTTGGATGTGATCAGCAGACAGTTTTCCTTCTCTTGCTGAGATGTTGTGACCAAGCTGTTAGAACACGAGGCAAACAGAATTTTCTCTAGAGGCTGTATGTCCTCAGTTGGCCAGCTCATTAAATAAATAGAGGAAATGACGTTTGCATTGGTCCACTGAATCCAGCTTCACAAATCATTGTCATACTGAATTAGTATAGAACCACATAAGAAGACCAAAGTGTCTACATTTCTTTGAAGAGCTTGTGTAAAAAATAGTAGGTGACTCTGTGTAACCCTGTGGACCTGAGTCCATGCCATTTGAGAGCAGCTGAATGAGAAAGCAAACCAAAAACTGCCTCTAAGGGTGTATAGCTATAGAAAAGAAAGCAGAGCGTAAATCACTACAAATAAAACAGGGCTGTAGGCAGAATACATGAGAAAATGATAGCAGGGTTTTCTACAGCAGGAATACTGGACAATACAACAGCATGAATAGCTTGCAAATCTTTCACAAAATGACATGTTTTTAATCAGGCTTTTCGATGGGTAAATAGGAGTATTGCAGATGCTTTTAGAGGGAATCGAAAGCTTTCGTTTTAATGGAGCAGCAATAACTTGGCGGATTCCTTCTTCTGTCTCAGGGTGAATAGGGTGTTCTAATTTGTCATCATCAGGTACAACCAAATCACATGTCTTTGTAACACCAATTGCATCAATTGTTTTTCCCAACGTGTGTGAAGAGACCCCAGTGGTTTTCAGGGCAATTTTACTAAAACCAGTGTTAACAAAGCAAGACATTTGCTTTGCTGAATTCCGGCTCTTTCTCGTATGTGGGGATTAAAGCATTTATGGAGTGAGAAATAGTTGTTCGGTATTGACCCCCCCACTTAAGGCTCGGACCATGACCTGGGTTTATGCTGCTTTTTTATTCCTTTCCCGATCCTCAACTGACTTCCTGTTGCCTGCCCCCTCCCTATCCGCTTCCACCTGCCTTGTATGCAGACAGGGTCAGGCGGACGACTCTACACCTCCCCCTTCATACAATAATGCTTACTGTCTCTCAGAGTTCTTCAATGAGTCGAGTGGGTCGCTTGACCACTTTCTTTGGGTGACAGCTTCGAGTTTGATCTGGGGCAGGCCTGACTCGGGCGTCCTCTAGCCTCTCTGGCATGGGACATGCTCCATCGCTGTCTTCTCGATGGTTCGACGAATCCGTGCTGGACCCGCTGTCTTGAGAACGAACGTGGGCTGATGAGTGGTATCTCTTGAAATGCGATATGTTCCGGGTTATCCTTCTTCCTTTCGATTCGGCGGTGATCATAGTCCCCTTTTGGCTAGAGACTCGAATCGGGTGGGTGAGGTATCGGCTGTCTGCTTTGGTCTTGCGATCTTGTCTTACCAGCACCCAGTCTCCTACATGAATGTCTCTCTGTCGCGCATGTCTGCGCCGATCAGCATAATGTTTCATTTTGGCTTTCTTTGCATGGCCTAGTTTGACCAGGGTGTCATGATCGGTGGTCACGAGTCGGGGTTGCTTGACGGTGTTTAATGTCGGCAGTGCTGGGAATTCGCCCTAGCATCAGGGTGGCAGGGCATTGATTTGTGGTGCTGTGTGGTTTGGTCCTGTATGCTCGCAGCACTTCGTTTAGTGCCTGCTGAATGTCACGGTGAGCAAGTTCCGCTTGCTGAACTGTCTTTTTAAGGGTTCCCATAAATCGCTCAACCATTCCGTTGGCTTGGGGCCATAGGGGAGTGATTTTCCGATGGTTGAAATTGAAGTGCTTCGCAAATTCAGTGAACTCGTGACTATTGAATGTTAGTCCGTTGTCTGTCTTTACTCCTACAGGTATTGCCCAGGCCGCGAATGCTTCATCAATGACGGGAATAACAGCCAATGCTTTCGTGGAGGACACCTGCTGCGCTATAGGGAAGCAGGAGTATTCGTCCATGATGACAAGGATGTATTTGCCTGATTTCAGTGGCCCGACGAAGTCAATAGCCACCTGCTGCCATACCCCGTCAGGTAACTCAGACATCTGCAAAGGGGCCGGAGGTTCCGCTCAACTGACAAGCTGACATGAGGCACAGTGTTTGAGTGTGGCTTCCACCACGCGATCAAGTGACGGGAACCATGCACGTTCTCGAAGTGCTTTCTTGGTGGCTACAACTCCTCTGTGCTCTTCATGAGCGAGATTGATGATCCCTTGACGAAGCCGTTGAGGAATGACTATCCTCCCTCCTCGTAACAGTAGACCATCTGTGCTGATGGATAGTTCTGCCTAAACATGTTTGAATGCCAACAATTCCTGAGCATCCGCAGACGCGTCATGGTGGCTGGTGTCAAGGAGTTAGCACGTATTTGACCCATGATAGCCTGGATAGTAGGATCGTTGGCTGAGGCTGCTTGAATGACTTCTAGGGGCACAGCTGGAGGGCGTGCACCGTCGATGACAAAGTGAATTTACTCCTCCGCCACCGAGCCTCGTTCGCGCATGTGAGATTGTGGATGCCTTGACATGTAGTCTGATGGGTTTTAAGCCTTCCCTGGCTTATGAATGATGGTGTAGATATAATCTTGTAGTCGGAGGCCCCATCTCTCTATCCATGGAGGCATCTTTGCCCGCGGGTTGCCAAAAATGGTGATGAGCGCTTGGTGGTCCGTGATGAGTGTGAAGTGCTTGCCGTATACAAACAGGTGGAAGTGTTCACAGGCCCAGACAGCCGCAAGGCTTTCTTTCTCTGGCTGAGAGTATGCCTTCTCTGTGTCCGTGAGACTACGGCTGGCGTAGGTGACCATGTGACGTTGATCTGTGTTGCTGTCATACTGAGCCAGGATAGCACCTAGCCCCATGGGACTGGCGTCCCCGGTAATCTCGGTTTTCCGTTTGGTGTCAAAATAAGCAAGATTGATGGCGGTGCTCACAGTATCCTTGATGGTGTTGAAAGCATGTTCGCATGCGGATGACCATAGAAATTGTTGACCTTGACGAGTGAGTTCCCGGAGTGGATAGCCGATGGTAGCATAGTCTTTAATGTAGCGGGCACAGTAACTTGCCATTCCTAGAAAAGAGCGGAGGTCACTGATGTCCTGTGGTTGTGGGGTGTCTGCGAGGGCAGACACTTTTTCGGGATCTGGTTTCATGCCATCTTTGGAGAAAATGTGCCTGTAGAATTTGAGCTTGGACTTGTGGAATTCACACTTGTCCGGATTAAGTGTGAGGTTGGCTTTAAGTAGGGTGTGGCACACTCGGTCTAGGGCCTTGTCGTGTTCCACTTGGTTCTCTCCAAACACTAGGATGTCGTCGCTGTAGTTAAAAGCATTTGGGATGCCCTGGATGACCCTCCGAATGGCCTCTTGAAAGATCTCTGCTGCGGAGAAGATTCCGAAGTTGAGGCGTTTATATCGGAACAGACCTTGATGCGTGGTGAAGGTGGTGATATACCGGGATTGTTCTTGGAGTTCCAGTTGGTGGTATCCCTTATTGAGGTCTAGCTACAAGAACACAGTGGCTCCATTAAGGCAGGCAAGCATATCACTGATATGAGGTCCAGGATGTCTCTCCCTCTCGATGGCGGTGTTGGGGGCGCGAATGTCCACACAGAGGCGCACTTTGTTGTTTTGACCTTTCTTAGTACGACTACCACCGGAGACACCCATGGAGTGGGCCCTGTGGATCTTTCAATGATGTCCGTCCGTAGTAGGTCTTGGAGTTCTTCGTCTACTGCCTGTTGTAGATGAGATGGTACTTTTCTATGGTGTTGTGCTACTGGGGGCACCCGCTCATTAATGTGCAGTTTGACCTTAAATTGGTTGAGTTTCCCGAGACCCTTGAATAGGTTGGGGAATTTGTTGACGATGTCCAGGGAATCATCCACGGTGTATAATAGTTCAACAGGTTTGAGGCGTTCCGCCGTCGGCAAACTGAGGAGGCAGTCCGCTGCATCGGGACCTTTAATCACGAGGATATGAGCTTGGATCTGTCGGTTCTTGTACGTTAGGGTCGTGCGGAACTGTCCTAGGCAGGGTAGAGGTTTCCTGGACATCCACGTGTAAACTCGAACAGCAGCTGGTTCCAGTTTTGGCTGAGGCTTCATTCATGCTGATATATTCCATGGCGCAGATGTAATTTAAAGATGCTCCTGAGTCTAGGACAAATTTTGCCGGGTGACTTCCTATTCGAATGTTCTGCCTTGGATATTTTTTTAGCCTGTCGAGGTCTGACACTATGAGGACATACTCGTCACTGTCTTGTGACACAGGCGTGGCAGAGGACGATTCTCGAGACTTTGACCTCCAAGATTTTCGTGAGACAGTTGAGTGAGTGCTCGATCTCGACGAGCTGGAAGAGCAACTTTCCCTCCCTTTTACTGCTCTGGCGTGGTGTCGGGTTTCTGAGCTCGACTTGGCTGTCCTTGTTTCCGACCGGCGTCTTTGGCAGGTTGCTTCAAAGTGATTTTCTCTCCCACAACAATGGCACAGTTGTAGGACATTGTCCCGAGTGCGGGTAGTCTTGACCGCATCTGTAACATTTTGAGGCGGGCCTCTTCGTATGATAGCTTCGGGCTCCATGGTGTGACGAGGTCGCTCTGGTCTTCTGCGCCGGTCTGTCCGATTTGCGGCGGTCTGAGTAGCGTTTCGAGTCCACGTGTGACTGCATCTGAAAGGCTTGCTCCTTTTTCTCTGACTTGCTAGTTTCCATTCTCTTAGCATGGTCTTCGGCCTGATCATTGATACACGTGAGTTCTTCGATCTCTTTCAGTGTGTAGTGTTTCTTCAGCAGTCTGCGACGCAGTGAATCCGATTGGCATCCCTCGATGATACGCAGTCGTAGGGTGTCTTCCGTATTGAATGCGTCAAACTCGCAATACCGCGCTAGGCGCCGAATGCGAGCAATGAAGTCGCACATTGGTTCGTCTTTTTCCTGGGAGGCCAGGTTGAACGTGTACCGTTCGTAGTCCAGGTTTCGTTTGTGCAGGAACTTCCGATCTAGGGCTCCTTTCACCTCCTCATATGAAATGGTCGTGGCGGCGGGTAATTCTTTGATAATCTGCGCAATGTCCTTTCCTATCAGTCTTGCACCTGGGACCCTGTAATGAAGTCCTCAAAGTCCTCTGCCCAGCTCTTCCACTTCAGCCCCATACTGTTTCTAGACGTTAGGTCTACGGGCTCTGGCGGGCGTAGGTATGACACTTCCATCATCATTGGGTGCGGTTGCAGGACTTGCTGGGTGGATCCTGTAGCTTCTGGGCGCAAAGTATCTGGTTCACCAGGCATCTTGAGGGCCTTTTCGAGTTCACTTGGCCTCGTACTGCCTTATTTCTGTAAATTTCAGGGTTTTTTATGAGGTTCTCTGTATTTGCCTGACCTCAAGATGGTCGCCGTAGCAGGGGCCAATGCAATCCTATGACCAGCGCCTGACTTCAAGATGGCTGCCGGTAGAGACACAGGTTTTCTTTCTGTTCCTAGGCTGTTCTCACTTCTGGCAATAATTTTTTCACAAAGGCAGTCACTGTGCAGACTTTCCCTTTTCGCACTGCTGCTCGTGGCTGCTGACTCTTCTGTGGCTTGCTGTTTTGGCGCGATCGCAACTATTTTCGTGCCTTTTGCGCATTCGGGCTGGTTTCGGGCGTGAGTAGGCACACGCTGCAATCACAGTGAGTGGGGGCGAGCAGTGGATCAGGGAATCCCACTCTCGTCGCCAGTGTTCGGTATTGACCCCCCAATTAAGGCTCGGACCAGGAGCTGGGTTTATGCTGCTCTTTATTCCTTTCCCGATCCCCAACTGACTTCCTGTTGCCTGCCCCCTCCCTATCCGCCTGCCCTGTATGCAGACAGGGTCAGGGGGACGACACTACAATAGTCTCCTCTTGGACTGTCCTTAAATTATTCAGAGGAGAAGGCTATTCATGACTGCCCTGATATCTGAATAGTGTTGCATTATTGTATCTAAGGGTTTGTAGAGGACAAATGGCCTTTGTGCCGAAACCAGGGTCAGCCTTCTCCAGGCAAACACACAAAGGTTGGTGAACAACAGCCCAGTTAGGATTGTAACATTCAAAAATAGTTAGCAATTCTGCCCAAAAATTCCGGGAGTTTTCTTTGGTTTGTGGAAACATATCTAGTAATATTCAAAAGAGCAGATAAAGACCAGAGAACATATATCTGACCTAAACCTCTTACTTAGTGGCCAGGGTACTTGCTTAATGGTAATAGGGCATATGGGTGAATGCTAGAAAGAACACAAAATCTTTTACCACCGTCATTACTGGGGGACAGGGTTCATCTATTCATTCAGAACATACAGCCCTTCTTTCAACAGTCGGAAGCAGCCTATGCCAGTTAATAGTAAGTGCATGTACATGAGCACATTGAGAGTGTGCTTGCAAATGGTAAAGAATTGAACAAGAGCAACTTGGGGTGTTTTTGTGTCAGTCTCACGTCTGGTCCTCGCGCTTATTTCATTACTTTCTGTCACAGAGCAAATTAATGCTCTGCCGCTTGCCACACTAGCTTGTACATTCTCCATGTGCTACTCCTGCTTGTTGCATCTTGGCCTTCTTATCAGCTAGTGTTGCTCTACCACTGGGTGCTACCACTGGCACCATCCGCCGGAATTGAAAAACACACGATAACTGAGAAATCCTCCTGTCTATCTTCCTGGATGGTCTTAATGATTTGGGTGAAAAGCTATGGGGAAGGAAGTGCAGTGGGGTTGCACGTTCAGATCCTATCCCTCATGTGACTATTTGGTACCTCGATTTCTCCTCAATGTCCTAATGATCTCTTAAATGGGATTCCTGCTGGCTTTTCATCGCTTCTTTGTTCCAGTTCAGAAAGTTCACCCAGTGATCTGTGAGATTTTGTTTTTGGGTTGTTCAGTCTACCTTTAAGAATTAGCTCATCTAAACCTACGCCTGCTTCTACCATACCACACATAATGATAGTGAGAGCCTTTCTAGGGGACCCTTGTTCTGTTTTCTTTCTCTGGTCCCTTTTTCACCTAATGAATCCCTCACTTTTCCGGGAAATAGGGTTAGGTCGTCTGCCACCTATAGCCCCAGCTCATTCATTTCGGGTGGGGAAATGGAAGGGTTCCGGGAGAAGGTAATGATGAGGATCAGAGTGTGCACTCTTGGTTGTCCACTGACCCCATGCAACCGAAACATATCTGGTCATGTTCACAGAAGTTGAGACTGCTGAACACTCATTCAGTAGGTATTAATCTTGGAGCCTTCGCAACTCTGCCATCCCTCTGGGAACATTATTCACACATTTAGCTCTATGTTCCCTAAACTCACCCCTTTCTTATTCAACCATTTCTTCTCATTATCTCCATCCCAGGCAGCTTATATCCAACATTAAAGCAACAAAAAGTACAGATTGTGTAATCAATAGATTCCAAATAGATTACTATTTCAGATATGAAATCACATAAGACTGTTTAAACTAATGCCAAACTGAGCATTTAGCTGTCCTTCACCAAATTTCTCCTACAGAGAATACTCTGTCATATCTTATAACCTGGAGTTGTCTATTGGAGGTCTCGTCCAGCTCGAGTAGAGTTTCCAGGGAAGTCGTTGCGATTCTCTACCAATGCAGCAAGTTCTGTAGCTGAAAACTCCAATTCATGATTAGGTTGACTTTGTGAATTGTTTATTGAAAGATTAGTAGTTGTGAGTCGCAGAAATTACAAACAAGGAGACATCCCCACAATGGCAATGGAGCTTTCTAAAAGAAGGTAGAGAACAAATATATACTCTGTTATTTACATAGTTACTAGTCCATCACGTGACTAAAATTCTGAATAGCAATGGCTTATTTATCACCAAGAAAATAATGATCTTAAGAGAATTAGTAGATGGCCTTGACGAATAAAAGAAATGTAAATGGTTTTGGCTGAGCAAGCAGGTTTACCAGTTTCCATCTCAGGTCCCAGGGGGAAACACAACTAAGGCTTGACAATCTGTAATAATTTCCCCACCTATATTGTCTTTTTAACCTTTTGGCGATCTGTGTAACCTTTTGGCGATCTGTGTTTCCCAATTCGGACCTTCCTCTTCTTATTGTGCTTACCTCTCCAATGTATTGTTACCTGCTACTATGCACTTGGTATTTATAATCCTTTTGCACTACTTGCACCCTAACTCATCTACGTCATCTTGATGCCATTTATCTCAATTTCTGACTTTACCTGTCGCTAGTCTAAACTGTATTTCATTGAATTGTGACCCGACTTTCCTGGGTCTATTGTTCCTCATACACCCAAACTGATCTTCCTCATCTAGACTCTATTTATTATCCACATAATTGTACACAGCAGTCTGCCCCTTAACAATATTCCATTCTTCCTCTTACTCCTCACATCTTCTTCCCATTTATCTGTAGCTCGTGGTCCCCCACCCGGTCGATCACTATGTCACCCTCGCCTTCTCTATCATGCTGACTAACACTAAGGTTGGTACCTCTGGATTTCCCTCAGTTTTACAACACCTCTCTGTCTCAAACCAATGCAATACAAGGCCCCTGTCCCAGCCTTGAGACCAATTCTTCACATTCACAGACTTTTCTCCTACCCCCCCCCCCTCTCTCCATCCATTTCACATCCCGCTAATCTCCTACCCGCACATCCGATCATCCTAGTGGTATTACCATGCCTCCCCCCAGTCACACCCTCACTACACCAGACACACTTATCACTAGGTTTGGCTCCAACTCTTGGACCATCCGTTACCCTCCCAACCTCTCTAAAAATGCCAAGAGGAACCTGAAACATAAATTATTGATTTGTCACCAAGAAACCTTATTTGTGGACAATTACCTAAGCCTCACATCCATTATCAAAACTAACTACATCTTTTACTCCAGACGCCCCTCCAAATGGAAAAGTATCTTCCTCCACCACCTCCCCATAAAGAATCCTGGCAAAATCCTGTATGGCGAAATTGACATCTCTATTTTTAAATGCGGAATTATTCTCATACAATCTTCTGAAATCCGCCTCTCCATCTTTGAGCACCACTTCAGCTCCCTAAATAATATACTAACCTCCCCTGCTCATATTTCTACAGCCTCTCAATCTCAGGAAGTCCTTCCATCTTCACCTATTCCGACACCAACTCCACCTCTACTTGGCTCCTTTGCTAACCTCGACGTCTCCCAATCCCAGACCTCTGATCCCAACCCCCCTGTAGCATCCTCTCCCTCGCTTGACTCTTCTTCTTCTTATTTAGCCACCCAAATCCTCTCTCCCCCTTCCTCACTGGCCTCTCCATTTTGGGCAAGTGGGCGCTCACACTACAATCCTTCCCCAGCCCAGCATCTCGAACATCCCTCTCTTCCCGACTCCTGGGTTCCCTCCACTTCCACCTCCCATTCATCTCACCCTGACTAATGTGGAACATGTTTAAAAATAAATTGGAAGGACCTGCCTAGCACAATGTCCGACACTGCAGTGTCTGGCACCGCAGGGGTTTGTTAGAAGAACCCTCACACACCAACATAGCTGATGTCATGCTTCATCATTCGGTACTCACCTCTGCTGTGACACCTGATTACAGTGGAGCTGTTTTTTTGTGATAGTATGATGAAGTGGTGTGTTAAAAATATCTCTGGGACACTGACTGACTAGAAGTATTTTATTCTCAGTGGCCCAGGATATGTTAAAAACAAGTGGATAACTCAAAAAGACTTTTTAGTTGAGTCTTAGTTATCTATTAGGTCAACATGTTTCAGCCCTTAAAAAAACAGGTAGGGCTTTCTTCAGGACCGTACTCAAGTGAATTAAAAATATGGTGCAAAAAAGTGAAAGTGAGTGGCAAAAAGGTAGTTACACCACGTGTATTCGCATTTTAAGTAGCACACGCGCTAAGGTGTGCTAACTTATGCTGTGGGGACTAACCGTATTTCGTGTCCATCTGCGGTAATTTACCTGTAAAGGAATATGACAAGACAACAAAAAGAGGACAACATTTAACATATAAATTCCAATAAAGTCATTCATACGCAGTGTGTGCCAGTTTGTAAGGTCATTCATCCGCGGTGTGTTACTAAATTGTAAGAACACTGATTGTCTTTCATATGTGTACAACACTCGCGCACACAGCATGCATGTTAAAAATGAGCTATCTGGTGGAAAACACATGCTTGTGATAGGGCTAGACATAGCGCCTCCATCGTGCTTCTAGCGGAGTAATAAATGCATAATGGCTGCAGGAAATCAGGTCAAGGTAACTGCATTTATACTCCATGGTGTAGTATTGAATGGAGAGCTATACATGAAGATAGCTGTAATTTTTGTGTACAATGTTGGCCAAAAGATTGGTCCATATCACTTCAGCAAAGTTAAATTATATTTACGTTGGTTACGAAAATACAACGTAAATTAGGACCCGTTTGGCGGGGGACCCTTAGTGTCACTACCTATTTGGGATTGGAGAAAAAAGGTTTTAGCCGTCTTGCTGGCTGCTACAAAAACGGGAGAAGGATCAGCGGTAATGACAGCGCGTATCCTGCGCATTTCGATCGATGTGGCACTTACTTGTGGTTGAGGGCTCACCAGACTGTAAACCTGCTTATGGATCGTACGGGACCTGGCTGGTGTTTGAACCGGGCACCGCTAAGCAATTAAGTAGCCGGAAGATGTGGAACATGTCCTTCTCTCCACTGACCCCCCTACCTCCTTACCGTCCATGTTTTTAACCCAATCGCTTCTTAACATTGAACTCCACCTCTCTGTCTTGACTTTGGTACTTTAATCTCTCAGGAAAGACTTTAACTCCCTCTCTCAAACTAAACCTGCCAATTATCCCGTCAAAATCGTCAACGCGCTTCCCTACACTTCTTTCCCTCCACAAAGATGTACCACCCACTATGGCATCTCATCGGAAGTACTCCCTAATAATCCCCTCCTTAGCCCATCCCAAGCACCGACCTATCATGCCTCCCCGGACCCTGGGGAGCTTAACAATTCCTACTCCCCCAGCTCCATGACTGTTGACTCTTGCATGCCTCACTCCACTATGCCGGTGACCCTGTGGAGAAACCCCTTCACTAACGCAACTGGCTCGCCCAGGCATCCTCCCCAACTCACAGCGACTAGGGATCCTTCTACTCTTCACTCCACTATTCCCGTGATCCTGGGGATTAGCCGCACTCCTGCCTCCCCCAGCTCGCCCAGGCCTCCCCCACAACTCACCACTATCCACTCTGGATACTCCCATGAGACCAACCACAAAGCCCTCAACTGCATGCTGGTCAACTGTCGATCGACGGCACGACATGCCACAGAAATCGCAGAGACTATCCTCAGTGAAACCATTGACATTGCCTTGCCTTTCTTACGGGAACCTGGCTCAAGGCTGAATCCTCATCTATTCTTGACATGCTCTCTCCCCCAGTTACTCTATCTTCACAAAAGATAGGCTTGACAAAATCGGAGGGGGCCTAGCCATCATTTATAAAGATAAACTCCCACTCTCCCTTGTTAAGAACTCCGATCAAGCCACTTGTGAATACATGGGACCGAACATAAAGTTCAGGGGGCCCCTGCTATTCGACTACATAACATTTACCATCTCCCCGGTGACCCTTTGCCCTTTGTAGAGGAACTGTCTGACCTACTTTCCCAAGCCTCGGTTTCCAACCCCAAAAACATTTTCCTCGGAGACTTCAATATTCACTGCAACAATAAGACTGATCCCTCGGTTTGTATCCTCAATGACCTCCTCGACATTACAGACATGATTCAACTTTAACATTCCCCAACACATGACAAAGGAGCTACTCTTGACGCCATCATTTCTAGCAAAGATTTGGCCTACCTCTCGCAAATTGTATCTATTGATTGGTCGGACCATCACCTTATACTCTTCATGATCAACAGCGTTACACCTCCCCCTCCCCCAATAACATCAAAGATAAGAAATTAACCAGAAACATTCACCTTATCCCTCCAGGTGAATTGGAGTCTAAACTCAAAGCAAAACTTCAACTTCCTCCTCCCTCACAAAATGCTAATGATCTCACTGAATACTACAACAAATCCATAATTGCGGTCCTTGACCAAATTGCCCCTGCCAAACTAAAACCACAAAGAAACATCCCCCCCAAATCCTGGTTTAATGCAGATCTCAACAATGAGAGACGCGCGCTTAGGATGACCGAACACACATGGAGACAACATCCCTCTCCCCCAAACCTTGCCCTCCTCAGAACCGCTAGGGGCAATTACAAAAAACATACCCACAATGAAAAAGCCTCCTTCTTTCGCTCTCAACTCGACCGAGCTAAGAATAGACCTAGGGAACTTTTCAACATGATCAAAATTGAAGCAACTTCTGCCCCCCCCCCCCAAATTAATCGCCACTACCAAAAGACGTGAAGAACTTGCGAATTTCTTTTCCGAGAAAATTTCCAAAATTGATCTATCCTTTGCGTCAAATCCCTCACCACAGAGCTCCTCACCCCCCCATGACCTCCCACCAAAGTTGCTTTTTTCTCCTTCTTCCCCTCCAGACCCTGTTCTACTCCCGCATGACGTCGCCCCCCTGGAATACTGCCTCCCCAACCCACAGCTCAAAAATAACGCTTCTTTGCTTTACTTTAGCCCTGTTACCGAGCGTGAAGCCCACAACATTATCACTAAGCTTAAACCCTCTTCGCATACCTTTGACCTGCTCCCCGCCAACCTCGTTCAAGATTTAAAGCATATCATTACACTTTATTGGACTACCATCATCAACTCCTCTTTGGCCTCGGGTTGTGTCCCTGTTTCCCTCCAGCTTTGCCAAACCTCTCCCATCCTCAAAAATGCTGCTGCTGACCCTAACGACCTTAACAATATGCGTCCTATCTCTAACTTGCCTCTTCCTTCCAAGGCCCTAGAAAAATGTGTTTTGCAACAACTGGACAAACACATTGACTCATTCAACCTTTTGGACGCATTACAGTCAGGCTTCCGAAAGTGCTGTAGTACAGAAGCTGCGATGCTCAATATTGTGGATGATATCCCTCACTCCCTAGAGAAGGGGGAGGCTTCCCTTCTCATCCTTCTTGACCTCTCTGTTGCTTTCAATACTGTCAGTCACTCTGCCTTACTCAACACCCTCAAAGGCAGATTTGGCTTCAATGGTCCTGTTCTCGAATGGTTCACCTCCTTTTTTCAGTTCAGAACCCATCAAATTAAAATCAGCAACCGCCTCTCTAAATCTATGCCTGTCTCCCTGTTCCCCAGGGGTCCATTCTCTCTCCTTATTTATTTAACCTCTTTATGGACCCCCTTGCCCTCATTCTAAAGAAAGCAGGTATCAACTAACACCTCTATGCGGACGACACCCAACTTTACAATAAAATCAAATCCCATGCTGACATTCTGCACCTCAATGATACCCTGACTAAGATTCAACGATGGTTCCATCACAATCACCTGAAACTCAACCCCCAACAAACTGAAGTCATTATCTTTGCCCCTAAAAAAAACGGCTCCCCATTCAACACTGGCTCTCAGACATCAAAGCTCTCAACTGCTCCTTGGTCACCTCTAGCTCAGTCAAATCCCCCGGAATAAGCATTGACCAAAACATCAGCCTTTCTCCCCACATTAAAAACGCAGCAAAAGGCGCTCTCTTTTCCCTACTTCATCTCGAGAAAATCAAACCCTTCATTCCTGTTGACGATTTTAAATCTGTTGTTCAATCATTAGTACTCTCCAGATTAGACTACGGGAACGCCTTGCTCTTCGGAACACCTAAAGTCCACCTATTCTCAATCAAGTCTGTCCTGAACCTCACCGCCAGGGTTATTTCTGATTGCAAGAGGTTCAATCACATCTCCCCCATCCTCAAAGATCTCCAATGGCTTCCCTTCGAAGGCAAATCCATCTACAAGAACCCCACTGTATCTCTCACAAAAACTTTACAAACGGTCTTCTCTAGAGGAATGAGGAGCACCAATGCTCTCATACTGGTACCGCCCCTGGTAAACAAGAAAGCTATCCAGTCACGTTCTTTCTCCGGTAATGCGCCTACCATCTGGAACGCACTCCCCAAAGATCTACGTTGCAACCCCTCATACTTCAGCTTCAAAAAAGATCTCAGGCGACACCTTCTCCTCAAATACTGGGGTCTCTGATCTGTTCACCTTACAACCTACCCATTTTGGTGCTATGTTTCTCACCGCTTTATACCTGACCTATTAACCCCACCCCCCTCCCTCACATATACCTCCATTCTCCTTCCACTAGTTCTCATATTTTCACTGCATACTCCTACATGCTATCTTGTCTCCCTTCTCCTGCTCCGGCTCTACCCTATCCCCATACCTCCCCCCCACTTCCCCTGGCCAACCACGCTTACATAGTTACCCAAATCCTGGTTATGGACTAAATGTTACTACTTATTTCCTTGTCTAGGTATTTATTGCTCTTACATTTTGCTCATATACTTTGCTTTTCCTTTTTGTCCGAATGTAATGTAATTACTGCATTGTGTCTCCACTTCCATCCCTTGTAAAGCGCTCTGATACCTTTGGGTCTAGCCAGCGCTATGTAAAACCGTTTAAATAAATAAATGCTCTAGGCAAAGTTAGCGTAGGTAAGAAATGAAAGCTACTGCTTGTTACAATTATGGTACATAAAATTTAGGGAACACGTAATTTCACAGTCGTTCTATCACCAGAACTTTAATTGCCTTATCTCTTTCATTCACTAAATCATGTGTTTCCTTGTTTCATCATACCCTTTTTTTATGTCACTGTTATGGCCTTGATCATCACCAAGTCATCACATCTTTGTTTACCCAGTGATCACTGCCCTTATTGTCCTCACATTGGCCTGAATCTATTCCCCCTGAAAGCCTTTCATCCAGCGTAAGGTAAGCTTAAGCACCTAAGAAGATGAAAATGGTTTCTTCTTCAGTATCACTCACAATGTTGCTGTTTTTCTGACTGTTAGAGGCTCTCTCCCTATGCTTAAGGTTGCAAAAGCAAATCCAATACATTTGCATAGGACCCCTAAAAGCATTTTCATAGGTTTTTCTAAGTCAAGAGTTTGAGAAGTGATCTGCCTAGTTTCAAATGTATATTGATGAATGTATTTGCTAGCTCAGTCTAGCTATTTTTGGGGTGACAGCTGTCCAGAAATGTCAGGGAAGGTTGGAACAATGAACTACAGATTCTGTCTTGCCAGCACCATCAGCCATATGAAAATCAGTCTTGACTCTGGTCCAACTGGAACAGCCCAGCCCAAACTGCCAGGTGAGGTCCTTCCTGAACCAGAAATTAGCAACCCAAGACCGGTTTCACCCTAGTTAGGGCTCATCAGCCAGATATAGCTTTATTTTAGTAACACAGTGTGCACGGGACCCACGTCTGGGCATACCCGTCCCACTTAAGTTGACATATTAAGGTGTCCAAACATTTGATAGAAGGAATGCTTGAAATAATCTTAGCCACTTTTAATTACTCCATGCGGCATCCTAGTCCATTGTTATTTTATGCGCCATGCCGCCATAGTTTGGACACGGCCATATGCAAATCAGTCTTGAGCCTGCTTCAATAGGAACAGCCAAGCCTGAACTGTCAGGCCAGGCCATCCCTGAACCGGAACACAAACCAGTATTTACGAATAACATCTAATACATAGAGGAACAATTTTGAAGTGCTCCACTTGTGGATCCCACTATGACAGAACACGAAACAACAATACAATATTTCAAGACGCATGCTAAACTAAAACTGAAGGACTCTAGAAGGGGAAAGAGTAAAACAGAAAACATCAGTGTAGACAGTCTGGACACATTCGATTTCTTTAATTACCTGCTAAAAGATATTCTTTAGTTTTCTACTCCTTTTTGTGCACTTTAATGGGGCCCTGATAAAGAGTGCCCACAATGGAAGTTTGCAACATCACACATTTGGGTTCTATTCTGAGGGACATTTCCCTGAGCAGGCAAAATTACTTCAAAATATTTATAGCAGGGGACTTCAATGTTTATATGTGTGGGAACATAAGGCACGGGGGTGAACAACATGGATTGTGCGCATTGCGCTGGATTACATATGGAACACACTCCTCAGGGCTCCTTACTAAATGTTATTTTGCAGGAATAGATCTAACATCTGCTATGAATAAGCTTCTCCCAGGGAAAACTGATATTGCCCCTACCTTTACTGGGAGAGGGTGTGAGGCATTTTTTGACTTTATTTTTGTCTCTACACCTTTCTACTCTTACATCGTGGACGTATTAAGGCCAGCTCACACAGTGATCAAAATCCTGGGGTCAAATCATTCCGAACCAGCTTTTTTTAGTCCATTTTAATTCAGTGCAACAGGGAGTTTGCTACCTGTTTAGATAGTGAAGCCAACCAAGTGGATATTATGGAGGCCTTTAGTAGTATGTCTGGTGCCATTGCAAATTTATTGCCGGCTCCGTGCTGGTGACTTTCGCACTCAGGACTGAAATGGTTTGATTCCGAGTGCTCCTGCACCTCAATGAGACTGGAAGAGGCTCTGGGAGTGACACCTTGAGACCCTCTCGCAGTCAAGTACCATTGAAGAGCCAAGACCTGGCCAAGTGTAAGTCAGTCCTGAAAGAGGAGGCCTGGTCAGAACTAGTAGAGGTCACTAGCCTGGACGATAGTGCCAAGTTTTGTAGCATCATTAACAACCCTTTCTGCCAGGTGATAATGGCAATCTAATGGATGCCCGTATATCAGAGGACGACTGGGTTAGCCACTTTGAGACCATGTTCCAGCTCAACCTAACCACTAGGAAAGGATAGGAAAGTGTGGTTGGTAAACTAGAGGTCATTATACCAGCACAAAAGACCATAGCAGGTATTATGGGTCTAAAAAAACAAACAAGGCCCCAGGCCCATAAGGGATCCTGCCAGACCTCCACATTGTGAACGTAGACACTTGGGTGGCATTTCTCACGGCAGTCATTAATTTGGCGGTCAAGGTTAGCCGCCCGTACTCATGGGCCTTATCGACCATTGTCCCTATCTTTAAAAAGGGGATCGGGGTAACACTCATTGTTATAGACCCATCTCCCTTTTGGATTCTGTGGTAAAGGTGGTGGGTCGTATGGTCTTAAACCGGCTCGTATCCTGGGCGGATGAAAATAAGATCTTAGCTGAGGTACAATATGATTTTAGCCAGGGTTGTTTAACCGCATCGCTGCTGCGGTGATTTTTGCGCTGTGCGGCATTTTTAAAAATACCGCGTTACATGACAAGCTCAGCTCGTCATCAGCACACGCCACCCGTGGCTGATGACGAGCTGAGCTCGTCATCAGCATCGAAGGGGTTAACAGTGGACCAATGCTTAAATTTATATGTGGTCCTGAACAAGTATACCGTAGCACGTACCGTTTTTATCCATCTCGCATTTATGAACTTGTCCTCAGCTTTCAATTGTGTTAACAGATCAAAGTTATAGCAGATGATGATTTCTATTGATATAGACAAGGACCTTGTCTTGTTTTTAAGGTACCTCCACAGAGATTCAAATACGGTTGTTCTTTACTCTAAAAACCTTTAAAGTTTCCTATTAGGAGAGGGGTGTATCAGGGTTCTATCCTGGTATCAGGGTTCTATCCTGGCTCCTTTCTTCTTTAACTTGTACATTAATTCTCTGGAGAAGGTCCTTTAGAATTCAAAAGTGGATTACCCTCAGGTGGGTAAGCGTAGTTTGCTGGTCCTCTTGTAAGCAGATGATGCTGTCCTCATGGCGAGGACAGCTAGGTGTTTACAACTCTTGTTGAATTCTTTTGTACATTTTATGGAGGATGTGGACTTACTGGTCAACCACAGCAAATCGTTTGTAATGCGGGTGGGACCTCGTACAGTTAAGGCTTATACTTTTAAAGTACGAATCACATAAATTCCACAAGACAAATGCTTTTTTCTTATTAAGGATTTGTGTTTGATGATGCCCTGAGCTGGGGCCCCATGAAAGTCACCTGGCCAGAGCGACCACTGCAGTTTTGAATTTTGCTTCCAGGCTAGGCAGCAAACCGATTGGGACCTGTCTGCAGATCTACAGGGCCAAATGTATCTCTAAGGTCACTTATGGGAGCAAAATATGGGGTTACGCTGGGCAGTAGCCACTGCAAATTGTCAAAAATCCTTTCTTGAGACGGTTACTTTCTGTACCGCAGTGCATCTCGTCGTATGTAGTGCACGAAGAACTGTGGTTGGCCTTTCTTTCAGATGAGCTGACTTTCGGCCCCCTTGCTATGTGGATGAAGACATGGACCAAGAAGGAAAACTTCCTTAGCAAGGATAATCTAAGCGATTGCTTTTGTTGGAGAAAGTATGTAAAAGAATACATTTTCAGGCTCGGAAGGGCAGATCTATTTGATAATCGGCAAGAGATCCAAAGGGGGGGCTTAACCAGGCTAAAAGAGTGGTTTTACCAGGTGTAACTGGGATAGAGAGGAAGCAGAGTCAAGAAAGCCAAGTGTGCATAGGTACATCGTACTGAACACTGTGCCAACTACTGCACCATATCTTTTAGGGGTTAAAACCAATTATGACTGCTTTTTATTGACCGGATTTCGGTTTGACCTTTTTTATTACCTTTTGACCCAACCACATGGTGCCCATCGAGGACAGGGTCTCATACCCTGTGGCTGCGACTGACAGTTTCCACAGGATATGATGCACTTTTTAATGCTCTGTAGCTTTTATGAAGTTCCCACAAAGTCATTTATTATTCCTATTCTTAAAAAAACATTTTTTAAGAGAGTTAGACATGCTTTTATCTTTTTGCAACTCCTTTTAAATGATTCAGTACTGTTTACGCTCAGCTTTTTAGGGGCTACCATTAGGCTCAGGTCCAGCTATGATTAACTGGGGGGGGAGGGGTGCTTTCTCATAAACTTTGTAACAATGGGTCTAAAATGGTCGTTTTGTTTTGCTTTTGTATCCCGATGGATTTTTATTGATGTTTGTTTTGATCTTTTGACTTTTATGGTTTTTTTTATTGCAAAAAAACAATTAAAGTAAAGTATTGATTGATTGAGTGCCCCAGAATGGGGTAGAGTAATTACTGACCCCTGTAAGTACAATTATTCCAGAGAGCTATTTATTGGGTACAGTAAATACTTCCTATTCCTAGTATTTTCCAGAAAACGGAGACTAGCAGGCAAATGCGTGAGTTCTACACTACATTTTGTATGCATAGAAGTGTTACCCACAGTAGATTTTGACAGGTTTTGTCATGCTGAAATTTACTGTGAAAAAAGTGCAGGTCATGCAATGTTTGTAAAGCTCAGTGTGTGGTAATGACTATCCATTTTGCAAGGATTGTCAGACTTCTGCATAGGCATTTTTTATGGCTCAATGTTATTAGAAAGTAACTACTTTTGTAATAGAGTGACTGACTGAATTGATTGAACTTTGAATTCCAATTTCTGGTAAGTTTACTAATTGTCATTGAACGAACCCAGCAGCATTCAGGGGAAAGTGTGCCATCCGTCCCTAGGTGTATTGCTTTTGTTCTCATGGTGTGCTTATTTTAGCATCAGCCAGGTTTGCTCATGAATTCTGTATGTACTTCCAGGTCCTTCAGAAGCAGCTGGAGGATGTCAAGCAGGAGGAATCATCTCTGCTCAGCAAACACAAGGAGGTGGAAACTGAGCTAGCAGCTGCTAAAGACCGACTGCAGCAACAAGCCACCGAGCTCGTACTGAAAGCCAGTATGTCTTCTCGTCTCACTGCACTCTCATTTTCAGACACCACATCCGATGTACTGTAAGGGTTCACATTATTTGTGCCATAGCCATTCATTCACATGATTGCCATATAGGGAAAACGGTTGTGTAAAATTGTACGCTAGAGCGCAAGGGGCTTGCATTCTCGCGAGATAATTCCCCGGCAAATGATGGTTTCTTTATTTATCTACTCACATTCACAACTATTTCAATAACAGTATGTGACAAAAGGCTTTTATTTAACTGACTTTTTCCCCCTCAATTCTAATAGAACAATACGATGGCTGTGATGGTGTACTATTCATTAACAGGTAGAGTTTTCCCAATAGAGACGCACACAACGACCAGATAGATCATAGTGAGGTATTTTATCATATCATATCAAATCATATCATATCATATCATATCATTTTAATATTTTGCTTCAAGGACCGTGTTCAACTTTGCTGCTAACCCACGCAAATTGTTCTTAACTTCATAAGTAAGTTTGATTGGGTATTGGATCTGAACTACGTTTAAAAACGAAATTATTGCATTATTAGTTTAAGTAAATAATATTAGTGGAACAAAAGAACCAACAGAAGAAAGGGATTCACAAAACTACTCCCACGTACCGTGTAAGTGCAGTGTAGGGAATGTATCACCAACAGTAGCATGATGGCACTGGGAACGTCAGTGAAGAGACAAACCATAGGAAAGAAAACAATGTAAAGTTAGCAAAAAAAGTCTTTCTGAAGGTAGGGAGACACAGCATGGACTTAATGCCCATTGGAAGGCCATTCCAGAGTTGAAGATCAAGTAGGGAAAGAGCACGGCCACCTCGCCGGGAGCATTTGGCTCATGAGATTGAGAACAGCATTTGTGAGTTTGAGTGTAAACATCAGGTTTCACTAAATTTTTGAGGGAGAAATGTGATAAAAAGGTAAGTTTTCAATGCCATGTAAGACTCAATGCATAAGACAAAACTCCTGCTTTGGTTTACTGGATGCCAATGTAAGTGTGGGGTGACTTGGCCCTATTTCTTTAGCCTGCAGACTAACCGGACAATACATTTGTATTTCTTTGTATTTGAGTCAACAAACATTCTGGTGGTCCAAGATAAAGGAGATTGCAATAGTCATTACTGGAGCACCAAAGGATTTGACGATAGCTACAAATGAAGGGCCTGTTACCATTGCTATAGGCCAGGTGTCTCCAACCAGTCAATCCAATCCTGAGCTACCAGTAACTCCCAGACACCTTCAAAGTAGCTGGTAGCTTTGATTTAATTTTTAAATAAGCACATGGTCACATTTTTATTTTAACATTAAGGGAATGCCTTGTTTACATTATTATCACCAGGCTGCAGATAGCAGAGCCTGATAATGAACAGTGATCAGTCATATTTATTGTCCAGGCCGGGTCACAGAGGGGAAGAACAGAAGCACTGAGGTATTTAACTCTTAAATAAAAGTCCTTGTTGAGTCAATATTTAAGCATGAGAACAAAAAATATGTTTCTGAAGGCTTTTTAGTGGGAGAAAATAAGAATGAAAAGTTACCTAAATGATTAACTTTTCATTTTAATTTTCTCCCATTTCAAAGTGTCGCATTTACAAGCAGCAGGCTTTTTGCTCCCAGTGCCCAGTATTCACTGTGCCATATTTATAACTGAAAATAGTCATTTTTTTATGTGAACTGAAGAAAACCTTTTCTATGAAACATCAAATATTAATGTCTTTCTCCACTTTCAATTGAGGCAAAGATGTCTTAATGTTTTATGAAGCATGTTTATTCACTTAAAATTCCTCCCATTCAAAAAATGTATTTTTCTGTTATAAATATGGCACCACGTCTACAGGGCACTGAGAGCAAGATGCTTGGTGTTTGTAAATATGACACTTAGAAATGGGAGAACATTTAAATGATGTGTTTTATAAAAATCCATATAAACAAAGTTAACTCTTAAGTTTTATTTTCTTGATACAGTGAAAGATACATCTATTATTTTAAATTGGAGAAATTCAAAGTGCGTAATTCTTTTCTAGAATAAACAGATCCTGTTGGTGCTTTTGGGACTCGACATGGAAAAAGCATTTGATCGGGTTGACTGGTCCTTTCCTTTTCTCACTTTTGCACACTTTGGCTTCTGTGACAAATTTATCACAATGATCCGAGCTATCTATGCAGCTCCTAGGTCAATGGTGTTAGTTAATGGATAAAACTCCGTACCCTTTTTATTTGGAAGAAGGATGAGACAGGAATGCCACCAGACTCAGTTGTTATTTGCCTTATGCATGGACCCCCCCCCTGGCCACTCAGATTCGAGCTTACTCAGCAATGTGGGGTATTACCTTTGGAAGAACAGGCCATAAAATATCACTATTTGCAAGCACCATCCTTTTAACCCTTACTAATCTGACATCTACTTTAGGGAACCTCTTGGTAGACTTAGGCAGCTTTGAAACTGTGGGAGGCTTTCGGGTCAACACAACGAAATCTTGCCTCCTAAACTTAACCATGCTCCATGGAGATATGGAATCATTTGTGACGACTTTGCGAATTCAGTGGGCAAAGAAAGTTATAACATATTAGGGGACTGAATCACTCCCAAAATTATGAGTTTATATAAGGCCAATTTCCCTCCACTTCTCCAGCACTTTAAAGCACACCTTTGATGCGGGTCCCCCTGTATACATTCCTGGTGCCGCATTAATGCGGTTAAGATGAATGTCCTGCTGAGGGTGCTCTACCTCTTACAAAGTTTACCCATAACCCTGGAACGTGACTTTCTCCCAGATCTCCACTCACTTATTACTGGCTTCCTCTGGTATAAGCATCGACCCCGACTACCATATACACTTCTGAGGCTGCTGAAGGAGCAGGGAGCACTTGCCCTCCCAGATTTACACCTTTACTATAATGCGGCTCAACTAAGAGTGATTGCTAAATGGTCTCTTAACACTCATAGAAGCACTGGTTATATATGGATAGTGTTGGAGTGGGAAAGGTCAAATTGGGCGTTCTATGGAACCCTAAAGCAGGGAGGTTTCCAAATGCCTACCTCAGTACACCTACACGAACCACTCTGAAAGTATGGGATGAGGTGAATAGCAGAGTGGGTGGACAGTGTTCCCCTCTCCGTACACACCCATACATTTTAATCCTGCTTTTCCCCCTGCATTAGAACCAGGTCCCTTAGATGCAATGAGAGAATGGGGATGCCTGACAGTAGCAGATCTTTTTCATAATTGGAACATCCTAACGTTCGAGAATTGCAAAAGGGACTTCAATTTGTCTGATTATGAATAATACCTCTATAACCAGCAGACACACTGGGTACAACAAACCAGTAGAGAGCAGCAGCCACTAAGGAACTTACCCCCAGAAATGTTCTTCCATATTCTGAACATTTGTCTTCACTTAAAATTTCTCCCATTTGTATTACACATGTATAGGGCCACATATGGCAAAACGTATGTTCTATGCCACAAGTACACACAACACAGTCTTTCCGTCACCTATACACATATATCCCACTCATAGGCACACATGTTCATACATCCCCAAAGACCACTCTCTCACTAGCACACAAGGCAAGCCTGTCATAACCCCACTTGTCAAAGTGTAGCATTGGCTCTATGGACATTAGGCTTATAGTCAATTAAGCTTGGTGTGGGGGTGTGTGGTAACAACACACGGGTTGCTAAGCCTTCAGTAGCTAATGATGATTTTCACTGTTCAAAAGTAGCACTCACTGCAGAAAATGTTTGAGACCCCTGTTATAGGCAAAAGAGCGTGATGGCATCTTTCAGTATTATTTCCAATTAGCAAAATGTATGATTTGCTGTCATTAAGCTAGAGAAAACTGGAGGAAGTTCAGTTTTTATACTTCAAACATTAATATAGTCAATTGATCGTGGACTGAGTAGCTTGATGGTCAAGGTGTACAAACAGCTGGGTGTTGTCAGGGTCAGACATTGTGATGCAACAGAAGGATCTAATAAGCCAGGCCAAAGGAGTAACTTAAATATTAAACAGAATTGGGGATGCGGGTGTAACCCGGGGCTAACCTACAGTTGACTGGTTGAGGAGACGAGCAGGAAGGAGGCAGCACTACTGTCTGGGTTTGATCTTTCAAAAAGTAGTAAAACTGTGCTAGGCTGGACATGCTAAGACCTACCCTGGTAAAGCGATGCAAGAGATGGTCCACAGTATCAAATGCAAGCATCAGGTTAAATAGAATCAGAGCAGCAGAATATCTTTGGCTGATGATGGATCTCAGTCATTAACGGTGAGAGCAAGGGCCACTACTGAGATGGATTCCCAACTCGCATCACAAAAAAGCAACTGCTGTCGTCTATATATCCCTCGGGATGTCTAGACTGTAAGAAAGAAAGAGAAAAGGGGAGGAGGAACGTGTTGACGTGATCCCGCAGAGTTTGCTTCCTCTCCAAAAAGTTATTTGGTTGGGATATCCAAAGATATTGGAAAAGACACCTCACTCACTTTTTAAAAGTTTATTTCTTTATTAGTTTGTTCCTCTAAATCTGCATATCACGTTCATGTACCAATACAATTGCATAACTCTTTTACCTCAGCCGATGACACCTCACTCACTTATCGTGACATGCTTCATCATAGGCGTCTTTCCACACTACCTGGGCTCACTCAACCCAAGCTGTTATGGGAGTTCTTATATAAAGATTAAAACTGGCTATGCAGGGAACCAGATGAGTGAAGTTAAAAATACCTCCAGGTATACTCAAACAGTGCGTTGATTCGGTGGTTACCTGGGGTATAGGATAAAAGCGTGAATGGGGTTGTGTCTGAATTAATTGATTCAGTTATACCCTCTTCAAAATGCCAACATGTTTTGTCCCGCAACATGAGCCCACATGAGTCTGAGGCCTTCTTCAGGGCTCGATAATCTACTCTTAAAAAAGTCCCTGCTCTAAATCCTGCATGCATTCCATGCAAAGAAAGTGAGACCTAATGCTCTCACCTGTGTAATCTGTTTGTTCAGTAGTATTTCTACAACAAGGGAAACAAAAAAGAAATAATTATAGTGGGACCCTATATATAATCTAAGTTTAGACACATTTCTTCCACCGTGGTTCTTCCATCCTTTTACTCAAAATAACAACCCCTACCACACCAAACCAAACTTATGGTGTGGAGAAGGTTCATAGATGATATCTTTTTGTTTGTGCATCAAGACTAGTCATCGACTTAGCTTGTGTAGCACCTGACATAGAGGGCTATTACATATTGGTTACTAGGGAACGATGTAATTCTGAAAGGTCTTTTCCTTTTTTTTAAATTATAGTTTCTATTACGTATGGAAGATATTTCTTTAACAAACTAAATGTCCATTCCTGAACAACCATCATTGTTATCAACAGGAACAGTTCTTTGAAGTGAGACTACATATGTTCACCTCCAGTTTCTTAATCACACTTGGTGGTGGGTCTTGTGCACCGCAAAAAAGTAGGAGAACATTCCTTTAATGTTTCGGTGGTATTCCAATCGCACCAGGTTTTTTTTCACACTTTTATACTCTATCTAGTCTCATATCGGGTTCACTTTTCTCAAGTATAACCTTTTTTACACAAGTGATCATTAATTCACTTACTTGCTTTTAATCTTAGACTTGTATGTCACAGTGTCCAGCAAAAATTTTTAGATTAAGTTTTTTTAGGACTTAATAATATCTTTGTTAACATCTTGGACCTTGAGGGCTTGGAATTCTCATGTATACAGTGTAGATATTGTTTAGATTGTAAATCTAAAATAGTCGTTGTGTATATATTTCTCTGCAGCCTTGAAAAAGCCCTGCGGGCGAAACGCGCGTCGGCTGCTCCTGTGTCTTCGCTTATCTTGGAAATAAAAAGACCTGATTTGGAAGTGTGGCTGAAGTATTTCTTGAAGTCCTGTTTATAGGACATTGGATCAAGGACTTACTGGAAACATATTACAAGGAAAAAATGTCCCCCAATCTTTGCTACTGGATTATAGATATAGTGATCGAGTGTACTTTGGCTATTTGGTGTGATGTGGGCCTGTACATGCCCAGTAACACAACAACGAGAATATCAAATGCCCCAAGATTGCAGAATTTCCGTCCCGGTTGGGCCGATGTTCAGACAGGATAGGGTCTACTAATGCAAACAACCTGTGAAACTCCAATGAACATTCATTGTTCTCTAAGGCAGCACCACCAGTGAGGTGTGCATGGGAGGGAGGCAGAGGAACCCTGATGATCTATGGGTTAGGACACAAAGAGTTAAAAATTGGATGTAAGAAGTGGAGCTAATCATGTCAATGTCGGTAACAGAATGACATGACAATAGGCAAACAAGAAAAGTAAAGTGGTGGGACTGTTTATGAGTCATTGAAATTGATTCCAAAATACTAGAAATGACTCAAACCTGCCTTGATATTGTTTTCACGAAAGGTAAAATAAGCCGTCTAAAAAATAATTAGATGTTATTGGTGTCTGCGTTCCCAATAACTATAACTTTTTGGAGTGGCAAAGGTTACCATTGTGTATGTATGTATGAATGTATATGGTATTTCTATAATGCAAACATAGACAAAAGGCAGCTGAGCACTATACAGGGTGAAAGACAAGAATATACTGAACGAGTAGTAGGAGAGGGAGCTGGGTTATGCAAGATTAGTGCATTGTGATGTAGTGTTCATTAAAGAGGCGAGACTTCAACTCTTTGGCTAAACTGGAGTAGCCTTGGGTTGGTCCTGATGGATGCAGGATTGTTGCTTCAGATCCTGGATGTATAGATGGAAAATGTCTGCTTGTTGTTTCTTTTTTACACTTCATAGTTTTCAGTCTGAACGTGTCCTAGGTGCAGGTGTATAGAGAACCACCAGTGATGGTGAGCTTGTTGGCAAAATAATAGGGGGTGTTGGTTGCGATTACTTTGTAAATAGTGCAGGTGAGTTTGAAGATGGTGCCTGCTGGTGAGGAAAGCCAATGGACCTCCACCAGAATAGAGGGTTATGTTATCATTGTTATTTGTATCCTAGATCAGACATGCTTGGGCATGTAGGGTGCCCATTGTAGAGTCTGAAAGGCCATGGAGTAGGGCTTTACTACCAACCAGGTGTAAGAATGCAAGAGTTTGAATAGCAGTTCTAAAACTGAAAAGTTGAAAAGGTAGAATGCTTGGTAAAAAATAGAAGAAAGATTTTCAAAAACCCTATGTTAAAATGCACATTAATGATTTTTTCCTGTCAAAGATAAAAAGAGCATACAAAATATTGCCAATTTGTGGTTCAACTTGTGAAAGAATGAGAGTTGTTTAACTTGCTCTTTGAGACTGTCTTTCTGGCCTGATGAGCTAGGCCCTTTGCACATGCCTTATCCCCCACCTGTTTTCACTGTAAGGAACGTGGACATCAAAGGTAACTGTTCTCTCAGAACAAATCTATACGGTTGTGAAGTCCTTTTTTTCAGCTTCATTTTCTGAAGTGTATTCTTTATTCCTTCACTCTTTGTCAGAAGCTTCAGATACTGAATGCCTTTCTGTCCTTTTGGCTGGACAACTGCAATTTAATATACGTTGAATTACCTGCCTAACATGTTCGCAGGCTACAGTTGCACTGTGCGGCCCAGATTTCCCTTGATTTCTGTTTCAGTGACCATATTTCTTTTGCCCTTGTTTCTCTGCAGTGGCACCCAGTAAAATAGTGGATTCTTTTCATATCTATTTGCCTGGTGAAGAAAACAGTTTACACTCCCTTCACCCTCTGTTCCAATCCAGGATTAGCTGGTACTCTTCAAGCTGCCAGCTAAGATCATCATTTAGATGCTTGTTTTCGGTCCAGGGAAGACATGGCTTGGCAGTTCGGGCTGGACTGTTCCCATGAGGCACAGGGCCAGACTGATTTGCATATGGCCATTTCTGAAAAGGGGTGGCGGAGTGAGCTAAAGAATGATGATGGATTAAACCCAGATCAGTTGACTGGGGTGAGTGCTTGCAATTTTTAACACTCCGTCCATCATCCCCTTTGATTTAGCTAAGATCATCATGCATAATCTGTCTGCGATTCGCACATTTTATTTCAAAACGGTTAGAGGCAAGGTTTTGTACATTACACTTGGTTCTTATTGGAACACCTTGCCCTTCCACCACTAAGCTGAACCTAATTTACTCAGTGGAATAAAGTGGAATCAGGTATACTGAAGTGGCGTACATTGAAATGGCAAACAGCGGAGTGGCGTAAAGTGGAGATGCATACAGTGGGGTGGCATACACTGAAGACGGATACAGTTGAGTGGCGTATAGTGTCATATAGTTCAGTGGTATAGAGTGGGATACCATAGAGTGGAGTGTGCTAAGGTGAAGTAACGTCCTGTAAATGTTATAGAGTGAATTTGCCTAGACTGCAGTGGCTTATGGTGAAGTGTTGTATAGTGTAGGGGCATATATTATATTATATACTAAAATTGCATTGAATTGGGTGGCGTACTGTGGACTGTGGAACACTGGAGTGGCTTAAATGGGAATAGGGTACACAGTAGTGGGGCACAATGGAGTGCCATATTGTGTTGTGTTGTAAAGTACAATTGCGTAAAGTGGAGTAGCGTATATTGGAGTGCAGTGGTGCAGAGCCGAATATCGTACACTACAGTGGTGTACAGTGTAATAGGGTACAGTGCAATAGATTATCCTGAAATAGCCCAAAGTGTACTGCCATGCAGTAGAGTAGCGTACAATTAAGTAGTGTTACTCTAATAACATAGAGTTTACTGGAGTTAAGTCTTGAGATGTACATTGAGCATATAGTGGAGTATCATACAGTAGTGTATTGTACAAGTCAGTAGGGTTAATTATATAAGTGTAGAGTCTAGTGACGTACACTCAGGTGTTGTTTAGTGTAGTCGCACAGAATATAGTTTTGTAAAGTGATATAGCATAAAGTTCATTGTGGTCCTCTGCGGTGGCGTATACTACATTTTAGTAGAATTGAGTGCCATAGAGTGGAGTAGCATACACCGGAATAACATACAATCCAGTAGCGTTCCATAAATTGGGGCATAGTGGAATAGCGTAAAGGGGAGTTGCATACAGTGCAATAGCGTACAGTTATGAGCAGTACTGTGTAGAGTCGACCAGTATACTGGCATACACTAAAGTGCAATAGAATACAATTGTGAACAGTATAATAGCGTAGAGTATATTGGTGTAGACTGGTGTGGCGTTCAGTGGAGTTGGGTGGAATAGAGTAGAGTAACGTACAGTAGATTAATGTACAATTTAATGGCAT
The DNA here is from genome assembly GCF_964263255.1 of Lissotriton vulgaris. Classification (NCBI taxonomy): domain Eukaryota; kingdom Metazoa; phylum Chordata; class Amphibia; order Caudata; family Salamandridae; genus Lissotriton; species Lissotriton vulgaris. Next base: position 753,287,883 of record NC_141694.1, read on the forward strand.
ATACTGGAGTGTCGTAAAGTGGAGTTGCATACTGTAAATAGTGTAGAGTGCTGACTCTTCTAACCAGGAGTGGCATACAGTGGAGAGTGCAATATTTAAAATGAAAGATATGGTAAAATTATGTGAAAACGTGATTGTTATAGCCGAAAAATATGAATTTTAATATTTAAATGGTACATTTCTGGCTGTATATTGTATTGTATTGTATTTGCATGTATATAGCGCTCACTACCCCTGATGAGGCGTCAAAGCCCTTTTTCGGCTATTAGCACACTACTCCGGAACACATAAAGGATTAGTGTTGAGTTAGTATAGTGAAATATGAAAGTAATTTGAGTGGTGGATAGGTTAGTCAGTTATTTGGATTCAGAAGGATAGCGGAGGGATAGAAGAGGGAAAAGGTTTGCATTTATATAGCACTTGTTACCCTTGATGTGGTGTCAAAGGGCTTTTTTTTGGCGAGTAGCACGCTGCTCCGGAAGCCATAAAGAATTAGTGGTGAATTAGTATAGTGAAATATGAAAGTAGTTTGAGTGGTGGCTATTAGTCAGTTATTTGGATTGAGAAGGATAGCAGATTGATAGAAGAGGGAGCATTTTTTAGCATTTATATAGCGCTTGTTACCCCTAATGGAGTGTTGAAGCACTTTCTTGACGAGTAGCTTGCTCCTCCGGAACCCATAAGGATTAGTGATGAATTAGTATAGTGAAATATGGAAGTAATTTGAGTATACAAATACTGTAAGCAATTGTAAAGTTACACATTGTAAAAAAAGTAGTTATATTTAGTGCTATTGTATAACGTGCAAAATTCACATTTTACCACAGTACATGTGCTTAGAACTGGTGATTTCATTAGCTGATGACTGTGTTTACCAGAGGTAGAAATCAACCATGTAGATTTTATGACAAATTTGCATTATTGTATGGTCAGCATTTCGCTGACATATGGGTTTAGTGTGTTACATGTATTTATTAGGTTTAACAACCTATTGCCACTTTTATGAAGTAGTAATAGGTTGACATTTTTGTTCTGAAAAGTCTATATATTATCGACCAATGGATTTTTAAAAACGTTTTATACTTTAATAACTTTGCACCCTTATGAGGCATGTCCCCACATTTGAGCAGACTTCTTCCAATCGTTTACTTGTGGAAGGAGTAAAGGTTTTGTGGGGTTGGCTGAAAGGGATGTAAAGGAAAAAGGGGGTTGTCCCAACATTTCCTAAATCAAACATATTTAATATACACTTTATTTAATTTTTTGTTGCACAAAAACCTCGAGTCATATTTTGTTTACATTTGGCAGTATTACATATTATGGTGCACACATGTTTATTTTGTGTAGTGCAGTTAAGTTATGTAATTATTTTATAAGTTTAAATCTTTCTAAAGTTAGTGATATTTGTTATTGTGGTATTTTTGCAAAATATAGGGTTATTTCACAGTAGTAGCATGGTACATAGTTATCACAAGTCGTTAGCTGATTAGGTAATCATTGGCGATATAAAAGTGAAAGGTAGTGATGTTGTTGTCTGTTTCAGTTTGCCTGTGTTCTGTGCTATGCTAGTCAGTGTCGGTAAATATTAGGTTTGGTATTTTTCCCATAACTATTGACCATTTTAGTAAAGAGGTAATAGGCAGGGTATAATATTTATAATTTTATATATATATATATATATATATATATATATTCACAGAAAAAACCATAGGTTATAGACCATATATAGTTAGGAATTTGCATTTACAAAACCTTGAAAATTCACTGAAAAAACCATAGGTTATAGACCATATATAGTTAGGGATTAGCATTTAAAAAACCTTATTTTATTTGCACAAAACCATTGAAATTCCATATATAGTTAGTTGCACTAACTATATATCGCGGACCCGCAATCCACTGCTAATGATGTCACATATTACATCATTCATGACATGGTCAGTGACATCACTGATGACATCACTGATGACATCTCAAATGACATCACTGATGACATCACTGATGACATCTCAAATGACATCACTGATGACATCACTGACATCTCATTTGACATTACTGATTACATCACTGATGATATCATTTATGTGATAATACATCTTCAGACTCTAATATAACCTTTGATACACTCAGTGTAAACAGGCACTCACAGACTGTCACACATCCATGGAGTTACTCACACACCTATTCAGTCATGCAAAGAATCAATCACATCTCCATTTCCTTAATTATACAGTTATACACACCTTACTTATTCAAACATATACTAACACATATTTACTCTCTTATACAATCCTTGATACAAGTTCACAATGATTCATACATCCACTCTCACATTCACTGACTCTTATGTTCAGTTATTTATATATGTCAACTCTCACATGGAGTGTGTTTTACATATGTACTTACTTTGACATGTAGAACTGAGATATCCATTCACTCACCAATATACTCATGCACACAGTCAACTGTCCATACAGCTGTTTCTACATGCACTTTTGAACCCATACACCTAGGGAATCAACCGCTCACACATCTATGCACAGAGTTATACACCTCCCAGCCACCCACACACACACTCAGTCTCCCATACAAATACTTGGGCAACCATTCAATAACCCATATAGTTACTGATATAGCTACTGATTTAAACATGCAGCAGTTTACAGAAGAACATAAATATTGATTGCCAAATTAAGACACTTTAATCACTAACCCATGCACTCAGTGAGACACATTTAATCATTCTCTCATACAGTCAGTCATGCACCTACTAAATCCTTCATCCAGACACTTATACATCCACTCATTCTTCAATATGTAAGACATATTTTAACTTTACAGAAACATACAGTCACTGGGTGTTGTCATCAGTGATGTCATCAGTGATGTCATTTGAGATGTCATCAGTGATGTCATCAGTGATGTCACTGACCATGTCATGAATGATGTAATATGTGACATCATTAGCAGTGGATTGCGGGTCCGCGATATATAGTTAGTGCAACTAACTATATATGGAATTTCAATGGTTTTGTGCAAATAAAATAAGGTTTTTTAAATGCTAATCCCTAACTATATATGGTCTATAACCTATGGTTTTTTCAGTGAATTTTCAAGGTTTTGTAAATGCAAATTCCTAACTATATATGGTCTATAACCTATGGTTTTTTCTGTGAATTTCATTGGTTTTTTAAAAGCTAATATCTATAGCTGTAAAATATATTCTTTATTAAGTGACGTATCACGTAGCCCGTGAGACGCCTCATGATGCATCGCATAACCGTGACGTATCGTCTCTGCAGCGCAAACCAAACCCAAAACGTAAGCGCGCCAGAACACGCTTAAAGATATATATATATTTTTTTAACCTTAATTAGACAAAATCCACACGTGCACATATCACAAACGTTCAAAAAACACAATATGTCGGACTCCCGTTACGCTGCCGGTTAGCTGCCCGGTTAACGTACCAGGAAGCACCTTTACCGCTAAAAATCGCAAATCTTTTTTTTTTCACCCCCCAGGGAACTTTAATAGCCCCCTCATCAATCCTAGGGGTTCAGGAGGGGTCTGCCTTACCCCTTTCATTCATTTACACCTTTTTTTTTCCACCTCTTGTCTCTCGATCCCACAGAGAGACAAGATGGCGGCCGCTCCAGACTGTTTACAATGATAACAGCCAATCAGCTTCTCCTCAGACTCCCGTTACACTGCCGATTAGCTTCCCGGTAGCTGCCCGGTTAGCTGCCCAGTTCGCGTACCAAGACGCGTCTCTACGGCGAAAAAATCGGATTTTTTTGTTTGTTTTTTTTTTGGCCCCACGTGGCTTTATAATATCCCCCTCATCAATCCTAGGGGGTCAGAAGGGGTCTACCTTGCCCTCTTTCCTTCATTTCCCCCTTTGTTTTGGCCTCCTCTTGTCTCTCGATCCTACCGAGAGACAAGATGGCGGCCGCTCCGGACTGTTTACAATATTGACAGCCAATCAGCTACTCCTCAGACTCCCGTTACACTGCCGGTTAGCTTCCCGGTTAGCTGCCCAGTTAGCTGCCCGGTTCGCGTACCAAGACGCGTCTCTACGGCGAAAAAATCTGATTTTTTTTTTTTTTTTGAGTTACACTGCCGGTTAGCTTCCCGGTTAGCTGCCCGGTTAGCTGCCCGGTTCGCGAACCAAGACGCGTCTCTACGGCGAAAAAATCGGAATTTATATATTTTTTTTTTTGGGTTACACTGACGGTTAGCTTCCCGGTTAGCTGCCCGGTTAGCTGCCCGGTTCGCGAACCAAGACGCGTCTCTACGGCGAAAAAATCGGATTTTTTTTTTTTTTTTTTGGGCCCGGCGAGGCTGTATAATATCCCCCTCATCAATCCTAGGGGGTCAGAAGGGGTCTACCTTGCCCCCTTTCCTTCATTTCCCCCTTTGTTTTGGCCTCCTCTTGTCTCTCGATCCTACCGAGAGACAAGATGGCGGCCGCTCCGGACTGTTTAGAATGTTGACAGACACCGGAGAGCCAATCAGCTTCGCTTCGCAAAGTTCCGATACGCGAAAAGTTCGCGAACCGGAGCGCTGCCCGGAGCGCTGTTACAGATATATATCTTGTTTTAAACGTTAATTTCTCAAAATCCACTGAAGCACATATATTGAGACCTAGCAAAGGCACATCGGGCTAACAGTCCCTACAATTTTGCCAAGTTTCGTGCAAATCCATTCAGCCGTTCGAGCTAAAAGTGAGTCCAACCGCCCTATGGAAAACTCAATGCAAAAAACGCGTTTTGGGACCCCCCTTTTTTCTCAGCCCCCCCTTGACGAAACCCCACCAAATTTTCAGGGGCTGCTCAGAAACAAAATGTGCCATTTTCCTGAAAATTTCAGCCGATTCCGTCCACAAACGCCAAAGTTATTAGGCATAGAATTTTCAAAAGTTCCATAGAGAAAAAATCCTAACTATATATACCTACTGGCTATCGCCAGTAGGTAATATATATATATATATATATATATATATATATATATTTTTTTTTTTTTTTTTAATTGGGAGTACTGTGTTCTGAATTGTTTTTTAAAACATTATTAATATGGTGTGCTAAAGTGTATTTTGAATTCTTTACATATTCAAATCCATAGGTTGATAATATCTACACATTTATGAACAAAAAAGGTAACCTATTACCATTGAATGAAATCGGCATTAGATTGTTGATAACAATAAACCTAATTTTTAATTATATGCAACACCTTAAGCCATATGTCAGCAAAACACTGACTGTACAAGAATGGAAATTTGTGATAAAAATTATATGGCTGATTTTAACCCAGCTCTATGCAATTCAGTCTTGATCCTTCTCTGATAGGACCAGTCCAGCCCGAACTGCCAATAACCAGTGGCTGAAATTAATTCAAGCATTTCATCCATCACTTTTTTGTATAGTTTAATGTGTCACCCTAAATGGGACGGATATGCCCAGACAAAAATCCCGTACAGGCTGTGTCACTGGAACCAAGCTGTACCTGTCTGATGAGTCCATAACTAGAGTGAAACTAGTCCTGGGTTGCTAGTGTTCTGGTTCAGGGAGGACCTGGCTTTGTAGTTTGGGCGATTGGAGTAGGGACATGACTGATTTGCATATAGCAGGGACCAAACTTAGGTTACATGGTAAGCAAAATAATGATGGATTGGAATTCCACTCTGAGTAATTATCGGTGGCTGAGATTAATTCAAGCATTCCATCCATCACATTTATTTTTATGCTTTAGAGATGTTATCAGCGCATGTGGCTGCTGAGTAGGCTAGAAGTAAAGTGACAAATAAAACACATAAAAATTTGTGTACGGATCATAACTTGTCTGCCAAATGTTGTAAATATTTTTCACCCATGTTGATTACTAAGCTATTCAAATTGTATACATTAGAATTAGGTGAGAGAGACTCTCATGAATAAGGCACTCAAGCTTTACTTTAGCCTTGCTAACAAACTCAGAAATGTAGTCAACATAATGCAGTGCCTGTACTCAATGTAGACTTAAACAGTTTGATAAAAGTGTTCACAGACTGGTTGGTGAACTCTAATATGACCAGGAATAGCTGGCAGTACAGTTCCCAAGCACTTGAATACAAAAATGAAGAGACTCCTGTGTGCTGGATTGGGCCACAATGAAGAAAAACTTAAAACAGCAATGCATTTCTTTGCGAAAGGGGAGGCCTAATCATGTTTGAGTAATCCTCATGTGCATGAAGAGGGGATGGTCTTCCCAAGGCTCACCAGTAGGGAAACAGATTTCTCAAACTGAAACTGGAATTTGATTTTCTAATTGAGAGGTATTCGATGTATGTTGAGCTGTTTGAGGAAATCTGTGTCATGGGCCTACTTTCCAGTACTTGAATATACTAATGGTGGTGAGGTTAAAGGATCTGAATATTCTGAATATTCTTACAGAAGATAGGAGGGATGGGCGGATGATTTGGAGACTACTTCTCAAGACTGACTGACTACACAAACAGTGTTATGAATAAACATTGTGGGTACCAGACAAACAACTCAGACTGTAGGTCTTGAAATCTAATTTATGCTTGAGAAAATTGAAGATAAAATGCCATGCAGTTTATTTGAGAGTCACCAGGCACGTATCCAATTGTTCTAGATTCCACATCTTCCGTAATGTCCACCTTATGTAACAGAGCATTGTAATTATGACAAGTTACGAAAACTATGGTAACTCTCTGCACCCCAGAAGGCTTTTCGCAAAGGTGGTCATCTTTCAGTTGCATATTGCCGTATTCGGGTATTTCATTGATACTAATAAGGTGAACTCTTTTCCCAGACACTGTTACAAGGTGTGAAAATGACAAACTAATGAAATAATAATATTACAAAATGTGCTGCATTATATACTTTGTCTTTTCTTGCTGCATAATTTAGTGAACCATGCTGCATAATTTGGGCCTCCTCTGCTGCATAATTTCTGTGGCCCTGCCCATAGTTGTTGAATTAGTAAACAGTAGTGTTACCTGTATTATCGACACAGGCAGGCCTTTGTCTAATTGTCCTTATCTAGTTGACAGTTCATTTTCTTAGTGTGATATTGTTCAGTGTTCATATTTCCTAAATAAAACAGCATCTTCATAGTCAAAAGGGAATAATATAAAGCTGGGGAAAGTATTGTCAGTTGCTCAGCACAAGAAAAAAAACATCAATTTAAGTCCCACGTTTTGGCACAATAAACCTTGTCCTACCCATAATCATTCCAGTCCAATCCTTGCTTCGTTGTGGCTTATCAGAAATTGTCCTACACCAATAGAAAGATTAATATGCCTGAATAAGCTGCGCGCACCGTAGGATTTACTCATAGAAACAATAGCAAGGTGGTAGGTAGAAGTCTTGAATTAATCTCAGCCTCTGGCAATTACTCCAGGCCACATCCTAGTCCACAGTTTGTTTTCTCCAGGCCTGGAGCAACCATGTTCATCAGTGTTGGTCCTCCTCCAATGTTAGCAGGCATGTCCGAACTGCCTGTGCTCCATCTGTACAGCAGCACAAGCAAACCAAGATCAGCTTCAACCTTGTTGGGCCTCATCAGTGAGATGCAGCTTGAATCCTCTTGCAGGGTGACTGGCATAGCTGTTGCACTTGAGGCGCCATGCAGAGAGACATGTGACAAGTGAAGGGTAAAACGTTGGAATTTACTGCGTTATTCAGTAATCCGGATAAATGAACACAGTATTGTGTCTTAGGAGCCGCAGGGTGCACATATACTAAATCAATTATTTTAGATGTTGAACATTTCTGACTCATCTTTCTCTTCTCGATTATAAATCATATTTTCATAAATTGAAGTTCAACCTTCGCTTCCAGGTATTTGATAAGAAATTATTATGATTATTGTCTCAGTGATTTGGTAATGCTGTTTGGAAATCAACACAAAAGTAGGGTAAAAAAACACATCTGTTGCAATTGTAGACCATACCAGAAACTAAAATGTAAATCCACATTGATTAAATGGAAAAATGGCAGACCTTTTCTTGCCCCATGCATGAACAAGTTGAAGAGGATTATGAACTTTAGTATGCAATTTAGTTGTTTTGTGCAGCACCTACAAATAGTTATTTTTCCTTGAATAAGTGCTTTACAAGTTGTTGAAATCTGAATAGTTATTGATAGTGAAGCTAAGGGAGGGGCTTTGCAGTGTTTGTCCTAGCCAGCAAAGTCTGTTTCTGATTTTGAAGATATCGATATCAGGAATGATAAAAAGTTCTTCTGGACGTACATTAGCCACTCCTTACCTAGACAATAAGTGGGTGACATACATTAAATGCACCACCTACTTGTATGCAGTTGAAATGTACACTATTGCATGCCACGTGTATGATTGACAGCATTTTTTGTCCAGTCAGGAGTTTTAATGTTAACATTTTCTTTTACCCGCAGGCCATATTGGATTGCTTCAAGCCACGCAAATGACACAGGAGGCAACAATAAGGGACCTGGAATCTGAAAAATCTAGGATAAAAGAGAGGATAGCTAGACTAGAAGAAGAAAGAACACTGCTGCAAAACAAAAACCAAAATCTGGATGAACGGCAGCGGCAGCAAATTTTGGCCTTAGAAAAGGTAAATATATAAAATTGACAATGCTCTGTATCTACTGCTATAGGCAATGTTGCTTCTAGTTTTAAAAAACAATTGGGCAAGAGACTGCTAACAAAGTTAGGGTATACAGTGGCACCTGCAATGCTGTCTGGAACGCAGATGACAGTTTACAGAATATTTAAGAATTAGCAGGCTATATCAACAAATGTAGCTTTATTAAACTTTCCATATCTGAGGTTCTATCAGAACCAAGCTCTTACTATGGTAACAGCCTCATATTAAGCAAATCACGGGCAATATCTGTGATAGAGGCATCAGCATAAACCCTACATACAACATTTAAAATACAAGTTGTTGAACAACTTTCACTTGAATTTATTTTATTTCCCTTGCACATCTTGTTGATAATGGTAAAGATCAAGCACTGGATTTTGGAAAAGGCATCACTCTACAGATCATATGCAACACTCTTTTTCAAACTTCGATCTCCCAGTGCAACTGGTTTGTAAATTATCGTGCCATCATAAATTGCATTACATTATTATGATAGACCAAAACTGAGCCATTTGCACTCGCTGGTGGCTACTGCAGGTGCGAGGGACATTGTCACTGTCATCTATATCTCATGCTTTGTGATCTGCAACAGAGATTCCGAAGATGGACTTGCTTGTCAACTAGGAGAATAAGAGCCTTTTTCCATCGCTAGACGAAAAGACTAGAAAACAAACAATATCCATTAAAACTTCCTTTGTTTTGTCTCATCCGGAGTGATCAAGGTGGTTAAAGCAAATAGGGCTTATTCAGATTCCTCTAGCTGCTACAGTCAAGATTACTGTTTGATATACTTCCCCTGTCACAGTTCACAGTTCAGTGTTTCCAACCTTGAACAGATAGCCTGAATCCCTTGGCCTGAATCCATAAAGTCTAGAGTTTGAAGACTTAGACCTTTCAGTTGACTGAATACCGATCATTGCGTAGAACAGGAAGTCTTCCACTAGACTGGGGTGCCTTCAGATTAACAAGATATTTGATCTACGGCCAGTGGGATTTCCAGATGCTTGCTCAAGCAAGATGTAATACATTTTGAAATGCTGCCTGTATTGTGTAACATCAAGACATCAGTTCAGCACAGGGAGGAAACAAGATGCCCTCCAGAGCAGTCTAACTTTCCTGCATTCCTGCCAGACTGCCACATTTTACCCCCTCCCTGTACAGTAAAGGTTCCTGACAGCCACCTTGGCCTAGGATCCTCTATCACAGCAGTCTGTTGTTTTGGTTGGCAGCTTGGGAGGAGATGGGCGGTGTGTGGAGTAGAGGCAGACATAGTCACTTGCCTCCAACATCTGGTGTTCCCTCAGAGCTGTTGTGTGTAGTGATCAACAAGTAGAAAACAAGAGGTGTTGGGTGGGTGTTCTCCTTCCCGGTGAGGCTGATGTATGCGAAAATGGGGGCATCAGCGGTTCGGTGACCAAAAGCCTGTGGGCAGTGCAGAAGCTGGCACTCTACTGGTCCAGTTAGTTGCATGTCATCAGTGCAGCTCCCTGTCCTCTGGCCTTGGAGGTGCTGTGGTGAGGGCCATTCGGCCTACCAGTAGCTGGTTTGCAACACAGCCGGGTTGTCTCGGATCATACATCCATGGAAAGGTTGATCATGCTCTAATGCTGCGCAGAGACTACAATAGTATGGAGCTGTCAGAAATGTCTCCTAAAGCCTCTATTGCATTCTTTGAGTCTTGAAACAGACTATTCTTGTTTTACAGTCAGAAACTGGTAAAGCTCCTTCCTGTGGCATTTGTATAATGAATCGTATCTGGCTGCAAGAGCAACCCTTAGACCCATGAGAACCAGTGTACGAAACAGGCTTTAGGCAAATCGGATTCTCAATAGTATACAAGGATCTCAACAGGACCAGGGAAATGGAGGACATCTGAGAGTCAATGCTCAATAGGCAATTGAAATGAGATTGTGATTACGTCTGATATACTAAAGCATTGCATCAGTACTGGGGCATAGACTCTATGCGGTGTGCTTCGAATTGGAGATGTTTTAGCTGAATGTGGCCTTCTTCCACACACAGTGATTAAGGCATCAACACCAGGGGCATTACCCTTGAGTGAGTACAATCTTTCCTCGCCGCATCTAGGTGTGCATGTGCGCTTTAGTATATCAGACATACCACGCCCTTGTATCTAATTAAGGGTTAAAACGTCAACACAGATGTGCAACACACAAACAAAGGAACTGTTGAAATTGTGACATAGAATTCTTTGATAAAATGATGTTATTGTTTCTTACCAGTATATCTGCCTGTTTTCACTTCCTGATTTTTGTATTTATCTTTGTTATAGATGTGGCACTGGGGACACATTGCATTGTGTTTCATTTTGTACTTGTGTCTTTAAGTAATTTTTGTTGAAGTTTGCAGATATAAATTTCCTTTTTACTTTCCTACGTGGCGGTCTGTGGTGACTTGTCTTTAATATGTCATTTAGTGTATGTTTTTTTTTTAGTCTCTTAAATTGTGTATCGTTCAGCAAATGACACCAATGAGAACCAGTGTTTCATAAAGCCCATTTGTATAATTAAAACTGTCATTAAAAACACGTGTTGGATAGAACACAACATTGCTAACAAGTTACAAGTGTAGTTTCCCATGGTGCATGGCTCTCACAGACCCATGACACAGTGCATCACAAACATTCGAAGTATTGTACAAGCATCTGACAGTTCCAAAGCTGCTTTCATAGCTGTTTATTTGAACGTATAAGCTGACGGAGAGCAAATTCACCATGATATTTCTTGCACCCATGATTCAGATACTAGCTAATGGTAAAAGAGACATAGATCCTCAAATGAAAACATGAAATACTGGCAAAGGGAACCCTATGAAAATAGTGCACATTTCTGCTGAGAACTCCTAATCGGGAAAAAACAAATTGAGTAGTCCTTCTTGGTATGATAATACCTTCTGCGTGGTGTACAGTTGAGTTTCCCCCTTCACTGAGAGTCCAATTCCGAGTGAGGATTTTAGCTGAACTCTGTATGCATGTAAAGCAAGGTGTGTCTACACCGATTTCTGTTTTGGGAATCATTGGATGTGACCAGACCTTTCTATCTGTGACTCAGGACTGTGGGCCTACTGGGCTGGCCCACTCATGTAAGGTTCTGCTGTTACACACTAACCCAGGCCCAAGCATTAACATCCCAGTGCATGTTTGTGTGCTTGTATATGTGTGGCCTGTGTGGTGCATACTTTGTGTGTATGAGTAAACCAGATAATGGAAGTCGGTGAGTTCCATCTTTGGACACTTCAGTCCTGTTCATGTGTTCAGGGTGGAGACAAGGTTGCTTTTCCAGACAGGGGAGTGTACTGCTGACATTACCGAATCTGGACGGCGGAACACTAAACAATGAACTGGAAAGAGGAGTCAAGGCTCCATTTAGGAAATAGGTTAGATCTTTTTGCTGCAAAGAGCTGCTGAGAAGTCTCCCTAAGAAATGTGATGTGGTAGATGGGACTCCAGACTCTGTGGTTCAGAGTGTGAAGGGTCCTTTAGGGTAGGTCAGCCTTTTGTTTCTTTTCCTGATCACTGTTCAGACTGGCCATTGAAAGTCTAGTGCTGAAAACTCACATCTCTTTGTGCCTCATTTGTAGGTGCTCCAAACTGGATAGGACCCTGCTGGTATGAGCATCACTTTTAACAAAGGCTCAGTCTGAAAGACAGCCTGGAGATGACACTTGAAAGAAGTACCAACCCAAACCAGATCTGAGAGTGCAGAAAGAGAATTGACATCCCCTGTCTGTTTTACCTGAATAAAAGTTAGTGCCGCTGACCCATTTGTTGTTCTAGTTCCAAGATCATTTGATCAAGGAAGGGGTGCTCCAAAGACTACCCAGAGGGTTGCTGTGTAACCAGAGCTCATGTGTGCCTGACAGCCAGCTTCCCAGAGCTGAATGGACCTCACCTGGAGTCTGACCTGGAAGGAAGAGTTGCCTCTCTGCCCTGAAGCACCAGGAGGCTAACCTGCCTGAGAAGAAGCGGGAAGGAGAGTGACAGCCATGCAGGAGCTGTTGACTACCAGGCAGAGCAGAAGAAGCTGACCCTGGTGCTTAGGGCTCGTCTACTCAGAGAGAGGCTGGTGTGCTCCTAGATCTGTTACTTGAGTTTGAAATCTTTTAAAAAACAGAAGACAGCAGGTGTTTGACAAAACAGGAACAGTTTATTTAATTAAACATCACGGCCAGGAGAACAGTTACATGCACGAGGTTCGAAGACTGTCTCAATTTGCAATTGGTGTATGCCCTTCTTTTATACAAAACAAGACAGGTTGTAAACAATTTCCAGCGTACCATGTTTGGCGAGTGAGGTTGGTTGCTAGCTTTGGGGTCATAAATGAATTCTCTAATTGTTACTACAGGTAGGTCTCGACATCGCGTGGACACAATGTGGCCAGTGGATAATGTGTTGAGCTGTCCAGCATAGGGAGCGCATGATCACTATGTGTACTAGTCCTGATTCGCTATGTGCTCCTAACTCATATGAGATCTGACTTTTTTATGGTGTACTTTATTGGGGCAATCTCCCTTGGTGCTTGTAATGTTGCTGCGCCTATCTGTGGGATTTATCAGGAGTTTCCTGCCCGTGTGTTTGCCTGCCAACTACTCACCCTCCCACCTATGGCCTGTCAATCAGAAATCGAAGGCCTAGGTCCCAGGGCATACTTGACTACATATTTGTGAGTCGAAGTTGATGTGAAGTTCACAATGGGTGATTCTGTTAATAAGGATGAAATTTCATCATTAACGATAAGTGAATCAATTTCCTTATTAAGAGATCAAAACACCAACTCTTTTGCCTGAAACGGCTGTATCGTGGCATTGCAAAACATGCTTAAGCCTTCCTCCTGTCACGCCCATGTTATCATTTATGCAAGGCAGCTCAGAAGTGGCAAGGTCTATTGTGGGATAGCACCCATGTCAGGGATAGGCAGATCTAGTACCCCACAAGCCCTTTGAAAGATTTGGTTGCCCAGCGCTTGCCATGCCATTTGAAGAACAGGCGAAAAGGGTGCCCCCATCTTTATCACAAGGAAGCACGTAACCAGTCAGAAGGCCCACCTTTTAATGGTCATAATAACCAAGATCTTGGAAGAGTTGTAGATCAAAACCCTTACAGCAGATAAACACCCCCCACCCCTCACTGCTTCATTCATAGCGTCTTTACCCTCATAGTGATGCAGGCAGAATATAATGTCTGGCAGCCTGTGCAAGTTCTAGTTGCGTTGTCCCGCTCTATGGGCCCTGTCAGTACAGAAGAGGCCTGGACCAGGGTCCTCGAGAAGTGGCTCTATTATGCTCTTGACCAAATTTTGTTGTTGTTTCCTTCTTTATCCTGTGGCACCTCTCTGATGCGCATATTGCCCCATTTGGATCGATTCTACAAATCTTGCTTTTCTTGTAGAGTGATCAATTAGTCGTTCATTGTAGAAAGGTGGGAGCTGAACTCCTCTAGATCCAGGCATCCCTCATCTTGAGTAGACTGTAGTGAATCAACTTTATGCCCTAGATAATCAAGGTCTTTTTGCATGTCGCTTAGACTCTGCATGAGGTCCATAAGGGCAGCTTTAAAAATATATATATATTTGTAAAGATTTTCATCATGAAACTCTTGATGAGCTGTTGGTCTTCCTCCCTTGGGATGGGGCCACCTCTCCAAGCTCGTTCTCTGTTTGCTTGCACCCTCCAGGGCCCCATCCCCTTTCTTGGTAGCGGAGGCCTTGGGGAGATCTTTGATTGATGTCTTGTTTGGGCCTTTCTGCAGACATAGTGGACTACTAAGCTGCAAATCGGTTGGACTTGAAGGGGGGGACTACGTCCCTCTTCTTCCCGGCCCTCCCTACGTCGGACATGAGTAGGCATTCAATACTAAAAGTTGGAGGAGATCCTATATGTTTGGCAATTCCCTCCCACAGTGATTCTAAGGACCAGGAGCATCACCCCCTTGGCCATTGGAACAGGGAGTCCTCTGCTACCCTGGACACTATCCTTCTGGCCATCAAGGATACAAGGGAGGCTTTGGTTCAAAAGATATATGCAGTGGTTGTTGATGTGGATCTATTGTGAGATGATCAAGGTAAACTGGCAGAGAGAGTCTCTACTGAGAGAACAAGTGTTGGGAGACATCTCATCCGAACTGGAAATGCAGAAGGAGAGGCTGGTGCCCATTAGAGGAGCGTACAAATGTATTGGAGTACCGCACTGAGGATACCGAAAACAGGGGCCGGAGAAATAATATCTGTGTGGTTGGTCTACCTGAGAGGTTTGAGAGGAGTGATATGATGTCTTTTCTGGAAACCTGGTTCAAAGACAAAGTGGCCCGGTGGGTCTCTCCCCTTTCTTTGCCTTGGAACGGGCACACTGGGTCCTGGTGAGGGCTCCTCCCCCTGATTGGGGCGGTGCTACTCTCTGTGGTAGCCAAGTTGTTGCATTATAAGGACCAGGACCAAATGCTACTCCAGGACCATATCCACAGTAAACTGATGTTGGACAATCACAGAATAATGGTATTTCCTGATTTTACTAGAGAAGTGCAGAAACAGCAGGCGTCGTTTATCGAGGCGAAAAAGTACCTCTGTCAAATGGGTCTTCATAATGCTATGTTGTTGCCTGCGTAACCTCACCTTTCCACTGACGGGGGAGTCCTTCACATCCTCTCAGGAAGTGTGGGACTTATTGACAAACAGCCGCGGTGTGGGGCCTCCCCCCAGAGGACCGTATGTTGAGGGGTGGTGGTTGTCTGCACGCAGAGAGCAGGTCAGCGAGGAGTTGGAAGGTGCCCACACTCACACAAGTGCAACATGATTGTTGGAAAGCGGTGGCGGCAGCGGCCTCCATGATTATTATGGGGGTGCACCCTCTTCCCATTCTGTCAACTCTGTACCGCAAGACACAGTGACGGATGGTTCTTCAAGTTCCACTGTGGCCTGGAACTGCTGTGGTTACGCATCGCTCAGTGGATGACATTATCTGAGCATTGTTGGCTACAGCAGCTCTGTTGGGTGGGGGTCAGGTTCACCTGTGACCTTGTAGTCTGTAGTGAGGGGTTTCTGGCTATTGCTGATTGTCTTGTGTAAGAGGAGTCTTGGAGGACCTCTCAGCAGTAAGTTTGGGCAGGTGGCTTGGGTGTTGACAGTGGGGTGGGGTACGGTGGGATTCACTCCCCTCAGTGCGTTTCCGTGTGATTGCTTATAGGGGTTTGTTTTTTTGTTCAAAGGTTTGGATGAGGAGTCGTTGCTTTACTGACCTGGGGTGAGGGGTGTTTATTTAGGTCCATCTGGTTGCTTCGAGTTCCACTGCTATGGCCCTGGTCATTGGGGAGGGCCTCCTTGGCTGTCTGAAGTCAGATGTGTTGAGTTTACTGCTGCAATGGGTAACATGGGGTGTTATTAGATAATCACCTGGAATGTCAGGAAACTGAACAATGTGTCAAAATGCTATCAAGTCCAGTCTTTTCTTAGACGGAGGGGGATACACATTCCTCTACTTCCGGAACCCCAATTGACTGCTGCTGAGGATGGCACACTGTGTAGATGTTGGGGAATCAGGTATCTTGTACTGCTTACTCTGCCTTTGCGAGAGGAGTTCTTCTTTGGGTGCGCCCAGGAGTCCCCTTCCAAATCCTGGGGGAGGTAGCAGATAAGGCTGGACATTATGGTGATTAATGGTCGAATGGGGGAGGGATATCACTTTTGTTAATATCTACGCTCCTATTGTGGATCTGGGGCATTTGTTTTGATGATCTGTCAAATGTTCTTGCCCTTTATATGACCGCTGTGTTGTCGGGGGGAGATTTTATGGTTTAAATATTTTATTGATTTTCAGAACAGATTAAAGGGAGGAAGAACAAGACCCCCAACTCCCAGGGACAATGTAATACAGGCACGATTAATGGCATTACCAAGGTAATATGCACGGGTGCGGAGCGGGGGAGATTTTAACTGTTTATTGGACCACAGGCTCGATAGATCTTACCCACCTTGCCTAATTCCCAAGTGTCATGGGTGGCATGTAATTTAAGAGATTGGCAGGTGCACTGGGGTCCTCTTGGACACCTGCAGGGTTCCACACCCCCATGACAGGGATTATTCATTTCAGTCTGGCCTCCATGAGCTCCATGTCTGTCTTGAAACCTTGCTGTGCACTCCTGGAGCCTTATTGCAGTATGTGCCCCGGGGGTGCAACAGGCGTTTGCGCCCGCTTTGCTTGCCCTCTGGACATTTTGGTTTTAGTGAAGGGGCGCAGGCGCAAATGCAAAGAAGCTCTCAGGGGACGCACTCACTGTGCACCAACATCTAGGTGGCACACTGTGAGTGCGCCTCTGAGAGGAGGCAAAGGGGGTCTATTGACCCTCCCAGACATCTGCTTGCACGCGGTGCAGTCACTGAATGCACCCGCCTGCAATGGGATCTCTAATCCCCTGTAAAAGTGCAGGCGGGTGCTGCCTGCAGTGTGAAAACACGGAGGGGCTGCAAGCAGCAAATTTGTGTTATCACATGAATGTGCTACCCTGGGGCAACTCGAGTTCACGGCATCCCTGGGGGCAACGCATTCACCATAATAGGGTGCACTTTCATTGTTTGCACCGGGTGCACCTTTTAATAGGTGCGCCCAGCGCAAACAATGAAAATGCATAATATGGCTCTGATGTACATGTGTCAGAAATGAATGGGGAATATTGTCCAGAACTGTGTCCAATCACAATCCCCTTGCCTTTGTCATGGACCCCCACATGCACATCTATCCCCATCTGGAGACTGAAATGCTGGATGGCCAGGTCTTCGGGCAGACTATTTAAGAAGGGATTAGAAACAATTTTGCATAGGATGAACACTGCATCCGCGCCATTAATGGAATGAGATGCCTTCAAAACAGTCATCAGTGGGCAGTGCTTTGCAGGGGAGGTGGGGGACACTGGTGAATGAGGTTAAAATGCAGGCCATTAGGGAAGTTGAGGCAGCGGACAGAGAACTCTGCACTCCATCAGTCTCTGCTGGATACCAAAGAGAGATTGGCTGAGCACATGGAGAGGCACCGATGTTAGGATTTCTAGGAATATATGACCAAGGCGCATGCTGAGAGGGAAAATTCCGGTACATTGTTGTTTTGGTTAGCTAGTCCCTCAAAGGAAGTGTCTCTCATACTGCAACTTAAAGTGGGTCCTGGGGGTTGTATAAACTGAGTGACATTAATGAGCAGTTTTTCGACTGTATTATACGGCACTGTATGCTGGGGACTCCGGTACTGGGCAACAGGGAGTATTGGACTTTCTTGCTGCTTTGTCGCTGCCCTTCTTGGCCTTGGAGGAGGCAGTGCTCTGGGTTCTGCTATCACCTTACTGGAAATTAGGGTAGTGATTAAAGGGGATGGCCAGAGGGAAGGACCTGTGTTCCGATGGGCTGTCTGTGGAATTGTATGCTGTGTGTACTGAACAATTGGCACCCAAGTTGGTGGAGTTGTACCGGGTTGCTAGAGAGTGGAGTTCTTTACCACAGTCCATCAGGGATGCGTTTGTGGTGCTGTTGTTTAAGCCTGGACCCCCCCTGGTCTGACATGAAGGCATATTGCCCGCTGTCGATGCTGAATGTCAACTATAAGATCTGAGTCTGGTGCATGCATCTTGTTTGTTGACTGATATGACTGCATTGATCTATCGGGAGCAGACAGGCTTTATCCCTGGTCGTAATACGGCACTCAATATTTGCAAATTGCTGCACTTACTCCAGGATGGGGAATGTTCCAAGGGCGACGGGGTAGGTATGACTGTGCATTGAGAAGGCATTCTATAGCCTGGATTGGGTGTACCTTGGGTGTACCTTTATGAGATGATGGGGGCAATAAACCTAAGGATAGACTTTGTGGCCTGTACTAAACTGTTGTACTTTAATCCGACAGGCACAAGTTAAAACTGGGCTTTATTTCTGCTACATATGCGGTGGGTTGGGGGACCCAGCAGGGGTGTCTGTTGGCTCTTTTCAAAAGCTGCTTGGACTGATCCGGTGAAGGCAATTTGCTTGCTAAATGGTTTTGGGGTCGTCTCAGGACTCTGTATCAATTGGCAAAAGACCAGACTGTTTCCTGTTCAGGTGCAGGTAGCCCAGCCCCTGTTTCTGGTAGGACTGCAGTGGGCACCTGAGTCGCTGAAATATCTGGAGGTCAGCAAAGACCTGCTGTAGGGTAATATTGGGCAGTGGTGGCTTCAGTGAGAGCAGGAGTGGAGTTTTGCAAAAGGCTGCCTCTGTCTGGGCACATAGCGATTGCCAAGGTGGTGGCTCTGCCGCAGTTGTTATATTATTTAGCTTCTCTGCCGGTGATTCTCCCTAGAAGCATATTTAGGGATATTGACACCCTGCTCACTTGATTGATATTCTCCAGGAGCTCTCCAGCAAGTGCTTGACCTTAATGAGGTGTGAAAACTGCTCTCAGAGCAGGAACAATGGCCTTGGTGTGGGGAGGAGTTGGGGTTGGCCCTGGAACTTAATTAGCTTCAAAAGGGTCTGCCCTACCACAAGTAAATATCTGGTGACACTTGGGGAGGACCAGCCTACGGCCCCTAGTGAGGATTGCACCAAACCCAGTGGGAGTAGAGTTACCTCCAGAGACAATTTTGAGTGACCACAGAAGATAGGACTGCTTATTACCCTGTCCTCACCTCTGGGTGGAAACACAGGCTCTGCAGAAGGGAAGAAGGGTTTCCCAATCTTGTATTTTGAGACTAAGTTGCACTGTGGAACTTTATGCAGTAAGCCAAACAGGAATGGCTGCAATAGTGGGTAGAGCTGCCTCTGGGAACCTTTTGCCCCATTGGTTGAGAAAGAGCCAGGACTCACCTACTAGCTGGTGCCAAGCATAAATGGCACCACAAGGCATCAGTCTCAGAACACACTCTGGACTCTTGACCTTTGGAATAACAGAAGAAGGACTGCATCTGCTGCTGTTTGAGACCTGCGAGGATGCATGAAGGACTGAACCTGCTCTCACTTATACCCAGGACAAAGAAGTGGACTCCAGTGGTAAGGTGGCTGACCTCCTGTGGGCTACAGGGACACAAGCTGTAAGAGGCCTTTTTCTTGAAGTGCCCCACTGACCAGTTGCAACTGGACATGGACTGGTTCCTGCTGGTGTGTGTCTTGATCCCAAGGTGCAGTTCCTGAGGTGCTGAGACCTGTTGCTTTGTCTAACTGGAATTCTCCTAACATCTCTGAAAAGTTGGGACTTTGAAAATGTTTGGACTTCCAGAACTCCAGAGGACTGGGAGTAACCACCGAGCAAATCTGCCCAATGTACAAATTCGGGGGGCTAAGGAAAATGTTTCTCCCACGTGGAGCTTCTCCACAGCAGCAAATCCATTTCAGCAGACCCTCGGTTAGAAGGTATCCAGTCTTGTGAAACTCATTGTTGGATGCAGCCTCTAACCTTGTCCCACTGGAAGATTCTGAGCTCCGAAAAGAGCCTTTGGGCCCAAACCCTGCAGATGGAGTGTTCTTCCTTGGCCTGGTGGCCGACTTTACGTTTGGCAGACCGAGACTACTCTGGCCTCCAGATTTATAAATGACTGACTAGCTGACGGTCATTTGTAAAGGAAATACTGTGACGGTGGTTCCTGCCAGTGCATTTTACTGTTTTCTACAAAGTTCTGTAGAAGACAGGATTCTTTTTAACAACAAAATATTCCAAAAAGGACTTTCTTTTTTTTCTTTAAAGAAAAAAAAGAATGTTCCTCTCACTATGCGTGGCTTCTCCCATGGTAGTGGGGAGCATTATAATGTGTTTAATGTTCTTTACCACCAGGTTTAGACTGGCAGTAGGCAACAGTAAAAAATGACTTCATGTACCCCCATCTAGATTGGGTGGGTGGACATGTAGCCATTACTCCTACCGCCCCTACTCCCCAGGGCCATCAGAGAAGTTTGACCACGGTGGGGACAGAGCAATCTCCACCATTGCCATACTTCATAATCAATTACATTTGGCAGGATGACCACTATATTTTGGGGAGGGAACTCTGTCACCATTGCGAAGGAGTACCCTCTCCGCCAATATATAAATCAAGTCCTAAGTCCCATCATGGAAATTTGGACCGGGCTAAGGTGGAAGAAGAATGGATGACAAGAGGACTTCTTAGGGCACAAAATTTGAATTTTCCTGGCTGATTTTTTCTCAGCCAAACCAACGGCTTCAGTTGGGCTGCGTCCAATGGCTGGCTATTCAGCATAGTTGAACTCATCATGGACACAGCCTGCAACCTTGCCCTGCTGGAAGGATTTTAACTTCCGTTTCAGAGACAAAGCTCCAAGGTAAAATCACAGACCAGGGTGAACCTACTTGGTGTATCCGACCTGTGCTCCATCGCAGACTACCTTAGACTATCAAAAGTGCTTTACTTTTTTTAGGCACCTTTTTCTAATTTACATTTTTAAAATTCAGATTTCCAGTTCTCTGTTTGGATTTTTCTCATTTTGTTATAATTTTGCTAATTAATTTATTCTCTGTTTTCATAAATTGGAGTTGGATTTTTGTTATGTAATGTCTTTGGCTTTTCAACTGTTTTGGTACTTCTAAATGCATGACATGTTTTCTTTGAATTAAACCTATCTGCTCTGTCATACCTAGCAGGGGTTGAGCTCAGGTTTAATTACTGAAACCTTTTACTGGGCATAACAGGTTAGTGACTTTTCTACCTATGGTGGACTACCACCCACCCCAATTAATCATTCATTTTCTTACAATAATAAGAGCTATCATCCATGTCTCTCCAGTCAGCAGAATTCCTAATGTTTACCTCCACTTTATTGGGCACCTATCCTGATCAATGTTCTCTTATTCCTTGTTGTATATTCAGTGATGTGTAAGTGATGGTGGCAGAGGATTAACCTGAATCAATTCATACATATAAACTACATTTTCTATCCTTCCTACAATCATTTTAGTGAGTGGAAGGAAGTGACAAGAAATACGTTTTTTCAATAATTTACTTTTTTTTTTATAAATTGCTTATTATTTTCAAATACCCAAAATTTTGTAAAGACTTCCCTTTTGTCATTTGTTCTATTTTCTAAATATTTTCGGACATGTGGTGCAGTTTGTTCCCTCCTATCGATTGCCACTGCAAGAGTTACCCCAGCTATAAGCTGCAAGAAGTTGTAAATTGATTACACTCATTTCGGTAACCTGGTCATTATAGGTTTTTCTCGCCTGTTTGTCTGACAACAAATGATTTCCCGAACGTGTGCTCTGTTTTACAGAAGATAAATGAAGCAAAGCTAAATCAGCAAGAGTATTATGAGAAAGAAATTAAGAATTTGAAAATTCAGTTCGAAGAGGAAGCGCAGCGGTTTAAAGAAGCACAAGCAAAGATGTTAGAAGAGCTATCGAGGAAGCATCATACCGCTCTTGAGGCTGCACAGAGCACAGCCTCGAAGGAGAAGAAAATGCTGCAGAATGTAAGTAATGGAGGTTGCTTCTGTTAAGTTGTGAATTAGACTGCTCAGTCTGATTGAACTCATTAGCATATCTCATTCCCACCAAGCATTTGGGTTTTTCAATCCACCGCAACACAATTTTGGTACTGCATCCTTCCTCAAAAGACTGCTGCTTGATCCCATTGCTGTTTAACCTCTATTGATGTATGACACCCACTTCCCCTCCTCTATTTTCTAGGCACTAGCTAAATTTACCCATCCCCCATTACGTTAGTCATTTAGAGTCTAGCCTCTTTTTTATGCCCAAACATAGTCTTTTGAAGGATGTGGAATACAAATACCCACATTCCAATCTTTCCCTTCATCATCTTGAATATTCTACGTTTGTTTGCCTCTTACATGGCACTAGGTCAAATTCATTATATTGTTGGGTGATGTGCTGAAAACTGTGGACTCCTACTATAGCATTTGACGCCTGTACCACAAAATTCTACTTCAGCAACTGCATTCTTCGGCCAGGATGCCAGACCCATCCTTAAGCTGGTTTGGTTCTTTCCTGCAGAACAGAAGCATGCAGTTTGGCAAAGGTAGTTACATTTTCAGCTTCATGGAGTTATCCAGTGAGTACCTAACCATACTTCGTGCTCCTAGGAATACAGTGATCTTTTAACACAGATTGTGTGTAACCTGAGAAACAGAAAACAGTAGAGGAATAGCTTTCTCGCCCTTCACTGTCAAAATTCCTCACCTTTCTACAGTGACTAAATGGAACATATCCGCCTAAGTTCTGGGGATTTTGAGAAACATATCCTCCTAAGGTTTCAGGATTTAAACTCTGTCGTTGATGCTGTAAAAATATGTCTTTGTTGGATGTGTGATGTCTGCATGTGAGGTGTCACACTGACCGTGATCCATTGGCCAAAAACGCCTGCTTCTCAGCGCATCTGAAGGCCTTCAGAGACCGGGAGGCCAAGATCATTTTGTCAAAGGCAGCTAGGTACACCATGAAACGCTGACTGATGCTGTCAGTAAATCTGATATGGAATGATCTTCCGAATGACCTACAAACAAAAAAACAAAAAGTGATTACAGGAGGAATCAGTCACTCAATGAGGGTTCTTACAGAGCGCGGCTAATCACTCGTTAGGGTCTCAAGGCGCAGGGGAGAGGTCTTCGTCTCCCTTAAGGAAACAGTCCCACTTCTCGCACTGTTCAGAGACTTGATTCTTCTCCGACGCTGGTCTCTTCCTCATCATTGTAGCAGGTTCCAAAACTGACGAAGATAAAACTGGTGTTTCCGGCTTCATCTGCTAACCCTCTGTAGGTCGAATACTTTCATCTACTTTGCTGGACGTATTCAAGACAGGGCCACTTACTACCGTCGGCCACAACCCAGACGGTCACCTGTGGCCCACAGGTCACCTGTACTCCGCAGTTTTGCTATTCCAGAGGCTCTGGCCCAGAGAGTGCCGACTCTACTAAACCCGGACTCCAGCCTCGTTGCTTCCTCGGTGGTTTCCTTAGAGCCCAATCCGTGCCTTCGGTGCTGCTTCAAGTCATGACTCCACCTCAGCGCCATTTTCCACCCTCGAAGTGTGCAAAATGTATCCATGCGTCAAAAGACAAATTTTTATTGCGAACTTCTCGCAGAGCACCTCATTTTGGCTCAAAGATGTGCCCGTATGAAGAAACTTTTCAGACAGATTCCAATCTAACTGCGTCACACAGAGGATAAGTGACTCGGAGGCTAGTAACCCCTCCCCTTATGCCCTGAAGTAACATTAATTAAACTAGAGTCCAGCATCTGAAGTAAGATTAATTAAACTACTGTCCATATCTGAAGTGGGATTAATTAAACTACCGTCAATTGCACACCGCTATATTTTAAATGAAAACCAGTGCATAATTATAGCAGCCCTGCTCCAGGAAAAGAACGGATTTTCTCAGGCTGATAGAATAACTAAAAAAAATATCGCGGCAAATTAGGGAAATAGTGAGTTGTGACACTCATGAGTGTTGCATGTTATTCATGATGGCTGTGGACATCACAAATTGTAGCTTGTCTCTGCTCTGCGCGTGACCGTCTCGCGAGCCCGCGCCCTGCCCGTCACATGACATAAGTACATTAGGTCATTCACGTCAGCGTAGCGCCGTGGCCTGTTTAGCACGGCAGCAATTAGACATGACAGGCCGCGCGGTGATGTGGAATTTCAGCTGTCCTCAGCGGAGTGACTTCATTCACCCATTAAGTGGATTCATTGCCGCGGATGCAGCTCGCCTATTTCTAATCACGTAAAAGCTAGTAGTCATTAAAGGCACATCTGGCTTCACTGGATATTATTACCACGGAACCATGATTACCAGCGACTGAAACGATTTCGTTAGTTTAAAACATCCTAAATAAATATTTTGAGTACTGTGTTAGTCTCTTTATAGTAACTGCCACTATTGCATATTCGATATATTTCTTCATCTGTTTTATTTATTTATTTATTTGCAAAGTTTTATATAGCGCTGGCTAGACCCGGAGGCATTAGAGCGCTTTACGCGAGGATCAGTGAGTTACAGGTTCCATAATTACATATACAAGTACAGAGATTGTAGAAAAGAAAAAAACATGAGATAACACAATAATGTCAGATTATTATCGCGTATGCACGTTTTATGGGGAGCGAAGAGGTAGAGGGGGAATGGTAAACAGGGGTGGGGAATGCAGGTAGGAAAACACAACGGGGAGGCGAGGAAAACCATGCCCAATGTCCGGCTGGGTAGGTGCCAGCCGAGGAACTCCTCTTTAGCTGCATATGACAGCTCCACCGGGCATCAGCCAAAGTTGCTCGGGTAAACCATACAGGATCTACACTCGTGAGAGCTCAGCCAGTTAAAGTAGGTTCCCAATAAATGACCGGTGGTTTGAAAAGCTTTCTTCGGTTGCTTCCCGAGAAGGCTGTCATCCCGATCCTGAAATGTACTGGATTAATATTCCGCCTGTTGGCCCCTTGTTGATTTATTACTCTCTTTTCCACTACACAGTGATGTACTTGCATTGGGGTATGGTGATCAGATTCTGCAAGAAAGGTACCAAGCCACTTTGTTGGTTCAGGGTCTGAGGACAAGCCATACAGTGTCTGGTGATTCGCAGCTGCTGTCGTAAACTCAATATAGTTCTCATTCAGATTCATTATACTGGTTGAATATGGTATTTTTTGCAGCTTACACGACTCCCTTGCTGCGTTCTTTGGGATTTTCTCTGTGTCTGATTAATCATTTTCGGCATTAAATATAACCTGGGCCACTGGAATTATGCGGTGGGGAACACAAAATCACGCGCCAGGGATGACTTAAATTATGCAGCAAGAAAGGGCGAATTATGCGACATAGTGTAGCACATTTGTTTAAAGCCATACTTCATTCTTTTTTTTTTTTACACTTTGTAATACTGTTTGGGCAAATTCATCTCATTAGTAACAGTTTAACAACCAAATACATAAATAGGCAATTCTAAGAACACTTGATGGCAGTGGTACACTACTGCCAGCACCTCTGTATCTGCCTCAAAGTTTAAGAAATAAGAAGGATATTATCCAGCGTGCTCAATGTCAAACACTGTGCCATCCACAATGTTATAAAGTATGTAGGATACCCACATACAAACAATACAAACAATTGGGTGACAGAGCACAACCCAAAACAAGTTACGAGAGTGACTACAGTGAGTCAACAGTTCAATAAACAACTGAAAGATGACCAGTTAACTTTTGCAGAGGGTTTTTCAATACAGATGAACACATATCCAAGCGACGTTTTTAATAACTTTTGATCTGTCTGAGCTAGAACCATTTTTGTTGTTGTTAAAATATGCAGATTATGCAGCGGATGGTGGATTATATGACGAATACTGTCTTAAATAGAGCCCATTGTAGCAATAAGTGTTACCACCACCAGGTTTGTGCTTGTGATTCTACTTGTCCACACACACCCCGTGTACTCTTTCACATCACACTGGGTGCATGCATTACATTCCCGTGGTTAATGACACATTTCCAACCACCCCACCACCTCCACCACTGAGAGCGCGATGCCCGAACATTTGTCTCCTAAACTGTGGCAGTGGTACCCGCGGTGTCCTTGCTGGCGGGCTTAACCACGTTGTCCTGGGGCTCTTGGGGTCCTGCTCTGCATCCAAGCACCCTTTTGCTTATGAAGCCAACTACTTAATCCGCCTCGCTGCTCCCACCGGTCTCCTCCCCTTTCCCTGGGAAGCCACACTTTCCCTCGTTCCTTGGCTCTCATTGGCGTCCTTCATTTCAGGGTCCTTGTTCCATTTGCCGATGTCCTGCTCCTTCCTGCAAGAAATTGGCTGTTTTCTTCCAGGCTCCATACCCAAGGAGTCTAGTTTGTTGGATGCTGCAGCACCATGTTGGATTCCCAAGACTAGCCCCATTCTTCCTCACGACCTGAGACTTAACCTTTTTGGTTGTTATAAGAAATTGGGTTGCTGGTTGACTGGTGTGTAAGCCCTGGTCAAGCAGCAACATCAATCCTTGTCAGGGTAAGGCACAAGCAAACCTCAAATTAACCTGTGCTTACCCCCTTGGTAGCTTGGCACAGAGCCATCAGGCTTAACTTAGAGACAATGTGTAAAGTATTTGTGCAACACTTCAAGCATTAAAAGAATGAAAGCACACCACAAAAGGAGACCACAACAGAGCTAGAAAAAGAGGCATTTTTAATAAATAAAACAAGACGAAAATTGAATAAAATCCAATTAGTAGAACTGGAGGTATTGAATTTTAGAGTTTCTAGTGAAAATAGCGCTAATAATCACAAAACGCTACTGAGGATATCTGATCCCTCCAAACTGGGACAAAAGGCCTGATTTAGATCTTGGCACATGGGTTAATCCATCAGAACGATGACAGATATTTCGGCAGACAGGATATCGGTCACCCTTGTGACGAAGTAACCCAAATGGAAAAATCTAAATCAGGTCCAAAGCCACAAGTTCAGTCCGACTGCGATGGAGCGCAGACTGGCTAAAGTGACTCTGTTAGTCCCGCTGAACAAAATACCTTAAATCCTGGTTGCAGAACTTTTCGTGGACTCGCATGATGATGAACTGCAAAGCGATGCGTCTGCTCTGAGATGTGGCGAGGGTGCGGTGTGAGGTGTTGTTGCGTCATAATTGCAGACTCCCCTGACAGGGCTTGCAGTGCAAAGTCCGGCGTCGGAGATGTGGCACACAACTGGCGATGCGTCGGTTCAGTGGACCTGCGAGGTTGCAATGCTGCGTCCGGCGTTGTCCTTGATGCTGCCATTGACGAGAGATGCGAGAAATGGGCTGTGGATTTGCTGCGCCGTTGGGGCGTTGCATCGTTTCCGAGGACTGCACGGCAATGCAGGTCTTTGCGAGGGGACCAATCAACGAAGCAGTGGTGATGTGTTGGTTCTGTTCAGTGATGCGCCGCTCAGCGAAGGGGATGCCTCGGTTCTGCTCGGGAATGCATTGCTCAGCAGTGAAGATGAGTTGATTCCACAGGGAAGCACCTTAGGCCCACTTCCAGGGGTCCAGGACTTCGGCGGCACCCCTTGGCAGGGTAGACTCACAGGTGGAAGAGTACAGGTGCAGGTTTAGGTTGAAATCTTTTTATTGATTTAACAACAAACATGATGCAGTGAAAAAGGAGGCCCAGGACATGGGCCGGCAACCATTGAATTGCTTCACAGATCATCAAAAGAAAACCAGAATGAACCTTCCTGCCCCCCTCCCTCCCCCAACCCTCTCCTCCCTCCTCCCGTCACCTCCCCATTCAAGAACTCTGGACAGAAAAAACGAAAAGCCCAGCACTCTATTGCGCAGTACAGTGATGTTTAGGTCACAGTTTGGCTCAGCTCAGGAAGGTGCAGTAACCGTAGGTATCTGGGGCAGGACAACTCACGGAATTCAGAGCTTAGCAGGGTGTCAAATGGCCACCACACATCAGCGAAGGAAGCCCCATCTTCTTGAAGCGAGAAAGAGATGCTCTCCATGCCAAGAACGTACCACAGTCGATGGAGCCATACGTGTATAGTTGGTGTTTTGTCTGTGCCACAGTGTGATAACATATTTTGTAGTGCCGCCCCCAGAGCCATGCCTAGTTGCTTACCCTTACGAGCTTTGAGGGGAAAGGTAAGCCTATCGGACACTCCCAGAATCACATATGCGGGAAAGAGTAGTAGCATGGTATCGGAATGACTATCAATCTTGTCCAGTACTTGCGTCCAGTAAGTAGTGAGGGTGGGGCATTCCCACAACAATTGTAATAATGTGCCTTCTGCATCACAACCCCTCCTGCAAGTAGGAGCAGGGTCAGGGTCAGGGTCGCTCTTGTGGAGTAGGGAGGGTGTGAGATACCAATACATCATAATCTTAGTTGCCATCTCAATGCTAGATATATTACGAGTTGAATGCCGGGCTCTGTAGTGAATGTCAGCCCATTCTTTAGGGGTCAGACCACCGCCTTTGGTCTGCTGATTTGACCCCTTGTTCATGGGGACATAAGATGTGGTATAGTTCTGTGATGAGTCGTTTTGTTGAGTGTTTCGAGAGCAACCAGCGTTCCTACCGAGTGAGGGACCTCTCCACTCCCAGACAAACCTGGGGTTGCATGGCCCAATGTCGTATTTGCAAACAGTGGTAGCGTTCCATTTCGGGTATGTTAAATCAGATTTAAAATCCTCGAAGGATTGAGGGCCCTCCATGTCAATAAAATACCCTATAGACCAGTGCCATGCTTTGTCCCAATGACTAAATGCCTCCCAGTCAAGACCCGTAGAGAAGTCTGGGTATTCAGTAATAGGAGTGAGGGCCGATGGGAAAGTTGTCAGACCGTCACGAGTAGCTGTAGCATCCCAGGCTTTCAATGTAGCTCTAGCCACAGGAGAGCCATACAGCCCAGGGGGCCTAGAGGCTTTGCAAAGGAAGGGTATCTTCCAGAGAGACTTTTGGGCTAGCGCGCGCTCCATAAAGAGCCAGCGCTTCTCAGATTCCGTCTGAACCCATTCTAAGAGAGTCCACAGCTGTGTCGCTTTATAATCACGATCAAGGTCAGGAATCCCCAGTCCCCCCTCCTCATGGGGTTTAAAGCTCAGGTCTCTAGTTATTCGCGGTCTCTTATCCGCCCAAACAAAGGCGATACATTCGGATTGTAGCTGCTTGAAAACACCAGGGGGAGGTTCTACCGGAAGTAAAGGTACAAGACTTTGGGGAGTATGCTCATCTTGAGAGCTGCCACCCTACCCAGCCACGAGAGATTAAACAGCCGCCATCTTCTAACCTCCTGCCTTGTCTGACAAAGTAGCCGAGAGTAGTTCATGGATATCGTCTCAGCGGTGGATAGTGACAGCATGATACCCAGGTACGGCATGGCCTTTTGACCCCAGCGAATGGGCAAGCTAGGGCCAAAGCAGCGCTGGTGTTCTTCTTTGTTGAGAAGCCCAACGCTTGGGATTTGGCCACATTGACCTTAAATCCGGAAGCTGCTGCAAATTCCTTGAGCTCGGCCAAAAAGGCCGGCACTGAGATGTGGGGGGACTCCAGCGTGGCGATGACATTGTCCGCGTAAAGGCTAATGGTATGTCGCTCTCCCCCGAAAAGAATCCTCTTAATCTGCTGATTCTCCTGAACCATCTGAGCTAGCGGCTCCATGTAAAGAGCTAACAAATGGGGGGAGAGTGAGCAGCCCTGTCGCGTGCCTCTGGAGATATGAAAGGTTTCAGAGGTGAAACCGTTTACCCTAACAGTGGCTGAAGGGCGGCTGTAGCCACCAAACGCCCATTGGCAAAAATGGCGCCCAATCCCGAATCTCTCCAGGACAGTCACCAAGAAGGGCGAATGTACCCTATCAAAAGCCTTTTCGGGGCCTATTGATAGGATGACACGCTCCTCTGATTGACAGTGAGACTTATCCAAGAGGTGCGGTAGCCTTCTGGTGTTATCGCTACACTGCCCAGTGGCAACAAATCCAGCTTGGTCCCGGTCTATTTGACCCAGCATCATAGGACCTAGTCTTGCCGCAAGAATTCCTGTGAAGATCTTAGTCTATATTCAAGAGGGATATCGGCCTATCAGAGGCGCAATATCTATTATCTTTCCCAGGTTTGGGCAAGACTGCCACTGACGCTAAAAGCATTGTAGGTGGCAACTCCATGGTGTCGTCGTTAGCATTAAAAAGTCAGGTCAATATTGGGGCTAAAATTGAACAGACGGTTTTGTAAAAAATGGCGATAAATACGCCTGGGCCAGGGGATTTAAGAAGTTTAAGTCTGTTCTGATGGGACTATCGAGGGCTGCCTCCTGGTCAGGTGTCAACTTGGAGTGTTCTATCCCCTGGCAATACCTGGAAGGGTTCCGCTCTGGCAAAGGCTGAGCAGTATATAGATTCACATAGAAATCCTGGAATGTATTGGTTATATCCTCCCCCGTGTGTTCTCCACGCCCCCTTCAGTCAGGATTAGCGGGACTGTTGCCGCTTGTCACTGTGCGCACAATTTATGAGCCAACAAGCGTCCACATTTGTCCCCCCAGTATAAAATGTGTGCTTCAGACGGAGTGCAGCGTTTTCCGCTCTACAGAGGTCAAGGCTGGCCAGCTGCACCCTCGCTGCTTTTAGCTTCCTCCAAATTCGATGGGCCTCTGTCCTCTAATGAAGACCTTCTAATTCGGGTACTTGCATAGAAAGTTAATCTCCCCTCTCTCAGTGTATCCTATTATCGGCAGCCGACGTAGCTATGAAGTCGCCCTGGGCTACTAATTTGAGGGTTACCTAAAGGGAGAAAATTGAGGTGTCCTGGGTGTCGTTAGTAGTTATAAAGTCTTCCCGTGTCTTTGTGAGGCGTGTTACATCTTCAGGGCGGTTGAGTAGCGTATCCCTAAGTTTCCAGGAGTATGATGGTCTAGAGGTGGGAGAAAACAGCAAGGTCGCAGTCAGGGCAGCATGATCCGAGAGTGGTTGGGGTTCAATTACTGAGTTCTGCGCTATCGGGAGGATAGAGCGAGTCATTAGGAAGTAGTCCAGCCTTGCGTATGTCCCCGAAGGTGAGAGTAGACAGTGTAGTCGGATGTGTGAGGATGAAAATGCTGCCACAAGTCCACCTGTCCCAAATCATGTAGCCACTGTCGGTTGGCATCAGAGAGAGCCCCCGTTTGTCCCTGCCTCTGTGCGGAATGGTCAAGCTGACTGTCGAACACGATGTTCAGGTCGCCCGATATGGATTTGCAGATCGGGTGTAGATGCTAAGTCACCTATCGCCTTGTGTAAGAAAGTCTCCTGACCCTCATTAGGGGCATAGATAGCAGCCAATGTTAGTGTGTGTCTCCCTACGGTCATAGAGTGCACTAGGAGCCTCCCTTTAATGTCCAATACCCTGGCTCCCACCTACCCAGGAAATGTACGTGCAACAAGGATGGCAACCCCGGCCTTCTTGGTGGGAAGGGAAGAGCAGTATTGCTGTGGGAAAGCCTTAGAGTGCATCCTAGGGGTATTGCTGAACAGCAGGTGGGTCTCTTGTAATAAACAGATATGGACTTCGGATTTTTCCAAATAAGACAGGATAGCTCCACGTTTAACAGGGCTGTTAAGCTCTTTAATGTTTAGCGTAAAGATTGTGACACTCATCTACGTTGGGGGGGGGGGGGGGGGGGGGGGGTTGTTATGTGCTGTACGGGCCAGGATGCCCGTTGGGTGACAGACATAGCGCTATATAAGTATGCCAATACATACATACATACATACATAGGAACCGATCTAACCATTGTTATCCTTATCCCGAAGTATCCCAGACAGAATGCCAATAATGTATTAGGGATACTACCCTGTGCATATATCGAGACAGACTCAACAGGAGGGAGGAGACCGCAACACTGAAAAAACAAAACTCCATAGAGAATGAAAACTTAAGCATAATACAAATAACCAAAGTCAATGTCCAGAGCGTCCTGCTCTTAGAAAACAAAGAGAGGGATACCCGTGGCCCCCCGCTCCCACCAGTTAAGGCCCATGAAACAATGATCAACACCATCGGCTTGGGGCGAGGATGCCCTTTCAAAGTACCAAAATGCAGTGAGTGTGAATTCTGCCTCACTCCGAAGATGCACCTGCAAGGAATGATAACACCGCTTGCCGCTCTTTGGCCATAGTGTCTGGGTGTCGCCGTTACTCGCGAAGGATCCTCTCCTTTAGCTGATAATCCTAGACACAGGTCAAGATGTCCGACCGGGGCGCAGGGGCCGCTGTCATCGTGCGCCATACCTCGGATGCGGTTAATGTTCTGTCAGGACCTGTTTTCCAAGTCCTCAGTGTGGGCCTGTAAGTCCAGGTTCTGTTCTTGCAGACGGAGGACTTCTTGTTGGAGGTTCTCAATTTCATCGTCCCGTCCAGTTTCATGCTCCCTTAGCGTATGAACCCGCTCTCCTAGGGAGTCCACATCACGACGTACATCCCGCAGGTCTGCCAGGAGTTTGCTTTTATAGTGGATAGGTCATCTCGGAGGGAGCAAAAAAGGGACTCCAGGAAGGAGCAGCTGACTGGGGCTTCCGGACCTTCACTTCCCTCAATCTCGTCTGCGCGCCCCAGACCTGGATGGCTTTCAGGCTGTTGAGTGGATTTAAGCAATAGATCTTTTACGGACCTGTCCTTCCTGCCCTTGGAGCAGCCATAGCTCCTGCGTGCGCTGGGATCTTTGTTGAAATGTGGGTGAACTGTACTGGGATCCACAAGTGGGGGAAGCCGTAAAGCAGAGCTGAGAAGCAGTATCGCAGCAGCGGTGCCTCAGTCTTTCGTCTCCCCGCTCGAGCCCTTCACGGTCCCCTCGTGTTCCAACAATGCGGGCGGGAGCGTGGCGAATATCAGAGTCCTACCATTGGGCCTTGTCGTCTCAACGCTGTAGTGATAGTGCTGTCTTCCCAGCAGGACCACCCGGAAGTTCACTCGTCTGCCCTGAGAGCCCCACTGTTGACAGGGAGTGCTGGCGGCGACAGCGGAGACTCCGGGGATCCCTGGGTGGAGGCCAGTGAGTGAGGGACACTGCCCCGTCCCCCTTCTGGGAACGCCTGCTCCTGCAAGAGTCAAAATTGCCCGGACCAGGTTTTAAAACTGTTGCGCCCGCTGGAGCTCTTCGCCCAATCTCCCAATGAGAGACGTCACAGGCCGCCTAGCCAGACCACCAGGCGATGCGCCGAGCCGATCAGTGCGCTCCGTCAAAGCAGGAAATACAGATGGCGGTATCTCAGATTCTGTTCTGCCTCCCAAGCCGGGCATATAAGCGGGGGGGGGGGGGCTCAGCCTGATGCCCCTTCTGCAAGAGCCCACGTCTGCTGGCTCCCAAGTGTCCGGGCCAGATCTCCAGGCTGCCCGGGTTAGGCGCTGCTCAGTGTGCGCCTCTTCCCACCACCTCCAGCAGGAGCCACGCTGATTTGGATCGGGAGGGCCGCCAGGCCGACATCTGGGAGCTCCACAACAGGCCCCTCAGGTGAAGGGGTATGGTAGGCAATGCGGCGGTAGTGGTGCACTGCGTGGACTGCAGGCGTGGGGGCTCCTCCCCCACCAAGCCTTCAGGGTTAAGGCCCTCCGCAGAGCCATGGTCTCGTTTGATGGTTGCGGCCCTGACCCCTCTCGGGCGGTGCTAGGCAGGCTCGTTTTTCGCTCCACTTGAGGGCTCTTCAAGGATGGTGCATTGTGGCGGCCCCCTAGAGCATACAGGGTACGCCGTGTGGTGCTGATTATACGCCCTCATGTCCTGGACCATCGTAGGCCCCTCCGGTTGCCCAGCAGCTCCGCAGGGCTTCCCCACCGCAGCTGTAGGGTCAGCTCCGTCGCCGCACCTCACTGCCAGTGCAGTGCCACTCGGGAGAGGATTTCCACCGGAGTCGGTACCCTCACACCACCAGGATTGCTATGGAAAGCAAGGTGGGAGCGGAGAGCTCCGATTAAGCGTCCTACCAAGACACCATCCTGGACATGCCCCCAGGTGCAGGTTTGAGGGGGTTGGAAGCCTGTTATGTCCCTGAGGCTTCAGATCAGGGACATAACAGGCCAACTAGCCCTTGAAGTCACACTCTGGGTTCAAGAGATGCAGGTCCGGTCCTACTCACCCAGGAAAGAGGGCAGCTGGTCAGCACAGCAAAGCAGGAGTCCAGCAGAATGGCAGTTCTTCAGCAGCACAGCAATCTTCCTTCCTGGCATATATTCCACAGACCCAGAAGTGTACTGAAGTGGTGGTGTCTGAGGTCCTTCTTTTATACACAGTTATTCTTTGAAGTGAGGAGAAGCTTCTACAGACTTGCCTTTGAACAGCAGTTGCCTTGCCTTGTCTTCCCTGCCCAATCTCCAGACAAACTACAGGAGGTATGCAGCCCTTTGTGTGGAGATGGGACAAAACCTATTTAAGTGTAAGTGAGGCTGGGCGCAGCTCCTCCCTCCCATCCTGCCAGTGATAGCCCACTCAGTCACATCTAAACTCCCATTGTGTGTGGCTGTCTAGCAGGAATACAAAAAGCATAACTGGTAACTACACCCAGTCATGTGACCAGAGACAGGCTGCAGGAACCAAATGGCTAAGGCAAGAAAATGCCAACTTTCTAAGAGTTCTCAAAACTTTGGGCAACCCAATATACCGTTGTAGTCTTGGGTACTGAAGATTATCAGGTAAAGGTGCCAATAAGGGGTTTTACTTCATAAATAATAATGCTTTTATAAATACTTGGGATGCTCTACTGTAGCATCATACATTAATTTTCATAGACATAGTTTAGCTTACTAGAAAGAAACAATTCAATAGAACGGGGTGCATTTCTTATTTATAGCTTCATAGTGAATTATAGACATTTGTGAGGGTACAGATGTTTCTTCAAGAACATTGATGACCAAAGTCACATCTTCATATATAACATTTAAGTCAAGTCAAGTCAAGTTAGAATTTGTATAGCGCACTACTCACCCAGAGGGTCTCAAGGCGCTTGAGGGAGGGGGAGGGGGGGGGGGGGTAACTTTACTTATCAAATATCCAAGTTTTGAGTTGTTTTCTGAAGGAGAGGTGGTTCTGTGTAAGGCGGAGGTGGGTGGGGAGAGTGTTCCAGGTCTTGGCCGCTAAGTAGGAGAAGGATCTTCCTCCCATGGTGGATCTTTGGATGCGTGGAATCGCGGCGAGGGCTTGATTGGACGATCGTAGTTGGCAGGTGGGGGTCTAGAATGTCAGGCGCGTGTTGAGGTATTTGGGTCCTAGGTCGTAGAGGGCTTTGTGTGCATGGGTGAGTAGACGGAATGTTATTCTCTTGTTGACGGGGAGCCAGTGGAGGTCTCTCAGGTGATCGGATATGTGAGCTTAGCAGGGGATGTCTAGGATAAGTCTGGCTGAGGCGTTCTGAATGCGTTGGAGTTTTTTCTGTAATTTGGCTGTTGTTCCGGCGTAAAGGGTGTTTCCGTAGTCCAGTCGGCTTGTGACAAGTGCTTGGGTGACTGTCTTTCTTGTTTCGGTGGGGATCCAGCGGAAGATTTTTTTGATCATACGTAGGATGTTAAAGCATGATCATGAGATGGCGTTGACTTGTCTGGTCATCGAGGGGGAGGAGTCCAGGATGAAGCCCAGGTTACGTGCGTGGTCCGTTGGTTTGTGTGCGATGCCCAGGGCCGGTGGCCACCATGAGTCGTCCCAAGCGGAGGGGGATGATCCGCAGATGAGGATTTCCGTTTTGTCTGAATTCAGTTTTAAACGGCTGTTCTTCATCCACTCGGCTACTTCTTGCATCCCTTCGTGTAGGTTGGTTTTGGCGATGTTTGGGTCTTTGGTGAGGGAGAGAATCAGCTGGGTGTCGTCTGCATAAGAGATGATGTTGAGGTTGTGTTGGCGAGTGATGGATGCGAGGGGACTCATGTATACGTTGAAGAGGGTGGGACTGAGTGAAGATCCTTGTGGTACGCCGCAGATGACTTCAGTGGCCTCCGATCTGAAAGGGGGGAGGCGGACTTTCTGGGTTCTTCCTGCGAGGAACGAGATGATCCAGTCCAGTGCTTTTCCTTGTATCCCGACGTTGCTGAGGCATTGTATCAGGGTGCTATGGCAGACTGTGTCGAAGGCTGCGGAGAGGTCCAGTAGGATGAGGGCAGCTGTTTCTCCGTTGTCAAGTAGTGTTCAAATGTCGTCTGTGGCTGCGATGAGGGCGGTCTCGGTGCTGTCTTTGGCTCGGAAGCCGGACTGTGATGGGTCGAGGGAGCCGTTAGATTCGAGGAAGGCGGCAAGCTGACTGTTGACGGTTTTCTCAATGACTTTGACAGGGAATGGGAGGAGCGAAATGGGGCGGTAGTTTTTAAGTTCGGTGGGGTCTGCTGTGGGTTTCTTCAGGAGAGCGCTGAGTTCGGCATGTTTCCAGCTTTCCGGGAAGGTGGCAGTGTTGAGGGAGCAGTTGATGACATCTCGGAGATGGGGTGTGATGATGGAGTCTGCTTTGTTGAAGATGTGGTGGGGACATGGGTCGGTTGGCGATCCGGAGTGGATGGAGTTCATCAAGCGGATGGTGTCTTCAGTGCTGATTGGGTTCCAGGCGCAAAGATGTCGGAGGGGGGCTTTGGTTCGAAGGTGAGGGGGGTGGACTGGTCGCCAAAGCTGTTATGTATGTCAGCGATTTTGTTGTGGAAGAACGAGGCTAGAGAGTCGCAGAGGTCTTGAGAGGGAGTGATGTCGTTGGTGTCGGCGGTGGGGTTGGTAATGTAATACATCTATGTCTCTAAAATTTCAAGAAAACTGGCTTATACATTGCGCCTAGATGCCCTCCACTTATGATTATTGGACAGCAATTACATAGAAAATGGGTTGATGCGTCGATGTTTCAGTCGTTATTGTAATGAATCTATAAGACCATCTTCAGGGCAAAACATTCTTTCGAAGATTAACAACCCTTTCATGGGTAGATTTTGCCTGGTAAATTATCTGGCAAATGCAGTAGAAAGGGGATTTACATTGACTGGTCAAAGACAAACACAATAGGAAGAGGCTTACATTTGTAAATATCTTCCAAATGTAATATGATAGGGATTTACATAGGCCTGTCCAAAACAAACACAATAGGAAAGGGCTTCAAATTTTTTACTTATTCTTAAATGTAACAGAAAGGGATTCACATAGTGAACTCCGACAAATGCAGTTAGGAGTTTGAGTTTGATACTTCGGTCCCTTTTCCTAATCTGGCACTAGAAAATGGTTGATGTCTGTAGAGGGAGACTTAAGGCTAATATCATATACTTTTAGCCTTCCTAAAATATTTGTTAAGTTTGCATAGTCTTGTTTATTTATTTTCATGTCAAAGCTAACAGGCTCGACTTATTGATTATTAAGTGTCTTGACAAAGACATTTGCTCTCTCATTTTACATTTTGAATGACTTGACAAAGCCTGTAGGCTTCAATTTTCTATTGCGAAAAGCCCATATAGGACCAATAGTGTTTTTTAGGATTAAAGCCTGCTGTGTGCAAATTTCCACACAGTGCCTTACAGATAACTGATCTTGTAACAAACAACAGGAGCGTAACCCGTCAACCATGTTGGGATTGGGGTGAGAAGTAATATAAACAAAGGACATCCAAACTGGTATAATTCATAGGCAAATATTAAGGATATGCATGCAACATTATCCACAAGGAAAAACAAGGAGACTCTATTTGGTTATAGTATGTGAGACACACAACCATAGGCGCTTCTTCACAAAGTGGTTCACGAACAATGAAATATAATTGTGATAAAATCGGACCCGCTCAATCAATCGGAACCACACTGTGATAACTACTCACTGTATATATCTCTACACTAGTCACCTTGCACCGTTCACTTTGCTTACACTGTCACTAGAGCTGCTACCTTGGTTTTCACTCACAAACCACGAGCACCTTGTGCCACTTGGGTTAATCCAGTTATTTTCATTTATGTACTAAAGTGCTGTTATAACTGTATTATCCAACTTGTTTCCTTACCAATTTACCTTAAATTGTTCCTTACATGATGCCAAGAGCACATACTATAACCAAATAGAGTCTCCTTGTTTTTCCTTGTGGATAATGTTGCATGCATATCCTTAATATTTGCCTATGAATTATACCAGTTGGGATATCCTTTGTTTATATTACAGATAACTGAAGCAGGCTTCTGTTACAGAGTTAGTTGCCCCGAGAATATTGCTTTAACGTACACAATTTGCATCCTATTTAGTCTGAGTGGCCTCTAAAGGATTGGATCCAATTTATAATTCCACCTGAAATCTTGTAATTATTAGAAATTTAAGTATAGTATTTAGTTGTTTGTCGATTAAAGTACTTAACCTTTTTAAAGAAAAATCCTTGTTTATACAATCATTTATTGCATGTTGTTTTTGTGTGTTGCTCGTTTCTGAGTTTCAGCCCAGAACACCTTTGTCAGGCAGCCTTGGACAACACTCCCTCGAGACTCTGGGAAGCAGGCTTTTCATTATGAAATCCCTAACTAATGCACTAATAAAGGTGTTTACATTTGGAACTCTGTTTGTCAAATGCAAGAGGAAAGGGTTCTACTCATCCATTCTTGATAAGATCCACACGTTTCATTGCAGAGAACCTTGATAACTACAATAGGAAGAAATTTATATTGTTGACTCCTTGTTGAACACCAGAAGGAGGTGCTTACATTGTTTAACAATAGGATATAATTTAAAACAGATCTCTAGTTCTGGTGGTATTCTTAAAATCAAAAGTGTGCATTTGTAATTTTATGCATTTAACTGTATGCGAATTATGCATGTTTTGTTAGTCATACATCACAAACTTACCCAGGAAGCAACACAGTGCTGGCAGAGGGGTGGGAAACAATCTACAAGATCATGTACATCAAGCAGGGGAATAACACATACATTTCATATTTTTAGACAATGGGAGATTAAGTGATTTGCACCGGATGCCATTATGTTGAACCAAGTGCTAAGGCTGAGAATCCAACCTGGGTCACTGCGCTCCAAAGCCAACAGCTGTTATCGCTAAGCCAGACCTCCTCCCTTTTGCTTTTTTAAATTAAAAACACTGGGCATTGATCAGTTAAAATCATGGATCATTATTGTGCACTTTCAGGAGTCATTGTTTGTTTAGTTAACTTCTTTAAATGCTTTAATTTGTTCTTCAGACTTTACTCTTTTTTAGTACACAATTGATTTTCAGTTACCGAGATAAACTGGTAGTAACACTGGCTTTCCCCTTAAACCTCAGGAATGTCTTGCTTAAGACACATGTTTGCTGACCAATAACCTTTTGAAGTTGAATGCAGTTGAAACAGAGATGTTGGTTACATGGAATTATCCCTAGACTTGGACCTCCATTTGGCAGTTCACAGCTTAGTCCACTACCAGCCTCTACTACTGTGACCAAAAATGCTGGGTGTAATTTTCAGTGCTGAACTTACCGTGTATGTCAACAATATCTCTGGAATATGTCATTGCCTTTTGAAGAGTTTAAAGAAAAATCTTCCTTGTCTCTTTGTTAAAGGTGTGAAGTTGGTGACCCAGGCAGCTGTCTCATCATGTTTGGATAATAGGAATGCAGTGTTGCTTGACTTACCTAAATATGTTCTCAGTCTGCTTTAGATTGTACAAATGCAGCTGCCACATCTATTATTTAATTCTACACACTTCTGTTAAAACCAAGTTGGTTTGAGACACTTTGCATGGTGCGCAAGGCACTGGATGGCATTTGTCCTGAGTAACTCAGCTCTCAGCTTCTTCCCTTCTTGCCGTTTGATATACTTTCTTCCTCTTCTTATGCTTTTTGGGTTGTGCCAATGTTCCATCACAGAAAAGCGCTCTTTTTTTGGTTTCTGGTTCTATTCCTGGTACATCAGAGGTAAAGTACTCTGCCCATTTGAGTGCAGGTTGAGCAGTGTCCCACTGAGAGTGCAGGGTACAGCTAATCAAAGCCAAACCTATTGACATAGCCAATGCTTTTTATTAAGTAATAGAGTGATCCACATCTAGTAAGGGATTTTGGTACCAGGTTTAGTGAAACTAAGGCATTTACTTTTTATGCAATTGCAAGCAGGGTTTGGGAATATTTTTTAAATAATTCATGCTAGGAAGATTTCTACTGGTAAGTGTGCATAGTTCATACAGTTAATTATGTTCATTATCTCTTCATTGGTGACTTTGGCTGGACAATCTGTGCTGAACTGATCAGGGTATTTAACATTTTTGTATGTCTGCTTTTGTGGTTTTTGCTGGACTTTTCTAGTTTAGGCAAATTATCCTATTGCTGTTAAATTAAATTCAGTTGTATCCTGAAATCATCTGTAGCCTATCATCAGATGTAATTAGGAGCTTACGTGGAGTGCTGACCTGATTTACCTTAGCAGGTATTTCAAATAGTGTCTTCTTGTTACTCTCAGTTGACGTCATTCGGGTGTAATAAAGTTCCTTTTCCCACTCCGTGGCTTTACTGTAGTGCAGCGCGGATGAGCGTGCCCTTTTCATTCATTGATTTTTTTACGTTTTGCTTTTAGTACTCGAAGCGTAGTCCTTTCGACTTTGTAAAAGTCTGGTCTTCGTAGAAGCAGTTTTTAAATGGATACGCTCATCAGTTATTTCCTAGTCATAAATGTTATGAAGCTCCATCCTCTCCTTTATTATACTATTTCAAACAACAGTTAATAAGCTACTTTTTGTTTGAGGTTTTGAGGTTATGTTTGTTGGTTGTTTTAATTGGGTGGAGTTAACTAAAATATTAATAATCATAGTGTGCTCTGACAATAATGTGGTTTAAAACTTCATTTTGCAGTGTTGTTTGAGAAAACTCAACTTGAAGCACAAGGAAGTTTGAATAAAAAAAGAATGTCTACTTTACTGTTGTGAAGTTCAAAATATATATTCCAGAGGCGTGCACAATGAAGATCTGTCATTTATTGTGGACATAGTCATAGCCTTTTGAGCATTAGAAGGGTTAGCAATTGAATCTTTAAATATCTACAATCTAGGAACCCGCACTCTTTTTCCTTTTGTGCTTTACCAACACAGTAACCTTGTTTTTGCAAGAGAAGTTATATTGCATAACAAATGCATGAATTGA
This sequence comes from Lissotriton vulgaris, assembly GCF_964263255.1. Lineage (NCBI taxonomy): Eukaryota > Metazoa > Chordata > Amphibia > Caudata > Salamandridae > Lissotriton > Lissotriton vulgaris. The sequence continues at coordinate 753,329,044 of NC_141694.1, forward strand.
ATTAATTGGTTTACTCATTACTGTTCACTATTGTTTTTAATTGTGGAGATGTGCGTTTTTTCTTGGTAATGCAGTCAAACTTCCCATTATGAATCCTCCAACCATATCATTTGATTCAAGTAATCTAGGCGGCATTTCAGTATATTAATCTTCAGGACTTGCGCCTTATTTGATGTGGTATGCTGATTATGTGTGGTTGACTTGCTAGCTATGACTCTATGTTACTTAGTCTTATTTAATGAATACTCCTTTGTCTCATGTAGATGGCAATTCTAATCCACTGAGAGCTATTCAAGCTTGGTCCATTGAGGAATCTCCTTTTGCAGCCATTACTGATTTACTTCTTTCCTATTATGCTCTGCATTGTACCTGTTCACACACAATGTGCCATAATTGGCAATATGATTGCTTTAGTTCTTCATTGAAAACAGAACCACAAACATTTGTAAAATGTATCTCTTTTTTACCAACTTGCAGCTAGCCTTCCTTTTCTTAAAGAAAATATAAGCAAAATGCACGATTCACATCTTTTAACATTGTATTATCTAATGTTATACCTTATAAATCAAAGTAAAAAAATCACATTATTGTATCTACTAATTAATCGCTTCGATGAGTGAGCTGCTTTTTTAAGATTTGAAATAAAGGCCAGGACCAATAGGCAGGTTTAATTTTATTCTTCTAATAGCTTTCAAAATCAGTGTAGCAGTTGCAGGATTATTACACTCTTTTGTATTATGTTTAATTCGTTTTCAGATATTTTAAAAACTGTGTACAGGAATTATTAAGACGTGCAAGATGTATACGAGCATGTACAGAGAGTCGATTTTAAAGAACTTCCTTTCATCTCATGTAATGATGTTTTAAAGTGCTTGGATTGACTCATGTGGTCTTGAGATGTTTCCAGTTGACTGGGATTCCAATTTGTGAACTCTGAATTTAAGATACTTGCTTATTCTGATTAATATCAGCTGTATCTCAAGGATCTCTTGTAAGATGCAAGGGAGCTATAGCATAATTTTGAGGTGTTTCGGAAAGCATCTGGATTTAGGATTTGCTGTAACTCGTTAATTTTAAGGGGTCTGACCTCACAAGGAAATGTACAGAAGAAATACATCCCACATACACTCTAAACAGTCAATCATGAACTTCAGTAATTTTCTGCTAATGTGCTCCTAGATTGGAGGATACTTATAGGAAATATAACGATGAACAAATAAACCCTAACCATTTTAGCAAGATGCTCCATATAAAAAGCGAACCTTAATAGGAAAAGTAAACCAAGTTAGAGCACTCTTTTCACACAATGTTAAGATTTTCTGGTGGATTACCCAATTAGCTTCCGAAAATATTTGTAACAAGATTTTTAACAAATGGAGAGACAAAGTAGGAAATGTATAGCCTTTGCAGACTTTATAAATGTTACCAAATTAGTACTTTGTTTTATTTTCCAATGAGTCATGATGTGATAGAAGATGCAATAGATTTTGTGGCAGAGTTATTACAGTTGGGGATTACTAAAATTACAGCACATCATAAGCTATGATACATGCAAGATACCCATGTGTCTTAGGACACTTACTTGTTTTATTTATTTTTGGAAAGTGAGAAGGAAGATTGAGGATATTCCACAGGAGGCCCCTTTTCTTAGTTTGGTGCAGTCGCGCCTCTTTCAGACCTGCGAGCACAGCAAACGTAAATAAAATTGTGGGAATATTGAGTTATTATCATGTTATTATTAAGCATGGCAGTGCCTTTCCAGCTTCAGTGTGAAGGCGGCGGTGGGTCCATTCCTGCTGATTGGGAGATGGGACAACTCGGCCTAAAGTATGAAGTGCATATGTCAGATTGGCTAGCTGGCTGGCTTGCAACACCCAGCCCATCATGAGTACTTCAGACCTCTCCATCCCAAGTTGTGTTAGACAGCCAGGTGGAGCGCACACACAGTCCTCCAGTCTAATAAGCTCTCATGCTGATTACTATAATAAACAGCATGAGAGCAGCTCCTGGATTGGTTAGGTTAGTTGGCTCTGCTCTGGGACCACTGGCATAACGAAACTTGAGGGGGTCTCCCTGCAAGCTACGTCGAGGGGCCCCCCTCCAGGCTCAATCAGGAGCTCTCTGGCCAGAGTGCTGTGCTGAGTGGGTCCCCTGGAGCTTGGGGGCCTACCCGCACCGTGGGGGCCTGTGTTATGCCCCTATCTGGGACCCCACGCTCGACCTCCATCTGATGTTGTGGACGGGAGAAGGCAAAAGAGGAAAAACCAAGTGATGTAGTCACTGTAACTGTCACAAATGCTGCTGCACTGAAGTAAGTCAATGTTAAACTTTTTAACGTTGTAATTTTAACTTCAAAACATTACGGTCAGTATTTTGCTTCCTGTTTCTATTGTATGTGTTTTACTTAATCTTGCCTTCCCTAAGAGTGTTATCTATTTCCAGGATGTTGTTTCTGTATTATTCCATGTAGCACATTACTCTTGTACAGGACATACTTTGAACTGAGCTGTATCAGGTGTGTGCAGTGGGTCACGATTGAGAGCTCCGGACCTGAGGCTGAAGTCACTTGCAGTTTCTCACACTACCTGTCAGTGGGTCAAAAAGTGTTCAGAATACATGGTTATTGAATCTGTGGCCTCTCTTCAGAGCACACACAGCAATCGCCAAATATTTCAGTTGCAATTGAAATACTGTATAAATGTGTGTGAAGGTGTAGACATTTTCAAAATAATAAGTAAAAGAAAATGCACTACATACAGGTGAGCGTGTGGATTGTATGTTTGGAGGTGGAGAAGTGAAGGTGATGCAAGAAAGTGCATTCAGGAGAGTGTGGAATGAGGAAAAAATGAGGTGTAAGCTATGCAGATAGACGAGGTGTAGAAAGAGAAAAGAGCATACACATCTCACATAAAGTGCACATAACTTGAAGACCAAATACTCCTTCCACAAGCCGCAGTAATATTTAAATATATTCTCATAATTTCAGAACTGAAACATTTGGAATTTAATTATTTACAACAAAATCATTGTTGATAAAAAATGTTCTCAAACAGCTAGCAACCATTTAACAAATCCAATAGTACTGGCTGGTTTTAGGTGTATGTCAGTCGTATTATATATCTGGATGCAGTAACAGAAAACTCAGAGAGAAACCCTTTTCTTTTGTCTGTCTAGCTTTCTTGCTTCGCTCGCTATATAAAAGGCATCCCTAACTTTTATGGCCCACCACTTTGAAATGTCACCATCTACCACTGGTTTGGTATAAATCTGTCCAGTGTTTTTAAAAATAACTTCCAAAAATGTATGGTCAAAAATATTTAGCTGTACAACCGGTTATTTGAGAACGGATTTGAGAATTGAAAATTTGAATCTGAGTTGGCAACCTGATTGGCTAAGAGGAGTGGAAAATGCTTTCTCCCACAGATGTTTATCATTAAAAGTTCAGAATTAGTCCTGGTGGCCAATGTCAGAATGCACTTGTATTATAGTCCAGATCCAAAGGGAGCTATACACGTTTCCACACTTCTCTAAATCCACTACCAACCATACACTGACTACTATGTTGATAAGAAGCAGAACGGGGGAAAGGGAATAGATAAGAGAGGGAAAAAGAGACATTGGACACCACCACTTGTCATGGTTACACAGCTGGGTACTGTCTTCAGCTGGAGGTACGTTGCTATCTGAAGACATGAGGAAGTTTAGTGTTTTTTCAACATTCTTGCTACAGCTCCTAATGACTTATATTGCATATGACATACATTTAGGCAATCTCTGTGTTTCCAACTCTGTTGTCTAATGAAACTGTGTGTTCCTAGAGCTGAACCACAATTACCTTCTCTGAAAAATTTGTGAAGAATAGCTAGGGCTATTATCTGTTTCTCATTATGGACAATTACCTTCCCTGTTCTATGAACACTCTCATGGATTGAAGTTATGTTCAACATGACCGGTTCTTAAATTGCAATTTAATAAATGAACATTAGAACTATAGAGTTCACCTGACAACAAGCAACCACCTCCATCACTATATCACTATATCAATTTGTTAATATCCCTGCATGCACCACAAGAAATATTTTCAAATTTGTACAAAGATGAGCATCCTTGTCACTCCTCTCGCGGAAATAACAGGGTGCAAATGTATGAGTTTATAAACACATTTGCAGCAGCCAGGATCTTGTTCCCAGATGTTTAGCATGTTACAAACTATAGTTATTCTTAGAAGTCAACAAAAGTTAGGATACAGAGAAGTATTCTAGGAAAATAGTCTGTAAAAGTGTTTCAAAGGAAGTTTAAACCCCTTAAACATAAGTATTTCCCTAGAATACTTCTCTGTATCCTGCCCTTTGTTGACTTTCAAGAATAACTACACGTTTTAAGGCATTCTGTGGCCCTCAGTCTGTTCAAAAGGTGTAGTCCACCTTCTATATTTAGGAAATGTCCCTTATTTTGGTTAAAAAAATCTGGTCACCATAGTTGTGGAACACTGACAAGGGAGAATTGGTGTGCACTCCAAAAAAAACACAAGACGGGCAATGGGTAAACCGATCAAATTGCCCGTGGCTTCGTGGACGAGACTTAACAAGGTGGGGTCTCTATTATCGATCTCATACCCTGGTCAGCTGCTGGCGGTACCAGTATGGACTGGGAGGTTTGGGGTATCTGTGACTTGCCTCGCGCTACAACAGTTACAACTGAGATGAAAGCAAACCCCACTTTGCCTCAAATATCCAAAGCGTCACAAAAGTCCCCAAAGGGATTCGACCAGTCACCTGAATCATTCTGCTACGTTTCAATGTACAATGGGGTTTCTTCTCACACAAAGGGAAAATATTTACTACTGTGGGGGCCATGAACATCTAAACGAAGCCTCAGCAACAGCTATTATCTGCCCCTGATATCTCTGCACTGCTGCAGTTGATCTCATTATCGTACAGCAGGCTCCAAACCAAGCCTCTGTGAGCGTGGCAAGTCTACCTAACACTCCTTCCTTCTCCAACACTAATGATCTATCATCATAGAGGGTCCTTATCTCCAAGTAAAAATTGGATAGACAACACCTCTGCAGCTATGAGGCCCTAGATCAGAGGCATGTGCCACATGCAACACATAGGGAGCATCTGGAAAATGTTTCAGAAAATGGACTGATCCACTACAATATGTGTTCAGCACTTATACAGCTCTGGAAGGGGGTCTTCCTTTTCTGTAAACCTATCACCTCCATCCCCTATAGCCTTGTGTGTGAGGACTAACATTTCGTCTCCCTCTGGTTCCAGACATTGGACGCTGCTGCAAGGCGACCTGTCTCACGACCCTCCCACCGCATAGGTACTGACTCCTATTGCCCAGAGTTGCTAATTAGGGTCTTCAATCTCCCAGTAAGCCTTGTTCTGCCATGATGAGAGGTAAACCTCAGAAAGTGACGGCTGTGGTGGAGATGTGGGATCGGACTGCCCCAGGGGCAGTAGCAGAAAAGCAAGAAGAACCTCCACAGGAATGTGGAGGTGTTACCTTGATTCCAATAACCTAAGAATATATGTAGTGCTGCCTTAGTGAAATTCGCTCTGACATTGTCTCTATCAAGACAGATCTCAAACCTTGCATTCAGGAGGGGCACAGGGACATCACTGAACTTGGTAATAGGGTAGACTACCTGGAATGCTCTGCTGTTGCCCGACCGGAGACTCAAGAGATGTGGTGGTACCGAGTTAAATAACTTCAGAAACAACATGCTGAATTACAAATGAAACAGGAACACATTAGAGGATGCATAATAATATCTGTAACCGATGGATTCCTAAGGAAGCAGAGGGAGATGTTGAACTTCGCCCAGGATGGCGAACAATTTGCAGACACCCCAGAATACGCAGAGACATAGACAAGACACTGAAAGAGGTGAAGGCTGATGTAATATCCCACCTACAGAACATGAACACTTAAAATACACTCCCAGACGCTCTCTCAGTGGAAGAACTAACACTGGCACATAATTTATCATAGCCCTTGACAACCTGAGAGAAGGGTTATGAAATGGGCAGGGGACAGTGTCTGAGTCTGCTATGATTATTTGAGCTGTGGAAACCTGTAATGACTGGTACCTTATCTGCCCTACTTGCCTGGCCTCCCCCTCCTCATACTTATTTTATATGCTGTATCATTGAGGTTAGCTTTTCTAGTTGAGACAAGCAACCAGGTTGTCTCACCTATAATGTTTAGTTGAGCCTGGTAGGCCATCTATTTAGCTTTATGTTATGTTGTTTTTCTTACTTTCTTGGAAACGGGGGAGGGGGTTGGGATGTAGTAGGTTTGACGGATTTGGGGGGGTTAGGAATCTCAATATAGATGCCCTTGCATATATAGATTGCTGCACCTTATCGCACTCACAGGAGAGTATTTAGGCCTCAAAGAGCTACACGGTTTGTTGGAGCAGAGAGCAATGTATCTTAATACGCATGCTAAGTCTTACTCTTTTATTGTGATGTGGGACTTTGACAGCCTCAAAGTCCTCTCAATAAATAGGCTTAACTCCCTCAACAAAAAGGTGTCAGGTCTGTGTTCCTCCTTCACTAAGATGCCAATAATATATTGCTCCAAGAAACTCACCTCCTCAAGCAGGACCAACATAGACGTCATTTGGACTTCTGAGAGCAATGGTCACATAGGAAGTGCCAGAAGTAGCAGAGAGCAAGCAAATGACTTCCATGAGGACTAATTTCGTATGAAACATTCTAGATACCCACACCAATACTAGGCCTCTTGCTCCAGCAAAACAGCAGGTGTAGCCATATTACTGAAAGCACACTTAGGACAACAACCCTGGGCAATTACCAGGGACAAGGAAGGTCACTACTTGAAGCTGAAGGTAAAAAAAAGAGTAGAACCGCACTAACTATGCTCAATCTCTGTGCCCCTAATGTCGCACTCCTCTGTCTAACTCCTATACAATGGGAGGCTGACTTGAGTCTGCAGATCTTGGATAAAAATGGGAGGGAGGCTGGGATATATATCTAAACTCCACAAAATCATCCCCCATATGGAATCTGCCTATACAGTGCTGCACCAGTGGTTCCTTACCCCAATAAGACAGAGCAGAATGTAACCTAAACTCTTCACACTGTGCTGGTGCTGTGAACGATTAACTTGCGAATCGTTACACATCTGGTGGTCATACGTGGTTATTTAAACCCTTTAGAAAGAGATGTTGGGGCATATCAAAGGGTGCTTGGGTTATCCAATCAAAGTTGATGAACACTCTGACCCTGAGTCACCTCCAGTGACGCTGAACGGCATCAATCAATCAAACATTTGTAGAGCGCACTACATACCTGTGAGGGGCTCAAGGCTGTGGGGGTGGGGGCGCTACTGATCGAACAGCCAAGTCTTGAGTAGTCTCCTGAAGGTTTGCAGGTCTTGGGTCTGTTGTAGGTTCAGTGGGAGGGTGTTCCAGGTCTTGGCGGCGGGGTGGGAGAAGGACCTTCCACCGGTGGTTGTTCTTTGGATGCGCGGGACGGTGGCGAGTGTGAGGTTGGCGGAGCGAAGCTGGCGTTTGGGGGTGTAGAAGGAAAGTTGTTTGTTGAGGTAGGCTGGGCCGGTCTTGTGTAGTGCCTTGTGTGCGTGGATGAGGAGCTTGAAGGATATCCTCCTGTTGCCTGGCAGCCAGTGCTGGTTTCTCAGGTGGGGGGTGATGTGGCCGTGGCGTGGTACGTAGAGGATCAGTCGTGCCGAGGCATTTTGGATGCGTTGAAGTCGTTTGATGAACTTGGTCGGGGCTCCCGCGTAGAGTGCGTTTCCGTAGTCCGGCAGGACGCCTAATGTGTGGAAGTTAGTGTGCCATATCCCTGGAGCAGCCAAACAACTCATTGCTCGGTTCTGGAAAAGTAAAGCTGCACCTCCCATTTAACTTTGGTTTCTTAGCCATTGCCACGCACTAGCAATAAAACTAGTATCCCACAAATTCTCACTCTGAAAATAATTGATTTGCCTGTTGACAACCTCTTATTCACTGTATGTTGAGACTCCAATACCTATGTTTCACACCCACAAGACTAAGTGCCCTCCAACTTTTTGACTTAAACATGGGATGGAGGTGAAGTGACTATACCCTTTCTGCACACCCCCTTTATCCTATGGGGCCGTTAGGGGTAGTGTTTGATTAAGCAAGCATTTCTTTTACCCCATGTTGTTTTATCCTGCCCAGTGCAATAGAGTTCTCTTTGATGGGAAATTTCCCCACATACCTTCTTTGCTTCTGTGCTTACGCCTGTATGCAAGCCCAGCACATGTCCCTCACCTCTGGCTTTCAGCTCTCCTCTCACCTCCAATTCTCTCTTATTATTAGTTTTGGGTTTAAGGTTTGGGGGGTGATAGGTAAGTTAATTGGGATATAGCTTGTTTGTATTCTGAATCGAAATTTGCCTAGCATAGTAACGGTAAGTTTCAATTCTATTAAGGACACGGAGGTGAGGATTATGCTTTTCTCTCTTCGCTGTTTATTAACAAAAACCACATAGCAGCCAGAAAAGCAATAACTGTGTAAAAAATATCTCATGTACCCCAACACTGGGTCAAAACACATCAAAGTCAAAACACATATGGTAGACTACAAATCCTATCAGTCCATATACATAGTCCTTCTACAGTGTCCACAATGTTAAGGTAGGGCGTCCATCTTGTGATCCCTTCCTCTTTCTTCGCGCGAGTCATGCCAAATCAACCACGGTCTTGCTTTGCATCATTACCTAGCAGGAAAAAACACCACAGCGTGAGCGTTGTAAATCCCACTGGACGAGTAAAACCAAATCAAGTATAATACACGTACAAAAAAGCTACCAGAAGCAAGTGCGCTTAAATGAAGCTGTTTACTTACACCAATACAGGGAGGGATCTCCGCCGGAGTATGGGTGGGATAATCCTCACCTCCGTGTCCTTAACTCCATGGCTGCTAAGGCAATTTCCCTCCTGTGCTGGGAATTGCTATTTGACATTGTTTTATGACGAGCTGGGCTCGTCATCAGTGTACGAGGAGGCTACACCATGACGAGCCCAGCTCGTCATGAGCGTGGAAGGGGTTAATAGAATTGAAACTTACCGTTACTATGCTAGGCAAATTTCGATTCTATGTCAGGACCGGAGGCTTCAGATTATGCTTGTTCAAAGCTGACTAACCACCAAACTTGCAATATCCACCACAGGTTTAAAATAAAACCGTTTGAAAGTGGAATCCGAGGACCAATCAGCTGCACGCATCAGGTCCTCCAAACGCGCTCCCAAGGAGAAAGCCTTCGAGGCCATGGCACCGAATGAGCTCCAAACTGCTTAGTATCGATGCCAGCTTCTTGCAGTACCCACCACACCCAACGGGCTATGGTGGGAGAAGACACCGCCTTGTGCGGTTTCCGCAGCGCAATTAGGAGCTGCCGCTCACTCGGAGGGCGAAGTTCTATTGTAATCTCTTCGTATGTCTTCAGACACTGAACAACGCAAAGTTTTGGAACGTCCACAAAGGCCGGGTAAGATATAGCTCTTGTAGCAGACTTTGTACGGCGTCCCACTGTAAAGGTAACCCCATCCGGGGAAAACACACTCGCCGATATATCCAAGGCCCGCGCATCAGAGACTCTACGGCACAGAAAGGACTCAGCTGAGCCCGAAAGGCCTGGGAGCCACCAGCGTCTCCGGAAAAGCCGCCACGCCATGAGGCGGAGCGAATTCGGCATTATGAGGTGATGCGGGTCCCCGTTCGGATCGAGAAGAAGATGAGGGAGCCGGGGGAGTAGGATTGGAGAATCCCAAGAAAGTTCCAGAAGAACTGGAAACCAAACTTGCGATCTCCACCAGGGCGTTACCATCACCACTTCCGCCTTTTGGCGGCGAAGAAGGGCCGCTGCCCTCACCAGCATTGAAAACGGAGGGAAGGCATAAGGCCGTTCCCGACTCCAGTCCTGGAGAAACGCATCTGTGGCTTCTGCCAGAGGATCCGGTCTCCAACTGAAGAACCTCGGCGATTGGAAGTCGAGGCGGGACGCAAACAGATCCACCGAGAAAGGGCCCCATATGGTCTCCAACCAACGAAACACCTGTGCGTCCAACTTCCATAGACTCGAGTCCCGTAGGTACCTCGAGTGCCAGTCCGCCACCTGATTGGCCCGACCCGGCAGGTACTCCTCTGTCACTGAGACCTGATGGGCTAGGCAGTAATCCCAAAAATCTCTCGCCAGATTCGCCCGGGACCGAGGGCCGCCCAGGTGGTTGACGTAGCGCACTGCTGAGACGTTGTCCATCCGTAAAAGTACACACGATGTTGCCGAGTCTTTGGTCCAGCAACGGACTGCAAAAGAGCCTGCCAGTAGCTCCAGGCAGTTGATATGGAGTCGCTGCTCCTCTAATGACCAACCTCTGCCTGTGGAGAAATCGCCACAGCGGGCACCCCAGCCCGATCTGCTGGAGTCCGACTCTATTATAAAGTCCGGGACCGACCCGAAAATGGCACAGCCGTTCCAAGCCTCCATATGGGAGAGCCACCAGGACATCTCTTCCTTCACTTCGTCTGACAGGGGGACCAATTGGTCGTACGACAGGCCCCTCCTGAGGTGATACGCTTTGAGGCGCTGGAGGGCCCGATAATGAAGCGGACCCGGAAAGATCGCTTGGATGGAGGACGAGAGAAGCCCTACCACCCTGGCGATCTGACGCAGGGACGTGTGCGACTTGGCTATCCTCTGCCTTAGTTCGTGCCTGATTTTGGCCATTTTCCGCGATGGGAGACTCAGAGAAGCCTGCACCGAATCCACAACGAACCCCAAAAACACCGTCTTCTGGGAAGGCTTAAAGACAGACTTGTCCTGGTTGACAATGAAACCCAGACCCTGCAAATGAGCTATCGTCTGGATGAGCTGAAGAACCAACTTGTGGGGACATTGCGCCATCAAAAGGATGTCGTCCAGATAGACAATCATCCGAATACCCCGACTCCGGAGGACCTCCACTGCTGGACGCAACAGCTTGGTGAAACACCAAGGGGCCGAGGAAAGCCCGAATGGAAGGGCCATGAACTCGAAGACTTGTTCCCGCCAGAGGAACTGTAGGAACCGACTGTGAGGCGGCTGGATGTGTACCACTAATTGCGTCCTTGAGGTCTAAACGGACCTTCCAGTCGTTTGACAACAGGACGTCTCGCAAAAGATGGATACTCTCCATCTTGAAGTGGTTGTACACCAACCAGCCGTTGAACTCCCGGAGATTTATCACGGATCTCTTGCCTCCATCCGTTTTTCCACCAGGAAAATATTGCTGAGGAAGCCGGAGGGATGCCGTGTTGAACGACAAATGGCTCTTTTCCGTAACAGCGCCGAAACCTCTTCGTCGATCAACCGGGCATCCTCCTGGGAAAAAAGAATAGGACGTGGAGCCCTTAATTGATAAGGACGGTCGTAAAAGTCTATGCGGAAGCCTCGCACGGTTCGAAGCACCCATGCGTCCTTTGTGAGTGCCGACCAGGCTCCCGGAAAACAGGCTAGCCTCCCCCCTATCAGAACCTGATCCGCAGGGATTACACTCACCGTGGGAAGTGTTGTTTCCAGCGTCGTTCCTGTAGTTGCCTCGGCCTATGAACCGTTGGCCCCTGGAGGGGTAGAAATTAGTGTAGTTGGCCAAGGAATTGTACTGGCCTCTGCCGGAGCCTTGCCCTTTATTGGGTGGATTCTGACCGCCACGGCCAGTCGTGAGGCCCCTACCACGACCGGCCCACCTAGAAAAACGCTGGTTGAACACCCTCTTGATGGTTGATTGGGCTTTGTCTAGGGAGGTGAAAGTGGAGACAAACTTCCCCAATTCTTTTATGAAGGGGTCTCCAAACAGGCCGCCCTGCGCTACTGCTACCGCCTCTGAGGAGGCCAGGTCCCCCAACTTGGGGTCCAATTTGATGAGCAAGGAGCGCCGACGCTCAGTGGAGAGGGCGCAGTTGGCGTTACCTAGAAAGATCACTGCCCTCTGCGCCCAGTTGGACAAAACATCCGGGGAAATGGTGGAACCCGACACCTTGGCTTCCTCTGCCATATCGAGGATCTTTGTCAGAGGGCCTATTGTGTCCAATAATTTGTCTTGGCACGACCGCCACGAGCGGTCGATGCCCTTACGAGGGTCTTTAACGAACTTAGCCATAAAGGTGGCCATTTTCCCGTCTAACTCAGGGGTCAAGGCCACCTTTCCCTCCAGTGTAGGCCGCGGACACTCTCCCCTCGGGCAACTACGCTCCTCTTTTTCCAATGGCTTGCGAAGACGCCCCGCCACGAACTTCGATACTTTGTCGCCCGGCGCCCAAGCTGCCGACCTCGGGTGAATGATGTCGTCCGGGTCCAGCATACCCGAAGCGTCCTGGGGCAACTCAGTCGCGGATCCGGACGGGCGCAACGACCGCACGGAATCTTCATCATCATCAGTGTCTGCCGGGGAGAACCCTCCCGGAGAGGAAGGGGCTGTCCCGGTCGGCACCGAAGGGCCCGGGGTTGGGAGCGGCGCAAATTTGTCAGGATCAGTCGCCTTGGCCAAAAACGCATCCCTGAGGCGTTCAAAGGCATCCTTATCCACACCCAGCGTGCCCCCCGAGCCTCCGTCCCTACACACCTTCTTGGGTGCTGGTAGATTCCCCTCCACATTAGTTGGGGCAACTACCTGGGAACCTAGTAGCACAGGGGCCAACTTCGCACATTCCTCCACAATCTCCTGTACACACCTATAGATAGACTGATCGACCGCTTCATAGAACTCGCCATCTCCCAAGTACTGGTGGGTTTCCTCTTCCTCCACATAATACCCTTCAGCCATGACTATAGACCCTGCAATGCTGAGGGCAAGGTAGAGGGGACCAGAGGTATGGGCTAACCGAAGGCTAGCAAAGGCTTTTGGAACTGGCACCCCAGAAGTTTACAGAGGCAGCACTCCTCTTACAGCGCGCCGACCCTCTTTCCTGAAAACCGGGTCAACGCCGCCCCCCTAGCGTGCACCAAGTTAAATAATGGCTGGCCAGCGGGCAATCCCGGCAAAGGTGCTGAAAAAATGCAGCCCGAAGGCGTCAGCGCGGTAATCCGCTTTTACAGACCCCCCTCGGGGCGTAGAAGAAATGCGGGGCAATACAACCATTCAGGGCGTCACGGTGAGGCGGCTGGCAAAGGCTCCGACGCGGCGCCTCTCCTCAGCGCGGCTCCCGTATCTCAGGGAAAGACCACGCTGAGGAGAACGAGACGCGACGGCTCCCTCTAGCGGCGAGAATACACAGCCGCAACCCCGGGGACAGTCGGGTCAGGGGCGAAACGTCCCCGCGACAGAAAATCAACAAAAAGAGAAACAATACACACGCAAGTCTCAACAATAGCCCCTAATTGAAGAAACATTAAAAGCACAGTGCCTGAAACCCAAAGCACCCCCACAACACAGTAACGAGTGAGAGCATAGGAAAAAGGCACTTAACTGGCTGCGAAGCAGCGAAGAAAGAGGAAGGGATCACAAGATGGACGCCCTACCTTAACATTGTGGACACTGTAGAAGGACTATGTTTATGGACTGATGGGATTTGTAGTCTACCATATGTGTTTTGACTTTGATGTGTTTTGACCCAGTGTTGGGGTACATGAGATATTTTTTACACAGTTATTGCTTTTCTGGCTGCTATGTGGTTTTTGTTAATAAACAGCGAAGAGAAAAAAGCATAATCTGAAGCCTCCGGTCCTGACATAGAATTGCTATCTCCAAGATATTAGGACGTTCAAAGACTTGTGTGATACATCAGGATGTACAACTACCATCTGTGTTGTTTTTGTCTGTCCATTGCTTATAACTCACCATTATTAGGTTTCACCTGAACAGTGTGCATGCACCGTTGGCCTAATCTATTGGCTTCCACGCCACTCGTTTCCTTGCGTGTGATTGTTCAGTGCCTCCTTCCTCCAGTTGCTTCGAGTGTGTGTCCTTGCTGTGGAGCACGGACCTAGTACTGTTTCCTGTCTCCAGTCATTGTCCTTACACTGGCTGCACGCTCCTGTATGTACCTTTAAAAACACACTTCCAGTGTGTGTCCCTGCTGTGGAGCACAGACCTAGTACCGTTTCCTATCTGCAGTCAGTGTCCTTCCACTGGCTGCGCGCTCCTGCATGTACTTTTAAAGAAAACCTTTTGACATGCACTCTTGAAGAGTGCATGTGTCTGCAGTCTGTCTCCCTCCTCCACCCATCCCTCATGTTGCTTGTCCCCCTGCCCTCCTCTCACTGTCATTTATGTGTGCTCCCTACCTCCTCCCCTGCACCTCTCTCATTTTGCTTTCCTCCTCTTGCTGTCTGTTATTGCTTCTAACTCCCCTTCACCTCTCTCATGTCGTTTCTGCTCTCACCATCCTCCCCCGCACCTCCCTCTTGTGGCTTGCCCCAAACTCTTTTTTTAAAAAAACATTACACAGCAAAGCTGGGCTGCTGTGCAACATATTTTTTTTTTAAGAGCTATGATGCAGTCAACTCTGGCCGTCTTATAATGCTTTTTTTTATTTTTTACTTTGAGCCATGTAGTACAGCATGGCTTAAAGTAAAGGGGAAAAAAAGCTAAGACGTGGCCCACACTTTTTTTCTTAACTTAAAGCCATGTGTATTGTAGCTTGCGCTGCTGTGCAACATGTCTAAAAAACATTGATAAAGTCAATAGATCTCGCACAGGTGAAACCTATTGGCTTTGCCTATGCTTGTTTAACTCAGGGATGACAACCTGATGCCTGTAATGTTTATCTTGAATGAAGATTGCAAACAAAAGATTATGAAAAAAAAGCATTGTGGCTTTTATGTCAATTTGAAAATATCTCAGGGGAAAGATATGAGTATTCCTTTGTATAGATGTGCATAATAATTATGTTTATAAATATATAGATATTCTTTAGGTCTGCTTAACAAGTCTACATATTGCCTATGGGTATATTCATATATATTTAACTTGTATATAGGTCACTGCATAAATAAGTAAATGTTTATCATAACTTTATCTACAGTGGCTTCACTATTCAATTATTAAAAGGAAAACATTTATTTATATTATAAAAACAAATAAATTAGCTTAAGGTACAGCAACACTTTAAAGTCTGAGTTTATAACATACAACTTAAAGTGATTACACAGAATATTTGGTTTTTACCAGAACTACACGAAACATAAATCATTCTCGTGTTTAGTTCTTTTTCTTGCAGTGCATTTTTTCTTTATCAGTTCATAAATAGTGCTTCATTGATAACAATTCCTATAGTATTTCTTCTCCGTGACTCCTAGGCAGATGGCTGCTCGTGCTTTCAGATTCAGCAGTCAGTGCAGGCCTCTCACGCCCAAGTGCTTCACCTTTTCCTACCCTGGGGCACTCGTGGTTGTCTGTGCAGCCTCCATAGCTTCTGGCCCACAAGGGAACAGCTTTAGTGAAATAAAAGTCAAATTACTTTGGCCTCTATCCTTTCTCTAGCTAATGATTTATTCATATCGCCAAAGTGTGTATTATTAACGCCTTTGTGGAGCAAATCATTCAGTTTGAAAAATACTTCCCTTGTTGCTGTTTCCAGTTGTTTTTGCGGGTTTATCTTCTCTGAGTACCTTCTGGAAAAAAAGCAATTTAAGATCTTTCCACAGTTCACTTCATCCATTTAGCTTTCTTAGAGCTGGCATGCGCCATCTTTGCCCATTTCTTATTTATACTTTTAAGGGATCTTTTGGGATTTAATTTAGTAGCTTTGATGATGAACCATTCTGTGAATATAATCCTTTTTCAAAATCTCGGCTGGTATATCATTTAATCTGATTTAGTGGACAGCAAGCATTTAGAACTTTACATCATCAAAAGCCTGTTTCATCACTCACAGATTTGGAATCGTTTTTTAACATTATAGTTAATGCAGTTCTTTGTTATGTACAGAACCTTTGCTTTTTCGTTTTTTTAATGTGTGAATCTTTGGAGAAATAGCAACATTGCATTTTAAAGTATAGTTACATTATGATGTTACATTTCTTATTATATGTTAAAGATGCAGCTAATGGACTCTGCAAGATATACATTTCAAACAAATAATAAGTTAATGTGATCAACATTATCTACCTAACATGTAACTGGGGAAGCATAGGTAGCACTTCGAAATAAGGAAATTATAAGATGATGGTGAAAATAGAAGAGCTTAAGATCATATGAATAGAGGAAGTGGCTAAGGATCATATGAAAAAGTATGAACAACGAGGTGGCTAGCGCCAAAAAACTTGGCTTTGAGCTTCTGAAGTAGAGCGAGTGAGAGAGGGGTACTAGTGCAGCTTTCTCGGAATGTCTTTTGATATATCAAATAAGTCAACCCACACTTGTTTTTCTACAGGAAACAGTTAAAAACTCTTTTTGAAATAATTATGGTGCTTTTTATGAATCTGACTAAACTCATATTAGTTTTATGTACGGCATCTCAATACCATAATGATCCTGAAGCGCTATATAATACTTTTAAATAAAGACCTATTTAAAAGCAAGAAAGTATTTGTTTGCATGTCTGTATATATATATATATATATATATATATATATGTGTTTGTGTGTGTACGTACGTACAAGCATGTGTGCCTTAACTCTCCATTTATCCTCTTAGTCAGACTAGTAGGGTCGATATTGATTTTAAAGGGGCAGGATTACCTCTCATAGAGATTAGGCATAGAACGTTCAAGTGCAAGCTTCCCACACATAAGCTTAACAGGTGCATCATTAGGACAGAACGTGCAAGCCTCCCTCACACACAGGAAAATGTACACCATTGCTAAATGCTTCACTCACAAAGACATGTACAGTACAGGCAGGCTCAGTGCCAGCCTTCACTCACTTCTGAGCATCTCATGCAAAATGTAACCACCAAAGCAGACCAAGTTTTCCTGACGCACACCCAAAACATGTACGACATTGTACAGCAGGATTACTAGTGCTCTTACAGTTAGATTGAGTGAATGACTGAATGCATGCATTTATTAGTATTGCACTACCTATGTTATATTGCTGTGTTTAATGGCTTATTTCAGGTGCACTATCACCGTAGGTCTCCAAGCGCAGAACAGAAATGAGCTGACTGTATCTTATTCTAAACAATGTGGCAAAAGCTTGACAAAAGAGCCATGTTTTAGGTTGGGGACTAAATGCTTGAGTGGAAGACTCGGTGTAGATGGGGACAGAATTCCAAGGTCACACTACCGCGACTACCTGATTTGCTTCTTGAACTTCCATACAGATAAAAGGTGCAAAGAGGAAGATCTTAGTGACTGCACAGACGCCCTTTTTAGGGCTCGGGCCTCCCCTACACGGAAGTGTAGGAGGAGCTTGCGAGCTCTTTAGCATTTAGAAAAAAAAGTTTCAGAAAGGACTCCGGCTGGGACATTCCTTAGATTTTTCTGGCATCTGCCTAGTGATTCGTCTTCGCTGTGCTGTGTATTCAGTAGCGTTGACGTGATAGGCTGTATGCAATGTACGCGTGCCCGAGTTGGCATTTTCTGTTCGCGAGCGAGCACGGGAGAGTGATTCATCTTAATTAGGAGCTGTCAGAGTGCCCGTGTAATGCAATCCAGATGATGCGAGCTCACGAGGCAGCAGGCGAGGCTCACAGAAGATGACTCATACATGCTCGTCCACACTGTAGTTCTTGTGTTTGGGAGGGAGGGCGAGGGGTGAGACAAAAGTAGACCAAAAATTGTTTGTGTGTGTAAAAGGCCGCTTTATTAGGAAACAGGTGCACATTACAAATACAAACCTTGGCAACGCCTTACAAAACTAAACCTCGCTAAATAAATAAATAACTAACCACACAGGCCCCCAACCCCCACCCCTAACATATTTGGGCCCTCCCCACAATACATCAATAAACATTATAACATCATTATACATTACGTCATCAATAAAACATTACGTCATCAATAAACATTTCGTCATAGATAAAACATACGTCATCATTAAAACTTTATTCGTCAAACCACAACTGAAATAACATTGGTCATGCCCTCCGCAATCATCGACCCTGCCTGACCCTGCACTCCTGCAGATACCCCCTTTACCAAACTGAACGGTCAAACCATGACCAACATACCCCGGCCCCAGTCAAAGAAATACTCTATCGAAAATTCAACCAACAATCTGCCTAAAACCGTACTGATACACAAAAACACCGCACAGCACCTGCTCCTAGCGACAAATACAAGTACAAGCAAAACCCCTGCACACCGGTTACCCAGAAAAACAGCCTTTTGAAAAAGAAAAATGCACAGGAGACCCCAAAATGGAGCCAAAAAACGGGGGAGCGAGGGGAAGAAAAACTAAGGAAAAAATTGGGAGGGAGGGTGGGACAAAAAAGCTAAAGCACCTAGCCACCAGGTCACCAAACCTAAAATGGTGGCGGTTAGCGGGAAAGGGGGGAATTTATACTTGGGCTGGCTGGTCCTACTAGACCAGCCCAAAACTAGAACATTCTGGCAACTTCTGGAAAGAACCCCTCGCAGCCCTCCCAAACCGCCCGGGGGAGGAGACCTCCCGTCGGTCGGCTCCCTCCCCCAAGCCCCCCTTGGGAGGGAGGGCGAGGGGTGAGAGAAAAGTAGACCAAAAATTGTTTGTGTGTGTAAAAGGCCGCTTTATTAGGAAACAGGTGCACATTACAAATACAAACCTTGGCAACGCCTTACAAAACTAAACCTCGCTAAATAAATAAATAACTAACCACACAGGCCCCCAACCCCCACCCCTAACATATTTGGGCCCTCCCCACAATACATCAATAAACATTATAACATCATTATACATTACGTCATCAATAAAACATTACGTCATCAATAAACATTTCGTCATAGATAAAACATACGTCATCATTAAAACTTTATTCGTCAAACCACAACTGAAATAACATTGGTCATGCCCTCCGCAATCATCGACCCTGCCTGACCCTGCACTCCTGCAGATACCCCCTTTACCAAACTGAACGGTCAAACCATGACCAACATACCCCGGCCCCAGTCAAAGAAATACTCTATCGAAAATTCAACCAACAATCTGCCTAAAACCGTACTGATACACAAAAACACCGCCACCCAGAAAGGTAGGCGGGTGGTGGGGGGACACACAACGCCTCCCTTTCTGCCCCCCCAACACGCGAAGCGAAAAGAAAAAAGGTAGAGGGATCAACGCTGCATAGCCAATGCCCGTGCTAGCACCTCACGAAGCTCCAAAAGATAAAGATCCATGCCCACCCGTGACAAATGGACTCCATCATCCCGAAAAAACTCAACTGTCTCAAATTTAATATCCCTGTGCGAGATCCTGCTGAAACCAAATCCCCTGCAGCAACGAGACACCTCTGAATTTACCTTCTTCCTGGCCCGATCGACAGCCCTGGGGTTCACAGCCCCTCTCCATGTCCTGCGCGGTATCAACTCCGTCCAAAAAACATGGCACCCAGACCAAAGCTCCTTGATGAGGCCTAAATCCCGTTTCATAGCACGCAGTAAAACAACACCTTTCGTGGCACAAAGATCATTTTCTCCCAAATCAATAACCAAAATATCCGGGCATAAACCGCCCACCATGTTATTGTTCAAACAAGGGATTAACTCTCTCCAGAGCATCCCACCTTTACCCTTCCATACAACGTTAAACATTCGATCATTAAAACCAAGTTTTCTCCAAAGTAGCTTCGTGCCGCCTGGACTCTGGCCCACTTTACGAAGGAATGCCCCACTATCCAGACCGTTACCACTGAGGAGCGAGGTCCAGCAACGGATCCTGAAAAAGAAAAGACAATTAGAAAACATGACTAAGAGGAGGACGCCTGCGCTTCCTCAGCCGAGCTCCTCACATAGCGCTGGAAACAAGCAGAAGACCAACGCCCCAACCGCATAATATCCCTCTCAGTCCAACCTCTGTGAAAGGCCTCAGTGGCTGCACCTATTCGGAAAGAATGAGTCCCATATAGATTGCAATCGAGACCAATGTGTTGTAGGGCTTTGCGTAAAACCATCCTTAGCTGATAAGTTGTGACAGGGGTGCCATTAATATGTTGGAAAACAAGAGCCTCATCACCACCCCCACCTAATGAACGCCAGCGCCGCGCCAGCAATAAAGGGCAAGTGAGCTTTGGAGCACGCGCCTGTAACCACACACCTTTTCCCTTACTCGTCTGATCAGTTTTAGAGCTGGACAACCAGACATGAACACCCTCATCATAACAAAAAACGTCCTTCCAATATAAACCACTCTTATGTTTGGACCCCAACAACTCCGAGACCCTAAAAGCTCCAAAAAACATAAAAACCATGCTTCAAAATCATCCGAACATACCAAAGGCAGGACTGTGATTAATCTGGCAAGCACTTGCCAAGAGAGGGGAGCCCTGGATCTACCAACATGCCCTTGCTCCCTGGCCCAGCCCTCAAGCATCCTCCTGCCTATCTCACCCGCTGACGGGGGGTAACCCCACAACAACTTTCCCATAAAAGCAATACCCGCTAGCTTCCCCGCGATAGTTACTTTGGTTAGGCCCTTGTCCATGAGGTCCAGTATAAAATTGACCACATCGTCCGACCGCCGAGACAGATCCTCCCTTCTGACAGCACCCGATTCCAGGAATTCCCTCCAAGCCAAAGAATAAGCAGAACGCGTAGACACAGACAAAGAACCTACCACCAATTGTACGACCCTACCTCGCCTACGCGCCACAGATGAGTCGGCATCGGGGTCGGGGATCTGTCTGCGTCCCTCGCCAGTCCACGGAATCTCCCCCACTGTGAACGAGACAGAGCATCCGCAATGTCATTGTCCACGCCAGGAATGTGTAAGGCACGAAAATGAATGTCGTGTTTCAAACAACCCAGAACGAAAACTCTCATAAGCTTTAACACCTGTTCGTCTCTGGCAGACTGTCGGTTCACTATCTCTACAACAGCCATGTTATCCACACGAAACAGCACCTTCTTGTGTGCCAATTCCTCCCCCCACAGGGTCAAGGCAACCAATAGAGGGAACAATTCCAAGAAAGTGATGCTGCGACCACCATTCAACCATTCATCCGGCCAACGCTCCGCACACCATTTACCATTCCAGAAGAGTCCAAAACCATCACTGCCAGCCGCATCTGAGAACATTTGCACGTCCCACTGAAATTCAACGTCTCCGACCAAGGGAACACCATTGAAAGAATTCAGGAAAAACTTCCACATTCTCAAATCCTCTTTGACACCAGCAGACAAACGTACACGATGGTGGGGCAAGTGATGACCTGCTAAAGCCCTGCCCAGTCTTCTACAAAAGGTCCTGCCCGTTCTCACAACTCTGCAAGCAAAATTCAAATGACCCAAAAGCACTTGAATCTCTTTCACCAGCACTTTCCTCTTTGACAACATTAACTCCAGCAGTTGCACCATGTTGACCCTTTTGTCTTCAGGCAGGCGAGCCGACATAAGTACAGAATCAATTTCAATACCCAAAAAGGAAAGGACCGTAGTAGGGCCCACCGTCTTTTCAGGAGCTAGAGGAACTCCCAGATCCTCCATGAGCCCATGGAACGTGTCCAGAGCGTTCTGGCACTCCGCGGAGCCCGGGGATCCGACAAAGAAAAAGTCATCAAGGTAATGTGTCACCAGGGAATGACCGGACTGATGGGAAAAGTACCATTGCAGAAAAGTGCTGAAACACTCGAACAGAGCACATGATATTGAACAGCCCATCGGTAGAGCCTTGTCCACGTACCAATTACCTGCGAATTGTATACCCAGCAGGCACCAATCGTCCGGGTGGACAGGCAACAGCCTGAAAGCAGACTTGATATCACACTTGGCCATCTCAGCGGCTGCGCCCGCGGTCACAACAAGTGACATGGCCACGTCAACCGAAGAGTAGGAGACCGACACCGCCTCCGGGTCAATAAAATCATTAACAGACGACCCCTCAGGCCACGATAAGTGTTGAATGAGTCTAAACTGTCCCGACTCTTTCTTCGGGACTACACCAACCGGTGAAACAATCAAATTAAGGATCGGCCAATCTTGGAACGGGCCAGCCATCCTTCCCTCCTGTACCTCTTTAGCAAGTTTGTCTTGGACAACTGCGGCGTGTTCAGAAGCCGATTTTAGATTGGCAGACCACCTCCGTTCCCGAGATCCTAGGTAACCTAGCCGGAAACCAAACTGAAAACCTTCTAATAATTTAAGTTTTGCAGACTCATCAACGTAACCTTGTAAGGCAATCCGCAGCCTGTCCAATTTAACTGGTGTACGAGCCCTTGGACCCAGCACCCTTAGCACCTCTGGATCCCCGACCCCCTGAAAACTGTGAGGACGTATTGGAATTTCCTGAACCCGACTGCTTACCCTGCTGGCTCCCTGATGGCTGATTGTCCCAGCATTTGGACAACGGGTGTTTCCTTCCGCAACCAGAGCATTCATTTTTGAATTTACAATACTCTCTTGTGCAGGAGCCCCCATTAAATTCCCAACAGAAACCAG
The DNA here is from genome assembly GCF_964263255.1 of Lissotriton vulgaris. Taxonomy (NCBI): domain Eukaryota; kingdom Metazoa; phylum Chordata; class Amphibia; order Caudata; family Salamandridae; genus Lissotriton; species Lissotriton vulgaris. The sequence goes on from NC_141694.1 coordinate 753,351,557, forward strand.
ATCCAGATGGCATGGTTGAAGTGGCCCCCACCCCTCCCCGGGTGGGCTTCCCCTGAAAGGGCCGGTAAACTAACGGGAGACCACTGGCCGTAAAAATGGTCTTCCCCCCAGCTGCTGACCCCATTGTGTGTTGCCATAAATCCATATCGAGCTCACCCCATTTCGCCTCGGGGTCCCAAGCCATCCTGGCCCTAAATTCCTCGTCATATTGAGACCAGGCGAAACCACCCCCGGTGATCTGAGCCTTACGAATCACGTCCATGTATTTAAAAAGGGACACGCTGCGCTCAGGGAACTTTTCGCAATATACACTAGCATAAATCAAGAACGCAGCTGTCCAGTTCTCGATATTCAAAGGCACTTTAGGGCGTTTAGCCAGCTCAAATTCCTCCTCTTTGGACCCTTCCTTAGACCGGACTTCCCGGTGTAGAAGCTTAAGGAGCTCCACATACTCACCATTCCAAATACGTTCTTTGGTACTTAGCATTAGATGAGCACCCAGAGGTTTTGTAACCCCCATGTATGGTAATTTTTTGATTATCAACTCCTTACTGGCCACTGGCTCTTTAATATTGCTGGAAGCACCAGCCATAACACCACTGTCCACTTTGTCTGTAACTTTGCTGGAAGCACCAGCCATAACGTTGCTGGAAGCACCAGCCATAACACCACTGTCCACTCTGTCTGTAACTTTGCTGGAAGCACCAGCCATAACGTTGCTGGAAGCACCAGCCATAACACCAATTTCCTCATCAGTGCCCACTGCAGTGTCTTTTACATAACGACCTTTGACCAGACGGCCATCACCAATGACCACATCAGTTTCACCACCGGTACCCACAGACACCATAACAGGTTTGGCCTGTGGGGCCGTTTGCTCACCTGGCAACAGAGAGACAGCTCTCGATGGCTCCGCCCGTGGCGCCGAGGACAATGCATCCGGTCTGCGAGGCGCCCTACCCGATGGGCCGTGCTCTCTTCTCCCTTGCAGTTGCCTCTGGACCACTGGAGCCTGTAAAACACTATGAGAAGCATGAGAGGGCACCCCCCCCTCAAGATCCCGCAATTCACCTTCCTCAGGACTCTCTTCATCGTAGTCCAATACCACCGAATCCACACTGGTATGCATCAAGTCACCACGGGTCTTACCCAACCCGGTATCAACAACTGTACATTTAAAAGATTTTGAAACTCCAGGGGGGGAGCAGACTGTACGCGCCTGTACCTCCCTGCGCGTTGACTCTGTTGCTCCATAGCCGCCGGCAAGGCCTGCCACCTATACCTGCTACTCGTTGGGGCCAGCGGGGTCACGCCAGACCCTCGTGTGCTGGCCGCGTCGGGCTCCCTCGGTGGAACAGAGAGGGCCGCGCTAGGCACTCTCCTCACTTCCCCTTGGCGAAAAGGGACTGGACCGCGCCCTGCCAAGTCTGGAACTCCGCGCCTAACCTCTTCCTGCAAAGAAAAAGTTTGGACTGGTGTGCTAGGGTTCCTACCATCCACAAACCAACCAGACACATTCCCCCTCCAGTTAGAATCATCAGCCATTCTCCGACCCCTCTCTAAAGAACGGCCACGTGCTTCAGACCTCAAAGGTACCTCCCGAACCGGAGAACCATCTACAACCTCCTCGTCTCCACTGTGATCCAAATTATCAGGTGCCAATGCCGAAGAAGAAAAATGCCTATAGGCTCTTGAGACTGACTCTTGGCCTGCTAACTCCTTCTGAAAACTACGCTGCGCAAGGCCCGCTGCGCTAAAATGTTCCCATCCAGGAGAACCACACATAAAATAAGGACCCCCAGAGGCCCCAGATAAGTGAGGAGCTGTACTCCTGGGCCCTTGTATAGGCCCGCCACTCACCTGGCCAAAACCCCTATCCGGACCCAACAAAGTGCCCTGAAAGTTTACCCCCGCCGCACTCAAGACCCCAGGAGCCTGAAACCTTCCCAAACCCATTCCTGAAGTACCAAAAGCCACAGAACCGAAACCAAAAACTGGCTGACGATTCTGTAAACCCGTTTGAAAAGACCCACCACTCATAAAAGGAACACCCCCACCTTCCGCCCTAAAACCCTCCACATGCTGCAAACCAGAAATCGCACCACCAAACGAACCACTCTCGCCCATTTGGGCCCATTCGCCCTCACCTCTAGAGCCGCCACCCACAGAAACTACTTCACCAGCCGACGAGCCCGGCGTCGAAAACAATAACGGGCTCCCCACATTACCCCCCAATTCACCCACCCCCACATCAGCCTCTTGCGCAACGACCTGCAAACCAGAAGACAAACCAGCCCGAGGCCCACCTGCATTCCCATCATGCCCCTCCCCCGCAAGAACCTCGTGAGGAATCCGTCCTAAAGGGGTTAACAACATCCTTTGACCAGCCTCAGGGACAAACTGAGTCTCATTAACGACTAACATGGCGTCCTGGGCCCCGTGCTCAACCCGTTCCCGCTCCGAGTCCTGCAAAACAAATTGAACCGAACCCCTACGCCCCCCGCGCACAGAGGCACCATCCGCAGACTGCCCCCGCCGCTCAAACAACGGGTCCGAAGCAGAGCGTTTCTTGCTTCCTCCCCTGCCACTCCTGCCCCCTTTCTTCGATCCCTGCCCCCGCCCTGCCATAACCGGAAAATCCCCCGCTCCAGAAACAACTCCCAACTGAAGCGCCGGGGCTTGGGAAGGCACACCCCCCCCCCACACTCAACACCCCTTGAGCCTCCGGAGCCTCAGAAGTACCGGGCTCCCCCCGAACCATCCTTTGTGGGGCCGGCTTCCTAGACCGGGAGTGGCCCCTCTCGCTTACCTGACTTGGACGTCTCCTCTTCGGCGACGAACATGCCATCACCGCAGCCACCACACCGGAAGAGGCCTGGCGTTGCGGCCTAGCCTGCCCACCTCCTGCGAGCAAATCCAAATGACCGGCATCCGCCAACAGGCGCATCGCCTCAAGAACTCGTGCGTCTTCCATTACTAAGCTCTAAGTACAATCGCAATTGGCAAAGAATGAAAAAGAGTCGCACATACACACAAGACACACTCTCACAAAAAAGCTAAAGCACCTAGCCACCAGGTCACCAAACCTAAAATGGTGGCGGTTAGCGGGAAAGGGGGGAATTTATACTTGGGCTGGCTGGTCCTACTCGACCAGCCCAAAACTAGAACATTCTGGCAACTTCTGGAAAGAACCCCTCGCAGCCCTCCCAAACCGCCCGGGGGAGGAGACCTCCCGTCGGTCGGCTCCCTCCCCCAAGCCCCCCTTCCTGAAGAGTCTCATTTCCAAAGGGCGCCATTTCCTTCTTTTCCGTGGGACACGCGAGCAAGTCAATAGCCTGAACAAATGTCCTGTATGCCCTGTGGCCTTATTGAATTCACATTTATGTGTTACATTTGGTTAGATTTTGAAGGAATAATGCGTTAGCAAATGGCGCGGATTGTGAAGGTTGCATTCAAAAGGGAACGCGCCAGCAGATGAAACTTTAGTAAAAAGTTTGCTGGAGCGAGCAAGCAATGCAAAACCGGCTCGAACAGACCAACCTCGGCCCGGGGGGATGTCGTCGCTCTTGACAAGCGCAGCCGAAGAGCCGTGGTTTGTGTCTCTGCTGTTCCTCAACCCCAGGTGATTTTCCGCAGGTCTCTCTTGATTGAAGGACGCATTTAAAATAAAACTGGTGTTCGGGATTAATTTGACGCATAGCTGCGTCGTTTAGCATGTTATGTTTAGATGCACTATTAATGCTACGCTTTCGTTTCTCTATTGTGTTGTCCATAACCGAATGTGCACAGATGCGCGGAGAGTGTGCTAATTGGTGTTCACAAATAAGCGACGTATTCAACAACTTTCGAAATACCAGTTATGGGGATGCCTTGAATCGTGAGTCTCCGGCTTGCGTTTGGAGACTTGAATATGTTAACACCAAAAGTGTCGCGGCATTACCAGCCAAAGGCGATTTGTGCATGGCTCGGATAGCGTCCGGGCTGCTGCTTAATGCCCGTTTAAAATACCCCGCCTGGAGTGCGCTTATGCCACCCCTAGCTCGGCACAGCAGACACTTTGATGTGGCCGGGGCGGTTCCGTGTGCATTGCACAGATGGCTTCTCACTCACGGGCCATGGGAGTGGGACTCCCTGATGGTCATGTGGCTGCAGTGTGTGTTACTGTGCTCACTGGTTGAGGCACCAAACGTTCACTAGTGATACGGCCTTGGAGGTGGGTATTTGTTTAGCCACTGGCTGGTGTGTTTAACTTTTGTCATAACACACTCTGCAGAGAGCTATGCGCAGTATGCATACACAAGGAGGCCGGGAGCAGAGCTTGCCGTCTTCTTTGGGTCTCGAAATAAATCTGAGTGATAGGAAAACTGCGACTGCTTGCGTTAAACGTGACCTCGATGTGATGGCGGTCGTTTTGGACTAAGGCTTGCACCAAGTGTGTGTGTGTAGTAGTGCTATGATGGTCTGCCATTGCTGCTGCTTAGTCGAGGTAGTATAGCATGCCTTTGGCTTTCTCTCTGTTGAAGTCCCTCTGGACAGACTTTTATTGCCTTATATGTCTATAGCGTTGAATACCATGGTGTAGACGCGTCGAGGCGCTTACTTAGGTTCAATCAAAAGAAACTGGTACTCATCTAATCGGCCTCAGAAGGATGACAGGCTGAATACACTGCAATCAACATCGAACTCTACTTTTGGGGGATGGGACTAGGCTTGCGCGTCATGCAGCTGAGCTATCATTCGGGCCAAATTTGTGATCTGCGTACCTGAAAGCGCATCGCGTGAAGCTGGTGATCACCTGATGTCATGTTCTATTGTTACCATTTGTATCTTGTGGGCGCCATTGATGTTTTGATGGCAGCTCCTGCCTGTTGTACATCTGCCAAAGCAAATATTTACTGCCGGGCACTCAAGTGCTCAACAGGACAGGGCTGGTGCGCCTTTTCTTCAGCTGCCTGCAGCATATTGGCACTGTGGCGAGGGCTCCTGACAACCTAAAATGGTGGACATGGTGGTTTCATCGGAGATCCGGAGCACTTGAGAAACAAGTGGTTTTGTGTCTTTGTTTCTTATTTAACTGTCTTTCTTCGTCTTCAGAGAAGTGCGTCTTGAACGGGTGATACTTTGCACACACACGAGGGGTAAAATGAAGCTCCTTTCCAGGTACACGGCATAGCATGATGCTAGTGTCTCGTTCGTTAAATCTCGCAGGATTTTAAAAATTGTTTGTAAAGAGTGCATGCAAAATGAGTTACCCGTGGCCGGCTCCTTTTGGAAGCCACTGATAAGTTAACAAGTTCGAACAGCACACTTTTCATGACAATTTGCGTGTTTTATGTATGACATTCGCATGCACTGTATTTCATTGTCATCATTCTGCATGTATCTGGGCTCATAGAAGCGTTCAGTGAGTGACATGTGGCAGGAGAGAAGCACGTTGACAAGCAAAATGAAGTCACCTTGCCACTGACTTGGCTGCCGTATTTTCCCTAGAAGCCTAGCGAACGTGGGGCTTTTCGGCACACCCCTTCGGGGCAATACTTGTGAGGCGGGCGGGCTACAGTGCTATGTCCGTAGTTTACCTTGTATAGATTGGGGAATTAGCCAGACATACATTGGCTGCGGTTGTTTTTTCACACAAAGAAGAACATGTGTGATGGTGTTAAAAGTTCATTCTTGCATCGCGAACTCCACCTGATCATTCTGTTTTCTCCGCATTTCTTCGCTTTAATGCAGTTCTTCAGCTGCCTGCGCGCTGCCCTCCATATTACTGTTCTGCTCTTTCGCCTTCTCTTGTTTCTCTCTCACTCATCTCCTCTCTCAGCCCCTGCTTGTCTCCCTGACACACACTGCTTTTTTATTACAGCTGTTCTGCCACGCTGGTTGTCGACCTCCCCTTCTCCCCCCCCCCCCCCCACTATTTCCTTTATTTTATTTATCCTGCATACCACGATTGCCAGATCAATATAGAACTTTGGGTGGAGGGGATCACAGTTGATGTTAGTTGATGGCTCTCTGGCGTGAGTTTGGGACGGCACAGACCATTCTGGTGCTTCAAAAAGGCCTGTTTCCGCGGAGAGGAGGAAGTGGGGGGGCGGCGTGGGGGTTCACATCAGCAAGATCTTTGTGGTTACCATGATTCCTCTCTAAATCGGTGGCACTCCATGGGTTGTGGAAGCAGTTTGTGCTGAGATGTGGACCATGGTTGAGTGGTGTAGTGAGTAGTGAGTGCAGAGTAGTGAGTAGAGTAGTCAGTAGTGAGTAGAGTAGTGAGTAGAGTAGTGAGGTGAGTAGAGTAGTGAGTAAAGTAGTGAGTGCAGAGTAGTGAGTAGAGAAGTGAGTAGTGAGTAGTGAGAAGTGAGTAGTGAGTAGTGAGTAGTGAGTCGTGAGTAGTGAGTCGTGAGTAGTGAGGAGTAGAGTAGTGAGTAGTGAGTGGCGAGTAGTGAGTAGAGTAGTGAGTAGTGAGTGCAGAGTAGTGAGTAGTGAGTAGAGTAGTGAGTAGGTGAGTAGTGAGGAGTAGAGTAGTGAGTAGTGAGTGGCGAGTAGTGAGTAGAGTAGTGAGTAGAGTAGTGAGTAGAGTAGTGAGTAGTGAGTAGAGTAGTGAGTAGTGAGTAGAGCAGTGAGTAGTGAGTAGAGCAGTGAGTAGTGAGCAGTGAGTAGAGTAGTGAGGGCAGAGTAGGGAGGGCAGAGTAGGGAGGGCAGAGTAGGGAAGGCAGAGTAGGGAGTGCAGAGTGTGAGTAGAGTAGTGAGTAGTGAGTAGAATAGTGAGTAGAGTAGTGAGTAGTGAGTAGTGAGTAGAGTAGAGTAGTGAGTAGTGAGTGCAGAGTAGTGAGTAGTGAGTGCAGAGTAGTGAGTAGTGAGTAGTGAGTAGTGAGTGCAGAGTAGTGAGTAGTGAGTAGTGAGTAGTGAGTGCAGAGTAGTGAGTAGAGTAGTGAGTAGTGAGTACAGTAGTGAGTGCAGAGTAGTGAGTAGAGTAGTGAGTAGAGTAGTGAGTAGTGAGTGCAGAGTAGTGCAGAGTAGTGAGTAGAGTAGTGAGTAGAGTAGTGAGTAGTGAGTGCAGAGTAGTGAGTAGAGTAGTGAGTAGTGAGTAGAGTAGTGAGTAGTGAGCAGAGTAGTGAGTAGTGGGTGCAGAGTAGTGAGTAGAGTAGTGAGTAGAGTAGTGAGTAGAGAGTAGTAAGTTCAGAGTAGTGAGTAGAGTAGTGAGTAGTGAGTAGAGTAGTGAGTAGTGAGTAGTGAGTGCAGAGTAGTGAGTAGAGTAGTGAGTAGAGTAGTGAGTAGGACATCACAGGCAGCAGCTGTGCAAGCTTCTTACATTCACAAGGAGACCACAGGCAGCAGAGGTGCAAGCTTCTCACACTCACAAGAAGGACATCACAGGCAGTAACGGTGCAATATTCTCACACTCACAAGGAGATCACTGGCAGTACACACCACATGAACACACTCCATAACACATAGCAACAATACATTGGCATTTACAATGCCATTAGCTCAAACTCAAATAAATCCGAGCCCGATTGCATTTCTAATGCTTGTTTTCTTAGGCGATTACTAATAACGTCACAGGAATTGCTATGCAGACCCTTTTTAAATCAGCAGGTCTTAAACTGTACCCCCAGCAGGATTCGAAGCCAGTACAGTTTTTGAAGCAGGAGGCTGGCATGGGTGCTCCACCAGAGCCCAAGAATCAAATGAGGCGCATTGTTTTGCATAACCTTGAGCTTTTGCAAGAGAAATTTAGGAAATTTCAGATAAAGAATTTATCTGGTAAAGAAATATCTGTGGAGGGAGAAGGAAAGGGACCGTGTTCAGGTTCCTTTCAGATATGTAAACATTTTTGAATAAAAAATTTAATGAGATGATGTGAGATCTCCTGGGTGGTTTTTACTCTTGGCTGAACATTAGATGTGTTACTTAAACCATTTAAGAAGAGGCAAATGATTCAAATCTAGGAATCCATTCTCCCTCAAATGGTGCTGTGTTCCACTCCATGACTGGCTACGAATTTTAGGAAAAAATAATATTTTTCATAAGATGTGCTACAAAACAAAAAAATTATAAACAGGAAAATAAATTAATAAATTAAATTGAAAAATCTGTTTGGCCACTTTTTGATGAGTTCATTTTCTTGTGATAAAAAGTTTGTTTATTTCTTTAAATTAATTGTTTACAGATTTCAATTTATACAGTAAATCCAATTTATGTGTACGTTGAGATTGCCATTTTCACTCTGATCTATGTAATTTGATTTTAGCATTTTTCAGCTCTTGAGTGAAACATGTAGCTGGTTTATGGCATATAGAGGAAGAAGCACTTCTTAACAGTACCAGCACAGGGCTCAAAAAATTCACTCAACTGCTTGCATTTGTGAGTTAGATTAATTCAGGGCGAGCTATTTTTAGGTCCTACTCGCCCTTTCTGGGGAGTGGGAAGACAAACTGACACTTGACCTCTGCCTCTGAAAGCAGAGGAAATGTGACAAGATAACAAGATTTATTTAAAGGCATCTTCATTGCTCACAAAGTAAAAAAAAATACTTTTAAATCTTGTAACTTGTCACATTTGCTCATCTTTCAGAATGTATTAGTTAGAGTACAACGTTCTTCAGTTTCGTTGTTAAGAGCAAAATAAGAGTCATTAAGTTCATGAATTACTTTATCTACTTGTAATTTGCTCTATTATAATGAAACCTACAATATCTTGTTTGAAACATATAAACGCCCTAGTATGTTGCGTTACATGTTATGCAGAAATGATCAGACCAAAGACATTGTTTAATGGATATACCATAATTATTAGTGTCAGAAGACCATAAATGGTCTAATATATGTCCTTTGATATGTGTTGGTGACGGTGGGACCAATTCACAAACTGCATTTTGTAAGTTTTTGTAGCATTACAATTGTGTTACAAGCAAACTACTGCTGTTCATAAACTTACGTGCCAAGTTTATGCCTCCGCCTCCTATCTTTTTCTCTAGGAGATCTCCAGTCCATCTGCTTAGTCTCCTCACATGTAAATATACGTTTTAGTATTAAGTGTGGGAGGGACAGGTGGAGTGGCTGGGAATGGGTAATACTTACTACTAAAGGAGAAGGGTTATGTGAGGAGTAAGGAGGGGTGAAGGGAGGGTCAGACAGGGGTTATAGAGTGACGTACCCACACACAAAAGAATAAGTCTTCTGCTATTCATAAACTGCACATCTAAAGTTACTAAGCCAAAAAAAAGACCCAAAACTGTAGTAAATTACCCGAGTCAGAGCTGATGTAAGAGGAGCACCACACATGGCCAACTATTGTTACTTCAACAGCTTCCCATAGAAAATAATGGAAGTACACTCAGGAAATAATGTTAAATTAGATTTGGGTATTTGAAATAGGTATACAAAAAAATAAATATAAAAAAAATAAAACTAGTACATATTTTTAATGTTTGTGTAAAATATTTTAATATTCTTTTTGTATTTAAAAATTGAGGTAACAATACATGTTAGTAGATATAATTAAATTAAATGTATGGAATTTCTATATATATGTAAATTTATCTTGTGTATAGATGCATTCACACTTAATAGTAATGATCTATGTATGATCAACTATATATATAAGGCTCACAATATCATTGGTATATTATTTGCATGTAATTTCAATGGAGTAAAGTTTTTTAAGCTATGTCAGAGAAACTACTCGCGGCTGGGCTGGACTGGGCTGTGAGAGATTCAGATAGGCACATGGCTTGGTTTAGGAGTCCAAATTCACATGGTTTATTTACAAATCCTGAAATAAAACTTAAAGCGATTTACTCAGACACAGTGTAAACCACTATAGGGCAATATATTGTGTGAGCAAATCTTTTCAGAAGCAATGCATTTACGCCTGGCAAAGTAGATGTATTTTTTAAGGAACAGTGGTTCAAGGGTGGCCTAATAAGGTCCTAAAGAGAATAGAGCGAATAATTAATTAACGCTGGGGAGCTAGAGATGTAGGTTCAAAAGGAATCTTTTATTTACTTTCTTTTTTTATATATACAATTCTTATAATGTTTTTCAGGTGCTCAAATGAGTGACAAGGTGCAGAACGTGACATAAGTGAACATATTGAAAAAACGAAATGTCACACAACAACAAGGCAAAAAACCACAAAGATATATACAATGAAGTGGGGGTATTTCCTTGGGTAGGTCGACGGCGTTTCGATCTGTATGAATTTAGATCATCATCAGGACTGATGAGCCTCCTGAAACTTAGGGTAATTGAATACGCCAAAGAAAACTTTTTGAACCAGGGTAACTGGGTTATCTGGTAGCTTGTCAGAGAGAATTTTGAGTATATTAAAACCGTAGTTTTTCAAGGGGTCCGGGTAGCGCTCAATCAAGTTGAATTTGAAGAGGGTCCTACTGGAACTGAGTGTATTTAAAAATGTAGTTATCCAAGGGGTCCGAGTAGCGCTCAATCAATTGGACTTAGAAGAGGGTCCTACTGGAACTGAATATATTTAAAACGAAGTTTTCCTTTGGAATCCGAGTGGCGCTGTAGTCGCTATAGAAGATACCTTGTGGTGTGGTGGTCGCCTAGAATTAATCACGGCGTTTGCGCGGCTGTAGGAGGGCGTCCGAGTGCCTCGCTGCTTAGCTGCTCTCACCGTGAGAACAGCTAAGCAGCGAGGCACTCGGACCCCTTGGATAACTACGTTTTTAAATACACTCAGTTCCAGTAGGACCCTCTTCAACTTCAACTTGATTGAGCGCTACCTGGACCCCTTGAAAACTACGGTTTTAATATACTCAAAATTCTCTCTGACAAGCTACCAGATAACCCAGTTACCCTGGTTCAAAAAGTTTTCTTTGGCGTATTCAATTACCCTAAGTTTCAGGAGGCTCATCAGTCCTGATGATGATCTAAATTCATACAGATCGAAACGTCGTCGACCTACCCAAGGAAATACCCCCACTTCATTGTATATATCTTTGTGGTTTTTAGCCTTGTTGTTGCGTGACATTTCGTTTTTTCACTATGTTCACTTATGTCACGTTCTGCACCTTGTCACTCATTTGAGCACCTGAAAAACATTATAAGAATTGTATATATAAAAAAAGAAAGTAAATAAAAGATTCCTTTTGAACCTACATTTCTAGCTCCCCAGCGTTAATTAATTATTCACTCTATTCTCTTTAGGACCTTATTAGGCCACCCTTGAACCACTGTTCCTTAAAAAATACATACCCACCCCAGGTTCGCTTTATGGGGTACCCTTGTTCTCAAAATATGGCAAAGTAGATGAGCATCTACAAACTTAAGTGTTTATGGGTATTCACATTCGTACGTATGGCCCAGTACATTTACATCCACAGTAAGAACTGTAAGGGATTTCTCCGCGTGTCAAAATATATTTTTCCTGTGGAGGACATCAAAAAAAGTTTTAAAAGTGCAATTGCATTTGTGAAGTGTTCACATTTGCATAAATGTACACCTGCTATATATTTTCTTGTAGAAATAACTTCGCTTAGGAGAAACTTTGAATTAAAAAAAGAATTCCAGAACTTCCTTGGGAAATTGTGACTGTTGCAGTTTACTAGCAGTACACCTGGAATCCTCTGTGAATTGCAAAAAAAATCAGAAATTTACTCTAAACGTAATCGTAAACCTGTAGGCTATTTAAAGACTCCCACCCCACTGTGATGTTATGCCTTTAAAATCATAAAAAGTAAAGAAAATAAAGTATTGAAATACCGGGATTTAACCTGAAACGCTCAGTTTCTAATTGCCCTGGCAGATGCCGAAAAAGCTGTATTAATAGTTATTTTGGGGTGGAGCCAAGACACACATTATGACTTAATAAATCGCTGTAAACGTAGATGTTATGGGGTTCATTATTGCATCATATCATCCGCGGTCCAAAAGCCTTTCTCTGCTGCGATACATTCCCTGTTTATCCAATCAAATTATAATATTTTCTCAAATTATTGCCTAACTCTTAATTAGCAGACACATCTAATCTTTTTAGTATAAAGTACTTTGTATGTTTTTTCTCACCTTCATATGTGCCTACCATAAGCAGACATCATCTTTTATTTTAGGAAATACAACAGCATTTTGAAAAGGAGAAGTTACTTCTGGAGGAGGAGAAGAAACAACTTCAACAGCAGCTGGAAAACCTAAGAGAAGAACTGACGACCAAAATTACTTCGGCCAATCAGGAGGCAAGTAGCGACATGCCTATCATCTAACTGTCAGATGCATTGGAGCACATCTAATCAATAATGATTATTTAAAATATTTACAATGAGATTGGAAATAACAAAATGGATCAGCGTCGCTGCCATTGGAGGTCCAGTTTTCCCTTCTGCTGTACTTTGCACGTTGCATCTGTTTGGACCTTTAATGTCAGGTCACCAAAATTACAGGGATAGTGATTTCACAAGACTTTTGAACTAAATTAAATCACAAGAAGGGATGCCTTATGAATCTTGGACTTGGTTAGGTCATTAGGTCATAGAAAAATAAATTAATCAACCTAAAAATGTGTAAGGATAATATAGCTGATATAGATCGGTCAGATGTGGCACAGTATTGACAAGGCATTAATTAGGGAAATTTGGCATTGCATTTTGAGACTTAAAAATATCAGAAATGTATGTCAAGTTGAGTTTAACAACCAATACTTCTCCACTATTGAATTTTTCATAGATTCCCATGCTTGAATGTTTCCTGTCATTGCGATTGGATTTCCACAGTGCAGAGGCTTCTCCATCCCTTAGGGGGGGCTCAAAGATCTTTCTAGAGGGGTCATTTTTGTTGTTTTTGAGGACCCAGGAGGTGTTAGATGTCTTGACCTGCATTGTCCCAGACTTCCCTATTTTCTCCTTTTCTCATGTACCTTGGATACCTTCTTGGCAAGGTCACCTAAATAAATTTTCTTGTCTGTCTCTGTAGCCACAAAAGAAACCTTGCCTCCCTAACCTTAAAAGTTGTGGAGGAGAAGGCCCTGCAATGTTTGCATTCCTTTGGCCCGTGGAGTGTATCAGGGGACTTACATAGTAGAAATAATCCCTTTTTTAATCCTTCTGACATGGTGAATTTTGTTAGAAAACCACAGACAGGATGTTACCTTCTGTCAGATGACAGTTGAAGTTTAACCAAAGGTCAAAAAGAGCATAAAAACTGAAATAGACTCCCTACACTAGGCAATTGGTGGCCCAGAGGAGAAGGATAATTCAGGGGCTGTTCTCTGGTTGGCTGCAGTTTGTTTCTTTCTAAAACTTTGGGCCCGATTCACAGAATGAACTTAAGACTCAATCCTAAACCTTCTACTACTTTTGGCATTCACAGAATGAATTTAATACTTTTGGTATTCACAGAAGTTAGGATTTTGTCTTAAGTTTGTCTTAAGTCTGTCCTAAGTTTGTCTTAAGACAAACTTAAGACAAAATCCTAGCTTCTGTGAATACCAAAAGTAGTAAGTTAATTCTGTGAATGCCAAAAGTAGTAAGTGCATTCTGTGAATACCAAAATAGTAGTAAATTTAGGATTGAGTCTTAAGTTCGTTCTGTGAATCGGGCCCTTTATTTTATAATGCTTTGCCCTGTACCACTTATTATATTTACTGTGGGACTTCCACCTCGATGACGGGGAAGATTCAAGCATATGAATCTAAGAATGATATCAATATTGGAGAACTACAGTATACAGGTAATTAACTCTTACAAACCCAGGAGTACTAGTTTTAGCTCCACAAAGCAGTGCAAGTCCTCCAACACGTTTAAAAAAAAACATATTTTATTGAAATTTCGACAGTACCATTCTGACACAGGCCCAGCATAATCCACTTGACAACAAAGTATCAAAGAGACAGCAACATTTGAAGTACCAATGGGTACCGTTCTTATTCAAAACATAAGAAAATAAACGAAGAAGTGCGTGCAGACATTCCCACACCCCCTGCCTTCATTTATCTGTTATGATTAGAGGGAGAGGCATCAACATCTTGAATAGGGCAGGTAGGAGAAAGATTATTCATGGCCCTCCATTCCACAGTCTTAATAAAAATATTGTTAGTATCTAAAAAACAAGTTACCTCCTTTTTGGGCAAACGTTGTACCAAGTGTAAAAACTAATTACATAAACCTGGAGATGATCAGACCACTCTATAGAGGATGAATTATCGGTACGGAGTCGATTATCTTTGCAGATGATTTGAACAAACTTTAATGTAAATAGGTTTGCAGCAGTGTTTAATAGACTCATTCCCTAATTGGAACAAGGTAATGTATTAACAGCTGTTTATAAGGATCACCCAATTAAAGGCTAAATCGCCAAGGAAAATATTTGAATCAGAGAGAAGTGGATTCATAACATGCTCCATTCATTGCATGATCTCCAGGATGTTGTAGATAACACTATGTCTGACAACTGTTGCATTTAGTGATATTTATCTCTAAGAGCAGGCTTTGGACTGTGGAGTACAAGTCATTGGCAACCATTTGCAGTGAATTGCATTCTTTTGAATTTTTTTCTTGCCTCTTCATAATAGTATTGCTGGTTATTATCTGTCTTTATAGCAGATGACCTACAACTATGTAGAAGAAACCCCAGTGAAGAAATAACAATTCAGATAAAACATGTATCATTGGATTCAATGGAACCTCAATAAGATTATTGTGTTTGAATATCCTTGACAGTTATGTTGTATGAAGTTATCTATATTCCAGGATAGTTGGGCTGGGCATGGTGAGATGAAGACAGTAAAAAAAATCAAGATGCTTGTGATTGGAAGTCACCTTCTAGGCCACCAAGAAGGTTCTCCTTGGAGAGGAGAATGTTTCTTTTGTGCAGTCGGGGTCATAGGTGCTACTAAGCACAATATATGCAGCATATTTCAATTAAACTCCAGCATGGGAGCTGTGCAGCTGTCCTAGTGTAAGCAGGTATTAGGATTAGGCAGATTAAGATACAAATATCTCATCATGTTAACTAGGAGATCACCTTTAATATTAAGGTGAGTGATGTTAGCAGATCTGATCATATTGAGTTGGAGTTTGGCTTAGATAGGGTATAATAAACAATATGAAGTGTGTACATAAGGGGATGAAAAATTTAAATTGAGACACTTCGGGACATGAGGGCTGGTTCTTCTCAGTGTAATACCAGTCGAGTCCTCAAGCCTGTTGCAACTATTGTCAATTTGTGACAGCCCTGTGAAAATATCTGTGAGTAAGAGGAAAACTTTGAGAAAGAAGGAAAAAAGAGAATGTATAACAGGGGAGAAAAGTAGCAGGGATTACACGAGGAAGTGGGTGGTGAATTATAGTTTATGAGTTCAGTTTAAGGACAACTATTTACCAAGGGGTGGGAGTGATGATAGTAAGAAAGAGATGGGTGAGATGTGGTTGAGTTAAAGCAGATCAGAGGCAGGTAGCCTGATTTGGCTTTGACAGGTGTTGTACATCTTCATCCAGCCTCTCGAGAGGTGATGGCTATGTCCTTACAGGTAACCCCCTCTAATCCCCCCCCCCCCCCCCCGGTGAGGAGGTAGAGGAGTGAGGAAATAGGGAGTCTAGATGAGGCAGGGAAAGAGAGAGTGTATGCAAGATGGGAGGACAATATCAAAGTGTTGCAGAAGCAAAGGAATGTGTGTTTCACTGTTCAAATGGTTGTTTTTTGTTTGTAAAACATGCTTGTGCATGTAAGCTGTTTCCAGCCCTATTAGTAATCATAGTTTACTGCCTCAGAATTGTGGTGGACGGTGCCTTACTCTACCCCTCATGGCATGCCATTAGCTATTGCCTAAATGTAAAAATGTGATGGCTTTTGTAGACTACGAATGGCACAACACATTACCTTTAGTGTTGCTTGCTTATAGATTACTGTCAAAAAAAGTAGTTGTTAAAAATTAGAGGTATTTACATAACCTAGAATAGTTTTGAATAAAGACCTAAATCTGATAGGTCTTCCATAAATAATGAACAGTATTGCAAAGTGACTGAATAAATATGTGATTCAGTGGAATCTTTGCAGACAACTACTTGCTGGCCAAGACCATCCACTGACATCATAAAGCAGGGCACATCGAGTGATCTTTTTTGGGTGATTTACATAGAAGAATTGCGATAGACTCTACCCACCAAAATCATGATTTGGTCAAAGTTAGGGACGTTTTGGAGACTATGCAAAGGCTCCAGGTTACACTTTGTGACTGTCGGCCATTTTCAGAACCAGATTGTACTGTTCTTCTAATTCATAGAATGGAGTAGTCCTTTCCTAATGCTAATAAAACTACAATAACTCCCTTCATTGTATCTTCATAAAGGTATCTCGTCTGGAAGACTTGGTGAGAAAAAGTGATCAAGAGCTTGGCTTTGCCGAAGAGCAGATTAGCAGTCTGAAGGAAGAGCAAGAACAACTTCAGAAGGACTTGGATATTTCCAGAACCAAGATGCGTGAAACCAGTGATTCATTGCTCAGTATTCAGGTAATCACAAAACATATTTGCACACTTTGAGAAAGACCACTGTTAGGAATTATCAACGTTGGAGAAGTGTGGCTCAATGGTTAGAGCGGCAGACCTTGATGCAGAACGCTGGCCAGGGACCAGGGTTCGATTCCCGCCTCGGCGGGTTCGGGCTTAAATTCCTCTGACCGGATATTCTTGCCTCAGTGCTGAATCTAAGCATGGGCCCCACGCTGCAACTCTGGGCAATAGCTTGCTTAGTCTCCACAACGGCCCCCGATGCACAAGGGATGCCTGGTTTCACCATGGGATGCCCAGGAGTGGACACCTCACAAGGAAAAGCCAGGAGGGGTTCCCTTGTGGTAGGAGTACAAGCGCCGGGATGCCTCCGGGTTACTGTTCGCGCTATACAAATACAACACATTTACATTTACATTTACCTTTACCACAATACCTCCAACAAGCTGAAGTTGTCTTCTTCTTCATATTTGTTGATTTAAACTGTTTACATTTTGTCACACTCAAACCTTTTTTCAACCTGTGGTGTGTATGTAGGTTCCCACAGTTTGTGATAGCTTATCTTTGTCCTCTATTAGAGTGGGTAGATGCTCTCTTGTGTTAGTAATAGTTGGAGGATAGTGTTCAGGTAAGGCAGAATAGAAGGGAAGATCCAGGCTTTTCAGACATTGAGACACATCTAAAGCAAGCTGTTTAAGAACACATTTCTGACTACTGTAATGCCTGCTTCTCCTGCGGATGGAGGATTTCGTAGGAGGTACAGGAGCGGAAAGCTAGAACAGTGGTCAATAATAAATGTCACAAACCTAAATTGTTCATACGGTAGGGATCTGATTATACAAGTTGTGCGGAATAGGGGTTTTCTTTACGCCACACTCTGAGAATACCATCACCCTATATTGAGGTATTTACCAGGTATGGTAAATACTTCCCGTTCTAAGTCTTCATTGTGGAAATGAGGAATAACATGCAGAATTTTTTATAAACTTACCAAGGTCTGAATATTCTGCCTTATTACTGGACCATTTACCCCAATAAATGTATGCAGTGTGATCTGCCAAAATCTGTCGGCAAAAACTGGGGTGCGATAATTATCACACCCCTCCGAATTTTGGGGCATATTATCAAGAGGGTTTATCTCCGCTTTTTTGGCTTTAAAAGCCAAGAAAGCGGAGATAACATTATTTCCCTATTACCTAGCTGTCGCTAGCACCAGTCAGCCACAGCTAGTAGGAGATAGCGACCATCTTGGGCCCCACTTTGCATGTCAGTGATATTTATCACTAATGACATGCAAAGTGGGCGTGCCAAGATGTTAGAGACTGAAAACAGTCGCTAACATCGCTATCTCCTATTACCAACTTTTGGAGATATTCGCACTAAGCGCGAATATCTCCAAAAGCTAACACCTGCCCCGAGCAGTTCTTAGCCATGTTACCCAATGGGAGGTGGAGAACATGGCTAAGAGCATTAGCTCGGTAATGCATGAATATCGCTGACTTTTCAGCGATATTCATGCATTGCGGCGATTTTTATCGCATTTGCGATAAACCTTGGTAATACCAAGGTTTATTTGCGGTAAAAATCGCCGCAGCTCAGCTGTACTTTTTTGTCTCTAACCAAGCAATAGCGATAATTATCGCTATTGCTTGGTAATATGCCCCTATGTCCCTCACAAACTTCTGTTTATGTCAGTTTCAGAATTTAACCGCAGATTATAAAGAAGTGCCCCCACATGTTCAGAATTGATGGGGTGCAAAAATTATCACCTGCTCGAGTTTTGCCCTCTGAAATGCGGCAGAGCATGTGTTTTTTAGTGCTTTTACTACACACTTCCCTTGTTCCACACATGTCACCCTGAAAAAGTGAAGGAGGGTGGCCTGTGCCTCAAAACTCAGAGTTCCGGTATGTGCGTCATTACTGCACATAAAAGAATTTAATGGGGCCCTAACAAAGAGGGCCTTAGTGTTTCCCATTAGCTAAACAACTCCTGGATTTCTGACTGGCACATTTCTTCACTTTAACAACCACAGAGTCAATTACTATTTATAATTACTAGAGAGGAAGGAAGCCTTTTTAAAAGTGTCAGAAAATTCTGGACTTAACCACATCTTCCCTGATCAGTTCTTGTGCACACCTTCCATATCTCTCCACCACCAAAATAATATTCCTGCTTATGACCGGCAATGACAGCCCTCTGTTGCCATAATACATTGTGTTTTCTCTTGTCGTTCTTCTCTTAGTATTCCTTCCAAGTAATAGATCTCTTATGTTTTTTTCTCCATACATTAGGATTTGAAGCAGTGTTTTCTTCCTTTTTAGTGCAATGTAAAGGCACGTTTGTATCTTTAAATAAATAAAAGCAATAATAAGAGAAATACACTTGACATGCAAAAATAGCATTATACAGCTAGAATATCTTGTACAAAAAGAGCAAATGATTGAAAATTACAAATAGCATTATCCTATGAGCCTTGAAGCTGCATATTGATTATTGGTGAGCGAGTGACGTGTTTCCCAGAAATATAGATATCCGTATATTCCTTTCTCCATTCACTCAAGGATATGGCCTTTCCAAAGGTGATCCTTTAATACTTGTTTCACCGCTGCAGCACAGAACTGAATATCAAGCTTATATTCCCCAGACATGCTTTGAATCCTAACCAGCCTGCTGAAAAAGATAATGAAGCTCTTTGCTTCCTACATAAAGCAGGAAATATCATTCCCAGTATTTTGTACTCTAGTTCATAATTGTTATATCTTTTCTGAGAGCTGAACAGAGAGCAGTGATGAGAGCAGTCCCAAGAACTTATACAATCCTTCACACATTCAGAGAAGGAAAGAGTGCTTCATGTAATGCCTTATTGCACATTGTTGGGCTCATGCTACACACATGGCTGGGCGTCCTCGGCATGTCTCTGGTTCTGGCCTCTCTCTACCTGTTGTAATCCGAAGTCCTGCAGTGTGCTTCTAGCTCCCAACACAAAGGGCGACCGCTGGACTGCAGAGGTTAGCACAAAGTGGTATGCAACCTTTACAACGCAACTTTTACCACGCAGTGCTGTAACAACGCATGTATTACAAAGAAAACCATTACAACGCATTACACTGGGGGGCGCGCTAGGATAAGGAATAGTTTTAATTTACTATCCAACACCTTCCCTAGTGTCCACGGGGACTGGAGTTGGAATAGTAAATTAAACTATTCACTATCCAGCACCCCCAAGTGTAATGCGTTGTAAAGGTTTTCGTTGTAATACTTGCGTTGTAACAGCATGCGTGGTAAAAGCATGCGTTGTAACGTCATACATCCGCACAAAGTAGGTCAAACCTGGGCTTCATCTTAGCTTTTCAGATGAACACCATTAACTCCAGGAGAGGCGAGTGGACAAAACCCATAAAAAGGGTGATAGATCCTCGCCAGGAAACTATAGGCCTATAAGCCTAATAGGCTCAATTCAAAAGGTGGTGGCTCGCCTAGCACTGGCAAAGGTTCTGGAATGGATCGAAACTAACAACATCCTGTCTTCCCTTCAAGGGGGCTTCTGAGCACATGTTAGCACCTTTGACCAAGTTTTCCGCTTTTTATTAGTATACTGGCGGACAGTTGTAAAAGGAAAGGGCAGTATGTACGTATGTTGAGCTTATGTCAGCTTTTGACTTAGTTCCACGAAAAAAGCTCTGGATAGTGTTACAGGACCTGGAAATGCCCTCGCATTTGCTTTCTCTAATTGTCAGACTCCATGAGGACAACTTTGCTCAAGTCCGCTGGGACTCACAGGGTAATGTCACAGATTGCTTCCCGGTGAAAAAGGGCACCAACACTATTTTCCCTCTTTCGCAATGGAGTCTCACAATTTGTTGCAACTTAACCCTCAGATGCCCCAGTTATAGCAGGTACAAAGATACCTATTTTACTATTTGCAGACGACACGCTTATAATTTCCAAAACACCGAGTGGTCTGCAGCGTGCACTTTCTTGCTTTGAAGATTTCTGCAGCACACAAGGATTGATAATCAACACAACTAAAACAAAGTTCATGAATTACAACCAGCATCGATCATACAAGAGTGCCATTACATTAGACGGGAAGCCCCTAGAACAGATAGATGTGTTCACCTACCTAGGAATCACACTAGCAAAAAAAACTGAGCTGGAGTCCTCAAATAGAAATCATGGCCCTGAAACATGATCAGTTACCAGAATCAAGTCAAAGAATTTAAGACCTCTTTGACAAGCCGATCAGTCCGGTCCTGCATATTTATAATTTATCATTCTAAAGTAGTGAGTTCCGTTCTTTATGGTTCTGAACTCTGGGGCTTTGAGAATCTGACACCTCTTGTTGTATCAGAGAATACATTTTATCCAACAATCACAAGCCTCCTGCAAAGCACTCCACTCAAGCCTCTGCTCAATGATCTAGGTCAAAACTTTCTCGAAGTTATAGCAGGACTTGTCTATTTTATATTGGCGCAGATCATGGTCCACTCCTGAGTTGGCAAATTATGCTGAAGCCCTCGGGATGGCATTGAGGCAGATCGTTCTTTTAAGATCGGCTGGCCTCTTAATATAAAGAATGCACTGACTATTATGGGAATGCAGAAACTATGAGAGAACCCAAGGAGTGCTCATTTCCCAACAAAAGAGAAAATGAAAGAACTTTATTGGGAAATGACAAGGACCAATAACTTTAGAGCAGTCGAGAGCACCTCACTCACAGGAAGGTTCCTAGAATTTAAACTCTTTCCACGGTATGAATTTTATTGGGACATAATATCAAAGCCGTTTGATAGAAAATTATATTTTCAATTCCGTGTAGGTACCCTCCCTTTAAAATATTTTAAATGTAAGTGGTCCTCCACAGTAGATAACAAATGTCCCATCTGCCCAGACCAAACTGAAACGTTCTCTCATGTCTAGTTTGTTTGCCCAGCTTATGCAGAGCCGCAAAAGAAATGGCTCAAACAGACTTGCAGGAACCTGGGCACCAGACACTGCAGTGTTGCTTTGAGATTGCTGCACTCAGATCCATCCTTGCAGGTTGCAGTTTCTGTTGCTGAGTTCCTGGGATGGATGTGGATCATAGATCAAGGATCAATACCGATTCCGCTACCAAGACAAAAGATATATTTTCTATAGTTGAGGAGCTTTCACACCCTGATAGAGTGACTAATAAGCCCCTCCCCTCTCAAGTTCTCTATGACTCCCTCAACTCATTCTTTATGGATAAAATCGCTAAGATTAAAAGTAGCATCCCTTCTTCCATACCACCCTCTATTTCTGCACCTACTATTAGAAACTTTTAGGAGGTAGGCTCTGGCTCCCCCACAGATTGTTGTCCTCCTCACATTTTACGAGAAGTTTTCAACACCTGTCCCAAACCCCCTCTGGCACTCCTCAATAACTCTCTCAGACTTGGCTTGGTCCCCGATTCCTTTAAGATAGCCGAAGTGGTTACCATTCTGAAGAAACCTAATTCTGACCCCTCCTTAATGAGCAACTTTCGTCTCATCTCGTTGCTCCCTTACCTCAGTAAGGTGCTTGAGGCCCATGTCATTAACTACCTTAGTTAATTCATCGAACGCTCCCAGTTCCTTGACCCGCAACAAGCTGGCTTTAGGCCAGCTCATTCTACTGAGTCAGTCATCCTCTCAGTTATGGAGGAACTTAGATGGGGAGCGGATCTTAAGACCAGCCAGGCCTTAGTGCTCCTGGATTTGTCGGCTGCCTTCGACACGGTCGACCATAACATCTTAATCGACCGTGTCGGCGACGCCGGCATCCAGGGGCCGGCCCTCAGGTGGATCTGCTCTTTCCTCAGCAGCCCTCACTAGGCCGTCCGCCTCTCCAACTTCTCTGCGGAAAAAGTTAAGCTGACGTGTGGTGTCCCTCAGGGATCCTCCCTCTCCCCCCTTCTTTTTAACATGTACCTGACTCCCCTCATTCGGTCCCTACGTGGAAGCAAGGTCACCACTTTTAACTATGCAGATGACATCCAGTTGGTTTTTGATATCAACTCCTCAGACCACTCAATCCATAATTTCCAGTCCACCATGTGCCTCATCAGTAATTGGATGGAGGCCAATCATTTAAAACTCAACCCCCGACAAGACTGAGTTGATCTTGACCGGAGGTACTTCCAACCCGTGGAATTCTAACTTGACCCCCCCGCCTTGGTTCCCCTCTCTGCCCTGTTGATTTGGCAAAAAGCCTGGGGGTCATAATTTGTAAAGACCTTTCCATGAAGTCCCAGATTAGCGCAGGGGTATCTTCCTGCTTTTTCCATCTCCGCAGAATTCGTAAGATCTCCTTATTTTTAACTACGGAGGCTCTAACCCTGGCTCTTCTGGCCCTGGTCATCTCCCATATCGACTATACCAACTCACTCTACATTGGCATTCCCGCTTACCAGCTTTGTCGTCTGCAGCTGCTACAAAATCAGGCTGCTAGACTCATTTTTCATCAACCGAGACACCATCATGTACGCCCCTTGCTTAAAAGCCTTCATTGGCTCCCAGTGGCTAAACGCAGTGAATTTAAACTAGGCTGCATCACTTTTAAAGAACTGGCCGGCCTTGGTCCAGCCTTTATTTCTTCCCTGCTTCACCGCTATCTTCCTACTCGTAATCTTCGTTCCTCCCACTTGGCTCTACTCACAACCCCTACCTTTATCTGTAAGAAACACGGTGGCCTCAGATTCTCTTTTCTTGCCCCCTCCTGTTGGAACTCACTTCCTTTGGAACTTAGATCAACCACTTCCTATACCCACTTTAAATCCTGCCTGAAAAGTCTATTGTTTTGCCAGGCCTATGAGTAACACATTATCTGTCCATTAACCTTCACTGCTGACTTTCTGCTTCTCCCCCGCTCACAGCGCCATAAAACCGTTTGGTGTAAGTGCGCTTTAGAAGTAATTTTAACATAACATAACATAACAATGCATTGTCCCTTGCATTATTATGAATTTGAAATGGAATCTAGCTGGTCCTACTGTGACCGATATAACTATGTTTGTTGTGTTGGAGCAGTATTTACAAATATATATGTTTGTAAGATATTTTATACTTTTAAAAATTAATATTTTAATTTGCTTTTATGACATGCAATGTCGAAATAAATCTTTGATGATGATGAAAACCTTTAAATAGCCCTTTCCAAGATGATGGTCCGTCCATAGGATGTTTACAAAGGTTGCCAGTCCAAGATGAAGTCGAGTATTTTCCTGTGAGGTCAGTCCCTGTTTGAACCGTATATAAAGGAGATGTTAATGAGAGGGAGATGTCTCACAACACATTGATTCTCAAATCTTTTTGTCATGTTCTTTGTCCCCCATTGCTACTGTTTTTTTCCCTTGAAATTATACTTCTAGCAGTTAGACCTTTTTATTGGATTATACTCCCTGATATCATACCTGGCAGTTTTCTCATCCCTGTTGTCTGAGGGAGTTTGATGCTCTGCTAAACGCAGCAGCTTTTAGTTCCATGATATCCGAGGAAGTCTGTTTTACCCAATATTTTTTTTCGCCTAAGAAGGAGACAATTAACACTTTTCATGTATACTATTCTCTGCGGGGAGCACCATGGCTACTGGGAAGAGGAGCACTTTCCTCGGGCAGTCAAGGACTCAACAGACCTTCTCAACGTGCATTCCTTGACAGTAGTGTAAGGAGGTGCACTCAATAACCTACTTCCAAACAACAAATCTGCAGTGGCAGCTCGCACAGGTAACACTGTGGGGCGGAACTTGGTGGGGGGGTAGTAGAGTGTGACTTACGACTGGAAAGTGGAGAGTAAGGAAATAAATAAATAAAAGCACTTACTTTGCGCTTGCTGCTTCGGCGATGCTGCGAGCGCAAAGTAAGTGCTTTTATTTATTTATTTCCTTACTCTCCACTTTCCCGTCTTATGTCACACTTCACTACCCTCCCACCCAGCCCCGCCCCACAGCGTCACGGGTGCGAGACCCCACTGCAATTCTGGCAGGGTTGCTCCCAACTGCCATTGCATAATTTTGTTCTGTATTATATAAAAATTGAAGACAGTCTATAGTATACACTTTGAAAAAACTGAGTGAAGAACCTCAACTGAATTTTAAAATAGTTGCTCCTGGACAGAACTGCATCACAACCTACTACATTTCCTTCCATGTTCTGTGATGTCATCTCCATAATGTGCCATAGAAAAATATAGACTATACTAATCATAGATGTTGTATGAGCTAGGTATCATCTGAAGGTACCTAAATAATTGCTTGGGATTGTAAATTATGCATGGAAGTCAGAAAAAAAGTTGAAAACCTCTGCATTATGCAACTGATGTACAGACTGTAGCACGCAACTGGCTTTTGAAATGAGTTGACAGGAAGTCAGCAGCCATGGTGGTTGTCCCCCATGGTGTTTGAATACTTAAGAAAATTTAATTAAAACATGCTAACTATAACAAAGATCCTGTAGTACTGGATATATTTATATGTTTTGGATGAATCAAGGGCAGAGAATCAAAACGGATACAATTTCCTGAGCAGGATAAATATCTCAGTGAATGCTGTAGTCTTTGGTGTGGAGTGTATTAGTGGAATGAGCCTGTAGTTCAGAGCTTTCCAGAGATAGACCTGAAACTGGGAAACTGCCCACTCTACCTTAGCCAGCAACCGCTGTAAGTAGAGAAGTGTTCATCTGGGCTTCCTTGTACTCTATATTTGAGGATGCCATTGAGTGAAGAAAGAGGATGGGGTATAAGCTAATAAAGCCCTAAAAAGGCAGTACAAGCTTTAGGAAGCATAACCATTTTAATCGTGCTTACCTGCTCCAACAACAAGAGTGGAACATGTGTGAATCTTTTCAAAAGCTGGAGACAGGGATCTTATCATGCTTCTATGTGTATCTTTTCTAACATCTGATCTGACAAACTTGAATCACCGGTATCCAGAACTCATGTTTTATGATGAAAAAGTGTGTATAATCAGTGGGAAATATAAGTGTTCCTGACACTTTCCTGTAATTCTCCATCTGAAAAACTAGAGAACCCAGACACAGGCTCACAGCTCCTATAGATTCTTTAATCTCACAAGTTAAGAATATCCATGGCTTGGAAGTTAATATGAGTTTCTTCCTTGTGAACTGTTAGTAAAGTGAAATGCACTTCTGTTGTCTCCATATAGAGGATCTGCTGGGATCAACTAACTCAAAAACTTACTGATCCCTAATAATCAAAAAATTGTGTACGTTAGGTTATCTGATGAAGTAGGGCAAACAGATCGCATGCATCTGAATTATGTCCTGTATACTCATTAGTATGTGTATGTGAGGGAAAAGAATTGTCTTTAGGACAAGAACCCTCACTCACCCAAGAGTGGCATGCTTCATCATTGGGTTCCCTCTTCACACCCGAACTGCAAGGTCCATGGTGTGGGCTACAACTCCTCAAAGGGGAGGAGCTGAGGTGTTTTGCAAGGATGAGCAATGAGAAAGGGTTAGCGAGGGGCAGAGTGCAGAAAGAAATAGATATACAGGTGATAAATAAAACTATCTCCAGGGGTCTGAGTAGGCTCTATTCAGTGCGCCTCTGGGATAGAGTTTAAAAAGAGGACTAGGGATCAAACAAATATATCCCTATCAAGGATTGACATGTTTCTTCCCATAACAGGATTCCGGGGCATTCATCAGGATCTTAAAAGTTATATAGTTAATCTGTGTCAACTCGTGAAAATGAGAAAAAAGTTATAAATGTAATTTTACTGGCCACCCCATTATCAAAGTGGCCAGGATAGCGATGACCCGTATTTTTCTGGGAACACCGTTTACTTAGTGTTCAGAAAGTGGGGTCCACTCTAGAACCATACGGTATGTCTTGTGGTGCCCAACTGTTTGGTCTGTGCCTGCCCCACAACAGACGTCCCTGCGAGAGTGGACCACTGCCTACTCCTAAAAATTGTTTTTGATAACATTCACAAAGGAGAAGTGATCTCTAGAGGATCTCTTCCCGTTTGCAAATGGGTTGTCACTACATTTGTGTTTGTGATAATGGTAAAATATTAACGTTTTGCGACCTGATTTTAGTTGTAATCGTTAATACATGCCATTCTGAATATGTATTTGGAGAGAATGCCTGAAATACGCCCCTTTCAAATACCGATTCAGTCACAAACCCAAATTTTGATTCAGTAAACATTTACCTAATTGCAGTTTGGGTTTCATAAATAACAAAAAGCCTTTTTGCAGGTGTGAATGGCCCGATTCTATAAATGGGACCTTTTGCCAGTGCAAGACATCTTTGTACATCTGGCCATATAGCCCAAGGTCCCAGCAAGAATACAATTGTTCTCTAACTGATGACATTGCTATTGCATCAAAACAGGGCGAGCAATCTATGCACTTACTTGAGGGCTGCACAGCAGGTTTGAATATGACAGAAAGCAGATATATCATGAAATAATAGTCTAGTGATTTGCTTTTTAAGACCTGCTCACATCCACAAAATGTCTCTCGGTTGTGGATTAACATACATCAGTGTAGTGAAAGTTTTGGCATTAACACGTAGGCCATCAGGCTTTTTAGCCAGTTAGACCCTGTGGAACTGGGTTCTACATCCAGGTCAAAGCTACCTTACGCTTGTCCAGCACTAAAGCCAATGCAGAGCATTTCCTGACTTCTTTAGGGTTATCTTGCATATAAAAAAAAGTGAAACCAGAGGTGTAGGTATCAACATGGCCTTTAGTATGTTCAAAAGACGTTCGTCTGGCAATTCCTTACATCTATACAAGTCCAGACCATATGTTGCAAGTAAGCGACAGATAATTGTATCTAAGGCAATTCACACCTGTAGATAGTCAACATTTCTGCATTTTTATAGGAGTTTAAGATCCTTAGGACACAGGTTTGAAATGTAATATTATGTGCCTGGAATTCAGTGAAATCTGCGGAGTCTGCACAGCAGAAACATCTCTACTCATCCATGACCGGTTCACTTAAATCAGTCTTCCACAATTTCTTAGCACTCATTTCAGTATAATCTACTTTTCATAATCTCTTCATATGTATGTTACAGCCATACCCATGTTTCAGAGGCTGTTATGATCTAAGACACTAGTGTAAGTTCATGTGGTTCACTGGGAAAGTGTTCCTCAACTGTCTGTAAAGTATGGCATGGCAAGAAGTACATAAACATATCTAATGAGATAATGTCCCCTCTGTTATTGTATTGTTTTAGTTTCACAAACGGTGAGCTATCAAATAAGTAATCTATGCAGGTCAGTCCCAACCTATCCAATGTAATGGTTGTTAGCCAAAAGAATCATGGAGGAGCACAGCTGGGACCACCCAGCTGTCCCAAACACGCTATGCTAGGCCACATCAGAATGTGCTGCAGACTTTATTTGTCTATTCTTCCTGCATGTCCTATGCATCTGGGTGATCACCCTCGTCCCAACTGTACCAAAATCAGACCTCACTGCTAGATGAGATGAATGATGGCACCAAAACTCTGCGAAGTGAACCTATGTCATCAGAAATCGAGATTCAATGCCAGAACCGTGAAAACACCCCCTAGCATATGATTATGTTGACACTTCCCACAATAACAATACTTGCGGTAGTGTGTTCGCTAATGTCAGTTTGGAAAAATGCACCCTCAGGAGTGAGAAAAAGTTCCTGGTTAATGAATCAGGATGTTAAGAAATCGGTACAAGAATTTAGGAGAAACGTTTTTCTGACAGCTATCCTACCAGTGGTAGTGGTAGTTTCTCAATCTGTGAAGATAGCTTGTCCATCATATGTCTGAAATTGTATTTACGAACTGATTCACAATCCCTGTTTATTGTAATGCCTAAATAACATACAGAACATATGCTAGCAAAGTGGGACATCCAGGTCAGTGATCTTGATGGATGGTATCTTTGTAAATACATCTGACTTACTCCACTTTATGCAAAAGCCAGAGGAGGAACCTAATTTAAATACAGCACAGATGATAGAAAATAAGTTGTCTCATATAAAGGAGGATATCGTCTGCATATTTGGACATCAGGCGATATCGAGAAAGGAAATTTATGCCCAAGTGGATCTAAAGAAGGCCACAAGCCAACTGTGCAATTACAAGTTGCGACAGTAGGCAATTGTGCCTCATCCCGCTCATTGCGATAAATGGGTCTGACAGTAGGCTGTTAGTCCTCACCAAGACAGTTGAGATTGCACACAGCAACAACACTAGTCAGAACATGAGGTCCACTCCCAATTACATCACAATTCCTGCACAAGAAAAGACAAGCTTATGAGAGTCAAATGCCTTCAATGCACCTGAAAAGGGCAACGTAGTCGCGTATTAGAATTGGATCAAGGAGATGAAGCATCAAAAGAGGGTGTGGTGATTATAAATAGTTGCACAGCATTTTATGTTTCCAGCCTGATAAGGAAACACATCAGATTCATTCTGTTTGCACAAAGGGTGGTAGAAGGGATAGAGTAGGCCATCTTTTGAAGGTCTTGACATAGTCTTAACATCTTGCCTAGTCGTAAACGCCGGTACAAAAGGGGGTGGTGATGGACGGAGCATCTGAATCAATCAAACACTCACACCCAGTCAAAAGATCTCGGTTTAATCCATCACCGTTCTTTAGCCCACTCAGCCACCCCAGTTCAGACATGGCTATATGCAAATCAGTCTGACCCTGTGCCTCATGGGAACAGTCCAGCCCGAACTGCCAAGCCATGTCTTCCCTGGACCGGAAACAAGCTTCCGAGGACCGGTTTCTGGCATTCCAGTCGTCTTCAGCCCGGCTTGCTTGAATCCAGTGGCAAAGTGAGCAAGGGACTCACGTCTGAGCATACCCTGCCACACTTATGGCGGCCAAAAACGGTACAAAAGGGGGTGGTGATGGACGGAGCATCTGAATCAATCAAACACTCATACCCAGTCAAAAGATCTGGGTTTTATCCATCACCGTTCTTTAGCCTACTCTGCCACCCCAGTTCAGACATGGCTATATGCAAATCAGTCTGACCCTGTGCCTCATGGGAACAGTCCAGCCCGTACTGCCAAGCCATGTCTTCCCTGGACCGGAAACCAGCTTCCGATGACCGGTTTCTGGCATTCCAGCCGTCTTCAGCCCGGCTTGCTTGAATCCAGTGGCAAAGTGAGCAAGGGACTCACGTCTTAGCATACCCTGCCACACTTATGGTGGCCAAAAGCAGTCCAAAAGGGGGTGGTGATGGACTGAGCATCTGAATCAATCAAACACTCTCACCCAGTCAAAAGATCTGGGTTTAATCCATCACCGTTCTTTAGCCCACTCTGCCACCCCAGTCCAGACATGGCTATATGCAAATCAGTGTGACCCTGTGCCTCATGGGAACAGTCCTCCCGAACTGCCAAGCCATGTCTTCCCTGGACCGGAAACAAGCTTCTGGGTTTTGATGGATTAAACCCAGATCTTTTGACTGGGCATGAGTGCTTGATTTCAGTGCCCCACATACAAAGAGTGTAATAAAACAACATCATCAGATGCCTCTACCTCTTTCTGTACGCAACATCATCACACCCCCCCTCAAGAGGATATTACAGAGGCACATATAGAGAGAATATTTCCAAAGGGCGTGGAAGAGGTGCCTTCACTCGCACCACACCCTCCACTTCCAAACCGTGACTCACTTTTTATTCCTCCCAGCCATGTAACACCTGTCGGGGAATTCTACAAGTTTTCTTTCCTTACTGGATAACCATAGCAACAGACCAGTGGTTGTTGGAAAATATTCAACATGGTTATTGTCTAGAGCTCTTCAAAACACCTCTAAACATCCCACCTCGCAGGCACATACTTTACAAACAGCGCCAAACCTTTCTCAAACAAGAAGTACAGGCTCTCTTGCAAAAAGGAGTCATAGAGCTTGTTCCTCTACCACAACAAGGTTCAAGAGTATATTCTCTATTATTTCTCATTACCAAAAAAGATAGTTCACATTTACCCATATTAGACCTTAGACCATTAAATCAATAAACCCTTTCAGAGCACTTCCACATGGTAACTCTTTAACATGTAATTTCTCTTTTACAACAGTGCAACTTTATGTCTGCACTAGACTTAAAGGACACCTAGTTTCACATCCCACTACACCCAGCTCACCGAAAATACCTCAGGTTTGTCATAGCGGGATCACATTTACAGTTCAAAGTGCTTCCCTTTGGAGTCACTACCGCACCCAGGGTGTTCACCTAATAGCTAGCGTAGTTGCAGCACATCTACGCAGAAAAAGTATTCATGTCTTCATGTCTTTCCATATTTGGACAATTGGCTCATCAAAGCCAGTGCACTTCAGTTGTTCCTACAACACACTCAGATCACTATACAACTTCTCCATTAATTGGGGTTTACAATCAACATATACACATCTTCAGCCTTCACAGATTCAGCCTTATCTAGGTGCTATTCTCAACACAATGTTGGGGGTAGCCTACCCAAACACAGTTAGGATTCACATCACAGCGCTGCTACATCAATTTTACCCCAATCAACAAGTAACAGTCAAAATAGTTCACTGAATTCTAGGCATGATTGTGTCTTGTATTGCAATAGTGCCATATGCAAGACTACATATGCGTCCGTTGCAGGAGTGTCTTGTGAGTCAATGGTCTCAGTCACAGGGTCAATTACACGATCTTGTGTTGATAGACAGCCACACACATCACTCTCTGCAGTGGTGGAATACAAATAGCAACAGAGCGGCTGCTCCTCGACCCTGTTTCCCAGATCATTCTCATAGCGGACGCATCCCTTACAGAACGGGGTGCACACCTACAGAATCTCACAGTTCACTGTCTCTGGGACACTAAAGACCAGAGTCTCCACATCAACTACCTAGAACTTCAAGCACTCCACCTAGCATTGAAAGCATTTCTTGTCCACCGCTACACAGCATATCACGCTTATCTCAGATGATTTGCTGTGGCCAATATGACACACCATTCACCTGTTAGCGGATCATATCCCAGGGATGGACAACAACTTTGCCGACCTCCTCAGCAGTATGTGGCTTCAAGTCCTCGAGTAGGAACTCCACCCCAGAGTCCTCCTACTCCCATACTTCTACAGGTGGGGATTTCCACGGATAGACCTCTTTGCAACCGCAGACAACGCAAAATGCCCAAACTTCACCTTCAGGTTACCACACCCACTATCCAAGGGCAATTCTCTATGGAGGAACTGGTCAGGGATATTTGCCTATGCTTTTCGATCTCTCCCTCTTCTTCCATTTGTAGCTCGGAAGGTAAAGGCAAACGTCTCTCACCCTCATTCTGCTAGCTCCCACTTGGGCTCAACAACTATGGTTCCCTTCTCTACTCAAGCTTTCAGTAGTGCCACACGAGAAGCTTTCCCTCAACCCAGATCTTGTCATTCAGACACATGGAGACGTCAGGCACCCAAATCCAAAGGACCTCAACCTTACTCTTTATCTCCTGAGGTCATAGAATTTGGTTGCCTAAATCTCCCACCAGAATGTATGACTATTCTCAAAGAGGCCTGTAAACCCACAACTAGAGCCTGTTAAGCTGCGAAGTGGAAAAGATAAATTTTCTACTGCCATTTGAAGCACATCGACCCATTTGATGCAACGGTATAAATTATTTTCTGTTATCTGCTGCATTTGCAGACTTCTGGACTAGTGTACACTTCAATACGCTTGAATCTGGCTGCAGTAGCTGTCTACCTGCAAAACAAGACAACATCTATCACTGTTTAAGATACCAGTTATTAAGGCATTCAGGGAAGGCCTCAATAGAGTAATTCCACCCAGGGTTTCCCCTGCACATGCTTGGAACCTCAACGTGAAACTCACCAGACTTATGGGTCCACCATTTGAACCCTTGCATAATTGCACTCTCCCGTGCCCATATCAAAATCTGGTCTTTCTAGATGGATGATTAAATGCATTCAGACATGTTTCACCAAAGATAAAGAAATTGGCCAACACCTCCTAGAACACACTCTACTTGCAAAATAATAGCACATATGGCTTTTCTAGGCAATATACCAATACCTGAGTTGTGTAAAGCAGCTACATGGTCATCCCCACACACAGGCAGAGATAGAATGTGTCCTAGGTTACCAAGCAACCTTTTAGCGAAGATGCCGAGTCTGTCTTCAATTTCCACCGCACTCGATATAAACGTAACCACGACCCCTCCCT
This sequence comes from Lissotriton vulgaris, assembly GCF_964263255.1. Classification (NCBI taxonomy): domain Eukaryota; kingdom Metazoa; phylum Chordata; class Amphibia; order Caudata; family Salamandridae; genus Lissotriton; species Lissotriton vulgaris. The sequence continues at coordinate 753,384,196 of NC_141694.1, forward strand.
GTTTCACTTCCTGGTTACGGCAGACACGATCATTGACTGCCTCGAGACCCCGCAAACGCCGAAAACTATCCGATTAGGTAAGCAATCATTGGGTCACTCGCAGCCCCTCTGCTTGTAGAATTTTGGCAAATAATGGATTTATTAATCATTAGTCCTCCCCCCTCCTTTCTCCTAGATACGGACACGTTAAATCATTTTGGACTTAGAGTGCAGAAACGCGAGGTAAATCACTGATAATGCATTGGTGTGTTTATAAACTTTCCTTGTATATGGTAACTGAATTCACCTAAATTACAGTCCTTTCGCGCCCTTAGATAAAGTACGAGGCGGTTTGGATAACACCAGATGTCAGCCGACTTGCTCCTCCTTTTTTAAGGTAAATGCCTGTTTGTCAGCTACCCAGTCTCTGAACAAATCGAATACAGTTAATGAACTGAAATGCCATGAATTTTAGTGCTCGCACAGTGTATGTATTTTAATGACTCTGCCAAGCGGGTATCCCCGCTATGGCATTTTCGGGACTCTTTGTAGACCCGTAAGCCTGATTAGTTTTCCCTATTCCTTTTTACCCTAGGAGGCCAGCCTACCGTCCCCTAGTCCTGATGAAGACCCGCTCTGTAAGGGCGACCAACCCTACAATTTCATAGGGTCGAAACGTTGACTACTCTCACCACCCTTACCAACTCCTATCGCCAATCAGGATTTGTACAGCTATTTAGGAGTTTGTTTTTGTGCAATAATATAGTGACATTTGCATATTTTTCCGTGTGGCTCCGATTTAGGGGGACCATCTCAGGAATGTATATATGAATATTGACTAATGGTGTATATAAATGATTACTGTGTCCTAATTCCACTCTTCACTGAATTCCCTCACAGCACTTCCCTCCCTTTTTCACATGTGGACATAAAATATTTTGATAAAGCATAAATTTTTTTATCTTGGATACATATCGTATAACCATGAAAATGTTGATACAGGAGCTTTGTGAATAAAAACATCGCATCTTTGATTTGTTTTTTCCTTTCATTTTTCTTCTATTTATACTAAATCCTTGTATTGTATATAAATTGTTCCTTCAAGTCCGGGACCCTTCTGTCCATAATACCTGCAAAACAAGACAACATCTATCACTGTTTAAGATACCAGTTATTAAGGCATTCAGGGAAGGCCTCAATAGAGTAATTCCACCCAGGGTTCCCCCTGCACCTGCTTGGAATCTCAACGTGAAACTCACCAGACTTATGGGTCCACCATTTGAACCCTTGCATAATTGCACTCTCCCATGCCTATATCAAAATCTGGTCTTTCTAGATGGATGAATAAATGTATTCAGACATGTTTCACCAAAGCTAAAAGAACTTGGCCAACACCTCCTAGAACACACTCTACTTGCAAAATAATAGCACATATGGCTTTTCTAGGCAATATAACAATACCTGAGTTGTGTAAAGCAGCTACATGGTCAATCCCACACACTTTCACTAAACATAACTGTGTGGATGTATTAGCACGTCAACAAAGAAATGTAGGACAGGCTGTGCTATGTACCCTTTTCCAAACAACTGCAACACCCGCAGGTTAGCCACAACCTTCTGGAAGGCACTGCTTTATAGCCTGTGCATTATATGTGTATCTACTTCCACAGATGTCATCAAACAGATTATGTTGCTTAGCCTGTAAGCATCAGTTTGTGGCATTGGCATGTAGTACCGTAGATTTACATGTGCCTGCCCACCTTCCCGGCACCTGTGGCTGTTGCAATATCTACTTACAATATCATATGCATGGCCATCTCTTTACTAAAACGTACCCACAATCCAGTCTCACCCGTCTGCGGGAAAACAATTTAACAATGGAGTCAATGCCTATGCGCAATATCACCGAGAGGAGGAGTCACTTTACCTCATGGCTTGAAAGACATCTTTGAAGAAAAACAGCTTGCACAGATCTGAACCCAACACTAGATTGCAGGAGTATGCAGAGTATGTGAATCTACAGCACTACTTGCCATGGACAGATACTTACAGGATGAGTTACATACTCCTCAGAGAGCAGGGCAGGCTGGTGAGGGAGGTCCTCATTTTTTTTCAGGAGGCCCTAGTCAGACACTGAGTCAAGGAGAGACAGAAGGAAAGGCGGGACTAGGAGAGAAAGAGCGACAAAAGGGGGTAGTATTATGAGCATTGGACAGGAAGAGACAGTGGAGAGCGATCCGGTCCAAGGTATGAAGAGAGTAAGGAGAACTTCAAAGGGGAAGGGGTGAGACATGGAGGGAACCAAGCAAGAAAAAGGAGAGACAATCATGGAAGGAAGATGAGACATGAGACAGGGAGGGACAGGATAAGTGAAAGTTAAGGGACAAACCAGTGGATACATGCGCTGGAGTGGAAGATAAAAAGGGAAGATAAACATGGTAAGCAGAAAGTTGATCATGGAAATGAGAGAGACTGCAGAAGAGAAAAAGAGTAAGGCTTGAACTTGAGAGGAGAGCAACAAATGTGACTGCTATCCTTTAACAGAAGTTAGTTTATAATTGGACACATTATCAAGTATACTTTTACATAATGTAGTCAACATAGTCACCTCTAATGAAATTAAAGGCACTATTCATCCTCACATAATCACTGTAAATAACAAGTGTTAGTTTTACCCAGTACTGGTGGTGCTCAATTTACCAACCTTCGATCTGGAGGCCATTAACTTCTTACACTTAAGCCGCTCCCTAGCCCAGCGTAAACCAAACCCTTCCCTATCCCCACCCAAACTCCACAGCTTATTTGGGTGAGTATCTGCACTTATCTTATTTTTCCAATTTAAAGCACTGGCGTAGTGAGAGGACTCCCTGATAAGGTGCCTCACTACTTCATTGGTAGGGTCATACTCCTCTCTTTGGCGGCTGAGACCCTGTATTTAACTATTGACTCCTCTTCTCGCTGATGAAATCCAGTATTTCCTGCGGGATAGGTGCCTCTTTCGACCGCATGTAACTGGAGTAGTTGCAGCGGGACAGACAGTGCCCGAGTGTACACTGAGTGACTGTTGCAAGGAATAAATATGCTGAGTTTCTGCAGACCAGATGTTTCAAATGGTTGTTGACATTAAGCATATGGCTTAAAGCAGGAATGTTGTCCATAGGTTCCAAAGCTGCGGAGAAGAGAGAAAAAAAAACAAAAAAAAGATAAAATACGATTTAAAAAAAACAGGGCAGTGGTCTCGCATAGGAATTTGTAAAGTGCAAAATAAATATTCCTATGGACATTTGGCGGACAACAGGGTATGTGCAGAGGCACAAATGCGCGCAGTCGATGTACTGTACAAATATGGTGCCGGCACATCTGTTTTTAACAGCCTTAAAATTAATTCCCAGTCATCCCACTAGCTGGCGGTTTACCTACCCTTTGAGATGGAAAACCGCCAGGCCATAGAAGTTTATCAATTCACCGAAAGTGACACAAACAGAAAAAGACCATGAGGCCTATTTGTTCAACCCACTTCCCCACCTCTTGCAACACCTGGTAGATCCATTTCTTCATTTTAAGCAATGGCCAATTCCAAGCAAAAGTCTAAGCTGACATTTCTACCTATAGTCTTGTATCACTACCCGTGAATTTCTACCTCACTTTCTTACCAGTCCAAGCTGGGGCTGACCTTCGTGTATGCCCAACCCGATGTGCTCTAGATTAAGCCAGTGTCCCTTTCCATATTACTTAGTCATCTCACCATCATTTGTCTTTCTGTCTTAGAAACAGTCACTTGATTCTTTGGAAAATGGGGGATTTTCACTTTCTGAGATCTACAGCCTGTTTGAGCATGGAGTTTATGTTACTGAGCTATCTTTTAGCATGTGCAAATGATTCTGGTGGTGGTCATGTGGAAATTCGATTTTTTTAAAGAAAAGCCTATTTTTATCTCTAATCCCACAAATGATTATTCCTAGGAAAGCACCTGATATGGGCTCTTTTACAGATATCTGCAAATGGTTACTTGGTCTGTATTTTTCTCATACAGAAAGAATTGGAACAAGAGAGACAGCAACATGAAGCAATACTTTCCCACACACGCGAAGAAGAGAAATTCAAAATAGATAAAATAGCCCGTGACATGGAGTTGAAATGGACAGAAAATCTCAGGTACTTTTAGGGTTTATCTTCCTGGTATATAGCCTGTACCTGCACATACCACTGTATTTTAAACAGTGTGGGAATTTCCTGCTGAACTTGATTGTGTGTACCTTGTTGAATTATGTTCAAAGTTACCTGACTAAAGCTGTAAATAAAACAATAGAATGTGAGAACCTAGGTTACCAAAACATTAGAGCATTTCAGAGTGAATGCTATCCATTTCTCTATCAAGGGTACAAAAATAACGCAAATAATGAATGATGTTATTTACTCTACGTTTCAAATTCCTTGAACTTTGTAAAGACATTTTTTGAAGTGCTTATCCTCGCCAAGTTATATTGCCTTACACTGGCACTGTTCCTCACAGGTGGACTATAAATTCTCTATGGTTTGTCTACGAATCACTTATGACTGACTACTTGGTCAGAATTTGAAATTGACATTGGCAACTCTGATTCTTTTCAGCATCTTCGCAGCAATTGATTATTTTTCTAACCCAACTTTTCTTTTGAACTCATGTCATGAAATACAGATCCCAGCGGCTGTATACTTTTGTCAGACTGAAAGATGTGTCTATTAATGATAGTGTACCATTACCTTGTGCTTTTTTTCCCTACTCTCTTGTGTAGTAAACTTAGGAAGTAATTTATGTTCTTAAACCATTTTAAACTGCATAGCAATTGGGAGGTTTGAATGCTTGTTTCTCTGGTTAAATGTCTCACCACTTCTGGGTTGCATCAGGGAGTACTCATTGAAAGATATACTGAATTTTGCATTGTGATTAATTGGCCCTCATGACCCTCTTTGACATTTTTGTATTTTTCTGCACAATGTTATTCATTAATGCGCACTGTGTGCATTCTGAAATGCAAATGTCTTAGTGCAAGTGTTTACATGTCTGTTATCTAAATCTAGACAATATGAATTGTCGTGTTTCATGACTGGGAACAAAGGATTGTTCATTTTCAGAGGTGCATATTTCAATCACCCCCTGGTATTCAAGTTGATCTAAGATCTCTCTGGCCTGTTATTTAGCTTCTTGTTTCATTGGATACTGCCTCTATGCAGTAGGAGTGTTTTTTATAGGAATTATGTAATGGGATGAATCTTCACATCCGAACATGGTTTTTATATAATGCTGGAGCTTGAGCTACCGCCCACTCCTGTGCATATGTGTATTGCAAGTGCCTGGGAATATGATCTGAGAATGCCGGCATAATTACCGTTTTCCCTCTAGGGCAATCCTTGACGAATGCAGGCGGCCAATCGTGTTCAGCTAACAGAATGTCATAGCCAAAAGTAAGGTTCTCCTAAAAGAGGCCTCTAACTTTTCTACACTTGTCCCCCACCATTTGGGGCGTTATTTCATACAATTTATGTTGGACACTTACCCTAATATCATGTGTTTCCACTGTGATATAATCATTTAAGTCCTCTGTCACCAGAAATGCCATCAGATTTTGGCGAGCTATTGGTATCTCTGCCTCACTGTCTGGTATCGTCAGAGCCCCTTCTCTGTTCAGTAGTTGAGTCCTCAGAATTCTGGGCATGTCTGATCTTTAGAGTTGCAATCTTCTTCTTTTTGAACTGTGGCTTTTGCTTTGGCTTCTCTTCTTTTTTGGAAGTGTAATCTTGAGCGTGCTGCTTGTCTCTGGACTTTGTACGCTCTTCGTGTCTTTCTGACTACTCTTCCCTCTCTGAGTTTTTCGATGAACCCTGAAAGGAACGAGAGGAAAGTGTATTAGTATTGATACCTGTCAGGTTTCCTAATATTATCCCTATTCCTGAAATTATACCTCTTTTCAGAGGGCTCCTGTGGAGGAGATCTACCTCAGGATTGAGATCTGTTTCCCTTAAATGTTTGTTGTGTTTTATTGTCCCACTTCTTTTTAGGAGAAGCAGGTGTCTGCTTGGTAGTGTCCTTTTCAGGACTGCCCATTAGCTGTGGTTTTAAAGCTTTCCCACCCAAACTGTCTCTGCCTAATTCTGCATACGCAGTTTCAATTATTTTCGGTAGTTCATGTTCCAGTTCTAAAGGACTGAACTCCCTAAGGCATTGGCGGATAGCAACTAACGCTGCTACCCTTTTTATATTAGCTAAAATTATGGCTGATACCTGGGCCTAGTTACCTAGTAACTTCATCCCTGAGTTCAGAGCAGGCTCTCCCCGTACTTGTTCTGTATTTATCTTAATGCATTGGTTATCACTGCTAATGAAGGAATACAGTGAGTTCTGGTATATATGGCAGCAAAGACTGTACCCCAGGTGGTACAATCCTCTACTTGTGGTATTATCCCCATGGGCAAGCAGATTGTTAGAATTCTGTGTTTTTCATTTGGATTAGTATTCGGGAATACTGCTTCTAACTGTGTTATTTTCTGAGCTACCCAGAATAGCATTTGTTTGCATGTTTGAGGGCATTTTGCCCATTACTGCGTGTAATGTTTGTGGTGTGATTTTAGTTGCTGTACCCTGAGAATGAGTACCATTTGTTACAACTGTTACTGATTGGACTGTGAAAGTCCTCATGACGAATTGCGTAATGTTTCTGTAAATTTTATTTAAATCTTTGTGTTGGATGAGTATGTCTCCTTGTGACATGGTTTCAATGTCAGGATGTGGTGTTTAAGCCGCTAATATTGGCCATGGTGCCCCTTCCCCTCCGAGTGGGCCTAATCTTACTCTTCTTCTTAAATGGGGGAGTGCGCCTTTAAACCAGTATAAGTGTTCCTGGTACGTGAGTGGAATTTCTATGTCCTCGAACGGACCATATTCCATTGGTGCATCTCCTTCTGTATAGTAGTGAAATGTCTATGTTCCCGCATCTGCTGCTAGGAATGTAACCCACAAATTAAATACCTCTGTTTTGTTTCATTCATGTGCCTCAATCACTGAAACTACTAAGCCACCCCTGGCTGATAAACTATTCCCTATTTTGTCTCTGGGTGGCTGTATTTCTGAATGTTGGTGCAATTTTTATGGCGTTTGCACTTTCTTCTGCGGCTGAGAAGTGTAGATCTACTACCGGGTTATCTCTGTCCTCAGTCATTTTTGTAAAGAAGAAGTTTGTTCAAGGGAACTAAGATAACATTTTTATGCACAATTTTAGGAATACTGTGTCCTTCAAGCTTGATTAACCACCAGCTAATAAAAAGGATTTTTTGCCTACTCAGCTGTGGCGGAGTTAGTGCCTACCCACTCCAGACGTCTGTGGTGTTTTGAAAGTAGGGGTCTCTGAGAACAGCACAACTGAACTACTCAGATTCTACTGTTAAATAAGTACCCAACCAACGTTGGCGGTGCCATGTTGTGTAGTTCTTATATTACCTATACAGGATCTGCGCTTTCCGCATAACAAACTGTTGGTTTGGTGGCAGACTGGTTCCGAGCACCCCCACTGGATAAATGATCTGGTTTGCATTAGCTAGCTCACAGTGCCACTAGAACCTCCTCTTATCGGGGAGAGAATAGTTTCTGGCAAACTCAGAACATGACAATCCTGATCCCCCCCAGGATACTGGAAACAATATACTACTTTTCGCTCAGTCACTCATGCTCACTTAGTTTGTCTCATAGTTACACGGAATAAACCGTCTGGGCGTTTCAATAAGGTTTTATTGAACAGTTGTTATTCTAGTGTAGAATAGATTTTCTGTACCAAGCATTAGACAGTAGCAGAGATAGATGAGTAGCAGAACTACAAAAGTAAAGGGATGGTACAGTTCTACCATTTTGCAGTAATCATGGATATATACAAGTACATAAAACACATGATAAGAAAGTACGTATTCCAACGATGCCTCCCTAACTAGATGTACCTAAATGTACTTGGCATCAGTGTAGGTGTTATGCGTTATGCGCTTTGCCAAGAATCCCTCAAAGGTCTAGTCAACACCATTACCTGAGTAAGGAGAGAATATGGGACCCCGTTCAGGTCTCAAGTTGGACACACTGCTAGCTGGAGCATCTGCATGCAGGAACCTCAGCGTCACTGGTCAGTGTGTCAGCCGGGAAGTCACGGTCTCCTCTCTCTGTCTAAGCAAGACATGATGTATATATACCCACAGGTCTCCCCACGGGTCCTACCTTGCTGTGGTATTGTGTCAGCCTAAAGGATGACGTTGGGCTTGAACTTTGACATAGATTTTATACCGGAGATGGTCATCCTGCTGTGAGTCCTGCTGTGCTTCCAAGAAGCCTCATACATAATGTTTGAGTATCAAACCAGGGAAAACCCTGCGTTCTGAATGCAGTGTTGTATCTAGGTTAAAGGTCAGTCCCTATGAACTGTTATGTATGAAATGTAGGGAAGGATATAAGTGGACGGTTGCAATGTTTTTCCTGCACCTATAGAGGGTACCTATATGGAATATAACAATATATATCCATATATACATACCGACTGAAGTGGCCTGATCTCTTGGGTCTGTCTGCACTTCTGCATAGAGCAAAATAGCATAGAGCCTTGGCAGTGTGTGATATGCCCCTAGGAGAATGGGATATCGGGGATGTTTGGAAGGGCTAAAACGATGAGGCCCTGAGGCGAAGGGGAGAGAGACAAAGTGAAGGAAGGCAGGTTAGAGTTTGATTGTGGGTACTGGATTTCGCCTTTTCTCAGTGATGACTGATCTAGAGCTCACTTGTGCTGGGCGAAGCGGTACTAAGTGGTTTTGCTTTGGCAATGGCCCCAAAAGAGAATAAACAGTGTGGGACCAAGGCCTAGAAGGGTTTTTCTTCTTTCTGAGGGCCCAATTTAACAGAGGTTGTTGAAAGGGTCGTATTGTGGGTGCAGAGTGAGACAATGGGTCCTAGAACCAATGGATGGCCTCTGCGGAGATGTCGGTGACCACCCAGGAAGAAACCAACCAGAGACACTGTAAATTTGACTATTGGGTATGTGCGTCAATTGGGAAGGAGGTTGCCAAGGTAAGCTGTTGGAGCATGAAGCTAAATCTAAGAAGATTTCTATCCTGGGCTTTTCCCGGCATGTCAGAGTCAAGTGATTTGAAGTCAGGGACATGTTTCTGGTGGATGACCAAGGGAACAAGGTGACAATTAATATATCCTCCCAATTACCAAATAAAAAATTGATGAGCAAAGGTAGTTGAATGGAGATGGACTGATGGACTTGGTGCATTAGGAAATGATCACATACATGAATGCTAAGAAAGGGAAGATTTTGGAGTTAATGATACAGGATTTTATATTTTCCTGAAACTCAGCCTTGCTGTCTTGACGTGTAGACAAGATCTGCAACCCATTAAAAAGAGATGGCCGCTCATGGGCCTATGGCTCCCCAGTGCATCCTGACAAGACTGAGGGTGAGAGAGAGAAGAAAGTCCCCATTTTAGGTAATACTGCGATGGCAAGGGATTAATTATTGTCCAGAGAGGATTGTGATGTTCAGCCAGTGATATAAGGGATTCTACTTATAGCTCATTTGGTGCCCGAGGCGTTGTGGCTCTGAGATGGTTTGATGACATCCCCCAAAATAGAAAGGTGAGGATATGTGTGGCGTGTTAATGGTTCAAACTGTTACTAAAAGCAATAGTTAAATACTGTGCATTTCTTTGGGATTGCACTGTTTTGTTGATTCCAGATGTCTTTCCTTCCCCTTTTTTTCAAAATGGATAGGGTAATTTACCGAATCTTTTTGCCTGAGAAATATTATTGTACAGAATAACTGACTTTTTTATATAAACGAAGTGTCTTTCTGCGATAGACTGTTATCTTTGTTTGTGCAGAATTCACTTTTCATTTTCGAATGATTTCGAATGATTTTTTACAAGCAAGATTAAACTTATCCAGGACTCTTTTCCATCTGGTGTACCTGTTAGACCGCCGATGTCCGAGGTTGATACGTCTCCCTCAGTTGTGCAGGGCGCCACATTGGCCGAGTTTCCACCCTTGCCAGCCTCCGCATCCTTAGCGCTTATGGGCAATTTAAAATCTGGGTCCCGCTTGACCCCTGCCCTGCTAAGCTCTTGGGTAAATTGGCGGAGGTGGTTAATCCACTGGCGCACCCTCTTCTCAACCTTTCGTTGAGTCTGGGAGTGGTTCCGCCAGTGTGGAAGCAGGCAATGGTCATCCCGTTGCTGAAAAAGCCGGGACTTGACCCGAAAGCTCCAGCTAATTACAGGCCAATTTCGCTGCTGCCGGCCCTTGTAAAAATCTTGGAGAAGCACGTTCAGTCGGTGCTCTCCAATTTTCTGGAGTCTCATGAGATCTTACATGACTCCCAGTCGGGCTTCCGTTCAAATCGTAGCACCGAGACCGCGCTCCTTGAGGTTTCTGAAACCATCAAGGGGGTGTTGGATACCGGGGGCAAAGTCATGTTGGTGTTGTTGGATTTGTCGGCGGCTTTTGACACCGTCCCCCATGAGGGCCTGCTCGCAAGACTCTTTGAGATTGGTCTTCGGGGGACGGTGCTCAGATGGTTTTCGTCCTTTTTAGCCGGCCGCCGGCAAACGGTCTGGACATCATCTGACACCGCTGTGATGCCGTCTTTGGGAGTTGGGGTCCCTCAGGGCTCTATATTGAGCCCGACCCTTTTTAACATCTTCATGACCCCTTTGGAGGCGGTGGCGGAGTCATTTGGTGCCCGGATCGTGTCGTATGCCGACGACACCCAGCTCCTCTTCTCTTGCGAGAGAGGGGCTGACTTTGACGGGGAGAGTATCCGGAATTGCCTTGGGGCTGTGTTCACATGGTTCCAACTGAACAGCCTCAAGTGCAATTCCGACAAATCTGAGGTACTCTTCTTCGGGTGCGATACGGAGCCTAGCTGGCAGGCCTGGTGGCCCATCGACATGTTCCCTCCGTCCGGTTCTTCCCCCATGGCTAAAAACCTGGGGGTCAAGATGGACAAGGGGCTGACGATGAAAGCCCAGATCCTGGGGGTGACCGGCACCTGCTTCGGCCTTTTAAAAATGCTGCAGAGGTTTCTGCCTCTCTTGTCTGAGGAGCACAGGAGGCTGACTGTGCAGGCTCTGATAGGCTCCAGGTTGGATTATGCCAACATTCTTTACCTGGGCCTGCCAGAGTACCTGTTGCAGCGGCTTCAAGTTGCGCAGAACGCGGCGGCCAGGGCCATCTTTGGCCTAAATAGACGCACCAGCGTCTCCGGGTTATTGGTGACGCTGCACTGGCTACCCATCCGCAAACGGATCGCCTTTAAGGCTATGACGTTGGCCTACAAGGCGCTCCATGCCGTGGGAGCAAAACATCTCCAAAAAAGACTGGCTTTTTATCACCCGGCCCGCTCGTTGAGGTCTGAATCTCTACTTTTGGCCGCTGTTCCGCGTGTTAAGAGGGCTCGCTTGGGCGGCCGCTCCTTCAGTTTGTTGGCTCCACAGATGTGGAATTCACTACCGCTCCCACTGCGGGGGGCGACTACTCTCCTTGATTTTAGAAGAGGTCTTAAAACTTGGCTGTTTTCCCAATAGGTTTGCTAGCAGTTCCTCTCTTTTTGTCTGTTTGCTTTTCAACCTTTTTATCTGTGTTGTGTTATGGTGAAATCAGTTCTCCTTACCTAAAGCGCCGGGACACTCTTTTTGAGTAACCGTTGCGCTATACAAAAGAATAAATAACATAACATAACATAACATAACATACGTTCGATAAAAAGATCTGAATCTAAATATAAGCCTTTTTACAGAACTGCTTAAATTATAAATGTGCGGTTCTTTTAATTACCATTGTGAATCTCTGCTGGCAAGGACTCAGTGATCTGGTAGTGACAATTGTCTTGTTATTGAAAATTTCAAAACGTCTATTTTGGAGCTGCCATTGCATACAAAAGACTGAAAAGACATTGCAGGCCGAAAGATAACATGCTAAGATCTCTGAATGGAGAAACAGTTCCCCTCAGCGAGCTCGAGGAAGCAGCCCAGTTTCCTTCAGTGTCTCGTTATCCTATTATACTTTCAAGTACTAAGACACGTACCCCACACATAATTAAAGGGAGAGGCAACAGACGGAGAACTAGAAGTAGAGCTTCTGGTCAAACCAGATCCCGAAATAAACTTCACTCAGTGATCAGGCTATATGAGTGGAAGAAATAATTGTAATCCCCAAAGCAGAGGTACAGAATGACACCCTAAAATGATTCCTCCAAAGAAGTGTCGGAAAACCCTCTTCAGCAGCTGGAAACAAGAGTCCTTATGTGCTTTAAGGATAGCCATAGGAAGTGAATTAACGCACGAAAGATACCACAGAGTATATTCAGGTACTTTCTGTTCAAAACAAAAAAGACTTGAGGATGAAAACCCACTCTGGATTTATCCTTCATCAACAAATTACTCAGGAAGCAGTCTTTTCAGATAACACCACCTTTTAGCTGTAATTCCTCTAGATCAATCAAATTTTGTTATGTTAAAATTATTTTTATAGAGACCACATTGCTATAACCCTCCGTGGTTCTCTCAAGGTGAGTGGTTCAAACTACTCAAAGTACCCCCAGAAAGTGTAACCAATACATGTTGATTAAGCCAGGCCCGTCCACTTTGCATTTGTCAAGAGACTGAAAATATCTCTGCTTTGTGGGAAATGGCCAGTGCTAAGCAAGTTCAGATCTGCCCCCAGTCTCTGCAAAATGCATGACCTCAGTGGATGCTTTTCTGCCTGACTATGTCATTATGGTAACCCATAATTGGGTGGTTAGCTGGTAACAGTGCTCTCTGCCCAAATGACACTTTCATCAATGCTGTCTCTCCTGCACATTCTGCACGCACAGTGCTTTTGATTTAACACGAGGAAACACCTTGTGAGCTTGTCTACATACATTAACATGTCTGGGGCAATTGTCAAGAAAAGAAAGTTGGTAGTCGATAAGTACAAGCAAAAAATGCATATTCTATCAAAGGAATACAAGGAATTTGTAAGAAGCAGATGGTAAAAGGCAACAGTCAAGTTAATATATATCACACTCATTAGGTCGAAGCCTGCATTGCAGGGCATGGCCCTGCTGCCGGCAAAGACCTATTGTGAACAGGGGGATTTCAGTACTGCGTGAAACCACGCCCCCTTTTTCCATTGGCAGGCCTCGCGAAATGGAGGCCTGCCATTGGAACTTCCGTGTGTTTTGTTGATTTGTCCACTTTCGATCCAGCCTCCTGAGGACTGGGTGACCTGCTTTACGGCACCCTGACAAAATTTCCTTGTATATTGTCATGGCAACCGTCAAGCAGGCCACCGTGTCCGGAGGAGCCCCGCTAGGATTGGCCCAGTGCCGCCTACGTCACCGGAGGCAAGGGGGCGTGGCCAGGCAAATAGGAAGCTTGTTAAATGAAAGACAACAAAGCCTGCCGTCTGCAGCACAATAGAGCTGTCCTCACACAAAGCTGGCCTTGTACTACAGCAGCCGGGCTGCTATTTCCTCCCATGATGCACTTGTTCCACTCACATTCTAACTAACGTTTTCCAATGATATGAATTTCCCAAGACCTCGGGCGTGGGCTGAAATATGAAGAAAATAAAGAACGCGATCACTAGGAAGCAGACTTGCAACAGGAAATATGTTAACAAACCGGCTCCTGCTGCACAGACGCCTGGAAGACCTCACTCATTGGGCAGAGCTAGCCAGAGACCGCATTACGAGAAATGCAGGCCTCTGAACGGGCGTGGGATAAACCGCATCAAATCAGGAGACAATGCAGGAGTTGCACCAGCCCCCAACAAGCGGGATCAACAGGCAGAGAAACAGGTAGGTGCGAGGACCAATTCACATGAGAAATTAAGAGGGAACTCCCCTCACCAGCAAACATCAGGTCAAATGCTTGCTGGCAATTTCAAACCCCACAAAAACATGCAGGTAGACCGGTTCATTCACAAACCCAAAGTACGACGAGAACCAGCCCCAACTAAATACATTTAGAAAGGTTTTTTTTTTTAAGGCTGGAACAGTTAATCCGAAAAACCAATCTATGTAGCAAGAGAAACTGCACAGTGTTAATCTACAAAACCCAAACTATGTGGCAACTACGACTGGTCCAATTAATTCACAACCCTAAATGTGACGCGAGAGGCTGGGCCAGTTTCAAGTAATTACAAGTGAGGCAGGAACCGCTAACAAACTATGAACAGAGACACTGGACTAATTGCTAGTCAAAGTCAAAAACACACCCACCAGTCTACAAAGGACGGGGCTTAGAAACAAATGGCAACCGCTTGTTATTTTTTTGCTGTCTTCCCCAGACAGCCATTTTCACAAACTAATTGCGCAGTGCAACAGGACAGACGCCCGGTCATTGGTTTAAATGAATTACTGCAAGCTAATTTTCACTGGCTTCTGCCAGAAAAAACTAATATACAGAGTACAGCATCAAGTGGGCAGACATGTCTTCGCCACCCCCCCCCGTTCCCCTTAGGCAGGGCTACTGAGCCCGGGCATCGCCTCAGCTGCTGTCCGTCTTGGGGGGTGGGGGTGGTAAGTCAGCTCCTGGGGCTTATGGAGCAGCCAGCCCTTTCGGGCTTTGGGCAACGCAACCAAGATACTATCCGCCTTTCGAATTTCAGCGGAGTCGGGTTCAGGGCTCTGGCCCGCTTGAGCCGGATGTTGCGTCTCCCTGGGGTTTAGTCGGTGTAGGCCCCATGTCGGGGTGGGGGGAGAGCTGCAGGCTCCGCGAGGCTCCCCCTCACTTGGGACTGCAAATATCCACAGGCCTCGTTACGACGGGGGGAGGGGGCAGTGGCGACACGAAGCCCCCCCCCCCCCGGGTTGCTAATCTCTGAGCACTCGTCAGGCAGAGGTGGCAGCAGTTTGCACTGCTAGGAGCCCCGGGAGAACCGTCTGCTCAGTGGTGTGAGGTCGTAGGCCTCTGCAGGCAGCCCGGAGCTTGCAACGCGGCCTACACCCCAGCTAGCGTGCCTCCTCCTGCATCAGTTTGAGGAGATACAATGATCGGAGGGAGTAAGTCTGACTTCTCGATGCCAACATTACCATCCGACTTTCGCGCCTGCCTGCGGTACCTGGAAGGGGACTTGGTAGCTGCTGTGCGGTGGTTGGGCAGCGCCAGTTGGGAGACAACAGCTTTGGGAAGTGTCTGAGACTTCATCTGAGTGCGTGTGGCAATAGCGTCCTATAGTCCAGTGGACTGCGAGCGTTTTACCTGCCGAAGTCGATTAATCGAGTCGCTACCCTAATTTGGGTTCAAAGGCCGAGACTGATTGAGAGGGCATTCGGAAGATAGTTAGGAGCCTTGATGTCTTTGCTTCGGGCGGGCACGGTTTGGCTGCATCAGGACAGGCTGTGTACCTGTGCGGGACAGGACAGACTGGCCTTTCAGTAAGTCGGCTAGTACAGCGGCTGCTGCTGCCTGATTGAGGCAGGTTTCCCGGCTTGCTAGGGGTTTAGAGAGCTGCTTTGTGGGGGCCCGCTGCGTGGTCAGGCTATGCGTAGGACACATAGGCGGCCTGCCGAGGGTCAGCTGGGGGTGAAGGTACAGTTGATAGTCTGTGAGACCCCTAGACGGCCTGCCCTGATGATTTTCTCTGGCCAGAGTTCAGCGGAATCTTGCTTGCGTTTTGTACGGCCTGGGAGCAAAGCGGGCTCTCCTGACAAGACCACCACCACGTCCACCACCACCACATCCACCACCATATTCACCACCACATTCACCACACATTCACCACCACATTCACCACCACATTCACCACCACATCCACCACCACCACATCCACATCCACCACTACATCCACCCCCACCACATCCACCATATCCGCCACAGCCACCACCACATTCACCACCACCACATCCACCACCACCACATCCACATCCACCACTACACCACCACCACATCCACCACCAGATCCACCACATCCACCACCAGATCCACCACCACATCCACCACCACATTATCCACCACCACCACATCCATCCACATTCACCACCACGACCACCACCACCACATTCACCACATCCACCACCACCACCTTCACCACCACCACATTCACCACCACCACATTCACCACCACATCCACTACATCCACTACATCCACCACCACAGCCACCACCACTACAGCCACCACCACTACAGCCACCATCACTACATCCACCACCACTACATCCACTACCACTACATCCACCACCACCACATCCACCACCACCACGACCACCACATCCACGACCACCACATCCACGACCACCACATCCACGACCACTACATTCACCACCACCACAGCCACATCCACCACCACACCCACTACATCCACCACATCATCCACCACATTCACCACCACATCCACATCCACCACATTCACCACCACATCCACTACATCCACCTCATCCTCCATCACCACGTCCACCACCACGTCCACCACCACGTCCACCACCACATCCACCACATCCACCACCACTGCGTCCACCACCACATCCACCACCACCACATCCACCACCACCTCATCCACCACCACCACATCCACCACCACCACATCCACCACCACCACATCCACCGCCACTACATCCACCGCCACATCCACCACCGCCACATCACCCACCGCCACATCCACCGCCACCACATCCACCGCCACCACATCCACCACCACATTCACCACCACATCCACCTTCACCACCACATCCACCTTCACCACCACATCCACCTTCACCACCACATCCACCTTCACAACCACATCCACATTCAACACCACATCCACCACCACCACATCCACCACCACCACATCATCCACCACCACATCATCCACCAAATCCACAATCACAATCCACCACCACATCATACACCACCACATCATCCACCACAACATCATCCACCACATCCATCACCACCACATCCACCACCACATCCACATCCACCACCACATCCACATCCACCACCACATCCACCATCACCACCAAATCCACCACATCCACCACCACATCCACCACATCCAGGTCTACCACATCCACGTCCACCACCCCCACCACGTCCACGTCCACCACATCCACCTCTACCACACCCAACTCCACCACAACCACATCCACAACCACATCCACCTCCACCATCACCATCACCATCACATCCACCATCACCACCACATCCACCACATCCTCCTCCACCACCACATCCTCCTCCTCCACCACATCCTCCTCCTCCACCACCATATTCACATCCACCACCATATCCACATCCACCACATCCACCACATCTACATCCACCAGCACATCCACCGCCGCATCCACCACATCCACCACCACCACATCCGCCACATCCACCACCACATCATCCACTACATCCACCACCACTACCACATACACGACGTCCACCACCACCACGTCCACCACTACCAACACGACCACCACATCCACGTCCACCACATCCACCACCACCACAACATACGCCACCACCTCCACCACATCCACCTCCACCACATCCACCACCACATCGACATCCACCACATCGACATCCACCCCATCCGCCACTACCACCACCACATCCACCACCACATCATCCGCCACATCCACCACATCATCCGCCACATCCACCACCACCACCACCACCACATCCACCACCACCACATCCACCACCACATCCACCAGATCCACCACCACCACATCCACCACATCTATGTGTGTGTGGCTCTGTGTGTGTGTGTGTGTGGCTGTCTTTGTGTGTGCAATAGGTCTCGCATTTGCGAGAGATTAGGCTATTGCATTGTAAATGACGATGCCATTTATTTATCTGTTTTCAAAACTAACACATAAATAAAAAAAATTGTCATTTACAATGCCAATAGCTCTAACTTTTGCAAAGGCGAGACCGTTGCATTGTAAATGCTTGTTTTTCCCTACAGGTAGGATATAAACCCATTCCTACAACATCAGGACCTGCAACAGGAATTCCTGAAGGGAATTCAGCGCTATTGACCTAAATCGACTTCTTTGTAAAGATCGACAGGAAATCCTTTAACCTAGTTGCCTTTTCAGTTCTCAATCACTCAGGAAACAGTTGTCATTAATGCATCGACCCCAAGATGAGGGTTACATCTGTGCTAGCTTATATGCAAAGGTCATTAGGCGCAGGAGAGAAACCTCTCCCTGGCTGTCGTGGAGGTTAGAGTGTTAAGTACCATTGTAGTCATCTCTACTGACCTTTCACAACAGGAAGATGAACATTCTGTTTGACAACATGATTTAGATTTGAAAGCAGAGAGAAATGAAATTGCTAAAAAATTGTGGAACCAATAGATTGACATAGTTAAGTTACTCTTCAACAGACAAAGAGTGAAGAAATAGTTTATCTTCAGGGGCCCTTTTATCTTTGAAGAAAAAGTTCTGATGTTAGAACTTATGTAAGTCTAAGGCACAGTGTGTGTTTTAATGAGTTTAACTTGTATTTTAGAATTGTAATTTGTACATTTTTTATGAGCTAATCTTTCCTGAGGACAAAGTGCCAAAAAAGCTGTTAGTGAGGCAGGGGTGAATACAAACCCTGCCTTCACTGCTGGATTACATGCTCCTCCCTTCTGGCATGAGGGGATAGGCTGGGAGTCTTGTCTTCTGCAGATGACAACTTGGATTGGTACCTAAGGTAGCTGAGTATGCATTCGCATAGCGGACGTGACAGTGGCATGCCAAAGGCAAGCCCATTTGCGCTTTGGCTAGACCAGCGGCCAGTTACTGTACGCCAGGGTGGATAGACATACTAGACAGGTAAGCTGGGCATATGACATTCTGTAAGCTTGAACACTCTGTCCAACCCCTAGAGCCTTCTCTTTGCGAGATTTTATGCAGGTCATTTTTGGTGAAACTGAAAATCCAATTTAATATAAATGTAAAGAAACCCTAGGCTTATTTAATTTACTCGTAGAAGATATCCGCCCTGCCCACAATGTGTGTCATGTGTTTGGAGATAGTCTGCTGTGACAGCAAACAATTCAAAGTCCAACCTGCATTCAATGAACCTCATTCTGTTCAACTGGCCATCAGTCCACAGCAGAGTTGGCAGACTACCTTTAAAATCAATGAGACAGTGAGAAATTGATGAGCGGTACATAAAAAAACACTTGATACTCAAATTTTAGAAACATCTAGTGCACTGAATTTGAATGATAATACCAGTGGCTAACTCAATCATAATGTCATTCAGAGTAATGGAATCAATTAGTTTGTGCCTCAGAAGTCCATTCTTCACCGCGTCAAGAATAAATAAAACAAATGGTTCAAAACAGAGTTAGGTCTGATGAGAAATAAATCAAGGAATTTAGAGCAGACCTGCAGCTGGAACTATCTAGAAAAAGATAAAGCTAATTGGTCAACATGCAATTATGAATATAAAAAATAATTTAATAAAGTGAAAGCTCTGCATGACGCGGACTGCTTTCTGAATTCTGCCAATTTGGTTTAAACTGTTTTAAGTGAATGGGGGATTAAACGAACACTGTTCACTATCAACAGGAACTAAATGGACCCTCATTTAAGAAAAGCTACACTGGATCAGGAGTGTTTGGAACATTTCAGCTACCATATATAGCAACACTATGGACTCTCCAGGACTGTTGAATCAAAGATTTAGCTTCATCCTTTCCAGGCTGGTTTCAGAACTGGATTTAGTACTGGGTCTGTATTTACAGCAGTTCATTATGATCTCTGCCGTCTTGCGTACTGTGATAAATGCACTGCCTCATATGGCCAGGTCTGGTGGCTTAGTGGACTAATGTATTCACTGCAGGGGCCTCTGTTTGACCTCATAGTCACAGGTTCAAATCCTGGCGAGTCCACTCAGCCTTCCATTCATCTGAGGTCGATAAAACGAGTACCATTGAGTTGGGTAACAATAAACATCTGTTATTCAGCGCCAAGATTCCTATGGGTGAACGTGCGCTTTACAAATACTTATGATATGATATCCTTCAGCCTTTGCTACATTGATCATCACATCTTAATACAAAGTCTGTAACTCGGGGGCATCAAAGACAAAGCTGTGAATGGTTAAAAAGTTTTGTTTCCGAGAAGTCTGCTCTGGTTGAACTTGGGCCGCTGTTGCCAAAGAAGAAGCATGTGACATGTGGAGTCCCTCTGGGGTACGCACTGTACCCTCTGTTATTTACCCTTTACGCGCTACCATTGGCATTTCTAATCCAGTTGTTTCGACTGGAGGTGCTCATGTATGCTGATGACATATACTGCTCACAGTCGATGCCATTCCCGGCGTGTGTGCGGCTGTCCTCCATGAATGCATGTCTGGTTCAAACATGGATGCTGCAAACCAACCAGAAATTGAATTTGAGAAAACCTAAAACTCTGTTACCAGTCCATAAAACAACTATATGGAACTACCCTTTTTAGCCAACATCGTAAGGGCAGTCACTTACCTCAGATCATACTGTGAAGAATTTAGGTGTTAAGATGGACAAAGGATTAAGCATGGACGATCAAATTATGCAGGTAACAACCATTTGTTTCTTCCAGTCAAGGTTCCTAAGAAGTATTATATCATTCTTTTCAAGTGAGCAAAGAATTTACATTTGTGAACTTGTTTCAGCTCAATTGGACTGTTGCAATGCATGTTACCTTGGCCTGCCATTTAACTCTATAAAGACATTGCATTTAGTGCAAAATTTGGCAATTGGATTGATCTTTAACAGCAGGAAATTTGAAGCAATCTCGGCAGACCTGGGAAAGCACACTGGATTCCAGGGTACCATCAAATTAAGTTAACATTCTTATGCCTAGCACACAAGGCACTGTGTGACACTCATCACAGTCCCATTTTACAGGCCACATAGAAAGCTTCAGTCAGGAAATGCCAGGCTGTTAAATGTGCCAAGAGTTAAAAAGTTACCCAAGGAGGAACGTCCTTCTCAGCTGCGGATGCCAAGCGGTGGATCATCTTGCCTATTGAGCAGTGCAAAGAACCATTACTGAAGTTCAGAAAATCTTTTAAAACAACTCTTAGCAATAGTGAAAGCAATGAATAATTTCAGGCTATTTTTAAAATGGTTTTAAGCCCCACAGTACCCACGGATACATGTATGTGCTATATAAAACACTATAAAATAAATGAATACATCTTCACAACATTTATGTGATTCAGGAATGTTTACAAGTTACTATCACCAGCCAGGTAGATCACAAAAGCAGGGACATAAGGACCTGTCAAAGGTAGGAACTTGACAAAATGAAACACCTGTTTTCCAAATGAGGGAAACGTTGAATACATTTCATTTTGTATTACAGGAAAAACCCTTCTGCTAGCAACTACTACAGACCTAACAGTCTGACAGAAGAATTTTCAATTCTTTCGACCAGGGAGTTTTGTTTGAGTTCCCTCCCAAACCAGGATCATGCAGAAGGTTTGTTGCTTACCTTGCACAATGATTCTTAAGGAATCAGACTTGGCTAAGTAAGTGAGGTACACAGACTTGAGCCAACGTCTTGATCGGCATCTTTTAAAACCCATAGTCCATCCACGCGTGCTGAAAGACAGGTAGAAAGAGTGGATCGGAGCCTGACTTCAGTGAGGCTCGTTTGTGTCTTGGCTCTTGATGACATTACATTTGGAGGTTAAGTAAATCCAACAGAGATGCTGAATTATCATGTATCACTAGAGTAGCCAAGTTCCTTTAGCAGACACTTCCATACTCCGCGTGCCATAAAAGGTTATGATGAAAGACATATCCTTCAGACGTTAAGCCATTATAAATACCGTTTCACTAGAGGTGATGGGACACCGACGTGAGCCAATTCACACTGCTGAAATTATATATTTTTCCCGGAAACCTACCTTAATAAATGTGATGCTATCAGCCCGACAAGTACAATGTGACCTTGAGAATGAGCGTCTTTCATGTCTAATGTGAATTCCAGTTGAATCGGCTTGCTTCACCTCAGACATTCTTTCAGAAATGAGCTCACGCAGAAACATGCCAGGCATAGTCTGCATTCCAAGTGAGGGTGACATCCTCAATGGGAAGAACCAACTACATTTGCACATTGCGACTGTACTTGCGCCATTTGGTCAAAGAAGCAGAGGACAGACCTTTTCGAAGCAAGGCATTTACTGGGGTATAGTTGCATGCATTGGTGTTTGCTTTATTTATTTATTTGACATTTTTTTCGGCAAGAACAAGACCCAAAGGGATATCAAGTGCCATAGAAAGGTAAACAGAAGAATCAGATGCAAGGCTCATTTCACTAGTGGTGGCAATAACGTAGGCCTATATGCGGAAGAGTTAGTATAGGATATCTCCAAGAACAGTGCTTCCCAAACTTTTTCGAACAACTAACTTTCGCAACCCACCTATCGTTAATGGACATGAGACGGGCGATTTTTTATGTAACTAAAGCATTGTGTGGCAGAGCTCTGTCGTTTACTGACGGCACCTTTTCATTTGAAATGGTCACTAAATTTGCATAGACATACAGTTTTACGGATAAAACTATATTTGCACACAAATGGTAATGTGTAGAAAATGGGTTGCCGTGAATATTTATTATTTGTGCACCACCAATTAAAGTTTCTTGATTTGTTTTGACCCTATTGAAATCTTTGCTTCCATCACACTTCAGAATTACAAAACAATGTGCTTCATTTTTGCTTTCCTAACTGCTGAATGTGTACAATCATGTGCAGGTATTTAAATGTTGGTGTGTGTTACAAAAATGACATCATACATCAATTCCTTTCATACTCTCCAGACCCCAGCAAGATTGTCACATAATTTACTTAACTTTTATATTCTGTGACTGCAAAGTGAGAGGAGTTTGTAAACATCAATCCCTGTGTTACAAACATAAGCAGCAATTTATCAGAAGTTATAGCCTGACATTTGACCTCTGTCTCTGAAGAACAGCAAATTTGAAAAGATAAATACAGAATTTAAAGGCATCTGTATTTATTGCTTGAACTTTCATGACTCACCAAAAATCGCCTGCTACCTACAGTTCGGGATACACTATTGTAGACCCCAAAATGGTGAACTCTGCATACATTCATTACTACCTAGATGGTTCTAATTTACAATACTATTGACTGAGAAATATCATCCTGCAAAAATATTGTGACCTTATTACCGAGAGCCAAAATATTGTGAAGTTAAGTACGCTTAGGGGAGGTCGGGTTTATAATTCTTAACTCCACCTCCACGTTCCTTGAAGATCTATATTGTGTGTGAAGATACATGTTGTAAGTCTTCACTATAGAAGAGACATGAGAGCGAGTCAGGAGGGGCTTCAAAGCTTGTTTCGATAATGTAAGCCTCTTTCATGTCGCCCTATTGGTTCTACGTATTGGTTGTTATTGTAAATCAAATTATAAGAATCTATAAATCTAGAAAAGAAAACATTATTTACATTGGCATCTATCGTATATTCCCATCAAGCAAACCTTCTCCCCCGCTAGGCAAAGTGCTGCATTTTGGACACACCTTTGTTTGAGAATATGAAGATGGCACTATTGAGGGCCTGCCCACTTTAATGGCCAGTCAATGGCCTAAAGCAATGAGGAGAACAGGCTGCAGCTCCCTTGTGTTATTAAGATTACTGGGCCTTTATCACATTATTATTATTATCATTATTTATATTTATATGGCGCACAAATCATCCCCAAGGGGATCTCTAGGCGCCCAGGAGGCAAACAGGCCACTATGCAGGAATCCTCATCTAAAATAGCTAGGTCTTTAAGTACTTTTTAAAAAGAATCAAGGTAGTGCATGCCCGCAGATCTTCCAGCAGCGAATTCCAATACTTAGGGGCTAAGTAAGAGAAGGCGTGGCCTCCCGTTTTTACCTTCTTAATTCTCCGCATTCGAAGGAGCTTTTGCCCACTGGATCTGAGCTGACGGGCTGGGACATGTGTGAGATATCTGAGTCCAAGTCCATGGAGTGCTTTAAATACTAAGCATAAAAGTTTAAAAACTGCTCTTTTCTTTATAGGGAGCCAATGTAACTCTGTCATTAGGGAAAGAGATGGAGTTCGAGCATTCTTATTCAGTGCTAACCGTGCCGCCGTATTTTGGATGACTTGTAACCTTGCAAACAAGTCTTCCCTCATACCTATCAGTAGCACATTTCCATAATCCAGTCTACTGACTGGGAGTGCCTGTAACAAGGCCCTTCTGGTGGCAAGAGGGACCCAAGGAAAAATCCTTTTCAGCATCCGCAACATTCCGAAGCACTTGCCCGATTGAGTCTTAACATGCTCTTCCATAGATAGATTGTTGTCAATAACAATGCGCAGGTTTTTTGCCCACTTTTATTGGGATAGTTGCTTCTCCTAGCTCACCTGGCCACCACTCCTCTGTCCATAGGTCTTCAGATTTCCCAAACAATAAGATCTCATAATGAGTGCACTGTCCCTATTACAGGTAATCAATTGCCCCCCCTGGGCAAACAAAAACTTACACTACCCTGGGGGCAGTGCATTAGAGAAAGATGGACCAGCTGACTGAAGCAGCTGGTTCATTTTCATCTTTGAAGGTGGCAACTTTTTGCATTTCAAAGAGGGGACACTGATCCCCTTCAGGCGGGTGCAGTTAGTGACTTCATCTGCCTACAGTCAGATATCTGTATGGTCCATGGGAACTGCCTTTCCGCACTTGCTTTGGACGCCCTCAGGGGGCGTAGTCACTGTGCGCCACCTTTTTTGGGCTCACAATCAGTACGCCTCCTGATGGCCTCTTCGCCTATGTGCCCGAGCCGTATTATAGATGTGGCCTCAGAGGTAAAGAGGCTCCTGCATTTGGAATGGGATCTGCTCTTCATGCTAATGTGGGAACACCCCCTGAAGACAGCACCTGCAAACTATGTGCTCCGACGCTATCTGTATTGCAGTAGAAAGTGCACAAGCATCTGCGCCTTCTTCTGTAATACTAGACTGTCCCAGGGGCACAGAAAACAGACTCATACTCCTGTTGAACCTCGAGACACTGTCTGTAATATGGCCACTGGTGTGTTAATGTTGCATAGAGCATTCCAGTCTTTCACTGTCGATGAATTTAAAGCATGTGATTTGGTGAACAGAAATGATAACGAACTGTAGCTTCCAATAAGTAACTTTTCTCACTCCTCATATCAATAATGATCTCACCAATTTATCACTATATATTGCCTCCTTATCAACTTCTCCCAAAGACTCTGAAAGATTTGTAATTGTTTCTCCTGTTAATTGCCAAACAAAATAACTGGTTCTCACTCTGTCTTCAACCTCACATTAAGTATAGGTCTCTTGTACCCAAATGACATTGTCCCCAACTTGTACATCCCAAGTAGAACCCCCATATTGTTTTATTAAGGAACCTAAATGATTACCCTACTGTTAAGGATTTGCATAAAGGCAATTGACAGCTTCTGGAGGCCACCCTTTCTGGCTTCTTGACCATCCTCTATTTTTTAGAGCTATCACTTTTCTGTTGACTTTTGACATCTACTGTTGTGAACTCCATCCATGAAATGAGTAAGATGTTCCATTTGAGAAAGTGGAGTCAGAGATCTATGTCAGGTAGACAAATAACATTGCATATTCACCAATAGTTGCAAGGCTGGCCAAGAGATTATATATTTTGATTACTGCAAAACTATTCAAAGTGCATATGTTTTGTTACAGATACTATAATAAATATAAGTATTTACCTGCCTGCACTCTACAGTGAATCACACACGCACGCGTGGTAGGTGGATAAATAATAAAGCAGAGGAAACGCACAGTGGCCCCATATCAGAACAAATAACGCAAAGGCAAGCCAGAGATGCACTGGATATCCAGTTATGTGTGAGGTGTGCACTGAAAAGTCTTCAAACCACTTTAAAGCACACAAAAAAATATTTGGGCCTAGTCACAAATTGCATTTTGTAGTATTTTTTTTTATAACCAACTTTATTTTATTTATACAGTGGCATCATCCAACATTACAAGCAGTAAAAGCTGAGCATTCAGAGTCACAACAGTACATAAGACGACCCCACCAGTGCAGACGCTTTCATGAGAAGAGCCCATAATAGGACCACCTCTTCCCCCACACTTTTTCTTGCTGGGTGCACCAATTGACTCCCACTCGCCACAGCTGTATCGAAGTGTGTGTAGGTTGCTTCCATAGCCGGGCAACATCCCTTTGGCTAGCAGACCGGCCACCCTATAAATAGCCTTTCAGATCGTGGAGCCCCCGAAATCCTCCACAAGTCCCAGTACTACAATTCGGAGACCCAGTTCAATTTTGACGCCCCAGTAATACGGAGATATCCAGCTCCACTCCAGTCCAGAAGGATTGCAGCACTGTTGCAGGCGACACAGGGATAAATAGGTCACGTATAGGTAATTCACCTGTACCATATGCAGGTGTGTGGATATCGCCAACTCCCTAGGAGCCAGGCATGCCTCCCTCCAATCATCATCAGTCTGCCGAAGGGAATCGAGGCCATCTGGGGCATGTATAATCATAGAGCGGTAGACCTTAGTTAATGCCTCCTTCCCCTGGCGCCCCATTAAGAGCTTGGCCCCAAGGGGGCTGTATTCAGGGAGCTGAGAATCCGGGGGAAGATGTGACCGCAGGGCGTGTCACAGTGGAGGAACGCGGAAAAAGCGAATGTTGGCTAGAGTGTACTGATCCTTTAATTCTTGGAAGGACATCAGGTTACTACCCTTGAACACATCCCCCAGATATGTAATTCCTATTCGGCCCCACTGGTGAAAGTTTGGAGAGACGTTCAAGGCACATGGGGTATGGGATATGGGAAATGCGGAAAGACATACAGATAGTGGAGGAGACGCATCATCTTGAAGTGCTCTGCACCCCATGGGGTTTAGAGGGAGGCTGTTCCAGCGGAGCAGGTCCTCATCAAGGGCAGAGGCCAAGTGCTGAAATATTTAAATGATTTCTGCCGTAAGGGGACAGCTGGGCACCATCCGTGTCCCCCAGCGGTGCCCTTTACCTCCACCAATATTGATTTACTCGCATTGATGCAAAGGCCAGATGCCTTGCATAGAGAAGAAGAATTTCCATGCTGCGGGAGCCAGAGGCCTAGGGGTCCCCAAGAAAAAGGAGAATGTTATCTGCATACCACTTGGTCTTCAAGCCCACTCCCCACCTACAGCCCAGTATCCACGCATTGAAGTGTTTGAGGCATACCAGTGGCTCAATTGCCAGAGTAAAGAGTAATGGGGAGAGGGGACAGCCCTGCCTCGTGCCTCTGCGGATTTGGAAGGGGTCAGACAAAACGTCATTCACCCGGACTTGAGCCGTTGGGTTGGGGTAGAGGAGATGGACTATTCTGCGGAATGGTGCTCCCAAACCTGCCTACAGGAGGACCACCTCCAGGAAGTACCAGGAGACTGTGCCAAAAGCCTAACCTAAGTCCACAAGGAGGAGGGCCATGGCCCCATCCAGGTCCTGTACCTGGGATAGAGCCGCCTGTACTCAACAAATGCTGTGATGTGTGCTTCTGCCGGCATGAACCCACATTGGTCCAGGTGAATGAGATGCAGTAGGGTACGGGTCAGTCAAACTGCCAGAACTTTATCAGAGATCTTAATGTCCGCACTAATAAGCGAGATTGAACAGTAGGAGGAGCATCTATCCAGAGGCAGGCCGTCTTTAGGGATAACAGCAATGGTGACACAGTCTAGGTCCAGGGGGAACGATCCCTGTTGTATTGCCTCAGCGTAGAAGTTCAGCAAGTGGGGCCTTAAAATGGTACAGAACTTCTTACACTATTAAATGAGGTAGCCGTCTGTGCTGAGGTCTTCCCAGGCTTGAGTCCAGATGTGGCTTGGCTGAACTCTTCCTCAGCCAGAGGCTGGTCTAATTCATGGGCCTAGGAAGATGGAATAGAGGGCTGTGGAATATTCCTAATAGGATTCTCTATCTCAGAAGGGGGCGTTGGACATTGTGTGTAGAGGTCTTGGTAGTATGCTGCAAAGACCTGGGCGATTGCTGGCAACTCTTCCTGGAGAACGCCAGCCGAGTCTCTAATGGCAGGCACCCCTCTGGTGGAGACATTGCGAGTCATCACCCACTACAATATTTACTCAATCTGTCCCCAGATTTGTAAACTCTCTGGACCACGGCCCTCCAGCACTGCTTTGCCTCCTCAAGGCGAGCAGCCACAGCTCAGCCTGCGCCAGGAGGGGCTGTGTCTCCTTTTTGTCAGATTGTTGGGAGCGGCGCTCCAAATTAAGGATTTGAGTTTCGAAGTCAGTCACCTGCTCTTGTTGCAGAGACTCTTGCTGCCTCACATAGCCCTTTAACAGCCCCGCCTCATGGAGGGCGTGTTCGATGTCCACAGCGTTGCCGACTCATTAACCTGAAAGGAGGCCTGCAGCTCCTTCTCTACGAAGGATGCACACTCAGGAATCTTCAGATGCCACACACTAAATCTCCAAGCTAGGACATAGTCTTTGGGTGGGAACCCCATTCCACCAGTATTTTGTAGTATGTTTAATAGTACTACAGTAGCACTACTAAAGTACTGCAACATTATTTTCACAAACCTACAAGTGTAATTCCTCACCTCCACCTCTCCTGTCTTTTCTGTGAGGAGATCCTTGGACATGTAAGTTTTCTACTTAGTAGTAAATGTGGCAGGGACTAGCAGGAGTGGTTAGAAAAAAGAGGCCTGCTTTCTACTAAATGGGAGGGGTTTCGGGAGGAGTAAGGAGGTGTTTGGGGAAGGTTAGGGAGGATTTTATGGTGGGAAAAGCACCACCCACAAAAGAGTATACCCATTGGTATTCATCATCATCATCACTTTATTAGATCAAAAAAATTGGTGTTCACAAACTTTACTTCAAAAATTTACTGTAGCCAAAAAGGGTCCCAAAACAGTAGTCAACCCGGTACCACACATGGCCAACCACTGGTACTGCAACATCCTCCCATAGATAATAATGATGGTAGGGACTTACAATAGAAGACCTTGGGAAATGTCATAAATGGTGTCCTCTTTGGTTGTAGAGAATTATCCCCAAAGTGAAGATTGTATTGGCATGTGCTTTGAGAGAATTGCTTGAACAAATAACATAACGTGGAAGAACTTATTTGGTTGCAGATCTAGACAGTCATTTGTCCAAGGACGCATTCCTGAACCAAGGCCTTAACATTTTTATCCTCAAAGGCTTCCCATTCTATAAATAGTTTTTAGAATACTGGATAACTTACCCATTGGCTATTTACCATACAAATAGTTCAGACATGATGGATCAGTCACTGCCAGTTGAGTGTTTTTCTGGAAACAGATCCAGAAGTAGTGCTTAATTTGAGCTTGTGGTCACCAGTGGGCAGACCAGCATTATTACCTGAAGTATCTACTAAAATGCTTCAGATACTTCTCGGTGTGACTCATGTGGAAATGGCTCCGCTAGCTGCCTGTCCATTTCCCACCAAAGCCCTTGCATTTTCTTGTGCATACTGTTGGTGCAGTTTAATTTGGCCTGCAGTTAGTCTTACGCACACATTCAGTCAGGTTACTGTTGTATTTCAGGGGACCGAAAATGATAAGATTTTCCTGCAAAAATATTATACCCAGAATACCATCTACCCCTATCTCATTAAAGTATGGATACATATAGGAAAGTATCAATTTACTATTCTTAATTCCACATTTAGATACCTTGATACCATGTACACCTGTATACCGTGAAGATGTGTATCACCAAAGTAAATAGATGTAGAGGTAAGAATAGCAAATCAATACTTTCTTACCTTCGCAATATAGAGGTAGTCTGTAGTCTGGATACGATATGGTAGTGCAGCGGTATTAAAACCCCTGTATCTTTGTAGTTGCTGTGAGCAGCCAGGCTTGTGTGCTAATGCTACTTGATAGCTTACAGTTCCTTTCAGTGCCTGGTGCCTATGAGCCTTGCCATGTACTCTTAGTGCCTGTACCAAGTAGGGTTAAACCACCACTAGCATATGTGGCATGTGCCGTTGCCTCGTGCCCACGATGCTGATTAGTACTGATGCAACATGGCAGCTGGCCAACCTCCAACACCTGCAAATTGTCTGCAATTGGTTGCATCATCAGAGTGCCAGTGAATGCCTACCAGTACTGCTCAAGTAGCACCTGACTACTGATGACTGACTTGCATCACTGACTACAAATCAGATTCTCTCCATGATGGTATGTTTGACCGTTTCCAGTGTTCGGTCTGCTGCACACTGGCATCACGGAGGAAAAGTGATTCGCTTTGACCCACTCAGTCTCCATCTCTAAATGATCTAAAACAGATTACAAGTTCTTTGACAATGTCTGTTTGGACGGAAAAGTTTCTCGCACGGTGACTGACGTGCACCGCTGCTGGGAGGGCCCCAGCTGCAAAGATGTCTTGATCCCTGGTTCTGATTTTTGTTGTCATGAGCGAACACAGATCATGCGTGTGCACCATGACATAGACTTGTCCCATGGATTATCTTCTTTTTGTACCCGGAAGGACGCCGAAAGCGCTACCCTCGTAGTGTGAAAGGCTACTGCCTTTTCCAGGAGTTAAGTAGTATGAGTGTGTTGGTGGCAACATACCATGTAGTGATTAGTAGAAGTGAATAGGTATTTTTACGTGTGGTGAATGGCAATGTTAAGTATTGCATAAGTTGTGCGCCACACACCATGTTTGATGATTTAGAGCACCAAAGGTTTGGGATATACTCCATGCAGATGTGATGAAGCATTACTGCTGGAAGTGAGCGGTTGCCTTCTCAGAAAAAATGTTTGGTACAGGCACTTGTTATTTAACAAATGAAGTACTGTCCTTAAGGTTTGTGGGGAGGGATTATATGGTCTGCATTCATTTCTTCAATGGACACAGAGACTAAGATATATAAGTAAACATGGAAAAGAAGGTGCAATTGTTTTGCAAAATGCTCAGTTTAATAAGTGAACGGCATGTGTGCAGAATGGTAGGAGATATTATCTGGCGAATGTATATATAGACATGAGTAGTAGTGTTTTAGAGTTATTGCTTTGTTCTCTTTTTTTTATTCTACAAGCGAGGATGCCTCTACCTACCCAGAATGAAACAGCCACCAACAAAATTAATTTAGTTCACCTAACTGATGGGAGGTGAATCCTCATTGGTGTTGCAACCTCTTACACAAGATACACTAAAATGGAAGCTTGAGTGACAAACATTCATTGATTACGGAGAAGAGGCTCACTTTATCATAGGCTCTTCTTGGGGTGACAGATGTAAGGGTCATTTGGAGGATTTTATAACTGCATACTGTGTTTGGGGTGGTTGGGTTTCTGGTTAATGAAATTAACATAGTAGTTTCCAAGTGGTGAGGATTTAAGGGAGGTGCAGATGTTCAAGTGCCATTAGCATCCTGATTTGGGCAATTGTGGTGGGTGAGAAGAGTGGGTTCCAGGTTGTGGTCGAAAAAGAAAATAATAGGAATACAATACTTACCTTGCCGCCGCGTCTCGCATCAGTCTCTCTTCCTCGTCCCTCTGTACAGCTGGAACAGGAAGCCCATCCACAACGCCATGGTTCTGCACTCAGCCAGGTAATGGGAGCCTGAGCATGTTCTCACCCAAGATGGAATGCAGCCTGTTTAGAGAACATGCAAAGTGTGCATGAATGTTTGGCCAGCCTGAGCGGGGCGGCCAAAAATTCATGCGCACTTTTTATAAGTGTGCTCACCAATCCACCCCAAGCTCCTGTCTTCAGAGAAGCCCCACCGTCCCTGCAAAGCTGCAGCAGCAGGACAAAATAAAATTATAATAACCTCGAGTTGTTATCATTTCAATATTCCTCCATTTCACTGCTGCAGAGCAGTGGGGTGACGCTCCTCCGCCTTAGAGAAGGAGCCACCACTGGTCTCCTCTTCCCTCCCCTCCCCTTTCCCATCCATGTCCGGCACAACTAGTGCCACTTAACTCCCTCCCTCCCCCTTCCTATGGGCTAACATTTGCGTTCCTGTGATTCACATCTAGTGAATCTATATCTAGATATCTGTTCTTAAATGATTTCTGTTAACGTTTTCCAAGAAAGTAATCTGTGTAAAACCCTTGTTGTGAGCTAAAATCGTATATGGTCTTAGAAAATATATTCAAGAGCTTAGTTTGTCAATTTGTGCTAAATGTGGCTGGGATGGAATGTTTTACCCAAGGTGATTCCACCTACTTTGTATTCTACTTATTTCTTTTGTTTCTTCATTTTAGAATATCAGTACCAATATCCAGTCACAAAAAAAAAATCGAGACCCCAAGTGCTGCCCTCATCCCACTTTTCCATATTTAAGTTTTACAGAGTTTGTTCTCTAAAATGAGTAAACGCCCACAAGGCTTAAGCATTTAATAGCTATGCAAAGGTTAGGTTTATGATGAACTCATGATCACAGCTGTGTATGGGGTGTAAAAGTGTGTAATGACAATAGAAATTGTGAATACTTTCTTAGTATGACCTTGAGGTAAAGAAATGTAATTATGGCTTATGCCAAAGTAACAAGGTTACCCCAATGGAGCTGAAAGACTGCAGTAACATAGAACTGCTTTATTCCGTATAAATTCAGATGAATAGAGCTCCTGTAGTCATTATTAAATAATTTAAGAAAGGATTTTAAAGAGGAGTGAGCTAAAGTCAGTGGTGTCTACCTGTTATGGCCATTACTCTTGTGACAGTGACACATACATTACACTTTCAGTCTTCTCAGGAAAATATCAGATGAAGAATTAATTTGCTGCACTACTCCCATCATGTTTTTCTCCTACAGCACAGCTTTTAGGTCAATTGATCAGAGAGCCCCAGGTTCTTCACAATCATAAAAGCTTTTTTTATGTATGTGATATGTGTGTCTGTTACAATTATTAAAAGGAGAGATTGTGGAAGTGTAAATATTGAAGCTGAGACCATACAAGAGTTTCAACATGCTATGATCCTTGAGTGGAGAAGGTTTTGAGTGAGTTTTTCTATAGACTGCTTCTCATGAACTTATATTGGCGGGAGAAGAGATCTCCAATTTTGTGGGGTTAAAACCTCTTAGCTCTGAAGAAGTAACTGCTATTCTCCATAATTGGTCAAATGACCAAGGAGCAAACTTCCTTTTTTGACATTTGAAGGGGTTTACAAGATTACAAACATTTGGCAGGAGCCTACTTTGGTTCCAGACATTTGCAAGTCTATGTTCTTGATGAAAAGATCTAGGTCTGGGGACTCCCATCCTTTCAATCATCCAGTAAAATTCATTAGTGGCACTAATGCCAGTTGCAGGCCAAATGTGTGTCAATGTTGTTTCCTGGTCGAAACATACTCAAACAACAGAAATTAGTTTGAAGACATACAGAATGCATATACGACATACAGAAAACAGTAACAAAGCACTTTAGCACATACTGGCTTAACAGCTAACCCTTAAAACATGTTAATTGAGTTCCAAGTGCAAAAAGATTTCAGAAGGCATTCCCAGCCATATATGTGTAGCTGTGCTACTGCATAATGTATTATCTCTCCATTACCACAGGTCATTTATTTCGAAGGAGCTTGTGGTGGATCCCCCTCACCCCCACTCGAAGTCTGATGTAAGTGGTCATGGACACATATCAGACTAGTGACATGAAGGTACAAGCTTCCAAAGGCTACATAATTTGTTATTTGATTGTCTTCTGTTCTTTTGATTTTATGTAAATTTAGATGATTTTTCTAGTCAAATAAAAGATTTGAGTTTTTAATTTAAAACTTCAGCTTTTTAAAAATAGTTTCCTTTTATCAAATTATAAAAATGTGCAATAGGTATAAACTGATCTTATTTTTACCAAACTATTGTGTGAATTGAAAAACAATTAAAGTAATATCCATTACGGATGTCGTTTGTATATAGTACTTCCAGAGTTGGCCATAATTTTTGGGATTGGTACCGAGCCTGGATTCACAGAGCTCTGAGTTTGAATATGTATGCATGTATATGATATTTCTATAGCATGAACCTAGCCTAAGGGCAGTGGAGCGCTGTGCATGGTCAAAGACATGCGTCTTACACTTGGAGCAGCGAAGGGCAGTCCTGATGGATACAGGGATGTTGTTGTTGATCTTGGGTGCACAGACAAAAAAAGGCCTTCTGTCTTATTTTTTTTACACTTCTTAGTCTGTAGTCTGCAGCCTGGTGGTGTCTTGGCTGCTGGTATGCCAAGATCCACCAGTAATGGTGAGCTTGTCTGCAAATTAAGTAGGGTTCTGGTTGTGATAGCCAACTGTAAAGATTTTGCCACCGACTACACTGTAAATGGGTTTGGTGTGCATGTGTCATCCCAAAGGAATCACTCAAAGTAATGCCAAACCAAGAGGCACTGTGTTAATTAAACTCTTTGGCCAGTTCTACACTTCTCAACCCTCTAGGAAACTTGTACCTTCTTGTCGCTGGTTGATATGTGTCTAACACCACTAACACATCAGACTCAAAGTGGGCAGCCACTACAATCACGTTTGAAATACATGCCCTGTGGTAATGGAAAGCCAAACAAACTTTATTTTCTTCATTCCTGCTTCTTATAGAAGTCACACTGATACTGCCTGTAGAGTTATATCTATATGTATTTTAGGGTGGGGGGGGAGTCTTTTGCGGTGCCTACTGTTGAAAAGGGCAAGGTTCTCGTCTAAAATGGGCATACCAAAAATCCTTTGTTTTTGCCTTGATTGCTTATCACAATGCACCAGCTGTGATAAACCTTTTAGCTGTGCAAACACTCCAATGTGCAAAATTGTATTTGCAACCGTTAAAAAGTTATTTTGAATGCACTAGACCCATTTTGGGAGTTGATAAAACTTTACTGACTCATAAAATGGGTTTATGAATGGCAAGTGTGTGCTGTGAGTGTCTCTTCCGAATTGTGATTCGGAGCCCTATATATTATATGGTTTGCTATTGAAATTTCGGTCACACACATTTAATAAGTCACCCATTCCTAAATTGGGCAGGCAACTCATTCGTAAAAGTGAAGGCGTCCTTTTTGAAGCCCTTCCCCTTTGTGAATTGGAGTGACAGCTCCAGGGGGTCATGCACTGGTTCAGTGGACCACTGATATTTTTCAAAAATGAAAACATTTTTTTAAGAGCAACCCCTTTTCTTCTGAAGAAATGGGGCTGCTTCAAATAAGGATTTTTAAAACTCAAACATAGGAGTAATAGTCTGCTGACCATTTCAGGTCACCATCCATGTGCTTGTAGCCAATCATAGTGGGTCGCAAATAGTAACCTGCATAAAGCCGGTCGGTCTGTGACCCACCACAATTCAGTATTTTGCAAACTGATCTATTAGTACGTAGGTCAGTTCACAAAAAAGGTTACTTGGCGCAAAAAGGAAGAGACAAAGTTTGCGACCACTTTTTGCAACCCGTATTTTATAACATTTAGCCATATGTTCATTGTAGATAGTCACAGACCTACTTCATTTCTAATACACCATTAGTTGCAAGGGCAACAGGAATAAGGCACTTTTCCTTCGGACAGGGAATCATGTAATGTAACTTAAGGCACAGTTAATTTAACTTTTAAGGTGGATTTCACTCTTACTTAAAAACTGATTCCTGGCAGCTGTGCCTCAACTTAAAATGATGTAATTTAAAATGTCGGGCCCTCTTTCTTTCTTCACCGTACCTCTTCTTTAAATATCTATTTTTTAAACATATATTTTTGTGCCTTCATAGATAAAATGCATGTTATTGGGATAAACCATTGTCAGTCTAGAAAAATTGGAAGTACTAATTGTCGTAGCATGAGTGCCTAAAAAGCAAAACCTGCATGTTTCCTGATTGCCAAAACAATAAGTAAAAAAACATTGCCTCCAAGTTATGCTGTGCAATAGAGTCAACCATATATATGGGTCCCAAAAGACTTTTAAAGCATTATAAACTTTCTCTAATGTATTTTATTACTATTTTAGGTTCATTATCCTTTTAAGTTTGTCATTTCTTTTTTAAATATACGTCATTAGAGAAGCAACTCATGATAAGACAATCATCATCCTCCCAACCGTCAACATATAAGCCCATATGTACAAAGGCATTTTCCCATAGATACAGACTGGGTTAAACCCTTTGATATATCTGGTCCATATATTTTTCACCACTCACATATCACACACACCATCCATGCTCAAGCAATTCAATCCTTCCTACATACTCTACAAACATTGAGTTTAATTGCACACTAAAATGTACAATAATTTCTCATAAATCCATCAATTTTTGTATCTTGAAATGTGTATAATATACTATTTTCTCCCCTTACACATAGGTACATAACATTTTATAGAGATCTTACATTCTTTTGAAACGGTGTTCCAAAGGGTATATCGCCAGTGCAGACACGCGTTTTAGTAATCCTGTTTGCCTCATTGATTTGTACTTGTATTTTAGATAATATGTCCTTGACCAAAGCAGACAAACTACTGTTATAATGTTGTTAATTTGTAGTTATATTCACGTTTTGCCGAAAGGACGTCTATTTTGTTTTTATTATTTTTGTTTCTCGTCAATAAATGTATTACTTATACATGTTACTGCCAGCAGACAGATTTTCAAATTATGTGTTCAATCATTATTGCAGGTGTGGCGTGTAGAAACATGTATTTAACAAGTACTCTTTGTAACCCTTAAAATGAAGCATTTTTTATCTGCACGTGTGTATGCCAATATATTCTCAACTGTGTACACACGTATGAAGTATGATGAATAGGCTTAAACCCACTGTTTATATGGGAATGTCATCTAATAATGTCTTTCATAATAATAATTTCATTTAGACAAGAGTGTAACAGGCTTCGTGAGGAGTTGAAGCTTCAACACGAGGAGGATAAAAAAAATGCACTTAATCAAATCATGCATGTAAAGGAACGGGAGATGATTGCAGCACGAGATGGATGGCAAAAGAAGGTGGAAGATCTTCTAGACCAGGTAAAAGTAAACCTTAATATTAATTTTCAAAACCAAACAAGTGACACTTCAGCTTTTTTTATGCCAAGATCACTATTTGTGAGAAATAGTTTCCTAAACCTTTCATGGCAACACTTTGTGATCGTTTGAGTGCCCTAAGGATTATTCACTGAGTGACGACTAGATGCAGCTTTCAATATTTACTACCGGCACAGATTATGGGCAATGATTTCAACCATTCAACACTTTTCTTTTAGAACTTGAAACCTTATAAATAGTCCAAGAACACTGAATTTGAAAAAGCTTATCCAACCCCTAGTAACTTCACTAAATTGAGTATTCAGAATCATGAGTATGGTAGAGATTGCACAGTTGGTATGAATGGCTCTTCTTTGGTACCATCTCAAACTTAGCACTTATCTCCAGTCTTCATATCAACTTTGGTAGAGAAAGTAGCATTATAAAGTGGGACAAACATGCTTAGAAGTACATTACAGAAACCCAGCAGTTTGAGTTCTGTTCTGTGTTGAGGTGTACCGTTTTGATCTGAGCCTGACCTTTCTCTGGTTTCTCATGGTCATTTTGGAGATTGGATCTCCAGATGTGCAATGTTCAGATGTCTAAGCAGTTCAAAAGGAGCATGAATCATCAGTTTAAAAAAGCTGATTAATTTTAGTAGAAGTGCCCCTCAGAGAAAATAAATCAAGTTTCCTCCCCCTAGCAAAAATTTGGGCCCTTTCTTTTCCCTCCTAATAATGGGACGCAATTGCTTAGCCGGAATGTTTGGCATTGAGAATTGGTTTTGAGACATTACTATGGCAGGTGAAGAGAACATTCTTGTTTCACTTTAGTTGAATGATCCCTACTTTTTGATTCCTGTACCGCGTATCCAATAGCCTCTTCTCTTCTGTCTTTGGGTAATCCTTTATGCTAGGGCCTGGACACCTCCTCGGAGGCAGTTGTGCGCTCTACAAATGTATTTATTTATTTGATTATTGGATATTGTGAGCGATTCTCTCCCGAAGGAGCATCTGGGTGCTGCACTGCACAAGAAGAGAAAAAGAGAAAATCTAAAACAGCCAAGTCTTAAGCCCCTTCTTGAAGGAAGTGAAGTCTGGGCAAGACTGAAGGCTAAGAGGAAGTTTGTTCCAGTGATAGGAGGCAGTGTAGGAGAAAGAGCTGCCCCGCATCTTGAGGTGTGGATGCGAGGAATCACCAAAAGCACCTTGTCCAATGATCTCAGACATCCTAAAGGAGGGTCAGAATTTAGCCGAGATGACAGTTAAGCTGGCCGCAACTTAAAAGAGCTTTGTGTGTCAAACATGCTTACTAGTAGGCAACCAATGAAGCTTTCTAAGGATCAGAGAAGGTGGCGAGTGACAAGGAAGGTTGCAGATTACTTGTGCCGCAGTAT
The DNA here is from genome assembly GCF_964263255.1 of Lissotriton vulgaris. Classification (NCBI taxonomy): domain Eukaryota; kingdom Metazoa; phylum Chordata; class Amphibia; order Caudata; family Salamandridae; genus Lissotriton; species Lissotriton vulgaris. The sequence goes on from NC_141694.1 coordinate 753,422,520, forward strand.
TCTGGACTACCATCACTTTTGACAGGAGAGTATCATTTACTGAGATCAGCAGGGTGTAGTCCAGGCCACTGGTTATAAGATCCTGGACAGGAGTCATCCCGGCGGTGTCTGGAAGCCACTGCAGTACTTTTTAAAAAAGCTTCAAGGTAGCAAAACATATGCTGCAGGTGGAGCTGACATGATCTTTCATGGAGAGAGATTGATCCAGCCCCATGCCCATTTTGTACCTATGAAGTGTGTGCATAGGGTATGTTTCCTCAGATTTTTTACTACTTGCTTAGGTGTAGGAGCCGAGCCAAGTTGTACGGGCCACCAATTGGTTGACCATATCTCATGCTTTTGTCGAAAAGCATGATATCTGTCTTGTCGCTGTTTAATTGGAGGCAGTTGTCACTCATCCAGACAGCGACTTCCATCATGCAGTTTATTAATTTTCTCTTCACCTTGTCAGGATCAGGACCAAAGGAGAACACTAGTTGTGTGTCATCGGCATATGACATGATCTCCACACCGCAGGCTCTAACTATTTGGGCTAATGGCGCCACATCTATGTTAAACAAAGTAGGGCTGAGGCACAATCTCTGGGGGACTCCCTTAGCCCATATACATCAGTCAAGACTTGAAAGAATCCAAGCAGACTTGTTATGTTTGGTGGCCAAGTAAGTCCATGAGCCAATGTAGTGCACTGCCATATAGCCCTGCCTCTTGAAACCAGCGAGTAAGAACAGAGTGAGAGACCATGTCAAATTCTGCTGATAAATCCAACAATACTAACATGACCAGAGTTCCAACATCAAGGGAGAGCCTGATATTATCTGACAAAGGCAATAGATCTGTCACAGTACTGTGAAGCTCTCTAATACCCAATTGTGAGATATCCAAGATGCGGTTAGCTTTAAGAAAGACTGAAAGTTGTTTATTGATAAACCGTTCTAAGATTTTCACAAGTAAAGGTAATAGCGAAATTGGTTTATAGTGGTAAAGAACCGTTGTATCAGCAGTTGATTTTTTCAGCTGTGGGGACACTGATGCACCCTTCCAGTCCCTGGGTACTTTAGCAGTAGTCAGCGAGAGGTTGAATTAATCTGTGACCATGGGAGCCAGGTATACTGCTAGACTAGCCGTTGGCTTAGGCAGGCAGATGTCCTGTAGAAAACCGGACTTGGTGTGGCAAAGTAGATCCAACACCTGGTCCTACGAGCACAGTTCGAAGTCACACAGGCTACCCATAACTGAGGGATGTAAAAGAGTAAGATCAAACTCATTATCAGATGAGTCAGGTGACTCATTGCACAGCTCTTGTGAGGCCACAGTAGTAGAAGTGCTTGCCCTGGGATTCATAAAGCTATTCAGTGCTTTATATAGCTCTTTCAATGAGTTTTCAGCATTAACAATTGTAAACGCCATGTATGCTTTCCTCACTGCCCTAATCATATTATGGTAGACTCTAAGCCTGGAGCAATATTCTGCTTTTTCCTTGGGGGATTTGGTAAGACATCATCTATGCTCAAGGCGTTTACAGACCGATTTCTCTTGAGGCATATCCTCAGAGAACCACAGAACTGGACTTCTAGAAAAGGCAGTTGACATTTTTTTACAAATGTGTGTTGTATTGAGGTGTAAAGGGATACTACATCAATGGCACAAAATAACCATTGTTCATTCTCTTGGTGGAATAAAGATCCGAGACATTGTCGATATGACAAACTAGGGAGTCTTTACGAATCAGTAGTCGTCATTTGCTAGTTTGCCGCCTTCAAATTCAGTGTCCATCATTATGTGTTCGTAGATACTGAGTACCGTCCAGCGTATCGCCAATGGAGCTGATAAGGACACAGGGTTTCATCTATGGTCAGCAACGGTTATCAAGTTAAAACGGACTGAACAATATACATTTTGTCACGAGCGGTGTAACCAGGTGTCATACGGTTAATTTGTTTACAGTTGAGTAATTGTGGGCATTGGATAAGATCATACTTTTTATTGCTAAAGTATCAACAGAAGTAAAGAAATTGATGAGAAGAATCTATTTATATAGAGAGTAAACATCATCCAATAAGGCGGGATCAGTTGACGTGCATTGTGACTATAGTTGACCTTTGAACGTAAGGTTCACGTACGCCCACTGAATGATCAAAATGTGTTTATGTGGAGGCAAAATACGCATCTCCCACTGTGCAAGTGTTCTGAGGACCTGGGGCCAAATATACGACCCACCAACTTGCAACTCGCAAATTGCATTGGATTTACAGTGCCTGGTTGCTAAAAAATGAGCGCTTTGTTGAAAGCCTCCGGGATGCAGTTTTCACGTATTTTGAGATCAATGTTGCCTCAGTAGACTCCGCTGCCACCTCAAGGGAGGCCTTTGATGTGGTAGCTTGTGTCCACATTAAATCTTATATTATCAGCACAAAAAAGGATTGCACTCGAAACAGAAATTGCAGAAAAGACTGTCTATTAATGGCAGTAAAGATGGTGCACTGAGACGGTTAACTGCAGCGGTTGAGGATTTGAGACAACTTAGATTGAAAACAGCCAAACACAACTGGCTGACGATCCAACACCGCATCTATGAATAAGGTGACACAGCGGGACATCTTTTATTCTGGCTTGCAACCCAGGAACTTGAATTCAGAGTGATTCCACATATACGTCATAGTGATGGTGAGCTCAAGTTTCAAGTTTATTGATATTCATCTGTTAATTAAAACCATTGCAACATTATAAATATATTTAAAGCAAATTCGATAGCAATAGCGCCATCCAATGATTGATGTGATAGAATGGACAGATTTAAGTTAAGATTGCACAAGAATGTCGACATATGTAAAGTGCCTTTCAGATCATAAAGTGTGAAGTAACAAACCATTGCAGATTTAAACTTAAAAAACATTTTTGAAAGATAAGTTCAATGACAGTGCCGCCATGGGTCTATCACAAGGTTACTGTCTTCTGTTATAATGAAATTAATGTGGTCAACATGTATGTAAAAAGTATATCAAATCCTAAAGTGCATGCTGAGTGATCCACTGTACTTGTCTACCATAAAAATACCATCCAATGTGATGGTGAGCTGGTCTCCAAGAATGCTTTAATCTCTGAGGCTTTGGCAAAATACTTGTCATCACTTTAAGCAGACAGCATCAAGAAAGAACTGTCCCCAAAGCCAAGGATCTCCCAGTGCTCTCTCTGAACGATGTTCAGAAGGGAGAATTACAGGCTCCTGTGTATCTTGATGAAATACAGAAAGCCATTGTCTGTTTGAACTCTGGTAAGATGCTGGGCCCAAATGCGTTCCCTGCCAAGTTCTTCAAACGGTACTCCTCTTTGTTGGACCCACAACTCCTTACTCTCTTCGAGAAGACAACAGAGAAAGAACAATTGACACACAATATGAGGGGGCCACCATTGTTGTCGTTCATAACCTGTTAAATAACTCTACCAACTTTGCTTCATATCAGACGATTACCCTGATCACCACAGAGGCACAAATCTTAGCCATACAGCTACTGCAAGTAATCCATGCCCTTGTAAGAGTTGAACAGAATGGCTTCATGTCAAAATGCGGGACTAGGCTGCATTCGTCGACTGCAGCTAATCTTTTGGAACCTTCGGCCGCATTCGATACGGTTGACCACCTCTCTCTGGTAAACTGCTTAGAAAGGATAGGCATTAAAAGTTAGTCATTTGGGGAATGGCTAGGGTGGTTGACCTCAAGCTGGGGAATCAGGTATGAGTCTCGGCAGGGTCACTCAGCATCCTGACATTCTGGGCAAATCATTTCATCTCCCCGTGCCTAACAAAAATAATGTGTCCCTCTGTAAGGAACTGGTGCTCATGTAAAGCGCTCTGATACCTTTGGGTCTAGTTTGCGCTATATAAAACTCCCCCCCCCCCCCCCCCCCCCCCAAAATAAAGGTTCTGCACGCAAATTAATAAATCCTTTTCTGTCCAGCAGAAAGCAATCATGGCCTTGGACGTTTTTACCTCCAATCCATTTATGTTTCCATGTTGGGTCCCTCAGGGATCTTCACTAATTCTGACCTAATTTAATGCCTATCACCCCTTTAATTGAATTAGTTTGATCCTGTGGGTTCTCAGTGTTTTTTGGACTTTTGTCTACTGAACCCTATAAAATGGCCAAATATTTCAGAATGTGTATGACGAGGATTGCAAACTGGATGCAGAATTATTATTTTTTTAATTAAACTCAGAAAAGACAGAGGGAGTGCTACTCAACAAGGATCCCTCATTTTGGAACTGCTCTTGGTGGCATCCCAGCTTTTGGTCCCTTCCACTTCCGGTTCAGAAAGCTAGAAATGTGGGGATCATTTTTGACTCAAATCTCACCTTCATTGACTACTCTAAGCAGGTGACATCATCCTGTTTACTCTTGTTAAAAATGTTAAAGAAAATCCTGCCTTTCCTTCCCATGGAGCTCAGGAAAACAGTTATCCTAGCTCTTGTCATATCTAAAATAGATTATTGTAATGTTCTCTATGTGGGCTCCCAGTCACGCCTTCTCAACAAACTGCAAACCCTTCAAAATGCGGCAGAAAAGAGTGTTGAAGAACCTTCCCAAGTTCTGCTCAGCCTTAAAAGCCATTAAAGATCTTCATTGGCTGACCAAAGGGCAAGGATGAAATTTAAAGCTCTATGATGGGCCTGTGAGGCACTGCATCAAGTTGGTCTTCACTTTCTCCAGGATGTCTTTAAATGGTGTGTCCCTTCGCATACTCTGATGTCTAGCAATGCCACGCAGGTATGTGTACCCAGAATAAAAAGATGCCATGCTTTTAGGTTCAAATGACAATAGCACCAAGATGCCTCTTTGGTAATCGGGTGCTCTATAAAATATATTAACATAACATTACATTTTGGCCAGAGCCAAGGGGATGTAGGAGAAAACAGCCCTAGCATTAATAGGCTCAGTAATAGCCATTCATGTACCATATCCTACACAGGATTAACATCAGACCCTCCTCCTTCAACTAATCCGAGGCCTCCACTGCCACCCTAGACGCAGGCCTGAGTCCGTGGCACACTGTCCTCTCCATTCTCAATTGAAAGAGGCACCAGACAGGCATGTCCTCTCACCCCTCTCCTCTGTGCGCTTGGGTTCGGACGCCTGGCAGAGTGGATCTGTCAAGTCGCCTAACTGGTGGTATCCAATGGGACCTTGCCTACGAGGACTAAGAAGTGCTTACTTCAATGGCCTTTTAGTCTATGTGCAGAGGTCTGAGCTATCTATTCCTGGCTGCTGGACATACTACCCATTTACAAAGAGATCTCTGGCCTACAAATGAATTGTATCTAGTCCCACTACTTCCCCATAGCTGGCCCTCGCCCTCCCATCCCTACGAATTGGTCCCTTACACTGACATATGGGCCCTTTCAATATTTTGGAATCTTCTTTGCCACAGAACAGACACAATCCTGGAATCTCAACATTGTTCCTTTATTGATAAACATGTGTAGGGAAATGGCAGGCCTGGTATAAACTCCCTCTATCGATTATGGATCGAGGGGCCCTAGTTAAGAGGGTGGCCTTGTTGTGATTATTGCATATCCTCCAAAACATCTGTTACACTATACCCTGCCCCCCCACCACTCTTTACCAAAATGAATGCACTACTCATAATATTTATTTGATCTGGCGCACAGCCCCAAGCCTCTCCCACCAAATGCTTACTTTGATGGTGGGTTGGAAATCCCATATATTTTCCTGAATTACTGGGCGTCACAACTGTTAGAAATCAATTATTGGTTATTTGGAGACCAGGATGATCCAACCTCCCGAATAGAGGAAGGCTACCTGCAGACTTGGTGTTTAGAAGAAATACTATATGACTTATTGGTTCCCAATGGGATACTGGAGCCAACACAGGCTCCCCTGATTTGCTGGCCCAATGCCCTTAAATGCATTAGATAGCATAAGGCCATCACCAATGAAACTGCTTTATGGTGGGGCTTCTGGCTTCCCGCATATGTCAAAAATTGAGGGTTTTAAAGCATGATACTTGAGTGGCATCTCAAAAATAGGTGTCATCTGGTTCGGCAATCATATCAAGCTATTTGACTTTCCAAAGAATTTAGGCTACATAAAACTCATTTAGTCTCCTACTTAGAACTCTTTCATGCCTTGACAAAATATAATTGCCTCCTAAAACAAGTCCCTGAGTTTAACTCACTTGAGCACTGGTGACAATGGAACCCTTGGAGGGTAAGGGGATCTCTGTATTTATTGGTCACTTGTGGTAAACACACCAGATCCCTCTACACACTTTTTGGATTACTGGCAACAAGACGTTGGTCCATTGATAGATGAGAAGTGGCATGAGGGCAAAATGGCAGTCAGGTGCTTGACCATATCAGCTAAGCTTAGACTGATTCAATTAAAAAATTGTCATCATGTGTACTACGACCCAAATAAGCTATGTCACATGGGGAGCAAAAAGATAACTGTCGTCCGAGATGTCAGGCTGTGTGCACTGGTTTTTGTTTATATGATATGGGATTGCCCCTCATTATTAATGATTAGGCCACAATATACAACCCTCTTGGTGTTCGTGTGGGCTATAAACTAACACCAAACCCTAAACATAGCATTTTGGGAATCGAAGAAAAAAATTACTCCATGAGCACCCACTGCCTAGTGGCCACTGTACTTATTGTGGCAAAACGTGATATTGCACAACAATGGATCGTATCTGTCCCCCCAAGGATTGAAGAATGGACCTGGGGCATGGCTATATGTTTAGCAGCTGAGAAATCAGTCTATACAGGTTGTGGCTACTCACGAATATACCACAAGACATGGGATGCATGGTGGGATCATCTTGACTAAAGGTACCTGGTTTGAGAGAGCATTGGGCTAGATTGTAGAAGCTCTATGCTTGCTTCAATGTATTGATCCAAGTTGAGAGAGATAGTTATGTATTATCAAAGATAATGTTACAAAAGCAAATAAAAAGAATTCTAAAAAAAAGAAAGAAGGAAAATTAAAATGGCAATTCCAAAGACCTTCTCAACCATGGTTTGCCCATGACCCCAATTCGAAGAGGTGCATTATTCTCAAGATTGAAAAAGAAAGGAGGACTTTTAAGTTCCCCATCCTCCTAACTAAACTCAAGACTCTGAACAAAGACTACAAATAAAGCCCTCCATGCGAAGTCTAATTGCCTGCATTCTGAGCTTTCACAATCTCCAAACCGTTCCAGGACTCTGTTTCAATGTGTCTGTCCATGCCTATATTTTCCCCATGTCAAAATCCTCAAAGGAGTCAGTGCCAAATAATCCTGACACCTTCCTGGATTACTTTAATACCGTCGCTGCTTATGGTTTTCCCCTCCTGTGCTGCATTCCCTGATTTACCATGGTCCATGACGAGCTCAGCTCGTCATGAGCACAGCTCAACCGTGCCTCATGACGAGCTGAGCTCGTCATGAGCATCGAAGGGGTTAATTACAAGATCCTCCTGATCCAAACACCCCTCCTCCTATCAGAACCACCTATAAATGCATCCCTTAGACAAGGAGTTTTGCCTGATTCACTAAAATGGGGTCAAATCACCCCTGCACCTTGATCCTGACCTACCATCTAACTACCACCTGATTTCTAACGTTCCTTGGTTAGGCAAAGCGCTGGAATGATGTGCTTCTTTTCAACTTTGTGATCACATCCATTAATTTAACCTGCTCACAGTAAGTCAGTCTCTGTTAAGAGCTAGCTTTTGCATCAGAATGTGTTCACTCTAAATCCTAGACAAAGTTCACCACATTCTTGATAGTGGTGACATATGCTTCCTAGTGCTACTGGCCACACTACCACCATTGACACTATTAATCATACACATCTGCTCTACCCCCTCGATCGGTGTTTTGGAGTCAAATATCCTGCCCTAAATGGGTTTGAATCCTTCCTATAAAGTAGTGAAAATTTAGATCAATATATCCAAACCTAATCTCATTTTATTTGGTGTCCCTCAAGGATCTATAGTGACTCCCACTCTATGTATCCTTTATGTTGAATCCCTTTTCAAAAGTTCCCAAGAAAAAAAGGTACACATCTACCAATATGCTGATAAAACCCAAGTCTACCTTAAAGCCTCCTCTGTCCATGACATTTGTGCTCTTCATTCTGTCCTGCTCCACATGCAGACCTGGACGACTCATAACTGTCTCATGTAAACCCTCAAAAACAGGGTTTTCCTTTTCTTTTAAAGGTTCAAGAAGTTCTTCAACCTTAGCCTCCTTGACTTTTACCCATCACTCTTTCCTGCTGTCTCTTCCCTTGGTATTACACTGGACTTAACCCTGTCCAGAATCCTCCATGTCAACAAATTCTTCAGATTACCCATATTTATCTGCATACCCTAAAAAAGATAAAACTCCTTTTATCCTCTCTACTTTGAAAAGTAGAAGCCCATGCTCTCTTTCTCTCTAGGCTAGAGTTTGGAAATGCGGCACTAGTAGGTGTCTGTCAAAGTGCCCTAATGCCATTAAAATGACAATTACGAAATCTAGATTTGGAATCTAAGATCTGCCCTTAAAGTGGCAAAAGTTCCATTTCTCACAATATGTATAGAGGTGTCTTTCAGTCAGTCCCTTAAACTATCGGCCTATCTGGATCAGTCTCTATAAGTCAATGGTTTGAGGCATTGTCAGCGAAAGCCAGAAGAGTATCCATTTCCTGCCTTCATGTTTTGACTGTTTGGTTGTACCCTTCTTCCTCCTATGGACACTCACCCATCAATTTTTTTCTCAAATTCAATTCTTTTCCTCATACATACACTGTGTTATAGTTTTTTTGTAACTGCAGCAGACATTTGTGATTTGTTTTCATCATTCCGTGCATGTCTGAGCCTATCATGGTCTACTTGTTTTATGTTTATATGACCACCAATCCCAGATGACCACAACATTCACCAAGACCACCTCCAATACTACACCACCATCATTTATCCACTACCAACATTACCTCTACCGCCAAAACCTACACCACCAGTACCGCAACACTACTACCTTGCATTGGCAAAGGCAGTAGGTCTGGTTTTAATGTGCTCTTGCATGGAAACATAATTTCTGCATTCCTTTGTTTACATACATTATCATTAAACCCAGACCTTTTGACTTTGCCTGTGTTTCTTCACTTTTTTCCCTCTCTTAGATGTCCCGTCATCACTCTTTGTGCCCCGATGGGGCTCCCACTAATCATATTCGCTGCTGTGATTGTAGAAAATGTAGAACTCTGAAGGGTACCGTCTACCTTCTCACTCAACTTTTGATTTACATGTCTTTGTCATCAGAGTGATGTGCTTCCAAAATTGTAGAATTTAAAGAATTTGGCTTACACTTGGAGTATTTTCCAAAGATTTGTGATCAGAATTTTATGACTTTTCTCCAAAAAGGAAACTTTTTTATTTAAATATTTTTCATTGCCATTTAGTTATATCTCAACAATAGATCAAAATCCTGTGTCGGCAAATATATCAGCGCATAAGACAAAGGTGCACATAATAAAATTACAAGATAACAACAAGCAGAATGGAGATGCAACTTGTGCACTATACGCTTCTTGTGTCAACAGCATTACAGATGTAGTGAATACGGTCATTACAGTCCCCAAGGTGATGCCAAATATAGAAAAACAAACAAAAACAATTTCGACCATAGCAACAGAAACGTTAAACAGCGAACCAGAACTTCAGGGGCAATAACGGAAGCACAATATCACACGTAAGATTCAAACAAGAACAATGACAGGAGTATCTATATGAGAGGGCATAGAGAAGTAGGGTACACCTCTTGGCCAGACATTGAGAACCCCCAGTGCGGGTAATGGAGCCATGTCGGAATATCCAATACCAAATACCTGTCTCCTCTCACACCAAGAACACCTTGTCTAGTTCTCTAGCAGTGAGGTACCCATATACCCTGTGTTGGCTTATTGGGGTCGTCATATCTCTAATATTTCATGACAGGACATTGTATGCGGTAGCCATGTGTATTGTGTTACTGCCTGAGTCCAAGGTTTTTTAGTGTGCCCCCCTCCCCATTGTACCAACCTCTACTCCCACACTCCCCCTGGTGCCGCTCTCCCAGTCCTAAGAAAAAACAAAAATTGTAACATAACAACAACTCCCTCACCCTTGGCCTAGACAACAACAGGCATCATACCACAATTTCCCCAACAGTGCAATTAGCAGCTAACAAGTGTCCTAGCATCAAATAGTCCTTGTGGAAGTCTCTGTAGGGTCAGGCCAAGAGTGATATGTCAGGAGAACCTATAACAAACGGACCCTAATACGGAGTTCATACAGCAAAGCTTTCCCATCATAGTAAACATGGATATCAAGGGATAACAAGACTCCTCCCTCCCCTCCCACCCCCATCGTGTATGAGCTCAGTCTATCACACTCACCAGCAATGGAAAGTTACAGAACTGGGGTGATCTTATCAGCACAATCGTGGACTCATCATCTGAGGTCACTGAGATGGGGGCTCCCAGCACTGATTCCTGATACGTATTAGGGGCCAGGACCTGAAATCTGTTGACGCCATGGTAGGAGATCTCCGCCACCACCTGTGCCCGTCTCTAGCAGTCTGTTTCCCAGAGGGGCGAGATCGTGGCCAGCGTAGGCAGTAGCAGCACCTGGGCCTCCATTCGGACCAGCCCAGCGAATCAGCTCCAGTTGTTCCGGGCAAGTCCTGTACCCCCGGGGAGTGCGACCATGCCCAGGCCTCCTCCAGGGAGGGGAAGAAATGCCTCGTGTCAGCATTCACAACCCTAAGCATGGCCGCAAAAAGTAATGCATATGTCAATACCAGAGTACGTAGCTGTACCTTGACCGCTCGAAAGGTGTTGCAATATCTCTCGATCTCCACTGTGTAGTCTGGTCTCGCTGTGATGTTTCTATTATAAGTTTAGGATAATTTTGCTCTGGATAGTTGCAATAGGAAATCCCTGTCTCTATAGCTGAGCAGGGGTGCTATCAGTGGACATGGAGGAGCCCCTAGTGGAGGGGGGCTTGGACTCCTATGTGCCCTTTTGATGGAGAAAAACTTTGGAATCCGGTTGGTCAGAACTGTCATTGTTTTATCAGACCTCCAGGAAGAGTTCTACTTTGGGCCCTCTGACCCCTCGATGAAGTCCAGGAGACAGATATTTTTGGGCCGAGGGGGCCACTCGGTGTCCTCCGCTCACACCTTGAGATCGTGCAATTCGGTTATTAAGGATTTCAGTTGGTCTTCCATGTTTATCAGGGAGCGTCGCATTGAAGTCAAGGAGGATTCATCTTCATCCACGCTCTCCATATCAGCCTGCAACAACCCAGTCTCTACTTGGATCACCCCGAGTTGGGCATCCATAGTTGTCTTAGAGTCTTTGCTAGCTTGTAGCACCTTGTCAAACATTCCTGCATGTTTTTTTAGCTTGCATTCCAGCTGGCGGATCGAGTCCACTGGTGTGGGGGAGACTGCCATATTAGCCATGATAGATTTCTGGAGCGCAAGCTTGGAGGCTTTCGCCGGTCCATGCGCCAGCAGCTGCCGTCCTCGACGTCTGGATATTTGAAACAAAGAACGACTATGTCTTGATTATCAACAGTGCTCTGGAGAGGCAGAGGGCTTCCAGAGAGCCATTAGGAAGGGAGCAGCACGGCAAGTGAGTTACCGGGTACAGAGTAAGAGTTCAGTGGCATCCATGGCTCACACCACTGACCTCGCTGGGTGTGTATCCGGATGAAGCAAGAGGGGGGGAGGGCATCCTTCAGAGGTCAGCACTTTAGTGTTGTGGGCATAGGGGAACCCTGGAACCTCAGAGCCGCAGACCATGCCGATACAGTGCCAAGAAAGCGGTCAGGAAAGTTAGAATTGTTTTCATGGGCCGTGCTCTAAGTGCCTTTCTGCCATCGCTAACAAGGAAGAAACCAGGAATTCCCCACAGGGATGTCTCTGGTTACCTGTCACGCTTCTATCGCCAGGTGAGGTGATCAGTGGGCTCAGGGAGGGGCCAAAGAAGAAAGTGGTGACCCTTGAGTCTGGTCTCACAGACCCTTTATCAGCACACAAGTATCAATAAAGGAGTACCTTCAGCCCACAGCTTGTGGCTTCCATCCTGCTATAAGTGCCGAAGAGAGGTCCACCGCGAACCCACTTGTTAGGGGGGGAGGGGGTCCTCTATAGAGCAGCTGCATCAGACGCCACAGGTGCTGTAGCAGTCAGGGCCCCACAGCGCTGTTCGCAGCCTTCCAAGCTCTGCCAGATCGTCATGCCACGCAGCCCCTCTGGGCCCAAGGGAGGAACGAGCTGTCTGACTCGCCAGGAGGGCCCGCGTCCTCCTACAGTATCATTTACGCCTGTGCATGGGGAGGGCCGTGCCGATCAAGTGATGTCTGCTGGGCTGTTCAATTGGGCCCAATGGTATCATGGACGAATGTATGACGTTACAACGCATGCTTTTACCACGCGGTAGGTAACAACGCGTTGTAACAACGACCGCATATTTACCACGCGTGGCATTACATGGCAAGTCGTTTCAACAACTTGCGCTAGGTGGCACGCTGGACTTAGGAATAGTATAAATTACTATTCCTACACCAGTTAGCGCAACAGCAGTGAAGGTGTTGGATTTAAAATCCAACATATTCCCTTGTGTTGCACGCCACCTAGCGCAAGTCGTTGAAACGTTTTGCTATGTTAAGGCATGTGTGGTAACATCGCTGTCGTTGTAACGACCGCGTTGTTATGAACCTAAGTGGTATTGCCAGGGTTGTAAATGCTGTCTCCCATCGTAGACACCAGCGTTGGTCAGGCTCACAGTTTAGGGTAGGCCTCCCAAGGCCTCCCTCAGCAAGGCAATTAGTGTATTGGAGAGCAGCTGCGTCCGACTCCAGTGCAGCCACACATCCTTGTCTTCATGGCTGGACAGGGCCTGTCTTCAGGATGCTTTACTCGGCAAGGCGAGCAGCATTTTCAAGCGCGGCTGCCTTAGTTCCCAGGGCAGCCTCGCAATATCTTGTGTTGTGGCTGCATGGGGCCAGTCGTGGGCAGCCAGCCACCGCCTCCGTACCCTGTTGCGCCCGGCCACTCTGTGTTGCAAAGGGGCCCGCATTCTGAGCCCCTGCAGCAAAGTCCAGTGAGGTGACTGCTTTTTTCCGGAGCCGGAGCCAGGGCGCAGGCGAAGCCATGAGGCAGGGCCTGTCGGGTAAGTTGCCTGCAACCTGGTCAGCTCCATCAGGGGTCATTCGGGACACCACTGTCCATCCACAGTAATGAGGAAGAGACTCTCCTTTGGTTTGGGGGACTCATAACTACTCTCCGTAGTAGGATGAATTTAGATGGTCACAGTGTGGAGCGGAACGTTAAGAAAAAGGCGACTGATTCCGGCACCATTTTAGCCACACTACCTCAAAGGTTACTGACACTCTGGATGAAGTTCAACAAATTAATTTCACGTCTACTTATAATTCTCTCATCTCTGTAATTTCTTATTTTTAGCCACTGTGCACTCATGAGTATTATCATATACATATACCAGTACTGACATCATGAAGAAAAATGCAAAAGGCCAAATTCACACTCAAGTCGGAGTATTGCCTTTTATTGAGTTACGTGTTTAATATCATGAGATGCCAATTTGGAATGTTTTATTCTAGCACCATGCATGGATAGGCCCTATCTGATATGCAAATCAAAGGCCTTGATTACAGAAGCGGCTGTTGTTCGGGCTGAGTGGTGGAGTGGCGGGGGATGGGGGATGAATGACGACTTTAAAACAACAAAAAACAAAGAAAAAAATAACTTACCTGGTTTATCACCGCTCTTCTGCTTCTCTCCAGCACAGGCTTCCAGAATCTCCTGCGGACAATCCTGACACTGCCCTCATGCTGCATGAGCGTAGCGTCAGGATTAGACTATGCACCCTCGATTTGCGCTCCCAGAGAAACTGGGAGCCTGTGCCTCCTGTCTCCAACCCGGCAACGCAGCTCGGGTTGGAGAGCGCTTCAGTGCGCATGTCGGTTTGGCCGTCCAAGATGGCCAGCCAAACCCACATGCGCACTGGCAACAGTGCCCACCACTCCCCATATGTGACTTCCCCCACGACGGCCCGCCCCCAAAACTCGCCCGGTAGAGAAAAATTAAATATTATTAAACCTGGTTTATTATCATTTTATTATTACATTTTTGCAGCTGCTGGCGGGGGTAACGCTCCTCTACCATAGCGGAGGAGCCGCCGCTGCTTGATTACGAGTGTCCCAGAAAAATTGTGGACCAGTGCAAACCCTTGTTTGGACTGGTGTCCCAATTACCGGTTGGTCAGATTTTTCAGACTCCTTAGGGAAGTTTAAACCTGCTGAAATTTACCAGGTGAAAATGTCTGAATTTTGGTGCATGTAGTACCAAAATCCCCTATAATTTGTCCCATTTCAAATTTTAAATGTCAGTATTTGTCACATGCAGTAAATAACGATCCCTGGGATGGTGTTATTTATCAGTGTGATAAAAACTGCAGTTACAGAGGCACTCGTCTTGTTACAGAAGGGAAACATATCCTTGAAGTCATTGTAGAGAATTCACTGCCATGGAGCTCTGCAAATGTATCTATCAATTGTGCTGCTGGTTTTTACAACAGAAACAAATGCCATATTAATTTCATTATTATTTTTATTCTACAAATTATTTTCTTTGTGAACTAAGGGGTGGGGGAAAGAGTATTTGTGTGCTGGAAACTGATTTGTATCAAATCTTTGTATTCTCATGCAGTTAACACTCATTCACACTGCATTACATTTTTTTGGCTGCATTCATTGTCATAGAGCCTGTTAGCTTATTTGATTTGATACAAGTTAGGTTCCAGAGAAAAACACAAAAAACAGACATGCCCCATGGTAAATGAAACAGACTATAGGACGTGTGGTTGGTGACAGCTGATTCTATTTGTGCGGTGCAGTTCCTTTTTTCTAGAACATCACAGGGGTATTGTCTTATGGCTTTCCTAGATAAATCAGTGTAAAATGTAATAACTGGACCCCCGATTCCTACTGAGTTTAGGTTGTGTGCTCATGCAGATGCCTGGGTTCATGTGTTTTGGAGTGTGTGGGCTATACATGTTGGGGCTTCCATTGTGTGTATGAAGCCACCGAAGCAATAGGATGCTCCAGCTGCTTAGTGGAGATCAAACTTTGCTATCTCCCTTTGCAGCATTCCCCCACTGCTGTTTTTTCTGATCCCTCAGTATTCATTCTAAGGATGGAACTTGTGTACTCTGACTGAAACAATGCACCTGTTCCTGCAGGTCAAAGTGCGACCTGAGAGAGAACTTCACTTGCACAAACACTTTGGCATGATGGCCAGACCAAATGACACATTCTGCATAGAAGCAGGAGTAGGCTATATTCCAACTTGCATCATGTGTTCTATGCTGGATGCAGGAAACATCTACCAGGTATAAACAAGAGGCAAGCTGATAGATGGACTCACCTACTGGCTGTCATGCAGATGTGGGTACTTGAAAAATAAATTCACCATGCAAGGCTAGCTTTCACACCAATATTTGGGGCAAATTTTTAATTTTGAGGAACACTTAAAAGCATTAAGTGACTTAAGAACTTGTAAAGTATCAATTCTTCACCTTTTGACTTTAAGAACCTTTGCACAGCTTTGTGTAGAAAGATTCAGACGAGAGACAGAATCCATGGCTGTCTTACTTCAGTTGATAAGATATTCAACTGCTACCTCTGCTGAGAAGCATATAGACAGACTTGCATACTGACAACATTCCTTGCTCTGCCACAGGGATCCCATATGCTGCTGGGAATTATTTAGCGATGGTGAGAGCAGGACTGGAGATTACATTATTCATCAACCCAACTCAAAACTGAACACCGGAACACCCAGTACCGAAGGTTCAAGACCAGCATCTGACTTTGTATGAGGCACTCCGTGTGTTTTCCCATCACTGGTCTGAGTCCCTGCATTCTACATATGTGAGGACATCATGTGATACTGCATAGGCACCCTATTATGTGGCCCCCATCTTTGTGAGTCCCTTCACAGACCTGAGGACATTTTGTGATCCAGTGAGAGGCATTTCTGAGGAGGCCCATCACCATTGTGAGCCTCTACAACCTGCAGGTGCAAGTCTTATATGTAATCTTGCATGTGTATCCATCACTCCTGTGAGACCCCTGAAAGCCGGCCGTAGCTGTATCTGACAGCCCACATTATCGATTCAACAACTGTAAGCTGTAAAGAAGACTCCATCTTCTCCTTCATGCCTGCGACCATCATCAAGATCAGTGAGGCTTTCTGCCAGCTGCATCGCCCAATTTCAATCTGCCACAATTGTGTACAACATGAGCCCCCAAGTGCACGCAGTGATGAAGCCCGATCAACCATCATCTGGTCTGCCCTCATTTGTATGGGACAGTGTCACTTACTGCTCCCCTCTTGTACCAAGATCAGCACACCTGGTATGGCAGACTTCCTGAACTCCTCTGTGATTTCCCAAACACTTCAACGAGACTTCAGACCAGTAAGATACATAGCCGGTAGACAAAAGAAGACGTTGTGCTTGGCCAATGCAATGCTAAATTCTTGTACAATTGCAACCCTGATTTCCCCAGGTACACTTCCCCTGCTGCCCTTGAAAGGCAGCAGAAAGGTAGTTGCTAAGATAATGCAAAGTGAGCTATTTGCAATAGAACTTCATAAAGTTAAGAAGAATGTTTGCTTACTAATAATAGTCTCAATCAATCAATCAGGTTTCTTATAAAGCAGGACAACTCACCTGTGAGGGTCTCAAGGTGCTGAGTGAGGGGGTTGAATCTTGGTTCAGTCGAAGAGCCAGTTTTAATCCTTTTTATACAAAGAATACCCACTGCGTGGACAATCTGTTCCTTAGGAGTGTACAACCGAAAGTCGACCTTGACTGTTCAATCGTGGTACCTCTGACAGACGAATCCTAAAAGGGAGGCCCTTTGCATTTCTGTAAGCTTACAGTAGTGTCCAGTGTCTTCATTTACAGGGACAGCAGCAGTATTTGTTACCAGGATTACCTACCTGCACCTGAGATGTCGAATCGTCAAGTCAGAGAACTCGTTTGACAGTACAACATATATGAGATGACGGTGGAACCATGGAGTCAGTACTAAGGATGTCTTGAATTTGCGTGTTCATCCCTTTTCAGAATAACAGCAGATATTTGTGTATCTGATAAGTCTTTTTGTTAAAACTGTTGTCTCCCTCTGTTTATGTGGGCAGCTTGTAATGACTCTCCTATGTTTATCCTTCCTTCTTTATCTTCTTTTCTTTTATGCAGTTGATTTCTGAATATGTCCCTTTATCCCTGTGATCTTTCCTTTGTAGCGGCACTGTCTGGGTGAAGCGTTACATAAATCTATCAGCAATGTAAGTGAGGCTTCTGCGCTAGGGCATGAATGCAATGCTAATGCTCCTGCACACTGTTTAAAAGCATTGCTTCAAAGCTTTCTCCTCCTGGACCACACTGATAACGGCAATGCATATGTCATCTGAAGTGATGCATCTGGTTAACCTGAACTTTCATGCCACATCCGTTCATTTGCACTAATGCATGTCACTTGGCATCCAATGCTGCTAAAACCTGTAATGCATTCAGAATTTGTTTCACTGACCAATCAGATCAGGCTTGGAAGCTGTACAGTTTCATCAGATCAAGCTCACAGTGCATGAAATTTAAGCTTTGATTGAGTTTATGATTTGCCACAAAAAAAACCTTTCTCCAACCCCCCCCCCCCCACACACACACACACATACACACACACACACTTGAGAGTGAGCCAGAGGTTGGGCAGAAATAGTTTGAAATTATAATTCAGCCATTCTTCAGAAATTCAGAGATGATTTATTGATGTTATACAATTTGTATTGCAAACAGGGCTGGAGATGAGGGGGAACCACTTGGTTTCAAGACCAGACAGCTGCTGGGAAAACAATTAGGCATCTCTCCTGTTTGTACATCTTATGAAGAATGTGCATGAAATGGCTCCAGTGGCTTGCTGTAATTTCCCTTTTGAAGAAGCATTTCCCTATAGCAATTACCTCAGATTCTGTTTACCTTAACACCAGGTGATAATAGGAGAGGACAGCTCAGCAGATGGTTCCACCCTGTTACATTACAAGGTCCTTCTCTTTGACCTAAGAGTAGCATTCCAGATGCTCACCATGATATAGCTAGCAGGGGCAGCCCATAATTGCTGTTATTCTTCATAGGGCAGTCCTTACTTAGACAACTCAATCTACGGGACCACTCCACAAACATATTAATTTACCCAGATTGCACATGATCCAGTGAACTCTATACCTGTGATGAGAGAATTAACAATGCAGCTTACGGCTCTCTAAGGCCATGAGAGACAAAGTACTATTGCGCCAGTCTGCCAGCCACTTCTGGCCTAGAGAACTTCAGAAGAAAAGTTGCAGGATGCTGCTCCATGTCATCATCCTGAAGACTTGTGTGATCTCCCTTGGGGTAATGCTGTTTCTGCCAGTTCTCCTGGAGAAAGGTTGCTATGCCATACATTAACACCAGCTCTGAAGGTTCCGTCATGGACTAGCAGGAGGGTACTAAGATCATCCATCTATTCCACTTAACCCTGCAAAGATGCAAGTGTGAACTTGCTAGCACATCTCTTCTGTTAGTACCATCCAGCAGAAGTGAAGACCTTGGAGCCAGAGAAGCTAAGCAAGCTTCATCACAACCTAACTCTATGGTGACTAAACTCCATGGTGTCAAACATCTAGGCATGTGGAACTTTCCAAAGCCAAATGTTGTGTTGCCAACAAGGGGCTCATTTCTGAGAGGGTTGTGTCACACTTGCACCATGCAACATGTAACATGCGTGACACAAACCTCTAAGTCAGATTTTTGAAGCCACTCAAACTCATTTTGCATTGCTAGGAGTGGCTTCAAAATCTGCAGTAATGCAACGCTGCATTGCGTTACTCTGTGGTGAGTAGGCGTTTCGAGGTATCTCTTATCCTTGACCAGGCCAGAATCCTGCATGTACCACAGACGGGAAACAGTCCATCCCTGACACGAGGGCTGATTCTTCACCTATCTCCTTATTTTATTACCTAAAATCTGAATTGTGGTGGTTTAGTATTAACCCTTTAAGTGCTGCGGTCGGCCAACGGTCGTCGCGAGCACTACCTTGCCAGTGCTGCGCACGACCGTTGGCCGACGGGCCAGCATCCGTTATTCGAACGTTCAGCACTGGGCGCTGAACGTTCGACGCTGCTAAGGTGTTAAGCGCTGGTATACAATTCCCTCCTCTGCTCCTCGAGCTTTGGCATACACACTCATGGAGCTCTTAGGCATTCTGTCTATATATTTGTGCAAAGCTTACGTCGTTTGAGACTTTAATGTTTTGTTTAAGGTCCTGCTAACAAGTCAGAGAACCACTTTCTCTGTATTTCCTTTGTTCTGTAGCTCTCTCAAGGGCTAAAGAGAGTGACCCTTACAGCTGGCTATGTCCTAATTCTCATTTTTTGTACCACTACATTTAGTACAACTAAACTGTTAAGGCTTTGGTGCAGATGAATGAATTTTGTTCTATTTAACATCTTTTTCCATGCTACCTTTTCTTGGTCAGGACACCGTCTCAGTTAGGTCACACTAGGGCAGATAGGGTTTTTTAATGAATCGCTGTATGGTAATCGCAAACACTAATGTACAAAAGTGGGTTTTATACTTTTTGCGATTCTCATTATGTCGTAAAAAGACCTACTTCATGAATATTAATGAGGTAGGTCTCAGTTTGCAACCCCTTGGGAATCTCAAAAATCACAGGGCTGGTGTCCTGCTGGGGTCCGTAAACCACAATGTCTGTGATTGCTTTTAAATAAAGCAAACGTTTTTGTTTTTTTAATTCAGCCCGTTTTCCTTAAAGGAAAATGGGATGTGCTTCTACGGGATTAAGACTCCTGTTTTTCGCTTTGATAAGCTGGTTTATCAGGGAGATTAGGTGAGCTCTGTGGTCTTTTCATAAATCAACAATGGTCACTAGCTTTTATGTTAGTTGCTCTCATGGAAACATGGTCAATTTGTCAGTGTTCCTCTCTCTCGTGTAGCAGCATCACCATATATATGTATTACTGACTGTCCTGTGAATGGTTGGGGACGGCGGGGAATGACATTTTGCCACAGAATCGAACAACTCAAGAACACTGTGACTCTAGAATGATCTGAACAATTCTTCTGCAATATCCCTGCAAAGAAGAATATTAGTCTTTAGCTTATAATACAATTATCAATTACCTAAAAAACTGGCTGTCTCTTTTTCCCTGCTGGTTATATGGCCAAATATGTAGTGCAGCATTCCTAACAAAAACAAGCACAAGGAAAACCTTAATTTATTCCCTCGGGGATTTTAGAAGCTTAACTTTTCTAAATGATCAATCACACAGCGAGCAACAGAATTATTGCATTTGTTCAAATGGTCTGTTACTTCAGAAAACAGATCTTTTAAGGAATTTTCCACAGAAAACAACTATGAATTAAATCTATAAATCAAGCGGCATTCCAGATGAGAGTAAGTAGAGAAAAAGAGAATTATGCTAACCTAAACTCTTAACTGCCCGCTTCCATAGCAGACCAGTTCTGAAAAACAATGCGCACAAATCAGACATCCAAGTGGTTACTAAAAGGAGAAAGACTCTCTCAGATCTTTCAGATACTTATGGCCAGTAAGCAGTCAATCACAATCTTCCTAAAATCATGATAATCAAAATGTCTCAATTTCTGGGCAGGAATATTGTGTAAATGATACACATAGATTATCCTTAAGCGAAAATACGTTAAAAGGGCAGCAACTATGGGTGCACATAGATCACTGCATACAGCATACTTCAGTGTACTGTGCAATATTGCTGCTACGGTGTACAAAAAAATTCCGTCCTGTGGAATATCTCCTAAAATTCTAATGACGAGGTTTAGGGAGCCGAGAAACAAGGCAAGCAAGCAACATAACATGGTCAAACACTTAGTAGGACTGGAAAACCCTCCATTTTGAAATGTTGTCTTACCTGATTGAGATATCTGAAGCAGTTTCTCATGCTGTGGAAACTGAAGTGTTACAGAGGCATAGCTCACGGCGCACCAGCCAAAGGAGGACCATTTTTACGCCCTCCAGACTATGGTTTTATTATTCATTGTCAGAAGTGTATATTGACAGGTCTCCACATGTTTTCATCAAATCAGACTGTAGAAAAATATACTACTCTTAAATACACAACATTTGTATGACCTTTGGTGGGACCATGATTGCTGCTGTTCTCTCCATTTGGTCCTGTGGCACAGTAGATCCATTTGAAAGCAGCTTGTTTAGATCAGCGTGCGTTGCATGCATTGGGGCTTGTGGGAAAGTGGATTATTACAAGGGGTGGATGGTAGTCCATTAATCACTTTCTTTGTTAAGTCCAGTCAAGTTTCAATAATTTAAACCTGAGCTCAACCCCTTGTGGCTATGGCATAGAACAGACAGGCTTAACTTAAGAAAATGGATAAAGCATTCAGAAGTTCCAAAGCAGTTAAAACGTCAGAAGCACAGAACAATAAAAATACCATTCCAATGTATAAAAATAAAGAATATTTTAAGGAACAAAATTACACCAAAACAACAAAAATCTAAAAAGGAGAACCAGCGATATCAATTGTTAACATTTTAAATGAAAATAGAGCCAAAAAGTGTTACGCACCAACTTCAGTCATCTGGTTGCACTTGAACCTGGGTGCGATTTCAGGCTGACTGCAGTGGAGCTCGTGCCGGATACAGAAACCCGATTTGTCCCGGTCAGACATTTTACCTTCTTACGTAGTATCTGAAACAGAAGTCAAAAGCCCTTAGCAGAGCAAGGCAGCAGGCTGTGGCTAAGAGGAGCTCTATGAGTCCACATGGCCATTGGACGAGGTCCTGATAAAGCAAATGAGTTTTGGTGGGAAAGCTCAGAGCTGGAGAAATTCTGAATTTGCTCCCAAAGAAGGTCCCTCCCCTGCCCAATACTTTTGGCGCCTTCGCCCAGTGAACATTTCAACGTTCAGACTTCAGCACTTTTCTGAAGCTTGGATTCCTTCTGCGAGGCAATTATACAAGCCGTTGCCAAACAGGGTTCCATGAGGACAGATACCTTCGCCACGGAGTCCCGTTAAAATTGATGTGCTGCTGCAGAACAGCTTTGGATGGGGGTAGCCTGAATCTTTGACCCACATGCTTAAACAAATACAAAGAAAGTGGTCCGAGTTTGAGCCATCACATATAGGCTAGACTAATCCAATTTGTTAGGTCCTATGGTGTGCCAGGTTGGTGTAGTCTACGTTTCGACTCCGTTTTTGGTTAAGGGTTAGTCGTGCCTCGTGTTGGGGTCTTCCTCAGGACAAAGTGAAGTAGGAGCACAATTGTGAAACGGTCAGCGTCTCAACCGTCTATTACTGTTACTAGGGAACATGTGTACAAGCTAGAATGTAAGGGTCTACTGATTTTACTGTGATGTTATCAATGTCACACCACCTTTACCCAGTCCCTCACGTACCCTACCACGCCTATCCCCTTCTTTTTCACTGAGAGCACTACTCAAGTAATGATTTGAAAATTACGTTCATAACTTTGATTGTAAAAAGTTATTTTTCATGTGAAAAAGTAATTGCGATCTATACGATTGAAAAATAAATGCAATTAGACTTGGAATACTAAAAGCTTTATGGTTTACTTTATCTATTAAGGCAATGAATAATGAATGATGATACATGTATGTGGTGAACGCCTGTATGGTTGAATACAGCTTCACAAGGACAACTGTTCAATAATGGCTCAAACTCGGACCACTTTCTTTGTACTTACCTAATGACCCAGGTGTATGAGTTTTTAGGGCACACCCCGTTAAAACTCAATACCACGTGCTTAAACAGCTCCGTTGGATAGACTTGGCAGGTTTGTCCGGTCCTCCTGAGGTCGTTGGAGCAAAAAAGTTTCTAAATCCCAGGTTTTTCAGAATGTTAGGAGAACTACACTTTGACAAAGCCAAAAGTCTGAGGTCCTTTCGAGCCGCACTTCAGTGTCACGACTCACTCCAGCAGAAGCCACCAGTCGGATCCAAGGCAGGTCCAGGTTAAACTGGTCAACTGCTCCCTTCAGGTTAAGGGCTTCTAGCAGCTTTTTGTTTCCCTGTAGCATAAAAGGAGGTCAGCCAGTTGGCCCTTGGAGACCACTTGTCGATCCCGGGTACAAGTGGGAGCAGGTCCATCCTTTCAGGTCTCAACAGCAGGTACAGTCCTTTTTTGTCTTCCAGAGGTACAGTAGTTTTCTGAAGAGGGTACCCAAGAGTGCCACATATATTCTTGGCACTAGCCAGTGGGTGGGGGTGACTCCTGGTCCCTCCCTAACCAATGTGGAAAAGGTTCCCAGAGGTAACCCTGCCTATGTTTGCAGCAGTTTATGTGTGCCCTACATCAAATAATCGCACAGTGGCCAGAGAAATGAGCAACCACTCCTCTGTGATCACTGAAAACTCATTCTCGGGGCAGCTCCTCTCCCATAGGGATTCCTGCCTGACTGACTAGGACACAGGAGGGAGCAGGCCCAAGTGTTACCCACATCTGCACTTTGAAGTTAATGTTATCATCACAGCCAAAATGCTCATCCTGTCAGAGGACAGACATCTTCACACACCCAAATCCTTTGTGCCAGCTCTGAGAGAAAGTTCACATTTCATCAAAAAGGCTATTCAGTTCCTTGGTGACAGCTGGAAGCTTCTGCAAATGAGCTTCTAGACGTTTTAGGAGATAAAAGGTAATTTTTAAAAGTACCATTTGCTAAATATTTGCTGCAAATCTTGCTTTACCAATGGATTTGGCTTGTTATTAATATCTCAAAAAGTCCAAGAATAGACTTTGTAGTTGTTTCTTAAGCTGAGATAACATTATCAGTGTTAATATTGTACCCAAGTGCTTTCCTATGGAATGGCTAGCTCTGCTACAGTGAAAAAAGCTTGTAGCCCTGTCATTGTAAGAACAAGTTTAACATTTAAAAAATGTGCATGTCCTACTTTTAAATACCATGCACCCTGCCCAACGGGCATTTGAAACCTACTTACTGGTGATTTATTAATATTTTAAAGGAGGGTTTAGGCAGGTCAAAGGGGATTATTTTGACAGGTCGAAATAACAGTTTTACAACTGCACAGACAGGCTACCGTGGTAGGTCTGCAGTCATGTTTTGCATTGTCATGTTAGTGGTGGCACAATGTGGGCTGCAGTTCATTAGTGCCATTTAACTTATTTGCCATGGGTACACTTCAAAGCAAATACTGAGGACTTGCACTGTGGTCTGGTTAGCATAGTCCCAGTGCACAGAGTAAAAAAACCAGCAGCATCAGTCCACAAAAATGGGGGTTCGGGTCATGCAAAAATAGGCATTTCCTACAGGGCCCAACTTCTGTTTGTGCCAGAATTTAACCAAATGTCCCATTACTCTTCAGACAGGTTCTCTTCTCTTATTCACAGTTCTACATTTGAAACGTTCCCAGCTTGGTGTGATGGCTTTTTCCATCATTACCTCCTAGATTTGGAACAATCTCCTTTTGGTCCTATAAAAGATGGTTCATCACACTAGTTTCCATAAATTTCTGAAATCCCACTCATTTTGTTAAAGGCTTACTGTAAACACTGTCTTTTCGATCAGTCAGTCCTAGCTCCAAGATGCTTCTGCGCAACCTTTGCACTTACAAAACAATCACTGTTTTTTCAAGAGAATGGGTCTGTCCATGTAGCCTTAAAGATGGTGACCCAGTCTGTCTGGCTTGTCTTCTACAGACACTGCTACATGGCATTGTGTGTGTTCTTCGTGGTGTCCATACGTGTGTCCCCTTTGTTTTGAATTCATTTATATCGGTTGCTTTGCCTTTGTCTTTCATTTCTTTCTGTTGATAGGGAGTCTATTGTGTTTCAAATGGATTTTTCAGTGAGTGAAGACGACAAACTTTCATGAAGATGTATCTTGATGCGAAGTATAGAAATAAACTATATTTTTCATACCATTTAATCATCAATTATTTTTTGCGGCTCGACAGCAAAGGTTTTAAGCTGGGGATTGCCTTTGTCCTGTTTATTTCCTTCTTCTGTACCTCCCAAACAATTTTAAAGTGGTGGAAGTGAAGTAAGGGGACATATAAGTTGCACATCTGTGCTAAATTCTGCACTTCTGGTCTTAAGTATCCTTGCTTAGAGGGACAGACTTTCTCTCAGTATAGCTTGGAAGCTGATAACATACCCAGATGATTAACAGTTTTTAAGAAACAGAGGTGAATAAACAAGACGGTGCATGGTAGGAACACAGGTTCATCATTGTTCTTTCTTTCAAAGCTTTTGCTCGAGTTTCATCAATAGAGTGTTGTTGTTTCTGTACAACATGAGTGCTCAGGACTTTGAGGCAGTGAGCAGTTATTTTGGTATTGTTTCCGAACTGTCCACCTAAATCAGAATCCCAACCCCGGCGCTCCAGGAAATTTAGGGCCTTTTTCCCTTATAGCATATTATGCCAACTGCTACTTCTGTCATTCTATAGAGGGATTAATGGACATTATTTTTGTTTTTATGCAGTGGTAGCCATGCTAGAAGTGTAAACTATGGGGCATATTAGCAAGGACATGCGGTATTTTCCGCAAAACACACTTAGCGTGTTGTTTTTTTATCGCCGCCTATCGCCGGATACTATCGCAGAGATAACACGTTATTAGCAACGTTTCTTTCTAATGCAATAAAATATCCAGTGATAGCGGCTACCAGCGATATTCACGCATTAACGCCAATGGGGGCCTAAAATGACAATCCACCCCCCATTAACAGCACAGGTAAGTAAGGTCTTGAGCAGGCGTTAGATTCTGGCGATAATCGCGCTTAGCTTGACTTTTTTAATCGCACAGCTTGCTTTGTTAATAGGCGATAGCAGTGTTAGCGACTGCTTTCAGGCGCTAACAGTTTGGGTACGCCCACTTTGCATGTCATTAGCGTTAAATATCGCTGACATGCAAAGTGGGCCCCACACCGGTCGCTATCGCCTGAAAGCTGTCGCTAACTGCTGTTAGCGACAGCTTGCTAATAGGGCGACAAAAAAATTGCTGCTTTAGCGGCAAAAAGTGCAGCTAAAGCGGCGATGAAGCCCTTATTAATATACCCCTATCTTTTATGTTCATCTAAGGGTTTGAAGGTTCCTGCTTAGGACTTTGGGACTGATTGACAGTTTGTCAGATAAGGCTTGGTAACAAACGTGACGGATATCTTGTCTGCTTTATTACAAGTGCCATAGGACAAAATGCACTCTGTTCTCTCTCTAGGTTATTATTAACTATTAGATTTTGTCGCTTTAAGTATATTCTGTCAATTAGTGGGCAGCTTTGGCTAGCTGTGCCCAAAAGAATTGTTTTGATTTTTCATGTCATTATAAGATGATAACCAAGCCCAAAATATATGTTTTGCCGCATAAGGAGTAGATCGAATGAATCGTACATTGCTGTTACATTCTGTGACAATGAGGTTCAGCTGCATGGCTTGCTTTAACACAGTGGCTGGAAGAATGCCCTTTTATTCGAATTTGCTTGTCTTGTTGCCAATGTCATCCTGAGCTATTGCTTGTTGAAGTAGGAAATGAAATTTGTAGATGGTAGTGTTAAGTTCTTATAAACGATACCGTATGATGCCAGTGTGCTATTTTCATGCCTTGAGCTTCAAATCTTTCTTTGTAAGACATGTCTATGAATGCCAAGAACATAAAATTATGTATTGATTTTCCTTTTGTGCTCACGTCATTTATCCTCTGGTGTGCTGCTGTTCTTGGCTTAGATTTCCCTGCTCAAACAGAACCTTGAGATGCAGCTCTCCCAGTCGCAGACGTCATTGCAGCAGCTCCATGCCCAGTTTGGTCAGGAACGGCAGCGCCTTACCCGGGAAATGCAGCGACTCGAAGAAGAACATCAGCAGAAGCAGAAATCCTTGCAAGAAGCCCATGAAATTGCATTCCAGAACCTGGAGGGATCTAAACATCTAGAGCAAAAGGCATGTGCATCTTTTATACCATGCTGCTCCTCTTCTGTCTTTGTTCCCTCTAACGGAATGCTTGCAAGACACTTGGCACCTACATCATTACTCTAGCAATTGCATCGCACTTATATAAGCTTGTTGTAACACTTAGGACAAAGCGAATGTTTAGTACATCTATATTGGATTTTTGAAAGTGCATAATTCTGTGCATTTAAACCATTTACATGTGCAATTTATGTTTTGAATTAGTGGAAAAATAGATAACTGACCCGCGTTATAATTTTCTGCATCAAAATAAAATGTAGATACACAAAATAACAAATTTACTATCACCATTCTACTCTGGAGAAATCAGCAGATGTGGCTGATTTACTATAGTCAGAATTTTAGAAGAGAGACTAGGAAAGAACATGGGTGATTCCATCAGAAAGACAGTTGGTGGCCTTTAAGAAGGTGATAAACTCCCAAAAAGTTGTAAAAGTCATAAACCATCCCGGAATTTACCTCACCCAGCTTGCACTTGCACACATGCTCTTCCAAAAAGTTTGAGAAAGTATGCAAATAGCGCAGAAGAGTTTACTGAACACACCCAAACATTTGTGAGACTGAGGAAAACATTATGTACCAATACAGGTCTCACACCTGTAAGTGTGGGGCGGCAGTGGTGTACTTAGATGTCAACATCTTGCATAGGTATCTATGAGTATTTTTGTGCAGCCCCTAAAAGTCTGAGATCTACACATTATAATCATAGTGTGTGATGAGTAGATTTCCTGTTGCTGAATCAACCTCTAAGTTCTTGAAGGTGCTAGATAAGAAAAGAGCAAAGTTGTCAATGCTTGTTTTACTGAAGCCCAATAAATAAAAAAATATTCTTAATATGGAGTTCTCGTGAGGTGATCAGCAAATTATCTGTAATCCATTAGAGTAGCACTATAACCTAAGAAGTAATTTTTTTTTTATTCTTATTTTTGTTGCTTCTTATACATTTGGTTCATATGTTCTAATTTCGCAGGAATATGAAGATCGCTTGCAGCAGGAACATGTAAAGGAACTTCAGAGTGTAAAAGAGGCTCATAGGCAGGCCATGGAGTCTCTCCGGTTAGAAATGGAGCAGGAACATCAAACTCTGCGTTTTGAGCTGGAAGATGACGGGAAAGCCATGCTTGGTAACTACTTCATAGCATTGTCACTGTGTCAAACGAAGGCTAATGGGATTTTGTGACTTTGGTTACCTATTCAGCTAGGAGCATGGTTGTGTTGCCACTTCAAGAGGCAGTTTACAATTGCTCAAGCAGAGACCTGAGGCAATTGTTTGATAAACTGTGAAGCAGATTGTGAGAGGAAGGTCTTAAATTAATGAACAGGATGAAATTAACTTCTCAGCGAAATGGAAGCCTCTAGCATCTTAAAGTTAACGAAAGAGTTTATTATGCATGTCGGTCACTGATACACATATAAGTCACTGCCAGGGTCTAAATCTAGTTATTCATAGCTATGATGTAGCAACAGTTGCTTCAACATAAAGGAATTTGAGCCTGCATCTGAGAGGCCTTGCAAGAAAGCCTGTCATTGTGGCAATAGTTCTCTTCTCTATTGGAGAGAAGAGAGCACAACTATGATGTGGAAAGGAGGGAGATGGCACAGAGGGAGGTGTGGATGGGTGACATGAGCCCAGGTAGTATCTGTATATATTTAGGTGGGGGTGATTGGATTGAAGAGGGCGTGGTGTGGTTGGCTGTCAGAACACTAAGGTGGTTTTTCATATTTGGGTGTGAAGGGGGTGGTGAAGAGGGTGGTGTGGGTGGGTCGCAGGATGCCAGGTAGCCTTCTGCGATGAAAGTGGGGGAGATGATTTGGGTGGGGATGCATCACAGAAAATTGTAGTTGGGTAGCAGTCAATAATGGGGATTATTTTCCCTTCGTGCTTCTGAGGAACATCATAGACAACTTGAGCTTTGCTAGATGTGTTAATTTGACGTCAGTCAGAACCACTCAGTGAAAATGATCCCCCTTATTAAAATAACGCATCTGTAATTCTATAAATTATTCATTGTAGTAGGAGCAATGGAAAACATTCCTTTCTAAGTTTGTGTGTCCTTAGTAATGAGACAAAAGATGCTGCAGAGCTGTGGCTGTATACAGCACATTTCAAGCAACCTCCCTGAACTGTCGCTCTGCTTCATCCCAAAAGGTTCCATTTAGCTCTGATGCAGTGTTCTTCATCAGGTGCTCCCCTCAGCCTCTCATCACTAACGTTGTAAACTATAAAGATAGGGATGCGATCCTTAAAGGTGCAAGAGAAATGGGGGATCTTTCCTTTTCAATCCACCCGTATCCTAGTTTTTCCAAACAATACCCACCTGGTTGAGAAACAAATAAAATCATTCAAACTGGTCAAACAGATGCTACAGGCAATGAATCTTACATACATGCTTAATGTGCATAGCCAGACATAAAGTACTCCACTACTCGCACTCCTTCTACCTTGATTCTACTGCGACAGCCGGAGCTGGGTTGCAGACAGTGCTTCATTTGCAAAAGAATGCATGCTTGGGTCCAAGGTTTTGCTCATAAGCCCGTGACCCCCACTATTGAATGTCAGGGTGCCGAATATCAAGGCTGCAGACTCTTGATTCCACCCCATACCTTTTAATCCACCAACACTTCAAACCCCTTAATCTCCCTAGAAACAATGGTAACATTTCTTTTGAACTCGTAGTCTAGGGTTATTCATTGTTGATTTAAACCTTACTTACATACTCTAGTAAACCTGACCTGTAAGTCCGGGTAATTGCTGATTTTATTAACCCCAGCATCATTTCCATTTCATCATTCTCTGCGTTGTCCAGGTCACATATGCTTCGCTAAAGAAGACTCGAAAAAATGATCTCAAAATGTCAAGAACAGGAGCATTTTAAAACAATAAAGTCCATGGTATAGGAGATTTGACCAAGCAACTGTACCCCTAATAGATACACAATCGTTATAGAGAAGCAAGTTCGCTGTTAGAATGATTAGGCCAAAGTGCTGAAGAATATAAAAATAGAAGCGTAAATATTACGTTAGACCAATTTCAAAGCCTTTTTCAGTGAAGTCTATTAATCATAGGTCCAATCCTCTGCGTAAGGGAGCACCAGCACAAGGATTAAAAGAACCTGGGGGACACTTCATGCCAAACAACACCATTTTAGGACCAATTCAATTCAATTTTTTTTTTACATTTTATATGGAACTCCGACGTAGGTCCACAAAAGTACACAAATAAATAAAAAAAAGAGATACTTTATAAATAATACAAAATTCTTCCCTATACAACCACCAGATATTGCAGTATACACAAATAGGATTAAAAGTTATCTAATAAATAACCGGAAATGTTAAAAAAGAAAATATATATCCTATAACAAACCAGTTCATTTTGTGGACATAAAACAAACAAATGGGCTTCCTGTGCAGAATGGATATTACATTTGATAAATACTGTTCTTAAAAACATATGCCTGGCCCTTTGTAACTCCGTACAGACAAATAACATGTGTTTAAAATCTTGAATTTGTGAATGGCACATTTTACAGATTCTCCCCTCACTTGCAATTTTGTCCCATATACCAGTGACTTCTCTTAGGGGCAAAACGTTAATTCTTAATAGAAGTATTACCCTTCTAATCCCAAGTGGAAGGATCCAGGTTAGATAAAGCTGTGGTCTACTCCCCAAAGCACTCTTACAGACCACCTCATTTCAAGACTTAGACTGACTTAGAACGATGTCTCTAACCAAACTAATAGAGGTTGCAAACTTCTTTATGAAACGCTTCACTGCAGACTTTGGCATTGGAAAATCAGTATTCAGGCTAAGCTCAAATGAATCATTTGCTTGTACAAAGGACCTACAAAATGTTGGATGTTCTTTCAATTGATTCAAGATTTCTATTCTCAAGGTAGCCCTAAGAGTGCCCTCATCCTCCCAACAAAGGGAATTACCCCACCTCAAGACCACTAGCCAAGGATAAAATATATGAGGAAACTAAACCAAATTCCAGACGTAAAACATGTGAGGCAGCCAGAGAGTTTAGATTGCAAATCTGACTCAGGATTCGGCCTTCAGCCTTGTAGAAAGAGAGCCAATGTTTCATATCCAATACCTCAGCAACGTATGTTAATGAAGGAGGAATTTTAACCTCAAAAACTGCCAGAACATGACTAAAGTGGCGTTTCCCACAAGTTTTATAAAATCTGTTTAAAGCTCCAGCCTGAAAGACAGCCTTGCTAACACAAAGTTTAATGTGCTCTGGATCTTGCCCTGTTTTTGAAAAAGCCTTCCCCAAATATAAGTAAGAGTCAACCAATTCCAGTTCTTCAGACCCCAACAGCCACTTAAAGCATCTCTTTATTCTAAGTGTTTTCTTGCAGAAAACCAAGATTTTGCTTTTAGCAATATTAATTTTTAAAAAGTGGACTTCTGCATATTTAATTAGGGCATCCAGACGACTTTGCAGACCAATGGACGTTAAATCAAAAACTGCAATTGTATCCGCATATAATAGAGAGCCAACAGACATTGTACCAATTTTTGGACCAAGAGCTGCCTATACAAGAAAACATGAATGAGTGGGTGAAGACTAAATGGCCTGTACCTGAATACTCACCACATCCAAACATTGATCTGATGTTGACCGATCTGCTTTCAGATGTGCAGTCCCAAGTCGCCTATGACCTGATTGCAAATTCTTGACGTATTTCATACAGTATTCCAAATATGTGCTTTAGACTCAAGGGGCATAAGCTTGGTCAGCTTCATAAGGAAGGCCGATGGGTCTATAGATGAAACACATGTGCTTGTTTAATTTCGTTCACATGGTATCACAAAATGAAAATGGAAACATGCCAACAAATTCAGTATTTACTGTCTTGACATCCAGATAATAAACCAAATCAGTCAGAAGCCTCCTGGTTATTGCCACTGAGAAAATGACCATCAATATGATGGTAACATACCTCATACAAGCAGTAAAAAATCTAAACACAGCTACGAATTGCCCCTACATATATACTGCCAAATATGATAGCCCTAACTCTTGGCTCAACTGTGGAGGACTACAGGTCCTGTTTCTAGGTTAGTGCTCCCCTTCACAATAATGCAGCCAGTGCCCTAATAAAGTTTGGATTTATCTAATAAAGCGTATCGCCAAACTATCAGCATTATCCTTCAATTTCCTGTGGGCTTCCCCCTATACTCAGGTAGAATGTTGCTGGTTTTCGATCAAAATCAGAAGACTTTAATTTCCAAGAATTTGTAAGCTAGGTGGAAGGGATATGTTTCAGGAAATGTCTGACTCAAGTAGGGTACAATACTTACCACCTGTAGTAAAACATTTGAGGGGGTGTGTTTCAATTTCTTTGTTGGTATGGATTTCAGTCACTATGAATGAATGAATTACTGGTATTTATAAGGAGGGGATGTCGTAGAATTCTTCTGGTCATCATTGGCTCCAGTCTTGCACTGGGGGTAAGCCGAAGAAAACAAATTCTGATTTGTCAGAATTGCACTTAAGCTGGTTCTCCTCCAGCCCACCCGTAGACCTCTGTAAGGTAAGATCTAATCACACCCCCATCAAACTCAGTGCCTTTGTTGCAATAGAACATCAGCTGAGTGTCATCAGCATATGAAATTATCTTTGCACCATAGGTCTCTACCAGTGTTGCTAGGGGGGACATATACAGGTTGAAAAGCGTTGGGCTAAGACACGAGCCCTGAGGGACTCCCACCTGTAAGCTGGACATGGGAGATGAAAAGGGGGGAGTCCAAATAACCTGCTCTCTGTTCTCTGGTAGGATGCTACCTCCAATACCCATATTTTCCAGTCTATCGAGGATCCTCCTATGTAGCACCGTGTCGAACGCTGCTGAGAGGTCCGACAATATGAGGATCGCTTTACCCCCCTGATCAAGCTTCTCCTTGAGATGTTCCATCACCTCCAAGAGGGCAGTTTCAGTGCTGTAATTAGCCCTGAAACCTGACTGAGTGGGGTGCAAAAGATTATGATTTTTAGCAGACTCCATGATTATTTTGTTAACGTGCTTCTCCAGCACTTTGGAGAATGCCGAAAGGAGGGAGAAAGGCCTGTAATATGTGGGTATGTGGGGGTCAGTACTCGGTTTCTTTAGGAGGGGCAGGTTTTTTGCCTGTTTCCAGAGAGGCGGCACAATGCCATCTGCCAGAGAAGAGTTCAATACCTTATTGATTTGTTGATATATGTTGGGAGCAAGGGCAAGTAAAAGCTTTGCGGGGCACGCATCTACTGGTGAACCAGATTTCAGGCTCATCAGATAAGAAAGTGAATCCCCAATTTCAATAGCCAGAAAGTGTAATAACTGAGGCCCATCTGGAAGCTCCAAGGATGGAGGGGACCTAATTGTATCCCCTTCCGTACTAAGCGAGGGCCTGTTATCTTTAGATGACACAGAGAAGGACTTCTGAATTGTCACTATTTTAGCATGGAAGGACTGGGCCACCATGTTAGTCCAGTCCGCTGACAATGGGCCAACTTTACTGATTGCCTTTGGAGCTATAAAAGACTTCACGATCCCGAAGATCTCCTTGCTCTTATTTTTTGTAGCCGCTATTTTGCTCTGCCAATAGTTTATCATGGCCTCTTTCACCTTTTCATAAAGTATTTTTAAGGCTGCCCTATAAATATTCCTATCCTACAAGATATAATGGTTATGCCACTTACTTTCAAGCTGGGGCTGAGTGACAGGTTCTTCTGGAGGTCCACAAGGTCAAAGGCGCGACCGCGTCGATGTTCGTCCTTAACTATGATAAGTGAACCCCTCCCTCTTTCAGTTAACACTTGAGAAAATTCAGCATTTAAGTTCTGGACATAGAACATTGACGCGCAAATCTTTGAAGTTTACTTTAAGAGTATGAGAGATAATAGCAAAGGAGGTATTCTTGACGACCTCTTGTTTCACTCGACTTACAGCAAATTAGCAGGGCCGTTTGCATCCAAAGCCACTAGCTTTGATAGCTGGTGATTTTAATCTTACATATTATGACTAGTTTATGACTGATTTAGAGGTTGGTTGTGCCAATGAGAGCCATGGGGTCATGGTCATAGTTGCAGACAATAGGAAAAAATGCTTCCTATTAAATGCTTTGCTGATTTTTCTTCAGACACCCCTGCGAACCCCATTTTCATCTACACAATCAGAAAAGGTTTGATTATAAATTAGTGAGCATCAAACATTGGTCAGTAATAAAGAACTGCAAGGTGGTACTGAGGGTTGAACGTATCCATGATCCATTATTTGTCTAAATAAATGTACTTCAACCAGTGTGTCAGAATTGTGAACTGGAAGATTTGAACGGGAACAGAGACTTTAATATCTAACTTGAAAATAATTATTAAGCAGCTCATTAATTCAGTTACCATGATCTCTAACTTCCTCTCGGTTACAGTTGAGCTTCCCTTATACACTCTAGAATTCTAGATTAGCTACCAGATGCCACTTTTATAACCATTATAGCCATGCTAGGGTCAGCGCTGCTGAACGAAACAAGTTCCTTTAAGGTGTTGTAGAGAATGGTAACAGTGGCCTCACAATGACAACCCACTGGTACAGTAAAGGGTGCATATTGACTAAATGAACTATACTGTCAATGATTTAATCTTCTGACATTCAATAATCCTGAGACTTTCGATTAGTCTATAAGTCACAAGTAACCCGAAAGAAGGAAGACTACTTCCACAAAAAATTGAGAAGATTTACTCAATACCATGTAGGCAAGTTTCCAAGGCACTTGAAGATTTGTGGCAAGGGGCTTTATGCCGCAAGTCCTAACGTAAATTCCTCTTCAATTTCAGGAGAAACTTCGTTACTACACTTCAAGGCACTATATATATATATATATATATATATATATGATGCTATGACTGGCCTGCCAATTATTCCTAGCTTTGAACCCCTTTACCAAGTAGACTTGTTCAGCTATTTAGACAGAGGTCAAAAACACCTGGCTGCTTTGAAGGGGAAAAGCACCAGGCCCAGACAAAGTGGCAGTGCATCTATACAATAAAGTAAACAACAAAAAAAGTACGGATGCTTGAATTATTCTCAGCCACTGGTATTTACTCGTGCCGCATTTCAGTCCATCGTTATTTTTGCACATCATGCCTCCTCGGTTTGGTCCCAGCCATAGACAAGTCAGTCTTGGCCTTTCTCCAATGGGAACAGTCTAGTCTGAACCGCCAAGCCAGGTCATTACTGAACCGGAACACAAGCAACCCAAGACCGGTTTCAAACTTATTAGGGATCATCAGCTTTGTATAGCTTGGTTCCAGTGGCACTGTATTCTTGAGACCCACATCAGGGCATACCTGTCCCACTTACAACATCACATTGAAGCATGCAAAAAAGTGATGGATGGAACGCTTGAATTAATCTGAGCTACTGGTAATTTCTTGGGGCCGCATCACAGTCCATTGTTATTTTGCTCACAATGCCACCTCATTTTGAACTCGGCCATATGGAGAACAGTCTTGAACCTGCTCCAGTGAGAACAGTCCAGCCCAAACTGCCAGGTCAAGTCCTTACTGAAACGGAATACAAGCAACCCTAAGATGCTTTCACCCTTATAAGGGCTCATCGTTCAGATACCGCTTGGTTCCAGTGCCCCAGTGTACATGGGACCCATGTCTGGGCATACCCGTCCCATTTAGGTCATCACACTGAAGTATACAAAAAAGTGATGGAATGCTTGAAATAATAGTAGCCTCCCAGTTCATCATTATTTTGCACACCATGACTCCTCAGCTTGAACTCTGCAATATGCAAATCGGTCTTGACCCTGCTCCACAGAAACAGTCCAGCCCAGACTGCCAGGCCAATTTGAAAAGTGCTTTTGAAGTTGCACACAGACCCTGATTAGCTGAAACTATGAAAAATTGGATTTGATCAGGGACTAGTAATTGTTAAAATGTTACATTTAAATATTGTAGCATGTGGTCATCATAGACGTCATGGCATTGTTACCAAGGACTCTGATATTGTTAATGGTGCTTAACAAGGCTCTACTCTAGCCTAATTTATTTTTTTGCTGTATATATTTAAATGGTGTTGATGATGGTTTAAAAGGGATCAAATGTGATACACCCAGACTGGGTTCAGATCAAGTCACCCCTTTACTGCATGTCAGTGTCTCAGTCCTATGTGCGCATACAGAAAATGAACTGGAGTCATCACGGACAAGATTTGAGCAATTGTTCCTTGAATCAATGCTTATTATTATTGTTGACAAGCCTAAAGTCTAGCATTAGGCATCAAACAAAACTTCAAGAAGAAGCTCTGCCTGAATGGAAGTCGATTGGTTTAAGTTAGGGACACTGATTACTTAGGTCTCTGGTCTGGTTCGTCTGCCAAATGATCCACACCGATAAAAAAAAGTCTTGTAACAGCTTCACCACAACTGTTGCTGAGCTGCAAATTTTCAACCAGAAGCTTAGTGGTTGCACTTTATCAGCGGCCTCAGCTGTCACTAAATTCCTCTGAATTATGATGCCTTAGCTTTGCACATCTGAATTATGGGGACAGAGTGAGGTAAAAAGTTTGTCTGTTGTAGAAAAGACGTTATTAGACACCTATTGTTCCTCTCTTAATCTACTACTACTTGATGCATGAGGAATTACGCGTTCTAAGCATCTGGCACCGAGCCCAACACAGACCTCTACTTTTCAATATATGACTCTGGACAAATTCTTAGGGAGCAGTGTTCAGGGATGATGTAAGAGATCTTCTTTCCAAGGAGGACATTGCTTCACTTACATGGAGTACGCGCATAAAAAAAGTCGTGACCAGCACCCCCTTGTCTTGCATACAAGTGCAACATCTCAAATGGTCCTCAATACACCCGCTGCCAAGCACCATCAGACTGCAGACTACGAAGTGCACCCATGATCTGTATCCATTGGGATCACAAATGCAAAAACCACAGGTGATGGACAGAATGCAGAACAATGTCATACATTCACCCCAGTACAGAGATCTGGGCCTAAATCCATTGGGATCACACCAAAACGACATCACAAGCATTAACAGTCCACAAACCAGTTATTTCTCAAATCACTCATCAATTCTATGTTGGACTTTGACTATGTACAGCGCTCTGCACTCTTCTAGCTAGTCCTAAAGAAAAAAATACATACGTACAAGACAAGGTACAGAGAGTGGAAATAGTCCTTATATCAGTGTTTAGAGGCAACACCCATAAAAAGCACTGGGTTGCAGGCCATACTTACCTGGGCACCCCGCTTGCACATGATCACTTTATGTCAAACATAGGCTGGGAACATTGCAATGGATGATTAGACCAGGAAATTGAACAAAGCTCTACCCCAGCCTGGAACTCGTCTTTTTCTGTACAAGAGGATTGAAATCATATTGCAAGTGTTACTATTCTGCCCGTTTCATGATAAACCCAAGAACAGCTGTCTTTTTTCCATTTACATTCATTTAAATCCTCTCATGGTAGCTCTGGATCTTTAACCCCTATCAAATTAGAAGGAAAATTCAGACTATGTGAATATTCGAGAATGTTAACTTCGGCAATATTTTATACATGCATGGATTATACATCCTTACATTATTGTATTGCAGGTATGCCTTTATTTATCCCTCTTTTAATGTTTTTTTCTTGTTATAGATTGTCATAATATTGAATGGTTTATTTGGTCTTTTTATCTGATTAAACCAATTAAAAATAATAATTTAGCACAGCCACGCATCATCATCATCTGGAGCACCAACGAGTGTTCCTACTTTCTGGTTTTGCCTTAAAATGTAAGCATTTAATCAAAATTGTTCTGGAGATATGTGTTTGGGCATATGTTTATTGCAACATTTTGTTCTAAGCCGCACATGTCGCCGGAACTATTTTCAGTATTCATGTTTTTAAAGAGGTTTTGGATTACTAGTGATGAGGAACTCAGTGATGTTTGTGATTAGTGAAAGCAAAGAGCATTAGCGAACGAGAGTTTAATAAGTATGTAACGTGTCTTAACTTTTCTGTAGTGGTGTTGGATTTTTGTCTTTGGATTGTATCTTGGGTGTGATTAATACAAAGGTAGACAAGTATTTCCTAATTAACAAATGTTTGCTTTTCACAATTAGCCTCTCTACGCTCAGAGCTAAATCATCAGCATGCAGCAGCAATCGACCAACTGAGACACAATCACCAGCAAGAAATGGCAGCAGCTACTCTGGAAGTAGAAAGAAGTATCGAACTTAGCAGACGGCAGGTAAAAAGGACTTAACTATTATGCGGGGGCTGAAACCCTCTTGTGGCTCTTCTCAACAAATTATTCACAGTTTACTTGTAAATATAATTTGATAGGTTCTTTGTTTGAAGATCACAGACATTGTGTAGGTCCTGCTCCAAGTCGATGGCACAGACCCATTCCCTCTCTCGAGGCCAATCCTGCAACATGTTTCAATGCGTAGAAGGTCATTGGTAAGTTAAAGTCTAAATCAAAAAGGAAACACAAGAAGGTAAGGCAGGTCTCAGCCCCACCCTCCCACTTTATATCTAAAGAGGAGTTGCGATGTTGTCTAGGTGCCACTTGATTTCACTTCTGATCCCTGATGGAGGAGCCGATCCTGCAGTGGATCCCAATGTGCCCTCAGTCTGTGGATCTTCAGCGACACCACAGTAGGTTAAGGCCTTTAAGGGGACCATGTTGCACATTTCCGGCACTCTTCCAGCTCCCTCTTGTGCACCTCTGGGCCCCAAGGATCTGCAGGGGGCTTCCAGTCGGGTTACAGCCGGCGGATCCACCCTTGGCACGTCTGAGCCCCTAAAACCTGTCTCAGGTTCTGCATCGACACAGGTGCTCACTTCCATTCGAGCTCCGAGATCTGCGCCATCCCTTTTTCAACAACACTGGTCCTGTCATCGCAAGAACTGAAGAGGGATCTGGTTCCTGTCCCCATACCAAATCTGTCTCGACCTCGACCAATCTAATGCTCCAATTCCTGTACAGCCCGATTCAGACAATACAGCTCTTCCCACTATCCATCAAGAAGAGGCTGGCACAAGTTCTCACAAACAACTCCATCACCATGCGGTACTATCTAACAAGAATGGTGGAGTGGGATCCTGGGTTTTGTGCTAGGAGTCCCTGCACTTTGAAGTTGGTTGGAATGTCAGAGCATCTCCCTGATTGTGAGCCACCTGGAAGAATAATTCAACTCTAGGGCAGACGATCCCAACCATCTGTACCAACCAGATCACGATTAGCAGCTGTATCCTGAGTTGGCAGAAGGTGCCTTCCGAGTTTCTTCGGCTACTGTCTACAATATGCAGTATCCAAACGTTTGTGCATTGGAGTTCCTGTGAAGGTCCTCCTTAGGACATGCTTTTCAACTGGGTTCGACCATCCAACTCTTGTATGTTTTCCCACCTCTTCTTCTTCTGCCCAGAGTTCTGAAGAAGATCATGGATGACCTGGCACAAGCCGCTCTAGTGACCTCGTAGTGGACTAGGAGAGTGTGGTACCTGGAACTTCTGAGCATGAGCATCTGCCATCTTAAACAGGCTACTTCTTCGAGAAGATCTATCGCAGCAGAACTGCAGGGTCTTGCACCCGGGCAAGTGCACACTACACCTCTAAGCATGGAGTGGCAGCACTAAACTGTGTTTGATCTGCCTCCTAAAGTAGTGGGTGTCATCCTGGGGGCCCTCTACAAAATCTGTGTATGCAAGACTTTGAGACAAGGTTGAAAGTTGGTGTTTGCTACCGTAACACAGACCTGTTACAAGATAAACTGACAAAGTGGTACTGTTTGTTCTATCTTTGGCTGAGTGGAGACCTGCAGTGTGCACTGATAAAGGTTATCTTCCAGCCCGTCCAACCTTTTTGCATTTACTGCACCAACCGTCCTTGTTTAAATCACCTGTTGTGATACAGTTAGGTCTGTAGACAAAATAAACACTTTGTTTCTTCTATATGGGAACTATGTTACATCCTTAAATGTTCATTGCTACTTGGTGATTGTTATTCACCAATTATAAATATTTCATCCTTTTTTCCTATAATGTGCGTCATTTTAATGTTATAAAAGCTTTGATTTTAGCAGTGTCATGTCTCCTCGTATAGTTCTGGAATAGATGACCCACAACACAATACAAGAGAAGGTTCTACAGTAAGAGATGCTTTTTTATCTTCCCACATGTGACTTTCATCCCTTTAAAGATTCATGGATGGTGTTCAAAAGTTTACCTCTCAGGAGTTGTCTGTACCTTACATCACAGGGGCAGCTACAAATGTGACAATGCCTCCACCCCACAAGCGCTATATAAATGTAAACCTTTTTCCCTCTTCTATCCCTCCACTATCCTTCTCAATTCAAATAACTGACTAACATATCCACCGCTCAAATTACTTTAACATTTTCACTATACTAATTCACCACTAATCCTTTATGGATTCTGGAGTAGTGAGCTACTCGTCGAAAAGTACTTTGATGCCTAGTCAGAGGTAGTAAGCGCTGTATAAATGAAATTGCAATTACCCCATTCAACAACAATAAACCAGCTGTTAGCTGAGGCCTCAGGAGTAAGCTGCCCCCAGGATGCGACAGGAACAAGTGTCTATGTGCCATAAGTGGGAGGAGTGTATAGTAAGGAAGAGTTCAAGTGGTAATATCGGTTTTCCCTTCCCTAAAA
This sequence comes from Lissotriton vulgaris, assembly GCF_964263255.1. Classification (NCBI taxonomy): domain Eukaryota; kingdom Metazoa; phylum Chordata; class Amphibia; order Caudata; family Salamandridae; genus Lissotriton; species Lissotriton vulgaris. The sequence goes on from NC_141694.1 coordinate 753,463,315, forward strand.
TAAAAACCTGCATCAGCAACATTCTAGGGCTGCAAATAAATGCATGCTTCAAAAAGGCAAAGATGATCAAGGATTGCAGTTCTAGAATTCAAAAATTAGCACTCATAATTCAACCTGGTAGAGGACAAAAAAGAAAAAACAAAATCCTAAAATATGTCTTTCTCTAGGGCAGTGGCAAAAGCAAGTCTACCGTGAAGATACTCCAAACTAATCTTCATCAGTAGCACCTTCATTTTTCCAACTCCTACTGGGTAGGTCCTTTCATATTGCCTGTTCTGAATGACAGATGCGAGCAGGCTCTCCAAACGTGGTCTCCCTCTCGAAATGTGATCTGCAAGTTGTGATCATTACACGCTACCATTTTGTATTAAAGCACATTCTTGAAGTGGGATCTTCAGGATGCGGACACTCATTCAGAGCTTCCCTAGCCCACAGATTGGGTGGTTACAGAGGATGGCACATATGGTGGGGAACCCCAACATTATTTTACTGCACCCCTACACTTCCTGATTTGGGGGGCATTGGCAGTCAAATTTGTGGGAGCATCTTGGACTAGAAAGGGCTGCTTTTTGTTGAGCTGCCTCCCTCAGTTAATTGTTCAATGTGTGCTGTCGCCAAGTGTGTTGATCGAGACCAAAAGTCCTTATCCAGAGTGTGTGGGATTCCTTTCTCTTGGCCTAATGCTGATGAGTGTCGGCATTGAATGGCACGAGTCCTCAGTTGGGTTTTCTCCTCTCTGCCCCAGGAGGCAGCACTCACTGATTTTCCATCTGCTGAGTAGAGCCAAAAGGAGGGACTTTGAGGGAGAGCTTTGATAAAAAGCAGGTTCCCAGAAAGGGAGGCCTATATTGAAGAAGGTTATACACATTACACAGTGTGATTGAAACTGAACCTGCTTCGGTAATGGGATCCAGGGAGGAATTCTCAAATGGGGGATGGCATGATAACGACAAACCCTCGGGTATCATGGTATATTTGTTGGTATATTAGGTACCCGCCTTATCGATCAAATGGTTCCAAAATTCTTAAATCTTAGGACACTCCCATATCAATTGAAATAATGTTGCCTCTTTGTGTGGACAACTGGGGCAGGTGTCATTTTTGATGATGTCTATTTTGCGCGGTGCAGCAGGGGTCATGTATTGATGGTGTGACACTTTGAAAGGGCTTCTGCTCCATAATGATATAAATAGAAATAAATAAAATTGTGACTATCGCTCTAAAGCAGTGATCAAAGTTACAAAGGTTCATCACTGATGCGGAAAACTCCCTGGATTTAGGCCTCTTATTGCTTTCCACATGAAAAATGAATATAGTCCATTTTTCAGAATCCTCTAGAAAGGACTCAGTTCCATGGACACTAATTGCCATTCACGTAGCACAGCAGACATTTCCTGTCAAACCTAATGTCAAATTATGCTCATACTGACAAAGCACAAAACTGTGACAGACCACCCCACAGACTTCAGAGAAGTATGACCAGGCGCTCCATGAGGAAGCAATCCCTCTGAGAACATACAGGTAGAATGAAAAGGAATGTCCATGAAACCTACCCACTCACATTGGAGACCACATGTGAGTGTCCTGAAGGAGATCTTAAAACAATGGGACAACTAGATATACCACTTTGTATAGCAGAACTGAAAATGGCATCTTAACTTCTTAAGGATGAGAAGGGATAAATGTTCAGTACACCAGTCTTCTCCAGCTTTGGGAGACAGCCTCTTTCTACAGTTTTGCCTCCGTTCTTTTACCCAATATGGCAATGCAGAAGGTTAACGACTTCAGACGACCAATCTGACTCTTCTCAATTACCTGGGTCTGCTATGGTTCTCTTTCCTGACTCAGGTTCATCTATGAGAGTTCCAATGTGCTGTGGTCTTCTCCATATTATGGGATGGCTCCTTCTCCTCAAGTCTTCTTTGGATTTGTGGCCATTCCACTCAGGAGGCTAGTGCAAAAAGAAGAAGTTTTAGAGTTTATGGCAACTCTAATAGTACCTTCTACTAAAGAGACTTATATTTCCAAATAGAAAAGGTTTCCAAGATGGTATCTGCAGAATCAGTTCAACCTTAAATGTTTTGTAAATTTGGAATTTGGAGTAAAATAGCATCAGTTTGGTGCTACTGAAAGATACAATACCATGTATTTCTTCTTGGAGATGAACGTGCCTCTGTATACATTCAGAAACTGATACTGCTAATATTAATGAACCAGCTATTTGAACCAACCATTGCTTTAAAACATTTAGGGCCCGATGTAGGTAATTTCAATTTACCGGTTCATAAATACTGATTCATACCGAATCGGTATTTATGAATCGGAAAACTGTATGTAGGTAAAAAATCGGTAACAAATACCGAATCAGTAACAGTCGGAATTCTGACTCGGTAAATGCCGAATCGGTAATCACCGAATCGGTAACACCCATTCAACCCTTTGGGCCTCCAGGCCCATAGGAATGAATGGGAGATACCGAATCAGAGATTACCGAATCGGAGAATACCAAATCGGTATTTACCGAATTGGTAAAATCCGATCTCGAAAATTCGAATGGAAGACATGTGAGCCACTCAACCAATCAGGGACACCAACCACACCCCACAACAAAGCAACTGTGAAATCAACCAATCAGATGCAAGTACCACACCCAGTACCTGGAGTTGGCCACACCCATGCAGGTGCAGAGCCACAGAACTGTTTGGAGAGCTGGAAGGGAGACAGAGGAGCAGGCTGCAGTAAGCCCAGAAGAGCATCACCATGGAGTCCCAGGAAGACCAGAAGGATGGTGTAGACAGGAAAAGGAAGCTGAAATTCAGCACAACTGAGCTCCAGGTGCTGGTGGAGGAGGTAGTGCAACATTACAGCCAGCTATTTAGGAGACAGTCCCTGCAAGTAGCAGAGTCTGGCTGGCGATCCAGAGCAAAGTGAATGCCTTAGGGGTCACACACCGAGAAATAGAAGTCATCAAGAAAATGTGGTATAACCTGAGAATCACCACCAAAAAGAAGATTGCAACCCAGAGGAAGGAATCCTTAGCCACAGGTGGAGGGAAGAGCTGTGCACCAAGCCTCACTGAACTGGAGCAGCTTGTGGAAACCACCATGGAGCCTGAAAGCATACACGGGATTGGGGATGCTGACAGCTCAGCCAGAGCTGCAAGAAAGAAAGGTAAGATGCATGGACATGAATCCCCACCCATTCCCTGGCCCCTTCCCCAATGTGGGTAACTCAATCTCAATCCAGAACACATGTCAGTAGTCACCAGCAATGCATCATGGTAGTCGTAGTCATAGGAACAGTCATCAAAGAAGCCAACACAGAACACTGCATGCCATGCCACACTCCCCATACACAAGCAGTTGATGCATAGGACATTGTGTGATGGGAATCTGTCTAATGGAAACACATAGCTGATCATTGTCCATGTCTGCCCACAGGAGAGTCATCGCGCAGTGCAGCGCAGGGAGGAAAGGCAAGTGTACCAGCAACGGCTGCGAGGGAGAAGCCCACAGACACAGCAGGACCCAGCACTGTCCCTGAGGACACTTCCACAACGCACGCACCCACAGCAATGGAGGAAGACACCACAGCACAGCCACTATCACCCCTGCTGTTTGAGACACAGACTCCGGCAGCACCTGCAGGTGCCACAATAACAAGCTCAGCGTCCTCTGTGCATTTGAGGCCAAAGAGGCAGGACGTTCCTCCACTCAGGATCCTGGAAAACTCTGATGAGGAAGAGGTGGAGGTTCAGACACCTAGCACTCCAGCAGTGCCTGGGAACGCAGGGCAACAGGGGTCATTAGGATCTGGGCGTGCAAGTGCCCGTGGTCGAAGCACACGTGAGCGGGACGAGGGGCATGATATGCAGGGGGTGTTTGCTGGTTTGGAAAGCACCATGGTGAGGATCCAGCGCATGCAGGCCAAAGGGATCATGGCAGTGCACAGACAGGTGCGCATCCTGAACAGCAGGATGTGAAACATTGATCGGGGGATATGCTCCATGGCCCTAGGAATGGAGTCCATGGCCAAAGGAATGGAGTCCATGGCAGAGGGGATGAGGGACATGGGTGTGCGCATGGGTTCACTCTGTGACAGGCTGGAGAGTGACCAGACAGAAAGGCGCAGGAATAGGCATGAAGTGAGGCAGCTGAAGAAGTCCATTAACCGTCTGGCAACTGCAACCACACTGCTATGCCGCCGGTCAGTGAACATGCAGACGGATATTGTGCATTGCTGCAGTGACTTGTCCAGGGGGATGGGGAGGGTGACCTCTGCTATGGAGGTACTGCTGACACAGCAGACAGCCACTGCTGGTAACACGTGTGCTGGGGACACATAGGAGTCCACAAGCAGGAGTGGATCCAGCACGCCTGTACAGGATGTTCGTCGGAGCAGCAGGCTCCATGCAGATGACCCTAGCACCACTGCGCAACTTGACCCCCTGCCCTGTGACTCCCACAACATAATGCGTAAGCGCAAACATTAACATTTCATCCCGAACACAGGACAGGTCACAGTGAAGTGAACTTTGGCTACCCATTGTGCAAAGTGGATTTTTATTTGATTGATGTGGTCTTGGATATGTGAAGTGCAGTAGTGGTTATTAAACTGAGTGCTTCACAGACTAAACATGCCTGTGTTTCATTACTCTATTGGAAATATCTGTTTGTGATTTCTGCGCGTCTCAGTCTACCATCAGTTGCGGGCGCTGCTCCTGCTGCATTGTGTTCGGCTTGTTCTGTCCCATCATCTATGTCCTCATGATATGTGAGTTCTACCTCTGTGCCCTCCTTGGTGGCAAGATTGTGCAGCATGGCGCACGTCGCAATAATTTTACAACAGATGATTGGCGTGTACTGTCGTGCACCTCCACTCTTATGGAGGCACCTAAATCTGCTTTTGAACAGTCCAAAAGTGCGTTCCACCACACAACGTGTTGTGTTGTGTTGTGTGCCACGTTGTAACGCCTTTCGCTCCTGGTGGATGGATTCAGGTAGGGGGTGAGAAATGAACGCAGGGCATAAGCACTGTCACCTGGGTGGAAAATGAAATTTTGATTAGACACATACTCATGATTGTTCCTTCTGCATTGACTATCAGGGTGTCTCACATTTACTTACCTAGCAGGTAACCATCCCCAAAATCACCAGCCACAAGGCGTCTGTATATCCCACTATTCTGGAAGATGTAGGAGTCGTGGGTACTCCCTGGAAATTTTGCTACAATATCCGTAATCATGTTGCCAGCGTTGCAGATCACCTGCACATTGATTGAATGCGTAGACTTGCGGTTTCTATATATGTGTTCTGTTGCTGCAGGTGGGCATAGTGGAATGTGCATCCCGTCGATACAGCCTATGATGTGAGGGAACTGGGCAAGTTGTAGGAACTCGTTTTTTTTCTTTGCTAGTTCAGCAGGTGTGTCAGGGAACTCAATGTAGTGTTCCATCCTCTGCATCATGGTGTCCAGGAATTTTCTAAAGAAACGTGACAGGCAGCTCTGGGACACCCAACCTACCACAGCAATCACATGCTGGTAGCTCCCAGAAGTAAAAAGGTGTAGACAGCTCAACACCTGCACGTGGGGTGGGATGGCGTGTACTCTTGGGGTTGGGTGTTCCAGATGTGGGTGGAGGTCCCTGATCAAGTCCAGGGTGGTTCTGGGGTGAAGTCTGTACCTTTGCAGGATCTCAGCTTCAGTCAGTTGGAAGAGGGTGGTCCTCTGCCTATACACCTGCTCCTCCCTTAGCCAGACCCTCTCTCCTGCTGCCTGTATCCGTAGCCGCCTTGTCATAATGTAGAAAGCCGCCATTGTGGTTGCACTGTTGCATTTTGGCGCCTTCTTTTATGTCCTGTTCCTGGTTTCCACCTGCTTTCAATCCATGGTAAATACCCACTCTTAAATACCGGTTTTCATGGAATTCGGTATTTTTTGGGTTTGCTACATCTCGACATGCCATTTTTAGGTCTCGCGACCTATCGATGTGCGCAAGCGCATCGAGCGGAGCGAGAATTCAAGTGGCGAAAACATCTTCAAACCAAAGGGCTTTCAGCCCCGCGGTTTTCATGCAGTGCCCGTGTACATGCACGCGCATCGCATGCAAGCCCAGCCTCTCCTGCCCCCATCCGTCATCAGGCTTCTCCTCCCCTAGCAGCACTCCTCCCACACCAGCAACTCCCCCCTCCCACACCAGCACCTCCCCTCTCTCTCCCCGCAAACACTGCCTTGCCCTCTCCCACACCAGCACCTCCCCCCTCCCACACCAGCACCTCCCCTCTCTCTCCACGCAATCACAGCCTTTCCCTAGCAGCACTCCTCCCACACCAGCACCTCCCCCCTCCCACACCAGCACCTCCCCTCTCTCTCCACGCAATCACAGCCTTGTTTGTTCCTGTTCTGCTGTTGGAGCTCACAGTCTAGTCTGTCAGTGGCGCAAACCTTGCACCAGGGGTGTGCGCGACCACACACTATGCCGTTTTCTCCAGTATCTGACTTCTGTGGCACTGTACCCTCTGTGTTAGGGCATTAGCGGAGGAGCGGCGATTATATCGGTACATTCTTAAGTGGAAGCATCTTCTCCATCAGACAAGCATGTTGTTACACGAGCTCGTTCTCATGTGCCTCCTACCCCCCAGCGCCCCTCCTCCCACAGAGGAAGTACTTGTGATAAAATCGCCCGGTGGCATGTTTACACGTCACACCTGGATGCTCTGAGACAAGATAGCACGTTGATTTATATGCTTTTGAAAAGACACCGAACAAGCCGAAAGTAATCAGTTTTGGAAAACCAGTTAATATATGGGTGGTGCGGTTCGGCCCACCTGGGAGCTGCAGGCGCTCGTGCCCGGGTAAGCTGTAGTTTGTTCAGTCCACCGCGCCAACGTATCTGCAAACCCGAGAACTAGCCAAGGTTCTCCCGCCAACACTACTGCATTGCGTATTACCATCCAGTCAGCTGTCAACCTTCATTTTCTGTCGAGCCTCCGCCTTTACGCTACTTTATTAAAGGTTTAAAAACATTCAGCACATGTCCCGCATCGACTCTATCCCACAACGCCGTCCGACAGGGCTCCGCAGAAACCACTACCTGGCCCCTCTTTCACCCTGACCCTGGCCCCTCTTGTAGGGTTTGCTTCCCGAATTTAAACACACCCGACGCCCGCACCGGCATCTTGCCACCCCTCAGACCTAATCCCTTAGGCGGAGCTGGGTTTAGGACATGAGTCGGGCGATGAGCACACGCGTGCACATTTGTGGTAAGTGGAAAACATCCCCGCCATACTTATTCACCAAAACAAGAAGCACCTAAAGTAAACAATCCTTGTGAAAGAAAAAACGTGCGCATTAAACATGAGTTAATAATATGATCGCTGGTACAAATCCAGCCATGCCTACCGTTACACACAACACTTATTCAATTAATGTTTGTGTTACACTAAAATATGACCCTTTCTGCCTCCTCCCGGGAACGAAGCTGAAACTATACCCAGGGAGGAAGGGGTCTACTACCCCGTGGCCCTCCTTGACCCCACAAACCAGAACTGGGGAAAATGAAAGCGAAAATGGTATTTGTTGCCCTAGTAACATGAAGTGCGTAAATGCTGTCCTCTTTCCAGACTTCAGCATACCTGCAAAAGGGCAACCATGACCTGCATGACATTCTAACAGCCACCAGCCCCTTAGTGCACACTGGTCACAGGACCATATTCAAAACAAGCACTGGCGTTGCCAATAAGTCTCGCAGTAGGAAAGTTGGAGCTATTGGTTTTGTAAATGACAAAGCCCTTTATGTTTTTAAAATGAAAACAAAAATAAAAGGCATCGTTATTTGCAATTGTAATAGCTCCAACTTTCCTACTGCGAGACCTATTGGCAACGCCAGTGCTTGTTAGGTCTCGCGACCTATCGATGTGCGCAAGCGCATCGAGTGGAGCGAGAATTCATGTGGCGAAAACATCTTCAAACCAAAGGGCTTTCAGCCCCTCGGTTTTCATGCTGTTCACGTGAACCACGTGATAACATGCACGCGCATTCAGGGCCAGCCAGCCCAGCACATCAAAGGGCTTCTCCTCCCCTAATTATGCGGCTGGCCGTACTTTCAGTTTCCCGGAACGGCTTCTCCTCACCTAATTAGGGGAGGAGAAGCCCTTTGATGTGCTTCACACCAATGCGCCTCAGTCATTCCTCTTGTTTGTATTTGCTTCCAGACTCCACGATCTGCTCATGTGCACAAGACGCTTTACAAATTACACTCATCTGCCTGAAGTGGGAGTTTTAAACAAGCAAAGCTGGTCCTTCTGTACTTGCAGTTTCACTTCTAATGTCTGTTGTTATTTATCATGATTTTTAGCTGAGGTGTATCACGCTCGTTCATGAGTTTGATCTTTTCATACTGTGAAATGTTTTCTAAGTTGTTTTTGATTGTCTTACCACTGGAGGTCTCCCTGTGCTACATTTAGCCTCTGACACATGCAACGCCACGCAACAACGCAACGCCACTCAACCATGCAACGCCACTCAACCATGCAACGCCACTCAACCATGCAACGCCACTCAACCATGCAACGCCACTCAACCATGCAACGCCACTCAACCACGCAACGCCACTCACACACGCAACGCCACTCACACACGCAACGCCACTCACACACGCAACGCCACTCACACACGCAACGCCACTCAACCACGCAACGCCACTCAACTATGCAATGCCACGCAACTACGCAACGCCACGCAACTACGCAACGCCACGCAACTACGCAACGCCACGCAACGCCACGCAACTACGCAACGCCACGCAACTACGCAACGCCACGCAACTACGCAACGCCACTCAACTACGCAACGCCACTCAACCACGCAACGCCACTCAACCACGCAACGCCACTCACACACGCAACGCCACTCACACACGCAACGCCACTCACACACGCAACGCCACTCACACACGCAACGCCACTCACACACGCAACGCCACTCAACCACGCAACGCCACTCAACCACGCAACGCCACGCAACTACGCAACGCCACGCAACTACGCAACGCCACGCAACTACGCAACGCCACGCAACTACGCAACGCCACGCAACTACGCAACGCCACGCAACTACGCAACGCCACGCAACTACGCAACGCCACGCAACTACGCAACGCCATGCAACTACGCAACGCCACGCAACTACGCAACGCCACTCAACCACGCAACGCCACTCAACCACGCAACGCCACTCAACCACGCAACGCCACTCAACCACGCAACGCCACTCAACTACGCAACGCCACTCAACTACGCAACGCCACTCAACCACGCAACGCCACTCAACCACGCAAGGCCACTCAACCACACAACGCCACTCAACCACGCAACGCCACTCACCTACGTAACGCCACTCACCTACGCAACGCCACTCACCTACGCAACGCCACTCACCTACGCAACGCCACTCGACTACGCAACGCCACTCGACTACGCAACGCCACTCGACTACGCAACGCCACTCGACTACGCAATGCCACTCAACTACGCAACGCAACGCCACTCAACTACGCAACGCCACTCAATTACGCAACGCCACTCAACTACGCAACGCCACTCAACTACGCAACGCCACTCAACTACGCAACACCACTCAACTACGCAACGCCACTCAACTACACAACGCCACTCAACTACGCAACGCCACTCAACTACGCAACGCCACTCACACACGCAACGCCACTCAGCCACGCAACGCCACTCAGCCACGCAGTGCCACTTTCACACACACTGTGCAGTGCACAATAGGTCTCGCAGTAGGAAAGTTGGAGATATTGGTTTTTTAAATGACAAAGCCCTTTATGTTTTTAACATGCAAAATAAAAGGCATTGTTATTTGCAATTGTAATAGCTCCAACTTTCCTACTGCGAGACCTATTGGCAACGCTAGTGCTTGTTACCATTTCTTACTTACCGGCTCGGTAATTATGAATTCGGTATATTCCGAATCGGAAAAATACCATTTCTTATTTACCGATTCGGTAAATATGAATTCGGTATTTTCCGATTCGTGAAATCCCGATTCGGTATTTTACCGCCTGGTTTTTACCGATTCGGTAGCTTTTTCAACATGTACATCTCGATACTCTTATACCGGTCGGTAAAGGCCGAAATTACAGATTTTCGGCCGTTACCGACCGGTATTTGGCTACCTACATCGGGCCCATAATGCTTTCCTCTCTGGTGAAACAGTGATTGTGGTTCATGTTTTTCTCTTCTCGGGCCCCCTTTAAAAGGCTTTGTTTCAAAATAATGTGTCGCACAAAACAACATATTTTGACCATGACCTGATTTTACACCTACCATCTTATTTCTCAGGGCTAGGTCTCGTCCAAGGAAAATACATTTTGTATAGGTTGCTGAAGGAACAGATTTCTTTTTTCTCTAAAAGAGATTAGACCTTGAGCCAATTTGTGATTCTTGGCTCTATTCAATTAGAAATCCTGTTAATAATGTCCCACGTCAAAGCGGGTGGCATAGATGTGTATTCACTGAAAAAACACAGTTAAAGGCTAGCTATGATTCAGCGAACACAACCCCAAAACGGCTCTTAAATTAGTTGTTATTGTATGCTGCTGCTATGCTCAGTACACCCTTTTGCTGAACATCCGTGAAAAGAAAAGCTGTCTACCAACAAAACATGAAATGGGTGCGAGTTACGGTGTGTGTTCACTGCTTACCATGATCAACACTGTTTTTTTTTCAGGTATCTCTTTGCTGGACCATAAATAATCTTTAATTGCTTCCACCATCCTATGCATCCTATAAGAGCTTGCACCCAGCCAAAGCATTGATGGCTTCGCCATTTTTTTTTTTTAAGTGATATTCTAAAGATTCTTGAATGTAAAAATGTGCGAATTCACTGAAACTTGCACATTCTGTAAAATGGTGACCGTTTCCAAATACAAAATTGCTGTGTGTGTGTGCAGATTTCTTAAAATTTACAAATTAATTGTGTTGTATGTGCCTTTTTGACTTTTTTTCTTAAATTTTTCAAATGATAATATCTAAACTATTGAACAGATTTACTCCAAATCAAAAAAAACATGCTTTCCGAGTTGAATTCTGCTTTCAGATATATCTAAATCTGTTCAGCGGAATTTGCTGTAACAGAGAGAAAACATTTCTATGCAAGCTTGAATTAGAAATGCAACTTCCCATCGCCTCCTTACCCCCCTTTCAACTTTATCCCCTCACAGATCTGGTGCTGTGAAGAATTAGGCCAACTTCAACCCAGTTGCTGCACACAGCAAAGGTTGTGCATAGTGTGGGCTGGATGCATAGGCAGTTGGAGTTAGTACCTAGTCTGCTTGTATTCCCCTTATGCATGGCCTTTGGAAGTGTGCAGCAGGGGCAGGATGTACAAGCGCCCCCCCTGCGTCCAACCGCTAATGTAGTTAAAATAAAGTTAAGCTTCAAGTAGAGCAAGCCTTTTAACATGAGCATGGGAAAATAAAAACTGTGCAGTGTTTTACTGCTCTTCTACTCTCATGTTCTCTGTGTTTATGAAGCATTCTCTTTTAGATCCTTGAAGCTAATGGTAAGGCAGACTGCGAAGGAAAAAATGCCCTCATATTAAAAATTTGAAATGCCTATTTCTCTTCCGTGTTACAATAACATTGTTGCAAACCATGTAGTATTCAAATATATCAACTGGGTCGAATGGCTTTCTGGATTAACGGTGTCATAAATGTTGTTAGTGCCAAAGGGGGTTCACAGTCAAGGCAAGGATTCTGAAACATAGAATAGACAGTGTGCCTCATTACGATATGGGTGGAACGGATTGCCCTATGGAAATCCCATGTGCCTGATTCCAAGATGGTCGTGTTTTTCAACAAGTTTTGCTTCTGAGTGTGGAAGAACTAGACCAGATTTTACTGTGTGCTAATTCCACCTTATAAAACTGCATGAAGCTTTGGCTGCAGAAGCCAAGCTTCATTATCCCTTAATGTGAGAATACAATGCTCCCCCTGACAGAAAACACCTCCTCCTTTCCTACCCCATTTTACCTACTCCGCCCATCTCCCTCCCACCCCTGCTCAGAGCATGTGGTAACTGTATGCGATAAACTCCGCAAGATTGATTATTCTGCCTGGTTTTACAACTGGAAAAATCGGTCTTACACAGTATTTTTACCCATTTTCTGGGGTACTGTGGTGGATGTATCGTACATTAATAGTAAAAATTTTATGTGATTTTACAGTGCCGCCAGTTACGCCCAACTCGGAATGAGGGGAAGTGTGTCATATTATGCTGAGAGTCTGATGCAAGAAAATATTTGCTGCACGCGTTGCACAATGCACTTTGATTGTGATACCATAGAAGACATATATTTATACTGTTGGTTTTTCTGTCGGTGCATATGTCTCTTTCTCATCATGTAAAAAAGAAAAACGCCCCTTAGTGCAAAGAAGTTGAATAGCGGTGTAAATTTGCCTTCTTAACTGCAATGAAAAATGTTTTACCTAGTATTTTGGGACCCCTACTTAAATTCTTGTTTTTCTTGAATAACAGGAGAAAGAGTATGTGGGGCAACTATCAATCCTACAAGACGACATGCGGCATCGTGACCGCCACATCGCTGAGCTCGATAAAGAGGTGATGAAGCTGCACGAAAATATAAGTGCATTAACAAAGGAATTAGAGTTCAAGGGGAAAGAGATTCTTCGAATACGAAGTGAAGCCAACCAGCAAATTAGGTATGTATTGTTGTCTTCCCAGAGCTAACATAATCCCTTTAATGGGAATGTAAATCCTTGGTGGAAAGAAGAGTCAGATGTTCTTGTGTGGGTGGAAGGAAGGTAAGATGTATGCAGCACACCGTATCATGGTTTAAAACCACAGAAGTTAAGTTGACATTCGTTCAAAAGGATTTTTATACGTCACAGTGAGGAATAGTTGACCACTAGCGTTCAATTTGAAATGCTCTTTTCCTAGAGTGTGTTTGAGTATATATATGTGCACTTATCATCTTGTGAAGTAGCCTCAACATCAGAGCTGCCTTCGAATTGAAGCATTGATACCGCTGCATTGTATGTAATGTGAACCTGGATTTCGCTGAACCTTAACCTTGTGTAAATTGTTCCAGTCCAAATCCCTGTAACGCACTAACAATTCCAGTGAAACTTTGCTAAAAAAAAGAATTAAAACCCTAAACCATCACATCAACGCTTGAGGTCACATTATGAACTCCATGATATCTCCCCCACCTGGAGATAGAAATACCATTGGCCGCTGTGGGTGGAAATTTACCAGAGATTACAAGTGGGACTCCGAGGGTCTCCTTGGAAATGAGGATTTACCAGGATAATTGGGATCAAAATTATGATCCCTCATTTTCCCTGGTATGTCACCCAGAAACTCCACCTACTACGAACAGCGGAGTCTCTGGGTGAAAAATAACTGATGTGCAGAGTTACAGTGAATATTGTAATCCTGATTCTTTTGGTTGTTCCCACTGTTGGCTGAATCGGAGTTCCTGGGGACTACATCATCGGGTGCTAAATGTTAGAATCCACTTCCATTTTTCTTTGTGATTTTTATTTAAATGCTGTTAGTAAAAATATGAACTGCAGTGTTTGTGACTTTATCATTCCTACCTTTATTTTCCTGTCAATTACATCTTGGGAAAACAAACTTTTTAACAATGGGAACAAACAGTTTAGTGAATTGACCTCTACAACCTAGTACGATACATGTCTATCTCTGTGACTTGTAGTTTCTGTGGTTTATTTGCCTCAAGGTTATCATACTTCCTGTTGGCAGTTCTTTAAAATAGGCAAATTCGTTTTATATTCATTATTTCAGAATTATTTGCCTGTGTTTCATTTTGCAATTAAACAATACTGTCTTTTATTCACACATTTGATCCATGTTGAAATCCATCCTATATCCACTCCCAAGCACCAAACTCTCTATACCTAGCCATGTCACGTAGAACTGAAGATGAAAGCCAGTGATAAAGATTGCCTTCAACCTTAGCCAGACCAGAGCTTGTATGAGGCAGTTGGTTGAAAAAAAAATAAATAACTAAGTTTAGCTTGGTAGTTTTTCCTTATGGGCTCTCTGACATACATTTCAATCTGGTACATACGGATCACCAAACTAAACTCGGTTTGAGCAAGGGTAATTCAGATCATAAGCTCAAAACATTGCGTCGTAAACGTAATTTTGACTTTCGGACAGCATTGATGTTGAAGGGTAGGGAGGCTGGCCCACACTGCAGATCTAGAAATGCAAGACAGACAGGGCTCTCTGGTTTCTGGGTCATCCTTTGATTTTTTAATACATAGTAGAGCTTAAAGTCCATTATGTAAATGTAAATGTATTGGCATTTATATAGCGCACTACTTACCCGTAGGGTCCCAAGGCGCTTCGACCGCTGCGAAACCCTTCCTGGCTTCCCTGAGAGATGGTCCCTTAATGGGTATCTCCAGGGTGAGACCAGGCATCCCCGGCGGTCTGGTGGGGCCGTTAGTGAAGATGAGGCAAGCTAATGCCCAGAGTTGCCGAGTGTGATCGCTGATCAGAGTGGGCACCGAGGCGAGAGAATTATCGAGTCCGCTGACCCTGGTCCAGAAACCTGCCGCGCCGGGAATCGAACCCTGGTCCCGGGCCGTCCTCTGCTCTCGGGTCTGCCGCCTCTAACCAGTGAGCCACACTACTTCACTGCTGTCTAGATAATCCTTTTGGATGGCCCACACAGGTGAGAAATTAATGTGAAGATTTAGAAGACATGGGTGACGTCCAACAAAAAAGAACTCAACATATCCTGTTTGCGGTAGACTTCAAAATTGCAGCCAATGGTACTTTGCCTTTGCCAAATTCCTTTCTGCATGAAACACAGTGTGCAGTTGGCTGACCATGTATCTCTCTTGTCTGTCATCACGCTGCAGTGCTGGGGAAACCTATGGCCCTTCATTGGAGAGGGGAAAATTCAGATCCCTCTGTGCTTAGTGGCACCTGAATGAACCTCATTGCAAAAATGACACCAGAGAAAACACAAGAGCTTGAACAACTGATTTGAAGTCGTCGAAGGTGGAACCTTTTTATTTTCCTTAGGATTCTCATTTGGAAGTTAGCCCCTTTAGTGACAGTACTGATGTGCTCCTGCATGTTCAAGTTCTTGTCAAGGGTTATTGCTAGTGATCTTGAGGAATCTATAATGTGTGGAAGGTAATTAAGTGCTGCTAATTGGTTCATCACATACAATAATGCTGGGACCATTCTAGTTACCCCCATTGGCACGTTCTCTCAAAAACTGGTCTAGCCTATTAATATACAGGATAAAGAGTATGGGGGCCAAAATACAGCCCTGATGGACAACCCATCCTAACTGAAAGTGGGGAGTTCCTTCTCTTGTGGAGCCAAACCTCACTGAAGCCTCTAGGCCTGTGCGCAGCTGGAGCAGAAAGGCTACAAGGGCCTCATCCACTCCCATGTCCTTTAGCACAGCCCACAGTTTAGATCTATTCACTGTGTCAAATGCTGTGCTGAGGCCCATGAAGGCAAGGTGTATGCTGCCCTTTTTAATAGTTGCATATTTATTAATCAACAGATAAAGATACAGGGGCAGATGTATCAAGATTCCATTTTGCACTTCTCAAATAGCGATTGTTAAGGAATCGCTATTTGAGAAGTGCAAAATGGTATGTATGTAGAATTTCGCTATTTATTAGCGATTCCTTAGAATTCCTTAATTGCGATTAGCAAATTGCTAATCGCAATTAAGGAATAATTTCCCATTCATTTCTATGGGCCAGGAGGCCCATAGGAATGAATGTAAAATTATACTCAATTTGCGATTAGCAATTAGCTAATCGCAAATTGAGAATAATTTCAAGGGTGCAAGGGTGTCTTAAGGACACCCTGCTGCACCCCTGAATTTGACATGTACATGCATATGGCGCACATACATGCCCTAAGGGCATGTATGAGCGTCATATGGTACCTTTAGAATTTAAAAAAAATGATTTTTGAAAAGAATTCGCAAATTACCACCAACTACAAGTTGATGGTAATTTGCGAATTCTTAGTCAAAAATCGCAACACTGAAATGCTTGATACATTTCAAATCTAAAATCGCAATTTGCTATTTCTTAAAAGCCTCGCAAAATTAAGGAATCGCTAAATTAGCAATTCCTTAATATTGCGAGGCTTTTTGCATGATACATTCCAAATCCCGTTTTGTTTGTCGCAAACGCTGCTATTTTCCGAATCGCAGCGTTTACGACAAAAAAAACGGATGATACATCTGCCCCTAAGATTCTGTTCAACTGACCCCCGGCCTAGCTTAAATCCGTATTGAATTTCGGACAAACTTTCTTTGCAATCAGACCAGTGGGCCAATCGTTTTGGGAGAATCCTGCCCAGAACCTTTACGTCTATTAATGATATTGGTCGGCGGGTGCTTTCAGTTGCCATTTTTAAAAACAGGAACAATAATTGATTGCTTCCATGATGTAGGATGATGGAATATTGCCACGGGCTACAGAATTCAGGGGTTGAGAGATTAGTGCGGTACAGAGGTCCTTACATGATTTAAAAAGATCTTCGGGCACCCCATAAGGTCTTGGCACTTTCCCTAGTGTAATTCCCGCTATGCCCTTTCTTACCTCCTTTAATTCATATGTCAGCAGCAGCCCCCACTGTGTCACTGGATAAGAACTAATTTACCAGTCACAGGAATATATATTTTCAAAGTGTGAAACCCAAATCTTGGCTGGGATGGTTTGCTCTTGTTTAGTGGGTTCTTTTCATTGAAAAGTGAATGGTTCACAACTCTCCAGAAGGCGCTAGACTAGTTCTCTCTTCACGCACTTACTTTAAATCCTCCCATGCAATTTTTGTAAGTTGGCTCTTCCTATCCTTTCGTGCTGGCACAAAATTCCTTCTGACCACTTTAACAGTCAGCGTATTCCTTGGCTTTTGTTTAAGTTCTTATAAACCTTTGTGCAGAGCTTGGCATACCATTTGGGCCTTCATCATTGCATTTCAATGTAGGACTAAGAAGAACTCTCTGTACCTCTCTGCAAATATTGGCAGACACGTTCAGAATGGCCTGGTCTGGAGGGTTGGGGTTTAGACACGCCTCAAAATCATGACTTCACACCTTAACCAGTTTCCTCAAAAATCCTCAGGGACTATCCTGCCCCAGCCTATATGCCTGCCCTGCTCCTTTAGTATAAGGGGATTACTAAAAATGTTAGAAGGCTTCTCCTGTAAATCATTCCAGCCAAATTCAGCCAAAAGGGGGTTATGTTCACTCAAAATGCTCCAAAAGGTCCTGAATCCTAATAAAAGTGAGTACAGATTCGCATTCTCATAGATAAAATCAATGGTGAAGGTCGCTCTCCTACCCTTAAAGGTTGGTGCTGTCTTATATGAACCATAATCCTCAATGCTTCGTAAATTAATAAGATTAAATTCTGATAGGAGGAGGATCTCGGGCGTGAATGACTAAAATAAACCTTTTCGCAACCCACTTCAGAGTCTGCATCCCTCTTGTTAATAGTACAGGTCGTACATGGCTGTAAATAAAAACCCTCAGGAAAATAATAAAAGGGAAAACCGGCCAGTCTTTCAAAACCTTTTCAAAAAAAGTCTTAGCTCAAATTCCAGAGCATCCTCTGAAGAGGGTGGATTATAAACATTTATGATTAAAACCTTCACCTTTTGAGGAAATGATATCAAAACTCCCAAAATAATCTCTTTGCAACCCACCCTTAGGCTCACAAATCTAGACCTCCCTCAGCCCTTCCCTGGTTTTAGACCTCCGCATTTACCCTAGAAACGACAAAGCCATCCATAAATAATTGCCCCCGCATCCCAGGTCTCCTGAAAGCACAGAATATCAAAGGATTTACACATATCTCGCCCCTTCTCATCCACCAGAAAAGAGCTTAAGCTAGCTATATTCCAGCTAATTATATTCAGCAAATCCTCATGGGATTTCTGGGGTACCATGGCTTATCTTTTCTTTTAGTTTTAAAAGCAAAGTTTATTAAGTAGGAAAAAGGGAAATAACAAGTAACATGTTCACGATATAATATAATAACAATGCATTGAAAACATTTGAACAATAATAAGATGGAACAGGAAGATTTTTGCAAATATATGTTGAAAACAGGATAATAAGGGGAGTGAAAAAGAAAATAGAAAGGGCAAAAAAATAAAAACACTTCTCATGTAATGAAATTAGCATTGTTATAAACAGTAGTGGGATTACACAAATCATGGAGTACATAATATCAGTGAAACAAAAGAGCAAAACATATTACTATTAGATTGGAATCTCTAAGAAGAAAAATAATATATTCAAGGATGTAGAGATACTTCATCAGTTAAGGGTTGATCTATGAAAGTCCTTGAAACTGAGGAATCAAGACAAATGGTTACTGGAGACCAGAGAGAATTTTGTTAATAGTAAGAGATATTGGGACAGTATATGCTCTATCTAGTCTATGATTATAACAAACACCATACCACCATGCTTGAATGGAGATATGCAGAGCATTCTTCCAGTTTTTAGTAATCTGTTAAAATGCAACAGAAATTAATACGTTTACAGTTTGTATATTAAAAATACAACAATGCTAATTATCAGAAAGGCATAACATTAACATCAGAAATTAATGCAGAACAGGGCCAACAAGACGATGAAGTAGCGCTATCAAATTTGTGTAAAGAAACAGAAGTGATTAGAAGACGGTTATAAATTAAAAAGAACATTTGAGTTGTGTTGGCAGCACATGATGTTTTGCGTATTTTAAGTCATAATTTGTTCCACAAAGGAATAAGTGAAGGAGGTGTGTAGATCTGCTTCCCAATGTAATTCTAGGGTTGATTTTTATCGCTCAACAGAGGGAGATTTAAGGTGGGTATATATATGAGAAGCAGTAGGGGAAGTTAGCAGTAATGTTGGTATAGGTGAATTAGGAAGAGGGGAAATGGTTAACAAATTAAGTGAAAGGTATGTGGTAGAAATAGAAGAGATCAGTGACCGAAATTTGGGTTGATATGAAAGAGGGAATTGAAAGATGGATTCAGCTTTCGAAAAATAGATAGGTGAATGGTTATGTTTCGATTGATGAGACCATAATAGACCTTTATTTCTCCAGGCTTTCCAAAAGATAGTTTTATTTTTAATTTTAATAAATGTATTATACGAGATCGATGATTGAAGGAATTGATCTAGAGGTGAAAGAGAAGAAATATAAAATGGACTTAATATTCTGCAAGCATTTTTTAGAACAGGATTGAACATTGCAGAACTTTAGTCCTTTACTCATCGCCCATGAGTAAAGGACAAAAGTTCTGCAAAAGAGAAAGGTTGAATAAAAGATAACTCCAATTCTAACCATAAGGGAGATGGAATTGTGGGTGGGCCATCTTCAAAATGTATTGACTGTTTTCAAAAAGAAAGCATTTTGATAAGACTGAAAATGAGGAAAAATTAACTCCCCCTTGCTGCTTTTGCCTTTGTAATTTAGACAAAGATGTAAAAAGAAAGTTGGTGGGAAAGTTAATTGGAATTGCCCCCCACCCACGCCATCAAGAAATGTTTGGCTTGTGAAAGAGGGAAGCCTCTATGATCGGCCAGCCAATTTAAGGTTTTATTGAACAGTTCTTCATGCGGTTCCTTGTGATCTTTTCTTAACGTGGGAACCCGTACAAGGATGACTACATATGGGCATGCAGCAGGGCGAAGACCTATTACTGGTTGTTTTTCTTGAATAATTCTTATCTTTCATTATTCTGCCTCCCTCTGCTTCTCTGACTGCGAGTTGCACTCATCCCCACGGGTGCTTCCTCATTGTTGTATCCCCTGGGACCTCCCTGGACATGAGGTCTAGCTTGATCCCATTCAGAATTTCTTGGGGGAATGGGAATCGGATTAAGTGTATCGCAGGTGGGCTTATGCCTCTGGGTTTGCTGTAGCAATACTGGCTGGCCTATCACATTATGGGGTTCATTGGCTGGGCGGGGAGGAAAGCCTTCCGGATTCCCTTTTATGTTTTTAAGGTCCTGTTAAGGCAGAGGTCTATAGCTTCCAGTGTAGCACAAATTGGTTGCAGTTCCTCCCATAGGACAGTAGTGATTTGTTCAATAAATCCCACTTCCAGACACAAATCCCCCCCCCCCCTTGGTGTAATTGGCATGTTCTGCCCCAGCCTGTAGAGTTTTCCTGATGTATGGGAGCTGGGAAGAGTCCTAGATCCTTTGTGGTCTTTGATACCTTGGCGGACTTAATTGTCTGGGTGACTTTTCTTCCATTTTTTGCTATTGTTGGTATTGGTATTTTCTGTTCCATTGTAGTGTACTCAATTTTTTGTGAGAGACAGCGAGTGTTTGTGTGTATGTGTGTTTGTGTGTGTTTTTGTTTGTTTGTATTGGTGAAAAGATTCTTTATTAAGCTAACCACATGCCGTGAGACAGACCCACAAAACAATTTTGAGGTCTGGTTTTTTTAATTCTGATCTTTAAGTCAATCCCTTTTGCTGATCTGGCTTGACCCAGCTGTTGCCAGGCAACAATGTGAACAACACTAGAGAAGGGCTTTGCCTTCGCCTACATGTTGGGAATCAGGAGTATATGTTTTGATTTGTTAGAAGTTGTGTGCGTCTACAAAAATAGTGCTTGCAGTACACGAAACTGTGATAATTTTGTTTATTTATTAAGCTGCCTAAGCTTGAATTTTTAGGGGGGCACACATGAAATTCGTTGCTATTAAAGTATTTCAGATAGCTAGAAAATTTATGTTGTTTTTCTCTGGCAGCAGCACAGATGGGAGGATGTCAGGCATTAGCTCCCGTGGATTTTTACGTCTGGCTCGATAGTGCCACTGTCACGTGACCTTTAAATCTACACAAATACTATTCTACAGTTCTTTAATTCCACACAAATACCCCCTCCTATTTACTTGTAATGTTTCACATTACCATGCAGCATTCATTTACAGCTAGACCTATCGGCATTGCCAATGGTTTTGATGGATAGTGTATTGCACCTTTTTTAACTTCAAACCTTCAGCATCTTTGAGCAGCAAACATAAATAGTACAAATGTAGTAACCTCACAGTTAAGAAATATAAGAACAGAAAATGTTCCTAAATGTTTATGTAAAGCTCAATGTGTGTCAACTGGAGGATAGTTACTCAAGAGAAATCATTAGCTATTTAGCTTATGTTGGTTGCTACAAGTTTGTATATTTGTTCTCTTCTTGAAGGCTTCAGCCTAATAACATTTCTGTCTTGTGTCATTTACTTCCAATCTTCTCTTTATTCTCTGCCACCAGTCTACAGCTTGATCTTATTTCTGTGCTGGTTTTCTGTTGTTTGCTCCCAATCTTTTGTGTTGTGTTGGTTTCTGCCAATCTATAGCTCTTTTCCATTTTCGAAAATTACAGCTGGTTTATAGATCTATCTATGTTGGCTGTCCCCAGTGTTTATCTTTACTCTCTTGAATACTGTATCTTCATCATAGTTCTGTACCATATTGGTTCTACTAGTTTATATCTGTATTCTCTTCTTGAAAACAACAGCCTGATCATATTCCTGTTCTATGTCACTTGCTTTCCAGTCTGCTGTTACTTTTTTTCTTGAGTCTTACATCTTAATCATCTTTCTCTATGCTAGCCGATCTTTACTATATTGTGTGAGTTTCTTCTTAAGTTATTGAGCAAAAAGACTTAGAGGAGATATTTAAATGCACCAGTCAGTTTTTAATGTAGGCCTACATGGCTCAGTGATTTCCAATAAATATTTGACGTTATCTTGCAAAGGCTGGAGGGCTATGTAACTTCCATCCTGCTATTTCCTTGGCTTCATCACTGAGAGACTCTAGCACAATCCCTTTCCTTTAGTGAGAGGAACACTATAGAAGAAGAGAAGTGAACAAGGAAGATTCCACTTAGAAAAACCTTCAGCAACTCAGCTTGTGTTTTTTCACACCAGAAAGGTCTGGCCATGAATCTACTGTAGTGGCTTCAATTTATCACAGTCATTATTTTAAAAGTGCATTTTAATGGCAGATCTGTAAAGCAATCTGCTTTGTAGAATTCCAAAATATCATTACAAATATTGCTATTTCTAATTGGGTAATTAACAGGAAAACTAGTGAGAGCTCGTTTGTGAGAAGGAAGTCTTTTTCGTCTGGATAATCATTTCTATTCCCTGAAAATACAGCTTTGTTTCTTGCTTTCTGTGTCATATTCTGAACACTGCATCTTTTCACCAAACTCTATATTGCTTTCTCAGCTTTTGCATTAACTTTCTCTTGATTTATTTATACTAGCAGGGACTATGATAATTCAAAATTCCCTGCAGTGCCTTATTTTTAAACCTACTTTTCTGATTATTCGATCTTTGTTCATATTTAAATCACACCTCGAGAGAATCCTTGTCTCTGGCCCTCATAAGTCCTACTAATACCTAATTCTTTAATTCTCTATCTGTACTGTCCTGTTCAATAGTACAGATTAACTCCTGTGGCTAGTCATGCCTTTTATCTACACTGTTGCTCAACATCGCAGTATGTTTTATGTGCTACTACAGGAGAAACGGTGATGAATAATGTTGTTTCACATTCATAGAGCATAATAAAGCAAGATAGATAAAACATGTATATTTCATTTTAAAAAGGATTCATGAGCAAGATTTAAGCAAGAGGCACGAAGAAGATTTGAATGACTTGACAGCTGACCACATCAGGGAGAAGCAGTGCATGCTTGCAGATTTTAATAAGACTCAAGAGATGCTTCGGGATCACATTTCGGCATTTCAAATATCGTAAGTTTGACTCCATTAAGTAATGACTGAGAATTGATATACCTACTTAGGAAAGTTGTGATATCACTCATTGGCTGTAAAAAAGTGAAGATTAAGTGAAGGGCATTCGAGAGAAATGTCCACTTCCCTTTTTGCTATTTGGGTAGTTACTGAAAACTGTTGCAGATGTTTCTCTAAGAGTAGTGAAAACAATGGAAACACAATGAACACACAACAGACATTAGCTTTATACTAATGCTAGGTGAATGTACTCAATTTATTTTACACAAATATGTTGGATGTCTCCAGTGGCATGCTTTTGTTAATACAGAAAGAGATATTTTAGGAATATTGCCTTGACACTGTGCATTTCCATCTGCTGGACAATCACACAATGACACATCAGGCAAGGAGAGCCTTTTCCTTTAGACTTGGCCACATTCATTTTAATCCTACATGATTTCTCTCTGATTCGATCACAGCACACCTGTTCCTCATCCTATACCATGGAATACTCCAATAAATGGAAAGATAAAAGGGTACTTCCTTTGCCCAGCATTTTTCACATTACAAGGGAACATTCATTCATATGGTAAATACATCTGCATGGTGCAAGCTTACAAATTTGCACTTGGCCACGGTACATTAAAAACAGGCTTTTTACACTTTGCTAGAGGCACTAATGTTTGACCATGAAGTAAAGTAAGTTAAACACTGCCCTATGTGCAGAATAATTGCTCTGTCTAGTCCACACAATATCATTTGTGCTTGTAAAAGATGGGGCTAGGATTTGGACTTAAAGATAGCTAAAAGTGACTGACAGCTGTACTTCATACAACGCTGTGTTTGAAGTGACAGGTTGTTGACAGGTTAGGTAAATTAAACATGGCACTTGATCTCCGCATGTTATGTCCTTTGACAATATAAATTCCTAATTCTGTCTCTTATCCCTCTCAAGTCAACTGATTAGTTTTGGAGTGGGTACATTTTTGGCTTCTACAGTGAAATAATAAAATACTTTTCCAGAGGCAGCTCGATTTAATGTCTTTGAATGTTCTCTCTGGATACAAGGAAAAGGTATGGAATGGTTGAAGTCATAGATATATCCTAAAGCTTTCTTTTAATTATTTGTAAAATGTGGATGGCTACATTAATTATCCCTTGAGTGTTTTTGCTTTGTGTTTTCAAGAAGTGTATATATAAGATGACCGAGTAGACAGACCGACCTTGTGGCTAAAACTGAGAAAAATGGGCATACCAGAACAACTATTGCTCTTAATAGTAAATCTTCACAGTGACACTTGGTGCCGTATCCAAATGGGGAGTGATAAAGGTCTATCAAGGGTAATTTTCACTTCAAATGGATTAAAGCAAGGGTGCCTCTTGGCTCCTATTTTATTTTCTTTGTACCTAAGTGATTTACCAAATAATTTACAACAATGTTTTTGTACACCGCCAAAGATAGCCAACGAGTATATTCATTCCCTGCTGTATGCGGACGACATTGTCCTGTTTGATCAAACTCCATTTGGTCTTCAAAATCTTCTAGACATTTTACATCAGTATTCTAAGAAAAACTTCCTAATTCCAAATATCAGTAAGACCAAAGTGGTTGCTTTCTCTAAACAAAAGAAAAAGGTGCGATATGAATGGAAGTTGGGAGGGGAGAAAGTAGAGCAGGTAAAAGAGTACACTTACTTGGGCAGAATTTTTTCCCAAAATCTGAGGAACAATAGCCAAATAGATCATTTAAAAAGGAAAAGTGACCTACACGCTGGGGCATTGTCTCGCCTATATTCTGCCACTGGACATAGGCACTTTTCGGCACTGATTCAGGTTTATCGAGCGAAGATCCCACCGGTTGTCTCATAT
This sequence comes from Lissotriton vulgaris, assembly GCF_964263255.1. NCBI lineage: Eukaryota > Metazoa > Chordata > Amphibia > Caudata > Salamandridae > Lissotriton > Lissotriton vulgaris. Next base: position 753,487,996 of record NC_141694.1, read on the forward strand.
GCTACGGAGTACATTCCTATCCATCAATGGACATATATGAACTTAATTGAAGGTAAAATACTAAAAAACTTATTAAAGCTCTCAACATCTACCCCAGTACAGGTGTTGAGACTGGAATGCAACATTACGAGTGCCTATGCTACGGCCGTAGCTAGTATCATAAGGTGGGCCTATAATCTACTCCATTCTAAGGAAGGCACTCTTCGAAATTTACTAAAAATCGAGACATTTAACATCGGTTCCACCAACCTCACTTTTTTAAAAAATATGCAAGAGGCTTTTCAGCTAGCTAAAATTAGTGTAGATATTCTGTCTACGTGGTCTCCAGCCCAACTCAAATTATTTTTAAAAAAATTCACCCCTAAATTGAGTTATGACATTGATTATTCACATTGTGTTAGTTTATCTTTGTATAATACCTACGTAAACTCCCATGAATATAAGCAATACTTACCCTACCTAGACTATACCCTTATTCATGGTGCAAGACGCGCAATCATGATGCTGCGTCTAGGAATCCTTCCTGTATTAACTTTTACTTCTACTTGGAGATCAGAAAAGACAGCTTCATGTACCTTTTGTCAGGGGGGCAACCAGAATTTGGAACATCTTCTTTTTATATGTCCTAATACAGAAATTGTGAAGGCAAGGTCATTATGTCTTACACCCATTTACCGATCATGTAGGATCATAAACTCAAAAGACTTTTTATTAATTTGTAAAAACCCCCCAAACGAATATGTTTGCTATAAAATTTTTAAATTTTTGAAAATTTCACTGAAAATGTACTAATTGTGAATGTATAATGTATATATTTTATTTTATTTTTTGTGGTCCTCAATTGAGTACCGTAACAAAATAAACTTTTTGACTTTGACTTTGATAAGATGACATACTATGTTGTTGTATTAAGCAATGTGCAGAAACCATTGCTTTAGGGTGATCTAAATGTGTTTTTTGTGTGTTTTTGTGGTTAAATGTTTTACACTGAAATAAAAGTTATATTGACTATAAAAATCAAACTGTTACAGAGCACGGCTGGCAGGTAATACCAAATATACCAGTTTGTATGTGTTTTTTTTATTGTGAGAGACATACATGAAAATATTCAGTGAATGATGTACTCTACCTGTTTCTATAAATAGAAAAAGTATGTATTTCCTCTGTATAAAAAGCTAATCAGACTTCATATGAAGGTGACGGATAGCTTCACCATTTTTGAGAAACAATAGAGAACAAAAAAAGTTGTTTTTTCACCATAAAATTAGAGATATTTGAAAAGGTAAGAATTAGCTGATATGATAATATGGAAGCTGTCAGTCGTTCTACCAAATGTGCAAATGTTTTCAAGAACATACAGATGACTGTTTAGTTCACCAATACCAGTTTACATGCAATGGGAAATGATTGTATATAGCTGACTTCATTCTGAACATTTCTGGAAAGCCAACAGTCAGAAAGTATCCAAAATGCACAGTGTGAAGCCATCACAATCCCACAATAACACCTCAAGTAGACACCTGTCAATTTCTATTCCGACACTATTATTATAGTGTGGATAATAGTGCAGAGCTGACATCTTCTACACCAAAAAGTAAGTCACACAGTTCCTGGTGCACCAATAATAATGTAAGACATCTTGGTTTACTACAACTTCCTTGCTCATGTCCTTGGTGGAAAGAGGATCACAGATTCTCTGTTGGTCCTAAGATTCTTGACTTTTCCATTTGTAGTGATGAGAAGTAGAAAAGGAAGGAGATTTAGCCCCACTTGCTTCTAAAACATAATATGTTATTGTAGATTGCATGTTTTCCCAGCATCATCATGCTGGATAAAATTTTATGTGGAACTATGATGGGACAGTGATATCAAAATCAAATCCTTTTGGAAAGGTAACTTGGACTGAAAGGACCTGCTGCAAAGTTAAATTCATATTATGCGATATGAAATGTATTCTAACTGATCCCATCCATTCACACCTCTTCAGCTGTCACCTGAAAGGAATTCCAAGGATGGTAAGGAGGAAACTCCTGGAACCTTCCAGTTGGGGACAACTGTGACAACATAGACCGCAGCCCTTCAGGAGTTGTCGACCAAGTGATCCGTCAAGGGAGGACTGAGAACCAAAACCGGCCCTGGCAAAGTGCTCGGCCGGCCCCCTGGGGGTGCGACCGAGCTCTTTGTCGGGCCGGTTTTCGGCCGATTTTGTTACAGGGCCGCTTTTGCAGCTATGCTGCAAAAACGGCCCTGTAACAAAAACGGCCCCCTTGGCCCAAAACTGGCCCCCACCCTTGCGGCGCACCGGGGGGATTGCCCGGAGCCCGCAACGGCCAGTCCGGGCCTGAGGTTCACGCTGGATCTTGCTGAACAGAGAAGGTCTATAGTGGTACTGGGAGGCATGGGAAACTTTTGCACCGCTGTGGCAGGCATTCACTATTTTGGATTTTTAGTGCATAGTACTCAGTCATAGTATTGATGCAAAAAATGATGTGCCCAGGAAAGGAAGTACATCACTATGGTGAAAAACATGGAGTGTGAAGCCTGAGAATTCTATTAGCTAGATCACATCACCAATAACTGGCTCCCTTTCACATTAGAACACCATACATGACCCAATCGAATAGTGAGTCTGCCTGGTTCTGAAGAGGAGAGAAGAATTTCCATCCCTACTGCACTGAAGAATTTCTTGTGACCTGCCAGAACTATTGAGGAGAGTGTGACCAATGTACATATAATTGCCACTGCAATCAGAGCTAGCTTTAGGGCGGTATTACCGATGCGGCCGCACTGGGCGCAGACCTAGGGATGGGGTGGGGGCAGGGGCATGGACCTCGGGGGGGGATGCTGTGTTTTAGCAATAACCTACGATTTAAAAGCACCTACTGTAGAGCTTCTTGTGTGTCCATCTTTCAGGCAGCAATAAAACTGTCACGTTAACTCATGTGATTAATATTCCTGCTAGAGAGAGAGAGATCTGAGTTTTAAGAATAGATCTGTATATTATGTGGCCAGCTGAATGGATTAGTAGAGTCAGTCTTTACCAGCGCTTTAAAATAAATTAAATGTATGTGAGAGAGGGGCTATGGAAAGATGAGGGTCTCTTTTGACTGGTGAGGGAATCTAAGGAGGAGGTCATGGGGGTGCCAAAAAACACTGTTGCACCAGGCACCACCAGCGCTAAAGCCGGCCCTTCCAGAAATAATGACTTTCTCGAAGTATCAAAAGATATGACCACCATATTTCTTAAACTCGGTGACCAATATAAGGGTATCCATATTGTGTTTTTCACAGATGACAAAATACCCCAGAAGCATCTCCAAGCAGATAGATGTAGAAAATGTAAAAAGTTTCAGAAAATAGCATGGGCAGCTTTAGATTGCCCACACAATTTAGTTATCAAAGTAGCACACTGAAATGTACAGGCATTTGCAGAGTGCTGTAACACTGTCACTATGATAGCTGAGAAGAGCGATCGACAAAACTAGAATCAAAGATTACAATTATATCTACTACTCGACCCTAGGGTTTGAACCCTAAAGATTATACTAATTTTCATGAACTGCTGGTAAATATTGTATTTGTAAACATTTATCAGACATGATGTGTATGCATTTCTAAAGTGCCATTTATTGTTGCTAGGTATGGAGCAATGAGATACAACAAGAAGCTACAATGTTATTATCATATATTTCTTTCGCATTGTGTTTGTTTAACTTCTTATATGATTAGTATTTTACACCTTCTCCTGTTTATCTTGTCTACTTCTGTGTACGGGAAACTTCCTTTACAACGCAACCATTAGATCGCACTACACTTACAACACAGTCATTACATCGCAACATCTTTTACAACGCATGTCACTACAATGCAGGCATTACAACGCATGACACTACATCGCATGTCACTACAACGCAGGCATTAAAACGCATACCATTACAATACATACCATTACAATGCATAGTACCCCTACACTATCCAAAACCTACCCTACTGTTGCACCCCCTGGAGTTAGAATAGTATTTTTTACCCCTCCACTATCCAACACTTACCATACAGTTGCACCCCTTGGAGTTAGAAAAGTAATTTTTACCCCTCACTATCCAACACTTACCCTACTGTTGCACCTCCTGGACTTAGAATAGTATTTTTTACCCCTATACTATCCAATACTTACCTGAAATGCAATGTAATGGTATTTGTTGTAATGGTATGCGTTGTAAAGGTATAATGCGATGTAATGGAATGCGTTGTAAAGGTAGTTTCTAAAAATGCGATGTAGTGTCATGCGATGTAATGGAGTGTGTTGTAAAGGATGGTACGATGTAAAAACTGCGTTGTAAATGTATGCGTTGTAACGTCATACATTCCTGTGTACAGCACTCTGATACCCTGACGGGTCACGTTCACGCTTTATAAAACTTTTGAAATAAGTAAACAAATAAAATAAATATGATTTATTTTTCGTAATACTGCTAGCATCTTTGGATACTGATGAACTTAAAATGGATGCATGATTTAACCACTACTCCCTAAACCACGAATTCATTAGCCACGATGGCTAAACAACGATCAATCCCAAACCACTACTTTTTTTATGACGAGTTCCTGAACCACGAAAAAATATTTACATTGCTCATTACACATCGACACCATATTTTTCTTTTAAATCTTAAAGTTTGACATTTTTTTATTAGAATTCTAAGAATAGATTATTTTAAACATTGTATTTGTGGGGGGAGACCCCCCAAACCCCCCATCTTCCCTTTTTGGCTGAGACTCGAGCATTTCTATTAACGCTGTGCCTCCCGACCTTGCTACAAAGCTGGCAGGATGAAAGCTGACTTCATGACCCTGTGCTCCTCAGAGCCCGCCTGCCTGACGGCTGCAGTGCTGAGTGAATCATGCCAGGGGTCAATGAGCTTGTCAGGTCAGGGAGTGCGAAGGGTAGTGACGTACCATGCAGAGTGTTTCTCTGGAGCAAGGAGTTTTGGGAATGTGGAATGTCAGGCCTTGGCAGTCTTAGATCGTTCGTTGTTTAGAATAGTCGTGGTTCTGGAAAGTCGTTGTTAAGGATTGTTTGCGGTTCGGACTTCGTGATTCAGGTAACTCGTAATTAAAACTTCGTGGTTAAGGTTGTTTCCCCTTAAAATACTAGCCTGGCTAGGCAGTTGTACATTCATGGTGCTGGCCTGGCTAAACAAAATGACCGAAAGCTTAGTTAACTCCTTCGCTGCGGCCGCTGATCCGCCGCAGCACTAACGGTCGCGGGCGGGCACGCGGCTCACCTGCGCTGGTGACAGAACCGTTCTGTCACGTCTCGCGGGTGAGCTGTGCTTGTGACGGAACGGTTCCGTCACGGCCCCGCCCGCTTAATTAAACCCGCCGCGCAGGCGCAAAATCAGTGCCGCTGCCGCCGGGCCGTGACGGAACCGTTCCGTCATGAGCACAGCCCACCCGAGGGGCGTGACGGAACGGTTCCGTCAGTAGCGTCGAAGTAGTTAATGTAGAGTACAAATATTGACAATATACCTTTGTGGTGACACTGACCTCTCTCTTGGCAAATCATTGGAAATAGGTGTTTCCTTCATTACCTGAACTTCAATTTCCAGCATTTCAATTTAGGGCTAGCAGCACCATTCTTCTGCTGACCTTTAGGCCTAAATGGGGGCCAGGATACTGCCAATTACGCCTTTTTACCCTGTGGGATTTCCTTCCTGACGTTAGAGGGATCAGACATTCTTGAGACAAATGGGCATTTTTGAAAACCTGGAATCTAAGTGGTGGAGACACCCATGCAAGTTCAAAGAAATGGATTGGATTGTGATGAACTAGTATTGAGAATTTGCTGAATTTTCTTCAAGGTAGCAATACCATAACTTGTGTGGTGAATAAAAATCAGACTTTTTTGAAAAGCCTCTGCTGGAGAACCAGCACAAGCCTCCCTGAAAATGTCTCAACATCAGCGGCTTCAACTTTGTGCATTTCAGTCTGCTCTGAGATTTTTGCCTGGAAGACCATAATAGAACTGCTTTCTAAATGTTTCCAACCGTGTGCAATGCATCCACCCATATGCCAGCCAGTTACAGACATCAAGAACATCGCTCCATGATTTCCAACCTTAATTAAAAAAAATTGAATTTTGAATGTAAATGCTTACTGTGGGACTAAACACCAACCTGTATTCGGCCATACTCACCTGCAGTAAAATGGTTTTATTATCATTTTATTTTTCAGTGGGGCGATGCTCCTCCGGCATAAAGGAAGAGCCGCCCCTGAGTGTTATGCTTTATTGCCTCTCTTCATTATTTTATTCCGACATGCTTTGATGAATACATGCAGTTCCTCATGCATTGATACCTACACTATACATAAATAGAAAATTCAATAAAGCAGGTTAAAAAAAAATAGTACATTGGAACACCCACCTAAACTCATCCTAACCTGCTTTCTTCCAGAAGAAAATCCTGGAAAGTGTAAAAACTCACTTTTAAAGATTATTTGTCCCCATTTCCATCTATACTTTTTCTCTAGTCATGTGAATTGTTAACTCTTTCTATTGTTAATTATGCACATCCGATGTGGCAGGCGCACACTATATGAATATCTTTAATAAATAAATATCAGCTATGGAAGGAGTATACTACAAAAAAAACAGGGTGCAATATAAACTAAGTAATAAAATATCCACAGCTTTACATGAAAAGGATGTAGTAAGCTGCCTTGGTTGTCTGCTACCATATGAAGGTCCTCTGCTTACGCCTCCAGCCATTGCATGGTATGAACCACTTCAATGACTTGTATTAGTATGGTTAGATGTCGAATATCGGATATAATATGTTTCCAACTTCGTGAGAGGTATCACGCTCATTGTTACACTAGATGTGTGCCATTGCATTTCAGAGGTATATTGTTTTTGCAGAAAGTATTGTAATCATGATTTTATTATTTGTATTATTTAGTTGAAGCTCATCATCTGCTAGTTGTAAATCACGCACACTTTCTCGATATTATATAATAAAATACTGTGCTTGATTATAAATGTTAATATTTGTTCTCCTTTGGCCTCGTTTTATAATTTTATCATTTCGGCCGAAGTATTTTTGAAGATGAAATTCCCTATCCAGGACCTCACAGTTCAGTCATGAACTGCAAGGTATCACCTGCAAAATATTTTGCTCCAGGTAAACATACAGTTCTGTTCACATTGTAGACACCCATTAGTTTGCTATGTATGCTGTACAACAGTACAGCTGCCCGAGCATTGTAGCGGTGCAATTGAATTTATCAGTCTTTGTAAAATACCTATCCCTCTCCTAGTAAGAGATCAGAAATGGGCATGCTGTGGACTTGCTTGTCCTACACACCCATCTTTTAACCTTCTCAAATAACCAGCATCAGTTTCTGTTGTCCAAGCTATTGGTTGGTTCAGGAATGTTTAGTTTTCTTTCCTAACTTCTAAATTACTCAGCAGTGGATATTGTAGCATCCCAACAGCCCGAAGTGACTCTGGTGCAGAGCTTCTGAATATATTGCCTGGTACCACTTACACTCATGTTTTTGTCTACTTTTAAGATTAGAAGAAATGGAGGACAAGTATCAAAACCGAGAATCCCGACCTGAAGACTTGCAGGTTATCGCTGAGCTGAAAGACATGGTCGCAGAGCGGGATCAGCTCATAAAGAAGCTGATTGTAAGTTGTTTCTTTGTTCTACATCTACATTGTCCGACAGACCTCTGCTAGAACCGAAGAGTATTTACAATTCAGATCCATTATAATAAATCATTTAGTGCACCCTTAGCTGTTCATTGATTCATAAATAATTGCCTACTTTTTAGGTTATTTATGAAGGCGGCATTCCCAAGCATACCATTTGCATGTTCAATATTTATGTTTCAAATTTGTTAGAAGTGGTTCACACTGTTCGACTGCTCTCTATCTCGTTGATCATTAAGTTTTCGTACCGTGTGTCTCTTTCAAAGGATGACAAGAAGTTCTACCAGCTGGAGCTTGTGAACAGAGAGACAAACTTCAACAAAGTCTTCAATGCGAGTCCCAACGTAGGCGTCATTAATCCTCTAGTAAAAGTAAGTACCTTTGTCTTCATGTTTTTAAATCCAAGAGCACAAAGTTAGGATGCAGTGTGCAAAGTTTGTTTCTTAGTGTGACCTACATATTTTCAAAAGCGCAGGCATGTGCTTGTTTATTTATGCAAAGCCATAGAATAAGCATCTCCTACTAATCACACTGAGTATTCTGCAATTTTATTGTGTTGCTGTTCACCTGCACTGCCTAAAGGTCCTCTGAAGTAGCTGGGGAGTGACATACTGGGCCTCAATACATTGTATGCAATAGTTTGTACTGAACTCTGGCGGCTAGAGGCTGTCAGTAGCATACATCCTTATTAACATATATCCATCCATCATGGGGTCTCACCACCAAGCATATAAACTCATGACCCAATCCTTTGGTTATATTTTTTACAGGACATAAGGCTTAAGGCTCAGTTTAGCAGACAGGTGCTATAGACCCAGGAAAATATCCTTGTCATTTCCCATCCAGCTTAGCAGTCTTGTAAATGTTTGTATTTTCCATTTAACCCCTTCACTGCTGGCAGGTTTCCGCCCCTGTGCGGTAAACAAACGAACAGGGGCGGGCCATGACGAACCCCAGCCGTCATCAGCACACGAGCACTTTAGTGCATGACTGCTGGGGTTCGTCACCAGCATGGAAGGGGTTAAATGTCTCACAAATTGTCATCTTTGTAGCAAATGTATTACTATACTAATAATTAGTATTCTTTTTTGTTGTAGATGTAAAGTGCTTCCTTGCCCTTTTGGCTTGGAAGGCACGATATAAAACCTTACACTGTAAGCAAATAAATAACACGTTAAAACACTAGGAGCCCTCTTCGCCAAAAACATAGTATCTGAATCCGTAAAAATCTGCCTATGTGCGGGTACAGATTTACGACTTTTTGATCTTCACAAAAGTATGCCTGGAAGACTGCACTGGGTGTTTCTTATGGGAATGTCATGCAGCTGTTTTTTCTGAATTCTTTTATATATTCCCTTATGTGGAGGTCTCTGTAGCAAAGAATTCAGCACAGGTTGAATGGAAGCTCCGGTGCAAATGCACCTATTTTCCTTGGCAGGAAAACAATTTTCCCTGCAGAGAAAGCCCTTTCTTTACACCTCCACCAAGTCTGTTGGTGATACCTTCATTGTCTCTTCCTAGTAGGGGAATACATCTCTAACCATTTTTAGGGTGGAAACCCTCAGCAGGGAGTTTGAGAATGCATACCAGCATACAAGTTTAGGTGCATTACCAAACATTTAAGGCAAACCACGCCTTGAAAAGGCCCACTTTCGTCCCAATGAGTGGACTTTATTTCCATTTATGATCAAATTCACCTATGCAAATATTGCCCTGCTATTATCAGGGTAGCCACCAGAGTGTGCCTTCTTAGCTATCTGTAGAGAGCATGATCATCATCAACATGCAGATACATCTTGAGGATAGGAAAGACCAACTGATGTATGGAGCATATAGTAGGGATCTGAACAACCATGTCTGGAAGGGTGTGACTATGGTTCCATATGTTGCACTGTGATGTTCACATTGTAAGTGCTAGCAACAATAGGTAAGGTAACTTCTGTGCTTCTACCCTCGATTTCCAAAGTTTTTTCAATAAGGTCCACCTTCTGCTGTTAGTGAAAGGCTTCTTGAATGTGGGGTAAATTATTACACTTCTAGACAACTGGCTAGGTAATAGAAAGACTCAAAGGAGCTACTGTAAAATGTGCAAGGCCTTACACCAGTTGCATAGTCATGTGTCGGACCATTAGAATGCTTGACAACCTTGAAACATTAAAGCATGCTGGCCAGATACTGTCCGGTACTGTCATAGGAGATTTGAAAAGTGAAATGGTTTAGTTGCATCAGAAGTTTAAAACTCTAGTGATTCGTGAATTAAAAACTTCTGTGCGCATCAAGACCATTTCCTCTTTTGTAAATGAATTTCTGACTGGTCTTTTGATTCAAAATGAAACCAGAAAGTAACATAAATAATATCAAATCTTATAAGTGAAAAAACGCGGTGACATAAGAGAAACATACCTATAATAACTTGTGCTTCACTGTGGATTTTTTTAGATGCTTGGCTATGCATGATCAACGGTGGCTAACTATATCTTAAGCTGTTGAAGAGAATCATGTAGATATTGAACATTACCATTCTCTGTGGTTCTCTGCACTCATTTTAGATTACCTTTTAAAGAAGTCCCCCTGTCATACCAGTATGGGACATTTTTCTTAAAAAAAAAAAATCTTTTTATTTGCAGAAGAAATCAATTAGGTGGTCATCGCATACTGGGAGTACAGTTTTCACTGAGTTATCACTGGAAAACACAGTTTATACAGATCTTGTCTGGTACAGCATTTCTCTGGATAGTATCAATGCAGCAGTAATTTACAATGTAATCAGCTCGTTAATGGGCGTAATTAGGGGGGTTCACATAGGTTACCACAATAATCATTCCATTTGGACCATACAGCCACCCACTTCCGGGAGCAGCCCCGGGCCATATAAACTGTCTTTTCTTGGATCATACACCAGTCCATATCCTTCGTCCAGGAACTGAGCGTTGGAGGTGTTACCGATTCCCACAATCTTGCTATATTCCTTTTTGCAATTGCCAATCCTAACGTTACCCATATTTTGTCTTTTGAAGATAGATCTGTGGGCTCCCAGATGTTCAGAAGGCACCTCTTAACCTCTGGACGCAATTCCACCCCCATACCTCTCGCATACAGTTGTGTACCCGCTTCCAATAAGTTTGCAGCACGGGGCATTCCCACAGTATGTGAAAGAAAGTTCCTACCTCCCCACATCTCCTCCTGCAGAGCCCATCTTCACTTCGGCCCATCAAAATCAGCCTAGTGCCAGAGATATAGACTCAGTGAAGTATTTTCAATTGGACCAGTCTCAATTTGGCTGATATTGCTATTTCCTTGAGGGATGCAAGCGCTTCTCTCCACTCCTCGTCGTCAATTTTGAGTCCGTATGCCTCTCATTTTCCCCTAAAGGCTAACAATGGGTCTGGAGTGTGATTAACAAGCTTCTTGTATGTGACGGAAATAGCCCGTTCTGGAAGGTGGCCACCCAGCAGCCTGTCTTCGAGAGGGGAGGACTCCGGGAGCTGAGTCCCTGGAGGGATGTTTGCCTGAAGGGAATTCCTAACCTGCAGATATCGAAAGTGCTCAGTGTGCGCCAGGTCATAAGTGTCTTGGAGCGAAGAAAATGTCACAACTCCGTCAGGGCCCCACAGGACTTTGATGTGAGAGATCCCGATCAAGTCCCAATTGCGGAACCCTTTGGTGCGGCTCAGTGTGCCCAGTCTTTCCAAAGCCCATAGTGGAGTAGCCAGTGTAAGTTTGTCAGCCCATCCCAGTTTTCGGTTAGCAATGTGCCATAGTTGGACAGAGTGTTTCGTAGGTCCTGTGAGGGGGGACCTACCAGGTCTGGAATAAAGTGCAGCCTCGTAGTTCCCGCCCGGGAGGAGCCATCTGTCCATCCCATATCCGGGGTCGTTCCCGTCACAATAAGTGCCCTGATTTATGGCAGAGAGATGCGCAGCCCAATAATATTTCCAGATGTCTGGAAGTGCTATACCCCATCACACCATCCTAGTGTGAGTTTCTGTAGGGATATGCAGGGCATCCCGGTTCACAATAGATCTCTCTGTGTGGCCTCGATGGCAGCAAAATATTTTAGTTTTAGAGGGCGTAAAGAAACCGTGGCAGCACCATCATTTTAAAGAGCGCTGCCCGACCCAGTAGGGGCAGCGGGAGTTTCTGCCAAGTAGCGGTCTCTCTCTTAAGCCGTTGCAAAGGCGGCAGAAGATTCTTCTCGTATATAATGGCCTTCTCCTTAGAGATAAAGACTCCCAGGTACATGAACCTATCTGTGGCCTTCTTAATTGGGCAGTCGCGCAGGATTGTTGGGGGGGGCCCTTTGGTGGACATAAAGGAGTGACTTTCCCCAATTAATACTGTATCCTGAATTCTCCCCGAAGCTGGTAAAGATATCTAAGGCTACTGTAAGGGACTCACGAGGGTTTGTGAGGTACAAAAGGATGTCATCCGCATAAAGCGAAATCCTGTCCTCCCGTCCGTCGGCCCATCGGAGCCCTTTCAGGTAGGGAGCTTGTCGTATCCAGGCAGCCAGTGGTTCCAGGGAGAGGGCAAAAAGCAAAGGTGAGAGGGGACACCCCTGTTGCGTTCCTCTTCCTAGTGTAAAAACCTCCGAGATTTTGTTGTTTACTACCACCTGGGCCAAAGGTTCGGTATAGAGGAGGCGCACCCAGCCAATAAAGTTCGGACCAAAGCCCAGCTTCCGAAGAACTGCCATCATGTAGGGCCACTCAAGCGTATCGAATGCCATTGCGTCGTCCAATGACACCACAACTGCATCCTCTTGAATCGTGTGACAGCATCCCAATACTCCGTGGAGACGGCGCAGGTTAAGAGCCGTGTTACGGGTGGCCATAAAGCCTTACTGGTCCGGGTGGACCAGCGTATTGAGAACCGGCTTGAGCCTATTAGCAAGTACCTTGGCCAGGATTTTAGGCTCAGCATTCAATAGTGGTATTGGTCTGTAGGAGGCACTTAATTCTTTTGGTTTTCCTTCCTTAGGGATGGCCACAATTGTGGCTATTCGCTGGTCCCTCGGCAGTATACCTTGCTCCCTACTTTCCTCAAACATGTGTTTTTGGTTCAGGCTCAGGCTGTCATTCTTTAGCTTGCTTGTAGAGCTCAATACGGAGACCATTGGGCCCGAGGGCCTTTCCAGGTCAAGGGTCACAGATGGCCCTGATCAGTTCCTCCGTAGTAAGCGACTTCTCCAGAGTCTCCCGTTCATAATCCGAGAGGGTAGGTAGCATAATGTCGGCCAGTAGGACAGTTGAATCCTCCTCCGACCGATCGGACCCTCTGCTGTATACTTTTTGAAAGTGCTCTGCAAACTCCCTGACAATCTCGCTGGGTTCCGTAATGACGGCCCCCAAATCAGCCCTAAGCTGGGCCACCACTTTCTGCGCCTGCTTCTTTTTGTCCAGCCAGGCTATTAATGTGCCCGCTTTGTCCCCTTAATCATATAGCCGGCCTTCCCTATCTCGTGCTAGGATCTTAGCAGCGTCAGTAGCCAAAGCCTTGTATTCTGCAGCTTTAAGTTGCATCTGGTGCAGGATTTCTGGACTACCGTTTTTCTGTGCTGTTTTTTCTAGAGCGAGGAGATCGCTTTCCATGGTTACCATCTACACTTCTCGCTCCTTACGGCGTCCAGCGATCGGGGAAAGGGCTTCTCCCCTCAGCACCGTCTTAAAGGCTTCCCAGAGGACTACCGATGACTCCACGGTCCCTACGTTTTCCCCAAAGTACTGGTCAATTGAGAGTGGGACATTTTTCAAGAAAGGCAAAAAGCATTTTTGGAAGGGTCAATTATGAGTTAGAGGTAGACCCTATGGTTATTGAGCAGCTGGCTGCTGGTGGCTGTGCTAGCAATGATAATACAGGTTGCTAGCTGCATTTCCGTTTTAAAGTAAATTCTGGGAGCATAGACAGGGTGAGGGGAAAATTGGATGTGGAGGGAAAAAATGGAACAAGAAATAGTTTTGGTATAATAAAGGGATGGAAAGAAGCATCTCAGCCTTGGCATAGTGGGTTGTCGGTTGCATGTGGCATCTGGCATTGGATATGAAACCTACTACTCAGGAATGAAGTGGACATTTGAGGAGCGGCGTTCTAGTCATGAAGATTTATAGAGCAATTACAGAAAAGTCATGAATCTATTAGAGACCTCAGCTGCTACTAACTGGAATAATTATTTTACTTTAAATTAGTCTCTATAGATCATGGTGCCATTCATATAGTTCACTTCCTAAATTGGATGAACAACTGATCCATTCATGTGGGTTCCATGACCCGAAGTAGAGCTCTTATGACATTAGAACAGACTAAATTTCTAACACATTCAATTTGGAATCTTTTGGAATTTCCGTAGGGATTTAACATTTTCTTTAAGGACTCTGTAAAACATTGATAAGAAAAAAACTGCACACTTGTTAGGGTAAGAGTACTTTGAGACATCAAAGTTTAAATTCATAAATTAACACAACTCAATTTATTTTAGTCTTGATTTCTGGTTTGTATTTTTGGAACTCCTTCCTGGAATCACAAAAATCCACAAATGGCTTAACTGATACCCATGGAGGAGAGATAAGTGGATGAAAAGGAGCGAGTTTTAAATTACCAGCATGTAGCTCCATAATTCACAACTAAATGCAGCTCGGATTTCAGTGGAGCAAACAGCATGAAAAGAGGTTACATTAAATTATGTACTAAAAAAAGAAGAAAAAATACCTTGTAGGCAGCATCACTTCCTAAAATGTTAAACATGTAGTAATGAATTGCCAGGTTTCAGAATATGTACAAATTCCTTTCAATATTAACAGAACCGACTTAGATAAAAGACGAGCCAGGCTTCCTAGTGAATATATTGCTAGTTTTCTACTAAGGAAACATACTGTTCACAATTTGCTGTTTTATATTTTTTTGAAGACATGTAGTAGGTAGATGTCAATTAACAAAAGTGCAATTTTCTCCTGCTCACTCACTTTTCCAATAGGTAGTAAATCCTGCTCTAGCAGGCCAGGATGAAGATTTCTTATTAAACAAATGGTGCTGTTTCAAGGTTTTAGCGACCCTCCCTTTGCTTATGCATTGCCCTCTCCTGCGTGAGCACAGAACTCACAGTGACCACTAGCACTGCTTATGCCCACTAAATGTCTCTCACCAACCATTCCTATCATAGTAAGAGATGAGAATTGGGCATTCTGTGGTTTTGGTTCTCCTACACATTCACCTTTTGACCTTCTCAAATAACTACCATCAGTTCCTGTTTTACAATCTAGTGGTTGATTCAGGAATGTTTATGTTTCCTGCTTAACTTCTAATATTCTTATTTTTTTCATTTCTCAATTTTTTACAAGTAAAAAAGGTAGGACAGCCACACTTTTCTATTTTCTGAGAACTGCACAATTATTTTATGTCAGGATTTTAGAATGAGTTTTAGAGGTCAGTCATTAATTTGTTGCTAACCCTCATAAAGCTTGTGTTGTGTCTGTGGGGCTTGCACCAATGTCTTTTAACTATCATACGTGTATGCCAGTATCTGGAAATGAGTCAATGCTGCAGGTTACATTTAACTTTATTACAGGAGGCTGCAAAGAATATATTGATTAGAGCA
This sequence comes from Lissotriton vulgaris, assembly GCF_964263255.1. Classification (NCBI taxonomy): domain Eukaryota; kingdom Metazoa; phylum Chordata; class Amphibia; order Caudata; family Salamandridae; genus Lissotriton; species Lissotriton vulgaris. The sequence continues at coordinate 753,503,301 of NC_141694.1, forward strand.
ACTCTGTACTGCAGCCGACATAGTCCTTTGGTAGTGGGGTGATTACTTGTACCCTATTCAATTGTCTGGTGATACTGGTTCGGTGAAAGAATTCTCCAGATCTTCAAATACTGTATTGTCTTCACTGAAAACATTCAGTTACAATACTGGAAATTGTGCAGTATCAGGACTCTTTTATTTCTTAGAATCAAAATCCACAAATTACAGCCAAATGGTTTCAATACAGTTAAAATCAGAAAGGAAATTTTTCAGAAAAGCTGAAGAACAATGACGCCAAACCCCTAACTCCCACTACCACCACCACTTTAAACACTCTAAGGGAGCAAAAGAACAACACAAATAATATCCTTAAATCAAAATTGCCCTGTTTCAAGAAACTGCAGATTGCTTGAACCCTACCCACCCTCTACAAGTACTTTAGATCATCAACCAATCAAACATAACCTCTGCACATCTTCAACATCTTGACTCCAGTCGAAGCAGCATAGGCGTATCTAAGTCTGTTACTGAAACAATTTGATACAACCTACCATTGCTGGGGTGTGGCTTGCAGGCCATGAGCATGGACGTGCTCTGCTAAGGCTCCGGCGCTGATCGGGGCATAATCCGATGAAAATTACCCCGGGAACTCCCGGAGTACATGCTTGGCACGGGGGATAGCGTGGACTAGACCCGACTGCCCTCTGAACCTGGTGAAGCCGGCGGCAAGGCGGCCGAGAATCCTTCATTGCCGGGTCCCCGGAGACGCGGCCTACAGCGAAGCCGTGCACACTGCAGCCAGGTCCCACAGTAGGAGGCGCGGCCGCCCGACTCGTGGGTGCGGCTCCCGGAAGTGCCGGTGGCTGGAGGTCAAAGGCCCAGAACCCGAAGCCGGAAGACGCGGTCGATGCCTGACCATCCCTGGAGAGTGGCCCCGACTACCGGGGCGCACAGGGCAGGCACGACGTTTAACAGAGGTGCTGCGGCGCCTTTCCGGGGGCAGTGGAGTTCGGCGGAGACGGCGGCGCCTGCGGCCTAAATGCGGGTGGAGTGACCCCCGGGGATCGGCACGGACATAACACTGGCAGCGAGGGGACTCCGGTTGGTTCGTTTTTCTCCCCCCCCCCTGGTCCTGAATAGCCTCTCCCCCCGCCGACCCACTCGAACTCCGGTGGCGGTTAGGAGGGCGGGACGCCGCCAGACTTGAGAGTGGGGCCGCCCGGCGGGCCCCCCGCTCCGCGGCAATTTTGTTTCTTGAGGGGTGTTGAGGCGCGACGGGCCCCAGAGGGATCAGGAGGCACTGTGGAGGTGCTGCGGTGCTTGGGCGACTTGGGCCTCTATGAGGATACACTACCGGAGGAGGGGTGGACTCCCCACGACCGGGCAAGAGAAGACACCGTGAAACCATTGGGAGCGCCCGCAGCCCTTCTCGCCCCCCCTCCCCCATGAGAGACACACGGCGAGCTGTTGCGTATGGGCAGCGGGGGGTTACACCGGAGTGAGACACGAGCCTCCTTGGGTGTATTGGACATCAGACTAGTGGCGCATGTATAGGGGGAGCGCGGACGGCCACGTGAGGGAGTACACAAGGACACTGGAGCTACTCTGCACCTACGACGCCCAACGGGAGATCGGACACTAAATCCACAGTTGAAATCCGCCGGGCGGGGTGACGCCGGGTGAGGTCCCGCCGCGGGTGCCTGGTGCCAAGAGACCTGCCGGGCCGAGAGCTAAGGACTGAGATCATCGGACATAATGGTCCACAAGGGTGGAAGGACGGTGGAGAGCTCTGGAGGCCTGACGTCGGTACCTGAGATGTCATCTAACGCTGGAGAGGGGGCACTATCGCTCCCTGCCACGCAACAACAAACGGAAGGTCCACAGATCGATAAATCGGACATTATCCTGCGGGAAATCAGAGACTCTAGAGCGGTGTTGGAACAACAAATTGGCACCCTGACGACCACAGTCTCCCTGTTGAAAGCGGATCACGGAAAACTGGCGGACAGAGGAAAAGAGCACGGCCTGACCATCAGCGAGATAAAGCCGACTGTGTCAGAGCACTCGACCTCTATCCAACAGCTCCAAACTCAGGTTGCCACACTTGTAGACCGGGTGGAGGATGCGGAAGGCCGTAATCGCCGAAATAACATCCGCGTTATAGGCCTTCCGGAACGCTGTGAAGGGACCCAAACCGCGGACTTTATGGAACAATGGTTCCGGGACTATGTGGCAGACGAGGGCCTCTCACCACATTTCTGCGTAGAGAGGGCACATAGGATCCCGACAGGCAGACCTACTCCTGGAAGGCCCCCACGCCCACTTATTGTGTGAATCTTGAATTACCGGGACAGGGACGTCCTGTTACGAAAGGCAAGGGAGAAGTCCCTTATTCAATACAACAACCATAAGATCTCCCTTTACCCGGACTACACCAACATGATCCTACCTAGAGGTAAAACGGAGGTTACAGAAAGCCAACCTCAAGTATGCACTGTTGTTCCCGGCCAGCCTAAAAATCGTGCACGATGGGAAAGCCCACTTCTTCGAGAGCCCTGCGGACGCCGAGGACTGGCTGGAAGTGATGGGCATAGAGGAGAGTCAAGGACCCTCACAGGACCCGAATACCGACGGATCGAGTGCCGACCAGAACGCGAGGGAGACGGATCCCCCCAAGCCGAAGCGTGGAGGGAGAAGACGTGGACCATCACAGGTACAACAAAAGGAGAAACAGCTGGATGCTTTGGTATTGGCAAGTACCTTCCGGGAGGATCCTAAGAAGATCACGACGGACTCAGAAAATAGTACGGTCCACTCAGACTCAGACCATAGTGTACTCCTGTTCCCCAATGTAACGCCCAGCTCAGCTGATGAAATGTTGGACAATTGCGAGAATGAAGGCCTGACCGGAAGTAGCTGAACTGCACACAAACCTTATCGTATTGTCTACATTTTGCTTATATGGTGCTAAATGTCTTCAATTGGGTCCGGGGAGGCAGTTGGACGTGTCATAGGTGGCTACCACTATTGTCAATGACTACATTCTGTTACTCCTCTTGATTGGGCACAGCTACTGGTAGATATGGGCGAAGGACACGGGCGACTAGGGATATGTTTTTCCCCCCTTTTAATCATTCGTAACGTTGCCCCAAAGACAGTTTGCTGTAGAGCTGGCAGAGCCCGTGGGGCTGCAAGCAGAGACTGACATGGTGCTCGGCCACCTCCCAATGGCGAACGCACTGGTTTTTCAGTCCTTTTGAGACTTGTTCAATTGTTGGGCCCAGCCTGGTTTTTTGGCTGCGCCATTATGGTTCTGTTTTGTGTAAAGGGTGGGGGGTGGGCGATCTCCTGGCGGTTGATATGTAGGGCTCAGGCTGGAGGACGTTGGTGGTTACAGTGTAGACACACATTTGAGTATGGCTAACACAGTGGGGAAGTATAGAATCACAACATGGAATGTGAGAGGACTGGGGGCGGTACAAAAGAGGCACAGAATTCATGCCTTCCTGTTGAGACATCACAAACAGATTGCTTTTCTCCAGGAATCCCACCTCACTGCATCGAAAGCTCTCAAAATGAGGAAAAAATGGAGGGGCACGATCTTATCTACGAAATACTCCGCTTTCTCTAGAGGGGCAACAATATGGGTTCGGCATGGCATACCGTTCTTGGAAGTGGAAAGGAGGGTAGACGACCAGGGCAGTTACATATTTGTGAGGGGTACGTTGGATGGTGCGCCAGTGGTACTGGGCTGTGTCTAAGCCCCGAACTTTGACCAAGACAAATTCCTACAGAGGGTGGGACTGGCGATAGCGGATTGGTCCACTACCCCCTGGATATTGGGGGGAGACTGGAACATGATCATGGATCTGGACCGAGACAGATCACATCCTCCCCTACAGGTGGCGGGTGTCTCCCGGCTGACGGAGATATTTTGCACATGGGCGGCGGGTTGGGGCCTGCAGGATGCTTGGCGCTCCCTTTATCCCGAGAGCAGGGAATACTCTCATTACTCACACATTCACAGGCTCCACACTAGAATTGACCGGTTCCTTTGCTCCGCACCTCTGATTTCCAGAGTTGAAAATCCGGAATACTTAGCGGAGACCTTCTCAGATCACAGGCCCCTGACATTCAGCCTCCTCTGGGGCGGGGTTCCTACCCCGGTCCCCACATGGCGCCTAGACCCCCTTCCGGGCGTCCCTGTCCGAGACATTGGGCAAATATTTTGTGGAGAACTGGGACACAGCCTCCACGAACTTAGTGGTTTGGGATGCCATGAAGGTGGTGGTGCGAGGATCGGCGATTTTACAACTGGTGGGAGCCCGACAGGAAATACACCGAAAACTAATAGGCATAGAGGACAGGTTCAAACAGTTAGAGCGAGAGGTAGCGGTTGATCCCACTAAGCGGGAAGAGCTGCAGTTAGAGAACATAGAACATACCCTTGAAACATTACGGATCATTGACCACAAAGAATACATCCGTCGACGACACACAGAGGCGGATAGGTCGGGAGCATTGCTGGCCCGCCTAGTTCGGGAATACCCGGACATCCCGGTGATAACCAGGATTCGGACGCAAGACGGACACCTGGTGGATACGCAAACTGAGATCAACAGGGCGTTCCATGACCACTTGACTACATTATATACCCAGCCTACAGGCGTTGATCCGGGTCAAATTACTGCCTTTTTGTCTGACCTCCCATTCCAAGTCCTGGATGCCGGAGCCCAAAAAGACCTTGAGGGCCCCATTACACAACACGAGATTAGGGTGGCCATCAAGTCTCTGAACAGTAAAAAGACGCCGGGCATGGACGGACTCCCAGTGGAGTTTTATGCGACCTACTCAGACACCTTGGTACCAATCCTGGAGAAAGTATACCGAACAGGATTGGTGGAGGGCCGTTTGCCTGACTCCACGATGCAGGCATTGGTTGTTTCGCTCCCTAAACCCGGGAGGGATAGTCTAGACATGGTAAATTACAGGCCGTTATCAATGCTCTCCACGGAATACAAAATACTCAGTAAAGTGATAGCTCTGAGACTGCAGGCACACCTCCCTGCCCTGATCCATAGAGACCAATGTGGATTTCTCCCAGGCAGAAGCACCTCCATGAACAAACAACGCTTACATGCGCTCATGGCGTCCATTCCACCGACCCTCCCTAGAGCGGGTTGTATAGCCTTGAACCTCAGACAGGCTTTCGACTCCCTGGCCTGGTCGTATATGTTCTAGAGTCTGGAGAAGTTTGAGCTCCCTGTCTCTCTTTTAGCATTGATCAGATTACTTTATACCGCTCCGACGGCACGGGCACGCACGGGGCGACATATCTCTGACGCATACGTGATCCATTGTGGCACTAGACAGGGATGTCCCCTGTCTCCGCTGCTTTTCGTACTGGCCCTGGAACCCCTGGCCATAGCCCTGAGGACCAGGATGGCACCGAGTGGCATTCCTAGTGGTGGCGACCAACACCTGATGTCGATCTATGCGGACGATATACTGTTGTTTTTCCGTGACCTTGAGACCGATCACGCCGCCATATATGAGACCTTCGAGAGGTTCTCTGCAATTTCGGGACTGGCCATAAATCCGGAGAAGTCAAGCGGCTTCTACTTCCGAGACACTCCGAACCCTGGTTCCATACCCTTTGGGGCCCACCTCATCCCGGTAGCTCCCACCACATTTAAATACTTGGGGATCCAGGTTTATAGACATCAGGAGGACCAGATAGAGTGGAATATTAAAAAAGCTATATCACGTCTCCGCGCCTCGGTGGGGTTCTGGACGACGTTACCATTATCGGTCATGGGCATAATCGCAATCACTAAAATGGTAATGCTTCCTCATATGCTTTACTTCTTTGTTAACCTCCTGGTCCTTTTGCCAAAGTCTATCTTTGACACTCTTAATTCGCTCCTAACCACTCTGATTTGGGGGGTAGGTAGACAATGGATAGGGCTTCGTAAACTACAACTGGGGACCAGAGCCGGTGGAATGGGGGCCCCAGACTTCAGGACTATTACTACGCTAGCCAACTTCAATGGCTCTCATACTGGACGGCGGTACGGAACCTACACGAAATAGGCTACACGACTGACAGACTGGGACGGGGAGAACTACATGCTCTATCGCTGGTGGAAAGCTCTGCCATACGCGTCCTCAGTTGAGGCGTACGCGGCTAACACTCCCCTGTTAGGTATCCCGACGCCGCAGGGCAGACTCACGGACAGAGCGCTTCGACCTTGGAGGGAGGCGGGTGTGGAGAGTGTAGGAGACTTTTTCGGCGATGACCACCTTCTTACTCACGAGGCCTTCATAAAAGCCACTGGTGCCCCCCCTAGATTGTACCTCCTGCATGCCGCAATCACACACTACATACAACACCGATGGGCACCTCAACGCCTACAGCCCCCACAGCATGAACTAGTACACCTACTATATCTCATGGGATCGGGAGGACACCTGGTCAGATGGCTGTACACAGGGGTCAGGGCAAACGCTGCAGTCTCACTCACCTCGCTTATGCACACGTGGGCGCAGGACACAGGCCAGGAGCTGTGGGATAAGGACTGGGCCACGATATTAGAACACCCTAGACGGGTTTCACGTAATGTCCGGTTCAGATTTATTCAGTGGATGGTTCTACACAGGGCATACCTGACCCCTATGCGAATACATAAAATGTTTCAGGACTCTCCCCACGATTGCCCGCGATGCAGTGAGGAGCAGGCTGGGTTCCTTCATATGTTGTGGTTATGCCCGCGACTTCGAGAGTATTGGGTAGGGATATGCCGAATACTGCGAATTGTCACGACCCTGCCAGTGCCGTAGGAAGCACTGTACTGTTTGCTGGGGCTGCGCAGACGACCTAAGACACTGAAAGCCCAAGTGATACTCCTAGACCTGGCATTGTTTTTGGCCCTCAGGACGATAACAATGAGATGGAAGTCCCCTAGACCACCCGGGATACACGTATGACAGGCAGAAGTGCTCAAGTGGGGGAGGGCAGAGGGGACAACACTTAGGAGGGAGGAAACACGTGGTCTCCGAAGATTCCCCATATCCCAAGAATGGGAGACTATGCTCATCACACTGGAGAGCGAGGACCTAACCCAGGCAGCTGGTACCGGACCAGGAGACTAGTCAGGAGAGGCCACAAGAACGGCAGAGAGAGACGATGCACCCCAGATACTCTCACGACATAACCAATATCACCCCAAGATGTAGCACACGCTGACGCCTACAATAGCCGGAATAGCCCAATTCACATCTAGATAGTTGGAATGGTTGCACCGCCAGGGGATGGGAAGTTCAAGACAGCAAGAGGGTGGGGGGTGGAGGGTGGGTTACGGAAAGTTTGGACACTTTAATGTATGTTCTCACGATACTGATGCTTCGGGCCTAGTAGAAAGAATTGTGTTAATATTACTGTTATCGCCCCCCAAAAGTCTCAATGTAACAAGATAAGGGGATATGCGCGGGGTGAAAATACAAAACACCAGCTGATGGATCGACATGGTTTAATTGTGATGTACAATTTTGAATAATACAGCTGTGAATAAAGTGTTTGAAAAAAAAATACAACCTACCATTCCTATAGCTCACATTTTATCTTTGACACCGAAAACTCTACAGATTCATGCAACACATTTACTGTAATCACCCTAACCTCACTAGCCAAAACATTCTCTTCAATAATCCCACCCAACTACATAAACTGTTCCATTCCTGCTCAACAAAGTCAACCAGAGCCTGCTGCTCCTGTGGCTAACTAACATAAATACATCCTTCACCTCGGGAAAGGTACCAGACTCTTTACAAATTAGCCATGCAAAATCATTTTAATAAAACACGCAATGCTGCCTTGAATCACCCCAGCAATCACTGTTCCATCACAGGCCTACCCATCTAGCCATTTCACTGTAAAATTGTATTGCCACACCTGGAACTTATAAGTGGAGAGAGTTCTATTCTCTTGCATGTAAAGACAAAAGGCATGATTTAGTCAAATATGTATGCCACCACCAAAGCACTGTAACCAAACATAGACATTTATTTTCTTTTGGAATTTGTATAATAAAGAAAATTCAGAACTAAATGAATCTTCTTTTTACCCTTGCCGGAAATAAGGTTGTTGACCTTTGCGTCAAATGTATAAACGGTAATGCTACCCTCCCTCACACAGCAATTTATGAATTGGGAAGTTAATGAGAAATATATTGCACCTTTTTTCATAAATAGGGGAGAGGAGTTGGTGTAACTGCTAGGGCGGTCGTCCGCGAATCTGGGAACTGGGTTTGAGTCTCAACCACGACGCTGAACATCCTGTGATTCTGGGCAAATCACTTAATCTCCCCGTGCCTAACAAAAAAAAATGAATGTTTCCTCACCTAAAGCAACTGGTGCTATGTAAAGCGCTCTGATACCCGATTCGGGTCAAGTTTACGCTATATAAAACTCTGTGAAATAAAACATTTTTTTTAAAAAGTGGCAAATGTCCGTTTGTTTTTGGGTTGTGACAGCCATCTGTACTTATCTGATGCTTTCACTGAATAGTTATTAGTGTGGTGTTGAAGACAAATAACTGTTTGCATTTGGGGAAGTAATTTCAAGACTTTAACCAAACATGCTGAAACTATGCCTCATTCTGCACATCTTAAAGATTTGAACAGATCTCCCTCCTATCTTTGCACCCATAGACCATTTGTTTACAGGTCTTCTTTTAGAAAATTGTTACATGCCTTCTCTTACTCTCTCGCATATCTTTTTCTCAGGCTTATAGATCATTGAAGTCACAAAATATTTAATATTCGAATATATATCCTATTCAGCATGAGTACGTTCTTTGCCTTTAGAATATAAAAAATAACCTGGGATCATCATGCGTTATCCGCATAAGTGGTTCTTTCTGATTCCTTTAGAAACCAATTTCTGCACTTTTAGGAGATTCATGAATGCCGTCTCAGTTTGTCAGTTGTCATATTTGTAGATTCTCAAGTATTGGATCTTTCATAGATTCACATGCTTGTATCATCCCATCGTTGTAGTGGGAGTCCCAGGGTATATATATATATACATAAGCAGTACAAAATTACCATAGGCTACCATGCAATGAAAAGTCAGTGCCATAGCCTATCCACCTTCTTTTCTAAAAAGAACCAAAACCAATCAACAGCAACCTCTAGAACAATCCCAAGAGAGGCTAGGTTCCTCAGATTTTCTACCCCACGTCGTGTGAAAGGGAGTCTCCCTGAGCTCTGCTCAGTTTTTCTCTGTTTCTTCAAATTTCTTGCCAATATTTCTTCAAACATGTCTGAATCTTCTAAGAAAGGTCTCTTCAGGTTGTGTGGATTGTGTGGAAAAAAGAGGCTGCATTCAGATGAACTACATAAGGACTTCATCTACTGTATTACCCTCAACACAAGGTAAAAGAGTGCAAAATATGCAGAACCTTTTCTACTAAGACCCTCAAAGACAGGGAGGGTAGACTACTGATTTGGCTTAAAAAAATTAAGGCAAAATCTGATGTTCTCTCTGAGGATGAGGAGAGCTCTACCTCATAGACGTCTAGAGAAATACCTAAGAGGAGAGAAAGATCTCTTGAGAAGACATCAAATAAATCTCGCATGAGGAAGAAAGTACCTCACAAAAAGGAAAGCATACATTTCCTTCTGAGGAGAAAAGCCTTAAAAAAAAACAAAGACAAATAATCTTCTAATCATTCCATGAAGATATCTGTCTCTAAGAAGCTTTTTAACTGCCGACGGCGTTAGTTTCTAAGTCTTCGTCGTTGAGAAAATCATCTCCAAAGCAAGTTTCTCCTCCATCATCTTTGAAGAAATCTGGACGACGGATTTGACGACGGTTCCGTCGACGACGCTTCAGGTGATGATGATACAGTACTGCCGACTATTTCATCATGAACAACAACATCAACAACAACAACCTATTTGTCGGCGCGCTCGTCGACGACCGGGGTCTCGCCGACGATGGTCATTCCATCGAGAACGGTGGTTGCATCGACGGCTACGTCTACGGCAGCGACGACGACGATCTCGTCGACAATACTGACAATGGCTGTATCTGGTCCAATCATGTCCTCGTTGACGATGCAGACACCTTTACCGTCGACGAAGTTGTTCTGCTCTACGCCTGGCCGTAAGCGTCCATCTTCTCTACAGTTTACACCATTATATCCACCGACGACGTTCTCGTCGACGACACCGTCGACGAGACCATTTTACAGAATCCGGCAATAATTTCACCTTTACCTCCTTCAACATTCCTGGAGGAATCTGATGATGAAGGGATGTTATGGACCAGCAGATAGTCCTTCACAATTACATGTGAAGTACCAGAAAGATGATGACGAGGACTTTGGTGGATACTATCAACGAGAATATCCCCCTCCTCAAGCATGCACAAAAATGCAATATATGGAGCCAGTCTCTGAACCTATGGTTCACATTCATGTTGCAATGATTCAAGATCTGCAGGATTTGTTATGAGACTATCGTACACATTTTCCTTTGGCTCCTGCTCCTCCACCTCTACAGCCACTACTGCCTGCTACTCCTCAACCTCCACAGCCAGTCAATACACCACCTCATACTTCTGTGCCAGTATCCGCACCGTCCAGGAGGGGAGATACTAGTGGACCACAACTGCATCCAGATACCTCTGATGAGGATGAGATTGAATATACCCCTTCTCAGAAGGAGGCTCAAACAGGAGACAAGTGTGATGACTATGTCATATCTACACCAGCTTCTCCATTACCTCAGTTGATAGAATCTCCGCCAGAGGACATCGGCGGCTTTCATACTTTAATTGAGAGAGCGGTACAAAAGGGGGTGGTGATGAACGGAGCATCTGAATCAATCAAACACTCACACCCAGTCAAAAGATCTGGGTTTAATCCATCACCGTTCTTTAGCCCACTCTGCCACCCCAGTTCAGACATGGCTATATGCAAATCAGTCTGACCCTGTGCCACATGGGAACAGTCCAGCCCGAACTGCCAAGCCATGTCTTCCCTGGACCGGAAACAAGCTTCCGAGGACCGCCACCTGCCGCTCCTCTGAGTTCCAGAAAGAAAGTCCCTCTCTACTTTTTCTTGGACCAATGGAAAAATATAACACCAGACAAATGGGTCCTAGCTATAATACGGTATGGCCATACCCTAGAATTTACCACAACGCCACCTCATCACCCTCCCCAAAGATCGACAACTCATCATCTCCACTTATTACGAAGGAGGCTTTAATAATGCTGCAAAAAAGGAGCATTAGAGCTTGTTCTATGTTTTCAAAAAGGGAAGGGATTTTACTCTCGCTTTTTCCTCAAAAAAAAGAAGAGGCTGGCGTCCCATTTTAAACCTAAAAAAACTCAACAAATACATGTTGAATAAATCCTTTTGCATGGTCACTCTTCAAGAGATTTTACAGCTTCTGAACCATTCTGATTTTTTAACAAGCCTGGATCTGGAAGATGCTTACTTCCATATCCCGATTCACCCCAAACATCGCAAATGTCTACGGTTCACAGTGGCAGGCGCGCATTATCAGTTCATGGTCCTTCCATTTGGCCTTCGCTCAGCTCCACTGATTTTTACCAAGGGCCTTGCCCCTGTGACAGCCTTCTTAAGACTAAAAGGCTTACAAGTCTTCCCATACCTCGACGATTGGCTAGTAAAAGCTTCCTCTCTTCTTCAGGCTTCAGAAGACATTTCTTTCTGCCTACAACAGTTCTGTTCTCTGGGTCTGGCAGTCAATCTTCTTAAATCCATTCTAGCTCCTTCTCAGAGGTTAACGTTCCTAGGAGCACTGATAGACACTCTACAAAATAAGGTATACTTATCAGCGGAAAGAATGAATGCCATCTTGTCTCTGGCTCACTACTTTCGAAGAAGAAAGTGCGCTTCTGTTCGTCTCCTCAAATCCTTCCTTGGGATGTTGTCTTTCGCCATTCTCATGGTTCCTCATGCTTGGCTGAGAATGAGACCACTTCAAGAGCAATTCGACGCCCAATGGCTTTAGATATCAGGATCATTCGACAACATAGTTCGTATAACTCCGATCATGAAAGAGGCACTCTTTTGTGGCAATCTCCTCACAATCTCTCTCTGGGACAGTCTTTCCTTTCTCCTCTTCCAGAGTTTGTTCTGACAACCGATGCATCTTCGGAAGGCTGCAAGACCTGCAAGTAAGTGGCAAATAGAGTCTCTCTCTCTCCAAAATGCATATCAATTTTCTTGAACTGCAGGCGATTTCTCTAGCCCTTCAATCATTCCTCCCAAGGATAAAAGCCTCCACAGTCCTCATACGCATGGACAACACTACCTGCATGCATTACCTCAACAAGCAGGGAGGGATGAGATCCCGATCCTATCTTTGGAAGCTCAGAAGATATGGGAATGGGCATTACAGCATCAGATAACCATCAAAGTGGAGCATCTCCCAGGAATAAAGAACAACCTAGCAGACACGTTGAGCATATTAACTCAATCGAACCACGAGTGGGAACTGAACCACACAGATCTCAACCATATATTTCAAAAGTTGGGGACTGCCCAACTTGGACCTATTTGCATCTCAAGAGAACCAGAAATGCTGGTTCTATGCCAGCAGAAATCCTCAGCCAGGATCATGGGGGAATGCGTTTTCGATCAGTTGGTCAAGGATCTTTGCATACGGTTTTCCCCCATATAATCCAATCTCCAAATTGTTGATGGAAATGAAGAGGGAACCATGCCAACTCATCCTCATTGCCCCATGTTGGCCTCGTCAACACTAGTTCACAGAGCTTCTGCTGCTATCGCAGTCCAGTCCTTATCACCTTCCTCCATCAATCACATTGTTGACGAAGAACAAGTAAGAGATCCTGCATCCTCATCCAGCTTCACTGCAATTGCATGCCTGGAACCTGAGCCCAATGAATACAATGATTTAGACATTTCTCAAGATTGTAAGTTTATTTTGTCAAAGGCAAGAGCTAAACCAACATTAAAAATGTATAGACTGAAATGGAAACGTTTCTGCTCTTGGTGCCATCGCAATAGTATTCACCCTTTTGACTCTACCCCAGAAAAAATGCTGCCTTACCTTTTATCCCTGGAAAGGTCAGGTCTTGCTTATGCTTCAATAAGGATTCAGAAAAGGGGGTGGTGATGAACAGAGTGTCTGAATTAAGCAGACCACTCTTACCCAGTCCAAAGATCAGGGCTTGATCCATCACCGTTATTTAGCTCACTGCACCATCCCAGCTCAGAACCTGGCTATATGCAAATTAGTCTGTCCCTGGCCCAGTGCATCATGGGAACAGGGCAGACCAACCTACCAAGCCAATTCTTCACCGGAAAGGAGACAAGCTTTCGGGGACCGGTTTCTGGCATTTCAGCCGTCGTCGGCCCGGCTTGCTTGAATCCTGATGGTGCAGTGAGCAAGGGACTCATGTCTGAGTATACCCTGCCACACCTATAGTGGCCAAAAACGATTCAGAAAAGGGGGTGGTGATGAACAGAGTGTCTGAATTAAGCAGACCACTCTTACCCAGTCCAAAGATCAGGGCTTGATCCATCACCGTTATTTAGCTCACTGCACCATCCCAGCTCAGAACCTGGCTATATGCAAATTAGTCTGTCCCTGGCCCAGTGCATCATGGGAACAGGGCAGACCAAACTACCAAGCCAATTCTTCACCAGAAAGGAGACAAGCTTCCGGGGACCGGTTTCTGGCATTTCAGCCGTCGTCGGCCCGGCTTGCTTGAATCCTGATGGTGCAGTGAGCAAGGGACTCATGTCTGAGTATACCCTGCCACACCTATAGTGGCCAAAAACGATTCAGAAAAGGGGGTGGTGATGAACAGAGTGTCTGAATTAAGCAGACCACTCTTACCCAGTCCAAAGATCAGGGCTTGATCCATCACCGTTATTTAGCTCACTGCACCATCCCAGCTCAGAACCTGGCTATATGCAAATTAGTCTGTCCCTGGCCCAGTGCATCATGGGAACAGTGCAGACCAAACTACCAAGCCAATTCTTCACCAGAAAGGGGACAAGCTTCCGGGGACCGGTTTCTGGCATTTCAGCCGTCGTCGGCCCAGCTTGCTTGAATCCTGATTGTGCAGTGAGCAAGGGACTCATGTCTGAGTATATCCTGCCACACCTATAGTGGCCAAAAACGATTCAGAAAAGGCGGTGGTGATGAACAGAGTGTCTGAATTAAGCAGACCACTCTTACCCAGTCCAAAGATCAGGGCTTGATCCATCACCGTTATTTAGCTCACTGCACCATCCCAGCTCAGAACCTGGCTATATGCAAATTAGTCTGTCTCTGGCCCAGTGCATCATGGGAACAGGGCAGACCAAACTACCAAGCCAATTCTTCACCGGAAAGGAGAAAAGCTTCCGGGGACCGGTTTCTGGCATTTCAGCCGTCATCGGCCCGGCTTGCTTGAATCCTGATGGTGCAGTGAGCAAGGGACTCATGTCTGAGTATACCCTGCCACACCTATAGTGGCCAAAAACGATTCAGAAAAGGGGGTGGTGATGAACAGAGTGTCTGAATTAAGCAGACCACTCTTACCCAGTCCAAAGATCAGGGCTTGATCCATCACCGTTATTTAGCTCACTGCACCATCCCAGCTCAGAACCTGGCTATATGCAAATTAGTCTGTCCTTGGCCCAGTGCATCATGGGAACAGGGCAGACCAAACTACCAAGCCAATTCTTCACCAGAAAGGAGACAAGCTTCCGGGGACCGGTTTCTGGCATTTCAGCCGTCGTCGGCCCGGCTTGCTTGAATCCTGATGGTGCAGTGAGCAAGGGACTCATGTCTGAGTATACCCTGCCACACCTTTAGTGGCCAAAAACGATTCAGAAAAGGGGGTGGTGATGAACAGAGTGTCTGAATTAAGCAGACCACTCTTACCCAGTCCAAAGATCAGGGCTTAATCCATCACCGTTATTTAGCTCACTGCACCATCCCAGCTCAGAACCTGGCTATATGCAAATTAGTCTGTCCCTGGCCCAGTGCATCATGGGAACAGGGCAGACCAAACTACCAAGCCAAATCTTCACCAGAAAGGAGACAAGATTGGTAGTTTGGTTTGCCCTGTTCCCATCATGCACTGGGACAGGAACAGACTAATTTGCATGTAGCCAGGTTCTGAGCTGGGATGGTGCAGTGAGCTAAAAAATGGTGATGGATCAAGCCCTGATCTTTGGACTGGGTAAGAGTGGTCTGCTTAATTCAGACACTCTGTTCATCACCACCCCCTTTTCTGAATCATTTTGTCCACCATAAGCGTGGAAGGGTATACTCAGATGTGAGTCCCTTGCTCATTGCACCATCAGGATTCAAGCAAGCCGGGCCGACGACGGCTGAAATGCCAGAAACCGGTCCCCGGAAGCTTGTTTCCTTCCCAGTATAAGAATTGGCTTGGTAGTTTGGTTTGCCCTGGCATTCTTCAGGACCACCACCCCAGTCTCGATTGTGCCAGGAGGCACCGACGGATAGAGCGGGGTCTCACCGGTATCGAGCTGGCGCCGAGTGAGATGAGGTAAAACCACTGAAGAGCATAGATGCAGCATTGCTTCTTTGCTCATCGGGGTTTCGAGAAATTATACAGAAACTGTATGTATCTGTCTTATACCCACTTTTGATTAGTTTATGCAGTGACATTTTTTGACATGGTCCTGAAGAATGCCAGGGTTCTTATATCCATTGATGGTAGAAACATGTTGACCGAGCCTATGTTAGAACAGTGATTAACTCTAACTGTTCAGAAACTTTTTGCACTTTTTTGTCATTTTCACAGTTTTAGTAGGGCAACTGCATGGATTTACAAATAGGTTGTGTTGTATATTAATGAACACATAATCCAGGGGGTCTACCCATTTTTAACTCACTTCACTTACATGCACTGCACTCTTTGAGATAATGAATCATGTCTAAAGTACATTACACATATCTTCAGTTGAGTTTTTTCCTTCAGACAGAATCATCAGAAGGATACGGTGTATCACACATTGGTTTTCTCTGATTCATAAGAGAGCCAGGGTGGACACTGTTTGGTTCCCAGATGATGACACTGGGCACGATATTGTGTAATGATGGGATACCTTAATATCCTTGCATGATTCTTAGTTATAGCCTTTCCCTTCTCTTACACATAAGCGGGGATATTAATAGCACATCCCCCCTTTTTTTCGTTGAGATATACATTGGTCGTAGAGTATATCGACGATAGTCTTCAGGATTCCGTTTAGTATATTAGTTGTAAGGAACGGGGGATTGAATCCTGTTTAGACTATAAACTTCCCTCAGACCCTCCTTTGTGGTTTCAATCTTTCATAGATTCACATGCGACCCACCCTCCTTCCCGGAGAGGCTTACTTTATTCTCTAAGGTTTATACTTGCACACTTGTGCTAGAAAATCTGAGGAACCTAGACTCTTTTGGGATTGTTCTAGAGGGTGCTGTCGCCTGATTGGGTGTTGATTGGTTTTGGTTCTTTTTACTAAAGAAGGTGGATAGGCTATGGCACTGACTGTTCATTGCATGGTAGCCTATAGTAATTTTGTACTGCTTATGTATATATATATATACACCGTGGGACTCCCACTACGACGATGGGGATGATACAAGCATGTGAATCTATGAAAGATGCCAATACTGGAGAACCGTAGTTACAGGTAAGTAACTCGTTTTCTTAATCATCAATAGAGTAAGCTGTTTGTATAATATTTGTGAACAAAGATCCACATAACAAACAAATAAGGTGCTCCTTGTGAGTGATAGAGCTCAGTGCACTTGAGTCTAGGGGAAAAAAACTATGGAATTTGTGGAACAGCTCTAATTTGATCAACTATTGGCAGGCACAAACAAAAAATCACAAGCCCAAATGTCTCTTTACTTATAATGTCCGCCCTATAGACAATATTATTTCCAATACAAAACTCCAAAGTATCGATGTTTTGACACCCCCCATCAATACTTTGAAAGTGGGTTTTCAAGAGAAAAGTATAGTATAAATGCACCCAAAAAAAATTTGGAACATAGATCAATGTATAAATAATTAGGCGTGACCAAAAAGTAGAGGAAAAGCTTATCTCTGCTCAAATGGAATTTATGCCAGAATGACTAAATAAACATTAAATAAGAAGCTGATTGTGGTGATACAAATATTGCATACAGATTGCAGGTGACAAGTCTGGTGGGCAAAGTTTGTGATGGAGACTTTGATAGGAAGAAGCAAATGTCTTTAGCTTCTGAAATAGAAAAAATAGGATAAAATGATTTTTAAGTGGTGTGAATAATTAGAGTGAGAGTGCAACATACAGAAATGTACCTCAGACATGTACCAAATAGCTTTTGGGGTTAACAACTTGCCCTTGCTCTGTAAATAACAAGCATTTGCAATGCAATAAGCCTAGCATTTGCAATAGTTTAAGCTATTGGCATTGTAAATGACAATGCTTTAAATTTATGTGTTTTGATAATTAACACATAAATAAAAGGCATTATCATTAGCAATGCTAATAGCTCAAACTCTTGTAAATGCGAGACCTGTTTCATTACAAAGAAGCGGTCGCCATTGTCCCGGCCTGCTTGGTGAGTGGAAGTGTGCATTGCGCGCTGAATGTTGCAGTAAACCATGTCGTGCCTGCAGTAGGAGAAACTCATTAAAGAAAATAGTGCTTAAAGACTAAATAAGACATACCATGTAACAACAGAAGTAAAAGGGCCAGTCCGCCTGAGAGGTTATAAATGAAGACAAGGCGGTACCAAGGAGGGACTAACAAGTCTATTAAGGAATCAGAAGCCAGCATTTACAAGGACAATGGCACAAGCCAGTGAACAATATGGGCTGAAAGTGGGCAGGGCTTCAAGTCTACTCGAATACAGCATACCTCGCAGAGCAGCGCATGCGCTGCCCAGGCTTGACCTAAAAAGGAAACATAATCCTGAAGGCCAGTTTGACATGAGAACCAAGTGCCCTCATGCGAAGGAAAATAAGATGGCACTCTCAAGGGATTCACTCAAACTAATTTAATTACCATATGGCCCGTATTGTAAGTCACAAATTGTTTAAAACAAAATGAGATTGAAAAATACCTAAACCTCTTTACTAGAAGAAAGACTGCAACAGACAGCCTAGAATGCCACAGCAATGTTGGAGCGGTCATTATTAGGTAAAGAAGTACTTGAAATGGGGGGTCTAGGAGAAAGACTTGTGTCCAGTGAGAATAGAAAATGAACAAGCCGCAACAGGATGGATGCAGTCATACTAAAGCAAAGTATCCCTACAAATTGGCACAATATAAACTGTTGATTCAAAGTATAGAAGTATTTCACATAAAAATTATTATACAAACCAATTCTATTTTTTTAAACACTTGATCAGTCTCGATATTTAATAAGAGCCTGGAATAAAGGACAAAAGTGATATTGGTCCAAATTTTAGAGCGAAAACTTTAGTTTCCCATACCAACAAGGTACCCAGACTGCATCTTTCTGATAGTATATCAATGATAATAAACATCATATGGACAGAATAACGTATCAAAAATTTCGAGGACCAAAATGTCAAGAAGGTAAGTGCAAAAAGGTCATTATATAGTTACTATTACTAACTCCACATCTACGTACCTTTAAGATATAGATATTGTCAAGGTACATATATGTGGAGTTAAGTATAGTAAAACTTGGCTTACCCGTAGAAACATACCTTCATGATATTTTTATCCTCAATATTATTGACACAATGTAGGCCAACAAGCTCATTTTAACTGGGAGAATTGTTGGCTTTAATTTAGCTTCATACCAACTAAAATTGCTCCCACTTCAGTTCAAGTCAATAGGAAAAATAAATCCCTCCAATTATGTTTTTCGAATTCTCCCTCTTTAAGGTTTCCAAATGTTGGCATGGATACCAATCAGGCTTTGGGGTGGAAAGGCACTCACCAAACTGAGTGGGGTAGAGTGAGTGGGGCAGTTGAAGGGCTTGGCTAATATTCCGGGATTTAATGGAATCCATGCAGCTCTGTACCCAACTCGAATTCCAGTGATCTGCCATAGGGATTTTTTAAACTGTGGTAAAATAGTGCAATTTCGCATAAAGTTCTGAACGTACTCCATAGTGAAATACTCCAGTCCTGTCACGAAGTTCCACCAAAGGGGAATAATATTCTCTCACATGCCTTAGCCTATTTTTGAGAGAATGGTGCATGTTTCAGTGTAATTACCACTACAATTTCACACTATTGTAGTGTGCTTCATCTTGAGTCAAAATCGAGCACATCCCAATTGTTCTCTACTTGTGGGGAGATGGAAATTAGGTCTCAGTTTGCTAGCACTTCAACTGCAGTATGTTTTTTCTGAAAGAGACTTCTGACTGCAGATTCCGCAGAATATTCCCTCAGGCATCAGGCTGGATCTGGAAAACCTTGGAGCAATACCACTGTGCATCAAGAGTTGTCACCTGTGACTCCGTGTTGACGCTGTCCACTGCTGAATGTGATGTAAGCTGGCCTATATAGATGCCACCCATGTGCGCTGACATGTGTTCCTTTCATTTTCGTACCAACTGGTTGGAATCCGTAATTACATCTAGTCTCCCAAGACCATTTAAAAGAAAACAATGTCAAGGCTCATGTTACTGATGTCTGTGACTGATGCCTACTTGGTCTGCCTGTGGTGCATGAGGTGTGTTATCACCATATCTAACACCAGCACTGTGTATACATTTGTGATTAATTTTCTTCATCCTGCAAACTCCAACAGCTGCTGCACAACTGAATGTTCCGCTGCTCCCTCTGGGACTAAGATGCTGCAGGAACCGCCCTAGCCCCAGTCAAAACTGCTTCTGCAGTTGTAATAGGTCTATGAATCTGTTATTGATAAACAGATCCCTGCCCGTTTTGCAAGCTCCTTCCCACTATCTAAGAAAGGTCATATCTTTCAGCATATTTTAGAACGGTCTCAGGGGCCAGTGGAACAGTCAGTGCAATGAAGCTCAGTTCAATACTTTAATCACCACTTTGTGCCATATTACGGCCATCTGTCGGATCAAGTAAGGAACCCCTAGACTGCATGCGGAGACCAAGTGTCTGTATGTGACTGTGGGCCTTTGAAAAAGGGACAGTGTAGGTTGGGGCAACGCATCACCCGTCTTGTGGTGGAGGACTTTCCTTCACATGGTGAGGAGTGATGAAGAAGACAGGTGATGTGGTAATGGGGAGTTCTCCAACTGTCAGAATCAATGAAGGGGGTCACAAGATCTAAGATAATTGTATTATACAGTGGAATTTCTGGGACAAAGTGGATTTTTCTCAGGACAACTACTACAGTAAGGCCATTGTTGGTAGCCGTGTTATGGCACCAGCACAGATATGCACAGTTCACAACAAATGACCTAAAAATTGTCTTGTTGCTATGGAAAAAAAGAGCACCCAAAGAGCAAAACATTTTCACTGGGACTCTAAAAGTACTTGCTCAACAGCAGGTTTGGGATTAGAGCTGGGATTAAAAGTAGCAATTTACCCGGGACAGAGTAATTGGCATAAAAGTTCTTATACCTGTTAATTAGGATTTGGTTAATGCCAATAACAAATGCTTAACTATCAGCTGGAATGGTCCAAGAACAACTCAAGAAAGGGGATAATTCTCACATGCCCCTTTGAAAACATACAGACTAGATGCTTCAAAGATGAAAAATTATTGCCCTATCACCTAATTACTAGCTATAGCTAAGGTGATGGAGACGCTCCTACCTGGCATAATTTTCTCGACATAAGACAAGCTGGAGATTCAGCATAGAATGCTTGTTTGTGGACATTATCAATAAATTACAAGGATGGCGGGTGGTGGGATTCTGCGTTTAGAAATCTCTGCGTCTTTTGACATGGTCAAACATGACATCTAGCTGTGGCATCTCAATGCTGTGGGTTTGACTGACAAAGCTTTATCCTGGTTCACTTCATGGAAAACAGATTCCAGTCAGTGACCCTTACACCTTTTGAACCACCCAAAGTCTCCTTCTTGTGTTGCGGTACTGACGGATACGTTTTGATTCTGGTTTTGTTTATTGTTTACATCCAATCCCTTTTCTTTCTGGTCAGGTCATTTAACTTTGCAACACTCTGATACGCAGATGATACTCAGCTGCTTCGTAGGTTTCAACAGTCCTCATCCAACTCCATCAGCAAGTTGAAAAACTGTGTGATTGGCATTCAGAAATGGATGCTAAATAATTTTTTTAAATGAATGAAGAGAAGACTGGGCCACTAGTAATTGGGGGACAATTCAGAGTGTTGGGGTACCTATTAATGAACCTTACCAGTCAGCCTCTCACCTTTCGCTGGAAGGTAGCTCAAGAACCTGGGATTCTTTTTTGACTAAGAACTTTCCTGTCACCCTCAAATTCGAAACGTTTGGATGACTGGGTTTTTGCAAATTAACATCTTGAGGGTTTCTTGTCTTGCTGAGAAGCTCCTTCCATATCAAGTAATTTCCAAGCTTTCACATCTCCAGAAAATGACTGTCAGGCTCGAAGCAGGTTTTTGGAAATTCGACCATGAGTCTCAAAACAGATTCAAATTTAAAGATTAAAAAATGAGAAAAAAGTACAGCACACCCTTAGCTGGCTCCCTATTAAACTATTAAAGATTAATTCCATCTGAAAGTTGTCTACCTCACCCAGACAGCTTATTTGAAAATTGGACCGCCCTGCTTAACACTGATAAGTGCCTCCTTACCTGCAGGCGAGTTCACTATGATGCAACCCTGCCTCCATGCTAACAGTTCCTTGGTTGATTCGCAGGTGGGGGCAGAGCGTTTCATTTGCTGCGTCCCAAGAAATGGAATGCTCTACTGCTGTATGTACGCACAATCCCTAACTTCAGGTCTTTTAAAAATGTTGTAAAAATTCACTCACTTTCTCAGCCTTAGCCTTTATATTGAGATTGGCTAGTAATTCTCCCATGTTTACTTATTTCTCCCACTTTATACCGTTCCCCTTCTAATCCTAGTGCCCAAATGTTTAGGTGTATGTTGCACTCACTAAATAATAAGAGTAAATAAATATTTATTTCGGCACATAGCCATAAAAGAATAAATAAAAGCATGATACATAAATAAAAAAAATTAAAACTATTTATAATAAAAAAAATGTTTTAAATGTGGCATCTCTTGTAATGGTCTTGTCCCAATGTAAAAATAGGGCAGTAGAAATATCAGTGAAAAATATCTGATGCTTTATGTAATGAGAAGGAGTGGACAGCGGCTATATCAAAAAAAGACCAACGAGTCAGTGATAAGTAACATCTACAAAATAGAAGAGGATGAGTTTCTAGTTGTTTTCTAGTGTGCATTAAGGGTCATTCCTTGGCAAATGAAGATTTACATAAAGAAACAGACTGTGAAGCTTGGAAATCTCTCCCACTTGAGAAGTGTTAAGAATAAAAAGCAGAGGAACAGGGACATTACGGACAGAGTGGGAAATTGAAACTACAGTTTTTCCTTTTTCAAATAGCAAGCACTTCACATATTATTTTATAGATGTAAGCGTTACTTACAATAACAGTATAGCCCGTTGCTCTAGGTAATACCTGTCATTTAAAGCCCTCTATATGAGTTATAGACTTGAGCCCCAGGCAAGAGCCAATAACAGCAGAGATGGCTTTTTACAACTGATAAAATCTGAGGCCAAATGGCAATAATGCTATTTGAACATTACACCTACTGAGGGTATAATTTTCTAAATCAACGAGAGAGAAACAAAAAGAAACACTTTGACATGTTAGAGGACACTAGCCATATCAGCCATAATGTGTCCTCTGTGAAGCCACTTCACTGTCATCAGTGTAGCACTCAACATTCCAATGTTCTAAGTAGGTAAAAATTATTTTTGAGAGCCATTTTCGCAAACTAATGTATTAAATTAGATTGTTCTTCAATACTTTCAGTTTATTCACCTACTTGCAATAAACTTAATTAATATTAGTTTTCTCTTAGAACCCGTGCAAAGTTACTTTATTGCAATGTCTCTGTTTTCTAGGTTTTCACCATATATTTGTGAAAAGTAACTAAAAGGGAAAACATGTTAAAGCACTAAACATATTTTGCAATGTTCCTTTCTCATCATTTACTGTATGAACAAATGTGAAGCAAGGAGCCTTCCTCACATCTGTTGTTTTCATGCAGCAAAAGAAGAAGAATGATAAATCAACTAACAGGTTTGTGAGTGTCCCTAATCTAAGTGCCACGGAGAATAGCACAGTGGGCAATGGACATCCAACACGCCTGGAACCAATCCCCAATTCACCCATCCACGATATTGAGTTCAACAACAGCAAACCACTTCCTCAACCAGTGCCACCCAAAGAGCCCAAGACATTCTTGAGGTGAGCAGTGACTCACCAGGTATATTTTTATATTTAGGCTACAGGCGACTTTCATATCCTTTTGGATCTAAATGAAACGCATTGCTTTCATGCCTGAGGACAACAGCTCTTTCTGTGGGTTTATTTTATAATTTGCATATATAGTAAACCTCTTTACAGTACTCCTTTATTAGTGTACAGTTTGTTGAAATAAGAAATGTGTTCCATGTATTTATCTGTAAGATGTAAAGTCACATAAGCGTTAATCTATTGATATTATTATTGTGTTTGCAAATGTTTGTCAAATTGCCTTCAGTGTGTTGAGTTTTTGTCAAAGCAGTTTTGTTCTCCACCTATGGTTTAAAGCACTTTTGTATTCCTTATTTTGCTCGTTTTTTAAAAATATTTAGCATGACAGTTGTATTCTGTTTATTTTGCATGGATCCCTATCATAATAATTGCTGGAAATAAAAGAACTATGATATTGAATATTGGCTTGTGCATTGAATGCATAGTGTCCATAGTAACTGCACCAACCCCTACGAAAATCTGCAGATGTTGTTTTTTACATAGCAAACCATTTCTGCTTGTCATCTGTGACCCCGAGGCTTCTGTTCAGGCTTGTAGGGTTCTTATGATTATTTCCGCTTCAAAGCGTAGTTGCAGGTCCATTGGCTGTATTTGTTCTGTTTGTACAGCACATTTTTTCTGATAAATTCAAGGAAAGACCCTGGTATCACTGTACCTGGCCCATGGACCTCCGCCATCCTATGTGGCTTTATTGTCACCAGGATGATCTAGATGTAGATATTAAATGTGATAGAAAAAAAACATATTCTGAACAACATCTGTTACGTGTTTTGCCAATTCTATGTATATTTCACATTGTTGTTTCTGCTTTGCATGTGCCTGCATATGTTTAGTGTCAGTAAGATGCATGTTAGCCTGCATGAAGTCCAGGATTGGCAGACATTGGAATGTCTTTGAAATGCGTTTTCCCTGTGAGATGGTATGTATTTTTACTCTTGTTTTATGTGTGCTAACAAGCCAAAGAATCTCGTCAAAAAAAGCTACAATAATTGTGTTTCTTTGCATCCCTTGGTCTCCAACAAGAGACTTCAAGGCAGTAATTTATTACAACTTTAATAAACCTTTTTTATATACGACGATTTCGAGTTCATGAAAATAGAATGCATGAAACTCCTTTTGTGGGACCCTTAAATGTAATTTATGTATAATCCCAAAGTGTGTTTCTGTTCAGTTAGTGAAAACATTTCAGCACATTTCTGCATTTGCATGATTGTTACATCATGCTTCTAAAAACAACTTCAACAAAAAGGATGCTAAAAGAGGGACTCTCTAAATTGACAAAAATGAGGACGTACCTCAAATTAAAAAAAACATAAGTCTACTAACTACAAGTGACTTTAATTTATTTTTTCAATTAAATATTTGTGAATTCCTTATTAGATGAACACTTAATATCGCGCTGGGTGTGCTGCTGGTGCGCTCCAATGGAGTGGATGATAGGGTACACAAGGATTATACATTTTACAATAAACTAGTATTATGTATGACTTGGGTGGGGCAGAAGGCCATGGGAACTGACAATGTAATCATGTAGCTGCTGATTACTTTTTCCAGACCGTTGAGCATTCTGGCATTTTGGATATGGTATTAATATTTATTCTCTTTTGTGACTTTAGCCCTCACCAGACTGATGGTTCACCAGTGACTTCGTCCGATCCACAGCACCAGGAATGGTTTGCCCGATACTTCACATTTTGAAAGACAGTTTTTTATTCTCTTTGTGGCACAGCCTTCGTATGGACTATTTTTATGAGCATGACTTCATACAGAACCCCACGTGACAAGCTTTGCTGTAACTCTGTCAAACACTGTGAACAAGAACGTATGTGTCTCTCCGATTTAAAAAAAAAATAATGAAATGCACTGTATTTCTTGTGCTATTTGTTGGAATCACTTTACATTGTATTCTATAATGTGTGTAATAACTATCCCTGTTATTTTTATTATTAATCGAAATGGAAAAATCTTGAAACTTTGTAATAATTGCATAATAAATTTTGTTAGAACAAATATTTTCTGGTTTGAACCTTCACTGTTAATAATGTATGTATGTATGTATTATTCTATGGTAACAAAATGGAGCACAATCAGATTGGTCAGAAAAAAGAATGCAATAGTTCTCAGACTAAAGTAGATGAATCGCAAGGCGTACTGCATTCCACAGAGGAGCATGCAGTTTGATATCAGTGGCTGTGTTTCTTGGTTTCATTGGGTGTGAGTATTATGTTTTTTTTTTTATCTATTTATTTGATTATTTTATAAAGCACTACGGCAGCAACTAGATGCTTCAGGCCACACTAGAGTGGCAAGGGATGTGGGAGTGGAACAGCGGACAGGGGGGATATGTCTTTGTTGAAATTAAATAAACAGTGCCTATACAAATGAATATTCTTATGACCAGAGCTAACTGAGTTGTTTGTGCTGCAAGAGAGGCCAAACAGACCGATCCAGGGGGACCTGACAGAAGGAGCGGTACCCATGTGCGCATCATGTTGATTATGTTCATCTAGTAGGAATCATTGCTAACATTTGAAGCCCTAAGCAACCCAACAAGTGAGACCACATTTCACTCTATAGACATTTATTGACTCCACCTCTCTCTCTATTGCAATCACTGTATATACATGCTCAGCAATATTGACAGAATTAGCCATGTCACTAAATTTGTTGTGTTAGGAGGGTTCATTGTCTTTGGAGAACATCCTGAGCAGCATATAACTTACCATCACCATTTAGAATTAGTAATACAGCATATGGCTCTTGGACAGCTCATGGTAGCCTTCCCACACTTTTTTTTACTGACTGCAAATATGTTCAAGACAATCTGTCAGATGGTTACATGATCTAACCATACCACAAACCAGTTTCATCTTAAACTTGAAGGAGATGGTCTGTCAGCAAAGTCACTAAATTGTTTGGGATGACATGTTCTGAAAAGCTCCACCATGAGGAATTTCTATGTTGACTTGGTTGTATTTTCCACTTGAAAAAAGTAAATTCTGCCTCCTTTTATTATAGGAAATTGATGCTAGTTTGACAAGGTTTAGAATAACTTCTTTCCTTACAACCAAGGAAGCACTCTATGGTCTCCCAGGCTACACTGGCACCCCTTGGGAATATTGCAACTGCCATAGCACATCTCATCCAGGGCCTGAAGAAATATGATCATATCACCCCTACTCTGATGAAGCTCCATTAACTCCCCTAGAAAGCATTGTCTTCAAAATTAGCTGCATCATTTGCAAAGCCAACACAACCAGTACTCCCGCTTATGTTGCAGTGAAGGTTCTCCACACACCTGCAGCTAGGTCACCATGTGATTGTAGAAACAAAATACGTACAAAAGAAAAAAAGAAGACAACAGGCGATTTCCATCGATGCGCTCAGAATATGGAACCAGGCACGCAACGTCCATAGGGCTCAAAGGGCTTTAGCCGCCCCCCTCCACATCTCCCCCCAAACCCCATTCCATCGTGTGTGTCAGCCCCACATACACAGACAGTTCTTGAGCTGCTGTGGGCTAGATGGTCTGCCGTCTTAGTGCAGCTGCACCAGATTATTTTACAGGTCTTTAAAACACCATTTACTTGATAACGTGGGTTTGTTGTTTTTTCACCGATTCCTAGAGCACCTGCATCTCCACTCTGCCTATTCCTCAAAGCTGCAAATTACTTTTGCTGCCACAGTGTGAGAATGCATTTCCTGAAAAGTAACTTTGGGTTTTGTTTTTTTGCAGTTTTATACATCTCAAACTCACCCGAAGGTATGGAGGCACTTTTGCATGAGCAATTACATTTTTACTCATCTAATTTTATGTCTAAGACACTTAGGCCCATATGCATCAATCTCGGCTTTTGCGACTTCTAAATTGCGATAAAAAGCGATTCGCAATTTAGAATTCGCAAAAGCCTATGCATGATTATTTTTTAAATATTTATGCAATTCGGTAGAAATCGCTATTTCTACCGAATCGCATAAAAAATGCGATTTTGAAATTGTGATTTCGCAATTCCCATTCATTCCTATGGGCCAAAAGGCCCATAGGAATGAATAGGATTTGCGAATTCGCAATTTCAAAATCGCAAATCCTGATTGCATTTCAAGGGTGGTGAGGGGGGTTCAAATGAAACCCCCCTGCACCCCTGAAATGTATTTTTCGCATCATGTTGCACACACACATGTCCTAAGGACATGTGTGTCTGTAACATGAATGCTTTTAAAATGCGTTTTCAGTGTTAATTACACTTTTTGCAAATTTGCCGAGTAGTTCAACTACTCGGTAAATTTGTCCCTCTAATTGCGAATTCGCAATTTCAAAAGTATTCATGCATTGCTTTTAGGAAATCGCAAATTTGCGATTTCCTAAAAGCAATCGCATTTTTGGAAATCGCAAAAATGTTGCGATTTCAAAAAATGCTTGATGCATTCCAAAAAGCATTTTTGGAATCGCAAACGGCCGATTTTAAGGAATCGCACCGTTTGCGATTCCAAAAATGCTTGATGCATGTGGGCCATAGTTTGAAGTATTAGCCCCCCCCCCCCTCCGAAACTTGGTTCTAGTTGTGCACCTGTATGGAACCACATGCGTGTATCTATTAAGACTGCTATAATGCTGCTTCAATTTAGGAACGACTTGAAGACTCTACTCTTTAAAGAACAAATCAAAATGCATTAACTGTTCACAACTCAGCTGCATTTTCTATCACTCGCCGGCTTTAAGCTTGCCTTTGGCCATGCACAGCACTTCACTGCCTTTTGGCCTTGTTTGCGCTATGGAAATACCATATACATACATACATCAAATGATCAAGGATCTCTTAATGATTTAAGAAGCAGATGGTGGAAACCCTATATAAAAAAAATTTTAAAGGAAAAAGCACATTGAATACAACTCTAAGCTAAGATAGCATTTCTCTGACTGAGAATCCTATAAAGTCTTATTTATTTATCAATTAAAGTGCTTTCGGCCCACAGTACAAAACAGCATTGACTTTCACACATAAAATTAAATGAGTACAAATGTAATTACGTCTTCTGAGTTGGAACACACAACGTATATTTTTGATACCTCACCTTATATTTTCTTTAGTATCGTACAAGAATTTTTATACCCTTTGGGAGCATTTATCCTATCCTCTTTCTCAGCAGTTGCACATCATCTTATTGATCATATTCAAACCTCTGTTATGTTAGTCAAATATACTTGAAAAATGATATGAAACATAACAGTACATGCTCCCAGATGATCTCTTATCCACTGATTACCATACCCAGTTGGCACTTAGAAATCACACCACCCCTATTTTGAGAAGCTAATTAACAAAAGTCATGTTTCTTTCTGACCTAAAAAGACCTGTCCTGAAACGTTTACTAAAAAGGCCTTTCTTAGACCCATCAGAGATGGTAAGGGGCCACTTTATTTCAGGACTGTTGTACCTGGCAAAACTAATACAGCAAGCTGACACAAATAATCGCAACATTATCTATAAGGTAGTAGCTTCCAAGGTAAACCTCAGGGCGGTTTATGCCAATGGAGAGGGGTACTGAGCCAGTTGTAATAGTAGAATTGAACAGTGATAGGGTTTTCAGTTTCTGACAGCTTTCAGTGCTGTCTATCATTAGGCGTTGTTGGAAACAGTTGGCCAGACTGGCATTAAAGGAACAAAGCTGGATTCATTTTTTTCATCTGGCTGTGAGGGCTTGTAAATGATTTCTTCCAGAGGTATTAACCATTTCTCCATTGTTTTGTAATATTTACTTGCTACTTTTTTCAAGACTGATTAGTTAATTTTTTTAAAATGTTTTAACTATATTGATGTCACCCAAGTCATCCTACAAATTTTCAGAAAACAATAACCTTTAATTATAGATCTAATAGAAGCAATGCACTCTTCCGTGAATCACCTCCTCTTCTAATAATCACATACGAGGATCTGAAGGCAAGTAGAAGAAATGGGGAACAGGTAATGGGAAAAGGCAGCAAACTGAGACACTGGATGCCACTGTTCCGACTCGTCTCACTGGTAGGCACTGGTGTGTGTGGGTCAAAGTGGGTATCTAAAGGCGATGAGAAATATTTTAGTAGCTTTCTATGAAGTTCTGTAACTAGCCTCAGTAGTGAAAAGGATATACTTTAACTGTACATATATCTGACAAACTAACTGTGTTTTTGATATGAAAGATATATTCTTGAAACTGAAGTATAACAAGAGATGAGCATCTTTCTATATGTTTATCAGCTAACTGAAGCTTTGTAACTAAGCACTCTCTGATGAAGATAAGCTTAGTTGTCATGAATACTTCTAACCACAGATCCCTCATCTTTCAAATATTCCCCATACTGCATTGCTCCTACGCACCACTTGGTAGTGCTGTGCAGCTCCGGGATGGCTGTGTACTGAAGTATACAGAAGTGACCAAGCACCAACCCTGCACACTGTTGTCAGTTCCATTCTTTACATGCCTTTAAACACGTATTTGAAGCACTGCTCCCTCTTTTTATTGATCTTCCGATGACTCCACAGACTCAGGGACCAAGGGA
The DNA here is from genome assembly GCF_964263255.1 of Lissotriton vulgaris. NCBI lineage: Eukaryota > Metazoa > Chordata > Amphibia > Caudata > Salamandridae > Lissotriton > Lissotriton vulgaris. Next base: position 753,533,306 of record NC_141694.1, read on the forward strand.
AGATGTCTCCTCCTAAAACTACAGGTTTCAAACCATGTCATGACTGCATGAAACTGATGTCTATTACAGACCCACATAATGTGTGCCTTTGGTGTTTGGGCTCGGGGAACGACTCAAAGTTGTGAAATGAGTGTGACCTCAAGTACCTGAAAGTGATCCAGGATTGTGAAGCGAACACTGTACATCGTGTAACACAAGAAGTAGTCATGCCCGTTGTGTAATTAGCGCTCAAAGTCAAGGGCACGGATACACCCCCGCTCCCAAGGGTGTTCCTGCGAGAGGTCTTCTTCGCTGTCAAAGTAATCCAAGTTGAATTCATCAGCACGGTGCAGGTCACCATAGCCACCAGTCCCCTTTCCTGCTGCAACTGCCTCCAAGCTGTTTTGTCTTTCCACTAGTGGCGCACACCGACCCTGTGGGAGGGAGGCAAGTTCCAGCACTTACTCCCAGGGTGGTCATCCATCAAATCTGACAAATCATTTAGCGTGGTTATGCCTTATCCTTTTTTCTGCCCTGCTGCACCTCACTCCTACACCAGAGTCGCTCGATGAGAGGGTTGCGGTCTCGAAACCAGGTATGTGTTGGTATTCTTGCAATTTCCTTGTGCCGAAGAAGGATGAAGGCCTTTGATCTATCTTGGACCTTTGCCCTCTAAATGCCTTATTGAAGAATGATGAGTTAAAAATGCTCACACTGGCCCAGATTCTGTTTTCTCTGAGCCAAGGCCACTGAATGTTATCCTTGTACCTGCAGGATGCGCATTTTCATATTTCCATACTGCAGTCCGACAGATGTTACCTCTAGATCAAGGTATTACAGGAGCATTTTATGTGTGCCATTTTCGCTTTCTACCTCACCAGTGCCCCTTACATGTCCACAAAAGGGAGGTGAAGGTGATGGTCGCCGTCCATCTTCACCAGTTTTCCCTTGCTTCAATGACTGCCAGTTGAAGGTGGTGCTACAGTCAGTCGTAGACTACCACCTGACATTGTTGGGGTCCTTGATCAATGAGTCAAAGTTGCACCTGACTCCTTCGCAGAATCTTCCCTTCATAGGAGCAGTCTTAAATACTGAGAAGTTCAAGGCTTTCCTCCGTTCATTCAGGCTGTGATCCCAAAGTGTTGGCCTTGATCCTGGGTCTTGGAGAGAGCAGCACTACAGCTTCTCGTCCTTTTAAACTCCATCATCCTCCTTGTGTACTACGGCAGGTGGCATATGCAGGCTCTTCATACTAATCTCAAATTCCAGTGGGCCCAGGATCAAGATAATCTGGCAGTTGCCATTCAGATTTTGGAGACAACTGTATATGATCTGCAGTGGTGCATGATCGACCGCAATTGGATTGGCGGCAGCCCCCTCTCCCTTCCCAACCCAGAGCTGACAGCGGTGATGGATGCATCACTGCTGGGCTGGGAGGTCATCTGGGAGAAGTGGAGATCATAGGTCTCTGTTGGAAACCCAGCTCCACATCAATCCGTAGTAATTGCGGGCCATTCATCTGGTTTTGAAGCCCTTGATGCTGGCTATCAGAGGGAGACTGCTGATGGTTGCCATGGACAACAACACTGCAATGTGGTACTGCAAGAAGCAGGGTGGAGTATGGTCCTGTGCCAAGAGGCTCCAGAGTCTCCTCTGGAGTTCGCTGGAGTGTCAGGGCATTTTCCTGGTTGTGAACCACTTGACAGGATCATTGAATACCTGGGCGGATGAACTCAATCGTTTGCATCTGGTAGATTATGAATGGTATCTGCGTCCAGAGGAGGCACAGGGCATCTTCCAGCAGTGGAGAGAACCTTGGCTAGATCTTCTTGCCACCGCTGAGAATGGGCTGTGCCCATTGTTCTGCAAGTTGGAGATTTCGTAAAGAGACTCGCTAGGAGACGCATTCCGGTTGGCATGGAGCACAGGACATCTATACACCTTCCCGCCTCTGCCTCGCCTGCCCGGAAATCTGAAAAACATCAAGTACTACCAGGTGCAAGTTATCTTTGTGTCTCCAGATTGGGCAAGGAGAGTGTAGTACTCGGAGCTTCTGGCCAAGAGCATCTGCCCTCCAATCAGGCTGCCGCTTAGGGAGGATCTTCTGTCGCAGTAGCAGGGCAGGGTTCCTCAACAGAACCTGTGCATTCTATACCGCCATGCCTGGTGATAGAACTACTGTAGTTTACTGCATGTGACCTCACCTGACGTTGTGGATGTCATCCTTGCTTCAAGGTGCTCTTCCACAAAGTCCATTTATGTCGGGCGCTGGGCAGATTTGTGGTCTGATGTCAAGTCCACAAGACAGACTCTTTACAAGCCAAACAGTGGGATGTTTCATTGTTTTTTTGTCTTTGGCCAAGCAAGGCCTTATAGCGGGCACTATTAAAGGTTATTTGTCATCCCTTTCGACCTTTTTTTGTTTACCAGACCAACTGCCCTTCTTAAAACACCTAATGTGATGCGATTTATTAAAGATTTGATGTACCTGTTCAATCCCAAACTCTTTGTGAAGCTACAGTGAGACCTTAACTTCGTCCTTGTGCTCATGTGTAAGCCCTGCGAGCCAATGCACAGTTTCATTGCGTCTTCTGACTCTAAAGACTATGGGGCATATTATCAAGGACAGGCGATACATTATCGCCGCTTTTATCGGCAGGAAGCTGCTGATAAAGGGGCGATAATGGCCTTGATAATATGCTCTATGAATTCCAATCGAAGCCCATGTTAGATGTGAACACATCTAACATGGACTTCGATTGGAATTCATAGAGCATATTATAAAGGCCATTATCGCCGCTTTATCAGCAGTTTCCTGCCGATAAAAGTGGCGATAATGTATCGCCTGTCATTGATAATATGCCCCAATCTTCCTTATTGAAATCACTTCAGAGTGTTGCATGAGTGAACTTCAAGCATTGTCAATGGGTTCTTGCCAAAAGTCATGACTCCTTTCCACTTGGGTAGTTTATCACTCTAGTGTTCTTTGTAAATCCTCCCCCCTTCAAAGGAGACTGCATTGGTTGGACCCCAAGCTTTTGCATCATTCGTTAGCTTTTTGCTGGGTTCTCCGGGGCCAAGAAAGGTAAAGGATGTGCAGAAGACAACTCTGCCAATGTGGATCATGCTTTGCATTGAGATTTGTTGCAAACTTGCTACAAAGGCCACGTGTGGAAGGACTGCTCCCATTCCACAAGAGCTTAGGCTGCTACCACTGCTTTGTCATGCTGCGACACGGGCTTCAGCGCACATTCATGAAGCACTATTGCTTTCAGGTCCAATGGGAAGGAAGTTCAGCTCACTCTGTACAAGACGTTCGGGTCTCAGTCCACTCCACAAACCATTTACATTTGGGAGGTACTCTTTGATATCTATTTTAAGGTGACGAATGTGTGGTTAGAAGTATTCATCAGGAAAACAAGGTACTTATCTTTGGTAACTCTCTTTCTAATGGACACTCTAACTGCAGATTCCTCACCGTCCACCCACCTCCCTGTTCTGTGGAGTGGCTTCTTTTTTGCCATCTATAAAGGTCTCAAGTTAGAGATCTGCACACTGATGCCAACAATTGTTTTATACTCTACATCTAAAGGTGCAGATAGAGTGCAAGAAACTGGCATCAGCATGCAGGGGTGGCACTTATATGCAGCTCCACTTGTTACTTCTGGAGCGGTACAGAGCAACCGTAGAGCTGCATGGTGCGACCTAGCCTTGCATGAGAGCTTTGCAGCGAAAAACATCCAGATCGAGGGCCAGATGTACGACCATTTCATTTTGCGAGCCTCTAATTGCGATTTTCTGCGACTCACAATTAAGGATTTGCAAAATGCAATGTGCTAATGTGTATCTGAAACATTTAGTGATTCCCATAAAGGTCACAAATGTCCTACGGCTTCAATATTCATGAGGTAGGTCACAATTTGTGACACTTTGGGAATGGCCAGTAATCACAGGGATGGTGGCCTACTGGGGTCAGCAGACCACCACGTACGTGATTGCTTTTTAAATAAAGCAATTTTCTTAATTGAAATGCAACACATTTTCCTTAAAGGAGAACAGGGTGCATTTAAAAAATAAACATGAAAAGCTACCTTTTCATTTTTTAAGAGTAGGCAGTGGTCCATGGGACCACTGCCTGCACTTAAAAAATGTTAGCGCCCACATTCACGAAGGGGAAGGGGTTCCATTGGGACCACTTCCCATATTCGAATGAGTTACCACCTTCTTTGTGAAGTCGGTAAAATATTAATGTTCTGTGACCTCATTCCGGTCGCAAAACATTTATGAATGCCCCTGCGACTCGCTATTAGGAAGGGACGCCCTTGGCACGCCTCTTCCTAATACCGACTCGCAAACCCTATTTTACGAGTTGGTTAATAGGTTACTAACTCACAAATATGGGTTGGTACATGCTAAAAGCCGTTTTAGAGGTTGCAAGCAGCCCGATTCTCCGTTTACGACTGCTAAAAATGTTTGTACATCTGGCCTCCAGTCTCATTTTTAAAAAAAATATCTTTATTGCTTTTTATTTTTTCTGCTACACAAAGTTAAAACATCAGCATATGGTGCACTTATAACAACAGTGACAGGGTTGAAGCATTATATATAAGAATCAAAAAGAATTACTGCTTATAATCATAGCACATCCTGTATCTGCTTCTCAGGATCCGGCGTGCACTTATAAAATAACATAGACGTCAATAACCCACATATCCTGTTGTCCCCCATTGAGGAGCGAGACGCAAGTATTATTCGTAACTTTTCTCAGCAGTGTTCATCATTGTACCAATACAACAGTGCCTATAGGAGTACATAGCTCATGTTCAACTCAGCTTTTAGAGCGTAACACGCTATACTGCATAGGTGAAGATTAAACATATGCCGTAAACTACTGCCAGGCATCCTCTTATTTCAACATTAAACCAGCAACTAATAAAACAAAATAAAACCAAAAGAAAGGGAGACATCAAATATTTAAAGATATCTGTGGCATAAAATGCTGTTCGAGTGTATTCGCGTTTAGGTCTGCGTGGTCGTATTGAGGGTGAGTTGTCATGCGTGCGCCATGTATGGGCATATGGTCATTAGAGTGTCTTTTAGCAGAAGTCATGTCCATGGGTTGTCAGTAAGGAGCATGAGGGTGTATTCCAGCCCAACAGCCGTGTCTGAGGGATCCCTGGATTACAGCGCAGCCCCGCCGTTTCCTCCCTGTGAAGGATAGTGCTTTCTGCCTGCGCCCAGACCTCTAGGGATTTTATCCAGTGAGGTGCCTCCGGAGGGTCTATGTGTTTTCATCTCTTAGTTATCAACCGTTTTGCGGTTATTAGGCCTAGGTCTCTGAACCTAGAGCCTACTTTGTGGGCTTTAGTCCGTTTGTAAAACCCCAGGATACAGACTTCCCATGTGGCAGGCACCTCGGTGCTGGTGCAGTTTGTAAGTGTCTCCATTATCGTGCGCCAGTAGGGTAGGAGCAGGGGGCAGGACCACAGCATGTGTAGTAGGTCAGCGCCAGGGAGATGGCATCTGGGGCACTCATAGGTATTAATGTTGAAATATTTATTGATCTTATCTGGTGAGAGATACGCTCTGTGTATGATATATGTTTGTCTGAGTTTAAAACGTGAATTACGCGGTACATGTGTGGCACCGGCCAAGACACGCTCCCATTCTTTGTCGGTCTGGCCCCCAGTCTCATGCTTGTAGAATATTCTAAAAGTGAGGAATCTGCAGTTAAATAGAGTATATGTCAGAAACAGCGTTACCAAAAGAAAGTAACTTGCTCTTTGTAATTGTAATTTATATTTATATAGCGCATTATCACCAACGGTCTCTAAGCGCTTGCTTTGGGAACCCGTCCTGGTTTTTCCCTGTGAGATAACCCGTACTGGGCACCCCCAAGGTGAAAGCCAGGCATCCCGCCGCGGGGGCCATAGTGGAGATTAGGCAAGCTATTGCCAGGAGTTGCAGAGTGTGAACCCGTGATTCGAGCAGGCACCGAAGCGAGAATTATCGAGTCCGTGGACATTTTGGGCTCAAGACCCTGCCGCGTCGGGAATTGAACCCTGGTCCCGGGTCTGACCTCTGCTTCATGGTCTGCCTCTTCTAACCATGGAGCCAAACTTCTCCACTTCTTTGGTACTTGATTCTTGTGTCACTGGAAAGTAATTAACATGTTTATATTCTGTGATTCCTATTGTTAACATACATGTATTAAGGGCTAAGAATTCCTTGTACCGTACTCATATTGATAGATACATATCATGTGTAACTCTTATCTTGAAGTGAAATTTCATCCAGTTACCCCATGAGATGACTCCAAGTTGAAAATGAAACAATTCATAAGCCTTATGCAACGCTTAAAGTCGAATATTCAAAATAGTTCACAGTTGTTACTCAATACTTGATTTTCAGACTTCATCTCAGCAGTCAAAACATATTAAAAAAAACTCTAAAGAAAGCAACAGTTTTTTTAATACGAAATCCTGATTCCAAAATAGCAAGTTCCTGGCTGCAGCAACATTTAAGCTTCATTGCTTAGCAAGGACACCTGAAATACGAAGAAATGTATAGCTCGAAATTATGAATTGCAAGGGAGTTATCTTCTCAATTAATTCTTGTTCAGCATTATGAGCAACCTGCTGGATTTGACTAACGAATAAGCCATCATAAGCATATGTCACAGGTTAAAATTGGAAGTTCGAAAAACGACAGAGACTTCCGGAGAATACTGAGTCTTCAAATGTATTTTATTGTATTACATTATCTTATTTCACTGTATTATTTTATCATATTTGTATAGGGCTTAATACCAATTTGTGGGATGCTGAAATGCTTGCCCACGCATGTAGAACGCTATTGTGTGAGGTTGGAAGAATGTTGTGTTTGCTTTAAACCTATGTGGGAAGTGTTTACATGTCATGCGTGATCACCACCATGGTGCGGTTATGGTGTTCTGTGATGCAGCTCTTGGTGAGAGGGATGAGGAAATGTGAGAGATAGAAGCACATTTTTTTGACGTGTGTTATGCTTACAGCTCTGATTAGCTCTGCATGTGCCTTTGTGTTGGTAGTTTATCCTGTATGTTCTTTATCTGATTACTTATAGTGACTATGACAGGATGTCATCCATTTGTATCCAAGAGAGCTAATTGGCTGATAAAGAGTGAAGGGTATCAGACATCTAACTAGATAATGATTGCTATAACGAGATGTCAGTTGAAGATCTTTGTCAAGATGAGCTCTGTTATGGTCATCCTTTTTGTCAATATAAGACATCAGTGTCCATAATATTTGACTATTTGGGACCTGCAGGGTGACCTGGAATTTGTGGCAGAACTCTTTGGTTTCAGCAGGCCTGCCTGGTTAGTAATGCACAGTTACAGAAGTGGTCTTTATAGTCTATGGGCCATATGTATCAAGCAAATTCGCATTTGCAAACGCCGAAATTCGCAGAATTTCGGCGTTTGCGAATGCAAATTTGCTAAATGGAATGTATCAAAGAAAAGCTGGTTCAAAACAAGGAATCGCAAAATTAGCGATTCCTTATTTTGCAATTGCATTTAAAGAATCGCAAACTTTTCGATTGCTTAAATGCAATGTATGAAGCCAAAAAAAATGCAAATTGTCCTTAAGGAATCGCAAATTACCACCAACTTCAAGTTGGTGGTAATTTGCGAATTCCTTGAAAAATTCAAATTTTTGCATTTTTCAAAAAGGCCATGTGACGCACATACATGCCCTTAGGGCATATATGTGCGCCACATGTGCACCCATGCTTATTTCAGGGGTGCAACACGATGTCCTTTAGACACCCCTGCACCCTTGAAATTATTCTCAATTTGCGATTCTCAAATTGCGAATCGCAAATTGAAAATAGCTTCACATTCATTCCTATGGGTCTCCTGGCCCATAGAAATGAATGGGAAATTATTCCTTAATTGCGATTCACAATTTGCGAATCGCAATTAAGGAATACTAAGGATTAGCAAAAAAATTGTGATTTTCTACATACATCCCAATTTGCGATTCTGAAATAGCGATTTCTAAAAAATCGCTATTTCAGAATCGCAAATCTGGATGATGATACATATGGCCCTATATCTCTGCCATCCAGTTGCCAACAATGTTGATCAGGTCCTTTCATACATGAAATTCTTGTCCCATTGAGAGTGAGGGACCAGGTAAAGAATTGATATATGATGACATGGATTGTATCAAATTGATTTTGGGATGATCATCATGAGGATTACAATAACTGTCCTGCATCTTATTTTTAGAGGTGGAAGGTATGGTAGACATAATTTACTATTCCTGATAAGCTGCAAAGTGGGTCTATGATTAGAGTCCCTTATATCATTAGGCAGGTTGTAGATCTTCACAAGCAGGGTGGCAGTTGGTACTTCTACGATTGATTGGCGAAGCGTAGTTATTATATTCCATCCATATATAAAGGTCACTGCTAGGTGACATCGGATGGAGCGCCCCAATTTGGGTGAGTCCTGTGTCTGTCTTCTTGGCATGATGTGCTAGTCGAGACTGTTCCTTAGCCACTGACAATGCATATATTGGTAGAAGGTTTATCGTTCTGGTATCTATCACACAGTCAGTGGTTGATGTAATTTTCATGGGAAGAAAAATAGTTTCACCTCTCATCTGAACTTTTAAATGCCTCAATCCTTGTCAGGCAGTGATTTTAGAGCGTGGTGGTTTATATCGAGAATGCAGAGCCATGTGTGGATTTTGTCATTTATTTATTTATAAAGTTTTATATAGCGCAAACAAGATCCCCAAGGATATCAGAGCGCTTTACAAAGGAAGGAAGGAAGGACATGAATCCAATATCGCCAACAGGAAAAGATTACACAATCGGAATACATGCATAAGTACAGACAAATATTCACAAAAATCCCAAACAAATTAATCAAGGAGAGTAGTACCATAAACAGGTATGTATCAGACTACGAAGGGAGTACACACTGCGGAAAAGAAGAGCATAGGTCCAATATCGACATTAAGTAGGAATTCACAATAGGAATACTTGCTTGTTTCCCAAACAAAAGAGTCAAGGAGAGTAATACGATAAGCATGAATATAATAGGCTACGAAAGGGGACACACCCTCCCTCCAGGCTTCTTAATTCAACATGTGGACCGATCCAAAGGGAAGGGAGAGGGTATTGCTATAATCTACAAAAACCATATGTCCTGCCGACTGCAAGGCAGCCCCCTCCTAGACTGCGAAAATACTCTATTCTCGATCCAAGCCTCCCCATGTAGATCCTGGTCAGGAATCCTTATCTACCGCCCTCCAGGACCCATGGGCCAGTTCAGTGAATCGCTCATGGAACATACCTGCACTTTGGCTGCCATCCACCCCACTTTTATGATACTAGGAGATCTGAACATTCACTTCGATAAAAAGGAAGTCAAACCAGCCTCAGACCTAATAGCAGACCTTGAAACCCTCCAGCTTAGGCTACAAAGTAGACAACCGACACACTCGCTGGGCCACCTGTTGGATCCTATTTTTTCCAACATTAATGATCTTACTATCTTAGATCATACCCCGGTACCATGGTCTGACCATTTCTTAATTTCACTGAATTGGCAGCTATACAACATCTCACGCCCTAAATCTCTACCTAATAAGCTTACTCGCCCGTGGGCTACCCTAGACCCAGAAAAATGGAAGTTAAATCTAGAGCGCTCCCCCCCCTAATCTTGTCTCCAATCCTATTCATGCCGACGCTGAGTTTTCGAAATGGATAGGAGAGACTTTGGACAAAACCCTACCTAAAAATCTTCCTGTAAACCCCGAGGCAAAATCACCTCCCCTTGGTTTACCCAGGAAATGCGACTTTTAAAAAAAGTCTGTAAGAAATCAGAAAGAGACTGGAGAAAAAATGTTGACCCTATTAAAAAAATGTAATATAAACAGACCATTCTCAATTATAAAAAGGCACTTAAAATCGCCCAAGTCAAATATTTTGAGGAAAAAATCAAATCATCTGCCAACTCATCAAGGGAGACGTTTCAAATTGCTAAAAAACTTCTCAAAGCACCGGATCCTCCCCTTGAGTAGAGCCATCAGCTAACCGATGTAATGAACTTGCGGAATTTTTTTAATCAAAAATTAAAAACATTCTCAATTCTCTTCCATTACAAACATCTGACGCTCTCTCCATTTCTAATCCGCCCAGCCTCACACCCCATGCTACAGCATATCAATTGTCCCACTTCACCCCCTTGACAAGAGACTCTCTCTCCCCAATACTACAATCGATTAAAAGTGGATCCCCAAACGATCCCGCACCCTTTAACATCCTAAAGCTATTGGCGCCTACCATTCTTCCTTATCTGACAAATTTGATTAACATCTCGCTCACCCACGGCGTTGTTCCACCTAGCTGGAAAAAAGCAACTGTCAAAGCCCTCATTAAGAAATCGCACTTGGACCCACTAGAATTAGGCAACTTTCGGCCGATCTCCTTGCTCCCAGGCATCATCAAGATAGCCGAGAAATATGTCAATCACCAACTTTCTGATTACCTTGAAACAAATGGTCTACTGGAGCCGTCTCAGACGGGATTTAGGCCCGGCCAGAGCATAGAAACTGCAATATTGGCGGTTGTCGAAGAGGCAAGAAAAATCATCGACTCAGGAGGATCAGTGGCAGTGATCCTCCTTGACCTGAGCGCAGCGTTCGACACCGTCAACCATTCGACACTAGTGCACAGGCTCAGATCTCGGAATCGTTGGAACAGCCCTGTCCTGGTTGGAATCCTTCCTTAACGACAGGACCTTCCAGGTAGCAGATGGTAATTTCACTTCCAGGCCCACTGCCATCAGCTGTGGGGTCCCAGTTCGTCCTTGAGTCCGACCCTTTTTAATGTTTACATGTCCCCCCTAGAGAAGATCGTCACCCCATTCGGGATCAAGCTTTTAACGTACGCTGACGACACCCAACTGGTAGTCTCCTTAAGCAAGATCAATCCCTCACCAACCTCCATACCTGTCTTAGCGACATAACTAAATGGATGAACATCTCACATCTCAAACTTAATAATGACAAGACGGAGATAATGGTTCTGGGCAATCAGTCACTCTACCAACCCAAATCCCTGTGGCCACCCTGTATGGGCTCGCCTCCCAATCCGAAACAAGAAATCAAGAGTCTAGGAATCTGGCTGGATGAAGGCCTCAACTTCTTCACCCAAGCAAGAAAAACGGCTGGTGTGTGCCATGGCCTTCTACGGACCGCTAGAAAAATTCTGCCTTTACTTCCAAAAAAATCTCAAAAACTCCTGATTCACGGCCTTGTGCTGTCCCGCCTAGACTACGGCAACACCCTCTATCTGGGGGCCCCTAAACAAGTAATATCAAAACTCCAAACAGTACAAAATACTGCCGCCCGTCTTCTCACAGGAACCCATCATCGTTGCTCAGCCAAACCAGCCCTGAACGCCTTGCATTGGCTGCCTATTCAGGAGAGAATTCAATTTAAGGCACTCTGCACGACACATAAAATCCTCCATGGTAAGGCCCCACCCATCTTAAAGAACCTTATCACTCCGTATACTACCAAGAGAACGTTACGCTCTTCTCACTGCAACTTGGCATCCGTACCCAGAATCAAGAAAGCCCGCTCTGGAGGTCGACTCTTTACATATAATGCTTCCAAGCTATGGAATTCACTGCCCCCAGACATCAGAGCCCAGCCCAACTTACTTTCATTTCGTAGGGCACTAAAGACCTGGCTGTTCCCGTAACGCTTCCCTCGCACCTGGTTCCTTATCACTAGCGCTGGGACGCTTACGGGCAGCCATGCGCTCTACAAATCTGTAAAATAAATAAATAAAATAAATAATGAAGGGCAGCATCACATGAGGGAACGATGGTTGTAGGAACAATGATTTCGAGCAAATGATCCTGGGCCAAGTTAAGGTAAAAATGTGTTCATTAGGAATCTTTTGGCTTCCAGTTTCAAAGCAGTCGTTGAGGAGATTCTGCGTACTTCCGGTGGTAGAGGGTTCCAAATCCTTGGGGCAGCGCCGGAGAAGGATCAGAGACCGGTTCTCTTTTTGCTAAGGATGGGTGGTTTCAGGAGGAGAGTGATAGCGCTTCTTGAAGCTCTCCCACCACAGGATAATTCAAGCTTTTGCGCTAGGTACCTGGGAGTTTTGAAATGCAGGGCTTTGTGCGCTAGAACGCCAATCTTTAAATGAATTTGAGCTTCTAAGGGCAACCATTTAAGAGATTTTAGGATTTGGGATATGTGTTCACTTCGTTTGGTACTCAAAACTGAAACAGAAAAAATCCCCTTGACCCAACAGTTTGAATATCAATATACAGCAGTTGACAATACAATAAAATATTGAATACTATGTTCAATGTATATAATAAAAAAACATTTTATTAAAAAAATAACATATTATTCCAGAAAGATTAAAGCAGCATATGACATCACAATTACGAGAGTATACATTTTATTTTTTTAAACATACAGTACATATCAACCAGGGAGAAATTGATCAGCAACAATTTACAATTATGACCAGCATACTAGAGACGAACACATATGTAAGACACAGCACCTTGTCATTTACAAACGCACATCACATGGGACTAAAAACACAGCTAGTAATACATTGATTCAATCAGTATTAACACGTCTATGTTAGTCCTTAGATTGTGCCTTAAGAAGCGGTGACGCGTTTCGATGGGTTCAAGTAAATAATACCATCTTTATCAACACACAATGATTCTGTCTCTCTCTTATATCAATCCTATTTTCTCTCCCCTAAATGGAACAAATATATACAATCATTGATCAGATAGCCTTACTTCAACAATTTCATGACATACTTAATCTCATGGTTTCTTTACAACCTCCAAGATCTCATGATACCATGGTACTCTTTTTTAACATACACTCTGATGCCCACCAGCTGTTATTTAAGAATATATGCGTGCAACCCTCCCTCAGGGTTCTATACGCCCGGTCTATGGTTTTCTAGTAATGTCGCTATACAGGACAGCTTCCCTGTTATTCTATATTTTTATAGAACATTCAGGTCCATCTTAAACCCTTGAGGCCTATCAGTTATGACAAGTACCTTGATTTGTGGGACTTAGTTCATTTTAAGAGTTCTTCAATTGCTCTTCAAGAATAATAAAGCTGCAGGGACGGACGCCCTCCCAGGCAAAGTGTATAAGACCCTGGAGGACGTGATAGTGCCTAGACTTTGTGAGCTGTTTAATTATATCTATAGCTCTGAAGGCAGGATTCCCCCGTCCTGGATAATAGTGCTAATCCTGAAGCCCGGGAAGGATCCACTCAAGGCCGACTCGTATAGACCAATCTCCCTGCTAAATGCCGATTATAAGATCTTTACTAGCATTTTGACAGGGAGGTTGGTCAGGGTTGCCCCCCAGTGGATTAATGTAGATCAAAAGGGCTTCATACCGGGAAGATATATTCAAGAGCAAACCTTGCAACTAATTGGCTGTATCGATCTGGCAGTGGCACGGTCGGAACCCTAGACGGTAGCCACCTATGACGCCGCCAAGGCGTTCGACTGTGTTAACTGGGCGTACCTTTGGGAGACCCTAAAAGTCATGGGGCTTGGCCCATCTTCTGTGGGTACCCTTATTAGGTGCTATGAGGGGGCCTCTGCTGTTATCCTTCTTAATGGCTTATTGACACCGAGCCTCAGTATACAAAGGGGAACACGACAGGGGTGTCCTATTTCACCCCTGCTGTTTAACATCTATATCGAACCTCTTGATCAAGCCCTGAGACTCGATGTACAAATCACTCCTTTTCAGGTCTCTGATTACAACTGTAAGCTGGCCCTATATGCAGATGACCTGCTGGTTTATACTAATAATCCAGCAGAGGTGCTCCCCAGGGTAAAAAATACCCAGAATGAGTTTGGTCTGTACTCTGGATACTCAGTTAATCCCTCTAAAACTGAGGTAATATGCTGGGGCATTGAAGGTTGGGCCGGGAGATGCTTTGGGGAGTTTAGGTATCTGGGGATCACCATAGTACAAGATCTAGCGCATATCCCTCTGATTAACTTGAGGAAAGTGTCCAAGGAAATTGACCACCTTTTCCTGAGATGGCAGAATCTTCCCCTCACTATTTATGGTAGGGTAAATCTGGTTAAAATGGTTATCCTACCTAAGTTGACATACTTGTTTGGTACTATTCCCCTAGCCTTCCCCGGCAAACTTCTGGATAAAATCCAAAGCAAAATAGGGAGCTTCAGACGGAAAAATAAAAATTCCAGGTTGTCCTGGAAGAAGTTAAAACGGAGCCTACTCAAGGGTGGTCTTGCCCTTCCAGATTGTTGTGCTTGTGCTTTGTTGTCTCAGGAGTGTCACGGAGCTTGAAGCATAGTACCCCACTTCACCCCTATCACCCCGTGGTGTCAGGTTGTAACACTGACACACAAATGGTAAGCAGGGGGAAAAGGGGGAAACACAACAAGGAAAGGAAGGGAAGACACTGCAACCAGCAATCTTCACTCGGACTTGGTATTGCTCACCAGAACTGTAGTTAAAGAGAAAGCAGAACGTTAATACAGTTCCCTCCCTAATCCTTCTAACTGGGTGTTTAAAGGAGACAGTTGGGGAGGTATATGTACCCAGAGAATGCAAGACGTTAACTGTTCACCCTTGGAATAAATCATAAAGGAAGAACTAGGAACCCTGAAAACAAGAAATATATATTAATGTTTGTAAGGTTTGGAGAATATTGTAGATTAGGCTTTTCTATCTCTGAACGCACCTCATGCAAGAAACACTGTGATTCTATTCAGGTATCTCTGAACCCCTTGTTGATAATCACAAGGTAAACCAGATAGAAGTATAAAACAATAGATTCCACTTAAGTCACCAACCGGAACCCACACAAAGGGGCCGGACACAAAGACAATGGAAAGAGCTCTCACAAACCAATGTACAGACTGAGAGCGATCACGATCATGTATCAATGCAAAGAAAAAAGCTTCCAAATAACAGAATCCAAAACGCGAAGGAACAGGCTTGTTCCTTAAACCAAGGCTTCCCACGGAAGAGATACTAGAACAAAAAAAGCTGTGAGGCCCGCGAAGACCGTACTCACGGATGCGCCGTAAACGCCGAAAACGGGACGCCAACCACTAGCTCCTCGGACGAATCCCCACCAGTGACCCGGAACGAAACACTACTCTGGCTAAACGCGAAGCACTTCATGGAGTGCTAGGCGGGCCTAAATACGTAACTGATTTTAGTGCGCATGCGCTGGTGCGCGCGCATACGCCTGTGAAGTGTTTTTGCCAACCATTGTTTTGCCAACCCCGCATTCGAACTCAGACTGCGAGTGGGAGTGTAGCGAGCAGGCATGACAGAACACCCCTCCCACAACACCCCCCACCGGTTTTGGCTTATGAGGGTATCTCCTATGAAATGTCCTAATCAAACGGGGGGCATGTACCTGGCTGGCAGGCTCCCACGAACGTTCTTCAATACCATATCCTTTCCAATGGACAAGATACTGGAGACGCCGTCTTACACGTCTTGAATCTACAATAGCCCCTACTTCATACTCCTCATTAGCATCCACCAGTGTGGGTATAGGTAAGGTTGGAAGGCGAGTACCCGGAATGACAGGTTTTAAAAGGGACACGTGAAAAACAGGATGTATTTTCATGGGCTGTGGCAGACTCAACTTCATGGCAACAGGGTTTATAATTTGGGAAATCATAAAGGGGCCTACATATTTAGGCTTAAACTTGCAGGAACCTTTCAAACTCAAATGTTTGGTGGAGAGCCACACCTTATCGCCCACCTGATAGACGGGTTTGGTCTTTCTGTGTGAATCAGCCTTTCTCTTGTACTCTGCCTTTGCTCTATCGAGGTTGTCATGTATGGTTGAATGTACTGCTTGGATGTGGTGAACCAAGTCTGTTACAGCAGATGTGTTACAGTTCTTTATTGGAGAGAAGGGCAAGACTCTGGGATGAAAACCATGAGAACCATAGAAAGGGGTGTACAGAGAGGATAAAATTATGGCTATTAGTATAAGACAGTTCTGCAAGCCAAACTAACTCATCCCACTCATTCTGATCTTGTAATGTTTGGCACCTGAGGAATTGCTCTAGACTCTGGTTCACCCTTTCGGTTTGCCTGTCCGTCTGGGGTTGATGGCTGGATGAGAGACGCATGTCTATGTGTAACATGTTACATAGCTGTTTCCAGAACTTAGATACAAATTGTGTTCCTCTATCCGTAATTAACACTGAGGGAAAGCCATGTAATCTAACGATTTTATGCAAAAAGACTGTAGCCAGGATTTTATAAGTAGGTAGCTTCTTCAAGGGAATAAAATGGGCTGATTTGGTGAACATATCAACCACCACAAGAAGCGTGGTGTGTCCTCCCTTAGTACATTGTAATTCTACAATAAAGTCCATGGACACGGTGTGCCAAGGCTCAGGAGGAGTGGGGATAGGATGTAACAATCCCACTAACCCCTCATGTGAGGTCTTTCCCTGAGCACACACATGGCATGTACGCACGTACTGTTGAACATCACTAGCCATGTGAGGCCACCAATTCTAATGTCCTTTTATATCCAGGGTGTCCCGCAATTCCATGAGAATGACACCATTTTAAGACTTGTTGTTGAAGGGGTACTGTAGGTATAACCAACCCTCCCTGTACGTAATGCAGTCCCTCAATGACAGTCGTTGCTTGCTGTCCTAACAAGGTCAGCATTAAAGGGTCTTGCTGAGCTGTTCTTATCTGGTTTATAAAGAGTTCTTCTGCTGTGAGCCCTCCTATGGTCTTATGGGGACCTATGATACTGGGGGGCTCTTCCTCAACAGGAAAGGGATCAAAACCCATACGTGACAAGGCGTCAGCTTTACCGTTCTTTCTTCCAGCCCGAAAGTGAATAACAAAGTCATACTCGCTGAAGAACTGCATCCACCTCAACTGTCTCATGGACAAGGCTGTAGCTGTTTTTAGGTATTGCAGGTTCCGATGGTCTGTCAGTACTGTTACCATATGATGTGTGCCTAGCAGATATTGTCGCCATTCTTCCAACACCTTTTTAATAGCGAGAAGTTCTTTTTCCCCTACCGCATAATTGGCTTCAGCAGGAGTCAGTTTGTGTGAGTAGTAGGCTACTAGGTGTAATTCGCCTGTGTCAGGATCTGCCTGTGAGAGCACCCCCCCAACTGCCACTTGGGAGGCATCCACCTCTACTATGAATGGGCTTCCGGGCTCAGGATGTTTCAAGATGGGGGCTTGAGTAAAAGCAGTTTTAAGGACAGTGAAAGCGACGTCTGCCTCCTGGGACCACAGAAAGGTCGTGCCCTTACGTAACAACTTAGTAATTGGGGCGACGACTTCTGAGAACTGATGAATAAACCGCCTATAGAAATTGGTGAATCCTATGAACTGTTGAACTTCTTTAACATTTCTAGGAGGAGGCCATTGCAACACAGCAGAGACTTTTTGTGGGGCCATTTGGAGGCCTTGGGCAGAAACTATATACCCCAAGAAGGCTACTTGATGTCGGTGGAGAAAACATTTGTCTAGCTTACAGAATAGATAGTTTTCATGTAGTTTGTGTAGTACAGCCTGTACGTGTAGGATATGTTCATTCAGTTTTTTAGAATAAATAAGTAGGTCATCTATATAAGCGATTACGCTTTTATCAAGGTGTTCTTTTAGCACTTCGTTGATGAAATATTGAAACGCTGAAGGAGCATTACAAAGCCCAAAGGGCATCACTAAATATTCGTACAACCCGTACTTGGTGCAAAAGGCCATTTTCCACTCATCTCCCTCTTTGACTCTAACAAGGTGGTAGGCACCGCGTAGATCTAGTTTGGTAAACCATTCAGCGTCTTTGATTTGGTCTAATAGAGAGGAGATGAGTGGCAAAGGGTATTTATTCTTAATGGTAATGGAGTTAAGGGATCTGTAATCGATGCAGCAACGTAATCCCCTTTCCCGTTTGGGAATAAAAAAGAGGGCTGAGGAAGCAGGTGATCTGGTAGCCCGAATGAATCCCAAATCAAGCATCGTATCAAGGTATTCTCTGAGGTATTGGTTTTCTTTTTCAGTAAGAGAATAAACTCTACTCGTAGGTATTCGTGCTCCTGGTTGCAGATCTATACGGCAATCGTATACACTATGAGGGGGCAAGATGGTAGCTTGTTGTTTGTCAAATACAGACTGGAACATGTGGTATTCTGAGGGTAATTCAGAATCAGGTTGTTCCACGGTAAAGGTCGTTTCTTTGGGAGGAGAAGCCAAGTTAACTACTTTCTCTATGGTAGATGGAGGAGTGACCATGTCTCTCGGGCTCTCTGGGTTTAAAGAATTTGCCTCGTCTCTCCTGTGCAAGACACATCCATCCCCAAACTTAACTTGTGATTGTTGCCAATCTATATGGGGATTGTGCAGGCGTAGCCAAGGAAGACCTAACACGACTGGAAACTGAGGGGAATCAATTAAATCGAAGGTGATCGTTTCCCAGTGAGTGGAGGTGATAGTAAGTTCATTAAGAATGGATGTATGCGTAATCGGACCCGATTTTAAAGGACTTTCATCAATAGTGTACACCTCCTCAGTAACTATCTTCTGTACTTCAGGAACTGAATGGTCGATAGCCCATTGTTTGTCCATGAAATTTCCTGAGGCACCGGAGTCCAGAATGATGGAGAGCTCAATAGTTCTATCATACCAACTCAACTGTGCAGGGATAAAGAAATGTCCCTTATTAGACAGCAAAGATGAGACCATATGATTAATAGGACCCGAGAGTGTGGTCTCAATTGTTCTCGGGTCTCCTAGTTTTCCGATCTGCGTGACTGTTTCGGCTTCACAGGACACTCTCTCAAGAAGTGCCCTGCTTTCCCACAATAAAGGCAAAGTCTATTTTCTCTTCTCCTTTGTTTTTCGGCTTCCGTTAAAGGCCCTTTGATACTACCTATCTGCATAGGTTCTGGTTCATCGACTTTGCTTTCTGTTTCAGGTTTCTTTTCTCCCATTCCTATCCTGGGATACTCAACACAACCCTTATCCTTACGTCTTTCGCTCAATCTATGATCGATCTTTACCACCAGATCTATCAATTCTGAACATGTGTTAGGAGGATCCACTACATGGGCTAATGCATCTTTCAATTCATCCCTCAATCCTTCATAAAAAAGGGCGCTCCGTTTTTCTGTGGGCCAATCTGCTTCAACCACTAGTCTATTAAAAGTGGAGATATAGGTGATGAGGTCTTTGGACCCCTGTTTTAGGTCCAATAGTTCTGTATCTGCTGCGTGAGTGAAGGAATGTTTGTCGAACATCTTGCGTATCTCCCTTCGAAACGCATTATAGTCTAGGAGAAGTGGATCATCCTTTTCGATCAGAGGGATAGTCCAATTGGCTGCTGAAACTCCCAGATATGAAAGTACAAATGCCACTTTAGCTTGGTCGTTGGGCAAACAGGAGGCCTTACACAAAAAATGGAGCTGGCACTGGGTAAGAAAAGCAGCACATTTATTAGGGTCTCCATAAAAGCGTTCAGGTGGGGCTAAGGGTATAGTCTGGGGTGTCACTACCTGTACCAGTGGAGCTGGGGTGCTAGGTCCAGCTCCCTCGTCTCTATCTCTATCCCTTTGTAATGCCTCCACTCTGTTGGAGAGGGCTTGTGTCTCTCTCTGGAGATTTCCTATCATATTGGCCACATCGGCTAGAGTAAGATCCATGGCACTCAGGAGACAAATCTATAAAGGCTTTGCGTTCTGTCGTGCTTGTGCTTTGTTGTCTTAGGAGTGACATGGAGCTTGAAGCATAGTACCCCACTTCACCCCTATCACCCCATGGTGTCAGGTTGTAACACTGTCACACAAGTGGTAACCAGGGGGAAAAGGGGAAAACACAACAAGGAAAGGAGGGGAAGACACTGCAACCAGCAATCTTCACTCGGACCTGGTATTGCTCACCAGAACTGTAGTTAAAGAGAAAGCAGAACGTTAATTCAGTTCCCTCCCTAATCCTTCTAACTGGGTGAAGAAGGGGAGGTATATGTACCTAGAGAATGCAAGACGGTAACTGTTCCCCCTTGGAATAAATCATAAAGGTAGAACTGGATATGAGGAAGTAGGAACCCTGAAAACAAGAAATATATATTAATGTTTGTAAGGTTTGGAGAATATTGTATACTAGCAGCCCGTCCCGACCTTGTCTGGGAGCAATCAGGCTTCCCGGACCCCCGCCAGCCCCGACATTGTGCAGCAGGCCGGCCCCCGCCCGCCCTGACATTGTCAAGCAGCTCGGGCCCCTGCCCAGCCGTCCCCCGCCTGACCCGACCCCCGCCTGCCCTGACCCCCGCCTGCCCGGAGCCTTACCTCAGCCGCCGCTCCTCCCCCGCGCTCCTCATTTCACCGCTCCGCCGCTCCTCGCCGCTTACCGCCATTCCGCCATTCGTCACTGCTCCTCCCCCGCGCCATGTCCGCCACTCCTCTTCCGCTCCTGCGCGCCGCTCCTCCCCGCGCTCCTGATGTCACCACACAGGTCGCGGCCGGCGCTACTTGCAAGGGACTACTTTTTTTTATCGTCAATTTTTAAAATAACGTATACTTTTTTAACTTATATAGCCTATGTCCATCTGCACACCCTGACGATTACAATGATGTATCGGGTGTGTGGATTGGCGCTGTGGTTCCCGAGTTTACCCGCCTCAATGGTGCAAAGTTCTTCCTTTATTATAGTAGTATAGATTAGGCTTTTCTATCTCTGAACGCACCTCATGCAAGAAACACTGTGATTCTATTCCGGTATCTCTGAACCCCTTGTTGATAATCACAAGGTAAACCAGATAGAAGTATAAAACAATAGATTCCACTTAAGTCACCAACCGGAACCCACACAAAGGGGCCGGACACAAAGACAATGGAAAGAGCTCTCACAAACCAATGTACAGACTGAGAGCGATTACGATCATGTATCAATGCAAAGAAAAAAGCTTCCAAATAACAGAATCCAAAACGCGAAGGAACAGGCTTGTTCCTTAAACCAAGGCTTCCCACGGAAGAGATACTAGAACAAAAAAAGCTGTGAGGCCCGCGAAGACCGTACTCACGGATGCGCCGAAAACGGTACGCCAACTACTAGCTCCTCGGACGAATCCCTACCAGTGACCCGGAACGAAACACTACTCTGGCTAAACGCGAAGCACTTCCTGGAGCGCTAGGCGGGCCTAAATACGTAACTGATTTCAGTCCGCATGCGCTGGTGCGCGCGCATACGCCTGTGAAGTGTTTTTGCCAACCATTGTTTTGCCAACCACGCATTCGAACTCAGACTGCGAGTGGGCGTGTAGCGAGCAGGCATGACACAGATGTGTTTCTGTACTCCCTTGCCTTCCAGTTTAAAAATATTCGCTGTCTTCTCTCTAGCCCTGCTGAAACCAACTGGGGGAAGATCCTGAGTACCATGGCCAATTTTGACGGAGGTAGCATTGGATTCCTGTATAAATTTGGAGCACCCAGGTTTTTCAAGAAGGTCCGTTTAAAAGTAATAAGATCTGCACTTAACACATGGCATAACGTTAAAGCGAGATGGGGAATAAGATACTATTCCAATTTTGCCCCAATTTGGGACTCACCGGGTCTTCCCGCTTGCCTAAAAGATAACTTATGTAAGCAAAAACAATTCCCAACAGGTATCATGAAAAGACAGTTTCAATAATGTATGCAATATGCATTACACAAAGGAAGAAACCAAGGAGTCATTTGAGTTTTTTGCAAAAAGGCAGTATTATTCACCAAGAAACAGAGGGGAATGGTCTTTCACATGGCAATACAGTTAAAACAGCACTGTACAGAGCAGATCATGTGACAACCCAGTGGCACTTGGTGCAAGGTGCTATATACAATTAGTGATGGTGAAGGTGCAAGTGCTAAAGTGAACAGCGTGATTGACGCATGGAATGAATTATTTACATCAAGCAATAGCTCCACAAAACAAGTTGTAATCACTTTAAAATAAGATTTGTCAAAATTTGAACAGGAGCACAAAACGTGAAATGCGTCCTATAGTTCCAGCTGTGAAGTCGACGGCGTTTCGATCCCCTTTAGTCGGGATCGTCATCAGGACAGGGTTGTCGATGGAACCAGTGCTGAGGGCGAGAGAAGGGCAGTTTGAGCGGGAGACCGAGGACTGGGGTATGGAGTGGGGTGGGTGAGTTGGTGGGTGCGTGGTCCGATATAATTGTCAGAACAGTGAAAGTCTAGATGTGGTTGTGGCGTGGTGCGGGTGGGGGCCGGAGCAGGGCGTAGTTGAAGAGTGGGTTGGGAGTGACTACGGTGAGTATGGATGTCAAGAGTTGGACAGTAAAAATATTATATTATAAGTCGCAGGTGAAACAATAGCGTGAGAGTGATTCAGGATTACGCGAATAAGTGCGAGGTTAGAATTGGGTGGTGTGGGAGTGCGAGGGTAACGGAAAAGGGAAAAAACTTACAGTGGTACCCAGGTCAGAAAGCGTGGGTAGCCGGAGTCCAAGCAGTCGCTCGAAAGTCGAGAACTGCGGGGGAGCAAGCGGGGGTGGGGAGTTACAAAACCTGGCCAAGTACAGGGTATAGGCTAGATGGAAAACCACGTTTAGAAGTGGAGTTACCTGATTGTTGATTGTATCTGATCAGCGGGCGGGATTTTCAGCGCCTACGGGGACGAAAAGTACTGGGAGTGAGAGAAAGTCGGTTTGCGAGCAAGATCGTTTATAAACCTCTTACTCCGATCGCACCAAATGTGCGGGAATTGCGCTTACCTGAGTCAATCAGGGTTGTGGAAGGCAATTGGGACTCTTCTGGGGGGTGGCTGCGAGCAGTGAATGCTGGAGCTACCTGAGCAGATATGAGGTCTGCATATAAATGAGGAAGTGAATGGCAGGGGCGGAGTTGGGTCAGCGCGGGAGGCGGGAAAGGGGGCGTGTTGCGATGTTACCGAGGCAACATTGGCAAACAGGAAGTGGCGAGGTAGAAGAAAGAGATTCAGGGTTAGTCGGATTGTTGTCATGGCAACACTGACAGACAGGGCGTAAAGGGAGGCCGTGATGGAAAAGGAGGTCTGCATGAGTCGAGGAAGAGCAATCGGGAAAGGACACAGTACAAGTTACATAATACATCATATATACATTTCATGGTATCAAATTAGACATTGGGGGATCGGTCATGTATGAGCCCGAAGAGGGGTATATGTACAGTTGAATGGTGTTCTGTTGGATGATTGGTCTGAAACCAGGGGGTTATGTACATCATGCTAGGCTCAGTATACAGGGGAAGAGAACTAAGACATGACAGGTAGTAGGGTCCAACAGAGCACGCGGTTTAAAACCAAGGAGTTAAGTACATGATAATGGTATATTTGGATGGGAAATGGATTTAAACGGTGATAGTATTTGTCCATTCATCAAGAGTGTTTAACCCATGGTTGACCGAGTCAACTCGTGCAATCCATTTGCATTCGGCTCTATTGAGTAGAGTGGACATGTTTCCCCCTCTAATGGGTAGTGTGGGTTTTTCAATGACCATCCATCTAAGGTCTGTGTCAGCATGTGATTTTTCCATGAAGTGTGTGACTAGTGGAGCAGTCAGTACTTTGCAGTTAATTCTGCTCTTGTGCTGTATTATCCGTTGTTTAAAGATAACTTAGCCATCCCTATTAAGAGGGCGGGAATTTCGATCTGGTCTGATTTAATATCTTCGGGTGGTGTCCTCCCTTAGAGAGTGTTAAGGGCTAAAATAGGTAACTCTTTTTCTCGATTCTAATACTTGCAAATACGCTCCTGGTATTCAGCTGAGAAGGACCAAATTGGTGGAAACTGGGAGGTTGAACATATACTTCACAATGTAAATCCTAGAAAGAATCACCAAAACGTAAATAAGGTAAAAAAAAAAAATGTCTTTATAGAAGCAATGTGAGATATAGCGCTTTGATATGTCTACAGCCAAGGCAGATAATAAGATACTGTGTATCTCTTTTAGACCCGTGGGGGGGCGCAGTATTATAAACAAAAGGAACATTGAATCCACGGACTTCTAAAAAGATCTTCCTTTAGAGTATAAAATTAGAGCCACGAGGACACCTTGAATTCATCATTATTCATGGTGAGAAAGCGCATTGCAGATTACAGCATCGGGGTTCCTGTTTAAATTTATAATTGCAGAGGCACTAAATTTACAATAGCCAACAATAGTGGTCCCCCCTTATAGGTATTTCTGTATTTTATCTATTTCTAAATAGGAACGGTCACGTATAGTATAAGAAGAGCAATTGAAGATAGGCCTCGAGGGTTTAAGATGGACCTGAATGTTCTATAAAAATATAGAATAACAGGGAAGCTGTCCTGAATAGCGGCATTACTAGAAAACTATAGACTGGGCGTATGGAACCCTGAGGGAGGGTTGCACCCATATGTTCTTAAATAATAGCTGGTGGGCATCAGAGTGTATGTTAAAAAAGAGTACCATGGTATCATGAGATCTTGGAGGTTGTAAAGAAACCATGAGATTAAGTATGTCATGAAATTGTTGAAATAAGGATAAGGATGTAATATTCTGATCAAATATTGTATATATTTGTTCCATTTATGGGAGAGAAAATAGGATTGATATAAGAGAGAGACAGAATCATGGTGTCTTGATAAAGATGGTATTATTTACTTGAAGCAAATACACGTGATTCCAACAGACTGCTGGTCCCATCCCTTTGAGCACACCTACTTGTTCTTGGGAATAGTACCAAGACCTACACGATAAATGTTTTTCAGAATTCTAGAGTTAAGTTTTAAAATAAACGTTTTATTATTGTTTTCTTTGCTTCAAAGTCAATTTATATCATTATGTTCTTTTCACATAGTTGCAACATTTCTTAAATGCATCTGGCTTTAACTTCTCCTATGCATTTCGGGCACAGGGCCCTTCATCAGGGAGCATCACTAAAAAGAAATATATATATATATATATGTCATGTCAACATAATTAATATATTCACTAAGTTCACTCTGTTAATACATAACTGTGATTCACTCGTGGTAAAATGTGCCCATTATGGAGATATGTGTGGTGTGTTTGCATGCTTGTGCCAACGCGAGCAGAAGGTGAATGAGAAAAACAAACTATACTTACATGCCAGACTCGTATTTCTCAGGCATATATAAAATATGTAAATGCTGTAAACGAAAATAGGGAGTAAATATTATGGTACCAACTCTTTCGAGTATTACAATAGATCTCAGGGGGTTTGAAGTCAGTACTTACATTTGAGACACGGAGGTCTCTCTACAAGTTCGCTGGCGAGAACTCAGACGGCTCTCAAGTTTACAGCTTCTCTGAGCGATCGGTGTGTAACTTTCAAGCTAAGATGTAAGAACGTATCTAATAGGCCATCAGACTCCGGTCACGTGACAATAAAATGAACGACAGTTTAAACATCGAACTAAGCTAGCAAAATGCGGAATAAAGGAAGAGAGTGTAAATAAAAAATGTAGAAAAAATGTACGGGCACAAGTGGTGATGTTATATGCAAAAAATGAAAAATCAATTATGCAAACCTCATCTTTTGTCGGACCAAAGGGTAAAAACATACAGCATGACAATATCAATACAGTTGGTACAAAAAATATCAATGTTCAGTTATAGATAGCACGCAAATTCAATTCGGTCATTAAGCCCGTTTGGCTTCATGGAATTCATTTTATATATCCAAAAGTTCTCTCTTTGGAGAAGATATTTGTTCATATCAGTTCCCTCTTTATAGGTAGCAGTTTCCAATATCAGAAATTTTAATTGTGAAACATTATGATGTTCTTCAGCAAAGTGTCCTGCCACTGTCGATTTCTGATTAAAGGTCCGTATGTTAGATTTGTGCTCATTCATTCGTGTTTTAATTTTCCTTTCAGTTTTACCGATAAAAACTTTGCCGCACGGACATTTCAGTAGGTATATCACATGAGTGGAGTCACAAGTGGCATTTACTTTCAACTTGATATTGTGGCCTTTCATTGGATGTGTTATCTTTGTGTCCTTTATGATGTTGTTACGATTTCCACAATGCATGCATGGACGAGTGCCATTATATTCAATGGATTTCTCTGATTTAATTTTCAAGATCTCTCCCAGATTTTTTGCTCTGGTGTAGGCGAACAATGGTGGTCTATTAAATGATGTGTTGAAGTCTGACTCAAGTTCCAAGATAGACCAATGTCTTTGTATGATTTTTTTGAGCTGTGTGCTAGAGATAGAAAATTTGGATACTAGCACCATTCTGGTGTCATCATTTTTCTTCGATTTTTTTCAAAAGGTCTGTTCTTTTAATTTGATTGACTCTTTGTTTGTAATAGTTTGAGGGTATTCTCTCTCAGTGAACCTTTTGGCCATTTCATCTAGTCTAAGCTCTGCTTTATCCGGGTCTGAAGTGATTTTCTTCACACGCATCATTTGGGAAGTTGGCAAATGTCGTTTAAGTGCAAGTTGGTGAAAGCTATTGTAGTGCAGTGTGTTGTTTTTGTCTGTGTTTTTCCTGTATATATCAGTCTCTAAACCTTTCTCAGTTCGTGTAATTTCTACATCCAGGAAAGTAATCTTTTGATCTGAGATCTCCCATGTCAGTTGAATGCGGTCTTCTATGCTGTTTAGATCCCTTAAATCTTCTTGTAGTCTTTCTTTGCTGTTGCTCCAAATAATAAAATTGTCATCAATGTATCTTACTATCATTTTGGTATTCTGCTGCCAAATGGGTTTATTCAAAATGTTCTCTTCTTCATATGCCTTCATAAAGATATTCGCATAGATCGGTGCTGCCGAATTCCCCATAGAAGTTCCTACGAGTTGTTGATACCATTCTTGTTTGTATTTAAAGTAGCTTTGGTACAGTGTAAAAATCATAAGTTCCATCAAAAATGTTTGCATGGAACGATTAAGGTTGGTTGTGAGTATGGCTTGTTCCATTGCTTCAATGCCTGAGGCATGAGGAATTGATGTGTATAACGACTTTACATCAGCTGTACATAATATTAGGTGATCTTCTGACTTCACTGTTATGGTTTGAAGTCTATTCAGGAAATCTGTGGTATCCTTAATATAAGTATACATTTCCTTCACAGTCGGTTGCATGTACCTGTCTAGAAATTGGCCTATTGGTTCGTGTAAACTCCCTCTTGTAGACACAATAGGTCTAAGTGGTGGGTCTCTCAAGTTTTTATGGACCTTCGGGGTCATGTAGAAGTATGGACTTATGGGATCTTTTTTGAGCAAAAATTGTTTGGTTTTCTCTTTTATAACCCCATTTTCATACGCTGTGTTCACAATTTTCTCAAGAATTATCATGTATTCTTTGGTGGGATTTCTCTCCAGTTTAAGATATGTCGTAGAATCAGATATATGCGCTTCTACTTTGGCTTCATACATGACAGAATTCATATTAACTAGTCCGCCTCCTTTGTCTGCTTTAATGCAAGTTATTCGATCGTTATTGGCCAATTTTGTCAAAATTCCTCGGTCTTTCTCGGTTATGTTTTTTCTACATTTCTTGTTGCAATTGATTTTCTGCAAATCCTGTTTCACCAGCTTTTCAAATAGGTCTAATGTTTTGTGACTTATGGGTGCGTGGTAAGAGCTTTTCGATCTTAGTCCCATTAGTTCATCTTCTTCTTGTGTGTCTTGTCTTGGTAGTACGTTATCAAAAAAGTGCCTTAATCGTAATTTCCTCATAAATCTGAAGAAACTGATCTCCAGTTCTAGTGAGTGTGTGTGGTAGGGACAAAAGATGTCCCTTTTTGTAGCAAAACCAGTTCTTGATTGGATAAATTATAGTCAGAGATATTAATGACTAATTAGGTTGTGTTTTCTTTTTGAGTTTTCCAGCAATACTCCTTGTATTGGGTCCTTCTTTTTCTTTGTCCCCTCCTGGGTCTCCTGCTAGTTGGTTTCCTGATTCTAAAAAAGGCATATTGGTTGAGGTGGTTTCCATGGAAGTCGATGGTTGATCTTTATCTGGTATTGCTTGAGTTTTGTTATGTGGTTGAGGTTTTCCGCTATATTGTCTGTTCGAACGATCACTCCCAGATGATGATGTATCAGTATGACTCGTGTATCCACGATTCCTTCGTCTTTGGGCATACATGTCAGCCCATGTATATACCTCTCCCAACTTGTAGTCTAGGGTATCTCTTTTGAATTTCCTAATCTTTCTTTCGTTAATTTCTTGGGTGTGTTTAGAGATTTGATCATTGAGTTCCCCATGTGTTTTGGATAGTTCTGACGTCAAACCCCCAGAGATCTATTGTAATACTCGAAAGAGTTGGTACCATAATATTTACTCCCTATTTTCGTTTACAGCATTTACATATTTTATATATGCCTGAGAAATACGAGTCTGGCATGTAAGTATAGTTTGTTTTTCTCGTTCACCTTCTGCTCGCGTTGGCACAAGCATGCAAACACACCACACATATCACCATAATGGGCACCTTTTACCACAAGTGAATCACAGTTATGTATTAACAGAGTGAACTTAGTGAATATATTAATTATGTTGACATGACATATATATATATTTCTTTTTAGTGATGCTCCCTGATGAAGGGCCCTGTACCCGAAATGCATAGGAGAAGTTAAAGCCAGATGTATTTAAGAAATGTTGCAACTATGTGAAAAGAACATAATGATATAAATTGAAGCAAAGAAAACAATAATAAAACGTTTATTTGAAAACTTAACTCAAGAATTCTGAAAAACATTTATTGTGGAGGTTTTGGTACTATTCCCAAGAACAAGTAGGTGTGCTCAAAGGGATGGGACCAGCAGTCTGTTGGAATCACGTGTATTTGCTTGAATCAGAACGCCCGGGACAAGAGGGGTTACCTTTGAAGCACCCATAAATAACGATTTTTTTCTATGAACATATAATAACATTGGGCTGTGCACGAATCACTTATTTCTACAATTATTTACTTGAACCCATCGAAATGCGTCAACGCTTCTGAAGGCACAATCCAAGGACTAACATAGACATGTTAATACTGATTGGATCAATGTATTACTAGCGGTGTTTTCAGTCCCATGTGATGTGCGTTTGTAAATGACAAGGCGCTGTGTCTTACATATGTGTTTGTCTCGAGTCTCTAGTATGCTGGTCATAATTGTAAATTGTTGCTGATCAATTTCCCCCTGGTTGATATGTACCGTATGTTTATTTTTTTTTAAATGTATACTCTCGTAATTGTGATGTCATATGCTGCTTTAATCTTTCTGGAATGATATGTTCTTTTTTAATAAAATGTTTTTTTATTGTATACATTGAACATAGTATTCAATATTTTATTGTATTGTCAACTGCTGTATATTGATATTCAAACTGTTGGGTCAAGGGGATTGTTTCTGTTTCGGTTATAAGTACCTAATTTCCCTTGATGGCTTTAAGGGGTCCTCTCTGTCTTTTTAGGGCTCGCCCCTGAGCCATAATGCAGCCAAACCATACTTTCTGCCAAGGTCTCTCCAGCGGATTTTGAGAAGTGCACGCCTCGTGCACGAGCTTGCCGCCTGCCTCCACATCAAAGCCATCTGTTGCTTTGCGCTCGGCCTCAGGCCAGCATTTCTCCTCCCCTAATTATTCACTGCATGGCCGGCCGGCATATCAAAGGCTGCTGCTCCCCATGCGTCTCGTCACCCTTCCTCCATTGTTTTCACTTCTTTCACAGCCGCTCTCTGCTTTGCGCTCTGCTTTCAGTTTACTTTCAGTTTTCCTCTCTTGATATAACTTAATACTGCAGCCTGCCTTTCTCTCACAGACAGATCAGCCTTAGTACGTGCGCTCTCACTCTCTAGCTCCGCTTTAGATTTCCAATTTACATTCGCTTTCCTTGTTTCAGGACTCTTTCTCTCCTAGCTTTACTCTTTGCTATCTGCCTCAGTGTCACCCGTTGGTATTCATTTCTGCTACCAATACCTCCTCTGCTATTCCTTCTCTGTGAAGTGGCTCTGTTCACTTCTGTTAAACCTTCTGTCTGCAGTTTCTTTCCCAGCTCCTCTCTTGATATAACTTAATACTGCAGCCTGCCTTTCTCTCACAGACAGACCAGCCTTAGTGCGTCCGCTCTCACTCTCCAGCTCAGCTTTAGATTTCCACACTTCTTAGTCTGTTTCCTCTGCCCCTTCTCTCATCCGCATGTAACGCTGTCACAGATATTCAGAGCTGTTAGTGTCACAGGCATGGATTGTATCTGCGTGCACAATGTTATGTTTTTGGATTGTTACTAGTTGTGGCTGCACTCTCTCTGGGCTTAGTTGGTCACACTAGTCTTGCAGATTTCAGTGGTTAGTTTCTGGTATCCCCCCGTGCATATTGCGCACTGCCATTTGTCTGCCTAGCCCTAGGCATCAGTCTTCAAAGGCTGCAGCTCCCCCGCCTACCCCCCCCCCGCCACAGCAATGCCGAGAGCTTTTATTTTTTTTTTAGTTACGAGCAGAAAAGTCCCAGCAATTGCTCTGTGTTTCACCGTACTTGCACCACTGCTGAATACACCATGACTTCCCAGACTTGCACGCAGAAGACAGCATTATACTGGCCTGGGTTCTCATCAAGTATTTTACCAGAAAAGTCCCAGCAATGGCTCAGTTTTTCACCCTACTCGTCTCCTCTGCGCACAACCCTCACCCACCCTCAAACACCCTCACTCACCCACACACCCTCACTCACCCTCACACCCCCTCACACATCCCACTCTCACACACCCTCACACCCCCTCAACCTCACACCCCCTCAACCTCACACCTCCTCAACCTCACACCCCCTCACCCTCACTCACCCTCTCACCCTCACACACCCCCTCACCCTCACACACCCCCTCACCCTCACACCCCCTCACCCACCCTCACACACCCTCACCCACCATCACACACCATCACACACCCTCTCACCCTCACACCCCCTCACCTCACCCTATCACCCTCACACACACCCCCATCCTCACTCACACCTCACCCCCTCACCCTCACACACCATCACTCACCATCACACCCTCACACCCACATCCTCACACACCCTCAATCACCCTCACACCCTTACCCCTCTCACAACACTCACACCCTCAATCACCCTCACACCCTCACCCTCAGTCACCCTCACACCCCCTCACTCTCACACCCCCTCACCCACACATCCCCACACCCTCACACACCGTCACACCCTCATCCTTACACGCCCTCACTCACCCTCACACCCTCCCCCTCACAATACTCAAACCCCACCCTACAACTCCACCCTACAACTCCACCCTACAACTCAACCCTACAACTCCACCCTCCAAATACAACATCCAAATACACCCTCCAACTACAACATCCAAATCCACCCTACAAATCCAACCTCCAACTATAACTCCAGCCTCCAAATCCACCCTCCAAATCCACACGCAAGACAACTACAGAACCCAAGTCCACCCTCAAAATCAAACTCCACCCTCCAACTCCACCCTCCAACTCCATGCTCCAACTCCACGTCCAACTCAACGCTCCAACTCAACTCCACATTCCAACTCAACGCTCCAACGCCACATTCCAACTCCACATTCCAACGCCACATTCAAACACCACATTCCAACGCCACATTCCAACGCCACTTCACCAATCAATGCCACTACACCCCACAACAGAACAGCACCACTCAATGCCACAGCACCCCACAACACAACAGCACCACTCAATGCCACAGCACCCCACAACACAACAGCACCACTCAATGCCACAGCACCAGTCAACGCCACAGCACCACTCAACGCCACAGCACCCCACAACACAACAGCACCACTCAACGACACAGCTCCAATCAACGCCACAGCTCCACTCAACGCCACAGCTCCACTCAACACCACAGCTCCACTCAACGCCACAGCTCCACTCAACGCCACAGCTCCACTCAATGCCACCGCATCACTCAACGCCACCGCATCACTCAACGCCACCGCATCACTCAACACCACAGCACCACTCAACGCCACAGCACCACTCAATGCAACAGCACCACTCAACGCAACAGCACCCCTTAATGCCACAGCATCACTCAGCACCACTGAAGGCCACAGCATCACTCAGCACCACTGAAGGCCACAGCATCACTCAGCACCACTAAAGGCCATAGCATCACTCAGCACCACTGAAGGCCACAGCATCACTGAACGCCACAGCATCACTCTTTGCAACCAATCAACAACAACTGGTTCTAATATGTTCTCTCAATGTTTTAAGCTTTATTAGAAATGTTACAAAATAATGTTAATATTTGACTTCTGTTCTTGGATTTTCATCACAGTAAAATACACTGAACATAATCTTCCCATAAGTTATTTACAAAAGTTTAAGCTATTGCCATTATACATTACAATAACTTTTATTTAAGTATTAATTATTAAAACAAATAAAAGCCATTGTTATTTGTAATATTAATACTTCAAAGTCATGTAAATACAACACATATTGCATTAGAATGCTATAGGTGTCACGTTTGCAAAAGTTAAAAATATTGGCATTGTAAATGACAAAGCTAGTAATTTCCCTACTTTCAATACCAACACATAAATAAAATATTTGTCATTTGCAATACCAATACCTCAAACTTTCCTAATGCGAGACCTATTGCATTGCAAATGCTTGTTAACATTCACTTCGTTAGGTACCTGTGACCAGTCTGGCTGCAACGTTCAGTGATGCCCTTAGGGGAGCTAGAGTGTATTTGGGAAGGCCACAGAGAGTAGTGCTGCCGTAGTCCAACCTCGGCAGGACCAGTGCTTGTACCACCTGCTTGAAGTCCTTTTGTGGCAGGAATGGCTTGATGTTTCTGAGTGTCCTCATCAACAGATTAGCTCCCTTACACACATTGCTAATATGATTTTTCATATTCAGGTGTTTGTCCAGGGTGATTCCGAGAGATTTGGCTGAGTCTATGACGAGAGGGGTGCAATTGAAGGCAGTGAGGTGATTCAGCCAATGGTCTAGCTTTGGAACGTGGTTAGGGAGAGAGATGAAAAGGAATTCAGTTTTGGAGGTGTTGAGCAGTGGATGGTTCTTAGTTAACCAATTTTGCGTAGCAATTAGGGTCGAGTTGAGTGAGATGATGTAGCCCGGGGATGACATTTTCGAATAGAGTTGTGTGTCATGCGCGTACATATGGAAGAGAATGTTCGTGGAATTTACAGAGTTAGCTAGAGGTTCCAAGAAAAGGTTGAAGAGGATATGAGATAGGGCGGACCCTTGAGGGACTCCCATGAGTACTGGAGAGGGCTGGGAGAGGGAGTGGTTTGCCTTGGTTCTTTATGATCTGTGGTGAAGGAAGGATGAGAACCATTGTAACACCGACCCGAGAAACCCATCCTGATCTTCAAAATGGATAGAAGGATGTTGTGATTAACCATGTCGAAAGTGGAAGAGAGGTCAAGGAGTATTAAGAGGCAGGAATCATTTTGGTCCAACATTTTTAAGATGTCATTCATAACATGCGTGAGAGCCGATTCGGTAGTATGACCCTTCCGGAAGCCAGATTGATGTTGGTCTAGGAGTTGGAAATTATCTATGTGAGCACAGAGTTGGGATTGTACGCATTTTTCAAGTAGTTTGGGTAAAACTATTGAGGTCAGTTTTATCTGCGTTAGGTTTTTTAGTATGGGTGATACCTGCGCTGCTTTTAGGCAGTCTGGGATCGTGCCTTGTGACAGAGAAGGATTTACAATCCTTGCCAGGGGGGGATGAGTACATTCTTGATTTCTTTGAAGATGGCTGGGAGCAGCGGGTCACTGAAGTGGTTAGAAGGATTGATGTTCTGAAGAATCTTGTAAATGTCTTTTTAACTGAATGGGGTAAAGGCGTCCCATGTCGCATTGTTCTTGGTGTTCAGGCTGATTGGTTTGCGCTTTTCTGAGAGGTCAGGGGGTGGTGCGGATCCAAGGGATGGCAATAGCGCTTTCTTAGTAGAGATTTCAATGGTGATTTCTCAGTGAAGAAAGCAGCAAGATCATCGTAAGAGGGTGGGCTTCCTCCGGAGTCAGAGTTGCTTGGGCCTGCCACTGATTGCTGCTTGAACAACTCTAAAAGTTTCTTGGGGCGGTTTTCAGCTTGATCAAGTTGGTGTCTGAAGTAATAAGCCTTAGCGCTCTTGATTAGTTTGCTTTAAAAGCTTCTAACATCTCTAAGGAGTTTTAGTTGTTCCAAGGAGGGTTTGGATCTCCAGGAACGTTCAGCTGCCCTAAGGTTGCGGCGCTCCGTGTTTAAGTTGTCGTTGTACCATGTTTAAGCTGTCAGTTGATATGACGATCTGTGGTGCTAACCTGGGGTGCAGTGTCCTATTTTGTTTGTATTGTTTACATTAAATTTAGCAATATAGTTGTCCTTAATCTTGGGAGGCTCTGTGCACAATGCAGATTACTTTGAACAATGATCATTGAGCTTGGGAGCCAGTGAAGTGTTTGCAGGAGTGGCATCATGTCTTCTCAGAGGTGAAATCAGAGAAGGTGCCTTCCTGTAGCATTTTGGATTTGTTTGACTCTGTGTATGATGAAGCAGGGGGCACCAAGGTACAGGCTATAGGCATATTAGAGCTTGGAGATCATAAGAGTGAGGATAGCTTGTAGTTTTTGTAGGTACTAAAGATATGGGAATATGCTTTGCTGCATTCTCATTGTGCAGAAGGTTGTCCTTCTGCCCATACTGACTTGTGATATCAGGGAACGATCTGTTTACTCTTAGGTTTCTCACTTTTCCTGACTATATGGTGGGGCATCCAGGTCACGATCTCTGTATTTGCAGTGTTGAGCTTTAGGTGGTTAATCATCATCTATACTACTATTATAAAGAGAGAACAGAAACCTTTTGGCAAGGTAAACTCGGGAACCACAGCGCCAATCCACACACCCAATACATTGTTGTAATCCTCAGGGTGTGTAGATGGACGTAGGCTGCATAAAATAAAAAAAAACGTAAATTAAAAAATTAAACTCCAAAAACAAAGTAGTCCCCTAAAAGTAGCACCGGCCACGACCTAGCGCTGGCCGCGACCTAGCGATGTCCGCAACGTGCGTGATGACGACAGGCGGGGAGAAGCGGTGACGAGCAGCGAGGAGTGGCGGTGAAGTCCGGAGCGCGGGGAAGAGCGGCGGCTCAGGTAAGGCAAAGGCAAAGGCGAGGGGGGAGGCAGGCGGGAGGCAGCCGGGAGGCGGGAGGCGGTCTGGGCAATGTGGGGCGGGCAAGGTAAGGCAAAGGCGAGGCGGGAGGCGGGAGGCGGCTGGGAGGCGGGAGGCGGTCTGGGCAATGTCAGGGCGGGCGGGGTAAGGCAAAGGCAAAGGCGAGACAGGAGGCAGGAAGCAGGCGGGAGGCGGGCGGGGGGCGGGAGGCGGGAGGCGGTCTGGGCAATGTCGGGGCGGGCGGGGGCCGGGGCCGGAGTGCACCCAAGCCTGAAATGTTGCCCCCAGCCCCCTTCTGCCCCGGGCAACGCTGCCGCAATCCGGAAATGCTGCCCCAGCCCCCTTCTGCCCCAGGCAACGCTGGGGCGGGCTGCTAGTCTGTGAATATAAGGCATGGAGGCAATCGCCAAGTCTTCACCTGTAGAGGGCAATCCATTTTTAGATTGATTTGCATATTATCTGCATAGTTGTAACTTGTAAGTTTGAATGATTTGTTTTTAAACAAACGTTATTGATTTTCCAGTGAACATTTGCTTGGTTCAAATTGTCGTCAGTTCTTGACATCCTATAACTTAAGTGCGTTTACAATTATACAGTCCCTCAATATATGGTGGGCCCACCATACATTCCTACATTATGCCACATAATGGACAATTCAACAATACTGAAGAAACAAGACATGGTGGTTGACCCAGTCCCGAAACACAACCCTCCTATTAAGCTATGTCTTCACGATATAAACCCACTATGTAACATAATCAATCAAACCTATTCTACCAAAAATCCCATCCACCCTCTCCCCCCTCCCCTCTCCACCCCCCAGGCATGTCACTACTAACAATGTACCTTGTAACAATAACCTTTAGCATCCCATTGACGGAATCAGTTCTGTGAACTGAGAATGTGGACATGTGCCTGGCTCGGCTCCCTGATTGCCCATCCCATGCGCTGCAAGGGTATTCCCGTCCTTATTGTTACAGATTTGTGGGGTGCTGTTCTGGTTCCTTTATGAGCGAAGCTGCATCATCCTCACTAATCCTATCTGGATCTTTCAACAATCCTAATAAGTGCTCCCATGTCCTGGCCGCCTCCAGTGCCCTCTCGCTCCCTGATCTCTGCACCATTTGCAACCGCACTATCCCATCATATTCTGCCCATTTAATGAATTCTTTCTTCCACCTAACTATGCTAGGGGCCACTCTCGCTTTCCAGTGCATTGTGATTTCCCTTTTTGGTAGCAATAACACCATGTCTATGAACTAACTAGTGACCTTGGTTTTAGCCATATGTGGAAACCAGTGTAAGAAGCACGTCCCCAAGGCCAGATCCAAACTTCTATCCGTCACTATATTCAGCAGGTCAACTACCTCTGCCCAATATTTTGCTAAAAACGGGTAGCCCCATATAATATGTGGGAAATCCGCTCTCTCTCGTCTGCAGCGTGGGCATTCCTCCGTTTCTGCGTTAAAAAATGCTTTGATTTTTGCCGGGGTGAGGTAAATCCTGTGCAGAACAAAGAAATGCAACAACTGAAACTGAGCATTCCTGGTGCTCTTCCATGCCTGCGTGAGTATGTCAGCCCAAGTCCTATCCTGTATCTCATCTCCCACATCCGCTTCCCATATTTGCTTAAGCACGTCCAAGGGAGCAAGCTTTTCCAGAGTCATTTGCTTATAGAGACACGTTACTGCCTTATGTTTCCCAGCTGCAGTCATGATATACTGGCAACCCAAGGAAGTTCTAGGTTAAGTCTGGCCCTCCATCCAATCTGCCCGTTTAGCCGCCGTAAGAGCCGCATGCAACAAAAAGTCCCCTCCTCGCAAGTCAAAGAGCTCCTGCAAGATGTGGAAGAGCAACATAGTCCTGTCCTCGTATAAGTCCACCTATAGTTGTTAGCCCTCTCTCATCCCAGTCGCTCCAAACGCGCTAGGAGCCACCATGGGGAAGAGCCTCGCACACAGTGAACAGTATATCGGGAGCATACGGCAATGACATAGTCGCTCGTCTAACACTCCTCCTCCAACATAGCCTTGCTGTCTTAAGGTTCTCAGATAGGTCTCCCATCAGGACAGGAAGGTCCAATAGGATTTGTGAGAGCAATCAAACCTCAGGGGCTCCCCCTCTCTCATGTTCCGGGCTGCGCAACCTCAAAGCCATTGTCTGTGTCAACCATTGCATCTGCGCAGCTAAATAATGTTTCAAAGTCTGGGACCGCCCATCCACCCTCCGACCACGGGCGCTGCAGTGTAGATAAGGCTACCCGGTGCCTCCCAGTGCCCCATAGAATGCCTGTGATCATGGATGTAAGTTGTTTAAACACCTGCGCCAGTATCCAAGTCTGTAGGGTCACAAAGTAATAAAGCAACCGAGGGAGGGCCACCATTTTTGATAAGGCCACTTGCCCTGCCACCAATAGTGGCAGCGTGCCCCAAAACTCAAAGCTGCCCGCCAGCCCTCTCAGCGCTCTAATCACGTTACCCTCTAACAGATCCGTCCGTGTATTATAAATCTGGACTCCCAAGTATGGGAGGCAGCTATTCTCCCACCTCACGCCAACATCACTTTGCGGGCCACCCCTATCAACATCAGTTGGAAATAAGCAGGATTTGGCCCAATGAACCCTGAGTCCAGACACCTCAACCAAGTTATGCAACAGCGCCTTCGCCCCCAATAACGGCTGCCCTGTACCCACTAAAAACATGAGTAAATCGTCTGCGTATAAGGCTATATGGTGGGTCTGTTCCCCTACCTGTAAACCCCAGTAATATCTCCCAGTTCTAACCTTCATCGCCAAGGGTTCCATATCCAGTGCGAATAGGAGTGGGGACAACGGGCATCCTTGCCTCCTACCCCGGCTCACTTCACAAGCATCAGATATCACTCCACCCGTTCTGACCAGCGCCGTAGAGGACTGATAGAGTAATGCCGTCCATGCTATGAAAATGTCTCCCAGCCCAAAGCCGGCCATAGCATGAAACCGATTCGGCCATTCCAAACTATCAAATGCCTTTTCTATATCAACGGCAAATACGGCAGTAGTGTCTGCTGAATAAAAATCCGCTTCGAGTACCTGCAACAAGCGCTGAATATTTAAGGCTGTACTACGGGCAGGGATAAAGCTGGCCTGGTCCCGATGAATTAGGGTCGGCATGTGTGGTAATAATCGAGTGGCCAATATGCGGATTAATATCTTATAGTCCGTGTTCAGCATGGAGAGTGGGCGATATGCTGCCCTGTTCCATGTCAACTTACCAGGCTTAATAAGAGGGATGATAACCGCCTTTCGCGTGGAGGCCAGAAGGCAGCCCAGGCGTCTCGCCTCGTTATATAATTTGACTAAGTGCAGAGCTAAGTGTTCGGAATAGGTCAAGTAGAATTCTATCGGGAGGCCGTCCGTTCCCGGCGTCTAATTCCATGCCATTTGGTTAATAGCCACCCGCATCTCCCACAATTCAATATCCGCACCAGTGCTTCAGCTTGCTCGTCCTCTTAATCGTGGAAATTGGAGCTCACGTGTGAAATCTACTAGGTCAGTTCCTGTTCTAGTCGTCTTGGTCTTGTATAACTCCCTGTAAAAATCATAGAACAGCTCATTAATGCCCTCCTGAGTAAAACAGGCAGCCCCCTGGTCATCCCGGATCTCCAATATTGTCATCCTTCTCCGCGTTAGGCTAGTTAACCAGGCCAGAAGAGCGCCCGATTTGTCCCCCTCTACATGGTTACGGGTAAGATAAGCCTTATAGTCTAAGCAGCGTAGACGCTCCACTTGTCCTGGCACTGCCTCCCTTTCCTCTAGTAGTTCTAGGCCTCCCAGGTGGTCTTTTTCTATAACCCCCAGTCTCTGTTCTACCTCTACTACTTCTGCCAGCAACACTCTAAGCACTCCTACCGTCTCAGCGATGCTTTGGCCCTTATCACTGCCTTAAAAGCGTCCCACTCCACCAAAGGCATAGAGGCGGTCCCTTCATTAACTCCAAAATATTGCATGATTGATTTGCCCACCGCTGCGCGGAATACCTGGTCTTCAAACGCCTCTGGGCGCAGACGGCATGTCAGGATCCGGGCCCAGGTCCGCGACCATTGCATCCAGATGAAGAGAGGGTTATGGTCTGAGAGTGTCCTAGCAAGATACTCGCTCCCTTGCACTCCTGCATGCACACCCAGAATACATAACAATGCATCTAGTCGCATGTGAAGGTTATGCAACGCAGAAAAGAATTGCGATCCTCTGGGTGGTGAGCCCTCCAAGTGTCCACCAACCCCCATCAGTGCTGCCAATTACGCCTAGCCTCTGCAATCTTATATGTGGGAGCATTTTGGAGCGGGGGGTGCGAACGATCCAATAGTATGTCTGAAATGCAGTTAAAATCCCCTCCTAGGGGGAGGAGCCAAGCACGTGACCATGATGGCCGCGTGAAGGCTTAGCTCCGGAGACTCCGTCCCTCCGTCGAACCTATCCTGAATTAATCCTGATGCCCGAACCCTACAATCGGTAGGGGAAAAGAAGCTGGTCCCTCTGGTGAAATTTGGGACTGAATCGAGCATTCCTACCCATTGCAACGTCGTCTGGAGTTTGGAGGCCTACACCCCATCTCATCCGGGGACCATGGTGCTACGTACACCCGGACTCTAGTTGAACAACAGCGGATCGTTCAACCGGAAGTTGCGGCCCACAACCAAAACCGAAACTCATCCGCTGAAGATGCGATGAACTTGGGTCAATGTCTGGCGAAGATAATTGGGAGCTGCCCTCCGAGCTGGGCTTGAGTGTCGGTGGTGGAGCTACAGTGGTGCCCTGGGGTACTAACGAAGTTCTCTTGGCGAGGTGTGAACACTATGGTGGCGTCGAAGCCAGAAATCGAGAAGCCTGTATCGAGATCAGGGCGAGGGCCGAAAAATGTGCAGACCCACAAGATAGACCGATATGTTCAGTCCAAGGGGTCGCCGTCGGAGCAGAGGAAGACCCCGACGCACGGAGGGGACTCACTAAGCGAACCGGTCGAGCCGACAAGGACAGATCTCTTGGCGGCGATAAACAACATCCAGGCCGCCATGGTCGGGAAAATGGATGCACTGGACGCCAAATTGGATTCTGTGAAGTTGGAAGTCAACTTACTGCGGGTTGATCACGCCAAAACCAGCGAAAAGGTCAAGTCCCTTGACATTAAAACTTCCAGCTTGGTGAATGATGTTGCGGAGTTGCAACGGGAAGTACGGGATCTACAGGCGGCACGGGAAGATACCCGCCGAAAGCTGGATGACTACGAAGGGCGCAATCGGCGAAATAACGTACGCATCCTTGGTGTACCGGAGAAAGCAGAAGGCCAAACACCTGATCTTTTTGTGGAAGATATTGTGCTCAACCATCTGAAGCCAAGGGGCCTCAGCAACTTTTTCACAATCGAACGGGCACACAGGGTGCCAGGAGGTCAGCCAAAACCAGGAGCACGCCCCGCCCGATGATAGCCAGGGTGCTGAACTTCCGAGACAGGGATGCGATTCTACAATCGTCACGCTCCACGGGCCCGCTGCATTATGAAAACACTACGCTCTCCTTCTTTCCAGACTTTACACAGGCCGTGCAGAAAATGAGACAGAGTTTTCTCCCAGTAAAGAGGAAACTAAGGGACAATGGACTGAGATACTCAATGCTCTTTCCGGCGAAACTGCGAATGGAAGTGGATGGCAAGGCCTGGTTCTTCAATAACCCGGAGGTGGCGTCAGATTGGGCGGACAGCATAGCGTCGGAACATCCCGAAGAGCACCAGCACGCAGCGGAGGAAGATGGACAGGGATGAGGAAGGTGTCGCCGACAATTGTGTTTTATTTGTGGACTTCGGTAGTGGACTAATGTAGCGTTCAGGGGGACTTTGCAGATGTAAATTGATACTTGTATAGCGCACTACTCACCCGCAAGGGTCTCAAGGCGCTTGTACGAATACTGCTGTGGAAACCATCCTGGCTTTCCCTGTAAGGCGTCCACTCCTGGGCACCCCCAAGGTGGAGGCCAGGCATCCTTAGCGTTGTGGGGGCTGTTGTGGAGATTAAGCAAGCTATTGCCCAGAGTTGCAGAGTGGGACTCCATGATTGGAATAGGCACCGAGGCGAGAATTATCAGGTCCGTGGAATTTTGAGCCCAAGAACCACCGAGGCGGGGAATTGAACCCTGGTCCCGGGCTAGACCTCTGCATCAGGGTCTGCCGCTCTAATCATTGAGCCACACTGTGGAGGGGGAGGGAGGGGCTGGGCATTGGGTTCCTCCCCGTTACTACCTTTAGTTCCTTAGACTAGTGGGGGGGCGACAGGCACACTGCGAGTTGGGGTGGGGCTTAGGCCTGATGCAGGGGTGCAGGGTGGTGGGGTGGGGTTGGGGGTTGGGGGACATTGTTTTTGGTTTTCGTTTAATTTTTCTGAAATCATTGAATAATTGTGCATGTTCACGTCGGGTGTTTACTGTCATGGGAATTGGGTAAATGTCGCAAGAACCGAAAGGATTGGGGATGAAGATACTGAGCTGGAATGTTAATGGGCTGGGTGACAGATCAAGCGGGGGATGGTGAATCAGTTCATACGAAGACACTCCCCGGATGTGGTATTGTTCCAAGAAACACACCTGATTGGCAATAGATGTATGGCACTGCATAAGGGAGGATATAGGTTGGTGGCACATGCGGGGTTTACCACAGGTTCAAGGGGTGTTGGAATATTGTTCAAAAACTCCTTCCCCTTTGAGATTCGATCGACATGGGTGGACCAGAGAGGCAGGTATGTGGGTGTCTCCGGTCAGTTGGATAGTAGGGCAGTTACATTCTTGTCGGCGTATGTCCCGCCTGGCCTGCAATCTGACACCTTCCGAGACCTGGGCGCCGTCTTTCTCACGCTCCCCCTGGGCCCCCTCGTCGTTGGGGGTGACTTCAACGCAGTGTTAGATGGAGAGCTTGATAGACACCCAGGGAGGGTTCTCCGTCAGTCCCAGCGGTGGCTCCCAGAATTTCTAGAAACATTGGGTCTGGTAGATAGCTGGAGGACACGAAACCCCACACAGAAGCAATTCACTCATGTCTCTGCCGCGCATAGTAGCATGTCAAGGTTAGATTATATTCTTATACCAGCCTCGGAAGCAGTGACCATCAGGGAAACCGGGTTCATGAGCAGAGGTATATCTGATCATTCCCCTGTGTGGTTGCGGCTAGACAATGGTGGTCCGTCGGTGGGTAGAGTTGCTCCCATTAACGCGTGGTATCTCAAGGACCCGTACGCCTCTCAGACCAATATTTTAATGAAAACGTTGGCAGTGTAAGTTCGGCAGGGATACTTTGGGAGGCCTATAAAACAGTTATCAGAGGTGAGGTTCTGTCCCTGGTAGCGTGGAATAAAAGGAAACATCAGGCGGATATTGTTAGATTGGAGACAGAGGTGATGTCCTTAGAGAAAGAAATATCGGAGTTGCCCAATCAAAACAGTCTCCATCGCTTCAAACTCCGTCAGGATGAGTATAAGAGTATGATTTAGAAAAGGGGGTGGTGATGAACAGAGTGTCTGAGTTAAACAGACCACTCTTACCCAGTCCAAAGATCAGGGCTTGATCCATCACCGTTATTTATCTCACTGCCCCAACCCAGCTCAGAACCTGGCTATATGCAAATCAGTCTGTCCCTGGCCCAGTGCATCATGGGAACAGGGCAGACTAAACTACCAAGCCAATTCTTCACCAGAAAGGAGACAAGCTACCGGGGACCGGTTTCTGGCATTTCAGCCTTCTTCGGCCCGGCTTGCTTGAATCCTGATGGAGCAGTGAGAAAGGGACTCATGTCTGAGTATACCCTGCCACACCTATAGTGGCCAAAAACGATTTAGAAAAGGGGGTGGTGATGAACAGAGTGTCTGAGTTAAACAGACCACTCTTACCCAGTCCAAAGATCAGGGCTTGATCCATCACCGTTATTTATCTCACTGCCCCAACCCAGCTCAGAACCTGGCTATATGCAAATCAGTCTGTCCCTGGCCCAGTGCATCATGGGAACAGGGCAGACTAAACTACCAAGCCAATTCTTTACCAGAAAGGAGACAAGCTACCGGGGACCGGTTTCTGGCATTTCAGCCTTCTTCGGCCCGGCTTGCTTGAATCCTGATGGAGCAGTGAGAAAGGGACTCATGTCTGAGCATACCCTGCCACACCTATAGTGGCCAAAAACGATTTAGAAAAGGGGGTGGTGATGAACAGAGTGTCTGAGTTAAACAGACCACTCTTACCCAGTCCAAAGATCAGGGCTTGATCCATCACCGTTATTTATCTCACTGCCCCAACCCAGCTCAGAACCTGGCTATATGCAAATCAGTCTGTCCCTGGCCCAGTGCATCATGGGAACAGGGCAGACTAAACTACCAAGCCAATTCTTCACCAGAAAGGAGACAAGCTACCGGGGACCGGTTTCTGGCATTTCAGCCTTCTTCGGCCCGGCTTGCTTGAATCCTGATGGAGCAGTGAGAAAGGGACTCATGTCTGAGTATACCCTGCCACACCTATAGTGGCCAAAAACGATTTAGAAAAGGGTGTGGTGATGAACAGAGTGTCTGAGTTAAACAGACCACTCTTACCCAGTCCAAAGATCAGGGCTTGATCCATCACCGTTATTTATCTCACTGCCCCAACCCAGCTCAGAACCTGGCTATATGCAAATCAGTCTGTCCCTGGCCCAGTGCACCATGGGAACAGGGCAGACTAAACTACCAAGCCAATTCTTCACCAGAAAGGAGACAAGCTACCGGGGACCGGTATAAGTATAAGAGTATAAGATAGTATGGCATGGGAGAAGGCAGTTGCTCAATACAATAATATACAGAGCAGGATCTATGAGCATGGTGATAAAGCGGGGAAATTAATAGCTTGGCTTGAGAGGGGGGAGAGAGCCTCCAGACTGGTGCCTGAGTTAATTGTCAGAGAAGCGTGCAGTGTTACTGATCCGCAGGAGGTGGCGGAAGAGTTTGCCACATATTACAGGGGGGTGTACACTTCGGCGGCCTCTTACACAGAGGAAGAAAATAGTGCTATGATTAAAGATATTCCTATGCCGACTCTGTCTGACGAAGACAGAAAGTATTTAGACTCCCCTTTCACTGACGATGAAATTGCGCAGGCCATAAGAGGAACGAAGTCCGGAAAAGCCACCGGCCTAAACGGGATACCGATTGAGTTG
This sequence comes from Lissotriton vulgaris, assembly GCF_964263255.1. NCBI lineage: Eukaryota > Metazoa > Chordata > Amphibia > Caudata > Salamandridae > Lissotriton > Lissotriton vulgaris. The sequence goes on from NC_141694.1 coordinate 753,577,704, forward strand.
TACAAACTACATGCCCAGAGACTCGCGCCCTACATGCGTGCGATGTTTCTGGAGAGTAGGAATAAGGGTGAACTCCCCTATGACAAACGAGTTGCTAACATAGTTGTCATTCATAAGCCAGGGAAATCCAAGATGCACTGCTCCTCATACTGGCCTATTTCCCTCCTTAATCCGGAGCCTAAAGTCCTCGCTAAATTGCTGGCTGTGAGGTTGGTTAATAGCTTGCTTTATCTCCACAAAGGCCCTAGCCGCGCCAGGGATGCCTGGCTTCACCTTGGGGGTGCCCTCTCACAGAGAAAGCCAGGACGGGTTCCCCAGCGGTATACAGCGCCAGGACACCACGTGACGAGGTAACAGTGCGCTTTACAAGCATACATTACATTACATTACATTACATTGCTTAAGGTGGTCTCCACTTTGATACACCCTGACCAATCGGGATTTATGCCGCGCCCTAACACTGCGCTAAACCTGCGTCGGCTGCATGGGATCCTCTGTCGTTCGTCGACCTTGCAGGAGCCTGCGGTTTTGTTATCACTTGATGCCACCATGGCGTTTGACAGAGTAGAGTGGTCTTATTTGTTCGTGGTGCTGGCAAAGTTGGGTTTCGGGGAGGAATTCGTAGAGTGGGGGAGACTTCTCTATGCTAAGCCTTTAGCAAGAGTGACGGTCAACAACCGTAAATCGGCTGACTTTTTATTACAGAGAGTCACGAGACAGGGGTGCCCCTTGTCCCCGTTACTCTTTGCATTGGCGCTGGAGCCTTTAGCGGCATGGGTCCGATGGGACCTAACAATACGCGGTCTGAGATGGACGCGGGAGTGGGAAGACAAGATCTCACTTTACGCATATGATATTATGCTGTACCTCACCAGGCCCAGAGCATCACTGAAGTGTTTTTGGGACGTTCTGTCACACTTTGGTAGATACTCTGGATTTATGATTAACTGGTTGAAATCTGTACTCTTTGTCTTGTCCGGAGAGCCACCAGTGATCCCGCAGTCGTGTCCTCTTCAGATAGAGAAGGTGGGATTTACTTACTTAGGTATATATATATATAACGTTTGATGCAAAGCTTAGATTTGAACATAATCTAGGTTCCCCTCTGAGCCGATTGAAAAGCGATGTGGTGCGCTGGAGGGCTCTTCCACTCTCATTGCTCGGAAGAGCGACGTTGTTCAAAATGATGTCCCTTCCTAGATTTCTGTATGCACAAATGCGATGGACCCGGTCCCCGTGTCTTACTTTAAAGAAATAGAAGGACTACAGAGGGAGCTTCTACAGGAGGGTAGACCTACGATAGCTTTTCTGAAGTTGACCCTTCCCTGGTACGACGGAGGCATCGGACTCCCTGATCTGAGGAAGTACTATTGGGCTTCCCAACTGGCGGCCATCAATCAAATTGTATACAGACTCCCAAGAGACCCGGGATATGCCATGGATAGGGAACAGGCACCAGGGGAGATATAGGTAGGGCGTTATACGCTAGGATGGGAAGATTTCATTTAACGGGTCCAACCGCCCATGCGGTAAAAATCTGGCACATTGCGAATAAGTCTTTGGGTTGGGAGGGTAAACTGACACTAGCAACGCCTTTGATCAACTCCGAGCAATTGGGGAGCTTGTGGAAATCAAAAGGATTTGATAAATGGGAGTTGATTGTATCTCCCAGGTGAAGGATGTATGGAACGGGACGGAGATACACACGTTTGAGTCATTGAAAGCAAAATATTAACTGAATGATAGTGAGCACTTCCGCTACCGCCAGGTCCGACATGCTTTGATGGCTCGAGTCCCGAGGGGTGAGGTGCTCCCAGAGGCATCACCTCTTGAAGACCGGGTACTCGATGGCCACCTTCCAGAAAAAACTATCTCCCTAATATATAGGAAGCTTGTCAATCATATGGATGATCCTTTAAAGAGGCTACGTGAAAAGTGGAGTGAGGATGGTCTGATATTCGATGACGAAGATTGGGTTGAAGCAGTTTCCTCCCCAAAGGTAGTAGCCATCCAGATGAGACTCCGGCTGGTTCAATTAAAAATCCTACACCGGATCTACATCACCGGGCCGCGACTGGTTAAGATGGGATGGGGAGAGAGTGGTGATTTTAAGAGAGGTTGTGGTGAGCTGGGAACCTTCCTCCATGTACTGTGGCATTGTGAGTATGTTAGTGTGTATTGGCTCAAGATCCATGAGGTGATGACAGAGGTGATGGGAATAGAGGTTCCTATGGAGGCCCGTAGGTGCTTGTTGAATGTGTGGGAGCCAACTGACCTGAATTCCTCACATAAGCAATGGGTGACCCTGGCATGTATGGTTGCAAAGCGGAATATTGCACAACTGTGGGGAGCCGCTCGAGCCCCAGACCTCTCCAAATGGTCAGAGGACCTAGATTGGTGCATGATGCATGAAAAGAACGTATATGTCGCCAGGGGTTGTCCTGGCAAGTGGGGGAAGGTCTGGGGGCTTTGGAACACGTACAGGGGTGACCTTTGCGAACCACCGGCTACCGTACCTGCATTGGAAATGTCTGACTCCCCTTTATCCTAAATGTGATTATTACTGTAATGTATCCTGTGACGCAACGAAAACCCTCATGCTATGTGACTCACCCGGCGTGCACAGAATGTTGAATCATGTTTTCTTTTGTTCAATAAAAACATTTAAAAAAATATATATCCCCTCCTAGCAGCACAGAGCCTGTGAAATAAGGAGCTAGTTTCCCAGATAACTGCTGGCTGCTCTGTATTGGGAGCGTAAATGCTCGCTAGGGCAATGTCCCGTCCATCTAGTTTCATAAGGACCACTACATATCGACCTTCTGGGTCTATAAGTTTTTCCCTGAATTGGAAGGGCACCCCGGCCCTAACCCAGACTAACACCCCACGAGCAAAAGCAGAGTTGGTAGTATAGAACAACTGGCCTCGCCATAGTCGCTGCAATGCTACACCATTTTGTGTCTGTAAATGTGTTTCCTGTAGGAATGCAATGTTTACTCCTCTCAGTATCAAGTAGTCATGTAACTTTTGACAGCACCACATAGAGTACATGCCCCGCACATTCCATGATGAACACTTCAGGTCATTGGTGGAACCCATCCCAAACGTGTAAAATAAACAATTCTGAAAGCGACTCTAGCGACATGCCTGGCCCCAACACACCCCAATATTAAGGGACATCCCCAACTCCCCCTCCCCAGGACAGTTACTCTGAAACAAGTACCCATCCAAACCTCAAAAAAACACAATGTCCCCTGTCAGCTACAGAGGAGCTGGGGAACGCAGCTGGCCTGTATTCCCCTTCACTATATGCATCAGCCCTCTCGTATAAAAAGCATCCCTGGCTCATCAATAACACCACTACATAGTCAGTAGCACACAGATCTCTTCCTGTCACCCCCAAATGGACCCCTTCCCATTAAATTAAGCCATCCGCGTCTGCGGCTACACCTCAGGCATACGATCTCCGCTACCCAGCGAAGTGTCCGAATCATTACCCACTGAGTCCCCTGTGGTGCCAGCCTTTGTAGTCGACACACCAGCTCGATCCTGTGCCAACGCCACCACTGCCTGTAGTGCCTCTGCCCTTTCCCACGCCTTCTGAGAGTCTGTGGGCTTCTTCTGGGTTCTGTTACGGGGTCGCCTGCGTGAGCCCCTCGGTTTGTCCGAATTTCTTTCCTGCATGCCCTCCAGGTTTCCACCTCTCGCCGCCTCCTTCCGGTAGGATTCCAACCAGTCCCATGCTTCGTTAGGGGAGTTAGTATAATGCTTAGTGCCATCCAAGATTAATAGAAGCCGCGCTGGAAATAGCAGAGAGTACTGGAGCCCCTCATCTCTAAGAGCCTTTTTTACTGCCAGATAAGAGGCCCGTTTACGCAGCACCTCCAGCGTATAGTCAGAAAACAGTATGACCTTTGCATTATCCACAGTGACTGACCCTCTCATTCTCATGTTTTGTAGGAGCGTTTTGTAGGAGCAAGTCCGGATCTCTAAAATGAAGTAGGCGAGCCACCACCTACCTTGGTGGACGTCCTGGGGCCAGCAGCTTTGCCGGAACCCTGTGTGCTCGTTCAAGGGTATAAAAGGCTGTGAGACCCTCCAGGGTTATAACAGTACTAAACCAGTTTTCCAGGAACGTCACAATATCATTCCCTTCTGCCCCTTCCGGTAGGCCCACCACATGCACATTGTTCAGACGAGTGTGCCCTTCTGCATCCTCTGCCCTACGTTCAAGCGCACTCACTCTCTCAGTCAAGGCCTTTAGTTGCTGGGTTGCTCCAGATTGTGTCGGTGCTATTTCTGCTATGGCGGCTTTGTTTTTCTTACCCTCTCTGACAGCTTTTTATGTTCGTCCCTCAGTAGTCCAAGACCCACTGCTACTGTGCTGATGTCTTGGTGAAGTGTCGCTTTCGTGTCTGCGATCGCCTCCAGTATCTGTCTGAGCTGTAATTGCATCAGGCCATCAAGGGGCGGTCGCGATTGGTTAGCTGGATCATCATCTTGTTCTTGAGCGGCACCAGTCACACGACCCCTGGGCTTGCCCATGGTGGCAGAGATCTGCTCCGCTCCCTCTGGTTTCCTCCTGTGTTTGGCTCCGACTGTTTCTCTGGGCTTTGCAACTCTTGTCCTCTTCGCGCTGGCAGCAAGCTATGACCCCAAACTCCCTCGGTTCAGTAGGACCTTCCGATATATGCACCTCCCACTCGACCAATCGCTGATTCAATTTGCCCCCGGCTGGCTCTATTGGGCTATCCCTCAATTATGGAATATGCTAAAATTCCCCCAGCTGGATTCCAGTCAGGTTGTTCGTGTCATAGGCCCTAGATGAGGCAGCCGCAAACCGTCTTCCGCCCGTACCGTGCACCCTCAGGCTAATGGGCAGGCCTACTTCAGCAGGCCCTCTTCTGGGGACTCCCTCTGGGGTACCGCTCACATCATTGTCCCCAGTCATGACTCTGCCTCTCACTCTCACATCTGTGCCCCCCAGGCCGCATGGGTGCCCCTTCAGCCACTTTAGTCGTGTGGCTGCCGTCCAAGTCTTGATTCAGGCCTCCTCAGGGAACACAGCCGCCCTCCCGGCTTCAACAGACAGTCAGGGATCCCAGAGAGCATTCCCGTGCTAAGGCTTTGCCACGCCATGACTCACCAGTTCGTACGTGAGCAGTACTCCAGGGCCCCAGGTGGGAAAGTCAATTGTGTACTGGGTGCGCGCTCGCCGCCCAAGGCACCAGAGCTCCACCCAATGTAGGTCCTCAAGGGCCAGAGGCAGGGTCGCTTCGCCAATGAAGCCCCCCGCTCCGCCCCCACAGCAGTAAGGCTCCCCTTGGGGTCACAGTCGGCGCAGTCGGCAGGTCCCACCACGCGGTCGCAGGCCGGCTGCGTTCCATCCAATCGCTATCTCGGTGCCCTATCTGGCCTCAGTTGCGGGTTAGTCCCAGGCGAGGGGCGCCTCCTGCAGGATCAGACCTGCGGGGGTCCACCAGCGGGGTAAGCTCCTGCTTCTGTGCCGCACTTCAGTCGGGTAGCCTGCCTACTCCGGCCGGGGCTCCAACCATGGCCGTCGCCTCCAGCTCGTTTCCTCCGCACCTCCAGTCTCGGCAGTGGTTCAACCTCGTGAGCGGAGCCTCGATACCGGCAACCCTCCGCTCAACATTCCCGTGGTGCCGCCCGGTCAGTTGTTCTCTCCCTTTCCCTCACAGTGGCGGGTCTCGCCTTTCTGGCTGCAGCACGCTGCCCACTCTGCTCTGGAGGATCCTCAGCCCCTAGTCGACGCAGCAGCACGGTCACAGAGGGGACGTTTGGCCCTGTAGGCAAGCTCGGGCCGCCATGTTGCAATTGGCCCAGCTCTGCCCCAGCTACACAATTGTTGCCTCCGACTGGCGCGTTCGATCACCAGTACCAGCCCGGCTCACATTCGTCTGGTGTTCCCCGTAGTGTTCGATGCCTCCAGGGGACCAACAGGGTCGTTCAGAACGGCCCCGGGTGCACAAATTTAAAGGATAATAAATGGGCGGGTGCGGCGCTCACAGCTCACGCGACTGCCATGATCCTCGGCTAAGCCACGCCCCTTGTAAGGTTGAATGATCCGATCAAGTCCAGTAAGGGGGTTTGTTAGATGTTAAATAGGAGATTTGATTGATCCCCGAGGGATGCCACAATGTTGAGTGTGAGGAGCGGATACAAAAGTTAGTATGAAAAGCAAGCTTAGTTTGTGTTTGAGGAATGAGGAAATCAATTTTAGTTGTTTTTTTTTGCATATTCCGTTATTATGGTGTCTGTGTAATAGTGTCTGGTGGTGAATAGTGTCAAATGCTGCTGATAAGACCAGACACATTAAGGCAGCCACTGTCCACTGTGAGTTTTAAATCGTCCCATATGGATGCAAAGGCTCGGTGTCCCTATGCTGTCCTAATGTGCTCGCTGTTATCCTTTTGTCTTTTCTTTGGTTTTTGGGGTTGAAGGGTATGCTAAAGGTATTCACTGACCAGTTTGTGGACTCAGCGCCTACCGGGTTAGGCTCATATTTTTCATTTGTTCATAAGTGATGATATAGAAAACTTCCTAAACCAAGAAAGGAAAAGAGGAGATTAAATGGTTGGAGGGGATGGAAAATAAGTGAAATTGTGCAGAGGGAGCAGATTCATGGTTTGGTTCTCATTTGGCATCAAGTTGTACTTCACACAAGGTAAACAATTGTATACAGCTCTCACCTTTCAAAAAGTGCAGACATACTACGGTGGTCTGTGGCATCATTTGAAGGATTGACTTTTAGTAAATACATGCCAATGACAGCTTAAATGCCTGAAAGTTGCTCATGATAAGGAACTAGGAATAAGAACTAGTGTCTGCTTGGAGACCAAACCTTCCACAACACGCCCAAAACGTTTATAAAGTAATCTGGATGAGAAACTTTCTTTAGTCTCCAAATCCATTTAATCAGTGGTTATGGCGGGCTTCTTCCACTCTCAAAGAGATGCAACACATAGCCCCTAAGCTTGCTGTCCCACCTCTGGTCCATGAAAACACTCAAGGTATCTTTTCAAGAACAGACCAAACTAATTACCTTCACTGAGACACCTGATTATTTGATTAAAAGTCTTCTAATGCTACAAAATGAGTACCGAGGCCAGCACTCCTGACAGATTTGCTGTCTTCCTTACTATGCTTGTGAAGTCTGAGTGAAGCTGGAATTATGGCAACAGGTCCACTACTTTGTAAACCCCAGGACATACCACAGTTGGGAGGCCCATGAGCAAGAACAACATTGTGCTGCTGGTCAGAAAGAAATTATGAGGTAACCAGTTTTGTCATGGGAGGAGTATTGAGTGACAGTGATTGCAATGATCTAATTAGTGTGTTCTTGCATTGGAGTGCCTACTGAGAGTGAATATGTATGGCATTGACATTTCCAAAGAAGAGGCAGAAGACCATCAGATAGAGAGCTGAAAGGAAGAAGCTTGTGGGGAGCTGCCCACAAGATAGTCCAGTCAGGCTACAGTCCTACATAGTCTAGAATTGGGTTAGAAGGAATGGAAGAGTTAGAGGATGTTGCGAGGACTCCTGCAAGAAGATGGATCCACTACTGGATGATGAAACTGACCCTCAGGGGTCCATGTGTTTAATGGTCTGCAACTATCCCAAGGTATTAGCAGTCAGACAATTCAAAGACCCCCTGGCCGTGCCTGCAGTCAAACAGTACAAGGAGAAGAGGATGGAGAGGAGTCACAGAATCCAAATCCCTTGATTGAGTGCAGGAAGTAAGTCACCAAATCAGCTATCTCTTTTGTCACTTTTTGACTTAATACTCGTCTTTGGCCCTGTACAGCTTTTTGTTGCATTTTGGCTAGGTTTGCGCTATTGAAATACTACTTACATACAAATGAAAATGTAGAGTTTGGCAACGAGGCTACAACGCATGCGGTATTGCAGCAGTGTGAAACTTATACTTAAGGGTTCCTGCACAACGATAATCAGTCAATAATCGCTTTATTTAGATCCTACCAGATGGGATAGTCTGTCACAAAAATAGTGGATGTATCATTACCATATTACAAGTACAGTTATCCTACAGCACTTGTAATATGGTGGACAGTGTATCTTCCACTTTCTGACAGAGTAGCCCATTCACCAAACTCTAAATAAGGCCCTAAGTATATTAACCAAAATGTTGAGGCTGTATTTGCCCGAAATACATATACTAAATGGATCCAGAAATGTGAGCCTGTTCCTCTATAGATTAACATTAAGGGAATAAATATGGCACACCTCTAGGAACCTGGGCGACATTGAGATCACATTAGTCCACAAGAAGCGTCCACTGGCGCCTAGAGTCAAATAGTTACTCTGTTTTACACACCAGGCATACTGCCAATCTGTTCCGCGGTGGTCTGAGCAACACGTCTAGTTTGAAAAGCGGATCAAAATCTTTGGTGTTTGTATGACTACAGGATTGTTCCCTCTGCCAGACATGCATGACCTCTGAAACAAGAATAAAAAGGGAACCTCTGAATCTAGAAGGACACAGATTCAGGTGAGAGCCTTACACCTCTTTCATATGCATGGAATGCATGTAGAGAAAGGCAGGGATACATAAGTGCAGCCCTGAAGCAGGCCCCAGACCCACATGGGCAAAGTGCGAGTTCCGAAAAATGTTGGCACAACGCAGGGGTGATTAAGATATTAATGATTAATTAGAAAACTGTCATTGGTTTTAAACAACATGTCCTTGGTATCCTATTAATAAATAGTAATTCTGGCTGGGTATACCTTGTGGCATTTTTAAGTCTCTTTTTTTCAACAATATCCCTGCTTTATCCAGAAAGATACCTCAGATAAGAACTCCCATTTGTGGTTAAGTCCGCTCTGGTGTTAATGGTACTATCCTACCAAGGTGTGGATAGGCGCCAATCAAGCCACTATTTAGTGGGTGTGGCGTCTATTCCAAAAACTTTAGATTTCCCAGTAGGCCATCCAAGCGGTCCCCTTCTTTTCTTCTTTTTCTCCTGTTTGCCCTTTTGTGCTTGGATCCTGCCAGTCTAAACATGTTTTCTTTAGTCCCTTTCTAACTCAGCAATTACAGAGAATGCTTTTGCATTCAGGGGAGTACCTTCTGATTTTGGGACATGCTTTCATAAAAACAAAAAGGGGTTGCAGAGAATTTTAGGTCTAAACAGTATCTCACTGGAACAACAATCCTACTATAAGAAGGTGGGTTATTATTTTTCAAAGGATGTGAGTTCTTCACAAGTAATAAGTCTGCACACTTCCATTTCCAAGGAACCAAGAACCCCATTCTATACTTGACTCTCTCAGGGCAGTGAAGCAGTCCAAGGCCAATTCAGTGGAGGAGGTGTGGGCTAGTGACCCCAGCTCGGTGGTATGCAACAGCACTCAATAAATCATTGTGCAGTCTATGCTTTTTCTTATAAGAATGAAAAGTACCTTATTGCACATACATTACCAAATACTATGCATTAACTATAAATATATACAATCAGGTAGATGGTAATATCTTTAGTAGACCATGCTGAGAGGTCTCGAGAGAAGACAGATCTTGTTCTGGTTGGTGAAACTGACCAATGGAGGTCCATGTACTGGACAGTCTGCTACTAGCCCTTGCCCAAGGTAGATTTATCAAGGACACCACTGTCAGTACCTGTGCTTAAAAAGCACAAGGAGAGGAGAGTGGCGAGGAGTCACCTGAATCTTAATGCCTTGATTGAGTGTTGGAAGTAAGTGTGTGATGCAAACCCCAGTCAGGTGGGCATTGAGTGGGTTACTACTTCACAGCCATATGTTGCACAAACAAAACTGAACAGCAAACAAACCACCTACCATTCCTTTCATGCTTGTCTTTGACCTTGTACGGCTTTTTCGTCTAGGTTTGTTGCTACTGAAATTCTACATACATACAGACAAAAGCTCAAGGCACATAATGCATGCATTACTGCAGTAGTGTGAAACGTGTACTTAAGCTTTCCTGCACAATGATAATCAGAGTTATTAAGGGCCTTATTTAGAGTTTGGTGGATGGAATAGTCCGTCACAGATATGGTGTAGTTCTCCTCTGCATATCATAAGTGCAGAGGGTGTCCAGTGACATTGTAGGTATTCCTCGGGCAAACCAGTTCCAATGCTTGCATCAGGTTTTGAGCTACATGAATAAGAGAGAGAATCGCTACATAGTTATGCCACATACACTGGCAGGAAGGCAAACATTTGCTATGGATTTCAACCTCTTTTCCTGCTTTCCATGTGCGGTTGGTGCAATTGATTTCTCTCATGTGGTACGTCAGCCACCTCGCCACAATGCACACATCTTCTGCAACCAACAGCACTGGGACTCCATCAATGTGCAGAGTGTTCCCAGGCATTGCACATCATGGATTCATATTCTGCAGGTCACCTCTAGCCCAGCAGTTGGCAAAAGGAGAATTTGGCAACATGTGTCTTCTGGGTAAGTTCTCAAGTACCATTCAAGTCTGATATGTATAAATGTTATCCACAACCATTACAATTGACTAATTTTCATGACCCATACATGACCCCAAAATGCACTGCATGTACCATTCCATACATTCTGAACGTTACAGTTGCAGAAGGGACATGTATAAATATTTCCTCATTTTCCCCCTCAGGTAATGCTGCGTATGCACTTTCCTCATCTCCTCACATCATACAGACGTACAATCACTGTACGTCAGCATAGGTACATTAGGGCACACAGTCATACACAAGCCATCATAAAGCGCACTTTTGGTCTCTTAATGGTAGAATTCAGATGTCTTTATCGTGGGTGTGTGTGGGGGGGGTGCTACTGTACTCCCCTGTGTGCAAGGTAATAGTAGCCTGTTGTGTCTTGCACAACATTGTAGTACGTCAAGTCTTACACATACCTTTGAACCCTCACCAAGGTCTCAATTCTGAGAACCGGGGTGTTGTCCCAAACAGAGGGCAGGGTATGCACGTGTGACCAGCTGGTTGACCCTTTTTTCTCTTGAGCCACCAGTTGTGTTAAGGCCTTTATGTGGTTTCACAGTCTATTGTCAATAATGAGTGATAGACATTTTAATACTCTGTCCATAAATTCCATCCTGAGGCTATTCTGTAAGCCATACCTAATGGACGTAAACAACAGCTGTTGTCAAGAATCAAGACAGGCCGTGCAACACATTTCTAGCATATGTTAGTAATTACCGTGAGCAAAGTCTCAAAGGACTCCATTGCCCTAGGGGAGTAAATGTCACTGCATGTGTAAAATGTCCCCAGACAGTGGACCTCTGAAAATGTGTCTGCACCAAGTGTCACTAGGAGTCAGGTCTATGCATAGAGAGAGTGAGGATTGACATTATGTAGACCATGGAAACCTACAGGAATATGTACAACAGATGAGATTACAATTGTAGATAAGAGATATCACATTATGAATTTTAGGTTAGACATACTACAAAAACAATGTCTTCCCCATAGTGTATATGTGCCACCCTGTGTGGCACACTGTACCTTTTACAATGGCCCTCACTAACATATTTTACAAGGGGTGACAGCAAGTGACGGCAACTTATTGGTCTATTCACTGTATATCGAAATATAAAAAACGACATACTATTAATTACATTTTGAACTTAATGTCAACGGTGAAGACACAACAGTTCATGGTGCTGACCCAGTGAGGCCTGGAATGTATAAATAATAGTGGGCATGATCTAGTGTTTACCAACACTGTATCATGATGGGAAGCATGCTGGTATAGTAACATACAACACACTCATTAACTATCCAAATTGCATATGTGATGTACTTAGACAGAACTGAATGCATTAGGGTAAGTATCTGAGGAGTTGTGATTAGGAATCGAAACATTAAACACATGTAGATACAGGTAGGGAAATATATATTGTATCTGCGTGTATTGCTACTATGAGGCAGTGTATAAATGTCTGTCATACATACATTGTATGTTGCAAATTTACCTGTGTAATGACCTGGGTTATCTCTGCGCAGAAAGAGACTCCTTCATGAGCACAACTAAAAAGTAAAAGGTTTATTGGATTTGTGTGTATGATGCTGAAGGTATCACACATACCAATAAAGTGTAATGTGCATCACTTATTATATGTAACTGTCTCATGAATACTTCTGGGAAGCATGTTCAATAATTGACAAGGAGTGAATGGCACTGCTTGACATGTAAATGGTGAACTTACACATCCTGTATGTAATGTTTCTGTATGTCATTTACTCTGTATTGTCATTAATTTCTGGCCCAATCGTGGAGTTTCCACCCTGTGTGCAGAGATGCCGCTCCGGACACAGGGCGGAGGTTTCTCACTTGTGGCGGAGACTCCTCAATCAGGCCAGAAACCAATGAAAATACATAGGTAGTGAGATACTGAAAGTTACATATCGGACGTTGAAGGCAGCCATTTGTGTTCATTCTATGCCATCCTCACCTCAAATCAACATCCTCCACTATCCTGCTGCTCTGTTCATCTATTCAGCCCCCAACAATATTGAGGGGCTTGATGTCAAGGCACCCCCGTTCAGTGAGTTTGACTGGAACTTCTTACTGATGAGTTGCTTGATAAGTACCCTCACCTAATGGTGGCTCAGCTAACCAGTTGACTAATGCAGCGCAAAGACACATCTGGAGTGATATCGCTACACGCTGCAGTGCAGTGTGTAAAACCTGCTAAAATTGGCTTTTACCCAATTGGCATGTTTAGTTTACTAGCAAGTCCCTATTAAAGTGGCACTACCTGTGCCCAGGGCCTGTAAATTAAATGCTACTAGTGGGCCTGCAGCACTCATTGTGCCGTCCACTTAGGTAGCCCTTCAAACATGTCTCAGGCCTGCCAGTGCAACCTGTGTATGCAGTTTTAAGCTGCCATTTTTACTTTGCTAAAGACACATTTGGCCAGGCCCAAATCCTCCTTTTTAAAACATATAAGTCACCCCTCAGGTAGGCCCTGGACAGTCTAGAGGGCAGGATGCAATGTATTTGAAATGTTGGAAATGTACTTTTAAGTTTCACGGGTGTTGGTAGTGAAAAACTCTTTAAAACTCTTGTTTTTCACTGTTAGGCCTATCTCTCCCATAGGATAACATTAGTTACCTTATTACATTTAATAAGCAGTAGCTTCCAAATGGGAGCAGGTAACCATGTTTGGTATCTTTGGAACTGTAATAATAAAATCCCCTCATAGTAAAGTCAGATTTTAAATTACAATTTTGAAAATGCCACTTTTAGGAGGTTTACAAAAAGAATATGTATCAGGAGTTTTATTTCCACTACACTTAATCCTTATGCTGGTCAATCAACTGATCCAATAACTTTAGCGCAATATTCATGTATAAAAAAACAGTGATGAAATGATGTAAACACAAATATTGTTTTAATGAAAATTGCATCAGTAGAACATTGTATCCATTATGCACAATTACAGTACAAATAACATTTTTGATTCATCAGTACTTCAACAAACACACACTGACGCCACATTATGACCCTCTTCTTCACATTCATTAAAATTTAAAGAGCTAAGGAAGCGCAAGAATACTCCTAACTATATAGGTCCAAGACACATAAATCCATGACATATCAATCATCACATTTCAATTATGAATGAACGACTCCAAGCCCCATGCAGTGTTATTGGTTTGTTAGAGAGGAGAAATTGTCAATGCTTTAGTCTCATATGGTACATCAGGTCCACAAGACCATCCTTTGGACCCAGTGTTGTGAAGGAATGAAGCCTATCGGTACTGCCACATAAAGAAAATTCAATAAAATAAACTAGCACTACGTCATGGTATGCGCTGCTTGCCCAAAGTCCATCACCACAATAACAGGAGTCACAAACCACCAGGAGTAGAGCCTGTGTGATAACTCACTATCTGTGACCAAAGACTAATGAAGAACAATAAAAAAAGTTATAAAAATCTATATGGGAATATATTCGGGCCCATTTCAAAACCAATGAGGTGCAACAACATGCAATGCCTGAAATGGCTATAATCGTATTTAAAAAAAAGAAATTGTATATTCGTATTTAGACATTGCCCCAGAAGATACCTTGCTGACAAATCAGCTCCACATCGGAATGAAGGGATCCACAGACGCCGTATGCATCAAAATGTTTCAGCTAAAAGTAAGCATAATTCAATTAGAACCAGTTCTCCAACTGAAAGTACCCAAGATTCACATTGGATGGAGAAAGTAAAAAATATCTTACCCATATGTGATTTTCATAACTCAGGAACAATAATCTAAAAGTGCAACATAAGTCCATCAGGAAAGGAGAATGAACTTGGAGCCGCCTTGTTGCTCTGAGGGAGTCCCCATACTGGGAAAGGCTGGCATGGTACACATTTGCCCCCATAGCACCACTAGCTGGAGATCAGGGTCATAGATTCCACGATGCATTGTTGGACCGACCAATGCTCAAGTGCAGATGTTTTAATGAATCAGCGGCATGCCTGGGGGGTGGGGAGGGAGAGGGGTTTGGAGGCAGATGGGAGGGCGGGAGGGGGTTTGTTGGGTATTCTTTGCACAGGGTTATTGGATGGGATTTAGGGCTGACGAAGTTCACTGGCGCAAACTGGAGTATACAGAGATGGGGGTGGGCGCTGGGTTCGGGTCTGCAGACCCTTATTTCCTCAACAGGTGGACTGCCAACAGACACAGAGGGTTCATCCTGTATTTACTGCGTTCCAAAGCATTAATTATTGAGTTGGACATTATGTCTTGCCATAACGCCCTGTGGGCTGGTTTATTTGTCCTATTGTGATATAATAAAATCTGTTCACAAAACAAAATAAGTCCATCAGGAAAACAAGGGGTTAAACAAGGAGCAGAGGAAGATCTGGGCGGCAGATTTAAGACCAACCTAGCCGCAGTGTTCTGCAAAATTTGAAGTCTATTTAAAAGGTTTCCATTTATTGAGAACAGTAGGGCATTTCCATAGTCCATTCGATTTATTATTAGTCCCTGGACTAATGGTTTCCTAGCCTCAATAGGAATCCATTTGAAGACCTTTCGCAAGCTGCGCATCACTCTGAAACAAGTACCGATGATGTGGTTGATCTGGCTTTTCATGGACAATTGGTTGCCCATGTGAAAACCTAGGTTTCGTACCATTGGTTTGGAGATTGGACAAGGGCCAAGGTTAGGTGGCCACCAGTCGTGGGACCAATGCTCCTTAGCCTTACTGAAAAGCATGATCTCTGACTTGCCTCTGTTCAGTTGGAGGTGGTTGGAACACATCCACCTGTCAATGTGGGACATGCATTTTTTGAAACGAT
Source organism: Lissotriton vulgaris (assembly GCF_964263255.1). Lineage (NCBI taxonomy): Eukaryota > Metazoa > Chordata > Amphibia > Caudata > Salamandridae > Lissotriton > Lissotriton vulgaris. Next base: position 753,593,007 of record NC_141694.1, read on the forward strand.
GCTTCGTTTCTGCAGGGTCTGAGACAAGAGTGATCAGAATCTGTGTGTCATCCGCATTGGATATGACATCAAAACCGTAAGATCTGATCACCTTGGCCAGCGGCGTCATATACAGGTTGAAAAGAGTCGGGCTCAAAATAGAGCCCTGTGGCATCCCCATCTCGACCGGTCACTCACATGAGATGATGTTACCCATTTGGATTGTTGTTACTCGGTCGGTTAGGTAGCTCTTGAACCACTTGAGAGCGTTCGCCCTGACACCAATCTCCCAGAGCGGATGTTCTAAAATGCTATGGGAGAAGGTGTCAAAGGCGGCGGACAAGTTGAGCAGGACGAGAATGGCAGACTGGTGTGTTGTCTGTTACCTCAACCAATGCTATCTCTGTACTGTGTGCCGCCCTAAAACTGGACTGTGAGGGATCTAACAGTCCATGGCTCTCAAGATGATCAACGAGCTATTGGTTAATGAGAGATTCCAACATTTTTCCGAAGTAGGGGAGTAGAGAAATAGGGTGGTAGTTCAGGGGCAGTTTTGGGTCGGCTGTGAGTTTTTTAAGATAGGTCTGACCCTAGCTGCTTTCCACATTTTAGGAAAAGCGGCCTCAGAGAGTGATTTATTAAATAAACCTGTTAAACTTTTTAATAGTACCGGTGCAATAGTGGGGAGAAATTTTGGAGGTACTGGGTCTGTGGGAGAACCTGATTTTATCTTTTGCATGACAGTAATGACTGACTTAATGTTGCATTGAACAAATATGAGGAGGATCAGAAGACATACTAGGCACATCTTCAGAGTGGGTGTTATTGTGTTGTGGTGGGAAAGAGTGATGGATTGTTGTGATTTTATCTTTAAAAAATATGGAAAGAGAATCGGTCCAATCTTGAGAATTAGGGATCGATGTCTGATTGATAGGGGTCGTAAATTCTTTTAAAATTTGATAAAGTTCCTTGCAGGAGTTTTCTGCCTAATTTATCCGATTTAGGAGAAATAATTTTTTTGTCTGTTTGATGTCGGTCATATATGTGGATTTTTATATGTTTCACGGTCGGCCATGTTTTTGCTTTTACGCCCATTCGCTCCGCGGTTCTACACGAGAGCTTTGTTGTCTTTAATTGTTCTGTGAACTAGCGGGCGGTCCTGGGCTTGATTTTTTTTTTATAATAACATTTTATTGAAATAAGGAGAGCAGAATCATTCATTCAATAGCATTGTAGTACATAGCAGAATCAACACAATGGGCAATATACTATAAAATGTAGCGTATCAAATGATTGTTTCGATGTAGGGGTCCAGCCCTATCCATGGCCATGTCAGCTGTAGGGGAACTACAAAGCTCACCTCTATAGGTTTTCCAACGTCCCCACTTCTTGTCCCATTTTTTGGGACAGCCCCTGAGTTTATACACGGTCTTCTCAGTGAGCTAAGATCTATCCATTTCAGCCAACCATCCAACCAACAGTGGCCGTTGAGAGACGCCCCAATGCATCACTATTGTGCGTTTAATAAGCAGATATCCCAGAGCCACCCACTGGAGCTCAATGTCAGTCAAATCTGTAGCGTCCCATATGTTAAGGATCCCCCCTTTAGGTGACAGAGGGATGGGTTTCCCCCGTGCATCTTTCTTTTTCCCGGTGGCCCTCTCCCATAGTTGCTGGATCATAGGACAGTCCCACAGGGTGTGATAAAAGGTGCCGGTTAGTCCACATCCTCTAAGACATAGGTCATCAGAACGTCTACCTATCCTAGCCAAGAGGGGAGCAGACATGTAGGCTCTATGTAAGACTTTCAGCTGGATCAAAGGGAAGCGATGGTTGATCGCTGTTTCCCTGGGGGACATCAACGCTGTCTGCCATTCCTTATCTTCCAGGTGTCCCACATCCCCCTGCCATTTGTCCCATAGGGTCTGGAAGGAGTCAGGCATGTTGTTACATAGTTTGCGATAGGTATATGATATGGCCTTCGTTTGGAGGGGCTCAGAGAGCAGTCTGTCCTCGAGGGGTGAGGCCTCTGGGAGGGAGGAAAGATTAGATATGTTCGTGAGAATAGCATGTTTGATTTGAAGGTATCGAAAAGAGCGTATTTCTGTTGTAGGTCTGCGAAGGTCAGCAGTTTCCCGTTATGGATCAGGTCTCCTAGTGTGGAGACCCATTTATGGTGTCCCATTTATCAAAGCCCAATTGGTAACAAAGGGAGCCAAGTTTCTGTGATGTCCATAGCGGCGTGGCTTTAGTGAATTTGTCGGACCACCCCATATGTTTATTAGCGCGGTGCCCTATAGCTATTGTCTGCGTCATGGACCCCACATATTGACTAAGAGAAGTTTTACTGTACAGGGCTCCTAAGTAACCCTCTCGTCCCGTTTGGTAGCGTTCCAGGTGGAAAGCTGGGTTTGAAGGCGATCCGTGGATCCAATGGTTTGTAGCCAGTAATTGGGATGCCCAGTAGTAAAGGCGTATGTCCGGTAGGGCGATGCCCCCATCATACCACCCCTTGGTAGGTTTATAAAGGGCTATACGCGATGCTCTACCATCCCATAATAGAAGACGCAGATCCCCTTCCAGTGTGCTAAAGTAAGAATCAGCAATAGCAAAGGGGCAGTTTTGGAGAGCGTACAAAAACCTTGGGAGCGCCAACATTTTTAATAAGGCCACCCTGCCGGGGAGGGACAAGGGCAGTGATCGCCAGTGGGATATATCACTATGTAGTCTTTGGAGTGGGCATTTCAAATTGTGATCAGCCCCTTGGTTTACCGAAGAAGTTAAGAACTCCAAGAGGAACTGCCGCACCCTCGAGAAAGCCTGGCGCAACGACCAGACCGCAGACAACATGACTGCCCTCAAGCACGCCACCCGCAAACACCACCAGCTGATCCGCACCACCAATAAGACAGCATTCAAAGAAGGACTGGACAACAACGCCCACAACAGCAAGGAACTCTTCAGCATCGTCAAAGAGCTCTCCAACTCCAGCGCCGGAAACAACGACATCACTCCCTCGCAAGACCTCTGCGACTCACTCGCCTCGTTCTTCCACCGCAAGATCGCCGAAATACACAACAGCTTCGGCGCACCAACCACGCACCCAACCACCGAACCAACGCCCCCCATCACTACCCTCTGCACCTGGACCCCGATCAGCACCGAAGACACCACCCGCACGATGAACACCATCCACTCCGGATCTCCAACCGACCCCTGCCCCCACCACGTCTTCAACAAAGCCGACTCCATCATCGCACCCCAACTCCGGGACATCATCAACGCCTCCTTCAACACCGCCACCTTCCCGGAAAGCTGGAAACACGCCGAGCTCAGCGCCCTCCTGAAGAAACCATCAGCGGACCCCACCGACCTCAAGAACTTCCGCCCCATCTCGCTCCTCCCTTTCCCTGCCAAAGTCATCGAGAAGACCGTCAACAGACAGCTGGCCGCCTTCCTCGAGACGAACGGATCCCTTGACCACTAGCAGTCTGGTTTCCGAGCCAACCACAGCACCGAGACCGCCCTCCTTGCAGCCACTGACGACATCAGATCCCTGCTCGACAACGGGGAGACAGCGGCCCTCATCCTCCTGGACCTCTCCGCAGCGTTCGACACTGTCTGCCACCGCACCCTAGTGCAGCGCCTCAGCAACATCAGAATCCAAGAGAAGGCACTGGAGTGGATCATCTCGTTCCTCGCCGGAAGAACCCAGAGAGTCTGCCTCCCCCGTTCAGATCCAAGGCCACCGAAGTCATCTGCGGCGTACCACAGGAATCATCGCTCAGCCCCACCCTCTTCAACGTCTACATGAGCCCCCTCGCAGCCATTGCACGCCAACACAACCTCGACATCATAAGCTACGCCGACGACACCCAGCTAATCCTCTCCCTCACCAACGACCCAGCCACCGCCAGAACCAGCCTACACGAAGGGATGAAAGATGTCGCTGAGTGGATGAAGAACAGCCACCTGAAACTGAACTCAGACAAGACGGAAGTCCTCATCCTGGGATCATCGCCCTCTGCCTGGGACGACTCCTGGTGGCCCCCCGCCCTGGGCACCACTCCCAAACCAACGGACCACGCACGCAACCTGGGCTTCATCCTGGACTCCTCCCTCTCGATGACCAGACAAGTCAACGCCGTCTCAACATCATGCTTCAACACCATGCGCATGCTCCGAAAGATCTCCCGATGGATCCCCACCGAAACCAGGAAGACGGTCACCCAGGCACTCATCACCAGCCATCTGGACTACGGAAACACCCTCTACGCCGGAACCACAGCCAAACTTCAGAAAAGACTCCAACGCATCCAGAACGCCTCCGCATGACTCATCCTGAAAATCCCCAGACACCGCCATATATCCGGCCACCTGAGAGACCTGCACTGGCTCCCCGTCAGCAAGAGGATCACGTTCAGACTCCTCACCCATGCACACAAGGCCCCCCATGACCTGGGCCCCAAGGACCTCAACAACCGCCTGACCTTGTACACGCCCACCTGCTAGCTACGTTCGACCAGCCTCGCCCTCGCCGCTGTTCCACGCATCCACAGAGCCACCGCCGGAGGAAGATCCTTCTCCTACATGGCAGCCAAGACATGGAACTCCCTCCCCATCCACCTTTGGCTAACCCAGGACCATCTCTCCTTCAGGAAGCAACTCAAGACCTGGCTTTTCGAGCAGTAACAGACCCCTCTCCCCCAGCGCCTTGAGACCCTTCCGGTTGAGTAGCGCACTATACAAATGTCATGATTGATTGATTGATTGATTGATCATAGAATATTTTGGGATCTGGGGTAATGAAGATACCTAGATATTTAAAGCCATCTAGGGCCAAAGCAATGGAGTATCCCCGGGGGAGAGCTGGTGGAGGGCCATGCAGCACATACAACACTGATTTGGACCTGTTGATCGAATAACCGGAATATTTTCCGAAATTAGTAATGACATGAAATAAATTATTAATTGAGGATTTAGGGGAGGTTACGTAGACAAGAATGTCATCAGCATATAAGGAGATTTTATCAAGTGTGTCATCACTCCATTTAAGGCCTCTAATGGATGTATCCGTTCAGATCCAGTGGGCCAGTGGCTCCAGGGTAAGTGCAAATAATAGCGGGGACAGGGGGCAGCCTGCCTGGTCCTTCTATGCAGAGCTAATTGTAGGGATGTGTGATTATTGACTCGCACCTGGCCCAGTAAGTCCGTATATAGCAGACGGACCCATTGAATAAAGTTAGGTCCAAAACCAAATCGCACCAGTACCTCGAAGAGATAAGACCATTCTATCGAGTCGAACGCCATTGTGGCATAGAGGGACAATATTGCGGCGTCTTCTTGCAAGTAGGGCTGTCTACCCAAGACGTTATTCACCCTAAGAAGATTTAGGGCCGTGTTACAACCCGGGAGGAATCCTGACCGGTCGTCGTGAATCAGAGAGGTGAGAACTGTAAGGAGTCTGGTAGCTAAGAGTTTCGCTAGGATCTTGACTTCGGCACTTATCAGAGAGATTGGCCTATGGGAACTGCAATCTGTGGTTGGCTTATTCGGCTTGTGGATCACGACTATGGAAGCCAGCCGTTGATCGAGCGGCAGAATGCCCCTGTCTCGACTCTCCTCAAACATATTCTTCAGATGAGGGGTTACTCCAAGGGCCACTCCCTTCAGGAATTCAATGGGGATGCCATTGGGTCCCATGGCCTTGCCCGACTTTATGGCGAAGATAGCAGTGCCAATCTCTTCCGCCGTGAGATCTGCATCCAGCGCCTCTCTATCGAGCTCGGAGAGAGTGGGCAAGTGCATTTCCTCTAGGAGCTGCCGAGACTCCTCCGATGTATATTGTGCCTTAGCAGAGTAGACCTGCTGTAGATGGTCTGCAAAGGCCTCTGCCACCTCATGTGGATCCGTAATGCGAGTTTCATCTGGGCGGACAAGCAGAGGGACCCATCTGGTGCCCTGTTCCCGTCGCTCCAGCCATGCCAGTATTTTTACGGCTTGGTCTCCAGACTCGGTGACGAGTCTGAAGAAGTTTAGCCTGTGCCTTTTCTTGGGCCAGGGCTTTATATTCAAGCTGCTTAGCTTGGAGACGGTATGGGGAATCTTCGGATGGGGTAGTATTGTGGGCCAGTTCAAGGCGAAGCAGATCAGCTTCAGCCTGGAGAAGCTGTTCATTGTGTTTGCGTACGTATCCGGTATTGAGAGCCAACGCTCTCCCCTTAATAACTGCTTTATAAGCCTCCCAGATTGTAACTGCCGAGCTTACTGATCCGACGTTCTCGGCGAAATAATACTCTGTGTGTTCAATGAGGCTTTCCTTAATGTCAGGAATTTTCAGGAGCCATGGCTAATAGTTATGGGCCCTCGGGTATCTTGTTGGTGGTACGTGAGTCCAACACTAAGAGGGGAGTGGTCCGAAATTCCCCTAGGGAGTCCTCTTAGATGTCGAAAGTAGCAAACATCCACTGTGGGACAGAAGAGGTAGTCAATACGAGACATGCTATTGTGTGCATTAGAATAGTGTGTGAAGTAGGAGGTGTCTGGGTGAAGTGTTCTCCATAAGTCTTCCAGTCCCATCGCCTGTGTAAAGTCCATAAGTTCAGACCCCCGCCTATGCGAGCTACGCTGGGGGTGCCTGTCTATCGTATCGTTCATTGTCATGTTGAAGTCTCCTCCGACAATCAGTGTGCCCAGGGGGAGGGCCAGTAATATCTTGGTATGGGCGCGCAAAGCCTCCCCACCCAACGCCGGTGGAAGGTAGGCTGAGACAACATTTAGCGGTCGACCCTCCCAGGCGGCCGCCACCACCGCAAAGCGTCCCAGAGGATATGCCCATGCCTTTGTGCATGTAAGTGCCAGGCTATTCTTAACAAGGATACCTGTACCTCGGGATCCGGAGGTGAACCCGCATGAATTAACAGTTTGTAAACCCCCGTTGGAGTGCTTGACAGCTGTTTCCCATGAGGTGTGCCTCCTGTAATAAGACTAAGTCGGGATTGTGGCGCTTGAGATACTGTGATACCACCCCCCTCTTTATTTTGTTGCCAAGACCGTTGACGTTCCACGTCATGATTGTGAGTGTTCTGGCAAGGGATCGTGTCATAGCGGTGTTTGGGGTGAAAGTAGTGTAGATGACCCCCTAGGAAGAGCCCTGCCCCTCCCCGAGGTCACCATAGCCAACGGAAGTGCATTCTGAGGGAGTCTATGAAAGGAGTGTTTCTATGAAAGGAGTGAGGAACTTTCATCTTCAGATTCGCATGACCTTTTGGAGCTGGACTTTGCCCAAAAGTAAGAGTGACTCTGCATCTAACAAAGAATAACATAACAAAAAACTCAAACAATCCCACTCACCCCCTTTCCCTCTTTTCCACCCACCCTGCCCCCCTGCCCGCGGACCTTAAACTGTCCACACCCCAACTCGGCAGAGTGCCTGTCGCCCTCCCAACCATTTACGGGGTACCTGGTGAGCCGCTTGTGCCACTTGCCTCAAAACATTATAGTCATGTAAGTAAGTAAGTAAGAATCACAACATAACAGTCCAGTGCGCCCAGTAGCATCAAAAGAAACGTAATAAAAACTGGTTCGACCACCAACATCTGGATACGAAGAAACTCGAAGAGTGCTGGAAAGAGTTCCAACATCGGCCCGCATCCCGGGGCAATGACCGCGCCCGGAAGTTCAGTCGCTGCAATTGTAATCTCACCCATTGTTCGAGTCATTTCGCTGCATTGGAGGGAGTACTATGTGTTATCTTGATTATCTTCAGTGAGCAGTTCCTCCTGCTCCGGCATATGATCCCGGCGTGTATCTGCGCCCAGAACCCTGCGATTGGTTGAGGACTTCCCCACCTGGCGCCATCCCTCCAGCCATTCCCATGCTTCCTCCGGGGACAGAAAAAAACAGGTCTTCCCCTCCGACTCTACATGCAACTTCGCGGGAAAGAGCTTGGAGTATTTTATATTTTTGTCACGCAGTGCTTTCTTGACTTCTATGAAGCTGCGTCTACGTGCTTGCACCTTCATCGTGAAATCCGTGAAGAATGTAATTTGGGCATCTTCAAGTTTCGTCGGTGGTCCTGCCCAGGCCGTTTATAGGATGACGTCTCTATCCCGGAAGTTGAATACTCGTGCAATAATTGGACGTGGGGGGGCCCCGGCTTCGGCCTCCCTCCCGGGACTCTATGTGCACGCTCGATGAAGAAGTAGCTGGAGAGACGCTTGGGCTGGAGATGTTTCATGACCAGGTCCTCAACAAAAAGATCAACCGCAGGCCCCTCCAGTCGCTCCGGAACACCCAGGATACAGATGTTATTCCGTCTCGCTCTCCCTTCATAATCATCCAGGAGCTCCCCCATCTGATGCTGTTGTTTTTGAAGTTGGGCCACCTGCTGCTGGAGAGTGGAGGTATCATCCATAATGGCCGCAGTTTTGATCTTGACATCCCTAACCTTGGAGTCCATTTTGCGCAGGTCTGCTCGCAGCAGGGTGACCTCAATATTTACAGAGTCTATGCTGGTTTCTAAAGAGGACCGCACCCCAGCTATTGCCTCCATGACATCTTCCAAGGTTACGGTTTTCGGTGCGGGCGACGAGGGAGTCGCCTTTGGGTTTCCTTCAGTTGTTATCTCTTTGTTCTCTCCCTTGGAAGTCATCAAACAAAACAAGTCCTAGTTCTCAATGCAATATTTTTCTATTGATATATAGAAATCGCTGGTTGCTCGTAGATCACACCAGGGAGTTCCTTAATCTAGGGATACTCACGACTTCTCAATCTATTGCTTAAATCAAAAGCAACCTAGCTCTGATCTCAACAATACGAGACAACACAGGACTCACATACACTTTGAACGGACAAAAAAATGTGTGAATAGCGAGATGGCACCTCACGGGCGCACCACCAATGGGACCCCTGGCTGATACTCACCAGGATGGCCCTGTTATCATCATTGGTGCCATCAGGCTTTAACGGAAACGTGTCTCAAACCCAAAGTAGAAAGACAGTGCGTGGTGTAGTGAACACAACTTATATGTGACAAAAACTAACAACATTAAACATTTAAACATATAAGATACTGTGCAACCAGGACGTTAAACTTTACTTATGTTCCCTTCTTTGTTGCAAACAGTAGGACACTTAAAAAAGGAGAGTGCGAAGACTACCTATCACTTCACACCCCACTTACAGCCGACATGTTTCATTGCCGTGGTTTAAATCAGGCAATTTCCTCAGGGCCACTCAATTTGAATGCCACTGCTAGAGACACTGTGCTGCCAATGCTGTAATAAAAACAGACAAACATATATGGGGTTACCTGTCTGGCCACCTAACTGGAGTGTAAAAATCATGCAGTCTAACATCCATGCTGTACTGACTACAGAGTATTATAATTACCCTTTGCGTGGTTTAACCCCTCATACCAGCCGAGAGGAAAAACGGTAGGAAATATGCCCCCAATGGTGAGCCAAGTCCTATCTCCCTTCAGTAAGGTTGCTGCAATCAAAAAATCAAGGCAAGGAGTTTAGCCTCTTTTACAGCGCAGCACTGACACGCAATCACAAAGCTTCCCGAGTCAAATAAAACCCTCCGATCTCACCCGTGGAGAATACTCGTTCGGCGTCTTCTCATTACTCGAACGCCGAACAAGTGTTAAAGGTGATCTATTTGTTTATCTCAGTGCCGGTATCCGGGGTCTCTCATTGGCCGGCAATCGTCCCACCTGATTGTTCGCAATGGATCTCACTTGGTCTAATGTTTCTCGCGGGGCAAGCAAAAGTTTTAACTCTACACACCCACAGACTCCCGTCCCCATTAAATCAAAGTAATTTGTGGATATTTATTTTTCGAGATTAAATTTTCAAAGTTGAAAACTTATTTTTATTTATTATTTACTAGGTAGGGCCGCGTATTAGTTATTTATTATGCCACCAGCATGGATGTGCTCACAGGTAGGCCCATATCCTTAATGTAATGTCTTGAAATACTCATATTATAATTCAAGGCTACCCACCTTAGTAAGGTTACTTTATGGATCTCGTGGGGGCCATCTTGGAATGGTGTATGGGGAGTATATCCAGTGTATCTAGAATGGGTGTATGGCTGCAGATGGTATCAATCTAAAGCACTGCTCCGTAATTACATTATACACTGATTGGAGAGATGTTTCAAGGATACAACAACTAACTGTGCCAAGGAGCATTCACATTATTTATCTCAGCGCAGCTTGTTCCACTCCAAAAGCTCATTTAATCCCTTCTGCTCACTTTGTTCTTGGTATATCCAGCGTGCCTCCTTGGTAATCAGGCGTCTCTCTATGGTCTGAATGTCACCCATCACTCTTTCTAGTACCACCCACGTGAAGGTGTGTTTATTACGGTGGCAATGCTGTACTAACTTGGTGGTTAGTTTCCCAATCCTAATTGTGCTGACATGTTCCTGAATACGAAGTTTGATTTTACGCGTAGTGAGTCCAATGTACTCCAACCCGCATTCACATTTAAGTTTATATACAACATTGGAAGTGTTGCAATTACTGAAATGATTTAGGGTCCACACCTTGCCAGATTGTAATGTTACTGTGGTGGTTTTTTTTGTCATAGGGCACACCGAACAATTTCCACAGGGGAAATGTCCTTTTGGAATGGTTGTTGTTTCTGTCTCAACTCTTGCATTAGTCCTGGTATGGACTAGTTTATCCTTCAAATTACCAGCTCTCCGGAAAGCAAAGCGTGGAGGGGGCATCTCGAAATCCCCCGTAGACAGTAGGGACCAATGTTTCCTGATGGATTGGCGAATCTTGGTAGCCATGGGGTCAAAAGTCATGACTACCGGTAGACATTCCGTTCTTTCTTTTATTTGAGTCTCCAGCAGTGCCGCCCTAGGTGTATTTAGGGCTCTCTTTTGCGCCTGTTTGATGACTCTGCGTGGGTAATCTCTGGCTTCCAATTTCTCGCTCAACACTTCCGCTTGTTCTTTATATACTTCTGTGGAGGAGCAGTTACGCCTGTATCTTAAAAATTGCCCCACAGGGAGATTGTCTCGGAGTGCTCTCGGGTGGTATGACTGATATGAGAGTAGTGAATTTCTATCAGTAGGTTTTTGGTGAACACTCGTACGGAACCCTCCTTCCACTGCTTCGATATCGAGGTCAAGATAGACTGCACTGGTGTGATCGTAATTCCAGGTGAAGCGGAGGCTCATATCTTGTGTATTCAGCCAACTCAGGAACTGGAGAAGGGACGATTCGTCCCCAGTCCACAGGAGGAGCACATCATCTATATATCGCCTCCAAAGGCGAATGTGATCTTTAAAGGGATTGTTCTCAGCTTCGATGATGTGCTCCTCAAATTGGCCGACATAAATACAGGCCAGGCTGGGAGCCATAGTGGCTCCCATAGACGTTCCCGTCACTTGAAGGAACAGGTCGTCCTTGTAACTGAAGAAATTACGCGTGAGCGCTAGTTCAACGCATTGCATGACAAAGCTCTGGGGGCGTCATAAAACCATTCCTGCTTGGCCAGTGCCCTCGCTGTTGCTACCAATGCAGCATCCTGAGGGATACACGAGTATAATGACTCGATATCGATGGTCACAATATATTCTGTACCGGGGTCAAATGTCATCTCATTAAGGACATTTAAAATGTCCATTGTATCCTTGACATAGGATTTTTGGGTTATCACAGACTCGCGTAGGAAATAGTCAGCGAACTGTGATAAAGGTTCCAGAATAGATCGGATTCCGGATACAATAGGCCGGCCCGGCGGTGGCCGGGCCGGCTTGTGTATCTTCGGAAGGATATAGAAGGCGGAGGTTCTTGGATTGGTGTTTATCAGGAACTCCGCCTCCTTCACATTTATCCACTGTTTCTCTTTTGCTCCACCAACAAGTTCTTTTATTGTTTTCATCAATTCCGGTGTAGGATCTTTTTTTAGAGGTTGGTAATTGTCTCTCATATTGAGTAGGCGCCGCACTTCCGCATCATAGTCACAGGTGTTTAATATGACGATGGCTCCGCCTTTATCAGCGCTTTTTATTGTTATATTGTTGTTATTCTGGAGCGATTTCATAGCCTCCCAGTCCGCTTTTGTCATGTTCTTAAAACCATTTGTTTTTGTATCTTTTTCGATCTTCCCAATTTCTTCTAGGACTTTAGTCTCGAAGACTGCGACCCCTGGTCCCACTGTGCCATTAGAAGGGCAGAAAGTAGAAGGCTTCCTTAAGTTCGTGTTGTATCCTTTACTTTCTTCACATGGTTGTTTAGCGAAGAACTTTTTTAACTTAATTTTGCGCATGGTTTCATAGAACTCCATGCGGCATTTAAAAGCGTCATGGGTCGGCATAGGAACAAATCCTAGCCCTTTATTGAGCACTTTTTCTTCGTCCTCAGTTAACTGGTGGTCAGATAAATTGACTACGATATTTTTCAGACTGGTCGTCTTCCTCTGCTCCGTGTCTGGCGTGGGGAGAATGTTTGCCATTGTTGTTGTGGTCGGTTGCCACGACTTCCTCCTCTGCCTTGTTGTTGCTGCTGTTGCCCCGGACCTTTGTTGGTCGCTTGACCTTGTTCTAAAAAATTCCTCAACAATACACTCAGGTCAATGTTTGAGTTAGAGGCTTCAGTTTGGTTAAATCTAACTCTACTGGCGCTTTGTCCTGGCTCAGGTTCCTCCTCACTGGACGTGTTGTCAAATGACCAGTTTGATGGTGTTCTTCGTTGTTGGAATCTGGCTCCTCAACCTCTTCTGCCACCTCCGAATTGCTGTTGCTGTTGTTGCTCTTGGGCAGGTTGGTAGTGTGAGTCGTTGATATACGGAAAAGCCCACTCGTGGGTATAGCATTGTAAATTACGTTGCAGCCCCCTGATTTTCTGGGTGATCATGTATTGTTTATATTCATCAAGGTCGTCTTTGATTTTTTGTAAATGCTCCTTGGCGTCAGTGAAGCTATTGTCCCGACTAATTGCTTCTTCGAGGTCAATGATTTCTTTTAGCACCTCTTCGCTCAATCTCTGTGCAGTACTGATAATAAGGATTAACCAATCTCTGGTACACTTATTTGCGATAAAGCTCCAATCACGTCGGAACTGTTTATCGTCAAGGAAGATACGTGGCTCTATCCTCACTATAAGGCTTGCGGGTGAGGCTCCAGCCTGATAATATTCAGACATAAGAGCCCCATGTAAGGCAATTCTTATATGTTACTTTTTAAGATTACTCAACTTCTCCCATTCTTCTCTTACTTTATTATTACCACTCAAGGGGTTGTTTTCAAACAGGGACGGACCAGCCAAGATGGCAGCAATTTGCTCGTCCGTAAAAGCTAAGCAGTTTTTGTCCATTCTAGAGTTACAGACTTACTGAAAGCTAGACTGCACAGTCAATGGTGGATAAGAACCAGGTAACAACAGACCCCATATATACCATGCAATAAAAGGTCAGAGTTATACAAATAAGGTTGCTAGTGACAAACTCTCACGGCTGGGCCGCCGTACATGAACTGCGCACAAAAAATGGAGTCTAGAGGGAAAGACAGAACTAGGACGCCCTCCACTCAATGAGTCATCAAACAAAACAAGTCCTAGTTCTCAATGCAATATTTTTCTATTGATATATAGAAATCGCTGGTTGCTCGTAGATCACACCAGGGAGTTCCTTAATCTAGGGATACTCACGACTTCTCAATCTATTGCTTAAATAAAAAGCAACCTAGCTCTGATCTCAACAATACGAGACAACACAGGACTCACATACACTTTGAACGGACAAAAAAATGTGTGAATAGCGAGATGGCACCTCACGGGCGCACCACCAATGGGACCCCTGGCTGGTACTCACCAGGATGGCCCTGTTATCATCATTGGTGCCATCAGGCTTTAACGGAAACGTGTCTCAAACCCAAAGTAGAAAGACAGTGCGTGGTGCAGTGAACACAACTTATATGTGACAAAAACTAACAACATTAAACATTTAAACATATAAGATACTGTGCAACCAGGACGTTAAACTTTACTTATGTTCCCTTCTTTGTTGCAAACAGTAGGACACTTAAAAAAGGAGAGTGCGAAGACTACCTATCACTTCACACCCCACTTACAGCCGACATGTTTCATTGCCGTGGTTTAAATCAGGCAATTTCCTCAGGGCCACTCAATTTGAATGCCACTGCTAGAGACACTGTGCTGCCAATGCTGTAATAAAAACAGACAAACATATATGGGGTTACCTGTCTGGCCACCTAACTGGAGTGTAAAAATCATGCAGTCTAACATCCATGCTGTACTGACTACAGAGTATTATAATTACCCTTTGCGTGGTTTAACCCCTCATACCAGCCGAGAGGAAAAACGGTAGGAAATATGCCCCCAATGGTGAGCGAAGTCCTATCTCCCTTCAGTAAGGTTGCTGCAATCAAAAAATCAAGGCAAGGAGTTTAGCCTCTTTTACAGCGCAGCACTGACACGCAATCACAAAGCTTCCCGAGTCAAATAAAACCCTCCGATCTCACCCGTGGAGAATACTCGTTCGGCGTCTTCTCATTACTCGAACGCCGAACGAGTGTTAAAGGTGATCTATTTGTTTATCTCAGTGCCGGTATCCGGGGTCTCTCATTGGCCGGCAATCGTCCCACCTGATTGGTTCTTGTTATCACGTGGCACCCGCGGCAATGGCTAAACGGGCCGCGAGTGTTAAAGCTAATCTATTCATCTTTCTCGAAGCCGGTTTTCAGGGTCTCTCATTGGCCGGCAATCGTCCCACCTAATTAGTTCTAGTCATCACGTGGCACCCGCGGCCATGATTAAACGGGCCGCTTTCCATTGCCCGGTATTGGTTTCACGGAGCTCTCTGGTAGTTCGCAATGGATCTCACTTGGTCTAATGTTTCTCGCGGGGCAAGCAAAAGTTTTAACTCTACACACCCACAGACTCCCGTCCCCATTAAATCAAAGTAATTTGTGGATATTTATTTTTCAAGATAAAATTTTCAAAGTTGAAAACTTATTTTTATTTATTATTTACTAGGTAGGGCCGCGTATTAGTTATTTATTATGCCACCAGCATGGATGTGCTCACAGGTAGGCCCATATCCTTAATGTAATGTCTTGAAATACTCATATTATAATTCAAGGCTACCCACCTTAGTAAGGTTACTTTATGGATCTCGTGGGGGCCATCTTGGAATGGTGTATGGGGAGTATATCCAGTGTATCTAGAATGGGTGTATGGCTGCAGATGGTATCAATCTAAAGCACTGCTCCGTAATTACATTATACACTGATTGGAGAGATGTTTCAAGGATACAGCAACTAACTGTGCCAAGGAGCATTCACATTATTTATCTCAGCGCAGCTTGTTCCACTCCAAAAGCTCATTTAATCCCTTCTGCTCACTTTGTTCTTGGTATATCCAGCGTGCCTCCTTGGTAATCAGGCGTCTCTCTATGGTCTGAATGTCACCCATCACTCTTTCTAGTACCACCCACGTGAAGGTGTGTTTATTACGGTGGCAATGCTGTACTAACTTGGTGGTTAGTTTCCCAATCCTAATTGTGCTGACATGTTCCTGAATACGAAGTTTGATTTTACGCGTAGTGAGTCCAATGTACTCCAACCCGCATTCACATTTAAGTTTATATACAACATTGGAAGTGTTGCAATTACTGAAATAATTTAGGGTCCACACCTTGCCAGATTGTAATGTTACTGTGGTGGGTTTTTTTGTCATAGGGCACACCGAACAATTTCCACAGGGGAAATGTCCTTTTGGAATGGTTGTTGTTTCTGTCTCAACTCTTGCATTAGTCCTGGTATGGACTAGTTTATCCTTCAAATTACCAGCTCTCCGGAAAGCAAAGCGTGGAGGGGGCATCTCGAAATCCCCCGTAGACAGTAGGGACCAATGTTTCCTGATGGATTGGCGAATCTTAGTAGCCATGGGGTCAAAAGTCATGACTACCGGTAGACATTCCGTTCTTTCTTTTATTTGAGTCTCCAGCAGTGCCGCCCTAGGTGTATTTAGGGCTCTCTTTTGCGCCTGTTTGATGACTCTGCGTGGGTAATCTCTGGCTTCCAATTTCTCGCTCAACACTTCCGCTTGTTCTTTATATACTTCTGTGGAGGAGCAGTTACGCCTGTATCTTAAAAATTGCCCCACAGGGAGATTGTCTCGGAGTGCTCTCGGGTGGTATGACTGATATGAGAGTAGTGAATTTCTATCAGTAGGTTTTTGGTGAACACTCGTACGGAACCCTCCTTCCACTGCTTCGATATCGAGGTCAAGATAGACTGCACTGGTGTGATCGTAATTCCAGGTGAAGCGGAGGCTCATATCTTGTGTATTCAGCCAACTCAGGAACTGGAGAAGGGACGATTCGTCCCCAGACCACAGGAGGAGCACATCATCTATATATCGCCTCCAAAGGCGAATGTGATCTTTAAAGGGATTGTTCTCAGCTTCGATGATGTGCTCCTCAAATTGGCCGACATAAATACAGGCCAGGCTGGGAGCCATAGTGGCTCCCATAGACGTTACCGTCACTTGAAGGAACAGGTCGTCCTTGTAACTGAAGAAATTACGCGTGAGCGCTAGTTCAACGCATTGCATGACAAAGCTCTGGGGGGCGTCATAAAACCATTCCTGCTTGGCCAGTGCCCTCGCTGTTGCTACCAATGCAACATCCTGAGGGATACACGAGTATAATGACTCGATATCGATGGTCACAATATATTCTGTACCGGGGTCAAATGTCATCTCATTAAGGACATTTAAAATGTCCATTGTATCCTTGACATAGGATTTTTGGGTTATCACAGACTCGCGTAGGAAATAGTCAGCGAACTGTGATAAAGGTTCCAGAATAGATTGGATTCCGGATACAATAGGCCGGCCCGGCGGTGGCCGGGCCGGCTTGTGTATCTTCGGAAGGATATAGAAGGCGGGGGTTCTTGGATTGGTGTTTATCAGGAACTCCGCCTCCTTCACATTTATCCACTGTTTCTCTTTTGCTCCACCAACAAGTTCTTTTATTGTTTTCATCAATTCCGGTGTAGGATCTTTTTTTAGAGGTTGGTAATTGGCTCTCATATTGAGTAGGCGCCGCACTTCCGCATCATAGTCACAGGTGTTTAATATGACGATGGCTCCGCCTTTATCAACGCTTTTTATTGTTATATTGTTGTTATTCTGGAGCGATTTCATAGCCTCCCAGTCCGCTTTTGTCATGTTCTTAAAACCATTGAACCAAGAACATGACAAAAGCGGACTGGGAGGCTATGAAATCGCTCCAGAATAACAACAATATAACAATAAAAAGCGCTGATAAAGGCGGAGCCATCGTCATATTAAACACCTGTGACTATGATGCGGAAGTGCGGCGCCTACTCAATATGAGAGCCAATTACCAACCTCTAAAAAAAGATCCTACACCGGAATTGATGAAAACAATAAAAGAACTTGTTGGTGGAGCAAAAGAGAAACAGTGGATAAATGTGAAGGAGGCGGAGTTCCTGATAAACACCAATCCAAGAACCCCTGCCTTCTATATCCTTCCGAAGATACACAAGCCGGCCCGGCCACCGCCGGGCCGGCCTATTGTATCCGGAATCCAATCTATTCTGGAACCTTTATCACAGTTCGCTGACTATTTCCTACGCGAGTCTGTGATAACCCAAAAATCCTATGTCAAGGATACAATGGACATTTTAAATGCCCTTAATGAGATGACATTTGACCCCGGTACAGAATATATTGTGACCATCGATATCGAGTCATTATACTCGTGTATCCCTCAGGATGCTGCATTGGTAGCAACAGCGAGGGCACTGGCCAAGCAGGAATGGTTTTATGACGCCCCCCAGAGCTTTGTCTTGCAATGCGTTGAACTAGCGCTCACGCGTAATTTCTTCAGTTACAAGGACGACCTGTTCCTTCAAGTGACGGGAACGTCTATGGGAGCCACTATGGCTCCCAGCCTGGCCTGTATTTATGTCGGCCAATTTGAGGAGCACATCATCGAAGCTGAGAACAATCCCTTTAAAGATCACATTCGCCTTTGGAGGCGATATATAGATGATGTGCTCCTCCTGTGGACTGGGGACGAATCGTCCCTTCTCCAGTTCCTGAGTTGGCTGAATACACAAGATATGAGCCTCCGCTTCACCTGGAATTACGATCACACCAGTGCAGTCTATCTTGACCTCGATATCGAAGCAGTGGAAGGAGGGTTCCGTACGAGTGTTCACCAAAAACCTACTGATAGAAATTCACTACTCTCATATCAGTCATACCACCCGAGAGCACTCCGAGACAATCTCCCTGTGGGGCAATTTTTAAGATACAGGCGTAACTGCTCCTCCACAGAAGTATATAAAGAACAAGCGGAAGTGTTGAGCGAGAAATTGGAAGCCAGAGATTACCCACGCAGAGTCATCAAACAGGCGCAAAAGAGAGCCCTAAATACACCTAGGTCGGCACTGCTGGAGACTCAAATAAAAGAAAGAACGGAATGTCTACCGGTAGTCATGACTTTTGACCCCATGGCTACCAAGATTCGCCAATCCATCAGGAAACATTGGTCCCTACTGTCTACGGGGGATTTCGAGATGCCCCCTCCACGCTTTGCTTTCTGGAGAGCTGGTAATTTTAAGGATAAACTAGTCCATACCAGGACTAATGCAAGAGTTGAGACAGAAACAACAACCATTCCAAAAGGACATTTCCCCTGTGGAAATTGTTCGGTGTGCCCTATGACAAAAAAAAACACCACAGTAACATTACAATCTGGCAAGGTGTGGACCCTAAATCATTTCAGTAATTGCAACACTTCCAATGTTGTATATAAACTTAAATGTGAATGCGGGTTGGAGTACATTGGACTCACTACGCGTAAAATCAAACTTCGTATTCAGGAACATGTCAGCACAATTAGGATTGGGAAACTAACCACCAAGTTAGTACAGCATTGCCACCGTAATAAACACACCTTCACGTGGGTGGTACTAGAAAGAGTGATGGGTGACATTCAGACCATAGAGAGACGCCTGATTACCAAGGAGGCACGCTGGATATACCAAGAACAAAGTGAGCAGAAGGGATTAAATGAGCTTTTGGAGTGGAACAAGCTGCGCTGAGATAAATAATGTGAATGCTCCTTGGCACAGTTAGTTGTTGTATCCTTGAAACATCTCTCCAATCAGTGTATAATGTAATTACGGAGCAGTGCTTTAGATTGATACCATCTGCAGCCATACACCCATTCTAGATACACTGGATATACTCCCCATACACCATTCCAAGATGGCCCCCACGAGATCCATAAAGTAACCTTACTAAGGTGGGTAGCCTTGAATTATAATATGAGTATTTCAAGACATTACATTAAGGATATGGGCCTACCTGTGAGCACATCCATGCTGGTGGCATAATAAATAACTAATACGCGGCCCTACCTAGTAAATAATAAATAAAAATACGTTTTCAACTTTGAAAATTTAATCTCGAAAAATAAATATCCACAAATTACTTTGATTTAATGGGGACGGGAGTCTGTGGGTGTGTAGAGTTAAAACTTTTGCTTGCCCCGCGAGAAACATTAGACCAAGTGAGATCCATTGCGAACTACCAGAGAGCTCCGTGAAACCAATACCGGGCAATGGAAAGCGGCCCGTTTAATCATGGCCGCGGGTGCCACGTGATGACTAGAACTAATCATGTGGGACGATTGCCGGCCAATGAGAGACCCTGAAAACCGGCTTCGAGAAAGATGAATAGATTAGCTTTAACACTCGCGGCCCGTTTAGCCATTGCCGCGGGTGCCACGTGATAACAAGAACCAATCAGGTGGGACGATTGCCGGCCAATGAGAGACCCTGGATACCGGCACTGAGATAAACAAATAGATCACCTTTAACACTCGTTCGGCGTTCGAGTAATGAGAAGACGCCGAACGAGTATTCTCCACGGGTGAGATCGGAGGGTTTTATTTGACTCGGGAAGCTTTGTGATTGCGTGTCAGTGCTGCGCTGTAAAAGAGGCTAAACTCCTTGCCTTGATTTTTTGATTGCAGCAACCTTACTGAAGGGAGATAGGACTTCGCTCACCATTGGGGGCATATTTCCTACCGTTTTTCCTCTCGGCTGGTATGAGGGGTTAAACCACGCAAAGGGTAATTATAATACTCTGTAGTCAGTACAGCATGGATGTTAGACTGCATGATTTTTACACTCCAGTTAGGTGGCCAGACAGGTAACCCCATATATGTTTGTCTGTTTTTATTACAGCATTGGCAGCACAGTGTCTCTAGCAGTGGCATTCAAATTGAGTGGCCCTGAGGAAATTGCCTGATTTAAACCACGGCAATGAAACATGTCGGCTGTAAGTGGGGTGTGAAGTGATAGGTAGTCTTCGCACTCTCCTTTTTTAAGTGTCCTACTGTTTGCAACAAAGAAGGGAACATAAGTAAAGTTTAACGTCCTGGTTGCACAGTATCTTATATGTTTAAATGTTTAATGTTGTTAGTTTTTGTCACATATAAGTTGTGTTCACTGCACCACGCACTGTCTTTCTACTTTGGGTTTGAGACACGTTTCCGTTAAAGCCTGATGGCACCAATGATGATAACAGGGCCATCCTGGTGAGTACCAGCCAGGGGTCCCATTGGTGGTGCGCCCGTGAGGTGCCATCTCGCTATTCACACATTTTTTTGTCCGTTCAAAGTGTATGTGAGTCCTGTGTTGTCTCGTATTGTTGAGATCAGAGCTAGGTTGCTTTTTATTTAAGCAATAGATTGAGAAGTCGTGAGTATCCCTAGATTAAGGAACTCCCTGGTGTGATCTACGAGCAACCAGCGATTTCTATATATCAATAGAAAAATATTGCATTGAGAACTAGGATTCTCCAGTATTAGGGGTGTCTTTCATAGATTCACATGCCTGAATCATTCCCCGTCGTCGGAGTGGGAGTCCCACGGTACATAAAAAAGCAATAAAATGCTATAAATATATAGTAATACCAATAGAAAAGAACCAGGAAGTAACACAGCCAATGGTACAGTAGGCAAAAACTTCCCATCTATGACTATCATAGTCATTTTGTATGGTCCAAACTACAGCCAATCAGGCGCTAGCACCCACCAGAATGTTCTCCCCAGAGGCTCAGGCTCTCAGATTTTCTACCGCACGTCGTGTGAAGGGAGTCTCCCTGAGCTCTGCTCAGTTTTTTCAATTCCTACTTCATCTGTGTCTTCTCTTCAGGATGTCTTCAAAGAAATCTCTCTTCAGAACCTGTGACTGCTGTGGTAAGCCTCGGCTTTTTGAGAAGGATCCACACAATAAGTGTATTTATTGTCTCTACCCAGACCACCAGGCCTCTGATTGTAAAATCTGCAGAAAAATGCCTCAGAAGACTCTCAGAGATAGAGAGGGTCGTTTACTGCTGTGGTTGAAGAGGCTAAAGGATTCTCCAAATCCTGTTTCAGAAGTAGGCAGTGTCACATCTGCTTCCACTTCAGCCTCCAGGAAGAGATCCGCGCCTGAGGAAATGTCATCTCCCAGGGCTAAGCTGTCTAAAAAACAACCACCTGCTAAGGGACTGGATCAGCCTTCCACTTCTCAGGCTGTCCCCACCTCCAGGGGCATGGAAGGCGCTTCTGCTTCCTCAAAGGGGAAGAAACTCAAGCTTCCCTTATCTTCTGACAGGATTTTACCACAGAATCCATCTCCGTCTCCTGTGAAGTCTTCTTCAGCTTCCTCGTCGACGAGGACGACGACCTCAGTGACATCTACGGTAACATTTTCGTCTCCTAAACCTAGTATGGTTATGTCCTCGTCTACGGCATCTCCAACGATGGTTTTTGTTTCTGTGAGGCCTATCTCGTCGACGTCCGTCGTCGACGCCTCGTCGTCGACGTCTTTAAAGGCTTTACCGCCGACGAAAAAGACTCCGTCGACGAGCTCTTCATCAGGCTCTACGCCGTCGACGAAAATACCGCCGTCGACGAGGAGTGACTCGACCACGAAGACGGTCCCGTCGACGAAAGGTGTCCCGTCGACGAAGAGTGCCCCGTCGACGAAGAATGTTCCGTCGACGAAGAGTGTCCCGTCGACGAAGACTGTCCCGTCGACGAAGAGTATCCCGTCGACGAGGAGTGTCCCGTCGACGAAGAGTGTCCCGTCGACGAAAGGTGTCCCGTCGACGAAGAGTGTCCCGTCGACGACGAGTGTTCCGTCGACGACGAGTGTTCCGTCGACGACGGGTATCCCGTCGACGACGACTATTTCGTTGCCGAAAAGTGTCCCGTCGACGAGAGGTGATCAGTCGGCGACAAATCCATCGACGCCGCAGTTATCCTCATGCACGGCACTACAGGTGTGGTCTCCGTCGACGGTGTTCTTAACACCACGCCAAGCAGCAGAACAGCTGCGCAACACTGTAATGAGCCTTTCACCCCTGCGTGCTTCACCTCACAAGGTGTCCTCTGAAGTCCCAGACCAACTACTGGATTCTGACAGTGACAATGAGATGGCCCAGAATACTTTTGGACAGGCCACTAGTCCATCGGAGTTACATATTAAACTTCAAGATGATGAATATGAGGATCCTCACACTCCTGCTGAGGTATCGATGCCTGTCACTACCCCGGTTGGTCAAGTGCCTTTGGATTTAATATCCAATTTACAACTTATGCTGGACGATTACTATCGGAGGTTTCCACCTTCGGAATCGGCAGGTTCTGGACAAGCAACTCCAATTTCGGAAACGCCTCCACCCGTGCTCCCATCGGTGGTCCCACCTTCACACCCACAACCTGCTCACGAAGAGGACCCGCAATCCTCGGAAGATGACGACCAACGGGAGGAAGGAGAAGTGGATGATTTATCGGAGTGGGAGGACTATCAGGTCCAATCTCCTTCTACATCTCCTCAGACTGCGTCGGCCTCCCCTCCTGTTGATGTAGCAAATTTCCACTTGCTGATGGAGCGTGCAACTGCACGTTTTCATATGAAGATGGAGCATACTCAACAAGAATGTTTCCTTTACGATTTTAAAGATCAACCCAGACGACAAATTAAAACAATACCCATTGTGGAATTCATCTGGAAGGAAGGCGTTAAGGTGATGTCAACACCGGCTTCCATTCCTCCAGTTTTGCCAAGAATTGATAAGAAATATAAAGCTCCAGACAAGACGCCTGCCTGTCTCATTGGACAAGCAAAACTTGACTCGGTAATTGTCCAGGCGGCTCAGAAAAGGGCCAGAAATCCGTCCTCTGCAGTTACGGCACCACCGGATAGAGATGGCAGACGCCTAGACTCAATAGGAAAACGAGTTTCCACCATGGCTGCAACAACTGTCCGTGCTGCTAACGCACTAGCCATCTTAGGTCGTTACGACCGTCAAATGTGGTCCGACATCTCACCATTTATCGACCTACTCCCTGAGCCATCCAAGGCAGAAGCACTCCAGATTCTCCATGAAGGTCAAAGGACCTCTGAAGAGATAATTGATTCAGCTGTTGATGTGGCATCTACAGGTTTTCGCCAATTAGCAGGGGCTGCGGTTCTCCGTAGACAAGGATGGTTACGTTCCACGGCCTTTAGACAGGAAGTGCAAAACCGAGTTCTAGACATGCCATTTGATGGCGAATATTTATTCGGCCCCGAGGTAGAAGAGGCCTTACAGACTATCAAAAAGGATACCGAAACGGCCAAATCCTTAGGCACTCTACAATTTCACAAACCGCCCTTTCGAGGAGCGAGAGGACGAGGAACGTCCTTCAATAGAGGTGGATACCAGCAACAACATCAACAATCCTCATACCGTCAGGGTAATCAGCGCTACCAAAATCAGCGCTACCAGTCTTATGGGCAGAAAAAATCTCAATACACCCCAAACAGGGGTAGGACAACATACCGCGGCAAGGACAAGCGACAATGATACTCTTCACCTGCCACCACCGTCCTTTCACCCTCTCAAAAGACTTGGCGGAAGAATCTCCAAATTTTACTCCAATTGGCAGTCGATAACAACGGACAAATGGGTCCTGGATATTGTCGCCAGGGGCCATGCCCTAGAATTCGAAAAATTTCCCCCAAATGTACCGCCAAAGGGCCCGCCTCCAGCTCACCTGAAGGAGCTGCTTACCCAAATCAAAATGATGATACAAAAAGGAGCTATCGAGAGTGTTCCTCAGAGGATGAGAGGACTGGGATTTTACTCCAGGTTCTTCCTGATCAGAAAGAAGAACGGGGAGTGGCGCCCGATCCTCGACCTTCGAGCATTAAACAAATACCTAAGGAAATTAACTTTCCGGATGCTCTCTCTTCAAGAAATTTTGCATCTTTTATCACCGGGAGATTGCATGGTCACCCTAGACCTCCAGGATGCATATTTCCACATCCCCATCCTGCCTCGCCACAGGAAATTCCTTCGCTTCAGGGTGGCTGGCAGGGACTACCAATTCAAAGTCCTTCCTTTTGGACTACGGTCAGCTCCAAGAGTTTTTACGAAGGTTTTAGCTCCAGTAGCTGCGCACCTCCGGCTGGAGGGAATACAAATTTTCCCATATCTGGACGATTGCCTTATAAAGGCCAATTCTCATGGCACCGTTCAACGTCACCTTCACCAGTGTCTCTACCTGTTTCAGTCTCTAGGCCTGACAATAAATTTCTCCAAATCCCAAATGCAATCGTCTCAAAGAATAGCATTCTTAGGAGCAATGTTGGACACTCACAAATGCAAAGCCTTCGTCTCCAAGGAGAGACAAATGAAAATAATTCGGCTAGCACAAGATCTCATGCAAAGAAAGTCAGCTTCTGTCCGACTATACAAATCCTTTCTGGGGATGGCATCGGCTTGTATTCCATTGCTTCCAAATTGCAGACTTCAAATGAGGCCGCTCCAGGAGGAACTAGTACTGCAGTGGCAACAGGTTTCAGGCACTTTCGAGGACCTCATTCAAATCACAACACTCATGAAAGAGTCTCTCCTGTGGTGGACACAGAAATGTCATCTCAGTCAGGGTCATGCGTTCCTTCAAGAACCACCAAGTCTCACCATCACTACAGATGCATCCCTCGAGGGCTGGGGGGCTCATCTGCAAGGCTTCACGATCAGTGGCAAATGGACTGTACAACAGAAACGGTGGCACATCAATCGTTTGGAACTGAGAGCCATTTTCCTTGCCCTCAAGGCGTTCTGTGCCATCATTCAGAACACCAATGTGTTGATAAGAACAGACAACACAACAAGTATGCACTACGTCAACAAGCAGGGAGGAACTCGATCTCTTCTCCTGTCTCAAGAGGCGCAGGAATTATGGACATGGGCTCTTCACCACAATGTACAGTTGCATGCGGTGCATGTTCCGGGAACGGAAAACGTCCTTGCGGATGCACTCAGCAGGACCACAATCACCAACCACGAATGGGAGCTCCACCAGAACACAGTGGACCACATCTTTCATCAGTGGGGTTGGCCAGACCTAGACCTATTTGCGACAAGTACCAACAGCAAATGCCTGAGCTTCGCCAGCTGGCACCCCCACAAGAGTTCTCTGGGGAATGCATTCTCCCTCGATTGGTCCCTGAGGTTTGCGTACGCTTTCCCACCGATTCCGTTAGTCCCCAAGGTTCTGAGGAAGATGAGGAAGGAACCTTGCCGACTGATCCTGATCGCGCCCAGATGGCCGCGCCAGTATTGGTTTACAGAGCTCCTCCTACTATCAGAGAGCAAACCAATTCAGTTACATCCAATCCCGAACTTACTCAGTGTTCAGGAAGGTCAAGTCTTTCATCCGGACCCAGCATCGCTGAGATTAGCAGCTTGGCTCCTGAACACCATGAGTTTGCACACTTGAACATCCCAGCAGACTGTAAAGAGGTGTTGGCCAAAGCTAGAGCACCAGCAACCATCAAGACTTACAGTCTCAAATGGAAACGCTTCTGTATCTGGTGCCGTTCAGCAGGTGTTCACCCTTTTTTTGGCAAAACCTGAGGAAATTCTTCCTTTTTTCTTGCAGTTGGCACGAACAGGTCTGTCCCATGCTACTTTGAAAGTATTTCTAGCTGCAATATCCAGATATCGACAGGATGGGTCCAATTCTCTGTATTCATCAAGAATTATTCAACAGTTCTTTAAGGGTCTCTTTAGAATGTTCCCTCCAGTACGTCGTCCACCTCCTTTATGGCATCTGAATGTGGTTCTGGGTCAACTCATGCGTCACCCATTTGAGCCCATCCATCGAGCTGACTTGAAGTATCTTTCATGGAAAGTATCACTGCTTTTAGCCTTAACATCCGCAAAGAGAGTTAGTGATATCCAAGCTTTCACTGTTCATCATCCTTTCCTCCAATTCACTAGCGATTCTGTAATACTTCGCACCAATCCCAAATACATTCCGAAAGTGCCTTCGGATTTTCATTTGAACGAACCTATTGTTCTTAAATCATTTTTTCCAGACCCGCAAACTCCTGCGGAAAGAGCTTTACACTCGCTTGACATTAGAAGATGTCTCAAATTCTATCTACAAAGAACTTCTGCTGTACGCACCTCCGACCAGTTGTTCATTACCTACGGTGCGATTCGTAAAGGGCAGGCAGTATCAAAACAGACTATTGCAAGATGGATATCTGCTGCCATTGCCTTTTGCCATGCACAGGCTGGGAGACCGTTACCATCTGCGCCCAGAGCGCACTCTACAAGAGCAGTCTCCTCATCTACGGCCTTATTTGCTGGAGTCCCACTTCAGCAGATCTGCAAGGCGGCGACTTGGGCAAGCCGCCATACCTTTACCAGACATTACTGTCTAGAGTCCATCAGCGAGGCTGATACTTCTGTGGGTCGAGCTGTTCTACGGAACCTGTTTCATTAAGGTGAGCCTCTGTTTTCCCACCTCCTTGTTTCTGCTGTCAGACGCTTCTTATGTTATGTTTTCACATATTTTCTTGATTGCATTATGTTATGCTTTATATGATATGTGTTTATTCACTTCGCATTGTTATTTACATTACTAGCAGACAAGCTAGGTGTTATGAGCGTCTGTTCAGCAAAGATATGTACTGCTAGCTACTCTGATTCAGGCATGTGAATCTATGAAAGACACCCCTAATACTGGAGAAGAACAATAGTTACTTACCTGTAATCTGTGGTTCTCCAGTATTGGTGTCTTTCATAGATTCACATGCAACCCGCCCACCTCCCCTCAGAGGCTTTTAGGCTATTATGGTTACCTTCACTCCTTGCGAGAAAATCTGAGAGCCTGAGCCTCTGGGGAGAACATTCTGGTGGGTGCTAGCGCCTGATTGGCTGTAGTTTGGACCATACAAAATGACTATGATAGTCATAGATGGGAAGTTTTTGCCTACTGTACCATTGGCTGTGTTACTTCCTGGTTCTTTTCTATTGGTATTACTATATATTTATAGCATTTTATTGCTTTTTTATGTACCGTGGGACTCCCACTCCGACGACGGGGAATGATTCAGGCATGTGAATCTATGAAAGACACCAATACTGGAGAACCACAGATTACAGGTAAGTAACTATTGTTCCTTGTTTTGTTTGATGACTCATTGAGTGGAGGGCGTCCTAGTTCTGTCTTTCCCTCTAGACTCCATTTTTTGTGCGCAGTTCATGTACGGCGGCCCAGCCGTGAGAGTTTGTCACTAGCAACCTTATTTGTATAACTCTGACCTTTTATTGCATGGTATATATGGGGTCTGTTGTTACCTGGTTCTTATCCACCATTGACTGTGCAGTCTAGCTTTCAGTAAGTCTGTAACTCTAGAATGGACAAAAACTGCTTAGCTTTTACGGACGAGCAAATTGCTGCCATCTTGGCTGGTCCGTCCCTGTTTGAAAACAACCCCTTGAGTGGTAATAATAAAGTAAGAGAAGAATGGGAGAAGTTGAGTAATCTTAAAAAGAAACATATAAGAATTGCCTTACATGGGGCTCTTATGTCTGAATATTATCAGGCTGGAGCCTCACCCGCAAGCCTTATAGTGAGGATAGAGCCACGTATCTTCCTTGACGATAAACAGTTCCGACGTGATTGGAGCTTTATCGCAAATAAGTGTACCAGAGATTGGTTAATCCTTATTATCAGTACTGCACAGAGATTGAGCGAAGAGGTGCTAAAAGAAATCATTGACCTCGAAGAAGCAATTAGTCGGGACAATAGCTTCACTGACGCCAAGGAGCATTTACAAAAAATCAAAGACGACCTTGATGAATATAAACAATACATGATCACCCAGAAAATCAGGGGGCTGCAACGTAATTTACAATGCTATACCCACGAGTGGGCTTTTCCGTATATCAACGACTCACACTACCAACCTGCCCAAGAGCAACAACAGCAACAGCAATTCGGAGGTGGCAGAAGAGGTTGAGGAGCCAGATTCCAACAACGAAGAACACCATCAAACTGGTCATTTGACAACACGTCCAGTGAGGAGGAACCTGAGCCAGGACAAAGCGCCAGTAGAGTTAGATTTAACCAAACTGAAGCCTCTAACTCAAACATTGACCTGAGTGTATTGTTGAGGAATTTTTTAGAACAAGGTCAAGCGACCAACAAAGGTCCGGGGCAACAGCAGCAACAACAAGGCAGAGGAGGAAGTCGTGGCAACCGACCACAACAACAATGGCAAACATTCTCCCCACGCCAGACACGGAGCAGAGGAAGACGACCAGTCTGAAAAATATCGTAGTCAATTTATCTGACCACCAGTTAACTGAGGACGAAGAAAAAGTGCTCAATAAAGGGCTAGGATTTGTTCCTATGCCGACCCATGACGCTTTTAAATGCCGCATGGAGTTCTATGAAACCATGCGCAAAATTAAGTTTAAAAAGTTCTTCGCTAAACAACCATGTGAAGAAAGTAAAGGATACAACACGAACTTAAGGAAGCCTTCTACTTTCTGCCCTTCTAATGGCACAGTGGGACCAGAGGTCGCAGTCTTCGAGACTAAAGTCCTAGAAGAAATTGGGAAGATCGAAAAAGATACAAAAACAAATGGTTTTAAGAACATGACAAAAGCGGACTGGGAGGCTATGAAATCGCTCCAGAATAACAACAATATAACAATAAAAAGCGCTGATAAAGGCGGAGCCATCGTCATATTAAACACCTGTGACTATGATGCGGAAGTGCGGCGCCTACTCAATATGAGAGCCAATTACCAACCTCTAAAAAAAGATCCTACACCGGAATTGATGAAAACAATAAAAGAACTTGTTGGTGGAGCAAAAGAGAAACAGTGGATAAATGTGAAGGAGGCGGAGTTCCTGATAAACACCAATCCAAGAACCCCCGCCTTCTATATCCTTCCGAAGATACACAAGCAGGCCCGGCCACCGCCGGGCCGGCCTATTGTATCCGGAATCCAATCTATTCTGGAACCTTTATCACAGTTCGCTGACTATTTCCTACGCGAGTCTGTGATAACCCAAAAATCCTATGTCAAGGATACAATGGACATTTTAAATGTCCTTAATGAGATGACATTTGACCCCGGTACAGAATATATTGTGACCATCGATATCGAGTCATTATACTCGTGTATCCCTCAGGATGCTGCATTGGTAGCAACAGCGAGGGCACTGGCCAAGCAGGAATGGTTTTATGACGCCCCCCCAGAGCTTTGTCATGCAATGCGTTGAACTAGCGCTCACGCGTAATTTCTTCAGTAACAAGGACGACCTGTTCCTTCAAGTGACGGGAACGTCTATGGGAGCCACTATGGCTCCCAGCCTGGCCTGTATTTATGTCGGCCAATTTGAGGAGCACATCATCGAAGCTGAGAACAATCCCTTTAAAGATCACATTCGCCTTTGGAGGCGATATATAGATGATGTGCTCCTCCTGTGGACTGGGGACGAATCGTCCCTTCTCCAGTTCCTGAGTTGGCTGAATACACAAGATATGAGCCTCCGCTTCACCTGGAATTACGATCACACCAGTGCAGTCTATCTTGACCTCGATATCGAAGCAGTGGAAGGAGGGTTCCGTACGAGTGTTCACCAAAAACCTACTGATAGAAATTCACTACTCTCATATCAGTCATACCACCCGAGAGCACTCCGAGACAATCTCCCTGTGGGGCAATTTTTAAGATACAGGCGTAACTGCTCCTCCACAGAAGTATATAAAGAACAAGCGGAAGTGTTGAGCGAGAAATTGGAAGCCAGAGATTACCCACGCAGAGTCATCAAACAGGCGCAAAAGAGAGCCCTAAATACACCTAGGCCGGCACTGCTGGAGACTCAAATAAAAGAAAGAACGGAATGTCTACCGGTAGTCATGACTTTTGACCCCATGGCTACCAAGATTCGCCAATCCATCAGGAAACATTGGTCCCTACTGTCTACGGGGGATTTCGAGATGCCCCCTCCACGCTTTGCTTTCTGGAGAGCTGGTAATTTTAAGGATAAACTAGTCCATACCAGGACTAATGCAAGAGTTGAGACAGAAACAACAACCATTCCAAAAGGACATTTCCCCTGTGGAAATTGTTCGGTGTGCCCTATGACAAAAAAAAACACCACAGTAACATTACAATCTGGCAAGGTGTGGACCCTAAATCATTTCAGTAATTGCAACACTTCCAATGTTGTATATAAACTTAAATGTGAATGCGGGTTGGAGTACATTGGACTCACTACGCGTAAAATCAAACTTCGTATTCAGGAACATGTCAGCACAATTAGGATTGGGAAACTAACCACCAAGTTAGTACAGCATTGCCACCGTAATAAACACACCTTCACGTGGGTGGTACTAGAAAGAGTGATGGGTGACATTCAGACCATAGAGAGACGCCTGATTACCAAGGAGGCACGCTGGATATACCAAGAACAAAGTGAGCAGAAGGGATTAAATGAGCTTTTGGAGTGGAACAAGCTGCGCTGAGATAAATAATGTGAATGCTCCTTGGCACAGTTAGTTGTTGTATCCTTGAAACATCTCTCCAATCAGTGTATAATGTAATTACGGAGCAGTGCTTTAGATTGATACCATCTGCAGCCATACACCCATTCTAGATACACTGGATATACTCCCCATACACCATTCCAAGATGGCCCCCACGAGATCCATAAAGTAACCTTACTAAGGTGGGTAGCCTTGAAT
The DNA here is from genome assembly GCF_964263255.1 of Lissotriton vulgaris. Taxonomy (NCBI): domain Eukaryota; kingdom Metazoa; phylum Chordata; class Amphibia; order Caudata; family Salamandridae; genus Lissotriton; species Lissotriton vulgaris. The sequence continues at coordinate 753,624,114 of NC_141694.1, forward strand.
TATAATATGAGTATTTCAAGACATTACATTAAGGATATGGGCCTACCTGTGAGCACATCCATGCTGGTGGCATAATAAATACCTAATACGCGGCCCTACCTAGTAAATAATAAATAAAAATACGTTTTCAACTTTGAAAATTTAATCTCGAAAAATAAATATCCACAAATTACTTTGATTTAATGGGGACGGGAGTCTGTGGGTGTGTAGAGTTAAAACTTTTGCTTGCCCCGCTAGAAACATTAGACCAAGTGAGATCCATTGCGAACTACCAGAGAGCTCCGTGAAACCAATACCGGGCAATGGAAAGCGGCCCGTTTAATCATGGCCGCGGGTGCCACGTGATGACTAGAACTAATCAGGTGGGACGATTGCCGGCCAATGAGAGACCCTGAAAACCGGCTTCAAGAAAGATGAATAGATTAGCTTTAACACTCGCGGCCCGTTTAGACATTGCTGCGGGTGCCACGTGATAACAAGAACCAATCAGGTGGGACGATTGTTGGCCAATGAGAGACCCCGGATACCGGCACTGAGATAAACAAATAGATCACCTTTAACACTCGTTCGGCGTTCGAGTAATGAGAAGACGCCGAACGAGTATTCTCCACGGGTGAGATCGGAGGGTTTTATTTGACTCGGGAAGCTTTGTGATTGCGTGTCAGTGCTGCGCTGTAAAAGAGGCTAAACTCCTTGCCTTGATTTTTTGATTGCAGCAACCTTACTGAAGGGAGATAGGACTTCGCTCACCATTGGGGGCATATTTCCTACCGTTTTTCCTCTCGGCTGGTATGAGGGGTTAAACCACGCAAAGGGTAATTATAATACTCTGTAGTCAGTACAGCATGGATGTTAGACTGCATGATTTTTACACTCCAGTTAGGTGGCCAGACAGGTAACCCCATATATGTTTGTCTGTTTTTATTACAGCATTGGCAGCACAGTGTCTCTAGCAGTGGCATTCAAATTGAGTGGCCCTGAGGAAATTGCCTGATTTAAACCACGGCAATGAAACATGTCGGCTGTAAGTGGGGTGTGAAGTGATAGGTAGTCTTCGCAGTCTCCTTTTTTAAGTGTCCTACTGTTTGCAACAAAGAAGGGAACATAAGTAAAGTTTAACGTCCTGGTTGCACAGTATCTTATATGTTTAAATGTTTAATGTTGTTAGTTTTTGTCACATATAAGTTGTGTTCACTGCACCAAGCACTGTCTTTCTACTTTGGGTTTGAGACACGTTTCTGTTAAAGCCTGATGGCACCAATGATGATAACAGGGCCATCCTGGTGAGTACCAGCCAGGGGTCCCATTGGTGGTGCGCCCGTGAGGTGCCATCTCGCTATTCACACATTTTTTTGTCCGTTCAAAGTGTATGTGAGTCCTGTGTTGTCTCGTATTGTTGAGATCAGAGCTAGGTTGCTTTTTATTTAAGCAATAGATTGAGAAGTCGTGAGTATCCCTAGATTAAGGAACTCCCTGGTGTGATCTACGAGCAACCAGCGATTTCTATATATCAATAGAAAAATATTGCATTGAGAACTAGGACTTGTTTTGTTTGATGACTCATTGAGTGGAGGGCGTCCTAGTTCTGTCTTTCCCTCTAGACTCCATTTTTTGTGCGCAGTTCATGTACTGCGGCCCAGCCGTGAGAGTTTGTCACTAGCAACCTTATTTGTATAACTCTGACCTTTTATTGCATGGTATATATGGGGTCTGTTGTTACCTGGTTCTTATCCACCATTGACTGTGCAGTCTAGCTTTCAGTAAGTCTGTAACTCTAGAATGGACAAAAACTGCTTAGCTTTTACGGACGAGCAAATTGCTGCCATCTTGGCTGGTCCGTCCCTGTTTGAAAACAACCCCTTGAGTGGTAATAATAAAGTAAGAGAAGAATGGGAGAAGTTGAGTAATCTTAAAAAGAAACATATAAGAATTGCCTTACATGGGGCTCTTATGTCTGAATATTATCAGGCTGGAGCCTCACCCGCAAGCCTTATAGTGAGGATAGAGCCACGTATCTTCCTTGACGATAAACAGTTCCGACGTGATTGGAGCTTTATCGCAAATAAGTGTACCAGAGATTGGTTAATCCTTATTATCAGTACTGCACAGAGATTGAGCGAAGAGGTGCTAAAAGAAATCATTGACCTCGAAGAAGCAATTAGTCGGGACAATAGCTTCACTGACGCCAAGGAGCATTTACAAAAAATCAAAGACGACCTTGATGAATATAAACAATACATGATCACCCAGAAAATCAGGGGGCTGCAACGTAATTTACAACGCTATACCCACGAGTGGGCTTTTCCGTATATCAACGACTCACACTACCAACCTGGCCAAGAGCAACAACAGCAACAGCAATTTGGAGGTGGCAGAAGAGGTTGAGGAGCCAGATTCCAACAACGAAGAACACCATCAAACTGGTCATTTGACAACACGTCCAGTGAGGAGGAACCTGAGCCAGGACAAAGCGCCAGTAGAGTTAGATTTAACCAAACTGAAGCCTCTAACTCAAACATTGACCTGAGTGTATTGTTGAGGAATTTTTTAGAACAAGGTCAAGCGACCAACAAAGGTCCGGGGCAACAGCAGCAACAACAAGGCAGAGGAGGAAGTCGTGGCAACCGACCACAACAACAATGGCAAACATTCTCCCCATGCCAGACACGGAGCAGAGGAAGACGACCAGTCTGAAAAATATCGTAGTCAATTTATCTGACCACCAGTTAACTGAGGACGAAGAAAAAGTGCTCAATAAAGGGCTAGGATTTGTTCCTATGCCGACCCATGACGCTTTTAAATGCCGCACGGAGTTCTATGAAACCATGCGCAAAATTAAGTTTAAAAAGTTCTTCGCTAAACAACCATGTGAAGAAAGTAAAGGATACAACACGAACTTAAGGAAGCCTTCTACTTTCTGCCCTTCTAATGGCACAGTGGGACCAGAGGTCGCAGTCTTCGAGACTAAAGTCCTAGAAGAAATTGGGAAGATCGAAAAAGATACAAAAACAAATGGTTTTAAGAACATGACAAAAGCGGACTGGGAGGCTATGAAATCGCTCCAGAATAACAACAATATAACAATAAAAAGCGTTGATAAAGGCGGAGCCATCGTCATATTAAACACCTGTGACTATGATGCGGAAGTGCGGCGCCTACTCAATATGAGAGCCAATTACCAACCTCTAAAAAAAGATCCTACACCGGAATTGATGAAAACAATAAAAGAACGTGTTGGTGGAGCAAAAGAGAAACAGTGGATAAATGTGAAGGAGGCGGAGTTCCTGATAAACACCAATCCAAGAACCCCCGCCTTCTATATCCTTCCGAAGATACACAAGCCGGCCCGGCCACCGCCGGGCCGGCCTATTGTATCCGGAATCCAATCTATTCTGGAACCTTTATCACAGTTCGCTGACTATTTCCTACGCGAGTCTGTGATAACCCAAAAATCCTATGTCAAGGATACAATGGACATTTTAAATGTCCTTAATGAGATGACATTTGACCCCGGTACAGAATATATTGTGACCATCGATATCGAGTCATTATACTCGTGTATCCCTCAGGATGCTGCATTGGTAGCAACAGCGAGGGCACTGGCCAAGCAGGAATGGTTTTATGACGCCCCCCAGAGCTTTGTCATGCAATGCGTTGAACTAGCGCTCACGCGTAATTTCTTCAGTTACAAGGACGACCTGTTCCTTCAAGTGACGGGAACGTCTATGGGAGCCACTATGGCTCCCAGCCTGGCCTGTATTTATGTCGGCCAATTTGAGGAGCACATCATCGAAGCTGAGAACAATCCCTTTAAAGATCACATTCGCCTTTGGAGGCGATATATAGATGATGTGCTCCTCCTGTGGACTGGGGACGAATCGTCCCTTCTCCAGTTCCTGAGTTGGCTGAATACACAAGATATGAGCCTCCGCTTCACCTGGAATTACGATCACACCAGTGCAGTCTATCTTGACCTCGATATCGAAGCAGTGGAAGGAGGGTTCCGTACGAGTGTTCACCAAAAACCTACTGATAGAAATTCACTACTCTCATATCAGTCATACCACCCGAGAGCACCCCGAGACAATCTCCCTGTGGGGCAATTTTTAAGATACAGGCGTAACTGCTCCTCCACAGAAGTATATAAAGAACAAGCGGAAGTGTTGAGCGAGAAATTGGAAGCCAGAGATTACCCACGCAGAGTCATCAAACAGGCGCAAAAGAGAGCCCTAAATACACCTAGGGCGGCACTGCTGGAGACTCAAATAAAAGAAAGAACGGAATGTCTACCGGTAGTCATGACTTTTGACCCCATGGCTACCAAGATTCGCCAATCCATCAGGAAACATTGGTCCCTACTGTCTACGGGGGATTTCGAGATGCCCCCTCCACGCTTTGCTTTCCGGAGAGCTGGTAATTTGAAGGATAAACTAGTCCATACCAGGACTAATGCAAGAGTTGAGACAGAAACAACAACCATTCCAAAAGGACATTTCCCCTGTGGAAATTGTTCGGTGTGCCCTATGACAAAAAAACCACCACAGTAACATTACAATCTGGCAAGGTGTGGACCCTAAATCATTTCAGTAATTGCAACACTTCCAATGTTGTATATAAACTTAAATGTGAATGCGGGTTGGAGTACATTGGACTCACTACGCGTAAAATCAAACTTCGTATTCAGGAACATGTCAGCACAATTAGGATTGGGAAACTAACCACCAAGTTAGTACAGCATTGCCACCGTAATAAACACACCTTCACGTGGGTGGTACTAGAAAGAGTGATGGGTGACATTCAGACCATAGAGAGACGCCTGATTACCAAGGAGGCACGCTGGATATACCAAGAACAAAGTGAGCAGAAGGGATTAAATGAGCTTTTGGAGTGGAACAAGCTGCGCTGAGATAAATAATGTGGATGCTCCTTGGCACAGTTAGTTGTTGTATCCTTGAAACATCTCTCCAATCAGTGTATAATGTAATTACGGAGCAGTGCTTTAGATTGATACCATCTGCAGCCATACACCCATTCTAGATACACTGGATATACTCCCCATACACCATTACAAGATGGCCCCCACGAGATCCATAAAGTAACCTTACTAAGGTGGGTAGCCTTGAATTATAATATGAGCATTTCAAGACATTACATTAAGGATATGGGCCTACCTGTGAGCACATCCATGCTGGTGGCATAATAAATAACTAATACGCGGCCCTACCTAGTAAATAATAAATAAAAATAAGTTTTCAACGTTGAAAATTTTATCTCGAAAAATAAATATCCACAAATTACTTTGATTTAATGGGGACGGGAGTCTGTGGGTGTGTAGAGTTAAAACTTTTGCTTGCCCCGCTAGAAACATTAGACCAAGTGAGATCCATTGCGAACTACCAGAGAGCTCCGTGAAACCAATACCGGGCAATGGAAAGCGGCCCGTTTAATCATGGCCGCGGGTGCCACGTGATGACTAGAACTAATCAGGTGGGACGATTGCCGGCCAATGAGAGACCCTGAAAACCGGCTTCAAGAAAGATGAATAGATTAGCTTTAACACTCGCGGCCCGTTTAGCCATTGCCGCGGGTGCCACGTGATAACAAGAACCAATCAGGTGGGACGATTGCCGGCCAATGAGAGACCCCGGATACCGGCACTGAGATAAACAAATAGATCACCTTTAACACTCGTTCGGCGTTCGAGTAATGAGAAGACGCCGAACGAGTATTCTCCACGGGTGAGATCGGAGGGTTTTATTTGACTCGGGAAGCTTTGTGATTGCGTGTCAGTGCTGCGCTGTAAAAGAGGCTAAACTCCTTGCCTTGATTTTTTGATTGCAGCAACCTTACTGAAGGGAGATAGGACTTCGCTCACCATTGGGGGCATATTTCCTACCGTTTTTCCTCTCGGCTGGTATGAGGGGTTAAACCACGCAAAGGGTAATTATAATACTCTGTAGTCAGTACAGCATGGATGTTAGACTGCATGATTTTTACACTCCAGTTAGGTGGCCAGACAGGTAACCCCATATATGTTTGTCTGTTTTTATTACAGCATTGGCAGCACAGTGTCTCTAGCAGTGGCATTCAAATTGAGTGGCCCTGAGGAAATTGCCTGATTTAAACCACGGCAATGAAACATGTCGGCTGTAAGTGGGGTGTGAAGTGATAGGTAGTCTTCGCAGTCTCCTTTTTTAAGTGTCCTACTGTTTGCAACAAAGAAGGGAACATAAGTAAAGTTTAACGTCCTGGTTGCACAGTATCTTATATGTTTAAATGTTTAATGTTGTTAGTTTTTGTCACATATAAGTTGTGTTCACTGCACCACGCACTGTCTTTCTACTTTGGGTTTGGGACACGTTTCCGTTAAAGCCTGATGGCACCAATGATGATAACAGGGCCATCCTGGTGAGTACCAGCCAGGGGTCCCATTGGTGGTGCGCCCGTGAGGTGCCATCTCGCTATTCACACATTTTTTTGTCCGTTCAAAGTGTATGTGAGTCCTGTGTTGTCCCGTATTGTTGAGATCAGAGCTAGGTTGCTTTTTATTTAAGCAATAGATTGAGAAGTCGTGAGTATCCCTAGATTAAGGAACTCCCTGGTGTGATCTACGAGCAACCAGCGATTTCTATATATCAATAGAAAAATATTGCATTGAGAACTAGGACTTGTTTTGTTTGATGACTCATTGAGTGGAGGGCGTCCTAGTTCTGTCTTTCCCTCTAGACTCCATTTTTTGTGCGCTCTCCCTTGGAAGCCCAGGAGAGCTTAGTGATTTGTTTTTGCGTGGTCGGCCTGCTTCCTTTGTTGGAAGCCATCTGGAAAGCCAACAAACGACTCTGGGTCTGACCAGCAGCCGTGAATGTCGATATCCGAGAAGAGGCGCCTTGTGATCTAACTGCGAGCAGGTGGGCGGGCCCCCAGGGACCAGCAGAGGGGGATAATGTTGATCGCCAAGAGCCCCGGGCCGAAGTCACGAGCAGTTGCAACTCCCGACAAGGAAGGCAAATCAGGGGAGTGAGCAGCGATATGTGTCCCGTTCACGGAGTCTCACACTGCAGGATGCCGACCCCGCAGAGGTAGGCGCCCAGCCGCCCACCACAGAAAGCCCGCAGGTGGACACCACCTTCGTGAGTGTCTCGTGGAGTAAGACACCGTGGGCCAAATGTTGGATATCAGGCCGAGAGTATCTCAAGGGCCAGAAGGTTCACTGCGGTATCGGAGAGGGGGGGCTCACCTCTTGGATGCGGCCTCGGTGTTAGGCCTCTAGGCCCGATCGCCAGCTGCCCACCATCTCCTCATAGGACAGACGTCACTCCGGAATGTCCATTGGTGCCCCTGATCTGAGCAGGGGAATATGGGCCCTCGTCTATCCCACCAGGTCGCACACTGTCGCTGGTGGTCAGGGCCCTGGGTCCATCAGTATGCGGGCCGTAAGTGCGGGCATCCAGGGCGGACAGCGCTTCTCACCACCTCCGTGCATGCAACCGCGTACTTAAGAGATCGGGGGGAGCGGGGTCCCCAGGTGTCTCTAGCAGCATGAAGAACAGCCGCCTCTCCAGTCAGGGGAATCCTCTGGGTGTCCCGGCAGGTGTATGCGTAGGCCCCAAAGCCGGGGGACTTGCGTTGTCGCATCCCCAATTTCAAGTACAGGCCGCTGTCCCACTGCGTCTTCTCTGCTCCATAGGTCCTGAGTGTTGCGACTTCCCCCAGCACATCAATACAGCCACCGAGTGCACCTCGGAGTCAACCCCCGACTCCGCTGTCTGTCCGGTACCTTCGGCAAAGCTGTAGTTGTGTCTCTCTGCAGCTAGGCACCGGAGCGTTCCACTCCGCCGGTCGCCATCCCAGTGTCCCGGAGCCTGCCTTACCACGGAGCCCCCTCACTCCTCCGACGCTCCTCAGAATAGTTGTAGTGGGTAAAGGTTGCGTCCGGATCGTCAGTGAAGGGGATCCCCCGGTTCCAGGGAGATCCCACACAGAAAAAAGGATCTTTGCGGCGGATTTACTGGCGAGGGCCGGGGAGTCACTTTAGCAAGCGATCATTCCCTTCAGCAGCCAGCCACGCCCCCCCCCCCCCCCGGCTTGATTTTAACCTGGGTGAGGGGGGCAATTTTGTCCAGCGCTGTCAAGATGGCTTTATCAAAGTCAGATGCCATTTGGTTTACACTGACATCTTGGCCTGATGGTCGAGGCAGAAATGTTTTGAGAAAAGAGACGGAGTAACTTTGCACCATGACCTTCGCAGTATTGATTTGTTTTTGTGGTCGTTTTTGATCATATTAGTTGAAATAACAAATTTTATTAGATGGTGGTCTGACCATAGTAGTGGGGCTGAGGGTTCAACTGTGATTCCTGGGAAGTCCGGCATCGTGGGTAGGACCAGTTCCAGCTGGACAAGTCAGACGGCATTCATGTTAGTAATCAGCTAGTCAGTATCTAAGTTTGATAGTGTCTCAGCATGGTAGTTAAAGTCTCCGATTACGAGAAAGTTAGGTCAATACATGCGGCGCAATGGTCTCTAATAATTTGTCGGAGAAGTCTCTTTTGGGGCCAGGGGGTCGATATAATAAAGCCCCTCTCCAAGGACCACTGGATAGGCCTTCTATATTAAAGATACATAGTTCTATTTGGCCTGAGATCATGGTTTCTAAGGCAGTGATATTCACCGTCTCAGTGGAGGCTATTAGTAGACCTCCTCCTCTTGTCTCTTTCCTGTCCATTCTGATTATCTTGTACTGAGGAGGGAAGGCAGTGTGCACATCTGGGGAGGCATGTTCATGCAGCCAGGTTTCCGTGACACAACAGATGTCCGGGGCTGCTAGATCTATGAGGCTCCATATCTCTACCGAGAGATAAGTTTCCCCCGGGGGCGGGCTGTGATTTTACCGATCTCCTGGAGTATGTACCTGGGGGGTGTTTTCATTGTGTTAACGTGGTATGACTCCGCATATATGTAACTAACCAGTGCAGCAGGGAGTGCTTGAGGTTGGTGACCTTTTGTTAATGAGACGTAACGAGAGGGCAATATGCAGCACTGGCAAGTAGGTTTTAGAAACAGCCTGCATGTTTGGAGAGATATTGCAAGGTACAGCTTAGCAGCCAAAGGGAATATATTGTGATGTGGGCTATAGCTGGGATTTCTTGACCCGCATGTTCATGTATATGTTTTCACAGAAACCTTGACCTGTGGGGGGTTTCGATTAGGATACGTGATCTTGACGACACGGATATCCACCTGGGAAAGGTAGCAGGTAGGCAGTTGATATGCAACCCTCAGGTGATTATGTCAAAACGATCCAAGTGCCACACTTTGTTACTCTTTTAACTTGTGTTATGTATCTGGCTAAGTCATTTAAGGCCAGTACCTATGGGCTTACAATGTCTTTAATTTTATTTTGTTTGTCAATTTCAACCATCACAGGTTTAAACCAGATATGAGTGGAATTTAAAAGCGGCGAATCCCTATTTGCCCTGACGAAGTAGCTCAAAGCACAGCAAGGAAACATGTTGGCGATTTAGACTCACATGAAACTTGGTTCAGTGTGAGTTGTTTTAATTTGGAGTACTCACAGCCCAGAATAAAAGCAGGAGTGGTTAGTGAGTTCTGCAATTTTAATGCGTGAGATTCACTTTTTCTCACAGGGGTTAATGGTGAATATGTACACTTAAACAGCGATTGGGATTTGCTATTCGCTGGGGCACGGAACCGAGCATTGTCTGTCTGTTGAGGAGGAAAAGGATCATTACATGTTGTTTGTCCTTTCCTTCTATGTTTCTGTCTTTTTCTTTCCACTTTCATGAGAGTGAGCAACCGATGATGAGAAGTGGGTACACTGGCATTTGCTAGCCAGATAACCCCATTGGTGGTTCTACCGTGAGGTGCTCACTCTCTTTCTCCACAATGTTTGTGGTATGGGTGATGGTTTCTTGGCAGTTTTTACCTTACCTTGTTTGTACTGTGACAAAGAGTGACACTTGCGCAGTAACTAAAGAGCCTTGATCTAACAAGGAAAGGGGTAGTGACAAGGTTATGCACACACCCATATAGATCCTGTAGCCTAGCTGACAAATAGAAGTGTCTTGGGGGACAGGCCTTTTCTGTTTTGGTACATTTTGAGTGGGGGGGGCGGCCTGTACCTCAGTTCCCCCTAAGACTCCAAGGAGTTGATGATATCCATAGAGCTGCCTTAGTCAGGATGTCGTTTGAAGGTAGGAGGGACCAGAGCAGGTGTCCTGGCGCCTGGCGTCGTTCAGGCGCCGACAGTTCAGGCGCTGACAGGCGCAAACAGGCTTGCCTTTGGCGTGCTGCCGGCAGGCCGCTGCACGCGTCCGCCCCCTGCCCTGCTTTAAGTAGGGGATGATTGAGGGTGAAGACTAGAGCGCTAACTGCAACTTCCGGACGTTAGACCGGAAGATGTGTCGTTGCCTTGGCGACCCTCCGTACAATCGGCACAAGCTGTGAAGGACCAGGGTCTTCTGGCAGCTGGCTGAATAAATAATGCGGCTAAAACTAAAATAGGTACAGCGCAGTTAAAAAGTTCTGTTGTTTGTCATGCAGCATTGCTATTGTAATTGGCTGTGATCTAGATAGCGTTTTACCTCTTGACTTACACCTGGCAGTGAAAGAACGAAGCCAAGAATTGACAGAGCGCCGCCAGTATGGGACCAAAAGGATTGCAAGAAAGGGCCCGTTCCAAAAACATCAAAGAACAAAGTGTAAAATACAATGGCCATCTTAAGAGTATTGTGAGGACCCACAAACTCGAAACTTCGCACCATCAATCCAACAGAGGATTTCCCACTTTGCCACCCTTCAACATAGAAATACTAGGCAACAGTCATTGAATACCAAGAAGGTATATACATTGAAAATGTAATAGTTAAAGAGGACAATTAAAAACACTAAACACATTAGTCAATGTAAGAAATCCCAAACAGGCCACAGCACACATCTAAGAATGGAAATTAAAGGCGTTGCCGATGGCTGCGGTGTATCCAGCTTGCACATAGCCACAGGTGACCACTACCCCCACCTTGTTGTAATGCTGCTGAGAGCTGCTAGCTGGTGCGAGCTTAACGAGCGCGAGTGGAAGTGTTTAACTGCTGGAGCTTTGTGGATATTTGCTCTGCATTGTTTCCTGTTGAGGGAAGGCTCGGGGCATTTTTGTCGCCCGCTGGGTCCCGGAGTTCTGCTAGAGGAAATAAGTGTGGAAATCACTCCGACTGAATAAAAGAGTGCCCTCGCCTCAATGCCAAGTGGTAAGGCTTCAGGAAACGATGGCTTTCCAATAGAGTTTATAAGGTTTTTTCAGAGGAATTAACACCCTTCTTGGTAGAACTTTTTAATTTTGTGAGAGGGGGAGGGGAAGCCCTATCTTGCTTTAAGGAATCCACATTAGTTAGTTTTGTTAAAAAAGATACGAACCCTAAAAAAGTTAACTTGTATAGACCAATCAGTTTACTAAACGTAGATTATAAAATACTAATGAAAATCTGGGCAAATCAATTCTCTCCAACAGCACAGAAGGTAATCCATAAGGATCAGACGGGATTTGTTTCAGGAAGATACATGTCATCTAATACTGGGTTTTTAGTTTAAGCACTTGACTTTTTTTTAACTCAAATAAATTACCTGTCTTAATTATGGCGGTCGATGCTGAAAAAGCACTTGATTTAGTTAACTTCGATGCTCTTTTTGAGATTCTTAGAAAGGTGGGATTCCCAACACAAATAACACAAATTCTGGGGATCCTAAATCAAGAGGCTCGGGCCCAAGTCTTTATCAACTCTCGGTTAGCAGGAAGGGTGGATATAAAGCGCGGAACCACCAGGGATGTCCTCTATCCCCCATTTTATTTGCTTTTTTTTATAGAGTCACTTGCTGCAAAAATGAGAGCTTATCCCCAGATACAAGCGCCTCTGGAAGGACTGTCCAAATTAAAACTCTTTGCAAACAATATTATTCTCTATCTTAGGCCGAAGGAACAGAACCTCAGTATAACCGTGACAGAATTTAGGCAGTTCGAATCTATTGGGGGATACAAAACGAATCATAATTTAACAGAAATCTTGCTACTTAACGCAAGTAGTCAAACTCTTCCTAGGTTCTTGCAACAGCAAGCTCAATCCCCAGAACCTATTCAATACTTAGGAATCTATGTCACTAATAGTTATGAGGAACTTTTTGACCTGAACTATTTAGTGATGATTACAAAAATTAGGAATCTATTAGATAGATGGACCCTTCTGCCACTCACATTAATCAGCAGGGTAGCCCTCATAAAAATATCCTGTTTACCATTATTAACATTTTTATTTGCAAATGTACTGATTAAAGTCAATATGTCATATTTTAGGCAGTTGGAAGCCATGATTTGTCAATTTATTTGGAAGAAGAAGGCATCCTGAGTGAGACTCCCAGTACTTCAACTCGACATTAGCCAGGGAGGGTTGGCACTTCCCCAAGTGTGAACCTATTATGAAGCTACTTTTGTGTGATATGATGGTTCGAATATTAGATGGCAAGGATTCATTAGACAGTTTTTTGTAGACAAAATGGTGCAGGAAGCAGAATCTCAGACTTCAGTCTTTATTAAAACGGCTAAACTCCCTAAAAAGACTCAATATAAGACACCACAGGGTTTTTGGGATAGAATCCACTTGTTTTATCTTATGAAGGCAAAAACTGCGGGATATGAGTTTTTGAAACGTTCAGAATGTAAAACACTGGGCCTTCATCTGTCAAGTAATCAGATAAGGTTCTGGGAAAGCAATGGTTTTAGGGAAATAGGCCACTTTATAGTAGGGGGGAGATGTTTAAAATGGCAGGAGATTGAGGCTAGATGTGAAACTAGTTGTAAGCCGTCTTTTTTGGGCGTCTTACAGATTACTCAATTTGTGAAGAAAGTATGTTTTCCATTAAGTTCTGCCCCAGTGCCCCTATTATCAGCCCTTTTTAGAGCTAAGCTAAGAGGGGGTTGGAAATTGGTACAGACGTTTGCAGAATTAAGGGCAAAGCTCTTTAGTAACAAGCTTTTTAGACAAAATCTCCCAAGAAACACAGTGCATTTTTTTAGAATTAGAGTGTCAGAAGATTTTGCTGCAGGACTATAAAGTGCTATGTCTAGCAAAGTTTAAAAGAATGGCATTTTTATCCCGTTGGATGTTTTACTATACACCAAGAACTTTACATAAGATGTATCCAGAAGTAGAGGACAAGTGTTTTGCTGTCAGGAAACAGGGCAGGGAGGTTGGATGCATATCTTTTTTACATGCCCACTTTGAAGCCAGTTCTGGGAGGAAGTGTTCTCCGCCCTCAATGAGGGCTGACAGAGAGAGTTAAAACCAGAACCAGAGATTACATTATTTGGGTTGGTAAGGCAGAGCTTGAATACTCCAATCTCTAATGGAGAGTAAGCATTTGTGACGATTTCCGCTTTAGTGGCACGCACACTGATTCGTCAGAATTGAAGGACTGCTAATGTACCAACCTACCGAAATTGGCATAAGAAAATGCTACGTATCAAAACTTTTGAAGAAGAATATGCAAGAAGGGTAGGGGCTACTAAGAAATTCATAGCAGTGTGAAAATGTATGGATAAAACAGAAAACAAAAAACATAGAGCACTTTGGAAAAAGGCCTTCTAATGGATCTTATTTGCACATTTCTAAGTATTTTTCTATTACGTAAAAGCTGCTATGCACCGCACTTTAACTTAAGTTAATCTATTTATTTAGCTCTGGCGCGAGACTTGTTCTTTTAGCTAGCCAAATTTAACAATCTGATTATGCTAAAACTACTCTGCACTCCACTTTATTATCTGCATTTTGCACTTCGTAACTTTGGCTAAGTACGGCATGTGTATTGATATGCGAAAAAGACGGAGGGAAATGCTTGATTCTAGCCAAAAAAGTTATGAACATGTATTCAACTTTCAATGTATAAGGCTTTCACCAAGATATGTACTATTTATGGTGCTCGTTTTCTAATCTAATTCTGCTCAATAAAAAAAAAATGGAAATTAAAGTGTTGCCAAAACCTGCCATTCTACATGCTGGTTCAGATCCCTATTCACGGTGTTGGCCATCCTAATTCATCTGTTTTCTTTGATCTTGAGCAAGTGATCCACATTATGTTAACGTTTAGTCCTTTTTTTTTGGTAAAAATCTATTTTATTATGCAGAAATACCAAGAGGAGGGTCTACACTTACAAAGCACCAGGCCCACAACTCTATGCAGGGCCGGCCGCGTTGTAAAGGCTCATACTAGACATCCCGCGTAAAGAACACATCTCTGGTCCTCTGAAAACCCTCCACTGGCTCCCCGTAAATAAGAGGATTACTTTCCGCCTCCTAACCCACGCACACAAAGCACTTTACGAACTTGGACCTGAATGCCTCAACACACGACTGTCCTTCTACACCCCCTCCCGTCAGCTACGATCCTCCAACCAAGCCCTTGCCACTGTACCTCGCATCAACAAAACCACCATGGGAGGCAGATCCTTCTCCTACCTGGCAGCTAAAACTTGGAACTCCCTTCCCACTCACCTTCGCCTTACTCAGAACCACCTAGCATTCAGAAAGCAACTTAAAACTTGGATATTCGACAAGTAATTCCCCACCCCTCCGCAAGCGCCTTGAGACCCTATGGGTATGTAGCGCGCTATATAAATCTTTTTGACTTGACTTGACTTGACTTTGGTGTTGGAGATCATGTAAGCATTACACAGCAAGTCGCCTACAACCCATGTTGGGCCGGCTGCTTATAACAATGTGTACCGCATAAAGTTGCACTATGCAGGCTTTTCAAGACCCTTATTCAACATGCATAATTCCATAACAAGAAAAGAGGCAAGAGTGGTGAGAAGACATAGAGAAAACCAGGGGTGAAAGAAGGGCTAAGACAGGGGGCTTGAATGTGTAGTGCGAAACAGGGGGAAATAATTGCATGGCTTGTAGTCCCGATTAGTGGGGATCAAGGCTGGTGCGGAAGAGAGGGGGAGTAATGACGTGGAGTGAGCAAGTTCCCTCCTGCAGCATTTAATGAGGGACCCGGGGTAGGACCATTGTGGTTATGCAGTTAATCTGTCAGGCTCAGGTGGAAGCACAGGGTCTTCGCAGAGCCGTAAAGCCCGGAGCTTCGGGGGTAGAAGACGCTCATGATTTATTTTACAGAGATAATTGATCAGTGGTTGCAATATTTTAGTGAATCAAGGGTCGCAGGACTGCAAGCGCGCAGTGAAGAGCTCCATAGCCCCTATATGCCACAAGCACGTGAACCAGATGTTAATGTTAATACGGCTCTTTTATAGCGCACGGCTACTCCTAGGAGTGTCCCGGCGCTTTGACAAAGACCCGAGAAAGAAAAAGATCCAGGGCAGGTGCAGGGCAAAAGAAAATTACTGAGTGAAAAGCCATGTCTTCAGCTCCTTCCTGAAAACCAGTAGATTGCTGATTTTCCTAAGAGAGACGGGCAGAGAGTTCCAGCATCGAGGTGCCAAGTATCGAAAAGAGCGGTCTCCAATTTTAGCCCGCCTGATGGAGGAACCGAAGCCATAGCCAAAGACGCCGATCTCAGCGTTCTAGAAGGCAGATAGAAAGCTAGGCGCCTCCTGATGTATCTGGCCCCTACAAGGTGGAGCGCCTTAAAGGCCAGAGTCAATGCCTTAAAAGTAATCCGTCTTGAAACAGGAAGCCAGTGAAGCAAGAAAGACTCAATCCACTTCAACGCAATCCGATCTCCCAGAGTCTTAAAAGGAGACAGTCGTGGGGAACGGTGTCGAAGGCCGCCGACAAATCCAGCATAACTAATATGGCCTTTCCTCCAGTATCTAGTACTAGTGGGAATAAAGGATAAAAGAGGCAGAAGACACAGCCTGTCCAAACTGTAAAGGGCACTCAGCAATCAGCAGTGCTGGCGCTTACAATCAGCGCGATAATTCAGGGGGCAGTACTAGAAAAGCGGTGACACGCGCTAGCACTCAGCGCAAACAAATAATTAAAATTAACACAGCGCGTTAGCAGTCAGCGCGCAATGCATGTATTTAAAAAGATCAGAATTAGTTTTTTTTAAAGTGCCACAGCACATCAAGCCCCAGAAACTCCACCTCAAGTTCTTCGTGGTACGAGTCTGGCATCAGCCTGTGGCTAACTAGAGCTCGAACTTATAGTCGCGCAGGGGGGGGTGGAAGGAGAGCCGCACCGCTGTTCCGCCGACCGGCGTGTAAAATCTCCTCCCAAAATGGCCGCTGCTCCTATCCCACAGTACCCAGCGGCACCTCGTATGCCGGACTGGAGTGGGGATGAAAGAAAAAGACAGGTCCCTCCCAACGGTGCTGTTGCCACCCAACACAGGCGGGGGAAGACCAGAAACAAAGTGCACAGGGAGAGCGTGAAGGAAGCACCCAGCTTTCCGCCTCAGGTGCCGAAACAGAAAAGGTACTAGTGGGAATAAAGGGTAAAAGAGGCAGAAGACACAGCCTGTCCAAACTGTAAAAGGCACTCAGCAATCAGCAGTGCTGGCGCTTACAATCAGCGCGATAATTCAGGGGGCAGTACTAGAAAAGCGGTGACACGCACTAGCACTCAGCGCAAACGAATAATTAAAATTAACACAGCGCGTTAATAGTCAGCGCGCAATGCATGCATTTAAAAAGATCAGAATTCGTTTTTTTTAAAGTGCCACAGCACATCAAGCCCCAGAAACTCCACCTCAAGTTCTTCGTGGTACGAGTCTGGCATCAGATGTTGATGGGGGGTCTCTGTTTTTTTTCAATACAAAGCAATGAGCTGTTTAGCGGCCCCTAGCATGTGGAGAGCAATATGACAATCACTACAGGTGAGCACTCGTAGGTTGTCAGGCTTGCGGTCTAGCAGAATTGCGACTGGAGATTCAGGCAGGGAGAAGCCAACCACTACTTTAATATGATTAGGAACTTCTTTCCAGAATAGGGTCAGGAGCGGGCAGGTCCACCAAATGTGAATAAAGTCACCCGGGGAGCTCGAACATCTCCATCACAACTGAGAGGAAGCGGGAAATATCTTATGCAGCCGAGAAGGTGTGTAATACCATTGCATCATGATCTTATATGCAGTTTCCTGTTGTGATACACTGCGAAAGACCTTTGGTATGTCCCGCCACAGACAACACCACTGGGCAGGCGCAATGGTGGCGGGGGACGCCAACTGCCATTGCAGTTGGTATGGGTGAGTGGCTACTAACGGGGGATGCTGTAAGATCTGATAGGTCCGAGATCTGAGTCCCTTCAAGACGTCGAAGGAGCGTACTAGGCATTCAAAGGGGGTGAATGCTCGGGTGGCGGCATGCTTTTCAGCAGGCATGGATAGCGAGTGGCGGAGCTGTGCGTACTGGAGCCTGGCTCCCTGTGGGAGCCGGAACTCCTCCTTGCATTGAGCGAAGGTTTTGATTGAGTCCCCCGTGAACAAATCCTGTATCATCCTGCAATCTCCCGCCAACGAACTAGAAAACACCTGCGGGTTTAGAGCCGGCCGAAATAGTGAATTGCCTGCAATGGGCGTGTGGGTGGAAGGAAATGTAGTCAGCCCCTTGGGAACAGCAACCCTGTCCCAAATGTCCAACACCGTCTTGGTGGGTACCGCAATGTAAGCACTATTGGAGCGTGCGTGCCTATATAGCCTGGCAAGTTCCCAAATGGTTCCTCCAGTTACCATCCTATCCCTATGGAACCAAACATTTTCACTCTCTCTTGTTGTCTACTTGGAGAAGAAGCAAAGGTTGAAAGCCCAGTAGTATTCGAGCAGGTTGGGGCACGCAAGCCTTTTTCTATCGCGCAGGAGCATGAGGATTTTGTTGGAGAATCGTGGCCTGCGCCCTCCCCAGATAAAGCCTGTGATGTCCCACTGCAGATTTTGGATTTGATGCTGCGGGATGGGGGTGGGGAGACATTGGAATAAATATAATATTTTTGGAAGAACTGACATTTTGATAGCGTTTAGATGCCCCAGCCAGGAGAGGGGAGGGTTTTCCAGACCCTCAGATCCTCAAGGACTGATCTCCTGCACTCCCGCCAGTTAGTTCGGGACCAAGTGGCAAGTGAGGGGGTCAGCTGAAGCCCCAAGTAGCGCATGTTGTTAGTAGCCCATTGATAGGGGACAAGGGATTGCAATGCAGGTATCTCCTCCTCAGAAATCGTTAGGTTCAGGGCCCAGGACCTTTCATGGTTAATTTTGAGGCCTGAAGCTGATTCGAAGGACTGCGACAAAGAGAGAATTGCCGGGAGAGATGTGTGCGGGCGAGATAGTGTGAGAATAAGGTTGTCCATAAAAAGAGCAACCTTGTGTATTTGACCTCCACAGGTGATGCCATGCATGTCCTTGGACTGTCGGATCATCATGGCCAAAGGTTCTACCACAAGGGCGAACAGCAGGGTGGAAAGGGGGCAGCCCTGACGCGTGCCCCGCAGAATGGAGATGGGATCTGTGAGTTGGCCGTTGACTCGCACCTGTGCACCAGAGGTAGGGGGCCATGA
The DNA here is from genome assembly GCF_964263255.1 of Lissotriton vulgaris. Lineage (NCBI taxonomy): Eukaryota > Metazoa > Chordata > Amphibia > Caudata > Salamandridae > Lissotriton > Lissotriton vulgaris. The sequence continues at coordinate 753,642,629 of NC_141694.1, forward strand.
TCCTAGCTATCATGGACTAGCCTAGTCAAATTTTTTGCAGCACAGCCCGATGGAAGGTCCAGTTCCACCCGGTCGAACGCCTTCTCCGCATAGAGCGACAGCGGACATGCCAGTATGTTCCAGTGTTGCGCCTTCCCTATGAGGTGGGTGATTCTACGGACATTGTCTGCTCCCTGACGATGTCGGACGAAGCCGACCTGGTCTGGTTCAATGATCCAGGGTATAAGTGTGGGTCAAGCCTTTTGGCCAACATTTTAGTGTAGATTTTAAGATCTGTGTTCAAGAGAGCTATGGGACTAAATGAAGAGCATACAGTTGGGTCTTTTCCCGGTTTGGGATTGAGGGCAATCTCAGCCAATCCCATAGAAGGGGACGGTCCCTCCGTTTCGGTGAAAGAGTTGTACAGTCGCAGGAGGTATGACTAGAGTTGTGACAGGAACATGTGATAGAAGGATAGGGGAGGCCGTCCGAGCCCGGTGATTTCCCAAGGGGTAGGTCTTTCAACGCGCTCGAGCTTCTACTGGGCGAGGGGTTCCTCCAGCTGCTTAGCATGATAGAAACTGATTGGAGTCCAGGGGCATTTGTCTAGGATATCTTTTACCACACCCGGGGGCGGCTCGTCCTCCGGATAGAGTGTTGAGTAGTACTTGTGGAAGGCTTCGCATTTGGCTGTCTCTGTGGGGGCCCGTTTGCCATTGTCAGTCTGAACCTTGGCTATATGTGCTTTAGCCGCACGCACTCGTAGGCGTCTAGCCAAGACCGTACCCACCTTGTCTCCCCCCCCTCAAAATACTGCTGCTTCAACGTTAGGAGTGCTCTCTCGACCTTGTTCGTGCGAAGAGTGCAAAGTTGCCCGCGAAAGTTTGCGAGGGGGGCTTGAGTGTAAGTGAGGGGTGCTCCTGATCCTGCCCCTCCAGGGCCCTGATGTCCCTGGAAAGGTTGTCCTCTGTGAGGTGCGCCTTGCGCGCCAGTGCGATTGCAAGAGATGTAGTATGACTGCGGATCGTGGCCTTGAATGCATCCCACACTACAGGTAAGGGCATTTCAGGGGTGTCATTTGTTGCGAAGTAAATGTCGATAGCGGCTCGGAGGCTCGCCACGTCTGTGGGGTCCCGAAGAATGTGCGGTGGCAAGCGCCAGCGGGGGGTCCAAGGGGTGCAGGTAGATGGGGCCTTGATGAGAAGTTCAAGATGGTTGTGGTCTGAGATAGAGATGTACGACATGGACGCCGAAAGCGACTCGCTGATTAGAGCATGGGAGATAAAGATGTTGTCAATGCGGGAGTACGAGCGGTGCACGTGTGAGTAATACGAATACTTACGAGTGTCAGGGGAGTGGTAGTGCCAAGAGTCCAGTAGGCCAAGATCCGACAGTTGCCTCTTGATGGCCGAGGACATAGCCCCTGTCCCTTGAAAGGAGGCATCACTGCAATCCATTGTAGCGTCCCACACCAAGTTAAAGTCTCCCCCTATGATTATTGAGGGATCTGCCTGTGGGATCTGTTCCCGCAGGGTCGCCCCCGTAGATAAGAGTCCTGCCCCTGGTTGGGTGCGTAAATATTGCACACTGTGAAGAGACAATGCCCAATCCTGACCCCAGCCTTGACAAAGCAGCTGTCCTGGTTACGTATAACCCTAGATTCCCCCTACCTGATGCCCAGTCTACAGAGTATCGCTACTCCAGCCGTTGAGGTGGGAGGTGCAGCCCAGATTTGGAGAGGGTAGCTGGGTGAGCCATGCGGGGGACATCAGCCTTGAGGAGGTGGGTCTCTTGGAGAAGAATGATATCTGGGTCGTGCTGCAAGAGATAACGCCGTATTTGATGTCGCTTATTGGGGGAATTGAGTCCCTCAACATTAAGGGACAGGATTTTCAGGTGAGAAGCGACAGCCATAATTTGGTCAGAGTCCGGCCTAGTCCATCATGCCACTGCAGGGAGCAGAGTGGAGCGCCAGGGGAGATGTTGCTCCCATTGCAGGCTGAAGATCGCCTCGAGGGGTGCCCCCGCCCGCCATAGGGAGGGATACAGAGAAGATAGAGGGAGAAAAGAGAAAAAATAGATAAACAAATAACCAATACATATTCAACCAACATTGGCCTACCAGGCCACAGTGTCCTGTTCCAGTCGTGGGTCAGTCAATGCCTGAAGGTACAAGTGATCCCGGAGAAGTCACTATCCCAGGAACAGGGCGGGGCGGGTCTCCAGCCGTAAGGGGTGTTTGCCGGGTGGATGGTCTGGCACCTTCAGCACTGCAAACGGGGAGCTGGGGTGAGGGCTACTCGGGGGCGAATCGCCAATGCCTCTGGGTCACAGACAGATGCAAATTCAGTGTCTTCCGCCACCGGCGAAGATGGGATTCAAGTCCGTCAGGGGGTTGAAGGTCGGGAGCTGGCTGTGGAGCGTTCTCCTTCCATGGAGCGGATGTAATGGATGAACTCATTCTTGGCTTGGGAAGACGTCTGCTCTCCAGGGTGCGAGAGGTGCCGGTTACGACGTATCGTAGACCAGGATGGTTTGGCAGGGCCTCGAGTGAGAGGTGGAAGGCGCCCAGTTGAGGGGCAGTGGAAAAGGTGGCGAGAGTTGCAGCTGTGCCCGCTCCGGGCCAGATGCCTAGGGCCGGGGCGTGTCAGGTGGGGATCTACAAGCAATATGGCGTGGGCCAGTAACGATTCAGAGCACCAGGGTGTGACCAGGCCCTCCCCTATAGGGCGATCGCACTTTTGTTTGTAGTTCAAGGCCTCTCCAGGCCGCGCCACCAGCACCGCTCAGTCAATTCAGTTGTGGCCTCCGACAGCAGGGGCCAGGTCAGGCCCTTTGGGACGAAAGCCTTGTGGGAGGTGTAGGGGAGATCGTTGGGAGGGCTTGTCCGCATGCGTCGGTCGACAGTTTCAGGGGCGCACGTGGCCCGCAACGGTGATATTTCTCCACTATGTCGCATAGGAGCTGCACCTTACTTGTTGCTCATCTTACTGATCTCACTGAGCCCAGGGCGCAGCCCGTCGATTCAGGGAACTGCAGGCCGCCGTGTCTCGTGCCCCGGAGTCGGGCCACCACAAGACCCCAAAGGCTACTAAAGAGGACCAGAGGGCCGCCAGGGCCAATGCAGTGCAGGGCTGTAGCCTCTGTGTTTCTGGTCAGACGCTCCACCCGAACCTGAGCGGCCCAACGCTACGGCAAGCCCCCTCCGTAGGGGCGAACGGTGTGTCGCATCCCGGTGCAGCTGGTACAGGCCGGGAAGGCCTCAGGTGGGCCCCCTCGCAGGAGTGTCCGCGCTTCAGGGAGATGGCCAGGCAATCAGTCAGGGTGCGTGGCCACAGTGGTGTTCTTCTCACAGGGGCAGCGGCAAGCGTACCTGGGCCGGGTCAGTCTCCCCGCAGTCCCCGGCCACATGATCCAGTGTATCGCGGCCAGGTGTGGCTGGGACAGGCCGGGGAGGCCTCAATTGGGTCTCCTCGCAGGCGTGTCTTTAGGCTACTTCAGGGAGGTGGCCGGGCAATCGGGCAGGGGGTGCGGCTACAGCGGCGGTCTCCTCACAGGGGCAGCAGCAAGCGCACCTGGGTCAGGCCAGTCTCCCCGCAAGCCCCGGCCGAGTGGTCTGGTGTGTCATGGCACGGCGTGGCTGGCACAGGCTGGGAAAGCCTCGGGCGGGCCTCCTCTCAGGGGTGTCTTTGGGCTACTTCAGGGAGGGGGCCGGGCAATCAGGCATGCTGTCTGACCACAGCGGTGGTCTTCTTCACAGGGGCGGCGGCCCAATTCCCCCTCGCCTCAGTCAGCAGGGTCCCTGCGCGCCAAATCCAGAGCGGGGTTACCCTATGCGCCGCCTCCATCCATCAACAGCCACTCAATAGCGCCACTCATCGCCATGATACCCAGCCTCCGGCATTCTGCCACGCTGGTTGCTCCCGCCGGGCTGTCTCCGCCACGATCGGGTTCGCGTCTAGATTCAAGATGGCGGACAGCCGGGGCGACCGGAATGCCCAATCGGCCGTCAGCGCATCCAATGCGTCCGCCGCCACTAATGCGACCTGGTGCCTTTGTCAGGGCAGCGCGTCTCCGATGGGGTCCGGGGAGGTTCAGGACATCGCTCGTTGTCCACACGGGAAGTCCAGACCTGTAAGCCACAAGATGGTGGCCACCGCGCTCCGTGATGGGGGGCCGGTGCAAGGCGGCTGTTCCACCGCAGCAGGTGAAGCCTCAGCGTCGTCAGCTCGTCAGGGAAGGCTCTCACCCTCCGCCACAGGTGCACCCCAGAAAGCGGCGCCAAACGAGTCCCAGCTCCGCTTTAATAGCTTATGAAGGTAGCAATCTGCCGGAGCTCCCGCGGAATCCATCTCACTCCATTCGCAGCAAGACCACGCCCCCCAACGTTTAGTGCTTTCAACTACTTCATGGACAAACCATTTCAGCGCAGTTGGTGCATGTCATATGTTTACATAATGTTCAACAAGTAGGGCATTTGACTCTTTACAGCGAATGTGTGATTGATGTTGGGTGATTCGTTTTCTCACTTCTTGAGTTGTTTTACCAATATAAACATTACACAGAGACATGCAATGCAATATATGAAATTTTTGGAACCACAATTAGAATGACACTTTAGATTCCAGGATGGCTCGTTCAATACACAAGGCTTTACCACAGCTGTTGTGGTACATGCGGAACAATTTCCATGAGGATGGTGCCCACAAATTGCTGTTAGCACCCACATCTGGTTGAATGACACTGATTTTAGATCATTATATGCCCTAACCAACAGCTCCCTTTAGGTTTCTGTTTCTCTTAATGCCAAACATAGGTTTTTCACAGTATGCTTGAGTGGTATCGAATAACTGCATATTTTTTAGTATAATCTTTTTGATCCTGTTGGACTGGGCCAAAGGTAGTAACACAAGTAGGTTGTCTGTGCGGGTCTCTCTTTAACCTGAAACAAGGAGTCTTGGTCATAATACCATGCTCACTTAAGTGACCATTTAACTAAATGGTAGGGATATCCTCTTGTCGCAAGTTTTTCAAGCAGAATCTTGGCTTTAGTAAAATATCGATAACGTTTCATTCTTAAAACCTGCCCAAATGGAAGGTTATCCCGAAGATTTCTAGGGTGATGGGTTGTATAATTTTAGGGTGATGGCTTGTATATTTCAACTGCGTGATTCTAGCTGTAGGGTTGTTTACAACCTCATATGGGCCATCAATGACAGAATGAGAGGGAGGAGCTGGGTACAGCCATACTTAGACTTGAATAGTCACACAAAGGGCAGCATACCCGCTATAATTAATCTTGCAGCAGGGGAAGCAGGAAAGCTGTGCCCTTCAAAAGGAAACCTGTTGAAGCTTCTCCCACTTCAAAGGAGGTACCTGGTATAAATATTGGACCTCAGAAATCAACTCTTCAGGACTCTTCTGGACGGGTGGAGACTCGGCAAGGAAGGACTGTTGTGCTGCTGAAAGGACTGCCACTCTGCTGGACTGCTGCCCTACCACCCTTCTGCCTGAGTCAGAGGAATTGGACCTGCACCTGAAACCAGGACTCCCAGAGAGACTCAAAGGGCTAGTCTGCTGGCATCCTAATCAGAACTACCTGAACCAGCACCTAGATCCAGTTGGTATAAGCCCCTGACCTCCAAGTAGTACCCCTTAGGACCCGGACACTTGATGTGGCCTCAGTAGAGCTGAATTGGAGTTGTTGGGCTCTTCGTAACTGAAACGGGCCAGTTGGTGCCAAAACCATGCCAATCGCACTGCCCGCCAACGTGAAGTTCCGTCAGCTCGAACCTTCACGCTCCAGCATTGACCGCTCACAGGGAGCGCCACCGCGAAGCTCTGGCCTGGCCCGGCCATTAGCGGTGACAACAGATCTTCATGCCACAGCGACGACTGTCTGCGACGCCGGGACTGCTCTTCGCACTACATCGATGACCGTCTTCGACACTTCCCTGCTCCTCACAGTCCCCTCCACCGCGAACAGTACTGTTTGCGCTGGACTGAGAAGATAACTTTTCAGATGGACTAACCCGGCCTTTGTACCCAACTCGCCCTCAATTGCGGTCAGCCTAAACTTGTGACTTTCTCCCGGTCTCATTTAAGTTTTTAAAACAGTATATCTCTGGTTCTACTGATAGGACTCTTTACCGCTTTGGTATTTATTTATTTAAATGTTCTCTATTTTTTTAATTGGTGTGGGTTTTTTCTTGTCTTGTTTTTTCACTTTATTTCTTTTTGAAGTGCTGCATAAATACTTTACACATTTCCTCTTCTTTAAGCTCAGCTGCTTTTGTGCCAAGCTACCAGAGTGTTCAACACAGGTTAATTAGAAGTTTGCTTGTGCCTCACCCTCAGAATGATTGTGGTTGCTGCTTTAATAGGGTTTTACCACCCTAACCAGTTACCCAATGTCTCAAAGTATGTTTATCTTGATTTGTAGGAGCAGCACAAGTACAGCAAACAGAATCTAGTAATGATGACGGGGGGGCTAAATTGAAACAGCACTGATTTATTTTATTTATTTATTTATTTTATTTACGCGACTTTTATAGCGCAACAAATACCCTGAGGTGTCTCGGCGCTGTGGAACTACTAGATTCAGTTAACCTCTTACTGGTTGAACAACCATGTCTTTAAGAGCCTGCGGAAACTCATCAGATTCGGTGCAGTTTTGATGGCAAGTGGCAAAAGATTCCAAAGTTTTGGTACGGCTACAAGAAAACGCCTGTCTCCCCAAGTGACCGTTCTTGTGCGTGGCACAGGGAGGAGACTGATGTTAGCCGATCTTAATTGCCTTCTAGGGACATAAAGCTGAAAGGCTTCAGTCAGGAACCTAGGTCCTATGCCATGTACTGCCTTATATGCAATACAGAGGGCCTTAAATTTTATACGGCTCTCAACTCTCAGCCAGTGGAGCTGACGAATGCCATGAGTAGTGGATTTGCGGCGAGGAATGTTTAAGAGAATCCTGGCAGCCGCATTCTGAATGGATTGCAGCTTAGTTATGACACGCTTCTGAGTATGAAGAAAGAGAGCGTTGCCATAATCTATTTATGAGAAGACTAAGGTAGAAACCAAAGTCTTCCCAGCTGAGGGAGGAAGATAAGGCAGTAGTTTCCTTATTTTTTTCAGAATAAAGAAAGATGATGAAATGACCTTGTTGGTATGCAGGTCAAAAGCCAACTTGCTATCAAATATCACTCCCAAGTTTCTGGCTTTGTCCACTGGGACAGGTGGGTGGCCAAGCTTTTCCGGCCACCAACTGGGAGACCATTCAGGGGAGAGTTTTCCAAAGGTCATAATCTCGGTTTTATCCGAGTTGAGCCTAAGACAATTTGAGGTCATCCAAGTACTGACCTCAAGCATGGCTCTCTGGAAATTAGCTGCCACAGCAAGGCCGTCCTTGTGGATAGCCAGGACCAGCTGGGTATCATCTGCATAAGATGTGAGCCGAACCCCATAGGCCTTTATTACCCTCGCCAAGTCCGCTACGTAGATATTAAATAGCATAGGACTTAGCGAGGAGCCTTGTGGGACTCCACAGGGGAGAGCAGAGATAGGTGAATAAAAATCTCCCAGCTTCACCGTCTGGGTACGGTTTGCGAGAAAAGATGAAATAAGATCCCTGGCCAAACCGTTTATCCCCAGGGCTGTGACACGGTCGACTAGAGTGACATGGTCGACCGTGTCAAAGGCCGCTGACAAATCCAGAAGGATCAGGACAGCCGCTCCTCCCTGATCCATGATCACCCTGATCTCATCAGAGGCCTTTATCAAAGCGGTCTCTGTTCCATGCCCTTTCCTGAAACCAAATTGCGTTTCGTCGAGAAGATGGTGAGTCTCAACGAACTCTGAGAGCTGTCTATTCATCAGGCATTCGCATACTTTGGCAGGAAAGGGTAGACACGCAATGGGTCTATAACTAGCAACAGCCGTGGGATCTAGGGAAGGTTTTTTTAAAAGAGGTTTTATGACAGCCTTCTTCCATATATTGGGAAACTGGCCTGTCTGAAATGCAAGGTTGCAAATCTCCATAAGGGGGCGTGAGATCACTTCTGTGAGTTTTGACATCACTGAGGGGGGACATGGGTCAAAAGGGGAGCCAGATTTGATAAGAGAAATGAGTTTGGTGACATCATCGTGTGAGGCAGGTAAGAAACGTGAGAAAGAATCATGATTATGATGGTGAGGCCCTTCTTCCCCAGTACAACCTCTGTATTCAGTTTCAGTTTCCCCTTTAAAAGATGCATATATATCTACCACCTTTGAAGTAAAGAAAGTGGATAATTTATTGCAAAAATTCTGTGAGGGCTCAACTCCAGGGCCAGAGGGGGGTGTGGACAGAGTCGTGACAACAGAGAACAACTCTTTGGCAGAGTTAGCAGCAGTCTCGATTTGCAACGAAAAAAAAAGCCGTTTTTTGAGTTATAATCGCCTTTTTATAAACTGCAAGGGCATCTTTATAAGTTTGCCTAGCTATAGGACAGTAGGCTTTCCTCCATCGCCTTTCTAAGTTCCTGCAACGTTGGCGATGAAGTCTAAGATCTTCATTATACCAGGCAGCTGAAGGGGATGCTCTGTTAGGTCTCGTGCATTTTTCTGGGGCCACTAAATCAGCGGCAGTGCGAATCCAATCCTGAAAGTCTGAGGCTGATAATGCAGGGGTATTTCCGTCCCAAGTACAGGAAGAGGCTAGAGAATCTAGCATCAAAGGGATGTCTGCATTTTTCCAGGCGCGAGTCCCCACCCTATTTCGGGGCCTGGAAGATAAGGGATACACAGATTTTTTATCTAGCTGGAATATAATAGCCTTGTGGTCTGACCATGTGATGGGAATGATATCCAACACAGAGATGTCAGGATCGTTAGTAAATAGACCATCAAGGGTATGTCCAGCTTGATGAGTACTGCCCTTAACTAATTGATGGAGTCCTAAGTTGGAAAGGTCAGAAATAAGTTGGATAGTGTCTGCGTTATCTTGATCTTCCAAATGAAAATTAAAATCACCCAGTATGGTATATTTGTCTGAGCCTATGACGTTGTTGTTCTGGTCAGAAAAAGTGGAGAGAAAAAGATTACGGGGGCCAGGAGGGCGGTATAATATTATACCCTTAAAAGCATGCATGATGTGTCAACAAAAAGAGATAGAGTCTAGCATGTAGCCTTTGTTTCGACAAATTGAAAAGCTCCAACTTTCCCCTTAAAATGGTCACATTTTTTCTTTGTGAATTAAATCATTATTGTATTTGTTGGAAATATACTTGTGTATTTATTTGTGGCTAATGTTTTAAGGTTTAAATCATGGAATTGTGTTGGTGGGAGTCCCTGACTTTCAGTGGTAATTCATTAGGAGTCCACAGAAGTCAAAGGGTTAAGAAAGGTTTCTGTAGACACACACAAAGGTGCCAACCTCTTCAAGAAAAAGCTTTGAATGTGCGTGAATCACATGTGGTGCAGTCCCAGCCACAGTGCTGCATCCGTTCAAAATATTGCCAGTACACCAGAGATAACTTTCTGCTTCCTACTGTACCCTAAAACTTACTGGTTACAGAAATATCTCTGTATTAGGTACGTTAACTCTGCAAGGTATTTTAAAATTATATCTGCTTGTGACCGATTAAGTAACCCAGAACCGAAGTGCTATCATATTCAGTGGAGTTGTGAACCCCCTGCTTTAGCAGCTACAGTGAGGTGGGATTATTAATGGGCCTCTTCTGGCTGAAACTTGGCAGATAAAGGCTCATAACACGAACGGGAGGTTGAAAGAGTGGATGGATGAGTGAAAGGGAGAGGGGATGATAGATGAGTGAAAGAATGGATGGGTGATGAGAGAAGGGATGGATGAGGGAAAGGAAGGATGGAGGATGAGAAAGAAGGGATGAGTGAAAGGCACGGGATTGATGGATAAAAGAAAGGAAGGGTGGTGGATTAAAGGATAGATGGATAATGAGAGGCTGATGGATGAGAAAAAACTGAATGGGTGAATGGATGGATGAGTGAAAGCGGGTGGGTGGATGTGTTACTGAAAAAATTTATGGATCAGTGAAAGGGAGGCTGAATAGATTGACAGATAAGTGAAAGCTTGGATGAGCAAGTGAAAGGATGGATAGATGAGTGGAAGGAAAGGGTGAAAGGATGGATGGATGAGTGAAAGTGTAAATGGATGGGAGGATGACTGGATGAATGAAAGGAAGGTTGTTTGAGTGAAAAGGTGGATGAGTGAACGGAGAATGGATGGATTGAAAGGGTGGATGGATGGTGTGAAAGGGTGGATGGATGTGCGAAAGGATGGATTAATGACTGAAAGGATGGATGAGTGGGAGGGTGGATGGAGAGATGGACGAACGAAAGGATGGATGGATTTGATGGATAGGTTTGGACATGGCTAGGCAGACAGATAGTGAAACACAAAGTGATGGTTGGAATGAATGGATGACAATCTGTAAAGATGAAATAGAGGATATAGGCAGGTGGATAGAAGGGTGAATGAATAGATGGTTGGATGGAAGAAACAAGAGAACTCTTCTGGGAAGTGGCGTGATGGTTTGCTTCGTTTGCTTGGTGCCATAAGAGCTTTGGGTCGAAGTGGGGGTACTTTGCTTCTCTGGCCAGTCCCTTGAGCATAGTTGCCCTTGGTACCTTTTTCTTTGGAGGTACATTGTTTTCCATTTCCAGTGCTGCCCCACTTGGCCCTTTTGGTCACACTTCTGCCTACCCTGGGCTCTTTTTGGGACTCTGTTGCGCCTCCAGCCACATGCTCACCGCCTGCCACTAGAACTGGCACTTCCTGCTAGATCATGGGCTTCTGCCGGCCACTCGTGCCCCAAAACACACTGACGTCTTCTCAAACATTATATGTTACAGGCCTCCGCACTACTCTGCGGCTGTAGCGCTGCTTCAGATTCTGCCAGCATCTTTCGCTCCTTTTGCTATAAGCAGCTGGCTGCAGGTTTCCGGCTTACAATGTTTCAGGACACACAGTTTGGGACGTCGGTCCTCTTGCGGCTGAGCCATGTTTTCCGGGGCAGTTCGGCGACCTCTTCCGGTGCAGCGGGGTTTGTTTTCATCAGTATTGGATGGCCGTGCTGCTCGTTCCAACCAATCGCAGGAGCTTAGCGGGAGGTGCAGCCAGACAGACACTCCCAGCGCGGCGCCCTGACCTGTCAATCGCAACAAACCCAGCTTTCCCAATTATCTCTCTCTGGTTGGCGATGGTTAGAGTTGGAAGCGAAGAAAAAGAAGCCTGGTGTTCTTGGGGCGGTAGGTGAAGTTTACGCTCGGGTTTCTCCAATTTGTGAGGTTAACATCAGTGTTTCCTCTAAACAAACTCAATCGAAATTAGAGCAAAATAAATTCACGGTGTCGCTATGGGCACTTAATTTTCTTATTATTTCAAAGTTGAAGCTTGCACTTCAGTTTGTCAAACGTATGTTTGACGCTGTGCGCGTAAGTTACACAATGCTGCTTGCGAGTTAAAGTATTTGGTAATGTGATACATTTGAATGTTAAAACAATTCGCGCCACTTTGTGTGAGCCTGTGACAGCAGTGGCTAACCTTCACCGCCCATTGCGCAGCTGCTCAAAGTTGCATTGTTGCTTTCCTGTTTATTTGTGACTGGCTCGCTACATTTGATCAACATCCATCCCTCTCAAGCGAATTGCTCCTTTAGCAGGGATAATAGCGCTTTAAAAAGATAACAAAAGAAGGACTTGTTGCTGAAAACCCTGCGTAAAAATGTATCTTCATTCGCTATGCTCTTGGCTGCTGCAGGTCCCGTGTTATTTGCAGCACCTTACTCGGTGCCTGCTGTTTTTAGATAGCCAAGGGCATTTCTGCTTTCAGGGATATGTATTTGTGTGTGGCAAAATGTGAGTAACACCCCTTGATTCTGGGCAAATCACTTCATCTCCCCGTGGCTCCCCCCAAAAATGCATGTGTCCTTATATAATGTAACTGGTTAAGCGTTCCAATACCGTCGGGTCGAGTCAGCGCTATATAAATAAAACCACAAAAAACAAAGTATGAGGTCAAAGCGCTATTGGTTAAAAAGCCAAAATGGCATAGTGCTATTCAGCTGCCGTTCTTCGCACGGTTTATGTTTACTTATTCATTTACGTGTTCACGATGCAGGGCTTTCACAAAGTCTGCAGAGCAGGCAAGTGCCTAGATGTTTTCTAAACGTGCACGTTCATGGTTTACAGTGGAAAGCACTGGCAGATTATTGTTGTGGCTGTCAGACAACCAGAACTGGCAATGCCCAAGGCCAGCAGGCACGAGGCTGCCTAAAGGGCTCTCTCTTTACAAGACCCACGGGAAGTGCAGGGCTGGAAAGCAACAAGATTGGTATAGTGCAAGGGCGTTATCACAGTCAACTTTTAATGGCTGGCATTATGCCTGACTGGCAAGCTCTGTGCCCGCCGGTATTGCAAAGGGGCCATGGCTGGTATTGACGACTGCTGGCAGATCGCAATGTTGTCTCCATTGCCAGAAGTTTGCAAGTAAAGCAGAGAGGGATTAGGGCTGCGCAAGGCCACGTTTGCACACAAATGCCTCTAGGGCTTATGGTGTGAGGGGCAGCTTGAAGGACTTTTTGTGCAATGCTGTTTATGCAAAGCTACCTGTTGGCTCTCTGCGCAAGGCAATCTCTTTACATTTATCAATGTATAATCACAATTGATACTCCAGGGAATAGCAAATATGGAGGGAAAACGAAGAAATCCTCCATCGTGTGTGCTTACTCTCCTGGTCAGTATGTGGTGTTTGTTTACAATAAAGGACGCCAAGCCCTCATTCACCCTAGCGTGGATGTTTCATGATAGGGCCGGCTTTTCACTCACACTATATATCTTTGCTTCGAGTGGGCTCAATCGCTTCAATGAAGGAGTATTACAAGTTGAGATGGTTTTATTATGGAAACTATCCCAGAAATGGAATCTAAAATTAACTAGATGCCCGTCGTAGACTTCGCTATGGCTGCCTCCTAGTAAGGGAAACAACAAATAGGGGAAATTACAGTGACAGCAGTAACCAGAGTGGAGTCACTAAATGTGGGAGTAAAGACGTCTGACCCGTTGTGAGTGATTTGAGTGCATCATCAGGCCAGGAGCCGAGGAGACTGGGATGCTCCACAGCTGAGACAGTTAAGGATGCCACTACTTTCTAAGGCCTGGGTAATGGTTGAGGATGTACAAACATGCACAAGTGCAAATGTTTGTGTTGTAATTCCCATGCTTCGGTGTGTATGCATGTGTGCACATTTTTGTATGTGTGTATTCCTCTGTGCCTGGCATTGAATTCCTCCCTTACAGATGGTGTTGCTTCTAATAAGCTAAGCCGGGTGTCCGAGATCACCAGATGTTTCTGGTACCCTCCATCATAAGAGGTTAATCTCTGGCACTATTGTGTCCAATCCTGGCATAATTGTGACCGTGAGATAATAGCAGTCACCCTTCACATATTTTAGGCATTATGGTCTTGTGTGGGAAACTGGCAGCCATTTTTGATATGTTGGGGACGCTCGTCTTTGGAAAGGAGGGGCTGAGGAGCGAGTGAAGAGCTCCCTGGCTGCAGCACCGCTGGTCGCCCTACCGGGGTGAAGGCTGCCGCTGCCACTGCTGATCCAGCGCTATCAGCGCTACCAAAACACAGGGACTACATCCCCCACCCTGCTTTGCGGCAGAAGCCGCCCACGCAACTTCCGCGCCCGGAGGCGCTACATCTGGGAGGCAAGACCCGGCGAAGTGGGGACGCTCGTCTTTGGAAAGGAGGGGCTGAGGGGCTGAGGAGCGAGTGAAGAGCTCCCTGGCTGCAGCACCGCTGGTCGCCCTACCGGGGTGAAGGCTGCCGCTGCCACTGCTGATCCAGCGCTATCAGCGCTACCAAAACACAGGGACTACATCCCCCACCCTGCTTTGCGGCAGAAGCCGCCCACGCAACTTCCGCGCCCGGAGGCGCTACATCTGGGAGGCAAGACCCGGCGGAGTGGGGACGCTCGTCTTTGGAAAGGAGGGGCTGAGGGGCTGAGGAGCGAGTGAAGAGCTCCCTGGCTGCAGCACCGCTGGTCGCCCTACCGGGGTGAAGGCTGCCGCTGCCACTGCTGATCCAGCGCTGTCAGCGCTACCAAAACACAGGGACTACATCCCCCACCCTGCTTTGCGGCAGAAGCCGCCCACGCAACTTCCGCGCCCGGAGGCGCTACATCTGGGAGGCAAGACCCCGCGTCGCGGGATCGCGCGCGGGACGCGCCGGGAGAAGCCCGGGACAAGGGTGGGGCCATCTGCGGCCATCAGAGGACCTGAGGAGGACGGGGCGGGCCACCCCCCTCGGCTTTCACACCTGTTACTACATCACGAAGGTAAAGCTGATGGTACTCCCTTATAATCATGACTTCTAAAGTGGTCCACCCAGCAAGCGTAGCAGGTACTGGGCAAAAGTTCTCTTGGTTAGACGAGCTAAACCTCTTATGTCAAACCACCTATGCACCATCAGAAACCCCCCTGTCGCCTAAAAGCGACATCATACTATCAGTTGAGTCCACTCTTTCGGAGCAGCCCACAATACTCAACAAAACTTGTAGTCCCCATATCGCACCCCCCCAGGTTTCATCGGCGAAAAGGACTCAAACACCGCCTCCAGGCTCACACATTGTTAATTCTCCAACGTTTCCACCGACTGCTGAGCCCCAAGATCCTGTAAGCCCTCCTATACACCCGCATATATTACCGCTCATAGAACAACTGCTTAGCTCTCTGATAGCCCCGCTGTTGGAAAAAATTAACTTGTTAGGGGATAGGCTTACTGGTTTAGAGTCAGCCATCAAGTCAAATTTGTCGGCTGACAAACACTGTGACACATTCAACCTTCCAAAGTCACCTCCTACTCACGAAGACTTTAAACCATCTGTACGGGATAAAAGCTGCCAAAAACTATTAACTGGCCCTAGTACAGTGGGGCAAAAAGTAACCAAACACTCTCCAAGTGTCTCCTTTCCCCAGTTGACCACACCTAGAGCTGTTCAAAATAAGACTAATTCAATCCATCTACCACCAGAAGCGGCCCCATTCGTGTGTATACTTGCTGGCGTCCCTGCTCTTCCACCTGGAAAAATTGAGAGCCAACATGACTTACTTAACAAAACCAAATTCTGGCTGTCAAAAAATAGGCCACTGCCTCGTCACCTATATGGAGCAATAAGGAGCGTCAGGAGGGTGGACTGGCTGGGTTCTCTTCATAAGGATCTTCCTGGGGACCTGGTACTCGTGAGATTCAGAGACACAAACATTGTCCCTTACTTGAAATCCTGGCCGCCACAAGAGACAGACGGCCCAATATCTATATGGGACTTATATGACTTCTATCCCTCAATCCCTGGTTTTCCCCCTTTTTCTAAATCATACCCTACATGATCGGTCTACATCATGATCTTTTTGGGAAATACTGGGAGTAGTATTAACTAATTCTAACCCCCATTTTTTACCATCTTAACCCGGGGGTAGAAGGGAACAAATTATGCTTGGGATCCTGTCCTACTGTTTTTTGGATTAGATTGGACGTAGCAATCATGGAGTGATGTTGAACTTCGCAAGGTCCTACCTAAATTGACTCCTCTTTTTAGATTTTTTAATCTTTTTAATCTTTTATTTAAGTTGACACTGGTTCTTTTGATTTTTCTTTTAAATGATAATCATCTTTTTCTTTACCTTTTTTATTTGAATGAAATTGTCTAAATGTACTGTATTATTTTTTCTGTTACTGTATGCTTATATGATATTCTCTTGTAATATCGAATAAAGCTTATTTGATTTGATTTGATTTGATATGTTGTGACCATCATGGAGTGAATTGTGGCCATCCCTGGCATAATGGTGGCCGGTAGTGAAATATTGTGTTCATCCTGGTCATGATATGCAACCTTTGCATAACCATGGATCTGACAATAGTGAACATTATCGCCATATTTTAGGCATTCTTGGGATTATGGTAGACATCCATGTCATTTGATCGTAATACCTGGGTATCTAGGGCAGAACCTTTATGTGAGGCATTTGTATATTTGATTAATTAATTAACACATATGCTTCTTTCAGAAAAAGCAAGCTTTTCTTTGGAAAATTGAGTTTGTTTAGTCAAAAAGAAAAGTCGTATTTGATATAGAAAAAATATACGTTTGAAAGCGTTTTAAAGCAGGTTTTCGAATAATAATTCAGGTTGAGTTAGGAAGATTTATTGCTGTGGTCTTGTCTGTTGTACTAGAGAGCACTTGCTGTTTCAGGTTGTTATTTTATTACTCAAGTTTAGGCATTCAGAGTGTTAATGCTTCCTGACATTTCTGCTAGTTACCCTGTCTGAGGCGCTGGGATGATCACTATTGATATGTGTTAGACCTAGCACCTTGGCGTGGGTCTCCCTTCCATTTGTTGCTGTTGCCTCATGTGCTTTTGCTGGTTATAGATGCTTTGGGCACTGTGCCACTGCTGTCCAGTGCCACAGTGCAAGTGCTCCCCCCTATGGTAAATTGATGTATGGATTAGTGACTCCATGACTGGTTGTGCCACCCACATAAGCAGTCTGTGAAAGTGTCTCAGGTCTGCCATTGCAGAGCCTGTGTGCAGTCTGGTACTGCCATGTTGACTGGGCAAGTGCACCCACTTGCCAGTCCCTAAACCTTCCCTTTTCTGCATATTAGTCGCCCCTATGGTAGGCCCACGGGCAGGGTGCATTGTATGTAAAAAGTAGGACAAGCCCTGATGTGTGTGGCATGTCCTAATAGTGGATTACAGCCATTTTCATTTTTCACTATTGCAAGGCTAACTGTTCCCCATAGGCCAGAATGGGCAGTTTGATTATAACATCTTATAATCCTAACGGACTCAGGGAACTATGTCGAAATTCGTGTTTAGTATGCCTGAACTCAGAATGATAAAATACATCTTTTAGTGATGTTAGTTTTAACATTCTGTGTTTGAAAATACCACTTTTAGAAAGTAGGTATTTTCTTCTCTAACCACCCAAGCCTGCCTCTGCTAGGTTGTTTATTCCTTGTCTGGAGTTTGAGTGACAGCGGCTGGGGGATTCAAGGAGACAGGGTGAGTCAGCACAGGGCTGAATAGAGAGAACTGAATGTAGATGGGTGGGAGGAGTTGCACCTGGGACCTGAATAGGGCTGCCCCTTCCCTCCACAATGCTGGCTCCACCTCCTGTGGTGCGTCTGATGTCCCTGGCCTACACTGTGAAAGGAAAGAAGGAGTCTTGTCAACAAAGTGCTCCAGGACTGACCACAACTGGTTTGGACTAGGCAAATGCCTCTCTGCCTTCAGAGAACAAAGAGAAAATGAGTATAAAAGTGGGGTTCCAGACCCCAGAGAATTAGATCACTTATGGGAAACAAGAAGAAACCTTTGCTGAGGAGAGGAACCAGAGAAACCGAGAAAGAGACTATCCCCAAGCTGAGTGCTGTCTGGGGGATTGTCCTGCAGTGGTTGCCGGACTGCCAAAGAAAGGAGAAAGGACTTTGTGCTACTTCCATTCAACTTGTGAAGGATCTTCAAGGGCTTGAGATAGATGCCTCCTACTGAAGTCTCAGGGACAACAGACTTCACAAACCAGCTCCCTAAGAGTTCTTTTGAAGTGTCTGCTGTTGTGTTGGGACTTCTGAAGCACTGCGTGTCGCAAGGAGCTGGAAGCGCGACTCAGGAAGAAGCATGTCGCCGCCTCAGCCGCTGTCGACGCATCACTAAAGAAGGGTGTTGTCACTTTGCAGCGCAGAAGCGCCTCGCATTGCCGGAGAAGAAGATCGACGAGGCATCAGACGCCGCATCATCATCGGAGAGCCGTGTCGCAGGGCCTGTCGCTGCTCAGAAGAATCGTTGAGTCATGCACGGCCGTCGGGCGTGCACGCATCGTGTCTCATC
The DNA here is from genome assembly GCF_964263255.1 of Lissotriton vulgaris. Lineage (NCBI taxonomy): Eukaryota > Metazoa > Chordata > Amphibia > Caudata > Salamandridae > Lissotriton > Lissotriton vulgaris. The sequence goes on from NC_141694.1 coordinate 753,660,521, forward strand.
AAGGAGAAGACACCATTTTTGTTTCATTGCACCGGATCTTCATCGCATCACAGTGCTGCTGGTTGCATCGCCACGGTAGCACAGTAAGAAACCAACGCATAACCTCCTCATGCCGAGAAGAATCAACGCATCCCCTACGCATTAGTAGGGACCCAACGCATCACCGTTCTTGCGTGTAAGGAACCAACGCATCACCTTCCCTGCAACACTTTCGTTGTATAGCGTTACGGATCCAAAGGTACATTGAACTCAAAGTGTCGCATTTTACATCTAAAGAGAACTAAGCTATATCTACCATTTTTAAGTACAGTATTGTGGATTTTTGTTGTTTGTGGTCTTGTGTAAGTCTATATAAAGATACTTATTTTTGATATACAATTTGTGTGGTGTCCATCTGTGGTGTTGTCACTGGGTTACTGTATGTGTTCACAAATGCTTTACACACTGCCTCTGAGATAAGCTTGTCTGCTTGTGCCAAGCTACTAAGTGGGTGAGCAGGGGTTATTTTAGGAGTGTAACCCCTCACCCTGACTAGACGCAAGGGTCCCTATTCGGTCAAAGTACCTACCTCTGCCAACTAGAGACCCCCAAATCTAACAATATGCCTTTGTGCTGTGGTTACTACTGTAATATTATCCGGAATAGTTACTATTGTCACAATTATCAAATTTGTTTATAGCTCAGGATGATTTTTCCCTGATCATAAGTAGCTCTTATTGTAGACAAGGTTGGACACCCCTAGTCTAACCCAAAGGGGTCTAGAACTTTCATCCAAATTGAAGCTCATATTAGGTCAGCCCTATTTTAAACAAGTTACCCATATCAGAACCCTGTGTATATCGGCTTATAAGGATTGGAGCAGCAAGCATCTCTGCCAACTTTTACTGAGGGAAAAAAGAGCGATTACAAGGGCAACAGCTAGTAAGTACACTGTTCTCCTGGATTTACATAACGTTTTCAAATTAATCATTTTATCGCAGAGGAGTGATGCTTCAAGTGGTTTGTTATTTTAGATTATTATATTTGTTAATTGTGTTCTTTACATATTTTTTTTGTGGATTTTTTTATTGTTTTGACTTAAAGCAAACTTACATGTTGTCAGGCAAGACCATAATTACACAGTGATGATTTAGTTACGTAGTATTCCTTAGTATAAGATGTAGACCCAATATAGGAGGCAACATTACAGTTCCTACATTACTTTGAGCTATTCCCCCTATGGTCCCTACTTCAATCCCCGTTACCTTCGTCGTCCGAACTAGTAATGCCCGCTTCTGGCAGTGGGTCGCATATTTACCCCCTAAACACGTTCCAAGGAGTCCAGATCTTATTCCATTTGCGTGGACTCGCCCTGGCTGTGTGAACTGCGCGCTCGGTAATCATCACCATGTCCATATTTTTACACCACTGTGCCAATGTAGGTCGTTCTATCGCGCCCCACTTTTGTGCTATATCTCTCTTCGCTACCATCATGCCTATTATGCCCCACATTAGACCGTGTCTGGATAGATCTTTTGGGTCCCATATATTCAAGATACATTTACGTGGTTCAGGTATGATGGAGATCTCTAGCGTCTGTGATATAGTGCGCATCACCTGCCGCCAGTATTCAGTTATAATGGGGAATTCCCAGAGGGTGTGGATAAGTGTACCTTACTCCCCACATCCGCGAAGACAGTAGGGATGCTGAGCCTGCTGTAGCCTGTGTAACATGGTTCTAGTGTAGTATATCAGATTTAGGATTTTGAGCTGTACCAGGCGAAACTTGGCCGAGATTCCCACCTCTCTTGGTGACGCCAGCGCTTCATTCCATTCCAAAGCGTCCATGTCCCCCAATTCCTCCACCCATTTTTAGGGCTCTGCATGCTAATTGGTCCTTGCAGTGCTGTGTTTCTAGTAGCCTTCACGCAATAGGCCATATGGATTTCAGTTTGTGCACTTCCTGCATATTCTGTGCTGTTACGCGCAGGGGAGTGCAATAAATTGTCAATTACAAGCTGTCGGGGTGCCGCGGTAATTGAACCCAGATGTTCGGGGCGCGTTCACCAGTCTGCAGTGAGTTTGGTGGGCGCGTGTTCGTCTGCATCCTTTCATGTGTAAGTGTTGGCCTTTGAAGAGCTGGCTTGGTCGTGCGCCGACAATGAGACACACAGTCTTAATTACCCCAAAAAGTATGTAAGTGCGTTTGTATTGGAGACAGTAACGTCCAGGTACGAAACGGAATTCTTTTCACTGACTTACGAACAGTCCCACATTTTGCCGCATTCTCCTCATCTCATCAAAGGGGCTCATGTCTTGTTCAGCAACAAAACCAAACCTCTGAGAGCAGGAATGTGTTTCTGCATGGAGGGTCCGAGCAGCCAAGTTGCAACAGTTGTGCTTGTGTGACTAACCTTGGGCCTCATGACAAGTAGGTTGATTTTAGGTGCAGGGATACACAGGCACTGCTCACACACACAGACACTGTTGACACACACGGACACTGCTCACACACACAGGCACTTCTCACACACACAGGCACTTCTCACACACACACAGGCACTTCTCACACACACCGGCACTTCTCACACACACAGGCACTTCTCACACACAGGCACTTCTCACACACAGGCACTTCTCACACACAGGCACTTCTCGCACACACAGACACTGCTCGCACACACAGACACTGCTCGCACACACAGACACTGCTCGCACACACAGACACTGCTCGCACACACAGACACTGCTCGCACACACAGACACTGCTCGCACACACAGACACTGCTCGCACACACAGGCACTTCTCACACACACAGGCACTTCTCACACACACACAGGCACTTCTCACACACACCGGCACTTCTCACACACACAGGCACTTCTCACACACAGGCACTTCTCGCACACAGACACTGCTCGCACACACAGACACTGCTCGCACACACAGACACTGCTCGCACACACAGACACTGCTCGCACACACAGACACTGCTCGCACACACAGACACTGCTCGCACACACAGACACTGCTCGCACACACAGACACTGCTCGCACACACAGACACTGTTTGCACACACAGGCACTACATACACACACAGGCTGCTCACACACACCGGCACTGCGCGCACACATAGGCACTGTTCACACACACAGGCAGTACATACACACACAGGCTGCTCACACACACCGGCCCTGCGCGCACACATAGGCACTGTTCACACACACAGGCACTACATACACACACCGGCACTGCTCACACACACCGGCACTGCTCACACACACCGGCACTGCTCACACACACAGACACTGTTCACACACACAGACACTGTTCACACACACAGGCACTACATACACACACAGGCACTGCGCGCACACATAGGCACTGGTCACAGTGACTGCAGTGTGTGAGTGTGCAGGGTAAACAATGTGAGTGTGCAGGGTGAACAGTGTGTAGTGAGTGCAGAGTGAGTGCGAGTGTGACTGTGAGTGCAGAGTGAGTGCGAGAGTGACTGTGAGTGCAGAGTGAGTGCGAGAGTGACTGTGAGTGCAGGGTGAATGCGAGAGTGACAGTGAGTGCAGAGTGAGTGCGAGAGTGACAGTGAGTGCAGAGTGAGTGTGAGTGCAGACTGAGTGCAGAGTGAGTGTGTGCAGAGTGAGTGTGAGAGCAACAGTGAGTGCAGAGTAAGTGCAGAATAACAGTGACTGCAGAGTGACAGTGAGTGCAGAGTGAGTGCGAGTGACAGTGAGTGCATCCACCAATTAATATTGTACCTATCGCACTATGCTGCACTTTACCTTTTAAAGATAATGCGTTAAAGTGCAGCATGCCACCATTGATAACATTCCAATCCAACACACATATCTCCAACACACACCACATGCTTCCACTCCAAAACACATGCCTAAAACACATTGCCATTTACAATGCCATTATCTCTAACTCAAACAAACCCGAGTCCTAATGCATTCCTAATGCTTGTTCTCTTAGTTTTTATGTAGGGTATGGTAGGTTATTGATCAGTTTGCGATATGTAAGGGAAGTGGCGCTATGCTGCATGTAGTCGGTGAGCAGGCGGTCCTCTAACAGAGAGGCCACTGGGATTTCAGTGTCTGCCGGTATTGCCATTAATAAAGCATGTCTAATTTGTACGTATCTATAAGCTTCGTTCGGTCCTAGTTCATATTGTTGCTGTAGTTGGGTGAATGGAACCACAGTCCCCTTGTCCCATAAATCTCCCACCGTGGAGATCCCAATATTGTCTCATTGTGTAAAACCTTTACTACGTCTCAGTTGCCCCAGTTCTTTGGTGTCCTATAATGGGGTAAGTCTAGTGATGACTCCTTTCCAGCCCAGTTTCGCCTGCGCTATGTGCCATATTGTGGCCGATTGTTTTGTGGGTCCTATCAATTTAGCCACCATACCTTTGTTATAGAGCACCGTCAGCATATTGTTTGTGCCCATCTGTGTTCTGTCGGCCTTCTAAGCTTGGTCGTCCTGTGGAGCATAGATCCATTGATTGATGTTTTTTAAGTTGCGTTGCCCAGTAATACATTTGTAAGTTTGGCAGTGCAATCCCCCCTTCGTACCAGCTCCTGTTCATCTTGATGTGTGCGATGCGCGCTGGGCGGTTACCCCATAGTAGATTTGACACCAGTGCCGTCACCTGTTGGAAATACCGCGGCGGCACCAAATATGGTGTGTTATCAAGTGCATAGAGGAACCTCGGGAGAGCCATCATTTTGTATAGTGCTGCTCTACCCAGGAGCGTCAGGGGTAGAGATGCCCAGTGTTTCACATCGTTCCTTAGTCGTTCTAGGGCCGGTTTTAGGTTTTTATCAAAGAACTCCGTTGGGTTGTTGGTGATGTATATACCAAGGTATTTATAGGAGTCTACTGCTAGCATAAGTGGGCAATCAGAGGCTAGTGTGACTTCTGGTCCTTACAGAACGTATAATACAGATTTTGACCAGTTTATTGTATAACCTGATAATTTCCCATGGGTGTCACAGAGGGTTAGAAGCGCTTGTATGCTTCGTTCCGGGTCCATCGGGTATACCAGCATGTCATCTGCGTAAAGTGAGAGACGGTCTTCCCATCCCTGCCCCCAGCTAATCCCTTTCAGCAATGGGGTTGCTCTAATCAGGGTCGCTAGTGGTTCTAAAACCAGCGCAAACAGTAGGGTTGACAGGGGACCCCCTTGATGTGTCCCCCTTGCCAGCTGCATTGTGTGAGAGATGTGGCCGTTGGCTGTGATTTGGGCTATCGGGTTGGTGTACAGGAGGCGTACCCATGCTATAAATTTAGGGCCAAACCCCATATGCGACTGGACTGCAAAGAGATATTGCCATTCTACCATGTCGAATGCCATTTTTGCATCCAATGATAGTAACGCTGCTGGCTCCGATAGCAACGGAGCCCGCGCCAGTACCCCATGGACTCGTCTAAGATTAAGAGCAGTGTTTCTGTTAGGCATAAAGCCTGATTGGTCCGGGTGGATCAGCTTCGGGAGGTGGGATATCAGCCTATTAGCTAGGAGTTTCGCCAAGATTTTCGCTTCTGCATTTAGCAGAGATATCGGGCGGTAGGATGTGCATTCCTCCGGTGGTTTCCCGGGCTTCGGAATTACCACAATCGTTGCGGTTCGTTGATCTAATGGGAGTTCGGTATGTACCAGACTCTCGGTGTACATTGCCAGCAGTGGTGCGCTAAGTGTGTCAGACATGAGTTAGTACCACTCTATGGGAATGCCGTTAGGCCCCAGAGCTTTACCGGATTGTATCACATGTATAGCTAACTGTATTTCGTCCACCGTGAGGTCTGCCTCCAGTTCATCAACTGCTTCCGGTGTGAGTGTTTGGGTTGTGATGTGCCTGAGGGAGTCTAGTGCCGCTTCCTCCGTTACTGCTCTGTCTGGGGTGTAGACTGTGTCGAAGTATTCTACTAGTATGTTTACTATCTCCTCGGGGCGTATTTGAAGTATTCTCCCCGTCGTGTACAGCTGCTGAATTCCTTTAGTACTACCCCCCCCCCCCCTCTTGTCCAACCAGGCTAACATTTTCCCAGCCTTATCACCCACATCGTATATTCTGTTTGTGGTTGCTGCAATGTTGTCGATTGTTTGTCGTTTTAGATGGTCCCTATACTGCTGTTGTCGTAGCTGCAGGGTGTGTGTGGAATCTGGCGCGGGATCCGCCATATGTGCTACATTCGCTGCGTGTAATGCCAACTCTAACTCTGACAGTTCTCGCCGCTGCGCTCGTTTATATCCGGTGATGGATGTAATTGCTTGTCCTCGAAGGACCGTCTTGTATGCTTCCAAAAGAATCGAGGTAGAGGCTACCGAGGTGGTGTTTTCGTCGAAGTAGTGTTTGGTTGTTGTCTTAAGTTCTTTTTCAATTTTGGGGATCTTGAAATATGCAGGATATATGGGATATATTCTCTTACGTGACTTCTCTTGGCAGGAGAGAGTTAACAATATCGGGGAGTGGTCTGATATACCCCTGGTTTGTATGTCTATGGTATCTATGTGTTTTAGGCCGTTTCCTAACATCAGGAAGTAGTCTATTCCTGACAGACTATTGTGTACCTTGGAGTGATAAGTGTATTGGTTCGTAGTGGGGTGTATGTGTCTCCAAACATCTATCAGTCCCATTGCTTCTAGGAAGCCCTGGAATCGGGAGGGTCCAGGTGCCTGTGCCTGAGCTGGGAACCTGTCTATTGTTGTATTAAAGTCTCCCCCTATAATTATGTCTCCTGTTGGTAGACCCAAGAGAAATTCTCAGAGGGCTGGTAGTGCCACCGATTGGAGCGCTGGAGGTATGTAGACTGATACAATATTTAGCAACCTGCCTTCCCACTGTCCTTGGATTGCTGCAAAACGTCCCTGGTCATCCACCCTTGTTTGTAGAACAAGAAACAGGGAGGTCTTTCTCACCAGGATACCCGTTCCACTCGAGCCCGAGGTGAAGTCGGAGTGTACTGCCATTTTGTAGCCCCGCCTGTCTAACGCCTGGCATGTCCTTCCTGTGAGATTTGTTTCCTGCAGTAGGACCAGCGCTGGGCCCTGTCGTTTTATAGCCTGCAGCACCAATCCCCTCTTCATTTTGTCCCCTAACCCTCTCACATTCCATGTCAGTATCTGTAAGGGTGTTACCGGGGTCTTCTGTGGTACCCCATCATGAGCATTAGGTTGTGAGTTGTGCACCATGGTAGTTACGTCTAGACTTGTGTAGCCGTGTCCACATTGCCTGTGTGTTATCTTTGCCTCCCTGCTGTATAACTTGTGCATGTATCCTATCATTGCCTGCTGTAACATGTGTAACTCGAATAACTAGAACTATACCTCCCCTCCCATCCCACCTCCCTGCCTCCCTGCTTAACAGACTTTGAACCGCCCGCCCCCCCAACTTAGCAGAGTGCTTGTTCCCTTCCGCAAACATTGTACTTGCTTGCTGGGGTAAAAGGTTCCATGGAGGTCGCGGCCCCTCCTGCCCTCTGTGGCTTTTCCCAGTCCAGTGTCCACTGACAGCCCGAACTTTATTGTTCATAACTTCTATTACTCCTGTGGGAGCCGGGTGCTCAGGATCCCGACCTTTGTCCGTCGCCCGTCGACCCTGTTCCTGGTGATCGGTCCGAATTTTCCTGTACCGAAGCTTGTGATCCGGCGTGATCCTCTGCTTGTTGGTTCCGGTGAGTCCTGTTCGTGCGGCAAGGAGCTCCCGCTGTTCTCCATCCTTCCAGCCAGTCATGTGCTGCTTCCGGTGTCTCAAAGAACCACATCTTGTTATCGGCTACAACTCTCAGCCTCGCCGGAAATAACATGGAGTAAGGCATTTCCTTCGCTCTCAGCGCTTTTTTTACGTCCATGAAACTTTTCCTGCGACGGGACACGTCCGCTGTGTAGTCTGGGAAGAAGGCAATCGCGGAGTTATGTACTCTAACTGGTGGCGAGACTCTTGCCGCCTGGAGGATTGCATCGCTATCTCTGAAGTTAAATAACCTGGCCAGGACTGGTCTTGGGGCCGCCCACGGTTTTGGTTTGCCACCGGGAACTCTGTGCGCTCTTTCCACTGAAATAAATTGTGACAAACCTTTGGGTTGCAGCCTAGTCTTGATTAATTCCTCCACATATAAATCCATCGCTTGTTTGCCTTCTGTCTCTGGAATTATAAGAATTCTTACGTTATTCCTTCTCGAGCGCCCCTCTTGATCATCCAGCTTTTCTTTAAGTAGTTTGTTTTCGGCCACTACGCGCTCCATCGCTACTTGTAAGTCCGAAACGTCTTCCACCAGGGATTTCGTGATCACCTCGACCTCTTTGACTCGTTCAGCCATTTTGTGGAAGTCTGCTCGTAGCAGGGTGATGTCCGTGGAGATTGTTCCCACCGTAGTCTGTACATGTGATAGTGCTTTCATTATGTCCTCTAGTATTACTTTCTTGGCCCCATCTCCATCTGATGTTTTGCCTGTGGATGTGCGTCCCTCTGTTGTCGGTGGGTTACTTTTTTCATAAGCAAATTTATCCAGTTTCGCCTGTGTCGCGTTATTCTTCGGTCCTCTGCCTGCCATAGCGTCTACTGTCCCGGCTCCACCGTGGCTGATTTAACTCTCAAGGAGAAGGCCGCACTCTTTAAAATTATGCAGGTAGGTAACGTGTTAATGTGCATATGTATTGCGCCCTGTTACTCCAATTTGAGTTCACAGAGATGGTTCTGTCGCGAGTAATTACTGCGGGACTGTTGCAAGGAGCTGTGCCCCTTTAGACACTAAAGTCTCTGATCACAATGCAGCCATATGCCAGAACGTGTACCACGATGCTCCCCTGAGGCAACTTTGTGCACCCCGCAGACGGTTATTACCCGATGCACTTCTGGAGCCCCCGCTGATGCAGGATTCTGATCGCACCCCCACCCAGCGCATCTTCTAGAAGTTCCGTACCTTCTCTGTGGGTTGATGGTGGGGAGTGGGTCTAAATCCGATGTTGCTGATGGCCGTTCGTATCTCCCTCCTTCTCTCTGGAATTCACACGTTTTGCGCGTGGTCCTCGTCCGTGATCGGACGTTGGCGCGCGCGGGGGAGGGGGGGTCGAGAGAAACTGTGTTTGCGGGTGCGAGGGGTTCCATTCAGAGTGGCACCTCGGATCTTGTTCCGGTAGTAGTGGCGTTCGTGTTGGGATACGGTATTTGTTTCCACTGTTTACAGGCTCCGCTGCAGAGCTAGGGCGATCCGGTCACCTTTCAAGTGCTCCGAGTCTTTAGTATGCCCTTCGTGTATTTTGTTCTGGGGTTCAATTTCTGGCAATCACCTGGCCTGTTGACGGCAGGGCTGACTTCCGGCTCTGTGTGTCCGTTTCACCCTCACTTCCCCACGGGTCGAGGAGGGCACTATAGGCCGGTGCTGTCGGCCGATGCAAAGGCCGCAGTAGGTTATCTTTCGGCTCCTCTGGTTCCCGGCCTCGGTTTGCTATCGGATCTTCACCGGTCGATGCCGCCCGGTCTTCGGGTTCTGCCTACAGAGGCTAGATTTTAGTGGATTAGTGTACGGATTGATGGAATGGGGCCGCTTCACTCACGGAGCCCTTTCTCTATACAGCCGCCATGATCGGCTGCTAGCCACGCCCCCGTTCTTTACATATTTGACGTATTATTTTATCTAACTGTTTTAAATAGAAATGCCTGTGACTGGAATGACACAACCATCACAATTTTGCCTGATGCTGGTGATACAATCCTACCGTGACCAAGGTCGAAGAAATTATTTGACTCCTATTTAGTAGCTACAGGTGGTGATGAGTTTTCCGCCTCCAGGAAACAGGGTGTATGTATTGTAACACAACCTTGGTATGGGGAGGAGGGGTATTTATGAATGTTTGGAGGAGTGAAATATAGGGAATGCTGAAAGAAACCTGTGAGACTTGTGTAAACTATAAGTAAAAATGTTGGAACAGCCTTTTGGAAAACGGCTAAATGTTTTTGAGAGACACATTTTTAGGTCTCGCTTAGCGTTGCAGCGCATACGCTGCTTGCTCGGCGGGACTTGTAATTAGGAGTTTTAAGAAAGGGGCTTGAAGCCCCGCCCCTCATTTTCATTGGCTAGAGTCACTGTTTATGCTAAACGGTGGCCTGCCATTGTAAATGGGGTTTTGTAGCCGCTGCCCTTTCCCTTTTTCAGACGGCCCATCCGGACAGGCTTGTCTGCCTCACATTTTCTTATCTTTATGGTGCCATGTGTTTTCTAATTGGCGTGGGGGAGCGCACTGCCTACCCCCATTCTCTAAGGAAAAAAATCTTGGTTTCCTCAAGAATTTTTTCCTTTGAGAGGTTGGGGGCAATGCGCGCCTCCACGCTAATTAGAAACCCATGGCCCCATAAAGATAAGAGATCGAAGACAATCACATTCTGCACCATAACACGCTGCACCACCCCGCCACACTAGGTAATACACTGGTATGTTTGAAGTGGTGCTATAAAAGAGCGTTAGTAAGGTAGGAAGTCTTTCAGTCCTATGAAGGGGGCAGTGCCTAGGGCTAGACAACTGCCTCGACTGGTTTTGTTGCGTGTTTATCTAGGGTCCTGATCGATACTGTGACCTTATGCCCCTATTCGGCTATAAATCAATTTTATTCCCTATATTGGCATAACCGTTCAAGTGCGATATTCAGAAAGTCATCTCTGACCTCACACGAACAGAGCCACGTTCAAGGATATCTCTCTCTGCCACTTCCTTTGCGACCAATTAGTGCAATGACAGAGCAGAAGTCACTATCTGATATTCCTAGATTAACACTCCGAGTTCTTCAACAAGATAAAAACTCAGCAAACTGGGAAATCCCCCTTGCTATGTTTTGATTAGTAATAGAACTCTAATGAGCAACTGATAGCTATCACTTCCTAGTGATATCTTTAATTGACGTCTTATGTCCAGCAAACTTGCGTCAAACCCGGCACCTGTCAGGTATAAATACTACCAACGTTGCCTTAAGCAAGAGAGCTGTTGTGCACCCTGTTGTGCATACCGTTGCTGTTGCCGAGCACTGTAGCACTCTGTCGCTGCAGCCTGCTATCCCTGTGGTGGTGAAGCTACTGATACCATTATCGCTGCTAAAGCGCGAACGATGGTGCAGTACGCTTAGGAGCCGAACAGACGTCCCTCTGCGAAGAGCCTAGCAGATCCAGCTGCCCGCGGACGCTGTCCCCCGCCTCCTCCTCTCGACGCGCTGAAGAAGAGCCGCTGCCTTTCTCGTGCAGAGAAATCCAGCTCCGGCGTTTCCGGTTTACCCTCGCGGGTGACAGGGATATCGAGCTTCCCCTGAAGGAGATACCAAACCTCCATCATTCTATTCAGAGGTATGGTGCTGACTAAACCCTTAAATGAGAATTCTTGAAACAAACCTTGGCAAAACCAACTTAACTTAAAGCTACTTACTTACTCCCCTTCCACTTGTTAGGCTTAGGTCAGGCACACTGGGGTAGGCTTAGTTAGAAGCACCAGTTGAGTATTTTAGCCTATTGTATATATGACTGTATATATATGTTTTATTACTTTTAACCATTGTATGGCTAAGAAACCATATCAATGATTTTACAGTATTATTTCGCAATACTTATCTTACTGTACGTACTTTTTATCATAACAAGTTTTGCAATTGTGGCAATACATTTCTCCTGTACGAGAAGAAAGACTGTTCAATAAATGTTAACCTTTATTGACAAACGCCCGTCTCTCTATTCTCTACATCTCGTGAAAGTAAACTGCACTAGACTGACTGAGTGAAATACATGTCTATTGTTTCACACGACCCTAGAGATCGACTCTTGATCTGAGGAGCAAAGTTGTCATGTTGCACGGTTGTTGGAAAACTGAATCCCTTCTTGTCTGTGCCTGGGAAGCTGATCACTTCCTATACAGAGAAGAAAGTTTCCAGTGACCTCTGAGCTAGTTGGTAACACACCCAATTAAGTTTAACATAGTCAGTGGAGGCCTGGAATATCCGCAGTTCCACGTTGATACTACTGTTTATGTTATTCCAATGCGCAGGGCCTAGTGGGAAACTAGGAACTACACTACATGGCGCCCAACGTTTGGTAAGGCGATAAACTAACGCAAGACGTTAGAGTAACTCAGTCGTGCATATTTCACAGACCCCTTTCTCCCGTAAATACTCCAATAGACGTCTGGAGTGGGTGAAAGGTTAAAATCCGCCCGACCTTAGTAGGAAGAGATTCCTATGTAAAGCTCTGGTTTATTCAACGTTGAAGGATACAGTGTTCCAAAATATTGTGCACCTAATCTTTGTCTCCTTGGAGACCTACTCTGCAAAGCCTGCATTTTTTAAATGTCAGACAGTGAAGAAGAAAGGGAAGCAGCTAGGCTGGCATCCATACTAATAGAGGAGGACTCGAGTCTCCTACAGGCTGACCCGGATGCTATAATCATCCCGGTCCACTTAAGAAGATCTATAACCTTAAAACTTATAGAAAACGGACTGACACCTCAAGGTGGTACAGTAATTTTCGTGATAGAGGCTCACGAGTATCGGCAGACAGAGGTATTCTATTCATGGATAAACTTTCCAGCGGTAAACGCTAGAACAAAAGAGTTTCACTATTACAAAATAGAGAAACCTCCGGAAGAGTACGCTCCTTTCGAGGAGATTGAAATTCCACTTAAATTTCAAGAGCACTTGCTCTGGTTTAATGGCGCCCTAAAACACAATGATCACATAACTAGGCTCGGTCCTCTAGGTAGACCAGGAGCCACGTGGCCGGTTCTAGCCAGCTACACACCACATCCTGACATTGTAAGAATGTCAAGAGAAGAGCTGTTAGTACAGCTAAACACATTAATAAAAATACATAGGCAATTAGTCCAATATGTAATGCGGACTGCAACAGTCCAGCCAGCTGTTAATTCACACCAGCTGACCCCTCATCAGGGGAACACAAATAAAATTACACCACAAAACATACAGTCATGTCTTGGTAAAACACCCGTAAAACGGGAACAAATTCCTTTCTGGTTAGCACAGAAAATCACTCAAATAGAGGCAGTATTTCCTGATACTACCCCTATTGAGAAACACAGAATCTTGACCATCTGCCTTCCTATGGGAATCGCACCACACGTGGAGGACTGTGACACTTGGGGTACAGTCTTTGCTTCCATTTATACAAAAACACACGGTGTTCCGTCTATGGCGGTAATACCAGAAGTGCTAAAACAGATTCAAAATGAATTCGGTCCAGAGCCCGCTTTAAATCTAGGTATGAAATTACTGAAAGACTTCAAGCAGGTCTCGGCTATATTATTAGCCAACATAAAAGGAGAAGCAGCATCTGTGGCGATTCGCCAGAAGGTGAGGGAAACAGATATAAAAGATCCTGTTGAGCTTGCAAAAATCATAGAAAAATGCTATGAAGAATTAGGTAGAGACAGCTTGGGTGGGAAACCAGTAAAGCCCCAACTGCTCGAAAGTCCTGAAAAATTATTTATTAAAAATAATTCAAATACTCCTAAAAAGAGCTGGGATGAAAATAAACAATCCACTCCCAAGGAAAAAGTTTTCCAGTCCAGAGGAAGGTCTCCTCGACGGAGGGAAAGAACTCCGACTCGAGAACACCAGTCTCCCCAGAGTGAGCCCTCTGAGAAAAGATATAACCTTAGAAATAGGGATAATCTGAAAAAACCTGATAGATATCAAAGTATTGATACACGTCCCTCTCGATCTTCTCCACAGAATTCGGAAAGAAGAGGACGGTCAGACCCAGGAGAGCGCACCAAGTCCAAAGACAAGGAACCTGCTCAGAGTAAAAAATCTCAATTTCAGAAAAAGAAGGTAGCCAGTATTAGAGTAATCAACCATGCCGAGAATACTGAGGACACATTTGAAAAACGGGGAGTGGGCATTGACAATGTTGGACAGTGCAGCAGAAATCAGTATAGCGCGCAAGATCTTGATGAGTCATCTGGAGACAGTGGACACGAATGAATACATTCAGGTTGAAACTGCCGACACCAGACTTAGCGAGCCCCATAAAATATACGAAATAACATTGCGTATGGAGGGTGATAAGACTAGGAAAATTAAGGGTCTATTTTGGGATAAGCTCTCAAAAGGCTATGATATTCTGTTATCTGAAAAAGATTGGCCCCCAGAGTTTGTCAGGGAGTGCCCTCGTGGCGAAGAAGTGATTATGCCTGCCTTCTCGAATCACATTCCGATTCACAAAAAATACACATATGCAAGGAAATGGGCAGTAGCCCAGGCACCTGCATTGTATAAAAATCATGTAGGATGGGATGAGGACTCTCCTCCTCACAAAATCCAGTTAAAAAGTGAACCAACTGCCCAACGGCAGTATCCCATAAAGCAAGAAGCTAAAAAACAGGTCAGGGAGATCTTAGATCAACTTGAGTACCAGGGGGTGATTGAAACATGCACCTCTCAAATGAACAATCCTTTGTTTCCTGTCTCCAAGCCAGACAATTCATATCGTCTAGTTTTGGACTACAGACATCTTAATACATGTTGCAAAACTTTTGCAGTACAAAACTCGCATAGTGCAGCCCTAATGAATAATATAGTTAGGAAAAAATATAAAACGACATTAGACATATCTAATGGTTTCTTTTGTCAAAACATTGCTCCAGAAAGCAGATATTTGACCGCTTTCTCCGCATGTGGGTCGCAGAAAAAATTCTGTCGACTCCCACAGGGGTTCAAGAACAGCCCAGGACTATTCTCAGCTAGGGTAACAGAGTTACTACAAATATATGATGATGTGGCATTATCTTACGTAGATGATATCTATCTCACAGACGACGACTTGGATACTCATTTGAAAAGAGTGAACACCATTATACTTGGGTTCGCAGCAGAGGGTTACAAATTCAACTTTAAAAAGTCTCGAATTGCCCATCTGACAGTACTGTTTTTAGGGTACGAATTATCAAGTGAAGGGAAAAGCCTAGCGGACAACTTCTTAGAGAAGTGCGCTGTACTCCAAGCTCCAAAAACGCTGAAGAATTTACAATCCATATTAGGTTTTCTGAATTTCGGAAGAACTTACATTCTAAATTACGCAGAGAGGGTTAAACCTCTCTACGAACTAATTAAACCTGATTTTAAACAAATCAATTGGACTCAAAAACACACAAAAATTTTGAGATCACTGCAAATAGACATGTTAGCAAAAACAAAATTAGATACACGTGACAACACACGTGAGCTTGTAATCCGAGTCATCCCAGGAAGATGCGGATTCACATACCTAACCTCTAATGAGGGAGAAAAGGTACCAATTTCAATTAAATCTCACTTGTACACACAAGCAGAAAAAACATTCAGTCACACAGAAAGAACTGTAAACGCAGTGCAAATCGCATTAGCAAATGAACGAGAACTAGCACACGGCAAAAGGATTAACATCCTCACAGCGGAATCCGCCTTCGAAGCGCTATTCAGCCCAGTAAACCTGCCTACAGTGTCACTGGATCCGAAATGGATACAGTGTATAGATTCTCTAGGAGCGGAAGACGTAAAATACTATTTCGCCCCGCAATACGAAGAACTGAATGATTTAGAGTATGAAGAAGAATATCCTCTGCCAATCGAAATTCTACCTCTCCCACAATATGCCTGTATAATCTATACAGATAGCTCTGTACAGCATTTCAACGTAGAGAGAAAATCCTACGATACAGCATGTGCGATCATTAAATGTCGTTGGCTGTGCGGTAAAATCAGACCGAAAGTAACAAAAACCGAATCAGTAAAGTACTGTTCGGTTCAGAGAACTGAAATTAGATGTTTAAAGATGGCGCTTGAAAATGCAGAACGCGAATTCCCGACACTTATAGTGTGCGATTCTCATTTTTGCGTCAACTCTTACAATAACAAACTGCAGAGTTGGATTGAAAACGACTACAGAGATGACACAGGTGCCACAATAAAGCATAAATTGCTCTGGAACGAGGTAGCTCTTTTAAGTAAAGAACTACAAAAGACTCACGTGATTCACGCACAGAGTCTTCAACGTGATGGCGTTCACGTTGCAGGGAATTCATTGGCTAATACAGCCACCGCGGAAGCAGCTAAACCGGCTTCCGTAGCCACAAAAAAGCGTACAGATAAATACATAGACGGGGAAACCATGCTGGCAGTAAAAACGACCGTAAAAGGCGACTGTGCAGCACTACCCGTGAACTATCCACTCAATTATGCATACGTAATCGATGCAAACTCCGTTCCTTTTGCTCGAATCCCTGGAGTGGGGGACAGAGTAATTCCAAACACGAACAGGAGAATATTTTTAATAGCAGACGCACATATGGGTTTGGGTCTGAGACACCAAACAATTAAGGTTTCTCTGACTGAATTACAATCAGTATACTGGTGGCCGGGAATGAGTGTAGAACACCAAATATATGCAAACAACTGTGAAAACTGCAATAGGGATCGCAGTAGTGAACCATGCTACCGGCTACCGATCAGAAACAGCGTAACGCTGCCTGCACCCCAACCTGCGTCCTATTAATCAGTTAAGGCTAAAAACACTTAAAAAATTAGGCCTCAGCGCTCGGCTGACGCTAGAACGGTTATAAAAGATTTGCGAGTCTTTATCGGCACATACACAATTACCACGTTCCATTCTGACCAGGGTCCTGCTTTCAGCTCTCGAGCCTATAAGGAGGCCATGGCCAGCATGGGAATTGGGTTGCGGTATTCTTGTCCGTCCCACCCGAAGGGAATAGTGTGGTAGAAAGAAAAAACCGAGACATAAAGCAATCTATAACAGCAAAGGTATTAGGTTCAGGCGCTGGGTGGGTCAAACATTTAATAAGTGTCCAGACTAGTCTTAACAACATGCCAAGAAATTCTCTAAAAGGTTTCAGCCCATACGAACTATTGTTCGGAATTAGAATGCGTGTTCAGGACCTCGATAGTCAGATGTCAGTGGTACAAGAAGAAACAACGCACTTTGATGTAAAGGATCGTTTGGCTGTTTTACAGGAACTGAACGAAACAAGAAAATCCTTAAGCAACACAAAGTTAAAGCAACAGCCACCTACCACTGACGAGGCACCACCAGCAACAGCCCCAGCAAGGCCTGTCTGGATTCCAAAGATTGGGGATCTAGTCAGAGAAAAG
This sequence comes from Lissotriton vulgaris, assembly GCF_964263255.1. Classification (NCBI taxonomy): domain Eukaryota; kingdom Metazoa; phylum Chordata; class Amphibia; order Caudata; family Salamandridae; genus Lissotriton; species Lissotriton vulgaris. Next base: position 753,677,654 of record NC_141694.1, read on the forward strand.
ATCACGGTTAAGAAGGAATTTGGGCCTTCTTACAGAAAAGCAGTACCTGTCTTGGCAGTCACCGGAACAAGATCAGTTGTGCTACCGCCCCTTGCTGGTAAAAAGGAGAACAAAGTCGTGTCTATCGATCTGGTAAAACCACAAGCATGTGGCCTATAATCAACAGTAGGCCCAGTGGACTCCCAAGAAATAACAGAATACCCAAACTTGCAACAATCCAAGAGGTTCAAACTGAAAGACTAATCACATTCGATCAGCCTGCAGTGCACAATAAAGGACTATGCAATAATGCCATGGAACTCGTGCCTCTTGAAACACAGATTGAAACAGTTTGTCAAGAAACAACACCAGTCTACACTAATGTGGCATCAGAAAGTGCTACCGAGAGACAGATTGAAAGAACAATCACATCAATTGACAGAACTGCCTCTGGTTATTTCATCAACTTCGACAACTTCTCTGAAGATCAAAACGACCCCGAAGTGATGCCAGAAACAAAAAAGACTTTTAAAGAAAAAGCAACAGAACTCTTTCATCAACTAAAAGAAATCTACCTTGTTTCCCCTTGTCTAGAATTATGGTTCGGTCTAGGTGTATTTTTCCTCCTGCTTTGGCTCATCATGGTACTGTGTTTGGGAAAATTCATTGAAGGAAAATATATTACAATGGACACAGCAAGTCAGAACATCAACCTAGTCCTGAAACCACACAGATCATCACACGTGAAGAAAAGAGAACTGTCAACAGTAAATGTCACAGCAATTCCAATACCTGGTGGGGTTGTATGGGAGAAAACAGACTATGAGATCTATGGTCCGGTCGAAATCCTGAAGTATCCTCATCAACTAAAGGTTTCCTTAAGTGACTTTGTAAAACCGAGTACATTCTCTGATGATTGGGACTTTAACAGTATTAATGACATGATGTCTGATTTAGTAATGTCAGCTAGATTCACAGATCATGATTATTTACAAGGTTCATCTAGTTATGAGCAGTTATTCTGTTACACCCACTATGGGGATCACTACTTGCATAAATCTGCACAGCCTAGAAATGTTTTTATGTATAATCAATGGGAACATTGTTCTACACCACCTAAAAGCAGTTCTAAAGCATTTTTTGAGAAATTCAAATACTTCTCAGGGTTTAACACCAGTAATGCAGAAACGTTTTATTACAAACTGTTAGATAAAACAGGAATGAAAACAATGCTGACAAATTCTAAATTGATATATTCAGAAGCATTTTATGACAAAATGATGACATTTGGTTTTGATTATTGGAAAAATAATATTGAAACGAAAACAATCTGGGGTACAAAAGATTGGCAGGTGCAAGGCATTGAAGCACTATTTAGAACCTGCATGATACCAGAACAAATGTTGTTTTTAAATGACACAATACACCAAACATCTTGTCTTGGCCTAGCTAAGATCAAAGACCTTAAAACACCGTCTATACCAAAGCCAATACCTGAAAATGCAACTGCAGATATTGAGTTAGACGTAACACAAATTTTAAATTTGAACAGAACACATCCTGATTGGAAAAAGTGGTTAATCTGGCCTACTGACACAAACAGCTGTCAAGATAGATTCCTGAATAAAACACAGGGGTTAAAAATGACCAGATTAGACTCGAGATATTCCCAGAGACAACATCCAGGGATTATAACAACATACAGTGTAGGGAAGCTCTGCCTCGAATGGCTAACAACATCCACACTGGCTGAAATTAAGCAACACTTGTCTTTACTAAAAGATGGTGCTGATTTGCGCGATTTCATTCTTGGACCACGCAAACAGCGTCAAAAGCGTTTCATAGCGACCAGTATCTATGCTGCTTACAACGAGGCTTGGAAAGTAAAAAAAAAAAGAAACTGCTGAAAAAATACGAGAAATTGATCGTATTAATTTGGAGAAATCACTTTCTGTAGTAGACAATGGGTTAATGACTCTGTCTTCCAGAATATATTCGTTGGACAATATTGTATCCTCTGCCTTTGATGTGATAGACAGAGATTTGCTAATGTTACAACATGGCCAGTCTCAATTACGTTCTATTATAGAATTAGGCTGGACGCTGCAAAATCTTCGTTCAGGCTATGTGCCTTGGCGTTTAATCAACACAACGTCATTATTTTCCAGTTTTAACCTTACTGATAAACAGATCAGTTTGGCACAGAAAGGAGCAGACTATACAATCCTGAGCATCGAAAAACTCGAGAGATTACCATTGACAATGTCAGAGAGTCCTGTCATTGAATGGATAATACACGGAATTATCACAATTCCGATAACAACTTTCCGATTTAAAAAGTGCCTTGAGTACATACCTGCTGGCCAGTATGAACAATTGGGTAAAGGATATGTAAAATCTGAATGGAAATTACCATACACACATTCTTGCTATAGTGACAGCGACAAAAATGTATTTCTTAGTGGTAATAACTGTAAACATTCACTAAGCGGTATACTTTTGTGTCAGGGTATTAATTTACACGGAGCATGTGATGGAAATTCTAACAACCTTTCATGCCACCAGCTAGTCACACCTGCAACTCAGATAGAGCCCTTCTTTATGCAACTCGCAAACGGGAGTTACATTCTTAGAACGGATCACAGATGTTGTGGCCTCGTGCCAGGGAAAAGTTATCTAGTAGAAGTAACATCCATGGTCAAATGCTGTATGCATTTTTTGAAAAGACTAGAACACACCGGGTTCTGTGTACTAATTGCTTCTGAGTATATTAGACATGAAAGTAATGATTCATTTTCCACCCAAAAAGGTCTTATTTGATGTTATTTATTTTTTACGAATCTTTGATATTCTTTTCTATTTACGTATCTCTATTTCTATCTCCTTATTTTATCTTTTTTATCTCTTTTAGTTATTTTGTTTACAAAAAGACATTTACATATACAAAAACATTGAATTAGTTTCACATAAAATCCGAATTATATAAAAAACATCATTCCTGTTTGAAATTTCATATAAACGCAGAGTTAATTCCTTCTGGAATTAACTCTGCGTTTATATGAAATTTCAAACAGGAATGATGTTTTTTATATAATTCGGATTTTATGTGAAACTAATTCAATGTTTTTGTATATGTAAATGTCTTTTTGTAAACAAAATAACTAAAAGAGATAAAAAAGATAAAATAAGGAGATAGAAATAGAGATACGTAAATAGAAAAGAATATCAAAGATTCGTAAAAAATAAATAACATCAAATAAGACCTTTTTGGGTGGAAAATGAATCATTACTTTCATGTCTAATATACTCAGAAGCAATTAGTACACAGAACCCGGTGTGTTCTAGTCTTTTCAAAAAACACTTTACCTTGCCAGGGTTCATCCATTAAGGCAGGGGCCCCAAATTTTTCCTATACAAATGCTGTATGCAAGCATTGTTTCCGAGTGGGGCTGCAGACTCAGGGACTCCCATCTGGCCTCGTCTGAATCTCTATTCTATACGAATTGATACTTTAAGCAAAGTTAAATCTGTACTTTTACAGACAACAGTGCCTATAACGTCATCAAAAGAGACGTATGATCTTCTAGTTGCAAGGACAGCTACTGAAGTTCATGACCTTTTATCAACAAATTGCCCGTGCATTTCGTACAAATGCTAAGCCAACTCCTTAACATGTCTAGTGCCACAAGCATCCCAGGCATATTCAAGACAGTCTTTACGGGACTGCTAACGCCTTTTCAAGCAATTTTGGGAATCGTTCCTAATTTTGTGCACTCTGTTTTTGGCGGCATACCATTATTTTTGGGACTTGTAGCAGGGATTTTATTTTTGACCCTCCTACTTCGTTATGGCAAGCCTCAGCTCAGACATAGCTCCCATGGGAATGGAAGAGACAATCCTAGCAATGCGCTACCGGGACAGGATAACTAACGTCCTCGGATTGGCCAGGCTGAGAGATCTAAACATGACCTGGTTCCTTTCATTCAGACCTGTATGGCAAAATTGCATTTTACCTGTGCTACGATATATGCTTTGCGGCGATGAATGCGTGTTGGACATCTGTCTTTCACTTCCATCAGCAGTACCAATGGACGTCGATACTTTGCTCAGTCCAATAACGGCTCACGCATTGTGTTGTCCCCAGCGGCTACCAATCCTGATGACGGCATTTGTGGAGACTCCTGTGCTACAACCAAGTGGTAACAGTGGAGCGAGTGACAAAAGCAACATCATCCAGGTACAACGTTCAGTGAGCATTGCTGATCCTGCCTTCGATGACAGCAATCATTCTCACACTTGCCAAGTTACAGCGCTATCAAATTTGGTTGAACTGTCACCTGAATTTGTAGACCAATTCTTTGCGAGCCTGTCTGATATGATGTTCCCACCCATACAGAAACAATAACTTTGAGAAGCTTTCCGACACACAGCGTTCCCATGAAACTCTGAATTCGGCCTTCACTTCTAGTCAACAAAGACTGCTAGCAGCGTTGGAACTCTGTTTCCCCGTTCGAGCATTAATTCTCTTTGGATTGGATATTTTTCAAATATTGACCTTTTTTTGGCACGAACAAATCTTTGCTTGAGGTAAAATCTATTCTTAAAGAACAGAAGTTCATACTTCTATTTTTTACACACACCTAGAGACATAACAACTTACATTAGCCTCTAGCACACATTTTGCAAATGCATTTATATGTGATGATTTATCTCGCCCTTCTTCTGTCAGAGATACTTCATGTGTAAATTTTTATGCATAATCGTTCATTGATTTCACATGCCATAATTTTTGAATGATTTCTATGCTTCAAAAACGTACAGTACCTAAATTCCATGTATTTCAAGTACGCCTATTTCGAATGCATTTATGTATTTTGGGGTGGGCAATGTTACACATGCATCCTATTGCTTTAGTTTTAGTAATTTGATGGACATGTAAACGTGGAGTGGGTGTTGCGTGTTTATCTAGGGTCCTGATCGATACTGTGACCTTATGCCCCTATTCGGCTATAAATCCATTTTATTCCCTATATTGGCATAACCGTTCAAGTGCGATATTCAGAAAGTCATCTCTGACCTCACACGAACAGAGCCACGTTCAAGGATATCTCTCTCTGCCACTTCCTTTGCGACCAATTAGTGCAATGACAGAGCAGAAGTCACTATCTGATATTCCTAGATTAACACTCCGAGTTCTTCAACAAGATAAAAACTCAGCAAACTGGGAAATCCCCCTTGCTATGTTTTGATTAGTAATAGAACTCTAATGAGCAACTGATAGCTATCACTTCCTAGTGATATCTTTAATTGACGTCTTATGTCCAGCAAACTTGCGTCAAACCCGGCACCTGTCAGGTATAAATACTACCAACGTTGCCTTAGGCAAGAGAGCTGTTGTGCACCCTGTTGTGCATACCGTTGCTGTTGCCGAGCACTGTAGCACTCTGTCGCTGCAGCCTGCTATCCCTGTGGTGGTGAAGCTACTGATACCATTATCGCTGCTAAAGCGCGAACGATGGTGCAGTACGCTTAGGAGCCGAACAGACGTCCCTCTGCGAAGAGCCTAGCAGATCCAGCTGCCCGCGGACGCTGTCCCCCGCCTCCTCCTCTCGACGCGCTGAAGAAGAGCCGCTGCCTTTCTCGTGCAGAGAAATCCAGCTCCGGCGTTTCCGGTTTACCCTCGCGGGTGACAGGGATATCGAGCTTCCCCTGAAGGAGATACCAAACCTCCATCATTCTATTCAGAGGTATGGTGCTGACTAAACCCTTAAATTAGAATTCTTGAAACAAACCTTGGCAAAACCAACTTAACTTAAAGCTACTTACTTACTCCCCTTCCACGTGTTAGGCTTAGGTCAGGCACACTGGGGTAGGCTTAGTTAGAAGCACCAGTTGAGTATTTTAGCCTATTGTATATATGACTGTATATATATGTTTTATTACTTTTAACCATTGTATGGCTAAGAAACCATATCAATGATTTTACAGTATTATTTCGCAATACTTATCTTACTGTACGTACTTTTTATCATAACAAGTTTTGCAATTGTGGCAATACATTTCTCCTGTACGAGAAGAAAGACTGTTCAATAAATGTTAACTTTTATTGACAAACGCCCGTCTCTCTATTCTCTACATCTCGTGAAAGTAAACTGCACTAGACTGACTGAGTGAAATACATGTCTATTGTTTCACACGACCCTAGAGATCGACTCTTGATCTGAGGAGCAAAGTTGTCATGTTGCACGGTTGTTGGAAAACTGAATCCCTTCTTGTCTGTGCCTGGGAAGCTGATCACTTCCTATACAGAGAAGAAAGTTTCCAGTGACCTCTGAGCTAGTTGGTAACACACCCAATTAAGTTTAACATAGTCAGTGGAGGCCTGGAATATCCGCAGTTCCACGTTGATACTACTGTTTATGTTATTCCAATGCGCAGGGCCTAGTGGGAAACTAGGAACTACACTACAGTTTCTCGTGAACATTTCATATTTTTAAAACGTGCATTGCGTTTTGTTTACGAACGGCATTTACACTTTTAAGAAAAATGCATAGCGCCACGAATTCCGAACGGCATAGTGACTGTTTAAACCCGGTCGAGAGTCCTAGTCTGAATTGGTATTATGACGCCACAGGTCGCGCACTAATTGCCACCCGTGCCGGGGGTGGGGGTGTTGTCAGTCAGCATTTTTCTGTTATTTCTCACGTCTGTTATTTTTGTAAGCTGTTAATGGACACACTCCGTGCGCAGCACAATGGTGGCGAGCCGCATGCCTTGAGAGTTTGCAGGACAGGCTCTTCCTTTTCGCTTGGTCGCCCGTGCCAAGGGCAGTGAGAGTGTAGGAGGACTTTGCCTCAGGTGCCACTGCTGACACGCCACTGATGACACGCCGCTGCTGGCACACAACTGCCGACAACCCACTGCTAACACGCCGCTGCAGACACCACTGCTGACACACCACTGCTGACACACAATTGCTGACACGCCGCTGCTGACACGCTGCTGCTGACACGTCCCTGCTGACACGTCCCTGCTGACACGTCCCTGCTGACACGTCCCTGCTGACACGTCCCTGCTGACACGCCGCTGCTGACACGCCGCTGCTGCCACGCCGCTGCTGCCACGCCACTGCTGCCACGCCACTGCTGCCACGCCACTGCTGCCACACCACTGCTGCCACGCCACTGCTGACACATCCCTGCTGAGGCCGCTGCTGCTACACCACTGCTGCTACACCGCTGCTGCTACGCCGCTGCTGGCACACCGCTGCTGGCACGCCACTGCTGATACATGCCTGCTGATACATGCCTGCTGACGCCGCTGCTGCTACACCACTGCTGCTACACCTCTGCTGCTACACCGCTACTGACACACAACTGCTGCCACACCACTGCTGCCACACCACTGCTGCCACACCACTGCTGCCACACCACTGCTGCTGCCACACCACTGCTGCTGCCACACCACTGCTGCTGCCACACCACTGCTGCGGACGCAACCACCGCTGCGGACGCAACCACCGCTGCGGACGCAACCACCGCTGTGTGCCCCAGTGATGAAGGCAGAATTCAATGCAGCCAAATTTGAAAGAGGTCAGCATGCACATCGTATAGAGATCACAGAACTAAGTGTCAGTAAACAATCTAGCACAATAAATAAAAATGAAATGCATGTCAGAGAGGAGGCAATGGAAAGGTGAGGGGCACTGTTGGAAGGTGGGAGTAAGGGAATCCTGCATAAAGAGGTCATGGGTATTATAAATCCATATATAAAACCACATCTCTCGGGTTCTTTCCTTTTAAAACAAAAGGAAAAGGCACATACAAATGTTACCAGGCTTGCAGCAGGCACCTCCAGCTCTACAGCCGACCCTGGCGCTAAGGCAGATAGGTGGTATAGGGAATCAGGGTGGTGTCGATGAAAAGACGGCGGGGCTGCCACAGAGTTAATTGCACAGCCTTCCTGTATAACTGTCAGAAGCAGGGTTTTAACCTCCCTCTGCTCACACAGGAATCTTAACATTTTAGTAATAAACTATTAACAGCTTGCACTCGATTCTCAGAAGGATTGTCTGCATGTGTCAAGTGGAAAGAAAATGTTTTCTCCACAAATCGAGATACCGAGTCCAGTGGTAAAAAAAATATCCCCTAAGTATGCCTGGAATGCTGTGCTAATTGCATATTTCCTGGGGTAATATAGCAATAGGTAATGTCATGTGACATCTTGCACGGACTTCTGTTCTCCCCTTGCATAAATCCACATAGTGTTAAGGAGACTAGAGCCCAAGCCTCTCGTGAAAATGCACTTTTATACCCCGATGCGAAAACATTATTTTCCATACACTCCTGCCAATTCAGGGGGTGGTCTGCTCCCCTCCCCACCCTGCATTCCTGACCAGATCCAGGGCTGGAAGGGGTCAAACAGGAGTTTGGGAATTGATACATATATATATTTCTGTGCATTCACAAACTTACAAGGCAACCCATGCATCCTAACAGATTTCAGAAGGTGTGGCTGGAATGTCTGCAAGTTAACATAAACTGAGACCTCCTCCTTCATGTTTTAATGTTCTTCGTGTGAGCAATCCCTTCACTGTTCATTGGGTTTCGAGGATAACATGTACATAAAATATCTGCTAAAGAGATACATGTAAATGTGTTTGCTAAAACTAAGTGCAACGCCAATGCAAGGTTTTCCACCCAGCACTTATAATTTCCTTTCGTGGAACAATGCAAAGTTTCCAAAAGGGCCCCACGCCTTTCTCGAACGCTAAAGATGTTTTTGTTCGATGAAATATTATACCTGTTAACTGCCTTCTAAGGCAGGTGGTAAAAGTGAGGGCAGTCCTGGGATTATATGAAGTGAGTATATGTTTGTGTGTTTAGTGTGTTTTGTCATGTGCTTATTGTGTTGTGATCTGAATTGTGTGTGCCGTATTTTATAGTGTGGGGCCTTGGACAAGCATTTTGCATTTTCTAAATAAATATCAGCACATTTCCGAAGCCAGGTAGTTCAGCCATTGTGATGCTCAGCTTTCCCTCATCAAGCACAGACACGTGCATTCTCACATAAGTACATTCTCCACCACCCAAACCAAACACACACCACCCTCTGGACTTCGCCATAGCCATCCCTGACGGGTACAAGATCACCCACAGAGACCGCACCAACGGAGCCGGAGGAGGAATCGCCATCATCTACAAGAACACCATCAGGGTCTCAACAAACATCAACGACACTCTCAGCACCGCAGAACACATGCACTTCCAGATCCACACGGAGACCAAGACCACCCTCAGAGGCACCCTCGTCTACAGACTGCCCGGACCCGACCACAATTCTGCGACTCCATGGCCGACCTCATCAGCACACACGCGCTGACCTCCACCGACTACATCCTCCTCGGGACCTGAACTATCATCTGGAAAACAACAACGACAACAACTCCTCCACCCTGATCGCCAACCTCGCCAACCTCTGACTAAAACAGCTTGTCACAACGCCGACCCACATCGCCGGTCACACGCTTGATGCCATCTTCTCCTCGAGCCACCACTTCGCCTTCAGCCACGCCTCCGAACTCACCTGGACAGACCACCATTGCATTCACTTCACCTTCCGTAAACCCCTCACAAACCACCGCACCCTACAGGTCCCCCGCTGATGCTGGGGCAAAGTCACTGAAGAACAACTACAGACAAACCTCGCACTCAACCCACCGATCAACCACACCAACCCTGACGATGGTGCACGCACCTTCAGACGCTGGATGGACGACTGCGCCAACACCTTAGCCCCGCTGAAAAAACCAAACAACAGAGACACCAGCAAGAGAGCCAGCTGGTTCACCCCGGAACTCCTAGCATCAAAGCACACCTGCCGGAAATTGGAGAACAAATGGTGCAGCGACAAGACGCCGGACAGCCAGGCTGCCCACAAAGACGCCATCCGCAACCACCAGCACCTCATCAGGACCTCCAAAAGGACCTCCTTCAAAGACCGCCTTGACAACAAGGCACACAACAGCAAGGAGCTCTTCAACATCGTGAAGGAACTCTCCAAGAGGGCACAATCAAGACCATGGGCACAATCCACTCCGGCTGCCCGTCTGACCCTCTCCCACACCACATCTTCAACAAAGCCGGCAGCTCCATCGCACCCCACCTGCGCAGCATCATCAACCTCTCCTTCGAGACCGCCACCTTCCCTGAGAGCTCGAAGCACGCCGAGATCAACGCCCTACTTAAGAAACCAAAGGCAGAACCGAGCGACCTCAAGAACCTCCGGCCCATCAATTTGCTTCCGTTCCCAGCAAAGGTTATCGAGAAGATAGTTAACACCCAGCTCACCTGTCACCTCGAAGACAACAGCATAGTTGACCCATCCCAATCAGGATTCCGCAGCAACCACAGCACAGAGACTGCCCTCATCGCCGCCACAGACGACATCAGGATCCTGCTAGACAACGGCGAGACGGAGGCCCTCATCCTCCTGGACCTCTCCGCCGCCTTCGACACCGTCTGCCACCGCACACTACGCATGCGCCTCCACGACGCAGGGATCCGAGACAAGGCCTTGGACTGGGCCACCTCCTTCCTCTCCGACAGAACTCAGAGAGTCCGCCTCCCCCCCGTTCCGGTCCGAAGCCTCCGAGATCATCTGCGGCGTCCCACAGGGATCCTCCCTCAGCCCGACGCTGTTCAACGTCTACATGGCACCACTCGCATGCATCGCCCGACAGCACGACCTCAACATAACCTCCTATTCCGACGACACGCAGCTGATCCTCTCCCTCAACAAGGACCCCCCCCACGCCAAATCCAACCTCCACTAGGGAATAAAGGCTGTCGCCGACTGGATGAAGGAAAGCCGACTTAAGCTGAACTCAGACAAGACGGAGATCCTCATCCTCGGGCCCAACCTCTCAGCATGGGACGACTCCAGGTGGCCCGCATCACTGGGGACACCCCCGGCTCCTACCAACCACGCACGCAACCTGGGAGTCATCCTCGACTCGAAACTCACCATGACCAAATAAGTCAATGCAGTCTCCGGTACCTGCTTCAACACCCTCCGTGTTCTCCGCAGGATCTACAGATGGATCCCGACAGACACGAGGAAAACAGCCCCCCAGGCCCTAGTCAGCAGCAGACTCTACTACAGAAACGCCCTCTACGCTGGAGCCCCGTCCAAGCTCATCAACAGACTGCAAAGAATCAAGAACGCCGCTGAACGCCTGATCCTCGATGTCCTGCGCCACGACCACATCACCCCACCTGAGGAACCTGCACTGGCTCTCCGTCGACAGGAGAATCTCCTTCAAGCTCCTGACCCACGCACACAAGCCCAGCCTATCTCAACAGTCGACTCTCCTTCTACGTACCCAACAGGAAACTCCGCTCCGCCGACCACACCCTGGCCACGGTCCCGCGCGTCCGGAGAAACACCTTCGGAGGCAGATCCTTCTCCCACCGCAACACCAAGACCTGGAACACCCTCCCCCTCAACCTACGACAAACCGAAGACCTGCTGACTTTCAAGAGACTCCGCAAGACCTGGCTTTTCGACCAGTAGCAGCAGCTGCCCCCCCCACCCCTCCCGCTAAACCGCCCCCCATCGCCTAGAAACTCTTACGGGTAAGTAGTGCGCTTTAAAAATTAACTGATTGATTGATTGATTGATTGACCTATCATACCACACAACCATACCAAACTATACACCCCAAACCAAAATATGCACAACTGCGCCTCACTAAAGTAGCCGCACCCTGAGCAAAATACTGTCTTCTCCGTTCCTTATTTCCCCATCTCACATGTCTCGTAATTTCTTCTTCTCTCCCTTCCCCCCCACCACACTTTTTTTTTTAAACTTTAATAAGTGCCGTGCCGTCTTCACGGACACCGTGCTATGCAAGGCAATAGGTGTTGCTTTTGGTATTGTAAATAACAATGCCTTTTATTTTTTTTTAAAGGCATTGCCATTTACAATGTCAATAGCTCAAAATAATGTAATTGCGAGACCTATTGCATTGCAAATGCTTGTTTGAGAGGCAGTCAGGCAAAACGGAAAGTATAGGTTACTGTCCCCTGCTTAACATTTTTTACCAGCACCTGCAAATTTGGGGATTTTACAGATTTGTTGATTAGAAACCTATTTGTGAGATTAATCAATGACTTTAGGGTTAAAGAGAAACTTTTGGCTTGGAATACTAGTCTGGAAGATTCAATAATTAAGGGAATGGAACATATAAATGAGGAAAATTGGACGTGATGAATCAGAGATGGCTATGGTAATGGTACCCAAGGTTGAGAAACCACAGCAAGCAAATTCTTTGAAGAACAATCGAGCAAGTCTGTTTAAAATAAGTTTAAAGGTTATCGCTGCTTAAGTATTCAACAAAGAGCCAATAATCCAAATTGTTTTGTGAGAAATGCTATTTGCAGAAAATGTGGAAAAAGAAAAGGGACATACTGTATGGCTGGGTGTGTAAGAATTATTTGGAACAAAGTGTGAGAATAACACTGTTGATCAAATGGAGGAGTTGAATGAAGGTGAGAAGAACATGGTATTTGCTGTCACAGAAGCCGAGAATGTTGACATGATGGAGTTGGTTATGCCTTAGTGTAAGATTTTGATTGGTAGGAAGGAATTGTCTGTTCTGATTGATTCCAGATCACCTTACACGTTAACTGATGATCGCATTTGGGGCAAAACGTTTACTAAAGAGAGTATAAGGCTGTTACACCCTGACATTAGACTTTTTTACTTATGGTGGTACCACTGTTGATGTTATTGGCTTGTGCCCATGCAAATACATATCAAAGGTAGGGAAACTTGGGAAAAAATATAAGTTGCCAAAAGGGGTGATTGATTGATAGGTTGAAGTCACCAAAGAGATTTTGGTATCACTCTTAATCCCAAGGCTAAAGAACACGTTTTGTTAGTGTGAGATTAAAAAAATGTATCTGACATCACTGAAAGATTGCAAGGAATTTTTGAAGAGGAGTTGTGATGATGAAAGTATTTTGAATGTTGAGTAATCCTTAAGATGTGGCGCATAAAGTTCGGAAGGTGCCACATCTTATTTTAGACCCATTGAGGAAGGAATTAAAGAAATTGTTAGATACGGAGTTCATTGGGGAAATTGAATTGAGTGGTTGTCTCCAGTGGTGTGGCACCTAAAGACAATGGGAATAATTTGAGAATGAGCCTAGATTTGCGTGATTTAAATAAGAATATTTGGGTGGATAGTTAAATGTTGCAGAATATTGGACAAGAGCTGTTGAACGCTCGTTTGTGAAGATCAACACCATACACTTTAAAGAAACACAGAGGCCCCGTCGGTTTCTTGGTGTCATTCACACACGAGTTGGCCTGGGTCCTTAGCTTGCTATTCTACATCAGTTATTCTCCTCCCCTTCTTCTCTCTCGCTCCACCCCTTGAGTATTAACAGACACAATCAACACAAAATACCTTTCCACATAATTACACTCCACAACACACAATTCTACTCTACATAATTACAGTGCACTCAATACCACATAATTACTATCCACATGTTTCCAGTGCACACAATACCACATCATTCCACTACACAAATACACTCCACACCACACAATTTCACAACTAACAATTTCAATCCAGCCCATATAAAGCCACTCCTCTCCACACCACATACATCCACTCCACGTCACTCCATAACACATGGGTAAAAGACATTGCAATTTATAACGCCAATAGCTCTAATTCTCGCAAATTCAAGACCTATTGGCTTTGCCAATCCTTGTTTAGTAGCTTATCATGTCTTATTTTCTTTCTAGTTTGTGGCACATAGCTATGATGTGAAATCACGTGTCCTTATTGTTTGTTCAACTTGATATTGCTTCAGATGTTCTGACACGTTTCAGCTTTATCAAGTTAAGAATTTCTTTTTTTAATATTTTGTAGGATAAATCATGTATTTGAACTCAGAACAAATTGCATTGACTGGACAGGTGTTTGAGTCATACATCGTGGAGCACCACCAGAAGGATTTGTTGCAGATCTTGAAGGAGAATGATGAAGAGGCCCATTATGCAGTTGTGGTCAATGCCATGACCCTCTTTGAGACTAACATGGAGATCGGCGAGTACCTGAATGCTGTTCCAAATGAAGTGCTTCCCATCTTTGACAACGCTCTACGCCGAGCAGCCATGACCATTCTGCAGTCTGCCTCACAGAGAGAGGACATGATCATGAAGCAGAATCTACATGCCAGGATCGCAAGTAAGTCCTTGCTAGACTTCGGAATCATTTGCTGGAACAATACGCTCATTGCTGTTAGCTATTCTACTATGTTTAATGGTTTTCTTATAGTGTAGCGTTGGCCATTTTCTTGACCTCATGGAGATATGCGGTTTTACAGTATGCACAGTGTCCCATGAAAGTGTGTTTTTCAGTCATGAAAGGTTCTGATAGTTGATGTTGGCATTATGTGGCCTGATCTTTAACCAAATTTATGCGAGTGTGATCAGTGAGTCTTGTGTTTTTCTTATTGTGTACATATGTCAGATAAACATGTCAGTGTCTCACTGGGCCAGTATGACTATAGTGTAGTGTTTTTGTCCCTGTAAGCATGTCATTTTCACCCTGTCTTGGTCTGTTTTCCTACTCCATAGTGAATCTGTGTCTCTGTATTCCTTTGTGCTTAGCTGTATCTCACCAACCCATTTTGCCTATTCTACGATAGTGTCCCTGCTTCAAACTCATAGTATTAGTGTAGTCTTTTTTCAGGTATAATTCCTGGTTCAGTGTCAATGTTCGCTCTCCCAGTGTCCTATACCAGTCCGAGTGTTCACTGTCCCATGTCCCCGACCAAGAGTGTATGTAATTGCCTAATTAAGCAGATATGCCACATTTGCATATATTAATTTTAAGCTTCTGTAGTTTACAATAGGGATTTAGGTTACTCGCTGGTGCTTTATTCTCCAGTTGTTCAGGTAGTTAATTGGAACAGTAAACAAGACATTAAGTTCAAGTGTTCCCTTCATGGTCAGGATCCAGTAATGTGTGGCTAACCCTGTACTGAAACAAATACTGGTCTTTAGATCACAGGTTGCACTCCTTGCATTTAGTTCAGATTTCCCAGCAAAACTAGATCTGCACGTTTGATTCTTTGTCCCCCGTGGCTCAGTAGGGATGCATATCCCAAATTGTACTTGGCCTCATTACAGATGCCCCAGCAAAACTGCTTTCCCTGTGCCGCATGTACAGTCATCAGGACTACATCTCCCAGAATGCTCAGTGTCTCACTCACATGATCACCCACTACAACACCTTGGGTCTCTAGGTAGCCCAATCCCAGTTATTTCTACCATCTTCTAAGGCATGCGATTCCCCCAAGTTGCTTATAAAGAGACATCCCCAGGCCAGATGATCAAAGTCCACTCCTTTTTTTTTTTTGTATGTGCTGACTGCAGTGCTTAATTTGAGCAGGTGCTTTCAGGTGCTCAGCACCGGCACTTCTTTCACAGGGCCGGGGCTACAATTTCTAAACCTGCAGGTGGTGGTCTCAATATTAATTGTTCAATTCAAAATGAAAAGAATAACATACATTGCATGGTGACTAGCCCTCTATGCTGTAAGTCTTAATGAACACCTCTCACTAAACTCATACCTGCCTACCCACCCAGGCCGATTGTACACATTCAGATCTAAGCACGGTTATGTACTGCCCCATCAAGTGCACTGGTATATTCAGCAACAAATAGAGACATTTAGGCAGTACCACTATCTTCAGAAGAGAGATAGGACTTTTCAAAGAAAGCAGGAGCTTGGTCCTTCTCATTTTTAGTGGTGAGAACGTTTTCAGGGATCTCCATATTTCCTCTTCCATAATATGCCTCTTCTTATATCTAACCCTATATATCCTATTTCATTCATCTGTCATCTAAAGCCCAAACAAGACCCACCTAGGCAGTATGATCAGATAATAGCATCGACTCAGACTTCCCCAAATGTATGTTTAAGCCAGAGTACTGGCTGAAATTTATTATGGCTTCCACCAGAGGTTAACAGCAGTTTTTTTTAACAAGAAGAATAGTATCGTTTGCTTACATGTTTAGCAATACCCTTATGCATGTGAAACCTAAGCCCCTATGTAGGTGTTTCTCTTTTAGAAGACATGCACGTGGTTTTAAGGCTGTTGCGAAAAAGAGAGGAGATAAATGGCACTACTCTCTTGTGACTCGGTGAAGGCCAAAACTCTCTGATGTTACCCTATTCATGTGTACTTTTGTTGGCTGTGAGTGCAAGAAGCACATCCACAAAAGGAAACGCCACCCCACTCTTGTCCTTTCCAAGACGGAAACCAATTACAGCCATCCAACCGAATCAGTTGCCTTTTTGGCGTATCTTCTTTCCAGCACTTCTGTTATCCAGATCTACATGGAGTGCAGCAAAACACACACCCTTCTCAAATTGTAGATCATCCCGTAATTAAGCCAGACTGGTACAGCAGACCCAGAACTGGCATCAGTGGGGACCAGCCTATAAGTCATAACTTTGGCCAAGATTTTATATTCCATATTTATTAATGAAAGGGGTTCTATATGAACTGTAAAGGTTATATAGCTTACCAAAGCTTGATTTAGTTGTGGCCAGCAGCCTGACCTTCTAAAGCGTCTATTCATACATTGCTAAAATGTGTGGGATCAGCTTTGCCTCATATTACTGATAGAATTTTCTACTAAACTCTTCTGAGGATCCACCCATCCTTTCCACGTGCCCCTCAAAAAGTTTGAAATGGCTTCGGCTATTTTCTCTGCCAATCTATGCACTATAGTCTTCTGTCCATTGCTACGCCATCCAGTCTAGAAGGTTTCTATTCTGCTTTAATGTTTATTTTGACTGGGATATATAAAGGTGTCTGTAATAATCTACAAACACTTAATTTATGTTCACATCATCACCACTATTTCACCACTCCTTTGAGTGACACCAGGGATAGTTTTCTGTGTAATCGAATTCACAGGAGCCAGGCCATTGTACGCCTAGGCTGCTTCCCTTCTTCTTATCTTTTAACTGCGCCTCACCGGATGAAGAGTGCTAATACCTGACGACTACCTTTCCAAATTCCTCCATGCCTGTTCTCAATGAGCCCAGCAGACCTCTATCCCCATACCTTATGTAATCTGATTCCAGTTTTTCGACTCTTTTTCCATTGCAGTTGTGCTGCAACTGGCGCCATTTAGCTTAAAGCCCAAATCGTTCTTGAACCTTCTCCTTAAGATACTTACAGTGGCCGTGGACCCCTCAAGGGCGAAATCCTCGATTGTGTTAAAATTTGCAGCCTATAAAAAGGGAACTACAGTTTTCATGGCCAGGTGCTATTTATGGTTTCTATTGAACCATAACCAGTGAATTTTAGTGTGTGTTTTTATGTTTCTTTCTGTACTGTAATTTCATTAAACTTTAGTATTTTCAGTGAGAAAATATATATCTTCTAGTAGGTGTACTATGATAATATATGTAAAGCAACACCCTTGCATTTCGTTGGTAAAATAGTTGCCGGATAGGAAAGAGGATGAGTGGACATTTCACCTTATTTTGATAAGTACTGGGGTAAATTTTGTTGAAAAATCTGGGTGCCAGAAATGTGTTGGTTCCTATGACATTCATTCTAGTGATCAGATGATAAATGGTACCCTTCTTTTATTCAGAGCACGTACCTTGGATGTTGTCTTACAAGATTTAAACAAAATTAGTTATTAGTTCTCAATTCAGTTTTCCGAATAATCAAATCTATTGGTAACATAGTTTTTATTCCATTGTTTAAGGGAAAACATAACAAGTGTAGCTGATCAATATTACTTAAAGAGAAAAATATTTTGCACTGAAATATTTTCTGCTGAACATTATCAGAAAATTCTAAAACCTCAATGATATAATGTTGTGAGCATCATCGTGATTAATTTAATCGCCTGAAGGTGTGTGAAAGAGGCGAGTGTGACTCGAAGAGAAAGAACGCTTGAATTGTAAATATGTTTCTCTAATTTAATGGGGGGGGTGAAATGAATATGTAAACATTTAAAGTATGCAGTGTAAGGCAATAGAACATGTTATATGAACTAATAAAGATAAATGCGGCATGCTTACCACAGGATGGAACAATTCAATGTGGTATTTGAGAACAATTTGGTTAAGGCATTGTTAAATAGAGGCTTTGAAGTCTTTGGATATGCTTTCCTTCACAGTTTAAGAAACCCTGGGCTCTGTCCTTGTATTTGGGTTCATAAAGTTGTATCTAACCCCATTCAAGGTGCATTTCCTTTTGTCCCTCCATACCCCTGATATGTCTATTCTCTGTTCTTGGGATGGAATAGTCCCGCACATGGTGACAGACAAGTGCCTCAGCTGCAACACGGGCGAACACGGATCATGCATGTGTGCCACAACATAGGGCTATCTTGCTGATTGCAGTCTTGTTGGACCGGGAGGGGTTCTTAAAGTGCTACCCTCATCATGATGAAAGGCTCCTGCCTTTGCCAAAAGTTAAGTAGCACAAGCTTGGTGGTGACCGTGATTAGCAGAAGTGAAGAGACCTTTTTAGGTCGAGCTGGAGACCAATGCGAAGCATTGTCCAGCTCGACAACTAATGTTTCCCGTCTCCTGGGAATCTGAGACAGGGGTTGGGCACGCGCGGCGATTGGTGTCTGTGGACGCGCACGTCCAGGCTGGCGCCTTGCACATCCCCTGCCTCAGATTCCCACCTAAACACGCAGGCAGGCAGGCACACACACAGACGCAGGCACATACAAGCGCATGTGCGCACACACAGACACACATGTATCCCCCCCACGGGCTCATGCGCACACACACAGCCACGCACGCACCCCACCCCCCCACCACTCATGGGCTCACGCGCACACACAGACACACTGGTACATATCCCCCCCGCCACCCCCCACTCACCGAGCTCTTTCAGCGTGTTCCGTGTCCCTGTATCTCGTCAGCCAGTGGGTCAGTCTCGGCATGGGAGCTCCACAGCGCTGGTCTTCACCCGGTTCCCTCCTGGCACGGGACTTCAGCTGCCGGACTTCTGCATAACAAAGAGCGCGCATGCGCGGGCAGCCCCCCGCCCTTCCACTTTCAGCCCAGGCTGCTTTCGGTTTTGCTGTCTTCCGTGTTTGCTGGCAGCCTGTTCCTCCTGCCCAAATCGCACACAGGAATAGATCGCCGCTGTTTGAAATACATTTTACAGTAACAATAGTATTTTTATCATATTGCCACAAACCTCGCCCAGGATCGGCGGACACTGATCGCAAACCGAATGCGGAACAGTCCAAGAACAGTTTCCCCTGCTCTAAACATCTTTGTCCCCGTAGAGGTGCAAGCGAAAGCGTTTGGCGGCCTCCGTTTCCGGTGCGTTGAAGCCGTTGTAAGATCGTTTGTTCCTTATCTTTGTGTAATTTGTGAACTTAATGGGTCCCTTGTCTTCGTTGTTCGTTTTTTGTTGCGATAAAGTGTCACTGATGGCTGTTGAATGCCACTGATACTTAAACGTGAAATTCTTACATGTCATGCCTACACACTCTGAAACCTTGGCAGCTATGTCTCTTGCTGTTACTACAGAACTCCGGCTATTGTCCGCATGGCGCCCGCCCCTTCATTCGGGCGGCCCTCCCAGCTGTGCCTGGTGGAGCAGCAGCCCCCCCCCCCGACTTTTTCGGACAACCCTATAGGGTATAGCAAGGCCTGTTCTCCTTATCTAACCAATTCCTTTCCTCCGATGGCCCCTTTCCCTTCTCTCACCCTGTAACTGAACCTGACGCTGCCTCTTCCTTAGCCGCCTAAGTTGGTGCCCGCCACTCTCCCTGGTGCGCTTCTGTCTCCCTCCAGCCCTATTCCGCTTGTATGCGTTCGTTTCCGGATTCTCGTTAATTCACCTTTTGACAAATGCCCCTTTCAGTCCTATTCCAAGGAGCCAAAACATTGCCCCCCAAGACCAACTGATGGTGAACCCCCCCGCCTCTGAAACCGGAAACCCCTACCCCCTCCGCAAAGCCAACTGATTTGCCCACAAAGCCAAGGAAACAATCTCCCTCCCTAAGCGGCACCTCTGTCCCCATACCTCCTTCCCTCCTCCTGTGCCGTGAGACCTTCCCCCACATAACTCCTCCATCCAAATTAGCACCCAGACTCATCGTGAAGCAGTGCCAAATGTACATTTACATCCAGGAAGTCGCTGTATTCTTGGCCCTGTGCATAATTAATGATCAATCGGCTCCTGGCATGTAAACACCTGTATGCAAATGATTTGACAGGGAGTGGGATGGGTATAGTGTAGGGGAATTAGCAGGATAGCAGGGGGGCGCTTGGAGAGAAGGATTACATCGTGCCACGCTCAGCACAAGCGGCGGACAATGGATAGGGTGTCTCCTGGTCTGTACGGTGCATAACACACCAACCAAGAACCGACGATACTGGGAGAAATCTGGAGGCAGGCAGCCAACCTCGCTTAAGGTAAAAACCTTGAGACCAAGCAACGCTAGCTGTGTCTACACTACACACAACTCAGATGTGTATTGTTAGCCGCAGCCCCTCCCCTCGACCTGTTAAGCATCTTTCTCTCGGTGAAGAGGATGGCAGGTCATCCAATGTCCCGAGGGGAGTCTCTACACACCTGTTGTCCAGTGGGTGGGGGCCCTGGAAAGGCAACAGCGGTATGATGATGCACGTCTCATTGTAAGGAGGGCCTCTTCACCAGCATTTGGACTGAGGCAAAAAGCTGGATCGATCCAATTTGACTCTGTTTACTGAATAAGGTTAGAAATCTGGGCTCATAAAAAAAAAAAAATTGCAATGCAATAGGTCTCGCAGTTACGCAAGTTTAAGCTATTGGCATTGTAAATCACAATGCCTTTTATTTATGTTTTAAAAACCAAAACAAAAATACATTCATGTCAATAGCTCAAACTTGCGTAAATACGAGACCTATTGTATTGCAAGTGCAATAGGTCTTGCATTTGCGAGAGTTTAAGCTATTGGCATTGTAAATGGCAAAGCCATTTATTTCTGTCTTCAAAACCAACACATAAATAAAAGGTTTGTCATTTACAATGCCAATAGCTCAAACTTTTGCAAATGTGAGACCTATTGCATTGCAAATGCTTGTTACCTGTGTCACTGGAGTGAGGCCTACTGGCTCACTCATGAAAAGTTGTGCTGTTATGTGCTTAACTCACCCTTGGCCTACATCCAGTTAGTCTGTACCGCTGTGAAGCCTGTGTGGGCTGTATGTATGTGCTGTGTGTGTGTGTGCCTTTGAATTGTACAATACATGGAGGATTCTGGGTTCCATTTTGGGAGACCCAGGTTTGCCTGGAGGTGCATGAGGAGGTAGGCCTCAAGAACTACTTACAAATAGTAGCCGCTACCGCTCCCCGCAGAGACACTGGGCTCATAATTCTTTCGGAATTCTTATGGCAGTGCCAGAAGAACCCGGGTGAGCTTGTTCTGCCCCATCGTGCCCCATAGTGCTTCGGGCTTTGGGATACTTTTGACTTTTATCAGAGTCGTAGTGGGACTCCTGAGACTCAGACGACAACTGGGGCTTAAACTAAATGTCACCTCTAGTAAATGGAGAATATCCTTTACAACTAGTGAGTGGCAAGTGAGACTATGGGGCCTGCCCATTGAATACTAGAGCCCTGACCTCAAGGAGTTGTGCGTATTGTTTGTGTATGCTGTATTTAACTTTGTATCCATATATAAATATTCTTTTTTTTTTTTCATAAAAGCAAGTATGTGACTGGGCAATCCTTTATTGCTACTATTGAACTCATTTTGAGTTGTGAGTCTGTATTCACCCCCACTATATCTCCCCACCTCCCCCTACAAACCTTAGACTGCTTGACCCGTGCTACCACTGAAAGTCAAGTGCTGAAGGGGTATTTGGGCCAGTCGCTCAGGATGTATAGCAAGCAGGGCCCCTGGACATCAGGAGTAAAAGACCTCAACCCCCAAAGTGGGGTCCAGTAGTTCCTGCTTTCCCTGGGGCCTTCTGAAGGGAAGTTCGAACATTCCTATTTGCCTTGTCTACTACTCCCTTTTTGATGTGTTTTCTCTTCACACTGCCATTCCTCTACCGCATGTGTCTCTCTCCAGTCCTCATGTATATTTTCTCTCTCCCAGTCTGCCTCTCCTTACTATTTCAGGGTCTTCTCCCCCTCCCCATAAAATACGTTGCTGTTCTGTACCAATCATATCACCATCAGAATCTATTATCCAACAGTCTTTCTGCGCTAACTTTAATTGCCCTGTGTCTATCTCGCTTTCTCGCTCCTTCATACTGCGTATCAATCCTATTCGCTATGTTTCTCTTGCCCTCTAGTTTACTGCTCCACTCTCACAGTACAGCACTGTTTCTGACAAACCACAGTATATGAAATGAATGAATGAAACTTATATAGCGCACGACTTACCCTGGGGCATCTCAGCGCTTGCTTTCAGGAACCCGTCCTGGTATTCCCCTGTGAGATAACCCTGGCAGGGTATCCACAAGGTGAAAGCCAGGCATCCCACCGCGAGGGGCCGTTGTGGAGATTAAGCAAGCTATTGCCCAGAGTCGCAGAGTGTGAACCCGTGAGTTGAGAAGGCACCGGAGTGAGAATTAATGAGTCTGCGGAATTTTGAGCCCAAGACCCGCCGAGGCGGGGAATTGAACCCTGGTCCCGGGCCGAACTCAAGGTCCAGGTCTGCCGCCTCTAACCCCTGAGCCACACTTCTCCACTGTCTCATATCTGTACTCCTTTCTAAGGTATGTCATCTGTCCCTAACTGTATCTCTTTCCTGACCTCTTCATCTTACTCCTTTTGCCACGCTGTATAATTTTGTGTGCTTTTCTACTCCACGTGTCTGTCTCTCTCTCTCTCTCTCTCTCTCTCTCTCTCTCTCTCTCTCTCTCTCTCTCTCTCTCTCTCTCTCTCTCTCTCTCTCTCTCTCTCTCTCTCTCTCTCTCTCTCTCTCTCTCTCTCTCTCTCTCTCTCTCTCTCCTTCTCTCTCTCTCTCTCCTTCTCTCTCTCTCTCTCCCTCTCCCTCTCCCCTTCTCTCTCTCTCTCTCTCTCTCTCTCTCCTTCTCTCTCTCCTAGATCACTACTGTATTTCATGCCCGTTGTTTCTTTTTCTATCCCACTGTTCCACTGTCTCTGCTCTTCCTTCAATGTTTTTCCTCCTGCCCTAGCTTGTAGCCTTGATGCTCAGGCCAGGTATATTCACTTGGCGTTACACAAGGGGGGGTTGAACCCATGCAGTCGCGGGGACCTGGGCGCTATATGGTATATGTAAGAGGGGGGTCCCCGCAAGGGAAACGTGTTATGTGCAACACACACGAACACTAACACTTGTTTACACTTTCTCAACTCTATAAACATCAATCAGAACAATTGAGAGAGGTATTGTCATTTATTTTACAATACCAGGTATCAACCATTTATCAGTACATTCTCAATACTTTTTGAAAAGCCCCAGATGGGGGGGGAGGGAGAGGAAGGTGAAGGAAGGAAGGGGGTGTGCTCAGGGCAGTGTAAAGTCAAAGAAGAGTAGACATAGTCAAAATGAAAACAATCATGGATGATATTGACATGTGGATCAGAACAGATCTAACACAAAAGCCTAAATAATTAAGGCATCCAATGCAAGATTATTACACAAAAGACCTTCAACGGTCACACATGAAACATTTAGAAGTGATTAGAGGACATGTGCCGGAGGTTCGCATCAAGGAACAAGAGCCCTCGATGTTTCGACCCATGGCCGTAGGCTACGTTAGGTCCTTTAACGGGGTCTTCATCAGGACAAGTGCAGGAGAAGGAGGGGGCAAGGTTGCAGGGGGCGATAATATCTGTGAAATTAAAACAATTGGTCAGATCACTATTTTAAGATTTATAGAGCGTCATCCTATTTGACAGAATTCAGTTACACTAACAGGAAATTACCATGGGCTCAGGGCCTGCTGGTCCTCCAAGCGTAGGAAATAGAGTGGGACCAACCAATAGTCTTGGTCAAACTCAGGCGATGTAGATTCGCATATACACAGAGGAAGAATAACATGGTTTTTTGAAAGAGGGGAACCTCAAGAGACTGAAATTTAAAAGGACTCCACTCACATGAGTTATCAACCAATCAGCCGATTGGTGAAGGTTTTTTGGTACACTTTATCAGTGGTCAAACAACACGGAGGGTAGGGTGCAAAGGAATATGCACCAACTGTGAATAGAATGTTAAAAATGATTAGGTCGGGTGCTGCTTGTAACAGTGACCTAAGTGGGTGCTGGTCGGGACATGCTGTTACTTACATTGAAGGAGCAAACTTTAAGGCCACTGTGGGTCTTTTCACTCGAAACTTTTCTCTTCATCAAATTTACAAAGTAAGTGGTCGCTGAGGATGAGAAATAGGTACAAGTTGCAAGCGGCTGCATCAAATTACTGGATTAATCTGAGGGCATTCTTAGGGACATTCTTAACCACGTACGTACCTCCAATTTGAAAATTAGTCTGGGAGCCGATCTTCCTTAACTTTGGTGTCGGTCTATCTACGAGTCACATCAGATTACATCGAGGGCCGGAATTGCTCAACCGTTCCGAGTCTCAGTGAAGTGGAAACCTTTACGGGAAAATTTAAAAAGGGCTTACACCTCAGATACCCGAACAGTATCTTTCTCAGAGTTTTTTACGAAAGATTTTTTAAAAAAGGAGAGAGGGTTGCGGGTTATTCTACAACAAACTTACACGATTGTTGGGAGGGCTGCTACC
This sequence comes from Lissotriton vulgaris, assembly GCF_964263255.1. Taxonomy (NCBI): domain Eukaryota; kingdom Metazoa; phylum Chordata; class Amphibia; order Caudata; family Salamandridae; genus Lissotriton; species Lissotriton vulgaris. Next base: position 753,702,426 of record NC_141694.1, read on the forward strand.
ATCAGTTGAGCATCCCTGCCGAATCCGCATAATTGCTTCGCGGAGTTAAGGCGGGAATCGTGGTTGTCGATTTCCGTGGGGAGCAAATCCTACGGAGTGGGAAAAACCATCGGATGTCAAAATTGGGAATACTCATGTCATAGTGTGACAGAGTATGAGTCGCTCGTTATAGGGGAGGCGCATGGTACTTACAGGCACTAGAGGATGCCACTGCAGTCAATGCTTGTCCAAGGTAACTCCGCAAGACAGCTATGCGGAGTTGGGGGTGGAGTCTACTTTTGACTGACTTGTCGGAAATGGAAGAGTTACTTCAAGAATCACATTATCGGGAGGGTGTAGTTTTCTGAGAGATGCCCGGTGGAGCTACTTGATAGCTAAAGAGGAGATGGGCTGTGGACTACCCCTTCAGCCGTCACCTACCCAACCGGTCTTTGGACAGAACTTACTTCGACTCTCTGTTGTATTCTCCCTGCTACCCCTTTACTCCACCCCCTTTCTCCTTTACGCTCCATTTATCCCTCCTCTTTGCTCTGTAATTGTTTTCCCGTTGAGACCTAGCTGTTTGGCTGATGCCCGGTGGAGCTGCCTGATAGCTAAAGAGGAGATGGGCTGCGGACTTCTCCCTGCCAGTCTGCACAATGAGTGTGGGAAGATAAACTTTGTATACATCGTGCATGAAAATATTTAGAAGTTTGCCAGTAGGGACCCAATGCTGTAATTACCAAATGTATCCGTAAAATACTGGTCATTGGTTTGCCAAATGACCAAAGGAGGGCATGTGCTAATGGAACCATTCACATCTCTTAAATGGTTTGATTAAGTTGTTAAACGTCCCATAGCCCAACTAAACTATAGCTCCTTATCAGTAGCTATCAAGAATCTTATTCACATCTGTCAGATCAGAACACTAGCAAACCCCAAATTGGCTCACCAAGTGTGCCTAAATAAGCACTCAAGCAGCCCCTTCCAAACCAGATGCTGTTGTCACCCTCTGGTCAGTCCCTCCGCCTTTCCCCAAATCACTCCACAGCCTGCCCAAATCAACCGGAATTCTTTCCACTTATAAGAGTAACGATTAAAAGTAACTCAAGTAGATCACGGTTGTAGTTCCTTCTGTGGTCTCTGCTTGATTATTGCTGCTGGTGTTCCTGCCATGTTGGCTGCTGTGATCACTGTTCAGTCCTTACTGTTGTGGTAGCTGATACTACACCTATCATGCCAGATGTTGTTGCTGTTGAAGTTGATGTGGTTGCTGCTGTCCCTTAGGTTGAAACGTATTCTCTCTCTGCAGTAATTGCAGCTATGATTACATCTGTAGTTCGTGTTGCCGTCCTTGTCCTATTGTCAACTGTAGTAGTTGCTACCGCCTCTGCTGTGGATACAGCTAGGGTGAAAGTCGTCTTCACAGCTGTTCTCCATGATGTGCTTGCACCTTTTGTTGCTTTTGTTACTGCAACTATGATTGTGGTCGAAACTGTTGTGTTTAGGGTAGTGGCTCCTGTAGTTGTTTCGGTGGGACCTACTGTTGTAGAAGCTATTGTTGTACTGGCGGTTTTCGTCCCTTCTGTGATTACAGCTGCGATCTGATCTGAATCAGTCCTTGTGGTTGCCCTTTCTGCACTGGCAGCTGTCATCACTACTGTTGTCCCGTCTGTAGTGGCTGTTGTGACTACTGCTGTGTTCCATGTGGTGCTTCCAACTGTGGTGTCCTATATTGCCAATTTGCAGAGCCGTAACTGATTTAATAAATTTAGTATTTACTTGCCAGGGTCTACAGCCTTTAATAACGGGCATTATGGCAAGAAACGAAACAAATGTTCCTCCCTCTCCACCTTTCATTGTTAGCAGTAGGACAAACTTTTTTTTGTTTTAAATACATTTTTATTAGCAGTTTGTGCACAACAATAATACATAATGTTGCAAGATTCATAAGAGTTTCAGTTCCAGAGTATATTAGTGAAGGGGCTACATAGCACAATAACCGGGTACATTCTAATGAATGCTATGCCTCTCTTCAAAGGCTATTTATTGTTGAGGCGTTTGTGGTGAAGGGGTCTACTCGCCACAGTGCTGCCTCAACAAAACATGAACAGTAAGAAAGGAAACATACATAAATATCCTCTCCTTCCCTCCCACCCCAATAATCTCACCACAGAACTGACATTCTTATTCCAGGTTAGGACACGGCCATGGACATCAGACTCTGAGACCTTAGTACTTTACTAACATTTACTATTGTTAGAGGGATGTGTCCACATGAGGAACAGTAGGCTGGACGTAAACAATTGATTTGTCTCTACGGATACCATGGTGATCTTGAATATTTTCCAAATATATTAATCATTGGGACAAGGAGTCTAGGGTGTCCTGGCATCCTCTTTGGCATTCTCAGTGTAGTCATGAAGGATTGTTTCCCATTATGCAAAAATTCAAATGTAAATTTATACTTGTATAGCGCACTACTCACCCGCAAGGGTCTCAAGGCGCTTGTACGAATACCGCTGTGGAACCCATCCGGGCTTTCCCTGTAAGGCGTCCACTCCTGGGCACCCCCAAGGTGGAGGCCAGGCATCCTTAGCGTTGTGGGGGTCGTTTTGGAGATTAAGCAAGCTATTGCCCAGAGTTGCAGAGTGGGACTCCATGATTGGAATTGGCACCTAGGCGAGAATTATCAGGTCCGTGGAATTTTTGAGCCCAAGACCTGCCGAGGCGGGGAATTGAACCCTGGTCCCGGGCTAGACCTCTGCATCAGGGTCTGACGCTCTAATCATTGAAAACCAAGTGGGTTGCTGAACTGTTCCTTAGGAAAAGAGGAATTAAGTTTATCTGGCGTGACCGGAGGTGTAGATGCAACACCTTTGGGCATCCATTTTGTTGGATGTATTTGCCTCACACACCCATAAAGGTGTCATGCTTCATCATAGGCGTTGCTCCTCGTCGGGGAGGCGGTGCAATCCCCGACGGGCTCACCTCTGAGAGGGGCTCTTTGGCGGAGATCTTTTATATCCAACTGCCTTATGGTGAAGTGCGGGTGTGTGGGTGGAGTAGCAAGTTGCCTAGGGGAGTGATTTAAAATGTAGCAGGGGGTGCCGGAAACCACTTTATTCTGGGGGTCCCCCTACTGCAATTAAAAACGTGAATCTAGCTCGCTAGGTGCCAAACGGTTAGGTATGGTGGCCCTAGATGAGACTAGAGGAGGAATTGGTCGACATGTTTCTCGCGTGTGGCAGTTTGCCCGCAATTCATCAGGACCTATAAGTGATAAGAACTACATTCAATCAACAACATGCTTATGTCATGTGTGTAGTGTGGGTGTAGTTTACCTCTGTGGTTTTATCCTATGCCTAAACGGGGAAAGAAATATATACAGAATTAATAGCATTTAATTTCCACCAGAAAGCATACATGGTCAGGGCCAGGGCAAAAACACAGTGTATCATGCTAGTGGTGGTGAATTACAACTAGCATCAGAATAGCGTGACTGTGTTGTTGCAGCGTGCAGTGTAATAATCACACACACACTGTGTAAGTGAAAAGAGTGCTTAATATTAAAAACAATGGTTTAAAAACAGCAGCAGTTTCGCAGGAGACACCATACATTTCTTAGTGTGTGGCCAAACAAAAGTACTTATTTGGTGTGTATATTGACATTACAGATTAACGCCTGACTCACCTAATGGTCAGGGATTAAATGCCACATGAACGTTCGGCGGGTTGGTACATCGGGGTTGAACCTTTGGATTTGGCTAGAAGGGAGCATTTAGAATGTCACAAACGAGGCTACAATTGAAGTAATCAGAGCCCTCAAAGAGACCGGGATCAGCTATGGCTGGACGGAGTTGTTTGGGACCCCCAGCATTGTGTTACAGGGATGTACCTTACCTCAAACTTCCTGTGTCCTCGCGGATTCACCTACCCATCACCGCCGAGCTCGGATAGATGATGGTGCTTGGTGGTGCTCACTATTTATAGTTTGGAGCGTCAGGGAACTGCGCCAGTCCCCGCCCACTGTATTAGGTCAGGTGGTACGTCTGGTTAACGGGGCGGCCATTGTAGAATGGGTTCATTAAGCCTCAAGTGTGGACATTTCGGATGCTAGGTATTAGATGCTGATCTGCAGTACTATTAAAACCAGAAACTAATAGTTGGCCAATAGAAGGTACATTTATTGTATTATGGAGCAAGCAGAACAGGGAAAAGTTGGCAACAACAGAGAGCTGGTTTCAGTTATTAATCTAAAATTCCAATGTGGAATATGTAAGACAAGGAGTGGCTGGTCCCAGAGAGTGCCAAGGAATATCCTCATTGAGACCTTGACTGTCGGAAGATAGGCGGTGGACCCACCTTTGTTCTTTCCGAAACAAGGCTTGTTTGGGGCAGTTAGGGCTTGACTCTAACACAACCCATTTCAATGAGTCCGCATTGTGGTTGGACTCCACATAGTGTTTACACATTTTAGTATGAGTTTTTTTACAGCGGAAATTGCTGCGATGTTCGATAATGCAGGTTTTGATTGGGCGTGTCGTCATCCCAATATACTGCAATCCGCAGGGGCATGTCAACATGTAAATACAGTGGGAGGTGTTACAGTTAGTGTGGCCCCTGATTTCCCAGTTGAAAGTGTCAGAGAGTTGTTTTGTTTTGTGTATCGTTGTGTATCTGCACACCCCACAGGAGCCACATGGATAATGACCCCTGACGGGCGGTAGATGCCACAAAGTTTGTTGAGTAACTTTCTTAGTTGTTTTTGGTCTGGTACTGATCAAGATATCTTTTACATTCTGCGATCTTTTGAACGCAAACCTCGGTTGTTCTAAACTCAGGTTTCCTGTATTTAAGATGCCCCAGTGGCGTTTGATTGTATTTTTGATTTTATTTGACACAGGGGTGAAGGTTGTAACACAGGTAATAGGCTGATTCTCGACCGGTGTTCCCTCCCGTTGTTCTAGTAAAGCTTCTCGATGGTTGTTTCTGGCTCGTTTTTGTGCTCTTGAGACCTCTCTCTTCGGGTAACCCCTATCCAGTAGATTCCTGGATAGGATTACTGATTCTTTCTTGTAGTCGGCAAGATTGCTGCAATTTCGCCGAATACGGAGAAATTGTCCGAATGGTAGGTTAGAGCGTAAGGCCCTTGGGTGGTGGCTCGTATAATGGAGCAAGCTATTGCTGTCTGTAGGCTTTCTATACATGGTGGTGCTGAGTGACCCCTCTTGTAGTTTTATTGTTTACTCAAGGAAAGCAATCTCCGTAGGTGAAGCAGACATTGTGAAGTGTAAATAGGGGTTGAGCGTATTCACCCATTCGAAGAAGGCCTCATGTGAGGTCGGTGGTCCGGTCCACAAGATCAGAATATCGTCTATAAACCGCCTCCACAGCTTGATGTTGTCAAGGAAGGGGTTAGACTGATGGTGTACATGTCTGTCTTCAAATTCTGCCATGTACAGGCATGCCACTGAGGGGGCAAAAGTACTGCCCATCGATGTACCTTGGGTTTGATGGTAATAGTGCCCCTTGAACTCGAAGTAATTCTCCGTAAGTGCTAAAGTGGCACATTCCATAATGAATGCAGGTGGGGTGTTCAAGCTCCAAATTTCGAGTCCGAGCCTTTCCTCTATTACTTCTAGTGTGGCCCTCTGAGGAATATTTGTATAGAGGGCCTCCACATCGAGAGTAATCAAGAGGTCGATCTGTCCTGTGTCCTGGATAGTGTCCAGTAGGCGTAAGACATCTGTCGTATCTTGAATGTATTACAAGGGGTTGCAGGAAATGGTCACAAAATTGTGAGAGTGGTTCCAAGACGGAGTCGATCCCTGAGAGGATCGGTCTCCCTGGTACCGGTCTGGTTTCTTTGTGGATCTTTGGTAAGATGTAGAAGTAGGGGACCCCGGGATCTTTTTTCATCAGGAATTCCGCCTCTTTTTTAGTGATCCATTGTTCACATTCTGCACTCACCACCAAGCCCGTAATTATGGTCTGTAGGCGGGCTGTTGGATCACCAGGGATTGGTGTGTAGTATCGTCTATCGCTTAGTTGCCTTGTGCATTCCAGATCATAGTCCACAGTGTTCATGAGGACTGTTGCGCCACCCTTGTCCGCCTGTTTGATGGTAATCAGGGGATCTTCCGCTAGTGATTTGAGAATATTCATTTCATTCCGAGAGATGTTGGAATGTTTTGCCTGCCGGTCTAATGTTTTGATGTCTTTTAGTACGGCTTGTTCGTAGGTCAGGACTTCATTAGGAATCATCCCATTGTGGGGTGTAAAGGTTGAAGGGTTGTGTAGGCCAGAGTCTTCTACTCGATCACTGGGCCTGCCCTCAAAGAAGGCCTTCAATCTAATTTTCCTGAAAAATGATTGAATTTCCCTGGTTTGTTGGAAGAGGTCGGTTTTTGGAGTTGGTACAAAGCCCAGTCCTTTTTGTAGAACTTGTTCCTCTCTCTCTGTCAAGATGCGGTCTGACAGGTTAACCACCAGACTTATTTTTGTCCCTATCGGTTCGCGTTCCTCGTGTCCATTCCCTGGGGGCGTGTGTCCTCCCATTGTACTTTCTTCTCTGGAGCGTTGCCTCGCTTTCGCCCTCGCCCTCTGCCCCAGCCTCTGCCTAAAAAAGGGGGGCGTGAGGAAGCTTGGGGGCATAGAAAGGTGGATATTGAGGGGCAAAGGGTGGTTTGAAATGGGGGAATTGTGGGTATTGCCAGAAGGGAGGGCCCATGGGGTGCCCTTGGTGTGGGAAATTCTGTTGTCCACGTCCCCTGCCTCTTTTGGCCCCAGGTGGCATTTGGGGAATGTCATTTTCCCCGCTACTGTCAGATCCACTGCTGGATCCCCTTCTGGAGGAGGTGGCACTCGAGTCCGAGTTGTAGTTTGTTCCCGGGGGGACATAATCATCCTTTAAATAAGGGTAGACTTTTTCCTTTGAAAACCTTTTGATATCCTTTTGTAGTTTAATTACTTTCTGGTTCATTAGGTATTCTTTGTGTTCCGCCATTTCTTTATTTAGTTCTGCCAGTTTTGTTTTGAAGCCTGGGTTTGAAGCCGCTGTCTTCAAAGCAGTCTCAGCTGCTTGGATGCGGACTAGGAGTGCATCTGCTAGACGTTTAGCAGTGTTAACGATAAGGATGAGGAGATCATGGGTGCACTTCCATGAGACCTGTGACCATTCAATCTTAAATTGTCCATCCTCCCAGAAAATTCTAGGAAAGTTTTCAACAATCAAGCCATTTGGAGCAATTTTGGCTTTGAAATATTCAGCCATCATTGTCCCATGTATGGTAATTCTGATCCACTCTCGTTTGAGATCTGACAAAGATTCCCATTCCGCTGTATTGCTCCCTGTAGCTGGTTCTATGTCTATGCCAAAAAGCGATGGTGTTCTCATGATTGCTGCTGCATCTTCCTCACCGAAACTCAACCCCTGACCATCCATATTGTCGGGGTCAAAGAAGTCGTGTTCCAGGAGGAGGGGCTCCTCCAAAGGAGGGCAAGAAAGAAAGTGAAAGTACCACTGCCCAATGCGGGAAGTGGATTGTGACCAACCAATGTGGTATAAGGGTCAAAGGGTGGGGGATATGACAAGTCTTACCCGCCAAGAGGGAACTCCCACGGTTTGCACCGTGCAAAAGTAATCGTCAAAAAGAAGGGAGAGTGATCAATTGATCAATCGGACACTATTTACCACTCAGAAGGGTGGAAGGTCCAGTATCAGCCTGTGCCCGCATCAAGCATAGGAAAACCAAGTGGGTTGCTGAACTGTTCTTTAGGAAAAGAGGAATTAAGTTTATCTGGCGTGACCGGAGGTGTAGATGTAACTCCTTTGGGCATCCATTTTGTTGGATGTATTTGCCTCACACACCCATAAGGGTGTCATGCTTCATCATAGGCGTTGCTCCTCGTCGGGGAGGCGGTGCAATCCCCGACGGGCTCACCTCTGAGAGGGGCTCTTTGGCGGAGATCTTTTATATCCAACTGCCTTATGGTGAAGTGCGGTTGTGTGGGTGGAGTAGCAAGTTGCCTAGGGGAGTGATTTAAAATGTAGCAGGGGGTGCCGGAAACCACTTTATTCTGGGGTCCCCCTACTGCAATTAAAAACGTGAATCTAGCTCGCTAGGTGCCAAACGGTTAGGTATGGTGGCCCTAGATGAGACTAGAGGAGGAATTGGTCGACATGTTTCTCGCGTGTGGCAGTTTGCCCGCGATTCATCAGGACCTATAAGTGATAAGAACTACATTCAATCAACAACATGCTTATGTCATGTGTGTTTAATGTCGGTGTAGTTTACCTCTGTGGCTTTATCCTATGCCTAAACGGGGAAAGAAATATATACAGAATTAATAGCATTTAATTTCCACCAGAAAGCATACATGGTCAGGGCCAGGGCAAAAACACAGTGTATCATGCTAGTGGTGGTGAATTACAACTAGCATCAGAATAGCGTGACTGTGTTGTTGCAGCGTGCAGTGTAATAATCACACACACACTGTGTAAGTGAAAAGAGTGCTTAATATTAAAAACAATGGTTTAAAAACAGCAGCAGTTTCGCAGGAGACACCATACATTTCTTAGTGTGTGGCCAAACAAAAGTACTTATTTGGTGTGTATATTGACATTACAGATTAACGCCTGACTCACCTAATGGTCAGGGATTAAATGCCACATGAACGTTTGGCGGGTTGGTACATCGGGGTTGAACCTTTGGATTTGGCTAGAAGGGAGACGTATAGAATGTCACAAACGAGGCTACAATTGAAGTAATCAGAGCCCTCAAAGAGACCGGGATCAGCTATGGCTGGACGGAGTTGTTTGGGACCCCCAGCATTGTGTTACAGGGATGTACCTTACCTCAAACTTCCTGTGTCCTCGCGGATTCACCTACCCATCACCGCCGAGCTCGGATAGATGATGGGGCTTGGTGGTGCTCACTATTTATAGTTTGGAGCGTCAGGGAACTGCGCCCGTCCCCGCCCACTGTATTAGGTCAGGTGGTACGTCTGGTTAACGGGGCGACCATTGTAGAATGGGTTCATTAAGCCTCAAGTGTGGACATTTCGGATGCTAGGTATTAGATGCTGATCTGCAGTACTATTAAAACCGGAAACTAATAGTTGGCCAATAGAAGGTACATTTATTGTATTATGGAGCAAGCAGAACAGGGAAAAGTTGGCAACAACAGAGAGCTGGTTTCAGTTATTAATCTAAAATTCCAATGTGGAATATGTAAGACAAGGAGTGGCTGGTCTAAAGAGAGTGCCAAGGAATATCCTCATTGAGACCTTGACTGTCGGAAGATAGGCGGTGGACCCACCTTTGTTCTTTCCGAAACAAGGCTTGTTTGGGGCAGTTAGGGCTGGACTCTAACACAACCCATTTCAATGAGTCTGCATTGTGGTTGGACTCCACATAGTGTTTACACAATTTAGTATGAGTTTTTTTTACAGCGGAAATTGCTGCGATGTTCGATAATGCGGGTTTTGATTGGGCGTGTCGTCATCCCAATATACTGCAATCCGCAGGGGCATGTCAACATGTAAATACAGTGGGAGGTGTTACAGTTAGTGTGGCCCCTGAGTTCCCAGTTGAAAGTGTCAGAGAGTTGTATTGTTTTGTGTATCGTTGTGTATCTGCACACCCCACAGGAGCCACATGGATAATGACCCCTGACGGGCGGTAGATGCCACAAAGTTTGTTGAGTAACTTTCTTAGTTGTTTTTGGTCTGGTACTGATCAAGATATCTTTTACATTCTGCGATCTTTTGAACGCAAACCTCGGTTGTTCTAAACTCAGGTTTCCTGTATTTAAGATGCCCCAGTGGCGTTTGATTGTATTTTTGATTTTATTTGACACGGGGGTGAAGGTTGTAACACAGGTAATAGGCTGATTCTCGACCGGTGTTCCCTCCCGTTGTTCTAGTAAAGCTTCTCGATGGTTGTTTCTGGCTCGTTTTGTGCTCTTGAGACCTCTCTCTTCGGGTAACCCCTATCCAGTAGATTCCTGGATAGGATTACTGATTCTTTCTTGTAGTCGGCAAGATTGCTGCAATTTCGCCGAATACGGAGAAATTGTCCGAATGGTAGGTTAGAGCGTAAGGCCCTTGGGTGGTGGCTCGTATAATGGAGCAAGCTATTGCTGTCTGTAGGCTTTCTATACATGGTGGTGCTGAGTGACCCCTCTTGTAGTTTTATTGTTTACTCAAGGAAAGCAATCTCCGTAGGTGAAGCAGACATTGTGAAGTGTAAATAGGGGTTGAGCGTATTCACCCATTCGAAGAAGGCCTTATGTGAGGTCGGTGGTCCGGTCCACAAGATCAGAATATCGTCTATAAACCGCCTCCACGGACGTAGGCAGTTGCAATTGCTAACAGATCTTTTTTTAAATGTTGTTAAGCATATAAAACGGTCATATGAAATAACGTGCATTTTTCTATGTCCTTTGTAGTGACCCCTGACGAAGGGCCCCAGTGGCCCGAAATGCATTGGGTTTTTTATTAAACACTGCTTTTGGATGAATAAATGCGTCTGTACGTATTTTTGAAGAAGAGGTCTGGATGGGCCCATCAAGAATATGAGAACCCTTGAAAAATAGCATCATTCTGTGCGTGTGGAACAAATTGTATTTAAAATCGAAGTATGAACAAATTAATGATTACATCGCGTAAAAATTGTGAAATATGGTTCTAACATGGAAGAAAGGAGGAGTAGTAAGCAGTGCCTTTGGCTTGGGGCCAAATGCGGTCCCAAAATGATGGCATTTAATCCCTGACCATCAGGTGAGTCAGGCGTTAATCTGTAATGTCAATATACACACCAAATAAGTACTTTTGTTTGGCCACACACTAAGAAATGTATGGTGTCTCCTGCGAAACTGCTGCTGTTTTTAAACCATTGTTTTTAATATTAAGCACTCTTTTCACTTACACAGTGTGTGTGTGATTATTACACTGCACGCTGTAACAACACAGTCACGCTATTCTGATGGATGCCCAAAGGTGTTACATCTACACCTCCGGTCACGCCAGATAAACTTAATTCCTCTTTTCCTAAGGAACAGTTCAGCAACCCACTTGGTTTTCCTATGCTTGATGCGGGCACAGGCTGATACTGGACCTTCCACCCTTCTGAGTGGTAAATAGTGTCCGATTGATCAATTGATCACTCTCCCTTCTTTTTGACGATTGCTCTAATCATTGAGCCACACTTCTCCACTGTCAAGGGTTGTTTTATCTGGCCCCGCTTTCCGCTTGGTGAAGCGTTGTACTCTCCTCCATGCTCACTTAAGGACTTCAGCCCTCCATTGAGTGACCGAAGGGGGCTTCGGGAGACTTTCATTTCATCTCAAACCACTCGTTTTACCAAAAACAATGAGGAAATCATGTTGTGACTTTTTTGTTTTTATGACTGGGATGTACGCCTAGGAGGAGTGTTGCGCAGTGCATACATCTGTTTGTTTCATGGCTTGGGTGATATCAGATAAGATTGTTACCCAGAATGTACATACTTCAGTGATTGTCCACAACTTGTGGATCATATCAGCCTTTGATAGATGGCAGCCGGGGAATCTATTGTGGTCGGTATATGAGGTGTTGTCGGGGGAGGGGCGGTCAAATACGTTCTATGTAATTGAAAGCAGTGAAAGCGGCATTGCTAGAGACCTTACAATAACATTCCAAGACTTTCAACCAAATCACAGTCGTTAAATACTTGCCCCAGTGAATCCCCCAAATGTATCTAAGCTTTACAAGAGTGAGTAAGTGGTGAAGCTGAAGTGCCCTCTATAACCAGAGGATTAGGTGTTTACTGTGCCTTCTGGTCTGTAGCATGTTAAGAAGGAGGTTGGTGGCAGGTTCCAGATCTCGGATATCCCAGTATTTGGTAAGCACCACCCTGACAGCACTATAGATCAGAAAAGCCCCACCACGTATGCAGTACTGGTCTAGGAGCTCTGGGAAGCTCAGGAGAGGTCCAACCGAGAATAGAAGTATGGCAATTCCAGCCCCATCCCCCACCTTCTAGGCCTGCAGTGATCTAGTCTGGTGTGTGTTAGCTCTAAGCAGAAGTCCTCTGAGTGGAAGAGATGGGGAATAGGGACTCGTTTCCAAGTATGCAGGAACCCCCATTTTAAGCAACACTGAGCTGCGTGCAACAGAAGCGAATAGGGTCCGTGACTGACCACTCCAGGGAACTCATTGCACTTGTGTGGGCCCAGTCTCCCATTAACGGTAACCTGCCAAATAACATGCAACCCACTATAGTTGCGCCAGCAAGTAGTACATGGAGAAGTTAGGTGCTCCAGTGCCGTCCAAAGTGCGGCAAACGTTCAGTCATTTCTCGCCTGTGATTTGTTTTATTAAACTCAAAGGTGATAGCAGGAGACACACAGTGTTCCTTTTGATACAGAATGTAGGTTTCAGCACCCCCTGATTAAGAGAAGTAGTTGACTATCATCAGTCTTCTGCAATTTCAAATGGACAAATCCAATGGCTTTGCTTTTTGTTGATCATTTGAAATGTTTAAATAGTTACTGAAAGCATTGTTAAGATTATGAATTGTGTTTTTTTTTATTACGATAACTATGCGCTGTTCCTTTTATAGATCTGCTCGTTTGTCCTGAGCTTACCAGGGAGCATATTCCTAAAACCAATGACGTTGGGCGCTTTCTGTCAGTGACTGGGACAGTGATTCGGACCAGCTTGGTGAAAGTGCTGGAATTTGAAAGAGATTATATGTGTAGCAAGTGTAAGCATGTACTGACGGTCAAGGCTGACTTTGAGCAGCACTACACTTTCTGTAGCCCTACCTCCTGCCCTAGTGAAGAAGGCTGCAACTCAAACAAGTTCATATGTCTCACAAGCTCATCATCTGCTCCGTCCAGCTGCAGAGACTACCAGGAGATCAAAATTCAAGAACAGGTACCCAGAACAACAGCACTCCTTATTGTTTATAATGGAAGAGTTTGTCTTTTTTGATGAATTTTCTCTTTTAGAAATTACAGTACTAATATTTTCTTTGGGTTCTTTGGGTTTGATTGAAATTACAATCAGATTGTGGCGTTATGTGAAAATGATGTAATAAGGAATTATGATTAAAAAAAATCCGAGCCACTAAAAATAAAGTATGCAATTATATGCTGCCAATTTTTTCATAGTTGGCCGGACTACATGACCATAAACATAAACGTAGACCTAATTATGAAAAAAACGTACTTGCACTCCACCCCCTACTCTCAGTGTTAAAGTGGAGATCACAGCTGAAAACAAAAAAGTGCATAATCTCTGAACCCTGGTATCCTTTGCTCCCCCCAAACATATCCCATCCCTCATAAAACCTCACTTAACATCTTCAGTCATGGAGTTGTGTATGAATAATGCAGCTTGTACTAGCCAACAAAAAAACATGTTCCAATTTTGCAGCCATCATTTGGCAATCTTGGTCTATCGCATTGGTACACACTGCCTACTAGGCTCAGAGCTCTCTCGTGAATTTATTACATATAATCTATGATGTGAAATCTGATGCATGTACGCCACTCAGCACTAGAGAAAAAAAAAACTTTACCCACAACATTGTATCTAGTGTGCAGCACTGTTAAATTGACTTATCATTATTCATTAGCGTGCATGTATTGGCTGTATAGAAAGACCTGATCTCTCATTTTCTGGAATAGTGTCAAAAATCTTCTGTGTTTATTAACTAATATTATTATTACCTTCATAGTAACTTGTAACTATGATCTGTAGCTGCGTCTTACGTAAAACCCACCACAGATGAGATTTTGGGCAACTTCAGAACTGTGGAAGTAATCTGAATTTATTTAGGACTCCCCATTAAAGCATAAAGGTATTTTACAAACATGCTCCAAAGGACAAACCTTCTCATATAAATAAGCTCAGTTAGGTCAGAAGTTCAGTATACATTGAGTAACTGTAGTCATACATTGTGCATGTGAAAATATTTGTTCCTTCTCTTGCAGGTACTGCATAACATCACTGTTTGTAAACTATAAATATGATTATGATATTTTTGGGTCCAGAGACTGAGTTAGCAGTAATTTTCTGTTGTTCTGATGACTTCCTTGAAGGTAGCTAGAGGAGATATCTCGGAATCTACAGAGCAGCTGGTAGAGATTATTAGAGGATAATAGAGCAGTGGTTTTTGGTCTGTAGTTTGTGGACCCCAGGTGTCCACAGCGCCTTCTTAAAGGATCTGTGACCATTTAGAAAATTAAATATTGTTAGTGGGTTAATGTGGGGTGTGTGACATTTTAAAAACTTTCTATGAAGGTGAAGAAATGTGAAATTGGAGGCTAAATATCACTTCGATATCCTTAGTTTGACTCGTGGGAGCAGAGCAGCGGCAGCAAACAGAGTATATAGTACGGAGGATATGTGAAACCAAAAAAGAAGAGCCTGGATTATGAGCGGAAAGAAGTGATGTTATAGTCTAGCATATTGCTTTGTCTTTTAGAATTAAAAACCTAATTTAGCTCCAACCTTTCTATAAAAATTTGAATTTAGCTTTTTCTGTATTTGTGATTTGGATAAAATATATTTTTTTGAGGTTCAAATGTTAGAAATTGCTCAGGGCGGGGCCCCAGTTTCCAGCACCGACTAGGTGGGGATGCCAGTATTCTAGTATTGATTCCCTGGGAATCCACATAAGTGAAAAGGTTAAGCACTGCGGTCCTAGAGTAAAAAGGATGCGTGGGGTGTGTGGGGGAGGGAAAGGAAGAAGGCTAATATAAGGTGTTTGGGTGGTTTGGGAAAGTGAGTTAGAATTGTAATTGTCGAAATAATGAAACTTTATTTCAGCATAGGTAAATAGATGGCGATTAGGAGATATTTTACTAGAACTAAAGGCAAACAGTAACATTTTGTTCCTGACTGGGTGGGATTGACACTTTATGCATCAGGAAAAGCAGCTAATAAAGGAGTAACAATTTGTTTAAAACATTTTTTAAAGGGTTAACTTTAGCTTTTAGCCCAAGGTATTCACTCTTTGCTTTTATGGCACAGTAGATGACCCAAGCCATTGGATAATCTATTAGTTAAATAGTTGCCTTGCATAGTAAATTAATTATTGTTGGTGCCCAGGATTGATTGTTTAAACTAATTTCTCTGTATGGATTTTACTTTGAAACAAAATACAAAGCAGTCATAATTCATCCGGAAATGGGATGAAATTACGGGGGTTGCCCAGCAAACAGTAACCTGATTACAATATTAACAACCCTCTCCTCCTATTTATTAAAAACACAGGCACAGATTTAATGTGACCTGAAGAGATGATACAGAAAAAACCTATAGCTCACCTACTCATCATGTTGCAACCCTCTACGTATATTACAATATAAGAACATTGGAGGTTGGCAGGTAAAAGGGACCCTAGAGGCAATACTGACCCCCACAAATGTTCCCACGGTACAGTCAGAACTTCTGGCAGGGTCTCCGTTTTGGAGGCTAAAACACCTCTCCTAATTTAGTGAAAAATTGTAATAGTTGATCCCAGATCACGGTGTAGTTCAACTCTATTCATGTTAAACTATGTATGTAGTGTTCCACTGCTACGGCACCTGCCACATTCTATTGAATTAAAAGTTAATTGATGACCTATTTTCTTTTGCAGTATTAACTGATACATTCTGTTGCCATATGAGTGAGTAAAACCTAATTCTCTGAGCTGACCCCTCCAGAGTGTAGGATCACAAGCCCAGGTTGACCCGGTTGAGTCTGCAGAAGTGGGGAATGAAAAGTAACCTTAATGTGAATAAGGACATTCTTTCAAAACGTCTGGACTACAGAACAGCACCATAAGATGTGGTCGAAGGTTCCTCTAACTTCTAGGCATCATCACCAAATTTCAGATGAGGTTGGAGGATGTGGTGTAGAATTACCGGCATGGTGTACCATTGATGCATCATCTTGTATGCCGATCCTCTGTGGGGAATGCTTCTGTAAGCAATGGAGGTCTCTGACCAAAGCTTCGTCCATGCCTAATCAGTGGCTGCCCTTTCCAGATTTCTCTGGCTAGTCTTGTTAAGACTCTTTCTTTACTTGACTTGTCTCTTAAAAATGCTCCTGTATATGTTAGAAATAAGGCCACTGGATCCTGAATGAGTCTGGACAGGTTTTTCAAAGTGGTTGTGGAAATGGTGGCAGCTTTGGCGTTAAGTTGGTGCAGCAATATTGAAGCCTGTCTGTTTTCTGAATGGTATCATCTGCTTTGCATTGCCGAAAATATGTTATCCAAACCTGATGAAATAGATTTGCAAGGGTTCTACACCTCTCCTTTCAAGTGTTTCAAAGTGTCCCCTCCCGGATGGAATGAGTCTGGTTGTGTGGTATTGGGCTGTGGGGAAGGAGGTCAGTCCTCATTTTTCAGCAGTTTGGTCCCTTACTGTTTTGCTGGCACCATGCTTTGCTCATCTAAGCCCAGTCGCACAAAAAGCACCCATCACAACTCAGCCCATGAAGAGCCATTTCTTCTCTCTTTCTCTGACTGTCCATGCCAGGAGGAAACCTAGATGAGTGACCCTGTAATACAGTAGAAGGGCAGGACAGGCCACCTCCCCCCTATTCTTAGTTCCAATACATCCAGAAATAGTAATATTGCCTGGATAGTCTTTCTGCCAAACTTTCCACCAAGTATGTTCGTTTCCTGTTATTATCATGCATCATCTCTGCTTTATGAAGCTTTGCTCTATTAGGCTCTGCAGCAACCTCTCCAATCCGTTCGATGCTCAACATATTTGTAAATATTTTTGTATCCTGACTCAAGAGGGCTAATGGTCTGTAAGAGGCTCTTTCCTCGAGGTATTTGCCATACTTCAGTAGGAGGGTTTTGTCTGTTTCACACATAGTGAGGTTTAGACCTGAGGATTGTCCGAAGGTATTCGGAAGAACCACCAGTTACACGCCAAGTTGAGAGAGGAAGGTTTCACGCACAGATATTGAGAAGCTATTCAGATCCGAGGTTTTGTTGGGGTGTGTAGATTTCAGGGCTTCTTGTAATTCAGCCTAGTTTTTGAGCTTCGCAAGAGAATCCTTAACCTCTCCGGTATAGCTGACTGAGTGCAACACTCCAAATCTGTCTAAATGTCTTCCTGATACTCTGTGCCCTTAACGTGTAGGGCTTTAAAAAATCCATGTAGGCCTCCTGTTTTTCCCATTCTCGAATTGCCTGAGAGCCATCTCATCTTCTGACATTGGCATTTTGCCTTTTCACAGCCAAGTCTTCTGGCTAGAAGGGTCCCATTTTGCCTCCCCTTTCATAGACCGTATCAGAACCTGTTCAGAGCCCTTAGAGCAGACAAGGACTACTAGGCTTCAACCGTGGTGCTTGATGTTGTTTGGCACTGGTGTCTTGGGGTCCATCCAGCTATTGCTCTGCAAACTGCCTAAGTACCGCCCTTTACACACTTGGCTCAAAGGGTAGCAAGTGCGAACAATCACAGGCTTCTCAGGGAGGTAGGTGGGGGACAAGAGCTCAGAACTCGAAATCGGCCAACAGACACAGTAACTTAATGCCCAGGCCAGTGCTGGGTATCTAGTAAAAGTTAATTCTTTAATCATACATCAGAACTAAATAGTACGCACTATAATTCTGGTAAGCAAATACAGGTTTGTAGCCGTTGTTGTGTTCTTCCGATGGTGCTAAACCATCCAGCTCTATTATCCTCTTCCTATCTGTAACTCTAGGAGCTACACTCCCAAATATCAGGTGGCAAAGGCATGAATTAGTCACGGGTGCAGATTTTATCACTATTACCCATGTGGTGTTTAGAAGTCCAGCTTAGTCACTTGTTCCTACCCTGGTTTACATTTGGCAGAAAGCCTTAAGTCCTTGCAGAGCAAAAGGACAGAGATGCATTCCAAGTAAGTAGAGTGTTTCATTCCCTTTTCTCCAGGTAGGGGAGAAGCCTCCAAATGCCAGTGCCCTGCTGCTCGCAGGTTTGATGGGAAGATGGGTGCTGGGTGAATGCAGCACCACAGGTCTCAATGTCACTGCTCAGCCTCTCCAGCAGATGCAGACTCCCCTCCTAATCAGGTTCTCATTGATGATGTGCAGTGGTGGTACCCAGTCTGTTCATGCTCACTCAGGCTATGTACAGCAGTGGCTTCCAGGGCCGATCAGGCTCATAATGGCAACATGATGTGGCAGCCTCCAGGCTGATCAGGCTCATACAGCAGCAACATGTTTTCTTGGTTTTATGAGGTCGTCAGTGGCAGCCCTATATCAATGCAGCAGTCGTTGGGCAGAGAGACAAAGGGCATGACTCATCAAATGGTTGTCTCCTAGCTTCGCTGTCTGATTCTGTCCACTTCCATTGGGTACTCCTATAGCCTGGAACATGCTGGACTTCTCCTCCTTAACCGTCTCCCCTCTGGCATGGCCAAGCACACTCCTTCCCTCTCTAAGCAAGTAAGAAAACCGGCTCCTAGGCACAAGGGAGACTCTCAGCTCCTCCAGCAGAAAGTGCAGGCTGATATCCCCTCACCACTGGGAGAAGGGCTGTCAGGCACACACTGTATACCAGCCTTGGTCCCACATCGGTTTTTCTGGTACTCTGCCAAACACTCCCTTCTTTGGTCAAGAAGAACCTGGGATGCGACAAAGTGGGGTGTTATGAACCCTCATTTTATTGCATATAAGTCAAACAATGACAGTAAGCATTAAGCCTGCAGCATTAAGTCATATTCAAACATAACTAGTTTCCCGTTACTCTCCAAAACACTCCAACTTCCCCACCCACTCTTCAGTAAATCACAGGTCAATATTATACTCAAGGTGCCCATGACTCAATATCCCATCTCCGGTGCCTTCGAAAGGTGTATGCAGTTCACCCCGATAGCTATTTAATTTCTCCCATATTTTGTTCCATTTTTAGGTCGAGGGTAACGGCGCTTGCGCTGTCGCTTAGCGACCTATTGTTGATGGTTTGTTGAGTTAAACTCCACCCACTGGTTGCCCTTGCCTTTTATTAGTCTGTGCCACTGTCCTTAAAAAATCCTTGCTTTCTACTGGGCTATTGTTCCTCCTTTCCCTCCTTTCTGTTTCCGCTTTCTAGCTATGCAGCACCGGCCAAGTACCATCTCCCTACCATGTCAGTGTTAAAGTATTCTGAACTGAATTCCGCCACTCGCTATTTTCTGAAAATTACGCACAAACCGCAGGAATTTACTTCCAGGTCACTGTGTTCTTGCGATCGACTTCAGTGAGTACATGGAATGAGCTAGCTCCTGATGGTTATCGTGGAAATACTGAAGTTCAGCACAATGTGGTGAACTGCACCAGCTTTGGGTTTAAAGGGAAAGCATCCTAGCACAAGCGCACATAGCAGATGACCACTGCGCCTCCAAACGGACACTTCTAAGCACTGAGAGGCTGTCCTTGTTGTTGTTACCTCACGAAAATAAAAAAGGTACTGTGTTCTCGGTGTAGTATCCTTTCCCTAGCAGGCGCTTTAATTACCTGTGAAAGTTGATGCATTCGCAAAGCACGTTTTCACACTATCGTCAGATATGTAGATCTCGCGCCCCACCTTATCCTTACTCTGTATTCAGAAATAATGCCTGTTACTTAACTATTTCAGTCACTCATTTTCAGAGTCGACAGGGTTTACCCATTTTGGGGTGAGACTTACGCTCTAACTTATTTCTTGTAATTATTACTTACTCGCCATAGAACGTCCCTAATCTTTGGTATAGTTATTATTCACACGCTCCCGATCCACATACCCCCACCCACCCATTACCGAAGAAAGTCAATTTTTATCTATAATGGCTTTCTGACATTATGCCGAGAACATTTACGTCCAGTTTTGATGGAAGAAGGGGTACGGCTTGCAGTGAAGCTGTATAAACAATTGATTGCTAGTAATTGTTACTGACTATACCATCCCAAGGCTAGGTCAAATAATCACAGGGGCTCCAGGAGGAATAGTGTAACCTTAACAGTTGCTTACGCGAAGCAATCAGTATTGTACAGTTTAACAGATGCATAACAATTCAGAGGTTTTGTAATTGATGGATTGCCTGCTGACACTGCTTGGGACAGTAGAGAGAGGATGCCATACTGGGGGGCAAGATGTGGAAGGAGGAACAGCTGACAGGACCAAAAGGCATGTAAACGCTGTATTTATGCGCCATTACCAGCTGGGTTTAACAAACTCATAGACATGCCTCACAGTTCACCATCTACTACAAATCTTGTCCCCAAATTAATTTAATGGTTTATCTCGATAGTCCCTCATCATATTACTGAACATCCTCCCCAGCGTTGCTCTGTGTGTCTGTCCCAGTGTTTTCAAAATTTCACTTTCAAACTTTTCCCGAAATTATCCCAGTTATATACTGCTAACACAGTATGCTGTGAGAAGTCTTAAATCGTGATTTGTTAGTGTGGACTACTTTAGTTTTATTACACAAACCTATCTGGTTTCCCTTCTTCCATCCATCTAGTGAATATTCTCATGTACAGCAGCTGAACTCCTCCAAGTGAGATTTCAAGGTCCAGTGTTGGTCCTGATTTCTGTAAAACGTTCTCAATTTGTGAAGATAAATCAAATGGCCATATCTCCAGACTCCGTAAAGGAATAGATGCCATTAATAAAGCCAAAATCAATAAAACTGGACATTGAACAACTGTGTGTGTATACATTCGTGTGTGTGTGCGTGTGCGTGTGTATGCATGTGTGTCTGTGCATACTCAATTTTTCAGTAAATATATTTTGAATCTCTACTTAACTCATGTCGCTTTCCTTTTGAATAAATGTACACTAATGAACTGGCTGATACAAACAGCTGTCATTTAAAATGCCATGAACCAGAAACAATGGTTGTGTACAGGGCATATAAAACGGCTGTTACCCACCAGCAACCAAACTCTGTTAACTTTCTGGATCTGGTGTACAGTACATTATGCGATTTCCTTTAAAGGTTTCCCCCTAGTCTAAACTACTTTCCTCCGCCCACAGACACTTTTAACAAATGTTTGCAATGCAATAGGTCTCGCATTTGCTAAAGTTTGAGCTATTGGCATTGTAAAAGACAATGCCTTTTATTTATGTTTTGAAAACCTGCAAGCAGTGAGTAAACACACATGTTATACTTAAAGTCCTTGCCTATGAGAAGCAGGCCTTTGCAGCAAAAGAGTCGCAGTTACTGCTAGCATTGCTTCTCGTGAGCAACAACTATAAGTACAAAGTGTTTACGCACTGCTTACAGGTTTTCAAAACACATAAATAAAAGGCATTGCCGTTTTCAATGCCAATAGCTCAAACTCTCGCTAATGCGAGACCTATTGACTTGCAAATGCTTGTTTTTAGGGCAGCCCCTGCTTTCATAGACCACTTTCACCGCCAGCATGCACCAATCATATCACTCTTCCAATCATTCTGTCGTGGTGCCAGTACAGCCCTCTATGTGCCTTAATTTTAAACACATTTTCCAGACGGGTGATGTGGGAGGTGATGTGGGATCCACTATTTAAGACATAAGAGCCAGTTTGAGTTGGTTCTGTTGTCAAGTGTCCTTCTTAGGCTTCCCTCCAGACACAGCCTTCGTGTAAAGTGATGCTTCAAACAGCAGATAGCTCTAGGGTTCCCTTCAAACAGTAGCGCCCACCACAGGGGCACGGTGAAATGTGATTTCTCTCCAACTGGCTGTCATCATTCTTTCTGAAGCAGTAATAGGTGGCAAATCAATGTACAAGTCTAAGGCCTGCTCTCAACCACTGCAGTGTGCCTGACGAATCTAAGACTATTGCTTCTTCCTCAGATCACCAACTCACCCCGCCGAGAAATTGAGGGGCTTCTATTTTTACTGATTCTAACTATAACTGTAACCAGACACTTGTGTCCCCTTTTGTCCCTATGCGCCCAACACCTCTACCCCGCGCTAACCTTTGTATATTTCTGTACTTTAGTATTTTTGTTTGTCTACCTCTGTAAACCATGTTAAGCGCTCTGATACCCTCACGGGTCAAGTTCGTGCTCTATAAAACATTAAAATAAATAAATAAACAAGTCAGAACTTTAAACAAAATCACTTGTACAACAGAAATTGCAGTTCCACCCATCACCTCTAACATCTACAAGATGGCAGTGCTCAGGAAGAACTGATCAGCAGCTCCTTGCTAGTCTTAATTGAATTTCAAAAGATAGCCCCGTCTCTGTCCTCCTCACTTCAATGACTGGACCACCACCCTCCAGCCACAGGAATACAGGTAGTACACTTCCACTGCCTTGGGAAGCTGTCCTCATTCCTCATATTGTGTCATGCTAAAACAGGATCACCCAGAATGTATCTATCTGGGTTCATTGCTCAGATGCACTGACCTAGAGGTATGTACTGCCGTATATTGTACACAAACAAGCACTTGATGTACTCATTTGATGTCAGTGCAAGATTCTGGGTTACACGTATCAGTGGAACTTTACACTCTGGGTCAGTAGGCCACACACTCACTGAAAAAGATAAAAAGGTCTGATCACACTACAAATCACACAAACATGATACACTGCCACTATTTCTTCATGTGCTACACCCATGACAGGTATTGTAGCCCCCTGTCTGGTTTTCTTGGTGTGCTCCTCCAGGCCACAGGATCGATCCATGCCCGTCGACCATGCAGGGGACATTCCCATCCCAATAGAAGTCTGCCTTGTTCTCTACTGGTGTTTTCTGCTTTATCCACTTTATGGACTCTGTCTCTAGTTCTGAGCTCAGTTGTGTGAATATTCTTGACTAACCATCTTCTGTCTTGCTATGTCAGCTGCCACTTCGGTCCACACTCGCATTATTGCCATGCCAACATCCCAGGTGAAAGCTGTGGCAACATCCGAGGCAGGCGTAGCCCGTCCTAATGTGCTGAGTGGCTATACCCACTCACCTTTTGGACACTGTAAAGAAAATCTTTCAGGCTCAGCAAAGGTCAGCTCGACAGACACACTTTATTGTCAGGTCAGGCAGCTAGGAGCTAGACATGCACTAAATGCGCAGGCTCCTGGCTGCCTAAGCTGAACTTTGCCGGGCTGAAGAAGTTACAGCTCCTGTAGGAGTGACATATACACCCTGGCAAAGCACCTTGAGGCCTTCCTCCTTGTGATGAGGTGGAGCATCACTGACTGCTTCGGACCTGGGCACATCAGTTCTAAACCCTGAAGTGCCCAGGGCTGGATGTCAATCACGGACACTTCGTCACAGAGCAGGGTGGGGTCAGCAGTTTCACTGACCCCATCCCACTCTGTGACGAGTGAGGGACTGCTGCCTTCCCTCATTGACTGGTCTAAGGTCAGCCAATGAGGGAAGGCTGCAGTCCAACCCTCGTGGTATTTCCAAGGCAGAGCTGCACATGCAAGAACGATTTTTTTAAATGTTTTTTTATATAATGGTTTTATTGAAGGTAAAGTATGACATTTGAAAAGCAATTTGCACGTTAGCAATCTGATTGTGGTACAGGGAATTCTTGATACAAAAAAAAGTACAGGACGACATTTTCTCTCACAATTCTAACATATTCAGGCCTCTGTGTCAGTAGTTTCCCTCGTCTTTTGAGGCTCGTATATCCCTCCCCTGTAGGTATTCCATTTTTCCCAAACCTGCATCCATTTGTTGGGGCACCCCCTAGCTTTACATATGGATTTTTCAGTAACCATACACCAGTCCATGTCTTTATCCCACACCCCTATACTCGGTGGGGTCAGAGCCTTCCACAATCTCGCCATATTTTGCTTTGCAACCATCAATCCCAACGTTAGCCATATTCTTTCTTTGGAGCGCAGGTCGGTCGGGCCCCAGGCGTTGAGGATTGCCAGCTTTATGTTTCATTCGATTCCCCCGCCCCAAAACCCCTTCCATAAGTCTCACTACTGCCTCCCAGTACCCCTGGACAACAAAGAGTGTGTGGATGAAAGTTCCCTCTTGCCCACATTGTCTTGTGAAGCCACCGTCTGATCTATATCCCATACGAAGAACGATTTTATTTTTAATGTTTGGTGTGTGCGTGAATATATGGGAGTGAGTGTTGTGGATGGATGTTTGCATGCATGCGTGAATACATGAGTGTGAGTGTTTGCGTTTGCGACCGACCACCCCCTCCCTGCCAATAGTACAAGCCACCTCTGATGAGGGCTTGTTGGCATCCCAAGGGGGATGGAAGGAACACAAAGTACAGTTAACATTATAGTTGCTGAAGACAAGCCCCGGGTTTCTTGGTGGGGCGAAAGGTCGACGGAGGGAGGCAATAGTCTCTGTTGGGGTTGCAGGACAGGGTTTAGACGAGGAATTTACTCATAAGGAAGGATTGGGCCTTCTTTTTGAAGCGTGCAAGAGAGGGGATATTTCTGATTGTGGGTGGGAGGGAGTTCCATATTCTTGGTGCAGCTCCAGCATCTGTTCTGATACATACATAGGAGATATGCAGAAAAATTAAAAAACGGCCTCGAGGCGCCTCTGTCTGAAACATTGAGAATATAACCATAATTACAGCAATCCCATGCAACCACTGTTAACTTTTGTCTGGCAGTTGTCACAGTACACCAAGTTTACATCACTGCTATAGCACACTAAGCCCCTTCATCCGGAACACACCCATCCCCAGACTGCATAGAATTGACTAATACTCCCAGGCCCGGTGATTCAGCAATATCAGCACCGTCTGTGTCATTGAAATTTACATTGGAACCTTTACTGAGGAGATATCTGGTAGGGCCCCCAACTGCTCTTGGGCCTGCTAGTAGAAGGAAGAAGTTGGTCATATGCCTCCGACTGGGTGTTACACTTAAGCATATCGGCATGCCACTCTGTTATTGTCGGTAAGGGACCTCCCGCCCATCTGATTGCTACTTGGCGCATGGCAAGGAGAAGTCCAATGACTTCCAAGGGGCGCACCGCTTTTTCAACACTGAGATCCCAGCCTAGTAGTGCCATCTTAGGATCAGGTCAAACAATAAAGTGCATTAGAGGATCTAAAGCCAGGTTTTAAAGCTTTCCAGAAGGCCCTGATGGAACAAAGAAGGAGGTAGATTGTTCCAGAGGCATGCACAGAAAAGGCTTTGCTGCCTGCTCGTGCCCTCTTAAACTTGAGGAGTACAAGCAGGTTGGCAGTAGCAGAACGCAGGTGATGCTTGGGGCGGTACCATTCTTATTTCTGATGTAGAAAATAAGGCCCAGTCTGATGGATGGCCTTGTATACAATGAAAAGAGGCTCAAACATCACCCTTTCAGGCAAATAGCATGTATAACAAGTCCAAGGCATTTGAAACAAAGGAATGGAGAGGACAGGACAGTAGTAGTCTAAGTGCTGCAACTTCGATTTGATAAAGATGTTTAATAAAATAATCTGGGGAGCACAGGAAATAAGGAGTTGAATGAATGAATGAATGAATGAATGAATAACTTTTATTGTGTGGTTACTTAAAACCATCACATTAAGATCAAGTATAAAGTTACAAAAGTTAAAAACAAACAAAAAAAAAAAAACACAAAATTCCAGTATTGCGTATGTTAAAAAGTTCCCATAGTTCGTGAGGGCAAAAAACCACAGAGTTTCAGGTGACAAGCATTTATAAGAAGTTCCCAAAGTTCATACGGGCACACGCGGTCGGGGGCCTGTGAGGTCCACCGGGGGTTCATACAGCAAGGTCTCTATTCCTGCGTGGCCCTTACTGCTGTCAACTCGAGCCGAGTCTGTTGAATAAATTTTCCGAATGAGGCCATCTGTTTTACTACGCTCAAGGTGTATAGATGATGGATTGCTTCCTTGACTGTGCGTGTCCCAGCATCCCTCAGAATGGGCCTAAGGTAGAGTGTGCGGGGTGCACGTAGGGCGGGGCAGCAAAACAGTAAGTGGGCCAGTGACTCTCGTTTATAGTTGCAGAGTCTGCAATCCCGGACTCCTGTGCCTGCATTTTCCGAGTGATATAGTTCATTGAGCGGCAGGGGGTGCAATCTGTAGGCGAGGATCTTGTGGAGTGCTGGGAGGCCCACGGCCTGCGTAAGATGATTTCGAGGATTTTGCGCGATGTGTGGCAAGCATAAGGACTCATGGAAGGCTCTTTTCCTGAGGGACTCTAGGTCCAGCTCCCGGGAGCGTGTGCGCACTTGTCTCTTTATCACTTGTTTGATGGTAGTGTAGTTGACAAGATCTGGGTTCCACGACTCGATCGCCAGGTTCAATTGCGTCATGGCAGCTTCGATGGTAACTGACCAGGGGTTCCCTGGTTCAGTGAAGATGTGTTTCAGGACAGCCTTTAGTGTGTTATCGCGTGCCGCTATTGCGAGGTAATAATATTTACTTAGGGCTGCCATTTCTTCCAAGGTTTGTTGGTTAAGGGCGAATTCCAGGCGGATTAGAGTGTTTCTTATACATTTCGGCAGGTGATACAGTCTCTTGTATGCCCCGCAATGGATTTTTTCCAGCTCCTTATTTAATTTGCCTGGGTACGCCTGTTGTGCGTAGTTAAGGGCCGGCATTAACTTAGCCTTAAGGACTCTTTCAATGGCCGTTGCTGATGGACTATGTATAAGAGCTTGTAGTTTGAATAGGGCAAAGGTGATGGACTTACCTTTACCCTGAATTTTCTTTAAGTGGGTACTGCACGACCCTGATTCGTGAAAGGAGGCCCCTAAGTATAAGTATTTTTGGGTACTGTCCAAGGTTAAATGGCCAAGGCTCCATTTTGCTCTTTTTTCTTTTGGGGTAGGGCCCAAAAATGACTATTTTTGATTTAGTCGGGTTTGCCACCAGCCTGTTTTTGTTGTTATATATTGCCAGGGCGGTGAGTGCCTTTTGGAGTCCTGTTTTTGTGTGATCCAGAATTACGAGATCGTCTGCATACTGCATGAAATGTATTTTGGTTGCCCCGATCTTTGGTGTTACTAAGGTGGCCCCCTGCAAGGCTGTCTCCATGTCTGCTGTGTATAAGTTGAACAGTAGGGGCGCCAACACGCACCCTTGTTTTAAACCGCGGTTCGTGTCTTTCTTATCAGTTGCGGAGTCGTTAGAAAGTTTGATTCTTACCCAGGTGTTTTGGTACAGGGATTGTATCGCTCTTAACAGGGAAGGATCGATGTTCCAGTGGACCAGCTTTCTCCAAAGGATGGTACGGTCTACCCCATCGAACGCAGCAGAATAGTCGATGAAGCAGGAAAATAAGGGGAGGCTTTTACGCAGCCGTGCTCGATTGATTAGATAAGAGAGTGCTGTGATGTTGTCCGCGGTCGAGGACCCTGGTCTGAAACCGGTTTGGCAGAATGGCAGGAGATTTTCTTCACTTGCCCAGTCTGTGAGGTCTTTCAGAATGGCACTTGCATAAGCTTTACCCTCAATGTCCAGCAGGGCGATCATACGGTAATTTGTTGGGTCTGATTTGGTCCCTTTTTTATAAATTGGGTGCAGGAGCGAGCCTCGCCATGAGTCAGGCACAGCCCCCGACAGCCAACAGTCAGAAAATAGGTGGGTCAGGTTTTCAGACCAGAATTCGATGTTTGATTTGAATAGGTGGGCTGGTAGACCGTTAGGGCCCGGTGCGCCGTTTGCTCGAATTTTTTTTAAATATTTTGGACACTAGAGTTTTTCCAGGAGGGGATGTTATGTTAGTAGTTAGAGCCGGGTCCAATTTTTGTGGGGTCGTGTTGTGAGGCTTGATGGTAAGTCCTTCTTCCTGGTAAAGTGCTTTTACGTGGCGAATCCAGACAGATGCCTCGAGGGCGTTTTCTCTATGATTTGTGCCTCGACCAAGGTGACTGATGTAACTCCAAAACTCTTGTGATTTTCCGGGGCTCAGTAGATCGAAAATTTTCAGCCACTGGGCCTCGCAATGATTACGCTTTGCGGCCCACACTTTTATGGAGTGGCTCTTTGCAACCTCTTGCAGTTGGGTTTTGTTTTTAGTTGTGCGGTTTTTACTGTAGGCTTTACGTTTTTTGTTTAAGTCCTTTGCACTGGTTTTAATTTCTGCATTGAATCCAAGTGTGGTCGGAGGATGCCAGCGGATTGCCCTGGGTTTGTCTCCACCTCCCCTAAGTTCTGCCGCTAGGGTCAAGGTGATTCCTTCCCATGTGGCTATCATCTCCTGATTGTGTTTACGCGGGGGCCAGCCTGCCCACGTGTTTGCCCAGTTGTTAAAGGTTGCTGTGGCTACCTGCCCCCATTTTATTCTTCTGGGCAGTTTTGTTAATTCTTGGCTGTCCGATGCTCCCACACATATCGGCTGATATCGTGATTGCACCGATAAGTTCATGGTTATTGTTAAAGCTGCGTGATCGCTATCATTACGTTGGTGAACCATGAAATTTATCATTTTGTCTTGCAGGTTATCGCTTAAGATGATGTAATCGATCGTCTTTTGGTTGTTATACGTGTGACCGATCAAGGCTCCCGGGGTGTTATTTAAAAGCAATGTGTGGGCCGTCGCCAGTTTGTGAGAGTTTAAGAGTTCATTCAGTGCTTCGGTCCCCCCGCGGTGTTGTTTTTGCTTGGTTGAAACCCCTATGTTATGAATGTTAAAATCACCGAGGATAATGCAGTCTAATGATGGGTAGCCTAGCAGTAAAGTTTCTAATTGATTTGCGAGTGTGGAAATAAGGAGTTGGTGCAGACAGCACCACTAAAGGACAGGTATGGTTAGAGAGAAAAAAACTGAATTTGACGTATAATCCACATTAATGAGAAGCACAATGACGGTTTGTTTACCTGTCGTGTAAGGGACAAATCCTCATCAATATGGAACTCAAGATTCCGTACAGAGGAAAAAAACAACAGGGCAAAATTACCTGACAGCCACCAGCAGACGACTGAGAGCGAGAAAGCAGACCTGCCGATGGAGTAACATTGGATTATGATCTAGTCCCTGATGAATTTTAAGAAGTGCCGATCTAGCCAAAAGGTAATGTTATGCATACAATTGTTTAAGGCCTCAAACAGAGCAGTGGATTAGTCAACTGATATGATCTTCTGGGTGACAGAGTAATTCATGAAGCTTGCATATTGAGTTCTGATTCTGAGCAGCTGAGCCAGAGGTCTAAAATAAATATTGAACAAAGCTGGCAGTGGCAGCTCCTCTGCAATGGTGGAGGAGCGTCGCCCCACTGCCTGGCTCAGAGTCAGCAAATAAAAAACAAAACTATGTTTTAGAATAGTTTTATTGTAATTTGCCAGCTCTGAGCCAGCTTGTGCAGGGAGGGGCAGGGCACAGGAGGAGGAGTGCCATGTTTACTCCATAAGTACGCATATGTGTTTGGCCGGCCATCTCAGGCCAACCAAAACACACATGCGCACTTAGGTTTCTCTAGCCTGGCTCTGAAAGGCCGGAGAAACCCCCACATACGCCCTGGCCTGAGCGGAGTGTCTTTTCAGCCCGCTCAGGCCAATCCCTGCGCCGCTCTCCTAGCAGGAGAGCAGCACAGGCATTGGATGGGAGTCTGTCCCAGGGTCTGCCGGGACCATGAAGGGAAGAGGAAGTACGACACAGGAGGAGACTTCAGATAAGGTTTTTTATTTTTATATATTCTAACACCTCTCCGTGCGCTGCCCCTCCCGTGTTCCCTCCACCCGTTTCACCACCCTTTGTTTGTGGCTGCCGCCACTGAAAGCTGGACTCCAGGAAGAGCCTTGAGGAACTCCTTGGCCAACAGCTTTAAACATGGAACGAAAGGGGATGTAATGGATTGCTTGAAATCTATTTTGAAAGTAGGGTATGGCACCATCTCAGGGCAGTGCCTCTATTTATCCTATTAATTATCTGTTTATACTACGAATACCTTGGTTTATTTGGGTGTGTGCAACCACAAGATGTTTTCCAAGATGTTTTCCTGGAGGGTTTGTATGTAAAACACACAAACACAACACAGCCACTCTTACTTTACAGAGTCAGCAACAATGGCTTTGTAGTTACGGATAGGTCAGAGTTTCCTTTTAAAAGGCATTAATTATTTTCTTAAATATTTACCCAATAAGTTAATCTGAAACGGGTTTGGCTTGGCAAGTTTCATGCAGATATGTTGTGAGCTGGGGTCAAAAAAGTGACTTTTCCTATGATAACTCCCACAAAAATCTTTGCCCTCCAACACAGAAAAAACCAGCCAAACGGAAGGAATTACCCCAAACTTGACATGAAACTAGAGCATTACTCCAGAAAGTGCTTTAACTTATTTTGGTGAAATCTGTCCAGTAGTTTGAGAATAAACATATCAAAATATTTTGAGGTGGACTCAAAAACATTATTTCAAAATTAGGATCTGGAC
The DNA here is from genome assembly GCF_964263255.1 of Lissotriton vulgaris. Taxonomy (NCBI): domain Eukaryota; kingdom Metazoa; phylum Chordata; class Amphibia; order Caudata; family Salamandridae; genus Lissotriton; species Lissotriton vulgaris. The sequence goes on from NC_141694.1 coordinate 753,732,663, forward strand.
CGCGTGTCTAATTTTTAGAGATAAGTGAATTCTATTGGATGAGGGAGAACAATCACGGCAGATCCAATATTCGGTCCCTGTGTCCTGGAAAAAAAATTATGGAAACCAAAAGGGGCAGGAAGAGCATCCCCTGGTTCAAAAAGCGTGTAAAATGTAAAAACAATACAAACATTTTGATGCAGGGTTTGCGGCTAACGCGACCGAGGTCGCTGATGCCAGAACATCCCCTATGCCAAGAACTGTGCCTCAAGGTCTCCAATCCTAAGCAAAGGGCTTGTGTACTTTGTTAGACCCCATTCTATTATCCATGAACCTAGGGGACTGCAAACATACTCAGACTCATGTGTCCTTGCTGACATTACTGAGGGACTCTTGAACCCTGCCTGCCAACCCTGCTGGCTCTCAGAGAGAAGGATAAATTGCACTGCTGGCTAGAGCAAATTAAGATTTCCTAGTGGGCAACAGTAAACATGTTGAATTTTTATAGTACGTCACAAAAGAACCCATAACATTTCTGCAGCATGGTCAGACATAAATAACGTACAGTACGTATCTCTTCGTGCGCATAAGCGTGAGCCCATCCAGAAAGGGCAGCAAATGATACTTTTCAGTTGAAAACAGATGCAAAAAAAGACCCCCAAAAGTCTCTGTAAACATGACTTGAAAAACCTGGTGATCGAACTGTTGGAGACTGCTGCTGGTGCCTTACTCTAGTGGATGAAATTACATTATTTTCAGAAGAGGAGACTGCAGTTCACATCGCAGTGGACATCGAAGGGTGTTTGCTTGCACCCTCCACTACCTTCTCCTCAGCAACCTTCTAGCCCCCCCATCCAATCTATGTGGGTATGGTCAGATATCCATATGTCTAGAATGGCTGCTCTGATGAAGAAACAGAGGAGAGTGCAGAATTGTTGTCATTTTATCTCTCCTCCATCACTTAACGTGCCTCCAGGCAACTACCCATTAGCTTTCCAGATTGTGGTGCGATTCTGTAGGATCTCAAGTTTAGATGGTCCTAAACTCCAAAATAAGAACTGGCAGATTGAGAAGATGCTACTTCAAGACAACTTCTGGATTGCAGAAATCAGGGAATTTATAATAGAAGAATTTTAGCAAAATGAGGATTCCACTGATTTTGCGAAAAGCAACACTATGTAATAGAACCACACTCTATGGAATTGCTCAATCTAGACAAAAAATGCGAAAAAGTATCACCCTGTGAAACAGTTATAGCTTGTACAGAAAGCATTTTTTAGGTCTCGTGCCTAGCGTTGCACTGAGCAGCAGTGCTCGTGCAGCGCAACACATTTAGTAGGTGAAAAACGGGGTTTTAGCACTGACCTAGGAATCGCACACACTCGTGCGTGTGCTTTTCATTTTGTGCTACCCCATTGGCCTTTGCGTGCGTCTTTTTATAAAAGACTGCACATAATTGGCCAAAGGCGGGCGCTTTGCTTCGCCCACGGCCTATTGGTGTCTATTACGCTCTTGGTGAGCGTAATAGACACCAATAGGCCATGTGGTTTCAATTATCGTGCCCAGACACGGGCGCAATAATTGAAAGAACATGGCTCGCAGTGGCACGTGCGCCCGCACCACTCAGCGAGGTCCAGATATTTAAATATGACCCCACGTTCGATTGATGCAAAAGTTTCACATTTTGAAAAAGTTCTTTCAAAGTTTTCTAAAAAATATATCGGAATGTTTTTACACCTGGTCGCTTCGTAATATCAGTAACCTGTTTCAAAATTAGCTTGTGTGACTTTTCAAATATATATTTGAAATTGTTAAAGGCGCATATGCGATTTGTGTAAGAAACATTTTGTAACGAGTGGACCTGTGCAGTACTGGCTTGTGACGACGTTGGGCTGCTAGCCCCTCGCTCACTGACTCGGGACTGGAGGGGTCTGTCTGCCCCTCTGGACAGCAGCCACGCTTTCTGTTTGTCTGCTGTCTCTACGGGCAGAGTGGGAACAGGCAGCTGTGGGGCAGCTGCAGACGTGGAGGGGCAGAGGTCAAGATTAGAGTGGAGCCTGCCACGGATCTGGCTTTTAACGTGAGACAGGGCGAGGGACGGACCAGAGGGGGAGCTCTCAAACCAGACATTCACAGCTCCTGCTGCTAATGATCGGGTGCGCGAGGCAAGGGGAGGGGAGGCAGAGCGGAGCCAGGGCGCGCGCGACGGGCTGGCTGAGTGGCTGCGGGGCCAGCTGGGCAGGTGCATTCGCACGGAGACAGCAAAGTGCGCCCAATTCCTTTGTACTACCTGCCACCCGGCTGCCCCCACAAATGGACTTCGACGCTCTTTCTCCGATCTGCCCACCACACCTTGCAAAAATGAGCGATGGCACACGCTTCTGTTGCACACTCTCCCACGCGTGCAATCTTGGGAACTTTTGCTTCGCTAACCGCCATGAAATTTGCGGGGAAGGTGGTGAGGAGGAACAGCAACTGCTATGGGACGTTGTCCATGGAAGCTCAATGCCCCTAAAAATTTTACTAGGATGCGCAAAATGTGCCCTTCGTACACGTCATTCGGAATCAAGCACATTGTCACATTGACACACATCGCCAGTCTTTTATTTCACATGTCACACCTGCAAGTATGTACTGATATGTGCACATACATATACGTGCCCTAGTTAGCTAACTTTACTTGTTTGCACACTTTGGTGAATTGTACAGAAGCCTCCTTATTTGCAAATGTGCCCTCTCGTGCTCACACACGATAGTACTCCTCCCACACACATCCTCTCTCTTACTTTTCCTCACTTGCTCTGCATTTCCGCAGATATCTCTCACATTATGCATATCAAGTTACCTGCACATGCCTTGTGTGCACACACATCCATCATTGACACATATGCCCACGTGTGCACAAGGGCGTAGCTTTTTCTATGACTGGGAGGGTGTGTGTGTGGGGAGGGGGAGCGCTTCAGATTTCCCATCAATACGTGAAATATACGTAAAGCAGGGAAGGAGAGCTTAAGAAGCAGTAGGAAGGGAGTGGAGTGGGGATTGTGAGGAGTGCTTATAACTCAATATTTTATTAGATAACCATGTTGTCACTTCTTTAAAACAGGGACTAGGGTGTGTGTTTGGGTTTTCATTTGCATGTAAAAATCTGAAGTGAAATATGGCAAACACTTAGCTATACCCGACCTAAAGCACTTGTACCCAACTATTTACTACAGAATACATTTATTAGGGTAGTGTAGTACCCCAAACACCCCACTGAAGCTACGTCCTTGTATCTATTGAGCCTGTACATGCATAGTTAGCTGGCATATTCTTAATTTTCCCAATTGACTCTTTTCACGCATGACCCTTGTATGCTCAAGTGTCTCTCGTTTGCACTCACGCCCCTCATTGTAGCTCTCAATGTGTCAGTTTTGTGATAGTTTACTTTAGGGGGATCCGACTCGGAAAGTGGCCATTTTTGGCTGTACGTGAAATCGAGTGAGACCCTCCAAATGGGAGCCGCTTTTGAACTACACTACACCCTCGTTTAGGTACACGTCTCACACCGGACGTATGTCTCGTTTTAGACATTGTACTTCATTTGCACAAACGACCTTCATTTTTAAACAGGCGTTTCACTTGCGCGCTGACATTTGCAAACATTCCTTTCAGTTGGACGCACGTCCCCTCATTTGTATCGTCTTTCATTTGCACACTTGTCCCCCATTTGCACACATGCCTCCTTTCCGCGCTCTGACCTCATTTGCTAAATATAATCATGATTCCATCCAATGATAATCGTTAGTAAAAGGCAGGGTGGGTTCATCAGTACTCAGCATCCAGATATACCTCTTTCCCACAAGTCCCTTATTAGTATCACTCATTTGCATACGTGCTCCAAGGTGTACGTATGCCCAATGCGGATACGACTGAGCCTCGTGGTGCAGGCGGGCGTGCAGAATTTCTGCTGAAGTGAGTGGCAACTGCTTGAATAATAAGCAATTGTAAACACCTAGGCGCTGAAAGTGGGTCATTAACTCATGCTTAATGCCCCTCCCACCCCCCACCCTAGAGAAAGAAGCAGTGTATATCTTGTTACTGTCCATACTCCACCCGTGCAAGTCCCGCATCGGGCGCCAGAAATCCCAAGGTGCCAAGGCTACGTTGTAGGTGCCAATTCGCTTCCTTGGCCAGGTAATTCACATTGGCCCAGAATTATTCAAAGTCTAAACAAAACAAAGGCATTTAAACAAAGTAAATTTAACAGAAACTTTTTCCGCCAGTCGGTCACGCAAAGACAACGGGTGCTCCTCGGATCAAGAACTTGTGGTAAGAGCAGTACACACAAAGCATGTATCGGAACATGGGGCATCCGATTGTCCAGCAGAAAAGACCACGAAAAAAACTAGAAATTGAAAATATTGAAGCCAAGGCTGAGAGACAGACGTTGCACCATCACCAGACATAGCAGGGCATAGCAAATAAACCATGATATGAAAGAGTCATCACAACCAGACAGCAATGACTGACATATGCAAGTGCACTGGGACACAGAGAGGGTCTTCGCCAACAGGCACAACAGAGCGTGAGAAACACAAATTAACAGAGAGTAGTATCGCCACCAGACAGAGAGCACCCGCTTGTAAACACGTTAGGTTTACTCTGAGACCAAAAGTGTCATCAAATACAGGCACGACAGACTGTAAAAAGTAAAAATACATACAGAAAGTGCCATCATCTCCAGCGAGGCGCATAGAAGTGTAACAGGACTGGGAATTCTGTCATCACCAACAGACACATGACAGTGTGAGAAACAAAAACATAGAGCAAGTCCTACCAAGACCATTGAGACAGGAGGAGTATTAGAGCTGTCCTAGGGTTTCTGTGTCATCAACAACCGCCACAATACAGTTTGAAAAGCAAAACCTAACATAGAGAAGGTCCCATCACCACCAGTGAGACAACAACACAGAAACAGTATTGGGGCACTGTGCCATGAACGACAGGCACATTACAAGTGTGAGAAACAAAAACGAATAGAAGCAGTATAGCACCAGCAGAGAGACAGAACTGTAATAGTACTGGGACACTGTTTCATCACCCACAGATACATTACAGTGTGAGAAACAAAACAAGAACAAAGAGCAAGTCCTATCACCATCAGCGAGACAGGAAGCACTGTAACCTATTAGAGCTGTACTGGGGTTCTGTGTCAGCAGCGACAGGCACAACACAGTGTCATAAACAAAACCTAAGAGAGAAAGTGCCATCGCCACCAGAGAGAAAGCAAGGGCACATATGTTATAGTTGTACTGGGACACTCTGCCATGAGCGGCAGGCACACCAGAATGTGAGAAACAGAATCTAACATACAGAAAGTACCATCACCAGCAGCTACTGGGTAATTGCACCATCAACAACAGACACTGCTGAGCCGGAGAGACAACATGCATTTGCAATCCAACAGGTCGCGCATTTACGAAAGTTTGAGCTAGTGGCATTGTAAGTGAGAATGCCTTTTATTTATGTGTTGTTTTTAAAACCGTAAAATAACAAGCCCTTGCAATGCACTAGGTCTCACATTTGCGAGAGTTTGAGCTATTGGCATTGTAAATGACAATGCCTTTTATTTATGCGTTTGAAAACTTGCAAGATGTGCGTAAACAAGCACTTTGTACTTGATCCTTGCTTATAAAAAGCAAGGCTGGCAGTCTGTTTTACTGCCAGTCTTGCTTTTTGTAAGCAAGGACTATACGTACAAAGTGCGTGTTTATGCACCGGTTGCAGGTTTTCAAAACAAATTAATTAAAGGCATTGTCATTTACAATACCAATAGCTCCAACTCTCACAAATGTGAGACCTATTGCATTGCAAATGCTTGTTTTTCCAAGCACACACTGGAGGGCTGAAAATATGAAAGAATGCCAAGAACACCCATAGGACATGTACAATGATGCTGAATGCCGCTATCGCTGGGGAAAGATGGTATGAGGAAAGGCAGTTTAAGGATAAGCTATTAGAATTATCAACGGAGGAGACAGCTAACAAGAATTAGATAGTAAGACATGGAGATCCTGATTGTAATTTAGTAACAGATGAATCTAGTAGAATAGATACCATACTTTTGGATCATTATATAAAATCAATGAAGCAGGCCATGACATTTAAAAAAGAGCGCTGGGTCACAGCACGTACCTTGGGTCTTTCAGCTCCAGCCAAACAACCCCCCCGCCCCCCCCCCCCCAAACTTTCATCCTATTTGGGGGGGTAGTTTTATCTGCAGCACCAGGCTCCTCTGCCCACACAACAGGCTTCCCAGTGCTTTCAAACTGGGACCGTGGCCAGAGGGTCTACAATCTGGTCACCAGGGTAATAGTTCATCCCAGTCTTCCACCCATACGGCCAGAACCTCCAAACGTCTCTAGTATGCCCTTATTAGTGCGCAGCTACTCAGTAGGAGGCAGGAATCAGCCATTTGCAGCAAGGGTGGCAGCAAATCACATCTGACAAATGAATCCAGCAAATTATCTAAAGGGGCTATCCCCCGCCATTTCTTTTGAACCCACTGCACCTGTTGCCTACTTCAGACCACTTCTTGGAGGTCCATATGTTCTTTTTCTGTCCAAAGAAGCCATAGAGAGGGCACCAGCCATAGAACATGGGGCTGAGAATTGTTCCTTCTACTTTCCTGTTCTGAAGAAGGAGGCCTCTGTTGTATTCTAGATCTTCACCCCCCTCAATACCTTTCTGTGCAAGGACAAATTCAAAATGCTCACCCTGACCCAGCTTCAATTCACGCTGGAGACTGGATGGTGGGGTTGGTTTTGCAGGATACTTATTTTCACGTCCCCGTCCTCCAGAACCATAGACGTGACCAGCGATTCACGATGGGCCACAAACGCATTCAGTTTGCTGTGCTCCCATTTGGCTATACCAGTGCCCCTCTGGTGCTCACAAAGGTGATGGGGTTGGTCACTGCCCATCCTATAAGATCGAGGGTGCCAGTCTTATCCTTCCTGGACTGCTAACCAGTGCTAAAGGGCATGTGCTCTCTCCCCTAAACATTGTTTGATTGATACATCCACAATTGGCACATTTAAGGTACGTATAAGTCCCTAGTAAAGTGCACTACATGTACCTAGGGCCTGTAAATTAAATGCTACTAGTGGGACTGCAGCACAGCTTGTGCCACCCACTTAAGTAGCCCATAAACATCTCAGGCCTGCCATTGTCTGAACCTGTGTGTGTAGCTTACACTGCCATGTTGACAGAGGTGGCCCAGGACATCTTCCAACAGTGGGCAGAAGCCTAGCTCGATCTCTTCGCCACCACGGAGAATGCGCAATCTCAGCACTTTTGCCTTGGGAGTACCCAAGCAGGCTGTCTCTTGGAGACTGATTCTGTAGAGTGAAGCGTAGGACTCCCATTTGCCTTTGCATCACTACCTCTACTGCCCTGAGTTCTGAATATCAGAAATGACCGGGCCCAATTCATTCTAGTGGCTCCAGATTTAGTCAGGAGAGTGTGGTGCTTGGAGCTTCTGAGCTTGAGCATCCATCCTCCGATCATGGTGCCACTTCAGGAGGATTTCCTCTCCCAATAGAAGGGCAGAGTTCTGTACCCAGGCCTGCACAACCTGCACCTCCATGCCTGGAGATTGACTGAAAACAGTTGATTGACTTTGACCTAACTCCTGTATTTGATGTTATCTTGGCAGCCAGGTGTCTTTCAAAAAAGCCTGCTCATGCTGAATGGTTGGACAAGTTTATTGTTTGGTGCAGTAACAATCAGTTGACCCGGTACAGGTAAAACTGTCGGATATCTTGTTGATTGCATTTTTTAGCCCAGCAAGGACTAGCTCTGACTATAGTTAAAGGTTATTTATCGAGCCGTCCTGCCTTTATTAGTCTGCCCTGCCAACCTTCCCTTTTCAAATCATCGTTTGTGATGCATTTTATAAACCGTTTACAACATATTTCCACCTAAGCCCTTTGTGATGCCACAGTGAGACTTACACTTGGTTCTCACGTTTCGAATGTTTACCCCTTTTGAACCAATGCTTGTTTTCCATTGTGCCTACTCATCCTTAAAACAGACTACCTGGTTGCTTTAACATCTGCATGACGGTGAGTGAGCTGCAGGCCCTTTTGGTCCTGCCTCCCTATAACACCATTTTTCTGGACAGTCTGGTGTTGAGAACCTGAGCTGCATTCCTAACAAAGGTGGTGATGCCTTTTCATGTTGGAAAAGCCACCACAGTTGGATGTTCTTTACAGCGTATCATCCCTCGAAAGAGGAAGAGAGAGACTCTGTTGTTTGGACCCCAAAGGGCACTCGGCTTTAACATATCAGAGCACATTGGGTGGACAATCTGATATTTGTGGGAATCTTTTTGGGATAAGAAGGGCAAAGCGGTGCAGAAACAGACCATCTCTCGAAGGCTAGTCCCCTGCATTAAGACCTGCTACGTATTGGCTAATCTGATAGACGTCTAGCCGCAGATTTCCTTAACTTAGAATATCCCCAGGCATCAGACTGGATCCGGAAAATTTTCTGCAGCAGCACCTCTGCGCGCCGGGGGCGGTGCCGCACGACTCCGCCCTGACGTCGTCCACGACATGATGTCAGGGGAGCCATATATGCCCCTTCCGGTGCGCTGACGTCAGTTTTCTTCTTTTCCGCGATCTAACGCAGATCCGGGAAAGCGATACCTCTGGCCTGTTTTGTTATTTACAGGCCTTTTCGTCGCCCTTGGGGCATCGAGGAACAGTGTGTTGATGCCCTTTGCCGGCTTCAAGCGGTGCCGGTCCTGCTCCCAACAAATTTCAGAGACGGGCCCTCACCAAATCTGTATGTGATGCTTGGGGGAGCACCATGACTCCGTGGAGTGTGACGCTTGCCGACAACTGCGGCCTAAAGCCTTGCGGGTACGCCGCATGAAATTACTGTCTGCCCGGATGTCCCGTATGGATCCCACGCGACGCAGGTCTCCTTCTCTGCCGGGGCTGTCCACACGCCACAAGCACGCGCACAAGGCTGTTCCTCTTCGGGGCAGGTCCCAGGACCGGGCCATCATCCACCTACCTCCGGTAAGCACAGATTGAAGTCACGGAGGTCGTTGACTTTGCGTCGACATCGTGTTGGCTCACGGTCCATACTGGACTCGGATCCTCTGGAGTCGGACCCAGCGTACCCCCCCACGTTTCCTGGTGCTGGGGTGACTCTGCCTCAGATGGAGGACTACTACAGGGACCTGCAGTCTTTTCTGGCTTTGTCCTCCCTCCCTGGCGTGCCTTTGGGCCCCACAGGGGTGGGTAGGGACTATGGTTGGGTCTCCGCCAGCGGGTTTCGCCTCGACTCCGACCGAGGGCCCTGATTCCGACTCCTGAGTCGCCGCAACGTCGGGACACAGGCCGGAGGGCCATCCCGTGACATCTAGCACAGCTCCTGAGGCTCCCTCCTAGGCTGCTCTCTCTGCCACCGATTCTGCGCACTCTCTCTCCGCAGATTCCCACCTCAGAAGATGTTGAGTCTTCGACGGTTCGTCTCCGGATTGTCGAGGCCTCTTTGCAGGTCGTCCACCGGATCGACTCGGACAGTCCAGGTTTCTTCGGAGGTCGTCGACACTGGATCGACTCAGACAGGCGAGGTTTTTTCGGGGGTCGTCGATGCCGGATCGACTCGGACGGTTGAGGCCTTTCCAGAGGTCGTGGATGCAGGCTCGACTCGAGCGGTCAAGGCCTGTTCGGATGTCACCGATGCTGGCTCCACTCAGCCAGGCGAGACCCTTTCTGAGGTCGTTGACGCTGGCTAGACTCTCGCGGTCGAGGCCTCTTCGGAGTTCGCCGACGCTTGCTCCCCTCTGCCAGTCGAGGCCCTTTCTGAGGTTATTGACGCTGACTCGACGTCGCCTTTCGACGCTGTTGCCATCTCCGGCTTTATTGGTGGAGGAAGGGCTTCCTTTGGATTCCCCACTTCCTCAGTTATTTCAACGCTCTCCGGAGCAGGCACAAGTTGGGCCTTGGGCTGCTCATCCTTTTGCTGAGTCTCTGTTAGGGGGCCGGCTTAGCTTGCGTCCGTCACCTACGGACGACTTGCTGTCACTGCCTCGCGGGGCGACTGACGCAAGTGGCACGTTCATCAGGTCTATTTGTAGGGCTGCCGACCTTTTGCGGATGCAGCCGCCCTCTGTGTCTAGACCTCCGGAACCCTTGCTGGATCTTTTCCACTAGGGTGCGGGGGACGTGGAGCTACTTTTACCATTTGCGGAGTCATTATTTGACATCCTTCTTGGAACATGGGCGAGGCCCTCTTCTGGGGACTCTGTGGAGCGTGCTGTGGCACATCACCATCGGCCAGCTCCCACTGACCCCGCCTCTTTGACCCTCCACCCTGGGGCAGGGGTTCTTGTGCTTCAGGCTGCTCTCTCTACTGCTTTGGTTCCAATGCATCCTCCCACTCAGCAGTCTAGGTGGTTAGAGTCATGTGGCTGTGATGTGTTCGCATCTACAAGCTCTGCACTCAGGTCCCTCAACACTGTGTGTGTGTTTGCACGGGCTACTTATGCCCTATGGGACACTGTAGAGCTGCTCCTCCCCTCCTTGGCGAAGCGTTCTTGTCCTGATCTGGCCCGCATAATCTGCGATGGCCATGATATGGCACAGTTTTCGATTAGGGCTGCCATGGACACCAAGGACTCTGTGGGTAGGGCTATGGCCTGATCGGTGGTCATACGCCTCCATGCGTGGTTGCGCAATGGCATCCTCCCAGAGCATGTGTAAGAGTAACTTAGGGATCTACCTTTTGATGGGATCACTCTTTGTGACGCCCATGCTGATTCGGCAGTCGGGCGCCTCTTGTCTATGTTTGGTTGTCTTCCCAGGTCTTAATACTTATGGAGGGTTCCTGGGTGTGTGGCAGTACCGTCACTTTCTTTTCAGTTATCCCTTGTGGGTTACAGATGTTCTGGGATGTGTGGCTGTTCAGTTATTTTCATGTTCTGCTACAGCTAGTTTAGCTGTGTTTACCTTTCTTTTGAGCCTCTGCCTACGAGCTTGCTCAAGAAGGACCCTTCTTTTGTAGGGTTGTGCCTTACCCTGTGTGGGGTTTTTGTTAGCAGTTATATTGCTACACTTACTTACCAGGCAGATTTGCTGTGATTGTCTGTTGTAGGATGTCTCCTCTCGTGAGACCCATAGGGTTAGTTTCTCTCAGGGTGTTCCTTTGGTGGTCTACGGTTGTCCGTAGTTCCTTCCTGCCTCCGTAGGGATGACCTTCACCGCCCTTTTTTCAAAGGGGTTTGTCACGCCTGTATTTTCCGGGCGCGTTCTTACGGCATTGCTGTGGCCGTCTTGCCTGTCTACCATGTGGACATGCGCCCCTTGGAGGGCAGGTCCCTTTGTATTCTGAGAATACTCGCATATTGGTGCACACAAGTTGTGCTTCACGTCTTTTCTTCTGGCTCAAGCACAGTCTGTTTCCTCGCTACTGCCCTGTTCATATTCTTACATCTTCACTGAGTGGCTCTAGTCTATAACTTGTTGCCACTGTATCTGTGCTCCACCCCCCTATGTTTCCTGGAGTGTGGGTTCTTTTTCACATTTGTAGCACTGGTAATGGTTTCCACACCAGTTGCTCTCTAATAATAACCAGGGTTGCTTCTTTCAGTGGCTTTACTGTGAGTAAATTTTTTCACAGCATTCTGTCTATCCTTTACTGCCAGTATTGTGGTCTCTGTTCTTCCCTGCATCAGGGGAGGTCACATTTCCCCCCTTGGAGTACTGTTGACTGTTATTCCGCCCACTGGTGCAGTGTAATTATTGAGCGGATCCCCTGTTTAGGGTTTCGTCACTTCACGTATATGTGGCAACGTTCCTGTAGCCTGTGTGTATGGCGTAGGTTCCACACACCACAGGGGTGCTCCATACCAGGTTTCTTCTGTCCTAGTGTTCGGACTTTTTGTTCAGTCTTTCCTTCGGATTAGAGACTTCTATGTCTTCTATGTTCTGGCTTGTCTTCTGTTCTAGTACTAACGGCACCATCTGGCCATTGGTTGGCTTCCTGCCAATGCTGTCACATGTTTAGCTGGTGCAGGTTTCAACAGTGCTTCTTGCCGCTGTTGTGCATACCATGCCGGTATGCGCTGACTCTATCATACCAGTTGTCCTCTCTCTGGGTTTTACTTACAGTCGGCACGCTGTATCCTGCGGATCTCTCAAGTACTGGGTTCAAATCCACTTCTTGCAAATTCATGAACTTTCCTTTTAACACCTACATGTCTAATATGTGTTTTCTTCTCTGACCCGATATGTATACAGGTGTTTTCTTCTCTGACCTGGTATATATACGGGGGTTACCATGCTGTTCTTGCACGGCTTGTGGTACTTTTGCCTCCCATTGTTCTCCGCTCTCTTCAGAGTTCATGGTCTGGTGTTCACTGCGCCAGCATTGCTGTCCCCACCGTGTTTCGTCACCTGGTTGACGCTAATGTTTTAGTCACATTATTGACAGCTAAGTTCTCTCTGGAACTTGGTGGGGTTCAGTCGCAGACCCGCTTCCTCGATGGGTATGGCTTTGGTATATATTCTTAGTTAAGGAATCTGCGGCTAGACGACTCTATCAGATGAACGAGTTACTTACTTTCGGTAACGATGTATCTGGTAGAGACATAGTCTAGCCGCAGATTCCTTAATGCCCACCCGTCCTCCCCGTTCTGCAAGTTCCTTTCAGGTTGGGCTTTCTATACTCGCCTCCCTCTGGGTGGCTTGTCCTTCTGCAGGGTAACATCTTCTCGACACAGAATGCTTCATTCTATTTTCATTGCTACTCTGCCCATTCTCTGGATTGGGCGGTATGCTCATATGTTCTTTCCAGCCCTCGGCCCGGATTGTACAGTGTAAAATCTATTCATGTTTTTCCCCTCCACCCAGCTCTCCCTTTCTCCATCTCCTTGGGGTCTTTTACCACCCCGGCAACCCATTGGTTCAAGTCTGTTGGCTCTGCCTCATTCTATCGGTCTTTTATTGGGGTTACGACGTCTCTTTCTGGTTACGTCTTGTGGGGAGTTCTCCTTAATCCTGTGTCCGGACTTGTTGTCCTTCACAGTTATACATTATGGATGTGAACTTTCTTTAGTCTGCGAGGCTGTTTTTTCACATCCTCCTTTCCCTCCAAAGGTGACTTGGCCTTCACTCTTGTGGGGTTTCTTTTTAAAAGCAGTGTTCTGCTCTTCCTTTTTTTACTTTTCAACATCCGGTGCCTGGCACTGTCCTTTATGGTGCTGTTTTCACCTTCCAATTTCTTTTTTCTTTTTCATCATTTTGGCACACTGTTCCCATATTCTCAGTTTTTGGTGGTGGCTTCGCGTTGTGACGTGGAAAAGTTTCTCAGATGAAAACTGACGTCAGCGCGCCGGGAGGGTCATATATGGCTCCGCTGACGTCATGTCCGTGGACGACGTCAGGGTGGAGTCGTGCGGTGCCGCCCCGGGCACGCAGAGGTGCTGCTGCAGAACATTTTCCGGATCCAGTCTGGCGCCTGGGGATATTCTAAGTTAAGGAATCTGCGGCTAGACTATGTCTCTACCAGATACATCGTTATCGAAGGTAAGTAACTCGTTCTTCAGCCTCCTCCTGGATGCCTAAGGTCCTACGCTGCCAAGGCTGCCACCACTGAATTGACACACCAAGTACAAAGTTAAAAAGGATGAGACAATCGTCAAGCAAAAATCTTGGCAAATTTTGGTTGTTTTTGACAATAATTTGCTACATTGTGTAGAATTCTTCTCTTTTTCCCATTTTCTCTTTCAAATAATATGAAGATTCATTGTTTGTATTGTCAGTTATAACTGAATTTTAATGTGAAGTAATGAAAGTGTGCAACAGTGCATATAGTTCTATTGTAAAAAAAAAAAGAGTTGGTTAAAGACCACATACTTATTACAAGTAAGGTGGAGGTGTGGAGCTCATGGTCCATGAACACCAGAGCAAAGGTTTAATCTAGATAGCTGCAGTTTGGAATTAAGTTCCATCTTGACTAAGATCAGTGATTGAACATGGCCTTTTTCAGAGATGTGGATGTTCTCTTAGGTCATTGGTATTGGAAAGACCAAAGGCTGCAGCCTCTTCTGGGTATCAGAGTCTTGAGTTGTCATGTGACAGAACGAATTGAAAGATTTAAAAAAGTGGAATACCAAGAATAAAATGATCGAATGGAAATTAATTGTGGCTTATACTTCTTGCAATGCAACAGTGCTTTCGGAATGGGAGCGATTTCGTTCCTGTTCTATTGGTTTGAACTTTCACGTGGCCGTAGGGCGGACCACGTTTCCGGGATGCACGCAACCCAAAATGATTCAATTACAAAGCAGCCTGAAAAAGGTGTGCACTTCAACCCGACATTTTGCTATTTATTTCAGTATTACCATACTTATTCGTAGTTGGTGGATTTTTCTCTTGATGCACTTTCCTTCATGCTTTTCTTGATGCTAGGTTCAGCGTCTCTCAGTTGGGTGCATTCCCCGCTCCATGATAGTAGCTCTGGAAGATGATTTGGTGGACAGTTGCAAGTCTGGTGAGCATAATAAACACTAATTTCCAGAAATACTTAAGTACTACCAATTCCAATTTCAATTAAGTACGTTAAAATATTAATATCTGGTGAACTTTAGTTCATAAATAAGTATTAATGTCTTGTGGCTGACTTGTATAGATGCATGTTGATGAAAATATTGGTAGTGTAGACCTAGTTAAAATAGACGATTCCAAAATACATAAATCCTCCGATAGTTTGGTTTTAACTAGACTTTTAATGTACTTTTTACACCCGTGCTTCTGTATCAATCAACAGTGTATAAGCTAATGGTTAGTTCTGTTAAGAAATGTAGAATTTCTTCCACCAGGAAAAACAATCAATGGCATACAGTCAACATTGAATACCATACAAACACAAACAAGAATAAGACTGATGTTACAGACTCAAAATGTGATATATAAGTTTACCTGATTTGGATTTTCATGGTACATATGGTGGATTTTCTGAGACTATTAGAATCCCTCCCCTCTTTATAGCAACCAAAAGGCCCATGTATACAGGCTACTCTGAAATATATTCATAGTACTGGGGAAGACCCAAGGTGATGTTTTACAATTGCACTCTGTGAATAGGGGTCGAAACGTCAAAGTACAGATCAGGCATTCCGTACTAGTATTACACATATCGGTGCTAAATAATAAAGCTAACTGTGTTAATATACATGCTAAGTCTATACGGATGCAGAATTAAGTGTTTACTACTATGTATATTGTGAATGTTAAACGTTTGGATTGTGTTCTATGTAGTTATATGGCACATATTTATGTATGTAAAGGTATATGTTGTATTGTCTTTTGTTTTTACATATGTGTAGTGTTGTATAAGATATATGACTACCATTGATTGATTTACCTAGCGATCAGGACAAATGTAAAAAGTTCTGAAACAATTCTAACTTTCTCGACTGAATCAACCATTAGCATATACTGTTCTAGTTCCCCAGGTTCTGTGAGATACTGGCCTACGCCATTAATGTTCAGTGATCTGTATCAATCAAAAGCAACCTTTGTGTATTTGTAAGATGGTTCATGAATCTTCCGAAGTGTTTTATTTATGTTTTAAGTTTTATGTAGCGCAAACTTGACCCGAGGGTACCAGAGTGCTTTACAAAGTTTGAACAAACATAATTTTTTTTTTTGGAAAACCTTTATTTGACATTTTCAACCAGATACAAACACGGGCCTACAACCCCAAGGGCTGGCCGCTAAGCAATTGCAACACAATACTACGATCAAAACTTCAGACCCAGTCTCCCGGGGAGCATAGTCGCTACATCCACAATGCGTACTGGTTGGAAGACATATCAATTTGGAAACAGGATACAAAAGGTTTCATTTTATAATATAAGATAGAAGGATCAGGTGCCATACAATATCTCAAGCTATGAAGTGGGGGCGAGCGAAATAGCAGTGTGTCCACAGTTAATTCGTTTTCATGTAGGTCAGTGGCGTTTAAGCAGACGACACCCGGATAAACAAGCATACTATTACGGTTCGCGCCAACATTTACGCCCGCCCCGTGGCCCCGAAACATCGCGAGAGTTGAGGCACAGATGTGAAAGCAGAGATGAACCAAACAATGAACCCACTACACTGACCCGGAAAAAAGGAAAAGAAAAGGCCAAAGAAAGATAAGAAGAGAAAAAAGGCCATAGAAACAAAGAAAAAACAAAACTCCCATCCCCCAGCCCCCCACCCTGCACCCCTGCAGATGACTACTGCCTACCCCCCCTAGCAGCGTGCCTGTCGCCCAAGAACCGAAACCCGAAATATAGAAGAAACAGGGAAAAAAGGGAAAGAAATTAAACCCCACCCGAAGAGGGGAAATGAAGGAGGGCTTTATTCAACGCACTCTCGGTCTCTCACCCCCGTCCTAACCAACCCCGCCCCGGACTCCGTTAATTCAATAAAACAATCCCGTTAACCATAATACCACAATGAACAACCCAGACAACAATCTCAGCCTTGGCCCCGTCGATGAAATTCGCTGAGTCCGTAAGTGGAAGAAAGCCCTGTCCTCAAAATGTCGAACGGTACACAGAAGTTGGCAGAACAGGGGTCCACAGATGAAAAAAGAACGGCAGGTCCCAATTTAGTCGGCTGGCACCAAAGATGCCCCTCCCCGTCTCCGAAGCCAGGCTTTATCCCATCCGCCATCTTGATAGACTGACTGGGGAGGGGGTTCGACCCAGTCAAAACAGTTCACAGTACCAATTAAAAGGAACCGAAGTGGGAACAGCATGTAAATGTTCCGACAGTTGCAAAACCGGGGATTCCAACGGATTAAATGAGTCACCAAGCACAGTACTTTCGGGTAGCTCCACTGCGATAGGGGCAACTACAGCTTCCAGCGCCGGGTCTAAGTGCGCCACCGGGGCATCAATCGAAAGGCGAGCTGGCCGTCGGGTCTCGGGCGTCGAGTCAGGATCCGGTCTCAATCCTTTGATTCCATCCGCCGCCAACAGCAGGCTGCAGGTCTGAGCTTTAACAGTCTCCTGAAGTGCCACAAGGGCCTCCAGCACCGTCCGCAATGACGGGCCATTTTGAGCCTGCTCCGTCAGCCTCCATTTTTCCTCAGGCATGGTGGTCCCTGCGGAGAGGCGCCTTCTCCGGGGGAAGATTAGGCGGAGCAGGAATGAGTCATGAGGGACAGACTGTTAGCGTGCAGTAGCGCGTAGTGAGATTCCAATCCAAGGGGCACCGGCGATATGGATGCCGGACCCCCGGTCCCGGACCTCCGCAACACAGCACCGTGCGTCACTCGTCACCTCACCTCCTATAGAGCACCAGGCAGCAGATGGTAGCAGAGCAATCCCAAAATTCCGAATGTTCCAGAGACCGGACCCAACCGCATTCAACAGTCCGTTGTTGTTCAACTCGGACCCGGCTAGGCCAGCACTCGAGACCCCGGCTTCTCGGCTGGGTTAGGCCTCAAATCAGTCCTCGACGTTACTCCGCTCCGAGATGTCGGAGAAACTCCGGGATCACATCATCGGAGTGCAAATCTGGTCACACACACTGATCCGGGGCAGGAAATCAGGATAGGTGGCAGGATAGTAGAGCGTAGGACGGAGGTCAGCGGAGACGGGAGACTATGCGGCCATCTTGGTTGGTGTCGTAGCTCCTCCCTGAGCAAACATAATTTATGAGGAATACACAAGAAAAATAGTAGGCATACAGGGTGGAATAGATGGTTGATAAATTTCAGAGGTAGAGATTGTAGGCTTTTTCAGAGGTTGGAGGACTAAATGATCACTTATTTCCAGAGGTAGTGATGCTCGGGCTCTTTGGTGGATGAAAGTTCATAAAAAGCAAGTCAATTATTTTAGGATGGTGTATAGGAGGGTTTATTCAAGTATTTATTGAGAAGAAATAATTTGTTTTTCATAAAGTATAGCAATGATTAATTGTTGAGTAGTTCCTGTGGTAAAGCATTCCAAATTCTAGGTGCATTCCTAGAGAAAGAACGAACAAGTGATTTTTTTTTCTTTCTTAATTTTGGGAGGAATTAGAGTAGAGTGTTTGAGCTTCCCAGAGGCCTCTTTCGGCCAGCTTTTGATAGTTGTTTGTGAGGAACTTTGTTTTTCAGTATAAGGGGCTTTGTGGTTTATGCATTCTGTTTTGAATATGGTTCTTGCTTCAATTGGTAGCCAGTTTAGTTTCTTAGGTGTGGGAGTGATGTGATCATAGCACCTCTTTTCAGAAAGAAATCTAGCCACAGCATTGAGCATAGACTTCATAGGGAAAAGGTGATTTTTTGGAGTAGGAGGGATTGTTGCATTACAGTAGTCCAGCTTGGAGAGGACTAGAGATTATATTACAGTCTTTAGGTCGTCAATGGGGTGAAGGGTTTGATCTTGATTATCTAATTTATTTATTTATTTTGGGTGTTTAAGCGTGTACAAGGCCTATTTTTGCTGAAGCATTAATATAGTCTTTCATGCTGAAGTTTTTGTCAAGTGTAATCCCTAGCAACTGAACAGAGTTGGAGATGGATAGTTTACAGTTTAATGCATTGAGGTTGCAAATCCAGTTATGGATAGGATAGGACTTTCCTTTGGCTGGATAAAGAGGAGTTTTGTTTTGTTGGGGTTGAGCTTTAACTGGTTATTGGTTAAGCAGGATTGTGCCATGGAGAGAGTATTGTTCAGCTGCTGGATGTTGTTAGATGATGAGATTTTTGATGTAGAGTTGTGAGGTTCCGTGACAATTGTAAGTGGTGTTTTCGACTTGCACGAATATGGTCGAGTCTGGTATCAATGAACCGCAAATGACGAGTTTAGTGGGTGTACGCGTTTACGCTGTGCTAACCTGAACCGTTCATTTGTTTCGTGGGTTTCTTCATCTGAGCCCACGGGTTCCATCTTAGATACGGCATCCATTTTCTTTCTTGCCCTCAAGTAGCCAGCGAACGGAAGCTGTCCGCTTCGCGACCCTGGGATTCCCAAACTCTTGCGGAAGACACGTTTCCTTTGAAGGTGTCTTTATGATGAGGGGGATGGCACTGTAAGGCAGATGGCCCCGCTCGAGGCTCATCTTGCCGTGCCGCTCTATTGTCTCAGTTGTGCATTCATTAAGCACGTCCCCTTTGATGCCTGCAACTCGTGTTTCTTGACGCCACCCCTTTTACACCCTTTTCGATCTGTTCACTGTTTTCGTCTTCCTCTGCACCTGTTTCTGTCTCTTCCTTGATTCGTTTACTGCTGATTGGAATGTACTAATGGTAGGAAGATGTACTTTTACAGTTGGGAACCGCCAAATGTTACTGTAGTTATGTTCCGGGCCCTGAATACATGAAAGCGACCATTTATGACTTTTACGATGGGAACTAAGTTGTAAACCTTTGTGCACCATGTTATCCTATGCTTGAAAACTGTATAAGAAGAGCGATCCACAGACACAATTTGAAGCAGTCTCCTCGAACCTACACATGTTGTACATCTTGTGACTTCTGTGTTCCCTGCAGTAATAAACCTCGAATCTTTGACGCCGAAGGAAGTGTCCCGTGTCTCTGTCATTTGTACGCCGGAACAGGTTACCCACGAAGGTTTTAGGTGTTATCCCTGGCACCGCTGGGTCTTAGCAAAAACCCAGTCCTTCAGTTGGGTGTCGTCTACATAGAGATGGTAGGCAATTCTGGCCTGTTTCAAGATGACTGTAAGGGGTTCCATGTACAGGTGGAACAAGGCAAGGGACAAGATTGATCCATCCATGGGGAACACCTTGTAGGACTGATACTGCTTGTGAGGTGGAATTGTTTAATTTGATGAAGTGGGATCATTGGTTCAGGTATGAGGCAAACCACTGAAGGACAAACCACTGATGCCTGTATGCCGTGAGAGGGTGTTTAGGAGAATGTTGTGGTTAACCGTATCAAAGGCCACTGAGAGGCCCAGGAGGATTAAGATGCAGGCCTCACCATTATCTAGAGATCTGTGTATGTCATCAGTAATGGCCAGGATTTCAGTTTACATACTGCAGCCTTTCCTGAACCCAGATTGAAAGGTGTCAGGTAGGCTAAAATTTTAAAAGTGGTTGTTAAGTTGTGAATGCACACATCTTCCAATACATTTGGGAAGGAGAGGGAGGTTAGGTATAGGTCTGTAGTGTTCACTCTGTGGTTGTAAACATAATATGTGTCTGCAGCAGTGGTTCTTAAGCAATGGTATTTGTTGATTGTTTCTTGTGCTTGTTTACTTCATTTACCTGGTGTCCAGTGCTGATTAGGGAATGCTTTGTTTATTGGTGAAATAACTGAATATAAGGTGCCAACTGTTTAACTGTCTTGCATTGCAAAATGTAGAAAAACATCTCCACCTTCTTTAACACTTCTATGTTGTGAACAAATCATAGCAAACACAAGGAGATGATGGATGGAGCGCTGAAACTTTTCAGACACTCACTTCCAGTCACAGGTCTGGGTTGAACCATCATCGTTTTTTAGCTCACTACACCTGTGTTAAGACCCAGCCATATGCAAATCAGTCTTGACACTGTTCCTCAAGGGAACAGTCCAGTCTGAACTGCCAAGTCTTCCCCGGACCGGAAACAAGCATCCTGGGGCCGGTTTCGGGGTAACACCCTTCATCAACCAGGCTATCTTGAGGCCAGTGGCAAAGTGAGCAAGGGACCCACATCTGGGCATACCCTGCCAACTTAGGGCAAAGAAAGCAAACACAAGGTGATGTTGGACGGATCGCTGAAACTTTTCAGACGCTCACTCCCAGTCACAGATCTGAGTTGATCCATCATCGTTCTTTAGCTCACTTCGCCGCCCCAGTTCATACCCAGCTATATACAAATCAGTCTAGACCCTGTTCTTCATGGAACAAATCATAGAAAATACTCATTATGATCTGGGAAGAGAGGTAGACTATATGTTAACTTTTGAAATCTTTCAATGTTAGGAAACATAGTTGTATTATTTAATGAAAAACTACCTTGACCAATTAAGAAAAAGCACCCGGGGACCCAGCTCTTTTCAGCTCTTGTTGATTGCTTTGGTGTACTACAAGAGTATACTGTAGCACACTGAAGCCACTACTGGGTCTTTCCTTGGTCTTCGTTTCTAAAGAATCGTCTTTCTCAAATTGAATCTGTGGTTATCATATTTATTAATTATCTTACCATGCCACTTGTGGACAATCTTTCATCATCGTCAGCAATTGCAGAGGATTATAGTTTTTAGGCAGTTTTTCCTTCTTCGATTAAATTGGATAACAGTTGTTTGAGGTAATTGTAGGGCATTGCATTATATGGCTAGTCTGCTTCCCATTAACTCTCCTAACTAATAGCCTCTTTAGACTTTGTAGGCACGAATATGACCTTCTGTATGAGATGCTTGCAGTATTTCTGAAGATACCAGCCACAATGTTGCTGAGGTTTGGTTAAGCGCCATTGTTGTTACCTTCTGTATTCCTATTATTTGGCCACTTGTTATGAGTGATTTAATATGTATCGGCTTATGTTCACTTGAGACAAATGTTACCCCGTGCATGTTGAGCACAGAAATCCAGAAACACTTTAGAAATCTATGATGCAAGGTGAAATAGTAACAACTAAGGTTTGATATACAGCTCTGCAGTTTCTAATCACTGTAGAAGTGATGATATTAGCCAGTTGCAATATGCCTATTGGCTAGTTTGCTACTAGTCAGTTTAATTGTACTGCATATACTCAGCTTGGAAAGATAAAAAGCCTAGTCGACCTTGTTAGGATTAAAACTTGTGACCAGGAGGAGGAGCCACGCGTGTGACCAAGATGGCGGCGTGAGCTCTCGGCTCCCAAGACCCCAGCCGCCTCCGGCACCATCCTGCCTACTATTCTGCGCCCTGAGCCCGAAATCCTGGCGCTGAATGAAAGCGACGCCCGTCGCAGCGATCCCCGGCAAGATCCGACGTCAGGCTGCTGAGAACTACCGTCTTCTAGATCGCAGCCTGCTACCTGCCAAGCCGGGACCTGGGGTGAGTCTCGTCCCCGGCCGCGAGTGCAACAACAACGGGCGGGAACCGGAAGTCACCGGTCTGGCCCCTCTCACCGTGCGGACTTCGTCTGACACCGCTGCGGCCCTAATGCTGACGAGAGTCTCTCTGCTGCACATATTAGCAGCGATTGCAACATCAATGCAGCCCGGAGGGGCGAGGAGGCAGCGGTGCCGCCAGTTGGGGGGAGAAGTTGCGGTAAGCGCCGCACCGCGGCTGCCGAGCCCCAGGGAGTTACATTGGACGGCACGGTGCCCCCGAGGCAGAGGGACCGCAAATTGAAGAGGGGGGCTGGGCGTGGAGCCCCATGATATACTGGGTGGGCGCCAGGACCGCACCGTGGGCATTAATAAGAGGCGAGCACTCAGTGAAACACAGATCGGTGCCTGACAAAACATAAAGGTCTAGAGGACTGCTTGGTGAGGCAGCATTGGTGCACTGAACAGCTGGCAGGGGGAGGCAACGATCGGAACTATCTGCGGACTGTGGCTGGTGGCTGAGAGCACTGGCGGGCTGTATGTGACCCAGGGGCACTGCTATGGTGCTGGCAGCGAGGGGCACCAACTGGGGCTGTCCCAGTGGTTGGCCTATGAATGTGGTTCTGAGGAGGTGGCGGCCTGCATCTCCCACCGCGTAGAGCACGTTCATCCGGGACGGAGGGGGATACAGACGTCTGGTGAGACATTTTGTGGTGGCCCCACATTTTTGTATACCTGAGGGGGCGGGGTTCGCTAACTGAGGAATCCACGTGTGCAAGGGTCTTCAATACATGTTAAGACACGACGGATGACTGCTGACCCCCGATCTGAGGTGCTCAGTCACAGTCAGCAACATACCTCGGGTGGGTGGTGCGCGCAAAGATGGCGACAAAGCTGGATTCCGACAAGACCATGACCAGGACCTTGAAGGGGGCGAGACAAGTGCAGTCAAACAAGTTGGATCGCTACACGTTGCCCTAAGGATCCCCGGTGGAAGCTAGGAAGACCCAGTCATCAGGGAGAGACGCACTTGGAGCCCTCACTGAGCCAACACTGACAGATCTCATGGCTGCAATAAATGAGGTCCAGTCTTCCCTAGGGGGGAAAGATGGAGTCCATGGACAATAAACTGGATGCGGTTACGATCAAGGTTAACTTGATACGTGCTGACCTCACTAAGGCTAGCGAGAAAGTTAAGTCGCTCGGCATCAAGACTGCTAGTTTGGTGGACGACGTGGCGGACCTGCAACAGGAAGTACGTGCCCTCAAAGCCTCTCGAGACGCCGCAGACCTGAAGCTCGATGATTATGAAGGGATATCCTGTCGCAATAATGTGCGCATTCTCTGAATTCCTGAGAGGTCAGAAGGTCCTGCACCAGACTTGTTTGTAGAAGATATCATCCTCAACCATCTCAAGCCGAAGGGTCTCAGTAACTTTTTACTATCGAGAGGGTCCACAGGGTGCCGAGGGGAAGACCTAGACCCAGTGCTCCCCCACGCCCGATGATCGTTAGAGTGCTTAATTTCCATGATCGAGATGCTATCCTGCAGGCGGCGCGGACGGGGACCCCACTGCAGTACGAAAACACAACTCTCTCTTTCTTCCCGGACTTCACCCAGACAGTGCAGAGATTAAGACAAAGTTTCCTCCCAGTGAAAAAGAAGCTTCGGGACAAGGGACTGCGAGTTGGAATGATGTACCCGGCTGGACTGCGAGTAGAGGTTGAGGGGAAGGCCTGGTTCTTCGATAATCCGGAAGTGGCGTCGGACTGGATCGATGGTAGACCTGCGGTTGGGTCCGAGGGACAAGAACTCGGAGACGGGGAGGAGAGATCGCAGCATAAAGCTGGGAGCAGTGGGGTTGTGTGCACTGCAGGAGAGACTCTAATTGTTGGGGCGATCTAACAACCGTTTCTTCCTTATCATGGTAGATTTAATTAGGGCTGTGCATAGGTTCAAGGCGCAAGATGTTACTTTGGAGGTGGGGGATGGGGGCGGAGTAATGGTTTCTGCCTCGTTACTACCTTTAGTTAATTAGTTGGGGGAAGATTGGGCGACAGGCACCCTGCGAGTTGGGGATGGGCTATTGCCGTAAGCAGGGGTGCAGGGAGGGGGGGGTGGATTTTGGCATGGGCAGAATGGGTTGGTTTTGAGTTTTTCTTGATTGTAGTAATATTTGCATTGTTTGGTTTCTCTTAGAATTTTTTTTCCTTTCTGCACCAGGTGGCAAAGCCACAGTAGGACTAATTCCATACTGTTCAAAGGTCATATGTTATTTTTTAAAAGTTTTTTTTCTTTATGCATCAGGTGGTGGGGTTGCAGCTTTAAGACGCTTGGATAGGTCAAATGTTGTATGCTATCCAGGGATCTGGGATAAAGGTGCTGAGTTGGAATGTGAATGGTCTGGGTGACAGGATTAAGAGAGGGATGGTAAACCAGCTTGTTAGAAGACACTCCCCGGATGTAGTACTGTTACAGGAAACACATCTCATTGGCAATCGCTGCATGGCTCTTCATAAAGGAGGGTATACATTGGTGGCACATGCTGGGTTTACCACGGGGTCCAGGGGTGTCGGTATCTTGATGAAAAACACCTTTCCCTTGGCAGTCCAGGCGACGTGGTCTGATCAGAGGGGTTGCTATGTCGAAGTCTCGGGACAATGGGGGGGGAGGACAGTGACCTTTTTGTCGATATATGTACCACCTGACCTCCAGACTGACACGTTCCGGGATCTGGGTGCAGTCTTCCTTACCCTGCCCCTGGTCCTGTTGGTGCTAGGGGGTGACTTTAATGCAGTACCTGACGGAGAGATTGATCGACACCCGGCGAGTGTACTCAGGCCGTCACAGAAGTGGCTCCCAGACTTTCTTGAGATGGTGGGGCTCGTAGATAGTTGTCAGGTACGAAACCCGACGCAGGCACAGTTCACGCATGTATCCGCCCCACACCACAGTATGTCCAGATTAGACTATGTGTTGATACCAGCGCCCATGGCAGCCACAGTTAGGGAAGCGCGCTATCCTAGTAGAGGTATTTCAGATCAGTCTCCAATGTGGTTGTATGTAGAACTTGGGTAGCCGGAAGTGGGCAGAGTAGCCCCTATCAATGTGTGGCACTTAAAGGACCCTGCTACCAAAAAAGAGATAGTTATGATGTCGGATAGATACTTCCGGGAAAACGTAGGTACTGTCGACGCCGCAAAGTCATTGTGGGAAGCATATAAGACTGTGATAAGGGGGGAGGTCCTGTCTTTGGTGGCCGGTAAGAAAAGGAAGCATCAGGCTGAGGTGGTCGAGGCGGAGGCAGATGTGATTAGGTTGGAGGAGAGGGCGGCGAGACCTGCCACTCCAGAAGACCTGCATCTTCTGAAGTTACGACAGGATGAATATAAAAGCCTAGCTAGAGATAGGGCGATTGTCCAGAATATTGCCATCCGAAGTCGGATATACGAACACGGTGTCAAGGCTGGTAAACTGATTGCATGGCTTGAAAGAGGGGAACGGGCTTCGAGGTTGGTACCTGAACTGCAGGTAATAGATGCAGGTAGGGTCACAGATCCAAGGCAGTGGCTGATGAGTTCTCTGATTATTATAGAGAGGTATATACCTCGGTTGGTGAATATAGGGAGGAGGAGAGTGGTGAGGTGATTAGTGCTATCTGAATGCCTGAGTTGTCTGAGGATAATAGAGGATATTTAGATTCCCCCTTTACGGACGAAGAAGTCTCACAGGCGATTAGAGGGGTAAAATCCAGTAAGGCGACTGGCCCCAATGAAATACCGTTAGAACGGTACAAATTGAAGGCCCATAAGCTTGCTCCGTACATCCGAGCCATGTTGGTAGAAAGCAGAGAGGTGGGAAGACTCCCATATGACCAGCGAGTGGCTAATATCACGGTGATCCGTAAGGCAGGCAAACCTAAGACGCTTTGTTCCTCTTACAGACCCATTTCGCTGCTTAATGCTGAGCCTAAAATCCTGGCGAAACTGCTCTCCACCAGGTTGGTTAAAGGGATCACAACTTTCGTACACCCCGATCAATCTGGTTTCATGCCACGCCGGAACATGGCTCTCAATCTGCGGAGGCTGCATGGAATCCTGTGTAGTTCTCCGAAAGTACATGATCCGGCTGTCCTGGTTTCCTTGGATGCCACCATGGCGTTCAATAGGGTCGAGTGGTCCTACTTATTTGCGGTGTTGGCAAAGTTGGGTTTTGGTCCGGAGTTCATTGGTTGGATGCGTTTATTATACGCTAATCCCTTAGCTAGGATGGTTGTGAACAATTGTAAGTCGGCTGATTTTCCATTGGGGAGGGGCACGAGACATGGGTGTACTTTGTCACAGCTTCTCTTCGCTCTTGTACACGAACCTGTGGCTGCATGGGTCCGGTGGGATCTGTCAATACGAGGCTTGCGGTGGACACCGGAGTGGGAGGATAAAATTTCACTGTACGCCGACAATATCCTACTTTATCTTACCAACCCCAGGGAGTCTTTGATCTGTTTTCTGGATATACTAGCCATATTTGGTAGGTACTCCGGATTCGCCATAAATTGGTCGAAATCGGTACTCTTAGTACCGGGGCACATGCTGGACCTTTTCTTTTCCAACATACTGAACACAAAAGCCAAATCTCCGATACCACTGCTCTGGACCGATTACTTCTTAATCACTATGTCAATCTCACTCTCCTCTCAGTCTCAGATCACAGGGAAACGCTCCTATGTGCGGAGAAAATGGGACAATTTATCAGCGGACACCCTATGCCCGGCGCTTTCAGTAAACCCCTTACCTCTTACCTCGGATGTAAACTCCGATGCTGCATCACTGAACTCGTGGATTGGCAACGTAGTGGATTCTATCGCTCCGGCCAGAATCGCAACGTCGCGCAGAGAATCGCCCTCTGCACCGTGGTTCTCCCCTGAGCTGATGGCCGAAAAAAGTAAATGCAAAAAGCTGGAGCGCCTTTGGCGAGCAAATTATTGCGAATCAGCCAAAACCAGCTATAAAAAAGCCCTCCATGCCTTACATCTATCCATAAAAAAAGCCAAAAAAATCTTCTTTGCGACCTCCATCCAGCAGGCGGAACAATCAAGTAAAGAAGTTTTTAAGATTGTTTAATCTTTCTTCAAACCCAGAGCCATTGAGACTGAAATCATCCCATCCGTAAGACTCTGTGAAACCATTTCTGACTTCTTTGACACCAAAATATTAAAAGTGTATGATACTTTTACGGACTCCGAGCCGACATTTATGAATGAGTTGGGAGTTACTGAGCCACCCGCTACCTCCTTAAATCAATTTCATCCTATCACCCTCTCTGAGGCATTGAAAGAAATACAAAAATGTAAATCCGGGTCACCTGATGATCCATGCCCACCTAAACTGTGGAAATTAATGTCGGACGCAATCGCAGTTCCCCTTTTACATATATGGAACACGTCCATTGAATCGGGCACGTTTCCGGACTGCTGGAAACAGGCCACTCTCCTCCCGTTGAAAAAAAAAACCCATGGCGCGCCGGATGATCTGAGCAATCTCCGACCCATTTCCCTTCTAGCAGCCCCTGGAAAAATGCTCGAAAAACTGAAAACTGATCCAACGGCAGCTTAACAGCTTCATTGAAGAAAGCGGCGCCTTACATGAAACTCAGTCTGGCTTTAGGGCCGGCTTTAGTACCGAGACGGCCCTCATTGAGGTTGCCGAGTCAATCAGGTGGTCCTTAGATTCAGGGGCATCAGCTATGCTGGTGCTCCTGGATCTATCTGCTGCTTTTGATACGGTAGATCATAGCAGACTGCTGATTCGGCTTAAGGACATAGGCCTAGGAAACAAGGCACTTAGTTGGCTACACTCTTACCTCACAGATCGGTCCCAGAAAGTGGCGCTGGGCTCCTTCTCTTCTGGACCTAAAAACCTCTGGTGTGGTGTCCCACAGGGGTCGGCACTCAGCCCTCTGCTGTTCAATGTCTATTTGGCCCCACTTTTCACCTTGATTGCTAAATAGGGGGGTCAAGGCACTATCATATGCGGATGACACTCAATTGGTCTTTCCCTATACAGACACGTCAGAGGCAGCTTTTAGTAAAATCAGGGGCTGTCTTCGAGACGTGGCCAAATGGATGAACACAAATAAACTCAAAATGAATGCTAGCAAAACGGAGGTGTTATTCTTTGGAAATCTCAAACATCCCCCTCCAGACCTGTGGTGGCCGCCGGAAATGGGCCCTGCCCCATCTCCCGGAACCCATGCAAAAAATCTAGGAGTAAGATGGGATGAGAATCTTTCCTTCCTGCCGCATATACAACAGCTTACCGCTGGTTGCCTACACAAACTCTGAAATTTGCGAAAATTTCTGCCTCTGCTACCAGTCGAGTGTCGAAAAACGGTTGTTCATGCAACAATTACATCTCGACTAGACTACTCAAATGGCCTCTACCTTGGTCTGCCCAAATATGTGGTGCAACGCTTACAGATCGTGCAGAATGCGGCTGCGAGATTGATAAAACGTGTCCCTTTCAGGCATCATATCTCTCCGCATCTGCACGAGCTACATTGGCTGCCAGTGGCAAGCAGAATTAAGTTCAAGGTGCTTACCTTGGCGTTTAGAGCGCTAAAAGGCACGTGCCCCAACTATCTAAAACTTCGACTTCCCCGTTACCACCAAAAGCGAGAGCTGCGTTCAAACTCCATGCTCAAGCTAACTATTCCGCGCATGAGGAAAGCTAGACTTGGAGGCAGGTCCTTCTCGGCCGGCACGGCGAAACTTTGGAATACCTTGCCCCCTGCTATCCAATCTGCCACGACAGAAGCTAGCTTTAGGAAGCTCCTAAAAACTTGGCTTTTTATGCAATAATCCTGAACTTCCTCCTGGCTACTCGCTCTTTGCTGTAGGACTCGCTAGCGCCGGGACACCTCACCAGAGGTAGCTGTTCGCGCTCTACAAGCATCTGTATTATTATTATTATTATTATTATTAGTCCTTGCGGGCGAGGCACCGGTAATCCCGCAGTCATGCCCGATACAGATAGAACCAGTTGGGTTCAAATACCTTGTTATTTACGTAACACTTGACCCGAAACTGCGCTACGCCAACAATCTTGGTCCTCCTTTGAACCGGTTCAGAAGGGATGTGGAGCGCTGGAAGGCTCTTCCGCTATCCCTGCTGGCTAGGGTGGTGCTGTTTAAGATGATGGCACTTTCGCGATTTTTGTACTTGCTTCAGAACTCGGTAGACCCGGTGCCTTTGTCCTATTTTAAAGAGGTAGAAGCCCTTCAGAGGAAGCTCTCAGGGACGGAAGACCCCGAATAGCATTCACCAAGCTCACTCTCCCATGGTACGATCGCTGGATTGGCCTGCCAGATCTAAGAAAGTACTACTGGGCTTCACAGCTGGCAGCGGTGAACCATATTGTGTACGGGCCCCCTGGAGACCCAGGGTATGCCATGGATTGTGGGCAGGCGCCGGGCAGAGATATCACAAGGGCGCTCTATGCCAAGCCAGGGCAGTTCCCGCCGATGGGCCCAACGGCACACGCAGTCAGTCCACGGGTGGCATGCGGCTAATAAACATCTTGCTTGGGAGGGTAAACTGACCTTGGCCACCCCCTCTGGAACTCCGAGAAACTTGGGAGCTTGTGGAAATCCAAGGGATTTGACAAATGGGATCTCATTGGAATCTCTCAGATTAAGGATGTGTGGGGAGCGGACAGGATGCACAACTTCGAATCCCTTAGGCAACAGTACAGTCTACATAATAATAAGCTTTATCGATACCTCCAGATTAGGCACGCCCTCCACACTCCCATACCTAGAGATGCCACGCTTCCGGAGGCCTATCCTCTTGAAGACAGAGTGTTAGATGGCCACCTCCCTGAGAAAACGATCTCCTTAATATATAAAAAGCTTATTAACCATATGGAGAGCCCCCTGGGACTTGTCAGAACGCAGTAGAGTGCTGATGGAATAGAGCTAGATGATAAAGACTGGACGGAAGCGCTTTCTTCCCCGCGGGTGGTGGCGAATCAGATGAGACTCAGACTGGTGCAATTAAAGATCTTGCATAGGTCGTATATTACAGGGCCTAAATTGGTGCGTATGGCGCTAGCGGTGAGTGGAGAGTGCCGGAGGAGGTGTGGAGAGCTAGGCACCTTCATGCATATTCTGTGGCTTTGCGTGGAAGTACAGAAATACTGGACAAATCTTCACGAGGAGATGAGCGAGGCCTTGGAGGAGGAGATACGACCAGAGGCCCGAGTTGCATACTAAACATGTGGGAAACCACGGACCTGAATGTGTATTGTAAGCAATGGGTGACATTGGCATGTATGATAGCTAAACGTAATATTACAGCTGTGGGGAGCCAGCCAACCACCCCGGGTTTCTAAATGGGCTGAGGACTTGGATTGGTGCATGTATAGAGAGAAGTCTGTGTATGTGGCCAGGGGCTGTCCGGAAAAATGGGGAAAGGTCTGGGGGGGGGCAAGGAACAGCCATCGTGGTGAGATTTGCACGCCACTGTCGAGACAAATGGTAGCGGAAGCACATGAGTCCCCGTGATCCCATGTATCATATATTGTTTTCCTCCATTCTGCATCTTCGATGTTTGATTCGTCTAATGTGAATTACCACCTCACCTGATGTATCTCTTTTTCCTTTTTGTTAATTTGATATTAAAAAAAAACACTTGTGACCAGCTTTCAACTCACTGAGCTATCCAGATGGCATAACTCTGAGATAAGTGGTTGTGGTTGAATGCTAATATTACGTTGTATTATATATATATATATATATATATATATATATATATATATATATATATATATATAGCACTTCATACTACACTTCTGCTGTGTAAAAGCACTGTAAATGACGCATATTACCTTTAGCCATTTATTTATACTCCATTTACCTGCTTCAGAAGGATGGAAGGCTGAGTCAGACTTGCCAGGAATTTCTTACTTCCAGATTACTGCATGTTTCAGTGGTGCGCTTTCTTGTCCCTAATCCATCCTGAGCCACGTTTGAAATTTTTTTTTTTTATTCACGGGGTGCCACATCTACCACGGATCCCTCCCCCTCCCAAACCCAGGCATTTTGTCACCTTCAACTGCTGCAACGTTTAATTATATCAAAAAGGAGAGTGCCAGGGCTCGGGTTCAATTCACAACAGCTTATTTATTTAGCTGGTGTTTGCCTTCTTTTTGTGAATTCATGAAGGTATTGTATTTACATTTGTCGTTTTTTCAAGTTTTCAAAACGTATTTACATTTTGTACAAGCTACAGAGGATTAGACATTCCTTTTACTGTGGAAACAATACATACAAATTTCATACATTGCGATACTTTCTGTATTTTCTGACAAAACAAATAGAAAACATTCATATATAGTTACATTTTCACTATTTCAAGTAGAAAACAAACGTTAAATTTTGTACACCTAAAATTATTCAGGTACTGGTCCTTATGATCAAGCAAACATTGTTAAATGGACCAAACACATTGGGCAATATGACTTTGATTGCATCGCCCTATGCTCGTGTGCTAACCCCTAACATTTGGGTTGCCTCTTTGAAACAGCCGAACAGCCGCCTCTTTGAAACAGCCGAACAGCCGACGCATTTCCAAACCCTTCGTTTAGTTAATAGGGTTCTTCCTCAGGGCTGAGCTGTGTACCTTTTCTCACGATGTTGTTGGCTGTGATTTTCAAAAGCGGGGCATCAAATTATCCTTGGTTTTCACCATTGCTTGTTATGTGTATTTCAAATCACTCGTGGGTTGAAGTGACCGTTTGTGGAAATCTTTTGGAGTTCCTCGGTGTTTGCGTTTTGTGTGTAGCGCGGTGAGGGACTCGAACACTGCTACACTCTCTTTCGTTTAGGCCGTCTTTTCCTTGACCGGTTGGGAGTTCTTTGTCTGTGGTTCTCTAAAGCATTTCTCGAGTCTCCATGGGGCCGCGTAACTGTCACTCCTTACGCTGCTGTTCGAGTCAGATTTCCGGTTGTCTGACTCGAACAGCAGCGTAAGGAGTGACAGTTACGCGGCCCCATGGAGACTCGAGAAATGCTTTAGAGAACCACAGACAAAGAACTCCCAACCGGTCAAGGAAAAGACGGCCTAAACGAAAGAGAGTGTAGCAGTGTTCGAGTCCCTCACCGCGCTACACACAAAACACCGAGGAACTCCAAAAGATTTCCACAAACGGTCACTTCAACCCACGAGTGATTTGAAATACACATAACAAGCAATGGTGAAAACCAAGGATAATTTGATGCCCCGCTTTTGAAAATCACAGCCAACAACATCGTGAGAAAAGGTACACAAATTTAATGTTTGTTTTCTACTTGAAATAGTGAAAATGTAACTATATATGAATGTTTTCTATGTGTTTTGTCAGAAAATACAGAAAGTATCGCAATGTATGAAATTTGTATGTATTGTTTCCACAGTAAAAGGAATGTCTAATCCTCTGTAGCTTGTACAAAATGTAAATACGTTTTGAAAACTTGAAAAAACGACAAATGTAAATACAATACCTTCATGAATTCACAAAAAGAAGGCACACACCAGCTAAATAAATAAGCTGTTGTGAATTGAACCCGAGCCCTGGCACTCTCTTTTTTGATATAACGTATATTGTCCAGCCAGGACTCGTAGGACAAAACCCCTCCAGTGATAAGCAACGTTTAATTAGGCAAAGCAGTGCAGACGGCGGAATGCCGGTCAGCCAAAAAAAAGCAGCACAAAGTCTGCATTCTCTCTGAGACATGACCAAAGAATGTGAACATACGATCCAAGGTTGCTACAATCTCTCAAACAGAGTTTTCTAGCATGTGTCCTATCTGGCTTGGGGATTTAAAGAACCTGATGTACATGTTTTATTGACAGAGACTGTATGTGCCTGTTTATCTCCTATTATGTTGTCTGAGCACTGTAGCCCCACACATTTTCTCAACTTCTGCAGATTTTTCTTATACACTTGCCTTTTACTCCTCCCACCCCCTCTTTTAAATGAGATAAGATGCTGACAACTGACCTCTGACAGCTAATAAAAACTTTAATGTATTTGTTTGGGTATAGGCCATAGTTTTCCTTTTTATGGTGGAACTCAAGCTTATGTTTTTTCAACGGCTAGAAGATGGGATTTTTTTCTTAATTAATTGTAGAGCAAGTTGGAGTCCTTGTTGAAGCAAACCTAGAATTGCTGTTAACAGTTGTGAACCCCGAGTAGAACAGGAGGGGCCTCTTAGTCGTGTTGAATGTTTTAGGGAAAATTGCTCTGCTTTCACTAGGAAAACAAGCTTATCAATGTTTGGCTCCTTACAACTGGTTTTGTTTCAGGTGATGACTTGACTGTATATGGTGTGGTGATGCACAGGTGGAAACCCTTTTGTCCTGACAAGCGCTGCGATCTGGAGATTGTACTCAAAGCCAACTTCATTGTCGTTAATAACCAGCAGCCCACTGGGGTCATTATCGATGAAGAAGTACGTAAGGAGTTTGAAGACTTCTGGGACAAGCATAAAAGTGATCCTTTAGCAGGTGAGTTGAGGAAGATGTGGTATGGATTGTTTGATTTTCTAAATATTCCAGGTAAAACTATTCCCAACTCTCGAGAGCTTAATTTGGACAGTAGACTAAATAGAAGGGTGGTAAACTACTAAATCTGACCCACTGTCAGAAACCTTTCTAGAGGGCCCTGGGACATGCAGGAGCTCCTGGGCCACACTGTGGGGTTTGAGATCTTTTACCCCTGATGTCGCAGGCCAAACTTACTATGGACCTTAGCAAATGGGCCAATTACCCCTTCAGCACTTGACTCTCTATAAACGTGTGGTTCGAGACTACTTGACTCCTAGGAATAGTGTGGTCTGAACCGTCAGAGGCTCCCTCAGGTGGGGGAGGCGGATACAGGGGGTGGACATGGGCTCACAACTTAAAATACATGCAGTAACAGCAATAAGTTATTGTCCAGCCAAATACTCACTTTTATTGTAAAAGAAGTATTTATTTTTACCGCTACTCACAAAAGGAAATACGACATTCACTAACAACTACACGGTCCCCCTGAGGTCAGGACTATAGTGTTTCGTAGGCAGTTCCCTGTGTCCAACTCCCTCCTCGCTCTAGGGATAGTGGCACCACATTCATTTTATTTATTTTGTATTTATTTATGTGTTTGTAAAGCGCCAGAATCGACTCCCTAAAGATTATCTCTGCGCTTCAGACGGGCAATATAGATATATGCAAGTGCAGCTGAAATCAAAAACAGAAAAGGGTAGTCTTTTTTAAGTTTTATTTTGCTTTTTAAATTACAGCATAGAACAGTTCATAATTCCAAATTCATGGCATTGGCACATGGTATATATCCTGGAGAATCACAGTACAAAATCACATTGTCACAAAGCATTACTTCATGCGTATCAAGAGTTATAGTCATGGTAATAAAGAAGTGTTAGCTGGCAGGGCGAGGGTGCACAGAGTGGCAGTATAAATACAGTATGGATTCTACACGTCTGTTAGGGACAGCAAGTAAGATGTGAGCGGTCCCCAAATATCACAGGGTTTGGATGCTGACGGTAGCTCCTCTGCATAGCATGTAAGTTGGTCACGGCAGTATGCTAAGTCCTGCAGCCACAGTTTAGTCTTAAGCGCTGCCCTACTCTCTCAGTAGATAGAGATCCTGCGTTTAGCCATGAGCAGTGCCAGTGACACAAATTTTTACTGGAAGATTTTACTTTAGCCCTGTAGTCCCGCCCTCTTCGCGAGCGGGACTCCCAAGATGGCGCCCGCGACTAGACAGCCGGAAAAGGACGCCGGCGGTCTAGTCTTTCCAGAAGAGGCCGTGACGCGCCAGCCAGCGGGGAAACAAGAGACGGACACGGTCCCCGAGGCGGCTTTAGCATGGACCCAGAGGACCACGGACCCAAAGAGAGGAGCAGGAGAACAGACGAGGAGGAAGACGCCGGGATTAAGGAGAGCCCCACAGAAGAACCGCCTAGTGGCAACGCATCTGAGTTAGGCCGACCCCAGGAAGAGGAGGAGGGCGGTAAGACTCCAAACGCCACGGCCCAGGAGGGTCGTGGCCTTAGGCAAGTTCATTTTTTGGGTATTCTCACTATGGGGTGGTGGAGGTCAGGATTGTGAACACGCACCTGGCTAAAACCCTTCCTTTTTCTCCCTTTTACTCTATGCTGTTGCCACCCCTGCCCGAGCACTGATCTGACTTTCCTGGTAGGCTACACTGATGTTTGGAGGTGTCGGTGATGGTGTGCTCACCCTGTGAAAGAATCCCCAGGTACTGATTGTGCTCTCACCTTGTCCTTCTTTGAGGGTAACGGCCCGGTACAGACCTCTTCCAACCAGATGTATCGAAGAACAGAGAAAGACAGAAAAGAACACCTTGTCGCTTCTGAAGTTACTGTAAGACTCTTTCTTTGTCGGTGTATGAACAGTCCAACAGTCAGAACTCTCTCCCACCCCCCCCTTTTCACTCCATATTAAAAACCCCTTTGTCACCTCTTTTCTTTCTGCGGAACTTTCACCAGCCTTAAACTCCCCTGAAGAGGAAAAAAACACTGTTGAATAAAATAATAGTCCCCCATCCTAGTCTGGTCATAGTGTTTCTGTACATCTGGGCATAACAAACCCCAATCCCCAGCAAACACAGCCCCGGTTCACAGTCGAGAGGTTCTTCAATCATCAAGCGAAGAGTTTTTACAACTGAGCCCCAGTATTCAAGTATTTTAGGACATTCCCAGGCGAGATTATAAAAACCAGCCCCAGGTGCACCACAACGTTTACATGCGTCAGTCTGTAGGAGCCAGAATTTGTATAGCTGTTCAGGAGAATAATACATCTGGTAAGTATTTAAAATGGAGCAATCGTAGATTGCCATTCGCCGACAGTTGGCCCGTCAGGCAGCAGCTATGAAGCCAGTCCTCTTCAAAGAGCGGTTCTGGCAGCACAGCATTCCATTTATCCAACGCATTTACTCCCACAGGTATCATGTCATGTAGGGATGCCCTATAGAGTTTGGTGATTAGTTTGGTCCTGGATTTAGCAGTGTATAGGAGTTGCAGTGCATCAAGAGTTGGTGGCTCCGAAGAGAAATGTGGATTAAGCGAGCGCAAAAACCTGCATGGCGGAGGCCTCATCCCAGGCGACCAAGCCTTCTAAGGTTATAAATTGGCCTCCAGGGAATGCGTCCGCCATGATGGATAATCCCATCTCTGCAAGTGTCTTCAGTGTACCAGTCTCCTAGGTGACACAGATCCCGGAATGATGGAGCAGTGGCATGTTAGGGGCATACAGCGGTAGTTTATGTGCCCGCTGACCTAGATCCTGCCAGGCTCTAGACGTAATCTGTATTGTGTCAAATTCCCCTTTCTCATATACCGTGTGTGAATTCACTATCATGGCCTTGAGTGGCATGGGATGCACAGCGCCCGCCTCCACCGCCACATGCGGGATATATGCCAGGTCATGTTGCCAGTAGTAGGCATAGTGCGCCTGCGCACCGAGATAGTAAAGATGGAAGTCTGACTCCGCAAACCCGCCCTGATCATACGGTAGTGTGAGTGTCTCCCACTTGAGCCGAGGTTTCTTTCCTCCCCAGGCTAGCGTGATCAGGAGTGAGCGAAGAGTGTCTTGTTAGACATACCGGGATATTTAAAAAGAGATATAAAAATCGGGGAAGGACTACCATTTTCATTAAGGCTATGCGGTCAGCAAATTATAGGGGCAATTTAATCCAACGAGTAACCTGCTCTTCTGGCCTCGTGATGGCGGTGCCAAAATTAGTTTGTATGACCGTCTGTTGGTCCCTGTGCAGCCATATTCCTAAATATTTAACAGCATCCGTACACCACGTTACGGGGTATTCCATGTCAAACTGTTGGGTGATATCAGTGAGAGTCAGTATAGTGGACTTGGACCAGTTGATCCCCAGGCCTGAGAAGTGTTCAAACCAAATGTATTATCGTATGAGTGGCGCCAGAAATTGCGCCGGTTCCCGAACATACAGCACCATGTCGTCGGCATACATGGATACCGCAAGCGGACATTGGAAAAAACGCAATGCCGAAGCTGCATAGCGCTGTCTCAGGATACATGCTAAGGGCTCCAGCACAAGCGCAAATAGCAGTGGTGACAGTGGGCAGCCCTGCCGCATGCCACGATGGATGGGAAACTTTTCCGACAGTTGCCCATTAATTCTGACCCGCGCCTCTGGGCTAGTGTACAACAGTTTAATCCAGTTTGTAAATACAAATGGAACACCCATACGATGGAGGACTGCAGTCATGTAGGACCAAGAGATCGTGTCAAGCGCTTTTGCAGCATCGAGCAACACCACCACCGCTGGTAGTGTGGGCTTCAATACACGCATTACCGCAAAAATGGTGCGCAGATTATGGGACGTAGAACGAGTAGGAATAAATCTCGACTGGTCTGGGAGTACCATAACTGGGAGGAGCAGTAGAATTCTCGTGGCCAGGACTTTCGCTAAATATTTTACATCAGTATTTATGAGAGATAGTGGGCGGTAAGAGTCGCATGTATCGGGTGGCTTATCCGGTTTCAAAAGGGCAACCATTCGCGCCTCACGCAGGGTCTGAGGCAGACACTGGGCTTCATATGCCTCCTCATAAAGTTGAAGCAGGCACAGGGCTAATTGTTCAACATATTCTTTATAGAACTCGGCTGGTAGCCTATCAGTGCCGGCAGCTTTCCCGTTAGGCAGGGCAGCTATGGCATCCCGTATCTCACCTAAAGTGAGCGGGTGCATTAGGAAGTCCTGCTGCCCCCTCAATAGCCACACCAAGGCAACCTCATCAAGATACTGATCTAGTTCTGCAACGCTAGCCGTGGGCCGTTGAGCGTACATCTTAGTGTAATATTCTGCAAACGCTTGTAGGATATTTATTGTGTCATAGTGTGTGTTATCATCAGCTGTGATCGCCTGAACTACGCGTGCCCTGGTGTGCGGTTCCAGTATACTGGCTGCAAGTGTCCTCCCCGGCCGGCCACCCTCACCATAATACCGTGCCTTACCCCGACAGGAGAGATGTTTAACTTCCTGTTCAGCTGTTTCATTGTATTCTAGAACTTTCTCCCTGAGCTGGGTCGGACACTATATTGCCGTACCAGGTCACCCAGCTCCCGCTCCAGTGTTGCCATGGTGCGACGTAGTGACTTTAAGACCCAAGTCCTGGAAGCCAATGCATTTCCTCTGAATGTTCACTTTAAAAGCCTCCCATAACATTTCCATAGTTTGGACCGAACCAGTATTAAGCGAGAAGCAGTCTGCTATAGCCTCACGGATACCCTCAGTAAATACTGGATCAAGTAGTGAAGAGGCTT
Organism: Lissotriton vulgaris; assembly: GCF_964263255.1. Classification (NCBI taxonomy): domain Eukaryota; kingdom Metazoa; phylum Chordata; class Amphibia; order Caudata; family Salamandridae; genus Lissotriton; species Lissotriton vulgaris. The sequence goes on from NC_141694.1 coordinate 753,771,040, forward strand.
GTAGGTGCCATCGAAAGAGAGGCGGAGTGTGGGTGGGGAGTGTCATGTCTAAAGCTACTGGAGAGTGATCGGACAAGGTTCTAGGCAAGTGTCGTATCTGCGTAACCCATTGACAAATATCTTGCGTAGCCAGCCAGTAATCAATGCGTGACCAGGAATGTTTTGCATACGAGTGACATGCCTCTTCTCTGGCCTGTGGGTGCTGCCGCCTCCAGATTTCGACGAGTCCGAGCGACCCCAGTCCATCATGCACTGCACTGGTAGTCCTACGGGGGGTGGGGGATCTGCCGCCGTCAGTTTGTCCATCTTAGGATCTAGCACGCATTAAAATCCCCGCCACATATAAGCGTCTCAGGAGATATATTGTAGAGTTTACTCCACAGGGCGTCGAAAAAGGCGGGATCATCCGTGTTCGGACCATCCGTCTGTGTCCTCGTCAACATGAATGGGCACAAAGGGAAAACATTTTTTCACTAAGATCATATCTCCCCGGGCATATGATGCAGCGAGCTTCACCCCGGCTCATTTCGTGGCAATGTGCGAAACTGCCTGTTTCGTAAGGTATGTCTCCTGTAACAGGGCGATCTGGACATGGTGCCTATCCAGATAAGCTAGTACCTGTTGTACCTTTTTGGCTTTGTTAAGCCCCCTGACATTCCAACTCATCCAAGAGATATTGGACTGCTTTAGGTCGACCATGACCGGAAAATCTGAGGTGTAAAAATTGCAACACAGTTCAATCTACATGTGATATATATTGCAGTACCCATAGATGTATTCTGTACAATGCCATTATAGTGAAACCGATTTCCCCAACCACCCCTCCCTCCCACGGCGGTCATTGAACCTAACCGCGAATAGATCCCAGTGTAAACCGAACAGAAAGACAACAGTTGTGACTTCGCAAAGCACAGCATGTCAAACATAAAGAAATACATTACCCCAACAAGGGCGCCAAAACGGCACCAACATAGAAACAGAACTTTTCGGGGAATGCCCATTTCATTGGTCGCTAGTAGCTCTTGGCCCCCCGCAATCGCAGGATGGGTCGAGCTAAAGGAAAAAAGGCTAACCAACACAAGTTATAAAGTATTACCAGCAACTACCTAGTGCTAACACAGCAATGGATGTGGAGTCCATTATTGAACAGACCGCTGTGCCAGTATACTTTAAATGCAACATACAGAGCAAGGCACCTGTGATAACTGAAATATGGATCGTTACAGTTCAAGCATTAAACCTATATCACAAAGCCAGATAAAGAACTACACGTAGATTGCCATCAAGGAATAAAGGTAGTAGAACATTCAGAAACAGAGTCAGAGTTAACTTTGGCTCACATGCTCATCTGTCAGAGTCTGAGATTCCACCCCTTTCAGGTAGTGTTTCCTGCCGTTCTAGCTGTCGAGTGTATTGCAGCGCTTCCTTCGACGTAGTGAAGAATCGCGCCTTCCCATCATGTTGTATCCGCAGGCGGGCAGGGAAGAGCATAGCATAAGGAATTTGAAGAGATTGCAGTTTTTTCTTTACAGATTGAAACTCTCGACTGGCTTGTTGTACTGTGACGGTGAAGTCAGGGAATAGTTCTATTTATACAGAGGTTATTTCTATGGGACCGGGCTTCTATGCCCTCGTTTTTAGCCTTGATAACCTCTAATATTTTCTCCATAGCAGCACATGGAGGAGGTCCCCACCTCCTCCATTCGGTCCTCCGTGGTCGAGATGCGCTTCTCCGCTTCGGCAATCTGCGCGCCGTGCTTGTCTATTTTGGAAGCCATGGTGTCCATGCGGAGATTAAGATTGTCAATCTTGTCATCAATAGTTTGTAGACTTTGGTGCATGCTGAGTATCATACGCTCCAGCTTTGTGGTTGTACCATGCTGTAGATCCAGCTCTGAGTCTGATGCAGTGGGAGTGGATGTTTTGGTATGCTTCTTGGCGGCAAACTGTAGTTTGCTCTGCTGCTTGTCTGTGCGCCCCATGGTGAGACCAAGAATGCCGCCGTGCGTGATCTTGAGATCTTGTTGATAGTGCACTCTGTGTCAGTACCGGTTTTGCGCACCAGGAGTGTGTCCAGGAGATGCCTCTTGCCCAGCTTGCTTGTATCCGCCACAGATAGATTGCAAATAAGGGTATACTGACGGTGCTGCCCACGTTGTAGTCTATGGCACTGAGAGGAAAATGACGCAGACACACCTGGGACAGCTTTGTTCTCACCGAATGGAGGTGGCACACAGCCAGAGGTGCTAGATTATTAGGCACTATATAGTGCAGTATGGGCAATAATCTCTTCCCGTGACAACTCTCCACTCCCTTTGTAAGCCAAATGGGCAGTGCTCTATCCCCCCTGTTGCTTTGTAAGGCATGGTAGCCCTAGGAGCTGTTTAAATCTGAGCACTGCTCTAAAATAAAGTTTATGGAGGCCACAAGCACTCCATCAGTAAGCGCTGCGCCAGAGGGCGCCAGGGGAGGCGGCACGCGTCGCTCACCGGGATGCTCCCCAGCCTGCTCCTGGGCCATCCAAGTTCCCGCCGCAGGCCGCAAATGATCTCTGTTGCTTTCCCCACAGGCCCCGCTCCGAGGCTTCAGGGCAGCGCCTCCAGGAATGGGACACCCAGCAGGGGCATCACACCTCCACGGCGCCTCATGCCACCACACCACAGCAGCGTCGCAGCCCCAGCGAAGGCCGCGCAATTCTGTTGGAGCTCCGGCTCGATGTGCAGCGCCAAAGCAGCCTGCGGGCACCTCACTTCAGGAGCATCACCACCCAGCAATCGATCAGCCTGCCGCCTCCCAGGGAGCCATACCGCAATGTCTTTTGTCACTCGGCAAACTTCGGGTGTCAAATCAGCAGACAGCGGTTTACAGCACCCTGCCCACAACTGAAGGTAATCAACAGCTCTGCGAATCAACAGACCGCCGAAGATGATTAGAACATTGTCTTAAATGTAAAGGAAGCTCATTCCAGTACCATGGGCCAAGGCAGGAAAGGGCTTCCCCCCCCCCCCCCCCCCCCCCCCCATTTTGCTCTCCTAACTCGGGGGAGCTAGAACGGAGAGACCTTGAGGGTCTATAGCCAATGAAGTTGCAAAAGAAGAGGGCGCAAGGCTGTCCTCGGAGGCATATTAAGAACTAGTTGTGCCGTCGTGTTTTGGACCATCTGAAGTCTACTGATCGAGGTCTCATTAGCAGAGATCAGTAGACCGTTACAGTAGTCCAGATGGCTTTATATAAGAGCCTGAGTCAGAGTCTTCCGAGTTGAATCCTGAAGAAGAGGAAAGACGCGACAAAGTAGGCCCAGAGTATAGAAGCAGGTGCCCACTGTCTGAGCGATGTGCTCCTTAAAAGTAAGGGCTTGGTCCAGACGGACGCCTACGTTCTTAGTGGAAGCTTTAGGAGCAGTAGGGGCACCAAAGTCAGTCGGCCACCACTCAGCCGACCACAATAGAGGGGCCTCACCGAAGAGCAAAATCTCTGTTTTCCCAAAATTACATTGGAGGAGATTGCTCTTCATCCATTGTGAAATAGCTCTCATTCCCCCAGAGAAGGTAGTCTGTACAGAAGAAGTGAATTTGTCGAACGGGAAGAGCAGCTGTGTGTCGTCGGCATATGATATTGGAATTAACCCATGGGTCCCTAGGACATTGGCCAAGGGAGCAATATAGATATTAAACAGATTGGGACTTAGACATGAGCCCTGAGGTACTCCCTTGGACAGTTCCATGGGTGCCGAACGATATGGGCCCAAGTATAGGTAACATCCATAGTAAGCCTCGCTGTTAGTCAGTGTCTCAAGAGTCCATTCCAACTCTATTGTAAAGCCAAAAGTGTTCCAGCGCCGAAGCACTATCTAGCAAGCAAATTCAGGAGTTCCTGACCGCCCCCAAAGCTTCCCCCCCCCCCCTCTGTGGGTGCCAGAGCAGCAGTGGCTGGTTCAGATGAGTTAATTGCATGCGGCCCAGATTGGCTGCACTTGGCAATCCCAGAGTTCCTCGCACACATTTGTGCTCTCTCAGCAACCAGTGGTTCCACGGAGCTCCTCCTGGCAGGGTAAATTTTTCAATTTGTCCTTCGATGAAAAGAAGATGATGCAAAGTTCCTAATACTTGTTCTGCATGCCGATGTAGATGCGTGGAATCCGACAACAGCCTCACTCCTCTAGTGAAGCTCCCAGTTAGGTTTCACTTCTTGCTAGTTCTGGTGACCGCCTTCTGGCTTATGGGGTCATCATATCTGTCCTGTGCATGGGTACCATCCATATCGGCACAGCAGATGCCTGCATGGCTGGCACTACTGGCATACGGAGTTGCTGGCTGTTCTCCACGCAAGGTCTATGGCCCACTGCACATGGCAATCCTTCCACTGGAGCTCTTCCTGGTATACGGGGTCACCAATTCCTCACTGTGCACGTGCTCCAGCCTTATTGGCACTGCAATATCCACGGCTCACTAGACAGTGGCCCTTCCCTGGCATGCAAGCTTTGCCTACTCCGTCCTGTACATGTGCTAGAACCCGATCGGTGCAGCAGCCGTTGTCCACTTGACAGAATTCCCCACTTGACCTTGCTCCCTCCAACACTCTCCTCTTCCTCACAGGGCTCACTGGTATCAGTAGCGGCTGCTACTGGACAAAAGTGGTGACCGGGAGGGGGGATAAAAATTAAAAACACTTAGCTTTTTGCCAGCCGCCGCCTCTCCTCCATCTTCTTCAGCTTCCTCTTCCTGCAGTCCCAGCAGAAGGAAGCACCCGGCACCCTTCTTCCTCAGCCAATCACAATGCTGCAATGCAGTGTTGTATTTGGTCTGAGCCCCGTGGATCGGTGCTCTGATGGGGACTGGAAGGGTTTGCATGTTCCTCGCCAGGCTGTGTAATGCAGCCTGGCGAGGAAGATGCAGAGTGCGCATGACTGTTTGGCCGGTCAAGCAGTCATGCCCACTTAAGGAATGAAAACCACTCCTTCCCTGCTCTGCCCCGCCCCGAGGGCCTCTGAATTCAATAGGAAAAATACAATGATAATAACGGTATCTTATTATCATTGTATTTTTCCTTTTGAACAGTGGGGCGACATTCTTCTGCCATAGCGGAGGATCTGCCACTTACTGGTCTTAGCAAGCAAGCAGGTGCTGGTGCTACAGGCTCCAGTGTAGGCTGTCTTAGTTCCGTAGGTGATGTCCCCTCACCCAGCAGGGAGACTAGCATGCCCCAGTGCTGGTCACAGGCAGAAGCCTGGCAGAGCTTCTCCTCCTTGCACAGCCCATCTGGCTGCTAGACAATATTTGGAGTCCCAGACTTCCTTTATATTCCATTTCCAGACACCAAATATGATTTAGAATCTGAGTCGTTGACGTTATGTTGGGGGGTCGCTTCCTTTTTAAGTTCCCAATCCTCAGCCCTCTCTTCCTTTTGAAAGCAGTCTGTCGCAGCAGGAGTGACTTCAAAGCTGCTAGCCCCACAACATAGGCCATGGGAGTGACTAGACTTCACACCTGTGTCAAACACAGAGATCTATGTATTAAAAGGTTACCCAAGGGCCCGAGCCCTACTCTTTGTGATTCTCTTATCAGCCACATCTTCATTCCTGGGATGTGCCCAGGGTCCTTCCTTGTGGCCTCTCTGAATCAAAGACCCCCATTTGGAGAAAGGAGAGCCAGGCTTCCCGATACACTACAGAGTGTCCAGCCAGTTTTCAGGAATTCAGCAATACACAAATCTGTTTTGGGAGTGGTCGCGGAAATATCCTCTACCGCCTCATGTTTCACAATGCATGCACCAAGCAGAAGTGTTGCCAGTATGCGACGAGGAAGCAAACCGATGGAATGATGGGAGAGAACAGGTACGGGGCGTGCAATAAAGCATATCTCCAAGATAAGTTTCACTGTGCAACCACACAAAGCATGTATCTGCCCGACCGACAAAGCATGCATAACCTGCAACACATGCGCACACACACATCTCCCCATGAAACTGGAACACAATCACCAAAGCTGCTACTACACTGTCCATCCATAGCCGCCTCCAGAGAACCTGCTCTGCACTACACAACAGGATTGTATGCCACGTTGACGCACAAAGCTGAACTGCCCTGCAAAGCTTTGAATGTTCGAGGCATGTGGGCTGCTGAATTCATATCTGTGCATAGATCGCCGTCTAGTGTTGGGTCCGGATGATTGCACATTGTTGTCCTGGAAGAGTCTTCGAAGTATCACGAGATAGGTGGCTCCTCCCCTGGACTACAGTGCGCATGGGCATCGACTCCATCCCCAGATTGTTTTTTTCCGCCATTGGGTTCGGATGTCTTTGGTTCCCTCTTGTCGGAATCGATAAGAATTAACTTTACTTTGCTTGAGACCAAAAGGTCTTTAGGACTTGCGTCGGTATTGTCTTGCGTTCTGCTTCGCAACTTTCCTCGGCTCCGAGCCAAGCTTGTACTTCTGCGTGCTTTCGGCGCGGAAGGGCCTAGTCGACGCTCCAGACTCTTCAACCATCCATCATGGAACGAAGTCCATTCAAATGATATCCGGTGTGTGCCTCGAAGTACCCGCATATCGACGTCCACCCGGTGTGCAACAAGTGCCTGTCGCCGGACCACGACGAGGCCAAGTGTATGGCCTGTTCCAGGTTCCGGTCCAAGAAAACACTCAAGCTCCATCTAGCTGCGCGCCTGGAGGCCCAGCCATCTGCACCGCCGCCTACGGACATTTTCGATGCTGGGGAAGTCGAGGATGAAGATATCCAGGACATCTCGGAATCTAACCCCGCGTCGGAGGTCGAGGACGACTACAATGCAGAGACCGAAGATTTCGGTGAAGTCGTCGAGGAGGTAGGGGACGACGACGGGGCCCTTGCCACCATGGAGGATAGCTCGGACGAGGACCTTCCTCAGACTGACTCCGGGGCCGTTCAAATAAATAAGGCCCAGGTCGAGGGATCGCCTTCGGGCCTTACCCGAAACCTTGTTGTGAGTTCCTCGGCTCCGCCTACTGGCCCGGCCACGGCCATTGGTACCGATTAACTCCCGGTAACACAGAAACCGAAAGTGAAATCTACGGTCTCGACGCCAGAGATATCGAAACCGAAAGTGCGCATCGCACTGGTCGGATCGAAGACTTCGGAGGCCTCGGCGCCGAAGAAATCGAAGATGGCCGTCGAGCCGAAGAGCCACGTCAAAATGGCCGACCCGAAGGCTACTACATCGAAGCCAAAGGTTAAGGGGTCGGACGCAGCCGCGTCGGCGCCGAAGACTGTAGACGCCAGCAAGGGTCGACTCGATCACAAAAAAACGGTCGACGACCCCAAGAAGTCTCTTACCGACTCGAAGAAGCGGCCAGACGACCCGAAGTCCCTCTCTGCCCCGCTTCCACACGACAAGGCCAAGGGAGCTGCCCCGAGTGCGTCGACTCCGAAGGGAACATCGTCGGTCTCCACTCCAAAACCAACCGCTAAGGACTCTGTCGAACCGGCGCGTCCATCCGCCGCGTTCACAAAAAAAGGTTACGGAGTCCCTACAGCGCATTAGGGACGGCGCCGCAGCAGAAACCGGCGAAGGCGCCCACGCCGATCCTTTTCACCTTGCCGCCTAAGACGGCGCCAAAGGCTTTCGCTGCTAAACCGGGGGCCGGCGTGCCCGAAAAGGTGTCTTCGATGCCGAAACCGTAGTTGGTGGTCCTCGGCCCACGGCCTCGACAACTTGCAGAGGAGAAGCGTCAGGAGCATTTCATCGACGCCGAAACGGGCAGGCTTTCCCTCCTGAAGAGGAAAATCACCCCTGAGCCCCAATTGGAGTCGTACAAGATCCCACTCAAACGAAAGATGGACTCTGCTGGTACTCCAGCCTTGGTGGAGCACATTTCACCACAGGCTCACGAACTCTCGCCCACTCCTTCCAATGTCGACGCTGGTGAGGGTGACGACGAAGATGAGTACAGCTATCCCGTCTACACAGACCCAGAGGATGTGACTGAGCCCTGGTCTGCTGGTGGCGATCCTGGGGACCCGCATTCTGGACAGGACCCTCAGCTTTTCTCAGCGAAAACTTCTCCCACTGAGGACTCTGCGGCTTTCAATGCCCTCATTGAGCGGGCAGCGGCCAATCACAACGTCGAGCTGCATGCTGACCCTGTGGACGTCAACTTCCTATTTGACACCTTTTCTGTCTCTGAAAAGACTGTAAAAACTCTGCCAATGCTGAAGGGTGTTTTAAAGCACGCTGCTGAGGTCTTCAGAGAACCCACCAGGGCGAGGGTCATCAACCCAAGAATCGACAAAAAGTACAAGACAGCGCCCACAGATCCAACTTATATTAAGGGACAGTTGCCTCTGGACTCCCTGGTTGTCTCCAATGGCCGGAAAAGGGCCAACTCGCAGACTACGGGTGATGCTCCTCCCCCAGACAAAGAATCAAAAGTCTTTGAGGCTTCGGGGAAGAGGGTGGCAGCGCAGGCAGCCAACATATGGCGCATCTCCAACACGCAGGCGCTCCTGGCGCGTTATGACAGGGCACACTATGATACTCTAGAGACCCTTTTGCAACATTTACCCGATCAATATAAGGAAGCGGCTGAAATGTTAATACAGGAGGGGAAGCTAATCTCCAACGCTTCCATAAAGTGCGCTCTGGACGTGGCTGACACCGCCGCACGCGCAATTAACACTAGCGTTATGCTTCGTAGACATGCATGGCTGAGGATATCTGGGTTCAAGCCAGACATTCAAACCACCATCTTGAACCAAACAGTCAACCCAGATCACCTGTTTGGCCCTGAGGTTGACACCACCCTTGAGAAGATGAAAAAGGACACCGACACTGCAAAATCTATGGGTGCCTTGCAGTCCCAGCAGTTTCGGAGTGGGTCCTTTCGTCGCTCCAATACTAGAGGCACCTCAAGGGGGCAGATTTCGCAGTCAGCGCAGTTCTACAAAAGCAACACCCAGACTACTTATACCAACAAGGGTCCAGGTGGATACCGCGGCAACAACGCCAAGGGCAGAGGACGTGGCAACAACAGCTCCAGGTCCTCCACCGCCAACAAACAGTGACGCATTGTCACTGCCCCCCGACCACACAACACCGTTCGGGGGGAGACTCCAGCAGTTCCTGCCCGTGTGGAAGTCCATCACCACGGACAGGTGGGTCAGAAAACTTATCCAATTTGGTTATTGTCTGGAGCTCACATCCACTCCAACCAACATACCCCCAAGGCACCGTCCTATGTCCGGCGAGCACTTGCACTTCTTGCAGCAGGAAGTCACAGTCATGCTGCAAAAAGGGGCAATAGAGCTCGTGCCCTTGCAGGAAAGAGGCGCAGGAGTTTACTCCCTGTACTTTCTGATTCCAAAGAAGGACGGATCCCTCCGGCCCATCCTGGATCTCAGGCCCCTCAACTTTTACATCCTATCAGAGCATTTCCACATGCTCACACTGCAGCAAGTTCTCCCACTGCTTCAACAGGGGGACTTCCTAGCAACTCTGGACCTGAAGGATGTGTACTTCCACATTCTGCTATATCCTTCACACAGAAAATACCTCAGGTTCACCATCCAAAACCAGCACTACCAATTCAAGGTTTTGCCTTTTGGGGTCACCACGGCACCCAGGGTTTTCACAAAGTGCCTGGCGACGGTGGCGGCGCATCTGAGACGTCAAAACATCCACGTCTACCCCTATCTGGACGACTGGCTCATTCAGGCGGAGTCGGCCCAGCAGTGCGCCGACCACGTGTCCCACACCATTCACCTTCTGCACGATCTGGGGTTCTCGCTGAATTACCCAAAATCCCATCTCCAGCCCGCCCACATACGGCAGTATCTGGGTGCGACCATAGACACTCTGGCAGCCACAGCACAGCCAAATTCAGTGAGAGTCGGCAGCATTCAATCGCTGATCCAAAAATTCAGACCTCAACACTCGCTTCCAGCAAGAGTGTTCATGCAGTTGATAGGCATGATGGCCTCCTGCATCTCCATTGTCCCGCACGCGAGACTACATATGCGTCCGCTTCAGGAGTGCTTGGCACGTCAGTGGACTCAGGCTCACAACCAGTTGAACGACCTAGTGTTGGTGAGCGGTCGGGCATACAACTCTCTGCATTGGTGGAATCCACGAAACCTTTGCAAAGGCCGACCGTTTCAGGAGCCTGTGCCACAGATTATCCTGACAACGAACGCTTCCCTCCAGGGATGGGGAGCGCATGTACTCCAATACACTGTGCAGGGACTATGGACGCAGCAACAGGGGAAGATGCACATCAATGTTCTAGAACTGATTGCGATCTTCATGGCACTAAAGGCTTTCAAAGTACATCTATGCAACAAGGTCGTGTTGATTCGGACGGACAACATGACGGCGATGTACTACATTCAGAAGCAGGGAGGCACACACTCTCCGCAGCTGTCTCATCTGGCTCAGAGCATGTGGAAGTGGGCCATTCAGAGGAACATCTTCCTCATGGCAGAGCATCTCCCGGGCAAGGACAATCAGATGGCGGACCTGCTCAGCAGGCACAGCCACCAAATGCACGAATGGGAGATACATCCATCAGTACTTCAGCCGTACTTCCAAAGGTGGGGCCATCCAGAGATAGACCTGTTCGCCACAAAGGAGAACACAAAATGCCAAAGCTTCGCCGCCAGGTTCTCACACCCACAGTCGCAGGGCAATGCGATATGGATGAACTGGTCAGGCAAATTTGCGTACGCTTTTCCCCCAGCACCTCTGATACCGCTGGTGGCACGCAAACTCAGGCAACACTCGATGACTCTCATCCTAGTTGCTCCAACGTGGGCTCGTCAACCATGGTACACCACGTTTCTAGAACTGTCCGTGGTACCGCATCAAAGGCTACATCTCACACCCAGCCTTCTGACGCAGAGCCATGGCGACATTCAGCACCCAGATCCGCAACAGCTCAACCTGGCGATCTGGCTCCTGAAGTCCTAGAGTTTGGCTACCTGAACTTACCTCCCAATTGCATGGACATCATTCGGGAGGCGAGGAAGCCCACTACTAGAGCCTGCTACGCGGCAAAATGGAAGCGGTTTGTCATTTATTGTGCGAACCACAACATTAACCTGCTGGACGCTTCTATTCAGAACATCATCTGTTACCTTTTCCATCTGTACAAGTGTAATCTGGCCTATACTTCCATTCGCATTCATTTCTGCAATGGCCGCGTATCTCCAAAATAGACAGCACCTTTCACTCTTCAAGGTGCCTGCCATCAAAGCTTTTTTGGAAGGCCTCAAACGAGTCATTCCGCCACGGACTCCACCAGCTCCTGAGTGGAACCTCAATGTGGTTCTTACCAGGCTGATGGGTCCTCCCTTTGAACCACTGAATTCCTGCGAGATTCAGTTCTTGACATGGAAAGTGGCTTTCCTTGTAGCAATTACATCACTACGGAGGGTTAGTGAATTACAAGCCCTCACAATCCAAGAGCCATTTATCCAAATTCATTCCAACAGGGTAGTGCTCCGCACTAATCCTAAGTTTCTGCCCAAGGTTGTGTCTCAGTTCCGCATCAACCAAACTATCGAATTACCTGTTTTCTTTCAAAATCCTGAATCCTTGGCGGAGCGGATGCTCCATACCCTTGACGTTAAACGGGCCCTAATGTATTACATTGATAGGACCAAGGATTTTAGGAAAACTAAGCAACTCTTTGTCGCCTTTGCACCACACCACAAAGGTAACCCTATTTCCAAGGCTGGTATTGCTAGATGGATTGTTAAATGTATCCAGATATGCTATATCAAAGCTAAGCGTACTCTTACCATTCCACCAAGAGCCCACTCCACCAGAAAGTTGGGGGCCTCTATGGCATTCCTTGGAAACATTCCTTTGGAAGGCATATGTAGAGGAGCCACATGGTCTACCACACACACATTTACTAAGCATTACTGTGTTGACGTGCACTCCAAACAGCAGACAGCTGTAGGGCAGGCTGTTCTCAAGACACTTTTTCAAACTGCTACAGCTGGCACGGGCGGCCGCCGCTAATGGAGGGACTGCTATTTATTCTATGCACAGATATGAATTCAGCAGCCCACATGCCTCGAACCGAATATGCTACTTACCAGTATGCATCTGTTCTTGGCATGTAGGGCTGCTGACATTCATATCGCCCGCCCTCCTCCCCGGCGCCTGTAGCAGCTGCAGTATTCACATATACTCATAGCATGGTCATCATTCACTGAGTTTCACTCCATCTTGGCCGCAATGGCTAAAAACAATCTGGGGATGGAGTCGATGCCCATGCGCACTGTAGTCCAGGGGAGGAGCCACCTATCTCGTGATACTTCGAAGACTCTTCCAGGACAACAATGTGCAATCATCCGGATCCAACACTAGGCGGCGATCTATGCACAGATATGAATGTCAGCAGCCCTACATGCCAAGAACAGATGCATACTGGTAAGTAGCATATTCGACACAAAACATGACAGTCCACTGCCTTGAAGACTCCAGCATATATTACACAAAAGGATCACAACAACAATTTGTCTAAATTATAAGTAGCATCAAAACACAGAACCACCCCCCATAAAGAAATATCATGCCACCAATTCATAAAATTAAAAAGTGTGCTCTCTCACCACTGTCCGCTTCACACACCACATGGGTCCAGCTGACCCCAATATATTGCCATTTGTATGGCAGTCTCTTCGCCACACAACACAGCCTTGATGTGCCCCCAGGCACATAAAATCCTCTTGCCAAGTTAGGACATTATTCCCACACCACAATAGCCAATGGTGCATGCATTACATGTGTAAGCATAGAGTACCAACATGCTGTGCACGTTTCTGTAAGCTGTACACTACAAAACAGAGCATCAAAATGCTCCACAACACACACACCACTCAGTACAAGCATATATGCTGCCAAGCACACAATAAAGGATTCATTTTGGCACTATCCTGTGGTCCAGACCCGTTGTTTTGGAGGGAATCCATTGATATTGCGGGTGTAATGGGATATATATATATGTTTAATTGACTCCCGACATTGGTGGAAGTGGCAATAAAGGGGACTCGAGGGAAGACTTTGTGATGCAGGGATCAGCAGATGGTGTTATCGAGCCTGTGAACTACCGGGTACCGCAACAGAGAACTCATCCCTTCCCTCCCCGTTATTTTCACTTACCGATAGTGCTACCACATGGCATTATGGTTGCTGTAGTCTGAAGATTGGAAAAAACTGCAGCAGGTGAACTCCATCGGCAAGGGGGAGGAGTGGACCCGATGGAACTTGGTTCATTAAGCAGCAAGACTCACTCGGAGGCATTTGGGTCCGGTGCAGGGCGCTGAAGAAGGAACATTTTCCGAAATGCATTCGCCGCCACCGGAGCGGAACCTGCATTAATAAATTCTTTTCCACCCATCCCCCTTGGGTTCCTGATTCTTCCTTCCAGGCAGAAATTACTTTCATGTTACCTGCGTTGGCTAGCAGCACAGCGCAGCACGGGACACCGGTGCCACGCCTTGGGTCCAGGTAACAACTGACACGCCTCACGGCCAACCTTCAATTTCGCAAAACGGAATAAACCTGGTACTTGCCCTGATGAAAAGAGGAAAGCAAGCATTAGAGGCATTCACCTCTTTCGGGCCATTTGCTTCTTGCACTCGAGCCCGTGTTTAATTGACTCCCGACATTGGTGGAAGTGGCAATAAAGGGGACTCGAGGGAAGACTGTGATGCAGGGATCAGCAGATGGTGTCATCGAGCCTGTGAAGTAGCTGGTACCGCAACAGAGAACTCATCCCTTCCCTCCCCGTTATTTTCACTTAGGGGAGGAGCGGACCCGATGGAACTTGGTTCATTAAGCAGCAAGACTCACTCGGAGGCATTTGGGTCCGGTGCAGGGCACTGAAGAAGGAACAGTTTCTGAAATGCATTCGCCGCCACCGGAGCGGAAATATATATATCAAGATCTCAGTGGGAGATCGAAACGCGTTGGTGTTTGGAATGCTTTGGAGTTATGTTTGAGTGCACAATAAAGGATTTGTGCAGAGATCTCCTGGTGTGTCATCTCTGTGTCCTTCTATCTAGTGGGATTCGGAATCCGTGCAAATATATATATATATATATATATCACTCCACGGCGGTTCTCCTTTAAGAAAAACAGCAGTCACGGACACTCAAGAGATTGATGCAGCAAACCTATATTTATTCAAACACTAGATCTGGCAAGAAAAACACTCAACGCGTTTCAGGATCACTCCCTTGTTCACGAGTGCCTGATCCTATGTTGCTTTCCATTTTATGAAAACACTTGTGATGCCCTTTTACCATAGTGAGTGAAGACAGACTCCGCTTGTTGTTAACAAACGTAAAATAAACAAAATTACACAAGTCATGAGCATAAATGTGAAAAAAATCATACTTTAACTAGCACATAAATAAACTGTAAGATAATTGCGTTTATGTGTGTGACACAAGGTGAACCGCCGTGGAGTATTTGTTAAGAGGCTGCCTGCCTCGTCACAGACCACCGTTAAAAAGTGGCTGGGAGAGGGGTTGCGAGCGAGCAAGCTCGTATTTTGGATTGATATATATATATATATATATTATACATGTACACACCCACCTACATATATATTCCTCCTCAGCTAGCCCGACATGTTGCCGAGCTTTGCACATTGCTGTACCACCACCGGCATAGCCTTGCACCGCTGGTCAGGATCTACAACGCATCAGATGCCCCGTTCACACACAGCCACGCAATCAGTGTGGCACAACAGGTGTCCGGTGGATACAACAAACATGCGTGCATATCGCGATACATGGGGACACTTCAGGTGCAAAAAAACACATAGCTTAGGTCCCAGCGGACCCTCCATAAATCAAAGCATTGCAAATTAAAAAATGCAAAACCATTGCAGATACAAGAAGGGGAACTCGCCGCTGTGGATGGTGCAGAGATGTCCACAGAGCGTGCTTGTGGATGTTCATTTGGTGTATTGGTGGCCGGACTCTGTAACGCGCTCCCCACCGCTATTCGTAGTATGGAAAACTACATGGCATTCCATAGAGCTATCAAAACGCACCTTTTTCCATCATAGACTGTTGCGTGTTTCTTCTGTTCTGCTATTTTTTGTTTCAAAGCTGGGACGCCCCTTTGCCGGGGCAGCTGTGCGCTATATAAAACCGCATAACATAACAGAGAAGATGCTCGTGAGCTGGTCAACAACACTTCGCAATGTGAAACTCATTGAAACGGATTTATAACTTGTGGAAACGCAAAGCCTCAGTTTCTGCCTTCAAGGTTCATGGTGCCCTACCATGGTCTTACCGGGCCCACTTAGCTCCAGATCTTGCTCTCCTCACGGACCCTCGACATGCAAGTACTGGACTCCTCCACTTTGATTGCTGCACAGGGCACTGCAAAATGTGAGCTGTAGATCTGTATACTCACCAATTAAAAAAGGAGTGGAACAACTCAAGATTGTTCATTACATAAATGTAAACCGATGCTGATGATATAATGTGCACATGGCTCAGAAGGCGGTATTAGAACACAGTGTAAGGAAATCCCTGTGCGCTTTTACTGTGCAATATAGGGTTATGGGGCAAAATCGTTAGCCAGCCATTGGCAAAGTTAATCTATATAAGTAATCAACCCATGTAGAGGCTAAAGTGGGTTAAAAACTGCATAAGACAGACAATAATCTGCTGAATGCTTTAAGTTTTTTTAAGTCGTCTCCTCTTCCTCGGGTAAGAGGGAGTAAACCCTTCCTGTCCCAGGTGTGACCCCTCACGAGGAGACCAAAAAGGATAGCGATGGGTTCTCTGGATCATTCAGTCCATGTCTCAGTCAGCCAGGGTGGGGAAGGACTCCCTGAACAGACTATCTATATAGCCTATGGGAACGTCTACGATCCCCAGTTCCCTAAATTTGTTCCAGCTGGACCAGTTCTCAAGGTCTTCAACCCTAGATGGGAGCACAGTCATCTGAACTTCCTGGCATAAGATCTGGGTTTCGACGGCTTCAACAGCTGTTTGGAGGCTGTCCTGCACCTTTTCGACTTTCCCACATTGTGTGTTGAGAGTATCCATAATCCTCAATACCATTTTCAGAACACTTAAGTCTTTGGTGGAGCGGTTTTAAATGCCAATGAATCTTTGCGGTACTCTTCCCTGTGTTGCAACTGAAGATTATAGATGGAGGCCAATGTAGGAGATAGTGAAGTGGCCCCAATGATGAATGAGACTGCGGGAGGATCTGGTGCTGAAAGGGTAGTTTCCGGTGCAAGTGAGTCACTGAGATCTGCTATAGAAGGAGGGATAGAATTATTTGGAGTAAGTTTGATGCCATTGGGGTCCCGCAGTAATTCTTCCGCTGTGGTTATCTTAGAATTCAATGATCCCTGTTCAAAGACTTTAGTGAGGCGCTCCTCAATATTCAAAGCCATGGTACTAGGTTCAGTCACTTCATGATCTTTTCCATTCAGTGTTACCCGGCTCCCTGTACAATGGTTTTGAGACTAGGTCGTAGGTGCAGCCAGACCGGCCTCTTCAATATTTTCAGGATCAGACTCCGACACACTCCCAGAGTTGGAAAGAGAGAAGAAGGTCTCAAGTGGTTCCATCAATGCAGTTTCAGACACTTGCACTCCAAGTTGACGCATCTCTGATTTTGAACAGATTTGAAGAGTGCAGAACCCATTGAATCTCCAGAAACAGTCAGCACTTCCATAACAGTGGTATCTGTACGAGCCATAGGTTCTCTGTGAATACAGGCCTCCGCCTTTCGCCGTTTGAAGAGGTACATGACGGCAAAGGAGCAATGAATCTGTCCAGAGTCCTCTTAAACGTAGGAACAGTTACAAGTGGGGGATCAGATGGTTGAGCCGGCGTGGAGTTCAGGGCCCCCAACAAAGTACGATCCGATCGTAATGGGTGATTGCCCCAGAAGGACCCAGAAGGGAACTCTGGCCCATCTTTACTCGTTGGGTTCTTGCTGCTACCTGTGGTGGAATTCCTCCTGCTGCCAATATCCCACTTTCCATGCAGGTTTTTCCTCTCGCCCCCGTATGTAATGCAACAATATTGGATGAGGATGGTTAAATGTATGCAATGAAGCCCCTGCCTTAGCAGCTGTTTTTGTGGCATCTTTTTGTGTCGGAGGAGCAAAGTAACTGGTTAGGAAATATACTGAAATGAACCCCCCAGAATGTGGGAGGTCGCTTTATCCTCCTACCCCCAGTAGACTGACCTTGTGCAATGAGGGTCAGCGAGAGAACAAAAAGTTATGCTAAGCCTAATAGTGATTGCAGCAGGCTTTGCAGTTTCTGTTGCTGCATCCCACAAGGCAACCAGGTAACAAGCAGAGATTCCAACCTTTGATACAATGTTTCCCTAAGTATCTGTACCCATTTTACCTCCTTTGCTTTCTGGCGTCCTATACCCAAGGCGCTAAGTAAGCTGGAAGTCGCAACCTGTTCAGTATTCTTCAAGAAGAGCTGGAAGTGGGTCCTCCTAGTCCGCCCACCAGAGGCGAGTACCAAGACTGCTCCAAGAAGGCCCACCCAGCGGGCCATGTTGGCGGGACAGGCTCTGTAGTCACTCCGATGGTCAGCGAGAGAACAAAAAGTTATGCTAAGCCTAATAGTGATTGCAGCAGGCTTTGCAGTTTCTGTTGCTGCATCCCACAAGGCAACCAGGTAACAAGCAGAGATTCCAACCTTTGATACAAGGTTTCCCTAAGTATCTGTGTCCATTTTACCTCCTTTGCTTTCTGGCGTCCTATACCCAAGGCGCTAAGTAAGCTGGAAGTCGCAACCTGTTCAGTATTCTTCAAGAAGAGCTGGAAGTGGGTCCTCCTAGTCCGCCCACCAGAGGCGAGTACCAAGACTGCTCCAAGAAGACCCACCCAGCGGGCCATGTTGGCGGGACAGGCTCTGTAGTCACTCCGATGGTCCGGCGTGTCAGCAAAGGAAACTCTGCACCTTCGCCTACTATTATGATCCAGAGTGAGGCCCCGTTCTGATCCGAGGCAGCCACCACCCACATCGGATCCACTGATAGATTGGTGGCAGGCTGGGCTGGGTGAGCGTCAGATGTCGGCAATGGCAAAGCTGGATTCATGAAGGGAAATGGCAGATGGGGCAAGAAGTTCTTCCTCTCGTTCTGAGAGCATTTCACTGCCAATAATAGAGTGGCCTCTGCAATCCCTGCAGCCGTGAATCATGCCTTGGATCCTCGGTCTCCGAAGGGAGCTCAGGCCCACAGCTAGTGCTGTGGTGCCATTTTGACCTCCCACCAGAATTGAAACAGTTCAATATTATTTACAACAAAATTATTATTGTTACTCATGTATCTCAAACAGCTAGCAACAACTGAGAAAACCAGTTGACATGCCTGCTTTTAGGTGTATGTCTCTTTGTGTTATAAATCTGGATTCAATAACAGAAAGCTCAGAGATGAACCAAAGTACCTAGTTGGGTGGCACATTTTGTGAATCTCAGAAATGTAGTTCACGTGTTATAAGACCCTTCCTCTGCTTTTTTCATACTCCTTAAAGCCAAACCGCTACCTCTTTTTCAGCCCTCCCAATTCCTAGCATATTTTCTGCTCTCTTCCTTGTTGACAAGAACAAGATTATCTGGTATCTTGATGGCACCACTGTACCAGGGTCATTAGCTACCGCTGTTAATTGGGGCACTCAATTGCTTTATTAAAACACTGTCTACAGTCTTGCTCTAAGAAAAGCTTCCCCCATTGATCACTTATGTGAAGGGGGTGAGGGGTTGTATCATAACACACCCTAAAGTCATACCCTGTAATGAATCTATACGTGCCTTTAAAGTTCTTTCAAATACAGCCACATCTGAAAGACTCCTCGGTTCAGTCATTACCAGCTGCTGCCCTAAACATACCCTATTGTGAGCACCTTGCCCCCTCTGCTACTATCTATTTTGCTTTAGCAGTCATTCTCACCGGTTCTTATTCATACATTAAGATTTGCTCTATCCCATCCCCTTTCTTCATACTTACATTTGCTGCTGAGCAAATCGGCTGATACTAAATCCTGCTGTCCCTTAGGAAAGTGTTTAGGTCTTAGTCGTAATGGCTGTACAGCGGTCCCATAAAATGTATCCCGATTCTCTACACAATCTGCAGGATCCGTGCATCTGACTTTAGGTGAAGGTAGTTCCATAACAATTGCCCTGAGCTGCCCTTTACTTTACAAAATCAGAATCTGATTTTATTGTACAATGATTGAAAACCAATAAAGATCTGCAGTGATGAAAAAGTATCTGGGACACCCGAGATGGTGCCAAAAATGCTGATATTTACTGGTAAATTTGCTGAAGATCCTAACAAGGGGATCAATAGATCCTAGAGACCTAATCGGGTCAATTATTGGATTTGTTAGAACTCATAAATAACATCAACCAATGACTAACATTTTTAAAACCACAGAAGCCACAAAAGAAATAGGCACCCAGGTGGTTCTCACAATCCACTCAGGCTAAGATCTGAGAGAAATATGTATTTTAGGCAAGGTCAGTTGTGCAAACACCTACTAGTGATGTAGCTCAGTTCTGTTAAAAGGTGACCCTATCTGGTCAGAGCTGGCTACCTCCGAGACGGGACCAGTTGCTCAAGGATCGTTTTTTGATGATTCATTTATGAAGGGCATGGGTACATTTGTACACCGCTTCTAATCATGCTTGGAAATTCACAAGGAAAGATTTCTCCCTATGTTTTTTAGACAGGCTGAGCAAGGAAGGAGATGCCAGCTGAGTTGCAGACGGCACAGGTTTGCCACCTTCTTCATAACATGAGGTAGGTTAAACATAGGACCTTTTGCCAAAGGTACCTACAACCGTACAGGGAACTATTTGGGTGAGACCTACTCCCTCTTCAATTGTAAATTCAGAATCACTATGGCTAAATATGTGCACCATCAACGTCGGCGTAATGAACATGGGGGCAAGCAATACATGGCAGGCACTTGACAATCAAACTCTGAATTAACCCTGAGTTACAGATGGAATTTCAAAGACCTGACAAGCATGGCAAGGAAATCAGCACTGCCTAAACAACCTGGGGCTAAGTCTCTTGAATGGCAGGTTTGAATCAGATTCCCCTGCTGCCTGTACCCATTTTTCCAACAGGATGGCCATGTTTGATTATATGTGGGCATGCATCAATAGCCCATTTCTATCAAATAAGTAAATTTGAGGTGTATCCATCATTGCTCAGCGACCGCCCAATATTGAAATGTAAAGTAACTTCCCGGGGCACTTGTCGCCTTAAGTTAAACTACATCGGCAAACGAGGATTTGGAACCCATCAGGAGAATAAGATGGCTCATGGAGTTCCAAGAGGATACCACTGGAGCAGTTCCTAGAGGGGTTCCTGAGGAATGCAGCAGGGCAACCATTTAGTGAAGATCCAATGGAACGCCCGAGCTATCATTCTACAAGAGGCTGAAGGGGCAACCAGGGAATAAGTAGTTTAAAATCAAAACTGAATAAAGCCCTCAGAGTAAAATGTGGGAACAAAGGTGACAACTTGATCGCAAGAAACAGAGTCAACTGGATTGGAACGACTTAAAGGAAACTGATGCAGGCCAGTAAAAATGAGGAAGAGGCTAACAGATGGGCACAATCTAATGAGCTAATCAAATCAAATGCGAAAAGAAAATTTTGGTTATGGATAAATGGCATGGCAACAGTTAAATCTCTTTAAGAAATGCCTAAGATCGCCCCAGCTAATTGGAAAACACATATCAAACTCTTATATAATGATCCATCACCAAACAGCTTTACGCTCGCAACAGCTTCTAGTGAGGAAAAGGATAAGACGGTGGAAATAACGAGTCAAGTGGAAAAGGTGATCGTCGCCATGCACACAAATGGCCCCCCTGGCCGAATGGCACCCCATCAGCAATATTTAAATGGGCACCCAAACAATGGGCCGAGGTTAAGTCCCCAGTCTGCCAATCTTATAGCTTTGATGCCTCAATTGCAGACAGTTGGGAGGTATCATTCTTAGTACCCATCTATAAGAAAGTGGACCACACAAGCCCAGAGTACTTAAGGTTGATTGCCCTCTCCGACATAAAAGGAAAAATTATATGCAAGCATTCTGAACCAGGACATGGAAAAATGGGTGGACGAAAAAAGCTGGTACCACCCTTCCAAAAAGGATTTCAAAAGGGCTGGTACATAGAGGACAATCTGCTCTGCCTCGTGCATCTGATAGAGGATGCAATTAAACAGCCAGACATGCAACAAAGCTTTGCAATGAAAGGGGAGTCCAGTAGGCGATCAGCACACTTTCAGAAATTCTTCAAAGTTAAGACCCTAAGCCTGCAAGCAGAAGGGGGTGCCAGTCCTCCTCAACGATCCCTACATGTAGCTGACAAAGGAATGCATGAGGGCTGCCCCTCTGTGGGTATTCTGAGGTGGCCCAGCAAGATTCTCCACTTTGGACTTTCCGCTCAAGTCCCTTAAACTTGCTTTATGATGGGAGCCTTGATACAGCTTGACATCAATGAGGCAGAGGCAACTGGTAATTCTGAAGCAATAGTTAAGTTAAAGTTGGACCCTTCCCCTAATAACCCTAGAAATCATCAAGCGCCAACTACAACACTGTGGACTGGTTCCACAAGGTACTTCAAAACTATAGCAAGGAGCATGCTAACTTTTTTATTGTCAAGCCCCTGTTCTAGTACTTTAGTCTAGTCGCATCAGGTAGTTTATAGCTTTAATGAAACGTGTTTACATTTTTTATAAAGCAGATATTAACTCTGGGACCACAACATCTTGTATGCTGGTGTACAGCAGTCAGTGAAGGCATTCCTAAGGTCAAGCAGATATCCATAGTTACAATCAGTAGCTGAGGTCCTTAGTGTGTTTCATTCTGCCTACAGGCATCTATAGCTTCAAATGCCAGTCAAGGACAATAGAACGATGTTTTAGAGTGAATGGTTATTTGTTTTATTTATAGTTTGTATAGATGTCTGCGCTATTGTACTATATTTTAATGGTTTTCAATCATTGTACAGTAAAATCAGATTCTGATTTTGTAAAGTGAAGGGCAGCTCAGGGCAATTGTTATGGAACTGCCTTCACCTAAAGTCAGATGCACGGATCCTGCAGATTGTGTAGGGAATCGGGATACATTTTATGGGACCACTGTACAGCCATTACGACGAAGACCTAAACACTTTCCTCTGGGAGAGCAGGATTTAGTATCAGCCGATTTGCTCAGCAGCAAATGTAAGTAAGAAGAAAGGGGATGGGATAGAGCTAATCCGAACTTGATTGTCAAGAGTTTATTTTACATAGCTTACCATATGGCCTGTCTCAATTTGCAAATTCCCAGACCTCTACTGTCCCTCCGCTGAGCTGTCGGAGTTATAGTCATTAGTAATCTTAGGAATAATTATCCTGGTTGTTGTACCTAAAGTCAATGATCACTTTTATGTTTGCACTGGATTGTTCCTGCTCCTGGTTAGAACATAAGTGCCTTGGAAGTACAGCACTAGATATAAAGGTCCTTTTGAGCTTCTCAGTTGTTTTAAGATGTCACTGTTTCATCTTGGTCTTGCAAATTTTCTGACTATTTTGTACTTAAGGGGCCATCCTTGTGGCCCAGGTGGCTTTTTCTGTCAGATTGAGGGGTCTGTGGGACCATGAAGAGTACATTCTTTTGTAGGTGCCTCCAAACTTGCTTCATTGCTGCTGAAACTGCACTGCATAATGAACTGTAGACAGCCTCATCAATAGTCTTGCTAATACCCTCATTCACTGCTTAAACGGTGCTTTCAACTAATGGTGGGCTGCTGTCTCTGGCTGCCCTCAAGGCCATGCCTCAGGGCACAGTCTTCTAGAGAAATAAAATGGAGTAAGGATACCTGAGCTGGGATTATCCGGTGGAACTGAGGCCCGCCAAAGCATTGTGAGGCTGTTACTCTGACATTTTCCAAAAACTGAGGTTTGATGCATAGAGAAAGTAAGGTATTTGTTTTCCCTGATGTAAGCAGGTCACCAGACCGCCCCCGCCCCCAAAAGAGTGGTTGGTGGTGGGGTTTGATACTTCTGGTGAAGCTTAGTTATGTGCAGAGTAAGAGCTTAAAGAGCTTACATTTTTATGTTATCTACTGTATGCGCAAAATATTTTGGATGGTAAGCGAGTACACTGTTGGGATGTAGTGTCAAGTATAAATCTAGCAAAGAATTAAAATAAGGGGTTATTTGGCAGCTTAATAATCTAAATATATTCCTCGGGCTAGAATTGTATATGGCCCCATCATTAAATTATATTTTTTGAGTTGAGAATCTCTCCCCCCTGCTCCATTTTAAGACCCTTCCTTCTTTCCCCCATAATTGAATTTGGAGTATGGTTAATGTAATTTTTAAACCCGAATTTTAGAGTTATGTTTTTAGAGTTATGTTTCCAGTGATGCTTCATTTTGTAAAGGGACCGCTTGGTAAATGTGGTTTATAATTGTTTTTTTTTTTTGTGACAAACACGTTTTAAACACAGATGAACACAATGGGCTTTAAGTTTTGTATGTTCTCAGCATGGGATGTAAATGTGATTGGGTGTCAGTATTTGGATAGATTTGGCCTCTGCCTGTAGAAGAAAAAGGACAGTTTGCATGATATTCTTGTATGTTGCAATCCAGCTCCAGATATTTATATTTAGTAATAAGTGTTTTTTTGTGTGTTTTTTTTAATTAAATAAAGGCTCTATTTCTGCTTACCGGAGTGTTGTTTCCTTTGCACCTCTTCAAAGCAGTTAATGAAATGAAATGAAATGAAATGAAATGAAAATGTGACTTGTAGAGCGCTGCAGCTGCCCTGAGGCGTCCAGGCACTAAAAACAGAAGAAGCCCTCGTGAGGTTACTTTATTAGGCATTAAACAGCAGGGTTTTTAGCTGTTTGTGGAAAGTAGTCAGATTGGGGTTGTTCCTCAGCTGCAGAGGGAGGGAGTTCCAGAGTTTGGAAACATTATACGAGAAGGAGCGTCCTCCTGCTCTGGCTCTGCGAATTCTGGGGATCTCGGCCAGAAATGCTGTGGAGGAGCGGAGGGATTTATTGGGCCTGTAGGGAGAAATCAGGGGCCGATTGATGTCTGGGCCAGTTTCCCAGAATGTCTGGTGGGCGATGCAGAGCGATTTAAATTTTACTCTGTCCCTGACAGGTAGCCAGTGCAGGGTCTTTAGGCTGGTTCTCACTGAGGTCCTCCGGGGGATTCCCAGCAGCGCTCTGGCAGCACAATTCTGGGTGCGTTGGAGCTTCTGTAGGGTGTAGTCTGGGGCTCCCAAATAGAGGGCGTTATTAAAGTCCAAACGAGATTGGATGAGGCCCTGTATAATTATCTGTTTGGCCTCGAAGCAGAGGAGGGGAAGGACTTTCTTGATCACTCTAAGGAGGCCAAAGCAGGTGGCTGAGATCTTAGTGGCCTGTGTGTTAAGGCTCAGAGACTTGTCGAGCCAGACACCTAAGCTTTTGATGTTGTCTCTGGGGAGTGGGGCCACTCCCATGCTTGATGGCCAGATCTGCTCTATGGAGACGGGGGAGGCTGTGCCCAGGATCATCAGCTCAGTTTTATCGTCGTTTAGCTTCAGGCATGAGCTCATCATCCACTTCTTTACGTCCTCCAGACACGCCGCTAGGTCTGGTGTCGCCTGGAGGCCGCTCTTCTCTGCAAGGGAGACCACCAGCTGGGTGTCGTCCGCATAGGAGATGATCTTTACACCATGCGGACGAACAACCTCAGCCAGTGGCCTCATGTAAGCGTTGAAGAGCGCAGGGCTTAAAGAGGAGCCCTGGGGGACTCCGCATCCCAGGGGACGAGTGGATGAGCGGGATGTGCCGTCGAAGACCTGAAAGGTTCTGTCGGATAAAAAAGAGTTGAACCATGCCAGGGCGTCTCCGGTTACTCCTAAGTCAGCAAGGCGGGTTAGCAAGATTTTGTGGTGTACCGTGTCAAATGCGGCACTTAGATCGAGGAGGATCACTGCCACTGATCCTCCTCGATCTAGGAGCCGCCTTGCCTCCTCAGTCACAGCCAGTAAAGCAGTCTCTGTCCCATGTTTGGTACGAAAACCTGTTTGGGAGGAGTCGAGGAGGTGGTTTTCCTCGAAAAACATTGTCAGAGTGGTATTGACATGTTTCTCCAGGATTTTCGATGCCCAAGGGAGTAACGAGATCGGTCGATAGTTACTGGGGTTGGCCGGGTCGAGGGAAGGTTTTTTCAGTAGGGCCCGCACCATAGCATGCTTCCATGTTGAAGGAACCGTCCTACTGGTTATGGAGGAGTTCATGAGATCCAGGAGCGTGGGGAAAATAGCAGTGCTGGCGAGGTTTAGTGAGCCTGGGGGGGCAGGGTCGCACGGGGAGCCGGATTTTATTTGTTGTGCCAGTTTCTGTACGGTTTCCAGTGTTATCAGGGGAAAAGACTCCAAGCACTTGGTCGTATTTGAAGTCAAGTGCGGGTTTTGGCCAGGGGAGTCGGTGGATGGATTGGGGAAGGAGAGATAAATTTTATTGATTTTTTGAAAGAAGAATTCCGCCAGATCATTGCATTTAGTCGGTGAGTTGTTGTTATCTGTGACCGGAGGCGGGGGTTTGATCAGGGAGTTGACTATGCGGTAAATTTCTTTGGATTTGGATTTTGCCGTGGTTATTTTAAGATTGTAGAAGGCAGCTTGCGAGGATTTAATGGCCAGTTTATAGTTCCTGATCATTTCCCCATAGGTGGCTTTTTCTTCAGGAAAATAGCTAAAATGCATACATTCTCCCATTTCCATCTCTCACTTTGGCCTTCATGACTTTAGTACAGAGCTGCAGATGTCTCTTTTCTGGGGTTTGCTCATTTGTACTCTTTTCTGTCCGCTATTTGTATAAAGATTTCCTTTACTGTTTCTGTTTTTAATCTCACAATGAAACAACTGTTAGAATAAGAGAGCCTCCTGTCTCTAGTGTCTAAATTGACTAAAAAAATGCTAAAGGATACGGGAATGTTGCTGAATGTTTAATATATATTTTGTCTCATATTTGTCCAAGGTAGGAATGAAATCCTGGCCAGCTTATGCCCTCAAGTGTTTGGCATGTTTGTGGTGAAGCTGGCTGTAAGCATGGTGTTGGCCGGAGGTGTTCAGAGGATTGATGCTGCAGGAACACGAGTTAGAGGTTAGTAATCCATGGTACTTTCTAAATTGCCGTTAATGATATTAATTTAAAGATTATCTCCGTTAACCACTTTATCAACTTTATTGGTGCTCAAAATAGTTCTCAATTTTGTTAAAACTTTAATGTAAAGAATAAAATGATAGTAGAAGGGCATCCAAAGTATGAGTAGTATAAAAAGAATTAAAGTTACAACATATTTAGCCCTCAGTCTGACTATGTGGTAAAATTGTTAACAGGGAGCCTGAGATTGGGTTTGTTCATTATGGCTCCTTTCTATGAGCTCTGCGGCGCCACCCTCGCTCCTTTCTGTATACGCAGTGATACCACCGTAATGTCTGAGAAAATCCCACATATAGGGGCTAAACTGATCCTCCCCTAACTGACATAATTCAAAAAGCCTATGAGGCTGTTTGCAGTGAATGATACCCATGTAGCTGCTCTGCATTAGTGTGCAGCCTTGCATTGAAACCTGAGAAAGCTGGCACCCACGCAAGGCAGTTCTGATGTTATTTGTCTCACCTGACAGCCATGGATAGCAGGAGGCTTGAAACACCCCAAATCTATTGCTTCCCAACTAGGCTCCTAGCGCTCAGCATTTTTATGTTCCGGTATGTTGTATACTGATCGTCGACCAGATTTCACTTCTACCTGACTGTGTTTGCACCTCATCATTGTGTATCAGTGACATAAGGGGAATAATTCCCCAAATTACTCCACTTGCGTAAACACCATTCACGATAAAAAATGGACCATGAATGCACAGGAACAACACAATACGTGTAGCTGTTGTTAGCGGTGTTCTTGTTTAAATGCATCTATGCACCAAAATTGACACAAAGGTGCATTTCACTTTAAAATATTGCAAAAATTATGGATTTACATCTATCATATTTTTGAATAATTTTGCCATAATTTAATGTAGTTACGCGAAAGCAAATTAAACGATTTGTGAAAGCCCATAGTCACTATCCATAGCCTTCTTGGTCTACTTTAATTGTTTTACTTTATTGTTTTATTTCCTCTATATATCCAGCATTGTTTCCCCGCCTTAATTTCTGGCAACACTAAGCGAACCATCAATGAAATAGAAAACATGGAAAGTTGAATTGTTAGCGTATGTTTACGTTTTGGAAGGGGACTCATGTTCTCTCAATAGGAAAGTATTCCTTATGAAACATTGCTGTGAGCAGTTTAGTTTGAAAGAGTTCAAGAATTTCCCTATTTTACAAAGAGCTGGCAACATTGATGTATATCAGTATGTTTCCAACAATAGATTTGCATTAGGGAAAAAACAATGTAGTTATGCAAAAGTATAAATTCTATTCAAGAAAACAAGGTGTAGATGAATCCATTGATAAATAAGTATCTGTTCTATTATGCAAGCATCTACTGGTGGTTCTGAGCATATAAATTACAAATGGGTATTAAGTGATCAATTTTTGATGAAAACCAATAACAAAAAAGTACAGTAGAGATTATATGCCAATGCTGATGTAACTCTTCATGCAGCTACTGACATAGCTAAAGGGAATGAACATTTTGTTCAAGGGATTACAGATGAGCCCAAATTAGGTGTTAATACCGTATCCAAGACAAGTTATGAGGGATGGTTTAAGAAAAACACCAGTATATGGGAGGAGACCAAAAGCCTTGTAAACTGCTACGTGTGGTAGTCCCACTTATTTAGACAACTCCAAAAATGATCGTGATCTTCAATAAATGTGTTCAAAATGGGGGGAAAAGAACATAATGACAGTATGTAGGAACTCCAGTTTTAGAAGAGTGAACTTAGTAATGGAAGATGATGCCAAAATTGTTTTCTGGGCAGTGTTGTGATCCTAATATACTTGAGTGTGGGGTATAGAAATGAAATTGAAAAGATAAAGTCTTCCTTCTTGTGTGATAAAAGTGTATGGTAAACCTATTATTGTGTTTGTATATTCATGTGCTTGATGTACCATCCTGAGAAGAGAAGTGGTAGATTAAAATTGGATAAATTAAACCTTGAACTCGCCTGGCGGTCCCATTGGGCTGAAGATCATTTCGGATATTTCTGGGTTGATTTAGATTTTTCTGGTAGGTATACCTGAGAGAAAGTGTATGTTTCTGAGCATGGTCAGTTTTTCTTACACTGACCTCATCAAGAAGAGATGGGAATCAAATAGGACCACAGACCTAATCCTCCTGTTTTAATTTTAAATGCTACAAGTTCAAAAGTGATAGAACGAAAGGTTTCTGCTACTCCAGAGTTGGATGAGGTTATGGCTAATGTGAAAGAACAGTTTATCCAAGATCCAGTGAGAAGCTGAGAAAAGTTTGATATTTTAAGCATCACATTGTTTTGAAAGAAAATACAATACCTGTAAAACACTGAGTAAGAGATTTACTTCTTACATACAAATATAAATTTAAGGAAATGTTGGTGGGCCTATATAAGAAAAATATAATTGAACCCCTAGAGACTTAACCATGAATATCACTAGTGGTAATATCAGTGTCAGGAGATTTGAGAGATTGTGTAGACCTATGGAAACTTAATGAAGAAATTTGGATAGACTCTCATCCATTCCCCAATTTACATGAAATTGTATTTACATTGATCTGGGTCTCGATTTTCTTTATATGTTAGATCTAGCCAGCCAATGCATAAAATCAAATTGCTTTTTAAAAGGATTTCACGTATTTGATGACGTTTATCACATTCGAAGATGTGTTTTTTTAATTGTAAGATGCCTTTTGGTTTGGACAGTGCAGCCTCAGTTTCCCAAGATTAATGAAGAAGACCTTCGAAGGAATTCCAGGTCAATGGCTTTTCAGAAAGATATCTTGATTTTTGTAAAAGGTCTTATGGAACATGAGAGGAATTTATCTTATGTTTTAAAGGATCTTCAGAAAAGAGTTCTCACTATCGAAATGTAAATTTTGCAAATAGGACGTAGAATACCTAGGGCGCATGATCAGTAACACTAGTATAAAGTTTAAGACTTTATATGTGAAGCTATACTAAAAGTATTTCTGCAGACTACAAAAGAATAACTTGTAACTTTCCATGGTTTGACTGAATTCTTTTCTCAGTTCATGCAGACTTGTTCTACCACTGTGAAACTATTGAAGTGTCGCCCTGAGAAAAACTTTACATTTATTTGGGGTGTGAGTCAGTGAGGCTTCTGTAATATTGAAGAATAAGACGGTCCACGCCCCTTGCTTGAATTCTTTCAATGTGTCATACCTATAGATTCAAGAAACTGTGGTTTAATGCAGGATAATGGCAAAGATCAATGGTTAATGCCATATGGAGCCAGAACACTGAGAGAAACTAAAACATTTTACTCTGAAACTTAAAGGGTGTTACTGGCATGTGTATGGGGAGCAAACCACAACAGAATGTTTTTGTAGGATACAAAATGTATCATGAAAACGGACCACAAACCTTTAGTTAACATGTTAATACCCAGAAGAGGAAGAACTCTGACAACTATGTTAGCAAGACGTGCATCAAAATTGCTTCCTCTCCAGTGCCAAACAGAGTATGTTTCAGGTAAAAGTAATGTACGTACTGATTGTATGTTTAGGCTACCTACCATTTAAATGGACCTATTACTAATGAGTCCAATAAATAAGAAATATGAGATTGCCTTTACTTGCTTTGTGTGAGTATGTTGGAGTAAAGTAGTGGAGGTGTTGGTGTGATATCAAAGAGTTGTGGTTTAATCAAGAGGAAAAAGTTTGCATATTGGTGGTAGTGCAAGAGTATGCGAGAAAAGCTTGGCCCTTCGAATGTGATATATTGGGTGAACTTAAGAGTTTCTTCAAAATATGAGATAAACTGGCTACTGAAAATGCCTTCCACTTATGGTGGATAAAATCATTCCTCTTTTAAATTTAAGAATGAAAACAATGTATTTTGCTCTTGTGGGCTATATGCATGAGGATGTCTGGAACCAGGAGACATTTGCATGAATACTTCTGGTGGCCTGGTTTGGATGGAATGGTTGATAAACAGGTTAGACTGGGTAAACAATGTTATGGCAATGCACAGTAATAAGTCAGCTAAAACTATTATTGTTAAGTCTAGTCCTGTAGAATTGCTTGAAGGTCCATGGAGGAAGTTGGGCATTAATATTGTTGGTTCATTCTCTGTTGTCCGGAACAGTAGTCACATGGGATAGTAGTTGTGGACTATTTTTCTAAATAGCTAGAAGTAGGAAGGGTTATTAAAGTTACATTGGTGAATATTGTAGAATTTTTAGAGTTGTTCTGCATTGATGGTATTCCAGAAGTCAATGTGTCAGACAATAGCTCACAATTTTTTAGCTCTCGGATTAAATGTTTCTTCAACACATGTGGGTGGGATAATCAAAAAAGGATCTCTGTCTCAGAGATTCAACAGAGTAATTCAAGATTCCATTCAGATAGGGACCAAGGGTGATAGTAACTGGAGGAAAGCTTTGCAAGCTATGCTAGTTACCTTTAGAACTGTCCCCAAGTCCTCTCCTCTTTAACTCCTTTTGAACTCCTTAGGGGCCCAAGCCAGGTTTCAGATTGGTGCCTTGGTGGTTAAATGATATGTGTGGAAAAAAGTCACAAATTGTTTATCGCAGCATGAGTCATTCTGTACAGATGTTCAAGCACCACATGTGGGGAAGGGAGATTGGGTGTTGCTAAAATGTGATACTGATTCCAGGAAAGGAACAGAATGATTCAGGTTATCAACATGCCCCAGAATGCTGTGAGAGTATGTGGTGGTGCTGTAGGAAATATAGTAGGGTTTCACTGTGAATGGGAAATATGCATGAACCACAAGTACCTATTTGCAAGAAGAGTTCAATGATGCAAAATGGATATCATTGTGTTTTTAGATTTGTCTGAACCATAAGTTCAATTTGAATCTTCCTAACCAGGTGGATTTTCTAATGTGATCCCTGATAACACTGTGTCTGAACTATCAAGGTGCCTTGTCAAGGGTTCAGACCTCTCTAGTGATACACATAATGTCGGGAAGAGTTTTCATTACTGGGATGCCATTTCAAGTTAAATGATTGTGTTTTGAGTTAGAAGATCGTCCATTTACTTTTCGTATGTATTTTCACTTTTAAGTCTTGAGTTCATTCTTTTATTTTTGACTATACTGTTATTCCTACTTTTGTAAAATATAGTACATTCGTACCAATCGATAGTTGGAGGATGAGAATCTACTGTCTGGGCCATCGCCATCTCAGAAGGGGAGCTTCGATTGTGCAAACTGTTAAACTTGAATATTGTATCTTTATTTATGCAAGAGTCCCTGAAATACCTTTATTGTTGCGTGTTACACATATGACAAGCACAAATGCTTTTTACTGTACCCATCACCCCCATGTACAAATGAAAACTAACAACAGTTTATTTCTTTTTATCTCTATGCTGTAGGCAATACAGCCATGTTATTCTACACTGCATCACTTTGTAGCAAGTATTGCGGTTATGAATTAAAGGTTCAGCAATGCAAATCACTTTTATCGATTTACGGAGCTTCAGTAGTACTCCAGCCTCACCATAGTTATCTGTCAGTTACCCGATATTCAGAATATTAAATTAAAGCCCAGTATCGTTAAAAGGTAATAGAGGCCTATGCATAGGATGTGCACATTGTCTGCATGTGATGTTGTGGGTGTATTAGATGCTTCTTCGGTCTACCACACCATGAACCAGCAACACAAGTGTTGAGTGCTTTACTGAGGCAACTAGAGTCTTAATGACGCTGCATGACACCTCCCTGGGTGCTCCATGTTTGGACATGCTGCTGATCAAGGGAACAAGCATTTATGTCACCTGTTTGAAGTAGACCTTCATATCCCACTGCTGAATTACACCACTCAGATTACTGAATTGTATGTGAGAACCCATTATGCTCTGACCTGCCTAAATCCTGCATCTCTGGACATTCCCTCTGAAGTTGCTGGAGTCTTCTGTCACATTTATACTGCTACCCAAACCCCAAATTACTTCAGGCGTATCCACCTTACTTAGGTTCATGGCCCTGCTGCTAAAAAGCTACTATTATTTGATAGAGTGGTATGGTTCCTGGGTTGGTTTTCCGGAAACAGACACCATGCCTACGATCAACCTGGAAACTCTAATGAGGACATTTTCAGCAATAAGGACTACAATTAGGTTGGTTGAATATGACATCAGAAATGGCCAGGGAATTGAAGTGTATCAAAAATGACTGTTAAATCATATACCCGACAGGGACCCCCAAATGTGGAATTTACAGAAGAAAAGTTTGCAATGCTCATGTGTTCTCAGATAGCATTTCACATGTGCAGCTGTAACACAGCCAAGAACTCACCAGGTTGCATCATTACTTGCTGCTTTGAGCATCAGTGGACCAGACAGGATCTCATGATCGCAAGGAAGGAAGGTCTGTACTCCTGCATGGGTAACAGGGTCCACATTTCAGTTAGCTTCTCCCAAGAAACCAGTTGCCGAAGAAAGTTATTTCCTTCCCTGAGGCCAACTGTGAAAACATTGGACATCACTGGATTCGCTACAACCTCGAGGCCAGATGGCGCCCGAACGCCGAGCCGTGTCGGACGTCTGAGCGCTGCTCTCCACTGACCCACAGGTTTCCTATATGCGAGCACCCAGTGGGACACACGGAAAGGATTGTTAGCTGCTGCAACTGAAATAATGGAAAGGGGCGACCAACTCGGTCCCCCCGAACGTATGGCCGAGTGCCTCGATCCCCCCGG
The DNA here is from genome assembly GCF_964263255.1 of Lissotriton vulgaris. NCBI lineage: Eukaryota > Metazoa > Chordata > Amphibia > Caudata > Salamandridae > Lissotriton > Lissotriton vulgaris. The sequence continues at coordinate 753,803,931 of NC_141694.1, forward strand.
GAAGCCATTTTTGGGCGGGAGGCGCGTCTCAGCTGGTATGCCCGAAGCGGCGTAGCTGGGGCGCGCTCGTTCCCGCCCTAGAGTGGGCTGGCCTAGACACCGACGCAGCCAGCCACGCCCTCGGGGCAGGCAGGGGCGGGTATACGCCCGCCCTGAAGACGGATAAAAAGGGACGCAAGACCAGAAGACATCCTCTTGTTCTTGTGCTCTGAAGCTGCACCTCCTCGCTGCACGTGAGCTCGGGACAGAACGAAGAGCCAATTTTGAGCGTTTTAATCTCTCTTTTTGTCTTCTAGATACTTCGTCTGAAAAGATGCCCAAGAAAGGCGCGAAGAGAATGTCGACTGACCAGTTGGTTCGGGCCCTCATGAAGGACATGTCCGAAATTAAGAAGCGGTTGGCGGAGCGAGACGGCGAGGAGGGATCGGGGCGTCCACCGGCCGGAGGGAAGCCAAAGAGGCCGAGAAGGGGGCCGGTCGGGGGAGACGTCCCGGTTCCCTGTTCCCCGCTCGAGGCGCCAGCCCCGGTACCGGCCCCGGTACCGAAGGAGGGGAATCCGATTCCCGTAGTAGTCACCCCGACATCCACTGAAGATATGCCTCCCGAGTTGGCGGCACAGTTAGCGGCGTGGTTGGGGGACAGTAGCGAGGGCGCCACGGCTGCCGAAGCGCAAGCACTCATTAAACAGTTGCGCGAGAAACGTGATACAGCCAAGGTGCCCGCGTCGGATGCGGTGATAGACAAGCCACGAGTGGCGGAGGCAGCGTCCGGTGCAGGTAAGCGGCCATTGCCGATCGCAAGGGATGAGTCAACACCCTCTCGTAGAGAAAAGTTGGGGCAACATGTTCCTTTGGCAATAAAGGAAAAGATTTGGGCGGGGGAATACGTAAACATTTTCTCCTTGCTCGTTGATCATTATAAGGTTGAAACTGTTAAGGGCCAAAAGGATCTGATGCATCCAAGTGTTTGGCGCGCAAAAATGGCCGCCTTTAAAGTGAATGAGAATATTGGCAACTGGGGTAATGCTTGGGGAATTTTTACGTCAATTTTGGGGGAACGTAGGCCTGAATTGCTCCCTGAATTTCCAGTATATCAGTCACGAATTATGGGGTACTCGACATCGCACCAAGGTAACCAATGGTTCTGTTATGACAACCTTTTCAGGAAAGCGATGGAGCATAACAAAAGTTTAACCTGGGACTGTTACGATTCTTTGACATGGAATAAAATGAAAGAGTCGGGGATGTTGAAAGTGCCGTTGGTGGGGAGTACTGTTGGTGAGTCCTCCCGCCAAAATGGGGGGACGCCCTTTCGGTCGGGTACGGGTACAGACGATTACCCGAGACCCGCCGGCAATACAGGGAAGAGGGGTTTCTGTTTCAATTTCAACAGAAGTAAATGTACTAGGCCCCCGGGATCTTGTAAATTCAAACACGAATGTAGTGGTTGTGGGGCACCCCATCCTGAGTCCTCGTGCAGAGCCAAATCGGGTGAAAATGGGGGTAGAGGGGGCGCCAAACAGGTCTAATATAGTCCGAGGGGCGCCTTTACCAACCCCGATTGATACCCTGGCGATGATTCCCTGGCTCAGCGAATACCCAGATCGTACTTCAGCTGGGGTGCTACGAAACGGTTTTTGATATGGTTTCCGCATCCCGGTGGGGGACTTTCAGGGTGTCGGGTCGTGCAAAAACCAACTTTCCGTCTTGCAGCATACGACTGTAGTACAGGATAAGATCCGGAAAGAGGTTACCCGAGGTCGGGTTGCCGGCCCGTTTAGTGTTCCCCCGGTACAGAATTTTGTTTGTTCTCCTTTAGGGGTGGTCCCCAAGAAGGACCCAGGTGAGTTTCGATTGATTCACAATTTATCAGCGCCTCATGGCCTTTCTGTAAACGACGCAATTGATCCAGAGATATGTTCGGTGCGGTACGCATCATTCGATGAGGCCGTAGCCATTTTGAATCGCCTGGGGCCCGGGACGCTGATGGCGAAATCAGATATCGAGTCAGCGTTCCGTTTGCTCCCGGTATACCTGGAAGACCAACGGCTTTTGGGATTCATGTTTCAAGGTTCGTATTACATGGATAGGTGTATGCCGATGGGGTGCTCTATATCTTGTGCATATTTCGAGAAATTCAGTAGTTTTCTACAATGGGTTTACACGAAGAAAACGGGTTTTCGAAATGTGATGCATTACCTCGATGACTTTCTGTTCCTTGGGGCCGCTGGGGATGATGAATGTGCCCGGGCCTTGACTGAATTTTGTGTTCTAATGAATCAATTTGGCGTGCCATTGGCACCAGGTAAAACTGTGGGTCCCACGACTTGCCTCGAGTTTCTCGGGATCGAGTTGGACTCTAGTGAAGGTTGTTTTCGTTTACCAGCTGCCAAAGTGTCGAAATTCAGGGCAGCCCTGCAAATGTGTATTATTGCATCTAAAGTTACGCTGCATCAATTGCAGCAATTGGTGGGGAAGTTGAATTTTGCCCTGAGGGTGATCCCGATGGCCCGCCCCTTCTCCCGTTCAATTGCCCAGGCGATGGTCGGCCTAAAAGAGGGTCATCATCGCACGAGATTATCGGCCGAGGTCCGCCAAGACATGCGTATTTGGTTAGCATTTTTGGCGGATTTCAATGGTCGAGTCGTCTGGAACAAACCGGCCTTGTCCTCTGAAGAGCTTGGTCTATGGACGGATTCAGCGGGAAGCATGGGTTTCGGCGCCATCTTCGGCACAAAATGGTCGGCACAAAGGTGGCCAACATGGTGGCATGAAGAGGGGCTGACGAGTAATATTGCTTTCCTTGAACTGTTTCCCATTTTGGTGGCCCTCAGAACATGGCCCGATGGATTCAGAAATCACTCTGTCATATTTTGGTCTGATAATATGACCGTTGTAGAATGCATCAATAGTCAGGCAGCACGTTGTAAAATGATTTTAAGGCTGCTTAAAGAAATTGTCTTACTGTGTATGCAACTGAACGTGGTATTCAGAGCAAAACATGTCCCAGGGGTGATGAATCAGGCTGCTGATGCACTGTCTCGTTTTCAAATGCAGGCTTTCTTGGGTTTCCTTCCCTCAGCGGACCCAGGGCCAGCACCCTTTCCCGAAGCTCTCTGGTCTCTCGGTGCCCCGAACTTCGTTACCTCGTGGGAGAGAGTCTAGCACCAAGGACGAGGAAGGCATACGAAGGGGCGTTTCGGGCTTATTTAGCCTTTTTGGGGACTGAGAGAGGGGGGCTTTGGGGGCATGAGGATTGGGTAGTACATTTTCTGATGTCCTTGCGTAAGGCTGGGAAGTCGGTGGCTACAGCCCAGAGGCATCGTGCTGCCATTTCCTTTGTTGCCAGGGCGCATAATATCCAGGACCCGACAGCGTCTTTTGTGGTACAGAAAGCGCTGCGTGGGTGGCAACGCCTTGAGGGTCGCAAAGTAGATGAGAGGCGCCCGATAGGTCTGGATAGGTTGTCCCAGTTGCTGGCCACACTCCCCGCCACATGCTCGTCTCAGTTCGAGGCCTGTTTGTTCCGAGCTGCTTTTACGCTTGCATTTCACGGGGCAATGAGGATAAGTGAGCTGGTAGCAAGGAACAAGCGGGATGTGGTGGGAGGTTTGTGCCGGGAACACGTTCAGATCAGGGGTGAGACGATGACTGTATCCTTTGTCAAGTCAAAAACCGATCAAGGTGGGGTGGGAGACTGCATAGTCATTCGCAGGATTTCAGGGTCTTCCATGTGTCCGGTGCAGTGTTTAGAAGATTACCTAGCACGAAGGGTGGCATCATGGGGGGGGACATTGTTGAGACACGCGGACGCCACCCCACTGACGAAGTTTCAGTTTCAGCGGGTGCTCGCGATGTCAATTACCGCAGCGGGCTTGGACCCGGGTGAGTTTGGGACCCATTCCTTTCGGATAGGGGCTGCCACTGAAGCTACAGCCAGGGGTCTTAATGTGGAACAAGTAAAACGAGTGGGGCGTTGGTCCTCCAATTGTTATAAGAGGTATGTGCGGTTGCACATGTTGTGAAGCTGTAATAATGTACTCACGCTTCTTGTCTTTTGTTTGGTTTTCAGTTACGCAAGCCTTCGAGGCGGGGCGGACTATGCAGTCGACCCAACACCCGGCCAGCGGTCACACATCACCGGCTGTGAGAAAGGAGGTGTGGGTCGTGGGCCACTCATACGTGAGGCGTGCCGCTGACGTATTCGAAGCAGGTGACATGATTCACGTAGCTGGGGAATACGGGTACAGACTGTCCTTCTACGGAAGGGGCGGTCTCTGTATTGACCAGTTTCAGGCATTCTTTGAGGGTTTGTTAGGGCGGACGAGGTCACCGCCGTCTATAGTCATAGCACATTTAGGGGGCAATGATTTGGCCACCACCGGTAGACGACTTCTCCTGGAGGCAATGCTTTCCACTGTAAGTTGGTTGGCGAGGAAAGTTCCGGGGTGCATAATTGCGTGGTCTCATATGATCCCACGAAAAGTGTGGCGGGGGGCTGTTTCGATCCCTGCTTTGAACCATTCTGTTAGAAAACTTAATAACAAAGTGAGTAGGTTGTTTCGTTCCAGGACATTGCATTCTATCTCGCACGGTTGTATTAATGATGACAGTATGTATCTAGGGGATGGTGTGCATTTGTCTCGGGTGGGAAATGAGTTACTCATAGGAGACTTCTTAGCATGGTTAAAAACGTTGGAACATGACCTTTAGCTAGGAGTTTTGTGGGGGGCCCGGATAGCCGGTCAACTATCCGGGCCTGTGGCGGTAAGGTCATGATCGGTGAGCACTAATTAGTAGATCCCTATGAGTGGGCGTCACCCAACACGGATGGGAGCGCTCGGGAGAGGTGGCCATTGGCCCCTCAATGGGGAGGCGGTCCCTTCTAAGGATGGGTCGCCGGAAGTAAAGGAAAGGCGGTCAAGGCCCCTTCCTTTGTAGGAGGGGTTACAGCCCCCTCCTGGGGAATTTCCCGGGGCCAGTGACATCTGCGACGGCAGATGCGGTAAGTGGTGTGGGGTTGGGATAAGGTCTACGGTACCTTCTAGATACCTCACACGAGTATTCGAACGACCTTTAACTGGCGTCGAGTCTTTAGGTGCCCCCGTCAAGTCAAGGGAAATTGGTAATAGTTGCACTTGAGGTACGCCTCCGTGCTGTCGCCCAGCCCAAGTGGGAGGGGTAAGTCTGGTTAGGGATCTTGACACCGGTTATGACCTTGCCGTTGGCCCTTAAACGTTAGGTTGTACAATTTCAATTTGTCAAGAAATGTTTTGTAGGATGCTAGTTCGGCTAGGAGAACCTCTGTATTAGAGAATCTGTTAAGGTTAGCCAAACATCGCAATATGGTAATGAAATTGTACATAACATGAAACGTTTAATGTTTTAATTTTGTTTTAATAAATACGGCCGGGATGGTCACTCCATCCCACTTCCAAAAACTTCAAGAACTGTTTCCGGTTTCCCTCCTTTTGGGGATTGTGTTGAGAGGGGGTGGCGGGTATCTCGGCCATATGGAAAGGGGCGACCAACTCGGTCCCCCCGAACGTATGGCCGAGTGCCTCGATCCCCCCGGGAAGCCATTTTTGGGCGGGAGGCGCGTCTCAGCTGGTATGCCCGAAGCGGCGTAGCTGGGGCGCGCTCGTTCCCGCCCTAGAGTGGGCTGGCCTAGACACCGACGCAGCCAGCCACGCCCTCGGGGCAGGCAGGGGCGGGTATACGCCCGCCCTGAAGACGGATAAAAAGGGACGCAAGACCAGAAGACATCCTCTTGTTCTTGTGCTCTGAAGCTGCACCTCCTCGCTGCACGTGAGCTCGGGACAGAACGAAGAGCCAATTTTGACCCACCCACCAGCCCCTGAAGACAGCCAGTTGTGTAGAATAAAGTTGATTAATTTTGCTTCAGTTTTCGTATACGGGTTGTAGTGCCATGTTGATGAGTTAATAAAGAAATGGTCGTTTTGAGAATGTTTGCCATTAAAGATATTCAGTTTAGTGTTGAATTTTTAATGCATGCTCTTTCGGTCATAGTGGCCAATGTATTCGTAGGTTAATTTGCACTGTCGTATTTATTTTGGTAGGCAGTAAGGTCATGATCGGTGAGCACTAATTAGTAGATCCCTATGAGTGGGCGTCACCCAACACGGATGGGAGCGCTCGGGAGAGGTGGCCATTGGCCCCTCAATGGGGAGGCGGTCCCTTCTAAGGATGGGTCGCCGGAAGTAAAGGAAAGGCGGTCAAGGCCCCTTCCTTTGTAGGAGGGGTTACAGCCCCCTCCTGGGGAATTTCCCGGGGCCAGTGACATCTGCGACGGCAGATGCGGTAAGTGGTGTGGGGTTGGGATAAGGTCTACGGTACCTTCTAGATACCTCACACGAGTATTCGAACGACCTTTAACTGGCGTCGAGTCTTTAGGTGCCCCCGTCAAGTCAAGGGAAATTGGTAATAGTTGCACTTGAGGTACGCCTCCGTGCTGTCGCCCAGCCCAAGTGGGAGGGGTAAGTCTGGTTAGGGATCTTGACACCGGTTATGACCTTGCCGTTGGCCCTTAAACGTTAGGTTGTACAATTTCAATTTGTCAAGAAATGTTTTGTAGGATGCTAGTTCGGCTAGGAGAACCTCTGTATTAGAGAATCTGTTAAGGTTAGCCAAACATCGCAATATGGTAATGAAATTGTACATAACATGAAACGTTTAATGTTTTAATTTTGTTTTAATAAATACGGCCGGGATGGTCACTCCATCCCACTTCCAAAAACTTCAAGAACTGTTTCCGGTTTCCCTCCTTTTGGGGATTGTGTTGAGAGGGGGTGGCGGGTATCTCGGCCATAATGAACACGCAAGCTGTATTTTCTCCAGTACCTGCTTATGTTGAAAAGCTGGAAGACGCCTGAAGACTTTGAAAACGCCGGGCACTTAACGCTGTAACTGATTACAGCACTGGTAGAGCTGACGAAATTTGCCGAGCGTGGTGGGCGGTTTTTTCGAACAGCTGCCGTGAGTGACGCTGCGAACATCGTGTCCTGAGAGGCACGGCAAGAGAGAGTAACGGTAAAAAGCAAAGGAGATTTGTCATGGCTCCCAAAGGCACACGCAAAAAACGAGAACCGGAGACCAGCACAAATGTGAGTATGAGTGCTGTTGAGAAAGATGGGAGCATGGCTGTACAGAAGAAAACAGTGGGAGTGGTATCAGTGGAAAATTCTCATGCAGCTAAACAAATGATTACTACTTTGTTTATGGCAGCAGAGGAAAACAAGCACTGGCGTTGCCAATAGGTCTCGCAGTAGGAAAGTTGGAGCTATTAAAATTGCAAATAACAATGCCTTTTATTTTTGTTTTCATTTTAAAAACATAAAGGGCTTTGTCATTTACAAAACCAATAGCTCCAACTTTCCTACTGCGAGACCTATTGTGCACTGCACAGTGTGTGTGAAAGTGGCACTGCGTGGGTGTGAGTGGCTTTGAGTGAGTGTCGTTGCGTGGGTGAGTGGCGTTGCATGTGTGAGTGGCGTTGCATGTGTGAGTGGCGTTGCGTTGCATGTGTGAGTGGCTTTGCGTGTGTGAGTGGCGTTGCGTGTGATTTGCGTTGCGTGTGTGATTGGCATTGCATGGGTGAGTGTGGCGTTGCGTGTGTGAGAGTGGGCTTGCGTGGGTGTGAGTGGCGTTGTGTGTCTGAAAGTGGTGCTGTGTGGGTAAAAGTGGCACTGCGTGGGTGTGAGTGGCGTTGCGTGTGTGAGTGGTGTTGCGTGTGTGAGTGGCGTTGCGTGTGTGAGAGTGGGCTTGCGTGGGTGTGAGTGGCGCTGTGTGTGTGAGTGGCGTTGCGTGAGTGGTGTTGCGTGCGTGATTGGCGTTGCGTGAGTGGCACTGCGTGGGTGTGAGTGGCGTTGCGTGTGTGAGTGGCGTTGCGTGATTGAGTGGCGTTGCGTGAGTGGTGTTGCGTGCGTGATTGGCGTTGCGTGCGTGAGTGGCGTTGCATGTGTGAGTGGCGTTGCATGTGTGAGTGGCGTTGCATGTGTGAGTGGCGTTGCATGGTTGAGTGGCGTTGCATGGTTGAGCGGCGTTGCATGGTTGAGTGGCGTTGCATGGTTGAGTGGCGTTGCATGGTTGAGTGGCGTTGCGTGGTTGAGTGGCGTTGCGTGGTTGAGTGGCGTTGCATGTGTGAGTGGCGTTGCATGTGTGAGTGGCGTTGCATTTGTGAGTGGCGTTGCATGTGTGAGTGGCGTTGCATGTGTGAGTGGCGTTGCATGTGTGAGTGGCGTTGCATGTGTGAGTGGCGTTGCATGTGTGAGTGGCTAAATGTAGCACAGGGAGACCTCCAGCGGTAAGACAATCAAAAACAACTTAGAAAACATTTCACAGTATGAAAAGATCAAACTCATGAACGAGCGTGATACACCTCAGCTAAACATCATGATAAATAACAACACACATTAGAAGTACAGAAGGACCAGCTTTGCTTGTTTAAAACTCAGAGGCAAAAGAAGAGGACATATGTACTTATGACATATGCTCTCCCACTTCAGGCAGATGAGTGTAATGTGTAAAGCGTCTTGTGGAGCAACCATGTCACATGAGCAGATCGTGGAGTCTGAGAATGGCAGCCGAAGCAAATACAAACAAGCAGCAATTGGCCAGGCCTGCCTGCGAGGCTCAAAGTGTTAGAAGGCAGGTCTTGGGCAGAGGCAGAGTACTGACTTAGGAATGACTGTGAGGCGCATTGGTGTGAAGCACATCAAAGGGCTTCTCCTCCCCTAAGCCGTTTCGGGAAACTGAAAGTACGGCCGGCCTGTGGCCGGCCATGAATAATTAGGGGAGGAGAAGCCCTTTGATGTGCTGGGCTCTGAAAAGATCCATGCCTTCAGAGCAGGATAAGTTGCGGCCAGGCCTCATCGGAGAGCTGTTTGGCAGCAAAGGGCCATCTCCCAGCACTCGTGCTGGCGTTGCATACTTGGCGAGGCACAGATTAGCTGGCTCTGTTTTGGGTGGGGAAGGACCCAACCCGGCTGATGACGCATCAAGCTGCAAGAGCCAGAAGATTCCAGCACACAAGAATGAAGTTGGCAAAAATCAATTATCAAAGGAAAAGAGTCTTTCAGTCTTTAAAGCGGTAAATCACACAAATGCGTGGAATAAGCCCAATTACGCACTCCGTAAAAAAAATGAAATAAAATAACACTCCCTTTTCTGAATGCAGCTCCGCTCAGAAAGACAGCTAGTTCCGCCCTTCACGGGAAACATATTGTTTTCAGGCTTAAAGAGCAATCTAGGAAAAGCACGTGAATTAAAGGTTTACAAGCTCCATGCTCGGTAAACAGTACTTACATCAGGAAGCGCACCCTGATGCAGATGAAGTGAGGGGCTCCGGCAAAAAGTAACAGAAGGGCCGAAACACAGCACCATTTGCACTACTAAGTTACAGAGTGAAAAGACTTGGCAGACTGCTGCATCCTTTCAAACTGTCTTTGAAGCCTCCGTGTACCTAAGCAGTCAACGCTAGTTCTGTAATAGGAAGAACACCATGGCAGGCACACTCATTGCAATCTACGCCGACTTTTTAGAAATATTCAATGACCAGAGAGAAGAACAATAATTACAGACCTATTTACAGGGGAAGCCTGGAATGAGTGCTGCAGGGATAAGAGGAGCAGTAGTGACTGGATGTCTTTAAGCTGCCACGACAAAGATGAGAAAGAAAGGAATAAAACAAGGCTGTGATTGCGTGGAGAGAGAGGGGAGGTGCTGGTGTGGGAGGGGGAGGCTGTGATTGCGTGGAGAGAGAGGGGAGGTGCTGGTGTGGGAGGGGGAGGCTGTGATTGCGTGGAGAGAGAGGGGAGGTGCTGGTGTGGGAGGGGGTAGGTGCTGGTGTGGGAGGGGGAGGCTGTGATTGCGTGGAGAGAGGGGAGGTGCTGGTGTGGGAGGGGGGAGGTGCTGGTGTGGGAGGGGTAGGCTGTGATTGCGTGGAGAGAGAGGGGAGGTGCTGGTGTGGGAGGGGTGAGTTGCTGGTGTGGGAGGAGTGCTGCTAGGGGAGGAGAAGCCTGATGCCGGATGGGGGCGGGAGAGGCTGGGCTTGCATGCGATGCGCGTGCATGTTCACGTGAACTTCATGAAAACCGCGGGGCTGAAAGCCCTTTGGTTTGAAGAGAAAATAGCCGACTTGAATTCTCCCCATTTCCCATTCCTGCGGAATGGTAAAGGCGAGACCTAAAAAACGGAAGGAAGCGTTGCGCAGCCCTCAGACAGCTTTATCAGTAGTTAATGATGTCAATGGTGAGCTTAATACACTTGTAAATGCAGGAGAAGAGCTGCAAGGTGGATGTATAACAAATGTAGCTCCGCAAATAGTAGTAACGCCAGCAACTGCCGCACCGGTAAATCCAGAATTAGCCATCAGTCCCTCGGGAGGTGACTCCAGCTCCGGTCAACCGGGGGGGGGCTATCGTAGATTTGGCGGAAGGGCTTAATATGATAAATCCAAACCAGGAAACACAATTAATTAATGAGACAGAGTCACTGGACTTTTACTCAGTCTCTGAGAACTCTGCTTCTTCATGTGAAGATCTAGCCGCTCAGTACTCAAAACAAATGCGTTTGGGGGAAGGTGAGAGCGAAATTGATGAAGAAGATGAAGCAGAGTAATATGTTGAAGATAGTCCCTAATACAGTGAGAGGTGAGGGAGATGCCTCCCTAACAGAGGGAGCTACAGGAGGTCGCCAAGAAGACTTAACCGACAATATCACATTAGCGACAATTTATCAGAGTATTTTAAGTCATATGGACAAAACGGAGCGAGATAGTCAAAAAATTCAAAATTCTTGTCGGAAGCTACAAAGCTCTATACGCAGGCTGGCGAAGTCACACTCGGACTTTGGGGAAAGATTCACTGACGTTGAGACCAGAGTGTCTAATATTGAAGATGAACTAGTAAAACAAAAAACTGTTACTGAAAATGTAAATGCTAATAAGGAGGATTTACTTTGGAAAATGGCCGGTTTTGAAAATCGCTCTCGACGCAATAATCTTAGGATAATGCAAATTCCGGAGGACAAAGAAGGACAAGACCCACGCAAGTTTATTGTGGAACTGTTTCAAAGGGCATTCCCTGATCTGAAGAGCTGGGACTGGGATCGAGAGGTTGAACATGCCCATAGAAATCCTTTTAATATTCAACTTAGGCCTGGGGAAAATGTCAGCAAACCCAGACCGATTTTGGTGGCCTTTAACAGTTTCCGGGCTAGAGAAGATGTTTATATGAATACCAGACCAAACAGTAAAAGCAGGGGGAAGGGTTTACCTTCTTTGTGAAACCGGACTACAGTAAATATACGATGGACACTCGATGGCAGTTAAGACAATTGGTGAACCCTTTTAAAAAAAAAAAGGCGCACAAGCATACATCATGAACCCTGCTAAGTTGAAAGTCATTTATAAAGAGAATACTCGATTTTTCACCAATGTGGCAGCAGCTAAAGGATACTTGCATGATTTAAAAGACTCTTAAAATGTCGTTTATGTATGATTCAAAAGTACCTATGAAAAAAACATCAGATAGGAAGATAGTTTAGTAGTTTCCACTGGCATATGTTTAGAAAATATGTAAGGTTGGATATAATTTTTATTTAATGATGAATGAAATGTTAACTTGTGGGGCAAGCCAGTGGAGATGTGGAGCTCAGTACCATCACCAGGACCAGGAGTCCGAAAGCCTCGGTAATGGAGGGGGGGTGGGGGGGGGGGGGGGTTCGGGGGTTGCTGGTGGAGGGGGGGCACTGGAGTTAAAGGGGGAAAAATTCACGTTGGGTCCTAATGACTTTATAGAGAAGACAAAGAAATTAAGTTCTAACAAGAGAGTATTAAATAAGGGTAGGATGGGATACAGGATGGGATGTACTAAAGTAATTACTGACTACGTAGAAGATACAGAAGACAGGAAATCAGTATAATGGGTAGTAATATCAAAATATGTTCCTTTAATGTCTCAGGCCTCAATAACATAAATAAAAGGAAAGGGATTGCATCTGAAGTTCATTTTTTGAAACCAGATATCTCAATAACATAAATAAAAGGAAAAGGATTGCATCTGAAGTTCATTTTTTGAAACCAGATATCTCAATAACATAAATAAAAGGAAAAGGATTGCATCTGAAGTTCATTTTTTGAAACCAGATATCTTGTGTTTGCAGGAAACCCACCTTCCCTGGGAGAAAAGAGGGCTAGCTATCGAGTTAGGATATATAGTTTTGGCGGCATCTAAGCAAACAAGTCTGATTAGAGGCGTAATGTTTTTGATAAGACCGAATCTAGGTACACTTGTTCGCAGCTTAGCTGATAAATGGGGTAGATGGGTGATAGCAACATTAAATCTAGGAGGCATAAATATAACGATATGCTCTATATATGGATCTAACTTGGATGAGGGGGAAGTATTCAGCTATCTCAATTCTGAGCTGGCTAATTGGGGTTCTCCCCTAATGCGGTGACTTAAATATAAATTTGGCAGGGGGGGGATTAGAGGCTGGCCCAGAGAAATACAAGGGGCGTAAACCTAGTGTATTCAAGGCCCTATATAATTTAGTTAAAGATCACGCGTTGGTTGACATTTGGAGCAAACATTTTCCAGCACTTCCTGGGTATACTTATTATTCATCACCACATAGAAAGTTTGTCCGGTTGGACTACTTCTTTACTTCAACTAGTATTCAATCATATACTAAGATCCAACTCTATCCCAGGGTAACATCGGACCATTCCCCTTAAATAATTAAGATTACCAAAATCGGTGAAATGCGACAAAACAGGAGCTTCTCGTTCAATAGGAAATTGTGCTTGGATGCACAATATAGAGAGCACATGGGTAAATGGATAGTAGAGTTTCTACAGAATAATATGGGTTCCGCTAATATTGAAATAATATGGGATACCTGGAAAGCTTGTTTTAGAGGGGAGGCGGTGAGCTTTGGACTTTATAATCAAAATCTACAACAGGGGAAGATGCGGGAATTGTATGATCAGTTGGGTAAAGCAGAAGAAAACCTGATAAAAGAAATGGAGAAGAGAGATAATATGACTAAAATTCAGGAATATGAGGGGATAATCGCCAAATGTCATGCCAATATTACAGGAGTCTGGTGTGAGGAAATAGCTAAGAAATATTTAATTTACAGAAGATACATCCATGAGTACGGAGAGTCTATAGGAAGGGCATTAGCCTTAAAACTAAAAATGAAGGACTCTGCCCGTCAAATTAAGAAAATGCAAGATAAAAATGGGGCAACGACTGAAGACCCAGAGAAAATATTGGAAATACTATATCAATTTTATACTGAATTATATACATATCAACCTAATCCCTCTCCTGAAGCTTTTTTGCAGGAGGTTATATTCAATAAATTAACTAATCTTGAGAAAGAATTATTAGATCAACCTTTCTCAATAGAAGAATTGGAAACCGCAGTAAAAAATATTCCGAATGGAAAAGCAGCCATTCCCGATTATATCCCAGGGGAAGTGTATAAATGTTTTTATGAACCTTTAAAAAACTTTATGTTAGAGACATTTAGAATGGCACAATTGGGGAGGGCCCCACAGTCCTGGGATGATGCTTCAATTGTAATATTTCCTAAAAAAGGGAAACCACCGGAACAACCGGCCTCATATCGACCCATATCTTTGCTAAATTGCGACAGCAAAATCTATTCAAAGATATTTGCAAATCGAATATCTAAGGTAATAACACCATTAGTATCACTGAGCCAACATGGGTTTATCCCAAATAGAGGGACCATATCACATATTAACAAAGTGATCACTTTGATAGATATAGCAGAAATTGAGAAAAGAGACTTGGCGTTGATACTACTCGACGCTGAGAAAGCGTTTGATCGCGTAGAGTGGGCATATCTGTGGGTAGTAATGTAAAGAATGGGATTTGGTAAACAGTTTTTAAGAGCTATTAAAACACTGTACCGCTCACCTAATGCGAGAGTTATAGCTATAGGTAGAAACTCGGAGAAGATAATTATTACAAGAGGTACTCGCCAGGGGTGCCCTTGCTCTCCACTTCTTTTTGCGTTATTTATCAACCCATTTTTATTAAAACTTTCACAATCACCATACATTAAACCATTTGTAGTCTCATCTATACCCCATTCAGTATTCGCATACGTGGATGACATCGCCATTACTACCACAGACCCAAGACAGGCTATGACAGAGATTGAACGCCTGGCTATTGATTTCGGAAATAGTCCTGGCTACAAATTAAATGCTGTGAAAACGCAGGTGCTTTGTTCAGATTCTGTTCAATTCAATGATCACAGGGTCACTCACGAAGTGATATATTTAGGTATTATAATTAAATCCCATATACAAGAGATAGTAGAGGCTAACTGGGATAAAACTATGCTACAAATTAAACAATCTTTAGATAGGTGGGGGAGACTTCAATTGTCTATAATAGGGAGAGGCAATATCATTAAGATGAATGTATTAGCCAAAATCTTATATATATATATATATATATATATATATATATATATATATATATATATATATATATTCACTGAAAAAACCATAGGTTATAAACCATATATAGTTAGGAATCAGCATTTACAAAACCTTATTTTACTCGCATAAAACCATTGAAATTCCATATATAGTTAGTTGCACTAACTATATATCGCGCACCCGCAATCCACTGCCGATGATGTCACACATTACATCATTCATGACATGGTCAGTGACATCACTGATGACATCACTGATGACATCTCAAATTACATCACTGATGACTTCTCATTTGACATTACTGATCACATCACTGATGATATCATTCATGTGATAATACGATGAACCTCTTCAGACTCTAATATAACCTTAGATACAATCAGTGTAAACAGACACTCACAGACTGTCACTCATCCATGGAGTTACTCACACACCTAGTCAGTCATGCAAAGAATCAATCACACCTCCATTTCCTCAACTATACAGTTATACAAACTTTACTTATTCAAACATATACTAACACATATTTACTCTCTTATACAATCCCTGATACAAGTTCACAATGATCCATACAGCCACTCACACATTCACTGGCTCTTATGCACAGTTATTTATATATGTCAACTCTCACATGTACTGTGTTTTACATATGTACTTACTTTGACATGTAGCACTGAGATATCCATTCACTCACCAATACACTCATGCACACAGTCAACCGCCCATACAGCTGTTTCCACATGCACTTTTGAAACCATACATCTAGTGAATCAACTGCTCACACATCTATGCACAGAGTCATACACCTCCCAGCCACCCCCACACACACTCAGTCTCCCATACAAATACTTGGGCAACCAATCAATAACCCATATAGTTACTCATATAGCTACTTATCAACACATGCAACAGTTTACAGAACAACAGACATAATGATGCACAAATTAAGACAGTTTAGTCACTAACCCATGCACTCAGTGAGACACATTTAATCACTCACTCATACAGTCAGTCATGCACCTACTAAATCCTTCATCCAGACACTTATACATCCACTCATTCTTCAATATGTAAGACATATTTTAACTTTACAGAAACAAACAGTCACTGGATGTTGTCATCAGTGATGTCATCAGTGATGTCATTTGAGATGTCATCAGTGATGTCATCAGTGATGTCACTGACCATGTCATGAATGATGTAATGTGTGACATCATCGGCAGTGGATTGCGGGTGCACGATATATAGTTAGTGCAACTAACTATATATGGAATTTCAATGGTTTTATGCGAGTAAAATAAGGTTTTGTAAATGCTGATTCCTAACTATATATGGTTTATAACCTATGGTTTTTTCAGTGAATTTTTAAGGTTTTGTAAATGCTAATTCCTAACTATATATTCTTTATAACCTATGGTTTTTTCATTGAATTTCAATGGTTTTTTTGAAAGCTAATATCTGTAACTGTAAAATGTATTCTTCTTTAAATCTTAAAATATATTTTACATGTTTTTAATACATTTTTAAAAAAAATATTTTTTTGTTCCGCTCCCAGTCCGCGAACCGGTAAACGTTCTTTTAGCGTAACTGTTACGTTAGAATGACGTTTTGCGTTGTCGCGTAATACGTCATCGGACGCGCCAAGTTAGCGGACCCGGAAGCGGACCGGAAAGCGGCGCAAAGCGCGAAACGTAAACACAGCAGGTCATGTGACTCGGTAATAACACTTTTCATTGGTTCATTTCACTTTTGGTTTCCTAATGATGTAATACTAGGTCATGTGATCTAAAATTAACACTTTTCATTGGTTTAGAACTTTTGCTTTTCCCAAATGATGAAAACCCCTCCTTCTTTCCTCACTCTGACTTTCATCTTGGTGAGAGAAAGACCCTTTTACATTCCAGAGAAATGGCTTCAGTTGTTGCTTCTGGTAGTGTTCCCCCACCACCACCTCCACCTCCTCATGGAAAGAAAGGACCACCTACTCAACCAATCTTTGAAGAAGAGGAAGATCAGGAAGAGGAGGAAGTGCCTGAGTATTTGCCTGAGGAGCCCAGGAGGTACAACAGAAAGGAAAATTTCATCTGGCAATTTTTTTAATTTGCAACAGGGCAAAAGAAAGTCAACGCAAGATATGTCTTTTGTCGTATTTGCGATGAACGCCTTTCAAGGGGGACGGACAAAAAATATAGTTTTGGAAATTTTACAATGCACAGGCACATGAGTAGGTGGCACCCAAATAATTATAGTGCTGCTCAGCTTCGGGACGAACAACAAAATCCCCCAGCAATAGCCAGAAGATCGGTCGTGCCAGAAGTTTCGGGACCAGAAGCAAGGGAGTTGATCCCGAATATTCAAATGGACATGGGAGAAGTGAAACAAATGTGCGTGTGGTGCAATCAAATATTATGCTACCGTGAAAGTAGCATAACTCTTATAATAAGAGCAATCAAAAATCATGTATGTCCAAAACGCCCCCAAAAATAAATTCTTCTTTTTTTTGTTGCTCCTGTTGAGCCCTCTTCTATGAATCATTTTTGTTTCCCCCCTCCCCCCAAAAAATAAAATAAATTACAAAATGTTCAGAAAAAAACAAAAAAATATAAAAAATGTTCAGAAAAATAATAAAAAAAATTTAAAACAACAAAAACCAAAAAAATAGTTCTTTTCAGAACTACCTCCCCATTATAAAAAAAAATTAGTAGAATTTTTGGAACTCTGCCAAGCTCTATTTTTTTTAGTTCGCTCCCAGTTCGCACTCCGGTACGCGAACCAGGAGCGAACCAAAAAAATTAAAAAAAAAAAAAACAGTAAGTATAAGGGAAGGAAACAGACAGTTATGTTACAAGAAAGACAGCTATAGGGAGTAAAGAAAAGATACTGTTACCCGCAATTCACTTCTGATCATGTCATATATTACATCATTTTTGACATGGTCAGTGACATCATCAGCAGTGGATTGCGAGTAACAGTATCTTTTGTTGACTTCCTATAGCTGTCTTTCTTGAAATATAAATGTCTGTTTCCTATCCTTATACTTACTGTTCTTGTTTTAAATTTTTTTTAAGATCATTCAGAAACAATAACATTAATAGAGACAGAATGAGTGAATAAGAATGAAGAAGTATGAGAAGAGAGGGACTGTGAAAAATATTGGAAGGAGTAGAATAATTAAGTAATAGAGAAAGGAATGAGAGAAGTAGCAAACACAGGAAAGTAAGGATTAAAGAAATGAAGCAGTAGAACTAATAGATGTTAAATGTGATAGAGTAAATGATTGATTGAGGGTGACGATAAGGTGTGTCCTCTCTAAAAGTTTGTTTAAGGTGAGGCGTACTCAGGGTTGCATATCAAATTTATGCTTGTTGAAGAATACAGAGGAGATAATACATGTAAAGACCTACCATTGTAGTAAAACATGCCCACTTATTACATCATTCATGACATAGTCAGTGACATCATCAGCAGTGGAAGGCGGGTTAAAAAAGTAGAAAACATTTACCTTATAATTCTTGTTAACTTTTAAAGAAAATTTTTCATACTTTCAATCTGTAAAAGAGAGAACAAACATTTCCAAAAATATTAAAACATGTATTTAAAAATTAGAAAAAAGAAGGGAAAAGGTTCAAGAAGAAACAGTTTTTAAACAACTTTGACACTTACAGAAGCCTCTGCTTCTCTACGACCCCTACACAATCCTAAAGATATTTATTTTAAACAAACAGTATCTTCATGCTGATGAAGTGAGGCCTATTTTGGAACATGGTGCTTCTTTTGCATTGCTGATGTCTCACAATAGTGATGCAATAGCAGCGCAAAAGAGATGTAAAGCCATCATAAAATTGTGTGTAACATTGTAAATGATTGTTTCAGGATGCAAGAGGTTTCTTTAATGTGAAGTGTATTCAGTTTTCCAAAAAAAACAGTACCTAGAAGTACTGCACTGTAAGCATTAAAATTGACACTTACTGAAGATTCAGTTTCTCCATATCTACCTCACATTTCTAAATGTATATCATAAGTACAAAAAGGAAAACATTAATTATACATGTTAAATGGTTTATTTTTGCTGTTCTCAGAATGTATCAAATTTCACTTAAATCAGTGACTTGAAGATATTCATCATGTAACAGCGGGGGAAAAAAAACACAATCAAAATGATTGTGTTTAAAAAACCCATACAACCTAAGAAATCTGATTTCAAAACTCCTTAAAATTAACTTACTTTCAATGACGTTGAAGGATGTCCTATGAAGAGCGTCCACTCTGTTGTGCTATAAATATTTTCAGCCCGCCACTTTCTGAAAGAAAACCTCCATCGTTTTGAAAAATATGTTACATACAAGAAAAGACTTCTCACATTCTACCACATGTTTCCACTTGGCCAAATCATGTTGCAGCGATTCACAAGTCTTGTAATTCTTCCAATCAAATCCCGTCATTTTCTATTTTCGCAACTTTCAAAAAGAAAACATTTGAGATTATTTTCACAATCCTGGACTACTAATATCTTACCCTTCTTTGTCACTCATGTTCTCCTTTTCCTATGACACTGATACTGTTTACTATGAAGCAGACTTACTTGCATCAGGTTTATATAGTTGAATTTTTAAATTGACATTATAATTAAAAGTTTTGGACCAATAATCTAGACAGCATTGCAGACTTACATTCCCTCTACTTGATGAACCTTTTGCAATTCCTCACAGGAAATCCCAAGATTCTTTCTTTAAAATTTTGGTTTTAAAAACACCAGGTAAGAATTTTTAAGGTCAAACGGCAATTTTTTTTTTAAAGTTACAACAGAATCATTGCAGAATGACCAGCCGTTTCGAGACTTTAAATAAGCTGTATAATGTCCTGATGTTGTTGAAGGACCATCGTGATAGATAATTGCTACAGTTACAAAAGTCCTTCCTGAAATTGACAGCTGAGAAGCCACAATTTTTTTTATTAAAGTTGACAATTTTGATCCATCAGGCCTACATCGTTGGATCATTAAAATTACATACTGGCCATATCTACGTATAAATAATGTTGACATCATTTCAGATTTACATTGGCTACACTCCATGTTGTGATCCGCTGCATTTACTAGCTTATTAAAGGAGACTGATTTACTGTCTGGCAAAGTTAAATATATAAATCTTTCTGAGTCTACACTAGTAGTACTTGATACCCTACAATTCTCGCAGTCATGCTGCCATTGATAAGAAAGCCCAAACAGGTGATCTACATCTACACCCTCATCTTGCAATACATCAAGCATATACATTAAAAACTCCTGACAATCTTGCTGATTATTTTCAGAGAAGTCTGTTTGACCTGAACATTCATCTAACAGATAACGAACTTCAGACACACTTTCTACTTTTGTTCGATCAGTGCTACATTTCTCGAAAACAGAATTCAACAAACAGCATAAAATTTGTTCTGAATTCAAGAGAATCTGTTCTTTTAAACTCTCTAGTGAAAAGAGAACATTAACCACTACATTTGCATAGCAGTTGACACCAGAACTGTTTTCAAATTGAAAACCGACAACATCTTCAACACAATCCACTTTCTTTCTGCTAACAATTTTCGGTTCATCGACTTTTGGTCTTTTTGCTACAACCTCCCTACTATTACTGATATTTCTACGTTTCCGGCCTACCACACGTTTCTCAAACAAAGGATATTGAGGCAAATGTGGCGCATACTCTCTTCTTAACCTATTGTATTCCTTAACACAATCTAGATCCGCACAAATGTTTGTGACATCACAGTCAATCAAGTACAATCCCGATAAAGTTCTAACTCGTGACAATGCCACATATGCCATACCCTCCTTGAACACAGAACTGCCAATATTCACCAATGCACTGTCTACACTTAAACCTTGCGATTTATGGATTGTCACCGCATATGCCAAGCAAACAGGAAACTGTTTACGGCGAACATATAAGTCTTTAACAAGCAAAAACCTAGCAGAACAACGACCAATTAGCTGTACTTCCTCAATGCTATCAAATTTAATTTTTAAAAATTCTATTCCATCTCTATTTCTGTATTTCTCAAAATCAACAACATTACCCATTGATCCATTTACCAGACCTCTTTCAACATGTAAATTCCTTCTCAAAATGATTCGGCAATTTAAGCACACATTCAGAGTCTTTTCAAAACCCGCAGTTTTAGATATAGTCTTCTCTAATGAATCCAATTTTGATTTCAAATTCTCTGACAAAATAATTGTTGATCCCATATGCTCTATTTTGTCAATAGCTTCAAGTTTTACAATCTCTTGCTTTTCTAAATTCAACATTTTGTTGTTGAAGATGGCACATTCTGCAAGAGTTGGCATCAAACATATTCCGGATTTCTTCTCAGTAATTTTCTGAAAAATATTCTCAGGCACAATCTCTTGTTCGGGATACAAATTTGACAGTAATCGTGCATTTAAAGCTTCTTTCCCATGCTCGGTCACTTTTCCAATTCTAATATCTTGTAGAATATTCTTGTAATCTTCATCCTTTGCCTGACGCATATTTTCATGCAGTTCAGCATAATTGAAGTTTAACCATATATTGACGTTGCCAATGCTCCCTAGGCACTTCCTGGTATCTTCATGCGTGAGTATTTTGAACACAGGTTGACCTTTTACTGGTGTCAGCTGCAGAAGATCTCCGAAAACAATGATGTGTTTGCCACCAAATAACACATCATATTCAGTTTTAAGTACTTCTTGCATTCTCAAATGCACAAAGGCAAGCATGACATTGGAAACCATGCTTACTTCGTCAATGATAAGTAGTTTCATTTTCCTCAAGACTCTTGAAACTTCACAGCAAGCATCCCCAGATAACTTGTGGTATTGTAATTTGTTGTCATGCTCCACTGGCAGCATCAGTAGACGATGCAAAGTAATACCTTTAATGTTATGTGCTGCCAGTCCAGTAGGAGCAGTGACAACACAAGACAGCGATGACTCAGTCCTTTCCTGCAAATAACAAGAAATTGCTTTAATGTGGAAACTTTTTCCAGTTCCCGCTTCTCCACTCACGTACAGTCGGACAGGCTTCAACGATGTACATGAGCACTCTTTCTTCTCATGACTTAATCCGTGCTCAATTTGCTTGGTAACTTCATCATATATTTTCCTCTGCTCAACGTTGAGTTGTTTTTCCAAGTCTTCTAAGTTAACTGAATCCTCCTGAGCATGTGCCATGGCTCTTTCCACTTCATTCATAGCAGTGGCAGCTTCATTTTCGATAATAGGTCCTCCAAGTGGATCTTGACTCAATGAAACAGAACTCTGACTGTCCTGAGAACTGTCTCTGGCAATCTCGGCTGCAATCGTTGCTTCCTGCTCAATTTCCAAAGTTAGCATTTCTTGATATTTGGGAAAAGCAGGACATTCTATGGTCTCCTTAGCAGCAGTGAAAGAGTCTTCGTAACAGAGGAAATCTCCAAGCAGTTCCTCTTCTGCACGCCAAGGCTTGAAAAGTTGCAAAAGTGCTAAATACAAAAACTCCTTTTTTTCTGGAGATTCGCCACTCAATTTTCGATGGTTTACTAATTGGCATTTTCTTTGCTTGACCAGGCATCCCTCACTTCCAATTACAGCATACACTCCTTTCTCAATATCTTCTTTGATGTTCCTCTTGAATATATAATTTTGTAGAACCTCATATAGACAAACATTCTCAAGGTGACTGCTTCGATTTGGATAATATGTATCCAACATGTTGGTCTTCAAAATGTCGGTACTGTTTGGTTCCTTTTCTGCCAAATACTCAATTTCCCGGACAGGTTTTAGAACTCGATTTCGCGTTGCAGCAAGACCAAGACTCGCCCAAACGATACTCCTGGATTTGGCATAGAGACTTGCTGAAGACAATCGATCAGAACATTCGTAAGCTCCGATTTCTCGATGCGACAACATCTTCAGACTGAAACTGTACAACTTCTTGCTGAGGCTCTTTTCATGGGAAATGTCCTCCCACATTTCCTTCAGTTCTGTCTTTTCTTTTTTGGTGATGTAAGATGTCACATACCGAGCCACAGCCATACAGTTGTCAGCCACAAACTGTATATCCATGTTAGCATTCCACATGGACAAAATCACTGGGTTGTAGTCATTGATGTACTTGGACTCTTCGTTCCTTTTCAAATTGTATGTATTTTTGGGTGATTTCCTCGTCACATTATGTCGCAGTGAAGACATCAAACTGTTCACTCTTCCTTTAGAAATCACCGGTCGTGGAAAGTTGAAACGACATTTGGTGTAGAACTTGTCCTTGTTTCTGAATTTACGACGACAGTACTTTCCACAACGATGGCTTTGGAAACGTAAAACTTGTTCTCTTAGGCTTTTCTTCTCCGTTGCGTTTGGAACAGCACACGTAGAATACTGTTCTATGAAATTCATCACTAAGTCATCCGGATCTGTTCCAAATTTAGGTGCATCCTTGATCCACAACAACATATGTATATGAGGAGCACCTCTTGCTTGGTACTCCTTTCTCCAGAAGAAATCCAACACCTCTCCAAGAGGTGGATTCTTCTTATTTGTGATGAAAAACATCATAGCTTCAAATCTATGATTGAAGTACCTGCATACATTCACTGGATCCAAAGAACACAGTTCTCCAGGTGTCTTGAAATCAATGTTTTCAATATTTCCATTTGCCTCTCGTAGAAATTCAAGTAAGTCTTCCCAGCCATACTCGGCACAGCTCAGAGTAAGGAACCATGTTGGAGTTCCTAAGTTCCTCAGCATACATTTTAAATCACCATGACGACGGTACCAGTACTCATTAGTACCACGCTGACACGCCATGAGATTAATTAAGTGAGAATCCAAAATACTGTCTTGGACATTGACTTTATGCATAAAATCACTTGCCGAGATGTTTCGCATCTGTATACCACTTTTTAAGATGTGGTTCACTGCATATGACAGTCCAGACAGATCGCTTTCAAACAGGAGATGAAACAAATAGGGAATGCATTGACGAAACCTAGGATCTTCTGCATACAATCGTAAAGTCCGGTATTCAGACGCAGGAATTTGATGAGGTCGCTCATCATATCTTCCTCCTCGACCTGTGGGAAATAGCTGTGGGAAACACCGAGCTTCCAAACTTTCCTCCCAAACACTAATGGGACTCCCTTTGGCTTGTTTCATTTGAAACAACTCAATAGCATTCCCCATGACTTCCTTGGAATGCAAAGGATGAACACTATAATGTTCATATATTTCTTCACTATTAGACGCCTCTACTTTCTCAATTTGGCCAGCACACAAAACGCTATCCTCTTCATCACTTACTTCCTCTTCTGCAACATATACATTCTTATAGTACTTATTATTTTTCTTCAAATACAAAGTTGCATTTTTGACTTTCCTAACATCCACTAAATCTTGCCATATTTTCTTATTCTTTGTCGGAACCCCATTAACCAAGATAACCAGAGGTTCCTCTTCCACTTTTTCTACTCCAATTGTGTTAATGTTTTTGTTCAAATCTAGAGGCAAATAAACAACTCTTCCCTTTAATCCTCTCTGTAAATCTGTGGGAGGCAACTTCCCTGTCTTTGGTTCCATTCTTACAATAGCCTGGAAGGGATGGACACTTTGAATCAAAATAGATTCATAAGTATTTAAATCCTTCAATTCTGAAGGAATCTCAACCAATTCCAGATTATTATGAACTGCCCTAGCAGGCATCTGGTTTTGGTTTAATTTATTATAACAATAAGTACACACACGTTGGTCCACTCCCAAATCAAAACAATTTTCTACCATCAAGTATGTGGCAAAATCCTTCCATTCACTATTATTTTCCCTTTCAGTTTTTGCATATAAATCCACTAACTTAGTCTGATTCTTATAATAAGTGCGTCGACAACATACACAAGTGAAATTAGGCCTCTCACTTGATTTCATCTGAAACGTGGCAATTTCCTTCTGAAAATTATCTGTACTAGAAACCTGTATATTATCTTCAACATAACCCTCTACTTCTGGGTCAAT
Organism: Lissotriton vulgaris; assembly: GCF_964263255.1. Classification (NCBI taxonomy): domain Eukaryota; kingdom Metazoa; phylum Chordata; class Amphibia; order Caudata; family Salamandridae; genus Lissotriton; species Lissotriton vulgaris. Next base: position 753,828,457 of record NC_141694.1, read on the forward strand.
TTGAACATTCTCATCTCTACTACCAAAGTAACAAAACTCAATTTCTTCACAAATATTCTTCACATCTATTTCAGAACCATGCAAAAGAGCAGCACATAATTGTTTAAGCATAATTGCTGGACTCTTAGCATAATACAACATTCTCACTAATTTTCTCACTTTATTATGATGCACTGCTAGCATCCTGAAATGATGAAAAACACTCTGGCATACTCTCCTGGAAAGACAAGCCAGTAAATGACCACGCAAACCTGTCATTTGTCTCACTCTGCAAGGATCTAAATCTTGCAACAACTTCATTTTCTGCTTCAAACTTTTCTTATTAAATGTCCGTATAAAATCACAAAGCAAATTGATGGAAACCTGTCGCACACTGCAAATAGAACTACACTTCCGAATGTACACAGGACCCTTAGGACGTCTTCCTAAAACCTCATCACTTAGCGCCTCTTCTGTCTCTGTTGTCACAAGTTGTTCTTTTTCAACTGGACAACCATCCTTCACTTCATAAGCTCGACCACTGGTGTCAACTGCAAACAGCAAATCATTATCCTGAAAATAACTCTCCTCATTAAAAAATGCCTCACAACTTGAACTATGCATCCATTCTCCGGAAAAAACTTCACAAAAGTTAGTACGATTTACTACTCTCTTCCATCTACTTTTTGTTTTGAAATCAGAAATTACCTTGCTTAGTTTCCTAATTCTATTGATTACCAAAATAAACAACTTTCGCTTAATTTCAAAAGCATGATCAATAATTTTCTCTACATTTTTCTTCTTCTTATAAAATGCCGCTTTCTGTTGGCCTTTCTTAATATTTTTTAATAAATTAACTATTATCCTGTTACGGAACATTCGATTTCGAATGTCCCTAAACTGTTGTTTCCTTCTACTATCATGCACAGAGTTATCTCTTCCTCTACCAGTAACATTTTTGATGGCGCTTTCCTTTCCATTTAAATTACTTTTCTTTTTCTGAACTGAAACATTTTTAGGATAAATACTTTTTTTTCTAAAAATATTTCTTAAGAATGATTTTGTGCTCTTACCCGGAGCTTTCTTGGTGTTTTGAAAAGTATTTGGGGAAGAGGACTGCTGCGATAAAACATCATCCTGCTGTCTTTGACGTTTTCTAGCCTTTCTAATACGATTTTTCGTTGGCATTTTTCAAATTAAAAAAAGATCTGCAGTTGAATCTGTGGAAAAATATAATAAAAAATGTTATTAACCACTATTACCAAACAGTAAATGAATAACAGTCATCTAAAACTTAATGCCCTACTTATTATTTAACATAGCAAATCTTTTGCACCAGCACTGCATCACAATAATGACACACAATGGTACAAAACAGGCATACAACAATCATAAATCACTCCCTAATATTTTAAATGATTAATTCAGGATGACGATAAGGTGTGACCTATCTAAAGGTTTGTTTAAGCCCAGATCTTTGGACTGGGGTGAATGTGTGTCATTGATCCACATTCGGTCCATCACCTGTTTTGTTTATTTGAGGTGAGGCCAACACATGGTTGCAGATAAGATTTTCACTGAAGAAAACAAAGGAGAAAATACATGTGAAGGCCTACCAATGAAGTAAGTCATTATTTGAAATAAATTACATTTCTGGATATGTACTGCTAGAGCTTCCTAGGTTGTTTTGGGTCATATTTATAAGGCATTTGAGTGTCTATTATGCTATTTTACCCTTTTTAAATGGAAAGCGTTCTTCATGGTGCAAATTTCTTGTAAATACGCTCCCACCTGCGGTTGGCAAATTTAGATTTTGATTATGCCCTTACACCATTTTTGGGAAATTATTAACATGCCTATGTAACTCCCATAATCAAAATCTAAATTTGCCAACCGCAAGTGGGAGCGTATTTACAAGAAACTTGCCCCATGAGGTACGCTTTCCATTTAAAAAGGGTAAAATAACATAATAGACACTCAAATGCCTTATAAATATGACCCAAAACAACCTATGAAGCACTAGCAGTACATATCCAGAAATGTAATTGTTTTCAAATAATCGTTTTTAAACACAGCATATAAATCAATTGTATACCTGCATTCATGAAGAAATGACTGAAAATGTCCTTGAGACACATGAAAGCGTTTTCTGGAATGCCCCAGCACCATTTTTGGGATATTATTAACATGGCTATGTAACTCCCATAATCAAAATCTAAATTTGCCAAGCGCAAGTGGGAGCGTATTTACAAGACACTTGCCCCATGAGGAACGCTTTCCATTTAAAAAGGAAAACATAACATCAAAGACACTCAAATGCCTTATAAATATGACCCAAAACAACCTATGAAGCTCTAGCAGTACATATCCAGAAATGTAATTGATTTCAAAAATCGTTTTTAAACACAGCATATAAATCAATTGTATACCTGTATTCAAGAGGAAATAACTGAAAATGTCCTTGAGACACATGAAAGCGTTTTCTTGAATGCCCTAGCACCATTGTTTGGACATTATTAACATGGCTATGTAACTCCCATAATCAAAATCTAAATTTGCCAAGCGCAAGTGGGAGCGTATTTACAAGACACTTGCAAACACAACAAGTGATGGACAGAATGTGGATCAATGTCACACACTCACCCCAGTCCAAGGATCTGGGCCTAAATCCATCGTTATTTTGCACTCCACACCACCCTGGGTCACATTCGGTCCATCACCTGTTTTGTTTACAAGACACTTGCCCCATGAGGAACACTTTCCATTTAAAAAGGAAAAAATAACATCAAAGACACTCAAATGCCTTATAAATATGACCCCAAACAACCTATGAAGCTCTAGTAGTACATATCCAGAAATGTAATTGATTTCAAAAATCGTTTTTAAACACAGCATATAAATCAATTGTATACCTGTATTCAAGAGGAAATGACTGAAAATGTCCTAGAGACACATGAAAGCGTTTTCTTGAATGCCCTACCACCATTGTTTGGACATTATTAACATGGCTATGTAACTCCCATAATCAAAATCTAAATTTGCAAAGCACAAGTGGGAGCGTATTTACAAGACACTTGCAAACACAACAAGTGATGGACAGAATGTGGATCAATGTCACACACTCACCCCAGTCCAAGGATCTGGGCCTAAATCCATCGTTATTTTGCACTCCACACCACCCTGGGTCACATTCGGTCCATCACCTGTTTTGTTTACAAGACACTTGCCCCATGAGGAACACTTTCCATTTAAAAAGGAAAAATAACATCAAAGACACTCAAATGCCTTATAAATATGACCCCAAACAACCTATGAAGCTCTAGTAGTACATATCCAGAAATGTAATTGATTTCTAAAATCGTTTTTAAAAACAACATATCTGTTTCAGCTTACATAAGAGACCATGGAATGGGCTCCATGTACAACAATAACTTGTGTTACTGCATGCCAGAATGCTACACCGAATATGCAATTACAATTTCTCAAAGAAACAAATTCTATTTGTATATCACTAGAGACAAAACCACATTTTAAAAACACAGCTTTCTTCATCATTTTCTCCTTAAATCATACTATTCTCTATCTAAATTAAATAAATCTTTTCTCACCTTAGCAAATATTTTTTGAGTTTTGAAAACAGTCTCAGAAATACACCAAATTGTCTTCAGCAGAAGAAAAAGGATGCACTCCAGAGGCTGCAGCTATTGAAAGCACAGAAATACAGATATTCATTTCACATATCTCTCATATTAGCCAATCATAACTCTTCCCTCACTTTTTTCAAATCAAAACCCTTCCCCCCCTCTGCCCTCTCTGCCTTTTTTCCATAGCAACCACCTCCTGGAAGACCTCTCATGTTTGCAAATTCACACAACAATGTTTCAATTGAACTCTGAACTCTCAGTGCACCTGCGTATCCAGTGCAATCTTTCATTAAATGTTTCTTCCTTGACCATTCAAATTACATCTTTCAAAGAACACATCCATGCACCCTAACTTTCTGTTTTCAGAAATGGAAATGCACCAATCACTGCTAATGATTCATTAGCATTGGAAATCCACAGTTTTTTTTCTTTACAAACTCCTACTGTTTCAACTGCCCTTTCATTACCACACTTCATCTGACTGCAGAACAACCTTCTCCCACCATGTTTAAGGTCTGGATTGTTGGACATAGTTACATCCACTGGGCTCAAAGGTATGCTGAGAACAGAAATTTACCTAACCTCAATTTACAGGATGTGGAAATTAAGTGGTTGGGCCAAAGAGGATTAAAATGTCACCAATTGATACCATTGGTGAAAACCTTTATGCATTTGCCAAAACCTGACCTGTTAATAGTGCACTGTGGAGGTAATGATTTGGGCACTTTGACTGGGGTAGGTCTGGAAATGCTTTTAAAGGACACCTTTGAGCAATTAATGGCACTTTTTCCTCAAACTGCCTTGGTATATTCCAATATATGCCAAAGACAGAAATGGAGGTGGTCCAACCAATTTTGTCCACAAATTGAGAAAGCGAGGAAGCATGTAAACAAATCTGTTTCAGCTTTCATGAGAGACCATGGAATGGGCTCCTTGTACAACAATAACTTGCGTTACTACATGCAAGATATCTACAGAGGAGATGGAGTTCACTTCTCAGATGAGGGCAACAGAATTTTCATTCTGAATTTAAGACTGTGCATTGGTACCTACTTATAAGTACCTAAATGTACCATAAACCCAAAAGCTCTTCTCAGAGCTACCCTTCATCTGATCACACACTTTTATTATTTTTTTCTAACTTTTTTCTGTAATTTTCAACAAACTACGCTCAAAGAGCGCTATCCGGTACGCGAACTGGAAGCTAACCGCGCAAAATTTCAAAAAAAAAGTTTTTTCTCCGCACATATGGTCCTCCTCAGCCACCCTCAGAAAACCTAGGGGGTCAAAATACTTGTACCATGCCCCCTTCTACCCATTCAGAACATTATTTACCCTCCATTTTATACCTTGATTCGACCGAAACACAAAATGGTGGACTCCCGTTACGCTCCTAGTTCGCGGACCGGACCGCTTTCCGGGAAGCGGTCCAAAAAAAAGGTGGGAAAGTAATTTACAGAAAAACGTCTAGAGACACTCTCACCAAATATAGATTAGCTCATACTACATAACAATCCCTTTCATTCTCACAAATTTGATTGAAATTTCATTTAGCCATTTAGCCTGTAGACCTCTCTAAGTACCGTGAGGTAAATTACTTCACAAAACACATCTGAAGTGTTGGAATTGACAACCAATGAAAATGTTACTTTCATTTTCTACTTTTATTACCTGACATTTGATTGGTTATATACCTGAATATATATAAAGGAAGAGAAGAAAACACAGCCATTTTGACTGCTACTTCTTGTTGTACATCACATTTGAATAGCTACCAAACACCTCAACTTGTTTCTAAAGGTAAGTTGTTATTTTTAAAACTGAAGTATATTGTGCACTATAACTTAATATGGTAGACTTTTTCTGATAGATATATACTATCCCTCTGTAGTAGTTATGTATTTAGATAGACTTCTCTGTTATAGTTATGAATGGAGTTAGGCTTGTCTTGGTTAAATCACATACACTTTTTTATAGTCCTATTTCCACTCTGATACTATACACTGCCAAAAGAAAGATTCACTGATAAAAACTGCCTATCTAAAATTAATCCCAACAGTGCCTTATCTCTACTAATATATATTTTTTTAATCATAATTTCAGGCAAAATGGAAGGCGAGCAACAAGTTAAATTTTCAATTGTACTGGAGGAGAGCAGCCAAGAAAAAATTGATGATTTCATGGATCAAAGTAGAGACCAGGAACTACTGCAATGTGTTGAAGCAGTGGATAACCTGCTTCAAAATGAGAACATGTTACACCCTATATTCAATTTTGAAATTTCTGACACTGAAATGTTAGAAACTTTAATGGATTATGAAACACAATCAAAATAAAAAAAAAAACTTTAAAAATAAAGAACACAAAAAAAAACAACAAAAACAACAAACAATTAACATACAGTATTTGAAAAGTGTATCATTCTATTATCCTTATAGTACGCTGCCCAGAACGCTTTCGGGTTCGCGTACTAGGCGCTCATCACGCAAAAAAAATTTTTTTATTTTTTTTTGACCCTGCTGGGCCCTTTTAAAACCTCCACATAAAACCTAGGGGGTCAACGAGGATCTACTATGCCCCCTTATGGTAATTTCCCCCTTTGTTTTGGCCTCCTCTTGTCTCTCGATCCTACCGAGAGACAAGATGGAGGCCGCTCCGGACTGTTTAGAATGTTGACAGACACCGGAGAACCAATCCGCTTCGCATCGCAAAGTTCCGATACGCGAAAAGTACGCGAACCGGAGCGCTGTTACAGATATATATCTTACTTTGAACGTTAATTTCTCAAAATCCACTGAAGCACATATATTGAGACCTAGCAAAGGCACATCGGGCTAACAGTCCCTACAATTTTGCCAAGTTTCGTGTAAATCCATTCAGCCGTTCGAGCTAAAAGTGAGTCCAACCGCCCTATGGAAATTAACATGGGAAAAACGCGTTTTGGGACCCCCCTTTTATCTCAGCCCCCCCTTGCCGAAACCCCCCCAAATTTCCAGGAGCTGCTCAGAAACAAAATGTGCCATTTTCCTGAAAATTTCAGCCAATTCCGTCCACAAACGCAAAAGTTATTAGACATAGAATTTTCAGAAATCCCATAGGGAAAAAATCCTAACTATATATACCTACTGGCGACCGCCAGTAGGTAATATATATATATATATATATATATATATATATATATATATATATATATATATATTGCAGTATCCCCTTAGAGATATCCTTAAATCGTATATACAAAGTGCAAAGTTTATGTACAAAATATTTTGGGGCACACGGTAAAACAAGACGAGCAATGAAATGGCTGACCCTTCCTATTGAGAGAGGAGGGCGTGCAATTCCGGATTTTCTGTTTTATTATTATGTTTGTTTTTTACAAAGAATCAGAATATTGTTGACGGGAGAACAAATTGAGGATCCGGCAGAATCCCCGTCGATATTCTATTTATTACTAGGGGAACATGCGAAGGGATGTTTGTTAAAAGAATTGGAGGGGAATTACTACAAACACACCCGATTTAAGGTGCTTGAATCTGTATATAGAGTTTGGAGAAGGATAATGAAGTTGGAAAGAATTGTGTATCATACTCCTTTTTCTGCTGAAAAAATATTACCATCAATATTTTGGGACAATGTAACAAAGGGATGGGGCAGAAAAGGTATGAGTAGAATCGGAGATCTATATGACACCGATGGAATATTCAAATCTTTTTCTAATATTTGTACCAAATTTCATATATCACAGTCATCTTTTTTTAAATATCTTCAAATTAGAGATTTTTGCTTAAAGAAATTAAACAGACCCTGCCCTAATGGGATAATAGAGGCTGTCCATTAAAAAAAAAGATAGGCATGTTATATCGATTGCTGATGGATTATAAGCCAGATGACCTGAACAAATATAATGTATACTGGCAGAATCAACTAGAGGAAACTGATTTGAATATTGCGGATTATATCTTGATGGCCAAGGATATATGTTTGTCTGCCAATTTGAAAGCGCAGGTATATAAGACAATATTCAGTTTATACTATATCCCTAAACGCATGGCAACATGGGGACCTATGTATGATGGAAAATGTTTTCGATGCGGAGGGGAAGATGCAGATATTGTTCATGTTTTCTATAAATGCTCGAAATTATCTTCCTTCATATCAAGCATAGAAGAATGTATCTCCTTGGTCATCCACCACCCGATTAAAATATCCCCAGCACTTATGTTAGTAGGGGGAGGGCAAATCGTGAATGAAAATGAAGACATTTGTAAATTTAAAAATTTCTTATTTATGGCTATGACTATAGCTCAATTATGTATAGCTACAGAATGGTTACAACTTGAAGCACCGACGTTTGAATTCTGGAGAAGGAAAATGTTTAATATATATGAATTAGAATGGAATTTGTAGCTCTGAAGGGTATTAGAAAAAAACGATTGGGTATATCGACTTGGGGAATACTCAAAGAGTACTTAGAGGATTAATCGTTTTCTTTTTCATAGGGAACCCATCCTTCCCACCTACCTGCCATAATCACATATTATTGTAAAAGAAGATATTGATTGTTTAATGTCATATAAAGCTATGAACGAACTATTTGTATTGTCAAATGACCCAACGATGGTAATAAAATAAATTAAAAAGAAAACATTGGACATCTGCTTTGGTCTGCTTCATCTACTACCATGAACATCACAGTAGATAGCAAATACAATTTAAAGTTTATATTTAATTGCAAAAAAGTATAAATACATTCTAAATGTATTCATTAACATCTGTAACAAAATGACCAAGCACCTTTCCAAGTTTAAACTCCACTAATTGCAGTTATGTCACAAAAGGAGATGAAATATGTCATCCCTACATTGTACAACTGAGCAAATTTACTCAATCCATAACCTGCAATTTTAAATAAATGTGTTCCTTTTATGCCCATGCAGAATTTACTATGCTGATGATGAACAAAAAGCCAGATTTAGCCAGATTCAATACAGGACCAAAAGGCCAAAATATCATGTGGCTAGATATTTTTTTTAATACATATATAATATTAACCAAGAAGGAACTCTGGTGCCACAGACCATATATGAACTAACTTAGAGGAGTCAGTGGAAAACAATTATCACCCAGGTAAACGTTATAGTTGTGCACAATGAGACTATGAACAGAACACAACAGAGCAAGAAAATATGCTACCAGATGGGGGGGTGGGGTGCTCAAAGTGGAACATGAAATATCAATGGAGTCAATGGATTTCGTTAACATGTAACGCTCTAGTCTAAGTGCCCTCTGAGACTTTATCAAGAAGCTTGGTTTGCAAGGTATTGAACTTATCTGCAGATACTGGCCTACATGACTTATGAATTCTTTAGAAAGACAGCTATAAAAGAGCATACATTTTCTGAATTTGGTAATTGATGAGGATGGCAGCTACCCAAACTTGTTAGCAATGCTGTAAAACATTTCTGTCTGTTATTTCTGTAGATAACAGTGTTGAACAGGATTGTAATTCTCCGGATAAAAGCACCAGTTGAGTCCAAAAATGCCTTGAGTAGAATAATTATTTTGTACTGTTGGTTGTAAGGGAGTTGGGCATTTCTTTATTATCAAATAATTCTGATACTTGTGTTCTTTCACAATGAGAACACCAAACACTCTTTATCCGATTCACCTATTTCCAGAAGTGACTGCCAAATAGAGACAATTGAAGACTGCCATGATTCTCATACTGCCTGTGGTAATGGTAGTTTCTGGAACTACTTCAGCTGACTATTAGGGGTCACACTTTGTGGCCTGGTTCTTAAAGAACAAAATCTCCCACCCCACTATGCCATCACTGAGCTTCACTAACTGGATCCCTAGTTAATGCAGTATGGCACCTAAATATTATTAAGAAATATATGAATGTCCTAAGAGTTAAAATTACCTTCCACTGGCTCTTCCTTTGTGTTTAAGTGGTCAGGCTTTGTATTTGGTGCTTAAAGAAACAGGTGGACCTCGAGAACTTGCCAAGAAGGGAGAGTACTACTTTTATTTTACCAATTCCGCATTTCAATTTTCTTCTCTTAAATTATAACTGGCTTCCTTTACTGCTTACAGAAATTTTATACACATGCATCTTTTCTCACCTTCCTTATGGCCAAATTTGTCACGGAGGGGTCTTAAGGAAGTCTTATGTCTGCATTTTTACAACCAAAAATAAGAAAGGAAACGTTGTTTCTTATAGGCCTTCATTTTTTGGGGGGGCGGTTCTCCAATTACAAAGTGTATTGTAAAAAATTATATGGATGTTTACGTGGAGGTATTCTGATGTCCAAGTTGGAGAACTAGGATGATTAAATGTAGGTAACTTTTTTATTTAAAGTCTGCTCCGTTTTGTGCAGTTAATGTCTTCTATTTCATGCAGTATCTGCCAGTGAGAAATGTTTATGCCAAAATATTGATCGTCTGTACAAAGGAGGATATGAATCTCACTTATGAGATCTCAGTAGAATGTTGCTGTCTAATCTATCCTCTGTCGGTCATCAGAAATATTTTAATACTGGGTACCATGCTTAAAATAATTTTTTGGTGAGGAATTGATTAAATTCCAGCCCTAAAAATGTAGAAGGCATTCATTTGTTTTTTAAAGTATTATATCTTCGGTGCTCAAACAATGCGGAGTTAATTTGTTTGTGAACAACAATCAGTAGGAACCGCTTAGTGAAAGTCTGCTATGACAATGTTTTAAAAATGCAAAAGCCTCTTCATTTATTTCACATTATCTGGATGCAGCCCAAGTCGTCACACTACTTCTGAATTTGTATGATAAAGTGTAGGTGTCAGCAACGGTATGTTACACTCAAACCGTAATCGAACATCACCTCCTTGTGAGGTGTTGCCAGTATTAATTTACCTTGCATACTTGGTGAGCATTAACACAGTAGAATGTTAAATTATTAGCAAGTTTTTCTTGGTATTGTGTGATGTAACAGCTGTTAGAATGCGTCTCCCTTACCCCTAAAAGTCTGTATTTTATCCTAGGAGAATCTCATCTTTTGCTTGTTGGCGACCCAGGCACCGGAAAATCACAATTTCTCAAGTATGCTGCAAAAATTACACCAAGATCGGTCCTTACTGCTGGGATTGGATCCACAAGTGCAGGTATTTAATTGAGTAAAAAAATAATAGAAGCATACTGCTGGCTATGATGGATGCAGAGGTTTATGCTAGATGTAAATTATTTGGACAGTATTGTTTTCTTTGCACAGCATATCTAACTTTCAGTACCAAAAATCCTTTTTTGAACAGCCTAGACTTTTGATGGGGTACGGGTGGGTGTGTACAAGTAAAATGATACATCAACATCACTGTATTTTCCTGGTTGAACAACTTTAAGTGTCAGCCCCACAGTCATTAACAATTGGTGTGGTCATACCCCTCCACCAAATCTAATTGTCACGCAGTCGGCCTCACAGAGATCTGGTCTGATGACCGCTCTTCCTTGGTCGTTAATAAGTCCCATCTAAAGACCACAAAAACATCCTTAGAAATAGCAAGGAAAAGAGAAGGAGAGACTGAGTATTAGATCTACCCGTGGAACATTGCCCAGTGGCCTGGTTCAAATCATTCCTTCAAACACTTAATGGGGACATCACCAACATAACAAATGCCTTTATATCTAAATGGAGTAGTTCCTACGCCCAAATCTCTTGGCAATTTAGAGCCTACCAAACATAAGGAAATCATGGAAGGAGTTGTAACTAGAAAACTCCAAGATTACTACCTCCGCTATGAAAAAGAGATTGGATTCAAATCCGCTAGTTGCATGGAACCGGTCTAGACAAACATTGGACAAAAAAATCAATAACAAAGATTAAAAAACAGTCTTAATACTCCTCAATCTCTGCAGCTTTCAACGTGGTGGGCCATGTAATCCTCTATTGGTTGGAAAGCTGGGCAGGGCTAGCTGGATCTTCCCTGGCTACAGTTGTCATCTAGCCAGTCACAGAATATGAAGTTTGGTGCACTGGAACGGTCCTCCTGACTAATGTTATGCTGTGTAACCCAGTGTTTACTTCCTTGCCTCGTTCTTAGCTGTTATATAAATCTACATAACCCCTTGGTGCAGCTAATGGAACCCCAGAGAGTGAGATTGCAAGTTTACAACCATGACACCCAAATCACTTATGACACTGAAAAGCAGACTGTAGTCCTGTGCTTGTATTCACTCTCACCACTTAATGAAGGAGCACTTTCAGGCATGAATAGAGCTAAAACAGATACCTGGATTGGAAATAACAAACCTCGACTCTATATTCTTTTTGGGTTCCGAACATTCCCATCTACTTCAACAAAGATTAAAAACGTGGGATTCCTCTTTGAAGTGAGCCTCTTGTATATGTCTCATGTCAAGGCTGTAGCAAAATGGGTCAACATTCAGCTGCCCATCCTACAGACAATGTTCCTCTTACTCCAACCAAAAACTTAGTGGGGCTTCGAATGGTTGTGGTTATGGTGTGATAATTACCATGTCATCTTGTCTGGGATCCTAAAGTACCTAATTGAAAGCTTCAAAGCCTGAAATACCAATGAGCCAGAGTATGTCTGAACCGTAGCAATCTCAAATACATTACACCATCTCTAAAAGCCCTACAGTGGCTCTCAGAGGAAGCATAGATCAAGTGTATGGTCCTCTGCACGGTCGACAAAGTGAAATGAGGGTAAATATGGAATTACCTAGGCCCAGTTCCGCCCAATTAGATACTGACAAAGTTCCATTCAGTTACTGCTCATGCCCTAACCCAACTAATTTTCAAATGGTTGAAGCTTGGCTGTATATCCTTTGGGGACTAGAGTCCCAAACTTTAGAATGCTTTAAAACCTCTCGAGAGCTGAACCAAACTAGATGCTCTTTAGAAAGCGATTGAAAATCAAGCTCATCAAACTTGCCTATAACCGACTATATGCACAAAACAGGTTGCAATGAAGATATTGGACAAGGTCTCATCTTCAGATTAGACTATAAAATGCCTTCACCCTATGGACTTATAAATAAGACCCTTCACCCTTCGAAATAACCGCAAAGAGACATGAAATGTTATGCAAAACTTCCCAATGAATTAATACAGAATATTCTCTTGAGATGGCATAAGCATATTTCAAGTTATGTCGCACTTTCCATATGTAATGGGGAACTCATTTATGATATTTTGTACATAATATTTGCAATTACTGTCCAAAATGTTTCAAACGTTGAATAGACTTCTCAATGTTTATACATGCTTAAAGAACTTTGATGAAACTACAAACAATGTGGTACTGTTAATCCGCAATATCTTGGCTTCAGTACTTACATGGCATTCTGACTGCCATGTATTTCAGGCAGTGGGCATAAGGCATGTGCGTATGTGCCCATACCGTGGTGTATCCAATAACCCAGGCTTCAGTACCTATTGGCTATGGCTTTTGGTGCTGCTCCATGCCCTGCCCTCAATTTCCACTGAGCACAACCTGTTGCATTGACAGCAAGTGCAGGCTTTGGTTTTTAGCAAAGTCTTTGACCAGTACAACTGTGCAAAACGCTCTCTGAACACCTAGCATGGCTCTCTCCATAGCATCCATCCAAGCAGTACTGCCTCTGGGTGCTCTTTTTATTTTATTTTTATTTATTTTAAAGGTTTTATATAGTGCTAGCTAGACCCGGAGGTATCAGAGCGCTTTACATGAGTATCAGACCATAATTGCAGGTTACATTGTTACGAAGGTTACACAGTTATTAGAGCCTGGCAACATAGTTACAAGTAAGATCTAGACAAACAAAAAGGACATATACGTAAGGGTAAAAGCAGGCAAGGGGAGAGATTCAGGAGAGGAGGGGGTAAGAGCAGGGGAGGTAGACAGAGAATGGAGGAGGGGAGGGTGAGAGACACAGCATGGAAAGAGGAGGGAGGGGTGACGGGAATACAAACTGATAGACGAGTCAGAGCTGCGTCCAAAGTCCAGTAATCTGTGATCCCAGGGGGAGTGGTATCATTTCCCCATCTCTGTTGCGAGAGGCTCCCTATATGCAGTGGACTCTCTCAGAGGGGTCTCCGAGACTCCAAGACCTACATACTGGGAGTGCTTTGGCAAGGGGTGCCATACCATACCTTAACTGTGAGTGGCTCCCCTAGGCGCTGTGGACTCTCTCAGCGGGTTCGCTGAGACTCTAGAGTAGAAATATTGGATCTTTCCCCAACAAGGGGAGAAGGAGTGCTTAGTCAAAGGGCACAAAAGGACAGGGGGCCAGGCGGTGTAGCGGGCAAGGGGGAAGATTCAGGTGAGAGGGGATGGGAGTAAAGGAAGTAGGACAAAGAAAGAGTGCTAAATGTGAACAGATAGATAGATAGGAGACAAGGAAAAAAAGCAGAGTTACATAAATACGATGAGGGGGGCGAGACAGGGAGATGGGGAGAAAAACTGTGCCAAAAGTCCAGCTGGGTAGGTGACGGTCAGGGGATGAACCAAGGCCGATTTCCTCAATAGCTAAACAGAGCAGCTCCACCGGGCGTCGGACATAGTGTTTGGACTCCGCTGTCAGGATGGAGATCAGGAGTACTTAGAGATTGTTAATTTTGGGGGGGGAGAAACCATGGACTGAATGAATTTCAGACCCATCATGAGGTCAGGCACAGTTCTGGTAGGATTATTAGGAAGATTTCAGCTGGGGGGAAAAATTGTTAAAACTGGTGGCCACGTCGCGGTGGTGCCCACAGCGGCAGTTCTCGCTCCTCTTCTCATCTGCCAGGCCAATAGGGACATTTATGTTGCAGCAGGATAACTCGGTAGGTAAGGGGTTAACGATTTACTTATGGCTTAGGGACAGTTATGTTGCAGCAGGATAACCCTCTAGGTAAGGGGTTAACGATATTCCTTATGGCTGCGGGCGGCTTCTCATCTTCAGATTACGGCAGGCCAAAACCGCATCACTAGGGGGCCACGATGTTGGCGATGGAGTAGCCCCGGTGGTCAGATAATGCTCAAATGGAGGAGCGGGCCAGGGAGGGGGTGAGATAATAACCAAGCCCCAGGGATGCTCTTAATCCGACATGGGGCTGTGTAACAAGAGCGTGTAGCGATAGCGAAATGACCAGTGTCCCCAGATTTACCACAAAATCTGTCTGTACCTTCTGCAACATCTCGCAGAACCATCAGGCTCCAGAGCGGCAAGTCCACATCTTCCCTCAGCAAGGTCGTCGCCTGGGGGGCTCCAACATGAGGCGGGGGCTATCCAGCGGCACACCGACCATCAGTTACTGACTCCTCACCACCCATAGAGTAAGGACTGCTCTTATCTCTCAGTGCTCTCAAGAACACTTACTTTCACCTCACGTTGAGTAATATGGAACAAACTCTAATACAGTGTAAACAGGACACACCCACTCACCTCCCACAGTTTAATAACGGACTGACGCCTTAACTCCATCACAGAATAATCAGGGACAGGGTCCTCACCTCCAAGAGAGACAGTTCCCTCGGCAGTGTACCTAAAAACATATCTCTCTTCATCCACATTGTAAACAGACCTTTCACCACATAATCCAAAATAGACCTTCGCTACAGTGTAATCAAGGACAGCCCCTTCACCTTACACAGCATAACTAGGGGCCTCTTTCGCATCTTCATGACTGAGGCCAACTGTTTATCCCCCTTGAAGCGGCCTGATGCATGCCCTTTGTTGGTAGTGGACCAGACGTGTGAAAGATGGTCCCACACGTATTCTGGGCCTCAGCAAATGAAGTCAGATAGGGTCCAAAGACTTACAAACATGGGACCACCAGTATAGCTATCGAGCAGCTGCATATAGAGGGTGTAGTGAGAGCCAGGCAGCGACTGAGGCAGAGAGGTCTCCCTAGACTCACACTGCTTCCGGACTTCAGCTCTGCGGCCGAGGGCCTCTTCCTCACAGTCAGCCCAGGGTTGTGGCCGGAGCATGGGGGTAATGGGGACACTCTTGCCTTCCGATACCATTGCGATCCCAGGCGATTCAAACTCGCGCCAGACGACAGCACCAAGGGGCGAAGATCGCCGTGTTGACTGCTTGTGTCTTCGTCAGGACTCGGGGGGTTTACAATACCAATGCGTTGAGCTGGGAGCCTCCTATTTTAATTGCAGGGTTGTTGCCGTAAGGTCTGAGCGGTTTTGCAGATGGCCTTTAGAAAGCGAGCTAAACTGCCCACGAGGCCTCTCATGAAACAATGTTGCAAGGCAGTCTAGTAGGACCGGGCGGTGATTCTTATTTCCCAGCGATGGTGGAGAAACCGACTGCAAGGAACTAATCACCGACGTGTTCCAGTTGGTGAGTTCCAAACCCGACTCAGAACTCACGGTAGGCGAGCAAGGGGGTTCTCATAGAGCAGCAAGTCACGCTCCGTTATCTTGAACCGGCATTCGCAACCTATCCAGGCCGTTTCAGTCCAGCAGCCAACCTCACTTCTCCGCTTTTGATGTCACCCCTGTCGTTCCCCCTGAGTGCGGCTCCGTGTCTGGGGGGACCTCACCCAGACGATCACGCAGCAGGAGTCAGGACATGCACAACGCCCCAACCCTGCAAGCAGTTTCGTGACCGAGGGGCGAGGTGGCTTCAACTCACCTCGTCGATCTCACAGCAGCAGTCCGATCAAGGGAACCAAGCCACAGCGGACCTGCAAACCCGATTCACCCAGGCGGCCTCCACAGCAGCCTGCAACTATAGAGACACCTTCAGAGTGCCGGACGGTCCATTTAGATCTCCGCTCGGTCCGTGCCACAGCAAACTCCACTGCTCATTAGTTGCAAAACTCGAAGAGTACAACTCATGCCAGCCCGAACGGGGAGACTGATCACGTACCAGCAGGCCTGCGGTCCGTGCCACAGCAAACTCCACTGCTCATTAGTTGCAAAACTCGGAGAGTACAACTCATGCCAGCCCGAACGGGGAGACTGATCACGTACCAGCGGGCCTGCGACAGCGAGCCCGACCAGCCAGTTGAACCTCCGCGACCACCCACAACGATGGAGAGGCACCCACAGCATGTCGGACGGCCACCAGGAATCCCAGCTCGATCAGCGTGGTCTGCGCCCCACCGACTCCTGCAGTCCACTAGATGGGCCTCCTCTTGTGTAAAAAGAGCCAACCCAGGTGACTACTGACACATATTTAGTTCCTTGTGATCCGCTATGTGAAGGTTGTTCCTTAGTCCAGGTTTTGAGGGTGGATGGCATTGATTGAGTTGGATATCTTATAGATAAGGGATCCTAAATTCGGGAGCTCTATTTTGGGGCTCCCACTCGGCGGCCATCTTGAGCTGGTAAAGGTTTTGCATTCTCATTTTCTGAGAATTCCCTAGAATGACTTCAATGGAAAATAGAACTTAAAAGACGTATCTAAGAAAAAAAATACCCTTGCCCCAAATAATCTGCATGCTAGAAATGCTTCCTGCACATTTGTCACACAGGACAAAGTTAAAACCAAGCCCAAAAATTATTATTGTGTTCTTCTGTCTGACTGCAATACCTTTGCTGCTTGCTTAGTTAGGGTTAAAAATCAAAGCTATTTTGTCATCCTAAGTGTGCTAGGTGATAAAGAAAATATGCATTACAATTTGCACCTTAAAGCCAAATATAAGGAAGTATGAAAAAGGAAATTATCAACCTCTTTGGCAAGCACAAAAAACTTGGTGCCAGGTTCAACAAATTCACACCTACAACGAGGCATGTCTTGAAGCTCACAGCATGCAATGAAACGTAGCTGAAAACAGTAAGTTAAACACAGCCTTCACCTCCATCTCTTATACCATAGGGGCCCTTGACCCAAATCCTTAGTGCTTTCATCTGGACCATATTTAAACACCTAGATGCTGCTGCTTTTCGTCATGTAAAAATGTGTGGGCTGTGAGAGGTCCCATTGCACCAGTTATTGGGTAAGTTGCCTCTAAAAGATAGAAAAAGCTAGGTGAGTATTGACAACTCTGTAGAATAACATTGTCCTGGAGAGCAGAATCTTCCAAGCTGATGATTTAAGCAACAACGCTTGCAGAATATGGAACCACCTCCTATTTATCTTAAGAGTCAAATGGGAAAAAACTAAGTAAATTAGCAAGGACCCATTAGAAAGACCGAGCACAAGGTGGTAAAACCCTATGCAGTGAAAAGTAATAAAATGTATGGAATGAGTAAAAAGTAGTGTTTGGTGAGCCCTGAATAGAGATAAAACAAAGACACACAAACAACAATTAGGTTTCTAAGCAATGACGCTTGCACAGGCTTAAGCAGCGGAGATTAAAAAACGAGGCATATGATGGCGAGCGGGGCAATTTAAGTTTTGCAACATGACACACCAGCCATATGAAGCAGCATAGAGAAATTCCGTTAACCCTAGCATGTTTCATTAGGATAGAGATCACTCTGAAAACATTACTCCCTGCTCCTCCTTAACAAATGGCAATAATGTAGATAGTATGAAGAACTGAAAAGCCTACAACAAGAAGTAAAATAAAAATTCAACAGATTCAGCTAAGCGGTGAAACAGTAAATATGCAAAACAACATTTCAGTGCTTCAAGTAGATTTTACATGTGTTTTTAAGGTGTGAGATTCGGCAGAATTTAACATATTATTCTAGCAAAAACTAACCGATATTAGAGAAAATATGACATGTTTTGAAGGGACCTAATGTGCATGCAGTAGATATTAAAAAAATCAAAATAAAGCATATAAACAAAATACGATTAATGAGATTTTAAGTCTTGGAACAAATAGGTACACCTCATAAAGAAGTCATGTCACTGTGTAATGAATACGAGAAATAGAAGCAGTGCAATGTGCCAACAGCCTTTTTTGTGACGCAAGATGGAGGGATGGAAAGAATTTGGTGACCACTAGGAAAAAACATAACATTACATATTTTAATTGGAATGTAAAATGTTTTGCCAGGGCCGCTTTTGGTTACCCATCAGGCCCTGTCTCTTAACCGTGTTAAGTTCAGTTGTGAGCTTATTTTTCGAGAAAGTAAGATTACAGGCTTTCCGGCGCTGTCAGTCTGTATGTGAAGACCGTTATAGTCACATCATGTAGGTAAATCTTAGTCATGGTTTCTGGCCAACACAGCAGAAATGGTACAATTCCGCCTGCACTCGTGATCTTATTGTTGCTAGCTTTAATATTTCCTCAACCGCCAGACTTTCCATCCTAAGGAAAATCGGGACAGGTCTTGAGTCGTAGTTAAGTTGTCAAGTGAAAGTTTAGCATTCTCTCATTCCAGAGGAAAGCTTCTCTGTTTCAGCTGGCTTCCTTAGCCTTTACATATTATCCTGTTGTGGCACAAGGGGATCCCACTATCCACGTTATTAGGATTCCTCCTGATGCAATTGCTTTGACTAACCACCAGCTGCACTGCAACTTTAAGGCCCCCAACTCTGCTAAAGTAGGGCACATTTATAAGCTTCAATTTATAACCTCTCCTTTCCCCTGCTTCTGCCTTGAGTGTCAGAGCCCTCAGACGCGAAACATCTTTTCTGCCAGCCTAACAATACCCCTGTGATCTTCTGTTTATTCTAACTAAACAACCTTCCTAGTATACATGGCTGTGCTGGTATTTTTATTTGCATTATTGAGCTCAAACCCCTAAGTGCATAGCCATTCAATCTAACTCCTTGAGGCCATGTGATTTGAAACTCTACGGCTAATCTGGCATAAGTAGCAGTTTTTGTACCTAAGTGCTTAGCACCAGAATGTATGCCTGGATCCCTGGTTCACTTAACCACACCATCACGAAAGAGACCCTGTCATCCTTCACTCACTGACCAGCAATCGCTCTTTGCTTTGATAAAGTATCCTTCTATGCCCATTTCAGAAATCACATGTAAACTGTTTAAACTCGGGCTGCCCAGTAGACAATGTTTTGCAACTGTGATATCATTTTTTATCAAAAGTTCCAGCCCTTTACTAATCCAAGGTCTGTTTCTTTAAATAGTTTTGTTGCTCCTGTCATGTTGGGGAAAACTGAATTAATTACCTCTTGCAGATTCCTTCCTGCATCTAGACTGCCTCTTCTTGATTTTGTATACTGCCACCAGACTGTAACTCTGTAACTCTCATTTCAATTCCTACTTTTTGCAATGTCTCCTTGCACTGTTTCCCACTGCCCCTGAATGCTGATTGAATAGCTCGGTTTTCCAATTAGACAGACTTACTTGGAATCCAAAATCCATTTCACGTTTTTGAGCAAGTTGGTGCTTTGTGGAACTGTGCCGTCCTAGATAGTAGAGGTAATCTCTGCTCTCACTGTTGGATTTAAATGATGAATTGTGGAAACATCCATTACAACGCAGTCATTACATCGCACTGCTTTTACAAAGCAACTGTTACAACTCAACTGACTTTACATTACATGCAATTACATCGCATGACACTACAACACATGTCACTACAACGCATGTCACTACAATGCATGCCATTACAACGTGTACCACTACAATGCATGCCATTACAACGCATTGGAAGGTAAGTAATGGAGATTTATTTTGTTTTAGGGTGAGTATGGGTTTAGGGGTAGACGGGAATAGTAATTTTTACCACTATCAAACACATTCCTTACTGTTACACTCACTGGAGTGGAAATAGCCATTTTTATCCCTACACTATTCACCACTTACCCTACTGTTGCCCTAAAAGTATTATGCGTTGTAATGGTATGCGTTGTTATAGTATGCGTTGTAATGGAATGCGTTGTAATGGAAGTTTTTAAAAATATGTTGTAATGGCTTGCGTTGTAAAATCATGCGATGTAATGGTAGTTGTGATGTATAAACCGCGTTGTAAAAGCATGCATTGTAATTGTCTGCGTTATAACGCCATCTATTCATTCATTGAGACCCATGTAGTGGAGAGGTATAAGTTGCAAGTTGGCTTATTTATTCTGTACCAGTTGTTCCTGGATCACCCATCTGAGCATGGGTGATCCAGGGGCAACTTCTTTTCTGGTGTATTTAATCTTAACAATAAATGTGCAGTTATCCTCAGAAGAGAGGTCCTCGATAGGAAGACACAGGATACACCAGTTTCTGAACCATTCAAAACAGAGCTGCAAATGAGATATCTACCTCAAGAACATCTGAAGGGTCAATATATTACAATGAAGACAAATTGAAAGTATTTTGAATAACACACCATAAGTGTGCCTATTTGATTCATGCTATGATTCGTTCATTTATTTTCTCCGCTGATCTAAGTGCCATACCTTCAGGGAAATCAGTATGTGGTGTGGGAATTCAGTAGCTCTTGATGATAACTTGTATCTAGAAAACTTCTGTTAGTAAAGAAACCTGCATTAGCTCTCGTGTAGTAGAAAGCTGCTAACCAAGCATCACTACCACACAACCAGGCACAGCAGATAACAGTGCAAATAACAGGTGCATAGAAGATTGCAACTGGTATAAAGATTTTCATTTTGGCACTGGTGTCATGCTGGCCTAGCGTTTGTGCTGAGGACTTGGCCTGTCCCTGACAATGCAAGTTCCAAGACACCACCTGTGGCCTAGACGGTGCAGCAAATATGCACTCCCATCAGGCAAAATGAATTACTGACCTTGCCTTGGGTTCATCACATAAAGCGATGGTGGCAGCTTCTCATATGACCATACCTTTTTTTGTTGTCAGTGAGAGCATTGGCCACTGAGCCCTCTTTTGTAAAGTTCCACTATTATATGAAACTCAAACTTGCGCTGTCTTCCCTTGTGCATGTTGAGTGCACGTGTACCTGTGCCTTATAGCACTGTTTGGAAGTCGGAATCTGTGTGTTGTGCAAGTCTGAGTACTGAGACCAGCTGTATCCATTTTGGATGCTCCTTATTTAGCATCACATGGAGGGTGAGGATAGCTTCCCCAGGCAGTGGAAGTGAATTGCCTGCATTCCTGTTGCTGTAGACCCAGACACTAAAATCAAGAAAATAGAGACAGGTCTATTTTAGAAATGACTTGAGAGTCTTGTTAGCTAACAGCTGATAACTTCTTCCTGAATGATGCTATTTGGTAGATAACAAGGGCGAGACTGCAGTTTCTGTTGCTGAAGGTGAGGAACTTTCTAGGCAGCATCTTTCCTTTTGACTGTCTCAAGACTACTGCTTCAGGAAGTTGATGGCTGCCAAGTGCAGAGAACCCGCACTTCATTGTGCTGTTTTTTTGTTTTTGTTTTTTTTATTAACTCCTGTGTCGAGCCAGGCCCTTTGCTCCCTGCTTTGAGACCAACACTTTGTGTCAGGAGAGTATCTTGGAAATGACATTTGAAAGAGAACCAACTCAAACTGGTTCTGAAGCCTGAGGCTGGGATCTACATCCCATGTCTAAAAATCAGTACAAATGTGCAATCTAAGCCCAGCCACTTATTCATTTCCCTGCACCTACTCTTAAAGGTTAAAAGCTTCATATGTTGGATAGATAATGAGATGTCAATGAATGATTAAATCTCCTATGCAAGTACTTTCTTCTGTTACCTAGCATTCTAAAGAAAATTTGTTTTCCTCCGAGAACGTAAGGAATCCTGGCCGCAGTAACTGCTTGTTTGCTTTTTGACAATTGTGCATAGAAGTAAAGACCTCCTATCTAAACTACAAATAGAACAAACATTTGCAAAGCCAATAGGTCTGGGCTCAACTCTTTTATATGGCAATATTGAATGCATCATACATACATCATTCTTTTACTTACTGTATGTTTACGCTGGATAATTCTACCTGCCGATATGTCACCTTTAGAAAATCAGAGGCGTCGGACTGAATCCGAAAACTTTTAATAGCTCTTCACACTGGAAGGGAACGGCAAACGCAACATACCTGTGACATCGCTGGGGCCATTAAGCGCCCTTGTCAGCACATTTTTCTGCATTATCGATGCAAATCCAGAGCTCGAATCTTTTCGGGAGGTTTGTGATATTTTTGACACACATTTTCTACCCCAAACATGGCTCCAGTGCCGCCTGTATGCTCTGTAACATAGCCAATGCCACCTCTACTCATTAGCCCGTCAGTATCTTCTCCATTGGCGCTGCATACTAATGCCTTACCGGCATGGCAAGCAACTCCATGAATGCCCCAATCCATGCAACCGGTGTGCAACTATTGTCTCCAGCTCAATACCACCAGCGCCATAACCAACTCAACCGAATACATTATCCCTATCTAAACTCCCACAACACTGTTCACTCCAGGAAGCTCAGCTCCTCATCAAAGAGGAGAGATTCGTGGTTGGCTCCCCACAAAGACCCCAGCCTGGACACAGATGTTGGTGATCAACACTCACTGACTTTAGACCTGGAGTTTGCAGGGTTAAAAGACTCAAGTGGATGGAATAACTCTAAGGAATGCAAAGTGTATTCTCCCAACTGCATTGCTTCCACTTGAGGTCACTACTTCTCGTTCAGTGATAAAGAAGGTGGTGGATAGTTTAGACCTCCAGCTTCCTACGACCAACACCAAAACCAACATCTTTATAAAGGTTCTGCTTACTACATCAAATATGACACAGCCGATGCTTCACTTTAATCAGGCCTCGCAGAGCTCACCCTTGCAATTTGGGAGAGCATCTTCCACCCACATTAGAACATCTTTCAGAAGAGTACCTATTCACCTTGCACAAAGAAGTGCAGACTCTTGGCCAAAGTAGCCATAGAGAAGGTTCTGCCCTAGAAACAGGGACAGGCTGTTAATCCCGATATGTCCTTGTGCCGAAGGAGTAAAGAGGCCTTTGTCATATTTTAGAAATGTAACTCTGAATGACTTCTTGTGGAAGAACGGATTCAAGATGCTCAGATAGGCCAATGTTCTGTCTGCCTTAGATCCCTATGACCGGTTGGTGTCTTAGGACCTGCAGAAGTCAAACTTTCATGTACTCATCCTTCAGTACCACAGATGTTACTTGTGGGTCAAGGTGGGCTTGGAGCATGTTCAATTTATCCTACTCCCCTTCAGCCTCACCAGTGCGCCTTGTGTGTTCACCTAAGTGATGGCGGTGGTCGCACCACACCTTCAGAGGTTGGGGATTCCAGTTTTACCCTACCTTGACAACTAGCTGTTGAAGGCCTTGGGGTTTACTATAAACATGCTGACGTCACCCTTGGCTCCTTTGCAGAGAATCCCTCTCATTGGAAATATTCTGGATACTCTGCTGTTTTGAGCATTCTTTTTAATCATGAGTCCTGGATGTTCAGGCTATGATCCTGATGTTTCAGCTTCGGTCCAGGATCTCAGTGAGAGGCTCTGATGCTTCTGGGTCTGTTGGCCTCCTGCATCCTTCTCGTTGATTATGCAAAGTGGAATGCACATGCTAGTCAGTGGAACCTGAAGTCTTAGTGGATCCAGCAGCAGTTGAACCTGTTGAATTCCATCCAGGGTTCGGAGGAGACTGCACAAGACCTTTAGTGGTGGCTGCTCAACCTTAATTGGACCAGTGGTAAACCCCTCTCCCTTCCCGCACCCAAAGCCGACAGTGGTGACAGATCAGTCACTGCTGGGATAGGTAGGGGTCTTATGGGAGGAATTGAGCTCAGAGGACTCTGTTCTCCGGCAGAGACCATTCTCCACATCAACCCGATGGAATTGCTAGCCATTTGCCTGTTGAAAGGCTTCAAAAAGTCCGGCAGAGACCATTCTCCACATCAACCCGATGGAATTGCAAGCAATTTGCCTGTTGAAAGCCTTCAAAAAGTCCGGCAGAGACCATTCTTCACATCAACCCGATGGAATTGCAAGCCATTTGCCTGTTGTTGAAAGCCTTCAAAAAGTCCATCAAAGGGAGGCTGGTTCAGGTTTTCATGGACAACACCACGCCATGCGGTACTATAACAAGAAGGATGGGTGGGGTCCTTTGCCAAGAGGCTGTGAAGCTGGTTGGGGTATCTGGGCATTTCGTTGGTTGTGATCCACATGGCAGGATCTTTGACCGCCAGGGTGAATGATCACGAATTATGTTTACATCCAAAGGTGGATAAAAAATCCTAGGACATCAGCAAAGAAAATGACCAATTTTTACATAACCAGTGGTGTGAAGAAGGAACGAAAAATGAACTGTATTTAAACATATATTTAATAAGTATGAATAAAAATCATATAGAAACCAAACTATATGATGGAATAAAAAGTGTAATTCATAAAAAGACAAACATAGATATTACAAATCAATACATATCTTATAAATCATACACATTACAAAGAACAATACATTCATATAAATCAATGGTATAAAAAGTACTCAAAGTTTTAATCATTAAAAACTTTGAGTTTTTAATGATTAAAACTTTAAGTACTTTTTATACCATTGATTTATATGAATGTATTGTTCTTTGTAATGTGTATGATTTATAAGATATGTAAAAATTGGTCATTTTCTTTGCTGATGTCCTAGGATTTTTTATCCACATAGGTGATTACCCTGCCCTAGGAGTCAGTATTGATACCCAGGGGGTCCTTGTTTTTCTCGCATACATCCAAAGGTGGCACAGACTACTAATGGGGAGAACTCTGTGTGATTTTGACGGTGGCGAAAAGATCGAGGCAATGTGAAAGTTTGTGTATCATGAAGTTCCCAAGAAGGCTTTCTCTTGGAGATGATTTCCAGATAGTGTGGAGCACAGGACTGCTGCACACCTTTCTGGCCCGAGCTCAGTAAAATATCAGGAATGACTTGGCCCAAGTCATCTTAGTAACTGTGAATTGGGCAAGGAGAGTGCTGATAAGCATTTGTCCTCTGGGAGGATCTCCTGTCACAGTAGCAGGGTCTGGCACCCAAACCAGCGCACTTTGCACATCCATATATAGAGCAGCAGCACTTGACTACGTTCAATCTTCCTCCCCAAAGTTGTGGATGTCATACTTGTTGCCAGGCGTCCCTTTACAAAGTCTGTTTATGCCGGATGCTGGGCTAGTTTGTGACCTGGGGCACCATCCGCTATAGAGACCTGTTATAGATTAAAGTGTTGAATGGTTCGTTGTTAGTTTTGTCTCACGCCCAGCAAGGTCTTGCTCTGGGCGCCATTAAAGGTTATTTGTTGGCCTTTTTAGGTCTCACCTAGTTATCGCGTAAGCGATGCGCTGCAAGATGTTAAGTATGGGGCTTCTGAAAGTGCTCCCAAAGGCTGCAGGCGGATCGGGTACAGTGCATGTGCGCCGGGCGCGTGCACCATTTGTCAGCATGCATGATCACTTTCGCAGCCGCTTTGATGTTCACAGTGAGCCGCCCGGCCACTGAGAACATCAAAGCAGCTGCGAAAGTGGTCACCATTTGCCAACAGGTCGGGAGGGGGTGACTTTTTTTTATTAGTTCCATCGCCGAACTGGCCGCATGCATTTGTTTTCTCTTTAACTACTTAGGTTAAAATGGTGCCACTGCTTGTTCTTCTCAGGAGCCCTACTGTTGGGGTGATTCAGAGTGAATATTTATTGCTATTCTGTCAGAACGCTGGGTCTGTGTTCTGAAAAATAACATGTTGGTGCTTTGATCTCTTTGACATACGTGTATGCAATGCTAATGTGCATTTACATATGATAATCCCATAAAGGCATCTCACCATGGCAACACCAACCAACACACGCCATGTCTGTGAATCATCAGACCAATCATATTTATTTTCCGCGTTATAATGAATTTGTTTTTCAGTGCATAAATACCTCAACACCCTATCTAGTGCACATTTATCGAAAAGTCTTCTTTCGGGTGAGTGACCATTGTTTTGTGTTCCACTAGATAATATGCAAAAAATAAATCAACTCGTATAACGAAAGTCAAAAACTAATTTCAATTACCCTAAAGATCTGTGTATCAAATATTCTATTGGCTTATCATATTACAAGAGTATTAGGGTGGTAAATGGCCTTTCTAATTTAAAACTTGACAGCATTGTTCTGTTTACCCCCTTCTTCAGAAAAATTAAAACATACATCGCACATAGATGACATCACGTGTTTTTCTACATACCTTGCCTAAACATCGTAATTGGGCTGCGCAGCCCGGTCCAAACAACATTTCAGGAAGGATGAAAACTAGCAACCTTCATCAAAGGCACTCAGCACATTTCCCAGAATCATTCTGGCACGTGTAAGCACCCATCCAATTTAGGTCTATCAACCTCTGTCTGAAAATCTTCCAAACTAGAGAGGTACAGTGGTTGATTCACAAAGCATTTTATGTCGCTAAGTGTAACGCAGGTGCGCAAACAGCAACTCTGAGAATGTAACTTTTACATTTAGGATTGAACTTCTGAATGTTGCAATAAGAACAGTGTTACTTCTGGGTAGGGCACCCTGAAAAACAGGCGAAGACTCACAAGCTCAGAAGATTGTCGGTATCCACATAAATGCAGATTTGCTTCTGTTAAAGGCAACAGTTCCACCGGCGGTCGTAGGGAACAAACACCCTCATGTTTATTACAGCTGTAGGTTAAGCAGTTTCGCCAAAGGGAAAAAACGAATATACCGCTGTAGCAAAAAACAAATACTAAGTATTGCTTTTGCAAAAGCGTATGTGTGTCACATTTATTCATGCAGGATATTCCACCTGGTGAAAAAGTGGTATCAGTAAATTAGGTTCTCCAGGAAATCTATGACTTGTAAATTTCCAGGAATCCTTTGTGAATATCTTAATAGTCCGAAATCTGTTTTTCACTTAGAGCGTTCTACAGGAGCAGATGTCTAACTTTTTCTCCTAAGAATTTCTGAAGCAGGCCCACAGGTTTTTATGGACTCCACGCGCCCCAGCAATCCAAACAGTTGCACAGGCTACGAGAAAAGCAATTCTGAATGTTCAGGGGTGCAAAGGGAGAACTACACCTAACAGAAAATTACGTTGTGTCACCGCTACAGTGTACATACACATCAGGCATGCTGTGCGTAGGTCTGTATGTATTTCAGGTTACCGCACACAGAACAGAAGGCCACACATGGCATACAGTGTGTAGCTCTGGGTGTATTTAAAGTTACAGTAGACAAGGCCACACCTGGCATATTGCGTCCAGTTCTGGATATATTCCAAGCCACTGTGTACAGTACATAAGGCCACACCTGCATGTTGTGTACGGTTCTGAAGGACTCAATTGAAGTTTTAGTTTTTAAACACACAATCAGAGGCCTCATCTTAAGTATTGTGTTCACTTCTACTGGCTTCATCTGGAGTGTTTTCTCCTGTTCTGAATGTCTCAACTGAACTACTGTGGTTAGTTTTGGAAGCTGCACACAGTGTTGTATTCATTTCTGAAGTTCACCTTTGTCATGCTATATTTGTTCCAGAGGTCCCATCTTGAGTCTTTTTTTAGGTCTCGCCTGGCATTAGTAGCGCGTATGCGCTGCTCCCGCCATGTGAGGCCCTTTTGGAATCAATACAGATTCCGAAGTGACTTAAAGCCACGCCCTTGTTTTCAATTGGCGCAAATCATTGTTTATGTTAAACGCTGGCGCGTGATTGAAAAACGGGCTTTGGGGTTACCGCCTAGGACGGTCCATCTGGACAGGCCGACTCCATCTTTGACGTGAGCGCGCATGCCCACTTTCACAACGCAGCTGGCTAATGCATTTGTATGTGTCTAGCATTTAAATGCGAGACATTTATTTATTTATTTATTTATAAAGTTTTATATAGCGCGAACTTGATCCCGAAGGATATCAGAGCGCTTTACAGTTAGAGCGAGAGGAAGGAAAAAGATCACAACAAGACTAAAATGGTGAAACTAATATGCATAGAATCATATGGTTCAAACATAACAGAAGCTATCTAATTCAGGGTTAACGCAGAGTGGGCTAGTCAATACACAAATATATATAAAATTGC
This sequence comes from Lissotriton vulgaris, assembly GCF_964263255.1. Taxonomy (NCBI): domain Eukaryota; kingdom Metazoa; phylum Chordata; class Amphibia; order Caudata; family Salamandridae; genus Lissotriton; species Lissotriton vulgaris. The sequence continues at coordinate 753,856,886 of NC_141694.1, forward strand.
TAATATTTCTGTAAATCATGCACAGCATCTGTGCGACGCACCTCAGCAGGACTAATTGCATTTATATTTTAAACATGGCCCGTGTGTGTGTGCAAGGCCGACGACACTGGCACAGCTAACCTTCTGCATTTCAGGAGCCAAGCCCCCGTAAGCTCTGTGTACACAGCTCACCAATGGCTCTCATCTCAGGTACTGTGCCACATTTTCATCCTTTTTACCACTGTTTCGTTTTTTTAAAATAAATATATATATATTTTTTTGAATGGGCACGGGGAGAAGAAACGCTGAGGCTCAAACCCGTTCTCCAGTGCCAAAGTCGCTCTCTCTGGATGATACACCATGTCCTCACTGCATATATTGCCTGGATAGGCCAGTGTGATCCTGGATTTAACACGTGAAGTAATAGTTGGGCATGTCTATGCTAAAAGATGCTATTAATATTCAAATTAACACTTTCTAGAAACCCTATAATAAAAGATTGAAAAAGACAATATGGTTCTAAATGTATGCCTTGCAGTGTGCAAGCAGTGCCTGGAGGCCGGTTCATACTTCACTGCGCTATATTACAAAGACTATAACTTTAAAACTTGAAGTAACAAAACAGGGGTGTGCTTTGCAGCAGGCACATTAACCCTCTGTGCTACGTTATAATGAGTCAAAATTCAAATTAAAAACTTTATTCGGTCTTAAAAGCAATAGACCATGTGTTATTAATATCCAAATTAACCCTTTTCAGCAACTCCATAATAACAAAAGATTGGAAAAATCGATATGGTTCTAAACATATGCCTTGCAGTGTGCATGCTCTGCCTGGAGGCCGGTTTATACTTCACTGCGCTATATTACAAGCACTGCAACTTAAAAAGTTGAAGTAACAAAAGAGGTGTGCTTTGTGCTACGTTATAATGAGTCAAATCTTTGATTAGACAAAACACAAATGTCTGCATTGGGTGCATTAACCAACAGATTTATTTTGCCATTATTAGTAATCTTTCATCTCAGGCTGGGCCTCAAGCCTGCGTGTGACATGAAAGTGCAGAAGAGTAGACTTTCTCTTACAGGCCAGGTCGCAGACAGGTTGGACTCATCCCAGGCACCATTCACCCGCTCACTGGAGCACTTGCACACACTGGGCAGGCGGGGCAATTGTCTTCACACAGGGTCGTGATTGGCAGCTGAATTAGAATGACAGCCCCGCGACCGAACACCACTGTAGGATGGTGTCCACAGTGACACAAGTAGTTACATTTAGGCGTACATTGCGTCATCGCACCTTAATATAACTTCCTTCTGTCATGACTGTGTGCGAGCCAGTGATTGCCTGCTGCTACTGCCTCAGAGCGTGGGGTGAGACAGGGGGGCTCCAGCCTGCCTAAGGCTGGGACACAGTGAGCAATGAGCTATGCTCAGGAGACAGTGTGTACCCTAAGTGAACCATACAACCAGAGACATTCATTAGGCACCAAAAACACGCACACAGGGCACAACCCAGCCCAAAAATATCTCACCTGCGAGATGGGGTTTTTCCTGCACAAATGGTCACTCATTTGTGGGGGAAATAGCCCAACCTGGCAACACTGAAAGCTGCCTTCTATCCTAGATAGCATCACGTCATCAGCTACTCCGGGACCCAGTCCTGGCCTTTCTTTTGCACGTCGTTTTTTCCTGGAAAATTGGTCCAATTGTCGTAGGAGCACACTGCCAGCAGGTCAGAATACGTACCGCAAAGCATTATGGTGGATGCAGTTCCTGTTTTTAGATGTGTTTTATCATAGGTGTTTGCACAACCAATGCTTGATCCATTCCAGGACAGGTGTTTCTGGGTTATTTCCCTTCTTTAACAGAAAGTTGCAGTTGTATTGAGATCAATTACAGTTCCCTCTTCCATTTGTATCTTCTGCTGTGCATTTAAATTTATATCAGTTCTACTGAACGAAGTGTTGCCTTCCATACTATGCTTACCAGGTGACACCATGTCATCAGCGATTCCGAGTCCTTGTCCTGGGCTTTCCTTTACCTTTTAGGGTGCATTAGTCCAACTGTTATAGTTTAAATGAAACAGGACTACAACTCCCAGAGTGCATTTAGTTGTTAAAATGAGCACTTTGCACCGAAACATGTGTCATTTCTGGCTTGAATTTATTAGGAACCTTTTCTATGCAGCTGGTATTGTGCTCTTAAGTGTATGTCCGTTCCTGTGCTAAGAGCTGCCACATAGCTGTTACAAATTCCGCCGTCCGACTGAAAATGTATATGGTGCCCCTGTGATAATTGTCGCATCCGTGGCATTAAACACGTCAGCTGTGCTGGGAGGGCTGGTGCAGCCATGCCTTAAACATATACCAGACCTACTGAGAAGTGTGCTAAAGAACATTATTACACTTACTATCATCTATCAGCCCTGATAAAAGTGCCACTACTGCACAATTTATCAAATCAATTCATGGGCGATTAAACAAAAAAATCACTGAAATATGAACTTTATAAATAAACAACGCCCTAAATGTACTTCCTGCCATCGTTTGCAGAACCCATAATTTAAAATTATCAAGACGCACGCCATCAAGGATTCAACCCATAATGCAACATACTACTTAATATCACAATTCCCGTAGCAGGCATTGCCTTTCCAAACTCAATCACGGAGTACCTAAAATATGGGGGCACACTGTATGAGAGCACACTGTATGACCGCCTACTGTATGGGAACACATTGTATGGGTGCACACTGTAATTTATATATTTACATTCAGATATTTGTTTACGCATGTTTAGATGCATTTAAATACATATATATGCACATATATATGCATATATATAAATATCTAATAATCTTACCTTGCTTCAACCTCACACTATTCTTCTACATCTCACACCTACTGCTCTTCTACTACTCTATCATTCCTTATGCATCATGCTGCTCTCCCCACTTTTCAACATTCAAAACAACACTAAACTCCTCCACACTTTCTTCCTTCTCCCGATTTACTCTCCCTCACACCTTTCTTCTGCGTCATAGTATTCTACTCCTCACTATACTTCATTAACACTCATGCTATTCTTCTAATCATTCTCCTTCCCAAAGCTTAAACACTGCTCCTCTCCTACTAAGGTATGCTTTCAACTACTATACAGCTAACAAATACAATTCTAGCAACGTAAAATAACAACATATCACAAACATACACTAATTAATACAAATCTATAAAACAATACCATTCGCAAAGCAAATTGCTTTAACTTAAACAAAGGCGAGTCCTATTGCATTTTCAATGCTTGTTACATTTGTCAGACCTGCTGTCCTTGTTAAGTCCCCTGTTGCAATGAAGTTTCTAAAAGGTTTGACTTGCGTTTCCTCCCAAGTCCTTTATGATGCCACAGTGGGATCTCAATTTGTTCCTCACTTTCCTTACTTTTGAACTGATACACAGCTGTCCACTACATCTCCTAATTCTGAAGACTGTATTCCTGGTTGCGATTACTTAACCTTGTCACAAAAGTGAACTCCAAGCTGTTTCTGTGCAGCTGATTTAAGCCACCCCTTTCCCAGCTAGAGTGATGTTGAGGACCAGGGAAACATTTTTGACAGAGGTTGCTACTTCCATATTGGGCATTCCAATACACACACCCAATGTTTTTTTGCTTTCCTCACCCATCAAAAGCGACGTAGAGACTCCATTGATAGACCCCAAAAGGGCCTCTAGCTTTTACATCGATTGCTACAAACATCATTGGGTGGACGATAAAACTCTTTATGAGTATCTCCTGGGGCAAAGAAAGAAAAGGCAGTCAAGAAAAGGACTCAAAGGAGGATAGTACTTTGCATTACGATCTGCCACGACCTGGCCAAAAAGAAGCCTTTAGGGCCTATTAAACCAGGGCCAAGGCTGTTCTACTGCATTGGCATGCAGAGTGCCCTTTCTCCACATCTGTCAGGCTGTGACGTGGGCATTAGTGCACTTGTTCACAAAGCACTACTTCCTTGACAGTAGATCTGAAGGGAAAGGCATTGCGCGCCTGCAGGACTTTGAATTTGAACCACTGCACAGATCCACCACCTTGGGAGGTACTGCTTCGGCATTTCTTCTAAAGGTGAAGAATCTGCTGTTAGAAGTATCCATTGGAAGAACAAGTTTCTGCAGTTTCCTCTCTGCCCTCTCAATTCTTTTGAATGGTTGCTTTTGCAATCTAAATGGGTTCCACCTTAGGTATCTGAACACTAGTACCTCTAATTATTTTTGAGCAATGCGTACGAGGGTGCAAACAAGCTCAATAGAGAAAGTGATGTCAGCCTGCCTGTCTCTTCTGGGACAGAATCAAGTTGGTGTGTAGCCGCACAATAGCACCTACCAGTGTGCTGGGGGAATGCTGTTTAGGTCTCGTCTATTATATTCCGCAAGGAATAGACGAGAGTATTGGGGGCAAACCAAGGTCTAAACCATCGCAGATTTCATACAGTTCGTGTGGAGCACTCGAGCGGAAAGCGCGTCCACATCAAAGCCATCCGCCTCCCTCCCACTGGCATCTGAAGCATCCCCCAGCGTGCGCTCGGCCTCAGGCATTTCTCCTCCCCCCTAATTATTCACCCCTGCTGTTGTTCAGACCCGTCACAGCAATGCTGCCCTCCAACGCCGCCGGCCGTAAAGCATATTTTGCCTGCAGTCAGAGCTTGTTGAATCCGTGTTAAATGTGCACAGCTTCCCGCTTGTTTTTTTATTTTAGCTGGGGCGCCTCGCCATGCGCTGGTAGATAGCCTTATTTGACATGAGAAGAGCACCTCTCACCGCAAGCCAAGCTGCTAATTTCTTTACCTCTCCTTGCTATGTTACTTTTAGCTCTTCCTCCTTCTCGAAATCTCCACCTTTCTTTTGAAGAATGTTTCTCCCTGCCTTTCTTGTTTTCTGCTTTGGGCCAGCCCCGTGTTCCTCTCTCGTTCTCCCGCTCAGCGGCCTCTCCCTTTCCGTATTATTTTTTTCTTTCACTGTGCTCTCTCTCACTTTCATTTGCTTCTCACTTCGCTTATCCCTCTCGTTCTCACTCTCCTATTCCCGTCTCTTACCTTTGCCCCCAATGTCCCCCGTTGCTTGCTTTGCGCCCCCCCCCTCTCGTCGTGCGCTCGGCCTCAGGCATTTCTCCCCCCCCCCTAATTATTCACCCCTGCTGTTGTTCAGACCCGCCACAGCAATGCTGCCCTCAATCGCCGCCAGCCGTCAAGCATTTTCTGCCTGCAGTCAGAGCTTGTTGAATCCGTTTTAAATGTGCACAGCTTCCGCATGTTTTTTTAGCTGGGGCGCCTCGCCATGCGCTGGTAGATAGCCTTATTTGACATGAGAAGAGCACCTCTCACCGCAAGCCAAGCTGCTAATTTCTTTACCTCTCCTTGCGATGTTATTTGCCCTCCTTTCTTTCCTCTGTTCTTCTTTTTGACTGTCATTCTGCATCTACATTTAGCTCTCTCCCTCCTTCTCGAAATCTCCACCTTTCTTTTGAAGAATGTTTCTCCCTGCCTTTCTTGTTTTCTACCTTGGGCCAGCCCTGTGTTCCTCTCTCGTTCGCCCACTCAGCGGCCCCTCTCTTTCCGTATTATTTTTTTCTTTCACGGTGCTCTCTCTCTCACTTTCATTTGCTTCTCACTTCGCTTATCCCTCTCGTTCTCACTCTCCTATTCCCGTCTCTTACCTTTGCCCCCAATGTCCCCGTAGCTTCATTTGGCGCCCCCACCCCTCTCGTTCGTTTCCACTTTCTTGTCTGTTTCCTAACTCCTTATCATCTTACTCATTTCTTATTATGCTCCTCTCCTCTTCTTTCTTTCATCTCTTTCTTTTCCCTTGCTCTTCCTTATTCTGCCCTCCCCCCTCTTTCTCTAACTTTCCTGTATCTTTTATTCGTCATCTAGATTTCCTCTATTTTCCATCCATCGCATTATTCCCTCCTCACATCTGCCAACATTGTCCCTATGTATCTGAATTTGCTCTCTCTACCACTCCCTTTCATTGCAACTCTCGACCGCCCTCTCCCCTCCCACCTGTATCACTGATTCAGCCAATCTTTTTCATCTTTCTCGGCCTTAAATCCCGCGTCCCTCTAGTTTCTCGGTTTCTTCGCCCCACATTTTCGCCCTCTTGTCATTCTATTCTGTTTGTAACCCTTTCCTGTTTTCATTGGCTAGTCGCTCTTTTCCCTTTATTGCCCATTGTTCCTCTTCCATTCCTGCCACTGTATTCACTTTATCTCCTTTGCTCCTTCCATCACCCCACCCACTATTTCTCGTTTTTTTTCTCATAGGGATAAATTATTTCCGAGTATTGCGTGTGTCTGTACTGTGCACAGTCATTTCACTTTATGCGCCTCATGCGAAGTTACTCCTGTTGGCGCTTTATACACTATTTCTCCCTCAAAGATATAAGCTAGTCAAAAAGCAAACAAAAAGCAAACAAGTCTCCCTCTGCCGTCCCGAACACGCTCAGCAGCTGGTTTCTCCCCCGTCCTCCAATCAACCCCCTCCCTGCTTGTTTTAAATCTTCCAGATCCAGCCTGCCAGCTGGGGAAATTCTTAACATGGGGAATCTGCAGTAAGAGTATCCACAAGAAAAATTCTGCCTGGAGATGAGTAACTTGATCAATTATGCCAAGAAATTTGTAATAAGGCCCTGGGAAGCTGAGTACCAGAGTTGCTACAGGTTAGCAAGCATTCCTGATGCCACCCTCGTAGAATGTGCTGCATAAGACATGATAACCTTGTTTTCCAGAAAATCACTTTTGGGTTAACTAGTGGTAGACATTTCTGACTATCCATTTTCTTTGAGATAATTTATAGTACTTTTCAAATAAATCCATTAATAGAGAGCCTTTCTCCTTTATCAGTCACAGAACTGTCTATAGCTCCAAATGTAGCTATTTTCCGCATACTGTTAAAATATACACAATCCGCACAAAATGAATGACTTTGTCAACATTGGCAGCTTGGACACATCTGAAACCATCCATATACTTCATTTCCACAGAACGTGGACTTATTCATAATACCTCATTGCTTTGCGGTTACTTTTCAACAATGTGCTCTAGATGGTGTGGGTGTGTGTATCATTCTATACACACCATTTAGATAGAAGGCCTCCTACGAGAAATCTGTACTGGGCCACCTCAATGCTGGCAATAGACATGCACTGTGAAAGGCCTTAGAATGTACTTTTTTTACAATACACTCTGCAATCAGAGTAATATGAAGAACAAAATCATAATTTGTGTTTAGTGCACACATAAATTTAACTTCATATTGGAAAGGAACGCATATTCAAAAATAGTTGTATTTTATATTCCACGTATTTCTCAAATACAGGGATTTTTTTTTAATAAACTTTCTACAGACGGAAGAAACTTTTCACATTGTACATAGGACAATGCAAAATAGTTAAAGGATGAAAGTTTGTTTTTGCTTTCTTTGTTTTGTTAGCAGTTGTACGGGCCAGTTTCTGTAAAAGAGTAATTGCCAAAAGTCACATGCAGTCCATGTGGGATTCTAACATGATGTTAAGTGAATTTTCTGACGTGGGTGGCCACCCCTTTGATGCAGAAGGCAGGACATCTGAGGAAATCAATGATTGTAAATTAGGATTGCTGCTGTCCATGTCTTCCAGTTTTTCGCTGTTGTCCTCCCAATTGATGTGGAATCGGGTAACCCTTGGATTTGATGCCAAAATATTTCTCTGAAGCTGGTGAGAGAGGGACAAATAGAAACCATGTTAACTTTGTAACCTATAGAACGCAAACAAAGAAATGGACAACTGTAGGAGCATGTGGTACAGGCTTGGGCATCAATGACTACACACACACACACACACACGTTGGTCACAGTTACGCTACTTGAAATAAAGTTCAACACGGAAACCAAAACACTTCTCAGATTAAAGACCTCCTAAGAAATTAATCTGCATGAGTTCACGGAGGACTTCTTGTAGAAGCACCTCCTCATATTTTAATGATATCCTGGTGAATGACCACAGTACCATTTCAACTTCAAAGACATGTAAATGTTGCTGTGCAAACTTGTACTCCTGTACTCTAAGTGAGACAACCCTAAAGCGAAATTGCTACTGTATGAAAACCTGTTTCCAACAACCAACTTTCCAACAACCAAAAGTAGATTTCACCCTATTCATTTTGAAGGTCTCTTTCCCCAACTAAAAGAAATTGACAAATCTTGGCCATGGGCTTCCTCTCCTCTAGGATCATAAATGCGATTATCTGGCTCCCATGCAGACTAAAGACCTCTTCACCAACCTAAATGCTACCAGGATAGCAAGGACCATCAACATATTTGGCTACCCATTTTTAATGTTGTCAATTTCGTCCTTGCCTAGGCAAATCAAAGTGTCACTTTTTCATATGACTCAAACTGTTTTATGGGGTCTAAAGTGATTGCACAACCATACACGTTAATAAAACTAAATTATTGATGGCTGTGATATTCCTTATTAATAATAACTGCTGCCTCTGCTTGCCAGACCAAAGTAACAAAAACAAATTACAACACAATCACTGCTTAATAAAAAAAGGTGCATAGTGAAATGGTCTAAAGTGATAGCCAAGACTACATTCTATCTTCATTTTAAATCAGGAATATGTGAATGCGCTGCCCAGACCTCCCCAGCTCTCTCAAACTCAAAAGCATTCCTAAATATCTTGATTGGTGGACGTATTACCTTTGCGAAGTCTGGTTTAACGGGAGGGTTTTCTCTCAGCTCCGATTCTGTGTATTCATTGTTCACGTAATATCCAATTCTGATAAATTCTTGACCTCGATAGGTGCATGTGATGAGAACAACTGTGACACCCACTGCATCCGCATCTGGAATGAGTACTGGGTTGGCTGCATCAGCCTGTAAAGATGAAAGCAGCACCAAAAAACGGAACTGAGTAGATTGAACACATACAATTTCCCACAATCTGTAAATAACACACCAATGTTAATTATTTAGTAGGCAAAGAGTCACTGCGGTAGGTGCTTTTGCCATTGTCTTGAGACATTGAAACCCTCTTAGCCTTTCTAAAGTAGGTGTTGGAAAAAGTTGAATTTCTACTTTTGAATTCTTTTGTATAAACTCCCAAATTGTTTCCACAGTTTTAATTTGTTTCAGTCGTTAATCTGGTCTCGCGTAAGGCTTCTTATAAAATGTACTGTAGAAATGGAAACCAAATCCTCAAAAATAAAACCTATATACTGCTGATTCTTCCAGGTACAAGGAACCAGTGAATATTTACTACCAAAGTGTATTATTATTATTAAACATACTTTCCATTTCTTGTTTCTAACAGTTTTATAGCAAGTCTGATAACCAGAAATGTTTGACTAAAACAAAACATTTAGGGGATAAGTGGGAACAATACTCTGCATTAATGACGGTTTTTGTAGCAAACATTTCTAGAAGCAAGGCTGAATATCTACATACTTGTGCCAACTGCTGATCTGCATGATAGGTTTGGAAGTACAATACACTTCTAAAAAACAGCAGGGGCAACCTCTTTTCCCTTTTCTGTTTTGTCAGTAACTGGACAGGATTCAAATCGGTCCCATAACTTAGGGTGGCCATCCCATTATTCTCGTTTTTATTTTTCCGTTTTGTCAGACTGAAATCTTCTAAAGAAACTGTTGCTGTCTTTTTCAGTCTCTGCTCTTATTGCTTGGTTTGACATATGTTCTCATTAAAGACATTCCAATACTGGCTGAAGTGATAGGGACCAGTTAAGAATATAATAAAGTTTACTTTAAAGTCTACTTACACTGGATAAAATAGTTTTTCTTATTATGTCTTGGCCCTTTCTCCAAACAATATTGTCAGTCATCCATTGTTTGTGAGTCACCATTATGAGGATGAAACTAGATGGTTAGCAGACGTTTTCATTTCACACCTGGTTCCAGGCTATTTGGTGACTGAAAATAATGCCTCTGAAGTACTTCATCTACCCGAGGTTGACAGCTTCGTAAGGAAATGTCTCAATGTTTTAGTCTTGGGGGAACAATCCTTTAAAATGTGGTGTTGAGTCATCCTCCATTCGAGACTGCTCTAATGCTGATGGGTATAATGACAAAATTGTACCAATAGTTCTGTTCCCTCGATTTAGCTGGCTTCACTAGTTGAAATTGTATGAGCTAAACCCTAAACTTTCTTTTTGGGCACTTGTCCTATGCACTGGTTGTTCCTGGTAATTATCTGCTTAATTCATAAAAAGGTCAATTTTTTTTTATTCTTCTGCCAACAAAGCAGAAAATAATAACAAGATGAGGAAATCGGGCATTTAACTGCTTTCTTTTCTGAGTCCTTGCCGGATACGTGCATTACCCTTTTGGCATTATATTTTGGTGCTCAATGAGGCAGTGCAACAATCGTACCACATTGTTGAATTTTATGGCCTTCATTCTCATCTCTTATTACTCCATTAAGGACAAAGCCTTTTACAGAGATAGAATGAGATTATCAAGGATGTATTTAAAGGTTCTGAGCGCCATCCCAAAGTGTAAACCTAGCGTAATACTTACCTATCATCTGAGATTTTGAGGTAGAATCAGGATTCCTATATTTTTGGGGTCTATCTCTTCAAAAGAGGTTCTGCCAGCTTTCGGTGCTCAAAACTGGGCTTTAGTATCCCTTTTATGCTCCTCAAATTCGCACAGGACAATAGGATGCCTCTAAAGCTGGGTTAATTTAGTACCAGAAACTGTTTAGGACATTTTTCCCTGAAATATTGAAAGCATAGTGCAGCAAGTTTAAAAATGACATCTCTGTCTCTTCAATTAGCACAGTCTGTGTGCAGTGCAGATACTGGGGTGACAATTTTGAAGACATTCCGTCCACACTTCTTCTCCACACAAAACAGAGAATCACTCCTGAAGCCAAACAAATGGATAATATCAAGAAATGGACTGTAGAGTAGCCTCCTCCTGCTTCACCTAATGCTGTAAATAGCTGAGGCATTTTCCTTTGTTGAACTGGACAACTGACATTGACACTAACCCCTTTTAAAAATGTACATGTCGTTTCAAGTCGCTTTTCAATATATATGCTCAAACTTCAAAAGGATCGGTTTCTTTGAGCGTAACATATAAGAGACAAAAATGAAGGAAACTATTTGCCAGCACAAATAGACACTTTTTACTAACTTGCATAGAGGTGCCTGTTCCCATTTATTTCACATTAGTAACGCCACTGTCCATAATGTTGCCACTATGTGTTTTCCCTCAAAATGCTATATTGTATTGTAATTGCATTTATATAGCACTTAATACCCCTGACGAGGCGTCAAAGTGCTTTTTCGGCGAGAAGCACGCTACTCCGGAACCCATAACGAATTAGTGGTGAATTAGTATAGTGAAAATATTAAAGTAATTTGAGTGGTGGATATGTTAGTCAGTTATTTGGATTGCGGAGGATAGCGAATGGATAGAAGAGGTAAAAAGGTTTGCATTTGTATGGCGCTTTTGATACCCCTAATGGGGGGTTGAAGTGCTTTATCGGCGAGTAGCACACTACTATGGAACCCTTAAAGGATTAGTAGTGAATTAGTTTAGTGAAATATGAAATTAATTTGAGGAGTGGACATGTTAAGACTGTTATTTGGTTTAAAAAAGGATAATGGAGGGATAAAAGGGAAGGATCTTGATATTTTTTTTTGTTTTAGAGCTCATAGCAGTAGGAGGCCGCTTGGGACGAGTAAAAGGGAGGTGGAGGGGTTGGAAAGGCTTGTTTTGGGGGATCAGAATAGTAAAAAGAGATATTAGATGATGCAAGGAGGGTCTGGAGAAGGAAAGTCTCAAAAGGATTATTTTAGGGATCATGATGGCAGTAGTATGGGGTTTGAGATGAATAAGAGAGTGTAGGTAATGGAAATAGTGATAGAGGTATAGGGTGAGAAATAGGCTAGTGCATTGAAAGGAGTAGTAGAAAAGGGTTTGAGATGAGTCAGAGTTGAGCTGGAATATATATTTAAGCAGTATAGGGCGAAAATATGGTAGTGCATTGGATATGCTGAGTTAGAAGAAAAGTAATAAATAAGTAAAAGTAATAAATATATAGATCCAAAAGTAATGAAGAGATAGATTCATAAGTACATGGAAGGTATGTAGATGCATAAAGGAAGGTAGTATATGTAGATTAAAGATGCATTAAATAAACTGGCTTTCAAGAGTTGTTGTACTTAAAATTAGTTTTATTTATTTTTATATACATATGTTTTGTAGATCAATAATCAAGCAATTGTAGATAGTTATGATAAAAAGATTGTTATTTATGCAGTCATTTATATACATGTTAAACAGAATAATGTAACGATCAGTAATATTTACATTTGTTAAGCAGAACTAATGAATATATATAATATTTTTTTAAGTATTCACACATATATAGGTACATATGTATAGTACAAATAAATGCTTGTATACAGAGAGTTATGCTCTATATTTATCTGTTTGTGTATGGTGGTTGTGGGGAAGAGCCAATTCTTGAGTAGTTTTCTGAAGATAAGGTGGTTATCTGTGGATCTTACATTGGGGGGGTAAAGAGTTCCATAGTTTGGTTGCTTGAACAGAGAAGGATGTGCCTCCCATAGTTTTTTCTTGTATCTTGGGATTTTGAGGTGAGGTGCCACTCTAGAGCAGAGGTTCCTTTGTTGAATGTGTTTGGTGATTTTATTCCTGATGAAGAGTGGTCCAGTTCCATGTATCGCTTTGTGAGTGATACATAGCAGCTTGAACATGGATCTTCTGGCAACCGGTAACCAATACAGGGCATTGATGGCAGGGGAGATGTGTTCTCGCAGTTTTATATGTAGATTAGTGTGGCAGCTGAGTTTAGAATCCATTGTAGTCTTTTCATGGTTGTTAAAGGTGATCCATGGTAGAGGCTATTGGCATAATCGAGTTTGAAAAAAACAAGGGAGATGGTAACCTGGACCTTGTGTGGAAATCTCAAATGGGGGGGGACAGGGGGGATTTGCCGCAGAGTTTTTATAGTAACAAAGCTTGATCTTGCTAGTTTGTCCACTTGGGCATTCATTGATAGCTTGGAGTCCATGTTCATTTCAAGGTTTCTTACTTCCTTCGATATTTTAGGTGGTGTTCCCAGATCATCAGGCCACATGGTGTGTGGGTTATGTTTTCAATTGTCATACGTGAGTATTTCTGTTTTGGAAGCATTCAATTAGAGATGGCGCCACGTCATCCATTGATCCACAGCTCTGAGACAGATGAAAATGGGTGAGTTTCGAATATCTTTAGGGCATTGCAGTTGAAGGAGCATTTGCATGTCAACTGCATAGTTATAGCACATAAGGTGAAATTGATTGATCAGTGCCGAAATGACTTCATGTAGATGCGGAAAAGCATGGGTGAGATAATAGAGCCTTAAGGGATCCCTGCTTTTGTCCAGTACGGTTTGGACAAGAAAGGTGGGGTATGGATGACATTTAGTTATGTTGCAAGGGAAGGAAACAATCCAGTCTAGAGCAGTCCCCTCTATGCTGCTTTGTGGAGTCTTTATATCAGAGTGTCATGGTCAACTGTGTCAAAGGCAGCCAGGTGGTCCAAGAGAAGTAGCGCAGGTCATCTCAGATGGCAAGGAGGGCAGATTTTGTGCCTCTTCCGAGACTGAATCCCGTTTGGAAGTCTGAAAGTATGGCATTCTCTTCAATGAATTGCGACAACTGGGTGAAGGCTGCTCTTTCTATTCATTTGCCCACGAAAGGTCCATTTGAAATCGGTCTGTAGTTGTCAGGGTTCAGCTGGTCCAAGTTTGTTTTCTTTAGTAATGGGCACTTGTATGACTTTTTGAGTTCTTCTGGAAATATTCCAGTAGTTAAGTAGTAATGATTCTCCTTACTGGAGTGTCCGCAGAGGTTGTTAGAAAACTGTCTTGAAGGTTTGCGGTGGATACAGGTCAGAAGGGCTGCCGGCAGAACTGCTTGCTTTGACCAGGTCCATAAATTCATTGTGTGAAATGTGTTGGAAGGAACGTAGAGGCTGGGTTAGAGTATTCTTGGAATGTAGCTTTGTTAAAGGGTTAGTGCTGATGCTTTGTCTCTGTTTTAAGTATGAGTCCAATGTGTCTGCTTTGTCCGCGTAATGATTTGCCAGTTTGGCTGTAAACTCTTGAGTAACGTGGAAAAGACCCTGTAAATCGAAGTATTAATGATCGCTGATAGCAATGCGGAAGATACAGAGATATTCCTAAAAAGCTTTGTCAAGCTGTACTTCATTCTTTATGTTTAAAACAGTAAAAGAAACCTTCGTCCTCTTGAAAGTTCATATCCTCATCCCTTTCCACTTTCTGACCATCCTTTCGCCCTCACTCTCAGGTGCGGCTTTCCTTGGGTTTTACTCTCCTTTCTCGTTCCCTCTGCAGCACTTGAAGGGGGGGTGCTAAACAGTAGTATCAGATGCATGCAGGTATGACTGGCCAATGGAGGCTAGTTTTAACATTCTTACAGCCACCTATATCCAAAAGTACTGAGAATCAGTCATAACAAGTCTGGTGAAGTAATGACAGCCACAGTGAACTGTTACTAATGTTTAAGCAGTAATAAAGGATAGGGGCACTATGGCACACTACAAGTTGCGTTTATGTTTAGTAGAGGTAATTTGAAGAGCGCAAGTTATATTTTGCAATCAGCCATAAGTGTTTAAATTTGCAAAAAATCGACTGTGAAATTGTTAATATATTTTTGTAAAGCATAAAACTAAATAGTATCTTCTTAAATTCAGGTCAAATTCTGTGCAAACACTGCACAGAGGCGTAGCGTCCAAAAGATTCATCCTGCACCAATCCGCCCCCCAATAAAATGTTACCTAAAGGACACCATTCCATTCTCCTTAATATTATTCTTTTGAGGAGGAGGAGGTGCTTGAAGGGTCAGAATCTTGTGTCCTGGAAGTGTACGCTGGTTCAGGATAGCCCTATCCATTCATGATCTATACAAAATAGTGAACCCAGAGTTTTTGTAATTCTGTGTAAACTAAATTAATCGTTTTAACTGTTTTTATTTCATTGCATATCAACACCATGACCATGGAAACAAAACAGCTGGGTAAAAGTGCAAGTATTTCAATTAAATTTAACATCTTACCAAATTGTGTTTCGAATACATTATTTTTTTTAAATTGCCAATCACTTTCACATTTGACCGCCCCCCCCTCACCGCCACCACTGGGAAAGCCTATTCCCTGGTGGAGCGTGAAAAAATATTACCTTTAGTTCAAAGTCTTTTATGAAGTGAGGTCCCAAAAGTAGTCATCTGATAGAGACTTCTTGCTGCAGATTGCTTATCTTAGATTTATCCCCAGGCATCAGATTGGACCAGAGTGTTTTCAAGAGCAGGACCTCCCCACGCCAGTAGATGACGCGGTTCAGCTCCGCATGGCTTCGTTCACATTGTAAGTGGCTTACACAGTGCTTATATAGGCACCATCCCAGCGTACGAACGTCAGGTTTTTTCTTTCTGCTTCAGTCAGTGCAAATCCAGAGAGAGCTACCCCCATCACTTTCTGACTAGCTTTGTTTCGACTTTTGTTGAAGAATTTTGAGAAAGTCTTATCCTGGTGTGGCAGGATGACCAGCTTCAAATCCTGTAGTGCCTGTCACTGATTGCTGTTGGTTATGGATCCACACCTTGTTTGCCTCTGCCACGAGCACAACGTGAAGACATGCTGACTGTCATGTGATGAATCTGAAGGCCTGAGGGAGCAATTCCTCAAGCTCCAGTTGACTCACCGTGCAACAGTCTCGGCCTGGGATCAGACTCAGAGCCCAATATCTTTGTTGTACTGAGTTGTCGGGTCACCCAGGTAAGTCTCACCACAAGAAGAAGTGTGAGAAGTCGAAGAGGTCTTAGACTTCACCTAGTACAACGGCCGATGAAGTGTTGATAGAGGCCTGGCTCTGCGGTTGAGTCAGCGCCTTGGCCAGCCCTGTGTCTCCCTGGGATTCCTGGAGCCGGAGCAACCCTCACTCAACTTCAGGAGTTTTATGAGGCCATGCGACTCATATTTCATACGTGGAAATTGAGCGGCGACAGTTTACAGCTTTCGACCTTCCACCCTGGCAGCCAGGCGTCCCTCCACCAAAACAGTATCTGCCTCCCTGGCTAAGGTCCTTCTTTTGATCCTTTCCCTTGCCAAGCAGGGCTCTGCTCGGGGCACCTAAAGGGCTACCTTTCTGCTATCTCAGCCTTTCTGCAGTGGCCTGACCAGCCATCCCTCTTCAAATTCCCTATTGTACATAAGGTCTTGAAAGGTTTGCAAAATATGTTTCATCCTTAACCATTCCACAGTGAGTTCTTAACCTAGTCCTGATGTTCCTGATATGCGGCCCCTTTGAGCCATTGCACAACTGTCATCTCAGACTCCTTTCCATCAAGATGGCCTCTGTCGTAGCAGTAACAGCTGCCAGGATAGTCATTGAGCTGAAGGCTTTGTCACCCAAGCCTCCATACCTGAGCATGTGCCCAGACGAGCTGTTTTTTTGCACTAGAGCTTCTTTCTGCCGAAAGTGGTTACTCCTTTTCATGTAGGCTAGTCCATAACCTTGACTACTTTTTATGCTCCACCACATCCCTTAAAGGAAGAGGAGCAACTTCACAGACTAGACCCAAAAAGAGCATTTCCGTTCTACTTTGACTGCACAAAAGAGTTCTGGGTGCACGACCAACTCTTCGTGGGGTATGTCGGAGCGAAGGAAAAGGCCGTATGGAAGTGGACCATCTGCTGGTGGATCCTGCTCTGTATTAAGATCTACACATTGGGCAAAAATCACCCCCCTGTGTGTTTATGTGCTCATTCCAACAGATCCAAGACTGTGACCACTGTGTTAGCACGTGGAGTTCCGGTCCTGGAAATCTGCAAGGCAGCCACGCGGGCAACTCTGCACACGTTTACCAAGCACTATTACCTGGCCAGTCAGGTCTGTTGCCTGTTTGGTCCTGTAGGACATTTTAGTGTGAAACTGTTTCTCACACACACCTCCAGGGAGGTATTGCTTGGGTATCTATTCTATGGTAAGGAATCTGTGGCTAGAAGTCTCAATTAGATGAACCCATTACTTACCTTCGGTAACGCCATATCTAGTAGAGATTCTATCTAACTGCAGATTTCTCACTGACTCGCCCATCCTTCCCACTCTGCGAATGGATTTCTAGCGACGGGCTTTCCCCTTTTAGGGCCCTAGTTTTCCACACCAGTGGTCGGTGTTCTTAGTGGCTCCGCGCTTCTGCTAGGAAAGTCTGAAAAAGGGACTGGTGTCAGCGTGCTGGGCTGGAGCCGATGTAGGCACTGCGCCTATCACTTCCGGCGCGGACGCCACGCGGAGCTGAACAAGCCATCTACAAGTGCAACGGGGTACGGCTCACGCAAAATTTCCGGACCCAGTTTGATGCCTGGGGATAATTCCATGGTAAGGAATCTACGGCTAGATTGAGTCTCTACCAGATAAGGCGTTACCGAAGGTAAGTAACTTGTTCTTTAGAAACAAGTCTGAAAGCAATCCTGAAACTGTTTATAATGAAAAAAGACTAGACTATTTAATGGGTAACAGCTAGAAGCCTGTGCCACCTACAAAGAAAGCACTCCTAGCATTGCCCAAATGGTGAGCTCGCTGTACTACAAAACACACAAGATGATGGACGAAATGTTGCACAATGGCAAAACATTCACTCCCCGTCACAGATCTGGGTTTAATCCATCATTATTTTGCTCACCAAGCCACCCCAGTTCAGACAAGGCCATATGCAAATCAGTCTTGACTCTGTGCCTCATGGGAACAGTCCAGCCCGAAGTGCCAAGCCTTGTCTTCCCTGGACCGGAATCAAGCATCCTAGGACCGGTTTCTGTCTATCAGCCTTCACCAGCCAGGATAGCTTGACTCCAGTGGCGTAGTGAGCACGGGACCCACGTCTGAGCATACCATTCCCACATAGGGTGAACAGCAAACACACAAGATGATGGACGGAATGTTGCAGAATGGCAAAACATTCACCCCCAGTCACAGATCTGGGTTTAATCCATCGTTATTTTGCTCACCAAGCCACCCCAGTTCAGACAAGGCCATATGCAAATGAGTCTTGACTCTGTGCCTCATGGGAACAGTCCAGCCCGAAGTGCCAAGCCTTGTCTTCCCTGGACCGGAATCAAGCATCCTAGGACCGGTTTCTGTCTATCAGCCTTCACCAGCCAGGATAGCTTGACTCCAGTGGCGTAGTGAGCATGGGACCCACGTCTGGGCATACCCTTCCCACATAGGGTGAACAGCAAAACACACAAGATGTGGTGTGCTATTTACCCTATGTGGGAAGGGTATGCCCAGACGTGGGTTCCGTGCTCACTATGCCACTGGAGTCAAGCTATCCTGGCTGAAGACGGCTGATAGTCAAAAAGCGGTCCTAGGATGCTTGATACCGGTTCAGGGAAGACATGGCTTGGTAGTTCGGGCTGGACTATTCCCATGAAACACAGGGTCAAGACTGATTTGCATATGGCCATGTCTGAACCTGGGTGATTTTCTGCAATATTCCGTCCATCATCTTGTGTGTTGAGCTTGCTGTACTAAACATGTGTGCACGATAGATTTAGTCTCTAGCCATTAGAGGGACTGGTATTTCAGGGATGTCCTCTGGCTAAGAGTCACACTGCATTATCACCATTTCTTGCATCAGACTCACTGCCTATAGCACACAGTGGGACTGTCATAAAACTGGAACTACTCAGAGATCACTCTTAATAAGGAAATTATATAAAGAAATAAACTGGTGGTGCCTATCTGACACAAATCTTGAATTTGAGTGAATGTTACACTGTTAGTGGTTTTATGTATGCTTAAGCAGCTGTCTTGTTTTGTTACGTGACTGTGAATATGTTTTCTGAGCCCCTTCGGGAACACAAAATAAATTGTGCACTAAAATAAAACAGATATAGGCACCTTGATTTATTTAACATTCGATTTTGCAGATCTGATTCCAGTTTGAGATAGCATCTTTAAGCAAATCTTCTACAATCAACCCTTTACTTCAGATGTCCCTAGTGCCTTCCTTTATTATTGCCCAGGGAAATCTGGTTCACAATGCTTTATTTTCAGAAACCAGCTATCTGGATTCTTCAGCCAACCTTCTCTGCTGAGACAGGGCTTTCAGGGTGACTTGTTTGCTCACAATCAGACTGGCAATTGTATTAGATTCAATGTTTTTGTAATGTAAAGGATGAGATTAGACCGTTGACTCCTGCAGGGATACTTTATTCTAGAAAGTCATACTTTAAACCCGGAAGTAAGGGTTGCCTAACGACGGTAGCCACATTTGTCCTCAAGTGCAGAGTTTTATTAAAATGTGCATCTCCTCCAGAAGACAGAACTACTATGCATGCCCATGAGACGGTCTTTAGGGTTGGGCTGAAATACATTTTGAAGATGTACACGAAACCAAAAACAAAATTACTACAGCACATGACCTCTTGCAGACTCTTCGATACATTCTCTGAGAGCTTGAAGGAAGAGTGAGACTTTAAAATCACTAGCAAACTTAGATACGCAGGTTGCCGTGTTCTTTCACTAGCCTATAGTGCGCTACTGGGGTGTAGACGCATCCCTGTGATGGGCACACTTATGTGGTACTGTGTGCTGCAACACAACACAGTAAATTCCAAAGAAGTTCAAATAAAGTTCCAATACTTGAAGGTTTCAAAATTTAATCAAAGTTTTCCATCGATATATTTCATATTTTCTTCATATGAGTTGACTGACAATCAATTTTATCATCGTCAGAAACTGAAAGTAGCTCCAATGCATTTCGGACAAGGTGTCCTTTCTCAAGGAGCACTGCAACAAAGGATATACAAAAGGCCAAATCAATGCAAGCGATTAGAGGATCCGTATGACAACATAATAGCAAGGGTTACATATGTATTTCCGTGAGACAACCTCATGCACCCTTTAACGGAATGGAAATGATGAGAAAAAGGTAAAGTTGCACCCAAGGGTAAGGTTGGTGAGGATCAAAGGACTTGAGGGTGATGGGATGCGGGTCGGAGTGGTGCGTGAATTTAATATAGTCGTGTGAGCCGGGGAGTTAAAAGACGTGAGGGGAGTGAGGGCTTCAAGAAAAAGTGCCTAAAAGTGAAGCCAACGGCTCGAAAAAACATGCGAGGCTTACGTAAGCAGCTTAACAGTTCATGGCGATCCTAAAAGCAAAAGGATTGCGGGCTTACTAGGACTGAACAAACGGAAATAAACGCTGTAAAAGCGGGGAAATTCATGCGGGACTTACTGGGTCTGGCGGTTAAGCGTAAACGTTAAACTCCGGTTCCTGTGGTGTCAAACTCCGCGGAATGACTGCGGAGTTTTGGAGGAGAGTGAAAGGGTAATGAAAATGGAGGAGGGGTTAAGAAGAAGGGTGTAAATGGTGAGGCCATCTTGGAAGGGACCGTAAAATGAAAGTAAATAGGGTGAAATAGAAAAGTAGAAGAACAATGACTGTGTGCAAGCAGCAAAACAGAGTTATAATGCATCAGAATATGCCCAATGGTGGCATTATAAATAGCAGCTCAATTCAGTCCGGTCGTTAAGACCAAAAGGTTTCTGGGATTGTAACCTATACATCCATGCCGTTTCTCTTTGAGAAGAGACAATAACAAAACTCTTTTACAAAGAGAAACGGCATGGATGTATAGGTTACAATCCCAGAAACCTTTTGGTCTTAACGACCGGACTGAATTGAGCTGCTATTTATAATGCCACCATTGGGCATATTCTGATGCATTATAACTCTGTTTTGCTGCTTGCACACAGTCATTGTTCTTCTACTTTTCTATTTCACCCTATTTACTTTCATTTTACGCTCCCTTCCAAGATGGCCTCACCATTTACACCCTTCTTCTTAACCCCTCCTCCATTTTCATTACCCTTTCACCCTCCTCCAAAACTCTGCAGTCATTCCGCGGAGTTTGACACCACAGGAACCGGAGTTTAACGTCTACGCTTAACCGCCAGACCCAGTAAGTCCCGCATGAATTTCCCCGCTTTTACAGCGTTTATTTCCGTTTGTTCAGTCCTAGTAAGCCCGCAATCCTTTTGCTTTTAGGATCGCCATGAACTGTTAAGCTGCTTACGTAAGCCTCGCATGTTTTTTCGAGCCGTTGGCTTCACTTTTAGGCACTTTTTCTTGAAGCCCTCGCTCCCCTCACGTCTTCTAACTCCCCGGCTCACACGACTTTATTAAATTCACGCACCACTCCGACCCGCATCCCATCACCCTCAAGTCCTTTGATCCTCACCAACCTTACCCTTGGGTGCAACTTTACCTTTTTCTCATCATTTCCATTCCGTTAAAGGGTGCATGAGGTTGTCTCACGGAAATACATATGTAACCCTTGCTATTATGTTGTCATACCGATCCTCTAATCGCTTGCATTGATTTGGCCTTTTGTATATCCTTTGTTGCAGTGCTCCTTGAGAAAGGACACCTTGTCCGAAATGCATTGGAGCTACTTTCAGTTTCTGACGATGATAAAATTGATTGTCAGTCAACTCATATGAAGAAAATATGAAATATATCGATGGAAAACTTTGATTAAATTTTGAAACCTTCAAGTATTGGAACTTTATTTGAACTTCTTTGGAATTTACTGTGTTGTGTTGCAGCACACAGTACCACACAAGTGTGCCCATCACAGGGATGCGCCTACACCCCAGTAGCGCACTCAACCCCTCAATCCTTTAGGACGTACCTGAACAGTTACGTCACCTGTAGGAGCACCTTAAATTGACTACCATATCTACCTTCTCAGCGAACTTTCCCAATCACCAACGCTGTGCGCCGTGCCTAATTATTCCAGTCAACTTTCACTAGCCTAGACCATTATGATAATGATCCAATTTTGCTTAGTGGGTTGGGAGATGGATAGTCCCTTTTTTGGGAGGGGGGTTGTTATGTGTGACTATTGGGTGTGCATTTACTAAAGCAGAAAGTTTAAATGGCAATTGTGTTAAACCTTTTTATTCCTTGGTCTTATTTGCAGTTGTTGGCTCTGTACAGTTTAATGAAAAGGGCAAAAA
Organism: Lissotriton vulgaris; assembly: GCF_964263255.1. Classification (NCBI taxonomy): domain Eukaryota; kingdom Metazoa; phylum Chordata; class Amphibia; order Caudata; family Salamandridae; genus Lissotriton; species Lissotriton vulgaris. The sequence goes on from NC_141694.1 coordinate 753,878,968, forward strand.
CATCTCTGCCATGCCTAGAGTTTGTGTTTCTCTTTGCAAGGGTACGTTGAAAGGTGATGTGGGTACTCGAGGGCTGGATAATAGACCTAACAGTAATACATAAAAGTAAAAAATAAAGACAATACACACATAGCACATTTCTGGTATCACAAGAATGTAGGTGGCTCTGAAACTTGACGGTGTCGCAGGGTTGGGGGTTTCATACATGTTTCTTCTTTGAAAGGTGTATTTTCAGGACAGTCCTTAACAGGCTGAGGACGGTGACAGCTTGCAAAATTGAGTGAGTGCTGGAAGGATAGGATGCTTTCGGTTTGGAATCTGGATGTGGGGCATCGTGGATCAAGGGTGGTTAAGAGGCTGCAGGTGGCAAAGCGCATGTTCCATGTAGGTTTGAAACCGCAGAAGAGGGATGTATATTTAAAAAAAAAAGACAGCAAAACAAATATTTAAATACACGTTTGAGCACACATTGATATCCCAGTAGACAATGTTTCACTTTAGACCTGATGGGCCTAAGCACAAGTTAAATAGTGATCATTTCACATTACTCTGTTAATGGAACTTCTCTTGTGATGAGTGAGCTTACCTGGAATACAAACATGTGCCTTCCTGCAGGAACTGGTCCCACTAACACGGAGTCTAGTACTTGGTCATACTCCTCGCTTTCAGCAGAACCCACATATATTATTTTCCATTCCAAATCTGCAGAGAGAGAAAGTAAATCATTTTATTTTTTAGTGTTTAATGTCAAAGGGGTGGAAGTGTTCTGTTAACACTATTGAACATTATACTAACAAAGTGCTCACAAGCGCACGGTTCAAGGTATGCACGATGACAAAAGTGTTGACTTATTACGCAACCCATGATGTGTTATTACGCAACCCATGATGTGTGCAGTTCATTATGATTTGACCCCATTCTGACTCGTTCTGGTTTGAAGACCTATGCAAGGATCAGGACAGGGTGTCTTGGATTTTTCTGTTTGAAAATTAGCAGTAACGTACACGACACGTGGGATGTCTTGAGGTCTTCTCTTCTGCTATTTATGGAATGTGTTGAGCATGACCTGGCTTGGAACTATTGTTGGTTTTTTATTGAGGGAAATTAATAAAGAATTGTTACAAACAAAAGGTATGTACATAGGCGATGAAAAAGGCCAAAGCCACTTCCACCTCAATATATGGAAGTATGTTGTGTTGAACTTTAGCAAACTGAATCATTCTGCACTTATCTCCATGGTAGGATCTAAGGACAAAGTGCACATTGCTGTTTTGTACCAAGGTTTGATACAATAACTAAATGACAATGCCAAGTGGAGAGAGGTGCCTGGTGTGAACTAAATTGTCAAGCTGGTGTCTTGCACTTCTGATACTTGGCAAGGGTATTGGTAGACCCAAAGGCAGTCCAAGTGTGTGGTAGAGGTATGAAGATTCAGTTTGGAGCAGAGATCCTGCATAGTAGTGAGACCAAGGGTTTGTGTGAATAGGTAATGTTGCACAGAATCACCTCATGGATGGGCTACAGTACATTCTAAAAATCAAAGGTGTTGTTCATTGGAAGTGCTTGGCTGATTAAAAAGCTGGTAATTCTGTATATTAATAACATCATCATGCCAAAATCCTTAAAGAATTACTGCATACATTCGCACTGCCAGACAAGATATGAATAAGTGTAGGATACCCGAATATGATAATATGAGTTCAAAACCAGCCTCCTTGGCTTTCCCTGATTTAAAGTTGACAAAAAAGCAGTGCAGTCAAATTAGATCGTGATCTGTGTGGAAGTTTATGGAGGGTAGAACAATTAAGAAAGAACACAAACCCTCACCCACGACTGATGGTCCAACTAGTTCCTAACTAGAGTGTATTATTTCTCTAACCTCGATATAGAGGCAGGGTACCATCGAATGGAGCTGTGCTCACACTCCATGTATGTAACTACTTTCTGCCTATCGTGTTTGCCTCCATAGTTTGAGGTTATCTTTTGGAGTGTAGGTCACATCAAATTTGATTAAGGAACTACTATCTTGCGTCTCTAATGTTATCAATATGAATGATATATTGTCGTATGAGGAAAGGATTGCCTATCATAACAATTGGTGAATTTCCCAGTGGCTAATGATAAGTGGTCTGACAGAACGGCTCAAAGAATGAATACATTAAGTTGATGTTACAATTTCTCTGGGAAAGTGTTCAACAAATTAACCCTATCTGCTAACCCAAATATCATGAGAGATGTTAAGAAAGATTGTAGCACCCACAAAAGCACTCATACAAAATGCTTAAGCCGATGAGGTCTCTTGATGTGGTGAATTTATGTGGTGGTTTCATCTAAAATGTGACAAATCGTCCCAGTTTTTGCAGATATTGTTAATTACCATGCTAAGGCATTAGAATCCCAAACAAGAGTAAGCATTCCAGTAACTGAAGAGGTGCTACAGGTGGACATAATCATGCCTTATTTTGAAAAGCAGGCTCGAGAACTGGTGGTGGAAGCCAGACCACATGGCCATGTTTGGTCCTGGTGCAAACATTTCTGGCTGGTCATATGGTGTGGGTTAATTGCTCATGAACTTAGGAGACAGAGAAACTCTATCCCACTTCACAGCGCACTGCTCGCGGTCCCAGGTGTGGTTTCAGGAAGTGATAACTGAAAGGCGGCGGGGTGGAGGCTTAACCAATAATTATATTTCTGTGTTGTATTTCTAATGTACAATGTTTCACAATACATTTATTCACCTTAACAGCATACACTATGCTGTATAGGGAAGTGGGGAAAAATTCTAATTTAAATGCATGAAACTCTAAGGCACTGAAACAACTTAGGCAAAAGGATGTAATGTTCTATGTTTGTGTCGTACAGAAGGATGTCATCTATTATGGATGGTAGGAATTTAGCAACATAAGCAGGGCTACGAGGGTCGTATTAGTGTCTTATTTGTAGTCAAAGTGGCAATATACCCTTGACTGACTGTTGATTTTCTCGTGGCAGGCTTTGGTTTCAGTCATGGATGGGGTGCAAAGGTCAGGCAAATAAGAAAAGGTATGCAGTTATCTAGTTCATCCTGTTTGATGTTCAGTGTCCTTGTGGCAATCCTGTTTTGGTGATGCTGAAAACATGACCTTTGACTTGGCTGTTATATTTGGTTAGACTGTCTTCTCATTGTTCCACCAAATTGTTTAACAAGTCCTGTAGAGCATTTCTGATATGGGGAAAAGTGAATAGTATCCCTCTCCTCGCTTTTTGGTAAGTGGTGTTTCTTCGACGGGGGATTGGTCCTCAGTTATATAGTTATTGCACTAGGGGAGCTACACTATATCCATATTTATATCGCTGTTTAATAAATGTGTCAGTCAGGCTTTTTCTGAAACCAAACATCCCAGTGCCCTATATGCATACCACCCAACAGAAGAAGTGTCCTGATTTTAGGTCTTAAAAATACAGGCCTCTATAAAATATGTTACTTTAAAGTATTTTAATGTAGCACAGAACCTCACCTTTCTCCCCAAATGCTACTTTCTTCCACTTCGTGGTGATGATGGACACATCATGTTACCATCTCCTTCTATGGCCTACATTAAAGTTCTATAGCACCAGGAAGACTGGTATGAAGGCAATACAAATCGCACATTTAACTTTTAACAGTCAGTATAAAATAATTTATATTAATGATCATGTAAATTCTCACTTGAAATTATTATACATTTGCAACTTGTTTTTCTTTGAAGAAGTATTTCGAGTCACGAGGTCTAGGAGACTCCTCCTATAGTCTGTATTGCACATGGTCATCGGCTCCATTGTTAAGATTGTTTTTTCCGCCATCGAATTTTGACGTTTATCTCAGAACTCCAGGATCCAAGCTTCGACAGGTTCCTGCGGCCTCCTTCGATGGGTTACTTGTGAACTTTCAACGGATAACACAGGAAAACAACAACTACTGCATTTTTTTTTTTTTTACACCCTTCGTTCTGCCTGCCCGGACTCGGGCCTGGGTTTCAACTTCAGCTTCCAACTTCGTTACCATCTTCTTTCACTCTATACACACGGAGTGATGGAAAAGACTGCCTTCAGCTTCTGCTCCTGGTGCCATTTGAAATACCCTAGGCAAGACAAACACCCGGTCTGCAACCTCTATCGGTCTTCACAACACATGGAAACATTGTGTGAAGCATGCTAGGCCTTTCTGTCAAAGAAAACTCTTTGTCAACCTAGAGAACGGCACTGAGTACATACTACAATGCAGACAAGTCGAGCCCACAATGCACTCAATATCTTCGGGGACCAACTGCTAAGCCTCCACACTGAGTAGGATGTTAAGTAGGAGGCAGAAACCCAGGAGGCACCAATGGATGCTCCCATCCTACTCGCCAGCAGCGGAGATGGTTCCAAATTGGACAATGAACCGGACGACTCAATGAGGCACGTGGGGATATTAACAGCCTCACACGCCCAAACAAAAACATACACACTGGCTCACGAACCCCACTGCTCTCTGTTCCATAGAGGTATCAGGCACACGGCAAAGGAGCAGACACTTGTCCCTCCACCTTAACAGACTTTTAACACCTTGACTTCTTGACTCATTCCCCTCCTTTGCTGGGGTCCAATATGAATGGGTGTGGCCATGACGAGCTGAGCTCGTCATGAGCACACGAGCACCCTGCCTCATGACGAGCTGAGCTCGTCATGAGCATCAAAGGGGTTAAAGGCACCGAAAAGTTGAAGGCATCGACCAGTATGAAGTCGAAGGCCCTTTCGGAGTCTGTGTCGAAGACTCATGCAACACCTGAAAAGCCTTTCAGGGCTTCGGAGTGGAAATCGACATAACAAAACATGGGATTTCCTTGGAGCAGAAAACTACCACAGCGCCCAAAACATATCACCATGCGAAGTCTACCTAGGCACAGAAAAAAATTTCGGCATCCAGACACTCGGCGCCCACAACACTTTTGATGCCAATACTTGCAAGCGGTACAAAAGGGGGTGGTAATGGACGGAGCATCTGAACCAATCAAACACTCACACCCAGTCAAAAGATCTGGGTTTAATCCATCACCGTTCTTTAGTCCACTCTGCCACCCCAGTTCAGACATGGCTATATGCAAATCAGTCTGACCCTGTGCCTCATGGGAATAGTCAAGCCCGAACTGCCAAGCCATGCCTTCCCTGGACCGGAAACAAGCTTCCGAGGACCGGTTTCTGGCATTCCAGCCGTCTTCAGCCCGGCTTGCTTGAATCCACTGGCAAAGTGAGCAAGGGACTCACGTCTGAGCATACCCTGCCACACTTATGGCGGCCAAAAGCGGTACAAAAGGGGGTGGTAATGGACGGAGCATCTGAACCAATCAAACATTCACACCCAGTCAAAAGATCTGGGTTTAATCCATCACCGTTCTTTAGCCCACTCTGCCACCCCAGTTCAGACATGGCTATATGCAAATCAGTCTGACCCTGATACTTGCAAGGCCAGCAACAGAGCCAAATGAACGGCTGTCCTCACTAAACTGCAGGAACACCTCGATGCTAGACAAAAGACACTGTTTATTATCCTAAACATAGGAACAGTGGTTACCAAACCACTTCCCCCACCTACAGAGACACTCCTAAAGAGTAGATCATGGGCCCTCAGCTACCAAAGCCTCCATGCAAAAAGCGAAAGGACAGGAGTACTAGCCGCATACTGTTTCCTCTGGAAGTACTACCTCTTCCACCACCTGCTCCACTTCCTTTACCCTGTGCTCCACCCCCTCCTCTGCTTCCACTGATGCCAACTCCTCCAGTTTATCCAACATCACCAGGATGCTGTTGTAGATGTTAAGAACATTTAGTACCCTTTAGAGGCCGATTTTAGTGGGGTCCATCACTACCAGGTCATCTGCGTATTGTAATATTTGAAACTTATTGAGGCCTATTTTGGAACTGGCAAGGTTGGCATTTTGAAGCGTCTTCCCTAAATCTGCTGTGTACAAGTTAAAGAAAGTCAGGGCAGCCCTATTTTAGACCCAGGTCTGTAAAGCATTTCTTTGTTATTGCATTGCCTGCCAATTTAACTTTGTCCACATTTTACTGTATAAGGAGACGATGCCACTCAAGAGGCCAGATCGGATAACCCAATTTCTTAGCTTATGTCGACAGACCCCATCGAATGCGCTGCATAGGAGGACCTTTAGCCGTCGCTCTTCTCTTTTTGGAAGCATATACTCATGCTTGGCATCCACCTTGCGGGAGCAAGCAGGGGCACCCCACAAGCACGAGTATGTGCTTCCAAAAAGAGCAGACTGCGCACGCACGCAGCCCTCGCGGGCCCTCTCTCCTCTTGCTTTCTCTCTCTCTCTTTCTATCCGTCTCTCTCTCTCGCTCTCTCTCTCCCCCTCCCTCCCTCCCACCCTGCCATTTTTGTCGGCCCCCTACACACAAAAAGAACAATGAAGTAGTGCTTGTTCATTCGAGGGTTGATTTAAACAAAAAGAGACCTTCCTGAACCACCGAAAAGTAAAACACAAGTCCGTCAATTACCTGAGAAGCCAGTAATTGGATCTCTTGCTCCTCTCCCGATAAAGGCTTCTCCCTACACCAAAAAGCAGACGGCGGGTAGCGTTAAAGAAGGCTGCAATACTCCCCCAAAAAAGTTGAGGAAGCAACATGTCCACTCTTGTAAATACCCTACTTAATCTTGCTGATCCACGCCGCGTTGCCCAAACGATTGCAGGGCGATCCCAAATGACGTCCCTTCTGGTGCCACCGGAAGTGCGTGCCAACAATACTTCAACCAACATGTTATGTTTAGTTTATAAATGCGACCCCCACAGTCCTTTAAACAGCTGTTGCAAGAAAACGAGATTGCAAGCTCACTCACCAGGCCAGTCAATTAGGCCTGAAAACTGTCTTTCCCTGAAGGAAATCGACTCGCAAAAGCAAGTGGGCGAGTACATTTTTCGAGCCCTGCACTTAACAACTCTTCATAGCTTTCTCAAACCCACACAAAAACTCACCTATTTCTAAAGCAGGAATCACAAGGTGGGTAGTAAAATGCATTCAAACTTGCTATCACAAAGCTAACCGGTTGAAACCTGCAGCTCTAAGACCTCACTCCACACACAAAAAAGGCGACTTCCTAGGAAACATTCCACTAACAGATATCTGAAAAACAGCTTCATGGAATAACCCACATAAATTTGCAAAACACTATTGTGTTGATGTCTTCGCTAACCAACAAGCTAGAGTGGGACAAACACTTTTTCAAGCATCTACGTCGACTATTAGCTATCCACTGCTTTTGGGGAGCACTGCTTTACATTTAATGCTAGGCATATGTATCTAAGGCCAACACATGCTACAATTGGAATATATTAGTTACCCTATAAGTATCTATTCATAGCGTGTATTGCCATAGATTCATATGCGACCCCTCTCCTCCCTGGAAGCTAATGGTTCACGTACACACTATTCATAAATAAGCATTCTTCCTAAACTATATCTTTGCATGTTCATCTTTACTGTCTCTCGACTGCTTCTATGTCAAGCTGTCCCGATGAGCCAAAAACAATCTAACAGTGGAGCCGATGACCATGTGCAATACAGACTATAGGTGGATTCACCTATATCTGGTAACTCGAAAGACTTCTTTGAAGAAAAACAAGTTGCAAACGTCCAAGCCCAACACTACATGGCAGGAGTATGCTAGGCATATGAATCTACAGCACTACACACCACGAAGAGATGATTACATGGTTAGTGACACATTCCTTGCCTAACTTACAGCTTTTGCCTCTTTGCTACTAGCCGTACAACTATCATTATTAGTGTTTTTTCCCAGAACAGAAACAAATCTCTTTGTGGGTCGGTTCTCAATGCATGCATAACATCGCTCATCCCCAAAATGTCTCCTCCCTCCTTACTGTGTTTTTTTTAGTCTCACTACTCCGGGTTTTTCCAACCACTCGATCGTTGGCGACCAGTAGCTCCCAGACACTTCAAAGTAGCTCGCAGACTGTGGGGCACTAGATTGGCGCGCATACAAGATGGCAGCAGTGCTGTGAGGCTCCGGCGGGCCCTAAAAATTAATCCTAAATTCCAGATGTGTGCCGATTGCAATATGGTCAGCACATTTCTATATAAAGGGAATATAATGTGGTAAACTAGAACTCCTGTTATCGAGAGCAAAAGAAAATAAATGAGCGTTGCTCGCGTCGGGAACATCACACTGAAGAAGACTGAGACACTGCCGGCTTAAGGGGGCAATCGAGCCAGAGGAATCCGTGAGGACCGGCACGGCCTACGCACATAAAGCAGCAGGCGAGACAAGAGGAGTCGCAATCGAGGTGGGATCCGTTTGAAGAATGTGGACACGCTCTGATATGCCCCTATAGCGAAAATCGATTAGCAAGCATTGCGCACGACTAAAAATATGCTTGCTGCATGGGCCTGCGGTTAGACACGCTGCTACTTAGAAGGCCGGCGGAGCCACGAGGCAGGTGAGTCAAACTACACCCATTTCATAACTACACACATTGTAGTTCGGAGAATGAGACTCGAAAGCCCCTGCAGAGACGTTTATGCGCTCGGAAGCGTCTGAAGTATTGTACTTTTGCGGCTGCATCCTAAAGTCAAACGCGTTGCCTGTGGTTTGGTTGCATCGGCAAACATGCATACTTAAGCGATCACTGAAAGGAGTGGCATGCAAGGGCCTACCATGTTTCTGGCAAGCAGCCCTAGAGCTCCGTACAAGGCCTTATTGGCTCCATAATGAGGGTGCGGTCGTGCCTTCTGAAACAGCTCTTGAGGAACTGTGAACTGTCAGTGATACCGTCAATTAATGCCTTATGAGGAGAGTACGGATGTTTCAAATAGTGCAAATGAGTCCACAAGCAAGCACTGGCCACTAATATAAATAACTGCACGTAGAGGCAGAGACCTGCTTCACAAGGCGCCAGCACCAAAAATCAGCTGAGGAGGCACTACAGTATGCATAGCTAGGACACAGCTGCCAGATATACTTACACTCAAAATCAATTACTAGAGACTAAAGATTTGATACGGATGCCAATACTGAGCGTTAAGGACTGAATTGCTCCAGTGAGGAAAATCAAGCAAACTGTTTGCACTGGATGCAAGGGTCCAACAGGGAATTGCACCAACAGGTCCATTGCCTAACTGGAATTGTTTTGTGTTACGACACCTGCAAAGATAAATGTAAAACGGAGTCAGTCATAAACATTGCAAGCACAAAAGCAGCAAGTCCCTATGAAAATACTAGTTTTGTACCAATCATCGGTAGAACCGACGGTAAACGAGCCAAGCTGATATTAGTCGTTCGTGGGGTATCGAGTACGCTGTGTGAGGAATCTGAACATACCAAACCAAATCATTCCTCAGACACGGCGCAGAATCCGGATGCAGACCTGAAAGCTTTGCTACTCACCAAGAAGCACAGTCTTACCTCAATAGAAACTAAGTTGGATTCAATGTCTACTAGTAGGGAGAAACTAAGATGGATTCAATGTCTGCTCGTAGGGATTCCATCACTCAGAAAATTTTAAAACACGATACACAAATTGCAGAAGCAGAGCACAGGATATCAGAGCTGGAGGATACGTAGGATGGCCGCAAAGAACAAATACAGCAAATGAACCGCTTGTTGAGGGTAATTGCAGGCAAAAATTAAGATATCGAAGTGTGCTCCAGGCGCAATAAAATACGTATTTTTAGGATTCCTGAAAGTACGAACACAGGCTGCATGATTGAATATATAGAACGGATGTTCCAAACCATTTTTGACCCGGACACCTTTTCTTCATACCTGGTTATTAAGAGGGCACATCGATCTCTTGGACCAGTGCTCCCACCAGATCCCGACCCCAGACCCATAATTGCAAGACTTCTTAATTATTGCGATTGTGATGCGGTCCTTAGGTTAGCTAGAGAAAAACGACAACTCCAGTTTGAAGGCAACGTGCAGTCGATCTACCCAGACGCTGTCACCCTGGCTTGAATTGACAGCAGCCGACCTACGAGATTCAACTGATGGAGTGGTGGTCGCTGAATACACTATCCATAATTCTAACCCCCCAAAGGTTTGACTGAAGCCCAGCTGAGATCAGGATATGGTCTATAAAAGAACCGTCCCCTCGTCCTTTAAATGACGGGACGGACTGTTTACTATGGTGGGCAGAAAAGGACATAGATGGTATCAGTTCAAACTCGTTAAGCATGTTATTAAGCTCTTCCACCTGGGCAGAATGCTCAAAGTGAAAGCCCCGTATCCTAGCACACCCCAGCTCGCTCATACAGGTTCTTTTGGGATCACCACAGGGGTGCACATTAAAATCCCCTGCCACCGTAAGTTTGTGGGCAACAGGGCCACAGGACTGCCTTAAAAGGCAGCACAGCTGAGCAATCTTGCACTCCCCCTGTGCGCTCACCGCATTATAAATATTTATATTACCCATGCTGTCATTACCTCTCCTTAAAATAATAACTTGAGAGTCTCCATAAGCAATGGGGAAATGCTGGATCCTACGTTTCACAGCTAGTGCTATAAATATAACCAGGCCACCCCTAGCTCTGCCATAAATTGACAGGGACGCTGGAACAAAGAAAGCTTTATATCCCTCCAAAAATAGGTTACAGTTCACCAGCCATGTCTCCTCCAAACAGATCACAGAGAATTGCCTGATGAACTGCACCCATGAGGGGTCCTGAAATTTCCCCGCTATGCCTGCTATGTTCCATGACAAAAGGTTATAGGCTGCTGAAAAGGTAATCGCCCCTTGAGGTGCTACTGGAGATGGCACCAGCTGCTGGGGATTAACCGACCCAGTCAGCTCCGCCCTACAGGGCGCAGCGCTACTAGTAGTAAGGCAAGGGGACTCCTGTTGGTGATGTAAGTCTCGAGTGGGCTCATCGCTCTTATGCAGTCAGTCGCACTCATCCAACCTAGAGCAGAAAATCTGTTTGATAACTCTAGCTGAGGGGCAGCGAAGTGCCCAACCAGGCGGGACATCCCCCCATAGGATTGGAATTGGCTACCCCCGATAGGTTCGAAGGGTCTTTGATTCCCTCTATTACAAGGCATACCAAGATTATGGCCCCTTGTAAGGTCGGCCTTATAAAAAATAAAAACAAAGGCAGAATCTGGATACCCAAGTCCCTGGGAATCTGTTCATAAAAAACACTCCTTAAGATTTTTTCCACAGGGAGTGGGCTATTGAAAATCAGGATGATGCAGTCACACCCACCAGATTTCCTTGAACTACCTATCCAGCACACACGGCGTGCCATAATGATATTGCGTTCCGCCATTGGCCCCCCAGGGGTGTTACACGATAACCAGTGGGTAACCTTGTTCTTGAGTTGATTGAAATCCTCCTGGGTGCCTTGTGCAAGCGGTGGAACATTCCTCAGAATTACTACCAGTGGTGTGGATTGTGGTGGGAGATTAATGACAGCTGAATTCAAGGGGGCATTGGAAGAAAATCCCTGCCGCTCAGCCGAGATATATCCTGGTCTATTAATAGCCTGACCCTGGTCATTTGTAGGTAAGACCCGTAAGAAACCTTCCTTGTACTTGTGCTTGAACCGACGGCCAAACCCCCTAGATCACTGGGGGCCCCATTTTCGCCACAGGCATGGGGACCGCTAGAAGAATGGAAATCGGGGGCTGCCCCAGAAACTTGCAAGGTGTCTGTAGTTATATTAACCTTGGTCAGATCCAAAACCACCGGTTGAGAAGAATTAGTGGGTTCTAAAGGCTTATGTTGAACAGCTAACAATTGCTCAATACGATTTAACTTAGCCATGATGTGGCTCAACTTGGCATCCAACAGGCAACAAATGGTAGATTTAAGGGCTTCCAGCGTAGCCAGGTTTAATATATTCAGAGCAAGCGACTCTGGAGCCTTGTTATTAGGGACAGACTTGGGAGGTACATTAGGTTTGGTCTTTTTAGCTTGGCTCCCCATTGGTTTGCATTTCATTTTCACGCTCACCCTAGACCTGGGAGTCACCCTTGGAAGTTGTAGGACATCATCAACACTGAGGACTTTCGCTGTTGTGTGGTTATTGTTACCACCCGTACCTTCATTTCCTAAGGTAAGAGAGGAGGTACCACTCTTCCTGTTCCCCGCGATCACAACGGGCGACAGTATTCTGGACGGCTGCTCCCGGGGAGTTTCTAATAAAGGGGATAAGGCCTCATTGACCTGAGAGACATTACCCAACCCGGGGGGTTCAAGTGTGCTCACTATGTCGCTGGTAGTATCCTGTGACGATTTATTTGGCCCACCCCGAAAAGTGAGAAGGCCATTAGAGGGAGATCTAGAGAGACATCTGTTCACTAATTCAATCTCCTTGTCAATGACTGAGGTGGCTCTAGACAAAAAGGCGTCCATGGTTGTACCAGTAGACCTAGTTGTAGCTTTTGCCCCTTCTAGACTGACTTGAGTCTTCCGCCTCCCCATGGCTCCAAACCAGAGTGAGCTCCCGAGACTTGCAATGAATTAACAGCAAGGTAACAGATATCCACGGGCAGTTTTACCGCAACAAAGATATAGGTAGCCACAAGAAAAACCCAGGTGGAGGCTACTTCTCCCACATAAATGGGTGATACCACAACACTTCAAGTAATACACCTACACAATGGAGGCAAGGTCACTAACCAGAGTTCAAAAAATGTCATACACCGATAATAGAGCCAAGAGGGATGGCCCAGCCCAGTCTCCTTCTGGTCGCCTCTCTGTGGCTCAGGCCCCCAGCGTTCAGCGTACCTTTCCCGCGGAGGCTATATTAAATGAAGTGAGCTGATCGTGCAGCGCACATGTTCACGTAAAGTCTTGTCCAGGCTTCTAGAAGTCGAGTGGCTTTTCAATTCCATGCCTGCTACTGCTGTGCTGAGCACGTCTTTAACACCTCGTCCAGTATTATCGGGTGTGCTGCAGGGAACTAGCGCACCATATTGCAGTGCTCTCACCAAATGAGTCTTTCTCTTCCTCGCTTGCCTGCCCAAGGAGTACTTCCTCCACTCTCAGTTAAGCCAAATAAGACCATGTTTTATGAAGCATGTTTATTCACTTAAAGTTCCCCCCATTCAAACAAATGTATTTTTCTGTTATAAATATGGGACCACATCGACAGGGCACTGGGTGCAAGATGCTTGGTGTTTGTAAATGTGACACTTGAAAATTAGACACAATTTAAATGATAGGTTTTACAGAATGCATATAAACCAAGTTAACTGTTTAGTTTAATTTTCCTGATACAGTGAAAAATACAGCCATTATTTTAAGTTGGCTAAATTTAAAGTGCAGAAAAATGTTCCAGATTCTAAACATTTTGGCAGAACATTTTTCTGCACTTTAAATTTCTCCCATTTGTATTATACATGTAACGGGCCACGTACAGCAAAAGTTATGTTCGGTGCCACAAGTACATATGGCACAGTCTCTCAGTCACCTGTGCACAAATATAGCCCACTCATACGCACACACATTAACACAACCCCAAAGACCACGCTCTCACTAACACAAATGGCGGCCCTGTCATTGTACCCCTAGTCAACACATTATGTTCAAGCCATAGCATCTGGCTGTATGGAATATTAGGCTTTAATTCAATTAACCTGGGTGTGGGGGTGTCTGGAAACATGAGTTGTTTAGCCTTCAGTAGCTCACAATGATTTTTACTGATCAGAAGTAGCTCTCACTTCAGAAAATGTTGGAGACCCCTGCACTCATCAGATTTACACCTTCTATTTTGGCATTTGCTCAGGAAGAAGCTACAGACCACAGAGCTTACCGTGACAGGAGAAATTCCTAATCCAAATATGGCGGTTGTTGTTTGGCATGTCCAGGAAGCATTTGAATTCGGTCAGATGTGGCTGACTGCAACCCTGGATACAGTATTATGGTCTCGAGATACTGGAATCGCAAATGATAGCTCAATCTGAAGATAGCTAGGGCGCGGGAAGGGGTTCACTGAGAGATGAGGAAACTGTGAAAGCCATGTTCATGCTTTCTGTTTTGATATTCACCCTGTTGCTGCCAATGTATAAGCAGGGCATTAAGACCCTGGTTCGTTGTCTGAGGCTATTAAGTGTATTAATGCTGACCTATTGGAAACTTAATAAAGAAGGTTTAAAAAAATGTGGCTGACAGGGTAGAGGGTGGTTGGTCAAAATGTTATCCACAAGAAATGTAAGGTGCAGTCTGACGTGTTAAATACTGGTCTCTGGCTCAGCAGAAAATGATGAACACCAACTATTTGTATTGTATTGGGTTATTAAGAGGAACGATAATAATGTCGATATTCTACCTACATAAAGTTAGTGTCCTTGACATTAATATATGCTTTCAGGTCTTTTGTAGAGAAACCAGGTCCCCAACACAAACATGCCAAGTCCTCCTGCGCCAGTAGTTGACTTGTTTGTTTGCATTCTGATACTTGCACTCCAGGGTTTTTTCCACCCGGCAAGGATCCAAACTACAAATACCCGAAGGCAAACTAATTATAAGGGGAGATTGAAGTCGGAGCTTACAGAGACCGCTTGGTGCACGTGCCCTTGCGAGCGTTATTATTTAATAAACCCATGTGTTGGTGCCTGTTGCATCATCACAGCCTCGACAGACAGCAAGGCGAAGTTAGGTTGTTCCCTGCTCAATTCCTGACAGCTGAAGCGCCACGGTTAATGTACCGTGCATTCTGCCGAGGTTGCACAATTTTAGAACGAGGCCCGTGCAATTATCCACCACTGCAATCTACCAATCCCAACCCCAAAACCCGTCTAGTACCCGCCATCCACCGGGAAAACGCACTCACCTTCGGAGAGGTCCTCTATGCACTCGAATGTGATTTCAAACTGGAAGGGGTTCTGGAAGGGAGACGGGTTGTCCAGCACCACTACATTGTTCACCTGCACCTTTGCCATATTTCGCAAACACCGTCTGTGGAGGCGGGCGAGGCAGCACGTTGAAGCGCGCGGGGGTCTCGTGCGGACCCGTGTCGCGGATTTCAGCCAGCCTGCCGGACGGCTGCGGCAGAAACTTTTCCTTTTATTTTTTTTATTTACACCACGAACATCTCCATATTTGACGAGCAGCTCCCCAGCTTGTCTCTACTCCGAGCCATTCCGCCGTGCTGCTGCCGCCAGCCTTTCAGCCGATTGGGTGCAACCCGGGCTCCAGCCCTCCCACTGGAAGCCAAAGGCTCATGAATGCAAGATGGGCACCTCTTGGCAGGAAGGGCTGGAGCCTTCGCGGGGGGCTCCCCCTGCCGGCAGTCGGTGGGTGTCACAGCTCCCGCAGGAGGCGGTGGTAATCAGTTTAGGCTCACCAGAATAATACCCTGCTTCAAACTCGATGTGATGGAATGTTCTCATTGGAAGGCCAGTGATGCAACTGAGTACATACGGGCACCCTTGGCGCAGGGGAGTTAATTTTTACACTTCCTTTGGAAATGTGCCTTTATTTTGCACTGCAATTCACGGTGATTTACAGACAGTTCCCTGAGACTACACTGCATTTGCCAGCTCTGTAAAATTGATGAAGTTTAAACTGTTAACGGTGGAATGCTGGGTTTCCATTATTTAAACCTGTGTTAAAGTAAATAATATTTGCGACATCTCTAGGTGTCCCACACCGCATGAGTGCATAACTGCCAACATGCCAGAACTTCCAAGAGCTCGAAAGAGGGAGGTCTGTATTTTGGGAATTGACTAACAGGTGAATACAAAGTATGGAAAATATCAAAAAAAATCTGCCAAGGAAAACCGAATCTCCCGCCTAAACTGAGAGGGTTAGCATGTATGTGTTTTAGTTCGTTATCAAAGCATACTCTTTTCTTTCTATTCTGGTAAATGTAGATTTGCTTTTCTTATTGTGAATCCAATTTACAGGTACGGAATTCTAAGGTAAACAAGGCTGGCCGAGTGAGCATTATCAGAAGACATGAAAACACACAGTACCTTCCAGAAAAAAAGCCACTACCCTGTTACAGGTTATACAACACAGAAAGAACTCCTTTTCAAAATACGTGAGCCAAATTAGGTAAATAATGGCTTTAAAGGAGCTTTTATATGAAAAAAAAATTCTAAAACAGAAACAAACAAAAAATGCGTATCTCTTAAAACAACTGCTTCATATTTCCTGTTCTGCTATTTGTAGTTTTAAGGCAAAAGTCAAGTGTACTGTATCAAGGCAGATACAGCAGATAGACTAAATTCCAGAAGAATTAGTTCGAGTTCAAAAAGCTTTATTCGAAGTGTAAAAACAATTCGTAAAAGCATATGCAATACAATCACATTTTAAAATTCATAACAATTACACTTTTGATTAAAAGATCAATAATACAATTCAGTTTAAAAATTCTTGCGAACAGGAAGAAAATTACAGAGGGAGCATTCAAGTTAAAATAATGGTTAAAAATTAGTACATCATTACAAACTACGGCTATTCAATCATAACGGACCTTCTCAGTCTAAGTATTGCTCTCAGATACATAATTATGGTGTTAATGGTATAATAATCACCCAATGTCCTCAATTTATTATATGCTTCTCTTGACTTTCTTACTCCCCATGATAACAAAAGGGGTCTCAGAATTTGTCGCCTCGGATGGGAATAAAAGGTGCAATAAAGGGTACAATGAATATTTGATTGAAATGACACCTCATCACAAGGACAGCTTATTTTTTCTCTAGACCAGTCGTTACATCTAGGCAGGGTTATTAGTCTATAAAAGGTTTCTAAACGGAAACTTGTTAAAAGCCTGCGAAAGAAAAAAGGTTGGTCTACTACAAGATATAGCTGAATGTTCCTGTGCAATGTAACGTCATAATGATTGGTGACTGTTATCTTGGTCCTTTCCTTATTCCATCTTTTCATTTCAAGATGTTCAAATAGAGTTTTTTTAAAACAGATCTTGAAACAAACTCCATAGTAGTTGGATTTGAGAAATATTCAGGGTGACCAATTTCGGATACAAGATTTTTTATGTAAGAAAACAATGCAATATTTTTTACCCAATCACAGACCAAGCAGTCCTCTATTATAGTTCTGTTTAATTCCGTGGCTGGGTTAGTCCGAACATTGTGCCAGAGTAGAATCGGCGCCATTTTTATAATATCCGAAATATGTTGTAGAGCAAGTTCAGCATGGAGCACATATGTAGATGTGCTCTTTGGGACTGCCAGTAAGTATCGTAGGAATTTATTCTCGATACGTTGAATGGCTTCCACAGACTGCGATCCCCATAAGCCCGCCCGTAGGTTCCAATTGTGACGCATTTAGCTTTAAAAATTTGGAGAAGCTCCCTAGCTGGCCTAGATCCTATCTTTTTGGCAAAGTTTGAGAGTGCTCCAGTTGCTCTATTAAAAGCTAGAGCCCTCGCATTTACAGCGGGCTTCCAGGTGGCTCGTCTATCAAAGTGCACTCCCAAATGGCAGAATATATCCGCTAACTCCACGCGCCTATTTTCAAGGGTAATCATACAGGGTGCTCTCACTTTATTCAGTCCACATGACATGGTGAATGTCTTAGAAACATTTATGTGTAGCCCCCTTTCCCTCATGTATTGTGAAAATGATTCTACTGCCTTTTGTAGTCCCCTCCTTGTCTGTGATAGAATCGCCGCATCATCAGCGTAGAGGAGAATTGGTATGGGTTTTCCTTTAACTACTGGATAATCATAATAATGTTGTGTAAGAAAGGAACCCACATCATTTATATATAAATTAAAAAGCAGGGGTGCGAGAATGCACCCCTGTCTTACTCCTCTGTGGATAGGGAAAAAATCGGAACATTCCCCTCTTTTGCCATATCTTACGCGTGCACCAGCCCCGGAGTAAAGTTCTTTAATAAAGGTAAGTATCCTATTATCCAACCCAATATCCATTAGAGTTTGCCACAGAATATCATGCATTACCCAATCGAACGCAGATCTAAGGTCTACGTATGTTACATATAGATTGTTTTTTTTGGCATGTATATATTTAGAAGTAATGAGGGAAAGATTTACGCCTTGCTCTATTGTCCCTTTCCCTTTCCTGAATCCATATTGAAGTGTAGATAGGACATCATGCTCCTCAAGCCATTCCTGTATACGGGCAAGAATGATCCTGCCTGCCATTTTTATAAGGCCATCTAGGAGCGAAATAGGCCGATAGCAGACAGGATCATTCCTGTCCCCCTTTTTATATACAGGAACCAAGACTGCCTCTTGCCAGGTCTCAATGAAGCCGATTTTATTTGAGCAATTTAATACTTTTGTGAGTATTGGGACCCAGAGATCAGGGAGATTTTTAAAAACATCAATGGGAACACAATCTGGTCCAGGGGCTTTTGCCGCTGGGCTTTCCCTTAGTGCTTTTTGAACCTCCTCCCTTTCAAACTGTAAATCTAATGGAAAGGAGATACATGTATTTTCTGCTATAGTTCTTAAATGAGAAGAATCTTCTAAGGAAGCTGGAGTGCTATAAAGGGCCTGAAAATGTTTCACCCATTCCTGTGCTGATATGGCGTTGTCTATGCGGGGGCCCAGCCGATCTTGGTAGAACGGTGCGTTTACAGCCTTCCAAAAGGCAACGTTATCCTTTTGTTCAGACGCCGCATGAAGAGTAGACAAGGCTTTAGATTTAAGATCTTTTTTTCTATTAACAAGGGCACTACGATACCTACGTCTTGCAGATTGAATCTGTGTTCTAGTTGATGAACTAGAGTGTAGAACTTTTTTAAGTACGGAGAGTGCCCTGGTACAGTTTGCATCAAACCATCCGGGGGAGCCCTTAGCTATATTACGAGGGATTCTCACCAGGAGCTCTTTAATACAAGAGCAGATTTTAATAAAAGATTCAAGGACAGAAGTTGGATCTTTTTCTGGTGACAGACATATGTTAATTTCCTTATGGGAACCAGTTATCAGACTTTTTATAACATTTTCTGGGATTACCTTCTCCCACTTAATGCAGAACCCATTTTGTTGCCCAAGAATAGGATTCAAGTCATACTGAATAGACTTACTTTGGGCTGTATTACTCGAGACAAAATTATAGGTAACCGAGATAGGGTAATGGTCGCTCACCCCAGTAAGGACAGTCTCCCAGTTAGTTACTAGAGCGGCATATCGGGATGAAAGCAGTGCAAAATCTATAGTTGATTTTGCTCCCCTTCCATTAGAAGTTGGACTAAATATTTTCGGAGGGGTGCAAAGCTCGTTAGTAAGGGCTAAAGAGTAAGCTCCCATTATGTTATTCAGTAGATCCCCAGTCTTAGTGTGGGTGAAATGGTGATGTATCACCCCTTGATTGTCATCCTCCAGACCACACACCCCCTGTAAGCTCATTGGGCATAGGGAGCAATCAAAATTGCCTACCCATATGAGAGCCATATCACCCAATAAGCTTTCTTCGATGTTATTAAGGGTGGCTGAAAGTTTTTTAATGACCTTCTCTATTTCTGGTATGGGTATATTGTTGTGAAAATTTATTATAATTAAGTTTTTTTGAGAGCCCCAAGTTGTGATTAAGATTAGGTAGTAACTACTATCTGTATAGCTTTTTAAGACGGTTGGGCCCGTGGTGATTGATAGATACAGGGACAGACCTCCCTTAGGTCTACCTCTTCTACTAGGTATAGCTGGAGTAAAGAACGTTTTGTATCCCAAAAGGTGGAGTTCTTCAATTGCCCATGTTTCCTGCACGGCAATGATCGAGTGGGTCATTGTTATTGACTGCCAGTTGGTATCATTGATTTTTCTAGCAAGGCCCGCCACATTCCAGGTAATTATTGAGCCAGGAATTTCTCTGGTGGAAGTGGATAATGGGGTTGGTGGATCATTTGAAGGTGCTGGTATCAAATCAGCTATAATCGTTTGAGGAGAAGCACCAGTTATATCTCTCATGTTATCTCTAGGTTCAGAGTGAACTAACAATTGTTCACCTGAGGGATGTAATTGAGGGTCAGGGTTTATCTCACAAGGGGCACCCTGGGTACGTCAGTCTAGACCATCTAAACCTAGGAGAGCATGGTATCTATTAGTTAATGAGAGTGGATAGTGATAAGCCTCTTGGTTTCTCTGGTAATGAAACTCCAGTTGATATTTAGGTAATATCAGAGTCCTAGGGTAGAAATAATTTAATTGCTGGAGCTGTATACCCAGGTTCCCATTTTCCTGATACCAGTCATTTAAGTAGTTCATGACCCTATAGTCTTTAAAATTAATTATTATTACGTCACCACTGATGTCCTTTGGTCTCACACCCAACCATTTTGTCCTTCTCACGTGTAGTATCTCTCCATTGATGTTTGGGGGAAGGGGTCTATTTCTTTTTAACCAATATATGGTTTTTGTTTTTGAGACTCCTAAAGTCCTCATATTGACCTGGTAGCAATTCAGGAACCCCCGTCAGCACAGCGACGTAGGGGGCTGATTAAGGCGGAAGAGTAATTTGGATCTCTGGCCGAGTTCTATTTTCTACTCTCCTTTGGGTAGTTGGGTTATTGTTAGCAGGAATGGAAATATCCTTGTTTTTAACCACGGTGTCCTCTAGTCTGTTATTATTTCCTCCACCGAATACACTATTTACTGAAGCAACCATCGTACTTTTGTCCCCAGTATTTTTTAAGCCCGGTTGATTTTGGGATGGAGATGGGAGATCATTAGTAGCCAACTCAGGCCGAGATTGTTGCACATTATTTGTGTTTTCAGATAAGGTTTTAGGTTTTTTTTGCCCTTTGGTTGTTTTTATGTCGGGCCTGTGATGTTTCTCGTGAGAGGCTGGTGGGAAGGTAACTTTCCTACTTACTGTATTCTTAGTATTCTGTTTGATAAGTTCCCTTGTGAGTTCTACATTGGTTTGTGTTGTGCTTTCCAATTCTCCTAGCTTTTCTGTGATGATGTTTAGCCTCTGTACTATGGGTAGTATTAAAGATTTAATCAAATTCTCAAAGTTCCCAACCAATTCTTTAATTAAAGGGAACTGTGCTATTTCATTATCTTGCCCATTTCTCTCACTAGGTGTCCGTTCTTTTTCCATGCTTTTAACATTCCCTTCTTTGGTATACATTTTCTTCCTAGACTTAGCAGTTCTACCTTGAAACATGTCCCCCCCGCGTTTCCTCTTTCTACGTACGACCTGACTTTTATAAGATTGCAGGTGAAAGGCTAGGTAGTCGAGGATCTATCAGAGAGGCCCCCTCCGAAGAGATCTCTAGCGGTGTTTCATTTTCTAATGGATTTATTGTGGGATCAGATACGATATTCTGTTCCCGCAATTGAAGAGGGATGCTGATATCACCTTCTTTATCTCGGCCGTCAGCTTGATCTAAGGGGGACCAATCCTTCCTAGCTACCCCCAGTGAGACACAGTAATCTTTGATCAGCGGCGGAGGAACTGCTGTAGAGGGCAGAGAAGATAGTTCCAAGATACTAGCATCCATTTGGCAATTTTCTGCATGCGTTACATGGGGCATACCTGGGAGGGATACAAATGATGGTAATAAATACAATTCCTGGGAGTTATTAGTTGTACCCGATTGGTTAATCATGGAAAAAGGGGGCAGCGACCCCACGGGTAACGAGAGGCGTCTCTCAGTATGCTCGATTGCAGTTGTCACTACTCCAATTGTTCTTTGAAGCATACGGTTGATTGCTGTTAGAGCATGCGAGTTGGGCTTAGCATGTTTGGCAGTTTTTGAGGAAGGCATTTTGATGGTTATAGAAAGGCGGAGTAAGCAATAAAAACCAGAGTTCTAATATGAGAAGTTCTTACTGTGGGATACAGAGGAAACCTGCGATGGCATCTAAATTGGTAACGGGCCAAGGGGGGTGGCCCAGCCCGGCCTCCTTCGGCCACCGAACGGCCACAAAACGGCCCGCCCTTTGCCTGGGCTTCGCGAGGCGTTGCTGACGCTGTTTTTATGCGCCTCCTGGCCCGGTTTCCTATGTTGCAGCCCGCATGGGCTGATGGGATTTGTGGTTCCCTGTCCCGCTCTCCGCTCGGCGGCAACACTCAGCGAGTGGGCGGCGGGAGGCAGGCAGCGTTCTCTGGTAGCTGGCTAGCGTTTAAAAGGTGGGTCCCAGAGTCAATGCCAAAGTGGGTAGATGTGGCGGCTAAGCAGATTTCTGTGCGGCAAAGGTTTCCAGAAGAATTAACAAGTGAGGTGCTGGTTGTCATAGTCTAATCATACGTCTTAAGGCCCTGAAATTTAACACACTAAGGGTTGAATCTAGTTTACTAGAACAAACCAGTGTACCAAACCACAGAATAATTAAGTGAATTAAGCCATCTGGAGACCTGTGCTACACAACTTTTACGTGAGCTAGGTGTGAGTTTAAGCCTATGGGTTTGGTACCAAAGTACCACTTGTAGGAACCTGTTTTCTAGAAAAGTCCTTGGTTTTAAAGAAATCGATTTTAACCATTCACACCTTTTCAGTATAAGACATAGACTTCTTTTAGGGGTAAAAACCATTCGAGTGAAGTAATTTCAGAGTGTAAAGCAACAGATGATCGTTCTCCAAAAACTGTGTTGGATAACAGAGTACAGTACAAAGACACGGTGGCACTATGGAAGTAAAAAAAATAATGCCGTTGCTGTCCTTGCTTTAAGCTGTTATGCGTGCCAAATAAGGAGGGGCAAATGTGATAGAGCGCGCAGGTCGCCCGACTCTTTATTTCACCAAATTGTACGCACTTGGGCCCATAACGTGTTTATCACTATACCTTTGTGAATCGGGCGAGCTTACACATCCTTATCAGTAATTCTTGTGTTTTCTTACTATTGATTCCAGCGTACCTGACTTACCAATCCTTGTTGCAGGTACCTATGTTCCTGATGAATCAGGAGCTAGCAGGGGTAGGAGATAAGGCTAACCAAAAATACCTTGTACATTTGAATAACGATTTATACTATTGTAATAACCACAGACACCTGTAGGGTTTTCAAGACTTTATATAGTAAAAGAATTATATTCCATATGCCATGAGAATAAAGTTTACACAAAATAGAACATCTATAACTAGGATAAGGATTATAATGTAACTATGAATGAGAGTGAGCACCATTGAATGTCAAAAAACTAAAGGAGTAGGGTAACAGGGAACATGCTATTCCATTTCAGGCTTATACTAAGGCGGGTATAGTGGAAAAGACCTACTATAAGAGCAGAACTCTAGAATTCATCAGTGATTTATATGAGATGGAACTTATGCTCTTTTCTAAATATGAAGGCTTAGATTTCTAAAGGAAAGGTAAGAATGGAACACACTGAATAAATAGACAATTTAATAATATTCCTACAGGTGAGGGTAAAAGTGGAACATAACTAATAAACAGTTTTTCATGTAAAAAACCTTTAGAGAAAGACAGGGAAAATAACCTAGACAATGATGCTTTATTAAAGGAGGAGAGGAAAGAGTATAGATAGACGAACACCCACAGATATATATTTACCTAGGACGGGAATGAGGACTAACCCTGGCCACGGGTCAGTCTGGGAAAACGAGGAGAAGGACCCTCAAGGATTTAGGATGCCAGTAGGCGAGCAGGTACAGCTCATGGACAGTCAGGACAGGATACCCCTCAGGGTTTGGATCAGGACTGGGCTCATCAAAGGGTACGACCAACACCTGCAGCTTCGGATGCAACGCCTGCGCTACTCCCTCTCTCTGCACGGAATCTGCCAATAACCCTGATTGGGTTTTCAAATCTCCCAGCAAAGTGCTTCGCCAGCACTTAAGACTATTCCACCCCTTGGAGCTTGTGGAAATTACGGACAGAGTGCTCCACAGCTCTCTGTATCAATCACCTATAGAGTTCGTAGGGTCGGTTACAGGTCAGCTACTCGGACAAGTCGGACAATTTCTCTAGCTAAAACTAGGCTAGTTATACTGTTTTCGGGTCAGTGGACCACCCACAAATGTTGCAAGTGACAGGATCCCCAACTTTGGATTGGACAAAAGAGGTGGTTAGGTCATTGTCACCACCTAGAATTCGGTGTTCACATAATTAATATGTAATATTTCGAACCCACCCCTTACATTCCAGTTCCCATGGCATGTGGAAGGTATAGTACAATAGGACACACATAAAGTATAAACATTGTTTCAGTTTTAGGTACAGCTGAAATCTTCTCCTGAAGCAAGGGTCACTTTCCCAGGCACATCTCCGCTCAGAAGCCAGCTGGATCAGTTCCACTCCTGCGCAATTCGATTTCTCCCTCATCACGTGATTAGGGTGACATGGGTTTCAAAGATGGAGTGGCTCCCCTTCCCCAGGCCCACAGATACGTGGTACATGAAAAGTAAGCGAAAACAAATTAGAAACACAGGAAAAAAATGAATACACTGTATACCATGATTGGCTATGCTACATAACTTACTTTATAATATCTATAGCATTAGGATTTTAGGTAGAAATAGACAGTTGTGTCAAAGCAGCGGCAGCAAGCAAGATGCGTGTTAAAGACAAAGCGGCCATATTTGCAATAATGCGCATGTGCGAAAAAATCCCTCCAGAACTATGAGTGCGTCACATCACATGGGTATGACCAACGCATGCGCAGACTGAAATCCCGCATAGCAGCGACCAGTCAGTGTGCAAGCTTTGTTATGATTAGAAAACGCATAAGCAAGCGTCTCTGAGACACCCGCGTGTAGTGTGAAAGTGCAATATTAATACACAAAACAAATTGGTTACTATTTTAAAGGTTAGGCGAGGGGTTTGCATCCAAGCAAGTCGCATAACGTGCAAATCCTTGCTCCATCAATCCCCTCTTTGATGATATTTACTATCATCACTATTAATGGAAACGGATGCCAACTTTCCCTTTCAGATCTCATCCATTTCAATCTCCACAAACTTGTTATTGAGCCTTTTTTCTGCATCCTTATTAGGATGGGAATTCTTGGCTCTCTTGTAAATCTTATTTCTCAGTTCTTCTAATTCCAGTTCATCAACATTCCTTTTCACTCCTCTCTTATTCACAGTATACTTCTTTCTGCATTTTTGACATTTGCAGAAAATTATTATGATCAGCACAATCAAACTTATTCCAGCTATTGGCATCAGTATTTTACTCATATGATTTCTACCTATGTTAGAAAACCAACTACCTATAGAGGAAAACCATCAGTTAGTCTCTTCCAGGCACTGTCAACCTCCAGTGGTTTGAGTTCCTTTTCCAAATTAGTTATGTTTCTCACATATTTCTTAATTTCAATGCTCTTATCCGGAATGTAAGTGCAACAATGTTGCGCTTTCAACATTCTACAGACTCCGCCCTCTGTTGCCAATAAGGTATCAAGAGCGAGGCGATTTTGTAAAACCATTGATCTGATCGCAACCAATTCGGTATTGACCAGCAGGAATCCAGCAGCAGTGTCAGTTGATAACCGATCCACTACTGTAGACAATTTGCAAATTTGATGTGTATTCAGAACCACTCCCACTCCAGGTATCAGTGCACTAAATATATCACCTATTATTTCTCCTACACTTTCTCTTTTACTACGTACTAAACCATTAGTATTTTCATTGCTTCCGGCGGCGTTGTTCACATGGTATATTTTCGGGAAGACAATGCCAAAATAGCAGCTTCCATAACAGTGATCCGGCAATTTGAAATAAGCCCTGTTTCCACATATATAATAAATTCTAGGAAACACAGGTTCTGACCCATTTTTGAATCCCCAACCTCCAATTACCTTATAATTGTGTTCGCATTCACTGGAACCGATGAATACATTGTTATAATAACTAGTCTTTTCCCTATGAAGGCAAAGTTTTCCCTTTCTTTCGAAGTCCAACAACAGTGCAGGATTAGCTTTACCATTTGAGGTGCTTTCCATGTTTCCTGCCCACTTAGGAGTTTTCTGTCTTTTGTCATTGGCTTTTCTTTGGTAACTTTCCCTCCTTTTCTCTGCCATATTCAGGAAAATTTTCTCTTGTTCGTGTAATGAACAGGTCAAGTTATCCCTGTGTGCATCACCTTAATCTATAACACCTACAGTCAGAAAATACTCTCCCATATAACGGGTCACATCACTCTTCACATGTACAATATTCAGGTTTCCCCGAATAGGAAGTTCAGAAAAAATTACGTCAGAGTTTGAATAGTAATACTGTAAGGTGCTTCTGTAAAATAAGCTTGCTAATATACTACAGGAAATTCCATAGGTTAGGGGTAAATGGTGATAGGTCACACCTTCAGCTACAGAAGTGGGTAGCTTCATGCAAACATAAGTCTTCTATTTCCATTGCTTCTACATAGTGTACTAAAAGATTTGCAAATACATTTAAATGTGTTCTGTTTTTGATTCTGTGATAACGTAGTCCTCCCTCATCTGATGCATCTACGTCTGGTTTTGTTTGTTTAAGGCTAAATGTATTCTCACGTCTTTCTACATTTCGTGGTGTTTCTTCTGTCGGTTGAATGTCTGAGTCTTCCGTCACTTGTTTAGTAGGGTACAGGTTAGAGTCTTTACTTAACATGAACGGGATACTATCTGTTAGTCCTATCCATAATATCAGTATTATTGCTACACTACATAAACATACTTTACAGCATGCTTTACAGCAATTCTGTTTAGGCCTTCCATTCACATTTGAATCAGACATTGTGGCTTAAAGAAGTTTTCCAACCCCTCTTTGTGTCTCTACACAAGTGGCTTACACAGGCTAAGTTTGCAGGTTGGGTCTTCTTCTTCAGAAACCTGATCAGCAATCAAATCTTCCTCACTTTCGTCACTTATTTCGAGGTCTTCAAATTCCTCTAACACCAGGTAAGTCCATTCAAGGCTTCGATAATTTTTGTTTTGTTTCTTTATCCTGGTACTTCTTCTGTTCGGCTGCGCTCCTGTTTTCACCTTTTCACTGGCAGCCCTTTTTCGGTCTTCTAATTTTTCTTCTACTGTTTTCAGTCTTAGTTTCAGTCTTTTTATGAATCTTGGTTCACTTTTCTTCTTCTTGAGTCTTTTAGCTGTCACTGTAGTTTGGCTCTCCTCACGAGCCCTTTTATTTTCGTTTAGTTGTGGTACCTTTTCTTTGACAGTATCTTCGTCCCTTCCTGTCTGACTAGTTCCAGGTCTTACTTCAGTGTTTTCCGCCTGGTCTCTAAGCTGGCCTTGTTTAGGTGTACTTTGGATTTCACTTTGACGTTCAACTGTTTCAGACTCTGTTTCCTGAACACGTTCGTCTATTTCTATCTGTTCCTGTTCATGCACTTCGAACCCTTGATTTTCTTCCGCATGAACTTCAGCCCTTATTACTATCTGTCCTTTTTCTGTTTCTGGAGTCTTTGGAGGTGTGTCGATGACTTGGTCTGTTCCTATCTGACCTTGTTCTTCAGCAGGTCTGACATGGATTTCGATGACCTGATTATCTCCATCTTTTCCTGTCTCGTCCTCACTATCCCACTCTCTATCTAGGTAGGAGTACTTTCTGGTTCTTATTGGATCAAGAATCAGATCGTCTGCTGGGTACCATTCGTCTTGACTGGTGCTCGGTTGTTCGACATCAGCTAGTTCCGGACCCTCATCTGGAGACCCCTCAGCTGCACAACCTTCAGCCTCAGTCGCTTCTTCTCCGGTTACCCGCTTGGTATGACTGGCATGGATCCACTTTGGCACTCCTGCACACTTTACTGCAGTTGTGGTGACAAGAATCACTTGTCTGCGTTTTCCCCACTTTGGTCCAAGGCAACTCTTCCGGGTGTGCTTCTTTAACACAACCCAATCACCTGGTTTCAGATTATGGACTGAAGTTGTGGGCCAGGCGACGGCATCCTCCCCAATCTGGTGAGAGATAGAACGCACTTGGTCACCCAGCTGCTTGCAGTATTCTAGTACCAAATCATCAGAAATACTTAGCAGTTTGTGTCCTGGTACCCATGCCTGTCGCATCACTCTTCCCATTAGTATCTCATGGGGACTCAGGCCTGTCTTTCGGTCTGGAATGCTTCTCAATCCCATCAGGACAAGGGGCAAAGTGTCTATCCAGTTCAATCCTGTAGAGTTACACATTTTTGCCAATCTTGACTTTATAGTGCCATTCACCTGTTCGACTACTCCAGAAGCCTCTGGATGGTATGCACAGTGCAGTTTTTGGGTAATTTTGAATGCTTTATAAAGTTCATCTAATATCTCATTAGCAAAATGCCCACCTCTGTCAGATTCAATCGTGACTGAAAAACCGTACCTAGGTATCAGTTCCCTTAGTAATAATTTGGCTACAGTAGAGCATCATTTTTCTTTGCCGGGTAGGCCTCCACCCATCTTGAGAACAGGCAAACTATAACCAAAACGTACCTATATCCTCTGCACATGGGAAACTGAATAAAGTCAGCCTGCAGTCTGAAAAATTGACCTTCTGCCTTTCCAATTGTACTTTGCCCCACTACTGTTCTCTTCCCAGGGTTAAACTGCTGACAAATTAAACACCTCTGGCAAAGTGCATCCGCAATGTTCCTGAACTTCGAATGGTACCATACTTCTTTGAAAACACGGACCATCGCATCTCTCCCTATGTATGAGTCTCCGTGTATTAGTCTGGCCATTGGAGCAACCATACTATCTGGCAACACAGGCGTACCATCACTGCAAGCAATGACACCATCTCTATTCCTGGGTATACAGCCATCTTTCTCCCATCTTGCCTGTTCTTCTGGTTCTGCTGCCATTTGCAACCCTTTCAGTTCCTCCCAAGTAGATACACTCTCAAACACCATAAGTTGGCAGCTGTTTCCGCCTCCCCACAATTTGATGTTTAATGACATTTTGTGTTGTGCACAATATTGGGCTATTTGGTCAGCATATCTATTTCCAGCTGTCACATCGTTATTTCCAGATTTGTGAGCAGCACACTTGACCACTGCCAATTCTTTGGGTAACTGGATTGCTTCCAGTAAGTTCTGTACCACTTTTCCATTTCTGATAGGGGTACCTGAGGAAGTAATGAATTCTCTTTGCAGCCATAACTGGCCGAAGTCATGCACAGCCCTGTAACCATACTGGCTGTCAGTATATATGGTTACTCTTTTGTTTTTTTCCTTGTTTACAGGCTCTTGCCAATGCAATCAATTCAGCTACTTGTGCAGATTTTATTTCACTTAAATAGGAGGCTTCTAGTGTCTTTTCCAGAGTGACTACAGCATAGGCAGCACTCAGACCTCCATCCGTATGTCTTAAACATGAGCCATCCACAAACATCTCAAGACCTTCTATTGGTAAGGCTGTTTCTTTTATGTCAGGACGTGGTTTAGTGCTAAATTCAGTTAAGTCCATGCAATTATGCTCAATTTCTCCTTCTTTTTACGCACCCTGTGTATTTGGTAGCAAGGTAGCTGGATTCAGTATGTTACATCGGGAAATTATCACATTTTCTGCACCTACAAGGATTCTCTCATACTTAGTCAGCCGACTGGGTGTGAGATACTGAGTCTTGGTTCTGGTCAGCAGAATCACAACTGAATGTGGAACATATACAGTTACAGGATGTCCCATGACAATGCATTCACTTTGTTCTAGACTAGTGCAAGTTGCAGCTACTGATTTCAGGCACCCAGGCAATCCAGCAGCCACTGGATCTAAAGTGGCAGAGAAATAGGCCACTGGACGTCTGGTCAGACCATGTTCTTGCGTTAGGACTGAGAGTGCACAATTGTCTCGGGTGTCACAAAACAGGTCAAAGTTTTTAGAATAATCAGGCATTCCTAATGCAGGAGCGGAACACAGACAGTTTCGTAATTTTATCCAGGATGTCATACTTTCATCATCCCACTCAACTGGATCTTTTGCTCCTTTCTTGGTCATCTTTATTAATGGTTTTGCTAGAACCGCAAATCCCACAATCCACTGTCTGCAGTATCCTACAACTCCTAGAAACATTTTAACTTCTTTCTGAGTTCTAGGTAACTCCATGTCTTGAATTATTCTAATTCTTTCTGAAGTGACCTTCCGGATACCTTTTTCTATCTGGTGCCCCAGATATTTCACTGAGTTTTTACAGAACTGTAATTTGTCAGGTGATACTTTATGTCCTCCTCTACCTAAATGATTCAACAATGCAATGGTATCAGTAACACAGTCATTCCGACTTTTAGACGCCACTAGGAGGTCGTCTATGTACTGGACCAAAACTGATTCCTTAGGCAAGATTAGTGATTCAAGGAATCTTTTTAAAATCTGATTGAAAATCGAAGGACTTTCTGTGTACCCTTGAGGAACACGATTCCAGACATAGATATGACTGTCGAATTCAAATGAGAAAAGAAATTTGCTGTCTGGATGCAATGGGATGGAAAAGAATGCGTGACATTAGTCAATACTGGTAAACCATTCCGCATTCCATGGAATTTGGTACAAGATCACTGCAGGGTTTGGCACAATAGGACAGCAAGGTACAACAATTTGGTTTACCTTTCGCAGGTCCTGCACTACCCTGTACTTTTCACTAGGCTTTTTAATTCCAATTATGGGTGAATTACAAGGACTGCTCATTACTTCCTGTATGATGTTAGCTTCTAGCAATCTTTTTATTTTTAGGGCAACTCCGGCCTTCACTTCTGCGTTCATTTTATACTGTTTGGTATTCGGGTAAACTGCATTTGGTTTTATGGCTATTTGAATTGGGTCGACATTTGCCATTAACCCTACATCTCTCCCAGTGAAATCCCACACATCTGGTATCACTCTCTGTTGGAGCTCTTCAGGTAAGTCCAGTATTGTCAGTTTCTTAATTTCTGAGTCAGGCCTTAGTAACATCAATTTGTAAAGTCCATCTTCATCTGGGGTCTGAATTTCAATGCCATTTGGTGTGCAAAAGATGGTACAGTTCATTTTGCACAGCAAATCACGTCCCAGCAAATTCACAGGACTGGAGTCACAGACGACAAATCTGTGCATCTCTTTAAAGTTCCCTATAGAAATCTCCATTGGTTCGGTTACAGGAGTTCTAATTATCTGGTTTGACACGCCCACTACTTGGATAGCTTCTCCCGAGAGGGGTAGGTTAGGAACATCTGCTGTTCTCACAGTAGAACGGGTAGCACCAGTGTCCAACAGAAAGGTGACGTCATTTCCTTCAACCTTTCCTTCAATGTATGGCCCTGTCTGGTCTATCGGTAAGGAGGCGCCAAGCACGCACTCCTCGTCCTCCCCCCTCAGGCCCCGTCAGAATGGTTCATCACAGAGGAAGTTATCATTCAACAGGAATTGCAAGGTTGCTGCATTTCTATCTTCCCTTCCTTCCCATACCTCGATCTCTTCATTCTGCTGAGCCCTGTGCTTAAAATTTTGCCTAGGTGCACGAGGCAACTGATTCTGTTTTACCTGTTGCTGGGTTTTTCGTGGCCCCTCATTCTGCACCTGTGGATTTAAATCATTATTTTTCTTGTTACCATTCTGCAACATTGGACACTCGTCTCTCCAGTGCCCTATCTGACCGCACCCGTGACAGGGGAACTTTTTCATAGCCTCTTCTCGACTCATTTTAGTGCGGGGTTTCCCTCCTCCCAGAGTACCTGCATTCGGGGTATTATTATTAATTTTACTTAACTGCTTTTCTTGTTGTTCCGCCAATTTCACTTGAGCCCACATCACTTTCTCCTTTAGGGCCTTTCGCTTATTTTCCATTTCGTCCTCGCAGTACTTGGCGTACTTCAGGACCTCATCTATGGGCTTTCCCTGCCAACTGATTTTCTTATCTCTAATCCACTGTGAGATTTTAGGCCTCAATCCCAACACGAATCGATAAATGAAATGAGTCATATCCTTCATTTCAATGTTATCAATTCCACTGTAGGTCTTGAATACCTGCAACAGTCGCTCATAATAGGAATGCACAGTCTCATCACGATTTTGGGTAGTTCTATCTATACGGGTCCAATCAGTTTCTTTAGCTGGCACTTTCCCTTTCAAATGCAGTATTACTTTCTCATACTGTCTCATTACGTCAGGGGATGGTGCCCCCGTTCCGGGGTCTCTGGGATATTCTTCACTGGGCCAATCAACAGCAATTTTACAGTCTGTCCACAGATCTACAGGAACTACAATGTCAAAGAACCCATCCAGGTCTTTCAGGAGGCATTTTTGGACTTTAACGAACCTCTCGACCTGTCGGTACCATTCCACAGGTTTTTCTCTTAACTTTGGGAAATCATTTGTGAAAGATACTATGTCTTGTCGGGACCATGGAACATGTACATATTTCCCTCCTGGCACTTCTCTCCTAGGGCACAAAGTCTCTGCTTCATCAACTTCTCTTAGGGCATACTCAGAGGATGTTTGGTTGGATCTACTGTCTTCCTTTTTCTTTGCCCACCTGGCTTTCCATCTGTCTAAATCTCCCCATTTTTGTAACAGGTTTAACAATTCCCTTATCTGTACCTTTCTCCCAGACACATTCATGTGTTCTAAGTCTTTGTCGGAAAATTCTGCTCTGTAGGGCTTCTGTAACACCTTAGATTTACTGATGTCTATTCCCATATTAGCAGCTGTGTCTACTAGTTTTTCATGAAACACTCTGGTATTCTTAGTCAGGCTCTTACAGATGAACAAAAGTTCATCCTCATCAAAGGTATTCAACCAATCTAGTCCCACATTCCCAGCCATTAGTTCTTCTATTTCTATTCTTAGCTTGTAAATATCTAATGGTTTGGACTGTGGAGTTTCCTTTTCTAATTCTCGGGTCCATTGATATAGTTCCACTGGAGTCACTACTGTAGCGCTCCGGGTACCTGAAGCTGTTTCAATCAAGACTACCTTTGCCCTAGTCTGAGGTCTCGTCCGTGGTATACTGCTTTCTGGTTCCCTTATGGGCAGATCCATTAAGGAAATCACAGATTCACCTTCACTTGCCTGATCATCAACGATGAGAGGCTCCTTCCTAGGTTGCGCTACCGCAGGGGAAATGACTGGAGTTCTCGGATTAGCCGGTCTATCCCCATATAGAGGAACAACTGGACCAATAGTTACTGGAATTGTCAGGGCTTCAGGACTGGGCTCTATCTGTGCTATTGTCTGAATGAGTGAATTTCGCTGTTTGATTAATGCTTCCTTTTCCTGTTCGTGCAAAACCCTTTCAATGGATGTGTCATGTAATACTTGCGGAACTAAAAGTGGATACAGGCTCGGGGCAGTCGGGACGGTCATAACTGGTCTTTCATCACCGAATGGTTTATAATTTGGGACAGTGGTATCAGGTCTACAAAATCCGTCCCTACTAGTTTGTCTATTACCTATACCTGTTGTATCTGTCTCACTGGCCCTTCTACTTCTCGGACGTCTGAAAAAGGGGTTTTTGGTACTCAGGGATCCAGACTCCTCGTCATATGGTGGTGGATTTTTCATAAATAAATCCTCCAGATACTCATCTTCTGAATCACCTGCTGCCATCAGGTGTCGGGTTTTCTCTGTGCATTTTCCTCCCACGGGTTCCTCTACCCCAAATACTGGAAATAGTCCCTCAACCATCATATTCTGTCTCCACTGTTTCATTTTCTTCTCCTTGGTTTCTCGCTGCAATTTCGGATACCATTTACTCACTCCCTTATCCATCCTGGGTCTAATCGCTCTAGAGCCTCAATCTCCCACTCCTCTAGAGCCTCATATTGTGTCAATCTGGGTCGGGGATGTAAGTCATTCATTCGGGTCCTCAAATTAAACAAAATTCTACCATTAAAGGTACCATCTAAGGGAAATGCTAAGACTCAATCGGCTTGGGTATATTTTACCCAATTTTCCAACCACACACAGGTATGATACCCTTTGTCAAACATCATAAAGGATGCAGGAGTATTAGGTGGTGGAATGATCACACCCTCCCTAGTTCTGATGGGCTTGTCTTTCTTGAAATAGTTCTTGATCTTTTCGGCAAATGACATTTTTCTCTTGCTTCCGTACATATTGTAAGGTCTACCTCTTAGCATCTGCTCCTTATGAAAACCTAGATTTTTCGGATCAGGTAAGAATTCGGGATACCACATACACCTCTCCAAACTATCTTCAAGCTCAGATTGCAAAATTTTTGTTTACAAATGTACTTCCAATACTAGCGCGCCTTTCAATTTTCAACAACCAACCAACACCAAGGTTTCAAATATTTTCGTCCAATGGGTGCGCAGCCTTTTCGCGAGACGCGGTCTCACGCTTCGGCACTCACCCCTCCTTTACAATACTAGCTCCGTGACACACCCGCTGTTTCAACCAATACCAGCGCGGCACAGAGTGACGTCAGCGCGGCTTCGCGACCGACTCCCTCCTTCACAAGGTAACGGAAACTTTGAAGTTTTCTTAAAGTGCAAGTGCTTAATTTAGTTAACAACGTATAACTTTCGCCACTGTGCTCGAGTGTTTTAAAAAGGAAAAAGGTTTTTGTCTTACTGCAAGTAAACCACTTCTGTCTACTTTTCATTCACTACGGATAGATCCTTTTGCCTACCCTTTCACACAAGCATTAGAGAACCTGCTACTTCTTTGACTCATCCACTCTTTCCGGGATATATACTAAGTCAAAAGTTTCACCAGCGCACTCCTTTGCTATCACTCAAGCTCCGATGACTCTATTACTCCTTCCCTGTGTGACCCTTACTAAGTAATATCACAACCGAAGTTTCTATTAGCAGTCTCGTTGCTGTCAATTATCCAACTACTTATTCGAAAAAAGATCCTAATTAGCGCTTCCGGTTCCACCTAACCATGCACTAATCTTCCTCACAGCCAGTGACCTCACAGCTAAGTGGATTCTGCTCACCACCTGCTATACTATTCCCCGGGGATTCCAGACAACATAAAACAATCACTAACAATTTGTTAATC
Source organism: Lissotriton vulgaris (assembly GCF_964263255.1). NCBI lineage: Eukaryota > Metazoa > Chordata > Amphibia > Caudata > Salamandridae > Lissotriton > Lissotriton vulgaris. Next base: position 753,913,768 of record NC_141694.1, read on the forward strand.
ACATGCAATAATATAGCAGCATTTCACAGAATAATACTTTTATAACATTTTAAAACATTTGCATTCAAAATCAAGCAATAACTGTAAAGAAAATTATTTTTTTAGCAGCACATTTTATTTTTCACGGTTCATTTGAAAATATCTTATCTACCTATCTTAACTAGGCCTAACCATACTACTGCTACCAGAAAATTACTGATAGAGCGCGCAGGTCGCCCAACTCTTTATTTCACCAAATTGTACGCACTTGGGCCCATAACGTGTTTATCACTATACCTTTGTGAATCGGGCGAGCTTACACATCCTTATCAGTAATTCTTGTGTTTTCTTAGTATTGATTCCAGCGTACCTGACTTACCAATCCTTGTTGCAGGTACCTATGTTCCTGATGAATCAGGAGCTAGCAGGGGTAGGAGATAAGGCTAACCAAAAATACCTTGTACATTTGAATAACGATTTATACTATTGTAATAACCACAGACACCTGTTGGGTTTTCAAGACTTTATATAGTAAAAGAATTATATTCCATATGCCATGAGAATAAAGTTTACACAAATTAGAACATCTATAACTAGGATCAGGACTATAATGTAACTATGAATGAGAGTGAGCACCATTGAATGTCAGAAAACTAAAGTAGTAGGGTAACAGGGAACATGCTATTCCATTCCAGGCTTATACTAAGGCGGGTATAGTGGAAAAGACCTACTATAAGAGCAGAACTCTAGAATTCATCAGTGATTTATATGAGATGGAACTTATGCTCTTTTCTAAATATGAAGGCTTAGATTTCTAAAGGAAAGGTAAGAATGGAACACACTGAATAAACAGACAATTTAATAATATTCCTACAGGTGAGGGTAAAAGTGGAACATAACTAATAAACAGTTTTTCATGTAAAAAACCTTCAGAGAAAGACAGGGAAAATAACATAGGCAATGACGCTTTATTAAAGGAGGAGAGGAAAGAGTATAGATAGACGAACACCCACAGATATATATTTACCTAGGACGGGAATGAGGACTAACCCTGGCCACGGATCAGTCTGGGAAAACGAGGAGAAGGACCCTCAAGGATTTAGGATGCCAGTAGGCGAGCAGGTACAGCTCATGGACAGACAGGACAGGATACCCCTCAGGATTTGGATCAGGACTGGGGTCATCAAAGGGTACGACCAACACCTGCAGCTTCGGATGCAACGCCTGCGCTACTCCCTCTCTCTGCACGGAATCTGCCAATAACCCCGATTGGGTTTTCAAATCTCCCAGCAAAGTGCTTCGCCAGCACTTAAGACTATTCCACCCCTTGGAGCTTGTGGAAATTACTGACAGAGTGCTCCGCAGCTCTCTGTATCAATCACCTATAGAGTTCATAGGGTCGGTGACAGGTCAGCTACTCGGACAAGTCGGACAATTTCTCTAGCTAAAACTAGGCTAGTTATACTGTTTTCGGGTCAGTGGACCACCCACAAATGTTGCAAGTGACAGGATCCCCAACTTTGGATTGGACAAAAGAGGTGGTTAGGTCATTGTCACCACCTAGAATTCGGTGTTCACATAATTAATATGTAATATTTCGAACCCACCCCTTACATTCCAGTTCCCATGGCATGTGGAAGGTATAGTACAATAGGACACACATAAAGTATAAACATTGTTTCAGTTTTAGGTACAGCTGAAATCTTCTCCTGAAGCAAGGGTCACTTTCCCAGGCGCATCTCAGCTCAGAAGCCAGCTGGATCAGTTCCACTCCTGCGCAATTCGATTTCTCCCTCATCACGTGATTAGGGTGACATGGGTTTCAAAGATGGAGTGGCTCCCCTTCCCCAGGCCCACAGATACGTGGTACCTGAAAAGTAAGCGAAAACAAATTAGAAACACAGGAAAAAAATGAATACACTGTATACCATGATTGGCTATGCTACATCCCTTACTTTATAATATCTATATCATTAGGATTTTAGGCAGAAATAGACAGTTGTGCCAAAGCAGCGGCAGCAAGCAAGATGCGTGTTAAAGACAAAGCGGCCATATTTGCAATAATGGTAAGTTCATACAACAGACACGGTCCAAGCTGATGGCCACATAGGCCACAAATGATTAGAGACTTGGCAGATGCACGCTGGGCCGCCTTATCATGGATACTATTCCTCTGAGCTTACCAGCGTCCAGGGATCCATTATATAGACTAGCCAGCTGACTTACTTGTTGTTTTAATTTTTGTAACTTTGTACTTTGGTTTTAATGTAATGGTTTTGAGTAACCAAACAATAAAAATAATTCATTCATTCATTCATACTGTTTTAATTATTGTAAATTATGCTCATTTATTCCAATCCTAAATTTTCAATTGTGTAAATTACAAAATCTCAAAATTGAATAATTTCTTTCTTTAGCTAACACATTTTCTCGCTGTGTTACAGTTTATCACATCTTTTTATTTATTAAAAATCTTTCAGATATACACGAAAAGCAAAATGCTTTAATCGGTTGACCATAGGAGTCCAAATCCGTTTATTTATTATGGGGCGTGGTAAGGCTCCAATCTCCGCACACCATAAGAAATTCTTACATTTTGCAGAGATTGAGGCCTGTGATATTTCCACAGCCCGTAGTTGAATTACATTACTTTTGAAATCCGCCAAACCCTAGTTTGATTGCTATCAGTAATCTGATTTTTTTTCTGTATGTTACAAAATTTTGCTTGTTTAAATCAATATTTCACACCTTTGCTAACCTTCTCACATTTGGCCATGCTACTTTTACTTTTTGCAACAAGTGTAATTGTGGGCAAATTCTATCAACCCATATGAAAATCTGATTTGGTAATTCTCCATCAATGTTGTTCCATCTCTACAGAGCTGAAGGTCCGGAATTCTGTATGCAATACCAATATCTTGTTTAAAACAGTATGAGTAGCTTAATATTTCTGACTAAAAACAATGGATGCACTGTCTAACAGCAGCCCTCATATGTTTGTAAAGTTTGCTGGGGCAGCCATATTGTGTACCTTAAAAACAAGGACTGTCAAATTATGAAGTTAGTTCTAACCAAGAGTTTTAAAACCTAGTTAGCTTGCACAGAAATAAAGTATTGTTTACTCCTCTTTGCAACTAATACTAAGCTTGATATTTTATACATTTGATAAAACCATATAAGAAAAAGCCTCTTCTTTTGTATGCTCACCTAAATATTTCGAATTGATGCTGTTGGTTTTTGGACTTTGTACCCCTTCCAACTACGCCCCAGTGATGTCCTCTGACCCCCCCGGCCCAAAATGGTTGAATTGCTTAAAAGTCCTGATTGGCCCATTTCGCTTAGTATAGGCCTCTAGTATATGGTAGTCACTGTCCCCAGGACCAGTAAGTTTAATGTTGTTAGTGTACTGCAGTTCCTATCTTGTCTTCACCAAAGTGACAAGGCAAATCATGTATTCCGGCCTGCTCCTGCAGCCTGAGTGTGCAGTTTTAAAGCTCCAAATTCGACCTGACAAAAGAAATCTTTTGCCAGGACTAAACCTTCCTTTTCAATATTTATAAGTAACCCTTTAGGTAGGCCCTAAATGCCTATTGGACAGGGTGCATGGTATTTAAAATGTAGGACATGAATGCTTACGTTTTATATGTCCTAGCAGTGAAAAATCTCCAACGTCGTTTTCCAATGTGGCAAGACTGGCTCCCCCATAGAAAAGCACATAGTTTTGTTATACCTTATAATCCATGATATTCGTTTGGGAATAGGTAGAACAATGATTCAAGTACTCAAATTAATAGTATTCAAAATCCATAGTAATGGTCAAGTTGGATTTTAAATAAAAAATTGGCATTTGAAGGACCGGGTTTTAGAACCCAGCGGCGTCAGGGAAAACGCCCGATGCCTTCGAGTTCCCCTGCCTTGGCAAACAGAGACACGGGACACTTCTCGATGACGTCAAAGACCAAAGTTTATTGGCTGCAACCAGGAACAGAGGTCTACGAAGCACAACACGGGTGGTTCGCTAGAGACTGCACAAATTCAATGAGCGGAGCATGGTCTTTTATGCCAAAAATCAAGCCTCAGGCAACATTCCAGACTAACATTGATTCTATACAAACTGACCAATAGGAACATGACATTTCAAAAGTAGCGCATGACGACAATCCCACTTTCCGTTGTCCAGACCACCAAAAATGACCGAGCACATTCCATTTTCTTGTTCAGTCAGGCCGGACAAACCCATCATAAAACCCTCAACCCAAATCAGTGATTATGTCGTAAAGGAAGGAGCAGAAACAGATTGGTAGCAAGATAGAAAGATAGAAAGGTGGGTGCAGTGTACTATAAACTTCGGCATGTCCTGCTCTTTGATCTTTTTCTGGCCAGCTGCTTAGCAAGGAACTGGCTCAACGAGGTCAGCCTCGGGCAAGGGAGTCAGTTCGGCCAGGTCATTCAGAAGACAGCTAAGGTGTACGTGTCCCAAAGACTCGTTCGGCCGCAGTCATCGGCCTATGTGAGGGCAACCACACAAAATGGCTGCCGTACACAAAATGGAACCCGAAGGTTCAAACGAAATCCCTGAAGACGTAGTGTTCTCATTGATCTATTAATGCGAAAACACTCGTAACACCACACTCGTAATTTGCTGTCTGCTGACACCAAAATCGTCTATTTCCGACGACCTTTATTGAACGGGTTCAGACCACCGAACCACGGACCCTCAAACTACGGAACTACAGACCCTCCTTTTGCCCTTACATAGGCAATAAACCCAAACCCATGTCAGTCTGAATCTGGATCTATATTCATCAGATCATCGATATGTTGGTGTAGCATCATCCTAGTACTTAGTACCTCTCTCTGGACAGGTCTCCTTGCACACGAAGTAGCACAGAGGCCACAAATAGCAGGAGCACACTTTACACAGAGACAGAACAGGAAAAGGATAGCTAAGACCATCCCAATGACCATCAGAATCTTCCAACCCCAAGTGGATATCAATCCCCATAACCATCCCATCAATGACCAATCTCCTTTATCCAAATGGACAGAATCGGAGATCTTATGTAGCTTGGAAATGGCCTGGAAGACTGACGGAGCGTTGTCGGGAATGAAAACGCAGCAGCTCGATTGAATCAGTTTACATACTCCACCTCGATCTGCTAGTATGACATCAAGGGCAACCCTATTTTGAAGTGTCATAAGCAATGTTCCCTCTAATTTTTTTCCTCCGTGTGCGGCAGTGTAGGTGTTCCGTGCACTGCAGCCATGGCTATGTGCGCCAGGAACCAAGCCGCATTTCTGGGTACAGCGCTAAATATCACTCCAAACTTTTGCGTAAAAAAAGAAAAGACTGTGCATTTCCACACATACAGCACCACGTTAAGTGTCTTAAGACAGGTTTGTAATTTGGATACATATGCCATGACATGAATTGGTTACACAGGCAAGTACACTTCGGGTTTAAAAAAGCATGAGACTCCAATGGTGGTACCATCATAAGATTTTACTGCTATAGGTGTAATGGTACTTGTTGTATTATATATCTGGATGCAGTGACAGAAAGAAGCAGCAAAATATCAGCTGGGCGGCATACTAGGCTAAGCAGAGATTTCTAACTTATGTGTTACTTAAGAAATGCAGAACGTCCAAAAGCACAATGTGTAAGGCGTGATGGTGCTGAAACTTGTCCAGGCCGCCCGCTCTGTCAGGTGGCACAGGAGCTAAATTATTGGCCACGCCAGCAAATTATTTCTAAGCAGCCCGGGACTGCCGACTGGAGTCCACTGGGCGAGGGATAGTGCACTGCTGCATCATGCAGTTAGGAGACAGCAGTGAGATGGCCAGTCGTCACCTTTTGAGAGTCACGCTGCAGAGGGGAAGAAGAAGAGGAACCACGGAACGAACACAGTTAGTATAACCACCAGTCACCGCCAGTCACAGTATATCAGTCACAATCAAATTGATTTAATTTTAGGAAAGCACATGATATGCTTTCTCTGGAAGTTCCCGCCTGCCTTTTGAGGAACGTCAAAGCAGTAAGCCATACACAGGGTGTGGTAGTACGCCCTACTTGCTATCGCCGCTGTAAACTTTAGAACACAAGTTGATGAATTACCTGGTTTGTATTCTAGCACCAAATCTTAACATTTAGCCGAATACACCCGCCTTGGACAGAATTACTGAATAGCGTCATCCACAGTAAATACTGAGATACACCTATGAATTAAGTGTTGGGGAAATAAAACATTGTTTTTCTTATTGTGGTGCTGGCTGCAGGCACAGTGGCAATGTACGTGCTTACAGGACTTCACAATGTCAGCGTCGGTGACTGAGACTATGCAGGATGTTTTCGTTTTACTAGCATCACCATAGAAGGCATTGAGCTGCTTGGGCTGCTGGCTGGGCCCCCACAAAACAGCATGCAAGGAGCCCCGTAAGAAGCAAAAACTGCCGTGAGCCAGAGCGAGAAACTCCTGAGGAGAACTGCCTGTGGCTCTCCATGCGCTCTCACACATCTTTAAATTGGAGCTATAGACTGTTTCCTTCCTCCCCGGCTGAAGCAACAAAACACACCGCAGCTCAAGACTTGAAAGCAAAGCTGCTCTCAGACACTGGTGGGAAGCAGCAGTCAGGTAACTCACCCTAGGGTTGATACCCTTTCCAGTGAAAAATTGGCCATTAGTTGTTATTCAAAGAATCTGCAAAGGCCTGGATCTGATACTAAATAGGACTGAATACAAAATTGAATTCATTAATTGGAATGTGCCTTTTAAGTATGTGTTTACTTTAAGCGTTAGTCACTCCTAGATCACCCCCAGAACACTTTTAAAACTGCTTTCTATTTATATTTGTTCTTTGTAGTATGTACAGATAAAATGTAAAAATTGCAGCTTTAAGTGATTTTGCTTATTTTTGTACTGTCTGCAACATCAAAATACCTTCCCTGTGTTCATTTGATTTCAGCATGATGTACTTAGCTGTATTATGGTGCAATAAAGTGCAAAGGCATGGGGGTATGCGATGTTTTAGGATTATTTCTTTACTTTTATATCTTCTGGGCACACAACTCATATCAGTATCCTAACTTTCCATTTCAGGGGTTTGAAGCAGTTTCAAAATATTGTAGGTCTTATTGATCAAAAGGGTGTAACTGTTAATGAAAGGGTCTGGCAACAATGCATTTGAGGAGTTTCTCTTAACAAATGTCGTTAGTCACTTTTCAGATCTTTAAAACCAATATCTAGGATACAATAATTAAAGTCTAATTTTGTACAGCAGTAAACACTACATTTCTGCCATTTATAAGGTATGAAAATAGTAGTTGTTACAATTATATAGTTTAGGGTACTCACATCGAAAAGATCTGAGGATAAGTCTGCTTTACCCAGTTTTAAATTCCAAAACATCGAACTAGCCAGCGACAAGCATTCAGCACACCCAGCCACCTTCCCGGCCTATTTATGATGACATTTTTCAAAAACAGAACCTATATTAATAATACTTGGCAAAATTATTCTAATACTTGTAGCAATTAGGCCCATTCATACATTTGTACCCTGTGGTTTAAAAGAAAATAATAAGTGTGAGGGACAACTTGAAAAAAGTGAAGCTTCGTACACTTTTGTTCAGTTTTATGTACACAAACTCCACCCGGAGGGGTCAGAGCACTTTACATGAGCACCAGTTACGTTATAGACTTACACATTCATTTTTTTTTGTTAAGTGATTTGCCCAGAAATGTAAAACTTACATGTAAAAAACTGTTTACGCTGACCGCTATGGTTGCAGGGGTGGGCAGCACTGACTAGGACTGGTGAAACTTTTAAAACTCTTCCTTTGGGTACTGGCGGGGCCAGAGTTATGAGAGGCCTCAGGCACCAAATAAACTCCGGAAGCCATGTTCAGCCCAGACTCATGTGGCATTACCATATCAGGCAGCAGGCACCAACAAGCTGAGACTGTCCAGCAGCCTCAGTGGCGGCACTCACTGGAGTGCCAAATACATAGCTGCCAAGGTTTTAGATTGTTATGTGTGACTTTTCCATAATTGCAGTGTAATTATGAGTGACATTTCAACGACTATGACTGTCCCTTTCTCGCAAGCAAATTATAGCCATGGAGATGAGGGAAACCTTGAACTATCAGAAATTACACCCATTTGAGCGACAAGAAACTCTAAGAAGATCTTAAAACTACTGTAAAGTACCAGAAATGAGGAGAGCGTGGCACGCATTACAGCCTGCCGGTATGCTGTATTAGACTTGACTAGCGCTTCTTCAACCCTAACAATAATGATTACCGAGCCCTGCCGAGCGGTGCCTGCCTCGGTCGGTACACTGCTACATGCTGCACCAGATCACACCAGCAGGCTGTGGACTTCACAGAGCCACTACAAGCACCAGGCTCTTACCTAAGTGGGGCCAGTTGGACCGGCACCTATTTGGTCACTAGTACTGTAGTTCTGGTCTGCTCGGACTACGGCTGCCTGATGCTGATAAAAGATGTGTTGAAGTTCTTTAATTCTTTATGGTACAGTGGCCTGGAGAGGTAGGAATTTTACTTATAACATTGTTGCTGTGTGGGCATTTTAGCTTACAAATTAATACTTTTTGTATCTTACAACAGACTCTCTAATACCGGATCTTAGCAAAAGCTAAACAAAGAGCGAGCAATGTTCATAGGAACAATGCTTTTCGTAATAAACTCCCTGATTCTGACACGTTTACGAGCATTCAGGCTGGAGGTCAGAGAACAAAGTTTCAAAGGTGAAAGTATCGTAAACAGCGCCATTGACTTGGGGATATATAAACATCCGCTAGGGAATCCTACCTCATTGTGAAGGAGCTATTGAAAGTTCCCGTCTCTTCTGCGCCCACCAACCCCCAGGTAGACAGAAGTAATGACCTAGCCTCATACTTCAACAATAAAATCGCCCGCATCCTCACATCCCTCCCTCCCCCCAGCTCCCCTACCCGCAGAAACACTACCCAGCCCCCCGATCAGACGGGAATACGTCCCCAACTCGAGACATTCAAGCCAGTAACGTCTAACGAGGTGGAAACTACCCTGAATAAAATAAAAAGTGGATCTCCTCTAGACCCTGCACCCCTGAGATTCCTCAAAAACGTGGCCCCCGTCATCACCCCCACAATCACGGAGCTTATCAACTGCTCACTTGCCCAAGGATCAGTCCCCGACAGCTGGAAAAATGCAGTGGTGAAGGCACTCCTTAAAAAACCTCAGCTTGATCCAACTGATATGGCTAACTACCGGCCCATATCACTCCTCCCGGGGATTAGCAAGATCACCGAGAAACTGGTGAATAGTCAACTCTCCCGATTTCTCGAGACTAATAACATCCTGCGGCAATCCCAAACCGGGTTCCGTCCGGGACACGGCACAGACACCGCCCTACTTGCCGTCATCGAGGAAGCAAGGCGCATTCTAGACTCAGGAGGATCAGTGGCAGTGATCCTCCTGGATCTGAGTGCCGCCTTCGACACGGTCAATCACCGTGTCCTCCTTCATCGATTGACGACAGCAGGGCTCACCGGGATGGCACTCAGATGGATAGAGTCTTTTCTTACCGGACGCACTTTCCAGGTTTGGGACGGCGAACACCACTCGTCCACACTTCCACTTACCAGCGGGGTTCCTCAGGGCTCCTCCCTGAGCCCCACACTTTTTAATGTGTACATGGCCCCCCTGGAAGATGTGGTAACACCATTCGGGATAAAAATCGTGAGTTACGCTGACGACACACAATTGGTCGTCTCCCTCTCCCATCTAGACGACCACCCAGACAAATTACCAAACTGTCTCACCGAAATTCACGGGTGGATGTGTGAATCGTCACTGAAACTCAACGGTTCCAAAACCGAGGTGATGCTCATGGGCAAACAATGGGCGTCCATCCCTCCGGCAATTTGGCCAGACGTGTTCGGGGAAATCCCCACCCCGAAACACGAAATCAAGACCCTCGGAGTCTGGCTAGAACCCGACCTCTCTATGAAGACCCAAGCGGCCAAAACCGCCGGAACCTGTCTTGGGCTTCTGCGAACTATTCGCAAAATTCTCCCCCTCCTACCGCCCGGATCCAGGAAACTACTAGTACAGGGCCTCATATTGTCACGGTTAGACTACAGCAATTTGGTCTACCTAGGTGCGCCGGAAGCCACCTTAGCAAGACTGCAAAGAACCCAGAACGCTGCAGCCCGCCTAATCATGAGCGTACCTCCTAGAGTATCCGCCAAACCCGCCATCAAGGCTCTGCACTGGCTGCCAGTCCGCCAAAGGGTGGAGTTTAAGGCCATGTGCACGGCCCATAAACTAATCAATGGATCGGGACCTGCGATTCTTAGCGGTTTGGTCACCCCCTACATTGCACCAAGGGCTCTACGGTCTGAGAACGAGCACCTGGCCAACATCCCTAAATTCAAGAGAACACGTACTGGAGGCCGACGTTTCTCTGTCAAAGCGTCCGCTGGTTGGAACTCTCTCCCACGCTCCCTTAGACTGGAGCCCAATCACCTAACATTCAGGAAAAAACTTAAAACCCTTTTGTTCCCGAAATAAACCCTTCTCCTCTCTTCCCCTCAGTAGGACTCAATGTTAACAGCGCGGGGATGCCCTCGGGTCACCAGGCGCTATACAAATTGCTAAATAAATAAATAAATAAATAAATACGTAGGAAGAAAATCGAGGCTACTGATCCAGCGCTTTTTTTTGTTAACTGCAGAAGAAAATTACCATTACCAAGTTTTTGGTTCTCTTTCATGTCGCTTTTCTGTTTTTGCAATAAGAGAGCACGTCTGAGGGCTGATTGTGGGCCATTGTGAAAATATTCCTGTTAATTGCAGCGCAGTAGGGTGCTGCAATTAACAGGAATACTTTCACAAGTGCCCACAATCGACCCTCAGCCGAGCTCCATTAAGAAAAGAAATGCAACAGGCCCAAAAGCACGACGTGCACTTTACACGTCGTGCTTTTTAACTTGATGCGGCTTTTCTTAATGGAGCTGGGCTGAGGGTTGATTGTGGGCACTTGTGAAAGTATTCCCGTTAATTGCAGCACCCTACTGTGCTGCAATTAACAGGAATATTTTCACAATGGCCCACAATCAGCCCGCTGCTGTGGCCCATTAGAAAATAAATGTAGCAAGTGCAAGAGCCACTTGCTATGGGAAAGTGTACCTGAAAATTACCGGTTTTCGCGCCGCTCGCGTTTTAAAAGCGGCGGCGCAATTGTTCTCTCGGTATGTGCGCGCTTCACTAAGACCAGTGCGCGCTCGGAGTCACTGAAGTGGGCGGCCGCGCACGCGCGCAGGTTGCAGGGAACACTGGTCATAAGTCTATTCGACTGGAGCTCAGCAGTCAAGTTACCAAGGGCACCGGCAGTTTCAACCACTCTCGTCAACTGGCGAATATTCCTGCTGTTAGCCATCGGTCCCCAGAACGGCAGAAAACCCTTAAAGAAATCTCCCAACTCTTGCCCTGCAGTGTCTTCCTGACTGAAAACACCTCTGGCAACTCTCGTCTTATGGTAATCTGCTGCAGCTGTAAAAGTGGGAGGCAACAGGAAAGAAACAAAACATGTGCCCGAAAAATCAGGGGGCAACCATGTATACGCTTTGTCATAGCAAACAAAGTAGGTACCCTTAGCAGCTAAGAATGCTGGGGAAGACTGAGACGTAAATACGTAGGTATCAGTACAAACGCTCTTCCCTAGCTGAGCTCTCGGATCCTTGCCATTACCCTGCAGACAATAGCGACCCTGATGGGGCACTATCCAAATCGGTGGAGAACTTTTCACTCGCTGGTTAACACTCAGACTAACTCCATATCCAGTAACGTCCCAACCACTATATGGTTGCTTCTCATCTTTCGGAATAGTTTCAACTGCATTAGTTCCTTTAACCATGTCGACTATACCTCTAGCTACAGCACTATTCTTCAGATTGTCTTTTGGTGAACGTTGGGGATAGACGCTATGGGCACAGATGAACATCGTTCTGTAAGCCCAAATAGAAAGAAATCCATCCTAACTAAATATGTTGCTCGCGATGGTAGGGTGTTCTATGCTAAGGAATGCCTCTGTCAACCCAGGGCAACTCCCTTAGGCCAACCAGAACCTTCGACCTATTGTCTCAGGCTTGCACTCCAAAGACTTAGGCTTCGCGACCCTACAGCTGAACCCGGATGGCGGTTCGAAAAACAAAAATGAGTAGATCCTCGGTGGAGAGTTAGCCTGCAAACAGAAAAATCATAAAAAACTTTCTTTATTTGTCCCACAACTCTTGGTCGCAAATTATAACGATCTTTTCCAGGCAATGTTTGGTCCTTAAACAAAAGATCAGGCTCAGTAGTGTCCAATCGATTCAGAGGAGGCACAGCTTCTTGCAAAAGATCGTCACTTTCTCTCTCAGAGTTTGTACCAATCAGACGGGCATCGCTGAATGGCAAGAATCGTGGAACAGTGTCTGTTTCAGAGTCTGGAAGTCCCTCCTGGACCCACTGATCGTACGGTAAGGGCAATGGTGCCCGCTTACAATGTACGCCGTGGATCCAGTGTTTCTTGCCTTGCACTCGAACTGCAGAACGTGTAGACAGGAGAACTAGATGGGGTCCTGTCCAGCGGGGCTGATCGTTCTTGCTTCGCTGAAAGTTCTTCACAAAGATCCAAGTTCCATGTTCAATAGCGTGGCCTGGATCTTCAGAAGCTCGTGGTAGACTTTAATGCACCTGTTGGTGTAAAACACGGAGTTTAGCCGTCAGTTCGTGCAAGTAATCAAGCAACACAGGGTACTCAAGGTCGCTAAACTTTGTTGGTCTTGGTACGCCCCAAATATTCGCTGGACGACCAAACACAACCTCATACGGACTCAAACCCATTCTCGAATGCACAGTCATTCTCGTGGACAGAAGCGCTAAAGGCAAAGCATCTGGCCATTGCAAACCAGTGCTCGTTTAGATTTTAGCTAACTTTAGCTTCAAAGTGCCATTATAGCACCCAACTAAACCAGCTGATTGGGGATGATTTGCAGCGTGAAATTTCTGCCTTATTCCTAATCCCTCACATACTCTCTTCATGACTTGACCCACAAATTCACTCCCATTGTCACTCCAGATGATTCTCGGCATTCCAAATCTAGGGAAAAACTCTTTGATAAGGGCTTTCGCTGTGGACAAGGCAGTATTGTCCTTAAGGGGGTAAGCTTCTACCCATCTAGAAAAGGAGCAAACAACCACTAAAACATATTTCAAGTTGTTGCATCACTCCATGTGGATAAAATCTAGCTGCAAAGCCTCGAACGGATACGTAGGAGGAGCAACATGACCAGCTAGTGTTGGAGTTCCCTTACCAGGATTATACATCAAGCACATCATACAGTTCTTAACCAAGTTCTCTGCACATTTTGGAATTCCCGCATTCTGCCAAACCGGAGCCAACAACTTGCAAATCCCTTTCACGCTGATATGTGCCATCCCATGAGCCATTGTAACAACCGGAAGCACATACGCGTCAGGCAACAACCATCTTTGGTGCTCGGACAAATCAGTCCAACAACCATTCGAATCCAGTCTACCCTTACTTTCTCTCCATTCATTCAACTCTTTCTCTGTAGCTTCAGCTTGAATGGATTTCACACTCTCAATCGTATCTTCACACATACTCTTCTCCGGGACCCATCTCGACGGACCTGCAACATACATTCGACTCATCACATTTCTCGCAGTTTCTTTCGCAACTTCATCCGCAAACGCATTTCCGCGACCAACATCATCCGTAACTTTCTTATGGGCACTGCATTTCACGATTTCTACTTGCAATGGCAACGTAAGAGATTCAAGAAGTTCATTCACCAACTGCCCATGTTGGATCTTCGTTCCATGCGAAGTCAGGAACACACGTTCACGCCACAAACGCCCAAAACTATGAGCCACACCAAACGCATATTGACTGTCAGTATACCCATTCACTCGTTTACCTTTCGACAATACACATGTTCTCGTTAATGCAATCAACTCCGCTGCTTGTGCTGAATTATGTGGGATACGTGCAGCTTCAACAATCGTATGCAAAGTCGTAACAGCATATGCCGCAGTCGTATCACCATTCGGCAACTTAAAGCACGAACCATCAACCCACAAAGTACCATCACACTCTGGAAGAGGAGTATCCCTAAGGTCTATTCTCCCTTTCGTTTCTTCCTCAGTTCTCAGAAAACAATCATGTTGTTCTTCAATATCTGTCTCAACTGAAATTGGCAACAACGTGGCTGGATTCAACGTGTTGTATCGTTTAATGTGCACATGACTCGCTAACAAGGTCAACTCGTAACCCGACAACCAAGCACTAGTTAAATGCTGTGTCTTCGTACAGTTCAACAAGGTATCCACTGCATGTGGAACCATTACCACTAACGTATTTTCCATAACCAAACCAGCAGACTGTCGAATTAAAACAGCCGCTGCTGCTGTAGCTCTCAAACAACTCGACAACGCCCTTGCTACCGGATCTAAAGTCGACAAAAAATAAGCACATGGACGCTGCTTATCGCCGAACTGTTGAGTCAACACTGACAATGCACATCCCTCTCTCTCGTGGACATACAATGTGAAAGGCTTACTGTAGTCGGGAGTACCCAACACAGGAGCCGAACACAACGCATTGCGTAATTCAGAAAAGTTCTTTTGACATTCGTCAGTCCAAGGAATAGGATTTGAAGTATCCTTAACAGTAAGAGCTATCAAAGGCTTCGCTAACAAAGTAAAATTAGGGATCCACTGTCTACAGTACGACGTAAAACCCAAAAACGCACGTACTTCTCTCTGTGTCGTAGGAACACTCATTTTCGCAATAGCTTGAATTTGTTCTGGGGTCAGTTTCCTTCCCTCCTTCGATAAGAGGTGACCTAAGTAGGTTACTTCATGTCGACAATATTGCAACTAGGAGAGAGAAACTTTGTGATGGAAATCAGACAAGTGGCATAACAACGACAAAGTGGCTTCTCTACAAATCTCTTCAGTATCAGCGGCAACTAGCAAGTCATCCACATATTGAATAAGGGCAGCACCATCGGGTAAAACCAACAGATCAAGTTGCGTCTTCAAAGCTTGACTATAGATCGATGGACTCTCGCAATAGCCTTGAGGAGCGCGCTTAAAGCGGACACTTCGTCCTCCTAAAGAGAATCCAAAGATGTCCCTACTCTCCATGGCAATCGGGATGCTGAAGAAAGCATTCTTCAAGTCGATCACCGAAAACCAGGTGGCAGTAGCCGGAATCAAAGTCAACAAAGCTGTAATATCAGGCACAACAGGAAACTGTGGAACAACAATCTTGTTCACTTCGCGAAGATCGATCACAAACCTATATACTGGAGGCTGTGAAGAATCGGTTCTCTTCAGAACAGGCAAAACGGGACTATTGCACACATTACCTCTCGTTTCTTCAATTACACCCTTTTCGATCAGATCGTAAATAATCGCTGAAAGTGCACGCTCACCATCACTCGAGATACGGTACTGTGGAATGCGTGGTAACTTAGCATTCGCCTTCAGTGTCACAACATATGGAGGAATTTCCAGTAGGCCCACATCGTTCGGACCAGTAGCCCATAGTGAATCGGGCAAAGAAGACAATTCAGGTGGAAGTCTGTCTTTCGACATGTACATCGGAGAGATCACTCTCTCACCCAAGGTAAGATGTACTCCTGACGGAGAACAATACAACGTTGCATACAATCTCTTCAATAAATCCAATCCCAACAAATTCTCATTACAACCTGTAGTCAAAAGAAGGGGTGCTTCGAACTTACGAGGTCCAACAGAAAAAGACAATGGAACAGAAATCGGATTCGTAACCGGGGCACCAGAAAAACCTACAGAAACATTGTCAAAGCCAGACAAAGGTGCGCCAGGGAGTTTAGAGCGCATAATAGAACTCTTCGTAGCACCGGTATCTAGCAGAAAAGGCTCTGACACACCTGATGCAATCACTTCAACATAAGGTCCACTCTGACCTATTTGGAACTGAAACAACTCCCTCTCTTTGTCCATGGCTGTCCTAACAATCATTACCATCCACTTCCTCACCTTCAACATAGTAATCATCCACATAGTACTGTGCTGTCCTACCAGACAAACCCTGCTGTTGATAAAAACTATTCATCGAATTCTGTGGAGGCAAAGAACGTCCGTTTTGTCCGCAACCTCTATCTCTAGGCGCCTGTTGAGCACCTCGACCTCTCACACCAGAAGCACCATTCGTGCGCTGTAACAAAACCGGACAACTATTCTTGAAGTGACCCTCTTCTTTGCAGTACGCACACTGATTAGGCCCATACGGGAAACGCTGTTGAGAAGACTCGTTCCTTTGCGAGTTTCTCGAATATTGCTGAGGTTGCTGATAATCGTGCTGAGTATTAGTACGGGGTGGATAAGCTTGTTGTAGAAGAACTTTAGTCTTCAATTCCTTAGTCTTCTTATCCGCTTTCTCTAACTCATCTTTGCGCCTATTTTCATAGTACTGGGCCGTAGCTAAGATCTGCGCTGATGTGGAAACAGCCCAAGCACTCTCGGAATCCTTCAACTTAGTGCACAACTCAGGAAGCAGATTATGTACAAATTTATCGACGAACAATCTCTGGCCACCTTCAGTAGCCATATCCTGACCACCATGATCTACAAAAGTCTCTTCAAACCGCCTGAAAAAGTCAGACACAGTCTCGTCTTTCTTCTGCTTACATGCAGACAACTTGTCCCAATTAACACGCACTTCAGGCATCAGTGTCTTCATGTAGTTAATTATCCTACCGGGAAGTTGAGTAATAAGATCTTCAGGCTTAGCACCTCCTACCTGTCTATCATTCGCAGCAACAATATTAACCCATGTATCACCCAATTCTTGATCATGATCCGTATGTCGAATCGTACTCCAAATAGGTTGCGGGACAACATTTCCAAACAACATATCTATGTCTGCTAAATTCATGATGCACGAACTCACAGTCTGAGTGAGCTCTTTAGAATATCCTGCCGGATTTTTGCGCGGATCAGGTAAAGACTGCTTAGTTGCCAAAACTTCAACACGCTTCCAAGGAACATGTACCCACACTCGCTAAAAGTGCGAAAGAATAGGCGGATTAGCATTTGCATCACCAGCTCTCCAAACTGGAGGAACCTCACGCATCGGATATTGACGCGCTGCTCTCCTAACTGATGAATCAGGCTCAAACAACCGCTCAGAAGGAGTGGCATTACGGAATGACAACAATGTCGCAACTGCTCTCTCAATGTCGAGGAGACTCACAATGGTCCCTTTCGCAAACTCGGAACGTATACGGTACAATTCAGTAGGAGGTTGACCTACCTCGTCAACCCATTGTTCATGGAGGAACACACACATCATTTCAAAGACGTATCGTTGCTTTGGTGCTTTCCATTGACGGAAGACATCCATAATACCCTCAAGATCATACTGGGAGGTATACGTAACCCATCTACGCGCCATGTGATCCTAAACTGTACGCTCATCTGTATCGGGCAATTGACTACGTGATTGTCTACGCTCAGTAACAGGAGACATACCCAATTGGCCCAACAAAGGAGAAAGGACACCAGAAAAAGCAGCAGTCATTCTCTGTCTAGTAGAAGGAGAAGATGGAAGAATAAAAGAAGATGGAACAATAGTAGAAGAATCCAAAGTCGGAACAGACGGAGTATTATAGGTAGGCGTAGGATTAGCAGACGAAGAAGGAAGCAAAGTTGGCGGCCCCTGAGGAGGCTGCACCAAAGGAATAGTAGCCAACGGAAAAGGAGCTGGCTGTGGAGGAATTACAGGTGGCACAACAACTGGAAGTTGCACAGCCACAACTGGTGGCGGTGGTGCCGTAGCACTTTGTGCATAAGGGGGTGGCGAACTCAATAGATGCGACATTAAAGGATCTTTTGCAAGATCTTTCTTTTCTTCCTGTTCTTTAGGCGGCAAAACTGGATAGCATCTATCTACCGCTAACTTCTTAACCCTAAGCATCTGTTCGCTCTCTTGCTCTTCCTCATTATCCCTATACGCAATAGCAGCTTGCACCATTGACATACCTCGTTCTCTTTTATTCTTCTTTGCTAATTTAATTTCTTTCTGTTTGGCTTCTTTGCGCCATATGCGGAAAGAGTCAAACATTGCCGGCCGGGCTTTCTTCTTGAACAGTTTCACTTTGAGATTATCTAGAATCTCAGTTTCAAAATGACCATAACGGGGCCACTGTAGGACACCGTCTTTCCTCGTATACTTCACCCAGATCTCATTATAACTAATAGGGCCCACACCATGCTTCACGTATAATTCATATGTAGGAGTTCCAATTGGAGGAACCGGACACGAATCCTCTTAACTGGGAATCCTTAGAACAACCACAACCAAATATCTTTCCAAGTCTGCTAAGACCAGGCATCTTGCTCACTAGTCTAGCTTCAAACTACAAGGGAAATCTCAAAACGCTAATCTCGCGAATACACTAGTCCCTTGGCTTTGGGGCCTGCAGGTACCAAATCAAAGCGATCCACTAAAGGGATACCAAAACAAACTAAGGACTGGGAGACGCTCCACTCATACTTAACTGAAATGTCGATGGCGTCACCAGAAGACCCGTCAATCGTCTTGCTCTACAAACGTCTAAGGCTCCAAGACAGGGCGACAGTCAGGGCAGCAGTCCTTCGTAGCCGTCGGAAGGCGGGAAACCTCGCAGCAAAGACTTTCAGACCACGATGACATACAGGTGTCAATGAAGTGGTTGGCCTTCCTCCAGAATTTTCACACGAAGCTCTCCACGATCTTCAGGCTTGGACCGGTACCGCTGAAGTCGCCCAACGTTGGGCGCCAACTGAAGGACCGGGTTTTAGAACCCAGCGGCGTCAGGGAAAACGCCCGATGCCTTCGAGTTCCCCTGCCTTGGCAAACAGAGACACGGGACACTTCTCGATGACGTCAAAGACCAAAGTTTATTGGCTGCAACCAGGAACAGAGGTCTACGAAGCACAACACGGGTGGTTCGCTAGAGACTGCACAAATTTAATGAGCGGAGTGTTACAACTAGCCTGGTTGGTACATTCCGTCCACCCCTATTCCCTGCCCCTTGTTGGACCCTTCCATCCTGGAGCTCACTGTGGAATGTTGGTGTGTAATCTAGTGAGGAGAGTGGATGGTCATTAAATGGTTATCTTCTTTGAATCTTCCTGCGTCCTGTCATTCTTCAAGAATTCTAACACTGGCGACGGAACTGCGCAGGGGGCAGAGGTGGCCATCTCCCCTTTGAGTACTCTCTCCATACGTGTCAAGAAATTTACATTTCAATGTATTGGGACTTAATCGCCAGGAGAGGCGAGAGGAACCAGATTGTGCGAGGCACATCGTGTCCATGCCTTTGAACAGGGTAAGGCCTACAGTTCAGCGTGAGATCAGGAGCTTAAGTTAAAATCCTGTAATGCATGACATGTGGAGGTAAACCTAACCTTCATATAGCTAACGAGAGGAGGAAGTTTCCCCACTGTGTGCACAATGCTTGATGAGTCGTGTGGAAGATCTTTATTTCCAAAGCACATTACAGCAAACCCAAACGTACCGGTTCCGCTGCGGGAGCCCCGTGGTGTACGAGGAGGAGCAGGAGTGCCGTCCGTTTGTGTTGGTCTGCAGCAGGAGATCGGAGAGGTTCCTATTGTGCCACAGTAAGGTTTCTTCAAGTTCATGTGGTGTGACCTGGGTTGGCGCCTGCGCTGGTTTTCCCTCAGCGTGTGATTCCTGGAGCCCGACAGGATTCCTGACGCACTTGAAGAAAAGTGTTCTTGGTTGGCGCCTGCGCTGGTTTTCCCTCAGCGTGTGATTCCTGGAGCCTGACAGGATACCTACGCTTTTGAGGAAAAGTGTTCTTGGTTGGCGCCTGCGCCCAAACTCCTTGTCGAACGGGAGGAATCACTGCCGGTTGTCGAGTAGTTTCTGGCCACAAGAACTTGCCTCTGAGACCAGCTGTATCCGGGTTTCTTATTCAAGCCGGCGCACCAGGAGCAAAGGAGCAGCATTTCCATTCAGGAAAGTGGGAACTTTGTTTTTATCACAAGGCAACGAGAGTAGTCGAGGGGAACATTCAAGTAAGGTACAAGTAAGGTACTGGCTAATCGGGGAGCAGTTTCAGACTACTAGTACTACACAGATTTAAGAAGTCCCATACCTACCATAGTAACTTCAAAACTGCAGCGTACTTTCGTGTTCTTCCTGCATCACCATTGTAAACCAGAATACTGTTGAAATATCCTGTTCTATGTATCCTTTAAATGAAAGCTGCGCAGTACTGTATTTACAGTTATCCTAGTTGTCAGACTACTTGTGCTACACTAATTTAGGGAACCCATATCTTCCACAAAATCTAAAACTGCAGTGTCTTGTGTTTTTCAGCATCACCATAGTAATCGGGGACTGTTGAAAGTAATTTCTGTACTTTATAATCCTCACTTGTAAACTGTGCAGTATTGTATTACAGTTGTCCTAGACCCCTTTGGTTATTGTTCCAGTTCACTATAATGGCAGCAGCGAGCATGAATCGACCTCCGCCCTTCCTGAATGATATAGGGGAACCTGAGATTAGCTGGAAGGAATGGGTGAAACTTTTTGAGTCGTATCTGATAGCCATAGGTGGCCAGAGGTTCAATACAGTAAGAAAACAACATATTCTGCTGCATAATTTGGGTGTACAAGGGCGTAAGGTGTATGAAAATTTACCTGTGCCTGATCAGGAGGGTAATGCTGTTGGAGAGGTAGACGTGTATGTGCAAACAATGGAGAAGTTGGAAAAACATTTTGGAGATAGAATCAATGTGGTTTTAGAGCGCCACAAATTTTTTAAAAGGTGTCAAGGGAAACAGGAGTCAGTACAAAATTATATTGCAGTGTTGTGGGGACTTACACAGTTATGTGAATTTGGTGGTCTCATAGACTCTTTAATAAGAGACCAACTGGTAAGATGCACTAATAATCCGCGCATTCAGGAGAAACTGTTGGCAAAAAATCCAGGGCTCAGAGAAGCTATAGAAATTGCCAAGTCAGTGGAACACACAGCTAAGTGTGTGAAAGAAATGAAGCCTGATAGGGAGACAGTAGCTACCATTGATAATGTAGAAGACAGGAACGACGTGTACAAAGTTAAGTTTAAGGAAAATGCTAACACCAAGGTAGATTTCAAAGAGAAGGGTCCCAAGTGTTACCGTTGTGGTAGCAACAACCATTTTGCCACCTATTTCCAATGCCCTGCCAAGTATGTCACTTGTAAGAAATGTAATAGGAGGGGGCATTTCGCTAGGGTGTGTCGTGATGGAGAGTTGCACACCAGAGATCATGAGAAGAATACAGATAGGGCCACTAGTAGAGAAGTGAAATGCATTGAACAGAAAGTGGAAACATTTATTTTGCAAGTGAAAGATGTCAGTGACACAGTTAATTCTATTTATCCTAAGTGTGATGTACTAATTAATGATGATCTAGTTGAAATGTTTGCAGATTCCTGTTCACCGTTCACTTTGATAAATAAGGATGATTATATATCCACAGGCAAGAATCAGATTAGTGAGCTTAAAACCCCAGATATTTCCCCCTCAGGGTACAACAAGGGTAATATTCGCCTTTTGGGTATGAGAGATGTACAGCTACAATTCAAGGATAGGAAAACCTATGGGACTGTATATGTAGTGAAGTCGGGTTCTAACCTTTTAGGATGGGTTCATCAAAAAGACCTGGGAATCATACTGGACCCCAACAGTGCGGAACAAGTGTTACTTACAGAGAAGTTTCCGGGGGGGATACGATTTGTGATGATTTTAAACAACTGTTTAAAGAGGAACTGGGATGCTTACACAATTTTCAGCATAGGATTAAATTAAAACAAAATGCTAAACCTGTGGTACACGGCCTGCGAACTGTGCCTTATAAATTGAGAGAACCTTTAGAAAATGAGCTGCGAAAGTTATGTAACTTGGATATAATTCAACCCATAGACTGTTCTGAGTGGTTGGCTCCAATAGTTCTCGCGGCCAAACCCAATGGAGAGGGCATCCGCCTCTGTGTGGACTTGCGCAGTTTAAATGACTATATTTGGGTAGAGAGACAGCCCTTGCCAGTAATAAATGAAATGCTAAGCACCATGGGCCCTGCAAAGTATTTCAGCGTAATAGATCTATCCATGGCGTACCACCAGATCGAATTACATCCTGATTCAAGGCCACTCACAGCGTTTATCACGCCTTTTGGTGCCTTCATGTTCAAAAGAATGCCTTTTGGCCTCGCATCGGCTGCTGCAATCTTCCAAAGAGCTATGCAGAAGATTCTGGAGGGCGTGGAACGCACAATGTGTTTCCAAGATGACATATTGGTCTACGGAAAAAATTCAAAAGAACATGATGGAATATTGAGACAAGTTTTCCAAAGACTCACAGATGCCGGCCTAACAGTTAAGAAGGAAAAGTGTAAGATAAAAGTCCAACAAGTGGAATACTTGGGCCATTCCTTCTCTGAAGAAGGATTTAGGCCAAAGAGCAGTTTGATCCGGGCTGTAAAGGAAGCCCCCAACCCAAGAAACAAGGATGAGCTAAAGTCCTTTTTAGGAGTCATGGAATACATGTCAAAATATATGGAAAACTTTGCTGCAAAGTGCGAACCCATGAGAGAGATGTTAAAGAAAAACAAGGAGTTTGTGTGGAACGAGGAACAGGAGGCCATTGCTAATGCCTTGAAGGAAGACTTAGTCAACTCCCCAGCCCTCGGAACTTTTGATGCCAACAAGAAAACTATTTTAGCAACTGATGCCTCAAACTATGGACTGGGTGCTACTTTGATTCAGAAAAATGGAATTGAAGAAAAGATTATTGCCTACGCATCCAGAAGCCTCTCTCCACCAGAAAAAAACTATTCGGTAATCGAACGAGAAGCATTGGCATGTTTTTGGGAGGTCAGGCATTTTAAGTTTTTTCTATGGGGTTTAAGATTTACTATACGGACAGATCACAAGCCCCTCACATATATTTTCTCAGTGAAAGGTCTGGAGAATTGCACCCCACGCATCAGCAGATGGATACTAGGGCTGGAGCACTTCAATTTCAAAATTGAACATGTGCCGGGAAAAGAAAATATCATTGCAGATTTCCTCTCAAGATCACCCCTTTCAGAAGAAGATGTTACAGAGGAAGCTCTGGACAGTCCGATAATGATGATGGACTTTCCGGCCATCACGGAAAAAGAGTGGGAAGAAGGAATGAAGAAGGACAATGAGCTCAATGTCCTAAAAGAGCTGATCAAGAATGGATGGCCAAACAAGAAGAAAGATGTTGAAGCAGAAGTGGAAGAATTTTGGGAAGTCAGAGATGAGCTAAGTACCATAGGAGGAAAAGTTTATCGCAATAATAGAGTGATACCTCCTAAAGAACTACGGAAGAGAGTCATTGACTTTGCGCATGAAGGCCACCTTGGACGCAGTGCAACTAAGGCAAGAGTAAGAACGAATTTCTGGTTCCCAAAAATGGATGCCATGACAGAAGAAGTAGTAAAAGAATGTGGAGCATGTGAAAAAAGTGATAAGTCAAAAACGATACACAAATCTCCGTTGGCCCCAGTAAATGTTCCAACCAAGCCATGGAGTAAGTTGGCAATGGACATCCTTGGACCTTTGCAGAATCAAGCCCTGCAGAGAAGATTCATGCTGGTCCTGATCGACTATACTTCTCACTGGATCAAACAAAAGTTTGTGTACAGCATCAATACCAAATCGGTGATCCAATTCCTAAAAGAGGTGTTCAGTGAGGAAGGTATCCCTTCCACACTAATAACTGACAATGGGGTACAATTCACCTCTGAGGAAATGCAGGATTTTCTGAAAGTGTCAGGCATAAGGCATGAAACCACAGCTCTCTATTGTCCGAAAGCAAATGGACTAGTGGAGAGAGCCAATAGAGTCATTAAGGAAAATATCCAACTAGCTGCCATCAATGGACATGATGTTGAAAACTCTTTGAGGGAATGTCTGTGGGCCTATCACACATCTCCTAACAGAGTAACTGGGGTCTCTCCGTTTGTGTCCTTACGTGGGAGGGAACCATGCACCAAGTTCAATCCATGTTGGTTAAATGGTGGTGAAGTCAGGGAAGTAGATTGGGAGGAGGCAGGAGAGAAGGTCAGACAACATCAAACCAAGTACAAACAATGGTATGACCAAAAACATGGAGTGAAGTTCCAAAAGTGGGAGGTGGGAGACATGGCGCATGCCAGAAGAAACATCAAGTCAGGAACTGCCCCCAGCAAATTTCACTCTACCTGTAAAATTGTAAAAGTGTTGAAAAATGTGGTACAGTTTGAAAATGGTCAATGGTGGAGTTTTGACAATATTGTAAAAGTACAATCATAAAGTGTTCTGCTAGGTATTTTGTGTTCCTCCGCTGCTGCGTCCAGCCTACCTCTAACCCACTCTTTCCCCTTACAAATGTCCTACATATTAAGGAAGGGAGATGTGTTACAACTAGCCTGGTTGGTACATTCCGTCCACCCCTATTCCCTGCCCCTTGTTGGACCCTTCCATCCTGGAGCTCACTGTGGAATGTTGGTGTGAAATCTAGTGAGGAGAGTGAATGGTCATTAAATGGTTATCTTCTTTGAATCTTCCTGCGTCCTGTCATTCTTCAAGAATTCTAACACGGAGCATGGTCTTTTATGCCAAAAATCAACCCTCAGGCAACATTCCAGACTAACATTGATTCTATACAAACTGACCAATAGGAACATGACATTTCAAAAGTAGCGCATGACGACAATCCCACTTTCTGTTGTCCAGCCCACCAGAAATGACCAAGCACATTCCATTTTCTTGTTCAGTCAGGCCGGACAAACCCATCATAAAACCCTCAACCCAAATCAGTGATTATGTCGTAAAGGAAGGAGCAGAAACAGATTGGTAGCAAGATAGAAAGGTGGGTGCAGTGTACTATAAACTTCGGCATGTCCTGCTCTTTGATCTTTATCTGACCAGCTGCTTAGCAAGAAACTGGCTCCACGAGGTCAGCCTCGGGCAAGGGAGTCAGTTCGGCCAGGTCATTCAGAAGTCAGCTAAGGTGTACGTGTCCCAAAGACTCGTTCGGCCGCAGTCATCGGCCTATGTGAGGGCAACCACACAAAATGGCTGCCGTACACAACATGGAACCCGAAGGTTCAAACAAAATCCCTGAATACGTAGTGTTCTCATTGATCGATTAATGCAAAAACACTCGTACACACCACACTCGTGATTTGCTGTCTGTTGACACAAAATCGCCTTTTTCCGACGACCTTTATTGAACGGGTTCAGACCACCGAACCACGGACCCTCAAATTACGGAACTACACATTTCCTGCCTACAGTCTATAGTAGCCTTTTCAAGCTGAGCAGGCACGACTTGGCAGTCTGCTGGCCCCTTACAAGTAGGTGTGAGGGGCTACCAGGAAATGTAACAAAAGGGCCTTGAGTGGGCTGAGGTATGACCTCCGATTGACTAGATGGTCTGGGGGGACGTGCCCACCAACTGAACAAACTTCAAAGGAGCCTCCCCTCTAACAAACAGATGTAACTCCACGCAGCCCTTCCCCTATCATTGTCCAAGTAGCCAAAGTGACACCAATCCCAGTGGGAAAAAAACATGCTTCAGAACTGGTTTGCAGGGTTAGAGTGGTAGTTTCTTATTTCCCTGGACACACTTCAGCGGTGTGCCTAGAGCTCTGCGCTCAGGGGAAGAAAGGTTCTCTCATGTTTGATTTTAGCAGAACAGAGCACTGTGGGTCTATTAAGGTTCAACACCTCAGGAAGTGATGTCAAAGTGGTAAGCCTGCCACTGAGAACGTACTCCTATCCGTCAGCGAGCTTACACCAACCACAAGCTGGTGCCAGGCATAAATATTGCATCCCTGAACACCTTTTTCAAAACATTTCGGGATTTGTGGAAGACCAAAAAGAGAACTTCACCAGCTAGTTAGCCTGTGGAGAGAACCCCCAGGGCTAAATCTGCTTCCCACTTGTACCAGGGGCAAAAGACTGGAATTCAATGGTGAGTTGGCTAGCTTCCTGTTAAGTTCTGGGAGCACATAAGCTGTAAGAAGCACAATTCTCTGCTGAGCCCAGCTTACTAGTTCAAATTGGATTTGCCGTGGCCCTGCAGGCGGTGTCTGGGAGATTGAGCCCTAACCCCCAAGTGGTGTCCAAAAAGTCATAGACCTTTGGTTGGTGTTAGAATGTACTCTCCTTCCCTTCAAAATTGCAGGAAATGAAAGCTTTTCTGGACTTTTTGCCAAAAGAACCAGAGGCTTCCACTGGAACATCGCCGAGCCGCAGCTGCCAGTGTCCAACTGCTAGTCGGACTAAACTTACCAGTTTACATTGCCAAAAAAATCCAGACAAGTTTCTTAGTCCTATCACGGAGGACTTCACCGTGGCCAATGCTGAGCATCACCCCACCGATAACGACACCCTGGGCTTGGACTTAGGCTGCTCTGAGTTTTTGTACCTTCGAGACCGAGATCCTCAAACGACCGCCGGAGCAGAGGGTCCCACTGAGGTCCTGCACTTCAGCTGGCTGCCATCCACAAGCTCTTCTTCAGTTCCAGCCTGCACCCCAGACAGCCGCAACCCTCATTGACCAGGACTTTCTTTCAGAAAAACAATCAGTAAGAGCAGAGCAGCGCACTCACGAGGGAAGCCAAGGATTGGGCGCAATAGTCCCTTCCAAGAGCTCTACGATCCGACAGGAGCGTGTTAACCAAATGCGCGAGGTACCTTAAGACCTCCAGTTCAGAGAAACAGGTCAACAACCTTTTTCTTTCACCTTTTGAGCACTTTAGTTATACTTTCTCACGTTTCTTCACCAACGGTCCTGATGAATGCCCGTAAGTCCTAAACCCAGGCAGATTGAGGCAGAAACATGTCGACCTTTTTTTTTAAATACCCCCCACTACCCCCGAACTTTTTAATACTCTCAGTGCATCTAACACTCGTAACTCTGTCCATAAGATGCACTACCATAGAGTTCACTAGACCCAAAACCAGGCATAATAAAGAATCGGAATCTCTGGCTTTTGTGTCTTTTTAACAAAACCCTTATCACTGGCTCACTACTGCGTCAACCTTGGGTAAGAACCTCCTGGTGGAGGCTGCATAACCTAAAATAGACCTAATGATTATGCACACACGTGATCCATAAGCGGAGAACCAAGATATACCGCTTCAGATACCACCATACCCATCACGTGCATGAGGGTCTTTTTTCACTGGGACATCCTCATTCTTTCCTGCATACCTAAGGTTGAGCAGGACAAGTGATCCATTCCCCTTTGATCATTATATGCTAACTTGGAAAGTGAATGGATCCACATTCCATCTCCCCCTACCTTGATTAGAACATTTTTCAATAAGACAGATCTGATCCCTGTTTCCGAACCTCCTTACAACGCGTTCAACTTTAACTTTTTTTACTTTAACCCAGCCTAGCACGACCAGATACCCACAGTTACACTTAGTACTTTTTGGTGTTAGAAACAACCAACACTTTAAAATTCATATCTCTGGTGCCTTTTCTCAGATTGGGTTTTTACATCTATTTTCTCTTTAAAATGTACTCTATTTTAATAAATTGGAGTTAAATTTTAATTCTGTTGTATTTTCTAATTTTTTACTGTTTTGTTACTGGCTTTATGCATTTGTCCTAAGATAAGCCTGTCTGCTCTGTGCTACTGCTACCAAGAGTTGAGCTCAGGTTTAAATTATTGAGACCTTACTGCATCTAGTAAGGAACAATGGCATTATTATTTAAAAGATTACTACCATCCACTTCGGCTAATAATGTATATTCTTACAATGCACATCCATATCTCTTAGTGAATCCCCTCAAGAGGGCTAAATATAATTATTCGACCCATGCTCTTACTATTTTTACTTCAACTGTACATGGACAACAAGCTCAGTTGGGGTCATGCTTCGTCATTAGATATGTCCTGAAAATGTTGGGGGGAGAGAAAGGGGGGGGAGCATAAGACCAATATCACTTTTCAGTTGCTTGCCACAAATGTGTATAGGTGCTCTTTGGTACTATCTTCATGGAAATGTCTTTGTTTGTAAACAGTTGTTAATGTTGATCATTTTTGTTTGGATGTTTCACAGTTCCTGTTTGTTTGTCCTGAAACAACACACTGTATTGCAGAGCATAGGTTGTTATGACTCTTTCTCACGGGGGGGGGTCTAAACTGAATTATTTAACAATAATACTATAATGGCATTTCCCCACAGTTTTATCTTGAGAGGGGAGCCCTCCATGGTGGTGCTGCATACACGGTCAAATTCGCGACGTGGGAAAATTATGTATCACCTGTCGATAGACACATTAAATATGGTCTTAATTCTCCCGGGAAAATGAAGGCGTTGTTAAAATGGCTGCACCTTCTTTATGCTCATATTACAGCCCAGTTCTACTTCTGAAGCGTGAATAAAATGATAGGGTTAGTATTTTTCTCAGACACTGCTTGACTTTTGTGTAGAAAGTAAATATATTGATAAGGCGGGCAAGATATTAGGGCTCAATTGATTCTTAAGATCCTTTACAATATTTTCCATAAACAGTTCGGGTGCAGGAAAATACTGATTCTACGCTGACCTGTTTTCAATTTTATCCGACCATTAAGATGGAATTTTATAATAGTGGGCGACTTTCGTGCCATTTTGCACCATACCGAAGATCTATAGACCACCCCAACTGTCTGCATGCGCCACCGCCCTTTTTGCAGGTTATAACTGACATGAATTTATTGGACGGTAGGGCTCAACATATAGGAGAGAAAGAGAGAGCTTATTCTTGCTTCTCCAACGCATGCTAGAATACTTTATTTTTCTTGATTAACATACCATTTGTGCCCTCTGTTTTTTCTACCTTTGTAGGCTCCCAGGTCATATGTGATCATGGCTAATGCCTGACACAACACCACTACTAAAACCCTTTTGGTAAATCCCGACTTGTCACTGAAATTGCTTTCCAGTACCCAACTTCAGGAGCTCCTATTATAGAAATAATAGAGACTTGTCACAAAGTGATCCCCTTTTGGCTGGTCACTCTTAGTTTTTAGGTCTCGCCTGAGCCAGTGCATGCGCTGTGAGACATTTAGGAGTGGAGTTTTAAAAGTCCAACCACAGCTTTCTGTGGCATACAGTGTGCAGTTACGGGCACCCGCACGAGCAGAGGCGCCATATGACTTTCCTCTCGCAAGGCCAAGCGCGCGCGCTACGCTTCAATGCCCCTCCCCCACCACAGAGCGCGTCTTGCAGCTTGTTTTTTTTTTAAACTTTGAGCGCGAGGCGCGCGCCCGGCCGATGCTTGTTTCTGTAGATTTCTGTAATGAGGTCAGAATACGAGGAAGTGAGCAATATCCTCTTTCACATTTGACAGTTACAAAGGTCATTATATTCTTTTAATAATCTTTTTGTTAGTCAATATAATAGAAAATAATTCAGTCGTGCTTCGTTCCCCCGTGTTAATCAAGACCGTTTCAGGATTCGGTCTGATCCTTTGTGGTCCTATCTCTTGCCGTACTCACGGCACACCTCTAGCCCTCAGGCATGTTCTTGTTTCTGTGTACTCCTACCTCTCGACAGTGGCGTAAAGAAACATCACCCTTTGCCCTCCTACCTCCCTCCCCCCACAACGGCCGCAACGTACATGCGGGCCCCCAAACGCTCTTGATCCAGGTCTGAGCTCTCCGGTAAGGGACCTGCCAGGGCCGGAGGTGCCTCCTCGAAGCTCGACCCCGCACACCGGGGGTTGCGGGGTCTTTTGTTAAGCCACTGCCTCTGGAACACATTTTTGCTACCGGTTCCTATGTTTAAAAAGCAGAATTGTTCAGACCCTATTTTGTTAGAGAATGCCAGGGTTGCCAATGTCATTCTCATTCCATTATCGCTGTGCGTTCCTGTGCATTTATTCATGTATGTGTGTTTCATTGCTCCCAAAAGTTACAATGTGTCTTTACTTCCTCAAGCTGCTTGTGTTCTAGTCATTCCACAATTTCTCTTAATCCCGGACTCTCTACATGCTCTTGTTTGCTTCCATTCTCCTGAATGCTGTTGCTAAAATGATTACTCTCCCCTACACACAGGAATACAAACAAGCATTGGCATAGCCAATAGGACTCGCCTTTGGGACCTTATAAGTGTTTAGCTATGCAACAGTTGATGTTGTTGCACCAAGGATATTGTGCTGGATAACTAAACACTTATAAGGTCCCAAAGGCAGGACCTATTGACTATGCCAATGCTTGTTTATTTTGTTTGGGATTCACCTGATGGTAATCCTGAACTCTAACACTGGGACACTACCATCCCATGGTTGTGCTTTGACCCCTAAACCATGTTGAAATTGACTTAAACCCTAATTGGCACATTTAAACTTACCATAAAAGATATCATTTATTATATATAATCTATATTTGTGCAGAAATACACCCATGGCATGTACAGGTAACTTGCAGACTGCAATATCTATTGTACCATCCACTATAGCTGCAGTGAAACCATGGTTTCAGGCTTACTTTGTGTATCCTGATGGAAGCGACGTGAACCGAGCTGCACAGACCTGTCAAAATAATTGTTATGACCGGTAGGAAAGCCTAATCGTAAATATAAATAAGTAACCCTAAGCACACTTAGCTGCCCATAAGGTAGGGTGCATAATATTCACGATGGAAACATGTGTGCCATTAGAAACAGCATGTTACCTCAGTAATTAGGCTAAAAACTGCATTGTTATTGTCAAGCTGAACTGTACTAGTGCAGTGAGCTCCACAAACACCCTCTACCCCATCCCTGAGGCACCTTTGCCCTCGTAGACACCCCTGCATTTCAGAGGAAGAAACCCTAGCTCTCTCCCTCTCCTACAACCCTTCCCTCGCCTCACCAAATCCGCTAGACCTCACTGAAAAAGAAATCCTCGCCATTCTACAGGACCACAATGTAGCCCCAGTTACCCCCTGTCTATCAGACGTGAGTGAGGAACATCCCATCTGCACGGTCGCTATAAACCCCTGCAGATCTGCCACCTTATGCAACCGAAGTGTGACCAGAAGCAATCTAACGCCTGTACATCTGTCTGCCCCAACTCCCGACACCCCCTCCGACGGCTCCCTGACTGGTCTCTTAATCAACTGCCAATCGGCAGTAAAGCATGCCGCTGATGTTGCTGGTCTCATTCAGAACAATAAGTTCGACTTAGCAATTCTAACAGAATTGTTGCTAAACAATTCCTCATCTCCATCCCTGGACCTCTTAGTCCCTCCCAACTATAACATTGCTAGGCTGCTCTACCCTTCTTGGCACAGAACCTCTGGCGGATATCACCGACTCCTGCGAATACCTCGCCCTCTCAATTTGCAATAACTCCACCCAACTGTGCAACCTGCACATCTTTTACCACCCCCCCAGGCATGAACAACTCCTTCACTGATCTCCTCATGGAAATTCTCACAACAAAGAAGTCCTCCAACGCTAAAGACATTTTCCTCGACGATTTCAACTGGAACGACCCCAAGGATCCCCATGTCAACGCCATTAAAGACCTCCTGACCGATCAAGCCCTGGCCCAATCTTGTTTACACTCCACTCACTCGAAAGGGGCCACTCTTGACTGGATCATCTCTAAGGAAGCAACCGTCAAGCTTATCTCTATAGACCCCTGTGACTGGTCTGACCACCGCGCCATTGCCTTCCTACTACCTGGCACCCACAACACAAGGGCACCACAGCCGGTGCTTCCTAAACGCGGGTCAGAAATACTAAGAACCTAGACCACAAGGAACTAGAGGCTCGATGCAAATCTTCCCCCTCCCCCCGCATATCACAATGGTCAGTGACCTTAACGATCATTTTCTGCACTATGTCAAACATTCTGGATGACCTAGCCCCACTAAAACTAAAAAGAACTCAAATCAAAGACAAAAACCCCTGGTTCACTGGATCCCTCAAAATTGAGAGGAGATTCCTCCGACAATCCGAAAGAATCTGGAGACAGCACCCCTCTGCTGCTCACCTAAAACTTCTCCGCCAGGCCAGACATACATAGAACAAGAACATCCTCAACTCAAAAAAAGAATTCCTCAGATCGGAACTGGTGAACGCTCAGAACAGGCCCTGCAAACTCTTCGAACTGGTCAAACACTAGTCCAACAAACTGGCCAAAACATTGAAAGAAACCCCTTAGTCTCTAATTTAATCCGAGGAATTCTCCTCGTTTTTTGAGGACAAAATTAAAACCTTAGGTTACAAACTTAGTTCCGCTTCATACTCTCTACCCCCCCGACCCGCCTCCTCCACCCACGCCGCCCCAACAGGCTTCACCTAAGAATCAAGCACACTGTACCGACTTCACATTCAACGACAACCATTTCAACGACCCGCTCCCCTCTAATTGCCTAGCTACCGTCGCCCAATCCATTATTCCTAGCTGGACTGCGATAATTATCCGTCAGGGATCAATTCCTGACTCTCTGAAAGTGGGCCAAGTCCTCCCCATTCTGAAAAAGGCGTCTCTGGATCTAGCCTCCCCTGACAATTTCAGACCCATTTTCAACATCCCTCTCTTAGCTAAAGTACTGGAGAAGTATGTGCAACTACAGCTAAGTCGTCACATCAACAACTTCCACCTACTCGATGACTTCCAATCTGGATTCAGACCGGGACACAGCACCGAAACCACCATGCTCCACATTGTCGATGATGCCCTCCAAGCCCTGGACCAAGGCAAAACCTGTCTCCTAATCCTCCTAGATCTATCCTCGGCCTTCGATACGGTCAACCATGGGTAGCTACTCGAACGTCTCAGACTCCGGATGGGTCTAGATTGCCCGGTCCTTGGATGGTTTAGATCAGCCTTAACTTGCCCACCAACCATTGTGGACTCGGACAAATCACTAGGAATAACCTTGGATGGCAACTTGAATATCCGAGACCACATCAGCTCGATGGCCAAATCTGCCAGATTCCATCTGAGCTTGCTATGGAAACTGAAACCCTTCCTTGACGCTCCCGACCTAAAAATGGCAGTCCAAGCATTAGTCATTTCTAGACTGGAATATGGCTGTTCCACCCTCTCTGGTATACCCATGATCTCCAGTGCACCCTTGAAAGCCTGCCTCATTGCGGCCTCCAGACTACTTACCAGCACAAGGCAATTTTACCACACCTCTCCACACCTGAAATCGTTAAACTGGCTTCCTCTGGAGGCCAGAATACAGCTTAAGCTGGCATGCATCACGCACAAGGCCTTATACTCAAACTCCCCTGCATATCTTGCACAGAAATTTGTATGTGGAGGAATCAGAAACTCACGGTCCTCCAGAGATCTCCTACGCCAGCCGGCATGCTTTTGAAAAAAAAAAACCCTTATAATTGGGCTTTCGCTGGGGCTGCGCCAAGAATATAGAACTCCCTCCCACCCACCATCAGAAAAATCCCCTCTATTGCACATTTCAAAAAGGAGGCCAAATCCTTCCTAATGAGTAAATTCCTCATCTAAAACCCTGTCCTCAACTTCCACAGAGACTATTGCCTCCTTCAGTCGACCTTTCGCCCCACCAAGGTACCTGGGGCTGGTCTTCAGCAACTGTAATGTTAACTGTACTTTGTATCCTTCCATCCCTCTTGAGTCCTTAGCAACTGTAATGTTAACTGTACTTTGCGTCCTTCCTTCCCCCTTGTACTCATCACCCCCCCCCCTCCCACCCTCCCAATCTATGGTATACTCTTGTGATTCCATGCCTTTTGTTCAACTCTTTGACATTGTAAAGCGCTCTGATACCCTAACGGGCCAAGTTTGCGCTCTATAAAACACTAAATAAATAAATAAAATAAAAACCTGACTGATAGCATGTTGCTGGTGCATGTAGTTGAAGGAACCTGCCTGATAGAGAACAGAAGCAGCCTAGGTTGTATACTGTAGCTGAGAAGAAATACAATATGTGAGGCAATACCATTATCCTAGCTGCTGGATGTGTGACAGCAGTTCCAATATGTGGGTTGGCTCTTGGTCATCTGTGAAAGTAAACCTCCACTTCCTATGTCATGTATACCTAGCAGACACTGCTGTTTGTCCTGTTAAAGGTGCACACATGCACGCTCTCTGCAGACTCTTGTTGCGCGGTTTCATCAGTGCGCAGACAGGTTAAATCTGGCTCTGCATGTGTGCTTGCTTTATTGGCTTAGAGGCATGGACTGTGATGAGAACAACAAGCATTAGCAAAACCAATAAGTCTTGCCTATACAAGAACAATTAGCTTTTCAAATATGTTTTAGCAATGTTGCACACCAAAGTGGCTGCTGTTTAGCATGAGAAAACGTTAGTGGGTTAAAGGAGAGTGGTTGGAGTGTTGTAAAGTGGAGTTTTATGGAGTAGAGTTACGTAGCATGGAGAGGAGAAAGTGTCATGGAGTAGCATACGGTGTTGTGGAGTTTCGTGGAGGGAGTAGAGTGTCGTAGAGTGGAAGGGTGTAGATTTGAGCGGAGCAGAGTGGAGTACAGTGTCGGTTGAGAACAGTATCTTAGAGTAGAGTGAGCAGAGTGTCTTGGAGTGGTGTAGAGCAGAGTGGAGTGGCTTAGAAGGTGTTGAGTAGCGTGGCATAGCATGAAGTAGATATGCATGAAGTGAAGTAGTGTGTCATAGAATAAAGTGGAGTAAAGTCGCATGGAGTGGCACAGAGGGAGTTGGGTAGAGTGTCGTAGAGTGGAGTAGTGTCATTGAATGGCATAGAGTGAAGACGAGTACTGTAGAGTGGAGTGGCATAGAGTGTCAGTGGAGCAGAGTGTAATGGAGCAGAGCATCATAGAGTGGATTAACGTGGAGTGTCGTAGAGTGGAGTGGAGCAGAGTGGAGTAGAGTGGCCTAGAGTGAAGTGGCGTAAAGTACAGGGGTGCAGGGTAGATTGGCATAGAGTTCAATGTCGGACAGGGCATTGGTTTTGAGTAAAGAGATGTAGAGTGTAGTGATGAAGAGTGCAGTGGCATAGAGTAGAGCAGTGCAGGGTAGATAGCAGTGGCCTGGAGTAGAGTGCTGTAGAGTGCAGTGGCATAGAGTAGAGTGGTGCAGGGTAAAGTGCAGAGTTACTGAGTGCAGTGGTGTAGAGTCCAGTGATCTAGAGTGTAGTGGAGTGGCATTGAGTTGAGTGGTGCAGAGTAAAGTGCAGTGATTCAGTTATGCAGACTAAAGTGTCAGAGTGCAGGGTCGAGTGGTGCAAAGGAGAGTGATGAATAGAGCAGTGACGTAGAGTACAGTAGTGCTGAGTGGAATAGAGTGGTACAAAAGGGGGTGGTGATGGAGGGAGCATCTGAATCAATCAAACACTCACACCCAGTCAAAAGATCTGGGTTTAATCCATCACCGTTCTTTAGCCCACTCTGCCACCCCAGTTCAGACATGCTATATGCAAATCAGTCTGACCCTGTGCCTCATGGGATCAGTCCAGCCCGAACTGCTAAGCCATGTCTTCCCTGGACCGGAAACAAGCTTCCGTGGACCGGTTTCTGGCATTCCAGCCGTCTTCAGCCCGGCTTGCTTGAATCCAGTGGCAAAGTGAGCAAGAGACTCACGTCTGAGCATACCATGCCACACTTATGGCGGCCAAAAGCGGTACAAAAGGGGGTGGTGATGGACGGAGCATCTGAATCAATCAAACACTCACACCCAGTCAAAAGATCTGGGTTTAATCCATCACCGTTCTTTAGCCCACTCTGCCACCCCAGTTCAGACATGGCTATATGCAAATCAGTCTGACCCTGTGCCTCATGGGAACAGTCCAGCCCGAACTGCCAAGCCATGTCTTCCCTGGACCGGAAACAAGCTTCGAGGACCGGTTTCTGGCATTCCAGCCGTCTTCAGCCGGGCTTGCTTGAATCCAGTGGCAAAGTGAGCAAGGGACTCACGTCTGAGCATACCCTGCCACACTTATGGCGGCCAAAAGCGGTACAAAAGGGGGTGGTGATGGACGGAGCATCTGAATCAATCAAACACTCACGCCCAGTCAAAAGATCTGGGTTTAATCCAGTTCGGGCTGGACTGTTCCCATGAGGCACTGGGTCAGACTGATTTGCATATAGCCATGTGTGTGTTTGATTGATTCAGATGCTCCGTCCATCACCACCCCCTTTTGTACCGCTTTTGGCCGCCATAAGTGTGGCAGGGTATGCTCAGACGTAAGTCCCTTGCTCACTTTGCCACTGGATTCAAGCAAGCCAGGCTGAAGACGGCTGGAATGCCAGAAACCGGTCCTCGGAAGCAGGTTTCCGGTCCGTGAAAGACATGGCTTGGCAGTTCGGGCTGGACTGTTCCCATTACATTTGCACTTGCATACAGATTTACTTTTGCAAACAGCTTTTATTGCATTTTTATTAAGAACCCAGTGTACATGACATTTTGTCACTCCATCTTATGCTCCTGTGCCTGATGCATGTTAGTCATAAAGTAATATTCACAAACCAG
The DNA here is from genome assembly GCF_964263255.1 of Lissotriton vulgaris. Lineage (NCBI taxonomy): Eukaryota > Metazoa > Chordata > Amphibia > Caudata > Salamandridae > Lissotriton > Lissotriton vulgaris. The sequence continues at coordinate 753,950,304 of NC_141694.1, forward strand.
TTGGCATTTACCAAGTACAACAAACAACTTTCTTAACTCCCTGCTCCCACCCATTTCCCTGAGTTGTGCCCTGATTCAGCATTGTATTTCAACTCCAGAATGGCTGTTGATCTTGTGTATTCATACGTTCTCTAATCTGGCATAGGTATTCTCCCTTCTAAAGATTCCATTATTATTTGGAGGAGCCAGCTTTTGATTATGAGCTGGCAGTTACGCATCTCCGCCCAGTTCTCCCGGTTTGGATGCTAGTGGGGGAAAGGGGAGTGAGTGCCATGTGGTGTGTTATTCTCCTCCTCTGGGTGTTTTTAGCTTTCGACCAGGGCCCTCTAGGCTCCGGCTTTATCTATCAAGCCAATACCTCTCCTTGCCTACATATAACAATAACTAGGATTTAATGGAGACAAACGGAGACATGCCCAGTCCGAAATATATTGAACATGCATTCCTTTTTTTCATTCTCAAATTTTAGCCCCTATGTTTGCTTGAAAAGTTCTACCAAGTATTGCTAGATTCATGAGAATTTATCGAATCATAAGCGCCACGTGTTTCAGCCCTTGAGTGCTTTTTCAAGGCTTGAAACATGCATGTTGAGTGTAACGTCCCACCATTTGTAAATATTCAACAATTTTCTTACAAATATGTTTTTCAGGAAGGCTTTCCTCATATCTATACTTTGTTTATTATTTTAATTCTTTTCTTTTCAAAATATTTTTATTGAACATTTTTCCTTTTTACATGCATAGGGCACAACATAAAAAAACAACAATAAAGAAAGAATAAAAAGCAAATCAATAAACAATTACATTCTGTTTACATTTACCACATTCGTTAAAGAAATAATTTTAGCATATATTGCAAAGAATAAATTATACAGGCATTGAAAATAATGGTAAACGATTATGGCAATATGAAATGAACTAGCCAGTATTTCCCTCTTTCCACCTAGTTATAGGTTCTTTTTTTCCCTTTCTAGCATAAATTGCCATCTCTAAGTTATAAATCGCCAGTAATTTAGCTAACCATTGGTGATAGGTCGGAGGTAGGGAGTCAAGCCATGCTGAAGCTATGCACAGCCTCAGCACTGCCATGGCAACAAAAATAAAATACTCATCTATCATCTGTCTATCATCATTATTCACACCTAGGAGTATTATCGCAGGTGATAAAGTAATCTCTATTCCTAGTGATCTATGAAAGAACACCTCAATATCTTTTTGTGTTGTTTGCAGATGAATGCATGTTGCAAAAAGATGAACTATATCGGCCTCTAAGCTTCCACATCTTGGACACTTAATTCCCGTTGTTCCCCCCCATTGTGCAATTCTTGCGGGCGTGTAGTATAATCGGTACAAAGTTTTGTAGTGTTGCGCCTGAAGAGCCGCTGAGCACAAAATACTCTGTCCCATATCCAATGAAAGATAAAAACACTCTTTCCCTATATCTAATCTTTGTGCCCATCTATCCGCCCCCTTTTCCAAATCATCCTGTTTAGATTCTATTAATTCAGAATAAAACCTTTTAATTGTGCAATCTGAAACATCCTGTATAATCTCCATAATTTAATTTTGTTCAAATCCTGCCGCCCCTCCCCTCTTTGTTGCCATGAAACTTCTCACTTGTAAATACTTAAAAAATTGCCTTGACTCTAATCCGTACTTTGTCTGAACCTCCGAAAATTGCATAAGTCCCCGCATACGCATAATATCACCAATCTTCTTTATCCCCGGCCTCCCCCATTCTTTAAACACAAGAGTCAGAAAAGATATCCTGGGGAAAAGCAGGATTATCACTCATTCTAGTATACGCATTATACCTCCCAAGGACACATTTTTTCGTAAAAGCCTTCCAAATACTAAATACTGCAAAAATCGTCTTAAATCGGGTCCTTTTAAAATAACTCGAGGCCACATGCTTCAAACATACATTCTCCTCTTCTGCCCCCAGTACTAAACCATATATTGCCAAGGTGCCAAACACATCCTGGCCTTTTGCTTCTGCGCCCCCCAATAAGCCTACCATATACTGTAGAGCAGCAGCCCAGTAATAAAGTTTTAGATCCGGCAGTGCCCTCCCTCCCCTATCTCTAGGGAGCGCCATAAATCTCAACGCTCTCCTCGTCTTACCCTTGGCCCAGACAAATCTGTTAATCATATTCTCTAAAATTTTAGCTTTAACGTATTTTATTCATTCAGTGTGACACATCCAAACTTATATACAGCAATATAAGATCAGCAAATGAAAAAGAGCAAAAGTCCGGCATGTCACAACATTTTAGCCCATACATTCCCCACCACCCCAACGTCCCAATGCCCCCCCCAACTCACCCCCCCACCCGCCACCCCCCACTGTCCAGTGCGCCACTAACATGCAGCCCATCTCTCGTGACTTTAGGCAATTGGGGAGGAGGATCTCATCCCTCTCATTGATCTGGCACTGGTGGGCTCGTAAGCCGTAGGAGGCGGAGGTACCCCGGGCAAGTGAGCTTCCTGAATTCCGTGAGCAGCAAAGAGTGAAATGGTTGCCACAGTTCATTAAATTGCGTTACATCCCCAGCCACCACCAAAGACAATTTCTCCATCCCCAGCACATGCCAAAGTCTGTGGAGCCAGCCCGTTATCGTGGGTACTGTGTCTGTACGCCAATGTATCAAGATATTCTGAACAGCAGAGCCAATTGCAATGGCGATCTGTCTACCTCTTCTGGACTTGAGAGGATACATTAGAGCATTTGGGAGTCCTAGCAGGGTATATGCCGGGAAGCGCGGGAGCTCTATGCCGAAATGAGAGTCAATTTCATCCAGCACTTCCTTCCAGTAATCAGTTAAGAGAGGACAGTCCCAGAGAATGTGCGTGAGCGTGCCCCGATGTCCGCACCCCCGCCAGCACGTGTCCGTCTTACTATGGTCGAACTCATGAATCCGCTCAGGCGTATAATACCAGTAAGTGGACACTTTGGTAAAAGTATCTGTGAGGCCCATATGATAGGCTGAGTGGCGCGCCCTATAAGATATGTGGTCCCACTCCTTGGGGCTAAGTGTCCTCCCAAGCTCCCGTTCCCATCTAACCCTCCCTGGATTGTGGAAGTGTGTAGAGAGTAGTTGCAAAAACGTATACAGGTCCGAGATTAGTTTCGAGTCCGATGTACGGGACAACAGCCATCTCTCACACGGTGAGAGCATCCTATCCGCCACCTCCCGCACCTGTGGCTGAAGAGCCCAATGCCGAACCTGCATGTAACGGTGTCTTTCCGTTTCAGGGAGTGAGAATTCCTGCCGAAATTGTGTGAACGGGATGATACCCTTGGGGCCATACAGATGACATAAAGCTCTGCATCCTGCCTGCCGCCAATGTGTGAAAGCTCCTTTCTCCATCCCGGGGGTGAAGGCAGGATTATCCACTAGCTGCGAAAGGGGCGAAGGAAACGTGGTGAGGTCATACCTAAGGTAGGTCGCATCCCAAACCCGCAAAGGTACTCTAGTAATGAAGGATGCGTACAGATTCTTAGGCCGATGAGTCCGGTGCAGGAACGGTATCTCCTGCAGAGGCCGCCCCGCCACCGCTTGGTCTTGGAAAAGCCAATGCTTATCCGACTCCCACCTGCACCATTCGACCAAGTACCTCAATTGCGTCACCTGAAAGTATTTCCGGAAGTCGGGAATGCCCAGGCCTCTAGCGTCAGGAGACAAAAGAGAAAGGGTCCTGCGTAGCCTAGGCTTTTTCCCCTGCCAAATGAAACGGGCTACGTACGACTGAAATTGCTGTAACCACCCCTTCGGCGGCAGCAGCGGCAGGGCCCTGAATAAGTAGAGCACTTGTGGCAAGATCGTCATCTTGACGGCAGCAATCCTACCCAACCAGGAAAGGATGCCGCGATTCCAGCGGCCTAGCTCGGCTTTGATCTTGGCACCCAAGGCCAAGTAGTTGGCTGAGACCATGGCTGGCAACGTAGGGGCAATCTGAATCCCTAAATATGGTATCGCCTCCGAGGACCAAAGTAACGGGAACCTGTTCTGCAAGTACGCCTTGGTATCAGGCGCCAGGGATATATCCAAAGCCACCGACTTCCCCATATTTACTTTAAAGCCAGAGACCGTGCCGAATGCCGCCAGTTCTTCCATACAGGCCGGAAGTGATGTCCGGGGTGTAGCCAATGTGAAGATGACATCATCAGCGTAGAGACTAACCGCATGGGTAAAACTACCCATCCGTATCCCCTCCACCGCCGGTCGAGTCCGCACCCGCTGAGCGAGCGGCTCCATGTAGAGAGCGAAGAGCAGGGGTGAGAGTGGACAACCCTGCCTTGTGCCTCTATCAATGGGGAAGGCTGCGGAGGTATGGCCGTTAACCCGGACCACCGCTGAGGGCTCCTTATAGCAATTGAGGATCATAGAGCGAAACCGTTCTCCAATACCCGCCTTCACCAGCACTTGTTCCAAGAAGGGCCAGTGCACGCGGTCAAACGCTTTTTCTGCGTCGACCGTGAGCATCATCCTCTCACCCGGAATCCGGGATGCCTTCTCCAGCAGGTGGACCACCCGTTTCGTATTATCCACCGTCTGCCGTCCCGGAACAAAACCCGCCTGATCCGGATCAACAAGGCCGGGCAGATGAAGCGCCAGGCGGCTTGCCAAGATCCCAGTATAAAGTTTCAGGTCGACATTTAGAAGAGATATCGGCCTATAAGATCCACAGTGTTTGGGATCCTTCCCCGGTTTGGGGATGACCGTGACGGAAGCCCTCAAGAGGTCAGGCGGGATGGCTCCAGGTTCCGCGAAGGAATTGAAAAGGCGGGCGAGGATGGGGGCTAACGATCCACAGAACGTCTTATAGAAGAGGGCCGAGTAGCCATCCGGGCCTGGTGCTTTGCCGTGCTTAAGTCTGGCAATGGCCGTCACTACTTCCTCTATGCTAATGTCCCTGTTTAGGTGGTCCGCCTGTATTGGGTCCAAGGAGGGCAAAGTGATCGAATCTAGGTAGGAGATCATAGCCGGCACATCCGGCGGGTCACCCGCATAGAGGTTGCCGTAGAACTCTCGGAACGTGGCCGAAATGCAGGCGTCACCCGTCACTATACCACCCATGGGGTCAGAGAGTTCTTTCACCAACTGGCTCTGCCTAGTGGCCCGGAGTCTATTGGCCAAAAGTTTGCCACAGCGATCCCCCCCAGTATAATAAGCATGGCGTAGTCGAAGGGCCGCATATTCCGCCCGGTCCACATCCAAGGCTGCAAGAAGTTTCCTTGCTTCTTTAAGCTGCCGCCAAATCCTCGGGCCCCAGTTCTGCGGTGAATCAGCTCCAATTCCCGGACCCTGTCAGTGAGCTCATCCCTCTTTATCTTGCGTTCCCTATTTTCGGCCGCAGAGATCGATAAGAACTCTCCTCGGAGGACCGCCTTCAAAGCTGCCCACTGGGTGGCTCTGGTAGTATCTGTGTTGTCATTGTGCGCTAAATATTCACGAAGTACCTGCTCAATACGGTCCGTCACCGTTTTCCTGTGGAGCAGAGTATCCCGGAGGCGCCAGACCCTCGCTGGGGCGGCAGACGGTGGCAAGCAGAGGGATGCCTCAACAGGGGCGTGATCCGACAGGGAAATAACCCCCATGTCCACGGTAGACGCAAGGGCCTGCACCGGGGAGGTGACCAGGAGGTGATCAAGCCTCGCATAGGTCTTGTGCGCGTGGGAATAGTACGAGTAATCCCTGTCCACGGGGTGCTTATGACGCCAGAGGTCCTGGAGGTCCACCTCCGCAAGTCGCGCCTTGCAACCAGCTGAGAGTTCCCCGACTTGCGGGGAGCGCTGAGCCGACCTGTCGACTACCGAATCAAAGACCATGTTAAGGTCGCCCCCGAGGATAACATGCCTATCCGGCGAGGCCGAAATCTCTTCCACCGCAGACTGCAAGAACCTCTCCTGTTTGTCATTAGGACTATAAAGAGAGCCTATCGTGAATATCATGCCCCCCACCCAAAACCTATGTGCCAACATCCTCCCTTTAATTTCTGCGAATTTATGGATGTGCTCCCCCCTGAAGGGTCGAGCCACTAGAATCGCTACCCCGGCTGTCTTGGTAGTACCTGAAGAAAAGAACTGCATCGGAAATTTACAAGAGCGTAGTCTATGTGTGTCCTGTGGCAATAGGTGGGTTTCCTGAAGGAGGCAAATGTCCGCTTGGGTGTTCTCCAACAGGATAAGCACCGCTCGCCGCTTAACGGGATTATTCAGACCCCTGACATTCAGGGTTACGATTTTAAAGGAATGAGGAGGCATAGGAAGAAATGTGTGTAAAAGCGCCAGTGTCCTGCGTGGTGAATACCGTGGGTGAGCATACTCCCTCAAACTCAAACAGCAAGTCGGCCACCCACCAACAGAATGCAACCCCTCTCCCCCTTGCGCAGCGCGGCCCAGTACCAACCACCAACCCCAATGCGACCAAATCACCCGCCACATACGTGCCAACCTCACAGACCCCCTAACCATGCTCCAACCTATCGTCACAAAGCAAAGCAAAATGGAGAAACTCAGGCAAAGCAACATTTCCTAGCACAGCACACTGGACCACTTCTTTCCCCACACCCAACTCCCACGAACCCTCCCGGTACCCCAACACCCCAAAACAACCCCTTCCAAACCCCAAACACCGTCCCCGTCCCTCCAAAAAAAGAGTCAGGGAAACCATTGTCCAAGGCCGGCCCAAAAAGGCAAGTCTATGGGAAAGTCTCGAAAGTGGACGTCCAGCCACAACACCACCCCCCCAGGCCCCCAAACCTGCAGCTCAAAAAAGAAGAAGCGAAGTCGATCTCCCCCCGGAGAATTCTTAGGCGGTCAAAGCAACCTCCTCTGTCGCTGTTTCTCTAGCGACCTCCCGCACAGCATTATCCATCTCAGCCCGGATAGTAGGCGAGTCCGGTCTCACCGAGGAAGACGAAGACCTGCGGCCAGGGATCGATTGCCAGCCATCCCTGGTGATCCGGCGACGACGTGGAGTGGGGCCATCTTCGTCAGTCGCCGTGATGCCCAATACAGTACAGGTGTCCTGAAGGGAGCGCAGCTGATGCAATATTCCGTTCCAGTGGAAGATAATACGGAAAGGGTGGCCCCAAGAATATTGAATGTCATGCTCCCGCAAGAAATCAGTCACAATCTTAAAAGACTTGCGTTTCTGTAGGGTGACCACTGAAAGATCTTGAAAGAGGGCCGCCCTATGGCCTCTGAACTCCAAGGAGGGCTTAGTGCGAGCTACCCTTAGAATCCTTTCTTTCAGGGGATAGTCCGGCAGGAAAGCCAGAAGATCGGGGGGAGGCGCCGGGGCTCTACGTCGTGGGCCCACTCTATGTGCCCTATCGATCCTGAGAGTAAAGTCTGCCGGCTCACCCAGGACTTCCCGAAACAGATCTTGCAAGTAGGCGGCCGCCTCCTCCCCTTCTTCTCCGAGCGGAACGCCCCGGACCCTGATGTTGTTCCTCCGGGAACGGTTCTCGAGGTCCTCCACATGGGATTGTAGATCAATCTGCTGGTCTCGGAGCCTAATCACTTCCTGCTGAAGCTGTGTGAGTTCCTCGTCCCGGGCATGTCCCGCTTCTTCCACGGATGAGACCCTTTCTCCTAGGCCATCAACCTCTCTCCGGACCTCTCGTACCTCCCCCGCTACTTCCTGCTTGAGAGTCTGGAAGTCATCCCGTAGGGAGCTAAAGAGCGACTCAAGGAACGACCTAGTAACTGGTGGTTCCCCTCCGCTCGCCCCCTGTGAACTGCTAGACTGTCTGGGGAGGGCTGTCCACGGCCCTGCCGCGCACTGCTCCTGTTCAGCATCTCCGGCAAGGTGCGGTCACCCTTTCTGTTCCCCCTGTTGCCAGCCATCTTGGGCGTCGAATAAGAGTGTTCAATCCTCACCAGCGACAGTAGCGTTCACAACACCACTTAGCTACCCGCTGTGTGACCGCCCTGACCGAAGAGGCCGCACGTCGCTCCTGTAGTGCAGTCCAACATCCGTTCTCTACCGCTCCGTGCTCTCCGGGCGGAGACTCCTGCCCACTCCACCTCAGTGCTAGGCCGGCGGGATGTAGCTTCCAGGTCAAAATGGCGTCCACGCTCCGTAGCACGCTGCCTCTCAAGCAGCCCCCGAGCGGACCCCAAGCCGTACACAACAAGGGAGCCACTAGGTCCCCGCGGCAGTCGCTTCAAAGGCTTCTGAGACTTCTCTGGGCCCGAGTTGCACCACCAGGCACCCACCACTTCCTGTCCGGTTTCAGCGGGTGAGACGATCTCGTGCCCCGAGCCAGGCCGGCAAGGCCTCCGAAATCCTCGGCACCGGTCCCATCCACGGCTGTAAACCGGTCGTTCGTCTTGGCGGGGCCCCAACTTCTCACCGCTCCGGTCGCTTTCGTTCAGCGCCACAGTCAGCGGCTCCGCACTGCAGTAGGGGTCGGACCCGAGCTGGTCCCCGTTCCCCTCTAGGCCGCGCCAGCGGCCTCCGCACAGCGCCTCAGGCTCGAGTTCGCTCACAGGGCGGACCCAACGGCAGGCCAGGCCGCAGCTTTCGAAGATCGCGGCTCGGCTTCCACAGTCCGCCAAAATTGCCTTCTGGCGCGCAGATTTCTCTCCCAGCAAGGGCCACCAGTTCTCCACTGCACCCGCCGTCGCCAGCTAGCGATGATGGGGGGAGATCAGCGATAAATAAGGTGCTCAGGGGCCTGGGCCGGAGGAGCTCGCCGAGGTCGCGTCCTTCTACTCCGCCATCTTGGCCACGCCCCCTCTCTAAAATTTTAAACCACTTCGCTTCAAAGAGTAGCGGAATTCCCCTAAAGATATATAAAAACTCAGGGAGGATCATAATTTTTACAATATTTGTACACCCCATTATAGAAAGATGCTAGTTCTGAAGCCTATCTAAATCTTTCTTCACTTTAGTGATTATTGGAGTTATATTTACTTCGACTAAGGTGTCTGTCAGAAGTGATGTTTACCCCTAAATATACTCCTGACTGCACTACACGATAATCGGAGCAATCCACCTGGTGATTCTTTATTATTTGTGTCTTAGAGGTATTCAGCGCATACCCTGAGATCTGCCAGAATTTCACAGCCTCGATCTAAACCTGTTCTATCGCCTCTGCGGGGTTTGGTGTTATAACCGCCACGTCATCGGCATATGCAAGTATCTTGCATTGGCCCATACGTGTGGTCAGTGGAGTAATTATTTCATTCATCTCCATTCTGCGAATCAATGGATCCATATATATCGCAAATAACAACGGGGAACACGGGCACCCCTGCCTTGTTCCCCGCTTTATTTTTACTGGGAGAGTAGATCCTGCATTTACATGAATAGAAGCTACATATAGAGCTTGCAGCGCTTTAACATAGCCCTCCCTAAACCCAGCTCTCCTTAAAATATGCCAGAGGTAATCCCAGGAGACCCGATCAAAGGCCTTTTCTGCATCTAATAACATTACTGCCATCGGGTCTCCTGAGATTTCCCCTGCATCAAATAATGTAATGACCTTTCGGGTATGATGGGTAGTACCCCTCCCGGGATGAAGCCGTGCTGATTATCGCTCACCAGAGTGTTGATTATGCTGGCAAATCTTAATGCCAATACTTTAGAATAAATCTTCGTATCGGCATTCATTAAAGTAAATTGGCCTATATGAGCCGGGATCGGTAGGCGTCTTCCCCTTTTTTAAGATTACAACAATAACCACCCCTCCCCAGGATCCCGGTATAGAGTCCCCTGCCTGCGCCTGTTGCATTGTATTCACAATATCCTTACTAAGTACATTCCAGAAAACCTTCTAAAATTCAATTGGAATTTGATCTGGTCCAGCCGCCTTGCCAGAGGAAAGATTCAGTGTGGCTGCTTTAACTTCTTCTATGTCTAGGGGTCCTTCTAGTATTTCAGCTTCTTCCTCATTTAGCGTTGTCACCGGTATCTCTTGCAAGTATGCACTTATTGCCTCTGAATCTTTGCCTTGTTGCCTTGTTGCTCATCATATAAAGTAGCATAAAAATGCCTAAATACTTCACGTATCCCCTCTGAATCTATATGGAGTGTACCCATGATATCCCTAATTTCCCTAACTTCCCCTGTAGCTACCTTCTGCCTGGTGCGAATGGCAAGTGTGCGTCCCACTGTCTCATTAAGGTCATAACATCTCACCCTGCTTGCCAAAAAGATCTTAGCAGCCTTGTTTGCAACGTCCTCTTCTGCCTCAATTTTTACCTTTGCAACCTTAATAAGGACCTGTTCAAGTGGCACCCCTCATAACACACATTGTGACTGTTCTTCCTCAGCATCCAAAGATGCCTTAGTTAATTCTGCATTCCTTAGCCGCTCTTGTTTCCTTTTAAAAGTGCTGTAGCTAAGGGTCTCCCCTCTGACTACCGCCTTAAAGGCATCCCAAACAATGCCTACAGCTGCACTACCCCTGTTAATCTCAAAAAAAGTTTTCATTCACTGTACCATATGCTGTATGTACTGTTCATCACTTAGTAGCCCTCTTTCAAATGTCCATACCCTCTCTCTCCTCACCGTTGTTGCTGCAGTTAAATTCAAAATCAGCGGGTTGTGGTCAGAAAATACCCGAGGGAGCCTTTCAATTTTTAAATTAGGGAGCAATGAATTGGACGTATAGAAATAATCAAACCTTACGCAAATCCTGTGTGGAGCTGAGTAATATGTGAACCCCTTGTCCCCTGGTTTTAAACTCCCCCATACATCTGAATTTGAATTTAATTTGAATTTAAAAGTACTTTTAGAGCGCACGTATACCAGCGGTTTCTTGGCGCTGTAACTAACGGGATCTGAGGTTTAAACAGCAGGGAAAACAGAAGGAGCGTTATTCAAAAGACTTCGTGAATAGGTGAGTCTTGAGATGTTTGCGGAATTGTGAGTAGAGGGTAATAGTGCGAAGTTCAAGGGGAAGGGAGTTCCAGAGGGTAGGGGCAAGGGTGGCAAATTTAGAACCTCCCCACTTCTTTCGCCGGAAGCGTGGGATGGTGAGGAGGGACTGGGAAGACGAACGGAGATCCCTGATGGGGGCATATGGGACGATCTCGGAGGAGATGAACGCTGGTGCCAGGCCAAGTTGGGCCAGGAAAGTAATGGATGCGAGCTTGAATTGGATTCTGGCTCGCATGGGGAGCCAGTGTAGGGATTTCAGAAGTGGGGTGGAGTGGTGAAATTTAGGAAGATTAAAGACCAGGCGGGCCGCCTGGTTTTGTATCTGTTGTAGGCGACGCAGACTGTATGCAGGAATACCGGCATACAGGGCGTTCCCATAGTCCAGGCGGGACACCACCATGGCCATGATGATAAGTTTGAGGGCAGAAAAAGTGAAGAAACGGGACACCCTGCGTATAGTGCGCAGTGAGAGGAAAGAAGAAGAAACCACAGAGCTAACCTGGGAGTGAAGGGTGAGTTGAGAATTAAGTTTTATGCCTAGTGTTTTCACTGAGGGGGAGGGAACAGGAGAGGGACCAAGAGAGGGAGGCCAAAAGAGAGGGGACCAGGGGCTGGATGAACCACCCGTCAACACCAGCTCGGTTTTATCAGGGTTGAGTTTAAGGTGGTTGTGGTTCATCCAGTCCCTGATATGGAGCATGACAGATTGAAAGTTTAGGACAGCAGAGGGAGAAGAGAGATTAAAGACAAGCTGGAGGTCATCCGCATAATTAAATACGGCGACCTCCATCTGTTGAAGGGAGAAAATAAGGGGGGCAATATAAAGATTAAACAGGAGGGGAGAGAGAGAGGAACCTTGGGGGACCCCGCACTGAACTTTCCGGACGTCCGCTGTGAAGTCACCCAGGCGAACGGCCTGGGTCCGGTCACTCAGGAAGGAGGATAACCAGACCAGGGCAGTCCCCCCGATCCCCGCCGCCTTGATACGGGAGAGTAGAATGGTGTGATCCACCGTATCAAAGGCGGCTGAGAGATCAAGGAGCACAAGGGCCTGGTGCTGATTGGTGTCCATACCCTCCCTGAGGGTGTCTAAGACCGACATGACAACGGACTCCGTAGAGTGTGCGGGGCGGAAGCCAGCTTGACGGGGGGCGAGGGCTCCATGCTTCTCCACAAAGGAGCTCAGAGCACAGGTGACGTGGCGCTCGAGCACCTTGGCCAAAAATGGCAGGAGGGAGATGGGACGGAAATTGGCGGGGACAGAAGGATCTGCCCCAGGTTTTTTCAAAATGGGCACATCTGTTAGCGCATTATTTCTTGCAAGGCTAAGTAGCGCTTGACATACCCTTTTTTTCCTGCCTTGATATCCCCCATATATTCCTGGCCCCAAACCATTCGCTCCATTAGTATTAAAATCCCCGGCCAGGATGATACGGGGGGCCCAAATGGCTAATTCTACATCCAAAAATTCAAAAATCTCTGGATCGTCCTCAGTAGATCCATAAATTGCCCCTAGGGTAATCCAATCCCCATTAAGAAAACACTCAACCAATGCCCACCTACCCCACTGATCTTCCAATTTTTTTCTTATTATTAAATCCTTGTTTTTAGATAAAATAGCCACTCCTCTATTTCTGGTCCCCTGTTTAGAGTATGCTAATACATAAAATCCTAACTGATCCAAAAGATAGCCTTGTGTCCCCATATTATGTGTTTCCTGTAATTACACAAAGTCCATGTTTATCTTTTTTAATGCTACAGACCGTCTGTCTCTTCTGACGATCATTTAGACCACAAACATTCCACGTGACTAAACGGGTACCCATTAACCTACATCCCATGATTGTCCAAACCAGAAAGCCATAATAATTTTTATATCATGTTTACATTTGCCTGTTTCCTTCTTTATTTTATTCATAAGTGGTTTCATACCAACTGGGCAAACCCAATCATCTACCCTCCCATGATTGTCCAAACCAGAAAGCCATAATAATTTTTTTATCATATTTACATTTGCCTGTTTCCTTACTTATTTTATTCATAAGTGGTTTCATACCAACTGTGCACACCCAATCATCTACCTATTGCACCCATATGCTTTGTCAATGTGCCGCGCCCTGTGCCCCTTTGCTCCCCCCAACCCCCCCTGAGTTCCCTCCCGTACGAGCCCCCCCCCCCTTACTGGCAAATAGGCCAATCCTGACCTATACATGACAACCGAGGCCCCAGGTTGCCCCCCCTCCATTTTTTTTCTCCATATTTCCTTTGATATACTGACCCTGCTGCTAATTCAGTCCAAAATTTATAGCCACCGGCTTTTTAATGCCCAGAAGTTATCCTTGTTTATTATTGTTGTGATTTGCGGTTTATCTGCCTTACATCTACCATCTAGCTGCCCTGGCCCTTGGTTTCCTTCAAGAAAGTAAGATATTCTTGGGCCTTAACTTCTGAGTAAAATACCTTAAATTGACCATTTGCCCCTACCTTGAGGCGGCACGGAAACATCAAATAGGCTTCACACCCTAAGTTTTGGAACAGCGTTATTAATTGCCTCATCTGCCACGTTCTTTTAACGGTGGCGTGACAAAATTCAGGCCGAGCAAAAAAGGTTATATCTTTGTATGTGCATTTAGCCTCAGGCTTCGCTTTACTCATGATCTCCTCTCTTAGTAAGAAATTCTCTACGTTCACCAGTATTGCCCTTGGTTTATCTGCCATGTTTCCCATCCTCTGAATCAAAGGAAACCGGTGGGCACGTTGGATTTCATTTTCCCAATCCCACTTAACTATTTCAGGGAATCCCCCTTTAAGCAAATCAACCACAAACGCATGGACATCTTGTCCTTCTTTCCCCTCTGCCACACCCTCGAGTCTTATGTTATTGCGTCTTTGCCTGTTCTCGAAATCTTCCAGTTTCCGTAAGACGTCCGATGTTGTTTTTTCCTGCTCATGCCTAACCTCCTGCCACTTAGCAACGCCATCTTCGAGCTTCCCAGTTCTTTCTTCAACCTCCGTAACCCTTCCTGCTATGTCTGCGTACAGCTTGTTGACTTTTCGCAATGACCCTTGTATTTTTTTATTCGCCTGTCTAGCTCTGCGGCTTTCAATCCTGGCTTCACTTTGCATCTGTTTTAGTGTTGTAAATAAGAGGTCAAAGCTGGAAGTCTGTGCTTGAGGCTGTAGATGAGACTGCTGAGAATGTAGCGAGCTATTTCCTACCCCTTCCTGATATAGCGGCGAAGTAGCGGAATAGTCCCAGTCCAGTTTCTTCGCGACCTCAGGCTGTGAAGGGCTTAGTGCCTGTGTTGCCCTATTGCGTGATCTATTCTTAGCACTCTTTGATTTTCTTCGAGCACAGGCCCTGTTTACCGTATTCTCATCTACCTCTAAGGTATCCGACCCCAACTCTGAGTCCTCTACGTAGCTTTCTGATGTTGATGAGTGCAAGCCTGTATCTGAGCCCGAGTCTGAGCCTATCCCATCCTCTTCCTCCTCCCCCTCCTCTTCGTTTACTGAAAAAAAGCAGTCATCACTCGGAGATCTAGGATTTAAAGAGTTAATGTTCGGTCCTTGCGTAATGGTCCCACTGATAGCAAGCGATTCGCCAATGTTGTTCAGTAACACAGATTGTCTCAAGGTATTGGGCTCCCCCCCTATATCCTGTTCAGTTACCATGCTACCATTTGTCTCCATCAATTGAGCCGTGCAACTTACATCATTGCCATAAAGCGTGGGGGTATCATTTCTCCCACTGTCCAAGCTATCGACAACCTCAACCCCAGATTCCTTGCCGACACAATCACTCTGGCCAGCGTTTACACAAACGGGCGCAGATAGCTGCCTACCCGAGTCCGCTCTGCTGTTCCCTCTTACCTGCGTATTCTTAGAGGGTTGCCCAGCTTGCTGGTCCCGGTATTCTGCCTGTTGCGTACTCTGATGCAAAGGCATCGTACAGTTCTCCCTCTGTGAGGCCGAAGCAGCGGCGCCCAAATCAACCTCCGAGTTCTGTCCCTCGGCACCCTCCTCGGCCTCCTGGGTCTCTACCTGCGGCTCTGAGCTCCTGATGGGCACCTCTCCCTCTCCCTGGATGCGCGCGCCTCCGGCTGCTTCAGAGGTAGATGACTGAAGGTTCTGCAGGTTTGGCGTGGGCATTGAAGCAAAGGATTCCAGGAAGGTAGGCTGGCGTAGGGTCGTTTCCTTCCCTGCATCTTCATCCCCTTGTCGCCCCTTATTTCCTCTTTTTCCAGGGAGCCCCCTTTCTTTGTCCTTCTCTTTCTCTTTCTTCTCTTTTTTTTTCTCGGCACTCTCGATTATTTTGCCACCTTCTGTCGTTTTCTCCAGTGCCCTCCGGGTCTGGGCCTTAGACAAAGCTTTTGTCCTTAGATTGGCCGCTGGCACACCTGGATC
This sequence comes from Lissotriton vulgaris, assembly GCF_964263255.1. Taxonomy (NCBI): domain Eukaryota; kingdom Metazoa; phylum Chordata; class Amphibia; order Caudata; family Salamandridae; genus Lissotriton; species Lissotriton vulgaris. The sequence continues at coordinate 753,965,611 of NC_141694.1, forward strand.
ACTGGATGCCGCTTTTTAGGTCGAGGCGGAAGTCCGAGAATTAATGTTACTTAGTGGGACTATTAGTCCCGCCTCCGTTTTTGCCTCTCTCCCATTGGCTGGCTTCCTAAACGGAGGCCAGCCATTGGAAGAGAGAGCTGTCCCTCCGAATAGGCTCCGTCTTTTTTGGATTCGGGGGCGTACATTTTGCTGTTCTTTCGACAGTGGCGTCATCTGTCACTCAGAACAACAAATACACGCCCCCGAATCCGAAAATGGCCGTGTGTTTCTCCGAGGCACCTCTGCCTCGCCTCGGAGAAACGTGGTCATTTGGAGCACTCCTCTCTCACCGAAGCATGAAGCACGGACGTGGTACTTGCTGAAGGCTGCAGGTGAGTCATGCAGCTTCCAGCAGCTCTTTGTGTCGCACCCCCCCCCCCTTTCTTCTCGCCTACAGCAGCCTCGACATGTCTCCCCTTGGGATTGTCCCCGACATGTCCCCCCAGTGTTGTGTGGTGGCTTGTATGTGAGGTGAGGAGTTTAAAGGTAGCTCATTTCAGGATAGGGAGACTGTCGCCAGACTTTTCCCACCATATTCTGTTCATGCGGAATATATGATTTTTCCACGAAGACAAGTTCCACGCATGGCATTACCACGCGAACTTTAGTTCGCATGTGTCTTCACCACGCAGCATTTGACAACGCATGTTTTTACTCCGCAAAATTAACGTTACGAAACATCTCACGTCTCATTTAAATTTACATAACGATGCTGATAGGCTACATGCAGTTCGAAGGAAAAGATCGATGTTTTTAACAATTAAAAACAACAGATTCCCTTACATTTTATTTTTATTTTTTTCATAATCCGCTTAAATTATACCTTAATTAATAAAGTTTAGATTCTTATCTGACCCCTGTACGTCTTTCCCCATCAGCCCTTTCTTCCATCGACCACGGAAACAAGCGTCAAAACACGTCTATCAAAACTGTGAAAGGACTTCAATTATGACGTACACGTCTCCTTGTTGGTGAGGCATTGTAGAGCGTTTTTTTTAAGTTTTCTTATTTATTTATTGTTATCCGCTTGGTTTTTTTTGGGGGGGGAGACCCCCCCCAACCCCCCCTAGCCCCCCCCAACTCCCCCCTAGCCCCCCCCAGCCCCTAAACTCCCCCCCCCAAGCCCACGCAGATCGTACAGGCAGAACGACACGAAGGAATACCACTCGCGTGGTAAAGACGGACGTTGAAGGCATACGCGTGGAAAAGACCTTTTCGTGGTGAGTGACGCGTGGTAAACGTTATGCGGGGTAATTCCTTCGTAGTAAATGATGTTTCCCGTTCATGCGGGCAGTGACACCAGGGCGCGTGCTGCGCCACAGTGCTGAGAGGCCGAGTGTAACTTTGTAATGCATGGCGCTGGCTCCTTCTTTCTACCTGGGCGTGATCGCACTGTGTCTAACATCAGTGCCGCGCTGCCGCGGCCCGTGTGTCCAGCCCAGTAACTGATGTAACACACCCCACGGCGTGTGACCTGGACAAAATGCGGGAAGGTGGCCTCCCCACCCCCTCCTGCTGTAATCCATGAACAGCCTGCCTGCCTGCCGTGCCCGGCTCTTCCCGGTCAGCAGTTCGTTCAGTGTTAACACGTCTGGTGCCCAAGGGGTTTCTCGGAGCAGACCTGTTAACAAAAAAAAAGGCCTCTGTGTGCTGGCCCGAGAGCCCTGCTGCTGGGCTCGCCTCCTGCTCACTGCTTGTGAGACCCTCCCCGCCCCTCCGTCTGCGATGAGCCTTTTACCAACGTGTGCTACTTTCTGTCCCCAGGCTGGATTGGATCCACGCCGTCTACACCCAAGCCGACTCCTTGGTCTTCGGGGGCAACATTCTGCACAGCTTCAACATCCCCATGCAGCTGCACATCTACGAGGTCGAGGACAGGACACGGCTAAGTCCGCTCTCTGAGCTTTCAGGTGTGTGTGTATATATATATATATATATATATATATTTTACTGCATGTCACATCTCTTATCGGCTAACAGGCAGCTCCGTCGCAACCTCTCCCGCTTGAATAATCTGAAACCAGTGTATTGTACAGAAATGCTTTAGAGGTTGAAAGTTGAGGTAGATTGTCGATCCTTCTTGCGCTGGTTAGAGCTGGGTGTTTGCAGCTCCTCCCACCCCCTCTCCTCCTGAACATGGATACGGCTGGCCTGCGGCGGCCACTGTTCGCAGGAACATCTCGCCCGGCTGCTTCTCTCTGTCCAGGAGGCTGGATTTTTGTGCACATACTTTCTGCCAGAGTTTTTTTCCCTCGACCGTGGTGTTTATAGCGTCCCTGCAAGATTGTGCGCAACAGAAAACTGCCCGCAAACCCCCACATGTCCCTGGGAAATCATGTCACCAGAGCACCTTTATAACTAGGTTGGGTTTTACTGGACGACTCAGCGTCTTGTAGGTGGGGGTCGTGGGTGGGAGAGAGAGGAGGTGTGAAATGCAGGCTCTAACCACGGATTAGAACGACACTGTGTAAGATCGCCCAATAATGACTCGTAGGCGGTGGTTGGGGCGCTAAGCTTGTTTATTTAATTAAAATGTAATTATGCCCGAGGAGCGCCTGCCGGCGCTCTGCTCCGATGAATGCTCGGCGCGCTAATGATGCGCGCGCACCCCCGGCGCCAACATGGCCGCCGTGCGTCACGTCGACGTGACGTGGAACAACTAGAACGCTACATATCTCCCCCTTTTACCAAACCCAAGATCAGTCACTTACAGTTCGCCGTCTAGTTCAAAGTCTCGGAATCTGGCAGGCCTTACAATTTGTCTTCCCCTCCTGGTCACCTTGCCAATGTTCTCTTGAGCCCCTTGACCCTGCGTTTCCGTGTCTTCTGCTCCTCCGCTCATTGCTCCTTCGTCGTTCATATTACCTCCCGGCACATCCATCTCCGCTCTCGGGGTCTCGCTCTCTCCTTCGCCTTCTTGCACTTCCCTTGCATTAGTTCCATCTTCTTGCTCACTTCCGCTGAACCTATCTTCCACAATCACGTCCTCCATGTCTACTCCTTCCGAGGACCGCCGTCCCCACCTCACTATCTTGTTGCACCTGGCCATGCGGTCCTGCGACCACACATTTCCATCGCTGAGCAGAGCCGCTCGATCATATACTTCCTTGACTTGCAAAGGCTTGCTATATTTGCTGTCTCCTTTCCTTTGTAAGGTGGCTAGCCTTACTCTTACCCACTCTCCCCTCTCCAGGTGAGTGTCCTTCACATTCCTACGTTTGTTGTAGTTATTAGTGTAGATGGTTTGTGCTCTTTCCAGGTTTGCCCTTACTACAGCAGGAGACCACTCGCTGGTTACCACCTTCTCCTTCCAGATCCTGTTGTCATGCGTGAAGGGCTCACGTCCTCTCAATATTTGAAATGGGCTGTACCCCGTGCCTGTGGGGGTTATTCTGTAGGCCCACACCATATTCTCCAGCGCTCTCTTCCAGTCTTTATTGTTAGAGATGGCCGCTTGTATTGCTCCCATCACCACTCTGTTAAATCTTTCGACTAGACCATTTCCCGCTGGATGGTAAATGGCTGTGTGCTTTATGGTGATGCCATTCCTTTCCATGAATTGTCTCCATCTTTCCGACGTGAACTGTGGTCCATTGTCACTTAGGATGGACTTGGGAATTCCTTCTCTGGTGAACGTTTCGGAAAGGAACTCTAGAATGTTCTCTGTGTCCATAGATTCACTCACTTTTATCTCTGGCCATTTGGAATAACGGTCTATGAGGACGCAGACGTACTTCTGTGTGCTCTGGTCATCCAGCACTGGTCCTAAAATGTCTATAGATAACTCTTCCCATGGGTTTAGTGGGTTGTCGAACTTTCCAAGGGCTGGGCGTAGTGGTTTCAACGTTTTGTCGGCCCCTTGGCATTGGGGACACTCTCTGACATGTCTCTCTGCTCTCACGTCCATACCTGGCCACCAGTAATTTTGTTTCGCTCTGGCCTTGAGCTTTCCTATGCCGAGATGGCCTTCATGTAATAAGTCCAGCAACTTGTTGATGAGATTTCTTGGGGGAACTACCTTGTCTCCCCGGTAGATGAATGTGCCCTTGTCTCCTATTGACAGTTCCTCTTTCACCTCATAGAATGGTTTAAGGTTTGTCTTCACCTTTTTCTTCTCTGGCCAACCTTGTATGATGTGCGCCCTTACATCCTTAATGTCGGTATCTTCTTCATACGCTTCAGTCCATTCTTGTATACTGATAACCTTCTCTTGGTCTTCTATGAGAGCCACCATCTCCCCTCCGTCTGCTGGATCTTCTTCTCCAGGCTCCATGGCCGCTGCTCGACTCAAGTAGTCCGCCACTCGATTCTTGTTTCCAGGGATGTATTCTACATCATATCTGAATTCCAGTAATTTTAAGGACATTTTTGATATCCTGGGTGTGGCGCTGGCATGTCCGCACGATGTCAGTACTTTCACTAGTGGTTTGTGGTCCGTCTTTAGCAGGAATCGGGTGCCCCATAAGAATTGCCGGAACCTCGTCGTGGCCCACACTACCGCTAGCATCTCCTTTTCAATGACGCTGTACTTGCCTTCGGTCTCTGTCACTGCTCTGGAGGCGAAGCTGATTGTCTCCATGTCCCCTCTTCCTCGGTCTTGCATAAGTACCGCGCCTAGCCCTTTGTCGCTGGCGTCGGTGATGAGCACGGTGGTGCCTTGTGGGTCGTACCCTTTGAGCGGGATGGCTCCGAGATGTCCTTTTTGATGACTTCAAATTCTGCTTGGGCTTCCGGTGTCCACTGAAACGCCGTGCTCTCTCTGGTCAGCAACCTCATGTTGTAGGTCTTTGAGGCGAAGTGTACCACGAACTTGCTATAGTACTCCGCCATTCCCAGGAACGACCTGACTTCCTCCTTGTTCTTGGGAGGTGGAGCTTCGGCAATGGCCTTCACTTTCTCCGCCTTTGGCGTGATCCCCTGTTGTCCAATTTCATGGCCTAGGTATGTCACTGATTGCAGGCCCAACCGACATTTCGACCATTCTGCCGTGAGACCCTTGGCTTCCAGTGTTTGTAGTACTTTCTCTAGTTTTCGGTCATGATCTCTCCTGTCTCTCCCCATCACCAGAATATCATCCTGGAAATACTGGACGTCTTCACAGCCTCTGAATAGATGGTGCATCATTTTTTGAAAGACGGCTGCCGCTGAGGCTAGCCCAAACGGCATGCAACAGAATCTGTAGCACCCAAACGGGGTAATGAACGACGTTAGGCTTTTGCTGTCCGGGTGCAGCGCTACCTGGTGGTAGGCCGATGTGAGATCGATAGTGGAGTACCACTTGACCCCTCTGGTTTTGGCCAACATCTCCTCTATCCTGGGGAGGGGAAATTTCTCCACCACTATGTTTTTATTAAGTTCTCTCAGGTCCACGCAGAGCCTGACCTTTCCGTTGGGTTTCATGACAACTACCAAGGGCGCCAACCATTCGGCGCATGTGATTGGCTCTATGATGCCCTTTCTTTCCAGATCTTGGAGTTCCGTCTGGACCGCTTCCCTCACTGCAATGGGCACATTTCTCACCTTGTGTGCCACTGGAATGGCTCCTTCCTTCAGCACTATTCGATGTTGAAATTTCTCCATCTTTCCTACCGTACCCCCAAACACCTTCGGGTAGTTCTTCTTCCACCTGTCCATGTCCGGCCATTCCTCCTGTTCTGTGAGGAGAATTTGTTCCTTCCCTCCTGGGTCGAGTTTTATGCCGAGATCGCCCTGGTCTAGCCATCCTAGGACGGAGGGTCCCTTCTCCGCGACATATAGTTTGCACCACGCCGATCGACCTCTAAACTCAAACAATAGGTGTCGGAAACCTAGCATGGGAATGCGATCCCCATTGTAGGTGACTGGCCGTATGTCTAGTTTCTCCAGTTCTGGGCCCAACTTGGGTCGGAACTCTTCTTCCCACACTGCTCTCTGCACGATGGTGAAAGGAGATCCGGTGTCCGCCACAACCGTGATGGTGATGCCGCCTATGGACATGTCTAGGACTGGTTTGGTTGATCTCTTGCCGTCCACGCTCAACACTTGGTCGTATATGCATAAGACGGTGACCACTTCTTCCTCCGTGACTTCCTCCAGGTCTTCTTCGCTTTGGTCAACATATCTCACCATTCCCTTCTGCTGTTTCTTTCGACATACCTTCTCATAGTGACCTACGATGCCACAGTGTAGGCATTTGGCTCGGAACGCTGGACATTTTCTGTCGTGGGCTTCATGGGACCAGCTCCCGCACCTGTAGCACGTTTTCCTGTTCTCACTGCTCGCCTGTTTCCCTTGCCATCTGCTGGTTCCTTTGGTTGCTGGTTGTTTGTTCCTTTGGTCTTTACGGTGATCTTCTTCCTGTATTCTGTTCACCATGGTAGGAGCGGCCACCTCTTTCTTGGTTGCATTTGCGCATCTCTTTGCGAGTTCTGCCCTCTTCACTATGACCAACACATCTTTGAGCGTGGTGTCGCCGCTCGCCCACAGTTTGTCTTGTACATTTGCGCTCGTGGTGTGCATGACCACCTGGTCTTTTATGAATTCATCTTCCCACAGCGCGTACTTGCACGTGGCTGCCAGTTTCCTCAACGCTGCTACGTACTCTTCGATAGTTTCTCCCGCCTTTTGTTTCCTTTGCTGGAAGTTATATCTATCCACCGACACGCAGATGGTGGGGCGATACCGTTCATCCAGGTCTTCCACTGCATGTGCATACACATCGTCGTCTGTGTCTTCTCTTTTCTTCGGTACTAGACTCTTGTATATTCTCAGTCCTTCTGGTCCTAGGTTTAGTAGTAGGATACGTTTCTTTCTCTGAGGTGTGAATTATTCTTCATTCTCATCTTCTAGGACCCCTATAAAGTTATCTATATACTCCTTCCAGTCCTCCCACTTCATCAGAGGCTCTCCGGGCTTCGGTAGGAATTGTACCGGTGCGATTGCGTATCCCGCCGGGGTACTCATCTTCACTTCCTTGACGCCTGTCCCGTCGGTGGGTTTTCCTGGGGGGCTGCCTGGGGTACTGTTTTCGTTTCCTGTGTGCTTGTTCCTCTGGGGGCTCTTGTCGCTAGACCCCACTTCCTCCTCTTTGGTAGCCAGCGCAGCGCTCCCTGTGCGTGGGTGTGCAGGAAGGTGGCCCGTGTGCTCTTGGTTACGCAGTGGTCGTGCTGCCTCTCTGGCCTCTATGCCGCTTCTATGCTGTGCTGTGGCACTGCCACGCTCCTCGGGTTCCCCAATGCCTCACAACGTTCAATGTGGTCGTTTGTGATGTTTTCCCTGACCTTGCTGATCCAGGTGGACCTTCCTGGTGTCCGGATGGCCTGGTGACCTTGTGCCTGAGTCTTCCTGTGCCTCGTGGGAGCCACGTGGTTTGCTGCTCCCTTCTGTGCTCCCAGCGTCGGTCTGGTCGTCGTCCCGACCTCGTCGCCACTGTAAGATCGCCCAATAATGACTCGTAGGCGGTGGTTGGGGCGCTAAGCTTGTTTATTTAATTAAAATGTAATTATGCCCGAGGAGCGCCGGCCGGCGCTCTGCTCCGATGAATGCTCGGCGCGCTAATGATGCGCGCGCACCCCCGGCGCCAACATGGCCGCCGTGCGTCACGTCGACGTGACGTGGAACAACTAGAACGCTACACACTGTCGTGTGTTAACATGCATCTTGTCTAGTTTACATATTTGAATAGATTTGTTGAGCAGCAGTGCCGAGTGGGGCGTTTTAGTTGCTTGTTCGAGAAGTGATGCTAATGCAGGCGACCACTGATGTTCAACTCGAGTTTCTTGGGTACATTCTGGGCCGCTCCTGCTTTTACCGAGGGCGTCACACAGCATCCCAGAGCTTGGAATATTATCTGTTTTTTTGTTGAAGGGCAAACAAATCGCAAGTTTCGTGACCCATGTCCCGTAAACCCAGGACTGACTGCTGACCCGGCGGCTCCTTCTGCACGTTACCTATACGAAATGGGCCCGAGAGAAGGCCCGTGGCGCTGTCGTGAAATCAACATGCGTGTGTAGCTGTAGCCCATGCTCTGTGATATCTGCTTTGCTCGAGCGGAGAGTCCCACCTGAGGCTTGTTTTTAATATGATTAGTCTGATTAACTCACTCGGCTGTTAAAGCAATGCACCGAGCACTTCACATTTGCGACATGGATGGAAGAAAAATACACAATTAATGGTAGCTCTGAGGCTTCCACCGGTGCAGATGTTGTGTGAATGCAATGTGCCACTTAGAACGGTATCTGCTTGTGTTATTTATCGAAGAAGATACAGTTTTAGAGAGCATATTTAATAACTTGTTCAAAAAAATTACAGAGCTTTTCGCCGTTAGGTCGTTTTGGCAACTTCTATGGTACGGGCACTGATATCAATAGGGGGCACAAGTGGACGAAATATTGAATCAAGCAAAGGTTTTTTATCAACACCACATAAGGCATGTTTACAATAAACACTGGAATGAATTCCTTTCTCGAGGCTTGGGTTGAAGAAGTGTCATCTGCAATTAAGGATTTTTTCAGTTTCTGAAAGACTCTTTCATATTCCATACTCCCGCTCTCCCTCCCACGCTCCATCTTCCTTCCTTCCTTCCTTCATTTCTTTCTTTCTTTCTTTCTTTTCTTCCTGCGTTTCTTTCTTAAATATATAACTATGTGCGTGTGTCATTTCATAATTTATATTATCTTTATCAATCAAGCTATGTATATTTTCATATATGCACATATATAGGGTTACCAAATATATGTGTGGGTGTGTGCATGTCATTGCATCATGTCATTATGCATCCCAAGAAAAGAGAGCATATATTCCCTGCCCCCTGGCTGTGTTTGCTTCCCTGCCCCCTGGCTGTGTTTGCTTCCCTGCCCCCTGGCTGTGTTTGCGTCCCTGCCCCCTGGCTGTGTTTGCGTCCCTGCCCCCTGGCAGTGCTTGCTTCCCTGCCCCCCTGGCTGTGCTTGCTTTCCTGTCCCTCTGGCTGTGATTGCTTCCCTGCCCCCTGGCTGTGCTTGCTTCCCTGCCCCCCTGGCTGTGCCTGCTTCCCTGCCTCCTGGCTGTGCCTGCTTCCCTGCCCCCTGGCTGTGCTTGCTTCCCTGCCCCCCTGGCTGTGCTTGCTTCCCTGCCCCCCTGGCTGTGCTTGCTTCCCTGCCCCCTAGCTGTGCTTGCTTCCCTGCCCCCCTGGCTGTGCTTGCTTCCCTGCCCCCTGGCTGTGCTTGCTTCCCTGGCTGTGCTTGCTTCCCTGCCCCCTGGCTGTGCTTGCTCCCCTGTCCCTGGCTGTGCTTGCTCCCCTGTCCCCTGGCTGTGCTTGCTCCCCTGCCCCCTTGCTGTGCTTGCTTTCCTACCCCCTTGCTGTGCTTGCTTTCCTACCCCCTTGCTGTGCTTGCTTCCCTGCACCATCGCTGTGCTTGCTTCCCTGCACCCTCGTTGTGCTTGCTTCCCTGACCCCTCGCTTTGCTTGCTTCCCTGCCCCCTGGCTGTGCTTTGCTTCCCTGCCCCCTGGCTGTGCTTTGCTTCCCTGCCCCCTGGCTGTGCTTTGCTTCCCTGCCCCCTGGCTGTGCTTTGCTTCCCTGCCCCCTGGCTGTGCTTTGCTCCCCTGCCCCCTGGCTGTGCTTTGCTCCCCTGCCCCCTGGCTGTGCTTTGCTCCCCTGCCCCCTGGCTGTGCTTGCTTCCCTGCCCCCTGGCTGTGCTTGCTCTCCTGCCCCCTCGCTGTGCTTGCTTCCCTGCCCCCTCGCTGTGCTTCCTCTCCTGGGTGTGTATGTGGCTCTGGGTGTGTATGTGGCTCTGGGTGTGTGTGGGGCTGCCCCCTGGCTGTGCTTGCTTCCCTGCCCCCTCGCTATGCTTCCTCTCCTGTGTGTGTATGTGGCTCTGTGTGTGTATGTGGCTCTGTGTGTGTATGTGGCTCTGGGTGTGTATGTGGCTCTGGGTGTGTGTGTGGCTCTGGGTGTGTGTGTGGCTCTGGGTGTGTGTGTGGCTCTGGGTGTGTGTGTGGCTCTGGGTGTGTGTGTGGCTCTGGGTGTGTATGTGGCTCTGTGTGTGTGTGTGGCTGTGTGTGTGTGTGTGTGGCTCTGTGTGTGTGTGTGTGGCTCTGGGTGTGTGTGTGGCTCTGGCTGTGTATGTGGCTCTGGGTGTGTGTGTGGCTCTGGGTGTGTGTGTGGCTCTGGGTGTGTGTAGGGCTGTGTGTGTGTGGGGGGGGGCTGTGTGTCTCTGTGTGGCTCTGGGTGTGTGTGTGGCTCTGTGTGGATAGCTTTATTTGTAGGTGGCTCTATGTGTGGGTGGCTCTGTCTGTGTGAGGGTAGCTCTGTGTAGGGGGCTCTATGTGAATGACTCTGTGTGAGTGGCTCTGAGTGGGTGGCTCTGTATGTGTGTGTGGGTGGCTTTGTGTGTGTGACTCTGTGTGGGTGTAAATGCAATAGGTCATGCATTTGCGAGCGATTAAGCTATTGGCATTGTAAATGACAATGCCATTTATGTATGATTTAAAAAAAAAAAAAAAAAATGTCATGAGCAATGCCAATAGCTCTACCTTTAATGATGCCGAGACCATTGCATTGTAAATGCTTGTTTGTTTTCTTTCTCCTGTTTTTCCAATTGCTCTTCTGGTGCCTTCTGAATTTTCGGTGCCATGGGTTGTCTCAAGCTTCTTCAGCCAAGATGACAGTATTGCCTTGCTATCTCCACAATCGAGGTAACAGACTGTGACCGCAGGTTTGCTTGTCTGGTCTCATACGCATAAATCCACTTCATAAACCACTGGGCGCAGTTAGTGAGCAAAATCATCCTTGGACATTTCCGTGATAAAATTGCTTAATCCCCCAAAAAGCCAGGTAGCAGCCATCATCCGTAATCGTCCGTAATCAGCAATCAGTAGCAGTCAGCAGTAGTCATCGTAGAGGGGGGAAAGCGCGACTGCTCCCTACGGCCTGACAGCGGCCATCTTGCCTTCGCATGTGTCTTATTATTTTAATCCTATGTGAAAGATTATTTTAGTTATTTGTTTAGATTTATATAGCACTTTCTTCCAATTGTGTCATACACATGATAATACGTGCAAAATTAGATGTGTATAAACCTCTTAAAAGCAAGCATGGAAAAAGAAAAACAACAGGTCTCACCTTTATAATGCACATGCTAAGCTGTTGGCTTGCCAATGTTTGTCTGTAAAGTATTGTTTAAGACATGTACAATTACAAAAATCACAATACTGGAGGAAAAGCAAACACGTTTCTTATTGTATTTCAAAACTGGTAATTGAACTTCTTTCGTTCTAAATGACCTGATTTGGTTTTCAAATATTAGGTTTTTGGAATTCCACAAGGCGTATCATGCTAAGTACACCATCAGTTTCATATGCTAGCTAAATGAGTGCAGCATATGGCTATTCCCTACAACACCATAAAAACGTTGTGTGTCAAAGCTTGTGTTTTCATACACTGTGAAATGCAGAAAATAGAACAAAAAAAACCCTTTAAGCCAATTCGAAGGATCATAAAGAGGCTACGCTCAAGGCGTGGGACACATTACAAGAAGGGGATGACAAGTCATCGATTAATCAGCATGCAAATGAGTATGAAATAAAGGCATCCTATAGTAAGCAATGGGTGGTCTGTATGCCCACTGTAAGGTCACAGTCTTTCTCAACCAGGCACATTGTGCTGCCAGGTTGTGAGACCTAAAACACATATTTACCAAACATGGGGAAGCTAAATCAAGTGAATGGTCTTTCTGATGTTTTTTAAACACAACCAGTGATGAAGAAAGATCACAGAAGACTGGTAGTCTACGCCGTAGCTTGGGTCCAGAAAAATGAAGGACCTTTACTGAAAAGCATCATGGAGATAGAGGGCAGAAAATACCTTATCTGGTAAACTGTAAACGTATAACGGACAAATATAATGATACATATGAAGTAAGTCAACAAGGTAATAAGGAGCAATACTCTTTCTACATATTGATCTCTAAACTGTCCACTACGCGGCTATCTCAATGCATTTTAAAACTTTGTTATAGGAAATCTAAGGCCCTTGACTCGAAACCTCCTGCCACTCCCTCTGTGGCCTGAATCATGGCTGAATGGGTTGCATTTTGAGAGTGCAGGATTTACTTGGAGGCTTCCGTGGAAGGGTGTTGTGCTAGCTATTCTGAGAGATTGAGTTGGACACATTTTCCCAGCAACCTTAATGTCAAACTCAAAAAGCCACAAAAGCAACCGACTACCACGGACCGGATGAGAGGAGGCTGGAGACTGCAGGATCCCGAAACCGGACTCTCGCCGCAGACACCCCCAGCGCTGATATTCCCGGAGTCTGCGGAGCCGACACTGCGGAACATCCTGTCACCTGCACCGGCACAGCTTTGGACTCGTGGCGGGAGAAGAAGGCACCCCCGTCGCGCCGCAAGGGCGGCTGAAGCTGTTTTGGTGGACACCCCCGTAGCGTCGCAGAGGCGGCTGAAACTCGGGGAGCCGGCTGAGCTCGCCCGCCTGAAGTCATCCCCCACCCCCGCTTCCATCGGCCCAGCACGGAATTCGAGGCGGCAGTAGAAGACACCCCCGTCGCACCACAAGGGCGGCTGCGGCTGAAACAAGCTGGGAGAGCGCCCCCCCGCTACTCGGAGGAGACGCGGGCTGTGCACCGGTGAGCCGGCCCAAGCCTACGGCAGCATAGGAGACCCAGAGGCACCGGGGGGCAGAGAGAACTCGCGGCACCAGAGAGAACTTGCGGCACCACAGGAACTTAGGAGCCCAGGCAGAGTTAGCTAAAGCTCCGGGAGCGAGGAGCAAGAAGACACCGCCCGCCCGCTCCACAACAACGCTCCACAGCACTACAGGAGCATAAGAGGGCACCCCAGGCAGAGGCAGCAGAAGCTCCGGGAGCCTGCCAAGACGACACCGCCCGCCCGCTCCATAGCAACGCTCCACAGCAACGAGTCTAGCGCCACTACCCAGGACAACACAGGAGTGGAGCCCTGAACCAGACATGTGTGTACACGTACATACATTCAACTTGTCTCCGCACAGCGTAAGGAACTGAGACACTCTGGGATCAACAAAAACTGCAAATAAGATGGGACTGAGACACTCGGTGAACAAAATCTATGCAAATTCTGCTAACAGACTCAACAGTAAAACACAGAAACATAAGGTATTTACTTCTCCCTCCGGCTCACTTTTAAACTTTTCAAACTACCTCTTTGTTCAAAATGGTTGGAGCCACTGAACTGTAGCCATAAATCTCGGAAGCCAATCATGGATTAATGTAGTGCTTCGGTAAAACTCTGCTGGCAATATTTACTGAAGCACAAAATCTCAGGTATTTACTTCTCCCACCCTCCTGCTCTATTTTTTGAAAAATCTATCTCTTTTAAAAAATCTAACTCCTTTGTACAAAATGGCTGGGGCCATAAAACTGTAGCAATAAATCCCCCCATACCTCTGTCATCCACGAGGCCCTCAGCTCAGCTCAACTCCCCCACATAGAGATAAGATTCCTCCCAGCTAGCCTTGTGCTCTGTTTGCTTAAACAGAAAGTGGAATCTCTTCTCCTGTGCTCAGAGCAATAGCAGCAAACGGAGGACTATTCTCTCTTTCTCCCAGCCTGCATAGCAACAAACAAAGGACTACTGACTTGATCTGAACTATCTGGCGGCCATTTTAGTCTAGTTTCTTGTTTTTACTGGAGTATAGCATTTTAGACTAGTAGAACAGATTGTCGGCCTATGTCTGTATTATTATACTCCTACTTACAGTTTTAGCATTTGTTTAGGTCAGATTACTACCTCATATTTGAAAGAATGTCTACCTATTACTGTATTATTGCAATATTGCTCAACTAGCCTCTTCTGAATTTTTGTACTACGCAGACTGCTACCTCATACATGATAGAGTGTTTGCCATCATTGCATTAGTACACTCTAGCCTTATCTTAAACATTTGTATTGCACAGATTACTACCTTAAATATGACAGAGCGCCTACATACCATTGCAGTACTTTACCTATATCAGTATTTTGAACACCTGTATGCACAGATTATTACCTTGTATATTAGGATTCCTCACTAGTGCCACTCTTACTTGTATTTTGAACATTTATAAATGCACAGATTGCTACCTCACACTATTTGGGTTGACAACCAATGTCACCTTCAATTTTTGAGTTCGACTCATGTAAATTGTTATATCTGGTTCCTTCCTCTATACTCTATCAATATTTTTAACTATAGTGCATTAGTGCACTCTCCCATTGTATCCCACCCTTATATTATATATTATCAGTACTATGCCTATTTTTACACCTTGTACCTAACAATTTACTGTATGCATTTGCCCGACTGCTCACTCTTACATCCTGGATATGCTGGTTGATTACTAGTGTCACTTTGTAATTTATAACTTATTAATGTGTATCCTACTATATGCACCTACTATATGCACTGTTGATTACTAGTGTCACTTTGTAATTTATAACTTATTAATGTGTATCCTACTATATGCACCTGTTTTTTCTACACACATGTTTTTCTGCACATTGGTACCACTATAGTACACTACTGCTTCCTCTCATACCCACCTAATCCTGAAACATGGACCCCATCGGCAAACACACATACAAAATCAACTACCCACCATCACTCACCAAAAAAGCCGCCAAACGCTTTAAACACAACTTCCTTAAGTCACACTCGGAAACGCCCTTTGCTGACACCTACTTCTCACCGGTCAATGGATCCCTGAACACCGATATCATCTTCCACACTACACGCAGAGCTCAATGGAGAAAAGCGTTCTTCTCCCTACTCACCGTCTCCTCCACTAGAAAATCCGCTCACAGCCAAACTCTCACCATCTCACCATCCCAAGCCTTTCCAGGCAGAGCCACCATCACTATTTACAATAACGGGATTGTCCTATCACAATCCACAGACAGGAACCTGGAACTGCTAGACAACATGTTCCCCACTTTCAAAGAACACCTTTCCAAGTCACGGTCAAACACTCATATCTCCCCCAGTCCCACCAACCATGACCTCACAGCCACATACTCTTCAATCAGGGACACACCTACCACCCCTGACCTCCCATCCCCTACCCACTTCCCCAATACCCCAATCCAGCACGCCGTCACAGACACAGATCATTCCCCCTCATACACCGCTCTTTCCCTCGCCCCTTCTACCAAATTGCGGACCTCCACACATACCCTCAACACTCCTATCACACCTACAGCGGGCATTAACACCCCGCTCACCGCTGACAGCACAGTTCCCACCCATAACACACCTAACTTAGTCCAGCACCAGAACAACACGCATTCCGACAATTCCCCACCTTTATCCCCCCCCACTCTCAGTCCTCATTACCCTCCAACCAACTTCGCAGAACATACCCCCTCTCCTAACTTAACTCCCCCTCCCCTCAACAGGACCATCTCCAATCCCACTTCCCCTCCTACTCTCAGCCCCCACTACCCTCCTTACACCCCCACCACGGCTTCCAGTCTCCCAACCTTCACCTTGTCCCCCCCCGCCTACCACCAATGACCCCACCCATAACATCAACTTCCTCTCTACCTCATCCACACCCCTCCCGTCCGAAACCTCTCTCATCCCTAACCCCATCCCGCACACCAACACAACGCAGACCTGCTCGAACACCAGCCCGCCCTCCCACCTGCACACGAATCCCCTGTCGAGCCAGTCACCCCTGACCGCCACTCCCACCCCCACCACCTACCCTACGATGGAATACATCACGGCCACCCTCACTCAGATCAAAGAAGACATTCACGCCATCAAAGAACTACTTTCCACTCGCCCCATACACCGCCCACCCTCCTCCACCCCCCCTCCCAAATTGTCTCCTACTCCGCCGGCGGACCCCCACCCTCATCACGCCACACACCAGGCGTCAATCCCTGCTCATAGGCGCAGCAACTGCCCTCGTCCCCCGCATCGCCCCTGCAACCCCTCACACTTCTACACCTCCCAGCCAAACTTGTCTCCCACCCCTCCGAATAACTCTCGCACCCAGCTATCCCCCAATCTCACATCAATCCCAGCTCTTAATCGCAACAACCGCCCTCGCCGCACCCACAACTCTTCCTCTGACCTCGACACACTCACCCTTCTCCGCTCCTATGACCCAGTCCCCCAAACTCACACAAGCACCCCACACCGCAACATTCCCACGATACACCCAAATCCCCTTAGACCACCCACACTAAACAGCAGATTCTCCATCCCTAATAACCTTAGAAAAGTCCCTCTCTCGCTAGAACCATCTAACACCCTCTACACACCCCGTCTCAAGTGCGCTCTTCTCAACTGCAGATCGGCCACGAAACACTCGGCAGCCATTGCTGAGCTCCTCTTATCGCGGGACCTTGACCTAATCATCCTGACTGAAACATGGCTAACTGAATATTCGACACCCATAATGGACATTCTGGTTCCTCCTAACTACCACATTATCAGGCTCGACAGAACAGGCCAAATAGGTGGCGGTATCGCATGCATATACAGGAATAACCTCTCTGTTCAGAAAGTCAATTCCACATCCCTACCATCACCAACATCCTGGGAATACATCTGCCTCGACATTATTAGTGAAGGCAAACCGATATGCTCTCTTCACAGCATTTACCACCCACCCAGGGACAACCTCACCTTTTCCCAACAAATCATGGATATGATCTCAACCAATTCCGGACGCCAGCTCACCCAAATATACCTTGGTGACTTCAACCTCCATTGGAACGACCGCAACGACGCGGTGGTAAATAGTCTTAAAAATTTCCTCGATGCACTTAACCTCACCCAAATATGCAACAGCCCGACCCACGTGAAAGGCTCTACCATCGACCTGATCATCTCCAAAGAGGACTCTATCCAACTCGAATCCATCCAACCCTGTGACTGGTCAGATCATCATATTATCACATTCTTTATCAACGAAAAAGTCAAAGTCAACCCGGCGCAACTCTCCAAGCCCAAAGTCTGGAAAAGAGACACGAAAAAGCTCAACCCAGGCTCTCTGCCCCCTAACAGTTGCAATCTCCTACTCCCTCCTGCAGGCGCCTCGGACGTCCAAACTCTGACGGACCACTATCTCAACACTATGACCTCTATAATTAATGAGGCTGCACCTATGCAGCTAAAAAGAGTCTCTACTAAAATCTCCAAACCATGGTACGACGGGAGTCTCAACGAAGATAGAAGAGACATGCGAATGGCAGAACGGACCTGGAGATCAGCCCCCTCCGCATTGCACCTAAAGGAGTTGAAGGAAAAGAGAAACGCCTACTTCAGGAAAATAAAACGCTCAAAATCCGACTTCTTCAGCCTCCAACTTAACCAAGCAAAAAACCGCCCGAGAAAACTGTTTGAGCTAATCAAATCGCAATCCAAGGAACAACCTCAACCACTCAACACTGGTCGTGAGGCACCCTCCTGTGAAGACTTCGCTGCTTTCTTTATCCAAAAAACTGACAAAATAAAAAGCGATCTCCTCATTGACGCAAGCCTCTACTCCAAATCCAAATGCCTAGCACCCGCTGAACCAAAAAACAATGCTACATGGTCAACCTTTGACACATACTCGGAAGAAGAAATTGGCAAATTACTCAGCACCCTGAAACCATCCAATCACCTCACGGACCCCCTCCCTGCCTTCGCAGTAAAAGACTTTACCCCTTTGCTTCTCCCTCTCTGGACTAAAATCATCAACAGCTCTCTCCAACAAGGAAACATACCTGACTCCCTCAAGGTTGGTCAGGTCACACCTCTACTAAAGAAACCAACAGCCGACCCCTCTGACCTCAACAATTACCGTCCCATCACCAATATCCCCACTCTCGCCAAACTGCTGGAAAAATGCGCACAACTACAATTGACTAAACACATTGAGCAATTCGATCTCCTCAACCCTCACCAGTCAGGCTTCCGAGCAGGACACAGCACAGAAACTGCTATGACTCACATAATTGACGACGCACTTCAAATGCTAGACCAAAACGACACCTGCCTCCTCATCCTTCTTGATCTCTCCTCCGCATTCGACACCGTTAAACATGAGAATCTACTAGAACTACTAAACACAAGAATGGGCTTATCTGGAACTGTCCTCAAATGGTTCACTTCCTTTCTGCACAACAGGTCGCAGAAATTCAAGAGCAACAACCTGATGTCCGCGCCAATACCTGTAACGCTAGGCGTCCCCCAAGGATCCTCTCTATCCCCAACTCTGTTCAACCTAGTCATGGAACCTCTCACCACCTTGCTACAAGCATCCAATGTACACTTTCACATGTACGCCGATGACACCCAACTTTACCTCAAATTACAATCACCCAACGACATCCTGCTCCTGAACTCAACGATCAGATGCACCCAATCCTGGCTTGCAGACAATCACCTCAAACTCAATGCCCTGAAAACAGAGTTCCTTCTGATCTCACCTCCAGCGAAGATAGCCACCACCCAACATTGGCTTAAACTCCTAACCGCACTCAATGTCCAACCCACCATCGTGGACTCAGCAAAATCTTTAGGCATAACACTCGACACCAATCTCAGCATGCAGCAACATATCAGCCAGGCAACAAAGGGAGCGAACTTCCAGATCAATACTCTGAGGAAACTTAAACCCTTCCTCCCAGCCAAAGACTTCCAAACTGCGGTACAAGCACTAGTCATCCCACGAATTGAATACAGCAGCACCGCCCTCTGCGGACTCCCACTAACTACAACCGCACCACTAAAAGCGTCTCTAAATGCTGCAGCGAGACTCATCACTGGGTCAAAAAAGCACTCCCACATTACCCCTGACTTGAAGTCCCTGAATTGGCTGCCTTTTGAAGCCAGAATACATCTGAAAATCGCTTGCATGACACACAAGGCGGTACACCTAAATTCACCCGGCTACCTTGCTCAGAAATTGACAATCTCTGGGGGAATCAGAAACACGAGAGGCACAAACAATCTTCAGCTGAAACCTAGAAGATTCCGGAAGGAAAAAACATACAAGCGCTCCTTCTCAGGAATGGCGCCAAGGATTTGGAACTCACTCCCTCCCGAAACCAGGCTTATCTCCTCCACTACACTCTTTAAAAAAGAAGTAAAAGCTATCCTTATGGCTAAATACACTTGATCTACTATCTCGAACCCTATTAACACCCTGCACTGATCTGTATTACTTGCTTGACCCCTTTACTTATTTGTATGAGTTGTCTTATCACTCACATGATTGGCTTTGCAGCCACCTATTTGTATTATGTAGTAGAAAAAGCTTTATTCGAGTTATACACTCATAAAAGCACACACATAAAAATGCATACATTTCTAAAATCATCAACATCGTATAACAATAATTTATAAAAAATACATGATATATAAGATAAAAATTGTTATCAATTAGAATTAAAAAAATAGCTTTTTCATGGTATGCGGAAACTAAATGCATGTTACAATATAGCAACCTCCAATTTGCGGACCATTCCTAAGTTTATACAATAGGAGCTGATGCCATACATATTAGCCGCATTTTTAAATTTAAAATTCATATATATCTCCCAGTTGTTGTCTGCAAGGAGAAGTCGTACATAGGAAAGTGTAAAATTCATAACACATTAGAGGATAGAGCCCTCCTCCTTATAGACCAAGCCCACCCCAGATATTTAGCAGTTCCAACTACGATTGGTATTTCAGTGGAGGAACAAATAATTCTCAGTCCCTCAACACCACTTTGGACACCGAGGTTCCTACAAACTGGTGCCAGCCAAGAATTTCTTGCATTTACATAAGCATCACATAAAAAAAGAAAGTGTGCGATGCTTTCCTTAGGGGCCCCACATGACGGACAACACGAGTCACTATTAGTTCTCCATCTCGACGTCATGCACCTCAGGGGGAGGGAACCTGCCCTTAATTGGAAAAATAATTTCCTGTCTAATGGGACAGTTATGCTGTCCCAATATTTTTCTAAGGAAGGTCTTTGTTTAATTTCCAAAAATCTACCCCCCATGGATTCCGAGGATACGCTCCTCCAAAGTTTCTGGTCGAGATAATTCCAATAAAGTTCTTTAATACTGGATTTACTTGGGAATACTTCCCCGAGGGGGTTTTCCCATAGTTTGGAGAGCCCAAGCTCAGCAAGGGTGTCCCTTAGCATTTTTAACCATGTGATTTTGTGGAAAACATCTAATTTGGCTAGTGCTAAGAACCCCTCAGCGTAGTGTCTAATTTCCATTGTGGTCCATAGGCGTCTCCAATAGAGGATAGGCCTCAGACGGGCACGGTCACTAAGCGATCTTCTACCTAGATCCAAACCAAGCGGTATCAGTGGTGTACTTTGGGGTAGGCTGGTTATCCCTCTCATAAACCTGTTCTCTGATCTTTGGAGGGTAGTAAGACTCTCAAAGCCCCAGACTTCAGCCCCGTAGAGGGTTGCGCCCAAGGCTTTAGCGTCGTAGACCATCAGAACAGGTTTTACAGGCCTGGTTTTGGATTTTACTTGTTCAACCCTAAGGGCTCCCGAGATCTGTTGGTGTTTCAACACCGCCTTCTCTATGTGACGTGACCAACCAAGTTTGCTTGAAATCTCGACCCCAAGGTATGTAAAAACATTTACCAACTCTAATTTGGCATTGTTCAAAAATACATTGGGTCGAGATTGACGCTTTTGCCCAAAGGCCATCAACTTTGTTTTGTTTACATTAACCTCAAGACCCCGTTCTTTGCAGAATGAGTCAAAAATGGTCAAAGCTCGCTGAAGACCCGACGGGGTTTTGGACACGATCAAAGTATCGTCAGCGAACATCAGAATTGGAACTCTGATGCCCGCTAGCGAAGGTGCGTCAACCATTGCACCCGTCATCCTGTCTACAATGCCATTAATGAACAGGGAGAACAGCAGGGGTGCCATTGCACATCCCTGCCGGACCCCCCGCTCGACTGGAAAGTTGGTAGTGGTTTCCCCATTCCTCCCCCACTGAACCTTTGCATAGTTACTTTCATGCAAACGCATTATCAGCGTAAGCAAATCAGGTGGGACCCCTATTTTGGACAGAACCTCCCACAGCGTGCACCTGGGCACCAGATCAAAGGCAGCCCTTAGATCAACAAATGCTACATAAAGGCTGCCTTTGCCCAGGAGTACAGTCCCCCACCGCAGCATGGTGAAACGAAAAATTTGGTCGACCGTACTGGTTGCACGTCTGAATCCTGCCTGGAAGGGGGATAAAGCATTGTTATCATCTACCCAGGCCATAAGTTTGTCGACCAGCATCTTCCCCACTACTTTTTGCATGGTGGCCAGCAAACTTATTGGTCTATAATTTGCCGGGAGTGACCGATCCCCTTTCTTGAAGATCGGTATTATTATTGCCCCATTCCATATACTTGGGATTTTTGCCCCTTTCGCTAGGCCGTTTCCCAACAAGGTCGCGTATTTTGCCCACTGGACCTTGTCGTGTTTAAAAATATCTGAGGGGATTCCGTCAAGCCCAGGGGCTTTTCCCCCCTGCAAACTTGCTATTACGTGTTCCGCGTCCTTAGTTGAGAATAAATCACCCTTGCAGAATACCAAAGGGATTGGTTCAATGGCCATTGTATCCCTACTCTCAGCATACTGGGGTTTAAAATATTCGACCCACAACGCCTCATCGACATTGTTGTCGGGATTGTTAGGGGCGCCCCCTCTTCCCCATTTCACAATTTTCCAGAAAAGTCTGGAATCCTTTTGTCCTGAAGCCTCGAGTAACTCCTCCCAGTACTCCTCATCCCACCGCTTCTTATCCTTGTGGATACTGTCCTTATAGAGTTTCCTGGTGGCGCTAATCGAGGCCTTGTCCCTGATTTTGAGTGCTCTGCCCAACTCCAGTCTGGCTACCCTGCACTGTTTGTTGAACCAGGTCGCCATTGTAATTGGTGCTTTCCTGGTAGTCTTTGGAGGCTTGGTAAAGTGCGGTTTTATCAAGGAGAAGAATGTGTCGTGTATGTCAGCTATTTGGGCAGAGTCTGGTGTTACCTTGTCTACTTTTGCCATGGCATCAATAGCATTGACTGTCTCCATATTAATGGACTCCATAATGGATGAATTGGCCAGGACGTAAGGCCATCTCACCCGTCTTAAGTCATTAGCCATAACAGGTACACTCCCACAACCTGAAACTAGGTTAGTTCGTGCAGCCTTCCACCATGAGTGGGAGACACAGAGGGGGTTATGGTCACTTTCTACTCTCCCCACAATTTCCATGTCGCCCACTCCACACCATAACTCAAGACTACAGATGACATAGTCAATCCTACTTTTATTGTACCCATTATCGAATGTACAATTGCCACCTTGGTCACTTTTTGTCCTGCCATTGAGGGCCCTCAAACCATACTCCAAACATAACGCGTTCAACAACAGAATGTCTTTTGTCCAGCGCTTCACAGGTATGAGGTTTAGGTTTGGGATGCCCCAAAGGGCATCTTCCTCAATTCCTATTGGGTATGCATTGTTTTCTAGAGGCTCAAAAGTCCTATTCAAATCACCAGCCAAGATTACTTTGTTTCCCAGTGACCGGGATTCAAGGGAGGCGGATAGGACCTCTAGGGTAGGAGAATTCCCAAGACTCCTGCCCCTAGCATATATATTGTAGATGTCTATCAAACCACCCTTTCCTACGGATAATCTCAATAATTGTATGTCCTTGCAACCTAGATCAATAATTTTTGCTTTAACATTAGAGTTTTGTTTGATCCAAATTGCGAGGCCACCCATAGGTCTACCCCTGGGGCCTCTCGTAGCTGGTATACAAAAATTTAAATATCCTTGGAGATAAATTGGGTCAGAAGCCCACGTCTCTTGGAAAAGGCACATTTCGAATCCATTTACAAAATCAATCCAATGCTGTGACAATAGTCTGGCCCCCAAGCCCGCTATGTTCCATGACAAAAGTCTCTCCAGAGTGTTTTCTATACAAGTGCCCTTTTTGTTAAATGCCATGGGCAAGAAATCATCCGGCTTCCCACCATCACAATCCTTTCCTAAAGCAATATTTACACAATTTACACCTATTCCATCCTTCATACAAATAGTGGTTGAAATGCCTAGTTCACCCGCACAACCTGCCGGACTTGCAATGGTGCTCCCATCATTCACCTTCACTACTTCAGATGATGGGCTCGTTTCAACTTCGTTGTATATCATTGTTTCAACAGGGTTACTCCACCCAGCTTTTTCCCCTTCCAGATGTAATTGCGTGACTGATCTATGTCAACATCCCCATCTCATCTGCCCCTGCCCATTTTGGGGAATAAATGCTGGTATATAGCAATTATTTGGTCTTGGTATGGGAGCAGCTATGGGGCCAGCCTCTACCCCGGTATAAGGACTGGATCTCAGTAGCTCCCTACAGCCCCCTAGGTGAATGACCGGTCTGGGATAAAAGAAAGTGAGGTCCACAACCCCAATCCCACCTATATTAGTATTCCAGCCAGGTCCCGTTATCAACCCCACAACCCTTGGATCCTGGAAGTTAATTATAATGCACTCACCCCCCTGCTTTTTTAAAGTATTCCCTATCCAGTTAACCCTTCTTGCCCCAATTATCAAGCCATCCACTCCCCCTGGCAGGGGTCTATTGACGCTAAGCCAATGCATGGCCTTGTTTTTTAGCATGTCATAGGTTTCTCTTTGGCCCTCCATTAGTGGTGGTACATTCATAAGTATGGCCACATATGGGTGGGAGTCCGGGGTGAGCTGTACTGGGGGGATCCTAGTCGGTGGTTTAGTTATATGGGGTTCTGTTTGTGCTTGCTCAGGAGGAGCACGGCACTGTGTAAGGATGTTTTCCACTGCCACAACAGAATTAGTCCTGTTCCCGGTACTAGGGGCATCCCTTGTGGGACCACCACCCATTGCTATCTGGGAGGTAGGCCCCCCCTTATTCCCGTTGCCATTGCTACAAGGGATTTTGTCCTTTCCTGGCCCTTTGGCCGCAATTTTCCCCGGTCCGGTCGGCAGAGGTGTGGCATTTTTACTAATAGTGGTGGGCAGGTTTTTCACACTAACCTTGCTACCCTTGTTGGCAGTGTTATTGGGCTTAGTTTTCCCACTATTGCTAACGGTTTTGGTGGACATTAAATCAGATACATCCTTGCTATTCACCCCTTTATTTCCCTGGACAGGAGTAACATTTGCAGGCGCGAATTGTGAGTCTACCAACGCGACTCCTTGGTCTTTATCAACTATCTGTTGGTGTTTCCCAATCTCACCCATTTTATTGCCAGCCTTAATTAGTGATTTGATAGAAAAGAAATTATCTAGGCTAGCTTGTTCTAGGTGGTCAAGTTGTTCAGTTAACTTTTGCAGTCTAAGCTCTACTGGATGTAGGAGGGAACGCATTATTTTTTCCACTTCTACCAGGAAGTCATGTTTGGGAGATAGTGGCCCCGGTATTACTATGCAGGTTGGATCTACGGCTGGTGCCACCGGTTTTGTAGGAGGCACCATAGTTACAGGGTCCACTTCTGATTGAGCTGCTATGGCCTCCCCCGTTGACATTACAAGGTCATTACTTGAGAATGGTTTGGAACCCACCTTCCTATGCTTTCTAACAGGTTTTTGGGGTTGTAGTTTTTTGGCAGTAACTCCCCATTTCCTTTTGACACCGGGCTTAGGTTTAGGCACTTCCAAATACACACTAGATTTTACCACATCTCCTTTCTCTTTGGATAGTTGGCTAGTTACATCAGATTGCTCAACAGATAGACTAGTTGTTACGGAGACTAGTGGTGAGATGTCAGTTAGCTCATTATGGGAGGATAAGTCAAGTAATAAATCCTGAGTGGCTGGTAAAACAAAAGATGACAAAGGTGTGACCAGCGCAGGAAAGTTCAGACCTTGATTTTTAACAGGCGGGTTTTTCAAAAGCTCAATCGAGAGCCTACGCCCAGCTCGCCTTTCCGCCAGTGCGATTTCTTTATCTATATCCTGTGGCAAGCGTTTAAAGTAGGAATCAAGGGGGCCCATAACAGCCGGCTCTGCCTCGGCCATTGGAGGTAGGAGGGTGGAGGTGCTTGTTGAGGAAGCCATAGTAGAGGGATCCCCCCTTCAACCCACCAGTAAGCCCACTAGACACACAAGTCACAAGTCAAATGCTATATCAGTGGGTGGGTCAATACCTGGACCGTGGATGTTAATGGGGTGGCCCAGCCCGGCCTCCAGCGGCCCCGGACGGCCACAGACGGTCCCGCCCTTGTCCCGGGCTTCTCCCGGCGCCCTCCCGCGCGCTCCAGCGCAGCGGGGATGCAAGGTGCGTAATGAACGTTATGAACACAAATTGGTGCAGAGGGGGGAGGGGTCGGGGAGAGCGGCCCAGGTGTAAGCAGTCAAGCAGGCAGGCGGGCGCTCCTGGGATATGCAGTCCCAGTTCAGCGCGCGCACTCGCTCGCAGCCCCGTCAAAAATCCTTCCCTCAGCGTCCCCTTGTGTAAGACAGCAGGCAGCACTCCTGGCGCAGCGGGACCCGCGGAGCGGGTTCCGCAAGAAGTGGGCTGGTGACGAACTCCAAACAGGTCAGGTGGCGAACTCCAAACAGGTCAGAGCAAAATGCAGAGAGGCGTCCCACTCGCCAGATCCAGGGAAACAGTTCATAAGCACTCGTTGAGAGGGGGGAGGGGTCGGGGAGAGCGGCCCAGGTGTAAGCAGTCAAGCAGGCAGGCGGGCGCTCCTGGGATATGCAGTCCCAGTTCAGCGCGCGCACTCGCTCGCAGCCCCGTCAAAAATCCTTCCCTCAGCGTCCCCTTGTGTAAGACAGCAGGCAGCACTCCTGGCGCAGCGGGACCCGCGGAGCGGGTTCCGCAAGAAGTGGGCTGGTGGGCTGGTGGGCTGGTGGGCTGGTGACGAACTCCAAACAGGTCAGGTGGCGAACTCCAAACAGGTCAGAGCAAAATGCAGAGAGGCGTTTGTATTATTTGTACTGTATGATCTACTGATTTACCTATTTGACTTTGTTCCCTCATGTACCCTTCTGTACTGTATGATCTATTGATTTACCTATTTGACTTTGTTCCCTCATGTACTCTTCTATGTAAAGCGCTCTGATATCTGCGAAGATCTTGTCCGCGCTATATAAAACTTTGAAATAAATAAAATAAATAAATAAATAAATCATTTTGATGATGAACGGTTTTTCAGTGACCATTAAAGAGCTTGAAGAAAGCACTGTGCTGGTGCTACGCATCTGATGCTTTCTACATCAATGTTCGCGTAAGGTCAATCCAGGTTTTAAGATCTAGGTGGTGATAGACACTATAATCAGATATAGTCATGTGTTGATCTATTTTCCTACAGGTTTGACAGTGACAGCGGTGAAAGACTCGGGAGAGTGGAATTTGGAGGCTGGAGCACTGGTGCTTGCTGATGGAGGACTTTGCTGCATTGATGAGTTCAATAGCATCAAGGAGCATGACAGAACGAGCATTCACGAAGCAATGGAGCAACAAACCATAAGTGTGGCGAAAGCTGGGTAAGAGTTTTTACCAGTAGCCTAGTCTTTAATACCCTCCGCAGTCTACAAGTGTTAACATGAGGTTTCAGATCCAAATCCAGGTCCACCTTCTAGGCTGTAGGATTATGAATAGTCAGGCCCGGGCTAATGCCATCCCAGTGCACGTCACCATGACTGACACCAAGACCTATTTTACTAATGTACTTTTTTCCAGCATTGTGGGGCTGATCATCTCAAGTGCAATGCTCAGGATCTGAAGCTAACCCCCATGCTTCTAATTTCTGACTAATGTATTTGATGTTTTATCCTTTATTGCCTTTTATTTTAGTGTTCAACTATAGCCCTTGTCAGAAGGCCTTTTCCATTTTAACACGCAAGCCTCACAGACATGTTATGTTTCCCCCAGAGATTTTGAACTACTGAGAGAGACTGAAATACCCGAGGGACTCCCTGAAGAACTCGAGGAATTAACTAAGGCACCCAAACTTTACTATATTAAATGGAAAGCGGCAGCTTGAAGTGCACATCGAATTTTTTTTTTAAAAGTAGGAGAAATCGGAGGAGTGTATGGCATAACGTCCAGAGCTGCCTAAGACTAGAATAGTCTCTGATCAAATCAGAGGTGAAAATAAATTCAAAGTGACGAGAGAGAATCCCATGAGGCAACCTCTGATCAGCCCGCGGATGCCTAGAATAAAAGAAACCGTCCCTGAAGAGCATGGGACTGCATGCGTTGCAGCAATATCTGGTGTGCAATCACTGCAAGAGAAAAGACAGCAGTCCAAAAGGTGTCTGCTGACAAAGATGGGGAAGGAAGAGTGCTTTAGAAGAGGAGCCGAAAGGCACAGATCCGTAAAAGTAAACTCAGGGCTAAGAGAGAAAAAGTAAACATTGGGTAATACAGTGTGGTATTTTAAGAGCATGCTGAGTCTGCTCAAGTGGTGAGCATGTCAGTGTTAGTCACAGGGAAGCTTTTTCAGCAGTCGGGTCCACCTTAGCTTCCACAAGTGTAAATATTATATTGAACAAGTGTAGGAAGACATGCCCATCTGCAAAGCTGCAGGATCAGAGAGGGCACTCCTTACTTCATACCAAGTTGTGTTGAAAAAAATGAAATATACGACTAGGTCGTGAATACTTCCTGCTGAATTTTAAACTGCACGTTTGTTGTATTCTTGCTATGGAAATTTATTTTGTGAGGTCTCCGAAGCCACGTAATCCAAGCAGCAGCTAGGAGTGCACACCCTAATTTAGAAAACGAGCATTTGTAATGCAATCGGTCTCGCCTTTGGGACCTTATATGTATTTAGCTATGCAGCACATTAGCCTGGGTGCTGAAACATCTACTACTGTTCTTTAACGAGGAGGGAAAGTAAGCACCAAATTCCATGACACGCCAGGTATGGGAACACATGGAGAGAAAATTGCCTTTCAGCGGGAAATTATATAGTCCAAGCTCTGTTTTTAATATAAAGTCAGTGCCTTCGGTGGTCATATCACTGAAAAAAGAAGATTAAACAAGCATTTACAATGCAACGGTCTTGCCTTTGCAAAAGTTAGAGCTATTGGCATTGTAAATGACAACATTTTTATTTATGTATTGGTTTTGAAAACAGATAAATAAATGGCATTGTTATTTACAAAGCCAATAGCTTAATCTTGCAAATGGGAGAATGTATTGTGCACTGAGAGGGACAGTAAGGAGACATTTGCGCTGAGAGGGGCAGTGAGGAAGTATTGTGCGTTGAGGGTTCAGTGAGGAGGTATTGTGCACTGAGGGGGGCAGTGAGGAGATATTGTGCGTTGAGGGGGCAGTAAGGAGGTATTGTGCACTGAGGGGGACAGTGAGGAGGTGTGGTGCAGCACCTTTAAATCACCAAACTCTAAAGAAAGTTATTATTACTTGTGTTACCCAAAAGGTGCATCGCTGCATGAACTGCTAACAATAACCAGCACTGGAGTCCTCTTTCACCTTCTACCACTGCTGCGGATTCACATTACGTTTCTGCTTACCTAGTTTGTTGTCTCCCCAGCTTGAGAAATGGGAACTCGTATCTCTGCAGGCCATGATCAGCGGTCCTCAGCTAGCCTCGCACTGGGCCCCCCCCATTGGTGAAGTCTTGCTGGGGGTGCGGGGATTTGTTGGTGCCGTGGGTCTGGCGAGGTCGCAGCGCGACTGCGGTGGAAGGGGCGTGCAAGCGGGAGCGGTGGGGGGGGGGGGGGTGGCACTGGCTTGGGCGCCTAGGGAAGAGGCAGCGTTTGGTTTGGTGACGAGGTTAGAGGAGGTGCAAGACACCCTGGAAGGAAGGGGGCAGGGTGGGGCCACCAGCAGGAGGGGGCAGGAGTGTCATCGCTCGGCTGGGGGACACCGGACCCCCTGGAAGCAGACAGCCTCTTCCAACATCTGCGCTGTTTGCATTGGAAGTGGCTGGTGCGTGGTGATTAAGCCATGAGGTACCGGAGTCACTCCATCACATGCCAAAAACTAGTCTTGTAAATGGCCAATCCAGCAAAATCAAGTCACAAAATCAGCAACATAACGCTCCACCTATATCAAGCTGCTGGGCAACTGTTAAGGTATTGGCCTACAAGGCATGCAACCAATCCCTAAGACCCTTTAAACACCTATGAGCCGAAATCCTTAATCAATACCTCTATGAATAACCAGACCACAATACCTGAATGACATCATCAAATATCGACTCTGACTTAACCATCAATGGAAATTTGCGAACTACGTGGCTATGTAAGACCCAGACAACAGGCAGTGCTACAAGGCCACACTAATGGCAGAATGGGCACTACGCACATTTCAGTTACAGTGCACTATGGTGGAAATTGCCACAAAAGTACATAGCCAGATGTCCAAATAAATAAGGAACTGCCATGTTCAGATTAAGATCTCACCTGAAGAACTGATTTTGCAGTAATCAGTGTCTCGCTCCAAACTTTTTCACTGAAGGTCTTACAAGACGACATAGCCCCAGCTTATTGCTCAGCTAGCTTTGCTTCCAGCAAGAGCAGCGCTGAATGCCATGTACAGAGCAAATGCACGAGGACACAAAAAAGATTCCGAAAAGGAGACAAAGGGGTGAGACAATACTGAAGTAGCTGCATTTACGCTGCCAGATTAAATGAATCTGTTAAAAGGATTCACTTGAAAAAATTAATTTTGTACAGCAAAATCGCCGCTTGAACACACACCGACGTGAGACATGAGAGAACAAGTGTGGCCACACCTTAAAAGGCCCTGGGAAGCAGAACTACAAGTATTGGATAGGGCCACAACAGAACAATATAAACAGGGTATCACATCTACAATTCGTACCGAGCAAAAGCGTCGTGAAATGGAAGTCCACCGAGAGGATTCCTGCCCAAATAGGATGCAGTATTAGTTCCAATACCTCTCTTCACGGTTTAAAAATAAGTTCTAAGACAGTAAGTGCAGCTGTTTGTAACCACTGCTACCAACAGGGATTGTGGGCTCAAACGTACAATGCTTCCCAGCAAGTTAACTGAACATTTCATTTTCTTCAGAAAAAACGTTAGCACTCAAAAACACTGGTTTCATACACAGTAATTAATCATAGACCTCAACGTTGCTATTAATACGTGTCTATAAACAAAAACATCCAGAAAGTTTAATAGGCACTGAAAAGACTCCTATTAACAAATACAACCGTAAAATAGCGTATATGACCAGTCAAGTGTAGCTGTAGGTACTTTGAAAAAAACAAGTCAATGGACATACTCCGCGGACAAGTGGTGGGATAATGTTGTGTAACACTACAAACTAAATTAACTATCGTTTTAAAGCAGATTTTGTCTTAGACTGTGTGTTCACATTAAATAGTGAATTGCACAATAACTTTGCACTTGAAATAATTATCAAAAAATCAAGTCGGTTGTTATGGAGCTCAACAGGGTGCCCCAGTAGTTGTTTCGTTTATCAGTTTTAGAAATACGATCTTCTTAACGCTCGGACTTGAGCACAAAAGACTGCAAATCTTGGTACGAGCCCTAAATTAGATGCATATTTCACAGGAGATCAGCATTTTAGTCTGAATAGGCTTTAGGTTGAACAATAAATCGTGCGCTCTTCTCTCCGTCCAAAAACAGCAAATGTTTCCTTACAAGTAACATTATACTACATATGCTTGAAATGTATTAAAAAACGCCAGATTGATTCAGTAAAATAAATAACCATGTGCATCATTTGTGTTCGTATAAACTTAAACAAGAAACATACCTACCTACACCCATAAACACAATCGCGAGATGACTGAGAAACATCGCTCCAAGTTCCCTCGTGTGCATGCAACACCATCCCCCAGCCAGCAAACACCATCACATGTACAGACAAGCACACACAAATGCGCTCACACTCTCATACACGCACAGATTCACACACACACAAGCACACATACAGAAACTACCAAAAACACAAGCACAAATACAATCACACTCCCCAGAACAAAAACACTCAAGAACGTACACACAAGTACATGCATACACACACGCCATCACACGCACAGACAGGCACAAGCACACACAAATGTGCGCACACACTCTCATACGTGAACAGAGGGCGCACACAAACATGCATACAGAAACATCCACACGCACAAGTAGACATTCAATCCCATGCTCTAGTACAAAAACACTCAAGTACATGCACCCCACATCACACGCACAGACATAAGCACACATACAGAAACATCTGCGCGCACAAGCACACATACAATCCCATGCTCTAGTACAAAAACACCCAAGTACATGCACACACCATCACACGCACAGACATACACAATCACACACAAATGTGAACAGTCTTTCATACAGGCACAGGCGCACAAACACACACACATGCGTCTGCACACACCCCTAATACACGCACAGACGCACACACAAAAGCACTCACATGACACATTTCTCCATGACTGCAGCAGCATTGATGGCACACAATGGCAGGTTTGGACAGACTAATGAAAGACATCTGCTGCCGGTTCCGAAAGTGAAAAGAGTTCTTGGATTACCAGATAGAAGGGGGTGCGGGGTCACGAGCAGCGAGGGGAGAAAGGGAAGATGAAAGACGCGAGGCAATAATGCGCTCCTGCCTGCTCTCATCAGAGGACATTTCATAGAACAGGGATGATGCAGTGGAGGCTGGGGGTCGCTGTTGTTTGGCACCACCAGGGGTTCACTCTCAGCGCATCCCGGAGAGGTACTCTAGCACCCCCTAGGCAAGCTACTTCAAGGCACTTGTTTGGAAAAAAAAAGAAAATAACATACCAATGCAAAAAAACACCCACTGTGGTTTTTTGGCTGAGAAGGCTGCAAAACACTCCCAGCAGAGATAAACTGAATACCAACTAAGCACATTTTCGTGACTCATAAATTTGGGTACCCGGGGTACTGACAAATGGTGAAGGTACCGGTCGAAAATGAGTCAGAAAGCTTCTTTAATGATTAAGAAGACTTCCCTTTCCGGCCGTCTAAACCACGCCTACTCTCGTACACTTGTGTTAATATGGAGGTCGAGTGTGTAGAGTTTAACTACCTAAATCGAGATTTTTTTTGCAGTATTTTGTTCTAGTACGAGGGAAAACATCTGTATGAAGAATCCAGCCAGATCCGAGACGGCCCCAGTATAACTTGTTGAGTGTGTCCTGGACTCGTTTAAGACTTGCGTGTTCTTAGCGTGGTTTGGGTACAGAGCAGCAACCTAGGGGCACCGTAACATCTGCGGCGCAGTGGGGCCCCTTTGGCTCGTGTGCATAAGAATGTCTGCAATATATTGGAATTTTCAGTTTACACCTCTGCCTATAACATGGCTAAAAGCATGTCACCAATTGCCCTGTCACAGCAGGCAGGCTCGCTCGGCTCAAAGGCAGCCCACTGCAGATTTTCTTTCCTAGCTTGCACTCTCCCCCGCCCCCGCTGTTTAATAATATCCATTTACCGGCCCTGGGATTGATCCGGTGCAGCGTCCAAAAAACACTGTGGCCTAACCCTCGCTATTGAAACTCACTCTAAGACATAAAATCTCATGAGCTCGACTGCGCATATGCGCAGTACGCCACTCAAGACCTAAAAAAATATATTATTATCTACAGGCGCTCATGGAAGACAATTTCTATTGACTGGAATCTAGGGAATGCTAAAGTGATTCTGGTATTTTACTGACCTCTGTTGGTTGTTTTCTATCAAGAAATTTAAATAGTAGCAGTTGCTAGAAACATTTTAAAAAGAAAGTCCCTAAGCAGAAAGCAAATCTGGCATTTTACTGACCTCTGCTGGTCGTTTTCTATTAAGACGGTAAAATAGAGGCAGTTGAACAGAAAAAAAGTCCCTAAGCAGAAGCAGACAAGTCCTAGGGCTGATCTCCAGAGCCCACAAAGTACATACACATGTAAATATATACTAAAGTATATACAAGAGGTCTCAAATGCTTGACCTAAAAATGGGATAAAGGGACACACAGATAATTATAGATTAATTTGATATAAACGTTGGGTAATTCAAAGCCTGCAAAGTTCAATTGCCAGATTACAGAATTAGTAGTTTTGTGAATGTG
This sequence comes from Lissotriton vulgaris, assembly GCF_964263255.1. Lineage (NCBI taxonomy): Eukaryota > Metazoa > Chordata > Amphibia > Caudata > Salamandridae > Lissotriton > Lissotriton vulgaris. The sequence goes on from NC_141694.1 coordinate 753,998,686, forward strand.
TGCAGGTAAAAGGATGTAGAGGCTTTTATGAGGTCGTTAACAAGGTCATAGCTCAGTATATATCTGAGATGAAACAGGCATTAATAGGTTTCTAAGAGCTGGCCGAGGGTTCCCAACTGTCTAAGGTAACTATATCACGCTGCAGCCCTGTCAAAGGAATGAAGAAGAAAATAACTGTGTACAAGGCTCATAAACGTCAAGGTTATCCAGGCCTTATATTGTCAAGGGGCTGGTGCTGCCAGCCGCCACCGGCTCCTCTGCTAGAGTAAACCTAAGCACTTGTGTGGGTTTTGTGATAGGGCGTTTGTGCTTGGGTCGAATACTTTTCATACTGTGTGGGTGTTTAATGTGTGTTGTGTTTGTGTGTGTTGTGGAATTTCCTGAATCGATTCATGGCACATAGTCTGCCCTTGTGATACAAGGCTTGAAGTACTGGCAAACTACGGAACTGAGGATTGCGCTGGCACTCAACAATGCCAGTGTCACATAGGGCACAGACTGTTGTGTGCTGAACTTGTCAGCAAGGCTTTGAACAATAAAGTTTTCAACAAAGGCTGTTTTTTGGTTCAACACTCTTTAGTATTTTATTCATACTTGTTGAAAGTTGTTGTTTGCCAGTTTCAAAACTTTTTTTCAATCAGTCGGTACTCAACAATGCTCTATGTGACACTGGCATTGTTGAGTGCCAGCGCAATCCTCAGTTTATTTCGTACTCCCGAGCGGGGGGTACACATAGGAGCACGACCTACGCCCTAATCCTAGGATAAACCAAAGTGCCGTGCACGGCTATTATCTTAAATAGTTAAACTACGGAACTGGCCATCGGCTAGTGACGGCCTCCGCACCATTTACACAGGTGTGTGTTGAATTGTAGACTCACGGACATCATCTCCCCACAAGCCATCACATCACCAACTACACCCTACTGGGAGACCTCAACTTCCACCTCGACAACCAACTGGACCCCAACACTGCATCCCTCCTCGACAACCTCCACAACATTGGACTCCGCCAGATCGTGACTGAGCTCATGTACTCAACAGGACACACCCTCGACCCCCCTCTTCACAACAGTAAACTCCATCACCTTCAGTCACACAACCAAACTCCCAGGGACCGACCATTGTTGCGTCCACTTCACCTTCAGAACACCTACCATCCACAGACACCAACACCTGCTCCCACAAAGAAACTGGACCAAAATCACCGATGACCATCTCACCTCCTCACTCAACAACTCCACCCCAACCATCACAGAAAAAGATGACACCAACACCGCAGCCCGACCCTGCACAGATGGATCACGGATAGCACCAACAGCATAGTCCCTCTCAAGAAAAACAACAATACCTGCACCATTTAAGCCAGATGGTTCACCACCGAATTTGGAGAGTCCAGACGCACTTGCCGCGGCCTTGAAAAAGCCTGGAGGAACATCAAATCCACAGAAGCCCACAACAACTTCAGAGCCACCACCAAAGCCCACCACCAACTCATCAGAGAAACGAGATAAAAAGCGATTGAAGTCAGAATCTCCACCCACGCGCACGACCGCAAGGAACTCTTAAACATCATCAAGGAGTTTGCCCAACCCACCAGCAAGTCTACTGACATCTCTCCCTCACAAGACCTCTGCGACAAACTTGGCTCCTTTTTCCACCACAAAATCAAGAACATCTACGACAACTTCGACAAAGACAACAAACGCACTGAACCCTCACCAACCACCCCAGACACCCAGAAACCAGCGATTGACAAATGGACAGCCCTCACCACCGAAGACACACTGAATACAATGAAGTCAAAGCCCCCACGGACCCCTGCTCCCAGCACATCTTCAACAGAGCAGCTGACACTATCGCACCCGTGCTCCGCCACACCATCAACGAATCCCTGGCAACCGCCTCATTCCGCAATGACTGGAAACACGTTGAGATCAACCCCCTCCTGAAGAAACACTTGGCGGACCCCACCGACCAAAAAAACAACAGACCCATCTCCCTGCTCCCGTTCCCAGCGAAAGTCATTGGGAAAGCCATCAACAGCCAACTCGCCACATTCATCGAAGAGCACACCATTCTCGACTCCACCCAATCCAGCTTCAGAAAAAAACACAGTACAGAAACTGCCCTCCTCGCCACAACAGACAACATCCGCACTCTACTGGACAAAGGAGAAACAGTAGCCCTCATCCTCCTCGACCTCTGAGGCATTCAACCCAGTCTCTTACCGCACCTTAATATGCAGACTCCACGATGCAGGAATACAGGACAAAGCCCTCTACTGGATCCGCTCCTTCGTCTCTGATAGAACGTAGCGGGTGAGACTCTCCCCTTTCCTCTCAGATCCTACACCGACCACCTGCGGAGTCCCCCAAGGCTCCTCCCGCAGCCCAATGCTCTTCAACGTCTACATGTCTCCGCTCGCCCCCATCGTAGGAGCCTACAGACTCAACATTGTGACATACTCAGACGACACCCAACTCATCCTCTCCCTATCCAACAAACCCAAAACCGCCAGACACAACTTTCGAGAAGGCATGGAAGCCGTTGCCAAATGGATGAAAAACAGCTACCTACAACTAAACACCAACAAAACAGAAGTACTCCTAATGGCCCCAACCCTGACGCCTGGAGCAACACCTGGTGACCCCGCCCTCGGAAACCCGCCAACCCCTACGGACCACGCACGCAACCTAGGAAGCATCCTAGACTCCGAGCTCATAATCGATCACCAGATCAACTCTGTCTCGTCTTCCTGCTTCCACACCCTCCGCCTCCTTCGTAAGACCTTCAAATGGATCCCCCTCGAACACAGAAAGACCGTCACTCACGCCCTGGTCACCAGCAGACTCGACTACGGCAACGCACTCTATGCCGTAATAAACAAAAACCTCACCGCAAGCTACAGAACATCCAGAACGCCGCTGCAAGACTGATCCTCAACCTGCCAAGACACTGGCACATCTCCCAGCACCTGCGCACACTCCACTGGCTCCCCGTCGAGGCGAGAATCACCTTCAAGATACTCACCCATGCACACAAGGCCCTCCATGGCACTGGACCAGCATACCTAAACAGCCGACTCAAATTCCACGCACCCCAAAGGACCCTATGATCAGCCCAGCTCTCCTATGCTGTGGTCCCCCACACCAGAAAGACCAGATCAGGAGGCCGCTCCTTCTCCTTCCTCGTAGCCAAAGCCTGGAACACCCTTCCGCTCTACCTTAGAAAGACAACTTCACTGTTCGACAGACCCCCTCCTTGATGGAATGGATCCTGCACCCTTCCCCCCCAGCGCCTTGAGACTCTTATGGGTGAGTAGCCGCGCTTAACAAACTCCTGATTGATTCATTGACTCAATATTTTGACAAAGACCCCTTTGCTCTCCCTGATTGGAGGAACAGTTGTCAGTGTTAAGCTGGAAGACTAGTGTTTCAGATATCCGTAAGGCTGTGGCCCCAGTCTTACCTTTCTGCCACCTGTAGGGGTGTGTGGAGATCCAGTGCTTTGGACGCACAGGTCCAAGAAGTCCTTCACAAATGTCAGCAAATGTGTTTTTTTGTTTCTGACCGATGTGAGAACCTGTGTTAGTTGGCAAATTTGAAACTTGCTGCAAAAAGTGGTGTAGAAGAACAACATCTTGCATAAGGAAGTTAGTTATTTTCTCCTGCACACTCAAAATGTGTATAAAAAGTTCAAATTGCAAAAGCCATGTGTGCTGGATACACAAAAAAATATAATAAATACATGTATATCAAACATGATATATACAACACATATGATAGGACAATGAATCACATATTCAAAATCACAATATAATACAAAAACACACTATATACAACAACAATTACAAAAAACCCGTAGATATTATACAAACACATGTACACTCCTTATTCAGAGTTCTTCAGGCCTCACAAAACCTATATATAATCCAGATAAGATACGCCGGGTGACGACGTGGACGGGCTTGAAGTCCACGATACCCAGGAGGCGAAAGTATCTAGCAGAGATGGGCAATTTTGTACCCGGATGTTGGCTGACTGGGTGATATATAGGTTTTGTGAGGCCCGAAGAGTCTGTATCAGATCTACCCTTGTCCTGATGAAGCGGCAAGAAATGAAAGGCTGAAACGCGTCCGCGACTGCATCAACAAAATTAGGAGGAGTCTTTTCAAAATTAAAATGTTGTTTCTTTATGGTTAGGGCGCCTAATGATAGGATAGGAGGTGTGATACCTCTGGCGCTTAGGTGACTTACTCTTATTGCAGAACTTTGAATAAAGTGTACATGTGTTTGTATAATATCTAAGGGTTTTTTGTAATTGTTGTTGTATATAGTGTGTTTTTGTATTGTATTGTGATTTTGAATGATATGTGATTTATTGTCCTGTCATATGTGTTGTATATATCATGTTTGATATACATGTATTTAATATATTTTTTTGTGTATCCAGCACTTTCTTATGATATGCGTATTTTATCAAATTGTTTATTTAGTTGCAAGAAATTTCAAATGACAGGGTAATTGATTGTGCCTTATGCAGAAATAAAATAGTTAATTGATCCCTTCCTGCTTTTTTACTATAATACATCTTTGATGTTCCATGCCCAGGCAGAGGAGGGCGATTTGGGCATACCCCTCTTTTTTTGAGATTGTCCTTGTTTTTAAAGTGACGGTGCAGGCAAACCTAAACATGACATTGTACCATTTCGTGTCATAGATATAAGGACCTGTGAAGTATTCTTTTAATTGTTAATACTAAATTTTTAAGTTGCTTGATTAGTTTGCAGTCTTCAAGTGAGATGCCTACATTCCTTGTATAGTGGACTGCCCTAAACTGAAATAATTCTGGGAAAGTCTTATAGGACTTTTATCATCCACATCGCTCCACTGACTTTGGCTAGATGTACTCTAAATAGAGGCTATTTACATATATACACATTCAGTGGAGGGGCTCAAATTATTAATAAGTACCCTACTATTTGCTATCAGGAGGCCCAGACAGACCCACATTTCAAGTCAAGTCAACTTTTTGCATATAAACACCTTTTTTGATTTCAAAAACTTTAAAACTATTGTTATAAATGAAGAACCAGTACATTAAAGCGCTTTATAGAGATTTTAAATTATTCAAAGCAGATTGAGCATTCTGTGCTAATGTTAGAATCACACAAGGATGCTTAGAGTGAGCTGGTCTTAATACTTTTCAATCATTTTTCAATTTCACATTGTTATCCATTGTAAAGAAGGTATTCTAAACCACTTTAAAATGGTCAGCATTTTCCGCAGGCATTTGCAAGTAATTTGTGACTTTGAGATTATGTTCATTGAGTACTTGTCCGACAAAGAGTGGCTCCTTAGTTAGTAGTTAATATAGTAGTAGTAAACTTATTATTCTGTTAAATAAATAACCACAACAAATAAAAGAGGATAAAACCAGAATAAAAAGAGCAAACGCACACATAATATAAAACACAAGGTACACAGTCCTTGAGATTCAAATAACAAATCAAGCACAATAAACAATGATATTTGTATGAGGGACGGGTCCAGTATGTAGAGACATTATAAAAGCAAGCTGGTTGAGGCCAGGCCCCTCGGATCTTGACAACATTACTTAAAAAATAACCCATGTTTACACAAATATGAATATCACCCAACATGGCAAGAAAGAGCATAACTGGCCATGTTTGAACAAACTGAGCCTCTCTCAAAAAAGGAACCAGAAACTTTTCTCCTGAAGGTTGTATTAGCTACAGAACATGACAACATGAAAGATGGACTGTGCTGAGGTTTTGTCACACTCACAATGACCTAAAAGGCCGTCTACAGCCCAACCTTTAGGAAAGCTTACCAGTGGGAGAAAGGAGTTCAGCCTGAACCTGGATGAAAGCTGACGGTGGTAAGTATTGTTTACCCAGGTCAGGTATGTTTCTATTGGGCTAACTGTTTTAATCAGACCGTATGCCCGAACAGATGATGTGCAGAGCTCAGTGTCCTTTACAGTGGCCGTAAGACCCAGCAGAAAGTTGTTTGACCCACGATAATCGTCTTTAATGGTGCCTGTGGGCTGTGTGAATAGTCTGGGGTGGCTGAAGACTGTGAATGCTGACTTAACCCCTTCCCCGTGGGGCTAATTCCCCCACTGTGCTGGCGGAAGGGGGGGGCGTGCTCAGCTCGTCATGACCACGCCCGTTTCTTAGAACGCCCAGCATAGCAGGGGAATAATCCCCTCGAGGCGCAACGGTCATGACGAGCTCAGCTTGTCATGAGCACAGCGCCACTGTGCCTCATGACGAGCTGAGCTCGTCATGAGCACCGATGTGGTTAATATAATTTAGCAAGGAGACAGCGTTATGGTTGTCCAAGGAAAGGCAGTCTTTAATTATCAATCTGTTAAGTATTGGCTCACTCTTAAGCAAAAATTAGATATAGCGTAATAAAGGCGTATTTTTAATAATGCCTGAGATATAACTAATACCGAGATCCTCATGCATGGCAAGTGTAGATGAGCTCTGGTGAACACCCAGGAGCCACCTAATAAACTTGTTTTCCTCCAGCTGTATTAAACAACCCTCCCAATACCCCAAAGGTCCCTACCATAACTAGTGGCAGAGACACACTCAGCTTTATAAACATAGGTCAGTACATTGACAGGTTTCCTACCTACCCTTGAACTAAGGTCCAAAACTACTCCACACATTCTGGCTAGTGCAAGCTTCTTTTATTTGAAAGTAGTAAATAGAGAAATAGAACCCCCTCTCCCCAAGCTCCTATAGGCCTATCTTTCTCCTAAACCTTGACGCCAAAATTTTAAGCTGCATATTGACAGCTCGTCTACTGCCTTATATGTCCCGGCTCGTTCACCCGGACCAAACTGGATTCATTCTTGGACGGAACACCACACACAATCTACGCAGAATTGCACATGTATGGCATGCACTGAATCTAGAAAAAGAAAGTTGGGCATGAGTCTTCTGGATAGACAAAAGGCTTTTGACTCAGTAGAATGTATGTATTGGCATTTATATAGCGCACTACTTACCCGTAGGGTCCCAAGGCGCTTCGACCGCTGCGAAACCCTTTCTGGCTTCCCTGAGAGATGGTCCCTTAATGGGTATCTCCAGGGTGAGACCAGGCATCCCCGGCGGTCTGGTGGGGCCGTTAGTGAAGATGAGGCAAGCTAATGCCCAGAGTTGCCGAGTGTGATCGCTGATCAGAGTGGGCACCGAGGCGAGAGAATTATCGAGTCCGTTGACCCTGGTCCAGAAACCTGCCGCGCCGGGAATCGAACCCTGGTCCCGGGCCGTCCTCTGCTCTCGGGTCTGCCGCTCTAACCAGTGAGCCACACTACTTCAGAATGGATCTATATGTGGGTGATACTCAAAAAGATGGGACTAGGTGAAAAATATATAACCAGAATGGAAATACTATACACTACACCGGCGGCGAGAGTATGCCTCCTAGATCACTAACCTTGTGGTGTCTATGTAAGCCAACATCACACTCGTATATCCGAGACACTGAAGAAGCAATACCTGTGTTTATCACGGAGCTGACGAGATTCGGGGAATTGTCAGAACTGCTCCTTAATCCGGGGAAATCTAAGCTTTTCCCCATGGGAAACCTGGCCCAGAAAGGAGAAGCCGAGTTGCCTAAGGTGGGAATAAAAAGGGTCAGGGACAAGGTACATTATTTGGGGATAAACTGATGCACACACATACAGTTTATTTGGAGAGTAATGTGGGGAGATGCGTGGAAGGCATCCAAAAATCACTTGCCTTTTGCAAGGAACTTCCGCTGACCAAAAATGGTTGCCTTGCCACGCTGCCTGTATGTTATAAAAAATTCTCTCTACCTAATCCCACACTCGTATTTTATTACGGCTGAAGTGTCTACTGGTGGTGCTGCTGTGTGGATCAAAAAGGAAAAGGATACAATTGGACACCTTGCAGAGGAGATGGGAGCAGGAAGTACTTGAGGTCCCCTGCCTAGTATTATACTATATGGCTGCGCAGCTCCAGCATAAGGCTCATTGGCTGGATAAACAAGACAATTGGGTGAAACGGCTACTAGGGCACAGGCACCTGGGGCCTCACTGCCGGAGCTCCTCATGCTGGGGTCTGGGATACCTAAGCAGCTCCTGTATATTATTAGGCACATTGCTGCGACCTGGATAACTGCAATAAAAAAGGTAGTTAAAAGAGCGCCTTACGCATCTGTTATGCCCCACTATGGGCTGTGCAGCCCTTCAAAAAGATAGGACAAACAATGTCAATTAATAAATGGACGGAGGGAAGCTGCCACACAATGGGAGACTTGTATACTGCCCAACGATTCCTAACAAGGGAGGAGGCAGAAACCAAGTTTGAGCTGGGCAGGGGGCAAGATTTGCAATATGCAAAATGCTCTGCGGTGCCTTGTGAGCTGTGGCCGCCATTCCCGCAGGAGCCACACAACATGATAGTTCTACAGACAATATCTAACCTAGCCGGAGGACGTAGACTGGTCCTACATATCTTTAAAGCGATTAGAGGAGATCTTCCCACGGTCCCCTCCCAATACACACTAAATGGGACACCATAATGGACGAACCCCTCACAGTGGCAGAATGGAACAAAGTACACGAGGGGACAAACAGATTAGCTCTTACACTAGGTTCAGACTTATACAATATAATATTTTACACCAAACATACTTAACCCTGCAAGTGCTCCATAAAATATTCCAGGAACGCCCCAACCACTGTCCGAGATGCAGATATAAGGAAGCTCATTTTGTGCACATTATATGGGACTGCCCAGAGTTAGCACCCTACTGGGGGAGGGTAATAGTTTGCTTTCAGAATGTCACGGGCTGGAAGTTACCACACACTATCAAGGATGTGATACTGACCCAAAAGCGAAAATATCAGCAGGAAATTTCTGCAGTTAGGGCTAGTACTAGCTAAAAGACGAATAGCAATTAGGTGGCTGAGTCCTGACCCCTGTCCACAGCTGAGAGCTGGGTTAAAGACGTGCGCGGGTAGGCCACGGCGGAGCTAATCCGAATGAAAAGAGTTAGAAAAGATGATAAACTAGAGGAAGACGCGAGGGCCTGGTACACCATGATAGCAGATATACCTCAAAAAGACGACGTCCCTCCGGAGGAGAAAGACGGGAAGCAGGCAGAGCAGGGAGGGGCGGAGGCAGTAGCGACACCCGGAAGTTCCCCTTTGCGCCTGCCCGAGGCCACGCAGTGGCCATCAAGAGGGCGGGCACCTAGTCAAGGAGGGCGGTCCCGCCCCCAGTTGCTTGTCCGGCACATCCGCCTCACCGGTTGGAGGAGGCGGCCTGCCGAGAATCTCGTCCGGGCGGCGGGGAGGGGCTTCATGGGTACTTATGCCACAGTGCCCTTCTCCTGAGCCTCTTTGCCGCCCGGACGCCGTCGTGATCTTGCGGGACACTCTTTTCCCTCCCTTCCTCTTACCCAGAGTGTCAGTAGTAGGGGTTGGGGGGCGTTTTAATGTGTTTGTTTTTCGTTGCAGGCGGAGTTACTGGGCGATCCGGAAGAAGAGAGGTGCAAATGATGTACTTCAGCGGGCACATAGGGGTGCCAGAGCCTAACCTGTAACCTCATGGGAGGTGCAGGAATCCGTGTCGGCGCCCCAGTAGTCCTTCGGGCGGTTGTGGGCCTGTGCAGCCGGGGGTTTGCCTAGTCACGCCCAGCAAATGGGTGTGTCAGTAATTAATTCTATTATACAGCAGTTGGGTGGTTCGCCACTGTGCTGTTTGGCTCAAACAGGCGGACAGGTGGCGAGAATGCGGCCTGTCCTGGATCGCCCGTAAGCTAACCCACCATCTTTACATATGTTGTATGTAAATAAATCCTGCAGCAAGTTTTTACCCAAACTTATAATTGTCTGTGTTTCCTTTGCGGGTTTGGGAATGTGGGGCGGGGGAATGTTATGTAGCCCTGAGGTGACTATATCCGAGTATGGTGCAGGAATATAGACCACACAGCCCGTGATATGAATTTTAGAACCCGGAGTTGATACGACTAACACAACCTTGGGGGGAGGGATGGGGATATGTTAATAGTGAAGTGCTACATAGTTAGTAAAATGGTATTAGTGCAAAAGACAAAAAAGAGAAAAAGTATGAAGCCCAAAGTTCGTATCATAGAAAACTAGCACAAGATTGAAGATGTTAATATGTTTCTATTTAAAAAAGAATGTACTGTCATTATAGAAATGCCAATAAAACTTAGTAAAAAATAATAGAGAAATAGAAGGGTAGAAGACATGCTATACTACTAGGGTACCTGGAAGTAAGGGAAATCAAGTCTCCCATAAGTTTAGAAAGAAGAATTTGGGAATCACTTGATATGGCCCAATCCATTTTACGTAAATGTGCTTGTAGTTTTACAAGTTCTGGTTCTTGGGTGGATAATTGAGTTGTAACAATACATCATGTTAACACCCATCAGTGAAATTAATTTAGTTGCAATATAAGCTTCCTAACAGGCCAAACCCAGTAGAGGTTTGGATTCTTATACAGTGGAACAAATTATATCCTCAGTGACATCTTCAAGCTGTTTGTGGGGATTGGGTCTCTTCTTAACTGTATCTACCTTGGGTCCATGTGTTACAGACCTTTCTGTGTAAAGTGGCAATTGTCATTAGCAGGCTTCTTTTTGGAAAGTTAGTAATCTACCAGAGAAAAGGGTCGAGATTAAGTCCATGATGAGCCAAAGGGCTTAGTCCAGCAGTGTCGTGGGCATTTGGTGAACAGAAAGAAGAAGTGGAAGGTTTTAAAAGGTGAAATAATAAATTGAGTGAACAATGTTGAAATACAGTTGTTTAATTGTAGTACTGTGAATACATTACCTTGAGCCTTTGTTCAACCATTAGGGGTCTCGGTTCCAGAAAAGGACATGCCAGATTAATTATTCCAAAAGTAAAGGGTATAAACAAATCTGGAAAGCCGTATGCTTAAAATAATCATATGTGATGCATAATATATTACACATTTCTTCAACCTACTGGAACATTTCTGTACAGATTTCTGAACTCTGTTTGCCTCTTCTGATGAAAACTAATTATGTAAAGAATTTAAAATGAGTCCAATGAATTATTTAGAAGGTAATAAAATTGACAAGCTCCCAATGTGTGGGTGTGTGTATGTTATTATGTTCCTCTCTATCTTTAGAAATAGTCACCCACACAGGGAAGCAACAGTGCCAGCTATAAAATCAATTAAGTTTACTAAAGATGTAGCATTCTCCCTGTACGTTATACTACCTGGACAGGCTAGGAAAATACTGGATCACCTCACGCCATAAAAAGGTATATGTCCAGGCATACTAGGTGAGCCTGATTTTTACAACCACAGGAGGATTGGTGAGTATACTGAATACTGATTGTCTCCTAACAGCCTAGTTCTTGTTAGGATTAGGGCACCTGTTGTATAACTGTCCTCTAACATTCTAGTTACTGCTAGCTTTACTGCACTAGGATTTAGACTGTCCCCTAGCTTCCTAGTTCATGTCATGATTTTAGTTCTTGGATGCCGACTATCGCCCTCATCCTGGCGTTGATACTAATTTTTAATTTGAAATACAGATCAACATTATGTATGATTAAGGTCTCTGCATGAGATTTTACTTGCATTTGCAGTTTTCTATCATTTCACATACCTCTACAGTTTCATCTCACCCTTGAAATTGTGCATTAATTAATTAATTTAATTGTGTATGAATATTAAGAGAAACGTAGTTTTGGAAGGGTGTTTTTACACTACAGATAAGAGTTACTGAGTTTCAATACCTAAGGGTGGTGGACATGTGTTCTGAAACCTTGGATAGTTAGTCCTTGAAAAGGTACACAATAGCAGGTCTGCCAGGTTTCTGTGAAACCCGAGCATCCCCAGCATGGCATGCACACCCATCCATACATGAGCTATTAAGGTACAAGGCATATAGCCATTGTGTTTCAACAGAAGCACTGTTTATGCATCTGATCCTATATTGAAAATGTAATGAACTGACTACGGTCATGTACGTAAAAATCGCATTGCCACACAACATTTAGTCTCCCGTAGTTACTTTTTCAGGTTCTAAGAAAGAAGACCTTGATTCAACTATTGACTAACTTCAGTAAATGTCAGATGAGGATAAATCTTTTACAGCTCAAAAGAATGCATGGGAATTGGATCTTGAGGAGCACAAAATAGATGCCTTTTGGTCAAAGATGCTGAATACCAGTTTTAACATCTGTGTGATTTAGGGAGAATCTTTTGTAAATAACAGATATTTTCAGAAAATATCAGATGCTGCTGGAACTTTATAGTTTGAGGCCAAACAATAATGAGAGATGTTGGACTTTTAATGACCTTGGTGGTGGTCTAGAGCGGTTTTCAAGAGGATCTCTTTAGTGGGGTGCCTAACTAGCAGTCTGTAAAACATTGATCGCCATGGTTTATGCTGATCAAATTGAATTCACTCAAAAGCCTTCAGAAAAATTTCCTATGGAAAGCATTCATGATTGCTGAAAGGGGCAAATTAAGAATATGGAAGAGCAAAGTTTGTTGAACGTCAATATTTGGTAAATAGTACTTTAAATTGTTCTTGCTGTGGTTAGCTGTTGTCTAGACATTGTCCTCCCTTTTCCCATCTCTTTTCCTTTATGTGCTCACCTGCGATAATCTTGTCCCCCTTTTCTTGAATATCAAATGATAGGAGTGTTCCAAGTAAAGAAGGATCGGATTGGTTCTGCCCTATGACCTATAGAACAGGTTATCATTGTTGCATACATTAAAACAGCCTTTTGATGTGAAACTATGATTTACATACCTTTTGTAATGTTGCCTTAGGTTAGAAATGGAATTTCTGGTTGGCTAGGGCATGCGCCTAAGCCGGGCAGAAACCACCACTCTAGTCAGGGCAAGGGAGTTACACGCTGAAGACAACCCCTGCTCACCCCCTTGGTAGCTTGGCACGAGCAGTCAGGCTTATCCCAGTGGCAATGTGTAAAGCGTTTGCGCAACACACAAACACAGCAGCAGCGAAACACTAGGAACAATACAAAAGAAACTCCACACAAGGTTATATAAAACAAATAGCCTTTGTATTATCCAAAACACAATAGAATCATAATCACACATATACACTGTGCCAACTGGCACCAGGTAACACTTACAGGAGATTATATACATGACAGGGCCAATCGGGCCCCTGTCAGAACCATCACAAAGCACTAGTAGTAAAAATAATACAATCAGTAACTGCTGGTAAAATAATGAACAGCATTATTACTAGCAACATAAACACATTATATCTGCATCACATTAGGCAAAAACAAATTATGCATAACTCTCAAATTTAGGAGTGCACCGTAGTAACACTCCCCAGGTGCATACATCACCTTCAGCATAAACACATTATGTGCAATCTCTGGGCCTTGCTCCCTACCAGGACAATAAAATGACACCAGGCCAACTGCCCTTCCCTAGGGCTCCAATGCCCTGTGTCCAAAATGTCAGGGCTCTTACTGGGGCCTTCCAGCTGGCCCTCCGGCTGCCTTGGCAGCAAGTACAATGTGCGTAATGCACAGGGGCACATCTCCTCCCCTCCTCCTCAAATGAAATAGAAATGATCACCCTTCGTTGCAGCTGCCCGCGCTCTCACGGTGCAGCTGTGGCACAGAAACAAGCACTAGCACTAACGTGCCTCTTAGGTCCCACTCCCGGACTCAGGAAACCAAAATTACCCCCACATTGCAGCTGCCCGCGCTTGCGGTGCAGCTGTGGAACAATTAGGCACCAGCAGAGTGGCGGAGGAGCCCTACCTTCCCAGGGCTCCTTCCGCGAAGGACAAACACTTGCACCATCAGAGCCTCGAGAGCCCCCTTTCTCGGGCTTCTCCTGGGGCCTTCAATCGGCACCCGCAATGCTTCAGGGGGGGGGGGGGAGTCTCTCCCGCCTCGGCAAACTCCTTGTGGGTCACGGATAACCCTGCCCATCGGCACATGGAGCCCTTGAGGCTCTGGACGAACCCCTCATCCGCAGCCTCACTCACCGGGACTCTTCGTCATACGGCCGGCATGGAACCGAAGCGGGTCTCGTGACAGGACACTCCGACAGCAGGATGCGGAGCGAGGTCTCTGTCCGCATCGTCCCCTCCACCAGTACTTTCTCGCAACAGTCTGTGGCCATACACGGGGCTTCCACTGGCACGGGAGCCCCGCCCACGATCAGGCAGCCGGTCTGCCTGACTTCCCCTTGTAGCACCTTCTTCCTGCTTCTTCATCAAGGCTCCGCCCACGTCAAGGCGGTCCGCCTGACATCCGTCTCGGGCCGTGGTGGTGCACCACACAAACCCACGCTAGCAGCTCACGTATGGGGCACAAAACAGCGGGGTAGGCTCCCGCCCACGATTAGGCAGTCCGGGGGGGAATCCCCTTTTGGGATTCATCCCTCACAGCGCTTTCTAGCGCAGCACCCCGGAGGCACTCGTCCAGTTCTCTGGTGCCAGCAGCAAAAAAAAGTGTAGCGCTCATGAGGTGCTGGTCCCCAGTCCACAGGCAAAATCTGGGCAAGGAAAACAACAGGCAGGCCAGCACGCTTCGGCCCTAAGACCAGGGCCGGACTGGCCGTAGCGGGCACCAGGCAATCCCCCCGGTGTGACACACTGGGGGGGCTGGTTTTGGGCCCCTGGGGACCGTTTTTGTTACAGACCCGTTTTTGCAGCATTGCTGCAAAATCGGCCCTGTAACAAAATCGGCCGAAAACCGGCCCTGGCAAAGAGCTGGGCCGCATCCCCAACCCCCGGGGGTGGGGGGGGGGGCCGGCGAGCACTTTGTCAGGGCCGGTTTTGGTTCCCAGTCTGGCCCTGCCTAAGACCAGCATACCCTTCAGCTGCTTAGCAGGTCAGCCAGTCCAACCCGAGCGGCGGTTCCTCCTGTCAGGCTGTCAGCCTGCCAGCTGCAAGTAAGCACCAAAGACAGTACACCCTCATGGGGTCACAGCGGAGTCACATGTGGAGAAGTGTGGCTCAATGATTAGAGCGGCAGACCCTGATGCAGAGGTCTAGCCCGAGACCAGGGTTCAATTCCCCGCCTCGGCGGGTCTTGGGATCAAAATTCCACGGACTTGATAATTCTCGCCTCGGTGCCTATTCCAATCGAGGAGTCCCATTCTGCAACTCTGGGCAATAGCTTGCTTAATCTTCACAACGGCCCCCACAACGCTAAGGATGCCTGGCCTCCACCTTGGGCATGCCCAGGAGTGGACGTCTCACAGGGAAAGCCAGGATGGGTTCCACAGCGGTATTCGTACAAGCGCCTTGAGACCCTTGCGGGTGAGTAGTGCGCTATACAAGTATCAAATGTACATTTGTAAAAAAAAATTTTTTACAGCCCCAATATTTATAGTACATTGCTCTTTGTCTGCCCTGGCACAGGGCTTGGGGGAACCAGTCTCAACTGGTTCTGGGGGGGTGTTGAAGCGCTCTGTTCTTCCACCCTCCTTTGTCAGATGGGGCATGGTCCTTAGACTTTTGTAACAGGGTCGGGCGGGAGGCCTCGAGGACTGGTGGACCCATGACCCTAACTCCCCTACTTACCCGCAGACTGACTCTTCGAGGGCGGATTGGGACAGCTGTTCAGAACAGGACGGTGAAATCGACCCCGGCGCCTTTAACTGGGCGTATGATGACCCCCACGAGACCCCCCCCGTGCTGACGTAGGAGGCTCCGATTCAGTGAAAGGACAGGAAGTCCTGTATACGGCGTGTGACATCACCCCGGAGTGCAGAGAAGGAACCGGAGAAGAAGGACCGTGGATAATACGAGAGAAGAACGAAGAGGACAAGAGAATCGAGAGCGGAGGAGAGCCAGGAGGCCAACGACCCCGTGATCCGCTGTGCCACGCTCCCGAGGGAGGAGTGTGGCTTTCCCAGGTACGGCGGCGTTGGGCAACCTTGGTGGGGGGAAAGAGCGCCCCTTTGTAGATACTGGAAATACCCCTGTGTGTGCCTTTCCCGAGTCCTTTCCTCCCCCCCTCCACTCATCCTACCCTTTCTGCGTTCCTCACACCACTCCTCCTTTCTGAGCACGGACACGTCAGGCTTATAGATACCACGGGTGCCCCCTCACCACCACTCGGTCCTAATGCGGGCAAGCCGATGTCAGGCGTAAACTAACGGCTCCCTCTGTTGGTCTCCTTTTTCCTTGGGGTCCGGAGACGGCGTATCCGCAACGAGGGAGAAGATATCTGCCAGGGTCCGGAGACGGCGTATACGCAACGAGGGAGAAAATATCTGCCAGGAGCCACAGTGACCTAGAGACTCCGCCAAAACGGACAAGCTGGAGTTTGCCAGAGAGAGACTTACATTCAGAACCAGGCGGACCCTGATAATAAAACCCAGTTTGAGAAAACACTCTGGATTTCAGCCTCCTACTGTTACCGCGCCCATCTCCACTACACCTCCCACGCCCACAACTTTCCACAGGGGGTGGAGCCAGCATTCACCTAGGCAGGCACAGACCTATGCAGGGCCAGGGGACTACTCCTCCCACTAATCCAAATGCAGATCTCCTATTCAGCCTAGCGTTGACTCACCCTGCCCTCCCTGGAGCCACACACCTCACCAGCCCCTGTCACTCCAGAGCCAGACATGCAATACACATCAGGCAGGCAGACACATAAATGGCAACTTCTAAAAGTGGCATTTCTAAAATAGTGATAATAAATCTGTGCACACCATTGTACAGCATTTATTATTACTATTCCAAACATATCAACCTTGGCCACACTGCACCTCTCATATCAGGAATTACCACTGAAACACTTATCAGGGAATCCCCCATGCATTCCTATGAGAGGGCAGCAGTGAGAAACCAAAATTGCTGTTTGTCACTACCAGGACATGTCACACACTTAAGGTACATGTCCTACATTTCACCTACATTGCACCCTGCCCATAGGGCTAGCTAGGGCCTACCTTAGGGGTGACTGACTTGCAGTAAAAGGGGGGTCACAGTAACACTGCGCGCACAGGCCCTGCAATGGCAGAGGCCTGCGACAGGTTTGAAAGGCTACTTTGGTGGGTGGCACAATCAGCGCTGCAAGCCCACCAGTAGCATTTAATTTACTGGCCCTGGGTATCTGAGATATCACTTGACAAGGGACTGACGGGTAAATTAAATACGCTAAACAGGTGTAGACCAATCTTACCATGTTTACCGCAGAGTGCATATGCACTTTACACCGGACAGCAGTGCTAAAGTGCCCAGAGTCCTAAAACCACCAACACCATTTCAGAAAAAAGGCTAGGAGGAAGGCAACAAGTTCAGAGATGACCCTGCTAAAAGAGCCATGTCCAACACCTTACATTTGATGTTTATTACTTGTATAGTATTGCGGAATGAGGGCTTGCTGTCTGACAATAAAAACAAAAAATAAAAGCAGCTGATGTACATGGGGAGTGTATTGAACATATATCCTGGTTGGTCAACTTCATGTTAATTTTTGGCCCACATCATCTTAATTTTCACATAGACATGGAGAACTTAATAAGGACATATCTGAATCATGGTCCTCTTTTTGTGCCTTTATTGCTGCCAAATATAACTTTTTAGAAGAAAGTCTCAAAGCACTAGCTTTTTGGCTAGAGAGAACTGTTGGCTCTTTATCTGCCAAGACTTTTGGTTCACAGCTGTTAACATCTCTTCAAAGATGCAATCCAAAGCACAGGAAAGATTTACAGTAGATTTATTAAGCAACTTCCCAGTGCTGCCGTCCACCATCCACCTCTCATCCAACTGCCCATATCATAAGTCATAGAACATAAACCATAGAATCAGTTCTTAAAGAGACATTGCATTAGAATTCTACAATACATACTAAACATTAAATATAAAATTCCCTCTAGTCTTAACATATATAAATATAATCTTTTTTTTTTACATTTCATGCTTGCAAGTACCTCATATATTATTTATACCCTACTACTTACATGTAACCTATTTACATCTATATTCATGATGAATTGCAATGGTTTATAATATTGAATGCAACATACATGCTAATTTGGACATGTTTGAATTGTTCTTACTTCATCATTACTCTGCTGGTGCATGGATCATTTCCCCATCACATATTCTTTGAACTTCACAGGTAAAGAACTAGTACTTTCTATTCTACACTCGTTTCTTCCTGTATTCCTGTGATCCATTTCTGCCACAAATTTAATTTGTATTATTATTCTTGTTTCCACACACCAGAATTCCACTTTTGCTCCAAACAGTTCCATTCTTGTTCTTAATATAGTTTTGAACCACTTTAATCACCTAAATAGGACCTGAAAGCTTAGTATCCTCTTCCTGCACCACCCTTAGGTACCTCACTGTCACCATTTGACCCACGTTCACTCCATTATTCTTTACATTTATTTTTATCAAACCATAACTTATTACCTGTCCTGTCTCTCCTTAACCTTCATTTCGAGTTTGTCAGTATCATTCTTGCTACTCACATTTATACCATCCACAACAAGCA
The DNA here is from genome assembly GCF_964263255.1 of Lissotriton vulgaris. Taxonomy (NCBI): domain Eukaryota; kingdom Metazoa; phylum Chordata; class Amphibia; order Caudata; family Salamandridae; genus Lissotriton; species Lissotriton vulgaris. The sequence goes on from NC_141694.1 coordinate 754,017,222, forward strand.
TTCTTTTGGGCATCCTGCCTCTCAAAAATTTAAAAGCAGGTTGTCCTGTAACATCATGAATGGTTGTCCTATATGACCACACCATCTGATCAATATGTTGAAAACATGGTTTCCAATTAGCTATCACCAACTGAATACTTTCCTTGGCAATGCTTTTTTACCCTTTTTTTACTAAACCATTAGCTTTAGGGTTGTACACAGTCATCTTCTTGTGCACAGTATTGCGGTCCACAACATACTTTTCCATTTCACTTGAGCACAATTGTGCACCATTTTCCCCAAAAAACGATTTAGGATTACTTTCGCTTAGAATTTTTTTTATGAATCTTATTACCTTACCAGACAAAATCTCACCCATGAACTCAGTCTCAAATCATTTTGAAAAATAATCTAACATTACCACTGCATACCTATGCTGCGTTCCAAGTTTCTCCGTAGGACCTAGTATGTCAACTGCAACTTTTGCCCATGGCCTCATGGGAAATTCCACTTTTTGCATAGGTTGTATATGTGTTTTGTCTATTTCATCAGTTTACGCATAACAAACACTCTTTGACCTGCCTCTCAATCTCTCTGTGCATCACCGGCCACCAAAATATCCCCTTTAACCTTCTTTTGGTCCTGTTGTGCCCCAAGTGGTCCTCATGTGCCATTCCTGTCAATTTGTTACTTAACATCTTGGGAGGAATCAACTTGCTGCCTCTTCTTAGACCCCACAAATCTTTACTTACTTCATCTTTTATACAATGAAACATCTTAAAACCTTCATAACATCTGGCCCAAGCCCTCTGAACCCACTTTGACAATGTGAGGAGTTTTTCATCCTTGTCATATGCCTGCCTCCATTTTTCCTTCGTCACTGCCCTCAAATCCACAGTGGTCATATTTTCCACCCACTCTATCAGGCTTTCTATACCACTGCCCCAATTGTGTGCATTCACCTATTCACTCCTTGACAGGATGTGAAGCAAGCCCAGATCCTCGCATAGTTAATAAATGTATCAGGGCTTGTGATCAGACCAAACCTTAAGTAGAATTCCCCAGACATAGGTTATAAAATGTTTCACAGTCCAGAATACTGCAAGGGTTTCTCTTTCTATCACTGGGTACCGTTTTGCTGTGCCATTCAATGTACATGATGCATAAGCAATGATGACTTCATCATTGTTTTGATCCTGGCTCAACAGTGCTCCTAGCCGAGGAGCACTTGCATCGGTTGTTAATATCATCTTGTTTTTAATGTCCAATATTCCTAGAGGTGGCACCCCTTTATTCTCAGATTTAATGTTCTCAAATTCACCGCAACACTCATGTCTCGAAACAAACTTGGCACTCTTCTTTAATAAATGATGCATATATTTGGTCTTGTCAGCAAACATTCTCACAAATTTTCAATAGAACTCAGCTATCCCCTAAAAGGACCTTATATCCTCTTTGCTACTTTGGACACCAGCACTTTTTATATCATCAATGACTTTATCTCGTGGACTAATCCCTTTTGCATTGATAACATGTCCTAAATGAGTAACACGGTCTACCTTCCATCTGCATTTCTCAGCCTCAACAGTTAGACAATTTCGTTGAAGAATGTCCAATACTTACCCCAGACACTCACCATGTTCAATCTCTGATTTAGCGTACACCAATACATCATCTTGGAAATAACACACCCCAGGAATTTCAAAGAACAATTTTTGCAATAGCCTCTGGAAAACAGCTCTAGCAGAACCTAGGCAAAAGGGCTTACTTTTGAACTGAAAAGCCCCAAACAGTGTAATAAAGGATGTTAAATGATATGATGAATATGAGGACGGATGCAATTCCTTCTGGCGATACACAGACGATAAATCAATGGTGGAAAATCAATTAGCCTGACTGATTGTGGGCAGCATTTCACTGATATTCAAATGAAGATTCCGGACAGTTCAGATAGCATTGTTAATATCACAAAGATCAACACACATCCTCACTGAAAGATCAGTTTTGTGGACCACAACACCAGGTGCTAACCAATCTGATTTGATTTATTTGCTGAAGTTATTTTCACACAGTTTTAGTATTTTACATTTGACTTTTTCTGTGATGGCAAAGGAAAGATTTCTCACCTAATGTGCGAAAACCCAACAACTTACCAAAGTTCTCATTAAACAACTTTGGGTATCTTTTGGCCCAGCGTTTGGCCTCACTGCAACTTTCTACTAACTTAATTTGTTCTCTTGCTTCTGGCTGTAACTGCATTTCCAGGACAGCATAATATATCCAACCTAGAAAAGGTGCGCCTTTCTTGGCCACATAAACTCTTCCTTTTATCTCTCTGTGCTTAAAAGAAAAGAAAACAAACACAGCATCAGTTACAAGTTAAACTTGCCAAAAGTACATTTTTAATTAATGTGGAATATCCTAGCTCCTTATTTGTAGGTCACGTCTAGCTGCACGATGAACACCTTAATTTTGTGATTGATGTATGGTAAAGTTGATAGTCTTCCTGAATAGGTTCTTTCCAGGGGAGTTCTGTTGTTCATCATCAATGTTAAGATCTCTTGTTAAAAGGCGCGATCCTGAGAAAAAGATAGATTTAGTAGTAGATTTATTAAGCAACTCCCCAGTACTGCCGACCATCAGCAGGCTCTCATCCAACTGCCCATATCCTATCATAGCAGTCCATAGAATCAGTTCCTAAAGGGCCAGCACATGGGAGTTCTGCAATACACGTTAAACATTAAATGGGAATCTCTCATCCTGCGATTCCCCTATTCTTGTGGTCAAAGTGCTAGACGGGGTGATGATAGAACACTGTGCAGTCAATCGCATTCTAATACATACAGTGACTGATTAAGTGGTATATGCTGGTAGATGGCAGCGCTCCCTGTTGAAGCTCACCTTCATTTCCGCAAATTGTATGACTGTATTCTAAGTTTGTGGGGAGGATTGAGTGACTTGTGTGTGCTCACTACCATACTCCTTTGTTGGCTAATTTGTGGCTTGTGAGAGAGGACTGATCTTCATGTGGGCAAATTCCCCTAAACTCCTTCCAGCACTTTGACTGGACCTGAGCAAAATTTGAAGACCCACGTACGTTTTTTCAACAATCCAATCTTATAGATTGCAAATTACCCTTTGGAGGCACATTGGTGGCCGGGCTTAGACTCCCATAAGCACTCAAATTTACAGTGGATACCAATCTAGGTATAGAAGATGATTTATTGTAACATAGGAGACTTGAGGAGAGGAACAGACTTGGTGCAATATGTCAGATTTGATAGGAGCTCAAAAACACTTTGACATGATAGAATAGTGTTAACACTCTGGGTCGGACTTACACTGGAAAGGGCCTATGGGAACCTCTGCAAGATGGATTGGGAGAGCTGCCTTAAAGTGCAAGTCCACCAGCCAAAATGTCAGTGACATAATTTGAAGAATATCTAGAGAGTCATCATTAATAATATTACTGATTCACTACAATCCTCATATGGCCCCATTTGACCACAGGAAGGGGGAGGGTTGAGGAGGTAAGAAAGCCATGTCTTAGGTAAATTCTGTCATTAGATCTGGTATGTCTGAATTCACACAAGCACTGCAGGACCTGTGCCAAGTTATTTCTGATGACTCAAAAGCAAACACACTTAGACAAAGGCACACAGAAAACTGTATTTAGGCCATCGTCTGCTCTGTTGAAAGGCTGCAGTTTGCTACAACAACCATGCAGATGCCTACCAAAGTTGAAATGTTTTACCTTAGTGGCAATTTGGCCAGAAGCCTTGCAAAAATTAAAAATATACTTGAGTAAATACATACCACTAATGCAGCCAGAAGATATGACACGATACCAGTAGCAAATGTAGAGGCTTCATTGTGTTTTTAATGTTTCTGTGACACTTAAACCAGGCATTACAAGCTGTAGAAGAAGCCACAGTGGTCAGAGAGAGTTCAGTGGAAGATTTTGCCCCACAGATAGAAGTATTACTAAGCCAAAACGTACATAAACACGTTTATAAAAAGGGTTTGTAGACAATGAATATTGTTTCTTAAAAATGTAAAAAGATTGATGGTTTTAACAATATGACGCACATTTCTTTTCCTTATTGGAATGTACAAATACATGTATATGAAAATTATATGAACTGCAGCATAAAGTTTATATTCAAGTTTAAGTATCTGTGTTTTTTTACCTCAAAAGTAATTGTTTGTTACATCCGTCTATCATGCATCCCATTCTTCTGCTCTTGCTACATCATGTCCTGGAGATAGAAGTTGAGGGTGGGGTTCTTCATCAGCAGAATCATCACTAACTGATTGCTCTGGCATTTCCTTCTGGATGGCAATCTTGTGCAACATGGCATGTCTGGCTATAATTTTGCATCCAGTAGGAGAATCCTAGTCGAACAAACCCTCACTTTTGTGTAGATAACAAAATCCACCTTTTAAAAGGCCAAATGTCTGTTCTATTGTAAATCTGGCTTGCTTGTGAGAAGGGTTCTTCCTCCTGTATCTGCCTGTCCTTGGTATAACTACAATGTCATTATCAACGGGTGTAGAGAGTAAGTACTGTCACCTACAATAGAAATACAGTATATAATTATACAAAGAACCCCTAGATATTTTCGCCAAGCAGCGGAACTTACCAAGATACCACCCTCCAAACTCTTCTTTTAGTAGGTAGCCAGACAGTTTCACAGAGACAAAGGATATAGGAGTTGTTGGAGCAAGGTTACTTATCAGACATATGGCATTTCATACCATCTGTATATTCAGAAAATGTTGCGCCTTATGATTTCTGTAAAGACTATCACTCTCTGAGTGGCAGTGTAAGAATACATGGGTTCCACCCACAGCCAGTGATGTAGGAATTGTGTAGTAGCATAAAATTGGAGCTCAGTCGTGTAACAAGAAAGTTCCTGAAAATCCTTGATCTCCTCCTCGCCCCACCAAACGCAACCTCATGCTGGCATTTACCAGATACTAGAAGGTGTGAGCTGCATAAACCCGAATGTGTGTGGGTATTGCCTCTCACTGTGTTTGGTGTATCTACCTAGTACAGACTGCAACTCATCAATCCGTTTTAAAAGCTCCTCCTTATTAAGTCTGGGTGTATAGTAAACTTCCTCAGATTGCAGAAAGGATCACCCTGTGCCGGAAAACTCTCCTCTTTTTTCCTCCTCTGCTGTGCTTTTAAGATATGCATCCTCCCTACCACAGCATTGGGAAACTTTGCTTAGTATTTTGGTTGAGCTTTTATCATTTGCACTTGGTTACTAACTGCTTCTATTTATCAAGCATTCCCTCTTGGGTTCTGTTAAAGTATGCTTTTGAGACACGACCTTCATGAGGATGTACCCTGAATGTTTGTCTTTTAAGTCTCCTGACCCTCACAGTGTAATCACTGGCACCTCCAAACACGCATTATGCAGCTTCTTCTTTTGTGCTAGTGGATTTAACCATAGAGTTGTTCCAATGGTATTTCTATATAATATGGAAAATATGTGTTGTCATTCTTGCATGTGTTTTATTAATCTCTGTGTGACATTTGTCTGCCTCCTCAACGTGTAGCTTCTCGTTCTAAGCCCGTTGCTATTGTTAAACTGTTTAATATTATTTTGTTTCTAGGCTGGTTTGTAAGCTGAATACAAGAACTACCATTTTAGCAGCCACAAACCCAAAGGGCCAGTATGACCCGAATGAATCCATCTCTGTGAACATAGCACTAGCAAGTCCTCTTCTGAGCCGATTTGACCTGGTGTTAGTTCTGCTGGACACAAGAAACGAGGATTGGGACCAAATCATTTCCAGCTTCATTCTAGAAGAGAAAGGTAAAGCAAAATATTGTAAAGATTCTCAAAAATTCAAGGCAGAGCATCACATCGTTAATGGTTTGGTTTTCAGCCTTCAGATCCACAAATATATTTTCACATTTTCTGGTTACAAATAAAAGAAAATACCTTAAAGGGCTGAACAAAAAAGGTATCAGACAGCTAAAATGGGTTTATGGACGGACATCTTCTCCTGATAGAAAAACAGTGTCCTTTGGCGGTGACCTTGCTCAAGTATCCGGAACTGTACTAGCGGATTACTGTAATTTAGCGGAAAACCCTATTTAAACTACCATATTGATTGTTGGTTATTTCAACCTATGGTAGCAAAACCATCCCTTCGGCCATAATCCAAATACACTACTTCCAGCTTAGGTCTCAGGGAACGTTATCTGCTGTGCCCAAAAATGATATTCAGACTATCAAGACCATTATAAACATCCAACATCACCATCGTAAACCTATTCATGTGTATTAATTCCCAATTTAGTATGTCTCCATTTTAGAGTTCTCACTCGATTAATATAATATGGCTGAAAGGACCCACACTTTCTCTTAAATGTACACTGACAAGTTTTACATCTTATCACTTCCAAAGATTCCCTGGTCCCAAAAGTCAATACATTTAGTAAAACACGCTTACTTTTGTTGTGGATTTTATCGGCATCTGGGTGCATAACTGTTCAATGTTAAGGTTATGTTTAATTGAGAGAATGTTCTGGCAGAAGTTTAACAGTGATATGGAGAGCTTTACAGATACTTTTCTAATCCTCCAAAACGAGATTCATAAGCAAAGAAGTGATTGAAGAAAGCTATTTTTTCCTTAGCTGAGGATGTCAGACGGTGCCAGGGTGGCTAAAAGTTAAAATGGCTTTTGCTCTGGGAACATTTTCCTACAACTGTTTGTCTGGCAATAAGCAGAAATTAGCTATGTGTGAATTTACACATGACGTAGATGGGTGTGAGCAGGAGGAGCAAGGAAAGAGGCGAGAATGGGAAGATGCCTGCTTGGACTTTGTGTGTTTCTGCTTTGACTTGGACATACCCGAAGACTTGGATCATAATAATGACCTACTGCAGGACCGGGCCTGAGACCATGAATGGATCCTTGTGCACAACTTCAAGGAGGAATTGGTTTCCATCACTTCATGTGGTGTTCAATGATGTACAGGTTGGCTTCGCAGTCACTGATCGCCTTTGGGTTCATCAGGGCACACTCCCTCCACGACTTGGAGTTTTGACCCAGAAACCAGAGAGACACCTCGTGAAGATCTGTCACAGACATTTGTCTGTGACGGTCCCTACAAATCTTAATCACTGTAGTTTTAGGAGGGGACATGTTCCCTGTCACAGAAAAAAGGCTCAACTGACGAGAAAAGATTGGTCCTAACTCCAGATTTGCGTACAAAGGCGTGGAAAGAAAGGAACTGAAGCCAGCGCACTTGGTGGCACCTATATGTGGTTCCAGCAGTCACTTCCCGGGTGAGAGAAGTCAATGAGGAGCCATGTGACGCCACCTATTGGAGCACAGGGGCTATGCTGAAATATCTTGCTGTTCCATATACACCTGGCATATTCTAAAGGTGAGGAATCTGCTGTTACTTATAGTCGCCGCCGGTACAGGTAAGGGCAGTGGTGCGGCAGAAATGGTGGGAAGTCGACAGACAACGGAATAGGGAAAATAAAATGGAAAACAAAAAAGAAAAAACTTACCTTGCGCTCGCCGTAACGCCGAACTGGCGATGCAGCGAGAGCAAGGCAAGTGTTTTTCTTTTTTTCTTTATTTTATTTTCCCTATTCTGTCTGCGACTCCAACCCCCACCCCGCACCGCCCCACAGCTCTATTAATGTATTGTTCCCTTCATGAACAAATCCCTAACTTCATGCAGTGGTCCATCTTCCAAGGTTACATGTTTCCCTATCTATTCCTGGGGGCAATGCTCAATTGCCCAAGATTGGAGGGAAAGGGGCAGGTAGAGGTGAGAGACATTTTATTGCCCGCTTTATCGCGTACTCCCATTGTTGCTTTCTTAATCGGAGAGTGCAACATATTGATTGGTCTATCTTTTGGATTAAGCCATGAGACCTGAACGGCCAAAGTGTGGTCAAGAATCCACCAGTGTCTCTCCATCCTTCTTTAGATAATTCCAATAGGTATCGGATCTACACAGCTTGGTAGTGCCCCAAAAAATTGGAATCCCTAGTCACCCCCCCTTATCTGATGACGAAAAATCTATTTAATCAGGAACCTCTGTGTCTTTCCTCTTTGAATGATGTTGGTACAGGTTTGTTGCAGCTTTACCAAAAAGGTGACAGTATCGTTAGGGACAGAGCCTGGGAGGAAAAGAAAAGTCTGGAGAGCAGCATTATCTTTTAAGGTGGAAATATGACCCAACCATGCCAATGCTAGATTATGCCATTGTTGTTTGTCAGCTTTAAGTTATGTCAGTAGAGGAGGAAAGTTTTGTGACTGTAATTGTATTGTAACTTCTCTTAAACGTAGATTGTGATTTAGTTATTCTGATTTTTTAATGGGAGGCCTTGTTCAGAGTCTCCGAATTGTAGTTTTATCTTGAACTGAGAAACCTTGCTAATGTCTTGCAAGATGTTTCGTAGGGTAGGCATGGAAATTAAAATATTGTCAGTGCACCGTGATACTTTGAACTCATTGATCATGAGCTTCGCCTCTTCAATCTGTGGTTCTTTACTGATCTTTTGGAACAGGAGCTCGAGGTACATCACAAACAGTTGAAGCGCACAACTGTAATTATAATGGAATTCCTACCATATATAAACTATGAAGTGTGCGGTAGAACTTGGATGTCCTGCCCGTGCCATTGCTCAAAATCATGGGCTTAAAACTCTTTTCATTGAACTAGTTGTATGAAACTCCAGTTGACCCTTTCATACGGCTTTGTAGCTTCTAACAATATCACTGTTGCCGTCTTTTTCTGTTCATTTATGTCTGTCTGACATGTGTGGGCTTTTTTGTGTCTCCTACTTGTCACAAGGTTATAAATCCCAATTGATCCAGATTAATCCACTGGGGTATCAGAGAATTTAACCTCCACGACAATATCTACTTGAACAATTTAACAGTGACATGTGACCTGATGTAGGGACCCCATGGGAGCTGCATCCCTGTGTATTTTTGATCTGATTTAAGTATAACTGATATTCTTGCCTCCGACATGCATGCGGACACAACTGCCTTATAAGCTGTAGCGTTAAACACCCTTGGTAATATGGGTATCAGACCGGCCCGCATTCTTTATATAAATATCAAGGAAAGTCTTCTGGGGCTGGGGCTGGGGCTGAGCTCTGTCTTTAAGATTTAATGCCCCCTTATAGAAATAGTTCTTTGATTAGCACCTGGACTTCATAGTCTGCATCCCTCTTGACATGGTGTGAACTCATGGTTATCCTTAGCAGTACTAATACTGGGCCCACCGGTGTTCCACTAAAACAGGACCTTGGACTCTGAGGATTCCAACGAGCAAGATATAATGACTATGGTAGATGATTGTAGGCAAGAGAACTCCCAGTAACTCAATTACCAAGGGAAATTTACAGGCTGATATCCGAGCCAATATTCAATCTGTTGAACATTGCTAAGAAATGATACTTTGACCTTGCCTGCACACACTGGCTTCATGCAGTGGTTGGCAACGTTTAAGAAATATTTGTTATAGGAGTGTTTTTAAACTCGTTATAATTCTCACATCTGTTATCCCAGCATAAGAATATTTTGCTAAAATATAAATACAAAGGGGCATATGTAGGTAATTTCCATTTTGCGATTCTCAAATAGCGATTTTTAAGGAATCGCTATTTGAGAATTGCAAAAAGGAATTTAGCAATTTTTTTGTGAATCTCCAAAATTCCTTAATTGCGATTTGCAAATTGCGAATCGCAATTAAGGAATGAGTGTCCCATTCATTCCCATGGGCCAAGAGTCCCATAGGAATAAATGGGGATACATTCGCATTTGAATAGGGATACATTCTCAATACTGCGAATTCCGGCGTTTGTGAATCGCAAACGGCTTCCTACATATGCCCCTTATTGTTTTAGCTTTGTTTTGACAGGTTCTTAGTGATCGAAAAACCACCACTGGGTCTGGGCTCCCAACAGCAAGGCCAAGCCACTGACTAATATCAAACAAAAGAATGCCAATACTGTTCTTCTTACTCTTATTTGAGTTCAGCGATGAAAAATGAAAAATTTGTATAATGTTGTGTATGTTTTGCACAGATGTTTTTGAAATGTAAAATTTGTGATATTTAACCAAGACAATGAAGCAAAAGTAAATGAAAAAATAAATAGATTTATTCCGATAAAAAACTGTGACGAGACATATTGTTTAATTCGTATGTATCGCTGAACTCAAATACGAGTAAGGAGGTTCTTAGTGATGGCATGGAGTTAAGTTGGGCGCTCAGACATTGCAACCCATACCTTTGAATCTTGCCTGTAGCGTTTAAAATTATTTTTCCCACTGGGGAAAAATAAATATTGTTATGCTTCAGAGAGGTTTTTTAAACATACATTTTAAAAATGTTGCTTTGTCCGCTCTTAATGTTCATGTTTAGTTACCTACTAATGGAAATGTATTTTATGATGGGGCTGTCTGTTAACATTTCGAACTATGACAGGCTGCCCAAAGAAATCCGAAAAGCTGTGGAGCATGGACAAAATGAAAACCTACTTCTGTCTTATTAAAAGCCTGCGACCCAGAATGTCGGAAGAGGCTGATCTGATCCTGGTGCGATACTACCAGATGCAACGCAAGAGTGATCACAGAAATGCGGCTCGCACCACAATCCGCCTTCTGGAGAGCTTGATCCGCCTGGCAGAAGGTCAGCAATAGATCTGTTTGATACAGCCGTGCAGTTATATGCAATATATGGTAATATTTAAGAGTTTGACTCTCACTGAGTCTGTTGACGGGTGGCTTGTCCTGTGTTTTATTTACGCATTCTTGGAATTGTACACAAGTTGATATGTGCATGACTACAAATGCTGCTTCAGCCATAGAGAGTACCATGGTTTATTTTTGAGCTACATACATTATTAATGTTGTACTTTTGCAAATTATCTTTGCTGATGATCAGGATGACTTTACTTTTATGACTCTGTTGCAAGTAATGTTTGTTGGGGGGAGGAAGGGGTGGCATTTGACACTGTTCTATACGAGTAGGTAAAATAATACTAGTTGGCCTAGACCGTGCTGCATACTGGAAAGGTAGCTGTCTCATTTACCTCCATTCCTTGCAAAGTGCAGCAAAAGTTGAAAAGGTAAACGTGGTAAAAGGAATTTCAGGTGCTTTCGAAACTGCACTTAACTGTCAGTGTGTAACCCACTGAGCAGCTTGGGGATAGGAGTCGTAGGTGAACTCAAATTCCTCTCTGAGCTCCTGTGCAGCAAACAGCCCCTGGAATCCACAAATTACATTGGACGAGAGTCCAGCAGAACTGTGAGGGAGCTAATTGCAAAGAAGGAAGAAACCAATAGCCAGGGAAGGTGACATCGATAGAGCGAAAGAGTTAGGATCTGCAGAGAGTGTGACTATACAGATGACTGCCGAGACAGTAGTTCTGTAGATGAATGCACAACAAACAGCAACAGTGAGAAGGAGAGGAAGATAGAGAGTGGTGGAATGAAAGGTGGGAGACACTTAAGATTGCCGGACACAGAGAACTTGGGGGACACAAAGTTGGGTAGCAGTGGAAGACTGAGGGAAGATAGATATCGCAACAAAGAAAGCAAACTTGAACTGATTGGGGTAAGCTAGAGCTTGGAAGTGGAGAGACTGGGTGTGGAGAGTGAGCCCGAGTAGGGGGAGCATGGAAAGAGTGGGTAATGAGGTGCCAGAGAATGAGGGTAGGGGCAAGAAGCAAACCTCAGGAACAAAGAGAGGATGGGGTCGGTGGAGACACCAAGGGAAAAGTTGAAGGGCAGTGATCTCCCATTGAGTGCAAAGGAAAACTAGTTCCCTGATGATAACTATTGTTGAAAGATTCACTCATTCATTTAAACACTATATAGGGTGAAGCCAGCACAAGAAGAGAGGGAAGCTATTGCATCAGTAGCAAGGAATTGAAATGGACAGCAAACCCATCCACTTATGAACGAGAATGAGGCTCAAAGCTCTCTCTAAGCACTTTTAAACTATTGGTGACAAAACTGGTTGTGAAATTAAGCAGAGGGACTTGTGAAGGCAGTTTGCTCGATTAACTATTGTTTCTGTCATCTGACCCATAACCCTGCGTGCATCACATATTTTTGTGTTGGAAACTGTTTCTAATGAAGCCAGGAAATGTACACTATGCTGTGTCCCTGTTTATAGACCTAGTCAGGAAGACCATCAGACCTAATTGATTTTAATACTGTTTTATTCAAGTTTTTAAGTTAAATTACTCTTTTTGCCTTTTTATAGCCCACGCCAGATTGATGTTTAGGAGTGTTGTAACTGTGGAAGATGCAATAACTGTGGTGTCCGTGATGGAGTCCTCCATGCAGGCAAGTGACCTTGACACTATTGATACCAATTATTGGGAGGCATCATTTAGCTTAAAACAAAACATGTCTGGTAACTTCTATGTCCACAAGAAATTAAGTGCTAAAGACGAGCTGTTCACTTTAGTAGTCTTTCACTTGCAGTTACAATACTGCATTCAGTGCGCAACACTGATTTTTAAGCAGCGTACTTTGAGATAATGGTTTCCTGTTTATCCTTTCTTCCAAGAGATTGCTCAGGTTTTGAAATATCCCTTTGTGCCATGCTTGGACAAAGAAACTGTGCATTTGTATTATACTGCCCCTGAGATAAACCAAAGAGATGCTGTAATAGCCTTTGTTTTCTAACTTTTAGCCTTTTTAGATCGAGCCTAGCGGCAGCGCGCATGCGCTGCTTGCTCTGCAAGGCATTTAGTAGTAAGGTATGTTATGGCAGCCTTGTCCACTCTCCACCCATATGTGTCATTGGCTTTTTGTCACTGTCCTTCGAAAATGCTAGCTTTTGCTTATGAGGCTTGTTAGTCACAGCTTGGTACCTCCTTGTCTCCATTTGTTAACGCCCATAAGGACTGGACGTTTTACTTGGCTTGTTACACGATGGGCTTTATCTGGTGGGTGAGCACTATTTTGAAAATGGACACTGATGGGGACAATGGCTGCTGCAGCGTTATGCGCTCTAAATTGTATGCTTTTTTTTTTTTTTTACTTTAATGAGCGCAGCACCCGCTTTAGGGATTCTGCGCTCTTTTTATCTATTTATCTATATTGAACATTCATGTTGAGCGCGGCGTCCACTTCTGAGACACCGCACTCTTTGTTTTTTTACTGAAAAACTGAGCGCAGCGCCGCTTTAAGGGTATCGTGCTCAGTTTCTTTTTTTTTTTTACTTTAACACTGAGCGCGGCGCCCACTTCAAGGACACCGCGCTCATTGTTAAAGTAAAAAAAAAAGAATCTGAACGCGGTGTCCTTGAAGTGGCGCTGTGCTCAGTTTTAAACGTAGCCATTTACAATGCAATAGGTCTTGCATTTACGCAAGTTTACATAGCTTAAACTCGTGTTAATGCGAGACCTATTGCATTGCAAATGCTTGTTTTTCTAAGTCGCTTTTCTCTGTGCCGCAAATGACTGAGACTTGAGAACTTTTCAGTGTAGAAGATTGAAACGTTTTATTTTTTTATTTCATTTATTTTTTAGGCATATTTGTATGGTGCTGACATAGCCCTATGGCGACGCAAAGCGGTTTACAAAGTGTTCAGTATTGCCTGCCACTGCATGCAGGTTATAAGGGGCACACAATGTGGTCTGCACTAGCAATTGGCAGGAAGCGAATATGCATTAGTATAAGGTACAGATAAGGCACGTGTTCAATGATGTAAGTATGTGCCAGTGAAGCAAAGATTCGTATAGTTAGGTATTGTCACATATTCTCACATATTATGTACAGTTTCAGTCTATTTTGAGTCACAATTTACCAATATTAACAACTATTATGCGTTTGAGGAGGTATTATAAAGAAGAGCGATGTATTTGGAAGAGACACATTGTTCCCTGAAGGCCCACTTGTAGATTGATATTTAAAATAGAAGCTGTTTCCTGATGCCATATACGTTTCTTCCTCTCTAGAGGCTTTGAGTATCTCAGAGGATGTAGGCACTTCTCAAGGCCTACTAAATTTTGCTGTTGTTTAGTATTGTCTTTATGGCGAATTTTCATAGTGTACAGTTTTTTTTGTATAGTGTACAGGTGTTGGTTTTCTTTCTTGGTGCTTATCTTCACTTTCTTTATTAGCTTCAATTTTTTTGGGGGAGTGGCATTTTTTCGAACAACCTTTTTTTTAATAAACAAAATCACTCGGATCAACCTGCTGTCAGGGGTTCCATACAGGTTTAAAAATGGCCACCAACAGTATCTAGTCGGTCACAGCTGGTAGGGCATGCTCTCACAGTGTCTTATTATACGTGTTAGCCAACCTTGACACCAGCTGAGCAATAAATCTGGTATACAGTTCGACCGGGATACCACATGAGCCAGGGGTTTTACCCTTAGCATCTTCTTAACTATTCCTTAATTTCTATTTCAGTATGTCCGCTGTAAGCTAATCTACGATCTAAGATAGAACTGGCACTATTGCTCCTTTTTCAGTGTACTCCACAGTTCCCTGTCAATTGTCATGTTGCGCTTTTTGTAGAGGGCGGTGTAGTATTCTGAAAATGTGTTCTTAATTTCAAGAAAAAAAGAAAAATTGTAAAAACTTACCTTAACACCGCCACAGTCCTCTGTCTCCTGCCGCATTGCTCTCTTCCTGCTTCTGGACACAGGCTTCCAGACTGCATTGCGGCCAATCGTGATGCTGCATGAAAGCAGCGTCGGGATTGGCCTGAGCGCAGAAAAACTTGAGGCATCAGGATTGGCCTGAGCGCTGACAACTTGCACACCCAGGTAGACTGGGAGCCCGTGTCTGCACTTTTCAGCAGCGAAGCCGGGCTGGTGAGAGCTTCACTGCGCATAAGGGTGTGGCCGACTTAAGGCGGCCGGCCAAACCCTCATGCACAGTCAAGAAAGTGCGCTACCACTCTCCTACCAGCAAGTCATCCCTTGGACCTGCCCCCAAGTCTCGTTAAAGTCCTGGGGGCAGGTCCAGGGGATTAAAATAAAACGATAATAAAACGGTTTTATTATATAAACAAATATTTTACTTTGGTTGCTGTCAGGACTGCCAGATTGAAACACCACTGACCTTCGGAGCCATCCAGCTCGGATGATGAGAAGCTGGTTCTTCTATTCCCTTCTACGTCGCCTCCCAAAGAGTGCTTTATTATCACTACTTTACAAGGGAAAGCATAGGGGAAAAAGGAAATTGGAGAAAACAATAAAGGCTGGGGAGCACTTCAGAGAGGCGCTGGTCAGGAAACCCTCTTGGATAGTGAGGACCGCTAAGGTGTCATGGAACCGTTGACCATACGGGAAGAGCCCTGTGGGCAAGACAGGAGACCGAAATGAAGAAGGCAATCACAAATAGGAAATCTCCACAACACTGCACCTCACTGTTGTTCAGGGCTCGAGTCGGGGTACCACGCGGGTAGACGGCGTCCCCCTACTTATTTTCCAGGGGGGAAGCCGTCCCCCCTGCTTACTTGTTAAAACGTCGTCCACCCTGCACTGGCCTGCTCCTTCAGCATGCGATGCAGCGCGCACCGACCAAAGCTCACATTTCCGGGTGAAGCCTCGGACTGCTCACCACGCCCACGCCTATCGCAGCTCAGGCACCTGCGCCACCCCTTCTTAACCTTGCCGGGGAACTAGGACCTACCAGTGAAACAGAGACGTCTGCGACCAATCAGTGGTCATAGCAGACGTCACTGGATGGGTGTTTCTGCACCTCAGCAGTCCCGCCCTCGTGCCCCTTGCCCTTTATTTTTCGGGCTTTTCTTGCTCTGGCTCCTTTCCTTTTTGACCGGATCCGGATATCGACGCGGTTCTCAGTCCCTGCCTGGCCTCGCCTGCTGCCTGACCTGCTGGAGACTTCCCTTCCTGTATCTACGAAGTACACCGTCACCTAGGAAACCATTTTCGGCTTCAGTTTCACTAGTTTTAAGGTAAGTGTAAGCAAGTTTAATGGCTACACTGGTTTTTTTTTTGTGCCTTTCTGACCTCTGTTCGACTTGTTTTTTGCGCCTTTCTGCCCACTGTTAGACTCGTTTTTCCTTTTTTTCGTGCCTTTCTGCCCTCTGTCCGACTCGTTTTTCGTGCCTTTCTGCCCTCTGTACCCCTCGATTTTCCTTTTTTTCCTGCCTTTCTGCCCTCTGTTCCCCTCGTTTTCCCTGGTTTTTGTTCCTTTCTGCCCTCTGTTAGACTCGTTTTTCCCTTTTTTTCCTGCCTTTCTGCCCTCTGTTAGACTCGTTTTTCCCTTTTTTCCTGCCTTTCTTCCCTCTGTTCCCCTCGTTTTCCCTTGTTTTTGTGCCTTTCTGCCCTCTGTTAGACTCGATTTTCCCTTCAGCTCATAATCCCTCCAGTCCTCCTTGCAACCCCCTCAGTTCTACACTCTGAGCAGCGCAGCTCGGATACGGGTTTAATAAGGGAAATACCCAGGAGCTGGGGAGGCCAATTTTGTCCATTGCCTAGAGGATGTGGCAAATGGGAAATAAAGCACAACAGGAGGGGCTTAAAGAAACACTTTCTTACTTTGCAAGTCTCCTTGTCGTTTTCTATCAAAATGAAATGCCGAGCAATCTACAAGCGCTCTTTCAGCTCTCATGAATCAGTGTTAAAACATACAACTAATGTCACTCAAGAAAAAACCAACAAAATACACACCAGGTCTCAGAGGATCATTCTTGCAATGAGAAAGGATGCATCAGCAATCACAAGCACATTTCTTATTCTGTTGTCCAGGTCATGCCGTACTAGGGGATGAATGAATAAAAAAATTATTGGCCTTTTCTTGTGCTGAACGCCTCTAGCTGCAAAACAAAAAACAAGACCAATGAGATGGGCGCAGTTGAGTTCAGCAAGGACAGATGATGGGAAGACTACAGCAAACAAACAGTCCGAACAGAGCCCAGGCAACATGCAGAGATCTGTCTCTGAAATCTTCAGAATCAAGAGTCCATACTTCTGGGCACACCCTTGGTTTTGTGCCTTTCTGCCCTCTGTACCCCTCGTTTCCCCTTGTTTTTGTGCCTTTCTGCCCTCTGTTAGACTCGTTTTTCCCTTTTTTCGTGCCTTTCTGCCCTCTGTTAGACTCGTTTTTCCCTTTTTTCCTGCTTTCTGTACCCCTCGTTTCCCTGGTTTTTGTGCCTTTCTGCCCTCTGTTAGACTCCTGATCTAAGATTACGTTGATATATGAGCCTCTGCTCAAAATTATTTTAATGTAGCAAGTTGTTTTAAGTATTTTTGCATATATTTTAGAAAGTTTTTCTATAGGATGATGGGCCTGAGTTTAGCGGACTAGTACTCCTTCACACACTTGATGAATATTCTGTCCACCTTACTAGAAGTGTATTATATCCTATTGCACTAACGCTTTATGGAATCACTTCATGTCTTCTTAAAATGTTTCAATACATCTTAGTGCTAGAGTTTAAGCTACCTGAGAAGTTAGCCAACTGAATCCTGAAGATGAGGTGGTGGGATGTAGGTGCAGAGATATTGGGTTCTCACAATATCGGTTTCTGGTCGGTATCCCTGCAGCTAAATCTAACCAACTCATAATGAAAGTTTAAATGGCTAATTTTCCTAATGTTTCACAAGCTGTTTTTGTCCTGGGAAAGAGAAATAACCTTGAGGATGTGGAATAACTTGAGAAAGTTGTCAATATTAGTGGTAAGCGAGTGCAGATCTGGGATTGTTGGTCGGGTAAGGTGTCCTGGACAAAGAAACCCTGTAGTCTCCCTTGGTGAAGCATTGTCTAGAGGTGGGAAACGACAAAACCTGTGTGGGATATTCGCTCTTAATTATAAAGGCATATCTGAAGGTTTCAGAGACTATATTGATAATGGTGGTAATGATATTCCAGAGCAACTGCAACCTGTTTTGAGGGCTGTAAATACACTTCCTGTTACTTCAAGTGACTGCGCAAGGGGTTTCAGCACAATAAACTTGATACTGTCACCCATACGAAACTGCCTTGGTATCGGACGTCTTTCCTAAGTAATGTTCATAAACCTCATGGGCCCTCCTCTGCCTCTTTGGAATCCAATGCCGTATGTCAACAGGTGGTTGAATGCTCATCGCCATGCAGATGATACTCAGTCTAGAAAGGTAGATCCTACAGCCCAGCACAATAAAAGATATGCAGACGCATGGGCGTTTTTAATTGACGGTTTTCAATGCTATAAGCGGTCTCCCAAATTTTCCATGGTCAAACATCCTGTGGCAGTATAGCTTGTTCCATAATGTCTGCAATAACAGATGTACAGAGTATCGGGTTGAAACTGTACAGAGTGCACCTGGCATTTTTTTTCTCATATCCACAGTGTATTAAACTTGTCAGTATATTTAAATGTGGTGTTCTAGGTAGCGTAATAAATTTTATAGTTTTGATAATCACTATTGTAGTTTCTAGCATGTGGTTTTCTTTGGGTTTTTTTTATCGCACAAACTCTGCTTTTATTCGTGGTGCCATGTTTTAGTATGCCTCACTTACAGCACTTAATGGCTTGACTAATGTAGTTGTATGCCAAACTTCATCCATATTTGGGCTGTTAATTCCCCCACACAGGGACCTTAAGTCACTGGCTTAAGTACTGAGCAGCTTCAATTGTTAAATCTTGCAATATGTGCAAATGATAGATCTGCCTCACATGTGATGTCACTTCCTGCTGTGATGTCACTTCCTGTCGTGATGTCACTCCCTGCCATGATGACATTTCCTGTTGTGATGTCACTTCCTGTCGTGATGTCACTTCCTGACGTGATGTCACTTCCTGTCATGGTGTCACTTCCTGTGACACCACCTAGAACTGTTCAGCTTGGACCCTGCAATGACCAGGGGGACGTTGCCCACCAGCCAGTTAGGGTGTGAAAGCAACAGGTAAGGCGTTGGAAGTTCCAGGTCCTATAATTCGTTCTCTCCTCCAGGAGATACTAGTGTAGTAGATAAGGTATCAAAACACAAAATAAGATGCAGGAAAAGAAAGAATAACTCAGGAGCGTAGAAGGAAGCTCCCTCCACTTCTCTGCGTTCTATTTTCCAAAAGCGGCTCGCTGTTCCGTCACAGTAGCAGCTAGGGAAACCCAAATCATCAAGGGTTTACGAAGAACGTACATCTTCTGCGTCCTCGTATGGCCCCATCACTGTTTGGCAGCCGGAGAGGAAAGTTCAGTTAGGAAAGTGGGAGCCGGCAATTGTTGTTGCCGGGGAAGTTCAGTTTGTGACTTTGCAGATAAGATGTGGCACCCACCGCCGACCCTCAAGCAGGTACACATGCAGCAATTGTCAGCCGCAATGGACAAGTCACGCTGGAGAAATACAGCATGTGAAAGGCAGTCTCCATAACTCCAGGAAGGATCTGACAAGGTACTGCGCAGGAAGTGCTCTCAGGATGCAAGCGTTACGTGCAAGCCAAATAATCCACAAGAACCAATAAAGCTGGAGACGCCAGGAGGCAGAGCTCCCAGGGCAGCCGGAAAACACAGGGGATCTTTGTCAAGCACATGGCCGGTGTATAGGAGAGGCTTATATACTGCCCTCAATCAGCGGTTGGTTACAGGTACCTCTTCCTGTCACGATCCCTGGGGCTGCTGGGAGTTGTAATTCTCCATGCGCACACGCCTCCGAGTCGTTCCACAGTAGAGTAAGGGGGTGAAGGACTGGCTATGTGTACCCCTTACGTGCGTGACCTTTCTGCCTGGGACCATCATGACAGTGACAAGGGGGGGCTGCACTCCTCTGCCCTAATAGAGGGGCCGCTGCTGGCAGCCAGTGTTCATCTTCCGTGAACAGAAGCCATGGTTCACTGGTGTATGTTTTTTCCAGGAATGGTAATTGAAAATTCCCAGTCACTGATCTATGTATCCAGGGCCGGCTTTAACACTGGGGGCGCTCTGTGCGACAATGTTTGTTGGCACCCCCTAATGACCACCTCTGCCACATATTCCCTCACTAGCACCCTTTAACAGTGCACCTAAAGTCTCCATAACCACCGTCTCTCAGAATACACTTTACATCACACACACATTGCACAGAGACAATCATTTGAGTGTAAATCAGTGTTATAGGGAATGTTATATCAGACGGGACTACAAGATGTAGGAGTCACATGTCCACGATACTGGTAGGCAATATAATTTTAGAGTCCTTATTCTGAAAAAGCACACATTCAGGATATAAAACATAACACCATTGTCGGGGGTTCTTTCTTCAATAATAAAAATAGTTTTCTACCCAAATGAACCCTTTTGGCAAGATTTTGATAGTGAAAGACTGAATAAAAAAATGTAGCTCTAACAAATGTAGATTGCATGCAGCTCTTTGATGACAGCTAATAGCTCAATGTTCTATATAAGGATTTTGAATTATAAAAGACGAGTAACAAAAGGATCTCTCTTGCAGAAGCTGTAATCGCTGACCTATTTACATTGTCTGCATAGTACACGTTCTTAGCAGTAGGCATTTTAAACATCTGTGCTCCCTTACAATGAGTCAAAACTTCCAATACACAAACCTCCTGTTTCTCACCAGGAAGACAATTAATCACCAGAGTTATCTTGACATTTATAATTGATGCCAGGAACGGGGCATCAGGTACGCAGCAGGTGTTTTAAAAATGCTAAGTTACTCACAAAAAAATTACGCTGCCACCCCAAGTCAGCGCCCTGTGCGGTGGCACCGAACGCACCGCCCTAGAGCGGGCCCTGTATATATCCGCTTCCATAAAGGTCCCAGTTCTGCAGGCATGATTATGTGACAGTCATTGTGAGTTACCTAGAGGCAGCTTGGGACACCACTGTTACTGTATCTTTACTGCTTTTGTAATCTGTATCCTGGTCTGATTTTATGTCTGACTGCCTATCAGCTTCCTTTGGCAAAGTTAGCCATTCCACATACTCCCATGGATACCAATTACATTTAGTTAATGCCTTTACAGAGAAAAGTGTTACAGCAAACAAATGATGGATGGAATGCTAACAACGCACGCATTCTCCGCCAGTCAAAAGAACTGGGTTAAATCCATTGTTCTTTTGCCCACTACGCCACCTCAGTTTGGACCCAGCCATATGCAAATCATCCTTGACCCTGTGCCCCATGGGAACAGTCCAGACCAAACTGCCAGGCCAGGTCCGACCCTGTACCGGAAACAAGCATCCTGGGACCGGTTTCAGTATATATCACCCTTTTTCAGCCAGGCTAGCTAGATTCCAGTGAGTAAGGGACCCAAGTTTGGGCATACCCATCCCACTTAGGGCGAAAAGTGTTTTGATGGATTTAGGTCCCTATCTTTGTACTGGGATGAATGTATGACATTGTTCTGCATTCTGTCCATCAATTGTTCTTTTTGCATTTGTCACCCCGAGTGGGACGGGTATGCCCAGATGTGGGTCCAGTGCTCTTCATGCCACTGGAGTCAAGCTATCCTGGCTGATGAGGGCTGAAAGCCCGAAACCGGTCCTAGGATGCTTGTTTCCAGTCCAGGGAGGACCTGGCCTGGCAGTTCTGGCTGGACTATTCCCATTGGGCGCAGGGTCAAGACTGATTTGCATATGGCTGGCTCCAAACTGGAATGGGATGGTGAGCAAACAAACGCTGGATTTAAGCCCAGATCTTTGTACTGGGGTGAATGTATGACATTGTTCTGCATTCTGTCCATTAATTGTTCTTTTTGCATTTACAGAGAAAAGGCCTACATACATTTGCACTGCCGTTCTTGTCCATCTGGCAGTTTACCAGTTCTTTGTATATGATCCACTTGTTTGATCTCTTTTCTGTTCCTATTTAATGCATCCTGTGTGTTAACTGCTGCATAGGGGGGTCACAAAAGATATGGGGCATCCTGTTGTGGACTTTAAATAGGTGAATTCTGACTGCGATTATTCTTGAGGAGCAACTCACCATTTCCGTGGAGGTAAGATCTTCCAAAGCGTACAGTGCACTTAGATCGGTCTTTGAAACTTTCAAAGCATCATTATTAATGGCGGACTCCACATTTGCTTCTGGTTGTTACTGGAGACCATTGCGGGCGCTTGCATCATGACCACCATTACGTTCCTTCATTTTTCGGTCTCACATTCGTGTTCCGTACGGCAGAGGAGACAATGAATGAGAACCAATCCATTTAAGAGTGGCTTATCACCTGGTGGTGCGGCTTCCTTGTAGTTAGGGTCTGTGAGGAGGAGCATGGCCAAAGGAAACTGGAAGGGCGGGGCTCTGATAGAGGAACTTTTTGACACTAGCTCTCATAGTGTGGGTTATCTAATCCCTCTATCCTTGCTATGATACGCTGTTGGACACTCCAAGAGAAATATCACTGAGAAAACACTTTACACCTTCTTACACTCAGTGGCTGCACTGTTAAGGGAGAGTCTCCAGTTTCCTATAAATTATTTGTGTAAGGTGCATGAAAGGTCTAATTGCACCATTGCGGTATAGGAAGAGTAGTTTAAAAAAACTGCCCATATTTTTGTTCTGCATTGCTGGTCACATGTTTCTCAGGAAGTGAGCTCAGCAGTGCCTGGTCTTTTAGAGTAGCCATCTTAATATGCAGGAGATGAGATTGCACCTTCAGTGAGGCTCATTTATTTCACTTACAATTCATGGTTCCTTCTCTGTATAAGATCACACCCAGCCACCACAATCCTAGACTCTGCTATTTTGTGCATTACTTCGAGTCACAAATTAATGAAATCTGCACTCAGTCAAGGCAGCGGATTGTAGAGACTACTTTCCGGTAATAGACAGTAACAATCAGTTCACACTTTTTGTTGCATTTGCCGTCAGTACTACAAATGAGATGCCTGAGTCTTTGAAGGAAACTAATGCTACAAAAACTAACTTCACCTTTGCCTTCTAGTATCAGGCACTGAATGTTTTTTCCCAGGTTTATCCGTGTACTAAACTCCATGTCAGTCATTCAGGTGTAAATGTTAAATTGCATTTCGTTACATGTGTGTTTGGTGAACATTGCTGTTGGCACAATTGTTTGCCTGTTACTGAAACCAGTGTTTGTTTATTCTTTCTGTACTGTAGGGTGGTGCTCTTCTTGGAGGTGTAAATGCACTCCACACCTCATTTCCGGAGAATCCCACTGAGCAGTACAGAATGCAGTGTGAACTTCTCTTGGAAAAACTTGGGTTGCAAATTGTGCTGAACGAAGAACTTGCGAGACTTGACAGGTAAAAATACCTCAGAAATGTTGTGTTGCCAACCTAAACATACTGTAGGAGAAAGTCATGCATCTTCACTAAACCAACTTTAGGGAAAAGCAGAAAAGTAGCCTCAAATTGCTGATTTCTGCAAGGGACTAGATTAGACATTGTTGGAAGAACTTTAGGAAATGCTTACAATAATGATTTATCCATATATATCTATATCTATATCTATACTAATATAATAAAGAGAGAGGCTAAACATTTAAGGCGGGTAATCTCAGGAACCACAGCACCAATCACAACACCCAATACAGCGTTGGAAAGGGCAGTTGCAGCAGAAGGACATAGGCTATGCAGACGCCCACCATATACATTTAAACGGTAAAGGAACCGTGCCAGCAAAGTAGTCCCTTGTGGGCGTGTCTGCGTTGTGCTGTGTGCGTGTGCTGGGGCGTGACAAACGCTGGGGGCGTGTGGTACGTTCCGCCCTTCATGCCATGTCTCATATCGTGTGCTAATCCCACCCTGCTCCCTTTAAATACGCCTGCACCCCATAATCATAACCCACCCTTACTCCTTAAAATACCCCAACAATCTTAAACACTAACCCATCTTAACCCTATAAATATACCCTGTACACCAAAACCCAAACCTATCCCTAAACCCTAAAAATTCCCCTGTACCACAAAACCCAAACCTAGCCCTGAACCCTATAAATACCCCTGTACCTCAAAAACCAAACCTACCCCTGAACCCTAAAAATACCCCTGTACCCCAAAACCCAAACCTTGCCCTGAACCCTAAAAATACCACTGTACCCCAAAACCCAAACCTACCCCTGTACCCTAAAAATAACCCTGTACCCCAAAACCCAAACCTACCCCTGAACCCTAAAATACCCCTGTACCCCAAAACCACCCCTGCACCCTAAAAATACCCCTGTACCACAAAACCCATACCTATCCCTAAACCCTAAAACTACCCCTGTACCCCATAACCCAAAACTATATCTCAACCCTTAAAATACCCAAACACCCCAAAACATATACCTCAGTACCCCAAAACATATACCCCTATACCCATACTTACCTTTTCCAAACATTTTTTAAAAACATGCTTTTACCATTCATGCATTTACAACAAATTTCATTGTAATGTATGCGTGGTAAAAGCATATAAAATGTAATGCCATGCGTTATAATGGCATTGTGGAGTCATGGTACTTTCGTAATGAAAGTATGCGGAGTGATGGTATGCGGAAAGAAAGTTGCGGAATAATGGGTGTTTACCCTCCCCTGATAAGTACATTGGTGGCACGGCGGCCCACATCTCCAGCAACATACTCATATTTTTTCACCACCCATTTGAAAAATGCACAGATCTCTCTCATTGATGGCCAGCACCGACATACACTTTTAGACACACCTCCCGCCACAAGTTCTAGAATTGCGAACTTTAGAGCTGGGGAGCTACGTTCGAATCTCTGCATCAGCTCAACATCCTGTGATTCCAGGCAAATCGCTTTGTCTCTCCGTGCCTACCACAAATGAATGTGTTCTTCTGTAATGTAAATTGTGCTCATACCATGTTGTCGAGTTCGCGCTATATAATATTGCAAGGAAAAATAAAGCAGGGAAACTCGAGTTCACACACTACTGAACGCGCACTCTTAAGTGCATCAGCAGTGCACTGTGAATCGGAGCGTTTCACAGGCATGTCACAGATAAGAAATGCTATCAAAACGAAATCCTACAAAACAATGTACTACTGGCCGGCAGCAATTCATACCCGGATAACGTCGGGATGGGCTGCTAGTTCATAATAAAGTACCAAATATAAGTAACTTAAAAATAGGACATGGGTTGATTCTCAGTTT
This sequence comes from Lissotriton vulgaris, assembly GCF_964263255.1. Lineage (NCBI taxonomy): Eukaryota > Metazoa > Chordata > Amphibia > Caudata > Salamandridae > Lissotriton > Lissotriton vulgaris. The sequence continues at coordinate 754,042,233 of NC_141694.1, forward strand.
GTCAGAGTGCACCACTACATAGATAATCAAAAAGAGAAGACCCAGTGTGTCCTGAACCACAGGAAATGAGTAAATCTACATGTGGGAGCGCAAGTTTGATATACAAGAGAGGAGGCTGTATGTATTTGCGAAAAGATTGGGTTTTATTGTCAGAAGTAACAAATGTTCGTGAATCAAAATGGTGTTCTTCAGATTCCTCTTCTAATGGTGTTCTGGATGGAGATGTAAAGGGCGATGTTTCTTGCTCCTCGTCTTGGAGGTCAAGGGGAACTCCCCGGAGGCTCATAAAAGAGGAAAAGAAGGAGCTGTTAGAATACAAGTACTTGGGTATTTCAGGAAGGTCGTCCCGTCTCCACACTGTAAAGTGCTCCAAAAAAATACACCTTTCAGGGCAGGTGGGCAGTGGAAGGGGAAAAGTAGTGTCTAGGGAAGAGACTAGGTGAGAGGGGGGGAATGTAATCCGAATTTAAATCAAAGGAGCTAGTTCTCAGCACACAAACAAAAAAAAACTCTTAAATGCGGCCACAAGTTCCTACTACTGCCACACAGTGACCACTTGTCAGATATGTGACTCTCAATCAAAAGAAAGGAACATCGGACCAATTTAAATCTATTCGGGGTCACGTTGAAAGGCTTACACGTTAAAAGGCTTACTGGCATTCTTATTACATACAACCCAATATTGAACAATGCTCCGCCTATCACTTTAATCTAAGTGTCCGCTTTAGAGAACCCCTAGTTCCCTACCCGCCTCCCTCGTTCCTCCCTCTGTTTCCCGTGGGACGCTCTCACTCACAGGCTGTGCCGCAACTCTCCAGAGTTGCGGCCGCTCTACAGCATCCTCCGGAGGACTCCACCACTCCTCGCATCAACGCTCGTCCGGTTCCGCGTCCACGGCGTCTCCTCTCCTCGGTTCTTCCTCAATAGCTTCTCTACAGGATTCCTCCTCTTCGGTCCGTTCTCCCGTCGTCTTCACTCCTGTTCCCACGTCACTGGGCTGAATCCCTTCTCCCTGTAGTACAGGCAATACCAATGGGTTCTTAGTTTTTTCGGCTCTCCTTTGCCTTCTACTCTTTCGTGCTTTGGCGGCTGGCCATTCTTTTCCCTCTTCTTGCGCAAAAGGTGCGGTGGACCACTATTCCGCCTCTTGTGAAGGTTTGCCGTTCAATAGCTGTGACAACTTTGGATAATCATTCCCAAGTATAGCCTGTTCAGGCAACCGAGTTATCAAACCGACTGTTAGTGTAGTTCCGTAATCTCTGGGATGTTGTATTTTCACCTGGGCTGTAGGGTAGGGTTTAGTATCCTCATGTACACAGGGTATAGCTACTGCTACATCAATGGGACCAATATTAGAACCCAGATCTTGAGGTCGGACTACACTGTGAAGACAGCCTGTGTCTGCCATGGTGGTTACCTGTTGTCCATTTACAGATACGGTGCAACGATAAGGCAGTGGCTTTCTTTCAGAGGGAGAACAGTAATAGTTGCGGGCCATCCCTATTTCCATGGGTTCCTCTTTCTGAGGACAAAAGCGAGCAATGTGTCCCATTCCTCCACATTGAAAACACTGTGGACCCATCAGCGGGGGTCTAACAACTGGGGCTCCTGATACAATGGTCAAGGGTTCAGGTTTCTTGACCACTATGGTTCGGGGAGGACGATGAGGTACTGGTACTCCTGTTTTTCCTGTGAAGTCGTCCCGCCCTTTCTGAAGTTCTTGTGCTCTGTTATAAGCACTGACAATTTCCACAGTTTCAAGGGTAAGATTAGCCTGTTGTCGTACCCATTTTTGAATAGGAGGATGTAGAGAGGATACATTTTGCTCTAAATAGATTTTCGCCATAATCCCGTCCTTGTCTGTTGTAGCTGGTTTCAACCAGCGATCCACCATATCTTTCACCCTGAAGTCCAAGGCCCTGGGTGTCTCTTGTGGTCTTTCATTTATCTGTCGCAGTTTCTGTCGGTAGGTTTCATCGTCACTACCCAATGGCTCCATAATACACATTTTTATCTCTACATAGGGAACCACTCCATGAACTGTTGCAGCCTGATAGGCAGCCTGTAGGTCCCTGGACAAGAGAGGTCCTAAATATTGTCCCCACCTATCAGCAGGCCAAGACCCTGCAGTCGCCATTCTTTCGAAATTGTTAAAACAAATAGTCTGGATCTTCTCCACTCACATAGCGTTGTAACCCCACTGAGGGGAGGATGGTGGAACCTCTCTGGTGTCCTATAGCCTCTGTAAGTTTATCAATAGCTGCTCCATGGGTATGGCTTTGACCAGAAAGGACTTGTAATTTTCCTCGGTCTTCTTCAACCACTGTCAGGAAGCGTTCCATCACTTTCCCCAGATGCTCCTGGTTTTCCGCCATCTTTACTAGGGCAGTCTCCATAGTGCCTTTCAATCCCACTTCTGGCACCACTTTAAATTTAAATCAAAGGAGCTAGTTCTTAGCACACAAAGAAAAAACTCTGAAATGCGTCCACACGTTCCTACTACTGCCACACAGTGACCTCTTGTCAGTTATGTGACTCTCAATCAAAAGAAAGGAACATCGGACCACTTTAAAATTATTCGGGGTCACGTTGAAAGGCTTACATGTTAAAAGGCTTACTGGTGTTCTTATTACATACAACCCAATATTGAACAGTGCTCCGCCTATCACCTTAATCCAAGTGTCAGCTTCAGAGAACCCCTAGTTCCCTACCCACCTCCCTAGTTCCTCCCTCCGTTTCCCGTGGGGCGCTCTCACTCACCGGCTCTGCTGCAACTCTCCATAGTTGCAGCCGCTCTATAGCATCCTCCGGACGACTCCACCACTCCTCGCACCAATGCTCATCCGGTTCCGCGTCCACGGCGTCTCCTCTCCTCGGTTCTTCCTCGATAGCTTCTCTACAGGATTCCTTATCTTCGGTCCATTCTCCCGACGTCTTCACTCCTGTTCCCGCGTCACTGGGCGGAACCCCGTCTCCCTCTTGGTCTTCTCTTTTCATTGGTTCTGGCCAAGCACTTCCTGGGTTACGTCCGCCCACTTCCGGGGTTCTGCCGATGGCTCTCTGTGGAGAGACAGGATAGCGGCATGGATTTTGTCTTTCCGCTGGATCCTGAGTGTTCCGACTGGCGAAGGACACATGAATATGACGGGGAACCTCTGCCCATGGCGATATACCGGTGAGTCCCTCCTCGCACTACAATTATTGAGATAAACATAATCATGTTCACATTCTCTCTTTTTTTTATGCATGCAGATGATCCACTATTTGTAGCTATGGGGAAATGTATATTTGCATACAGTGTATCGATTTTGTATCCAAATGGAAAACATTTTTACATGTAAAGAATGTTATTCCTCTAGCTATCTGTAATCATGTGGGTTCTTGTGACTGTCTTACACTCTAAATTCACCCTTACTCCAACTTTTACACGGGAGTAAATAAATGTATATGAGTTTAGGGTAACAAAATGCCATTAGGACCTTTTGTAACAACGTTCAGACTTTGTGAAGGGTTTCCAATAATCTCAGTGGCTGCCCTAACCATGTTATGTTATTTTTCCAACCCTATTCCTATACTCACAGCAGAGTCAAATCAGATGATCCGTCTTTTTGTTCCTTTTTAGATATCGTATATATTCGTATTAACTGTCTGTCTTTGACAGGCCTATTTTATCTCATAATTTAATCTATAGTTAGGGTGACCTGAGGGTCAGCTCACTTCGAATCACATTTTGTGTTTTTCTTCTTGCAACAATTTTCTTGATACATGGTCAATCAGGTTATTGACTCTCTCAGTTCATTCTATCAGCCGTTGCTGGTTCGTTCCAACTCCTATGAAGTCCCAGTATTGTAGTGTAAGAGGGACTGTTTTAACTAATGCAGCCCCTTTCTCCTTGCTTACTGCTGCTTGCCCACTTCCAAAAGCTCTCTTGGGTTTGTGTGCCTGGCATCCCGCTCATATTTTCTTATTAATTTAGTTCGTCAGTTGTCCATCTTAGAACAGTAAATTAAAAATATATTGGAACAGAAAATATGGCGGAACAATTGTTCACTTGCATGCACGTGCACAGTGGCTGTGTTAGTGTTTTTTGTTTACTTTGTCACAAAAATACAATCCAAGATGTCTATTCATGTTCCTGCACATGAACAAGGTAATCTTGGAGTGGTTTTAGTATGGCACAAACCATGTTTAGAAAATGGGGTGTACAGGACTTGTCCACCCCGACAAGGTGCACAACCTATGACCCAAGGGTTCATCAAATCATATACTTAAATTCTTTAACTTCACAATTATCTTCTAACATTTATTTTGCTTGCTTAACTATTATCAACTGGGATCGCCTTTACTTGTCGCTAATGTTACATGAATCAACCATCAAGATTGTCAAAATGTTACAGAATACATATTGCAATGTGTATATCACATTGTGGAACAGTGCTACAATCTGAAGTTGTATTCCATGCCTCACTCCCAATGCATTTCCGGAAAACCCTTCGTCAGGGGAGCTCTAGAAATGACAAGTTACAAATGTATTCAATACTGATGAAAGTACAGAAACAAAAACAGAAGAGGCCTGCCTGAGACCCATTAAATATCCTGTGTATGTACATGCTGTTGTTCAAATGTCCACACTTATAACCACCTGTGCTCTCCCACATGTTCTTAAAGTTTGCTGGAAAGCCTCCATGCACTCCAACCACTGTATGCGCCTTTACTTGCCAAGTAAAGTAGTATTGGTTGGATAGTTGATAACCACGACTACTTTCTTCTTTTTTAACCCCATACCCAACACAAGAGACAGAATAAAATTGCATATCTGTGTTGGTGTGTGTGTTTTTACATGTTGTTTGACACTTTATTGGTCACCTCTTTGTCTGTTTTCACTGCATCTTTTCACAAAACTCTTCTCTTTGAGTTTCTGGACACTTTTCTTTTCGAGCTCGATGGTGCCAATGATGAGAACAGGGCTATCCTGGTGAGTACCTGCCAGGTTCCCGTTGGTGGTGCGCCCGTGAGGTGCCATCTTGCTCCCACACACCTTTTTTCGTTTTTGCACATCACTATTTGACACTAAAGTGTGTGTGTTATGTGTTGTCCCACAACTGATTTGTATTTATTGGGAACCAGGCGATTGTTTAAAGGAGGCACAATCCAGGACATACCAACTACCCCATTAATTAATGGAAGGGGAGGAAGGTTTGCAAAGATAATGCAACAAATGGTATACCCCAAACAAAGATACATTTATAAGTGCCTATAAAGCCTAGGTCTTTTTTGTACTAGTTGCATTTTGAGTGGAGGGCGACCTATGACTAGCTTTACCCTCTAAGCTCCTGTTGATTTGAAAAACGTCTAAGGACAAGCTAGACCGGGCCGCCTCCACCCGTTTGTGTAGATGGAAAAATGAAACGGGGCGAGGACGTATCCCTGCCTGGCTCCTTTCTTGATCTTAAATGAACATGTGCATTCCCCATTTATGCCATACCAAACACAGGCAGTGGCATTAGCATATAACTGATGAATGAAACGGATGATCAGGGGATCAATCCCAATGCCCTCCATCATGGACCACAGCTTCTGGTGGGACACGCTGTCAAAGGCCGCTGACAGGTCCATAAAGGCCATGTAGATCTTCCCACCTTTTGCTTTAGTGTATTTGTCTATGCAGAACGAGGGATTGAGGCATTGATCCACTGTCCCCTTCACCTTCTGGAAACTATATTGCGCCTGCATCAAGATGTTGTGTTCTTGCGCCCACTCCTCCAACCTAGCTAGTAAAAGCCGGCCCTTGAGCTTGGCAGTGGTGTCCAGAAGGGAGATGGGTCTGTAGTTCTTCGGACTGCCCCCATTTCCTTTCTTGTAGATTGGGACTATTACAGTATGATTCAAGGATGGTGGGGGCCCTCTACTGCTATGCTATTTAAAACATTTGTTAGTAGGGGTACCCACATGTCATAGTTATCCTGGAAGAGGTTGATCGGGACCCCATCTGGGCCCAGGGCCTTTCCTGGAACGCAAGCCTCCAGCCCTCTTCTAACTTTATGTAAGGAAAATGTTAAGCTGCCTTGAGGTGGGGGAGCTAAATCAAGTGGTGAAAACGCAAGGGGGTGTTTAGTCCAAAGATACTTTCAAAGTGCCCCACCCATGCATCCTCGTCTACATGTGCATCCAGGGACGGATCCTTGGAATCTTTAAAATGAGGAGCATTTATAACTTTCCAAAACTCCCTTCCATTGCCTGAGCTGGCAGCTTGCTCAAAGTTGTCCCAGGCCTTCCCCCCTATATCCTTCACTCGTTTACTTCTGGTGTGCCTATAGTCGCTCATGCATTTTACCTTAAATCCCACACTGGCATCCGTGCGGGTTTAATGTGCTGAGAAGTTTGGTACCAAACTTGTCAGTCTTCAGTGTAGCCATTATGGTGCTGTGGAGTTTGTAATTACAACCTCCCAGCACCTTATACTCTTAAATGGCATCACTGCACTTACAGTGCCCAGGAATGGCCCTGGGTACTGTAGGGGCACAGGGCTCCTGCACCTGTGCCCCTCTTAGAAATGCCCTCCAAAACCCGAACCTATAATCCACGTCTGCGCTGAGTGGCTGCAAAGGCTGCCACACAGCAGATATGTTGCTGGACCCCTGGGTGGAGAGCCCCCGCTCTCCTGGGCCTGCAACAATGCACATCCTGGGCGAGGTGCTATGTCTCCTCCCCCAGGATGGACAGGGGGAAGCTTCAAAGGCATACCACTTCTGAGAGTTTCTCCAGACCATTTGCTGTACCCAGCAACTGGCCCCCCACATGTTCTACCCCCACTCTGGCGGGAACAACCACATCAGGAAGGAGGGTGTGCCAACCTTTGCCAACTCCACCCCTCAGGTGGAGGAGGCGAGGTGAAGCACGACCCCGGGCTCCGGCCATCTTGTAGATGGGGAGCCCTGCCCAATCCCAGCTAGGCTCCTGCCCCACTCCCACAGGAGAGGAGCAGGCTAGTGGGGTGTCCTCAACCCAGGACAGGGACCCATTGGTCCCTGCCCTTGCCCTACCTGTAACGCCCTAAATTTAGTATTTAAGGGCTCCCTGAACCTTCCTTCCTCAGATCCCGATAGCAAAAGAAGAAAGAAGATCAAGAAGAAGACCACCCGCCGCGCAGCTGCTAACAGGACAACAACAACTGACTTGACCCCAGCCCTACCGGCCTGTTGGTCCTGGAACCTGCTCCTGCCTAAACCCGGCGACCTCCGCGGACAGCAACCTTGGGACACCCAGAGGACCTGCCTGCCTTGACCCTCTCGAGGATTGGGACTCCCATCAGCAGAGGCTCTGCTGCAACAACCCACCTGGTGCTCACCCGGAAGCTCCGGACCAGCCCACTCTGCACCAGCCGAGCCCGGGCCGGGCCAACCAGAACCAAGACCACGAGGACGTCCCCCAGCCGACTGGGACCCGAAGTCCAGTGCCTAAAGACCCTCCTCGACGAACCAGCCGACGCCTGCAGACTCACAACCAGGGGCCACCCCAACCGCGACCAGCCGAGGGTAAGCCTTTCCGACCCCCAAAGACACCCCTGCACCCGGAGCCCCGTGGCCCCCTGTGCCTCCCTTTGGGGTACCTACCTGTGCTCCAGCATCCCACCTTAACTCTCGAGGTGCTGGTCGCCCCTGGAGAGTCACCATCCCCGAGCCTGCAGCCTTTGTTCCTTTTTCAAGATAGTCATTGGATAACATTGAGAGCCCGACGGCTCAAAAGCACCCTGCACCCAGCCGCCTGAGTGCCGCTGGCTGTGACCCCTTAGCCCTATCCTACTTCCCCCCCCTTGCCCTGAGCAAGTGACCAGGAGCCCAGCTCCCAGAGCCGCGTGGCCTGCTAGCCAGCAGCCACCAACCGAAGGCCCCCTTTCCCTCATTGGATATCATTGGGCCTACCTACCTCTGCACCCGGCCGCCCCTGTACCGCTGGGACTGAACTAACTGTACTCACCTGACCCTGGGGGACCCCTGAGTCTATGCCCAGTACCCTAACTTCACCAACCAAGTACTCACCTGGAAACCGGTAATTCACTTACCAGCCATTGGATAACATTGACCCATTTTGACTCGAAAATTGTGTGAAGTTTTGAAAACTGAAAATATTCCTATAAAATCAGCCAAAGTCCGAATTTGAAAGTACTCACCTGTGATCAGGGGAGAAGCCAGTACTGTACCTTTTAGCCCAGTACTGAACCGCAACAGTAATCCCTAGCGGGTTTACTAGTAACATGTATTTTCTCCATAGGAACCCATTGTCTGCTTTTCTATGAAATTTCTTCTGTCTACTTTTGAAAACTGCAAATATTCTTTAAAAATCGTATGAAATACTGAAAGACTAGTGCTGGGTTACAAAAGTAACGCGATCGTACTTTACCTGCAACCTGAATTTCCTCCCATTGAATAACATTGTCAGAAGTACATGGAAAAGTTTCGAAGTGTGAACTTTTAAAACAGCTTTATAGTCCTGAAAATTCATCACAATAACTAAAACGTCTTTGCTAATCTGGTTTCAGCTTAGACCCCAGGACTGAATCTAAGACCTAGTCCTGGAACTACCAAAGTAATCCATAAAGTAATCAACTGTACTTACCTATGGAAAACCTATTGAGCTCAATGCTAGAGTGTGTTTCAGAACTGTGTTGCTCACTAGCTATCCTGTAATTATTGTGTGCACACACTTTATTGCTTCCCTGCAAAGTATTTACATAAGAGTACTCATAACCTGAAAAGTATATTTTTATAACTGTTGGTTCTAAAAATAAAACAACTATATCTGAGGATATAATAACAATTGGCCTGGCGTTCAGTTCTTGAGTGTGTGAAACCTTTTGCCGACTGAGTGTGTACAACAAATGCTTTACACTGTCCTCTGGTACTGCCTTACTGCTCGACCAAGCTACCACTTTGGAGAGTAAGGTCAGTTCTGACTTTCACCTCTGTTATACCTTTGTGTATTGTGGACTCTGTACACACTGTACTTCATTATTATCCAGTATATACAGAGCCACTTTCTCATAACAATTAATTAAAATCCAATGTCCTTCATTAATGAGTTCTAGTTGGGGAAGATGGAAATGATTATTCAGGGAACCAACCAGCCTTACTTGTAAGAGTATGATATTGGAGATTAAGTTATTAGTCCCCCTTTTGCTCTACCTGACGCTGAGGGAACTGTGGCTGTGTGAATGGGGTGGTACCCTGGGAAAAAGACTGGCTCCTTAGCCCATGTTTCCTGGAAGAAATAATCCCCAGCGATTGCCAGAGGTTGCCAGCGATTGCCAGAGGTTATACCACTGGTCGTTGCCTACCTTCAAAGAAATTCCTGCTACATTCCAAGATGCTAAGCTAATCTTATTTCTGTTAGCTATTCTCTGGGGTAGAGAAATTGTGGGGGGCGCCTGCATGACAGACACTGGGTTGACTAGTATGGAGACTCTCCTGACAGGTGGATGGATAGGTGGCGGTAGTCAGTCACAAGATTCCAGGTCTGAAAGGGGAGAAACTCTGTTATATAGCCTAACCCCGGAATAGTGATGGGGCCCTCCACATATCTCAAGGTAAATTGATGTGATCTTCTCTTGCCCCTCTGACCATTTCCTGACATCACACCCTGTTTATATAAAGGCTCCAGTGGTAAAGGAATAATCTGAGTACTCCTAAGAGATGTTCTATGGAGATTTTTGAGGACAGAGGTACCCATATGTGCATTGTTTAAGTGTATCACCACATAGTCTCCAGCAATGGCTTTAGTGGAGCTGCCAACCCAACTCACTCTCCTAGCCATAATGATTTTATTAGCCAGCTGATCGCTCCTCATTCCCGAATCCATAAGATGGTGTGAAAGCCAATGCAGGCATTTGTCCATTAACTGCGAAGTGGATTCATACTGCTAGTCCCGCAGGGGAGGGACATTCGCCAGGACCAGCACTAAGGGGGAGGCTGCCGGTGGAAGGTGGAGGACTTGGTGTAAATGGTTATCCACAACAGCCATAGGGGTATCTTGTGTTTCTAATGGTTGAAGAGCTGTTCCTAATTCCTCCAGCCCTAGTGGTACCTGGTGTGCTGTGCCCCTTATGTCCAAAAGATGTGGCAATGGAACCTCCGGCTGTATGTTGGAATGGCCGGGAACAGTAGGGAACGACCCACCCCGAGTGACAGTGCTAGATGGAATACCCAAAGTCAATAGGTCAGTCGTGCCCCGGTCACCAAGGGCATGAGATGGAATTTTATCCGCACGGAACATATAGGGACAGCAATCTGAGGCTCCATCGGGGATGTGATGGTGTGTACTGTGACTCTAGGCCGGTTAATCGCTCTTTGATCTGTGTTAGTTTGGATAGAATGGGGTCCAGTAAGGTGGTCATCATTTTACTTACTTCTGCCCAAAATGCGTCGTCCAGTACTGCATGTGGGGGTAAGGTATTTGCAACTAATGGCATCAATGCTGTTGGTGGACTAACTATGACTGCCTTGGAATGAACTGCCTTGGATTTGGAAACACAAGTGGATTTGGTTGGCTTGGGCTTAGCAGTCTCGCCGCCCCTAAGTCGCTTTGCTGGAGGATCACTTGCTGAGTCAGTTTGGGGTGAAGGCACGGGGACCCTCCTATTAGTGCTGGGTAAGGCTGAAATAGCAGGTGAAAGTTCCCGTTGGCCAGGTGGAAGGTCGCCAGATGTTACCAGTTGTGTCAACCGAGTATTTGAAACCTTCTCAAGGCAGTCCCTGTGGGTGACCCATGGGAAAAAAGAAGGGGTTCCATGGATAAATGTCTCTGTCAATTCAATTTAATGAGTGAGGACACTCGCTGCTCTGGTCAAGAATGCATCAAGTGTTGATACAGTCCCTCCACCTGCTTTCTCCATAGTGTTGTTCCGTTTCACCACATTGAGAAAGAAGGAGAAATTAAAACAGTACCTTAAATCAGATGCAGGAAGTTAGGTGGGGGGCCAGACCAGCCTCCTCTGGACTCCAACGGATGTGTCCAGGCCCGCCCTCTGCCCGTGCGCGTCCCCGTGCACGTCCCGAACTGCTGGATCGCAGCAAACTTTCAAGCGTTTGGTGGAAGCAGAGGAGTTTGGGAGTTGTGGTTCTCCCCAGTGGTGATTTCACAGCTTCTCCCCCGGCCTCAGCAGCAGTCTACAGGCACGTGGCTACAATTACCGCAGGTTCATGGCGCGCTTTTAAGCGCGTGATGGAAGCAGATAAGTTTGGGAGTTATGGTCCTCCCCAGCAGTGATGTCACAACTTCTCCCCCGCAAAACACACAAGATGATGGACGGAATGTTGCACAGTGGCAAAACATTTACCCCCAGTCACAGATCTGGGTTTAATCCATCGTTATTTTGCTCACCACGCCATCCCAGTTCAAACATGGCCATATGCAAATCAGTCTTGACCCTGTGCCTCATGGGAAAAGTCCAGCCCGAACTGCCAAGCCATGTCTTCCCTGAACCGGAATTAAGGATCCTAGGACCCGTTTCTGGCTATCTGAAAGAAACACGTTAGTGTTAGATTCCTTACCTTAGAATATCCCCAGGCGTCAGTCTGGATCCGGAAACTTTTGCGTAGCAGTACCCTTGCGCGTCGGTAGGCGTCGTCTGCAGGCGTCCCCTGCGGCTTCGCGTCCGTCGTTGGCGTCGTGCGCCGTGATGACGTCGCTGGAGTATATAGACGCCGCCTCCGCGCGCTGACGTCAGTTCTTCTTTTTTCCGCGCCAGTGGACGCAGATCTGAAGAGCGGTACCCGGTCTTTTGACCAAGTTCTTACTAGTTATTTACTATCTTTGTGCCTGGTAAGGATGCCCGGTTTCAAAAATTGTGACGGTTGTGACCGCACGATGTCGGTCACGGACCATCACCGACTCTGTCTCCGGTGCCTGGGCCCCGACCACGACGTCGACGCCTGCGTCGATTGCCGGGCTCTGACTAACAAAGCTAGGCGGGAGCGGTTCCGCAAGCTACTCGAGCTCCGGGTGTCGGCCCCGCGTCGAGAGCGGTCTCGGTCCGGCCGGAGGTCCAGGGAGCGTTCGCGGGAGCGGTCGCGGAGCCGCGCCGGGCGCTCCGGAAGTCGACATCACTCGTTGAGTTCGTCAGGTAAGAGACACAAGAAGTCGGGGCGTCGTCATCGTACCCCCGACTCCCCCCGACGCTCGCGCGATGCGGCCGGGGGTTCGGGTGACTCCCAACCCCGCGGCTCCGCGAGAGTCGCCGGCACGGCCTGCCCCATACCCACAGGTCCCTGGGCAAGGTGCGACGCCTGAGGAGATAGAGGCGTTCCTCATGGCCATGAGGGCCCTATCTCCTCCGGCGGGTTCCACGGCGCCTACGGCCCCAGTGAACCCGTCTGGGGGCCCTAGCGGTTCAGCTGACCCTACCTCGACGCCGTCAGATGCTCCGACACCGGCGCCGCCGGCGGCGCTGATCCCGGCGCCGCTAGGGCCTTCGGGGTCGACGCCGGATGGACGTCCATCCAATCCGGCGCCGATTCCATCGGGGTTACCCCCGACGCCGCCTCCGCGCGACGCCGGTTCCTCGGTGCCGGCTTCGGGCGGCACCGGGGCTCCGGGCGGCGCCGTCCCCATACCCTCACCGAATCCGGACGCGGAGTCGGACCGGCGTCGCTCGACGCCGATGGGGCCTGTCGACCCCGTGGAGCCGGTCTACATGGTTGACACCGACTATGGTGATGATGTGGAGTACGGTGAGGGCTGGGAGGGGTCTGAGGACCCTCTGTCACGCGAGTGTCAGTATGACATGGACTGGACAGGTGATTTGGGGGACGCCAGTGGTTTGGATGACTCTCCTAACCCTGGTTTTGTCTCTCCTCCTTCCGTGGCATCGGAGGAGGGAGCTGCCTATTCAGTGGTGTTGATGAGGGCTGCCAAGGCCTTAAACCTTGAGCTCCCCTTCGCGGCCGTGAGGCCTAACATCCTCACTGAGGTCTTCAAACCGCGGTCATGCCCACAGGAGCCTCTGCTGCCGTTTAACGAAGCCTTATCAGACGTTCTGTTGGGCACGTGGTCCAGGCCCTCTTCAGGTGCGCCTGTTGATCGGAACGTGGCCAGACGCCACCGTCGTTGTCCGGACGACCCCAAGTTCCTGTCCACCCACCCCACCGCTGAGAGTCTGGTGATCCAGGCCTCTACCTCCCAGTCCGCATTCCCGTCGGCCCCGCCCGATCGGGAATCCAAGAGGTATGACCAATATGGCAAGATGGTCTTCTCGTCCCTGAGTTTAGGACTGCGGTCTTGCAACACCGCTTGCCTCTTGGGCCGCTACACCCACTCTGTGTGGGATACGGTCGCGGAGCTGCTGCCAGAATGCCCCATGGAGGTGCGGGCAAAACTCGGCAAAGCTGCAGCTGAGGGCCGAGATGCAGCTAGATATTCTATTCGATGTGGTCTTGATACGACCTACTCGCTGGGCAGAGCGATGTCCACGACGGTGGCGATTCGTCGCCACGCCTGGTTGAGATCCGCCAACTTCTCGGCAGATGTCCAGAATACTTTGATGGACATGCCGTTCGATGGCTGTCATCTGTTTGGTGACAAGGCGGACCACGCGCTGGAACGCTTCAAGGACTCCAGGGTCACGGCGAAGTCCTTGGGTCTCTCGACCCAGCGCCAGCAAACGGGTTCGTTTCGCTCCTTTCGTGGCCACGGAAGGGGCGCCCCCACACGTGCTGCCAGCCACGCACCGCAACAATCACTTCAACGCGGTGGCGGCCGTGGAAACCGCCGTGGAGGCGGTCGGGGTCAACGGCGGGGTCAGGCCACATCTCCCCCCGCAGCATCTGCCTCAAAATCCTCCTAGTCCGTGCTTTCAGGCCCACGTGACGCCAGTGGGTGGCAGGGCTCGCCATCACCACGCCCGCTGGCGCACGATCACATCGGACAGGTGGGTGCTGCAAATCGTCCGAAGGGGCTACTCCCTCCCCTTCGAGACCACTCCTCCAGCCATGCCACCGCAGAACCACCGTGTGTCGGGGGACCACTTGCAACTTCTGCAGGAGGAAGTTACGGCCCTCTTGGCCAAGGGGGCCATCGAGCGCGTTCCTGGGCCAGAAGTAGGACGTGGTTGCTATTCCCACTACTTTCTGGTACCCAAGAAGGACAAAGGGGGCCTACGTCCTATCTTGGATCTAAGGAACGTCAACGGCTTCCTCCGGAAGGAGAAGTTCAAGATGTTGACTTTGGCTCAGGTCTTGGCTGCCCTAGACCCGCAAGACTGGATGGTAGCATTGGACTTGCAGGATGCGTATTTTCACATCCCCGTCCTGCCGGCCCACCGGCGTTACCTGCGGTTCACGGTAGGCCAGGAGCACTTTCAGTTTATCGTGCTCCCCTTCGGCCTTACCAGCGCCCCACGGGTGTTCACAAAGGTGTTGGCGGTGGTCGCAGCCCATCTGCGCAGGTTAGGGGTTTCAGTCTTCCCCTACCTAGACGACTGGTTGTTGAAGGCGGGCTCGCCCCAGACAGTCGTCCACCACCTCCAGATGACGGCAGACCTCTTGCACGGCCTGGGGTTCTCCATCAATGTGCCGAAATCACACCTGTGTCCCTCTCAAAAGCTCCTTTTCATCGGAGCGGTTCTGGACTCGGCACAGTTTCGGGTTTATCTTCCGGAACGGCAGATCCGGGATATTCAGGCGTTGATTCCCATCTTTCAGCCGCTATCCCGGGTTTCGGTCAGGTTGACGCTGCGGCTGCTGGGGCTGATGGCTTCCTGCATCCTTCTGGTGCATCACGCCCGGTGGCGGATGCGGGCTCTGCAGTGGGACCTGAAGTTTCAGTGGGCCCAGCATCAGGGCAACTTGGCTTGCGGACCGCGATTGGGTCAGGGGCAAGTCCCTCTCCCTTCCCCAACCTGAGCACGTTGTCGTGACGGACGCGTCCCTCCAGGGCTGGGGAGGCCACTTGGGAGAGGCGGAGATCAGAGGCATCTGGTCTCCGGCGGAGTCCCGGCTCCATATAAACCTGTTGGAGCTGCGGGCGATTCGTCTAGCACTGAAGGCATTCCTCCCCTTTGTCAACGGGAGTGTAGTGCAGGTGTTCACGGACAACACCACCGCCATGTGGTACTGCAACAAACAAGGCGGGGTGGGGTCGTGGACCCTTTGCCAGGAGGCTCTGCGCCTCTGGCAGTGGCTGGAACGTCAGGGCGTGACTCTGACGGTTCAACACCTGGCAGGTTCTCTGAACGCCAGGGCGGACGAACTCAGCCGTCGGTGCTCGATGGATCACGAATGGCGTCTGAACTCGGACGTGGCGCAAGGCCTCTTTCGGCAATGGGGAGAGCCTTGGTTAGATCTATTCGCCACAGAAGAGAACGCGCAATGTCATCAGTTCTGCGCGTTGGAGTTTCCAAGACGGCACTCGCACGGCGACGCCTTTCGGCGCGAGTGGAGTTGCGGTCTGTTATACGCCTTTCCGCCTATACCACTTCTGCCCAGAGTGCTGAAGAAGATCAGGCGCGACCGGGCCCAAGTTATTCTTGTGGCTCCGGACTGGGCTCGAAGGTACTGGTATCCCGAGCTACTCAGCATGTCAGTCGGTCCCCCGATCCGCCTGCCCCTTCAGGAGGACCTTCTGTCGCAGCAACAGGGGACGGTCCTCCACCCGAACCTGTCCAGTCTCCACCTCCATGCTTGGAGATTGAGCGGCGGCAGTTGAGGCCATTTGACTTGCCTCCTGAAGTCTGTAATGTAATTCTGGCAGCCAGGCGTCCCTCCACGAAATCGGTATACGCCTGTCGGTGGAACAAGTTTGTGGCATGGTGCAGATCCTCTTTCTGCCCCTCTCTCCGAGGTTCTTCTGTTCCTTCTCTCTCTTGCCCAGCAGGGCTCTGCTCTGGGCACTATCAAGGGCTACCTTTCTGCCCTTTCAGCCTTTCTTAGGCTTCCTGATCAGCCTTCTTTGTTCAAGTCCCCAATTGTAACGAGATTCTTGAAGGGCATCACACACATGTATCCACCTGTTCCGTTTGTGATGCCTCAGTGGGACTTGAACCTGGTTCTAACCTTTTTGATGTGTGCTCCCTTTGAGCCCCTTCATTCTTGCCCTCTCCGTCTCCTGACTTTAAAGACGGCTTTCCTGGTTGCCATCACCTCTGCCAGGAGGTTGAGTGAGCTCCAGGCTCTTTCTGTCAAACCTCCTTTCTTGTCCATCCATCCTGACAAGGTGGTTCTGAGGACTAGACTTTCTTTCCTGCCCAAAGTAGTTTCTGCTTTCCATATCGGGCAGTCCATCACCCTCCCTTCCTTCTTCCCGCCTCCGCATCCTTCAAAGGATGAAGAGCGGCTCCATCGTCTGGACCCAAAACGTGCGCTTTCATTTTACATGGATCGCACACGCCAGTTCCGGGTGGATGACCAACTGTTTGTTGGCTACGTGGGTGCGAAGAAGGGACGGGCGGTACATAAACGGACCATCTCACGGTGGGTCGTTCTCTGCATCAAAGCGTGCTACTCTTTGGCTCGGAAGGAGCCTCCTGTTGGGCTGAGGGCCCATTCCACTCGGGCCACGGCGGCTACTACTGCTATGGGCCGGGGAGTCCCCTTGCAGGACATTTGCCAAGCGGCTACGTGGGCCTCGCTGCACACCTTTGCGAGGCACTACTGCCTGGACAGTCAAGTCCGGAGGGATGGCTTCTTTGGCCGTTCTGTCCTCCAGGACTTTCTGGTGTAGGAATGTATTGGTTCGCAGACCCACCACCGGGGTTGGTATTGCTGGGGTATCTATTCTAAGGTAAGGAATCTAACACTAACGTGTTTCTTTCAGATGAACAAGTTACTTACCTTCGGTAACGATATATCTGTAAGAAACATTAGTTAGTGTTAGATTCCTTACCGAACCCACCCATCCTCCCCGTTCTGCGAACTGATACCTAGGGTTAAGGACATCCCTTTCAGGGCCCTAGTTTCAAATGGCACCAGTGTTGGTTCTCTCATGGCTCTGCGTCTTCTGGCGCGGAAAAGCTGTGTACAAAGAACTGACGTCAGCGCGCGGAGGCGGCGTCCATATACTCCAGCGACGTCATCACGGCGCACGACGCCAACGACGGACGCGGAGCCGCAGGGGACGCCTGCAGACGACGCCTACCGACGCGCAAGGGTACTGCTACGCAAAAGTTTCCGGATCCAGACTGACGCCTGGGGATATTCTAAGGTAAGGAATCTAACACTAACTAATGTGTCTTACAGATATATCGTTACCGAAGGTAAGTAACTTGTTCATCAGCCATCATCAGCCAGGATAGCTTGACTCCAGTGGCGTAGTGAGCATGGGACCCATGTCTGGGCATACCCTTCCCACATAGGGCGAACAGCAAAACACACAATATGATGGACGGAATGTTGCACATTGGTAAAACATTCACCCCCAGTCACAGATCTGGGTTTAATCCATCGTCTCCCCCGGCTTCAGCAGCAGTCTCCAGGCAAGTGGCAAGCGGCTACAATTACAGCGGGATCGCGGCGCACTTTTAAGCAAGTGGTGGAAGCAGAGGAGTTTGGGAGTTGTTGTCCTCCCTAGCGGTGATGTCACAGCTTCTCCAACAGCTTCAGCAGCAGTCTCCAGGTAGGTGGCTACAATTACCACTGGATCGTGGCGCGCTTTTAAGTGCGTGGTGGAAGCAGAGGAGTTTGGGAGTTGTGGTCTTACTCAGCGTTGATGGCCCGGCTTCTCCCCCGGCTTCAACAGCAGTCTCCAGGCAAGTGGCAAGCGGCTACAATTACCACAGGATCGCAGCATGCTTTTAAGCACGTGGTGGTAGCAGTGGAGTTTGAGAGTTGTGGTTCTCCCCAGCGGTGATGGCACGGCTTCTACCCCGACTTCAGCAGCAGTCTCCTGGCAAGTAGCAAGCAGCTACAACTCAACTGTTTCCTCTTTCAGTGTGTATACACATCTCTATTGCTAACTAATGTCAATACTTAACATGAAATGCGAAAATAACTTAATAGAATTACCAAAGTGAATATGAAAGCTCGAATGTGTCCCGTCTAGTGCTCGGTCTTAAGGGTGTAACATTATGATTATGCAAACGATTTTGAACACCAACAGTACAAACTCAGGAGTTTACACACAGATAGCCAGTTTTCAACAGTGTCTGTCATAAGCATTGACAAACTGTGGCAAAGGCAGTAGATCTACACCTTGGTATCCCAGGTGACGCCTACTGGCTTTGCCAGTGGTTGTTGTGAGTAGAGTTTACTTTAAATATATTCTGCAGAATGACTGTCTACACAAGCAGTATGTTTGCTGGGAAAAGTCGGATTTTAAAGGCAAATTCAAGCATTTCCATTTTTTAATTGTATTTACGCCGTAGATGAGGGTGGTGTGTGTGCGCTGGTGTTCTCATGGCCTAAAGTATTACTGCAACATATGCAAATAATGTTTTATATCTACAGTTTTGCATTCAATCTCAGAAAGCCTCCACAATCATTTTAAAAATCCTGCATGAAAACTGACTTTAACTTATAAGTTCTGTTTTCGACTCTCCTTTTTCTTTTAAATTATGTTTTCCTTCCTTTCCATCCTCTGCATGCCTCTGCATGCCTCTTCAATCTGACCATACCCTGCTCTAGGTAAAGTTTAAAAAAAAACTTTCCTCATTTCAAAGATCACAATCTCCCGTTTAAAGTCATACCCTGTATCCTAACAATACCTAATCCCCTGTGTAGGATGGACAATCCTAGGCAGAATGGGAAGGAGGAACTGGGCACAGCCTCACACTTACACCTGAATGAGCTGTTTCCTGTCCTCATACAAAGGACTGCTTAACTCCCTGTGGTGAGTCTGGAGCCAGGGCAAAAAGGAAAGATCACTGTGAACTTCAAATCCCCTCTTTGAAGTCTCCCCCACTTCAAAGGCACAACTGGGTATATCAACTGGACTTCTGATTCTACCTCTTCAGTCCACTTCTGGACCTGTGGATACTCTGCCAGGAAGAAGAACTATTGTGCTACTGAACGACTGCCACTCTGCCGGAATGCTGCTCTGGAAGAACTGCTTTTCTGCTGCTGTGCTGACCTGCCCTCCTTGCCTGGGTGAGAAGGACTGGACCTAACCCGCTTTAACTCAGAGTTCCTCCAAGGGTTTGTCTGCTTGCCTCCTGTTCTGAGTCTCAGGGACATCAAAGACTGTTCTTCACTTGCAACAGCACCTGGACTTTGCCTGCTACAAGTCTTGCCCTGCCAAGTGGTTCCAATCCAGTCCTGGGCCCTTGGAAGTGGGTAGAAGGTGCCGCAACTACCAAAATCAATGCATCAACAATGTTGCGCCGCTCAGAACTGACAGATCTCCCTCAACGCATCGCCGCCACCGCAAGGACTGAGGACATTGCATTGCCGTCTGTGTGGTTCTTCGCCTCCAGCTCTCAATGTAAAATCTACAGTCTGCGGCTCGACAAGGATGTATCCCCAATTTATGCAGCTCGATGACAACTCATTGCCTAGGAATCATGTATTCCAGAGCTGACACTTCGCCTCCTGCTCCACGCGTCTCGGCTCCATCAACAGAGCAAAGAAGGTACTTTTTGGCGGGTCCACCGTGGTTCCTGTATTCGACCTGCACACCAGCGAGGTCAGCCTAAATTTTCAGATTTTACCCGGTCAGGCGTGACCATATAGGCCCAGTTGGAGCTTTATGCCTTTAAGCACTAAAATTCAGTTTATTCTTTATAAAATCATAACTTCGGTTCTACTCATTGTATTTTTGTTGCTTTGGTCATGTTACTTTAAACATTACCTCTTAATTTAAGCCTAACTGCTCTGTGTTAAGCTACCAGAGGGTCAGCACAGGTTAATTTAGGGTGTGTATCTGACTTACCTTCACTAGGATTGTGGTTCCTTCCAGGGTAGGGTGCATACCTCTGCCAAACAGAAACCCCAAATGCTAACACCAGCTGTAAATCTGAGGCTTATAGATGTGACTTACTCAGTTACAAAAGTAAATTAGGGGATAGTACATTGCAACCCCCAACTCTTTTAGCTTTCCAGCTCAGAAAAACGTATGGTAATCTTGTAATTCTAAGCTGATTTGTTGAGGCTTCATCATGTTGAGGTCACTTCCTAAGCACAAACTGAATGCCTGGAGCCTATTGAGTGAGTATACCTTGGATATGGTATTTCTCACTGAAGGGTTCTTCTTTGAGGACTGATATTGCACTGGCAATTGGTGATGGTTATTCCATTTGACATCTTGAACAAGAGGGTTGCATTGGGGTTGAGAGGATGGAGGGGTGAATTGAAGTGATATACCTACCGATCCTTTTATCAAGGTTTATTAGCAAGCTGGAGCATCTGGGCAACACATAGGGCTTTAATTTTTCTATCAAAATCACTGAAAATGTGTCCTTCTCAGGGGCTCTGATCTATCACCTGCCTGAATACTTTGGGAAATTTGACAAGAAACTATGTTCACACCTCGTACCTTCTGCACTATTCCAACTTCACTGTTTTAAGTGATTCTAATGTCCAAATAGACGAGCCCAACAATAACGCCTCTGTTGACCTTGTGGAGGTTTCTGTGACCTCAAGCTAGCCTTGAAGTTTGTTGGCCCTGTGTATAAATTAGGCTATACTGTATATCAGATTTTCACAAATTGTGACTCTGTAAAGGTTAGTTCCCCTTACCCGGTGACTTGGTCTGGTCAACCTTTCATCCCTTTCTCCTGGTCTCCTTTGTACTCACAGGAGGTGCAACAAACTCTGAAAGTTTCATCACACCAGAGGCACAAAATTAGGAATAGTGGACTTCTTAGACTGTTAGATATTATCAACACCTCAGTGTCAAGCAAAATGGAAGCAAATGTTATCTACTTTATTTATGGTCATACTGAGTTATTTGACAATATTGTCCCAAGTAGTAATAGCGGCCTAGGAGAAATCGACCATCATCATTGTGGTTTTTCTCCCCATCTCCAATGTATGAAGTAGGTGTATAAAAGTCTATTGCGAATCTGGAGGACAATGCATCGCTCTGTGAATAAGATGGTATGTGAATAATTTTTTACAACTGATCAGGAAAACAAAAGTGGGGTTGTTTGCTCAATCTGGATACTCTTCCTGGGAATCTTTTTAGATTCTAAAATCTTATCTGACCCCCATTAGCTAATCCACAAAAGATTCCCCCTTCTCAAGCATTAGCGGATCAATTTCAGTTCATTTTCAGAAAAAAAGTTAAAGAACATTCACTTGTTGTTCCGTATAGGGAATGCAATGTCCAACAATTCTTCTGCTTCCCCGTCCAATCCCCTGGGAAGGGCAGTTTTAACTTTTTTGGCCCAGTCTTGCCTGAAGATACCGAAACAAGCATCTTCGCGGTTAGATCTGGGTCTTCTTTAGACCCATGCCCTCTATGGATACTCAAGAATGTAACCCTTTGCTTAAAAAATGTCATCAATGATTTATGTAACCAATCACTATCTACTGATGTTGTCCCTCGTTGTTCGAAACAAGCACGGTAGCTTCCATCACCTAAATAACTAAGGGCAGATGTTTCCAACCTTAATCATTTTAGACCCGTCTCCTTGCTTCAATTGTTGGCCAGAGTTCTTGAAAAGTTGGTTAATACGCAAATGACACGATTTCTGGAGGACAGCAAGATTTTGCATTATAACCAGATGGATTTCTGACCTTGGCAAAGTATAGAGACCACATTATTAGAGGGCTCCGAATTTGTTAAATTGACATTGGATGAGCGTAACAAAGCTGTGGTTGTTCTCTTAGATCTGTCTGTGGCATGTGGGATTGTATAAACAAACACCAAGCGAAACCACTTGACCTAATGCGCACTGTTGCACTTCCTGCTGGAGAGCTTCTATTTAGTTTATCAGCATAAATTATATCAAGTGTCAAATAACCTAACCATAATTTAATATACACAAACATTGAATGATTTGTTCATTGGTATTTTACTTATTTCCTTTTTCAAAAATAGAGTCAAACATTATAACCAATTATAAATTTCATTGGATTACAATTTTTCATTGACTTTTCTCACATATACATTTTTATACTTGTTTTCGATGCCATATGCATTTCGGGCCCCTTGGCCCTTCCTCAGGGGCTGTATCTAAAAGAAATCAGAAAATTCATACTATTTGATATAGTCCTTCAACATAGAAGAGAATGCAGTCAGAGAATTTTCAACAAGGTGAATCTGTGTAGTACAATTTAAGTACATGCCATTTAAAAGTGACTAGAGTGAAAAGGAAAGAAGAGCAAAATATAAAAGATTAGAGGGCAACCTGTGGAATTGTCTATAAGGGTAAGAAAAAACCGAAGAAAAGTAAACCTTGGGAACTGGAAGGCTAATGCCGTGCGTGTGGCTCTGTGATCCATAAGGGGAAAAGTGAGCAAACCAGTGTAGTACATAATCCCGAAAACATGCCTGTACTTTAATGTTACCAACCTCTACTTCAATGAGTAGATACTCGATAGTTCTACAATGGGCGCGTTCTGATATGTAAGAGATTCCTGAAAAGCACGAAAAATACCGCTAAGATACAGCTGTTCAAAAAGATAGATGGCGTGTGTATCAACGGGGATATTATTAACCAATCCTACCTTAGTGCTAGTGTAGTAGTCTCGAAGTTACGAGATGTGGAGATCCTGTTACTCATTAAGGCGTTTTAGTCGGCTAAATCCCCATGCTGTAAAAAATGCAGAAGAACTAATTAACTAACGGCTCTATGGGAAGATCCAGGACTCTAACTAAAAAACGGGTAGCGTTTACCTGGCACTGAAGCGAAAACTCAGTGAAACTCCGCAGCAGGAAACCGTAGTTCGTGCTGGGCTTCAGGTGAATCGTCGTGCATGCGTATGCGGAGCATTACATGCAGATACTGAAGACAGACTGAGACGGGAACAGCGAGTTACTAGTGTATATTCGGCGGCCATGTCTGCCTATGCACACTTACTAACAAAAGTGTAACTACAGCAATGTGAAAACAGATAAAGAAGAAAAGAGAAGAAAAGATAGAAAGGATAGCGGGGAGGGAGTGTGGTTTACATATGTCTCATTCAAATAAAGGTGTCAAGAACTAACATATATTCAGAATATACTTATGATACTACACATACAGTCAAAGAACATGTGGACTTATACTCATAGAACACAGGTCGCACGCAGGCGACGATAGGGCAATAATTATAAGTAGCATCCTAAATCTACTCGATCATTGATCCCTTTCGGATCTTGAGAATCTAACTTCCTTATCCAAAATATTTCCCTTTGTAGTAACATTTTCGTCAAATCCTTACCAGGGGTGGGTTTAACTACCTCGAGCACCTGGAATTTGAGCTGGGCTATGGTATGTCTATTTTTAGACCAATGTACTGCTAAGCTACTGTTGGGATTGTTATTGCGTATGGTGCTTTTATGTTCTGATATACGAGTTTTTATCTTCCGTTCGGTTTTACCTACATATAAGAGCCCACAAGGGCATTTTATGGCATATATCAGATTCGTTGAATTGCAGTCTGCATTATGCTTAGTCTTGATAGTTTCACCTGTGTGTGGATGTTTTACTGTGTCACTCACAATTACATTATTGCACTGTACGCAATTATGACATTTCCTTGTTCCACGAAAAGTCTCTTGGGGGTTCGTCATAGATGATTTCAACATTTCTTTGATGTTTCTAGACCTTTTGTAGGCAAAAATAGGTATTTCTTTAAATTTTCCTTGAAAATCATTTTCGTTGCTGAGCAACTCCCAATGTTGATTGATACTTTTTTTAATTTCTCGAGAACTGGTGGAATACTTTGATACAAAAACTTGACGGTTCTTCTCAGATTTAGTTTTAGATATTAGTAATGATTCCCTGGTTTTTTCTGCCGCTTTTTGTTTAGTGTTCTGCAGCAGTGTTTCTGGGTATGTGGGATTGTATCTCATAATATTTTACTTGAACCTCTGGATACAATAGGAGTTAGGGACGTTGTCTCAGATGGCTGAAATCTTTTATCTCTGATCGAGGACAACCCGTATGTAAACCTTTCCTCGTTTACATCTGAATTAACAGACTTAAGTTTTGGTGTTCCGCTTTGAGCTGTACTCTCTTTAACGCTTATATGACCCCCTTGGTAGAGTTAGTTGAAACCGTGGGACTTTAAGATTGTGTCGTATGCTGATGACTGACAACCGTTACTCTTTTTTTAGCAAGTGGGTAGATCATTGGAAGTGCATTTTCAGGGCTGCTTTTAGCTGTCACAGACTGTATGCAGTCAAATTGCCTGAAGCTTAATTCTAATACGTTTGAAGTAATGGCTTTTGGCAGTTCCTCTCAGTTTGATCTGGCTGGTCTCTGGCGACACTCAGACGGTTAGAAATCTTGGTAGAAAATTCGATTTGGATCTATCCTGCAAACATTCGGTGGACCTTTGGTAACATCAAAACAGTAGTATAGCAATTTCAGCACGCAACAATTTCTCCTAGATGGGAGCAAGAGGTACCCACTGATGTGGTAATGTTGATGATGGGACGTAAGTGGGCCAGCTCTGTCATTCTATGGTTAATGTTCATTGAAAGGCTTCTGTAAGCCATGAGAATGAGAGAATGAATCTTCTGTCATATGCAGAATCTCAACAAGGGATTAACCTTCTATTTATTTCTCAGTGAGCCCTTCATGACCCGTCACAGCTTGTATGGTATCACAGCTGAAAACATGTTCCTTACAAGTTAGCCATTAGAAGACGTTCTTACCAGTAATTCTTAAACAGGGCTACAATTACAGCAGTATGCTAGCATTTTGTTGCACTGTCTGAAGAACAGTGATTTGAGAACAGCTACATGAATTTGATGCTGTTAAATAATGATCCTTTATAGCAACTGTTCTGAGGAGGTCCAGGAATTGTGTAAAGGCTGAACCATGTCAATATTTTCAAAGAAGAATGTTGGAAAGTGAACTTTAAATGGTCTCTTAGGAGACAAAGAAATATTCTTTCCTTACTTCAAAGTGCCTCCTATCAGCAATTTGGGCACCTTTGAAATATCTATGCAGTTTGCCAAACATAACTCTGCAAGTGAACTGTAATATGTTGCACTTTTGATATTGGAATGTTCTTTACATGTTTAGGACAAAATATGAGGAATAAAATAACAGTGCACCGAGACTACATCTTATGAAATTCTTATTTTTTTTAGACATTGAAGTAATGGTAGTTTAACATTTGATGAACATGTTTTTCAATGTAATATCCTATGAGCATTTGTGTAGCAGGACTGGCCGGTTGAGAAATAGATAGGATATGGAGACCTAGTAGATAAAGCACATATGATGCCTGTCGTGCCAAACACAGTATATGTACATAATGCCAAATTGGAACATAGCATGCTCTTCTTTCTGTATGACCTAGCTGCTTTCTTGATAGCAGGTACTTTACTTTTCAGGGACTGGGATGCTTTAACCTGATCTGGGAAAGTGAAAAGGATAAATCCAATCATAATCTGCCTGGTTTATTTCAGACTGTGGGTGAACTTCAAAAGTTGGGAATACTTGTCCTTGTAATCGCTTGGCTGGTCTTAAAATGATTGTACTACTTAAACTCACTTTCCTGTTCCCAGCACTTCCACCGACCATACTGCTCTTGAAACTACGAGATTTGCAAAGAAGTCTTGAATTTGTATTAGAAAGTTAAGAAATGCAGGGTCTCCAGGAATCTATTTATGACCCGGTTCCACAGGTAAAACTTTGTTCGCCCAATTGTGGTGCAATATTATCGAGGGGCTCCGCATTGCAAAGTTGTTAACCAAGAGAGGAGGCATGGAAAAAAGGCCCACGTAGCTCAAGTATGCAGACAGGTCATAAGGAACCTCTTGTGGATAATCAAGATTGAAAGGCCCTAAAATCTGCATTAATGGATCGTTCCTCGAAATCTTGGAATACTTAACTCTTACTAGAGGCCTCAAAACCTCTCAATTTAAATACTACTTCCAGAACGAATTCATCCTAACACTAAGAGGCAAGAGGTCTAAACAAGCATTTACAATGCAACGGTTTCGCCTTCGGAAAAGTTAGAGCTATTGGCATTGTAAATGACAAACTTTTTATTTATGTGTTGGTTTTGAAAACAGATAAATAAATGGCATTGTCATTTACAATGCCAATAGCTTACTCTGTCGCAAATGCGAGACGTATTGCATTTGCACACACACACCACACAAGAGCCCCCCACACACACCACACAAGAGCCCCCCACACACACCACACAAGAGCCCCCCCACACACACCACACAAGAGCCCCCCCACACACACCACACAAGAGCCCCACCACACACACACGCAAGAGCCCCACACACACTTGCAACTGCTATTATAATCACATTAAATGCACGATCGTGTGTAACTTTTATGTGTTCATCGTGCAAAACCCTGCTGACAAGCATTGTGTTGTGCATTAGAGAATGTCATGCAACAGGGTCAGATGCGCCAAAGGTATTCGAAACATTTGGAGAAACAACAAAACGAGTATGGTTTTCCGACAGACAGCAAGATATCTTCAATTAGCTCGAAGTGTATTTGTAACGAAACATCGTGTCAGAGAACAGAAAAACACATTTTATTGCATGTTATTATTCACATTCTATTGCATGTTGTTATTCACAGCGGATCCAATGCAACACTCAGCCAATAGTGTATTTAAAAAAAAATAAACTTGCACAACATCACAATGTAAAAAAAAGCTACACATCTTAAAGGACGGATTCGTTATGCCCTGGATTACAAGAAATCTTCTATTAGTAGAGGTCTTGGCGTCTCGTCATTCTGATTTTCTGAAAAGGATATTTGAATTGGGGTATTTAAAGTGCTTTCTCGAGTCTACTGTTAAAAACGGACACCATAAGAAATTCAGACTAGGCCTGTAGTAAAGCTCCGACTCAAAAATTGCCCGCAAATGGAAAGAAAGAATGTTAATCAAGGTTACCACCGGATCATTTACTGAGTTGACATTCACTCCAGTGGTGCATATGGGTGGCCAAGAATATGACCAGGAAAAGAAACAAGTGGTAGTCAAGAGCAAGAGAGATCCACAGATTTACTGTGATGTTCGACTGTCTGTGGGAGGTGAAGGGTTACTTATGTCATGAAGCATTTCCGGCAAAGTCTGCTGACATTATTGTGACTGGAACTAAAGAAGAGAGACGGAGAGAGGTCTGACCATTATTAAGTATTTTTTTACAGCTTCTTTTTTAATTTTCTTTTTTAATATTGTAGTGGGGTTGGTTGTCCTGATTTCTGCAGTGTTAAGACGTACAGTACAGCCTAGTATCTGTGGACACCAGCCGATGGTAGGGGAGCCAGGTATTCTGCCTACAGTTAGCGTCAGCAACTACCACTATAGTAGTCAGATAACCTGATTCAGAGGAGCGAGATCAATCTTCACCCCCAGAGGAGCCAAGTGTGTGTTCAGGAGTGGATGGGGTGGAGCTGGATAACGTGTATAACATTTCTTAAGAGTTGCTATTCTGATCCACTAAAATTATGGCACAGATACATTCAGTCCAAAATTGTATATCAAGCATCCTGAGCTTTATTTAGGTTTGTTATTGAACTTATCAAAGTTAATGGGTTAAAGTGCATAGATCACACCATTTTCGGAATACATTAATATATGCAAATTCTAGTGATTCTAGCAATCACTTCCAGGTGTCAGGATCGCTCTAGAAAACGAAGCATGTAACGGGAATTGGTACCCACAAACTCTTCTTTATGACCTGGATTCCGCAAGTATATGCAGGTTATCTCTAGATGTCCTAATTGACTTACATCCGTATTCTAAGTAAACCCCCACCCTAGCTTCAGAGTACAGTTTGCCGAATTTGTCTGTCCCCCAACGTTGCTCCTGTTTCAGAAAGAGCACATTCTTCACAATTGATTTGGAGACACACTCCACAATCAAAGACATCAAAAAATCTAGTGCTTGTCTCCTGCGCCTGTTTTTACTGAGGAAAGAACGTGATATTCAAGTTCCATATTACCCATGTCAATCCTACAGAACATTATGTTATCTACTAGGAATCTCTGCCAGCAAATTTGGGATATGCTGCAACCACGAGCCCAAGTAGGATACCTCCATATCCAGGAAGCCAATCCTCTCCTCATAGGGTAATTTCAGAGTATATACTTTGAATCTAGGATGAGCACCTGTCTATATCAGAGTACATATGTGACCTTTTAATTTATGGAATTCTTCTCAACAGTACACAGAAAGTTACATGAAAAACATGAAATCATTTGGAAAGCACCTACATTTTTACTAAAGCAACCCTGTCGATCGCTGATAAAGGTAGATTCATCAGAATGCACATGGACAGCGGGAGCGGGAACGGGCACACTGAGAGCGGGAGGGGGACAGGGGCGGGAACGGGCACACGGAGAGCGGGGGGGGTCGGGAACGGGACAGCGGGAGGGGGCGGGCAGGCACACGGACAGCGGGAGGGTGGCGGGCAGGCACACGGACAGCGGGAGGGTGGCGTGCAGGCAAACGGACAGCGGGAGGGGGGCGTGCAGGCACACGGACAGCGGGAGGGGGGAGGGAACGGCAAACGGCAAGAAAGGCACTCACCTGGACTTCCTCCGGCGGCGGTCGGCCGCGGAATGACGAAATTAAACCTCAACGATCGAAAAAATTAACCCCGCCCACCGCCGCACTGACGTAGCAAAAGGGAAAAATTCTGCGGAACGCCCACGAGTCGCCTCGAAGAATGACGGACGCCTCTCTCTTCCAATGGCTAGCCTCCATTTATGGAGCTAGCCAATGGAAGACAGAGGCGGAACTAAGCCAACATACTGTAAACAAAAGATTTCACCTGCGCGAACCGCTGCTTGCGCAGCTTTTCGCCAGGCGAAACCTAAAAAAACAGTGCTATGATGCAGCTACCAGAATGGTAGGGGCAAAGGAGAAGGGCGAGTGGGAGGGAGGGGCAACAAGGACAACAGTGGGAGGGTGGGATGGTTGGGAGTGGCAACACGGACAACGTAGGGAGGGAATGGGTGGCAGGGGCAACATGGACTAAGTAGGGAGGGATGGGTGGCAGGGGTAATAGACAATGGAGGGAGGGTGGCAGAGGCAACACGGACAACAGAGGGAGGGAGGGTGCCAGGGGACAACATGGACAACGGAGGGAGGGTGACAGGGGCAACACTGACAACAGAGGGAGGGTGGCAGGAGCAACACGGACAATGGATTAGAGGCAACACGGACAACAGAGGGGGAATGGGTGAGGCAACACGGACGAGGGAGTGTGGGAGGGACAACATGGGAGGGAGGGACAACAAAGGAGGGAGGGTGGGTTGTACAAAAAGGGGGGACGACAAGGACAACGCGGCAGAGAGGGTGGGTAGGACAACAGAGGTAGGGAGGGTGGGTAGGACAATAGAGGCAGGGAGGGTAGGTGGGACAACACGGACAACAGAGGGAGGGCGGGTGGGGGCAACACAGACAACAGAGGGAGGGTGGGTGGGGGCAACAGACAACAGAGGGAGGGCGGGTGGGGGGCAACAGACAACAGAGGGAGGGCGGGTTGGGGGCCACAGACAACAGAGGGAGGGTGGGTGGGGGCAACACAGACAACAGAGGGAGGGCGGGTGAGGGCAACAGACAGAGGGACGGGCAACAGAGGGACGGGCAACAGAGGGAGGGGCAACAGAGGGAGGGGCAACAGGGAGGGCGGGTGGGGGACAACACAGACAACAGAGGGAGGGCGGGTGGGGGACAACACAGACAACAGAGGGAGGGGGGCAACACAGACAACAGAGGGAGGGGGGCAACACAGACAACAGAGGGAGGGCGGTGGGGGCAACAGACAACAGAGGGAGGGCGGGTGGTGGCAAAAGACAACAGAGGGAGGGCGGGTGGTGGCAACAGACAACAGAGGGAGGGCGGGTGGTGGCAACACAGACAACAGAGTGAGGGCGGGTGAGGGCAACACAGACAACAGAGGGAGGGCGGGTGAGGGCAACACAGACAACAGAGGGAGGGCGGGTGAGTGCAACACAGACAACAGAGAGAGGGAGGGTGGGTGGGAGGGACAACAGACAGAGGGAGGGTGGGTGCTCGGGCAACAGACAGAGGGACGGGCAACAGAGGGACGGGCAACAGAGGGACAGGCAACAGAGGGACAGGCAACAGAGGGAGGGCGGGTGGGAGGGGCAACACAGACAACAGAGGGAGGGTGGGTGGGAGGGGCAACACAGACAACAGAGGGAGGGCGGGTGGGAGGGGAAACACAGACAACAGGGAGGGCGGGTGGGGGCAACACAGACAACAGAGGGAGGGCAGGTGGGGGGCAACACAGACAACAGAGGGAGGGCAGGTGGGGGGCAACACAGACAACAGAGGGAGGGCGGCAGGGAGGGGCAACAGACAACCGAGGGAGGGTGGCTGGGAGGGGCAACAGACAACGGAGGGAGGGCGGGTGGGAGGGGCAACAGACAACCGAGGGAGGGCGGGTGGGAGGGGCAACACACAACCGAGGGAGGGCGGGTGGGAGGGGCAACAGACAACCAAGGGAGGGCGGGTGGGAGGGGCAACAGACAACAGAGGGAGGGCGGGTGGGAGGGGCAACAGACAACAGAGGGAGGGCGGGTGGGTGGGAGGGGCAACACAAACAGAGGAATGTAGCGGGGCAGGAAGAACACAGTATGGGGAGAAGTACACGAGGGAGACTGCTAAAAAAGGTGCACTGTTGTACAGTGCTTAAACAAAAAGGAAAATGTAATGCCTAAAAAAATGAACGATGGAAGTACAAAAGTAATGCCTCTATGCTCCTGGGGAAAGAAAAACACACAAATAGGAAAAACCCTATGGCAGCTGGCCAATAATTGTAATTGTACTTATATTGCACTTGCGACCCCTGACAAGGCGGCGAAACGCTTTTCGGAGACTAGCAAAAAGCAATCAAAGGAGAGTGACAATAAAAACCAACCAATGGTAAGCAATGGACGGCCTCTAAGCCCACTGTTAGAAAACAATGTCTTGAACGAGACAGTGAATTGGCAAAACCTAAAAAAAGTGTATAAACTCAGCCGAGACGTGTATGGGTTTTAGCATGAAGTGTTACAACTTACAACTGACCATGGGGCAATGTCTTTTAACCTTTGACTACTTTAGATGCCTGCTGGTTATTTTGCATTAACTATTTATATGATTTCTATGTGCTACCACAAATGTCCGTTTTCTCTTAGAGTGCATACAACAGGTGCAATGTGTTCTGTCTCTCATTGTCTGTGATAAGTCTTAGAACCATTCTAATGACAGTCAGGTGGGATTTTGATAAGCTAGTGAGTAAGACAGTGCCTCAGACCGGTCTCACCGCTACTCCTTCCTAACCAGATCAGGTTCTATTTCATATACTGGGCCACAAACCCTCTGTGATCTCCAGTTCTCCATCTAATTTCCCCACTAAAGTACCAAGCATTCATGCATAATGTTTAGGATTTAAAATTCCATCACTTCGCAAAAATGTATCTGTTTAATTCCCAACATTAGAAAAGTCTTAGACTGCCATAAACCTTATCTTTTTTAAGTATTTACTTTGTTCAACAAACTACATGGAATGGGAAGGCATTCCTACTAAAATGCTGCTAGGTAACCAAGAAAAGCAATCTCTTGACAAGGCCAACAGTGAAAGTAATTCAGAACGCTAGTCACCTGTAAAGGTCGCCAGGCAGAAGAACACTGCTCCCAGGTTATACGTGCACCGAACTGATCTGTTCATCGCTTTTTGCGAGGTGCTTGGGCGTCAGACGAAGGAAAGGGTTGTGACGAAGGAGAGGGTTGTGACGAAGGAGGAGGGAAGGTCGGGTCAGGGTGCTTCGACTGTTTAAAAAAGGAGAACATTCCTAGAAAACACTAACAGGCAACTCACGTGGTGTCTTGAAAAAATGATGATTTTTTTCGCTGCACGAGCCCACATTCTGTGCAGAGCCTGCACAGGCTTCATAGCGCCGCGGCATAATCAGTCTGGCGGCCTCCCGCATCGCTGTCCACTTGTCCGAAAGCCGTTACGTAATACTAATAAAATACTGTCCTACACACGCGCGGCGGCTCGAGCTGTCCTGTGGCACGACCCGGAGTACCAATACATTAAGAGCTCAGTAACCATGCTAGACCAATCTCTAAACAAAATCCAACGTGGGAAAAACGGACTACCACAAACGCAGCAAAAGAAACAATAACTTAAAATTATCATTTATAGCTTTTCATACATTAACATTTACCAAACATACAGCAGAATCCTACCGTGGCCCGTTAGACTCTTTTACATCGTATATGTACATTTTTTAATTTCAAATGAAAACGGCTCAAAACAAATCAAACAAGCAGCAGAAACGTTGCGGGCAGGCACACAGACAGCGGGAGGGGGGCGGGAAAGGAACGGACAGCGGGAGGGGGGGCAGGAAAGGAACGGACAGCGGGAGGGGGGGCGGGAAAGGAACGGACAGCAGGAGGGGGGGCGGGAAAGACACAGACAGCGGGAGGGGGGCGGGAAAGGAATGCACTTACCTGCAATGTGTTCTGTCTCTCATGGTCTGTGATAAGTCTTAGAACCATTCTAATGACAGTCAGGTGGGATTCTGATAAGCTAGTGAGTAAGACAGTGCCTCAGACCGGTCTCACCGCTACTCCTTCCTAACCAGATCAGGTTCTATTTCATATACTGGGCCACAAACCTTCTGTGATCTCCAGTTCTCCATCTAATCTCCCCACTAAAGTACCAAGCACTCATTCATAATGTTTATGATTTAAAATTCCATCACTTCACAAAAATGTATCTGTTTAATTCCCAATATTAGAAAAGTCTTAGACTGCCATAAGCCTTATCTTTTTTAAGTATTTACTTTGTTCAACAAACTACATGGAATGGGAAGGCATTCCTACTAAAATGCTGCTAGGTAACCAAGAAAAGCAATCTCTTGACAAGGCCAACAGTGAAAGTAATTCAGAACGCTAGTCACCTGTAAAGGTCGCCAGGCAGAAGAACACTGCTCCCAGGTTATACGTGCACCGAACTGATCTGTTCATCGCTTTTTGCGAGGTGCTTGGGTGTCGGACGAAGGAGAGGGTTGTGACGAAGGAGGAGGGAAGGTCGGGTCAAGGTGCTTCGGCTGTTTAAAAAAGGAGAACATTCCTAGAAAACACTAACAGGCAACTCACGTGGTGTCTTGAAAAAATGCTGATTATTTTCGCTGCACATGCCCACATTCTGTGCAGAGCCTGCACAGGCTTCATAGCGCTGCGGCATAATCAGTCTGGCGGCCTCCCGCATCGCTGTCCACTTATCCGAAAGCCGTTACGTAATACTAATAAAATACTGTCCTACATACGCGCGGCGGCTCGAGCTGTCCTGTGGCACGACCCGGAGCACCAATACATTAAGAGCTCAGTAACCATGCTGGACCAATCTCTAAACAAAAGCCAACGTGGGAAAAACGGACTACCACAAACGCAGCAGAAGAAACAATAACTTAAAATTATCATTTATAGCTTTTCATGCATTAACATTTGCCAAATATACAGCAGAATCCTACCGTGGCCCATTAGACTCTTTTACATCGTATATGTATATTTTTTAATTTCAAATGAAAACGGCTCAAAACAAACCAAACAAGCAGCAGAAACGTGACGGGCAGGCACACGGATAGCGGGAGGGGGGCGGGAAAGGAACGGACAGCGGGAGGAGGGGCGGGAAAGGAACAGACAGCGGGAGGGGGGCGGGAAAGACACGGACAGCGGGAGGGGGGGCGGGAAAGACACGGACAGCGGGAGGGGGGCGGGAAAGACACGGACAGCGGGAGGGGGGGGCGGGAAAGGAACGCACTCACCTGGACTTCCTCGGGCGGCGGTCGGCCGTGGAATGACGAACACAAACCTGGACAACAAACAAAAATAAACCCCGCCCACGGCCGCGATGACGACATCGCAGAGGCGGAGAGGGAAAAAATCTAGGGAACGCCCACGAATCTGGTCCGGCCATGACGGACAGATCTCTGTTTCAATGGCTAGCCTCCATTTATGGAGCTAGCCAATGGAACAGAGGGCGGGACTAAGCAGTACACTGTAGAGACATAAGATTTCTCCTGGGCGGAGCTAGGAGCTCCGGCCCCAGGCGAAACCTAAAAACGGAGGAGACGGCAATGGCTGACATGTTATGGGACAAAAAGAATACACACTTTGAGCAGTATAAATGGCTTTTGTTTTGCAGATGATTCTACATTTGGACTCCCACAGAGGTCCATTTTGTCCCCTGGTCTTTTTAATATTTATATATGGCTATTGGGCCATCTCCATTGTTTTAGAGCAATAAGATTAAATCCTTTGAGCAGTGCAGATCGGTTTTGGTTTGCAGCAGGTTATAAATTTGGAGTTCTCCAAGGTGCCCATTTTGGATGGGGATATATATATATATATATATATATATATATATATATATATATATATATATATTCCGCTCCACGGGGTGTCCATATTTCAAGCAGCACTCAGACGCGGTTCAGCTCTTTCCCCTTTAAGCTTTATTGGTATGCAGGCAGCTTTCCTCGGTATTTAACAGCACTCGACCAAAGCCTGACGCGTTTCGTTTTCAACTTCCTCAGAGGCACGGTCGAAGGAAGCATTGCGGGGCCACACCCCCCTCCCTCCTTTTCAACATGTCATGCGCTGATATGCAGCAGGTGAGCAGACATGTAGGTTTTGTGGGAGGTGTAGTCCATTTCAATCCACAGATGGATGCCTCGTGTGATGGTGCCAGCCAAGCTCCCCAGGAGCCCCAAGGAAAGGAGCACCGCTTATCCAGGAACCGCCCTCCACACAATGAGTCCCAGGTAGGACCCGTGGCCCCCTCAGGTTCGGGGGTGGTGCCCGCTTCGCGGCTGGACCGCCGCGTCTTACATTCCGCTCCACGGGGTGTCCATATTTCAAGCAGCACTCAGACGCGGTTCAGCTCTTTCCCCTTTAAGCTTTATTGGTATGCAGGCAGCTTTCCTCGGTATTTAACAGCACTCGACCAAAGCCTGACGCGTTTCGTTTTCAACTTCCTCAGAGGCACGGTCGAAGGAAGCATTGCGGGGCCACACCCCCCTCCCTCCTTTTCAACATGTCATGCGCTGATATGCAGCAGGTGAGCAGACATGTAGGTTTTGTGGGAGGTGTAGTCCATTTCAATCCACAGATGGATGCCTCGTGTGATGGTGCCAGCCAAGCTCCCCAGGAGCCCCAAGGAAAGGAGCACCGCTTATCCAGGAACCGCCCTCCACACAATGAGTCCCAGGTAGGACCCGTGGCCCCCTCAGGTTCGGGGGTGGTGCCCGCTTCGCGGCTGGACCGCCGCGTCTTACATTCCGCTCCACGGGGTGTCCATATTTCAAGCAGCACTCAGACGCGGTTCAGCTCTTTCCCCTTTAAGCTTTATTGGTATGCAGGCAGCTTTCCTCGGTATTTAACAGCACTCGACCAAAGCCTGACGCGTTTCGTTTTCAACTTCCTCAGAGGCACGGTCGAAGGAAGCATTGCGGGGCCACACCCCCCTCCCTCCTTTTCAACATGTCATGCGCTGATATGCAGCAGGTGAGCAGACATGTAGGTTTTGTGGGAGGTGTAGTCCATTTCAATCCACAGATGGATGCCTCGTGTGATGGTGCCAGCCAAGCTCCCCAGGAGCCCCAAGGAAAGGAGCACCGCTTATCCAGGAACCGCCCTCCACACAATGAGTCCCAGGTAGGACCCGTGGCCCCCTCAGGTTCGGGGGTGGTGCCCGCTTCACGGCTGGACCGCCGCGTCTTACATTCCGCTCCACGGGGTGTCCATATTTCAAGCAGCACTCAGACGCGGTTCAGCTCTTTCCCCTTTAAGCTTTATTGGTATGCAGGCAGCTTTCCTCGGTATTTAACAGCACTCGACCAAAGCCTGACGCGTTTCGTTTTCAACTTCCTCAGAGGCACGGTCGAAGGAAGCATTGCGGGGCCACACCCCCCTCCCTCCTTTTCAACATGTCATGCGCTGATATGCAGTAGGTGAGCAGACATGTAGGTTTTGTGGGAGGTGTAGTCCATTTCAATCCACAGATGGATGCCTCGTGTGATGGTGCCAGCCAAGCTCCCCAGGAGCCCCAAGGAAAGGAGCACCGCTTATCCAGGAACCGCCCTCCACACAATGAGTCCCAGGTAGGACCCGTGGCCCCCTCAGGTTCGGGGGTGGTGCCCGCTTCGCGGCTGGACCGCCGCGTCTTACATTCCGCTCCACGGGGTGTCCATATTTCAAGCAGCACTCAGACGCGGTTCAGCTCTTTCCCCTTTAAGCTTTATTGGTATGCAGGCAGCTTTCCTCGGTATTTAACAGCACTCGACCAAAGCCTGACGCGTTTCGTTTTCAACTTCCTCAGAGGCACGGTCGAAGGAAGCATTGCGGGGCCACACCCCCCTCCCTCCTTTTCAACATGTCATGCGCTGATATGCAGCAGGTGAGCAGACATGTAGGTTTTGTGGGAGGTGTAGTCCATTTCAATCCACAGATGGATGCCTCGTGTGATGGTGCCAGCCAAGCTCCCCAGGAGCCCCAAGGAAAGGAGCACCGCTTATCCAGGAACCGCCCTCCACACAATGAGTCCCAGGTAGGACCCGTGGCCCCCTCAGGTTCGGGGGTGGTGCCCGCTTCGCGGCTGGACCGCCGCGTCTTACATTCCGCTCCACGGGGTGTCCATATTTCAAGCAGCACTCAGACGCGGTTCAGCTCTTTCCCCTTTAAGCTTTATTGGTATGCAGGCAGCTTTCCTCGGTATTTAACAGCACTCGACCAAAGCCTGACGCGTTTCGTTTTCAACTTCCTCAGAGGCACGGTCGAAGGAAGCATTGCGGGGCCACACCCCCCTCCCTCCTTTTCAACATGTCATGCGCTGATATGCAGCAGGTGAGCAGACATGTAGGTTTTGTGGGAGGTGTAGTCCATTTCAATCCACAGATGGATGCCTCGTGTGATGGTGCCAGCCAAGCTCCCCAGGAGCCCCAAGGAAAGGAGCACCGCTTATCCAGGAACCGCCCTCCACACAATGAGTCCCAGGTAGGACCCGTGGCCCCCTCAGGTTCGGGGGTGGTGCCCGCTTCGCGGCTGGACCGCCGCGTCTTACATTCCGCTCCACGGGGTGTCCATATTTCAAGCAGCACTCAGACGCGGTTCAGCTCTTTCCCCTTTAAGCTTTATTGGTATGCAGGCAGCTTTCCTCGGTATTTAACAGCACTCGACCAAAGCCTGACGCGTTTCGTTTTCAACTTCCTCAGAGGCACGGTCGAAGGAAGCATTGCGGGGCCACACCCCCCTCCCTCCTTTTCAACATGTCATGCGCTGATATGCAGCAGGTGAGCAGACATGTAGGTTTTGTGGGAGGTGTAGTCCATTTCAATCCACAGATGGATGCCTCGTGTGATGGTGCCAGCCAAGCTCCCCAGGAGCCCCAAGGAAAGGAGCACCGCTTATCCAGGAACCGCCCTCCACACAATGAGTCCCAGGTAGGACCCGTGGCCCCCTCAGGTTCGGGGGTGGTGCCCGCTTCGCGGCTGGACCGCCGCGTCTTACATTCCGCTCCACGGGGTGTCCATATTTCAAGCAGCACTCAGACGCGGTTCAGCTCTTTCCCCTTTAAGCTTTATTGGTATGCAGGCAGCTTTCCTCGGTATTTAACAGCACTCGACCAAAGCCTGACGCGTTTCGTTTTCAACTTCCTCAGAGGCACGGTCGAAGGAAGCATTGCGGGGCCACACCCCCCTCCCTCCTTTTCAACATGTCATGCGCTGATATGCAGCAGGTGAGCAGACATGTAGGTTTTGTGGGAGGTGTAGTCCATTTCAATCCACAGATGGATGCCTCGTGTGATGGTGCCAGCCAAGCTCCCCAGGAGCCCCAAGGAAAGGAGCACCGCTTATCCAGGAACCGCCCTCCACACAATGAGTCCCAGGTAGGACCCGTGGCCCCCTCAGGTTCGGGGGTGGTGCCCGCTTCGCGGCTGGACCGCCGCGTCTTACATTCCGCTCCACGGGGTGTCCATATTTCAAGCAGCACTCAGACGCGGTTCAGCTCTTTCCCCTTTAAGCTTTATTGGTATGCAGGCAGCTTTCCTCGGTATTTAACAGCACTCGACCAAAGCCTGACGCGTTTCGTTTTCAACTTCCTCAGAGGCACGGTCGAAGGAAGCATTGCGGGGCCACACCCCCCTCCCTCCTTTTCAACATGTCATGCGCTGATATGCAGCAGGTGAGCAGACATGTAGGTTTTGTGGGAGGTGTAGTCCATTTCAATCCACAGATGGATGCCTCGTGTGATGGTGCCAGCCAAGCTCCCCAGGAGCCCCAAGGAAAGGAGCACCGCTTATCCAGGAACCGCCCTCCACACAATGAGTCCCAGGTAGGACCCGTGGCCCCCTCAGGTTCGGGGGTGGTGCCCGCTTCGCGGCTGGACCGCCGCGTCTTACATTCCGCTCCACGGGGTGTCCATATTTCAAGCAGCACTCAGACGCGGTTCAGCTCTTTCCCCTTTAAGCTTTATTGGTATGCAGGCAGCTTTCCTCGGTATTTAACAGCACTCGACCAAAGCCTGACGCGTTTCGTTTTCAACTTCCTCAGAGGCACGGTCGAAGGAAGCATTGCGGGGCCACACCCCCCTCCCTCCTTTTCAACATGTCATGCGCTGATATGCAGCAGGTGAGCAGACATGTAGGTTTTGTGGGAGGTGTAGTCCATTTCAATCCACAGATGGATGCCTCGTGTGATGGTGCCAGCCAAGCTCCCCAGGAGCCCCAAGGAAAGGAGCACCGCTTATCCAGGAACCGCCCTCCACACAATGAGTCCCAGGTAGGACCCGTGGCCCCCTCAGGTTCGGGGGTGGTGCCCGCTTCGCGGCTGGACCGCGTCAGGCTTTGGTCGAGTGCTGTTAAATACCGAGGAAAGCTGCCTGCATACCAATAAAGCTTAAAGGGGAAAGAGCTGAACCGCGTCTGAGTGCTGCTTGAAATATGGACACCCCGTGGAGCGGAATGTAAGACGCGGCGGTCCAGCC
Source organism: Lissotriton vulgaris (assembly GCF_964263255.1). Taxonomy (NCBI): domain Eukaryota; kingdom Metazoa; phylum Chordata; class Amphibia; order Caudata; family Salamandridae; genus Lissotriton; species Lissotriton vulgaris. Next base: position 754,081,304 of record NC_141694.1, read on the forward strand.
GCGAAGCGGGCACCACCCCCGAACCTGAGGGGGCCACGGGTCCTACCTGGGACTCATTGTGTGGAGGGCGGTTCCTGGATAAGCGGTGCTCCTTTCCTTGGGGCTCCTGGGGAGCTTGGCTGGCACCATCACACGAGGCATCCATCTGTGGATTGAAATGGACTACACCTCCCACAAAACCTACATGTCTGCTCACCTGCTGCATATCAGCGCATGACATGTTGAAAAGGAGGGAGGGGGGTGTGGCCCCGCAATGCTTCCTTCGACCGTGCCTCTGAGGAAGTTGAAAACGAAACGCGTCAGGCTTTGGTCGAGTGCTGTTAAATACCGAGGAAAGCTGCCTGCATACCAATAAAGCTTAAAGGGGAAAGAGCTGAACCGCGTCTGAGTGCTGCTTGAAATATGGACACCCGTGGAGCGGAATGTAAGACGCGGCGGTCCAGCCGCGAAGCGGGCACCACCCCCGAACCTGAGGGGGCCACGGGTCCTACCTGGGACTCATTGTGTGGAGGGCGGTTCCTGGATAAGCGGTGCTCCTTTCCTTGGGGCTCCTGGGGAGCTTGGCTGGCACCATCACACGAGGCATCCATCTGTGGATTGAAATGGACTACACCTCCCACAAAACCTACATGTCTGCTCACCTGCTGCATATCAGCGCATGACATGTTGAAAAGGAGGGAGGGGGGTGTGGCCCCGCAATGCTTCCTTCGACCGTGCCTCTGAGGAAGTTGAAAACGAAACGCGTCAGGCTTTGGTCGAGTGCTGTCAAATACCGAGGAAAGCTGCCTGCATACCAATAAAGCTTAAAGGGGAAAGAGCTGAACCGCGTCTGAGTGCTGCTTGAAATATGGACACCCCGTGGAGCGGAATGTAAGACGCGGCGGTCCAGCCGCGAAGCGGGCACCACCCCCGAACTTGAGGGGGCCACGGGTCCTACCTGGGACTCATTGTGTGGAGGGCGGTTCCTGGATAAGCGGTGCTCCTTTCCTTGGGGCTCCTGGGGAGCTTGGCTGGCACCATCACACGAGGCATCCATCTGTGGATTGAAATGGACTACACCTCCCACAAAACCTACATGTCTGCTCACCTGCTGCATATCAGCGCATGACATGTTGAAAAGGAGGGAGGGGGGTGTGGCCCCGCAATGCTTCCTTCGACCGTGCCTCTGAGGAAGTTGAAAACGAAACGCGTCAGGCTTTGGTCGAGTGCTGTTAAATACCGAGGAAAGCTGCCTGCATACCAATAAAGCTTAAAGGGGAAAGAGCTGAACCGCGTCTGAGTGCTGCTTGAAATATGGACACCCCGTGGAGCGGAATGTAAGACGCGGCGGTCCAGCCGCGAAGCGGGCACCACCCCCGAACCTGAGGGGGCCACGGGTCCTACCTGGGACTCATTGTGTGGAGGGCGGTTCCTGGATAAGCGGTGCTCCTTTCCTTGGGGCTCCTGGGGAGCTTGGCTGGCACCATCACACGAGGCATCCATCTGTGGATTGAAATGGACTACACCTCCCACAAAACCTACATGTCTGCTCACCTGCTGCATATCAGCGCATGACATGTTGAAAAGGAGGGAGGGGGGTGTGGCCCCGCAATGCTTCCTTCGACCGTGCCTCTGAGGAAGTTGAAAACGAAACGCGTCAGGCTTTGGTCGAGTGCTGTTAAATACCGAGGAAAGCTGCCTGCATACCAATAAAGCTTAAAGGGGAAAGAGCTGAACCGCGTCTGAGTGCTGCTTGAAATATGGACACCCCGTGGAGCGGAATGTAAGACGCGGCGGTCCAGCCGCGAAGCGGGCACCACCCCCGAACCTGAGGGGGCCACGGGTCCTACCTGGGACTCATTGTGTGGAGGGCGGTTCCTGGATAAGCGGTGCTCCTTTCCTTGGGGCTCCTGGGGAGCTTGGCTGGCACCATCACACGAGGCATCCATCTGTGGATTGAAATGGACTACACCTCCCACAAAACCTACATGTCTGCTCACCTGCTGCATATCAGCGCATGACATGTTGAAAAGGAGGGAGGGGGGTGTGGCCCCGCAATGCTTCCTTCGACCGTGCCTCTGAGGAAGTTGAAAACGAAACGCGTCAGGCTTTGGTCGAGTGCTGTTAAATACCGAGGAAAGCTGCCTGCATACCAATAAAGCTTAAAGGGGAAAGAGCTGAACCGCGTCTGAGTGCTGCTTGAAATATGGACACCCCGTGGAGCGGAATGTAAGACGCGGCGGTCCAGCCGCGAAGCGGGCACCACCCCCGAACCTGAGGGGGCCACGGGTCCTACCTGGGACTCATTGTGTGGAGGGCGGTTCCTGGATAAGCGGTGCTCCTTTCCTTGGGGCTCCTGGGGAGCTTGGCTGGCACCATCACACGAGGCATCCATCTGTGGATTGAAATGGACTACACCTCCCACAAAACCTACATGTCTGCTCACCTGCTGCATATCAGCGCATGACATGTTGAAAAGGAGGGAGGGGGGTGTGGCCCCGCAATGCTTCCTTCGACCGTGCCTCTGAGGAAGTTGAAAACGAAACGCGTCAGGCTTTGGTCGAGTGCTGTTAAATACCGAGGAAAGCTGCCTGCATACCAATAAAGCTTAAAGGGGAAAGAGCTGAACCGCGTCTGAGTGCTGCTTGAAATATGGACACCCCGTGGAGCGGAATATATATATATATATATAGATATATATATATATATATTTCATATGGGTAAATATATACCCATATGTTACACCAACTAGGGAACACATTTTTCATTTTTTCATTTATGCCAATGAGACCCATCTCCTTTTTGTGGTGTTACCCCAGTTAAATGACATGAGCCTGTCATTAGCCGATAGCCCAACACTATCTAGATGGTTGATGTCAGCAATCGACCTAAAACTCAGTCTCATTAACCATGAGTTGTTAACCACTTCTGCTAAAATTAGCATGGATTACCTTAACTGGCTATCTGTGACTGGGATGTCCAGCTAAATATATCCGCATCCACATTGATGGCAACCTAGGATTGTCAACCTGTATGCCCAACACAATAATAATCCGTTTTTTTAGCTTAAAGTGCTCCCACATATTTTCCCCTCCCACAGAAGGACCTTAGGGTCCCGGTGGTCAATGCCAATTGACATTGTTTTTCTTCAAAAGTGGGTCTTGTTACGATACTCTTGGCAGTTAGCGCTCTCAGTTGCTTCTTTGTTTCAGAGTTTAGGATATGGAGGAACTCCTTGATGCTGAATGTCCTATTACTTACCGGTAATCTTCATTACTCCGGGTCCCGTAGTCCTCGACACCTTCATACTAACAAGTGGAGATAACCATCTCCTGACAGAAAAAAAAAAAACAAGAGGAATGCTGGGACACTAATACTGCCCCTCCCCCCGGGAGTACATAAGCAGTACTTACCCAGCAGCCCTCCTGTACTAACAAGCCCAGACAGGAAGGCCGGCCGTCCGGGAGGGAGGGAGGGGCGCATGAAGGTGTCGAGGACTACGGGACCCGGAGTAATGAAGATTACCGGTAAGTAATAGGACATTACCCCCAGGTCCCTCCGTCCTCGACACCTTCATACTAACAAGTGGAGAATACCAAAGCAGAAAACCCGGCCTTCCGCACGCACAAACACACCCAGGAAACCACAACAAAAGCAGCCACCCAAGGGAACACCGAGAAGGAGGAAAGGAAGACCGCAGGAACAGGCCGGCCCGCAACCCAGAACAGGACAGCAAGGACAAGGACCGGAGACAAAGAAAAAAGGCCAGGGCTCCAAAGAAAGGAGGACGCCAACCCGAGAAACCGGCAACCGTGACCTGGACCAGGACCAGGACCAGGACACCAAGACCAGCCAAAACAACCCACCGGAGAAGACCGCCCAGGCCAGAACCAGCAGGAAGGCACACAGGGCCAGGCAGACCCACCAGGAAGACGAGACAACCCGGAAGAAAGCCAAAGAAGGAACGGCCAACAGAGCGCAGGCACAAGCACCCAGCCCAAAAAGGAAGGAGAAGCACAGGCCAGAAACACGGCCAAACTCCCAAAAGAAAGGACTCGAGTCCAAGAGAACCGAGGAAGAAACTCCACCGAGGAGGCCCAGGAGGCAACAAGCACCCAGGAGCCGAACAGGACCGAGAACCCGACCCAAAAGACAGGGACAGGAAGGAACCCCAGAACCCAGCCGAAAGCCCACCAAACAAGGAGAGGCCAACAAGACCGGAAACCAGCAACAAAGAAAACTCAACCAGTTCGGGAACAGAGAAACCGACCACAAGCCCAGAAAACCCCAACCCCAAAGGGATGGAACACAAGGCAGGAGGGGAGCACAGAGCAACTGGGAAACCCCAGCAGCCGGCCAACGAGGCACAGAGGGCAGCACAAAGAAGGCGCCCAAAAGACACAGGAACCCCACACCCAGGCCAGGCAAGCAGCAAGGGCAGGAGCAGCGGGAAAAAGAAAGCCCAGGGAGCACAGCACCCAGACCACAACCACAAGGCCCCAACCCAGCAACGCCGGAGAGGAGCCAAGCAAACCGCAAAAAAGAGGCCAACAAACCCCAGCAGAAACAGGAAGCCAGGACCAGAGCCAAACGACCCGACCACGCAGGAGAAACAGCAGGCCCAAGCAAACCCCGAAGGAGAGCAGAGGACCAAGCAGCAGGAAACCACAGACAACCCGCAGCCCGGAGGGAGGAACCCGCAGAGGCACGAGCACCACAGAAAAGCACCCCAACCAGAGAGGGAGGGGCAGCCAAACAGACCCACACAGGGAACAAAGTCCGGGAAAGCAAGGGAGGAAGGAGCAGCCAGGACCACAGAACCAGGAAACAACCCGGAAAAGGCCGGCAACAAACCCCCAGAGCAGGACAAAAAGGGTCAGCACAGCCCGAAAACCCAGAAGGCACAGCCCGAAGCCACACACAACCAGCACGAAGCCGGCAGAACCTCAGCCACAGAACCCCACACAGGCCCACAACACCGGGAAAACAAGCCCGGGAAGAGAACCAACAGCATGAGAAGGCCCAGAATGAACCACCAGGAAGCGGCCCCAACGCAGAACACCCCGCCAGGACCCAAAGGGACACCAGCCAGGAAACAGAGCCCAAAAAGGTGCCCAACAAGCAGGAGCGGCACGCCCCAGCCAATACCCCAGCCAGGCACCCACCAAGGGAACCAGACGAGACCAGAACAACCCAGGGAGCAAACACCCCTGAGAGCAGAAGGACCAAGAAGCCAACAGCACCCAGCAGCCCCAGGAGGACAGGCAGGCACCAACCCGGCCCGACCAGGCACAAACACCGAGCAGACAGTAGAGCACGGGGACAGCACACCACACCAGAGAACAGGTGGCACGACAGGACACGGCAGCAGCCAGGAGGCCCCATCCCGGAAGAAACTAGACAGGCACCAAGGCCGAAACAGAAGGAGCAGCCAGGAAACACCAGAAGCAATCCAAAAGCAAGCACGGGAAGAGCCAGGGCAGAAGCATCCAGGCCAGGCATACAGAAGGCCCCGGGACAACACCAGAAGCCCCAGGCCGGGGCAAAGAGAAGCCCACAGCACCAGGAAGACCCAGATGGGCGCCCAACCAGGCACCAACCAGGCCCGAACCAGCAAAACCACAGGGAACAACTGAGAACAGGTGCAGGCAGGGAGGAACAGAACAGAACAGTCAAACCCAAGGCAGCACATGCCGCCCCAGCGCAAGTAGAGGGGACAAAGCACCCCAGAGAGCCCCTGGCACGACACTGGCAAGCATCAAAGGACAGGAACCAGGTGCAGCTCAAACGCCGACCAACCCCACAGGAGCCAGGAAGCGGAGGCGAAGAACCAGGACACACCATCGGAGCAAGGCCACAACAGCCAGCCCACAGCGGAGACAAAGTCACCCACGGAGAAGGCAGCCCACGCCAACCCCGGAGGGGAAAACCCCCAAGCCCGAGCGGCCAAGAGCAGGGGCAAAACCCGAAGAAGGGAGCCAAAGCGAGAAGCCCCACGACACGCCCGCCCCCAGAGAACAGACAAGAACCGGGGCGGGCAGGCGGCAAGGCAGCAGGCCAGGAACAGAAAAGCGACCCCTCAGACCAAAAAGATGAGCATAGGAACCCAGCGCCCGACCGACCAGCACCCTCCAGACACCCACGCACCGCGGGAGAGGGGGGCAGCAGAGAACACCAGTGCGTCTGAGCACCACAAGCACACAGGAGCACCCGCCAATGAGCACACACAGGAAGCAAGCAGCGCAGGCACCTGTGGCAGCAGCATGACCACCCAAAAAAGAAGAGGGGACGAAGCACAGCGCCGAACACATGCACCCCAAGCAGGAGGCCCCGGCACAAACCACGGCACCCCAGGAGACCATGACGCCGAAACACGGCACAGCCAGAAGGACAGCCAGCCCCTACTTCCAGGACTAGTCCACGAGACACCCAGAAGAAGAAAAGGGGGCGAAACAGCCAGAGCGGGGGCTAACAGCACAACAAGGCCCCCACCGGCACAGGGAAAAAACAACACAGACCCAGAGAAGGGTGCAGGCAAAGCCACAGCCATGCTCGAGCAGCGGCCGGACTCGAACCCACGGACCTGGTGTGTCAGACACCAGAGGCACAAGGAAACCATTGAGCCCAGCGACCGCAGCACCCAGAAGAAAAAGGGGGGAAACACCAGGAGCGGGGGCCAACAACACAACAAGGCCCCAACCGAAAATGTGAGAAAAACAGAAACACCAGCAGCACAGGAAGTAGACACCCCAGCGCCCCATGCCATAAAAGCAGCAAAAAGGACATGCCAGGGAAAGGCGGAGGCACCTCGCCCAGGACACCCAATAGGAAAGGAGCGGCAGCCCCAGCAGACGACACAGGTGGCAAAACGAAACGCATGAAAGGATCAAAACCCTGCCTACATAACATATACACACACATAGCCACAAGAGGCACGAGGCTGGCGTACCAGTACCCATGTCACCAGCCCCGACCCCCAAAAAGCATGCCGCAGCACCCAGCAGAACAACCTTATGGCCACAAGGTGCTGGGGGCCCTCGGGGAGAGAAGGCGAGCAAATGCCCAGTGTCACACGGGGAAGAGCTGCCGCTGGGGATCGAACACCGAGCCCTGAGCACAGGAGTCAGCCTCTCTGTCCGCCATGCTACATCTCTCCATGCAGCGCGACCCCGACCCGAATAGAAAACAGGTGTCATGAATCGAAAACATGCCACAGTAGGACACAGAGACAGCAACTTGCAGAAACGAATCCCTGCCCCGTGAGAACCTCAGCCCTCACAGGATACATAACAGTGAGCCAAAGGTCCCGGAGAGCAGAACCAGCCCCGAAACCCAGGCAGCCCGAGAGCAGGGCGGGGGCCTCAGAGGCACAGAACCGGGCCGATGACAGCTGAGACGTGGCAACTCGGGGATCGGAAAGCGGCAGTCCTGGAGCCTGTAATGAATCACATGGACATCACAAAAGAAGAACTCTGTTGAAAGAAATCAAAAGAAGGAAATCACCCACAAGCAGGAGCGTACCGCCAGTCCGGACCTCAGCAAGCCGCGCTCCACCCTCGCAGGCAACCAGCAAAAGACAGCAACAACAGCTGGAAGCGTGACCAAAAACTCAGAAAGTACAGACGTCACATTGCCAAGTACGGGGGGAGAAAGATCGGCACAGAAACACAGCGCGTCCAGCAACACAGTGCAAAGTAGCTGACGCATGCCAGAAGCAAAGAAAAACCCCGCAAGCGGGACTCACCCAGAGTGGGGGCCAACCCCAGGAACAAGGCCCCCACTCCACCAACACCACAGCCAGGAACAGCAGGAGCCCATCCAGAGAGGCACGACTCCCCGGCCAAGCTCGGGAAGACGAGCCCGTGACCCGGAAGCAGCGTCCCGGAAACTCCAGCCCCAGCCGCAAATTACCGGCAGGTGCACGAAGTGCACAGCAGAACACCGGCTCCAAGTAGAGACTGACTCCCAGCAAGCCCGGCAGGCCAGGAGGCAGTCCATGAGAACCCCACGCCCACACAGCCAGGCAGCCGGGCGGGGGGAAGAAGAGAAGCACCGCCACTCAAGCCCAGCAGGAGCAGCACCAGCACACCATCCAATCTGTCGAAGACAGAAAAAAAGAACAGGAGGGCTGCTGGGTAAGTACTGCTTATGTACTCCCGGGGGGAGGGGCAGTATTAGTGTCCCAGCATTCCTCTTGTTTTTTTTTTTCTGTCAGGAGATGGTTAGCTCCACTTGTTAGTATGAAGGTGTCGAGGACGGAGGGACCTGGGGGTAATGCCAGGCACAGTGTCACTGGGAGGTTAGGGCTTTGATTTTGAGTGTTAGCATGGTGCCTGCGGATTCATTCATGGGTCAAACCCTGTTAACACTGATTACAGGTCGGAAGATGGTGCTGAAGGAATTGTTAAAATGTTGGCGTTTTTATAATTTCACGATAATTTGGGAATTGAAGAAGTAATGTAGATCTTTGCTGAGTTGTTTGTTATCTTCATATGCCTCATTTGGTATCTTGGTCTTGTTGAATTCAAGAAAGATGTTAGAAATGTGCCTCAGTTGGTCTGAGACCTCATTAATGGGCTCTGAGTAATACGCTTTTTAAAAAAACTATTCACATGATCATTTTGTCTTCTTTCATTGGCCAACACGGGTAATTGACAGTTTTCATCCCTTGTTTAACCTTGACTCTTTTCAAAGGAGCCCACATATCGATTGTGGATGTGATGTTTTACGCAAGTGCGTTATTTATACAGTGCATGGTCATCTGCAGAGATCATGGCCTGAGACTGAAAAATAAAGGAGCAAAACAGGAAGGCAGCTAAGCGAACAAAAGCATCTTATGGCTTATACCAAAGGTGGTGTGACTGACTATTACACAAAATCCAAGAAACCCTTTATGACAATACAACAGAGTTTGACTTGTTACAGGGTTTCTCTTGGGACCTATGTAGGATTTAAAAAAATCTGGCTGGTTCACACTTTTAAACGGTCTGGTGCATTTGAACTCAGAGCATGTGGTTTTCTAGGGAGGTTGGTGTGTTTTATATTGGTTAAGTCAGGAAGGATCAAAGAATGGTCCGACCAGAGTTAATGTGTCTTACATTTGGTTTCCTCAATGTTTTACACATATGCAAGGCCCAAGGTGTGGTCCGCTGTTAGGTAGGGGCCCTAGACTGTTTGATAGAAATCAAAGACTTGGAGATTTATTATGAATTCAAATGCTGGTTTCTTGTCAGATCCGTCTACCCAGAAAGTAAATTAAAGTCATCTATCATTAGTAACTTTTTAATCAAGGATTACTGGTACATGGCTAGTTCAAGGGTTTTACGGGGAATAAACTGTTGTACCCAGGAGGTCTGTAAACCCCTGCACAATAGCTGAGGAATTAGAATTGAAGGATAAGTGTGCTCCACTGCATTTGAATGTTGTATGTGCTGTTTCACTAACCTTGGTGCATGTCACCGTGTTGGAAGGAATAATCGCTGCTCCTCACCTTTTTCTGTTCTCTTGAAGGCGATTTTGTCTTGAAGATTCGGGTGATTGTCCTGCAGTGTAAAAAAGCAATGAGTGTTCCTGAAACATTTTCATGGTAGCTCCTTTAAGTCTTTTTGGCGTTTCTGGAAATAATCGTGGATGAATATTCAATGCTGAAACTGTCCGACTCAAATTGGAGTTTGCCAAGATCATCTTCGAGACTGATTGGTTATGGCTGATAGTTAACTTTTAACTCGGGGATCTGATGGATCTGTAACAAAAGAGGCTGAATCCTTTATGAAGTGAATCCATTTGGTGGTTTGCAAGCTTTGAGAACTGCAAAGGGTCTTTATTTTGGCAATTCTTATACAGCTAAAGGCATTTGTTGTCCAATTTTTTAGGTAGAGACGTGCAACAATGCACAGTTTTGCTCAATAAGAAGAATATCAAGCTGCTGACCGCTTAATTTTTAGGAGCCCTCAACAACATTAAGGAACATGGATAGGACACTCTATGCCTACCATCTGTCTCTGCCTGCACACCTTCAATTCACTGTTCACACCTCAGCCGCCATCTGCATGCCCTGCGGCTTCACACAATCTAAGCCACTGTAGCACCTCTTTGGTCACACTCTGCACACATTTTACCATTCTCAGCACAGCTTGTGCATAGTTGTGTATTAACCACCTTCTTCTCTATATCATGGGGAGCTATTTCGCAGGCACTAGGTCTACTACCAATGCATTGATGAGTTAATTTTTGCATTAGTTCTATAACCTCATCGACTACATCGGAAGTGTATTAATTTATAATTAATGTATTGTGGGCTAGCATTTATAAGACTACAGTGCAAATGAGGCAGACATCCACGATCGTATATCTTTTTTAGGGTTTTGCAAACATTTTTTATGCATTTCTGACATTACTTTTGACCATACATTTCAATGAAGCAGGCATAAATATTGCAGAACTCTTTGGAAAGTACACTTGAGCTATGCTGGCCTCTACTGAGAACTGAGCGTGCTGGTGCGTTCACTTGATTGGTTAAAGTTTGGTTCTTGTTCAGTGAGCTGAATGATCTACTAAACAAGCACAGCTGTTATTGGGACTATAGCCATTGTTAACATGTTTCTTGCTGATTTTGACTACGGGGGTCTTCAACCTGACCACAGGGACTAGGTCAAGCACATGAATCTATGAAACTTATGTAAGCTGGAGACCTGTGGCTGAAGGTAGGCAGGCCTTTACTTTTCGGAAGCAGCATAGTGCCTTGGGTGCACAAACACTCGTTATAGTGTATAATAAATAAGCATGTATGTATTATGTTCTAAATATAATTCTTTGAGACTATTTGAAGGTGACACAAAATCCCTTGCCGAATTCTCTCTAAACCAGAATTTTTTAATCTGTAGGTAAATGGCTGCAGAGAAGACTCCACGCTCATTAGCTGCTTGTTAGGGTATAATGTTGTGGTAGGGTGCTATGGGTGGGAAAAATGTGTTTCAAACAAATAAATGCTAATTTTTACTTTTTTTCTATGCAGGCTTCAGAGTGAAAATCTGTCTTGCTCACAGCGAGGAGAAAGAAGTGTAACAAACATCACGGCCTCTGCAGTTGAATATTCACAGGCAGTTGCAGATGTCACCGTGCAGTCAGATGCCTCCGACAAGCGAGGGACCTGTGGCAGGACTGCTAAATTGGTTACAGAGAGTACAGATGTTGGTGCACAGGCATGTCCTACTAGCCAAGAACTTGCCAGCAAGAATGTTTCAAGTCTCAAAGACGTAGCCATTGATAACGCCTTGGAATGGTTTGACTCTCTTGAAGGCAATGCAGTTGAAAGCGCAAAAAGCACCCCAGTGATCTCCACAATTACAGAAGATTCTACAGCTAAGAACGCACCAAATGGCATTAGTGCACTTTCGAACAGAGCCCACCCCAAAGGAAACACTAGATCCAGCAAGGAACAAGATAAAGCCAAAAAGCCACACAAGACTACTTCGCTTGGCGTTGATACCTTTGGAATGGAGCAAGAATCTGGTTCCAATGGAAAAGAGGCAAAAGGCCACGCATGTCACACTGAACGTAGCAGGGAAAAAGGGTTTGATTTAGCATCTGCAAGCTCTCCTGATTCAGTAGTCACAGAACGTGTCTCGAAGAAACTACGGAAGAAGCACATAGAAGCACTGAGTGAATTATCCTTAACTGTAGACATGTCTGCTAAACCAGGAACGTTTCAGCACCTGGATGACTCCTTGGGTCCTTTGCAAGATGGTAGTTGCGATACTGGGTGTACCTACTCCAGTCGAGCTCACAGTACTCCCAAAGGGGAGAAAGGGCACCGTCCTACTTCAAGAAAAAGGGGTCAGGCTAATATGGAGAATGAAGAAGAGGCAACAGTAAGCTTCCGCAAACCTGAAGCCGGAAGCACCAGTCCACCACTAGCTAAGTTGGGCAGGTTTTCGTTTCAACAAAAGTCAAAACTTGTGCATTCTTCTGAAGAAAATGCAAACCCACATACTCTTCCCAAAGACTCTTTCAAACCAAATGAATTACCTAAGGAGGCTAGTGTTGAAGAGCATCTGAGGCCAGCTTCTAATCCTTCAGCGAAGCTGCGGAAAATCATAGCAGGCAGTTTAGATAATGGAAATGTGCTTGGCCAGGGAAATTTGTGGCAAAGGAAAGGTATTGGAATAGACCAGCAAGACTTGGCTGGAGTGCATGCTGAGATCTCAACAACCAAACCCAAAGCAGACATTATGAATTCTACTGGAAGAAGTTCAGTAGGGAGTAACTCTGGAGAGGGGCAGAATCACAGCTGTCGAGAGCTCCAGGATGATAAAGTAATTCCAACGGAATCTGAAGAGTTGGCTGCAGTGAAACTTAGGGGCGCTCGGTTAGAACAAAAAACTGGTCCGCCAATTAATGTCACAACCATGCCTTTGGATAAGTGTGATGAAAAAGATAAATCATCCGGTATTCAAAGTAAGGTAAAGGTGTCTTCCAGTACCCTTGCAAGACTGGCCCAGTTCTCCTTCTCACCACCACCCGATCCAGATCTCAAAAGCCCACCTTCTGTGAAGGAACCATTAGTTACTAAAGAAGCCCAGGAGTTAACTTTGGGGACCCACACTAACACAGGCTACAAGAGAAAATGTTTTGATCTCGAGCCATTCAGCAAAAACCTTCTGACATGCCAGTCTCTGTTTAACACTTCTGACTTGGATGATGAGACGCTGGAGTATGATTGGGGAGAAGAGATTAAAAAGAAACCAAGGACGTAGCGCTGGCTCCCACGCTGGCAGCCATTTCATGTCTCAGCTTTACTGTTGTCTCATGTTCTCATTGTAGCTATCATGCACTTTTCATTTGTACTGATTTTTTTCAAACTTATTAGTCAGATTTTGGTGTGAAAAATGATAACAATGCTTGTTTTGTCTAATTGAAAAATAGTAGCACTTTTTGATGACCACACGTGACAACCATTATGTCCTTTAGGATTTCGGATAAGCCAGAGACTTTTATTTGACAAACTTGTCGCTATGAACTCTCCGACGTGCCATTGCTCATCCCAGAGAGGAGAGATCTCTATGGGAAGATGATTGCCTTGTACTTGGTTCACTTACACCTGCACTTCTATACCTTTGCTGTTCGTTAACAGTGGTTATATATTTCAGGCATGCTAGGTTGAGATGGTTGATCCTCCCATAATATGAATCATGATAATGTTTTCTTACTTTGCTTCTTGTTGCCCTGTGATGATTGGTATGAGTTTATGTGTTGCTGTGACTCCACTTTCTATCCCCGCTACTCTCGGAAAGAGTAACTTCCAGTCCTTTGCTATCTGCATTTTCCAAGTATTGTTTTGTTGGAGTGTCAACAGAGGGAACGAGAAGGAAAGTAGTAAGCAGTGTTGATCTACTAGAAGCAGTGGTGCAACTCTGGATATTTTTCAAGGCTACGTTCTGTAGCTTATCCGGAATTTTCTTTAGGATCTGTCTGAGTTAACTAATTAAGTGTACAGCATGGTCCACTAAAATGTGTAATTCAAGGAATTAGATGCTGGTTCTTCTTGAAACCTTGCAGTACGGAACACTATTTATTTCTTGGCATTAGTCATTCCATATGAATTTGTCAGGGAGAATGTAACTGATAAAACAGAGCATTGCACATGCCAGTCCCTAAATGGGCCATGTACGAATGATGTCTGTCATAAACGTATATTTTGGCAAGCTGTAAATAATAAGGTATTATGTTTTTGCTAGCGCTAAAGCCAAATTAAACTATGACTGTGAAACATTTCTTAGTTTGCAATCCTCTTGTAAAGCGTCTTGTGCTTGACCTTGTCTAGAATCTAGCTCTTTTCAGTCATTCCCATAAATAGGCTAATGGATATTTTTCACAATTAGTGGGTTGTAGACCATGTAATTTCTCTTAGCGGGGAGGTATCCTGTTGCGTTCTCACAAATACATTGAAATAGTTATTTAGTGTGTCGTACCATTGTATGTAGCCCTGATTGTACTGTTGTATAAGGTCCAACCCACAATTATAATAACTATGTGATCCAATGCTTGCTTTGGGTATCGTGCCGCTAGGTTCCCCTTTTATAATAATGCACTGCCAATTACAGTGTAGTCCTAACGATGTTGAACTAGAGGAAAAGTGGTTGGTATTGGTTGTTGCAGGTGAGAACCTATGTTCCAAATATATGGTTTCACCTTTAAAATAGCAGTAGACATAACATGTTGTTACTGTGCTAAATCAGTGTTTTTACTTTCTTTATCTTTCCAGCTCATCCATGTGTAGAATGTTTGGATCCCCATACCTCGTATACCATTGATAAACCGCGGCTAAAGGATTATGCTGTGCGCTTGATGCAGCGGTGGCCCTTTGCCCTCCCCCTCAGGCCTGATCGCATGAGCACCTTTCTTCGCTGACTGTTTTAGGTCCGGGCTAGACACAGAGACATCCCACAGTGCGTTGCTTTTAGTGGCAGTCAACCCTGAAAGTAAGGGTGTGCAAAACTATAATTTCAGTGGCATAATTGGACGGAATTCAAAATTGTAAGCTGAGACATCATTGACCTGAGACAGAGTACCTGAAAGAAGCTACGTCTTCTATAGTTGTCTCAAAGAAAGTGGGGGTGAGTTCAAAATGCCATCAGATGATTCATTAAGTGTTGTTGTACACCCACAGCATATTCACTTTTCATGGAGAAGGCAAAAGACATGCATTTTCATCTGCTAGTCCCTGAACATTGAGCAGAGAGTATTAAACTTTTAAGTGAGGAATATGTATCAGAGCTCCAGACCTTGCCTGAGAAGGTCTAACTCTGGGGTTATGCTAACCAATGGACCTGTTTAGGTTTCGCCTATTATCATTCGCTTACGAATGTAATAGGCGAGAATTCAATTGCTCCATCGACTCGTCAAACCACTGCGGTTTTTTCACAGTGCATGTGAGTCACGTGACCACACAAGCACGCGCATCTCCCTAATCCGCCTGTCACACTTCTCCTCCCCTCGCTGGCATTCCCGCCCCCCCACCAGGCTCTCCCGCCCCCATCCGGCTTCCCTTCGCGCATCTCCCTAATCCGCCTGCCACACTTCTCCTCCCCTCGCTCGCATTCCCGCCCCCCCACCAGGCTCTCCCGCCCCATCCGGCTTCCCTCCGGCCATTTGCCAGCATATCAACACTCTTACAAACACTACAGTACGTGATGCACACAGAGTTTACTGTGCTTCACCCTTTTAGCCGGCGTTCATCAGCCTCGGTGGTAGCCCCGCAGTTTGTGCAGCCTGTGCTAACCAGTGGAGAATTCAAACACCCCCTACAGTCCGTGCTGACCCGTACAGCTCTCTTACACCAGTTTCTGTCTGTGGTCACCGGCAGAGCATCTTTAAAGCCTTTACCTACGACCTAAACTCTTCCGACAGACCAAGGGGCGCCTTCAGCCCGCCCACCAGTACAGCTACCAGGAACCTCCCACAGCCGCTCTGCAGGACAGCATCCTCACACCTGCCGAAGCCTCTGCTGCCAACTAAGCATCTTATCACCCCTGCTAACATTGTGCTTCTGTGCGGCTTCCGACGCCCCCAGCAACCTGGGCTCACCAGTCTCCCTTCTTCTCATGAACACCGTGTCCAGCTGTTGCTGCCCGAGAGAGCCTGAGCTCACTTCCAGCAAGGCAGTCTACTTGACATCTCCTGCAGCCTCCATGAACAGCAGCGGATCAGCCTGACGTGGATCTGCCTGACCAGCCGGCCGGGTTTGTTGTTGACATAGATCAGCTGCTGCCGACAACAAATGAAACAAAAAGATAACAAGCACTGGCGTTGCCAATAGGTTTCGCATTTGGAAAGTTGCAGCTATTGGTTTTGTAAATGACATTTTATATTTATATATCGTTATTGGCATTGTCAATAACAATATATAAATATAAAATGTCATTTACAAAACCAATAGCTCCAACTTTCCAAATGCGAAACCTATTGACAACGCCAGTGCTTGTTTTTTTAATATCATGACCCTAAAGACTGTTATGCTGAACAGTGGTGACTGACGCCTCTTTGCTGGGTTGGGGAGGTCATCTGGAAAAAGTAGATATCAGAGGACTCTAGCAGAGACCTGCCTGTACATCAGGTTGCTAGAGTTATCAGTCATTGACTTGACTTTACCCTGTCCATCAAGGGGAAGCTAGTTCAGGTCCAACCAGACAACACACCACCTTGTGGTACTGCAACAAGCAGGATGGGATGGGTCCTGGGTTCTGTGTTACGAGGCTCTGTTCCTCTGGCCTTAGCTGAATCATCAGGGCATTGCCATGATTATATACCACCTTGTGGTATCTTTAAACTCCTCAGTGAACAAAGTGAAGCAGACGCACCTAGCCGAGCACGAAATGCAGCTACACTTAGAGGCGGCACAGGGCGTCATTAAGCAATGAAGAGCACTCCTGTTCAATCTCTTTATCACCACTGAGGATACGCAGTGTCAAAACTTTTGCACATTGACATTCCCAAGAAGGCTCTATCACGGAAGTGCATTCCGCCTAGAGTGGAGCACATGACTCCTGTATGCTTTCCTGCTGCTACTCCTCCTGCCCGAGTTCTAAATAAGATCAGGAACGACAGGGTCCAAGTCATTCTAGTGGCTCTAGATTGGGCAAGAAGGATGTGGTACCTGGAAATTCTGGGGATGAGCATCTATCCTCCGATCAGACTACTGCTCTAGGATTGCAACAGCAAGGCAGGGTCCTGAACCCAGGCCTGCATAGTCTATGCCGTCCTACGTGGGTACTGAACGGAGGCAGCAGACTGCATTCAATCTCCCTGTAAACGTACTGGAAGTCATTGTGGCAACCAGATATCCTTCTAGGAAATCTTTTTCATTCAAAGATTTCCATTAATTAAGATTACCCCCAATGCGCCAGACCGGATCCGGAGATTTTTTCGCCAGCTTTTCCCTCGTTCAACGGTAGGCGGGTAAAATTGTCTCCATCCAACCTCAGCGTGACATTCGGCCCCACTGTAATGGCCACCTCAACGCTTCAATGTCAGTTTCTTTCTTTCTGCACCTTCCGACGCGGCTACAGAGCTTGCTCATTTGATCTCCATCACCTGACAGACTTCAATTTTTAACCTTTTTTAAAGTTTTCTAGTGCGCAAGGGACATGACTCCCTGTAAAACAATATTTTTTAAACCCTGTAAGGATTTCCACCAACACATGTCAGTGATGATCCCTCACGAAGTTAGTCGCTAGTGTCTGGGCTCCTCGCATGACTGAGTTGTACGGTGACTGCAATCAGATCAGTCCAAAGGCCATCCTTGACCAGGAGGCCAAGCTGTATATCGCCGAGCATCAGCGGAAGGCGTTGGTCCGATTTAAAGTTGAGAAGTTGATGGCGTTCGTCTCGAGGCTGTATACCAGAGAGTTCATCATTGCACAGGAATTTCTCAAGTCGAAGAAAAAGAAGTACAAGAAGGCTTTAACAGGTCATCAGGATGGCCAGGATGCAGCGAAATACGTAATCAGGTTGTGCCTGGACGCCACCGACTGTCTGGGTAGGGCAGTTGGTACCAGCAGGGTGCTTTGATAGCACACCCATACCAAAAGCTTCTTGAGTGACATCCAACAATAGCTCATTGACATGCCCTTTGATTGCACCCATTTTTTCAGAGACAATGCGGGCATTGCGCTGCAGCCCTTCAAAGAAAGCAAGGCAGCATTGTGTTCCCTCGGCCTGGCACCATCCGCTGGTAAGTTTTCCCTGCAGTATCATCCCTCCTAGGCTTAGGGAGGGTCTTACAGCGGAGGCCACATCAGACATTGCCTCAGCAACAACGGTCCTCCCAAGCCTTCCGAGGCAAAGCTTGAGAATGCTGCTCACAACGACCAGCACCCCAGGGTCACACACAGCCCTAAACCCCACTGCTGCAAAACTAATTTAGTTTGCCCTCAATAATGCACTGTCACCAATTCTGATGCCGGATAAGTTATTACCTCCATTCATTTTAACTATGGTAGAAATGTTCATTCCGTTTGCAACATGCATTAGTGCTGTTGTAATAATATTTAGTGTGGTTATTTTAGATGTGCTAAGCAACAGAAGGATTAGACTGTGGAAATAAGCACTTTTACTCATTAGGTGTCTTATTCTTAGTGTCGTTTTTTGTGATAGAGAAGTTTGGCTTTCACATTACCACTGCATCCCTGAATTCCTGCTGAGGAACTGTTAATAACCTAGAAAGCACAGAGATCACATCATCTATGTATTGACTGGGGTTGTGTGGGGCTACAGCAATATGTTTCTTAACATTCAATTGCTCATGCATTGAACTAAATTCATTCGTGACATCTGTAGGTGTGAAGGCAAACCTTGTAGAGTTAAGCCAGTATCTTAGTTTATGCAACACTTCTTGTGAGTGAACTTCAAGCTCTATCAGACTGGCCACCTTACGTCACCTTCTTTCCGGACGAACTGGTATAGAGGACAAGAACAGCTATTCTAAAGAACGTTGTGACTTCCTTTCATGTCAGGCAGTGCATGACTCTCCCAGTGTTATTTGCCCTACCTCATCCCTTGAAAGAGGCGAGACTGCACCATTGAAATCACAGTGCCCAAATTGTACATCAACTGGACCAAAGACCATCGTGTGAACTGCCAGTTCTTTGTGAGTTCCGATGAGCAAATACAGGCAAAGCAGTGCAGAAACTGACTTTGTCCAGTGGATAATCCCCTGCATTAAAATCTGCAACATGATGGCCTATAACGAATCTCCAGGAGGGCTGAGGCCCATTTGACGAGGCCGAGGGCTGCTACCACTGTGTTGGCATGTGGAGTGTCTGTCAATGATATTTGTCAGGCTGCAATGCAGGTGTCAGAAGACACGCTCAAAAAGCACTACTGCCATTACAGGCAGGCCCCATTGGAAGGGCATTTTGGCTGATAGGTCCAGCAGGACTTATTGGTCTGAGTCATTCCATAGACTCTTCACCATTGAAGGTGCTACTTTGGTATCTACTCTAAAGCTGAGGAATATGCATTCAGAAGTATCCATCAAAAGAATAAGTTACTCTTTCTGGTGGCTACTCTTTCTAACCACAGATTCCTCACTGCCCTCCTACGTCCCCTTTCTGTAGAATGAACTCTTTCCATTTAAAAAGGCCCCGAATTAGAGATCTTCATACTGGCACAAATAATTCTTATTTGGGCTCTGTGTCTGAGAACATAGACAATGTCCAGAAAGAAACTGACATCAAAATGCTGAGGTGGCACCTATATTGGCTCCAGCTCTCACTTCCAGGGCGGAGCAGTGTCGACTTGGAGCTTCATGGGACCACCTCCTGGCGCACTGGAGCAGTGCTAAAAAAATTTGTGTTAGACCTGTCTGACTGTGGGGGTTCCCTACCAATTATTATTTATTTTGTCCCCTTTTTGCCTCCTACATTTTTCTTTTCTTTTGATGTCCACTGGAATTTTTGGCGTTGTCCTAGGGGCTAGGTGCTACCTTGCCCCTCTATATTACTGAGGCCTAGCTGTCCTTAGAGTATGGGGACAACAGGGACACAAAATGGTGGCTTGTAACTGCCATAATCTTTTTACCTCAGGCCTTGAGGCCATAGGAAACTATGGAGAGGTTCTAGAACCTTCTGGCTGGTTCTGGTAGCCAGAGCCTAGCCTATAAAAGACCAGGACCCGGGCAGCCATTTTAGAGTGACACAGAGAGCACCATGTGTGGAGGGAGGCGATAGAACAGGGAGGTAGGCACACTGTTAGAGGCTAGACCGTCCCCCGGGCCGGCTGTCTACACTGAGGAAGTCACCCCCTAGCTATTGACTGAGCCCCATCACCTGCTGTTTGGTCCAAAAACCTTTAAACTTGGCTGTGCCCTGGGAACAGCGTCTGTGACCCCACTGCGAGGAGCAGTTAATAGTGGCTCTGGGAAATTCCTCTGGGAAACCTCCGGTTATGAAGAGATTGTCACAGTTCCCTTCTGTCATCCTCAACGATCGCTTGTGAGTTAAAACTGTGGTGAGCGATTCCGGACCCGGGAGGAGTGAAGGGTTGTAGGTAGCAAGGTCGATGTAAGAAGGCTGAAATCCCGGCTTGAGCCCTGCCACTTGCTGCCGCCTGGAGTTAAGAGGTTTATTCCCTGGCCACACTTAGATTACGCAGTGGGGCACGTAGGAGAAGAACGAGAGGGGAACGTTAGTGACGACCCTGCTACTACTTCGGAACTTCGAAATTGTGGAAAGAGAAAGTAACTCTACCGTGAGATGACTGGGCCGCTGGGGTAGCGTTGCAGAGCGGTGTTTCTACTGCGGATCGGCGGTGTACTCGGGGCCCCTCCCCCCCCTTGTTGTTTGATCTAGGGGTAGAGAGGAAAGGGGGCCCGGTTTAAGTCAGCCGAGTGTGGGTTCTCTGAGGCGACGCTGCGTGTGCGCGAACACCCCGTCAGCAGAGCGCCGGAAGAAGGGGGCGGGAAGCTGAGGAGGCCGGCCTGCGGGCAACTCCCACCTCCACTGACAGGCGAGAGAGGGGCGGAGAACGAGAACGGAAGCAGCGTGTGTGAAGCGCTGCACATCCCTGGCCTGAATCGCTGCTGGAATCCTGCTGTATGTGAGCTGAAGTCCGACTGAAGAGTCGGAAGGGCGGGCAGAACGAGCGTACTGGGAATCAACGCAGCAACCTCCGGGTAAGATCGTGGAGGTGCTTTGGGGGCGCTCATTGCCGCCACTGGAGAATATTAATCCTGGCTTTCTGACACTGAAAGGAGGGGCGGGGGAGCCATTTGAACAAACAGTACTTGTCACACAGTGCTTAGGAAGAGAATAGCTAAGCGATTAGGAAGTGCCCAGTGAAAGTGACTTGTTGAGAACATTGAGGCTGCATTAACTGACTGAACCAACTGTCCCACTGCCATAGCGCCTTGGAAGGAAGGAAGGAGGGGAGGTCAATTCTTGAGAAGTCTAAATGTACCTGGGAAATTGATTTATGCCTGAGTGACAAACCCATGAAAACTGTTATTAGAGGCCTTATTGGTGTTAGAATACACCAGGTTGTATATTGCCTGCTTCCCTTTCAGAGGAGGGAGGGAGATTGATTATTTGAGTACAACTTTACTGCTAGAGTACAGAAATCTGAGAAATGTCAACGAATTAAGATTCTATAAGAATGGGAAATGTTTATATCTGCAAATGAACCTTTACTATGAAAAAAGTGTAAATGTGACCCTGATTGCAACTAAGAGAAAACCGAAACTAACTAAGAAGATATAAAGGTTTTTCTACTTTTCTAATCACGGTGTGGTGTTTCCTTTTTGGTGGATGGGCATTGGGTTACTGTGAAGGTTGTGGTGCAAGTGTTACACTATTGCCTTGGAGAAGGTTCTTCCACTCTTTGCCAGGCTACCCTATGTGGACTGGTAACCCCAGGTCCAACAGTCTGGAACCTAAGTATAGTCTAAAGGTGAGGAATCTGCAGTTAGAGTATCCACTTCAGAGTTCATTATGTTATGTTATGTTAACTAGATTTATATAGCCTGCAGCTTCCCCAGCGAAGAGGCGTCCCGGCACTGCCAGCATCAGAATAACTGAACTAAAAACCAAGACAGTAAGGCGACAGAAACAGGAGAGAGGACAGAAAATGACTAGGCAGAGGGAAAGGGGAAAGTTTTGATTGCTTTCCTAAAGTCCAGCAGGCGTTCCATCCTGCGGATCTGAAGAGGTAAAGAATTCTATAACTTTGCTGCCATGCAGCGAAAGGAACTACCCCCGGGCCGAAGGCGTTTCACACAGGGAACACTAAACAAGTGCTGCCCCAAAGAGCGCAGCTGGCGGGTAGGAAAATACAGGGTGAGCAGGTTAGTTAGCAGGCTAGGTGAGGCAAGCTTCAAGATCTTAAAAGATAGACACAGCATCTTAAATTGAATACGCTTAGCCATAGGTAGCCAATGAAGTTTCCGGATAGCACCGTCAGAGGGGCAGGTCCCCCGAAGTCCCAGCAAGGCTCTGGCGGCAGCGTTCTGAACACGCTGCAACCGCAGAACCTCAGCCTGGTTGGCCCCCAGCAAGAGAGAACTAGCATAGTCTAGTCTAGATAGAATGGCTGATTGAACAATCAGCTGGCGCGTAGATGGATCAAAACAGGTGCCATCAACTTTTTTAGTATGTTCTTGAAAACTAAGGGTGGAATCCATCCATACCCCCAGGCTCTTAACCACGACTTAGGGGTGGGGTGCCATCAAGAACGTTCGGCCACCGTTGCTCACTCCACAAGCTTGTGTTCTTCCCCACTAACAGAACATCTGTTTTATTAGCGTTCAGCTGGACGCAGTTTATTGTCATCCACTCTGCAACGGCAGCCCGGCCACTTCTAAACCTAGAGCATCCAATGTGGAACCATCTGCCAGGGCCACCACCAGCTGCGTATCGTCTGCATACGAGACCATAGTGAGGCCCCATTGCCTGGCCACCACTGCTAGAGGCTGAACATACAGGTTAAACAATATAGGGCTCAGTGCAGAGCCCTGAAGCACCTCCTGATTGATGGAATGCACCTGAGAGACAAACGGGGGGGGGGCGACGACACTCGGAAGTATCTTTCGGTCAGAAATGATCTGAACCATTCCAGTGCCAGGCCCACCACACCAGCTTCTTCCAGCCGCTGTAACAGAATCCCATGCGAGACCGTATCAAAAGCGGCACTCAGATCAAGCAGGATCCGGGCCGCCATCTGACCGGAATCAAGAATGGTCCGCAGATGTTCTGTCACAGCCAGGAGAGCAGTCTCCGTGTTGTGACCAGGCCAGAAGCCATTTTGAGATGTGTCCAAGATGTTATTGGTGCTCAGGAAACTCATTAGTATGTTATTGACATGCGCCTCTGCAATCTTAGCCACCCAGGGCAGGAGAGATATTGGTCGAAAGTTTTCCAGTTTTGCCGGGTCGAGTGATGGTTTTTTAAGAATTGGAGATACCCTCGCCTGTTTCCATGGCTTCCGGGACCACCGCTGTGGAAAAAGAGGGATTAACTATCTGGCACAACTGGGCCAGGAAAAGAGAGAGTAAGTCCATAAACTGGACAGGTTTTAAAGGATCGGCCGGAGAGCCAGATTTAACCTCTCTACTCAGCCGTAGAACTCTTCCTGCGAGAAACTGGGGATAGCTGTCAGAGTGCAGTGGCGGGGATCCACAAAGAGCTATAGAAGGAGAAGAAAACCCTTGTGGGAAGGACCGATAGATGGTGTGAACTTTCTCAACAAAAAAAGTAGTCAGATCTTTACACTGCTGCTCAGATGTGGTAACAGATACCGAATTTTTCCCTACCCTAAGGGCCATATGTAGGTAATCCTTATTTACCGATTCTAAAATACCGAATTTTACTGATTCGGTATTTCAGAATCGGTAAATAGTATGTAGATAGAAATTCAGTCTGGAGGCCCATAGGAATGAATGGGAAGCCATTCACTATTACCGATTCGGTAAATACAGAATTGGTAATAGGGGGAACATTATCAAGGGTGGCAGGGTGTCACATTGACACCGTGTTGCACCCCTGAATCGTGCATGTGTTCACATGTGGCACACATACATGCCCTAAGGGCATGTATGTCTGCCTCATCGCACTTTTCAAAAAGCACAAATTTGCTTTTTGCATGGTTTTCTATATTTACCACCAACTTGTAGTTGTTGGTAAATAACAAATCCTCAAATCACAAATGCACTCACTTGAGTGCTCCCTACATTGAGGATTCGGTAATTTCCCGATTCGATATTTTAAGGATTCGATAATTTACCGATTCCGTAAATTACTGAATCGGTAAATTACTGAATCCTTATTTATACCCACCTACATTGGAAAAAGCGAAATACTGGTCGGTGACGGCAAATTTACTGAATTTCGGCCTTTACCGACCGGTATTTGGCTACCTACATGTGGCCCTATGATCTTTAAGGATCTTGAAAATGTATTTGGCCGGGTTCGAGCTAAGCTTTATTTCGTTGGCCGCTCGGACAGTGCAAATAGTTCTGTGGTAATGTTTGATCGCGGCCAGATAGCATACTTTTTTCTCATTGGGTCGTAGTCCTTTCTCCACTCGCGCTCTGATCTCTTACAGGCTTTCCGTAGAGTGGTCAACGAGTCATTGTACCATGGGCTGGTGTGAGAAGTGCTTCCTTCAGACCATTTAGCTGTAATGAGAGAATCCAGCCCTTGGATGATCCAATTGCAAAATGATCTATAACCTGTGTCTACATTGTTGTAAGGTTCTGGGAGGTTCGAGGCGAGGAGCGCGTGAAAGTCCTCCAGCCTCAGTTCACCAAGGGCCAAGGGCGTCTAAAAGCAGGCAGTTGAGTGGCCTTATCGAGGGGCTCAACGGCAGGGAAGGACATTACTACCATTGAATGGTCAGTCCAACCAATGGGTTTAGGAATCTTCACCATTGCAGAAAGAATGTTAGAGAAGATAGGGTTTAACAGATGGCTAGCTAAGTGGGGGGGCCAGGGACCAGTTGGTTTAGTTGGCACGCAACCAGATCTGCTAGCAGACTGCAGATTTCAGAGTCTTGCACTAGATCAAAGTGCAAATTAAGATCCCCCAAAATGCTAAAATTAGCTGTGCCCATAGCCAGTATGCAAATAGCCTCCAATAGGACAGCTTTAAATTTTTGTGGCAGGCCCCGGAGGGCGATATACTAACAGCCCTGAAATGGTCAGATGGGTGCTGACGGTAATGCTGAAACGTGCACATTCACAGCTCTCAATTTCTTCTTTAATAAAGAGACACGAGTAACAAGATTTAAAAATCACCGCAATGCTGCCACCCCCCTGGACTCTCTATTAATCATAAGAATAGTATACCCAGAAGTCAGCGCTAAGTTAGGTTCAGCCACCATATCATCTTTGAGCCACGTCTCAGTCAGAAAAAAACACATCTGGAGATTCCAAAGGTAAGTAACCCTTACGAAGTGAATGAAGTCACAGAGGATGGTAGGCAACTATGAACTAGTCTTTACCCCATATAAATAATTAAGGTTATAAATTAACAGAACACAGTCTCAACATGCATATTTTGTGCCAATCTTACAATGTCTACTTTAGATATTTAGACAACCTGAGGATTTAATGAGATCAGCTGCTGTTTTGAGGTGCCAATTTGCAATTGTTTATTAAATATTTGCTTCACCAGCAAATAAAAGACACATTGTGGTGAACATATGTTACATTATTATATTTCCTCAGTAACACAGTGGTTAAACTACTAGTGCAGAATCTAGTCTCACGCCACACGCCTTCACACACTTCTTCTCAAAGATTGTTTTGCTTTCTGGTTCCAGCCTTTTCTGTCCCTAATCTGGGAGGGGTGAATGGTTTGAGCATTTTCAGTGCATGCATGCATACCTTTTGCAGCACGTTATTGTTGATGTTTGAAAAATACCTGAACTTTGATATAGGGGTGTGTTTTATTTTAGGGCAGGGCTACATAGGCTCTAGGATGGTAGTGCCCTTAGGAGCTGCACACTTTGCCCTCTATGAGTTCATGGTTGCAGAGATTATAGCTCCCCCTCCCTTCGTCCCAGATTCAGTTGACTGCTCTGTGGACCAATGCTTTCCGCTGATTCTCGGCGATATACAGCTTGGCCTCATGGTCAAGGGTGGCCTTTGGACTGATCTGATTGCAGTCGCCGTACAACTCAGAGTCATACGAGGAGCCCAGACACTAGTGACTCACTTCGTGAGGGATCGTCACTGACATGTGTTAGTGGCAATCACAGGGTTTTAAATCTGTTATTTTACAAGGAGACATGTCCCTTGTGCACTAGAAAAGTTTAAAGAAGGTTAAAAATTGAAGTCTTTCAGGTGATGGAGATCGAGGGGGCAAGCTCTGTAGCCGCGTCGGAAGGTGCGGAAAGAAAGAAACTGACATTGAAGTGTTGAAGTGGCCATTATAGTCGGGCCCAATGTCACTCCGAGGCTGGATGGAGCCAATTTTGCACGTTTAACTGTGAGCGAGTGAAAACCTGGCGACAAAATCTCTGGATCCTGTCTGGCGCATTGGGGGTAATCTTAGTTAATAGAAATCTTATAATTAAAAAGATTTCCTAGAAGGATATCTGGTTACCACAATGGCTTCCAGTAGTGTGGAAGCTGCCAGATCTTAGATAGCACAGGTACAATTAATTGGATTATAAGTCGAGGGGGAGGGGTAGTAAGTACCTACATCAAGCAATAAATACATTCCTTGTCAAGGTGAACCATCAAAAATCAAACATTTGAAATGCAAAACAATAAAAACCCCATAACAAACTAGGAAAATAGTGAAAAATGTAATGCACAAAATGCCACCAAAATGACAAAAATCAAAGAAGGGGAACCAGAGATGTTGGTTTTTTAAAGTTTAGACACAATCATTCCAAGAAGCACAGAATGCCAATGATAGCAGATGTTTGGGATAGAGGGGAACTTAGGCCAAATTTGACACTGACCGCAATGAAGCGCGGGTCAGATTCACCAATCAATCAATCAAAGCATTTGTAAAGTGCCCTACTTACCTGTGAGGGTCTCAAGGCGCTGGAGGGGGGGGCGGGGGAATGCTGCTACTGCTCAAAAAGCCAGGTCTTGAGGAGTCTTCTGAAGGTCAGCAGGTCTTGGGTATGTCGTAGGTGAGTGGGGAGGATGTTCCAGGTCTTGGCGGCGAGGTTGGAGAATGACCTGTCGCTGACTGTTGCTTTTTGGATGCGGGGGACTTTGGCGAGGGCGAGGTTGGTGGAGCGGATATGGCGGGTGGTGGTGTAGAAGCAGAGTCGTCTGTTGAGGTACGCTAGTCTGGTGTTGTGGAGTGCCTTGTGTGCATGGGTGAGGAGCTTGAACGTTATCCTCTTGTTGACGGGGAGTCAGTGCAGGTCTCTCAGGTGGGGTGTGATGTGGCTGCGGCAAGGGATGTCGAGGATCAGAATCAGACATGCAGAAGCATTCTGGATGCGTTGAAGTCGTTTCAGGAGTTTGGCCGAGGCTCCTGCGTAGAGGACATTTCCATAGTCTAACCTGCTGCTGAGGAGGGCCTGGGGGACCGTTCTTCTCGTTTCTGTGGGGATCCACTTGTAGATCTTGCGGAGGGTGTTGAAGCAGGAGGAAGAGACAGCGTTGACCTGTTTAGTCATGGAGAGGGTGGAGTCGAGGATGACCCCTAGGTTGCGTGCTTGATCGGTGGGTGTTGGAGCTGTTCCCAGTGCGGTCGGCCACCAGGAGTCATCCCCGGCCGAGGGGGTGGATCGGAGGATGAGGGCTTCCGTCTTGTCCGAGTTCAGCTTCAGTCAGCTGTTCTGCATCCATTTAGCGACGGCTTTCATTCCTTTGTGGAGGTTGGTTTTGGTGGCATGGGCGTCCTTGGTGAGGGAGAGGATCAGCTGGGTGTCATCGCCGTAAGAGATGATGTTGAGGTTGTGCAGTCGGGCGACGTGGGTGAGCAGTGCCATGTAGATGTGAAACAGCGTTGGGCTGAGGAATGATCCCTGGGGTATGCCGCAGATGATCTCGGTGGCTTCGGAGTGGAAGGGGGGGAGGCAGACACTCTGTGTTCTGCCGGAGAGAAAGGAGGTGGCCCAGTCCAGGGCCTTCTCTTGGATCCCGGCGACGTGGAGGCATGTGTGTAGTGTGCGGTGGCAGACCGTGTAGGAGGCGGCTGACCGGTCCACGAGGATGAGGACCGCGGTTTCTCCGTTGTCTAGCAGGGCTCTGATGTCATCGGTGGCGGCGATGAGGACAGTTTCGGAGCTGTGGTTGCTGCAGAACCCGGACTGGGACGAGTCCAGGATGCTATTCTCCTCGAGGTAGTGGGTCAGCTGTTTGTTGACGGTTTCTCGATGAACTTCGCTGGGAACGGGAGCAGGGAGATGGGCCGGAAGTTCTTGAGGTCCTTGGGATCCGCCTTGGGTTTCTTGAGTAAGGTGTTGATCCTGGCGTGCTTCCAGCTCTCCAGGAAGGTTGCAGTCTTGAAGGAGATGTTGATGGTTTTCCTGAGATGCGGTGCGATGGTGGTGCTGGCTTTGTTGAAGATGTGGTGTGGGAATGGGTCTGACGGAGATCCGGAGTGGATGGTGTTCATGATTTTGATGGTGTTGTCGTTGTTTGTTAGTCCAGGAGAGAAGGCGGTTGGTGTGGATGGTGGTCGAGGGGCGGGGGTCTCGGTGGTCGTCGGGGCGGTCGTGGCGTTGAAGCTGTCGAGGATGTCTGCGGTCTTGCGATGGAAGAAGGTGGCAAGTGCGTTGCACAGGTCTTGCAAAGGTGGAATTTCGTTGGTGTTGGAGCTGGGGTTGGAGTGTTCCTTCACGATGTTGAAGAGCTCTTTGCTATTGTGCGCCTTCTCTAGGCGGTCTTTGAAGGAGGCCCTTTTGGCGGATCTGATGAGGTGATGGTGTCTGCAGGTGGCATTCTTGTGGGCTGCGTAGCTGTCCGGGGTTCATTCACAGAGCCATTTCTTCTCTAGCTTTCGGCTGGGGTGCTTGGAGGCCTGGAGGTTTTCGTGAACCAGCTGGCTTTCTTGCTGGTATGGCTGTTGGAGGGTTTCTTGAGCGGGGCGAGGGTGTTGGCGCAGTCGTTGATCCACTGTCTGAGGTTGCGGGCGGGGTCCGGGCGAGGGTGGTGGTTAGCTGGTCTTCAGTGACTTTGCCCCGCCCACGGCGAGAGATCTGTTGGGTGCGGTGGTCATGGTGGGTTTCCGGATGGTGAAGTGGATACAGAGGTGGTAGGTCCAGTTGAGTTCGATGGTGTGATTGAAGGAGACGTGGGAGCTTGCGGAGAAGATGGGGTCAAGCGTGTGGCCGGCAGAGTGGGTGGGTGTTGTGACGAGTTGTCTGAGTCCGAGGTTTTCGATCAGGATGGTAGAGTTGGTGTTGTTGTTGTTCTCGAGGTGGAAGTTCAGGTCCCGAGGAGGATGTAGTCCGTGGAGGCGAGGGCATGTGTGCTGACAAAGTAAGCAACGGAGTTGCTGAACTGTGGTCGGGGTCTGGGGGGTCTATAGACTAGGGTTCCTCTGAGGATGGTGTTTGAGTCGGTGTGGATTTGGAAGTGCAGGTGTTCGGCGGTGCTGAGGGAGTGGTCAGTGTTGGCCGAGATTCTGAGATTCCTCCTACTCCGTTGGTGCGGTCCCTGCGGGTTGATCTTGTAGCCTTTCTGGATGGCTATGGCAATGTCGGGTGCCGAGGAGGGGTTCAGCCAGGTCTCCGTCAGCAGGGCGACATCTGGGGAGGTTGAGTCGAGTAGGTCCCAGAGTAAGAAGGGGAAGTGGGAGGTAGGAGGGAGCAGGGGGCGGGGCTCTGAAGCAGAGAGAGAGCGAGAGAGAGAGAGAAAATAAGAAAATAAATATAGTGTGCAATGGCAATCCCAGTGTCCTCTGATCTAACCTTAGAATCCAATTTGAAGCTGCCACAGTGCCCCCAAAAATCCAGTGACAGAAGTGTGGTAGAGCAGTGTTTTCCAAACTGTGGGCCGCGGAACCCCAGAGGTTCATGGCACATTCCCAGAGGGTTCGCAGGCAGCAGTTTTAAAAGTACTGCAAAATTCCCTGTATAATTAGCAGTTTTTGAGCAACAATAAAAGTGTCAAGATAACGCCAGTGATTAATATACCTGCTGCAGGGAGATGAGTTTTGTCCAGTGGCAGCTTTGACTTATCTAATGTAGCAGAGCGGGTTAATATGCCTACGGCAAAGAATGTGTACCATGCATTTTAAAAAACAGTATTTTATGTGCATAGGTCAGTGGGTTACTGCTTTTGTCACAGAGATTATTTTGATACTGTGCAGTTCATAAGTGACAATCGTAATCTAGCACAGTGACCTATAATCTGTCATCAAAGAGCTGCTTTCAAACGGCATGGTACAAGTTAGTAACATGTTTTTCCCCAATCTTTCATTATCCTGATGCTGCTAAAAATGTTTGTTAGGGTGGAAATGCATGTTTATTGTTAAAGTTAATGCTATCCACTGTGTTATGCTCTGAATCCTGAGTTTGTGCTTCTCCAGACCAAGCACTCTTTAAAAATGCATACCAGTGAGGATGACGTGAATCCTACACCTTGTAGTCCCCTTTGCCTTATGTAATATTTTCTTTACACTGATTTACTCTTCTGGTTCATTGTCTCAATATGTGTCATGTAAAGTGCTCTGACACCCTACACTGGTATGAGAGGCTATAAAACAAATGAAATACATGTGACAGGGGCTATGGTGAGATGAGAGGCACTGTTGGGGGGTGATAATAAGGGCATCATTGAAGAACCCCAACAAAGTTTGTCGTATCCTCGTGCATAGTAGGGTCTTCATTTACTATTCTTTAAGAGCTAATACAGTTGCCCTCTTTCTCCCCTCCTATTTGACCTATATATTGAGCCATTCGCTCAGCGGCTACGTGACGACTGTAACATCAAGCCCTTTAGCTTCGAGGGATGGGAGAAGAAGGTATCCCTGTATGCGGATGACGTCCTTGTTTTTACCTCTGAACTCCGCTTGGCTTTTCCAGCTATAATTGCTTTGGCCCAGGATTATGGTAACGTGTCTGGGTATGAAATCAATGCCTCGAAGACGGACATCATGGTCTGGAACGACCCTGAGCCTGTGGCAGGGGTGCAGTTAAGTTCTGTTTTACGCTACCTGGGCCTAAATATATATAATGATATAAACGAAATAGTTCCATCAAATTTTTCGTCTACTGCTAAGGAGTGTCGCAGATTGATGAAATCATGGTCTTCGCTTCCTTTATCTCTATTGGGCAGAGTCAACTTAATTAAAATGTCTATTCTCCCTAAAGTTACTTTTTTGTTTAATACCATCCCTCTTTTTTTTGAACCCTCTATGATAGCCAAACTTCAAAGCGATATAAGTTCTTTTATTTGGAATGATCACATCCCTAGAATAGCTTGGAAGAAACTAAGGCGCCGTAGGGAAAAGGGTGGTTTGGCGGCCCCTGATATCCAGCTATATGCGTGGGCTTTTCAATTCTCGCACGCCAGGATGTTGTTAAAATCACCCATTAACTCTGCCTGTGGGTATATGTTTGCAGCATTGCTTAGAGGGGAAAAAATAGCTGAGCATGCATTTTTGTTTAAGTTTGGAGACCCCAAGTTTTTTAAGAAAATAAAATTGAAGGTTTTGCGAGATATATCTAAAACATGGTCGAAACTTAGGCGCTCCATAAAACTTGATTATTTCTCTGGTAGATCTCCACTCTGGAACTCACCCGGGTCCCCGAGTTGGCTTCTGGATGGTCTCGCAGCACTTCTGAGAGAGGCAGGATTGCAGGAGTGGGGGGACCTCTTTGTGGAGGGTAGATTACTCCCATGGGAGGTGTTATTCTCTAGGATAGGGCCAGGGCTCTCCAGGTTTAAATACCTGCAAATACGTAGCTGGGCACACTCACAGGTTTCTGCTAAGGGTAGATTTCAGTTAGGGGGTAATAGCAACATGGTCTCCCTCTTAATCGACAAGCCTATAACAAAGAAAGAGGTGTCATTCTGGTACAACCTACTACTGGAGGAGGTTGATGGTGAGTTTCATTTGCCCGACACATTGTGGGCCGCACACATCCCAAATCAAAATGTGGAGAACCTGTGGTTTGAGTCCCTTAAGATCTTGTGGAATATAGTGAAACCATCTTGGTTACGCCGAAACCACCTTTTTACCCTACATAGGGCATATTACTCGCCCGAGAGGCTCTCAAAGTTCCCAAACAATTCAGCAGTGGCATGCCCTAAATGTGGTCTGGTGGCGGCTTCTGATCTACACATGTTTTATGATTGCCCTTTGTTACTTTCTTTTTGGAATGCGGTCTGTCTTACACTCACTACCGCCTTAGGTTCCCAAGTCCGGCCATGCCCCGCTCTTATTATCTTTGGGTTTGCACCAGAATTCCAGGGTTCAGCAAAGAACTTACTCTTTTTTGGAATCTTGTTAGCCAGACGGGAAATCTGCAAGAAGTGGAAAGACCTGTTACCCCCCTCCCTGCAGGACTGGCGCATTTCAGTTCTACAAACATCAAAAATGGACCTACAAAGATCGGGCAATCCAGATAAGAGAAACTTTTGGTCTTTACTACACTAGCCATAGTTGAGTATGTAATCGGGGTTTTTTTTTTTTTGTTTTTTTTCCCCCGAAGTCCAATGATTACGCTGTTTGGAAATCATTTTCTTTTACGTCTGTATACCCAATAGGGCGATTCGATACAGGATTGGGTACTTGACTGCAGCATACTACCCTGATGGCTATCTTGATGTGATGCTGTGGGAGCATATAGAAGTACTGATGGGCGAACCACCTCGTAACATCCAATGCCTATACCAGTTTATCTGTGACAGTACACTTATCTCTACGCACTACTACTCAGATACCAAGGGCGTGAATGAGGACCAAAAAAAAAAAAAAGAGCTAATATAGTTCATTGTATAATTATAAATGTGTTTTAGACTGCACCATTGTTTCCTAAGCTTTTTGCAGCAGAGAGCCTCCCAAAGCCCACTCTGTAGTGGTCAGGCTCACTCACTGCATTTTGTGTGCACCGTATGGGGACTCGTCAGAAAACATTTGCCAAGGCCGCTTCGGGTTTCCAGTCGCCCTGGCAGGAGCAGGAAACATGTACTGCGAAATAAAACCAATCATTTAAAAGTTAGTCACGGAGATGTAGCACCAACCATTCCATTAAAAGTTTTAATTTTTTGCAAATTCTTCCAATATAAAATACTAAGGGAGATATTCACAACAGAAGTGGCGGAGTGTGTCGTTAGCCTCCTTGGCTTAATAACATGCTTCGCCACTTCAGAAATGCAGGGCTGCACCATATTTACAAGATTATGGTGCAGTCCGGCGATTCCCCCTGCGCTGGCACTACACTTAGCATTGTAGCGGCAATGCAGGCACCCTTGCACAATAGGGTGTTTGCGTGCAGGGGAAGATTGTTTGTTTATGTACAGGAAGGTCCCCCTTCCTGCACATAAACAATTTTGAAATGCAGTTTTGTCACTTCTATGTGTGCTGCGTAATGCAGCACACATGCATGTTACAAAATTTCATTTTTTTAAAAGATTGCTTATGTGCAGGAAGGGCCACCTTCCTGAACATAAACAATCCAAGGCGTTTTGCTTTTTCTATCTGTACTGCGCAAGGCAGCACACATGGAAAAAGCAAAAACGAGGAGAAATAAAGCATATCTCCTCGATTCGCCAAGAAAAGACCAGGTTTTCCCTGGTCCTAATGTTGGCACTGCCTCCTATTCACGTTGCCCTTCTAAATAGGGGCAGCGTCAAAATCAATGGGTGTTGCAGTGGAACGCCCACCACAACACCTACAGCCCACCCCTTTCACGCTAAGCATTGCGTGAAAGGGGGCCTTATTTACAAGGCAGCGTTAAGCGGCTTAACGCTGCCTTGTAAATAAGGCAAAGCACCTATCACCACAGGAACTTCGCAAAAAGTGATGATCCCATGGCAATAGGGGCTTGTAAATATGCCCCTGAAATCCTTAGTAATTTGAGTATTTGTTTTGTGTGCACGTGTGTTTCTTTTTTTCAAATTACTGTTTAAATGTTTGAAATTGAAATCGTACAAATTGCTTGGGGGTCCCTGGATTCCAGTGGTGACTCAGTGGGGGTCCTCAGGAGAACAACTGTGGTAGAGCACAAAGCAGGGTTTTTTGCAACCAGACCGTGGATGCACAAGAATTGTTGTGGCAACCTATTTCCCTACTTTGAAGTACTCCCTAAGTGTTATATGTAAACCCAGCAGACCTTTCAAGCAGGCTTTGTCGTTGTAATATCAAAAAAGAGGCCCATTGTGATTGGGGCCTGCTTGGCTTTGGGACACAAGTGGCAACTAACATCTGTCTGTGACAGGGGAGGCCTTTTTGAAGTGTGCCCTAAATGTTATATGAAAAAACCCAGTAGAACTGTCTAGCAAGATTTGACTTTCAAGAAGGATTTGACACTCTAATTTCAAAAAGGATACTTACAGCCCCACCCTGCATATTCTGCCAGGTTCACAGTAGTTGATTCTGTCCATTCAGGTCAGCCTATTGTTTGCTTCTGGGGGGGCACTTCACACCCATTCACACATATTCAAATGCTAATTACTGCCTTGTAGAAGTAGGAGAGAAATAAACAGATTAGTCTTCAGGATCTTCAGGCAGGGAAAAGGTAACTGTCTAAAAGTTACTGTTCCTTAGTATTTAGTGATAATCCAATTTCACTGTTGAATTTGATTTTTAATAACCATTAAAATAGCTGTTTCGTTATTTTTCTAGCTAGTCCCATTACTGAGATACTAATAATATTTCATTTTGCATTCAAGTGTTGTCCTATAGAACAGCCATATGGGCGTGTGTAACACTTTTACATGTCCTACTTTTAAATACCATGCATACTACCTTGTGTGTGTGTATTGGTCAATAATGCATACAATGGGATGACTTATAAATATTTAAAAGAAGGTTTTAAGCCTGTCAGAGAGGTTATTTTGACAGGTTGAATTTGCAGTTTAAAACTGCACAGCCATCTGCAGAAAGGTAGGCATGCAGTTATGTTTGCACTGTCGTTGTAATGTAGCACAATGGGTGCTGTAGTCCATTAGTGATATTTAACTTACAGCCCCTGGGTACACTTTTTATGATATGCTAAGGACTTATGGGAATGTTAATCATGTCAATTAGAAGTATCCCAGTGTTCTCATGTTGATATGAAGAGGACAAACATGTTATGTCTAGTTAGCAGCAGTAAAGCGCACAGAGTTCTACAGCCAGCAAAAGGCAAAAAATATGGGGTGACCACACAGAAAAGTTGGATTTCCTACAATGGGGTTCTGAGAACAGAGAAACACAGTTACCTCCTGCTCAGCTGTATGACTGTGCTCAAGCGCCACACATGCAACAGCTGAGAGAGGACGCTCCTTGGCACAAGCGAGGAAGGGTAAAGAACAGGGTCTTACTGGCATATAATCCATGTCTTCACAGTTTAAAAACCTCCCCTATTTCCAAATGTGGGCCACATTTTTAGATACCGGATTCACTAATGGAGGCCACTTTTATTTTGGTGCCTGGGTCTATTTTTTTCCTCAATGTGACACTGGTAATGACAAGCGCTGTAGATCTGCTGCTCAATAGTGCTGGAGGAGGGTCTGTACATTCCTTACCAGTGAACAAGTGGAGCTTGGCAAGGTCACAACCACTAGAATCACAGAGGTACAGGTGACAATCCCACTGCCTCCCCAAGGACTGATGAAGTAGGGCTGAAGCAAAATGCACCGTTCCTAGTAACCAGACTGAGGAAAAACCAAGAAAAGTGGGCAGTCGCAGCCAGCATGAATCGCGGGTGGGGGAAGCAGGGTGTTGTGGGGGGGGTAATTTAATAAAATAAAAAAACTTGACTCCCGCGTTGTGCCTCCTGCTCTCTCTGCTAACAGGAACCAGAAGCAGACAGACACCCTCTCTTCCCCTAAGCCAATCACAACTATGCATTGGCAGCGTTGTGATTGGCTAGGAGACCGTCCTTACAGGCGTCTACGGCGAGGCCGTTTTCTTCATGCAGGCTGCACAGCAGCTTGCATGAAGAAAACTTTTTGTGCTATCACTGGTTTGGTCGGCCCTGGGGCTGACCAAACTGTCAACGCCCATAAGATTGGGCTAGCCACTCCTCCCCGACCCGCCTCCAACCAGGCATACCCTTCTTCTGCTTTCTCGCACTGCGAGAAAGCAGAAACGTAAAATGGTATATGTACCATTTTACATTCCTGCTTCTCGCAGTGCGAGAAAGCAGTGGGGCGACGCTCCGGCGCCCACTTGGAGGAGGCGGCCCTGAGAGTGCGTAAAATAGATAGAAACACTGGATCACTTTTGATTAGTATTTAGGTTGTTTCTTTAAAGAGAGTCATTTATTAATTGTTTTATTGTTTACTGTTTTAGTGATTTAACATATCGTAGGTCTTCTTAATTTGTCCTATTGTTAATGTATTTATATGGACATTAGATTGTCTTTTTAAAGCAGAACAGATAGTGGCTGGGTAGCTCTTGCGCAACAACAACTAAATTAATATTCTCCTAATAAGATGGCTCAAGGGAACAGGGGAAAGCGGCCACCTGCGTCCCCAAAGGAGTCCTCTGAGAACAGAGAATTCAATGACAAAAGATAAATTGTCCCCGAGCACATATATGCAATTTCTTATATTGTTTCAAGAGAAAAGATAACCACAATCAAATCAATGTTCTTTCATAGTTCATCGAATCAAATTCCTTTAATTTCCATTTCTTTTCTCTTCATACATCAAAAATTCTTCACAGTCTTCATCAAGTTCATACAGAATGTAGCCAATAGATCAAAAGGACCAGTGCCAACACGTGTTTCGTCAGAGGGTACAATAACCCAAATGACTTCTTCAGGGCAGATTATCAATCCAAATACCATGGAAACGGAATCCCTTTTGACGAAGTGAGGAGTACTCTCCTTGATCTAAATCACATATTACCCTATATGAAGAACTCTGAGATAGAAAATGGATTGAGTTCTAATTTATAATTGAGGAACAACTGTCTTCTGGAATTGGCCCATACAATTTGGTATTGGCATGCCCTCCCCTCCGCTGACTACATCCTCCTGGGGGACCTCAACTTCCACCTGGAGAACAACAACGACCGCAACACCAGCACCCTGCTCGACAACCTCGCCAATCTTGGACTCAAGCAACTGGTGTCCACCCCCACCCACCTCGCCGGACACACACTCGACGCAGTCTTCTCCTCCAGCACAGACATCGACTTCAGCCACGCCACAGGGCTTCAATGGACGGACCACAGCTGCGTCCACTTCACCTTCAAGAGAACGACAACCCACCACCACCAGCAACAAGCCGCCCGCAGAAGCTGGAACAAGATCACAGCAGACCAGCTCGCCACCTCCCTGAGCCAGCACCCTCCTGCCAGCTCAGCGAACCCCAGCCAGGCCGCCGACAACCTCACGAAGTGGATCAGCAACTGCGCGGACGAACTCGCCCCTCTGAGGACCCCGCCCAGCAGACCCGGCAGCAAGAAAGCCCCGTGGTTCACCGACGAACTCAAGAGCTCCAAGAAGAACTGCCGAGCCCTCGAGAAAGTCTGGAGAAGGGAACCTACACCGGACAACAGGACCTCCTTCAAGCTTGCCACCCGGAAGCACCACCAGCTGATCCGCGCCGCCAAGAAAACAGCATTCAAGGACCGGTTGGACAACAACGCACACAACTGCAAGGAACTCTTCAACATCGTGAAAGAGCTTTCCAACCCCAGCGCAGGAAACAACGACATCACCCCATCGCAAGACCTCTGCAACTCCCTCGCTTCATACTTCCACAACAAGATCGCGGACATACACAACAGCTTCAACAACCAACCAACGCACACCATGACCGAACAACCACCCCCCACCACCCTCCTCCACGCCTGGACCCCGATCAGCACCGAAGACACCATCCGCACGATGAACTCCATCCACTCCGGATCACCGACCGACCCCTGCCCTCACCACGTCTTCAACAAGGCCGACGCTGTCATCGCACCCCACCTGCGAGACATCATCAACACATCCTTCGACACCGCCACCTTCCCTGAGAGCTGGAAACACGCCGAACTCAGCGCTCTACTCAAGAAACCAACAGCGGACCCCACCGAACTCAAGAACTACCGCCCCATCTCGCTCCTCCCGTTTCCTGCGAAAGTCATCGAGAAGACCGTCAACAAGCAGATGGCCGCCTTCCTCGAGACGAACGGATCCCTCGACCCCTCACAGTCCGGCTTCCGAGCCAATCACAGCACCGAGACCGCCCTCATCGCCGCCACCGATGACATCCGAGCCCTGATGGACAATGGAGAAACTGCGGCCCTCATCCTCCTAGACCTCTCCGCGGCATTCGACACGGTCTGCCACCGCACCCTAGTACAGCGCCTCAGCAACACCGGAATCCAGGACAAGGCGCTGGAATGGATCATCTCCTTCCTCGACGGAAGAACACAGAGAGTCCGCCTACCACCGTACAAGTCAGAGGCCTCCGAAGTCATCTGCGGCGTCCCTCAAGGATCATCTCTGAGCCCCACCCTCTTCAACGTCTACATGAGCCCCCTCGCGGCCATCGTACGCAAACACAACCTCAGCATAATCTCCTACGCCGACGACACCCAGCTGATCCTCTCCCTGACCAACGACCCCGCCTCCGCCAGAGCCAACCTGCACGAAGGGATGAAAGAGGTAGCCGAGTGGATGACGACCAGCCGCCTGAAACTGAACTCTGACAAGACGGAGGTCCTCATCCTGGGCTCTTCACCCTCCGCCTGGGACGACTCCTGGTGGCCTCCCGCCCTGGGCACCGCACCCAAACCGACAGACCATGCACGCAACCTGGGCTTCATCCTGGACTCCTCCCTCTCCATGACCAGGCAAGTCAACAACGTCTCCTCGGCGTGCTTCAACATCCTACGCATGCTACGGAAGATCTTCCGGTGGATCCCCACCGAGACCAGGAAGACCGTCACCCAGGCCCTCGTCACCAGCCGACTGGACTATGGCAACGCCCTCTACGCCGGTACCACCGCCAAGATCCAGAAGAGACTCCAGCGGATCCAGAACGCCTCAGCCAGACTCATCCTCGACATCCCACGAACCAGCCACATCACCGGACACCTGAGAGACCTTCACTGGCTCCCCGTCAACAAAAGAATCACCTTCCGCCTCCTCACCCACGCACACAAAGCCCTACACGACCAAGGCCCGAGCTACCTCAACAGCCGGATCAACTTCTACGCTCCCAAACGCCACCTCCGATCAGCCAACCACGCCCTCGCCGCCGTCCCCCGCATCCGAAGAGCGACTACAGGAGGAAGGTCCTTCTCCTACCTGGCCGCCAAGACCTGGAACTCCCTCCCGACCGACCTGCGCCTGACCCAAGACCACCTCTCCTTCAGGAAGAAGCTGAAGACCTGGCTGTTCGAGCAGTAGCGCCCCCCCCCCCCCCCCCCCCCCAGCGCCTTGAGACCCTACGGGTATGTAGCGCGCTCTATAAGTGTCATTGATTGATTGATTGATTGTATTTGGATTGAATTTCTGCCCTGAAGAAGTCATTTGGGTTATTGTACCCTCTGACGAAACACGTGTTGGCACTGGTCCTTTTGATCTATTGGCTACATTCTGTATGAACTTGATGAAGACTGTCAAGAATTTTTGATGTATGAAGAGAAAAGAAATGGAAATTAAAGGAATTTGATTCGATGAACTATGAAAGAACATTGATTTGATTGTGGTTATCTTTTCTCTTGAAACAATATAAGAATTTGCATATATGTGCTCGGGGACAATTTATCTTCAGATTGTCTTTTTAACTGTTAAATAAGCATTAGCACGGATTAGCTACACATGTACCACAAAGCAGCAGTATACCTTTGCCATATGGAGGTTCCATCAATCCTTAACTTTCACAAGACTCTTAAAAGAAAGACCTGGAGAAATCAAAGGTTACACAATAACAATGAAGAGGAACCAGAAAGGCACAAGAAACATAAAATAGATGCATGTTGATGGGTCTGCCAGGGCAGGATGAGTGGGAGGAGCTGACACTTCGCCCGAAAAGGATCTATGTCCTGACCCCACACAAGGGTTGCAGACCTCCCTGTAGTAATTCTGGATCCAGGGCAAGGATGGCTAGGGTCTTGTGCACTACTCCAAAGGCTAAAATGGGTATGAGTACTTTACCTCTGACACCATATACTTGGAACACTGCTGGAATTTAGGACATTCTGTCAGGAAGAAGAGCTGCTGTGCTGTATGAGAAACTGCCACATTGCTACCTGCTTTCCTGTGTTGACCTGCTGCTTCTTGTCTGAAAGTGAGAAGGACTGGACCTGCTCTCTACATCCTAAGGACTTAAGTTTCTCCAATGGTTTGTTGGCTTGCCTCCTATTGCTAAAGTCTCAGAGATATCAAACACTTCACCTTTCAACTTCATTCTAGCACCTGGACTGTACTTGCTTTAAGTCTTGTTCTGCCAAATAATGCCAATCCAGTCCAGGGCCCTTGGATGTGAGTTTAACATACTGCATCTTCCAGAACCTGCACTTCGACATCTTTGGCCAATCGAACACAAATGTATCACCTGCTGCGACATTGGGATCGACGCATCACAGCGATTGTGAGGTCTGGACCTGACCTACTGCACGCAGCACTGCCACAGCGCCTTCTGAATCACCGCTTCAGGGATCAATGCATCACCGCCAGCACGTTTAGAGGATCAACACATTGTCTCTAGCATGGATTAACCCGACACTTTGCCCTTGCATTCCGACTCAGCGTTTCGTCCACGGAACCGACGCCTCACCACTAGTGCATTTCGTTCTGTGACAGAATTAAGGTACTTTGCTCAGCGGGCCCTGCGTGGGTCCTGCAAACAGCCTGCGCTCTGTCGTGTGCGGCCTGAACTCTTGACTGTGTCCCAGTCTAGTGTGACCTACAGTAACCCCAAAGAGCTATTTGCTTCTAAGTGCTATTCTTCACTTATTCTTTAAAAATTCATATCTTGACTTGTATTTATTGTATTTTTGTCATTTTGGTCTTGTTTATTCCGAATATAATCATCTAAATCGTTGTGGTGTTTTCATTGTGTGTGTATAAAGGTGGGTGCACAAATACTTTGCACATTGCTTCTTTAGATTAGCCTGATTGCTCTGTGCCAAGCTATAAGAGGGTGAGCACAGGTGATCTTTTAGTGCGTACTTGACATACCCTGACTAGAATTGTGGTTTTTGCTTGGAACCGGTGCATAGCGTGGCCAACCAGAAACCCAATTTCTAAGAGCGCCAACCTGGATTGTGCTTCATGCCACCAGGAATAGTATATTCTGCCATTTTAGGTTGGGGGGAGCGCTGAGAACGACTTTGCCTTATCACTGTGTCACCTAATCTTCACCCAGTGCACAAGCACCAATCACCATTCTCCTACTATATTTGTACCCCACTTTCCTTGCCGTTTCCCTGCCCATCCTCGGTCTCCCGTTACTGTGGAATCCTTGCTTCTGATACCTGCAGTCTAGCCCTGAGACAACACTACTACCAGGGAAACGAGATTTCAGCTGTTTCTGATGCTGACTGTACAGTTATCAAAATTCGGTGGTATTCTCTTGCAGGAATCCCTATGCTTTCCCGAGACAACCCCCTCTGGAGATCTGTAAAGGCAGGGCAAAGGATGCATAGGCAGGGCAAAGGATGCATTCAGGGCATTAGAGACCGTTTGGTGGGTGATGTTTTGTCGGTGGGGAAAACTGAATCCTTGTGGAGAACTGCTGGTTACCCCTTCTCCCAGCTCTTACCTTGTTCTGCCTAGTGCACTTCAGAGGTGTTGTTGACGCTTGCAAGCTTAATTTTCCCACTCTAAGGAAGAATACCACTGCGACTGTATGAACACAGGCAGGACATGAAAAGAGCTGCTGCAAGCGCCCAGTGGCGCCCCAGGGAAACAGTCACAAAATTGCGCCTGTAGATCAGTTTGGTCAGTGGTAGACTCCTTCCCCCACTGAGTGTTTAGCAGGTAAGGTGCAAAAGTTCCCTTCCAAGACTAAAGGCTAGAAGTCCTTATGGCCTCTACGGGGAAAAATGCATACCCACTTGATACCATCGAGGTAAGACTTACTGCCCACGGTTCTAGAATAGTCAGTTGCATAGCAACTTTTACCAGCTTCAAGTGAAGAAAAGAGTATGTAGAATAAATGGTGCAACAGATGAAGAGAAACCTGTCCTGAACTACCACGTTTGAGTCGTGATTCTTGAGCAGGTAGAGCGCCCAGAGGACATTTGCAGGGCCAGGTTGATCTGGGTCTCGGAATGGACACAGGAGAAGGACACTCACCTGTTGGCAACTCTCGAAGCATTCCATCCTCAAGAAGTCCTTCCTAAGTAAATTACTATCAATAAGTTGATATGGCTAGCTACAAATGAAACTAAAAGAGATCACTGGAGCCAGCACAGTCCTAGGGCTATTATTAGAGTCAGAGGAAAACTGTTCTGACATCTGCAGGAGTTCCAAAAAAGCTGTACCGTTAAAAGGAACCGTACCCTCTTGTTTCCTGACTTAAGTCCAATAACCGCTGCTAGGGGGCAGAAGATGCAGGAAGTGCCAGAAAAGGCAATAAAGCAAGGGGCTGAAGCATCAGTGTTGCGCCTCGTATATCTAAGCGTATCCATTTTTGTTCAGATATTCAGTAAACCATATATAATATTCATCTGTTAGGCGGATGGACTTGTGAAGAAGTCTAATCGAGTTCTGATCCTGTGTGACCAGTATTGGCTGAAGCGGAAGGGGAGATGTATCCATTACCCTGTCATCCCTTACACGGCAGCCCGTCGGCCTGCTTGCACCTATAGTCCTTAGGACCCACGAATCTTGGTGAACAAGATCCCTTTTGTTATTTCCTCAGATTCCTTCATGATTTACTTTGTATGCAGAGGGGCTAGTTTTGCCAGCGCCTTGAGACCCTAGCGGGTGAGTAGCGCGCTTTACAAATACTATTGATTGATTGCCCCATCCTAAAACCTCACCATCTGTATGCTTTGCTTCCCTTCACATCCTCCCAGTGATTTTATTACCCGCTTCTTTTCCTTCCCTTTTATTTTTGTCCTTTCCAATTCTGCTCGAATTCTTCCTGAATTCAAGACCCAGACCCCTGGCATGATCTTCGGCTAGGGGCTGATGGCGCCTCCCACAGAGGGGGTGGTCCCAGAGGGACAGTTTAGGTATGTTAATCCCCCTACTATTGAGTAGTACTAGCGGTAGTAGTGTTTTTCTTTGTTCTCATGTTCCTGTCTTTTACCATTCTGGAAATGTGATGCTACAATGGAATTAAAGTGTCACAAAAAAATCTCAAAATAGACCCACATTAACAGATGTACTTGGCAAGGACTAGAACTTTCATTCCCTGGCACCAGAGCAGGTTTATTTCCAGCAGCCACACTGTGTTTTCTCCTCTCGTTATATTTTGGAAGAATATATATATATATATACGTATATACATATTCACTGAAAAAACCATATGTTATAGACCATATATAGTTAGGGATTAGCATTTACAAAACCTTATTTTACTCACACAAAACCATTGAAATTCGCATATATAGTTAGTTGCTAACTATATATCGCGCACCCGCAATCCACTGCTGATGATGTCACATATTACATCATTCATGACATGGTCAGTGACATCACTGATGACATCACTGATGACAACATCCAGTGACTGTATGTTTCTGTAAAGTTAAAATATGTCTTACATATTGAAGAATGAGTGGATGTATAAGTGTCTGGATGAAGGATTTAGTAGGTGCATGACTGACTATGAGTGAGTGATTAAATGTGTCTCACTGAGTGCATGGGTTAGTGACTAAACTGTCTTAATTTGTGCATCATTATGTCTGTTGTTCTGTAAACTGCTGCTTGTGTTGATCAGTAGCTATATGAGTAACTATATGGGTTATTGATTGGTTGCCCAAGTATTTGTATGGGAGACTGAGTGTGTGTGTGGGTGGCTGGGAGGTGTATGACTCTGTGCATAGATGTGTGAGCAGTTGATTCACTAGATGTATGGGTTCAAAGGTGCATGTGGAAACAGCTGTATGGGCGGTTGACTGTGTGCATGAGTGTATTGGTGAGTGAATGGATATCTCAGTGCTACATGTCAAAGTAAGTACATATGTAAAACACAGTACATGTGAGAGTTGACATATATAAATAACTGTGCATAAGAGCCAGTGAATGTTTGAGTGGCTGTATGGATCATTGTGAACTTGTATCAGGGATTGTATAAGAGAGTAAATATGTGTTAGTATATGTTTGAATAAGTAAGGTGTGTATAACTGTATAGTTGAGGAAATGGAGGTGTGATTGATTCTTTGCATGACTGACTAGGTGTGTGAGTAACTCTATGGATGAGTGACAGTCTCTGAGTGTATGTTTACACTGATTGTATCTAAGGTTATATTAGAGTCTGAAGAGGTTCATTGTATTATCACATAAATGATTTCATCAGTGATGTGATCAGTAATGTCAAATGAGATGTCATCAGTGATGTCATTTGAGATGTCATCAGTGATGTCATTTGCGATGTCATCAGTGATGTCATCAGTGATGTCACTGACCATGTCATGAATGATGTAATATGTGACATCATCAGCAGTGGATTGCGGGTGTGCGATATATAGTTAGTGCAACTAACTATATATGCGAATTTCAATGGTTTTGTGAGAGTAAAATAAGGTTTTGTAAATGCTAATTCCTAACTATATATGGTCTATAACCTATGGTTTTTTCAGTGAATTTCAATGTTTTTTTATAGCAAATATCAAAAGCTGTAAAATGTATTATTCTTTTAAATGAGAAATATATTTTATATGTTTTTAATATAATTTTTTTATGCATCTGCCAAACCCTGACCTCTTAATAGTGCA
This sequence comes from Lissotriton vulgaris, assembly GCF_964263255.1. Classification (NCBI taxonomy): domain Eukaryota; kingdom Metazoa; phylum Chordata; class Amphibia; order Caudata; family Salamandridae; genus Lissotriton; species Lissotriton vulgaris. Next base: position 754,125,739 of record NC_141694.1, read on the forward strand.
CTGTGGTGGAAATGATTTTGGGACTATGACTGGGGTTGGTCTGGAAATGCTTTTAAAGGACACCTTTCATCAATTGATGACACTTTTTCCCCAAACTGCCTTGGTATATTCCAATATATGCCAAAAACAGAAATGGAAGTGGTCCAACCAATTTTTTCCACAATTTGAGAAAGCACGGAAACATGTGAATAAATATGTTTCTGCTTACATGAGAGACTTTAGAATGGGTTTAATATACAACAATAACTTGTGTTACAACATGCAAGACATCTACAGAGGAGATGGTGTGCACTTCTCCGATGAGGGGAATAGAATATTCCTCCTGAATTTAAAACTGTGCATTGGAACCTACTTGTAGGTACCTAAATTAGCCACAGAACCCAATAGCTCTTTTCAGAGCTACCCTACCTCTGATCATTCAAAACGTTTATCTTTTTCTAACTTTTATCACAATTTTTCACCAAAGTACGCCCCCCGGTTCGCTTACCGGTGCGCGTGCCGGGCGCTCCCCGCACAATTTTCTTTTTTCTTTTTTTGCCTATATGAGCGTCCTAAGCCCCCCTCAGAAAACCTAGAGGGTCAGAAAGTGTCTACCGTGCCCCCTTCTACCCATTCCGAACATTGTTTCCCCTCCATCTTGTGTCTCAATTCTACAGATACACAAAATGGAGGACTCCCGTAACGCTGCCAGTACGTGTACCGGGGCGCGCACCGGTCAGCGCTCGCTAAAAAAAGGTGGGAAAGTAATTTACAGAAAAACCACTGGAGACACTTTCATCAAATATAGAATAGGCCCTACTACATAGCAGTCCCTACCATTTACCCAAATTTGATGGAAGTCCATTGAGAAAATTATGCTGTAGGCCTGACTAAATATCCTGAGGTAAATTACATGACAAAAACACATATGAAGTGTTAGAATTGACAACCAATTAAAATGTTACTTTCATTTTCTACTATTATTTCAAGACATTTGATTGGTTCTGTACCTGAATATATATAAAGAAAGAGAGAGAAACACAGCCATTTTGACTACTACTTCCTGTAGTACATTTCAAGAGCATTTTCACTGTCAACTTTAACTTCTTTTTCAAAGGTAAGATATAATTTAAAAAATTTGAAAGGAGAACTATGTTATGCAATTTAAATTAATTTAGGAAAACGTTTTCAGATAGTTACATACTGTCCCTCTATAAGAGTTAGTCATTGAGAAAGACTTAATTATTTAAATTATTGATTGAGTTAGGCTTCTGTGGTATGATTATGAATTTACTTAGGCTTCATCACAGGCACTTTTTAATAGTTCTTTACTTTACTTTAGAAATCTTTATTTCGACCGTTTGGTCATAAAAGATACATGTACAGTAAAATCACATAAATTCCGACACAGTCATATAAAACATCAGTGTGTACAATTAAAACCATAACCAGACAATGCAAGTGATTATTAAAAGGTAAGCAGTTCTACAATCTACCCAGCAATTTTTAAAAGACGACTACGCGTGTGCCAAACATTCGTTAAGAATTTGGAAAGTGCAAAGACAATTGGGCCGGAAGCATCACTTTTCAAGATCCTATACATCGGTCCATATTCCCTGCCACCCAAGTTCTTAATCAAGGGCAACAGCCAGTACTTTCTTGCTGCCTTGTATGCTGGGCAGAAAAAGATCACGTGCAAATCGTTCTCCTCTTTGTCAACACAAAGAGGACAGAACTTGGTAGAAGGGACTTTTGACCAGGTGCTGCAAAAGGACCGTAATGGGAGTGTGCTATATCTCCACTGGAGGAATAACTTTCTAGAGAGTATGGGGTAAACAGGATCCAAAGCTTTCTCAAATATATAAAGATCCTTGGTTTGCAGGAATATAGAGGAAAGGGACCCCTCCGTCTGGGTAGCTATAGCCCTTACCCTTTTATGTTCGTGGTACAGCTTCGCCAATGCTCTCCTAGAGATTCTTGGTGCTGTATCTGCTGGTTCAGTCCACAATTCAGGGAGCCCCATATCTGTGCAAACTGACTGGATATTTTGGACCCAGGGGATACTGAGCACCTTAGGATGTTTTAATAATTCGACCAGTTCCGCCCTAAAATCGGCGAGATTGTCGCTGCTCCAAAGCCTACGCCAGAAGGCAAGGGGTCTTAGGCTTATCTCGTCGACAAGTGGCCGTAGCCCTAAATCAAGCCTCAGGGGGAGAAGGGGTGTGCTGGGGGGAAGTGCGGTAATTTGCCTTAAAAACCTGTTTTCTGTACAAGACAAATTCCGACATGGAATATGCCCCCACAGTTCAGCCCCATACAAGATGGCCCCCCTTGCCTGTGCCTTATATATCTGGATTAGGGCCCCCAATGGGCGGTAGGTCGAACTGGTCATCATCCGGGCAATACCCCCGGTAGTTTGTACTAACTTAAGGTTAGCCCTGGTTTGATGGCTCTCCCAGGTCATATTTTCATTGAGTGTCACGCCAAGATATTCGAACGTGGCTACTCTATCCAGTCGTACTGCTCCCAGTAGGGGGTTTGGACGCTGTTTGCGGTTTGGGTTCAATACCATATATTTGGTTTTTGAGGCATTGATTTCCAACCCTCTATCCTGGCAGAAGGCCACGAAAGCATCAAGTATCTTTTGAATGCCCATGGGTGTTTTGGATACCAACAGTGTATCGTCCGCAAACATTATTGCGGGTACACTGTTGCCATTCAATTTAGGGGCATCTGTGTAGTCGGTGGCGTTTAGATGGGCTATTACCCCGTTAACAAAGAGGCAAAACAGGGTCGGCGCCAGCACACAACCCTGTCTCACCCCTCTGCCCACGGGGAATCTGTCAGTCAGCTCCCCCGACCTCCCACACCTCACCTGGGCATAATTGTTATGATGCAGCCTCTGCGGGGTCAATAGGATATCTGGTGGGATGCCCATCCCTGCTAAGATGACCCATAGTTTACCCCTAGGCACAAGGTCGAAGGCGGCTTTAAGGTCCACGAAAATCGTGTACAAGCTACCGCCTTCAAACCTTACTGTCCTCCAGTAGATCAGGTTTAGTCTGAAGACCTGGTCCACAGTTGATACCCCTTTCCTAAAGCCTGCCTGGTATGGACTGAGGGCGCCCACCTCCTCAATCCATTCCTGAAGCCTGTTCAGGAGAACCCTGCCGAACAGCTTCTGTGCTACATCTATCAGGCTAATTGGTCTGTAGTTGGCTGGGAGCAGAGGGGATCCCTTTTTAAAAATCGGGACCACCTCGGCCCCCAGCCAAGTACTGGGGATTTCCATCCCACCAAGGACGCCATTAAAAAGGGCTGCGAGGTAGGGTGCCCAGACGGTGGGCTCCTGCTTGTACAGATCTCCCGGAAGCCCGTCTAGCCCAGGCGCCTTCCCCGGAGCCAGGCCTGAGATAGCAGCTGTTACCTCACTCAATGTTATTTGGTCCGCCTGCAAGCCCTGTCTCACTGGTTCAATTATCACAGGAATTTCTCCGGACTCAGCGCTATATAGCGACTGGAAGTGGGCCTGCCACACTCCCGGCGCTATGTTAGGCTCCACCGCCGAGTGAAGACTCCCTGATCCCCCATTCACCATTCTCCAAAACAGCCGTTGATCTTGTACTGCTAGGGCCTTTGTGAGCTCTTCCCACTGGTTTTCCTCCCATTCTATTTTGGCTTGTGTGAGAAGCTTTTTATAAGCTTGTCTACATTGCTTAAGGCGTTCCCCTCCTATGCCCTCCTTAATGACTCCAAGGAGTTCTGTTTTGGCCCGTCTACAGGCTGAGTTATACCATTGCGTTTTGCATGGGGGCCTCACTCTTGGCTTTTGTGTTTTGCGTGTCAGATGGGGTACCGCCACTTTTATGAGTTCTTTATGGGCATCAAACAGTTTGCTCCTTATATCTATTTGGTTTGCCTCACTATCAAGGGCCCCAACAGTTTCCAGGATGGGAGTAATCTCTGCAAAAAGCAGTGGGATTTTGTCCTTGTTTGTGACCATATGCTCCCACCTAATCCTTCTCCTGGTGTTGTCTATAAGGAGTGTTGGATGGTTCCCTACCTCATGGGACGCTAGGCCCTGCGGTGCTGGGTGGGCGAGGTCTAACTCAAGAGCATTGTGGTCACTGTCCATCCTGTCAATAACCCTAAAATCCTGTATTAATGGCCACCTCGGTAGTTGGACCAGAATGTAATCTAGGTGTGACTCCCTTCCCTGGCGATTATAAGTGATTTTGCCTGGTGTGTCCGAGATGGTTCGCCCATTACACGCTCTAAGACCGTACCTTAGCGTAAGGGCAGTAATTTGTAACGCTAGCGGGGTCCAAGCTTTCGGAGGAGTCACATCAACCCCTGGTACTGCCCACCTATCCTCTTCTTCTGATAGGAATCCTTCCTGGAGGCCGGGAAGTGGCTCATAGTGGGCGTTGAAGTCTCCGCCCACCACATAATAAGAATCAGTCGACAGTTCAGATAAAAAGTTCGACAGTTCATTAAAAGTCGGTGATTCTTTTGCCTTTCCCATTGGCCTAGAATAGATGTTGACCAGCAGGAGGCTAACTTTGTTTGGCCATGTTAGCAAGACCGCGAGGATGTCGTCGGAGCTGCATGGGAGCCTTGTTGCCACACAGCCCAGGTGAACAGCAATCCATGTCACAAGACCCCCTGAAGGTCGGCCTTTACCTTCCCACCTGGCTGGAATAAAAAAGGATGCATACCCTGGATACTCATGGTCCTCTCTGGCCCAGGTTTCCTGGAACATACATATGTCACCAGTTTCTATGTACTTTCCCCAGACAGGCTCTTCCAATTTGTTTGTTAGTCCCGCGATGTTCCAGGAGATTATCCTTAAATGTTCAGTGGTTGGGGGTATCATGGCAAGGGAGACGGAGGGGGTGAGACCATATTCCACTTGTGTTACAGGGCCTGTAGCTGGTGCACCAAAAAGAGCATTTGACTCCGTGGATCTCAATTGCCCCTCGCCCTCTGGGAAGGGAACCCCAGTTGTTCGCTCTGCAGAAACTACTCCGTCATTGGTAGGATTGGAGAATTCAATTTGGCCATGTTCTGGGATGGGTAGATCGTTCAGTGGGCCGGGGATTGCAGCAGGGCACATCATCGGGGGGTCCGGGGGGCCACAGAAGCCCGATTCCCCTAGCGCAGACTTATGGGCAGTGAGTCAGTCGACCCCGTCCAGCCCGTTCAGACAGTTAAAGCGATTAAAATCGCTGAAAGGTGTGTCCGGTGGTTGGTAATACGGGCGTTGGGCAAAGCCTTTATGATTGCGTCTATAGACCACCCTTGTCCATTTATCATATGTTTGAGCCTGGTGCCTAGGAATTGGGGGAAAGAAAAAGGATACTGGGAGGGTTTGTATCGTGGAATCAAGGGATCGGTTTATTCCATCACAGATGTGTCGAACCAGTCCGATTTCAAAAAGCAAAGCGCCGGTGGCAAAGAGCAAAGCGCCTTCTGCGGTCCGATTTCCGCTCCTTCAGAGAGTCCCGTTTAGGCTCAGGAGATCCCGCCAGTTAAAGCTCCGTGGGCGGGGTCGCGGCCGGCAGGGAGAGCAGCCCAGCTGATGTTGATGGGGCTCGCAGGGGCTCCTGGTCCACGGAGTCCCTGCTTTGCTCGCAGCCCTGCCGGTCCGTAGAACAGCCCAGAACAGCAGCCCCTCGGTAAGTGCCACGCTGCGGGACCCGCGTAGCGGGTCCGGCGAGGTGGAGAGCAAGTCCGATTTCAAAAAGCAAAGCGCCGGTGGCAAAGAGCAAAGCGCCTTCTGCGGTCCGATTTCCGCTCCTTCAGAGAGTCCCGTTTAGGCTCAGGAGATCCCGCCAGTTAAAGCTCCGTGGGCGGGGTCGCGGCCGGCAGGGAGAGCAGCCCAGCTGATGTTGATGGGGCTCGCAGGGGCTCCTGGTCCACGGAGTCCCTGCTTTGCTCGCAGCCCTGCCGGTCCGTAGAACAGCCCAGAACAGCAGCCCCTCGGTAAGTGCCACGCTGCGGGACCCGCGTAGCGGGTCCGGCGAGGTGGAGAGCAAGTCCGATTTCAAAAAGCAAAGCGCCGGTGGCAAAGAGCAAAGCGCCTTCTGCGGTCCGATTTCCGCTCCTTCAGAGAGTCCCGTTTAGGCTCAGGAGATCCCGCCAGTTAAAGCTCCGTGGGCGGGGTCGCGGCCGGCAGGGAGAGCAGCCCAGCTGATGTTGATGGGGCTCGCAGGGGCTCCTGGTCCACGGAGTCCCTGCTTTGCTCGCAGCCCTGCCGGTCCGTAGAACAGCCCAGAACAGCAGCCCCTCGGTAAGTGCCACGCTGCGGGACCCGCGTAGCGGGTCCGGCGAGGTGGAGAGCAAGTCCGATTTCAAAAAGCAAAGCGCCGGTGGCAAAGAGCAAAGCGCCTTCTGCGGTCCGATTTCCGCTCCTTCAAAGAGTTCTACTTCCTGCCTGAAACCATGCACTGCCCAAAGATTACTTCACTGTTAAAAACTCACAAGTACCTGTCTGAACTTAAACCCAACAGTGCCCTATCTCCACTGATATATTTATTTTTTATGCAATTTACAGCAAGAAAATGGAAGCACAGCAAAAAGAAAATACAATTTCATTTGAAATTAAGATTGAAAACAATCCAAACCAAGAAAAAGAAGAACTAGACTTTATGGATGAAACAGTAGACCAAGAATTATTAAAATGTGCTGAAGAATGTGATTCTTGGAATGAAAAGGAGGACATACCTGATGATTTAATGTTGCAAATTCTCTTAGATTTTGAAAAATCAGAACAATAAATTTAAATTTTAAAAGTTACAATTGTTTGAGACATTATTCTTTTTAATATGAAAATTATTAAATAGTACCCAAAAAGATAAAATATAAACTGAGACTTAAAATATACTGTGCAACTTTTTTGTGTTACATAGTAAGTTTGCTCATAGTTACTTCCTTTCTCCCACTATATTATCTCCAATGTGTATTTAACATCTCTTTATCATCTCCTGCCTCCATGTTATTTCTGCTTTCCTCACAGACTATGCTATGAATTCCATATACCACAATAACTTCTGAAACAACATGCAAGATATCTACAAAGGAAACGGTGTATATTTATTTTTAGACTCTGCATTTGTACCTACATGTTGGTATTTAAATAAAAAATAAAAAAAAACACAACAAAAAGAACAATCAATAAACATACAATATTTGAACATTCTTTCATTCTTTTTTCCCTATATTACGCTCCCCGGACCGCTTCCCGGTGCGCGTACCGAGCGCTCCCCCCGCAAAAAAAACGATAATAAAAATTATTATTTTTTGCCCCGCGGGGCCCTTTTAAAGCCCCCTCATCAAACCTAGGGGGTCAGGGAGGATGTACTCTGCCCCCTTATGCTCATTTCCCCCTTTGTTTTTGCCACCTCTTGTGTCTCGATCCTACCGAGACACAAGATGGCGGCCGCTCCGGCCTGTTTAGAATGTTCACAGTCACCGGGGAGCCAATCCGCTTCTCCTCGCGAAGTTCCGTTACGCGTCAGGTACGCGAACCGGGGCGCTAACTGGAGCGCTGTCACAGATATATCTATTTTTTTAAATGTTAATTTTTTCAAAATCCACTGGAGCACATATATTGAGACATAGCAAAGGCACGTCGGGCAAACCATATCTTCAATTTTGCCAAGTTTCGTGTAAATCCATTTAGCCGTTCGAGCTAAAAGTGAGTCCAACCGCCCTATGGAAAAATGAATGGGAAAAACGCGTTTTGGGACCGCCCTTTTTTCTCGCCCCCCCCTTGACAAACCCCCCCCAATTTTCAGGAGCTGCTCAGAAACAAAATGTGCCATTTTCCTGAAAATTTCAGCCAATTCCTTCCACAAACGCCAAAGTTAATCGACATAGAATTTTCAGAAATCCCATAGGAAAAAAATCCTAACTATATATACCTACTGGCGACCGCCAGTAGGTAATACATATGTATATATATATATATATTCTTTCAAAGCCCTGGCGCTCAAGATATGCACTCCTCGATGCTCTGACTCATTGTCACTTCTTGGCCTCACTGCAGCACGTTTGCCCTTTGTTCCATGTATTTTCACAGCTGATACTAGACGCGTTTCGAGGCTGACCTCTTAATCATGAGTTCCTAGAGGCAAAAGAAAACGCTAACCTGATTATTTGTTCTTAGCTTTATTTAAAGAGTTCGCCCCCAGTGGGCGTGGCTTACATAGTTATGCCGCTTTGCATACTGGTACTTGCAGTCTATTTGGGTGAGTACATCGTGTCAGTCCTTTAGTAGGCTCCTTTGCCTCGGGGTACAGTGTAACCTTTGTAATATCCTTTAGTAGGTAGGAACAAGGGGCTGCGTACTATCCTTTGCAAAAGAGCATCGTGCAACAGAAGGAGACGTTACCTTCCACAGCTTTAGAGTCCCAAATGGTGCAACACTTGTTACCGCGGCTCGGGCAGCCGCGTTTTATTTATTCTTTCAAAGCCCTGGCGCTCAAGATATGCACTCCTCGATGCTCTGACTCATTGTCACTTCTTGGCCTCACTGCAGCACGTTTGCCCTTTGTTCCATGTATTTTCACAGCTGATACTCGACGCGTTTCGAGGCCGACGCCTCTTAATCATGAGTTCCTAGAGGCAAAAGAAAACGCTCACCTGATTATTTGTTCTTTGCTTTATTTAAAGAGTTTGCCCCCATATATATATATAAAAAGCGACCTATACCCTAAATGTACATGAACCAAAAGTTCCAGAGCTGTATTGCAGTGCACTGGAAACATTAAGCAGGAAACGTGCAATTAATTTAAAAGTGTATTCAGTCAGTTGGTACTTTTTATTTTTAAGCGACATGTTATTTAAACTTTCTCTGGTAGATCAACAGATAAAATGACCTTAAAAATAGATGAGCAATATGGCATTTAGACGGTTTCATTATCCCCTTCAATATATGTTTGTATGCAGGTGCACAGATTATATGTAATATGTTACTTATTACCTTTTTTGCACGTGGGAGAGGCTCATAACTCGGGGAGGTGAAGCTTTGTTGGCCCCCAGTTCGGGCTGCTGGGGAGAAGCTTGTGTAGCCCGAGGCTGTTTTTTTTAAAATTAATAGATTTTCTATGGATACCATTCCACTTTCCATGCTTGCTGACATGTCGAAAGTGCAAGCAAAGGGAACCTTTCAGCTCCATCTGCTTTCACTGTGTTCTAGGGCGCGGAGTTCAGACCCCAGAGGGCAGATTTTAGCAGGAGAGTTATTGGAAGGCGAGACTCTCCCTTCCAGCGGTTCCTCTGCTGGGGTTCTACTAGGAGGCCTGCTGCAGGAAGGCGCTCCTGGAGCTGGAATCCACCCAACTTGGCCACCAGGGAAAGACATGTTCACAGGGGAAGCTGCCCCTTTAGTATGGGTTTATTCTTCCCCGCTACCTGGGATGCATTTATACCACCTCCTCCCATAGATCAGCAGATTTACACAAAATCTGCCAATCTCGTGGGGACAGTAAACATTCATCATTTGGATAATTACAGACATGGATGGGGTTATGGGATGCCATTGAGCCCCATCCCTAGGGCCTAGACAATCTTTCTGCTCGCTCTTCCCAGTTGGTTAGATTAGATGTTTTACCACTGCTCTACCTTCCCAGGGGATCAGAAAGCCCACTAGACAAATTGGATGATAAATAAATCATCAAGGTGGGGTGCCTGGGTTTCTTGCCATTGTGAGCCCCCTAACCCTGATCCACAGACCCAGCCCACCTTACCCTCGCCCCGCCCTTAGGCAGCAGGTAGCGAGAGTAAGGAGCTCCCTAGACATCAGGTAAAAAAATTTTATATATATATATTCGTAGCATGTGTGGATTGTTGATTTACATGCTCTGCATCCTCCTATCATCTAGTGTTGGGCCCAATATTTACAAGTTGTTTTTCTTCAAATAAGTCTTTTGAGTCACAGTATGTGCTCTGACTTCTCCTTCGAGTGACAATGCATCTGAGCACTGACTCTATCTTGGATTGTTTTTTCCCATAATCAGATTCCCACATATGTAGGGAGGCTTCGAGTTTGTTGTGTTTTGAGTACATTTTTTGGGCCTACACGGATGGTTTTCAACAGCGACTCCTCGAAAACCAGTTCATACATCGACGAGTACATTGTAGGACATTTTCGAATGACTGCTAACCAGAGAATGCAGGAGATAGAAAGGACACCCATCAACATTTTCCCGAGTGCAAGTCTAAATACATCTGGCTGGACCATTACAACATCTGTAACTTATGCTTTTCTCCCGGGCCAGGAGGACACCTCCTATGAGTTCTGCCTCAACTTCCACTCAAAGGAAACCCTAACATCCCGAAATGAAAGGAAAAGGGCACACTGTAAGATGTACCAACAGGCTTTTTCCAACATTCTGGACATATTTGGGGAACAAGAACCTTTCAGTACTGAGGAAGGTGACAAGCCAGACCCATTCGGAATCCAGGCAGCTGTGGGCTCACCAAGTCCAGAGACAGTCTTTTCCAGTGTGTCAATGAACAATGAAGAGGAGGACGTGGAGCCGACACCAAAGACAAGCGGCCCTCAAACGAAAACCAAGTCCAGGGCCTTAAGAACACCTCCTGGCTCCGACACTGGCACAACCAAGCCAACATCACAGAAAAAGTCCTACTCCACGGTAGAGCATTGCTCCCGCAGGAGACAGACATCAATACCCAAGTACAGACAAATGGCTCTGCTGCCACCAGGACCACTGCAGCCTTAGGGCCCTGGCCAACACTGAGAGAAGCCTTCAGAGACTAAGAAGGCTCCACCTAATGGTATCAAGCCCCATTGGCCTTCGAGCCCATCCATGGGCCTTGAGCATCCTTGCTCCCACCTTAAGCCAGGACCGAAGACCCTTCTTTGGAGACCCTAGTGCACAAGACATTTAAGTAGAGGAGCACAAGCCCTATCCTTTATATCCTTTATAGTCCACCTCTGTCTACTCCTCCTCGTCTCTCTCCACCTCTGCCACCAAAGAAACCTCTCCTGCACCACCATGCTCATGTACACCAACTTCTCTGTATCCACTAGTCACCTGAGGCATACCCACACACCTTATCAGACCCAGGCAGTCCATATGATCCTGTCAACCCTTATGACTAGACTTTAGACCCAGGGCCCACTGATCACCCCTGGGAGGACTATGATACTGAACCACTCAAGTGATCCCAATTTAGACCACTTCTAAGGCAGGGCATCCCCGTGGTATGATACCATGGGCTACCAAGATGTTAGCATTGTATGCTCGATTGCCGCACACACAGCTTCTAGGGAGCATAAATGCTAGTGTCCTCAGACAACACATCTGGCTTCCAATCTCCAGGGTCAATACCGAAGTCCAGTAGCATCTCCTCAACCTCCTGGTTCACAGTGAGCATCTTTTTGCCCCCTCCATTGATGAAATGCTGGAATAAATTTAGAAGGATACAGAGATTGCGAAGTCGATGGGTGCCCTGCAACCCTTTTTCCTTTTGTAGCTAACAGCCTAATGGAGGATCGAGGGATACTTCACCAGACGCGCCACAGTATTTCCCAATGCAGAAGCACATCTTCCATTGGCAGGCAGACAAGGGTGACACTAGTGCATATAGGCGTGACACTCAAGAGAATGTCAGTGGTGGTTCCGGTAAAGGAGTTTTCACCTCTAAACAGTGACTCCCTTCAGTTCCTCACTGATCACTCGTCCTCGGTCTGTGGAAGATACGGGATTTCCTTTTTCGTTTGTAGGAAATCATTTAAGATCACTGGGTTCTGGTGGTAATTTGTCACTGTTACTGCCTAAACTTCACACACTTCCTCCCAGGACATCACACCATGGACACGTCCTTAGTCAAGACCATCTCTGCCTCCTTGAGGAAGTTTAAGCACTCCCTCAAAAAGGGGTGATGTCAGTCACCCAGCCCTTCGAAGAAGTGAATGTACTCTGTTTATTTCTTCATTCCCAAAAAGGATAGCTTCTTCAGACCCATCTTGAACCTCAGGTCTCTCAACAGAAGCATCTGTCACTACATTCCAAATAACAACCCTGCAGTCAATAATCTTACTGCTCCACCAAGGCGATTACGTGACGGCACTTGGCCACAAAAAAAGATTTTTTTGAACCTCCCCATCCACCCTGCCCACCACTAATACCTTTATTTTGTAGTAAATGGACACCATTACCTGTTCAGGGAACATCCTTAGTATCTAGTGTGGGTGAATGGCCATATGATAAAGGGAGAGCATTCAGATAGCCCCATATCTAGATGATTAGCTGATCAAGAACAGAAGTAGGCACTGTGGCTAGGACACACTCAAGCAGCGATATCTTTGCTCCAGAGATTGGGGTTCACCATAAACAGAACCAAGTTCCACTTCAAGCAAATCCAACCCTTCCTGGGATCGGTGTAAAAGTCTGTTACTGGGAAAGCCCGCCCAACAACCAGGGAGTGCTGTTCCAGCAGCTGCTACCACTTTTTCAGCACAATAGTCATCTGGCTGTGATGCTCTTTCATGGAATGATGGGCTCATTCATCTCACTTGTACCAATGGTCAGACTTTAAGGGTCATTGAGAGAATCTAGTATTGGTGAAGGACAGCACTCACCGGATGGATCGATCAGTAACAACTTGTTGAAGGCAAGCTTTTCTCAGAGATCTTTTCTGTAGAGGACCATCACCACAATCGCCTTTCTAACAGACTGGGGAGGTCATCTTGATGCAATGACTGTGCAGGGGGAGTGGACCCCCCAACAATTGGGTCCTACATAATTTACTGGGAACTACTGCCCATTTTCCTAGCCATCAATACCTTCTCAAGGTCATTTGGGGCAAGGTAGTTCTCATCTTGACACACAATACTACAATTATGTTTTACATTCAGAAACAAGATGGGACATGCTCCACTCAGCTTGGGTGAGGGAATTTGGCATTGGGCAATCCACCACAATGTTCACCTCCTAGAGGAGCTCCTGCCAGGTTTGGTCAACAACTTTGCTGACCTAATCAGCTGGATGCCAGTCCATGAGGGGGACCGTAACCTGCAAGTCCTCCACAGCAGTGGAGCACCATCAACGGGATATGGGCAAGCTTCGTCTTCAGGCACCTACAGCCCATGGGCAATGCTCTATAGATGAACTAGTCAAGGATCTTGTCTACACCTTTCCTCTTCACCTGCTTCTTTTGTATGAGGTGAGGAAGTTTAGGCAGACATCTCTGAATCTTATCTGGGTAGCTCACCCTTGGGCCAGGCAAGAGTGATATTCCATGTACTTGCAAAGTTCCATCAACCGCACAAGAAGCTTCCGATCTGACCTAGCCTCACTCCAAACCAAGGACAAATCAAGCACCCAGATCTCAGGCAGCTCTACCTGGCAATCTGGCAGTAGAGATTCTACAGTTTGAATACTTAAACCTCTCCGGGGGAGGTCCTGTTACTTGGCAAAGTGGAAGAGGTTCACCTACTACTATTCTACCAAAAATCTGGACCTCTTAAAGACTAGCGTCAAGGATATAGTCTATTACATCTGCACAAGACAGGCCTCGCCTATACATCCATATGCATCCTCACTGCTGTAGTAGTATACATACTGAATACACCCCACTGGATTCCAATAATATAGGTTTTCATGGAGTGTCTCAAGGGTCATACCTCCAAGGACATTAGCTCTTTCTGTGTGGAATGTTAATGTAGTTCTCACAAGGTTCCCGGGTCGCCCTTCAAACCCCTACACTCATGTCCATTACAGGTCCTTTCATGGAACGTAGCCTTTCTAGTCGCCATAACCTACCTAATGCTTATAAGTGAGCTGCAGGCACTCACTTTACGATTGCCATTCATTCAGGCTCGCAGGGATAGGGTTGTTCTCAGGACTAACTGCAAGTTTCTTCCAAAGGCGGTATCTCTTTTTCACTTTAACCAGATTATATGGTTCCAAGCCTTCTTTCCGAACCAGATTCGGTGGAGGAGAGAGCCTTACACAAGCTAGATGTTAAAAGGGCTCTAAAGTTATACAGTGATTGGACTAAGCAATTCCGCAAGTCTGATCAGCCTTTGCCAAACTTCACAATAGTCATCCCATCTCCAAGGCAGACATAGCAAGGTGGATTGTCAAGTGTATCAAACTTGTTACCACAAAGCTAAGAGAGTTGTACCTGTACCCCCTTGGGCACACTCCTCCTGTAACAGAGGGGCCTTGTTAAGGAACATTCCACTAGGTGACATATGCAAAGCACCAGCAGGTCACCGCCACACACTTTGTTTTACTAAGCACTATTGTGTGGACATATTAGGTTACCAGCAGGCTTTGGTTGTTAGTGAACTTTGTTTCAGACATCTACTTTGCCCACTCGCTAGACAACGTTTATGGAGGTCACTGCTTTATTATCTATTTAGAGCATGTGTATCTACAGCCACACATGCTATGATTGGAAAATATTACCCTGTAAGTATCTACTTTTTGTGTGTAGTGCTGTAGATTCACATGCTCCCGCCCTACTCCACTAGAAGCCATGTGGAGTGGAGACCTCTTCTGCCTTTTACTCAGTTGACTGTACAGTACACATGGTGTACCATGCTATGTTCTCTCCACACTCCATATGCATTGTCACCCACTATGAAACAAAAAATCTAAGATTAGGTTGGTGCCCATGGCATTGTTGACCAAAGGATGAGTCACAGAACTTCGAGTAACAACTTGCAAACATCCAAGCCTAACATTAGATTGCAGGAGAATGCAAATAATGTGAATCTACAGTACTACAGGGTACAAACAAATGCTTACAAGGTAAGTCATATTTTCGGAGTATATTACACTGTGGCGGTCTCCGCTGTATAATTTTAGTTAGGTCAGACTTTCCACAGGACATTTTTTTCTTCTCTAATAACTTTGTCGCTGTTTGACACATCTTCACAAACCTTTCCAAAAATAAAGTCCATACACCTCATCCCCTTCCTGGAAAGTTTCAGTGTAATCTGTCAAGTGGAGGTTGAGAAAAAGAGGAGATCCCAAAACACCTTTTTCCTTTGCAATTTCAATAGGGAATTTTATACCGCACAACAGCGAAAAGGCAGAACGGAATTACACCAAATTTTCCAGAAAGCTGGATCTTTACCCAGAAACTGTGATGGAGTATAAATCTGTTCAGTTGTTTTGGAGAAATGAAGCTTAAAAAATATAGATATATTGACAGCTGGGCTTCAGTTTAAAAATGCAAAAGTTCTGATCAGCCAATTGAGCTTTTTGAACAAGTGCTCTGATTAGCTGGCTGCAGCATGAACAGAAATGTTATGGTAGCCATTACAGAACTCGGAGATGTGGTCCAGTGTCCTAAAATGTTTTTTAAAAAGGACACCACTATGGGGGACTGCTGGAATAATGATTTAAAAAAAGGGCAGGGTGCCCTTTTTCATTAAAATCCCCCTGTGTTGTGCCGGCCCTAGGGGGGGAGGGATTCGGGGGGAGTTGCAGGGGATGTCCGTGCATTCCTTCATATGAATGTTGGGAGGGGGGTGTGCATCCAGCCACCTTCCATGAGCCAATCTTTGGCCCCGGGAACCACATTCCCCAGGGCCTGTTGAAAGTGTTGCACATTTTCTATTAGCAGATATATATATTGGGGAGGAGGTTGTGTGTGTGTGTGGCCTCCCCTTGCCAAGTATTTGCCCCGGGGCCCCATCCCCCTGGACTCAACACAAGTTTAATGTTTCGGGGACGCCATCACCTGGGACACTGAAGGAAGTTTGACTCTCAGCCCATAACAGTGCAGGCAGGAATTACTGGATTGCTCCCACCGTGGGCAGGAGCCGAAATAAAGGCTGCTCCCGCTAGGTGGGAGTGCTTGCAACTGTGGCCAGTTCCCGTACCAGTACTCAAGGATGGGTGCTAGTTGATGAGCTGGCAGGCTGTGGGGGCCTTTGGCCTCCCCTGCGGCCTCCATAACGAAGGCTGTGTGTAGTAGAGGCTCCACATTATGATTATCAAGTAAATTGAACAGTAGTAGGGTGACTGCTGTCATCAATTATGTCATTGAACATGTCACAAGTGATGTATTATGTGAGGTCATAAGCAGTGGATGGCATGTGCGCAAGTTATAGTTGGCTCACTTAACTATAACTGGGAAGTTTCAGTGGTTTTTCAGTTTTTAAATGTAAGCCCTTGTTTTATTTCAACACCTAACTATAACATAATTTTAACCTTTGTTTTTTGTCAACGAATTTCTGTTTTCTGTTTAATGTTTGTTAAGGACTCTTTAATATACCTAACTATAATGTCACCTAAACCTTTGTTTGTTTCGGACACATTTCTGTTTTTTTATTATTATATTCTAAATTTAGCATGTGTAACTTCTTCAGATGGCCAACCTTCTGTGCACGGCCTAAAGCCATGCACATTAGGTGTTGGATGCATAGTCTGGCCTTTCTTGCAGGCTGTGCTCCCAACTCTCTGAAAGCATCAAACAAGACCCCCTCTGTATACAGCGTCTGTTGCATGCAGGTGAGATTAGATGCAGAGGTTTGCATCTGAATATTTTGTGTGTTTTGAAAAAAACTTTTTTTGAGCGACACATGACTTTGCTGTGAATGTAATTGATGTTTTCACCCTAGGTATGTTAATCTGCTGTGTAAATAGCTAAACTGTCGAGTGGATTATGTATGTAACTACGATTAAAGTGAAAACCAATAAAAATATATATTTTTTAAAACAAAACTTTTTGTGGGGTTTAAGCTTTGAAAAACTTTTCTTAAAACTTTGTTTTAACAGTATCTAAGTATTGCATTTTTTTAACTTGTAAATTATTTTTTATTGTTTTTATGTAGTGTGTGTTTTTTTAATTTCTTATGTTTTTGGTACAAATCTTTGTGTTAATTTTTGAGATGGTCCGCATGACTTTAAAGAAAACTATTTTTTTGTCTCCTCAGAAGGTAGGTATTTTTAGACAGTGTTTGCGGTATGTGGCAAAATGCTGCACATTGTTGACTCTGTACTACCAGTGGTGCAGTTTCATCTCAATTTGCTCACTGTTGGGTTTTCTCCATTTATATGTGTGCCTCCGTGGTTGGGATGCAGAGCCCGCTAGTACTTCCACATCTCGTTTGCACTTATGGAGTACTGACCAAGTTTGCCCATTTGGATCACCTGTTTGCAGAAGGTGCATGTAGCTTCTAGGGTAAGTTTTCTTTCGACCAGCTGCAAATTAAAAGAACTTCCACATCATTGGTTCTATTTCAACACTAGTTGGTTGTGCTGCTTCAGATGTTGAAGTTAGCTCAATAATGTAATTGTCCCATGATGTCTCAGGACTGGAAAGACCAATGGATGGTGTCGTTGATGGCTGCTGCTCTGTAGTGGTTCCTGAAGCCATGATGGGCATGGATAGTCTTCACAGCAGTCTTCCTCTGCAAAACACTAGTATGCTCATGGTGTCCAGGAAAATCATGAGAGCTTTTTGTCCAACAGCTGTGGACATATTGTAGAAGTGTACCGTAAATGGCCAATAATTTTCCTTTCTGTCCTGTTGGAACCCATTAGGGCAGTGATATATTACAGCAGGAGTCTCACAGGGCCGTTACTTGCTTTTATGGTCCCACAGAACCAAACAAAACTTTAGTTGGCAAAGAAGGGGTCATGTTTTCAAGTTTGGACATATGGGGCTCCTTACAGGCCGAAATAACTAAGAGGTTTGTTGTTTTTATTGAAATGTATGCATTTTTATATGTCGCAGTACAGCAGTAGCAAAAAATAGTACTGCGGTATCAATGACTCATAGTAAAACCTCATTTGATTGGTTGGAGTTACTGTGTTCATTCAATTAGAAATAGGCCCACCCCCATTTCCAGCATTAGGGATTTGGATATCACTTGGTTCACACCTTTGAAAGTCTTTCCATATGAGATTTTGGATTTTCCTCTTTTTTTAGGGATTATTAAAAAATAATTTGAATACCACTACTGGGACTCCCGACACCACAGGGGACCCTGACACTGCGCAGATTACGACCCTGGACGGAGACTGGGGTGGACAGGGTGGGAGACCTGTTCGGCGATGACACCATGCTGGACCACGCCTCGTTTGTACAAGCCACGGGAGCACCCTCACGCTTATACCTACTACACGCCTCGGTGACGCACTACGTGCGACAGGCTTGGGCCCCACGACGTGCAAAACCGGAGCACCATGAATTAGTACACCTCTTATACTACATGGGCACGGGGGGACACTTAGTGAAATGGCTATATGTTGGCATTAGGGAACATGTACCTTCGCCGATTGCTACACTCAGGGAGACCTGGACTGTAGACTCGGGCGAAAACATAACGGACGGGGAGTGGAAAATTATCCTAGGCCATCATAGACGGGTGTCCAGGAATGTTAAGTTTCAGTTCATACAGGCCATGGTTCTCCACAGGGCTTACCTTACACCCCAGAGGTTGCATCGGATGTTCCCCGCCACCGCACACTGCTGCCCGAGATGTTACCAAGACGAAGCACATATTCTCCACATGCTGTGGTCATGCCCGAAGTTGCACACATATTGGGGAACGGTCAAACATACGCTACACTCCATAACAACACTCCAGATCCCTGAGGGAGCTACACCATGCCTACTGGGGAACAGGAAACGGCCCAAGACATGCAAGGCACAGCTGAGACTTCTGGATCTGGCACTAGTGCTGGCGATCAGGGTGCTCACCATGCGATGGAAGTCGCCCAGGGCCCCACAAATAGAAATATGGTGCAGCGACTTACTGAAATGGGGTAAAGCAGAATCCGCGGCACTGCGAGAAGAGGAGAGCAAGGGCCTGCGCAAATATCCCATAGCTCAGGAATGGGACGTAATGCTGCTGGAGCTGGAAGAGACAGACCTAGATAGTTCGGGAGACCCGGTGCAGTGACCTCACATATGTAACGGGAGGGGGACGAGAACCACGAGCACCATTGCGACTCACAAAGGCTAGACCAGACCTAGGGCTTTTACCAAATTACAAATAGGCAGAGCCACCCTGACCCAGGATGCGGGGTGCACAAGTGAGAACGACCAGGAGACAGCGGGTGGGTGGGCGGGTAAAGGGAGGGACAGTTGGGGTGTGATACTTATGTAAGACATGATTCTGGAGTTTACAGAGTATATATGGGACGTATCCGGGGATTGCTCTGACAAGCAACTTATATCTGTAATGTACTGCTCCCACAAATTAATGGTTATGAAAACGGAAAAGACTGATGTAAGCTGAGATAAGAAAATGTACAGAAATGTATGATATCCTGTGACAGTCACGAATAAAGAGTTTACAAAAAATAAATTACAAAATAATTGGAAGAATGGCCTCAGCAGGACTCAACCCTGAACCTCAAGTTTCAGAAGAGGTGGAGGGGCAAAGCACAGGCCTTTTGGAATACAAACAATTGCATCCGGTGAGAATATGGTCTGCTAAAAAAGTCACATGCAAGAGTATGTAAAAAGGAGTTAAGCAGTGGAACATGGAAGTAGTAGTACTTTGGAACCTTCAGGATGCATGAGCATCTAAATGTATGGCTGGCACTCGCTGCAGTTCACGCCTGCAAAAAAGGAGGCAGGAGTAATGGGTAAGTGTCTACAACTGACATTTTCCTCCAGAACACTTTGGCTCCTGAAGAGACACTTTCACAGGTTATCTTTGCAGTCTAACAGTAGGACTGGAATCTGTGCATTTCCAGGACTGGAATCTTATGTCTGGGCTTCCGCAAAATCATATCTGTTGGCGAATAGAGTACTGCTGCTCAGAAGAATGGGGTGCTACCTCTTCAGGCCACTTGCAAGGAGTGTTTTTCATTTTTTTATTTCTCTTTGCAAGTTCTGATGTCCTGTTTTTCTCTTTTGTTTAGTTTAATCCCTCAGAAAAGAAAATTACAGAACAAAATGTGAAATAATTTAAAACACGCAAAACAGGGCTCCTTTGGAACCACTGTAATTTTAATTTTTTGTCAATAGAAAAAAGTTATTTTGTTTCTCATATATATCCTGAATTCTTTAATTTTGTTATTATGGACTTGCCTCCAGAAATAGTAATGTTAGATTTGTAAAATGGGGTATGTTAGACCTGTCATCCTTAGTCTTCCTCCAAACTTTCTCCCTGCTTATCTCATCTTTATGCTGATTCTTTTTGTTGGTCTTAGCACTTCGAGCACTTTACCACAGCTGACCAGTACCCAAGTGCATGTGTTTCTACCCTAAGCATGGTAACATTGGTGTATACACAAGTTGCATATTTAATTTACTTGTAAGTCAGTTTTACTGCCACTTCAACTTGGAATTTAAAACTGTTTGCCAAGCCCGAAAGTTCCCTTTTATTACACATAAGTCACTCCTAAGGTAGGCCCTAGGTAGCCCATAGGGCAGGGTGCTGTGAAAATAGAAGGTAGGACATATAGTTTTACGTTTTTCATTTCCTGTCAGTGAAAAACCCCTACATTCATTTTTCACTACTGTGAGGCCTACTCCTCTCATAGGTTCACTTTGGGAATACCTTAATACACTTTTAAGATGTAATTCCTGATTGAAAAGGTGTAGCTATATCTTGTGTATATCTTTGGAATGGTAATGAGAAATCCTCTTTTCTAGTAAAGCAGGGTTTAACCTTCCTAGTTTAGAAATGCAATTTTTTAGAAAGTGGGCATTTCTCTGCTCTGATACCTCTGTGTGCCTGCAGCCTGTCTCCAGTACGTGTCTGACAGCTACGCTTTATGGAAATGCACAACCACAGGAACGTTAGGTGTGTCTTTGTACTCAATTCTATTCTGATGGCTCTTCCTGGACAGGAAGGGAGTGAGGGGCAGACACTTACACCTTCCCTGTCCCCACACAAAGGGCTGATTAACTCCTACTGATAGCCTGGAGCCAGGGCTGGGAAGAAGGGGCTTCTGTGTACTTTAAAGACCCTTCTTTAAAGTCACCCACACTTCAATGACATATCGGTCTCTGATCCCACCAAGTCAGGCGCTTCTGGACCTACAACTGGTCACCGCCAGAAGAACTGCTGTGCTGCATCAAGGACTGACACTCTGCTGATCTGGAAGGTAGGCTTTTCTGTTGTGCTGACCTGCTGCTTACTGCTTCCTGACCCTACTGAGGAGAGCTGGACTCTGCCTTGCACCAACGTGATCTTCAAGGGCTTGTTGGTGTGCTTCCTGTTGCTTGAGACTCAAGTATCCAGATACCCAGATACTTGCAACAGAGAATTCAACATATCTCCAGTCTGCATGTAGCAGAACTGGCACATCGACCTTGTTGCTGAAGTAGAATTGGCGCATCACATTCTGAACCGCAGCTTTGGAAACAACGCATTGCTGCCACTGCAGGGAGAAGATCGATGCATCCTCCCTCCAGCGCCGATTAACCTTGCAAATTGCCTTCGGAACTACAGCACTCGGAACCAGCGCTTCACTCAACGGACCCGACGCATCGCTGCCACTGCGTGAAAAAAATCGACGCATCACCTCAACTGCAGGCTCAATATCCACTAATCGCTCACCTGCACCCCGCATCTCACTCTTGTGACCAGGATCGGTGTACTTTGTTCACTGGGCCTGCATGGCTCCTATCCCCCAGCCTGCGCTCCAGTGCAGTCGGCCTGAATTGTTGACTTTGCCCAGATCTAGCGTGACCAGGTAACCCCATAGGTGCCTATTGATTCTGAGCACTAGAACACTTTTTATTCTTTAAAAAAATCATAACTCAACTTCTACTTATTGAATGTTTGTCATTTTGGTCTTCAATTATTTATAACATTATTTTCCATTCTTCTAAACCAGAGTTGAGTCTTTTTGATGTGTTTTTATTGTGTTACTGTTTGAGTGCATTACCAACACTTTACACATTGCCTCTCTGGATAAGCCTGACTGCTTTCTGACAAGCTACCAGAGGGTGAGCCCGGTTATCGTTTAGTGTGTATCTAGCTTACGCTGACTAGAGTGGTAGTCCCTGCTTGAACAGGGTGCATACCTCTGCCAACTAGAGACCCTATTTCTAACACAGTTGCAATATTTACACCGACTCTTCGCAAATCCAGTGATATTTTAGGATCCGACCTATGTACTAATAGGTTATGTCACAAAATACTGAATTGTAGTCGCTCGTAATCCTATTTATTATGAATATTCATGAGAAAGGTAAATTGCAAATTACTACAATTTATTTGTTATCTCACATATGGTGACTTGCTGGGGTCAATAAACCACTATGTTTGTGATCACTTATGCAAGCTGCACAGTGGAGGTTGGCTGCGCGGCCTAATCATCGGCCAGACCCTGCCCCCAACCACCTGAGTAGTGGTCAACCCTGCTACTCACAGCCTTAGGCCATGTGCAGTAGGGGTTGACTGCAGGTCTGGGTTTGCAGCTAGGCCCTTCGTTCAATCTGCCATGGGGCAACCTGCCCCTGCTGCGCATGGCTTTTAGCCATGCGCTATAAGGCTTGGCCGCAGAATCTTTGGCCATGCATAGCAGGGGCATTCACTTGACCCCCAAGGGAGAAGCCAAACCCTTTCAGCCGTGTGCAGCAGGGGTCAGCTAGAACATGCACTATTTGGATACCATGGTACATCTGCAGTATCATGGTAGTGCCACTGTACCTCATTGGGGCTCGCGTGTTACCACAGTAGTACTGTGGTATCGGTGAATTTTGTTTTTCTTCACATTTTAAAAACTGGGGGATTCCTGAGGACCCCCTGCTCCCCAGGATGGCTTTGGGGTCAGGGTGTGCTCACCCTGCCCCAGTGCTTAATTTCTGAAAAAGTAAGTGCCAGGGCCTTCATTAGGAGGCCACTGCAGCATGCACCACCCACTGCCCGTGCCAATGCTGCTAATGACAGTAACTGTGTGTGTGTCAATTCAGACTATTTGAGGCCCCAAAATCAAACAAAAAAAGATTTTTACAGCAGGTATTAGTTGTTTTTATTGTATATTCAATTAATAAATAACTGTTATTTTGCTCATCTCTAAATATCATCACCATGTGGGAGCTGTTATAATTGCTGGTGTTGACAGTTAAGTGCTAAAGCCGCGCACTGGAAACCACTGGCTCAAATGAAACACTGTCCATCCCCCTTATATAAAAAATTTCAGTTTATTGCAGGCTTATGGATCGAGTGCTGTAATTGCAGGTGCAACATTTTCTTCAATGTTGAGGCCAACCAATCAGATCATTTTGACATGGTAGTACAGTGGCACAAAAATGGCCAACGGGAGAAAAGCTCACTTACCCAATCAGGTCAGAGTATTTATTTGATCCACAGGAGTGCAACAGTTCTACACTGAAGGAGTCCCACAGTACCAACTGTCCCCATATCTTTACTTTTTCTGAGGGTTAACCCCTTCATGCCCAAACCCAGCTGTAGAATTTGGTCACAAAGTACAAGGACGATTCGTTGGAAGACCATAAGACGTTTATTAGGTTCAGAGTATAACCTAACGACCTCAGCCACAACAAACCTCAACGGAGGCAGCTTCACTCTAGCCCCCGGCGCTCGCCTTGGAACGCTGGTCGCGGTGACATTCTAAGTGATGTCACCGTGAGCAGCTCCATTACATGCGGAGGCGCCGGGGGGCATAAAGGTGGGAGATACCACACATCCCCCTCCCCTGCAGAATAAAACATATGAATTAAACAGAAGAACAATAGTATTGCAGAGAATCACATCATCACATATTGTTCAAAATATCTGGGGGGTTTGGTCACTCTCCGGCTAGACCTTCCACCTGGGTGGGGGACCGGCAACAGCTTCTTGGTGTTTGAACCTTTGCTCCCCACCGCGTTGCTTTCACCCTCCCCTTCACTACAGGAATCCTGCCCGGGTGGGTGAAATCTCACTACTCTTCCCAGGTTCCAGATCTTCCCCTCCTGAGTCTTCACCGCATTCCTGAACAATTTAGTGATCTTGGTGGGACTACTGTATCCTGACCAACTTGCTCTACCAGTAGGGGTCCTGATCTTAATGTCGTCCCCTACTTTAAACCCGGCCTCCCGTGTAGAGTTGAGCTTGTCGTATCTTTCTTTCCTCCCCACCATAGCTCCCTCTTGTTTCACCAAACATTTCGCTTCCTTGGAGTGATCCGACCATCCCTTGTGCCACCCCATCCACCCTGGGGATAGCTTGGTGTTTGGTATCCTTGCTCGGAGCAACTCGAATGGGGTGACTCCCGTCGTTTGGTGCGGGGTGAACCTGTACGCTTCTATCCGCCTCCATACTTCTTCCTTCCAGCTTATTCCACTGGCCTTGGCTAATTGGATACTCTCCTTGAGGGTTTTATTAAAGCGCTCGACCATGCCATTGGTCTCGGGGTGATACAGAGCACAACGTTTGTGTGTGATACCTCTCTCCCCAAGGAAGTCTTCCATCTCTTTCGAACATAATTGCACCCCATTGTCCGTTAGTAGGATGCTGGGTAATCCTTCCCTGACAAACAACTCTTGCAGGAACTCAATGACAACCTTAGTTGTGACTTCACTCACTAACTTCACTTCTGGCCACCTAGAGTACATATCCATGAGCACCAGAATGTACGGCGTGCGCACTTCTCCGTCAATGGACTCACAATGTCCAGCGCTAATTCCTCCCAGGGTCCTGATGGTGGCGGCCTGCACACCATTGGAGGTGTCAGTTGTTTCAAGACTTTGTCGCTGTTGCTGCACGGAATACAGTCTCTTATTTTTCTTTCAATTGCAAGGTCCATGCTTGGCCACCAATAGTTCTCTCTGAGCCTTTGTTTTGTCTTGGTGATGTCCATCTGGCCTTCGTGAGCCATCTCAACAAGTTCTCTCTCACAGACGCGGGTAGTACTAATCTCGTCCCCCTGAACAGGCATTCATCGACTATGGACAGCTCGTCTTTGACAACCCAGTATGGCCGCAAAGCCTCCTACCGTTTATCTTCGTATTTCCACCTGTCTTTTATTCTTTTGCACACCTCCTCCAAGATTTCATCTTCCTTCAGTGCATTTTTCCATGTTTCTTCTCCTAATGCTCTCTGGATTGCGCAGACATTTTCCATCTGATGGTCATCCACTTCATCTTCCGCCTTGTCGTGCGTTTCCTTCGCCTCCTTTTCATTTACAAGTCTTGACAAGCAGTCTGCTGCAAAGTTACGCGTTCCCGGGACGTACTCGAAACCGAAGGTGTATTCCTGGAGACCGACCACCCAACGCCTGATCCTGCTGGAGGTGGCATCCAGGCCCTTCTTGCTGAAGACTTCTACCAACGGCTTGTGGTCCGTACGGAGAGTGAACTGTGTGCCCCACAGGAAGTCTCTGAATTTCCCCAATGCCCAGGATACTGCCAAAGCTTCCTTTTTTCGATCACCGAGTATTTGTTTTCAGACTTCTGGAGTGATCTTGAGGCGAAAGCTATTGTTTCTTCTCCGTCTTTGCCTACTTGAGTGAGGACCGCTCCCAGCCCTTTTGCGCTTGCGTCGGTGGTGACTACTATCGCACGGTTGGGTATGTAAGACTTTAGGCTGGAGGCTTCTGCAAGTGCCTTCCTTACATCTTCAAACTCTCTCTGACACTCCTGACTCCAGTTGAACTCCGTCTCTTTTTTTAGTAGCAACCTGATGGCGTATGTCCTTCCTGCAAGGTTCCGTATGAATTTTCCGTAGAACTCCAGCATTCCCATAAATTACTTGATTTCGTCCTTGCTTGTGGGGGGCACCAAATTTACAATGGTGTTCTGGAGCTCGGCTTTGGGACAGATTTCTTCAGCTGTCACCTTGTGTCCCAAGAAGTCCAGTTCTGCGCAGCCAAAAACACACTTTTCTCTTTTCACTGTTAGTCCTTGCGACCTAAACCTTCCCAGCACACGTCTCAGCCTCTCATCGTGCTCTCTATGGTTTTTTGCAAATATAAGCACATCGTCCTGGTAGCATACGACACCAGGGATGTCTTTCAAGATGTTCCCCATGAGCCTCTGAAACACGGCTGCCGCCGAGACCAACCCGAAGGGCATCCTTTTGAACTTGTACGCGCCCATGGGTGTCACAAACGCTGTGAGTTCTTGCGACTCTTCGTGCAGGTTGATCTGAAAGTAAGCTGAGGTGAGGTCGAGTGTACAGAACACCTTTGCCCCCTCTAGCATGCTCATCATCTGGGTGATGTTCGGTAGAGGAAATCGATCGGCCACGACCTCTTTGTTCAACGCTCTCAGATCAATGCAGAGCCGAACCGACCCATCCTTTTTCTTGGCGGCCACGATGGGTGCCAACCATTCCGTCGCTTCCACCGGTTCGATGACTCCTCCCTTGCACAGTTTCTCTAGTTCTGACTTCACCTCTTCTTGGATGGCAATGGGAAGCTTCCTGACCTTGGCCACAACCGGCTTTGCGTTCTCTTTCAATTTTATATTGTGACAGTAGTTCTTCAAGCATCCTAGCTCTTCTCTGAATACTTCCTTGAACTCAGTCACTAAGTCTTCATTTTGTTCCTGTATATCCTGTATCAAGATCTGGGGATTACTATTAGGATTGACATAGACCCCCAACTCCAACTATGGCCCCCAAGCATGGGCACCCCCCCACTTCCCAAAGATAACATCAAAAGCCTGGGAGTATGGCTCGACAAATCACTGAGCCTTAACACTCAGGCCACTAAGGTATCAGCCACCTGTATTGGTCTTCTCAGGGTGATCCAAAAAAATCCTTCCTCTTCTCCCATTCGAGGCCAGAGAAATTGTCATACAAGGCCTGATTCAATCACGGCTGGACTTTAACAATGCCCTGTATCTTGGAGCCCCTGACTATACCCTACAAAAGCTCCAGCGCACACAAAACTGTGCTGCCCGAGCACTCCTGGGAGTTCCTCGGAGGACCTCCATAAAATCTGGCCTAAAAACTCTTCACTGGTTGCCTGTCCGGTACAGAGTAAAGTTCAATGCTCTCTGCATCGCCCACCAGACCTTCTGGAAAACGGGCCCAGAAATTAACTCCTCCCTGATCTCTCCCTACCTGCCCAATAAAACATTACGTTCCTCAACCGCCACACTTGCCAAAATCCCCAGAATCTTCAGATCCAGAGCAGGAGGACGCTCGTTCTCATACAATGTTGCCAGACTCTGGAACACCCCCCCCCCTGCAGTTGCGCAACAACATTAACCTTACCAGCTTCAGGAAACAGCTTAAAACTCTCCTGTTTAACAATTAGTAACCTCAGAGGTCAGGTCCGTTTTCTAGCTCTAGCGCCTGGACGCCTCAGGGCAACTGCCGCGCTCTACAAATCTAATTTTCATTTCATTTCAAAATGTTATCCCCGACTGTAGACACATACACCTTGGACACTGTTGTCCTGTTCCTGTATTCAATTTTGTCCCAAAAGTAACCTTTCATTGAGATGGGACGACTCGCATACCCCCCCGGCCTCACATCCATTTTCCTCAAGATTATCCTCCCCTTGGACACTCGGGAGAATTCCCTTGCACTAATGATTGTTATCCTAGAACAGGAATCAAATAATGCTTCTAACTCAGTACTCCCCACTTTTATGGTGTCTTTGGGGCTGCAGACCTGACCTTCATCAACCTGCACTACAATTTCTTCACACGTAGTGTCATTGAGGCCTTGGACATGACTTCCGTTGACTTGCACTACAATTTCATCACATACCACGTTCGTCCTGTCTCTACTCTGTCTACTGAATCCTTGTCCACTCTTGCAATACTGCCTGAAATGACCTTTCTTTCCGCACTTGTTGCATGTGAACCTGAGGGTGGGACACTCTTTGTCATTGGCTAGATGCCCCTACTTACCACATCTATAGCAGGTGCCCTTGAATTGTTCTCCCAATTTGCTCTCCTTCTGCTCCCTTCCCACTACTTTCTGGCCTTTGATCACAGACACGGCCTCACACTCGGTCACAACTTCACTTACATTGGGTTTATCTTCGCTTCTTTTATTATCCTTGACTCGGCAGTAAGACCCGTGTGAGCACCTTGAAATTTTGTTCCGAAGCTGAGGAGATTTATTGGATTTTATTGGGAAGCAAAGAAAAGGAAATTTAAAAGAGAATTAATCTTACTTCAGACGGCATATTTTTGAACTTTCTCCGTGTTCAATTGGTTGCCGTTTCACCCTCGAATCTTGTGGACTCGTGTGGATTCCATTGTTGTCAGCGTTCACGTAGGAGCCAGCATTGGAGTAGTGAAGACGCTTTTCCTTCATTTGTCATCACGTTCTGACGTTACACGTCGGACCGTCACGCAACGTGAACGCCTGATGTCAGTGTAGAATCCACTCATAATTGACCAGACATCAGGCTGATATTTAAGTGGTCATTTATTTGGGGTTCAAGTAAACAGGAACATCAGCGACCCCAGCCACAGCAGTGGCCCCGGCGGGTAACAATTCGCACTCCGTCAGGCGCTCGGCTTAGAGCGCTGGTCGCGGTGACATTCGGCATGACGCCACCGCGAGCCTCTCCAATGTCAGCTGAGCTGCCGGGGTAGAGAAAGAGTGGAAGATACCACACATCCCCCTCCCCTGCGGAAAGAAACCATGAGCATAGAACATAACAACCAAGTATTACAGAAAAATTACATCTTTACATACTGTTCAAAATGTCTGGGTGGTCTGGTCATTCTCTGGATAGTCCTTCCACCAGGTCGGGGGTCCGACCACCGTTTGTTGGGAAGGAGACCACTGTTCCCCTCGGAGTCGCCCTCCCTCTCACTGCCTCTATCTGAACCTTGACCGGGTGGGCAAAATTTCACTACCCTCCCCAGGTTCAGCATTCCTGAACAATTTTGTGATCTTGGTGGGCCTACTGTATCCTGACCAACTTGCCCTGCCAGTGGGTGTCCTGATCTTAATGTCATCACCTACTTTGAAACCGGCCTCCCATGTAGAGTTAAGCCTGTCAAATCTTTCTTTCCTCTCCCCCATTGCTTTTTCCTGCCTCACTAATCCTTTCGCTTCTTTGGAGTGGTCCGACCAACCCTTACGCCACCCCATCCACCCTGGTGACAGTTTGGTGGTGAGAATCCTTCCTCGGAGCATTTCGAACGGGGTGACTCCCGTCGTCTGGTGCGGGGTGAACCTATATGCTTCTATGCGCCTCCAAACTTCTTCCTTCCAATTCATGCCGCTGGCCTTGGCTAACTGGATACTCTCCTTGAGGGTCTTGTTAAAATGCTCTACCATGCCATTAGTCTCTGGATGGTACAGGGCACAACGCTTGTGTGTGATTCCTCTCTCCCCAAGGAAATCCTCCATCTCTTTCGAGCACATTTGTACTCCATTATCTGTGAGTAGACTGCTGGGTAATCCTTCCTTTTCAAACAGCCCTTGAAGGAACTCGATGACGGTCTTAGTTGTGATTTCGCTCACCACCTTCACTTCTGGCCATCTGGAGTACAGATCCATGAGCACCAGAATATAAGGCATGCGCACCTCTCCTGTCAATGGACCAACGATATCCAACGCCAACTCTTCCCAGGGTCCTCATGGTGGTGGTCTGCACACCATTGGAGGTGTCAATTGCCTCAGCACTTTGTCGCTGATGGATGTACCATGTTACAACGCATACTATTACAACTACCTACTGTTACAACGCGACCATTACAACGCATACCATTACAACGCATAGCGCTTTGAGGTGCTGGATAGTGGTAAGTATAATTTACTATTCTAACTCCAGTCCCCGTGGACCCTAGAGAAGGTGTTGGATAGTAAATTATACTTATTCCCTATCCTAGAGCGCCCCCCAGCGCAATGCGTTGTAATGGTATGCGTTGTAAAAGTCGCGTTGTAACAGTAGTGCGTTGTAACAAATGCGTTGTAACAGGTGTATACCTCGCTGATGCTACACGGGATGCAGTCTCTCACTTTCCTTTCAATCGCCAGGTCCATGCTCGGCCACCAATAGTCTTCTCTCAGCCTTTGTTTGGTCTTGGTGATGCCCAAGTGGCCATCGTGAACCATGTCAATAAGATTCTCTCTCACCGTCACAGGAGGTACCAACCTCGTCCCCCTGAACAGACATTCGTCGACCACGGACAACTCATCCTTTACAATCCAGAATGGCCGAAGAGCCTCCACGCGTTTATCTTCATGTTTCCATCTGTCCATTACTCTCCTGCACACCTCATCCAAGACTCCGTCATCCTTTAGTGCACACTTCCAAGTTTCTTCCCCTATTGCTCTCTGGATGGCACAAACATTTTCCATTTGGTGATCATCCAAATAATCTTCCATTCTGTCATGCGCCTCATTCCCGTCACTTTCTTTCAACAGCCTTGATAAGCAGTCTGCCGCCAGATTCCGGGTTCCAGGGACGTACTCGACATTGAAAGTGTACTCCTGGAGGCCGACCACCTAAAGCCTGATCCTACTGGAGATCGCATCCAGCCCCTTCTTACTGAAAACCTCCACCAATGGCTTGTGGTCAGTACGAAGGATGAACGTTGTGCCCCACAGGAAATCTCTGAATTTGCTCAATGCCAGAATACTGCCAAAGCTTCTTTTTCAATCACGGAGTATTTGTCTTCTGACTTCTGAAGGGATCTTGAGGCGAAGGCTATCGTTTCTTCTCTGTCTTTGCTTGTTTGTGTGAGCACCGCACCTAGCCCTTTGACACTTGCGTCTGTGGTGACTATTGTTGTACGATTAGGTATGTAAGACTTCAAACTGGGTGCTTCTGCAAGAGCATTCCTCACATCCTCGAACTCACTCTGACACTCTCGACTCCAATCAAACACAGCTTCCTTTTTCAACAACAGCCTGATGGCATGCGTTCTCCCTGCAAGGTTCCGTATGAATTTTCCGTAGAACTCTAGCATTCCCATGAAAGACCTGATCTCTTCCTTGCTCTTCGGGCCGCCAGATTTACAATGGTGTTCTGGAGCTCTGCCTTGGGACGGATTCCTTCTGCCGTTACTTTGTGCCCCAAGAAGTCTAGTTCAGCACACCTGAACACACACTTTTCTCTCCTCACAGTCAGTCCTTGTGACCTAAACCTGGATAGCACTTGTCTCAGTCTCTTATCATGCTCTTCATGGTCTCTGGCAAACACTAGAACGTCGTCCTGGTAGCATACAACACCTGGAATCTCCTTCAAAATGTTTCCCATGAGCCTCTGGAACACGGCTGCCGCAGAAACCAGGCCGAACGGCATCCTTTTGAACTTGTATGCGCCCATGGGTGTCACGAACGCCGTGAGTTCTTGCGACTCCTCATGAAGTTTGATTTGAAAGTAGGCTGAGGTAAGGTCAAGCGTGGAGAATACCCTTGCGCCCTCTAGCATGCCCATCATCTTGGTGATATTGGGCAGCGGGAAGCTGTCGACCACAACCTCCTTGTTCAAGGCTCTAAGGTCGATGCACAGCTGAACTGACCCATCCTTTTTCTGTGCGGCCATGATGGGTGCCAACCACTCTGTCGCTTCCACCGGTTCAATAACTCCTGCCTTGCACAATTTCTCTAGTTCTGTCTTCACCGCTTCTTGGATGGCAATGGGTAGCTTCCGGACTTTGGCTACTACCGGCTTCGCGTTTTCTTTCAATTTGATCTTGTGGCAGTAGTTCTTCAAACATCCCAGCTCTTCCTTGAACACTTCTTTGAACTCTGTCACTAGACCCTCTTCCGGTTCTTGTACCTCTTGTATCAAAATTTGGGGATTGCTGTTAGGATTCAGGTATACCCCCAACTCCTTCTATGCTTGCCAGCCCAAGATGTTGTCACCGACAGTGGACACGTACACTTTGGACATTGTTGTTCTGTCCTTGTATTCGATTACGTCCCAAAAGTATCCTTTCATAGAGATAGGGCGACCCGCATATCCTCCGGGCCTCACATCCATTTTCTTTAAGATTAGCTTCCCGTTGGATACACGTGAAAACGCTTTCGCACTGATAATTGTTATCCTGGAACAGGAATCGAATAGTGCTTCCAACTCGGTGCCTTTTACTTTTATAGTGTCTTTAGAGCTGCAGACCAGACTTTCCTCCACTTGCACAACTATTTAATCACAAACCGTGTTTGTCCTGTCCTTACCCTGTCTACTGAAACCCTGTCCGCTTTTGCAATACTGCCTGAAATGGCCCCTCTTCCCACACCAGCTTCATTTTAATCCCTAATTTCTCATAAAAGCTGAATGAATTTCTAATAAATCACAAAAAGCATTATTTCTGATTAAAGGAGCTAACTTTGTGCCAAATTTGGTGTGAATCCTTTCCACCATTTATTGTATCGGAGATTAAACATTCCTACGGGAATTAAAATTGAATAATACTTCTGCCCCACAGCTTTTCTTGCCCCCTCCCCCACCTTGACAGACCAACACAAAACATTCCAAGAAGGAGCCGAAGTGGGGGAACTGTTTTTATATGTTTCACGTAGATTCATCAAACAGCACCAAAGTTATTAGAGAAACAAACAATTCCTTTCCTATGGAAAGTCTGACCTACCCTTAACTTTATAGGTGCTAGCCCTGGCAGTGTTAAATTAAGTACCCATAGGTAGGCTACTCTGTGCGTACACTGTCATAAGGTGTGAGGCATACTGTGTAGGTAAAGGATACAGGGTGAGGTGTAAGGTGGGATGCAGTGCAAAGCTTACATGTGGGTTGCAGACTGAGGCTTAAGGTGGGTTACTGAGTGATGTATATATGTAGGGTCTGGGCGAGACATTATGGGGTAAGAAGCAGCCAGACGATGTCTTGTGGAGATGATCCACCAAGCACTTGCCATCACCACCCTCACGCTACTGTTTTACATGATTTTGAGGTGTTTTTTTTTAACTTTCTAGTTATATTAAGATAGATGTTGATCATAAGCAACCTTATGTTTGGTTGGGGTACTTTGAGTGGCAAAACTGTTGTTCTGGTTCCGTGGGGGAAATTAAAACCTTATTTGAAACACAAGTAATACACAGATCACAACTCCCAGGCAATTAGAGGTTTACTTTAGGAATGGTCGAGGATATCAGGACAATATGGGAGGCCTTCAAAGTCATCGTATGAGGGACATGCACTGGAATGATTTGTGGAGTTAGACCAGTATTGTGTAATGAACTACGGTCATTAGATGACACTATGAACCACCAGTAAAGGCAGATACATCTTGAAGAATTACAAGTAAAACAGTTGTCTGCTTTCAGGGAAACATGCCGCAAAACTGGAAAGATTATGCTCTTTGAGTTGTAGTAAAAAAACAGAGAACCCACCTGGAGGAGGTAGAACTGACCAACTTTTGGCACAATTACTAAAAAACATAATGATGACAGAACCCCAGTAACTGCCTTATGCAACTAAAAATCAAAAAAGGATACATTTAGTAGATGCAACAAGCCATTAACCATAGCTTTAGCGACTATTACATTCAGTTATAGAGGGTTGGTTCAGGAAATGTTAACATTTCAGTAGCGGGCTATCTACTTTCCACCAGAGGACAGAAAACTATTATATGCCCCCGACACCCAAAGATGTCAAATCTGCTATCCACTTACTGAGCACAGGAAAAACCTGTAGTACAAAAAAACTTCTCTCTGAATTTCATATGAAATATAAGAAGCGTGGCACCCCAAGTTGCTGGAACTTTAAGGTATCCATGCAGCAGTGAGTCCTTCTCAAGACCCCTATGAATGCACTGATCCTAAAGCCTAACTAGACCCGCTTGACGTAAAAATCGTATTGGTTTGTATCACTACTTAACAGAAACAAAATGGTGGGTAAAATACAGGCCTCCCACCTGGTGAGAATGATACCCGCTCTGTTCTGCCCCAACGAGTTGGGATCTGTGCCTGGGAGGAGTACCTCTTGTCAGCTGTTCCTAGGGCCAGACGGAGAACACTAATCAGCCCTGGCAATTTTATCGGACCGGCCCCACTGGGGGAGAAGGGGGTGGGCTAGTGTGCATGTGTAAAGCACTGCTGCTTAACTAAACTGGCCCCCAGCACTGCTTCTTATGTTAGTGGGGGCTGATATTGCTGACCTGCTATAAAACTAGCCCCCACCGCTCCAAAAGTGGCCCCACCCTTCCAGCCTCCCGTAAAACGCCTGATGCCCACTATGGCCAATCTGGCTCTGACTGTTCCATGTTATGAATGGACTGAGGGAAGAAAGCAGCCTGTCCCTGGTGGTAGCAATAGACATGGATTGAGTTGAATTTCATCTATGTCACCCTAAAGCATATCCACGTTTGGGAGCAATGAAGGCGACTTCATCTCCTGTACACTGTGCGCATATCCAGATTAAAGATGGCCGCCAAATATTTGATGGGTGCATGGGTCACAGCGGCTCTTGTGAAGAAGCCACTATTCATCTTTGTGACCTGCACTCACAATCGACCCTCTGACCTGCCAAGTCTGGAAAAACAGGACTGCAAAGGGATAGCAGTGTAGAGGAGACCAAGCAAATCTCTGCATGTAGATGATACACTTCTCAAATCCCAGGGCATAATGTTGGGGAAAATACAGATCTTTGATTAATTCAGCTGGTCTTCGGGATACTGCTAAGACATGACTTCCATATTGTGAACATGATAGATCATGACAAGGTAGGGTGTAATGGATAGAGAATTGCCATAAAGTACCTGTGGATTAGAATACACAGAGACCCTGACAAACTGCTCAATGGTAACTACCCTTGAGCTGTTCATGCCATACGCAAGAGCTTTGAATTTTGCCACCGAATAAGAATATCAGTCTTGGGCTGTGTGGCTCTGACCTAGATGGTAATACTCCTTTTACATTACTATGCCACTACTAGTCGAAATGGGAAGAAACTGGGCAGAGGATCCATGAAAAAAGAATGGAATCAGATACCAGGGTACCCAAAAGTAATTTCCAGAAACTCCAGGTTCAAATACATGTAATTTAATTATGTACATCAGACAACTTGACCCCTGCTAGACTCCATTTCATTACCTCCAGCATTTTTCAGTGCTTTCCCCAGATGTTCCACGGAAGAGGCATCATTTCTTCACATGGTGTGGCTCTGCTCCAATCTGAAAGGCTACTAAATAGCAGTTACCATGACACTGAGAGAAGTGATGGGTACATTCAACGTTCTTTTGGACCAGTGACATCATTGCTGGTGGGCACACCAAGACCCAGAACAGTAGAATGCATATTTATCAACATAGCACTCCTATTGGTGAAATCCTCGTAGGCAGATTTTTTGCACAAAACGCTTCAAATGTTTATTTGCAATTTACTTTCCATCACAAAACTTGTTTTGTGCTGGAATGTTGCCTAGAAGTAATGCAAATCAGACCTTTAATCTGCTTTGCATCAAGAGGGCATTCCATGGGTGTGCATGGCGTCCCCATACAACCATCCATGGTTATGAATGAAAAAGCCCTATCAGCTAACAATGATGGACATGGTTTCATACCAAAAAATAACCCCTATTTGAGGCAGATGTAAAAGGGAGAAATGGGGTTTGCTTCAAACTTTTCACACCTCCAAAATGGGAAATGTTTTAAAGTTTATCTAGGCATCGTATTTTGCGGGTGAAGGGTACCCTCCATCACAAAACATATGCTAGACTTGAGGCAGATATCTTTACACCATGGTGCAAAGTTGTGTGCAGGACGCTAGGCAGCTTGAATGTGCATCTGCACTATGGAGAGAGCAGGACCTTGTCAGAGCTTAGTATTCATTCATGAAGATCGCAGCTCTTTAAATTAAAAAAACGAAACCTTAAGTAATATTTCCAAGTTGTTACCCCAGGTCTGAATGCCTTATTGATAATCCAAAGAGAGGACAAGGGTAGAAAATAGCTCAAGGAATAAATATTTACATGCAGATGCTAGGGCCGGACTAGCTGTAGCAGGCATCGGGCATTTCCCCTGGAGGCTTAAAGGGTGGGGGCCGGTTTTGCAGCGGAGTTGCAGTATCAGCCCCCAGTAACAAAAGCAGCAGTGCTTCACACTGGCTCCCCCGAGGGGCTGGTCTGACAAAAGCGTCAGGACTGCCTTGGGTTTCCCCAAGGCTCGAGTCGGGGTACCAAGTGGGTGGACGGCGTCCCCCCCCCCCCCCCCCCCTTATTTTACCAGGAGCTCGATAACTGGAGCAAATGGAGCCACACATTCACTCTTTGGCATCTCTGGGGCGAGATCGGAGCCCATTCAGAACGCTGCTCACGCACTGGCTTCTCTGATGAAATCGCATCTAAGGGTGAGCGAGGGGAGGCAATGAGGGTGATGGTGCAAGCCACCTTTCGTGACGTTACTTCCTGTCGTGACATCAGCGTCCCCCCACTTATTTTTTTAGGACTTGTGCCGTGGGTTCCCAGTCCGGCCCTGGCTCTATCCTGTTGGAAGCTGTAGGGGAGGGAAGATCGGGATGTGAGAGATGATAAGTTTATCTTTTTTTGGCCTTCTTTGATATCGTCTTCATAGTCTCCTGAAGAGGCTGGTATGTGCATGAAATATGCTGCTAATTTAACATTTATTGCTAAATTTTCAATTAAATGTTCAAAGTTAAAAAAAATGCATCTGTGAAAATGTATTCTGCACCGTTGGTTGAAATTCCTGTTGACCATAAGTGAACGGTGTCTACTGTATCAATTTGTGATTAGAGATTTTGGAGACTGTGGGGAAAAAAACTATGGAACATATACAGGTTAAAAGATTGCAAACCAAAATCAACACAAATTGGCAGTTATAAGATATTAATAGAATGAATTGATTTCTGTAGCAAATTTGTCGAGCAAATGAGTTGCACATATATCTGACACCACCAACTGCGCTCAGTATAAAACAAATGGAATTTTTGCCACTGATTTAACAAGTAACTTGCTCTAAATGTAGTTACACTGCAGACACACTAGGTGTCACTGCTGCATAACCCTCTGAGAATTAATACTTGTAAATGACTAGCATACTTGGTAAAAAGTCTTGTAGTCGATGTAGTGAAGCTTCTAGCGCGCCCCTTAGCATTTCTACATCCTAAGAGCCATCGGCATCTGTAGGAGGTGGGGTGGAGGGAAGGGGTGTCTGAAGTAAGGGGAAGGAAGAGAAGACTAAATTCTGGCAGAGAGGATCTTTTTAGAAAAAGATGGGGAAAGAGGCTTGACCTCAAAATGTGTTCTTTTTTCCAAGGCCTGGGAGCTTCTGGTTTTATAGTTCAGTGTTGCAGAAAAAAACTCCAGCCCACTTCGAATCAGGCACAGACGAATTCCACAAGCTAATATACTGCATGCCTGACTCATAATCAGAACCTAAACGTGATAACTCTTTCTGACAAATATTAAAACAATTCAATGCAAATCCCTTTAACACAGGTTGGCCTGCCAGCAAATATGCATGCAAACTTTTATTGATTTAAACTACTGAACATCTATCAGGAAGCAATGTCAGCAGCCTTGATTATGAGTGGGTCATTGAAAGGGCCCTATTTATCGCACCTCATAAATAACGATACCCCCGGTGCATTCATTGAGTGTGATAAATAGAGCCTATTACGAGTTTTTGGGGAATAACATGTTGAGTTGGGTGAATAAACTATCAAAATTTGCATAATTCTGAAAATACTTGGCCTCTCATCCATTGGACAATTTAGAGCCGTACTACATGACCCACACGCTGCACCACCAGCCCTAACTCATACACCTTCCACCCTAAACAGACGCAAACAAAATAAGCAACATGCCACACCTCACAACTTTGCTTCTCCATGTCTACTGCACAACAAGGTTACACTACAAAATCTACACAGCTCACCAACTCACTCTCAACCACAGTCTCCACCACCTATGCGCCTAGACCCATCAAAATGCCTTCTTAGCATGCTGGACGAGGAACATGATACAGAACAACTACACAATTGCTATACTCATACAGCTGAAATGAAATGAAATGAAAAGTAGATTTATAGAGCGCGGTTGCTGCCCAGAGGCGTCCAAGCGCTAGAGACCAGAATAGAAATTGCTTGACAGAGGTAACTTGCAGAAATTACTGAGGGGGGTTAAACAAAAAAGTCTTCAGCTGTTTTCGAAATGAGGAGAGGTTAGGGTTGGATCTGAGATGAAGAGGAAGTGAGTTCCAGATCTTGGCGGCATTATAGGTGAACGTCCTGCCGCCCGCCCTTGCCTTTTTTATTCTCGGAGCGATAGCCATAAAGGCCTGGCTAGAGCGAAGGTTTCTGCTGGGTTGGTACTGTTTTACTAGGTTCCGGGTAATCATTGGCCCTGTGTCCCAAAAGGCTAATGCCAACACTAAGAACACATCTGCTACAAGCCCACAAAATACTGCTCACTCTTCTACAAAACAAAGTAACACTATCACAAAGCACATTCTCTAAACTGTGTACCAATGCTCAATCGCTGTTTAGAAACAAGCTTAATATCTACGTTTTCTCACTGGCACAAAACCTGAAATTCTCTTCATAACTGAATCATGGTTGGGATATGATATGGCTCCAGTTGCATGAAGCCTTTCCCTACACTATCAAACTATCACAAAAAATTGTATAGTCAAACGAGGAGGTGGCCTAGTTGTTGTGTTCAGGCAAACATTACATATCACTAAAGCTGACGCAGTGTCCATACAAGGTTGTGAGGCCCTTTTCACCAGATGCAATCCTGCAACGTCTTTCTCCTGTAACTTCCTGCTCCTTTACATTGCTCCACCTAGCAATGCAACATTCCCGGACACACTTTGTCATTGTCAAACATGCACCCCCAGTCACAGATCTGGGTTTAATCCATCGTTATTTTGCTAGTCATGCCATTACAGTTTGGACCCAGCCAAATCCGCCTTGACCCTGCTCTCCATGGGGACAGTCCAGCCCAAACTGCCAGGCCAGGTTCTCTCTAGAGCAGGAAACAAGCATCCTAGGACTGGTCTTGGGGCGTCACTCCTCATCAGCCAGGCTAGCTTGAAACCGGTGGCGTGGCGAGCATGGGACCCATGTCTGGGCAAACCTTTCCCACTTTTGTGTGTTTTATGTACCACCCTAAGTGGCATGGTGATGCCCAGACGTGGGTGCCATGCTCACTGTGTCACTAGATTCCAACTAGCCTAGCTGATGAGGGGTAAAACCCCAAAACCGGTCCCAGGATGCTTGTTTCCAGGCCAGAGAAGCCCTGGCTTGGCAGTTCGGGCTGGGCTGTTCCCATGAGGCAAGAGTCAAGACTTATTTGCATATGGCTGGGTCTAAACTGAGGTGGCATGGTGAGCATAAGAACGATGGGTTGAGATGCTACCCCGCGCGATCGCCAGTGGTTAGACAAATTGCACGCATGCATCCCATCATCTTTTGGGTGTTTCGGAAAAGAAATTAAACATATTTCCTAGACGTACTTTAATTAGAACATTGCATTTTTCTTTGTTGTATGTAAAAACTGTCTATTATTTGTAAACTGTTCAAGCCTGTAAGGGTTTTGATCGCGAGCACAAAAGAAGTTGAGTGAGGGAACAAAAGCAAAATTGTGTGAACCAGAGCGCGTTTTTTTTTTCTTTTAGCTTGCTCCTCTCTCCTACTCTAGATAAACACATTTTATGGAAATATGATCTCATTATTGCCTGGAGTCGTTTCTGGCCACGTGCCAGCAGTGCAGCTCGCTGCTGTAGGCAGCTTGTGTTTTCAGTTCCAATCTCCATTTGATTAATTGACAAAAAGATCCAGTCCTCGGTTATAAAAAGTGAGAAGCGACTTTTGGCCACTAGAGAGCGCCATGAGGCTTCTCCTCTGAGTATTTTCTCAAGCGACAGATGAGCGGACAGATGCAAAGTAAAAACTGCTTAAAGGCATACACGGAACCATGCATATGTTTACAGTGAAGGACAGCTGTATCGCCTGGTTTCTCTTGGTTGCTCTCCTGTGGAACAGCCTACAATTTTGACCTTTTTTTAAGCCTAGTTTCATTTATTCAAAGATGTGACTTAGATGGAGATGAGTCAATATGCTTTTTTTTAACTGTACTTAACACCTAAGAATTATATCTTTTCACTGCAGATGTATTTACTAATAAATTGATTCCGTTTGTCACCACCAAAACAGTTTTGGCGAAAAGAATTATATAACCGATGTTTTCCTCTCGTATTTTCATGATGAAAGCACAGCGAAATGAAACGCACTTTACAAAACTATTCTACCGACATTCCAACTTGATGAAAAGTGAAGTTGAATATACTATCGGCCTTATTTATGAGGTTTTGACGTAGGGGAGCGCCGCAAGGAATCTTGCTGTGCTGCCCTACGTCAAAATAAAAGGGCAGAAATCTATGAGATACGGTGCATTCGTGTCCTTTCCACTGCGCTGGCGCACAATGGGCTGCCATGTGCCAACACAGGCATTCTTGCAGAATACAGCACACATAGAAAAAAGACAAACGAGGAGAAATGACAGCATTTCTCCTAGTTCACCTCCCTAATGCCACCCCTGACCTGGCATTAGATTCTGACGCATTCCGAGGTTTACGATTCCTCGTAACTCTGGGACTGCTTTAGATTCCATGGGTGTTGCGTGGGAACACCCACATCAACACCTATGGAATGCCCCTTTCACACTATGTTCTGCACTTAAAGTGGCTTTGCGTGGTCTTGAAAATTTGCTGCAGCACATTTCTCCACGGAGAGTAAAAAAAGTGACGATAAGGTAGTGCAAAAGTGCCGCTAGCGCCTTGTAAACGTTTTTATCTTGATGAATTATTCCCAATGGACACATATCTTCTTTAATGAGAGTCGAACTCTTTTGTATCACTTTACTAACTGAATAATGGATAACCACCCCCATGAGACACTGTCGACATAGTTTTCTGAGACAATAAATACATCTTGTTCCCTGTTTCACTGCATATATATTTAGCATGCAACCATGCAACCATTAGTGTTCTGGCTGTTGGGGTATTAAAAAACTCTTCGGAATGCGTTGCGGGAATAGGTTCTAGGAAAGTTCACTGTAGGGTAGTCACAGACATACACTAAGCGACAGTCAAAGTCTGTCCCATGGTGACATTTTTCCCAAGTATTGTCACACAGAACTCCTTGCAGAACCGCCCCTAATCGCTTACATCCATTTTCAGTTTTTTAGGCCTCACCTGCAGGCAGCTTTTAGCTGTCTATTGCCAAAGAGCTACTGTGGACAATACCAATATCTGCACTAGGCTCTGTGGACTCCAAGGGTCATAAAGCTGACATTCAGTTAAAGATACAGGGACACAACAAGCTACAAGAGGCCTTTTCTTGCAACTGCTCGGCTGACAAGAGGGGACAGGACATTGCTGTTGGCCTCTGCCTACCATCCTGTGAGTCTCTAAGTGCCTCGCCTGAGGTTCTGGGGGACTTTAGCAGTATAATCCTGTGGTGGATTGAGTAAAATCTTCGACTGGGTTGAACTTGGTTAATGTATAAGATTTGTAAGCCATCGCTGTCACCTTCAATTTGCTCTTAGGTCCTGTTCTAAGCGAAGCATTGACTATAATTATCTCTTTGTGCTTCATTGCACTTTTTTTTAACTTATGCTTTAAAAATTCATATGTCCAGGTCCCCGATTGGATTGTTGTTATTTTGGTGTCATTTTGTTTATTACATTTTACTCTATATTTCCAATTTATTTTTGAATATTTATTGTTATTCATTTCAACGTTGTTATTGTTTTAGTACTGTATGCACGTTGCCTTTAGGTTAATCCTGCCTGCTCTGTGCCACAGCTACCAGGGCGTTGCGATCAGGTTAATTTTGTGACTTTGAGAATTCAGCCTGACATAGATTGTGGTTATCGCCTAAGATGGGTCACTACCCACTTCAGTTAATATTTCTTACACCACTAGACACAGCCGAAGACCGTGCACTTCAGGGAGAGCGGGTGCCAGAGGGTTGGGCGCAGGATCGACTAGAGGTCTGGCGCTGTGCCCAAACTTTGCTGCATATGGCTGATGGCCTTGTCCAACTGGGCTGCATTGCCGGTAGGGGGGTTTGATGAAAAGCCTGGCCACAGGCCCAGCTCCGCACCCAAAAGCTGTAAGAAATGAAATACATCATAAAAACAATAGAAAAAGACAGTTATAAATTGAGTTCTGGCTCAAACGTGCAAAATCACTAAAATTTACGAGTCATGGTTTGCGGTGCACACAATGAACACCATAACTAACATTGCCTGCCATGTTCAAAACAATGTCTGACAATGACAGAGTAGAAACACCCCATCCAGCAAGACTAATGCATGGTGGGTAATATTGGCCATGGTGTGTGCGGTGTGCACTGTAAACTGTAACTAGTGAATTCTAGGTATTGGTGCAAAACCATAACAGACAGAAGTGCGCATGGGTGGAAAGACATTTCAAGTGTGCGCTTCCACCCTATGGAATAAACTTCCGATCTCCCTTCGCTTGATTCAAGAGGAATCGGCATTCCGCAGATCTTTGAAAACCTTCCTTTTCTGTTAAATTGCTTGCCCTGGCATGATCTAGAAGTCTGAGCTTTAGCGCCGGGACACCCCGTTGGGGTAGCTGCGCGCTTTATAAAATACACAAATAATAATAATAATAATAGATAGATAGTCCGTCCGTCCAGTGGTTCTTAACCCGTGGTCAGGGGGCCGGCAATGCCTACTCAGAGGGGCCACGACTGGTTAGCAAATTAAATAATATTAACAGATTTATAAAGTGCATATAAATAAAGAAGCAAAAGTAAAACTGAACATTTAAAAAAGTTCTTTAAATGTGAAGGAATCTGAGATTGGAGGCTAAAAATTAAGTTGGCATCCTCAGATAGATTTTTGAGCGCAGTCTGTTCAAGCGCATCAAACAAAATGTAATATGGATGGAGGGTAGCCTCATTTGAATTTAGAAAAGCTCCAACTAAGCCATTACATATTTTTTTTGTACTTATATGTAAATGAGATAAAAATATTTCAACATTTTTGTGAGTGTTTCATGAATGCTTGTCTGTATTTTTCTACTGCATGTGCAGTGTGCCCTGTGCATGGGAACAGGGACTACATGCTCCATTTGTTTATGAATCAATTGTGTGTAGGCGATTTTCGATTCCCAGGTTTCTGTGACATTCCAAGAATGTTGTGGTGCTATTTCTGAATCTCTAAATTTACATAACTCGTTTTTCACTGATAAAACGAATTGCGACTTCAGTCTCAAAACTTCGACATCGAGTGAACTTACACAACGTACCTCTGCCCTTACTTGCATGGTCCGGGTAAATATCACTTACTCCGACAAAGCATCTCTAAATGAGCCCAACACACATTTGTTTTCCAATAAGTAGTCGTTCCATAGCTTTAATAAGGCACTCGAACCCTCATGTACTGCTGAGTACTGAGGCATCCATTTCACTCTCGCACGTGCGCCTGTACCTTGATGTGCATCACATGCTGATGTATTGGTACTGAAATAGCCCCTCACAAACACACGTCTGTCCTGTCGTGGTAGAACTGACACGTCCGCCGCGTCCTCGCAATGCGCTCGAGTTAGAACTCGCAGGGGCAGATTTACAGGGCCCTTCCGCCACTTTTGCGTCACTTTTCCCATGTTAATAGTGACGCAAGGGGCTTGTAAATCTGCCCCGCAGTGTGGTGGAATCTTAGGCCTACAGCACTTATCACCGTTAAAAAGGACCTCGTCTTGAGGCAATTCCGATTAAAATCAAGTCCGTCATGCTTGTGTGAAAACTGAAGGGTTTAAAATGTACGCTTCAAAGATCTGTTTGCCTCATATGTTTGCCGCTATAAAACGTGCAGTGACTGGCTCCGCTTTGTAACCTTCCAAAACTGGCAAAATGAGCTCCATTTAGGTTAGGGTGACCAACTGGCATTGGTGCAAATTCAGGACGGTGAGTGTAAAAATTCAGGACAAAGGGTCAAAATTCAGGACACAAATTCAGGACAGGAGGTCAAAATTCAGGACAAAACTTCAGGACAATTGGATACGTTTTACAGACACATCAGAGGTCGCGCAATAGTATATAAGTAAGCCCAGCCATATCCAAACATATTAAACCATTTGCAAACCTATTCATCATGTATCCTTCCATCTATCATTTCACTCATCCATCCGTTCATTCATCCTTTCACTCATCCATCCATTATCCATCCATCCACCCTTTCAACCTATCCATCTGTACACTCATCCATCCACTCTTCTACCCATCCATCCATTCATTCACTCATCAATCCAGCCATTTACCCTTTCACCCATCTAGCCATCCTTTCACTTACTATCCATCCACCCAGTCACTCATCCTTCCACCCTTTCAGTCATCCATCCTCCCTTTCTCTCTCCATCGACCCTTTCACTTAGCAATCCTTCCTTCCATCCATCCACCCATCTACTCATCCACTCATGAATCCATCCACTCATGAATCAATCCATTGACCCTATCACTCATCCATCCTTTCTCTCATCCATTTATCCTTTCACTCCTTCACTCATCTATTCATCCTTTTGGCCATCTAACTTCATTTTCACTCTCACTCATCCATCCTTATATCCACCATTTCGCTCATCTGTCCATCCATTCACCCTTGCACTTATCAGTTCATCAATCCATCCATCATTTCCCTCATGCATCCACCTACTCACTCAATCATCCACCTTTTCACTCATCCATCCTTTCACTCATCCATCCACCCTTTTACCCATCCAGCTACCCTTCCACCCATACATCCAGCTATTTACCTTTTCTCTCTTCCATCCTTCCACTCACTCATCTATCCATCCTCTCATTATCCATTTATTCAATCTTTCATTCATCCATTCACCCTTTCACTAATTCATCCAGCCATCCCTTTACTTACTCACTCGCCCACCTTTTCATATTAATTTTGAGCTGAGCCTTTTT
This sequence comes from Lissotriton vulgaris, assembly GCF_964263255.1. NCBI lineage: Eukaryota > Metazoa > Chordata > Amphibia > Caudata > Salamandridae > Lissotriton > Lissotriton vulgaris. The sequence continues at coordinate 754,170,479 of NC_141694.1, forward strand.
GAGAAGAGGCCCGTCAAAAACTTCACCCTCGCTGCAGGAGCCATTCCAGGACTGGGACAGAAGCCACCCAGGGCAGAGACAGGATCCACCACAGGGGGGGGGACAGGAGCCATCACAGGCCGGGGGACGGGACGACAGGAGCCATCACAGGAGGGGAACAGGATCCACCAGGGTGGGCACAGGGGTGGGCAAGCAGTATTCTAGAATCATCTTGGTCTCTTCCAGGGTGGGTTAGGGCCAGGGGCGGCTTGTGGATTTTGAAAGTGGTGAGGCGAAAAATGTTGTACCCTAATATAACGAGCAAGCGAGCGAAGCGAGCAAACCCGAAACACAAAAGGAGGGTGCGCAAGAATTGTTTTTAAAAAATCGATTCAAATGGTGGCTTTTACACCACATTTTTACTGCAAACTGGAGAAAAACGGGGATCCAAATATAGCATGTTAAAGCACAAATATGAAGAAAACATTAGAAACAGATCAAAAATTAGCCCAATCCTCTAAATGGTCTGCTTGCAAAATGACCCCAAGCCAAGCACACCCAACCAACAGAAACAGGCCCTATAAGTGTGTCTCGTATTATTTATCTGGAGGGGCAATGACACATGAAGCACAATACCAGTGGGGCAGCAGACTATGCGAAGTACAGATTTTTAGCTTAACAGTGTTAAGCAACGCTCATAATTACATTGGCCACCCCTACTAGAGACCCCCCCAGTTTTTTCATTCCACTTAAAACTCTGCACACATAGAAGTGTGTGCGTGTTTCTTTTGTATATGGAGGCAGCAATGGTAGAAACTAAAGGCTGCACATTTCATGATTTCATTTAAATCATGAAATGCGCTGCCTTTGGAGTCTGCCATGCCTCCATATACAACAGAAACACACGCTGTGTGTGTATGTTGCATGGGCGCGTGGTAGAAATGAAAGGCCCCAAGGGTGAATTCACCGGATGTTGAGTCAATCTGTACACAGGTTTTGGAGAGATTGATTGTCTTGGAGAGTTTCTAAAGCTATCAGTGACAGCGAGACACATGTGATTTCGCAAAACACATCACGTATAAACAGGGCTTTAAGTGGGATGAAAAAACTGGTGGGTCTCTCAAAGGGGCGTGGCCAATGTAATTAGGGGCGTGGCTTAACACATAAGCTAAAACATCTGTGGTTAGCATAGTGTGCCGCCCGACTTCTATTTTGTTTCTGTCATTCCGTCTAGATATAAGACACAAGTAACAAAATACCTACAACAAGTCAGGACTATCGGCTTTGTCAATGGTTGTTAGTTGCATAAGAATAAGCAGCAACTAGGCTTGCATAGAAAGTGAAAAAGCTTCCACTGGTGACACCACAACAATGTTGCTGTTCCTGAGCTCCAAAAAGATAAGTGGCAATTTGCAGTGTGCGCTGTTCAAGAGGGCCCCCTCACTCGCACCAGCGCTCGGAGTCGTGTGTTTAAAAAAGCAGACAAGAGAGATGTAAAAAGCAAGGATTTGCCTGCCCTTTAGGTCGTGCCGTAACTTCTCCACTAGTGAGAAGTGAGCAGTGTGAGCAGCGCACATCAATGTGCCTGCTGTCACTGCAGTCTGGAAAACAACAGACCGCCCGTGCCAGGGCACAAAACAGAGCCCGATAGAGACCCGTTTCGAGGCCCCTTTTAAACAAGCATTTACAATGCAATGGTTTCGCCTTTGGAAAAGTTAGAGTTATTGGCATTGCTCATGACATTTCTTTTTTTTTTACTTATAAATAAATGGCATTGTTATTTATATTGCCAACAGCTCTCACAGCCCACACAGCTCTCTCAGCCCACACAGCCCACAGCCGACACAGCCCACACAGCTCTCAGCCCAACACAGCCCACACAGCTCTCAGCCCAACACAGCCCACACAGCTCTCAGCCCAACACAGCCCACACAGCTCTCAGCCCAACACAGCTCTCAGCTCTCTCAGCCCAAACAGCTCTCAGCTCTCTCAGCCCTCACAGCCCACACAGCCCTCTCAGCCCTCACAGCTCTCAGCCCAACACAGCTCTCAGCCCAACACAGCTCTCAGCGCTCTCAGCCCACACAGCCCTCACAGCCCTCACAGCCCTCACAGCCCTCACAGCTCTGACAGCCCTCACAGCCCTCACAGCCCACACAGCCCACACAGCCCACACAGCTCTCACAGCTCTCACAGCCCACACAGCTCTCACAGCCCACACAGCTCTCACAGCTCTCACAGCTCTCACAGCTCTCACAGCCCACACAGCTCTCACAGCCCACACAGCTCTCACAGCCCACACAGCTCTCACAGCCCACACAGCTCTCACAGCCCACACAGCTCTCACAGCCCACACAGCTCTCACAGCCCACACAGCTCTCACAGCCCACACAGCTCTCACAGCCCACACAGCTCTCACAGCCCTCACAGCCCACACAGCTCTCACAGCCCACACAGCTCTCACAGCCCACACAGCTCTCACAGCCATCCGCCCACACAGCTGTCACAGCACAGCAGTTGTTCTCAGTGCAAGTGTGCACTGAAGCAGGTACTGTAGTAGAATTGGCCTATACCATGTACTGCACTGTGACATTTACACAGCACTTCATCCCCGGGCTGTGGAGCGCTCTGGTTTGCACGGAGATCCTAGGTGCAAAGGTTTAAGATGGCGCGGGTTCGAGCGTGACCAGTGCCTGTGATGCTGGGTGACGCGTGTGAGGTCTGGAGATGGGGACTCTGCGCAAGCGCAGATCGGTCCTCTTACGTGGCTGGTTATAATATACTACTTTGCACAAGCGCAGACATGCCCTGCCTCTTACATGGCTGCGCAGCCAAGTTTTAATGTGCTCCATTTTTTTTTTTGCTGTTTGCAAAGTCCTCTTATTCCTGCTGGCACGGAGTGGTGCATCTTCGGCGTTTCACCCTGTGCGAGATTTGTTGAAGGAAGGAACAGATAGGAGAGGGGCTGCTCCATGACACTGTGGTTTCCTTGACAGTGGTTGCTCACTTTTTTTTGCTGGGGGAACGAACAGACAGGCTGACATTGCAGCACGCACACAGAAAGACGGACCTTAGACACTGCAGGCACACAGACAGACAGAGACTGCAGGCACACAGATAGACGGACACTGGAGGCACACAGACAGACAGACGGACCTCGGACACTGCAGACACACAGACAGGCTGACATTGCACGCACACAGACAGACGGACACTGCAGGCACACACACAGACAGACGGACCACGGACACTGCAGGCAGGCAGACAGCCGATCACCGCAGGCACACAGATAGACGGACATTGCAATCAGACAGATGGACACTGCAGGCGCACAGACAGCGGGACACTACAGGCACACAGACAGACGGACACTACAGGCACACAGACAGACGGACACTACAGGCACACAGACAGACGGACACTACAGGCACACAGACAGACGGACACTACTGTTTTCAACCTTAGCTCTGTGGTTATTAAAGCTTGCGGTGTCAGTGCTGAGGGATGGTCGAGTCCTTGGCGATGTGGGGAAAATAAAGTACCTATAAAGCATATCATGAACGGTGCATGACTCATAAGTGCAATTAAACAATATCTTAGGCGGACTACTACAACTGATGTCCAATCACATGCTGTGCTTCTGACAACCAACATGTGTGCGTAGCCGGAGCAACTCTATGTAGTACCCCTGATGATCACAGAAGGTCTCGCAGCAGATGGGCTATCAAGCCAGACCTAAAAAGGGGGTAAACGTACAGGAATCTCCTAGGTCATGTACTTTTACTTTCATTGTTCAATAGTGAATGGAGCGTAATGACGAAGTAAGCAATATATCCGGGTAAAATGTATCACAAATGGAGATTTATTACTAGAAGTCGACACAAAGAGGGGTAGTTACAAGCAGAAATTCAGTCCATAGCTGTCTTCATATAGAGCAAGATGTCCAATGCAGACGGCTGAAAGGAACTGACCACAGCACGTATCAAGCCATACCTGCGCATATCGATGTGGCACAAGAAGTGGGTTGTACGAAGTAAGTCCACTGGCAATAAACCCCCACCAGGAACACGTTGACAGCAGTTCAGCACTACTTCTTCGCTCTTCCAGCTGACTGGTAGAATATACTGCACATTACTTCACAGACACTATAGACACAGTCAGCAGACACTAGATACACAGCATACAGGGCACACCCCTCCCTCTGTCTAACAAGCACAAGTAGGCATCCTTATTTACCACACTCACAAAGCAAACCATGGTGAGAAGCATGTGACAGCCCCATCCTGCCCACGGTTTATACCTAGCATGGAAAACAAACACAATACACACACAAATACACCACAAACACAATGTAGCCAAAACAATCATCATGGGACTACGTAGCTTGCTCATGAATTGCACACCCTCTGCAATGGTGCACGTGACCCACAGCCTGCCTATTAACTACAACTAGTCCAAGCAAATCATGCTGTGATCCATTGACTGTCCATGATTCAACCACAACATGGTGCAATGCAACACATGGGACCCACAGTCTGCCCATGACTTAAATACAGTAAAGACATGACACAAGCAAGCCCACGACTTATACACAAACATAACACGATGTAAGCGACTACACAGTCTGTTTACATGTTGCTCACAGTTTGACTTAAGAAAAAAAAACACAACTAGCCTGTTCAAGACGTAAACTTAACATGCAGCACATGATCCAAAACTGAATATGTGACGTGAAGATACACATGAAACGAGCCCATGACCAAGCCTGACTAACAGCGAGAACTTGCAGCTCCCCAACATGCATGCCAAAGGTACCCGATAAAATCAGAAGCAGTATGTCCATGCGCTTAGCCAACATGCATGACACAAAGACACAAATCTAACCAGCATTCACCAACATACTGGATAAATATGTTCGCACTGTGCACTGTTACACTGCCATGCCCGAAACCTTTCATTCCTAAAATGGCATCCACAGCCCATAAAATAACCCAGAATTTTCAAATACCAATAAACAGTCAAGCAGACAGGCCCACACCATGCTTAAAAAGGGTGCCATTATGGCTTTCCTCTATAACATCCTGATATCTGTCATCTGTGAAGCTGCCACTTGGTGAACTCGCATACATTTACCAAACATTTCTGATTGTATATTCTAGCCCGTCAAGAGGCACTTGTGGGCCAAACTTCAATGGCTTTGTTCCAAACATCTGCATCATCTGCCCACTAGCCACTGCTTTGGGTAAAATGCATTTAAGTCTATAAAGAGCATTTGTATCTACAGATAAAATATCTGTTATTACTGACCCTGTAAGCATCTGTTCCTAGCGTGTTGTGCTATAGATCACATATGCGCACCCTCTTCCTCAGAAGCTGGCGATGTTCACACTTCTCTTTGACACTACCCTTACACTACTCACCCACTGGACAGAAGGGAATCTAAGGTGTAGCCTGTGTCCCTATGTAGTGTGGACTATGAGCCGTGTCTTGTGAATCCAAGTTCTTAAAATAAAAACATGTTGCGACATCTGAGCCCACTACTTGATGACTGGAGTGGCAGAGCACGTGAATCTACAACAGTACATGCTAGCACATGTATTTACAGGGTGTCACATTTTACTTTTTCTGAAGTCATTGCTCTAAATAGCATTTAACTAACCATTACGGTTTGTTGGTGTGTTCAGAGCAATAGTTAGCTTGTTCATTTACTCCCTTGGAATAGAGTACGGTTGAATTGTTTTCTGACCTAATCATCTCCTGGTTGGCTCTGAAGCCATAATTATGCAAGAATGGGTTACACTTCTGCCATGTTGGATCGGAGCTTGTACATTTACATGACTCTTGACGTCATTCAAAAGAAACTAACGCTCCCTATAAACATGAAAGTGCTTTTAAGTAGGTCTGCCCGTTTTTGTAACATTTTATTTGCTGTTTGTTTTCCCTTAACCTTTTCTTATTTGTAGCCAGATCCCTAGAACTGTGCCTTTTGATATGAATTGAAATTTAAAGAGTGGATTTTGTAATTGTAAGCATTCGACTGCCAGAGATCAGGTAGGGTAGTGGCGAGAGGCTTAATTCCTACAGACCAGTCGTCCAGTTTTTCTCTTAGGCAGTTTCAAGACCTCCTTAAAATACTCGGGGCTCACCAACAAGCTGTTGAAAGCTCATTGTGGTATCATTTGTGCAAATTCAAGCTAACACGCATAGAAAACGCAGACAGTAAACCTCTATTTTGTGCTTCATGCTCTGAGCACCCAGCAAACAAAATATATTTCACAGGTTTAGAATGTTACAAGTGTTTTACCGTTCCTGTGGAGTTAATGTGGCTATTAAAGGAGGTTTTTTTTGTACTTGCATGCCGCATTTTTAAGAGGATTTTTACGTTGTAGCTTGCACCTGGTTGATTGCCCTCAATAAAGAAATCATGAAACTGAATTTAACCTTTTCTGCTTTATCATGTGCTGGCTGTCAGCCATAGGCATACGAGGGTTGTAATGTCCACAAATCCATACGGATATGTTTGGGCTTAATATACATGCTTCGACACTTCAGCCTCTCACAAAGCGGTTCAATCGCCAAGACCATTTCGGACTGAAGAAAGCGGTTAGTCACTCGCCTGACTCACGAGGGTAAGAGTCATGATGATTGATTCTTCTAGATGCTAAACATGCGCTTTTTCTCTTCCAAGCCCGCTATTATTAAAATATCGGCAGAAGGGGAAGGGGGGGGCAACGCAGAGCGCGCTCTCGGCAAATCAAAACTCCATTCAGGCGGGTGATGGATGACGCTGCCCTGCCGGTGAACCCTCACTTTAATACAGAGGAAGTTATGAAAGCGACATCGATCACAAGGCCCTGCGAGGCGGGGCAGCCCCCGCAGCCCGCGGGGTGGCAGGCTGCCTGCTTTCCCTCTCAGTTCAAAATCAGGAAATTATAGCGTCAGTAGCGGAGGGGGGACAGGAAAGGAACCACTTACCTGGACTTCCTCGGCTGGCCGGCCCTCCGCTCCTGTCCGGTTAGCCCCCCACCCTCGCCCGCTTCTTCCTCCTTCCAAGTGAGGCGGCCGGGGTGGCAGCGCTGCAGGCCAGTCCCGCCTCGCTTCACCCGGGTGCTGCGGGAGTTCCTCTCTGGGCTCCCAGTCTGCTGTCACCCGGCCGGGAGCAGCGCAGACTTCCAGCGCTCGCCGTGGCTCCTCTTCTCGCGCTGGGCGGCGGGGGGGGCGGGCACTTCCGGCCGGCCGCGCTGGGATTGGCCGGCCGGCTGAAGAAACCCGCGGGCGGGACGGGATACCAATATTTGTTTGTGAGGACACGGGGGGGCAGGAGAGGACGAGGGGGGCGGGCGGGAGAGGACGAGGGGGGCGGGCGGGAGAGGACGAAGGGGCGGGAGAGGACGAGGGGGGCGGGAAAGGACACGGACGTCGGGAGGGAGGAGGGAACAGCAAACACGGCCCGGCCGGACCAGACACGGGGGCGTTCCCGGCGTCGCGTGACGTCGGCAAAAGCCAAAGAATCTCGGGAACGCCCCCGTGTCTGGTCCGGCATTGATGGACAGGCCCCTCGTCCAATGGCTAGGCTCCATTTATGGAGCTAGCCAATGGGACGGGGGGGCGTGTTCCATAGTGCTTACTATACTCATTAGATTTCTCTGGAGGAGGAGCCTAACGGCTCCGCCCCCAGCGAAACCTAAAAACTGCCGGTGCTCAGACCCCTTGAGACCCGGCCCACTTAAAGCCCTGTAGTAATTTATATATAGCGCGTTATGCCACAGAAGTAGCATCGTAGAGCTGAAGTAAAATTATAGATATTATTAAGCAACTGAACGACATTAATTTCACCCAGTCAGTGGGTGAAAGTCTGGATTTAACCTTCTTGGCGTGAACATGAGACTGCTTCCTGCACACAGGTCACAGCAGCTAGGCGCCCTAAACAGACTGCTCGACTACAAGTCACATAAGCGCTGGTGTTCATCATACGCAATTTCTAGGTCTGACATCTGCAGACTTAAAAGGGGCATTTTTATGAATTGATGTTAGAGTAGAAAACAAAAGGTTTCCCTATCCGGCTTCTGCGCATTACATGTCCAATTATTCGATATTATCATGAATTCGGAAGTGTGAGGGAGCCCAGCAGCAACAACACAAACCTCAACAGAGGGACTCTTCCTATCACAAAGTAGGCTCGAGGGCGAAATTCTCCCATCAGCCAATTCATCTGGCCACTTCCCCTTCTAGTTTTAAACAGTAACATGTCTGTCCTCTCACATGCACTATGCTGACCGAGGGTTGTATTTCGTAACATCCAGGAGTGTAGCCCTTAGTTATAAGATGAACTCAAAATCATGATCTCACTTCTTCATCGATTAGGCCTACAGCTAAATCCCAAATAATCAACATGAACTTCAATTCAGACACTGACTTTGCACACAAAACAATGAAAAGTGTTTCCTTCGGAGGACGGAGTAAAGGTGTCATCTTGAGTAAGCTTCAAACCAAACAGCCTGTTCAAATTGTCTCACTGCTGAGATCGATGGCATCCTGTATTACGATTGCGTCTAATGCAAGACCCCTGTAACAGTGTTTGGCAGACCAGTGGCTACTGAAAGAAAACGATTGGAAGAATAATCTCAAATTGTCACAGATAGTGAGGCAGATGATGCTAGGCAATCAACCTGCTAAGAAGAAATGTCAGTCCTTCAATATCTTCCCACCCAAACAATCGAAGGAGCCTCTTTAGAGAGGTGGGGTGCTAATCTAGAAAGCCTCAGTTGCCAAGGCTTGTGAAGCTTGTAGCACTTTTTGGAGCTCAGAGTGGGTCACATAGCTCTCAGGCAATATCTGACAGCAGATTGTGTCGTTGTGCAAACAGACAATACTACTGCATTGCGTAATCTAAACAAGCATGGTAGCGCCAAAGCAAGGCCCCTGTGGCTCTAACTGCTTGCCTGGAGCCTCTTAATTAAAGAAATCAGTCTCCCAGGACAGCAGAATAAACTAGCACATTTTCTCAACAGCTTCTTCGAAGACAATTGTGATTGGGTGTTAAACAGCAATGTGGTAAACAAGCATTAGAAATGCAATAGGTCTCGCAGCATTAGAGTTAGTGCTTTTAGAATTGTTTATGGGTTTTTTTGTAAATCTTTAGCATGAGGTTGAGGGTGAGTGAGGGTGAGTGAGGGTGAGGGGTTGAGGGTGAGTGAGGGTGAGGCTGAGGGGTTGAGGGTGAGGGTGAGTGAGGGTGAGTGAGGGGTTGAGGGTGAGGGGTTGAGGGTGAGTGAGGGTGAGGGGTTGAGGGTGGGTGAGGGGTTGAGGGTGAGTGAGGGGTTGAGGGTGAGTGTGAGTGAGGGTGAGTGAGGGTGAGTGAGGGTGAGGGTGAGTGTGGGTGAGTGTGGGTGAGGGTGAGGGATTGAGGGTGAGGGGTTGAGGGTGAGTGAGGGTGAGGGGTTGAGGGTGAGGGGTTGAGGGTGAGTGGGGGTGAGTGAGGGTGAGGGGCTGAGGGTGAGGGTGAGGGGTTGAGGGTGAGTGAGGATGAGGGGTTGAGGGTGGGTGAGGGTGAGTGAGGGTGAGTGTGAGTGAGGGTGAGTGAGGGTGAGGGTGAGTGAGGGTGAGGGTGAGTGAAGGTGGGTGAGGGTGAGGGGTTGAGGGTGATTGAGGGTGAGGCGTTGAGGGTGAGTGAGGGTGAGGGTGAGTGAGGGTGAGGGGTTGAGGGTGAGTGAGGGTGAGTGAGGGTGAGGGGTTGAGGGTGAGGGGTTGAGGGTGAGTGAGGGTGAGTGAGAGTGAGAGTGAGGGTGAGGGTGAGAGTGAGGGTAAGGGTGAGTGAGAGTGAGAGTGAGAGTGAGAGTGAGAGTGAGAGTGAGGGTGAGAGTGAGGGTGAGAGTGAGGGTGAGTGAGGGTGAGTGAGGGTGAGTGAGGGTGAGTGAGGGTGAGTGAGGGTGAGGGTGAGGGTGAGTGAGGGTGAGTGAGGGTGAGGGTGAGTGAGGGTGAGGCGTTGAGAGTGAGGGTGAGTGAGGGTGAGTGAGGGTGAGTGAGAGTGTGAGAGTGAGGGTGAGTGAGAGTGAGGGTGAGGGTGAGTGAGGGTGAGTGAGGGTGAGGCGTTGAGGGTGAGGCGTTGAGGGTGAGGCGTTGAGGGTGAGTGAGAGTGAGGGTGAGGGTGTGGGTGAGGGTGAGGGTGAGGGTGAGGGTGAGGGTGAGGCGTTGAGGGCAGGCAGAGAGAGTGAGGGGGCGGAGCGGGGGTGTGCTATATGGTTGTGGTGCCTTCATTCTCGCTAAAACACTCCTGTGGTAGCTGATGGGCTTCAGCATTTTTTGACAACCAACTTTTTTTTTGAAGATTCTAAGACTAGAGCTTGCAGTCAAATAACATGCTTGACTGGCCAATATTGTGAGCATCTGTTTTTGTAGTTAGATCTTTATAAATGCACATGCTGTTTAAGAAGATATTGTAGTTGAACCACATTTGAAAATTTAGATTCTGATGTCACGATACTGTTCAAAATAGTATGAAGGCGAAAAGTTTGTTCAAATCTGCAATCATAGAACAGAGCACTCTAAATGTAAAATGCTGTTGCATGTTGTACACAACGCGTTTCTCACTTGCATCTACGTGAAATTTCAGTACACAACTCATCGAAGGTGTAGGGCACAGGCGAATCCCTTTAAAAACGCTGTATGTTCATTCTTAAACCAGTTCCGTAAAAAGACCGTAATACTGTGAGTGTGTCTGCTGTAAGACTTGGTGATATCAACATCTGTTCTCGAATGCGTTTCTCAATTAGAGTTACCAAAAATCGTAAAACCGACTCACCAAAGATGAAAGGTAGCGTGGGGTTCCTTTCAACACGATCTTTATTCATTGAGTAACACGCTCTGTAAAAAGACCGTAAATGCGATAAGTTTACCCGCACTAAAACTTGGAGATGCCTGCCCGAGTTCCCAGTCAAGAGTAAGCACTTCTAGAATCCTCTACTCACCAGTCGAAAGCAGCCTGTGGTGTTGTCTCCTGAACACGAAAAACGCGAAAAGCACGGAAACGAAAATCAGCGGGTGACTGAATTTAATTAGCCTGTACCTCCTGAATGCGCTTCCTGCATGCGCATGAAAAGAGGACTAAGCTTATGCGCCATATTGAATGGGTAATTAGACCGTAATCTACGCTAAAAAGCGGTCCATATAAGAAAACTGACTATACTTATCCGTCGCATTAAGTTTAAAAAGTAAAAATACTTGGCTCTATAGAGTGATGTTTCCGCAAAGCTTTAGTGTTAATGACAGAACTAGACATGTAGATTACTGCTTGGCAACATGAGATCTGTTCTCACAAACTAACTATCTCGATGGGATATCTGCTGTCTGATTGACCAACTCGATCTATCCGCTCCGGTATTGTCTAAATCCTGCGCGAGGGTGCTTGAACTGTGCATACAGCCGAGACACAATTAAACAACTCAATGCAATGGTCTGAATGTAAAAAGAATCCAGCTAGAGGGTGCCCAGATCTCCACAACAAGGCGAAATTCTTATGAAATTCGGTGGTTTAAAAAGTGCCTGGACTATCCGCTAGATACTGTGATTTAAATTCATAATGAAATGTAAACGTCAGGAACAATATACTCGTTGCTTATTTAAAAAGTTCCTGTAAGTTTGTGTGTTTGAATGCTAATTCATGAAGTGAACGGACGGAGGAGAGGGGAGGGGGGAGGAGAAATGCGACACGGCGGGAAGGGGAGGGGGCGGAGCGGGTCAAATAAAGAAACAAGCCGGAGGGAAGAGAGGGGAGGGGGGAGGAGAAATGCGACACGGCGGGAAGGGGAGGGGGCGGAGCGGGTAAACAAAGACGGACGTGCACGCGCTTTTAAGCTCAATGCGCATGCGCATTGAGCTTAAAAGTCACGGGCACTGCAAGGAATCGCCACGATTCCTTGCAGTGTGGATAAAGAGTGGATAAGTCGCAATACTCTCGCCTTGCTCGATGCGCATGCGCATCGACAGGCGAGACCTAAAAAATCTTCCTGGCCTGGTGTTTTCCTCAGTGCAAAAAAAAGCTTCCCTCTCTGCAAATGGAATCAGGATCTCTGGAAAATCTCTCTTGGTGAATTGTTCAGATATTATTTCGCTTTTCCTTTCACTTCTTCGATTCCAGCAGTAATCTTGCAGTTACAAAGCCACAATGCAACAATAATGCATGTCACACAAGATGTTCTCTTGCAAACCAAATTTGCTGTCCAGGAAACAAGGGCATATATTTAATCCGAACTGACAACTTTGAATTTGGAGGCATTTCTTCTGAGATCAGACAATATGGCTGTTTGAATGTAAAAATGTAGATGAACGTAAATTCAAAAGTGCTCTAATTCGGTTGATTTTTATTTAAATTATCAATAGCTTTTTTAGTTAAAGGTAATGAAGGCATATTAAAGGGTGGGAATAAGTTTGACTTTTGCGACGCTCATTAATTGGTCAGTAGCCCGTCCTTTATAGATACTTTGAGAAGTTGGCCTGATATGTAGTGCTCACTATTCTAGTGATCACTGTGTATCATTCCAAATGACCCTTATTGATGATTGGTTGTAAGTCAACCGTTAGACCAGCTATCCTAGTAGCATGGACAAGAGCAGTCTTTAGGCTAAACTCTAGAGGGTGTGTTAAGCCAGCTGTTATACCATCACATATACCCCTTGAACACCAAGTGAAAGGACACCACACAAGTTGTTATGAAAATAAAGTATATTTATTTAGAACACAACAGCCCTGGACTCTTTATGAGGACAGGGCGCTAAGCACAATACAAAGCTCTTAAGAAAATACTGAAAGTCGCACAATTTACACAAATACCCGAGGGGCACGAAAAACCATATACTCTAAAAGTGGAATGCGAAATTACTAGCAGGTAAGTACTACTCTAATAGGCTTTAGGATCGCTAGGACTTGACTACTGAACCTTCAGATTACTAGCAGGAGGCCTAGGGAGATCGGGTGCAGAGTGTGCACTCTCACACGGGATGCGGGACAAAGTCTATGGATGCTAGATTTTGTAAAGTTAGTGTTATCGGACGAATCCGACTAGGTAGAGCTGAAACGAAAAAGGATCTGGACCTTTGGATAGTTAAGCTATGCTGGAGCACCGAAATGCTCAGGTTACCTAGCCCAGGGGCTGCGGATGCATAGGTCTGGAAAGACGTCGGGAATCCTCGTTGCAGTCTATGGAGCCTGAAAGAAGAAGTTGCTGGCAGGCGACCAGTGATGAAGTTCGAAGGGATCCAAGCCTGGATCGAAGATGGAAGACACCTGTAAGCAGAGGGGACCAAGTTCTGAATCACTAGCTAGTGATTAGGTGGGCACCAGGATGGCACCGGACGAAGTCACCTCGACCAGGTGAGTGGGCGACGCTGGGCTCTGCAGTCTCACGGACCAGGAGGCGTTGTCGGCGACCAGGATGGAGGTGCGAGCTGTCCCACGATGGTATCTGCTGTCGACATCGCTGGACCCAGGATTGGGGCAACAAGTCTTGGCAAATGCAAGCCCACGTGGTGGTCTCAAAATGGCGTCTGGAGTGGACCAGGAGGGTCCGGGGTGCTCCTCTGTTGGAGGGGAGCAAAGGCCAGTCTGGAGCAACCAGACCAGCGGTGTTGTCGTCGTGGTGCGTCGTCAAGAGGGCCACAAGCCAGCAGGCAAGTAGCCGGACAACGCGGTGAGCAGCAAAGAGCAGAAGGGCCCCACGCAGATCTGGTGGATGCTGGGGGGCTGGACTTCGGTGCTGGAGCTGCTCAGGGTTAGAGCTTCTCACACCCCAAAGCACTCACTCGAGGATCACTCGGCGGTCGTGCTGGGCAAGCGTCGTGCAGTCCTGAAGATGGCCGGTCCCTCAACGTCTCGTCACACCCACGAATCTCAGCTGGGCTGATGATGCAGGTAGAGGTCAGAGGTGCCAGGGAAGCCGGTTCTCGTCGAGCTGGGCAGTCTTGATCCGGAGGAGAGACTTACAGCAAACCGCGATGCTTGGATGGTGCCTGCGGGTGCAGGGTGGCTACTCCTTAGCCACAAGGGAGAGTCTTCTGAAAGGTTCAAGAGTTCTTTTGTGGAAAGTCGTCAAGATTCGAATTATCTAATTTGGAAGGGGTCCTCGCTCCCACCTTTATACTAAAGAAAGGGGCTGGTACGGGACTAGGTCCTGCCCATGGGTGGGACCAGGAAGGGGGGTGGTTACACCCCTCTCCCATGCCGGACTTTCCCCAGCTCAGGGGCTGGTGTGCCCCTGGAACCGGTTCAAACTGGCAGATGCATAGTGAGCACCGGGGTGCCACTTGCAGTCACCTTCCTATTCAGCCCTGCCTACCCAGGATACACAAAACCCTGTCTGGGATGGTGCTAGCACCGCCCCTGACAAGAAACCCTTTGTCCAGGCTCCCCTCGCTGGAAGGACTCCCAGCTGCAGGGGGACAGACTTGTGTCTGTGGTGGCAGCATCCATTTTGTGATGCTGAGGCTCGAGTTAACTTTAACCGGGGTTCACAGTTACTTACATGTCGTGTCCCTCTAGAAGGGTGGAATGCTAACCCCGTCGCCAGAATTGGCGAGGGGTTAGTATTCCAATTCGTATGACACCTTACTCAACATGTTTTGATAAAGCGATACCAAAGATAGCAAATAACCGCGAGGATTATAATGCACTTAAGAGTATATGGTACGCGTTATCATAGAACAGCTATTAGGACTTGGTTCCGCAAGCTGCAGACGGGCTCAGCTCATGCCAGAGCACCATCTCACATAATTCCAAGCACTCTGCCTTCAGGATTGTTAAGGCCTGCCATAGGAGTGACTGATAGGAATACATGTGTCTATTTTAGGGTTAGATATAGGTATACTATATCTAAAGCAAAGGGTGATTACACCACCTTGCCCCAGCTGTCGTGCAGCCAGTTGTGTCAGATTTAGATGGCCAGCCAGGGGTGGCATAATACATGCTGCAGCCCCTGGTAGGCCCTGGGTACACCTATGCCCTGAGTTACAGGGTCTGATAAGGTGGCCCAGTACCAATTATATATGTACCTAAGGTACATGGATTCCATTTTAGAGAGAGAGCAGTAGGCCTGGGGCCCTGAATAGCAGGGTCCCAGGTCAACTAAGTCAGAAAACCAGCAAAACACCAGGCAAAAAGTTGGGGGCAACCATAGTCGGGTATCCACCCTCCTACAGATACCAAATGTAATACTCTCAGCCCCTGTAAGTTCAGACCAAGATAACCATAATAACTTACATGACCAATGCGGCAACCATGATTTTCAATTCGAATTTAGTTTGTTTTCATAGATTTTGTTCTCCAAATTGATTTTTAGGTCATTTGCCTTGTTGTGCTCCGGAAACCTTTGGAGTTGAGTTTGTAAGCCAGAAGGAGCCAGAAGGAGTTAAAGAGAAAATATCAATATTGTTTGCACATGCTAAATATGGAATTGACTTCCGTTCGAGTTTGAGAAAGGCGGTCAGGGTTGTCAAGATGGAAAGTAATTAGTCTGGGGGAGGGGGTATTTTCAGATTGTTTTTCTTCCAGGCACGTTTCTTCATGGAATAACACCAAGAAATATAACAAAGAATTGTTGATATCCCATTTCCTTATTTGTTGCTAAAGTGTGATGTGATTTACAGTGTCAGATGCTGATGAGTAGTCAATAAGCAGACATAATGAAAGATGTTTTTGTGTAATTGAATTTGCTATCAATTTCAATGCAAGAATGTTGTCACGGTTAGAGCATCCTGGCCTACAACCGGTTTGGTTAAACTGAAGTAGGTCGGAGTCAGTTGTCCCATCACTTATTTCAGCAAAATGTGTGAAACTATTTCTTCCGCACTCGAGTGCAATATAAGATGATAGTTCTTAGGGTTGTCGCTAAACCATTTTTTTGTACAGAGTTTGGATTATGGGTTCTCTCCAGGAAAGTGAAATTAGGCCTGAATGAAGAATATTTGAAAATAAATTAAACAAAGTAACTCCATAGATCCAGATTTCGTTTTTTAAGATGTTAATTTAAATTCTTGGACTTGCTGCTCTAGAGGATTTAGCCCTTTTGATAATAAGACACAGTCCTGTTCACTGTTAAAGCACATAACCCTAATCCACCTCAGTTCAGAGCGCACATGCCTAAGACCACTCGAGCTTGGCAAAACTTAGACATCCAATGTCTGTCTTAACACCCTCACCACCTCTCGCTATGAGAGCTCCGCCAACCCTAGTCTACTCTCGGACAGGTATCATGACTGGGTTCTGGACGCGGTCAACCGGGTAGCCCCCATTAAAGCTGTCTTTCCCAACCGGACCACGCCATCTGCGCAATGGTTTACAGAGGACCTCAGACTTCAGAGACAACACTGTAGGAACCTCGAGCGACACTGGCGCAAACACTACAATCCCTATGAGAAACAAACTTACAAAGCTGCGCTAGCATCCTACAAGCGGTTCATTGTTACGCATAAGAACTCTTTTTTTCAATCCCAAATTGAGTCTGCGCGCAACTCTGCAAAAAGTTGTTCCAAGTAGTGAACTCCCTTGCTAGCCCCCCGTCCCGCCCGGACATTGAGCCATCCCAATATCTCGGTAACTCCGTAGCCAATTTCTTTTCCTCCAAAGTTGTTAATATATATTCAGCCTTCGCTTCTCAACACCGTCCGGAGGGCTCCCCTTCCGACCCCCTGTCCTCACCTCTGCAACCCACTTTGTCCAACTTTCATGCAGTTTCCACGGAACAGATCAGCAAACTTGTCACCTCCATCAGATCAGGCTCTCCCCTAGATTCTTGTCCGCCTACCATACTTAAATTCATCATGGAGGTCATTTCCCTTCCCCTCATGGATATTTGCAATTCCATCTTCTCAACAGGTTCCTACCCAGATATATGGAAAAAAGCAGTCATCAAACCGCTGCTAAAATAAAACACCCTGGATCCTTCACTCTGCAAGCTACAGACCTATTGCGTGCCTCCCCTTCCCCTCCAAAATATTTGAGTCACTCATAAATCAGCAGCTCTCTGAATTCATTGATCAAGAACAGCTCCTGGATGACACCCAATTTGGGTTCAGAAAGGGTCACGGGACCGAAACTGCCCTTATAAAGGCCTCTGACAAGATCAGGGCAATCCTGGATCAAGGGGGGGGGGGGCGGCTCTCATTCTTCTGGATTTGTCAGCCGCCTTTGACACGGTTGATCACTCCATCCTGATCGACCATGTCTCAACCCTGGGGATCAACCTCCTGGCAAAGGATCTCCTCGCATCCTTCTTGGCCAACCGCACGCAATTGGTAAAGCTGGGTGACTATTACTCGCCCATCTTCACTCTTCCTTGCGGGGTGCCCCAGGGTTCAGCACGAAGTCCGACACTATTTAATATATATGTGCCGGACATGGCAAAGGTCATCAAGCAACATGTGCTGAGCCTAACCACCTATGCGGACGACACCCAGTTGGTGGTAGCAGTGCATAAGGATGGGCCAGATGTTGCTTCAAGATTCCAGAAGGGGATGCTTGCCATAGGTTCCTGGATGTCGAGGAACTGCTTGAAGTTAAACTCGGACAAGACCGAGGTTATGACCTTTGGAAACATCCTGCCGAGATGGTCTTCCATCTGGTGGCTAAGCAAAATCTGCCCTCCACCAGTTCCAGTGGCCAAGGTCAGAAACCTCTGGGTCATATTCGATGACAAACTTCAACTTAGACATCATGTGAACTCGGTGGTGTCTGCCTCCTTTCACATGTTAAGGAAAATTAAGAAACTACTCCCATATCTTCCCCCATCTGCAGGAAAAACGTTGATTTCTACCCTCGTTTTCTCCAAATTGGATTATGGCAACGCCCTTTTCCTTAACGCACAAGAACAGGTCCTTAACAAACTGCAATCAATCCAGAACGCGGCAGCCAGAGTTCTGCTTGGCATCCCCAAATGTCATTCAACTTCAGCTGCCATATGTCAATTGCACTGGCTTCGGGTCAGAAATAGGATCAAATTCAAGGCGCTGTGCATTGCCTACAAGGCAGCTCACAACTTAGGACCACGGTTCCTGAGGAACGCTTTTTACATCTGTCCCCAACAGACCACTGCGCTCTTCCGCCTCCTGTCTCCTTTCAGTCCCCCGTACTAGAACATCTACATGGGGAGACAGATGCTTTCTAGTGGCAGCCCCCAAGCTTTGGAACTAGCCCCCTTTGTCCATTAGATGCTGTCCCACTCTCACCAGCTTCCGCAAACCGCTCAAGACCTGGTTATTCGATCAATGATTCCTGTAGCGGGATCTGTCCTGAGAAACACATGCGCCGAGACACCTCTGGGTAGTTGCGCGCAATACAAATCACACACAAACATCACTATGCGCTACCACAGCATCACTATGCGCTACCACAGCATCACTATGCGCTACCACAGCTTCACTATGCGCTACCACAGCATCACTCTGGGGCACCACAACATCACTATGCGCTACCACAGCATCACTCTGGGGCACCACAACATCACTATGCGCTACCACAGCATCACTCAGGGGCACCACAATATCACTATGCGCTACCACAGCATCACTCGTCGCCACCACATCATCACTGAACGCCACAGCATCACTAGTCGCCACTACAACATCACTGAACGCCACAGCATCACTAGTCGCCACTACAACATCACTGAACGCCACAGCATCAATCTGTGCAACCATTCAACAACAACTGGTACAAATATGTTCTCTCAATGTTTCAAGCTTTATTACAAATGTCACAAAAAGATGTTAATATTTCACTTATGTTCTTGGATTTTCTTCACAATAAAATACACTGAACATAATCTTCACAAAAGTTATTTACAAAAGTTTAAGCTATTGCCATTATAAATTACAATAACTTTTATTTAAGTATTAATTATTTTAAAAAAATAAAAGCCATTGCTATTTTTAATATCAATACATCTAAGTCACGTAAATACAGCACATATTGCATTACAAATGCTATAGGTGTCACATTTGCATAAGTTAAAACTATTGGAATTGTAAATGACAAAGCTATTAATTTTGCTATTTTTAAAACCAACACATAAATACAAAATTTGTCATTTACAATCCCAATAGCTCAAAATGTCCTAATGCGAAACCTATTGCATTGCAAATGCTTGTTGCCTGTGTAACAAAACAACTTGTAGCGATGCCCACCAGGAGGAGCAAAATAGACGTAAATGTTGCCTTTACGTCCGCCCAGTGTGCAGTAAACGACGAGTGTGAATAACGCACATACGAAGCCATGCATTACATTTATTGGCTTTTGATAAAACTACAGCCAGGTCCTTGCAGGTGGTTTAGTGAGCAGCGGCTCAAATAGCTCTGTGCAAAGAACATCACATCACATTGTTGGCTTCACTTAACTTCTTATCCGTCTAAATCGATAAACTAGGTATCGGTGAGTTTGGTAACTAGAGCCTATATTATTTAAAAGTTAAAAAAGAAAGTCCGATGATAGTTGGAGATGGTGAAAGCAATCGTAACCTTTCTTTTGTTCTGTCCTTATCATATTGACAACCCCCTGCAGCCGAAGGTGCCTTTTTTACACGAAAAAAAAGTGCATGTACGTATACCGATTGTAGAGTCACGATATCAAATACACCACCTTGTCTCGCGATAGATGTACTGGAGAATTTATATCACAAGTCTAATGATAGTAATATCAGGGCTTTAAGTGGGATGAAAAAACTGGTGGGTCTCTCAAAGGGGCGTGGCCAATGTAATTAGGGGCGTGGCTTAACACATAAGCTAAAACATCTGTGGTTAGCATAGTGTGCCGCCCGACTTCTATTTTGTTTCTGTCATTCCGTCTAGATATAAGACACAAGTAACAAAATACCTACAACAAGTCAGGACTATCGGCTTTGTCAATGGTTGTTAGTTGCATAAGAATAAGCAGCAACTAGGCTTGCATAGAAAGTGAAAAAGCTTCCACTGGTGACACCACAACAATGTTGCTGTTCCTGAGCTCCAAAAAGATAAGTGGCAATTTGCAGTGTGCGCTGTTCAAGAGGGCCCCCTCACTCGCACCAGCGCTCGGAGTCGTGTGTTTAAAAAAGCAGACAAGAGAGATGTAAAAAGCAAGGATTTGCCTGCCCTTTAGGTCGTGCCGTAACTTCTCCACTAGTGAGAAGTGAGCAGTGTGAGCAGCGCACATCAATGTGCCTGCTGTCACTGCAGTCTGGAAAACAACAGACCGCCCGTGCCAGGGCACAAAACAGAGCCCGATAGAGACCCGTTTCGAGGCCCCTTTTAAAAAACTGCCGGTGCTCAGACCCCTTGAGACCCGGCCCACTTAAAGCCCTGCGTATAAAACCAAAACGAGTCTATTACCCACGGTCTTCTTTCAGGGGTACAGGTGTCCTTTAGGCCCACAGGTGCCCCCTAATCAATCAGAGGGGCCCTTATTCAGCCGAAAGCCAGTAAATATCTGTCAGGTATGGGATGCTCAGGTGACTCTCTTCACAATCTTGCGGCTTGGCGGGTAGGGACAACTTGCATTACCCCATTGTCTTCTTGAAACAAACACATGCTCCGCGTTCGTACAGACCCCTAACTATAACAGCAGGGCAGCAATAAAGCTATCTGTCAGCCTTTTATCATTCAAGACATTATCGTTTTTTTGCATAAGCACCCTTGACTGTACAATGAATGAAGTGCGATTCAGAGTCTCGACTCGAGTGTGAAGCAGCCTTTCACGGAAGTACTATTGTGATGAACAAGCAGGGTGAATATTTCCCTTCCCGCATGCTCCCAGTGTTCCGGGGTAACCCTCTCACATGGA
Source organism: Lissotriton vulgaris (assembly GCF_964263255.1). Lineage (NCBI taxonomy): Eukaryota > Metazoa > Chordata > Amphibia > Caudata > Salamandridae > Lissotriton > Lissotriton vulgaris. Next base: position 754,191,257 of record NC_141694.1, read on the forward strand.
TTATTTCAAAGTTGGGTGCTTAGCAATGCGTTCCCGTACCTGCAACTAATGACCTGCAGCTGCTCCTAATCTCTTCGGAGCAGTGGGGCAGCATACTATGCTAAGTACAGATTTCTTTTAACTTAAAAGTGTTAAGCCACGCTCATTATACATCAGCCCCCCCAACGAGAACCTCCACCACACCCAGTTTTTTTCATCCTACTGGAGGTGTGAGAGTTGCCACCCCGCCGTGCCTCTCCGATGCTGCTGGGTATGTGAGCTTTTGTGCTGCCTCTGAGTCTGTGACACCTGACCTCAGCATCGGAGTCAAGAAGGGAGGTGGGTGGAAGCTGCGCCGGCTTCAGGGAGCTGCGACCGGTGCCCGGTTAAAATTACGGACAAATGGCGTCCGTTAAAAGATCCTTCACGGACAACGGACAGACGGCCGAAATTACGGACTGTCCGTGAAATTTACGGACGGTTGGTCACCCTAATTTAGGTTAGTAATATGACCACCTGTTTTTGGCTGGCTCAAAGTAAATTACTAAAAAACATGTATAAAACAATCGTAAGGTATGCAGAGAATAGCACAGTTGCATGAGCACATGCCGCAGAGAACTGTGCAAATTACTTTTACAAGGTACAGTCTGAATCAGCAGTAATATAGCTCCAAGTGTTGAGTGTATGCAGCAGTGCCTGCCCTGGACAGATAATGTTTAAGGGACTTATTAAGAGTCTGGTGGTCTACAAACCGCCAGAATCACGGTGGCGGTCTCCCAACCACCCTATTACGACGAAGGTGGTCGGTCCGCTCTGGGACCACTGCATTTGCCGCAACCGCCAAAAAAAAACCAGTTTCCGGATGGTTGCACAGCAGTCCTGAGCCTGCAATGCGCTTGGCGGGCCGCTGCGGCCCCGACAAACATATTACGAGTTTCCTCACTGCTACACTTTTAATGGCGGTGCGACCGCCATGAAAAGTGTGGCAGTGAGGAAACAAAGGGGGTCCTAGAGGGCCCCCTTTTTGCCTCGTGCCATGACGATGCACATAGGGAGGCACACCAGTACCTGTACGGCATGGACTGAAGCAGACCATGCTTCCGATTGCGGTGCCTATTTCATAGACACCACCCTGGGAATGCCAAAGAACAGCCTGCCAGACAGTAGAAAACTCCAAAAATGTCGAGCGGTTCAAACATGGGTTTGGCGGTACTGGAGCAGGGTAGACCTGCTCTCGCACCGTCAAACTCATAATGAAGCCCTAAATGTTATTGAACCTGCTGCTGAGATCCGTATACCACCTCAATGTCACTTGTTCCTATACTATCAAGATGTAGCTCATCTCATAAATGCACTTGCTGTCGCAATGTGCCTCTGGTAAGAATGCTCTATGAGTTAAACAATCGCTGGTAACATTTGGTCTCGCGTGCAGGTCAAGAGTTCAAATCCCACAATTCCCATGAGGTTGATTATTTGAATACCATTGAATTGGGCAGTAATGACACCTGTTATTTACAGTTGTAGAAATGTCAGAAGTGCGCTGTGGGCTGCTATATGCACAAGCTTTGGCAAAGGTAGTCGGTCTTGCTTTGCCGGTGCATTTTGTTTGCTGTTATTGGCTTTGTAAATTCAGCGCAAGCACTGGGAAAGCCAATAGTGAAGGGCAGCCATCTCAAATAGTTTTTTCTATACTTCCAGGGTGTCTGCCATGTTGCACCTTAAGGAAATGGATGCGTCTGCTATCTTCAAAATATAGACAATTATATTCCAAGATTACTTAACTTTATTTTCAGTACTCCCAATATGGCTGCCACCTCGCATCTAGAAACGATGTGGCTACCATCTTGGAGGTATAGAAAATAAGCTTCTAAGATATGCTGCTGCAACTTTACTTTGCCAACGCTTGTAAAATCGTCATCTTGAAAGTATATAGAGTAACTTCCAAGATGGCAGCAATGGAGGTGAAGCCATTCCATGGACCTCAGGAAGGGGTATATTCCACGTGTGCACTGGGTAGGCGGGGAGGAGGGACAGACCTGCCGGTGGTCCTGGACTCTACTGCCCTAACTCACAATATACGGACTGAGTAGAATTTTGGGGAGGCTGGCTGTGTTCAGTTACCCCGGTGGGACGGTGCGGTATGCGGTGCCCAGGTTGTCAAAGTAATGCCACTGTTGGCTGTAGCGCGTTGGAGCCTGCCAGCGCAACGTGCGCAGCGGAGTGGAAGATGTGGGCCTAGACTTCCAAGTTCAAATGTAAGGCCAAGTTCTAATGTACGGCCGAGTTAAAAGTTAGTGTAATGTTATAACTATCTTCCTTACTGCCGTTGACATGTTGATGCTGAGAAAAAGTGAAGCTGTGAATAATTGTTATATCCAAGAAGGATACTTTTCTCTGGTAATGGCATGTGCTGAATTACTTGGTTTGATGTGAATAAAAGGCTACGCCGTGACCAAATACCTTGATTCTGAGAGTTCTTGGGCATAGCAGGCGGTAAGGTGATGTAATTTGGGGAGGAGGGAATGTCACGTTGTGCGCTTACTATGAGCAGGCGCCCCCCCCCCGCGCCTAGAGATGGGGCGCCCTTAGTAGCGCCATGGGGCTGAGCCTCCTCCGGGGGTCTGGTCCTCAGAAGAGGGGCTGGATAAAGAAGGGATGGGCCAATTGATGTCATCTGGAAGAAACGAAATTTAGCAGATTATTTAAGGGTGGGCTCTGGCAGTTTTGTTCTCTTTGTCTTCTCGGACCACAGCAGGACCACAGGAGCATCGTCGACCACCCACCCACCCGCCATAACAGCAAGGTTTCTCAGAAGCGGAGGCAGAGCACGGACCGCTGACAGTTAACAACAAAGGGGGATGCGCAGCACTGGGGTGAGAGATGGGAAGAAATAAGTATTTGTAAGATGGGGGAGAGAGAGGAGCAGAACTCGCACAGCAATCGAATGCTAAATGTGAAATGACAAAGTAAAAAGGCAAAAGAAAATTGTTCCCTAATGTTAGCAGTGGAAAGATACACCCACTGGATCAAAAGCCAGGCTGACAACTAAATGCTCCAGGGATGGGACAAACACAGGCACAAGGAGAGCCAATCAGGAGCAGTGAACTGAAATAGACCAGACAACTATCCATTCATGAGCAAGGGAACGCGCCAAAGCCCAATCTTAGAACATGTTTAAGTGTTGGTCACAATGCTGTCTTTGGCAAGATAACAAGAAACATATTATTATTATGTGTGTGTAACCGGCAGGTTCCAGATCCTGATCCCTTTATGATAGCTTGTATCTCTTCTTCTCTTGCAGATATCTACACATAACCTGCAGGGTGTACTTTCTAAGCCAGGACCTAGCCAACGGGGTTAATCTGTAGGACAAAGTTTGGTTTGGTTTAATCTGCAAAGGCAAATTCCAGTCGCACTAATATAGCTCAGAAGCATACTCACCATTTTTGTGTGTAACCGTTAGGTCAAGTATTCCCATCATCCTAACACATTTCATGGTGCCAGGTCCTGCTGCAAAATCTGACTTACTATGCAAATCAGAGGCTCCAGCCCCTCTAGGGCAGATCTGGAGACCCTCTTCCTGCTCTACATGCCAACATGTAACTTGTGGTTTTCAAGTTCCAGTTCAAATTTTATATTAAATTAGATCAAAGGCACTAAAACGAATTTCATTAGCACCAGATTATTTTACCCTATTTGCAGGCAGGTGAAGATTAAGGGATGTTCCTAGAATCACAGAATTGAGCTGCGGCTGGGACTGGAGCGTGGTTCTCGAGTTTCACCGTCAGCTGCTCTGGTCATTAAGCCTCCCACCTGCCCTCATCTACCCAAACCTATTCTGTAAACATAGAAAAAACAACTTTCCTTAATTACTTGTCTGTGTGGAGTTAAATGTCATGCTGTAGCAACACTAATGCCCCTCGACTTGGCTACCACCTCCCCGTGTAGTGCCCCCTGCTTGCAGAGTGCACCACTGCACCCTCAGTGTGGCGCCTCATGTGATGTTGAGCCTGTGCTGACTGAGAGGGCGCCATGGAGGCAGCGGCAAGGGGTGTTACACACACCGCTGCGGTGCAGGCCAACTCAATGCTTCAGGGGGCCCCAATCTTTTATTGATTGCTGAAGAGAAGAAAGGAACGGGGACCATGTGCGAAACGTGTGTGAAAACTTTAAATTAAGACTCTATCATTTATTTTCTCCCAAATAGATAAGAAATAAACACTTTGGGGACTATGCACTAAGGTAAACACAAATGTGTAAATCTACATGTGTACCTTTACTCTTACACTTTTTAGTAAATGTACTACTTTGGATATTCACCATTACCCCACGTCAACCCTCTTTGTCACAGTTCTTACTATTGAGGAGGGTGTCCCACCTCCAGAGACCACTACATAATATTTCTTTTGTTTCCAATATTACAGGCGCCACAACTTTAAAATGCCCCACCTCCCTCCCTAACTTTCTGCTTGTTCCTTTCTGTAACGGGACCACCATGCATGTGCAAAGTAAAGCTTACTGCGAACAGCTTTAGTGTTCATATTTTTGTACACCCAATCAGTGCACGCCTCCCACCCAGGTGTCATAGATAGATCGAAGAGCATTCGGTGCGCCGGGTCCCGAGCGGACTCCAAAGTTTTGCTGCTGCCTCACAGTGCCAGTAGCTTGCATGCACAAGATGAGGTTCGGTTGCCTAGAGACATATAAATACAGGAAGTCACTGTGATGTTTATATTTGTTTTTTTATATTTTAATTAATTAATACATTTTTTAATTTAATTAATTAAATTAATTAATTTTTTATTAATTCTATACAAAATACTAAATATTTTGTATAGAATTAATTTACATTATCTGAATTCATATTTTTTTTGTTTCTTTTTATTGAAAATTATAAACAAAAAAGGAAATAAAAAACATTTACAGAATACCAGTTCAAACGAGGGAGGAACAAGACAATACAGAATCATATGCAATCGGCAATGGGGTGGGGGGGGGGGAAAGGGGTGAAACAAATCAGTGCGTCATTAAGATGATACTTCGGTAGGAACGTGGGGTAAAGGGGAGAAAGAAGCATCGGTATTGGTTGACACGGGGGGAGTGCAGATACCCCCACGGTAACTGTTCCAGGGACCCCATATTTTGTTCCACTTCCGGGGTCGCCCCCGGGCAACGTAAACAGTTTTCTCCCTGAACATCGCCCAATCCATATTCTCCCTCCATGCTTCAATGGTAGGCGGCCTCTGGGACCCCCATAGCTGCGCTATGTCTCTTTTAGCTATCATATTTCCAAGGGTCACCCACTGGGTCTGTGCGGCATTGTGATCTGTTGCCTCCCACACATTTAACAAACAGCGCCTGGCTTCGGGCAAAAGAGCTATACCCGTGGCCTCCTCCATCATTTTATGCACCTCATACCAGAAGGCAGTTACCTCACGGCACTCCCAGAGAATGTGGAGAAATGTCCCAACCAGCCCGCATCCCCGTTTACACAAACCATCTTCAGAAAATCCCATTCTGACCAGACGGGGGCCCGTGACGTAGGTCCTGTGGAGTATCTTGAGCTGCACTAACCTGAGACGGGCCGGAATTGCAACCTCCTTAGGAGAGGAGATCGCCGATTGCCAGTCCTCGTCGTCCAATTCTAAGCCATCCCGGGACCATGAGTCACGGATCTGAACCAGTAGGTCAGACCTATTATTTATATGTTTTTTATAGATCAAGGAGATAGTGCTGTCTGGCACATGACCGTCTAGCACCCTGTCCTCGAGCGGGGACGACTCCGGGATCTTCTCACCCTCTGAGAAAACAGACTTCAAGGCATGGTGTATCTGAAGATATCGAAAGAATTCCCGATCATTTAATTGGAACTCTGTCTTTAGTGCCTCAAATGATTTGATACGGTCCTTTACCCAGAGGTCGCCCACCTTACTGATACCTATAAGGTCCCACTTCTCAAACCCCTTAGTCTTCCACAGATTGCCTAGTCTCTCTGAAGCGAACAGTGGGGTAGCCAAAGTCATGCGGTCTTTCCATCCCATCGCATTATTTGCGTCAAACCACAGACGCACAGCGGTCCTCGTAGGGCCCGACAGATCCCTACCAGCTGACCTTGAATACAGTGCTCTATTATAATCACCCCTAGGCAACAACCACCCATCCATAGGAAACGCAGGGTTAGACGGACCATACATGCCATGATTAATAGCACTCAGTTGGGACGCCCAATAATACCGCTTGATATCAGGGAGGGCAATACCCCCAGCATACCAAGGGAGAGTTAGCTTCGCGAGCGCAATACGGGGTCTACCATCCCAAATCAACTTCCTCTGGAGGCCCTCCACAACACGAAAATAACTAGCCGGAACTATGTCAAGGGTATTTTGGAGAGCATGAAGGAACCGTGGCAGAGACATCATTTTGAAGAGTGCAGCCCGGCCGAGCGGCGAAAGCGGGAGCTTACGCCAGCCCGCCACGTTCGATTTCAACCTATTCAAAGGGAGGATCAAATTCTGCTCATAACGAGCTACCGGGTCCAATGAAATATAAATACCGAGATACCTGAACCCCGAAGACGTCACCTGGATGGGACAGTCATGTGGGAGAGGAGGGACCTCACCCCGCAGTACGTAAAGACAAGACTTGGTCCAATTAATAACCAGACCAGAATTCTTACCAAAGGAGGTCAGGACGTCAAATAGAACAATCAGCGATTTCCGGGGAGATGTTAAATAAAGCAGGATATCATCCGCATGAAGCGAAATACGATCCTCGAAGTCAGGGGACCACCGAATACCCTTCATCGAGGGCTCCCACCGTATCCATGCCGCAAGGGCTCGAGGGCCAGGGCGAACAGTGGCGGTGACAAGGGACAACCCTGCCTCGTACCCTTCCCCAAACAGAACGGCTTAGAAACCCGTCCGTTAACCACAATCTGTGCCAGGGGTCCCTCATAGAGGAGTTGCACCCAGCCAATAAAGCCTGGACCAAATACGAACTTAGTAAGGGCAGCCCACAAATACGGCCATTCGACGGTATTGAAATGAAATGAAATGAAATGAAAAAGAATTTCTAAAGCGCATGGCTGCCCTTGAGCGTCCCAGCGCTACGTGTACACACAGACAGACCTCCTCTGAACCGCATCCCGAGATGTTAGTCATTCTGGGGGAAAAGGAACGTTTTCAAAGATTTTCGGAATCTGGTCAAGTTAGGTTCTTTCCTCATTGATGTTGGGAGGGAGTTCCATAGCTGGCCCGCATTTATTGAGAAGCGGCGTCCTCCGGCCCTTGCTCTTTTTGCTCTCGGGATAGCTACCAGGTTTTCCTCGCCAGAGCGGAGCGTTCGTGATGATTTGTAAGGGCGGATCAGATCTCTGAGGATCGGAGGGCCTGTGCCTTGGAGGACTCTGAACACTGTACAGAGCGCTTTGAATTTCACTCTCGCTCTTATGGGCAGCCAATGGAGTGCTTTCAAGGCCGGTTTCGCTGACGTTCTTCTGGGTGTATTCGTCAGCAGTCTTGCGGCTGCATTCTGTGCCCTCTGGAGCACATTCAGGGTGTATTCCGGTGCAGCCAGGAAAAGGGCGTTGTTATAATCCAGTCTTGACAAAATAAGGCCCTGTACCAGCAATTTCCTGGAGTCTAGTGGGAGTAAGGGCATAACTTTCCGTATTGAGCGGAGCAGCCCATAGCAACACCCTGCGGTTTTTTTCGCCTGAGTGTGCATCGACAGCTCCGGTTCAAGCCAGACGCCAAGACTTTTTATGGATCCCTTCGGGGTCGGAGGATCTCCTAAGCAGGCCGGCCACATACATTTGGGGAGGGAGGTGCAGAGATTTCCCAGCAACATCACCTCGGTTTTGGAGGCATTAAGCTTGAGTCTTGAGTCGGCCATCCATGCCATGATGTTGGTAAGGCAGGCGGCAAACTTCTCACCGTGGTTTTCTGCGAGCGAGAGCGAAACAATCAATTGGGTGTCATCCGCGTACGTTGCGAGTTTCACTCCAAAGGGTGCGACCTCCCCCTCCAGTGGGGCCATGTAGATGTTAAAAAGCGTAGGGCTCAGTGAAGAGCCCTGCGGGACACCACACTGAAGGGGGGTGGGCACTGATCTATTGTTGCCCTCGCACACTTGATATGTTCGATCACTCAAGAATGACGTTAGCCAGGTGAGCGCCAGGCCTCTTACTCCCAGCTCCTCCACCCGGTGGATCAAGATCTTGTGATCCACCGTGTCAAATGCCGCGCTCAGATCCAGGAGGACCAGGGCTGCTGATCCTCCTGAGTCTAAGATGCACCTGCCCTCTTCTACCATGGTGATCAGCGCCGAGTCAGTGCCCTGACCGGGCCGAAAGCCAGTCTGGGTGTGCCGTAACAACTCGTTGGATTCCAAAAAGGATGAGAGTTGCCGGTTAACCCATTTCTCAGCGATCTTTCCCATCCCTGGCAGTAAGGAGATTGGCCGAAAGTTGGACAAATCGGCGGGGTCAAGGCCCGCTTTTTTTAGCAGGGCTTTTACTATAGCCTGCTTCCAACTGGGGGGGACCTTGGCGGCGGCAAAGGAAGCGTTGAGTAGATCTACTGCCGGACCCGCTATGACATCCGTAAACTGCTTTAGGATGTACATAGGCATGGGATCCGTCGGAGAGCCACTTTTTTGCGCGGCCAGCTCTTTACAGAAAGCTTCCCTAGTGATCGGGGCAAACTTGTCTAGCACAACTCTCTCAGTGGCCAGACAGCTCTCCCCTAAGGGCGGGCTCTGACGGGGCAAGGGGAGGCCGGCTATGATGTTTTGAATTTTCTGGTCAAAGTACTGGGCCAGAAGGTTACAGCGGTCCGTACTCCCCTCTGAGGGTTCTGGAGATACTGGAACTTTGAGCAGCTCTTTGAGAATTTTATAGGTTTCCCTTGAAGAACTGGCTGATGATTTTATCCTATTTTCAAGGTAGGCTGCTTTGGTGGCATTGCGTGCCGCTTTATACGTTCTCATGGCTGCCCTGTACTCTTCTTTGGAGTTTCCTGCCCAGTTTTTCCGCCAGTCACGTTCTTTCTTTTTACAAATTTTTCTCAGAAGACCCAGCTCTGGGGTGAACCATAAGGATTTGGGGCCCCCCGTCTTCCTGTTGGCTATTTTCAGGGGAAGTACCGCATCTAAGGCTGTGCTGAGCCATTCGCAGAAAGCCTCATCTGCCTCTATAGGATCCCCATTAAGCACCGGGATGGTATGTGTCAGCTTGCGTGTAAGATCGCTGACCGGGAGTTTCGACCAAACCCTTACTGGTACTTGTGCTGTGGCTGCCGGGGGAGGTGGGGGAGCTGTAACAAAACCCATTTGAAAGGGGATCAGGAAGTGATCAGTCCAAGGGAGAGGCAGGGACGGTGACATGGAGAGAAGGGGAAGATTAGAAAACACTGTATCCAATAAGTGGCCCTTGACGTGGGTGGGCTCCTGATTATGGAGGGTGATGTTCCCCAACCCAAGTTCGGATCTTAGGTCGTTTGCAACTTTATCCTCCGCTGAGTCGAAATGTAGGTTTAAATCTCCAAGCAGGAGAAAATTGGGTGCCGACGCTATTAGCATTGGGGCCTCTTCAAGCAGAGAGTTCACGAACTGCTTGATATTACCCGGAGGCCGGTAAATCAGCAGCCCCGACAGTGAGTCGTTGGGGGACAGTTGAATCTTAAATCTACAACTTTCCGCATCCTTGATACGCCATTGTGGCATCTAGAGAGGACAAGATGGCTGGCACACGCAACATCGCCGCCCTCGCGAGAACACCATGCAACCGCCTGAGATTCAGGGCTGTGTTTCTGTGCGGGATGAAACCCGATTGATCCGGATGGATCAAATCGGTTATCACAGTAATTAATCGATTGCCAATATTTTCGCGAGAATCTTAGGTTCCGCATTCAGAAGAGATATCAGCCTATAGGAAGCACACTTATCTCTCGGTTTCCCTTCCTTGTGGATCACTACGATGGAAGCCAGACGCTGATCACCGGGGAGGGAGCCTCTCTCACGCGATTCAACAAACATATCCCGTATATAGGGAGCCACCTTGTCGGGACGCAATTTATAAAGTTCAATTGGGAGACAGTTGGGACCCAGAGCCTTAATGGAGAAAACAACCTAGGCGGAAGTCTTAGAGTGCCTACACAATGGTTACAGGACAAAAACTAAGAAAGGGGCAGTTTCCAATAAAAATTATACTACTTTTATATATACTAAATAAATTTTATTTTTAAACAAAACAGTATAAAAATGAATATATTTCAGTACAAAGTAAAATTACATTTCATAGACAAAAAATCACAATAAAAAACACATAAAGATTTCTTTTACAAATTTCAAAAAGGTGGTGTGTCAAGTTGTATGTCAACGCGTTTCGGCGTCCAGCGCCTTTATCAAGACAGAAGACACTCTCTGAAAATAAAAACATATTTTAGTACAGACATTTAAACAAATTTATAACTACTTCCTAATCCTAAGGTTTACATGTATCAAATTATTACGTCAAATATAATACAATTAAAACGGAGGAAACTGCGTGAGAAATGAGGGGGGAAAAAATGTTTTGTCCTGTTATTTAAGGCAATAATTGCGCCCTAAAGATTAGAGCAAAAGTTGATAATAGCCTCTACTGTAGCTCACAAACTCATATTTCAGCAAGGCAGTGTTTAAAAATATGATAAACAGAAGAATGAGAGGTACATGATTTACATCGAACATATTGCTGTTTCATATTAAGGTGGATCTAGATTCATAAAATGGTAAACAGAAGTATGAGAGGCACATGATTTACTTCAAACATACTGCTACTCCATGTTAAGGCGGATCCAGATTCATCAATGTTTAGAACCGGCAGCATGCAGTGCGCAAGAAGGCAACCTACCATGCTTTCAACAAAATTCAAATATGAACATGTTCCTATTATTTGAAGACGATAAGCCATCTGAACAGAAATACTCGTTTCAATGTATCATATGGACAGAGATACACATTTTAGTGAACATATACTGCTTTCTACCACAGGATTGAAAAATTATAAACATTGGAAATGCGGTTCTCCTGTTTAAAAGAAACTCCCGAAATTAGGGGTACAGTAATAATAAAAACATAGTACCATATGGACAAGGATACACATTTCAATAGACATCTACTGCTTTCTCCCTTCTGGTTAAGAGCTTTAACGGTACATAGATAATGGAAACAATATACCATATGAACTTTGATATACATTACAATAGACATGTACTACTTTCTCACTTACGGTAAGAGAAGTATAACAATTCTAGTTCAGTCTCAACCTGATTGCAATCTGAATAACCAGCAAAATTTCTCCGGATAGCTAAAGAGAATTTATTCAGGATAGGTAGATTTAGAAGTTAATAGATGGAATGGTGTAGTAGGACTGCCTAAAACATTCTAACCTTATAACAATATCTCTTTTATTTAAATATTTTATTATTTTTTTAAAAGATATAATATTTAATTTTGAACGTTATTGGTTCTGCTTACCTATAGCTGTAAAACAGCTCAGAAACGGCTTGTGAAGCTGATGGATTCTATATGGATCGTTTAAAATGATGAAAGGAATCACGCAGTATTGTCAGCGGAATTCTACATTAATTGATAAAGGAACACAAGAGAATTGTATTTATATAATTATATTTTAAAAAAGGAAAATTATGTTCAAAAAAGGTCTTAACATACCTAATTTTTATTTAGTTCTCATCTGTTATAAGTCATTGATTTATTTTCCATATTTTGGTTCAATACTTTGGCTCGGTGCTTAATTATTCGATAAACCTTTAAAGGATATGTGAAAAATGGAGATGTTTTAAGGGTAACATACTATTTCATTTCTTCACTTCTCCACTTATGTTCATTCGCTTAAAATTATAGCTAATTTACCTGATATTTAAAAACAATGTGACGCCGCCTCCACGGAATATGACGACTCGTAACGAGTTAAAAACGGGGCCCTTCAGTTGCACCTGTATCAGGATTATATATGGAAGGTGCGTTTCAGTATTTTGGATGTTTAACAAATCATAGCGTTTTACAAACAAACGTTATACTGTTCTTACCTAAAATATTTAATTCCCGGTTTTTGAGTAGCAAATGATAAAGGCTCCTCAAGTTGTTAAAATTAATACGATGGTCGAGTTGCTCTGCTCACGGTCCAGCAAAAAAGACCAGCACTGAATTAAAAATAAAAATAAACATGGTTTAGTTATGATGTCCTCTAAGGTTAAGCTGCGCCGTTTTAACATCTTTAAAGAATTCTTAACTAATTGTTGGCGTACCTCGCGAGCGAAAATGCTTCTAGGGCGTTGTCTTGATACAAACGCTGTGCGGACTGGATTATTCTCGCTTTGCTTTTTCTCGTAACTGACGAACGCTAAGGCGGTGGGTCTTCGGATTCTGTCTATGACCCAGATGAAAATAAAAATGAAATTAGTTAAAGGCTAGACTAATCAATCTTTGTTGCAAACAGCCAGTCTATCTAACTGTCGATCGCGTTTACATACCGATGTTTTCTCGGGTTGCGGCGCGTGGAGGCGGTAGTCTCTGTCAAACGGATCTCCAAGATGCATTACTGACTGGTGATTGTTTTTGTCTGAACATCGCTCAGCAGTTAGAACAAAGAAAGTAGCAGCACCGCTCGTAAAACATTTTCTAGATCAAGGACATGGTCCGAATGACTTCACATGGCGCATACTAGAGAGAATAAATGTGCCCGATGAAAAAGGAGGCGAAGCCATTCGAAAGAAACGTGAAGTCTTTTGGATTTTTTCATTGAACACCTTCCGCGAAGGATTAAACAGTGAAATACCGTGGGAGAATGCAATTGTTTAAAATAACAATTGCATTTTGAAAGTTGTAAAAATACCCGTTTCTGTGAAAAAATAATTAACTCCACTTTTTATTCTGTTGCATTTTGAAAGCTGTAAAAATATCCGTTTTTGTGAAAAAATAATTAACTCCACTTTTAGCTTATTCCGTTCTGCCACTTAAGCTCACATCCCTATAGTTTTTCATTGGGTTTTACCATCGTAGTTACAAGCTCTCATCCCAATAGTCTTTCTTTGCGTTTAATCATCGCGGTAAAGGATTGTTAATTGGCTGCACCGGCCATAAAAAGGCGCGCGAACTTTCCCGTGTCTTAATGCATCTTGGAGATCCGTTTGACAGAGACTACCGCCTCCACGCGCCGCAACCCGAGAAAACATCGGTATGTAAACGCGATCGACAGTTAGATAGACTGGCTGTTTGCAACAAAGATTGATTAGTCTAGCCTTTAACTAATTTCATTTTTATTTTCATCTGGGTCATAGACAGAATCCGAAGACCCACCGCCTTAGCGTTCGTCAGTCACGAGAAAAAGCAAAGCGAGAATAATCCAGTCCGCACAGCGTTTGTATCAAGACAACGCCCTAGAAGCATTTTCGCTCGCGAGGTACACCAACAATTAGTTAAGAATTCTTTAAAGATGTTAAAACGGCGCAGCTTAACCTTAGAGGACATCGTAACTAAACCATGTTTATTTTTATTTTTAATTCAGTGCTGGTCTTTTTTGCTGGACCGTGAGCAGAGCAACTCGACCATCGTATTAATTTTAACAACTTGAGGAGCCTTTATCATTTGCTACTCAAAAACCGGGAATTAAATATTTTAGGTAAGAACAGTATAACGTTTGTTTGTAAAACGCTATGATTTGTTAAACATCCAAAATACTGAAACGCACCTTCCATATATAATCCTGATACAGGTGCAACTGAAGGGCCCCGTTTTTAACTCGTTACGAGTCGTCATATTCCGTGGAGGCGGCGTCACATTGTTTTTAAATATCAGGTAAATTAGCTATAATTTTAAGCGAATGAACATAAGTGGAGAAGTGAAGAAATGAAAAAGTATGTTACCCTTAAAACATCTCCTTTTTCCACATATCCTTTAAAGGTTTATCGAATAATTAAGCACCGAGCCAAAGTATTGAAACAAAATATGGAAAATAAATCAATGACTTATAACAGATGAGAACTAAATAAAAATTAGGTATGTTAAGACCTTTTTTGAACATAATTTTCCTTTTTTAAAATATAATTATATAAATACAATTCTCTTGTGTTCCTTTATCAATTAATGTAGAATTCCGCTGACAATACTGCGTGATTCCTTTCATCATTTTAAACGATCCATATAGAATCCATCAGCTTCACAAGCCGTTTCTGAGCTGTTTTACAGCTATAGGTAAGCAGAACCAATAACGTTCAAAATTAAATATTATATCTTTTAAAAAAATAATAAAATATTTAAATAAAAGAGATATTGTTATAAGGTTAGAATGTTTTAGGCAGTCCTACTACACCATTCCATCTATTAACTTCTAAATCTACCTATCCTGAATAAATTCTCTTTAGCTATCCGGAGCAATTTTGCTGGTTATTCAGATTGCAATCAGGTTGAGACTGAACTAGAATTGTTATACTTCTCTTACCGTAAGTGAGAAAGTAGTACATGTCTATTGTAATGTATATCAAAGTTCATATGGTATATTGTTTCCATTATCTATGTACCGTTAAAGCTCCTAACCAGAAGGGAGAAAGCAGTAGATGTCTATTGAAATGTGTATCCTTGTCCATATGGTACTATGTTTTTATTATTACTGTACCCCTAATTTCGGGAGTTTCTTTTAAACAGGAGAACCGCATTTCCAATGTTTATAATTTTTCAATCCTGTGGTAGAAAGCAGTATATCTTCACTAAAATGTGTATCTCTGTCCATATGATACATTGAAACAAGTATTTCTGTTCAGATGGCTTATCGTCTTCAAATAATAGGAACATGTTCATATTTGAATTTTGTTGAAAGCATGGTAGGTAGCCTTCTTGCGCACTGCATGCTGCCGGTTCTAAACATTTATGAATCTGGATCCGCCTTAACATGGAGTAGCAGTATGTTTGAAGTAAATCATGTGCCTCTCATACTTCTGTTTACCATTTTATGAATCTAGATCCACCTTAATATGAAACAGCAATATGTTCGATGTAAATCATGTACCTCTCATTCTTCTGTTTATCATCTTTTTAAACACTGCCTTGCTGAAATATGAGTTTGTGAGCTACAGTAGAGGCTATTATCAACTTTTGCTCTAATCTTTAGGGCGCAATTATTGCCTTAAATAACAGGACAAAACATTTTTTTCCCCCCTCATTTCTCACGCAGTTTCCTCCGTTTTAATTGTATTATATTTGACGTAATAATTTGATACATGTAAACCTTAGGATTAGGAAGTAGTTATAAATTTGTTTAAATGTCTGTACTAAAATATGTTTTTATTTTCAGAGAGTGTCTTCTGTCTTGATAAAGGCGCTGGACGCCGAAACGCGTTGACATACAACTTGACACACCACCTTTTTGAAATTTGTAAAAGAAATCTTTATGTGTTTTTTATTGTGATTTTTTGTCTATGAAATGTAATTTTACTTTGTACTGAAATATATGCATTTTTATACTGTTTTGTTTAAAAATAAAATTTATTTAGTATATATAAAAGTAGTATAATTTTTATTGGAAACTGCCCCTTTCTTAGTTTTTGTCCTGTAACCATTGTGTAGGCACTCTAAGACTTCCTCCTAGGTTGTTTTCTCCATTGTGTAATTTCCCTGACCTAGGGGTATGTTTCATTTGTGTGTACAGGGAGCCCTTGTTTGATGCAAGTGGGACCCAGAGCCTTACCCGATCACAAAGAGCGAATAGCAAGAGCCACTTCATCTATTGTTATCTCCGATTCCATTTGTTCCTTGTCTGCATCAGAGAGGCACGGCAACGCGATATCGCGTAATAACAAATGCGAATCCTCTTCAGGCCGCTCTGTCACAGGGGAATAAACTGCTTGGAAGTGCTCCGCAAAACACTGGGCGATCTCACCTGGGTCAGTCACCCGCTCACCACTCATTCTCTCAATCTCTGGGACAACACGACTCGCCCTGTCTCTTTTGTCAAGCCACGCTATTAGTTTACCCACCTTGTCACCAACATCATACAAAAGACCCTGCTGCTCCCTATTCATGGTTTTTGCAGCATCCGTGACCAACGACTTGTATTCCAATTGCTTAAGGCGCAAGACATGCAGCTTTTCACGGGTAATCTCCTGCTCGAGGTCAGTCTCCAAATCCACAATCTCAGACTCAATCTTTACGACTTCCTCATTTCTTAGTTTCTTCACGCCCGCAATTAACGACAAAGCCTGGCCTCTAATGACTTTTTTAAAAGCCTCCCAAAGGGACACCGCAGAAGACACGGACCCCTCGTTTTCCGTGAAATACAGGTCAAGAGACTTTACAAGGGCAGCACGGGTCTTAGGATCACGAAAATACCATGGGTTGATAGGGGCTACCCTTCCCTCAACACCCGCATGCAACTCCATCTGGATCCATACTGGGGAATGGTCAGATATACCCCGTGCCAGATGTCTAACCTCGGTAACTGCGAGGGCCTGAGCCGCGGCATAAGTACATAATCAATCCTGGAAAGGCTACCATGCGCTCCTGAATGAAAGGTGTATTGTCGCTGGGAGGGATGTAATAGCCGCCAGCAGTCTACCAAGCCCAGTGTATCTTTAAAGCCACAGAGCCATTTCGGAGCACTTGTGAGGTCCCTAGGCGGATGTCGATCTTCTCTACCGGAGACCACCGCATTAAAGTCACCACCCAATATCAGAGTCCACTCTGGGAGCGAAAGGATGACTCGCCCAAGATCAGCAAAGGTGGTTGATTGCAGCCCCGGGGGAACATAAATAGAAACCAAGGAGTGAGTGCAACCCTCCCACCTACCAGAGATAGCAACATAGCACCCTCTATCATCCAGAACCGTTGCGTCGATTTCAAATGGGAGGGAACTCTTCATTAGACTGCCCACCCCTCTAGATCCAGAGGTAAAGCCTGCCTGGGCGACCAAACGATAACCCCGCCTATTCATGGCCCGACAAGTGTTACCTATTAGGTGTGTGTGACTTGGAGGAGTATAACATCAGGGGATAGACGTTTCAACATTTGCAACACAACCCCACGTTCTATCCTATCCCCCAACCCATTCACGTTCCAACTAAGTCATTTCAATCCCCTACCCCCATCCCAATAATGTAGACAGATCCATCCCTCTCCAGAACTCGGCATTTCAATCAATCGATAAAACAGTACGTTGCCTTGTAAAAAACCCAAACACGCAAACCAAACTCCCCCCACCCCCAACCATAACCCGTTACAAACCCCCCCACCCTGCACGCCTGCATAAGCCTAAAAAGCCACCCCAACTTGCAGTGTGCCTGTCGCCCTAGCATCAAACTAAACTACAAAAAGTAAAACAGAGGAGGAGAGGACCCACCATTAACCCCGCCACCCCCCAAATTGTCACATTGTCACTGTAGTTCAAGCAGCTAATATAGCGAACCACTGTCTGAGGCCAGCACGATCGAGAATCAAAGGCCGAGCGCCTACTCCTGTTCCTCCGATCCGTCTTCCGCTCCTCTGGACTGTTCGTCGTGTCCACGCTGATTGGGCAAAGTATCCAGCCAGTCCGCCACAACATCAGGACAATCAAAAAAGTATGTCCGCTCCTCAAATTCGATTCTCAGTTAGGCCGGGAAGAGCATCGCATATTTTAGGCCCAAGTCTCCCAGCCTCCTTTTGACGCCCATTAAACATAGTCTCTGCTTCGGGACCGCCTGCGTGAAGTCTGGGTAGAAACTCACTGTGGTATTTTCAAATTTCGTGGGCCCACCCACCCGCGAGGCCTGCAGAATTGCATCTCGATCTCTGAAGTTAAAGATCCTGGCAATGATAGGCCGCGGTGGAGCTCCCAACTTTGGTTTACCACCCGGAACTCTGTGGGCCCGCTCAACAGTAAAAAACTTGCTCAGTCCTTTAGGTGCGAGATGGGAAACACAAGATTTTCAACAAAGAGATCCACCGCAGGATCCTCCGCTTTTTCCGGGACCCCGATAATGCGGACGTTATTACGCCTAGCTCTTCCCTCAAAATCCTCCAGACGGCGGGCGAAGAGTTTGTTGGAGGTTCACAGATTGTGGACCTCGGTCTGTAAATCGGTGACATCCCCCGTCAAGCTAGTGGCCTTGATGTCCAAAGATTTGACCTTCCCGTTCGTTTTGGACAAATCAGTTCGAATCAGATTGACATCTATAGCTACTGTGTCCAACTTGTGAGCGAGGGTCTCCATTTGCTGTCCAAGGAAGGCTTTACTCCCGTCAATGGCGGCCATCACATCTTGCAGAGTTAGTTCCGTTGACGAGGCGGGAGCGCCCCCTGTGTCTTCCATCGTTTTGCACGATCCACTGGGGGATCCCTTCGTTTGGGCATACCGATCCATGTTATTGGACTGAGTATATCCACGTTGCCGCGTCGTCTTAGCCTTTGTCTTGTCTCCCTCAGTTTTGCTTGTCATCGCAGATGACTCGAACCTCAAGGAGATATGTCTTTGAGATAAAGGAGCAGTGGCAACCAGAGGGGACAGGTCAGGCTTCTGTCCTATATTGCAGTAAAATAAACTATCTGACGTGCCACGGAGGACTGTAGCCTCCAGCCCAGGGGGACAGCGTATAGCGAGAGCACCAAAAACAAAAGTGAAAATCAATCGGACCGCCAGTCCGTCCCTCCTCAGGCCGATGTTGATCGATTACTGCACAGGCATCATGCCAACTCGAGCCCGGGCACCTCTCCGGTGTAGGCCGCGATCTTCAGGACATCGTATCTTTGGTTTCCTGCGTCCGATTCCAAATCTGACTGCAGGTTTCGCCTCCCGCGTGGTTCGTCTATACGAATTCGTCAATGAAGATCAGGATATATTACAGGATAGGTGTGGGAGGTAGCGAGGGTCTCGGGAGCCCTGTGCTCCCGCGGCCATATTGGTTGTGCGCGAAGCTCCTCTCCCTGAATTAATATTTATAAATAAAATATAGTTATATTTATTTCTAAAACAAAAAAAGTTATCTAAAATAATAATTGTTTTATTATAAAATATTTTAATATGTATGTAAATGCATTACCATTTATTTACATGTATATATATATTATTAAGTCAGAATAAACGAATTTATTTTCAAAAATGATTTCCTATGCAGTGTTATTTTAAGCCCCAGATTCCATTATTTTTTTAGATAGAATATTGCAGTACCAGTAGTTGGCCAAGTGTGGTGCTGGACCTACTTTAGATCTGAGCTGGAGTACTTTACTACTGTTTTGGGTCCTTTTGGCTGTAGTAACTTAGAAGTGCTGTTTGTGAAGAGGGAGGTGCTTACTCTTTTATGGGTGGGTGCATCTTCTTGCCTAAACTCCTCTTACCTTCCCTTAACTCCTTCTTTCTCCTCCTTACCCCCTCCCATTTAGAAGTAAGTATTCCCCATTTTCCAGCCACTTCCCTTTGTCCCTCTCACATTTACTACTAAAACATAGGCATACTTGTGTAGAGATCCTCTAAGTGAGGGTGGAGCTCTCCACAAATAAGAGAAAGGAAAGGCAGAGGCTGAGACCTCCACATGTATGTTTGTGATTAGCATATTGTAGTGCATAAGTAGTACAAGTAGATGTACTACAAAATATAGTTTGTAAATAGGCCCTTTCATGCTTAGATCAAAGTCCTGTTTCAGCTGTGCTCAAGCCCACGTTTACACGCAATCGACTATAAAGCTTAACAAAGACCATGACAAAGTTAAAATGAAGGCAGCAAACACCAGCCTGTTGGTTTTGCCAAAGCTTGTTCTCTATCTTTCTTCGAAACAGAAGAAGAACTTTCTTTTGAAGTACACTGATAGCAATTAGTGTTTTCCACCCCATATTCTCGCCAAATGGTGGGGAGGGGGGGGGGGGCGGGGGGTAGAGATTTTTTTTCTTCATAAAGTAAAGGTTATTGAGAGGGCAGTAGTTACCCTTCTCGTGTTCTGCTTTTGTATAACCAATCTTGGTTGGGGCTAGCATAACCTCTTCAAAATGGAAGGCTTACCATTGCACCGCAGTGACGTTATTCTTCAAATCAGGCAGAGACAATCCAAGAGAAAAGCCTGGCCAGCAAAGAAAAGTTAGTAAGAAACATATTAATCCGCCAAGTCATAATTTACCAGACCGGGTCCATTACATTCTAACTAATGACCTGATTTAGTGCTAAGCAGTACTGAGTATTATGCAAGGCAAGTGTGGCGAAAGCTGCTTCTGACAATCTCACAGATACATGGCAAGAGACTCTTCTTCCCTTCTGTAATCACTCCAAACACTTTATCAAGAATCAAGCATTTTATTTGAAATTAAATTATATTGCAAGGCCATTAGGAATTCTCTCAAAGGAAATACAGTTCTTGTTACATTTTCATTTTGAGTTGATCTGCAGTTAAACATTAATTTTCACTTGGCTTGAACCCTGCTGATGTTTTTATTACCACAGAGAATTTAAAAACAGAGCAGAATGAGGGCGTCCAAACAAACACATTCAAGCTGGCTTGTTGGCAGGGTTTAGGATAAAAATGTATTTTAAAACAATAAAGCATTTAACTTAGTCAAAGGACTGGTTGGCGCTCGTATTTCTATTATCACTCAATTTATTTATTTGCAGGCATCAGTGACTTTGAAAATACTCACTGCTGGATGGTGTGATGTTTTGCTCGGAAACAATTGTCTGACTATTGCCCTACTGGTCACCCACCTCCAACAACATCACCCTGAATTAGACAACTGTGGCTTTATTACAAACCAGTGGCGGCCGGCATGGCTTGCGGGTGGCTGTGCGGGGTTGCCCTTGGGAGGGTCGCGGATATTAAAAAAAATAAAAATAAACTTACCATTGCACCAGGTCCCGCGTCTCCCGTCCTGCTCTTCTCCATCTCAGATGGAAGCACAGCCAGGCCCCACTGACCAATCACAATACTGCAACGCAGTGTTGTGATTGGTAGGCACCCAGGCTCCCCATACCAATCACAACGCTGCAATGCCGCGTTGTGATTGGTTTGAGCGTCCTGGTGGGACGCTCAACCAGGGAATGGGAGCCTGGGCTCGTTCTCCATGCTAGCTGTAATGTAGCCTACTTGGAGAACAGGGAAAGTGTGTATGACTGGTTTGTGCGGCCCGAGAGGGCCGACCAAACATTCATTGCACACTGAGGAGTGGGCAAACCACCCCTCCCCTCCCCTGCTCCGAGAGCAGAGCAGCCCACTCGCCCACCCGCAAAGCAGCAGGAAGCATAACATGATAATAATTTAAAATTATAATTTTATGCTTCTTCGCATTGCTTAAAAGCAGCGGGGTAAAATTCGTCCGCCATAGCACAGGAGCCACCACTGTTACAAAACGAGTGTGTTCGTTTTCTGCACCCCAGGGTATTGTATTATTGCAGAAGAAGTTCAGACACTTGTGCGCCCTATTATGAACGTGGCGCAGAGGCTGTCTGGATGCACACTGACAGTGTGTCACGAAAAGGTGGTGCGCAGTCAGTGTTTCCTAAGTGCAGCCCGTGCATGGAGGGAGGGGTATCACATGGACCCCTCAGACATCCCTGTGCAGACAGGTTCAGTCAATCACTGCACCTGATTACAGGGATCTCTGTGCCCTCTTTAAACTGCAGGTAGGTGCTGCCTGCATAGAGAAAGATGGAACAGCTTATTCAAATAGCTGCGCCGTATTTCACAAATGCGCTGCCCTTGGGGTAGCGCAAGTTCGCAGTTGCCTTGGGGCAGCGTATTACTTGTAAAAGTGTGCACTATACTTGTTTGCACCCAGCTGTCCTGTTTAAATGTGCACCGTGGTAGAAACAGGGAGAGTGCATCCATTATGTAATACAGGCCCTGATGCCTTTGATGGCCTTAGCCTAACAAATATTGCAGCCATCTTGCTCTCCTTTGAACTCATTTGCCTGTTTTCGCCATTGTGCTGTGTCGTGTTATGCAAAGAAACAGTTTGATCGTATGTGTCTCATTCCCACCTTTAGATCTACAAAATGCAAAGGTTTTCTGAATCACTAAATGATTTTAGAAATGGTTTCAGAATCACTATTTTGAAGGGGCGTGTTTTGGTTGTTACGCCCAAATAGCGATTTTGACCCTGATGTAGCAATGTTTTGTGACTGAAATCCACTTGCAAAATATTGAAAGTTACTGACTACTAAGTGGAAGTAGTAACTGATTCACAAATTAGAAGGGGTGCCCTTTGGAGCCATTCCACTTTGTGAATCTTAAAAAAAAAATTCTGGAAGAACAGAGAGACAGGAGCACCTCCAACTCTCAGTGTAACATTTTGGTTTAAACACATTACCATTCCCTTTAAGAAAAAATATTTTTAGAATTTTTTTAAAAATAAAATAATACCAATAGCTCAAACTTTCCCAATGCGAGACCTATTGCATTGCAAATGCTTGTTTGGTGTAGTGGGCAAAATAATAATGTGAATGACACAATAACAGGCAAATGGATGAAGCGAGATGGCTGAAAGGCCCTATAAGTTAGTATATCAGATCTATGTGTTTTGAAAAATCTAAAGGTCTTGCCTAACAACAGCCCTAAAAAAAACTTAGAACAAAAAGTGATCCTGAGGAAAGCAAAGTAACTTGTTTCAATCTTTTTACAATTCTTTTTATTAAAACAAGGCATCAGAAAAAAAGGAATATAGTACAGAGGAATCATGTCATAGTCAATACAACACCCTCGGGGGTATAGGAAACCAAAATACATACATGTCAAAAACTTTACGGGGATGGGGGTACATCAAAGACAGCATTCCTTGGTGGCACACAGATCCCTCCTCTATATGTATTCCAGGGACCCCATACTGAAAACCACTTTCGAGGGCGGCCTTTTGCAATGAAAACAGTCTTCTCCCGGAACATACTCCAATCTAAGTTATTTTTCCAGCTCTCAAGGGTGGGAGGCTGTTCGGATCCCCGCTGCTGGGCAATATTCCTTTTCTAGCTGCACACTTATTGCCTCATAAGTGTATCACCCTAGGCACCAGTATTTGTTTGCTGGAATCTCCAGCGTGGTTTTACTTCAACAGTTCAATCTATAATCTTTTTCCAAAAATATTACTCCATGTACTCCTTAAGTTCAAAATCCAAAAATTATTTTATTCACTTTTCATTCATTTCAAAATTCAAGACAATCCGTGTTCCAATGCATTTCGGTGTTTGACCACACCTTCGTCAGGGAACGTCTACAATATAAATAAACAAAACATTTTCTCAGTGCATGTATCAAAACAACCAACATTTCTTACGCGCTGTGAAGTCGAGTTTTACCTATAGATTAAGTTGGCGTTCTTATCTCAAAAGTAACCATTATCCATGAGTGTATCTAGTACTAGGTAAGTTTGTTAACTCTCGGGGTTTGCTGCTAAGTTACGCGCTTGTTGCTTATTACTGTGGGCGCTACCCCTACAAATCCGTGAATAACGGCTAACTCTATGGTGGTAATACCCGCCAATTCTCACCTTATTCGAAAAGTGAAATCAGCTCATACTGCTTCCGCGGAGTCGTCCCACTCCGTTCGAAGTTCGAGAAATCTACTCTCGCTACGCGCTGGTTCGCGCATGCGCTGTATGTAGGTAAAACTTTTTGTTATATGTTCTAACTTTATTGTTCGCTACGCGGTCACTACTGGGCTGTTGCTACTAGGTCAATTTCCGGCTCGTGCGGGCCCATCAATGCAACTTTAAACAAATGTAACATGCATATGGAGCAACACTTCTTTCAGGTAATACGGTATAACATAGATGATACTAGAATTTATCACAAATAACAAGTAAATTCAGTCCTGTCATTCATTCCATTGGGCTTCAAACTACAGAGGTAATAAATCCAATAGTTTTCTCTTTTTAAGAGATTTTTCTTGTTCATTGTTCCTTCTTTTTTAGGGACTATTTCCAATACACATGCCCTTAGTTGGTTGATGTTGTGATGTTTTTCAACAAAGTGCGTGGCCACTGATGAGTTCGATGATTGTGTTCTTATATTACTCTTGTGCTCATTGAGCCGAACTTTAAACTTTCTTTCCGTGTGGCCTACGTAAACGCTGCCACATGGGCATTTTAGTAAATACACTATGTTGGTTGTATCGCATGTGGCGTTTACTCTTAGGGGTATTTTGTGTCCTTTCATCGGGTGATTGATGCTAGCACCCTTCATAATGTTGTGGCAGTTTGAGAAACTGCCACAACATTATGAAGGGTGCTAGCATGAGCTGCACACTTATGAGGCAATAAGTGTGCAGCTAGAAGTTGTTTGACATACACTCCAGGAGGGGAGTGATACCCAAGCGCACAGTTGAAATTGGAGTCAACATTTAGGCAGTGCACAACCCAACACACGAAGCAATATTCCTTTTCGCCAACATAAAACTTAATGTGCCCATTGTGTCTGCGCAGAGTTAAGGTCCGTAGGCTCCCATATGTTAAGGAGGCATCTCCTCGCCTCAGAAAGTAAGGAGAACCCCAAGACCTCGTGTATAGTGTTTTGAATCTTACGCCAGTACTCAGTGATATATCGACACTCCCAGATAATATGGAAGTACGTCCCCACAAGACCACATTTCCTTCTGCACAATCCAGAATCAAGGAACCCCATCTGTACAAGGTGGGGCCCCGCGACATAGACCTTGTGTAGTATTTTTAACAGAACGAGCTGCAACCGTGAAGGAATGGCAACCACTTTTGGAGAGGACACAGCGGATTGCCAGTCCTCATCATCCAGTTCTATGCCGTCTCGCACCCACTTATCCCTCAACTCCTTAAGTAGATCCGCTCTATGACTAATTAGTTTCTTATAGATCAGGGAGATCGTTTTTTCGGGGAGGTGGCCATTGAAAATTCTATCCTCCAGAGGCAAGGCCTCCGGCAGATCCGCATCCACAGGCAGAGCCGCCTGTAATGAGTGCCGAATTTGGGTATAGCGAAAATACTCAGAGCTCTTCAGCTCAAATTCAGTCTGCATCCCCTCAAATGACTTAATCCTCCCCTTACTCCGGATGTCTTTGATAGTGGAGATCCCTATCAGGTCCCACTTATCAAACCCTCTCGTATTCCAAAGCTTACCCAGCTGCTCGGAATCAAAAAATGGGGTAGCTAGCGTCAGTTTATCCCTCCATCCCAAAGAACTTGTGGCGTCGTGTCAGATCCGCACTGCATGCTTAGTTGGCCCTGTTAAGTCCAACCTCATTGTCCTGGAGTACAGCGCCCTATTGTAACTACCTCCAGGGAGGAGCCATCTATCCATAGCGTAGCCGGGATCGGCAACAGAGCCATATGTCCAATGATTGATCACGGCCAGCTGGGACGCCCAATAGTACCGTTTAATATCTGGGAGGGCAATGCCTCCATCATACCAAGGGAGCGTCAACTTAGCCAAGGCAATGCGGGGTCTGCCTTCCCATAAAAGACTACGCTGTAACCCTTTCACCTCACGGAAATAACTGGCCGGAAATACATCCAGGGAATTCTGAAGGGTGTAAAGGAAACGAGGCAGAGACATCATTTTAAAAAGAGTCGCTTGCCCCAACAAAGAAAGTAGAAGTTTCCTCCAGTTAGCGATGTCACTCTTAAGCCTCTGCAAAGGGGGAAGGAGATTTTTGGCGTAATTCCCATTCCCTTTAAGTCATAAATCTTTCCTGAGAATTGCTTGTGAAATCTTCCTTGATATTTTCATGTGCTTCCTTTAGGATTAACGTCTGGACCTCACGTTTTCACAAAGATGCTGGCTTTCCAAATTCTAAATTGCATTTCTTCTTTCTCAGGGTGTCCTTATTTAGGTGAGTGGCTGAGTGCTTCTTATTTCTTTTCAAAGGCTCAGGAAAATGCCAATTCAGAGAGCTGAACTATTCAGGATCATGGCTTCCTTGTCAACTTCGAAGACCCATCTTCAACCCTCACAGAATTTCTCATTTATAGGACCTCCTTTTCAAACCAAATTACAAAAGGGTTTTCCTCCTAAAGACTGGATAACAAGAATACAGCCTACTTCAGCATCCTTTTTGCAGAGAAGAACAGCACCTATAAGAGACTAGTTAAGACTTTAGAGACTTGTGCCATCGTGACTTTGGGGTTCAATGGGCTTGTTTCCATCTCAAATTTCCGGTAACGTACATTTTGGCACATTGGTCTCCAGCTTCACCGAACTACGACATTCACCTGAAAGCATCAACATCTCTTCAAGACTCTCCACCTTAGTGATGAACCACAGACAATCCTGTGAAGCAAATATCTCCTCATCCCCAGATTGCATTCATTTTGATAACACATGACAAAGAGGTGGTGTGTGGGGGGGTATTTTAGGAGATCTTTCTACACAGGATCTATGGTCTCTTTCAGTAGCCCTAGAGTCCTCCAACGGGGAGGAGGAACTGACTGCTACATGATAAGTTATTCTGGTGTTCTCTCAGCATCAGGAGCCTACATAAATTTCCAAGGAGGGACCAGGTCCTTTTCTCAGAATCCGATAGCAAAGGAAATGTTCAGCTGGATGGGGGTCTATCTCCTGTAAGTTTTTGAAGTATATCTCCCAGATATGCAGAACAGGGCTACCGACCTCCAAAGCCCCCAATTTCATTCCTCTGTCCACTTCTTTCTCCTAAAATGTTGTTAAAATTTGTCACATGTATGGAACACTTATTTTGGATCATGCTACCCGTTCTGTTCAGCAGCCCCAAATTCCCATGTTTGGGGATGGCTGCTCTTCCTCTCCCTTGGCCTAAGGAACTGCTCTATGGTTTCTCTCCAACTCTGTAGGTATTTGTTTTAACAAAGGTTCCGAGGGAGGGGGCAGAGATAATCCTGATACCAAACGATTTGGCCCAAGGGATCACGGTTTCTGCTTCCTCTTTCCCTACCAATGGAACCTCCGTGAATGCTATCAATCAGGTATTTTCCTCTGCATTCACCTCTTCACCCTCTTATGACCCTCCATCCGCTTCACCCAGGGCTTGGAAAGTTTAGCAGAACATCTAACAATGGTTAGGATATTCTAGAGAAGCTGATCTAGATCAACAACAGGATAATCGCACATCCACATTAAAATAATGCGAAAAAACATTCGGAACAGTTGTCTTCCAGGTGTTCCTCCAAGGGAGTGCATCCAAGAGACTGTGATCCTTTTCAAATTCTTGATTTTTTAAGAAATCAGTTTTTGTCTGGTTTTGGCAGTATCCAAGCTAAAGGTAAAATGGGCAGTCATTACATCTTCTATGTCTCCGGTTCAGCTATGTCCTCTATTGCTTCTTTAGCGTCTCAGTTCTTCTGCAGTTTTTCTAGTGATTCATTCTGCGCTCCCTCTATGGGATTTACTTCTAGATTTAAGAGCTTTGCAAAAGGATCCTTTTGAACCTATATCCTATGGGGCAGATTTACAAGAAAGTGATGCATCTGTAGAGATGCATCACTTTCCCTTCGCCACCATGCAAAACCCTTGCGTCACCATGGATGCACCATATTTACAATACAGCGCACCATGGCGCAAGGATTGACAGATGCATCAGAAATTCTGACGCATCTGTTGATGAACAAGTCACAAATTGCTGGAGCCATGTCGAGAGCACGACGCAACTCCAGCAATGCGTGTTGTGGCCTATTCCCAATACATTGCGTCACTCCTTACGTCTGCTTCAAGCAGGCGTAAGGTTTTGATGCAGTGGCATCCTAAAAGTCACGCAGTAAAATCTTGTAGATTTCACTGCGTCACTTTTACGAGGCTTTCCTGCGTGGAACGCCTACCCTGCATACATTATACCTGATGCAGGTATAATGTCACGCAGGGCTTTACAACGTGACGCATCTCCCTAGATGCGTCATGTTGTAAATGGACCGCAACTTTTACCCCGCTGCTGCGTCACAAAAGTGACTCAACAATGGCACTAAAGTGGGACGTGGCCAAGTGTGATCCGTAATAGCCGCGTACTTGGTGAGCTCCAATGTCGGTGAGCCTGCTCGGCTATCCTGAAGGACCATCCTGAAATCCTAATCACAAACTCCTGTGTCCGGAGGGCGGCGTAGACCGGGCCAACCGCCCCCATGTCTGTGGCGGCTGGCGTTCCAGAGCTGCGGCTGCTGCCTGGGGCGGACCCATTTTAAGCCGGGGCCCACAGTGCCGGCTCCGGCCCGGAGTTTATCACTTACGGTCCGCCCTAGTAAGGGTCCGCGGCCGATGCGATTGCCGGTGTGAGGCAATTTGGAGGGCCCGCATCGGGGCTGAGCGTCGCACCTACTGTATTGCAGGTTGCAGAGGGGTGCTTAGGAGGCGGCGGCGTTGTGGCTGCAGCGGCTGCCGATGTGCCATTTCTGTGAAAGGTGACGTCCGCCGGATTCCGGGAGGCGGTAGGGTGCCTCTCACTTGGCGCTGAGGACTCCCCCACCCCCTCCCCCCCCCCCCCCCTGCTTCAGCCCCAGAGAAGACTCGCTGATCGGCTGGGGGCTTGGCAGAGATAGACATTGGTGCGAGTGGCACACACAATTGAGCAAGTGACTCGGTGGGTCGAGGGGGATACTGGCCCTCCTGCTGAGGAGTGGTGCATCGCGCCTGCACGGAAACATGGCTCCTGACCTACGCGGTGCATAACTTTGATAGCTGACCTGACGTCTGCGTTGTGTGGAGCTCTCCCGCCCTGCTGCTTTCTGTTCTCCTGGCCTGAGTGTGGGCCCGGCTGGCGGTGTGGACCTACTTCCCGGGTGCTCTTGCGATTGCCCGTTGGAGATTGCGGTGGGCGGGGGAGCGGGGGTGGTGGATTGGAGGCGGCCCCTCACATTACCAACAGCATAATTAGACAGTCTGATTCCTCTGTTGGGGAGCCTGTGGAGGTCCCACTGACTTGGTGGCACATTGTGGACGGCTGGTGCCTGCGTGGTTCGCTCCTTCACGGCGGATTTAGGTCAAACCTGTTATTATCAGATCCCAATGACCGCCCCTGGTGCAGAGCAGTACAGCTGGCCTAATACTAGGTGTGTGGCGGAAGGCGCATCAACGGTTGGGACCTGTCTGCTGGCCCTCAACTAAAGACTGCTGCCTGTGAGATGGAGCGTGGGAAAGGCCCTGGAGCCAAGGGCCCGAAAACAATCCAGGCCAATAAACTAGATCGCTACACGATCACCAAGGATGCACAACGGGTAAGGCTCTCTGAGGAGACGGTGAAAGGAATCCCTACTGGGGAGGAACCTGAGCTCTCCCTGAAAGACGTATTGGAGGCAATCACAGGAGTCAAAACCTCACTGGAGCACCAAATGGACTCCATGGCCATTGATTTTAATTTAATCAGGGCGGATATGGGGAAACTTAATGAAAAAGTGAAGCAATTTGAGCTCACAGCTTCCAGCCTTGTGGAGGACATCTCACAACTACAAAGAGAAGTCCGCGAGCTGCGGGAATCCCGCGATTCCGTCGACCTCTAGTTGGATGATTATGAAGGCCGCCTCCGTCACAACAATCTACGCATCTTGGGTGTGCCCGAAAGATCAGAGGGGCAAGCCCCAGACCTCTTTGTTGAAGACCTCGTTCTCGAGCATCTCCAGCCGAAGGGCCTCAGTAAGTTCTTTGTCGTGGAGCGGGCGCACAGGGACCCGGGCGGCCGTCCCAGACCGGGCGCTCCCCCGCAGCCGATGTTGGCCTGAGTCCTTAACTACCAAGACAGAGACGCTATCCTCCAGAGCTCTAGGGCCAACGCCCCACTTAAGTATGAAAATGCTACCATCTCCTTTTTCAGAGAGTGCAAAAGCAAAAGAGATCCTTCCTGTCGGTGAAGCGAGATCTAAGGGAAAGAGGCATGAAATACTCAATGTTGTTCCCGGCGCATCTCAGGGTCAAGGTGGAAGGCCGAGCATGGTTTTTCGAACAGCTGGAGGTGGTGATGGAGTGACTCAAATACCGGGGGGCGCGGGCCACCACAGACAGAGGAGACGACGGCAGAGGAGACACTCAGCCTTCCTGAAACTGAGGCCAGTTGAATGCTTGACCTGTTGGGATGGGGTGGCGGGTTGGATTGTTGGGGGGGGAGTGAAGCATCTCTGTTAGTGCTATTGGGGTACCCGGAACTCGCTTCTTTGCGCAATTGACATTCCTCAGGACCAACTATTACATAATATGGGACACAGACTGGGGCTCATAGACTGTTACCCCCTAAGTGTTTTTATATTCTTTCTTTTGAATTTTCAGGGCGACAGGCACTCTGCATTTTTCGGTGGGCAGTTTGAAGCCCAGTGGGCAGGGCAGCGGGGTGGGGGGGCGTTGGGGAGGGCAGTTTGCTTTCAACCATTGGGTGGTTTGTTGTTTGCATCAGCACTATATATCTTATCTTTATGCAGCATGCAGAGGATTGTCAACTCTACTATCTAGATGATGGGGGATAGGGAAGTGAAGATTTTGATCTGGAACGTTAACGGGCTGGGGGATAAAATCAAGCGGCGTGTGGTCCTTGAGTATCTCAAAAGGCAAGCGCCAGATGTTGCATTGCTTCAAGAGACACATCTCGATGGGAATTCATGCAAAGCTCTGCACAGAATGGGATACAGGCTGGTCGCACACTCAGGTTTCACGTCAGGATCCAGAGGTGTGGGCATTTTGATCCGCAAGGAGTTTTCTTTGGCAATTGTCTCTACATGGGAGGATGGGGGGGTAGATATATTGGAGTCACGGGCCGATGGGAGGGACACAACATCACCTTCCTGTCAGTCTATGTTCCCCCGGGGTTGCAGGGCACGACATTCGCAGACATGGGGAAGCTTTTACTTAATTTTCCTGAGGGACCCTTAATCCTGGGTGGTGATTTTAATGCAGTTGTTTCTGGAATGGTGGACAGGCACCCTCCACGGGACTTGTGGTGGGGGATGCGTTGGCTTCCTGATTTTATGGATACAATCGGCCTGGTCGATGGCTGGAGGTTGCTCCACCTTGATCAAAAACAACACATTCCACTCCGGGGCTCACAATAGCCTTTCCCGGTTGGATTACTGTTTGGTCCCCACCTCGCAAGCGTCCTACATAACTGAAGTCAAACACCTGGTGTTGGACCCGGCCCGTTGGGCAGGTTCACCCCTAGACTTTTTGCTTTTTCCTAGTCTGTTTATGGAACCTGGTGTTGGTGATTTTAGGCCTCTGCGCACTTTTTCACTGTGGTACAGTGTAAAGTGCTTGAGCTCTCTGTGAATGTGTGGTGAGTGACCTGCCCTCCCATAGGAATGAATGGGGAATATGTATGCCCATGGTAGTTCCTGATGTGTGGGGAGTGCAGGGGCGAGTTTGGTATGGATGAGCTCGTGAGAGTGAATGCTGCAAAATGATGTATGCGGCATGACTGTGTCTAGTCTAGAAGTACTACTTTTAGAAGTGGGCATATTTGTGTAAGTTGGTGCTAGCGTGTGATTGGCTGGTGAGCCTGGCCCAGAGTGCCTGGGCCTGCTTGTGGATTGACTGTCTGGTTTGAGGATGACAGGGGCTAGAGAGCCCAGGAGGTTGTCTGAAGTCAGCCCATGGATGAAAGGCAGCATCTGCTGCCAGGGAAGTGGGAGGAGATGGCACCTGATAGTGAAGGGCTGTGCCTGCCTAACTACAAAGCTGGCTCCACCTCCGGCTGGGCGACTGACACCTCTGTCCCTTATACTGAAGGGGACTTCCCTCTAAACCAGTCTAGCTGGTTCTCACACTGCCTGCTTCAAAGGACTTCAAAGGACTTCAAAGGCTTTTCTGTGTATAAGAAGGGGCTGTGTCCCCTTCCAAAATGTTCTTGTTTCTGACTTCAATCTGCCAGGGGCATGCTGCTGCTGGGGCTCAGGGGAATCCCTGGGCCCTGCCCAGCTCCTGGACCTCTGATGGACTTTCCTGGACTCCTGGGGGACCCCTCTGCCTTGCTGGGCTGATGGGGGGGACTTTGCTTTACCCCTGGGAATTTCTGGGATCTTTGCAGCATGGAGAAGCTGCATTTTCCTGTGGAGGGCGCTTGTGTTGGATTTCTAGCGCCTGGAAGCGCTGTGCTTCCCCCTGAGCGCCTGGGAGCGCTCTGCCTGTTTTCTAGTGCTGTAGAGCGCTTTATTTGGATGATAGCGCTGAGGAGCACTTTGGCCGCCCTGGCGAGTGTCCACCTCGCTTATTGTTAATTTTATCTAACCTTGGCTGCCCACTCCGTGATTGCCGCTGCCCGGGGCCAGGAAGAGGACCAGGAGCTGCGGTAGCGAAGCTCGAAGCCGCCGCGCTCCTATTGGCCCAGCGAGACGAGCCCCTCCAGTGACGCCGCACTGGGATTGGCCCAGCGCCGCCGCGTCATCGCCGAGGCCGCGCCCTGATTGGCTGACGGCTCAGCATCTCCCAGGGGCTGGTCCCGGGAGCCGCGCTGTCATTGGCTGGCTCCCGGGCGTGTTTTGAAGATGGCCGTGATCACCGCCGGGCCCGGGGAGAGGAGAGAGGATGGCGCTGCATGGCGGCGGGTCGGCCGGGCTCCCGTGAGCTGAGGGAGCCCGGCGGCATTTGAGGAGAGAGGCGGAGACTTGCAGCGGGGGCGCGAGGCACATTGTCGGTGCCTGCCCCCACCGCGAGTGAAGAAGAGCCGCCACCCGGAGGAGCCCGCCGGTGAGTCTGGGCTGGGGGCCGGGCAGAGTGAGGCAGAGAAGAGAGGAGGGGCGCCGGGACACGTTGTCGGTGTCCGCCCCTCCCGAAGCGCGAGCTCGCGCCTAGTGCAAGTAGGAAGCCATGAAGGCTTCCTGGGCGGCCCTGGTTGGCAGTGGGTCGCCCCAACGTGCACGGAGCCCGGAGAGGCTCCCCGCCCCATTTTTCGTAGTTAGAGCCCTGAGAGGCTCTGGGGGCATTTTGAGAAGTTAGAGTCCCCCGTAGGGGACTCCACCGTGAACGGCGCAGAGTCAGGGCGGCCCCAGTTGGCAGCGGGTCGCCCCAACGTTGTCCAGAGCCATGAGAAGGCTCGAGGGGGCATTGTCTGCAGAGCCTGAGGGCTTCAACGTTTGGCCACAGTTTTTGTTTTAGAGCCTGTGTGGCTCAGGTGGCGCAGAATTGTTCTAGGGGCTACTGAGAGCCCTGCCACAGCTTGTTAGTACACAGTTGCCCAGCACTTTGTGGGCAACTGCCACGTTTAGGCTTTTTGTACTCTGTGACTGGCGCTGCATGGCAGCGCGCCCTGACATTGGACACAGGGCATCTTTGCCCCACAAGGCCAGTTGGCCTAGGGACTGCCACAAGTAGTGGCTTATATAGTGTTGGCGCAATGTGATTTCTATGCTTTTTAATAGTTATTGCTTATGTGAGTTTTTGCGCTATTGATTTATTATGCACCTCTGAATGTGTTACTGCATCATGTGTCTTTCTTTCCATGCGCTGCACCTCTGAATGTTTAGTCATCATGTGTCTTCCTGCGCTGCACCCCTGAATGTATTTTTATTGCATCATGTGCTTTATTCTTAACACCTCTGAATGTTTATGGCATCATGTGTTTCTCTTTATTACTCCTCTGAATGTGTTCATGCATCATGGGTAAGGTGTTCTGGTGTATACCCCTAAATGTGTTTATTCTTAGGTGGTTGTCTTTTCTACTCCTCTGAATGTAGGTTTATTGCATCATGAGTAATGTATTCTTTCTTAGACCCCTAAATGCTGTGTGATACTTAGGTGGTTCTTCTTTTTCTAGTACAGGTGGTCCTAGTAAGGTCCTGGTTCCTGTTACCAGTGGTTACTGGTTGTTATCTTTGATTATTATTTTATATTCTACATTTTATCTAGAAGTGCTATATCTGAATATGACAGTGGCCCTTGTGGCCCTGTCTTGTGTACATAATCCCTGTGAATATTGCCTGTGCCAGTTGGCACAATGTATATGTGTGATTTTATCTGATATGTTTTTACAATACAAAAGTTATTTTTATAATAACCTTGTGTGGAGTCTCTTTTGTGGTGTGCCTAGTATGTTGTTGCTGTTGTGCGCTGGCGCAAATGCTTTACACATTGCCTCCGAGTTTAGCCTTACTGCTTGAGCCAAGCTACCATGGGGGTGAGCAGAGGTTATCTTGGCGTGTGACTTCCTTGCCCTGACTAGAATGGTGGTTTCTGCCTGGCTTTGGCGTCAGCCTTAGCCTACCAGAAATAGCCAGTTCTAACACCTGGCCAGAGGCATTTCAGACCACTCTCCTCTTTGGGTCCATGTGATCATAACTCGTGGTACAGCGGGAAAAGTGGCCCCCATCAATCCGTGGCATCTACGTAATCCCAAAATTCGCAAAGACCTCATTAAAACACTAGATGACTATTTCACTAACAATGAGGGGTCAGTGTCCTCTTCCCGGTCCCTATGGGAGGCTTTCAAAACAGTTATCAGGGGTCAGGCACTGTCATTGATAGCAGGCTCGAAAAAAGAGAAAAATAGGGAAGTGGTTGACCTGGAGACTGAAATTGGTGTGCTAGAGGGAGAGTTGGAACGGGAGGTGACACAGGCCAAACTTAATCTCTTGAGCCTTAAACAACATGACTATATAGCACTAGTAACTGACAGGGCTAAAGCTCTTGGTAGAGAACAGCAGGGCAGGTTCTATGATCTTGGAGATAAGGCAGGGAAGCTAATTGCATGGCTAGACAAAAGAGACTGGGCTTGCCGCCTGGTCCCGGGGCTCCTCACTGAGGAGGGAAGGTCGCTCACTGACCCACAAGACATAGTGGACAGGTTTGCGAATCAATTTCAGTCAGTCAGTCAGTCAGTCGGTCTCTACTCATTCGGACTCTCAGCTGCTACTCCGAGACATTCAGCTTCCGTGTCTTTCTCCCGAGGATCAGGAATTTATGGACAGTGCATTAACAACGGGCGAGATTACCCAAGCCATCCGTTCCTTAAACTCGGGGAAGGCACAAGGCCCCAACGGGCTCCCTATTGAACTCTATAAGCTCAAGCCTGATAAGTTGGCTCCTTATTTAAAAGATATATATGTTGAGTCTAAAGACAAGGGGGCTCTGCCTAGTGACCAAAGAGTGGCTACGGTGGTCGTTATTCACAAGGAGGACAAGGTCAAAACTAACTGTGCCTCATATAGGCCAATTTCTTTATTAAACGCTGAACCTAAGATAATGGCCAAGCTCCTATCGTATAGACTGGTAAAGGTTGTAAGTAACCTGATCCACCCAGACCAGTCGGGCTTCATGCCCCACAAAAACACAGCTTTAAACCTGCACAGATTACATGGGGTGATTGCCAGAGCCCACACTCTATGGGAACCGGCGGTAATTGCTTCACTTGATGCAACCATGGCTTTTGACACTATTGAATGGCCCTATTTGTGGGCAGTCTTGGCCAAGTTCGGATTCGGTCCTGACGTTATTAGTTGGGTTTGTTTGTTGTACACTGAACCGCTTGCCCAAATAGTAGTAAAGAACAGGGTTTCAGCCCCATTTTCGCTTGGTCGAGGACCCGACAGGGCTGCCCATTGTCCCCCCCCTTTTCTCACTGGCCCTGGAGCCTCTCGCAGCCTGGCTGCGTTGGGAACCATCCATCCGGGGCATGCGGTGGTCTCCTGAATGGAAGGATCGCATATCCCTATATGCAGGTGATATTCTGCTCTACCTGACCTCTCCAAGAAAGTCCCTCGGTGTGGTTTTTGACGTCCTGGCCTCCTTCAGGAGAAACTCTGGACTCTCAATCAATTGGGGGAAATCTGTGTTGTTTGTGCTTAGGGGCAATCCCCTGGTCCCTCCGTGAAATTGTCCCATACAAGACAACTCGGAAGGATTCAAGTATTTGGGGGTTTTCATCTCTCTCGATCCAAAGAGTACATATGCCCAGAATCTTCTTCCCCCGTTGCAGAGACGTAGGAGTGATATTGCTAACTGGAGATGGCTCCCACTTTCGTTGTTGGGCCAGGCAGCCCTCTTTAAAATATTGTCTCTGCCTCGTTTCCTGTATGCACTTCAAAATACTTTAGATGCAGTGCCTGCCAGCTACTTTCGTGAAGTCGAAAGTCTGCAGCGTAGTCTACTTTGGGAGGGCAGGCCCCGTATCGCCCTAAACAAATTAACACTTCCCTGGTATGACTGGGGCATAGCACTCCCTGATATAAAAAGATATTATTGAGATTCCCAGCTGGCAGCGATCAATCATGGCATGTATGGTCCAGTGGATGACCCTGGTTATGCCATGGATAAATGGCTTCTTCCTGGGGGTAGGTATAGCAGGGCCTTATACTCAAGACCGACGAAATTGGACTTGACGGGGCCAACCAAGCATGCTGTTCGGACCTGGCATGACGCCACGAGTTCCCTAGGTTGGAGAGATAAATTGACCTTGGCCACCCTGCTCTGGGATTCAGAGAAGCTATGAAAGTTGTGGAGGACCAAGGGGTTTGATAAATGGGACCTGATCGGGTTCTCCACCATCAAAGATATTTGGGGTAAGGGGAGGATCAAATCATTTGAAGAAATGCAGGCAGAATACACGCTATCAAAGGCTGAATATTTCCGTTATGCACAAGTCCGGCATTTGCTGCATGTGGTACTCCCTGGTGATGTGGATCCCCCGGAGGCCTCACCTCTGGAGGATAGAATTCTTGACGACCACCTCCCTGAAAAAATGTTCGCATTGATTTACAAGAAGCTGATTAATCAAAGGGCTGATCCCCTTGAGGTGCTGAGGGACAAGAGGGTTAAAGATGGTATAGAACTAGACGATGAGGACTGGCAGATAGCAGTCTCTTCCCCGAAGGTGGGAGAGACGGTGGCAGTCTCTCCCAGACCCGCTGCTGCACCTGTGAGTGAATATAGAGTGTTTCCAACTATTACGTTTGGGCTGCGAGAAGCAAAATAACAGCGGACTGATTTTAATAGTCGATTGCTAAATTTAATTTTTGACAGCTTTACGTGTCTTTTTAATACCTGCATTCTCTCCCAACTAATAGTTCGCCTGGGCTCGATATTGCAGCCTGCCCGCCCCGGTCCGACTCGGCAAGCAGTGCTGTTGTGCGGAGGGCGGACAGGCAAGAGCCAGGCAGCACTTCCGGTTTTGCCGGAGCTGAGGTTAGCGCTCTAGTGGCTACCTCACTCCGGGCTATTTAGGCCGGCCTGACTCACGGGCACACGCGGTAGGGAGACGATGGCAGTCTCTCCCAGACCCGCTGCTGCACCTGTGAGTGAATATAGAGTGTTTCCAACTATTACGTTTGGGCAGCGAGAAGCAAAATAACAGCGGACTGATTTTAATAGTCGATTGCTAAATTTAATTTTTGACAGCTTTACGTGTCTTTTTAATACCTGCATTCTCTCCCAACTAATAGTTCGCCTGGGCTCGATATTGCAGCCTGCCCGCCCCGGTCCGACTCGGCAAGCAGTGCCGTTGTGCGGAGGGCGGACAGGCAAGAGCCAGGCAGCACTTCCGGTTTTGCCGGAGCTGAGGTTAGCGCTCTAGTGGCTACCTCACTCCGGGCTATTTAGCCACGCCCTTCCTTCAAGCGCGCAGCGGTTGCGCGCAGGGGGCGCCTTCGAGCGCGCCTAAGAAGTGCCGAAGAAAAGCCCGTCTGCGCCCGTCCGCGACAGGACGGGGCAAGGGGCGATGGACCCTGTCCCTGCTCTACGAGCTACAACTGGTAAGGGCAACCAAACACTTATCTATTCAGCCCAAACGTTATTAAGTCTTAGACCACCTACGCGATGTAGCACAATTATACCTTGGCAGCGCATTGAGGGTCGTTTCTCCTGTCTTCAGTGTCAGCGCTTATCTAACGTTCATGCGCCCTCCCCAGACTCCAATACCCCTCCTAAGGGTTTGAAGAGCTTTCTCCTAAACGTACGCTCTTTACCCAAACACCAACATCAGGAATGGGATCTTATTTATTCCACCCAACCGGACATATGTTTCCTTGTGGAAACATGGTTAAAACCCCACTCAATCACAGCAATAGCAATGGGGATCCCCTCCGGATATAAGATTAAACATCTAGACAGAGACATTAAAACAGGAGGTGGATTGGCAATTATACACAGGGACCATATACAACTTACCATCATAGAAAAACACCTAAACTCGCAGCTAGAAATTCCGCTTTTTAAAATCTTTTTAACAAACTATCTCACCTGGAAAGGGGCTCTGGTCTATCGCCCTCCAGGATCAAACCCTAATTTTGCACTCACCCTTCAAGAAATATTAGCCCCCCACTTAAAATCAAAAGAAGATTTTCTGCTTCTGGGTGATTTTAATATACATGTAGATCGACCAACACTGATCGAATCCACGGCCCTAATCACAGATCTCTTGAATTTGGGTTTAGAACTAAAAAATCAAGGACCCACCCACATAGGAGGACACATGCTTGATTTACTTTTCTCTAACTGTGCCAAAGTAATTTGCTCACCGGCTACAGATATATCATGGACAGATCACTCTTTGCTGGAATTCATATTACTAACTCCAGTAAGACCTACAAAGAATGTACCTCCCTCCCCCTCTTGGAGACCTCAATGGCACAAAGTTACTGCTACTAAACTCCAAGAAGCATGGATAGATCCCAACTTTCAGGAATCAGACACAGCAGACATGGCTTTAGCCAAACTAAATGAATCTATTAAACAAGCCATCGACACTATAGCTCCCTTAAAAAGACATAAACAACACCCGGTGTCAAAACAAGAAAGATGGTATACTAAGGAATTGAGAGCAGAGAAACAAAAATGCAGACGAGCTGAGAAGGCTTGGAGGAAAACGAAAACAGAAAATAGTCGAACAACTTTTTTAAATGCTCAATCAGAGTATTATAAAAATATAAAGTTGGCCAGAAAACGACAATTAACACAACAGATAACAGAAGCGGGCAACTGCTCTAAGGAACTTTTTAATATTCTGCAGAATTTCATAAAACCCACTGCATGTGAAAGCTCCGATGACTTCTCGCAGGATTTGTGCGATAAAGTCTCTCTATTCTTCGAAGATAAAATAAATACCATCTACGAAAGAATAGTAGCAGCCAATAATAACAACACAAATAACACCAATATATGTTCAACCCTGACTTCTGCCAAATATAATAAACCTTCTCTGACGTCCTTCCCTCCCATTGATAATACAGAGCTCCTCACCCTCTGCAACCATATAAAAACAGGATCCCCTAATGACCTCATTCCTGCTAAAATGGTTGGCCCTCTGATCTCTCTGTTGGGTCCCCACGCACTTGAGGTGATTAACATCTTTCTTAGGACAGGCAAGGTCCCAACAGACTGGAAAAAGGCAGTGGTGAACCCGATAAGAAAAAAGGCATCATCTCCCTGGACAGACCTCTCCAACCTACGTCCCATTTCTCTTCTACCATACCTGGGCAAGATCACGGAGAAGCACGTGAACACCTATCTCTCTCAACATCTTGAAGCGACGGAAGGCCTGGACTACTCCCAATCTGGGTTCAGGCCGAACCACAGCACAGAATCAGCACTTCAAACAGTGACCAATAACATCAAAATGGCACTGGACGATGGTTGCTCTATGATTCTGGTGCTGTTGGATCTCTCCGCCGCTTTTGATACGGTGTCTCACAAGGTGCTTCTCCATCGCCTAAAGGAGGTAGGAATAGAGGGAGAGGCTTTGGCGTGGTTGGAGAGCTTTCTGTCTGGGCGTTCCCAAGAAGTTAGGCTGGGCTCCTATAAATCCACTCATAGGGAGCTCAACAAGGGAGTGCCACAAGGCTCCTGCTTGAGCCCCACACTTTTCAACATATATGTGGCCCCCCTTGCCAACCTAGCAAGATCTTTCGGGTTCACCCCCGTGTCGTACGCTGACGACACCCAACTCCTTTTTCCCTTCAAAAGTCTTACACCTGCAATAAAAAGATCTTTTGCAGATGGCATGAGAGCCATTGCAGAATGGATGTCATCTAATTGTCTGCAGTGTAATGTCGGGAAAACCGAAGTCATGCTGTTCGGCCAAGCGACGGCACACTGGTCGTCGGACTGGTGGCCCCAAGAACTAGGACCTGTCCCCATACCTAAAAGTAAGGTCAGAAACCTGGGAGTGTTATTTGACCAACAACTCACTTTCAAGGACCATGTCAATCAGGTGGCCGGTACCTGCTTCCGAGCTATAGGGATGCTCAGACGTGTCTTTCCCTACCTACCGGACCACCACAGGAAAACATTGGTGCAGGCTCTTGTTATCAGTAGGGTAGATTACTGCAATGGATTGCTCCTTGGAGCTAACGAGGAACAGTTCAAGAAACTGCAGGTTATCCAAAACACGGCAGCAAGGATTGTCATGAATGCTCCACCAAGGACACCCTCCTGCCCCCTGCTGACCAAACTTCACTGGCTTCCAGTAAAGAAACGAGTCCACTTTAAAACTCTTTGTACCATACACAAGAGCCTAACAGGGAAGGGCCCTAAATATCTGACGGACATCTTCCAGCCCTATATCCCCGGGCGCTCCTTGCGTTCCAGTAACCAGCAATTACTGAAGGTACCCAGAGTTAAGAAGACCAGGCAAGGTGGCCGCGCGCTGGCTCACACCGGTCCTACACTTTGGAACTCACTGCCGCCGGAACTGAGGTCCCTCACTAACCACATGATGTTTCGGAAAAACCTAAAAACTTACCTGTTTCCCAGCAACTAACGTTCCTTTTACCATCGGACACACTATTATATATTACCCTCATCTGCAGTTATAGCGCGGAGATACCCTTTCGGGGGTCTATTCTTGCGCTTTATAAGCATATAAAATAAAATAAAAAATAAAATGAAGGAGGTCGCCATTCCGGCTCGACTATGGCTGGTTCAGCTTCAGATACTGCACAGGGTCTATGTAACGGGACCCAGACTTGTACGCATGGGATTGTCTGATACGGGACTGTGTAGACATAGGTGTGGCCTTACAGGTACATTTCTATACATTATCTGGGAATGTGAACACATCACCACATACTGGCGCAAAATACATGACACTATACGTAGGGTCTTAGGGGTCTCTTTGATGCCGGAGGCGAGGAGATGCCTCCTGAACATATGGGAGCCTACAGATCTCAACACCTCACTAACTCTAGACTCTTGGCGAAAAGAAATATAGCCCAGTTATGGGGAGCCGAACAGCCTCCCACTCTTGAAATGTGGGAAAACAACTTAGATTGGTGTATGTTTAGGGAAAAAAACGACATACCTCGCAAGGAGATGCCCTCGGAAGTGGTCATTGGTGTGGGGACCCTGAAATCGTTACAGAGGAGAAATTTGTAGACCACCTAGACATGCTGTTTTGGATGAACCCCCCTCCCCGGGATGTTCCCTTTCATCAGTATTTTAGATATCCTTGTACCCCCTTGATGTAATATTTGCTACATGACAGTGTCCTCTGTAATGTGATTTCTGCTGATGCTATTGTTTAATAAAAATAATTATTTAAAAAAAACAATGGCACAAAAGTGACGCAAGGGGCTTGTAAATCTGCCCCTTAGTTTATTTTGATTCATTGTTTGCAAACTTGTCTTTAATGATAAGCTGTCCGCGGAATTCTAGCATAAGTATGCAGAAGTTCTAGCTTGCAGGCTGCTGGAGGTCTATAGTGGAGCATTAAACAACGGCTCCTTGCCGACTTCCATGCGAGAGCCACTAGAGGTCATGATATTAAAACGGGGCAGACATCCAAAGTCGACCACTGCCTACAGACCGATATTGCTGCTAAACATGGACATGAAAATCCTTTGCAGTGTGTTGGTGGTTTGATTGCTCCCTCAAATGCCTATCCTAATACACATTGACCAGTTCGGATTTATTCCGAGGCGAAACGCTCTT
The DNA here is from genome assembly GCF_964263255.1 of Lissotriton vulgaris. Taxonomy (NCBI): domain Eukaryota; kingdom Metazoa; phylum Chordata; class Amphibia; order Caudata; family Salamandridae; genus Lissotriton; species Lissotriton vulgaris. The sequence continues at coordinate 754,232,991 of NC_141694.1, forward strand.
CACAGTTAGCGACACTTGGCTCATGTCTACCATGCCCTGTGGCTCCTGTCCGATGATTATGCCTTGGCACTCCTTGACAGCGAGCAAGCATTTGATTCCCTGAATTGGGTATACTTATGCCGTATGCTCCAGAGGATGGGACTGGGCCCGAATTCATCTGATGGGTTCACCTCCTCTTTTCTGACCTGTGTTCCTGGGTGTGATTGGTAGCAGTGGTATTGTAGCTCTTTTACCTGAGCAGAGGCACTCAACAGGGCTCTCCTGCCTCCCCACTTCTATTTGCCATCACCATGGAGCCCCATGCGGAGACGCTGTAACAGGCTCATCGGGCATAACGCTGGAAGAGACCTCCCATGTGGTATCCCTATAAGCTGACGATGCCCTGGTGCATCTACTACAACCAACTTATTCTGCACCTATCCTACTCAAAGTCATGCCAGCCTTTGGAGAGATCTCAGGCCTGTGTGTCAATACATAGAAATCCAAACAGTTTCCACTGGACGACTGGTGGGGATCCCAGGAGATGAGCTGCCTAGAGTAGGCTTCCGTGTTGTGCTGATGGATGTCCGATATCTCTAGGTGCAACTGACCATACAGCCCCAGCGTATCTTGAGTAGAATGTGGGTAGCGTGGTGGAGGGACTCCTCACCTCTATTTGGTTCTGGAGGGAGCTGCCATTGTCCCTTATGGGCAGAATTGCCATAGTAAAGATAGTGATATTACCTCAATACCTTTATGCCCTACAGAGTACGCTGTACGTGATCCTTCAACATTATTTATAAAACCCTCAACAGCCTAATAGTAGGCCTGCTATGGGCATCCAGTTGCAGACGTATAGGGCTTGCTACTCTAAAAAGAACGTAGAATCAAGGGGGGCTTGAGGTTCCACATTTGGAACTTTATTATATGGCGGTCCGGATACAGTATGTGGCTCATTGGCTTGATATGGAAGACAACTGGAAGAAGAGGTTATTATGCGTCACACATGGAAGGAGGCCGCTGCCGGTCCTCCTGATGTCTGGGCTCTGGATCCCCCCACCTTCCCCTATGTTATCAGACTGGTTGCAGGGGTTTGGGAAGGAGTGGTCCGACAGATATATTGCCACACTTAATACACCCAAAATATGCCTTTGTGGGAAGTGCAGCCCTTTATGCGAATTGTAGACTCCATGTCAGTACAGAAATGTTAAGATGACGGGTGTGAAACTTTGGGGGATTTTTATCTTTGGCTGTGCTTCTTTACAAGGGAGGAAACCACTAACACTTTTTCCATGTGCGAGAGGCAGTGCATCCACTATATGAAGATTTCGAGCGCCGCCCGTGAGATATGGCCATCGTTTCCTGATGAATCCATTAGGTCTAGTACTTTGACCACCATGCTAGACATGGCTCAGGCTGCAGAATGATCTCGCACCTATACCAGGCTCCACACGATGATCTGCAACGCATGGCGCTCCCAATACAGATTAAATGGGAGACGATCATGGGGGACTGGATAAAGATCCTTGAGGGGGTACGAAAGGTCAACTCCGACCCATGTGTCAAACTCCTGCAATATAACTTTGTACACCAGACACACCTTACTCCACAAAAGTTACTCACGGTTTATGAAACTGAGCCAGTCAGCTATCCACGCTGTGGTGCCCAAACGCAGAATTTTTTACATATGTTATGGGAGTGCCCATCCCTGTACTCCTACTAGCGCGATGTATTGTACACTCTAAACAGGGTCTCAGTGTAGAATATACAGATGGAGATCCGTCTAGTGTTGTTGGGATTGCTTACCTTACTGACAAAGAAAAACTTAAGCATGATACTCATCCTCCTTGGGCTTCTTCTAGCAAAAAGACGCATAGCCCTTGCGTGGCTGCGACCATCACCCCCCACCTATACAACATGGGTGAAAGACGCTAGATTGGAGGAAGACCTGCAAGCCTGGTCAGCCATGATATATGACCAGCAAGAGGTGCAGGACCCGCCTGCCTCCATAGGTGAGGATACATGGCGTAATGCTCACACTAAGGGAGGGCTAGGGAGGGGTAGAAGCAACTCTACAATCCCGATTAGGGAGATACGAATGTCTCTGAACTGATCAACATGCTCCTCTGCCAGATATGCGTGATGTCTCAACATAAAAGCAGACAAGGGTATTTGTTTTTTTTTAGGGTTTTCGGAGGTAAAGAAGAGAGTGGATAGTTTTCTCCTCTTCCTACTTTTGCATTTTAGGACCAGGCATACTAGTTGATCTTCTGGGATGCTGCATAGCTTTCTATGATGTAGATGTTGCTTCTTTACATACCTACCCAAAGTGGATGTGATTTCAACCTGTACTTGTGTCCCGGCTGCTTATTCATATACATTTAGAAAACTGAGTTCTGCAGAGTGCATTACTACTTAATGTCATGATTATGGGCTGCATTGTCTATGTGTTAGCCCTAACAAAAAAACAATAAATGTCATTTGAAAAGAAGAAAAAATATATTTTTAATGGCTTTAACATCAGGGCATAAAATAGGTGAACTAGGAGCTATTTTTTGCCATGAACCATGTTTACATTTTTTTCCTGATAATGTGATTCTAAGTCCTTCTTTCTGATGTTGTTTCTAATTTCCATCTTTCAATTGGTGATTGCTGTACTTTATCTAAATCAAGGATTATTTGTTCAATGGTACAGATGTACAAAAGAATCTCCCAATTTACTTATAATTCACTGCCATTTTTGAAAATCTGAAGCCCTTTTTAGGTCTCGGTACTATCCGGTTCGTCAGAACCGGAAGTAGCGAGATCTTATGTCTCTTAGAGGGGCTCTTCATCCTGCCTCTAATTTTGGCTCTCTCCCATTGGCTGGCTTCCTAAATGGAGGCCAGCCATTGGAGGAGAGAGCCGTCCCTCCAAATAGGCCCCGTCTTTTTCGGATTTGGGGGCGTAAGTTTTGCTGTTCTTTAGACAGTGACGTCATGCGTCACTCAAAACAGCAGAACCACGCCCCCGAATTCGAAAATGGCCGTGTGTTTCTCCGAGGCATTTTCTCCTTGCCTCGGAGAAACGTGGTGGTGATTTCGGAGCTGCTCGCCTACTACAGATACCACCAGTTACATTACACAAAAGTCTGATTTATTGTTGTTTCTTTTTAGATACGGGAAGAGTAAGTGAGTTACCTAGAATCACGGGATGCTCACGCCGAGACTCGACCCAAGAAGATATTGGAGAGCTTTTAATCAGCACGAGTTAAATTGCACAAAAGCCTGACTTATTTTTGTTTCATTTTAGATATGGGAAGAGTGAGTGAGTTGCCTAGAATCACACGACGCTAACGGCAAGTGCCTAGACTCGAACGTGGTACCTCACTTGCAAAGTGAGCACCTCTAGCCGTAAAACCACATCGTAGGCAGTCGGCCAAGGAACAGTTAAATTCCACTTTTTTTTAGGCCGGTTGCCTAGTGCTGTCTCCGAGCGACCAACTATTCAGTTTAGTCAGCGGATTTCAGTAAACAACGGCAAGAGGGTCGGATTAGGAGGGCTCAGAGGAGAGCGTATAAGAATCGAGAGAGCAGGCTGCGTGAAGCAGCAGAGCTGAACGCCGAGCTCAAGAAGCGTGAGCTCGCCTTGCTTTCCACATCTGCTTCTAATTTCGGCCGCTGAGAGCCTCTCCGACCTCCGCTCCGGTTCTGTTAGGTGCCCGACACTCTGTACTTCAAACACCCCTTGTTATCAGCAGCCGCGGTTTCGCACATTTTAACCTGCAATCCCGCAATCAAGGCTTGTTACTCCTCGGCAGACCTGCTCCGCCCACCGCCCCCTTACTCTTTCTTCCACGTTTCTATCAATACACCACAAACTAAACCCGTCCGTTCCCGGAGCCTGGACACCTGCAGTCCTGCATTCCTGCACGCCTGGACTACGGTATCCAGAGCACCAGGGATTTTGAGTTTTTGCGCCTTGCTCCCGCAGCCTGCTTCAGCCGCAAACCTCGCTCGCCTGCATCTACGTCCATTTCGCTCCAGCCCTCAACAATGCCCACAGCCTTCAATGGTTACTGGAAGATGGTTAGCAATGACAACTTCGAGGAGTATCTAAAAGCACTAGGTAAAAGGTTCTGGTCTGCGCTAATAACAAACAATACTGCTAGCTCCCAGGGTGCTGACACAGCCTTTATGTCTAGGTGTACTTCAAATAAATAACTCACGAAAACACATAATATTTAGACGAACCCTTACGTTTTGGCAGAATTTCCCCCATCCCAAATCATAAAAAGCAAACAACAGCATTGAGTTCAGGGTGAATTTTAAACGGATGCCCGAATAATCATCGCTCTCAGTAGTGAAGGAAAGGCAGCAATAAAGTCAAGCTTTACAATACAGCATCTACACCTTTCCCATAAGCAAGGGGTAGGACTCGTCATCTGCTCCCCTTTCTGCAAACCTAATTCAATGTCCATAAGTGTATTGTATTGCAGCATTTATAAAGCTCTTACTACTCCCTATGTGGGGCACTGAAGCGCTAAGCTACACCTTGTAGGGTGTGTAGTTGGAAGTGTGTTGTATTTCTTTCTTCGGTGATCCTATGTGGGAAGTGTTTCCGTGTCGTAAGTGATGACCACTGAGGCGTGCTCACCGTGTTAGGCGACACAGTGTAGCACTGTGGTGGCAGATTTGCTGCGAGAGGCAGACGTGCAGTGTTGAGGGCAGAGTGTTGAGGGCAGAGGGCAGAGGGCAGAGTGTTGAGGGCAGAGGGCAGAGTGTTGAGGGCAGAGGGCAGAGTGTTGAGGGCAGAGTGTTGAGGGCAGAGGGCAGAGTGTTGAAGGCAGAGTGTTGAGGGCAGAGGGCAGCGTGTTGAGGGCAGCGTGTTGAGGGCAGAGTGTTGAGGGCAGAGTGTTGAGGGCAGAGTGTTGAGGGCAGAGGGCAGAGGGCAGAGTGTTGAGGGCAGAGGGCAGAGTTTTGAGGGCAGAGGGCAGAGTGTTGAGGGCAGAGTGTTGAGGGCAGAGGGCAGAGTGTTGAGGGCAGAGGGCAGAGGGCAGAGTGTTGGGGGCAGAGGGCAGAGGGCAGAGTGTTGAGGGCAGAGTGTTGAGGGCAGAGTGTTGAGGGCAGAGTGTTGAGGGCAGAGGGCAGAGTGTTGAGGGCAGTAAGTGCGTCGGTTTGTGAACATTTATATTTAGAATATTTTACAGTATCCGGTTTCCGCCAAATTTGTCAGGCCCAAAGTGCAGGATTAAACAAATCTGTACATTTCCATTCAGGTGATCGTTTGCTAATGCCTGGTACTCATTTTAGGTTTCACCTGTACAGCACTTGCACTGTGCTTGAGAAAACGATTGTGTTTAATATAAACCTACAAGGGACTTATATCCTGCCTCACTCTCTCACTATATAAAACTCACTCTTTCACTTTTTACTACTCGCTCTCTAATACTCTCTTTACTAATAACTCTCTCCTACTCACTATCAACTACTCACTCTACTACTTACTCTGTGTGTGGGTGCTAATGCAATAGGTCTCGCATATGCAAACGATTAAGCTATTGGCAATGTAAATGACAATGCCATTTATTTATGATTTAAAAAAAAAAGTCAGGAGCAATGCCAATAGCTCTACTTTTAATAATGCCGAGACCATTGCATTGTAAATGCTTGTTGTAAAATGTGGCCCATCATGAAAAGTTGAAAAGCGGTAGGTACATAGAGAAGATTGATACATCCAACTATTACAAAAGCATACTCATTACGTGAGGTTCTTCTTACAGGTCCAATTTTAGAGAATGGGCAGTGGCTAATTCCTGGGCAGAATGTAAACATGATTCTCTGCAGACATCAATTGTGCTGGATCATGTGCTCTTACAAGTACATTAGTAAATCATCTTCAAGGCGATGTTCAATTGATTTTGAACAAAGATTGTTGGAAGCTGTTCAGAATTGAATTGTGTCTAAATATAGTATCATATAGATTCAGTTAATTTTTTATCAATTTGATTTTTATATACATTTAAGCAATACAATAGCTTCAATAATCCTCAATAGTTAGGACTGGGTTGTGGACGGCAGATGAGATGGTAGTTACTGTTATTCTCCATTACACCAAGTCTTGATCGCCCCTTTCCTCAGATCCCACCATCCCTTGGCTTTTAGCTCATTGTCTGCTTGGTACAACAGGGTATTGAAGCGAGTCAGGCAGAAAATTTCAGCGCACTGTTCCTTCAGTGGAATAAAAGGAAAGGACGATATTCGTGGATCAACCATTGCGGGATCATGCCAGAGAAACATACTGATGTTGTTCGAAGGCACTCCAGGATATTAATTCTGGAGTCTCAGAGCACAACACAATGGTGTTTAATTAACCTACGCCAGAATTGCTGGCCCAGGGCCTTACAGGAGGGGTCTTTTATGCACTTTGGCATGCTGAAAGTCAATATCTTTCTCAAATAGGATAATTTTTAAGACCTTCCTGAATTAATGTATTTGGGGCTGACCAGCCAAAGATGGGGTTAAAGGATGTTGCATCCTAATTTTGTCTGACATGAATATTGTTTCCCAATTATTGTCAACAAAAATGTTGCCACTTTCGAAATAATAAGAGAAATATTACACCCAATGGGACAATCGTTTTGTAAATGATATTTAGGACACAATAATTAAGTCAGGCGATATTTCTGTTTGCAATATTGTGACATACAATTGGCTAGACCATCAATTGTTCATGAATTTCTTTACATTCAATGTACTTTCCGATTCAAATAGGGTTATAATTAGGCCTTCTTCAGCGCATATTGACCCATCTTGGGCATCCATAAGAGGCCTTTAAATTTCCAGTGGTGTTTGTATCAACAGTTACTTCTCCATCAGATCATTACTTCCACAGGAACACAGTAGATGTTTTGGGGTTTTCCCAGAGATTTTGGCTTTTGAAATCTGCTGAAATCTATGTGTGGAATTCCATGGCCATGTGAGGAGCTATCAGGGGAACTGGACCCAGAATTACTGATTCCTCCGTTATTCTTTGTTTCTAAGTGGATCTTCAGAGTCACGCATATAATCCACAAGTAACTCTGCCCCTGTAGTTACTGGTACTTCCAATATCAGTAACACTGGAGCAGAGTTATCAGGAGCATTACCTAGCCAGTCATAATGATGGCCTTAGGAAAGAGTGGCAAGTCTTGTGGTAATAACATGATGTGGTAATAACATTACTACATTTTAAAGTTGTGGTATTATCTCAGGATATGTGTGGGTCTGAGTGACCTCACAAATCATGATTAAGGGAACCCAATGCATATCACTGCGTCTTCTTACTCTAGCCCCAAGAGGTTACGGTTCGTTTTTCATATGCAACACCCAAGAAATCTGACGCTGACCCAGATTTTCAAAATCTTACAAACCTGGGGAAGCACCAAATCCATACATCTCTGAGGTGCGATGTAACTAGGAGAAATATGTTCATTCTGCAGCACACATACAAAGAGGAAACACCTCTTATGATTGCTTTTCTGCAGGAAGGAGCCCATTCCTGCACAAAAACAATCCTGCATGCAGCGGAGGCACCCATGCACCATGGTGCAAGAGCCCCCACATTGGCGCTAGACTGCCGAAACGGTACCAGAGCAGGAAAAAAGAAAAGGAATGCACGTATTGCTTAAATGCAGTGCATTCCTGCCCTGCTGCACTGCCTTACACCAAAAGCTCATAAAAAATAGCACCCTATTTTTCATCATCAGACTTTGGCCTGAGTAAGAGATAGTAAGGCAGGAAAGGGAGAAAGAAGGATAAGTAGTAAGGTAGGAAAACAAAAACAAAGGTAAAAAGCAGGGATAAAAAAGAACTTGCAAGTGTGAAATATAAAGAGATGTGTCAAATAGTGGAAGAAGAGGCAATCAATACTAGGTAGCCTTGGCATTCTGCAACCTGGCATTTGGCATCAGTGACGGCAGGCTCCTAAGAAATGTTTTGGGCATCTGTACTTAATTTTTACAAATTAAGCATTAGTGGTAACCTAATTACTGCACATTTATACAATTTTCATATCACTGTGATGCTCAAATGTACTATTCCTAACCTTTTGCACTGCGCTGGCACACAATGGGCTGCCATGTGCCAAAGCAGGCACTTTTGCGCCATGGTGCAAAGGTGTCTGTGTTGTAGGGGTGATTGTTTCTGCACAGGAAGGGATACTTTCCTGCACAAAAACAATTATGAGAGATGTTTTGCTCTTTCTGTGTGTGCTGCACTGCAGAAATAAGGATATTTTTCCTCTTTGCACCTCCCTTATGCCACCCCGGGTGTGAAATTTGAATCTGATTCATTCCCAGCTTTACGTTTCCTCGTAACTCTGTAAATGCTTTAGATTTGATGGGTGTTGCGTGAGAACTCCCACACCATGGAACGACCCTTTCACGCAGTGTTCTCCGTGAAATTGGCACATATTTACAAGGCTATGAAATGCCAAGCAAAGTGGCTTTGCGTGGTCTTGTAGATATGCTGTGGAAATTGCGCCACCGGAGCGTCAAAAAAGTGACACTAGGGGCTTCGTAAACGAGACCCTTGGACTGCTTTGCATCAAGTGCCCTTACTGAGGCAGATCAGGGCAAACACCGAGGGGCAGATTTATGAGGCCGTTGCGCCTCTTTGCGCCGCAATTGCGTCCCTTTATTAGACGCAACTGCGGCGCAAACAATGCGCCCTATTTACAACGTGACGCATCTAGGAGATGCGTCACGTTGTAAAGCACTGCGCCATAAGGAGGCGTTCCTGCGCAGGAACGCCTCCTGAAAGTGGCTGAGTGAAATCTATGAGATTTCACTCAGTCCCTTTCAGGGCAATGCTGCGTCAAAACCCTGCGCCTGCTTGAAGCAGGCGTAGGTCTTGATGCAGCATTAGTAGAATGGGGCACCCCCAGCCTTGCTGGAGCTGCGGCGCGCTTGCGACGCAACTCCAGCAATGCGCCACATTTCCGGCACAGATGCGTCACGCATCTGTGCCGTTTTTGCACCATGGTGCGCCGCATTATAAATGCGGCGCACCATGGGTGGCGTAGCTGTGGCGCACTGTGGCGCACGTTAACTGGCGCATCCCTCGGGATGCGCCAGTTAACATAAATCTGCCCCCAATTGTTTTGATGCAAAGCCTGATGTTCTTAGCTAGCCAGAGCACTCTTTTTTTTGATAACCAACTTTATTGGCATTTTGCAAATAAAAACAAGACAGCTATAAAAACACTTGTAGCACAGTGACATACATGACATTTCATTGCATATCATCCCCCTAGCAATAAGCTTAAGATTGAATAAGAAAGAGTCCACCCTTGGCACCACGAGCAATCAGTCCAATATTCCCATCCATTTACCTCATATTCGTTCACACTTAACATCAAAAAGTACCACCTACTTGAAGGCATAAAAAAGGGGAAATGTTTCTGTTTCTTTAAAATAATGATGCACTGCACATGTGCTGTGTGCTGCTGTGTGCTGCAGTGGACAGCACACATCCAATGTGCAGGATTCTCCTGAATTTATCTAGGCATAGAACTTTGTATTCTTCCGGTACAATCCCTATGCGAGGCAGCAGACACTCACCTGTGCACTATGATGTGAGGTGTGTGTTGCAATAGCCATTCTTGTTCGAGTGCCAGCCCAGGAAATGACACCAGTAGTAGGCCACTCTTAGTAGATATGGGCTTGCACTCTACCTCCCCCTCCAAACTCACCCCCACCTCCCCCAAAACCGTCCTCCGTCACAACCCGCGCAAAACAGCACAACAAAAATGGGTGCATGCCTCATGTATTACAAATGTTTTATTCGGAGCATAAGTGTATAGGTCGTGAAATTTAGAAACGCAGGGTGTCGCTTGCCACACCAAATATCTTGTCTATGCTTGGCAACTTAATCATAAAATGAAATCAAAACAATAATTGAAGCCCAGTAGTACCCGTTTTGACTGATCATTTGGAAACACACGTGTCCACACTTTTGTGCAGTAACTGTATCAAATAATTTTTAACCGTCTATTTAGTCCACCCCAACTGAATTGAAAAAAACTGGTTTGTTTTAGGAACGTTTGCAGGCATGCCCAAAGCGTAACTGGGGCCCACTTCTATATGCCCCGTTTAATATCAAGAATCTTCGAAATGCAATATTGCTCTGGGTGATGATATTTATTTTAATTTCAGACCAATTTAGGGGCCATCGCTGCCTTCCGTTGTCATGACGCTGCAGCAATTATACACGTGCTGGTTGTATTGTCCTTAGAACATTGCAATAAACCACAAAGGGTCTTGTGCGAGATTGCTGTATTTAAAGCAGAGCGGGCAACGCCTGCAGCAAAGAAGGGGCATAATTTAAGACTAGTAATCCCGGGGGATGAACTCTGCTGTCATGCGGGAAATGACCCCACAAAGTGCATGTCACAAGGTCAAGCTGAAGCCCCGCAGACAGAGGACGCCACGCGCGCATATTTACTGGAAGGCCGAATAATGATGCGACGTAACGCGTATCCGTCACAGGCCCGTTGTCTTCCTCCGTTCCATGTGACGCAGATGGGGTTGATGTCTCCGGGGGGCAGGGCCGCTCAGGTGGCTAATGGAACAAGGAGATCAAATAAAAAAAATTGTACTAGAAAAGCGAGCTTAATTGGTACTTTGCTCCCACCCAAATTCCAAGCAATCAGTTTACCCACTTAATTGTTGCCCCCTTACATTCTGAGACACCCATTTTCATGCGTTTGTGTGGTTGTGCGTTTCAGTCTCTTTTTTAGGTCTCGCCTACTAGACAGCGATTCTGTTGTGGGATGTATTGTTAGCTTACAGTGGGCTGAGAGCCCACCCATTGCTTACCATTATTTGCCCATTTCTTTGCTTTTCTTATTCATTTGCATGTGTGGGCGTTCATTCCTCTTCTTTTGTTTGTCCCTTTCCTGGAGCATGGATACATTACTGTGTCCTCACACTGCTCGCTTTTTCAGACACTGCTTGTAGTTTAAGCACTCCACTAAAGTACATGTGTTTTCCAGCTGTCCCACTAGTGTTTTCTCTCCCCCTCTTCACTGCTCTCTCTTGCCTATGTGATTCTCCCCAGCCCTCCTCTATGATGTGCTCATCCTCGTGTGCACTATGCCTGCACTACTTTCTTACCCATGTTCTTCTCCCCCCTCCTAGCTCAACGTTGCTCTCTATCTTGCTCGTTTGCTTTTCTAAACTCTCAACGTTGCTCTCCTAGTCACCCATTTGGTCCCCCTGAGCCCTTCATGATGGTTCCCCTCACCCTCATTGTCCGTGTTGCTTCTGGCCTCTTGTGTTGCTTCAGCTTCCACCTACCCCTAAATTCTTAATCCCATAGATAGGATCAGGGAAATCAAAATTTGCTCCTGGAACATCAATGGCTTAGCCAGTAAAATCAATGATTCCGAGTTTCTAGAATACCTAAATACATTCGACCTTTTACTGCTCCAAGAAACTTGGGAAGAAAAGGCACTGGAGCTGTAAGGGTTCTCTTCTTGTTGCATCCCGGCAAACAAAATCTCAACCTTCGGCCGAAGATCTTGAGGTCTGATGTTCTTAGCTTCAATACCAACAATAGGCGAAATTAAGATAATAGATTCTCACATAGCTCCCCCAAGTGCTATACAGGTGGTAAAGATTTCACTCTGGCTACAGAAACAGTCCCAAGAAGTAATAATAATCAACACATACATTCATCCTAAACAGAAACAAAAAGTAGCCAAAGATTTGGCGAAAGACCTGGAAAAAATAATGGAAGAAAACGACTCCGATTTTATCATCTGGGTGGGGGACTTTAATATGCTCCTCTTCAGCAAAGACCTAGACAACGACCTCATTCAAGAACTGAATGCAGTGCGGGGCGTGCCAACACAAGGCCTGACAAAATATAACAAAGCAACGAAGTATTCAAAAAACTTACTTCGACACCTGGAACAGCTTAACTTAAGGGCCCTGAATGGGCGCTATGCCGAAGATGATCCACCAGTTGCCACCTTCCATTCCAAGAATCAATCCTGCCACCTTGATTACATGTTCATATCCTTAAACATGTTTTGTTGGATAACAACATTTAGAATAGGGATGAGTGACTTCAGTGACCACCTGCCTCAAGAGGCTATAATAAGAGTCAACTCACAACCGGGAACTGAAGCACATATAGGTCTTGATACTGAAGTTACGTCAAATCTAAGGCGGCTACGGTGTAATATCGACAACATCGACTTCATAAGTTCCATAGCAAAACTCTATTCACCCAAATTGCAAGCTCCTCAACTAAGCAGTTGGAAGTCTGGCAAAATTTCATCCAAACCATTAGCGAGAAACTGATAAACACTTTGTCAAATTACCTATGTCAAGTGAAGGGAATGTCAAGCAAAAATCAACTAACACCAGAAATGAAAAAACAAAAGCGGTTAATAAATCAAACACTAAGACTGATGCGAAAGAACAAAACAAACCATAGCCTACAATTTTTTTTACAGGAAGCAAAAAAGCAGTTAAAACAGATGAAATGGGAAAAACAGAAACTAAGTAACGAAGACCTATGGGCAAAACTTCTTTATGAAGGGAAGCAGAAAAACAGCTTCAAGTTCTGGCAAATGGTCAAAAGAATAAAAAATCCAGAACATCTAGGCCAAAACTCCAACATATCAGAAGAGGTATGGACAAAATACCTATTGAAGCATTTTAACAATAAGGATACTACAGAGGACGTGGTAACAAATAAACCCTGCGCAGAACTCACAAGGTCTAAAACAGAAGGGAAAGATAACTGCCACACGGCCACAAGGATCCAAGAAATGCACGAGTGCGGGGCAACAAGCCCATCTAAACTCAATGAATCAGTGCTGGAAGTAAGCGCCTCAAAGTCTGTCGAGCCCGGGCAAAAGACAACTGTGCCAGCGGATATCAAACGGCAAATAAAAAGGGGGAGGCCCACTGGAGCCCCGGGACCTAATGGCATTCCACCCATGCTGTACAAATCGGATGTGGAGTTTTGGAGTGTATCACTAACACCACTATTCAATAGTTCAAGGCACAGCTTTCCAAACTGTGTGGCGCGACACATTACTGTGTCGCGCCCCAACCGTAGGTGTGTCGCGTGAGGAGATGATTCCTGCCGGGAATCGACAAAGTCGAGCTGCAGGGGCTCTTAGAAGAGGTGAAACAACAACAAAGCCCTTCTAAGAGCCCCTGCAGCTCGACTCTGCCGAGCATTTCACAGCTCTTTAAAGACCTTGTGCATGTTAATAGGGCCTATGAACATGCACAAGGTCCTTAAAGACCTGTGAGGTGCTCGGGTGCGGCTGTGAGCGGTCCCGGGCTGCCACACACACGAGGGGGGGATGAGTGGGGGCTGAAGCCATCTGATGCCGAGGCACATACTTTTAATCTGTGGTGGGAGGCTCGCCAGGGGGGCTTTGCGAGAGCAGGAAATGACATGCAGTTTTAATTTCTGCAAGCATTGCGGAGCCGAACACGAAAACAACCCCCCAGACTGCATCTGCAAGGCAGGCCGCACCTCAAGGCGAGCAGCCGTCCCTGGGGGCTGAAAGGCTTGGACTTCCGGTAAAATGCGGCGCTTTCATGGACCTGAGCCAGTTTTAACATTTTAGTGTGAACTTGTCGCTGTTGCTAAAGAAAGTCGGTGATTAAAGCGCATCTTTGCCTCCAGTCTCAGGTTCTCTGACGTTCATTTAGTTCAGTCTCCGGTTCTGTGATTGGTCAGTTCTGGAGTCCCCCCAGGATCCTGTGTCTGTGTTTTGAATACATTATGTGTCACTTTTAGCTTCCTCGCGGTGTGACAGTCGTCTCCCAGGCCCTTCCAATGCTTGTTTGTCAAGAGTTTAAGTGCCTCACAGCTGTAGGGGGGGGGGGGGGGTTGTGTGGGGGGTGTAGTAGTGTGTGTGGTGGGGGGGTTGTGTGGGGTGGGGTGTGGGGGGTGTGGGTTGTGGGGGGTGCCTGTGGGGGGGTGTGGGATGGGTTGTGTAGGGGTGTGTGTGGGGGGTGTGGGGGGGTTGTGTGGGGTGCCTGTGGGGGGTGTGGGGGGGTGTAGGGGTGTGTGTGGGGTGTGTGTGGGGGGGTTGTGTGGGGTGTGTGTGGGGGGTGTGGGGGGGTTGTGTGGGGTGCCTGTGGGGGGTGTGGGGGGGTGTGGGGGTGTGTGTGGGGTGTGTGTGGGGGGGTTGTGTGGGATGTGTGTGGGGGGTTGTGTGGGGTGGGGTGTGGGGGTGTGTGGGGTGGGGGGGTGTAGGGGCGTGTGGGGGGGTTGTGAGGGGTGCCTGTGGGCGGTGTGGGGGGTGTGGGGTGGGTTGTGTAGGGGGGTGTGTAGGGGGTGTGTGGGGGGGTTGTTTGGGGTGTGGGGTGGGTTGTGTGGGGTGGGTTGTGTGGGGTGTGTGTGGGGGGTTGTGTGGGGTGTCTGTGGGGTGGTATGTGTGGGGTTGTGTGTGGGTGTGTGTGTGTGGGGGGTTGTGTGTGGGGGGGTTGTGTGGGGTGTGTGTGTGAGGGGGTTGTATGTGTGGGGGGGGTTGTGTGGGGGGTGGGTGTTGGGTTGTGTGTGTGGGGTTGTGTGTGTGGGGGGGTTGTGTGTGGTGTGTGTGTGGGGTGGGGTGTGTGTGGGGTGGGGTATGTGTGTGTGGGGCCTGAACCCACCATAGGTGGTTCAGGCTCGCTCGCTGCGCTTCCTCGCGTTACCGTGTCCCTGAAACTTTTTTCACAAAAAGGTGTGTCACCAACATGAAAAGTTTGGAAAGCTGTGGTTTAAGGTATACCCAGACTCTCCCTGAGTCTTGGCATGGGTCAGTCATCAGCCCGATTTATAAAAACGGAAGCAAGAAGCAACCAAACAACTATCGGATTATTGCCCTATTAGATGTGGAGGCCAAATATTTTGCAGGAACCATTTTGGAGGAGTTAACGTCATGGGCATCCGAAAACTCCATTATTCCGATCAACCAAACAGGATTCTGCAGAGGCCAAGGGACCACAACCAACATCATGGCATTGTCCTTATTGATGGAAGCAACAAAAGAGACTAAGTCACCTCTATATCTCTCATTTATTGACTACACTGCTGCATTTGATCATGTGGACCGCAACAAACTCTGGCAGAAACTGGACAACTGGGGAATATCGAAACACCTCCTGGATGTGCTAATACTCCTCCACTCAAACACCTGGATTAAAATCAAACTTGGAGCAGGCACACATCTTTCGAAGCCCATTAGGAAAACAAAAGGGTTAAAGCAGGGGTGTGTATTAGCACCTACCTTATTCAACCTTTTTCTAGCCGATCTACCTGGGGAACTTGACAAATGCTCCAACCATGCACCCAAACTAGGGACAATCACCCTCTCCAACCTGCTATATGCGGACGACTTGGTGCTGATAAGTCGGACGCTAACGGGCCTACAGCACCTCCTGAATGTAGCTCATACCTTTTCAGTAAAGAACGCTCAACAAATACATTTCAACAAATCAAAGGTCATGGCTGCGAATTATAGGAAAAAAGGAGACTTTGCTGGCACCTGAACGGAGAAAAACTGGAGTTGGTAACTACTTACAAGTACCTGGGAGTAATTCTGGATTAAAAAAATACGTCTAAGGCACAACTTGACTCCTTACGAGGGAAGGCGACTATGACCTACTTGGCCATAAAATCATTAAAGGCCAAACTTCCCGATCTCACACTTAAACCTCTTCTGCAAATCTTATGTGCAAAGTTACAGCCAACCCTCACATATGGGAGTGAATCATTCCACAGGAAGGGTGCTGCATTATTGGACATAGTTATAGCCAACTCATACAGGGCTATTTTTAACCTCCCAAAATACGTCTCTCCTGCCCAGATCCGGCTAGAATTCGGCATCCTTAAGCAAACAATAGAAAGGCGGTGTGCATATGTAGCGAGCTGGCATAAGATTCGCACTGCAGAGACTGGCTTCTTAAGTTTTAACGTATGGGAAGAGCTACTTCGGCATCATAAATTCTCGCCCAGAGATTACTTACTTGAATCACTCCAAGTTTTAGGCTTGTCCGTCATCTGGGAAACCTCAATAGACCTCTTGTCCTTCTAAAAAGTTCCCAAAAAATCAGCATGCATCGTCTCAGTAATTGAAGACAAGAAGGAACTAGCAAACAGAGCGCATGGCTGGATAACACTGGGTGATTATGGAAGAATACAATCACAAGCATGCCTCAATATTGGTATGAAAATAAAAATCAAAGAAAAGTTTCTAAAATTATGTCTCGTAGTTATCCCTATACTCCCACACTTGCCCCCCTGGGAGAGAAACAACATTTCACAGCAGTGTCCCCTGTGTAAAATCGGCAAGGAGGACATTATCCATGCGATCTGCATTTGTCCAGGACTTGAGGTATAACTTTTTACGTCCATTCTTCAAATTACATGGCGTTTGGACTTGCAGGTATGCTGTTAAACTGTGCTTCAACCCCAACAACACTAAATTGAACTGCCAGGTTGTAAAGTTTTTTGATTTAGCAGGAAAAAGATTAAAGAGCCTGTGATGAACACTGCAAGGTTTTAAGGACAACCATGAACTGATCTTTAACACACTTCTTAATCTGATAATATCAAATACAAACAAATTTTTGGTACAAAATTTACTGATGTTTTATAATTTTGTAAAGATTTTAATTAATTAATCTTTTTCTTCAGTCGCAATAGTAGAACAATTTCGGCAATTTTATGCCCGCTGTACTCCTCGAAGGGCGGAATGAATGAACAGGCTATGAATGACTATCTAGATGACATTGCATGTGCATGGTTGTCCGACGCTCATCGGAAGTATCTTGCCCTTCCGCTGACAGAAGAAGATGTGACTGAGGCCATCAACTCGCTCCCGAGGGTGAGAGTAGGCGGAGACACGTCTGAACCGTTTGATGTTGGACGGGGTACGCGCCAGGGGTGCCCACTGTCCCCGCTTATATTTGCTATCGTGCTGGAACCACTGGCATGTAAAATTCGGCAGACCCACAGAGCGGCGGCCCTTAACTTCACAACAGGCCGATGGGGATCTCCATGTATGCGGATGACATGGTCCTTTATGTTCGCGAACTACAACAATATCTATCACTGGTCCTCCGCGAATATGTAAAATTTAGCTTATTCTCTGGTCTAAATATTAACTGGGATAAATACGTCATCATTCCTCTGACTGCAGCTACCACCCCTCCTACGGTTGAATATCCCTTGATCTGGTCCGCAGACCCTGTTAAATATCTGGGAATCTGGATTCATAGGGACCCTGAGACAGTTATCACAGCAAATTATGGTGCGGCGTTTACGGCACTGGTCGCGCAGGTTGACAGATGGCTGAGTCTCCTGCTATCACTAGCGGACAGGATCTCATTCATAAAGATGGTGATACTCCCCAAATTCTTATACTTGTTCTGTAACATACCGGTTCCGTTGACAAAACACTTTTTTCAAACTATTCAACACAGGTATTACGACTTGTCTGGGGCGCCAAACCACCGAGAATAAGCTGGCATACATTATCGCTGGCATACGAGAGAGGTGGGCTTAATGCACCAGATTTTTAGGTCTCGCCTGTCGATGCGCATGCGCATCGAGCAAGCGAGAGTATTGGCACTTATCCACTCTTTATCCGCACTGCAAGGAATCGTGGCGATTCCTTGCAGTGCCCGTGACTTTTAAGCTCAATGCGCATGCGCATTGAGCTTAAAAGCGCGTGCACGTCCGTCTTTGTTTACCCGCTCCGCCCCCTCCCCTTCCCGCCGTGTCGCATTTCTCCTCCCCCTCCCCTCTCTTCCCTCCGTCTTGTTTGTTATTTTACCCGCTCCGCCCCCTCCCCTTCCCGCCGTGTCGCATTTTTACTTTTTAATTCTCCACCCTCTTCCTGTCCTAGTCCTGTCTCCCCCGTATCGCCCAAGGAAATGTGTGCGTAGCTGGGTTAACCAGGCTCCAGAGCATGGTGGGGTACTTCATCTTCTTGGTGGTCTCCGTACTTCCTTGCAAAGTCTTCTGGAGTCTCCGAAGCCTGCACTCTGACTGGCTCCTGCCTTCTGAAGTATTCTGGTTCTGACAACGGCGTCTATCCTCCCTCCGCATTGACGTTGGGTTTGGGATTGAATCCCATCTTCTCCACCTTGGTGTCTTCCTCTCTAGCTATCCTTGAGTCGACTGCAGAGTCTTTCTCGCTATCGGTCCTCGGCATCTTCCTCGCGTCCACCTCGGCGGCTTTCTCCCAACCCTTCCGCGTTTCATCGACTTTCATCTGCATTCTGCTGGAAATAAGAAACGGGCAAGGCGAGAGATATCTGTCAGTGCCACGGAAATTCAGTTTCCTCTTCTTCTTCCCCTTCAGGGTTAGGTGTTACCTGACAACACGCGTTATGAAGGTAAGCTCGGAAACACTGGACTTTGTCTTGCCAACTTTTTTCAGACTTGCATTTGTACACTCCCTTGACATCCACATTGCATTGTGTCCCATTAATTAGTTGCATTGAGGCGTATTTCAAAATGTCAAAATGCTCAGTTTAAAATTACTAAATCAAATGCACTTAATATTTTTTGTACTGACTTTGCCGATTTGTTTTACAAGTATTACATTGCTTGCAATAATGTCAAAACCAAACTAAATTTATGCTAATATACTTCTATTCCATAGTTGGCATAGCATGAGATTCTTCCAGTACTTGTTGACTGCTGTCTGTTATATGTGCAGTGGTCTGCTAGGACATATGCTTGTTACATGTGAACTTTGCAATTTCTGAAAATGCTTTCTGTAAACTATAATCTAGATATCTGAATGGTTTAAAACCATATAATCTGCCCTGTTTATTGTCTTGACCAGATAACCGTGATCTTCACTTCAAAAATTCAAGAGATCCCTTAAGTGCTTCTTCTCAGACCATGGAAAGCCTTGACTTCCTTTGGGCTGGAGGGAGGGCTTCCTATAGAGTTTCTAAAGGCAAAGTCTGCTTTGAGATGAAGGTTTGCTTTATTTATGTATTGGGTGGGCAGGACTTGCGCTCTACCAGCGACTGAATTAGTGATTGGTGTAGTCTGCTGCATTATTATAGAAGCATTTCCTCATGCGTTTTTGAGCAGGGCACAACAAATAGTGGAGCAGATATGAGTTTGTTTTGTCCTACTTTTTGAGCCTGGGACATAACACGATCACTGGCTGCCGCTACTACACTGTTACAATACTTGGCATTTAAGGTACATAAAATCGCCTAGCGTTTTGGTAACATAGGTCATGGTGTAGGGACCCAACAAATATATCTTTTTTAAACACACCTTGTGTGCTAAGGAATTGGAGTAGCAAAGTTTCAACTGGCTAAGTGTGGCCCAAGTCATAATGATCTCTCATGCCAGAGGATTTGGCATTGTAGCGTAGCGTTGATTAGATCTATAGTTCGCAATCATGCACCGTTTTCTGCTTATCCTTAAAGCCCCTCCGTGCTTACTGCAGTGTGTGCCTGTGAAGCAGTTTGGCCTTTGCTTTGAAGCGTTTCAGAGCTTCCAGCAATCACCCTCACCCCTCACCCTCACCCCCTCACCCTCACCCCCTCACCCCCCCCCCACCCTCAACCCCTCACCCTCACACCCTCAACTCTTCACCCTCTACCTCTCACTCACCCTCACTCATCCTCAACACCTCAGCCTCACCCTCACTCACCCTCACTCACCCTCAACCCCTCACACTCACTCACCCTCACCCTCACTCACCCTCAACTCCTCACCCACCCTCACTCACCCTCACTCACCCTCACCCACACTCACCCTCCCTCAACCCCTCACCCTCACTCACCCTCAACCCCTCACCCTCACCCTCACCCTCAAACCTTCACCCTCAACCCCTCACTCACCCTCACTCTCACTCACCCTCACTCAGCCTCAACTACTCTCACTCACCCTCAACCCCTCACCCTAACTCACGCTCACCCTCACTCACCCTCAACACCTCACTCACCCTCACCCTCACTCACCCTCAACACCTCACCCTCAACCTCAACCCCTCACCCTCACTCACCCTCACTCACCCTCACTCACCCTCACTCTCACTCACCCTCAACCCCTCACCCTCACTCACCCTCACTCACCCTCAACCCCTCACCCTCACTTACCCTCACCCACCCTCACCCTCACTCACCCTCAACCCCTCACCCTCACACAGTGCAATAGGTCTCAGACCATTTCAGTTAGAGCTTTAAGAAATGTTTATGGCTTTTTTTATTTTTAATTCTTTAAGCATTGGCTACAGGAAACAAAAATGCTAAACATTTACAAAAAAACCCATAAACAATTCTAAAAGCACTAACTCTAATGGTGCGAGACCTATTGCATTTCCAATGCTTGTTACATATACTATTGGTGCTGTCAGGCTCAATATGCTTACTACTGGTATCAATCACATGATTTCATCCCACACGTAGCTGTGGAAGAGGGTGATGCACATCCAATACCACTGAGGGGCATCATAACACACACTCAAAGGCACATTCCCAGGGCAGAAATTAACACTCTGGATGTCACTGTAGCGGCCTGGCAAGCAATCGGACTGCGAACGCAGAAGCTCCCTTTGTATGCCCCTGAAATGTCTATAGAGAGACATGCTGCACTGTCAGTGGCCCAAGATAGGGGGTCTGCACAAGCACTTTGCGAGGCAGGCATAACATGTATGAGTGATCTATTCCCAGAGGGTACATACATCACAAGGGACGATTTATCGTATATAAAAAATCCTACACTTCTATTCCAGTTCACTTGTTATCGCTTGCGACAAGCGATTAAAGATCACTACACTTGTTTCCCGGATGAACCGGAGACACTGTCGGCTCTACAGACACTGCTCACGACCCCAACAAAAAAGAAACTGATCACCAAATTATACAGGGCAACACAAAAGGATACACCACACAACTCTGGGACTAGCCTCGTTCGCTGGAACAATGAAATAGATCCCCCCATCACAGAGGAGGAATGGATGAAGATATGCTCACTTACGGGGAGATTGACATCAAACAGTAACCTCCGCATCATTCACCTTAAATGTATCCATCAAACGTACTACACTTCTCACAAGCTATGGAAGATAGGCCTCAGGACATCAGATGAATGTAAACGATGTGGGCGCGAGGGGGCCGGTTTTATACACTTAGTGTGGCAATGTGGGCCAGTTTTTCTCTGCTGGGAAAAGGTTCTAGCACTTATCACTGAAATGACAGGACTAACCCTGCATAATACTCCATTGTTGTGTTTGTTAGGTCACGATCCCCAACTAAAGGGCATGATGGGTAAATTCGTATAACTGGCCTTACTATTGGCAAAAGACGCACTCTGTTTACATGGGACAGTAGACTGCACCCTAAAGCGAACAGCTGGTTAAAAGATATGGGGCTAAATGTAGGTAATTTTATTTTACCACTTCTTAAATACCGAATTTTACCGATTCAGTATTTAAGAAGTGGTAAAATAGAGGGGGGGGGGGATGTAGGTATTACAGAATCGGTAAATACCGAATCGATATGATTTGGTATTTACCGATTCTGTAAATACTGATTCGGTAATGCCCATTGATTCCTATGGGCATTAAAGCCCATAGAATCAATGGGCATTACCGAATCGGTATTTACCGATTCGGTAAATACCGATTCCAGCAAGGGTGCAGGGGGTGTCACTTTGACACCCTCTAGCACCCCAAATACAAGCATGTGTGCCATGTGGAACACAGGCATGCCCTAAGGGCATGTCTGTCTGTCAGATGGCATAGGTGTGCATGCACACATGTGCATGCACACCTGGATTCGGTATTTTACCAACCAATTGGATTGGGTGGTAAAATACCGAATCTGAGAGGCCTTTGGGACTCAGAAGAGTCCCACCTACATCTAGAAGTTACCGAATCGGTAAAATACCAATTCGGTATTTTACATGTGCATGCATTGAGCGTGCCTACAAAATGAAGCCATAGGCTTTTTGTTCTTTTATTTACCCATGCTAAAATATATAGAGAAAGCCAATCGGTCCAAAAGTGGGACATATAAGTTATGTCAATGCTTGTTATTAATAGTACCAATAGATATGTAACTTTTTTATTTTGCTAAATGACTTTGCCACTAACAAAAGATTACAAATATATATTTTTTATCAGGTGTAGGTGTGCTTTATTGGAAAAGTGCATATTGTTTCAAACCAGCACCCTGCATGGTCAGATAAAGAGTAACATGGTAAGTTACCCTGTATTTCCCGATGCTTGCCTTGGACTGGCTACAGAAAGTTTTTGGGCAATTTCAAGTAAAATGTAGCCTTATCTTAACCCATTTAATCTAAACTCACTACCTCTGTTGCGCAAGGAGGCATGGACGCTGATGAATTCTAGAACGATTCTTTCCAGAGAAGCATGCATAGTGGTAAAGCCCAGGACGATGGTTGTACAAGAAAATGTGGACATTGGTAGATGTGAAAGGAGTCTCACATAATGTCTGACACAATGAAGCATGGACATTGGTAGATGTAGAAGAATTCTTACACAATGTCTTACACCATAAAGCATGGGCATTGGTAGATGTGGAAGGAGTCTTGCACAATGAATACACAATAAAGCATGGACATTGGTAGATGTTGAAGAAGTCTTACACAATGTCTTACGCAATAAAACATCGACATTGCTAGATGTGGAAGGAGTCTTGCACAATGAAGCATGGACATTGGTAGATGTAGAAGGAGTCTTGCACAATGAAGCATGGACATTGGTAGATGTGGAAGGAGTTTTACACAATGTCTTACACAATAAAGCATGGACATTGGTAGATGTTGAAGAAGTCTTACACAATATCTTACGCAATAAAACATGGGCATTGGTAGATGTGGAAGGAGTCTTGCACAATGAATACACAATAAAGCATGGACATTGGTAGATGTTGAAGAAGTCTTACACAATGTCTTACGCAATAAAACATCGACATTGCTAGATGTGGAAGGAGTCTTGCACAATGAAGCATGGACATTGGTAGATGTAGAAGGAGTCTTGCACAATGAAGCATGGACATTGGTAGATGTGGAAGGAGTTTTACACAATGTCTTACACAATAAAGCATGGACATTGGTAGATGTTGAAGAAGTCTTACACAATATCTTACGCAATAAAACATGGGCATTGGTAGATGTGGAAGGAGTCTTGCACAATGAATACACAATAAAGCATGGACTTTGGTAGATGTTGAAGAAGTCTTACACAATGTCTTACGCAATAAAGCATGGACATTGGTAGATGTAGAAGGAGTCTTGCACAATCAAGCATGGCCTTTGGTAGATGTGGAAGTAGTTTTACACAATGTCTTACACCTGTGGTTCCCAAACTGTGCGCTGCGGCACCCTGGTGCGCCATTATGACTTGCCAGGGGCGCCGCGGCACGATGTGGGCAACATGCAGAGTGGAGCTGCAGGGGCTCTTAGACGGGCTGAAAAAACAGCAAGGTCTCATTAACACGCAAATGGTCTTTTAAAGACCTGTGAAACGTCGGTTCGGGTGCGGCTGTGTGTGCACCGGGATGCTGTCTCATCCTGGGCAGCCATACACGAAGGAGAGGCGGAGGGGGGGGGGGGGGGGCAGGGGAGCAAGGGGCCTCGTTGCTCCTCGCCAATGTCACATTGATTGTTCCTTTCTTGTGCAACAGCACACAAACCAGCATGCCAACCCCACCGCCAACGAGCTCAGCGACAAAATGTGGCTTTTAGTCTAAGTTATCCTTCCCGTTTCTTTTCCTGGATCATCTTAAAGCCCCCTCATCTGATTTTTTTTTAATGCGTATTTCACACCAGGTTTGAGGCTTTCATCCCACCCCAGTATTAAAGTGACTCAGCTTTTCTAACCTCCAACACGTCCCTCTCTCCTTTGTGTGGCCAATGTTGAAGTCCCTTCTGGGTACACCTGCCAGGTGCCTCTTTCCTTGGCATCGCAGTTAACCTTCTCACCCCATCTGACACTGCATTTGCTCCTCTCATCCCAGGGTCATTTACCCCCTGTGCTGGTAGGTCTCCGTTCTCCACAACCTCTATACTAGCTTAACAGGTGCCTCTCACCTGTCTGCTCCTATATCAGAAGCACAGACAACAGCGGGGTGCCCTCTAACACTGTTAAAGCAGTGACATTGAAATATCCTTGGAGTGGACGGACTGGACTGCAGGGGTGCAGGAGGCACCGTACACCCTCGCTGAACTGAATCACACCTATTTCAGGGATCACATTTGAAAAGGACATCGTCTCCTGGGGTTTGACCCATTGCATCCCTTCCTGATGAATAGTAGACATGATGTCAACCCCATTCAGACACGCAGAATCTGTAAAACACAGCCTCAACACTAAAAGCCTTCTGACATAGCTCCCTCCTCTTCCCACCCAAATGGATCCCAGCCCCATGAAAAACTTGGCACAGTCCATATCCAGTTTCTAAGCTGCCAGCTTCACAAATTGACACCCGGGGGTGGGGGTGGGGGGGGGCTGATGTCCTTTGAGTCCAATGGGTGTTGCGCGCCTACGTCTGAGGGCACAAAGACAACAGGCATGGAATAATGGATAGAGGGCACAAACAGGAAGGGAGCAGACATGGAGAAAAGGGGCAGTCTCAGAGCACGAAGGGAGCAGACATGGAGGAAAGGGGCAGTCTCAGGGCACGAAGGGAGCAGGCATGGAGGAAAGGGGCAGTCTCAGGGCACGAAGGGAGCAGGCATGGAGGAAAGAGGCAGTCTCAGGGCACGAAGGGAGCAGGCATGGAGGAAAGGGGCAGTCTCAGGGCACGAAGGGAGCAGACATGGAGGAAAGGGGCAGTCTCAGGGCACGAAGGGAGCAGACATGGAGGAAAGGGGCAGTCTCAGAGCACGAAGGGAGAAGGCATGGAGGAAAGGCATGGACAGACGAGGTAGTCTGAGAGCACAAAGGGTGCTGGGATGGACAGAAGGGAAAGTCTGAAAGCACAGTGGGAGCAGGCATTGCCAGATGGGTCAATCAGGGGGCACAAATGGAGCAGTCATGGACACAAGGAGCAGAATGAGTGCACGAAGAAAGGAGGCATGCACAGAAGGGGCAGTCTGAGGGCGCGGGGGCTGGCATGGACAGAGGGGGCAGTCAAAGTGCACGGGGCAGGTATGGACAGAAGGGGTATTCAGGGGTATGGGGGCAGGCATGGACAGAAGGGTAGTCTGAGGGCACGACGGAAGAAGGCATGGACACTAGGAGCAGACTAAGTGCGCGCAGGAAGCAGGCATGGAGAGAAGGGTAGTCTGAGGACACAAAGGGAGCAGCATGGATAGAAGACACAGTCAGAGGACCCGAAGGGAGCAGGCATGGAAAGAAGTGACAGTCTCAAAACACAAAGGGGACAGACATGGGTAGATAGAGGGGGCAGGAGAGGTCACAAAGGGAGATAGCATGGGCAGAACGGGCAGTCCACTCTTTTAAAATGTCATTGTAAATGCATATTTCATATATTCAATAGGGAATATGCATTTACAATTACATAAAAAGAAAGTGTATTTTGTTTAAAAAACATCTTTACAGACAGGGCCATCTTCATTTTTCTAAACAATTCAAGACCAAAGCCAGTAGAACTCTCGGATGGTCCTTGAAATGGGAAGGCATTCAAATATTACTGAAACATCAGTATGGTCACTGGCTTCAATACGGTCTCCCACGCCTGAGTTCACAACGCATTTACATTCTCGTTGAGAGAAAACGTATCAGCACATAAAACAAAAGTTTGTTTTTCCCCTTTTACGAATGTTATCTTTTTATTTTGTTACAAATATGATTAAATACCTTCACTGCATCCCAATTAATTTAGGGAAAACAACAGGAAGTACTCCCCAGGTCGGGCTTACACCCCCACTCACCCGTCCACTGGTAAAAAAAAATTGGGGGGAGCCACGGCCAACTGCCAATTAGATCAAGGGAGCCACGGGTCAAAAAAGTTTGGGAACCACTGTCTTACACAATAAAGCATGGACATTGGTAGATGTTGAAGAAGTCTTACACAATGCCTTAGGCAATAAAACATGGACATTGCTAGATGTGGAAGGAGTCTTGCACAATGAAGCATGGGCATTGGTAGATGTGGAAGGAGTCTTACACAATGAAGCATGGGCATTGGTAGATGTGGAAGGAGTCTTACACAATGAAGCATGGGCATTGGTAGATGTGGAAGGAGTCTTACGCAATAAAACATGGACATTGCTAGATGTGGAAGGAGTCTTGCACAATGAAGCACGGACATTGGTAGATGTGGAAGGAGTCTTGCACAATGAAGCATGGGCATTAGTAGATGTTGAAGTAGTCTTACACAATGTCTTACACAATAAAACATGGGCATTGGTAGATGTGGAAGGAGTCTTACATAATGAAGCATGGGCATTGGTAGATGTGGAAGGAATCTTGCACAATGAAGCACGGACATTGGTAGATGAGGAAGGAGTCTTACACAATGAATACACAATAAAGCATGGACATTGGTAGATGTAGAAGAAGTCTTACACAATGGCTTACACCATAAAGCATGGGCATTGGTAGATGTGGAAGGAGTTTTACACAATGTCTTACACAATAAAGCATGGACATTGGTAGATGTAGAAGAAGTCTTACACAATGGTTTACACAATAAAGCATGGACATTGGTAGATGTGGAAGAAGTCTTACACAATGGTTTCCACCATAAAGCATGGGCATTGGTAGATGTGGAAGGAGTCTTGCACAATGACTACACAATAAAGCATGGACATTGGTAGATGTGAAGAAGTCTTACACAATGTCTTATGCAATAACACATGGACATTGCTAGATGTGGAAGGAGTCTTGCACAATGAAGAATGGGCATTGGTAGATGTGGAAAGAGTCTTGAACAACGAAGCATGGATATTGGTAGATGTGGAAGGCATCTTACACAATGAAGCATGGACATTGGTTGATTCCAGAGGAACTGTTACACAAGGAACATGCACAGAGGTAGATTACAGAGAGATTATGGCACATAAATCATGGACAATGGTAGGTTACAGAAGAACTTTTACACAAGAAAGGAAGGACAGTTCTAGATAACAGGAATGTTACACAGTGAAACATTGATAATGATAGATCCCAGAAGGACTCACTCAAAGAAGCATTGATAGTGATAGATTCCAGAAGAACAGTCAGAAAAGAAATCTAGGAATTAATAGAGTCGAGGACTCTTACAAAAGAAATGAAAAGCAGTGGTGCGTTCCACAAAGACAGCTGCACAAGGAAGCCTGGACAGTGATATATAGCAAAACTGTTTCACATGGAAGCATGGGCAATAATAGATTCCAAAATGATGGTTGCAGGTGCAGAAGGAAAAGGACAGTTATCTATTCTAAGAATGTTTATTAAGGGGGCATGGACAATGGTACATTCTAGAACAACTGCTAGACAATGAAGCATAGATAGTAATAGATTATAGAACCAATTGTCAGAGAAGAAAGCATTGAGAGTGCTAGAACTATGGACGTCAATTCACCAAAATGCCAGGTGTAACAGAAGTGACTTCACATGCCCCTTGACCTTCATTTTCACTCACACATACACATGCTTATACATACACACACATTCTCACATACACGCAAACTATGCCTACACATGCACACACACTCTGCCTACACATGCACACACATTCACAAATACACACACTATCTCTTAAGTAAACACACTCAAGACTGTAAGCACGAACACAATATACATACATTGAAAGCATTTTTTTGCTTATCCCAGATGCCAGGGAAAGTCATATATCAGCTGCTTGAACTCTATTGTTTTTTTTAACTAATAGCGAATAATGACATTTTATTCACTATTTGTATAATAAACAATTGACAAAAAACGAGGTGAATGAAGCCCCCCGCCCGACATCCATAAGGACAAGCTGCTTCTAATCCTGCAACTGAGTTTGCCACTGCTGATGCTAGGGGTTGCAAAGGCCCATGGCAACCCGTAAATTACGTCCATGGATAGAACCCTGAAGCATTGTTCACAAGAAAGCATGAATATAGGTAGATACAAGTACTGCCATATAATAAAGCATAGAGAGTGGTAGATTTCAGAGGGACTCTTACACAATCAAGTGTGGATAGTGTTAGATTCTAGACGGACAACTACAGAGGGAATTGTGGACAGTAGTAGATTCCAGAATGGCAGCTACAAGAGGAAGCATAAACAATTTTTGGTTTCCAAAAGGATGTGATTGATGTCATAGATTTACACCTTATTTCAAAACTATTCTATGCTATATGATGATACATAGAGGAATTCAGAGAGCATCTACATTGGTCAACTCAATAATGCTGTTGACGTAGCAAGCAACCATTGTAAAACAAGTATTGACAAAGCCAATTGGTCTGTCATTGACCAACAGACATTTGGCAATTGTTGTTTTGCTTTGTCATGCTTTTTGCAAAACTTTATTGTTCGAAAGTTGTTGGAACCTCATCAATGTAAAAAAAAATGCCCCTTGGCGCATGCTGAAGCAAGTGGCCGAAAAATGTGAATGACATAACCACAAACCAATAGATGAAGTATGGCTGAAATCCCCTTTAAGTAACTATGTTATACACATAATTTAGGTAAAAACAAAAGGTCTTGGCTAACATAGACGTAAAAAAGTAATTCTACCTTGTGCTTGGATGTTTTCCTTGTGAAAGAGCAAAATGCAGTCACTCAAAGTGGAGCAGACCAATGGATGAAAAGAGGTGGCTGAAAAGCCCCCTTAAGTAAGTATATTATCTATATAATTTTAGTTATATCAAAAGCTGTTGGCTAATGCCAGACCTAAAAACTCAAGGGGCCAAGAGCAAGGTTGCTTGTTATTAGCCCCAAACTTTACTCTCAAAGCATTCATGAAATGCTCCCACAAAGAGAGAAACGCATCTGTGATTGTCGAATATTTTTGAAAGAAAAAAAATCAACATTTCTCAGTGTCTCAAGTACATAAGATTATGTCTCTCAATTGAGCGACATTTATTGAAAGTAATATTTTTTTCAACATGAAACATTCAAGAAGATCCCCAAGCTCTGATGAAGTTTTCAAGAGTTACCCAAAATGTGTAGGTTTGTTATGTTTTCTATTTCATAAGCGATATTGTTAATAAAGGTGGAGCACGTTTTTAAAAAAAAATATTAATCATATAAGTGAGTTTTTTCTACGGCACAGATCACGTGCTGAACTGGGTCTCATACTGGATGGTTATGGAAAATGATACATAGTGAAATAAAACAATGGATCTAAAATCACAATTTGGTCAAGCAAGGAAGCTTGGATTTTTGGGGAAGCTAAGATTTGAGCGCAGGAGTGCATACAGTGCAGTTCAGAGACTGTAGGGTTACAACCTTCTCGCTTGTGTTTAATACCAAATCTCAGTTTTTATGTGAAATTATTCATTTATTGTTATACAGTTAGTTTGTAGTATATGGAGTTAAAAAAATACACACATCACAACGTAAACTATCACTATATATACAAGTGCGTATTCATAAGAATTAAAGATGTGCTATTTTATTTGTAATATTCCCTTAGACACCCAGTAGCGGCTGCAAGCATTGCAAAGTGGTGCGACAGGCAGAGGACGTAGGAATGCAAACAAGAAGAGAAGATGAAAAATAAATATAATTGTACTTACCTGGCGCCACCGCCTCTCTCCTCTCTCCCAATCCTCGACTCTGGCAGCTGGTGCACACTTGCAGGCTCCCAGATGCTAATCCCAGCACACCTCTCATGCTGGGAATACTATTCCTGAACAAAGTAAACACAAGGAGATACTATTCCCAGCATGAGAGAAGCGCTTGGATTCATCTGAGCACCCTGGTTCGGCACTCAGACAGGAACTGGGAGCCTGTGCCAGTTCTTCACCCAACTGTACAACACAGTCAGGTGTAGAAATGCTAAGTGTGCATGATGGTTTGGCCAGCCCAAGAGGCTGCTAAACGGTCAAACGCACTTAAGGTGCCCACCACTACTCCTCCTCCCTGCTCCGACGTCACATAGGGCATCCTCGCCCTAACCTGGCTCCATAATAAAAATAAAATGATAATGCAATGTTATTAATGTTGTGTTATTATCATTTTGTTTTTCCTTTTTCACTGCTCAGAAAGCAGTGTGGCTATGCTCCTTCCCCTTAGATGAGGAGCCGCCACAGCTAACTGAAGATCAAATTGCCAAAACATTTGTGTCAAAAATAATTCTGCGCTTCACGTGCACCTCCCAGAAGAGTTGGAACATATGGACCGAACTTTGAGGTGGTGGTTGTTTCCGAGACCTCTTCACTTTTGGTAATGTTTAATTGAAGTCTTTGGGATCTTGAGCCTCTCCTAAAATCATTATTTTTTCCCCAAGTCAGTGGAGCCAGAAAGAACATTAATATAAACTAGCTTCACTCGCCTTCCTTTGCTCAGCTTACTTCCCTGTTTGATAACACGGCCGTTTTAGGAGCGGTTCAACACCTCAGTGACCACAATAAATTAATTAAACAAAGGGGCAATACAGTCCCCCCATAGTTTGGTCCTCAAGTTACATCCTTTTACAGAGTCTTCACGGCGGTGTGCAGCGTGGCTTCACAGACATGCTGTGTCTGCCACTGTTTAACGTACAGTTTCTACTTCAAAATCTGAGGGGGATATTCCCCTGCGTCCCCCCACTCCAAAACATAGGGGGTGGATACAGCCCCCGGTCCCGCACGATTCCTAAACCCATAACCCCAATCCTTTGGTGGGGGAGGGCTCTCCAGGAAGTGCCTGCAAGTGTTGCCTTACGCAACGAGCCTTGCATGTTCCTCAGACTGGTCACGACCTCCCATACTGCCCAAGTCAAAGTCAACTACCTAGCAAAATGAGAGCTTCCCATGAGTGTGCTCTCAAAGTAAGCTCAGAGGTCAGTGGCCCAACAAACAAACTTAGGCTTTAAGCCTGCACATATTACATACTGCACTACTTGGACGGCTAATATATCGTGTTAAAATAAAGAAAGGGGCTCAATGGCAGGGAGCGGCCACAAGATGGCGGCAGACTCTATGGTTAATGTGTTGGCGCACTCTACGTTTGCGCCTTCATGCCGACTATTGACCCTCCCAGTGCCTAGTAGCATGTTACACAAAGAGAAACCCCTGCTATCTACTGCTGGGCAGAACTTTTCAACGGGGTATGTATTTTACACAGAAATGTATCTCTTCTGCTGAGAGACATTCTTAAAATGAGCCAGCTGGGACTCTCAGGAACATCTGGCAGGTGCCAGATCTCATGTGGGCCCAGAAGGGGGGAGCACAAGGCGACGCAAACAAATATGGCCGATCTGTCATTCTATAATAAATGAACTAACCCCCTAAATTAAACTTCTTTCCTACCAGCCAATACCTTTAATAACAGGATCAAACCACTTCTCAGCCGCCAGAAAGCAGATTGTTTATCAGAACAGGGCTTGTACCTTCTGATAGTGGTCACAGTTTCCTGTTTCTGTAACAGGAAATGCTCGTTGGTCTCTGGGAGGGAAATGCAACGCCTCACCGTTTAGTACAGATAAGCTGTTAATTATACCTAATGCAGCTTGTCAAAGTAAGACTGTTTCCATAAACACAAAATATGAGAATAGATTTGAGAAAAATAAGGTTAGTATTTATTTTCCTGACCGTGTGGTAAATGAGGCTCCACCCCTAAAGACAAACTTATGGACTACTCTTCTGCAGGAGGGCAGAAAACCAACCCGAATTCAAGTCTTTCTGCACTACTGATGGAGGCCAGGCATTCAAGGCATAATATGCCCCACTATCTTTTCTGTTTATTCGAGCTGAAAGCTCACAATTGACCGTTTGAGCGAGTGCTGTGGGAAAATGCTGGTTGCTATGAAGTGGATTAAGCTGGAAAGGGCGGGTAGAAAGCCACAGTCCGCACACAGCATGAAAGCAATATTGTGAGACCGAGAAACGAGGGAATGGGAGAGGAAGAGGACGGAACACACACCAAATGAACGGAAGGAGGAAAGCGTATATAGTAGTGGCACTAGGCCCACATCCTTGCAGATAAACCACATGGACACAGTAGTAGGGTACTGTTACTGGCCCAGGGCACGTGCGCCTGGCCCCCTTTTATTTGCAGGGTCACCTGACCAGTGACTCCTGTGATGGGTGGGTGTATGGTGTGGGGTGCAAAGACATGCAGAACACTAGACCGCTGAACAGACGCCCTTGTACACAGAATTATTGCCTGGATTTTGGTAGATCGTTTAAAACAAGGGATTCAAGACATTTACAGCAAGCCACAGGAAATGGTCCTATCGTGAATTTATACAGCCACAGTGTAACGTTCCTGAATTATCTCACACTGTAATTGCCAGCCTTTAAAGCAAGCCACAGGGCACTGGCTTCCTTTTGTAAGGGAGGTTCTCTTCCCCCTCCCCCTCTTTCATGATAGTGCTCCACTGCATCTTTCCTGACATCAGCAGATCACTCTGGCAGTCCACACTACGCGGGACGCCATCCTTGTGTTTTGGGGCTGTCCTCCTGTCCTGAAGAAGACCCGCCGTGACACATGAGTAATGCTTTGCTAGGGTCGAAACATCGACATTTAACCTTTGTCCAGTCCTAGACATCTCTGGGTCCTATTTTTGAGCAATTTGGCCCTGTACCAGAGTGATCTCTCTAATCATTGTTCTGACCATTCTCAAAATTGTATATGTTTGTACATAGTTTCACAATTGTACATACGCACTTCGTCACTTGCACTGGGCACTTATGTCACTTTGAAACACTTGTCACTTTTATATTTTGTTTTATTCAGAGAGCCTGAACATATGTATATTCATGTTAATTCAATAACAATAATAATAATTATGTTGCAAATATTTTTAGTCTCTGACTCTCCTTGGGGTTCTGATACTTGTCTTTACCTGTTGCGCGCATTGATTTGATTTTACATACATTGTTATTGGACTCTTTAAGTAAGAGTAAGTTTCCAAATTTCTATTTTGATTTGTTTCTTCCAACAAAGTAATTGTTACTCCTCGACAGAGCCACTGTAGTGTATTATATATAGTTACCCAGGCTCTGAGGGACACCGGGTTACCCCATTGTGTTTACCTTAACTAGAATGTGTCCATCAGGAGATTACATCCCTCCCAAACTTTAATGAAAAAGAAACAAACAAAAAGTACAACCTATGAAGAAAACAACAATACACAGCACTAATGAATCTCTTTAGGACATCTGCCAGGCGGTGCTGGAGCTCTGGCCCACACGGTCAGGAAGCTTTGGTCCGCCTCAGCAATGCAGTTCAGACCAACCTGGTCTGGCAGTGTTGAAGTCTACTTTCATAGTTCCAGTAGCGGTGCATCTGGAGCGGTGTAGAGTCCACTATGGACATCTTCTTGCATGCGCTCAGGCTCCTGTAGTTGATAAACCTGAAAATACTGAGGATGACCTTGGTGGATGAAGGCCTTTCCTTGGAGGCAATGATGCTTTCCAGTTCCTGTTGGCCGAGCAGCTTCAGGCTTGCCCCTTCTACCGGGACTTCCCTCTCACAGGAGTCTCCTGAATGGCTATCTTGTCCAGCTGCCCTGGGACCGTGTGGACCATGGGTACTCATAGTACAGCCCGCGGGCCTCCAGCGGCCCGGTAAGCCTTCCCTGGCGGCCCGCGGACCGTGCAGACATCGTACCCGTGTTTTAAAATATTTTTTTTAAGAGTGTCAGCAAACACCTCGGCAGAGCAACTCAGAGACTCTGCTGCTCTGTGGGGGCCGGGCGATTCCTGCCATAGTCAGAGTGGGGCTGCAGGGGCACTAAGAGGTGAACAAAGCCTCAATAACATGTGAATGGTCTTTTAAAGACCTGTGAAGTGCTGGGATGCGGTTGTGTGTGCCCGGAAGCTGCTCAGCCCGGGCACACACAGGCAGGGTAAAATGAAGAGGGTGACAGAGGAAGAGGGAGGGAGGTAGAGGGAAGGAAAGGGAGGGAGACAGAGTCAGACAGAGGGAGAGCGAGGCAGAGCGAGGGAGGCAGACAGAGGCAGACAGAGGGAAAGCGAGGGAGAGCGAGGGAGGGAGAGCGAGGGAGGGAGGGAGAGCGGGGGAGGCAGAGCGAGGGAGGCAGGCAGAGCGAGGGAGGGAGACAGAGCCAGAGCGAGGGATGCAGGCAGAGCGAGGGAGGGAGACAGAGGCAGAGCAAGGGAGAGTGAGGCAGAGCGAGGGAGAGTGAGGCAGAGCGAGGGAGAGTGAGGGAGAGCGAGGATGGGAAAGCGAGGGAGTAAGAGCGATGGAGGGAGAGGGAGGGAGAGGGAGGGAGAGCGAGGGACGCAGGCAGAGTGAGGGAGAGCGAGGCAGAGCGAGGGAGAGCAAGGCAGAGCGAAGGAGAGTGAGGTAGAGTGAGGGAAGGAGACAGAGGCAAACAGAGGGAGAGCGAGGGAGAGCAAGGCAGCGGGAGGGTGAGGGAGGGAGACCGAGGCAGACAGAGGGAGAGCGAGGGAGGGAGAGTGAGGGAGGCAGGCAGAGTGAGGGAGAGCGAGGGAGGGAGACAGAGTTAGAGCGAGGGAGGGAGACAGAGGCAGAGCGAGGGAGAGAGACAGAGGCAGAGCGAGGGAGGGAGACAGAGGCAGAG
This sequence comes from Lissotriton vulgaris, assembly GCF_964263255.1. Taxonomy (NCBI): domain Eukaryota; kingdom Metazoa; phylum Chordata; class Amphibia; order Caudata; family Salamandridae; genus Lissotriton; species Lissotriton vulgaris. The sequence continues at coordinate 754,267,593 of NC_141694.1, forward strand.
AGAGGGAGAGCGAAGGAGAGTGAGGGAGGGAGAGCGAGGGAGAGCGAGGGAGGGAGACCGAGGCAGAGCAAGGGAGAGCAAGGGAGGGAGACAGAGGCAGAGCGAGTGAGAGCGAGGGAGAGCGAGAGAGACTGAGGGAAGGAGAGCGAGGGAGGGCGAGGGAGGCAGGCAGAGCGAGGGAGAGCGAGGGAGGGAGACAGAGGAAAAGCGAGGGAGAGCGAGGGAGGGAGACAGAGACAGAGCAAGGGAGAGCGAGGGAGACAGAGGCAGAGAGAGGGAGAGCGAGGGAGGGAGAGGGAGGGAGGGAGACAGAGGCAGAGCAAGGGAGAACGAGGGAGGGAGACAGAGGCAGAGCAAGGGAGAGCGAAGGAGGGAGCGCGAGGGAGGGAGAGCAAGGGAACGAGAGAGAGGGAGAGCGAGGGAGGCAGACAGAGGCAGAGTCAGGGAGAGCGAGACAGAGGCAGACAGAGGGAGAGCGAGGCAGACGAGGGAGAGTGAGGGAGGGAGACAGAGGCAGACAGAGGGAGAGCGAGTTAGGGAGACAGAGGCAGACAGAAGTAGGGCGGAGACCTCAGAGTGAGGGAGACCTCAGAGTGAGGGAGGGGAAGGAGAGAGGGAGACAGAGGGGAGGAGGCAGAGGGAAGGAGGCAGAGGGAAGGAGAGAGAGGGAGACAAAGGGAAGGAGGGAGAGGGAAGGAGAGAGAGGGAGAGGGAAACCGTGAGTGAGAGGGAAACAGAGAGAGGGAGAGGAAAACAGAGAGAGGGAGAGGGAAACAGAGAGAGAGAGGGAGAGAGAGAGAGTGAGACAGTCAGAGTGAGTGAGACAGAGGGAGAGAGGGAGTGAGAAGGAGTGAGACAGTCAGAGTGAGTGAGACAGACAGAGGGAGAGAGAGGTAGAGAGAGGAAGGGAGAGGGAGAGAGGGAGGGAGACAGAGAGAGAGAGAGAGAGAGAGAGAAATAATGAGAGAGAGAGAGAGAGAGAGAGAGAGAGACAGAGAAAGAACGAGAGAGAGAGAGAGATGTGTGTATGCCGGGTCTGGTGGCTCAGTGGACGAAGGCGTCCACTGCAGGGACCTGTGATCAACTTCATGGTCACAGTTTTGTTGTGCTCTAGCCCCGCCCCCTCCCCCACTGACCCCGCCCCCACCGGTGCTGCCCTCAGACACAAACCACACTGTAAATTTGGCCCCCGAGAGAAAGTTTGTGAGTACCCATGGTGTGGACTGTGCGGGCCTCGTAGGCCACAAGAAGGCGTCGCTGAGGAACTGCCAACAGGACCACAGCCGTCACTCGTACAGCCACAAGGGGTGGTGTCTCAGAGTCTGTGTGCTCTCGCCGTCAGGACTCAGGTTCTATGCCTTCCTCAGAGGGTCTTTGGGTGCCCAGTCTCCGTCTGCTACCTCCATGCTTCCCGGTGCCTGTGGTGGAGCTGCTGCAGAGGCATCTCTTCGGTTTAGATTCCCTTCTCACAGGAACTCCGTTGAGGCCCTTGCCACTGGATTGCATTGTGACTGCTTGGGTTGTGCGGGCCTTTCACAGGCCATGCAGACGGGTCGCTGCAGAACGCCCAACAGGGCTATGGCCAAGCCTTGTGTAACCCCAAGGGTGGATACTCCAATGGTCGGGTATGCTCTTCTTCAGCAGTCTTCAGGTTAGCAGGGGCACACTGAAGGTTCCTGGGTGGCTACCCTCCCATGGCGCCAGGAGAACCTTGTTGAGCTCCGTATGTTTTGAGTGTTTGGATCCACTGTGGTGGTGCGATGCTCCCTTGATGTTCTTTGTGATGATGCACCTGGATGGCGAATATGATGTTTTTTTTACACTTGGGCAAACAGGCGGCAATCTCATGCTGTAGGTGACTTCGCGGAGTGAGGAGGACTGGAGGGACTTCGTGGCCACTCACTGTTATCTTCTGGCAGGTGCACTTGCTAGACTTGATGCCATCGATGACAAGCAGCCGGTGACAGGTGAGTGGACGGTCGCACTGTGAAGCGTGGGGCCTAGATGCAGATTGAGCTTGCTAGTGGTTAACTGTTGGTCCTCCCCCGAAGCTGTCTCCAGTGATGTCTCAGCACCCCGGTAACTGGCTAGTGCTGAAGAACACTTTCTCCAGTGCTGGCATGAGTCCTCTGTCCTGTCACTCTTCTCTTTTTCCCTCTTGCGCGCCTGTGGTGGTTGTTTGCTGCGTGGCTTCGTGCTACTCTCCTTTCCTCCTCCGTGGAGTGGCGTCCTGCCACACTCTTTTCCTTCGCAAAGGGTCGTCCAGCCATGCTCTTCTCCTCCTTCCGACCAGGTTCCTCACTCGGATGTGGCCTCCTACCACTGATTGAGCGGTAATTGCTTCTGGTAAGTTCTAAATATAAAACCCTCATGCTACCTCTAATTTACCGCTGAAAAAGGTGTTGGGCCCTTCACAACTTGTATTACCTTCAGGAGACTTTAAATAAAGTTGAACAGTCAAAATGCAATTATTATGTTAAGCCAATAAAGAGAGTTGTTGAGTATTTAAAGGGTTTTATTTTCTAGTCAAAAGTTAAGTTTTTCTCTGACCCTTTATTCATTAGTAAAATATCAATCAGGTTACAGAATTTGGAAAACAGGAGAAATAGCATTAATACAGAACATATTACAGTCTACATGTAAGCATCACACTTAGAAAAGGAAACGTGGCGCAAAATATCAGTCAAAATTCTTAAAGAGTTTCTAAGAAAAATAGTCTTGCAAAGCTAATCAAAAATCAAATAGTTTGCAAAAAATCTCCCATTAAGAGAAATAAATGCATAAGTCAAATAAATCTTTTCAGACCTAATTAATTAGTCAAAGCATAAACTTAAAGTTTAGCATCTAAATCTAAAAAGCCTTTCTATCTATTGCTGCTCTATGCATCTCTGTGTCTAAAAAGCAAACAAAGAGTGAGACAGCCCGCCCTTCACAGGCCTCAAAGGAATGTGGCCTGCCGTGCCAAAATATGACGTGGAAGCAAGAAATCTCCCCCTGACTCTCCTCGGACGCCCAAGGCTGCACCCGTGACGATCTCGTACCTAACCCATAGAATGAAGCAAAGCCTAAGCCAAAATGAGCAAGAAGCCAGCTGAGCTAAGAAAGCCCTATGAGCAAAAAAGCCATATGAGCCTAGAAGCCAAAGCCTCTTCAGAGAGGTCATTATTTATACTCTAATTCTTGGCAGTCTACACAAAAATGTTGCATCTTCAGGAAAACCTGTACGTGATTGGTCAGTCATGATGGCATGAGGTCTCACTCTCCTGACTCACTCTAAAATCCTGACTATACCAGTTTTAACAAAAGAAGCATACATAATAAATACATTTTATAAGTTTGCAACAATTGCCACGAAAAATGTTTCATTCTAATTCTCTTCCTTCCTTTCACAGCGCAGTAGGACGGATATTTTAACTAACTAGTACATTGGCACAATCACAAGAATGTACAGTTCAAGATGTCTTTGACTCCTTCCGCAGTTTGAGTCAAGCTGGTGTCTGCGCATGCTCTCTTCTCTTTTAATGCAAGCCATAGCCTTGCTGGATTTACAGGCAGACGTGTTTTGTGTAGGCCCAAAAATAAAACAAACACAAAGAGAATATTCATTTCATGTAAATCAGCCCATTATGTTTCCCAACTCCATACTAATACCCCTTATAAATGTTTACCTAGCCAAGCTATTAGTTTCAAGCAACTTTTTTATTATTTATGACAACATGCAAAATAAATGTGCAATGTGCAACATAGCATTTTCATGCTTTAGTGTAAAATTTAAAAGGATACACAGTTAATACAGCGCACACAGCAACAAGCTTTAATGTTTTAGGTAGCTCTTCATGTGAAAAGCATTTAGCCCCCTGTGTAGTGTTTGGTGCATTATTAATTCACACACATTATAAAAAGAGGTGTTATTAACTGAAAATGTTTATCCAAATATGCAACAAGTCAAAGTCTTTTAAGACAGGAATAGTGTATTTAGATTGCAAGGGATGAGCTGGGAAGAGAGAAACACATTCTATTAATCTTCAAAGCTAAAAAGGCCACTTTTCTCTACATTGCAAAAACACATGTAAATTCAGCAAAAGCATTTCAGACTGAATAGGCCTCACTTTCATATTTTCATGTGCCATGTTTTTAACTTGCACCAAAATGTGCGTGGCAATTTAAATGCAGTCTGTCTGAAGCACAAAAAATAAAACAATGCCTCACTGCAGATGAAATCTGCTCCATTACCACCTAGCTCAAGTTTGTGCCTTATGGACATCTCGCTGGCCGTGTCCAGTTCTTAGGACTGTCTTCACCTGATGCGTACCTGTGGCAGGCCTGTCCTGTCTCTAGGACATGCTTCTTTTCATTGTGTACCTTTCGCGGGCCCCATCCTCTCCTCAGGGATTTTTGCGGTGCTCCTCTGACAGGATGGCAGGCTAACTCTTCGCTTGAGGGCGTCGTGCTTGCACCTTGAGCCTGCGCCGTTGTGGCACCTATTTCTGCCTCTATTCAGGCATGCTTGGCACGTTTGGTCACTTCGAGTGATGTGCTCCTTGTTTGTGGTGCGATGCGGCATCCGGCCATGTGTTGCGTGTCCTTGGAGCACATGTTGCGGTGGCAGCTTGCCACGTGGAGTGTGTGACTCTCCTCTTGACTGTCTGGGGCCACTGGCGACTCCGTCTTGAGGCAGTGTGAGGGGCCACACACTATGCTGTCTTCTGGCCCACTGCGAGGCTTCGCTGCTGCGGTGGAGATGTAGAGGATCTCCCTACTGCCTTCAGCATTGCTTCTTCTCTGTGGAGATGTCTCTATCTCCTGGGTACATGCCCGTCCTGTTAGGTTCACTTGTGTGGCCTTCTGTACACCTCTGACCTCGTGAGCTCCATCCTCTTCTTGGGTGCCCTCTTCTGGCACTTGGCATGCTTGCTCTTCTTCCTTGCGATGGTGGCTGTTCACCGCTAAGGGTGTGTGATGCACTCTTATCACTTGAGGTGGCATAAGACAGCCGCTGGGGGTTGCACGCTATGTGCACGGTCTTCACGTACTTCCTGGGGGCCTTGCTGTCTTTTTGTGTTTGCTGCTTTTGTCTGTTTGGTGCTTGTCTGGGCTGGTGCAGCTTTGGGATTCTTGGGGCTCTTTGCTGGGGGTTTTGCAGTCTCTCCTTATCAACTTGACAGACAGTCCATGGGGACATGTGGCACTCTCTTGACCAGTCTGTTACTGGGATGTCTTGAGCAGTGCTCAGTGCCTTCCACTCTTTTCTCTCCTTGTGGTTGGGCTGTGCAATAATCTGTTCAGTGGGTGTGGGCACGTGCCCTCCCCTTTTTATATAATTGTCCCCTTCTGTGGCAAGGGTCCTGCAGTGGTGTATGTAGTGGCTACTCCTTGCCAGTTACAGGTGCTGTGCTGCTTCATGCACTTCCACTTTCTTGCTGCTCAGGCACTTTGGCAGCATATATGTGCTGGGGGCCTGCTCGAGTCATCCGGAGTTCTCTTCACGAGCCAGGTATCTTCTTCCTGAGGTGACTTCAGGCAGCACCAGGTTATTTAGTCTCTGTCACATCCAGGCCCCTCAGGTGTGGGGCATTCACAGCTGCCGCGGCTCATTTTGTTTCGGCAGTTAGTTAGCCCGATTTGGGCCGCTTCATTCTTGTGGCAGACACACAGCTGGGTGCAGTGTACAAGGCTGGAGCTAGACGGTGCTATGCCCGCCGTTCTACTCTAGCCGGCGCAGCCTTAATGTTGCAATTGTCTTGATGCTGGCATGCGGCTCACAGGAGTGACTCCGGCTGTGACTGCAGGCATGCCAGTGCCTGGGCAATTTCACGTTTATGTGCCTGTAAGTCCCATCGGGCCGCTTAGCACCGTCGGCTCGTGGATGCGCTCTATACTAACGACCGCCAGGTGGTGCAGGCTTCAAAGCAGGAGGCTGCAGCAGCTTTCATGATGCTGCAGGCCTCACGGTGTACTGAAGATGAGTGCGATTGGGGGCACTGAAAAATTGGTGCAGCGATCCCCCCTCCTTCACAAGGGGAGGTTGTGGGGTTCGCTGACCGCAGGGAGGTCCCCCCCCCCAGACAATTTGGGAGGGGTGAGGGGTGGGTGTCAGGCTAATATGGGGTGTTTGTCTTTGGGCTATTTTTTAGTAGCGCCCAATTTGGAGCCCAACCTTAAGTTCGGTTGGCTCCTCCCCCGGCCACCATTTTAGATCTCGGTGACCTGGTGGCCGGGGTTTAGGTTGGCTCTTTTTCTGGCTCGTTTTTCTGGCTTTATTTAGCCTTATTCGAGTTGGATAGTTTGAGAAGGTAGAGGTTGTGTAATTTCACGATGGCGGCTGAGGACTACCACGTTCTGGAGGCGATACGCCTTCTTATTGAAGCGGGTCGTCTTGATTTGGTTATAGGGGACGCGGCAGGGCCTTCTCGGCTGGTGCGTCAGGCGTCCGCTGGAGTCGCGGCTGTTGTTGTCGCCTGCATGACTCCAAAGAGGCCCAGGTTTGAGGTGAGTGAACCAGGCCGCCCGCGTTTTCGCAAGACGGCCCCGGCAGTTAAAACGTGGCCGACTGCGGAGCAGGAGGCGGGCGCAGGGCCCCTGCCGCAGCCGGAGTTTATTGTGCAGGCTAGTGAACTGTCGGGGGCATGTGTAGACTCACTGGAGCTATTTCCTGCTTCGGCGGTGCAAGTGCGCACTTCCTCGGCCAACGTGCAGCGAGGGAAGCGCGGGGGCGTCGGGGTACTAAGAGGCGCTCTACCTCAGCGGCCACTTGTTGCAGGGCGGGGCGTCGATGGGTGCGCAAGAGGTAGTTCCCCTACCCTGGCGCCGGTACTTTGGCGTACTCGAGGGAGGGGGAAGCAGGGGGTTGTCAGCCCCTCTCCCACACCTTTGCAGGGCTTGGATAGTTTCAGGAATGAGGAGAGGGGGGCAGGGGGTCCCTCTGCCTCTTGGCCCACATTTGGGGTTTTCTGGCATTGGGGGTGGGGTTAGTCCCTTGCAGGAGGTGGTACAGGATGAGACAGTGGGGGGGGGGGGGCAGGTTCCTTTTAGCCCCCTCCTTTTTTCTCCTCAGGATTCCCCCAGGGGCGAGGTGTTTTCAGTGCACAGTGGCTCTGTGGGTGAGGGTGAGTGGGATCAGGTTGGGGGTTGGGAGCTCTCTCCTCAACAGGATGCTAGTTATGAGTCGGGGCTCATGCCTCCTTCCGCCCATACATGGGCTCCAGGGGGGTCTTTGGTTGGGGGCTCTGGTGCCTTGGGGTTGGTGGGTGCATCAGTGAGGGCCAGTTCTCAGGGAGGGGTTGCCAGATCCTGGTCGGGTTTAGATATTTTTCCCTCATGGGCTGAAGGTCTGCAGGATGCTGGGTCTGGGGTTGCTCTGATAGGTCTTGGACGCCAGCGGAATGCGGTGAGTGAGAATGACAGGTGGAGCATTAGTAGCACAAGAGGTGGCAAAAGGAGGTACCAGGGTGCAAGAGTGTCAGGTCCTGGGCCCTGCGACTTCTGTCATGCAGGCCATGTTGGAATGGAGTAGTGAGGAAGAGGTGGGGGATTCACCCCCCCCCCTCTAGAGCAGAGGCTTCCAGGGCAGAGCGGAATAGGTCTGGTCAGGGGGAACAGGTTGGAGGTTTGGGGTCAGGCTCAGGTGTGACCAGTAGGCAGGAGGACTGGGGGGCTTTTAGTCGTAAGGGTCCCAGCACATCAGTCTGATTTTTTTCTCCACAGGCCAGGGATTTTCATAGTCCGGCAGACTCGGTAGGGCGAAGTGTGGCCTAGTGGCGCCCCGAGGAGAAGGGAGGGTGGAGCCTAGCATGGCACATTCTGTACCGTCAGGGGATCCCGGTGCGGCCAGCAAACTAAGGCCCGGCGCGACCTCGCTGCCCCCAACTGTACTTTCTTCTTGTCGGACAGAGTGGATTTCAGGAAACGCTTCTACAGGTGTTCAACGTTTGGGGGAGTACCGGCGGGTACAGTCGGCTCCCCCGCCTGGTGTGCAGAGAGGGTCTGTTCAGGCCCAGACAGGTCATGAAGGGTCCGGTAAGGCCCATAATAGGTTGTTGTTGGCTGGCCCTTCACAGATGGAGGAGCCGTTGGTGGTGGATTACAATGAGGATAGCCCAGAGGAAGGGGAACTTCATGAGGTTGAGGTCGGGGGCTTCTCATGTTTCTCGTAGTTTTTTGCAGGCACCGGCAGTGATTCCGCCCAAGGGGGCGACAGCGTCTGGACCCAGAAGAGAGCGCGGCCCCTTGGTGAGGGTTCCTCGACTTGGGGATGGTGTGGAACACGTGTCATGGCGGTCGGTGCCTGGTCAGGCCCCCTTATTAGAGCCAGGTGAGAGTTGTGAACCACGGGCCAAACCAAAAATGGTGTCTGTGGGGATGGGGGAGAGGAAGTTGGGGGGGCGAGTGAAGGGAAGCTTTACAAAGGTCGTTATATAAAGGATCAGGGGGTGGGTACAAGGGGGGAGGAAGGAGTGTTGGGTACAAAGGTGGAGAGTTAAATGAACACTGAGGAAGTTTCCATCATTAAAGACCCATTGCACAGCAAAGAATTGAAAATTAAGAAGTTGCCCTATATGGGCATTACAAAACCTTTGGGGGCACATTTGATGTTGGCAACAAAGGAACGGATTTGGAAAGGGGAGTATGTCGAAATTTTGAAACTATTGCATAGGGAGGTACGATCAAAAGAGGGTTCCAAAGAGGAGGAATACGAGTTGGCTAAGCACCGAAAAGTACCTTTAACAATTGAGAATTGGACTGCAGCGTTTTTAATTAATGATAGTGTTTATTGTGAAAAGTTCCCGGAGCGCTGCGTTGCTATTTTCAAAAACATGGACGTAATAAGGAAAGCCCAAATTACAGGTAGTGGTTTTGCATGGGCCCAATATGATGAGCAGTTTAGGGCTCGCATGACTTGGGATCCGGAGGCAAAGTGGGGGAGTTGGATACTGATTTGTGGCAACACATGATGGGAGCCTCAGCAGGGGGTAAGACAATCTTTACATCCAGTGGTTTGCCCTTAGTTTACCGGCCCTTTCAGGGAAGCCCACCCAGGAGGGGTGGGAAGTACAGCTACAACACAGACTGGAGTTGGGGCATGCTGGGACTTCAACAAGGACCTGTGCACGAGGGGATATTGTAGATTCCGACATGAATGTTCCCAGCGTGGTAGGAAGCATCCTTTGGTCAAGTGCTGGGGGGCAGGGAACTCAGGTAGTCAGCAGTGGCCACGGACAGCGGTCAGCGCTCCAGGCCCATCACAGCAGCCCCAGGTTTCAAGAGGGGGAAAAGGCCCACAGGGGTCTGGGCCCAAAGGCTCATACTCCGGTTAAGCTAGAGTAATTAGCTGAAGCGCTGCAGGGGTATGGGAATGTGAGTTCAGAAGATGTTACTGGAGGGATTTGGAGAAGGGTTTCGCCTTGGTTACAACGGGCCGCGGCTGCGGTGTTGGTCAAAGAATTTGAAATCTGCTGAGGAACACAAAGACATAGTGCAAAGTAAACTGGACAAGGAAGTACAGCAAGGTAGAATGGCAGGGCCATTTGATGACTGTCTTTGGAGGACCTGATTGTGTCGCCAATTGGGGTAGTCCCCAAAAAGGAGGCAGGTCAGTACAGGTTAATTCAACACCTATCATGGCCGGAGGGGTCTTCAGTCAATGATTTTATTGATGAGGAGGCGGCCTCTGAGTCATATTCCTCAGTTGACGTTGCCATGTCACTGGTGGGGACCGCAGGCGCAGCTGCAGAAATGGCAAAATGCGATATTAAATCTGCATTTAGATGCTCTCCAGTCCATCCAGAGGATTGGAATCTTCTGGGGATCCATTTTGCTGGAAAATGGTACGTTGACAAAGCATTGCCGATGGGTTGTTCAATGTCCTGTTCCCTTTTTGAGTCCTTCAGTACCTTTTTGCAATGGTTTTTCACACAGTGCAGTGGCCATGAGTTGGTAACGCACTATTTGGAGGACTTCTTTTTTGTGGGTTCCCAGGGCGACACAGAGTGTAAGGCAGCTCTGGACACATTTCAAGAGCTCATGGAGGAAATTGGAGTGCCATTGTCGCCAGAGAAGACAATGGGTCCATGCACGACTGTCTTTTTTGGGAATCGAGATTGATTCAGTGGCAATGCAAGCCCGCTTGCCAATTGAAAAGAAAGTAAAAATGTTGGAGCTCTTGGAGACCATGTTGAAAAAACAAAAAGTGACAGTGAGGGAGGTGCAACTTCTGTTGGGCCATCTTAACTTTGCGTGCCGAGTGGTCAGGGCGGGAAGAACGTTTTGTAGACTTTTGGGTCGGGCTCTGTCCGGCCAGCACTTGCCCCATCACCATGTCCGGTTGTCAGCTGGGGTTAAGGAAGATCTGCAAATGTGGTCCGTCTTTTTGCATTCCTTTAATGGAGTTCCTTTTGCCAGAGAGGAAGACTGGGTTTGGGATGTTCAAATTTTCTCAGACGCATCGGGCAATGAGGGTTTTGGCCTTTATTGGCAAGCCAAGTGGTGTGCGGAGAAGTGGCCAGACCAGAGGAAGGAAGGTGGGAGGAACATTGCCTCTTGGAACTCTTTCCAGTGTTGGTAGCTTTAACACTGTGGGGACAGTATTTGGCCCATAGGAAGGTGCTGTTCCAAAATCAACAATATGGCTGCAGTAGACATCATTAACAGACAGTCAGCCAGAGATGAACAGATTCTGAAATTGCTGCGAGTCTTTGTGTTAGGTTGCCGGAGATTTGACATCAGTTTTAGGGCTTTACACATCCCCGGAGTGAACAATGACATTGCGGATGCTTTGTCTCGTTCGCAGTGGGAGAGATTCCATAGGCTTGCCAAGGACGCGGACAGGACACCGACCCCCATGCCAGAACATCTGTGGTATGTAGGCAACATAGGGTCATACAACTGATGGTAGGTTCGTTGTCAGTATCCACTCGGGCCGCTTATGCGCTGGCTTGGAAGGAATTTTTAGAGTCAGGTGCTTGCAAACGGGAGTCTGGTTGGCGGAGGTCTGAAGATGTTATCCAGTTAATTCTGGATTTAATGGATAAAGGCTTGTCTAGAGTTACGATAGCTGGGAAGCTAGCAGGCATTGAATTTATGGGGAACCTTCTTTGGGGCTATACCCCTTCTGCAGGGGAGGTGGGGAAGAGAAAGTTGGAAGGTTGGGCCAGGGAGAAGGGTTCGGAAAGGCCAGCTCGGTCCCCTTTGTCTTGGCAGACTTTAGCCAGGGTGGTAGAGGCGTTGCCGTCAGTGTGCAGAGATTCTTTTGAGACATGTCTTTTTTTCTACGCTCATGGTGTGGATGTTTTTTGGAGCATTCCGAGTTTCTGAATTGTTGGGTTCTAAGTTAATTCAGGGCCTTAAATGGCAGGAGGTGCATTTGTCAGACAGAGGTGTTCATATTTGGCTGAACAGATCTAAAACAGATCAGAGGAGTAGGGGGAAAGATATTGGGTTAGTAGCGTCCTCCCCCTTGGGACGTGCCCGTTACAGTGGGCACGGCGTTGGTGGGTGTTGTCTGGTGGGGGTGTTGAATCCAGTGTTTTTCAGCATGCCGATGGGGCTCGGGTCAAGGAATACCAACTTCTCATGGTGCTTCGTAAAGCCTTATGGAGTATTGGGCTGGAGGGGTCACAGTATGGTACTCACTCATTCCGGGTTGGGGCTGCAACCGAGGCTTATAACCGGGGTTGGTCTAGACAAGATATCATGCACTTAGGGCGTTGGTCATCTAATTGCTTTCAGTGATATGGGAGACATAATGGGGGGAGGCGCTTGCGTCATCTGATTTGTCATAAGTTTGATGCTGTTTTTCTCTTTTCAGGTTCTGTGGCTAGCCCCCGTGCGGCGGAAATGACCATCTGGATTGTTGGGCACTCTTTTGTAAAATGGGCTCATGTTCAAGCTTGTCGCAGTTATTTTGGGTCTCTATTAGGTTTTAATGGGCATTTGTTTAATGTTGTGTGGAAGGGTAAAGGAGGGATGCTATGGAGAGAGTTGATTCCTGCTCTTAACTCTTGGTTAGTTGGGGGCCAGTGTCCAGATGTTTTGTTAATCCATTTAGGCGAAAACGATCTGTGTAGTGTTAAAGGTGTGGTTTTGTTGAGGGCCATGAAAAGAGATCTTACTTTGTTGAAAGAGCAATGGTCAGGTTGCCATGTGTTATGGACGGAACTGGTTCCACGTAGGGTTTGGAGAGGCGCACTCAAACCTAAACCAATCGACAGGGCACGCAAAAAGATAAACTTGGAGGTTTCCAGATTTTGCAGAGGCCTAGGTTTTGGTAGGGTGATTCATAGAGACATTCGTTTTGATGCGGTAGAGTTTTTTCGGAGTGATGGAGTCCATTTATCTAGGATGGGTATGGATTTATAACTCTTGGAGTTTAGGGAGGTTTTGTCTTGTTGTCTGAAAATACAGGAGGCAGCCAGTTAAGTCATCAGGCGTGGGTTTTTTGCATTCTTTCCTGACGGGGGTCAGTGGTGTTTTTGCCAGGATTGGCAGGATTGTGGTTGTTTATTTGCTGGGTTATGGTATCGTCAGGATGAGTTGGGTAGGCTAAGTTGTTGGAGTGGTTCCAGGGGTTGGGGGAACAACATTGGTTAAGATGCAAGCAGGGGAGTTTGGATAATGGTTTGGGGGATTTGTTAAGTTTAATCGATTATGCAGGGATTTGCATTGTTGGTATTTTGTAATGCTTTAATGTATGGGTGGGGGCAGGGCCAATGACGTGTTAGGGGTGGGGGCGGGGATCAGGGGTTAAGGTAATGTGTTATTTAGTGAGGTCTAGTTTTGTAAGGCGTTTGCCAAGGTTATTATAATTTGTTAATCTGCACCTGTTTCAATAAAGCGGCCTTTTTCACACAAAAAATGGTTGTGGTCTGCTCCCCCCTCACCCCCTACCAAGGGGGGCTTGGGGGAGGTCGCCGACCGCAGTGAGGTTACCCCCGGCCAATTTGGGAGGGGCGGGGGGTGGGTTGCAGGCTAATATGGGGTTTTTGTCTTTGGGCTATTTTTTAATAGCGCCCAATTTGGAGCCCAACCTTAAGTTTGGTTGGCTCCTCCCCTGGCCACCATTTTAGATCTCGGTGACCTGGTGGCCGGGGTTTAGGTTGGCTCTTTTTTTTCCCCCTCCCTCCCTCCCTTCTTTTATTGTTTCCTTACTTGTTAATAATCTATTCTTTTTGTATTTTGGTGGTGTTTGTTGGAACAGGTATACATGGGTCTCGGTTGTTGTATTGTCGCTTGGAACAGGTGCAGGGGTCAGTGGTGTTTTTGCCAGGATTGGCAGGATTGTGGTGGTTTATTTGCTGGGTTGTGGTATCGTCAGGGTGAGTTGGGTAGGCTAAGTTGTTGGAGGGGTTCCAGGGGTTGGGGGAACAACATTGGAAAATGGTTTGGGGGATTTGTTAAGTTTAATTGATTATGCAGGGATTTGCATTGTCAGTATTTTGTAATGCTGTAATGTATGGGTGGGGCGGGGCCAATGACGTGTTAGGGGTGCGGGCGGGGATCTGGGGTTAAGGTAAGGGGTTATTAAGTGAGGTCTAGTTTTGTAAGGCGTTTGCCAAGGTTTTTATAATGTGTTAATGTGCACCTGTTTCAATAAAGCTGCCTTTTTCACACAAAAACTGGTTGTGGTCTGCTCCCCCCTCCCCTCCCTCCCAAACTGAGGATGGCAGTCAGGGCAGCTTGTGGGGCGAGTGTTCGCTGTCGCAGCATTAATTGTGCCGTGTTGTACTCTATGAGGGCACCAGCTATGGAGAGTGGGAACCAGCTGTGGAGAGTGAGCTGCAGCCGTTCTTTGGCTTTAAGTTCCACTGGTTGGCCTCAGCTGCGGCTTGTCTTGTGGACAGGGGAGGGGGTGCGGTGGGGCACGGCTGGTGTTTCTTTCTTTTCGGGGCCGGCCTCCTTCCGATATGCCTTGTGGTGCTCTTCCGGCCAGGTGGGAAGCAGGCCCCCTAGCTTTTTCGCCGTTTCCTGAGAATTGACGGGGCACTCCCTCTTCACGGCAATGACCGGCACAGGCTCCATGCCTCAGCGGCATGGTTGTCGGGCCCACACCGATATCTCTGCAGGGTGTTCATTCACCGACACACCATCGCGGCTGACCTCAGTGCCTTGCCCGAGGTAAGCAGGTGGGCCTCACTTTCTTGGGAGAGCGCTGCTCCTTTCTCCACCTCATACCAGTGCAGACAGTGGCACGTTGGGGTATGTTATGGGCACTTCCTCAGGCGGGGGTTGTGTGTGTGTGCCTTGTTGTACCTTACGTTTCTGACTATCGCAGCAAAGGAGCTGGAAAAGAGGGACTGCCAGTTAGAACTAACTGGGGACACAGGGTGATAAATTGTGAAATAATAGGAATTTAACAACGGTAGTAGTCTCCAGCCTAGATAAAGTATAAATGAACATTTTTTTACTACTGCAGACTAATAGTTTACAGCACCAAGCACTTTATCCTGGAATCACTCAATTCGATCTACGGCACTAGTCTTCTTTTAGATCACCAACTCACTTCTATCCTTTTAACTTGTTTTATTGTAAATCTTAATGAGACTCATGTTAATTAATGCATTGATATAATCATTTTAGTACATTTTTTGAGATTCCTGTTAATTAATGAATCGATATAATCCTCCTTGTACATCGTGTATAATGGTGGATGTGCCACCCTTTTATGATTTAAACTAAATCAAATAAAAGTAATTATCTACTCTACTACTGTTGTTCCTTGGTGGGCCGCGACGCGTTGGACCTCGGCATCCAGCACAGTGGTAGAGACTGTCCTCTCCTATGGCTATGCAACATTGGGTCAGCCTGTTCTTGGTTGTTGTGCTCACTTCACACATGTACGCTGCAGTGGAAATCTCATCCCCCTCAAACACGGGGTTTCCTTCACAGGCGGCACGGCATGGGGTCAAAACCCCCTTATCGCCAATGTAAAGTAGTGGGCACCAAGCCCACATCCTTGCAGATAAACCACACAGATACAGTAGTAGAGTAGTGTAACTGGCCCAGGTCATGTGCGCCCGGCCCCTTTATTTGCAGGGTCACCTGACCGGTGACGCTTGTGATGGGTGGGTGTATGGTGTGGGATGCAAACACAGGCAGAACACTAGAACGCGTCCAGCAGGACACTACAGAGGGCAGGAAATGGAGGCATTTTCATTTGTGCATTTGTACTTAAGAAAGCAAAGCAACGCTCTTTGCTATACTGTGCATGGTGCGTCCACAGCGAAAACATACACTAACATTTGTACGGTGTACCTTCTCTCATGGACTGAAAGTGCATTACAAGGGCTGCTCATATCCCCGGTCCAACTAGCTAAAAAGGGGCAACCTCCACATATATATATGTTTGTATGCTTGCAAACGATGGAGTCCACTCCAGGCACAAAGAAGGCGCACAAGCCTGAGTTATTCTGACAGAGGCCCTTTTACAAGGATCCCCAGAGGCCCGACTCCGCCCCCTTTCTGAATAGGTGGAGGGGGTGGATAAACGGCACGTGCACGTGGGTATTTTACACATATCAATGAAGCCCTATTCACGCAGGCTTCCAGATGGGGTCTCATTAGCAAAAGCTTTTCAAGGCAAACAGCTACGCCATTAACCAGGTTGTCACGCATTACTGAAATGTCACACCACGTGAAGTGATTTCCATTTGCCCCCGCCCCACCGCTCCCCTACGAAATGAAAAGCACTGGTAAAGCCAATGGAGCAGTCCATGGAAAGTCTGTAATGCGTATTTTGCACGTATTTTTATTTTTTACAGCACATGCAATGGAAATTAAAAGCTAAAAATCAAATGATAAATATAAAAAGTGAAAGGACCTGTGCACAAGTGATAAGGGATATTGTCATCACTCAGACTGGAACAGAGCCAATGACTGAAGTAAGCCGACTCACCATTGCCCCCATGGTGTATTCTGCTCTGGGCAGAAGCAAAAAGTAAAGGACAGTTTAGCAGACACATGGATGAATATTACTGACCCAAAGCCCCGCTAGTAACATTTGTTCATATGTATTTCTATTCATGATATTTTTTTAATACATGAGACTGGTGAGACAGATAAAGCTGTATCTAGGCCAGACATAACAACTTGAGTACGCTAGTCCTTGATTTTCTAAAAAGTTTACATTTGATTACGAATCGATATAGAAAAGGCACACCAGAAAGTTGCTGTCCATTTAAGGCCTTCTTAAGGTTCTCGTCTTTGTATAGTCAAAAGCAGCTGAAATTTGCATAAATATGAGCCACAATTCCTGTATTGTGAAAAGACAAGTGATTTTACGATTCACTTCGAACATCCAATCATCTGGAAGAAGGGAATAGCTTAACAAATTAATTTTTTACACAATGAAATATTTGTTCAGCCTGTGCTCCCAGCCCCTGGCATCTAGGATTGAGTGCCCTGAAATAATATTTTTTTTCTCAGGAGCTGTCTCATCCTTCCTGTATTACTTGGCACTTTTATGATTTCGTTTTTACCGTGCAGGGTGTGCCCCAGGCCATTCACAATCAAATTACGTCACACTAAACCAGAGGTGCTGGAACAAGAATTTGTAAAAGGGGGGGGGGAGTGGCCACAAACATCACCTCATCCAACTGCCTCGATTGTACCTTCTATTCTCCTGATGTACATTTTGAGATAGATGCACTTTACTTTGTAAAGCAATACATGTCTTTATTTGTGTATGTGTTAGAAAACCTCTGGAGTATTATGGCCTTACACGTTCAGGTGCACCTCAGCAAGAGTACCCCACTTAAAATTGCTAAATATTTTAAAAAAATGCAGCCAGGAACCGTAGGAGTACACATGGCTCTCCATGTTAAAATAATTAGCAATACTTTGCCATACCACATCATGAGACAAGTTATACTTCAACGTACATCAAATATTTCACGACTAATAAATAAAAGCCTCTTCATTGTTAATTCTCTATTTGAACTCCAATGATATATGGGGGTGCTGCAGCACCCCGCACCCCAACTATCCGTGCTACCGAAGCTGTTCTGAAAGGGACAGGGCTTCTCAGGAGGTCATCACAGCTTCCGCTACCTACTGCACCTGACAACGTTGCCAATGACAGTACAAGCACAACTGCTGACCATCATACTACTACAAGTGTGACAATTCGGACTATTCCAGGCCACCCAAAGGTATAAGAATGGCTTGGACTGCAGGTATTAGTTGTTTCAATGTTTATTAAGTTATTAAACAACTGTTGTGCTCATTTCAAATTCAGACAAAAAATGCCACCATGGTGCAGAGTGTCATAAGAGCCGATGTTGACAAGTAAGTGCCACCGGAAACCACCATGTTAAATAAAGCACTGTTACTGATCTAGTCAGACCGGAAATCCACGTCACCTGGGCCAACAAATGACTTACTGCCTGAACGGCCCTCCTTGCCTGACAGCTGGCTCCGAGCAGCTTCCGGTCTCAAACCACCTCATGTTTATGTTTATTTGTGTAGTACCCACTGCAAACATTCTGTGCTTCTAGGTGCTGGTGAGAGGGGGGATACGTCGGAGTAGAGTTCCATTGAATTCTTGTGGCTAGACAGCAGGGTAATCAGACAGCAGGGCACAAGAGGGAACTTCTTAGTTTAGTTTCTTATCTAGATCTTTGAGAAATAAAATAGTGGATTTTGCCCAATAGGCTACATGGCGGAGAGGATGGGGTGGCCTGAGGTGCTGGTGGGATATTTTAGCGAGTGATGGTGTGACTTGCTTTCTCACAGTGCTGGTTTGTGTATAGGATTTAGAAGAGGTGAGTTTTCAGCCTGGTCCTGAAAAGAATGAGGGGGGAAAGCAGGGTTGTGAATGCCTTCAGGCAGGCTGTTCCAGAGGTATTTTAGAGCTGTCTATAAGCATCTGCATTCGCATTATATTACATTGGTCTCAAGTGGGTTGCTGATAGTTGAGAGACCATGGCAGCTGGAAGGTGGGGTTTCATCTTGCTTTGAAGTTACTTATGGGAAGAGCATCAATGCATTTTTAACTGAGGTATATGGTGAGTCTAGGCTGCACACAAACACAGTAGAAGTTTTGTGGTTGGACTGACTGATTTCAATTTTTATAGCCCAAACATCAGGTGATCTCCTGATGAGGTGGCTTTTTTAAATCTTTGGATTCGGTAAGCAGGTATTCCACTTAAAAGGTGTCGCTGCCGTCAGGATGCGAGTTGACCAGAACCTCAACAACAAAGGTGTGATTTGTGGAGAGATGGATGGCAATTTGGTTTGAAAACATAGATGAAGGAGGAATTATTTCACAATGGTACTTCTGTTGTGGGAGTTGCGGTAGAGAGTGGTGCCCCACCGTACCCGTAGATTTATTACTTTAGGTTTGATAAGTATTGCTTCACCCAAGAAGGTGTGTTGCACAGAGTGTGTTTTTTTGTTCAGGATCTGGGATAAGCGAAGCATCAGTATTTCTGTTTGGACCTATTGACTTTAAACTGTTGTGACCAATCCATGTCTAAGTGGCGATTAGGACATCATCAAAGGCTGACAATTTTTTGTAGTCTAAAACCCCCAGGTATGTTTTAGTGGCATCATCACATCAGCAGAATTGGAGGCTCTAAATATGGCAGCGGTTAATGAAGGGTTTCAAGTATATGTTGCAGATCAGAAGGACGAGAGAAAAGCCTTGTGAGACTCTGCAGGTGACTTGGTTGAGCAGAGACGACAAATCAATATAGTCGCATTATTTGCCTGTGATTACTGCCTGTAATTACACTGAAATAATTACAACCATTTGAGAGTTTTTTTGGAAGACAAAATAGGAGAATTTGATCATTCAAATTATCATTTGCAGCCGAGAGGACGATGAGTGTCAGTATACCGAGCGACAGCTGATCTGCAAGTTTGAGGACCAGTATCTGTTTCCTGAGCTGGGTGGAAACCTGACTGGTTGGCACCAAGGAGTTAGTGGATTTCAGAGTAAGCTTGCAGATGGGCCAGGATAACCATCTCTAGAATTCTTGACATCCATGGAAGACCAGCTGCGAACAGAAGTAGTTAGAGTTACCTCAGCCGAGAAAGACATTCTTGAGGGGGCGTTATTAGGGAGTTCTTGAGGGTCATTGGGTTAGCTCTAGCTAAGAGACAGCTGTTAAAGAGGGCTGATATGGTTTTCACTAGTGTTTCTGTATCAGTGGTTGTGATGGTAACAGGTCATTGCCTGAGTATTTGCTAGGTCTCAGGCATTTCTATAGAATTAAACATGAATGTAGATTTGCTAGGTTGAAGGATAACTTGTTGGGTGTCCTTTCAAGGGACCTTTGGTGTGGTTTCTGTTGCTTTTGCGAGGTGTTGATGGCAGATGCAATTTTTTACAATTTAGCAATGAAAAAGTTTCCAAGTGTGTTGTACGCTTTTGCATCTGAGCTATGATGGCTGCTATGCAGCGGGGAGACACAAACTCTGAGCTACCTTCAAGAGCTTGCACTGCTTTCTTTACTCTCTCTGAAAAGTATACTCTTTTTAGGTCTCGCGCCTAGCGTTGCACTGCGTAGCAGTGCATCGCGCAGCACGAGGCATTTTGTAATCGAAAAAACGGGGTTTCAGCAGTCACTTTGGAAGCTCGTGCGTGTCGTGCGTGTGCTTTTTTGTTTGGTGTAACGTCATTGGTCTTGGCAACAGAGCGATGGGCATGTTAATAGAAATGTCACGCCTTGCTGTTGTGCGAGTGCGTGCGAGTTACCAATTACGGGCATTTTTTTTCTGTGTGGCGTGCTTTAAAGCAAGAGAGAAGAGCAACAGAGCGACGGGCATGGTAAATGATAAATGGTAAATGACACTGTTGCAAGTACAAACGTAGGAGCAGTGAGAATGCGCGCGTTTTCCAATTATGTAGTTTTAGCGGTGCAGGAGTACTTCACAGTTTTTTAAAACACCATTTGTTTGAAACTTAGGCTTTTGTTATGTTTTCAGTCCTTCTCACAGGCACTCTGTCTATCGTTGTTAGAATTAGTCCCCCTTTAAAGAAAGGCTATCAACCCCTCGCAATGTACCTCTACTTGCCTGTCTGCACAGTGAAGTACAAAGGTAGGAGCATTGATATACATGCAGGTACAATGCGCGTGTTCACTAATGACGTAAATGCAGCCTTGCAGGAGTATTTAATAGATTTGTAAAACACCATTTACTTGTACATTTGCCTTTTGGTATGTTTTCAGTTCTTCTCACAGGCTATGGTCGTTAGAATTAGCCCCACACCCCCTTCCGAAAAAAATTGCCTTCTCCCTTTAAATTCGGGTTTAGTTGCCTTCCTGTACAGACAATTACAAAGGTATGAGTAGTAATGTATACCTGTAGGCTGAATGCGCGCGTTTACCAATTTTGGTGTTTTTTTTCCCAATTGCTATTGTTTTAATTTCTGAATATTTGAAAGTTAAATAAAGTCGTGCTTTAAGCGTTAGCAATGGAATGGTATTTAGAGATTGTTTTTTTTTTGTCATTATTTTGTAAGTAATGTAATATATATATAATATACATTAGAAGTCGAAATAAAGAGTAAAACGAAGGTATGCAAACTCAAATTGGCAGAATCCTAAAGGTAGAAGCAGTAATAGACATTCAGGAATATTTATGCATTGACAATGATGCATTCAAAGAAACAAAGCAATACACATGTACATACCAAGGAGAATATCGTGATACGGACATATAAAGATGCACATATAGATCTAGTTCAATAAAAAAAAATGTAGAAGAAGCACAAAGGTAGAAGTACAAGGCAGGCACCAAGATAGAGACACAGGCTTTGACAAACATACACACAGGCAGACATGTAGACATGTAGACACTCACAGGCAAGTGAAGAATTCAGTGTGAAATGTTCCACACACAAAGGTAGAAGTACAAATACATGCACCAAGATAGAGACACAGGCTTTGACAAACATACACACAGGCAGACATGTACACACTCACGGGCAAGTGAACAATTCAGTGTGAAATGTTCCACACATGGCATCTGTACGGGTAATGGTCAACTTGCCACCATCTCTGCTATTCTCCATACCTGCTATTTGTAAGTGGAATTTTCAACTTAGTATCATCTGCAGCCATTACCTTCTGCTGTGCTTCTGTTCTTAAGTTTTAAATGCCCTTTTCCAATTGGTGCACTAATCACTGCCCGGTGATATATACTGGGACAAATAGGTGAACTCACAGTGATACAGACACTGACACCAATGTATGTACAAAGACACACTTACAAACAGGAAGGTATACCAAAACACCATCGTTCTCGCATACACAATGCTCAGCTGCAAAACAATGAACGCAAGTACCAACCCAGACTCTGCACTATAAATGTACCCAGAGGGCTGCACACAAGTCAAATGAAGATACACCTCATACATTAAGTATTCACTTTTATGTCATGCTTCATTATTAGGTCTTCCCGTTCTAGCTACAGGGTGAGGTGTGCTGCGATTTGCAGACATTTGTGAGCACTATTTATGAGACACAGTATATGTTTTGCATGTGTCATTACTGCAGTGTGAAAAGTTTGTTGCTGTGATGGCCTATGTGAGTGTGAAATAAGCATTCGGTGATTACTAATTGTCCAGAATATACGTTCACTACAGAAACATTTTAATTCTTTAATATCAGATGCAAGCATTATGAATGCTGACATTATTTGTTTAACTGAAATAAACACTACAAGAAAAGCACCCAAAATGCTTTTCTTATTGAACAATATCATTGTATGATATTTGATAAAAACCATGATCAACCAACAATGCATGGCATTATTTTTTACTACAAATTTTTTTTTTCATTCTACCAATTTTTGAAACGAAACAAGCGATTGATATTCTACACTTCATACTATACATTAATAATAAAAACGACTTAGTAATAATATTATACAAACCACCACAAGCATTATTACAGACATTATTAGAAGTAATAACAAGCATAACTCAATTCTACCCAGGATATCTATATATTATTTTAGGAGACTTCAATATAGACTTAAACATTAAGGGGCAGATTTATGATAACTGGCGCATCCCCAGGGATGCGCCAGTTATTTTGCGCCGCTGCTCCGCCACCCATGGTGCGTACCATGGAGCAAAACGGCACAGATGCGGGACGCATCTGTGCCGTTAAGGTGGCGCATTGCTGGAGTTGCGTCGCAAGTGCGACGCAGCTCCAGCAAGGCTCGGGGGTGCCCCATCTTTACAATGCTGCGTCAAGACCTACGCCTGCTTCAAGCAGGCGCAGGGTTTTGACGCAGCATTGGCCTGAAAGTGACTGAGTGAAATCTTATAGATTTCACTCAGCCACTTTTGCGAGGCGCACCTGCCCCGGAACGCCCACCCTGCGCCGGAACGCCCACAAGCGGCGCAGGGCTTTACAACATGACGCATCTGCCTAGATGCGTCACGTTGTAAATCAGTCGTAGGGATGCGCCACGTTTACGCCGCAGTTGCGTGACGCAAACGTGGCGCATTCCCAGCATAAATCTGCCCCAAAATGCCCCAAAAGCACAAAACTACTGCACTTTATGGATACACAACTGCAATGCAACCAACTTATAAATACGTACACAACAAACTACCAATCATTATTAGACCACATATACACAAATGCCGAGATAAAAGCATTTGGAACTATAGAATCCTATTATAGTGATCACAAAGCATTATGGATTTCATTTGAATATTTTACTCTTTCTTTTATCTTGCAGATGCTTACCATAGAAGACATCATAAATAAAGCAACAGAAGACAACAAGTCATACCAAAAACCACTGACGGTGAACGTTGTTAAATGCTCCACAAAAACGTATTATAGGAATTCTAAGGAAGATGATAAAATCCTTTATCATTTAGCATTGGCAGATCCAACAGGAACTATAAAAGCAACATGCTATAATGAAGACTTTTACGATCAAACAAAAGACAAGAATGGATTGCTAACTAGGAATTTCATCATGAAGAACAATACAGTCATAATTACAAAGCAAACAAAAATTACAAAGATAACTCCAATGAAATTATCCGATTTCATCATCAAAGAAGCTGAAAATATTTTACAGCCACCACGCCTCCAGCATCGCCCTTAAAAGAAATAAAAGGAGCACAATTGAAATCAATGATGACTGTTTGCGGAACAGTAGCAGAGGTATGTATATATACATGATGCTTACAACACTTTCCACTTAACATGCATCCGACATTACCCATCACTCTTTACAAACATAATCTACATCACTTTTCTACAAATCAACACATACACAGAAATATAATTCATTTCTTATCAAACATAAGCTCCTACATAAAACAAATATTACATGTTTTAGTAAATAGTAAAAACTACCATAAGAAGCCTTTCAAAGTCAGTTAATAACTTTTGAATACCTTTTACAAATAAAAAAATCTTAATGTTAAGATTTTTTAGACTTTACAAATAGTAAAGTTAAAAGTCTTAACTTAAAAACTTACCAATGCCTTCTGTAAAAACCAAAAGTCCTATAGTTATAACTTTTTATCACTTTTATAGTAGTAAAGTTAACACTCCTACCTATACTACTTGCTAACTAATAAAATCTTAACTTTAACACTTTTAATATTTGTTTCAAGCATATTAATCAGCAAAATAAAAACTCTAAACTTTAATAAAAACTAGCAATCCGTCCCGACGTTGTCTGGGTAGGCTTTGCTCAGTGCAAGGTACTCACCAGCATCACACTCCCCTGGGCATGTCGATATCGATGCTCCTCCCTACACTCCTGGCCACTCCTACCTCATGTGAATTGGACCTTGCAGGGTATCACTTCCATGCTCCTGACCTAACAGGGTATCGCTTCCTTTCTCCTAGGCGCTCCTTCCAGGGTGTACCTTCCGCGCTCCGAACCTTGCAGGGTGGCATTTACACAATCCTGTTCACTCCTCGCAAGGTGTCACTTCAGTGCTCCAGCTCTCACAAAGTATTGCTTCCGGCTTCCATGCTCCTGGCAGCTCCTCCCTGCACTCCTGCTGCCAAACTGTGATGTCAGCACGCACGTCGTTAGATGGTGCTACTTCACAGGGACTACTTTTACCAAAAATTTACTTTGCCCTTATAACATATACTTTTTGACATATATAGGCTATGTCCATCTGCTTACCCTGACAATTCCAATGATGTATTGGGTGTTTAGATGGATGCTGTGGTTCCTGAGTTTACTTGCCTGAAAAGGTCCCAGTTCTCACTTTATAATAGTAGTATAGATAAACTAACAAGAATTGTAAGTAATCGAATATAAATATTAGCTAAAAGCCTTTAGTGCTCTTAAGTTAAAATTCCTCTTTGAAAACACTTAACCTAAAAACAACTACTTAGAATAACTACCATGACTGAAACTTGCATTTATCAGTTGTGAAGTTACAAGTTCAATTAACTACTGAATATACTATCTCCATCAATACAGTATGATCACAAGTTGTATAAGAATTTCAACAAACATGCTATTATCATTCTTGTGCACATCCAAATTCTGAAACATTATGCTGTGCACTTTTTGAAAAAACTATTAATCTTTAGTTACACTTCACATAAATACTGCAAGATCAATTACTAACAAATTAATTCATTGATAAAATCTATACGTACATTTTTTTATTTAACACATAATTTCTCATTCCTATCTTAGATTAAACATTGCAACCTCCTATTAATATCTAGAACTACTTCAAGCAATATTCTATATATAACAAGTATTTATCTGTCATTATAAAAAAAGAGTTTAAGTAACTCCTGCTCTTAAAAAACTGTTTTACATAATTAATGTCCACACATGCTATTCACAATCTATGCTACTTTAAAACATTTGTTTCTCTATGGCAAAAACAAACCAAACATACTTCTTAACTTTCCTATGTACTCCTAACTCACTAAAAACTTCTTTGCCACTCATTTGTTACATACTACCTCACTTTAGCAATAATTAAAGCAACAAATACTTATGTACTTTTATAATGCTTACTTTTTGCAGTAAGAAGAAACCACAAATATATTTATAAATGGAAAGGATACTCTTCTAAAGACCATAACCATAAAGGATTCAACAGACAATGTTAAAATAACATTGTGGAGAGAAGCAACAACATTCAAAATAAAAATTAGCATATATGTGCAAATAACTCATGTGACTGTACATGAGTTCAACGGAGAGGAAATCTTGAACACAACAAGACATAGTCAATTTGAAGTAAGTAATATTTAACATCTTTATTTTATAACAGTATTCTTGCTTAGATATCATAACTTTAGCTATACTGCATAGCAAACTATGTACTTAGCCAACAATGAAGTCAGCCAAAATAAGCAAAATGTCCAAACTATTATGTACATTAGTATAACAAGTACATATAGTATTAAGTACACAAACATGTTCTTCCCCATAAATTTCAAATAGCTTTTGTTTACAAGAAACTCTTAAGAATTTAAGAGCATATTACCAAACACAACATTAAAATTAGCAAAAATATAACACCAAAAACCACCCACCAAAAGAACAATAGTAGACTACATAATATGCTCTTTACAATTACACAAAATTCAAATAGAACACCATGTTCCAGTGTAAAAATTAAATTGTATTTGAATTATGTACAATTATTCAGAGTATTATCAAGCCCATTATTATCACTTTACTAGCAATTACCTGCCACAAGAGCAATTTTTTTTAAAACAGTATGCTCATAAATGTGCCCTCAATAAGTAGAATACTTCAGTCTCTTAAGAACTTTTAGTTTCAGTTGCACGCCTTTATTCATGTCATTTATATAGTTTCTCCTTATCAACAATTGATTTTACTAAAAATGTTCTTATTTGCTGTTTACAATCCAAAAACATAATAACTATTTCTCAAAATATCTGCAACCCCCTCTCCCCTTCATCTCACCACTCTCTTCTGTACTCCCTTAAATAAACACTTTATCATCCTGCACACCTTCCTAGTAAACCATATTGCTCCAGGGGCTTTCAAACGATTGATGTACTATATCTGCAGTACTGATTTCCTTTGTCAAAGACAAGTAAGCATGTCAGTTCCTCCAATTAACATTGCTCCATCAAACTAATAATATCAGCACAATCTGCCCCACACTCTAGCAAACTTTAAATTGCATACTCTAGCATTATATGTAATACTTTACAGCGCCATACATAAGTCCATACCTGTAGTCCATTCCTCCAGCCCTAGCTATTGAACACTCTACACCACTTAACACTCTACACCATTCAACACTCTGCGCCACTCAACACTCTGGCCCATTGAACACTGCACAAGTCAACACTACGCACCACTCGAAACTATGCACCACGCAATACTATGCACCACTCAACACTGTGCGCAACTCAAAACTCTGCGCCACTCAAAACTCTGCACCACTGAATACTCTACACCACTCTTCACTCTGCTCCACTCCAAACTCTATGCCATTCATCACATTGTACCACTCAATATTGTTCCAATCAACACTATGCACCACTCAACACTCTACACTACTCAACAATCGGCGCAACTCTACACCCTGTGCCACTGAATACTCTGCTACACTCAAAACTCTGTGCCATTCAACACACTGCGCCACTCAACAATGCCACACTCAACATTATGCCCCACTGAACAGTCTGTGTCACTCAACATTCTACGCCACTCATTACCCTGCACCACTCAAAACTCTGCGCCACTCAACACTCTGTGCAACTCAACACTGTATGCAACTCAACACTCTTTCACAGTCAACACTCGGCGCTACTCAACACTCTGAACCACTCAACATTCTGTGCCACTTAACACTGCACCATTCAACACTATGCACCACTCAACACTATATGCCACTCAACACTCTGCGCAACTGAACACTTTACGCCAGTCAACACTCTTTGCCACTCAACACTCTGCGCTACTCAACACTCTGCACCACTTGACACTGCACCACTGAACATTATGCGCCAGTCAACACTATGCGCCACTCAACATTCTACGAAACTGAGCACTTTACGCAAGTCAACACTCTTTGCCAGTCAACACTCTACGCTACTCAACATTCTGCACCACTCAACATTGTGCACAACTTAACACTGCGCCACTGAACACTAAGCGTCACTCAACACTATGCGCCACTCAACACTCTACACAACTCAACACTCTATGCCAGTCAACACTCTGCCACACTCAACACTCTGCTCCACTCAACACTCTATGACACTCAACACTCGGTGACACTCAACACTATGTGCTATTCAATAGTCTGCACCACTCAACACTCTGCGCCACTCAACACACTGCGCCACTCAACACTCTGCACCACTAAACAACGCTGCATCACTCAACACTATATGGCACTCAAGACTCGGCACCACTTAACAGTCTCTACACTAAACACCCTGTGCCACTAAACATTATGCACCACTCAACATTCTACACCACTCAGCACTCTGCACTACTCAACACTCTGCACCACTCAACATTCTGCACCACTTAACACTGCACCACTCAACATTATGTGCCAGTCAACACTATGCGCCACTCAACATTCTATGCAACTGAACACTTTACACCAGTCAACAATGTTCGTCACTCAACACTCTCCGCTACTCAACACTCTGCACTACTCAACATTCTACACCACTTAACACTGTACCACTCAAAATTATGCGCCAATCAACACTATGCAACACTGAACACTACACAACTCAACACTCTATGCCAATCAACACTCTGCACCACTCAACACTCTATGGCACTCAACACTCTGTGACAATCAACACTGCGCCACTCAACACTCTGCATTACTCAACAGTCTGCGCCACTCAACACTCTATGACTCTCAACACTCGGTGACACTCAACACTATGTGCTATTCAATAGTCTGCACCACTCAACACTCTGCGCCACTCAACACTTTCCGCTACTCAACACTCTGCACTACTCAACATTCTGCACCACTTAACACTGTACCACTCAACATTATGCGCCAATCAACACTATGCAACACTGAACAACACTGCATCACTCAACACTATATGGCACTCAAGACTCTGCACCACTTAACAGTCTCTACACTAAACACCCTGTGCCGCTAAACACTATGGCACTCAACACTCTGTGACAATCAACACTGCGCCACTCAACACTCTGCATCACTCAACACTCTACGCCACTCAACACTCTGTGCCAATCAACATTGTGCACCACTTAACACTGCAACACTCAACACTATGTGCCACTCAACAGTCTGTGCCACACAACACTGCACAACTCAACACTCTGCGCTACTCAACACTCTGCACCATTCAAGACTCTGCACCACTCAACACTCTGCGCCACTCAACACTGTGCACCACTCAACAGTCAATGCCACTCAACACTCTGTAACACTCAACAATGCCCCAATCAACACTCTGCCCATCCAACACTCTGCTGTACTCAACAGTCTGTGCCACTCAACACTCTGCACTACTCAACACTCTACGCCACTGAACATTCTGCAACACTGAACACTCTGCAACACTCAACACTCTGCAACACTCAACACTTTGCACTACTCAACACATTGCACTACTCAACACTCTGCACCACTCAACCCTCTGCACCACTAAACCCTCTGCACTCACATAGACAATAAAAGCATTCTTTTTGCAATTAAAAAAGTACTGAAAGAATGAGTGAGTGATGACATTTATGAATTAATTCGGATCAAAGAGCCATTGCAAAAAAACAACAAATCCAAAGGAAACCAGACCAATGATGGGCGCATTAATTTACAAGAAAAAAAGTCCACAGTAGTACACATGCACATGCCACTGCAAGCATATGTTTTGAATTATCTCAGCTATCAAGGCACAGTAATTCAAAACATATGGCCTTCTGCTATGCATAACATGCACCAATAGTCCATAGGCAGACCTACAATACCAACTATAGCCTATTGTGGGCTCTGTTTGTAAAGCACACACACACAAAGTCCAATACCAATGCACCTATGAAAAAACACACACAACCAACATGAAATACCTAGGATCATTTTAAGAAGCCTCAAAAAGGACTCTGAACTATGCCCACTGTTGATGCAGTACCTATGCCCAAGAACCTAAAAATGTACAGTTGTAGTACATTACAATGTCACCTTAATTTAGAATACTACTGTTATGTGAAAATTTTAAAATGCACAATTCAGAAAAGTAACCTAAAACCAAATTGTAAACTTAAAATGATTAGTATTCATAGAATACACTTACCATTTTTGTAAATCATACATGTAACTTAAAACATGCATGACACTGAGTTAAGAGAAACGTAACACAAACTTAAAACAGACTCAAGACAGACTCAAGACAAACTCAATACATACTTAAGAAAGACTTAAGACATACATCAGTTTGTCTTAACTTACAATTTTGTCTTGATTCTGTATAAAATCTACCTTAAAGTCTGTTTTAAATTAATCTTATGTGTTTAGTCACTCTTAATTCTGTCTTAAATGTGTTTTAAGTTTGTCTTAACTTTCTCATAAGTCTCTCATAAATTTACCTTAACATCATTTTGTCAATAACAAAAATCATAAGTGTATTCTGTCAATAACAAAAGTTGAAACTTTAGAATTTTATCTGAATTTAGTTTTGTCAACCAGGCAGATTTCAACTGTATTACCATACAGTTCATATATGCAAATAATCATGCATTAAAAAAATATATTCACAGGTAAAAGAACCTCCATCGGAAACTATTCAAATTGAAATATATGGTGTTGAGAAGACCGAACAAGAAATGTGTACATTAACAACACAAGTATTGGATACGGATAATTATCAGTCAATGAAGATAAACAATGACACTTTGATGGACTACTTCGGAAAAAGTACAGATGTGGAAGCATTAGCCGATGAATTACTAGTCTTTCTTCCTAAAACTGTAGAAGTCATTTTTTGCAATGATGTCATTACTAAAATTACAAAAGACATGACATTCGATTGATTTTTTTCTTGTTGAAAATAAACTATGTAACATTTATGAACACATTGAATGTAAAATTACATTTTCTATTCATTAATACTACTATGTTACATTTAATACTTACTGTAATTTTTACAACAATAAAAATGTCAACCTTGAATTGTCAATTATAATGTAATCTGTCATGAATCAATGACAGAAACTACAGCATAAATCATACATTTCTATAGTGACAAGTATAACCATATCATAGTCACTACTTTATTTCATATAACAGTCATATCACCTAAATAAAAAATACAAGTTATGCTTACCAACACCAATTTATTTTGCAATGATGTAATTGCTATGTTACAAGATAAATCACAATATAAATACAAAAAATTGTTATGCTGAAAGTGAAATCCATTAAATATGAACAACTTTACTGTTACAAACATTTTTTTTGAATAAAAAAGTCTACTTTACATTACCCATTATAATGTAATCTGTCAAGAATCACTGACAAAAACTGCAACATAAATCACAGACCAATAACATGTTGATGGAGACGATTATAACCATAGCACAGTTACTATTTTCTTTTATGTAACATATCATTAGAATAAAAAATACAACTTTTGCTTACCAATAGAAATGTATTATACAATTGTGTCTTTACTATGTTACCGAAAAAAATAAAATATATCAAAAATAGTTATGCTGAAAGTGATAACCATTAAATATTAGGCACTGTATAATTTAACAACAATATTATGAGAATGAAAATTAAAGTTTTGTTTTACAATACAAATATCATTACTTTGTATATTCACTAGCAGCCCGCCCGGGGCAGAAAGGTGCTGGGGGCAGCATCGAAGCAGGAGAGGTGCAGCAGAGCGGCCGCTTCTGCCCAAGCTTTGTTTCCCCCAACGTCCCTACTTTCACTCTCTGTTCATGGCCCCCGCCCGTCCCTCGCTGCGCACCTGCGGCTGCTTGACTTACCTCATCCGCCGCTCCTCCCCGCGCTGCTTTGTTTACCGCTCCACTGCTCCCCTGCTTCTCGCCGCTCCTGACCGCTTGTCCGCTACCTCATCCGCCGCTCCTCCCCGCGCTGCCACTGCTCCTCCGCTTCTCACCACTCCTTTCCGCTTGTCCTCCGCAGCTCTTCCCCGCGCTCATGTCCTCCGCTCTTCCTGTTGCTCCTGAACGCCGCTCCTCCCCGCGCTCCCGATGTCATGAAGCAGACGTCGCGGCCAGCGCTACTTTCTAGAGACTACTTTATTTCGTAAATGTTTTAAATAACGTATATTTTTTATTTTTATATCGCCTATGTCCTTCTGCTCGCCCTGAGGTTTTCATAGATGTCTTGGGTGTTTAGATTGGTGGTGTACTTTTCGAGTTTACCTGGCTCAAAGGACAGACTTCTCTCTTTATATTAGTAGTATAGATTACACTCTTTCATACTTGTCATACTTTATATATTATATATTCTTTGTCATCTGCACTAATACATACCTATGACTACAAAAAAATACTATTTCACACAACAAAAATATAACTTTAATAATGCGAGACCTATTGCATTGTAAATGCTTGTTTACTTTGTAGATTGCTGCATGGTAAGTTGTGCAACTAGGCTTAAGCTTGGATGTGGAGGTGGTATTAGGCATGCTGCGCCATAACGTTCAATTATTCGGTATTCTATTTTCAAAACATTGAGAGAATTGTTGAGCCGAGGATTCTGTTGAGCTCTAGATGCCCTCTCAGTTGGGGTACATTGGTCTATGGTGTCTTTGGTGAGGCCTCACAGAATACTTAAGGATGAGTGTCGAGGTAGTCGTGGGCGCAGTCTGGTATCTTTCTGACACCTTTCAGACTGCAGTGCCCATTGAGTTATGGTTCATCCAGCTTGGTGACTGACAAGCTCTAGCACCAAGAGTTCACATTTTTATAGGAGAAAGTCGTCTAGATTTTACAAATACAAAACTAAGAGGAAGGCCTTCAGCTTCTTCAGAAGTAGAGAAAATGTGTAACTGAGGAGATTTTTTTTGTTCATTTTTGAGCATATTTCTTCTAGTTTGGTAGAAATTCTTAATCTTCCCTCTTTATCCATGGCTCAACTGCTGTATTTCACTTATGCATTTAGAAGTGGGATTTAATAATTGTATTCGTTTGTCACTGACTTTTTAAATTTCACAGCCACATACTCTGTTTCATAAGCTGTGTGAGCTCCTCCTATGCAGTAGTTCCTCAACCTCTGGGAAACGCTGGCTTTCATCAGCAGCGAGTTTAAAGAAAAATAATTTGGGCCACAATTAAGCGCTGTTGCTTTGTGATGCTTTGCGATCATATGTTCTCTACAATCATTTAGGCCTCATTTTCATTTTTGATTTCACTGTCCATCTGTATAGTATAACCGTTCCCTGTAGTGAATTAAGTGGAGATTGCAAAGTTGATCTGCACCCTGGCCTCACTGCATGACGTGGCATCACTTGGGCAATGCTCCAGGTGCTCGCCTTTGAGTGGTTCCTTCACATGGCTTACCTGAAGATGATACTCAATCACAGTAGGTAAAAAGCACTGTGGGTACTTGGGTCTGGGGGGATCCATCTTGGCCCACTCAATCCCACAGTGTTTTTATTTCTCTTAGTCTTGTTTGCCAGTGGTGCAAGGGAGCCCTTTTCACAAAGGTCAAACAACTCTCATCCATGCAGATTGTTGTAGCCTTCAGTTAAAATAACAAAGAATGCGTCACTGATGTGTGCCTTGAGGAGGACCCTGTGGACTTGTGGGAAATGCATCCCCCGCATTTCTCATTTCCTTTTTAAGTCTTCAATTAAGTAATAACATGTTGGAGAATATTTAATGAAGTTATGTCCTCTATTTAAGATCTTGTAGTTTCACTGAGGCATACTCTTCACATTATCCCATTT
This sequence comes from Lissotriton vulgaris, assembly GCF_964263255.1. Classification (NCBI taxonomy): domain Eukaryota; kingdom Metazoa; phylum Chordata; class Amphibia; order Caudata; family Salamandridae; genus Lissotriton; species Lissotriton vulgaris. Next base: position 754,300,460 of record NC_141694.1, read on the forward strand.
GGAATTGAAGAACAGAAGGGACATGACCATAACACCAACTCTCAGGAAAAAAAATGGTGTCATTTTTAGTGGCCATGGAGATCATCATCCTCGAGCTTAGTTAGAAGGAGGAAGACCTGGAGCTTGGCCATCATAGACGCAAAGAAGGCATTGTCGGAAGATTGTGGAGCACGTGTTGAGGAAATATTTAAGGTATGTCTTTAGTGCATCAGCTGTGGTTCCAAACCCATCCTGCTGAAAATGCCAGAGCTGCCATCTGAATCTTGGGATCCCGGTTTAGATTCATTTTTATTGTCTCAAAAATAAATTACTTTGCTGATGGACGGACAGGTATTCCAGGCTCTCTATAGTCAGGGGTGCTTCGTCAATGGTCGCAATGAAAGGCATTCAAACACTAACAACACAAGATTAGATATCCCCAATGTGGGAGATTCTGTGCCCACCCTTCAACAGTCACTTACAATTTTCACTGCTTCACACGCACAGAAACCTTCACCACACACAAACCACACCACGGTTTGCTCAAGGAAATAGAGTGATAGAGTGTTTCATGTAGACTCATAAAAAGCATGTTCAAGGCACTGAAGTACAGCAGTAACCACTTCAATACACATCATAACACATGATCAAAGCTTACCGAAATTCTCTGCTTAGCACCGCGTTTGAGTACCCATCTAGGCCAGTGATTGGCAGAAACAATTTGCACATTGTCACTTTCGGAGGAGTTGACAAGCTCAGAACCAAATACTCATGCAGCAAAAATAAAGTGAAGAAAAAAGCAGACTGGAAAAGAGCAGCAAAACAGCCTAACTGGACACTAGTGCGACAGAGGCAATGCAAGAATGGTGCAAGCTGTTTGACAAAATCCCATGTGAAATCCCAAAAAGGGGAACATGATCAATGCTCCAACATCAGGAAACACTGTCCCTTGCAAAATACCCAATTCAAGTTTGTGCATACTGCTGAGTGTCACTGATGGGAACGGAAGATGCACAGAACACCAGAGTGCGGCTGGAGGTCCACCTTATCATTTAACATTTGCTATGGAAAGATCTGAAAGAACCATCTGAGGATGCCAATGTCTCATGAAAAGAATATAATTTTTTTCAATTTGTTTTTACTTCTTTCTTGTTCTTATCCTTCTGCCTTCATATTACGCCTGCCTACAAACATGGAGAGAGGTTGCTGAAAATATAATGTTGAGCTACCTTATTTTTTTTAAATTGCGTTCTGATGAAAAGGTGCTAAGGGCCAGATATAGGTCGCCAAATACCGGTCGGTAACGGCCGATTTCGGCCGTTACCGACCGGTATTTGGAGATGGAGATGTAGGGGCCTTAAATTTTACCGATTCGGTATATTTACCGATTCGGTAAATTTACCGATTCGGTAAAATACCGAATCGGTAAATCTAGATGTAGGTGGCACTGAAAACAGTGCCACAGGCCCTTAAGAATTCGTTATTTACCACAAAATATTATTTCGTGGTGAATAACTAATTCCAGTGTACATGCACATCTGTGCATGTACACCTGTGCCATGTGGCACAAATACATGCCCTAAGGGCATGTATGTGTGTCACGTGGCACACAAGCCAGAATCAGGGGTGCAACAGGGTGTCAAAGTGACACCCTGTCCACCTTGACAATTCGGTAATTTTACCGAATCGGTATTTACCGATTGGGTAATTGGCATTGATTCCTATGGGCCTCAAGGCCCACAGGAATCAACGGCAATTACCCAATAGGTAAATACTGATTCGGTAATTACCGAATCATACCGATTCGGTAAAAATTACCGAATAATTACCTACATCTCATTTACCGAATCTAGAATACCGAATCGGTAAAATTTGATATTCTAGAGTCGGTAAATTAGATTTACCTACATCGGGCCCCTAAATCTTTTATAATAAAATTGGTGAAATTTAAGAAATGATTAACGTTGGAAAATCTTAATTTTTTTTGCTCTCAACATTTCAAGGTATTTTGGGAAATTAAATGAATTTTTGCAAAATTCACTTGAAGGTATCTTGCCTTAAAATGTAACATGAGGACATATCCCACGTTTACAAGTCATGGAAAATACCACCAAACAAGAACATAGGTCCAGCAAGACCCTTTCCGCATGAACCAGTGTCACGTTAGGAAACATTATCCAAAATTTAGCACCCATGCAATTCAGGAAATTGCACAATATTCACTTAAAGAGAAATTCACACATTTCAGAAGTATAAAATTATTTGCGCAAACCTCTTTAGAGCTTATGCTTAGCATTATGTTAAGTACAGGGGTGAGGTTAGGCTTATTGTTTGCATCAGGCCTAGGTTCAGGGATTAAGGTAACTGCCAGTTTCTGGGTCAGAGCATTGGGATAAGCTTAGTTTTACAGTTAGATTTAAGCTTAAGCTCAGGACTAGGTTAGATGAGGTTTAGTGCTGGTATTAGTTTGGGTTTAAGATGAGTGCTAGGCTCAGTTTTACCACTGTCTATTTATTTAACTTTTTTTTTTAATTGTTTTTTATTTTGTAACAACACAGCAATTAGGACAGTTCTGCATAGGACTGTTACATCAGGTATAGAAACACAATAGCGGGCCTTTCGCAATTACATTCAATTTGAAATCACAGGTATTAAACATGACATTGTAAACACATCGCTTCATCAGCTATACATCCAAGTAGTTATCATTAGTCTAGCTCCTCATTGTCCCCATCGGTGTTTGGTGGTTCGCAGATGTTACCCCTGAACGTGTTCCACTCACCCCATATCTTACCCCATTTGCTTGGGCAACCACGATGGATATATACAGCCTTCTCCGCTACCATCGCCCCATCCATATCTTTACACCAACTATGTAATGTCGGTGACACTGCAGAGCCCCAAAGCCTGGCAACATTGCGTTTTGCCATCAGCATGCCCAACATCACCCAGTCCTGCTGCCGGTGGTTCAAGTCATTTGGCTCCCATACATTTAGTAAGCATCGCCGAGGCTCCGGCAGCAGGGAGATGCCTATTGTTTGAGAAATCGTGCGCATCACTGCTGTCCAGTACATTGATATGAACCTACACTCCCAGATAGTGTGGAAAAAAGTCCCCTCTTCCCCGCAATTACGTAGGCAGAATTTATGCACAGCTCTTCCTATCTTGTGTAGGAGTGGTCTGGTATAGTACGTACGATGTAATATTTTGAGTTGGATCAGTTTTAGTCTAGAGGGAATCGCCGCTTCACGTGGAGAGGCAAGGGCCTCCTGCCGTTCAGAGTCATCAAGTGGGCCCACCTCCTCAGACCAGTGTTGTTTCAGGGTGGTTGTAACGTCCGGGAGGTTATTAACTAGCTTTCTGTATGTGAGGGAAGTGGCCCTTTCCTGCATGTGTTCGGTCAAGAGCCTATCCTCGAGAGGAGTGGATTCCCCAAGGACAGTGCCAGCTGGTATAGCCGATTGAAGCGCATGCCTAGCATGAAGGTATCTAAATATCTCTGTTTGTGACATTTCATATTGTGTTTGTAGATGGGCGAAGTCTACCACCTTACCCTTCTTCCATAAATCTCCTACCACTGAAATACCAATGTTATCCCAGGCCTGGAATCCCTTACTATTTCGGAGGAAACCCAGCCTGCTTGAATCCCACAGTGGTGTCATTTGGGTGATGGTTCTCCAACATTTGAGTCGCCTGTTGGCCCGCTACCAAAGCTGCACAGAGTGCTGCATTGGGCCTATCAAGTCTGAAGGTGGACGGGGGCTGTATAGATTACCCAGCAGTCCCCTGCCTTCCAAAGAGTGTCTGTCAGCAAGGTACGTAGGTTCAGTTTGCGGGGCATGTAACCAAAAATTAATCTGCTTAAGATGTGCCGCCCAGTAGTAGAGTTCTACATTTGGAAGTGCAATTCCCCCATCGTACCAACTTCTAGTCAATTTATCTTGCGCTATTCGGGGCGGCCCTCCACCCCACAGCAGGTGGGATACTGATGACGCAATCGTTTTAAAGTACCGTGCAGGGACCAAGGAGGGAGTATTTTCAAGAACGTAAAGAAAGTGGGGGAGAGCCATAATTTTATACAATGCTGCCTTTCCTAGGAGCGTGAGAGGGAGAGTCTGCCATACCTTCACGTCACGTTTGGAACGGTCCAATAGGGGGCTGAGATTTAGACTGTAGAATTCATCGGGGTCTGGCGTTATGTAGATACCCAGGTATTTGAATGCAGTTGTGGTAGCCCTTAATGGGCAGGTCAATGGTAGAGTAGGCGGCGGACCAGAAAAGGATAAACAGGATGGATTTAGTCCAGTTAATCTTGTATCCTGATACTCTACCGAACTTTTCACACACATTCAGTAGTTCAAGAATTGATTTTTTCGGGGAAGTGAGATACGGAAGGATATCGTCCGCATATAGGATATACGATCCTCCCATATGTCAGTCCACCGGAGCCCCTTGATGGAGGGTTCCCATCTGATCCAGATCGCAAGTGGTTCCAGGATCAGTGCGAATAGCAACGGAGACAGTGGGCTTCTCTGTCTCGTGCCTCGGCCAAGTGGGAAATCTCGTGAAATGTGTCCATTTGCGACAACATGCGCTAGTGGCTCAGTGTACAACATACGAACCCAGGCGCAAAATGTGGGACCAAATCCCATATGTTGGAGCATTGCAAACAAGTAGGGCCATTCGACTGTGTCAAACGCCATAGTGGCCCTAGAGAGAGGATGACAGCAGGGTCTTTGAGATAGGGGGCACGTGCAAGGAACACATGAAGCTGTTGGAGGTTAAGGGCCGTGCTCCGATGTGGCATGAAGCCAGATTGGTCCGGGTGCACTAATGTAGCTAGGTGAGGAGTGAGTCACAACGCTAGCAATTTAGCGAGGATCTTAGGCTCTGCGTTAATGAGTGAGATCGGACGGTATGAGGCACAGTCTGTCTAAGGCCTGCCAGGTTTGTGGATCGCAACAATCGTGGCTAGCCGTTGATCTCGTGGCAGCTCTCCTAAATTCCAGACTGTCGGAGATCATACTAAGGAAGAAGGGGGCTGTCGATTGTATCAGTCTCTTGTGCATTTCAACTGGAAGCCCATTCGGCCCCAGTGCTTTGCCAGACGCTAAGGCATAGGTAGCTGTCTGCACTTCATCTGTGGTAATGTCGGCCTCTAAGAGGAGCGCTGCCTCCGGGAAGAGCTTGGGTATTAATAGATCCTTAATATATTCATATGCCTCAGCAGTCGTGTAGGCTGCCCGGGGAGCATAGATTTGTTCATAGTGGTCAGCTAGGAGATTGACTATACCATCTGGGTCGGAAATCGGGGAGCCTGTAGGAGAGGTTAGTTGTGGAATGACTTTATGTGCTCTCTCTTTTCGATCTAGTCTGGCCAGCATTTTCCCTGCCTTATCTCCCAGTTCATACACCCTGTGTCTAGTGGCTTGTATCTTGGTTAGCGCTATTTCTCTCTGGTGGGCCACAAGTTCCGTTTGTTTTAGGCGAACCACACGGGCGGCTCCCGGAGATGGGTGGGCCTCCTGCTCTTCAATGGCTACGGTAAGTTCAGCCTCGAGGCTGTCCAGTTCCGCCTGACGCTCCATTTATTTAACTTTTAAGCATTTTGGGTTCTAGTCATCACTATTCTAATCATGTTTTAAGTATTTCAATTTCAGTATTTTGTTTTCAATATAACATATTTTAGTTCTGGGACAACTTGCTGTAATAGAGACGTATACCTTTGTGTACGCCTGTGAATGAGCATGTGCGTGCATCTGCGCGTGTGCATCTTTGTGAACACAAGAATGCTAAAGACTTTCTTATTGTTTATGTCTCATTTCTTTGCTGGTTTTGGTTCCAGTCTAGAAAGTGTTTTAAAATATCTTAAGTATTTAATTTAATATTGACAGCATAAGCATTCTTGCCCTGCTAGTGGATTACCACTAGCAGTAGTTGACAACACTGTGCCCCCAGAATATCAAGGAGAGAATATTGAGGACAAGAAATATCATGGGCAGAATATCGTGTCTGAGAAATCAAAAAGTAAGTAGAAATTTTCTATACCTAACTCTGCATATAAGTAACTTGATGCAAAGACATGAAGTTAAGAATGGTAAATCTATACTTCCTCTATATGAAGCACTGACCTTTCGATATTTCCCCCCTCAACATTCTGTCCACAATATTAGTGATATCAGTGAAGGGAGAGGTGTGGCTGACTCCAAAGCATGGGGTTCACAGTTCGATTGTTGGCGGCAGCTCAGCTCAGCATCAAGTGACTCTGGGCAATAGCTCACTTAATCTGTCCGGCGGTCCACAGCGCCTGGATACCCTTAGGGGTGATAAGTTTACACTTTACAAATGTGGAATTATTATTATCTTGATATTCCTATTCTCCATATTCTGTAGTACAATTGTTGACAGCTATTAAAACTAATGAAGTGAGAGATTTAGTTAACAGACAGCCATTTCAAGATTAATAAAACACTGACTAATGGATGGCAGTTTTGTTAGGCCACGCCTAGGCAGCGCTTGCTGTCTCTTCGAGACATGCTGTGTTTAGGATATGGGCATAAAACTCTGCCTACTTTCTGCCCATCTTTTTAATTGGTTCGTGTCCCTGTCCTTTGTAAATGGTGGCTTTTTATTGGTCATTAGGCTTAGCAGTCCCTCCTTAGTACCGCCTTGTCTCTTCTTGTAAACTCCCATGAGGACACTCTCTGTTACATGTGTTGTTACACCCTAGGTTTTAATAAAAGCCTCAAGGCACTATTTTCTTAACCCCTCCCATACTCATGACGAGCTCAGCTCGTCATGAGCCACGGTTCTCGTGTGCTCATGACGAGCTCAGCTCGTCATGACCGTTAGAACGCTCACACGCGGGGCTAATTCCCCTGCTGTGCTGGGCGTTCTAAGGCACGGGCCTGATCATGACAAGCTCAGCTCCTCATGAGCACATGAGAACCGTGGCTCATGACGAGCTGAGCTCGTCATGAGCATGGGGGCGCTGTGCGCGCCCCCCTCACCCCCAGCACAGCGGGGGAATCGGCCCCACAGTGAAGGGTTTAAAGGCCTTCAGAGAGGACACTCACTTGGTCCTAATCTAGGTTGACAGTGGGTACGTTACTCTCTATCGCCTTTATCAACTCCACATAGAGTACAACCTAATTCGGAATCAATATAATAATTATTTTATCACATTTCAAAGCTACTGATTGTATATATGGAAGTACGTATTTGAATGTACTTGTGGTACTGTCTTGCATGCAATGCATTATGGGTGGGGTGGATTTACCATATCTTCTACAGGGTGCAGTACCATATGTGACCAAAAGTTTATGATGCTCACTAGGGACCTCTAGGAGCATATTGCAGTACTGCACCTAAACAAGCAGTGCTGGTGCCTTTGTCACTAGGGACCTCTAGGAGCAGCTTGTGGTACTGCACCTAGAATGCAGTGCTGGTGCCTTGCTCACTAGGGAACTCTAGGAGCAGCTTGTGGTACTGCACCTAGACAAGCAGTGCTGATGCCTCGCTCACTAGGGACCTCTAGGAGCAGCTTGCGGTACTGCACCTAGACAAGCAGTGCTTATGCCTCGCTCACTAGGGACCTCTAGGAGCAGCTTGCGGTACTGCACCTAGACAAGCAGTGCTGATGCCTTGCTCACTAGGGACCTCTAGGAGCAGCTAGCGGTACTGCACCTAGATATGCAGTGCTGGTGCCTTGCTCACTAGGGGCCTCTAGGTGCAGCTTGTGGTGCTGCACCTAGACAAGCAGTGCTGGTACCTTGCTCCCAGGGACGTCTAGAAGCAGCTTGCGGTACTGCACCTAGACATGCAGTGCTGGTGCCTTGCTCACTAGGGAACTCTAGGGGAAGCTTGTGGTACTGCACCTAGACAAGCAGTGCTGGTGCCTAGCTCATTGGGGACATCTAGGAGCAGCTTGTTGTACTGCACCTAGACAAGCAGTGTTGGTGTCTTGCTCTGTAGGGATGTCTAGGAGCAGCTTGGGGTACTGCACCTAGACATGCAGTGCTGGTGCCTTGCTCACCAGGGACCTCTGGGAGCAGCTTGTGGTAATGCACTGAGACATACAAAGCTGGTTTCTGGCTCACTAAGCAAGCAATTGCAATGCAATAGATCCCGCTTTACTGAAAGTATGAGCTATTGGCGTTGCATTATTATTTGCAATGCCAATACCTCAAACTATCAGTAATGCGAGACCCATTGCATTGCATTGTAAATGCTTGTTTTGATAGCAATTTGGTGTTTTTTTTGTGTGTGAGAAGAGTGCTGCAGTTAACACCTGGAGAGGATCAAACATCTTATCAATGCTGACCAACAGCTTGCAAGCACGGCCTTGAACTCAGATGTTTGCATCTGCAAGTTCCAGCGCAGCCCCGCGCCCAGCACACACAGCTGTCGGATGCAGCCTTTAGCTAACTAATTGGAACAGCATTTCATTTTTATTGCTGAAATAAACCTGGCAGTAAATTCTATGCGGTGCTGCGTTGATAGAAACAAGAAGGGCGATTAAGTAATTAACACACCACAACCTGAGACAAAGCGCTTCAAGTTATTTATAAAAAGGGATCAAAGGGTTCTTAACAAGCAGCTCCTCCAGAGCGTGCCTGGGGACCACAATGGCAATGCCAATCACTCCGGCTTTTATATAGTGAAAAGGTTTTTACCAGCTTCACTGAGGTACAGGAGAGGCCCAGAATGGGCAGCAACAAAACAAGCTTTCCTAGCACAAAAACAGGTAGAGGGCCCGCAGGGCAGTCGTCCCTAACACAAAAAAGAGGCACAGGACAGGGAGTCACAACAGCGGTGCAAAATTAGCCCAGGTGCAGCGAACAGGTACCACACATGTGTTAGCAGTGTTTGCTTGCTTGTGTACACAAAAGTAGTATACCATTTGCAGCACAGAGTATACACATTATAATTATAAAATAGGCTAACAGACAAAATCTAAGTGCAGCTAATGCAACAGCACAGCAAACTGACCAGGTGCATGTGTGTGGTGTATGATCTGTTTGTTATGGTGTATGAGTGTGTGTGATGGTAGGGTGTGTTGGTGTGCGATATGAGTATCTGAGGATGTACGGTGTGATGGAGTGGGGTATGAGACATGTTCTGTCTAAGGTATTCTGTAGGATGTTTGTATGGTGGATCTTGGTGACAAGTGTGGTTGTGAGCAGTAGCATGGGCTTGGGGGGGGGCACAGTGGTGGTTGCCCCAGGAGAAAAATTCTTAGAGGGCACAACATTTTAAAAGAAAAATTATTTGTACTTATATTTTTCTTTTCTTCCAACATCTTGTGCCAGGAAGTGCTAACAGTGCACGGCTTAGGGGGCACAATACTTGCCATGCCCCAAGTGCTGGGAACCCATGCTACGCCGCTGGTTGTGAGTCCAGGATAGCAAACTTTATGACATATATACGCTGAAGAGAAATAAAAAAAACGAGAAATAGCTGAACATGATAGGGTTCAGTTACTTATTTGTATAGTTCTTTCCACCACCAGAAGGTATCTAAAATGGACAAGAGAAGGCAGGCTATGCAAAAAAGGGACGGGAGGAAATGAAGGGATGAAATAGTGGGACTAGAGAGAATGGGGAAGAAGCATTTTGGATACAGGGCCTGATTTAGAGTTTGGCAGACGAGTTTGTTCAGCACAATGCGACGGATATCCTATCTGCCCTATTATCAGCGGCGGCTAATCTGCTATGTCGAAGGAGCATCGCTCCCCATATTGGGAGCCAGCTGAGGGAGGAAAAAATAAAATGCTAATAAAACCATTTTGTTTTCTTTCCGCGCTTGAGCCAGCAAGCCAAGTCTGGGCTGGGCGGGGCGGGGCCATTAGAAGAGCAGGGAGAGGAGTAGTGCACACTGTAAGTGCACATGATGGTTTGGCCAGTTCTCTAAGGCTGGCCAAACTGTCATGTGCACTTTGATCTCGCTCCACCCCTAGCTGTGTTGCACAGCCAGGTAGAATAGAGGCACACCCTCCTAGGACCTGAGCAAGTGTTAAACAAGCCCGCTCAAGACAATCACGGCGTTGCTCTCTCATGCTGTATTACCAGTATGAGAGCAGTGCTGTGATAGGCATCTAGGAGCCTGGCAGTGTGCATCAGCCCCTGGAGAATCAGAGTCCGACCGGAGCAGAAGAACCCCAAGACGCCAGGGGCAGGAAAGTGTTTTTTGGTGGGTTTTTTCTTAGTTAAACCCTCCCCCACACCTATCCACCGCCCATTGAGAAGAGCAGCCGCTACTGCCTATTACAAGTGCCATTGGATATAATGCAATTCCAGTAAGGAGGACGATATATATGTCACTCTGTGACTGGTTATAATGCACTTGTAATAAGCTGGAAACTATATCCTAATTGTGAGAGTAACTCCTCCAATTTCTACATAAGGCCCATAGGGGCATATTACCAACAACTAGCGATAATTATCGCTGTGTTGGCTTAGCGGGAATATTTATATCGCCACCCTTCACCTGTTTTTATCGCTGAGATACCTTGCTATTAGCAAGGTTTATCTCAGGAGCGTTACAAAACAGGCGAAATGCGTGAATATCGCTGTCAATACAGCGATATTCAGGCATTACCGTGACAATCCTCTTAGCCATGTTATCCACCTCTCATTGGATAACATGGCTAAGAACTGGTCAGGGCAGGCGTTAGCTTTTGGAGATATTCGCGCTTAGCGCGAATATTTCCAAAAGTAGGTAATAGGAGATAGCGATGTTAGCGACTGTTTCCAGTCGCTAACTTCTTGGCATGCCCACTTTGCATGTCATTAGCGATAATTATCGCTGACATGCAAAGTGGGCCCCAAGATGATCGCTGTCTCATACTAGCTGTCGCTAACTGGTGTTAGCGACAGCTAGGTAATAGGGCGATAAAATTATCGCCGCTTTAGCGGGAAAAATTCCAGCTAAAGCGGCGATAAGGCCCTTGGTAATATGCCCCATAGAGTTTAAGAGTGGGCTAACCCCTACAATCATAGGTAGAGCAGAGTTGAGCCAAGAGCCTGTTTTGGACCTAAGAACTTAATCACAAGCAAAGACATCAAGAGTCCTATCTTGTGCTAGGCACAGCCGGACATTCTTATTTTGCATTTAAATGCATTTTTTGTAAAGTGAAAAATGTGGATTTCACATTTTACGCCTCTGTCCTTCATTTGGAAGGATGCTGCTTGCATTTATCATTTACAAAGCAGCATCTATGGCTTTTCCTTCAGTTTGGCTTCAAAGCCAAGTCAAAACCAGACATTTTGCCTGAGCCAGGCTCAAGCCAGCATTGGCTTGCCCACTTATAGTTGTGTGTGTCTCATAAATATAAAAATCTAACTGAGGAAATGGCCAGTGCATATTGAGCAACAGTTGGAAATCTGGAGATAACACGAGGTGGATGGGGAAGATATTGGGGTTGATAGTGCAAGGTAATGTGTTGGATCGGTACTAGAGTAGGCCAGAAAGCCCCTTACAACCATTGCATCAACACAGTGCTTACAACCAAGCCTCTCCTGAAGCCACTCCTTGATGTTTTCATTTGCCTGTATGTCCAAAGCTGAAAGGCAGGATGAGGGGACTGGGCAGCTCCATGTCTTTTTCCAGAAGCTCAGGTTTCTGGGAGGAGAGTGGTATCTGGGTTTGAGTGTGAGCCCTTAAAATGGCGATGAAGACTTCGCCCTGGTACTCACTTAACCCAAGGTGGCCAGAAGGGCTATCAACACTGGAGACCTTGCCCTAGGTTGCTTAGCAGGCTGTTCACTGAGGCCCAAGTGGTGTTATTCCCGCCAGGACTGGATCTCATATGTGGCATGCTTGGAGTGAAGAGGGTACAAGACCTTGTTGGATTATCATGAGGATTTCTGGGGCACAGGTAGATACGCAGATTTGCAGGACAAGAGTAGCTGCTGCTGAAGCAGTGGATCGGGGGCCCAACTTTGCAGTACAACACCATATTAATCGGGTCCTCAGATTCGTCATGGGACTCAACCCTGAAAAAACATTGCTCTTCAATCGTCTGGACACTTGGACCTCGTAGGACTTTGACTGGAACTGAGACCAGCGGCGGCTCTAGGTTCATGGCGGCCCTGGGCAGGGAGCGTAGGTAGGGGGCCCTGGCAGGTGGCAAAATGCTTGACAATGCATTTCAGTGCAGTGATGGGGATCACTGCACTGAAATGCGTGACCGTGGCGGCCCCTGGGGTTTGGCGGCCCTGTACAAGTGCACAGCTTGCACATGCCTAAGACTGCCCCTGCTGAGACTGCACCAAGGAAGACCCCTGCTGCTACTGGGTCGATGTTCTTCAAGTCTTCTGCGTTCTCTGTGTCTGTACTTCATCCAGGTTCCTCAACAGACCTGTGGGCATTAAGGACACCCAAAGAAATCTCCCTTGGAGTGAAGGAGTCACTCCCCTGCATCTGCAGGCATGGCTACTCAGCTGACCGGTCTGCTACTCCTGACGTCCCATGGACAACCAGAGGATCAGCAACACAGGTGGTTATCTGTGGCTCCCTAGAGGCCCGACCTGTGTTCCCTGCAATTTGGAGGACAGTATCCCTTGTCTGGGCTGCTGGGACCCAACCCCTGGGCACACTGTTGACTTGCTGTTAGCAAGGCTTTTTGCCTCTGCAATCTAGAGATCTTCATGTTACAAGAAGCTCCATCATCAAGCACCTTCCTTCCTGGAGAACAGAGTCCTCCTTGCATTTCCTGCATTGTGGACCTCCGACTTTGGTGAGCTGCTTGAGGTCCTCTTGCGACTGCTGTGCCTTCAGCCTGTGGGCCCTCCTGAGGGTCTTCTTTTGCTTCATTGGGTTCCCCTTCTTGCTCTGGCCTGTTCTGACTCTCCTGCCTTTGTGAATCCCCTGGATTTTGCTGGTCCCATTGGTTGTTCCTTTTCATTCTGCATGTCAGTTGCGGCTATTAATGCTTGTTGGTGCTCCTGCCGGACACTGACCACCTAGACACCGACATCCGACATGTGACCACTCGGGTACAGCTCCTGGTCTTCCTCAGCATCGAATCATCTTCACACCTGCAGCAACATGATCACTGTTGTCTCTTCTGAACCTCTTGACCTCTTTGGGCTTTGTGCTTCCTTGCTTCCCGGTCCCCTCCGAGTGCCATAGACTCCGTCCCCTCTGCTTGCAGGTTCTTCACTTCCAGAATCCACAGTTGGATTCCACCGGACTCCTTCCCAGTCTTCTCCAGAAGCATCTTCTTCGAAGTCTGCCATTATTCAAGTCAAGTCAAAAAGGCTTTATTTCGATAAAAGAATTATCATAAAAGCAATGCATAAGTCACAGTACAACAATTAAAAATTCACACAAGCAAGTAAAAACCGTACTCGTTGATTTAAACAGCAATTGATTGAGAAGCAATTATTTTTAAAAAAGAATTAAACAGTCAATTTAAGCCTTTTGGTACGAATGGACCAAGCCCATGATAAAAATTTGGCTAAAACACAGGCAAAGGTGGCACGGCTGTCAGACATTAATATCCTGATTGCAGTCACGTGACTCCTAGTACCTAGCTGCCGACATAAATTTTTGAGCCAAACCCTTCTTGGGTTTGCATATTCACTGCACTCGAACAAAAAATGTGCCAATGTCTCTAATTTTGTTAGGCACGCTGGGCAAAGCTCTGTGGTTTGTTTACATGATTTCCAACTTGATGTAAAAGACTGAAGGGGAAGGGTTCCTGATCTGAATTTAAAATATAAGGCCCTATCAAAGGGTTTTTCAATAATGTCAAGATACACTTCCCGCTTGGGTTTGTCTTTAAACTTCAAGAAGTCCTCCGTGAGTCTACCCAGAGAAGTAGTGATTCTTTTTGAAGAGATCCAGTCCCAATATAGTTTCTTGAGCGTTAGCTTCGGTGGGGAAGTTCTGTTTGACCATGCATCATTAAGGCCCAAATTAGATAGCAGCACTTTCATGTCTCTTAACCATTTAATTTTGTGCCACCCTGGTAATGACATGATTTCTGCCAGGCCTTGGGCATATTTACTTAGTTCCTCCACACGCCAGAGCCGTGCCCAAAGCAGGAGTGGGCGAAATTTTGCGAGGTCATCAATTGGGCGACATCCCAGGTCCAACATTAGAGGGACCGTGGGGGTTCCCTGCGGTAAAGACATGATTGCCCTGCAAAACTTCATCTCTGATCTTGGTAGAGCATCTGAAATGGATGACCCCCAGAGTTCAGCCCCATAGAGAGCAGAGCTGACACCCTTTGCCGAATATATTTCTAGGACTGTAGCTATGGGTCTTATTATACTGGAGCGTTGTTCTTTCAGGAGTGCTCCTGTAATTCTCTTATGAGTTAAAAGCATTTTGTCCAAGTGAGGTGTCCAATCCATTTTGTGTGAGAGGCGTATCCCAAGATAATCAAAGACTTCTACCCTCTCCAGTGGTTCGGCGTTCAAGATAGGCGAGCGGACTGGTTTTTTGGGAGGGTTCAACACAAGATATTTAGTCTTGCTTGTGTTGATTACCAGGCCGCGACTAGCACAGAAAGATTGAAAGTTGTTTAAAAGTCTTTGGAGGCCCATTGGTGTCTTGGATATTAAAAGCGTATCATCCGCGAAGAGGAGGGTTGGTATGCGCTCGCCAGCCAGGGATGGTTCATCTGAGGGGTGTTTTCGAAGGTGCTCCACCACCCCGTTGATGTAAAGGGAGAAAAGGGTGGGAGCTAGCACACATCCCTGGCGGACACCTCTCTCTACCGGGATACTGCTGGTTTTTTCCCCCCCTGGGCCCCACCTGATCTGGGCAAAACTATTTTCGTGCAGCCTAACAAACAGCACAAGCAGGTAGTGTGGTAGCCCCATATCAGCCAGTACGCTCCATAGGGTCTCTCTAGGTACAAGGTCAAAGGCAGTCTTTAGATCGATAAACGCGAGATAAAGACTGCCCTTGCCTATAACCACAACTTTCCAGTAGACCAACATAAGCCTAAAGGCTTGCTCGATTGTCCCAGTTCCCACTCTAAAGCCTGCCTGGTAGTCGGTAAGGATTTTGTTTTCATCTACCCAGTTAAGAATTCTTAGCAGTAGCACCTTGCCAACCACTTTTTGGCTGATGTCTAACAGGCTAATGGGCCTATAATTTGCCGGATCATCCCTGGGACCTTTTTTGTAGATAGGGACCACCTCCGCCCCCTTCCACGAGGAGGGGACGGGGGCGCCCCTACAGATAGCAACAAGTAGGGAATGGATCAGTTTTCCCCACTTTGAAATATCTGATCTTAAGAGGTCACCAGGGATACCATCCGGGCCAGCCGCTTTTTGGGGGATAATAGTGCCTATTGCGTATTCGACCTCTTTGATGGTGAAATCAAAGTCGCTAGGCTGAATATTCCAAGGTGGTCGGAGCATAGGTAAGCCCCCAACCCCCCCTTGTGGGTCGCTTGTCTGCAACTGGTCGGCTTGGCGGGTATAAAGCTTGGAAAAGTGTTCGACCCACGCCTGACTAGGGATATTACAAGTTATTAAATCACGGTCGGGCCTATTCCGAGCTCTGATAGTATCCCAAAATCTCTTTGGGTCCCTCTTGGAGCTAGCTTCTTTAAGAGTGGACCAGTAATTTATTTATTTATTTATAAAATTTCTAAAGCGCACAAATACCTTCCGGTGTCTCGGCGCTAGAGTTCGTTAAGATTGCAGAGAGCTCCTGCATAGCTTACTGGTTGAAAAGCCATGTTTTGATGTGCTTCCGAAATATAAGTAGGGAGGAGCTTGATCTGATATTAAGAGGGAGCTCATTCCATAATTTAGAGGCAGCAATTGTGAAGCGCTTATCGCCCCATGTTGCTTTCTTGGTGCGTGGAATGTGGAGTAGCTGGGATGCCTCAGAGCGTAGAGAGCGCTTGGGTTTGTATGGAGTAATGGATTTTTTTAAAAAATCTGGTCCGGTGTTGTTCAGTGTTTTATAAATGATGCACAAGGCCTTGAACTTTGTACGGCTTCTCACTGGCAGCCAATGAAGTTGGCGAATGATGGGCGATATAGATGAGAATTTGGGTGTGCCAGTTAAAATTCTTGCTGCAGCATTTTGCACTAATTGTAATTTGTTCATGACTTGTTCCTGTGCATTCAGCCATAATGCGTTACAGTAATCAATCTTTGAAAGGACTAGTGTAGACATTAGGGTTTTGCCTGAGTCAGGAGGAAGAAAAGGAAGAAGCTTTTTTACCATTCTCAGAGTGTAAAAGGACACCGAGACCACTGCATTAGCATGGCTATGGAAAGTAAGCTTATTGTCGAGTAGAACTCCGAGGTTCCTGACTTTTTGCACAGGGTGAGGAGGATCTCCCAGCTCTGCTGGCCACCAAACTGGTGACCAAGACGGGGTCAGATCACCAAAGAGCATGACCTCCGTCTTGTCAGAGTTTAATTTTAGGCAGTTCTGGTCCATCCAAGTGCAAATTGCTCTCATTCCTTCCTGAAAGTTAGCGGCCACTGCAGCACCGTTCCTATGAATGGCCAGGACCAATTGAGTGTCATCGGCGTATGATGTTATTCCTATGCCGAATGACTTGATCACCCTCGCTAAGTCCGATACATAGATATTAAAAAGCGTCGGACTTAGCGAGGAGCCTTGAGGAACTCCACAGGGTAAGGTGAAATTGGGCGAATAGTAGCTACCCATTTTCACAGACTGTACTCTGTCTGATAGAAACGATGCCAGAAGAGTCTTTGCTTTGCCCTGGATACCCATGGCATCGACACGGTCGATCAAGATGTTATGATCGACCGTGTCGAATGCAGCCGATAGGTCTAAGAGTATCAGGATTGCTGTACCGCCTTGATCTAGAATTATTCTAACTTCTTCGGTTGCTTTTATCAAGGCGGTCTCGGTGCCATGACCCTTTCTAAACCCAAATTGGGTCTCGTCTAGTAAGTTGTTATCATCAATAAAGCTAGAGAGTTGTAAATTAATTGCTTTCTCAAATACCTTAGAGGGATAAGGAAGTGAGGCAATGGGTCGATAGCTTTTTAGCTCTGCTGGGTTTAGTGTTGATTTTTTTAAAAGGGGCTTCACGATGACTTTCTTCCAGATCTTAGGGTAATTTCCTGTCTGGAACATCGTGTTGCAGATGTGGGTAAGCACCGGGGCTACCTGATCAGATACTGGTTTAAGTATACTTGGGGGACAAGGGTCCAAAGGAGATCCTGATTTGACTGCATTCATGATTTCTTCTATAGATGTTTGAGGAAGCGGGGAGAATGTATCCAGAATTGGTCTGGTAGATGACTGAGGAGCAGTTGGGCCTCCTCCCACTCCTTTTTTGCTAGGCCTATTATTCTCTTATATTCTTTCCTGGCTAGCTGTATTTGGGGTTGAGATTTGCCTTTAACGGCCTCTATCAACCAGGCCTTGGCTTTCCTGCAGGCTGCTGTAAACCAAACATGCACACCCTTGGAATTAATCTGAGACCCATGTCTCCCAGCATTGCCCTTGACCCAGAAGACTTCACCTATAGTCTTAACAGCAGCTTCAAAAATGGATGTTGCCCCATCCACTACCATGGTTAAGTCGATAGAGTCAAGTTCCATTTGTGAGGCCGCAAGAATCTCCTCTATATTAGCAAGTTTGCCAGGATTACTGGCAACTTTGTCCCACTTTAGGCGCCTCCCACAGGAAGAGACAGTAACCTTATGTGAGTATTTGGGGGGTGCTGACAGTACTTCGTTGGACCAGGGATTCGTAATAATTAGAGAGAGCGAGGTATGGTCTGCCATTATTGTCTACAGCAGGTTTTGATATCACTTCACCCCTATGCACCTGGCTTCCCTAGTGCAGGTAACCTGGTTCATGGGGCATTCACAGGTTTGGTTGCTCTCTAAACTTCTGTCTTCCAAAGAGTTTCCTCTGGGTCCTCCGGGAAGGGTCCGTCTTCTTTAAAACTGCAACTTCTCCATTGACTTCTATTGGGCACGCAGCTGTGTCCACTTTGCACACAGCCTCCTTGGGGTTCCTGGGTACTTACTTTGGGTGGTTCCTTGTGTACCCAGCTCTTCTGAGTCTTCTGGTCCAAGTCCTGTTCTCCTTTGCAGTTTGCATTTTACTTTATAAATATATGGTTTGGTCTCCCCTTGAGACCAGGGTATATTTGTGATACTTACTAGATTATTTCAAAGTATTCTTATGTATTGTGTTGATATCTCCAGGTTGGAGATATAACAATGTGTTAGTGATAGTGTTGTGTAATATATAGATGTATTTTTATATACACAGTGTGGTTCTTTTTCATATAACTGGCACTACTGATTAAAATTGGTAAATTCAAGCTACATTATACTCCTTTAGGATAAGCCTGAAGGCTGCTCTCCACTACTTCGGGGATGAAGAGCAGACACATACAGGATCACTGCGAGAGACGCACCTTGATGTAAGTTTGACTACAGGGGTCTCTCCTTGACTCTCCTCCCATGGGGCATGTAGGACGCTTGACCAGGGTTTCAAGAAATCAACTTAGGTAGAGTATGACATAGGTCAACCTACCCAGTGGTAACTTCATACTAATATTTTGGTAAGATAGGAGCCCTCTTTCATTTTTCTGTCTTGATGAATGCTGACCCCTAGGGCCACATATGCAGAAACATGTCGACAAAATTAACCACTATGTTGATGGGGCACTAATTCCCCTTCTCACCAATCTTGTATTTTTTAATATCATATAATTTCCTATCTGAATAAATGCATTCTGGCGATTATACTGATTTTTAAAACTCACTCACGTTCACAGGCCTCCACTTAGTTTTAGAAGTGCCTCCCTGTCTCTAGGTGTAGGCCCGCTCTCTACCAAACTAAGTTTCCAGAGAGCAAGGACTGCCGATGATGAAGCATGACACAGGTGGTGTGTGAGGAAAGTCCTTTAATTTTTGTGAGATGCCAGCTCTCCCTAACCTTAACATTTCCTAAGTTTCGGTCACTGTACTTGGAGCAGCTTCTGTTGTGTGTTCATGCTAGGCTGGTGGTTAGCTTGCTCCGGGTGCCCCGCCCCTCTAGTTCCCTCCCCTGGGATTTCCTAGGGTTAGAGTTTTCATACCCTCCACAGCTACCATTTTGAGAGCTTTTAAAGGTTATCAAAGACCACCATAAGGATTGTCAGCATTAGTGTAAGGTGTATCACTTAAATAAGCGTGCACCATATACAAAGCCAGCCTCCTACATAGTATCTCCATCGGTACGCCGCCGCCCACAGCCCCCAAACCCAAATAACACACAGACACCAGGTATGTGGAAAAGAAGCTGCAGGTTTATTTGTAGTACAAATAAGAGGTGGGTTATCTTACAGGCGATCCCGTCCGCCCCGCAACCCCTCGTTGCAGGGTACCTGAAGTTTTAGTCAAAGAGAACACCTGCGGCCATAGCCCGGTGTTGTACCTGGGAGGATCTACTCTTCCCACCGGTGGACCTATCGTCCACCCACTCCGCCCTCTGAACAAGGGAGAGTTAACTCACACCTTCCCCAGCCGGACGGAGCGCTATAGGCAAGCCCCCGGTTGTTCAGGTTTACAACCGCCCTAAGGACTAACGGGGCGCCGTCGTACCCCAAGTTCCCAAGAAGGACCCCTTGGAGCATGTATGACTTAGTACGGTGCGCTTGCACTGGAGGCTTCAGGTCCTGTTCCTGCGCCTGTCCTGTATAGGGATCACCCTGTAACTCCTCCTGCAACAAGAGGCAAAACATTAATACATCAATACAGTCCCCCTCCCCACTTCCCCCCTTTCAGCGTGTGAGCGGTAGGGAGGGGAGAAGAAAGGGGTCTAGCATCCGGCGGGGAGGGGGCTACCTAAGTCCGGGGCTGCTGCGGGGAGCAGCCAGAGGACGTCTATCTATGGAGGGGGGCAGCAGCAAAGAGGGTGCGCGATAGGAGGGGCCACCCTTAAAAATCCCCCGTTAGCCCACCCTTTTGACCAGACCCTTAATCTAGCCCCGCCCTGCACTCCCCCCTCCCCGAGGGATAGGCCGCCCGGCTGCCCTCGGACCTCCTAAGGGCCCTGCCTTCCTACGGGGTCCCCTGAAGGGACCACAGGCATCCTGCATAGTATCTCCATCGGTACGCCGCCGCCCACAGCCCCCAAACCCAAATAACACACAGACACCAGGTATATGGAAAAGAAGCTGCAGGTTTATTTGTAGTACAAATAAGAGGTGAGTTATCTTACAGGCGATCCCGTCCGCCCCGCAACCCCTCGTTGCAGGGTACCTGAAGTTTTAGTCAAAGAGAACACCTGCGGCCATAGCCTGGTGTTGTACCTGGGAGGACCTACTCTTCCCACCGGTGGACCTATCGTCCACCCACTCCGCCCTCTGAACAAGGGAGAGTTAACTCACACCTTCCCCAGCCGGACGGAGCGCTATAGGCAAGCCCCCGGTTGTTCAGGTTTACAACCGCCCTAAGGACTAACTGGGCGCCGTCGTACCCCAAGTTCCCAAGAAGGACCCCTTGGAGCATGTATGACTTAGTACGGTGCGCTTGCACTGGAGGCTTCAGGTCCTGTTCCTGCGCCTGTCCTGTATAGGGATCGCCCTGTAACTCCTCCACAGCCCTGGGGGTGGCGACCGCTGCGCCCAGAGCCCCACCACTTAGCTCCCTAATTCCCCTTTATTTGCACCCCGCTGCTTCCAGAGCCTCCCCCAGGTCTAGCAAGAATATAGCCATGCCTACTTTGGACCAATGCACCCTGTCTGATTCCCAGCAGCCAATGGATTTCGCATGAAGCAAGCCGTGTCTTATGTAACCCAACCCACGTATCTCAGTGAATTTACGCATGGCTGCATTTACGCGCCTGCGGGCAACCTCCAGCGCCTCCTGGGATCTAGCCCCATGCCATATGGGTCTAGGAGTTATCTCTGACCTCCAGAAGCCACACAATCCCAACTCACTGCTCAGTATGCTATGGTCCCTCCTCATTGCATCCAGCAGCGCCTCTTGCCTTCAGCTGCCAAGTCATTCCCCCCCCAGGTGTACCACTATGATGTCTGGCCGGAGGCTACTCTCCCTCAGTGTCCTGCGCAGCGTTCCTAGGTGATCTGACCAATGCATACCCGGGAAACCGAATCAAGCTATCCTGGTGTTGCTGAAACCATGCTTCCAGGTGACTGCCTCCACCCATCTTGCAACTCTTGCGACATAGGAATGCCCCAACACCCATACATTCGTTCCTGCAATAAACACAATGGTTTGCAAGTCTTAGTGTATTCACACTTAAAAAAAAAAAAAACATTGTACAGTCAGAAAAAACCACCAAAGCGTGGCAAAACACATTACACTTCAAATCTTAAACCTTATATAATCAGAAAAGCCACTAACCATGGCATATGTACACTCTTATTCTCTCCCTACCTAACTTTTGTCTGCGTCATTTCTGACAGAAGGACGTATCGCACTTACTGGTCTCACATAGATTTTCCGTAATCATGGCCACGAGGCCCCATACAACTTGGGTTTTGCCCAAGGACGGGGCCCAGGGGGAGGCAAGGAATTGTCTGCTTACCTCGATCCGACGCTCAACGCTCCGAGAAGAAAGGGGTCTAGCCTCCGGCGGGGAGGGGGCTACCTAAGTCCGGGGCTGCTGCGGGGAGCAGCCAGAGGACGTCTATCTATGGAGGGGGCAGCAGCAAAGAGGGCGCGCGATAGGAGGGACCACCCTTAAGAACCCCCGTTAGCCCCACCCTTTTGACCAGCCCCTTAATATAGCCCCGCCCTACACTCCCCCCCCCTCCCCCGAGGGATAGGCCGCCCGGCTGCCCTCGGACCTCCTAAGGGGCCTGCCCTCCTACGGGGTCCCCTGCAGGGACCACGGGCATCCTGCAGAGAGCAAACAAGCCCAGGACGGATATTCAAGGGGCAGAGAGACACAAAAGTGACAGAACTGGAAAAGACTTGCACTCTGATGGAGTATTTAACTAAATAGAAAAAGGTATTGCCCTAAAAGTCACCAAGGGAAGGACATAAGTTAACCAGTCAAGATGGATATGCTCAAGGGTAAAGAGAAACGCAAGAAGGACAAGGAAAGCCATCAAATAAAAAGCAAGCACATGAGAGTGACAATAAAGCCTATCAATGATAAGCACTGGGTGGGCTGCTGTGAGCCCCTAGGTTCTTGGAAAGGCCACAAAAGGTTGTTCACAACCAGTTTCGATGTACCGTAGGCTGGACCTAAAAATTGCTTTACAAGTCCCAACATTTGTGGTGATATTTTTATCTCGACCGCATTGCAATGTTGTAGCTGCCTCCATTTATATCATCTTTCAAAATAAAACGTTTATTCAAACTAACGATGTCAGATAAAACAAGTGAGGAAAGAAACACAAGCAGGAAATGTGTTGAATAACAGGAGATCTACAGGGGTCTGATGTTGTCAAGAGTTTTCTGCCATGTACGCAGTAGGACGTGTTGTCAGATTTTTATATTTGTCCCACAGGCACAGAGCGCCTTTGATGAATCAAGCTGAGAGGAGGCAAAAACGTTATAAGCAGGGCAATGCCTGGGGAAGGAACAGCTCCACGGGGCAGCTGACGTCACTACGCAGGCGGAAATGCTGCACGCGCTTCCCTCCAGCTTTCTGTTGTTTTGTCATATCCAAGGACGGTAGCCGAAGTGAGAGAGTTACATCGACAAAAGCTTTTGTCAGTCTTTCTTGGTGGGCAAGGCAGATGTAGATCACTGGAACCCTTCTGACGGCAGTCAGCTGCTGCACGACCTCACCCTGTTTACCACCACGCTGACGAAAGCGAAGTCACGAGGTCTTGAGGTAAACAAAGTGAGAACCATTGAGCAACGGCTGCGCGTGAAGGACAGCTGCGTGGTCAGAGGCCGCCTTAGAATGGAGGACAGCGAATCGCCGTGCTTGAATCTGTTGTTGTTTATAACTCTGCAAGTTTTCTGTGACACTAGTAACACATAAAATGTTCTGTAATCATTGCTCATGTGACCATACTCGAGCTAATTTAGTATTTTGAAGTAGGCGCCAATCAATCCGATGTTTGTCAACAGGTGACATCCTAGCGCATATTTCACCCCGAGCCTCTGGAGAATGTTATAGGAAATAATGTCTGGTGAAATGGGGGCACCATAATTCACCATTCGCAGAGACCTGAGGCACGGACAAAGTGGGCGATAGGCCAGTGCCCCTGAAATCCTTAAATTGACCCTGGACATTCATGCTGTTTCTGTTCTCAAACTGATGTACAGGTTCTTGCTGTTAGACATGACTGTGGGTGGACAGAGGCAGTGGTTGTCCCTGCATGATGTAAACACTAGAACCTTGCAGCAGAGAACAACCCTCACAGTTCTGCAACTGGGGCAATGAATATACCAATTCTTGTCTTAAGAATGGACAGGAAGTGAAGAGAGGGGAGGGGAATCTAACATAGGACAGCGTGGTGGGAGTCAGTGTCAGAGTAAGGGCGCCATTGGCTCTAATGCAAGCAAGGGAAAAAGGCCCCAGGTCCACTGTTGGATATCAAAAGACTTATAATTGGAGTGCAGTGATCCCTCACACCCCTAGCCCCGGTGCCACTGCACCTGATGCACCCTTTTCAGTGGATTCCCTATTCGGAGATAAGTTGCCCCAGAAATAGAGCAACAATGTACAAGAGAGACTCAGGCTGGCTCTAGGGCGGTGCGATCGGTGCCACCGCACCGTGTGGTGACTTCCTGGGGGCGCCATGTTTGGAAGTTTATTCTGGTTATAAAGCACCTGCTGCAGCGTTCCTTTCCTCCAGCAATTAACAGGCCTCACAAAATTGTCAAGATAACTCCTGTGATTAAGGTTCTTCATGGAGAAAGATCAGAGTTTTGTTTAGTTGAGTTTTTGACTTATGTGAAGGTAGTGCAGAGGGTTAATATGCCTGCTGCAAAGAACGTGTACCAAGTAAATTACAGAGTGCATATAATTTGAACAGATAAGCAGGTTACTGCTTTTAAAATAGACATCCTTTTGCTACTTGTAATTTATAACTTAAGGTCCTAATATAGAACAGTGAGCTATTAACTTTCATCATAGAACTGCATACGCACTGCACAGTATACATCAGAACATTGAGTAATGTTGCAAAAAGGGTTATTTGGCTAGAAATTGATTCTTATTATTAAAGAAAACTCCCAACTATGCTGTTTTTTTCGACTCTGAGTTTGTGCTTCTCCATACCAAGCACTCTTTTTTTTTTTTTTTTTTTTTTTATTGTTGCATCAAGAAGCATATGTAAAGAGTGAATCATCTGCTGGCGTAGCGTCAACATTCAGCCATTGTCAGCCGTTTGCGCAACTTTTTGTTTCTAAAACTCTTTTTTTGCATTTTGTGTTCATAACTTTAACAATACAGGCATGATAAAATGCAGCATCCCCCCCTCTAGTCCCCCCTCCCACCACAAAGCACAAACATTACATCATCCTATTCTTGGTCACGTGTACACCGCCTTGTCCCTGTAGTGTGCCTATTCGAGGCTCTCACAGTCGGCAACGTTACATTTGGTTTTTCCGTAATGGTCTCGATCCCCCCACCCCTGGACTCCCCCCCCTTACTGCCCACCCTCCAATCCATTGTATTGCCTCCATTTTGCCCATACTCTCCGGAACTTTTTGGGACAGCCTCTTGCTTTATAAGTCACTCTTTCTGCCGCCATATATAAGTCCAGGCCCCTCCTCCACTCCTCTATGTCGGGTGTTTCCGTTGCCCCCCAGTACTTTGCAATGTCCCTTTTAGCTACCACCAATGCGAGCACCAGGAAGATAAGCAGTGGACGTGGTAGGTCCACCTCGTTTGTCATGCCTAATAGTGCCAATTTTGGTTGTTGCGACAGAGCCACCCCTAGGACCTCCCCTAGCTCCGTGAATATGTGCGTCCAATATGTTTGTATTCTATCGCATGCCCAGATAGTGTGATAGAAGTCCTCTTGCTGTTGATGGCATCTAAGGCAGGTCGGATCCTCTATTTTCCCCATTTTAAGGAGTCGTACTCTATCAAAATAGGTTCTGTGGAGCACATTCAGCTGGATGAGGCGTAGTCTCGATTTGATCGCCACCTCCCGGGGGTGCATTAGGACTATCTCCCAGTCCAGATCTTCCATTTCTCCTACCTCCGCTTCCCATACGCTCCTCAGCCTTGCCAAGTCGCCCAGCATATTATTGGTCAAAGTTTTATATGTGAGGGATACCGCCTGACCCATGATCTGTTCCTGAAGGAGCCTACCCTCCAATGGTGCATATTCCGGTATCTCCGTGAGCGTGATATTTTGGGCCCTCCAAGCATGTCTCAACTGCGTGTATTTGAAGAGTTGTGTGTGGTGCAACCCAAATTCAGTCTTAAGTATCTGGAAGGACTTCAGTTCCCCCTTAACAATCACATCCCCGATGTTTGATATGCCTATGTCATCCCACCTTCGGAAGCCGCGCAGCTTACTGAGTTCTTTTAACCATTGACAGTGCCATAACGTTGTCTGCCGGGTAGGTCTCTTTTCCCACCCCGTTCGCCTTGTGGCCTTGGTCCAGGCGTTCAGTGTGATTACCGTTGCCGGTAGAAGCGGTACCCTCACCACACCTCCGTAGAGATAGTACAATAGATTTTTGGTGGACATTTTGAACCTTTCCAACGCATAGGTCGGGTGGTCCGCCGGGGCGTGCATCCAATCATTTATCGGTGTTAAGTGTTCTGCCCAGTAGTAGGCCTCTAGGTTGGGTAGCGATATCCCCCCACTATATTGGTGGCGTTGGAGCGTCGACAGGGCTACTCGCGGTTGCTTCCCCAGCCATAGAAAAGTACGAAGGTCCGCGTGAATTTTGGGTATCGTCGTGGCCGGGAGCGGGTAATATTCGTTTTGGAGCGCATATAGGAACTTAGGGAGGACAATCATTTTGTACATTGCAGCCCGACCCAATAGGGTGAGCGGCAGTTGCCTCCACCTGGTCATATCCGCCACCGCGCTACCCATTATCCATTCTATATTCTTACTGAATTAAAGTTTCTCATCTAGGGTAATGTAAATACCCAGGTAGTGAAATCCTTCTGAGGTGTTGACCAGTTTCTCCGGTAAGTTCCCCCCTCGTTCCATTCCCTGTGGATCATAGAGGACCGACTTGTGCCAGTTTATGGTATGACCCGCCCTTGCGCCATAACAATCTAACTCCCTAAACAGTTCCGGGACCGTAGTTTCAGGTTTAGTAATGAACAGTAACACATCATCAGCGCAGAGTGATATTTTTTCTTGCGCGGTAGCTGAGATTTCCCGTGAGAAGCCACAAATCTCTGGATTCTGTCGTATCTTCGCCGCCAGGATTTCGATGGTTAGTGTGAATAGAAGGGGGGACAAAGGGCAGCCCTGGCGCGTACCCCTTTCGATTCGGAATTCGCGGGATAACCTCCCATTCACCCGAACCCGCGCTCTCGGTGCCGTGTAAAGAAGCTGGACCCACCTCTGGAATTTCGGGCCGAGGCCAAACCTCTGCAGCGCCGCCATCAGAAATGGCCAATGTACCGCGTCGAATGCCTTCTCCGCGTCGAGGGAAAGAAACCAATGAGGCTCTCTCCTTCCCTTGACTTCTTGCAACCAATTGTGCATGCGTCGGAGGTTTAACTCATACCAAGCACTCTTAAACTATACTGCCTACCAGAATGGATGGCATGTGACTCCTACACTTTTAGTCCTTTGGCTTATGTAACATTTTCTATACACTTGATAGTCTCTGTGTAATGTGTGTGTGAGGCAAAGTGCTTTGACATCCTTTACTGGTATGAGTGGCGCTATATAACTAATTCAATGCATCTGAGAGAGAGGTTATGGAGACATGGTCACTGTTACAGGGTGCTCGAGAGAGAATCCGTGGTGGAGGTGGGCATTGGGGGCGCTAACTAACATTGTCTCACTGGGCGCCACCAGCCCTAAAGCCGGCCCTGAGAGAGAGCACAGTTAATTAAGCAAAGCAGGCATAAGCACATGTTCCTGCATCACCAGCTCCTGTGCCCCTAATTAAACATCCAAGTACGTCAATCTGTGTATGCAATGGAAAAGCATTGTTGTAGAAAGTCTTTGACCCTGCTTTTTTCATCCAAACTGGGCATGTTACTAAAAACGGGCAGTGCATGGGTGCGACCCAGGAAGTATTTCCCCATCCGGGCCACACCATATGGGAGGCAAGGGGCACACAGTGTCCTTGCTGCACTTCTGACATGGTCATGGGGTTAGTACTTAAACACAATGGCGCTGGGAAACAGAACCATGAAAATTGCGGTTTGTTGGTATGTTAACCTCACAAGTCTTGTAGCAACACTTTCTCTCCCACCCCGACCACTAGCAGGAGGGATCATGATTTCCATCAGGCATGTGGCTGCCAAGTACTCCAGGATGTCCTTCCAGCCATGACTGGTCAACAGGTTCTAGAGATGGGGGGGTCTAGGCAATCCACCAGTAGCTGCAGGGATTCTAGGGAATGCCCCAAAGCAGCAGGGCAGCATTCTTGGCGTGGGTAACCACCATGTGAACACTTCAAACAGACCAGTGCAGGATAAAAAATCCTCTACCCTGCCTTTGGACTGTCATTCAAAAGGGGGCTGACTCCAGGGACTATCAGACCTGCAGATGAATCACTCACTTAAAGCAACAGCAGGATGGGAAAAAGACTGAAAGCACCCAGCATGTGGACAGGAACAAGAGCACATGAGAATCACAGAAGAGTAAGGTGACAGGCGAAGCAAGAAAACAAACTACAACATATACTTTCAGGTCAAACTCTCATACAAAAAACTATTGAATGACACAGCAAAGAGGGCTATCATTGCACCATACATCAGATCCATGGAGTCAACAGTCACTCAGCCTATTGAATCCTCTCACATGAAAGTTTAGCTGTCACACAATTTCCAGAGAAGTTCTTACTTCTACAAGACCAGAGGCAACCATGAGTCAATATTGTATTTTCTCTTAAAGTGGAAGGAGATTTTGTGGCATATTCCTTCAAGTGCAGTGCTGATGTAGGGCCACGAATGGTGATATGGACACTATAACTCGGTGGTACGGAATCCTAGCAGGTCCACAGCTGGGATACTGAACATTTCTTCTCCTAAGGGCGGGAGATGAATTGAAGTGAGGGTAGATAATTTAACTGCTGGACAACATAAGGATACGTTGTTTGGAGACAAAATTCTCCAGAAGTAGGAGGCACGGTTAATATAAGGAATTTGACCTGTTACTCCCATAATGCATAAGGTGTGATGCAGCTATACGTTTTTATCTGGTGCCTTTGACCAATATTTGGCATGTGTCTGCTGAGGTCTGCTGAAGTTGTGGGTCGTGACTGAGATGGGGCATTGTAGTCATGCGGGGGCACAGCATGCATATATTCCACAGTGAGCCTAACTACTCTCAACTCACAATCTTGTGCTAAATTAACAGTGGTGGAAGCACTGAATTATAAGCAAGAAGACAGGCCTTCTTCCTGTCACTGGCAGAGAATGACTGGCCTACTGCCCATGCTTCTGTAAACTGTTCAGTTTTTGGCAACCTGGTCCTTCTCAACATCCCATAAGCCTGGATACCATATATGTATGGCAATGTATATGCATAGCAGAATATGTCAGGAGCGTATGGAAGACTGTGGACAGACTGGACTCCATTTTTGGATCCCCCTGTAGAGGTGATGTACAAAATGGCAGTCAGACATGGGAAGAAGAGCAGTAAGAGTGGCGTACAAATCATAGAAGGATGGCTACACAAGCAGTGCACGTACTGCTGCAAAGTCCTCCCCAAAATATGCTGCATTCTTAGTTGTCACGGGTGCCCTGTCTGCCATAGCATAGCGTTCAGCAGTCTGGGACCAACCAACAGCTCCGCAAAGAGTGGCATGTGGATTGCAGCCATGTCTGTCACAATGCCAGAGTTTCCATGCAATCTAATATTCCTGTTGTCGTGGCTGTTATGATTGGCATTTATGGTCTAGTGATTGTAGTTTGCATTGCAAACTGCCTCTTAGAAAGTATCACTTTATTCAAGAGCTTTTTCATCACCTAGGAGCTGGCTACAGTGTCATACTGCATGTTCTGGCAGCTGGCTTTTGTCATTGGCATAGTGGGAGGTGCAGGTGTGCGGAGGACGGTGTAGTAGCACCAGTTGTATGTGAGCATGATTCTGGGTAGTTTGCCAACCAACACAGAGCATCCTAAGTGGAAGTCCCAAGAAAGTGAAGGGTGCGGGCTATGCGGTGCAGCAAGACAAGACTTCATCCACCTGATGTGCATCTGCCCGGCTTTCATACAGGAAGGTCGAAATTGGTTGAAAGCCAAGTTCAAGCAGTTTGGAATACGTACCTGTAGGTCTGCGATTATACAAACATTATGTACCACAGACCCGCAATTCATTTGTAGATCAATCACATTTATTGAATATTTTGAGAAAAAGCAAAGAACATTGGCAAAATCTTGAACTTGGAAATTGTTATTCTTTACCCCAGAAAGACACTTGTTTTTACCTCCAATAACATTTTTTTTATTCTCACATTAGTGCACATTTTCAGTGTGTTTTTAGCATATTATCATATCTGTATCTTTGTAATGGTTTTAATTAACTATACAATAAAGTTTTTCACACGATTCTGGTTACTATGTTTGTAGAGGTCTTGGGTCTTAAAGCTCCTATTAGTGCTTTGTTTCCAGAAACTAATGGGGAATACTAAGATGTTGACAAAGAAATAAGATCACAGAGTATGTCAACATATTGTGAAGCAAAACCAAAGCTCTTGAGGGCATATTAGCAAGCACAATATTGCTGCTTTAGTGGCCCTTTTTGCCGCTAAAGCAGCCCTATCAGCAAGCTATCGCTAACAGCTGTTAGCGACAGCTTTCTGGTGAAAGCGACCGCTTAGGGGGCCGCTTTGCATGTCAGCGATATTTATTGCTAATGACATGAAAAGTAGGCATTCCCGACTTAAAGACCATGGAAACAGCCGCTAACAGACCTAACGCCTATTAGCAATGAGGCCCCGGCCCGATTAGCGATATAAAAAGTCACGCTAACCGGGGTTATCGCAGGAATTTTTACACCTGCTAAAATCCTGACTTAGCCACTATTCTCAATGGGAGGTGGATTCTAAGGCTACATCCTTCCCTGCCTATTAGCAAGGTTTACGTTAGTGATAAAAGTTTTATCGCTGTTTAATTTGTGTTTTGGGGGGATTTCGCCGCTATCGCTGGATCTTTTATCGCATTGGAGAAAAACTTTGGTAATAACGCGCTATCTCTGTGATAAGATCCAGCGGTACAAAAATATGCGCTAACCGCGATTTGCGCTCGGTCAGGGACTGCTGTGTGGGTTAAAATCCGAGGACTCCAGAGCCCAGGATCCAGCGGGGGCCGCAGAGCAAACCGGCAGCCCCTCCCACCTCACCTGAAGGGCTTCAAAGACTCCTTGCGCCTCCCGCTTCGCGGGAGACGCTGCGCTCGGTCAGGGACTGCTGTGTGGGTTAAAATCCGAGGACTCCAGAGCCCAGGAACCAGCGGGGGCCGCAGAGCAAACCGGCAGCCCCTCCCACCTCACCTGAAGGGCTTCAAAGACTCCTTGCGCCTCCCGCTTCGCGGGAGACGCTGCGCTCGGTCAGGGACTGCTGTGTGGGTTAAAATCCGAGGACTCCAGAGCCCAGGAACCAGCGGGGGCCGCAGAGCAAACCGGCAGCCCCTCCCACCTCACCTGAAGGGCTTCAAAGACTCCTTGCACCTCCCGCTTCGCGGGAGACGCTGCGCTCGGTCAGGGACTGCTGTGTGGGTTAAAATCCGAGGACTCCAGAGCCCAGGAACCAGCGGGGGCCGCAGAGCAAACTGGCAGCCCCTCCCACCTCACCTGAAGGGACGTATAAGACAGCCTTGGACTCCCGCGCCGCGGGACGCGCGCGGGCGAAGCCCGGGCAAAGGGCGGGCCCTCTGTGGACCTCAGGGGACTGAAGGAGACTGGACTGGGCCTGGACCCTTATTTTTCCCCTTGTGGACCATTTCCGCGCCTGGAGCGTGTAAGACATCTGATCATTTCTTAATATTGAGCTGTATAGGTTGTTTTAACACTCAGTGCTTAGATTGAAGGGTATCTGTTTGCAAGTATTAGTTCTATTAGTTCCATTAATATTCATAATGTCTAAATCCAAAAATGATAAGGCACCGGTGGGTCCCGCTACTCTTGATAATTTCCTGGTTAGGAAAGTAAGCCAGATAAATAATAACAGGCGTGCATCATTGGGGAAAAACTCTGGTAGGGGAAATGTCATCTGAAAACTCCCCTATCAGCCCGTTACAAGGATGTGTAATTAACTCGTCTGATGTCATTTCTATTGACCCTCCAGTGTCCATTTTAGTTAACGTGGAGGCTCATTCTGACCCTCAGGTGCTGTCATGTCCTGATACTAGTGTGTTACACGAGCCCCAACCAGAAACCAGGGCTATAAGATCTTGTAGAACACTCTCTCAAAGGGTAAATGGGAAGCAAAATAAGTCTAAAAATAAGGATGGAAAGGCAATTATCAGTCCTGTAATACCAACCCCTTTTGTTTTTATGGGCACTAACAATGATGGTAATGGAAATGGTGTAAGCATAACTCCTGATTTTCTAGCTTCACTTATAAAAAATCTAGAAGCTTCTTTGACAACTAAAATGGAGGAGCTCATTAAACCATTAACGAGTAAGATAGATAACCTAGCAAAGGAAGTGACAAGGCTGGGTGGTCTGTTATCAGCAAAGAATAGTGTCACATCTTGTGGAAGTGTACCCTCTGGGAGGAAAGGTTTAGAACTTGCCGATATCAACGATACATGTAATAAGGCAAGGGGGAATGCTGCTGTTGCAGTGGCCACTGGTTCTGAAACCCATATTCGTCCAGATATCCCTGTGGCAGCGGCTCCGCCGATACCATCTACAAAGCAAATAACCAGTAGAGCACCCAGACCCCCGAGGTACAATCGCTATCTTAATTTACCACCAGATTGTGCTCCGCTTGTGGCTGTACTAACTAATGTGCCCCCCTGCGGGACTCATACCGCATCTCCTTTTGATGAATCCCAATCCTCTTTGAAAAATAAAACTGTGTCTTGGCTCAATAAAAACTGCGGGTTCCCTGTTTCATACTCGGACCAAATTATGACAGTAAGACGTGTAAATTGGGTAGGGCCGTCAAAAAAGACTGGGACAGGGGACTGTATAGTCGTAAATTTTAAGCACCCCCAGCACGTGGCAACTATCCTTTTGAGAGCTTCTGCATTGGTATATAACATGAATAGTATTTGTGTACGCCCCTTGGGTTACTTTTATGCACATCTGTGTAAACCTACACCACAACAGAATTTAACCAGGCGGGGGTTTGAACCCTATACTCCTGTTCAGGAGTCTCCGTTTCTCTATAATGTTACTAACCCTTGTGGGTCAGGGGGGCCTATTAGAAGTCATAATAGGAGTCCAAGTGACGGTCATCATCAATTTGGGTTGAATCTAAATACACAGAATAGATTCGAAATGTTATCCGGTCTGGAGCAGTGTGACTGACTGGGGGCACCTGCGGCTCAGATTACTAGGGCTTCAGGTGAAACTACAAATTCTTTGAACCCGGAGGGTAAAACTTTAGGAAACCTTGTTGTCTCCTGGAATATTGCTGGTCTTGCGGCCAAAATGTCTGATGTAAACTGGGTTACCTACATCAAGCAGTTTTCTATCATTTGTCTCCAAGAGACCTGGGAGTTGGGCTGTAATCTGTTTTTAGAAGGGTATAAGGCCTTCTTTGTGCCGGCCATGCCTTCATTGCGGGGAAGGCCCAAGGGGGGTCTTGTAGTCTTTGTTTCCATATTGATACCATGCGAAGTACGGAGACTGGTAGCTCAGCACACAGGGGTCATGGGACTAATTCTATCTGGTGGTAATGTTCTTGTGGGACTGGTGAATTTTTACAATGCTGCTTTTGATAGTGCAGGTTTGAATCATATCCATGCTCTTAATTCTTTTGTCTCTAATTTTATGGAAAAAGTGGGCCATAATCTCATGATTTTGGGGGATTTTAATCTGCATCCATGTGTAGATCCATTGCACAAGTGTTTATCAGAAATTATCTGTGCCCGTGCGGATTGTCTGCATATGGAGCACACCATAGAGGGGGAAATGTGTAATGACTTAATTAATGACCTTGACCTCTCTTTGGCTATGTCTTTAAAGGACCCTTCATACTGTTTTGACATCCCTACTTTTAAGGGACATGGCAGGGGTACCTTCATTGACCATATACTTGTCTCTAGGACTATGCAAACTTTTCTAGATTCTTTCTGTATCCTCCCTAGTGAATTTAGTGACCATAATCCTGTCACAATCTGTTTGAATTGTCCATGGGGAAAAAATTGTCCTAAAAGTACTGTCCAAGGAAGACTGGGCACAACACACGGGAGGAGGCGGTTAAAATGGTCAATTGACTCTGCGGATGCACTCTATAAAGACATCTCTGAAGGGTGTGCAGAGGACATTGACGTTTGTATCAACGGGGGAGGAGAACCTAAATTAGTTCTAGAGGCTTATCAAAATATAGCGGAGAAGGTGTCAGCGTTCTTATCTGTTCCTAATAAAACCCAGGCAAAAGTAGGACCGAGATGGTTTAGCCATGATTGTACCGTAGCTGCTCGCAAATTGAGGCTTGCTTTGTCAGCTTCCCCGAGGGATCGGGAGGTTGTAAAACTCTGTAGAAAGGAATATAAGGCTATTACTATCTCCCGTAAGGAGCTACTGAGGAAAGAGGCGTGGGAGGAATTGCTTGACCCCTCTACCCTGAATAGCAGCACCAAATTCTGGGCTTTGGTTAAGAAACCTTTCCTGATCGAGGACCCTGATGACGGAATTGTTTGCTGTATAACCAAAAAGGAATGGGAAGGCCATTTTAAAAGTTTATATTATTCTGATAATTCTGGATCTATGGCTGTTGCCCCCTATGATAGGGTTACCCCTATTATTTTTAACAAAAGTGAGGTCTTGGCAGCCATAATGGGCCTCACTGCTAATAAAGCGCCAGGGCCTGATGGAATACCCCCGGATCTTTACAAGTCTGATCCAGCCTTTTGGGCTCCCATTCTGGTTGCCGTATTTAATGCGGCGGCCTCAGTGGGGTGTCCAGAATCTTGGGGACTATCAACTCTAGTCCCCGTATTCAAGAAGGGAGATAGGGGAAGTGCACTTTGCTATCGACCCATATCCCTAATTGATTCAATGGTTAAGATCATGGGGAGAGTTATACTTCAACGCCTAATAAGTTGGTCGAATTAAAACCACATCTTGTCAATCTCTCAATATGGTTTTTGTGAGGGGCGCTCAACCATAACTCAGTGTCTCAACCTGTTCCTTATTCTGAATAAATATACTGTCGTTCAGAAGGGAGCAATTCATCTTGCCTTCATGGATCTGTCCTCAGCCTTTGACTGTGTCAACAGGGGGAGGCTGTGGAGGACCATGAAGGACAAGGGAATAGATGGGGGTATTGTGGAGTTCCTTGCGGATCTGCACAATGAAACAAGAGCCAATGTGAGGTATTCTTCGACTGGGGAAACCACGGGTTGTTTTCCAATTAATAAAGGTGTACGTCAGGGGTGCATTATGGCTCCTTACCTTTTTAATTTTTATATAAATGACCTGGAGGCTGATTTACAGGAAATAAAATCTGATTGTCCTAGGGCGGGTGCGAGGGGTATTCCTCTGCTTTTATATGCCAATGATACGGTCTTAATTTCACGAACTGAATTAGGTCTTCAGGCACTTTTGAATGGATTTAATAAATTTATGTCTGATAGGGACCTTACGGTCAACAATTCAAAATCTTTCATAATGCATGTCGGCCGTCAACCTAAGAAGAAGTTCAATTTTAAATTGAATGATGTTCCGATACCCATCACCCAGATGTTTTCCTACCTGAGTGTTTTATTTGATACAAAAATGAGTTGGGCCCCACATCTGGCCAAGAAGAAGGGGGAAATGTCCAGGGTAAATGCTTCTATCTTCAATTTTGCCTCTAAATTAGGAAAAAAGCCAAACGGGGCTATGATGAAACTATACAACGCTAAATCCATAGCCACTGCAGTGTACGGAAGCGAGATATGGGGCTACACAAACAGTGATCAACTTCAAATAGTTGAAAATACATTTTTAAAACGTCTGTTGTGTGTCCCTGGGAGCACACCGAATTTAGCCGCTCATGAAGAACTTGGCTGTTCACATTTATCGGACATTGTTGGACTGAAACCGTTGTTGTGCTGGGTAAAACTTTGGTTAAGTGATGCAATCCCTCTGACCCACTTGATAGCGGAGGATCTTTTATCGCTTGACCACTCAATGCGTGTACCCTGGCTTAAATATTTGAAGTCGCAATTTGCGAAACTTGGCCGACTGAACCTGTTTGATAACCCGGGGGATATAGTTAAGGGTGATGTTGTTGCAATTAAGAGAGCTTTTTACCTGAATCGTAATGCTGCAAGAGATGAAGTAGAGCTCCTGAAACCTAATGTTAGAATGTATATCATGTTGAGAACTTGTAATTCAATGGAATTGTATCTAACATGCTCCTTCACCACCCATGAGAAATTTTTGCTGACCCGCTTCAGGTTTAACATCTTTCATCAGCTTTTAATTAGACCCAAGTCGGACATTTTTAAGAAACCAGCAGCTCCCTGTGGCTGCGACGGGAAGTCTCCACAGGACATGCTGCATTTTATATTTTTATGTACATTTTATGAATATCCACGAAAGCGGTACCTGGTTACTCTTTTAAAGAAATTAAATTTTAACCAAATCAGACCCGCCCTTATGTACTTACAGTTGCTGCATTCGGACAGTGTCCTCCAGGTGTTAGAATTCTTAAAAATGACTATGAGACTAAGAAATTGTTTGGATGAGTAAATGTGCATTAACTGTAGTTTATGGCACTATTGCACTTTATTTCGTATATTCTGTATATGGACCTTACTTGCATCTCTTATTCTAATTCTGTCAATGCACTCCCTTTTTAGGTTTCGCTGGGGGACGGAGCTGTAAGCTCCGCCTCCAGAGAAATCTCTTGATTTCAGTAAGGACTCTGGAATACGCCCCCCTGTCCCATTGGCTAGCTCCATAAATGGAGGCTAGCCATTGGAACAGAGAGGCGTCCGTCATGGCCGGACCAGATTCGGGGGCGTTCCCGAGAATCTTTGGCTTTTGGCTACGTCATGATACGTCAGCCAAAAGCCGGGAACGCCCCCGAATCTGTTCCCGCATTGCCGGCACCCACCTTCCTGCTCCGGCCGTCTTCTGCGTCTCTCCTCCCCCTTTCCCGCCCCCTCCCGCTTGTTTCCTGATGCTGGTCCTCGCGTGTGTGTCCGTGTGAGTGAAATCATCCCAACACCCTCGCACCCTTCCTTTTTTAGGTCGAGGTAATGTGTACGGAATGTAAAACGGTCTTCCATGGTCCCTGCAAGGTCCGAGTACCATCCTGCCCTCAGTGTGTGCGGAGAAGAAAGTACTACGAGTCGAAGCATTCTGCTGCCTTATAACACTGCAGGGATATGTTTACAAAAGGACACGTTCAAGATGACGCACATCTGCCAGCCGATAAGAACTCTCCAGAGATGGAAATGGTGGAACGTCACACGCAATGTCCCCCCCCCCTTCCCGGCTGTCCTGTGCCCGTTCCCGCCCCCCCCCCCCCCCCCCCCCGGCTGTGCGTTCCCTCTGTGTAGTCATGCGGCGGTGGGCGGAGTTGTTTTTGTTTTTTTCGGCGCCATGATGCTCTCATTCTGCGGCCGACCGACGTTGGAGGAAGTCCAGGTGGGTGAGTGCTTGTTTTTCCTTTTCCTTGCCTTCCCGCCCCCCTCCCGCTGACCGTGCGCTGTTCCCGCCCCCCCCTCGCTGTCCTGTGCCCCGTTCCCATCCCCCCCC
The DNA here is from genome assembly GCF_964263255.1 of Lissotriton vulgaris. Taxonomy (NCBI): domain Eukaryota; kingdom Metazoa; phylum Chordata; class Amphibia; order Caudata; family Salamandridae; genus Lissotriton; species Lissotriton vulgaris. The sequence continues at coordinate 754,337,358 of NC_141694.1, forward strand.
CCCTGTCCGTTCCGCCCCCCTCCCCGTGTGTCCGTTCCGCCCCCCTCCCCTTTCACTCTCCATTGCTTGTTTCTTCTTTTTTTCAGGGATTTTGGCTCTTAAGAGAGGGGCTGTTGTGCTGAAGGCCAGACTGGTGTGTCCCCGAAGGCCCGGGGAGTGGACGCAGTGTCTGATTCCCTTTGCCGAGGACTAACTGGATTGCCGGTGTTTGCAGAGTGGATGGCCCCACTGGCTGTCCAAACAGAGCTGTGTTTGCCAACTGTGAGCATATTGCCGCCTCTGTGAGTCACCCCGTCGCGGCGTGAAAGCAGCACTCTCTTGTTTAGAGGCTGATAATAGCAGCACTCTCTTGTTTAGAGGCTGGGATGAACAATGTCACCTAACGGCACCAGGGAGCATCGTCTGATCATCTCGAGGCAGGGGTCCCCTGTACCCTGGGTTAGAGGCTGGCGCTGGGCATACCCTTGCATAGGTAATTATATAGCGCTTTCCATACCACGAGAGTGACCTAAAGCGCTTATGCAGAAGCAGAGCATTAGTACCAAACTCATTCATAAGCCAGGACTGACTAGGACCCTGTGCTAGTGAGACAGGGCGAGCAGCTCTCGGCTGGGGAGGTGCTGTCTGAGGTGAGCTCCACAGCACAGAGGCACAAGGGAGAACCTCTCAACAGGAGTGTCAAGACGAGGTCAGCAACGTTGTGAACTAGTCAGCTAGAGCGACAGCGCCCTCAAAGAGGGACAGACACCAGCGACAGCACCCTGAAAGAGGGGCAGACGCCAGCGACAGCACCCTGAAAGAGGGGCTGACACCAGGGACAGCACCCTGAAAGAGGGGCAGACACCAGGGACAGCACCCTGAAAGAGGGGCAGACACCAGCGACAGCACCCTGAAAGAGGGGCAGACACCAGGGACAGCACCCTCAAAGAGGGGCAGGCAGCAGGGACAGCACCCTCAAAGAGGGGCAGGCAGCAGGGACAGCAGCCAGACAAAGAGTTGACAACCCTTTTAAACGGGGTCAGAACCGCAGTGGCCCGGAGCAGAGAGACGTATGCGGGGACAGGAAGCGGGAGTAAGCATGAGCACCCACGTGGCCTGGAAGAAGAGGTAAGCAGCACCGAGGACTGGAAGCCAGGGGGGGCAGCACAATTTGTGACGGAGCAAACAGCGGAGCGTCTCGGTCGCAGAGTCTAAGAAATACACTAGAACCTTAGCTCCCATCCACGCGGGACTTTTTAAGAAATATTATCTAAAGCGAGAAAGAGGGTCGAAGGGATTATATGGGATAGTTACAATAAATCTATTTTCAAAAGCTGAACAATGTGCGAGGCCTCGAACAGTGCCAGACATTGATTCCAGCTCGCATTTGTTGGAGCTGTCTTCTTAAGTCGCTTTTTTTTATTTTGTAATCGATGCACTTTCTGCTTAAAATATTTTATATTGAAAGATTTAAGCAGACACGTTTTACTTTGTACTTTTCCCCTGTTTGTAACGAGTGCCTCCGGGGGCCTCTTCTTGGAGTGTCACGTGTGGGCAAACACCTGTGCCCTCACCTCACGTGCCAGTACGTTTGGGGGCAGAGCTGCTGAGAGAAGCGCCCCGCCATCTCCTTTCAATCTGCCTCGGAACGCCACTGCCTGCCTGTTTATTTTTGTCAATCATGTGGCTTTAAATTATGCTTTCCTAAAAGGAAACATATGCCAGCAACAAACACGAGGGGGCACGTGGCCATTCCGGACTTCCAGGGCATAAATAGCGCCCAGATGGGGAGGACGGAGGCCATGTTCAACTCTGGCCCGGACTGTTTATCGTTTAATAATCTGCAGTCGGAGCCATAAAACAGGCGTGTGCCTCGCGCCCTGGCACCGGGCACCTCTAGAATGCCCTTCTGCTCCAATAAGCAGCATTCATGAATACGTAATATTGAGTGAAGTCTGCCGAAGCGCCGCCTCGTATTTTCTGCATAGATTAATTACAATGATATGCAGCTACGAGTGAAGCATACAAAAAAAATGTGTCTGTGCATATATATATATATACAGTGCCTGCTGGGAACTGTAGTTTCTTCATCCACAACAAACTGCTATGGGTGTGACAACTTCATTAGGGGGAGGAGCAGCGAGCGCTGGACAGTATTTTACACAGGTGGGGATTGATGGGTGTGTTCTGCGTTGGGCGCTGAGGAAGGCTGTCAAAGCCGAAATGCATTCGCCACCGCTGCCAGAAGAAGAATAAATACGAGCTGGCTTCTCAGAAAACCCCTTCGGCCTCTGAGTCCTTCTTGTTGGGAGGGACTGTTTCCACGAGATTTTGCTGCGCCTGCCAGGGACGCATTACGGAAGGCCCGCGACACCAAAGGTCAAAGGACAAACACTGGCATCAGACTGCTTGCAGCTGCTAAACGTCGAGGTTTCGACAGTTCCTTTGGACCGCCAGCAGCCACAGGAAAATCCGGGGAGACTTAGGTATTTTACCGATTGGTGCAAAGTCCGCATTGACTGCCCCTGCCCCGCCTGTGTTCCTGTGGAGCTGGAAGTTGCGGAGTAAGGGGACCAAGGGAGCCGGCCGTGGATGTTCCTCAACTTGGATGTGCACACAACCTACCTGTAACCAGCGCGAACCCATTGTTTTGCCTCACTCCGCCACACCACCCACCCAGGCTGGACGTTACAGTGCCTGCTGGGAACTGTAGTTTCTTCATCCACAACAAACTGCTATGGGTGTGACAACTTCATTAGGGGGAGGAGCAGCGAGCGCTGGACAGTATTTTACACAGGTGGGGATTGATGGGTGTGTTCTGCGTTGGGCGCTGAGGAAGGCTGTCAAAGCCGAAATGCATTCGCCACCGCTGCCAGAAGAAGAATAAATACGAGCTGGCTTCTCAGAAAACCCCTTCGGCCTCTGAGTCCTTCTTGTTGGGAGGGACTGTTTCCACGAGATTTTGCTGCGCCTGCCAGGGACGCATTACGGAAGGCCCCGCGACACCAAAGGTCAAAGGACAAACACTGGCATCAGACTGCTTGCAGCTGCTAAACGTCGAGGTATCGACAGTTCCTTTGGACCGCCAGCAGCCACAGGAAAATCCGGGGAGACTTAGGTATTTTACCGATTGGTGCAAAGTCCGCATTGACTGCCCCTGCCCCGCCTGTGTTCCTGTGGAGCTGGAAGTTGCGGAGTAAGGGGACCAAGGGAGCCGGCCGTGGATGTTCCTCAACTTGGATGTGCACACAACCTACCTGTAACCAGCGCGAACCCATTGTTTTGCCTCACTCCGCCACACCACCCACCCAGGCTGGACGTTACAGTGCCTGCTGGGAACTGTAGTTTCTTCATCCACAACAAACTGCTATGGGTGTGACAACTTCATTAGGGGGAGGAGCAGCGAGCGCTGGACAGTATTTTACACAGGTGGGGATTGATGGGTGTGTTCTGCGTTGGGCGCTGAGGAAGGCTGTCAAAGCCGAAATGCATTCGCCACCGCTGCCAGAAGAAGAATAAATACGAGCTGGCTTCTCAGAAAACCCCTTCGGCCTCTGAGTCCTTCTTGTTGGGAGGGACTGTTTCCACGAGATTTTGCTGCGCCTGCCAGGGACGCATTACGGAAGGCCCCGCGACACCAAAGGTCAAAGGACAAACACTGGCATCAGACTGCTTGCAGCTGCTAAACGTCGAGGTATCGACAGTTCCTTTGGACCGCCAGCAGCCACAGGAAAATCCGGGGAGACTTAGGTATTTTACCGATTGGTGCAAAGTCCGCATTGACTGCCCCTGCCCCGCCTGTGTTCCTGTGGAGCTGGAAGTTGCGGAGTAAGGGGACCAAGGGAGCCGGCCGTGGATGTTCCTCAACTTGGATGTGCACACAACCTGCCTGTAACCAGCGCGAACCCATTGTTTTGCCTCACTCCGCCACACCACCCACCTAGGCTGGACGTTACAGTGCCTGCTGGGAACTGTAGTTTCTTCATCCACAACAAACTGCTATGGGTGTGACAACTTCATTAGGGGGAGGAGCAGCGAGCGCTGGACAGTATTTTACACAGGTGGGGATTGATGGGTGTGTTCTGCGTTGGGCGCTGAGGAAGGCTGTCAAAGCCGAAATGCATTCGCCACCGCTGCCAGAAGAAGAATAAATACGAGCTGGCTTCTCAGAAAACCCCTTCGGCCTCTGAGTCCTTCTTGTTGGGAGGGACTGTTTCCACGATATATATATATATATATATATATATATATATATATATATATATATATATATATCTTGTGCTGCAATAAACAGCCGTGGGTGTCTCTTACAGATCTGTCTATTGCTTTGCCTTTTGCCCCACAAACTTTACTAGATTTTTCGGCTGAACGCTACAAGTGGTGTTTATGTATATATATATATATATATATATATATATATATATATATATATATATATATATATATATATATATATATATATATATATATATATATATATATATATATATATATATACACACTGACAAATATACATATATACACATACGTGTAGCGTTGAGCCGCAAGATCTAGGAAAGTTGTGGGGAAAAGCAATAGACAGATCTGTAGGAGACACACAAGGCTGTTTATTGCAGCACAAGATACGTTTCTGTAAATTATGTAGTATTATGACAATTCCGTGGCTGCTGTCGAACCTTCTGCAGGCAGAATACAGAAATGTATTGTGGGATTTTGAAGTTAGTAGGTTGCTGTACGCACATACTGCGAACTTGCGCTCTGGCGAGATTTTGCCTGAATTACGGGGTTGGTGGCCCCCGTTTATTTCCCCGTTCACTCCGGGCGTAGCTGAGGAGAGGGGAAAACATTTCCCCTAACGCAGGTGCCAGATTTGCTAGTCGTGTTTAGGGAAGTGATTGGAGTGGGCGATGGGAGTGTAGGCTTGGAGTGCAGGCGCGGGGGGGGGAAGTGAAAGAGAAAGTGGTTCTGCGCAGACAGACACTCACCGGCCGGACTTGGTGATCACCATCTCGGTGCTCCGCTTGTGGAACTGCTCTCAGAGACTTTAGTGGCAACTGGAGTGAAAGACACTGAATTTCTATTACATGTAAAACACAGTAATAGCGAGCTGTTACATAAGTAGAGCACTTCTGCCACTTCAAAGCACTGTAATTTGCAGACACTGGTATTACCCAGATCTAGAAGCACTCAGTTTATCGACTTTGGAAGGATGAAAACTGAGTCACCCTGTGTTTGGGGTGAGTCTGAACCATCCCGTGTGGGCTGTAATTGGCTCTGAGAGTCACAGACACCTTCCTCGCCAGACATAGCAGGGAGATAGTCAGAGGTCCGTTCATCCTAGGGGTGATGGGGAACAGAAAGGAAACAAGCTAGAGAGAAGGGTCATGGTGGTAGAGGTCGGAGCCCCCATGTAGTAGGGTCCCAGTAGGGTCACGCATAAGAACCAATGCACAGTTCTAGAACTGGAGTAGGGTAAACCAGTCCCCATGGGTAATGTATACAAACCAGCCGAGTAATGTAGCAAACAAGCAAGTCAGAGGACTTTCCCTCAGAGGACTTTTCCACCCAAGGTTGTGTATTTTTTTGGGAATTAATTAAATTAATCTACACTATTAATTTTATAAATCGTGCTTCTAAGTATTTTGGGCCGCTGCATAGAGCCCTAATTAATGTGCGTCTATGCAAAAACGTGCGGGCCTTATTTAGGTCCTCCTCTGTGATAAGGCACTGCACGTCTTATTTGTCACTGAAACATGACTTTCTGGCACTTCTAAGCCAGTGACTGAAATGGCGATCCCTTTGGGATATAAAATATGTAATCCGGTTTGCCTTAATGAGAGGGGTGGTGGCATTGCAACTGTAAACTAACAGGACTACAATTTACTAACCATCATAAAGGCAACATCATGTACAGTCAGATATTACAAAGGGCTCCAGGAGAACGTTGCCATCTATTTATGAGACCCGCTCAGTAAAGGCAGGCGGATGCAGTGTGAGAAGATTCAGTGCAAATAACACCTTTAATCATGGCAGCTGTAACGTGAAGGATGGTTGTATGCAGCCTGTCAGTTGGACTTTCCTCCCAGGAGCTGGAACCAAGCTCCAGCCTGACCACGTATGCTGGAGATAGGGAGCGCACATTCTAAGGCTTGTCAACAAGAAGTCTTTGGTTTGATCAGGTGAAGCACCTTCACAAACACCAATGCACTGGAGTTAATTTGAGAAAGAGTAACAGCTCACGCCATAAAAACAGTGACAACAAAGGCAACTCTGTTCTCAGGAGTGCCCCTCCTGAAACATTGTAGAGCGGCAAAATAGCGAATTAATCTCTACAGATTTTTCTGAAGTAGTAGTATGGGTAATTAACGTCCTAGAAACTCTGTATAAACTCTGAATAATTATTTGTTGACAAAACCACAAAGCAGGTCTCTTCCTCCTTGTTTCGAATAGTCTATGCACCGAAAGGGTTATTGGTGTGCTTACAGAGCTAAATATCGAAGAAACAAATTTAAAAATAAATAACCATTAATCGGTGTAACAATTTAAAGAACATGATCAAGTGACCTGACATTTTAAATCGAGATCTTCCATCACACCATACTCTCTCATCTAATCTTGGGTTTTCGCCATATGGATGCTCCGAGTGTCAGGTGCATCCGTGAGACCCCCGCTGCATCCCGTCTGTTATTCAGCTCCAGCCCCTGCCGAGCCTCAGCCAGGCTCCCTTCCAACCCTCTCATCCTATCCTTCTCACATCTCCTTCACTTCGTCCCTCCTTCTCTCCACTACCCGGTTTCACTCAGCCATTCTTCCCTCTGCAGCCAGCTTGTCCGGCCCCCTTCCTTCAGCTCTCCTGACGTTTCTTCTCTTCATCTCCTCCCTCGTCTCCCCCTTCCATTCCGGCCCCTTCTCTTCGTACCCACTTCCTACGACCCTCCCTATCCCTACACCCAATAACTCTATCACTCCTCGTCCTTGTATACCACGTCCACCATCCGTCCTTGGCGCCCCACCCCCCTCCCTACGACCCCCTCGTCCCTCCTTCACCTCATCTCTTTTTGCCCGCCATCCCCCATTCACAGCATAATCTGAAAAAAAGTGTTGGCAGAAGGTGAGGTGGGGAGCAAGAAGGGGGAAGGAAGGGAGAGAATCGGGTGCTAGAAAAGTTTACGCTATATAAAACTGCATTAAGTAAAATAAATACTTGCACCCATTCACAGCATTATCTGAAAAGGTGTGGGCAGAAGGTGAGGTGGGGAGCTAGAAGGGGGAAGGAAGGGAGAGAATCGGGTGCTAGAAAAACTCGAGGAAGATTACTTCATATCATTTTTTACACCTCGTTTTATTTTATTCTAATTGTAACAGATCTGTGTGTATAGTGCAGAGTAGTGAGTGTGCAGAGTAGTGAGTGTGCAGAGTAGTGAGTGTGCAGAGTAGTGAGTGTGCAGAGTAGTGAGTGCTAGAGAGTGCAGAGTGACTAGGGAGTGCTAGAGAGTGCAGAGTGACTAGGGAGTGCTAGAGAGTGCAGAGTGACTAGGGAGTGCAGAGTGACTATGGAGTGCAGAGTGACTAGGGAGTGCAGAGTGACTAGGGAGTGCAGAGTGACTATGGAGTGCAGAGTGACTAGGGAGTGCAGAGTGACTAGGGAGTGCAGAGTGACTAGGGAGTGCAGAGTGACTAGGGAGTGCAGAGTGACTAGGGAGTGCAGAGGGAGTGCAGAGTGACTAGCTAGGGAGTGCAGAGGGAGTGCAGAGTGACTGCCGAGATTAAGCTAATGGCAATGTAAATGACAATGCCATTTATTTATCTGTTTTCAAAACCAACACATAAATACAAATGTTGTCATTTACAATGCCAATAGCTCTAACTTTTCCAAAGGCGAAACCATTGCATTGTAAATGCTTGTTTATGATATATTTGTGTTGTATGTAATCTAAGATTGACTTTGTGAGTATTGTGATGTTTTTATTATGAATTGTCTAATTGTGTGTACTTTTATGGATTGCAATATATCCGAAATAAAGTCAATTAGCAAGGACAATATTGCTGCTTTAGTGGCCCTTTTTGCCGCTAAAGCAGCCCTATCAGCAAGCTGTCGCTAACAGCTGTTAGCGACAGCTTTCTGGTGAAAGCGACCGCTTAGGGGGCCGCTTTGCATGTCAGCGATATTTATTGCTAATGACATGAAAAGTAGGCATTCCCGACTTAAAGACCATGGAAACAGCCGCTAACAGACCTAACGCCTATTAGCAATGTGGCCCCGGCCCGATTAGCGATATAAAAAGTCACGCTAACCGGGGCTATCGCAGGAATTTTTACACCTGCTAAAATCCTGACTTAGCCACTATTCTCAATGGGAGGTGGATTCTAAGGCTACATCCTTCCCTGCCTATTAGCAAGGTTTACGTTAGTGATAAAAGTTTTATCGCTGTTTAATTTGTGTTTTGGGGGGATTTCGCCGCTATCGCTGGATCTTTTATCGCATTGGAGAAAAACTTTGGTAATAACGCGCTATCTCTGTGATAAGATCCAGCGGTACAAAAATATGCGCTAACCGCGATTTGCGATATTTATCGCACACCCTTGCAAATATGCCCCTTGGTTTTAGATCCAATATGCACAGTCACCTCAGTTTGGTAGTTGACCTCTTGTAAATGTGCAATGTATGTGATATAAATTGGATGGGCTCCCTTGCATAGTGTCTGGCATGTTGGACGGTGTCCGTGTCTCATTTACCAGGGAGGCAGAGTAAATTACTCCATTACCCTGGTGGAGGGACTGCTTGCCAAATTTATAAATGACTGCAAAACTGGCAGGCATTTGTTAAGCATTGGCAGAAACTACCGTCACGGCCGTTCCTGTCAGTGCATTTTTCTGGTAGAGGGCTCTATCAGCGGAATGGAGCTCTGTACTCAACGGGTTCCTTTTTTTATTTTCAAAAAGAAAATCCAGTTTTGGGATTTTCTTTTTGAAAATGAAATTTACAATGCTCCCCTGAGAAGAGCATTTAGTAGTTTTCAGTGTCCGTTTCCGCCAGGTGACTGCTCTCCATGGATTAAAGACACCAGAGCCATGATCTGGAGGTAACATTTCCACATGGGCTCACAGGGACATTGAGTCCAGCTATGCACTTCTAGTTTTACCACCGGGGATCTACAGGTGCAAGAGTAAACACCAGCGACTTATGGACTGACCACTGTATCAACATTCTAGACAGACACTGAATCACTGGATTCCTTTGAGCACTGCCTTCCTGTTTTAATGTATTCCAATATCGCTGTCCTCGAACTTGTGTAATTTTGTGTAGTGTACATCTTGAAATACTTTCTCTAAACCCCTTCGCTGCGGCCGCGATTTTACCGCTGTGCAATAAACAAAAGAACAGGGCGGGGCCGTGACGAACACCAGCCTTCATCAGCACACGCCCACTGCGGGGCGTGACGGCTGGGGTTCGTCACCAGCATGGGATGGGTTAAATAAAGCTCTGCTGGACAGACGATTTACTAAAAGTTATATTAGGACATTGGAATGTTGAGCACTCAATTGAAGACAGTGGAGTGCTCTGGGCTTCTAATGGCTCAACGTTTGTTCATAGCTATTGCTGTGAACAAAGGCTTCATGGAGCCTGAGGGGATTCAACCCCATCATGCTCAGTGGGGCCTTTGTTTTACAAATTAGAGCATTCTGCCCTTTAGGGGCGTAATGTCTAATAGCCTTAGAGCCCTCCATAGCGTGCTCTACCAGCCAAGTAAGGCCCACTCCCTTGTTAAAGTCCCTCGCCTTCGGTTCGGGCCTTTAATGGCCGGTTGAGCCCGCTACGTCGGGTTCCAAGGCTATATTGTGTGTAGTGAATTCTGAGTCACTAACCCTCATGCCACAACCCTCACAGCACCTCCCTGAGTAAGTCTTACCCTCAACCCCTTACCTTAAAGTCAAGTGCTTAAGCAGAGCACCTGCTGCTCAGTTTTCCTGTCTCGTGGTAGGACAAATCAGGAACACCAGTGGTAAATGGACTCAATCACCAGAATTTAGGCCCTAAACACTGTGTGCTCTTAGACCCCTGAACCAGTTCTTTCAGCATGAGAGCCACAATTCAACCCTTGGCTTCTTTGCTTTTGCTCCTATGCTCTTGCTAGAGGCACAGGTCGGAAGTTTAAGAATATACTGATTCAAGGAAAAAAAATCCCACAAAGGTGACCCCCCTATTGTATGTTTAGAATTTCAGACCCAACAGCCCTTGCACACATACTCCTGATTATCTTTCAGCTAGGTCACTTGTGAAATAGTTAAAAGGTCTGACGAATATCTGTGGCATCAATGCCCTCAAGGAGCACCAGAACTTTGTTCAAGAAAGCGGAAGATAAGCATGCTTTTAAAAGTATCTAAGTTCCTGGATTGTTCATCTTTTAAGAGTGATCTGTGTCCTGAACTGCTGTAGTAGCAGGATATAAGGGAGAATGTAGCATACCGGCCAGAGCTGCCGACTTTGGCATAGGGAACCAGGTTCGAGTCTTGGCGTCAGCTCAACATTCTATGATTCTGGGCCAACCACTTAATAACCCTGTGCCAAAAAAATTAGTGTCCTTGTGTAATGTTATTATCATCAGAGGCAGCAGCAGTGCATCTTCCACACATAGATACAGGTACACCATGTCCAGCCGCATGCAGGCTTCCCTAACTTAAAATAGTAGTGATACAGACAGCACTAGCCACGCTTCCTTACACATGTACAAAAGGTACAACCTGAGCTCTCGGTGTGCATGTGTGCAGGGCTTTGAGTTTGTATGGTAGTTTATGATGGTGTGCATGCGATGGGTCTTGCATAGTTTGTGTTAAATGGCATGTGTGTGCAGTGGTAGGGTGTGGAGTAGTGATGTGATGGGTGAGGTGGGATGGTAGCGTGATAACGTATGCTAGTGTGATGCTGTATGTGACAAGATGCAAGGATGTACAGAAGTGATAAAGCATGTGTCTAGATTGGTGTGCACCTTTAAAATAATGAAATAATGTATGTGACAGTGTGTGTATGTGATGGTGTGTTCCTGTGATGTTAAATCTGTATTGATGTGTGGGGTTGGGGGTGTTAGAGTAGTGGTGTTCATGTATGTTAGTGTTGTGGTATTCACGTGTTTGATGATGACCATGTGGATTAGGTCATTATGTTGGATGTGAGGGTTGACGTGACTGTGTGTCACAGTGTGTGTTTTGCTTGGTGTGATGATGTGTGCCCGTGCATGTGTTTATCATAGCATGCATGTGTGTGTGTGTTGGTCTGTGATTTTGTAATGGTCTTACTGATGGGCAGACTCAAGGGGCCTTGTGGGATGGTAGGAGGTGGCAGGGGATACGTTGCTGTCTCTTGCATCCCTTGCCATCTTGGGGTGCTGCATGGAGAAACAGACCTTAGGGGGACACTTCGGATTTGGCAGTAAACTGCCTGGCCAGGCTCCTGTCTCCTCCATGCCCTGATGCCTTAATATGCAGAGAGAGCAAGAGGTTCTAGGTCCACTGCAGGAACTGGTGGTGGAAATGAATGATGAAGAGGTTTAGCAGAAGGCAAAGCTGATGCTTCCGCTATACCTCACTCTTCTGGAGGACTGCAAAGACAAAGTGGGTACCAGTTACTCTGCACTTAATGCACACTTTCCTTTATTTCATAATATGGTAGTGTGCCTTAGTGTAACAGGAAAAGGAGCCGCATTATATCCGTTTCCGAAGCTTATTCGACCTCAAACTTCATCCTGCGTCAGGGCAGACTAATCACCCGAGAGCAGAAACATGTAAGCCTTTTACTCTTTAGATGTATCAACACTTCTGTTTTCCTCTTCGAAGTGCTTACTTTCTACGTGTGCGATGTAATAAACAGAGAACATCTCATGACTTTCTTAATTCACAGGAACCAGTGTTCTCACCATCTGCATTGGAGCCAGAGTATACTATTTATTCTTGAAGCAAAGTGAACATATTTTAATAAAAAATGTAGGACTGAATAAATGCATCTATTCTTCAGACAAGAGATTGACTATCAGTCGGTGTCACATGTTTTTCATGCATAGGACACGAAGTTCTGATGTGGGTGTTAGCAAAACTGTCATGACAACAGCAATGTTCTTAACTGACAGATAATTCATCTGCTCAGCCCTATAGATATGCTAAAAGGGAGAGTGCAGGAATAACACTGGAGCATTCTGACAATAAACTTGCATGGGCTGCTGAGAAGTGATTACACACTCAGTTCCAGTAGAAATGTCTTGAACACATTCCAGTACAAAATCGTTTGAAGTCAAAGCTAGATACAGCAACCTATTTTAGTGAATTTCATAGTTTTAGTTTGATTTCAGAACTGAATACGTCTTTGGCTTTTTACAATCCTACTCTGCCTCATGTTTCACATTCTTCTCTTCTACAAGTCATTAATCGTCTATGTATATTTTTGCACGAGTGTATGTTACAGCTACACAAGTTCACAAGTGGGGAATTTGCCTTGAACCGTAAGCACTTAGGCAGTGTGCAAAATCCGCCTGTCAATGATCATAACCAAACTATAGAAAGAGTAGCAGTGCTACAGTTGTTGTTGCACATCCATGTATACCTGTACATTGTACTCTGTATGTATATAAACTCTTTTCCTAATAAAATCATTTGAAATAAAAAAAAAATAATGCAGCGTAGTGTGTTCGGTGCAACTAGAATGATGCAATTTTGCGACCACAGCGAGTTCTGCATAATTACAGATTTGTCGCAGTTGCCACATAATCCATCATCTGCTGCATATTCTGCAGAATTTTAACAAACAAAATAGTTTATTGCTCGAACAGATCAAAAGTTACTAAAATTCGGCAACACGTGTTGCTCCTGAGTAAAATGCCCCTCGCAAATGTTGACTGGTCATCTTTCTTTTGCTTACAGCTGCATTAGAGTGTCAGACTGGCACTAGTGGGGTAGAGTCTTTGCCCAGGTAGTGTTAACGTATAAATGGCAAAATACTGAGGTAATGCTATCAGAAAGTGTGCAACATAATTTGCCTTTTCTTGTCACATAATTTAGTAAACACTGCAACATAATTTGTTCCTCCCTTCCTGCATAATTCCAGTGGCCCAGAGTATAATGACTGTTGATGCTATTCCTTCTATCTTTATGAAATCCTTAAAGGATCGTTTGACATCTTGCTAGCAATGGCATTGGCTGAAATGGTTCAGAATCAACCACTCAACTCATATCGACGTTGAAGCACCACATTGTAACCAACTTCACCCTAAGTGGTACTTTCCTCTACAGACCCCTGGACTGCACACCAACTTCTCCGAACTCATCAAGGACTTTGTTGCACCACTCGCCCACGAAGCTAGCAATTACATCCTGCTTGGACACCAGAACTTCCACCTGGAAGACCACACCGACCTCCAATGAACAAGCATCGGCATAGCAAATAGGTCTCGCCTTTGGGACCTTAGAAGTGTTTAGTTATCCAGCACAATATCCTTGGTGCAACAACATCAAGTGTTGCATGGCTAAACACTTATAAGGTCCCAAAGGCGAGACTTATTGGCTATGCCAATGCTTGTTGTTATTTGGGTAGAGGGTGGGATCAGGATGTAACGAGGCCCTTTGCGTGAGTAATAGAGCACTTGCTTCCCCCACCCCCGGAGTTTTATATAGAGCGAACTTGGCCTGAAGGTATCCGGTATAAGATCGCTTTACGTAAGCACCAGTATCATAACAAACTGACACATTCATTTTTGTTAGGTACGAGGAGATTAAGTGATTTGCACAGAATCACAGGATGTGGAGTGTCGTTGCTGAGACTCAAACCCAGTTCCCCACATTCGAGGCTGACCTACTGTTGCGGTCCAGGACAGTGCATGGTTTGCACATGCGGTAGTACTGCAGTGAGAGAACCATTGTAGCCATCTGCCGGTTTATGTTATGTGCATGTAGTTATATTTTAGCCTAATGGTCTATAAATGGTCTTTCCCACCTCTTAATACGTCTGCTAATTAACTTATCGGTGTACTTCATCTTCTTTTTAAATGTTTACTTGGTCTGTGACTGCACATTGATAAAGCTACTACTTACATTATGGTATGCATGAACCTTACCTTGGTAGACCAAGTAGATTTTGTCTATGGTTTGCGCTTGTGGATTATCTTCTGTGCAATCAAGCAGCTTTTGGAACATCTTTATGTATTATTTTATATGTTATTTGCTGTATCGTTTTATGAAATCAATGTATCATGTTTCTTAATTGTTTTATTGTGCAACTTTAATGGTTTTCGGCCAAATAAAGTACTTTTACTACTACCAACTCTTAATACCCTTTCAGTCAGCCTCTGTTTACATTTCTCTCTATCATCAGACTGCTTCTCACTTCATTGTCTTCTGTGGTTAGTTGCTGGTTGGCATGGAGGCAAAGACGACAGAAGGTGTAAGTCTCCTGTCCTACAGAAGTTAGTTAGGCACACAAGGTAGGTATGCACAACTATACTCGGGTCATCTTTTCTAAAATCATTTTCACAGTGGTCATGTTTGCCTTTAATTAACACAGCACCATTACCCAATTTATAGTAATGTTATTAACAACCATATTCTGACTGGCAGTGCCTGAACGGTTAGTCAGGTGAGTGTGTGAGCTTGTTTGTTGGACGTTTGTGGGCCGGTTTTTAATGCTATTTCCCCTATATTAACACAAGCATTGCCTGGAGCAAGCACAAATGCATTCAGTCGTCTTATAATAAAAAAGGGAAATTATTTGCAAATGTGGGACGCTTTTTTAACTATCCAATTCACTAGTGGGTGCTGGGCCTATTTACAATACCAATCCTACCCTGTTAATGACCTGCGGAAGCAAGGAAGGTTGTGCCAGATTTGTTTCAGGTTTCAAACTAGTCACCTGCAAAGAACAGATTGATTCAGAGTTGAAAAAAGTTTAATTCTCAAGGATATTTTGTGCATTATTTACTTACGATTGAGAGAACAGAATCAATTTATTGATTGTGCATATGGTTACCGAAAGGGAGAACTCAAATCCTCCTGCATAACAAAAAACAAACACTTAGGCCCCTTATGTTCTCTCTCCCTCTCTAGGAGGGCAGGTCCACTGCAGTACATTAACAGCAAGCTTATTAATAAGAACTTAATGGTCGCTTTGTAAGAAGGCTATTTAGAAATGACAAAGAAAGCATTTAGGACAACTACCCTGGACACGGTTTACATAATTGCTTAATTTTATTTTGTTTATTCACTAGTTTTAAAAGATATCCCTCACAATGACAAAAGGACATATATAAAATAGTGACACCGCTTTTCAAGCATCCATGCCAGTGAATAAAGCAGGAGAGCAGCAAAGGTGCCGAAGTGAATCTTTTTTTTATTATGCTGCGCATAATATGTTTTCTGAGAGACCGGAACATGCGTCGTAAAGCTATTCCAAGAATCGAGGTGGCAGTTCAATACTCATCAACGTTTAATCAAGTGCCCGCCAAGAAAGCTAACAAGCCCTCACGCATCGCGCTGCAGCGGGAGAGAGAGGCGGAGTGGTGCACCCGCGAGTGGTGCGGGTGCGCTGGAAAGAGCAGTATGCTCTTTCTCCAAGCACATACTCGTGCTTGTGGAGCGCCGCTGCGCACTCCCGCAAGGCGTATGCCGCCACACGCACGAGTATGTGCTTGGAAAAAGAGCTGCACCACTGCTAAAGGCCTCCTATGCAGTGCATGCGCACTGCGTAGGCGAGACCTAAAAAGCACTCATCAAAGACCTTGGAGGCCAGGGCCCCACCCATCGAATAAAGAGACCTACCCACATACTGGAGACTGGGATCATATTTTTACCTCCTTTGAGAACATCCAAGTTAAAGAACCTACACCAGTCTCCTGGACAGACCATACCCTCATTAAGTTCAGCATCGCCATAGTATACATGCAAACATTTTAGAACAGAAAATCAGGGGAATGTAATTTTTCCATTCTCTTATATTGAAGCAGAGGTAATTTTAGGTGGGGGACAGCTAAAATAAAGCCATTTTTGGCTTAAAAAATCAGGAGTCTCCTGCCTGTATTGCCTCTGTTGTGATGTATGCGGTCCATTGTACATGCACTACCACTAGACCAGCCTACCGAAAGTAGAGCAAGGTTAAGTAACAATGGGGTGACCCAGTATCCCTAGGAACCTGGGCAGTATGATAAAGTAATAAACAATTGGTTCTTTCGGGTACAATGAATTTCTTCACTTATTTCTTATTTTGAGCAACATATTTCTTTGTAACTATATACACATTATTTAAAAAAGAGAAAAACCAAGAGGGATCCAAACCATCTGCAAAGCTCAGGAGATACTTTATAAATTGTATTCATTTATAAGTAATTTCACTTAGACAATATGAAGGCTATTGAACGGTGCACAAGGTGAACAGTGTGACAATTGGTGCTCAGTGAATTTTGTGCCATAGATATATACAATTATACGTGACCAGGGGGTTTCGGGAAGGGGATAGTTGTGACCAATAAGACAATTTTTCACAATAAACTGTATACTCTTTTCTCTCTTTTTAAATAATGTGTATATAGTTACAAAGAAGTATGTTTCTCAAAATAAGAACTAAGTGAAGAAATTCATTGTACCCGAAAGAACCAATTGTTTATTACTTTACCGAAACTAGAGCAGCATCATTGATAAGGACTGGAACACGAATCACTAGTCCATCTCAAACACAGCAATACATCAAAATCTAGACCCGAGGCCAGTTGGTACACAGAGGAACTTAGACTGAGGAAACACCACTGCAAACAACTGGAGTGTAAATGTAGAATGATCAGGACAATATTGACAGGAGCACTTTCAAATCCACCTTGAGATGCTACCACCAAATGATCTAGACCAGCAAACATGGCGTTCTGGTGGACTGCATAGCTGATAGCACCAACAGAAGCAAATCATTCTTTACCATTGTGAAGGATTTCACCTTATCAGCATTCTCTCTAAATTATTCAGAAAAGCAAAATCACCACCATTTACTGCAACTTCAACCCACAACCAGACCCGACAGGACCTTGCCAAACGCCTGCTAGTCTTATCCAGAAAAACAATGTTAACTACTTGGCCCACATTAAGCCCAGAAGAAAATGCTCACACTATGAACTCCATCCGCTCAAGGGCCCCATCGGACCACTGTCCCTACCACACCTACTCCAGAGAACTGCAACAATCAGCGTCATGTTCACACCCATTCTGAATCCCTCAACCTCTTCCAGAACCTTCCCATATTATTGAGAAACATGCAACTGTCCTCCCATTGCTGAAGAAACCCTCTGTGGACCCTCCAAAGCTCACCAACTACAGACCGATCTCCCTGCTACCATTTACGGCCATGGTCATGGAGAAGATCATCAACAGCTGCCTCTCCAAATATATCAATGACCACCATCTCCTCAACACCACTCAGTCTGATTTCAGACCCAACCACAGCACATAAACTGCCCTCATTGCTGCCACAGATGTCATCCGGTTGACTCTGGACAGAGGCGACACTGGGGCCCTCATCATCCTGGACTCTTTCACAACGTTTGACACGGTCTTCCACCCCATTCTGATCCAATACCTACATGACATCAGAATCCAAGGACATGCACTTCTATGGGCATGCTCCTTTCTGACTGGAAGGACCCAGTCACTTAGCCTAGAACCATACACCTCTGATGCCTGTGACCTCATCTCCCTAAGAGATTCTTCCTAAGCCTGATCCCAATAGCCAAGCAACATCTGCTCTCACAACGTCAATGTCCTCTCTCATGCAGTCAGGAGAGGGTGTGGCACAATGGCTAGGGTGACCGACTTTGAAGCTGGGGAACCAGGTTCGAGTCTTGGCGGGAGGCTCAAACATCCTGTTATTCTGGTAAAATCACTTAAACTGCCTGTGCCTAAAAAAAATGAATGTGTTAATTTGTAATACAACTGGTGCTCATGTAAAGTGCTCTGATACCTTTGGGCCGAGTTCGCACTAAATAAAACGACAAAAATAAAAGACAACACAGCTGATTCTCTAACTAACAGACAAGACACATATTACCTGCATAAAGTTCAGTGCCTGCATAGCTCACTGGAAGAAAACCAAATGCCTGAAACTGCATAGTTAAGACCAAACTTGTGATCTCCAGGAAGAGCATTTATCAGTGGGACTCCACCTAGCAACCAACAGAGCTAAGACCGACACCCACCCCCACCACCCAAGACAAGAACCTCAGGATCATCATCGACAGCAAATTCAACATGATTGCCCAAGTCAATGCCGTCACCGCTTCATGCTTCCAAACCCTGAGGATGCGGATGAAGATTTTCAAATGCTTCCAATCAGCACTTGGAAAACCGTAATGACGCACTCTTCACAAACAAGCTGGACTACAGAAACATCCGGGTTCAGCAAAAACTCACAAGAACGCTGTTGACCATTCGGAACCCAGCAGCCAGAGTCAGTCCCAACCTCCCACGACGCACTCACATCACACTATACCTGGAGGAGCTCCACTGGCTCCACATACACAAACAAGCAAAATTCAACTCTTCACCCACTATTTCAAGGTACAACATAACACTAGCTCAGCATACCTCAACAATCGCATCTGCTTTCACAAAGCTTCCAGACATTTCTGCATGTCGGACCTCTACCTGCACACATCCTACAGATACGGAAAAACAGATCCGGTGGTTGAGCCTTCTAATACATTGCTCCTAAAGCATGGCACGACGTGCAGCTGAACATAAGAGCCTCTTTCTCACTTCATGATTTCGTCAAGAAGCTGAAGACCTGGCTTTTCACATATCCCCACTAAGCCATAGATTTGGCTAGACTCACATTGGCTCGGCACCAAGATACCCTCCCTGGTTATAGTGCGCTTTGCAAATCTGCATAACGTAACCTAACAGCAATTAATGGAAGTACACCACTATCTCATGTGTTTATTTTCAAAAAGGTAATCCACATGTTTATTATTAACGAGATAGGTGACGTCCTATTTGTTTGGAGAACCATGTTATAGTCTCATAAAAATGCCAACAATGTATCCGTATTTGTTAACACTAACTACCATTTCAGTAATTTGAAAATGTATATCATCTCATCAGCTCCCGTACTCCCATTCTGAATAGGCGTCACACATCACAGAGGTTCGGGTGTCTGTTTGGCCTTCAACACTGAGAAGCACAATCTCATCCATTAAAAATGGTATGTGTTATCAATTTTCTAACAGTGGAATAACAATTCCTAACTGTATGATATCCGGTGTTGAACAACTATTTGTAATTTTTGTGTTAATTCCAATTTGGATCCCTTGTGAATGGTACTGTTGCCAGTTCCTTTACACTAATAATATATGGGGTTATTTATTGTCTCATCGGGGAATGTATGAGAAGTTCTTTACCCTGGATGTAATGTAATAATACGGTTTAAAAAATTTTTTTTTACAGCCTTGAAAAAGTCATAGGAATGGACTTAGAACAAGATGTACTTGCATTTAGTTCGCTAAAAGTGGTTGAAATTCGCACACCGTCTTAGCAAATCAACGTATACACTAATAGGTCGGTTCTAATCGCAGTGGGTTGCATTTCGACCTACCTCTTGAATATTAATGAGATAGTTTGCAAATTGCAACCCACTACTATTCGCTGGCATCGCAAGGTTGGTGGCCTACTGGGGTCCACAGACCACCATGTCTTTGATTGCCTTTAAATAAATACATCTTTTGTGTGTGTTCTTTTTGAAATACTTAAAAGAAAAAGTTATACCTTTCCATAAAAAGGGAACCCTTCCCGTTTGCAAAAGAGTTACCACCTCTTTTGAGGTGTTGGTAAAATGTTAATGTTTAGCGATTGCATTTCGATTGCAAAACATTTATACATGCCATAAGGGATCGCTATTTGAAAGAGACGCCCTACTCATTCCCTATCCAAATAGTGATTTCTTATGATTTTATATGCTGATATAGGGATTCAGTAACATGTTACCAAATCCCTAAATGGATTTAGTACATTAAAAAAAAAATTCTTGTTGTAAACCCTGCGAATTACGGAATTGCAGGGTTAGCTGCAAGAAAATGCAGGCCCTAAGTTTGTGTTGACTGTTTTGATGAAGGATGTACTGAAGGAAAATAAAGAACTGTTGTTTTAACAAATATAGATACATTGTTGGCATTTTAAGTTGGATGTTGATTGCTGTGGTGCAGGCTAAACCATTGTTTTCTTTACAAATGGGTAGCTGTCAATAATGTGGGATTTTTTTGTACCAAGGGTTTCCAAATCACGTCAACAAGGAAGGTAACTAGAGGTGACTTCTTTTGGAACTATGAGGTGGAAAACTACATATTTCGGATAACTGGCCATCAACAATTTGTTGTGTATGGCCCCTCTAGTCCAAATCTGATATGCATCCTTGTTATAGGGTTGTATGATAGAGACACGACTGAATAAACCATGTGTGCCTCTACCACGCAGCCTAAACCATGAATGCATCTTAACCACGCATTCCTTTACTACGCAATTTCATGGAAAAGGCATGAATGGTAAAGGGTTATGTGTGGCTAAGGTCACAACCCCCTCCCCCTGCCCTAAGCTACAACCCCCATGCCAACTCCCCGCCCTGAGGTGCAAATACCCCTACCTCCTCCCAACCCCCACACTGTCCCTAACCCTTAAACACTACCTTGACCCCCTCCCACCCCCTTGCACTATCACTGTAACTACCCCAACCCCTTTCACTGCATGTAGGCAAACCCCTATTTAAAAAAATTACCCTGACACCCCCTGCCCTCCCCACAGCCCTACAAACTACCCCGACTACCCATTCCCCTCCCCCTGCCCTGAGGTCTAATACAATAACTCCTAATTAAACAAGCATTGGAAATGCAATAGGTCTCGCATTAGGAAAGTTTGAGCTATTGGTCTTATAAATAACTTTTTTTTATTTATGTGTTGTTTTTTAAAATATCTAAATTAATAGCTTTGTCATTTACAATGCCAATAGTTATAACTTTTGCAAATGTGACACCTATAGCATTTGTAATGCAACATGTTTTGTATTAACGTGACTTAGATGTATTGATATTACAAATAACAATGGCTTTTAACTTTTTAAAATAATTATTACTTAAATAAAAGTGATTGTAATTTATAATGGCAATAGCTTAAACTTTTGTAAATAACTTTAGTGAAGATTATGTTCAGTGTATTTTATTGTGACGAAAATCCAAGAACAGAAGTGAAATATTAACATCTTTTTTGACATTTGTAATAAAGCTTGAAACATTGAGAGAACATATTTGAACCGGTGATGCTGTGGTGATGCTGAGTGATAATGTGGTTGCGCTGAGTGATGCTGTGGTTTGCGCTGAGTAATGCTGTGGTTGCACTGAGTGATGCTGTGGTTGCACTGAGTGATGCTGTGGTTGCACTGAGTGATGCTGTGGTTGCGCTGAGTGATGCAGTGGTTGAGCTAAGTGATGCTGTGGTATCGCTGAGTGATGCTGTGGTTGCGCTGAGTGATGCTGTGGTTGCGCTGAGTGATGCTGTGGTTGCGCTGAGTGATGCTGTGGTTGCGCTGAGTGATGCTGAGTGGTGCAGAGTGGTGCTGTGGTGGTGCAGAGTGGTGCTGTGGTGGTGCAGAGTGGTGCTGTGGTGGTGCAGAGTGGTGCTGTGGTGGTGCAGAGTGGTGCTATGGTGGTGCAGAGTGGTGCTGTGGTGATGCAGAGTGGTGCTGTGGTGGTGCTGAGTGGTGATGTGGTGGTGCTGAGTGGGGGATGGGGAGAGGGAAAAAAAGGAGAGCAGGGAGAGGGAGAGGGTAAAGAGATGGAGAGAGGAGAGAGAGGGGGAGAGAGGAGAGAGAGAGGGGGAGAGAGGAGAGAGAGAGGAGGAGAGAGAATAGAGAGAGGGGGAGAGAGAGAGGGGGAGAGAGGAGAGAGAGAGGGGGAGAGAGAGACGGAGAGAGAGGAGAGGGAAGAGAGGGAAAGGGAGAGAGGGAAAAGGAGAGAGGGTAGAGGGAGAGAGGGAGGGGAAGAAGAGAGGAGGAGGAAGAGAGCGAAGGACAGAGGGGAGAGAGAGTGGAGGGAGAGAGGGAGAGAGAGAGGAGAGCAGGCAGAGGGGGAGATGGGGAGAGGGAGAAAAAGGAGAGCAGGGAGAGCAGGGAGAGGGAGAGGGTAAAGAGATGGAGAGAGGAGAGAGAGGGGGAGAGAGGAGAGAGAGAGGTGGAGAGAGACGGAGACGGGGAGAGAGGAGAGGGAAGAGAGGGAAAGGGACAGAGTGAGAGGGAAGTGAGGGAAAGGGAGAGAGGGAAAAGGAGAGAGGGTAGAGGGAGAGAGGGAGGGGAAGAAGAGAGGGGGAGGACGAGAGCGAAGGACGGACGGGAGAGAGAGGCGAGGGAGAGAGGGAGAGAGAGACATTTTGGTTCCACCTACAACATGGGTCAGTCCATTCTAACCAGTTACTCCCATCACTTTGAGTTATTGCATAACGCGTGTGCACATTGTTCACATCCACTTAAAGCAATTCATTTGTCTTCACTGACACATCTGGCTCAAAGTGTGTTGTAGTTAGTTTTTTTATATTAACTTTAAATACAAGCATTTATTTTCACCTGCACTTTGGGTGCCAAGCTATATTTGCAAGACAGCTATCTAAATGTGGAATTTGATCTGCCTCTCTGCCATTGGTCCGTGAGACAGGACGGTCCCACTCTGCGACCCTGCTGAGTCCACGTGGGAGATTTGCTGAATTGTGGCTTCTGTGTTTTTCTAGACTTTGTCACAGAACGTTGTTACATTTATCCGTTCTGCCTTATTCTGCCTCTGTGGTTTAACTGGTAATGACTGAGCGACGCCGAAATGTAGCTCCAAACCCGTGTCACGTCTGATAGCCATGTAGCATAACAGCCTCTGTACCCCTAAGTGAGGAGTAGAGCAGACGAACATTGAGTGAGATTGAGGTATGTTTGGGCTCCACGAGTGTGAAGGGGGAGCTGTGACTTGGATAAACCTTTAGAACACAGAGAGGCAGAGCTGAACGTGCACCAATGTCAAACTGGAAATCCTTCTATAATGTGCAGTCAGATGCCGGCTGTCTTTCGATTCTCAGTTACCAGCAGTGAAATGATTCACCATACAAGCAAGAAAGAAGAAAAGATGTTTTCCAAAAAGACAGAACCCTAGAAATGTCACTATTTCTAGAGAAACTAACAAACTCAAAAGGAAGTAAGATGCGCAAAGTGAAAGTACGGCCGGCGGAGGGCATTGCTGTGGGGAGGGGGGAGGAGAAATGCGACACGGCGGGCAGGGGAGGGGGCGGAGCGGGGAGAGCGGCATGAGGGTGTGAAGCAGCAGGGGAGGAGTGCTGCTGGCGATTGACTGGCGATTTGATGATGTGCACGCGCATTTTAGGTCAATGCGCTTGCGCATTGACCTAAAAGCGCACGGGCACAGCATCAAATCGCCAGTCTAGGTAAAGCTTATTTAAGCCCCTTTATATCGAGCTCCTGCTCTCGATGCGCATGCGCATTGAGATAGGTCGCTCGACCTAAAAAACTACCCGACCCACCCACAGCCCTGAAAACTACTGACCCCTCCAGCCCTGAAAACTGCCCCGATCCCCTACCAGCCCTGAAAACACCCCCCCAGCTGTGAAAGCTACTCCAACCCCCAGCCCTGAAAACTACCCGACCCCCCTGCCCTGAAAACTACCCCAAAACCACCCCAGCCCAGAAAACTACCTAACCCGCCCCCAGCCCAGAAAACTACCCGACCCACACCCAGTCCCGAAAACTACCCCAGACCACCCCCAGCCCAGAAAACTACCCCAGACACACCCCATCCCAGAAAACTACCCCGACTCACCCCATCCCAGAAAAATACCACCAAGCCCAGAAATCTAACCCCAACCCACCCTCAGCCCAGAAAACTACCTAGACCCAACTCCAGCCCAGAAAACTACCCGACCCCCAGCCCAGAAAACTACCCGACTCACCCCCAGCCCAGAAAACTACTCGACCCCCAGCCCAGAAAACTACCCCGACTCACCCCAGCCCAGAAAACTACCCCGACCCACCCCAGCCCAGAAAACAACCCCGACCCACTCCCAGCCCAGAAAACTACTCGACCCCCAGCCCAGAAAACTACCCCGACCAACCCCAGCACAGAAAACTACCCCTGACCCATCCATCCCAGAAAATGTCCCCAATCCCCCAGCCCAAAAAACTATCCCTGATCCCCCAGCCCAGAAAACTACCCCAGCCCAGAAAGCTACGGACCTACCCCCACTTACCTCACTGCGGATCTCTTTCTGCAAGGTCTTCCTGCTTCCCTCCCCAGCAGACAGCTGCTAGAGCACGCATTGCTTTAACAATCGCATATACGTGGTTACGGCAAGCGTGGTTTAACTTGCGTAGTCAAAACATGCATGGTTAGGACCGCAGTGTTCTGACTGTTTCCCTTGTTACAGCCTTCTTCCCACCCAAATATACTTTTAAAATACCTGACATCCTGCCAAACACTAAAACCACCCTAGGTAAATCTCTCCCAGTATTTAAAACCCTTCTTGGTATGCTGCCACACTTGCCACCACCTTCTGGGCTTTCCACCTCTCATCCCCTTCCTACTTGAGGCCCCGTTCTCTACTGTCAATCTGAGAGCAGAGAGAGTACAGGGAGACCCAGCGCCATGCTCAAGAACAATTCAATATCAGCAGTGGGTCTGTAGAGATCTGTGGTTGACAGGGAAGATGGAGGTTGGTATCCCTTCATTGCCACACAGTTTCTCCCACCTCTCTCAGGTCTTTGGAGATACAGATGAAGGTGGATGAGATGGCCAACATTCCACCACTTCACTTGGATCTCTGGAGACTCGGGTGACGTGGAGTAACACTAGGGAAGCGGGTACTTCCTCATGTACCAATCACACGCATGCACACACGCACTTTGATTAATCTTTTTTTGAGTTCAACACACAAACTCAGAGACTGCAGTTTCAAGCCGGCACCTAACACATGGATCACTACACTCCACACAATGCCACTCTATGCCACTTTTCTAGACTCTATGCCACTCTACATCACTCCACACCACTCAGCTCTACGCCACATTACTCCACTCTATGTCTCTCCACTCTATGACACTCCACTCCACCCTGCATCACTCCACTCAATGACAACTCCACACACATTTACTCCAGTCTATGCCATTCCAAGCTCTATGCTACTCCCATTTTATGACACTCTACACCACTCCTCTCTGCAACATTCCACTCCACTCTACACTACTCCAAGACACTCTACTGCACTCTAGTTCACTCTGACACTCCAATCTAGGCTACTCCACTCTACTTCACTTTACACCACTCCACTCTATGACATTCTATGACATTCCACTTTACGCCACTCTATGCTATTTTACTTCACTGTGTGCCACTTCACTCTATGGCACTCTACTTCACTCTATGCAAGTCCACTCTATGGCACTGTACACCACTCCACTTAACTCCTTTCCATTCCACTCGACAATATGCCACTCTATGTCACGCCACATTACTCCACTCTCCTCTATGCCACAAACGTTTTGCAACGGTGAAGGGTAACCATCGTGGTATACAACATGGCTAAACACATTGGCAAAGCCAATAGCTCTTGCATATGTGAGAGCTATTGCTTGCTTTTCACTGCTGTAACACGATTGCAGCGAATAAATGGAGTTGGACTCCAGTAATCACGCTACCTCCTTTAAACAATAGTTTCACACAATGAAAAACTAAAAGATATGTCTTTGTACGGAAATAACAGTATCCCAAATTATAGAAAAGTCACAGGAACGGTCTTTCTTCATTTGTGTTTACAAAACAGCATTTATTTATTTCAACTTTATATATCACGACTCAGAACCATCAGGGTAGCAGAACTATTTATAAAAAAACAGGAAGAAACAAAAAATTGACTCTGTAATGGTACAGACATACAGTATAACACATAATGAAAAAAAAAATAACAGACTTGTGCTATGAGTAAAAGAGACGAAAGTACAAGGGGAGTCAAGTTCAGAGCAATAAGCTTGTAGTATAATTGTGATATAAGGAGTAATATTCTTCTCATGTTACTCTATGATTAGTTACAAAATTAATAGTGAGAAGTCAGTACACTCAATAAAATACATCAGTATAATACCCAAATATGGTCTTTTGTTGGGTCAAGATGACAGAACTCTATAATCTCTTAGCTTAGGCAAACCAATGGAGGATAATGGGCATCAGTCACATCTGGAAAAGCCAATGAAAAAATAGGATTTTTAAGATCTTTATGGAATTATCATAGGAGGAGTTGTCCTCCATATAGGGATACAGTTTCATGCTTTGAGGAACATAAAGCGAAAGCTTGCTTCATTGTTCTTGTTTTTTTAAGTAGACGATTTCCAAACGAATATCTCTCTGGCAGTTTGTGGTACGCACATGTAATGCCCTGTGACATGTAATGCCCTGTGACATATTCAGGGCAGCAGGCAAGGATGAATAAGCATCTAGCCTCAATCAGAAGCCATTTAAGTGCGATTAGGATTGGGGTGATATACAGCTAGATGCATCAAGCGAAATACAGTTCGCAAAGGGGCTGATTCTCAGAATCTGCCCCTCTGCGACCGGGATTTATGCATTTGGGATGTATCATCCCAAATGCATAAGTCGCTATTTGCGATTGCATTTAAGGAATCTCAAATTGAGTTGAACTCATATATAAGCTAAAATAACATGACTGGTCCAGAGCAAAAATATCTGGATGCTTAATCAACAACTGTTTAGTGGAGAAGGTGAAACACATGAATAAGAACACCGTTTTGAGACAGCACATACTTTATATTAGGGGTCCTATATTCAACTTGCAGGAGACTAGACAGACAGCGATGTCCTGCTGCTGAGCCCCGCAGTTTAATTCTACATGGGTTGAAATGTCGACACCCCTGCAAGGCTATCAACCACATTTGATTCAAGAATATGATTAATTTAAGATGTCTCTGTGTAAAATACGTGGATACCCTGAGTTATCTATGAATCTCACCGTCTACTACTACCAGGGCTCTTTGCTGTGTCTCCAGTACCCTGACTCGCGGCCGGGCTTGGCTCCGCCCCCAAACTCAACAAACGACCGGCCGGGCTTGGCTCCGCCGGTCCCACGAACCGCTTACAATCCCCAGGATCCCACGGGCCAAAACGCCGACGCCACCACTGAGCGCGCCAGGAGGCGCATAAAGCAGGGTCAGGGGCCGAGTCCCCTGAATCTCACCGTCTACTGCTACCGGGGCTCTTTGCTGTGTCTCCATTACCCTGACTCGCGGCCGGGCTTGGCACCGCCTCCAAACTCAACAAACGACCGACCGGGCTTGGCTCCGCCGGTCCCACGAATCGCTTACAATCCCCAGGATCCCACGGGCCAAAACGCCGATGCCACCACTGAGCGCGCCAGGAGGCGCATAAAGCAGCGTCAGAGGCCGAGACTCCTGAATCTCACCGTCTACTACTACCGGGGCTCTTTGCTGTGTCTCCAGTACCCTGACTCGCGGCCGGGCTTGGCTCCGCCCCCAAACTCAACAAACGACTGGCCGGGCTTGGCTCCGCCGGTCCCACGAAGCGCTTACAATCCCCAGGATCCCACGGGCCAAAACGCTGACGCCACCACTGAGAGCGTCAGGAGGTGCATAAAGCAGCGTCCGGTCCCTCGTCGCGCGAGGACGCCCGCGGGACGCGCCGGACTAAGCCCGGACAAAGGGCGTGACAGTCCGTGACTGACCGTAACTGGGCTGGGCCAGGATCCCTGCCTGTTCCTTTCGCAGTCTACCACTGTCACCCCTCAAGTAAGACCTATCTTTGTCACCATATCTCTGTATTCCCTGTTCATCTATCCTATTGGTAACCGTTTTTTGCTTGCTTGGCTTTGGGAGTGTTACTCTTAGTTGACTATTACCCAACTGACTTCAACATGTCCCCTTCTTTTTTCTCTTCGCGCCAGGATACTATACTATTTAGTAGCAGAGCGCGCTACAAAAGCCTCTAAATAAAATAAATAAATAAATAAATAAATAAAATAAACATGTCCAAGCAAAGGTCTTCATCTGTACCCAATACTATAGACAATTACCTGGTACAGGTTGTTAGTAAAATAAATAACAAAAGACGGATATCGCTGGGCTTGAGCTCACCACCTGTCATCTCCAAGCAGAGTTCTCTGCTAGATCCTACTATGTAAGAAGTTCCGATACAGGTACATAGTAGTGATATTTCAGCCACCGAGATAAGCCCGATTGTTAACCTTGATTTAAACACATCCTCTGTTGTTAATCTAGACAATGAACCAGGTGAGGAGTCAAACACGATAGAAGATCATTTCCCTTCCCCTGTGTCTGTGCCTGTAACTAGAGCTGTTAGAGCATGCAGAAAGGGTCAGAGTAAACGGGGTGGGTTACGCTCCAGTAGGAAAAGAATAGCGTCTTCACCGAAAACTACAGCCATAATAGGGGCAAACGGGGACCATGGTGAGAAGGAGATATTAAGTGACGACTTGATTAGAAAGCTAGTGAGTATGATAGACTCCAAGATGAATTCTATAATTAAACCTTTGCTAACCAAAATTGACCAATTAACAGCCGAAGTAAATAGACTAGGGGGCCTGATAAACAAGACAACGGAGGAAGGGGGTAATATACCAACTTTAGTGGCAAATAGAGTGGTATCATCTACAAATATCCCTAGGGGTGGGGCAGGGGGCAGTGATGGTGTGATACCAGATCCGCCTCCTACTCAACAGTCAGTAGATAAAGGTGCCCAGGTGACAGTCAATAAAGATCTACCACCAAACTCCGTAGGGATCAGTGCAGACAAAGGCCCGGTTCAACTTATTGTAGAGGCCTCTCCTCTTGTGTTGGTCTTGGCCAATGTACCTCCCCTAAAACCAGGTCAAGTAGAATCTACTTCCTCTTTGATTAGTAAAGCATACCACTGTCTATGTAATATTACGATGATAACTCCGAGGGGAAAACAACAGCTAGCCGGGGAAATTACCATGGCAAGAAGGGTGGATTGGATAGGGAATAGTGTGAAAAAACTAAAAGGAGACTGTGTAGTTCTGCATTTCTTAAGCCCAGAAGTACTCCCCGAGCTTCTAAGATACATATTTCCCCCTCAACGTAGGAGTACCGAGATTGTTCCGCAACCTTGGATTTTTTTTATAGAAGAGGTAGCACAGTGAATCCAAGCATTTTAAAAACAAAATGGAACTCGGTAACAAATAATTGGGGTAGGGCCGTACAACCTAGTGAATGGGGAATCAGCTTTGAAAATAGATTTGCGTCACTATCAGACCTGAATGAATGCGATTGACTTGAGAGGGAAAGCAGTGTCATATTCAATGATTTAGCTGAACCAAACATAATCTATACTTCTATTGTCGAGGAGTTTGGTTTTAGTAATGTTACTTGTATGTCCCAAGCAACATTAATAGGTGACACAATTCCTCTAGTTAATAGCAAGAAGAATGAAATTACCAAGCCACCGTTCGTTTCCATCACAAAGTCTGAGTCTGAAGTGTGTGCTGTTGCTTCTATAGTGGATACTAACTTTGAAAACACGTCAGTGAGGGCAGAGGTTACTGATGTTATCTGCCACGTAGGTATGTCAGTTGGAACTGAACAAGAACTATTTGAGACTAATATTAAGAATCCTTCATTGGCGGACACGGATGGTACTGTGGACAATTTGGGGAAATTCTTCTCATGGAACATTGCAGGCCTGGGTTCTAAACTGGACTCTGGAGAGTGGCTTCAATTTGTTAATTCTTTTGACCTATGTATATTTCAGGAGACCTGGTCATGTGAACCATCCTTTGTACAGGGATACTTGAACTATTCTGTGTCTGCTTTAAAAGGCCCAAAGGGAAGACCAATGGGCGGTCTAACCATTTGTGTTCGGCAGTCCCTAAAACCAGACGTTAAAGTAAAAGAAACTAGTCATAGAGACATTCAACTAATCACAATGAATTCAGATATTCTGGGAACATTAGACATCTACAATGTATATGTAAGGAGTACTAGCGGTGAGAGGTCAGAGGTTTTAGCGGCCTTGGGCTCCCTTCTAGATACCTACTCCCAAGATAATCATATTGTGATTGCAAATGATTTTAATCGAACATTTGAACCCTTAGCCATAGATGATGATTTCCTTGGGGATGAAGAGGATTGGCATTGGGGGGTCCCAAAACTAGAGCTAAAACCAGTTGTGCGCTGGACTGAGGATGTGATTAGTATGAATGCCTTATGTTTTGAGAAAGGTTTAAGAGCATTAAATGGAAGGACGTCTAGTGATAAAAATGGTTCCATGACATTTGACAATGGGTGGCACAAGAGTAGAATAGATTACGTACTTTGTAGTCTGAAACTATGGCCGTTGTTACGTGACACGGAGGTTGTATGGAGGAGCGAGAGTGACCACAATCCTCTGTGTATAAAGCATTAATGGTGGTCACTATCCACCAGGACAAACGGCCCTACTGCCCTTGTTCCACCCCTAATTGTCCCCACTAATGATATGCGTAGGTTGAGATGGATAAATGTTGTAACTAATCAACAGGCTATGGACAACATCAAAATCGAAGCTGATAAAGCTGTATCAACCATGGAATATATTAATCCTTCCAGCTTTGAGCTGAGCAGCCTGGCTCTAATCCACGATACCCTCTTTTCCGTAATTAAAGAACACTTTTTGAAGCCTGCGAAGGGCAAGGGCGAGAGAGTTCCCAAGAACGCAAAATGGTATAATGCCCATTGTCGGGATGCACGAAACGCCCTAGGTACTGCTCTAAAGGGTAGGGATACCATGGCTATTCAACTTGCTAGAAAGGAATATAAAGCCAGTATAGCAAATGCAAAGAAAGCCTGGGATGAGCATCAATGGTCCGAATTAAAAAGAGCTAGCGATAAGAAAGATTCTAGACTGTTCTGGAGCATTGTTAAATGGGGTGGTGAGGGGAAACCTGAACCCCCAAATAACAATGTCCCGGAGGAGGAGTGGGTAAAAATTTTTAGAAGTCAGTATGCTGAGATAAAACAGGTTACAGCTATAGCGGATATAAATTATACCCACTTTAAAGATAATTCCTTCAGTCTACAAGAAATACAGGCGGCTTTGAGTACCGTGAACAGTGGGCGTGCGCCAGGCATAGATGGTGTACCTGCCGACGTCTTTATCAATGATAAAGAACGCTGGTGTAAGTACATTTGCCTCCTCATTAACAACATTGCTAGGGGTGCAGAGATACCGACATCTTGGCGGGGAGCCGTAATAATACCAGTGTTTAAGAAAGGTGACCGATCCCAGCCCGGCAATTACAGGCCGATTAGCCTTATTGATACCATACAAAAGATAATAGGGCGTGTGATTGTGAACAGGCTTCTTGACTGGGCTGAGGATAATGATGCTCTGTCACCGTTTCAAGCGGGATTCCGTAGGTCTGATAGAGTGCGCAGGTCGCCCGACTCTTTATATCACCAGATTTCACGCACTTGGGCCCATGACGTGTTTAAGACAGTATTTTTATGAATCGGGCGATTTTACACGACACCATCAGTAATTCTATGTGTTTTCCTTAACACTATTACCAAGATACCTGACTTACCACAGGCACCTACTTTCCTGATGGATCAGGAGCTAGCAGTGGACAAGAGATAAGAAGATACTTAATACTTTATACATTTAATAACACTTTCATACCTTTATAATGACCACAGACACCTGAAGGGTTTTAAAGATTTTATATAGTAAGTTTAAATCAGAATGACATAAGAATAAGACTAATACAGATTAGAATATCAATAATCAGGATTATAACTACAATGTAACTGTGAATGAGGGCAAGCACCATTGAGTGCGAGTGAAAAATGCTACTGGTAAGGGTAACACCATGCCAGCAATGACTGGAATAACCTACCCATCGACTTGAGGATGGAGCTGTCTGAAACCAGGTTCAGACAGAGGCTGAAAACCCACCTTTTCCCCAAGCTAAATTCAGCATAGCAGGCCAGGCACTCCTTCTGTGATCCAGCTGATGAGATGTAGATAGGGCTGTCAGCGCGGGGACGCACTGTTCTCTGTGCAACCATGCGCTTAACAAATATCATTAACCTAACCTAACCTAACAGAGAACATGCTATTCAGTTTCAGGCTTATACTAAGGTAGGTGAGTTTAAAACATATTAGTCAGTGAATTTGCTAAAGTCCTACAAGTGATTCAAACTGATCTTAGTCTAACTGCTAATTCAAACCTAGATTCTAAACACAAGTAAAATTAGATCACACTAATTAAGTAAAACAGTTTCACTATGCCCTACAGGTAGAGGGGAAAATGGAACATAGCTAATAAACAGTTTACATGTAAGTCCTTTGGAGATGACAGAGAGAATACCATGGGCAAGGATGCTTTATTAAAGGAAAAGAAGGAAGGAGAATAGATAGACGAACACCCACAAATTTATATTTACCTAAGACAGGAATGAGGACTAACCCTGGCCACGGGTCAGCTTGGGAAAGGCGAGGACAAGGACACTCAAGGACTGAGGATGCCAGTAGGCGAGCAGGTACAGCTCACGGACAATCAGGACAGGATACCCCTCAGGATTTGGGTCAGGACTGGGCTCACCAAAGGCACGACCAACACCTGCAGCTTCGGATGCAACGCCTGAGCTACTCCCTCTCTGCACGGAATCCACCAATAACCCGATTGGGCTCTCGAATCTCTCAGCAAAGTGCTTCGCCAGCACTTAAGACTATTCCACCCCTTGGAGTTTGTGGAAAATTTCGGACAGAGTGCTCCGCAGCTCTCTGTATCAATCACCTATAGAGTTCGTAGGGTCGGTGACAGGTCAGCTATTCGGACAAGTCGGACAATTTCTCTAGCTAAAACTAGACTAGTTATACTCTTTTCGGGTCCCTAGACCACCCACAATTGTTGCAAGTGACAGGATCCCAACTTAGGATTGGTCAGGAGAGGTGGTTAGGTCATTGTCACCACCTAAAATTCTGGGTTCCCATAGTTAATATTAAAATTTCGTACCCACCCCTTACATTCCAGTTCCCATGGCTTGAGAAAGGTGTAAAACAATAGAACACACATAAAGTGTAAACAAATGTAACATATTTAGGTACAGCCGAAATCTTCTCTCGGTGCATGGAAGATTTTCCCAGGTGCATCTCAGCTTCAGAAGCCAGCTGGCTTGGTTTTGCTTCTGCGCGGTGTGGGTTTTCCCTCATCACGTGTTTGGGGTGACATGGGTTTCAAAGATGGAGCAGCTCCCCACTCCCAGGCCCACGGATACGCGGTACATGAAAAGTAAGCGAAAACAAATTAGAAACACAGAAAAAATGAATACACTGAACACCATGATAAGCTACACTGCACCCCTTACTTTATAATATCTATAGCATTAGGGTTTTAGGCAGAAATAGACAGATGAGCAAAAGCGGCAGTAGCAAGCGGAGAGCATGTTAAAGACAAAGCGGCCATATTAGCAATACTGCGCATGAGCGAAAAATCCCTCCAGAACTGCGAGTGCGTCACATCACATGGGTATGACCGACGCATGCGCAGATTAGATTTCTGCGAAGCAGCGATTCTGTAGTATGCAAGCCTCATTACGATTAATAGACACATAGGCAAGCATCTCTGGGACACCCGCGTGTAGTGTAAAAGTGCAATATTAATGACAAACAGGTTGATTAACGATATTACAGGTTAAACGAGGTTCTTGAATGTGAGCAAGGCGCTTTATGTGCGAATCCTTGCTCCATCAGGTCCACAAGTACTGTGGATCAGGTTTTCTGCTTTAACCTACTGCAATGGAAGACCGTGGTGCTGGGCGGGGGCAGCCTATCCGCGGCTCTTGTCGACTTGCGGGCTGCCTTCGATCTAGTACCGCGGTCATAGTTGTGGACTGTTCTTAAGAACCTGGGTGTTCCTGATGATTTATTGACTCTGATAATGCGGCTTCAAGAAGCAACATTCGCTAGAATCCAGTGGGTTGGGACAGGGCTCGGTGACAGCGGATTTCCCGGTAGAGCCGGGCGTCCGGCAAGGCTGCTCGATGGCCCCCACTCTTTTTACACTGTTTATCAACGGTGTTGTATCCCGCATGGTATCGGCAGAGTTGGATGCTCCTTCACTAGCTGGCACTTAAATACCAATCTTAATGTTTGCGGACG
Source organism: Lissotriton vulgaris (assembly GCF_964263255.1). NCBI lineage: Eukaryota > Metazoa > Chordata > Amphibia > Caudata > Salamandridae > Lissotriton > Lissotriton vulgaris. The sequence goes on from NC_141694.1 coordinate 754,371,581, forward strand.
ATACGCTCATCCTATCAAAAACCCCAAGTGGCTTACAGCGTGCATTGGCTACCTTTGATCTATTTTGCGGTGAGCGTGGTCTGGGGGTCAATGTGACCAAAACAAAACTTATGATTTTCAATCCCCATCCCAGTTTTAAATCTAAAATCATCATAAATGGTCGGCCTCTAGAAGTGGTGAACATTTTCACGTACCTGGGTATTCATATCTCAAATAGGAACGGATGGAGCAAACATATAGATATAGCTACATTGAGGCACAGGCAACTATCAGGTGCTATTTGTTCTGAGCATAGAAAGTCCCTGGCGAAACCTATAAAGCCTGCTTTGCAGGTATATGAGGCAAAGGCTCTTGGCTCTGCACTATATGGTGCTGATTTATGGGGTTTCGAGAAGGTGGCTTCCCTGCAAATCTCGGAAAATAAGTTTTTCCGGTCTATAACAGGTGTCCCGAAAAGTACTCCGTTGCTGCCCCTCAGGTATGACTTGGGTAGAAAAGCGGTTACAGACTTGGTCAGACTCCGACCGATTCTGTATTGGGAAGGCTCTGGACTACGCCTGAGCTTTCCCACTACGCTGAGGGGTTTCTAGACATCATCAAAGCGGATATATTCCATAAAAACAGGTGGCTTAAATCCTTGAAGGGTATCTTGAATGAGCTTGGAATGGGTTCGCTTTGGTCAGATCCAGCTGGAACAACCTTCCCTACTAAAAGTGCTTTAAAAGAAATCTATTGGGAAAATGTAGCCTCTGGGGGTTGGAGTAGCACTAGCTTAGGATCTATGACTGTAGGATTCTTAGAGGCTACGTTGTACCCTTCCCTGGAGCCCTACTGGGATAGTATAACTAGGCCTGGAGACAGAAAACTTCTATTCCAATTAAGAGCAGGTTCACTACCCCTCAGATCTCTGACAGCTAAATGGGAAGGTGGCTTAAATGTTAGCTGCCCCGTTTGTGGTTCCTCTAATGAAACTATGGGCCATTTTTTATTTTCTTGCACAGCCTACTTTGATCCAAGACGTGTTTGGCTAAAACCGATGTGCAGGAACTTAGGGACTACCAGTAGCACAGTTGCCTTGGGTATTATATGCACCAGTAGCGAGATATGGATATTAATAGCTAAATACCTTGGATGGGCATGGTCGATCAGACAGAGACTGCTAGTCACCTGACTATTCTCTGTCTGGGAAAACTGTATGGCTGAACAGACAGAGACTGCTAGTCATTCGACTATTCTCTGTCTAGGTAAACTGCCCGTATAATCTATTCATGTTTTTCTTTTAGAACCTTGTTAGTCCTGGGTGTTTTTTTAACTTTTTTAAACTATTTTAACAATGGACAATTATTGATATATGACATTTTTAAATTTTGAACTGTATGATGAGTCATGAATTGTAAATAATATGCTTTATCTTTTTAATGTTATTGATTGACAATTTAATTGTATTTTTAAAAATTTAGACTGGTCTTGCTTTTATGAGTGAAATCTCGAATAAAGCATAATTTGACTTTGACTTTTATATATATGTAAATATTTGTCATACACTGAGCTCTTTATGCACCTTGTGCCGTCTGCACTAGACTTTGACACATAATTATGGATGGTGATGGAATAATAAATACACTCCATTTATAAATGGAGCTGGGCTTTCAATCATTGAATATATATTAATATATTACTAAACCTATAGATTGGTTAGGTTTGGGTTGGATCGTTGCATTAATTTGACCCACATGGCCATTGTGTTTGTTCTAGAATTTGATCAGGTTCCAGTCTGGGTATGTGGTTGGTTGGAGATTAGCAATTAGCAATTCTTGTAGGAGAACCAATACATCCATACGCTGTCAACTACCTACTGAGATGTATTAGCTTACCTACTGATGTCAGATAACATAGCCCAATTTTACATTGGCACTAAAAACTCAAGGTGGCATCTTGTCCTAAAAAATTTAATTTTTTATTGGTTTTTATTGAAGCGTTTAGAAAGGCATCTAAAACAAAATACAGTGCAGATGGTTCAAGTCCGATGCATGGTAGAATTACGGTTAAAACATGGTTAATTGTCATTATGCACAATTAACAGTCTCAGGTTTACATTGAAATTTCAGTACACGCTAGACAGCTCACAGATCACAAGGTTTTGACACAGTTTAATATGATGATCCACTTTGCACTCGGCCTCTCTATCCTAGACACACAGCTCCACTCAGTCATACCAGTGTGCAGTTTGTGATGTCATATATATACACTAAAAAGGCTCCAAATATCTCTGTGCCAGGATTTTGCTGGCATTAGATCTCAGTAGTCCTCAAGATTCTCTTGGCAGTAGGACCCATTGGCCAAATAGCCCTTCACTCGTGAGCAGGTGCAACGACCCCAGTGTATCGCCACTCTCCTTTTAACCAGCAGCAGTATTATTGCCGTCAATGTACCGGTGCGAGTAAGAATATCCTTTACATGAGGGGTTTAATATAACCGATCAAGGAATTTAATATGTATGAGTCTTCACCTGTAGTTGGGTGAGAGCAGGGCAGTCATATAGTTGGCGCCCGTCTCAGCCACATAATATATCGAGAGGTATGAATAATAATCATGATACTAATCCTAATAATTGCATTTTTTCAGAACGAAAAATAACACATTAATAAAATGCACAACATTTTTCATTAGAAAATCATCTTAACTTTGAAAGGGTCCCACTGTTTAAAGAAGCCATATCAATTAACTGAACCAAGGTAGTGTAAACATGTAAACCAAAATGTCTTCCCTTCCCACCTGACTCCGGTGGAACTTTGCAGTTCACTTTTATTTGGATTATTTCTTGATTATCACAGCTGAGGGTGACAACTTCCTCCCAGGTCATCACAGATGCTGTTTCGAAACCTGAACCTTTGTGTGATCACCTAATACATTCTGGGTGTTGTAGTGTTGGTTTACTTCCATTGAACGAATTAGACTAACACACGTGCAAACAATGATTTGTGGGTAAAAAGTTCAGGCCTGTAGGCAATGTCCATGATGACCTGGCATGAGGTGGCCACCTTATTCTAACTTCCAAAGATTTTGAATTGCATGTTTTTTACTATCAAACATAGACCACTAATGTGAATGTTAATGGAGATGAATACTGAAATAGGGTCTCCAGCAAGAACGGCAAGTAAAGTGATCTATTGACAGGAATGACAATTCTGTGTACATGTATTTACCTATTAAATATTTTTTCTTATGAATTGAGCCCATAACATGGTGCTTACATTTCTAAATTGGTAGCACGGTATAGTATGCTTCTACATATTTGCCATGCGTGTAAAAAAACATGACTCAACCCCAACAAACGACAATGATTCAGTCCTTGACCTCATAATCCCTGAAAAAAACATTGAGCTATAAACCCATATTCCATTTGAATGTACCGACCACTACCTCAGTCCTTAACTCCGTCTTTGCACCAAAACATTCTATAGAAGGTCAAATGAAAAAAGAGAAGACCTTGGTCAGATACTTTAATGATCTCGACCATTCTGTGCTGCACTCCGGGATATCATCAACACTGATAACTGTTTCAAATGAAGGTGAAACAACTTGATTAGAGATAACTATAACTAAGCCATGAAGGATGTGGCTGATGAACTGGTACCATTAAAACTAAAAAGGAACAACAAGAGCAAATTTCTTCAATGGTTCACAAAAAAATTGAGAAAAAAAGTGAAAATCAATCAGCTCTGCTAAATGGCTCTGGCGCAAGCACCCCTCAAAGAAGAACTTGATGCCCTATGAAAAAAACTGCACGCATTGCAAAGTATATATCTGTTTGATCTAGCAAGAAAGTCCATAAGCCCACCCACTTTGAGCGACCTATTGAACCCCAAAGATACTGTGAAAAGGTCAATGTGCCAATATATAAAAGATTGAGCTCTCCAACACATGCCACAACAATTGACCCACAATAATTGTCGCTAACCTGCAATGCTCTGGAGAACTGGTCTTCATTTAAAACCCTTGTTCAAAAGAAAGGGCCTAGTAGACTCTCTCAAGGGTCTGAAGCCATCTTCTCATTTATCAGTTCCTATTTTAGCAAAGATCACGAAAAGCCAAGATTCATACTTCACCTCTTCATTGACTAACACAGTTCGTTCCCCTCTAACACTAGGCATTGTTCCCAATTACCTGAAAATAGGACAGGTCACATCTCTTCTTGAGAAACCAGACTGATATCTGGAATTTCTGCTGGGTATCCAACCTCACCTTCCTAGCAACAATCCTTGAAAGATGTGTCTTAATCCAGTTAGAACTATCATAACAGGAAACTGTTTATTTGGTGAGTTACAGTAGGCATTTGGGTGTAGAATGCAGCACCTAGACTGCAATGTTACAAGTAAATGATGGTGTACTACCCATCTTTGACAAAGACAAATCATGCCTCCTCACCCTCTTTGACTTGCCAATAATATTTCACTCTGTAAATCATGCCTCTCTTCTGGGAATCATGAAAGAGCAAATGTGGTTCAGCAACAACTGTTCTGGAATGGTTTAAATCTTACCTTCCCAACAGCTGTATGTATGTAAATGTAAATGTATTGGCATTTATATAGCGCACTACTTACCCGTAGGGTCCCAAGGCGCTTCAACCGCTGCGAAACCCTTCCTGGCTTCCCTGAGAGATGGTCCCTTAATGGGTATCTCCAGGGTGAGACCAGGCATCCCCGGCGGTCTGGTGGGGCCGTTAGTGAAGATGAGGCAAGCTAATGCCCAGAGTTGCCGAGTGTGATCGCTGATCAGAGTGGGCACCGAGGCGAGAGAATTATCGAGTCCGCTGACCCTGGTCCAGAAACCTGCCGCGCCGGGAATCGAACCCTGGTCCCGGGCCGTCCTCTGCTCTCAGGTCTGCCGCCTCTAACCAGTGAGCCACACTACTTCACAGAGCGAATCAATCTTTCAGGCTCCTTCTCCTCAACCCCACTCTGCCTCTCCAAAAGGACTTCCCAAGGCTAGATCCTCTCTCTGATGCGCTTCAATATATGGAATCACTCAGCTGCCTTTTGGTATGTTATGCTATGTTGATTTGTATAGTGTACTAATCACCCGAGAAGGTGTCCAGGTGCTTGGGAAGGTGTGTGGTCCCCAAGGTACTTGTACGAAGATCGTGCGGAACTCAAGAACGATGGAGGAGGAGGCTCTGCATTGAGGGAAGTTGTTCCATGTCTTAGGTGCAATGTAAGAGAATGAGCAACCTCCAGTTTTGCTTTTGCGAATGCTGGGAATGTGTGCGAGTGAGAGTGAGGCAGAGCATAGGTGCCTTTTATGTGTGCCTGAGAATTTTGAATTGGAAACGCTTGTGAATTGGGAGTCAATGAAGCTTCCTGAAGTGCGGTGTGATGTGGGTGCGGCATGGGGTTTGGAGTATGAGTCTTGCAATGGTGTGCTGGATGGTCTGGTTTCTGTTTAGGAGTTGTTTGGAGATTCCGGCGTAGAGTGTTGCCGTGTCCAGCCTGCTGGTGATGAGTGCTTGCATGATGGTCCATCTGGTGTTTTGGGGCAACCATTTGAAGATCTTTCGCAGCATACATAGGATGTGGGAGTAGGGAGTGCACACTGCATTAACTTGAGCCATCATGTGGAGCTTGTCCTCTAGGATGATCCCTAGATTTCTCACGTGGTCTGTGGGTGAAGGTCCAAGCACCGACAGCCACCAGGTGGAGTCCCATGGAATGTCTTGTTGCAGAAGACTAGTATTTCCGTGTTGTCGCAGTTGAGCTTCAGGTAGTTGGTTTACATCCAGCCTGCTACCATTGTCATGCAGTTGGTGAAGTTGGTTCTGGTGGCAGTTGTCTTGTCTATCAGGAAAAGGATGAGTTGGGTGTCATTGGCACAGGAGATGACTGATGTCTTGTGATCAGATGATGTTGGTGAGCGGTGTTGTGTATGTGTTGAAAAGGGTGGAACTGAGGCACGATCACTGTGGGTCTCTCCATATCAGTTTCTCTGTCCTTGATGTGAAGAATGACAGCCTGACCCTTGGGTTCTTCCTGTAAGGACACTCAAACTTCATTTATATGTGGATGACATCCAGCTATATCTGAAAATCTCCTCTCCTAACGACATAGCTGAACTTGCAAAGACTGTAAACTATCTACAGTCATGGATGACAAGACACCATCTCAAGCTGAACCCCTAAAAATAGAATTCATGTTACTCTCCCACATGACTGTACCACCCAATTTGCGCTTAGCTAGATTAAATGAATCTATGTGACTGCAAACCTTATATTGCTGTAGGCCAAAATGTTCAGCCTTTAACTTGGACAAAATATTAATTTACTTGTTTTCATCAATGTATTAGTAAAAGGGGGCAACAAACAATTTTAAAATAGTTGCTCAGTTACTGGTTATAGCAAGGCTTGATGTTGAACACTCCTGTTTGTCCAGAATACTGTTTATTTATTTTATTGTATTCAGTTAATCAAAACCATTTCAATAATTCACAAGTAAAAACACATACTAAAAGATTTAAGACATAGACACACAGGATTACATTGTCATTACATTATGAACAATACATTATGAAACGCACATAACTGATGGAGGGCTGGGCCTAAGTAGCCTACGGGCATGTGGGTCTTAGGCCAATGTCACTAGATACAATGTATCACAAGCATAAGGAAGTCCTGCTAATCTCGACTCTTGCGGTTCTTGGTCAGATATGCGAAAATACGACAAAGTGCTTGTGCAAATAACAAATAGCCGCAAAAGCAAGTAGCAGCATACCCAAAATACTCCTGGACATTTTTAAAATAATGCAGCCTTCAATGATGCAGCCCTAAATGTTTGTGGCAAAAAAGATCAGACTATCTGTTAGATGCATCAACGTTCGATTTTGCGAGTCCTTAATTGCGAAGTTTGAGGATTCGCATTTAGGGACTCAAAAATCAGATGCATGTAGGATTTGCTAAAATATTAGCAATTCCTAAATATTCCTTATCTGCGACTCGCAGGTTGCGATTCGCAAATAAGGAATGACATCTCATTGATTCCTATAGGCCAAGAGGCCCATAGGAATGAATGGGGAGGAATTCTCAATTTGCGATTAGCAATTTGCTAATCGCAATTTGAGAATGCAATCTCAAGGGTGACGGGTGTCTAAAGGACACCCTGTTGCACCCCTTAAATTGACCTGGACACTGGTATTGCGCACACACATGTCCCAAGGACATGTGTGTGTGTGTAACATAAATTAGTTATATATGAGTTCAACTTTTTTATATCGTGGCAACATTCCACCCTTCTGGCCTTCGGAGAGGCAGTCAATCTCTTTTCTAGTTATAACTGATTTAAATTATTCAAGTTTGACTTTACTGTAGTTGTCACTTCATGTCATGCCACAGGGGTCAAAGGTTGAGTAACGTCACTTCCTGTAATGCCAACTGTTGGACAAGGTATGGAAATTCTGTAACGCTTATAATTTTGGTGCTGCAAGTAGTCTTTTGACAGACACGTCAGATACATGAAAAAATACAATAATGTTCTGTACGAGGACAGCTGTACCTTTTTCAGCCACTTATATGTGTAGCCAACGAATACATATATGTAGAGGTGCTCATATAACCGACATTTACAAGAGTTGGTGCTGTGCAGAAATAGTACTTCTAGGTATTCCAGCATCCTAAATAACTACAATTTTTTTTTAATTCTCCTCCAGAAACCCGCATAAAACCTATGCATGAGCTAAGATATTTTATGAAGGTATAATATCAAAAGCAAAGTTTGGAACGATTCTCCTCTGAAGAATCAACCTTGAGGTAAAACCTACCCAAATCATTCGCGCTGCTCAATTGGGCGGTTAATGAGACATTTTTTATGGCTGCAGAGCACAGTCCGGTCCTGAGTGACAGGGTAGCAGTGACAGACACATGACACTTTTAGTCCTTTGGGGAGGCCAGGACGGAGCTAGAAGCACGCGCACCCTAACCCAGTAGGGTTTGCTTTGCTTGCTTCTCCTTACACATTAATGGCATTTTAAGTCATCTTAGTTTGCCGAGGAAAATCCCAGTCATTGAGAAAGTTCATATTGCGTGATTTTTTTTAAACCGGGAGCGGATTATTTCATTCATCTGACGGGCTCGTGTCGTGCAGGGTTTTATCACAGCACGTGCCCATTGGCCTGGGACTTCCTCTGAGGGTCTTCCCTGGCCCCCTCCTCTGGTGCCTGCTCTCCTGCGCCCCCCTCGGCGGCCGCCCGCACTGCAGCTCTGAGCCCAGCACCGGCACTGAGCGGGGGCGGCGGGAGCAGGAGGAGCAGCAGCAGCCCCGAGTGCAGCCGGAGAAGAAAGCGGGCTTTTGTCGCAGGCTCCAGCGCCCTCCCAGGAAGAAGGGGAACTCATGGCCGCCTCTCCCGGCACCCCGCAGCCGCCGCAGTGAGCAGGGGAGCCCGCCGGCCGAGACCCCCTCCGCCACCTCGGCAGCAGGGCTGAGCCCGGCCGCCCTCCTCCAGAGCCGGTCCCTCGCCCTCCCCTCTTTCATTTATTCCTTCTCCCCGGGACCGGGACACTATGTGGAGCAGGATTATCGAGGACTACGGCGACCGAGCCCGCAGATACCCGGGAGGTGAGCGGGGGGCGTGGGGCGGTCGTGGCCGGAGGGAACACCTGGCACGCTGGGGGACAGCATGTGATTTCTTCGGGTGTGGGGGGCGTCTTTGCGGCGCATGCAAACTTGTTTCTGGGGCCAGATGTGAGCGGGGAGATCCGGGACAAAGCCCGGCTCCCGCAGCCCATGTGAGAGCCAGGCACCGCCGAGCACAAAGCACCGCCCGCCCCTTCCTCTCAGAGGCCGGCTCGCCCCGAGTTGGCTAAGAGTGCTTTTATTTTGTGTACGTGCCATGCTGAGTGACTTACTAGCCCTGCAACCCCTGTCCTTGCCTTCACCGGCCCAGCATTTTGTGTAATTAAACTTGGCAGCTAATGCTGTCTCACTGCAATGGGCAGTGATTGCTGAGGCCACTGGTCACTTGCATTATTTCTGACAGGATTGCCTTCTACCCGAGTTCTTTACATAATGACGTTGCACACTCATTTTATTTAAATGTTGTATTTGCATGTGCCTAAACTGTGCTATACAAGTATCATTATGTTGTCTTTTTAAGTATAGACTTAAATTGGAAATAGTGGGGCACCGTATGAGTTTGCATACCCGCAGTGCTTTAAATGGGCCGGTACTGTCCGGTACGGTACTTGAGAGGGAGAGTACCGGCACTTCTCAATAATGACGTAATACTTTTAATTGGAGAGTACCGGCACTTCTCGGAGACAAGCAGGTACTCTGGTACTGCACCTCTATTTTTCAATGTCAAGCACTGCATACCTGTCCAAGTAACCAGGGGATACTTCTGGGGCTGAAATGGTGCTTCAGCGGCGTGTTGCATTTGTCAAAATGGCCTTTTCTGCGGATATCGCCGGGAAACCAGTACCTTTTTTTTGTTTACGAAGTCCTGGGGAATAACGGGGGTTGGCCCATCCAAAAAGGAGTAGCCAGGGTGTAAACAGATGTGGTTGCAGACAGTGCGACGTCTTTTTGGCTGCCTCACAGTTTGCACTGTGTTGTCCTGGAACAAGGCTGGGCCGGCCTTACTTGTCTACTTTAGTTTATAGGACTAGTGGAATATGGGATAATGTTAGGAGTAATTTCCGCATAAGGAGGACACACCGAGCTGCACCCGCACAATGGGGTGCCAGTATGGCCATTTCGAGACGAAAACGAGTAAAATAGAACCAATCCGTGTTTAAGCTAGGGTTTTAAGATGTAAAAAGGACGCAGTTTATTAACCAAAAGCATTGTGGGGTTTGTTGTTATGGTACAATTAAGATGATCCATCCAACTGATGAGAAAAAAAATCTGCATGGAGTGATTTGTAAAATAATGATAACAAACTGGAATATTACGTAGCTACCAACCTTACTTTAAAGCCTCTCCACCCAAAACAGAATATTGTTTTGGAAATGTCTGTATGGGACGGAGCTAGCCAGGGACATCAGTACTTCCAGGTAATGTCGCTCCAATTGCGAGAGAACTGTCCCACTTTGAAACACACCAGCTCCTCATGGTCGGCCTCGGTGGATATATTTTTACATGCATGGACCGGAAGTATATCATCTTTTACATAGTGCTTAGTATCCCTGTTGAGATTCAGAGGCTCTTTATTCATGGAATCACTCATTTTTTCTGTCAGACATGAACTTTACTAGCCTTTCAATCGGATGCCATGGACTGCCTCTTGTATAAGTGGTGCAATAAAGTAAATCGCAGACTCTTAGCAGGTCTAGATGCTAAGTGACCTTGAAGGACGACGATCCTGCACCGTGTCGCAATAAATCCAATTTTTGGCTTAGTCTGCGAGGGAGGTGTCGGTGACTGCAAGAGCCAGCGTGCTCTGACAGCCCATCGCCGCTTTTGTGCGCGCGCAGAGGGAGGAGGGTCGTTCACAAAGCCCAGATTAATCAATGCTGGCTATTGTCCCCGGCACGCGCTTCCTTTCCATAGCAGACGCGAACTGAGGAAACTCGGGCCTTATCTCTTATTTACTTGGGAGAGGTACACCACGATCACAGAAATCGTAACTCGTCTAAGAAGGCTTCAGGTAGAATGACCAATTAAAGTGATACGTCGTCAATGTAGGCGAGGAATAAAAACGTAATATTAGACCAATCTGTGACAACTGCGAGACTTGTGCCTCCGTTAACATGCTTCATCCCAACGAAGCAGAATGAATCGACGTAACAAGATTGACTAGGCTGTATACTGCTGTCTCTCGTGGTGTTTGTTGGTTCTGTAGCTCCCAGTGTTGCTTGTGCTTTATATTGGTACTTTTGATTTTCATATATATGTATTTTTTTGCCTTGGTCTGCAGCCATTGGCAACAATAGGAGGGTGCTGCTTCACAAAGTTCCCTTAAACGCAGCTTTTAACCCTTGTGACTGCGCTCGCTGTGCTTTGAGGAGATTCAGTTTATGACAACATGGCCTGGTATCTCTCCTCAACCTTACACACTTTGGGGCTTATTTACAAGGCCATTGCGCTACTATTGCGTCATTTTTAACATGGGAAATGTGACGCAAAAGTGGCTCAAGGGGCTTGTAAATCTTCCCCTTTGAGCTCTGGTGCACCCATGCTTTCTGCAGCACGTGATTGCAAAGATGGACATCAGCCCTGGACTACCTTTCCCAGCCTCCTCTTGTCAGAGACCATACTTGAATGGTCTGAAGTGCTGAATAGGTTTCTCCCTGTAAGCTAACTTTTAGCTAGTCCTCTATTTCCCTGAAACGTCTTAGATGATGACGTTTCTATATTGTACATCCTTACATAAAATATCTCTAGCATTGGAACTCCATTGGGGTCCTTTTAACAAGCTCAGAGTGACACAACAACACAAACTTGATAACACACGCTTCTTTTTTAGGTTGTCCTTACATTTCAAAAGGATATATTCGTTCTGCACTTCTCTGAAGTTTCTCAGGTGCATGTGTACATAGCTCATCCAGAACAGGATTTTGGTGTGCATTCTAGGACTTGTAGTCCTAATTTTATGGTAGGACCACAGATCCCAGAATGCAAAGGAAAAACAAACTGGACTGGATGAATTGCATGAGCATGGGAACCTGAAAGTTCTGATGCTGCAGGCTTTTGGGTAAAGTGTTCCACAGGCTGATTATCAAATAAATTATATACAGACCCATATGTTTGTTCCCCGGAGGCAAGTGGGTGTAAAAGCCCTGTAGTAGCTTATCTCATTGTTGTAGTGGTCTATAGGCTCTTATTTTATAATGGAAGGTCGGTGTTGAAACAGCTTCATTTCACTCTGACATTGAACATGGAGACATGGTATCCTCTGCTGGCACTGCAGACACTGTCTCGCCTACGGATACCGTAGGTAGTACCAGTTATGCCATTTTTGAGCACCTTGAAGCTAGCTGATCGATTCTTTTAGGCCACTAGATATAGTTAATTTCCATATTCTAACCATGAAACCAGGGTATCCTCTGCTGGCACTGGAGACACTGTCTCGCCTACGGATACCGTAGGTAGTACCAGTTATGCCATTTTTGAGCACCTTGAAGCTAGCTGATCGATTCTTTTAGGCCACTAGATATAGTTAATTACCATATTCTAACCATGTATCTAACAGGGCACCTACAATCAAAAATGTCAGGAGGGCAGTGATAAGCCGGTCCACCTTTTCTCTGAAGTGACTGGCCTTGAGCAGTAGAATAATCTTAGGGAAACTTTTTCTCTGTTTTTTTTTTAATTGACTTGTTCACGTCATCCTTTAGTAAGTAAAGTTTGATCATTTTGTGACTCAGTCACTTTTTTTCAAAATTATCAAGTTGGTTATTGGTTAAATTTGATTAACCTCGCATGGAGGGCCTATTTTCACGTGTCAACAGACCCACGTGCGCAGAGAATCTCTCGGTACTCCTGCTTAACCCCTACTGCACATGTCTTACTACTTCATGATCATCCAGAAGCACTTTATGTGGGATAATTGTTATTTCTCATACGTTCTTTATTGATTGTTTTGATCCTAAATTGTTATTGCAACCATCATAGAGTATTGTTCCCTGGGCCAGTATCTCCTTTAGAACTTTCAGTCCACGAATTAGCCAATGTGAATGCTCAAAGGGATGGCTCTAAGTGTTTTAAAAAATGACAGCTTTCCCCAACTCTAACATTGCCCTAGTCATTGCACTAGTCATTGAGGATGTGACTCTTCAGACTTGTTCTGCTATTGCTTTGTCCTTAAGTGACTCACTATGATGTTGCAGTTAGCAAGTACATTCTGCAAAATCACATCATGTATGTGCATGCTTTTAAAGTACCCCTCATAAAGCTTACCAAACTGTTGCTTTCAACAGGACATCCAATAATTAATGAAAGTTCTAGAGGGCATTAACTTTGAGAAAATGCCCCTCCACACTCTTTATGTGTATCTCCTTTAGCGCCATGTGCAGGCATTTATCTCATGGCAATGCCCGCTACAGGGGTCTTTAATGCTATGTTGGAGATGTGGTGACAATTTAAGGGCACTTTGGTCTGCTACAGCAAGGGCACATAATGCCTTTCGATGTTTCCTATCAGAGAAACCACCTCTGACATGACCAAAACGCAGTGAGAAGGCTGTTGTTCCCACGATGTTTTATCTAACTGAAGAAACCACAGCCCAAGGCTGGGACAGAACTCCAAAAGCTGATGCTATTTGTTACGATACTGACAAAATGTACCGATAAATATTATGTCCTAATCAGCTAATATTTGAAACTGTAGCTCTGTGTGCCCTTCCTTCTCTCACAGATGCATAATATCAGTTTATTTTGTTACATCCTGTTGCCTGGAAAGCAAATAAAGTGAATTCCGCTTTGGCCTTGGCTACTATTTGTTGGCACTAAACAGACTTTGTCCTCCTCTGCGAAAGCTGTAAGTGCTTGTGGTTGGCCTGACCGAAGAGAATTAAGTAATGCCCACATACCAGCATTGTGAGCTGCACCATTTGCCATAGAAGCAAATTAGGGCTCGTTTTCTGGTCTGACTTAAAGTGGCTTTAGCTGTCGCACCTCCTACTGTATTTAAAAAAAAAAACATATATATATATATTTTTTTATAAATCTTTTTATTATTATAAAGCAAAAATAAAACAGAAGACAGGCATATCCGGTGCCATAAATACATCCGATCTTAACGTGGTGAGTTAGTACAAAAGACAGGATAGACTTAAAACAGCAAAATTCTTCGAGAGGTCCGCAATATTAAGCACAAAAGTAGAATTGACAGTAGTATAATCGCTAAACAGTTTAAAAGCGGATCCTCAAAACCCACTCACCCGCAAATCAGACAGCAGGAGAATCATGGCAACCTGACACTAGAAGTAAAGGATCAGAGTCTGGATATTACGACAAAAGTACATGTATAGGAAAGACTAGGAAAAAAATAGAAAAAGAGAAAAATAATATTGACGATAACAAAAAGAAAACAATAAACCCATCCCCCCACCCTGCACCCCTGCAAACGGTTACCGCCTAACCCCCAGTAGCAGCGTGCCTGTCGCCCCAACTAACTAGGTTCTAAAAGAAGAAATCTACCAGAGTAGAGCAGAGAAGTGGAGGAGGGCATATTTGTACGGGCCCCCGGTCGCCCCTCCTCCCGCCAGAATCATAGAATCCCCAAATTGAAGCCAAGAAAGCTACCGGATAACAAACATGTGTCTCTACAAGGGGAACATCAATCACCGCCCAGACATTCCAAGGCATAAGTTTAACAGATCCCGTGTCCATCGTTCTTAAATGAAACCCAGTCTTTCAAACTCATCCTTGCCCCTTACGATCAGACGCAGGAGTCCCCTCTGGACAAACCACCTCTGCCACCGGACAGTTCGAGGACGAAGAAAATGTAAGAGACAAAGTAGAAGAACTAGAATGCTGTGAGCACCGACAGGTCCAGAGACTCCCCTCCCCATTATGAAGTCCCAACGTTGATCCTTCCGTCATCTTAGCGGCTCCGATGTATAGGGGAGTGACGCAGTTCCATTCCGATAACAGTCCTCATCAAAAGTCTCTAAAATGGGAACAACAATTAGTTATTCCATAGGCGGCAGCGATTGTAAGCTTGGTGATCCATTGGTGGCATCGAGTTTGTTCTCATCTTCCATGACACTGGGCAAAGGCTCCAACACATCACACAGTACGGGGCTTACTTCCTCCAGCAGAGTGGCCATAATGCGTGTCTCGGTCGTCACCATTTCTTGTAGTGAAGCAGGGTTCGGTCCAATTTGTACCAACTCAGAGAAGTGCACCATCATCGTCTGAATACGCTCTTCGACGTATACGTGAATAGACTCAGTGGCTGCCAACACAGTTCGTAGCGATGGGTCACTCTCGCTCCGCTCCTCTGCTCTGCAATCTGACACAGTCATGATCGCTTCCCCTTTCGAACTCAATCTCTCAGAGAGGGAACGGGCGAGTCGGGAATAGTCGACTACGGAGGGAGAATTTTCAATGTTACAGATGAAATCCCAGGTCCACAACCGCAGGCGGAGACCCCGACCCAGCGAACACCAGCGGGCCCTTTACCTGGTCACCGGGCAGGACCCCCGTCCACAGCCGCGACAGTTGAGCAGTCACCCCTCCTCCGACTTTCACCAAGGCAGCCAAACGTCATCCATAGCGATCCGAGAAAGCAAAATAAATTATTCCACTCCGGTGGACCGGACCCAAGTACACCACCGCAGCCGATGTTGTTTAACAGAAACCCGAATGGGCCAGTACTCGAGACCCCGGCTTCCGGACAGATCTAGGCCGCACACTTCCATTCGCTGTAACTTCGTCAGCCGAACAGGTAAAAAGTTCGGAACAGCTCCATTAAGCTCACGGCAAGTTCATAAACTCGCGGGCTGGGCGCAAGAACAGGATAGATGACAGGATATTCCGGCGGGAGTCAGGGGTCAGCGGAGCCGGGAGCCTACGCGGCCATCTTGTTTGCTAGCGTGGCTCCTCCTCTGTATTTTTTCTTTTTAATTATTATAACCGAACCTCATAAATGCATAAATAGAATTTTCAGTCACAAGTAGTCATCGATTGGCCTGTTCAACTGCCATTGACATTTAGTTTCCATTTACCATTGATATAGCATGGATAATGTGACAGCAGTCTGTAGCCATTGGCTGCCTTGCTCTGTGAGTGAACGCTTTTTGACTGATCGCGTGCACCCATGCCTGAAAAAGAGTGCACTTTAGTTTCAGGACTTGTGTACCTGGCCACTTCTTTTTATTTTTATAGATGTTATTGCATATCGGAAACATTTTAGTAAACAGATAGGCATTGCACATTGGTTGGGGGCTAGACCTGTTGGCTTTGTCAATTTATTTTGTTTTACAATGAAAAGATGTAGCCTATTGTGCGTCACCTTGTAGCTATTTGAAATTCCGAATGTGAACATGTGAAATGCTTTACTGTACGTGTCGGTTAAGGGAGGGTACATGGGATAGTAGTTACTATGTTGTTGACAGTAGAAACTGGCCTCCTGTTCGAGTTCTTGTCCCAATTTCTCCATTTCACCAATTTGCTTGATCTACGGTATATCATGTTGGGCCCCATTCACAAGTTTTTTTGTGTACGTAAGTGGTGGGAGCGAAAAAAAATTTGAGAGCTCAAATGACAGAACCTTATGCAGTAAGTCAAGACCTGCAGATATTTTCAAGCACGGACTAATTTTATTTTATTGACGTTTTATTAAGTGCTGCAACACCCTCCAAGATAACCTTGCAGGAGCTCAGAAGGCAAAGGAGCAATAAAAAAGCCATTACATTGGGTTTTTAACCTGGCTCTTTGCTGTTAGTTCAAAGCAGGGGTTTAGTGTTGGGCAGTGTCCTCTGACAAATTGCTGTTTACTTAACATGAATGTTGGTGTTTACTTTTCCTTTTTTTAAATTTTGTATTTGGAATTTTGTAATGTCAACTAAGTGATAATCGTGCTGGGATGCAGGAAGTTGAAAGGAAAGACTGCAGAATCTCAAATACTTGTAAATGAAATAACAATATGTCCAATATGTCAATTTATCAGTAGAAGAGTTCAATCGTGCTACGTTTTTTTTGTAATTCTGAAGTGTGATGGAAACAATTTAAATTAATGGGGTCAAAACAAACCAAGACACCCAATGCGCAAATTATATATTTGCACAGAAGTTTGTGATTTTCACAAAATATTGTATGTGCATGTCATATAGGTTTAGCAGCGAGCTGCATGCTTGTTTTTTATTTAGTGGCCATTTATAGAGGTCCCTGGAAAATGTGCTCTCTGGAAATGGCAGTACCCTAGTACACCATACTTTAGTCATATATTTGAGGCAGTGTGTTCGAAAATGCACCACTGGACGCACCCTGCTCCGGGCCAAGACTCATTGTCTACACTTGTTCTTTGTGTAATGCTTGGAATTTTCACCATCCCTGTGACTTCACTGATGCAACATTGATGGCAGGTGCCCAATCTTAGTTAAAACTGTCCCATCACCACTGCAATGCTTGTTTATTTTTCACAGTGTGGCGATAGATTGATCGAACGCCTCACAGCAGCTAGGTACCCAGTCCATATTCCTCTGTCCGACTTCGGTCAAACACAACACACATGCTCGTTGAGTTGAGTACACATTGCGTATCCTTGGGACCTTTGGAAATTCTTCATAAGACAGTGTTGCACCAATAAACTTAATGAGAGAGAGCACCACATAAGATAAAAACAGACGCTTGGGCTACGATTGAGGGCAGACAGTGTAGTGCTGTTTGAATGCTAGAGGTGAAATAAAGTTTTTTTCTGTGGTAAGTAAGGTTTACTATGTTTCTTGGTGTTTATTTAAGAATGTTATCGGATTGGCTACCCAGATGATATCCAGGTAGAAAACATATTTTTCCCCATGATTGTGGGATTCGTCGTTGGATATAGTTGTGAAAACGTATGTAGTGCTAACGTTTTATACAATTTTTCTGATAGAATAAAGTTCAATCTTGAATCTGGCACTTTCCTTTTGCCTTCTAGGCTCTCTTACTACACAAGCAGCCTCTCCCTACAAGTTCTCAACCGTCCCACAGGTGTTCATTTTTAACAGCCGCTCGCAAAGTTTGTCCCTGGGTTTTAGCCAAGACCGTTTGTAGTCAGCTTGCCGGAAATAATTATGTTTAAAGAGACTTTGGAAACGTCTGCCACAGGGGCTTCTGCACTGATGATGATGGTAAAAAGTGGGACCTGTGAGCCCTTGCCTCCTTGATTAAGTGTAGATCACATGCAGCGGTATCCAGGATGTCACAACTTGTGGAAAGAGCTGGTTGATAACATTCCAACCATTCCATTTGAGAGGCTTGTTATGTTTTTCAAGTTTTTTCCTTACTTAAGAAACAGCAGATTTATAAGGCATCTTGCCTATCAGTAATAAAATACTGTGATAAGCATATCCTTGGGTTCCAGGGATGGGAACATCACTATTTCGAAAAAATACAGATATCTGGTAGTACTTTGTGTCTGCGTGAATCTGCAGTACACACGTTTCAGTGATTTCCGCCTCCTTCCCCAAGGCTGTCTCCTCTGAAGGAGCTGAACTAGCAAAGAATGAGAATTCTCCACTATATTAGGACGGAGTGCATTATTTGTATATCTCAAGGCCTATATTATTTAGGGTTAAGAATATTTGTTAAAGGTTTTCAGAAAATTCTACTGGTATGGTGCCTTACCCATAGCAGAGGGGAGATGGAAATATACAGTTTAACTGTCTCTTAAAAAGAGTTGGTTGTATTGTACTTGTTTTGGGGAAGGCTGGCCCTGTACTCGATTTGCATATGTGACTGATTTGTGTGTGACTGCTGGAGGACACAGGAAGTTTCATTGTTTTGTTCGGTCTGGCCCCAAAGGTACAGTTGGGTATTCAAAACCAGGCCTAAAACTTCATGACAGTGAAATTTACATTTTTACATTGTGCAAAGAGTTGGGATAGGCGGAAGTATTAACTAATCATTTCTCCGAGTTATGGAATTCTCATACCCGAATGTAGGTTAATTATATGCATCTGCATAGATTTGGACTATTCCTTTCATCACTGCCTGGCACCATTTTCTTATTAGGAGCATTGTACAAGCACTGAAACTAATGAGGATAAGCTCTTTTGTTAACATCTGCAGTTATGTTTACTTTTGCTTGAAACCTCTGCATTTTTGGTGTCACCTGCACAGTGCTGTGCTTGCAAAATCGCCTATTTAAAAAAAGAAGCTTAAAATGGGCTTAATTTTCATTGGGTGTCTTCAACGTCAGTCTCGTTTCCTTGTTTCCTATTAGTCAGTGCCTCCTCCACGCTCGGCTTTCTCCTGGGGCTTCCTGTGTGTCTTTTCCATGAAGAATGGATCAAGTAGAGATTCGTATCCCAGTTCACAGCTACACAGAGAGCACTGAAAATGTTTTTGTTTTGTAACCGCAACACAAAAATCAGAAGCCAACATAACAAAATACAGTCCTAGTTTACATGTGCGTATAAGGCTTTATGGACACCATTAGCCCAACCAGGCGTCCATTAGTAGAAGAGAAGGGGACAGGCTAAGTAAGAGAAAAGGAAAGAAGAAAAAGTAGTGAAGACAGGATGGGGTGCACAGTTAGGCGGAACATATTTTGATACTCTGGAGTATTATTGGCGACTTTACATACTTTGACATTCTGGTACACATTTCTTTCTTTTCTTTTCTTTGAAGAGTTTTATATAGCGCTGGCTAGACTCGGATGTATCAGAGCGCTTTACACGGGGAACATTGAGTTACAAGATACAAATTACATCTGTTACAAGAGCATAGTAAAAACACAGGCAAAAAAACGATTTTAAAGTAGCTCGTCAGAGGGAGACACAGCGGGGAGACAAAGAGAACTGTGTCCAATGTCCGGCCAGGTAGGTGACGGTCGAGGGGCAAAACCAGGGCCAATCTCCTCTCTAGCTGTCTAGCAGCTCCACTGGACATCAGCCATGTTGCTCAGGTCTCCGAGGTCAGGGATAACAAGAATAACAGTTTTGCATAGTTACATTTAGTTATAGTTGCATAGACAAACATATAAGTACTTCCCTCCCCAATGGAGGATGGATGAAAATGGGGAGGGGAGTAGAAACAGGGGGATGGGAAGCAGATCAGTTCAGGCAGACCGGCAGGGGAAGACAGGTACCTCATGTCAGCGTAAAAAGATTAGAGTAAGCTGACTCAAGCCCAGGTGGGGGTCACTTAGTCACTAATTCCAGTGCCAAATTCAATCATTGCGTTTGGTCATCTTGGTAATTTGAGGGACCTTAAGGTGGAGGTGAAAATAAGGGAGCCTCATTAGTGTCCATTAATGTCTGGTGGGGAGCGAGCATCCCAGAGGTAGCCATCCAGAGGCAATGGACAGGCAGGCGACCAGAGGCGTGGACCGGTGGCAAGCAGTGATCCAGGAATCGGTCGAGGCCAACAAGATGGTGGGCCCAGAGTAAGAGTCACAACAACCTCGACACAAATTTGCGGCCCCCAGATCAACAGAAAATGCAAGTCAAAGAACAGCTCCAACCTCTCCCAAAACCAAGCACATCCCGTGTAGTCTATTATGTGCACCATCTTCACCACCATGTTCAAGAGGCCACTAGGAACAGCGCTGATGCCCTTTCCCCACCAGGCTGTACACCCAGCCATCACCGACTTGGGGAGGCAGTATTCCGCGCCCACAGGCTCAGTCAGCTGCTCCATGTCACATAGCAGCCCATGCAGCAATCCCCTGGCAGCAAGTCCAGCGGGCCACAATGACTGCTCTGTCCCTCCTCACCTTCCCAGCAGCTCCAACACAGTCACCACACTCCAGATAAAGAAAAATACACTTACATACAATAATACAAGTGTAACTGCAGTGAGGTCACCGGGTATGTTCTCTCTGGCAAGGGCTTTGATCATGGGGGTTCATAAGAGTCTAGAAACGTGTCCAAGGAATTCCACATCGACCTGGAAGACTGCTTCCAGGGAGAGTTTTGTAGCGCTATGTTGTCCGCCTCTCTGAGGTGGATGATCCAGTTTATCCAGCCCTTGTATGCTGTCTTGCTCATCCCCAAACTCTTACAGAACTGGGACAACAAGAACCCCCCCAAAAACACAGAAACATATAGGTTATTCCTGCTAACATCACAGATTCATCCAAAAATGTCACCCTCTCCAAGGCTGCCAGAAAAGCCGTAGCAGCATTGGTCTTCCGTTTCTGCTGAGGGGCAACCGAGGCAACCAAACCCTTGGCTCACGGCTTCTTAGTCAGGCATGGTGTTGGTGGACACTTCACCAAAGGAAGGAGATTTAACATCACCTGTAGAGTAAAACAAAACGCACACACTTGGTTATACTGTAACTTTAAAGATGGTTTAGAAAGTAGCACACACGTATAAAGGCGTAAGTAAGCAAGGCTGAGAACTGGAAACCTGTAAAAAGTAATCAGGACACTATTTTATGTTGTAGGATGTCCTGCTGTACTTAACTAATAGCCAATAACTAAGGAAAATTGAATTTTCTTCTACAGAGTGTTTATAACTTGCTCTATTCGTTCACTGGGGTCCAGAAACACCAATTTGATATGTCTCCTCACTGGTCCTGAAGCACCACATAGATATGGGTCCTTCTTGCGCACACCTCCAGTGGGCTGTTAAGAGCTTTCAGAAATATCTGACCAGCATCTGGGGTCGCTGGTTTAGCCATGCTCTAGCTCTCATCCCATTGTCTAGTCCTGTGGCTGTCTCTTGCCCTACAACTTTACAGCAGTTGCGGGCTACCAGGTCTGCTTCTTCTGGCAAGATAGATCACACGGGGTTTTTGTGCTTTGGCATAGTTGTTCTGTGTGTGAAGGGAGCTTGTGCTGTGGCTGCCCAGGCTTTACCTTACCTATTCTGTGAAACTTGAAAAGTATTGCCACAATCCCCTATATATTATATTTTTCCACAATAATGGCTTTGTCGGTGCTTTTTGTATGTGCCCTTGCTGCCAGACGGTCATGGCTCTTGCGTTTCCTACATGTGGCTTGCAACGTGAATTGTAACTACTTTTTGTGTTTATTTATCATGTTTGACGCCTAGCACAAAAATGGATGTTATTTACAGCCAGGCCAACTTTGAAATGAGAAACATCACAAACAAACAAAATCATAATACAGATAGAGTAGATCGCAAGAATTATAGGACCACAGAAAGAGTCGGCTGTGTTGAAGAGATTTTTGAGAGCTATCATAGGAAAGTCGCAAATTAAGCTTGCTGTATTTTCCCCGGAGGCCTCCTGTAATCTAGAAGTGATTTTAAGATCTATATATATGTCATGGGAAGACTGCTGCCATCAGTAACGCTCTTTCCAAACATAACTCAAATACATGCTTTCATATGTCAACCAAGAGACTTCCTAATAAAGTCTCTGGCTTTTGTCTCTAGTTCTAGAGTCTGTCTATACCAAACAAAGTAAAAAAACATTGCTTTTAAAATCTGATTTCAATTCTCAGTAGTTTACACTATACATTTACATTTCAACAATGCCATGCTGTGTTTTTAAATTAACCTATAAACAGCGCTTTCCCTCGAGACCCGGAGCTGAGTGCTCCCGTCATTAAACCTAAAGAATCCTTTAACCATCCTCTTTAGCCTGTGTTTTAAACCTTCCTTAGCATACTGTAACACCCCCAATCTTTAACCCTGTTTTACTTCTCCCTCTTGCTACGTGATAGAAGCTATCCATTCCCCAGGTTACATCCAGTTAAACTCGTACCTTCGCAATTTGAGAAGGTACGAGTTTAATGACGAGGACCACTCCGCTCTAGGTCTAGAGGGAAAGCACTGTTTATAGGATAATTTAAAAACACAGCATGGCATTGTTGAAATGAAAATGTATAGTGTAAACTACGGAGATTTGAAATCAGATTTTAAAAGCAATGTTTTTTTACTTTGTAGTGAACCCCTGAGGAAGGACTTTTTACAGTCCGAAATGCATTGGGTAATACAAGAACTTACAACCGAGGATGTTTTATGTTGTTTGACGTGCACGGAAAAAGGCATGAATGGGCATATCCGCGGCATGAGAAGTTGTTAAAACATAAGCAAATCACGTGTGAAAAGAACAAGGAAAATAAAACGGAATGAAGTAAAATTTGGGATTACATCGAGTAATTCTTGTTAAAAGTGCAAAAGTCATTTAAAAGGAACGTGTGATAATCACAAAAGCTGTGCGCCTGGATTGGACTGCAGTACCACTCTATTGCTGATGTTATATTTGTTGACGTGAGAAGGGGCAGATCACGTATTCCAGGGCGCACGCATACAACTAAGAGAGTGGAAAATCGTTGCCAAATAAGGAGCATAACGAAAAAAAAGGAGTGCACGGCAATTTCTATTTGTGATATTTGTATCATTAAAGGCATTACTACTTTTTGTGTGGTTTCCCATTTCCCAAGTAATTGCACTTTGCAGATTACTATTTGAAAACCACCAGAAGTAAGGCATGTGGCTGGTACTCTGTTGCCAACCCACAACAGCTGTTGTGCAAGACAGAAGGATTGACAATCACACAATTGCATAATTTTTTTTTTTTAAACATTTTATTTGTATTTTCTCTTAAGAGATAGACACAGTCTGACTGATGGTACCTCCTTATCCCATCATTATCCTGTAGTGCACGTCCCACTTAACTATCATAGTGTTAATTTCATTATGCTTAGATATTTATTGGAAAGCTTGTGAGTGGGGCTGTGTAGCCTTTCTCCCCAGTAGTCTCTCCAGGGACCCCAAATGTTCTTGTATTTCTCACGGTATCCTCTATCTTCATACACAGATTTCCCTGCAAGACCACGCCAGCTTATATTAGGCTACCAATATGTTGAATCCTTGGGGCTGCTCCATATTCTGGCAATTTCTCACCTTACAATCATGAGATCTAGTTTGTAAAACATTTTGTTTTACTTAGCTTGATATTCTTTCAATATTCGGAACACTGCCAACTTGGGTTTTGAAGGTACTCTGAGCCCCCGCACCCTCAGTAGTTTACTCAGACACTTATAAGTATACTCCCTAAAAGCCCTAACTCGGGAGCTTGGTCATTATGCGTGTAATTTTTAATTTTTTTTAGATCTCCCTCATCCCATCAGACACTTGTCTGATCTTACGTTTCCCATTTTAATTCCTCTCTTCCGAGTGTAGAATATCTGGTGTAGCACCTTTTATCTGAATTAGTCTGAAGCCTTCACGTATAGCCACCTATAGGTATTACAAGGTGTCCTCCCATTCAGAGTCTTCTAAGTCTTCTTCTTGGCCCTCGCTTGTCCGTGGTTTCCTGTGGTGTTATGGAGATCGTATTCTGCACCAAATGTTATGACAGAATCTTGTGCTCTAGGGTAGCGCCCACGGGTATCTGGGTTTCCTCCTTGGTGTGGATCTTCAAGGGATGGCTGGGTTTTAAATATCAATACACCTCTTTAGGTTTAAGGCTTAACTCCTTGTAAAGAATCGATTAGCCATTACATGAGGATAAAATAATTAGTTTTTTTAATAAAGTACTTCACCCACAGTCGGGAGCGCCTTGACAGCCCAGAGTCCGTTCAGCAACTGAAGACTCTGAACGAACCTCGAGCACAAGAACACGCCAGGCCAGTTCAAAGCGTTACATAAATAACATTCTACAAGGCATTACACATAACACATTCTAAAGAAGATCCATTACGTCACCACATCACCTCCCCCCTTTATCATACAACAAATGAAATAGAAAATTCATTCAAATTAATATTTATTTTTTCATTTGAAATCTTTATTTCGACCAATAAGATCATAAAAGATATACACACATCACATCACATAAAATTTATACAATACATCAAGAAAATGATTATAAAAATGGTCTTTTCAATATAAATCAAGTGTCCTCAATGATAGCTAAAACCAGTTACCAACTAAGATGTTAGAAGAGAATTAAAAATCCGCGTCCAGCTTGAGGAAGCGTGAACGTGTGTGCCACATTGCCGTTGGGTACTTCGCCATTGCAAACACTATCTGAGGGGAAAGATCAGTCTTCAGGATTCTGTATGCAGGTAAAAAGTTTCTGAAGCCCATGTTTTTAAGAAGAGGAATGAACCAGTATTTCCAGATTTTTTTTTTTGGTAGGGTTTGCAAAAAAATACCCCATGTGAGTCAGTTTCTTGGGGATGCGCGCATACTGGGCAGCGCTCAGTGGTCGGGGGCGAAGACCAGGAACTTGTAAATGACCTTAAAGGTAGAGTACCATACCGCCACTGCAGAAAAAGCTTCCTGGTTAACGCGGGAGTCATACCATCCAAAACGCATTCGAAAGAATAGTAGTCTTTGTTTTGGATGAATTCGTTTGTTAGAGAGCCCACCCACGTGTCGTTCACGGCAACAGTAAGTTTTTGGTCGTAGTAAACTTTCGATAGGTTTTTCGTGATATCCTGGTGCTTGCGTTTACCGGGTCAGTCCAAAGTTCTGGTAAACCAAGGGTCTCAAATGATCTTTTTATGTAGGTTAACCATGGGATGAAAGTGGCGTTTGGTACATTTAGGAACTCCTGAAGCCTGTCCTGTGTTTAATGAGATCATTGCTGCTCCAGAGTCGTCGCCAAAAGGTTAGTGGCTTGAGTCCCAGTTCGTCTGCGACAGGCCTGATATCCAAATCAAGTCTCAGAGGAAGCAACGGCGTACTTGAGGGGAGAACTAATATCTGCCTGATAAATTTATTTTCTATACATGTCAGTTTTTGGGCAGAGGTGTGACCCCACAGTTCGCCCCCGTATGTGACTGCCCCCGGGCCTGTGATTTATACATTTGAATAAATGGACCCACTAGGCGGTATGTACAGTTCTTCACCATCCTTGAAATACCACCAACTAGCTGCACAAGTTTCATGTTGGCTTTAATCTTGTGTGTTGCCCAGGTCATTTTCTCGTTTAGAGTTACCCCCAAATACTCAAGCGTGGAGACCCTCTCTAAGCGGACTGAGCCAAGCATGGGGTTAGGGCGCGTTGAGGGAGTGGGGTTTAAGATCATATATTTTGTTTTTAGGGCATTGATCTCAAGTCCCCTTTCCGTGCAGAATTCCAAAAAGCCATCCAATACCCTTTGAATTCCCATGGGGGATTTTGACAGCAGCAGGGTGTCATCCGCAAACATAATAGCGGGCACCCTGCTGCCATCCAATTTGGGAGCATCGATGTCACCAATCCTGGACAGGTGGGCGATTACCCCATTCACAAAGAGGCAGAACAGGGTCGGTGCAAGTACACAGCCATGTCTCGCCCCTCTGTCAACGGGGAATCGGTCTGTGAGGTCCCCATTCCTGCCACACCTGACACGTGCAAAGTTGTTCTGATGCAATTTAATTAAGATGGATAGGATATCTGCCGGAACGCCTATATCTGCCAAGACACTCCATAATTTTGATCTTGGCACCAAATCGAAGGCGGCTCGCAAGTCCACAAACACAGTATCCAAGCTGCCGCCCTCGATTAGTGCAGACCTCCAATAGATGAGGTTTAGACAGAATATCTGGTCAGTTGTAGATACCCCCCTTCTAAAACCTGCCTGATATGGGCTCAAAATAGCACATCCCTCCAGCCAACTCTGGAGCCGATCTAAAATAAGCCTCCCAAAAATCTTCTGTGACACGTCTATAAGGCTGATGGGCCTGTAATTGACTGGGAGCAAAGGCGAGCCCTTCTTATATATAGGAACAACCTCTGCTCCCAGCCAAGTGCAAGGCACATCCATGCCCTTCAGAACCGCATTGAATAATACCAATAGGTAGGGGGCCCATACATCAGGCTCCTGTTTAAACAGGTCACCTGGAAGACCATCTAACCCCGGCGCTTTGCCCAGTGGTAGGCCCGCAATCGCTGCTCTGACCTCCTTTTCTGTAAAGAGGTCCCCCTCTAAATGATTTATGACGGATGGCGATGGATAACATTTAGCCCCATTTTCCTCCGTATAGAGGGACTGAAAGTGTTCCTGCCATACGCTTGGTGCGATGTTGGGTTCTATTGCAGGTGCTAGGTCTTCGGACCCTGTGTTAACGATACGCCAGAACTTTCGAGAGTCCCTAGCGGCTAAGGAACTGGAAAGTTCCTCCCATTTATTCTGGTCCCATTCCATCTTAGCACTAGTGACCATTTTCTTATATGCCCGTCTTCTAGTCTGTATCTCTAGTCTACTTTTACCCTCCTTGATAGAGGAGAGAAGATCCCCCTTTGCCTTGCGACATGTGGCATTGTACCATGTGGAGCGGTGGAATCCAGCACCTCTGTTGTGAACCTTGGAAAAGAGATCTATCGCCAAGGTCCCAACAAGTTCCTCATGTATCAGCCACAATAATTTGTGGGTTTCCCGGGTACTTGGTTCCGTGCTAAGGAAACCGACTTTTTCTAGTATTGGAATTATTCGCGTGTAAAGGCTGGATAATTTGTCTCTATTGGTAGCCAATTTTTCCCACCTTACCCTCTTTCTATTGTTTTCGAGAAGGAGGCCTGAATTTGGGTTGGTCGCCACCATAACATGGTCTCTACCCTCTTTACCAGGGACGGCGTAATCCAATTCTAGGGTGTTATAGACACTATCTGTTCTGTCTAACACCCTAAAATCAATGATATGCTGCCACAAGGACAGTTGGACTAGGACATAATCTATTCTTGACTCCTTTCCCGGCCTGTTAAAAGTGTATTTGCTGGGATTGTCAGATTTAGTGCGGCCATTACATGCCCTGAGTCCATGTTTGAGGGTTAGGGCGGTAATCTGTAAAGCAAGTCGGGTCCATGCTCTGATTCCGCGCCCCCCCAAGTGTAGAAAAACAATTCGCCGGGCCCCCCCTAAAAATATTTCACAATTATTCTATTTAACTGGCAATATTTAAATATGTCTAGACTTATTTAAACATTGCCGCTAAGTTCTGTCACTGTTTAAAAATGCAAAAAAATACATGATTTCCAAACATACTATTCCGGTGAGGCAGGCCTTGCTAATGTGCAAAGGATCTACAGTGTGGTTATTCGAAATGGTAGTGTGGGTCTTGGAGAAAATGTAAAGTCCCTTCCCTTTTGACACCTTCTCCCAGCCAGGATTTAAATTACAAAGGATGTTAATGATGGCCCATTACAAACGTGCTTACAGCTACTCTTCTAGACTGAAAACAAAGCATAATGTTTCTTCTGGTCAGAGCCTGGCGCCCCCCCCTGGGATCACTTTAGGCCCCCCTAGGGGGGCCCACCCCCCAGTTTGAAGACCTCTGCTCTAGGGGGAGTAGCTACCGTTGGGGGAACTAGGCATCTAGCATCCTCTTCTAGTGAGGACCCATCCAGGAGGCCTGCAAGGGGCTCAAAGTGGGAGTTCAAATCCCCTCCCACCACGATTGGGATACCCGAGGGTAATTCATTAAGGAAAACTGAGAGTTCCTCAATAGTATTCGATTCTCGTGCTATGTTTACTGGTCTAGAGTAAACATTTATCAAGACGAGTCTACGGGAATTTGTCCATTCAAGCTGCACAGCTAATATATCTTCTGAGGTTAACGGTAGTCGTGTGGCCTGGCATCCCAAGTGAGTTGCCACCCATACAGCAAGGCCACCAGATGGACGTCCCCTGCCCCCCCATTTTGCAGGAATGTAAAATGTTGCAAAACCAAGGGGAGAGTGGTCTTCCCTCGCCCAGGTTTCTTGAAAAGACATATGTCTTTTGAGACAATAAAGGATATCCAGTCCTGTTGATCCCACTTATTTCCCAGGCCTGCCACATTCCATGAAATTATTTTCAGGGAGGGCGGCCTGGGGTTTGCGGATAATGTGGAGGAGGGAATATGGTCGTTCAGATTACCCGTTAGTATTGATGCTGTGGTCAAAACTCCTCGTATTTCTGATGGTTCCCTGATACTAATGGGGTGCTTAATGATGGTTTTATTTGTCTCCCTACTATGGTTCATTTCTTCATTCTGCCTGGTCCCTATGATTACTTCATTTGTAGAACTATAGGGTGTAGTTAGCTCGAGACCCTCTCTGTGGCAATGGTGGTACTCCTTGCCATCGGGCCTTGCTTGTCAATCCACCATTTCTAATTCGCTGTATCTATTGAATGTGGGGAAGTATGTCGGATGGTGGGCTCTAGGGCGATATTCTCCTCTGTTTCTTCCACCCCAACCACCTCCCCTACCATGGTAAGTTTCCCAACCCTCTTCCTCAAAGAGTGGTGTGAAGATCCCTTGTTGTTGGGTTCTGGTGTAGTTGAAGTTTGCTCTCCCACTGTGGTCCCATCCACCCCCCCTCTCTGGGTAACTACCCCATCTCTCCGCGCCCCTTTCGTAGTTCGATAGTGGATAGATAAAAAAAAGGGGTAATGACTTGATATTACTCCCAGAGTCGTCCGGGTGCCATCCACAGATGTAGGAGGCGGTCCTTGGATCTCTAAAATTAATCAGGACACAATCTCCATGGGTGGTTTTCTTTGAGCTGCCTACCCATGGGACCCTTCTATCCATCAGGACCTCACTAGTTATACCTTGCGGTAGAGGTCTATACATGGATAGCCAGCTGACCACCTTGTTCTTTAGGGAAGCTGTTGATTCCTTAAAGGTGGTTTTCAACTCAGGAACCCCTGCTAAAATTACTGTATAGGGGCTTGCCTCCGGAGGTAAGTACACAGCTCTAAACTTCTTGGAATTCCCAGGTGCCTCAACTGCTGGTGATGTTAATTTGTGGGACTCATTTGGGGCTTGGGTATTATCGTTAGTATAGTTGGGGTTAATCTGGGGGGGAGGGAGCGGTAGTTGTTGGTTTGAGGGTGGATTGGGATTATCTACCTTAGCCTTAGCTTGATTGGTCGTGCTTGGGGGGGGGATTGATTTGGCCTTTTGGGCCACAGGGACCACCCTATTGTCCTTTTTTGAGGTTGTTAGAAGATCCCTTTTGTTCTTTATCTCTGTGCCCCCTCTACCACCCCCAGTATCTGCTTTTAGGCTGTCAGCTAGCTGGACAGTCGATTTTTCTATGGAGACTAGCCTGGCTTCGATCTTGATTAACCGTGCTTCTAGAGGGCTTAATATTGACCTCATTAGAGCACCTATATCTGCTAGCGTAATATCTTCACTAGAGGTATCGAGGATATGCGTGTTATTATGTTCCATTGCCTCTACAAGCAATACCTCGAAAGATATTATCTCGGTTGCGACAGTGGGCCTATTTCTTGTACTAATTGAGCCAGGTCTATTAACCTCGGGGATAGGATTTAGTTTAGAAGTTTTTGTCTTCCTTTTCCCTTTATTTTGGACTTCTGTGTTACTTTTAGGAATAGCTCCTTCCCTTGCCCCCTGCAATAGGTTATTAGCTATACCTTTGTCATTAATTACATCTGGAACAAGAGCTGCTGTGGGCGGGGATATAGGGTGTGGATGAATCTGTGGCAAATTTAACATGCTCATGTCAACATATTCACTGAGGTCCTTTGCAATACTAAATGAGGTCGAATTTAGTGTGTCTGGATTCACAGGAGAGTTAAAAACACCAGGTATCTCATTATTAGGCTCAGTGTTTTCAATGTTTGGTATATATTCGTCTCTATTAGGGGGTGACTTGGCATGTGCCAAAGGGCCCATAGAAGGTCTCCTAGCCCGATCTAATTCTTGTGAAATACGCCTCTCTAAGACCGTGATTTCATCGATCAATTGTGAGCCGGCCTTAGCAAAATAGTTTTCCAGCGCACCTTTAGCAGCTCCCGCTGCTGCCAAGCTGCTTTTACTTCGTGTTTCTCTCGTGGTCATCCTGATGCGGAGTTTGGTCCAATCTTTACAGGAAGGGGATCCAGGTGCACAATAGAGCCAAGTCAAGGGGGGTGGCCCAGTCCCGGTTTCGCCCGTCCTCTAACGGCCTAAACGGCCCGCCCTTTGCCCGGGCTTAGCCCCGGGCTGAGTCCCGCGAGCGTCCCGCGTGCGCGGTAAAGGGCGTGAACAAATAGGAGGAGCAGGGGGCGGGAAGAAACACCAGGTGCGCTGCGTTGGAGATGCGCGGTGATCCCTGGGTCTCGCAGTCCCGGCCCCTGTCTGCGTGCGGCGGTGATTCCGAGGATTAGATTCCTGCCAGATACCAGGGTCCGTAGAGTACAGCTTCCAAATGCAAAGTCCTTTTCCTAAATGACGGCTGCGAGCGGTCTCGCCTCTCAATGCGCATGCGCATTGAGCGGAGCGGGACTATAGGGGCTTAAACAGAGGTTTAACTAGACTGGCGATTTGATGCTGTGCCGTGCACTTTTAGGTCAAAGCGCAATGACCTAAAATGCGCGTGCACACCATCAAATCGCCAGCCATCTGTTAACCCAGCTTGGTGCCTCTAGCAGCTCTTGTGATCCGCTCCGCCCCCTGCTGCATCAGGCCGTGTCGCATTTCTCCTCCCCCATCCCCACAGCAATTCCAATTCTCTCGTTTTCGGCCATCTCCCCCCCCCCCCCCCCCCCCCCCCCCCCCCTTCCCACCCACTTCCTCCTTCCTCTTCCTTCTTTCTTGTTTGTTTGCTTCCTGTCACGATACACCCCCTTACGCTCCCTCCCAGACCTCTTACATGCCTCTCTCCCCTCCCGTGTTGCTCTCTCGGATTGAAGCACTAGGCAAATGTACACAATCTGAAAACCCCTTTCCCAGGTTTGTCACCATTCTGCCACTCTGCCGGGTGGGCATCTGTGCCAGCATGTCGGCAGAAGGTACACATGGCCTTTTGCCTTTTAAAAATGCCCATATCTTTAGGTTCAGAAATGTACGCAAATATTATTCTATCCCCACGTAGCTGTGTACTCTAAAAATTGCATAAGTCAGGCAGATCCAAACACCGGTACTACAATATTCTCATGAGGAGAAACCAATTTAGTAGCATCTGGGTATGAGGTGATTTATCCTAGATAACTGGTGGCTGCAAGCTAAGCGTAGTCAAAATAGTCGCAAGGGCGTCATTATCCGGAAGCACACGCCTTACTGCTGCTTCCAAGGGCTCTCTGGACTTCCATGCAATGGCCCACCTGTGGTGCTAACAGCTGCACAACAAACAGAATGAAGGTATGCACACGTGATACCACCCGACTACCCACCCCGACCCCCAGCAGGCTCTGGACATGACATCTGGCAGGTATGTGTGAAGCTGCCCAGAACTCGCCTACACAAAGGGAGGTTTTCCGTTTGTACACATTGTGCGAAGTGGCGCCTCCCGCTGATGGGCCATTAACACTGATTCATGGCAGCAGCTGGGGGGGGGAAGAGTGGGGGTGAACGGAGACACCAACGGGACGTGCAGAAGTGTGGCACTAAAACACATTTTACATTCAAACTTGTTATCTCTTCCCAAATGTAGAAACTCCTCCACCTAAATCCACCGCTCCGCCCCCTGCTGCATCAAAGGCTTTAATTTCGACAGGCCGTACATTTCTTGAAGTGAAAGCAACGGTTTGCTCCTTACCATTAACTTCCTGGCTCAAAATTGCTCCTAACACATTCATGCTTGCATCCACTGAAATGGTTGACATGCAGTCATCATGAAAAGCATGTAGTGCTTGGGCTGAGACAATCAAGTCTCTCACCTTAGCAAAAGTTACATCAAGCTCATTAGACCATAAAAAATGTTGACCCTTTTTAAGCAACACACAAAGTGGTACACAATTTGGGCATAGTTGACTACAAATCTAGCATAATACTCTGCAAGATTTAAGAATGAGCGTAGAGAATCCTTATCACTGGGAGCTTTTGCTTCTTTTAAAGCTCTGATAACTGAACATTTCGGTCTAATGCCTGAACCTGATATTGTGTGACCTAGGTATTCTAGCTCATTCACCCCGAACTTACATTTGTCCCCTCTTACAGTCATACCACGTTCCCCTAGTAAAGATAGCACTTTCCTCAATAAAATATTGTGCTCATCTAGACTCTTTGCAAAAATTAGGATATTGTCCAGATATGCCTGAACTCCTTTCAGATCTTTGAACATGGTATCCATGAGCCTTTGAAAGACGCTGGCAGCCGATGCCAACCCGAAAGGGAGTCTCAGAAACTTAAAATCTCCAAACGGAGTGACAAAGGTTGTCAGCTCTTGAGATTCTTTGGACAAAGGGACTTGATGATATGCAGATTTTAAGTCTATCAAGGAAAACCATTTTGCACCACCCAAATTTTCTAACAACTTGTGTATCCTGGGCAGTGGATTACAGTCTACTTTAATGTTTTTATTCAGACCCCTGAGGTCTGCACACAACCTAATTAAATTTTTTTTTTTACGGGTAACCACAATGGGGGCGACCCATTGTGAAGTCTCAGTAGGTTGAATAATCCCTTGCAAACACAAGTCATCCAGCATTTTTTTAAACTCGCTTTTTACACACAATGTTACTGCTCGAACCTTATGTGCATCCGGAGAAGCATCCAGCAGAAGCTTAATCTTGTGTTCTACACCCTTTACCAGACCAACTTTGTCATTTTTAAATTCATTCAACATATCCATGCGATCAATTTTTGCATCCTCAATACTGCAAATAGGCAACTCTCTAGCTCTTATGGGATTATCATCACCCGATACCAAATATTAACCCATTCTAGCAAGATCTTTCCAACCCACAATATTTTTCCCTTTGATTGCCACATATATTTTGGTACAAATGGACCTTTCCAACATCCAGCATGTCAATGTCTTTCTCCCCGAAAGCTTTAGGGTTGACATCAGTTTCCAAAAGTACAGTTCCTTTTCCCCTTTTTTCATAAAAGGTAGAATCTCGAAGAATGATGATAGCCGAACCAGAGTCAGCCATAACTTGCAATTGAACTCCATTGATAGTCGATGAACATAAAGGACGTTTCATCTGATCTTCTCCCGTATCCAGAGTTAACAACAAATTGTCCATAGACTCGGAGCAATCTTCTAATTCTACATTGCTTACCTTTTATAGTTTTTTTCTGAAACCTGCAGACTTTCTGAAAATGACCAATCTTTTTACATAATGAACAACACTTACTCAAAGCTGGACACCCTTTAAAATTGCCAATATGAAATTTCGAGTCACATCTATTAACAGAAGTTTTAGCCTTTTTGTTGAGAAGGCTTTGACACTTTATCTATGGTACCCACAGCATACAAACCCTCTTCATTATACTCCTCAGCAATCAAGTTTACTTTAGTAGTTACTTTCGACATCATGGCCTTGGTTGAAATGACAGATCTCTAAATGCTTAAAGCTAAATCTATAACCTCAGAAAGTGTAGGATTTTTACAACTAAGAATTCCTTCTTTCATTTTTTGGTGAAGCGCAATTAAATACGAGTTTGTCTCTAATATAATTATCCTAACGTGGACCAAAATCGCATGAAATCGCCAAAACTCTTAAAGCTGCAACGTATTCCTCCACTTTCTCATCCTCTTTCTGTTTTCGCTTATAAAAATGATGTCTTTCTAACATAATATTAGGGGATTCTTCAAATAGTTTTTTTTTAATGTAGCTATAGCCTCAGAATAAACATTCCATTGTCTGTCTCCTGATTGCCCAGAAGGAGGAGAAATTGGAGTTAAACTGTTAAAAATACGTTGCGCTGCTAAACCCAAACTACCAAATAATAAAGCAAATTTACGTGGAGGAGAATATTCTGTGGCATCAATAGCTACTAGATGGTTTTGAAACAACCCAAACCACTCTGTCCATAACATAACAGGTTTACCCGGTTTGTCCAGAAATGGTGGTGGTTGTGTGATGTCTTTTGCTGAAGAAATGTTCCGTTGAATGAAAACCCAAAACACTTAACACTGTATCCTGAAATAAACACCTTGAAAATGTGAATAAACTCCCCGTCTCCTGAAGGCGCTTTTCTTGAGTAGAGTCAGTTTTTCTAGAGGTCAATTTCCACAATTTGACCACTGTGTTTTGAGGCAAGTCTTGCTGCTCCTTGGTATTATATAGTGCCGTGAGGCTTCCCACCCCTAGCATGTCTGTTTACTCTGATAGCTCCAGCTGGGGCGTGAATGCCTAGCCGTTTGTCGCCACAAGGTTAGTGGCCCAGTATTTTGTGTAACTCCTACTGTGCTGTACTGCTATGGCAAACTCCTCTTGTCAGTTTATGTAAAGTAAAAAGTGTGTGTGGGGGGAGGGTGGTCCCCATCCCATTGCAGTGTATGTTAAGCTGTATTGAATGTGTGGTCCCTAGTATGCTGTGTTTTGCATTTGCATATAAAAGTTTGGCGTGTACGATCATCTTGTAAAATGCGGCCTGGCCTAAGAGCGGGAGTGGCGGTGAACACTAGTGTTGCACATTCCTTTTGAAATCTTACACAATCCTATATAGCTTACATTTGTCCATCCACATTCCTTGTAATGCAGATTTCCAAATTCACAAACTCATCAGCTGAGAAAGGTGAGAGACTTATACCCCTATTTGGTCCTAGGCTCAAAGGGGATAGAATGCATTCTTGCTTCAGTTAATACTGAAAGTCAGAATACCTCCCAAACAACCTGAAAATGTATCTGATCCTATTTAAAGTGGTTGCTTGGTCCACAACATTTACATAATAAAGTTATCTTGCTGTCCATAAGGACATTTTATCTCATTCAGGAGTTTGGCGACTATATAGAGAAACGAATGCTGAGTCTATTTCTATGATCAACAAACTCTGAAGTGACCTGCGGTATCCTTTTTTTTAAGTACATCCAAGGGTATTTTATTCCTTTATAATACATGGTCACACCATCACTTTTACTGCAAAGTGTTTAAATTTGTGGTATTGTGCTTCTTTTTATGAAATGGATAGTATGGTTAAAACATGAAGAATAAAAGCAGAATCTGTATCGCAAAATTAAATGCATCAGAAAGCAGTTAGTAATTTGTTGCAGAAAGCATATTCAGATCTGTTTAATGTAAATTAGATTTTAAAAGTCTAGCTCAGAATGAGTAAACTGCAGTTGTAATGATGCTTTATGACTTTCACCTCAGCTGCTGGCGTTAATAGGAGGCAATATGACGACACTTCTCAACTGTAATACCGTATTACAGTTGATGGGTAAATGAAGATATAAAATAGATGGTAGCCAGGTAATTAATCCAAGCAAGATGTTTATTAGTTGGTTTCAATAAGATAAGTATTAGGTCCCACCAGGAGCTTGATGGATGTTGCTCAGCCCTCACTCACCAATTGACATTCTCCACACACACCAGGCACACACACATTCTATTCACTCTGACATCACGCACACCAACATTCCACGCAGACATCCCACTCATTCTGGCTGAGCAACCTAAACTAAAAGGAGATAAATCTAGTTACAACAAACAGCATGTCATTTTCTTATTTCACACGACTAGAGACGTCACAACTTTAATAAAAAAATAGAGACATTTGGTTTTGTGTATTATAGCAGGATATCGAATGCGTACAGGGATATTCTTTCTTTCCATTCTTGGCGCTGCATTGCTGAACTGTGTCTAAATATAGCACCTGCTTATCATTTCACACCCTAGCTATGGCTTTACAATAATCCCAGTACTTTAGATCCATCTTGTGGGCAAAATTCTAGTAAATATCTTTAGATTTCCAAGAAATTGTGCAGTCCATCAACTGTTTCATTTTGGAAATTGTACAATCATTTACATCTCTCTATTTGAAACACTATTAGATTTTTCAGATTTGTTTACATTTTCAGGAAATTGCTTGGTTAATGATGCTTGTGATGTAATGAGTTTT
Organism: Lissotriton vulgaris; assembly: GCF_964263255.1. Taxonomy (NCBI): domain Eukaryota; kingdom Metazoa; phylum Chordata; class Amphibia; order Caudata; family Salamandridae; genus Lissotriton; species Lissotriton vulgaris. The sequence goes on from NC_141694.1 coordinate 754,407,849, forward strand.
AATTTCTAGATCTGTCTTGTGGCAGCTAGGAAGCATTGACTCCTTGAAATGAGGGCAGATGGCATAGCACTCTGAAGTTACCTAACCTGGAAGTAGGTACGCTATAAGATTTCCCTGTAGCTTAAACCTATGTCTAATAATAGACACTTGGTAGAGAAGACCTAGCAACTTTCTATAGACAACGGAGAAACTATTGGGAAGATTTGTTTTACAGATTTTTTATTGGTAGCTGAAATTATCGCATATTGAAAGTAAGTTGGGTTATAGAGTACCACATTTTATTCCCATATATACGACCAAAGTGAGAGATTCAGAAGTCGCGGCCTTTCAATAGATGTGATTTTATTTCACGATTCCTCTTTAGAAACTAAAGCCCCTGTATTAGTGCAACTCTTCTGTCTGACTTGACTAAGTGCTTTCATTGCCATCTTGTTATTGGGGGCTTTTATGATTATCTGGTGAACTGCACATCTTAGATTGTTATTGCTTTTTCAAAGCCTAGCGGGCTAGGGGCGCAAAATATGTCCCTTTATGCTCCTGTGCACATATTACCATGAGCCCGGCCGCGCACTGGAGTTTGACGTTTGTAATAGTGAAGCACTTGGCCTGTGCCTCGAGGCTGGTAGTCTTGGAAGAATGTAATAAATACATGAGACATAACACGAAGAACTGTATTATTCCTGACGTGGACACTAGTCATATCTGCTAACACCTGAGTCTGCTTGGTGAAGCCATAACCAGAGGGGTTAGTCAAAGTCAGGCAATAATCCTTCCTTTTAGAAGGGATTCTACTTTCTGCAATATCATTCGTGCTTGTTCTTTTTACCAAAAAAAATCATGTTGTCCAGGGATGTGCATTAAAATTAAAAACAGTTTCTACACTTGATCCAAACACACCTGCCATGATGCACCCGTGCTCGTCTGTTAAAATTATATGATGGTTATAAAATGTAAAAGGTTTATTGCATGGATGTCTGCCAAGGTTAGGAAGTATCATTCTTTAAAATGTATGTGGCTTATGTTTACAATAAGAAAAACATTCAATTATCCGAGTGGAATTTCTGAAGAAAGTTATATTTTTGTCGTTAGAAGTTAGGCCATTTGTACTCATCCCGTCGTAAAGAAAGAAGAAAACTCTTTCGCTTTCAAAATACCCGTGGCTGGGTCTGCATTCTGACTGCCTTCCGAGTTCCCACTGCCTTTCCTTCTCTGCTCTCCATCCAGCAGCAGCCCATAGCAGCCCCTCTGTACCTCGTAGATTGGCTGTTTGGCCTGAAAAGCAAATAAAAAGCCCTAAACGCACTTCTGTCCGTCATACTTAGCAGATCACGCAGACGTGGCAATGAAGTCACAGTACAGAGGTTTGTGACGTGAGCACGTCTAACGTCTTTGAGTAAAGTGTTCCTCCACAGTTGCTATGGTTACACAGGCATTGCAAATCGGACGTCTCAAGATAAACTTTCAGATGAACAGATGCAGCTGGGATATAGCTGTTATTCACGTCGTTCCCCCATTTCCTTCGTTCTCCTCTGACAAGAGCGTTGTCATATCAAAGGTGCACTTTATTTGATGGATAAAATGTGCACAATTGAGTCTGTCATGATCGTCGCCGAGGGGATGATTGGTGTAACTTGATCAACAACTCTGAGGGTAGGAGCTGCTTTATAAGAAACATAAACCTATGTATTCACCTTTTGTTCAAGTATGGATTGTGTCTGTTTCTCAATCATAATTAGGATTTTAAAAAGGCACTTGCGCAGTTAATGTGGGCATTGCTGGCCTGTTGGTCTGTCCTGGGGAGATCTGCCTGTCCTCGCAATTCAAAATGTACTTAAATGTTCAGATGAAATTATGGACATATGGTTGAGGTTTTAAAAAAAAAAGAGAAAATCTTAAAACAGAATTTATATCCCCAGGAAGTGTCTCAAAAGAGGCTGTGCCTATTGGTAAAGCAAAGGCAACTGAGATGGCTGCCATCTGGTTTGGTGTGCCTCACTGTGACTCAGTGCTCTGGTGGAGAAGGTGCTGAGGAGAGGGATATCCCAGTATCAGGACTCTTGCCAGACATTTGTCTTAATTTGTGCATCATGGAATATGCTGATGGGAGCACAGTGTGACCAACAGCACAACAGACTAGGTATCTACGTTGTGCAGAATTTCTTACAAACCTGTCCTCAAAATCTGTGTGTCATCAACAGAAGCCTCTCCTGCACCAAGGAGTGGGGTGTAGTGTCCAGGAAGGCCTCTCTTTTAAGCAGTGGGGTAGTAATACCAAGTATAGCACAAAAAATACCATTTAACCTTTGTGAACACAGACTGTGATGAGAGGTGTAGTTTATCATCTGATTTTCAATGTGCCTATGATTTTGCATGAGGCAAAATATGGAAATGATTAAGTGAAAACATTTTCGTTGAGCAGACAAACCCTGATCATTCTCCTCAGAAACACTCAAAATATTGTTGGTATGAAAAACATTTTTCAATTTGAAATTCTCAAATTTGAGTTGTTTGTTATAACATTTTAAGTAATATATTTTGGAAATGTACATAATGTTACATATGCTTAGTCTGGGCTTCACAGTAAAGCATTACATCTAGGACTCCTTCAAACGCTGCCGAACAAGTGCATGAGTTGCATATTGAGCCACTCATTCCTTGCTCTGGTATTATCTCCCAGCCCTGGTTTTTTTAGTGTTTCTGAGCTTGATTCAATATGTGCTACTTTAAAATTTATTTTTAATAATCCATCTCCTTAAACCGAATATTAATAGCGAGAGAACAAAAAAGTATGCCTCTTTCTCGCTTTCATCTTGCTGTTACTTTAGTTAGTTCGATTATTCATTACCCTAAATTATTTTTCACTTCTAAGTTGTGCCTACTAGAGAGTAAACCAGTAGTCTGAAACTACAGCAGATTTGTATTCCAGGTCCAGAAAATCTGTAGCAGGACTATTACATCTCGCACATGCGTCACTGGCTCTCCCTCCATATCGCTGTGGTTTAGCTGGGGTATAGTAAACCTGGTGGAAAAAGTTATAATGTAGCAATCAGTCTGTTCCTGCCATTCACGGAGACCACTTTGGTGTATCGACAATAATATTCCCATTTTTCATCTGTTAAGTGAATTCTCCAATCTGGAGGGCTTCATTATACATGTCGAGGAGGTCGCCAAACTCCTTCAAAATTCCCAAGGCAGTCCATTAAATCTTCTGTCATAATCATGGAGCACAATAACTCCCACTTCACTGCCTCCAACTAGGCTAGTGTGATGTCTTCTAAATCTGTAAGTCCCTCCTCGTTTGCATGATGCATGGATGTATATTGTGTTTGATAATAGTATGTGAATTCCCCAAGGATGTCCACCGAGCGGGATTTCTCCTCACCTCCCGCATTGATTATCGTGGCAACATGATCTGCGGCCCGTCAGTCTAGCCAGTGTATGTCCAGGTCTTATGGCCTCCGTGTGTACCCAAGTAGTTGCATATTTCCCCAAGTATTCACTCTCTATAGGTTCACCAAAATTTCTCATTCTATAATACAGTTATGCCAACTAATGTTGCCCGACAGTAGTTGAGCAGCGTGGGTGGGGCCACAGGGGCGGTAGCCCTTGGCACAAAATTCTTAGGGGGTGCAAAATTTTAAAAGAAAAGTGGAAGGATACTTTCCTTGCCCTGGGCGCTGGCAACCCACGCTACTCCGCTGCCCGTCAGTACCCTATTCAGCCTTACTAAATTGTTAACGAAGTGCCAAGGAAATTATATACCCTTTCAGGCGAGGAGCGCGTGCCTGCTAGAACAGCAACACGAGAACTGGGCGATAATATCTCTGAAGAAAGCCCTTGAAGTTGGGAAAAGTTAAGATCTCGGTCGGCTTCTGTGCTAGCCACTGTGGTGTTACGGCTTGTTCTGTGACGTTGGTTGCACTGCAGAGAAGGCAGCAGTTGGTTGTAAATTGAGGGTTCTCCTTTCATCCTTAAAAGTATCCCATTAACTTCTGCTGGCAAATGAGCAGTGTTTTATTTGGCAATAATATGTGTTTTGCAAGCCTGCCACAAAATGGCCACACCTCCCTGTGGCTGAAGAAGTGCAAAGATTTTCCTAAAAAAACATTTTGCTTGGTGTTAGAAGTTGTAGAAAGTATATATTTTTTTAGCATTTGGTATACAGTTTGTTGTGCTGCAATAAACCATTAAATGAAACCGTTGTGCTAAAGCATGTGTATGTGTGTTTTTTATTTATATATATATATATATATATATATATATATATATATATATAATCTCCTCGCTCCGTGCGACGAAGGGATTCCGAAACTCATTTGTTGTGAATAAACAACTTTAGGAAACTCTCCCAGCGAGTGCTTGACTCTTTGATGCAAAAGGAGTGAGGAGCGGCGATATCTACATATATATATATATATATATATATATATATATATATATATATATAACAATTTGCATTAAAAGGGTCTAAAATTCAGACGTTAATCAATTAATTTTGACTTGCAGTAATTAATTGTCGATGATGCCCATGAAATGAAAATTTTGTGTATATCATTAGTAGAACCTAACACTGCCAGAGTGAATACATCTGCTAATGCTTCCTGACACTGTGCTTGTCTGCTCTAGATGGGCATAGGCCAAAGTCTCCCGTTACAAACTTCTTTACTGGTGCATAGTAACGTCTAACACATAAGCATTTGCATAGTATGCAAATATAAGGTATCGTTGTGGAAAAGGTGAATAACTGATACTTAAGACCCGCCTCATTCCTCTTAAAGTTTTACCAGTATTAGATATAAAAAATAATCAATCTTGCTTAGTTATGAAACGGAGACATAAAAGCACAATTATTCGTGCTAAAATCCTCCCAGGTACAATTCAGATTATATTGACTTTTTAGAGCTTCTGTGAAGCAGCTGTGGGGTACAGAAATGTCCCCATTGCTTTCTTTTTTTCTTTGCATCTTTTATGGCAGTAAAACCACTCTAATACCTCTCTAAGGCAGCACGAGACACATTTGGAGAGCCTCGAGCCAGCAATTAAACACATTTTTCTATTATTATTTGCTCTTTTTTTCAGATGAACAGTCCTGATGAAAACTCAGCCTACTGGGGAGCCAGAGAGCTTGCCGCCTGCCACCTTTCTGTTATGTTACGGAATTGGTTAAGCGCCTGCTAACTCCATTCGGAGTTACCCCGCGCTAGATTCCAACACAAAAGGCCTCACGAACCTGCCCTATACTATCTTATGACTTGGGTTTGTCTGAAAAAAACAGCTCTTCGGTTTTGTCCGTGTTGAGGTAACAGATTAGAGCTGCAGGTGTGTTCCTTGTTCATTTTAAAAGTATATATATTACACATTCTACGATACAATATAGTCAGCAAAAATATACATTTACAGTTTCCAATGAGTGTTTTTTTAAGGGCCACAGAAGTCTGAGCCCCCACGACAGCCTGTCATTTATGCATGCACGATCATGGCTAGAGGGGAGCCGAGGGGTTTGCCAATAGATGGACTTCAAATGGTGTTTTCAGATTCATTTTTTTCTCTTGTTAAAACAACAGTGGAAGTGTGCAGGGTGAGTAATACCCGCCCACACACTGCTCAGGTGGCTGCCAAAGTCACACAGAATACAACATACAATACATTTTATAAGTGAGGTGGCGGATGCCTTTCAAGTTTCGCTTTCAGTTTGCAAGATTTCTTGGTGAACAATTGAGTGGGATATTTTTTATACTTTACTGCCCCACAGACATTTTGAAGTGCTGAAAAAAGGGTATACTTCCTTGAAGTAACTGAATGATAGTCATTGTAAGCGTGCGAAAGTGCCCATGGGTTCTGTATGCTTATAATGATCATTTTTGCACTCCATAAATTCTGTGATTGCACCTACAACACCTGCTGAATTCAAAGGTTTGAAAATGTTTCTAAACCGGACATTTGTATAATGCCAGTCATTGGTTGATAACTAACTGATGGAACGACATTCCTCATGCTATGCTGACCTCTGTCAGCCCCAAGGTCACTATCATTTTTTCCCAGGCATGGGGGGATTAAGTGATGTGCACAGAATCACAGGATGTTGACCCGACGCTGAGACTCGCACCTGCGCCCCCCAGTTCCAAAGTCGGCAGCGCCGACCGTAATGCCCCATCCTTTCCCTAGCGCAGGGGCAATGAGGGACTTAGTTTACAATACTGATTATTTGTTATTGTTATTGTTATTGTTAGTGAGTTTTTATATCGCGCCTAATCACCTGCAGGTCTCTAAGCGCCTGGAAAGATGGTAACAGACAATAACTTAGCAAGATGAAAGGTGAGGTCATAGCTAGATTATACTGTGCTCATGCTTTTGCGGAACAGAAATGTTTTTAGGCTCTTCCTGAATCGTAATAGATTCCCTTCCCGGCGCAGCACCTCCTTTGGGGACGTAAAAAGGGTTCTATCTGCTTCGGTAGCGAATGTCACGCCCAGCGTGGAGGCAGTGGCCCTATCCTTCTGTACACTAACAAGGCGTCTGCTCTTTAAAAATATATTGCCAGGGAACTCTCACTCCCTGGTTAAATTCCTTTTCAGTAGTTTCGTGCTCGAATAGTTTAGTCATTCTGTTTTTAGGTCTCGCCTGTCGATGCGCATGCGCATCGAGCAAGGCGAGAGTATTGGCACTTATCCACTCTTTATCCACACTGCAAGGAATCGTGGCGATTCCTTGCAGTGCACGATAAATTTAAGCTCAATGCGCATGCGCATTGAGCTTAAATGCGCGTGCACATGCCCCCAGCCGCCTACTCTCTCTCACAGCCTCCCCCAGCTCCGCCCCCTCACTACTTGATTGCACGGCCGCTAGGCCGTGCCTCCCCTACTCTCCTCCCCCCTCCTCCTCTCCTCCCCTGCCTGCCTGCCGCTAGCCTTGCCTACTCTCTCTCGCAGCCTCCCCCAGCTCCGCCCCCTCACTACTTGATTGCACGGCCGCTAGGCCGTGCCTCCCCTACTCTCCTCCCCCCTCCTCCTCTCCTCCCCTGCCTGCCTGCCGCTAGAAAGCAAACAAAATGTTAGCGGTAGCAAGCAGCAGTATTGCTCGATACCCCGACCTCTTCCGGTGAGAATATTAATGGTGTTATGCTTTGGCGACTTTAAGAACGGACACATCTTTCTTGTCGGATAATGATTTTGTCCCTTTGTTTATTATATATGTCGGAGTGTTCCCGGCTTCGAGTAAACAGCTGACACCTATCCTGAGCAGGCCCAGCTGTCCCGTCGGTGACCAGCCGTTACCATTCCTCAGTTTAGATTTCAAGTTTATTAAATAGAAGGCGCTCCCGTACTTTCCACCTCTCGAGTCCCAGCGCCGCCGCTGTCGCCGCGCAGCTCGTGTGCTGCCAGGTTCATTATCCCTTCGGCTCGATGCTTCCCACGTTTGATTGCAGCTCCCATGGAACGCGTTGGGCCCACTGGTGAAACCCGATCTCCCGCCTTCTCAGGAGCTTGTGTTCCAGCCGCGTCGTTTGTCCTCCCCTACTCTCCTCCCCCCTCCTCCTCTCCTCCCCTGCCTGCCTGCCGCTAGAAAGCAAACAAAATGTTAGCGGTAGCAAGCAGCAGTATTGCTCGATACCCCGACCTCTTCCGGTGAGAATATTAATGGTGTTATGCTTTGGCGACTTTAAGAACGGACACATCTTTCTTGTCGGATAATGATTTTGTCCCTTTGTTTATTATATATGTCGGAGTGTTCCCGGCTTCCAGTAAACAGCTGACACCTATCCTGAGCAGGCCCAGCTGTCCCGTCGGTGACCAGCCGTTACCATTCCTCAGTTTAGATTTCAAGTTTATTAAATAGAAGGCGCTCCCGTACTTTCCACCTCTCGAGTCCCAGCGCCGCCGCTGTCGCCGCGCAGCTCGTGTGCTGCCAGGTTCATTATCCCTTCGGCTCGATGCTTCCCACGTTTGATTGCAGCTCCCATGGAACGCGTTGGGCCCACTGGTGAAACCCGATCTCCCGCCTTCTCAGGAGCTTGTGTTCCAGCCGCGTCGTTTGTCCTCCCCTACTCTCCTCCCCCCTCCTCCTCTCCTCCCCTGCCTGCCTGCCGCTAGAAAGCAAACAAAATGTTAGCGGTAGCAAGCAGCAGTATTGCTCGATACCCCGACCTCTTCCGGTGAGAATATTAATGGTGTTATGCTTTGGCGACTTTAAGAACGGACACATCTTTCTTGTCGGATAATGATTTTGTCCCTTTGTTTATTATATATGTCGGAGTGTTCCCGGCTTCCAGTAAACAGCTGACACCTATCCTGAGCAGGCCCAGCTGTCCCGTCGGTGACCAGCCGTTACCATTCCTCAGTTTAGATTTCAAGTTTATTAAATAGAAGGCGCTCCCGTACTTTCCACCTCTCGAGTCCCAGCGCCGCCGCTGTCGCCGCGCAGCTCGTGTGCTGCCATGTTCATTATCCCTTCGGCTCGATGCTTCCCACGTTTGATTGCAGCTCCCATGGAACGCGTTGGGCCCACTGGTGAAACCCGATCTCCCGCCTTCTCAGGAGCTTGTGTTCCAGCCGCGTCGTTTGTATGGCCTTTCTCACTTTCACCGGCTAATGCTTTATTTATGTAGCGTGCTGTCAGCACTGGAGGCTGCAGCAGCCGGTTCCACGCGTTCTTGCAGCTTTTGTTAATGCAGGAGAGGTGATCGAGGCGCTGCGCATGTTCACCCTCTCACGTCCCCCTCGCCCCACAGACCCCAGCCAAGGGAGCTCCCAGTATAGAGCGGAGGGGCCCCTCAAATTCATCCTCTCCCCTCCCCCTCGCCTCACAGACCCCGGCCAAGGGAGCTCACATTGTAGAGCGGAGGGGCCCCTCATGTTTATCCTCTCACGTCACCCTCGCCTGTAAGACCCAGGCCAAGGGAGCTCCCAGTATAGAGCGGAGGGGCCCCTCATATTCATCTAATGAGAAATGATGATCGTTGTCTGAGAGAAAGCAATTGTTAAATTGTTGTAGACTCTAATGGCTTACAGCTGGGTATGTTTTCGAATTTGTTCTCGCTAGCCCAGGCTCATTTTTAGCCACCGTTACCAATCACAGTCAGACGGATGTGTTCTCTTTGTGCAGCCCAGTTACATACATAACAATAAATAATAGAAGGGTGTTGTTTTACATACATTCAGATCTGTGGCACTCACCCTCAACCCCTCACCCTCAAACCCTCACCCTCAAACCCTCACTCACCCTCAACCCCTCACCCTCAACCCCTCACTCACCCTCACTCTCACTCATCCTCACTCACCCTCAACCCCTCACCCACCCTCACCCTCACTCACCCTCAACCCCTCACCCTCACTCACTCACCCTCAACCCCTCACCCTCAACCCCTCACTCACCCTCACCCACCCTCAACCCCTCACTCACCCTCACTCACCTCACTCACCCTCACTCACCCTCAACCCCTCACCCTCACTCACCCTCACTCACCCTCAACCCCTCACCCTCAACCCCTCACCCTCAAACCCTCACCCTCAAACCCTCACCCTCAACCCCTCACTCACCCTCACTCTCACTCATCCTCACTCACCCTCAACCCCTCACCCACCCTCACCCTCACTCACCCTCAACCCCTCACCCTCACTCACTCACCCTCAACCCCTCACTCACCCTCACTCTCACTCAGCCTCAACTACTCCCCCTAACTCACCCAAAACCCCTCACCCTCACTCACCCTCACCCTCACTCACCCTCAACACCTCACTCACCCTCACTCGCCCTCACTCACCCTCACCCTCACTCACCCTCACCCTCACACAGTGCAATAGGTCTCGGAGCATTTGAGTTAGAGCTTTTAGAATTGTTTATGGCTTTTTTTATTTGTAATTCTTTAGCATTGGCTACAGGAAACAAAAATGCTAAAGATTTACAAAAAAAACCCATAAACAATTCTAAAAGCACTAACTCTAATGCTGCGAGACCTATTGCATTTCCAATGCTTGTTTTCCCGTTGAATACTTGTGTTTAAATGTTGCTGCACTTACCCATGGTGATGTGACAAAGTAGCGGCGGATTAGCTTTTCACACTGACAAACCTGCGGAGCTCTCCGATTGCAGCCAGATCTCGGTCTCTGTCAGGAATAACCTGAGCCCTGCATTCCCTGGCCCGGCTCCACGTGTGACCAGTTCAAACTGGTGCACTGGAGCTATGCAAGTGATCAGAGCGGCTAGTACTGGTGAAATCTTCTGTTACTCCAGTTCAGTCCGCTTGAGCAATAAGTGTTAGAAGCCTCAGGAAGATGTATAATTCCAAATTCGGTTGACCCCGATTTCCTAAGGGCATTTTTTGGTTGAGGAAGTCATAAATGTCCCTGCCAGAGGCGTTGGCAGGCATCCTAAGGCGGTTGTACTTTAATCCTCCCTGCATGAAATGTTAGGAGCCAGTCCTTGTAAAAAAAAACACATGCAAGTCACTGGTGAGGGTGCTGGCATGGTTGAGGATTCACCAAAGTGGCTGGCACAATGGGAGTGGCATCACGCATCCTTTGTTGGTAGGTGCTGAGAGGCTGTGGAAAGAGCTTGGAGCGCAATATAAAGAAAGCAAATACGGTTTTTAGAGCTCCGCTTGCTCTGGTTTAGGCTTTCGAAGGTAAAAATATGACCCTCAACCTAGAATAATTTAGAGGCTCCATAGGTGGAAGTGATATGTTAAACAAACTGCTGTCTATGGAGGTTTTCACTTCCTGAATCTTAATTTTAAAAATTAATTATTTTTGCCCTTAAAATGAAATCAGAAAAGAGATCGCCTGAAGTACTGCTTACTATGAAGAGATCAACAAACACATTTTTTACCATACTTTTGCTGTTTTTTTCAGTCTGGTTGTCCCGATTGAGTGCTTTTCACGGAGCCCTTTGCTCACATTTGTGCTGGAAAGAAACTTAGGTAGCGTAATTGTGGCTTCAGAGGAGAAAGCTGCAAGATGTAGAAAGTTCTCTGCCAAGTATACATTTTCTTTAAAAAAGATACATTGCAAGACTTTATTCTCTAGGAGAGATTTTGGAACAAAACACTCTTTTCACCCACCCCTAGTTTTGACGATTTTCTTAGTTACTAAGAGTCATGAGAGGTCTGAATTTGCATAACCAGGGGCAGAGTGCTACTACATAGCTTTGTATGAAAGGCTAACCTGTAAAGTAGGATTCCTGAAGAAATTATTTTATCTAGATCTGGTTCTCCTGCAGGTTCATACTGTAGGCCACCCTGGATCACTTTCCACATGGAAAGCTATATTTACACAGACATGCTGAATATTTATTTGAAATTAAACTACAGTGGACTCCAAGGACTGTGCAGGCTACTATGAGCTTATTTAGCACAGATTGTCCTGTGGAACTGTGTACTGCACTGAAGTACTAAAGCGACGGCCTATTTTTTAACATGCCCGCATTTAGCATCAGCAGGTTTTGAATGTTTCTTTAACGTAATCCCTTGGTAAGGGACTTTGTGCAAGGTGGCGAGCACCCCATAACCTGGAGATCATTATGCTGTCTCCCAGGACATTGATCAAAGAGTGCAAACCATTCCTTTCTAGTTGCAGTTCATTCTCACTGTCGGGTTGGGCAAAATGGCTTCCAGCCTCCACATCTGCTGTAAACGTATTGCAGATGTTTTGCATGGGATTGCAGATCGTTCCGTTAGGTGATGGCTGAATGGGACAGTTCAACATTTAGTGGGCGGCCGCTATGCCATGAATTCCAGTGACAGACAAAATCTGCTTAAGTAGAGGGTGAAGAATAGCAAGGGGCGGCAGATGATGGGGTTCTCCCATTCTTAGGCGGTAAGTGACCTTTCCCCTCAAACTTACTTGGACATGCATGAGATTGTTGGTTATTGAAGTAGCTTTTGAAATATACATCGGTGTGGATTTTTTCTCGCCATTTAATACTCTATATGTATTGACCGTCTGCACTTGCACGGAAATGTCTTTAGGTCTGTGTCCTGCACTTTTGTGGAAAGGAGTTCAGGTTTATGTTTTAGCAAACTGTGGTGTGCTTAGCTCCTTCAGTTTTTTTTCCTGGTCATTATGGGTGAATCTTAGTCACATTTAGGCCTCGGTCTTAGCACAGGAGTCATAGGGTCATCTGTAGACCAGGTGGCCACATATACATACAATTTATCTGTTGGAAATGTCATTTTATTTAGGAAGGAAACTTTGAGGTCTTCGCACAACTTTTGTCAGTGATTAACGCAAAAATCCAATGTAAATTTTGGCGGTGTCCTCATTTTCAAAACCCAGGTACTGAAATCATGATTTTATTTGTAAAGAATAAACCAGAGAGAACAGATCTTAAACTGTGAGGCTGGTGTGTTACAGAACCCCTCATGTGGCTTCATGACTTCACTTGTTTGGCCTTTTTAAAATATGTTAATTCTCTCGGGTCAAATGTTTCACCTCATTAGTTTTAGTTTAACTCCGAGATACAGCATCCAGTAACTGAAAGGTGACCTGCTGCTCCATATGTAAGGGCCTGCCACTGCGACGTCACATTGTGGCAGCGATTTAAGTAACTTTTGATCCATTGGAGCTAGAAACAAATGTTTTTTGGTGTTGAAATTTGCTAATTATGCAGAAAGTTATGATTTCTGGGGCAAGGGTGGCAGATCCATAATTATACTGAAAACTCTGCATAATAGCATAATTCAATTGGCGCTGGGTGTAATGTGAAGGACTACTGCCAAACGTCCAAAAAGTCTCATCTGAAGGTACGCCATTCTATGTCAAAGAAGCATTTTTTGTAAGCATCCCCATGCATGCCACCTGCTGTGTGTCTCAGAGGTCTGATCTGACTGAACGTGCTCACAAGCCAAACACACGTGTTGTCTTCCTCTTCCGGTGACCCAAGGGTTAGAGGTTAAGTGAGGCCGTGTCCTGATTTACATCTCCTCCCCAGGCAGTGCCTGTAGCTCAGCTTTTACCAATAGAAACAAGGAAAATCATGGAGGAATTTATAAAGGTTGTCACAAACAAATTGCAGGACTAAGTATGTTTTTTTCGATTGATGTGGAAAAGAAACATGCATTTGGGTAGGCCTCCCAAGGCCGTGCTTGACCTAATGCGACAGTGCTATCCGTTTGAGTGCCAGCGTTTGCAAGGCTCCGGGACGTGCAATCGTTACACATGGAAATGGCAACCATTGCTCTGTTTGTCCTCCTTAAAATGCCATCCTGTGCGGTTGGTAACGGAACCTGAGCTGAAGAACGCATTTACAGGACACCTAAGGGTCAAAGTTCGCAGAGTGCTTTTAAATAGCCATCAGACAGATTTAGCCTTGAGCTGTCCACCATGTGTAGAATTCCAGTTTGTCTGTAGTAACCGCCACAAGACCTTGCCCACGATTTGAAGTCTTTCAAATGAAAGATAAGCAAGGGAGACCTGGTGAAATCCCTGTACCATATTACTGCATTCACGATGGGTTTCCTCTTGGTGCTTGGGATGGGGGAAAGGTTAGATGCGTACCACAAGATATTTCAGCTTTGTTTATCTTTTTTAAACTGTTTCTCGAATAGAAGCGGATGTTACACTGTTCAGTAGTGCTTTCAGCAGTGGCGGCTGACACAAGCAAAAAGTGGTAGGTGGGTGGAGAGGGTGAGGGGGGAGCTTGAGCCGTTAATAATAAGAAACAAGCATTGGAAATGCAATAGGTCTCGCACCATTAGAGTTAATGCTTTTAGAATTGTTTATGGGTTTTTTTTGTAAATGTTTAGCATTTTTGTTTCCTGTAGCCAATGCTAAAGAATTACAAATAAAAAAAGCCATAAACATTTCTTAAAGCTCTAACTGAAATGGTCTGAGACCTATTGCACTGTGTGAGGGTGAGGGGTTGAGGGTGAGTGAGGGTGAGGGTGAGGGTGAGTGAGGGTGAGGGTGAGGGTGAGTGAGGGGTTGAGGGTGGGTGAGGGTGAGTGAGGGTGAGTGAGGGTGAGGGGTTGAGGTTGAGGGTGAGGTGTTGAGGGTGGGTGAGGGTGAGTGAGGTGTTGAGGGTGAGTGAGGGTGAGGGTGAGGGTGAGTTAGGGTGAGGGGTTGAGGGTGAGTGAGAGTAGTTGAGGCTGAGTGAGGGTGAGTGAGAGTGAGGGTGAGTGAGGGGTTGAGGGTGAAGGTTTGAGGGTGAGGGTGAGGGGTTGAGGGTGAGTGAGGGTGAGTGAGGGTGAGGGTGGGTGAGGGTGAGGGTGAGGGTGAGTGAGGGTGAGGGTGAGTGAGGGTGAGGGTGAGTGAGGGGTTGAGGGTGAGTGAGGGTGAGTGAGGGTGAGGCTGAGGTGTTGAGGGTGAGTGAGGGTGAGTGAGGGTGAGTGAGGGTGAGTGAGGGTGAGTGAGGGTGAGTGAGGGTGAGTGAGGGTGAGTGAGGGTGGAGGGTGAGGGTGGAGGGTGAGGGTGGGGGGTGAGGGGGTGAGGGTGGGGGGTGAGGGGGTGAGGGTGAGGGGGTGAGGGGGTGAGGGGTGAGGGGTGAGGGTGAGGGGGTGAGTGAGGGGGTGAGGGTTAGGGGGTGTGAGCGTTAGGGGGTGTGAGCGTGAGGCGGTGTGCGGGTTAGGGGGTGTGAAGGTGAGTGTGAGTGAGGGGGTGTGAGGCTTCGGGTGTGTGACGTTGCGTGAGTGTGAGTGTGTGTGAGGGTGAGTGAGGGTGTGAGAGGTGTTGTTATGCAGAGGGTGTGTGACGGTGTGTGAGGGTGAGGGTGTGTGAGGGTGAGTGTGAGTCATTGTGAGGTGTTGAGGGTGAGTGAGGGTGAGGGTGAGTGAGGGGTTGAGGGTGAGTGAGGGTGAGGGTGGGTGAGGGTGGGTGAGGGTGAGTGAGGGTGAGTGAGGGTGAGGGGTTGAGGGAGGGTGAGGGTGAGTGAGGGTGAGGGATGGTGAGGGTGAGGGTGAGGGTGAGTGAGGGTGAGGGGTTGAGGGTGAGTGAGGGTGAGGGTGAGTGAGGGTGGGTTTGAAAAGTCCTACGTACATCTCCTATTGTTGACCATCCTCACAATAATTCGGTACTTCAATCACATGCCGACTAACACTATGAAGATAAGGAACTTACAGTTACTCGCGCAAGTGAAATCCCGATAAATGTTGGAGGGCGGACAGTCAGACTTGCACGTGCGTATTCGACAGTTTTACCAGCAATAAACAAGCATGACCTGCTGTAAAAATACGACGAAAAACTAACAACATTCTAAAAGGACGGCTACTGGTTAGATATCCAAATTAGCTAATTCCGAACTGGACACAGAGAAGATTGTAGTCCGTTCTTTATGTCTACCTTGGTGATTCCTCCTTTGTTTCGCTTCGGGCGGAAGTTTTAGAACGTGTACCGGAAGTAATCCATTGTTTCGTTGACCCCCCTCATACACCGCATCAGGTAGGAGGAGCATTTTTTGTAGGGGAAGTTAAATTGGAAGGTATCCGAGCTTATGCTAATATAAACATGCCGATGTAAAAGCTGATCTCAATAGATGTCCCTCCAAAAATATCCCCGTTCAAGCTTCGTGACACGACTCGCAGCGTTTTATAGCAGAGTAGCTCCTTTGTGACTCCTTGTCACCCGAACACTTTTTCCACTCTTGGGATTTGATACTAGTAAGCCGGTTGCACTAATACATCTGAACGTTAGTACTGGTAAAATAAAAAAAGCCATAAACAATTCTAAAAGCTCTAACTCAAATGCTCCGAGACCTATTGCACTGTGTGAGGGTGAGGGGTTGAGGGTGAGTGAGGGTGAGGGTGGGTGAGGGTGAGTGAGGGTGAGTGAGGGTGAGTGAGGGGTTGAGGGTGAGTGAGGGTGAGTGAGGGTGGGTGAGGGTGAGGGTGAGTGAGGGTGAGTGTGAGTTAGGGTGAGGGGTTGAGGGTGGGTGAGGGGTTGAGGGTGAGTGAGGGTGAGTGAGGATGAGTGAGGGTGAGTGAGGGTGAGTGAGGGTGAGTGAGGGTGAGTGAGGGTGAGTGAGGGTGAGTGAGGGTGAGTGAGGGTGAGTGAGGGTGAGTGAGGGTGAGGGGGTGAGGGGTTGAGGGTGAGTGAGGGTGAGGGGTTGAGGGTGAGTGAGAGTGAGGGTGAGTGAGGGTGAGGGTGAGTGAGGGTGAGTGAGGGTAAGGGTTTGAGGTTGAGGGTGAGGTGTTGAGGGTGAGTGAGGGTGAGGGCGAGTGAAGTGACGCATGGCTTCTCCTGGTGATTAAGTATGCAGCAAAGCAGAGTGAATCTGATTCTAACAAATGGTAAGCAATGGGCAGGTTGCAAGCCCTTTACTGTATACAACAGAGTATCGCTAGCAAGAGTGTATATTCATGAGCTGTTGCAGGTTGACCCTAAAAAGTAGCACCTGAGAACACAGCAGTGGAAGGACACAAGGAAGGGGTCCTTTCTCCAGGGGAGGGGCAAATGGTAAAACTTGAACTTGTTTTGAGCAACACCCTTAATCACACCTGCAATGCCTCTTAGAAAGGATGTATGTTCTTTTTTGGCCACATCACGTTTTGTTTTATCCCAACTTAAAGCAGTGTATTGTACAAAACCATTGTTAGCCGAGTAAAAGGTTTTCTTAATGAAACACGTCTTTTAATACGTTAAGGTAACAGGCACTTCAAGTCATGTGCAATGAACGCCACAGGGTGGTTCTAGGAGATAACACTTGTAACTATCACCAAAAGAGTTGCACTGATATACTAGGACGCAGCATGTTCTATGGAAAAGAAAAGCCAATACATTTTCTACTGTGAACGGAGCAACGTGCTTCTAAAAATATGGTTTTTCCGTTCTTCCCACAAGAAATAAGACATCGATGAACACATGTTTGCAGACAAGAAACGGTGGGCACTTATTTTTTACACATTTACTCTCACACAGTGAGAAGCCCCGCTTCGGAGCATCAACTAGCTGGAAGCCTGTGGGTTATGATTAGAGTATTTGCCGTATAAACCATACCAGAACAAGGGCCAGAGAAGCACAGTGCTATGAAGGAGCACCTTAGCAGGGACCAAAAGCGCTAGTTTAGATGGCAATAAGAAAATAAGCTGCAGGAGATGTGTCACTACTCACTGCAAGGCGCGTGAGGCAGGCGGACCCCACTGGGTCTCGCAAGACTTAGGTGGGGCTGCAAGGCCATAGCTCTAGTTACTGTTCCCAGCACGACTGCTCTGGGAGGACTGGGAGCTAGACAAAGAAGACAGACTACCCATTGCTCCTTGGTCGCCGTTTCTGTGCATATAAGGACCATACCTTTGCTTGCGTGCAACCGTTTTTGGGCCCCCTTCAGATCGCCCTTCCAAAATGCTAAATATTTCCACCGAATTAGTGTGCCACTCTCCAAAGTAGATACTCAAAAGCGAAGAGTCGCCCTCATATAAAAGCACTCATGGACTGCCATGATCGCCATCTTAGGTGAGAGCGGCTGCAGAACCGGAAACAGTAGTCCAATGAATGTCTTTGCCCAGATTGAGTAAATTAATGTCCCCCATTAGACCTGGCTACCGCATAAGGTGCGCATGTGCTGCCGTAAACTTTACATGCTAAACGAATGTTGCTCTCCAGTGGCATTTCAGTGTATAGCACCAGCGCATGCTTGCTATTTAGCGAAAACACACAAAAGGTATGGCTCGGGCGTATGCTGAGAGGCGAATGCGCCTCTAATAAACAAACTGCGTCTAAATACATTTTGAGGAAAGAAATTAAGGGAATTGAAAATTAGAAAAAAAACAAGACGGACGGAGGAGAGGGGAGGGGGGAGGAGAAATGCGACACGGTGGGAAGGGGAGGGGGGGAGGCTATGGCTGGAAAACGAGAGCGGAAAGGCGGGCGGGGAGCGCGAATTGTCGAAGGAAAGTCAAAGAGAGTGGGTGAAAAGGACGGGGGTGCGAAGGGAGGCTGCGCGGAGGAAGGAGGGAAGCAGAGACGGGGAGAAAGAGAAAAGAAAGCTGAACAGGGAGGGTTTAGAAAACTAGACTTTAAACGGCGAGCGGGCGGGCAGAGAGAGTGAGGGGGCGGAGCGGGGGTGTGGGAGGAGTGCGGCTGGCTGCCTGATAGAGTGGAGAGCGGGCGGGCAGAGAGAGTGAGGGGGCGGAGCGGGGGTGTGGGAGGAGTGCGGGAACAGACGGGAGGGGAGGAGAGTAGGAGGAGGAGTAGGGGAGGCACGGCCTAGCGGCCGTGCAATCAAGAAGTGAGGGGGCGGGAGAGTAGGCAAGGCAGGCGGCTGGGGCCATGTGCACGCGCTTTTAAGCTCAATGCGCATGCGCATTGAGCTTAAAAGTCACGGGCACTGCAAGGAATCGCCACGATTCCTTGCAAGTTAGATAAAGAGTCGATGAGCCCCCATAGTCTCGCTTGCTCGATGCGCATGCGCATCGACAGGCGAGACCTAAAAAAAGACCTACCTTAAGATGCTGGCAGCCTCACGCCTCAGTGTTCCTCTGCTTCCTGGTCCCAGCAGACACCGGGACAGCATCAAAGACTCCCTGTGCAATCCCCGCACTGCTCTCATATGATCTCTCACAGCAGCGCAGGGATTGGCCTGAGCGGGCTGGTTTAACGGTCGGTCAGGCACAGGGAGTCTGTGCTGTTTCTCCAACTTGGCTGTGCAATACAGCTGGCTTGGAGAGACCTAACTAGCATGTCTTTTTGTCCAGCCTAAGACGGCCGGCCAAACAGACATGTGCACTTCGAAGTGCACTCCACTCCTCTCTCCCTTGCCTGGCCCCTCCCTACACACGCTGGCTCAACCAGCAGCTAAAAAATAAAACCATAATAAAATATAGCTTTATTTTTCAGCTGCTGGCTGTGAGCCAGTGGGGCGACGTTCCTCTGCCAATGTGGAGGAGCCGCCGCAGGCTTTAAGGGGAATGAAAAAGGTATGCGGGATACTCTTTAATTTGGGTGTGGCTAAAGAAGTATACCAAGGAATCCTTTACAAGATGCATGGCCTATGTAATTAAGGGTGTGGCATATACCATGATGTAAAGTATTGTGCATTACACAGTGTGCCATCTGGTCAGTATTTGGGTGCATCACTGAGTTTCCCTTAATTGCATCCAAACCTATCACACCACATAAAACTTACGCGTAAAACAAGCAAGTCCTACTAACTTTGGCAGTGTTAGAAGCCTCGGATAAATAAATAACCACAATCATTTTGCTGTGAATAATTGGAATTGGAAATGTTTGTTCTGAAAATATGATACTGTGAATTAAACATTACTTTGGTTGTGCAACCAGTAGGGGTACTTCGAGTGTCTCAGTTTTTTCAATGATCCCATTCACTCCACTTTCCTCAGCAAGCTCCTCTGCTAGAAGCTTACCCCGTTTTATCTGCCACATCTTTCAGAAATCATCCATGTGCACATCTAACATGTTACCTACTTTCTAGTCCTCATTCTCCCACTCATGCACCCACCCACTCTCGCTCCTCACTTGTAAACCCAGGATTTTCTTCTCCTTACTGCTGTCAGTATTTCTATACCTCCTTCAGATGCTTCTGTTTTGTTGTTTGTGTTTTTGAGGTGCATGTGTCAGCCAGAGAGTATCCCGATGCCATAACAAGCAGGGAACTAGCCTGACTGAGGCCCATTGAAAGAGCTAATCTTTTAGTTTCTTGCGAAATTCTAACATAGAGCTGGCAGCGCTGATGTGTAGGGGTGGTCGTTCCAGGTTTTAGAAACCAAGTAGCAAAGGGTGGGCCACCATTTCTGACTCCATGGATGCGAGGGACGTGGCAAGCAGGAGGTGGGCCGAGCAGATGTGTCTAGGAGGTGTGTGGAAGCTGATGCAGTTGTTCAGGTATGCAATGCCTTTGTTTCTGTAGTGCTTTTTATGGTTCAAGTCTGTTCTATTGTGTTTACAGAGTTACATTTGTACAAACCAAGTGCTATGCCGGCATGGGCTTTATCTCCACAGGACTCAGCCATGCAAGGGCAGGTGCTTGAGGTACAACAATAAAGTCAATCAAAACGTGATCCCAACAGTCAACCCCCCGCCCCCCAATCATCGCTCTTCCTCGTACTCACTCTTTGTTAATGTGCTCCAGTGAATTCTTACCCTTTGTTGGACTCTAGCACAACTGATTGGACTTCTACAATTGTATGTGAGCCATCTCCCACCGCAACAGTCGCAGATAGCTGGAGCATGCCAGTTCTCAGAACTCTGCAGAGCAGTGTTATGTATGGAGCCCACAAGTCCCGGTAGGCCTCTGGGTTATGGCTCATTACCAGAGTCAGCCTATCCATACCTCGGATGCGCCATATTCTATGTAGCAAGGTCATGTGGGTGGGCACTCTGTGTGTGCCCCTGTGGCAAACTGTCGCCTGAAGCTCTACGCCGAGTGCATGGCTGATGTGCCAATCTTCTCTGGATTTTAGTGGGATGGTTGGGGAGCCCCAGGACAATGTAGACAGGGAAACACGAGCTATTTTTCGATTTAAGTGTCTGTCAGTCACAACATTGTCCTGTGTAATGCGTTTTAGGGGAAAGGGAGGAGTTCGAAGATGGCATATTTGTGTATGGGTAGCCAGTATAGCTCTTTGAGGTGTTTGGATAGTGGAGTGTGGAGTGGTAATGAAAAAGCAAATCTGGCTGCTGCATTCTGAGTTATTGCCAGTGTGTTGGTGAGTTGCAAGGTGATGCCAAGGTAGAGGGGTTTTCCCATAGTCCAGTTTGCTGGTGATCAGGGCTTGAGTGATGGTTCTTCAGTTGTTGATTGGGAGCTTGAGGGTGTACGAGCATTAGAAAACCATGTTTACCTGGTTAGGCATTGAGATTTGATTGTTGGTCATAATCCCTAGATTTCTGGCTGAGTTCGATGGACGAGAAACATAAAGAGGTGTTTTCCGAAGTGAACCACTTCTGTTTTGCCAGAGTTGAGCTTCAAGCAGTTGGTCCTCATCCATTTTGCGATTTCCGACATGAAGTTGATGACATTTTCCTGGATAATAGAGGCTTCTTTGGAGAGGATGAGCTTCAGCTGGGTGTTGTCTGTATAAGAGATGATGCTGAGTCAATGGGTTCGAACTATGCTGGCATGTGGGGCCATGTATATGTTGAAGAGTGTGGGCCTGAACGAGGAGCCATGCATAATGCTGCATATCAGGTTGGAGGCAGAAGAAGAGTACCAGGTGAAGCCAACTGATTGGGTGGATCATGTGAGGACGGAGCTGATCCAACGGAGTGTGGGTCCATGAATTGCAGTCTTGTAGAGTAGTTGGATGAGGATCGAGGGGGAGACTGTATCTAAGGCATGGGAGGAATAGAGTAAAGAGTACTATGGTTCCCCCTTGGTAATGATTAGATGGATATCATCTGTGGTGGCGATGAGGGCAATCTCTGTCTCAGTGCTGTGGTTCGGTCTGAAACCAGAGTAGGAGAGGGCGAGGCGGAGGACTGTGTTGAGGCAACAGCCAGTTGACTAGTTTTTTCAGAACTTTGCCAGGGAGGGTAGGAGGGAGAGAGGGCTCTGTAGTTTGCCAGAGTCTTCGGGTCTGTTGAAGGTTTTTTCAGGAGTGATAAGATGGTGGAGTGTTTCCAGGCATCTGGGAAGGTGGCTGTAGTGAGTGAGTTATTGAGAATTAAATGAGGTTGAGTCTTTTGGTGAAGTTGAAATTGGGGCAGGAGACTTGGGGGCTCTTGAGTGGATGGAGTGCATGGTGGTTGTTTCCAGAAGGAAGATGGCCAGCAGCTCAGGGCGGTAATCTAGTGTGTTCTTCTCATTGGATTGGAGGATTGCGCAAGTAGAGAGGTCCAGTTGAAGTTCTTGTAAATGGTGCTGATTTTGTTGTTGAAGTAGTGGGAGAGCAGGGTGCATAGTTCCTGTGAGGGAGTGATGATCATGGAGCTGGCAGTAAACAACGTGAATTCCTTTACAATGACGAAGATTTTTTTAAAGTTGTTGGAGATATGTTGTATCCATTAGGTTGGAGCTAAGTGATTGGTGGATCTGAGACGCTGGAGGTAAATCCATAGGGCTGATTTGTAAGTGCTCCTGCTGTTCGTGTCATGCGAGTGTTGTCGGCGGCACTCTGTTTGCAGTTGAATTTGCAGAGCCATAGGTCGTCCATTTACTAGTGTGCTTGTGGTCTAGTCCATGCTGTAGAGCTGGCTTGGAGCAGACCCTTGGTATTTACGCAGGACGTGGTCCAAGTCTTGAAGTTCTTAAAGGATCGTGTGAGGTTGGGCTTAGTGCCGCAGTCATTGACTTTGAAGTAAGTGTGCCATCCATGTTACCTCAGGGTCCTTGTTCCAATTGCTTTGGGCGTTCTGGGTGAGTGAGGTTCTCTGTTTATTAGGGAGCTGCTGGCAGAATCCGGCACGTTAGTGGTTGGTCCAGGTGAGAGGGATGGGCTAGTCCAATGTGATGTGAGAGAAGTTGGTCAAGACTGGGTTGAGGAGGTGTCCAGCTATATGAGTAGGGTTGTTAATTCGTAAGGTGAGTCAGAGTATGCTGAGGTTTTCTACGAAGTTGGTTGTGTTTGGGTTGGTGTAATCCTTTTGGTCAAGGAGGAAGATGAAGGCGATAGAGGCGATCATCAGTGGGGTGATGAAGTCAATTATGGAAGTTCTGAAGTTGGATCTGGGTTCAAGAAGACGGCAGAGTAGGGCTTCAGCCATGGTGGTGTTGCTTCGGGTGCTGAACTTCAAAACTTAGTGCTCAAGGTGATCACTGGAGTTTGCAGATGTTACGGAGCAAATGATGTATTCCTTGTAGAATAGAGTCCTCCAGATTTGCTGTTCAGTCATGGCTTTTGATCTTGTACACATGTCGAATAGCCATTGCAATGTCGGGCGTATGTTGGGTTGTGTCAGGGCTTGGTGAGGAAGAGTAAGCTCTTCGAGAAGTCGTGCAGGAGGTCCCAGGCTTTGTTGGTGTTTTTGACATGAGAGCGTGTGTTGAGAAGAAGGCATCTCAGGGTGGGGTGTGTGCTATACGATGGGGTGACATGCGGGATATGGCTGCACGAGGGGTCAAAGAATTATGGACTGGGTGAGACGGAGAAAAAATGGCAGGCGGTGCAGGAGAATGTGTCTTGATGGGGGAGGCTCAGGTGCAGTGCGTGGGTGGGTTCCTGGTGTTTGAGACATGGAGGTTTGCGGCTATGTTGTGTCTCAGGCTGCGGTTGGAGGGTGGCGTGCCAGGGGCCCTGATGCTGGTCGCAGACGGATGTTAGACGGGCTTGCCTTTGGCACAGTCGTTAAGCGTCTGTATTGCAGCAGCCATTAACCCGTTCGATGCTGATGACGGAACCGCTCCGTCATCAGCTGCGGTTGGGCTGTGCTGATGACGGAGCGGTTCCGTCATGGCCCGGCCGCCGCACCTGCGCGGCGCTGATTTCACGCCTGCGCGGCGCGTTCTATTGAACGGGGCGGGCCATGACGGAACCGCTCTATCACGAGCACAGCTCAACCGCGGCTGGTGACGGAGCGGTTCTGTCACCAGCATGCGGCCGCCGCGTGGCCGCCCCGCCCTGTTAGCGCTCTGGCGGAATAGCCGCCGTAGCGAAAGAGTTAAGAGCGAGCTGCTGAAAACGTAGCAGCAGGTAAGCACACAGCGCAGGAGAATGTAAGGCAATCTAGGGGGGCAATAGAGGCACGTAAAGTGATCATTGCAATTGGCACATATGTGATCATCTTTGTGTGGTCTGCATAGAGGACAAGGATTGGATGAGTGTGAAATCTGAGCACCTTTTGACCCGCTAACCGGTACTGTGAGGAACTAGCACTACCCTCAGCCCCCACTTCAAGCTCTAAAATGTGCACAACTGCCCACAACCCGAACTCACTCGGACACCTAGTGGAGACTGAGTTCTCAGTATGCAAAATACGTGAGTTATATGTTTCATGGGAAAAACAACTACAGAAAGACATCTGGAAAAAACACATACTCTTGGGGAAGTAAAAATAAAACAAGTTAAATGTTAACAGAGATTGCATCAGTGATATGGATTACCTCAAGATTGTTTGCTTTAATGAATCCGTGCTTTTGCCTGTAAAGATAAGGACATAAGTATAGGACCCTTTAGAGACCCACCTGTTCCACAGTCAGTTTTTGTTTACTGCCGGGCCCGAGACCTTGCTGGATCCGCCCCAATTAAAGCCTGCCGCTGCAGTATTTGGCGAAACCCGTGCCTGTCAGGTTAATTTTGGTGCAGAATGTTGGAAGACGCGGTGACGCAGTGCCGTTGGTAATATATAGACGCACTGTCCTGCAATGTTTTCATCAGTTCAGGACAGACTTAGGCCTGGAGCCGCGAAGTCGTTGCATCTCGTATGATCTAATTGCGGCCTCCTGTTTTGCACTGGCAGGGTTTATTCCTGGGCACGGCCGTGCTTGATGTAAGGGCAGACAGCCCGAGTTAGCAGCGTTATTCTCGGGGAGATAAGTGGATGGAACGGCTACTACCGTATCCTTTACACGCGGGAACATCAAGTACACGCTTATTTCTGTTGGCATGACTTTATACATGGGTGCTCATGTTCGCTCTTGTAAATCCCGCGATGTATTTATTTCACAGATTCACTGTCGTATTTTCTGTCAAAACATGTCAACTACTTCACACTTACTGGCAGGCCACAAGTCCTATAAAATGAAGTGGGGGACTGACCAAGTTGCAGGCAGTATGCAAGTTAAATCATGACGCGTGCCAACACAGCACATGACGTCACGACACGTGAGATCTCGCATGGCATCACAGGAAGTGGCCTCACTTGAAGACTCTGCATTAGGATGAGTAGCGCTATAAAATAAATAAAATAGCTCTATTTATATTATTTGTGTAAATACTGGGACAGACAATCCCATCTGACATTCTTACAGCGCGTGCACTTATATACAGGGACTGAAAAAAGTAATAAGCATTCATCTCTGTAGTGTCTGTGAAGAGATAACAAGCAGTGTGCTTTTGTTTCCTCTCCTGTGCATTTGCATTTAAGTGAGCGGTTCTGGGCCGCCTCCCATCTGATAATCTGTAAAAAAAAAAAAAAAAAGCCCCCTAACTGCCTGCACTTTGCAGGTGAGAATGAAAAGCAGACTACTTGCTGGAGCTGCTGAATGTGTCCGGTGTCTGAAAATGACACTGGGACAAGTTCAACTTATTTCTGTGGGGCCCAACTTCTTGGCAGGGCAGACAGCGTCCACCCTGTGAAAAGAGTGGATGGATGCCATGTACCCGCGTGTACCCCCGACTCGTGCCCTGCTTACTGGCCCGAAACACACGGAGGTGTTCGCCCGTCTAAAAGTGTGAATATTCAAACATTAGGACAGCCCACTGTTCACCTGAAGATATATGTATTGCAGTGTTATTCAAAAGGTGTAATGCCAGCCAAGATAGACATTTTAGGTTTTCTTGGGACATTGAGTTCTACTAAATTAAGTAATGGTAACCTGCTCTTAACAGCTGTTGAAAACCACTTGACCTGCTGTATGTATGGAAAAGGGATTGTGTGCTGCTACTTGCGGGTTATAGAGGCACAAGACATGTGTACGTTTACAAGACGTACGCAGAGCCACTGGAATTATGCGATTGTGCAGCGTTTTTCGCACAGTTATAGATTTGCTTAATTTTTCACATAATCCATCATCTGCTGTATAATCTGAAGAATTTAACAACAAAAATGTTTTTCTAGCTCAAACCCTTCCAAAGATACTAAAAGTACAGCAACCTGTATTGCCACACAGTGGTAGGCACTTTGTAAAGGTTGACCGGTCACCTTTTTGTTGCTTATTGGTGTGTTCGGGTGTTAAACTGGTACTAATGGGGTGCAACCAATGCCCAGACAGTGTTAACACATGTAACAAGCATTTACAATGCAATGGTTTCGCCTTTGGAAAAGTTTGAGGTATTGGCATTGTAAATGACAAAATTTGTATTTATGTGTTGGTTTTGAAAACAGATAAATAAATGGCATTGTCATTTACAATGGCAATAGCTTAATCTCTCACAAATGCGATTTGTATTGCAACTATTTCAGTTATTATTTTGCACTACCATGAAAACTGGCTTGTGCATTTACTCCTGCAGAAGAGTATCAAGAGGAGAGTCAGCAGGCGTCCCTGTAGGAGGTAGTGTATTCAAGACTGTGCAATACAATACATGCTCCCTTCCCAACTCACTTGGTCTCGAACACCCAGTCATACACTGCACCACCATACATTGCGACACAAATCTGGACATACATTAAAACGAAAAACCGCCTGTTTGTCTATAGTTGATTGTACTCAGTGGCCTTGAGAGAGGAGGCAGAACTGTGGTGAAACTGCTGGGTTTGTGTGTACGAGGGAGGAGAGGAGTCGTTTTTGTGACAGAACTTCTGGGTGTGGGCGAAGGAGCTGCGAAGACCTGGCACAAGAGTGGAGGAACGGCAGGGATGACTGGGGCAGTACGCGATGCCGGTCGAGACGCCATGGTAAGAAGCACAGTTGCTTCACTCTGCACGTGGGTGGCCGGCATGCAGGGCTGTACCCCTATGTCGGAAGCAGAGTTGTATCATCCAGCGCTTGTATTGCTACCTGTGCTCTGCTGAGATGCAGGGCCGCACCCCCCCAGGTTGCTTAGGTTGGATGCAACAAGCTAGAACTAGAATCTGCCGTGGCACATGACATGGGCCCACTTGGTCCAGTTGAATAGAACTCCTGGGTGTAGTACTGAAATCGTCAACTTAGAAAGTAAATATACCAGAGGACTTTGTGTAGCTAAGCTAGAACCCCCTCTGTGCTCGTTAGTCTACACAGAGCTCAGAGAAAGCTGCTATTGTCTGGCCGCCTGAGATGGATCCTGTGACCCGCCACATGTCTATCCACGGAGCGTCTAAAGTGAAGGCCTGTGAGTGGAATGGAGTTGCGCACTGGATCTGAGCATGGTGGAGTTTGCATGTGAGTGGGAGGAGACAGGTAACCTGTGAGGGTACTGAAACTGGATGTAGGAGTGGTGCAGCCAGGCAGGGGATATGAAAGAGCTAGGGTTGGGCAGGGGATGTGAGAGAGCTAGGGTTGGGCAGTGGTTGTGAGAGTGGTGGAGCTGGGCCATGCATGTGAGAGTGGTGGATCTGGGCAGTGGATGTGAGGGCATTGAAGCTGGGTGTTCGAGTGCTGCGGGCGGACAGTGATGCATGAGAGGTAGGGTTGGACAGTGATTGTGTGGGTGGTAAGGTGGGCAGTGAATGTTAGGGCATTGAAGCTGAGTGTTGGGAGTGCTGCGAATGGACAGTGGGTGCATGAGAGGTAAGAATGGACAGTGATTGTGTGGGTGGTGAGGTGGGCAGTGGATTGAAGGGCTCCGAACCTGGGTACTGGAGTGTATTGAACCAGATGCTCAGGTTTACGAAGTGACAATGTAGAGGTGAGCCACAGCGAAATGCTCGACAAATAGAACTTACTTGATTTGTACTACGGATAGGGTGGGATTGGTAAGTCTCACCGCCCCCCTGGCTCACACCATTCCAAGTAAGGTGGACGGTGAAAAGCCTCAGAGGAGAGGTTCCAGCTCTGAAAAGGGGTCTTTCCAAACATACACTGGCTGGCTGTGCCGCTAAACAACATGCGCGTTTCGATCATTCAAACCACGTAAAACCCTTACGATCTTCAGTGTGCGCATATTTGTAACTTCCCCCAACCTTCACACCACCAATTATGAAAGAAGTACACTTAACAAGTTTGCGGTATTCAACGGTAGAGCGCAGCTCAGATTGACTTCCAAACTTTTAAAGTCGCAGGTTTACGAATTGTGCAGATTGTATGCAAATGCATACACGCAACTACTATCGGTGACAGGGGCCAGGTTGGACATGTTCTTTTATTTATTTTATGCGTTTTTATATAGCGCGGACTTTACCCGGCGTCAGAGCGCTTCACAATAGGAACAGTAATGATACATGAGGTGAACATTACAAGTGAGCATGTTACAAAAGCAAACGTTACGTTACATGGGCAATAGTGACAATTGTGCATGTATAAAGAGCAAACAAAACACAAGAGGTAGCAAACGGTATGTTACAATAGGAACAAGTCGCTGAGCCGCTGTATGTTGATAGGCGCTTCCGGCTGCAGGCTGCCCACCACAGTTTGCGGACTCCCGGCCATATCTGGGGGGGGCTCCTGCTGGGTCTCGCCTCGCAGTCTGCAGCCGAAGCGCGGCGTTGGGGCAAGAGAGAGGCTCCGAAGCGATCCTCGCACCAGTGTCCCACTCGATAAGCACGGACTGCTTCTTTCGACATGGTGGCGGGATTGGAGCTTGCTTTTTTGCCGGGGAGTCGCTGCTCACGCGCAGCTGGTGGCTCTCTATTTCTGGCATGCCTGCTGCCTCCGGCCGCGCGGCTCTGCACAGCTGCGGGCTCAGGTGGAGGAGGTCTCGGAGGAGGCGAGCGAGGCTTGCTCGTGCCATTTACCTCAGAAGCCCGCTTCCCCGGTCTCTTCGCGCTTCCCCCGGAGCCCTGGTTGTGCACCTCGATGAAGAGGGGATTGATTAAACACAGCGCCCTGTTGCTCTGGCTGCACTCCAGGTCTTCGTCCTCACAGGGAGAGCCGTCCGGCTGGTGTGAGGAAGGATGCCGCAGAAAGAAAAAAAAAATAAACACACCCACCGCAGCGATGACGATGTGGAGAGGGAAGAAATCGCAGAAACGCCCACGAATCTGGTCCGGCCATGACGGACAGATCTCTGTTCCAATGGCTAGCCTCCATTTATGGAGCTAGCCAATGGAACAGAGGGCGGATTCCAAAGCCACTCTACTGTTCTCATTAGGCTTTCACCTTCGTGAAAAGCCTGCGCAGTCTTTCACTTAGGAGAAACCTAAAAATGACTAAATAATGAAGTAATGCTATCACAAAATGTGTTGCATTAAGCTGCAAAATTTACTCAACCCTGTCACATAATTTGGCACTCCTCTACCACATAATTCCAGTGTCCCTGGACATAGGTAAAATCAGGGTGATCGTGAGATGTGGGAGAGGAGATAAGTTTGTGCACTACACTGCACTTACAGTACATTTTAGTACATTTTTTTCTCCAAGCTGAGTTTGCTACTCCAGGAGGTAGGTGGACTAGGCCTCATTTGTGTTCCCTGGTTAATTGTTTTTACTGTGTGCATGCTTGCCTCATCTAATGTTTGCCTCAGTGCTTAATTTGTATAAAAAGAAGTGCTGGTGCTGAAAATTTTGCCAAGGAGGCCACTGCACACATCTTGCTCCGGTGAGCCCCACTTTCAACACTCTCACTGCCTTTGTCTCTATCTTCTAACCTTGATCTGTTGTCTGTCCCCTAAGTCTTTGCTCTGAGAGTCTTTCCTCTCACCTCTCGATCACCTTTGCCACACCCTGTATTTCTGATTTGCCCTCTATTCATTTTAGCCCTGCCCTTTTTTCTCTTCACTTTTATCCATGCTCTCATCTTTCTCCCCTCGATCTTGGCTCTTTACTATCACTCTCCAGCAGTGATTAGCTGTGTCTCCATTTTATCATTTGTCTGATTTTTTTCCTCTGTCCTGTCCTCCAGATCCATTCATTCCATCTTCTCTCTTCTTAATGCTCTCTTCTTCACATCATGGCTACTTTCCCTTTGTATCTGATTTGCTCTCCTCGTTTTCTTCGACTTTGCTTCGTTTTATCTCTTTCCTCTTTTGTTGTTTCTTCTCCTCTTTACTCTCGCTGTCTCTCATCTCTAATACTGCTGCTGCCTGTGACCCCTGTCAACAGCCTGTACATGTCCCTGCTATTTTGAACTCTGCATTTTTCTGTTGTCATTCCTAAAGAAGCGGAAGGTGTTTTACTTTCTTACCTTCACTGAGTGCAAAAACAAAATGTACACCAAATGAAAATGCTTTTTTGCATATGTATTAATCAGTGTGGTATGACTGGGTTTATTGCAGAACAGGTGGCTGCTTGAGCACAGCAGGTCATGTCACTGCTAGTGCTGCCTGCAATTAGTAGGTCCAGGGATGGCGACGGCATCGGCATCCACTGCTCAGCTTGCTGTGATTCTGCCTGCTACAGCACAGGCATTGTCCCCAGCAGTAATGCTGCCAATGCCGGTAAGTATGGCTGTGGTGCCTACTGGACTCACGCTCGCTCAGCAATTACCATGCTGGGGTGCAGCACACAGATTCTGCTGGTGATGCCATGGCGCACAACAATTGTGTTGGGCCACAGCCTCATCGAGCACATTGAGGATAGCAGCAATGCAGAGCTGCTGGATATGCTACTCTGGCTACGCAACAAGTGGAAAGTCCACACTTACTTTCATTTATTCTTCCTCAAGAGCCCTCACTCCAAAGTTCCAAATGCGCTCTTGCAGCTTCCTTGCCTCAACTCTGTCGTGAGCCAGCCCCCAGCTACAATAATTCAATGGGAGGTTTAGGCTCAGGCAGTGGCAGGGTGCAGCAGACTAGGGAAATAGAATGCAAGCCATAGTTTGTCGATGACTTCTTGTATTTGTGATCAGCGTGATGACATCATCACTAAAGTGTTGATACACAATCATGCCTGCCTGGACAGGCTTATGCCCGCCTGCCTATGAACATTTACCAGCCAGTCACCATGCAATGTATGTTATTCTTTTTATTTTGAATTGAACAATTCCAATTTGAGACCACCACCTGCAGGTTCAGAAATTGTAGCCCCGGCCCTGTGAAAGAAGTGCAGGTGCTGAGCGCCTGAAAGCACCTGCTCAAATTAAGCACTGGATTGCCTGCTTCCTCTAGCCACCTGGCTACACAGTGCGAAGTCGTCCCATCAAGATGGCGACTGTGGTCTTTTGAATTCTTCCGATGGCCTGAAGGAGCAGGGGCAGCTTCCTGAGCATCTTGAATTGTAGAAGCTTGATTTTGCTGGCTGCAGTTCTCTCCAGGGTGTGGTGCTGGTTGGGTTGAACTTAATCATAGGTTATTTGCTTTCCATTGAGCTACAGTTGCTTCTTTTCCGCTTCAGCAATGTATGGTTCTCAGTCCTATCCTGGGCTGAATATTGAGACTGTGTGTTGCCAAGGGAAGTGTAACCCTGGGGAAAGGTTTCAGTGGAGAGGCCAGTTTCTCTTCGCATCCATCATCGGAGAGGCTGGTGCCATTGGAGAGGCCAGCCCCTCCTTAAACTTTACTACGCACCCTGGTCACCCTGGGGAGAGGTGTTAGTGGAGAGGCCAGTCTGTCTCCACATCCTACTATGCACGCCAGTCAGCTTGGCAAGAGGGTTCATCGTAGTAGGTAGTCTCTTCCTACACCCAACTATGCATGGCTTTCACCCTAGAGAGAGGTGTCGGTGAAGAGGCCAGTCTCTCCTCATTCTCTACTGCGCAGGCTTGTCACCTTGGGGAGTGGTGTCTGCCGAGAAGCTTCACCCTGCCCACACCCTATCATGCTCACATGTCGCCATAGAGAGAGATGTCAGCGGAGAGTACAGTGTATCCTCATAACCTGCCATGCCCACCTGCTATCCTTGGAGAAATCTCAGTAGAGAGAGCACACTCTCCCCAGACCTTCCTTCACAAGCTTGCCTCCCTGGGGAGAAGTGTCAGCAGAGTGTCCAGTCCCTCCTCACAGGCTACTATGCACACCTTTCGCACTAGGGGAAGGTCTCCGTGGAGAGGCCAGTTCCGCCCTACACTCTACTATGCATGGCTGTCACCCTGGGAAGTTGTCTCAGTGCAGAGACCAGACTCTCCTGACACTTTTCTGCTCACGCTTGTCTCCCTGGGGTGAGGTCTTAGTGGAAAGGCTTCCCCCTCCCCACACTCTACCTTGCAGACCTGTTGCTATGGAGAGAGCTGTCGGTGAAGAAGACAGTGTCTCCTACACCCTACTAGGCACACCTGTTAGACTGGAGGGAGATCTGAGCAGAGAGGCCACTCTCTCCTCACACCCTACTATGTACACTTTTGAGTGGTCTTAAAGGACAGGCCGGTCCCTCCCCACTGTCTACTACATTCAGCCGTCAAGAATGCGAGAGGTATCATGAGAGAGGTGAGTCCCTCCCAACGCCCTACTAAATTAACCTGTCATGTGAGAGAGGAGTCTTTGCGGAGAGGCCCGTTTCTCACTGCGCCTTAATACACAGATCCATTCTACAAGAGAGTGGTGTAAGTAGAGAACCAGTGCATCCTCACACTCTACTATACCTTCCTCCCCACTTCCTAGAACAC